>NW_026947501.1:31689700-37427200 GCF_034190915.1 Cavia porcellus
AGGTGAGAGTGAGTGGATGTAAGCTGGTTCAAGATGTGACAGACAGGAGTACCAATTTCCCACTAAGAATAGGTTTGTTATGTGTGACAAACACCTACTGATAAAAAAGGAAAGCCATGGAGAATACGCTGAAAGTTGTCAACATTCATTGAAAAGTTAAACACAAGAAAATAGAAAAATAGAAGGGACAATATATTTGAAAAAATATATTTAATTTGTTCAAAACAGAAGATGTATCTTTAATTGTGCATTTTAAATAATAAATAGAATAAATGAATAAAGTTATATCCCAAGTAGAGCAAAATAAAAACAGTTTACAGTAAGAATGAGATAAAGTGTTTTACTTTAAGCAAAAAAGACACTTTAACAATAAAGGGACACCACTGACCATGGACGCTTCATTTGCTACAATTCGTGCCAAAATTGAACAGACTAATATCCTCACACCACTGAAAGAAAATAACTCTAACATATAATTTTATATCCAACGATAATATTTTTCAAAAGTGAGCACAATAAAAATGCTTTTCAGCTGCAGACACACAGAATAACAGGAGATGTGACCACCCACAGAACCTGTCTTAAAAAATACCTATTAAAGAATGTGAAAGACTTCAGGGAAGGACTAGGAGATAAACTGTTCTTTTGAGAACAGAAATTGATGCACAGTAACAATGCGTGCTTTAAGAATTTATTTTTAAAAGTCTTCTTTATTTTAGAATAAAAGAAAATTTAAATATCTAAACAATAAGACTAGAAAAGAAATTATAAATTATAATTGATTATTATATTATGGATAAGTGAGACACAAGCACTGGAGTTTCCTAAGAAAAGCACTAATCAATAGATGTTTTCAGATTTTAATGCAATCACTAAAGTGAGTACAACCCAGTATTTCAAAACCAGCAAAAGACGAACAACTAAAACATAATATCTGAAAAAATAGCATTTTCTACCTGGGTGGGGCTCTTCAAAAGGAAACAGCTAGATAATAGTTGTTTATTGTTGAAAAAATAGTGAAATCTTGTTCAAATTTGTGATATATTGGTGAAAATGGCTTTAGATGAACTCTCCTTCTATAAACAATTACAAATCTGACAAAATGCTTGAATCATTAGCTTTTGTAAAATTAAAATTGAGATTAACACTGGTGAGTTGCTCCTGAGATAGAGCCACTGAAGTCTCATAACTGACTTTAATCTTTGCAAAGATAAGCAAAAATAGTTTAGAGCTATTATTTATAAATACATTAATTAATGAAAAATGAAGCTGAAGGGCAACCAATTAGAACCTGCCAACTAACTTATAACTAAAGCCCTTTTCCAAGGATAAAGCAAACTAAATTAATGTAACACCTCAAATCTTTGTTGTATTTTTACCTCCATATTTGAACTATGATAGCCTTCTTCTCCCATTTTCTAGGCATAGTCCTGACTCCTCTCAGGTTTGGGACAGCTCAGATCAAAATCAGTGTTTAACTAAATTTAAAAATTTATTATATTGCATTTTAATTTTCAGTATTTTCAAATATCAAATATATGAGAAAGACATCTAAAAGAAAAAAAAAAACAAAAAAACAAAAAACTCACTCGAGCGGCGTCCTTTGAAAGTGCTTACTCGATTTCAACATAAAACATAAGAAACAAGCGTCTAACTGGGCAAAGTCACTGTAGGTGGACTGAAAAATTAGAAATCAGAGTTTGTAATGGCTAAAGCAGCCTGAATGTGCGGAGCCTAATAAGCAAGAGGAGACTTCTGCACGGAAGACACTCCATTAATCTTCTTGTGTCCCTTTGAGTCTGTGGCTTAAATATCAAACTCTAATACACAGGGTGAAACTACTCAAGGTTCAGCACGGAACAATTTTTGGTACTGACTTATTTTTCAATTGAATATTAGCTTACAGTTTACATTAAATCTAGCAAATGTTCGGCAATAAAAAAGAAACAGTCTCATGATTTCTATGATTCAGGTAAAACTAGAAAAATAATTTTATCTAAGATAAAATTAAACTCTCCTTTTAGAGTCTGACGGTGGAAATAAAGAGGAAAGTTATGGGTCTGGACTTTTGTCTTCAGTCAGGGCCCTCTTTCAAGTTCTTGATTGTTGGGAGAAGTAAGTTTTTATGATTGTAGAACAGAAGCTTTGCTTTTTTTTTTTTTTTTTTTTTTTTTTTCCTGTTTAAATGAAGGACCGTTACCTCCTAGAGGATACCAATGTTCTTTGCAATGTGGTTCCCATTAATGGTTAACATTAATTTCATTAGCATTATTAGAGTCCATACAAAATATTTATGCAGAAAACAGGAAAAACTTTCTGCTTTCATTTATTTATTTATTTTTATTTGGTACTGGGAATCAAATTCACCATCTCAGGCTTGCAAGCCAGGTGCAGTGCCACCAAGACATGTCTCTGGGCCAAACCTCTCTGATTTTACACGCCTAATAATATTCATATCAAGTTAGCTGGATAACTTCAAAGTGGTAAGCTCAAATAAATTGTCAGTTACATATTTAAAACTCTATCATAGCAAAATATACTGTTTCATTGACTAGCTGAAGAAGCTGTTGGTTATGCCAGGGCTCTGTAATATCTGAAATCATTGTAAAAAGATACCTACCACGTGGGAAGCAAGCCTTGAGACAGCCAAATTTCATCTAAACCTATTGGAAAACTAAAGATTCCAGGAATTTTCTGTAGAGAATCAAAGACAAAAATTACACATATGATGCAGGCCTAAAATATCCCAAGAGTAAAGGCTATTTTAGACCACCTCAGCAAAGTTTAATATATAATATAGCGGAGCAACTTAAAAGAAAAATGGGGTTCTATAAGAAATTTAGCAGTCTGGTACAGAAAAAAACAAAATAAATTTCATCACTCGTTGAAAATATTACAAAAACATTCAGGTACGCAACAATAAAATACACCTGATTTTCATTCTCTAATAAAAGAAAAATTCCGGGTCCAATCCTGAAGATCTACACTGCAGCTAATGTGTGCATACTTAGAGCACATCAGTCCCTATGAACTCAAATCCATACCTAAAATTGAGAGCCCAGATGCCAAGCCCACTCCTGTGTTCCCAAGCAGCAGATTTACTTGATGGATTAAAATGATTTAAATAGCTTAAATAGATTAAAATGTTTTCTGCAGGCCTCTTTGTAACCATATAGAAAAGAAAACCTGTAATGCACACAAAAAGTAGAGAAACAAATCAAAGCGTACTTCCAAAAAGACAAAATCATTAAGTCACTAAGGACAACAGGGAGAAGACAAGGAACAGAAATCAAAAAATGACAAAATGCGCACAGTGATTGTATAACTGTCAGTCATATTATAAATGTAAATTGACTATATTCTGCAATCAAAAGACACAAAAATGACTGATTGGATTAAAAAAAAAAAAAACAAAAAACAAGACACTGGTAACTTCTGCCTGAAGCATTTCATCTTGAACCAGACATAGAGGTTGAGAGACAAGGGCTGGAAAATGTTACACTGAAACAAGAACTGAAAGACTTTAGGTACGTCTGTAAAGTCAAAGCTCATAGATTTGCCATCAAAACTTGTGACAAAAAACAAAGATGTCACTATACAATGATAAAATGGTCAATTAATCAAAAAGAAACAATGACAAATTTATAGGAACTCAGTACAGTGATGCATAAATATATAAAGCAAATATAAATAGAATTAAAGTGAAAAATATTAGTGAATTATTGTAGTGGCTTCAATGCAACACTTTCAACAACAAAAAAGTCCTCCCAAAACACAATCAGGGAGAAAATAGCAAACGTAAAACTCTGAGCTAAATGAACATAAAAGACATTTTTGCATTTTATGCATATGTACACACACATATATACAGTCTATCCAATAGAAGGATATGTTACTTTTCAAGCCCACAAAAACAGTCTCCTGGATAAAACATCATATGGCATGAAATAATTTGAAACAAATTGAAGTCTAAGCCATATTAAATAACTTTTTGATCACAATAATATAAAATTCAACATCTAAAGCAGAATAAAAATAGAAAAAATGGTGGAATTAAACTTCACATTCCTAACATGCAATGTTTAAAAGAGAGTTCAAAAAATATTTTGATGGGGTGGTTTATACTATCAAGTATACAGTACTTGATAAGCTCATATCTTGAGGCATTCAGTTCAATTCCTGGAAGCACACCCCCCCCCTCCGCAAAAAAAAAAAAAAAAAAAAAAAAAAACAAAACAAAAAAAAAAAGAGACAAATAAAAATAAAATTTATAAATGCCTACATTAATGACAATGAAAGATCTGAGAACACTGCTTTTTACACTTTAAGGAACCAGAAAAAAAAAAGGAAATCTTAAGTCTAAATTCAATAAAATTAAGAAAATAATGAAGATCAGAACAGCAATCAAACAGGCACTTTTAAAATCAATAAGCAGCACCAATTAAATTAAGCGCAGGTTTTCAACAGGTTAAACAGAATTAAAAAAAAAAAAAAAAAAAAAAACTTTAGTTGAGCCAAAGAAAAATTTAAAAACTCAAAATTTTAAATGAAAGATGAGACCTTACAATATTATCAAATAAATACAGAGTTTTAAGAAATTAACATGGAGCCTCGGGATTTAGCTCACTGGCACAAACGCCTACTTGATAGCGTTAGGTCGTGAATTCCATTCATGGACTCCCCGCCCCCCCAAAAAAAACCCTACTATGAACAACTTTACACTAATATAAAATAATCTACAAGAAATCAGTAAATATCTGGAGACATAAAAATTTAACAAGATTGAATCATAAATAATGATATCAACAGACCAATAATGGATGGAGTAGGTTATGTTAATAATAAAGCAAGCAAAATACAATAAATAATCTTTCAACAAAGATGACTGCAGGACTTAGTTTAGTTGGCTTAGTTTAGATGATTTTACCAATCATTTTAAAAAGAATAAATGCAAATCATCCTCAAAGTCTTCCAAAAGATTAAACAGAAGGGTACACTTTCAAAGTAAATTTATAAAACCAGACTTACACTGATACCAAAGCCAGACAAAGACATTATAAGAAAAGATAAATATCCCTTATGAACATAGATGCCAAAAAATCACCAGCAAAGTACTATCAGCAAATTTATCAACACATCAAAAAATTACGCTCCACAATTCAGTTAGATTTATCCTTGGAGTGGGGGTACAAGGATGGTTCAACATATACAAATCTACAAATATGAAACATTACTTTAACAGAATTATTGGTAAAATAATAGCATCTTAGTTAATTTTGTCATTGCTGAGACAAAATATGTGATGCCAAAAATTAAGAGAGGAAAGGTTTATTTAGCTCATAGTTTATAGAGTCTTCAGTCCATAACTGGCTGGTTCCAAGGCAGGGGTGTAGCAGAGGAAGACACAAAAACATGGCAGTGGAAGACAGCAAAAACAACAAAAGAAAAAAGAGGAAACAAGCCTCTTTCTGCCCTTTTATCTTATCTAGACTGCTGGGATCAGGACAGTGCCAATCCAGCTAATGAACTGATCAGCAGTAACCTACCCTTAAGCACGCTACCCTTAAACCTAGCAACAAACCATGAACCAACCACAAACTCTAGATTTAGCTTCCTCCAATAATATAAAAGTGCAGGACGTTTTAGTGGGGCATTTAGACACAAACAAAAACACATAGGATCATCACCTGAATAGTTTAGAAATGACAAAGTGAATATTATTTCATGTTCAAAATGTACAACAAATTAGAAATGTATCTTAATGTTTTCATGTATGTAAATCCCATATCTGACCAATTCACAACAATTACTACTCAACAGTGAAATGCTGAAAGCTTTCCTTAAAATAAGAACAAAAGAGTGATTCTCATCGTTGGTGACATTGTTAGTGTAGTAATTAAAGTAACAATCAGAGCAACTGGATGAGGAAAATAAATGTCATCTAAATTTAATGAAAAAGTGGGTTTTGTACATGACACCTAATCACACATAGAGTTATGTACATATAAAAATACATGTGCAAATAAAAACTAGAAAACATTTATTATAATAAAAGACAAAATCAATGATGCCTCTAAACTGCTTCTCCTTACTTCAAACATACTTATCCCATGAGTCCTGGCACTTTGTGAAGTAGTTCTTAAATACTCTTTTGTAAGTGTCTTTAGTTGTTCTGTCATGGATATCTTAATGTCTTGAATTAATTCACACCATTTACAGCAATTTCTGTCAAAGAAATGACATGTGTTTATTCACAGTATTCATGGAATCTGGTACCATGTAAATTCTAGGTCTTTCTCAAAAGACCACAAAAGGTAAACATTTTGAATCAATTTAAGAAATTGATTCAATGCAATTAAAAGCACTTACAGAAGAGGACTCCAGAAATGCTTCAGACATCTGCAAGAATCAGACATGAATGTTTGAAGCTAGTGAGAGTATTTTGTAGGGAGTTAATGGCAATACATCTTTTACTATAATATTTTTAAGTATTTGCTGAAGTTTTGATCCTATTGTTTATATATAATCATTACTAATGATTCCTCAAAAAAATTGGTAAATCTTGAGTTAATTCACTGAAATTGTCAGATACAAAAGTAACATAAAAATCAGCTATGCTTCTGAAGAGTAAGAACAAATTATCTGAGAAAAATGAAGAAAACAATACCTTTAATAATAACATCAAATAAAAAATACAGTAGTAAATTGAACTAAAGAGACAAAAGACTGCTAACAATAAAAACTACACAACACTTATAAAAATTTGAGTACATCAACAAATGGAAACATATTTTGTTCATACATATTAGTAAAATATACACACTCCCCAAAGTACTTGTCAGATTCCAGAAATAGAAAAAAAATGGGACTATATAAGACCCAAAATAACAAAAGCATGAACAAAGCAAAAACTATCATACAACTTGATTTCCAAATACTATATAAAGCTACAGTATTAAAAATAGTATGATATTGGCTTTAGAGAGAAAAGAAAGAACAATGGAAAACAATGGAGAACCCAGAAAGAAGTTTAATAATTTCAAGTTAATTGACCTTTAACAAAGTTGCCAAGCACATACAATAGACAAAGAACAATATCTTTAATGAATAATGTTTTGAGAAGTGGATATGCAGAGAAATTTTGAAAAAAAAATATATATATATATATTCATTAGCAATATATATTCATTAACAGAATATGTGTATACATATTCATTATCAGGATATATAAAGAACTCAGACAACCTAATTGCAATAAAATAATCTAAATGACAGAAACCATAAAGGGGCAAAGAACCTATGTAATGTAGACATTTCTCAAAACAAAGCATACAAATGGCAGACATTTAAAAATTGTTCAACATCACTAATCATCAGGGAAATAATGAAACCCTCAATGGCACACCACCATACCACTTTAAGAACAGCAATTATGAAAAAAATCTATATTGATGCTAAGAATATGAAGCAGTACAGTTATTACAAAAATACATTGGCTCTTTCTCAAAAATTAAAAGAAAACTGTCATATGATCCAGAAATCTCACTTTTGGCTATATAGTCAAAGGATATATCAAAGGTATTCATCAAATAAATATCTCACTCTCAAGTTCAATTGATGGATCTGTGCCATTTTGTATATCGAGATTAACACATTCATTCTTTCTGATTCTCTTTAGTCGAGAATGAAAATTCAAGGTCAAAATCGAGATGTGGAAAAGGCTAATTGCTAGTAGACTAATCATTATTTTCAGCCATTTTATTAGACAATAGTTGGATGTTTAAAAATAAAGTGCCCACTTGAATTGCATTGATATTTCTAAATGAATTTTAGAACTATGGAGTTTTAAAAATAACTGCTTATCAATTTTGTATCATTCTCTTTTCTCATTTTTTACACATTAAAATCATGATTTCCAAAGAGGTCCAAAGGTATTTTTTTAAACCTTCCTTTAAAGGTCAGCAATTCTGATATACTATGTCTGGTTACTCTGAATAAGCTATTTGATTTTTTGATATGTAGCTTATTTTAATTTCTTTTAAAATCTCAGTGACATTTTAAATAAAAGTTAATATTTGTTTCTCCTGTAGGCTTGTTAGTTTTAGTTACTGTTTTAATCTGTTAAGGATTGTTCTTGTTAGCCTTATAACGAAAACCACATTGCTTAAGAGTTTTTGGACTTCTTCACCTAACCAAAGCTTTTGCTTCTGTGAAATGTTCTGAAATATGGATCATACAATTTTAGTTTTCCAGTCTTTATTATTCCCCTTACATTACATGCATTTTCTAGATATATCAACCCTGCTGTCCCTACTCTGTTGTCTAGGACTATACTTATAAAAGTTTTCCCCAGTTTCTAATGCTGTCCTGATAGAAAGCCCTGATGAGTTTATGTTTGCACCTCCTAACTCAATTGTTAGCTCCTTACATTAAATCATGTTTCAATTGTGCAAAACTAACAGTTCCAGATGGCAAATTACACTGGGATTTCTCTGAATATTAGAATTTGAGTTACTTGAGGGTGCTTCTTTGTTTACATTCTGCTTCCTTCTGTTGTTTCTTATTTTTTCTCTTCTACATATTTTCATGCAACAACGTATATTTCAGAATCACTAATGGCTATCTCGACATTTAATTTGGTATATGTGGTGTTCATGGAATTTGGGCTTTCTATCAAATGTTTTCTATCTATGGGTTTTTACATGAAAATTCTAGCAATTTAAATACTAAGCAAATACTTTAATGCTTTCATAGAAATAATAAACTCAAATAATTATAAATGTATATTAATTATTTCAAAAACATACAAAGAAAAAGAGCTACCTGTTTTTCAAGAAGACACTGAAATTTTGAAAAACAATTTGCTTAGTGATGAAAAGTACAGAGAAAAATACAGCCCAATCTTACACAAGTGGTGGAAAATTGTGTATAAAGCACTGTGAACTTAATTAGAAACTTTAATATCAGAAAAATGATAAAAGCTACTTTGTAAAAGTCAAAGATAAAATAATGAAATAATCATCACAGTAAAGAAAAAGTAATTCAAAATATCATATTCAAAATTCAATCAAATAAAAGAAACTCAGAAAATATATTTCAAAGGGCACTTCTTTAACTTGATAAAGAGTATTTGAAAAAATAAATTATTAATCATTTCCTTCAAAAATGATCTCATCAAAGTCAGGAACAAAAGACGGTGGCTGCCACAACAATCTTCTCTTGTAGGTTTTTGATTGTCTCAGAATTCCAAACCTAAAAAGGCACTTTTAATGAAGAGGTAACAGATGAGAAATCAAAAAGCCTAACAAGCTGAAAAATTCTCAACTTTACTAATTCCCCAAGAATGATGAATTATTGTTGCAACTGTCATAATTTATATCCAGTGAGTTGGCAAATGTTAAAAAAAGATCTGGCAATATAATTTTTAGTAAAGATGTGGAAAACAAGGACTATTTATGCCATTTTAGGAGAATATTTGAAATTATTTATAAATATAAATACATATATACATATCTCAAAAATTATGAAGAAAAATTATAAGTTGCAAAGCTTAGTATGGTATGTGACTAGAGTTTTATAAATAGGAGCCTATATACAAAACAGTAATAAACAACTATTTTTAAAAAAGATGGGAATGATAAATTTTGAATTCACAGTTGCAGTTACTACTGAGATGAAAAACAAAAATGAGATTAGATAAGAGAACATGAAGATTTCTACTATGGCTGTCACATTTTAATGATTAGGTGACCTAGATATATGGCCATAAAAACATACAAATAGAATGGTGTGTAGGAATGAATGCTTGCTATACTCTTCTGGAATATTTTCTATATAGTTTGAAATATTCCATAACACATTTTTACATTTTTGCAAAAATATTTATTTGCATAAATGGTTTGTTATCTCTATTGGGGGAAAAAAACCAGCTTGTCTTCCAGAAAATGGCGCTTGTAAACATTTGCACTGACAGATTGCTATTTTGGAGAATTCCTACTGGGATAAAAACTAGGATGCCAAAAAAAGCACTAGCAGATGTATCTGCAGCTGGAACAAGACACCCACACATGTGGTACAGTCACAATTGGCAATGAGAAAGGTCTTTGGAGTCTGCATTGGCTCTCGCTCTTGTTTGTTTATTTAATTTTATCTTCTATTTAGTTAACAAGACCGAGAAGCCCAATGTTCCCATCCAATGTGTATCATGAACAAGAAGAGTAGCAAGAGTGGGGAGGAGACAAAATTTTCCTGTAAATACTGCTTCAACTCAGTGTAATTTTAAACTCTAATATGTATTACTTGAGACTAAGATTAGTAAAAAAAAAATAATAATAATGCTTACTATAGAAAACATCAGCAACAGCTTCTGCTTTAAGCAAACATTCTAGAAATTCAACAATAGAGCAAACAAGACATTTTAAAGTGCATTGGAAAATACTATAATGTACAATCATAATAAAATAATATTTAGTATTCAAGAAAAAGCATCATGTTTAGTGATAAAAAGAAATATATAATCATGAATTTTTAAGTAAGGAAACTGATAAATACTAGACCTAGATTATTTAAAAGTTGAACTGTATAACCTCACAAATGTATACACTTAATTTACACTTTACATTGTTTAATCAATTGAAAAATCATGAATCTTACATTAAGATTTAAGTGAAATAAATCAGTCAAATATGTGCACACACATAAATATGTAAAATAACTATGCACAATTTTAGGAATTTGATAAAACTTCAAAATAAAATATTAAAAACACGCAATTTATAAAGTAATATTTTAGATAAGCAGGTCATTTGGTTTGTTCAGTGGATATTAGATATTTCTCATATTCACTCAGGTAATATAACATTTTTAAAAAGCTACCCATTCATATCAGTTCATAGAAATGTAACTATGAATGGCACTAAGACAAAATAGATAAGAACTATAAATAAAAGTTCACAAAATTTTACAAAGTGAGACAAGGCCAAGTCCAGAACAGGGTTATACTGTGGCAGTGTAGGAGTCACTATACTTAATTTCCTTCTGTTGTTCGTTATTACTAGTGTACAGGGGAGAAAACTCAAAAGCCAACATAAGTACTCTAGTATAAAATAAAAGGTGTTTTTGGGTTTCAGGAACTAATAATACTTATTTGTACACATTAACCTAACACTTTTGAGTTAGCTCACCACCTATAAAGTCATCACTGATCTGGCTGATTTACAAAACAGAGCCAGTGAAGGAACTGAGAGTATTGTTGGAGACATTTTGGCAACTGGAAAGCAGTCTATTTAAATTCTGCTTCTATCAATGAAAGTCAAAAGGATATACCTAACTCTGATAAATCAAATTAAAAAAAATTTAAAAGTCTTTTACGGAATATGTCTAAAGGAGTATTTTCATGTATGAAATTCACAGTAGAAAAAAATTGAATGTAGCTCTCGTTGCAAACTACAATTTGGTGGTAACTCTTTGAGCTAGAGGAAAGCTACATGGATCATTTTTTTGCAGTAGAATAAAAAATTAACACTATCAAGGTATCAGTTTTACATATTTTTTGTTAATGTTTGATGTGTTTTTACCTACTTACAAATTATTTTACTTTTTAAAAATGCTTAAAGATGTAGATGGCTTGGAATAACATTTTAAAACATAGATCAGCCAGAGATAAGCCTCCAAGAGTAGCAGATAATATAAGCTCACCCTGCCCTACTATACTAAACAAAATTATAAGGCATAGGTCAGGGAAAAGAAATACTTTAAATTATGAGAAAATAGCCTTGGTCAGTGCCCAACAAATACATAGAGCGTTTCGGAACTTGATGTAGGATTACACATTTTAATCTCTTTTAATTTCCACTCTCCATTCTCTTCATCTCCAAATAGCATTGTTGCTAAAATCAGAGAGGAGCTTAATTTTTGCATAGGTGGTAGTTTTGTCTCAGATTGGGGAAAAGTAAACAGGGAATGAATTGTAAATGATGCCTTATGAGAAAAATTAATAAGCGAATCAAAATCACCGTCCCAGAGTATTTGGAGCACATTCTACTTGTAGTGCTTATTTAATAAGAAAGACCACATCAGCGTTCTGTGTCAAATCTGATGGATTTAGGACATCCATAATTCACTGAGTCCACTAGTGCATCTTACAGTGAAATACCAAGTAAATCTGGTAATATAAACGGAATATGTCTAAAGGAGTATTTTCATGTATGAAATTCACAGTAGAAAAAAATTGAATGTAGCTCTCGTTGCAAACTACAAAAGGAAAAAAGTCAAAGACAAATGACACATTTTGAAATAAAATGAATGCCTGTGTTTACTATGTAAAGCCTAAAGCAATAAAAATATTAAAAATAACTATGAGGAGCTACAACAAATATGGGCATTTAATTAGCTGTGATTGAGGTTACACAAAAGAAGTACAAAGTTGGAAACATTTTAGAATTTGATCAATATCTGTAAGAAAATAAAGACAACTACAGAATCAAGTAAAGAGTTTCTTATTTCTTGTTGGTTGCTTGATTGGATGCCTATTTCATCAGCTGATTTATTTTTGACTTTGGATAAGACACACTTTCAAAGCTGAAAAATTAAAACAACTAGAAGGCAAATGATTGAAAAGTGTGGAAAGGCAATGTGTATCCAATGGAGCAAGATCCCCAAGGAGGTATTGGAAGATGGAGGGAGAGAACTGGGAGACAGTTTAACCTTACAAGGAAAACAGATCATATAAAATAGTGGTTACTTTGAAGTGGGGATAAAAATGACTACAATGATAAATAAAGCAGAGACAGGATAACTGGTTTCAGGAAGAATTATTGAACGTGTAACTTTGTTCCTACCACCATTGGCACTGTACAAGTCAGAAGGAAGACTTCACAGTGACCTAAGATGTTTTATGACATTGGAGTTGGTTTCAGTTATAATTTAAAACCTTTTGGAAAATTGAAATGGTAGGAATGAGAGAAGTTATAGTCATTCAGAAAAGATCATAATTCAATAGTTCAAGTTGGTATATGCAAAAGAAAGAAAAAACATGGCTCCAAAATATAAATGTCTTAATGAAAGCAGCCTAAAAAAATACCATAACAGGGAGAGTTTTGTTTTGCTTATTAACTTTTGCCTCATTTCTGATAAAATAAGGGATCACAGCAAGGATTTTCCTTAAAAATATATTATTTCATTTCAAATCAGAATTATCTGCTTTCAAACATCTGATGCAAAAATATAAAATTATAGTAATATGAGAATTTCCCAATCACATAACATGATAAAAATTAGCACTGGACTAGGAGATATTTGTTTGTTTTTCATCCTTTAACAGCTGAATTTATTTCATAGTTATGAAATACACTACCACTTGTGTGTGCAAATATTGGTATATTTTCTAAAACACATAACTTTAAGCATAATCTCATTTTTTCATGGAGCTTTATCTTACTACTAGCTCTCATTTATATTAAAATTTTAATTTCCTCCAGTTCCCCCAGATGAATGCTATTACTACATATAACAAACATACAAATAAAAATTTAGAGTAATTTTGCAACACTCACATGAAGCCACCAGATGTCACTGTTTTAGATAGGATAACTTCACTAATAATAAGACAAAAGGTAGGAAAAATTACTGCACATTGCAAT
The DNA here is from genome assembly GCF_034190915.1 of Cavia porcellus. NCBI lineage: Eukaryota > Metazoa > Chordata > Mammalia > Rodentia > Caviidae > Cavia > Cavia porcellus. Next base: position 31,703,341 of record NW_026947501.1, read on the forward strand.
AAAATTATTTTCTAGCAAAATCAAGACAAGAATATTTATGTTAAAATCTCTTCAAGTAACCTAAATGATATTTATATACATAGGTGAGGAAACTTCTCTAAGATATTTTGAATGTATGACCATCTTAATTTAAATAATTTTATGGTCAAGACTCCTATCTCAATACGTCGGCTTTAAAATATACAAGATCAATAATGGTTTTATATATCCACTCCATGTTGGAACTCAGGGCGTTGGGAAACCAAGTAAACCAGCCCCTTCCCTGGTGAGCAACCATGGCTCAGGCAAGCAGCAGCCACCCCAGGGGGAGAACCAGCCAGCATCTCCTGAGATCCTGCCATGTTGAAACTTAGGGTTTTAGGAAAGAAGGCACCCGCTAACCTCCCTAGTAAACAGCTGTGAGCCTACCAGAGCAGGCTGAGAATCAAACATCCCTTCTTCCCCAGCCCCCATTAATAAATGGGAGCCAGAGGTCTGAGCATCTCTTAGGAGGTTGACTGTATACAATATAACAAATATGGGGCATTTCCTTCTATCATCTCTTTGAAAGCATTAATGTTATCACTATTTTGCTTTGTTCTGATTAATTTTATTGCTCTATTCAATATTCTGTTTTGATAAGTTCTAAAATGTTTGTATTTGGTTTGAATTTGCTATACCTGATTGAAAGAATAACCATTGTGAAGATAATGAGATATACTATGACATCTATTACTGTTATCCCAGTAACCTGTTGTGACATTCTGTACAAATTTCACTGCACTGTTTCAATTGGCTTTGTTCTGTCTTGTTCTGTTGTATTTCACTACCTTCAAAATAATAAAAAAAATTTAAAAAGAATAATGATTAGATCAGAGTAAATGGCTATCAAACACCTAGCATACTAAATTAGTAGTGTGGAAACACAATGTTAAAAATCACCTAGTAAAATCCACTCTTTGAAAGGTGATAAATAAAAGAAGTCTGATAATTTCCAAAAGTAGAGATGACCAAGTAAAAATGTCTGGCCACCTCTTTAAATGTTCAAACTTCATATTCAGTACTTCTTGAATAATATCATCTTTATCCCTATTGATGACATGCTGCAGTATGAGCTTGACAAATTTGGCCATAATAAATTAATAAAACTTAACAATTTAAAAATACATAATTGCCACTGACATACATTACACAAAATAAATGAATATTCTCAAATTTCAGTGTTCAGTTCTACTACTTAAGAGGGATTCTTCATTTTGCTTGATATTTTTCTTCTAGGTTTCTTGTCCTACATGTTAAATTATTCATTCTCTTTCATAAAATTATCTTATATTTGAAGCTAAGTTGTTTTCATGGCTATATGCCCATAAATGTTTGGGAATTTAAACTCCTTGGGTTAGACAGGATACCACTATAATAAGGGAGATGTGACAGACCACAAGAAAATGGAGGGAGAAGATCATCTGAGTCCTCTAGTCAAGATCAGCTCAGGCAACATCGTGAGGTACCATTTTAAAAATGGAAAATAAAATAAAGGAACAGAAAGGGAAAGAATGGGAAGGGGTGGAAGGAGGATCAGAGAGAGAAGAAGAGAGGAAAGAAGAGGAGGAGAGGGAAAAGAAGAGAGGATAAGAAAGAGGAAGACAAGGAAAGAAAGAAGAAGAGAGGAGAGAAGATCAGAGGACAAGGGAGAGGAGGGGAGAGAGAAAAAAAGAGAAAGAAGCAAAGGTTTAATGTGGCTCACAGGTTCCACATGTTACAGTCAATAATGCACTGGCCAATTCATTTGAGCCTGTGGTGAAGCAGCACCTCATGGTTGGAGTATGTGGAAGAAAAAAAAAAAAAACACTCAACTAATGGCCAACCTGGGTACAAAGTCTTTACCATATGAACCTTTGGAGGACATGTAAGATGTAAATTAACAGCATTTTTTTGTCATTGTGTACTCTTCTATCCCTATGTTTAAACTAATGTAATTGTTATTGAACTCATGAGCTTCATATAAATTAATTTACAACCATAAACACTAAGAAAATAAACCCTCTTACACACCACATACAAACACACACGCACACACACGCACACACACACACACACACACATCTTTGCAATATATCCCTCTCCTTGAATTGATTTGCTGTAAGATTCTTGAGAGACTCTCATTCCTATAAGCTCCTCTGTTTAATGAATAATGTGAGTGGGAAACTCTTAATTCTTGAATATCCTGATATCTGATGCAGGGTTTCCTAACTATAGCAAGGCATTTTTAGTAGTCCTAGCTAGATTTCATATTTACTCTGAAATCCCTTCTTAATGTGAGACTCTTGGAGAGAATTTGAGGAAAGTCCTTATTTCTTTATATTTGTCAATTACTTCTTTAAAGTATCTCCCCTCCAGTTTTACCATACATTAAGAAACTTGGGAGTACCTTGGGAAATTCAGCTTAGAAATTTCCTTAGATGCATCATGTCATGCTCTGATTCTAAGGTAATGATAATTTATTGCCAAACAGCTCACTACTAGCTACGAAACAAGAGGATCTCCCCTCCAGCCTTTAAATCCACTTTCCAAATAATCTCTTAAACCTTCACCAATAATCCTGGTACATCAGGGTATCAGTACCTTTTATTTTAAATCTCTTCTTGTTTCTCTGACTAGCAGGTCACATGATCATTGCTGTGTCTTTAGGATTTGATATCAGCAGCATTCAAATCTTGGCATAAAACTCCAATTTGGCTACTGTAATATATCCATAACAAATTACTAGAAAAATAAACATGTCAAATAAATAACTCAAACCTGCATCGCCTACTATGCTATTCAGAAATTTGTATAGATCTTCCTACTGGGGATTTATCGCTTTATCTCATATTAGTAAGTATGGTTCAATATCTGGGAACCTGGATCATCCAAAAACTTGAAAATTCAGCTACTTCGTGAGCTATAAGGATTTGAAATTTAATTGGAGCCTGGAAGGCTCCTTTTAGTATTTCTCTCTCTCTCTCTTTCTGTCTCTCTCTCTCTCTCTCTCTCTCTCTCTCTCTCTCTCTCTCTCTCTCTCTCTCTCTTTCTCCTCTCTCCTCTCTCTCTCTGTCTCTCTCTCTCTGTCTCTTTCTCTCTTTGATCTCTACATCTGCCTTTCTAATAAGGATGATTTATATTAGCTAGACTTCATCATATATGGAAGTTTGGAACATGAAGATTGTTAAAAAATATGAAAAAAATAAGAAGTTAAAACTTCTTTTATGACCTAGCCTCCAAAGTCATGAAGTATCCTTTATTATATGTGCTATTTAGTATGAATGTCATTAATTCCGATTGAATTTTCAAGAGAGACAAATTAGAATCCAATTTCTGTGAGAATAGCATCATTACATTTTGTGGACATATTTTAAAAGTATTTCACATAAATGTGCAAAAAAATAATTAGAAATCTGAATAATGTTTTGAAAACACAGAATCAATTTGGACAAAGTAAAAGTACAAAACTTGTAGTTATTGACAGTATATAGAACCAGAAAATGACATGGAAAATAATCAATAAAATATTTGAGTCCTTGTAAAAAGCAAGGGAAAATAATTAACAAAACTTCAATAGATAGATTGATAACAAGAGTTCAGGGAATTAGATTAGAGATAATGTCAGAGTACAATATAGATTCACGGGTTTAGTAACTAAGAATCTATGAGTGGATAAAAATAAAATTTTATACATGACATATTTTTAACAAGTATTCACAGACTTCTAAAATAAACTCACAACTAGACATAGAGAACAGAACTTGTAAAATATCAATAATAAACTATAAAACTACCTGGAAAAAAAGAGAATGATATTCCGAGTAGCAAAATTAGAATAATTACAGACTAAACATAGAATTATAGCAGAATAAGCAATTCCAAATGTAAGAAGATGATAGGGTAATGTCCTGAAAATTTTGTGGAAAAAGTAAATATCATCACAGATTCTATGTTCAGCAAAATGCTTTAATCAAAGCAAATATTCTTAATACTTTTATAAAAGCTAATAAGGTTTATAACCTATAAAGCCTTGCTGAAGTGTTTATTATAGAATATCTTTACAGAAAAGATAAAGATTTAAACATAATGACTAAGTGTGAAGCAAAAATAGTTTAATTTCAATGGAATACAAATATTAAATAGGCCGGTGCCCACTCACTCTAATTGCCACTTGATAGTATTGAAAGACTTCTAGAGACAAGTCTGGATCACGATGATGGTATGCATATTGTAGACTAATTCCCTACTGTTCACAGCTGAATGTGCTATTAGGAGTTAGAAACTCATTCAAGAGGAATCGCTGAGGGTGCTAAACTTTTTCTCCTGGGCTTTGCTTCCCAGCACCTATAAATTGAGCCACCTTGCTTAGCCATCTGCGTGCTCCATAAGACTTCTGCTGCAATCCTTGAAACCATATGCCAAAAATGACCCTCTCCACCTTTATGTCATGAGTGTCAGCTAAGTGATCCCAGTGTCAGAGAACCTCATCAATATAATACCTAAGAAGAATACATGGCAGGAAATTCTTACAAAGAAATAGATATTTTTAATATAATTGAAATTCACAAAGGAAGATTTTAAAAAGTACAATGCTAAAAGATATTATTATACAACAACATTCAAAAAGATATTAATACCGACATAGTAATACAGTGAGAACCTGAGACTGTTGAAAGGTTCTGGGGCTATTATACTTCTTCAAGGAACACACAAAATAAAAGTTAAATTGAATGAAATACTAGTCACAAAAGTAGCCTATAATTTGAAAATATGAGAATCTATATTTTAAAATGAGAGGAAAATACTGAGGAATATTTATATGATATCATGAAAATAAATGAAAATGTAATCATTATAGAGTATGCATGTAACAAAGTGCATTATTAAGTTTAAAATGTGAAAAAATAGAAAAATGTTCATTTTTAGCAATAAATTAGCCTGCAAAACAAGTATATTTTCCAGTAACAACTGTCTGCATTCCCCAAATCTCACTCATGCATCATTTCTATCATTTTTCTTTAACCAATTAATAAATATTTTTTATACATGAGCAGGTAATTATTTCATCCAGAGAAACAAGCTTACTCAAATCCACCATTAAAACCAATGAAATATTCAATCCTGATACCAAAATAAACAAAACAATAAAACAATGAAACATTCAACAGTGGTGAAGGGATTCTGTGTTTCTGCTAACCAGAAAAGTAGTCTTTGGTCACTCTTAGCTGTAAAGATCTTGAACTGTGGCTACAAAGAGTGGAAAATGGATTTATGATTGTCAAGTTAATTTTAATTTAGTCACTTGCTTGTGACAATTACAGTGAATTGTACAGTTCTTGAGCATTATCAGGACAGTGTAGGAAATGAAAGAGATTTTAAAGTTTGAGTTACAACATTAACTACACACACACACATATATATATAATAATAAAATTTAACATTGTGTGCAGTTTTTATTATTCTTTATGTTGTGAACAAAACTACTTAGCTGTTCATCATGGTTAGCCACTACTTATTTATATTACTATGTAATACATATTTTCTTTCAAATAAATTTTAAATTTGTTAAATTGACACATTTAAAGGCTTTGTATTCTTTTCAATTTTAACTATACATTAATTAAAACAAAAGCCCTGACATCTTGAATTGTTTCATTGACTGTTGCTAAGACCTTTATATGTATGACTTAAATCTTAAATTCCAAATTAAAACCTGTCTTCTCTTTATCCTTTGTTTCTATGAATCTAATTTAAGATTTCTTTGCACAATTTTTCATCAAGTCATCTACTAAATCTTCATAATTTTCAGGATTCTAGATTGTCACTTATTTTCTTTTTAATTATTTTTTCCTGGAAAATTTGACACATCTCTTTGATTGTTCCCTGTATGCTGTTGAAAATTTATCTGAGATCTTTTTAGATCTTTTATTAATTTAACAATCTTAATAGCTTTGTACTAAATGTCTTCATAAGGAACCACCCCACCTGTTTATATCCCTCTGTGTATCATGTCAATAGATAGCATCACAGTTCATCAGGAAGCACAAACAAAACTTTCACAGCAATTCCTCACTCACTCCTTGACAGTAAGCGAACAGCCCCGCCAGATTTGGAGTATGCTTAAGTAATTCTCTTAGATTTCAGTTTAATTATTCTCCCACTGAACTTTCAACTTCTGGTGAGCAGTGTATCACTCCTTTCTGTGTCCCTAATGCTTAGGACTTTACCTGAGATGGCTGCTAAAAGTTTTTGGAAAAGGAGTCATTGGTATAGAAAAGGCTACTTTGAGATAGCAGAGTTTGACAACTATCATAGGCATTAAACAGCTCTAAAAAACACAGAAGGCTGTTTCTAGGGGGCAATATTCCTTAAATGCTGTTCTATATGTCCACTGTCCCCAAATCTGAAGGATGTTTTTGTATAAGACTGTCCTAGCCTCCTGTGATAGCTTTCAACATCTCAGAGCTCCAATCGGTTTCTTGAGGTTCACTAAATGGAATTTTTAACTTGTTGCTGGTTATTTCTGGTCCTTCCTGACCTAAGTATGCATTCATTATGCTTTAGGTTGGTGGTCCTTTCATGTGAGCACAGTATTCTTTTTATACTTTTTAAACTTTTAATAGTCATGTATTCCTCTTCTTGCTTTTTCCTCTGCCTGTAAAATGACTATATCAAGTCTGTGTAATTTAGTGAAAGCTTTACAAAACATTTGGGGCAGGGAATCTTTTTGTACAAATAACAAGGCAATTTAATGCTAACTCTTAGACTTCTTCCAACACTTAGAGCTGTGGCTGAAATTTTACTCAGCATATATAACATAAGTGCTGTTCTCATAGACACGGGCTACTTCTTCCTATCTGCCTGAAGCTACTGAGATCTTCTGTATCTATATCTTCTGTTATGTTTTGTTTTTATCATCTCTTGCCTAAAGAAACTGACATTAAATAATATTTCACATATTTGAACTTAGATTCTTCTATATTGCTTCTGACTTCATAGGTAGGATAAATAGCTCACAGATAAAATTAATTAAAGAATATACATTCCACATCAAATTAATGAGAAAAATATATGTGTTGCTTTGAGAACCCTTATAAATAAATGAATAAATTTTAAATCAGTGTATGGGAAGAGGTGTGAGAAGTGGTCCTTTGATTCAGTAAAGCTTCAAATTATTAGTATTCCCAAAATATCTTTTGTATCAACTAAATTGCCATGGGCAAAGTACATGAGGATGTGTCACTAACTTTAACAGATGGGCCAAGGTATTCAAGCAATGCTTTATTTTCCTCCAATGTGTGTGACTGAGTTAATCCTGTCCAGATGTGAGTTAATACAGCCCACAGCAGCAATTGCTTATAAATACTGAGGGGTGGTAAAGTGGAAAAGGAATTGTTCTTAGGATCATAAAATTTAAGTGACTCCCACTTGGACAGAGAGGAGCTTTACACACAGATATGTATTCCCTGCACCTTGGCTTTCTCACCTAAATACGGGATCACTAAAATAAGCTAATTTGCATTTCAAACAGGATTCTTCAGATAGTCAAATAAAGGAACATTAATGGAAATGCTTTATCAAGAGACAGTATCATACTGGGAAAAGTTAGAACCATGCATTAAAACTCTCCAGTTACATAAGCCAGCTCAATCATCACAATTACAGTTCTTTTGTAAGAGTTGGCTTCTTTTGTGTAGATGTACCTATATATCAGCTAGAAACTGAGGTTACTGATTGGAACAGCACCTATTAAATATCAGGTCTGAAGTATGGTGAGTACTTTGCTGCTAAGCCTGCCCAATGTGAGAGCAGTTTGTGCAGGAGAGTTGCAGTATTGCTCCCCCATCTGGGCAACGGTCTAAGAACAATATTCCTTCAATTGCTGACAGATGTGAGTGTTGATCTAGTTTTACACTTACTTGCCTTGGCATGGTTTGACCTAAGATTTAGGATTGGGAATTTATGTCGAATAAAATAATTAGAGCGTTTTTGTATTTGGTCCAACTCTCCTTAGAAACCTAGCACATAAAGGAACAATACATAATTCAATTTAGTTTAGCATAGCTTTATTTGAGGCTTTGGAGTCAAATCACAGATGATAGCAAAGTGTTATTTTCCTTTGCTTAGTTTATATGTCTGGCACTTTTGCATGTAGGAGATGATTGTTTTAAAATGGAATTCATATAATCTTAAATTCTCTAAGCCAGGCATGGTGGCTCACGCCTGTGATCTCAGCACTCAGGAGGCTGAGGTGGGAGGATCATTGTGAGTTCGAGACCAGCCTGGGCTACAAAGTGAGCTCAAGGCCAGACTGCATAGTGAGACCCTGTATCAAAAAAGACAAAAAAATTCTCTAAGAAAAGCTATCATAAATATCATATTTAATTATAATTCATTATTTTGGATTCTAGCATCTTCAAGGAATCCTCATTTGCATTTTTCTTTGTGGATACTTCCCTCCCCCAAAACATTTTTTTCCCTTGCTGTATTACAACTCATTCTTCAGTAGTCAAATTGTATGACATTTTCTAAAAAAATTTCAGTCCAATTGAGCTGTTGTAACAAAATACCAAAACAGATTCATCTATAAAAAATTGAGCTTTATTACTCACAATTCTGAGGTATGGTCAGACTAAGGTAAAGGAGTATGATTAAAGCATCAGCAAATTAGATGTTTGGTGACAGCTTCTCTTGCTTTTGAGATGACACCTTCTTGCTGTGTCCTTGTATGACAGAAGGGGCAAACGTTACATCTTCACATGGTAGATGGCAAAACTAGGCAGACGATGTCTTTAGGTCCTTTGAAAGCACCCACACCTGGTGATAGCATCCTCATGATCTAAGTACTTCCTAAAGCTCTAACCCTTAATCATCATAGAGAAACAGAAACACTCAGATCACAGTAATCACTGTATCCCCTTAGCTCTGTATTATAGTCCAGGTAACCATCTGCTAGCTTTTTTTTTTTTTTAACTAATAAGGTCTCCTTAATTACAGATCTATCACATTACAGAATCTAGAAATGTCCTCAGAATAAAAAGCCTAACCCACAGCCTTTCTGAGACTCACTAACCATAATTTAGGGTTGGGACTGCATTCTGGCTAATAAGATGTGGGGTAGCAATGTGTGGATTTTGGAGAAAACCATGATGAAAATATTAGCTATATTGGGGTGTATCCTTGCTTTTCCTGTACTTTTTCTTCCTATTCTTTTTATTACTCTTGATTCTCTCTCTAGACAATATTTCTTCATAATTTTCTATGTAACTCTTGACCATTATCAACAGTTTTCTTTAATTTTGCATAGTGTTATAAAAATCCTCAGCCATGGCCTTGTCTGAGAAGTCTCCATAATCCTGGCCAAATGTTATTTCTCTCTTTGCCGAGAGGGTTCTCTTGACAGATTCATTTCTGAGATTTCCCCTCATTTCATCCTTCATTCAGTTCAGATTTCCTTCATTCTCTTATTGACCAGATCTTTATTTCACTGTAAGATAAAATATCATTTGGGTTTTAATTTTGAGACTTTGAATATTTGTGATTATTTATTGAACTATAAAAATCAGAATTAAATTCGCTTTCCTAGAATTTTAGTATACAGCCAATAAGTATATATATATATATATATATATATTAAACCCACGCAGTATAGTCATAAGTCCATGCTTTATATTTCTTTATATTCTTAGTACTAAGATTTCAATCATTAATTCTCAGCTTCATCATCTTTTACAAATTACCACTTCAAGGTGGTGGCAAACTTTTGAATCTGCATTGTTTCTTCTGTTATTCTCAGTTCTCCAACCATTTCGTAATAATTTGTATCATCTAAAGACTTTCCATTGTTGAATCTTTATTGATACAATTTATAAATCCCACTCTCCCATCCTGTTACTATGTTTTCTATTTTGAAAATGACACAGTGTACTGACACCCCTAGCCCCAATGTTAAAACTGTCCTTTTAAATATTATATATATATATATATATATATATATATATATATATCTTGTTCACAGACACATTGTAGGGATTTTTAAATCAAGAAATAATTTTTATTAACTAGTGCATTTTTATACCTTGTGAATATCTGACCAAAGTAGGCTAAAATGCAGAATCAATAAAACTGAGGCTGTAACTAACTCCCATTTAACTGCTGTCACTTAAGTGGGAAAAAAAAGATATATAAGAACAGAACATTCACAAAAAAAATACAATAGAATAAAAAAGAAATAGTGATAACTTTCCAAAAATAAACAGCATGCAAAACAAGACAAAAATGCAACCAGGAAAGCATAAATCCCTAAATTATACCTAGCAATAATAATCAAAAGGCATACACAGGGAAAACTATTTTAAATATCAGATCATTGGTTTTACTCACTATAAAAGTATTACAGGTAAAAAAAAGTCTAGCAGTCAGTCCTGAGACAAATACTAAGGTAAATATTAATTTCCTGATAGAAACATCCCATTAGGAATTTTCCCTGAAAAATTGCCACAGCAAATAACCTTGGTTTAAATAATTAGTGAATACAATCACTGTATGATGCAAGTTAATATCTGTGTCAAAAGAATTGTCAAGTAAGTATGGGAGACATAAAAACCAGTAGCTGGAATTCTTGACAATTTATGATATCCAAAATTAAGAAAATTGTATGAGTTGAGATGCACATATTGAGAATGGAAGAAGCAGGGAAGTTAAATAAGGGGAAGCATAGACTCGAGTAAGGTAAATTTCAGTGACTTTATATGTTTAAATGGTTAAATTGTCTATGAAAAATTGTTTTGCAAGAAATATATTTGAAAGGAAAGAAAAATCATTAACTGCAGCTCAGAAAGAAGAAAATATGACATTTTAAGCACCTAGAGAAAAAAGGGTAAAATTTGATGAGTTTACACTCTCAAATAAGAAAGAGTTGAATTTCATATGGGGGGAGGGTGGCAAAATCCCCAATATATAAATGAAATACATAGAAAAACAAGAATTGTCAAGAAGATGATCAATGTCTCCAATAATCCCTGCTATTGCAATGTCCTCAAACACTAATTTTATAAGCATAATAAACTATTAGAGATCATTTATTAGGTAATTTCATTTTAAAAATAAAGAAAAATTTTGTATGTTACATGACAATTCCAGTTCCAGTATGAACGTGATTTTTCTGTTCTGAATGGTCTTTTTTATTTTCTGTGCTGGGTTTGAATCCATGGCCCAATTACATGGCAGGCAAGCACTTTACCATTGAGATACATTTAAATTTTATTTTGAGACAATATCTCATGAAGTGTTCCAGAGTCATCCCAGCATCCTAAATTGCTAAGCTTATAAGGGTGTACTCCTTTGACTAGCTAATATTAAATACTTTTTATATGTGTAATTTTTTTATTCCATTCTTGTTTGAAAGGCCATGAAATATAAATATGATACAAAAAATTGTGAATTTACTAACATTTTAAGTTAGATTGAGGAATAATGAGAATCAATATTTTAGAGATAATTGCTCAACTTAGCATCCGTTCCTCCATGTACCATTAAAATAGTAAGAAAAGAATGTTACATCTGTGCCTGAAATGACACATTTTTAAAAAGTTAGTTGTTTAAATAACTCATGCAATTAAAGAATTCATACAGTGCATTATTTGGTGGGACTCTCATTACATAACTTCCTAAAGCTCCAGTGGGAAGTCTGCTATTTGTGCTGCATCCTAAATCAGTATGCAAGGACATCACCTGAAGGAAGCAAATTAATTTAGAGCTCTTAATGAGCATAAAAGCCTGTTCATTTCAGTATGATATTTTATAGACTGTTTGAAAACAATGTAAAAGCCAGAATTTTTTTAACAATTCTGAAGGTACATCTTATTCTACTTCTTTATTACTTTATTTTTATTCTTTTTTTTTTCCTTTTCTTTTTTTGATACTGGGACTTGAACTCCAGGTCTTGCACTTGCTAGACAGGCATTTACATTGCTGTGCTGTATTCTTAACCCTTACCTTTATTCTTGATAGTGGCGATTAAGCTCTAAAATTGTGAAGTAAGAATTTCAAATTTCATGGAATGTATGTATTTAAATATCACACAAACTAGAATCAACAATTTATACCAATGGACGGAAAATGCCAGTTAAATTTGAAATCTGAAATTAAGTTGCTTAATTTTAAAAAGTATCATTTCTCTGAAACTTTCTACCTGCTAATCATGATGTAATGGCTTACTATATCTACAAAATTTTAAAGTTATGGGGCTTATTCTAAACACCTGGGCTATCTTATTATTCATGATAGGTTACATACTTGTTCTTAGGTTTAAAAGAAGCATATGCAGAATGTGTATCTCACAGTTTGCATGTAAGTATATAAATCTATATTATGTACTATATGTGTGTAAGTAGTCAGATACCAGTATATATATAAATGTGTGTATTAAATATATTTATATATTTAATACACACATTTATCATGTAAGCATGGATTAAGTGTGTAAGATGAAGCATGTCCAAAAGAATAATTTAAGAACACTTAAACTTCAAATGAGGTATAGGCAGGCGCACACTATCCCCGGAGCCCAGCCTATTTGTGACTCTTGCACCCTCTGGGTGCAGAGTAAGGGCTGGGCGGGTCTGGGGCACCTGCATCTGCCTCCCCATGTGTCTGGAGCATGTGGATTTCTCAGCAAGCAGGCGAGCATCACCAGTTCCAGAGGCCCTGTGGCCTGCGGTAAGTGCCCAGAGCACTCTGCCCGAAGCCCAGACTGTTTGGGACCCTCCAGGCTTCTGGGTGCAGTGAAGTGACTAAGTGGGTCTGAGGTGCCAACATCCACCTCCCCATTCCGGCTGCGCTGGGAGAACTGTGGAGTTTTCAGCAAGCAGGCAGGCACACACTATCCCTGGAGCCCAGCTTATTTGGGGATCTTGAAACCTCTGGGTGTAGAGTAAGGGCTGGGCTGGTTTGGGGTGTCTGCATCCACCTCCCTGTGTGTCTAGAGGACTGTGGAATTCTCAGCAAGCAGGCGAGCATCACCAGTTCCAGAGGCCCTGTGGCCTGAGGTAAGTGCCCAGTGCACTCTGCCCGAAGCCCAGACTGATCGGGACCCTCGAGCTTTCCGGGTGCAGTGAAGTGGCTAAGTGGGACCCAGGCGCCTACATCCGCCTCCCCATTCCACCTGGTGCTCAGAGAACTGTGGAGTTTCGAGCAAGCAGGCCAGCGCACAGTGTCCTTAGAGCCCAGTTTATCTGGAACTATGGAGCTTTAAACAGGCAGAAGAGGGCAACTGGTTCCAGAGGCCCAGTCGCCTGGAGGAACTGGGTGCCAGATACCCAGGTGCTGTGAACATAGAAGTGGATTTCCAACAGATCCTGAGGAAGCTTTCAAATAACACTTGAAACACAGAAATTTAGGAAAATGACAAAATGAAAGACCAAATTACAACCTAAAACCTCCAGCCCATCTCAAGAAACCCTAGGAGCAATGTATATAGAAGAAAATGTATGCCATACACCTCAAATATCAGACATAATAGCTACTGAAATAAACAAGCAACTCTAGGACGCCTTAGAGGAATTCAAACTCGAAATAATCTCCCAGGTAAAAGAAAAAAATGATAAAAGAAATGAAAGAGATTCTGAATATATCTAAAGAAAACACAGTTAAAAAAATTGGAAGAAATAGACAAAATGATAGAATGCCTGGATGAGCAATATAAGAAACAAACAGAATACATAAAGCAGATGCACAGAGATATACAGGAAATAAACAACTCCACTGAAAGCTGTAAAAACTGCCTCAATGAAAGTGAAGATAGAATTTCAGACCTTGAAGGCAGGATTGCAGCTAGTGAACAGGAAAGGAAATATCTTTTAAAAATAACAAGGAATCAGGAAATAACAATTCAACAACTGCAAGATGATGCAAAGAAAAACAACATAAGATTGATAGGGATTAATGAAAAAGAAGGGGACAACATAAAGGATGTCAAGAGGATATTTAGAGTGGTAATAGCTGAAAATTTCCCAAGCATGAGATCAGAAACCGACATCAGGTTCAGTGAAGCCTATAGAACTCCAAATAATCATAACCAAAATAAAACTACACCCAGACATATAATAATCCCCATCCCAGAAATCCAACAAAAGAATAAATTATTAAAAGCTGTCAGAGAGAAAAGACAGATCACTTATAAAGGAAAACCTATCAGAATCACAGCAGACTTCTCAGCACAAACAATAAAGTCAAGAAGAGCATGGAGTGAAGTATTCCAGATTCTAAAGCAAAATGATTTCCAACCTAGACTGATGTACCCTGCATAAGTATCATTCAAAATTGATTGTGAAATATGATAATTCCATTACAAAGAACAGCTGAAGAATTTCATGAACACCAAGCCAACCCTGCAAAAAATATTGAGAGACAGTACAGATACACAAAGCAAAAAACCACTGAGCACACCAGATAATTAAACAGAACAGAGAGATAAAGATGCAACAGCAGAGAGATAACATGTCAACAATAAAGCAGCATATAACAGTTATAACCATTAATGTAAATGGTCTCAATGCACCAATCAAAAGAAACAGACTAGCAGAATGGATCAAGAAATAAAATCCAACTATATGCTGTTTACAGGAAACCCATCTAACCCAGAAGGATAATCACAGACTGAATGTCAAAGGATGGAAAACAATACTTTAAGGAACAGGAATCCCCCCCCCAAAAAAAGCAGGAGTAGCCATTCTGTTTGCAGACAACATGAACTTTCAACCAACAATGATCTTAAAGGGCAAAGAAGGTCACTACATACTCGTTAGGGGAAAACTCCAATAGAAAGAGATAAATATCTTAAATATATATGCACCAAACTCCAGAGCACCCAGTTATATAAAACAACTGTTAACAGAAATCAAAACTCAAATTATCAGTAACACAATTGTAACAGGTGACCTTAATACACCTTTGACACCAAGGGACAGATCAACCATACAGAAAATGAGCAAAGAAATAACAGAACTGAATCACACCTGTAAACAAATGGACTTGATAGACATACAGAATGTTCCACCCAACAACATCAGAATACACATTCTTCTAAGTAGTACATGGGTCGTTCTCTAAAATAGACCATATATTAGCTCACAGATCGTATTTAAACAAATGCAAAGGAGTTGAAACCATCCCTTGCATGTTATCAGATCATAGCGCTTTGAAATTAGATATTAATGATAAAAGATACTGCAAAAATCCCACAAATACATGGAAACTAAATAACACACTATTGAGTAATCAGTGGGTCACAGAGGAAATTAAAGAAGAAATTAAACAATACCTAAAAGAAAATGAAAATACAGACACAAATTACCAGAATCTCTGGCATGCAATGAAAGCTGTCCTCAGAAGAAATTTTATTGCAATGAGTTCCCACATCAGGAAAAAAGAATGAATACAAATAAATAACCTGATGCTACACCTCAAACAGCTAGAAAAAGAAGAGCAATTCAAGTCCAAAGCCAAAAGAAGGGAGGAAATTATAAAAATTGGAGCAGAAATCAACGCAATAGAGACTAAGAAACAATCCAAAGAATAAGCGAATCAAAGAGTTGGTTCTTTGAAAGAATAAATGAAATCCATAAGCCCCTAGCCAACCTTATTTTAAAATGGGAAGAAAAAGCTCAAATTCATGCAATAAGAAATGAAAAAGGTGAAATCACTACAGACCCAATAGAAATACAGAAGATCATCAACACCTATTTCGAAAAACTCTACTCTCAAAGGTTTGATAACACAGAAGAAATAGACAGATTCCTACAAACATATGAAGTACCAAAGCTAGATCAAGAGGATGTAAAACTGCTGAATAACCCAATCTCTATTAATGAAATTGAAAATGTAATTAAGTCCTTACCTACAAAGAAGAGCCCAGGCCCAGATTGATTCACTGCAGAATTCTACAAGAAATACAAAGAAGACCTAATGCCAACACTCCTCAAACTAATCAATGAAATTGAAAGGGAAGCAATCCTTCCTAAGTCATTCCTGGAAGCAAATATTACTCTAGTACCAAAACCTGAGAAAGACCCCACTAAAAAAAAAAAAAAAAAAAAAAAAAAACTATAGACCAATCTCCCTAATGAACACAGATGCAAAAATCCTAAATAAAATATTGGCAAACGGGATGCAACAAATCATCAAGAAGATTATACATCATGACCAAGTGGGATTCATCCCAGGAATGCAGGGATGGTTCAACATACATAAATCAATAAATGTAATCCACCATATCAATAAAGCTTAAAGTAAGAATCACATGATCATTTCTATAGATGCAGAAAAAGCCTTTGATAAGGTCCAACATTCATTCATGATAAGAACTATACAGAAAATTGGAATAGATGGTCTTTACTTCAATATAATAAAGGCCATTCATGACAAATCAACAGCCAGCATCATACTAAATGGCCAAAAATTGAAAGCCTTTACTTTAAAATCAGGCACAAGACAAGGATGTCCTTTATCACTGCTCCTATTTAATACAGTACTGGAAGTACTAGCCAGAGAAATTAGACAAGAGAGAGAAATAAAAGGGGTAAAGAGGAAAAGAAGAAGTTAAATTATCATCGTTTGCAGATGACATGATACTCTACAGAGAAGACCCCCTAAACTCCATTGAAAGACTCTTAGATATAATAAATGAATTCAGTAATGTAACTGGATACAAAACCAATACTCAGAAATCAATAGCATTTCTATACACTAACAACAAAACCACAGAGAGGGAAATAAAAGAAATCACACTCTTCACACTAATAAGCAAAAAAATGATATATTTAGGAATTACTCTTATGAAAGAAGTAAAAGACATACACAGGGAAAATTATAATACACTGAAAAAAGAAATTGAAGATGATCTCAGAAAATGGAAAGACATCCCTTGCTCATGGATAGGAAGAAAAAACATTGTGAAAATGGCCTTTCTCCCAAAGCTGTTATACAGATTCAATGCAATCCCAATAAAAATACCATCAACATACCTTATAAATCTAGAGAAATCACTCCTAAAATTCATCTGGAACCAGAAGAAACCTAGAATAGCAAAGGCAACTCTAAGCAGCAAAGGCAAGGCAGGAGGCATCACAATCCCTGACTTGAAGTTATACTACAAAGCAACAGTAGTAAAATCAACATGGTACTGGAATCAAAACAGAGCCAAAGAGCAACGGAATAGATTAGAAGATACAACCACAACTACAAACACACACAACCACAACTACAAACACACTCAACACCTTATCTTTGATAAAGGAGTCAAGCAGTTTCACTGGAAACACGATAGTCTCTTTAATAAATGGAGTTGCAAAAACTGGCTCTCCATTTGCCGAAAACTAAAGCTAGACCCATGCCTATCACCATGTACTAAATTAAAATCTAAATGGATCAAAGATCTGAATATTAAAACAGAAACACTAAATCGTTTGGAAGATAAATTGGGTAGAAACCTTGAAGACATAGGGGTAGGTAGAGAATTCATGAACAGGACTCAAACCGCAGGGGAAATACTTCCCAGAATCAATAAATGGGACCACCTCTTATTAGAAAATTTCTGCATGTCAAAAGAAATCTCAAGCATAATGAAAAGAAAACCCACAAACTGGGAAAAGATCTTAGTGAACTCCCCCTCAGACAAGGGACTTTTTTCTAAAACATATAAAGAATTTAAAAAACTCAGACTCCAAAAATTCAAAGATCCAATCCAAAAATGGGCATCTGAGATGAATACACAATTCTCAGATGAAGAAATACAAATGGCAAATAAATACATGAAAAAATGTTTATCACCATTGTCATTAGAGAAATTCAAATTAAAATCACACTGAGATTCCATCTCACTCCTGAAAGAATGGCCAGGATCAAGAAAACCAAAAACAACAAATGCTGGAGAGGCTGTGGCGAAAAAGAAACTCTCCTACACTGGTGGTGGGTGTGTAGACTGGTACAACCTTTGTGGAGGTCAGTTGGGAGATTTCTCAAAAAGCTGAGATTGGAAGTCCCATTTGACCCAGCTATTCTACTTCTAGGCATATTTCCAGAAGAACTGAAAGCATCAAACCACAGGGATAAATGTGCACCTATGTTTATAGCAGCACAATTTGTTATTGCCCGATCTTGGAAACAACCCAAGTGTCCATCAACTGGGGAATGGATAAAAAAGTTGTGGTATTTCTATACAATGGAGTATGACTCAGCTATAAAATAGGATCACATTGAGATATTTATCAATAAATAGGCACAGCTTGAGACCATACTCATAAGTAAAATAAATCAATCTCGCATGTGTGAATACAGAATAGTTTCCCTAATGTAAGTAATGATTCAAATATATAAAAGTAGGTGGTAATCATGATTCCCCATTATGTGTCCTTGAAGCCTTATAAAGTTTTCACTTATTAATTGGAAAGGCTTTATTCTGGGCTGCTTGATATTATTGCCTGTGATGAAATGAACAGCTATTTTGAAGAAAATAAGTCATCATAATAGCTAGTGCTGATTTACTATCATCTTGTTTTGAAGCCCCACCAAACTATTGCTCTTCTGTCTTCATTGGTTTTATCATGATGTATCTTGCTGGATTTTATTATATGTGATAGTGTAAACAAAAATTGTTATAGGCAAAGAGATAATATAGAAACCATTGTTTATTTTCTGTTAGTTGGTTCTAAAAACCCTACAATGCTTTCATCCACTTGAATGGTTTTACACTGACTTGCTATGTGTGAAGCTATAGTACATGAAGTTATATTCAAATATTTCAAGGAAAAAGACACTATGGTAACTATTATTAAACCGAGTTATTCGGTTGTGAAACACTAGGTTGCTGAAACTGTCAAGCTTTGACCTGTACTGTTATGATGTTATGTTAGGTTGCTGAAACTGTCAAGCTTTGACCTGTACTGTTATGATGTTATGTTCTCTTTTATCTCAATCTCTTCCTTATTCATTAAAAAAACTATTTATTTAAAAAAATAAAGAGTAATTATAGATACATCTAAGAGCATTTGTTTCAATTTACATTTGTGACATTCATAGACCACACACACTTTTACCTTCCAACTAGAACATATACGGGGAATTCTAAGACTCTGTGATCATTTGCATCACTAGATTTTGACAACAGTCCTGCATTTTTCAACTAGTGAATTTACCTGTACTTTCCTGTATGTAAACCCAATATGACTGTCTGAAGGTGTCAGAAAATAATTCTATGTAGAGAGATCACTGAATATTAGTTTCTAATGACTGTAATATAGTTAGCCTCAATTCCCTTATAACTAAATTGCGATTTTTGAGAGGATAATCCATGAATTACCTTAATTCTCTAATCTTGGATAGGATGAAAATATATTGTTTATACACAATTTGTTGACATTATATTGTTTTATTTTTTTTCATAAGTATACCTGTATGCAAACTATTTTGGATTTTTTCACTTTTTAAAATATAAAGGTAAAAATAAAGGCGTTTTGATCAGCATAATCACCTCTAATATTTTAATTTTGCTGTAAATAAAAATTGATATTTATGACAAAAATATGATTGACCTCTTCACTAACCATCTTAAATGGAAATTCATTCATGTCTCATAATCTTTCACTAAACTTTATACATTTAAAAGCTTTCAGAATTAAGAAGAAGTGAGAAGCAATGTATTTTAATTTTATTTTAAAAACAAAAATAAAACAGAATTTCAAAAGTGACTAACAAACTAATACAGTTCCTATTGTCATCTTGATAGTAATACTCACAGTACAAGATGCAGGCATGAAATACTGTCCAAGTAGCATTAGCCCAAACTTTTCTTTTAAATGAACTAAGAGAAGGTCGATGTGTAACTATCTTAACTATCACAGACATTTTTAAAATTTAATTTTTACTTTTTCCTTCCTTCTTTTCCCTTTCTCCTATCACAGTTTTATTTTGAACTATGTCTTTCCATTTGACATTATACCTTTTTTATTTATAATGGTATACCATTATACCTTTTTCATTTTATTTACTCATTCTTTTTCCACATTAGTGAGACAATATGATATTTACACACGTAGGTCTGACTTATCTCACTTAAGAATATGGTCTTGATTTGCTTCCATTTACCTATAAAAGTCTCAAGTTTGTCCTTTTTTACATTGAGTAATACTCCATTTTATTTAAATAGCATTTTTTTCTATCCATTCTTTCATTGTTGGTCATTTGGATTATTTCTAATATTTAAATGTTATAAATGGTGTTGCTATAAATATGGGTGTACATATGTGGCTGTGGTGTGACATCTTTTAAACTTCTTGAATGACCCAGAAGGGGAAGAGCTGGGTTGAATGGCACCTCTAGTTCTAGGGTTTTTAAAGGAATCTCCATACTGCTTTCCACGTGGATTTACAAGGCTATTATCCCACCACCAGTGGATAGGGGGAAATCTAAGTTTTATATATATAGCCCACCTGTTCCTTCTATTCCACCTGTGTGTCAAAGTACAATGTTGGTTAATCTCACTTACCAACTGATGACCTGTGTACTCCACCTGGGCCTTAGTTGCTGGGGACCCCACCTGAGGTGGTCTGATTCTGTTCATATATCCCTATATCTCTGGTGACTTGGTGCATCTCCAGGGTACTTCTGCCTGAGGCGGCCCAGGATGCATGCACGAACCCTGCTCCTGCTGGAAAAACAATATTTTAAAAATAATTTTGTTGTTTTGGAAAAATGTGATATCAGATTTATGTTTATACTTTGGATTCCCAATCCCCTTTAACGATTTATAAAGATATTTAGGAAAAGAAAAACATATTACTTATATCCACCCAAATGTTCACCATTTTTGGCTACTTTTGTGGTTTGAAGTAGTTTGCGTCTTAAAGAATTTTCCTGTGCTTAAAGAATTTCTATTCATAATTCTAACATTGAATATATGTTGATGAATACAATGTTCTATAAAAATGATTGTATTCATCAACAAATATTTTCATTTACTTTAATTTTTGGAAGATATTTATTGCATATTTTCCAGTTTTGAAATTCTACATCAATGGATTTTCTTTGTTTTTTTTTCAGTGAACTAAAGTTGCTTCCAAGTTGCATAAATTCTGATATAAACTTCACTATTCTCTTCATTCATTTATATAAACATCTTTTTCAAAAATTTTAGCTCCTTTAATATTTTCTCTTTTAATCATCATGTGGTGTTCTTTATGTATATATATTACTTATTTCATTCAGTTTCTTAAATTTCGCCATTTATATTTTCAAAATATTTGTCCATTTTTCAAATAATTTTCTATGTTCTCTATAATTCCATTTACATATATATTAAACTTTGACATTGTCCTAAAGTTGTAACACTCCATTTTTCAATATTTTGCTTCATTTTTATAGTCTATTGGTATGTTTTCAACACTTCACTTTTATTTTTTTGCTGCTCTTAATTACACTAGAAACATTTTAAAATCTTATATATCATATTTTTGATCTTTAAGACTCATTTGTTTTATTTTTCTATCTTTTCTTTTACCCCTCACAAATTTTATCCATTTTCTTGATTTACATAACTGACTCTCATGATTCTGAGAACTGGCAAATCTGTAGAATAGGCAAACAGGTTGGAAATAAACACTTTATCTTGAAGCAAAATCCTTCTTTAGGAAACTGCTCTTCAGTTGAGTACAGGAAATCCTTTTGCTATCAAAATATTCTCCTTTATTTAAAATCAGTTGAGTGTAAATATTAATCACATCTATAAAAGACACTCATAGCAATAATTAGACTATGTTGGTCAACAAGGCACCCTCAGCTTCAAAAGTTTACCCATAAAATGATCGTAGATTCTGTTCTCTTCATTTTCCTTTCTTCTTTGTGCTGTAGGAATTTCCTGCAGACAGCAAATTGAAGAAGTTGCCAGGCCACTCTGTTTTGCCTTCTGTCAGGATTTACTGTGTTTCCTATTTTTCAGTATCTGAAAACAGTCATTTGATATGCCTTTTCTGTCTATTTGCTGTTTAAATGGGGTTAATATCTTTTACATATTAATTTTTCCTTTTTATTTCAGTAAATGTTTCCAATATTTAAAAACTGAATCAAGAAAGTAGAAGCTAGAGTTGTAAATAATAATATAAATTTCTTAATTTATAGTAACTTGATAAATAACTATATTTTTCAACTTCCATTCACATTTGTAAATATCATATTATCTCCTTAGTGTAAAAAAACAGACAAAGAAAGAATTGAAAGAATAATCAAGTCCAAAATGTACAGTAGATATTTTGATAATGAAAGGAAGTTTAAATGATTCTATAGAGACAAAACTAGGAATCCATTTGAAATTAGAAAGTTGAAACTCTTATTGTTTTAATTAAATAATACCTCTTGGCAGCAGAGGAGGAGGAAGATGGTAAAAATCATTATAAAAGGAGATTTTTGTTGACACTATTTAAATGCTCTAAACAATGAAAAACTATTTAAATACTAGAGCTGAGTAATTTATAAAGGAATATAAGAAACAGAATTGAACAAGTCATTATACTGAATCTGAAAACTGATGAATAGTATTATGATTTCTGCAAGGAACGAAAACGTAATATTTTAACAGGAAGAGAATCTCCATCACATGGCTTTACTTCACATTCATAATTTCATTGGCACATAATCTTTAATAGCAGTCAGTGATTGCATGTATGATCTAGTAAATATTTTGCTTTACAGTCAGATTAAACCTCTGATATGCAGAGTTCAAAACAGTTCCTGGCACAGAACTGGTAAATATGTGCGATCAATATTCTTGATAAAATTTGTTTGTCCTCTTATCTGTGGAATCCCATTACTATGTTAGGAAACTTCCAGTTAGTTAGAGATTATTTCATGAACTATTATGTGAATTTCAATTGCTGCTTTAAAGTTGGTGCTGTTCAGTGTCAACTATCTGCACAACAGAGAGGGCTACGGTGCAAATACAAATGCATTTAAATATTTATCAAGCATTATTCACAGAGAAGAGTTCTTATTTTTCCACTTTGTTATTTCAGTAGATTAAAACATTTAAATAATTGCCTTAAATACAACCTGTCTCTTTTGTGATTTGTACTAAGAAAGCATATGCCTATTTAGAATTTCTATGGATATACAACTATTCTAAAGGAGAAAGGATACTCTTTTAAAGTAAGGCTAAATTATAAACAACATCAATACAGCAGAAACATTTTCTTGACTACTTGATAGTACTTCTAAAGATCATTTTTACGATTTTAAGTGGATTCCCCAAACATACGCTCATATCTCAAAAACATATTCAGTGTCTTGAATATGACTTTATTATCTTAGTTTAAGTATCATAATTTTAACATTGAAGAGTTCTTATTAAGGAAAACTATGCTGAAAATCATTGTTAGCTGAATTTATATTTCTCCCAGCACAGAAACATTTCTATTTACAGAGAAAGACAGCAAAAAAATATGCAGAATATTTTAATAAATATTCAAATGTCATAAGAAAACAAAAATGATTGTTTACTGAGATGCATAAAATGAGAAAGGACTAGGAATGCAATTGCCACTGTTAAAACAGGAACAGGTCAGCCACTGCTGTTAAATATCATAAAATGAAATAGCTCATCATTAAAAAAAGCTAAAAATTTCTCTTCATTGAGTGATATGTCTTACCTTCTTGTTTTGTTCAATTTTAAAAATTAAGAACTACCACATACATGTTTCATTATGATGTCACATAATGAGGACGTAACATTATTTGTTTTATTATAAAAGTGAAAGAAATAAGACAGGCAACTAACAACTCAAGCAGCCCTATTTATAAATGTAGATCTTTCATCAAATTGAGTTTTTCTACTTTATAAATATTGTATTAAAATCTATGAATAATGGCATAGAATTAGATTTCTGAGCATCATAATTTATGAATTAGTATGCTTCTCAAAAAAAAAATAAGGACACAAAACAGTACTACTTGAAAAATCCTAGAGAAAGGATTAGAAAGGAAAAGCCATTTTGTCTTCTTATAATTTTTCTTACTGTAATTAGATTCAAAAAATATATAGTAACAAACATAGGTCTATTTATGAAGCCTTGCAAACTCACCAAAATATATTTTGAATAACTATCCTTTGTACTCACTATACCCAATCTTTTTTTTCCTCTGAACACAAATTTTCAGTTATAAATAGGTAATTTGCCACTTCCAATTTCTGTAATTATGTGACTTAAACAATTAAAATTAAAAATTATGTTAAATCAACAGGTCAGAAATTTTAAAAATAATTACATACAACAACATTTTCAAGTAAGTAATTTACTTTTTTTTATTTTATAAGTGTTGTGTGAGATTTCCTCTCCAGTACTAATTGGTATTTCATGTACATTATCAGTCTAAATGTGATGTGCTGCTTAATTATATTTTAATGTTTCATAGTTATAACTCTTCTTTTTTATGTGTTATAACATTAATGCTCAAAAATGTTTAAGAGTAAGCTTTCAATAATAATTACAGATGTAATGCTTTGTGACTTTTAGCAATGACAGTACTTTATGTTTCTATTCTTCTCTGGTTACAAGTCAGATATAACATTCTGTGTGTTACTTGCCGATAATTTCTCTGAATACAGAATCAAATCATTTTGCATGATCTTTTTTTTTTTTTTTAACAAGCTTTGAACTCATGACCTCATGCTTGCCAGGTAGGTGATTATGCTGCTAAGCTAAACTACCAGCCCCTGAATCAAATAATTTTAATAAGAAAAATTTTAGGAAACTTGTTAACAGTCCCTCTTTGAAAGTAAATTCGTGTCATAATTCTTTGTTAGACTTGGAATGGACGTCAAATTTCTCCTTTGGGTTTTTTAACTCTTTTGTGAAAACATACTAGTATTTAGCAAAAGATAAAGAAAATGGTACTATGCACAGAAGTCCTCTGCCAAGGTAAGTTAAATCAAATCAAAACAGTAAATGCAGAAGGAACCATTACCAATAAAACACCAGTAATAATGCAAGCTTATGCCACTCTATTTGAATAATGGTATGCTGCAAATAAAAAGTTTGAAGCCACTCAGAAAAATGACCCCCACTGTCCTCCCAGAAACAGTAATGAGAAAATTATGAGTAGGAAATGGTGGTGAGTTAGTCATCAGCTTATAAAACAATAAAATGAAAATGAATATAAAATTCATACAAGTGAACTAGTGAAATAATGCTGCATCTTACGAATATGGGGAACTAGTGAAATAAATCTGAATCTTATGAACATGGTTGGCAAGTTACAAGCAACAAGAATCAAAAGGTAATATTTGTAAACTGTTAATTAAAAGTAAAGATAAAAATAAAAATATTCTTCCTTAAAATTTCTATCAATGACTCTTCATTGAAAAATTTCTTACAGACAATATAAAAGTAGCTTAAAAAGAAGAAAATCAAAAATAAAAAAGAGATTCAATCTAAGATTAAAAAAAAGTCACAAAATCATCAGGAATTTATCCAAAAAATCTTCCAGAGTCTAGATGTTTCATTAAAAAAAAACACCTCACTAGAATTTCTGAAAGAAAAATCTTGCACAAAAGAAAATTGGAAACATAGGATGAAAAATAGAGTCATATTTGAAAATTACAGGTTCGCCCCAGGGGTCTTAGAAATTGGAAACAGATGGATAGAAGTCAGAAGAGAAAATGTTCATTATATACCAAAAATCTGTGAACCCTAGCAAACATTTAGAGTCCAACTGAATGTTCGAAGCACTTGGTTTTAAAAGAAGGAAAGCCAGAAGGGTGAGGAGAAGAAAGATGACAAAAAAGAAATCAAGATGTGTTCTGCACACAAGTTCCAATGCCCCTAGGGATGTAATCATTATGCAAAGCAAACATATACTAATAGAAATAACAAATTTCAAGATAAGAAGTGAAAGATCTGCACTAAGATTTCCTCTGTGAAATTGTGGAACACAGCAAAGAAAGAACCTAAATAGTTTAATTTTATATCATCATACTTGAATGTTTTCATCTTGCCACATCTGCTCCAATATAGTATCAAGAAAAACTGTTTCATTTAAAACGATCTCAAATAGACCATCGACTTGTAATTTAAAAACCATTGCCTCTTCATATTGACATTTTACATTCTAAACTATAACATGGAATATTTCAAATAATGAGTCTGATATGTATACATGCATACATATCTACAAACAAATACATGCATATTCATGCTTTGTATGATAAATGTATATTGAATATATAAATCTCTCCCAGATTTCAAATTAAATCTATTCATAAACTGTTATATAATTTTTATAAGATTTCATCGACCTTTGATGCATATTCATGTGCCAGAATATCCAGATGCTATTTATTTTTATCACACAGTTTGCATACGTGAGAGTTCAGAAACACAGTAATCTCTGTCAGGAAAGTGCTTTCTTACAAATTTCATGACCCTGATACAGCCAAGGCCACAAATATAATATTAAGTATGCTTAGAAAACATAAGCAAATATGAGCACCGTCACTGAGAAGCAACCTAAGCAAAGAAAAATATTCTTATATTTGTCTGACAAAAAAATTCCATCCACCCTGAGCATTTTGTTTCTCTATTATTATCCTTATCAGACGCACTATTCTCTAAGCACTAGGTAAAATTGACAAGCTGAAAAACAAAACACTTTGTTTCTTGATTTTTCAAAATAAGTTTTCTGTATATTTACAAGCAAAATCTATTGAGACCTTATCTGCTGAAAAGTGCATTTTTATCTAACCTCTCTGTTGTCACTTAGCTAGGAGAGTGCCTGTGCTAGATTCAGGTGGGAATTACGAATCGGCAAAAGGCAGCTCTGCTAGCGGTCCTAACGTCACCAGATGACACCAGGCCATGCTGGCTGCCAAAAGCTGAAGCAATTAGCAGCTTTTCACTGCCACACAGGTTGACTGTACCAGGTACGTGTCTCTTCCACTGGTCTTCACGGATTTGTACTCTCTGCAGTTCACTGGTGCTACAGCTCTTAAGTGTTTAATTGCTCTTACTGTTGAAATGACTGCTCTGTCCACACTATTCAGGGAAAGTCTATATACACGATTTCTGGAGACTACACTGACAAATAAATCACAAGCACTACAGAACGTCCAAAGCAAGCATGTGTTTTAACAGGTCTGTGCTGCAGCACAAGAATAAAAAAAAGTCTTGGGAGAGTGGCCCTAGTTTAACAGCTGCAGAGCTGTGGCAGTGAGTGCAAGCTCTGATGCTGGTCATCTTGGGCCAGGCTGGATGTAGAGCTAGGGAATGTTAATAATGGACCAGATACCTCTTTCCCTAATTGTAGCCACTCCAAGATGGCCCCTTTCATCTTCAGAAAGGCAAGAGTAGCTCCTGAAGTGCAGGCGCTTGGGGAGGAGCAATGACTCAGAGCTGCAGAAAGCAGCAGCTTGACAGCCAGGGAGGACGCTGTGGCAAATTGTTCCAGCGCCTGGAGTGTAAAAGGGAGCAGAGGGACCTGAGGGGGCAGGTGCTACAGGCACCTGCCAAGGCACACCCCTCCACAGGCCAGCACGGGAAAACGCTCACCTTTCTCATCTGGACCTGATTTTGTTTGGTTTATCTATAATCCATTCTTCACAAAGCAGCCAATATGTTGATTTTATATGTTAAGGTAATATTGCATTCCACTGCCATCAAAACTTTCAAATAGCTGATTTCTTCTTTGCCAATACGCATGAAAACTTTTTTGTACATCTTGATTAAAATTTCTGAAGCATGTTATGCCTAAATTTCTTAACCGTCTCTCTTTTCCTGGCTGTATTTCAAATATACATGAATTTTTTTCCAGTTTCTTAAATATTTTTAAAGAAAGATCGAAATTTGTAGTTTCACTTGCCGTGTAATTACTGTATCCTACAAATTTTATTCACATCTTATCAAGTTTTTGCTAATATTTATTTTAATCCTTTTTAGCATGTATGTAGAGGCTTCCAAAGTTTTAATTTATATTTCCTAATTATGAGTGATATTGTTTATCTGAAAAAATATTATTTATTTGTTTTGTTCAAATCTGTAGCCCACTTAGAATATTTGGTGGTTTTTTATGGAGTTGCATTTTTCATATACTGTAAAAAAATCCTACATTAGAATGGAACACACATGAAAATCAGTTTGATGTAGGAGTCTCAGAAAGAGAAAGCAAATAAAGAAAAGTTACATGTTCTTTGTTTTAAATATGTGTTTTAAAAATATTTTCCCAGTGTTTTTCTTGGCTTTTCGGTTTCTTCACAGTCTCTTTCAAAAAGAAAACAAATAATATTGTCAAATCCTATGCTTCTGTGTTTTAGTAAATGGATTGTGCCTTTGACATCTTATCTCAGCAATCTGTACTCAACTTCACAAATGTTTCTCTACTTCTGTTTGGAAGCAGAGCTTCCAAGAAAAAAACAGTTTAACATAATGGAAGACTGTGTGGAAAATGTTGCATCACAAGTTTGCCAAAAAATACTTAAAGCCTAGAGGGGACAAGGGTCCAGTTGTGTGACAGGAGAATCAACAGTGGCAGATGGGATGTAATTCATTTATCAAAGCTATCCTAACTCATCAGCAAGGCTCAAACTTGTGTTCTTTATGTGTAGGCAATTATATTTTTAAACAATGTAAAAAAAGTTTCATGAAAAAAATAATGGAATTCTTAAAAGTTGGCCAGTGTATACACCAAACATATATAATTAACTCATGTGAGTTATAAGACTTATAGCAAAATCATCAAGAAGATTATACACTATGACCAGATGCGATTCATCCCAGGCATGCAGGGATGGTTCAACATACATAAATCAATAAATGTAATCCACCACATCAATAAAACCAAAAGTAAGAATCACATGATCATTTCTATAGATGCAGAAAAAGCTTTGGTAAGGTCAAACATTCATTTCTGATAAGAACCTTGCAGAAAATTAGAATAGATGATCTTTACCTTAATATAATAAAGGCAATCTATGACAAACCAACAGCCGGTATCATACTAAATGGCCAAAAATTGAAAGCCTTTACTTTAAAATCAGGCACAAGACAAGGATGTTCCTTACCACCGCTCCTATTTAATATAGTACTGGAAATACTAGCCAGAGCAATTAGACAAGAGAAAGAAATAAAAGGGTTAAAGATAGGAAAAGAAGTTAAATTATCATTATTTGCAGATGACATGATACTCTACATAGAAGACCCCCAAAATTCCATTGAAAGACTCCTAGATATAATAAATAAATTTGGCACTGTGGCTGGATACAAAATCAATACTCAAAAACCAATACACTAACAAGAAAATCACAGAGAAAAAAATGAGAGAAGCTACACACTTCACACTAGCAGCCAAAAAAATGAAATATTTAAGAATTACTCTTACAAAACAAGTGAAAGACCTATGCAAGGAAAATTATAATACACTGAAAAATGAAATTGAAGATAATCTCAGAAAATGGAAAGACATTCCTTGCTCATGGATTGGAAGAATAAATATTGTGAAAATGGCCATTCTCCCAAAACTGTTATACAGATTCAATGCAATCCTGATAAAAAATACCATCAACATATCTCATAGGTCTCAAGAAATTACTCCTAAAATTCATCTGGAGTGAGAAGAGACCTAGAATAACAAAGACAGTTCCAAGCAGCAAAAGTAAGGCAGGAGGCATCACAATTCCTGATTTGAAGTTATACTACAAGGCAACTGTAGTAAAATCAACATGGTACTGGAACCAAAACCGAGCCCAAGATCAGTGGAATAGATTAGAAGATACAACCACAACTACAAACACACTCAACCTCCTTATCTTTGATAAAGGGGCCAAACATGTTCACTGGAAGAACGACAGTCTCTTTAATAAATGGTGTTGGAAAAACTGGCTCTCCATATGCCGAAAACTAAAACTAGACCCATGTCTATCACCTTGTACTAAAATAAAATCTAAATGGATCAAAGAGCTGAATATTAAAACAGAAACACTAAATCTATTGGAAGACAAATTTGGTAAAAACCTTGAAGACATAGGAGTAGGTAAAGAATTCATGAACAGAAATAAAACTGCATGGAAGATACTTCCCAGAATCAATAACTGGGATCACCTCCTATTAAAAAGTTTCTGCATGTCAAAAGAAATCTCCAGCTTAGTGAAAAGAAAACCCACAAACTGGGAAAAAATCTTAATGAACTGCCCCTTAGACAAAGGACTTCTGTCTAAAACATATAAAGAATTTTAAAATATCAGACCCCCAAAATTCAAAGACCCAAACCAAAAATGGGCATCTGAGATGAATACACAATTCTCAGAAGAAGAAATACAAATGGCAAATAAATACATGAAAAAATGTTCATCATCCTTAATCATTAGAGAAATGCAAATTGAAACCACACTGAGATTTCATCTCACTCCTCAAAGAATGGCCAGGATCAAGAAAATGACCAATAACAAATGCTGAAGAGACTGTGGGGAAAAAAGGAACTCTCCATCACTGTTGGTGGGAGTGTAGACTGTTGCAAACATTGTGGAGGTCAGTCTGGAGATTGCTCAGAAAGCTGGGATTGGGAGCCCCATTTGACCCAGCTATTCCACTTCTAGGCATATTCCCAGAAGAACTAAAAGCATGATACCACAGTGATATATGTGCACCCATGTTTATAGCAGCACAATTTGTAATAACCAGATCTTGGAAACAAGCTAAGTGTCCATTAATTGAGGAATGGATAAAAAACTTGTGGTATTTTTATACAATGGAGTACTACTCTGCTATAAAGAAGTATCACATTGAGATATTTATAAATAAATAGATGCAGCTTGAGAACATACTCATAAGTGAAATAAATCAAACTCACATGTATAAATATTGAATAATCTCCCTAGTGTAAGAAATGATAAGAATACATAAAAGTATGTGGTATCATTATTCCCAATTAAATTGGTTTGAAGCCATAAAATGTTTTCACTCATTAATTGGAATGGTTTTAATCTGGGTTGTTTGATTTTAGTGTCTGTGATACTATGAACAGCTATTCTGAGGAAAAAAACGACATCATAATAGCTAGTGCTGATTTAATATCATCTTGTTTTGAAGTCCCATCAAGTTGTTGTTCATCTTTTTCCATTGGTTTTAACATGTTGTATCTTATTGTATTTTAATATATGTGATAGTATAATCAAAATTTTCATAGGCAAAGAGATAATATAGAAACCATTGTTTGTTTTATGTTTGCTGGTTCTAAATACACTTGTAATACTTTCATTCTCTTGAATGGTTTCACACTGTCTTGTTATGTTTGATGCTATAGTATAAGAAGTTATACTCAAATATTTCATGGAAAGAGACACTATGTCAACTATTATTATGCCGGGTTATCTGGTGGTGAAACACTATGATGCTTAAATTGTTCTGTTCTGACCTGTGTTGTTCTGTTGTTATGTCCTCTTTTATCTCACTCTCCCCTTTTTTTCCTTTTTTAAAAAAATAATATATTTTTTTCTTAATTTTTTAATTAAGGGAAAATAAATTTTAAAATAACAGGATATATTATAGTAACTTTTGTTTTCCTATTAACCTGATTTGAACCCCTGTATTGCTCTCCCCATCTTGTTTTGACAGATTTTACTCTATTCTGTTTTGTCTGATAGTATCAGGTTTGAGGGTATAGGCAACCACTTTGAAGGCAATACGATTTACTATAATGCCCATTAAGGTTTGACTATTCATTTGAAGTCCTGTAAGGTCTCCAATGTTTAGGTTTTATTGATTTTGTTCTCTCCTGTTTTGTTCAATTCTATTATACCTGATGATATAGGCAACTCTTTTTAAGATAGCAAGAAGCATAATGCCAGCCATTGTTGATCACCTGGTATTCTGTTTTTACATCATGTACTATGTCCACCCTTCTGTTTTAACTGATGCTGTTTTGCTTTGTCACATTTGGTTTTTTTCTCTTCAGAAAAAAAAAGTAGTAAGAACTGTGGGAGTAATAAAACCCAAAATGTGTAATTGTTATAGGAAAAAAGAGAGTAAAATAAAATTATCAAAATGATATAACTGAACGTATATTTAAGTGTGGAAGACAGAAAACCATATTACTAAGTTTTTGTTGGATCAATGAACAGAACTATTTGCAATCTTGCTGGTTGAATGTCCACTTTGTATGCTTTCATTTTGTAATTTGAACAACTATTTCTAAGATGACAATATGTAATGTAATAGCTAGTGATTTCTTACTGCATATTTTTCTTTACTTGTACCCTTTCACTGTTTTGTTTTTCTCTTTAAATAAAAAAAAAAACTTAAAAAAGACTTGTCTTTTAAGCATTGTGGTAGGTTTTAGATAGTCTATTCACGATTAAGAGTTGAATTAGGTTTAAAAATGTAGATATATGGTAATATTCATGCATGTAATCATCACTTAAATATGCCCACATATGGGCTTCTTTGTGCTTTTAGAACATCAAACTTGTCAACAAACTCATATATACCAGACACTTTAAAATTTCAATTTATTTACTTAACAAAGTTTTATCTTCAAAATCACCCTCATTTTAATTACAAACTGCTTTTCACCAGAATTACAATGATTTATGGGAAAACTGAATTAGAATAAGTTATGACTGGTTATTACATCCATATTATACATACAATATTTCAAAAATATTTCCTCAAAATATAAGGTTTTTTTATGTCTTTAAATCATTAGCTTCTAAAATTTAGTTATTTTTTTATTTTATTTAAAGACTAAACAAAATAAAATAGGTAGAATAATGTTTATGTACAGAGAAAAATATAAACAGTAAGAATCACTAGTGGATGTTTACTTATTGTTGTTTTACAAATAGTTGTTCAAGATCAAATTGGATCATGTAAAGTGGGTATTCAAACAGCGAGACTGCAATCAGTTATTTTCAACTGTCCAACAAAAACTTGGTAACATGGTTGTCAATCTTATACATTTAAACATACATGCAGTTATCCATATCTTCATTTATGTTTAGAGTAAACAAACTAAAGCACATTAAAATAATTCTGAACATAGAATAATAGTATTGCTGAATTTCACATCATGACACTTCAGGATCAGCACTGGGTACTGTAGTGTCTTTTTTTAAAATTTAATTTAAAGAAAGACTAAACAAAACAGAAAACATGTAGAAATAATACATACTTTCAAACAAAAAATGTAAGAAGTCACTAGTTGATTATTACAGAGTGTCTTTTTACAAATAGTTATTCAAGATACTAAGCTGGAGCATAGAAAGTGGGGATTCAAACAGTGAGATTGCAACCCGTTCTGTTCAATTATCCAACAGAAACTTAGAAATATGATTATCAATCTTATACACTTAAACATACATGCTGTTATCCATATCTTCAATTATGTTGAGATTGAATAAACCCAAGCAGGTTAGTATCACTCTGAACAAAGAATAATACTATTTGCTGGGTTTCACATTGTGACACTCCAAGATCAGTAACTGGGTATTTTAGTGTCTCTTTTTCTTCAAAGTATCTGTTCATCTCATCATGTGTCATAAGATCAGTTCTCACAAACTGTTTATAGATTCTTCACATGCATGAGTCTTGACTTGTATTTCTATCCTTCCTATATTAGAGGGAGAAACAAAACAAAGCTAGACAAAGCAAAACATATTCCTATAAACACATAAAATGAAACCACTGTACAAAGAGTTCTACCATGGTACCTGTGTTGTCTCTTGTTATCTCGAATAGAATTGGCTATATCATCAGACATAGTATATTTGAATATATCAATACATAACAGTATTAATAAAAACACAACCTTGTATATAGTATGAAAAACTGGCAGTTATCAAATCATGTGTATCATAGAGTCTTGCCATCTTCCGTGTAGCTGCCTATATTCTCAGATTTCATACTATCAATTATATCAGTTTTGAGTAAAATCTTCTCTGCCTCATTGCTGTTATGCTCTTTTTTGCCATCAGTTGTCTGCTTATCTTCTTCATTCTGTTTTCTGCTCCATTCATTGAGGCCTCTCTGTCACTGTTCCTGGAATTGTAGTACTTTTCTCTCTCTCTAGAATGTCCTGCCATATTCTCTGTAGAGTTGGATTGGTGGTTGCGAATCTCCCAAGTTCCTCTTTGTCTTGGAAGCATCTAGTTTCTCCATTAATTTCTAGAGACACTTTAGCAGGGTATATCAATCTGGGATGGAGGTTATTTTCTCACAGGACTTGGAATATTTTGCTCCAGAATCTTCTTGACTTGATGGTTTGTGTCGAGATGTCTGCTGTTATTCTAATGGGCCTTCCTCTATAGATTATCTGTTTCTTGTCTCTAATAGATTTTAATATTCTGTTCTTATATAGAATTTCTGGGATCTTAATTATTATATGCCAGTGTGTAGCTCTGTTTTGGTTGTAAGTGGCTGGAGTTCTCTGTGCCTCATATATCAGAATATCATTTCCTTTTCCTATGTTTGGGAAGTTTTCCTTACTTATTTCTTTGAATAACCTTTGTAGTTTCATTGTTTGTACCCCTGCTTCTTCATTCACGTTTTTTATTCTCAAGTTATAGAAACTTTTGTCATCTTCTAGCCTTTGTATTATTACTGTTTGTTTTCTTGTTATTTTTGAAAAGTTTTCCCTTTCATACTTCCACTTTGAAAAATTGTTCTCCAGTTTGGATAATCAATCTATCCTTAGTTTCTTTCAATCTGATTTGCAGTCTTTCCATAGAGTTTTAAATTTCCTGATAATCTCTTTGAATCTGCTTCATGTATTCTATTTTTTAAAATATTCTTCACCAAATGGTTCTCTCCTTTGTTTGAGTTCCTCCCTTCTTCCATCTGTGTCTGTTTGAGGGGTGCTTAGTACCTCTTTTATTAATCTTCTTATATCTTGCTTTATTTGGCTAGATATTTCACTTTTGAACTCATCTAGAGGTCCTGAATATATATCTTTATATCCAAGGTGCTGTGTCTGATATTGCATGTTTGCTGTTCTCATTCTCCTTTGTATTTACCCATCCTGGGTCAATGTTTTCAGGGTTGGGACCTGGGGACTTTTTGTTGTTGCTTCCTCTTCCCATCTTTTTTCTTCTTCCAGGAATCCCCAGTTTCTTTCTTTGTTGGTTACAATTCCTCTGAAACATGCTAGCTAGATGACCCTTCACACTGCCATGTGCCATGGATTTGCAGACAAAGACAGTGTATGCTGGCCCCTCCCCTCTGGGACAGTCAAGCCACTGTGGCCTGCACATATTACTTTGCACCACCTCCCCTCCGGGTCAGTCAAACTTCTGAGGCTTTGCTGTGTTAGTGTGCTTAGTGTGTGCCACCGCTGTAGGGACTTGATTTTGGATAATCTATTGGGTCTCAGCCGGGTCGCGTGGCCTAGGCCAAGCTCACTCCATCAATCCTGCTCATGAAGGGAACAACTGACTGAAGTTACTGCTGCCTCTTGTACTTGCCAGTCCTGCCCACTCCCAGAATGTCGTCGGCTGGAGCCCCCCTTTCTGTGGAATGGCTCCACTCCTGTCACTCACCGCAGGTCAATGTAGGCACCCCACTAACTCAGCTCTCCATTTGGTTCACCAACCCCCAAACTCAATGTAACTGCACCTCCAGTTAATCAAAGTGGCAGGACTTCAGACAGCTTGGCAAGTCACAGCAGGACCTCAGATGGTCGGCAAGTCACCCACTGCGGTAGGAACACTGAACATTTAGCTTTTCCAATAATAGCACTAGCAATGTATGTTTGGTTGGTTCTTCTCACCTTAATTTCTTCTTGGGATGAGAGAATTCATCTCCCTCTGTTTGGGGCTCCCCACTCTGTATTATTTTGAATGCTAAGTTGACTATCTCAGGGAGCCTCTGTAGACAGTTGTTATCTATCCGCCATCTTTGCTCCTCCCTCAATTTAGTTATTTCTTAAAATCCTGCCTATGTTAAAATTATTTCCACATTAACAACTTCAATTTTTACACATATTTAATAAAAATATCTTACTGTATAAATCTAAATGAATTTTCTATTCTACCTAAATGTGGCAAAGACCTATGTACAGTGTCAAAGACTTAACAAATGTAAGGACCATTAACCCTCATGTAAGCCGTGAACTTGGTTATGCTTTGGAAACTAAGACCTTTATTTCCTAGTCTTCTTCACTGCAATTCTCTGTATTACTGATGAAAAAGAATAACAAAATATAAAACCACAGCACTACAGGAAAATTTCAATGAAGTGTGTCTTTATTACAGAACTTTAAGGCTTCTTTTCAATCAAATCTTTTAGTATCTTTCATGATTATTCATGGACAATAAATGGAACATTTCAGAACATTTCATTAATATTTATGAATTTTTCACATGGCTAGTTACTACCAAAGAATTTTGACTTGTTAAACAAGAAAATGTATAGCTACAAATTATGTACTGGTCATTTCATTTTGCTGAAATGAAATAAATCAATGACTTACAAGTCAATGGTGTACTCAAATCATAGTGTTTCTCCTTATTCTCTTGGTTGAACTGAAAATATTATTAACATTACATAGACACAGGGCTACTTACGTATTATGTTCACATTCAGGTATTGATCCATTCTTTTCACATCTGAGCTCCTGTTCCTTGATATTCTGTGACCTTAAAGTCATTGTATGTTTTCAGAATAATTATTAATGTTCTTTGTGAGAAAATTCTATTATTATCTTGTTGTTACCATGGTAAAGTATTTACTTTCAATTATGACTAGAAACTGATGATCATGCATGTATTATGTATGTTATGAGCTAACTCAAGAAAAAACTCTAACAATATATTTCTTTGGATTCTGTAATTTAATTTTTACATGGAGATTGTAAATGTATTTTAACAGTAAGAGAATAATACAAGCCTGGTGATGTTTAGTGGTAATACTATTTACTTGAGAGAGAGATGGGAAGATGGTTGACCCCAGGAGTTTGATACCATCTGAGGAGCAGAGTGTAAATTCTCAAAAAAAAGTAATAGACATAACATTATACAATAAGAACAAACATTAAAAGTATTAAAACAAAATTAAGGGCTTAGAAAAAAATGTATTTGAGAAGAGAATTTTATTGATAGGAGACTTTAAAAGTATTTTAACATAAAATCTTTAAATTCTTCTGACATCACTGTGAGTTTATAGGTATAATTTGAATGTTATACCCTTTGTAAAATGAGTAGTAGCATCCATAAAGACATTTTCAGTTCATTAAAGCTGAATCCTTTTTTGTAATAGCCAAAGTAATAACTACATTGGGCAATTTCACCAATGGATGCTAACACTAATGGGCAAAAGTTGAGAAAATGGAACATTCTATGGCCTCAAAGCTTCACTTCACATGTTAATTATAAAGAAGAAATTTGTATTTACAAGGGAAAGATTTGATAGTATAGTCTTAACTAAGTGTGCGAGTTTGGCGTTTCTTTTGTGTTGTAACATAGCTGAAGGAACATGTCATCTTAGTGATACTCTTCCTGGAGATTATTGTCCTCCGTTTCGTTACATGGAAATTGGTGAATATGCAATTGTAATTCTAAAGAAAACAAGATGGAGTTTTCTCAAAAAAAAAAAAAAAAGTAAAGAGATATTTTTAAAGAGACTGAATATCCCCCAAAACAGTGAGATATTTTATATGTATTCTAAAGTAAAGCAAAACAAGGCAATGATGGATGTTTAGAAATTATTTCAGAAAATTTGAATGCAGTAGAAAATTAGGTGTTGAAATTGAAATGATGCTAATTTGCTTTGACACTGCACAGTGATCTAGTCACATAAGAAAATGTAATTTTGATGGGGAAACATTGGATACAACCAAAGGATTCTTCAGTATTTATCATATTCTCTGTGCTCTGTTTTTTTTTTTCAAAATAAATAAATATCAGGGAAAAATAAAATTATTTGCTAATTATTAGTGTAACATTACCATTAAACTAATTTTTGAATATATATCATGTATCACTTAAAGTAGCAATGAGGTGATGAAAATGATCATGACCATATCATTACTTATACAAAGACCTTGTGGAAGCTGGGCTTATTTTTATGGAGAATATTTTTATCTATGGAAGCATCCATTCACTTGTTTCAAAGATAGGGGCACAGGAAGAAATATACAGAGTAAAATGCATAAAATAATTAGGGGTAAATTGCAGGTTTTATTAAAATTTAAAATCTCCATAAATACAGAAATTTTAAAAAAGAAATTAGTTTTTACATATAAAAACACGCTCAGTGCACTAAAAATCAGAAGAAAAACTAAACCAGAAAATAGTACCATTCACTGTCAGATTAGGAGGAATCAGTTTTCTTAACATGGAATGAAAGTGTAAACATATAAGGCTTCCCTGTTATTGTTGGCATTATAAAATTTGCAAACAATATTTGTCATTGAACCACTTACTCCCCTTCTATTGCTTACTGTTATAAATGCATTCCTGAATGTACTATATTGATGTACTCACAAATATTCAAAATGCCTTACATTGGTATTTTCATACCATCATTTGTGATATCAAATGATCAGAAACATCCTTAATGTCCCCAGTCGGAGTCTGGTTAAATGAGTTCTATTGCATTCATTTAGAAGAATACTATATTGTTATTAAAATGCACTTATTTTTGATATAGAACAATATCTAAATATAGAAATATGTTAAAAGTCAATGCACACACATATACTGTAATTTGTGTCATAACAATTAACAGGATATGTAAACGTGGAGCTAGATGGTCTACTTATATAGATATACATACCCACATAAATGCATGTTCATACTTAGATCTTGCATGCATATATCAGGTTTATTTCAAACTATTTAATAATTGGACAACAGAGGTTACTCTGTACAGAAAAATATAGTCCCTGAGAAGTAAAAGAATAAAATTTTCCACTGGATTATTTTATATAGATAAAATGAGCACATTAAAAAGGAAAGAATAAGCATCATAAAAGCAGATGACATAGAATGTCCCAAACCTTGACATTATTTGCATCAAGAAGGCAGTTACACAAGAGGCTGCCTGGTAAGTGCAAGGTCCTGAGTTGGATTCCCAGTACAAAAAAAAAAAAAAATTTTCCAAATCCAAACCAAATTAATGCTCAATTTGAAGACAGACTTAAGGGAGCCAGTGGCAACAGTGACACTGAGAAAACAGTGCATGAAATAAAAAGAAATACTTAAGTATTAAATTAATTTAAGGAATTTAATTAGTTTAATTTTAATTAATTTAACTTAATTTAAGGAAATTCATTCCTTACTCTTTCTTTTCATGTTTGTTTTTGTTTTCCTCATCAACTTCTACTTTACATTTGAAAAATGCTCACTTGAACATCGTATAAAATTTCATAATCCTGTGCTAGTGCTTTCTGTCACATTAAAACAATTTATATAAGTGCTTTTCTTATTGCAAAATGTTATTCTTAGTGTCATGAAAAAATGTATTATCAACTCTTAAACAACAGAAATGTCAATAAATTTCTCCCAAATAAGTCCATATGCCTTTGGCAGGGATGTTTGAGGCAGATTCTTTCCTAGGGCTTCTGCAGAGCAGATCCATCTTGGAGTTATTGTATTTGTTTCCAAGTTTTTAACTCATAAACTTCTCGAAGTCTGTTGTGTCTGTTATGCCTGCTGTAAACTTGAGGAACCCAAGCAAGATATGACGCCTCCACCCAGAGCACCAACCCATGGAATTGCATCAGGGCCTAACCTCCCCAAAGAACGAAAGGGTTACTAGAGTTTTTTAGTCACTGTGATTATTATCTTGTCTCTCTTCCCAAACCCAGCACTCAAGGGTGATGCCATTTCCAAATGACACACTGAATAAAAGGAGTTATAGCGTTCACTGACTCAAACTCCAGCTATAACCTGCACAGACTCAAACTCCTTCCTGTTCCTTTCCTACCGCCTGTGAGAGATTGTGAAATGGTTGATCTACTATAGCAATAGTTTTCTGAAGTCTGACCTTCCTGCCAGTTTTTGTTACAGTGCTGTACAATAATTTTCAGAATTGTTGTGTAATTACAATTTTTATTGGCTATCTTAGATTAATGTTTCCAATGTATCTTCCTTAAGCATTTGTATTTGGCCTTTGGATTAATTATTATTATTTTGCCTTACTTTCTTTTTGCTTTTATGATGCTCATATTGTCCCCTAAGATCTGCAGCTGAACGGCAGATTGGCCCACATGGCTCTAACTCTGATCCTGTGGTTTTCCTACAGTGAAAGCTGCTGGTCCAAGACTGATTCTTATTTGACTCCCACTGGCTGGCTCTTTGATGTTGCGGGCATATGGAGTACTTTAAAAGGACTGTGGCACCAAGATGCCGGGGCGGGGGGAAACCTGTGATGTTACTGTCTCTTTTTCTCTCTGCTCCCATCAATGGTCCATTTCATGCAGGATCCAAGCTCTCATGCGCACTCATCTGCTAAAGGTACTTTCCAGAACGAAGGGGAAGAGAGATGAGAGCAAGAATGAGAATAAAGAAAGCAGACTTCCCTGCTCAGAGCAGATCTGCCTGCTGACATACCAAGCCATTTTCTTACATGGATGTTCCCTCCAGATACCAAATTTCATCTGCCTGGACAGCTGGCCACAATTTGAAAATTTCTGCGTTTGAATGTTAACTGTCAATTTATGATGCTGGAGGCAAACAGTGTAAAACTCTGGATCCCATGAATTAATCCTGGAATCTGCTGGATTTTTGTTGTTTTGAAATTGTACCAGGAAGTCATAATTTATGGATTTTAAAATCTGTATATCAAATGTAAAGACTTTCCTGTTAGCTATGACCATGTTTAGTCAAAACTTCATTTTAAAACAAAAGTTTGCATTTGTCATGTGAGGATGGTTATTCTATAGATTTTCGTGCCCCTCTGGGTCTTTGTCATATACCTAGTAGGATATGGAAAGTGTCTGAGATTCAGGGCTGGTGCACATATCATGTTTATGGATGAACGGCTGTAATATACCTTTTCCAAGCTGCTTTGGAATATAAAATATGGATATGCTTTATTTGACAGTAAAGAGATTAATATCCTTCACCTGCATGCATTCAAATTTAAATTTCTTAAGTTCTTTTTGATACTCAGAGAAAGAAACATGCATAATGTACTATAGATCACAAGATAAATTTGAGCCCACAGACTGACATATCAAATAGAGAGAGAAAAATCATTACAACTGATGTAAATTAGTACTCCCACACAGAATATAGCATAGGAAACAATAATATTCCTGAGACAAAAGGACAGATGAATCAAATATTTTTGGCCTTACTATTATCATGTGAAAAAAGTGAAACACCTGTTTGTTTCTTTGGGCACTGACTATGTAGCTTAGAGAACATGGTATCTTACAGGTAACCTGAGTATTTGGAGAAAACGGTGAAAGTAAACATCATAAGAAATTGTCAGTGATATTTACTTATTAAGAATAGACAGTTTTGAAGCAAAGTCAAGGGCTGAAAAGGTTTTATTATGATGAGATGGCAATGATTATGTGCATAAGATAAACACTTTTATTAAATCATATATGCCAATGAAGGTTGTGAATAGCTTCCATCAAAATAACATGATTCTGCTCTTATTAAAGGTAATGAGGTGTAGTCATTTGAAAATGTGTCCTCCTTATAAATGCCAATAAAATGCAAACTAGACTAACTCTACTGGGTTTTGTTAATAAATAGTGAAACGCATCTTATTCTGAAGTACTTCAAACACAGATTATTCAAAGTATAGCAGGTGTTATGGAAAGGAGAAACAGAGGAAGTTTGGATTTGTTTTTTTCCAAGTCACCTTCAGGAGTACCCCAGAGCCTGTGAAAGTGGTTTATCAGTACACATTTGAATATTCTAATTATACACTTCAAAGAATACTTCAGAGTCATTTGATTAAAAGTGCAATTTGTGTATTACACTTTAGTACTTACATCAACTATGAAATAGCTTTTTAAATTAAAATTCAATATACTTTGCATTCATTTTGTTCCAAGAAAATTGAAAATAAGTATAACTCTCAAATTAAAGGAGACTGGGAAATTGACTATAAGTTTTTAAAATATAATACATTGTCAGTTGTGGAAAATCAATATCCTCATATTCAAGAAAAACTGTCAAATACGGAAAACAGAAGGTGTTGGTAGATAGAAATATATCTTTTGAGAATTTTGAGGAATGTATTTGCAGAATTATATGTGTAACTCAATTGTCTACCCTTTTCGCTCATCTATTTTTTTTAGACTACTGATAAGATTGCTTTTCTGTGTGATTCCACCTCTATCCATACATTTGAGTGTACCGCTAACATTTGAATCCATACTTCCCACTCTTGTTGCTAGTCAACAGTTAGTTCTTGGGACTTTTATCCATGTTTGAAATAATGTTGTTATAATTTTAACCCAATCAGTGGAAAAGTTAAGGAGATTATGCTTTCTTTGTTAATTTGTCCCTTGATTTCACTTAAATCCACTATTAAACAACAATATTTCTAAGTGTTTTTAGATATGACTGGTTTATTAGTTCATTTGAAAATTCCAATGACTTTCCATAAGTACTATGAAAACATACAGGACATCCAGCTCTACCTAAAATTTCTCTCTTTCCTTTTTACTTTGCTAACACACCATACTAACAGACACAAATTTTGTGACTATATCAAAAACATAGTATATTTTACTACATTAAGTCAAATATCCCTTAACATTGTTGCATATTTTATTATATTTGACTTATTTAAATTTTATCATTTTTTAATTTGTGTTGTTCTTATGTTTTGAGGAATAATTAAAGAATAATTAAGTTAAGAGGAATAATTAAGTTTTGTTGGGAATGGCAAAGTATTATAGAGATGTGTTTCTTAGTAGAATATGGAAGTGTTCAAAGAGGTGAAAGTGAAGAGAAACTTTTATTAATAAAAGGGAAAAAAGGAAAAAAAAAAGTTGAAAAAGAGGGAGAGAGTGAGAAATGCACCTTAGCAGCTTAAATGCAAATACACTGGCTTTGTGTACTGAAAACCAAGAATTGGAGTCCAGTCATTGAACTTTCACTGGGCAAATACATATCCTGTATTTTATTGAAAGCACCTTATCTATGTTGCTGCAGTATTTAAGACTGTTAAAGAAAAATTTTCTTACAGAAGCAAATGTGGAAGGCTTGCAAAGCAAGAACTTTGTGTAACATGAAAGAAAAATTTTATGGAGACTTTAGGAAGTCTGTTAACAGGTCATGTTTAGCCCTTGTGAGGTCTTCACATCTGAATGTCAGAATGTGTGGGGTCCTTGCCATGTGCATACAATGCAAAATTTTAGTCTCCATATTTTACCAAAAATCCTATCAACATTATGCTAATGTTTTATAATAACAACAAGAGTCTGTTTTCCCCAACGAGAAATGCCCTGGGTAAATGGAAATGCAGCAATCTTTACAGGGATAGAATCAAGAAATGAAATTCTTTCATTAGATATACCAGTAAAACAAAGCTAAGTAAGAAAGAAAGGAAAACTGTGAGTCAGTACTCATCCTGGAAAAGCACATGTGTAGATGAAGACATAACCATATGCATATAAACACACACGCAGGAGAGAGAGAATGAGTATTTGTATCAATAACATGTTTTTTAATTTCTTAAGGTTTCTTTCAAAGAAGGGAAATTTTGGCTTTCAGTTATCAGTTTTATCACTTGTATTCCAAATTCTCACTTTCATAACTCTTACAAATTTCCACAATATTATTCTCAAAGTTTTACAATGTTGTCTTTCTTATTAAACTTCCAGTCCATTTAGAACTGCCGTTTGTGTATGAGTATCACAGGTGTTCATTTGGAGACAGATTATTCTGTACCTTTCTCAAACTTAATAACAGTATGTTATTACATTTGTGCTAATACATTTATACTAACATCTGATTATCTTTTTATATGAAAATTTTAATAATGTACCAAAACTCCAAAAGTTTTTTTTCAAATTTTAAAGTTTGTCAAATGTATAGAAAACATGTAGAATATAAATTTTATTACGCTTTTTTACAATAATTAACTCTAAATGGTTCATAAATTGTGTCAACTTTAGAAGGTTAGTTTAACTAAGCAACTCAGTAGGGTTCAGATCTTTTACTTTGTAAACTTTTTTATCTTGTGCAAGAGGAGGGCACAGAGATGGTGTGAGTGTTACACCTTCCCTAGGGGATGGTAATCTGATTACAATGTATCAGAGGAAAATAGGCTTGCTCTTCCCTCCTTTTTCTCTTGTTGCTTTAGCTGTCTTCTGTCACCTTGAAGTATTACTTCTGTGCTTTGCCACCCTGCCTGGGAGCC
The DNA here is from genome assembly GCF_034190915.1 of Cavia porcellus. Lineage (NCBI taxonomy): Eukaryota > Metazoa > Chordata > Mammalia > Rodentia > Caviidae > Cavia > Cavia porcellus. The sequence goes on from NW_026947501.1 coordinate 31,747,695, forward strand.
AGCTGAGTATAGACTGAAACCTCCACAAACTAGAAGCCAAAAAAAAAAAAAAAAAAACAACAAAAAAAACCCAAATCCTTCCTTGAGTGTCTGGTATTTTGTCTCAGCAATGAGAGAAAAATACCCAAGACAGTAACTTTGTATACTTCAGTAGTATTAATGCCTTTCAATAAAGTCTTACAACTTTCCTGTCTTCTACATCTGATTAATATTACTTTTTGAAAATATTTTTTAAAAAGTTTACTAATATTTGTTAAAATGTTTACTTGTATACTTTTAAATACTATAGAAAGGGTAAACAAATGAATTTTAAATTTGTCAACTCTGAGAGATTTTACTATTAATTAATTTTATTGGTACATTTTAGATATACAGAATGAATATGTTTATGATAGGGACTTTGTACCTGTACATGTTATATTTTGTATCCTCTTTTTTTTCCCTTTCTCCCCTTCCTTCAACCCTTCTTTGCCTCCTTATATATAAAACTTGTTTCCAGTTTTTCATTCTATTCTTTCTGTCATTTTTCCTTTTTTCTTTACCCTCTCCCTTTCCCTAGTTTCTTTTTCTATTTGAACAAATTCTTCCTATTTTACAATATCTATCTTACATTTTCACTTTTGAATTCTCATACCAGAGACAATGTAGTATTTACACATGAATCCGATTTATTTAATTTAAAAGTATGGTCTCAAAGTGCACGCACTTACGTAGAAATGTCTTAAGTTTATCTTTCTTGTGACAGAGCAGTAATTCATTTATATATATATATATATATATATATATATATATATATATATATATAATCTTTGCTAGGCTTTCATTTGTTCATGGGAATTCGGGCTGTTTCCAAGGTTTAGCTATTACAAACTATGCTACTATAAACACTGCTGTGCATATATCACTGTGGTACGATGTCTTTAATTTTTTGAGAAGTATCAAGAAGGGGAATGGTTGGGTCAAACAGAACCTTTAGTCTTAGCTTTCTGTGGAATCTAGACAACACTGGTTATTGGTGGATTCCTTGATAATGGTCATTCTTTCTGGAGTGAGATGAAATCTCAGCATTATTTCCAATGTGTATCTCTCAGATGACTTGATGTGGAAAACTATTTTCATAAATTTACCGCTTGTGCTTCTTCTGAGAAGTGTCTACTAATTTTTGAGTTAGGTCTATAAATTTGAGGAGTTTTTTTTTTTTTTTTTGAGTTCTGTAAATTTTCTAGATATTACTACTTTGTCTGAAGAATATGTAGCAAAAATACTTTTCTCAATCTGTGGGTTGTCGCTTCACCATGTTGATGGTTTCTTTTGCTTTGCAAATGTTTGTTACTAAGATGAGATTATAGTTGTTGATTCTGTGTAATATTTCCTCTGTGATTGGTTTTATTCGTAAAGTCTTTGCTTATCCCTATGTCTCCAAATGTTCTACCTAATTGATCTTCCAGAAAATTTAGTGTTTCTTCTTTAATACTTAGACTTCTGATCCATTTTTATTTTAGTTTATGGCATAATGAAAGAAATGGGGCTAGTATTAGTCTTTGGTAAGTGAAAAGCCAGTTTTCTCAGCACGATTTTTAAATGAGCTTATTATTTCAGAATGGTTTTTGACCCTTTGTCAAAAATAAGGCTGCTGAGTATGATTGGAGCTGTTTCTGAATCTTTTGATCTCTTCCACTGACCCTGGATACTCAATCATTCTTCTTTAAAAAATCATTGTAGGTTTGCAGCATAATTTCAAATCAAGGATTGTGATGCCCCTTATCTTGGCTCTATTGCATAGAATTTTGTTTTTGTTTTTCTAGGTTTCTTTTAGTTCCAATTGAATTTCAGTATCATCTCTTAATCTGTGAGGTATGCTGTTAGTATTTTTATAAGTATTGCATTAAATCTATATAACAATTTTGGGAAGATGGCTACTTACATTATATTGGTTTTTCTTACCCAAAAGTGAAAAATAACTTTCCAATTTCTGATATCTTCTTCAATCTTCTTTTTCAGAGTACTATAGCTGTCAGTGTAAAGGTGTTTTACTTTCTTTGTTAGACTGATTCTTGATTCTTTCTTTCTGTCTTTCAGTCTATCTGTCTCTGTTTTCTATTTTTTTGTGCTGTTGTGAGTGGTGTGGTTTTCCTAATTTCTCTCTCAATGATTTTGTTATTTGCTACAGAAATGCTATTGATTTTGAGTGTTGACTTTGTATTCATCTATGCTACTGAATTAGGTTATTAAATTTGAAAGTCTTTTGGCAGAGTTTTCAAGGTCTTCTATGTTAAGAAGCAGGTCTTCTGTTAATAATGATAATTTAATTTCCCCCTTTTCTATCCTTTTATTTCTTTCTCTTGTCTAATTGCTCTGGCTAATGCTTCCAGACCTATATTGACTGAGAGTGATGATACTGGACATCTTTATCTTGTTCCAGATTTTAGAGTAAAAACTGAAAACTTTATGTCTATTTCTATGATGTTGGCAGTTGACTTGTCATAGATGGCTTTTATCAGATTGAGAAAAAGTCCATCACTTCCAATTTTCTGTATAGTTTTTATCAGAAAAGGATGTTGGACTTTGCAAGTGCTTTGTTGGTATATATTGAGATGATCGTGTGTTTTTTGTTCTTGACAGTTTGATATGCTCTATCAAGTTTATTGATTTGTATATGTTGAACGAACCGTGCATTCCTGAGATTAATCCTAGTTGATTACAGCATATAATCTTATTAATGATTTGCTGCATTGTTTTCCTGTATCATTTGAGAATTTTTGCATCTATGATCAATAGTGAAATTGACTTTTAGTTCTCTTTTTGGAGAGATATTCTTTTCTAGTTTGGTATAAGATGATGTTTTTTCTAGGAATGAGTTAGGGAATTTAATTCAAATTCATTAAACAGTTTAAATATTAATGACATTATTTTTCCCTAATTTCTTGTAAAATTCAGCAGTAAATCTATCAGGACAGAGTTACTTTTTTATTTTATTACATTTTTTATTTCATTCACTCATATTGGGTTATTTAGAATCTTTATAACTTTATGATGGATTTAAAGTTTACTATTTCCATCATAGTTTAGGGGCTTCATTTGAAGAAGTTCATGTCATCTTATCAGCTTTCCCATGTTTATTTCACTTAATTATCCTATATTAATTTGTAAATTTTAACTGCTAGTAACATGGTGAATGATCATAATTTTATCCACTATTATTGATTTTGCCTTGAGTTTAAAGAACATTATACTATTTGCCAGTGATATAGAACAGCACCAGCCTGGCAAGCATAATGTCCTGACTTTTATTCCCTGTATCACCACAAAAAAAAAAAAAAAATCATTCTGTGATACTATTTTACCACATTGTAAGGTTGCTTATTTCTTGCTAGTGTTCCTGTCTTAAAAGAAGTTGTAAAACTTTCCTTGATTTAATAATGCTTGAAGAGAAATACATTATTATTTTTTCTTAATTTAAACTTTTACATGTTTTCTGGTAAAATATTATACCATTTCACTTTCTTTGAGTTTATTTTGTTTTTTATAACTCCACGATTTTTACACTCATTAATTTTATATACAATACATTTAGTATTACAAATATCTTCTTAGAGTTTATGTGAGGTCATCACTCAAGTTAACATATAGGAACCTATACTGAAATGTTGTCCAGAATGGTGATATAGATTAAGTAGGAGATGCTCCTCCGGGTATGAATGGGCCATGAAAAGACCTCAATGTCTCCAAAAGCAACTAGATTAGGAGCTTAATTATGGCTTCAACAGGGAAGAAGTCACTCTGAAGTGACATGGCAATTCACTTCATCAGGGATAAACAAGTTCATTTCTGTCAGGGAAGGGGATGGTGTCTGTCCCTATGTAGACCATTGAGGGACTGTCATGGCACCCACAGTCAGTGAGAGAGACGATAAAGTAAATGAGATAATAGCTATACTTGAGGAGGGAATCATTTTCAGATATTTACAATTCTCTGTTGCACATACATTTCCAGACATGGCTTACTCACTGGAGTGAGCTACAGAGCTTTATAGATTGGTTTCTTGTGTTCCCCAGAAGCTGACAGCACCCTCTTATCTTTCCTGGTTGTGGGCATTTCCTGCGGCTCTGGAGTCAATTTATTATTTTGCCATTTGGCATCCTGGTCTGTACTTTCCAGAACTTGCTGTCCTCTGCCTCCTGCATCAAATCTAGTTAACATCTTTGCATCTTATAGTAATATTTTCTAAATGATTTACTTATAATTTGTTCTCTGAAAGATTATTATCAAGTAACTGATTTCAGCATCAGTCTTTGCCATAGTCTCCATTTAATCTATCAAGTACATTAGTTCATTTCAGGTGCTTTTTGTATAAAACAATTGCCATATTTGTCAGCTTGCAAATTTTTAGTCAAAGAGTTCTTCCAAAGCTGCTTTTACTTTTTAAGAAGCTTTTTTGAATATTTTTTATATATTTGCTTTTGCATATAAATTTTGGATATCCTGTTTACTTGTGCAAGGAAATTACTTAATATTCCGAATAAGTTGAGGAAAAAAGGATACACAGATTTCTATTGCCTATGATTTTCTTTGCTTTATCTTTTTTTATATTTAGTGTAATTATAAAATCATTACTTTATAGTTCATTTGTTGTTTTAGAAATGCATTTTCTATAATTTTTATTCTAAATGACCATCCGTATCTTTCTATGAGTTCCAATATTTTGTGTGTATTCTTCGAAGAGCTCACTAATATTCTCTACTGAATATATTCACATGACTTGCAGATCTTTTAGCCAGTATAAAACAGACTTTAAATCCATTTTTTGTTTAACCATTGCTTACACACAAACAGGCTTTATGCATTTTTATGTTTCTTTCTCTTTCTACAGTATGGTGAATTAATATGATGGTTTTGATAGTTTCTATAATTTATTTTATATTTTTTACATTATTGCAAGTTAATGCAAACCACTTCTACTATGCCTTTCTTAATTTTCATTAACAAACTCCCTTGAACAATTTTGAATAATGTATGAAAAAGAAGAAATACTGTTTTTAGGAGATTTAGTCCTTCTGTTGTACAAATTTAGGCTACATTTTTCATTTCATAAAAGTTCAATTATATAATAATTAGCATGTGAAAGAGTATCCATTATTGATTACAAAATTTCTATATTTAATAATTTCTATATTTAATCATGAATCATGAAATATTTACAGTTCATAGTCACTTTCATACACTTCTAACATACATAGAGTAAGCATGTATATATATATATATATATATATATATATATATATATAATTGTTATGGGAATTAAAAATTTATAATTTTTGAGCCTAGGATTAAACTCAACAGCAAAATGCCTGTCTGACAAGTGCAGGGCGATGAGTTCAATACCTGATGCAAAAAAATTGTAAAACTCTTAAAAATTTTTAAAACTCTACTAGCTTATATTTGTTCCTTCATTTCTGATACCCACTAACCAACACACATAATTTAAACAGAGGAAGTTAATTTTCTAATGTGTTCCATCTATGATCACTGAGCTTCAAGACAGAGATATCACATGAGTAAGCATAACACACAAATATGCATAGTTTATGGCAGATGGGAAGCAAAACAGGAGAACACTGCAAAAAATGAATGGCAGAAGGATCATATATAGTACCTGAGGCCACTCTACCATGACCCATTAAGCACACCAAGGAGAATGCTCTACTGCTCTCTTAGTCATTTCTTAATACAATAAAGATTTCACATTACGAACAGATCACAGAGAATTTACATATTCATTTATTTTGCAAAATATTATACTAACAATCTCTGTTTGTTGTAAAGAATAGCTCTTTTTATTTATTTGCAGTCTTACATGACATTCTTTAATATGAATATGCCAAATTTAGTGCGCAAAACTGAAATGTTATCTATGCTCTTATAGAGCTAACAATGCTTCCATGAATTGTCTAACGCGTATCTCTTCATATATGTGAGTAGCTTTCTGGGTTATATTTTATAAACAAGTGGCCTCCTGGAGCTGTCTGAAACTAGTTTGGAAGACTGTATTGGGATTTTCTGTTCTGTATTCCACAATCAGATATAGACTTTAGTAGCTTCAAAGAGGACGTCTCTACAGAAATTTATAAACACAAACAATAACATACTCTCACTCCTGATGGAAAACCATTTTCACCCACTTAACATCACACCATTAGATGTAAACCTTACAGTTGGGTCTTGTGCTTTTGGGAGGGATATGACTTTGTATTATCTACATGACTTCTGATTGTTCATAAAATGATGAAGCCATTTAATCCTGCATAAGACTTCATTAGGAAGTTTCCCATCACTATATTCTCAACAATATAATATTGACACATTTTACATTTTTCATTAAATATTCATCAAGTTTCACTTCTCTGGATACAACTGAACTAGGACCTATTCACATTTACATCCTATACAGGGAGGCTTTCTTTTCCAGGAACTAAATTATACTTACTTTTTATCTGAAGATATCTATATATTTTGGGATATATCCTTTGCTGGACATCTATCTACATATCTACTTTCCAGTTGTTCCTATGCATGACAGCTGATAACAACTTATTTTAATATAGGGTTTTTCAGTATTTAAAAACTGATTTTGTTAAAAAATCAACATAATGACATTTATCAATCTTTATTTTATCACCTTAGATGTCTTATTTGGAAAAGTCTTTCTACTTGTGTTATAAAAATACATAACTAAGAGTGGTTATGATGGCACATGCTTGTAATGACAGCATTTGGAGGCTTGAGCAGGAGGATCACTGCAAGTTCAAGGACAACCAGGGCTACATAGTGAGTTCAAGACCAGCCAGAACTATAAAGTGAGACTCTGTCTCAAAACAAACAAACAAACAAAAAATGACTACTTATTTTTTGAACATTTTAAAGTGTTTCACATATCATGTATTAAATAAATGTATCTATTTGTGCGTGTGATATTAAGAAGATATATTGTTCCAATTCCATATTTTTATATATACAATTAATTTTGGACAGAATTATTTTTCAACTAGTTTCCATTTTCCGCTTGAGTAGTTTCTATGTTTCTATTCCCCTCAGAATCATTCTTTTGCTTAACACTCTAGGTATCTTTGCCTGCACAATATAAATTTTAATTGTTGTAACTTAATAATGACACTTCTGTGGTGATATAAATCACATTAGCTAATTTATTTCATAATTTCTTGGTCCTTTTCATTTCACATAAATTTGTGTGCTTATCAATTTTCATAAAATATAAGAATTTGATCAAAACTTTTATAATTATTTGAGAAAAAAATACCTTTTTAACCTTTTAACCCAGTTTTAAAAAAATTGTTATAAAAGTTATGTACACAGTTTCAACAAAATTCCACTTTCTTTTTAACACATAAAATATCCTTGTGACAAATGTTTATTTCTTTTATAAAATAACTATGGTCACTGGATGCAGTGGAGCAAATTTTAATCCTAACACTTGGGAATCTGAGGTAGGAGGATCACTGCAAGTCCAAGGCTGCACAGTGATTTCAAGGCCAGCCTGTACTAATAAGATCTAGTCTCCAAAAAATAAAAAACACAGCTATTGGCAATATGTGTGTATAGGTTTCAACTACAAATAGAATACACACAAAAGCATGGTAAATATGACTTCCATTATAAAATGCAAAAGGAAAAAGCTAAAGCTTCCTTAAATTAAAATGTAAGCTGAAACAATTTTACCAACCAGAAAATGATACATCCTGTCAGTCACTGACCAGCATCCCTCGAGAAATTTCAATTTCTGTATTAAAATTACAATCATGATACATATCAAAAATTTAAACTCTATTCCCCAAACACCACCAAAAAGTCTTCAGAAACTTCAGATAAAGTCACAAATAAATGTTACTGTTAAAAAATGTCCTAAGATTAAATATGTCACTGATATGCTTTGTGCAATTTTGTTCTCAAAATGACCTGGATATGGAAAAATTGTGAGAGCAAAATTAGTATATTTCAGGTAGTATAATAAAATATGCAAGTACAACTTTACAATTTCAAATATATTAATTTAGTTGAGAGAATTTCAGAAACTAAAAAAATAGACAATATATTTTAAAAATAAATTCTTTTAAACAATGCAAACTAAATAGGTATATAGCGCTTGTCTTCTGAGTGAGCTGGACACAGTTACATTGTCCTAAGTTTTACCAGTGAAAGAGACCATGGATCAAAGTATTAGGGCACAGTTTCCTAACTATTTTAAGTTATAAATATTCCAATGCCCCCCCCCCCCGCGATCCTTAGGCAATCATGGGCCTGCCTGAGTCTGACATTAGTAATTGGTTCATTGTCTAGTGGAGATTGGTGGTGTGAGTGCTACACCTGCTGGGGGGGGGGGGTAGACAGTGTAACCTCTGGAAGAAGGGATGTTTTTCTCTCCTTTGACAGTTTGTGCCTTGCTGTTCATAGCCAGCCTTGAATGGCTGGCCCACTATGCTGCCCTGCCACTGGGAGCCAGCTAAGTGTAGACTGAAACCTCCACAAACAGAGAGCTAAATAAACCTTTCCTTCCTTCATTTCTGGTGTTAGGTGTTTTGTCTCAGCAAGGAGAGAAAAGTAACCAAGACATGAATGTTTGAGAAGAGACTGCAGTCTCTGGATATTAGATCTTACTTGTTATTGTAATATAGCACAGAGAATTCCATTACCTAGAAGAGCAATAGCAAATTTAATGTCAATATGAGCATCTGATAAGAAATACAAGTAAAATAATGAATGTATAGAATATTGATTACGGTTACAGTATTTCATGATTCTAAAGAAAATAATAAAAATAAAAATGATTTGTTAAAGAAAAATAAATTGTTAATAACAGAGTAATTTTTACTGCGAACCAAGGAATAGAATGATCTATTACAAGCTGTGAAATTGAAGACTTTCCCTAAATTTTGCTGGTTCAAAACACTAAACAATTTTTAGTTTCCTTCTTCATTGCTCTCCAGGACATTAGCTGATATCTTACTTGACATCTGCAGTTGACTGAATGAAACTATCCCACATGAATACACCCAATGAGAATTCCTCACCTCTCACAATTCAAACTTTTTCACTGCAACCTTCAGCTTTGCCACTTTGTTGTCTGGTCAACAATATGTAGATAATTCTTGGGTTCATAATTTCCTGTGACATCTATTATTTGCCACAAACTTTGCATAACCAGTTTTGATGTATCACAAGTATGTCAATCTATGAAGTAGCCAAAAATTTTGAAGGTTGGAATGACAGTACCCATTATTGTACCCAGATACAAACAGCAAACAAAAGCATGATAAATATGACTTCCATTATAAAATACAAAAGGAGAAAGCTTTTGGGTCTCACAAAATTTGTACCCAAATTTGTGTCTCATTTATCACTTTTACTTATTCTTTGTGTGCCAAACAATTGTGTGCCAACTGTCTTCACTATGTCTACAAATTTCCAGTTCTGTTTTATTCTTTCAAAACTCAAAACAAAATTGTTTAACATAAATAACTCATGCTGTTTTCTTAATTAGAAGCGTCTGGTATTTTAAAAATTATGCCAAATATTAAATCAAACCTTTTATTATGGATTTTAACTTTTACACAATTTTCTATCACTTTGGACTCTTTTCTTAGGGCTTTACGGACTTATTCCAAGAATAGGAATCTTCAATCCATTTCTGTAACAGCCAACCTGGTTTAAATTTTATTCGTGTCTACATGTTGAGTCTCACAGTATTTGCTCTGGACTCTCCTCGGCCTGGATTGTTCACCCACTAACTCTTTCCACCTGAACTGGTTATTCACGTCTCACATGAGCTGGAGTTCCTTCAGAGAACTAACTTCATGCTTCCATCTAAACCTGTGGGCTACTTACTCCTCATGGCTTAATTTGTTTCGTAGAACACATACTCTCACACAAAGCTTACTCAATAACACTCTTATGCTTTTGTTTCTCTGATGTTCTTCACTAAAATGTGATTCTTCAACATACAATATCTGATCTGTCCTAGCCACCATTGTATCCTGAGCACCTAGAATGCTGACATATGCATACACTGAATAAACACTGGATACAGGAAAACAATTAAACATTACTTAAAGCTAACAATATATACTTCATTGTGGAGTTCCTTGAAATGAATGCCAATATTAAAAATTCTAGCATTATTTCTTGAAACAAAGCATAAACCCCAGAACTGTGCATTTGAACAAGCTGAATCATATATCAAATCATTATTAATTTTTGACTTTGTCAAATATGTTTTTTTTTAGGTGTTGGAAAAAAGATTTTCTTTATTTTTATTTTTCTAAAAATAAAATAAGTGTAAAAGCACTTATAAATTTTCAGTTTTCTCATACAATAGTAATATGGTAAATAAAATTATATAATTAGAATCCCATTACATAATATATAATTAAAACCCCACCTATAATCATCCTACTTTCTCTCATATCTAATTCTTCTCCCCAAAATGTAAATATGATTAGCAGCTTGACGTTACTCTTTAAACCCTATAGAATGATATCTGTGCTTCCACTTACATATATCTCCATCAATCTACATATAAAACTTTTAGTAATTTAACCTAATATAAAGAATACTAATGAATTAAAAGATCAGGAAATCAAACAAATAGATGTACTATTTTTTTAGAGTGCATTCTTGGCACAAGATTACAAAGAAAGCATGTTTGATACTGGGTTACAGGACAAAGTTATATATCAGATTTGAGAGTAAATGGAAGTAATTGTCTTCAAACATGACTGAATAAATTTGCTATTTTCTTTGTGTGTCAGTATATTACCATAATGCAAACTGACCTGAATACATAAGTAATTTTTTCTTCGAAATTTCTTCTGTAATTGTCAGAGACAGATTAATTGACCTTAAAATATTCCCTCAGTTCACATAAAATATATAAAATGTTGTTTATTTAGAGAGTGTAATTAATTTTCTGCAGGGGCTATAATCATGTTCCCTAAAGCAAAATCATTTTGACATTATCAAATATCACAGTGTGGTTAAAGAACAATTACACAGTAATTCACAAAATAAATCTCATTACTTCCCAGAAGTCTTTGAATTAAGTGAAAAGAAATGTAACCATATTTGTCTTTCGTCCTTGTTTCCTCAAATAGTTGAACATGCAGAAATAAACAGTGACTTTTTATACTGATAAACTATTAAACTCAAATGACTTTAAAATATAACTGTCAAAATTCATAGGGCCCATCTTGTTCCTTAAAATTCACTGTTTATTTCTGAAAAAAAAAACCTAAGATTTTTATAAACAAAATACTATGTTTAATTTACAATATATATTAACCCCTGGTGCATATTTAGAATTTTGCTAACATCTGTTAGTTTTCTATGGTAGGAAATTGGTGATTCACTTATTAATTCATTTTCTTTCAAAAATTTTTTACGTAACTTGGATACTTAAGAACCCAGTTCAAGAAATTTGATCACTCAAAGCAACAAATTGTATAGCCCCATAATTATCACCAGAGCTCTGTTTCTTTTTCAGTTTTTAATAAGACATATTTGCCAACAATAACAGTTTCTGTCCTATGGGAAGTTGGTGAATGCACACAACACATCTCAATGCTTTACTCACCTCTTTTTGCTGTCCTCATCTCTTGGTCCCCGTTTCACTTGCAAAAGATCTGTCGCCCAATTACATCTCCTTTATTTTTCTCTTTATTTATATTTTGGGTTTCTCACAGAAGAGAAACCATGAGTTAAATAAAGTTACATATGTGATTTTTGTCACTGAAAATTATGGTCTCAAAATCATTTTCCTATCAACGACTCAAGTTTATCCTTCATGGCAGAGGACTGTTGCAACATAGACATTTATTAAATTTTATTGTAGGAAAAAAGATACAAACAATTCTTGAGACAATGTGTGATATACACTAATGAGAACCATATTACTTAATTGAACATAAAAGAGTAACAGCATTGTTACAGTATTCTGGCAAACAGAGAAGCAGAAGTACAAATTGAACAGGTTTATTGAGTTGAGGACATGGAAAGGAGCACATAACCCATGGCGACTGGGCTGTCTCCTTCAACCAGATATAGAGAGGCAGAGGGTTATATAACTTCTGATTGAAGTGGCGCATGGGGCAGATATTGACGATCTGTGAGGAACCGACTGGAATTCTCTGTGTGTGCAAACAGGAAGGAAGTTGCAATTTGGGGTGCAGAAGAAGCAGGAAGTGGTAAGTGTTCCCGCTTTGGCCTTCTGCCATATTAGACCACCTCTATAACTGTACAGTAATTTATTCTAGGGCAAAACTCTTTCAAGGGTAAATTAGGGAACTAGACAAATACTTGAAGTGTAGTGCTTCCTGTTGTATTGGTGTTTCCAGTCTTGCAATCCTCATTTGCATTTATTTCTTATCACTTGAATTCCTGCAGTAAATTGCTAACTTTTTTCTAACATCTCTTTAATAATATTTGACTACAGAAAACTCCCTTATCATTAAATCACAAAAGTAATTATGCCATTTTCTTGAACAATCTTTCATTGTTGTCATATATATATTCCAGGATTTGTATAATCCAAAATTCCAGGATTTGTATAATCTACTAAAACATTACTTTCTCATCTGCTTCCTTAGATAATAATAATGATGCCTTGCCTCCCTGAAATTGCTTTCCTAAATTATGTTACTTAAGTAATCCTTACAAATGCTCTGTGATTGGTTCCAAATTATACATAAGATAAGATGAGATACAAAACAGTACAATAAATAACTTGTCCACCTCTGCCTGAAAGTGGTTAGACTTGAACCAACTCCTGGAGGATGCCCTAGGTGACTATTTTCCAAAGTAAGCAACTTAATACTGCTTCCAAATGTATTGGCTGATGTCATGATTTGTTGCAGGTACAGTGGGAGGTGCTTGGAATCTCAAGCAAAATAAAAATAAATGTTACTTTAAGGTTCCAGAAATACTCCTAGTTTCTCTTATGTCCTTCCCATTTGAAATCTGGACATAGAACTTCACCAGGGGCTAGCCACCATCCTAATTTTCTTCCATGATGATTTATTATTAGTCATGTGCTGTACTAGAGAATAGTATAATAAAGGAGAAAATGACAAATATATTTTGAAGGTTGCTTTTAAAGTGTTTGAGTAATGAATTAAAAGATATGTAAAATACAAATTTAGCATGGCTTGACTTTCTAAAGAAGAAAGAAAAAGGGCTGGACTCCTGCATGAATTATGAAGTATTGTCTATATGTAGCTTTATACCCTAACATTTCTGATAATATGTTGCACATTAAAATTAAGCCTACCATTAACTGATCAAACATCCTGTAGACATCATGAAATTGTAGATTCACAATTTATCACTTTGTACAATTTCTCTTGGTACATAATTCTTATATTTTAAGTTATTCTTCACAAACTGTGGTAATAGATGTCAAAGACATCAGACCCATTGATGGAAAGGGGTCTTATATTTGTGCTAAAACATTTCTTTTCCAATACGTGTGTGAGTACATATAACTTACAAAATTTACTTATTGTTTCTTTATTTTCTTTTTTTTCTTTAAAGAGAAAAATGAAAGGACATAAAAAAACAAAGCAGTAAGAAAGTACAAGTAATACAGAATTTCAAGAAAAAAATATACAGTAAGAAATCACTAGTTAATAGGTTACATATTGTCTTAGAAACAGTTGTCCAATTTATAAAATTAAAGCATATAAAGTGGACATTCATACAGTGATATTGGAGACAGTTACGTTCAATGATCCAACAAAAGCTCAGTAATATGGTTTTCCATCCTACACACTCAAACATTCCCTGGAGTTATATCCCTTAATCCAGCTTCCTTTCCTCTCTTTTTTACAATAGCAATTACACTTTTTGGGTTTTATTACTCCCACAGTTCTTATTACTTTTTTTCAAGAGAATAAAACCAAATGTGACTAAGCAAAACAGAGTCATTTAGAACAGAAGGATGGGCATAGTACATGAGGCAAAAATAGAACACCAGGTGATCAAAAGTGGTTACCATCGTACCTCTTGCTATTATTAAATTGAGTTGCCTATATCATCAGGTATAGTAGAATTGATCAAAACAGTACAGAGCAAGACCAATAAAAACTACACTGAAGACCTTACAGGACTTCAAAAAAAGATAATAGTCAAACCATAGTGGACATCATAGTATATCTTATTGCCTTCAAAGTGGTTGCCTATACCCTCAAGCTTGATATTATCAAACAAAATGCAATATAGTATAATTAGTCATAGCAAGATGGGGAGAGAAATAAGGGGTTCAAATCGGGTTAATAGGAAAACAAAAAAGTTACTATAATATATCCCGCTATTTTTTAATTTAGTTTTCCCTTAACTAAAAAAATGAGAAAAAATAGATTAATTTTAAAAAGGGGAGAGATTGAGATGAAAGAGGACATTGTAACAGAACAACGCAGGTCAGAACCGAACAATTTAAGCATCATTGTGTTTCACCACTAGATAATCTAACATAATAGTAGTCACAATAGTGCCTCTTTCCTTGAATTATTTGAGTATAACTTCTTATGCTATAGCATCAAGCATATCAAGACAGTGTGAAGCCATTCAAGAGAATAAAAGAATTACAGGGTATTTAGAACCAGCTAATAGAAAACGAACTACAGTTTCTATATTATCTCTTTGCCTATAAAAAATGTTGTTTATACTATCGTATATAGTAAAATATAGTAAGATATAACATGTTGCAACCAGTGGAAACAGATGAACAACAGCTTGATGGGACTTCAAATCAAGATGATATTAAATCAGCACTAGCTTTTATGTTGTGTTGTTTTCTTCAAAGTAGGTATTCGTACTACCACAGATACTAAAATCAAACAACCCAGGTTAAAACCTTTGGAATTAATGAGTGGAAACATTATATGGCTTCAAACCAATATGATTGGGAATCATGATTACCACATACTTTTATGTATTCTTATCATTTCTTACACTAGGGAAACTATTCGGTATTTATACATGTGAGTTTGATTTATTTCACTTATGAGTATGGTCTCAAGCTGCATCCATTTATTTATTGTTTCAACCTGTTTTTCAGTTTTCACTGAAATCATCTGTGAGTCAGGCACTGTTCAAGATTTTGACAAAGTAGTCAGAGTTGGTGTCCTCAAAATTACCCCTGAGTTACTAATTTACTAGTTCACATTATTCAGCATATCGCTGTACTCATGGTTATGATCTAATATATCAAACAGAAACAAAGCAAATTGATCCAGAAGAGGTAAATACTGGGAAGTTCAGAGGAAACCAAATAGAAACCAGAAAGTTTTCTTATAGTGGAATCATAGACGGAACAATTTCTACAGCAATAAATGTTGACCGCATGTGAAATCCTGTCTTCCAAAAAAGCACATTATAGACTCAATACTCTTACTGGGTGCTGCTCACAAAGATAATCTCTGCCTAATGTTTATAACATTTAAAACTCCTGAAAAGATAGCAAATGTTCACTATAAATCATATTGTTTGAGCATTTTAGACAGAATTTCTTAGCATTTAATGATGGAACACTCCTGAAATGGGAGTTTTCGAAAACAGGTCTTGTAATTAGACTTACAAGACTACTAATCTCAAATGTGTTGCACTAACTCTTCAGAGACTGATGTAAGAACTTTTCTCTATTGAATATAATTCTCATGTATGTGTAGACATGGAGGTGGTATCACAATAAAGCTATAAATTCTATTAAAAGTACATCTTGGTAGAACTGTATACTAAGTACTCCAATGGGTGTTTTAGATATATCAATTTTACTCAATCCTTACAATAATGTATATAATTATTGCTATTTTTTACAAAAATGTTGAGCCACAGAGAATATATAAATTGCTTAGACTGATTAGTTAGGAAGAACTGGACCAAGAAATTTAACTAAGATTTCTGACTTTGTGTGAAGAGGAGTGACACATGGTATCTATTTTTATTTTTTTTAATGACTGGAGCCACTTAATAGCTACAAACATTTGAATTTACATCAAATATTCTGTTAAATTAGATGGTAGAAAAAGACTTCACCTAGTCAATGACATGTAAGCTGATTCAATGACAGCAAAGAGCTATTTGCAAACAAACAAACAGGTCAACAAAAAGATTAGGCTGAGGAGATAGCATAAACCCAGGCATTCTTCAGTATGCATGAAACAAGCAACCTAAAGGCTGGAACTGATGGAACAGAATGTACAGGAAAGCAACAAAGAGGCAGTGGAAAGTCCTGAATTGGTTAGTGCCAGAAGAATCCTTGGAAACCGTAGGCGGAATGTTAATTAATATTAATGCTAATTAATATGTTGTGTGCAATCTAAAGCTACTAACAATGTCTAAACATGGAAATGAATAATATTCTTTCAAAATTGATCAGCTAACTGAAATTAATTTATACTTAAGATTTAGCTTAAAAATGACTACATATGGAGAAATTAAGTGTTCAGTAAAAGAGACAGTAGTTTGGATTAAATGATAAAAGAACACAATATGATACATGGGCGGGTATTAGGGAAAACATATATTTCATACATATGTTTATGTGTATGTTTTTATATATTTTATATATGTATATACATAAAATATGGCCTGATAGTAAAGATATTATAATGAAAACAGTTATATTATTGGTTTTTCTTGTTTGTTTCTTTCAGACTGAGTTTCAGTATACAGCTGAGGATAGCCTTGTATTCACTATGTAGCATCGACTGGCCTTGAACTTGCAGAGATCCTTCTGTCTCAGTCTCTCCTGCTGAGTCTATAGGCTTTCACCATTACCTCTGGCTTGGATTGTCATATTCCCATGAATTTTCAAGTTTTATTTATTCTTGACACAAATTACCTTTCATATCTTATGCAGTTATCATCTCTTTTCTCTTGACTATTTGTCTCACTCATAAAACTAGATCGAAATGGTTAAAAAGCAGAAACTTTTCTCAATATAATTAAAATAATGCAAGTAAAATTTAAAGCTACTTGACGGTTTGCCAAGTTAAGCATTGTAATGCAAAGATCTTTGAAGCTTCCATTCTTACCCTTGTCTACCTGTGACATCTGATTTGCCCACAGTGTGTAATTATTCTATACATGTCAGATTTGATACATTAAAGTTTATTGAGAATGCATCTACTTTCTTTGGGAATATTGATTCATAGGTTTTTTTTTGTTGTTGTTGTTATTCATGCAATGTCTTTTTCTGTTTATTTTGTCTCCAATGAGTTATTTGTATATTTTTAATAAAATACTGGCAACCTTACAGCATACCTTTAAATAAAGGTATTAGTGCCCAAATTGACAGTTTAGACAAGGCAAAATGGTACAGATGACTCACAGGTCACTTTTTGCCAGGGCATTGGAATGAAGCGCAAGAGAGTTTTATGGTATAAAACCATTTTGTTATTATTCGAGTACTGAATATAAGAGATCAAAGAATTCACAGTGCTAAAAGTGAATATTAATCTGTACAATTAGAAAAAAAGTCACTTCAAACATAAATTGGTTTCAGGATGTGACAAAAGACTTTGGCTGTTACAAATGTATGACACAAACTCATTGGGAGAGTCAGAGGAGCTGGCTGATTTTGCATTGTATTATAAATGTGTACTGTGTTGATAAGGTTGTCACAGCAAGCTATCAAAGGACAGGTATCTTAAAAATGATGAATTTGATTTCTCATGACTTGAGAGTCTGAAAAGTCCAAAATCAAGGATCAGCAAAGTTTAGCTCCTGGAGAGGGCTCACTTCCTGGATATCAGATGGTTGCCTTCTCCCTGGGTCCTTGCATAGGAGCAGAGGATGAAAGTGACAAAGAAGAGATTGAGCAGAAGAGGAGTGGCTATGTCTTCTTTTTGTTCTTCTTAATGGTCGCCAATCCTACCAAACTAGTTCTCCATCATTCTGAACTCATTTAAACTTGAACATGTTTTTTGAGATTCTGCCTCTAAGTACAATCACACTGTTAAAGAAAAGCTAAAGCTTCAGCAAATTAAATTTTGAAGCATAGCTTATTCGGTAAATAATACTTAGACCCCCTTACACATGTCCTCAAATGAAAAATGCCTTCCTTCCGTCCAAACAATACCAAAAGTCTTTACTCATTACAGCATCTACTTCAAATGTAAAGACCAAATACTTACTTCATTATCTTCTAAATCAGGTATGTGTTAGATTTATGGAACTCTTCTATTCAATTTGGCATAGAAGCCCTTTCCAACCATGATCTTTTGAAATCTTCTAGATTCCATACTTACAAAATGCATTGGTGTAACAGATGTAATAGACAATCCTGATTCTAAAAGGTAGAAATGGGAAGAGGCAAAGGCTAACAGGTCCCTAAAATTCTCAAAATATAGTAAAGCAAATTACAGTTTTTCATTAATATAATACTGGTTGGTTCAGTGTTCTGCCTTTCAGATCCATGGGGTGGTTGTCCCACTCACAGAGATATTCTGACTGAGAATTCTGAGCCCATGACACTGGAGGGGGGTTCTGGGCTTTCAAACCCCAATGATGCCTCCACCGTTAGAAACCAGTGAGGCAAATCTCATGGCTTTTAGTTACCTTCAGAGCCACTTATCCTTTTCCCCAAAGAACAATGCACACTACAATTGCTTTAGCAAGCTCTCTAGAAACTTTCTAAGGTTTCAATGCATGTCCCAATAATCTCAAACCCCAGTATATACCTAGGAGAAATAAAATGTTTCCCAAAAGTGATTGGATAAAACGTTTAATAATAGTTTAAAGGCTGGGGGGAAAAAACAATATCAAACAGAAGTTTAATGCCAAAGTATGTTCTAGCTTTATAGTACAATGCTTCACTGCTATATGAAAGAATGAACTATATACTATATGGACAATACATAGATAAACTTGAAAAACATTAGTTGTAGACAGTGAAAAAATAGCGCATAAAGTATAATACAATATATTCAAAATATTGGGCAAGCATAATTAACCTATAGCTATTTGAGTCATTATCTACATAGTGGAAGGTTATATTGGCAAGAATTGTTCTACATATTGGTTTGATGGTGGTTTTATGCATACATATTTATACAAAACACATTAAGTATCATTTTATTATCACTTTACAGTTGGCAAATTATACCACATTGCAAAAATAGCTTCTTTTTCTTAAGCAACTGGGCATAATAGAGATATTTGCTGAAATGCTGAACACTAGAGAAAAGTTAGGTTTTGTCTGGGAGGAAATTCAAGCTATCTGCTTGGATTATATCAAGTGTGAAAGGACTACTAGATATCCAAGTACAGACGTGATACAGAAACCTGGAATCCTTACATGATGTAAAGTCTGGAAAGATAACTACATAAGCAAAGACTTTGCTTTAGGCTGTAAATATTTAATGTAGGTTAATGTTAGGAGCTAGAGCATACCTGGAAAAACATTCTCTAACTGTATAATTGATAAGAAAATTGTGAAGACAATCAGTTCTTAATTTTTGCTTAAGAGGATCACTCATCCACGCTACTCCTACCCAATTTGCTGAGTCATGGTAAACATGTATGCTTCTTCAACTATAATATGAAGCGTTTTCCACTCTAAAACCTCTTTTCTCTTTTGTTGATTTTCGTGTTTTTCCAAGTCAGAGAAGAATTTTTCTCAGAAAATCGTTACTTTTCATTCAGTCATAGAACTATATCTATATTACTGGATGTCTCAATATTTCTGAACTATGTGATATCCTGTAATATTTCTCAAAGCTCTTTTTACTCTTTTATGTAGATTAAGCATGTTGCTTATATTGAACACTACTGTAAGTATATGTGTGTTCTGTGTGTGTGTGTGTGTGTGTGTGTGTGTGTGTGGGTGTGTGTGTAATGGTGGTGATTCTTAAAAATTGAATTTCAAAATGCATGTGGGAAATGGCAAATCATTTTCTCATATATTCATATTTAGTAATAGAATTTCAAGTATTACTTTAAAATAAGTGAAAATATAAAAATAAGTTAATATTCAAACAAATGACATACAATTATTTCACCAAATGTTTTAATAATACCTTTATTTTGCCTTTAAAAGTAAAATGAATTTTAAAAATGTATGATTGTACATAAAGTGGATGTTTCATATCAAATTTGATTATTTTATTATTTATTTATAGGTCATCTTTCATTGAAGCTAATATGTTCATAAATTTTCTATTTTATGCAGATGTCTTCAAAGAGAATTTTATAAATTATGCATAATAGAATTTCATTTTCTTTTAAAACTGTGATAAAAATATTTAACATGATGCACTGTCTGAAATTTTTTAGTGTATAATACAATGTTATCTATAGATGTGAGTTTTACAGCATATCTCTGAAATTTATGCATAATTAAAAATTTATACCTATTAAATATTCCCACACTCAAACTCTGATAACTACTAATTAAAATATCTGCCTCTATGAGTTTAATGCATTTAAACATCTCACATGATTGGTTGCATATTTCATAGTACTTGGCCTTCAGTGAAATACTTTCACTCAGCATAATGTATTTAAGTTTTGTCTATCCTGTATTATGTATGCCATGCTATAGAGTAAACTTCTGTCACTCCGCACATTTTATATATTGAAATCCCAACTCTTATAGTCATGATACATAAGATGGGAACATTAAGATATGCTTTGTAAACAAGGGAAATACTCCTTGAGTTCAAAAGAGTCTCTGTAAGCAACTTAGAAGTGTTCCCCTTTCCCTCTCATCATCTATGGCATGGTAACAAGATGACCATCTAGGAACCAAGAAGCAGGCCTTCATGAGACACTGAACCTTCCACTGTTCGACCCTGACGTTCTTAAAATTAAGAACTGCGAGAAATAAATTTCTGTGGTTTATAAGTCATTGCTGTATAGTGTTTTTGTTATAGAAGGCTGAATTCCCATAACATATCAGAATTTCCTTCTTACTGAGAGAACAATATTCAATTGCATATTTATACCACATCATTTGCATCCATTTGTGTATACTGACAGATACAAAGACAATGGGCTTTTTACTATAACACATTTATGAGAGTAAATGTTGTCTCTATCAATATCATCTTTCATTTGGCTTGATCAAACCAGAATATAATTTTTACAAGTGAACAAACATGCTTAAAATTATGTAAAAACCATGTTTCTCTAATTTCTGTCATGATAATAACCCTGAAATTCCTGGATCTTCTAGTTGTTTCTCCAAAGAAATATTTGAGGAAACCTGTTCATTGTTCAATTTATAATGACAACCTCAACTGTTTTTTATCACACAAGAAACAAAAGTCTACATCCGTAACACAAGGTACAGGTTTGTTGGTGTTCTGGCTTCCTCACCTTGATTGTTTGGTGGGTCTAATTTTTTGAGTTTTTATATCTGCTAGATATTAGTCCTCAGTCTAAGAAATAGCTGGGAATATTTTCCCGTTCTGGAACTTGTATCTTCATTCTATTGTACTTTTTCTTTTCTGTGCGGAGAGTTTTTATTTGATATAATCCCATTTATTTATGCATATACATTTTCCTGTGCCATCGGGTTTCTCTTCAGTATTTCCTTAAATGTGCCTGTGTTTTCAAGAGTTCATCTGTTTCTATCTTACAGCAGAGTAAATGTTTCTGTTTCAACATTTAGGTTTTTATTCCATTTTTAAATTTAGTTTAATGTATTGTGAAATATACAGGTACAAAATTGAATCTTTTACATGTGAATAGCCAGTATTTCTAACACAATTTATTAAAGAAAGTATCTTTCCTCCAGTAAGCATTTTGGTCCCTTTTTCAAAGATCAAATAGCTGAATGTGTCTGGGGTGATTTCTGCTTTCTATACTATGATCTATTGATCCTGACATCAACTTTTTCCACTAACTATTTTGTTTTTATTATTGTACCTTTGGAATAAAATGTAAAGTTTAAGACTGTGACACATACTGTTGTGTTCTTTTTATTCAAGATTGCTTTTGCAATTCTGGGTCTCTCTGATTCCATGTGAATTTTAGGATTATTTTGTCTGAATATGTGAGAAATGCTGCTGGCATTTTGATTGGGATTACATTAATTCTATGTATCGGTTTTGGAAGTATGGCCATCTGCCTATATTTATTATGCCTACTCAAGAACTGGGAATATCTTTACTTTTTCTTTATTTTGAAGAGAATAAAACCAAATGAGAGAAAAACAAAATGGGGTCATTCAAAACAAAAGGGTAAATATAGTAAAAGATTAAAACCACAATACAAGGTGATCTACAAAGGTTACCATGATGTCTCTTGTTATCTTCAATAAAATTGTTCTTATCATCCAGCACAATAAAACTGAACATAGCAGTACAAAACAAAATCAATAAAAACAAAACTTTGGAAATATTATAGGATCTTTGAAAAAGGGTAATAGTCAAACCAGAATGGGTATCATAGTGAAACTCATCATCTTCAGAATAGTTGCCTATAATCTCAGACTTGATACTATCAAACATAACAGATTTGAATAAAACCAGGCAAGACAAGACAGAAATCAATCAAAACAGATTCAAATAAAATCAGTCAAAACAAGACATTGAAAGCAATACAGGGCTTCAAATTACGTTAATAGGAAATGAAAAATGGTTGCCATAGTATATTCTGCAATCTTTGGAATAGCTGTCCATGCAATCAAATCTAGTACAAGTAGATAAACTGGAACAGAATATAACCAAACTAAACAGGGAGATGAAAACAATATGGGTTTCAAATCACAATACAAGATTAGCAATGTCTACTGCCTTTTTAGACAATTCCTTCCTTTTCACTTTCACAGAACGCATTGTACATTTTATATTCCACTAACTCCTTTAGTTTTTAGTTTAGGAGGCAACCCATCATTTACTTAAGTGATTCTGATCTTTTTAACCATGATCTCAAGTTGTATCCATTTACCTACAAGAGCCTCAAGGTTTTCCTTCCTTGTAGCTGAGTAGTTCTCTATTGTATAAAAGTGTTATGTCTTTCCAAAGAATCTGCAGCTGATGGGCAAGCTACTCCCACATTTTTGGTTCTCTGGCACATAAAGCATTATTTTCTCATGTTTGACTTTCAGCCCATAAAACCTTTTTTAGGTTAATTACATTTCTTATATAGATCATCTTGATGGACCCTATCTCCTAATCCACTTTGCCTATGTATCTATTTATTAGTGTATTGAGGCCATCTATGTTAGTGATTATGGCCAACCTTCTCTGCCTCATCTCTGCTATGTTAATTTTCTGTCATTGATTATGTACTTTTTCCCTTCACTTCACTGTCTACCCCATTCAGTGAGCCCCTTCTACTGCTGCTCCTGCAAACATGATCTTTTCTCTCTCTCGCTCTCTTTCTAGAATGTCCTTCAGTCTTTTTTGTAGGATTGAGTTGGTGGTCATGAACTCCCACAGTACCACTTTGTTGTGAAAGCATCTTGTTTCTCCATTAATTTTGAAAGAGAGTTTATCAGGGTATATCACTCTGGGTTGGAGGTTACTTTCTGCAATACTTCACTCCAAGCTCTTCTTGATTTAATGATTTATGTCGAGAATTCTGTCATGATTCTGATTGTTTTTCATTTATAGGTGATCTGTTTCTTTTCTCTGACAACTGTTAATATTCTGTTCTTGTGTTGAATTTCTGGGATCTTGGTTATTATGTGTCTGGGTATAGATCTATTTTGGTTATAGCTGGCTGGAGTTCTGTATGCCTCATATATCTGAATATCATTTTCTTTTCCTATGATTGGGAGGTTTTCTTTAATTATTTCTGTAAATAGTCTTTGTATTTCATTTGTGTTTACCCCTGCTTCTTCAGTTGCATTTTTTATTCTTAAGATATAGAGCCTCTTATCATATTTTCGTCTTTGTATTGTTACTTCATGGTTGCTTGTTATTTTAAAGAGATCTTTCCTTTTATGATCGCAAGTTGCAAACCTGTCTTCAAGGTTTGATAGTTCCTTTCAAGCAATTTTGTCAGCCTTCACCCTAGTTTTTAAATTCTTGCTAATCTCTTTGAATCTGTTTCATGTATTCTAGATTTTTTTTGTATTCTTCATTGAAGTTTTCCTTCTTTTTTCTATGCTCCTCCATTCTTCCATATGTATCTTTTTGATAAGTGCTTAGAATTTCTTTTATTGTTTTTCTTGTATATTCCTTTGCCTGTATTAGTATTTTTGCTTTGAGTTCTTTTATAATGTCACAAAGACATTTCTTTATGTCAGATGCTGCTTCTTCAGAAACTACAGGTGTAAAATCCCTGATCTCCTCTGTGTTTACCTGTCCTGGGTCAGTACTGTTTGAGTTGGAGGTTGAAGACTTCCTTCTGTTTCTTCCTCTTGTCATGTTTCTGGTTTCTTCAAGACAAGTGGATAGTGGGGGTCCCTGGCCCTTCCTCCTTTGGTTACAATTTCTCTGAAGTGTACTGTCTAGGGATTTCTGCCCTCCCCAGCCTGCTGGTGACCACTGGAGTACAAGCAGTAGTGGGACAGGATGTGGCAGGGTGCATCCTCCCTTCTGAGCTGCCAACCACAGAAAGCCTTCACCATGTTAGTATGTGCCATGCGGACAGGGCTGGTTAGGGATAGCTTCAGGGAAACCGTGCCTTTGGCTATTGAATCACACACATGAGCAGGACTGATTCCAAGCAATTCTCACCAGTCTGCCCTGCTCTAGGAGTGGCTTCTGAAACCACTGCAGTTCTGGTTATGGCTGTATCCTGCACAACTCCAAAATGTCACCAAGACAATCACCCACTCCTGCGGGAGGATTGAATTCCCCACTATCACCACGAGCAGGTAAAGATCTCTGAGCCAGTGCAAATCTCTGCTCTGCTGCTCCCCTCCATGACCATGTCCTCTCACCAAGGCCTTCGGGCTTGCCAATGCCCAATTTACCATAACTACGCATCTTTGGATTTCAGGGTCATTTCATACACAGGGGGACCGGTTCTGGTGAGATCATATCTGGCTACAGCCTTCTAACCGTGGTTTTCTTTTCTTTTCTTTTCTTTTCTTTTCTTTTCTTTTCTTTTCTTTTCTTTTTTTCACTTTAGTTTCTTCCTGGCTCAGAGGAAGGATCCAAATTTCCTGGGTCATTCTCCTTCCATCTGGTCTTCTCTAGCATGCTCTATTCCAGTATCTGAGTTGTTTCTCTCACAGAAGGTTTTTAATTTGCTGTTTATTGATCTTCCATCTTCCAGCTTCCCCTACATTTTTAAATACTCTTTTTTTATCTCCTTTTTTAGGGGACTATAGTTTTTGTTGTAGATGTCTATGGTTAGGTTTATTTCCAAGTATTTAATTTTCCTTTGGCTGTTGTGAAGGGCACTGTTTTCTTAATTTCTTTCTAAGTGAGTTCATTACTCAAGGACACTACTAATGTTTTGTGTTGAGTTTATCTCTTGGTACATTGCTGATTTGGCTATTAACTCTAGGAATCCTTTAGTGAAATTTTGTACATTTTTATGTAGAAGACTGTGTCATCTATAAACAGTTGATTTTTTCCTTTTCTATACATACCACTTTTATTTCTTTCTCTTGCCTCATTGCTAATATATGGTTACTATATTGAACAAGTATAGTGATTAACAGACATCCATATCCTCCTCTTGATATTATAGGGAAAGCTTTCTGTTTTTCCCCAATTAATATGGTGTTTGCAGTAGGTTTGTCATAAATAACATTTATTTGATTGAGATACAGTCCTTCTATATCTGTTATTTTCATTTGTTTTTCATGAATGAATGATATATATTAACAAAAGCTTTTTCTGAATTAATCTTGAGGTATTCATATGACCTTTGACCTTACTTTTTTTTATGTGATGTATTACACATAATGATTTGCATATGTTGACACTTTCTTGCTTTTCTGGATGAAGCCATGGTGCCTTCTTTTGATGATTTGATTTTTCTGTTGCCCATTATGTTCTTGAATATTTTTGCAACTGTGTTCTTTAAAAACCTTAGCCTGTAATTCTCTCTCTTGTTAAATTCCTGTCCCTGTTTTGCAGCCAGTGTAATGTTAGCTTCCAGAAATTACTTTGGGACCTTTTTTAATCTAGTTGAAGAATTTGATGAGTAATGTCATTAAATCTTCCATGAAATTCTTATAGAATTTGGCAGTGACTCCATCAGGACCTGGGTTTATTTACTTAGTAGTTTTTTTTTTTTTTAATTACTGCTTCAATTTCATTGCCTGTTATTGTACTAGCCAGAGTTTTAAAATGTTGTTAGTTTGATTTTGGTAAGTTATATGTATCTAGGAATCTCCATCTCTGATGTACTGGTATAACAGCTTGTGAAATAGTTCCCAATAATCTGGATTTTGGCATTGTCCATTGTGATTTAAATATTTTCATTTCTTACTGCATTGATTTGGAATATTTCTTTCCTGTTTTGGTAAGATTGGTTATGGTCTTTCTTTTTTCATTCATTCTTTTGAAGAACTAGCTATGCATTTAATTGATTCTTTGTATTTTATTAAGTCTTCATTGCATTAAATTCTCTTCTGATCTCTAAAATCCCCCTCCTTTTATAGCTTTGGATTTGAATTGCTTTCACTTTCTAGGATCATGAGGTGCATCATTGAGTTATAAATCGGCCTCATTATGTTTTTCTGATGTGCCCATGCACAGCTCAAGCTTTCCTCTCAAGACTGATTTATCACTGCCCTTAAGTGCTGGTATGTTGTGCTAGCATTCTTGTTTAATTTAGGAACTGTCATTTGTTCCTTGATTTCTTCAGTGGCCAATTGTTTATTCAAGAATATATTGCTTAATTTGTACACATTTGTATAATTTCTGTGGTTTCTTTTTGAGTTCTAGTTTCATTTCACTATGTTTGGATAATATGCCTGATAAACTTTTGACTGTTTTGTGACATATTTTTGATAAAGTTCCAAGTGCTGCAGAAAAGGATGTGCATTCTGTTATCTATGGATGGAAAACTATAGTTTCTATTAAGTTGATATGTTGATTCAACTTTGGTGCTTTGTCACTGAATTTTTGTCTAGTTGGATTATCAATTTGTAAAAATGATATACTAAGCTCCCCCACTCTAAATTCCATTGATGTTGAACTGATCTTTTATGTCCAGTAGTGTTTGTAATATGAAATTTGGTGTGTGACATTTGGTGCAAATATGTAGTCATTTTTATCTCAAGATACTTGCTATGTTTCAAATTAATCCCATGATTCTTGCCACTCTCTGAAACAGTTTTGGAAATCTCCATGTAAGGTCTTCAGTTATTATGTTTTGGCTGCCTAAATGTTCTGAATTGATTCCAAACATTTATCTTTCATGTTCATCTTGAATTTGTGGAAAGGCTCCCAGTCACATGGTACTAGGATGGGTAAATAGGTATTTGAGAACACACCACAGAGGTTGCAGAAATCTGCCTATCTATGGTTGGCACTCAGCATCAGTGTTCACTGCACCTTTAATCACTCGTGAATGCTTTCTTCAGAGAGAGGAAAAACAATGGAATAAGTGAGTTAAAAATGAGATGAAGCATTTTGAGATAAACAGCTTTGTGTCTTTAAGTATTATTTTCAAATTTAAATAATCATTATCTATTTTGATTATCTATTGTATATTTTACATGTATTTTTCCCTCCAACTTTCAACAAAAGTAAAATCTAACCCAATATTTTAATTGTTGTTGGCACTGACTAGAAACAAATTTGTTTTATTTAAAAGTTAAACATGAAGTTTATAACTTCTGAAATATATACAAATATACAAAGCTAAGGTCCACTAAGGACTACTAAAACTGTTGCCAGATTCAATGCTGTTTTCTCCTTAAATCTGTGTTTTCATCTAAAGGTTTCTTAAAGAGCAGTAAAGAACAAAATTTGCATACTTAATACCATAAGTAGAATAGAAGGGAAAGTCTTACACAACATTAGATTGATGTGATGTTCTCTGTCTTCAGAAGCAGGTCACTGATTGCTTATCAGGGATATTTAATTTTTTTCTTTCATTAAATTCTCATATATCTAAAGATAAACTTAAAAAATATTTATGTTGTCAAGTGTGCCAAAAGTCTGTTTTAAAATTTTAGTTTTACAGTTCTGGAAATTCTTTCCCAATAGGACCATTATTAAAACTCTCCTTAATACTTATTCATATTTAAATAAATTCTAATAATGCAATACACTACTTTTCATAGTTTCTTATTTTGCCAGTATAAAATAACCTCATAATGATGTTATAAAAAAAAAAAAAAAAAATAAAAAAAAAAAAAAAAAAAAAAAAAAAAAAAAAAAAAAAGAAAAAAGAAAAAAACATTTCCATTTTAGTTATCAAGAAATATCTTTTCAAATGTATCCATTTAATCTATGAAGAGAAAGCAATACTTTAAACTTGTTTTAACAGATCACATTATACTGGAACAAAATCTAAAAATGGATATGAAAAATAGAGAAATTCTTAAATTAATATAGCTGATGAACATAGATGAAAGTTTTTTTAGTAAAAGTTAGCAAACTGAATTGAATGGCACATTAAAAGAATGATAAACCATGATGACATTGAATTTATCCCTGAGATACAAAGATGTTTCAATAAATGTAATGTAACACATTAACTATGGAATTAAAGCGCCATAAAGGAATTTTTAAAATTTCAATATCTTCCTGATAAAAACTCTCAACAAATTACATACAGAAGAGTTATAACTCAATACAACAAATACTACATATGACAGCTAATACTCAGTTAATGCTATAATGAATAAGAAAAGTCTTATCAGCTTTCCTCCAAGATCAGGAGCACAAGGATGCCTAGCATCACCACATATATCCAGTATAGTACAAAACGTCTTAATCAGGTAAATCAGGCAAGAAAAAGAAATTAAAAAAAAATCCAACTACAAAACAAAGAAGTATTTGCAAATGATGTAATATAATTAGATAATCTTAAAGACTCTAGCAGAAAGATTTTAGGATCAAAAATTATATAAAAGATCTAAATTTCTATAAAGGATCTAAAATTCTATTCAGAGTTTTAAAAAATGAACATTCAAAAATACCACTGTTTCTATGCATAAATAAAGGATCTATCCAAAAAAAGAGCTCAAGAACTGGTTGTATAGTTCAGTGTAGAGTGGAGATTTAGCATGTGTAATGCCCTGGCTTCAAACCCCATTACTAAATAAGACAGGAGTTAAGAAAATAGCCTCATTTACAATGCCATACAGATGAACAAAATACTTAAGAATAAACAAATAAAGGAATCAGACAATGACAGTTGTTAAACATTGACTAACAAAATCAAAAACTGTTTCTTTCTGTACATCAGAAATATTAGTATTGGCAGAAGACTATAATCTCCTAAGTGATTTATAAATCTGACACAATTCATATTAAAATTTCAGTGTCATTTTCATAGAAAAGTATAATTTTGTGAAACAGGGAAAGAATGCAAACACAGTGATACCTCAGTTTACAAACCATTTTGTTTTACAGTTTTGGGGAAGATGCCTGTTGGGCTGTGATTATGCTTATCATCCAAACGGGATCAAAATTTTACTGAACACTTTTGTTTGTGAACTGAACTCTTTGTACACAAAAGTGTTTGTAAACCACTTTAAGTAATCTGACTGACAGGAACAAGCATGCAGGTAACATACTTTCAGATTTCAAGTTATATTACAAAACCTTAATAGGAGTGTACTACCATTAAAACAGATACAAACCAGTGAGCTAGAGAAGCAAGTTCAAAATTTAATCTACATATAAAATTGGTTAATGTTCCATGAAAGCACCAAGGTAGAGTAGAAAAATGTTGGTCTTTTCAGTAAATGGTTTTGGAAGAAGCTTTGTATCCACATGAAGAAAGAAGAGACAGAGTCTGCAGCTGTATCCTATACAAAAGTAAAAACTGACTCAAAACAGACATAAGACATTAGACTTCCAACTACAAATTTCCAAAAAAGAAACTCCAGGCAACATCTTCAAAACATTAGGTTAGCAGTGACTTTTATACCATACTAGAAGAAGAGGCAGGTAAAGTAAAAATAGACGATTAGGACTATATCAGAATAGAAGTTTCCACACAGAACAAGAAATAATAAAATGAAATGGCAAGCTATCAAGTTGGAGAAAATATATCAGAACTGTATGTCTGATAAGGGTTATTATTTGATCTATATAAAGAATAAGTAATAAGGAGTAAAAAATGTTCTTTACAATCTGATTAAACAAATGGATCAAAAGACAATACTTTTTTCAAGTAACAAGAATACAGAGAAATGTGTGATGCATTCATCATCTGTGAAATGTAATTCAAAATTAAATCCCCATACTTGTCAGAATGGTATTATAAAAAATTAAAACACAAGAAGTGTTGGTGAAAATGTGGAGGGAATGTAACCCTTATTTACTGTTAGCATAACTGTAAGTTAGCACAACATGGAGTGTCCTGCAGCTCATGATGTTTTGACAATATTAATTTTTCTGATTTTTGTATTACAAATAGTGCTATCACATGATTCAACACATTGTCTCATAGGAATATATATATATATTTTTTCCATGTTTATTATAGGATTGTACACAATAACTAATATGCTAGAAAAGTATTAATTGAAGTATGACTATAAATGACCATGGTCATAATAAAAAAAGATAAACCTGCCATAATGCAACAATATGATTATGATCACCAAAATAAGCCAGGTACCGAATGGTCCTGCTTTTGTATAAAAAATAAAAGACCCATAGAAACAGTAGAATGAGGATTTTAGGGGCTAGAAATTTGGATAACTGGAGAGGTGCTAATCAAGGAATATGAGCATTCATTTAGTTATGAGAAGAATAAATTAGCATGCATATCAGGTATCAACCAGTTAAAATATGCTATGAGTGTAGATATTCTTACCTCTTCACAAAAGGAAACCATGTGAAATGACAGATATATTAATTAGCTTGATTATAGCAATAATTTCTAAATGTAAAATATCACATTATATATCATACTTGCACATTTTTCATTGACAATTCTATTTCAATAAGCCTGAATACAAAAATTTAACCAATTAATATACTTTTCAGACATTACATTGAAAATATCCAAGGGCCAATCATTATTGTTTCACTTTACAAGTAAAATAATAGTTTTTGAGAAAAATGTGTTTCAGAATTTAGTACGTGTTACCATAGGATGTATCACACACAAATCACATTCTTTTATCACTGATTTAAAAATGAATATACAGGATAGAAGAAGAGAAGGAGGATGGAGAATGCAAGAGGAAAAAAGGGAATAAAATATTTAAAAATTTACTCTTGTGTATTCATTTATATTTGGAATTCAAATAGTGCTCTAAATTTGTTTTTATCCTCAACCCAAAAACTTGACACTACGTTTCCACATCCAGGGGAGAAATTTACCTCTGAAACAGCTTGTGTTAATTTTTCATAAGAGCTTAGGAGAATGAGATCAATTTGCAACAGTTATAAATATTCCCTTGTTGCTTTCTTTATATCCGTTTTTTTTTGTGTGTGTGTGTGTGTGTGTGTGTTTTGTTTTGTTTTGTTTTGTTTTAATTTACTACTGCCCAGATTGAACCGGTATGATTTCTGCTGCTCAGATATTTTCTTTCCCCACATCCTCCTGTCGAGAACCAGGGGACTCATATTTCTACCATTCCACTGTCCAAGATCGAAAGCACCCCCATTTCCTCTAATATTCACCCTGCAGGTAATTTTGTCATTTTCACATTTAACAGAAACTGTAGCATTTTGTTCACTCATTTCTACTCTTGAAATGCACCTTCTTTGGTCCTAAATTCCTTTAGCCCTCAAATTCCATGCATCTGAAGAATTTTAACACTTCGTTACCAATGTTTTTTAGCTGAGGTTCACCCCAATAAATCACTCACTGAAGGATGTAATTGTATGTGTATCCTAGAGCTGTGAGGGTCTGCACCTCTAGTCTTGCTTTAGTACAGGACTGTGTAACTTAATATCAAACACCATGCAGCACTGGTACTATGTGCATACTCTTTCCATACTGTAACAAAAACTTTCTTTACTTACAGTTTCTGCATGATATGTATTAACTGTTTTTAAAAGTTTATTGTATTTCAAAATTTTTCCTCTTCCTTAACCGAGTCCCTTTCTTGTTCTGCCACATGTAGGTTAAAAGAATTTGTTGGAGCCTCTTTTCTCTATTATAGAAATTTTATCTTGACCACAAGATCAAAATTTGTTTTTAAGTTGATCCCATATCTGTCTGAGTTTCAGATGTCTCTATTTCAAAGTCTGAACTTTTCTTTATGTTCAGATGCCAGATTCTGAAAACTTTTTTCCTTTATCTTGCTGGCTGTGGTTTTTCTCTTGCCTCATGGCAAATCTAATTCTTCAAGAGAAAGTGTTCCAAAACAGGTCTTCAAATTTCTTCCTTCGTGCTTAAGTAAGTTTATCTGTGGCAAACATAATTGCATAAATATTCTCAACGGAAAAAAGATTCATGTTGTAGTCTTCCCGCTAGTTTTATCTGTTTGCTTATTAAATACTTCCATGGTCTTCTCTCCAATACATTATATTTGGAATCATTCTGGGTTTGCAAGTGTATATGACCATATGAAGACATGATGTCATTCTGGCCTCTGTTTCCATTATGTAAAAGCATAGAAAATAGACTATGTATTAAAAACAATGCATGGATTCAAACATTTTTTGTGCATTCTATACGTCTATAACTGAACCTATCCTTGTCTTTGAAAGTGATTCACTTATTTTTCAGATTACTAAAAGTACCTTTTTCTAATGTACTAAATTTAAAGATTTGCTCTCATTGGGAGATTCCTACTAGTAACTAATTCCAATTACATTGTCTTGTCCTCATTTTGAGTTTTTACTCAACGTGTGTGATTTTGCCAAAACTTTATTTCTCCTCTTGGGTGTCTTTCTCTTATGCATTGTTCTATGCATACACAGATTTCAAATTGATAATATACCGAAAATATTAATTATGCTTATGCTGGGAAAAGGACGGTCAGGATGTTTTTTGATAACCCTGATTATATAAAGGCACACAGCTTCTTGATTAATGTTCATTGTCCTTTAATCCCTTCTCTAAGGTATCAACAAGACATTTGGATTCATTCTTATCAGTTGGACATAGAAAAAATGACACACAATCATTTCATAATTACATTATGTATTACAACTAAGATAAATAAATACCACTTGCTTGATTATTATAATATATTGTATTACTTGCTTATTCAAGCAGACTGAAGGAAGAAATTTTTCCATCTGGTTTATGAACTAAGTACTGTGCAATGTTAATGAAGCCCTCATGAAAGACGAACAGTGCCATAAACCTCTAGGAAGGAGAGTAGCCTTGTAGCCAGTCAGGAAAACAGCTGGAGTCCTTAGACATACAGCTAACATTTACATAAAAAAAAAAAAAAGCTGGGAAGTGGATTCTTCCCTCATCATGCTTGAGATGAGAAAGCAGACCTGTAAACACCACATCCTTCCAAAGCTGTAAGCAAAAAACAAACATGATCTGTGCTCAGCCTAATTAATCTTGGAAATTCTGAGGTGATACTTTTTAATTGCTAACTTTATACTAATGTGTTACACAGCAACAGAAAATTATCTTCACTAGATACGTCTAAGAGCAGTATGTTGGTAAGAGACCGCTAATGATTGCAGTTACATGGCTTCAAACTCTGAATGGCTTCTTTCTCAAGAAACGGTTTTGTAGTTTATATGACATAGAAGTTAATATTTATTAGAATTAGAGATCTCTAAAAGGGAGGCCAAGTCTTTATGACTATTCTAGTCACACAAAAAATTATGGACAAGAAATGGAAGCCATTATAGACAATAGCTTTTCTTTGAGGAAAAAAAAAATAAACTTACATTATTTTCTGTGCATGCACGAATGTGTACCTTTCTCATTTATTCCACCAGTGCCTTAGTAAGCTTACATTACGATTACATTTTCTGTTCTTGACTCAGTTTAGAATGTGCATATATATGTGTGTGCCTGTGTGTGTGTAAATGGTTGGGTGGGGATGTGACTGAGTGTGTGTAACTGACTTTCCTGGAATACACATTGACATGCACAATGACATTTATTAACTTCTTTTTGATTAATACACTTCAGTTGATGAGTGTGAAAATACGAAATATTTAATGAAAGTTTTGAGAAATTTGCTAATGGAAAAGTTTAATCGTACAGGTTTTTATTTATGTAACTTTCATTCATCCAAATATTTCAATAAAGTACGGTATTTTGAGTAAACAGGATTACTTTAACTTTTATTTTCTATGTCATGACATAATGTCTTAGCCTTTGACATTACTAACCTATTCTCTTAAAACAGTAAAAATAAAAACAAGTGAGCCTTACTCTTCCTATTGGGTTTTTTAAGTCACTGAAAACTTCCTCCTGCCACAGATATGGGAAACATGGAAGAGTAAGTCCCAGGGTTTCCGATCTAGTACAGAAAGGCAGAAGTCCAAGGGATGTCTACTGACCACAACAGGTGTGTTCAGAACATGTTGAAAATCCAGTCGCAACGTTTATGGTTTTGTTTATGAGCACAAAGGATGAAGACATGAGGAATCCATCCGGGTCCTTGAGGGAGTGTCATCATCACGTTCTGCATCCATACATTTGTCTGTGGAAAGACATCAAAATGTGGCAGTCTTTTCATCTGAGTTGGAAAAATAGAAGGCCACAGTAGAGGACCAGTGCATTATTACTGAAGAAAGCCTGACGGTAGAAATTTAAGAACTTCATGAAATAGAGTCACTTCATTGTACTGAATGCTGGACTAAATTATGTGATGAAGACCTTGAGTAAGATTTAATATAACACAACACACTAATATAATCTTAAATATCTTTTATTTTCGTACAGAACATTCAATATAGTACATCCTAACATGAACTACTTTTCTGAAACTTCAAGACTGGTATTTTCCATACTATTATGAATTTAAAAAAATGAATATGATCCTAATTTATTACAACTATATGTACTTCATTATGTCTTTCTTTTTGTTCACTTGAAGCCCATTAGACATTTAAGAACCACATACTGAAAAACAAATTATTAGAGAAAATATGGTATATCAATATATTTGTATGTTACATAATGCATAAAACGGTTTAAACGTATCTATCTCCTAAAATATCAATACTTTAGAGTGAAAACATTTTAAAGCCTTTCTTCTAACATGTTTTTGGCTATACAAGATTGTTAAATTTAATTTTCTTTAAATACATATTCTTCTTTCAACCTCACCTAATCTAGGGTGGAAGGGAAGACTGTCACCTCCTTGATCCCCATGTGTAAGCCCTGAGACGGTGAGGGTGAAGCATAAAATACTTTTTACAGAGAGGAAGCAAGTATCTTGTAAGCTCTAACAAGCTTCTCTGACTCCTTTAGAAAGAGCCCCTGGAAGCAATGGAGTGTACAGCAAGGCCTTCCTCTTCAGGGGCTCTCGAACCCCAGTGTGGGATAGGAAGCTTTGGAATTTACTAAGGAAGAGGGGGATGATGGGTAGACAGACAGCACCTCAGATACCATCAGGATCAGGGATTGGCTGCTCAGCACACTGCGGTCAGCCCACCTTTAGCCAGCGTTTCACTAGGGCCCATGAAACCAACTCTTTGCTCATAAAGGTCCCTGCTGTCTACTCGCAGTGAAGAAGCTGTTCCTTGGTCTTTCCTTCCTTCCCCTCTATTCTTCCTATGGAGGTAGGGAGGGGACCAGAGGTATAGGTGAAGCAGACCCAGCTTCTCCCTGCTGGTTTGGTGCAGGTTGTTCTCTTGGGGAAATGCTGACAGAGGGACACTTAGTGTCCATGACCAAGTAGGGTACATTTTTTCCTGAGAAGAGACAATGTGGGAAGATGTTCAGTACACCTGGCTGGATGAGGATGTTAGTACTGAGTTACAGGGAGGCGTGAGGTGACTGGCACTGGTCTCATCCTTAGGGTAGGACACCAGCTCTCAGCCACCCTGACCTTTCCCTGAATATGACCATCACAACTCAACAGTCTTATTCATCATGGCTGTGAGCAGGACCAGGCACTCACAGAGCAAGATTTTCTCCATGTCTTAGCACAGGAGTGGTGCTCACACCACCAGTCATCCAGTATGACTCCAGTGCTCTGAGTAGCTTCTCTGTACTCCAGTGCTCTGAGTGGCTCCTGTGAGGGCCAGAAGAAACACAGTCATCTCTTCTCCAACCTAATGAAATATCAACAGAAGATGAAGCTGAGCATGAAGACAAGAATGCCTGTGCTGATGATTACCATGCAGATAGTGAATGGGAGGTCCTGGAAACTGATGGATAACACTATAACTTTTTGGTTCTATCCAATCCCAGGCCACAGAAACACCCACTGTACCACTTTGAAAAATAACAGTGCATGGTTTTGCCAATTATCCTAAGTTGCACTAATACAACAGAACTTCTTTCTCCTATCTAACAGTAGTGAAATATCCATTGTGACTGTCAACTTGACAGGAATAGGAAACATCTAGTAAATTAGTGTAGCACACTTAAAGTGGTCTGTGGAGTGTTTTCAGAAATGAAAGACATATTCCATCAAGGGGAACGAGCTGCTCTGATTGTAGGTAGCACTCTCCAACAGGCTTGTCGCCAAAATATATTACAAGAGTAAGAAGGAAGAAATTGGCCTGTGACTGAAAAGCTCTGCATAGTTAGTGTTTTACTAGAGAAACAGATACAACACAAGATACACAAATGTACAAGAAATTAAAGATTGGCTTAACAATGGTCAGCCACAGAGTTGGATGAGAAAGCATGCAGACGGTGTCTGCACACTGGAAACTGAAGGACTTTAGTCCAAGTCTGCAGCTCACTGCAGTGTCCTGTGCAAATCTGTGTCAGGACGGCAGTGAGTCTGCCATGTAGAACTGAAGAAGAATAGCAATGGAAGGCTGAAAGATGTGAGGCTGAAGCCGAAGAGTCTGTGCTGGAAGCCAAAAGATGACCTCCAAGCGGAAGAGGCGCACTAGAGTGCCTCCGAAAGGACAGAAGCAGATCCATTGTGCTTTTTCATTTAACTTTCATACCATCCAGGTGATCTGCCTCAGGGTGGGTCCACTATACACTAGGCTGCAGAACTGCTGAGCCAACTTATTTAAGTTTCTAAATTTCTCAAGTGACATAATCAACAATACAAGCTCCATTTTGCTTTACTAGATACATCTTTTGCTACTATCATTTGTGGGAGTTAGATTTCAGGTTCTTCGGTCTTTAAACAGGTTTCATTCTACCAGTGCTCTGAGGAGTTTCTAGGCCTTCCGTGCTGGACAGTTCTGTACTCTTGATCCCTCTCATTCTGCAACTTTCAGCTTCTTAGAGTGAACAGTCACTGGATCTTCTGGCTTTCCAGTGCACAGATGGCCAGTGTGGCCTGTCCTATCTTGGATTCTGTAATGCTGCCTCATAACTCACTAACAGATCATCTCTTCCCATTTTTCCATTCCTTTTTCTCCCAGACGCTGGCAACCATCATTCTACTCAACTTCTATGAGATGAATATATTATATACCTTCCAGAAGAGACTACAAAAGTGTTTTTAATTATGTGTGTGGTTTATTATATTCAGTTTTATCCTTGTTGTTGTTAATGACAGAATTTTACATACTATGGCTAATTGATATTCCATTATATATGTGAACTAAATTTCAAAAGCCATTCATCATTTGATTGAAACTTAATTTGTTTCCCTCTCTTGCTTATTGTGCACCTTGTTACAATAAACATAGGAGTACAGATTTCTCCTTGACATATTGTCTTCATTTCCTTGGCATAAAGTCAAGTAGTTGGACTGATGGATCCCATAGCAATTCTATATTTAATTTTTATACCCTTTACACTGTTTTCCCTAATGACTATTGATTTACATTCCTGTCAGCAGAGAGTAAGGATGTCATTTTGTTCACATCTTTGCCAACAGTTTTTGTCACCTTGATGATATCCATTCTGGACTGGCATATTTCTTTGTGGTTTTGATTTGTATTTCCCTGATTATTGCTCCTGTTGAGCATCATTTCATCTACCTATTGGACATATGTATATCTCCTTCTGTGAAATTTTTATTATTGCTTTGTTTTGTTGCTGTTAGATTTTTAATTTTTGTATATATTTTAAAGCAATTTTCATACTTATAATTTGAAAGTATTATATTTCGTTCTATAGACTGTGTTTTGACTCTGATGATTGTTTTTTCCTTTGCTGAGTAGATTTTAGTTTGATGTACACTTACAAACTTTTCTTTCCGGAGCTCTGTGAATATTGCCTAAAAATTACTTGTCCATCACAATTCCTGATATATCTTGCCCTAAATTTTCTTATATTAGTTTTACAGTTACAGATCTTAAATTTAAGCCCTTAATCCATTTTGAATTTATTTTTGTACCTGGTGAGATGTAAATCTTCATTATTTTTTCTGCATATGGACATCAGACTTCCCCAGTCTTTTTGACGACTGTCTTTTTTCCAATGCATACAATTTTCTTCGTACCTTTGTCCTTAATAGTCAGTTTTAATGATTCAAACTTGCTCACAACCATTTGAAATAATCTCTATATTTGAATTTTTTAAAATATTGAAACTTCTACTTGGCATGAGTAGCTTGTAATGAAGAATATGTGATTTAATACAACAAGGACTTGTAGCTTAGGAAGAAAAGTAATGTGGTATGTACATTTTACTATATGCAATATATTTCTCAGAATCAGAAATAAGCAGTGGAAACCAGTTATATACAAAATAACGATGTAACAGAGGATAAATTGTGTGATTTAGTGATAATGCTTTCTAAAATAAGAAACATCATAAAGCATAATGATACTCCGGCCAGTACCATTATTTTACTCCTAATTCAAATTTGGAATCAGACAACTTTGTTTGTGATTATGTAAGCCATATTTTTTATTAATAAATAGACTGATCAAAGAATATAATTTAAGTCACAGGTCATAATAATATTCTAAAACAATCTGTGAATTTTTTTCCATTTATCCAACTTGATTCTATTTTAAATATCTCTGCATGAGAAACCCAAAAGATAAATGAGGAACGATGTTGAGGACAGATACTGGAAAGAAGGAAGGACATCTTCAAAATGGAAAGAAAACAAAAGATGTAGGAAGAGGGAAGGAAAGGAAAGGAAAAGAGATTAAAAATAGAATAGAAGGAAAAAAATGGACACAGAAAAGTGGAGAGGTGAAGGAAGGATGAAAGGAGAAGAGGGGAATGAGGAAAAAATAATTTAGATGTATTATGTTCGGGTAGAACTTTCCCAGGATGTAAGTGATTATTATGTATGGCAAGCTGTGTTAATTTTTATTAATTACTTTATTATTTGCATTTTATGAATAATTTACAAATGCAAATGCATATTAATGATATTCCCTAAATTCAAAGATAATGATGTATACTGGAAGTCCAACTAGAAAGCTTGGAAAGGTGGTGAGGCAGAGGTTTAAAGCAGATGAGAAAGACAGCACATGACCAAATGTGACAAGGAGATAGGAGATTATTTAAACCAGAAGATGCTTATGTCCACAATACTACTAGGAAATGTAGGAACTGTGCACTATGCTGAGGGTCTGGACTCATAAGTGTGGACTTATGAGTGCGTCTGGACCCAGTGGGTACTGTATTCATTGGTGGTTTCCTCTACTGGCAAGTTCAGTGGTTGAGGGTGTTGTTGGTTGATAGAACTTGGTCAAAACAGCCGGGTCACTGGATGTGACCTGGAAGACGATCTCTGCCTCTCCATCTGCCCCTTGCTCTCTCTTCCTTCCAGCTTTCTCCCCTGACACAAGCAGCTTTCTTCCAGAAGACACCTCCATTCCTACCTTGCAACCTGCCAACTATGGATTGAAAACACGAGCCAAAGTAAACCTCCTTTCCTTTAAATCGTGGGGGTCAGATATTTTGTCTCACCCAAAAGAAAGTTACTGAGTCACTAAAGAAAGAATATTCTCATCCGATTGTTAAGTATATGAACTCAGAGAGAAAGACAGTTTAAAAGTCTATCAGTTGAAGTTCTGTCATAGGAGTTTTATTATAGTGTCATTTGTCACATAAGCAAATACTAAAGGACTTTTCTTTGAACACGTACTACCACCTTCAAAATACAAGACGGTTGTTATGCTAGAAACACCTCTTGAAAATTAAGGGGCTGGGGATTTAGCTCAGCGGCATAAGTGCCTGCCTTGGAAGCAGGCAGTCGTGAGTTCGATCCCTGGTACCAGTAAAAATGAAAAAGACAAAAAAAAAAAAAAAAAAAGAAAATTTATCTCTTAATTCTAACTTGGGGAAAGATTTAGTGTAAAGATGAACTCTTAATAAAAGGTCATGTGTCATTAAGCACTTTACATGTTGATCAAGGTTAAGTTAAATAGTACATAATGCCACTTTGATTTATGCAAAGGATTAGGGTTATCTTTGATGATCTTGCATTATTTTCATCAAAACAACTTAGGCTTAAGCTATTTCTAAAAAAACGCAATGGGGCTGTCATCCAAAATAGAAGTGGAAAATTTTCACTGGTGACTGTGCCCTTCGGGTTTCTTCTCTAGGCCATATCTGGTACTTGCATGTTCTGCTTCAGATGGAAATGGTCAGTGATCAGAGGCATTTATTTTGTCAGTCAGTGATCAGAGGCATTGCCATGACCGTAGTGGACGTAATAACATTAGAGACTCAACTCAAGCACAGCAATATTGGCAGCTCTTATGCAACTCAGTGGTAAAGGAGAACTTGAGAATGTATTTTGCCTCTGGGCTTTTAAGTTTAAACTCATAATAATCTCAAATTTCTATATAAACTGCATGAGGACAGATAGTTTTTACTTTTTTAGGGTGGTATATTCACTCTGTTTTCAATATTTCCCACTGAAATCAGGATCTCACCCATCTGTGCTAGCAAAGAGAACTCAGGTAAATTTAAAAATATAAATGATTCATGTTCTAGTTAAAAATAATTCTACATTTATCCTAACAACTAACTTTTAATTACACTGGACCTATAAATTTATCATGTGATATACAAATTTTATTTTCCGTTAACATAATCATTTAGTAAGAATTTTATATTTGTAATACTTGAAATCTGTCCAGAAAACTATCACTATACACAGATAAATTTCTTTAAACTCTTCAAAAAACCCTATTTTTAAAATTTGAATAATAGCACCATGTATTTAGCAAATAAGTGGTAAACTGCTTAGCAGAATTTCTAACAGTAAATATTTTAGTAATAACAGTAATTTTACTATTTTAAAAGAAGTAATTTTGGTGGTAAACATGAAAATAAGGCACAAACATGAAATTAATGAATCTGATTTAAGTGCAAAAATAATGATATAGTTATTTATCCAAACACTGGATAATTAGTCAGCTGTTCACCAGTTCCTGATGAGTATAATAGATAAACAATCATTTGAAAATAATGTTACCTCTTTGAATCAGGTATTTATAACTTTTAATTGCTCATCTGTCAAAACAAATCAAGAGAAATGGGAGCAGTGGTAGCAGATATTACAACATTTATTTTCACTTAATAAAAAATTGTCTGGCACTGAATTTAAGAAGATTTAAAAATTTGTGTTGATTGGATATGTAACTGTATTCCTCTTAAAACCCTAGCAATTATTTTACATTATTTAATGTTAATTTAATAACATTTGTCTTCATTTCTATCAAAATCATTTATTTTCCTTTATTTTTAAGTAATAAAAATTTTTCAATTCATAACATTTTAAGATTGAAATAATGACCATTTAGATGTCTGCATTTCTAAAATACCCTATGAAATTACGTTTTTTTTCTTATAAAGTGAAATGAACTAATCAAACAATTGTGCCAAACTATATTTCAAATGTGTTATGATTTGGACCACAAAAAAACAACCTGAAGTTTTACTTAGATTCTCCACTTGTCAGCTAGTATCAACAAGCAATATTTCAA
Source organism: Cavia porcellus (assembly GCF_034190915.1). Classification (NCBI taxonomy): domain Eukaryota; kingdom Metazoa; phylum Chordata; class Mammalia; order Rodentia; family Caviidae; genus Cavia; species Cavia porcellus. Next base: position 31,789,727 of record NW_026947501.1, read on the forward strand.
AATCAGCAAAAGGTTAAATTTAATCTTCCTAATTTCATTCTCAGTGAGTTCATTATTGGTGTACAGGAACACTATTGATTTTTTGTTTTTTCCTATCTTACTACATTGCTGAATTTGGTTCTTGATTATAGGAGTCCTTTGGTGGAATTTTGGAGGTCATCAGCAAATAATGATAATTTGACTCCTTCCTTTCCTAAATGTATCATTTTTATTTCTCTTGTTGACTAATTGCTCTTGCTAGTATCTTGAGTATAGGAAGTAGCTAATTTATGAATGATTTCTGCTTCAGGTGACTTGTTTAAAGGTCAGATTTGTTCATGAGCCAACAAACTGAAAATATGCAACTCAAATGTTTCTAAGTCAGGGACTTCCTGTACTCTCCTGAAAAGGAATGTGAATGTTAACATCTTTGTCTTGTTCCTGATGTTGGAAGAGACCTTTGAAATTTAGCTCACTTAATAAGACATTTGTCGTAAATGATGTTTAACCAGCTATTCCCCTTCCGAGTATCTTCCTGGAAGAGTTAAAGAGATAGTGTCACAGTGACAGGTTGATACTCATTTTACAGCATCATAATTCGTAACAAATGTTGGAAGTGACATATACATACACTGACAGATGAATGGATGAAGAAAATATGCTATTCATAATTGGTGGAGTACTACTGTGCCATTAAAAGGGGGGAATGAGTCATTTAGAGAAAAGCAGATACACCTTAGGGACATAGTGTTAAATGAGGTAAATCACACGCACGAGCTTAAATATTACATGGCTAGTATTATATGAGAAACCCAGAATATCAATAAACACCCAAATAAAAAATAAATAACAGGAAATGAACTAGATCTTCATAAAAAAGGAAGGAAAGGCATGGTATGTCTGCAATCCCAGCACTCAGGAACCTGAGACAGTAAGATTGCCATGAGTATGAGGGCAGCCTGGGCCACAAATTGAGTTTAAGTCCAGCTTGATATGCATAGAAAACTCTGTCTCAAACAAAGAAACAAACAAACAAACAAACAAATGGGATGGGGGACCTAAAAGCAGGAAATAAAAATGGAATGGGAAGATGAAGGAAAGAAAAAGAAAAATGAAGACAGTTTATATAAATGTAACAACTTCCCAGGAAAATTATGATCATTATATATAGCAAACACATAAGACTAAAACTAAAATTAATCTTTTAATTAAAGATGACATTTTCAGGATGCATTGTTAATCCTTTACAGGGAAATTAATATTATTAATGACATAATTAGAATTCTATATATTTTCAATGCTTAAATTATATATAATATTCATCATTTCATAATTAAATTACTACATCTTAGAATTTACCTCTTGAAAGTATAGAACTATTATGTTGACAAAAATAAAACAAATAATTTTTCCATTGTCTGAAATTTTTAAATAATCAAAAAAATTACATTAATTTCCTGTTTGCCCTTAAACTCTCCATTATATACATTTAAATTATATAATTCTGTTTTTTAACTATAGTTAAACTTAGCTTATGAAATTCTTCCATTAGGTAGCATTTAAATATTTTTCCTGATTCATATCTCTAATTGTTGTCAAGGAATTGATTCTCTACAGTGAAGTAAATATTGTGGTTCTTTGTTGTCCACAGTTTACAATGTTAAGTAGTATTGCAATTTTTATTTTTCAAACTCTAAAAGAAATGCATTAATGCTTTGTGGCAGAAGCAAATGTTGTCTTCCAAAATCTTATTGGATATAAGTACTACATTCCTGCATTTAAAAATCCATTGTAAAAACATTATCCACCAATTACTTATATACTTATGGAAATTTCCTGTCCCAGAAAATTTGTGTACTAATATGGTAAATATATATATATATATATATATATATATATATATATATGTGTGTGTGTGTGTGTGTGTGTGTACATATGTGCAATATATCTATGAAAAGTGTGTAAAATCCTCAATCACCAAGGAAACGTAAATGAAAACTACAATAAGGATAAAATTCGGGTCATATGATACATAAAATTTTGTAAAAGATGAATTTTAGACATTGTTTGAATGGCACAATATACACAGATTTACACAGTAACAGATTGGTAAACGAGAACATTAAGAACTTTTTGTCATCAAGCACTCCATCAAAAAGAAGAGCTGAAAGCCGTACCCTAGTCTCAATTACACATGGAACTGACTAAGGACTTTATATAGAGGATGTCTCCAGAAATGAACATGGAGAAATTAGTGAAAAACGTGATGAAGTCTTTATAAGGTGACATCCACAAATAACCACCAAAACTCCAGCACAGTTCTCAAAGACATCACCTACTGAAATGTAGAGCACCCTCTGTGTCACCGGGAACTGTCTAGGTACATTTTACTAACCAGGGATGGAAAATATTTGAAATGAAAATTGCATCTCTACTGGATATTCACAATCTATTTCTCTCCTTATTCACTATACAATATATTATAACTTTTTAATTTGGATTTACATTATGTTACCTAGAGAGGTTTTTATTTAGATAAGAGAATGTGGACAAGTGATAAGTGAGTACTTACGAACTTGAGCACTTGCACGTTTTTGGAACACATCCTCCCCACGCTAAGAGATGAGAATAATGTATCTCATGCCAAGGAATCTCCACATGTAACCTGCCCTTCAGAAATGTTTGTTTGTGCACACCAAAAGAAGTTATACAGTATATGTTATTAACAATATCTGAAGAAATGAAACTCAAATATCCACAGACAGGAAAATGGATAAATTGTGGCATATTAGTTAATTTTCATACAAAAACTACAATCAAACAACACACTACATGCATGTATTATGAGCATACCATAATGCTTTCCATGAACCCATTTTTCAAATGAAAAAATGTATTTTATTGATTAATTAATTTATTTATTGTGATATTCAGGATTGAATTCAGGGCCTTGTGCACCTCGCTGAGCAAGCTCTGTACCATTGAGCTACAGCCTCAGCACCCTTTTTTATTTTAAAGAGAAAAAATCTTCAAAAGAAGATAATAGGAGAATACATTGAGAATTTTAGTTTTTAAATTAATTATTCAAGTGCAAGATATCGGTACGTATTTAGAATATATATATATATATATATATATATATATATATATATATGGTGATAAAACCATAAAAAAGTTTGTTTTTTTTAAATATAATATTGTTACACTTCAGAAAAGGAAAAAGAATTTCAATCAAGTTGATATTTGAAGAGGTTTCTTTTAGATGCTAGCCATATTCAGTTTGTTGTGTAGAAAAGTTTTAAACATGTTGTCTTTATGATAAATCATTGACATTTTGTCTAATTTCTGATAAGTATGATGTAAAGCAAGATTATGTATTTTAAAATAATTTTTCTTCTTTGCCCATCACACTGATGGAAACAGCAAAGCATCTCAACTCCATCCTTTTCTTTTATTTTAGGTACTGGGAATCAAACACATGACAGTGCCTTTGCTAGGCAGGTGCTGTGCAGCTGAGCTATATCCCTAGTCCCAAGATCATCATACCACAGTGATATATGTGCACCCATGTTTATAGCAGCACAATTTGTAATAGCAAGATCTTGGAAACAACCTAAGTGTCCATCAACTGAAGAATGGATAAAATAGTTGTGGTATTTTTATACAATGGAGTACTTCTCAGCTATAAAGAATGATCACATTGAGACATTTATAAATAAATGGACGCAGCTTGAGACCATACTCATAAGTGAAATAAATCAAACTTGGGAAACTATAGTTTCCCTAGTGTAAGAAATAATAAGAATTCATAAAATTATGTGGTAATCATGATTCCCAATCATATTGCTTTGAAGCCATATAATGTTTTCACTCATTAATCGCAATGGTTTTAACCTGGGTTGTTCGATTTTAGTATCTATGATAGTACAAATAGCTATTCTGAAGAAAGCAACACAACATAAAAGCTAGTGCTGATTTAATATCATCTTGTTTTGAAGTCCCATCAAGCTGTGGTACATCTGTTTCCACTGGTTTTAACATGTTGTATCTTACTATATTTCAGTATTATGCTATAGTATAAATAAAATTCTTTATAGGCAAAGAGATAATAAAGAAACTGTTGTTCATTTTGTATTAAAAATAATTTACATGACATAAGCATTTACCCACAGTGTCTTTGGATTACAAAATTACTTCATATTGATAAATACTGAATCATTTTCTTAAAATATTTAGTATTCTAGCAAGGCCTATAGTACAGATTATTTGGAGGGATTGCAAGGGTAGAAAGAAAGGAATATGACAATTTGATGTATTTAACACTTGGCTACATACAGTATTATTTTGGGGGCACAAGAACATTTAACATGCTATCAGTAGGTCGCTAATTGTGCAAGATTTTTATCTGAGATATATGGGTACAAAATTATTTCTCCACTTTCTTTTTATTGTATCAAAATCAGTTTCTTTTACAATTTTACCCTCTACTTATCCATTTTTCTAGTTCTGTCATGTTCTAGCTTTTTATACTTTAAGATTGTGTATGTCAATATTAGCACCTATAGGTGTAATTCTGTCTCATTTTATAATGACGACTTGGTTTTTGACAAGTCTCAGATTTATATTCAATGTCATTTGATTACCAGGGAAAATTTTTCTGATGTGGCTTCAAATCCCATAGTTTAAGGTTTTATATTTTATATTCCGATAATCACTTTTTCTGTTATAATAAATTTAAATGAGTATTTTGCAATGTAAATGTTTTTGGGTTTCAAATTGACAATAGAAGTATTTTCAGAAGATTTATCTTATAACTTGCCTATTTTTTGAAGTTATATTGGTTTTAAGCTTTTAGTTTCCTCCTTAATTGCTTGACATGTATTTCTATTGCATTTAGAAAAAATTTACTCCAAGGACATGAATATAACTGTCGATAATATAAACTGATGAAGGCCTGTTAGTCTTTCCACTTCCCTCTGGAAATCTTTTTAGTTTCGATGAGAGAAGAATGAACTTTTATTCTGGAGTTATTTTAGTTTAACAAGTAACAGGTTGTGATGAAAACCATTTCTACATAATAAATAGACCTTGTAGTTGAAAGTTATCCAACTTTAAAGAAGTTACTTGAAAGCTCCACTGATAACATATTTGAGAGGTCAACTATCTATGTGAGAAGAGGTCAAATATATATGTGAAAACAAAGAAAGTTACAGCATTTGTTCTTAAGAACAAAGAGACTATGACATTGAAGATCTTTAAAGAAGTCATGTGTGATCAAGGGAATCAAACATCAGAAACATCTTGCTTATTTGATAACAACGTTTAATACAGCTCCATGGGGTCCATGTAGAGCACTGGAGAGTCTCGATTCTTCTTTACAGTTCAGGGGGCGTTTCTGGAAATCCATGACATTTGATAAGAAAATTCTTTAGAAGACTCTTAGTCATTGGCTAATATAAATTAAATCCAGCAATTTTTTAACTTAAAGAACTGTGCTATGTTGAGCCCAAGTCTTACACTGATGACTATTTCCATCTGTTTCCCCAAAATGAAATCCTTCATGCCACAAATTCTTTTTATTTTGCAAACTGTCACTCCCTATAATAATTAGTTTCTTCTGCAGTACTAAGAGTTTTGAACGCTGCCTTCTCCAATGTTTCAAATATAATAAAAACATTAATATTATCGTTACAGAGCTGTATTCCCAATGGTATCACTGCAGCTGTAAGAACTCAGCTGTCATGCCAAAGAACACCACTGCGTTAATATCTTTTTTTTTCATTAAATTAAGTCCTTTTTGTGGATCACATGTGTTTTTGTAGACCCTGAGTTGATAATTTTTAGATTTTTCTGTATGTTTTCTTCTACATGGTCTCATACATAATCTTTTTTTACCATAACAGTGTTTCCACTACAAGCACAATAAATGTTCTTATTTTTAACTTATGTCAGTGTAATCCTTTTAATAACCTCTTGATAGTTAACAGTTTCATCTTACCTAGCTAGCTTAGGTTACTCATGCATTTTTTTTCTCAGTTTTGAAACTCAGGAGAAATTGTGAAAGACAAAAAAAGTACAGATTTGCAGTTTTGATGAGTCACATCATCATTAAGCTTAATTGCTTCTCCTGCCTGCAATGGTTTAAATATATATAGTTTGCAGTATTACTATATTACCAAATATATCATGCCAATTTCATTTTATATATGAAAACATAAAATACAATAAAACATTTTCAAGAAGGGACTATGTTAAATGTACTACGTGAATACTTTCAGTTTTTGAGATTTCCGATTCCCAAAGATATATGTATGCATTACTTTCCCTATAGAAAACCATTCTGGAACTTGCTGTGGCCCAGAAAAATACGCATTTGAAATCCCATGGGAAAGTTATTGGAATTCTAATAGGTTAATTCCAATCTACCACTTCCACTGCAGTGCATGGAGAGAATAAAAACACTGAGGCATATTTGCAAATGTAGGAAGGCAAAGAGGTCCTAAATCCATTCAGAATAATGACCAATCAAAACAATGACTTAGATCCGAGGTCCAACCTGGGATTTATTATTTCCTGAAGAGGCCAATGGCTCCAGAATGAGTGACTGAGAGAAAGGCAGAAAGTATGTGAGTGCTGTGATCTGGGCCTGGTAGGAGGCCTGCACTCATCTTTGGAATATGCAGAAAGAAAGAGATAGTAATCTGCAATTACTTTTAGGTTAGGACAATATCTATGTTTGGGTTTGGTGGTTCAGTTTTGATATGTAATCTGTCACATTTGATATGACAGGAAACATCACAACCTCTTCTAGAGGCTAAATCTCAGCCAACAGCTTGGCATCTTTCAGCCTGGCTCACACATATTACTTGGGAGCTATCAGTGAGGAATCACTGAACTTTCTCATGGCTTTAAATCACATCTGCACCTTGACTATACCCATCTGAGTTGCTTAAAGCCAGTTGAGGGGATAAGGAGACATCCTAGCCAGCTTCATACATATCAGTACAAGGAGGTAGGGACAAATGTTCTTCCTTCAAGGAGAGCCATCCAGGTGACCCTCCACATTTTTTACTAGTAAATCATAAATAGATCAGGTAAAATCAATACTCCAGAAAAACTTCAGAGCTTGAAGTTATTAGTTGAGGAGAGAATTTACAAATATATGCTTTGTAAAAAACAGAAGCTTTATACATAGTGATTTTTTGTGGGGTAACAAGTATTTCTTACCTTATGATGAGAGTTTTGTTTTTGTTAGAGTGACATAATGTTTATTTTAAAAAGTGTGAGAATTATGTGAATGTCATCACTATATTTTGTTAGGGACATTGTTGAGTATCACATTCAGTCTCTTTTCATGAACCCATCCCCACATCAAAAACTAGGAAAAGTTTAGAAAGTTGCTTTCCAATTACAATATTTTCCTTTTTCTGTTAAGGTAGTTTCTCCTAACTTTTAAATAATTCTAGAAAGAATGATACCAAATATATAAACTGCGCAGTGCAATCCCATAGAGAGTTCTGAAATGTTGACTGCAGAGTAACACTGCAGAGATTCTAAGAGTAATGGGCAAAATATCCCTAGCATTTTCTGTATTTCAGATAGATATAAAACTTTTCCAAGACTTCCTATCTCCTGGGTAATGTATGAGCACAGGATTTTCTTACATTTTCTATTCATTTCATGCCTCTCTTTCCACTTTAAATTAATTCTTTTGGAACCAAATTTTTTGACAGTTGTTGACTCACTTAAAATGCCTCTAAATAGAATACTTCTCTGCCACAATTAGCCATTGCAGTGTAGCTGGATATTTACTGGTTTTTCTAATCCAAGATAAATCTTAAAAGCAAATCACCAAGGGATCCAGAAGCTCAATGATACAATGTCTCCCAAGATTTCCTATGGGTAATATGCTGATAGGATTACTTTGCAAGTGCATCTTTGTCTCTTGAAATTCTTTTATAGTTTGCCGGCTCCAAGGTCAAGTCTATTGGCTTGTAAAATAATACACAGTAAAAAGATCATTCTCTATTCTCTGTTTATGGAGGACATCAATTAAAGTGATGTAAAAGTGTCTTTCATGGAGTCAAACCTAAGAGTTTGGCACATTTCCTTGGCAATGTTTGGCCATTTTATTCAGTGAAGGATTGTAATGTGTAAGAGAGGTTTTTCTTCTTACCGTATCAGTTCAAATTGTTTTTTTAGTTCTAAGATTTTAATTGTTTTTCTCATTAATAGGAACCTTGATTTCTAAAACAATGTGAATATTACTGTCTATATTCATTAGTCTAGTCAAATTTGAGGGTTATGCAGAAAGTTCTGTAGCTGCTCTTACCAGGTACATCATAAATTAATTCATTCTCATGAAAAGTCACTCTTTAACCATATGTTCACAATAAAATTAGCCAATTTGTTATAGATGAAGCTGGGAGACTTAACGAACTGAGGAGCACCAGAATAAATTAAGACAGCATCAAGAAGCATGAAAAATCCTTACCATCCAATTTCATGAAAAGAATACTCCCAGTGTATGCCATGCGTAAATTCTGGATAAAATCTGCAGAATAGCACACATGTATCCATTTTTCGAGCTGTTGTATTGTCAAGAGAAAGCACATCAACTAGAGGACACATCCGGTTGCTATTTTGCTTTGCAATTGCAGCTGTTTTCCTGCAGTTAGTCTTCCTGTCTTTGTCAAGATGCTTTTTAAATCACATTTCCTTAGGGATAACTGGATCTGCCATCCTTGGATATCAGCTTTTCATCCCATCTGTTACAGTTCCTGTTATAGTTGCAATAAAGTAGCACACACAGTCTGGCTTGAAATGTATAGGACTGAAAACATTTGGCTTTGTGACCAAGCATTTGAACCTTATTCAATTGCAAGCACAAAAAGACTCTTATCAGATTTTCTGTATTGTCCTGCCTGGGTTGTGATTCAAGGTCTTCAAATTTAGATAAAGTGAAATAACTTCAGACTGGGGTATGAGAAAACACCAATTTCAACTTCACTTGCCCTTTCTGTGAAACATTTTGGGCAACTATGTATGCTTCTGAGATGAATTATAACACTGGAAATATCAACAATAAAGTCAGCAATAACTGAGATCATAGAGATGGGGGCAGGAAATATTCCTAATTATTTCACATGTTTGCACTATAATTTCTTAGGCAATTTCATTAAATACACAAAATAGTGTGCTTTTTTTTACTTCGTTGTATAAGTATAGGAACAACTTTCCAGAGAAGTTGAGAGAAGAATAATATATGTCATGCATTATAGCTCAGAGCATTGCTCAGTAAGATTATTTATTCAGCATTAATAAATGAGTATGTCAGGGAAGACCTGAAAAGTTACAAACCTTTACCTCTAAACTTCCATATGGCTTCTAGCACTTCCCTGCATGCACCTCACAAGTAAAGATAAGAAAATTTCCTTTCTCTTTCACACCTAAATATTCATTTAGCAATACAATATTTTATTTTCTATGTAGAGAATACACATGCATACACACACACTGACAGTTTTATAATGCAAAAATAAATATATAAAAGTTCCACTGAAAAGCAGGTAGAGTAGAACATTAATTAAAGACACTTTTCATCTAAAATGATCTGAACATTTATAGAACCTGTACATTGTAAACTTTTAGCTGTAAGGTGATATTTAATACCACTAGAAATTTTAACTTGAACTGTTATGCCTTAACTTTGAAGACATATTTTATTTTATTTTTTATTAACATAAAAATTAAAATATTTGATAACAATTTTGTAAGAAAATTTTGTTTTTATTAAAACCCAGAATAAGATCATTCTTGCTTAAAAATTAGTATCTCCTTTTGGTTTTAGGCATGGTTACATTTAAAGAAGATATGCTATAAAATGAGGTGAGATATATTATGAAAAACGAAACAGAAAATCTGTCATACTTTTTCTGAGTAAGACATTACATTCATCATTTAGAATAAAACTAAGATAAAAAGAATAAACATTATTTTAGACTTAGCAGTTGAATATTTATGTATTTTACTTTTAAAACCTGGATGTATAAAAAATCGTAAGCACTTATAACTCACTCCCAAACTGAGGCAATAAAAAATGACACTCACCTCACTTTTTAATTCATAAACTATTATATTAAAATGTGTAAATTATGTCACTTAACCACAACACAATTTCATGACATATACACATTGTAGCAAAACACAAAATATATATGTCATATTAAGCAAATGTTATCTTAAAAATTGGGCAAACTCTTTCTGACATTTTATAAATTATTAAATTGAGGATTTCAGAGAGTAAGTGGTTGATATAGTTATTACAAAAATTACATAGTATAATATATTTTTAGTATCATAACATGTTGAAGAATATGCTTATAAAGTAAGTAGTACTTTGGAAAATTTAAATGCATTGCTTAGAAATAATTTTTTACTTCTCGCCTGTTAGGACTCCCGTCTAGGCGGTTTGCATTTATGTGTAAGAGAATCATGGCTCTACATTACACTAAGTATTCACTGCCAAGGTACAATTTTGGTTTAGTGATGATGTGCTTGTATTAGGTTTCTAAGAGTGTTAGCCATGTCGCTATTCTCACTAGGTGATAAGGGTTTGCTCATGTTTTCTAGACAGAGCACTAGGGGTGGACCCTTGCAACGATTTAGAAATTTTAGAATATTAACTATGATTTCAAAATTTTAACTAAGATTTCCAAAAAATTTTAACTATGGAAACTGGGAAATCAAGATGTATAAGTGAAATTATTTGGAGAAATGAATATAATAAAGAAATTTCATCAGTGTCTATCGAAGAAAATATAGAGTATGACCTCTTCCTGGAAAATTTTGAGAGCAACAGGAAAATAGAAAAATAAGAGATCTGGGGGAGTTTGTTCTGGTTTTTAAAATAAATGCAACAATTCCTCATTAAGAAAATTAATGACAGATTTACTTTGGGAAAATCTATTTCCTTTATTATCAAGGGATATACTTTAAAGTGAACCTTAGCAAATTTGGTAAATTTTTGTTACTGATATTTTATGGGAAAAAGTACTACATAATGTTAGTGTGTATTTTAAACACAGTAGAAAACTGAATAATGAATAAAGTGAGTGAATTAAAAATAAATTGAATGTTGATACACTTAGTTTCTTGAAGGAAAATGTAAAATGGCTATAAAGGACTCAATTTCTAATATCATTAACCATGAATGGATACATGGGAAGTTGTCCTATAAAGATACTGATAAACAAGCAAATTACAGTATTATCTCTGGTGGATCCTTAGCCTGGATAACAAACACTGTCATAGAAATTGTAACTCATCTTTCTTTCTTTCTTTCTTTTTTTTTTTTTTTTAAGACTGCCTCACAAAAGGACTGAAATGTGTCATTCCTCCTCAGTGACATTAATTAGCAACGGTTACAGAAGGGGCAGGTTTAAGTTTAAATTCCAAGTTTCAAAATTTTTCTTGGCCAAAGACATAGCATTAAAAGAATTTATTTACCTTGTGGTAACATTACCCATTAGTAACATCATGAAGACCTAACCAAAGAACTCCTCCCTTTCATAAAACTGAATGTGCCTAAATCTTTCAAGGCTTAAAAGGATCTGCTCTTGTTGGGCTGCTCCAGGACCTGAAGGGAGCATTTTGAGGATGAGCTCCTAGTGTAAAAAATGCACACGTGCCAGACACCAGTGACAATAGCAGGCAGCATGGAGCAGAGCAGGGTGAAAGAGCACCAGACCACAAGAGCACAGGAGCAGCCTTTGTCTGTAGTGTATAGTTCTCACACAGGTTTTCGTCTCATATTTACGTTCTTACATAGCGCTATAATGAGCGCATGCATGTTTAGGGCTACGTCAAGGTTACACAACGGTATCTCACCGTGCCTCTGCCCTAGACAAGCAGGGTCATGTTCTTAAGTGTCCTCAGATGCCTCTGAGCTTTGAAGTAGTTTGAGTAATTCCCCACAGCTCTTTCAAAACTGCTTCTCATATAATTACACATTGGCCCTTTCTTTGCCTTGCTTGGTGTTGCTATTGGAATTCTGCTAGGACTTGTTCCTACATGTCACAGGTGGTTTTGTACATAAGAAGTGTTCTCTTGCCTTGTTTCAACTCTTCATTGTTTTTGTGAAATTATTTCAAGGTTTAAGAATATACATGTCACCATTCAATAGCAGCCAGTCTCACTGTTGATAGTAAGCACTTCAATGTTTTGTTTTGTCATCATAGTTTAAATAACTAATCAATTTTAATTAAGCTCACTAGAGGCCAATACTAGAATACTTTAAAGAATTGTGAAATTAACATCTAAAATTGCACTGCACAATTGGAAAAAATTTTGACTGCAGCAACAATGTAAACCCTCTTACTCTATCAATTAAACATTATCACAAATTTAGAGATTTGTAAAATCTTTCAATTCTTCACGTATAAAATAAATGTATTCAGCAAGTAAATTGGAAGTATACTTACAACTTTTATAAAGCCTGTATTGTGATTTTCTCAAATTCTTCAATGGAGTATACAATCAAAACTATTTCACTGCCAAATAGAACAACATAGAATTATTCAGCTTCTCTTAGAAATTCAAAATACACCTTAGAGTATTACAGACTTTAAGAATTTCATGAGGAAATAACATATCTATATTAATTTTTCATTCCCCAGTGCTATTTTAAGTTTCAGTTAATGAGTATAATGCTCATTAATGCCAACAAAATACACCTTAGGAATCACAAATCCACATATTGATCATGACAAATCTTCCCTAGGTATCTCTCATTTCTTGATTCTGCCTAAAAAAGCTAACATGTGGTTCCATATAAAATCCATAGTCATTCAGTTGACATAAATTACTCAGGATCTTCATTTACCACAATTAGACAGAGCATGTCATGAATTAAATTTGGAATAAATATGTGTAGACCTTTTATCATGTTATTGCCTCCTAAAGTATAAATTATTTGCATACTATTTACATTATGTTAAGTGGTACAACTAATGTAGACTGATTTCACATATAAAGAAATATGCATATGGATGATATGCACATATTATTTTATTTCATGTGAGAGATTTGAGCATCCAAAAATGTTTATGTCCAGGATATGTTCTGGAAATTGTCCTCTGTGATTACAGAGGGACAGTTGTAATTTGCACATTCCTCAGGTACTTATTTTGAAAATTAGTCTACTACTTTTAAATTGCCCTCTCAAAATATAATAAAGAAATACAATTCCCTGAATAATTAATTAAGAAAAAAGATAAGGAATTTTATCCAAACGTGAGAAATTTAATCACCTTTTATTTTCCAAAGTGATCAGTGTTCCAATTCAGCTACCTATAATTTGGGTAATTGGGGGCATCATAAAAAAATTTAGGTTTGCACTACACATAAGAAAAATGTTAACAGAAACTTCATTTAGGGGAAGAAATAAATTGTTAAAGGGCAAAAATTATTAACACATTTCCTTTACATCTAATATAAATAGTTAGATATTCTTCAATATGCTGGGTACATTGATTGATACTACATTTCTCTCATTAGTTCCCAAGCACAAACTAACAAAATGAATTTGAGTGAGACAGATACTGAAACACAGCCCAGTATCTTTAAAAAATATGTTGATCATTTTCTTTCACATATGTTGTGCACCTTGTCATGTAAATTTACTAACTCCCACTATCATGATTTTAAGAAACTTTTAATCATATAGCAATGTTGGGTGCTAGGAAAAAAAGTTGGTGCCATCTGGTCAGTTGTAAAATTTGAGTTTACCTCACAATGATGACTTCGAACATGGGTGAAGGAAATCAGAGCCAATAAAATGTACCTTGTGATTTTTCCTCAGAAGACTCAGAGTGTTAAGGTTTCATCATTTAAGAAATCCATCATGACAGAGAAAAATTTAGTGATGCTTGCATTTCTAAGAAGAGTCTTTATGGAAATTAATTTGATATTCTATGGGAAGCAAACATGATACACAGCGAAAAAATTACAGATAAATTTGGCATCCCAGTCTTGCTGTGTATCTTATAATTGTATTTCTTTAGTCTTTAAAGTGATTTGTCGTTATATAAATTCTATTCCTTTTATTTTAGTTGAAAATTGACCAGTTTTTTAACCTCTTGAAATCCGAAATACATGTTAATAATGGACTTGCTTGGGCAGGAGGTGATGGTACATGCCTGTAATCCTAGCACTTGGAAGGCCGAGGCAGGAATTCAGTGCCATCCTGGGCTACGTAATAACTGCAGAATAGGCCTGAACTACATAGGGAGACACTGTCTCAAAAAACTAAAAGGGCAAAAAGTGGACTTCTGGTGCTTCAGCATTTTCTATTTAACCCATCATAAAAATAATGTCCCAATCCAGAATTTCCTGATCTTTTTCTATTTATCAGTAATATAAAATAATTCAAATGAAAATATCATAAGATTTAGGGCTGGAGGTTTAGCTCAGCGCCATAAGTGCCTGTCTTGTAAGCAGGCAGTCATGAGTTCGATCCCCCGTACCGATAAAAAGGAAAAAGACAGGAAAAAAAAAAAAAAAAAAAAAAAAAAAAAAACATGAGATTTCACATTGAAAATGACTCGTGATTAATAACTTGGTTGCTCTCAGAATATTGAGCGCACATTGTACTGCAGTTTTCAATGGTATTATCAGTGGTAATTATGTAACAAATTATTTTTATGGTACCTGTTTACTCACATTGGTGTACAAAATGATGGCCATATGCATAGTCCCTGTGTACATCAACTCTACTAACATTTGAGAAAATATTTCCTAAATTGTACGACATCACATACACAACAAATTATTTACTTGTTCCTAAATCTTATTTACAAGATGATTGTTGACATTGACAGATTTTCTTGTTTAATTGCAATTTTCTTAAAGTTTTCTTCTGTTGGCAATTAGTTTTGGTAAACATGTTGTCAAGACATTTTATTGCTGTCAGCACAACAAAGAAAGCAGAGGTCTCTATCATCATGTCATGCAATAAAATGGTAGTTTAATTACCTGGCAGTTTGGGCTGATATTCGAAATGAATTTATAATGCCCTCTGGGTACATTGATTTATATTTTGAATTATGACTTCCAATATAATCCACATGTGCAAATCCTTTGACTCTCATATTCTTTGACTAAAATGGGAAGAGTCCTAATTGTAATGCATATCATGCTTGTTTATGTGTATATGTATATTTACCTAGGAAGAATTATGATTTAATTTGCTTTTAATGAGAAAAATAATTTGAGCAGAAAGCTTCAGAAAATAGGGAAAAATAGAAATAAAGCATCTTGGTCCTATAGGATGCCTTAAGAAAAAAGGCAGACATGCTTTATAATTTTTTTTGTTTGTTTCAAAGCATAAACAATATTCTTCTACACATACGCTACAATGTAAGAAATGTTGTAGATATATAGTTTACTTTCTCAAGTGTTTCCACATAAAATAGTATTCATGTGATACCCATAATGAAAATTAATATGGAAAATATGTATATATGTATTTACATTTTAGGCTTATTGTAAATCATATTTCTTGCATTAACTAAATGAATTAGTTACATGTGCTCTTCTTTCTTGTGAATTTACCATTCAAATATTTTCCGAACTTTAGACAGGTTTAATATGTGAAACAAGAAAATCTGCTAAATAATGTTCTACAAAATACTAGTTATGAAGAATGTTAAAGATTGACCTTCCCAATCTTTACAGGACTTGAAATCATGCTCAAAATCTTTGTAATGCTAACGTTTAAATATCTCTTGAGTTAAAAATATATGCCCCAAAGTGATTTAAAAGCAGCAAAAATAAAACCTAACAAATTTGTAATTATAAGGTTTTATTCTTAGCATAGACCATTGGTTTGTGTACTTTACAAAAGAAAACAGTATTTCCTTTGATTTCAGGGTGTATAGAAAGCATCTGAAATACACCGAGACTCCATTCTGATTCTCGGATTTATTTAATGAGTCAATGATCGAGGAAACTTACAACCAAGGTTACAAAATGTGATAGGAGGGAGAAGGGAGGTCTAAGATGACTATTATCTGTATGACGCACCCTCTGGAGACAGAGTTGGCGTTCATCTGGATTGAAATGCCAGCCCCTCATTTTACCCATATTCTCCTCCCCAGAATTCTTTACTCATGAAGTCATTTTCTTAGAAGAGTAGACCAAAAGAAATGTAAACAAGGAATTCAGAAAAAAGACAAAGAAAATAAGGAAACCAATTTCCACAAAGAAAAGTAGAGTTTACTCATCTTTAAGGATCTGGAGGAAATATATAAATCAATAAAACTTCAAATAATATCCAAAATGACTGCAGGAGCTTTCAAACTGTACTCACTGGAAAAAGAAAGGGAAGAAAGAATTTGAAGACAAATAACAGGGAGCAAAGACTCACTGCACACATTCATGGTTCCTTTGGTACATATGTGACAGACATTGAGATGAGCAGGCCTGGCCAGAGCTCTACAGCTTTGTTTTCAGTTACAAAAACCTTCAGACATTTCCTGAGTCCACGCTGAAATCCTAGACATTAAACTGAGTGTAAAACATGCACTCTGCTTTTTGTACATCATTCTGTTTATGTATTTCTGAAGTCCTGGAGTTTCTGGAGTCCTGGAAGGCTCTTTATGTAAACTTCCTCTGCATACATTCTTTAGCAATTGGTCAGTTTACCTTTATTTGTAAATCATTTATTCATGTCTTGTCTGCACTCATTATCAGTGGGTTAAAGTCAGTTATATATTTTATAAGCCACATTAAATTTTAAGATTATTTTTGAACATTTTGATTCATATCACAAGAAGAGTTTACAGATTCACAATTATCACTTGATTGGTATCCTGATATAGTCAAGAGATGGGATAAACTCAAGACAGATACTGCTACTACCAATGTAACAGGATATATTTTTAACATAAGCTTAAAAAATGAGCAGTCAGAATGTACTTTAAAGATAAAAAGTATAGTATAGTAAATATATAAACCAATATCAAATTTATAATCAAGTATTATGTATTATACACAATTATATATAGTATACTTTTTTTTTTTTTTTTTTTTTTTTTACCAGATATTGAACCCAGGGACTTTGCACTGAAATACAAACACATATCTTTTTCCATTTTTCTTTAGTTTGTGGCAGCCTTTAGCTAAATTGCCCAGGCTTTGTGCAAACTTGTGATTTGTCTGCCTCAGCATCTCAGAATATTGAGAATACAAAGTGTATTACCATGTCCAGTATGGATACCATATCCAGAAGTATAGCAATGTGCTATACTTCTACATGACTGACATGGCAGGAGATTTCTTTACACCAACATCACTACAAACTTATGAACAATTCCTTGTGCACTGTGCTGTGACAGCTGCTATGTGAGTAAGCCAGGACTTTACTATCTCTATCACAGTGTTTTGAGAGCACTGTTTTCTATGTTGCCATTATTGACTGAAATGTGTTTATGTGATGCATGCCAGCACAAATAGTTTTAAATCAAGTATCCAGATGAAATATATTCAAGAACAATACCATTTTTGTTTATGTGTGCAAAATTCATCTTTAATTCATCTTTAATTAACATAGAAACTTTTGCCTTACAATATGTTTTATGTTACGATGACAAAAGTACGTATTTTTCTTAGATTACTTATAATTTAAGTTATTGAAACACTACAGAAGTTCAAAAAGTTCACTGACATGGATTAAGAAATAAAATATTACGCTTGTGTGTGTAGCCCTCTGCATAATGCACTGCAATTGCATTCCTCTCCCATGCACCTGAACATAGATACTTCTGAATTGACAATTTGTTATTACACTCTCACACATTTTCACACTGTTATGTATATATGAAACTGCCATGCAAAGATATTCTAAATAAATGTGGTGATTTGAAGTTTCTCCGACCACATACTTGAAATGTAAATATAAGGTATTTACAGACATCCCTAAAAGTCTCTCTGGTATCTTCTCAGTAGTCACGAAAACTCAAGAGTCTTATTTTCTAAGATTAATATTATAGTCTGCTGTTCTTATAGATTATAGTTTCCTTTTTTTCCTTTTGCATTCTTTCATTTTTCTTTTCCTGCTGAACTACAGGTTATTACTTCTTTGGGTGGAAAAACGGTTAGCTATTTCTGACACCCAGCTTAGAACATTTATTTTCATGCCTTGGTATCCATATTTGTTGCAATCTGTCTTTAAGATAGAGTTGCCAGTGCTTCCATTCCCACCTCTCCTGCCACTCACTCTAAACCCTGTTGAGGTCAAGAAAGAGGAGCCCCAGGGCTATAAGGAGAGGGTGTGGCAAAAATTTAGCCAATGCTATCTAGGCTGACAAAGGCCACTCTTAGAAACAGAACTGCAAATACTGAGAGTTAACAACAATGATGTGGGCTTCCAGAGAGCATGGAGTTGCCTTTTGTTCTCCTCCTTCCTCCTCTTTTGTCTCTTTTTCTTCCTGTCTCTGTCTCTTTCTCTGTCTCTGTACGTCTCTGTCTGATCTCTCTCTCTCTCTCTCTCTCTCTCTCTCTCTCTCTCTCTCTCTGTCTGTCTCTCTACTAAGAAATGAACCCAGAGCCTTGAAATAAGCTACACCACAACTCTCTTTCTTAGAACTATTTTGAGACAGGCTCTCATTAAATCACTAATTTGTCCAGGCAGGATTCAAACCTGTGATTCCAGCCTCAGTCTCCCATAGTGCTGTGATTACAGGTGTATGCTTCTGCTTCCAGTTAGCATGAATATTTTCATCATTGAGGAACAAGCTATACTATCTGGACATGGAAAGCTATTTTTTTTTTTTGCCTCCTTTAAGCTTGATTCCTGTCAGTAGTAAATTTATACAGGCTTAGGAATATCAATGCCATGTTTATTCTAATCACATGTACAGTGAAGAGAGTAAATTAAATCTGGATGGAAGAAAATAGACATACTGTAAGTCCTGCTGTGTTGTAAGCATTTTAATTTAATAGGGGGAGTTAATTTTCAGGGTATGTCAAGTTATTAATGTTTCAAAATTGATAAAATTTGTGGTTATGTTTAGAAATCTGTATCAAACCAGATGCATTGTGACTGCTTTATTGAAAAAATAAGGTTAAGAGAAAAAAATATCCTCATCAGAATTTAGTTTGCTAACATCATTTCTAAATGTAACATTTTTCTTATTACACATATATCATTGGTCAGATTTTGATCTAAAATGTTCCCCAAAAGTCTCATTTTCTTTGGGATAGGGTCTCGTTATGCACCACACATTGATCTTGAACTCACAAGGATCCTCCCACCTCAGCCTCCCAAGTGCTGGGATTACAGGTATGACTCACCATGACCAGATCTCGGGTACCCAAGAGTGACTGCTTCAAGACTGTGCTGTACCCCTTAGTGTATTATTCATTGATGAAATTAGTAGCCCAGTGTGCTGCCTGCTGCCTCAAGGTGCAGGGTGATGGGAGCTGGGTCATTGATTACATGACCTGAAAAGGTGAATTCTCCCTCTTAGCCCCTCCTTGTCTTCCCAGCTGCCTGGTAGCTTTCCTCCATCACACCCTTCTAAACATGCCTCTCCACTTCACAGCCAGCCAAGTCTGAACTGCGCCCACTGGAAAATGTGAGGCAAACAAACCTCTCCTCATTTAGGTTGTGTGGGTGTTTTGTTCCAGTGACAGAAAAGTGACTAATAAAATCTCAGAGCAGAAATTTTAGAATCTACATATATCTATGAGAATAGCATATTCTTCAAAGCTAACTGCTTGCAAGTGACTTATGCATTAATGTACACATTATGTATTTTTGTGATGCACATGTATGTGTAAGAAATCTGTATGTGGGTACTTTCAATAAAAAATACATATTGTTAAGATATTACATTTTGAAAAAATTATTAACATCAAGGGAATACACAATTTTATTTGTGAAATAGCTTTTTAGGGCTATGAGTGAAAATTGGAAACACTTCTCACGTACCAGCCAGATCAAGATAAGAAGATCCAAAAGCAAAAACAAAGCTACAAATTACATTCTCTGAAACGAAAAGAAATACAAATTGGTAATGAGGAATTTGAGGTCAGAATAGAAAGTCAGGATCAATAAGAATGGAGTGATCTGGATGTCTAAGTATGATGTAGACAAAGAAAACATTATCCCTAGCAGAATTACTGATAATCTTTAGGGTAATGGTTTCTAATACTCAAATTCAAGCTATTGCAAAGAGTATGTTCACCCCTGCTATCTCAAAACTATAATTTATTTTTATTGATCATCTATGATAAGTGATACTGTGTTGGCTAGAAAATTGTGAGCAAACACAGATGAAACACCTATGATTACGCAGTTCGCATTTTAACTGAGACATTAATTCAATCCTAATGCAAGCAATATGAAATAACTGTCAACAATATTGGAAATGGGAGGTATAATATGCCCTGAGATATGATGTATAGTAACTATTGGATTTGGAAGAAGCCTTGTTTTCCAGCCATAGTGATATAAAGCAGGGAAAGGACAAGACTTGCAGCCACATAGAAGGAGGACAAGAAGCTGTGGTGGCCAGTTGTCACTGTCAATGGATGCCATGGCTTGTGTCTAGATGTCCCCCCAAAGCCTCACGAGGTCATACAAGGAGCTTTTCAGAGGTGGCCGGATGTGTGGTGTGTGATGCTGGGATTAAATGTGTGAAACTGAGGTTAGGGGTTTGTGATTATTAAATTAGTCTGCTGATTGCTTTGGCACAGTTCTGGATGTGGATAATGGGCAGCCCCCCTATGCCCGCACCATGTGTGGGTGGCCCCACCCAAAAAGTGGGTAGCTTGGAAAGGAATCCAAGGCAGATGCAGCCAGATGTCGCTGCCTGCTGTTCACCTCTTACAAGCTGTTGTTATTTGGCTGCTTCACAGTCTCCTGCCTGCTTGCCATGGACTATTTCTCCTCTGTGATTCCCTGTGTCACAGCACTCTGCCTTGGATCCAGATGACTATGGACTGCAGACTCTAAAATCTGTGAGCCGGAAAAAAAAAAACCAAACTTTCCTCCTTTAACTTTGGGTGTTGGGTATATTATCTCAGCAATGAGAAAAGTCACTGAGACAGTGGGGTCACTCTGAGCCCCGAGGGTGGTAAGATGTTTCTCCCACACTGAGCACAGCACTCAATATATCCTCACTTCAGGCTCCTACACCTTAGAATGCAGACAGATAGCAGGGTTCTGGGCGAAGATGGAGACTGCTGACACACTGTCACTGCACATTCCTCTTTGGCTCACCAAGAAATGCATTTGTTTTGTGCTCTGCTTTTCTTAGCACACCCTAAACTGTTTTTCATAAAATACTCCTCTAAATTGCAGACATTTGAAAGGAACTTTCAGCAGTGAGGTAGACTCCTTTTTTTTTTATGTCAGTTGAGTTATTTCAAGGCAAAAAGTAGATTAACAAAGAGAGTCAAGGGTTGCATCCCAATAGCACAAGTTTACATTTGATTACTTAAAGCATTTTAAATGGAAATATTTATTTTTTAAAAACCCTCTTGAACTCATGGAATGAAAGCCGTAATAAAAGGAGAGAAAAGTGGAATAAATCAATTTGGTGAATCATTTCAAATTTAAAGAAGATCGTCCTTTCTGTAAATTTCGAGGACATTCTAAATGGGAAATTCGGTGGGAGAGACAGAGACAGAGACAGAGAAAGAGTGGAAGATCACCATACATAACTGGTTGATGATTTTCCTGTTGTAGAATAAAAAAAGCAATACTGTAAAAGGACTAGAAGCTATTAAAGTCCCATAACTAGTTTGAAAAGAGAAGCTAATACTCCATTAGTGTCTTTGATAGTGATATTGTTAACATTTAAAAAAAAGGGAAAAAAGAGCTCTAACGGATATAACAGCAAGTGTGTATAGGGATGTTGAATAGCTGACTATATTAATGTTTTTGGATCATTGAACACAGCTGTTTGTAGTCTCTCTGTTTGAATGTCTACTTTGTATTCTTTGATACTGTGATTTGAGCAACTATTTCCAAGATGATAATATGTAATCTATTAACAGGTGATTTCTTACTGTTATGCTTTTTTTGTAGTTCTGTATTATATGTAACCTTACACTGCTTTGTTTTGTTTTGTGTTTTTCTCTTTTTCCTCTTAAATAAAAAAAAAAAAAGAAAAAAAATTAAAGCCTTTTATTGAAAATTAAAAAAAAAAAAAAAAGGAAACTTGATATGACGAAACTTAATTACCTCTGTAGAATTCAAGACTTCAATTACAAGTCATCTAAAGAAACAAAAAGTTCCTGAGGTATTAATGACAAACTGAGAAAAGTGCTTACTAATACAGCCATCGCTACTTAATTAAAAACTCATCACTTCAGTTGAATCTGTCATGTTTTGCTGAAATATCATAAAATAGTCTGAAAGAGGACATATTATCTTTATAGATAAAGTGAAATACTATTAAAGTGTGTAGACTGCTTTTAAAAATTAAAATTTATTATTTTCTTAATTTAAAATCCCCAAGTAATATATTATACATATAGTGTGTCTGCAAAAAAAAAAAAGTTTTAATTGCCTTGTGTGAAATTATTTTGTTTAAGAAGATCTGTCACAGAGCTATAATTCTACTGGACTCATCTGCCCTCTGGCAGTCTTACTCTTAGATATTTGTTCTTAGATATTTTTTCTTCAAGTATGCTTACAAGACAAGGTTGAGCTTACAAGGTAATAGTATCCTTAGGAAATTACCACAATGTACTTTGTCACTGAAACAGACTAACTTCTAAACCCAGAGATAGGTTTTATTTCATCTGTGCTACTCCTAAATTGACATTACAATATTTCAGCAGAAAAGACAATAATCATGCTAACAAATATAGGAAAATTCAGTATCAAAAAAGAAAACTTCAATTAATGTCCTATTTATTACTCCAGTGAAATTTCATTTCTTCATTTATTTTTGCCATTTCTAAGTCTATGTAAGTTTTATTCTAAATGTAATCATGATGTAGTTAACCATGTTTTTAGAATTTACAGCAAGAAAGACTAGTTACCACTATGTTCGTATAATCTGCATTTCATCATTTTGTATGAAAAATTTTAACGTTTTTAACTTTAAATGACATTGTCAGAGAAACATAAACTAATTGAGAATATAACCTAGTAAAGTATGGTTTGTTATCTTATCTTGGTCTCACTCAGTTCCACTTCAAGCATATAGCTACCATTTTTTCCCCAAATTTCTGTGTAGTCATTTAGTATATTAGAAAAACTTACTAAGTAAAAATATACAAGTTTTGCTCCATCAAAAGGTGCCATGACAAGTTCTTAAAATGTATTTTGGTGTGACCGTAGTGCAGTTCAATTTGAGTCTCATCATCTCATCTCTGCTTTACTAAGAAGATACCTTTAGTTTTAGTTGCTTCTCTTCTACAAACACGTATACACAGAAACATTCCTTGAAGAAAATATGTAGAGGCAAATGTCTTGAAATGATAGCAGGAAAATTGTACCAAAGTGTAGGGAATCCAGATTCAACTGACAGGAAATATAATAGATTAGAAGTCTGCAGAACACTATATTATAATTCAGCATTAAAACATTTAGTGTGCTTAATTTTTGCAGATATAGTTTAAAATTATTTTTCTAATGTAGAATCTCTTACTTTTATAAGCATCAGTAATAGAATATTTAGCACACACACATATATATATATATGTAATTAATAGATATATGTAATTATATAGACTACATAGTAATTATATGGACTATAATTAACAGCCAGTAACCCACTAACCCAAATTAATATTTTAGATTGTCCCTGAAGTCAGATGCTTTTAATTTAAAAGATAAAAATTAAAAAATCAGTAAATTCTCCTTTTCTCTTGGACCTTAATTGTGGCCTCAAACCTCTTTAAAGAAAATTATAATTATCAAAAGACAAATTACAACAAGTTTAGCATAGACCCTTAATTACTTTTTACTCACCAACCTATAATACAACATCTCTCAGATGTGGAATAGATCCAAAGAACTTCCTGGTTGCTACATATTCAAACAAATTTTATGGATAGAAGACAGACATTGCTGAATTGGCTACAGGTTTGTTTCATTTGTATCACACTGCTATCTGCAATCTACAATTGCCTGAAGTTCAGCTGCTGTAATTAATGAGAACTTAATGACCTGTGGCATGAGATTCTAAATTAGACTTTCAGTTGTGTATCAAGCCATGTTGCAATTTTCCATACACCAATTCACATACAAAGGCATGCTCAGGCTTACACTTAACACCAGTCGGTGTTACATCTACCTTCTTTTGAAACAGTTTCATTTACAACCTTCTTCCAACACACACACACACACACACACACACACACACACACACACACACACACACACACTTCTTAGATGGTTTGGAAATTATAGCCAGGGTGGCACTATTTTTCTGATCATCATAAATTTCTCAACTGCTTACTTAATATTGGAGAAAGTTATTATGGTGGATTGGTAACTGGTGGTCAACTTGTGGCTCCAGCTGAACTGAATCATCATAGTGCTGAATGTGGATGGCCTATCTGAGGATTGTTGCCAGGAGAAGAAACAGAACTGGAGAAGAAGAAGTATAGTTATTGCTATTGTTTAGTGTTATTGGTTCTCTGTGGTGTTGTGGGTTCTGTTGTGGCTGATTCTACTGGAAGAGCCTGTCTAGTTTTTTTTTTTTTCCTGATATGAACTTTTCTGTTACCATCAGAGGAGCTCAGGACCTGGCTGTGATTCACCTCTGGGGGAGACCTGGTCCTTACTTTCACCATTGCTTCCTGGCTCTGGAGATGAAGATGGTGTGCTGTTCAATAGCCAGAAGAAGCATGTCATGCTGGCTTCCCTTATGAACTCAGCTGTTCTCACGGTCAGAGGAGCCCAGGACCTCACTGTCACTGAGAATGGCTATAGTACTTTTAGGGAGAGTCCTGGTCCTTACTTTGAGTGTTGCTTCCTGCCTCCAGTACAGAACCCTCATCCTACTGGCACAGATCCTTCACCCCACCGGCATGGACTGCCTATCTTCCACTGCTGATTTTGGGGCCTTCCCAATCAGATCTGTGAAGCAGAGTTACATGAGTCATTGTCATGGGCTCAAGGCCTCAAGGTGGACTCATGGGGGTCATTGTTATGGGTTCTAGGTCTTCATCTGGACTCATGCAGGACATTGCTGTGGGATCTAGGCCCTCAGGTAGATTCCTTGGGTCTTAGTATGTGGAAAGATATTCTACACTTTTCTTTGTTTGACTGCTTTTGTAAATAATGCTATAAATTACATGTCCTGTGTTTTCTTGTTCTCTTTGCAGTCCTTGACTGCGACAGTTACTTGGTTTCTCACCTCAAAGTCAGTATAATGATGTGCATCCTTTATGGCTGCAGAGGTTTTCATGTTCAAAAGCCTTTTATTCTTTATTTAATGTTTTTACCTTTTTAGATTCTTAATATTTTTACCTTAGAACATGTATTTTAGAAATGAAGTATGATTGGACAATAGAGCATAAAAGTGCTCAGGGGATGATTCTCAGGTGAGGCCAATCTAGTCATGAGAGCCTTTTAAGAGCAATATTTTCTCTAAGTACGGACAAGGATAATTGTGATTGTAATCAGTAGGATCTAAAGTATTGTTGCCCACTTTTAAAATGGGCAAACGTAGAACAGAGTGGCCCGGAGTGACTGCCATAAGGAAAGGGGGACTCAAATGCACAACCTCAGTTCTATATTCTGACAACACTTTCCTGGTCCTGAAAGTTAATTATTCCCCATAGCCTCAGATAGCAGCACAGTTCTGCCAATACATGTCTTTTGTTTAAGCCAATACTTTTGACTTTGGCCTTTTGAGACTGAAAAAAAAAAAAAAAAAAAAAAAAAAGTACCCAGAGGAACCAAATTAGACTTTTAACCTAATAACTAGGAGATATTAAGTGAATGTGATTTAAATCCACTGCACCTATGCAAATAGAAACCTAAGATAAATATCAATTAAAATATTTTTCACTTTCCAATTTTCTATTGTTGCTACTTATAAATGGAGAGGTATTTGCCTATCATTAGTATTTACAGAGTTTAATTTTCTGAGTTACTTTACAGATATTTTAACCAGAAATTCGTGTATATATACATATGTGTGTGTGTGTGTGTGTGTGTTCTATTTTTATTTGATAGTCAATATTCAATTATGTGCTTTTTTAATTCTGAAGGATGGAGAGAAATCCATATCAGATGCAAAGTGTGACTTTCGTCTCAATTGCTGATGTACAAAATTATTTGAGGAAATGCCAAGCATTTATTTAAAAAAAAGTTCAATATATTATGTTTTAATTAGCTTGCTACACATGTGATGTGAGATGCTACAGAAAATGGCAAGATTAGCAAATTCACTGATTGAGAGCTTGAATTCATACATGGATTTGCAATTTCTCCTTATCTCTATCTACATGTACTATGGCTCATGTGGTTCTCTTATCCATTTTATGGCTTTATGAGTTTGAGATCATTATCCTTAATGTAAATGTCTTTCCTTGTAGGAAGTATAACCTCTACAGGTAAGTGTGGCTGCTGTCCTTACGCTTAGATGGCCTTTTTAGGATTTGTGGTGCCATCTTTTGTTTCCTATACAGGAGCACTTAGCTTAGTGTGGCCTTTGAATAGTCAATGGTGATCAATGTTCTACAAGAGTTGAGCTTTGAAAAAATGTCTCTTTAAACTGTTCTTATTTTTCCAGGACCTTAACATCAAACCATTAAATTATTTGTGCACACTTTTTTTTTTTAATGTAGGCATTCACAGCTATAACTGCTTTCACTGAGTTCCATAGTTCTGCAAAGCTGTATAGACATTGTCATTTAATTCTAAGAGCTATTTTGTTTCTTGCTTGATTTCTTCTGTGATCCACTGATTATTCAAAAAAATTTTTTAATAAGAGGTAGAACAAAGAAGGAAATTGTAAAGATCAGTCCAAAAATCAATGAAATGGGAACTAATAAAATATAGAAAAAACCTGGATCTTTGAAAAAAATAAATTAGACAAACCTAGTACTGCTCCAAAAAAGAAAGAAAAGATAAAAATCAATGCAAATAGAAATTTCAAATGTGAAATCACAATGACCATTCATAAAATCTAGATTATTAGCAACTAATAAACAAAACCAGTACGCCAATTAATTGGAGAATTCAGAAGAAAAGGAGAGATTCCTGGATACACACAAATTACCATAACTGAGTCAAGAAGACTTAAACATCCCACTTAATATAAAAACAGAAAATTAAGTTAAAACAGTAATTAAAAAAGACCTACCAACTAAGTAAAGCTCAGAATTTAATGGATACAATGCTGAACGCTCCAAGAAATCCAGAGATAATAAAACGTCAATACAATTTAATGAAATAAAGAAGGAAGGACTATTTCCAAAGTCCTTCTTGGAAGCTAGTGTTATTCTGATTCCAAGACCACACAATGACCTGACAATATAGGAAAACTAATTCCCTTAATGAAAATCAATGCAAAAATCTACAATAAGAAACTGACAGAGGAATGTAACAAATTATCATAAAGATCAAACACCATAATGAAGAAAGCTTCATCCCAGTGTTTCAAGGATAGTTTAACATATGCAAATCAATAAACCTAAGTTGTCATGTAAAAAGCAAAGACAAAAAGCATATGATTGTTCCAATAGATACAGGAAAACCCTTTAACAAAATTGAACATCCATTTGAGGAAAAAATCCTAAAAATAGTAAGTATGGAACAATTTTATCACAAATAATAAAAATATTTATGACAAACCTACTGCCAATGTCATCTTAATTGGGAAAACTGAAAAAATTTCTCTCTAAAACAGGAACAAATCAAGAGTGTCCATTGGCACCACTCCTGTGCAATATAGTCCTTAAATCATTAGAGAAATGAAGCAAGACAAAGAAATGAAAGGGATATTATAGGAAAGAGGGCCAAATTATCATTATTTTCAAAAGCCTTGATTCTATAATTACAAGACTCAAAAAACTCTACCCAACTACTAAATTAATAACCTAATTTATCATTGTAGCATTTTACAAATTCAACACACAAAAATGAATGGTATTCTTATTCTCACTAATAAAAAACTTGACAAAAGATTATGAAAACAATGACATTAACCATAGCATGAAAAATTAAATACCTAAGAATTTGCTTCACCAAGGAAGTGAAAGATGTTTACAGTGAAAACAGCATCACCCTGAAAAAGGCAATCAAAGAGGACATCAGAAAGTGGTAATATATCACAAGAGCCTAGAGAGGCAGAAATCACATTATCAAAATGGCTGTACTTCCAAAACTGATATGTAAAGCTAACACAATCCCAAAATAATACTAGCACCATTCCTCAAAAATTTAAAGCTAACAGGTATAAAAGTCTCATAGAAGAAAATGAGACTCAGATCAATAAAAGCAATCCTGGGTAACAAAAGCAAACCAGGGGACATCACTATTCCAGATTTGAATTAATAGTGCAAGCCTCTATGATAAAAAAACAGCATGGAACTCACATAAAAATGGATATGTGAATCCACTAGAACAGAACAGAGGAAGTGGAAACAATCTCAGATTGTTAGCTATTTGGTCTTTGATACAGGGGGTAAAAATACATGGTGGAGGAAAGATAATTTCTTTAATAATGTTCCTGGAATAATTAGATCTCCATATGCAGAAAATTGAATCCAGACCCATATATCTAGCCATATACTAAACTAAAAATGAAAATAGGTGAAAGGTCTAAAAACCTACGGGAAGATAAAATAGGTAAAAGTCTTGAAGCCATGAACATAAGCAAGTTCTTTCTGAAACAGAACTACAATAGCATAATAAATAATACTGAGAATTAACACATGGATTCATATCCAGTTAAGACTTCTGCAGCAAAGTAACTACCAATGGGGTGAAGAGACAGTCTTCAGAGTGGGGAACTATTTTGAAAGCTAGGTAGAGGACTAACATCTAGAATATATAAAGAACTCAAAAATTATACATCCCCACTGTAACAGCCCTAATTAATACATGAAATAGATACAACTGAAATAAACAGGTAATTCTCAAAGAGGTGCCAAAGGCTAGATACATTTGAAAATGTTCAGCATCATTGTCCATTATAGAAATGCAAATTAAAATAATACTTAAATATTAAAATACTCCTGAAAATAGTTATAATTAGGTAGCAAATAGTAAACAAATGCTGGCAAGGTGGTGAGGAAAAAGAATTCTGTTGTCAGTTGAGAATTTAAATGAGTACAAACACTCCTCAGAATGATAATAATAGAAATTCCATTTCACCCAGTTGTTCCCTTCTAGATGTTTTCCAAAAAAGTTAAATCATTTTGCAGTGATACATGCATACCTGTGTTCTTAGGAGTAAAATTTATAATAGCTAAATCTTGGAAAAGGCCTACATACCCATCCACAGAAAGTGGGTAAAGAATATGTGGTATTTATAGGAAATAGAGCATTAGTTACTCTGACATAAAGAACAATAAGCTTGAGGTATTAGAAAGTAAATGAGTGCACTTTAAGAACATAATATTAAGTAAAATAAATTAGATAGACAAGTTTAAATATTCAATGGTTTCTCTTAAATAAGAAGCTCAAAATATAAATCAAGACTAAAATAAAAGTTGGAAGATAGGAAGTAGGGAGATCTGTTTTAACTGGAGGAAGAACAAGAGAGGGAAAAATGGGAGAGGAGAGCGAAGGAAAGGAGACTTAAAAAAAAAAATTAAGGGCAAGGACCTAGAAACAGAACTTTTGCAAATGAGGAGATGCAAGTGAGAAGAGGACTGAGAGTCAAGAGTGGGAGTGGGAGGAGTCCAAACAATTAAAGTGTGTTTCATCATGTAGCAAGTCTCCTGATAAAATGTAATCATGCAATACCACATTTTGTAGGTAAAGAAATAAAACTTGAGATGAAGTCCAGGTGGGAGAAGGTTCAGAACCACTTAGGTAAACAGAAGGTTACTCCCTCAATCTAAAAACTGAGGGAGCTAGTGGGACCCAAAAATGCACATTGCACCTTGTGGGAGTGAAAGGGGAGGAATAATCCTCAAAAAAGAAGGCAGAGGATATTGTTAATAGTGTATCAGTATTTAAAACTCACATTACTCACACTGCTCTGTTTAGATAGATTATATTATATTCTGTCCCAGTTTGTTTACTTGCACTAGATCTGAGGGCACAGACAGCAATCCCCAAAATAGCAGGATATAATATGGTAATCATCCCTAATTCCCTGTTAACTTAAGCCAAAGCCCTGTATACCGTGTACTGTTTTACCATGACTGATCTTAGTTGACTCTGGTTTGTTAGACTGCTGTTTGGTATCGATGTATTTTATTCAAGAGTGTTATGATTGATAGTATCATTGAGAGTATAGGCAACTACACTGAAGATAACAACATTCAATGCAGTACCCATTCTGGTTTGATTATTACCTGCTTCTGAAGTTTTACACTATCTACAATGTTTTATTTTTATTAATATTGTTATGTACTGCTATATTCAATTATATTATGCCTGATGATATAGACAATTCTATTAAGGATAACAAGTGATAACACAGTAACCATTATAGAACACCTTGTACCGTGGTTTTATTTGTCTTGATTTGTTTTGTTTCTCCCTCTAATATAGAAAGGATAGAAATATATATAGAGACTCATGCATGCATAGAACCTATAAACAGTTTATGAGAACTGATCTTGTAAAGCATAATGAAATGAACAACTACTTTGAAGAAAAAGAGACACTATAGTACCCAGTGTTGATCCTGTAGTGTCATGATGTGAAATCGAGCAATACTATTATTGTTTGTTTAGAGTGATTTCAGCCTTCTTTGGTTTGTTTAATTGTAACATACATGAAGGTATGGATAACTGCATGTATGTTTAAGTGTACAGGATTTTTAACCATATTAATAAGTTCCGTTGGATAGTTTAACAGAACGGTTTGCAGTCTCATTGTTTGAATGTCCACATTCTATGCTTTACTTTCTTAACTTGAACAACTATTTGTAAGAGGACAATATAGAATTATCAACTAGGGATTTCTGTTTATTTTTTCTTTGAAGTTATGTGTTATTTCTATCCTTTTTCTGTTTTGTTTATTCTTTCTTTAAATAATATTTTTTTAAAGTGCACTAGTATAGCCAGGGATATGGCTCAGTGGCACAACGCCTGCCTGGCAAGTTCGAGGTTGTGAGTTCAATTGCAAGTATAACTAATAATAATAGTGCACTAATAAATAAATAAAATTTAAAAAGTAAATATCTCTTTGAAATGAAGAGGTTTGCAAGTTTTCCAAGGGATCCCATGACTTCCGCAAAATATTTTTTCCACTTGAATTCTTTAAGTTCTATCTTGATAAGAATTCTTTTCTCAATTCTGACCTGTTGCAACACTGCTCCTGATGATACTTAAAATTGATTTGCCTGTTTGTGACAAAGATGATTCTTCAGGATATGCTTTTATGCATGTGATGTGTGTGTGTGTGTGTGTGTGTGTGTGTGTGTGTGTGTGTGTGTATGAAAGAGAAGGAGAGAGCAAAAGAGAAAGAGATCTTTAGTGGGCACTTACAGAGGCTATATTTTGAAAATATAGAATTTATATTTTTTTAAAAAGGTATATTTTGTGTTGATTGCACAATTTTTAAAGAGATGTTTATCAAGATGCAGTATTAAATATCCATATATGTATATTGTAGCTAGGTACTAAATTTTACATTTATTCTTTCCTCCGCATATATGTTGCAGATACCTTTCAAGAACATAATATTTAAGTATTGTATTGGTTGATTAAGAAAATATATAAAAACAATAGTAGCTTAATGTCTTTTAAAAATGTTATTCTGAATTGAAGTATAGATTAAAACTAAACTTGCCTGAAACCTGCATCTTATTGATATTTTAAAATGTCATTTAAATTTAATGAAATATACACAAAATAGATTGAGTGGCAAAACTTTCATTCAGCACAAAGTTATCATAAATGAAACTGACTTTTGAAACATCACACCCAGATATTAATATTATATTGAGGTGTCGGAGAAAAAAGAATTATCTATAAGTTTTGAGCATCTGTTCTAAGTTTCCTCAGACTATATACGAGTATTTCTTTTATATCTAGTATAAATGTTTGAGTTACCAGATTCTAACAAATTTCTTTCCAAAACTATTGTTTTGACTCAAATCAAATTTCAATGTTTCATTTCCTAATTTCGGGATCAGATGATATTGCTACTCTGCTAGTAACTTATGTAAGACTAAAAACATGCAAATTTGCTTTTGGCAGTGCATTTTTCTTATCTTTTTCCATGACATAAGGAAAGAAAAAATATATAGCAATGAAGTAGATAGTCAAGATTCAAATAATTTCAGATACTAGTGATAGTCCAATTAATCAATGACTATAATACTGTAACAAAAATTATTATTGAATGTAGTGATTATAAATAATTACAAATGTTATTTCTTCTTTGAATTAATATTAAGCAGAAGCCAATCACCTATTTCTGTTAGTGAAAAAGTAGAAATATCAAATTATGAAAATTAAAACTTGAAATCAATTATTTTATAATATAGATCTTTTATCATCACTGTTATTATCTGCAATTGTACATCAAAAATATCTATCTGATTGGTTTGGAAGTTTGAAATTAAACTTAATGTCTTTAGGAGGCTTATTATCCTTGCATGATTGTGAAAATGAAATGACTAAGAATACAGACACAGCTCCAGGGAAATGAATGAGAATGGCCTAAAAGATTGGACTGCATCTACCCTACTTCCAACCAAAGGTAACCGTGTGTCAGCATGAGGGTCATCCTAGCATAAGCAATACAGGAATTGTATGTGAAAATTTCCTCTGATATTCAGCATTAAAACAGCAGTCTGCATATACAAGAAATTTAATAAATTCCAACTTGAATACACAAAAAAGTTCTACACCGTATCAAGATACATCCTGATGAAAAATTCAAAGGCATAAAAAAAAAAGCATGGAAAACACCAGTGATAAATAAATGTCACACAGAAGATAAAATCACAGGTGACTTATCAGAAGCAATAGAAGCCTTAAGTATAACTGTCCTTTACAAATGAAGACTGTTATGGATTAAGAATTGGTCGTCAATTTAATAGCAGCTGGATTACATCAGCACGGGACTGAGCAAAGATGCTCCACCTGATGAAAGTTGCCAGCATAAATAGGTGGTAATGGAGAAGGAGGTTGTTCAGGCGTTAACGCGTTGTTGCCTTGAGGCATCATGGGTTCTCTTATGAGTAGCTGTTTGAGTTGTTGGTTCTCCGGGAGAAGCTTTGGTATTTATAGGGAGCATTGCTTCCTGGCTCCTGAGAAGAAGACGTGTGCTGCTTGGTCTCCAGGATGAACTCGCCACGCTGGCCTCCTGGCATGGACTCGACTGTGCTTGTCGTTGGAGGAGCTCAGGGCCTCCCTGAGGCCCTGAGGATGGCTGTGTTGCCTTTCAGGACATCCTTGGTTTTGTTGTGAGTGTGACTTCTTGGCTCCAGCATAGAACACTCATGCCAACAGCACAGCTCCTTCACACCAATGGCATGGACTTTCTGGCTTCCACAGCTGACCTCTGGGCCTTCCCGGCATGGATCCATAAAAAAAACAAAACAAAACAAAACTGGCATGAGTCCTTCTTGTGGGTTCTGGACCTCCAGTTGGACTTGTGGGAGACATTGTCAGGAGCTCTGAGTTTTCATCTGGACTCAGGAGGGACATTGCTGTGGGATTTAGGCCCTTGACTAAATATTCCATGTCTTTGGTGTTGTGGATAGATTGCCTGCATTTTCTTATGTTAAATCCCAGGGCCCATTATACAAATAATATTATAAACTCCATGTCCTGATTCTAGTTGTTCTCTGCACAGCTCTTGACTATAACAAAGACAAAGTAGTGAATTTATAGGTAAAGAAATACTGGGAATATCTGTTGTTGGCAGAAAGACCTTACAAGAAATATTAAAGGAAATTTTTCATACTAAAAGCATGTAATTGTTCACGCTAAAAGCATGTAAACCTACATGCTTAAATTCAGACGACATTAAAAAGCAAAGAAAGCCACAAAGGTAATTGAAATCACAAGCATCAGAGAAAAGTTTTGAAAATCACATGTTGGTAAATTGCCAAATTTTATAAGCCATGTATCTAAAACATACAAGGAACTACAACTCAACAATTAAAAACTGGACTAAATAATAAGCAAAGAATAAAAATATATAGTTCTAGAAAGTTACTCAGATGGTCAATAAGCATTTGAAAAGATATTAAATGTCATTAGCCATTATCCTTTGTTTTGACTGACTGCTTTGTTTTGTCACATTTGGTTTTATTCTCTTCCAAAAAAAGTAATAAGAACTGTGGGTGTAATAAAACCCAAAATTTGTAAATGCTATTGTAAAAAAGAGAGGAAAAGAAAGTACTCTAAAGGACACAACTGCAAGTGTGTTTAGGTGTGTAAGACAGATGACCATATTACTAAGTTTTGTTGGCTCATTGAACACAACTGTTTGCAGTCTCACTGTTTGAATGTCCATTTTGTATGCTTAATTTTGTAACTTGACCAACTATTTCTAAGATGACAATATGTAATCTATTAACTAGTGATTTCTTACTGTTTATTTTTTTTTAAATTCTGTATTACTTGTACCCTTTTACTGTTTTGTTTTTTGTTTTCTTTAAATAAAAAAAAAATCTACACACCAGCAAAATGACTATAAGGAGAATAGATAACAACAGTTGTTAACAAGAATGTGGAAAAATCACAACTACACACACTACACGTAGAAATGTAAAGTGATACTGCTGTTTTGAAAAACAGTTGCAGTTCCTCAAAAAGTTCAACAATTAATTATTATGTGGCTCATCTATTTCACTTCTCGGTATATGGCTAAAAAAAAACAAACCCATGCAAGCCATTTACACACCAATGTTCGTAACAGCATTATTTGTAGCAGGAAAGAATTGTAAGAAAGTCAAACATCCATTAACTCATGAACAGATAAATTAATGCAATTATAGCCATGGGATACTATTCAACAGTAAATACGGGGAGCACAGTCAAGTCAATAATATTAATTCATGCTGAAAACAGCTCAAAATGCAAAAAGAAACTGATTACATAGAACCGTATATTGTATAACATTTATATGAAATACCCAGGCAAACCTCTTTTAATGGTTGCCTATGTCCTAGAAGGAGGAATATTGATGGGAATAGCTATATCATGTAGGGTTTACCTTTTGCAATATAATTTTTTTTGAAAATTATCAGTACTTTAAATACATAACATTAACTTTTGAAATGTAAGAAGTCCATGATAAGTGTAATATATTTCTTTTTTTTTTTTTAATTTTGTTAGAATTTGACTGAATAGTTAGCTGGGTGTGGTGATGTGCACTTGTAATTCAAGCACATGGAGGCTGGGGAAGAATTGCCACAAGTTAAAGGTCAGCCTGAGCTACATACAGAATTCAAAGCAGGCCTAAAACGTAGGGAGACCCTATATCAAAAAATCAAAGGACAACAAAACACTTCACTGAAAAAACGCACATAATATTTGAGTGTGTAGTTAGTATTCTCTTAACTTTCCCTTGAAGCTAGTACAATTTTGAGCATTTAAAATAAATAAAAACTTTTCTAATACAATATGTAATTTTCATAGCTGTTTTATCTCCATTCTACAAGATTGAAACAAGAATGCAAAACACTAAACTTACTCATTTAGTTTTCGATGGCTAAAAAATAGAACAGCAAGTTTTCAAAACCACAGTCAAATTCTGGAGATTGATTCATAATGCTTTCCTTCTCCCCCCTTACTACCTGAAGAGTTGCTTAAAGTACTGAATCTTAGGGCTGGGGATTTAGCTCAATAGCTTAAGTGCCTACCTGGTAGGCACAAGATCGTGAGTTCGATCCCAAGTACAAAAGATTTTTAAAAAATACTTGTTCTTAAATCTAAGCCAGCACCAGGACCACTCGAAGGACATGCTATATCACATGTGGTGTCCTTGTTATCCAATATCTCAGGTTGTATATATCTGGAATGAAGCCCAGGAGTTTACATATTCAAGTTCTCAAATGTACCACTTAAAATGAATGAAGGTAAATAAACCACTAAAGCTAACCCGTAACATGTTAACTCATGAAATTTCTAATGTTTTAATGAATCTTTTTCAAACAATCAGTAATATGAAGGACAGGGAAAATATTCCTGCTTAAGCATAAAACTATGTACCTTTATAAAGAAAAATAATAAAATGCAAGAAGAGAATTTGGGTTTCTTGAATTGTATCACATATATGTCCTTATTGTATTGCATATAATAAAAGATAATGTATGTACAGTTATTAAATCACAGACATTCTACTAATCACTTATTTAATTATCGCAGAAATCATATAGAGTTTGTCCTATCATTATCCTCATTTGCAGACACAGCTAGAGAACACAGGTCCCCTAACAGCCAATAAATATGCTGGAATCTGACATTGTGTGTACAGCATCAGAGTGTGAACTCTTACCACCCTGTCCATTACTACAAACTCTGAATATCACTGACAGTGACAGACAATTATTGGTGCAAATATTTTTATAAGTGTTAAGATATTTATAATCATCAGATGACCAATGTTAAAATGAATGTGTGAGAAGAAAGGCATTTCCATGCATTTATAATATAATGGAACATTCGTGGAAACATAAAATTGGGCAAGGAAACATTTAATTGTGATATATATATATGTGTGTGTATATATTATATATATATATATGTATATATATATGTATATATATATATATTTATTTATTTTAAAGTGTTCATACACTATGGCATACAATATAAATGTGTATGCATTTCTAGTAAGGAAATATTTATATTAGTTCACAAAATTATGCATGCACAAACATATTCATTGGAAAATTGCAATTAAAAATAAATCATGAAAAAGAGGGCATGCATCAAAAATTTTTCTAAAAAGGAATTGAAATGATTATATGCATGCTACTCTAAACTTATCCATATAAAAGAGCAGTCTTCCAATTTTCATAAAGACAATCAGAGAGAACTATGCACAGTTTGAAGTAACATAACATAAACATGATAGGTTAATGGATTTGTTGAAGAAAGTAAACTCAGATAATTTAATTTAATTTAATTTAATTTAATTTAATTTACTATAATCTTCAAGTAAAAGAGACATAGATACAGCATGATCTGGAAAAACAACGCACTGTTAGAAAATTTAAATTACTTTTATTTAAATGAAATCTTACAACGTACAAAAATTTGAGGAGTTTTTCGATGTTAAGATAAATTTCAGAATATTTTTAGTTTTCTTGAAATTTACTTAATATCAAACAAAGAAAAAATATAAGGATGCAAGAAAGCATAAACTTAAGATGGTATGGATATAAGACAGAATTGTAGGAAAATAAAACAGGACAACAAAAACGCAAAATCCATTTAAACATTAAGATTCACTAATCATTTGGCAAATTGTAACATTAACATAAATTGCAATCAAGTTTATTAGATTAACAACAAAAATTTGGAGTATTTGAATAATTAAATGCTTATTCTCTATCTCCTATTTGTGTCCCGCGACGTTCTGAATGCCCTACAGCAATTTTATTATTAATTAAGCCAACCCAATGTGTAAATAATAAAAATGCTATTTGTAAACTCTGAAATATCAGAATATTCAAAGTGGATCATGGGGAGAAAGTCAATTATACCATATACACAGAATGTGTATGTGTTAGATACAGACCAAAACATCAGAATTGGCATAGGGACTGGAGTCGTTTTCTTGTACAAATTGGTAAAATTATCTAATTAGAAGCTAAATTACTGCACTTCAGTCTTTCAGAATTCAAAACAGTCACACACACACACACACACACACACACACACACACACACACACACTCAGACACACAGGCTTCCCATCTCAGCATCATTTTTCAAACACACAAAAAAGAGTCGAGTTGCCATGGCAATATACTTATCTCCATGGCAATTGATCATTTCATTTATGTGCATATCCATTGTCTCTTAATAGACAAGTTATGAGCTCTGAACTCAAAGATTTGGATCTTCCGACAACATTCTAAACACTCACAAAAATGAATTTCTTCACAAGAATGAATTTAAGTGTTCCTAACAATACAAAAAAATCAGTGAGCCAAAAGTTTAGAAAACAATAGCTATGCTGGAACTATAAAGATGTACATGAACTTACAAAATGAAAGCTTCCAAATAGCTGTAAGTGTTCAAAGTGACAGCTTTTTCACGATATACATGATGCAATTTAGCTTGCACCTATGTATAGATGAAATGATCTCCAACCGAAAATTAGTTATAGGATTTTATTTCTGAGAAATTTTATCAGACTAAATTTTGTTTGGTTGATGAGAGGAAATGAAATCAAATCATAAACAGAAAGTTACAACATCAACTAGAAATATAAGTAAACTGAATATTCCTAACATAGAAAATGAGATAAAACTTAATGACTTCACTTTCCAATGTGACTGGAAAATGCAGCATCTACTGAATGTTATGATGCAGTGTTGTAAAAGTACCACAGGGGAACTTGAGGCAGGAGGATCACAAGAACAAGGCCAGCCTAGGCTGCATAACTAAATCCTGTTTCAAAAATAAAATACTTTCTGAAAAAGTCCATCTAAAATTAAGAAGAACATGTGTTCTTATGCTGTGGGGTGGAGTATCCTATAGACATCTGCTAAGTCCATTTGTTCACAGATTTTTCTCAGTTCTGATACTTATTTTTTGGCTTTTTGTCCAGTTGATCTATTTGTGACAGCATAATATTGAGGCCATTCATTATAATTTGTTGGTGAGTATTTGATTTTTCATTTTCATTAATACTTGTTTTATATAGTTTTTGCATCACTATTTGATGAATACATATTTATGATTGTTGTCTCTTCCTCTTGGCCACATATGAGCTCATAGAATTGCTAAAGTAAATGCAAAGGAATTAAAATGATACCATGAATATTGCCAGATCACAATGTATAAACTTGGAAATCAATAACAAGAGAAATCACAAAAACTGTATAGATATACAAAAATTAAATAACATCCTCTAAAACAGCCAGAGATGAAATTAAAGAAGTAGACATTTTCTGCAATTAAAGGATATTGCCAAAACAACATAATCTAGTGGAACACAATGAAAGCAGTTCTACTAGGGGACTTTACAGCAGGAAATTATCACTTGCAGAAAAACATACTGCTCAGATAAACATTCTAATATGGGACTCAAACTTTTATAAAAATAATAAATTAAGCCCGAAGATGATATGAAGGAGAAAATTATAAATATCAGAACAGAAATTTATGTAATTGAGACTAAGAAACAAAGAAATCAATGACTCAAAGAGTTGGTTCTCTAAAAGAGCCAATGAAATAGATAAAGCCTTAACCAACCTTCTCAAAAAAGTGAAAGAAAAGACTCAAATACAATTATGAATGAAAAGTGTGAAATAACAGCAGATCCTACAAAACTCAGATCATTAATACCAACTTCAAGACTCTGTATTCAAATAATATAGAAAACACAGATGAAAAAAACAAATTTCTAAATATATGTGAAGTACAAGCCTGAATCAAAAAGATACAAAAACTCTAAATAATACAATGTAAGTCAGTGAACTTAAAGATGTAATTAAAAACTCCCAAAAATAAAAGCCCAGGCCCGGATTGATTCACTAATGAATTCTGCAGAACATTTAGAGGAGATCTAATGTTACTACTCCTCGAACACTTTAATGAAATTAAAAGAGAAAAAACTATTCCTCAAATTATTCTTAGATGCAAAAATTAACCTGATTCCAAAACCAGAGAAGGATCCAACCAGAAAATGATCTTCCCCAATCAGACAAGTATCTCTCAAAAAAGAGAACTGCAAGCCAATCTCCTTTGTAAATACAGATGTAAAAGTCTTCAGTGATACAAGCAAACAGTCTGCAGCAAATCAAGAATGTTATACACCATGGCTAAGTAGGATTCATTCAGGATGCAGGAATGGTTCAACATACACAAATCAGTAAATGTGATACACATCAACAGATCCAAGGATGAAAATTGCAGGATCATCTCAATAGATGCACAAAAAGCATTTGACAAAATCCAACACCTATTCACAAAAAAAAACACATAAAATTGGAATATATGGTCCTTATCTCAATCTGATAAAAGCTATCTATGACAAAATAATGGCCAGTATCACACTAAATGGTTAAAAAGTGAAATATTTCACCCTAAAATCAGGAACAAGACAACAATAACCACTATCATCACTCGCATTAAATATAGTTCAGGAAACATTAGCCACAGCAAATAGGCAAGAGAAAGAAATAAATGAGATAAAGATAGAAAACGAAGAAGTTAAATTATCATAATTTTCACTTGACAAGGCACTTTACATAGATAACCCCAAAGGCCCCATCAAAAGACTTTTTATACCATAGTTTAAATTCTTGTTTCCCTTTCTTCTCTTCCTTTTCTCTGTCCTTGGCTCTCATTATTTAGAGAAAGTGGTATATGTTATTTCCAATTATGTAATTAATTGAACTTTTTTATTTGTGGAAATCAGAGGTTCATAGAGAAAAAATGTGGAGTATATTAGTACAGACTTTATGTGCAAAATATTTCTCATTTATAATAATGTACTGTGTGACTGGGTGCAGTAGAATATATGAAGTCAGAGTACCAT
This sequence comes from Cavia porcellus, assembly GCF_034190915.1. Lineage (NCBI taxonomy): Eukaryota > Metazoa > Chordata > Mammalia > Rodentia > Caviidae > Cavia > Cavia porcellus. Next base: position 31,830,545 of record NW_026947501.1, read on the forward strand.
ATTTGAATGTTAAAGGAAGGTGTCCCTGAGGAATTAACAATTTGATGCCTATAGATATGAGAAAGGGAAGAGAGGAGTGGAGCAGGCAGAGAGCCATGGCGGTGAAGGAAGCAAATTTAAGAATGGCTTGTGTTTATTATACTCTTACAGAAATTGAACAGGAGAAGATGGGAGAGGAGAAGAAAGGGATGAGAGGGGTGTAAAGAAAAACAGATGACACTTGAGAATTGAAAATTAGTAGTGATAGCTTCAGCTTAAAATAAGTAATTAGAGATGAGATTGGAGCAGGGAGTTTGACATGAAATAATACTGAGATTCATGTGAAGGTCAGATTTTTTCTAGAAAATATATTGATAACATAAGGGTGACGTAATGTTTCTGGAGAGATGCCTGCTCAGGTATAGAAAATAGATATAAGGGAAGAAATAATGGTTGGAGAATCTGTTTAGAAGTTCAGAGGTTTCTTTCTGTTCTTCAAACTTAAGGCTGTTCTCCTGCATGAGACAAGAGCTGAGGGAGTACAGCAAGATTTCATATTTGAAAGTATTTTAGAAATATAATGGGGAAGATAGCACTCTCGTCGTTTCTCTACTTTTCCTATACTAAACCCGGCAGTAAGAGTGATCCTTCCAAATGTTGGCACAACTGCTCAACATCAGTTAGTGGTACCCTAATGACATGACACTAATGGGCTTGTTTAATCCCTCAGGCTATGTTTCGATTCACAAGACATCATTTTCAAATTCCATCCCAACAAAACACTTCAATTATTATAAGCCTCCTGGAAAAACTTGTAATATCAAATTGTTCTCACTTGCATTGAGAAATACCTCCAAAATATCCTCTTAAGTATAATGGAAAGTGGTTTTGCCAGAAAACAAAGAAAAGTATTTATTTTATATATCATTAATCAAAAAGTGATTATTAAAAAGTGCCAAAACTTCCTCACTTTTAATCTATTTCTACTTAAATTTGTGTCCACCAAATGTGACTATTGAAATACACTTCTTATGCTAATCACACAGATTTAATGTTTATCTGGCTGGCTATCAATGTGCATATTTTAACAGTCCCTGCATATTCAATGATTCGCTAGAACAGCTCACAGAGCTCATTGAAGGTGCTGTAGTTAGTATCCTAGGTTTAATACACAAAACTATACAAAAGGAAAACTGGAAGTTCTCAAACAAAGAACTTCTATTCCATCCCCTGAAGAAATGAGGTATGCTATCCTCTCCACATATTGGTATTTCCCCTCCAAATGATTATGCCACCAAGCAGGAAGCACTACTGAGTTTACGGTCCAGAGTTTCCAATAGGCGCTCATATTGTATAGACAATATTGACCAAAACATTGATCTTTGAACTCCATCTCCAGACCTCTCATTTTCTGAAATGGCTAGCAAATGAAAATTTCAACTATCAACTCATCTGTTTTTTCTTTCTATCTGAAACCTTCTTGGAGACCACTATATGTTACACATCAGCAAAGCCAAGCCATTGCTTTTCACTCATAATTTCAAGAGGATTTTAAAACTTTCTGAATGAAACCAAGGATCCAAATAGATATATTATTTATCATAATACATCTACTCCATTTCTTCACCCTATCTAGATAAAGATATTCAATTACCCCATATTTGTCTCAAATGCAACTAAAACAATATCAAAGTATACTAATTAAGAGTTGGTTGACTTCATATGAATCCAACAGTCACTTCCTGAAACTATCACCAACACCAATTTCATTAGCTAACATCATTTTTTAAAGATGAAGTGGCATCTAAACTTACTAGGGCCAAAAATAACATATATGTAATTTAAGTGATAGCCACACCTACCTATCATATCACAAATACCAAGTTATTGTGGTTTTTACAGTAAATTTATATTCTGATGTCATTTTTGTCAAATTTTGCCAGATTGCAGCAAATTAGATTCATGCACAACTTCCAGCCGTGATAGTTAGAAACCCTAGGGTGATGAATATGCAAACAGATATTAGGGAACTATAGCTCAGATTGTAGCATGCCATTTATCATACAACAGCCATGCCATGGAATGCAGGTATGTACTGCCTGACTTTCTTTACAGCATACAGATGGGAAATCTGGTTCATTTCTCTGTTTAAAACCTGCCTTCAAGGTCACCATGGCAACTCATAAAAGGACAGCAGGAAAGGTTTTTGATGTTATCTTCCAGGAGACTTTTCACATTCCTTAACATTCCAAATAAATCACATATACTTTTTTAAAAAAATTCTAAAGTAACTACATTATATATAAGTAAAAGACAAACTATCATTTTTCTTCATAATATGTAACCTTGGGCATCTCTAATTAACTCTGGGCAAAATATTCTCCCAGTGTCAAAATATAATATCTTTCAATTAGTAGTTAGGATTGAAAGGAATTACATAAGATCTTCTTTATAAATATATGGCCTTTGAAGAAATATTCTACTTAAAGAAATAATATCAAATAACAGCAGTGGAGAAAAAAGAATAAGAGATTGAAATTTTCACTAGCTATGGAATATATCCTAAAACTACTGAATATTAAGTCTCCTTTTTAATTAGTGGTAGTCAAATCCAGCATCAAAGATCTGAATTCTTGGTTCATTAATATTCTTAAATCCATCAATTTCTAAAAACTTTCAAGTAAGTACCTTTAACACTTTAATTAACAGGGAAGGATAGAGAATATAAACCTCTAAGACACCTTAGAATTACTATCAATTACTCAAATGGAAGGAGAAATTCTTGTAGTTTTTACTATTTGCCTGAAAATCCTAAGCTCTTTTTATTTAAGCCAAAAATAAATGGTTTACTTTACTATTTTAAAGAAGAGTTCTGAATGGTTAATCACAGCATAAATTAATGCTCCAGACCAATGTTTTCCCTATATGCTTATTTTTCTTATGTTAGAAGCAAATTAAAAGTCCAGATCCTACAGAAAAGCATTTATCATGACTCATGTTTATTTTATGAATAAGGTTAATCTCACCTCATAATAAGCAACTACCTCATGATGTCAATTTTATTTTATTTTCCTCATACCTGAACAAGGATAAATCAGCAAATTTGACATGAATAATTCATTTTCATTGCCTGGATCTTTTTGAGTAAGCTTTGATTCTCAATTGTCGTATTTTACGTCTTTTCTACATACTAATTTTTGAAAGGAACAAAGTGAAATTTTCCAAAATGTAAAAGACTAAGGGATAAAGGTAGCATTGACTTTAGAATATAAAGAATCTCCTAGGTTTTTTTGTCATATCTAAAAAGAACAACTTGAAATCAAAGGCAAAAATATTACAAAAAATTGTCATATAGAAAAATTTGGTATAGAATCATTTTGCAAACAGAGCCACAGCAAAAGCAGATGGAAGCATTGTAAGCCATTTTAAGCCAAAATAAGTCACTTAGCTTGAAAGGGGACACAAAGTATATTAAGAACACAAGAGAAGCTGAAGAATTGGGTGCATTTATTTGAAGAAATGTTTAACTCTTATCATTGAGTTAGACTTAAGAAGAGAAAATCATCCAAATGGATACAGAGGATTAATTGTTTGTAAATTCAGATATTAAGATAAACCTTACAAAAGAGGAAGAGCATATGTGAGGGAAATGTGCCAGGAGGATAGGCAGAGAAGACAATGAGAATGATTTGTAAGCACAGTGGGACTGCAAGGTGGGCAGGAACAGGGATGCTTTGAAATCCAGAAAGGATGATTATGCAGAAGAGATAAAGAGAGCATCTCACAGGGAAGACTGAGTTAAACTACGCAGTGAAGAAGCTCATACCAACAGTAATACTCAAAATCACTTTTGAACAGAGAAATTGATGTTTTAAAGCTTATAGGGAATTTCCCCCTTGATGATACAGGAATTACCACAACAATCATAACAGCCAACATGCAATGAATGATCACCATTGGATGAACATAGAGCTAAGACCTTGGCCTGCTTTATCATTTAATCTTCACAGAAAATCTGTATGTTCTGCAGTCTTCACTGATTTCCTAGAAGAAAAAGGACATTGATCAGTTTGGAGACTTAAAAATGACTTTCATGACCTGTTTGGTACAGAGAAGTCCAGAGAAAAAGGATTTTCTGAAATCCATGATTTTGACCTTTCTCACAAAGTAGTTCTAGCCAACAGGGATAAAGAATATTATCTGAGGGAAGGAGAGGTGGTGCTAACCAGAAGCAAAGGATTTGAGGAAAATGAGATTCTTTTGGTCCTATGGATTATGGAGGAAAACAGGATACTATCTGTCCATCAGGCCAAATACAACAGAGTTATATTTCAAACTTATTCAGAGGGTTGAATTTGTTGGGGCAGGAGGAGAAATATTTCTTTCTGTGGGGAATCTCAGAGTATTGGGGTCTACTGACCCACTTTCAGTCCCCTAGGAAAAGTTCATACTTTTACTTTTCTCATTGGTAGGTATAAAAGGAACTAACATAGATAAAAACAAAAAATATATTAATAGTTGAGCTTAGAGTCAGTTTATGCAACGAGGTGAAGAGAGTTTTAAGACAAGGACCTGTAAGAGTTCATGTAACCTGCAAAGAGTTGTGTACTGAAGACAGGAAGCTAAACTCAAAATAAGTACCAAAATAAGAACACAAAAGTACCAAAGCCATCCTCAGCATAATGAGCTCCCAAGCTCCTCTGACCACAACAGCCAACTACATATCAAGAAGCCAGCATGACCAGCTTCTCCAGGAAATTGAGCAGTACACCAGCTTCCCCTGAAGAGCAAGGAAATAATGCTCTAAGTTAGGACTAGAGCTCCCCCAAAGTGAACCACAGTCATTCTCCGTGACAAGGTCCCCAGCTCTTCCAATTATAACAGCCAAGTTCATGTCAGGGGAGCCAGCATGATTAGCTCCTCCAGGAGAACTAATGGCTCCAAAAAACCCTTAGGAGAACCCACATCACTGCTCTTCCTTTGAAGTCTTCTTTTTTTCTGGCAACAGTCTTCAGGTGGGCCATCCACACTTAGCACCATGCTGATTCAGTTCAACTGTTTAAATTGACCACCAGTTACCAATCCACTACACAGAATAAGCATTTTATAAAGAAAAGTGAGTTCACAGGAATTATATTCCATCATAGATTGTATTAGTCCATTCTAGAGAAGAAGGCTTCTTTCATGGTATACAAACATATAACTTACATAACTGGCTCACAGTGGCCACCTATATAGTCAAATGTGAGACAATGCAAAAGGTCTGCCTGAACACTGGAGATCTAAAGCATCCAATGGAAGACCCGGAGGTCTCTGTAGTGTCCTGTGCAAATTCATGTCAGAAAGCCATGGGGTCTAGGATGGAAGGCTGAAAGGGATGCACCAAAAAAACTAAAGTGTTCATGCTAGAAGCCAGGAAAAAAACCTTTAACATAAAGATGAAGACTGGATCTCCTCAAAACAAACAGAAGGGAACCTTCCTACTTCACTTCCCTTTTATTCCACTCAGAAAAGCTATTTGTTCCTGTCACATACAGCAAGCCCCAGCAAATCCTCCTTTGAACCACACTCAGAGATGCAATTTAGTTGGACATTTCTTACTCAAATCGACACAGTTGACTATCATTCGGACCTAAAATTATCACAACACAAATGAACCTTGAATATTTATCACTGCCCTAAGTCAAAACTGAAGGTTAGAAGTGCCAGTGAACCAAATGGGAATGCATTTTTGATACTGTGATACTAGAATTGATGGTTCAAATTTTTTGCAGGATTTTGTACCTTTAATCAGGTTTTAGCCTTCAAAATGAAGCACAATTTGGAAATGATGTCTAAAAATTCATAACCTTACCTACAGAACTATATTGGCTACCTATGTTGATTTTATGATCACTTGATAATTTAAATAGAATCAAAAAAACTGGTTATTTCCATAATCAGGTTTGAGCCAGTTTTAATATTGTACTGTCCTTATTAAAATTGCCATCTAAATATGGTCTCAGCAGTGTTTTCTCATTAATTTTCCTTAGTTGGCTTAGGATGTTATTTATTTTATAAATATGAGTTGAACATTTAATTTTTTCCTTTTTTTAATATAAATTTTGTGCTGTTCAAGGAGGCTTTCTGAACTTCATTCTTCCGTGAGCATTTGTTGATTGTCTCAGGTATTAGTCATCTCCTGGCCTCCTGATTTGATATCATCCAGAATTTTGCTGCTATGTAGTTTTTAACTGAGGAGCACACATCATGCTGCTCAGGAATCTAGAGTCCTTTAGGGGTTGCCAACCTCTCTCCTTGGTATGAATTATGAAATTTTTCAGGGAACAAGATGTTATACACAAAAGCACTGTGAAATGCATTTTTAAAGAATCCACAGTCAGTTATTTTATGTTTCCCTTTCTAAATAAATTGCATTCATATCACTAAACCTTCAAATATCCACATAAGCATTCAAAATAAATTGTTGCCAAGTAATTTTCTCTCTCTACAGTTTCTGCTTTCTGTTAGGGATGAAGACCTGGAACTGTGGACCACAGCTGCTATGGGTATAAATTCCAGTGCTATCAGTTAGAATCTTACTATTGAATAAATGAACTGGGAACTGGGAACCTTAAAATGTCAAAATATTCCTGCATCCCTAAAGTGAGTATTAATTTTACTATTTTTTCACTAGATTGATAAATAAAATGTTCTTGGTGGTGGGTGAGCTTACTGATCTGCTAATAATTTATTGCCTGTTTTGTGATAACTCAAATTTATTTAGAACTTTATTTCTTCGCAGCAGCCACTGTGCGTCTCATTTGACATATTATAAATATATTGACTTTACTTAGAAATTTGCTTTAACCAAATGAATGATGAATAGCCACAAAGAGCTTAACACTGTATTTCTCAAAATAACATCAACATTAAAATTTGTTCTAGCCTGAGTGGTCCTTAAAGCAGCATATCCACATATTCTAGATTCTCTAGTAGTAAAGATATTTTGAAATCAAGAATCAGATCAATCAAATCTTATTTGAGTAAACCAGTATAATTGGAACCTCTCTCTTCTCCTCAAAAACAGATTTCAAATCAGTGCACCCCCTTCTCTCAATTTTGTTCTATGCTATTACCCTAAAGATATTTGAAAATCTCTATGCATAAGATGCTAACTCTTATTATTGTAAAGTGATGATAGAAATATTTCCAAATGGTTTGTGTTTTCTGACACTAAATAGAAGTTTAATAAGAAGGAAAATTGAACTAAAATGCATCAAATCATTATGTTATTTTTGTATGCGGCTACCATTTTCCCCAGGCATGTCACTATTTAAATGATACAAGGCAATTCAGCATGATCTTAGGCTATTTTATATTTGTCTACACAGTGTGAGAAGTGGAACTAAGATAAATACTTTTCAAGCAAAGCTACCATCTAGTTTTATTGCTCTTTGATTTTCAGTAAAGCCTCTAAGATTCAACTATCACAATAGACACACATGATAATTCTCTTTTTTATAAAGATCATAAACAGCACCAAAATATCCCCTTCTGATATCCTTTTCTTCATGATATCTTAGACAGTAAAGCAATAGCAAAATAGCTAAATGCTTGTAAATGTCCTTCTGTATAATAGCTGAAAATCAGTTCTTAACATTTTTTAACCTATAAAATTAGTAGAAACTATTTGGAGATTTGACAGCATGGAGCAAAGTAATTTCTTTTTTTGAAATAGCAGCATATAAATATCTGTATGGTAAATTGAATCTTGATAATAATTTCAAAAGCAAGGGAAAAATTTTCTCAGTAGGTTCAGAGACAGGCTTTTTTTACTTGTTTCTCTTACTAAAATCAATACATTTGGAGATTAAATTGATATAATTATGTAAGTGAAAACAATATAAAATTTAAGGTTTTCATATAATCTGTCATATCGGTTTTCTAACACTATGTAATAAACTGCACAAACGTAGGAATATAAAATAATACCCATTCATTATCTAATAGCTTCTATTAGTCAAGAATCTGGTTGCAGATAACTAATTCTTCAACTCATAATTGTACTAGGTTGAAAGTCTTGCATCAATGGTGCTTCAAATTCATTTGATGTTTGGAGTTCATTATGAGCTGACTTGTGAGGGCCAGAATATCCATCTTCTTCATCTGTATAACTGGTCATTCAGCTTCTAGACAATACTGTTCCTTAGAAGCTGACCCTTTCCAAAGCCTAGCTGGTGCTTTCTTATAGGATAGCAACATTTTTTAAAAACTCATCGAGTTATGCCATTCCCATGGAGAATAAACTTCCTGATGTTTATAACAAAGTCAACTGATTAGGAAGCCTAATGACATTTGCAAAATCTCCATTGTCTTATTAGGTAATAGAATTCTATGTAACTGTTATTTGTAACAGTTTTGATATTGAAAGTGTGGGGATTTTTTTATACCAACCAATTCAGCAACTGCAAGTCATGTAATTGCAGATAATTCCAATAGTAGGATCCCAGATTAATCATAATCTCAGAAAGTTAAAAATTTATGAAATATTTGATTTAATATAATATTTTCATACTAACATAACATTTTCATCATCTCCCACACTCTATTTCCCTGTTTTGTACCCATTCCTACTATTCTTTTACTTATCTAATACTAATGTACTATTTCGTTTTTTTTTTATAAGTGATATAAATAAATGCCAGATCAAGGTGCACATGGGGTATGGATTGAAAGCATCTTGAATACAGTAATTTTCCATCTGTGAAGTTGGAAAATAACTTTCTGGCATGTGGATTGATTTACAAACCTGACACCTTGTCTATCTCTTTTGTTTAAGGTTTACAAGGGGGCCCCATTATTTAGGCTTGATTGACTCTATCATAGGCATTTAGTGATTAACTGAAATTCCAAGCCTTCCTGGAGGTCTTGTTATAAGATTGATTTTCCTGTTTCCCAGTTGCTATCCTAGGATAGGCTAGAAGTTCATCACATTTCCCCATTAGCATGTTTGCTATGTTTGAAAGAGGTAAAACATGGTTAACCAAAGATGCTCCTCTCATCTCTGCAACTCAGAATATCACAAAGGTTCTAGAAACTCTAAGACAAGAACCAGGTATGAAGGCAAAATATATATATATATATATATATATATATATATATATATATATTCCTTATTATATCAGAATATAGAACTACTCATGTAAGTAAAATTGTGTTCACAAATCCCACTCACACATGAAAACAGGATTACACAAGCCCACAGAGTACTGTCAAGAATCTTCATGATTGCTTTAGAATTCTGCGATCACAAGTGCCTGACAAATTATGGTAAGGAAACCTCTGATTACATGAAGATTTCACACAACTGAGGCATAGATAAATGTGACTAACACCACAGCTACATTTTCTTTCTTACCACATTTCAGGAGTTTTGCTTTGTACTCAGGGACTTGCTTTGTAATCAGAGTTGTAACAACCTTTTCCTTAAATTTTTTTCACAATTTTTAAAGTTTATAAAATTTAATAAATGGTCATAGAACAGATAGCCTTTGAGTGGGAAGGGTGAGCTGAATCCAGACTATCACAGACATCAGTGTTCCCTCCGGATAAGCCATGCTTTCCACCCTACACAAACCCTCATTCCACATAGATGAAGGAAGTGAGGGGAGGCATCTATGTGGGTGATAGCTATTTCAAATTCCTTTGTCTTAGATAGAGATACAGTAAGATGATGAGATTTGAAGAAAGGTGAGAATCTTCCCCAAAGCTGTGTTTATGACCGACCTTAAGGACTGTCTGGATTACTATCAGGATTATGAAAAGCAGGATAACAATTGGTGATGAGATCCTCATCTCATGTTTTTAAAATAGTTCTTATTGCTCAGTATCTGAATCAAAGATCATACTATATAACTGAGAGCCTCAGTTTGAGGAAGAGCCAGTACCACATTTACATTGGATCCTATTGCCACCAAAATAACAGGGATAGATTCAAGTGTTGACAATGTGGAGAGTGGTGAGTGTTTTAAAGCTATGGCTAACATCCAAATCATTCCAGACCAATGTACAATTCTAAATGCTAATAACTAAATCATATTTACCTCTCTAAGTATATAACTATGGCAGAAAACTTAATGCTTATGAATAACAGTACTCCAAATGAATGAATCACTCTGAAGTCACACATATGTATGGACATAAATTAGGACAGATATTGAGTCTGCTTCAAAAATGTTTAATTTTCACACATTGAAAAATTCAACATATTGACAATATGACATGAAGTGATGACTCCTAACATATCAAACTCTTTTGGCATTTTAATTTTCTCCAAGCTCCAAGTTCAACAGTACTTAAAAGGACCTAGACTTCGAGGCTCTATTGAACCAAAATCTGAATTACACATAAGTATGCTTCCTCAATGTCATTTGTTTTAAGTGCAGCTACTGTAGGCAATGTTGTAAAAATAATTAAGATTCACAGAAAAACCAATCAATAAGTGTGATACAGAAAGGTCATATATATCCTTAAGGCTTTGTAAGAATTGTGCAAATTTTGAGCTTTTGCTTAATGTTTTATTTAATGTTATTTTATAATCTCTGTGAAGCATTAACTTCTGACCCCATTTTTAATTTTAGTAGGGGTAGAAAGTTTAGGTTGGGTTAGCTCCTCTAAAAATCTTATCTTTCTCAAGCCTGTATTTAGTTGTACATATCCATAAATCATTTTCTCATGAATTCAATTGTTGGACTTTTTTTTTCTGTGAATAATTAACTTGCAAGCTGTGATTTATAATGGATTAAATAACTGCAATAAATTAAGTGGTTAAGTTTCATCAAAATGAAAGGACTATGAAAAGTACTTCTTGTTTTTATTTTAAAAGAAAGAGTTTTCTCTTAATGGCCTAGACTTTGTAGGAATGAAAATATCTTTGTTGAGAGTCATTTATCCTTCCTCTACTTTATGATTACTGATTCTTCAAAATCAGATGCTACAATACAATCTCCTTGTTTTTAAAATTTCCGCTACTCTTTCTATTTTCCTGCTAAAGTACTGAGAATTGTCTACTCTGCTATACAAGTAAGTTTTCTGCAGAGCTTCCCAGTCTTGACCAGCTTTCTTACCTTAACCTGTAATCACCTGGGGAGTAGTCACTTGTCCAATTTAGATGACAGAATTGCTGTCCATGGTCCTGCACCAAAAACAATTCCCCTGGCTTATGTGGGAACTGTATCTAAAATTGTTGCATAAGTGATATTCCGATTCATTCAATATGTTCTACAAATCTGCTTAATTAATTTGGAAATGTAATGCATTGAAAATAATGGTCATAAAGAGAAATGTATTGTGTGTGTAAAGAAAAGCAAACCTCATTACCATTTACAGATTTGAACTTGGAAATAAAGTTGCCAGTAACTACCGCTTAGAACCAGAGGATGGAGATAATAAAATAAAGGGCAGAATGAGCTCCTGGAACTTGTTTCTGAAGCAACCATACCTGAATCAGGACACACACGTGGTCCTTTTATGTTAAGGTCACTAAATTTTCCTTCTTTCTTATTGAGTTGGGTTTCCCCACTTATAATGGGAAATTATCAAATCACTGGTGTAAATTAAATACTCCAGCTGCCACGGAGACCAGGAAAAGTAACTTGTTTCCATGTGTCAAGAAAAGGAGGTTATCTAAAAGTAGTAATATGCAAGACAGTGTCTAAAAGACAGGCAAAGAACAAGCCAAATGAACGGGATAAATAGGAGCATTCCTGAATGGAACTGAAAATTTGAATAAAAGTTCTTTGAACATTTATGAAATCATTAGTAAGATGAGATATGGAGAAGGAAAGAGTGAATCACAAGAGATTGGAGGGAAAGAAGAAGCTTCCTAAGTCATATGGTAATTTATATTATCAATCACTTGAATTTTTTTATATTAATATATATCCACATTCAAAATTGAGTCAGTGAAGGTGGGCTATTCGTACATTCTTCCAAATGTTGACAACCAGTATTTCAGTGCCTTTCTTTCTTTATTTTACCTCAAGAAAAGATAACTAATATTTACAAAAAATTGATCTACATGTTTAGAATTTTTGCAGCATATATCTTTCATCTGGTAAATACAGAAAACTTCTCTGGTATATTCACATAATATAATGTTACTCATCAATGAAAATTGCAAATATTTAATTACTCCTAAGATAGAGATTTATAAACATATAATGAACATATAATGTGGTTTCAAACCCATAAACCAATCATAAATTAAATATATCACCAGCCAAAAATGTATTTAGTGTCCATAATCCACCAAACATCGTAACTTAGCAACACAACATACTGAAGGGTATAAGTTACTTATACTTGTGATATTCTGGCTGACCGAGATCTCTGACTCAATGCAGCTGTCCAAAGTCACAAAAAAAGGAACAGATATACTTCATATATCTAACCTTAGAAAATAACAAAATTGAAATTTTAAAGTGTATTTCTACTGAGGGAACATCACTTTTTTCAAGTCATTTATTTATTTAGTTAGTTAGTTAGCTATTTTACTATGTTGTTCAGGCTGACCATGAGTTCTGTATTTAGCCCATGCTTGCTGGAAATTGGTGAGCAGACTTGCCAGAACAGGGCGCTGCAGTGACATTAGTCGCATATTCCCCTCTCAAGCAAGATTGGTGGGGAGTGCCTGGCCTGCATGACGCCACTGACTAAGACCCAGTAGGCTAGCCCAAACCAGGTCCCAGTGCCTGGAGGTGCATCCTAGCAGTGAAGCCTTTGGTAGGTTGACCTGAAGGGGCGGGCCCAGCAGAGGCTGCCCAGTTCTGTGTCTCCCTAGTACACCGCAGTGGGCGGGAACACCTAGCCGGCATAATTCACACAAAATGTAACCGAAAAAGAGAAAAAAATTGGGCCTCCTACATTCATTTGTATGGAAAGAACAAAAAGTATGGGAAGAGGAAGCAACAAGAAAGGGTCCTCAGTCCCCAATCCTGAGAATACTGATCCAGGAAAGGGAAATGCAAAGGAAGACAGAAAACCTGCAATATCAGACACGGCACCAACAGACATAAAGCGATATCTCCAGAGCCTCATAGACGAGTTTAAAAATGAGGTATTTAACAAAATAAAGATATAAGCAGAATAGTTAGAGAAATGCTAAGCACCGCTCAAGAAAAAACAGATAGTGGAATGGAAGAAGAGAAAAAAAGGGGAGAATTGTTGGATGGAGAAAATAGAGAAAACATATAATATGTGAAGCAGGTTCAAAGAGATTACCAAGAAACTAAAAACTCTATCGAAAACTGGCATTACAGCTTGAAAGAAACTAAGGATAGACTATCTGAATTGGAGAGCAGATTTGTAATATGGGAGCATGAAATGAAAAACTTCTTACAAATAACAAGAAAACAAACAGTAATAATACAAAGGCTAGAAGGTGATAACAGGATCTATAACTTAAGAATAAAGAACATAAAAGAAGAAGTAGGGACACAAACAAATGGGCTACAAAAGCTATTCACAGAAATAATCGAAGAGAATTTCCCTGATTTAGCAAAAGGTAAAGATACTCAGATGTATGAGGCATACAGGACCCCAGCCACCTACAACCCAAACAGAGCTACACCACCAGGCATATAATAATCAAAATACAAAATCCAATATAAGAACAGAATATTAAAAGCCATCAGAGACAAGAAACAGATCACTTACAAGGGAACATCCATCAGAATTACAGCAGACTTCTCGGCACAAACCATCAAATCACGAGGAGTATGGGGGAAAATAATTCAAGCTTTGAAAGATAATAACCTCCAGCCAAGATTGATATATCCTGCACAACTGTCCCTAGAAATTGATGGAAAAACAAGATGCTTCCAGGACAAAGAGGAACTAGGGGAATTTGCAACCACCAATTCAACTCTACAGAGAATACTACAGGATATTCTAAAAAAGGAAAATACCAAGACTTCAGAAACAGTGGCAGAGAGGCCACAATGAATGGAGCAGAAAGCGAAATGAAGAAGACAAACTGACAACAAACGACAGAAAAAGAGCTCAACAGAAATGAGGCAGAGAAGACTGGATGGTAGGAACAGCTATTTTGGAGAAAACAAGACGTCATAATAGCTAGTGCTGATTTAGTATCATCTTGCTTTGAAGTTCCATCAAGCTTTTATTCTTCTGTCTCCATCAGTTTCAACAGGTTGTATCTTATTATATTTTATTATATGTGATAATATAAGCAAAAACTTTTATAGACAAGGAGATTATACAGAAATCATTGTTCATTTTCTGATAGTTGGTTTTAAATACCCTGTAATACTGTCATTTCCTTGAATGGTTTTACCATTGTCTTGATATGTTTGGTGCTACAGTATACGAAGTTACACTCAAAGATTTCAAGGAAAGAGACACTATGATAACTACTTTTAGGTCAGGATATCTTGTGGTGAAACACTATTTTGCTTAAATGGTTATGCTTTGACCTGCGCTGTTTTGTTGTTATGCCCTCTTTTATCTCAGTCTCCTTTTTTTAATTATTTGCTTTTTTATTTTTATCTTTTTAATTAAGGGAAAAATAAAAAATAGCAGGATACATTATAGTAATCCAATTTGATTTCCTGTTAACTTGATTTGAAACCCTGTATAGCCCTCACCATCTTGCTTTGACTGATTTTCCTCTATTCTGCTTTGCTTGATAGTACCACCTTCGAAAGTATAGGCAACTACTGTAAAGACAATAAGATTCATTATGATGCCCATTCCAGTTGACTATTCTCTTCTTTTAAAGTCCTGTAATATCTCCAATGTTTTGGTTTTATTCTTTACTGTTTTGTTCAATTTTATTATAACTGATGATATAGGCAATTCTTTTTAAGATAGCAAGAGGCAGTATGGTAACCATTGTTGATCACCTAGTATTTTGTTTTTACATTACCTATTATGTCCATTCTTTTGATTTGACTGACTCTGTTCTGTTATGTCACATTTGGTTTTACACTCTTCGAAAAAAAAAAAAATAATAAGAACTGTGGGCGTAATAAAACCCAAAATGTGTAATTGTCATTGTACAAAAGAAAGGAAAAGATAGTGCTCTAAAGAATATAGCTGCACTCTCCAAAAAATAATAAGAATTGTGGGAGTAAAAAAAAAAGTGTAATTGTTATTAAAAAGAGAGGAAAGGAAGGTGGTCTAAGGGATATAACTGCATGTATGTTTGAGTGTGTAGCATGGAAATCCATATTACTGAACTTTTGTTGGATCATTGATCGGCACTGTCTGCATTCTCATTGTGTGAATGTTTACTTTACATGCTTTAATTTTATAATTTGGACAACTATTTAAAAGATGACAATATGTAACCTATTAACTAGTGATATCTTATTGTATTTTTTTCCTTGAAATTCTGTATTATTTGTACCCTTTTACTGCCTTTTTAAAATTTACTTTCTTCTTTTTCTCTCTTTAAATAAAAAAGTTTAAAAATGGCACTATAATATATTGTAGAAATATTACTTTAGAAACACATAAAAAGCTGTATATTACATACCCATTTCAAATATTTTAATCTTAAAATCATTTGAAATTTCCTTTCCAGGGAGACTTCATATAAATTGTTTTATTTTACTTTAAGACACTGCTAAATGAAGGTTTCATTATCACCTTTATTCTAGAAATGATTGTATGAAGTATATAGAAACACAATTATCTTTGTCTCTAAATAAGCAAGTAATAAAATTAATTTATTCTATTTAACACAAAACACACCACACATCCCCCAGAAGCAAAATGAATTGAACAATACTGATGTTTTCAGATAGCACTGAAAACTCATCCATTTGTCCCCGTTTGTGGTGTCTCCCCCTATAAGCTATGCTGGGAAGATTGTGATAACCTAAGCACTTGTATTTCCCGGGTTTGAGTGTTTGTCCATTCAGGTACCACATCCAATACTCTCTCCCCATGCACTGCTTTCTGTATCTCTGGAGGCCACATCTAGACTTGCAAATTACAGCCTGCAATAGAGCCAGCAACAATTCCTCCAGCCCGCTGTCATTTATACCATGCTTCAGCACATCATACTGAGGTTAGGTAGTTTCAGCAGAATGGGGCACAGGCAGTGTGCTTTCCAAAGAGTCAGCCCTGGTTTTCTTATTGAGATTTCTGAGGTGAAGCCCAGTAAGCTACAATTTTAGGCAAATGGAGAAGCAGATGTTCCATGCAGTGCATACTTCAAGAAACACTGGCCCAGAAGCATGTTTATTTTTCTTATTCCATGACTTAGGAGAAACTAAGCAGCTGTACGTGAAATCAGGTGACAACTAGAATATAAAATTAGACTGATGACCTAAGGTGAGTTGCTAGTGGCATAAGAGAGTTAAACAAAATGTATCTATATTATACATTTTCCCCTCAACCACTAATTCTTAAAATGAGTTAACCATTTGTTTTGCATTAGCTAATCTAATAGCAATACTCCAATCTGGTATAGTTATTATAGCAGACTTTTTCTGAGATTTTTCTGACACTGCACCTTTTCAAATCAATCAATCACAGTGGTCTTTTAAAAAGTAATAATCTTTAAGCAAAACCCCCTTCATCTCAGCAGTTTCTCTCTGAATTTATCTTGCTGCTGGTGGAATTCTATTAATGCTTTTAAATAAATATTAACAATCAGCCCTCACAAACATTCAATGGTATAGTGGTGCATTTTATAATAGTGTTAGTTTTCTAAGACTGCTAATTATCTGTTTTAGACTTAAAATTTAAACTCAATCAGTAAATTGTAAGTGAATTTCTATTTACTTTTGATAACATGAAAGAACAGTGATTTACAATGATGCTTTCAGTGCAAAAAGTTACACAAATTTAAATATTAACTGTTAATTACTTTTGTGTGTGGATCAGTAGCATGCATTTTGGTGACACACTTAAATGCCAATACTTCCATGTGAATTTAGAAGTAAAAAAAAATCAACATCTGAAAAAAACACAATAAAGCATTTTAAGAAAAACAAACAAAAGCAATATAGTCCCATTTGATTTTTATTATGTTTCTGGTCCTTTCAAAGTTTAAATGGCTTTTGATTGAATGTCATATATTTACAGGACATGTCAAATATTTATAATATTTTGTCATTTTATCTGTGACAGGATCACTTAAGCATTTCTCTCTGTATCTCTATTCACTTTTATTTGTTTAGTTGCACCTTAGAAAGCCATTCAGTTGGTATAAGCCACTGAAAATGTCAGAAGGTAACACAACTAAAAATTATAACCCATTTTTTCTCCCAAATGGCCTTCTGATTTTAATTGCACATCTCAAAAGTTCAAGCCCTTTAATTCTCATTTAAGTTGAATGCTGTAATCAGTAATGTCTAAGTAAAATCCTAATTTTTATTAAATTTAAACTAATTGCCTATATTTTCTATTTCTATAGCTAAGACAAAGTAGAAAAAAAAAAAAAGCAAATAAAAGACACAAGAAATAAATGCATACTGATGGCCAGGGAGAGGTTACTGAGTTCTTTCTCCTATCATGATATGGGCCCAGTTTCCTTAGTCACTGTGGTGTTAGCAACATGGTGGTCAAAAAGAGACACAATGTCCTTCTTATTTACCTGGGTAAGGGGTAGAGTGACTTTCAATATTTAGTAAAAAACAAAAAGCATCCTAGACTTCACTCTCCTGGAGAATGTGCCACAGTAATGGCACCATTAGTGCATAGCAGAAAATGAGCTTCACCAAATCAAGTCATGAAACCATCTGACCAAGTAACAGGGAAAGCTTTAAGAAAAACTGTGACCTTTCAAATAGATACTGTTGAATCAATGATCTAAGAAATGCTTCTGAGTTTGGATATAATCTTTTTGGGTATCTTGTTAATGTCCATTTATGCAGAATGGGCTCCTTGTGGAGAAAACAGCAAAAGGGTTATTAGAAAATATTCATAGGATCAATACCTATGGAAAATAGGGGTAAAGAAAGAAGGCTCTGGTAGAAATTGACCTGTGATGAAAGTCTCTCAGCTAACTCTCCATGAAGTGCTCTAATGTGAGAAACTCTTGATGTTGCCCTAAATTAGGTTAATGAAGTCAGTACAAACTTTTTTTCATCAGATGCTGGTGCCTAGAGAAATCAGGTTTGAT
Source organism: Cavia porcellus (assembly GCF_034190915.1). NCBI lineage: Eukaryota > Metazoa > Chordata > Mammalia > Rodentia > Caviidae > Cavia > Cavia porcellus. Next base: position 31,848,660 of record NW_026947501.1, read on the forward strand.
CTTGGTCAGGTGCCTCTCTTTCTCTGAGAAGCAAGGAAAGCACTGCCTGTACCTACAGTTCAACTTTTGTTAGATAAAGGTTTAATTCTTCCAAAAGCTGGGAAAACAACTCTTTTCTGAAGGTGAGTCTGAATAGAACATCTATGGTAAACAACAACGCATATATTGAAAGAGAAAAGGGAGCGGAGGAGGAGGGATGAGGGAGTAGGAGAGAGGGAAAGAGAGAGAGAGATAGACGTCTTTACTTTTTAAAGCTGTCCTTTAGCTCCAACATTCAACTCTAATTCTACAGTGTGAAAGCTCTCACAGTTAATGTTAAGTGAATGTGTCAGTCTCCAGGTAAAACTTTATGTCCAGGGCAGGGGATTTGGCTCAGCGGCATAAATACCTGTGCCCCAAGTGAGAGGTCATGAGTTCAATCCCAGTACCAAAAAAACAACAAAATTATGGCCTGTAGTTTACTGCACTTGAAAAAGATATCTCGGGGGGATTTAGCTCAGCACCGTAAGCGCCTGCCTTGCAAGCAGGCAGTCGTGAGTTTGATCCCCGGTACGGATAAAAAAAAAAAAAAAAAAAAAGATATCTCCATTATCTTTCAAATTGCTAATACCTCACGGTATAGAATTAGATAATAGATATCATCTTTAAATTATGAGTTCATGCATTATTTCTAGGTATAATAAAAGAAAATATGCACTCTCAAAATTTTGAACGCCTTAGTATTTACTATCCCTACTTTAATAAGAAAAAAAATGCATGAATTGTTTTTATTCAAATGTTTTGTTTTGTTTTGTTTTGTTTTGTTTTGTTTTGTTTTTTACCAAGAAAGGAACTCAGGACATTGTGCATGCCAGGCAGATGGTTTGCAATTGAGTTATATCCCTGGTTATGAATTGGTTTTAATCGTAGACATTATTTGTAAAATTTATTTTCAATGGACCGAGTTTTAAAACTAGTGCTTTATCTTTTCTAAAAGACAGAAATATTTTCAAAAAAAGCTACCAGACAAACAGTAAGCATGTTTACTCAGAGGGCATGGCTTTCCTCAGTACTATATCCATGAGACATTTTCCGGAATAATGTCAGCATTTTGTCGCTTATTTACTTATATTTTCCAGAGCTGTGCGTTGTTCTGAGAAGCAAGCAGCATGAAAGCCACTCATGTCATCAGGGAATTGCTTTCATCCATGTCCTGGTTTAAAACAAAATATCAAAGGATCTTAACAAAGATACCATATTTGTATAACCTCTCATGACTTTAGTTCAGAAATTAATTCCTTAAAGCCACTATTTGAATGTGAAAGGATTTGTATTTTTAAAAACATAAATATATCTTTAACTTCTGTTTATTTGAGTGTATGATTACATTTGGCTCAAGGCAATATGTGAAATACTGTAAAAGGATCATTACAAAAGAAACAGGGAAAACGAAAGAGTAGGTGTTAGCTTCTCATATTTTTTATAGAGTTTTGAAATAAGGCTAAAGAACTGTAATATACTATACTAATCGAGAGAAGATTTTGAAAACACTGTTTTGTCTCTTTTTATTAAATCAGTTGACAAAGCTGATGGACCCAAAGTAGAATTTTCTCAGAGTTATAAAAATAACTCCTTCATGTGTAGAAAGCTATTTAAATTATGATGGCATGAATTATAAGGACATTGATAAAATCTAACATCTACCCGTGACAAAAACTCTTAACAAACTGAAAATAGGAACACATACAATATGGTAAGAAGCATTTTTAAAATTCTACAGCTGAAAATACATACTTAATGCAAAAGAGCAAATGGTTCCTCTTTCAGATCAGAAACAAGGTGAGGATGATCATGATTATTGTTCTCACCTAAAATAGCACTAAAAGCTTTACAACAATAAGACAACAATAAGAAATAAGTTCATTGGAAAGTAAGAAATCAAATTATATCTATTTACAAATTATATGTTTATCTACAGAGAAATGCTCAAGAGCCTAAAAGCAAAAAAGCCTCCTAGAAATAATTTTAAAAATTCAGAAAGATCACAGAAAGCAAGGTTAACACAAAACACAACTACATTAACCAACAAACATTGAGAAAATCATTAAAAATGTAGTACAATGTACAATTGCTCCCAAAAAATGAAATTCTCATTACAGAGAAAAGAATGTATAGAAACAATAATGGAAAATAATTAAAAAATGAATAATAACAAAAAACACTGATGAAAAAATGAAAGAAGGCGGAACTTAATTGTGACATGTATCATGACCCAGGATTAGAAGATTTAAAAAAATAAAATATTAAATCTCCCTAAAATGATGTATGAGTTCAACACAATTCTTATAAAAATCTCAGAAGTATTTCAATAGACATAGAGAAATTAGCAACAAAATGTATGTAGAAAACACAGGACCTGTAATAAGCACCTCAACTTTAATAACATAAAGCAAAATAAAAGGACATACTACCTAGGCCTTCTATATAGTACTGTGATCAAGATGTTTGATGGTTAAAGATGTACATTAATGGAAAGAGCAAGAAACACTAGGTATATAACTGCTTAGCCAAATTTGGACAAAAGTGAAGAAATAACTCAATAAGAAAGGACATTCTTTCCAAAAATTGGTGTTGTAGAAAATCAAGAAAAGAAAAGAAAAGTGGAAACTCAACCTGAATTTTGCAATTTATATAAAAATTAACTCAAATGAATCATGCATTTAAAACTAATATGCAGAATTCTTCAAATACAGGAAAATATAAAACAAAATTTATGAGGCAGAGGATAATGTTTACTTCAACATGAAGATAAAAGCATTTCATAAAAGGAAAATTTAATAATGGCTTCATCACAATTAAAACTTATAAATCTTTAAGAGATTGTTAAAAGAAGATGAAATGCAAACTTCAGGCTGGGAAAAAAAAACATTTGAAATCCATATAGGTACAAAATATTTATATCTAAAATACATAGAATCTTAAATTTTACTAACAAAAACACAATCTGATTTTAAAATGGACCAAAGACACAGAAAAATATAAATGAATGGCATATGAGGCATGAAAAGATGCTCAGTATCATTATAATTTGGGGAATGCAAGTCACAACTAAAATAGGACTTCAGTGTATCATTTTCTGTGACTACAAGTTAAATGCGTGACAGCAGAGCACCAATCGCTGGTTAGTACTTTATTACTCACACATGGCTGGTGGGACTGTGAAATCGTATAGCTACTTTGGAAGAATATAACAAATCTTTACGAAAGTGAGCTTGCACTTGACATACAATCCCAATTTGTGCTCTTGAGATTTGTAAGACAAATTTAAACCAAAAAGCCAATCATTAGAGACAAAATAAGTATGCATTAGTTTGAGGAATCTGAAGCAGTCGGGGACCAAAGCACAAAGTAGATGTGCGGTTGGTGGAACGAAAAAAGATGTAGAGATACGTTATACATTCTGCGTACATGGCAGTACTGTGTTAAGCACTTCATTTCTATTAAGATGAAAACTTTGCTGTGTTTTTACCACAATAAAATGCATGATTGTAAAACACAGAACATCAAAAATATAGTTGGCAGAATTCTAAAAGTATTCTCTCCATCAGTGTCCAAACTTTCATTCCCAAAGCCTTGGATATAATATTCCCATGATTGTTTTATATAGGAAAGTTGACATTAAAGTAAAGATACTATCTGAATGGACTGATGTTATCACACAGGCTCTTTAATGTGAAGTGCTTTCTCTGACTGGGAGCAGACAAATAAATCATGTTGCAAGCATGAAGTGTGTTCCTCCAGCTGTTAGTGGTTTTTAAGCTATTCATGGACTTAGAAATAAATGTAAACTGGTATGAGATACAAACATTTCCTGGATTCCAGCCTGCAAAGATATAGGAGCTGATTCCTCCAGAGGCGAGGGTCTAAGCCCAACGTATTACCTCATGAGGCTGCTTATCCAAAAATTATTTCCAAGCTGAGAGCCCAGTCCCATCACTTCCAAGTTGCTGCCTTTAGAGGACCTAAATCAAACCCATCAGATTTTTCTCTTTTTTAGGAAATGTGTTGTTTTAAGTCTGTATATGAAGGAATTTTTACTCAGCAACAGTTAATACATACAGTGAGAGCTGTCAGGAGACCGAGGAGTCCACTAAATTATAACTTCACGTGGGAAAGGATTTGTGTTTTGTGCTTTCACAGACATAACTAAAGCATCTGTAACAATGCCACCCATTCAGCAGATGCTCAATTAATTTTTTTACTTACTGAGTAAAATTATCAAGTAAATGTATTTTTATTTGATCCATTTTTATTTTGAGACAAAAGAATTCATAGATACAGTAGAAAATATAAAAAAGTAATAATTAATTTCTAAAATTGTAGAGATAGACAGGATAGCTTTCAAAGGAAAGGACAGGAGAGTGATTAAGTACTGACTCTAGAAATGTGCTTGGAGAAAGCAGGGGAACAATATACATGGTTTAAGATTGCATTTAACATATTAAAACCTGGAAATCCAAAATCTGAAGGTACAGATATAAAATATGTACATATATGTACAAATTTCATAATGTACTTTCTATACTATGTGAAATAGTACACTATTTAATTCTGTAAGCAGTAAAGTTGGAAGAAGTGATTGGGAAGTTTGTTAAGAGCTTTGCATATAAAAAGAATATGAGCAACACATGCTATACAATGGTTTAATATTTCAAAGTTACTGCAATTTTTGGCAAAGAAAAGATTCATAGAAAAGCTAAGGAAAGTGATTCACATGTCTTTCAAACTGAAATATCAAAGAGAATGTCCACAATAGTAGCAAGATTGGGTTTGGAATAAAGACAGGAGGAAGAAAATGATTAATAGAATCTCAAAAAATTCAGGAATAAGTGAGCAAAAATTGTAAGCCAATGGGTCAAAACAGGGCTGTATAAAATTGTGTCTGTGTAGTATTGAGTCCAAAAAAGAAGTTTTAGCCTTTCCATTTGTGTGGAAAGAGGAAGCCTGCAAGCCTTTCTAAGAATAAGTCATCAATGCTATCTATGTACACAAGTCAAAATGAAAAATCAAAGCCTGTGATCTTCTTAAGAGAGCAAGAGGAAAAAACTTGTTGGAAGAGGATAGAGAGATAAGAGGATAAAATGCTATGACAGAGCCCTGCAGTTTTCTCTGTTTTGTTTTCTCTTTGGTTCTTTTAGTTTAGTTTTGTTTTGTTTCTAGTTTTTCTTAGTATGGTGTTAATGATCAAATGCTAACAAAAAATCACCCACTGAGTGCTCATAAAATGAAAAACAGCTGCTTAACTCAGATTTGCCATTGCTGGGATAAAATGCTTGACACCTACAATTTAAAGGAGGAGAGTTTTATGTTAGCAGAGTTTGAAGGGTTTCATTTCACCATTGATTGGCTGCAAAGCAGGATTATGGCCTTGGGTGTGGCCCAGGACAGCCGTCACATCACAGCAGTGGAGAAGCAGGACATAGAAAAAGAGGCAGGAGAGACATTCCCCAAAGGAACATCCTCAGTGACCACTGCTTTCAGCTGAGCCCCACCTCCTGGCACCACACTCAGATAGTCAGTGAATCCAGTGGATTAGTCCATTCTGGGAAACTGGTGAACTCGAAACTGACCATATATTTAGAGTTAGAGTAAGGCCAGGCTTGTAAACAGGGAGCACCAAATGTGAGCCATGTAAACAAGTTTTTCGGACTAGAGCAAAGCTAGTCCAGTAGGTGTCTGGCCCGGGTGCTCCTCCCTGCTAACTACAGCATAGATAGCGCTGATAAAGCTTTGCTTTCAGTGTTCTCAGCAACACAGTGAGACGGTGCACTTTCGACCTTCATGCTTTCCCCTCTTTTTACTGTGTATAAATAAAGACACAGACCATGTTGTGTTGTCACTGCCTCGCCATCAGAGAGGTCAGATCCTATCTAGCCCCAGCTTTCCCTTTAGTATGTGTCTAGTTCTTTTTTAATTCCGTTTCCCCTCTCAGGACCCCACTGGCTGTGTGTGCCATGGTACTTTGTGATCTAATCATTTCATAATCTAGTTAATTTGACCATTAAGTGGCACAGTAATGTTTTGCTTCTTAAAGAAAGCATACATGTTAAGCAAACACATTTTTAAAATATTTTAAAATTTATGTAGTGGTTCTTATGGGAAAATATGAAAAATTATAAACTCCTAAAACCATGCAATTTTAAATGTCAAAACATTTTTTGTGATAGGATGAAGACAGACTGTGCATTTTGCAATCAGAGTAAGGAGCCTGGAAATTAATTTTGTATAATTTTAATAAAATATTAAAATAAAAATTAAAATTTTAATAAAATATTAAAATTATCTAAAATTAAAAATTCCAAAATATGAGAATAATGTTAGACATCCTCATAAAGAAGCTATTTTCCTTGAATATAGGTATAAAATGTAAGGTTTAAATTAAAAGTTCTCTCTTTTAATGTAACATATGTATATTCTCCTACATCTAGATTGTACTTAATAAAATCATTATAAATTGATTTTTTGAGAAACATGGAAGACTTGAATAGAAATCAAAGTTGGAGCTGTTGCAGAACATCTATTTTACAGAAATGTAACAATTTTAACATAAGACTACTGTTGTCACGAGTTATCCCTAGATGATTCCCCAAAGTCTTACTTAGTTATAGGTGGAACTATTTAAAGGTGGTTTGATTTAAGGTGTGCAGCTGTGAGATCAAAATGTGATGCAGAGTAAAAGGTGTAAGTGTAACCTTCCCTATGGGCAGTAGCCTGGATAAATTATAAAGTTCAAGAAAAGAGTACTGTGTTTCTTCCTTGTCATTTGTCATTTACTTGCTACCTTCTTCTTGTCCAGCTGTGTCATAGATTGTTTCTCCTCTTGAGTGTTAGGGATTTTGTGTTAGCAATAAGAAAAGTAATGAGAACAGTTATTATCAGAGGTGACTGCCAAATTTTGCATTTTGAATCTGGAGAAATGTACATTCCTTTCCTTTCATAGTAAGTACATTATTATAGAGTACAGTATGTAAACTGTTAAAACAGGTTTTGAAAATAGAATTTATATTGTCTTTTTAATTTTTTTTAAAGATAGTAAAATAAAACAAAACAGAACAGAACAAAGCCAATCAAGACAATGCAGTGAAATTGATACAGAACTTCAGAGCAGGATACAATAATAGCTACCATAGCCTGTTTGCTATCTTCATAATAGTTGTCCATTCAAATAGGTATGGCAAAATCGTACCAAAACCAGAACACTGTAAAACCAATTAAAACAGAATATTGATTAGAGCAAAAATAATAAGAACAAAGCAAAACTGTGAAAACAAAACTGGCCTTCAAAGACAAGATAGAAGAAAATCCCCCTTATTTGTTATATTTCATACTGTTATCCTTCCAAGAGAGGCTCAGACCTCTGGCCTGAGGCCTGCGTAATCAACCAAACAATACAAGCATTAAGTTGCTTTATGTACTTTAGTTGCTATCAGCTCTGGCTGATCTGGAAACCATCCAGGTGCTAAGCGGGGAGGGGTGGTCATGAGACATTTGATTTTCAGGCCATGTGCTGGAGTAGACCTGACTTCTTCTCTCCTTGGTGTGCCCCTGACTCACACCACTTAGCAGGAAGGCTGGCTCCTTGCTTTCTTGGTCGGTCTCCCAAGTTCTTGCATGACTGATTCTCAGGAGATGCTGTCTTGTTCTCTCCCATGTGTGCATCCATTGTCTTTTTTCATTAATTAATTTGTACATTTTAGATCTACATAATGATCACATTCATCATAGGGAATTTGTACCCACACATGATATATCTGGATTCAATTTTTTCCATTCCCCTACACTCCTTTCAACCACTCTTCCCTTACTTATTAATGAAAGTTTTGTTTGAATTTTTTCTTTCTTTGTTTTTGCCCCTCTCTCTTGCTTTGGTCATACATCCTTCCTAGCTTCAGTGCGCATATGAATATTTTCTTCCTATTTCACAATAATTTTTAAACATTTTGGTCCTCATTTTCATTTTGGTCTCACACCACAGAAACCATGTCATAATTACATTTCTGTCTGATTTATCTGAACTAAGGGTGGTCTCAAGGTATACTCATTGACCTAAAAATTCCTCAGATTTATCCTTCTTTATGGCTGAGTAGTCCTCCATTACACTAGAAAATTACATCTTCTTTATCTGGCACTTGTAAGATTTATCTATTAAGAACCATGCGGCTATGAACATTGGTATGCAGTTAAATTTTGGGGGAAAATTCCAAGAAAGAGCTGGGCCAATTGGATCCTCTAGGTTTAGTTTATCAAGGAACCTACACACTGATTGCCTGGTAGTTGCAATGGTCTACACTTCCATCAAAAATAAAGAATGAATCCTTTTGCCAAACACCTTGCTAGCATTTGTTATCAATTGATTTCTTGATAAGAGCTCTGCTTTCAGTAGGAAGAATCACAGTGTTGTTTTAATTTGTGCCTCTTCAATGACGAATGATGTTAAACAAATTTTTCCATTTGTCTACATCTTCATCTGAGACGTGTCTTTCAATTTCAAATGCAGTTTTTTATTGGGTCATTAAATTTGGGGCAATGTGGTTTTTTTTTTGTTTTTTTTTTTCTTTCTGTTTTCTAGACATTAGTGTTTCTGTTTTAATATTTACATCTTGGTCCACTTGGAGTTTAGTTAGTGAACAGTGACAGATGTGGGTCTAGTTTTAGTTTTGGACATACGGAAATCCAGTTTTGCCAGTACTGTTTATTAAAGAGACTGTCTTTCTTCCAGTGAAAGTGCTTGGTCTCTGTCTCAAGATAAGATGATTGACTATGTTTGGAGTTGGTTCTGCATGTTACAGTCTGTTCCTCTGCTCTTGAGATCTTTTTTCTAGTACCACTGTTTTTTTCCTTATAGATTTGTAGTACAGTTACAAATCAGGAATCGTGATGCCTTCAGTCTTGCCTTCATTTCCCTGATTTTTTTTTTACTATTCTAGGTGGCTTCTGGTTCCAAGTAAATATTAAGATTATTTTGTCTAATTATATCATATATGCTATTGGAATTTTCATTAGGATTGCATTGTGTGTATAATAATTTTGGAAGTAGGATCATTTTCACTATATTGGTTCTTCCTACCCAAGAGAATATTTTCCCATTTTCTGATATCTTCTTCAATCTTCTTTTCCATAGTACGTACTTGTCAATGTGAAACTCTGTTACTTCCCTTGTTAAACTGATTTCTAATGATTTCATTTTTCTTGATGTTATTTTAGGTGCTCTTTGCCTAATTTCTCTCTGCATGAATTCGTTGTTTGTGTACAGAATGTTATTGATTTTTGAGTGTAGTCTTTGTATCCAGCTGTGTTACTGAATTTGATCATTAAATATAGAAGTTTTTGGTGGAATATTTAGGGTTTTCTATGTAGACTATCATGTAATCTGAAAAAAACAATAATTTAACTTCTTCTTTCCATCTTTATCTTTTTATTTCTTTCTCTTTCCTAACTGTTCTGGCTAATGTTTCCAGAACTACACTGAATAGGATTGATGATGATGGAAATCATTGTTTTGCTCCTGATTTTAGAGCAAAAGTTTTCATTTTTGATTAGTTAATGTGATGGTGGCTATTGTTTTGTAAAAGATTGTTTTCCCAAATTGAAAGCAAGACTATCTATTCCAATTTTCTGTAGTATTTATGTTATAAATGAGTGTTGGAGTTTGTCAAATGATTTTTATACATCTGTTGACATTATCATATGATTTTTGTCCCTGGCTCTGTTGATATGGGTATCACATTTATTTATTAGCATATGTTCAACTGCCCTCCACAACTCGATGAATCCTACTTGATTACAGTGTATAATGTGCTTGATGATTTGTTGCATTTTGTTTGTTAGTATCGTATTGAGGATTTTTGCACCTAGGTCCATTAGAGAGATGGTCCTGTAGTTTTCTTTTTTAGTTGGATCCTTCTTTGGTTTTCGTAACAGGATAATGCTTGCTTCCAGGAATGATTATAGTAATATTGCTTAACTTTAAATTTCATTGAAGAATTTGAGGAGTTGTGGCATTAGATCTTCTCTAAATATCTCATAGATTTCAGCAGTGAATCCATTAAGACTTGGAATTTTGTTTCTTGTTGGATTTTTAATTACAACTTCAATTTCATGGACTCATATTGCTTTAACATTTTATATAATCTTGATTCAGGCTTGACAATTCATATGTATCTACAAATCTGTTTGCTTCTTTGGTGATTTCCATCTTATTATTCTACAGTTTCTCAAAGTAGTTAATAGTGAGCTTCTGGCTTTCTGCAGGTTCTATTATGATTTCATTATTTTCATTCCTAATTGCTTGGATCTGAGTCTTTTTCCACCTTTTGTGATAAAGTTGGCTTAGCATTTATCCATTTTGATTCATCTTTTAATGATTCAGTTCTTCAATTCATAGATTTTGTACTGTTTTCTTAGTCTCAATTGCATTAAATTCTGCTTTGATCTTTACATTTTCCTCCTTATGTCACGCTTTGAACTTGAATTGCTCTTCTTTTTGTACAACATTAGGTTGTTTACTTGAGCTCCCTTAATTTCCCTGATGTGAGAATCCAATGGTACAAAGTTCCCTCTTAAGACTGTTTTGATTGCAATCCATGTTATGATATGTTGTTTGGCACTATCATTTAATTGTAATTTCTTCTTTAGTTTCATTTGTGATCCATCTACCCAGGAGATATTATGCAATTTCCATGTGTTTGGCTTCTGTGTGGTTTCTTTGAATTCCAGTTATATTTTACTATGGTCGGGGAATATGTATGGAATAATTTCAGTTCCTTTGCATTTACTTGGCCATGCTCTATGGGCTACTATGTGGTCTTTTCTTGAGAACATTCCATGTGTAGCTGAGAAGAAAATATATTCTGATTTTCAGGGGTAGAACACTCTATAAACATCTACCAAGTCCATTTGTTCACAGCATCTTTTCAGTTCTAATATTTTTTTGTTGATTTTTGTTGATTCATTTATAAAAGCAAAAAGCTAACCAATGAAAAAAACTAATATAAAAATCAGAGCGAAAAAGGGCAACAAAACAACAAACAATAACAAAAAACCTCAAAAATTATAAAATTCCTTTTCTGCCCTCAGTTCTGTGGAATTTTCCAAATCAGAGCTCACATCTGTGCTATGTAACCACACCAAATCTGCAATAGGCTTAGTGATGGATGTAGGGATGATCTTGGCCCCTGGACTTGGAGTTTGGTTCAGTGTCTTCATTCAGCATCCTTCTGGATGGCTCGATGGGCAGCCCATGTCTCCTTGCCCTGTTTGTCTCTGCACTGCTCGCCCATTTGCTGTGGCACCATCAGACAGACAGAGCCTGAGGCTGCTCCCAGTCCCTTATGCAGTACCCTTCCCCATTCTTGTATTGCCCTCGTCTTTTCCACTCCTCTGTCTCCTCTTCTGCTGCTGGGAGCAGGGTAGCAGAAATGCTGTTGGAAGATTCACTGCCCTGCTCTCTTGTCATTGGGAGCAACATAAGGAGGCATGTGACCTCTCACTTTTTCACCCACCATGTCATAAGATGGCTTAATTCCAACATGTGTCATTCTCATGCTGCTGGGAGCAGGTGGGGTGATGTTGTTCCACTATCTGTATTGCTGCCATGGTGTCCATAACCTTACTATCACTAGATGATTTAGTTAGCTTTTATGGCTCATCACAAAGAAAGAAAGAAAGAAAGAAAGAAAGAAAGAAAGAAAGAAAGAAAGAAAAAAACTGGCGGTCTCTGGAAGGGAAACAGCTTCCTGTCAACTTGCCCCTGTGAGTGCATTTGCTGCCAAGCTGCACAGCTCTCTGGAGGACAGCAAAAGATGTGAGGAGTTTTATATCACATGTGTCTCCTGTGTGGCTCGAGTTTGCTATGCTCCTGCAGTCCATCAGTTTTTTGGGAACCTCCCAAAATGGTAGTTCCTGCTACATATGCAGGCAGAGTTGCCACAGGCAGCCGTGTGGGTTGTTTTCCTGTTTATATAATCTTAGGTCCATGTTTTGTTTGGTCTGCAAGTCTCTCTTTTCAGATTGATTTTGGCGTCAGGCTGTATGTCCTTCTCTTTCTTCCAATTACATATGTTTTTAGATGATTTTCTCTGAGTAACTCCCATGTAGGCATTCCTCCATTCAGACGTGTTCAATCTCCAGCGTTTTGTAAAATAGATGCAATAGAAAACTAAAGATATACTTACTTTGTAAGGAAAACACAAAATATACAAGACAAATAGTAAAATTAATGTAAGTATATTTAATCTTGAAAATAAATTTATATTTCTATTGTAACCTATATTAAGTTTATGTAGGAGGGGCTCGGGATTTAGCTCAGTGGCATAAGCACCTGCCTTGCAAGCGCATGGTTGTGAGTTCGATCCCTGGTACCTTTAAAAAAAACTTTATGTAGGCATAAATGATTTATGTAATATACATAAATTTGAACAGCTTTTAATTAAATTATGCCTATTTAGAAATCTTAAAATAGCATTTCTAGATAATCTATTAAGAAGGTAATATCATAGAATTCAGTTTTTTGTTAATAAAATTTATGAAAAATTTGCAAAATGTCAGACACTGTGTTATGTTTTAGAAAATTAGTGTTTCACTCTTTGAGCCAAACTGCCCAGAAGAGGTGAGCACACAGCTCAGCTATCAGTTCAATGTGAAAATGTTGTGACAAACCAAGTACACTGTTGTTCACAAATGACTAATTTGAAGGTTACATGGCAGTGTCAATGAAGAATACACAATACATGCAGGATACAGAGAAGAAGAGCTTAAGAAAGAAGATGAAGGAAGGGTGTATAGAAAGATTAGCTTGCATTTACTATATACCTTAGGAAAAGAAAGATGGAAAGAAAAGATAGACGCAGGAAGGCATCAGCAAGGAGAAATGAATGGAAATTTATGACATTTTATAGAAGTAAAAAGGAATAGATATAGCTATATTTTAGAATGTCAATGAGCAAGTTTCAAGAAATGTCACTAGAAAAGTCTTCCTGAAATAGTATCACATTGGACAGCATGTGAAGAAGCTTAAATATTTAAAGTTTTTCTTTTGTTATATTATGGGAAAACAAAATAATTTCATAGCGAAATAATAGAATAACAATAGTTAATACATTATTCGTTGCTATCTTTAAAGATTTGCTCAGGGTACAAGACATAGGCATGAAATTTTCTGCAATTAATATTAGCACAAACCTTTCTTTTTAATGAACTAAGAGACTCTAATAGTATAATCAACTTGCATTCTTCCCCTTTCCCTGTCTAGGTCCTTTTTCCTTTGGAACAATTGCTTCCCATTTCACAATATGTAATGTAAATTTTAGAATGTATTTACTCTTTCAGTTTCTCCTACCAGGGAGACAATATTGTGTTATGTGAGTGACTTATTTTTTACTACTGAGTGTGATTTCAAGTTACATCCTTTTACTTATAAAAGTCTCAATTGCATCCTCCTTTATGGCCAAGTAGTACTCCACTTTACAAAAATACCACATTCTTTTCACTCATTCCTTGGCTGGTGAGAATTTGGATAATTTCCAAGATTTAGATATTACAAATTGTGCTGTTGTAAACATGGGTGCACATATATTGCTGTGGTATGATATTTTTAGCTCTTCTGGGCAGATAAACAGAAAAATAGCTGGGTGGAATTGGACCGCTAATACTAATTTCTTGAGGAAAAAAACTAGCAGTTTCATTAGTTTTCCCAGTTATTTCATCAGTCTAGATTCCCAACAAAAGTAGAAAAGATTTCTTTATTTCCCCAAAACCGCACCAGCATTTGTTATTGGTTGATTTCTTAATGATAGTCATTGATCCTGTGGTGAGATGGAATATCAGTGTTGTTTTAAATTGCATGTTTCAAATGACTAGTGATGTTAAACATTTTTTCATAAAGCATTTGCCATTTGTGTGTATTCATCTCAGATGTCCATGTTTTGTTTAGGTATTTGAATTTGGAGGATTTGATTTTTTTTCAATTCTTTATATATTCTAGATAGAATTCCTTTGTGTGAGGGATAATTGACTAATATTTCCCACTCAGTGAGTTGTCTGCTAAATTTGTTAGTGATTTCTTTTGTTGTCCAAAGGCTTTTAAAGGAGATGAGATCGCAGTTGTTGTTGTTGTTGTTTTTTTTTTTTTTTAATATTTCCCATGCAGTTTGTTTTTAGGTCACAAACTCTCTAGCTACAACTATGTCTTCAAGATTTCTACATACATTCTATTCCAGTAGATTGTTTCTGGTTTAATATTTAGAACACTGACTCATTTTTCTTTAAGTTCACTGCATGGTGATAAACATGGGTCTAGTTTTAGTTTTTGATATGTAATGACTCAATTTTTCCAGTAGCATTTATTAAAGTGGTTATGCTTCTTCCAGTGAACATATTTGGCTTATTTGTCAAAGATAAGATGCCTGAGTGTGTTTGCAGTTGTAGCTGCATGTTCTAACCTGTTCCACATATCCTCATGTCTGTTTTTGTTTTATTTTTACCAGTACCATGTTGATTTAGTCACGATAGCTTTGTAATATAATTAAAGCCAGACATTGTGATCCTTCTTCCTTGCCTTTTTTTGGTCCAGGATTACCTTTGCACTTCTAGGAATCTTCTGCTTCCAAATGCATTTTAGGAATGTTTTCTTTACTTCTGGGTAGTTTCCTAATAGCAGTTTGATCAGAGCTGCATTAAATATGTAAAACAATTTAAGGAGTATGACCATTTTCAGCATGTTTTTTCTTCCTATCTTTGAGCAAGGCATAGTTTTCCATTTTCTTATATCCTCTTCAATTTACTTTTTGACAGTGCTATTATACATGCATGTGCACATACACACACACACACACACACACACACACACACACACATATACATTTTACTTCCTTTGTTACACTGATTCCTAGAAGTTTCTTTTTTTGGGATGCTATCGTAAAGGGTGTTGCTCCCCTACTTTCCCTCTCAGTGAGCTTTTTTTATGTACAAGAGTTCCATTGATTTTTTATTATTGACTATGTACTCACCTATGCTACTGAATTTGTTTATTAAATCTTGAAGTCTTCAGGTGGAGTTTTGTTGTCTTCTATATAGAGTATCTTGTCATCTAAAATAATGGTAATTTAACTTCTTATTTTCCTATCCATATTTCTTCAATATCTCTCAGTTGTCTAATTGCTCTGGCTAGTGTTTCTTGAACTATATTGAATAGGTGTGGGGATAGTAGACATCCATATCTGTTCCTGATTTTACAGTGAAAGATTTCAGTTTTTTTCATTTAGTATGATATTGGCTGTTGGTTTGTCATGTGGCTTCTATCAGATTGAGACTAAGGCTATCTGTTCCTATTTGCTGTACAGTTTTTATCAGAAATAGGTGTTGGACACTGTGCAAAATTTTTCCTGCAACTACTGAGATGATTGTGTGATTTTTGTCTTTGACTCTGTTGACATGGTATACTATATCTATTGATTTTTGTATATTGGTCTATTCTTGAATTACTGGGATAAATTCCAGTTGGTCATGGTGTATAATCTTCATGATTTGCTACATTCTGTTTGCTAGTACCTTATTGAGGATTTTTTATGGCTGGGTCTTTCTCTGAGTTTGGTGTCACAGTACTACTTGTCTCCAGGAATGAGTTAAAGAATATTGCTTTCCTTTTAATTTCATTAAAAGTTTTTAGGAGTACGGATATTAACTTTTCCCTAAATTTCTTGTAGAATTCAGCAGTGAATCCGACAGGATCTAGGCTCTTCTTTGTTGGTAAATTTTTAATTACATTTTCAGCTTCATCGACTGATATTGAGTTATTCAGAATTTTTTTATCATCTTGATTCAGCTTTTGTAATTAATACATATCTAGGAATCTGTCTACATCTGTGTTTTCCATCATTCTTCTCTAAGCTTTATAATTTCTTCACCTTTATGGGCTTTGGGCTTGAGTTCTTCTTTTTCTAGAAGGTTCAGGTTCAACATTAGGTTGATTGTTTGAGCTCACTCTGTTTCTCAGATATAGGGAGTCATTATTATATATTTCCCTCAAGGTTCTGGCTTCATCATACTCCATAAGTTACAACATTGACTTATCTTTGTCATGTTATTTTTCTGCTGTTGTTTCTCTAATCCTTTCCTGTTTATTTGCTTTGCCTGTTTGGTTATTTCTTTTTGTTGTTGTTCTTGGAATTGTCTTTCAGTACCCTGTGAAGTGTTGGTTTGATGATCATAAATTTCTCCCAATTGTTCTTTGACATGGAAGTATCTTTTTTTTCCCTCCATTTTGAAAGATAGTTTTGCAAGATTCATCTGTCTGGGTTGGAAGTTGTTTTTTTTCAAGGCTTGAAACATTTCACTTCAAGCTCTTCTTGAGGTGAGGGTTTGTGTTGATAAGTCTGCTGTAATTCTGATGGACTTTCCTTGATATATCTGTTTATATTTTCTCTAACAGTTTTAATATTCTATTTTGTATTGAATTTCTGGGATCATGATTAATATATGTCTTGGTGTAGATTTATTTTGATGATGGCTGTTTGAAGTTCTACATGCTTCACTAATCTGTTTGTCAGATTCTGTTCCCATACATGGGAAAGTTTCTGCTATTTCTTCTGCAAATTATTTTATGTTATATGTGTTGATTCCCACTTTTTCATTGTTATGTATCAGTCTTATATTGTTTTTCTTTACCTTTTTTCACATCCGTTGAATTATTTCCTTGTCTTTTTTTTATATTTAAGAACTATTTCCTTTCATAATCATTAGACGCAATCCTGTCTTCAATTTCTGAAAGCATGAGTTCAGTTCCATTCAATCACTTTTGCCAGCTTGCAATGGAATTTTTAGTTTCTTGGGTATCTCCTTGAATCTCTTCCAGGCATGCCATTTTTTTCCTATATTGTTTATTCATGATTTCTATCCTTTTCTTATCATCATATTTTTTAATCTACCTCTACATTTTCTTAACAATTCCTTTATGAAAGTTGAAATTTCTTTTTATTTACCTGAGGTATTATTTATAATATTATTTTCCCTCTAGCCTCATGGATTTATTTATTTACTTTGTTTGAATCATTTCAGACATTTTAGGTGTGTGTCAGTCATTTTTCTCTATTGTGTTGTCTCCTGGAGTTTTTCTGGGTGGATTGGAGGTCTGAGGTTGCATTTTGTTTCTGGGCATTCTCTTTGTGTGTTTGTGTGTGTCTTTTTGAAACAAGATTTTGCTATGCAGTTCAGAATGGTCTTGAGCTCCCTTTGTAGCCCAGAGGAATCTCAAATATGCAACCATCTTCCTGCCTCAGCCTTTCAAGTGTTGGGATTATCAGCTATCTTCTCATTTTCTAATTTAAACTTTTTAATTTGTTTTCTGCATTGATCATCGTAAGTTTTTACAGTAGATAGCTTTACAACTAATATCAAAGCCTTTCTGTGTAAGATTCATTCTTCAAGGATGACTTCTGTGTGTAGAAGTTTCTTTGTTTGTGTCTTCCCCAAGATTCTCTTTCCAATTAACTCATAGTGAGATGTTGGTATCTATTTGGTTGAGTCCCCAGTCCTTTGATGTTGAGGTGTGGTGAGGTTCGTTACCCCAGAACTTTCAAGTATTGTTATATAAGTGAGAACAACTGATTAAAACAGATATGACATCTCAGCTAAAGTAGTATAATTAGCAATAACAATAGCATCAAGCACAGTTTAGAAATTGACAAACTGCTGTAATAATTAATTGTGTCCATTTAATCACTGGAGGAAAGTATATAGTTATATAACAGAATCAGTCATAAATGGGAGCTTTTACACACAGTGTTTCCCCTTGGTAAAGTGGTTTTACTCTGTGCTGAGAAAATTTAAGGATAGTTGACAGAACAGAGATAATTGAAGAGAAATGAAGTAGAAGCCAGCCTGGAGGGAAAAGGATTATTGCACAAGCTTTGAGAAACTAGAGAAGAAAGAAGAAGAAAAAGAATGAAGCAATAAGCAAGAGATGATTAAAGTTGACCAGAAAAATTAGAGAAACTTTTCACTTACATGAAAACATAATTAAATCTAAAGAGGACAACTGAAGAAAGAAGGAAAGAAGATGAATATATAAGCACAAAAATATAGGTAAAAGACAATTTTTTTAAGAAAAGAAAAGAAATAGAAATAAGCCAGCAAAAAAGAAGGAAGAGGCGGAAGAGGAGGAGAATCAAATAAAATAATAAAAACAAAATTCCTCATGGTGTCTGACAAGAGTCTAAAACTGCTGGAAACACTGCCAATGTTTCAGTAAAGTTTGTACTGATTTGAGGCTGATCTTGGCTTCCATACTCAGGTATCTGGGGCCATCATCTTTAATCAATAATTTCTATGTGGCCCTTAGTGGCATCCTGTCCCCTACCCTGTTTCTTTTGGCACCATCTCTCTCGCAGTTTCTGAGTTGTTTGCAGACAGAGAGGGTGCTGTTCCCAGTCTAACACAATTGTGGTTCTTCCTGGTCCTTGCTCAACTTTCTGTTTTCTTCTTCCTCCATCAAGTTTGTGTCCTTTCATGTCCTTTGTTGTAGTGTGGCGTGGGATGCTGTGATCTGCCTGGTCCTCTGCTCCTGTTGTTGCAGTTCAAGGAAGCTCAATCCCAATTCTCACTCCTCTACCGAGATTGGGGGCTAATTTACCATGTTTTGCTTTACAAGTTTCTCTACCACAGTTACTACCTCTGCTATAATCTATAACTTCTTCCAATAAAATGAGGGGGTATCATGGGGTGCCTTTCTGCTCCCACTCATCACAGCCTGGGGACACCCTGGGATTGTTCGGTCCCAAGATACAAGGTTGTTTAATTCCCCATGCCTCTTTAACCTCACAGGGTGGTCACAGGATGGGATTAGCTATTCCATTTACTATGTACCTCTGTAGTCTTTAATCCTATTCCTGGTCATTCTGGTTAGCACTCTGTTGCACAAAAAGAATAGGAAGAGAAGAAAAAAAGAAAAGAAAAGAAAGAAAAACTGGCCTATCGTCAGAGAAGAAGATGTGTCTCTGCAGGATTTATTGCTGGACTGTAGCATTTTCTGTTTAGAGGAAGGCAGACTAGGCAGGAGACCTTATAAACCTTACGTCTGCCCTGTATGGTTTACTTTAGTCATATTATTTTAGTATATCCTTTCCTTCTTCTTCTTCTTCTTCTTCTTCTTCTTCTTCTTCTTCTTCTTCTTCTTCTTCTTCTTCTTCTTCTTCTGCTGCTGCTGCTGCTGCTGCTGCTGCTGCTGCTGCTTCTGCTTCTGCTTTTCCTTCATCTATTTTTCTTTTTTTCTCCCCTCCCCTTTTGCCTCCTCCTCCTCCTCCTTCTTCTTCATCTTCTAAAATTCCAAGTATGGTCAGCAGTCTTCCCAACCTGGTGACCCAGTGACAGTTGTGGAGGAAGGCTGGCAATGTTAAAATATTTTGCTCACATTTTGCTTGATCTATTAGTCTCTTATGTCAGATTGATTTTAGTTTCAGGGTGTATGTCTCTCCTCTTTCTTCTAATTACATGTGTTTTAGTTGAATTTGTCTGAATATCTCTGAGAGAGGCTCCTCTTCTATTCAGCCATGTTGTCTCTTCAACATAGATATTTCCCTAAATGCAATAAAAAAGAATTCTAAAATTTTAAGTAGAAAATAAAATGATAACATTTTCAGAAATGTAAGCAGTGCAATATGAAAAATAACTGGGTGGGAAACAAACAAAAGAAATACATTCAGAAGCTTCACTACTCCAGTAAGAGTTCAAGTTTATGTCTATTATGCTGGGAGTTTAATGGACAGAGAAAACTTGACATATGAATATGTGTAGTTGGTAATAAAGACAAGACAATTTTGACTAGTTCCAGAACTCTATCTCCAACAACTGAATTGATGAGAGTATTCTTCACTAAGCTATAGAATACAGAGAACAGTTCAGTGGGAAGACTTGAGTCTGCTAAAACAAGCCACTCTGCAACATTTGTTTTATAATTGAAATGTACCTGCAGCCCCGATCATAATATGTGCCCCTGAAAAGAGATTTTGACTGAAGATATAAACAGAGCCAAATCATGGACCTATGATCTACTTATTCACAGCACAGGGCCCCGTGCTCCACAAAGTACCTATATTGATTTAACACTGTTGCTGCCATTCTGGAATCCCTTTTTACATTTTTTACTTTTTATAAACTTTAGTTTATCATTACATATGCGTAGCACATATTGCTTACATTCCTTTTGTGGAGTTGGTATGTGTACGTGACATAGTACCTTTTTTCATCCCCTTGCCTTTGCCTCCCTTCCACTCCACCCACCTACTGATCTCCTGCATGGACTGGCAGTACATAATGTTTCATGCTCATAGGGACTTGGTGCATGGATATAACACATTTCAGTTCCTTTTTTTCCATCCCTTTTCTCTTTCTTCTCTCTTATTCCCTTCATCTCTTGATTCCTTTCTCTATTGAGAATCACCTAACTCCCTTTTTTTCTATTATCTATCTTTTTTTTGCTCTACATTTTTGCTATATATATAAAAAACAATATGACATAAAAAAAAACAATATGACATTTAAGTTTGTGAGTTCAATTAACTTCACTTAACATTTTGGTCTTAAGATGCATTCATTTTCCTACAAATGACATTAGTTTGTCTTTCTTCATGGCAGAGGAGCCCTCAATTAGGTATTCCTCAAGTAACAAATGGAATCCTTTTCAGGAGAATTTTTCTAAGTTGGGTTTGCTCATAATTCCACAAAGTGAATCTCATGCAGTATACTTCTGAGTCTTTTACTGTGCATGTGAGAGTTTGCAACTTGAATGTTCATAAGTTAAGGACAGACTACCATATTTCATCAATCTGAGGGGCCAATTCCAACATTTAGCTATTATATTTCACTTTTTATTTTTAAATTCTAGTTTATTAGTCCAAATGAATAATGCTTATATTCCTGATGTGGAGTTGATACATGTACATGACATCTTAATTCCTTTATTCACTTCTTTACTTTTGTTTCCAAATATTTGAGATTTGAAATTTTGCATCACCTAATATGTTATGTTTATTAAATTAAATAAACACTATTAAATAAACACTATACATCTCCTGCTTTTTGTTCTTGATGAAGCATATGACATGAATTTCTAAAAGCCCGTCAATTTCCATACTGATGAGTAAAGAGTTCTGAGTATTTAAATACGTCACTTAAAGCTAATTATCTAATCCTATTAGATAAACTTGAATTACACAGGAACTAAATATGTAAAGATCAAGTGTAACTGAGGAAAACAAATGTATTTAAAGGAAAATGTTTATAGCTGTAGGAACATTGTGAGGAAATAGAGATATACATTTAACTAGGTTATATAATTAGTGTTCAATTGAAGTCAATATCTGATAAGTACATATATGCTATTAACAAACCAAGACAAGACTAAGACCATGTTATTCATTGGAAACCTCTGCCTGTAGTGACAGTTACATTGCAAATTTTGTTTCCTTTATATTTTCTCACTGGAGCAGACCCATATATCTTTTTTTTTTTTTTTTTTGGTCTTTTTTTCATTTTTATCGGTACCAGGGAAGACACATATATCTTAATATTAGACTAGTGGTACTAACAAGTGAAAATTTGAGAAAATATCAGTCCATGAATTGGTCCTCATAATTAATTTTATATTGAAAACTGCTTTGGGGCATGGTTCTGATAACAGTTCCTTTAGCATGATTTCTATATTTTTGCTTGCTTGTTTATTTGTAATAGTAGGAACTGAATTTAGGTTTTTGCCCTGAGCTATATCTCTAGCCCATTTTAATTTTCTTTTATTTAATTTTGAGACAAAGTCTCATGAAATTAACCTCTCTGAGTCTGAACTTGCAGTCTGCCTGCCTCATCTTTCCAAAGTGTTGGGATTATAGCTAT
Organism: Cavia porcellus; assembly: GCF_034190915.1. Lineage (NCBI taxonomy): Eukaryota > Metazoa > Chordata > Mammalia > Rodentia > Caviidae > Cavia > Cavia porcellus. The sequence goes on from NW_026947501.1 coordinate 31,870,578, forward strand.
GGGTGTCCACCGTGTTCTGATTAGTATAAATTAAGTCTCTGTTGTGCCTTCTAGAAATATCCTCCTTTACCTAATCATGAAATGAAAATTTTGTCTTCTTTCACAAGAAGTATAGTCAAATTAGGCAGCAACACTTTTGGCAGTAATAAGGAGAAACATATTTCTTGTAATTATCACTATTTTACAAGCTATAGACCTATACTCTTAAAATCACACATGGTTTTATTTCTCTCTATTTAAGGTCAAGATTGCTTTTCTAATTTTAATGATTATATCATATTTATTCTCACTCAATAATACACTCAGATCTAAATTACTTAGAGAACTACAAAATCTAAAATTAAAATGCTTTAATCATTCAAGTAAGATATAAGACCCATAAAAGCAATTTATAGCTATTACTAGTGTAATGTTTTCCACTAGCTCTATCTCCACTTCAACAGATCATGATTTCATAAATTAGAAAATAGGAGAACCTCATCTGCTTTATATATTTGCTAATCCATTAAATAAATTTTATATTCTGTACTTCACCTCTCTTTCAAAGTTTATAAATAATTACTCAAAATAACCATTATACAGCATCCCTTCCTCCAGAAAATGTCCTACTAGAAGGTGTTACTTACACATATCATCAGAGCAAAGGCAAATGCATGATTTGTTAGCACGTTAAAAGATGATGTAAAAGCAACACATAACTATTTAAAAAACTGAGTTATTTTACAAGGAAGTGGTTAACACACGTAAGAAAATAATGAGGGTAAACATTTTACTAAAGAACTAAGGGTAATCTTGAAAAAATGGAACAATTATAATTCTAGGAACACTTACTACTGAATTTAAGAGCTCCATATATGTTTCTATCAGCTGAGTTGACATGCTAAAAAGAAGTTCAGCAAAGTACAACAAAAGGCTGAACAACACATTCAAACAAAAGCACAGGAGAAAATAAAGAAGAAGTCAAAGCTATATAACGAGCATAAAATACACAGACTGATACATTTGGGATCTCAGAAAGAGAAAAAATGAAAGAAAGATTCAGAGCCATATTTTAAAAACAAAAGTGACTAATATTTCCAAGAACTTGATGAAAGGCATCAAGTCTGATAACCTGCAAACAGAATAAATACTTTAAAATTTTTCAGAAAGATATATATATAATACAAAAAGTAATAAAAAATCCATAGAAAAAGAAAGGCACACTATTTTGATTCAGCAACAACAAGGATAACACTGAAGTTGTTAAAGAAAATGAGTAAAAATAATGCAATGGAAATTACATACAAAAATCAAATGTCAGTTTGTGAAAATTATTTTGACTTTCAGCAAGATTAATTAAGATAAAAATGTGGAAGTAGGTGATTTCTTACTGTTTTTTTTTTTGTAGTTCTGTATTACTTGTACCCTTACATCGCTTTGTTTTGTTTTGTTTTTTCTCTTTTTCCTTTTAAATAAAATTTTTAAAAAAAGTGGAAGCTACTAATATTAAGCATTAAGTAGGTACAGCTCTAAACACTACCAATGGTTCAAAACAAAATGCAAAATCTTAAAACTTTAAATTTATTTAAAATAAATGAATATTTAAGTAGCAAAATCTTTCCATAAGACATCTTCAAATCAATGAACCTGGCTGGTTAAATTTTTTCAACATTTCAAGGAAGAAATCAGGTCAGTTTTTCACATCCTTTCCAAAGAATGGAAAAAGAGGAAACATTTTCAATTCATTTGCCAAAGCAAAACCATGATAATAGTGTTGACAGAATCATTAAAAAGAAAAAATGTAAATAATCAGTCATTAATATAAAAATTATTATACAAATATATAAAATATAAAAAATTGAGTTAAAAATGAACAAAATATTTAATTAAACAATAATGTATATGACAACAAAATTAGATTTGATGAATATAGAGTGAATTAACATTTTAAAATGATAAATGACACATCAGCTAGTTTAGATTATCAAATTTGATGTCCACTAATGAACGAAGAGTTAAAAAATGTTGTAAAAACAAATGAAAACATAATGACACGGAATATTTTTAACCATGAAGTGGTACCAAATCTTGTCATTTGCCACAATATGGTTGAACCTAGGAGATATTAAGTTAAATGGAATAAATCAGGCACAGAAAGATAAATTCCACATGCCCTCACTTATACACAAAAAGGTTGATCACATAAAAGGTAAGAATTGAATTGTGGATAGCAGACTAAACACAGGAAGGAGCAAAAAGGTGACAGGAAGGGATCAGTCAACAAGTACAATGCTGTAGTGAGAAAGCAGAGAGAAGATCTGGAAAAGCTGCTTAGTGGAAGGATGTCTGCCTGGCACACTCAAGGCTCAGAGTGTGGACTCCAGTATCAAAAAAAAAAAAAAAAAAAAAAAGAATGATGATGAGAGGAGTAATAAATTCTTATTCTCCATGGCACAACAGGGTAAATAGAATTAACAACAACCATATTTTCTATACCTCAATGTAGTTAAAAGAAATGATTTTGTATTCAACATAAAGGAATGATAAAATTTGGTGACACAGATTTACATGAATTGATTATATATATATATATATATATATATATATATATATATATTCAATAAAAACATTAAATTTTTATTTAAAGTTACAGTAAATTTTCAAAATTCACAACAAAAGCAAAAATATATAGTTTAATGTATGTAGACCAGTAGATTTTATACAATTTAGCATCTATACAAGAAAAAAAAATAGAATTAGTATTGTAGAAATTACATTACAAAATACCAAAAATTACTATAAAGTCATATTCTTCCATTAAAAGCATCATAATACTAGTCAAGGATCAATAACTTGATAGAGATAGTATAAAGCTGAGTGTGGTGAAAGATGCCTGTAACCCTAACATGCTGGGAGGCTAAGTTAGAAAGATAACATGTTTAAGCCTAACATGAGTTAGTGGCTTAGCAAAGTAAAAATAAAATTTAAAATGACAGGATAAAACTCAGTGTAAAAGCTCTGAGTTGGATTACTAAAACAATTAACTAACTAACTAACTAAATTACTAACTCAGTAACTAAATGCATAAAAACAAAACAGAGACTTTAGGTCGATGGTCTGTCCCTAATATATTCGATGGTACAGGCAGCATTGCAGTACAAGGGTGAACCAATGAGCTACCAAATGAATGATGCGGGATCTTAGACTGCCATATGGAATAAAAAGTGACTGAGTTGTAATGACAAACAGAAATGAACTGTACATTTGATTTACAGCACTAAATATGAAGAAAATCAAACTTATCAAAAGAAACAAAGGATATTACAGTTAGGAGTTTAGGCAAGGTAAATAATAGTTTAATAATGTCTCACAAAGACTTAATATGTGACTAATAAATGTGGAAGAAACAAGGGAAACAAAAATAACTTTAAAAGATCATATTGCTAATTTCCAGGGGAAACCCTGTATTACATACTAAAATGACAGCATGTTGGCCTCATCTCATATTTCCCAAAATTTCTTTGGGTGAAATTGCTTAAAATGTTAACTCACAGTGGATAAAAATAGCAGAAATAATGGAACTGATAGATTCTGAGTAATCCCACTAATAAGACATATTACTCTAGAGCTCATAACATGCATCACTAAAAAGAAACTATCACTGCTGTTTGTAGTCTCTCAAAAATGAGCAGCATAATTTCATCCTTTGAAAACATCAATTGAATGCCAACTGAGGAGTCTGCCACAAACAATGTATCATTATGCTTCAAAAGTGTTAATTTTTAAAGTGAGAAAAAAAGAGTCATAGTTGGAAGGCGCCTAAGAAACTGGAAATGTGAATGCAGCGCCCAACGGAACACTAGAACAGAAAGGGAACATTAGCCAAAATAAGAAGCCCATCCCATAAAACCCAAACCAAATGTAAGCTTGTCTTTCATAATAATATTGATTTTTATGCATAGATGTTTGCACACTAACATCATGGAAAACTTTTATGAAACAGTTTTGTGACTTTTGTGCTGCAGAAATTCCTTCAAAATTAAAAGCTTTTAAATAGTAATTTACATTCCATTAAATTGAAGATAATGTTGAAAGAATCCAAGGACATTCATTGATTATATGCTGAGAGAATATATACCTACATATAATATTTATCTCTGACAAGAGAGGCATTTTATGTTGAAAAGTGTAACAAAAAAGGACAGTGAAAGACAATCCAATGGAAAAACATGCAAAAGGCTAGAACAGGTATTTCACAGAATTCAAATGGCCAGTGTATAGGTTAAAAACAATCAACAACACTAATGAGAGAACACAAAACCGCAGTTATATAGCACCATGTATCAAACTTAATGGTTATGACTTAGAAAACAGATTAAACTGCAAATATCAAATGGAAATAAAGCAACGAAAATATGCAGCACTGACAATGAAAATTGATTGAAGCACTTTGAAAAATTCTTTGACAAATGCCAGTAAAGTCCAGTACGTGAGAGTCTAGCTGATATGTATCAGTTCTACTTCTAGGAAACTCAAATATCTATTACTGATTCACTGAAAATTATATTACTTGGATCGCTAACATTATAAAACACAAACAAGGGCAAAAGTACAGCTACACACAACCCACAATATGATAGATCTTACAAAAGCAATATTGAACAGGAGACTGTAGAATTACAAAATCACTCCATTTAAGAACCATAAAAATAGGCAAAATTATACTTTGGTAGAATACAGGTGAATAGTTCTTTGGAGTACTGGGATGTAGTTACTGTGAGAGGAGGGTTACTTGCTTCTGTGATATTGGTAGCATTTTGCTGTTTCATTGAAATCATGATGATGGAGTGCAGTTTGGGAAAAACCCAAAGTGTTTATAAAAAAGGCATCTGTAGAAATACAATGCAAATTAAATAATTTTAAATTCCATAAACCTCTAATAAAATATTTTATATAAACCTGTATCATGTGATAGCAAAATTCATATTTGCAAAGCATATATTATCATTAATATTTTGTAGCCATTGAAAAAATTATAATATATAAAAAAGATCCAGTTATATATTACAAGTGGAAAAAAATGACCAAAAATCACATATAAGGCTCAACTATGTTGTATGTAACTAGTATGTGCTATTTTCAAATTAGCAAAACAAATTTAAAATTAGTAAACCTATTATATTTAATTACTTTCATTATTTCATGAGCTTAATGTCAAAGTCAATAAAAATAAAAGTCTTCATTGTTTAGTTTTAACTTGGCTCTCACAGAGGTTTATGGCTTTTGTTCTGTTGTCAGTTAATGCTATGGCGTGTATCCAGATGCCCTCCCCCAATCCTCTGGCTGTAACAAGGTTTATCATTGTTGCTTGGGTTTCAGTTAATGTTATGCCTTGTATCTTTAAATCCTCATGTAGTCATAGGTGGGGCTTTTTAGAGGTAACTGAATCCAGGGTGTGTACTGCTGAGAACAAGGTTGTGATGCTGGGATTGATTCACAATGTGATACTAGGATTTTTTAATCCATATTCCCACATCATTATCCACATTTAGACACTCTAGACCAGCCACCTTGGAAAAGCCCCACCTGTCAGTTCATGAGTCTTGGAGGAGACTTTTAGATATAAGCCACGACAATATTACATTCAATTCTTCTGAAATTCATTGAAACTCCATAGTGCAAAGATTCAAACTGAAAGGATATTCCAAATTCCTACATTTTACTGAAATTAAAAAAAAAAATCTTTTGCCAACTAATATGCATGTACATCTCTCTTCAAATGTTTATACTCTGATATTTTCTTATTTTTCTTGACACAAAGTATTCATGAAAAACTGACACATCTCCTTTGTGAGGTAATGAAGGTTTTTGTAAGAGAAAGCCATGAGGTTTATTCTATTAGAACATTTTCAGAGCACATGTCAGCAAATTACAGAATTCAATAACGATATACATTATATCATGAAAAATCATCCAAAAAGTTTGTATTGGAAAAAATGCCAAGATGAAAATCAGTAATGGATTTGAGAAGTGTTTGTAGGAAAATAAATATCCTATCACTGCAGATAAAGGAATTCAAGTTCGTACCCTGCAGAGATAGAATTGAGTTGATTTTACCTGAAATTAAAACAATATATAATGCTGGTAATAGTGTTGGGTTCTCAAGGACCATTACAGCTTCCAGCGACAAAACTGTGTAACTTGATAATCATGTAAGCTTTTGGTAGCCATACCCAATCAGCTCCTGAATTTGATTTAACTTGATAGGTGTGAAGTCACAGGGGGATGTCAATTACCAGTCACCAGCTGTCTTATTTACTTTTGGAGAATGGAAATTTTTCTCTATTACATGAACCCAATCATAGAAGAGTTTCCTAATAAATACACAGTGAACAAACAAAAACATGACTGAATCAATATATGTAGTTATAAAAATGGTTAAAGACTTCATTTCAATGAAGCCGAGAACTAAAACCTTTAACACAGCCTCAGGATACCTGTTCTTTAACTGCTTTCCTTACAAAGGTAAGTCAATAAAAGCAAAAGAAATGTATTCAATTCTTATTAAATATTTTTAACAAACACAAAAATAAGAGCTAACATTTTCTAGCTTAGTTACTGTCTCTCATTTCTAAGACAAAAATACCCTTCACCCAAAAGTTAAAAGAGGAAAGATTTATTCAGCCAACAGTTTGTAGAGGTTTCAGTTCATAGCTGTCTGTCAGGGTGAAAGGCACAAAGACATCACAGGGAGCAAGCAGCCAGCGAGTGACAAGAAGCTAACAGTGACATTCCTCCTGTCCTTCACAGTGTATCCACCCTTAGAACTGCCCCACCCCAGTGACTGTTTTAGCATTTTTGCAGATGGAAAGAATGGGAAGGCACACCCTGGGTATAGGTAATGTCACCCAAAAAACTGGCAGCCTGAATGGGATAAAAGGAAACTAACATTTCTGGTGCTGCCTGCTGCTTATTCTGGCTGCCTACACTGCCGTGGACTTCTCTTTATGCCTCTCTACCATGCCCCGTGGCACGGAAACAGGACTGTGGACTGAAGCACAATCTACAAAAGGTGAACTGAAATAAACCTTTCCCCATTCAACTTGGTGTCATGTATTTTGATTCAGCAATTCAAAAAGTAACAAAGAGAAATCTACTACAAAATTACAATGAAAAAACGATGATTAATCTTCTTTATTTGTTAGTACATGCTTGTAGTACTTAACATTAGCATTACTTCTGGGGAGTTCATACATGTGCACAATAGATCTTAAATATTTTTACATTCTCTTTCCTCTCTTTCCATGCTCTGAAATTATTTTATAAATAGGAATTGAAATATTTAAATGAACCTATTTTAAAATTTCATTCCTTTGGCATTTGAAATCACTATAATGATATGTCTAAATTTTAATTTCTGAAGAAGTATTACATATTTTAAGAAAGAAATCAATTTTCAAATTAATTGTAGGTTTATAAAAATCAGTCATAAAAATAGTTTTAGAGAGATTGAGCACAAGACACATTTATATGTGGGTGGGCCTTATATGTGGACAACCTTTACATCTTTGGCACCAAATAAATAAAGCAATAAACTTTAGAAACTGTAAAGACAATTGAGTAGTATTGGTCAATGTGGACTTAACGAACCTTTGATTATAAAAAATCTACAGCAAATAAAAATGATGGTAGCAAACTAAAAGAGCCTAGAATGTGGAATTTATTACTTCCAAAAGAACATGGTTCTATTCTTAACATGTAGGTCCTTTAACATCTTCTGTAGTATTTATTTTTTAAATTACCTCTGCCAAATTGAGAGTTAGATCAGAAAAATGTTTGATTATTTTTCACAATGATCAGCCATAATTTAAAAATCAAAGAGGAAAAAATAAAACCTCTTTTCTTTTTCTGTACTTTTACGTTTTCTAGTGTTGGTTTTTGATTCTTATGTTCAAAGTTCCTCCTCATATCCTTCCCTCTGAAGAATGTTGTTTTAGGTAGATTACAGAGTCCTTGGACTCACAGTGAATTATGTAGTACATGTGAGCATGTCTTCATTTCACCTCCATTTCTAAAGAATATGTGTGAACACAATATTCTGGAATGACAATGCTTTTAATCACTTGGAAAACTATGCAATACTTTATTTTGAATCCCAGGATGTCTACTGGGAAAGCAGCTGTCATTTGAATTGCGATACAAATGTAGCGATAAGTAATGAATCATTTCTCTCGGGATGTCTTTAAGATATTTTTTGTTAATTTGCAACAGTTTGCTTATGTTGTTTCTGGGGTGGAATTCATCTGAGTTTATCTATTTGGGTTTCTAATTCTGGATTAAATTGACAAGTCATAAGCCATCATTCCATCAAAAAGTATTTTCAGTTTTACCCTCTTGGCTCTTCCTGAAACCCTTGGTGACACAAACACCACTTTTGCTGCTATTTTTAACAGGTCCCTAAATACTGGCTTTCTCTTGATCAATTTTATCTCTGTTGTTCAAATAAAGTACTTCTTATTTTTCCCCCTTTAAATTCACTAAGCATTCCCTCTGTCATCTCCATTCTGCTTTCGTCCACCCTGAGATTTTTAGTTTCTATTTTATTACTCTAAAATTTCTACTTGGTACTAATTTGCAAACTTTTGCTTGGGCTTTCTATTCCTTTACAGTGTCACATTTGACTTTCCATTGCTTTTTTTTTTTTTTTTTTTTTTTTCTGACAAGTGATTTTAAAATCTCCTGTCGTGATATATTAGTAACTACTCAATTGATAGGGCACACTCTCTGTTTCTGAGGCGAGACATAATGCGGGGCTGTACTCTGCATGTTTTAAATATTTTGTTTTGAAACTCTGATTCCTTTTTAATTATATTTTTAGGAGATGGTCTACTTGCATATGTTTAACCTGCATTTCTTGGTCAAATTTGTTGGTACTGGTTCCACTGTTAATTTGGTTATGCAGAGCTTTTGTGTTGCAAGTTTGGTCTGGCCTGCTTAGTAACAGTCAATGAAGAAGCACTTGAGTGGAGAAACAACTTTGTCTTGTTTGTGCAAGCTGAAGATGGTTGTTGGAGATTCACCTGATATCTTCATGGCCACCTAAGGATTGGGAACAATGTCAACTTACTACTGAAAAGCAAAGATGTAAGACAGGACTGTACCTACAACTCTACCAAGAAGCAGTGTCAACTCTTTATTGCAGTGAGAAAATGAAAGGCAGTCTGCCCCATTTTGTTCACAGCTTCCATAGCCAAAGTGTGTGCTGGGAAAGGGCAAGAGAAATGATGATGTCAGCTATCTTTGAATTATTGACAGTGGCCATTGTGACCTGGTAAACTAATGTTTTAAAAAATAAATACAATGAGTCATTCAGTATCCATATATATTTGAGAGCTAATTTATGAGGGAGCAAAAGTTCAACATCTATCAAATCTGAGTTGAAAACTAGAATGTTGTACAAAACATATTCTCTGAAAATATTTTATAATTTAAGCTCATAAGAGAATCTCAAGACTAAAATATAATTTATTTTGTTTAAAAATTCTCACATGAAAAAGTGGGAAAAGAACATAGTTATTTATTTCCATATTTTCTTTTCCAAAAATTTGATTGATAACTGATTTTCCTTTATCAATTTTATTCTCTTGCCTACTCCAGATATCCATATAAATGACTTCAGATGTCTGTATAAACGCCTACACTTACGGCCACATATTCGTTCATTCGTCATGCATAGACTGTTCTTAAACACACTGTGGTAACAACAGTGTTGTCTTCCTCTATTTAAAATCAGCCCTATAGGTATTAGGCTATCATAAATGGATGACAGAGGTTATAGGACTAGAGAACTTTATGATTAATCCTGAATGAGAAAAAAAATCATATCTGCTACTTGTCTGAGTAAATAATTTATCCATGCTCATTAAAGTGATTTTCAATTTTTGAATGACTTCATCAATCAAAGATATTAGTTTCAAATGACAATGGAATAAACCATCTTGGATTTGTTTTTACCTGTGTCAGGGAAAATACTAATAACTGAGAATTTGTGGAAAGGAAAAGGACTTCAGAAATATCTTAACATTGTAGAATAAATGTACATTATCCTACAACACTGGGAAAAGAGGAAGGAGATAAACTTTATAACTTCTTCATATATTTCAATAAGTCAAAACATATATGCAACTCTTAAGAAACTGAAAATCTTAATGCCACCTGTTTTTCTTGCAGGTTGTTTAAAATTGTATCACACTGTTTCACAATGTATAAGGCAATGAAATTAATGAAATCTGAATATTTTCTTCTTAGGAGGTGTGTTTTCTATTCTCTCTGCCAATGGAAAAAGTAGTAAAAAATTAAAATAAATCATTAGAAATAGCAAGAAGAAATGTTCTGCAACACTTCCTGCTGGTATCAAGCTATTTTAATTATAATTGGCTCATTCTGAGTATTTTCAGCCAAAAAAATTCATTCAGACTCCCTGAAGCACATTTCTCAGGAGGGGAAACAGATTTCTTATTATTGTATAATAGCATTTAATATATTAAAGTGACATTTGAAAAATGTCAAAAGGAAGCAACTTTGAATATGTGTTTTTATGTGCATGTGGGGATGCACAAACACACGTGTATATACACGTCAAAGCTTAAATCTTTGAACACCTCAGAATTACTCAACCTTCTAAAAATATATTAGCAAATTTCACTAATTTTAAAAAAGTTAAACAAGTGATACATATAATGCACTAATAACTTAAAATTAAGGTTTATTTGGGATGATCTTAATGTTTGTTTTAAAACAGTGCTACATTTAACCTTTTGTTTCAAAAAGCTAAAGTAACAAGATCTTGATTGGGTGTGTTAAATTCAGTGATAGCAGTTGCCCAGTATATGTAAAGCCTTGGATTCAGTCCAGAGAGAGAGACACAGAAACAGACAGAGAGATGGATACAACAAATTTGAACCTAACAAATAGGGCAGTCTCTACCTCTTTCTTGTCTAAATAAATATATATTTCATTAATCAAATTTTCAACTATTGTAATGAACAATTACTGTATTCCAAACACTATATGGGCCACAAAGGTAATGAAGAATAATCCAGAGGAAACAGAAACATTGTAATTATTTATAAAAATTGTCAACTGAATGATTAATTCTTTTAGAACTATATCGATTTTTTCAGTCAGTCATTCTGTAAGCAGGGATCATTGACCTTTTCCTAAATAACCTTCACTAAAATTTTTATACCACTAATACTATGAATAATGCAATGAACTATTTTAATCAGCTTATATATTATAAAGATATCACTATAATATAGTATATACATTTACTACAATGAAATGCTTGTGAATATTATGTTAGGATTTCAATTTTACTGATATTTTGGCTAATGTATTCTAGAGTCTTTTTCTAACCTAAAAAGCAAATTCTATGTATCACTTACATAAGAGTTATATTTTATTAGTTTGTGCAAGCACCTACTCAATTGACAAGACAGAAACCTCAAAGCCTTCTGTTCTTTGTTGTACTTTGAAATTTTATTTTTGCAGTAGATAACTGGCTTGTTTACATTCTTGCTTGCATTTACATTGGGAGCTAGTAAAGTACAGGTTCAGGGGTTAGGGTGGGGAGTCGAACTACCTAATTTGACAGCACTATTTTTCCACTTGTGGTTGTTTTGCATCATTATTATTTAAAATAGTAAGTGAAAATAATTGTGTCTACCTTACAGAGGATTAAATGCCTTATTTCATGTAAATTGCCTTGTACTGAGCCCTGGGCATATAATAATACCTGGCTTCTTGGGCTTTCCTTTATTTTTTGTTTTTCTTTGACAATTCCTTTTTCTCCTGTGGACTTTATCTTGTTCAGCAATTATGTATTTGTTAGGCTTCCTTGTAATAAAATGACATGCTTTTTTACTTTCCATGAAAATTATGATTATTTCAATCATAGCTGGAAAAAAGCTCTGTGTAGCATTTTGAACTGAATTTTCCTTTTTTAAGGTTCTTGTAATATCTTGAATATGTGCTCATTACATTTTTTGGGGTATGGCTTATTTTCCTAAATTTGCACAGTAAAATGGCAGTAATCATAAATGCTCTAGTAATTAAGCAAGACTCTGCTATAGAACAGTGTTTACTAAAAAAATGAACTGAATGAACAAATTAATGTTTTGCAGAATAACAGAGTGAAAAAATAAATATCCATATCTCAATACAACTGGCCAAACAGCCTTTAGAGAAAATACAGGACACCACAGTCTTTCTGTGATGAAATAGGTTAGATACTTTCAAACACAGAAAAAAAGAAAGGAATACCTAGGAAAGCTGTGGTAGTTAATTTACATCCATTACTTTATTGAAACCAAATGACTTATGATATAGGTCTCTTTTTCTAGGTAGAAGCATCTAAGGCTCAGAGAGATTATGATGGGGAGATGGCAATCAGTCTCTAAATAGTCAACTCATGCCTACTGCCTACAATGATAATCCTGTGAAAAGGAAATGTCTAGGTTTCTAAGACATTTTAAATTAGACTTGTCTTTATTTTCTCAAGGGATTATCTCTAGCAAGCACAGATTATTGTCTCAGAATATATCACAATATGGTTTAAACTGTGTAAATAAATGAAAATGCCCCCAAGTGAAAGTAAGAAAAAGATGTTTCTACAGAGTTTGTTGTGTATAACACTTGAGAGCAACTCAAAGCCAGAAGAAAGTCTGGTTGTGGAAATAGGAGACAGCTGCATTTGTTCCCTGATTGTGAACGGTTGTCATATAGACAGTGTACATGGTCTCTCTAGAAGGGGACAGTGTATAATGTTAGCTATACATGCATGTTTAGTTTCCAAATTGTCCAAAAATTCACAAAGCTGACTACTATTAATTAAAATCTGGTCATTGTGAGACAACTTTTTCAAGGATTATTATTTGTCTTCCTGGACTGGTTGAAATATATAATAGGTTGCAAGGGAGAGAATTCAGAAATAAGGTGAATAGTGCCCGGATAAAAGATAGTAATGGGGAAACATATTAGTTGCTGACAGAAAGATATCTCTGATCAGTAATGAAGAAATAGGGATTGTACTACATTCCCGTGGGTAAAAACAGATGTTGCTGAAATACTTGTATAATAAGTGATACTTGGTCTGCAAACCACAGAGCTCAATCTATGCTCTAAACATCAGTAGTAGCCATAGGCTGAATGAGTAAGGTAGGGAAATACAATAATAACCTACAATATCTTCCAGAAAAAAGTTCTCAATAATTTTGATACTTCCTTTGTGTAGAAAGAGTAGCTCCATTTTTTAGATATAAAGCAGTGAACATTTTCCTAAATTGAAATGATAGCATCTCTGGTTTGGGTCACCAATAGTCACTTACCTTTGGGTAACTTAGTATTTTTCCATGTTCAGATACAATAAAAACTGTGCTGTACTCTTTCTATGCTTTCAGGAGTCAAAAGATCAGCGTCACACCCAGGTCTATTATTTATGTGAGTGAAAGTTGTGCCCATTATGAGAGGAATAGCCAACGCATAAACATATGTATTATTGAAAAATCAGAAAAACAAACTATATTGAAACTCATCTGAGTGTATGGGGCCAAAATATTTATCTGTATGAGGAGAGAAGTGGGAAACAAAGTCATACTCAAGCACCATGTTACCAAAGGAAGTTTATGTCATTGGATCTTGTTACTCATTTCTGTTATGCTTTTTCTAGCTAGAAACTACATACTTCAGAGTCACTGCAAACACAAACTGCATGTAATTGAGACTGACTATGTGTAGTACTAGCTGGAACAGCTAACAAAGTTTTCTTCATGGAATTCTTGTCAAGATAGACTTTTAAGACAGAAATCCTATAAATTCTGTAAGCAAGTGTCTGTGCATAATGTGGAACTGAAATAAAGTAAGAGAGACATTTTTCTTTAGGTCTAGAAATATTCTCTATGAATGCTTGATTTCCAAAGGGGCCCTTAAATCAGAATGTCTTTTTATAATGTCTTCTTTTTGCATGAAACTATACTAAATAAACATATTTCAGTCTGAATAAGAACAATAAATATCAGTTGCATTTGTTTCTTTCCCTTGAGGCTAACACAGGGAATAGAATAAACTGTCAAACAATGAATAAATTGTAAGTGGGTTTTAAATTTTTAGATTGCTTTTGGGAAGTGATGAACTTTGAGTTTCAATGACAATATATTTTTCTTAATTAATTAAACAAGTCTTCAAAGGTAGGTCATTGTTAATAGCTATTTAATAGTAAAACTACTGCATAGTAAAACATTGAAATCAAAATTAATTTGGCTCCAAAAAAGAACAACTTATTAATAAAACAGCATTGTTTTCTGTTACCTTATACTCATTGAAAAATGAGTTTACTCACTTTAAGGCAATTCATTGCTTTTGCTATCTAACACCCAAGATTGTGATTTTGTATATGTATATGTAAATACATATTATATAAATACATATACATAAAACATATATGGATATATAAACATACAAATCTTTGTACATGGTATTAGGAATAATAGCTATTTTCCAATGCTAATTTTATGGAAACCAAAGAATCAAACCAGCATTTTTTTAACAAAATATGCTAAAAGGTTTTATAAAATTATGTTTCATAATTATATATTAACACATAAGCCCATAATTATTGTAAATGTTAGAAGTATTTTAATGGTAGTATAAAATAATTTAAAACTACGAAAATTCCTGTTAAAATACCACATCATTATTAAGTGTTATGTGAAATTATACAAGAAGCTATACGAGGATTTTTCTACTATACAGAAATTCTTCCACTGTTATGAATTCTGAAGCATGACTGTAAAGTTGGTCTCAAAATTTCGAGGATATTGTTGAAGCATAAAATGGTGTATGTGTTGTTTTAAGTACAAAATAGTAGATTATCTGATAACAGAAAACCCAGTGAAGATAGAATACTTCAGGGTGAGCGTACAGAACTCTGCCATATGGATCTCCATTACTCACAGATGGGCAGGCACACAGAGAAACAGCATCCAAGAGTTAAGACAGTGATACCCTGGGCACTCTTGATTGAGAAGGGAAATTCCTTTCAGAACAGTTTATTCTCTCAATGCTTCTGGGATTATCCAATGCAAAATGAAAGCACACAGTGGTAGAGATTCAACTGCTCACTCAATCCAGGCTTTTAGGGTTTGAGACAGATTTTATCCATTTGAACATACCAGATTTGATGTATCAAACACAGTGTTGTAAAGAATTTCATCCCTTCTATACTGGAAAGATAGCATTTTGGCTGAAGTGGTTTATTGGGTATTTATGAAACTTTTGCATTGTTTTAAAATGTGTTAATAAAATGGCACCAATTTATTTTGTACCTGCTTTGTGTGAGACAATGGAATCGTGTGTGCAAGTTTCACCAGTCTGGAAAATAGGAAGAAAAACTCCATTTTACTTAGCTCCAGAAAGTGTCTTTTTATCTATTACTGTGCACAAGATCATTTCAAAATTATTGAACTAAAAAAATAAACACTGTTCTCTGTATTGATTCTAAGAGCACAGAGAGTTCAGCTAGACACTTAAAGTCTAGCTACATCATCAGTTGCAACTAATTGATGGCCCTATGAGATATGATCAAAAAATACAGATGTTTAAAAATAGATTATAGTAAAATATGCATTGCATTTTATACCCTCACTTTGAACTCACTTATCCAGCTAATTCTTGCCACTTTCTGAAGCAGTGCTGGAAGTTCAGACTTGTGTCTTTAGTTGGGCTGTTATGGCTCCTTACGTCCTTGAATCAACTCAAAACGTTTAACTTTCCTTGTCATTTGAACTTCAGGGAAGGCTCAGAAGTCACATAGTGTCAGGTCCAGTGAATAAAATAGATGAGGCCACACTGTAAAGTTTTTACCACTTGTCCCTCTTTGGATGTCATTCACAAGATTTTTGATCACATATCATAAAATACATTCATAAAAAATGAATAGAGCTGCTTCAGAAAATAGCAGGAATGATAGTAAGTGTATTCAAAATGAGCGGCACTATTTTGAAGAAAATTATAGCAAAGTATCTGTCACATAAATAATTAATTTAAATTTAAACATTCAACATATTTTTTGCTGAGAGCTGTGAGATAATACAGCAGCTAAATGTCTGGGCAAATTCCCTCCTCATTGAGTCTGAGTTTGCCTCTATGGTCTTTACATGTATTCCACTGAGGCGGATTGATTTAGGTTTCATCCCAACATGTCAGCTAAACAGTGCAATTAAACTGCTTACATGGCAGCTAACATTTTCAAGACTGAGTTTTCAACTGTGGCAGGAGCCACAGTGCCATAAATGCTGCTGAGGATGTGAGGAAAAAGGAGTCTTTGTATATCAATGGTGAAAGTTAAATAATAAGGCTACCATGGATCTCCAGATGGTGAATTCCAGAACACTAAAAATACAGCTGCCACATGACCCAGTCATACCACTCATCAGTGTGTATCTGAAGAAAATAACGTCTGAATGCTACAGGGATGCCTACATACTCATGTTTTAGGGGCAAAATTCACAATAACCAAGATGATGCTAAGTACCCATTGATAAGTGGGTAGAGAAATGTAATATCCATGTACATAACGCAGCTGTCACAAAGAACAAAGTTACATCATTCACTGGGAAATGGAAGAAACTGGAAGTCATTGCATTAAGTGAAATGTCAGACAAAAAAAGATAATCAGCTCATGCTTTCATTATATTTAGAATTTAAAATTAAACATTTTCATGAATGTAAAAGGAAAATTAGAGTGGTATCAAGGGGGAGAGTTAAAAAGGAAAGCTAATCAAAGTGGTGCTTATGATTCAAATTATATGTGCATATATATATATAAATACATATATTCAAATGCCACATTAAACTCAAATGTTGGTAAAATATTTGAAAAACAAAAAAGAGGAAAAAAGAAGAAGAAGAAGGATGAGGAGGAGGAAAAAAGGAGAAAAAAGAGAAGGAGAAGGGGGAAGGAAGGGGAGAACAGGGGAGCAGGTGCAGAAGCAGAAGGAAGAATTCAAGGTAAAGACAAAAGCATGCAGTGTCATGTCACTGCCACTCTGTTGCTTAAACATATCACACAAATTTTCCCATCTTCAAGAGGAGTAAATTGGTTTCACCTATTGATGCTAAGAATGTAAAAAACTTGTGTATGTGTGTTTAAAACACTTGTAACATGAAGAAGAACTTTGACATACACCAGGTTCATAAGAATCAAGCTATCAGTTCTGAAGATGGCAGCTTGATAAGTAGCAGGGTAGGAGCCTCTATGAGAAGAACAACTCAGACGCTAGAATTTAACAACATAGAGAAGAGCAAATGAAAGAAGACGGGTTCTCATGACCCAGGAAGAAACTGAGGGGGAAAAAAGAAAGGAAGGAAAAACATGAATGAAAGGCTGGAACCAGATGCGCTCACTGGGACCAGTCCTGCACTGTGCTGGTCATGTCATGGAGTCAGACGATTGGCAAAGAAGCCACAGTCACCGAATTGGGAGTTGGTGAGTCGAGAACCTTTGGTGGGAAGATGCAGCACAGCATAGAGTGTAGCCAAGGTGGAGAGCTGCATTAATTCATGTTGAGTGCTGGAAATTGGGTCCTGTGGTGAGTGTGGCCAGCTGGAGGACATATTGGAGTTGGGCAGAACAAGGCCTGAACCTGGAACCACAGTGGCATCAGTCAGCTGCCCCTGGCCCAGAGAGGACTGGTGGGATCTGCTTGGGCTGGGTGATGCCCCTGGTTGGGACCCAATAGCCAGGGACGAAACTCTCCCAAACCTGTGACTTCTACACAGCACAGACTAATATGCTGAAGGCACTTGCTGGTTGACTGGCTCAGGCCCCCATGTGTACCCCACATGCAGATAACAGTAAACTAGAGAAGGCAGCAAGCCCCCAGCCAGCACACTTCAGAAAAGCCATAAGCAATAAGGAGACGGCCTGAGACCTCCACCATACACCTGCCTGAAAGAAACTAGAAACATGACAAGACAAAGAAATAAGAAAAAAGCCTCCAGCTACTGAACCTGGGAAAATAAGTCCAGGAGACGTAAATACAGAAGAGATCCAGGGCAGCAATCATGCAACATCAGCCACAGCATCAGGGAACATAAAGAAATACCTTCATGACCTCATAGACAAACTTAAAACTGAAATTCTAATCCAAGTGAGGCAAGATATAAAAAGATTAATAAAAGAAATGCTAAGCTTCTCTCAAGAAGACACAGAAGGAAGAATGGAGGAACCCAGAAAAAGAAGAGAAACCTTCGTGAAGAATACAAACAAAATCTAGAATACATGAAACAGATCCAAAGAGATTACCAGGAAATTAAAAACTCCATTGAAAGCTGGCAAAATGCCTTGACAGAAACTAAAGTTAGCCTTTCAAAATTTGAAGATAGATTTTTTTTCAATGTGTGATTGTAAAAGAAAAGACCTCTTAAAAAAACAAGGAAGCAGGAAGTAACAATACAAAGGCTAGAAGATGATAAGAGGATCTATAACTTAAGAATAAAATTGTGAGCAAAGAAGCAGGAGTAAACACAAATGAATTACAAAGGTTATTCACAGAAATGATTAAGGAAAACTTCCCAAGCATAGGAAAAAGAAATGATATCCAGATAAATGAGGCATACATAACTCCAGCCAACTACAACCAAAACAGATTTACACCCAGACATATAATAATCAAGATCCCAGAAATTCACCACAAGAACAGAATATTAAAAGTGGTCAAAGAAAGGAAACAGATTACCTATGAAGGAAGACCCATCAAAATAATGACAGACTTCTCAACACAAACTATCAAATCAAGAAGAGCTTGGAGTGAAGGAGTCCAAACCCTGAAAGAAAATAACCTCCAACCCAGATTGATGTACCCTGAAAAACTCTCTCTCAAAATTAATGGATAAACAAGATGTTTCCATGACAAAAAGGAACTGTGGGAGTTTGTGACTACCAATCCAACCCTACAAAAAATACTGAAGGGCATTCTAGAGAAAGTTGGAAAATACCAGGATTCCAACAACTGTGGCAGAGAGTCCCCAATGAATGGGGCAGACAGTGGAATGAAGGAGAAAAGTGGACAAATAATAGCAGAAAAATAGAATACCAGAGATGAGGCAGAGAAAGTTGTCTATAATCTCTAATACAGATGGCCTTGATACACTAAAAAAAAAAAAGAAACACAGGCAGAGTAGATCAGGAGATAGGATCCATCGAGATGCTCTGAATAGGAAATATACTCAACCTGAAAGAGAGTTAATAAACCAAAGGTCAAAGATGAGAAAACAATGCTCTATGTGACAGGGCACTGGAGAGAAACAGGGGCAACTAATCCAGCAGCTGCAGATAGGCTGGAAAGTCATGACACTTTTGTGTAGTGGAGAACTACTCAGCTAGAAGGATGGAAAACTTTGAAGATTTAGTAGGTAAAAGAATGCAGTTCAGGATCAAGCTCATGGATAAAAAGGTGCAGCACCACTTAGGTAGATAATGGGTTACCCCCCAATCTAAAACTAAAGGAGTTAGTGAAACCCAAAATATACAAAGCACCCTGAGAAAGGGAAAGGTGAGGAATTGTCTAAAAAAGGAAGGCAGAGGACAATGTTAATAGTGTATCAGGATTTAAAAGCCACATTAGTCTTATCATTCTGTTTAATTCAATTTTATTTTGTTCCAGTCTGTCTACTCATACTAGATTTGAGGGCAAAGACGGCTGTCCCAAAAATAGCAGGATATACTACGGTAACTATCCTTAATTTCCTATTAACTTAAACTGAAGCCCTGTATTACTTACATTGTCTTACTATGACTGATCTTATTTGAATCTGGTTTGTTAGATTGCTGTTTTGTCTTGACTGATTTTATTCAAATTTGGTATGCTTGATAGTATCAAGTCTAAGAGTAGAGGCAACTATTCTGATGATGACAAGATGCAATAAGATTGCCATACTGGTTTGATTATTAACTGCTTTTGAAGCCCTACAATGTCTCCAATGTTGTGTTTTTATTAAAATTGCTATGTAATGGTATATTCAGTTATATTATACCTGGTGATGTAGACAATTCTATTGAAAATAACAAGAGACAGCATAGTAACTACAGTAGATCACTTATTATTGTGGTTTCATGTGCCTCTTTCATTTCATGTTTTTCTAGGAATTTCTTTTTTTGTCCTTGTCTTGATCTGTTTTTCCCTGTAATGCAGAAAGGATAGCTATACATGTAGATAAATTCACACATGTGTAGAATTTCTGAACAGTTTATGGGAACAGATTATATAATGAACAATGTAATGAACAGATACTCTGAAGAAAAGACACTAAGATACCCAATGCTAATTCTGTAGCATTATGATATAAAATCTAGCAATACTATTATTCACTGTTCATATTATTCACTGTTCACTGTCTCTTATATTTGATTTCAACATACGTGAAGATATGGATAGCTATTTCAAAGAGAACAAGAGATGTTATGGCAGCCATTGTTGACTTCCCTATTTCTGGTCTTGAGAATCTAAAAAGCCTTCATCATCTTGTTCTGATTAATTTAGTACTATCATGTTCAGTATGTATTCACCGTATGTGAAGATGTGGATAACTATTTGGAAGAAAACAAAAGACAATACAATAGACAACGAAGATCTCCAGTGGTCTTGCTGTGAAATCAGTGTTTCTTAAAATTGTTTCCTTATGATCTATCTTGTTGTGTTTAACTTTACCCTCTTTAAAATAAAAAATAATAATAAAAATAAAAAAGCAAAAAAAAAAAGAAGAAGAAAAGTATCAAGCTATCTTCCAACACCAGCATTTTTTTCACTTCAATGTGATCAAGTCCGATCAGAGAGTTAAATGAAAACTCCAAACACACCGAACGTCATACTTTTTTTGCAGTATCCCCAACTGAGGCTTTAAAAAAAAAAAATTGCCAACATAGCACCAGCTGTAGAAGTAACAGCACTACATAATCAAAGTTTACTGTTGTTTTCAAAATAATACATTATAAATTCAATACATATGCTCTGAATTGCTGAGTAATTTATTACAGCTTTAGTGTATAAAGTCTCCACATATGTGGTTTTTTCTCTTGCCTTTGTCTAGTGCCCGTTCTTTCCATTTGTGCACTTGGTTTTCTGCTTCTTTTTCCGTTACAGAAAGAAGAAGCATTGAAACCACCCTTTTGTATTCTCTGCCTTTGTGATTAATGGTAGTTTAAGATGGCACACAGACACAATAAGTAATAGAATTTAATTTCACTATAAATTTTAAATTGCAAAGGTGAAACAACAGAAGGTCCCTTTTGTGGGAGAGCAATGTCAGGCAAATGAATGATTTCTCCACAGGAAAAAGTAACTCAGCAGCCAGTACTTGTCATCCCCTGTCAGAGACAGGCGTGTAAGGCATTCAGGCGTAATTTACAAACCCTCTGGCTCCTGCCCATTGTGCATCGACTGCTCCCTTGGTCTCTCTCTGCCTGATAGAATAGCACAATACCATCAACCGGCCTCCACTATTTCCCTTCTTAACTACCATGCATATAATTATCCACAGTGTAGGTTCTCTTGAGATTCTGTTAGTGTTTCTCACAGAGAAAGCATATGACAATAATTTTTGTTTCTGCTTATCAACTCTATGGTTCTTTATTTACTACCTGTTGTGCCTCATTATGTTTTAATATTTATTTTTGAGAATTGGTTCACTGGATTCAGACTTGTCATCTACTACATTGAAGATACAAAACTTTTATTCACTCACAGAATCTTAACTAAGACTACATAGAATTTGGGAAAAAATATGACATCAGTCCATGCGATACAAGTATGCAAAACATGTTTACTGTATTGTCAGGACAATTATGGATATTTACAAATACATATATGTGGGAGAGGGTGAGGGTGAACAGTCAAAACTACATGTAAACTTGAAAACACCTTTTGGAAGCGCACATCTATTTAAATGATGGACACAAATAACACTATCACATTGTGCATATAAGAGGTTAACTGCACAGGGTACACATGGGATTTTCTGCAACATCACAGCACAAGGCTATGAATAAAGGCCACTCACAATGAACTTTTCATTTTTTGCACTGATTAACTCTTAGAGACATGACCCCATTTTAAAGACAGAAGATTAAAGATTAGAAAACCAATTTATGACCAATGTCAATATTTGTCTTGTTGAGCTGTCAATAAGGAACGCATATCTGAAAAAATCAGTTAACTTTTCTACCCATGTAATTTTTATTGATAGGAAAGAAAGGGAGAGGAGGGGAAACAGAGAAACATATCCACAAAAACACAAAATATAAAGTTGAACATACGTAGCCATGTGAGTGACGTAGGTCAGCACACATGTATTTGTAAATAACAAATCCCAACAAACTTATTTCAGCTACTCATTCCAAAATGCCAATCATAGAGACATGCAATGTTGAAGGGCATGAAAGGAGCTTTAATCAGCTTGGCATGTTGGGAAATACAGATAAAATAGTTCAAGACATGTCTTTGAGGGCCTGGCAGAAGCTTTGAGGTTTTATAGAAAAGGAGAACAAAGGTAGGAAGTGGATTTTTTCACAGTTCTGAGTTCACATGTCTAACAGTGCAGATAGCCCTTGTCCAGCTGTGGTCTGGTGGATTCATATTTCAGGACTAGTGTCTGAGGTTCATCACTTGAAGGGCCAAATCTGTTCCAGTAAGAGTTGATGTTTTACGCTGAGGGAGACAGCCTTAGTGTCATGGGAAAATTATTCCCAGCTATGAGGTGGAGTGCTGTCATCACAAAGTGTTCTACACATGCAAGAGTCTGCTTTCCCTGGAATCCAAGCGCGCAGCAGGTTTAGAATAGTGACCTGAGACTTGTAGGCATTAATCCAAGTGTCTAAACTGAATGTTGTAAAACCTGCCAATTGGACATCACCTAAAATTACTTTTAGTGAAAATTACTTTTAGTTGCTATTATCTTTGTATCTTATACCTTGAGATGGATAGGCTAGGTAAATTTAATCCTAATAATTTCAGACTAGGTAAATTTAAGCCATGTAAACTTTGTACTACACTTTTTGTGCTATTTTCATGTCTTAGTTCAGAACTCAGCAAGAATCTGACCCAAAGTTTTAGGGCAATGAAGATACAGAAAATGAAGGCAGAGATTCCAAACTTTACCCTGCTTAGTTGTCTGTTAAGTCAACCCCTAAGTTCCCACTATGCATATGCAGGCTCAGGATTAAATCCCTGCTACAAATGTACTTTTACTTTCAAACAAAAATAGAGTCATTGAATCAGAACATTGGTGGGAAATATTTGAGTAGATAGGAAAAAGCTCTCAGAAAAACAATAATTTCAAGAGAAAACAATGGAATGGCAGAGCAGTGTGGCATAAAGATGTTCCAGAAAGGAACACTATTTACCCTGGGATGCTACCTCATTCTTCCTTATCATATTTGCTTCTTCATTTGAACTATTTCAAAAGCACACCCCTGGGAAACAGGAAAGACAAATTGAGTAGATGATTCCTTAAAAATAAATGATTCTTTTTGGATACAACCTCAACTGCCCACAGCCTTATATAAGGAGGCAATAGCACACTAGTTATCTGTTGGTACATGACAAATTATACAGAATTAACAGTTCAAAACAAGAAATGTTTATCTTCTCACAGTTTCTAACTCCAAGAGGAGCCAATTTAGATGGTTCTGACTCATAAAATATCATTTAAATGGATGCGCACAGCACTTTCCTTCTGGAGATCTGGTAGATATAAAATAATTTGTTTCCAGAATGTAGTTCTTCATGGCTGGGGTTATAGCTCAACGGCACAAGTGCCTGCCTGGCAAGCACAAGTTCTTGAGTTTGATTCCTGGTACTGAGGGGGGAAAAATGAAGGAGAAGAAGAATAAGGAGGAGGAGGACAAGAAGGAGGAGGAAAAAAAGGGGAGGAGGAGGGGGAGAGGAGGAAGAGGAAGGTACTCCTTTACCCTGTTCCTTGTTAAAGGTTTCTTGTGCAGAAAAATCTCTTACTTTATAACTAAAGCACTTTCATGTTAATACAGCTGGCAAGTGTCCAAGAAATTAAGAGTAAATTTGTACTCTTTTTCCTAATTTTAAATGCTATACATTCTATCTTTTGCCATGCTCTATTCTTCAAGAGTTAAGTCTAAAATATATATCCTACAGTTAATGATGAGGAATTATATTTTACATTTTGAAATGAAAAGCATAAAAGAATCTATGGATTTAAAAAAAAGCTCATGGGTCTTATCAATCTGTGTATCACACTATATCATATGTGAATATTTGAATGCACCCCTGTTATATTGAAGACTTTTTTTGATGACCACTTTCATTGTTTGAGTAGCTGAAATCTAACTATAACTATGATTCTCTATAACTGAAATAATACTAAGCATACTAAACAACAACAACAAAAAAAAACATTGACAAAGAAGAGACAATAGAGGACAGGATAGGTGTGAACAGAGAGGAGAAAGAGAAGCCTCTAACCCTATACACAAGAATAAATTCCTGTGCTAGTGCCTCATCATATCTAAACCCCATGTTCTGGGAGCTAGATTTATTGATTGTTACTGACCACCTTATGTATATGATTATCCTATAATTTATACAATAAAAAGCAATAAAATACATTTTCTAAGACTATTAGTTATTGATTTGATGAGTTTATGAGATGTTTTGTCTTTGCATCATGTTTCACAGATGGACAGCATGTGGTGTCCAATCCCTGTCATTCGTACTTGCAGGTATGTCTACAGTTATGTCTACAATTATGAAATATCCAGCATACCACTGTGCATGAAACAAAAATGTACATCCTTGGCAGACTGAATCTTTAAGCTACCCTAAGTTGCCCTATGCTACCCTAAAGAATATCACAAAAATAACTTTTAGGATTGCCAGAAAACACACTGCTGCCTTCAAAAACTTTACTTCTATGAAATGACTTCAGGAGACTGCACAGTGTTAACAAGTTGCATCGTGTTGTGATTCTGTGTGTCTGTGATAATGCAGACAGTTATTATCAACTTAGGCACACATGTTAATTTTCTGTTAATTGTAAGTATCCTTCCAATGTTCTCTGACTGAAATTAGGGCATGAAATGTCTTTCATTGTTTCCATTGCACTGCTAAAATTTTGATACTTACTGTAGGGGGTCCAGGCTACTGCTGAGTTCTGTTCCATAATTAGAGATACGTGAAGCAGAACAAAAGGTAGAGTCTCACTCTTACTATATTTCCTGTGATGAGAAGTTCAATAAACTAAGAGAGAGAGTCTTGTTAAACCACTAACAGCAAAATTGTATTTAGGATATTTTGCCAAGCAAGATGATTTTGAAGACAACCATAAAATATTTCATAATATTCTTCTATCAATTTAGTGAAATTGGATAGGTCTAAGTGACATAATCTTATTTTGCTATATTATTCATTTCATGATTGTTTATGACAGATGTGTGAACAAATGGCCTCTCTGTTTTCTGCAGTCTTTTACATTATATTGCTATAGAGTCAATCACATCTTACCTTCTGCAATCAGTATGTACAAGGCCATGATCTAATAACTCTGGGCTTGAAATCTGGTCAGTAACATCGTGCTACTAGAATTTTGGGTAATACTAAATCCAATAAATACAATACCTAGACTAAATTCTCAAACCTAGAAAAAATAACTATAATCCAATTAATTTTATTTTGTGAATTGCAGAGGTGTTGCTGGTTTTCCCAGTAGTTGTACGACTTTGAAAAGATAATTAACCTCTCTGCATCTCAGATCTTTATATATAAAATTCCTTAACTCCTAAAGGCAGTTTGACAATTCAGTGCAATAATGTCTTTAAATCACATCCCTGGATCCCTAATGCATAATAAGCTCTCAGTAAATAGTGTGAAACAATAATTAATTATTTCATTTCACTTGAAGTTACTTGAGATGAGGATTCCAGAGAGGAATGAAATAACTGAGAAGTGACATTTAATCATCTCTACAACTTTATAGCTTTGAGGGGTCATAGATGTAATTCATTATTTTTACCACTTAGACAAATAATTCACAAGATTTCTATGAAAATTCAATGTATATTTGTATGCAAATGATCTAGGTGTATTGAGACTCACATTTTTGATGCACATAGTTGAGTTGTTCTAAAAAGACTTTTTTTACTGGTTCACAGTAAGATATCCATGACAATAAGAATAAGTTACACATATTTTAAAAATACTAATTGAAATTGATTGTATAGAAAAACTGATTTCTTAACAAAGAAATTTGAAAAATATTGCTCCAGATTTGATACAGTGTTCTCAAGACCTTTTCACAGTGTATCAACATGGTCAGAAATTCACAAGTATAAAAAAATATATATACCTGCTGATAAAACAAAGGGAAGCTCTAATTTATTTAAATATGTTTTCCAGTATTGTGAAGTTTCATTGTAGAGCTACAATTATAAAGAAATGCCAAAAAATGATTATAGAAATCAGAAAATCAATAGGCAACTCAGAGACCAGATTTTATCACATGAAGGGCAAGAAATGACCTATAAATCACAAGACACCATTTAATGAAGAGAATATCAATAAAAAATCCACGTAGATCAGAAACTGTTTGTTCCCTTCCATTCCACATATTTTGTAATAGAGAGTCAAGAATTCTAAATCCACATGTGGAGAAGAGGAAAAATACCGGATTAAAGAAGAGGAGAAAACTGGCAATGACCTAGGGAATTCCTAAAAACTTGGTTGTCTCAGGTTGATACATGAGAAAGTGCTAGGAATCTGAGTAAAGCATTTTCTACCACTCTGCAGCTAAAATGATGGGTGTTTTCAGCAAAAATGTGCACTTTGCCTCACCAAGTAAGAAATCAATTTTCTCTAGTATCTCCAAAGCATGCAATTTTTCAGTTCTTATAGCTCTTTTAGATAGACTTCAATGGTCAGTGCACCTTGTTCTTTCCAAGTACCAAATTAAAACTCATTCTTGCCATGTTTAAAGGTATGATTGAAATGTTTTAGTGAGGAAAGTAGATGTGAAAATTACAAATTAGGCAATATAAATGGATTGGAACAGTAAAGCCCAGAGTTCTTATTTAAAGGATCCTGCTAAAGGTTATTCAGTGACTTTTCTGATAGGACATACTCAGGAATCCAAGTCTCCAGTCCTACTTTAAGAAGTCTCATCTCATTTTTCTAATGGTTTTGAATTACATTATTGCTTGCACATCACATCAATATCTCAAAGTAATTAATATTTAATATAAACGCACCATTCACACACACACACTCCTTAGCCCTCCTGAATTTCTCATTTGTAAAAGAAACTTTATTCTCTTCTTGTTTATCAAGACTGGATAGCTCTAAGCCACCTATCTGTCCCTTTTACCTTCTCTACTCATGACTCAAGCATACCTAAGTCTCTCCATTCTTCTTTGGATATTCAATACTTTTACCCCATGTAGCCAGGGTCAGATTCTTATCTTTCCAGACTTTTGTCTCTTTCTCATAGTAATAACCTTCCCCTGCCTTCTGTTACCTCTGTATGACTACTTTCTACCTCATGCATCCTCATGCATCTAAGAATGAATGAATCTTCAGAATGTGTATCATCTTAAGGTGATGTTAATCTGTGAGGAATTTAGGAGATGGGGTAATAACTAGTATTAAATGCTGCATCTTTTCACAGCAGTGAAATTAGTTCTGATGTAAATATCTCAGAGAAGATAACTAAAAGAAGTAGTATCCTTTCTGCTTCTCTGCAGATCATACTGTCATCCATCATTGGGAGAAGAATGCCTTTTCCAAACAGAATGTTCCCTAAGCAGAATGCTCCCTTAGCAATTTATTAAAAGTCATTACTAATTTCTGGTGATGGATAACAGACACCAAAATCTCATTCATATCCTTTATTAGCAGTTGTAAATAATTTTAAATAGTAAATGTCATAATTATAGGTACATTTATAGTCAGACTTGCATTCACAGTCATAATTGCCATATATTTAAAATTATGATTAAATTTATGATTATAGTTACATTTATGATTTTTGTTAAACTTTCAACTCCATGCTGTGCATCTGGGATTTTAACCACTTACATTCTAGCATTGAAATTGCCACCTGGAACAAAGTATGCAAAAATATGTATTAAATTAAATAGTACCTGACTTCACTTAATGAGCATAATTATCCTTAATTATTATG
The DNA here is from genome assembly GCF_034190915.1 of Cavia porcellus. Lineage (NCBI taxonomy): Eukaryota > Metazoa > Chordata > Mammalia > Rodentia > Caviidae > Cavia > Cavia porcellus. The sequence continues at coordinate 31,898,817 of NW_026947501.1, forward strand.
TTTTTTTCCAGAGATTTGGTTCAATGGTGTAGTGCCTGCCTGGCAGGCATCAGGTCCTCAGTTTGATTCCCAATACAAAAAAATAAAATTGCTATCTTCTCTAACATGGAAAGACACCTTGAGACAGCTAGAAAGTAATTTACACATTAACAAAAAAATTTTAACCGGTTAAGTACCCAGGTTCCTCTGTTCCAAACAATTTCATTTTATCTAAATCTCTAGTTGTAAATATGCTACATTTTTGCCTTAAAAATTAATTTCCGTACCACTTTAATGTGTTGAATATTGTTAGAAAATTTAAATGAACATACCAGAATAAACAGAAGACTCATAAAAATATAGCTGGCATACAGAAAATGATATAAAAAATGAATCACTAGTTTAGCAAGGATTTAGAATCCATTGAAAAGTTCCAAACAGAATCCAGGAAACTAAAAATCTTATTAAAAGTGTGGACAGCAGAAGTGGCCAGTAAGAGGACAGTGTCAGAACTAGAAAAGAGGCCTACTGTCAAAGAGTGATCATTCAGGATTCCTTAGAAATAATGAGAGAATGTGGAAAATGGATCCAAGAGCTGCTAGATGTAGCAAGATAATTCAAAAAAGAATAATCTAATTTAATATAAATCATTGAAAAATTGAAGACAACACAAATGGCAGAGACAGTTCAACATGCAAAAATCAATAAATGGAAAGTATAACAAGGGAAAAAAAGGATACAAATCACATGATCATGGTAAAATAGATGAAGCAAAAGCTTCTAATAAATTCCAACATCCATTCATGATTTAAAAAACTGAAGAAAATCATTACAGCGAGAATTTATCTTAATCTAATAAAAGTCATTTGTGACAAATCAATGGCCAACGTCACAATAAATGGGGAAACAGAAAACTTTCACTCTAAAATCAAGATCGCAGCAAAGATGTTCATTATTATTATTCCTGTTCAATACAATTATAGAAAAATTAGCCAGCAATCTCAACAAAGAGAAAAAAATTAAAAGGATGTATATAGGAAGGAGAAAAACAGGTATCATTATTTGTAGATGGCATAATCCTCCATACAAAGTACCAAAAATATCTTAGCAAAAAAATTCTAGAATTCTAGAACTGAATCAAGTAGTGTCACAACCCAAAGTCAGCACACAAATATCAATATTCTAGTGCACCAATAATGAATACATTGAAAGAGAAGTTACGAAATAAATGCCATTCAGAATAGCATCAAAAATAATGAAACATTTAGGCACTAATCTAATGAAGAAAGAACAAAGCCTCTATAGTTAACACTACATTACTCTGAAAAAGGAGATCAAAGAGGACATCACAAAATGGAAAGATATCATACCCCCTTTTCCTGGTAGGCAGAACAAACATAGTCAAAACAGCCATTTTCCAAAACTGAAACACAGATTTAATGCAATCACACTCAAAATAACACCATCATTCCTCACAAAACTAGAGAAATATATCCTTAAATTACATGAAACCATAAGAGATATAAAAGAGCATAAGTAATGCAGCACCTCAAGAACAAAGCAAGGAGCACCACAGTTCCATACTAGAAATTACAGTCCAAAGCTAGTGATCAAAACAGCATTAGTGAAGTAACAGACATAGGGATCAGTAGAACAAATAGAGGGTGCAGAAACAACTCCAGGCACGTTCAGCCACATGACCTTTAACAAGTGGCCCAAAGCGTACATTGGAGGAAGGATAGTCTTGTTAATAAACAATGCTGGAAAAACTGACTATCCAAATGTAGAAGACTGATTTTAGACCAAAATCTCTCACAGTGTACTTCACTAAAGTAAAAAATGATCAATAATTGAAAAGTTAAAACAGACACATTTAATTTGCTAGAAGATAAAATAAGTAACTCTTGAATAGGAGGACTTTCTGAATGGAATCCACAGGGCACAAGAAATCTTACTAAGAATCAACAAATGGGATCATATTAAACTGCAAATCTTCATGGCAAACCAACAGAGTGAAGAACATAATTTTAAAAATTGGAAAAAAAGAATTCCTTCTAGACTAATACCTAGCTGATGTAAAAAAACAACAAAAACATAGACTCTCCCAAAGTAAAGAACCAACAAAAAAATACACCATGGCAATGAATAGATACCTCTCAAAGTACAAATAGCCAATGAGTGTATAACAAATGTTCAACATGTCTGCCCATTAGAGAAATTCAAAGTCAAACAGCACTCACATTCCACATTGCTCCAGAAACAATGACTCATTAAGAAATAAAATAACAATAAATGCTGCCAGTGCTATAGGGAAAAAAGAGGATAGTATAAACTAAAACAACCATTTAGGAAACCAGTATAGGGATTGATCAAAAAACTAATAGTAGAAATTTCATTTATCCTAGCTATTCCTTCTGGGTATGTTCCTGAAAGAGCTAAAGACATCATTTTTCAGGAATGCATATAACCATGTTTGTAGCAGCAGAATTCACAATAGCTAAAGCTTGAATCTGTCTTATGTATCCATCAATAAATGAATGAATAGAGAAAAATAATACATGTTCCTGATAGAGTACTACTGAGTCATAAAGAAGGATAAATTTAAGTCATTTCTTTATATTGAAACCATAATGGATGTATCGTGAGACCATAAAAGTAAGTGAAATAAACAAATAAGGTTAAATATTGCATGGTTTCCCTTGTATAAGAAATCCAAAATATAAATAAAGAACAAAATAAAAGACAGGCAATAGGAAAAGAGAATTTAGGTCTCTCCCAAGTGGCATGTGGACCAAAAGATGAAATAGGGGAAAGGATATAATAAAATTATTGAGATCTATTATGTGCATGTACCAATTCTCATGAGGAACATAGTCATTATATACTACAGACTTGTGCTAACAAAAAATGAAAATTATTTACAGATTTATTTAATCCAATGTAACTAACTACTAGGTTGGAAAACATGATGTGAATTTAGGACTCCACAAGGGGAAAATATCAGAGGAAGTATATTCAAACTAAGGTGTAAAATAAGAAATAGAGGCAAAGAATAGGTACAAAACAAAAACACCCTAAGGCATAAAGTTCCTTGGTACCCTGACATCTTCAATAGTATCATGTAACAATTTAAATTTCTCGTAACCTATACTTTATAAATTTCCCAGAAGTACATGCTATCCCCAACATGTATCTTCCTAATAAGCAGGGTCATGTAATATGTAAGTAATCACATGTAATGTACTCAGCAGAAACAAATTTCACTCCACAAATTTGAGTGACAAACAAATATATTATTTATTTCAATCAAATCAAGTAAATATGATATTAAGAGCACTGGAACAATGGGGCATCTGAATTACACGTGGTTGGAGTCACTCTTCATCTCTGAAGTCACATACGTGCCCTTAGCCCTTCATAGTGGCTATCAATATGTCTCTCATGTCCAATTTTGCATTGTCAAAGATTTCTTCCTGTCTGTGGAACTGCCATTTCTCTGATAAGCACAAAATAGTAATCTTGCCTCATGGTACAACACGGAAACAGTTTATTGCACTTCCTAAGACATGACTTCTCATCAGGGCATCGAATCTGGAATATTGGTTTCTTTGCTCACAGAATTTGAAGAGTTCAGTTCCTATCATGTCTCTGGAAATACTGCATTTCTCTTTCTATTTCTTTCCTTAGTCTCAGAATTCTGTCAGTCTCTCATACTACTATCGGTAAGGATGCCCAAGGGGCCTATCCATCATCTTGATGGGAAAGGAACAGAACTTTAGGAACAAAATACACATAGATTAATATTTCAGAAAATTTTCTTTCCCACTGGAATATCATATTGAGAAGCAGAACTGTCACTTCACTTTTCTGGAAAAGAGCCAATAAGGTGTCCCAAGAAAATATAACATCCTTTTACATGAACTTATTCATGAAAGGAGGGAAAATGCAGCTTGCTGGTTCTTTATCTCCATCATGGATATTTTAACAAAAAAAAGTTAAGTATATAAAGCAAGGAATTTTGTGTTTAATACATTTTAGTTCTAAACCTACTTTAGAATACTTACTAAAAACTACCAAAAGAGGTAACGAATCAACCTAAAAATGCAACTTTTCATCCAGGTCTCTCTCCTTGTTTTTGGAGTAATTCCACACTCAATCAACATTATATATATATATATATATATATATATATATATATATATATATATATTAAAGTTTATATTAGTATCTCTAATTTTTCATCAATGATAGAAAAATAGTAAAAAGATGAGTGCTCTCTTTAGAGAATGTTTCTGGATATTCAGGGTGATATAACTAATGATAACATTTGCTAATTTATGGCTTGGATATAATTGACCTGATATTTTAACTAGGGATACACATAGAAGTGTCTGTATGCATTTGGGTATATTGAATGTTTTAAGTTAACCAAATTATATTTAATTTCATCCTAGCATAGAGCTGTGGTTTGGCAAGCTCTTCAGTGACAATGACAAACTGTAGGAACACAGCCAGCTATGAAATTGCCATTTACTAAACTCCTCTTCAATTTGCTTCTGCATTCTTTGAAAAGAGTGATTTCAGACCCTTTTTTCTACAGTCCTAATGCCCTTTGTATGATAAATACCCTCCTAAATGGTCACATTGGCTTTCTTTTGGCCCACAAAAGGCTTAGTCAATGAAATAAGCCAGAGTAGTACTTTCTTCACTTGACGTTAAATCAAATTTTGTGGCAAAGGAACATTGAAGGCTAAATTGTGCATGCTATTCATATAACTTTGTATTATTTCAAAAGTCATTTAATTTCTCCAAGGTCTTTAAAAGCAGTTATTTTTCTCATGTATTTATTCATTCTTTCACTCATATTTATTACATGTTGCAGATTCAAAGATTAGTGAGTAACAATTGGTACCCTCAAAGAGATTCTAGTCTACTAGAAGAGACAAATATATCCAAAGAATATAAACTAAAATATAGTTAAAAGAATGAGGATGAATGTTCAATAGCTAAAGATTAGGAAGGGAGATGTGAACAAAACATGATCAACTCAGCCACTTCTTGGGGATATCTGAGAATCCTTTGCAGAAACACATAATCTCAAGTAAACTTCGAAGGATGAATTTTAAGACAAATCGGAAGACCAGGTCAAATTTTGGAATTAATGGATGAACATAACAACTATACTGTTATACATAATTCTGCTAGAATAGAGAGAAAAAGTGTAATTTGGAGATGTTTCATGAAATTGGAGAGAGGAGCAAGTGAAGGAAGGTCTTATCTGTAAAGCTACATGCATCTCATGCAGTCATGAAAAAGATGGAAAATTATTGGGGGTTTTAACTGAGTAGAGGTGCAATGAAATCTAATTTGTATTTTTGTATTATTCTAGGAGAAACGCGAAAGTTATGTCCAGTCCTAGAGTCAATAAACCAGTGTTCAAAGTCTTATATTCAGTGAGTTCTTTCCTAAGTATTTTCTTCTGTCTTTCAGTTGAATGTGTTATTGTTATTATTTTGCTTCATAAGTTTCTCTACTGATGATTTCATGAGCCATCCTTTACAAATCTCACCTATGTCTCACCCTCTTGTAATTTCCACACAGTTCAATGAATATCCAGGATAATAATCAAAACATCTTCATGAAGGTTTTAATAATAGGATTATTATATATTATTAAAATCACATAACAAGAAATTATTCCCTTCATGTGAATCAAATAAATGGCAGAAATTAGATGAATTATATCAAAGAGTAATTGTGGAAATATTTCTTTGCATTTTATTAGTATTTCTGCTTTCTCATTGGCCTTTGGCTTACAAACATTAAAAAGCACAATTTATTTGTATGTTAAGACAAATTTTTATCACAGCACTCATTTCAGTAAACAAGAATATGATTCAAAGAAAGATTAGTAAGTTCTATTTTCATTATTATTTTATTATATGCAACAATTTATACAGAGACAAAGGCATTTGGTTCCTACAATCACAGCAAAAACCAAAAGTATATTACTTGCTTCAAATACCCTCTAAACATCAATTCCACTAGAAATTGATTGCGATTATGTAAGGCAGATTTCCTCCAAATAGAAAACATTTAACTGTATAAAATAGCATACTGGGAACTGTATTATGAATTCTGTGAGAGGAGACATATGTTTAATAATTAACTTAGGCTGAGATTTTTATTTTCTTAAATACATAGGAGATGTTTAAAAATATCTTTAAAGCTTTTCATGTTGTTCCTTTGACACCTTCCTTCCTTCCATCCTAAAGTGAAGTCATGAAGCAAGCAATGGTGAGCTTTGTGATATGAAATGACCACTGAGTGGATGGCAAGCTTGGAATCTGGAATATTTAAATTCTACTGCCTTTTTAATTATCTTTTACCAATTTTCACCTGTATTTCATAACTATTAAAATTAATAAATAGATATGAATAAATAAAACTGTAAAAGCAACAAAATGTGAATTTATCAATGTATACCTGGATTCATACTATAAATTTTAATAGTTTGTCATTAAATATTTAGTAAAATCTACTAGGTACACAGACTTTGACCCAAATATGCAACAAGATCATCAATTTCAAAACTTGTATTTGACACAAAATGTTCAGTATAATGAGTGACTTATGTCAAGATAGCATTGTTCTTCATCTGCAAGATTTAAAAAATTTAAATGAACAACGTGATTTGTTCTTAGTAACTCAACAACTATACTGTTATACATAACAACATCGAACAAGTTTTATACAACCTGCTTAGAATATGACAGTAAATATCAAAATACTGTAAATTCCAAATCTTTTATTCAACCATTTTATGATGGAGAATCAATGTAAAGATTTTTAAAACTGTAAAAAATATATTAAAATTGATGTTTGTCACAGTCTTACATACAAGACCAAAACAATCATTGAAATATTGAACATGCAAATAAAGAATTGCATTCCGAAACAAATTAAAAAGTGTGTATATATTTACTAATTTTTGTAGTGGTTATTTCTAATTACTAAATAAAACTATTTACTAGATTATTTATGCCATAAATTCATGAAAATTATCATACTATGTGCCTGCTTGTAGCAACAGACAAAATTTTGACTAGGAATAACACAAAGTCTTAAAAGTGTTTATGCTTATATTGTGAGATTTTCCTTTTTTATTTCTTTTCTTTGTTTCATCTTACTATTTTCTATAATGACTATAGAATACTGATAAAATTTTAAGGAACACAAAAATTTCACTGCTCCTCTCCCCCAAAGAAAATAGTAATATTTATTGATGAGAGGATATTGTGATAAAGATGATGGTATCATACTTAAGAACATTTTGTGAGATACCAAGTGGAAAATACACCAAACAGAATCCTAAGTATCATGCTAAAGACCACAGGTTAGACAAGAAATCAGAGCATCGTCAATATGGCCTCAATGGAAAATACACTGATAATAAAAAAGGAACAATCAAAGAAAAATCCACAGAATACCACATTTTTATGAGGGCCTCATTTCTTAATAACAAAATAAGTATCAGTCCGAATTGGAACTTTCCAAATAATAGAAGCTTTGACATGTGCAGCGATGAAGGAAAATGATCACAGCTACCCCTGCAAACTTTGTCCAGAGAGAGGCACCATGGCTTGGAAATGCTGTTACAGTTTATCAGAAGTCCTCTAATAATGCCATATCACTGAGAAGGGGAAGCATGATCAGTGTATGAAAGAGATGTCACATAACAAAGAAATCAAATCAATTCTGAATTTTGTCCACTTTGAAGACACAATACATGACAAGTAAATATTTCAGTATAAATTGGACGTGGATGTTTGCAAAAATTATCACTATTATATAATGCAATAGACTGGTTTTTTGACATTAAGATTGTCTCCATGGTTTGTTTCAATAAAAGTAGAAAAATGTGTGCTTTAAGTGTCACTAGTCATTTCTTTGTTAGATAAGAGCATGCATTGACTTTCTACCCTCTCTTTAAATTTGAAAGTTGATTCAATGAAACACGCACAAAAATTCAAAATTTAGCTTGAATAGAAGATTAAATTTTCTTAGGTCAGTTTCAAAGAGTAAACACAGGTACTTTATCAAGATGTAAAGATTGCACAATGTCTTGCTTATACCTTTAGGAATACCTAGAAAAATGCTGTCCAATAAAAATATGACTTAGCACATTACATAATGTTAAACTTTTTAACAGATACTTTTATCTAATAGATTCTAAAAAGTAGAAAGTCATTTGTTAATTTTAGTAATCTAACTTATCACAAAATATTAAACAATTTTGACTGTTTCATTATCTAAAATAATCAGCAACAGAAAATAACATTGTTTTACATTGTAAGTTTTTGAAATCTAATGTATATTTTATATTTAAATATTCCTCAAATTAGACACTAATTTGTTATTTGAAATAATGATCCACATTTAGATTTTATAATTAGTTGGAAAAGCAGATCTTCATCCTCATATTTTTTCTGAATACAGTTCTCTAGTAAAAGAATTGACCATCGGTTTCTAAAATTATATGTAAAATAATTGAAAGTAAATAAATACAAAATGCCAGTATTTTAATGAAAAAGCCACATTTGAACAACTCAGTCACTAAAAATGGTTATTAGCTCTCTTACTAGTAAAAATAATACTACAGGAATCTGAGATCTGTTGTATAGGTTAAAGTCATGGAAAATATCTTTTGGTGAGGTAATGTTGAAAATAATTGAAAAGAAGTAGATTTGTAGCATGGAGCCTAGGTGAAAGTTAAAGTCAAATCCTGTTACTTCCAGGAAAGTTAATCGTTTCTTACTGACTGAATGTGTTATTGTATCTGTTTCATTCATTTTTTACTTCCAAATAACTTACATGTCTTTATTTTTTGGAGATTTTAGCATAGTGATATTTTCATATGAATCTGTGAAATCTATAACTTTACAATACTTTACCTAAGTACAAATATAAAATTGTGTATTACTTATCTGACACTGTACAGTTTTTGTTGCATATAACAACAGAAAAAAACCTGTGAAGGAGGATATAGAGAAATGGCAGCGAAGTAAGATTAAGTGGCTTCTTGTCACACTGCTGGAAAGATCCCTAACTGGGAATCCAACCAAGGTCATCATAACACTTAACCAGGCAAACCTAGACCCTTGATCAATATTGAAGCATGATATTGTATTGTACAGATGTTTGTACCTGTTTATAGTACATAATGATTATATTTATCAAGGGAAAGTTTGGGGATGGCCATAACACATCTCTGTTCTTTTTTGCTAACTTTCCCTCTGATTCTCTTTGCTCCCTCCAACTGTTGCTCCCCTTCTGATTTGCAAAAGCTGTCTCCACTTTTTTTCTTCAGTTCTTTGTCTTTTCTTTTCATCATTTTTCCCTCCGCTCCAGATCATGGATCAGCTTTGATCCACAAGAGAAGACTTATAATACTGTGTGTGTGTTTCATACCCACTATAAAGGAGGTCTTCTGAGAAGGGTTAGGAGATATGGTCACGAAACGTTTCTACAACCATACGTAGATTTTCACCAGAGTAGTAAGTATTAACTGGAGAGTCTCTGGCCAGGACAGTTTTCCTTCTTCTTTATACTTCCCTAAGTAAAGGTCTCAAGAAAAATAATGAAACTGACTTCTTTGCAAGGGAAATTTTTTAAAATATGTGTTACATACTCATTTTCTGATTTTTCCTTTAACAAATTAGATCTGTGCCTAAAAATTAGTAGTTATATCAGTAAAACACACACACACACACACACACACACACACACAGACACACACACTCACACGGAACATTTTTTTCTACTCTATTCTTCTTCTGTAGCCCAAAAAGCCAGATAGAGGATTTTCCAATATATCTATGTATTTGTATTTCACACTAGAAATTTATTATTTTTCTCAGTTTCACTTAGAATCAGCCTAAAAGAATGCACTGAGGGAGGCTGAAGGGAGCTGAGGCTCCAGAGAACATCAGTAAAGCCTTATGAGGCTTGAATTATATGAGTGGAAATTAATGACCAGACCCGAATTCACTACATAGCTAGAAGTAGGCGCTATGCTCAAGCGGACCACATGGAGGAAAAGTGAATACAATTGCTCCCGACTGGGGGAGTGAATCCAGGACCTCCTCTGGGCCAAAATTCACAGATGTTCAAGTTTCTTACATGAACTGTGTATTATTGTCATATGACCTATTACACTTCTTTACTTAAACTTAAGTCATTCTGTTACTTATTTAATGTAATGTAAATATTTGGCATAGTGTTTAACAAAAATAATTAAAACTACATTTCTACTTTCCATTATTTCTCAATAAACCAGTTTATACTCTCATTTTCATGTGTCTTCTTGTTCCAATCATTTAGTCTGAATCCAAATGCTACCTAGTTAGCTTATACCTGCTCTGTTCATTGGTAATTCTCAAAGAAGTGTCCAAAACTATTCAATGACAAATTGGCCAAATTATACCTAGAAATATTTTAATAAAAATATATGCACAATAATGAATTCACACAATCATATACATGCATATATTGAGTACATTTTAAAAAAATTATCCTGGGATTATCTTAATTTTGAAAGTAGGACAAGTCAAAGAAAATAAATTTCAAACATCTCTCTCTCCCAATGATTTGTTGGATCTGGGTTGCCAGAAGGATAATTAAATTTTCAATAAATTTGGAGTTGGTTTCTAAACATAGCCATAATTAAAAATTAACATATATAAAATTAGCATTAACCAAGTTACATTAAAAAACAAGAACAATAAGTTCTCCACATCTAGCAATACCTAAGTGATTTACAACATCCCCAGTGGCTAAGGAACATTTTCAGAAAAGGGGTCAGTTAGCCAGGGATTTAGCTCAGTAGCATAAGCACCTGTCTAGCAAGCACGCGGTAGTAAGTTTGATCCCCAGTTCAAAAGAAAAGAAAAGAAAAGGAGTCAGTTAATAAATAGTTTTGACTTTTGTATGCTATATAATTTCTTTTTTAAGAGAATAAAACATAGCAAAACAAAACAGAACAGAGAAAAACGTAACAGTAAAAAAATACAAATAACACAGTATTTCAATAAAAGACAACAGGAAATCAGCAGTATCTACCACAATGTCTTGTTTTCTTCAAAATAGTTGTCCATACCTTGACTCACAATAAGTTAATATACATCAAAATAGTATAAAGACAAACAAAACACAAGAATGAGAGCCTTAAAGGCTTTTTAAAAAGACACTAGAAAATCAATAATGGCTACATAATGTTTCACATTTTCTTCAAAATAGTTGTCCATACCTTCATACATAGTGAAATCAAATAATTGAAAATAGACTAAAATCAATCAAAATGAACAATAATTTAAAAATGTAAAGAACAAAGCATTATTGGACTTTGAAACAAAATGTTAGGAAATCATCAATGGCTACCATGATGTCACATTTTCTTCAGTGTAGTTGTTCATACTATCACACATAATAAAATCAATTCTTGTGAACCCTTTGGGTGTAATTCTAGACACAAATAAGCCTATACGAGTACATCTATCCTTATTGTGTTAGAAAGAAAACCAAAACAATAAATAAATAACTATAGGAGCCTAAAACAATAACAATGCAAGCTTTCAAAACAAGGTGGTAGGAACATAACAAATTTTGTTGTTTTGCATAGTTATGTTTAAAAGTTTTACTTGAATTATCAGATATGGTCATAAAAATTGATCTAATCCTATGGATGTTACCTGTTTTGTTCCACGAACTAATAAATTTAGTAGTGCAATCATCCAAGTAATCTTAAATGTATATATACAAATTTATATCGTTTCTTTTCTCTTCATTCTTTTCTCCTTTTTCCTGAGTTATTTTTCCCTCTTTGAGGAGTTCCTTATCCTTTCACAATATTTATTGAAGATTTTGTACCTTATTTACTGTTTCAGTTTCTTACATTAAAGAGATGATATGGTATTTATGTATGTGAGTTTGATTTATTTCACTTACAAGTATGGTCTCAAATTATTTCCATTTTCCTATAAAAGCCTCAATGTGGTCTTTTTTATTGCTGAGTAGCATTTCATTGTATAAAAATACCACCCCTTTTTTATCTATTCCTCAGTTGATGGGGAATAGATAGTTTTATCTCCTCAGTTTTATCTATTCCTCATTTGGGTTGTTTCCATGATTTAGCTATCACAAACTGTGCTGCTATAAACATGGGTACACATATATTACTCTTGTATGATATTTTCAGTTCTTCCCAGAATATGCCCAGAAGTGAAATATCTGGGTCAAACTGGATGTCCAAATCTAGCTTTCTGAGGAACCTCCACACTGATTTCCACAATGTTTCACCAGTCTACACTCCCATTAACAGTGCAGAAGTATTCCTTTTTCCCCACAGTCTCTCCAGCATTGGTTACTGGTGGTTTCCTGATCCTGGCTATTCATTCCAGATTGAGATGGAATGAAACCACATGAATTGGGAAAAAACCTTGGTCAACTGTCTCTCAGACAAACTAATATCTAGAACATATAAAGAACATTCAAAAATCAGGTACCTGAAATGCAAAGATTCTGTCCAAAATGAGCATCCGAGATGAAGACACACTTCTCAGATGAAGAAAAACGAATGACAAATAAATACATGAAAAATGTTCAACATCATTGTTAATTAGAGAAATGCAAATTAAAACAGCACTGAGATTTCATATCATGCTACACAATATCTTTTCATAGTTATTCAACTGCAACTTTCTAATATGGAATTGTCCAGAGTATAGATTACATAAATTAATAGTTTAACAGAATTCACTAAAACTTTATAAAGTTAAATGATAGGAGCTGTGGGTGTTGCTCAGTGGTAGAATACTTGCTTAACATAGAAGAAGTCCTAGATTCAATCCCCAGCGTAGCATAAAACAAATAAATAGACAGATGATAGGTAGATAGATAGATAGATAGATAGATAGATATGAAAAATCCAGATATGACTTTCCCTGACACCTTTCTAGAGTCTTGAAGTTCCTTGCATCAGTCACATACACATAAAGGAGCGGTTCTGAACTGTGCTAATATACATCTTTTCCAAAATCCACTTCTGGAGGCTTCAAAATGGTAGCTTAAAATTGGCTATAATGTTAATATTTACAGCATTCAGCTTAGCAACATGGCTAATCGTGTCTTTTATTTCTACCTCAGAGTGCTGGTTGTAAACATTTACCAGCACATCACACGTAAGTGTGTTCAAGAAAAAAAAAAAAAAAAAAAAAAAAAAAAAAAAAAAAAAAAAAAAAAAGACAAATGCTTGTTAAATTACAGTCATGTATATTTTTTTGTTTTCTACAAAGGGGATAGTGATAGATAGAGGGACTGAACAATAGTCCTAAATTGGACTCAACTGTGCCTTCATCAGGACAAAAGAGGATTTCTAACAAGGAAGCCAAGTTGAGGGTCAGGGGAAAATTATGCAAAGGAAATATCAAAGTTAAGAAGTTTCTGAGTAAGTTCACTTTGATGGGATTCTTACTGAAACCTGCCAGGGTATTAAGACACTGGAGTATGGGCAGATAAAAAGGCTGGTGGTTTTTCCTAAACAGGCTGAGCATGAGACTTGTTCTATTTACCTACAAAGACGGAGAAAGCTAACACTGGCCTAGTCAAAGGATGAGACTTACAAATCTTTTCCTCAATGAAGAGTCTTTTGTCAGCCCTATAGCTTGACACAGACCAAAGAATCAATACATTCCTACCTGAAATTTGAAACAGACCAAAAAGTCAACACACTTCTAAAATGTCTGTTTCTTCCTTGCAGCTGATATACTGTCAGATAGCAGAATCTGACAGGAACAGGGAGGGATCTACTTTTGTGTGACAACACAACTGCATGTCTATAGCTTTAAAAATATGTAAAACTAGCATGTTTGTCAGTGATTAGAACACATTTAACATTTCAACTTCACTCAGGATTTTGCAACATATAGTCAATGTTAATATTCAACAAATACGAAGCACCTCTTGTATTCTAGGCATAAGACATATGTTGCATTGGTAAATTAAATAATTCTGTAATGAAAATAAAACAACCAAAGAATAATGAATGATTTTAGGTGGATTATAATTTCAAATGCAATCCAGAAGACTTGCATTTAAAAATGACATTTGAGTGAAGACAACAAAAACTTGAAGGAAAGGTTTGCTCATATGGGAATGAAGGGACAGGAGAGAAAATTTTGGCCACAGTGAGCAGCAAGTGCAGTCTGCTAACTAGAGAGAAGATTGTGGTGTTTTGCAGACAAAAAGGGCACCAGTAGCTGGAGTGAATGGCCGTGGACTGTGAGAGCAGAGGGCCCAGGGATGCCTGGTAAGGCAGGTGGGCAGTGTTAGAGTAGTTTCTTATCCTAAGCACAGAAATCGGTGGTACATTCTGAGAGCTAACCTAATCTAACCTGCTCTTTTTATCTAACTTGATCTTTTTCAAGTTTTAAAGAATCATTGAGAACTAGGAGAGAATATAATACATTTAAGATCTGAAAAATGTTGAAAATTCAGAACTGATGATGGATATGGTACAGTTCACTGTACTCTTCTCTGTTGTGTGGGTGTTTAAAATTAAAAAGGAAACAAAAAAAAAGATTTTGTGATGAAACAAACTGTGGAGAATGATGTTTGCAAGTGCGAGTGAAAGCTACTATAGTTCTGGCAAGAAATGATTGTGACTTAGACTCATGAAGATAGCAAAAATTAAGAGCCAGATTCTGGGAATATCTTTAAAATAATATGCATACTGCTTCCTGAAGAAGTTAAATATGTTAAACAACCTTTCTTTTCCCACAATTTCAATTCATTCTTTATTATTTATATCTGATTTTTATTTCCTTATTTTTGTACACAAAACCAAAAAATATAACTTTGTCTTTCTATCTTCTACTAGCATGAGGCTTACTTAACCTTCAGCAATGTGACTGTTATTAAAGGTCTTTTATGCACCTGGCAGTAGATCAGTTCCTTTTCTGTCCACGTTTATGGATTCCAATCACCAGGGGTCTTGTTTAAGCAAAGAATCTCAGGTTGTACTACTCTTGAGATTGAATCAGTGTTTCTCTCAGCACTTCTCTATGTTAAAATAATGCCATCTGTGGTTAGCCAGGCTTTAACCAGTCTCACCTGGAAAGAATGACGTAGTTTTGCCATAAATTATGCCTATACCAAGTTGTGTGCCAGCTTTCAAAATGACAAGAGACTTTCACATGTTAGAGGTAAGCCTACAGAAAAAAAAAAATCAAAAGCGTGCAACTAGCTTATTTCACATTAAAAAAATAGTCAATGTACCAGGCAATTTGGTCTCTCTCTAAAGTATTATTTACTTGGATAAAATTAGAAAGATTTTTCACAGGTCTGAGCATTAGGCATTATGTCCTCAGTAAGCACAAGACAAAATCTAGCACCATAAAAAAATTAAAGTAATATAAGAAATGCTGGAAAAATATATGATAAACAGTATCTAAAAATATAGCTAGACTCTTAAGGAAAAAGAAAATGAAATAAATAAAAGTAATAAACCTAAAATGAAAGCTATTACTCTTAAATACAACTGAGTGCCTTTGATTCTAAGGACTTTGGTTTCATTTGCATGTCTAAGATAGATGGTTGCAAGTGAGAAAGCTGGAATATCTCCAGAGAAAAATGAGGAAATAGCTCAGAGAATGTCAACATCGTTGGCCTGTCTCTGTCTGGTGTCTCTTTGGTACAAATAAAAGAAATGTTGCCTAAAATAAAATTCCATATCATGTATAGCATTCAGTTTAAAAGTAACTTTGCAATACTTATGTAAATTACAATCTTCATCATCAGTCATTGTCACATAAATAGTTCTAGATAAGAAATGTTGCCTGGGTGGTTTTCAAGAAGCACTGAAAACTCTCCTGGAAAGATACTTCAAAACAATGTCCAGCAGATACTCTTACCCTTTGACTCATCACACTAGGACTTTACAGGACAAAATTACAAAAGAAAGGAGGAAATAATTTTCCATGATTGAGTATCAGGTAGGACAGATAACAGAGCTCTTACACCTAAGTGATCCTAAACAGAACAGAAATTGTGAATGTGGAAACCTGTGAAAGAACTGTGAAAGGTAATTGATAGATACTCTTAATAAAGCAAGTGTTATATGATCAGAAAAAATATGGGAAGTTTTGAAAAGGAAACAATGGTTCTTTAGAAGAATATGTAGTTACTAAAACAGAAAAATAAACCAGAAAGATAATACACAAAACTAAGAGAAGTTATGAGATACAGTGCTGGTTTCAGAAGGAGAAAGAATGAGAAAAATCATGTTAAGTGATATAGTTGCTGACAGCTTTAAAGAATTGGTTACAAACATACAGTCTCAAATGCTGTGTGCAAATTTTTCTGAGCAGCATAAAGGATACCAAAGTACATCCAAGATACTACATAACCCAGTGGTAGAATCCTAAAATGACTAAAAAATCTAAATCACAAAAATCAAATCAAATTGAATATTAAACTGACAACAAACTTTCAGAAACACTAAAAGCTGGAATGTTATAGAATAAGATAATCTAAATTCTGATGAATAAAATAATTAACTTCTAATTTGAAGCATAAGTAAGTTGAAAGTCATTGTTTATTTTAAAAAGATCAAAAAGTTGAAAAACTGAAGTATAAGAGGAAATATTGATTCTTGATATATAATTTTTGTTTGAAATGTTTAATATAAAGTCAAACTTTAGTTTTTAAAAGTCAAAATTTATTTCTAATTACCATAACCCTTAAAAATGCCAGGATGGTTTATTGGAATATTTCTGTATTTTATGTAAATTGTCAACAAAAAATTTCACATGAAGAAAAGTAAATGGGACATTTTCAGTAGTTTTGATTTTTTTGTCTATAATTCTATGGTGTGATTCAGCTTCATAATTCTTACATATTTTTCCATCTCTTCAGATTTTTTAAGTGACTGTATCAATCATTACCTATTGAAAGCTCATAAAGTATTGAGTCCCATTTTCAGAGAAGAAAAAATTTATGAAAGAGTCTTTTGTTCTATATTTTTTTTTTTGCTAAATTTATTTTTTACTGCTTGGCACACACACATTTTTCTCTCCTATATCTAAATAGGCCTTTACTTAATATATGCTGCAAACACTTGTTATCTCTGTAGGAGATATTTGGCATTCAAATTACATCTGAATGCCAAAGCCACATTCCCTGCTCTCTTCCTCACTTTGCTTGCTGCTAGCTTATGGTATTTTCAAGTTGACACCAGAAACATTGAAGAAGGAGAGGTTTATTTTGACTCACAGTTTTAGAATGTTCAGTCCATAGCCAGTTCGAAGGTAGCATTGGCATCACTGTAAGTTATAGGAGAAGAAAATCTGCTCAAATCATGGAGGCAACAGTGCAAAGAGAGAAGGGAGGAGCCAGTGAGGCAAAAACACTCTTTCAAATCAAACCTTCCATGACGTCTCTTTCAAACCAGAGGCCACTTCCTAAAGGTAAGTGCACTGTAGGAGGTTCTATCTTCCTCTAACCCGAACTATTTTAGATGTAAACCATCACATTTACAAATATGGCTTTTTCTCACTTAGACTCTGAAGACAATGACTAATCCTACAGTATTTATTATTTACTATCTGTTGTAACTCTATTTCAAATAACCAATATTCCATTCATTTAAGCTGATCCTTTCTTACTTATCAGGCAGTTGTCAATGTTCAGAGTACATTAATGAGCAAAATTCAAAGCTTTTGTAAACAAGTGAAGCAAAGAACAAATTTTAAAAATAAATGGTAGTGTATGTTGGGCTTTGGTAGTCTTTGGAGAAAACATAAAATGAACATACCATAAAATGAACCATAAAATGAACAGGAAAAAAAAAATAGGACAACACAAATCTACACAGGGAGATCAGCTCCATTTTTAAAGTGATAAGGCAAAGTTCATTATATGTGACATCTGGGTAAAATATGAAGACATTACACATATTTTTATCATCAGAATGAGAAGTATTGCACACACAGGGACCATTCAGTGCAATGATTCTAAGGCTAAAAGATGATTAAGCAGGGAGGATAAATTGAAGAGCACAGGTTAGAGATATAATGGAGGTTCCAGCTGTGACATATCAAAGCACTGTCAGAATGCTACTCTCTACTTGGTATGAGAAGATGAATCTTAGTAAACATTATGAGCTTTACTGAATCTTTACAAAACTTATATGTCAATGTCTAAATCTCCACAAGTTCAATATTGACCTTATTTTCAAGAAGGCCATTGCAGATGTAATTTTTTTAAAATGAGATCATTAAAGTGGTCACTTATCCAGTATGACTGGGGTCCTTCCAGGAAAGGGAAATTGCGACAGACACACAGAGGGAGAATACCACATGAATATGAAGACAGGAAATGAAGTGATGCTTTTTATGTAAAAAAAATGGTCAGTGATAATGAGAAAATTTAGATTCTAACGTATCATATCTTTTCATGTACAGCACTTCCATAATGTGAAAGCCAGTTTCTTCTTTTTTGTATTGATATATATTTATAATACATAATAATGGATTCATCTTGGAGGGTTGGTACATATACTTACTGCATCTTAATCATTTTTAATCTCTTTCTCTCCTAACCATTCCTTTTGTTCCCAACCTCAGATCCTCTCTCATCTCCACTAGGTCTAATTTCCTGATTGCCATCATTTTTTTTTTAATTTATCTTATTTATATTTTGAGTTTCTTAAGGAAAGAAATCATATGAATTTAACCTCTTGGGTTTGACTTATTACATTAAGCTTTATGCTTTTAAATTGCATCCATTTCCCTAAAAATGACTCAAATTTATACTTCTTTATGACTGAGTAGTGCTACGTTGTATATATGGCACATTTCCTTTATCCATTCATCTATCAATGGGCATATAGGCCAGTTGCAACATTTAGCTATGATAAACTGTGCTGCTATAAACATGGGTATGTTTGCATCACTGTAACATGATATCTTTAACTCGTTCAGATAGTGACTCAGAAGTACAGATGAGTCAAATGGAATTGTACCATTCATTTTTTTGTAGAACTTTCATATCTGACTTCTGAACAAGTTCTGTTTTAGAAAAACATTTGTGTGTATGTGAGTCCAACAAAATCTTCAAAGAGGCTTTTCTCTTTTTCTTGAATAAGTTTTAAGATGAGTGGTACTCAACACTGACCCTGCATTGACACACAAAGAAGTTTATCCACCTCGTCTATCATTTATTTAGCCATGCTTTTTAGATATTATTGTTGGCCAGAAGCACAGCAAGCTTCACATGTTTCATGATCTCATCCTTGTTCTTTAGAATTGTGCCAATTGTTGAACGACTCACGTTATGATAACAAGGGAATTCAATCATCTTTTCCCTTGGTCCAGTATGTCAGTTATTTTTATTTTTTAGGGCTGGGGATTTAGCTCAGCGGCATAAGCTCCTGCCATGTAGGCAGGCAGTCATGAGTTCAACCCCTGGTACCGATAAAAATGAAAAAGACAAAAAAAAAAAAAGAAAGAAAGAAAGGAAAATGGAGAACTACTGTATTTACTCCCACATAAAATCATTTCATGCTTTACAACACCAAGAAGCCAGAGGAAAAAAATTACTTGAGAATAAATTTCACCAAAGAGATGAATGATGACAGTTCCTGAAACAATTTAGGAAGCCTAACTTTTTCCTTCTCAGAACTGCATTCTGGAGTAACAGATTAACCAGGATCTGGTATCCTGAGTGTACTCAGTGCTAGCATTTGTTTCAGGCAGAATGCTAATTCAAAACCCAAAAGCGATTCAACTCTCAAAAACTAAACCAAACACAACAAGAAGTTCTATCTCTTTCCTTAAAAATACTTTTAAAAAAGAAATTATCTTAACAAGAGATTGTAACTGAGTGTGGCAGTGCACTCTTGTAATCTTAGCACTTGGAAAGCTGAGGCAGGAGGATCATTACAATTCAAGACTACCCTGGGATACAAAGTAAACACGAGGTCAACCTGAACTTGCTATAGCAAGACCCTGACTCAAAAAGACCGAAAGAGAGAGAGAGAGAGAGAGAGAGAGAGAGAGAGAGAGAGAGAATATCTTATCCTTGATACCACACTATAAGTTATTTCTTCATGAGAGCAGTTAAAATCTTTTCTATTTTGAAATATTCATAACTTTATTATTCAATTATTTTCCCTGATCTTTTGTCTTGCTCTTCTCTATTAACAAGGTGAATGAAAAAATAGAATTCAGTTGTGTGACTATTTTTCTATGGCAACCATGTGTTTAATGAGTAAATAAAAGTTTGAAAGAGCAGGTGTCATGGTTTATGTCTGTGACCCCTAGGCCCCATGAGTTCGCATTGTGCATTTGTGAAGGTTCATTGTCTAGTGCTTGGACTGATGGTGTCAGTGCTCCACCCACATAGGGGTGGAGCCAGGATGTGATATAATGGCAGGAAGAAGGTGTGTCTTGCTCTTTGCTGGTTCCTGCTTGCTGTTTGCAGCCCAAAAACTGTGGCCCTGCCATGCCACCCTGCCTTGGAGCCAACTGAGTGTAGACTGAAACCTCCAAAAACTGTAAGAAATAAACCTTTCCTTTCCCAACTTGGACTTCAAGGTATTTTGTCTCAGCGATGAGTAAAAAGTAACTAAGATACCAGGGACATATCTTAGTGGCACAGTATCTACCTGGCAAGTGTGAGGTTGTGAGTTTGATTCCCAATACCAAAAATAAATAAATAAATAAATAAAAGTTTGAAACCGTATACTCCAAGTGGGGTGTCACATGACATATTGATTAAAAATATCAATCCCTCAAAAATGTGATAAAAGTTAAATTCATATCTAATTGTTTCTCATAACACGACCTGGGTTACTACAAAGAATACAATTCGCCATAGTAACTTTCATCTTAAAGTTTATTTAATCTTTCTTAATTGACATATTTCCCTGAAGCTGTTAACCTATTTTGTATTTTGTTCATTTTTCAATCTGATTACTTGTGATGCAAGAATGGTTCAATGTGTACAATCAGCATACATGACAAAGAATTGAAAATGCTCACTATTTTAATTGTCAAGCTTAATTTAAAATAAATATGACTGTGATTCATTCTTTCCAAGTATTAGCGCTCTGTATTTTTCATAAGTAATTATTTCTTGCCTAATAAATTAAACAATGAAAATACATATTGTTTCAAATCTAGGGTTTTTTTAGCTCAGCGACGTTAAGTGTCTGTTGGCAAATGTGAGGTCATGTGTTTGATCCCTGCCACCAAAGGAAAAAAAATAATCCTACATATATTTTTGCAAGAGTACAAAAAGATGTAATAATACAGATAAAGTTATAAACAGAATACCTGCATCAAATATGAGTTACCAAAGTAAACACGGGAATGAAGGTTTTTCAAGGGAATGAAGTTGTTTTAAATATTCTAAGAATTTTTTATTGAAAGATTCTGTTTTACAAAATGAAAATGTCAAAATTGATTAAATAACATTGCAGATTGATCATTCCAAAAAATAAAGTATTAACCTAAGTCCTATGTGAATACAATCAATAGCAATGATCCAATTAGATTTAGCAACAAGTGATTAGGCTCTTAAGACTAGTAGTAAGTGAAGATTGCACACCAAAACAAGGAAAAAGATATGATAGTATGATAAGACAGTACAGCAAGATATTTCTGCAAGTTTCCATGTGAGTTATTTCCATTTACTCACATCACAATCTTTTATGGTAAGTGCATGTTTTCTTGTATTCCTAGCTAAATAACAACAGAAACATATCCAAGATTTTGAGGACAACTATATCAAAGAATAGCTTCCAAAAGAAACTTTTCATTAAGTTTTCATTTAAAGTAACCACGTTATTGATAATGTACTGTTATGCGCATAATGCTAAGTATGTTGAATTTTTATCTCATTTAATTCTCAGAAATGATGTTAATACTTGTATTTTTTAGCTAAAACAGGAATAATTTGATAACTAACAATACATAAAGTGCATTTACTAAATCTGATAGAAAATCATATCATTAATAGTATGAAAACACATTCAAGTTTATCAGTTATAGTTCCCAGCTATTGAGTAATTGAAAGATATTAATTAAAACGTTTTTTTTTAAATTATGAGGGTGTATGCAGGTAAAAAATTAAAATTACAAAGATTTATGCAGATTAAAAGTAACCAATCAGAAATAAAGAAATATTTCATGGGATAGCATACTGATTTGCATATACCATTTACTGGCAAAAGGGTGAAAGGAGGATGCGACATCAAAGTACTGGAAAAGTAGCTGTTAGCCTATCCAGGGGATCAACTGAGATTGATAAAAGTACTCATTCTGCTCTCTGAGGGACATGGAAGTGGAAAATACAAAGGAATAACTGCCCTACAGTTACTCATCTCTCATGAGCAAAGATGGAGGGAAAGCATTTTTTGCAGATTATCAAGATTAGATTTGTACATCACAGAAGTGAGTAAAGAAGGGGAGAGACTATATGAAGTGGAAATTATCACAGAAACTTATTTATAATAAACAACTAGGTAAAAATTTATAAAAAACAACCAGGTAAAAATAGATGATCAATTCAGTGAATCAAAGATCAAAAGCAAATACTCATTAAAATAGTATATGGTAAGTAAGTCATGAAAAAAGTTATGTCAATTGGGACTTTGACTTACTAAATCTATCTATTGCTGTTTCTAAATACTGTAACATGAAGATATATTTTTATTTTGCCCTCGTATTTGAAGCTGAAACTAATAGTCATCACAGCTTCAATTATGCACTTATTCTTGGAGACAAGGCATGGTTCCTGTTCTAACATTTTTAGGCCCTCGCTGTTGTTACCAGAGACAAAGTGGCACGAGGAATAATAATACCAGATATAATACAGAAGTCCAAGAAATGGAGGCAGAATGAGAACCAGAATAAAAGGCTGACAAATACCAGAGAATGCAAAAAGATAAGGGTACAGTCAAAGATATAGACATGGGAAACTGTTAGCAAGATAACAAAGAAGAATGAGAGACTGAGTGAAAAGCCAGTTAGCCAAGCTACTCACCTATATGGATAAGCACTTCAGTTATTCAAGTGCTTGAATTTATATAGACAGCTTCCCTGTTAGTTATACAAAGACCTCTATACCAGCTTCTTTATATCATCATTGTATTCACCTAGAAGATTTGAATGCTATGTATAAAAAAATGTATACATAAAATTTATACACAAAATTTTGGATTCTAGGTCCACATTTAGTCATATCATTCAGGAGTACATTCCAATTTTGGTTCTCATTTTATATATAATGTGACTGACACAAAGTACATAATTCTTAAAAACCATTTAATGAAAACTAAAAATGGTTCCTGGACTAGGAGAAGGTACAAAAGTACTGAAATGATTCCAGTTATTTTCACCACAATGTGATGAAATCCAGACAGATTTGAAGAGGAATCACATATTGGAAACTCCCCGTATGACATTTTCAATCTCCCTTCTGAAAACTAATATTTGTTTATAAGAAATCTCCTAAGGAAACTAATTATATTATTATTTCTTACTCATTTTAATAAAAATCTATAAAGAAAAGATGATAACGTACAGATGATAGTAAACTTATTTTTCTCTGACTCTCATAAGGCCTTCCCTAATTAGATACTGGTGGATTCCAAATCCCCTATCCTGGCACGAAGCCCTTTAGCATGCTCTGCTGACTCCATGAGATCGCATGTTATTAAAGCTCATCTTTGCCAATCATCTGTGCCAGTCATTTGCAGGCACTCCAAGGATGAGTTGTGAAAGCCTGTCTCTCTTCCCAGATAGTAATGCTTATTGTCATTCCCAAGGAACATAAAAGAGATGTCTCTATTGCAAAGTCTTATAGATCTTGCAGTTCCCACACATTTTGGTAACTGTTTGATATAATTATTGTGTCTCATAAAATAAATTTTATACTGTAATACGGTAGCCTGCTGTGCTGCTTCACTTCAAAATAACTTATGGCTACTAGATTCCCCCATACAATATTGGTCCACAGCAGTAATAAAGTTGTCATCAAGAGCTGATGATAGACCACTTTGCATTGTTATAACTGCCTTTTTGGATTATAACTGTTTGCAACTTTATGAGGTCTTCATAAATGTGATCAATTGCAATAATAAAGTTGTAAGGCATTTGTGGCAGCTTCTTTTTCTATGCCTCAAAACAGGAGCTGCCTGGTTTGTTGGTCTGTCTGTGATTGCACTGTTGACTGGGGTAGAGCTCTGGGCTATGACAGGAACAAGCTAGTTAGTTTCTATAGTTGTCCCTGGCTTCTGGAGGCTTTTATGAATTAATCATGTAAATTGTAAACCCATTCAGTTCAGGTAGTGGAGGGATAACTTTTGTAGACTATATAAACAGGAAGTGGCAAGTCAAGCACACAATTAGGAAATATTTGTATTATTTTTACAAACATTAGGAAGTCATGGATCATATTTTATTATTACACTGACTTACCGACAGTTAGGATTTGTTTTTCCTTATGCAAGTGATATATACTAATGTGTTTATTTACTTTATAATAATAGTAAAATCATATATTGCCAAATGTGGCAAAATGTTTGGAAGACACATTCATGAAAGCTACATCTCTACACCAGTTTCTGGGGAAAATAAAATCTAAGTATTTTTAAATAAATAATTCACATTATATTCAAAATGTTGTATATGGTAAATTAACACACCTATCTTTCTTTCATAGCAAATAAATTACAGCTCTCAAGATTGGCACTGACATTTCAAAAACTTCAGTGTCCATTAACACTTAATATGATTTTGTTGCTTTTAAACATTATTTTCCTTTCTGAAAACAGTATGAACAAATTGCTTCTTCTCTCTTTCAGAAATACTTTACTCCCATACTTATTTCAAACATATATAACACAAAACATAAATTACCTTTGGGCCAGGTTGTTCATGCTGACTCAATTATAAGCAAACAAAAAAAATTGAAATAAAAATTTGAAAACTGATCAATCTTTAAAATAATTTAAATATACAAAGTAATATATTTTTGAAACAATTCACTGTCAACTTTATACAAAATTTTGTGTACATAGAAATTAATTTATTTTTGTAATTATCACATATATATACATAAAATTTAATTTAATAATAGCATTATAAATTAAGAATGGCACACACAAGCAGGTTTACACTGGACAAAAAATAATAGCTCTAACTCATAAAATATTTATATTATTCAAACACTGTTACTTATGTCTATGTTTCTGTAGCATAGTATATACAGATAAATTGAAGCAAATTAAATATTATGTTTTAAGTATTCAGTTATTTTGTGCCTTGACTTATCAAATTATTAAGGAAGAATTTACAAATTAATAAACAATTTATACCCTTGAAATTATATTTAGATTTTTTTCACTTTCATTAGCCATTCAATTTAATAAAATGAGTATTTAAAAAAAAACTATGCTTTTGAAGTATTTTCATTATATGAATAAGTTATTCATCATTGTTATCCTGTGATTTGTCCAGTAGTTTTCTGACTGGTGGCCATACTTATATTGCATGGTTGCAAGATAAAGCTACAAATCAAATTTCCTAATCTCACATAATTTCTAGTATAAAAAAATCTCCACCTGACATTTCATATGACCTACTTAATTTCTGGGGTGTCAGTGTGGCATGTAAATAAGATATCTAAGAAAGTGAGATATTTTCAAACAATAGAGCAGTCACTATAAAAACTACTGGAGTTTTGGAGTAAGTCTTAGTTTCAAATATTAACCTTTTCTGTACTTAGCGCAGAAGAAAGATCTGGGCACAAAATAATATACAATATTTTGATAATTTTCTAGTTGATTAAAAAGAAAATGGGGTGCTTTAAGAAGCAAGAAGTTTTTAATTATTGATGAAACATTATAAATATCTAAGTAACCACACAAAAGATGTGAGAATAAAGAACGCTTCTGCCCTTTCATAATAATTCTCGGTTTGGTAGCGTGGAAGAACTCCCACACACATATCCATTAATCGTTTCTCTTTTCACATCATTTTTATTTCGTGTACTCTATATCCTGACCTCTTGCTATCCCAAATTATCAAATTATTTCCAATAGTAAGTAACTCTAAAGGTGGAGGGCAAGTATGGGATAATGAAATATTACTGCATTTTACATCATTTTTATGAAATATAGACTTTCACAATCACTGTCAAAATTGGACTTAGCAATACTTAATTTTTACTTTAATTATCTCTATAGATTATGTTCCTTTACAAGCTCTACAAGTTCAAGAATATAGATACTTTGGAGACATTCCAGGAGAAGGCAGTGAAAATGATTAAGATGCCGGGAAATTGGCTCTGTTATTAAAGAGAAAAAGAATTGGCAGACTAAAAAATGGCAAAATGTAGAAATATGCATTAGGCGTAGCATTACTTTTTTCTTGGTATATCACAAGAACATGCAATAAAAGACTGAATTATATTGATCCAAAAGTATTTTTTAAACATGAATAAAACGACATCAGAGAAATAAACTAAAGTAGTAGTTTTCATTTAAAAAAATTATTTAAGCATAAATATGTCATTCACTATCTGATAATGATGCTACATTTACTGAACTTAATGCTGATATTTTAGGAGTCTCTTCAAGGTGAAGTGCAAATGATAACAAAAAATAAAATATTTCCTCTGAAATAGTAATGTGAATCTAAGAATATATTACTCAGTAATGTACAACTGTAGGGAACTGTGTGTTCTCTCTTCTGAGGCGTTGGCTGCATATGAGTGTTTAATTTGTACTTAGGTGTGCGCATACACATTACCAAGTGAGAGTGGGCGTCCACAGTGATGACTAATTATATCCCGCCTATGGGTATGATTTCTGCCCTCCCCAAACTCTTAAAGCATGCACAACTTTATACTTACTTTGAATTCAGCTTAGAAATTGAAAGACTTGACATTATAGTTTTCTGTATTACCTTGGACATTAAAAACTGGTTAACAATGATATGATAACTGTGGGCATGCATTCACACATGGAAATTTTTAACTAGGATTGAACAATAGTGTTTGCCCTTTGAGATGATTCGCATGTGACACTCACAAAGATTATCTCAGTAAACCTCCCTTTTTGTAGAAAGTTTCATCTGCCATATCATTTTATAATCTAGAGGCTTTACTAATTTATTTATTTATTTACCCTCTCTTAATGTACTTGAAAATGTTAACGTAACACCTTTTTTTATTTTCACACATCCTGTAAGATAATTCAGCAACAATTCTATCTGTTCCAGTCTTGAGTTGAGGAGTTTTTGTCATTAGACATGAATTTGTGGATGAAAACATTTCTAAAGGTCATCTGAAAAATATTGGCATTTGAGGTATAGAGGGAGTAAGATATTACCATATTGCTGGAATCTGACAAATCATAATGGATTAATTAATTATCAGATTGGCTTTTTGTCACTAGTCATTTTGAGGTCATATAGCAACTAAGGTAAATCATGAAGCATACCTCCTTGTCATGTTTTCTTTAATGCTTTCCCTTGATTTTATTTTACTGAAAAAGTACATTCAAAAATGTAGAAGAAATAAAGGAAAACTAGTCAACAACTCCAGGTTTCACCTTTTTTTTTTCATATTTTAGTGTTTGCAATTGTAATGTGATCATAACTTTACACTTCCTTATCCATTGTGTTTAAAACCAATCTTGAGTTTTGTTGGATCATTGAACAGAACTGTTTGCAGTCTCATTGTTTGAATGTCCACTTTATAAGCTTTAATTTTGAAATTTGAACAATTATTTCTAAGATGACAATATGTAATCCATTAACTAGTGATTTCCTACAGTTTATTTTTTTTCTGTAGACCTGTATAACTTGTACCCTTTCTCTGCTTTTTTTAAATCTTTTTATCCTTAAATAAAAAAAAAACCTGTTTCAACACTTATTTAAAAAGTATATAATGAGCAATTATTGTCAGCAACTATGTTCTAAGTACAGTGATACCACAGTTTAAGAACTTAATTTGCTGTAATTCATTTTACAATTACTAAATGAATTAAAGAAATTTATCCATGCAATTATATTTCCCCAGGATCACTCCAAATTCTGTATTAGGATATTTTGCAGGAAAAGATTCAGTATGAAATGTATGTGTAAGTATACAACAAATTTATGAGGTAAACTTATGGATAAGAATTGGAAGAGACCCACTGGCCTCATGCTGTTGTATCAGAGAGAAAAGAATCCAAAATGGTTTTCCATATATTAGAATACCTGATGATTCAATAATAGTCTAAGGTCAAAACCCTGGAAGACCAATGCACTGACTGGTGGAAATCTGCTTTGGAAAAGCAAAGACTGTGTTGGAAGGCTGAAGAGTTTGCTCTGGAAACCTGAAGGAAATAGGCACCAACATCTGAAGGTAATAGTAATCACTGGAGTGTCATGTCTAAAAAGAAAAGCAGTGAACAGACTTATTTGTTGGTGTCATCCATATGGAGGGTAGATCAAAGCTCCTCAGTTTGCTAGCTACATGTCAATCATTCGCAGAAGCACCCAGAGCTTTACTGATTTGTTAAGTGATTCTTACACAAGTCAAGTTGAGATATCAAAATTAAAATCACAGGAGCATTTTACTCATCAGTAAATAAATCCACTGATGTACTCATAATTAAATGTGATGTTAGGTAGTGAGTTGGCACTGGTCAGAAGTGGTGAGTCACTGAATCACATGATCTACAAACATATTTTCATCCTTAGCTTTTACCTGCATTCTCTGATACATTAACATCAAATTATAGGCTATTTTCCTCACCAGAGGTCTAGCATGCCTCTTCTACAATAGAGTCAGCCACTGGCTAAAAATGGTAATTAAAATAGAACTCTCCTTTAAATTTCAAATGTTGAGTATTTTATCCCAGTGAGAAGAAAGTCACAGATTTTAGCACCAGAGAGGTAGGTTTGCTGCTGTGACTGTACCTGATTATATAGTTTACAAGTCATTGTGGGAGGAGACTTGAAAATTTTGTAGATGCCAGTTACTGGACCTCTAGGCTGCTGTACACAGAGTTTACTGGGTGATACTGATCAAAAATCAGTGCACAAGAATGTGGATACAAACTGTATATAGTAAAGACAAAGTTCAGGAGGTTTCAGTCAGGAAGAAAGACTCAGTTGGCTATTGGACCACAAATTGTGTATTTTATACCACAGTAGGAAAAAACTATCTTTCTTTTGCCCAAGTCCTGAGACTTCGTAGGAGATTGAGAACAAAAATGGCAGATTAATTAACCTGGAATAGGAAATTTCAAGGCAGTGCAAGTTAAGGTTAAAACATGAATATTACTAATTTACAACCTAATTTACAGAGAGGAAACAAAAAGATTATTTTTTTAAAATTTTCAGCTTATTTAAAAAGAGTTCAGATGCTCCAATAAGAAATTATCTACAAAGCTGGAGCAAAGGACCGCATAGTTGTCCAAAAGAATTGCATTAAAATGGAGTTAAGTGTTTTTCATAATAAAAATAGCTCGAGGGCATCTCCAGAATCAGTTAGACTCCATTCTTTGCAGGATTGAAGGAGGCAAAACTCTAAAGCTTTTATTGGAAAAGACAACACATAAGGCCCCTTTTGGAAAAGGCATGTCTAGGGAATTGGTTCCCTGGAGTTCACTGTGTAGTGCTCATCTATCTACCCACTCAAAGGCCTCTGCTGTCATGGTCCAGGGAGGCCTAGTTCCTGGTAGTTCCTACTGTTCTTGCTAGTAAGACTTTAGTGTCATCTGTATAAGGCTGGGTTTTGAGGCTTGCAAATACTGAAGTTATGGGATCAGAGAGGCTTTCATCCAGATTTCAAAGGAAGATCTAAGAGGCCATCAAGATGCTTCTCAGAAATTCATAAAACTGTCAGAGATCCTTCCTGTTTCCTGCTTCCTGACTACTTGATCTTTTATTAAACTGTGGACATTAGGTATTTGGCCCAATGATTGATAAAATTGACTAAGGTATTGGTCTTATCAAAGATTGTGCCTAATAGTTCAGTGATAAGCAGGTATATTTAAGATGAAAGAAGAGGGCCAGAGACGTAACCCAGAGGCACCATGCCTGTCTGGCAAGCATGAAGTCCTGAGTTTGACTCTTGGAAAAAAAAAAAAAAAACCTAGAAGAACAAGAACAAAGGAACTGGGATTCAGTAATTAGTCCCCAGAATAATGAAAGCCCTTTGAGGGCTAGAAGTGATCATTAAACCATGTAACACAGAAGGATGCACATAGGATGAAGTTTATTCCTGGATAAAGTCTAACAGTGGAGCACAAAATCCCACAATGTGTAATTCTGGCAATTTGGGGGATGGTTTGCACTCAGTTATTACTATGATACTTCTGATACCTAATTAGCAAATAAGAAATATTTTCTGTTGTTATTTTATTCAAGTGGGCAACCTTTCTTTTTTACATAGTTTATAAAATTACACAATTAAGAACTTCTTGGAAATCTGTCAAAACTCTGTTTCTCAAAAAAAATAGCCTTTTATAATTTAATAGTAAAACTGCATGCAATTTTATATTACATAATTAAAAATAACCTTATGCCTTAGATGCCTTGAAAAATGTAATCAAGTGATATGACTCTCCTTCTAAAACATCTGTCCATCAATTGTTGAAATGAATATCCTTCTAAACCATCTGTCATTAGTTCTTACTATAAAAATGATAAAATTTACGAAACAGAAATAATTGAATCTGTAGTAACAATGAGAAACCACAGAAAATCAGAAAACCCAGCAAGAACATAAAAACAAATGTGCTAAATATGTAGATTACTTCTGATAGTCAGACTGTGCATCCTTGGGATTGACCTCCAACCTTGTGCTTATCAGGTAGGCACTTATGCCACTGAGCTAACCCTCTGGCCCGGAGAATCAGACGTTTATAAGGCTGATTTTCCATGTATCTTCTCTGTCTTATGATCCAAACTGAGGCAAGGATTTTTCTATTTGTCAAATAAGTCCCACATAGTTCATGCTGAATACTTTTGAAGGGTAATATTTCCCCCGTGGTTCCACATTCCTCACTCTGCTTCCTAACGCCTAGGAGGTAAACTGCTTTCCCCTTGCATGTACTTCTTCCTTGATAGTTCTCTCTTAAAGCCAACCAACCAAAGATTGAATCTTCCTTGAGCCAAAATAAAACTCTTCTCCTTCACTTTAGATTTCAGATATTTTGTCCCAGTGATTTGTTTCCTGTTTTGGTTACTTTTTCTTGTTGCTGAGACAAAATACTTAACACCTAAAGTGAAAGAAGGACAGATTTATTTAACTTACAGTTTTTAGAGGTTTCAGTCCATATTTAGCTGGTCGCAAGGCAGTTTGGCACGACTAAGGGGCAACCAGTCATGGTGGCTGCAAGTAACAAGATTGAAAAGGCAGAAGGGAAAAGTATACCTCCTTCTCTTCCTTATATTTTTATGTTGGCTCCCTGCCACTGGGTGTGTCCAGCACTTATATTGCCAATCCCAAGTAGTAGACAATGGACCAATAACAAATGGACCAATAACTCAGCCACCTTTGAAAGGCCTAACCCTCCATGACTACATGAGACTTTGGGGGGTTGCTTAAACACACATCACAATATTCATCCTGGTCTCCCAAGGACTTATGTATATCCTTTATGTAAAAGATGTTTAGTCCATCCTTAAGAGTTGCCAAAGTCCTGCTGAATAGTCAAAGTCTCAAGTCTCCTCTAAGATCTAAGGCAAACTCTTAGCTATAAATAACCCTATGTACAAATGAAGACAAAGTTAAATATTTCCAGCATTCAATAGCACAAGATAAGCATTACCATTCCAAAGGGTACATACAGGGGAATACAAAGGAATAGAATCAAAAGAAATCTACAGTCCAGCAGAGTGAATATTAAATTATGGAGTTCCGAGTTTAGCCTGTGAAGCAATCATGCTGTGAGCTCCAAATGGCTTGAGTGACTCCACCCCAACAGCACTTCAGGTGTGTGTAGATCGCATGGCTTCTCTCTTGGGTTGATTTTGCTCCCTCTGTGAAGCTTTTCCTAGATGATCCATGTCCTTAACTTTTTCATACTTCTGGGGTCTCTACTATAGCTTTGACTTCACACAGTTTCACACACTGCCCTCTCAGGAGTACACTGGCTGGCCTCTCAGGCCTTCTGAAATCAGGATAGAGATTTTTTTTAACTTCAGAAGTCTTATATTCTGTATACACCTAAAATCAGTGCCACATGGATGATGTTGAAGTCTGCTGCCACTTGAAATGACAGCCTGGCTTTCCTCTCTCTTGATGATAGGGGTTTAGTTCCTGGATTGCTGAGCACTGTGAATCTGAATCTGAGGAAAATATTTTTTATGCCACCACCATTCTGGAACCTGGTGCTGCTGCCCCCATTTTGGAATCTTATGTTGCCTCTGCTGCCATTCCTGAACATGGTGTAGCTGCTACCATTCTGGAATATGGGGCTCTGTGGCTTTCTCCTCAAAGCAAAGTCTTTCATTTTTGCAATTTTGAGGCTGCAAAGAATGATGACCTACCACTTACCATTATGCCTCCAGGCCATTTTTCTATTCTCCTGTTCCTTCTCATCAGTAAAGATCTCCTTAGCTCTACCTTTATAGTTAACAGCTTTACTGGAGTTTCCTTTCTGGCCAAACTCACAATATTCTGCTGAGCTTCTTG
The DNA here is from genome assembly GCF_034190915.1 of Cavia porcellus. Lineage (NCBI taxonomy): Eukaryota > Metazoa > Chordata > Mammalia > Rodentia > Caviidae > Cavia > Cavia porcellus. The sequence goes on from NW_026947501.1 coordinate 31,931,555, forward strand.
TTCTTGAATCACAACATAAATGTGGCTAAATGCCCCTAACTGTAACCATGCCATCACCTCAAAATTAAATTGCTTTGAAATTTCTTCTGTCAGATTAGTTAGTCCAGCAGCCTTAATCTCACTCTCAGGAAGTCTCTGGACATGAGCAAATGCAGGCAAATTTTCTGCCAAGTCATAACTTATATTGTCTGAAGTACCACAAGTACCACAACCTGTGCAGTCCTTCATGGCAGAAACCTCCAGGGCCTGATCTTTACTGATTTTCTGGTCTTCTGAGCTCTGAATAGAAACTTTCTCAAAAAATAGCCTAAACTTTCAAACTCTATGCTTTAGGTGACACATCCACACCTTTCCAAACCCTCTCCACAAGAGAGAGAGTTTCTCAAATGCCTTGAACAATATAGTCAGATATAGTAACAACCCCACTCCTGGTACAAAATTCTCTCTTGGTTACTTTTCTCTTGTTTCTTTGGTGTAAAGACAAAATACTTGATGCCTGAAGTGAAGAAAGGAAAGGTTTATTTAGCTTACAGTTTTTGGAGATTTCAGTCCATACACAGCTAGTTCCAAGGCAATATGGCATGGCTAACAGGCAACTGTCATGGCAGTTACTGGAGTAACAAGACCAAAAATGGCAAAAATGAAAAGCACATAACCTTCCTTCTCTTACATTGTATGCTGGCTACCAGCCCCTGGGAATGTGCAACATTTACATCACCTATTGCATCACTAGACAATGAACCAATCACAGAGACTAGAGTCAGGCCAATGACCCCATGAGGCCTTGGGGGAACATTTAAATACAAATCATAACAATGCCAGCAACAGCTATAGAGTTAGCCTGTAAGGGCAATATCCTGGCTTTTCTAACCACAAGCTGTCAAGTTTGGGCATTTTTCTCAATACTCGCTATTAGAAGGCAACTATAAAATAAGGATGTTCATGGTAATTCCTCCCATATTGAATATTCATAGTAACTTGTCCCCCATGATTATATTGAAAGTTAAATAATTTACGTACTTTAAATATGGTTAGGAAATGAGTTAATATGTATTATTTATATAATTCATATTATATTACATATATTACATGTTATATTGCTATATGATAATTTAACACACTTTAAAAATTTTAACATTTTATTGTATTACACCTCTAAGTGTTTATGAATAGCTATTGTAAATTCTAGCTCTAAATTCTATCTGTATTTATTAACCCAGTTCATAAATATTAGTGAAGTTCCATCTATGTAAAATAGGTCCCCATTCAATTCTTAGTGCCTGATAGATATATTTCAGTTTCCTATTCATATGCCAAATTGATAACATCAAAGACTATCTTGTTATTATACATACTCTAAGCTATTAAACCCAAAGTACAATGCCCACATGTGTGGTAAAATATTCCATTTGGTTAGTACACTATGATTTTCACATAGTTTATCCTATAAGATAAAAAATAATGAAATGTCCTAATATCCTTAATGAAAAGCAGGGCATGACTTCATTATGTGATCTGTAGACTCTATTTGAATTTTTAAAATTGTTCTCATATTTCAGTAACCAGTCCAGAGTTGCACATTGCTCTTCAGTTTCCTATTACCTTGGTTTCCATAAGATTTAATATTTTTAATCATTCTTTGCCTTCCATGATTTTATTATCTTGTATTAATAGAAATACATTGAGGTAGTCAGATACTTTCTCATGATTAGAATTTTATTATGCATTTTTGTAAAAAAAAATACCACAGAAGATATGTTGTTTCTATCAGGCAAATTATGTCAATGTATCCTATCAAGAGTGATGCTTAATTTGCAAACATGCTTATCATGAGGTCTAACAAGTGTCTCCACTATGCTGCTTTTCCTTTGTGATGGATATTTATGGCTTCATTTGCTTACTCTGACACTGTAAAGATCCATATTGCTCCTTCTATTTTGATTAACACTCTTTGAGCTCATCAATAGATTTGCTCACAATAATCACTATTTTATACATGATAATCATTTCAGATTTACCTTATTCCTTTTGTATAGTTGTAATTCTTCTAAAAGAAAGATCTGTTCTCTCTCATTTTACATTTATACATTTATTAATCAATTATTTATTTGTATCAGTATTAACTAAAGTATTTATTCTATGTGCTACAATCCAATATTGTCATTTATTTTGCCATTCAAGTCATTAACACATGATCTGTCTATATTAGTCAGTTTCCATGTAGTTTAGTCAAAACATGTGACACATGCAACATGAAGGAGAAATTTACTTTGGCTTACAGTTTTAAAGGTTTTAGTCCAAGGTCAACTGGTTCTACAGCAGGAAACTCACCTTGCAAGACCATGGTGAGGGAACACAGATCATTTTCCAGAATTCACAGCTCAGGGAAAAAGTGCCAGAGAAGAAAGTGCCAGGAAACAGATAATGGTCCTCAAGTTTACACTTACTTGATCCAGACACACAACAGAAGTATGCTTCACTAATCCCTTAAATTACTCTCAAGCCAATGAGGTTAAAAATCAAGTTGAATTCATTGCTGTCCTTTTGATGTGTTCTCTTTTTTCCAGGTAATATTTAAATCCTAGGAGATATATTTATGATTTAAAACATTAATCTATTTTTTCTCATAGTTTAAAATGATATCTTTCCATACACACAAGAACTATTTTTAAAAGGGACATATTCTGTACAAAATTAGTGAATGCTTGATAATTTTCCATTATAAATTATTTCATTACCAGCATCATTCACCTGTGTCATCTATGAAAATTATGTTTATTTATTTAACTGGAAAAAAAAAACAATAACAAAACATTTTATGAAGCTTGCAACAGTGAAGTTTTACCATGGTTTTCAAATTAATACTTAGTATCATAAAATATTCAATCTTTCACTTATTTTGTAAGCAATACTTTTGAACACTATCACAGAAGTTTTCAAAGCATATTTTTACACAAATGTTTTTATCACATAGATACATAATAAAAATAAGTTAACAAGCTTATTAAGTAGTATCTATGAAGGTTTTTTCTCTTTTAAATCAATATCCTTTTATGAACTGCCCTTTTCTAGTCACACATTAAAAATCATGTGAAACACTAAGTGAATCAAACATTGTAACTACTGTGTCCTAAAATATTGCATCAATACTTTGAATTTGATTTTGCGGCTATTACTCACTGGTACAGCACTTTCTTGAGATTGTAAAGATCCTGGATTTGATTCTTATTCCCACCAAAAGAAATTCAATAAATGTTATCAAATTTTTCCTCATTAAAATTATTACAGGATTTTATGCCACTAAAAGACATAAACAGAGATCTCTAAAAATCTCACGTTTTGTACATGTTTTATCTTGTAAATAAAACAATAAAATAGTATCTATATGATAATAAGATAAACGTGTAAGATTTTTTTGAAGGTTAACAATTCAAAAATTTGAAATGAATCATTTAAACACAGTTATATTACCTAAAAATACAATTCTACACATAAAATAATATGTCCTTGTTCTCTTTTATCTTCAGTAAAGTTTACTGTTTGTGGAAATTTTTACTGTTAGTAGAACTTTTAAACTGAGTCTCTTAGGCATTGTACTCTATCAATATATTTCCAAGGAAATGAATACCTAAAAAACAGATGAAGATAGAGCCAACATAGAATGTTAACCCTCTATTTCTCTCTCAAAGGAATAGCTGCTCCATCTTCTGGATTTAAAACATAGGTACTTAAATTTGCAAATGAAAAATATGATCATTTAAGGAGATTTTGGGGAAGTTTCAGAGATGACAGTAAATGCATTTTTTTCTTTAACTTTTCAAGTCAGGAGCCTCTATTAAACTATTAATCTAATTTCTTGAATAATGTTACCAGATTTACAGACTAGGGCTATATTTTGGTTTTATATTGTTATTTTCTAGGTCTTCAAGACAATTGTGGAAACAAAAAGGATTATAAGCAATTATAAAAATAAAGGGATAGAACAGTCAGAAAGTATGTGTTTCATTGATTTCTATAAGTATTTCATTATGTTTAAGTAAGTTAATTGTTCATTTCTTATAAAAATTTTCCAATCTGATATAATCATATTTGCCTTATATTAATGGAAAATATATCCCAGACTGATTCCTCTCAATTAAGATTCAGAAGTAGATGACAAATTTTCTAGCATTGACCTTTTTATTATCTTCTGAAGTCACCAAATGCAGAGAAAATATTCACATCAGAAATACCAAGCTTTTACATAACACTATGCACCTTTTCCTTTTAAAATTCATCTTACCTGCTTTAAGAATTAATAAAGATGAAATATTTATATTTCAATGAGGATTTCTCTCTTCATCCCCTTTCATCTTTAATTTGGTCCTGCAGGGTAAGAAATGCTTTGAGCTATGGTATAGATCTCTGAACTTCATAGAAGACAGATATTACATCATCCTAACAAGAAATTCACTCCAACATCAAAAAGCATAAAAATATACCCCAGGAGAAAATTCAAAATATCAGACACAAGTCAGACTGAAAAGTAATTCAATTAAAATTTTAGTTTTGTAGACATCAGTACAGATGTCCTGAGCATCATGTGGACTATTTAAGGCCATTTGTAGGCTCATTATTTAGAAAAATAATAAGCTAGAAGTTTGTCTCAGGTACTGATTTATTACAGTTTTTTCATTCAAACTTCTAATCATGTGTATTCTTCATTCAATATATCTTAAAAAACCAAAATAGTAATTAGAACTAGGTTTACCTTATGTCATTAAAGTACTATTGAACTGGAAATGACTTAGTCCAGTATAACCCATTTCACAGTTTTATATATCCTCAGAAACACTGCTTGGAAATTTTATTTTCAAATTTTATCAGAATAAAAGCTTTATTACAATATTTCTGTAGTATAATTTCAATTCAGGGATTTTGATACCTCCTGCTATGACTCTGTTGCCAAGAATTGTTTTTGCTAGGTTTCCTTTGTTTTCAAATATTTTTTTCTCTAGGTCTGAGAGGTATGCTAATGGTATCTTGATTAGTAATTATTAAATCTGCACAATAATTTTGGAAGTGTAATCATTTTCACTATGTTGGTTCTTTGTACCCATGATCAAGTTATATCTGTGCATTTGATACCATCTACATCTCCTTTTTTGAGTACTATAATTTTCAATGTAGAAATCACTTTCTTCCTTTGATAGACAGATTCCTAAGCACATTATTTTTCTATAATATTTAGAAAGTCATGGTTTCCTTAATTGCTCTTTCAGTGGAGAGGGGTTGTTATTTGTATGCACAAATGCTGTTGACTTTTGATTGTTGATTAACAGTGTATCTAGCTATATGAGAGAATCTGGTTATTAAATCTAGGAGTCTTTTGATGGGCTTTGGGGGGCCTGCTATGTAGATTATTATGCTATCTTCAAATAAAGATAATTTAACTTCTCTTCCTGTTCTTATTTCTTGTATTTCTTACTCTTGTCTAACTGCTCTAGCTAATGTTTCCAGAATTATATTGAATCAGAGTAGTGAGGATGAACAGCCTTATCTTGTTCCTGATTTTAGAGTGAAATTTTTCAATTTCTGACCATGTTGGCTGTTGGCTTGTCATAGATGGCTTCTCTCAGATTGAGATAAAGATAATCTATTCCAATTTTCTGTTTTTATCATGAATAGAGATTTATCATCAATGGGTGTTGCACTTTGTCAATTGCTTTATATTATAGAGCTAATGTGATTAAAACATGATGGTACTGGAAAAAAAATCCAGGTAAATGGATACAACTTGAGATCATGGTCAGGGTTAAAAAGATCAGAATCACTTAAGTAAATAATGGGTTGCCTCCTAATCTAAAAACTAAAGGAGTTAGTGCAATACAAAATGTACCACGTGTTCTGTGAAAGTGAAAAGGAAGGAATTGTCTAAAAAGGGAAGGCAGTGGACATTGTTAATCTTGTATTATGATCTGAAACCCATATTTTTTTTTCATCTCTCTGTTTAGTTTGGTTATATTCTATTCTATCTACTTGTACTAGATTTGATGGAATGGACAACTATTCCAAAGATAGCAGAATATACTGTGGCAACCATTTTTGATTTCTTATTAACTTAATTTGAAGCCCTGAATTGCTTTCACAGTCTTGTTCTGACTGATTTTATTTGAATCTGTTTTGTTTCATTGCTGTCTTGGTGAGACTGATTTTATTTGAATATGTTTTGTTTGATTGCATCAAGTCTAAGGGTATAGGCACCTACTTTGAAGACAATAAAATTCACTGATACCCATTCTGGCTTTACTAGTATCGACTTTTAAAGTCTTATAATGTCTTCAATGTTTTCTTTTTATTGGTTATGTTCTGTACTGTTATGTTAAATTTTATTATGCCTAAAGATATAGGCGATTCTTTTGAAGATAACAAAACCTTATGGTAACTATTATTGATCATCTTGTATTTTGGTTCTATGTCATGTCCTATCTCCATCCTTTTGTTTTTACTGACAACATTTCGATTTCTCTCATTTTTTGTTGTTGTTGTTGTTGTTGTTGTTGTTGTTGTTGTTTTTTATCTTCAAAGTCAAAAAAATTTCAAAAATAGATTCTGAAATGTGTAGGCACTTCTCAATGAAGGATAAATGGCAAAACCCATAGAAGCATGCTCAACATCACTGATCACTCAAGAGATATAAAATAAAATAGTACTGAGATTTCATCTCACTCCACAAAGAATAGCTATTGTCAATAGTTCAACCAATAACAATAGTGGTGGGACTCTGGTGAAAAAAAGACCCTTCTGTACTGTTGATGGGAGTGTAGACTGGTGCAATCACTGTGAAAATTAGTGTATTGAGATTCCTCAAAAAACCAAGAACAGAGGTTCCATTTGGCCCAGCTATTCCTCTTCTTGGTGTTGTCACCATAGAATTCAAAATATACCACAGAGATATATGTGCTCCCATGTGCATAACAGTGCAGTCTGTAATAGAAAAGTGTTGAAATCAATCCAATTGCCCATCAACCAAAAAATGATTTTAAAAAAAAAGATTTGTTTTACATAGTGTAGTGGTACTGAGCCTCAAAGAATGATAAACTTGAGACATACCTAGCTAAATAGATAAACCTTGAGACCCCTACTATTATGTGAAGTAAATCATACACCTATGTATGAATCACATTGCATGCCTGGTATGAGAAACTAAAAGTGTTAGTAACAATCAAAATATATAATAGATATTATGAAATAGGAAGTAATTGTTCAAAGGGAAAGGGAATGAGTGGGGAATGAAAAAGGAAAAATGGGAAGAAAGGATAAAATGAAAGCAAACTTCGTAAATAACTAAAGAAAGTGGTATTGAAAATGAGAAGGAAATGGGGAAAAAAGAGAAACTAAGATATCATGTACATCATATAAACTCTCAGTGATGAATGTGATCATTGTGTACATCTAAATATTACCACTAAACTCAACTATAGAAGAAAAAGAGATTAAAACTCAAAAATATTAAACAATATCTTTAAAATCATTGTGCTAAAAATTGTCATCTGCAGAGATGACTTCAAATACTCTTTTTCAAATTCTATAACTTGTTATAACACTTTTCCTGGATAACACTGTTTTGCATACTATTTAATAGTGAAGGTTATGCATAGCTTTCCTTGACATGTATGAAAATTGGCACAGTGCAAACATTGGAGTCTGAGCACTCAGATTTGAATTAGTCTTAACGTTTTCTAGTTTTGTAAAACAAGGCAAATTTAATTCAATTTCTCTACTTGTTAATTTCCTGAACAAGAAAATATGAATAAAACATAATTTCCTATTATAAATTTATTATGAAAACTCTAAATTTATTTATACAAAAACACTAAGCACTATTCTGGCAAACAGCAATCATTCAAACACCATGACCTTGTATGGTTTACTGGTCTGTAAGCTCCATTAACAGAAAAAAATTTTTCTTGCTCTAATTTGAGGACATCATACAACCTAATTCCTAGTTCATGGGGAAATTTCACAGCTACTAAAGGAATAAATGAATAAAGGAATGAATGAAATCTGTGCCTTGTCTAGGTAAGTTTCTGATTGAAAAAGAGCAATACAATTGCGCAGGAATTTGAATGACACCTTATCATGAATCTATTCCAAATGTTTGAAAAATAGGTCTCTAATGAACACATTTAAAATACTGAAGCTTACATTTTTCCCAAGGAGTTATCATGCTTTCAATATGGGTATTCTATTATTAAATCTTGTATCTTTTTTCCTTCACCTACAAAACACATCGATCAGGAAAGTATAGGATTGATCTCTACTTCTAATGACTTTTATGTACCTCAACTGATAAAGGAGAGATAGCTGCCATCAATGTACATGCATATTTTTAACAATGCTGAGTAATAACACTTTAAGACCTGTTATTTACCATCACCTGAGCATCAGTCCTTGAAGGAATACTGTCCTGGCAGATCAAGTAAAAATATTAAGATATTAAGTGGTGTGAAAGATTATATATATATATATATATATATATATATATATATGAAACCTGTGTTTAATTTTAATTTGATTAATGAATATTCTTTTTGGGTAAACTGAATACATGTCAGCCTCGTACTATAAATAAATTTTATCCAGGTGACAATAATAACGATGGTGTGTGTGAGTGTGTGTGTGTGTGTGTGTGTGTGTGTGTGTGTGTGTGTTTGCAGTAACAGGACCTTCTAACCAAGCTACATCTCCAGCTCTTTATATCTTATTTTGAGACAGTCTTAAATAGCTTTTACTCAGACTGGTATCTTATGGTGTAATTATGTAGTCATATATAACAATGACTCCATTAGACAACTGGCTAAATCTCTAAGGATCTACAAGTGGGTAATAATAAACACATTAATTTTGAAAAAAAAATATTTTACATAGGCAGCCAGCATGGGCAGAGAGAACCACCAGAAGGCTCCTTCCTGCAGGCAGCCAGCACAGGCAGAGAGAATCAGGAACGTCCACCTCTGCCTGCTGGGTACTACTACCAGAAGGCTCCTTCCTGCAGGCAGCCAGCAGGAGCAGGGTCACACAGCCAGGTAAGCCCCATGCACATGTGGTCCACCACTGAAAGCCCTTGGTTCCCTTGGTTCACCAACTAGGAGAATCAGACAGATTCTGTCATGTGTATCTGCCACCAACATAAGAGTCCCAGTGTAGCCACACAAGAAAAGAGAAAAGGCACACAGCTTGCACAGGTCTGGAGAAGGCCACCGCATGCCTTTCTAACGCCTTGTAAATCTAATGTCAGAGGAACCCAGGTGCTTGCCCCATTCCCCTACACCATGGAGTGGCAGTCAATATGAGAAATACCTGAGGCCACACAACTAGCTTGTTGGGAGGAACCCAAGAGAATGTCAAGATGGATGAGCAAAAGGCAATCTCAGCCCCCCAGCCCACACAGAACAAGTCTTGAAGAAATAGTCATGGAAGAAAAGAGAAATCACACACCTGAAATCTCTGAAAGGATAGCAACTGTAGTAAAGAAACAACTTCATGAGATTTTAAAAGCAATCAAAAGAAATCATAAACATAATGAAAGAATTTCTAAGCATATCCAAAGAAGACATAGATTAAAAAAATAGGAGCATAAGAAAATGATGAAAACCTTGAATGAATATAGAAAGAAATCACAATGTATCCAACAGATTCAAAGAGAAAACCAGGAAATTAAAAATTCAATCAAAAGCTGGAAAAACTGCTTGAGACTGAAGATACACTTTCAAACCTTGAAGATAGGTTTGCAGCTGGTTATTATGAAAGGAAATATCTCTTTAAAAAACATGGATTCAGGAAATAAAAACTCAGTGCCTCCAAGATGATGCAAAAAACCATAATTTAAGGATGATAGGTGTTGGTGAAGAAGCAGGGGCCAACACAAATAAAATTAAAAGGCTATTTACAGAATTAATCAAAGAAAACTTCCCAAACTTGGGAAATGGATCTGGTATGCAGATAAGTGAGGCATATAGGGCTCCAAGTAGCCATAACCAAAGTAAATCTACACCCAGACAAATAATAATCAAGGTCCCAGCCATTTAGCACAAGAACAGAACATTAAAAGCAGCTAGCAAAAAGAAACAGATCACCTATAGAGAAAAACCAATCAGAATCACAGCAGACTTATCAGTACAAACCATCAAGCAAGAAGAGTTTAGAGTGAAGTGTTTCAAACCCTGAAAGAAAGCAACTTCCAACCCAGATTGATACACTTTGCAAATCTATCTCTCATAATAGAAGGAAAAATAAGGTACTTCCATGACAAAGAAAAACTGAAGGAATTCATACTTACGAAACCAACCCTATAGAGAGTACTAAAGGATATTCTAGAGAAAGATAAAGATGACCATGGTTCCAGGAACTGCAGCAGAGGAAGATCATAGAACAAAACAGGCAATTGAATGAAGTAAAAAAAATTTGAGGGCCAATAATAGGGGGATAGCTTGACAGAGACAAATTATGTATGCTGGTTGTAACCATTAATGTAGATGGCCTCAAATCAGCAGTAAAAATAAACACAGAGAGTGGATCATAAAACAAGATCCATCAATATACCATATATAAGAAACATATTTAACTGGAAAGGAAATTCATAGACTGAAAATCAAGAGATAAAACAATTGTTCCATGTGACAGTAGAGTAGGAAAAAAGCAAGAGTAACTTGCCCATCAACCACAGAGTGGATAAGAAAGACATGACATTTCCATGCAGTGGAAAGCTGCCCAGCTACGAAGTAGAATAATCTCAAGTATCTTGCAGGTAAGTGGATGCAACTGGAGATCATATTCATGGGCAAAACAGTTTGAACTCATATGCCTAAACCTTGGCATCAGAAGGAATTAATGGGATCCAAAAGCAAAACAGTTATTTTAAGGATGATAAGGAGGGAACACCTGGAAGGAAAATTTGGTAAATATTGTTAATTTCTTATTGTCTTGTACTATTTTCACAATTTTGTTAGATTTGCCTTTGTTCTGTCTTGTTTTGTTAGATGTTACTATGTCTGATGATATGGGCAACTAATAGGTTGTATCAAGGTAATCAAGGTTTGGTTTCCTATTATATTATTTTGAAGTCCTATAATGCTTCCATTCATTTGTTTTATCAGTTTTATTTTGTTCTCAATGTATTACATGTAATGATAAAAACAGCTATTTTGAAGAAAATGAGACATTACAGAAGTCTTTGTTAATTTCCTATCATCTTGTTTTGAAGTTCTATGAGGTTTTTGTTTTTTCTATTTTGATTGGTATTATCCTGTTGTGTTTATTTGACTTTACTATGTGTGATGGTATGGACAACTTTTTTGAGGAAAAAGAGATATTATAGTAGTCATTGTGTGATAGCTTGGACCCTGCAATAAAACCCAAGGAAGCAAGAAATTAAAATTTGGGGAGCAAAGGCTTTATTTTAGGCCAGGCCTGGCGATGCAATCCCCAGGAGCCAATTTCGAGACTGCACGCTTCACAGCTAGGGGGTTAGGCTTTAAAAGCTGAAAAACCACAGGAATGTTGTAATTGCTGACACAGTTAGGTAGCATCTGGGCTTTACAGAACTTCCTGTAATTCCCTTGAAATTAAGCATTTCATAAAGAACAGCACATTTTATTACAGATAGCCAGATGAGGGGTAAGGGAAAGGATTACAGGAACTGATACCTAAGACTTTTACAGCTTTCTCAGGAAATTGAAACTTAACCTAGAAAGATAGGAAGGGAAGGGGGGGGGCTGAGCGGCGCATAGAAAACAGAAATGAGGCGCAATGGTTAGAACTAATGGCTATAACAATTGTTTATTTCCCATTATCTTATTTTGAAGTGCTGTAATGCTTTCATTATTTTTATTGGCTTTAACCCCATTTTTTATGTTTGATATTATTGTGTGTGAAGATATGGTCAACTATTTTGAAGAAAACAAAAGACATTATGGTACCCATTGTTGATATCCTGTTGTCTTGTGAAGTCCTATATTTGCTTGTGTGGTTCTATTCTGATATGCTTTGTTCTGTTCTGTTTTGTTTTGTTTTGTTTTGTTTCATTCTCTTTAAAATAGAAAAAAATTATTGCAAATTACTGATTTAAAGTATACAGTTTTCTGAAAGAACATATATAATAGATGAATGTGCATATGAATATACTTGCTTCTTCTCCCTTTCTTTTTACTAACTATTCATATAAATAGAAGCCTAATCAGAAACCTGCAAAATCATACTCCAAATCCTCAGCAAAATATATGTAATTCACATTCTCCTTTCTGTCCATCTGCCATGAAAAATTTATTTCTTATATTTTATCATACTCTTTCATTTAATTTGACCTTTCAAAGCTCAGATCAAGTTTGTGTGACCCATATCCTAAAAATAAACTGAAACAGAGACATCACAAATTTCTGTGTATAAACTTCCCCTAAGCTTCACCTTATTTTGTCTATAATTATTTGAATTTTCCCTAATTTTCCATCAATTCAAATGGATTCATGTTATATATTTAATTATATTGAAAATTGAAATGATTGACATTTATATTCGCTTCTATGTCTTATTCATATTTGCATACCATATTACAGGAAGTTTTGAAATAATTACAGTTTTCATGGATCAGTCATAGCCTCAGTGGAATCTTTTTAGAGATAATCTAATACATATGTTCCTGGTAGTAAAGTAATCTGGCTTTTTAGTAACAGCTATTTATCACCAAGCCTTTGTTAACGAACAAAAGACTTCATTTGACATTCATGTACTCTGTATTTTTCACACCTTCCGGTATACTTCTTAGACGTACCCACAATCTCATCCTGAATTCTTCATTTGCTAATCTACTGAAACTGATGCTCCTTTCTTTCTTCACTTCACTTAAAATCACTATGTCTAAAATTAATCGCGATCTTTCCTCTCCAAACGTACTAGCTTTCTAGATTCTCAATCCACGCCATAGATCCAAAACTAGAAAATTAAATCATGGCTCACTTTACTGCCAAAAACAAGCATCTGGCATCTGTGCATACAATGTACCATTTTTTGTTCCTCTATATTTTTTGTGTGTGTGTTGGGAATTGAACTCACATCCTCACTCTTATTTCTCTACTTCTTTCAAGTATCTTTTGCTTTGAATCTTTTTGAATATGCTTTTCCATTTTGATGCTATATAAACTCTGACATTTGAGACCTCTTTATAGTTACATTTTATTAAGGAAGGAGTTATTTTATCTACCTGGAGTTTGGTAAAGTAATTTTGTCTAAGCCAGCTTTTCTATAATCATATTTGTTTTGGTTATTTTCCCACTCTGTGAGCATAAAATATGTTTTAGACTTCTATCCAATGAGGCACACCCTAATCGCAGTCCATTGGAGAAAGATGCTACCATTTATCTTTCTCATTCATTTGTGCAACAACTTTTGACCTCAGACTGCAGGGATACTTTTCCATCAGTGAACCATAGCTTTTCCCCTTCCCTTTCCTATTGTGCTACCTACCACATCCAAGTCTCCTAAGTATCATATAAATGAGCTCCTGCTGGTGGTTCTGCTACATCCTTTGTAATGCAATTTTCAGTGTCTTCTTCAATTTTTTAAAATATTTATTATGTCTAGTGAAGCTTTGTTATTTTAAGGCAGTTTCTCTTTTTTAATATAATGCTAGCTTTTTTTTTTTAACAACATTTGCACTAATGACTGTATTTCAAGTGACTTGGTGCAAAATCTTCTTAAGAAGAAACAAAAGAGAGTCAATAATTTCCCAACTAGCATTTTACAGACACAGTATATGTAGATTCCTTTTTCCAGTAAATTTCCTTGCTTCTTTTTTTTTCCCCCGGGTTTGCATTTAGAAGTAGCTGTCTTATTTAAATTTCAATTAATATTATTTCCTGAAGTTCTCTTAGTCTTCCAATTGATATGAGAAAGGATTTGCATCTCAAATCCTTCTTTAATCACTTATCAACTAGGAAATTAAATTATTTTCTTCTCCATTAGATCATTTTAAAATTTAATATATACTCTGAGTTTACTCCTATGCTACAATGCAAAAAGGACAACAACTAAGATAATAATTCACTTGAAAATTAACTCTGTGGCACATGCTTCTCTGGAAATGATGCAGACCTTCACAGATGGGTCCTTCCCATTGTGGTTTACAGATTAATATAAGATAGATTTCAAGTAAATTAGCATAAAGTATATGTGAATAATAGCAAGTCTTAGTTGTATATGTAAGAAATATGGATTGAGCACATAAAAATATACCAGATAGACTTCTATTTTTTATAATATGGTTGTGAAATAATTTGCTTTTTTAAAGCCTGCTATCGTTTATATTTTATTCAAATAAGGCTTATGATAGGAAGCAAAAATTAAAGGCTATATGAATTTGTAAGTAGGGACAATTACATTTCTCTAGACAAGGCAATTGTGAGTAATTGACATTTGAGAAGTTCTCTAAAGCATATATATTTATTTTTAGGTAATTACTGGAGTGTATAAGGCTGCGAGTAGTGTAGTGATTACAGGTTCCAAGAAGAAGGAATAGAATTCAAGAAGGCTTCATGAGAACATGAAAGTGTCAAGAAATTATAGCAGATACTGAAGCACTGAGAGGCACAGTGTGCTGAAGAGTTTGCAGAAATGCAGAGCTGGAAGGTATTCTTAGTCTGATGCCTTTATTCCAAGAAGAGTAAAAAATTATTGAAAGACTTCTTAATTTTTATAATTTTTAAAATAAAGCACTATGTAAAAAGCAAAGACTAGTGATATCCAAGGTAAAGAATGAAAACTGATACAATGAAAATCAGAACTTTTATTTATAATTTTATTCTTTTAACTTTTATTTTGCATGGTTTTAAAATAATCAACAGGGATACATTTACATATTACTTAGTAATATTTATGCTAAGATAAATTATCAAAAAGTGAATAGATATTTGTACAGATGGAGGAAAATCATTGTAGTAGTTATTTTACTTGGTAAGTAAATTTTTGATATCGCATGTTGGTGTGATTAAGTTGTAATCAATGCATAATGAAAATATATTTAATTCACTTTCATTAATTAAGAGAAGAGACATTTCTTGATTATGGACATATTAAAACTATAAAGAGAACATTTATTTGTAGTAACCAAACACTAAATTCAATAAAAATTCAAGAGGGTTAAATCTTAACAATTGCATGATTTTCAGATTATAAATACATTACACTGGAAAGGAGAAGGGATGAAAGAATTTGAAAATATAAATTGCAAAGCTTACAATATCAATAGTAGCATCTCACAAGATTTAGAAAAATCATCTTATCTTTTAAGACTTTCAGCAACAAAGAACAAAGTTGGCAAGTACCAATCTGGTTGAGCTATAAATAATGATTATTTGACAGTATATAACAGATTTCTTTCTTCCCTTCATATAACCAGTTTGGGCTTATTTTTCTTAATAATGGTTTCTGCAAAGCATATGTATTTACAAATGATCTAATATGTCAAATTTTGTAGTAATCTTAAAATCTTCCTAATATTATCTCTTGCCTAGGATTTTACCCAAATATTTCATATGACATTAACATGATTGATCCTAAAAACTCAACAATATGAAGAAATCTGTTTTAATTTGTGACATATAATAAGAAATTTTAGCTTCTTTTTTATTCGAATCTACTCTCAGTCCTTCACAATGATTTAAAACATATTGTGTTTTAGTCAATATACAGCAAATCATTGAACCTAAAATGGAGAAGTTAGATTTATTGATATCTTGAACAGTATTTAAAAAACAAACTGGATTTACTATAGTGTATCTAAATTTTAAAATATTATGTTGTCTTTTGGGCAAAACGAATCCTATAGGTATAATACATTGACTCCTAAGAGTATGCTTTGGAGAAAGACATTACAAGGGGGAAAAAAGCCTATTATTTTAAAACACTTTTATATTCATACCCATTAGTTAACCAATATCTTTTATTTGAAACTCAATATATTAGCTTCTTTTTTATTAAAAAAAAAAAAACAAACGGTGAAACAGAATCTCAAAACAAAATAATAGGAGATAAACACTGGTTAATATATTCCATATATATATATATATATATATATATGTGTGTGTGTGTGTGTGTGTGTGTGTGTGTGTGTGTGAAAGATAACTACACTACTAATCTCAGTTCATCGAAAAGAACAGTTTTTGTTTCCACTGTTCAATTTTTTGATCATTGTTATGCCTAAATATTAGCTTATTTATTCCTTAGCTCATGGAGGAAAAACAAAACAAGCAAAATACAGTTATTTCAAGGATATTATAGGATATTATATTATTATTTTACATCATTATCTTTGGAATCATGTCTGTCTTAGTAACCTTTTCATCTCCAAGACACAATATCTGACATCCGTAATTTAAAAGAAAGGAGGGTCATTCTGACCAATGAGTGCAATCATGATTGGCTACTCACCAGGTAGGAAAAGCATGGCAGGGAGCAATGTTGAAGGAAAGCTGCTCACTTCATGGTAAGCCGGAAGAGCTAAGGAAAGACCCAGGGAGAGAACTCTAGCTTCTCAGGTCCTGTCCCAGTGATCCGTGTTTTCTAACAAGAGCCATCTCCCATTGGCACATTTAGTTCTAAACTCAAGTGTGGATTAATCCACTTCTGAGCATTGCATCCTCATTGCCCTTTTACCTCCCAAAAGTCCCACATCTAAATGCAAGAGGCTATGGAAGAACATTGCAGATCAAACTATAGCTATAATTAAATCATCAATTTTAGAACTTCTTTCCTCTAATTTTGATAGTGTGAAATTCTTTGAAATAAAATAAATACCAACATTTTTTCATATATTTTAGACGCATTCTCATTGGAAAAATGCAATAAACATAAAGACCACATGTAGAATATAATACTTCCAACTTATATTTGAAATCATACTTAGAATTCAAGATAGCACATTTTCAGAATGTGTCAATTAATATTTGCAAAGTTTGTAAGAATCATATTTACCCTCATAAAAGTACACATTTTAAGTATTAAGTATATTTCAAAGTTTATCTCTATTTTATGAAAATCAATATGAGCAGAGAGATAAACTACATTTCAGTAATAGGCCACAGATTTGTCAGTTAAACTTTACACTCTTCACATTATTTTCTGATGGCAAAAAAGCTTAAAAGAAGCATGATATGGTCTATGAATACTATTATGCCTCCTTTCTGTCTTACATTCTTCTGTAGATGGTAGATTTGCTTTTTTATGACAAGATGAATATATTTCAAATGCAGCTGTTATAAAAGTAGCTGACATTATGAGTAAGAAATAGGAAGAAGGGCATTTTTATTGGAGTTAATTTTAGAAAACTAGACAGGCATCAGTTATTATACAGAATATTCAAGAACTACCTGAAAATTCTAATATAGATTATATTAACACTATTGCTGCCCCTTTATTAGATATGGTTCTCCAGGGATGCTAGACTAAATTAAAGATGATGGAAAACAAGTTTCTTACAGAATCTTAGAAACTTTCTTGAATTTACAATGCCTGTCTACAGTATAAGAGCAAGTAAAACATGAGCTCAAGCTTCAGTGTGCAAATTTTGAAAATAATACAATATATACTTGTCCACAAGTTATCTATCATTTTCCAGATCCTTTAGATATATACATGTAAGCACTGAACATAAACCCATAGCAATTAAAGAACATGTTAAGAATAAAGAGTGTGTGAGCTCATTATTGTCTTAAATTCTGCTTTGAAATCTCTGGGTTTAGGTGGAATTATCCCTGATGATTTTTACCTACTATAATCAAATGTAGTATACCTAGTTGTGTGCAAATCGTAACTAAAAGACACCATGTAGTGTGTTTGGTTCTGTGTAAGAATGATCTTACTCACATTTTGTGAATAACATTAATAATATAATGTTAATAGATAAGACCTTATAAAATCACGAAGCAGGCTTATGACATATTTAAATTCTAAATAAGTAAAATTTGTTATGCACATGTCCTCATGAAGAGTATAATTATTGTATATGAGGAATGCATACTGATGAACTTTAAAAAACAAAATTAATCTAAATAAAAGAGAAGTGTGTGAGCTGAAGCCCACCACAGCATTCCCTACCTAGCCGTGCAACCACAGAACTTTGCACAGAACCTGGTAGACCCCCCCCCCCCAGCATCCCCAAACAGTCTGGGACTGTTCCAGGCTGGGCCCCACCTAGTGATCTCCAGCTATCCAGGAACTGCCACATATGAGCTAAAGTCTGCCCCAGCAATCCCTACCTAGTTGTGCAGCTGTGGGGCTTTTCTCAGAACCTCCTAGGTCCTTGCCCTTGCATCTTCAAACAGTCTAAGACTTTCTAGCCTTCAGTCCTTGGAGGGCGATGTGTGAGTTGAATCCCACGGTAGTGATCCCACCTAGCTGCATAGCCAAGGGACTTTGCTCAGAGTCTGGTATGGCCCCACCCAGTATTCTTAAGTAGTCTGGGACATTTGAGTCATCACTATAGTCCTGAAAGTGCCTCAAGTTAGCCAGGAGTTGGAGTATGTGAGCTGAAGCCTGCCATAGTGAACTCTACCTATCTGTGCAGCCATGGATCTTTGCTCAGAACCCAGTGGGTCTCTACCCAGAGACTTCAAGAAGCTGGGAAACTTAGTGTGCCATGTGGCATGAGCTGAAGGCCTCAATGATATTCCACATAACATTCAGCCTTAGCATGCTACTCAGAACCTAGTGGGGTCCTGCCCACTGACCTCAAGGGCCCAAGGAGCTTCAGTGAACCACACGAGAAGAGGAGTGAAAGTCCACCCAATGCACACTCTCCCATTTGAGGCACATTTGAGTGCCACTATGGACCTGTAGAACACAGGGAAATGACAAAATGAAAGAGCAAAATGCAATCTGAAACTTTCAGCCCTTCCCATGGACACAGAAGAAAGCATAAACCATACACATGAAACTTCTGAAATGATAGCCACTGAAATAAAGAAGCAACTCCATGAAGCTGTAAAGGAACTCAGATCAGAAATAATCTCCCAGGTAAAATAAGAAATGAAAAATATAATAAAAGAAATGCTGAGCACATCTAAAAAGGACATAGTTAAAAAACTGAGGAGCACTGAAAAAAGATGGAAACCTTGCATGAACAATATTTGGAAGCAATAGAATGCATGAAACAGATTCAAGGAGATATCCAGAAAATCAAAAATTCCATTGAAAGCTGGCCAAAAATGCCTGAATGAATGTGAAGATAGAATTTAACACCTAGAAGACAAGACTGCAGCTAGTGAACAAGAAAGGAAACATCTCTTAAAAAACAAGCAATCAGGAAATAACAATTCAGTAGTTCAAGATAATGCGAAGAAAATAATGTAAAATTGATAGATGTGAATGAAAAAGGTGACAACACAAGTGAGATCAAAAGACTATTTAGAGAAATAATAGCAGAAACTTTTCTAAACCTAGGAAAGGAAACTATTATACAGGTAGGTGAAGCATACAGAACTCCAAATAGACATAACCAAAATAAATTTACACCCAGACATATGATAGTCAACATCCCAGAAATTTAACAAAAGAACAGAATATTAAAAGCTGAGAAACGAGACAGATCACCTGTAAAGGAAAGCTAAATAGAATCACAGCAGACTTCTGAACACAAACAATGAAGTCAAGAAGAGCATGAAGTGAAGTACTTCAAATCTTAAAAGAAAATAACTTCCATCCTAGATTGATGTAACCTGTAAAACTCTCCATCAAAATGGATGAGACATAAGATACTTCCACAACAAAGAACAGTTGAAGAACTTCATGACCACAAAACCAACCCTGCAAAGAATACTGAAAGGTATTCTAGATACAGATAAGTATAACAATGACTCCAAGAACAATAGAAAAAGCCACTAAGCAAGGCAGACAATTAAAGAGAGAAATGTAAAGAATAAATAGCAGAAAGCTAAGATGACAAAAATGAGCCAGTATGTATTATACATAAACATTAATATAAGTGGTCTCAATTCACCAATTAAAAAAAAAAACAAAAACAAAAAAAACAGACTGGCAGAATGGATCAAAAAGCAGCATCCAACCATATGTTGTATACAAGAAACCATCTAACCCAAAAGGAAATTCATAGTCTCAAAGTCAAAAGATGGTGAACAATATTTCACGCAACAGGAACCCCCTAAAAAGCAAGGATAGCTTCCCTGTTTGCAGACAATGTGAACTTCAAACCAAGAATTATTAGAAGAGATAAAAAAAGGTCACTACCTACAAATTAGGGGAAAACTTCAAGGGAAGAGATAACAATCCTAAATATATATGCACCAAATATGGGAGCAGCCATATGTAAAATAAATGTTAATGGAAATGAAAACTCAAATACGCAATAACACAATTATAAAGGAAGACCTTAATACCCCTTTGACACAAAGAGACATTTCAACTAGACAGAAAGCCAGCAAATAAATTACCAAATTGAATCAAATGGACTTGTGAAAAAATGGATTTAGTGGACATGTACAAAGTGTTCTACCCAAAAACATCAGGATATACATTTTTCTCAGCTGCACATGGGACATTTTCTAAAATAGACCATAAACTAGCTGATAGAACATTCTTTAGAAAAATGCAAAAGAACAGAAAACATTCCAGTCATGTAAGCTGATCATAGTGTCATGAAACCAGAAATTAATGACAAAAGAAACTGCAAAAACTCCATAAACACATGAAAATTAAATAATACATTACTGAAGATTCAGCAGGTCACAAAGGAAATTAAAGAACAAATTAATCCATATCTATAAGCAAATGAAAATACAAATACAACTTAATGGAACATATGGGATGCAATGAAAGTCCTCAGAGGGAAATTTATTCTGGTGAACTCCCACATTTCTGAAACAGAATGAACACAAAAAACCTAATGATATACTTCAAACATCTAGAAAAAGAAGAGCAAGTCAAGTCCAAAGCCAAAAGAAGGGAAGAAATTATAAAAATCAGAGTGAAAATCAATGCAATAGAGACTCAGAAAACAATACAAGGAATTAACAAAGTAAAGATTTGGTTCTTTAAAAGAATAAATAAAATTGATAGGCCCCTATCCAACCTTATTTTTACAGAGGAAAGAAAAAACTCATATTCAGGCAATAAGGAATGAAAAGGGTGAAATCATTGCAGACCCTGTGGAAATACAGAAGTTAAATACCTACTTTGAAAATCTTTATGCTCATAGGTTTGATAACACAGAATAAAAGAATAGATCCCTAGAAACATATGAATTACCAAAGGTAAATCACATATGTAAAACTGCTGACTAATCTAATTTCAGTTAATGAAATTGGAAATGTAATTAGAACCTTACCAACAAAGAAAAGCCCAGGTCCTGATGGATTGAGAGCTGAATTCTACAAAAAATTCAAAGAAGACTTAATGCTACAACTCCTCAAACTCTTCAATGAAATTGAAAGGGAAATGATTCTCCCAAACTCATTCCTGGAAGCAAATATTACCCTAATACCAAAACCAGAGAATGACTCAACCAAAAAAAGAGAACTAGAGGCCAGTCTCACTAAAGAACATAGATGCAAAAATCCTCAATAAAATACTGGCAAACAATGCAGCAAGATATCAAGAAGATCTGCACATCATAAGCAACTGGGATTCATCCCAAGAATGCAAGAATGGTTCAACATATGCAAATCAATAAGCATAATACTTCATATCAATAGATCCAAAAATAAGAATCACATTATCATTTCAATAGATGCAGAAAAACCTTTTGACAAATTCCAACACTCACTCATGATAACAATCCTACAGAAATTTTGGAGTTGATTGCCTCAATATATTAAAAGCCATCTATGAAAAACCAACAAGCAGCATCATATTAAATGCTCAAAAACTTAAAGCTTTCACTCTAAAATCATGAGCAAGACAAGGCTTTCCATTATCACCACTCTTATTCAATGTAGAGCTAGAAATATTAGCCAATGCAATTAGACAAGAGAGAGAAATAAATGGAATAAAGATAGGTAAGGAAGAGTTTAAGCTATCATTATTTGCAGATGACATGCTACCCTACAAAGAACACTCCCAAAACTGCATTAAAAGAATTCAGATTTAATAACCCAATTCACTAATGTTTCTGCAAACAAAGTCAGCATTCAAAAATCAATAGCATTCCTCTACACAAACAACAAACCCATTAAAATAGAAATAAGTGAAACCACATACTTCATATTAACATCCAAAAAATGAAATATTTAGGAAACAATCTAACAAAGGAAGTAGAAAATCTATTCAGTGAAAATTTTAGTACTCTGAAAAAAAGAAATCAAACAGGATCTCAGAAAATAGGAAGATATTCTTTGTTAATGGATAGGAAGAAAAATATTTTTAAAATGGCCATTTTCCTAAAATTATTATACAGATTTAATGCAATTCCAATGAGAATACCATTAGCACACTTCACAGATCTAGAAAAATCATTTTGAAAATTCATCTGGATCCAGAAGAGACCTAGAATAGCAAAGGCAATTCTAAGCAACAGAGGCAAGGCAGGAGGCATCACAAACTCTAATTATACTACAAAGCTACTGGGATAAAGTTAACCTGGTACTGGAATAAAAACAGGTATGAAGATTAGTAGAATAGATTTGAAGATAAAATGACAATTACAAACACAGCCAACTACCTTATCTTTGACAAAGGAGCCAGACATTTTCACTGGGAGAAAGATAGCCTCATTAATAAGTGGTGCTGGAAAAACCAACTATCTATACACCAAAACTAAAACAACACCCATGCCTGTCACCATACACTAAACTAAAGTCAAACTGGTTCAGAGATCTAAATATTAACAAAATAATCTACTGGATGACAAGGTAGGTAGAAATCTTGAAGACATAGGAGTCAGCAGAGAATTCATGAGCAAAATCATACTGCATGGCAAATACTTCCCATAATGAATAACTGGGATCTCATCTTATTAAAAAGTTTCTGCATGTCAAAAGAAATATGCAATGCAGTGAAGAGAAATCCCATGAATTGGGAAAAAGTCTCAGTCAACTGTCTCTCAGACAAAGGACTTCGATCTAGAACATATAAAGAATTTTTCTTAAATCAGTTCACCAAAATTCAGAATGAATTCAAAAATAGGTACCTAAAAAGAATACACACTTATCAGATGAAGAAATACCAATAACAAATGAATACATGAAAAATATTCAACATCACTGGTCATTAGAGAAATGCAATTTAAAACACTGGGATTCCATCTCACTCCAGAAAGAATAGCCAGGATCAAGAAAACCACTGATAACAAATGCTGGAGAGACTTCCAGGAGAACATGGCAGATAGATAGCAGCAGCTATGGAGGCTCTCTGAGATACCCCACTTAAAATCCAGGAATGGTGCAGGACGAGAAGTCCTAAGCAGGGGAGATATGCCCTGCTGACCCAGGAATGAACTATGCTGAGAGAAACCAACTGGAAATGCAACTCCGGTGCTATAACAGGAACAGATAAGGTCTCACTGCAGAAGTTGGAGCCTGTGCCACTGGAAGCCACAATTCGAATTTCCTGCAGCCACTGCTGTGTCCCAATCAGCATGGCAAGGAGAGAGGCATGAAAGCTCTGAGAGTGGAAAGCGGCGAATGGAGTTGAAAGCGGGACTGGCCGGGGGCCCTGCATAGACCTGCGGTGAGTGAGAGGATTGGGGATCTTTCTATAGAGTAGGAGGCTTCAGCAAAGGACATACTGGGACCAGGCAGACTAGCTGGAACAGGACACTGCAGTGTCCTTAGCCGCATATTACCCTCTTAAGCAGGATTGGTGGGGAGTGCCTGGCCTAGGTGTCGCCGCTGACTTAAGACCCAGTAGGCTAGCCCAAACCAGGTCCCAGTGCCTGGTGGTGTACCCTAGCAGTGAAACCTTCCTTCCGTATGTTGACCTGGAGGTGCGGGTCAAGCATAGGCTGCCCAGGTCTGCGTCTCCCTAGTACACTGCAGTGGGCAGGAACACCTAGCTGACACAATTCAAACTGTAACCAACAAAGAAAGAAACTGGGCCTCCTATATACACTTGTATGGAAGGAACAAAAAATATGGCAAGAGGGAGCAACAAGAAAGGGTCCTCTGCCCCCAGTCCTGAGAAACACACAATATCAGACACGGCACCAATAGACATAAAATGCTATATCCAGAGCCTCATAGACCAGTTCACAAATGAAGTTATTAATGACCTAAAGCAAGATATAAGTAGAGTAGTTAGAGAAATGCTAAGCACCACCCAAAAACAAAAACAAAAACAAAAACAAAACAAACAAACAAACAAAAAAAAAAAAACCCCATGGTGGAATGGAAGAACAGAAAACAAGGGGAGAATTGTTTGATGGAGAAAATAGAGAAAACATAGAATACATGAAGCAGACTCAAAGAGATTATCAGGAAACTAAAAACTCTATTGAAAGCTGGCATAACAGCTTGAAAGAAACTAAGGATAGATTATCTAAACTGGAGGGCAGATTTGTAATGTGGGAGCATGAAATGAAAAACTTCTTAAAAATAACAAGAAAACAAACAGCAATAATACAAAGGCTAGAAGATGAAAAGAGGATCTATAATTTAAGAATTAAGAACATAAAAGAAAAAGTAGGGACATAAACAAATGGATTACAAAAGCTATTCACAGAAATAATCCAAGAGAATTTCCATAACTTAGCAAAAGGTAAAGATACTGAGATGTTTGAGGCATACAGAACCCCAGCCACCTACAACCCAAACAGAGCTACACCCAGCCATATAATAATCAGAATTCCAGGAATCCAATATAAGCACT
This sequence comes from Cavia porcellus, assembly GCF_034190915.1. NCBI lineage: Eukaryota > Metazoa > Chordata > Mammalia > Rodentia > Caviidae > Cavia > Cavia porcellus. The sequence continues at coordinate 31,956,401 of NW_026947501.1, forward strand.
GAATATTAAAAACCGTCAGAGACAAGAAACAGATCACTTACAAGGGAACACCCATCAGAATTATAGCAGACTTCTCGGCACAAACCATCAAATCACAAAGAGCATGGGGGGAAATAATTCAAGCTTTGAAACCTCCAGCCAAGATTGATATATCCTGCACAACTGTCCCTGGAAATTGATGGAAAAACAAAGTGCTTCCAGGATAAAGAGGAACTAGGTGAGTTTGCAACCACCAATTCAACTCTACAAAGAGTACTGCAGGATGTTCTTAAAAAGGAAAATACCAAGATTCCAGAAACAGTGGCAGAGAGGCCACAATAAATGGAGCAGAAAGAGAAATGAAGAAGACAAACTGACAACAAACGACAGAAAAAGAGCTCAACAGAAATGAGGCAGAGAAGACTGGATGGTAGGAACAGCTATTTTGGAGAAAACAAGACATCATAATAGCTAGTGCTGATTTAGTGTCATCTTGTTTTGAAGTCCCATCAAGCTTTTATTCTTCTGTCTCCATCGGTCTTAACAGATTGTATCTTATTGGATTTTATTATATGTGATAATATAAGCAAAAACTTTTATAGACAAGGAGATTATACAGAAACCATTGTTCATTTTCTGTTAGTTGGCTCTAAATACCCTGTAATAATGTCATTCTCTTGAATGGTTTTACATTGTCTGGATATGTTTGGTTCTACAGTATACGAAGTTATACGCAAAGATTTCAAGGAAAGAGATACTATGGTAACTACTTTTATGTCAGGATATCTTGTGATGAAACACTATTTCACTTAAATGGTTATGTTTGACCTGTGCTGTTTTGATGTTATGCCCTCTTTTATCTCAATCTCCTTTTCTAAATTATTTACTTTTTTATTTTTATCATTTTAATTAAGGGAAAAATAAATTTAAAAATAGCAGGATACATTATAGTAACCTACTTTGATTTCCTACTAACTTGATTTGAAATTCTGTATTGCCCTCACCATCTCATTTCGACTGATTTTCCCATATTCTGCTTGATAGTACCAAGTTCGAAAGTATAGACAACAACTGTAAAGACAATAAGATTCCTTATGATGCCCATTCTGGTTGACTATTATCTTCTTTTAAAGTCCTGTAATGTCTCCAATGTTTTGGTTTTATTCTTTACTGTTTTTTGTTCAATTGTGTTATAACTGATGATATAGGCAATTCTTCTTAAGATAGCAAGAGGCAGTATGATAACCATTGTTGATCACCTTGTATTTTGTTTTTACATTATCTGGCATGTCCATCCTTTTGATTTGACTGATATGTCACATTTGGTTTTACTCTCTTTAAAAAAAGTAATAACAACTGTGGGAGTAATAAAACCCAAAATGAGTAATTGTCATTGTACAAAAGAAAAGAAAAGAAAGTCCTCTAAAGGTTATAACTACATATATGTTTAAGTGTATAGGATACATAACCATATTACTGAGTTTTGTTGGATCATTGAGCAGAACTGTTTACAGTCTCATTGTTTGAAAGTCCACTTTATATGCTTTAATTTTGTAACTTGAACAACTATTTCTAAGATAAGAATATTTAATCTATTAACTAGTGATTTCTTACTGTTTATTTTTTTAAATTTTGTATTACTTGTACCCTTTTCCTATTTTTTTTTTCTTTTTCTCCTTAAATAATTTTTTTTTAAAAAATGCTGGAGAGGCTTTTGGGGAAAAAGGAATACTGCTGAACTAGTAGTGGGAGTGTAGAAAGGTGCAACCACTGTGGAAATCAGTGTGGAATTTCCGCAGAAAGCTGAGATTGAAATTCTCATCTGACCCAGGTATTCCATTTCTGGGAATACTCCCAGAAGAACTGAAAACATCATATCACAGTGATGTATGCGCACCCATGTTTACAGCAACACAACTTGTAATAGCTAAACTGTGGAAACAACCCAAATGCCCATCAACTGAAGAATCAATAAAAGAGATGTGGTATTTTCATACAACAGAGTACTACTCAGCTATAACGAAAAACTATATTGAGGCGTTTATATGTAAATGTAAGTGACTTGGGACCATACTCACAAGTGAAATAAATGAAACTCGTGTGTAAATAATGTATTGTCTCCCTACCAGAAGAAAAGAGTAACAAAGATACACAATCTTCAATAAATATTGTGAAAAAGTAAGAAACTGCTCAAAGAGGAAGAAATAACTCAGAGAAAATGAGAAAATAAGGAAGAGAAGAGAAATAAGATATAAATTTGTGTATGTACACTTAAGATTACTAAAATGATTGTACTACTAATTCTATTAGTTTTTGGAACAAAGCAGTTAACATCCATAGGATTAGCTTAATTTTGCATGACTATCTGGCATTTTGAATAAGACATTTGAAGATAACTATGCAATACAAAAAGTATCTGTTATTTTCCTAGCACCTTGTTTTGAAAGCTTGCATTGTTATTGTTTGGGGTTTTTAGTCATTTTTATTGTTTTGTTTTTCCTTCTATGACAGAAAGGATATATGTACTTGCATTGGCTTATATATGATAGAACTACATCCAAAGTGTTTATAAGAATTGCTTTTATTATGTGTGATCGTATGAACCACTACACTGAAGAAAAGAAGACATCATGGCAGCCATTCACCATTTTGTTTCAAAGTCCCATAATGCTTTTATTCTTCACTTTGATTGATTGTAGTCTGATCTCAATATATATGGTCTGGACAGCTATTTTTAAGAAAATAAGAGACATCATTGTAGCCACTATTGATTTTCTAGTGTCTGGTCTTGAAAACCCTTAAAGCTCTCATGCTTTTTTTTTTTTTTGATTGCTTTTATAATATTTTGATTTGTACTAATGTATCATGTGTCAAGATATGAACAACTATTTTGAAGAAGACATTGTGGTAGGTGATGTTGGTTTCCTGTTGTCTTTTTCTGAAATCTTGTGTTACTTGCATTGTTTTACTCTGCTCTGCTTTGTTCTGTTTTGTTTTGCTTTGTCTTGTTTTATTCTCTTTAAAATAAAAAAAATAAAAATTTTAAAAATAAAGAGAATTCAGAAAAATATATGGGGACAGATTTCATGTCAAAAGTCATTATTCGAAGAATACAAAAACAGATTTTGACACCAATGTTTTAGTCAAGTGTAGGTTGTAGCTTCTTCTGGCAGGAAAACAAAGTTATCTAAAAATTTACTTATTAAATATTTTTTTTTAATTCTAATCCTTGACAGCAAGCATTGTGGTGCACATCTATGACTCCAGAGCTCAGGAGGTTGAAACAGGGAAATCCTCTAAAATCAAAGCCCACCTGAGGTGCATAGTAAGATCAAGGCCAGTCTCTATTGCCCAGCAAGACCTTGTCTCAAAAAAAAATAATTCTAGCCCCAATGTTTTATATTCTTCCTAATGAACTCCCTTTTTGTCCCTTTAATCTTACAGTCCATGTGATTACCTAATATTTCTAGATTCACTAAGCAAGTGATTCACTGTCTGAAAGAACTGCCTGAGTAGATAGATCATGGGATATACTGCAGGAGTGGGGTAATATGTGAGAATGCATTTGTTTTCTCTGGCCCTGGCAATAGTACAGAAGAAATATTCTAATGTGTAAACAGAATAGCAGTACACTGTGAGCACCAAAATAAACAAAACTCTTCACTTTTCCAGGAATATGAAGAAAGCCCTAAACACACTACCCAACAAGGTAGTCCACTATACTGTGATTATCACATACTCATACCCACATACACATGCACACACACACACACACACACACACACACACACAAATACCTCTTCAAATGCATTTCAACAATCTAATTGCAATCATATATCTTTTGACCAGTCTTTCCTTATCCCCCCCCACCAATTAGACCAGTTTCTGGTAACCGCCACACTATTTTCAAATTCTATAGCATCAAATTTTCAAATTCCACAATTTAAATCATGTATTATTTGTCTTTATGTGATTGACTTACTATAATTCATGCAATATCTTCCAGGTTCATCATTTAATTGCAACAGTAAGGGCTGCAAAGTCATTATGAACTATCATATTACTGAAAAATGACATATAGAAGGTACTGTCTCTTGCCACAAAAACAGTAACTGCATAAGATAATTCATTTGTTAACTAGATAAATGAATTCATTCCAAAATGCATGTATACTTTAAAATGTGTTATACAAAATAAAATCATACAGTGTTTTCTGTACATTAACATGTTTACAGACACAGATATGTATAGAAGCACACACATATTTTAAACTTTTATGCAAATAAGAAAAATGCTATATGATTATTCTGGAGATTGAGAAATGGAACAGAGTTTAAACCAGGCATAGCAGCATGCACCTGTTATCACAGGCTGAAGCAAGAGAATCTCCTTGAGTTTGAAGCCAAACTGGAAAACTTTTGTAAAGAGTTCAAGATCAGCCTAAACTACAGACAGACAGAGAGACAGAAACAAACAGATGAGATATACAGAGAGACAGAAAGAGAGAGAGAGACAAAGAGACAGAGAGAGATAGAGTGAAGACAGAGAAATAGGCAGATTTTAGAGAATCAAAAACCATAGAAGAATCATATAAAGGATTCCTTTTTTATTTAAGAAGGCTTTTCTTTGTGGACTCTTAAATGCAAAATGACTAAAACTCTGAAATATATTATAATAATTTATAATATTTATAATATAATATATTATATATATTATAGTATGTATAATATATACTATATATTATATATAATATATATTATATAACTGCATAAGATAATTCATTTGTTAACTAGATAAATTAATTCATTCCAAATGCATGTTTATATATATATGTATATATATATATATTATATATGTAATATAATATATATTATATATATTGTATATATATACATATGTATATATATTATATATGTAATATAATATATATTATATATAACATGTTAGTTTTGTATAATAGGAGAATTGGAGAAAAAAAGATGACTTCACAATAGAAGGTAGGCTATTACAGAAGGGGATAAGGATCAGAGGAAAGACAAGAAGAGAATCAAAGGAGTGATATAGGAAATGACAGAAATAAAATATGCTATATGCATGGGTAAAAACAAGTATGCTATATCATTGATATATACATATATACATATTTTAAATTAATTTTATTTAATTTTTCCAGGCTCAATTATGCATGCATGTATTCAAAGCCATTTAGGAAGCTGAAACAACTGAAAACTGTTAATTTAGTGAGGGTCTCGCTCAAAATTTAAAAAATCAAGTAAGTATCATGTTATTTTCCTGGGCCTGTTAACACATGCTTGGAATTCCAGAACCTTGAGAAGGTGATGCAGGTGAATCACAATGTCCAGCCCAACCTCGAAAATTTAGCAGCATAGTGAGATCTTGTGTCGAAATTTTTCAGCTTAGGGCAAAAGTCTGAGTTCAGTCCCCTATACTGCCAAAATAAACTAAAATAATTTTTTTTTTCCTGAGCAATCATGTGAAAAGGCAAGTGATGGAGAATCTCCAAAACAAAACAAAATCCAGAACATAAAAACTTCAGCATCAAGAAGAAAAATTTACTCTGATTCAACCTAATCTTCTGTGTATAATATACACTCCTAATAATATGGACTGAATTTCAAAAAGCCCAACCAAGGTAAGTTTATACTAAACACACACACACACACACACACACACACACACACACACAACAATAATCTTTATTATGTAAAATAGAATCCAAAATATCTACAACAAAACTCTCATAATCCTAGGATGCATTCCAAAATTACTTGACAGGAAAAGACTTAGGGAAATGTAAGCTGGTCACAAGGGAAATAAAAATCACTCTATGCCTAGCTGGAAAGGAACTAAATGTTATAATTATCACAAAAAGACATATATAACTAATATGACAATGTAAGCATTACCCTAATACCAAAACCAAAAAGTAATTCAACCAAAAAGAACTACAGGTCCATCTCCCTAGTGAACATAGATGAAAGAATCCTCAATGAGATACTAACAAACAGAATGTAGCAAGTAATTAAGAGAAGCATACACCAGGCTGGGGATTTAGCTCGGTGGTGTAAGTACCTGTCTTGCAAGCAAGCAGTTGTGAGTTCAATCCCTGGTACTGATTTTAAAAAAAAAGCAAGAGAAGCATACACCATGACCAAGTAGGATTCATCCTAAGAATGCACATATATTTCAGCATACACAAATCAATAAATGTAATACACCACATTCACAGAACCAATGGCAAAAACCTACAATTATCTCAATATGTGCAGAAAAAAATATTTTATAAAATCCAACACATGTTCATGAAAAAAATCCTATAGAAAATCAGAATAGATGGTCCTCTTGTCAACCTGATAAAAGCCATCTGTGACAAATCAACAGCCATCATCATGCTAAATGGTCAAAAACTAAAAGTTTTCACTCTAAAATCAGGAAAAAGACAAAGAAACCTACTACAGCACTGTTTTCCATATAAACCTGGAAACATTAGTCAGAAATTAGACAAGAGAAAGAAATAAAAGGAATAAGAACAGGAAACGCAGCAGTTAAATTATAATTATTTGCTGTTGACCTGTTACTCTACATAGTAGACTGCCAAAACTCTACCAAAAGACTCACAGATTTAATAACCAAATTCAGTAGAATCACATGATACAAAGTCAATACTCAATAATCAATATCATCGTTGTACACAAATAAACTCACTGAGAGAGAAATTAAGGCAACCACTCCTTTCACAAACTCATCTAGAAAAATGAAATAATTTGGAATCAATCTAATCAACAAAGTAAAATGTTACACTGAAAATTACAATACTCTGAAAAAAATATTGAAGACATTACAGAATGGGGAGATATTCTTTGTTCTTGAACCGCTAGAACCAATATAATGTATGGCTATGCTTCTAAAATTTATACAGATTTAATACAATACTAACTAAAATACCAAAAGCATACATCAAAGAACTAGTACAAATAATCCTAAAATTGATTTAGAAGCTCAGGAAACATAGGTTTCTTTGATGCAATTCTGAGCACCAAAGGAAAGATAGGGGCATCACAATCCTTGACTGCAAATTATACTATAAATCTACTGTGATAAAAACAACATGGTACTAGCAAAAAAGTAAAAATCAAATCTGAGGCTGAGTGGAATAAAACACACAGTTCAGGAATAGTTCTAAATGCACTCAGTCTCTTTATTTTTTACAAACTGGCCAAATATCTTCACTGGAAGTAATATATCCTCTAATAAATAGTGCCGGGAATACCAGTTTTCCACATAACAAAGATTAAACCTAAACCTGTATCTCTCATCATGCACTAAACTAAAATCAAAATGGATCACAAATCTGAATACTAAAGCAGAAAAAGTATTTTATAAAGTCCAACACCTATTCATGATTAAAAAAAAAAAACAGGTAATCTTCTGGGAAAGTAGAATTGGTAAAGCTCTTGGAGACATAGGTATAGGCAAAATTTAAAAAATACTAATTGCACAAGAAATATTACAAGGAATCAACAATTGCCTTTTTGTATAAATTTTTAATGCTAAAATTATCTAACAATGAAAATATATTTACTAAGTACTTTCAATTGCATTCAATTTGAAATTTTCTAATTTTTCTTGTCATTCTTTACCTTTAGGATATTTACTGATGTGCTGTATTTGATACTTACCAGACATTTTACCATTTTTTAAATTTTCATGCATTGTAACCAACTACTGGTCCAATTATTTAAATTCAAGATGAACAAAGATGCATATTTTATTAACTTTTATAAGATAAAATGACGGGAAACAGAACAATGACAATTTTATCAAGTTTGTTCAATGCAAAAATCCACTGATTGAAATGACGTGCATGTGAACAATGCTCAGGATAGCCTGTCTACAAATGACATGCTGCCTGAGTAACACTTGGGGTGGACTGCTAAGAGGCCAGTCTGAGGAGGCGCTTTATAATTTAATTTGTTAGACTTGTTTTATGAGCTAGAAAAAGTCTGTTATTGACTGTGTCCAAAGTATCTATCCATATCTATCTTTCTATTCCTGTATATTTACTTAGTGGTCTCATGAATATTCTCTGTAGGTGATATAATGGGACAGTATGGTATTTTAGGGCTCCTGTGTTCTGTCTGTTTTATGTACTTGATCTATGAATTACAGAAATATGAGTGAAGTGTGAATATATAGTTATGGAATAATATATCACTTTTTGCAATTCAATCAATTTTACATCATATATTTTGAAATTTTGAGAAATGATTTTGATTTTAGCTTATTAAGTATTGGTAGGATATTGGTTTCTTTATTATTATGTAATGATCCTCTTTAGTAACAGTAGTATTTTTGTTATGAAGTTTACTTTTTTCTTACATAAATATAACTATTCTGCCTTTCTTTTTATTGGTATTGGAATGCTATATTTATCGCATTCTTTAACTTATCTGTATGTTTAATATAAATGGATTTCTTATACAAAACATATAATTGGATCTTAACTTGAAAAACTCTTTAATGATGTATATAAACTATGTAGTCTAATGTGGTTATTGATGTAGTTGATAAAAACCCATCAACTTGTTAAACATTTTTTTATTATTTCATGTGCTTTTGTTTTATGTCTTCTTTCAAAATCATAGAGTATTTTTGTTTGTTTGTTTATTGGATGATTGGCTCAACTTTTTACCTACTAAAAGTACATGTGATGGTTATCCTGGGCTTTATAGTAGTTTTCATTATTAATAGTTAATTTTAAAATAACAGCATACCACGTTTCATACCTTTAAGGATATTCCTTGGCTTTCCGAAACAATATCACAACTATAAAACAATTTAGCATCTTAAAACATTATCATTTGATTATCACCATTTCTGTCACTCGGATAAAAAAATCTACGTGCAGCCTCTGTTCATATTCTCACAATCTTAATTAATTTCAACTAGTATTATGATCTTGTCTAGGCTCAGCTGTCTTTCAAAATCACTACTTTTGTTGGTGAAATTTGTTTTCTTGGATTGCAATGGAGCAGATTTCTTTGGTATCTATCAAATAGTGACCATTCTCTATGCCTAGAAACTATCCACCTTTTCAACCCTTGTGACTCTATAAAACATAAAACTGCAATTTTGAGTCCCAAAAGGATTTATCTTGTTTTCAGTCTCTCCAGCCACTTTTCAGGACTCCCCTGATTAAGTCAGTTGCACTCAGGAGGATCTTTCTCTCAACTTACTCAAAATCAAATGATTAGGAAATTTAAATAAATTTGCATAGTCCTAGCCACACAATGTAGCATAGTCACGTGAGTGAAATCTCATGATATTTCAAGTTCCCCTTACACTCAAGAAGAAGGTTTCTTCATGGAGAGGCTTATATAAGCCTTTTAAATATGTCATTGCAACACTGCCATCAAAGTAAATAATATATTTTCCTTATTAATGTGTACTTGCATTACATGAATATAAATGCACACTGAAAGACCAATATTACCACACACATAAATATATTCAACTAAAAAAAGAATTGAAATGTGTTATGTACATATGCCCATTTCCCACAATGAATGCAATACTTATGTACTGCAGACATTTATTAATAAGCATGTACTTTCAAAATCACTGCTGGTTCTTATATAATTCAGTTTCTTGGATATGCAAAGGAGAGGAATCCCTGAATTTTTTGTTAGCTGACAACTAGTGACCACTTTTTAAATTTTTTGAAAATATACCTGAAAACAAATACAGTAACACTTTAATTCACCAACACTTCTGTTTGCGAAAAATGCAATTAGCCAATAGAAATGTTTGGGAAAAATTTGCTTCTATTCTCCAATTCTACATCAAACGATGAATACAACACAGCTCTCTTCTCCAGAATGGAGAAGCAAATTAAGTCGGTGAACAGAGGTTACCATTGTAAATATATTCAAACACATATGTCTCAAAAATAGAAATACTTTCACAAGTTATAAAGTCTGGGTTTCTCTAAATGAATGGTTTATTTATATAAGGAAAGAACTAGTTTCTCAAACAAATAGATTGTGTACCTAGGGATTTACAGAATAACAGAGGATTCAGAGCAATATTTCTGCTTTCCAGGAAATAATATTAGTTGCCTGATAAATTTTGACCTCCTACTTAGATAGGAAAATGTTTTCACTCACACAGCTGTAAGTTTGCAACTTCTGAAGAATCCAACTTAATTTCCTTTATCTCTGAGTCTTAGTCCTGGCATATTTTTCACCACAAGGCTCATAGTCCTCTAAATGTTCTGTTGTTATTTTACCCTGTAGGATGATGTTCCTTTCAAAGCATTTATGTCTAGACTTCTTATCTTTAAAGTAAAAAGGAAATGAAATATCGTTAGGAGAAAAATGTACAATTTAGTTATTATCATTGGACTACCACAAGTATAATAGTCTCATTCTGGTGGCTGGGGATATAGCTCAGTGGTGCACCATCCGTCTGGCAAACAAAACGTCTGCGTTTACTTCCCTGTATAAGGAACTGAAAAAAAAAGCAAAATAGTTTCATTCAGTTCAGCCTAATGTCATTCTATTAGCAGAATTTTGGAAGTGTACTCATTTTACCAACACGGATGGACTAGTTTCTGAAAATGTTCTTCCATGTAGGCGTTTTATGTTCAGGAAGTATGAAAGATAGAGAAGGAGGGAAATCATTAAAATAAAAACCTACTTTTGTCCATTACCGAAATGATGAAGAGATACACATTCTTGTCAGGCAAGATAAACATTTTGACAATTGTTCAGCCCCTGTTGAAATCTTGGAAATTTGATTCTTGAAAGGTATGCTACCTGACTTGCTATTATATGTTTTTTTTGAATATTTTTCCTGTTTGCCTCAGAATTATTAAGTGACTTTCAAGCTGGGGCCAGAAAAATGTTTAGTGAGGTAGAAGTACATTTTTACAGATCATAAATGATGAGCTCATCTCTTTTATGAGTAGTCACGGAGTATTAAACAATCTTACGGAATCTTCACTTTATTTTTCCAGAATTGCAAAATTAGAATACTTTTTACAACTTTACTTACAGATAAGTTGTACACAATTATCTGAAGCCTTCCCAAAGTATAAGGATAATACAAAGAAGATATGAAACACTTTTCCTGAAATTCTACAGATGTTATGATGCTAAAGGTTGTCTGTAATCTCTTAGACACTTTTCATGAGAAAATATATTGTTAAATTTTATAAAAGGTTAAGGCATATGCTACCATTCCAGTGTTACGGGAGACAATAGATTGTGAGTTTATACTCTTCACTTTGGAAGGTCCACTCTTTTCTTTTGCTGACAGATTTAGGTGAAACTTTGCAATGTGACTCCTGTGCTCAAATTTGTCTAGGAGCTACATGGAATTAAGTTAGCATGAGGCAATATTTGATGATTGAAAGCTAAGAGATGGAACAGAACTAACAGATAAATGTATTTCCCTCATTTTCCCAGACAAATTGAGCAAATAAATGACAGGTAGTGTATGACCTATTTCATGATGGCTCATCTGATCTAGCTACTGACTAAATTTTCCTGAAAAATGTAGCTAAGAGTTACATTAACTTTCTCTACCATCCTGTTTCAATTTCCCTCTCCAGTTTTACTCTGATTGGATCATATCTTTCAGGAAAGCATTAGCATACAAGTTTTACAGTGTAGATAGAAGTATTACTATTTTTATGAGAATCTAATGGGGGTATTACTATTTTCATGAGTAAAAAGGAATAGAAAAAAATTGAAATTGAAGCTAGAGGAAGAGTAAGGTATAGAGTCCAAGTTTCTGGATGCATTTCCTTTACATTATTCAACTTCAAAATATAGATGAACAGAATAGCTCAAATCAATTTATCATGTAACCACAATTTCATTAATATCAGAGGTTTCAAAACTGCAGTTTACTTCACAGGTGGGCTCTGCCTTTTTCTTTCCTACAGCTAAGAAGTCTACATGGCTGATGCATGTCTTCCACTCTTACTGGCCGAGCCATGTAGGATTCTTTTCTGACATAATGAATATGGACATTGAAATCAGTGTAACACAATTACTCCAAAAATATTGGGCCTTTTCTTTTATCCTAGAATAACAATCTCTGTCAGTGATCAGGCAGCTTCGTTTCTAGGGCACATAGAAGAAATCTCATATTGGTTAAATTCTAGAATTAATTAACTAAATGGATTTAATACATTTTATCTTGACAGAATATCCTGTTATATACTCACATCTTTCTAGCTCTAACTTTAATCACTGGCAATTCTAATTAGTATTTACCCTAAATTCACTAATAGTTACTGCTGATTTTTCTCCTATTCTTTCATTGCACACACTTGATTTTGAATTACGTGTGTCCTGTGTACCAATCTGCCACTGTGATGTTTGAAAACTATTCCTCTGGCATGACACCATGATTTGATTTTATATTATATTTGACTTTAAGAAGCTACGTTTGCTTAGGTAACTATTTTCTACATGTCTGTTAATTCATAGCCATTTATGCTACTGTGTGTTTATTAACAGTGCCTATTTTTTTAAAATTTTCTACAAACTCAGTTCACTTTCATAAAAGTCATAGCTATGTTTCCACAACCTTAGCAAATTTCCAGAATCCTTTAAATGGGCCCCCAAAAATTACGTAACAAATTTAAAGCCTGAATACACAAACAAATGTGAAACAATAGAAAAAGTAAACAGCACCTGAGTCAATGCTAACTGAATGGTAGAAGAATATTTTTTAACTTCTATATAGTATATTGACAGTCACCGTCTCCGTAATATGTTCAAATAAACCTACAGAGCCTGAACTTATCTAGAGAGTCACATGAATATTGAAATGCTGTCTTCTTTCTGGAAAATGAGCTGTCATTTTCTAAAATTATTATTTCTGAACTCAGCACTAAACAGTCAACATAAACAGTTCTGGAAAATCTTTGACTTAATGCTGGGATGTTTATTGTGAGATGATGTCAGTTTTTTGATATTGATCATATTTTTCATTAAAATACTGGATATACTGATGGAACACAATTGTTTTTGTATTAATATAGATTTTATTATGAAAACAAAGCTATAAGATATTTTTAAATATATAAACTACATAAAAATAACAATCAAAATCATCTTAACGGTAATGTAATGATACTCAAGAACATTTTTCTCTTTATTTTGCATATTATTCAAAGCCTGATCACATCTATGGTATTTTTTCTTTGATTATTTTGTTGTATTTTATTCTTAATTGGTTGTGATTGATTATAGTACTAATTTGCCCCCAAATTTCCAAAACAATGTTGTTCTGATTGTATGTTTCTGAATTAACATAGAAACTTGCCAAAATCAATTCTAAATACTTTCCAAGGATTGTTTTGGTCTTGCTGAATATACATGCTACCTGTTATATTCAATACTGTGGCTGGGCAAAAAGAGGCCAACACTTCTAGTTAGTCAGTATTACTGATATCACTGCAGTATGTTTGGATGGGCTTATTCCAGGAAACCATGTAAACCAGATTATCTTCTCCATAATAATACCTTCTTTAGAATTTATGCAATCAGTTGAAGGTCTAGGAAGAGCAAAGCTTCCCCTATACTTTCCCTATGTAATAGAGAATTCCTGCTTGCTGTCTTCCAACAGAGATATTAGCTTCCTGCCTTTGATTTGTATTAAAATATTGGCTCTGTCTGGGTGTTGATCCTATCAGCCTCTTAACTAGACATCACCAACATCATCACCACCTGTTCAGCTTCCAGCTTACCCCAGTTTAACCTGTAGATTGTGAGGATCTCCAGCTTCCATAACTCTATGACCCAATTTCTTATAATAAACCCGTGTATGTGTGTGTGTGTGTGTGCGTGTGTGTGTGTGTGTGTGTGTGTGTCTGGAGAAAGCCTGGTTATACACTACCCCTTGGCCCAATTTTGAAAACATAACAGTTAAGATTTTTTTCTAAAACATATTCTGGCTAGATTTTATCAAATACTATAAGATATGTTTTTCTCAAATTTCAATTAAAGCATATGAGTCTGTGTCTAACTGACACTATGTAATTGTTTTATAATTGGTACTAGAAAGTTAATTTCAACTGAAATTCTTTGCACAAATAAGTTATGGAATTCCATAGAATGTGTCACTTCCTCATGGTTTACCTGGTTATGTGACATGTGTGCTCAGAATTAATAACAAAGTCATTTTTTCTGTCAGTTTATATATATTACATTGAATAGAAATATATTTTCCTAAAAGTAAAATATTTACTTTAAAATCCCTATATATTATAAAAATATTTTTGTCTCTGAAATCAAGATGCATAGCCATGTGTCATGAGATCACAGTAAGACTTCCAACAGCAATCTTATCTCCCAGTCTCTAAATGTCAAATTATAATTGGCATTTAAGAAAATTGCTTCAGGAAATATTTCACATAACTTTTAAGACACTGGTTGATATTTTTAGTCGTTATTTCATTGCTACTAAATTGAGTACTAGGGTCCAATTAGACATTAATTACCAATCTAAATATGGCTAATATTCTGACCTGGATGTCACTAGGCATTTTAATTTTGCTAAATTAAATGCAATGAAATTTAAATTTGCAGATTTCACAATTCAAATACTCCTTTAATTATAAAGGTTTATTTGAATGGAATAGAACAAATACTTTCTAACTTTAAGACTCTGGTGAAATTAAACATGATATTTAATGCAATCATCATAGGAACTCAGAGTAAAAAAAAGGGCTTATTTGAGATCCTGAAAGAAACCTCCTACCTAAGCGCATAAAACCACCATGATTCATTCAGATCCTGCTTTAATGCCTGCAGAAACAAGAGTTCTAACTGTTGCAAATGTCTTCCTTTTATTGAACAAAATATATTCACTGTAATTTCATCCTTTAATTTTATTTCTACCATTTGGAGCATAGTAGAATAAATTTATTATCCCTTTCAAATATTTGATGACAGCTACTGTATTATTCCCCTGCCTTACTTACTCCAGAGTAGCTAGATAGATTGCAGTTCTCCTTTATCATTTCTGGTGCTCTCTTCCGAGCAATTAATGTCCTTCTTAAAACGAAGACCTCTGATAGGTGAATGACATATCTCTAAAGCCATCTCACTCTACAATCTTCTTATAAATACAATAAGCTACATCATTTAATTGTCAGATATCTATAAAGACAGGAAATAGCTTTAGATTATATATATATATGTATATATATATAATGTATATATATACATTATATATATATATATATATAATCTAAATTGTTTTGGGAACTTCAAGTGTGTACATAACAAATAAGATATTATAAATTCACCTTTGCCTCAATTTGCTACATATTAAAATAATAATATTAGAAATAAAGTCAAAACTGAAAAGAAATTGGCAAGTTTAGGAGAATAATTTACAAGATCCTCACTGATCTACACACAAGCTATGTCCATAAAACTTACAGTTCATTATATCTTACCTTAACCTTATTTTCCTTTGTTTAAATACAACTTTAACTTGACACACAACTAACATAAAGTATATTTCTCCTTTATGTTCCTTGTTCTTGAATTATCACTAATGGTTCTCCTCATAAAATATATATTAGTAAGTTTTTACATGGAGAGCATACTGGCTGAGACTCTTCACATATGAAAATGTCTTTTTCAGTTACTTTCAAATCTTAGAGTTTTGTTGACTAGAGTGTGCTCTGCTAATTGCCTTTTTGGATTGAAAAAGAGAAAAAGTATTTATAAGAGTTATGAAATATTTATTCGTTGAAAAGAAGGAAAGCAACAAGAGGTTTCAGAGGATGATTATTTCTACAAAAGTAACAAACACAGAGAAACAAAACATTTCAGCCATATCCATGGTCCACCAGGTGTTTCTCAACACGGGTTCAAGACCATTATAACGACACACTATGACAAATTTGATCAGGAGACACTTCTCCAATATGAAAACAAATACAACGCTCAAAATTAAAAATGACATACTACTAATCTCTGTTATTTTCTCAAAAAGAACAGTTGGGCTTTCTTTGTTCCATTGTTTGATCATTTTTTTCATAGCCATAACATAAACTGAATAACTATTTTAAAGATGACAATATGCAATATACTAAGCAGTGTTAATTGCCTATTGTTTTGTTTTGAAAATCTGTATCATAGTTTTTATTCATTTTTGGTTTTTAAAGTAAAAATGACATAGTAGATATCTTACCTATTTACTACAGAAAAAGCTAAACTCAGAGAGAGTAAAGTCAAACATGAAGAATAAAATAAAATTGTGGTAATGATCCAAGAAATTCAAACTATGAATATTATATCTGAGAAAGAAATTTTGGCTAAAATACCAACATTTATAATAATAATTATGTGCCAGGGATTTAGCTCAGTGGCACAAGTGCCTGCTTGGCAAGCACGAGGTGTGCGTTTGATCCACAGGACCAAAAATAAAAATAAAATAGTAATCACAGAACCATTTCTTGATCAGAAAACAGTTTGTCTTTTTTTTTCTGTAAGGCAGGTTTCATAACAGACTCTCAGATTAAATATTTTTGGCATAATTTTTTTTTTTTTAATTTCAAGACTAAAGAAGAAAACCATGTAAGCTCCATGAATAAACAGTAGCAATGTTTTAACAAAAAAAGAGAGAAACAATCAACTGAGCAAAACAGCTGAGGACAAAGGCAAAAGAATCAGTTTGGAGCTGAGCAGAAAAAAATAATGAAACAAAAAATTGTGGAATCAAAACTCTCCATTCAACCATGTCATTATTCATATGCAAAATCATATGCAAAAACTGCAGAAAGACAGCGTGTTATTTGAGTATCTTCTCTGAACTGTAGACTATTTCCCACGGCTTACTGCTCAAACTCCTATTCTGTGGCAGGCTTATGAAATGGAAGAGCTCTGTTTCTCGTGGGACTCTCACCACTGTCTGACCTTCATAAACACTCTGTGCTCCTCTACTACAATGAACTCTACCTTGAAAAGTGTATCCTTTTCCTAATTCTAAAAATTACTGGAAGATTTCTTCAAACAACAAATTATATTATTGCTCCTCAAATTCTTCTTTGCATGATACATGGAAATTTCCTATCTTCTGTATTCTCATGAAGCTCTTGCCAAAGTCAAAGACAGTTCTGGGGGCATTCAGTGCTTCAAAATAGTTTTTTTCCTTCTTTACCTTTCTCACCCCATCAAACTTCCTGCACATAAACATAAAATCTGAAATTTTAAATTTATTTTAGTTTTATCTTACAGTGCAATTGAATACTTCACAATCCACCCATTTCAACTCTCAACTCTGCTCTCTAGGCTTTTCTATTGAGAAAATTTAAGGTCACAGCTGGTAATGTGTAACATTCTACGCTTAGTAGAAAGGCGGATTTATTCTAGAATTTGATGTCGCTATGGCAATTTAAGAAATAATGACCACAGCCACACAGAAGATTGAAACAGAAGACTACTTCCTCCAAAAAGTGGCAGTGAAATATAAAATTAAAACTTTGAACTCCTGAAGACCATGATAAGGAATTAGCTTGCCAATTTATTTACAGCTCCCACACTTTTTATAGAGTAAGATTTTGGAAATTGGTAGGAGGTTGTGAGATGAAATTTACAGTATATCATACTCATTTGCATCATGTCTGCACGGGGTTAATTCCTGCTCAAAATAAGATAATTCACCTGAATTTTAAATAAAAGAATAGTCCTAAAAATTTTATTTCACTGTATTTCTTTTTATATTTATCAGATACTTTAGATCACCTACAAAAAACACACTTTGTAGTGAGAAAAACGTACATCAAGAACAATAGTTGAAATATGAAAGTGCCTCTTAAACATAAACAAGCGGGCATATAGGCCTTCTCTCACGTTCCTCGATGCGGTTGTCACATGGTTTGAGTATGTCTCTCAGAGGTTCTCTTGCTAGCAGCTGGGTCTCCAGTACAATGGTATGGGAAGGTCTTTAATTTTACTAGACAATGGTCCTGCCACTCTCAGAGTGACCAAGGCCTGTCTGGTCCGGCAGGGGTATGTTTCTGAAGCCAAATTAATTTTCACAAGAGTGAGCTGATACAAAGTAAAAGACACTTTGTGTGCTTGACCTCTTTCCAAAGCCCATTTCCTCTTTCTCTTCTCCATCATGTTAAAGGTAGACAGAGCGGTCCTTGTCCAGTGCCAAACCACAATATTTGAACTTTCCAGTCACAAAATCCACTTTCATTACTCAGTACATATCCAACTTCATATATTTTGCTACAGCATCGCATCATGGATTATGAAATTCCTCACCTCTTCTAATATCTACTGGTGCCATTTTGGGGGGGTGGGGGTGGGGTCTAGTGATTTAAAAAAAGATCTTTTTTTCCTATGATTTTTAAATGAAAGATCATTTACAAGATTCCTGCTTTTCTACTACTATCTTATTATCCATTAATCTATTGAACATAGAACACATACATGTGACACATTTAAAAGTGTGTGTTAAGTAAAAGCAGCTCTATTTAGTTTCACATTATATAGTGAACCTCTCTTGTGAGCACCTGGTACAGCTTCCAAAAGACATTTCCTGGTGTTCCCTCATAATTCTCTAACACAGACAAAATGTGATGTAGTAATGGCTGTAGTATTTTGAGGTTTCTATGTCCCTGGTCCCTTGGATGAGAACTTGATCACTAATAGCCTGAGAGCTGTGAATTGCTCTGGCTAAGGCTGCAAACTGCTCCATTCTCATCCAATCTCTACTAGAATGTCAAATTAATCTTACATATCCCAAGAAGCTCTTGGCTGTATAAAGAAATAAAAATTACAATGACTATTTATATAGAACTTAAGAATAACGAGTATTTCAAATGTCAAAACATATGGAATATTAAAGTAAAACACAATCTAACAACTCTCAAAATTGGCAGAAATTTAAAGTTTGATAACAGCAATTTCTGACAATGATAAGAGAGAGAGAAAGAGAACTTTATTATTCTATTTTAAGAAGTGCAAATTGGCACAAACCAATTTGAAAAGCAATTTGTAAAGCTAGTAAAGTTAAACTTGTTTATTTTGTACGATCAGAAATTTCACTCGATGTTTGTGCTAAATACAATCTTTTACATATTGAAATAAAACACCTTTTGCAAGGATGTTCATTATGGTAAGCACTGCCATGCAAATGTCATAAATAATCTCAATACTTTCCAGTATTTGGGTACAAATGTAAATTGTGGTTTATTCGTATATGATTGCTTTACAGAAATCCAATTACTGAATTGGATGTATATGTATAAATATGAAAAAATTTCAAAAATCTAACTTGAGTGATAAAAGCAAGTTATGAAAGATTTCTTTTATACAAATTTAGTATCATAAATTTTATGACATACTCTGGTTCAGGCATATGTAAGTTATGTATAAATGTGGCAATAAATACATTAAAATATAAAAGTAGCAATGATCTCACTGGAGGTTTATCTTACAATGCATTCTTCATCTTTTTATCATTAAATTGTGTTGGTTTAGTCTTAGTAAACATTATCACCTGCAACCAAAAAATCTAAGTCTTGATCTGAAATATATTTACAAACAAATGAGAAGTATTACATCTCAAAAGATACACTGACTCATGTTCAATTCTTACTTTTGTCTCTTCCCAGATTGAATTTGAGTTACGATTTTAAGTAAGTCTATACGTGGAATACTTTACTATGCTCTTAGGTATTCGTTTCTTCTTGAAATTTTCACTTTCTAATTAATGAAGCTATCATTTACTAATAAGATTCATACCCAATTACAGATGCTAGGAAAATATCCTATAAAATTCATTGTTCTTAAAAGAACAACAATAAATTATTTACGAAGTGATACTGAAAAATCCTCGGTATTTTATTGTTTAGGATTTCCATCCTTACCACATTTTTGTTTTTGTGTGCTGAGGATTGAAGTCAGGGTCTTTGCATGGTTTAAAAAAAGGTGGGGGGCTTTAACAGTGAGATTGGCCCCATCTCCATTATTTGACATCATCTTTTGCTCAAAATATATTTCTACCTCAAAAAAATCACAAATTATTTTAAACCATAGTGACGCAAGTATTAGCATTGAAGAAAATTATAAACCTTAATATATTATATTCTACCCATTTAAAATCCAATGATCTGTCTCTTACAATGTAGATAAAAACAACACAGTTCAGACAAAGAATCTCAGAATGGTCCATATAGGTAAATGTGGAAGTGATATTGGGTTCTAGATTTCTCTGTTACCAAATTCCAAAATAGAATATGAATTTGAGTAGCTTATTTGCTTTTTGAATATGTATTTTGATGTTTAGCTTCAGTTGTGAATAATCGCTACTCTCCTCATGTTGCAAATTTAATTGTCAAAGATATGAGGCTCAGAGAAGTAAAGTTAGGCACTGAGCTCATGTTATACTTACCACAGAAAGAAATTTGACAGCACTACTAGCAACTAGAGAAGATTCCTGAAACTGAAAGTGAACTCAGGAAATTGTTTTATATTTAGAACACAATTTACTCAAGAATTGGCTATATCCCATCCCAAAGTGGATTGACATTGTAGCTCCTCATTAATTGATTTCCCAGAATATTTTACAAGGAATGTGCTACTATTCCCCACAAATGTCCCTAATGTTTTCTACGCATATCAGTTGGAACTGAAAGTCAGTGTTTTAGGTCGTTTAGAATACATCAGGGGCTCATAACTATTCTGGTTGAAAGAATTATGGTCAGCATAAGTGTATGAACAGCTTTTAAAACCAGAATAAGAAAAAAGAACTGTTATAAAATCAACGAATTCAACTTGTATCACCACTATATTGTCCTCAGAGCCCCAGACTCGGAATGAATCATGCCAAGACTGGACAACATAATTTGCAAAATAAGTCAAGCAAAACTGGGTCATCTCTTTTGACATTGGGACTTTTTTAATGTTTTATTGTTGCTGGTTTTGTTATCCATTTGTACAAAACTCAGGAAAACAGAAAGCACAAAACAACTCATAAATATCTAGGTAATGTTTACTGCAAAACAACATATAGTTTTAGAATCCATGTCCCCTTTTGGGTCTCAGCCTAACTTAAAATCAGCTAAAGTGATATCTCCTCAAATCTTTCTCATACATTACTGGGTATTATTCCCTATTCTCAAAATACACATGATGTATATAGCCTGCATCAAAAAAATCACATTTGCTTAAAGGTTGACTTCTCAAATCAGTGGTATAAATTCTTGTTTCTCTTGGGGATGTTTTTGAGAGATAGTATCATGTAGTACTTATGAACATGAATGGAAGCATTCAAGTGCTTAGATTAACCCTGTCAAATTTCTGGTTTGGTTATTCCGGAAAAATTACTTTAAACCATCTTCTCTCTACCCTGTTAAAAATCACTGTGGAGCTAATTTCATAAAGCTTTTTCAGAGCTTAAATCAGTAGATAAAGAAATATTTCCTAGCATACTTCGTCAATGGCTACAGAAATGTTGGGTTGCTATAAATTAGAGGTGGGGCTTAAGGTGGGGGTTGCTGCCAGTATTAACTTGGTAGTAGCTAAATATATTACTAAACATCCCACAAGTGATTATCTCCATGCAAATAATTATCTCACCCAAATTCTTTGTCGAGCGGATATTGAGAAACTCTGGCTTAAATATATTAATTCTTATAAAAACAATTAGAAAAGTGACTGGCATACAGAAAGCACTCAAATACAGAATTAATAAATCTTATATAATTATTCCCTTGCTCCAAACTTTTGAAGGTTGATTATTTTACAGTTTTTATATGATCAAGAAAAACTTTTGCTTAGAATTATTTTTTTCCAGTTCTAACAGTGTATGTGTCTCATTCTATTGAATAATTCTATCTGTAAATACTTGATTATTATTCTACTTTTCTTTAAAATTCAATATTTTCATCTACCCCAAAATAAAAAAGTATACAACCTAACTCTATAAAACATTGTCAGTTTTAGAAAGGATTAAGCTAAAGAAGGCAATTAGCAAGCTAACAAAAGACATCACAATGACTCTTTTAGAGAACAAACTGTCACATCCATTATTAAAGTAGAGAATGAGGCGTGATATGTCACAGCATTAAAAACTTGGAACTAGCATGTTTTCAGATGGAACAGGCAACAAATATTGAGAGATATTCCAAAAGCATAGTTAAGTGTCTCTCCATATGTCAACCCATAAGTTTTGAATGTACAGTCTAGGAGTCTTTTGTATACATCAGAACAATTTCCATAATTGTGGACACCAACAAAATATTAATATAGAGTGTTAAATCCTTTGTACATGTTCTACCCCCTTCATTTCTTTAAATTGTATGAATTAATAATGTCATTCTTTAAACTATATGAATTAAAAATGTCATTTTATGAGTAAATAACAATATAAAATAATTATTATCAATTTCCTGTAAGACTGAGTAAATAGCAGTATAGTAATAATTACAGTTAATTTCCTGTAAGACTAAACAAGTGGTGGTATGATTTTTCTCTAGAAACTCATGACGAACTATTTTAAAAATTACAGTAACACTGAAGTGATTTAAATCAATTTTACAGACATTACTCATATTAAGACTGTGTGTCTGTTTGCATAGCCTACCTATTGTATAAAAATAATTTTGGTAATTTTGTTATTTTTTTCCATCTTAAAATAAAAGACAATAACAATTTAAGTATCTGCTTCTACTTCCAAGGGGATGGTGATCTATCTTTCATCGATGTACTAGAGAGAATAAAAGTTGATGGGAATTTTATTTGCCTTTGAAAGAATTACGAGTTGACTTCTTAAATATAATTGATGAAATCCACTTAAATCATTAATTATCATCACCCTTTAGGAAAACAATCACCTTAATGACTTAATGAGTGATTAAAATTTTCAAATAGTCAACAGGAGACCAGAGCCTAGAATCAATCTACTTAATAATGGAACTTCATTATATTGAAAATAAAATACAAACAAATAGTTATTCACATTTGGTAGCAAGTCAAAAATAATTTACTCAAAGTCCATAGGCCTTTGGTAACACAGACATTGACTTTTACTAAATGGAGGCTGAAAGCAGAAGTACATATAAAGCAAAACTTTAAAATTTGATTGTCCCCATGATGGAAATCCCTGATCTAACATTAAAGAATTTCCACACCGTAAGTGCTAGTGATCCTTTGTCTTGTCTGTTTTTTTTTTTTTTTCAGTCCTCCCTGTCTCCTCTTTCTTCCTCCTCTAGTATCCCTTTTATCCCTTTCTTTTTTTTATTTCTCACCTCCTAGCTATATTCTCTTTCCAACTCATTTTCAACAGACTCAAAAGTAATGGGATATTGGAAACAACCAAAATGCCCATCAACTGCAGAGTGGATGAAAAAGATGTGGTATTTTTATGCAATAGAATATTACTCAGCTTTTAAAAAGGATGATCTTGAGGCCTTCATAGGTAAATGGAGGCAACATGAGACTATCCTCATAAGTGAAGTGAATAACAATCATATTTATATCACAGTGTATCTCTAGCATAAAAAGTAATAAGAACTGTAGGAGTAATAAAACCCAAAATGTGTAATTGCTATTGTAAAAAAGAAAGGAAAAGAAAGTGCTCTAAAGCATATAACTGCATATATGTTTAAGTGTGTAGGATTGATCACTATATTACTGTTTTGTTGGATCATTGAGCAGAATGTTTACAGTCTTACTGTTTTAATGCCCACTTTTTATGCTTTAATTTTTTAACTTGAATGACTATTTCTATGATGACAATATGTAATTTATCAACTAGTGATTTCGTAGTGTTTTTTGTAATTCTGTATTATTTCCACCCTTTTGTTTTGCTTTTGTTTTTCTTTAAATAATTTTTTTTAAAGTAATGAGATATTTTTATCTTTCCATAATGGTAATATGCCTTCTATATCTAGCGAACTTTCTTGTAAATTTAGAAATCAGCAAAGTCAGCTTTGGGGAGCATTGTCTTATTTCTGTTGATACTGCCCGTTTCTCCTGTTTGCCAGTTTTGGCATGGTGTACGAGTTCCTGATTCAGCTCTCACTCGACACCATTATAGTCAGGTTTGTGTCTGTAACAGTACCATTCCATGGACCATGGGGCCACGGGGCCTGTCTACTCTTTTTCCTACCATTCCATTTAACTTAGTGCTCCATGCTTGTCCTCATCTTACTACCTCAGTGCCCACCCTCACATCTAAAGCCCATTTCCTGGTTCCCTGACTGTGCCTCCCCACATGTCCAACAGAGCTAAATATTGTGTCTTTATTCACTCACATAGCTCTGGGCCATGCTTAAGGCTTATACCAAGAATGTCTCCCAAGAAAAGGGAGCCCTTCTCCACTTTCTATGGAAACATAGACAGTCACAATCTCTGTGGAAATCAGTGTGGAGTTCAACCAAAAAGCTAAGGCTAGAGGTTCTATTTAAACCCAGTTGTTCCCCTTCTGGGTATCTTCCCAAGAGAATTAAAATCATTCCATGGTCATATATGCACCCATGTGTAGAGTGGCACAGTTTGTAAAAGCCAAATCTTGGAAACAGTCCAAATACCCATCAACTGGTAAGTGGATAAAGATATGTTATATATAGGTAGATAGATAGATAGATAGATAGATAGATAGATAGATAGATAGATAGTGGAGTACGACTCTGCCATAAAGAAGGATAGATTTGAGAGATTTTTAGATAAATGGATAAATCAATGAATCTGTAATCTTCAGTGGAATAAATTTGACACATATGTGAATACTGCATTGTTCAATGGTGTCAGCAACTGAAAGTGTAAATAATGAGAAAAATGTATGTTAGATATTATGAAAAAGGAAGAAGATATTCAATTAGAGGGAAAGAAGAAAGGGTGGATGAGGAAAGGAAGAAGAGAAAAATAAAAAAGTGATAAAAGAATGAAAAATGTAAACAAAGCTTTTCAAATGGAGAGCGGAGGAAGAATTGAAAGAAGAGTAGGGGAATAAGAAAAAAAATCAAGTTATATCATGTACAGGTATAAATTATAGATGACCAACTTGATCATTATGTATATATAAAATGTACAAATAAAATCTGATTGAAGAAAAAAAAGAAGAATGTCCCCTGAAAGCCTCCTGTACTCATGGGTAGGGCTTTCGGCAGTTGATTGAACCATGAGGATGATAAAGTTTATTTGCTGCTAGGAAGGTGGGGTCTGGTTGGAGAAGGAAGGTCACTGGGTACTTGACTCGGCTGCCACAAGAAAAGCTTCCATCCACGCCAGGCCTCACATGCCACACTGTTTCTGTCTTCAATCTTCTATCTGTGTGCCAAACACAGATAGAAACTTGCAGAACTACAAATCAAAATAAAGCGTTCTCTTTTAAGATACGAGTGCCGGGTATCACATCTCAATGGAGAAAGTAAGAAACAGAATCGCCAGACACAGAAATTATGCTTCAAGAGAGCTGTGCTACTGTCCATCAGAACTCCGGATTCATGTGGACACCAGAATTCTCTACCTCCATTTATGCTCTAGGGAAGTTTGTTAGTCTCCTTTACTTATCAATAGATATTTTATTGTTCTGAGTTTCTTTCTCATTACTTCACTGGAAATTCATTTTAAGTCATAAAGACCTCCATTTTGCCAAGTGTATCTGTGGATTTTCATTTTTCAACTTATTCAAATGCCTTTTTGAAATTTCTTTTTCCTTCAAGTAATTTTATAATTGGATGATATTCTCCCAGAATGTTCTCTGTGTTAGTGGCCACTCTTTCTAAATTCCCTTTGCTCTCCACCTACATAGACACCATCTAGCCCTTATCCTTGCATCTCTCTTCTCCACTGCTCAGATCTTCTCTGTTGGTGATTTCTCCAGCTCCAGTGGCCTTAAATTCCATGTGTATCCTATGTGTTCCCAAATTTAAACCTCTTCCTGACTTCTCCCTTCTCCTCAATTGGTATTGCCAATTGCCATATGCTATAAATATCTCAATTTTAACAGAACTAAAAAAAATAGAAATTCTGACTCAGCTGATGTGCATGCTTCTTTGTTGTGGTTCCCCACTTCAAAATATGGTGTTTGCTTTAGTCACTCAGACTCTAATATTTAACTATACAATTGCTTTTGAGTCCTATGTGCAATGAATCCCCACAGTTCTCATGTTTATGGTTATGATTTGGGTCCAGGTGTACCCCTAAATTCTCATGCAGTCTTACATGCACCTTTTTCTGAGGCAGCTGAATCTAGAGTTTGTGATTGATTAATAAATAGTGCAATGCTGGGATTAAGAATGCAAGGATTGAGGGTGAGTGATTGCTGGATGAGCCCACTGACTGGTTTGGCATCAGTACTGGTTCCAGCAGTCTAGGTAAAATAAAAGGGGCAAAAAGAGGCGTGTTTCCTCCTTTTGCTATAGCATGTTGCTTTTAGGGTCTTCTGATGCCATGGACTATTGTGGGTCTGCCATGCCACCCCGCCTTGCAGCCAGTCGACTATTGACTGAACCCTGTTCAAACTGTAAGCTAAATAAAACTTTCCTCTTTTAGTTACCGGTCTCAATGCATCAGCAATGAGACAGGTAACTAAGACATTTATCTTAAAAATATATCCCACATCTAAACTGTGTTCTACATTCCCAGTGCTACCACACATTCCAAGAATATATGAGTTTACCCAGACAAATGAATATCATTGAAATGCATGTGTTAGATTTGGTTAGTACTATACTGCTTTTAAATAACTAATCAAGAAAAATATGTATCATTACTGTAATGCTCTTTCTTGCTATTCTTTCTGCATCTGTAAATTAATTCTCATCCCACTCCCTCTGTCTGAAATGTTCATTCATATCATCCGTTTTCCCAAGATTGCCTTCTCTTCATTAAAAACTGCACTTAAATATCACCTATTTCCCAAGGTCTTCCCTCTATCTAAATAGCATTACATTCAACTCTGTTGTAAGCTATTCCTTTACCTCACCTTTGTTTTTCAAAGTAATTGTATACTCACAAGTATTAGTGTTTCATAAGTAAATAAATGGTATATCAAAATTTAAATGTGTATTCATGTATACATTCATAAATATTTAAATAAATACTTGTATATAAACGCACCACACATATATAAACGTGATAAATGACACACAACATATGTATAGGTGTTTCTATTTTTTCTCAGTTTTGTAAAGGCAGAAATATTTTCTGTTTTAACCAACTCCATCTCCAAAGGCCTATGCAATCCTGGTTCATAGTAAGATTCAGTAAACATTTCTTGAATATTGAACGAATAATTATGTAAATATCATGAAACGTGTCAGGTAACAGGGAACAGTTAAAAATATATGTTAAAAAAAGGAATAATTAATGCCCAAAATTATTATGGTTTTAGTTATTCACCCTTATGGATTTAAAATCACACAATTATTTTACATTTTAGATATGTACATAAAAATTCATGTGTGTTTATAGTTGTAGTAAAATATGCCAGATATACAGTATTACTATATTCAATTTTACCTTTAATAAAATACATTTTATTTTTAATGTTTGAAATTACAGAAAGTCTTTCCTGAATCCAGAGAAAAATGAAATATTATTAAGTTTTAAAAGTTGAATTTTTAGGCGGGGCATGGTGGTGAAATTAAAGAAATTTCAAGGCGATACTGGGCTACAGAGTGAGTTCAAGGCCATTGTTGACTATATAGAGAGACTTTGTCTCAAATAAAATAAAAATAAGTAAAAACAAATACAGTGAAATTTTATATGATGTATATTACTTTTGTGGCATAGTAAAACCAATTAACAATGAGTAATACGATTTCAAAAAAAAAAAAATCATAAAAATCCAGGCAAAAAATATCTGGAAACTACATACAAGCAAACTTGTATATATATGGTTGATATTTGCAGTGTAGTTCCAATTACAGACTAGTGAGGATGCAAGAAATTTCAACAACTTAAACACAATGCAAAATTAAAATTTTTAAATTGTGTAATGAATTGCAAAACATAGAATCAAGTTTTTAAACAATTAATAACACCATTATAAAACAAACATTGAAAATGTGAGAAATAAAATGATAGAACCAATCAAAAAACAATTATATGTCCCATTCACCATCTAACAGACCCTTAGTTTGATCTCATATCTTTGTCATTGAGTGCACTGTTTTGTCCTTTATTTTATCACTATCCCTTCAGAATGTTTTTCTTATGTAAAATAGTCTTTGAATGCTTTAAAATACCCTTGGAAAATCCATCCCTTCATAAGAGTAGACAACACAGCTAAGAGAATATCCAGTATTTTGTTATCACAATCTAAAATTTGAGAATTATTTTGAAAGTATAAAGCAAAATGGAAAAACGAAATTTAACTGCCCCAATTATTTTGATTCACATTGACATACTTTATCCTTTGTCATTTTATTTCTTTTAATCTATCTCGGTCTGTAAAGTGAATTTCTTACAAACAGCAAAATGTTGGTCTGGATTTTTTATACAAGTCTGTATTGTCTGACATCTAATCCAAGGCAGAAACTGATGGCCAGTAACCCTAACATCCCAAGGACCAAATCCAGCTGTGTGTTGAACTATTGCCATAAAATATACAATGACTACAATTTTCTTTTTCTTTTTTTTTCTTTTTTTTTTTTTTTTTTTTTTTTTTTTTGTCTTTTTTTCGTTTTATCGGTACCAGGGATCGAACTCACGACTGCCTGCTTGCAAGGTAGGTGCTTATGCCGCTGAGCTAAATCCCCAGCCCCATGACTACAATTTTCTAGCCAGCTTTTCACAAGAAAGAGTTGACTGACTCCTGGATTTTGTATTTTATGTGATTCTTGACATGATTAAGTTTAAATTTACATTCTCTATATTTCATTTCTATTTTGCTTACTGTATATGTTCAACCCCTTCCCATTTTATTTCCATTTTTGCTTTTATTCAATATTTATTTTTAGGATTCCTTTTGTTCTTTTTTCTTAACTTATCAGTTATAACTGACTTTCTATCCTGACAGGGCTTGCAGTATATTATATATATCCTTAACACAGCCTATTTCAAAAGTAACATAAAAGTTCACTGTCAGTGTAAGACCCTTTCATTTGTTACCTTTATATTTTCACGTGTTAGTTAAAAACCCAACAATATATTATTTTTATAGAAAGTTAATTATTTAGGGAGTGTTATGGCTTTTGTCTAGATGTCCCCCCAAAGCCTCATGAAGTCATAGGTGAGGCTTTTTCAGAGTTGGCTGGATCTAGTGTGTGTAACATGGAGACTGATTATTCATGGTGTCATTGTAGGCTCAAGGGCACTAGGATTAAGGGTGTGAGTGCTGTCCACTCTAACTGGCCTGGATAGGAGATAAGAGATAGAGCTGTGGCTGTCCCTTTGATTTTGCTACCTTCTGCTCACTGTGAAATGTTTCTGCTCTACAATGCCACCTTGCCTTGGACTGAATCTACTATACACTGTGCCGTAAGTAAACTTTTCTCTTTTTAACTTTGGGTATGGGGTATTTTGCCACAGCAAGAACAAAAGTAAATAAGACAGAGAGATTTCATGGAAAGAAAATACATGTATCTATATGCTTGTAGTTATTATTTTTATATCATTTGATATTTTCAGTATCATGTTACTACTGCTTAAATATTTTTCCTTTAAAATTTCTTGTCCTGCAGGTCTGTGAATGTAATTGTTTTTTGCCTTCACTGTATGAAAGTATTTTATACTCATATGAAAAAATATTTCCCCGTGGTGTAGAATTCTAGATTAATATTTGGTTTCTTGTTTGTTTTATTGTTCTTATTCTTTGGAACATTATTCTACATCATTTTATTTGAATTATTTCAGATGAGAAATCTGTTCTTGTTATCTTTGTTTCTCAGTATGTAACATTTATTTCTGTCTGGCTAAGCTTTTCCATTTTTCACTACTGTTGAACTCTATGCTTCAGTTTGTTGTTGTAGGGCTTTTGTTGTTATTATCTTTGTACTTTTGACATTAGACCTTCAAGATACCACATTTCCTTTAATTTTCATCAGCTTTGTCATATCTTGTACCAATATTTCTTCAAGTAAGTTTTTCTGCCTTTCATTTCTTCAGTCAAGTGTTGCAATTCCTCAATATATTAGACTGTTGGGTGTTTACTGATATTTCACATTTTGGTCAGTCTCTTTTCTCATTTATTTGTCATTTGTTTCTTTTTCCATGTTTGTCATTAATATTATACAGTACATTACTTATTTAAAATATTATCACTGTCATCTATTAAAAGTTAATTTGAATTTTTTTCATATTTTTCATGCCTTTATCTAACATGATCAATTTTTTCCTTTATTTTGTTGACTATATAGAGTTCAATTGGAAGTGATACGTGAAATGCTTCTCTGCTAACTCTATCACTGATGTCTAATATTTTGGCTATTCTTTTCATTTTTTTTCTACTTCTTATGTTATCAATTATACTTTATTGAATACCAGATAGTATGTATCCTATCTTGTGCTTATACCGGATAATTCGTTTTTTTTTTTTTCATTCCCTTAGCTACTCCTTAGTTTAGTTTGAGGGTTTAGTTAAGCTATTACTAAAGTTTCAAAAATTATATGAAATCTTTCCCTGTATCATTTTTGTGTAAGATGAAAGTAGTAGATAGTGAAGAGCTATGTTTTGTGTGTTTACTTGTTTGCTTGTTTTTTAGTACTTGGATAGGAATGACATAATGTCCTCTGAATTCTGAATTGTTCTCAATCTTCAGAGCACTGTGCTGACAGTCTGACTGCAGCAATTATTCTCTCTATTGCTTTCAGCATTTCCCTCACTTTTAAATAACTACACTCTTCATTACTTAACTAATCACTTAAGGAAAGGGACTTTGGGGACGTACAGAATTCATCATCTGTGAAGTTTTCTGGTCTTTGTTGTCTTTCCCTCCATAGATAACAATCTGCTATGGAGACAGGTAGGCTAAGCTAGGGATTCCCTTCCATTATAGTATAGAAATTATCCCATTAGTAAGCTGAAGTAACTTCCTGATGTATCTCACTTAAATTACTTTGTATTACTAAATTTTGTTGTTGGAAAATCTCTAGAAAACATCATTATATAAATATACTTTATCTGTAATCAGTTATTATAGGCAAGACTTTAAACCTGGCCCATATCACCTAATCACATCCAGAAAACAAAGACTTCTTTCCTTGTTTTTAATAAACAAGATATTTTACTCTTTCCTGATCATTGCCATTTGCAGATGATTGTTAAGATTACATTTCCTTCAATGTTAAGAACACATAAAAGTATGTGGTAATCATGATTCCCCATTATATTGCTTTGAAGCCTTATAATGTTCTCATTCATTAGTTAGAATGGTTTTATTCTCGGTTGTTTGATTTTATTGTCTGTGATGGTATGAACAACTATTTTGAAGAAAACAAGGAATTATAATAGCTAGTGTTGATTTAATAACATCTTGTTTTGAAGTCCTACCAATCTTTTGTTCTTATGTCTCCATTGGTTTTATCATGTTGTATCTTACTGGACTTTATTATATGTAAGAGTATAAACAAAAATTTTTATGGAGAAGGAGGTAATATAGTAACTATTGTTTATTTTCTGTTAGTTGGCTCTGAATACCCTGTAATACTTTCATTCTCTTGAATGGTTTTATACTGTCTTGTTATATTTGATACTATAGTATATGAAGGTATACTCAAATATTTCAAGGAAAGAGACACTATGGTAGCTACTATTATGTCGGGTTGTCTGGTGGTGAAACACTATGTTGCTTAAATTGTTCTGTTCTGACCTGTTGTGTTATGTCTTCTTTCATCTTAATCTTGTTTAAAATAAAAAAATTTTAAAAAGATTGCATTTCTTCATTTTGACAAAAACAATAAGAATGGGCAGAACATTTAGTAATTTTTCATCGAAAGTATAGAATTTTAGGTAAATTGATGTTTTTGACACATTGAGTAGAAAAACTATTTTCTACTTTCTGTTTTATCTGTGTTAGCTACCCAGACTGTGTACCAGGTTGGGGCACAAGTTTTGACTTCCATCCTTAGTCATCTTGGTTTCTCTTACTTTTCAGAATCCTTCAATACAGTACTTAATGCTTTTAATTTTGTTCACTTTAGAAATTTAGAAAGTTAGAGATAGCAGTATACCATTTACTTAATCAGAATGGTACCCAAACTCTGTATTCATTTAATTTATTCAATTTCTTTATATTAAGTGTATTTTTAGATAGAATATTTAAGTTGTTTTATATGTTCTGTTCATGCTTTTAAATTGATAAGTTTACAGGGATTTAACATAATCACAGAGAAGAATGACTTTGTACTCGTATTGGTACTGTCTCTCTCTGTCTCTTTGTCTCTCTCTGTCTCTCTGTCTCTGTCTCTGTCTCTCTTTCTCTCTCTGGTTATTGTACTGTATTACTAAGTTTGTTATATTCTAATTTGATTATTTAAAAATTTATAATTATTTCAGTATATTTTATCATCTTTATTTTTGTATAATTTCTGTTTTTATTATGTTAATATTTGCTTCAAGATTTTAAAAGTTATTTATATCTTCTCATAATCATTAAACAAATAATCCTTTAAACTATACTCCTTAAAATGTAAAAATTTTTCAATTGCCAAACATTGCCATTCATGTGAATTACTTTTATGTAACCTCATGAGGCAATGTTATCATTTTGTGTTAAGTAATATGGTTATAAAGAAAATAAGAAGAAAAATCACCAAAGTAATATTTATGATTGCCCAAACTCTGTACTACTTTTTGAAGTTTTAAGCTTTCACTTGGTATCATTCAATATTATTTGAAAATTTCCTTCAAGGTAGCATGACAGGTCTCTAACACCCTAATTTTTTGCATTCTTTTGTCTGATTTTTTTTTTTTTTTTTTTTTTTTTTTTTCTTTTTGAGATAGGGTCTCACCATGCAGTTCAGGCAGGTCTTGAACTCACTATATGGCCTAGAAGGGCTTTGAACTCATGGAGATTCTCCTTCCTCAGCCTCTCAAGTGCTGGGGTTAGAGCTCTTTGTTTTGCCTTCATTCTTGAATCATACTACATTGAGTATAGAATTCTAGTTTGGCAGCACAAGTTTTGACTTCCATCCTTAATCATCTTGGTTTCTCTTACTTTTTTTTTCCCCAAAGCTTTAAAGATACTGTCATAGTCTTTCCTGTTTATAGTATTTGATGAAAAGGCATTATTTTATATTTTTTTATAAAATTAGAAATAAAAACAGTGATATTACAACAAATATTATTAAAATCAACATATTATAAGGAACAATTCTAAAAACTAGTATTCCAATTAGAAAATCTAGACAAAGAGGGTAAATTTTCTAGATACACTCAGTTTACCAAATTTGAATCAAGAGAATATATAAATTTAAATCAATTATAAGCTATGAAATTGAACCAGTAATAAAAGGTCTCCCAAGAAAGAAAAGCCATTGCATTCCGGAGGGTGGCCCAGCTGGAAGCCCATGCTCTGTGCCTCTCCATTACATACTGAAAGGTGGCCCTGGCCACAAGACTGTGAGTTTGCAATCTGGGCCTCCTCCATTTCATGCTGGAGGGTGGGCCAGCTGGAAGAGTGTAAGACCTCTAGGAACCTCAAATCCCAGGACAACAGGCCAGCACACTGATGCACACACATCTCTGGAAGGTAAAGTAATCAGCAAGGCATCTGAAGCAGCAGAGAGGAGATAGAAGTCACACTCTAGAGAACTCCACTGACAGAAGACCAGTTCCAGGCTCCACATCCAGAGGCCAAGATCCGCTTCACACCTAGAACATCTCTGGGATGCAACATAGACATTACCATAAAACTGTAAACACCAGAAGAAGGTAGGTTCTTGGGATATCTATAAAGAGCCAACTATATCCAGAAGACATCCCTGAGGAAAAGACACATCTTTTCCCTCTTGAGAGAGGCCTCAATGCTAGTGGTAGAGCTATATATCATAGAATGGTGACAAGCATCAACACAGCAGACAAACTAAAAGGACAAACAGAAGCAGAGCATGGCAAGATGCCGAACTGGGATGCAGCCCCAGACCCCCAGCCCACCTGGGACAGGCCTGAAACTCAACAAGATAGATGAAGGCAAAAGTCAAGCACTGGAACTTTCTAAAATGATAAGAGAAGTGAAAAAACAAGTGGAAAAGGGTGGTGTACAGAAAATGATCTCTCAGATACAAAAAGAAATGATGCTTAAAATCAAAGCTATTACAGAAGAAACACATAAAAGAAAAAATGAGCTTCGAATAAAACAGAAACAAAAAGTGCCCAACGTAAGAGAGAAATAGAATCCATAAGACACATAAAAAAAGAACTAGGAGATTAAAATCTCCATTGAAAGTATATGCAACAGATTGAATGAAGAAAGGGATAACATTTCAGATCCTAAACAGAATTGCAGCTAGAGATCATGAAAAGAAAGATATCCTAAAAATAGCATAAGACCATGAAAAATCAATCCAACAGCTATAAAGCAAAGCAAAGAGGAATAAAACAAGATTGATTGCAGTCAGTGAGCACTGAGGTAGCTGGAGCCAGCATCAATGGCATAACAATCATAAATTTATATGCACCTAACACAAGAGCACCCAACTATGTAAGAGAGTTATTGGTAAACATAGAAAATCAAACAATAACACAATTGTAACAGGAGACCTTAAAACCCCACTGTCACTGAGAGACAGATCGACTAGACAGAAAATAAGCAAAGAAATATCAGAGCTGAACCAAATCTAGACTTAATAGGACCAAATGGACCAGATCAAATGGATTTAATAGGAAGAAATCATGCCCCAAGGCCCCACCACCATCGGAGAAGCATCAGTGAATTACCACCCTATGTATCTCCAACACTCCCGGTACCTTGGATGGGAGGAACCCAGGTGCCTAAGCCAACCACCTACACCAAGAGACTGGCAGCCAGTGCAGGAAGCACCCAAGGTGCAGCAATGGGCTGATTCTGAGGAACAGAGGAAAATGTGAAGACTAAGCTGCAAAATACAATCTCAGACCTCCAGCCCACACTGAATAGGTTCAGGAGACACAGATACAATAGGAATTAAAAGTCACACCTGAAGTTTCTAAAAAGGTAACAATTGAAATAAAGAAGCAACTTAGTTCTTGTGTTGATTGGTTAATTTTGCATGCCTCTGATGTTATAAGCAGCTATTTTGAAGATAACAAGAGGCATTATGGTAGCCAATGTTGAATTCCTTTTATCTTGTTTTGAAGCCCTGTATCACTTGTACTGTTTTGTTTTGATTGGCTTATTGTTTTATTTTGTTTGGCTTTATTCTTTTTAAAACAAAATAAATTTTAAAAAAAGAAAGAAGAGAAGCCAGAGATCAAATGGATATATTGTAAAATTTTACCAGAACTCTAAAGAACCAACACCAATGATTCTTACACTATTTTATGAAGCAGAAAAGGAAGAAATAATTGCTAACTTGTTCATGAAGTCACTATCGCTGCAATATTAAAACTGAATAGAATCTTGACAATATAGAAAAGTATATACAAATATGACTGAAGGATATAAATACAAATCAATATGACATTTGCAAACATATAAAAGAGATCATATGCCATGATCAATTTGGTTTAATCTCAGAGATGAAGAAATACAAATGTAATACAATGTGCAATTCAGTCACAGACTCAAGTCATATTACCATCTCAAAAACTTTTTAAACAAATTCCACAGTTTTTCAGGATATAAACCCTAATGACATGCAGCATCGGATGACTTTACCTACATAAAATTAAAATTATGTAGAACAAGCCCACAGTTTTAGATTATACTGAATGGGGTCTACTGGAAGAAGTTCCTCTGAAACCAGGACCAAGATAAGGATGATTACTCTTACCACTTCTGTTCAATATAGTACTTGAAGTTTTAGCCTGAAAAAATAGGCAAGAGAAAGCCATAAAAGGGATATAAATAGAAAAACAGAAGAGATAAAAATTATGCCTACATGCAGATGAAAAAAATCCTTAATATGGAAGATCCTAAAAATTCCACTAGAACTCCTTTAGTTGTGCTAAACAAATTCAACAAAGTTGCAGCATACTGAATCAACATGGAAAAACCACTAGCTTTTCTTCCCATCAATAATGAAACTGCTGAGAAAAATCAAGAAAACAGGTTCATTCACAATAACTTCAAAAAGTAAAATAAAATACTTAAGAATATAACTAACCTCCCCAATGAAAATTACAGAAAACCTAAGCAGATAATACAAGATAAAAAGACATCCCATGATCATGAATCAGCAGAATTAATTTTCTTAAAATAGCCATATAACCAACAGTAATCTACAAATTCAATGCAACCACCATTAAGATAGCAATGGCAACTTTTCAGTTAGAAAAAAAATTAAGAGGACTCAAATTCATAGAAAAGTATAAAAGTCTCATTATAACTACAGTAATCCTGAGTCAAAAAATCAGTGCTGGAGATACTACAATTCTTGATTTCAAAAGACACTACAAGCTATAACAAAAACACAGTATGGTGCAAGCAGGAAATAACAGATACATAGGCCAGTGGGAGAGAACAGAGGACACAGAAACAAATGCATTCACTAGAGCTTCTGATTGTTGACAGAGGCCAAACGTGGGGGGTAAAAAAATAAACAAACAAACAAACAAAAAACCAGCATCTTTAACAAATGGTACTGGAGAAACTGGACATCCTTAAGTAGAAGACTAAAGGTAGTGTCCTATGTCTCCCCAGCAAAAAGTTAATTCAGAATGGGCACTTGCACCAGCTTCCAGCTAATGCTGCACCTAAGAGGGCGAGTGAATGTCTAGGGCAAGTTGGGGGTGGTGGTGTGGACTGGAAGCCTGATACCTCCCTGAAGTCTGTCAAGCTGCTGTTTTGGAGCCTGGCCTAGATGGAAGATGCAGCCTTAGTTTAGCCCTCAGACCTGGTGAAGAATCCAGTGTAGCTGTGCAGTGAAGATGCCAAAACTAGATGTACAAAAGCAGCTTGTTTGTCCTCACCAGCGTCCTGAAGGCAGAAACCCTGGAGGCACTAACACCAGACTGTCCCTTGGCCTGTTATAGCAAATCACCTGTGTTATGCCACTCACCTTGGCCTCTGTACAGTGCTGTTTGACTGGGCCTAATGCTAAAAACCCTGGCTTTCTGCTGAGCTTGAATGACAGGATCACAGATGCAAGTGATGCACTGTGAGAATCTGATCAAGCTCAGGCCAGCTTCCAGATGACCAGCACAGCAGCTAACAAGGCCTAGAAACTGAACAGCCATGGAGGAGTTCCCACATGAGGCAGAGCTGCATCCCTATCAGGACTCTGGACCCTGTCAGTGCCACCTGCTTAACCTCTCTGATAATATCCTATGCCACTTCTCTGCCAGCGTGATCAGGGGTCTCTTCACCCCTGCTGCCCCGACCCCTGTGAACATTGTGGAGATCCAGACCAAGGGAATGAGTGGGCTGGATGTGCTGGTGATGGTGAAGAACTACAAGGCTTTGTTCCTCAGCAGCTTAGTGCCAATGTAAAGGGCTTTGGTCTGTTCCATCCCCTACCCTGGCTTCTTGTTCCTAGTGGGTCCCTCTAGTAACCGGAATATCCTTGAGCCTTCCAGACTCCTCCTGAGTGTTCATTTCAGGAGCTCTTCAGGAGAAGATCGTCCTTG
Organism: Cavia porcellus; assembly: GCF_034190915.1. NCBI lineage: Eukaryota > Metazoa > Chordata > Mammalia > Rodentia > Caviidae > Cavia > Cavia porcellus. The sequence continues at coordinate 31,994,105 of NW_026947501.1, forward strand.
TTGGTGGGGAAACCAAGGCAGAGCTGAGGGGACAGGAGATAACAGAAGCTTTCAAGATGATCGAAGATTCACAGTGAGAGAATGTGGCCCTTCATACCTCTCACTGAGGACTGAAAAAGTTGGGTTGATGACACAGTTCCCAAACCTGGAGAGTTGTGGGGGTCCGGAGGGTAAGGAAAATGGACAAAGTAGCTAATGGGAAAAGAAGAGGAATTGGGACTTTAAAAAAAAAAAAAAGAAATTAAAGAAAAGGCACAAACTGGTTTCATGCACAATATATGTAAATAAGTCATGCCGTTGATACAGGGGGAATGAACTCCCAATCTACTAAATATTGGGTTCGAGACTGTGTTCTCTAAAATTAAAGAGTGAATTTTAGGAAGAACAGAGGTTAAGAGCAGAATATATTTATTGAAAGAAAAACACGTGTCTTTCTGAGAGAGAAGCAGAAGTCCTGAGTGGGTTGCCAGAGACTCTGTCTTCTCCAGGGACCTTTATAGAGTAAAAGCATGGGGTGAGACGAGTTCAAGGTTGGGCAAAAGGGAACTTGCAAGGTGGGATATGGTGGGACAGCACTATGGTTAACCAATAAGATTAACTGTTGAGGTAAAATTGATTAAATTAAGAACAAATACGGAAGTGAGTCACATGGAAAGAGGGCATTCTTAGAGAGCCATGACTCTTCCCTAGGGTGTTGGAATGGTGACTCCTAGCTTCCTCAATCCTTAGGATGTACATGCATTTGTTTGAGCTTTTGTCTTGAGGCCTGGCCCACAGGAAGAGGTATGTATTTCCCCCAAAGTTGCAAAGTATTTGGGCTTCTGCACTGGCTTCTTTGAGGACTTAGCCCTGTCTCACTGCCTATAATATTTTTAACTCAGCTTCCAGTAACACCACAGAATGAAATGGATGGGAGCTGTCTCCTTGCCGAGCCTTGTGAACAGAAGTAAATGTCAGCAACCTGGGCACTTCCTGCTAGAATAGTTGGTAAATGGAATATAAAAATAGATTATGATAGAGTAACTTGGAACATTCATTCTAGCCTAGTAAAAGGGATTTGCACATAGCAGCCAGATAATTCAGGCAAAGGGGCAGGGGCAGAAATCATGGCTACAGTAGGTCAGTGGGTCAAAGGAGAAACACTGCTGGGATGGGTGATCTGTGAGGTATTCACACTGTTTGCAGCAACGAAGATGAAGTGTTCTGTGGAACATGAAGATAGGTTATTAGACAATGCAGAGAGGTCCTCAACTGCTGAATTCAGGTGTTGTTGTAGGGACTGAGGGTATTGCTCATGAGGCACCTGGTGATTACCAGTACCACAAAAAAAAAAAAAAAAAAAAAAAAAAAATTCCACCTGGTGAAAGAAGCAGCCAATGCCCAGATTCTCAGGATGGGTAGATCTCTTTTATAACTTCTGCAGGAGGAGATGTCAGTGGAGCCTGAAAAGCCCTGCTTTCACCTGGATCTCTAAATTACTCTTAATCCCAAGGTTGGGCTGAAGACCAGGCAGGAAAGCAGCCTCACCAGTGTGCTTAGGGAAGGAAATAAATCAATGAAACCAGAGAAGGGTCTCTTTGCCTGCATCCTAGCTTCAGAACAGAAGCCCCAAGATTCTGATCAACCCTACCAAGATGATGCACATTGCCAGGCTACCATCTCTTCCTTGTTCCAATGATCTAGGCAGGATGGACAGCTGCATTTCTGAGGCCAGAGGTGTAAGGCAATATCTACCTTCTTGCTATGGTTTCCAGGCTGCAGGCAGGTAGTCTTCAGCAGTGTCACTTAGCTCCCTGGTGTCTCCCTGTTCTATTCAGAAGCTGATGTTTACTTTAGGCAGCATGAAGAGTGGCACCCCTGCAGAAAAGGAATCACCCCAGGGCAAGGAAATTCAGTCTATGATTGGAGGCTTGCTGGGACCAGGCTGAGGGCAATTGGGAACCAGAGAATGCCTTCCTTCTCAAAAAAAAAAAAAAAACCTATATTTTTCTTTTAAAAATATTGTTTATTGTATAGTGGTCATGGAAAACTAGAAAACACAAAGCAGAGAAAAATGTGTATTTATGGCATCAAAGTCAGTCAGGGCTCACATTTTGAAAAAGCAAACTACAAATTTTATGCACAGAAGCATGTGGGAATCATGTGCTACTCTATTCACAAAAAAATTAAATGAAGATCTGAAAAATAAAAATGAATTTCAATTCTTAAAAAAAGCAAGGAAACACTTCAAGGCACTTCACTTCATAGGCAGAGATAAAGACTCCCTAAATAGGTCTCTAATAGCATAGAAAATAATAGTGAGACTTAACAAAAAAGATTACATCAAATTAAAAAGCAACACTTTCCATGCCTCCACTCCCAAAAAGCAACTGACTGATTCAAAATAACTCAGGCTAAGATGATAACAATGGAACTCAAAGACAAAAACATGTAAGCACTGCAATTTCCTGATGGAGAGACTGGACTGGCTGACTTCATTCCCCTCTTAGAAAGTGGCACAGTGGAAAGATAGTGGAGCAGTAAGCAGCAAAATACAGGACCACCCTGAGAGAAACAACTCAGATGCCAAAATAAAACATCCTAGAGAAGACCAGGTAGAAGGAGATAGATCCTCTTGACCTAGGAAGAAACTAAAAGGAAAAGAGCTGGCCAAATGTGTGATCTCAGGGCTACCACTGGAGCAGCTAAGATTAGAGACCATTGTGCTCTCACTGCAACCACCCAAATTTGCACTGCTGTTACTCACTTGGAGCATGGTTGCTCCAGTTGGGGGTTGGCAAGCCCAGTGGAGAATGGAGTCCTCGTGGAGAACAGCATTAAACCACAGTGAGTGCTTAGGATAAGACCCTCTAACAGGAAAGGGGAAACCAACTGCACAACATGTGCAGGACTGCTATGAACAAGGAATGGCAGTGAGTCCAGGTGGTAGCTCTCTACCTAGAGAAGATTGGTGGGATCTGCTTGGCCAGAGTCACACCTCTGGCCAGGACCCAATAAGTTGTTGCGGGCCAATTCTGTAAGCATGGCACATACATTACTGTGGTGAAGGCCCCTGCAGGTTGACTGGCTTAGAAGGGAGGAGCCAGCATATGCCACCCCTACTTGCACCTCAGTGACTAACAGCAAACTGGAGAGGGCAGAAATCCCTAGCCAGCATGCTTCAGAAGAACCATAACTAACAAGGAAAGGGACTAGGACCTCAACTGTACACCTCTATGGAAGAAACCAAAAACATGACAAGAGACAGAAATAACAAAAAGCCCCAGATTCTAACCCTGTGAGAATAGATCCAGGAAAAGGAAGTACAGAAGAGAATGAGGGCAGCAAACATGCAGTATCAGACATGGCATCAGCAGACATAAAGACGTATCTTCATGAAATCATAGATGAGCACAAAACTGAAATATTAATTCAAGTGAAGCAAGATATAAGATTAATAAAAGAAACGCTAAGCACCTCTCAAGAAGACACAGATAGAAGAATGGAGAAACATGCAAAAAGAGAGAAATGTTTGATGAAGAGTATAAAGAAAACCTAGAATACGAGAAACAGATTTGAAGAGATTACCAGGAAATTAAAAACTCCATTTAAAGCTGGAAAAATTGCCTGACAGAAACTAGAGATAGATTAACAAAACTTGAAGATAGATTTGCAATGTATAATTGTGATAGGAAAAAACTCTTAAAAATAACAAGGAACCAGGCAGTAGCAATACAAAGGCTAGAAGATGACAAAAAGATCTATAACTTAAGAATAAAAAATGTGAGTGAAGAAGCAGGAGTAAACACAAAGGAAATACAAAGGCTGTTCACAGAAGTAATTAAGGAAAATTTCCTAAGCATAGGAAAAGGAAATGATATTCAGATATGCGAAGCATAGAGAACTCCAGTCATTTATAACCAAAATAGATCTATACCCAAACATATAATAATCAAGATCCCAGAAATTCATCACAAGAATAAGTATTAAAATCCATCAGAGAAAATAAACAGATCATGTATAAAGGAAACCTCATCAAAATCATGGTAGACTTTTCCCACACAATCTATTAAATCAAGAAGAGCTTGCTGCAAAATATTTCAAGCCCTAAAAGAAAAAAATCTTCAACCCAGATTGATGTACCCTGTAAAACTGTGTCTCAAAATTAACAGAGAAAGAAGATGCTTCCATGACAAATAGGAACTGGGGGAATTTGTGACCATCAATCCAACCCTACAAAAGATACTGAAGGACATGAGAGAGAGAGAAAGAGAAAGAGAGAGAGAGAGAATACCAGGATTTCAGGAACAGTGGCAGAGAGACCTCAGTGAATGGTGCAGACAGTGGAATGAAGGAGAAATGTAGACAACCAATGGTAGAAAAATAGCATAGCAGAAGTGAGGCAGAGAAGGTTGGCTATAATCTCTTAACATAGATGTCCTTGATATTCTAAGAAAAACAGGCAGAGTAGATCAAGAGATAGGGTCCACCAAGATGCTCTGTATAGGAAATATAATTAACCTCAAAGAGGTTTTATGGACTGAAAATCAAATATGAAAAAACAATGCTCTATGTGACAGGGAGAGAGAGAAATAGGTGCGACTTGACCAGCATCTACAGATAGGTTGGAAAGACATGATACTTTTGTGTAGCAGATAATGACTCAGTTATAACAAAGGAAAACCTTGAGGCTTTTGTAGGTAAAAGAATACAACTTGAGATCAAGTCCAGGAGTGAGAAGGTTAGGAACCACTTAGATAAATAGCAGGTTGTCCCCCTCAATCTAAAAACTGAAAGAGATGGTGGGACCCAAAATGTTCAGCGAACCCTGTGGGAGTAAAAGGGGAGGAAAAGTCTGAAAAAGGAAGGCAGAGGATATTGTTAATAGTGTATTAGAATTTAAAACCCATATCACTCTCACCACTGTTTAGATGGATTACATTGTTCCAGTTCATCTACATATGCTAGATTTGAGGGCACAGACAGTTATCCCAAAAATAGCAGGATTTAGTAAAATAGCAGGTAATCATCCTTAATTTCCTATTAACTTAATCTGAAGCCCATATAACTTACACTGACTTATGACTGATTTATTTGAATGTGACTTATAAGATTGCTGTTTTGTTTTGATTTTATTCAAATCTGTTATGATTCACAGTATCAAGTCTGAGAGTGTAGGCAACTACCCAGAAGATGGCAAGATTCACTAGGATACCCACTCTGGTTTGATTATTACCTGCTTTTGAAGTCTTACAATTTTTTGTTTTTATTAATATTGGTATGTACTGTTATATTCAGTTACACTATGCTTGATGATATAAACAATTCTATTGAAGATAACAAGAGACAACATAGTAATCATTTTAGATTACCTTGTATTGTGGTTTTATATGGCTTTTTAATTTTAAGTTTTTTTAGGAATTTGTTTTATTTTGTCTTGCTTTGTTTTGTTTTTCCCTCTAATATAGAAAGGATACATATACACGTAGAGGCTCATACATGTGTAGAACTTATACACAGTTTATGAGAACTGATTATACAATGCATGATGAAATGAACAACTACTTTGAAGAAAAAGAGACACTACAGTACCCAGTGCTGATCCCATAGTGTCATGATGTGAAATCCAGTAATACTATTATTCTTTGTTCAGAGTGATTTTAGTCTGTTTTGTTTTGCTTAATTTCAACATACATGGAGGTATGGACAGCTATTTTTAAGAGAATAAGGTATGACAGCAATTGTTGAATTTCCTATTGTCTTGTCTTGAAGACCTAAAACACCTTCCTCATTCTGCTCTAATCAGTTTTATACTATGTTGTTTTGCATGAATTCACTGTATGTGAAGACATGGACAACTATTTAGAAGAAAACAAGACAGAATATGATAGATGGTGAAGTTCTCTGGTTGTCTTGCTTTGAAATTTATGACTTTTATTTGCTTTGCTATATTCTGTTTTGTTACAGTTAATTTTACCCTCTTTAAAATTAAAAACAAAAAACAAAACAAAACAAAATGCTTGTTTTGCTTGATTGACTTTTCAGGCCTAAAGTTGGTAGCCTGAGCATCTATTTAGGATAAAGATATGCATTATAGTAACTATAGGGGTTTCCTTCTGTCTTGTCTTTGAAATCCAGTGTTTTATTCTGTATTTCTATTTTGTTTAATTCGTATATGTGGCAACGTAAGCAACTGTTATTTATTTTTGATTGTTTGCTTCTTGACTTTTCTGTTTTTTTTTTCTTTTTTCTCTTTAAAATAAAAAAAATAAAAACAAGGAAAAAATTATAGCTACAATTTGATCTAGCTAACTAAGGTATGAAAACAGCCTAGATACAATAAACAAATGAAAGTTTAAAGGAAAATTTTTGTCTATATGCAATGGATCAATAGATTTCCTTTTACCCATCAAGGCCCTTTCACTAGAGCTGTATCTCCAGCCCTGCTTTGTTTATTGTATTTAGAGCTAGGGCCTTGCTTAGTCTCTAAATTGCCCAGGCTGCACTCAAACTTGTCATCCTGCCTCAGCCTCCCAAAGTACTGGGATTGCAGTCATGTACCCAAATGCTCATCCGTAATCAAAATGGAATGTTGTCCTCCCATAAAGAACAATGACATTTTGTCTTTTTCAGGGAAATGGATATATCTGGAGGCCATCATGCTAAGCAAAATAAGCCAGACTCAGAAAGTGAACTATTTGAGAGGAGAGAGACAGAGACAGAGACAGAGAGACACAGAGAGAGAATATAGCAGTAGAAACGAGACAGGGTTGGGGAAGGGAGAAAGAGGGTATTGGTGAGAAATTAGCAAGGTATGTTGTAGGCATGTATGAATGTGTCAAAGTGAAATTCACTAATCAATATAAATAAAAACACTATTAAAATTAAAGAAGAAAGGAAGAAATAAGGGAGGGAAGCAATGGAGGAAGGAAGGAAGGAAGGAAGGAAGGAAGGAAGGAAGGAAGGAAGGAAGGAAGGAGGAAGGAAGGAAAGAAGGAAGACACCAGACTGCTCTTTTCCCAATGTAAAGTCTAAGGCAAAAGCAGCCCTGTGCAAGTGAGAACTAGAGCTCTGGGCAGAAAACAACCCTACCAAACCTCACCTGGGACTTCAGCCTTTAAAGCTGGGCAGAAATAAGCGTCTATGAATAATTCATCTACTCTGTGGTATGCTGTTATGACAGTCCATGCAAATGCAGACCTTGAGCCCTGTGCTTCTTTCTAATTCAATCTGTATTGTTGTTGTTGTTCTTTCTGTTTCTTATATTGGATGATTAAGTGTTCTAACGTCCACTAGTGCATTAAAAGCATCTTGTGAATTCATCTTTGGTATTGCATTTCCTTATATCTAGGACTTCTTAGTTATTTTCACATTTTCTGGTATCATACTCAGAATTCTTATCTTTGCATTTGTTTGAGTCACTTCAGGGCTGTTCTCAGTTGATAGTCCCTACCCTGATTATTTATTACACTGTGCTTCAAGCGTTAGATAATTTTATCTTGTGTTTGTATTATTTTTCTCAGACTAAAATTTCTTTTATCAATTAAATTTGAATTTCAGTCTCAGGTGTCTTCTGTGGCATCTGTGGCCTTTATTCAGACTGTCAGTTTTTCACTAATGTACATTTTGAGTCTTTTCTGTGATTGTATGATTCTCGGGAGAATCAGAATTACATAGATAGCCTTTTGGAATTTCACTTCTCAGTATCTCTAGTCCAGATTTCCCCATTTTCTTCAGAAATCATAGCTTTTGTGGTCTTTTTAGTTTTTTTTTGTTTTTGTTTTTGTTTTTGTTTTTTTGTTTGTTTGTTTTTTTTCAGTAATAGAACTGATCTAAACTACAATCCTGGACTTTGTATATTTGGAGAAAGGATCTCAAGTTACCCAGCCCAGATTCAAATTTGCAATCATTTTACCTCAGCTCCCCAGAATCCTGAGATTATAAACACTTGCCAACAGTTCAGATTTTGCAGATTTCTAAATTCAGTTTTCTGGTTTTCCAGGACAGAACATTACAGTGAGTATTTTTGTTTTGTCTTGTTTTGTTTTTTCCATCAGTACTCCACTGACTGCACTCTGCCAGACACTTGTGAGCTAAGGCTGAAACTGAACTGAACTGAACTCATTTTGCTCAGCTCCTCTCTCCCAGCTGCGTTCTCCTTGTCTGCATGGGCCTGCTTCTGCTAATCCTACAGTGACTGTAAGCAGGTGCTATTGCAGCAGGTCTAAAAATTGTAGTTTTTATCTTTCAATTGTTGATTCTTTGGTACTTATTCTACCATTTCAAACTTTTGTTACATGCAAATGCAGCTTACTTGTGCATCTTATAAAAATGAAATTGATATCTATAGTTAACAAACATCTAGTTTAGTTGTTAACTTTATTTTTATGAGTATATGTTTGCAGCACGTATGATCACATTCATCATGGTACAGCTACACAACCGCTCTTCATTCTTTTTTGCCTCCCCTTCCCCTCCATTCCCCCTTTCTCCACCTTTTGCTCTTCTTCCCTTTTGCAAAAGACCCATCTCCTGGTATTTTATAGCTTTTATTTTGTTTTTTAATTTATTTACATTTTTGGTTTCTCATATAAGAGAAATCATATGATTTGTAGCAGGCATTTTTTTCCAGGCATTTTTTTAGCAAATGAATCAAAATTGTCCTTTTTTATACTAAAGCAGATCTCCATTCAATTCTTATTTTACTACAAAGCTTTTTAGGATAACGTTTTGCACATGGGAAAAGATATTTTCATTTTTTTATAAGTGAAATTATAAAATTCCTTAAATTTCTCTTACTAATGTTGGCTTGTGGCACTGTGTACCCAAAGATTAGAAAATGTATAAACTTCACTTTTTAATTTATTTTATTTCACTTACAGAATAAAGCAAAATAAATATTTGGCAGATGCCCCATGATTATATGAAAATAAAGTTTATTCTTGATATTACATTTTTTAAAATGCTGACTTTGCAAATTGTGTTCCTTATATTCAAGAAGTTCTTTAATTTTTTTTCTAGACCAATTGTAATCATTTTGGAATAAAATTAATTTTATGTATGATGATTTAAATTTTTTTTTGTCTTTTTGAGACAAGATCTCACTATGCAGTTCAGGCTGGCCTTGAGCTCACTTTGTAGCCCAGGCTAGTCTGGAACTTGCAATAAATCTCCTGCCTCAACCTCCCAAGTACTTGGATTACAGGCATGTTCCACCATACTTGGCTAATTTTTATTAACAGAATACCAAATTTGTGGCTTAAAAATAATTTTTGTGTCCTTTGAATCCATAGCTTTTAACTAAAATAAAAATGAATATCTCAATTGCAATAAAAATTTCTGCTTTGATTATTTACACCACAGGAAAATGTTGTTGCTCCTAGGTCAGAATATTTTAATAATGTATCTGTCAGTAACATTACTCATTAAACATAACATTCATTTTAATTCAAGATTTGAACTTTTATGTTTTGCTTCTCATTGTCTTATACAGAATTACACCACTACATTTTAAATAGAGAAAATTAGTGTGGCATTAAAAATAGATCATTAAACACATTACATGAGTATAATAAAAATAATGATCATTCAGACTTCATTGCTAAGTGTTCTCAGTTAACAACCCTTTTTCATTATTTCTATATAACACTGCAGAAGCTAATCTGTTAAAATCACACAATGATGAAAATCAAAGTGTTATTGCCAAAGTAAAATTTCTAGATGTGACACAGAATTTCAAACATTAAATTCACTCATTCTCCAACATCTAAAAATATATACGTTTATATGCACATACACACACACACACACACACACACACACACACACTTCTCTGAAGCTTTACAGAAATATTTCTCATCTCTTTGCTTGGCCACATAAACATGTTACATGTATTTTTAAGGCCTGATTAAAGTCTATGTTAGTCAGAGATATCCACAGGAACAGAGTGAAGGGATATAAAATAAGAGATTACAAAGTATCGTACCATATAACTTTGAAAGCTCTAAAGCCTCTCCATTTGCAATTTGCAAGGATGAAACACAATAAAAATAAAGCTAGTTCTGTAGTTCAAGATATGGAATCGTCAGAACGCAATGGTATAGATTCCCATTTGAGTCTGAAAGTCTCAGAAAATCAGTGCTGCATTTCAAATAATACCAGAGTTTAGGAAATCATCCATTCCCTAACTTTCTGTTCTATTCAAGATCTCAATAGAGTAGATGGTGACTACCCACATTGCTGAGGGCAATCCATTTCTAATCTGAAATATCTTCTCAGACACCCATCATGCACCTGAGTTTTTTAGTAATCCAGTCATATTTACACAAAAATTAACTTCGAAAATAAAAAAAAAATGATTTTCCCCTATGAATTATCTCTAATACATCTAATCAAGGAGATACTCGGTGCCTATATTACAAGAAATACGCAGAGCCTGGCACAGTCCAGAGCCTGGACTGTAATCCAAGCACTGAAGGACATTGAGCAGGATTGCAAGTTTAAATTCCCCTGGAAAAATTCATGACGCTCTACATTAAAATTCAAAAAGAAGAATACAAAGAGATAGTGCTATAGCCTACCAGTTCCATCTGCAGTACTGAAAAAAAATAAAGGAAGGAAAGAATAAAAGTAACAATGAATGAAAAGAAAGAAGAAAAAGAGAAATGTTTGTGTGTGGCAAAAGGTATTATGGGATATGAGACTATGATTGAGGATTAAACTGAAAGTTAAAGTGTTATTGAAAGAGAAAAAATGGTGAGGACATACTGTCTTCTGTATTAATTCAATAATCTGGAATCTGCTTAAATTCCAAGTGTATTAGTCAGTTGGGGCTTCTTTATAAATGTATCATACACTGGATGGCTTATAAACAACAGATTTATTTTTTACACTTCTGCTAGTTGGAAGTGGAGAGTAACATGCCAGACTAGGTTAGTGAGGGCCTGTTCCATAGTCTGTATTGCAGGTAGCTCACTGTACCCTCACAGGCTGAAAAGAAGGCCACAGAGCCTCACTGGAACATTTATATAAGATCAGTAACTCAGTTCCCGAGGGCTCCACTCTGATGACTTAATTACCTGCCAAGGATCCCAGGTAATACCACTATATTGGAGATTGAGAATCTAATATATGAATAATTCATTGGAGAAACATATTCAGTATTTTGCACCCAGTATAACTAGTATTTTCCTAGTGTATGTGAAAAGTGATAAAGTATTTCTTCTGAACTATTTCAGGGAGAAAAGTACCTATTGGAATATATAATGAGGGTATTTTGAAATGAAAAGTAGAATACAATTAGTAACACAGGTGAACCCTGACTAAAGACAATTTGATTTAAATTTGTTTTTAGTTTAAAATAGTGTGAAAGTAATACACATTCAGTAGAAAATTGTGCTTTGATTATATTATAGCTTGTTGTGATTTAATGATGTTGTATCTTGTGCTTAGATGTTTCTCCAAAGTTTCCTGCAGGCATCAGTGGGGTTTTTTAGAGGTGTCCGGATCTAGTTTGTGTGATATGGAGATTCATTATTCATGGTGCAATTGTAGGCGCAAGGACAGTAGGATTAAGGGTGTGAATGCTACCTGCCCTGAGAAGCCTGGATAAGACATCAGCAGTAGAAAGAGCTGTGGTCGAGCCTGTGGTTTCACTGTGGTCTGTGCACTATGAACTGTCGTCTCCTGTGTGATACCTGTCTGTCATCCACCTTTTCTGAAGACAGGTGACTATGGATGGAAACCTCTAAATCTGTGAGTTAAATAAACCTTTCCCCCTTTAACTTTGGGTTACGTCTCAACAACGAGAGAAAAGTACCAGACACAGAATGTGAATTCTGATCTTTTCTCACTGTAGCACTCTCTCTTGATGCCGGACTGTAGCAACAAGCTGTAGCGCCTACCTGGTCAGCCACATAGTGGTGAGGGTCAGAAAACCACAGCACAGAGTACTTCAACCATGCTGTCAGGTTAGATGTCTAAAGTGTGTGGAGATATAATCCATCATAATACAGGAACATCTGTATTTAGATTTTTCGTTATTTCTATATAACACTGCAGAAGCTAATCTGTTAAAAATCACACAATTATGAAAATCAAAGTGTTCTCGCCAAAGTGAAATTTCTAGATGTGATACAAAATTATGATTGAAAGAAAATAATAATTTTATGAAAAACAGTCAATTTAATGTGAAACAGTAGATATCCATCCCCAACCCCATATTGTTTTATGTAAGCCACAGTTACATTAAAGGAAAAGTATATTTATTCTTACAAATACATGGAAATAATATCACATCTTGGAAAATAATAAAATTTATCCCTATATTATGACAAAATAATCCCCAAATATCATAAGTGTTGATATGTGAAAATGAGGGTGAGGATAAAACTCAGTGGCACAGCACTTGCCTGGCAAGCGTAAGGTCCTTAGTTTGATCCTAGCTATAAAAATAAATAAATGCAATGCAAAAATGTAGCTAAGAGTGGTGTACACCTGTAGTCTCAGAACTGGGGAGGCTGAGCCAAAAGGTAGAGCAAGACTCTATCCCCAAAATGCATGAAAATGTAATCATAAATACTATTTTGGAAAAAATGTAAAAAATAAATCTGCTAACTTTCATGTCCTCTAGCTCAAATATGTATAATACATATATATTTCTATATATGTGGACATACAATATATATGTTTACATTTTGTAAGAAAAGTTGATAATTCCTAAGGTATAAAATATATCATGTATCAAAAAGAAAATACATGCAGACAAAAATGGCAACAAAAATACTTTCAAGATTGAAGGTTTATGATATAAAAAGTTAAAATATATGGAAGTTTTGCCTTCATCAGTATATAGACTATACATAAATAAAAGTAAATCAGCAGTGAGATTTTTATCTACAAACAAATTTGTGAAAAATAAATTAAAAGAAGTTATACAAGATATTCATAGCAGAATTGTTTTTAATAGCCAAAACAGGACAATAGATCAAAAATATATCAGTGAGTAACTGGAAAAATAAAATGTATATTTATACAATAGAATATTTAGCCTTAAAAAAGATAAAGTGCTGAAACAAGCTATTATACAGATAAACCTTTAAAGGGTAGTGCTTAATAAAATAAACATAAAGGTCATATTTTGTACAATTTCATTTATATGATGTTCAAGAGAAAAACCTATGAAGAAAGTAAGTAAATTAATGGTTGTCAGGGATTGACATTTGGAAAATTACGGGAAATGATTTCTAATGGACATAAAAATTCTTTTGAAAAAAGTTATAAAACCACAAAAAGGTAATATGCCACATAAACAAAGGGACAGAAATCACACTACGACCCCAATAGAGAAGAAAAAAACATTTGACAAAAAATATTCGTAATAAAAACCATGTCCAAAACAACTACTTACGGGCTTCACCTTAAACTGATAAAAGACATTTGTAAGAAACTCACTGCCAGCATCACTGTGAATGGGGAGAAACTGAAAGCATTCCTTATAAAACCATAAAAAAGATAAGCACGTACACACCCACCTTTTGTGTTCAATATAGTAGTCAAAATTTTAGCCAAAACAGGCATGTGAAATAAAAGAAAGGACAGGTATATAAAAGGAAGAAATCAAACTGTCCTTATTTTCAAATGCCATGATGCTTTATGTTTAAGGAAAAAGAAAAATCCTTGAAAAAAATCTCAGAACAAATAACAAAATTGAGCAAATTGGTAGGATACATAAACAAATAAAAATCAACAGTATACCTGTATACAATGAATCCCTTAGAGAAAAAATGAAGCAAACAGTACATTTATAATAGTTTTCTTAAAAATACTGAAATACATAGGAATTAACCTAATGAAAGTAGTTAAAAATGCTGCAATAAAAACTGTAGTGTTCTTTTGGAAAAAGATTTTAAAAGACATTATAAAATCAAAAAATATCCTTTGTTCTTTTGGATAAGTAGAAACATTATTGTTGAAATGACACCATTACAAAAGTGATATGTGGATTTAATGCAATTCTACTTAAAGTATCAACAAACATTTGTATAGATCTAGAATAATAAATTCTAAAATTTACCTGGAGCCAGAGAGAGCTAGAATAGTCAAACCAATTCCAACCAACAAAAACAAAGCAGGAGGATTACTAAGCTGATTTTTTAAGTTATACTACAAAGATACAATAATACAAATAGTATGAAACTGGAACAAAAACTGACATGTTGACCAGTACAATAGAATGCAGAACTCCTCCCAAGCATCTTCAGTCATCTAATTTTTGACCGAGAGCCCAAGAACAAATGCTGGGAAAACTGATTACCCACGTGCAGAATAATGTCTCAAGATCTATATCTCTCATCTGCTACTCAGATCAAATGAAGAAAGATTTAAGACTTCAGTACAAAAACACAAACACTGAATATGGTGGAAAAACCTGAAAAGACTCTTGAAACCTCAAGCGTAGGGAAGCACTTCCTGAGCAGAACTCCAAGTGTACAACACACCACACCAATAATCAACAAATGGGATCATTTCTAGTTTAAAAGCCTATGTACAGCAATGAACACAATGAAGAGATTGAAGAAACAATGTATGGCATGGAAAGAATTTGCTAACTACTCATATTTCAAAGGAATAATACCTAGAATATACAAAGAAATTTTTAAAAATTAGATCCCCAAGATAAAAGATACGATCAACAAATGGGCAACTGAAATGACTAAACACTGCTCAAGAGAGGTACAAATAGTCAACCAGTGCATAAAAAAAGGAAGTTCACCATCTTTGGTCACCAAAGAAATGCAAATCAAAACCACACTAGGATTGTATATCAAAAACTTACAAAACAAGTGTTGGTGAGGTAGGGAGGAAAAGGAATGTTTCTACATTGTTGGTGAGAATGTACATTAGTATTACTACTATGGATATCACTATGGAAAGTCCTCAAAAATGAAAACTAGAAATTCCATTTAACCCAGGTATACTTCTTCTGGATTTCTTTCCAAAAGAATTAAAGTCATTAAATTACAGTGATATGTGTATACCTATGTTTATACTAGCATAATTCACAATAGCTGAATTATGGAAGCAGATTATATGTCCATCAGTAGTTGACTGGATACAGAAAGTGTTGTAAATGTACTTAATGGAATACCACTTAGCTATAAAAAAATAAACTTGAATCCCTTATGATAAAATGGTTGCATCTTGAGATAGTAAATGAGTGACAAAAATCAGACTCAAAAGGTTAAATATGATATGGTGCTTCTTGTATGAGAAACTCAAAATATAAATAATTTAAAGAGTAAAATAAAACAGAGATGTTAAGTATAATGGATTGAGAACTGGTGGTCAACTTAATGCCAGCTGGATTACATCAGCATGAATTGAACAAGGATGTTCCACCTGAGGAAAGTTGCCAGAATAAAGAGGTGGAGAAGAAGGGAGGTATAGAGGGTTGAGGCATTAAAGAGACATTGTGGGTTCTTCTACATGTTGCTGTCTGAGCTGTTGGTTCTCCTGGAGAAGCTTTGGTCCTCACACCGAGCATTGCTTTCTGGCCCCGGAGGGGAAGACATGTGTTGCTTGGTCTCCAGGATAAACTCCTCATGCTACTTCCTGGCACATACCCAACTGTGCTTGTCAGAGGAGGAGCTTGGAGTCTCCATCTCGGCGAAGAGAGCTGTGGTTCCTTTCAAGATAGCCCTGGTCTTTGTTGTAAGTGTGACTTCTTAGCTCAGCGTAAAACCCTCATCCCACTAGCACAGCTCCTTCATCCTGCTGGCATAGGCTTTCTGGCTTCCACCACTGAACCTTGGGTCTTCCCGGCAGGGATCCGTAAAAGAGACTGGCGTGAGTCCTTCTTGTGGGCTCTAGACCTCCAGTTGGACTCGTGGGAGGCATTGTCCTGAGCTCTGGGTTTTTATCTGGACTCATGTAGGACATTGCTGTGGGGTTTAGGCTCTTGACTAAATAATCTATATCTTTGGTGTTGTGGATAGATTTCCTGCATTTTCCTATGTTAACTCACGGTGACCATAATAAAAATATTATAAACTCCACCTCCTAACCCTAGTTGTTCTCTGTATACAACCCCTGACTACAACATTAAGAAACACAAAGATAGATTTTATGGTTATGTATAAAGGACCTTAGGGAGGAGGAAGAGGAGAGAATGGAAGGAGGAGAGTAAATATCAAGATGACTTATGTATATACACAAATTCTCTAAGATGAGCGTAAATATTATGTACTGCATGAATTATATTAATAATAATCATAAAATGGCATGAAACATTCCTTTTATGAATATAGTTTTAAGATAATCACAAATTGAGTCACACTTTTATAAAGTAAACATGATGGCATATGAATTATACCTTAACCAATCCTTCACTTGAAAGAGAGAATTAAAAAAAAAACTAAAGTAGACTAAAATGTCAAAATTCTCATCACTGCATACTCCACAAGGAGTATACAATGACTTGGGGCCAATTTGAAAATGTCTATCAAAATATTTTAAATGAATTGTAATAAGAATACTGTAGCTGCTAAAGGTATAAATATCCTAATCCCTGGAATCACCTTCCTGTGTATCCCATGCTATAAAACAGGCCATTAAGTCTGCAGAGTGGATTAGGACTGTTAATCAGCTGGACTAAATGAGGGACACTATTCTGGATTATCCAAATGAATCCAATGCAATAAAAGTGGTTTTTAAAAGAGAAAAGTAAGACAGAAAATTAAAACATCAGTGAGGTGGAATTATATTCTGCCATGTGAGCTTTGGAAACATGGAACCTGCAAGCCAAGAAGAGTCATCCTTTGGAATCTGGAGAAGAAAATGAAACAAATTCTTCTGCAGAACCTCTAGAAAATAATGCAGCCCTCCTGACATCCTGATTCCTTTGCTTTTGATCTCCTAAAAAATAAAACGATAAATATTTACTGCTTTAAGCCACTAAATTTTACAGCGATTTTTTATAGCCAGAATAGATAACCTATGCAATGTGCTACCACATTAGTGAACAACTCTGATTTAAATATTTTATTCTTGAAAGCTACAGTCTCAAGAGTGTAATTAGAATATAATGGTAAATATCAAAGTGGAATTCTTGATAGTGAACATGTTTTAAACTTTAAAATACGTTACTTTTTCTAAGCTATTTTCACGTAATAAATAATTACTCTTTAAAGTGTGTCACAAAAGAAAATTCAGTAACATAAATAAATATTGCCTGTAAGTAAAAATATTAAAGTGGTAAGTCACAAATAGCAATATTATTGGTTTTGGTGATAATTATAAAATGAAAAGCATCAAAACAGTGATTAGCACCAAGTAGCCTAAATCAAATGTAATATATTTTTATATTTTTTATTTTTCTATATTTCCAACTATCTCTGAGATACATATATATTTGTTTTGCAATTATAAGTCCTTCCTCTGTAGTACATTAAATGTCTGAGTAAGATCACTCATCATATTTTTCCATATTAATTCCTGATTATCCACTTTAGGTCTTCAAGCTTTTCAAATTGGATTACCTTGTTTGTTGAAAAATGTCTTGTAACTGAATCAAGATATAAGCCATATTACAGAGATTTTCCAGTGGATATAATGTCAAGAAAATAAAATACATAAGCACTACATTAACTAATTGAACTTTTAATTGTAGACATTTCATTTTCTAAATATATTATTGATCCTTAATTCATCATATTTTGTGAAAATGGAAATTATTGATTTAAAATATATTTTGTAGATTACCTTACCTTTACATCAAAACAAATTTTACGTGATGATCTTGAAGCACAGAAAAGTCTGTACCAGTGTAAAACGGAGGGAATGGGACCAGGAATTCAGCTCAGCAGCATAAGCTCCGGCCTGGCAAGTGCAAGGTTGTAAGTTTGATCCCGGGTACCAAATAAACAGAGAGACTAAGCAGAGCCTCAGAAAACACAGTGGTCAGTGTGTCCATTGTCCCATCTAACCATTCTCACCACACTGCTTTCAACTCTCTGTCTTCCATCTGTCCTGAACTGTCCTACTGAAACTCTCCTATTTTCTTTCATCCACAGAAATTATAGACATAAGCCAAAATTCAAAAAAAAAAGCAAAAAGAAAACAAAAGAGAATGTTATTCCCCCTCTGCACAATTTATTTCTTTATCTGTCCCCCATACACCATTGGCAGTACTTAACCAATTGTGTGTGACTGTTAGGTCACCATTAGAGGTTGATCTGTTCACAAAACACAGATGTATATTTTTTATCTTTGTGTCTTTATCAGTGGCATAAGGTAACAAAATGACACTGCATAATAAATAGCAGGATGGTTTACTTAATTCTCAAGATTTTTTATATGCAACAGGCCCCTCAATGATTACTGATGGTTTGAACATTCATGTCAGACTTTTTAATAGTAAATCAATTTAATGGTAAATCAATTTTAGTACTTTGTCTGTACTAGGTGCTTGCTGTGGGTAATGATTAAGAACTCTAAAGTAAGGCTTCCCAACACTTAGTTCATGATCAAAATTTGTGTGATTATAGGCATGAAAAATCAAGTCTGTCTGATTGACTATCTTCTGATAATTTAATCAAGTAAGATTAAAACCACCCAAAACAGATGAAACAACTCTGTTAAAGAAAGTGCTCTTTATTCTAGAATAGTCTTTATAAAGCTCATCTTTAAAAAGGTGAATATGATGTCTGCCCTGTAATTCCTCAAAATATCAGAATCAGTAAAAACAGTAGGTGGAGACTGGCTGGTATCAGGAGACACTGTGAGTATTGAGAAGTGACAGCCTAGAACCAAGGAAAATCACTGTGCTGCGAGATAATTTATAGCAAGATGAAATAGTTCCATAAATTGTGATTGCTCCAGGGATTGTCATGGTGTTAATGTGGCACAGACCAATAATAGATGTTTGTTTGGTGATATGACATCTAAATAAGACAAATTATCCTTCAAGGAAAAATGACAATTTGAAGGAAAACACTTAAATCCTCTCTTCCTAAACGGTGACAGATGGAAACAAAAAAATGTTAAAAGGAATAAACATAACAGTGCTTAAAAAGTAAAGGATAGAAGCATGGAAAGAGAGTACTTAACAAGTAGATGCTTGCAATGGAAGGGGAATAACTCCAAATGGTCTACAGTCAAGATGACAATTATGATTGACAACAATTAATTAAAAACTCAGAGTAGCCAGTAGTGAAGGCTTTCAATATTTTCAAGACAGACAAATTATATACTGTGAGATGAAACATATGCCCATTACCCTGATTTAATTATTACACATCATGTATATGCCTTGAAATGTCACATTGCACCTTCAAAACATGTACAATTACTGAATGTCCTTTGAAACAAAAATATAATAAGCAAACAAAAGAGTGATTGTATTACTCCATGTATAGAATCTACTTTAAAACTCTTCAAAATCAATGAGCCCAAAAGGAAGAAACTGTTAAAATGACACTCAGTCTTCCAGTGTGACTTTTCATGTGATGGAAGTAAGAAATTATGGCACTCCTCTGTTTCAATCACAGATTTGAGATATCAGTGTGAGCCACTGAATACATGGAGATCAGATTGTTAATCTTGATTGTGTCAACTTGATTGGTTTGTTAGAAAACCAAAGGAATTTGGAAAATACACTTCTGGTTTTGTCTGGGTGTTTGATCGGTAATATATATGATTCCTCCCTAGTTTCTCCTAGTCACTACACTTCTGCTGTACTTTCCAGCCTCCATGAATTAAGTAGCTTCACTATGCCACAATATTCAGGCATATTTATGCCTTGGATCCAGCTGACCATAAACTTAATCTATATTTTTTAAAAAATAATAATTAGACAAAGAAAGACACAGGTGCTGGGTACTGGATCTGAGCAATGAAAACATATAATACAAAACATGAGTAGGAGAAAAGTGGGAACATTTGAACATGTGATTTAGAAACCTTTCAAACTTGTTTGAAAGAGGAACTTGAAAACATTTAGACATGAGGGAAACAGAAGTCTTAGACTGCTGTAAGCAGAGCCTAAGTAATTTTCTAGAGAGCTCAAAAGATCAGTGCAATGATAGGAATAGAAGAGTAAAGGCTAGACTCAAGTGGTTTCAGTTAAGAATCAGCTCCTATTGATTGTTGGATTCAAAGTCATGTCTGCTATCTTGTGGCAGAAAATTTGTCCACATTTTGCCCTTGTTCTGAGACTACATGAGAGTCTATTAACACAGGTGGACTAATTCATCAAATGGATGACATTTCGAAGCAGCCCAGTATTTGGGGTGTGGCATGAATGCTGTTGACTGTTTTGCATATTTATAGCCGTATTTATAACAAGAATTATATGTGGAAGAGATCAGAGCACATGCCTGAAGGCAAATCAGCAAGACCCTACCGAGTAGACGATGAAGTGTACACAATTATCAACTTTGCATTTGTGAGGAGTCTCGGGGACTAAAGCTCAAGAAAAGGTTCCTAAAGAATTATTCGCTCAAAATTCATCACAATGTATCAAGCCATCTAGGTACTAAAACGTTGCTGTAACCATAGTAAAAGGAGCCTGGCATTTGTTTCTGCTGACAGCAGATCATGGCATTAACCATTTGTGCTTGTATTACTAACGTACATTACTAAGGTGCATTACTAAGTATACTAAGGTCAAGGAAGCTTTCAATGAGATTTTAAAGGCCTGGGAGGCCAGACAAGGACCCTGTGAGAGAGCAGTGCAGGAAACCAGGAAAATAAAGGCAAAGAAACAGTGGAAACCTCCTGCAGTTCAAGAGGCCAGGAATTAGAACTGTTACATAAAGAAGGCTGTAGTCCACTAATGGAGCTAGTCAAAGAAAGAGATCATGTGGCCTGCAATCAGCAGGATCATCGATGTAGACCTACCCATACCCCATGGAACAAACATTTCAACACCATATATACTAGATGACAGACCTAGAGCTATAGGATCTAATATTTTCCCTCCTAAATTTCATAAAGCTTTGATAAGAGTCTTATTATCTTCCGATTCTTCCTTTTTAGAATAGGTATAATTATTCTGTGCCATTGTACCTTGCAAATTGTGTGGTATGCTTTTATTTTCCAAGAGGTTTACTACTAAGAGTTTGAATTGTGTCCCAGAAGAGAGATATAGACATGGACTTTTGAAAAATGTTGAAACTGTTGAGACAAAAAGTGATTACTTAATTTTCAGTTAGACAAAAAAATATATATATATATATATATTTTTTTTTTTTTTTTTTTGTCTTTTTATCGGTACCGGGGATCAAACTCACGACTGCCTGCTTGCAAGGCAGGCGCTTATGCTGCTGAGCTAAACCTCCAGCCCCGTACAAAAATATTTTTAAGAATTTTGACCTTATGCTTATTTGGGGATTAAGCATGGTTTCTGGAGTCATGTTGAAGAGTGGGATGTGACAATGAAGTCTAATTGTGTCAATTTGATTATTTTAGGATCTTCCCAGGGTATGGTGGAACACACGTGTGCATGTATGTCTGAGTAAATCACGAGGGTGAGACCTAGAGTATTTGTCTATGCGGTTCCTCACCCTCTTCCTCTCTGTCACTGTTTCCTGCTCTGCTTCTATCATAGCATGAGTTCAGAAGCTTTGCTCCATTGTGCCCTTGGACATGTTTCTGCCTTGGAGCCTGCTTACCATGGACTGAATCCCTGTACACTGTCAAATTAAATGTTCTCTTTAAAGATGTGGTTGTGAAGTATCCAGTCCCAGTAATGGGAAAGCTGAATAATGCAGAAACCTCTTATTTTGAATTTCTTAACTCTGTTAATAAAGAGTGGTATTTGAAAACCTAAAGACAAATCTCACTCTGTCAGATAGAATGATTCTCTCTTACTCAAAGATTGATGATGGTGATGATGATGATGTTGATGATGTTAATGAAGAGTCCCCTTGTAAATATGGTATGCAATAAAAACCAAAGAAGTAAAAGAGTTGGAGGAAAAAAACAAGAAAGAAGACAAAAAGTAGCAAAAAAAAGAGGAAGATGTGAAAATATTCACTGACTTCAAGAAACAAAGAAAATCTGCAAAAAGTTATGGCTTGTTACTTTTGCTGACTTAGCTCGTACCTTATACTTCACTGAACATGAACAGAGACTTTAAGGTCAAATACCATGGTATGAGACAAATGTAATACACAGATAGACTAAAAGGAGCTTCTTTTGTGGTCACTTAATCAAAATGACCTGTTTTTCTGGAAAATTTAATAGTATTCTCTGTAAAAAGTAAGAATCAAAAAAAAAACATATAAATAATTAATACATTAAGATTAGTGCAAAGGAAATACACAATGGTTTGAAAACTTGATACAATGAATGGGAAAGATCTAAATTTTATATCAAGATGGTTATGAAGATTGTTAGGAAATATTATTTTACACTAAGCATACAGAAAATTGAGGTTTTCCATGTCAAATGCATATGGTACTATTTCATCTGGCTTCATACAGGAAAAGTGAGAACTTGTACTCTATTGGTATCATCTCTGTAAGGTATAATTTCTGAAACATGGCACACTGCATGCATTCATAAAAGTGCCCGGACTGGGGACATAGCTCAGTAGCATAGCACCTGCCTGGCAAGCATGAGGTGGTGAGTTTGGTCACCCGTACCAAAAACCCAAGAAAAAAAAAAAAGCCTGATAATTATCAAGTTTATTTTAAAATGATTAATGTTTCCCAGATGAAAAAGGAGCAAGCAATGGACATACTAATATGAAATGAATGTACATAGTTCTATAATGTACACAGTTCTATAATGTACATAGTTCTATAACGTACATAGTTCTATAATGTTGACATAAAGAAACTTGAATTGAGTAGAGTAAAATAGCCAATTTTTTTGTTTTTATATTTATTAGTACACTTTTGCACTGTATAATATTTACACTTCTAGTGTGGGGTTAGTATATAAACATGTATTTTTCCATCTCCTTTTCCTCTCCTCCTCATCTTTCTTCTCTCTCATCACTTCATCTTTGATCCCCTACCCAAATGAACAAAATCGACCTCTATAATTACATCATCATCTTTTATTTTGCTTTTTGTTTATGTTCTGGGTTTCTCATACAAAGGAAATTGTGTGCTGTTTAGGCCTGTGTATCTGGTTGATTTTACTTAACATTATATTCTCAAGGTTCATCCATTTTCTTGCAAATGACTCCAGTTTTCTTTATGACAGTGTCATACTCCAATGTGTATAAATGCCTCATTTTGTTTGTCTAGTCATTTGCTGATGGGCGTATAGACCACTTGCAAGATTTAGCTAAAATGGGTTGTGTTGCTATAAACATGATTATACATGTATCACTGCAATAAAATATCTTTAACTCTCAGAAAAAGCAAAGCTTCTCTTTAATAAAAGCATCCCTTCATTTTTTAAGGAAGAGAGCATGAGAGCTTGAACCAACTAAATAAACGCAAGAAAGATAGCTGGCATTTTTACTTCATGCTTTAGTCATCTTTTCTATTGCTACACACAATACCCAATGCTCAAAAGAGAGAAAGGTAAACTTAATTTATTATTTGAGGATATTCAATCCATCATCAGTTATTCCTAAAGCAGGAATATCATGGCAGAAGTGCCTGTTAGAGTGCGCATTATGCAAGCAGAAAGAAAAAAAGAAGAACCGCATCAGAGATATAAGAAGGATATAAATCTTTTTGTTTTTCCTTTATTGGTAATATCTTTTATTTTTTATTTTAAAGAGAATAAACAAAAGAGGGCAAAACAAAGCAGATCAGCAAGAAAAATGTAAACAACACAGAACTTCACAACAAGGCAACTGGATTTTAACAGTAGCTACCATAGTGTCTCTTCTTTTGAAATAGTTGAGCACACCTTCACATTCAGTAATATCAAACATAACAAAATAGGGTAAAACCGTTCAAGAGAATACAGGTATTAGAGGGCATTCAGAACCGAATAACAGAAAATGAACATTGGCTACTATAATAGCTCATTTCCATTAAAAAATTTGCTTATACTATCACACATATTAAAATCCAGTAAGACACAACATGATAGAATCAATGGAAACAGAAGAGCAAAAGCATAGTAGGACTTTCAACCAAGATGACATTAAATCAGCAATGACTGCCATAATGTCTTTTTTTTTTTCAAAGTAGCTGTTCATACCATAACACAATATAAAATCAAACAAAACAGAATAAAGCCATTCCAATGAATTAAAACATTATAAGGCTTCAAAGCAATGTAACGGGGAATCATTATTACCATAAAATCTTATGTGCTCTTACCATTTCTTATACTAGGGAGACTCTATGGTATTTATACATGTGAGTTTGATTCATTTCACTTATGAGTATGGTCTCAAGCTGCACCCATTTATTTAGAAATATCTCAATGTGATAATTCTTTATAGCTGAGTAGTACTCCACTGTATAAAAATACCACAATTTTCTTATCCATTCCTCAGTTGATGGGCACTTAGGTTGTTTCTAAGATCTGGCTATTACAAATTGTGCTGCTATAAACATGGGTGCATATATATCCCTATGGTATGATGTTTTCAGTTCTTCTGGGAATATGCCCTAGAAGTGGAATAGCTGGGTCAAATGAGACTTCCAATCCAGATTTTTGAGGAATCTCCAGACTGACCTCCATGGCGGCTGCACCAGGCTACACTCCCACCAACAGGGCAAAAGAGTTCCTTTTCCCCTGCAGCCTCTCCAGTATTTGTTGTTGGTGAATTTCTTGATGCTGGCCATTTTTTCTGGAGGGAGATGGAATCTCAGTAATGTTTTAATTTGCATTTCTCTAATCACTAACGATGAAATTTTTTCATGCATTTATTTGTAATTCTTCATCTGATAACTGTGTATTCATCTCAGATGCCCATTTTTGGATTGGGTCTTTGAATTTTGGGGGTCTGATTTTTTTAATTCTTTATATGTTCTAGATAGAAGTCCTTTGCCTGAGGGAAGGTTCACTAAGACTTGTTCCCAATTTGTGGGTTTTCTTTCACTATTCTGGAGATTTCTTTTGACACATAGAAACTCTTTAATAAGATGTAATCCGAGTTGTTCATGCTAGGAAGTATTTCTCGTGTGGTTTGATTCTTGTCCATGAATTCTCTACCTACCCTTATGTCTTCAAGACCCCTACTTTGTCTTCAAAAGATATAGTGTTTCTGTTTTAATATTTAGATCTTTGATCCATTTTGACTTTAGTACATTGTGTACACCATTTAGTACATGGTGATAGGAATGGGTCTAGTTTTAGTTTTATGCATATGGAGAGCTAGTTTTTCCAGCACCATTTATTAAAGAGACTGTCATTCTTCCAGGGAACATGTTTGAACCCTTTATCAAAGATAAGGTGTTTGAGTGTGTTTCTAATTGTGGTTCTATCTTCTAATCAATTTTGTTGACCTTCAGATCTGTTTTTATTGCAGAACCATGTTGATTTATTACAGCAGCTTTGTAGTATAACTTTAAGTGAGGTATTGTGATGCCTCCTGCCTTGCTTTTCTGCTTAGAATTGCCTTTGATATTCTAGATCTCTTCTGGTTCCAGATGAATTTTAGGAGTGATTTCTCTAGATCTATGGGGTATGTCAGTGGTATTTTCATTGGGATTGCATCGAATCTGTATAACAATTTTGGGAGATTGGCCATTTTCACAATATTTATTCTTCCTATCCATGAACAAGGGATGTCTTTCCATATTCTGAAGTCCTCTTTGATTTCTTTTTCAGGGTATTATTATTTTCCCTGAATAGATCCTTTACTTCTTTCATTAGATTAATTTCTAAGTATTTCATTTTTTTGGATACTGATGTGAAGGTTGTGGCTTCCCTTATTTCTCTCTCAATGATTCTGTTGTTAATGTATAGGAATGCTATTGATTTTTGATTATTGACTTTGTGTCCAGCTACATTGCTAAACTTATTTACTATAACTTGGAGTCTTTCAGTGGAGTATTGGGGGTCTTCTATGTAGAGTACTATGTCATTTGTGAATAATGATAATTTAACTTCCTCTTTCCCTATCTTTACTATTTCTCTCCCTTGTCTAATTGCTTTGGCTAGTATACTCAGTACTATGTTGAAAAGAAGAAGTGATACAGGCCATCCTTGTCTTGTGCCTGATTTTAAGATAAAGGCTTTCAGTTTTTGGCCACTTAATGTGATGCTAGCTGTTGGTTTGTTGTATATGATCTTTATCATATTGGGGTAAAGACCATCTACTCCAATTCTCTGTAAGGTTCTTATAATGAATGAGAGTTGTTGGACCTTATCAAAAGTTTTTTCTGCATCTATAGAAATTATCATGTGATTCGTACTTTTGGCTCTAATGATATGGTGAATTACATTTATTGGTTTACATATGTAGAACCATCCCTGCATGCCTGGGATGAATCCCATTTGGTAATGGTGTGTAATCTTCTTGATGATCTGTTATATCCTGTTTGCCAATATTTTATTGAGAATTTTTGCATCTATGTTCATTAGGGAGATTGGCCAGTAGTTCTCTTTTAGTTGGATCTTTCTCAGGTTTTGGTACTAGAGTAATATTTGCTTAAAGGAATGACTTAGAAATCATTGCTTCCCTTTTGATTTCATTGAAGAACTTCAGGAGTGTCAGCATTAAGTCTTCTTTGTATTTCTTATAGAATTCCATAGTGAATCTGTCTGGGCCTGGGCTCTTCTTTGTTGGGAAGGACTTGATTACATTTTCAATTTCATTAATAGAAATTGGGTTATTCAGCAGTTTTACATCTTCTTGACCCAGATTTGCTAGTCCATATGTTTCTTGGAAT
Source organism: Cavia porcellus (assembly GCF_034190915.1). NCBI lineage: Eukaryota > Metazoa > Chordata > Mammalia > Rodentia > Caviidae > Cavia > Cavia porcellus. The sequence goes on from NW_026947501.1 coordinate 32,020,900, forward strand.
CTGTCCATTTCTTCTGCTTTGTTGAACCTATGAGACTAGAAGTTTTTGAAATAGATGTTGATGATCTCCTATATTTCCAGAGTCTGCAGAAATTTCACCTTTTTCATTCCTTATTGCATGAATCTGAGTTGTTTCTTTCCTTTTTAAAATAAGGTTGGATAGGGGCTTATCAATTTTATTTATTCTTTCAAAGAACCAACTGTTTGATTCATTGATTTTTTGAATTGTTTACTTAGTCTCTATTGCAGTAATTTCTGCTCTGATCTTTGTAATTTCCTCCCTTCTTTTGGCTTTGGGCTTGACTTGCTCTTCTTTTTCTAGATGTTTGAGGTGTAGCATCAGTTTGTTTATTTGTGTTCATTCTGTTTTCGTGATGTGGGAACTCAGTGTAATGAATTTTCCTCTGAGGACCGCTTTCATTGTATCCCACAGATTCTGGTAAGTTGTATTTGTACTTTCATTTCCTTGTAGATATTGTTTAATTTTGTCTTTAATTTCCTCTATGACCCACTGACTGCTTAAGTGTATTATTCAATTTCCATGTGTTTCTGGGGTTTTTGCAGTTTTTTTTATTATTAATTTCTAGTTTCATGGCACTATGATCTGATAACATACAAGGAATAATTTCAATTATTTTGCATTTACTTAAGTATGTTTTGTGGGCTAGTATATGATCTATTTTAGAGAATGCTACATGTACTGCTGAGAAGAATGTATATTCTGATGTTGTTGGATGAACACACTCTGTATACATCTATCAAGTCCATTTGTTTACAATTATGATTCAAGTCAGATATTTCTTTGCTGATTTTCTGTCTGGTTAATCTGCCCTTTGTGTCAATGGAATGTTAAGGTCTCCTGTTGTAATTGTGTTATTGTTAATTTGAATTTTCATTTCTGCTAATACTTGTTTTCTATAGCTAGGTACTTTAGAATTTGGTGCATATATATTTAATATTGTTATCTCTTCCTTGTGAAGTTTTCCCCTAACTAGCATGTAGTGACCTTCTTTATCTCTTCAGATCATTCTTGGTTTGAAGTTCACATTATCTGCAACCAGAATCACTACTCCTGCTTTGTGTGTGTGTGTGTGTGTGTGTGTGTGTGTGTGTGTGTGTGTGTTTCTGTTGCATGAAGTATTGTTTTCCATCCTTTGATTTTCAGTCTATGAGTTTCCTTTTGGGGTCTGGATCCATCCTGCCAGTGTGTTTCTTTTAATTGGTGAATTGAGGCCATTTACATTAATAGTTATAACTGTTACGTATTGGTTTATTGTTGACATGTTATCTTTCTGCTGTTTCATCTCTATCTTTTCATTCTGTTTAATTGTCTGCCTTGCTTAGTAGGTTTTTTTTCCCCTTATCTGTATCCAATATGTCTTTCAGTATTCTTTGCAGGGTTGATTTGGTGATCATGAAGTTCTTCAGCTGTTCTTTGTCATGGAAGTATCGTATGTCTTCATCTATTTTGAAGGACAGTTTTACAGTCTGGGTTCAAAGTCGTTTACCTTCAGGATTTGAAATACTTCACTCCATGCTCTTCTTGGATTCATTGTTTGTGTTGAGAAGTCTGCTATTATTCTGATCAGTTTTCCTTTATAGGTGATCTGTCTTTTCTCTCTAACAGCTTTTAATATTCTGTTCTTATGTTGGATTTCTGGGATGTGATTATCATATCTGAGTGTAGTTTTATTGTGGTTATGGCTATTTGGAGTTCTATGTGCTTCACTAATCTGTATGTTAGCTTCCATTTTCATATTTGGGAAATTTTCAGCTCTTATTTCTCTAAATAGCCTCCTAATATCATTTGTGTTGTCCCCTTCTTTTTTGTTTATCCCTGTTAATCTTATGTTGTTTTTCTTTACATCATCTTGCAACTGTGGAATTGTTATTTCCTCATTCCTTGTTATTTTTAAAAGATCTTTCCTTTCCTGTTCACTAGCTGCAATCTTGTCTTTGAGGTCTGAAATTCTATCTTCACTTTAATTGAAGTGGTTTCGCCAACTTTCAATGGATTTTTTTTATTTCCTGTATGTCTCTTTGAATCTGCTTCATGCATTCCATTTGTTTATCATACTGTTCATTCAGGGATTATACCTTTTTGCATTGTTCCTCTAATTTTCTAACTGTGATCTTTAGATGTATTTAGCATTTCTGTCATTACTTTATCATTTCTTCTTTTACCTGGGAGATTATTTCTGATTTGAATTCTTTTATAGCTTTCCAAAGTTGCTTCTTTATTTCAGTTGATATCATTTCATATGTATAGCTTATATTTTCTTCTATGTACATGGCTCCTAGGCTTTCTTGGGAAGGGCTGGAGGTTTGAGATTATATTTTTTTGTCTTGTCATTTTCCTATATTTCCATGTTTCAAATGATGTTCCAAAGCTTCCCTCAGGTGTGTTGGAAATTACCTCCTATGCCCTTGGCTGCTGGGACTGAATTGAGATTTCTGGGAATGGCCCAGTCAGGCCCAAAGGACCTCCTGTGCCACCTTCAGTTTTAGGAAGCTGGGCAGGCACCTAAGTGCTGGGAGCAATGATCATAAACTCTCTCTGAGTTAGTGCTGGTGCACTGGAACTCACCTCACGAGGCCTCAGCTCCCTGGATTGGAAGAAGGTTGCTGGGCATGGTCTAGTCAGGCCCACAAAACCTCCCTCACTTAGACCAGTGTTTTAGGAAGCTGTGTAGGCACCTAACCACTGGGAATGGTGGTCTTAGGCTCTCCCCGGGCAAGCACCAGTGCACTGGAACTCACCTCAGATGGCTTCAGCTCCCCCCCCCCGATTGAAAGAAGTCAGTGAGTGTGGTCCAGCCAGGCCCAGAAATCTCCTCAAGAATATAAATATTTAATGCCACATCTTCACAGCCTACCCAGACACAATTAGAATCACAATGTACTCATCTGCTAGACATTTCTTAACCAATGAATTTACTTATTAATATCAACATGCACAATCTACCCCTTGTCAACTTCCCATTAGAACATATATTTAAGCTATACTTAATCTCCAGTAAAGCTAATAGAAAATTCATAATTCTGCCTACTATAATATAACTATCCTACATACTGCAGGAAATGCAAAAATTTCCTACCCACAGTCTCGGCAGTTTATGAACTATTTTAAAGTCAAAATTCAAGTCTCTTATGAGACTCAAGGCAAATTCTTAGCTGTGAGCTTCTATAAAAATACAGTTGCACAAATTCAAAATATGACGATATGAGATACACATTCTATTCCAAAAGGTAGGAACAAGGGAATACAAAAGTCCTACAAAGCAAGAATAAAATCAAGCAGAAAATAAATATACCATTACTATATCTCCATGTCAAATATCTGCAGCACACAGTGGCAAAATGTGAGTTTCAAAGGACATCATTAGTGCATCCCTGTGGTCTTGCTAGTTACAATCTTTATAGCCCCTCTTTGGCAGACTTTACCTTGGAATTTAACTTTCCTGGGTCAAAACTCCCTATTTCTGAGACTTTAGCTACCTGGAATGTCCACTAAAATTTTGGCTCCATTTTTGCCACTTCCTATACAGTCCTCTTAGTGGTCTCCTTGCCAGGCCTACTGGGCCTTTCTTTGAAACTTGGGTAAAGCTTCCTTGACTCTACAACTCACACATTCTGAATGTAAAAGTAAAACCAGAATTACATACCTGATGCCAAAATCTGTATATAAAAGCAATAGCCAGGCCCTCTTGAATCAGTGCAGTCGTGGACTCTGAACGCATGGAGGGCTGAATGTGGCAAAGTCTAGAACATGGGCAAAGTTTAGACAAATTGTCTGAGAGTGTAGCACATGTGCCACCTAGTCCAACTGTCAATAGAGACTTTATTCTAAACTAAATTCCCTTCTTTAATTTTGAAGAGAATAAAACCAAACTAAATAAAACAGAAGAGTGTCAATCAAAAAATAAACATGGTACATGACTTTCAAAAAAATACAAGGAAATATATAATGACTATCATACTGCCTCTTCTTATCTTCTAAAGAATATCCTATACCATCAGGCATAATAAAATCAAATGAAATAGTACAGAATAAAACCAATAAAGACAAAACAATGGAAAAAGCACAGGACTTCAAAATAAAGTAATAGTAAAACCATAGTGGGTATCATAATGCATCTTGTTATCTTCAAAGTGGTTGCCTATACCATCAGAGATGATACAGTCAAACAAAACAATATAGAACAAATTCAGTCAAAACAAACAATGAAAGCATTATAGGGCTTCAAAACAAGCCAGTAGGAAATCAATAATGACTACCATAATATATTTTGTTAACTTTAAAATAGCTGTGCATGTCATCAAATATTATAAAATTAGAGAACTGAAACAGAAGAAAACCAAACTAAACAGAACAATGAAAAAAATTATGGGTTTCAAATCATGATAACAGATTAAAAATGGCCTCTGCTAATGGCCAAAAAAAATTTACTTTTATAGGATGTATTGAGCAATTTAGAATCTACTAACTCCTTTAGATTTTCTCTCCTTTAGAGAAACAACACAATATTGATCCATGTAACTCTGAACCATTTCACCCCTGAGCATGATCTGAAGTTATATGCATTTACATACAAGAGCCTCAAGGTTATCTTTCTGGGTAGCTGAGTATCATTCCATTGTATAAAAGTGCCATGACTTTCTTTAAAAAATATGGGACACTTCAGAAATTTGCATGTCATTCTTGTGCAGAGACCATGCTAAACTTCTCTATCATTCCAATTTTGATATATGTGCTACTGAAATGAACACATTCAAAGTACAATTTCTTGAGCCTGGACTTTACTGCCTACATCCCTATCAATGTGTTGTTCTTCTCAGGTCTGACCAGATTTACTCATCAAGCTCCACTGACACAATTCTCCACAAATCAATTCTAAGGACTTCTGTAGCATAAGGTTAGTTACAGTAATAGCAATACCTGCCTTTCTCTAGTACCCGATTTATTAGTATTAGGTGGTGTATATCTAAATGTCTCCCAGGACTCTCATGCAGTCATAAGCGAGAGATGATTTTGGAAGGAATTGGATTATGGGGTTATATCTGACTATCTATTAGGAGATGGGGTCTTGTCAGAAGAGTTAGGTCACTGGAAGTGTGACTCAGGTTATCTCTCCCTTCTGATGCATTTCTTGACCCTGTCATCTTGTTCATCATGCCCCTCTGCCATGTTCTCCTTCATGGGAACTGACCAGCCATTGCAAGGACTAAGGCTTCTAACTGTGAGCTAAAATTAAACCTTTCATCCTTTAATTTGTGGGTGTCATGTTTTGTATCCCAACAATAAGGAAAGTAACTGAGAGAGTCAGACTTCCAATTGCTGATGTGCCATCTGGCACCCACAACTAAAAATAGAAAAGATTTTATTTAGTTCAAAGTTTGGAGGAATTCAGTCTATAAATATAGGAACATCATAGTATAAAAGCCTAGTAAAGCAAAGCTGCTTAGTTCTTGGCAGTTGGTGTGCAGATCAGTTGAACAGGACTTCATAGAACTGAGCCAGGAAACATATGTAGCACCCAAGACAATACATTTGTGACCCACTGTGCTTATACTCAAGAGCATGCTGTACTAATCTCTTAGTCATTTCTTAATCCACTAAAGTTGACACATCTGTACAATGCTTACAATTTCCCAACTCAGGCTTAGCTTCCCTATAGTACATAACTAATTGTCTTAACCTCCCTCACAAAATGAACAGCAGAGGCTACTTTTCACCATAGACAAGTTGAGACACACAGTATGTTTTTTCTTGGTTAGGAAAAGGAAATTCAACTGATAGTATTTAACATATTCAGTGTGGTCCATTCTTTCTGTCTAGAATAAAATGATTGTGAAATCATTATATGTTGCTCATCAACATATTCAGAATTATTTTTATTTCTTTCAAAAATAAATTTCAAATGGAAAAATACAAATACTTGCTCTCTTTTATCCTACACTGAGGACAGATGATCGTAGACAGAGCTTTAATTGCTGAAGTTAGTGCCTCATTGTGAAGCAAAGACATTGTATAGCCCATGAAAAACATTTACTGAGTTGTAAAGAAAAAGTATATATTGATAAAAACAAAAGAAGTGTTTAGCACGCAGAGAATAAACAGGAATAAGGAGACATGTAGAGTTAATATTAAGAAAAGAATCTGACAAAATAATTGAAGCTCAAATTTTAAAATTTAAAACAAGTAAATTAGATTCAGATAAATTTCTTTCCATTAGTGTCAACCTTATTCATTTAAAATGCTTCTGTAGGGATTTAGCTCAGAGGCATAAGCACCTGCCTGCCAAGTGTGAGGTTGTGAGTTCGATCCCTGGTTCCAAAAATAAATAAATAATATAATAAAAAATAAAATTCTCTACATTGCCATATGCCCCTTTGGCTATTGTTAGATCTTTCTATGTAAATTATGTAATCTATGTATAACAGGATTTACCTGGACACCTTTATTGTGATTTTCTTTGTTTTGGCTAAATTAATGTTTTTAACATATTATTTTGGCTTGTTTGGCTAAATTTTCTTTGTTTTGGCTAAATTAATGTTTCTAACTTATTATTTTAAAGTGCAAGATCACACCATTCTTTTAAAAATCTAAGATAATTCTGAAATACATATTGAGTTAATTAGAAAACACAGATTCTGAGGGTGTCTATCAGAAGTTAGTTCAAAAAAAACAAATAAAAAATGAGCTGTATGACTATGTAGGAATTAATTCAGAAGATCAGAAATTTACTATTATGATTTCTAGAAGTTAGACAGGTAATTGAGATATAATAATAATTTTTTCTCTGAGGTAAGATTTAATTTTTTCAGTGTTTTTTGAGACAGGATTTTGCAATGCAGGCTGGCCTTTAACTCACATTGTAGCCTAGGGTCATCTCAAATGCTGATCCTCCTGTCTGTCTCCTGAGTGCTGGGATTACTTGTGTGTGCCACCAAACCTGGCTGCAGATTTTCTGAATGAAAGGGTGTACCAATGAGTATACCAAGAAGAGTAATGCAGATAAGTACATAGAAGCAAAATAGTGAAATTACTCATTTGGGTTTGAGAGCAAGGAGGCAGGCTATATTCTGTAGAGGTTAAAATAATGGGCTTTGGATTCAAAGTATGTATTTAATACCCTCATTTACAAACCACTAGGTTTGAGACCTTGGACAAATTATTATGTCTCGGTAAGCTTGAGTTGCCACATCTTCATAACATTCATATTAAGAGTATCTGCTTCATAGTTTTGATAGTTCTGTTGAATAAATTAGATGCAAGATGATTATGAAGCAGCTGCCGCAACACTTACCAGACTTCTCAAGGCTATTAATATTTATTTGCAAGTATTGTCTTTTAAATTTTGTTTCTCACTCTGGTATCTATCTATCTATTATCTATCTATCTATCTATCTATCTATCTATCTATCTATCTATCTACACATACACATGAACACAAGAAAAATGTTTTAAACTTCTAATTTAGTAATAATGCAAATAAGGAATAAGACTTTTGAGACAAAAATAAAGTATGGAGAAAAATATATTTCATCAAATGCACATAGGAAAGCAAATTTTAAAAACAGAAAAGTCTATCAGTACACTTAACAAATTGAAAAAATGTGGAAATTGAATCCAATGTAGGCAAAGTAAATAAGATAACAGTAAGAGCATAAATCATTAAGATTACATGATAGATAGATATTAATCAGATGCACAAGATAAAGTATACATGATTTCTTTTGCATGAGAAACCCAAAGCATAAATAACATAAAGAACAAATGTAAAAATTAGATAAAAGGAACAAGAGAGTTTTGGGCTTTTGTGCTTTGTCTTGTATATTTGTTTTGATTTTTGTTTTCTTTTTTTCCTCTTTTTTGATATAGAATTTCACTATGTGTCTCAGGCTGGCACTGAACTCACTTATGTAGCCAAGGCTGGCCTCAAAATCAGGGCAATTCTCCTGCCTCAGTCTCCCTGGGATTACAGGAGTATGCCACCATGCCCAGCTGAACATGGATCTTCTGAAAAAGAAAGAGACCAAGAAATGAAAAAAGGGAAATACGTAAGGAGAAGAAAATGATGCAAAAAGGATTAAAATACATTATGGCATGTTTACTAACTCCATAATGAACATAATCATTATGTACTAAAAACACGTACTAATAAAATATTTTTAAAATTGATGTTCAGTACATGCAGACATGTACTATTTTTTTAAGAAAATGAAATATATACATTAGTGTATATTTTCCCATCTTTTTATTTTCCAATATCATATTTTTGATTAAGCCTTTCCTATAGCACAAAATTGTATGTTATGATATGTTTATCTGTTTACTAGAGAAAAATCTTAGTAATATATATCGATATAGTATATATATATATATACATATATACATATATATATATATATATACTTTAGTATTGTATATTATAATTTCTGTCTTTTTGTAAGTTCTTAAACTTTTCTTTACTTGGTTATTTTTATGATTTTTATATATATAATTTATAATGTGCTCCTGTGTTTGTATATAATGATAGCTCATATAAAATCCATCCTTTCCTAATTATTCCAGTGTCTAAGTCTCCACAAAATAAAAATTGCGTAATCAAAATTTACCTGCTTCTAAGTTCATTACTGTTTAACATTATTAAATATGATTATAGCTAATTTTTATTTTACTTTTGAATATGTTGATGAAGCAACCAAAATGATGAAATTACTCTTTACATTTATCAGATTTCTTTCACTGTGACAACATATCTGAGAAAATTGATTTGGCTCAAGCATTCACAGGTTTCTGTGCATTGCTTTTTGCCTGCATGGTTTTCTGCTTGCTGAAAGACTAAGCATCATGATGAGCACACTGTACATCAGAGCAGTTTACTTCGATGTAGTCAGAAAGGAAGTGGAGGGAGACAGAGCTAAGGCTCCTAATACCTCCTTCAAAGGTAAGCCGCAATGACAGCTTCCTTCCACCAGATCTCATTTTCTAATTCTTCCAACACCTCCCAGCAGCCCTAAGCTGGTAACCAAACTTTCGATGCATAACCAAACCACAGTATATAGTATCTGGGCTCCTTTTCCCTCATTGTTGAGACAAAATATCCAATGCTCAAAATTAAAGAACAAAGTGTTTATTTGGCTCACAGTTTACGGAGCTTTCAGTACATAATCAATTGGCTCCAAAGCAGAGTGGCACACAGCAGAGGAGCAACAGTTCATGGTAGCAGCAGATACCAAAAGCAACAAGAGCAAAAGAAGAACAAGAACTAGCCTCTTTTCCTACCTTATATTGTATGTAGTCTACCCATCCTAGGGCAGGTGTGCACTCATCCCCATAACCTCAACATTGGACTATGAATCAATCTGAACCAATCACAAACTTTAAAAGCCCATGACTGCATGAGGCTTTAGAGGGAAATCCAGACACAAACCATAAAATTTCACCCCTGATCCCTCAAAGATTCAGGTACAGTCCTTTATGTAAATGGCGTTTTGTCCATCTCTAAGAGTTGCCAAAATCTTAACAGTTTTAGTATTGTTGAAAAGTCCACGTCCCAAATCTCCTCAAGACATAAGGCAAGTTCTTTTCTGAAGGTCCCTGCACAAAGAAAAAGAAAGTTAAACACTTCCAAAATTCTATGGCACAAAATAAACATTTCTGTTCCAAAACTTACAGATCATGATACAAAGGACTGGGACCAAAGCAAGTCTAAACACCAGCTGGGCAAGCAATAAATCCTATAGTTCTCTGTGGAACATCTGAAGCAATTTGTGGTAAATTGTGAGCTTCAAAAGACTTGCAAAACTACAACACCTCCAGTGGTTGTAGCTAGCGTAGCTTCTCTTTTGGGCCAGCTCTGCTCAATCCTGGCAGCTTTCCTTAGATGATCCATGTTTCCAAACTTATGGATACTCTACTGCACCTTTGGCTTCACAATCACAGCTTCACATGTTGTCTTTTCTGGGGCATAGTGCTTGACCTCCCAGTCCTTCTGAAATCTAGGTGGAAGCCTTCTTAACCTCATAACTCTTGTGTTCTGTATGCTCCTAAAACTAGCACCTTGTAAATGATGCAAAGGTCTGCTGCCAGCTTGAGCATGAGTCGGTCTTTCTTCTCACTTGGAATAGGTGGAAAATACCTGTGCTGTTGGGTGCTCTGAATCCATTTCTCAGGAGCAAATTCTGTAGGCTGCTGCTATTCTGGAAAATGGTGCAGCTGCTACCATTCTAGAATATGGTGCTCCAGGACTTTCTTCTCAAAACAAAGTCTTTCACTATTGTAGTTTTGAAACAGTAAAGAATAAAGACTTCCTGCTTCTTGTGATGCCTTCAAATTATCTTTCCTATTCTCTGTTTTTTTATGAGCAATCAAGATCTCCTTTACTCTATTTTTGCAGTGTGTATTATTACTAGAGTTTCCCATATGGCCAAACCCCCATTTTATATCACCCTATGGGACTCTTTGCTCTTGATTCTCAACATAAATCTGGATAAAAGCCCCCAACCATAGCCTCGTCACAATCTCAACATTCAACTGCTTTGAAATTTCTTCTGCCAGCTTAATCAGTCTGCCTCCCTTAATTTTAGTCTCTGACAAAGTCTATGGACAATAGCAAAACTCAGACAAAATTTGCCAAGCCATAAGACACAGTCTGGAGATCAACTGCCTTCTTTTCAGGAGAAACCTCCCAAGTACAGTCTTTACTAGCAGGATTTCTATCAAATTTCTGTTCTTCTGAGCTCTGACCAGAATCTGATATATAGAACAGCTGATGGCATTCCAGAGCTACTATTTCAGGCAACATCTCTAACCCTTTCCAAAGTCTTCCCGCAGGCCATTTCTAAAGGCTCTTGAGCCACATGGTCAGGTACAGTACGGCAATGATTCTACTTGTCTGACACCAAATTCTGTCTTGGCTACTTTTCCATATTTGTTGAAACAAAATACCTGATGCCCAAAATTAAAGGGGGAAATGTTTACTTAGCTCACAGTTTGTGAAGATTTCAGTCCATAATCAGCTGGCTCCAAGGCAAAGTGGTATGGCAGAGTGTCAAAAGTTCATGGCAGTATCAGATATCAAAAGTAATAAGAAAAAAGAAACAAGGAGGGAAAATAAGCCTCTTTTCCTCCCTTATATTTTATGATGGCTACCTACCCTAGGGCAGGTATAGCACTCACACCCACAATCCCAGCATTAGACCATGATTCAATCAAAAACTTTAGAAGCCCACCCCCATAATTGCTTGAGGCTTTGAGGGCATATCTATACACAAACTATAACACATACCAAATAAACATAGGAATATTGACTCTGCTGGCATCCATAATACCCACGAGCCATTCCTTCTCAAAGCTACATTGTGACTATGTTTTCAACAAGAAGCAAAACTACATTTACAGACAAACATCAATGACTATCCATTCCTCTGCCAACTAATGTGACTGCTGCTTTATTACCAATGAGAACTCTGGTTTGAATGTCAGTCCTTCCCACCTCTGGATTATGTGAGTTAAGATTTTCTATTATAAAATGTCCCTCATTTTTTGACAGCATCTAGTCAGATTCCATATTGCTTCTTTTCCTTAATCTTCACTCAGAACCATGTCTCCCAAATCCATCCCTTATGTGGAGGCCCTCCCTTCTTTCTATTTAAATGCCCTGTTTTCCTTGGATTATCTTCTCTCCTGTGGCATCAAGATCATCAAGATTCATGTGAAAGTAAATGTAATTAATAGAATAAACTTGCATACTTTTACATCTGACTAATAAACAGAGGCTACTCACAAAATGAACTCATACCTTTTAGCACTACAAATACAGATAAATTTCCCTCAAGAACTTACAAGTAAAAAATAACCTAAAGGAAAATATCTATACTACTTTGATCACAATTCAATTCATACAAATTCTTCTAAAAGAAATTATAATTATGCAAAAATTATTTTATATTTTAAACTAACATTTCCAGCAGTGTAAAAATAATGTGTTCTAGTGTGTTTCTCTGGGAACACAATAAAGTCTATATGAAATCATATAGAAAAACAGCAATTTCTTCCCTCTATAGTTTATACTTAATGAATCACTGTGTAGTGTGTATAATAGTATTTCACTTCTGAAAAAAAAAACAGGCTAAAATACATGCATGTTTGCTAAGAAAGAAAACCTAGAGGAATATATCCTAACCTATTAATATTAGTAAGCTCAGTGATAGAATAATTGCTGTTATTTGTATTTTTTCTCTTTTGTAAGTTAATACACACTAGGAGCTGCGCTTACAAAGTAGATACATAGATCAATAGATCTATAGAATGATAGAATGATTGATAGACAGATGCAAAGTAAAAATGATTTTATCATATTTGACCATATTCTTCATTGAATTGCCTAACACCTATTAAGGTTCTCAGTATCATTAATTGACTAATGATGCCCTGTGTCCATGATCTAACCTATGTGAAATCATTTTCCAAAATATAAGTAGAGATACTTATTAAAAACTTGTGCTCAACTCATTATTTGAACTTGGGTCTTATTTTTTTACATTTCCTCATTTCAACATCTGGGTGGTAGGCAATTTATATTCTGATGACTTATAGATTTATTACTAAACTAAATCAAATGAGTTCATGTTAGTACATAATAAATGATCTATTTTTTTTTTGCTTTCCATTAAAGTATCACGATAGTATGAGTTATTTATTTTATACATCTCATATAAGAGGTACTGAATATTCTACTGGAAAAAAATTTACTTTGAAAAATACACCTGCTTAAATTCTGAATGATCTTGAATTGGCATGAGAACCAATATTGGTATCTCACTGGTGCTTGAAATATTCACAGATGGCTTCTCAAATATTACTGTGCCTTTTCATTTGGAGATGTCATTGTTTAGACCACTTTTATGAATAATCAAAAATAAATCTGTGATGATAGTTATAACAATCCATGGCTTATTGTACAACAGAAAAATAATTGTCTTCTTAGATAGGTAAGAAGCTAACTATGTGACAGATAAGAGACCGTGAATATCCTCTAGCCTTTATTTAACTCTACTAACACATCTGTCTAATAGGTTTAATGAATTGCTTAATTCAAAATTTTACCTTTACATATCTGAATTGGTATTCATTTTGACAAATTCTGAAGTTTCTATACGTAAAGAAAAATTATGTAGAGGAAACAAGAATTGTTTAGCAATCATGTTAAGAAATGGAAAATGTATTATCAGGAAAACCTATCTGTAAATGTGCAAAAATATGCTACTGTATATTTGCAAGGGATTAATCTGCCACTATGGGTCTGTCTCCATAGAGAGCACCTTTATTAACATTTCTCTGAATTTCTGTTTCAGTTTAGACAACAATATGGAAAAATGTGATTCAATGCAAGTACACTTTCCACTTAAAAAATGAAATTAGTATTCATTTTATGTCATGTAAGCTGATGTCACGGTATAAAATAGGACTTATTGCAAACCACAAGAGTATTTTTAAATAAGAACTGAAATAGCCATAAATATTAAATCATTAATTGAAGCATTGCATCTGAGGAGCATTTTAGTAATAATACAATGAAATATTGTGAAGAGAACAATAGGCCAAAAAGGTAACAGCGAAAATATAGTAAGAATTTGAATTATATTTTTATTAATTTGGAATATCAAAAAGAAAAGATGCATTGCATGGTGACACTATCAGTAATTAAGCAACATAGATTTCTAAATGACTAAAAGGATTTTTAATATTTTCACCACAAAATCATGTTCATATGGTGAGGTGAAAGAAATGTTAATTAGTTTGATTGCATGTTTCTATAATGTATATGTAGATGAAAACATCATATCATATTGCATAATTACACACAATTTTTATTTGATAATTTAACCTTTTTTTAATGGAGTAGTGGAAGGAAAACTTCACTACAAATCAGAAGAGTTTACTTTTAAATCCCAAACAATCACTAATGAATCATAAAATTATAAATAAATAATTTTCCCAACCTTCAGTTTTTCTATTTTTAAAATTAATGCATTTACCAGATAATTTCTAAATACTTTTCTTGTATTCTATTTTTGAGATTTTAAGACTTATCTACTAAACAAATTATTCATTTCCTTGTAAAACCTTATTTCATATTCATTTTATGTATCTAGAATCATTTTGTATTGCTGTGGATGCATACTAGGCTTTCTGTAATTGCCTGCTAAATGCAAACTCTTTCATTAAAAGATTGAAACAACTGAAAACAGCAGATAACTCATGTTTGAAGTTACAAATAAAACAATAATTAAATCCATAGTGGCAGCATGATTCATTTATGACACATTTTTAGAGAAGTTAACTTTGTAACAAACCTATGAAAACTGTGAGACAATTGTAATTAGAATTTTTTCAGTAAATTCAATATTTTATTATTTCATATTATTATCTTTTTCTATTCAATGACATATAGTAAACAGATATAAAAGACGATAGTGGTTTAAGTTGTTAGACAAGTGTGCTAGAATTATTTTGTTATGTAACTTTATGTATGCTTTAACCTATTTTATAATAATCTCTTCAATAAAATGTATATTATAAAACATGGCATATAGGAAACTTAAAAAGATAAAGATTAAATTCCTATTAGAGAAGGTAGTATATGCTAAATCTTCAATAAATTGATTTTCTACAATGATTGTATCCATCTTGTGATATTTCAATCCTTCTATCCATTGACTGATAAACTTACTACTTATACCACATTTCAAGTCTCTACAAGGGAAGATTTTATTTAATACACTTTCATCTTTTCTTTCATATAAAGTGCTACATGACAATCCCACAAATATGCATTTTTACATCCCTGTGTGCCATTCTTACATATCAGGGCACAATTTTAAACATGAAATATTCAGAAAGACAAATAGCCCTGGCTGCCAAGTTTCACATAAAGCAACTGTTTGATATCCAAGTCTCCTCAACTCACCCACTTGTAAAATGCTCAAAGAGACATTAATCCAGATATATGCTTATAAAGTGCTAGATACATGATAGAAATTTTGCTTAACTCTTGAGTAATAAGAGGAAGAGGTGATGTTTTTGGCTATTGGTCTTATTTATGTAAATTTATCAAATACACACACGCACACATGCACAATTTTTTTTTAAAGCCAGTTCTTGGGGCAAATTCCTATTCATGCCTTTGTAGGAAAGTAAGAAAAATCTCAGTAGCAAAGCAACAATGTGCCCTAAGGAGGTTATAATTACATCATTTTTCAAACTTGTAAAAAGCTACTACCATTAATAGTAGTAGCTAGTACTTATAATAAAGTGTTTACTCAGTCCTAGAGCACTTTGTTCATAATAGCTTGCTTAATCTTCAAAATTATACCACAAAATATTTTTAAGGACCTTTATTTCAACAGATAAGATCTCATGCTTGGTCACTTGTAGAATGTTCCCAAAAAGCAAAGGCTACCTCAACTCTGTCACAACAGGAGCTCAAATAGCATCCTATTTCACACCCTTAGCAATGACAACAGTAATGTGAGTTCTCTTCTGTCATGAGATAACTCTCCACGCCTGTTCTAAAACTTTGATACAGGAGAAGGCCTGAGAAAATTGAGAGTCCTTGCATTTTTCTTACCCTTAATTTTTGCTTGCTTGTTTGTTTGTTTGTTTTGAGTTTTGTTGTTTAGTTTTTGCTTGCATATTTTGAGACAGGATTTCACTATGTAGTCCAGGCTGGCCTAAAACTTACGCCGTAGACCAGCCTGGTCTTAAACTCACAAAAATCACTCTGCCTTAGGATTCAAATGTACAGGTATATACCAAAATGCCCAGTCTCAATTTTTTTTTTTTTACTATCTCAAAGGCACCTTTTCGAAAATGAAAATTTAAATTGATAATTTATACTTAGCCATAACAACCTCCCTTAGGCATCATATAGATTAAAAGTTCAGTATCACTAAAAAAAGGTTTCAAAAAATGTGATCTAATAAAACTTTATAGGTCACAGCTTCCCAGAGTCCAGTTTCTTTACGTGCTATGTATTGTCAATATTTTCAAACTGATTGCAGCTGTGGTAAATTCACAGGCAAATAACAGTAATTTTTGTCATTTAAAAATATTTCATTTCTGCCAGGAGTGGTGGCTCATGCCTGTAATCTCGGGAAGCTGAGGCAGGAGGATCGTTGCGAGTTCTAGACCAGCCTGGGCTACAAAGTGAGCTTAAGGCCATCCTGAACTGCATAGCGAGACCCTGTCTCAAAAAGGCAAAAAAAAAAAAAAAAAATTCTACAACAAAGTACATTTATACCATACCACCAAGCTGAAAATTTTCACTTAAAAATATTAATGTTTAGAAATAAGTCATTAAGAAGTATGCCGCCAGGACTGTGGCTTGGTGGTAGAGCACCTGCCTGGTAAGCATGAGGTTGTGAGTTCAATTTCCGATAAAAAGAAAGAAAGAAAGAAAGAAAGAAAGAAAGAAAGAAAGAAAGAAAGAAAGAAAGAAAAAGAGAAGGAAGGAAGGAAGGAAGGAAGGAAGAAAGAAAGAAAGAAAGAAAGAAAGAAAGAAAGAAAGAAAGAAAGAAAGAAAGAAAGAAAGAGAAAGAAAGAGAAGGAAGGAAGGAAGGAAGGAAGGAAGGAAAGAAAGAGAAAGAAACAAAGAAAGAAAGAAAGCAATTACTAAGTGAACATCTTGTAACTCAGTTAAATGTAAATGAACTTTGCTATTGTGTACAACACTGAGCCTCATAATATAAACCCTAAAGTTAAAAAGAGCTTGGAGTGAAGTGTTCGAAGTCCTGAAAGAGAACAACTTTCTACCCACACTAATGTACCCTGTAAAACTGTCTTTCAAAATTAATAGGTAAGTAAGATACCTCCACAACAAAGAAGGGCTGAGGAGATTCATGTGCACCAAACCAACCCTAGAAAGAGTATTGAAAGATATTCTCAATAGAGATAAAAATGACCACAATTCACAGAACAACAACAGAAAGAAACCATCAGGCAGAACAATCAATTAAACAGAAGGGGAAAGCAAAGAACTGTCAACAGGAAAATGCCATGATGAAGATAAGTCAATACATACCAGTTATAATCATCCATCTAAATAGCCTCAATTCACCAATTAAAATAAATAGATTGGCAGAATGGATCCAAAGACAACATCCAACAATATACTATATACAAGAAACACATTTAACTCTAAAATAAACTTATAGCAAAACTGATGGAACAGGAAGGCTTAATTTAAGCATAACTGGAAAGTATAGTGAAAAAATGCAGATCAGTTGCTGGGCATTTCTAAAGGGTATCAGAATCATTCACCAAGAATCAATGTTATCCTAGTCCTAAATGCAAACCTACGCATATTAAGACAT
Organism: Cavia porcellus; assembly: GCF_034190915.1. Classification (NCBI taxonomy): domain Eukaryota; kingdom Metazoa; phylum Chordata; class Mammalia; order Rodentia; family Caviidae; genus Cavia; species Cavia porcellus. The sequence continues at coordinate 32,038,284 of NW_026947501.1, forward strand.
ATTGAATTTTAGGAAATGCATCATTCTGTAGTAGGCATAGTCACAGAGCAGTTTTGAAGCAGGAATTAGAAGGTATTGCATCAAAATAAACAAAAGATATGATGGGATCCCACCATCACTAATTCATTGGAGATGAGTTTTTATCACATTATAGTCCATTTTCCAAGACCATGTGCCTACCATGGATGGAGTGAGCCTCATTAAAATAAATTGAAGACCTTACAAACAGAACTCTGAAGAGTTCTGGGCTGCATTTCTCTGAATCTGAATGTATGTATTTCCCATCCTCTAACATAAAATTTTTGCTTTAGCCAGTTGTATTTATATCAATATGCATTGCTATAAAAATAGTAGACCATGATTACTTTTCTTTATATTTTTAAAAATATTTTAGTTGATTGTGTATACTTTTTAAATGAAGTCTAAAGAGTTTGATCAATTTAACAGAATCTTGGCACTATTTTGTGTCTAAATGTTGAAGCATTTGCTTTATAACATTCTTGCTAAGTTTCTAATATAGAGCACTCTCCTATCAGCTGTCTATTTAGTTCCTCCAATCTAGACTGATTGCTTTCTAGAACTGGTTTATAGTAGTCATCCAGTATATCTTTGTCTGTATCCTAGGCTGGCTTTTGTCTTAATCCGGTTTGCCACCATCGAGAAGCACCCGGCCAGAAGTGTTCTGTCCGTGCTACACAGCTTTTCATTTCTTGTATTCCTGAAAATTCTTCTATTCCCAAAATCTAGCTGATGGTGTAATGAGAAAAAAAAAAAAAAAAAAAAAAAAAAAAAAAGGCTTTCTCATTGAAAATAACTGACCGTAGCAGTTTTAAGACATTGCTCCATTCGTTAAATCCCATTTTATTTTCTGAGACTGAAGCTAGTTTGAAGTTTTTTTTTTTTCTTACATATGACAGATTTAATATTTCTCTAACATTTTTAAGCTTTCCTTATACATTTGACTGTAGATAACACGGAGGGATACATTTGACTTTTTTAAAACCCTAGGATTTTTTTTTTTTTTTTTTTTTTGTTTTGTTTTGTTTTGTACTGAGAATCAAACTCAGGACATCATACATGCCAGGCAAGACTGAAAAAATAACTTCTTACACTGGCTTACTGATGTGTGCCTATAATTCCAGGACAAGGCTGAGGTGGGAGGATTATTAGTTTAAGGCCAGCCAAAATTACATAAGACCCTGACAATGAAGTAGAAAGGAAAAAAAAGGAAAAAGAAATCTTGGTAAATAATATGTTCAGGTTCTATGAGACCCTGTGTTTGAGCCCCATAAACATAAAGACATAATTTAAAAAATAGCAGATGAGCCAAGTAAAGTATAAACACAGAACTAGCAATCTGCAAAAAGATGTACGTACAATAAATAAATAATAATCAGTATCTTAAATACGTATTACCTCTACAAATCAATGCATGAGAAATAACATAATAAAAATCGGGTGAATCCAATATTAGATCCAACTAATCATATAAAAAATTTCAAATATACTTGCCAGTTGAACATATCTCTAATAAACTAGAGGCAGGCACAATGTAGTTTTCCAAGAAATATATTTTAATTTTAGACACTATATGGACAGGGATGAGGAATTGAGAAGAAGAGGCATCTTGCAACTGAATACACTAAATAGGTCCTGAAAAGTGGTGCAAAGCCGTAATGCTGTATTTTAGGAGTTCATATCTCATTTTCGTGTTCAATTCTGTGTAATTCCGCTATAAATCTGAATATCAGCTCTGTTTTACCTTTCTCTTCTATAACCTTCCTAATCCCTATTGCATTACTTTTTGGTAATTTTTTCCCTGTATTTTAATTAAGTCATTTCATTATTTATATTCTATGCTGTTGAGGATGAATATTAACAAATCCTAATCTTATAAATGATTAGATCTCTGTATATATGATATTTCCTATGATTGTATTTTCTATCCTATGTCTATTTTATTTCTAATTTTTTAGGCAATATCTTATTTCTACTTTGAAAAAACATTTTTGAGAGCATACTATTTGGACAAATGTATTTTTTTCTCTAATGATTCAGGGACTGTACACCTTGATTTCTGTTCTAATAGTAGACCTAAAGTAAAAAGAGGTGAAATTCATGTTTATTTACAAAACCCAAGAAGTATAAATTTTGTATTGATTCTCACACTATATAATTTTTAGTAAAATTTATATTACAATTAATCTATTCTCTATTCTTCATAATTTTAGTGAATTAATTCTTAGAATCCAGATTAATATATCATTTTAGAAATATTGTTATTTATATTATTTTTATTTCCATATTAACACAGATTACTTAATTGATATTTCTAATTTTGTTGCTCTTTCCCATATCTTGTGTATCATCTACTCATAAGCACAATGTTAATTTGCTTTCATTTTTCTAATAGCAAAATAACTTAAGGTCCTACTGAGTGCTTGCATGTCCAACAACTCTGTTCTTTAATCCTTAAACAAATTAATCCTCACTTATATTTTGAGTATTTATTCATGAATTTGCTCAGTTAAGAGATTGTAAATATTTTTCCACTTTTATGACATAAAACTATATAAAATTTTGGGCATTAATTTTGCTCGTAAATTCCAGTAGCTTGATTTTTTTAAAATTTTGTGATTGCAATTTTTTTCTTACTTCATTTTGTGTAAAAATCAGAAATCTGACTGTGGCATTCAGTTCTGAAACTCCAACTCTTTCTAAGTATTTAAAATGGAGAAATTAGTATATGTTGGTTATTTCTTGTAAAAATATTATGTAATTGGATAGCACTGGCTTTGATTTCTTGACTTATTCTTTTTAATAACTGTGTTTAATATCTGTATTTCTAATATCCGTATTTTCAGCCTTCAGGGTTTTTTTGGTTTTGTTTTGCTATCTATTCATTTTAAATAAATACATTTGTGAACTATGTCCAGGATTTGGATAATATGCCCAATTTTAAAACACAGACTCATACAAAAGCCGGAAGAAAAATTTCATTTATTGTATTCTCTTAGTTCTCTAAATTGTGAATTGACAGTGTGGCCTGGAGGCACACACAAATTGCCTACTGTTTGTTTTTGCAGATTTTTTTTTGTGACACAGGCTGGAAACTCTCTACAGCTTTACCCCTCTGAGTTTGAGGTTACTTATTGCATTTCTGCTTAACAATTCCTCTACTTTCCTTAGATCCCAGCTACTGAAGTTGGTTCCAACTAAGCAAACATTATTTCTTAGTGATTATTCTCCAATTTTTTATTGTACATTTCTCTGTTTTCCAACCCACATACAAGGAGTCTTTATTTGATGCACAGAATTTTATTCTTGTACAATGTTGCTGTAACTTAGTACTTAAGTAATTTTACAGGGCTTATAAACGTATTATTATGAAGACTACTATAATGATATTCTTACAAAATGTTCCTATAACATTAAAAAGTTTAAGACTCACTATATTTGGGAAATAGTTAACAATAATTGTCAGATACTATAGGGAAAATAACAAAAAATCTGAAAGAATGGTCTTTTTCTTTTAAAAATTTCAGTCTATCTCTGGAAGTAAATTAATATAAAGATACAATATATTTGATCATTTAAAAAGCAGCTAGATTTAGGCATCAAATGGAAATATATGAGATAAAATTTGGAGAATACTCTGAGTATACAGCTATTAAATCAATGAATCCCCATATTCTTAATTTTAGTTTCATTTAAATAGCCTTCAGAATGAGCACTAACTGATCTAAACATATAAGGTTGCATAAATCTTTCTTATGTTTCTGAATCATGTAAAGAGACTGCATGGCATGTAAATCACGATGCTGCGTATTCTTGCATGCTAACATTCTTAAGTGTCTCATTTTATTGCATACGCTTATTTTTGTCTAAATGATTACATTCACTGTCAAAATCTACATTTTTATTTATAATTATATTATCAGTTTTCTTTCTTTTTCCTTCCATTTCTACTTCCAATGTTCTTGAACAGATATGGCTTATCTCACTGTTCATTCTCTAAGTCCAGGGGAGATATTTAGGAGTTGGAATGTTCTAATTTCTTTGAATGTCTGATGAAGCATGGGTGTTCATGATCACTTCTTAGATATGTTTCACCACAAAATATATAATCAAACTTTTCAAATATGAATAAAGACTAAATGAGAATTCAACATACTGGATTCAACATACTGGTTGGTATAGCCCAAGACTTTACACATGTAAAATAGACATTATGGTATGTACTCAAATGAGTTAAAATAATTTACCACAGTTGAATACATTTCATGTTCTAGGCATCATGCCAGATGTTTGAAATACAAATAGGATGCAATTCTTGTTTCAAGTAGCTATTTGTTACTGCATAATAAGCAACAAATTACTATATAGTATACATGATACTACGAATTATTGTAGAATGATATATGATGGAAACAGAGAAGAGAAACATAAGTCAAGTAGAAGACATCGTTGCAGTATTTTATGCTGTACAGAAGATTTAAACTGATTCCTGAGATAATTAGAGCTTTTCCACACCTGACTCTGTAGGCGGCCATTGTAAGCCAATCTTGTAAATTCTTATATATTTGTATATCTTGCATTAAATGTGTTTCTCTAGTAAGCACTGGCTGATTTAGTGAGTCAATGAGAAAATGCAAAATGTCTAACACTGAACCAGATAGAGAGAAAGAACACAATAGACAATAATAATCTTTTTTTTTTCATCTATCAGCAACTTTACTGAAAAGAGAAACCAGCCTAAGAGAAAATCCAGATTGATGGCAAGAACAATGCATTAGATTTCCACAGCTGCTATAACAAATAGCTACAAACTTCGTGACTTAAACAACAAAAATATATTGTCTCATACTTTAGAGGCCATAAGTCCCAAATCAGTTCCACTGCTGGCAGATGCATATACTCTTGGGAGGCTCCAGCAGAGAATCCAGACCTTGTATCTTCTGGCTTCCAATGGCTGCTTGTATTCCTCTTGCAACTTCATCATTCAAATCTGTTTTTGTAAGTACATTGTTTTCTCTTCTTGGCATACCTGTTTCTGCCTCCCTCTTCTAAGGATATATGATGTATATATATCCCAGAAAATCTCTCCATCTTTAGTTTAATTATGATATGATAAGAAACAATATTCATAGTTCCTAGGAATTAGGGCATGGAGATTCTCTAGAGAGCTACAATTCACCTTGGTAGGAAACAAGTAAAAATCATTTCTTGGATAAATTGTTTCTGGAATCTACTAGTGAGGTCTCTTCAGAGAAACAGAACTAAAGGGAACAGGGACTAGAGAAATGATGGAACTGTTCCCTCACATCTCAAATATCTGAAAAGCAGAAGAAGTAAGAGTGTAAATCATGGCTCAAGTCCAAGTCCAGATGCAGGAGACTGATGTCCCAGCTAAAAGGCAATCAGACAGAGAAAGCAAATTATATTTTTACCTAACCTTTTGCTCTATTCAGACCTGCAACTGGTTGGATGAGAACTACCCAAGTGGGGGAAAGTCATCTTATTTTGCTTAGTAAACTGATCCAAATGTTATTCCTAAGTAAAAACACTCTCAGAGATGTACCAAGGATAACTCCTAACGAAATATCTGGACACCCTTGGGCCTCATTATGTTGACACAAAATTAACCATCTCAGGAGTCTAAATTTTATTTTAGAAACTTAAAAGCCCAAACGGACTCTTAGATTGCTGTGTATTACCAAAGCGTTTGAACCATTTTATGTGTAAATACTGTAAATGCTTATTATAAAGGCTAAAGGAGACAAAGAAAAAATAGCATGTTTAGCATATCATACCAAAGCATGCACCATACATGAACACTTTGCCCACCAAAAGAACTTATGGGAGAAGTTAACACCATCAGTTTGAACCTAAAATTAAGCATAGAGTACAGATCAATTACTAACATTTTCTCCTAATACAATTTATGTATGACAATCTCTTCTTTTTGTCTGTACTTCTATTTGGTCTGCTCTCATAATAGTCTATTATTCCAGTAGAAAATAACTACAATACTTTAAGAATAAACATATTTCTTCTAGTGTCAGGTTTACCATAAGATGTAAAGGTCTTTGAACTCAGACTTTGGTAGTAATAGGACTATATTTTTCAAAGTGTCGACTGAAAATATTTTGTAATAAGGTATATACTAAGTGGTTAGAAACATTCCCACAAGGTTATTTGCAGCAGTGAAGATTTACATGATCCTGTTGTGATGTTTTAGAGGCCTGCTAGACTACTCGACACTCGGTGCTTTCACTAAATTGGACCATCTGCTTGTTTTTCTCTCACACAGTCATAGCAAGAGGCTCCCTGCAAGAAAACTCAGCAAACCATCTTAGTCCACATTGTCACTGGAAGTGCGGAGAACCCAGACTCTTCTGCATTCCTGTATGCGATTATTTCCTGTATTCACCACACTTGAAAAAAGGCTATAGTTGGCTATTTTACTACACAAGGGGAAAAAACAGCAAATACTGAAGATCTGCAGAATCCACATGATTTATAGAGCGATTTATGGAGAGCCGTATGGTAAAATTAAGGTAAAATAAAAGAAATAGGTGTTGGGGATTTAGCTCAGCGGAATAAGCGCCTGCCTTGCAAGCAGGCAGTCGTGAGTTCGATCCCCGGTACCGATAAAAAGGAAAAAGACAAAAAAAAAAAAAAAAAAAAAAAAAAAAAGAAAAAGGAAGTGTTTTCAAACAGCCATTCCACTAGTTTTTACAGAGATTAACATATTGTAGCTTCTCAGGAAGTCTAATTATTCCATCATTCTCTGTGGAATTATTATTTAAATAAATCTTCATTTTATAGTATTTATATTTTATTTATAATTAATTAAAATTATTTTATTTTTATTATTTACATTTTATGTATAATAAATGTTTATTTATTAAAATTATTTATTTAATATATGTAAAAAAAAAGAAAGCAAATGGAAAGGAAATACAGGCAGTAAAGGACAAATCTTCTCTCATTTTACTCCAGATAAATAATAAAAAGCCTCCCATTTTGAAGTATTGCACAAATTCAATAAGGAATTAAAAACATAAAATTCTGGCTTCAGTATCACATAAACTGGTTTATTAAATAAAATTAGAATATGTATGATTAAATATCTTATTACTACAATAATAATAAAAGAAAGATGAAAAATAAAAATAGAACAGTAAGAGGAATTTATATTTATGTGATATAAAGATACACAAATTATCAAGTAGTATAATCACACATTAAAATCTGATTTATTTTGTCATAACAGATGGAATATAGAATCATTGTTATGATGCTAAATAATTTCAGAAGCACTAGCATATTGGTGCCAAAATACTAACCCAATAAATAATTGCATAAAAATATGGTGCGGTAATTAGCATATTTCTGTAATATTTGAAATAATTTCTTTCAATTTGTGTGTGTGTGAGAATGTGGAGGGTACTCGAGACTAAATGCAGAGTCTTCACACTGAGCTAAATCCTTCAGTTTTAATTTTATTTTGAGACAGGCCCTTGCTACACTGCTAAATTCCCTCTCCTGGTGCAGACCCGCAAGCCCGCCTCACGTTTCTTCCTTCTCAGAGTGTCGGGATCACAGATGTGCATCACACACTGGCTACAATCTGCTTGAAATTTAAGTGTGATATTATTACTCATTTAATGATTTTGCAATGAGATATTTTCCTGAAAAAATTTATGCTGAAAAAAAAGTAATTCTTATTTATATCATGTACATGTTGAACATTTTTCATATTTCCAGAAAAAAGTTATCCATTCATTTCAATCATATTCTTACCAAGCTCCCAGCACTACTTTGACAACATGATTCACAGAAATTTTCCTAAAATGTTGACTTTGGTAGACATATCAGCTCAACGACAAAAAAATCAATAAAAAATAAATAAAGTAAGGGGTTTCCCTTCCTGGTTAAGATGTAGAAAGACATGATAGATTGTACTTTCTGCTTAAAATAAAAACAAGCTACCAAACTAACCCTGCCCCCCAAAAAAAGATTCTTCTTGTTACAAAACCAGCAATAAGCCTCAGATTCAAAGTCTAAAATAACCACCTCACTAGGTAGAAGCCCTTGTCCAAAGCTGCGGATTAGTGACACTTTCAGACCTGAAGTAAATGCTCAATAGAAGGCAGGTTAGAAAACAGTCAGCTCATCAACCAAGACAGTCTCCTCCCAAAAGCAAAAAGCGTCCAGTGCATCAGACACCTTTGAACTGATCGGTCAGGTGTGGAAACAGAAGATCCTCAGCAGCAAAGATAACCTCGTCTACCAAATAATGATGTGCTCAGACAAATTGGGCAGCAGAAAGGGGCTGAAGCAAGGCTGGAAAACAGAATGTGGCCTCTGGGGCTTAGACTGCCCATAAGGCTGGTGGGCGGTTAAGGCCTTATATTCTCGAAGTTTTGGTTTAAGCCCCAATATCTTTGAGGTGAATGGTCCCAGGGCCCACCTGGAGGAAATGTCTGAACCCTGAACTCACAGCTCCACACATTTGAAACCAAAATGAATCGAGTCACAGCAGCTGTCCCTGACCTCTCAGGCTATTTAACTTCTTGTCATGTGAGATTCCAGCCTGTTTACTTTTTGAATTTGAGCTTATAAACAAATAGAGACCTTAGAATTTAAGAGATAAAGCACAAAGGCCCTTCTAGAAAAATGTTATCTTTAGACTAAATAGGAGAAATTCCTTAAATGTTCAACTTGCTACATTGAAATAATGAAAAGAAGAAAACCTGAATATCTCACAGCTGTTTAAAATTTAAATATATAGCTGAAAGAGTTGCTGGCCCAGATCGGACACTTTAACCAGGAAAAGCCAAGTTAGGGGGCTCCTGCCTCCCCCGCCCCTATAGATTTACCTGTAACCCTATACCCCCATCCCTAAGAACCTGTTTCTGGTGCCAAGCGTGTGCCAATGAAATACCTGTGCATCCCTAATGCCCCTTGGGGTCCGCCCCAGACAGAGGCTACTTATGGGCCTCACTCCATGTGGAGAAGGAGAAGGAGAAGGAGAAGGAGAAGGAGAAGGAGAAAGGGAGAGTGTGTTCCAGAGAGAGACCACAGGCCCCGGGGTGGAGATGCTGCGCCCCGGGCCGGGGCAGGGGGGGGGTCTCTCCCAGCCTTCCGGAAATACAGCCACCGCCGCCCACTCCATTCACGGCCGTCCACTCCACTCCTTCCACAGACTTTTTTCCCTTCCACCCCTTCCACTTCTTCCCCCTCTTCTCAGACCTAACAGATGGTGCCCGTGACTCGACAGCAGGTGAGAGACTATAATTTTCCCAGTTTTTTTTTTTTTTTTGGTCCCCTGCTTTTCAAGATTCTTCACTTCTACACTCACAAATCCATATCCTCAACTGCTGTTTCTCAACCAACACCCACCTGGTGAGTAACTCCCCTGAGATAACTTTTAAAACAGGCTCTTTGTTTCCCAGCGCTCGCTCCCTCCTCCCTCTGTCCTCGTCCCGCGCGCCCTTCATTCCTGCTCCCGCTCTGATGCGCGACATCAGCGGCAAGTGGGGGGGAACCGGCACTCAGCTGCCCGGCTTATTGTGCCAGCGTTTGCCCCGCCCACTCTACATGTTCCTTGCCAGCCCGCCCCTCCGCAGCACCAGGCACACAGGCTGCCACTGCTGCCCCACGGCACCAGACACGCACCGGGCGTGAGCCACGGCCGCCATAGTTCCATGGCACCAGGCACCACCTCTGATCACCACACCAGGCCCCCAAGCCCCACCCCCTTATGTGGTCGCAGCTCCCTGCGCCTTCTTAGCGCCTCACAGATGTCGTCTGGGTGGGACCTCAGCCTGCCCCGCCTACTGTTCACCCCGCCCACTCTACATGTTCCATCCCGCCCCAGACACAACTCTGCTCTCTTCCTACAGGTGCTATCTATCTCAGTGTTTCAAGCTGCCTTTAACAATGCGCATTTCCAAAGTCTCACGGCTCTGCCCAAACTTTTTTTTTTACAATTCAGTTCCATTCGAGAGAGGCTATTTTTTTTTCTTACAATTTTTCTACCATTTATTCACTATTACTGGCCACCTGATAATTTTACCAACCTGCCTGCCTTATAATCTTAAGCCAATATTAAGCTCCTACATACTTACTTAATTCTACAGATAACTTTTACTATAGTCCAGATCTCAAACAACAAGGCAAAACTTGACCTTCAAGCTCCACAGAGACCTTTCTATGGTTGTTCATATTTTAAATAACACTTATAATTCTGAGACAGACAAATCTACACAAGGTGAAGCTACCTGCCCCCCCCCCCCCGCCATGGGCCTCACTCAAATGCAGCAGAAGACATCAGACAAAATCCCCCATCCTGGCATTCTTCGAGACCTTACTCCAGGGCTGTTTAAGCTATCCTGGCCACCAGAGAGTGGCCTGGCCATCCTACCTGGAAGCCCTCATAGGTCACTGCCAAAAGACCTTATTCCACGGCTGTTGGGTTATCCTGGCCACCAGAGAGTGGCCTGGCCACCCTAGCTTGTCACCCTCAAAGGTCATAGGGGCCAAGCGCCTTGGTAGATGTCTGTCTCAAAATCCAAATCACATTAATACTCTCAAGGTAAGACATTCTCTATATTCGTGGACATAAGAGACCACATATACAGAGTTCTTACTGAGTTGTTAGGCTAATAAATCCTCAATGTCTCATGGAGTATTAAAGGTCAACCTATGCCAGTTACAAACAGGGTCCATTTTTATACAGGTCCCAGTCCTAAGTCCTAAAATGCTTTTATTCCCTTTTAAACTGCCATTCTGGTTTCACATCACTCAGGCCCTAGATCTAACCATCCTTTTGATACTCATCTCTGCCTTAGGACTCACAGGTTGTCATGTTTTGTTGTCCAGTTTGGTTCTTAATTTCTTACATTCTATTAATGATCATTTCTATAGCAGGACTCTCTAACAGGATTGCCTACAGACTCCAACGTCATATATACCAGAGACAAGCCTTACCTACCTACCTTTTAACTTTTATGCTTTCATGGGGGGAGTAAACACCTCTCATAACTTCACTCCTCCTAATCCCACGTTTAATTTTTCAGAATTCTGCCTTGCCACCTCAACGTCATCCTGATAGAATAACAGGTCTAAATCAAAGACACCTTTCCCTCTACCTCACTTGGGTCCATAAATATGACAGTGCCATGTCTCCTCATAACATCTTGTTTCTTTGTTTTTTCCAGTCTAACATACATACATTCACCAGTGAAGTTGTCCTGGCTAAAACACCTAACATCAGCGTCTACCTGGGCATCAACCTTCATCCCGTCAACTCCCCTAGATCCCAATACAGCGCACTCAGCCAGCAGGAAGTAGTTACAGAGAAAAATCTTCTCCCCTTTTCCTAATAATCATAAGATGGGATATGAAAGAGTTGCTGGCCCAGACTGGACACTTTAACCAGGAAAAGCCGCAGCCAAGTTAGGGGGCTCCTGCCTCCCCCGCCCCTATAGATTTACCTGTAACCCTATACCCCCATCCCTAAGAACCTGTTTCTGGCGCCAAGCATGTGCCAATGAAATACCTGTGCATCTCTAATGCCCCTTGGGGTCCGCCCCAGACAGAGGCTACTTATGGGCCTCACTCCACGAGTGAAGAGAAGAAGAAAAAGGAGAAAGGGAGAGTGTGTTCTAGAGAGAGACCACTGGCCCTGGGGTGGAGATGCTGTGCCCTGGGGCCGGGGGGGTCTCTCCCCGCATTCCCAAAATAAAGGTTACTTATATTTTATATTTCTTATCTTTGCAGCCACCGCCGCCCACTCCTTTCACGGCCGTCCACTCCACTCCTTCCACGGACCTCTTTCCCTTCCTTCCCCTCTTCTTCCTCCCCTTCTCAGACCTAACAATAGCAAAGATATTTTTAAAGTTCTCTGCAAAGAAGTCTTTAGGCCCAGCCAGTATCATTAATAAATTCTGTTAAAAACTTTATGTATGTTACACCATCCTTATGTTCTTTCAGAAAATGAAAGAAATGTGCCCCAACTCATTTCTTTGAGACCAGTACAATCTTGATATCAAAATTAGACAGACATTTAGAAAAATGAATTTACAAAATTGTAGGTCATTAATATAAATGTGAATGTCTTCAACAAGATAATAGCAAATTGAATTCAGCAATAAATGAAAAAAGATAATATATTATGATAATATAGAGCTCTTCACAGGAATTTGACTTTGTGACCAACGTTGGTAATCAGTTTAATCTCGGAAATTAATTGAAAACAGAAAGAAATCGTTTGATTATCTCAGTAGGTCCAGAAAAAGCAACTGGAAAAATTTAATACTCATTCATAATGAATACTTTCAGCAAACTATGTTTAAGCCGATAAAGGGCATTACTGAAAAGCCCACAGCCGCCTTTACAATCAAGGTCAGCTTCACTGCCGAGAGAGCTGTTCAGATACACAGGACTCTGCTCCGAAGGGCCGTGTTCTTGCATTCATGTATCTGTTGTGGCTGTCTTGAAATTCTGAATAATATTTTCACTATTTTTTTAAAAAATTTTATTTAAGGAGGAAAAAAAAGCAGAGAAAGGGTACAAGTTATACAGATTTACAGAAAAAAATAAACAGTAGGAAATCACTAGTTAATGGGTTACATATTGTCATCCTAGAAATAATTGTTCAAGTCACAAAATTAAAGCTTGTAAAGAGGGCATTCCAACAGTGAGACTGCAAACAGTTCCATTCAATGATCCAGTAAAACTCAGTGATATCATTTTCTATCTTATACACTTAAATATACGTGCAGTTATATTATGCTTTTACATTATCTATTATGTCCACCCTTTTGATTTGATTGACTCTGTTCTGTTAGGTCACATTTGGTTATACTCCCTTCCAAAAAAGTAATAAGAACTGTGGGAGCAACAAAACCCAAAACGTGTAATTGTCATTGTACAAAAGAGAGGAAAAGAAAGTGCTCTAAACAATATTTTTAAATTGGAGGTCCACATCTTTGCTTTGTACTGGGCCACATTTCAATGAAAAAGACTGAATTCCTCCTTCATAAGATCAGCTCCCCACACTTTAGCATTATGCTGAAGCCCCTACCTGATGTAATAATTCAGGGAAGGTATGAAAGGTATAACTTTAAAGGAAAAACAGTCTCTACCTGCAGGTAAAATGATTATTTAAACAGAGGTGGCCCAGGCCTTGTGGCACACTCCTGTAATCCCAGCTGGGATAGGATCTTTGCAAATTCAAGATCAGCCTGGGCTACAAAGTGAGCCCAAGGCCAGCCTGAACTGCATAAGAAGACCTTGCCTCAATAAGACAAAAATAAATAAATAAGCCTAAGAATTTTATTTGGAACTTACTAAAATAATTAAGTGAATTCATCAGTTTGGCAGGTAAAATTTCAATATACAAAATGAATTGCATTTCTTTATGCTAGCAATAAACAATTCAAAGAGAAAATTTAAAAATTATCATTTATATTAGTATCAGATGTATTTAGTAAAAAATTTATCAAAGACCTATACATTGAAAAGTATAAAACATTGCACAGGAAAAATTTTTAAAATCCTAGGCAATTGTAGATGTAGGCCAAGTTTATAAATTATAATTTTCAATGTTGTTATGATAACAATTACATTGATTTATAGGTTAAATACGATTCAAATTAAATTCTAGAAGATGCCTTTTTTCCTCTCTTTCTTTCAAAATTGACAAGATGATTCCAAAATATACAGAAAAAAGTTAGGAAGTCTAAAATGATTTCTAAAATCAGAGAAGACTTTCAGTGCTTGATTGCAAGACTTACTACGAAGCTGAAGGCAACGTAGTTTTGGTATAAGGAGTAATAAATGTTTTAAATGTACACTATTAAGATACGGAGGCACATAAGCTATTGCAGACTGTAAGATTATGAGTAAGATTTACTTCTAAATAGCCGTTGGCTAGAGGTAGACCTACACTGACCTCCTTGGTGAAAGAGTGCCTGTGCTCAGAAACAGAAATGACAGTTTGATCACTATTAAAACCTCTAGTCTTGGATAATACAGTAAAGCTCCTTGGAGAGTAAAAAGAAAAGCTATCAAAGTAACATTTCCTTTCATCTTTTTAGCTAAAAAGGTAAATAAACACTTAATTTTACTTAGTTTTAACAAAACTGGCAGTTATATTATAGGGGTAGGATGATCATTTTTTCAGCAAAAAAGATCTGTGTGAGATTTCAGGACAGCATTCTTGAAAAATATGTTACACCCTGTTTAAAAAAAAAAGTCAGTGATCTACTATAGCTTGAGCCATCCTCATTTATTTTTCCCTTTTTCTCATATGATATTTAAATTCCATCTATTTAATTTGGGCAGTTCTAATCTTTAAAGGTATTTAAACATGACCACTTCATAGAACAGATAGTGCATTATTATCACTGTAAAGGCAGTTGTACGTTCCTCACTATTTTTTTTTTTATTTTAAAGAGGGTAAATCAAAACAAAACAAAGCAGATCAGAAGAAAACAATGTAAGTGACAGATTTCAAAGCAAGACAACAGGAGATCATCAGTGGCTACCACAATGTCTCTTGTTTTCTTCTAAATAGTTGTCTATATCTTCATACACAATAAATTCATATAGAACAAAGTAGTATAAAACTGATCAAAACAGAATAATGTGAAGGCATTGCAGGCCTTCAAAATCAGACAATAGGAAAATCAACAATGGCTACCGTAATGTCTCTTGTTCTCTTCAAAACAACTGTTCACGTATATTGAAATTAAATAATACAAAACAGACTAAGACAACTCTAAACAAAGAATAAAAGCATTACTGGATTTCTCAGCATGATTATAGGAAATCAGCAATGGATACCATAATGTCTCTTTTTCTTCAAAGTAGCTGTTCATTTCATCATGCATAATACAATCAATTCTCATAAACTGCTTAGAAGTTCTAGGCATGTATAAACCTCTATATGTACGTCTATTCTTTCTGCATTAGAGGAAAAAGCAAAACAAAGCAAAAAAAAAAAAAATTACTAGGAAAACAAGAAACACAAAAGGCAAATGAATAACAATAGCAAAGAGCCCCAAACAATGCCTATATAGACAGAGTATGTTCTTTTTTTTTAACATTCAATTATTTGTTGTTTTCCTTCCATTAACATAGGAGAGCTACAAACCAAGGAAGAAATTTTGGCCTCTCTTCGTTTTTTTGTTTGTTTGTTTGTTTGTTTGTTTGTTTAATTTGTTATTTCTATCATCCACTTTTCAAATAAACACAAAGTTAACATTGTTTAATAGTAAAAGATTTATGATAGTATGATAATTAGTTGCACATTTGAATTGAGCCTATTAACTAATGAGCATCAGATCCGGCGGGTGAGATTATGAAGACGTGAGAACAGCTGACTTCTAAGTATTTGTATGGAAAAAGACATTCAGGTCATGAGAAAAGTAAAGTTTGCACATAAAGTGAAAGGGCACTAGTTATTTTCAGCATACTATGGCATATCAGATAATGCTCCGCTAATGCTGCAAATCCAGGAACCTGTTATATGTTACATTATGGCAAAAGGGATTATACAGAAGTGATTAATTTTAAATATGTTGAGATTGAAGATAATAACTAGGATTATCTGGGAGGCCTCAGTTTAATCACACAGGTTCTTAAGAGAGAATCAAGAATGTTCAAAGCGCTGTGACAAAGGAGAGAGACAGAGAATAGAGGATGTTACCTTGCTGGGATTGAAAATGGAATGAGGGCTATACCAAGGAACTCAGGAAGTTTCAAAATGCTTAAAGCCAAGCTAACAGTTTGTCCTGTAGCATCTCCAGAAAGAATTTAGCCACTCTGATATGTTGACTTAGCTCTGTGAGATCCAATTTCAAACTTCTGACTTCCAGAACTGTAAAATAATGAACTGTGTTGTTTTAAGTCATTGAATGTGTAGTACTTTTTACAGCAGAAATGAAGAATTAATATAAATGTATAAGAGAGTTATTGTAGAAAATGTCTTTTCAAATGCATGGTATACATGATTCTAATCTCTAGTGGTAAGGTGACCCCACCAATCTTCCTCCACCCAGCCCCATCCATGGCTGTATATGTGGAAAATCTTTGCTTGTGTCTTCACTTTAAATGTTCTCCACTCTGTGAGGGAGATGTCTTTTAGAATACATTCATGTTGCTTCACAAATTACATTTTAATAATATAGAAAATTTAGTTCACTTACTTATTGTACCTTGTTTACACATATTTGGTCTACATTGAACTTTACTTTTTAATCATCGTACTCATATTTTATCATTTTCTGCCTGCTCTATGCATAGATAGATAGATAGATAGATAGATAGATAGATAGATAGATATCTGCTTTAATTTTCCTGTTTTGTTTTCTTTTAGCCTATATATTACATTAGTTTTTGCTATCTTAAATGAAGAAAACCTTTATAAACCATAGGCATTCTTGATATATACTGAAAGTCTCTTGTTCAAACATTAAGTATTTATATTTTGCAGAGAACTTTTATGTACACCATTTTATTTGACTCTCACAAAAATCCCACTTCACAGGTGGGAAGGTTCTCACTTTCTTCCTTCTACAGAGGCATCAAATTCCTCAGCATCTCTCCCTCTCCTGCCATCAGTGCCTTTACACTCAACCAGTTACCATAGCTAAGAGCAGGGAATGGTACAATGTAAGTCATAGAAGAACCTTCCTTAGTTTATTTTACCATCATTTACACACTTACCTGCATTGTAATTTGTTACTTTAAGTCAGATGCTTCTGTTGCAAGTTTAATTTGGCAGCTGGCAGAGGAAACTACATAATCACACTGGACATATATTACAAATTAAATTATAACAGAGTGCCAGGATAAGCAGGCATAGGGCTGATCCTAGAAGTTGATAATGGATAATTTTGTCATTAAGTCATTTTACTTACTTTCTCTGCCACATTGTCTGACATGTAATGCAAACTAGACTTCAGTTCAACATATTTAGCCAGAAAATAGTATCAAAGGGTGTTTGAAGGGAAAAGTACACATCTTGGAGACAAGATACATTAACATAATTTTGAGTAAGTGTTGATATTTTGATTTTAGATGCTGATACAACTACAAGCAAGTCAGGATTATAATTACTCCGGTCAGATGATTATACCATTTTTTATTCCTCTCTCACTTAGGTATGAAGGAAATAAAGCAGCATTAATTGATTGTCCAATGAATGCCAAAATATAGTACTAAGATATTTATGTATGTTTAGATGTTTTTATTTAGTTTTATCCTAGTGAAATAGATATTTTATTAGATTTGTTGTACTGACATAAAAGCTATGGTGAAAGGATATTTTTCAGTGACCAAGGACAGGATATACAGCAGGCATGATATTTCAAAACATTTACAATGTAAAACATCAGAAAATATGTGACTCAAAAATACTAACATTAGCTCTGTCCTGTTAGTACACACACACAAAAAAAACAATTTTGCAAAATTGGTACAATTTCCCTTGGTACAATGATTCTGAAAGTGTGTTCTTTGATCAGCAGACTCAAAACCATGAAGAAGCACACTAGAGATTTGTTTATTTGTTTCTATCCTAGACTTACATGAAATGGTCCCTGAAGCTTGAGAAGCACTCCCTGGTGTTTGCCTCGTTGCTTCATATTTTCCTTTTACTGAAACTGTTGCAGAAACTGTCCCTAGTTCAATAGTGTCTCTAAAGAAACTCTTTGTTTCTTGAGTTACTGTTTTCTTTCTGTGTGTTTGCTTTGGTAGCACATATACTAAGATATTTCCTTCCAAAATGGACCTTTTGTTTTCCTAGACTTTCTTGTGACCTCAAAATATTACTTATGAATGTCATTGGCTTCATTCCAAGCTAATCACTACCAGTTTTCTTCTTTGTAATAGAGTTTGCAGGTTGAATATTGTTCATACTATTGTAGCCTCTGAGAAAACGGAGTGAGAATGCAAGGCAAAGCTCAACTGAATGATTGCTTGATACGACCTTTTCCATTTCTTTAAACAATTTAGACTTGTTGACTTTCTTCTTTCTTGCAGAGTGGGGAAGCTTTGATAGTGATAAGTGATGTTCACCCAATTTAGCGTGGCATTTTTAAGAAAACCAACTGTGGCTAAAGTGACTCTTAATCATTTTTACCTCATGGTGTTCACATAATTGTATAATTACCTTCCCTTGAGTTTGTGAAGAACCTGTGACTACTCACAAGCCAACAGAATGTGATGAAGGTGACAGGATGCCACTTCTATGATTAATCATGTCATGTGGGTTTTTTTTTTTTTTTTTTTTTTATTAGCTAAGTACACTAAAACCTCCTGTGCACGTTTGATGAGGTAAACAGTTATATGGAAAGAGTTCATGGTTGGGAGCTGCAGGAAGCTTAAAGGCAGACCCTCAGCAAATAGCCAGCAAAAAGCTGGAGCCCTCTCTCATACAGCAGAAAAGAAGTCAGTTCTGCCAACTCTCTGAATGGTGATGGAAGCAGATTCTTCCTGAAATGAAGCTCCAGATGAGAATGCAGCCAGGTCAATAGCTGTAAGACTGTGAAATCAACTGAACAGAGGATCACATGGAGCTCTTTTCAGACTTCTGGCTTCCCAAACCAAGAGAGAATATATCCAACTTACTATAAGCTGTTAGCTTTGTGCAAATCGTATTAAAGAGTGGTACAAAATTAATACACTAATATTCCCTGATTTTTCCATTTGTTTTATTTCTTATTTTCTCTGGCAGATGTCAAAGACTTAAAAGACTAAAAGAACATGTAATTTTGGACCACATTGTTACTAGTGGGCTTCTTGTCTCTCTCCTCCCAATTGCTCAATTCTCTTTTGATTATATGTTGTTTGATTTGTATTTGATGTTTAGTTCAGCTTTTAGGAAAAATTATCTCTTAAAGATTACAACCATAATTACCTTTTTTTTTTTCTCATTTTCTTCCTAGGAAAACAAGTCCTAAATCTTGCAGATGTCCCATCTAGTAAATTCTGTGGGGATTGAGGACTTTTTTTTTTTTTTTAAAATTCATGTTTCCCTCTTGTTTCCTAATCATCTCTTCATTTGCTTTTCTCCAAATGTGAAGCATTTCTGAGATTGGACTCATTAGTTTTTCTGGACTACTTCTGGGAAAGCTAAAGCAGAAACTGAGCCTTGACAGTTGCTATGTTTTCTCTCTCTTTCCCTGATCACAACTTTTTAAATACGATGGTTTAAGACTGTGACCCTACTTTAGCTTCAATAATGTAGGTGTTGTTTGCTAGTTTTCCTCTTATTTTACATTCATTTTTTTAGAAAAGATAATGTTTTTGAAAAATTTCATGTCCTGCAAACCTTCCCTCTGGTTTCCTTCCCACTAAAGCGTTGGGTTTCAGTAATACAGGGAAGAATGAATCGGCAGCTGTGAAAACAGAGTATTTTTCAACTTCAACTGATTTTTCGTCTTTTATTTTTGCAAGGCAATAGTGTTGAAAGCTGTTTGGGATTTTGTCCGTCTGTTTATTTGTTTGTTTTAAAGTATTAAAAATTATTTGGCTGCCACTCACCTATCAAAAGCAATATTTATTAATTTAAATATCACATTTCCTATAAATCAGTGTTGCACACAGTGTGGTCCCTGGAGCAACAGCATTATCAGCACCTTGACACTTGTCAGAAATGTGAGTTCTTGGGTGGCTTCTCAATAAAATGAATACTTAGGAGTTTGTTTTAGCAATCTGTGATTCATCAAGTCCTCTAGGAGATTGTTATGCATCGGAAAGTTTAAGAAAAGTTGGTATTAAGACAAGTGATGGTCGATCAAGGTAACCAGAAATAATTTTTTTGAGAGGGTACTGGGGATTGAACTCACAACCTCACACTTGCTACGCAGGCACTTATGTCACTGAGCTAAATCCCCATCCCAAAACTGTAGTAAATTACTGCATGACATAGCTAAAATTGCTGAACCATACAAAAGGCAAAACATCCACCTCTCCAGCCCTAGTACAAGGAGAAAAAGCAAGGAATTGCAACTGGCAAAAACATTCAGATATATGTAGGAATTCTGAAAATACTGGGTAAGAGTCTACCTTTCCTTCGCATAGCCTGAAATTTGGATGAGATTTAGTTCTTAGGAGAAGTTCCATGTTTACTTCAAGTCATGTTTTAAACAGAACCAGAGCAATAGAACATGACTGTGAAAAGAGATTGTAGGCTAGATCATCCGGTAAAATGCACTCGGTTACCTCTGCCCTGCACATAGTTTGTAGGACAACTTGATGATGTTCTTTTGCCTCAGACAGGAGGCAAAAATATACAGATGTTTGGCAGGGACCTGGGCTTGGAAAGAGGATGTTACTATACGTGGAAACCTAAATGACGAGGGACATTGCCAGGCAAGCTTACTCTCAGCTGTCAGGAACGTTGGGCATAAGCACATGCCCAAAGCCAGGCAGGAGCTGGTTGCCACTAGTAGTGGCAGTACAGGCAAGGGCTGTGTCCCTGAGATAAGTGAACCGGAGCTCTGCAGAGGGACACAGGGTTTTACTTCCTCCCGCTTGCCAGCACTCATGCTTGGGAACTCCCTTCCCTGCACCCAGATACTCTATTGTGAAAGGAGAGAAGGACAGAGGGAGAAATTAGGCCTGAGAGTGTGATTTTTTAATTCGTATATGGAAAGGGAATAATTACAACCGAAAAGTGTATTTAAATTCGTGGTCCCTGACTTACATCTGAACGGAAAGTTTAAATATCTGCTTTACAACCTCCTAGTCTGTTTCCAGTATTAGTAAAGATGCATACAAGTAATGATAATCATTCACATTTACTTTTTAGAAACATAATAAACCCATGAGTTAAAATTACAAGCTTGTTAGATTTTGTTAGTTTTTCAGGACTAGGCCCTTGTGTTCAATTTCCTTCTGCCTTCTTCAATGAATTCAATATTGCCCTTAACTCTGCCTGTCAGGAACGAAATACTCACTTTAGAATATTTCATTTTTAGAATTCTACAATTTGATATAGTTGGTTTAGTTTTCATCTGAACTATAAAATTAAAAACATGAACTAAACTATAGATTCTGTTAGTCTGATTATGATTATATAATTATTTTAAAATATACTATCACAGAAACAATAATTTTTACTAAATTACAGATTGAGTTGTATATATTTCCTCTGGAAAACAGGTGATTTTTTTTCTTGTGAAGAAATGATGTACATATAACTACTGTGCCTAGCTGTAGATTCTTTATGGAAACATTAATTTTTGAAGAGATATTTCTAGATAAAGATGAAATAAATTATTATTCCCCCTCCATTTGTAACATCAAAATAATGCTTTCCAAACTTAGCAATTATATCAGTAAGTTTTGGGTATGGACTGTCTGTATACAGAGAAATATGAAGATACTATTGTTGGGCCCAGCACTCGGGAAGATGAGGCAGGAGGATCACCATGAGTTCAAGGTCAGTTCATGCTACATAGTGAGTTCAAAGCCACCTGGACTACATAGGGAGACCTTATCTCAAGAAAAATTTTTTTTTTTTTTGCTAGGCATGGCAGTACATGCCTATAATTCCAATTTTTATCAGGAGACTGAGTCCTGGGCTACAAAGTGAGTTCAAGGCCAGGCTGAACTATATAGTGAAACCTTGACTTAAAAAAGAAAAAGAAAAAAAAAAAGGAAAGGAAAGGAAAAGAAACAAACAAAGAAAAGAAGAAAAAAATTAAGGTTGATGAGAGAAGTTCCACTCATAATTATGTAAATATGAAAAAGAATTATTTTATATGCTTTATTTAGTAAAAATATATTTCAATGGATAGTCTATCCTATTCCAAGCCTTAAGGAGCCTTAAGGACTCCACATAGGAATGTGGGTGTGGGATATGATGGCAACTCTTGAGTTGCTCACAATGAAATTCAGAAACAAAAACATAAAAAAAAAACATAATCACATTTACAGAAAAAGGGAAATACGTACAAAGTACAGCTATGACATAAGAGAGAAAACAATCCACTGAGTCAGTTAATATTCAGTAAGGGAGAAATCACAGACAAGGCAACACTTGAGCTAAAGTTTTACAAAGGAAAACTCAAGAAAAATAAGCAGCAAGCACCTTCAGAACTACCCAAACTGACTATGGATATACATATAAGAACTAAGACCCTGGGGCCAGGGATTTAGCTCAATGGCTTAAGCAACTGCCTGGCAAGCACCAGGTTGTGAGTTTAATCCCTAGTACCCCTTGCCAAAAATAAACAAACAAACAAAAAATAGAATTAAAACCCATAGTTGCTAAGACATGGAAACAAAGGCTGGAGGATACCAAGTTATTGTCTTCCAACACTAAAGTAAACAATGATGTAATTAGAGTTAATTTAAAAAGGCAATCTAGTCACATATGTTTGGTAAATCCTAGAATGAATTGAGGAGCCCTTCAATATCCTTTCTAAATATAGACCAAGTTGCACATTTGGCTAGTGTTAGAAAGAAAAGGAAATGATGAACAGGGTAATTTTTAACACAGGCAGAATTTGTATTTCTGAACAAGCCACCAGACCTGAAGGTCAACAGTCCTCTTCTGATTATTAAATAATAAAATTACTCCACCATTAACAGAATTCATAAAGTGATCTCTCATAATGCCAACCAGTAAAAGGCCAAGAATATCAACTTGGATAAGGGATGATGTCCTCTTTTTTAAGAAAACCAGAAGATTATATACATGTGTTTTATACTAATAATGTCAAGCTAATAAATTTCAAAATAAATTCTCCTTCCTTAAAATTAATGACAAACACATTCTATGTATGTACACATTAGATAATGGCAGAATTGAACTCATTAGCATAATTTTAAATATCTTTCATTATACATAGTGCCTCTCACCTTTTATTGACAATTGTCTTAGAAACAGTGCCTTGAAGTTCTAGCCAAGTGGCTTTGCTCTGTGTAGAAACAGCTCTACTTCCAAAATACAGTATGAGGCCACCAATCTGTCCAAATTGACAAATACAGTTACAAGAATTTCTTCACTTGATTACCAAATATGCTATCATGCTTATAGACTCCCTATTCTTTCATAAAAGGTTAATTCTATTGGAAGCTTTGTGAGAAGAAAATTGTATGTTATTGGAACTTATTTGAATTCAGTGCAACTACAGAACATATTTTATCTGATAATAACAATCTTCTGAATTCTATCTCCTATGACGTTTTTGAGCAGCAAAACTTCTCACTTAGCATATAGAGAACTAATTTATTTTGCTACCTCATTGACTAAACTGACATTCAACCTTACTCTACTCCTGTTCCTTTCCTTTGTGTATCTCTCTTTTGTTGGCATACACATGAAATAATATTTTTCATATATTCTATGTGGACCCATCCTTAATTCTATGACTTTCCCAAGCAATGTGAATAAAAGTGTCATAACATTTGTAAATATGAGATACTGGAAAAAATTTTATCACTAAAAATGAAGCAAAATGGTGAAATTGTTGTAAAATATGCCCTGTGATACGTGTTCTACTTACATCATTTACAAGTACATGAAGCAAGAATTTATGTTGGTGTGACTTAAAATGCAGGGCATCTGTTCTTACATAAAGGAATAATACTGTCATGTTTCCTGTTATGTAGAAATGGATGTAGGAATATTTTGACTCAGAAATACACATCTGTGTCTTATTGTTCATTCCACTATTTGACATGAAATTTGGGTATTAAAATTGTGATGTACCTCAACTTTCAGAATACTTTCCTTTTCCATGCAGGGGAAGGAAAAATAACTGTCATTCTAATTCTACTCATATGTACTTCTGAAATTTTTTCTATGTGGCTTCCTAAACTATGGATGCTACATATAAAAATATGGTGCTTACTTTGAGCCTCATGCAGTGTCTATCCACTTACCCACCTACCTTATCATTTATATACATTGGCACAATCCTATTTTATATAGTCTTACACATGTACACAAAATATCTTTTCTTTTCTTTCCTTAGTCTATTCTTTTCCTGACAATGGTTGAAAAGTCCAATGCAATTATTACTTCATCTTATTCTTTTGTAAATTTACCGGTTATTGTTTCCTATTCCTATTAGAGTTATATTGATTTTATCATTTTAATTATAAGAGATTATCTATAACACGCTGTTTTCTCACTTTAAATTGTCCTGTTGTAAGATCAAATTTTTACGTAGAATTTCTTCCTTCTGCCCTTTGTTTTAACCCTTTATATTTAAACTTCAAAATCATTTTTACTTACAGTCTGTTTAAACAATGTATACAATCTTGTGTGATTATTCAATCTAAGGGTATCTATACCATGTTTAATCCATTTAATTGCATATGATACTTGATTTGTTGCAATTTAGCTGCCTTTTAAGTTTGGGGTTTGTAGTCTGTTAACTTCCATTTACTTCTCTGTTTTTCTTCTTTCCTGCCTTCAGATATATGAATTCCTGACTGAAATGCATTCGGTTCATCTGTACTTATCTATTTCCTCTAACAAATCAGACTTACACTTACTTTTCCTCTATACATTGTAAGTACATACAGCACTTCCCAGAATAATAAATATCCCCCAGCACATGCTCAACTTTCTGCTGCCCAGACTTATTAGTGGCATATGAAACTTCATTTCTATATATAGATTTGAGAAGAGGGTGAGGAATTGCTGCAAGATTCTGTACTGGAGTCTTTTCTTGCTTCCTTTTCTTCTACTTGTCATCCCACGTTTTCAATATGTCTAACATGCTGTTTTTCAACCTTTCATTTGAAAGTTAGAAAACCAGGTATAAAATGTTAGGATATGATTTATTTCCTCTAACACTTTGAAACTCTAGTGGTATTTCCTTCTCTGACCAGAACTGTAAGCAATCCAATATTATTTCACTTTATCTTTATTGTGTCCTGCTCCTATTTTAATAAAATTTTAGCACTGTTTTATCTTTGATGTCTTATATTTCACTATAATATGCAGTGTAAAAACATGTAATTTTTTTTATCTTAAACATTGAGAAATCGATAAAGATTTTTAAATATGATATATTTCCTATTTTTTTGCATGCTGGTCATTATTTTTAACATATCTATTCTTTTTCAATCATTTTCCCATTCTTATTTATATAAATATAACTATTTCCATGGTTTTTAAAATTTTTGTGAATTTCTAATATATTTTTCGTGTTAGAATTTCTTGTTTTGTCAGGATAGTATATCAAATTATTCTTTGGTTTGTATTCATATTTGAAGTCTTATTTTTAACTATACATGTTTTATGTGTTGAGCTTTGATTTTTATTTATAAGTACTTGATCCTTAAGCTTTTTAAAAATTATATTAATTTTATATCACATAATATGAATAAGCTGCTCAGATTCCACAATTTCCATACAGAGCCTATGTTTTCATATATCTAATTTGACCAGTCACGTGTCCCTCAGGAAAGGAACTAAAGTACTAAGTGTACTTCACAGGTTATTAAATCTACATTTAATTCTACAAGATAATGCCACAGTGCTTTCCAGAGGCCGAGTATAACATTTCCTCTGAAAATCAGTTGCATTTCCTGTTTCCCATACATGCCAGTAGTTAACCCTCAGTGAAGGAATCAAACCATTGCCATCCTAGTCTAAGCAGAAACTTTATTTTATTTATTTATTTATTTTGCCTTTTTCCTTTTTATCGGTACCGGGGATCGAACTCACGACTGCCTGCTTGCAAGTCAGGCGCTTATGCCGCTGAGCTAAAACCCCAGCCCCGCAGAAACCACTTTAAATCCCTTGCCCCTGCTATGCTTTTACGCCTGTTGCAGATGTATCATATACTGAGTCAATAAGACCCAGTAAGCACAGTTACACTGCATCATCCCAACCATTGTTCAGCACTGCTCTTGACAAATAACACACAGCATCTTGTACATCCTCAAGGCCTGACCAGGGCAGATAGCCACAGCTCCTTTGTACTAAGCTCTCCCTCCTTGAAATCCCATTGTGACTTTTGCCTTCCAAGACCCCCTTTTTTTACACTCATGACCCTATGAAATGCTTATAGCCTGTATGAGAGTTAGCAGGTCTGGTCTCTAGAGCCATACTGTTTCCGCTAAGGTTTGCTATGAAATAAACCCATCCTGCTGAGCTCAGACGCTTTCTTCATTTCTTTTCCTCCTAATATTCAGTATTCATAAAGAACCACTTTCAATACTGCTAAAAGCACCAAAGTCTACTGATGCTAGATCTGTTACATAAAATGGTATGGTATTTAGCACTATGTAACCTATACATACTATATGTAACTTTTCTGTATATTTTTAAAGTCTCTAAATTATTTGCAATATAAAATACAATGTCAATGGCTATTACACTGTATTGTGTAAAGAATAATGAAAATGGTGACAGAAATTAGGCTGATAACTTGTACACTTACAATTTTTTAAAATATTTTCTGTCTGTGACAGATTGAACTCGCAGATGGGAACCCACACATATGGATGGCCAGTGGCACTTCTGCGGTCAGATTTTTCTTTTGTTTGCTTTCTGAATTTTTGTTTATTTGTTTTGTCCTTAATTTATCACTTATATAAGATGTATACAATACTGATATCTCATTGTAGTATTAATGTGAATTTCCCTAATGATTGCTGGATGATACAGAGCATATCTTCACATGCTTAATTTCCATCTGAATATCTTTTGCTAAGGTTTGTTTGCATAGAGTTCTTTATATTTTCTTATGACACATAGTTTGCCATACACAAACGTTACAAATATTTTCTCCCATTTCATGTTTTATTTCATTTTTAGCGTCTTTTAAAGGGTACCAGCTTAAAATTTTGATAAAGTACAATTCTTTATATTTTTCTGTTACAGGTTGTGTTTTCAAAGTTGCATATATGAAGTATTTAATTCAAAGAATGCTAGAAAAATATCCTTTTATGCTAACCATAGAGATACACTCCTGAAATTCCAACATGCAAGAGACTGAAGTAGGAGGATCCCTGGGACTACACTATTTGTTCAAAGCCAAATTGTGCCACACAATGAGACTGTGTTTCAAGGGGAAAAAAGATGATATTCATTTATGACTTTTTTATAAATCTTATATTTTAAGATTTCTTTAAATCTGTGATCCCTTTATCATTTTATTAGGTGAAGCATCTAAGGTTTATCTTTTTATTTTTATCATTATTCTTTGCCTGTGCATAAACCATTTTTCATCACATTTGTTGAAAAAACTTCTCTTTCACCGCTGAATATCCTTTGTACCTGAAATCAGCTGACTACTTACATATGAAGCAGCAAGGAAAGCCAGTCTCCCTTTCTCTGTTATCTCATCCTGCCTAAAAGCCTTCTGGACGATGAGACCCATATCCAAGGTGGAGCTTCCCATCCCTACCCAGAACTACCATAAACCTATTAGTGAACTAATCCTGTACCACCCTCCTTTAATTCTAGATTAACATGATTGATCCACATTCATTCACCCTAGATCCAGCATCTCTGAAGAGCCGCATTCACAACTGCATCAGTTTTGGGGGGACATCTAGATATGAGCCATAACAATATCTAAACATACCTTTCATACTATTTTAAATAATGCATGTGCTTAATTTTCAATTTCTAATTGCTCATTGCTAATAAATATACAAAGGCAATTGTTTTTGCATATAAACCGTTTAGAAGATACTTTTTATAACTCCAAATATTTAAGAGCTTTCTTGCACTCCTGAAATGTTTTCATGTAAATAATTTTGATTTTAAATAGTTTCATTTCTTTTTTTCTAATTTTTGAGTTTTTAATGTACTTGACTTTGTAATTTAGGAACTCAGTACACTGTTGAATAAATAGCAAATGTTGTGTTATTGATCTTCAAGAGAAACATTCAGTATGTAATAATTAAATACAATCTTAAGTAAGATTTTAAAGATGCTATCTACCAGATTGAAATTTTTCATTCATATTCCTAGTTTTCTGATGACTTTTCTAGTTCACCTTAAAGAATAATTTTACTTGAGGGTTGTAGTTTTCTTCTGATTAAAAATAACTCACCTTTATTCATGGACTTATACTCAGCATCTAGTTATCTACAGTCATAATGATATAGGAGAATGAAACTCCCAACCTACTATATGTATAATATGAGATTATGCTCTCTAAAATCAAGGAATGAACAATGGAGGTTAAGAACAGAATATATTAGGAACAATGGAGGTTAAGAGCAGAATATATTTACATATTTATTTATTTATTGAGTCCCGAGGGTGTTAACAAAGATGCTGTCTTTTTAAGGGACTTTTATAAAGTAAAGTCATGAGGTAAGATGGGTCCAAGACAGGGAAAACCTAAGAACTCAAAAGGCAGAAGGACCTGATGTGGGACAGAACTATAGTGAGCCAATACGATTAATTGTTGAGGTAAAATCGACCAAATCAAGGACAAATAGGGAAGGGAGTCACATAGTAAGCATGCATTCTTTTGGAGTAGTAATTCTTCCTGTAGAAAGTTGAGACAGTAGTCTGGCTAGTCAGGGTGATCCTTTCCTATTTAGAAAATCAACCCTAGTGTTTATACTTAGGGTGTGGTTGCATTTGTTTTGCTCTTTATCTTGGGTTCTGGACAACTATAGGAGGAGTCTGTCTCCTCCAAAGTCACAAGACATTTGTTCCTCTGGAGTGGAGGATGTCTTTTGAGGACCTAACCTTATCTGACTACCTATACTATTTCTAACTCAGGTGCCTGTAACAGCAAGAAAGAGCTTCCCATTATAACATTGAGATCCTCTTCATTTCCAGCTTTGTAAATCATCATATATACATTCTTTGTTCTTGAGTTTTGCTACATATGTTGTAACTTTTTTGGCTATTCATGGATACAGCACACCAGTTTAGTGTTCTATATTGCTGGAATCAGAAGTTGCTCATTTACTTATTTTTCAGTACTAATGATTGAAACCAAAGAGTGGTATGCTCTATCCATGGTCCTTCTTATATATAAAGGTGTACATCAGACGGATGGGAAAGGTAGGGAAAATGGAGTACACATAATTTAATCAAAGCTTTATAAAAATATTTTAGATTTATGAGAGGGCAAGTATAAAAGTTTAATTTAAAATATTTTACTAATTTGCTAAAAATTTTATCTTTTTATCATAAATAATTTAATTCAATGGTAGCATCAAAAATATACCAAAGGCAAAGTTAATGGAAGAAATAATTAAATCTAATAAGATAATGAAGCCTTCTAAATAATCAAGTGAAATTGTTGATATACATACTAATATGGAAAGAAACTTTTCCAGTGATCATCCTTTTTTTTTTTTTTTTTTTTTCTTCTTTTTTGATACCAGAGATCGAACTCATGACCTCACATTTGCCAGGCAGGTGCTTATGCCACTGAGCTAAATCCCCAACCGATCATCTCTTTTGACTTTTGGAGTCTTATCATATACCAAAAATGCCCCAATGATCTTAACTTTAGTTAATTCTCTCAGCAAATTTGTGTTTGACAATACCAGAATTTAAGTTAAATAATAGAGAAGTAACAAGTGAATTACATTGTGTTTTGTTTGCGTGAAAGTCAGTTTTACCTGTTTAGATAAAATAATATCTATAGCTCAATATGTATCACTAAGATGATTAAATCCATGTTATTGTTGCTTTTTGATGATATTCAGTGACATTCTATATTGTATTGTGACATTTAAAGCCATATAAATTTCAAACTGCCCTTCTGAGGACTATACTTCCAAATATTTTAACACTTTAATGACTTCACATTGAACCATAAAACTATTTATACATTCATATTTCAAGGCATATAGGCTATGAGAAGGTCATAATAAGATGCAAAAAACAAATCGTGATTACTAGAGGATAATTTGTGTGTGTGTATCTATGTATGCATAATGAAGGAAAGGAAAAATGCTTTACCAAAGTGACTTCTTACAGATAATCATAAAATGAAATGAAAGGAAATAATTAACAACTTCCTCCCAGTGTGATATTTATACAAACCTCTTGACAGGAAGAAGCAACAACTACCCAGCCTTAATTTGTGCTAAGTGTTTTCATATGGTAATGAATGAAATAACTCTGGGTTTAACAAATTTTTAGATCTGCTACTTTTTATATCTTTAATATTTTCCAATTGCTCTAGCAGTCTGCACTATCCTTTATCAACTGAGTTATTAAAGATGGGCATTATAGTTAATCACGTTTACCTCATAGACTATTCAAATTGTCATAATAAACATCAAAAATGATCTTATGCAGTGTCATAAAGAGAGCCAAATAAGGATTCAGAAAATTTATTCTGTCGTATAAATGCCAAAGCAAGGCAGCCTCATTTATACATGGATTAGGTATTCACCTAAGTGGGTTTATTTGCAAGGCACTTAGGAAAGATCTCTGCTAGCAAGGGTTTTCAGCAATCTGACAGAGTACGTAAGATTGCACATTCAGTATTAATTCCTTTAGCTTCAAGGTTTAAAAACTTCCATTTTTAGACTGTACATAACTCCCAAAATTAAGCTATTACTGTCAGGACATAAGGCTTGGTAGGTAGGTAAAAGATAGGATGAAAGCCTCACTGAGATTTATTAGAAATGTATAAGATGACTTTGACCTCTGGAGCCAGACTGCAGCATATAGAAGGCTAAAAGCAACTGGACTCTGAGGAATTAGAAAGGAAAAAGACAAAGAACTAAGGACCAGGAAGTTGACAGATAGCAGTGATATAGGAGAATGAATCTCCAACCTACGAGATGTCTGGTAGGAATTTGTGTTCTCTGAAATTGAAGAATGAATTTTAGGAACAACGAAGGTTAAAAGCAGAATACATTTACTGAGAGAAAGAAACCTTTTGGCTAAGAGAGACAGAGAGGTTCTGAGTAGGCTGTCAAAGAGTGTCTTTTCTAGAAACTTTTATAGAGGAAAACCATACAGAATAGAGGGATCCAAAGGGAGAAAAACGGAAACTCTCAAGCATGAGGTGGGAAAGAACTATGGTCAGCCAATATGATTAATTGATCAGGTGAAATTGATTAAATTAGGGACACATAGGAAAGCAAGTCATATAGCAAGTGGGCATGCTTAAAGAGTAGTGACTCTTCCCATAGTGGGTTAAGATGGTGACTTCTGGCTTCCTTCAGGTGATCTATACTTATTTAGAATATCAATCCCTGATGTTTGTACTTAAAGTGTGCTTTCATTTGTTTTGCCTTTTGTCTTGAGATCTGGCTTGCAACAGAGATGTCTGTCTCCTCCAAGATTGCAAGGTATCTGGTCTTCTGCACTGACTCCTTGAAGGCTCAGCCCTTTATGACTGACTGAAATAATTCTATCTGACGTGGTTGTTTTTAGCAGTAGGATTCACCTAAGAACGGTGAACTTTTCCTGTACTTAATCCTTCAGTCTAAGCTACAAGTTCATAAGGCCTCCTCTACTATAGTTACTTCTGTCAAAAAAAAAAAAAAATAAATAATAGGGAAAAGTCACACGGCCAGAAGAAATTCAAGATTAACATGAGTCCTGGATTTCAATAAAAAGAGCTACAGATAAGAGATCCATGAGCAGTTCATTTTCAAATTTTCCCTACTTTTCCAAAATAGCTTTCTATGTCTTTTCCTCCTTATCCATTTTCAAATAAATTGTCTTCTCTTATTTTAAACTGTTTCTTTAGCTGTTTGCTGCCACTGGGTTTAGGATGCCAGAAGCTGTGCCTTCCAGCAGAGCAGTGGCATGCCCCAGGAGAACAGTGCCTCGCTGCCCACCCTTGGACTTCACAGTCACATAGAGTGGCATGATGTACCGCCCTTCTCAGATGTTACAACAGTTCCCTATGCCGCCACTATTTAATTGTGTGCATTTATCCATTGATTTTTCCATCTCTTGGGAGCAGGCCAGTGTCCAAATCCCCTGGGTAAGTGTATAGTGAAGGACAAAAGGAAATAGACAAGAGTAATATGCTGCATGGGAGTCCAGGAAGGTCAGAGCTCTTGTGGCTAAGAAAGAGACTTCTCTGAATTGCCAATTACTTATTGGTACACCGTATCAGAGAGATGTGCAGAGAAGTGTGTGGAATAGCAGAGGTAGGAAGGTGTAAAAGCAAGTAAGGCCTTGAGAAAATGGAACAAAGACATTCCAGGCAGAAAATCTTTGCTTAATGAGAGAATGGTTTCATCTGTAAAGCCGACAGTTATTTCCCTGGAAAACTGAGACTGATTGTTCTGTATTGCAGTGTTATCTTACCTTCAGAGACATCACAGTGTCACAGGCCACTGGAGGCCTTTACCTTGATTGTGACCATGGAGAGTTCTGTATGCCAACTGATGGCTCCTCAGGCAAGTCACTTAGGCCTGGGTTAGACTCATAAGTTAATATAGAAAATCAGTTGATTAATTCTAAAGCTTGCTGATCCCCATGTGATCTCTGTCACCCTGCATGTCCAAATTCTATTGGTATAGACAGCTGAGTTAGGTAGAAATATTATAGGCAGTCATAAGACATGGCTAGGCCCTCAAGGAGCCAGTGCAGAAAATCAGGAATCTTGCAACCTTGGAGGTCACAGACACCTCTTCTGAGGGCCAGATTTGAAGATAAAAGGCAAAACAAATGCAGCCCACCTGTTATAGCCCAGTTCTAACCATTGCGCCTCATTTCTGTCCTGTATTCGCTGCTTAGCACACCCCGCCTTCCCTTCCTATCTTTCTAAGGTAAGTTTCAATTTCCTAAGAAAGCTGTAAAAGCCTTAGGTATCAGTTTCCTATAACCCCTCCCCTACTCCTCATCCAGCTATCTGTAATAAAATGTGCTGTTCTTTAAGAAATGCCTAACTTCAAGGAAATTACAGGAAGTTCTGTAAAGCCCAGATGCTACCTAACTATGTCAGCAATTACAGCATTCCTGTGGTTTTCAGCTTTAAAAGCCTAATTCCCCAGCTGTGAGGCGCACAGTCTCCAAATTGGCTCCCGGAGATTACATTGCCAGACCTGGCCTAAAATAAAGCCTTTGCTTCCCAAATTTTAATTTCTTGCTTCCTTGGGTTTTATTCCAGGGTCCGAGCTATCATACCACCCTATGTATAAACATCAGGGATGGTGTAAATAGATTATCAATCACCTTGAGGAACATAGAAGGAAACATTATCCCTTACCATCAAAGACACTATTCTGTATCAGGCCTGCTTGCTGCAGACCCAGCTCCTCCTTTGATCCCAATATAATCAATTTTAGCTGAGCAATTTTGATTATGAGTATAATCATAATGGTTGACCATACTTCTGCCCCACCTCATGCCTGCCTGCCTCGTGAGTTTCCATTATTCCATATCTTGAACCCAACTCACCTCATGGTTTTACTCCATAGAAGTCTCTAAAAAAACAGTCTTTTGCAACCCACTCAGGAAACTTTCTACCTCTATATCTCAACAGAAGCTTTCTTTCTTTTAAGAAATAGATTCTGCTCTTAACCTCCATTGTTCCTAAAATTCATTCTTCAATCTTAGAGAACATGAACTCTTACCAGACATCTAGTAGGTTGGGAGTCTCATTCTTCTATGTCACTGTTACTTAACATTATCCTCCTGAGTATGGTGAGTCTATGCCTTGATTTTCTTAGTGAAACAAGACAGAAGAAATGGAGGCAAAGAAAATCGTAATTAAAAATGAATACTGAAACTTCAGGACAAGAGCCCAGTTAATTTATTTTTTTTCTTTTTCTTCTCCCCAAACTCAATAACCTCTTCACTCTCTACTGCAATGGTTTCAATCATTCCTTTTTTACTTACAAATGGTCTTTCACCTGTTGAACAGACAACATTTACAGCTATAAATGAGACTTTCTCCTATGAATAAACCATTATCTTACTGTGGATGGACCATCCTCTGCCACCCAGCAAACCGAGACATAGAGCATAGATTGATGATTTCGAGATTTCCACCTCCCAAATACTTACATATTCCCAATTCCAAACTGTCATGTGCCTTTTTCTCTCTTGAAGATCCACACTCCATTCTTATGCATATACTAAAAATTTCTGCCTTAATAAATCCTTCCCATGCCTATTACTAACATGTCCTGGACATTCTTTTTTGCAATGAGAATAAGGTGAACCTCCAAATGATGTGGCACAATTACAACCTAAGAACACATTTATAAAATAGCAGAGTTATAGATATTTCATTATCAATTAGAGGTCTCTGACCAAGTTTCTGTTCTGCTGCTGCTGCTGAATTCAACTGACCTTGACAGTGTCTAAAGCCCAGCTGTATATCTCTGGTGAGCACTGAATCAGAGTAATTGTCTATACTTTAAGGCACCCTGGGGCTAGTCAGCTTTTTACTTTGCTCTCTCTGTAAAGGCTCCTTCCCCAGAAGGTTTCTTTATTATGTTAATGCCCTTAACTATGCTCACACTGTAAAGGCCTCTCCCCTTCTTCCTGAAGTGTTTATACATTATGATAAACAATTCCTTTGTTTCAACATGTCTGAGACTAGCCTGCCTGTCAATATATAGCTCAATGCTTGTAACCAATTAAGTAACATTTTGTCACTTGCTTTGTACCTCCCACTTCTAAATTCTATATAAACTAAGTTCTCTGTAAACTCAGGCTGTTGCCTTTGAGGAACCATCTGCAACAGTCTGATGGCTGATGATTTAACA
The DNA here is from genome assembly GCF_034190915.1 of Cavia porcellus. Classification (NCBI taxonomy): domain Eukaryota; kingdom Metazoa; phylum Chordata; class Mammalia; order Rodentia; family Caviidae; genus Cavia; species Cavia porcellus. The sequence goes on from NW_026947501.1 coordinate 32,072,952, forward strand.
GTCTGCCAGCATAAAAATTAAACACTGTCTCTTATCTCCTTGGTACAAAAAGTATTCCTTTCAGTTTGGTTTGGTTTGTAAATTTTCTCACAACACAAACATTTCTCTGTTTAGAGTGCATTAAGTTCTTGGTCTCAGCCTCAGGAACCTCTTCTGACCCAGTCCAGCGATAATATTTCAATTAGTTCACTGATCCCATCTTCATAATGACGGAGACAAATATCCATGGGTACCTGGTGCTATCACTCTGGAAGTAAGAATTATGAGGGTTTTGTAAAACACAAAAAGTAGCCTCCTGTATTTTCATCTCCAATTATATTACTTCCATCTAGGGATTTATTTCACAATAATTTATTCTAATCACAATATTATAAAAACACTTGTTGGAGGGATGTGAACATTCGCTGAAAATTATTGAGTTGAATTTATGAACATAAAAACAAAAATTTAGACTCTAAGTAGCTATGTAGTCTCCAGATTATGATTTACCCTGTGGTAGGAAGTGTATTTTTAAAGGAGTTTGTGGATTATTATTTGTTGATTCTATAAGGTGACATACCATTAAATTTTACTATAAATTCTTTATTATTTTTATTCTGAATAACTCAGAAAAATGGAAACTGTCCAATAATTGTGAAATAATTCTCTTTCTCCCTTTTTAAATTCCCCACCTAGATGCATGTTATGTTAGAGAAAACCTTTGACTATATCATTCAGCAAATTCTGTGATTGCTTTTTATTTTATCAGTAATTTTCTTCTTCTACTGTTTAGTGATTAATTATGAAATAGTATATATTATTCCCATTTTTATGAACTCTTCACTTATCTATCTTAATATCTTCTATAATTGAGAACTTCATAATAGTATCTGATTTTTTTTATTGTACTCTTTGCATTTGTATGAGTGTGGGTGTGTTTTACCTTCCTAATTCTGAGCTTTACACTGGTAATCAGCAAATGCACTGTTTTGTTTTGTTTTGTTTTGAGATAAAATTGCTCCGTCAAGGCTCCCCCCATATTAGCAGCTCCATTGCTGAAAAGATGGCCTATGTCACAGTACTCTGAAACAAGAGGAGGGAAAAGTGATTAGAATCAAGGTTATGCTATGGATGGTTTCCATTTAATTTTCCATTGTACTGCCATGAAACAAAAATTGTATATGCTTGCTGTCACACATAACTGGGAAAAACTGATCTTTAAAGAAGAATAACTTGATTTTTTTGAGACAAGGTCTCATGTAGTTCAGGCTGTGTTTGAACTAACTATATAACACAGGCTAGATGATCTTCCCACCTCTGTCTCCTGAGTGCTAGCATTATGCACATGCATCACCATTCCAGACAATAATAACAAAAGAGGAGAAAAAGAGAAAGAAAGAGAGAGAGAGAGAGAGAGAGAGAGAGAGAGAACAAGAATGAGTGCTGATATGCTGCCTAATTTTACACTGTACATTTATTTTTATTGACCTCAAACTTGAATGTACAAGTTCTGTGAATAAGTTTATTTTAGTGGAAAGTGGTATTCAGCGACTTCAGTATATTAGGGGTACTCACTGTTGCTGCTCTGGACAGTGATTCTAGACCTTTCACTACAAAAAGTTGAAAATAATTTTTAAAGGCAAAATATATTTAATTTTTAAAAGATAAACAATGTTATAAGCTCATCTGGTAGCTGTAATTCAAATCTACCCACAAAACAGGTTCAATATTAAAAAATCTATCTGGGCACACTGTTTTGTTTGATTTGTTTTCTTAATTCTTTTTTTTTTCTTGATATATGCAGTAAGAAGTTAAAATATTTGTTATTAAAATTTCTTGGAAAAGTTCATCTCAGCAATGAGCTGATTCTACACCCTGGATATGTATTTTGATTTTCTTCTTTTCTTTTAGTTTCACTTTTGATATTTATGAATTTTTCTCTCAATATTTTTTGTCATAACTTAAGCTATCTATTTTTTTTTTGTTACAAAGTATCGTAGAATTCATTCCATCCAAGAATACAAAAAAAGTGTTCAAAAGATATGGTGATTGTTTAAATGGTTTAAAATTTGCTATGTCTGACAGTTTAAGGTGGCCGATTGGAATGGGTCAGTAAGAGAATTTACCAGCTGGCAATCGTGAGGTCCTGAGTTCAATTCCCCTTACCAAAAAAAAAAAAAAAAAAAAAAGAAAGAAAAAACCTTACTAATAGGCAGCAAATGTGGTTATCAAAATAATTCCTTTTCCTGAGTCATTTAACACTTTGCACATATTGCTTCTTGGTCTTATTTAATGCCTCCCCCTATTTTTCCTTCTCTCTCTTCCTCCAATTTTTCCTCCCCTTTTCTGACAGTTATTACCACTTTCGGAAGCAGTTTCTGGATGTCAAGTGTTATCTAAAGGAAATGTAATCTGGTAAAAATTAAGATATGTCCTTCTTCACCTATTTCCCAGATCTGGCACCAAAATCCCCTGGCTGTTCCCCAAAGTCAAAGTGGTCATGCCAGATAAACTTTTGCACTAATTCAGAACACTGAGGCTGTCACAACAATCCAAATAAAACACTTAGGATAGAATGTCCTGATTTGGAATATGGAAAAATAATGGAAGGGGTGGGGTAATGGAAATGTGTATTTTGATGGGCATTGATGGAAATGTGTCTTTTACTGTAATAAGTTTTCTTTTATTTAAGCATCAACTTTGTAAATATAGATACCTCTCTTTTCATAGAGCATCACAAGATGCCATCTAATTCCCACATCACATTTTATTCAGCCTGTTATACATGGCCACTTGCTTGCTTTATATATATATATATATTTTAACTTGGTGTAGTTGGGATGATTTCTTAGAAGTGCAGTCACTAATTAAAATAAGTATTCATATTGTTGTACTCTAATAAAGTAGCTTCATCATTTTGTGTATTATAGCAAACCTGTACCATGGCTTACTAAATGTTTTTTTTTTCTATCCTTTTTCCCTAACTGATATGTTAAGTGACCCAATTGATATGTTGAGCAATACTCTCCTCTGTAAAGAATTGCAAGAATTTCACTTAATTGAGATGTTAACCATAGTGGCCCTCTACAAACAAGAAGAGTGGTGCTAAAACAAGCTAACAAGGGTTGTTAATCACAGTTAGGCGCCTCTATTCTTCGCTAAAGAGCTAAAGAAGACTAGAAGGCCCACTAATTTACACATTGTTTGAAGTAGCTTGTTTATATGCAGGGAGATTTGCCTATGAGTTTAACCTTTTTACCTAACCTTAGTTACTTTTCCCACAAGATAGATACTCGCCGTTTTCCTGTTCTGTAGAGCGCCTTATTGCCTCCCCCCACCCACCTATCTGGGCCATAAAGAATTTGGGTTTCTGGTGACCTCTCCCCAACCCGGTGATGATCTGTCATAAAATGAGCCTGCCCCAATTTTAAGAACTGCTTAGCTTAAAAGAAATTACCGAGTAATACTATGGCCCAAACCCCGATCGGTGCTTTCCTTTTGTTCTATATGTATCAAATGAGTTAGATATCAGATCTTTGTAAAACTTAAGTTCCGGCGTCTCATAACTCGTGACCCCTTCGCACTCACTAGCAAAGACAGGCTGTCCTGAGATAATTAACTCTCCACTTTCTTCTCCAAATATTGCTGCAGACGTGCCACTCTGAGATAATGTCAGTCTGCAGGATGGGAGTAATTTGAGGAACTCCCGAGATTGTCAGAGCTAAGTGGACAGCAATACAGTTTCCAGATGCAGGTCAACAGGTTTAATGGCCTTGCAGGTTTCCCCCCACTTTCCCTTACTTTTAAAAACCCCTTTCCCCAGTCTTGGGTGCGCAGTCTTTGGGTCGATCCAGGAGAGACTGTGCCGCCAGGACTGGCTCAATAAAGCCTTTGCTACTTAAATTTTTGGACTCTTGTTTCCTTGGATTTTATACCGGGGCCCGAGTTATAACACATATGTCACTTGGTAGCTACGGCCCATTCCCTCCTAGATCATACACTATTTTGCCTTCATGCTGGCAATTTAAAGTTTCCTCACAGACTAGCCAGCAGAGTATATGTATTTTTTTCTTTTGGAGGCAAGATCTCATTCTGCAGTTCAGTCTGGCTGCAAATTCACTTTGTAGGCGGGCATGGTCTCAAACTCTAAATGATCTTCCTACCACTGCCTCACAAGTGCTGGGGTTACAAGCGTAAAACACTCTGCCCAGCTAGTGTATTAGATTTTTGAATATTTGCACAGTTAATTGATGTGAGATATTACTTCCCCATACATTTATCTTGCATTTCTTTTATTACATGTCAGAATGATCTTTTCTTTCTTTTTTTTTTTTTTTTTTTTTCAAACAAGGTCTCACTCACTATACAGTTCGAGATGTCCTACAATTCCCTTTATAGACCAAGCTGGTCTCAAACTTAGCCACAATTACCAATGTTTTGCTAAAATCAGTGAGCAAACACGTCAAGAGAACTAGAACATTTCCAAAGACTTCAAATATCTCTTCAAAAGCTACTATTTGAAAAAGAAAATTGTAATTTTATAGTTAGAAAATGATTAATTCAACCTTAAGCAATCTAATTATCAGGAATGGCAAAAGTCAATATTATAGTACACTGAACTAAGGAGAATGTACTCTCTTCTTTGGTACTTCACAAAATGAGTAGCATGACTTTCATAGTAAGGACACACCTGACAAACTCAAAATCAATATTATTCTCAGAACAACTGGTTATTACTCTTCAACAGTATCAAGGTCATGAAATGCAAAGAAACAAAATTCTACTTTTAAAAACTCCACATTTAATTTCACTTTAAAGATGACTAAGTGGACAACTAGCTGCAGTTGTGTTCTGGAAGGAATTTTGTGATAGAAAAAAGAAATAGTGATGAATCAGTGAAAACAAGACCAGTGGACTAGACAACAGTATTGAATGAATGTTAATTTTGAGGTTTTTGTTATCATACTGTGTTTGGGAAGCATGTAAGTGTTTAAAGAATCAGAAGAAACAATACAGAAATTCTTTTTACTTTTATGCGTCCATAAATATTATTCATATTTCTCCCAATATTTTTTTCCTAGTCTATGAAAATATTCTGGTCATCAAAAGAAATACCTTAGTGGCAATGTATGAAACATGTGTCAGGGTTTATGTTGTGTCCCCCAGGCCTCATGAGTTTGCATTGTTCATTTGTGATGGTTCATTGTATAGTGCTTGGATTGATGATGTCAGTGCTCCACCCACATAGGGGTGGAACCAGGATGTGATGTAATGGCAGGAAGAAGATGTGTCTTTCTCTTTGCTGGGTCAAGCTCGCTGTGGGCAGCCTCCATGAACTGCGGTCCAGCCATGCCTGCGTGTCTTGGAGCCAACTAAGTATGGACTGAAACCTCCAAAAACTGTAAGAAATAAACCTTTCCTTTCCCAGCCTTGGGCTTCAGGTATTTTGTCTCAGCGACGAGTAAAAAGTAACTAAGATAACATGTTAAAGAAAAAAATGCACAAGTAATAAGATAACCATAAAGAAATAGCTCTTATTCCAAAGCTCTTGCTGCAATAGTGAAGAGAAAGAACAGATAAAAGATGAGAGAACTTTTAAGAACTGGAATAGAGAATCTTTAACCACCTGGTTCTTTTTATCACTTCATCCAGAAGAGACATAACCTTTTTTCTATCCTCATGACATAATTCAGCTTTACAATTTGGAGCAATAATCCTCCCCACCACCTTTGCCCTCTTCCCACCCCTACCAAAACCTTCCCTCCTACAGAAAATGGAAGGCTCCATATTCTTGAGACCTAAATTTCAAACAATGGTTTCCCAAATCCTCCAAGAAAATTTTCTTGAGTTAGAAAACTGGCAGGAGGCTTTTAAAAAGATTTACATCTCCATTGTCACAAAAAGTTTGAAGTGAGAATTTTTCTAAGTGACCTAACGCCAGAAAGGAGACAATCATCTGACATTTAGTCTAGTGGAGAGGACGACTAAAGCTGTCTTGGTCAAATATGTTGTGTTAGGCACCGTTCTAGATTAAAACAGGTGGTGAACTTAATGCCAGCTGAATTAAATCACCATGGTGCTGAGCATAGATGTTTCACCTGAGGAAAGTTTCCAACATAAATGAAGATATGGAGAAGGAAAAGGAAAGCACTGAGGCATTGTAGGCATTGAGGCGTTGAGGCATTGTGGGTTCTCCTACGTGTTGCTGTTTGAGACATTGGTTCTCCTTTAGAAGCTCTGGTCCTTACATCGAGCATTGCTTTCTGGCTCCAGAGAGAAAGACATGTGCTTCTTAATCTCCAGGATGAACGCCTAAGACTGGCTTTCTGGTGTGTACTCGACTGTTCTTACCGTGAGAGAAGCTTACGAACTACATGTGGCTTAGGATGACTGTGGTGATCAGCCATCCTCATGGACTCATGGAAGGCACTGTCATAAATTCTGGGTCTTCGTCTGGACTAATTGAGGGACATTGTTGTGGAATTCAGGTCCTTGACTAAATATTCTGTGTCTTTGGTGTTGTGGGTAGATTTCCTGCAGTTTTTTGTAATAACTCTGGGCAGCCATTATAAAAATATTATAAACTCCATGTCCTAATTTTAATTGTTCTCCTCACAACCGCTGACTACAACAGGCACACACAGTCACTGTTACATTGGTTAGGTTGGGCCACATCCATGATTTTCCAGGCCAAATACAAAATGAAAATGTGCAAGTTATTCTTTACCCAACTTATTTGGAATTTCAAGATGGCAACAGCAGACAGAATATTAAACTAGATTCACTGCCTATTTTAGCCACTGTCCTGTTATTGGGACTAAATAACTATCATTGGTAATTGAGAAATTTATTTTGACTCATGATTTCTAGGTTCAGTCTACAGTCATCTGGCTCCAAGGCAGAAATAGCATGGAAAGGACATGGCAGAGGAAAGCTCCTCAGGTTGCTGTGGCAGGCCACACATTCATTGACCTACCTGGCACGAAGTTCCACTTTCACAAAAGCATTCAGCTTCTAAACTCAACAATAAATTAATCCACTCATGAATAGAGCGTCTTCATGATACTGTCAACCTCCAAACGCCTAAGAATTTTGGGAAACAGTTTAGCTCTACACTACAACATCCCACCCATGGCCCACAAAACGCCATGTTCGTCTTATGCAGAATGCATTTCATCAACCCACAAAATCCCCCAAATTTAAGAATTTCAGCATTGCCGAAAAGTACAAATCCAAAGTCTCCTCTGAGAACCAAGGCAAAACCTTAGATGTGAAGTTGGGTGATCCGGCCTGCGGACCAATCTATGGATCTCACCTGGAGAGGGGATCAGGGATGGGGGCAGGGCAAGAGAAAAGAGAGATGGAGACAGGATGCGATTCCAATCGAGTCTCGTTTATTTTTAAAATGGCTACAACTTATATAGGGTGGGGGCGGGCCAAGGACAGGAAGAGGGCACAGAGTGTTATCTGATAGGTCATTATCACATCCGGATATATGACATAAGCAGGAGAGGATTATGGGTAATGTAGGCGGACATGAGGATCATGGGAAATGTAGGCTGACACACAAAATGCCCTCAGGCAGGAGGGGCAGGGCAGCAGCAGCTATTCGAAGCCGCTCCCTACAGTTGGGAGCCTCTGTAAAAGTAAAAAAGAAAGTTAATTACTTCCAACAAAAAACGGTAAAGGAGAAAATACTTTCTTTCAAAAAAGGAAAATAAGAGAATAAAAAGAAATTAAACTAAAGCAAGACCAACACACAGAAGGGAAATCATTAAGTACTATAACAGTGTAGACCAGGCGTCCAGGGGCATGTGGTGATAAAATATAAGTTCAAGAAGGGTTGGCTTAGGTGGGCCCACTCCTGTGTTCTCACCCAGTAGCCTTTTGAGTCTTCTCTCTTGGGTTGGCTGTATTGAAGGACTTCTTTGAATCCTAGGATCTGCACATTTGGCTTCCCTCCTTTAGCCTCTTCCCCTGCCATCACAAGGGCCCCTTACTTGACCTTCCAGCCCTTTCTTTGATATTTGAGTAAAAGCTTCCCTCACCTTACAACTTTTGCATTTTAAGTGCCAGTAAACCAGCATGTCAGTGGCATCGCGATCTGTTTTCCTCAGAAACAGTAGACAGATTCTCTTGAACCATGCTACCATATTCTTTGAGTGCAATGATACTGATACAGTCTGAGCATGAAAAGAAACTCAGGGAACCAATGTTGTAGGAGGACCTTCTCAAGCAGGGCTCCCAAATACTGTGTTTTCAAACATGGAATTAACACTTTTTTATCCTTGAGCTTGCAATAGGTGAGGTTTTGGTGATTCATGATACATACTCAAGGCTATTATTTCTTGTTCCCATACAAATTTTCTGGTTTGTTTTTGTTTGTTTTATTTTTAATCTTGCTAATCTCTTTTAACAGACACATCCTTCAGTCCAAGTTTATATGTGATTCATTTTGAGTTTTTAAGTTTCTAATTTTTCTAGGTTACTGCTCTTTCTAGGTTACTGCTTTTTACCTGGAATTCTCACTATAATTCCACATAAAAGCAGCCATCAGTGTCTATATACACCCTGAATGTTGGACTGTCCTGAAAATCCCTTTGCCAGATTAATTAGCTCACTACTTCTAATCTCAGATGCCTGTAAAGTCTTAGGACACTGGTGAAGTGGGGACAAGTTTTCTGCCAGAATGTAGCACACACACTGTACTTCAGCAGCCAAATGAGTCTTTGCCCCTAACCAAAACCTCTTGAATCTGGCCTTTACTGCCTATGTTTTGGTCTTCTATGCTATAACTACACTCATTCATCAGGTTTTGTTCACTGTACTCAAAGATTTCTTCAGCCCATGTACCCAAAGCTTTCCAAACTCCTTCTGCAAATCAGTTCAAAAGGCTTCTAAACTACATGATCAGGTGCAGAGACAATCCTACTCTTTGTAGCCTGCCCATGACCAGTTATTCTCCTAAAACATAGAACTTCTGAAGGACATTTTAAATCTAAACCATAACGTAGTCTTTCTGCATTCAACAAGATCTGGAGGCTGGCTGAGTATAAACAATTCTGGCTTTTCCTATTGCAAGCTGAGTTTAGCATTTCACATAATCTTTTTAAACTCCAGTTTCTTCCTGTTATTATTAGGGAGGGACCCTGAAGTAGGTGATATTATCCATGTGTCATTTTCAGAAGATTGACTAAAATATACCAAGCATGTGATAATTTTCATATTTTATTTTGATGAATACACATTGACATGCATGTGAATATATTTTACTAGTTTTTAATCATTTGATTGTTATTAAATATATTTACCATTATTTCAGACTTCTAATAAAAATCTTTATTTAGAAATTCTCACTGAATTATCTTAGGCTAATTTTTCTGTTTCATAAAGTTCAGAGATTTTCTGTCTTTATTTAACTTATCAACTACATAAATAATAAATAGTCTCTAAAAATTTTTGATAGAATTTTGTAGCAAACTTACTTATTTTCTAACAAACTTACCTACTTTAATGACAGTCCTTAATGTCCATAAGATGTAAATCTACAGAAGAGTACCATCTGTTCACTTACAGGCAACTATCTCACAAAAATTTTCCAAATTATAGTCAAGAGCTACCTTGAAACAGTACTTCTAATATTCAAAGTTATTTCTTATTTTAAGGTCTTATTTAATTTTAATATTCTCTATTTTTACCTTCATATTTGTAAAAAAAATATTTTTATTTAATAATTACAGTATTTGTCTCTTTAAAGAAACCCCTCAACTCTACCAATTATATTTTCTGAATATCTTAGTTACTTTTCTCATTCCTGGGACAAAACACTCAATACTCATAAGGTAAAGAATAAAAGGTTTATTTCAGATGCAGTTGGTAGAGAATTCAGTACGTAGTCGACTGGCTCCAAGGAAGGGTCACATGACACAAGAGCATAGAACAGGAGAAACAGTTAATGGTAGAAAAAGGCAGAAAACAGCAGCAGCAATAACAGCAAGCAGCAGCAAATCTTTCCATTCTATCTGGGTTGCACCACACCCAGGGTGGGCCTTCCTATTATTCACACATACAGCAATGCCAAATCAATTATCGCACTAATCCAGTACCACAGACCTGTATTCCCAGTATCATATACTCTAGATCCAGCCAGTTCTGAAAAGCCCAAGAACGTGTGCTTGAGCGTTTGGGGGTCATCTAAATACAAACCATAACACTTAATATCTCAGTAATTTCCTTTAATCCTTTCTTTTGCTGTCTTTAGATTGTTTGTAGCCCATAACTTCCTAAATTCTAACATTCATCATTTCTTTTTCATTCTGTCACTGAAAGGTACTCTGTCACTGAAACATATATATCTAGTTCATGCTGGTAAATGTTAACATTGTTAATTTCCAAATCTTTAATATTTACACTTCTGAATTCCTTTTTGAATGAAAAAATAATTTAAGACCCTCCATTTTTTTCATTTCCACATAAAGACTTTTAAAATGTGTACTGTTTGTCATCACATAATTGCTTCTAGTTCCTAATTGCTTAATGAGTAACTTTCCTTCTAATTATTACCTAGAAATGGTGACATACTAATATCGACTGTGAGTCCCACCATCACAGGAATTTTTCATCAAATTTCCTTCATTTTCTTGAGGATAACTTCCAGTTCTCTAGAACTCCATGCAGTGCAGTAAAATAACTTATGATAGGGCTGGGGATTTAGCTCAGAGGCTTAAGTGCCTGCCTGGCAAGCGCAAAATCGTGAATTTGATCCCAGGTACCAAAAAAATAAAAATAAAAATGACCTAAGATATACAGAAAATTCTCTCTTCAACCTTCTAGTCTGGGTGGCCCATAGATTTTCATTGCGTGATGGATCTTTTCATTAATTGGTTATCAGGCATTGCTCACAAATTGGAGGTTGTATTAACACCATATCTGCTACCACAAATTAGTGAGGAAAATGAGGCAGCAACATTTTCCTCTTTGCCCCAATTTATAGTAGAGCACCCAAGTGGCAAATCCAGAAAGGGATGGGGCTTTTGCTTGCTGATTGTGGCAGGCCCTAGTAGTTTATAAAAGCAACATTATGATGTTATTTTTGCAAGCAATCTCTACTTCAAATAATAAAACTAGGTATAATAAAGGCAATAGACTGAATGGGCTCTATTCTCAATTTTGCTCCATAATTAACAGCAATTACTTTTATCTGTGAGTGTTTTCCTTCAAAGCTTTTGTGTGTTTTCTCCTTTCAGTGTCATCCTGAATTATCCAGTGTGATTTTCAGTGAATGTCACTAGAGATCACTGGGCAGATACTGTTTGAATGCAGAAATCAGTAATTGTCTTTTAAGAACAGAAAGCAATAATCATACTATTTTAGTAAGCTTTCAAATTAAGCAAATTATTTGAACTGTCAGTACTCAACCTGACCTTAATTAAACCATTTGCTAGTAGTTATTCCTATGAACTAAACTCATTTTATTTGTTGGCTTTTGCAAAACCAGAGTAAAACTTCTACATTTCAAGTTTTGATTTGATGTCAGTGGTTAAATTTCTTTCACCCTGAAAATGATTATAGCAATCTTCAGTGCTCATGAGTGTAAATTTCACTTATTTGTGGCTCAGTAACTCTGGTTTCAGTTTCCTACCCAAAGCTACAAAATCACTTTGAAGAGCACCATATAAGTAAATTAAGCCATCAAGTCATCAAGCTGGGAATGTCACACCCAGGAGGGTACTTCAATACTTATAGCTGCTACTTTGGGGCTCTAACAAGAATTTCCCAAAGCTGAAAGCACTCTGCAGCTCAGAGAATTCATGGAACATAAACCTTTACTTCAAAAATAAACTTTGTATTTTGAAAACAAACCATTTATTCTTTGTATAAAAGGCCTTTTAGTTTTGTTCAGAAACAATTTAATGACTTCAGTTTATAAAAAATGCTATGGGACAATGATTACAAATGTAACCTTTACTTGAAAAGAACAAGAGCAATCTAGCCTGTTTTAACATCATGTTACTTGGCTGGAGGCCCATAGAATCCATTTGGATAGAACTTTTAATACACTGATAGTTGTTTTTCTTATATAATTCTTCATAAATTTTTATTCCTTAGAAAATTATTCTTCCAGCAGCAGAAGTAGTATTGGACATGTGCATATATACACAAACTTTGCTGTACATTAGCAAAAAGAGCTTTGTTATATTTGTACTATACCAAAATGCCTGTGAACATGACCCTAACTGCTCTGTATAAGTGTTTCCCTTCCCCTTTCTCCCTTCTCCCTTCTCCCTCTGGGTGACCTAATTGATATGTTAATCAATTCTCTCCTCTGTGAAGAATTGTAAATCCCTGCAGTCCTAACCTAATTGATATGTTAACCATTGCTGCCCTCTACAAATAACAGACCTGTGGTGCTAAAATAAAGTAACAAAAGGTTGTTAATTGCTGCTAGACTCCCCTGTTCTCTGCTGAGGAAAACAGGATCTTCCCCATTAGCCTATCTCCTGATCCACACCTAAACGCCTTACTCTGTAAACAGTAGTATGTGTATAAAGGCTGCAAGTACGCGAGGGAGGAGGAACACAGGGCAGTTGCAAAAATTGCAACTGCACTGTGTTGCTGGGCTCAGGATAAAATTAATCAGCGCTTCTTTTTTAAAAACAAGTTTTGCCCTATTTTTGAAACTCGAGATTGGGGCTGGGGATCGTTTTGGGTTATAAGAACTTTATTTATGACTTTTTAAAATAAACTTGTAAATTAGCATCTAAAAGTAATTTAGTATATGTAGGTTGGCTTTCTTTAACTGTTGATGAAGTTCAGAACATGCCACACCAAAAATCGCATAAGAGAAAATCAAAATATGCCAGAACAAATATGCCAGTTTAGTGAAAGGGCTATTTTGAGAAACTGCAAAGAAGTTTTAAAAGAAATTTACATCCATAAAGAAAATCTTTTGTAAAGGTCTCTGCTACCCGAGGAAAAAAAAGGAAAACTAAAGAGATGGTACAGATTTAAATATGCACAACAAGTTTGCTCTTGTTACTGTGCAAGCAGCTCACTGCGATTGGAAACATCATACCAATAACAAATTAATAGTACTTAAGTTTAAAAGAGAAAACATAACACTTTATTTAGAAGTGTTAGAAAACAAACAACAAAGAAGAAGAAGTGAAAATTACCTTGTGAAAAGGTAGAGGCCCAGGAACCAGATACCCAAGGGCCTTTTGTTCCAAGCTTCTTTTATTGGGTTCCCAGGCCCTTCCTCGACCTGGAACTTGCAGTAGCCAGATTAGTTCCTGGGGATGTCATGGATAGTTCCCAGGCCTTAAGACCCTAACCTGCCATGCCATCATCCATGTACCCATTCCTAAGTTATATTTATTTGATTTTCTCTTTCCTTGTCAGTCCCTGTCTCTAAAATGTACAGAGCAATTAGAAGGGACCTTATATACAAGATGGAATTAGAATTTAAGTAAGGGGCCAGTGGAGGCCCTAGGGTGAGAATACACTAAATAAGAGCTTTCTTTTAAGTGGCCACTTGGTTTCCTTTGCATTTGACTGGAAGTGGGTGAGGGGCAGCTATCTAGGTTTGCAGTTTCTGTGTTGCCCTGGGGCTTGTCTGTCTGTTTTCTCTCTTGTCTTGTTCTTGTTCTCTCCAGTGAAGCTTTGTTTCTAGTCAGGATTAACCAGAAAACCCAGTGTCACCCCTACGTTATGCGTTTCCTTGTGTACAGCCACAGTGCTCTTCTACTTGGTCATCAATCCCAATTTGTCCTTAGTAGAGTCAGAGTTCAGTATAATTTCTCTTCTCCATAGATGACTCCGTTGCAATGGTTCCCAACACAGTCATGTAGCCTCCATCTCCTAAAAAAAGTTCTTCCCACCATCTTTAAGTAGTTTCATTTTTAAGACTTTTATAGAACTATACACGGTACAGAGAAAATTATTTTCCTTCCCCTTCAGCATACATGGTATAGTCAATAATGTGAATAAAATTTAAATTTCTTATAAATTTTGATATTGAGAATCATTAGCCTTTAAATAATGGATATAAATAGCTTGAGAAAATGAATAATAATAAAATAATTCAAAAGAAATGTTGAAGCTGGGCATGGTGGTACATATTTGTAATCCTAGTACTCTGGGAAGTTGTGGCAGGACAATAGCGAGTTTGAACTCAACCTGGGCAATTTAGTGACTTAGTGCGACTGTGACTCAAAAGAAGAGGAGAAGGAGGAGGGAAAGATGGAAGAAAAAGAGGAGAAGAACAAGGTGGAGGGATGAGGAAGGGGACAAGGAGAGGAAATGGTATGCTCACCCCAGCAGTTAGCTCACATTGTTTATTGAGTAATCTCTACTGGACACTAATTCATGGAAAAATGTATAATATAAAACCATTTTTAACTCCAAAAATGTAAGTTACACTACATTCACAGTTCTGGTTTATATTTTATATTTTTTTCAGTGCATGGGATCAAATATATGAATACTTTTTTAAAATGGAGATGTTCATATAGTTATTTTCTGGAGATGCAGCAAGAAAAGAGGCAAGACAGAACAATAGGGAAAGAGAGTCTTCCTACCAGGATATTTCTTTTCAGGGAAACTCTGAGCTCTAACCCAGAGAAATTTATGATATCAAAGCAAATTCAAGAAAGTCTTTAAACAAGCATATTGCAATAAATAAGTGAAGCAAGATATAAAGTCTGAACACAACTGCACTGAAAGAAGAGTCTAAGGTTGTTACGGGCTGAGGTAAGGTGATCACAGATCAGCTGTGTTTGGTAACTGCCAAAAGGTAAAGTAAAATTTCTCCTGGTAGGCTAAGGAAGAAGGATGAAAAGGTTAAGCCAGGTCTAGCCTGAGTTCTTTAGCGATTTAGTAAGAGTCTGTCTCAACATAGAAAGAGGCTGGAGATTTAGCTTTGTGGAGTCCCCGAGATTAATACCCAGTTCCATAAAAATTAAAAACAACAATAGCAATCGCAACAGCAACAACAAACAACAACCACCATTTCTGTCTTCATGGTAGGAGGTCCTTTAACAACTTGGAGCAAATCACAGCGTGAAGTTAGACTCCCACCCAGCCACAGAGAGAGAGAGAGAGAGACAGAGAGAGAGAGAGAGAGAGAGAGAGAGAGAGAGAGAGAAAGAGGTGCTAATTTCCTTATAGTTTCTAGATCCTTAAAAAAGACACGCTGGATTGGTAAACTGGCAATAAGCTTTTAGAAAGATTTACATCCTAAGATGGCAGGGAAAAGATTTATAATTGCAGGTTGAAAGTCAGTGCTGTAACATGAAAGTGGTCAGGAGCATGGAGTCAAAAAGGAACATATGTAAAGTTTAGCCAAAAGGAAAGGAACATTAGAGTCAATTAAATGCCTCTTTAGAACCAATAAAAGGTTACTAATCAGAATGACAATCACGTTAATTCGACCTCAGGAAGTGAATAACAATAAGATAATATTTCAATTACTTTTAAACATCGCAGACTTACTTTTATTTTACTCGCAACTTCTCTGAAAGCATTTCTTTATGGTATTAACGAAAAAGAAAACCAGTTTCTCTCGGTAGGAAAATGGGTAAACAGTAATGTATCCATAGCATGGCACATTAAGCAGCTATTAAAATCAATGTAACCAATTTATATCTGTTGTCCTCCAATAGATCTTCAAGATGTTTTGCTTCAGTTCTTCATGTCAGAATCCTTGAGGTTGACATCTCTCTTGCATCTCACTTCCAATTTTTCAGAAAATCCTGTTAGCTCTCATTAAATATGCTCACAGTTTCTACTGCCACCATCCATCCCACCAGCAGTTTTTTCTGGCCTGATCTATTACAATGGCTGCATCACTGGTCTCCCCGTTTCTACAGTGCTCCCCCTCCCAGATGTATTTTTACACTGCAGTAAAAATCCACTTTAACAATATAAGTCAGTGCAATAAATCAGAGAGTGTTACCCCTCAGCTTCAATCATTAGCCAGCCCTGTGTGATCCGATCCTTTCCTTCCATCTTTATCTCTTTCCTTCTTCTCTAGATCTTGTCACAGTAGGCTCCTTATTAGTCTCCAAATATGTCTAAGACTCATTGCTTTTGTACAACCTGCTTCAATTAGTCTCATCGTAACACCAACCACACCTAACTGTGCACCCCAAAGATCTCCAAAAGTCTCATCTTGTTGCAGACATGAATTCCAAGATTAAAGTATATCTTCTCACTCTCACACTGCATGCCTAGACCCCCATCTCCTGATGGCTTTTTCATCTAGCAAATGTATTATTTACCTCCATATGCTTGTGATTTATTTTTGTCTCTCTTCATTAGAATGAATTTTTTACAAGAGTAAGAATCTGTGTTTTATTGATAGTGTCACACAGATGACACCAATTAAATATTTGTTGAATACATGAATGAAAAGTAATGCCTATCATCTGAATAAAGTAAAAAACCCATTTAAAATGACAAATCTTATATCCTATCTATTCCCAAGTATCTTTTTGCAACCTTAAAAAGCTAGCAACCATTAGTATACACTAGGCAAAAACTTACATTAATGATAACAATTTGTATTTTAAATTTTATGCAGGATGAGTTTACAGGTTTTTCGGCGACCTTAAAACATATAAAATATATGTAACCAGAGGCAAAGTCAGCATAGGAAACAAATTTCTAGAATAATTTCATGTTTTCTAGAAGTATGTGGTAGCAATGTTATAATTTCAACACTGGTAAAATAATTTCATAGGCTTTTGCTTTATGGACTAAAGTAAATCCACTTAGAATACTTTTTTGGGGGGAGACGTTTTATTTGTATAATTTGTTTTGTTTAAGAATATCCTCTACCACTACAAACAAATTTATGGTCTGTCATTAATAAAATGCTAAATGTATTCTACAGTTTCTCTTTTTTTTTGCTCTATTTTTAAGATATTCTGTGAGAGCTAGAAGCTATAGCATTAAGGGATAAACACTGTAGGTATAAAATTATGTTAAACTTTATGTATAATCTCTTTTTAAAGACTCACACACACACACACTATATATATATATATATATATATATATATATTATTCTAGCAACCAACACAATCTGTAGGTTATTTTAAAATATTCTTTCTTGAAGAGTTTTTTCTGACTTAACCCAGTAATGTTTGTTCAAGTCCCCCCAGCTTTCACCAAAAAAGACAGCAGTGAAAGCAACAGAGATACAGTATGATGCACTCAAGCTGAATTTTTGAAAAATATACATGTGAAAATCATAAATCTTAGATTTGCTATTGACCTGACCATGGAGAAAGCAAAAATTACAGAGCATTGAGTGCTAAATCGCAAGTTGATATGCAAATAAATACTAAAGCCATATTATAAGCTAAAGGCTATTCACTAAGCAAGGCCAATATGCCTTGTATTCATAGATCTTAATCATAAACAGCAGATCTTTACTCTGGTTGCTATAAACAGAAAAGGGGATTTTTAAAAAATTTAATACCATTTTTTTTCAAGTGTTTTTGAGACAGGCTCTTGCTCAGGCTAACCTTGAACTCCCATATGTACCCCAGGGTGCCCTCAAGTCTTCAGCATCCAACTCTTGAGTGCTGAGATTACAACTGTGTGCCACCATATCTGGCTATTTTTAGAAGTGTTCTAGATGGCTCTGCAGGATGAAGACTAGAATAATACTGCAGGAAGTCTGCCCACTTCACGGACTTACAAGCTAATGCTAACATCACCAGCAGCAAGGGGTCCAGCTATCTTTGTTCTTGAGCCATTCTCTTTGCATGGAGCATCGTCCTGCAGCATGGATCAACAACTCAATACAGGCATCGCCCAGCTACCAGTCACCAGGAAGATCTGGGGTCTAATTTCTTTGGTACACACTTGGGATAGGTCACTGCCTTCCAACAAAATGCCTAAAGGATTGATTTCACAAATCAAAACCAAGATCTCAGATGATGGAAATGTTTCAAAACAAAGTTTTCAAATAACTTAGTTACAAACAGGTACATTTAGCATAATTGTCCAACCATAAACAGTGCCAAAGAAATAGTCTAGTGTATTAAAAAGTTATACTATAGCAATCACTGAAATTAAGACTATTATTTGCTGTTGAAAGAATTATTGCCATATTGGTGAATATATGTTATATTATACTACCATCAGAAACTGAAATATACTTTTTTAAAAAGCAATTGAGCATAGGAGTAGTGTTTATCTCATAAAAGAGGTCCTTTTGTTAAGCCCTCTTTATTAGTATCAGTCAAAACAGGCAAGAGTGTGAATGCTTGACAACAGATATAGCGGAGTTTAAATTTCTGTGTCATTTCTTGATAAAATGTAAACTCCAACAGGTATTTAACTCCTTTGCCACTTAGATTTCTCATTTGTAAAAATGGAAATACTAAGAGTTTACCTTCAGGAAACGGTTGTAAATACTGAATTTATATGAATTAGAACAGTGTTGTCCAGGCACACACCTGTAGTCCTAGCACTCATGAGACTCAGGCAGTAAAATCTCCAAGTTTGAGGCCAGGCTGAACTACACAGTGAGACCCTGTCTCAAACAAACCAAGCAATCAACACACTAAGTGAGCAAACAAATAAGCAAAAATCCACAAACAAACACAGTGTGGTCATAGAGTCATACATGCACTTGTGAGCCATGTGATGGCTTGTATCTAGACATGTCCTCAAAGCCTCATGAGCACATAGGTTGGATCCAGGGTATGTAAATGTAGATTCAGGGTGTGCAATAGCTAAATCAGTCCATTGATTGGTTTAAAATAGTTGTGGATGTGGATAATGAGGAGGTCCACTCTGAGTGTGGGTCACACTAATCAGTAGGTTTATATCCTGAATGGAATATAAAGAGGAAAGAAAGAAGGCATGTTTGCTGCTTGCTGCTTCCTGCCTGTCCATCATGGACTATTTCTCCTCTCCCAAGCCCCCTGTCTTGAAGCCAGCTGCCTATGGACTGAAATCTCTAGAAATGTGAGCCCAAATCAACCTTTCCACCTTCACTTGTGAGTGGTGGTGATTTTGTCCCAGTAATGAGAAAAATGACCAAGACAAGCCACCATCACTGTTTCTGCAATGTCACATGTGCTGAAATTGTGGCACAGCAGTGGTATAATAGCATACGTGTCCCTTTTTTTTTTAACGTGTCCCTTTTGACAGCAGGAACTTTATTTCTCTGCTGCATTGGAATTTTCCTTTGACTTGAATTGGGGCTCCTTGAGTTGTAGTCCCAGCTTTACAGTAACTGTTTAAACCCTGGGCAAGACACAGTTTACTAATTTACAAAAGGAAAAGCTTTAAAAAGTCAAGCTTGAATGATACTTAGAAATTCTTCTATAATAAGTGCTGGGAAAAAGGCCAAAATCTGCCTAAAACCTGATGATAAACAAATCCCCAAATCTGGCTTTACTCTCCACAATAGTGGATAGAGATGTATTAAGAACATTTTATTTGGGATTTGCTCTCCCACATTCCAAGAAACAGCATTAAAGCTTTCCTCACAAATTGAAAGCAACAGATTCCAGGAAAACAGATGCCCACCTGGAGACAGAGGATATGTGTAATAACAACTGTTCAACAAAAGCCGTTGTGTTGGGAGACAGAGAAACAATGTCAGTTAATAAAACTACCTGGGGATGTCTAATAAACAGACAAAGCCATAGCCTCTGGTGCTACTTATTCATACATTCAGAGCATATTCTAAAATAGAATTTTCACCAGTCTTTAAGCTGTGTGTGGTTGCTAGAGTTCTTGTTTTCAGATCAAGAAACAATTCACCTTAGTGGAAAGTGTTTTCCCTGACCTAGATATCTGGCTACCAACCCTCTCCAGAGTCAATTGCAAGAGGAAAGCCCAACAGAAATGTCAAGGACCAAGCACAGTCACCTGCAAACTCATTGCTCACTGGATTGAAAACTTCCGAATCTGTGATGGATCAATGCCTAATTCATGATCTGAAAATGTAGAAGGAATTGCACATGTCATGCTGTTAAGCTTTCTGAGGATAGGTGACCACCTAAATGCAATGACAGGCTACAAAACTTACTGAAATGTAACACTAAGCTGGAAATCCCAGAGAGGGTGAGATAATGATGGGCCAAAGAAGCAGAATGTAGACAGTCATTGTAAAGAAGTTCAGAAAACTGGACTTAATGACTATGTGGGCAAAATATGAAAAATTTTGTGGTGCAATACTAGTATTTAACACAGAAAGAAAATAATAATGGAAATTAGTCATTAAGGCAAAAAAAAAAAAAAAAAACGGAGATAAAATTAGAGAGCTGGTAAGTCTGAATTTGACCTCTACTATATCTGCTTTCAGGCTCAAATTTTCAATCATATACTAAAAACAGAATAGTGCTTTAATGCATAAAGCAATAAATGTATTTCCCTTTTTGTTGTTTTTATGGTTTTGTTTGATTGTTTGCTTGACACATGGGCTCACTATGTAGTCCAGGCTGGCCTTCAGTTCATGGCAATCCTCCTGTCTCAGCCTCCCAAGTACTGGGGCTACAGGCATGCACACCGAACCCAATTCCTTTTTTAACTCCAGTGTTTCTGCATTTTTCTTTTTATGACCTTTCACGAAGACAGTGGTCCTGATTAAACTTCCTTGAAGTAGAATTACGAAAAGAGCTGAAATGTACCCACATAGTTGGCTTTGCTATTTCACAAACTTTGGGAAAACAAATTTTATTTATTTATTTTAATTTTATTTTATGCAGAGTGTGTAAGATAGATGACCACATTACTGAATTTCTGTTGGAACACTGAACAGAAGGATTTGCACTGTCAATGTTCAAGTGTCTAGCCCCTGTTTATGCTTTGATTGTGTGACTTTGGCAACAATTTTTTAAGATGACAATGAGTAATGTATCAACTAGCAATTCTATGATGATAATTTTTTTAAATTCAGTATTGGTACACCCTTCTTTTCTGTTTTTCTATTTTCTTTTCTTTCTTTCTTTTTTTTTTTTTTTAAAGCAAAAGATGGAAAACAAATTACAAACCTGCACAAAATATCTGGGAGACGAGGTGGGAAGAGACTTCAACTGGAGGTGGACAGGGGGAGAAACAAGGATAGGAAGACACACGTGTGCTTGCAATTAAGAGGGAAGAAGAACCTTGTATAAGACAAGAGGTACTTGGTCCAGGAAAAGAAGATGCCTCCACATTCCCCCAGCCACACAGTTCTCAGACAATCCTGTGGAGGTTCCTGAGTGCCAGGATATTGCAGAAGCAGGCAAACACAGGCCATGTCACCACCTCCTAGTAGCATCATTAAAGTGAGCTTGTGGTAACAAAGAAAGGGGCATGTGGTCATGAGCTCTATACGGATAAGACCTGTGTCTTGTGGCTCCCTATTTCCTAGTTCCCCGAATATGTCAGGCACATAATAAGAGTCTACTTAGTATTTGCATGATTGAGTGAGTGTATGGGAATGATAATTAGATATGACTGTTCTGTTTTTTTTTTTTTTTTTGCTTTATGTTTTTGGCCAGCACTTGGGATTGAACTTAGGGCCTTGAGAATGTTGGGAAGCTGATTTATCATTAAATTATTTTGTCTTCCCAAGAACCAGATGTGCGTCACATGAATCATGAGAACCAAAGAAATAAAAACCACATAGGAAGACAGACCTACCAGTATCTTCTTTCACACAGTCTCGAGGACCATTTACTCCCTGATTTCCACCCAGTTTTGCTTAATTAGTGCCCTGACACTTCATGGTCTTTGAAGAACTCAGGAATATCTTCAGGGAACTGGAAGAAGACTGCTGGAGATTAAGTTATTCCCATCCCTGCAGAATTGAGTGTCATAGCAGAAGGAAACTCAATGATTTTTTAGAAAATTTATTTACTGAGATCTTAGTATATACCAGAAACTGTTCTACCAACAAACCAACACAGATTTATAGAAACAGAAAGTTATGTTTCATGCACACAACTAATAATTTTCAAACTTACTGTAGATGAATTACTGTTCAGTGATAAATTGATAATAATGCAAGAGAATCATCAAGGAAGGTATAATGATAATACACATTTTGTAGATGAGGAAAATAAAGTAAATTTAGTTATTGTGCCCCAGGTTACAAAAATTAAAATAGTAGAGTGAGGTCCAAACGTCATGCTTGTAACTCAGGAGTATATTCTCTAAATCTTGATTTACGGTTCTTTCTGGGATGTGTCCCTTGGACTCCTTATCACTACAGCCAAATGCTCTTAAGCAATCTTCAACTCAAACTCAACTTATATAGTCAAAACTAACTCAACATCTACTTTAGCAATTTTCCCCCGATTTCTCATTACAGGGAATGTAATGCTTCTCAATCTAAATTGACTGGCCCCAAATTTGTTTTCCTTCCTTTCTGTCTCCCCTCTGTATTGTCCACAGCCCAGCCTTTGTCTAATTAAACACCAGATGCTGTTGCTTGGCTCTTCTTCATTTTCCCTGTCAGGTCACACACCATGCTTACACTACTGACCCTTGGGTTTGCTTCTCCAGTACAAATTTCTGCATAATAATTTTCACAGTCCAAAAATAATGACTTTTAAGAAACAAACAATTTAATACTCACATCCATGTCATCATGGTTTAAGGACAAAGCCCCTAGTGCCTTGACATACCATGGAGTAGATCATGGTATCAGGCTAATTTGCTGTCCAAGCCTCACCTCTCACTTTAGCTACTTCAGTCCTAGTAAATTAATTAACATCTACAGGATGCACAATCTGCACTCTTACAAATAATTTGCCTTATTTTAACAAAGCCTTCAGCTTTACTCTGGCTTTCGTCAGGAAAAAAGTGAACTCATTCTTCTGACCCCAGTGTAGACACGACTTCCTCAGAGATGAGAATTTTCTTCACTCTGCCAATCTAAGTTGGGTAACCTTTCCAAGTTCCTCAGTAGTTGTTACTTAGTACATTATTATTTATGTCTCTGTCTTTTCCTCCAGACAACATTTTCTTTGTGAGCTGGGACAGTGTCTTGATGACCTGTATGCTTATACTCAGCAAAATGGCTGCCTAGGCATGAAATTTAAAGCAGCAGCAACAACTTGACTGAATGAAATAATAATTACACTAAATAATTTCTCCCAAGTAGGAATTAAGCAATGGACTAATTCAAATAAGGAGGAGAAATATTTTTGAGCAAAATTTGGCATAAGAGGAGAGAAGGGCTATGGGATTAAAACAAGGATGGAATCAAAAATGTTACTCTAACTGGATCAAATCAGCAGGCTGCCAACTTTCTATCAGCCAAATGCAAAGCAGCAGCCACAGCTGCGTTTTTCTTGAAATCCAAATATAAGACCAGTTTTCCCTGGGCTAACAGCTGCAGACTGCTAATAATTGCAGATACCGGCTTAAAAAGGACCTAGTGAAGTTGAGCAGATTAAAACACAGGCAAGACTGAAAATGAGAATGATAGAACACAAAATATTCGTTAGTGGAATATTTGATCAGACAAGGACTGAAATCCCTGATGATTAGATCTCAGTAATTTATTCTGATGGGAAAGTACTGGTAAGAAACAGACCAAGACCTAATCTTCCTTCACAATAAGGGGATCTTATCAGGGTTCTGAAACTCTCCAATCTCCTGACATTAGATAGGTTCTTTTATTTTCCTCCTCTTTAAATTGAAAATAACAAAATCTCTTCTGCTAATTGCCTGGGTGTTTTGAAGTTCAAAGAAGGGTAAGATAGAGTTCTAGATAAACTCAAGGGGTGTCCATGTATATGTGGTAACGAGGCAGTCTAAAGGCATTACTGGCAGCTGCTCTCCAGTGAACTGATATTAAAGCAGCAGTTCTCCATGGTGGGTTATTACCCAGCAGAATGTGTTTTAGAGCCTTGTGTATCATTTTTAGTGGGCCATGATGGGAGGAGCCACTAAATTGAATGTGTAGAGGTCACTGATGCTTGTTGCCCTACAATAAGCAGAACTGTCCTGTGCAATGAAGAATTTCTAGTCTATGGTACAACTTTATAATGTCTGAAGTAAAAAAGAAAAAATAAATGTGTTACACTTAGCAGAAGTTAAAATAAAAGTCTCAAATTTTTGTTCATTGCACAAGGATGCCTGCCCTGCCAGGCATCAGACCAAAGTTTAGTCAGGCCATGTGCCCTGGGCAGAGATGTATCTGCAAGGAAGATGCTTCCAAAACATTCTTCTATGAACTTGAGCTCCACTGTATACACACATAATATTTTTTATTATATTAATATGTTCTGATTTTCAAGAAAGTAATTGCCATAAAAATCTAGGCAACATTGAACTTCGTTCTTTGGAAAATACAATATGAGATTTCTCATCATTTCAAAACATTGTGTTTCAATGGCAATGTTAATCATGGTATTTGAGGTATCAAAGCCTCCATCTGTCTATCTTTGTGTTTATCTCTTTTATGTGTGTATACAAACAGGTTTTATTTAACAGAAATTCTGATACTTCGTAGTTATCCAATTAATTTTATTTTCTTATATCTTCCTTTACAACCCCAAGTGCTTATGAAAAAGAATAAAAAAGACAATTACTTCCCCACCTAATTTTCATCAGTTAGAAATTATTCTTTATTCTATCAAAGAGGTAGAATATATTTCTCATAATACTGGGGTTTTATGTTGATTTGAAAAAATCAATATGATAGCAAATGTTATGCTAGAGCCTTTGCAAAGAATGTACCATATGTCCACAGCTAAACAATCTCTGTATTTATTATTGCAAGGGTGATTATTTTTTCACAAATGTGCTGCCAATCTAAAATAAATGACATTACTTTGCATTTGGAGAAAAAGGATGTTTATTTTGGAAGGATTTACAAAGAAATTTCATGATCATTAAAGTTAACTACAAATCCCTGTTTATTATACTCTATTTAAGATAATTTGAAATGAGAGAAAGTTCATATTGACAGCTATAGAATGTGTCTTCTATGTATCTATCACATACTATACTATGCTGAAAACTCTAGAATAATAAAGAGTTAAACCAAATGACAAATAACATCCAAGAAAAAAGAAATACATTATATTGTTTAGAGAGACATTGTATTTGTAATTCCAAAAGAAAGACCCTTAGCTGTACTAGGATTCATTGAGAAACTCTTGAGAGAATTTTGTCTTTATGTAGAATACTGAGCTGTATTTTCACTAGGGGGATATTATAGTTATACAGAAAAATGAGTGTCTAAATCAGTCAGGAAAATCACAGAAGGAATAAAACTTTAGCTGTGTTTTAGGAGAGGTTTAGAAGTTTTCTCCAGTGAAAGGTATAAGGAAAACTTCAACAAAATAAAGAATGCCTAGAACCCACTTAGCATGGTGGTACAGGTAACACATATTAAAAGTTCTTATTGGCAGTTCATTCTATGGTCACATAACACCATCTGCAATTGCTGCTGCTCATCAAGCAATGATGGCATTCTCTAGTAGCGATCAAAGGCAAAAGCTGTGCCTTTGAGAAAGAAAGAGGGAAACTCAAAAGCAGATGAGCAAGATGAGACATTTCAGCACTCTAATTCCCTGAGGTGGCATCATATATAACAAGGATGGGGCCGGCACTGTCGGGATGCAATGTGAGTTACTCTACAGGAAGATGTCCTGCAGCTGTTCCTCTCCGCGCTTTTTAGGCTGTCTATTTGCAGGAAGCTTTTAATGTCTGCAGGTGGGCACAGTGTGTCAGACCTGTGCCTACAGACAAATTTGGGAGCTGTTCTACCAGCCAAAGCAAGGGTGCACCATAAATCCCAGCTTGACTTTGTGCCAGGCATTATGGAGATAACTGCTGATGCCAGACGTCCACTATGTCAGTTAATGACTATCATAGCCAGTTCGTAATTAACAAAAAGAATAAAGTTCCATCTCTAATGTCACCTTGAACAACTTAAATTTAAATTTTGATTTTAAAAAGTAATTTTTTTCTTATGTCTGAAATAGGAAAATGACTCTATCTATCTATCTATATCTATATCTATATCTATATCTATATATATATACAAATATATATATACATACATACATATTTAGTCAACTTTTCTGTGGCTGAGGCACAGTATCTGAGGTACCTGGAGCTTAAAGGAGAGGTTTAATTTGGATCATGGTCTCACAGGATTCAGTTCATGGCATTGCAGGCACCAAGACAAACCAGAACACAACCAAACACGGCAGAGCAGATATTTAGTACATGGTGGTTGGGAAACAGAGCAGGGGGAGCGTTCCCTATGGAAAGGGGCAAAGGTCAAACATAGAGCCCAAGATGACAGCTCCATAGTCCACCCAGACTTACCCAGAGGTGTGCTCCACCAACTCTCCAACCCCTCAGGGGAATGCTAAAGTCAGTAAAGCTGACCCACTGCCCCGCCTGCTGCAATACTTACAAACATTCATTTGATGAGTATTTGCATTAATCAATATTTTTTAAAATCAGCACTGAAATAAATATTCATTTTTTTTTAAAAACTGAGGTGTTTTCTGTTACCCATGTCTCTCCAAGCTCGCCCTGCTATGTCCCTAAACATTTGTTAACAGTGAAGCGTGCCAGGTTAGCTTCCTGATGAACTATGACAAAGGGAATCTAGTTATAATACACATATTTGAAAGAAGAAAATATGGGAATATTTTTGTACTTTGCTTTCTTTTGAAAAAAAATCAGGGAAAGAATTCAAAAAGGATTCGATGACATGGAACTGTGAATATTTTCCTACCAGCCAAGATGTGCAATGCAAACTGACATGTGTAGAACATCAGAGACTTTGAACTTCCAGCGCTGCAGCACGAGTGAGATAATCAAGCTGCGGTTTAGATGGACCCTAATGCTTCACAGAAAACCTGACAGGTGCTGAAGAATATGTGTACAGACCTCCTAAAGCTGGTGCTGAAAATATCACATTAGTCAGAGACTGAGACTGAAGACCCATGTCTGCAAAATGGAAATAAGGCATGTGGCTGTGTATTTTTCAATGATTTGGATTCTTTAGGGTTCTCATTACAAATGGCAGACTCAATATTTCTTAAAATTTTTATTTATTTTTTATTTTTCCACCTAGTTATACCTCCTTCTCTAAAGTTGGGTGAGTTGATTCCAAGCAGCAAAAATTGCATAGGAAGCATTCCCTTCCTATGGTAAGAAAAAGTTCTTGGAGTATGAGACAAAACTTTTTGAAATGCTATCAATATTTTCTATTAGATGAGCTTAGTTATTCATGTAATTCCAACCCTGATGACATTCTGCCACAAAGAAAAAAGAAAAAGATTTTCTAAACATCCTGGTAAACTCTTCTGGCCAAGCTTAGGCTATCATCAGCCAAAATGGGTCCAAGTTCAGAAACTAGAGAACTCTGAGTTTCGTGAGTTCATTTTATATATTCAAAAGAACCACAGGCATTTTGATATTGCTTTTAACTTTACATTTTACACATAGGGAAATTTAGCAGCAATAAAAAATTAAAAAGCATAGCCTTGGATACTGTGTTATGAATATGATTCAGATTTCAACTACTCATGGCTACAAGTACAGAGAGAACTCTTGAGATCAAGCCTATTTGTCTGCGATTGCTTCTTCTTCAGGATCATTAAGTGAAAAGTTTATGATTATGTTGTGCTCTTTACTAGACATTTAAAATTCAGTGGTTTTGTTGGTCTTTTCCTTCTTCTGTATTTTGCCTCTTTACTCAGAGCCTCTCCACTTCAATTAACTTGAACTAAGAATCCAGTAGAAGTGAATGCAATCTGCCTGTACAGGTAGGCAGCCAACACATATTCTTGAGAAAAGTTGCTACAATAGCAATTTATAGAATGAATGGAAATAAGAAATATAAAAGTTAAAATTATCAATGAGAAAATAAGTTACAAAAAATATAAACTCAACTGTGTGTGCATACATTTTAATCATACTTTTATAAAATTTAAATAATGAGCTTTACATAGTTCTGTTTTAAAGCTTTAAACTACATTCATTTTTCAGGCACTATATGTTTTATCAAATAAAGAATTTTCATTAATTCATTCAGAAAAGTAATGCATTATGTCACTGTTTTGGCTTTTCTTGTTGCTGCTGCTGGTCTGATGCACAGACTCGCTATATAGTTCAAGCTGGTCTTGAACTCACTATGTAGCTCAGGATGGCCTCGCATTATTGGCAATCTTCCTCTCTCAGCCTCCTGAGCGCTGTGGTTACAGATGTGCACCACCATGCCAGGCAGAAAAGTAATACATTTCAAAGGAAAACATGAAAAACAAGTATCATAAATAAAAAACTACACACAGTACTCTAATCCCACAAAATACACACAAAAACAGACGCTTGTTCCATTTGCATATTCAGTCTCTATACATAGCTACCTTGATACATGAATATGTAGCTACAGATACATAGTTATAGTCATATTTTAAATTTCAGTAAAGAGAACATGAAGTAACCTTTTAATTAACATGATATTTTCATGAAACACTATATTATGACCCATGACCTATGATTTAAAACTATCCTTCTGACCCTTGATTTTAAATGTCTCAGTACACTACATAAATAATCTCTTAAATCAGACATCTACTTTTAGGAATATATTATTTCCTACTGTTTCAAACAAAACTAAAACCCATACAAGTACAAGTGGAAATGTATATATTTGCATAGCTCCTTACTTTATAATATATTTATAAACAAGTATTGAATCAATCCCATAGTTTTCATGAATATTCTCCTATAAAATTTTGATGGATGAGAGAATATTCTTAACTGTTTTCTCATGAGGAATGTCATAGCAATTCTGTCCCTTATCACTTTTCACACACTGTAGAATTAATTTATCAACTTGCATAAAAATTCCCGATATGCTTCAGTTGAAATAGCATTACATTTAGAGAGAATAAATAGCTTTATGATATTGAGTCTTTTATAATACTATCACAGTAAATCTCCCCATTAACTTTATCTTTTAAAATGTCTTTCAAAAAAGTTTAACAACTTCTTTACACAAATCCCATATGTAATTTATCACATGTATTCCAAAGTACCTTATAATTCTTGCAACTGAAAGTTTGGTTGTATGCTGATAGCAGTTGTTATGGTTTAGATCTAAAATGTGCCTTAAATGTCTCATGTGCTCAGAGATGGGGCTTATGGGAGATGATAGGGCCATGAATGCTCTAATTCCATCAGTGGATTAGTAAATTGATGATGTCATAATTCAGTGGCATTATTGAGAAGTAATTGAGGTACAGTGTGGTTGAAGGGAGTAGGTCATGAGGACATAACCTTGTGGACTACATGTTGTAACTGGTGCTTTCCTCTCTGGTTCATTTCCTTCTGCCTCTGCTTCCTGGCTACCACAGGACGCCCAACCTTCCCCTGCCATTGCTTTACCCATGCTGCTCTGCCTCCTCTCAGGACCAAGGTAATGGAGCCAGGCAACCATAAAATCTCTGAAATCATGCACCAAAACACGTTTGTTTTTTTTTTTTTTTTTTTTTTTTAGGTTTTTGAGCAGTGACAAAAAGATAATATATCAGCAAATTTGCTGAAGTACATTATTAGTTATAGAAATTCATCTGCATATTCTTGCCATTTGGAAAACAAATCACATCATGTGCAATTAATGAGTTGTATTCTTCTCAACTCTCTTATTTTTCTTCCTGTTTTATATTCTTTTGGTTCTAAATCCATAGTATATTGCTGACTAAAAGTAGTTTTTCCAGGCATCTCTGTCTCGTTTATTATTTAAGATATACTTGAATATTTCTCTAATAATGCTACTTTATAGATACTATATTTCCAATCCCTTGCAATGATTTGTAATGTCAGTTCTGCCATATATCATCTCTATACATATTTAGGTCTGATTCTTATTTCACAGTTCTATTCCATTGATCTACTTATTTACTGCTGTGTGTGGTAATTGATTTGGAGTGTTAACATGGCTGAATTAAATACACAGGCAGCTGATAAAACATTATTTCTCTTCAATCATCACATCAGTTCTTCTCAATGCCTTAGTAAGCATAAACCCACCCCTCATCTACTAAAAAGGAAACTAAGTGGTTTGCCATTTGATTGAAATCATTTAGCTGTCCTAGGTATGTCTATACAAGTTTTCTTCTACAGGAAATTCATGTGTGAGTCTGTGGACTGAGGAACATTCGCCCTTAGTGTGGGTGGGCATTAGCCAAGGACTAGGAGCTCTAATGAAATAAAAAGGTGGGGAAAGACTTAATTCCTGATTTGTATTCTGAAACTGCAATGCCCTTCTCCTTCTCTTGAACTTACAAACTCCAATTTCTCCTGGTTTTGAACTCTAGAACACAAACCTGTGGTCCCAGCACCCTCTGGAATCTGAACCTCTGAGACTTACACTGCAGGCTTCCATGGTTCTAAACACTTTACTCTTAGACTGAATCATGATTCCAACTTCTCTGGTTCTGCAGTCTGCAGGACTATTTTGGGACCTCTTAGTCCCTGCAAATGAGCAAGACAATTTGCCTTTTGAGTGTTTATTATATCCACCCTATTAAAAAAAAAGGAATTTCTGTTGCTTTAAGTTGCATAAGGTTATATTAATTTGGTAAAGCAGCAATACATCACGGATATAGATATCAACATTACATTAGCTTTTACAACACCATAGTGTTTCACTAAACCTCAACTGTCATTCAGCTGAAAGGGACACAATTATTTTACTACTGTCAAGATAAAACAATGTTAACCTCAGGCAGAATGCCTTTCTATTACTTTGGCTTTTTAAGATGCATTGTAATTTCAAAGTCACTGCCATATGGACAAAAATTTATCTTGGACTACTTTAAGTTTTTCTTTTCCTATTCATTAAGGTTAATTGAACAAGAGAGATTATTAACTTCTTGAAGGTTTAGTAAGCCTTTGAAAGCAAGCTTCATCCTTTAGAGGATAAATCTGTTAATTACTCTTATCTAAAATTTTAAATTGCTCTTTATCAGGATGTTGTGTATAACAATGTACAATAATATTCAGGATACTGATAAAGATACACACAGACACACATTTATCAGTGTATTTGTTCATGCATAGTTATATGTAGCTGATAGCCTCAAAAAGCATCATTTTGATTTATGAGATCAACTGACACTTCTGTGTATATTTTCTGGCTAATTTCTGTCTTTTCTGTTGTACCTGATACACAGTTGTTCTCACCTTACCTGATTTGTCAATGTTTTTCCCTGAAGAATCTGAACACATCCTGTAACTCCTTTCAGCATTAAGATCCTTATTCCTTAAATATAGCCTGCATCATATAGCATCTGACAGCTGCAGATAGACTTCATCTAATCCAGCTTTGATTTTTCTCTTGAGAATAGCAGTAGGAGTGCATGGGTAATAAAAGAACTTAATTCCAGCGGTAAATTGAATGAGAATGGAAGGAGATTGTGAGCTTTATCAAAAAGGAAAACTCTTTTTAATCTTCAACAAGTCCATGAGAATACTATATTTACAACAAAAAAAGAGTACCTGGAATTCCTCCCAGAATCTTATCCTGCCATTCAGCATTACTCCCCATTCTCCTGTGTACATGGATAGGCAACCAATAATGAGGAATCCATTTGACAACAATTCACTTATTTCTGTTCTTTCCTGCTTGCAGCTGAAATTGTCAGTGCTTCCAAAGACCAAGAAAAGTCTGCTGTCACTCAAGGTCCAACTGTTGCCTGTGAGAACCAGGGCATCCTCTCCCCACTCAAACATATAAATACAACAGAGAGTCCAACAGCTGAGACAATTTGCCTTTTTTTTTTTTTTTTTTTTTGGAATGGTGGCAAGTTCCTTGCAAGAAATGTGCACCACATCTGTATCAATAACAATCTTCTTATCATGCAACAGGAAATAAGTGAGAAAATGTCAAAAGACAAAACTAAATAAATCTATATGAAAAGAAGACATTCAAGCATACAAACATCAGCCCATTTGCTCTACTAAAGAAGGAATAAATGAAAGATTTGAGAGCCTCACTTCCCCATGTGATGTAACAGGGAGGCAAGCTGGGGATTTAGCTCAGCGGCGTAAGCACCTGCCTTGCA
Source organism: Cavia porcellus (assembly GCF_034190915.1). NCBI lineage: Eukaryota > Metazoa > Chordata > Mammalia > Rodentia > Caviidae > Cavia > Cavia porcellus. The sequence goes on from NW_026947501.1 coordinate 32,104,993, forward strand.
AGCAGGCGATTGTGAGTTCGATCCCCGGTACCAGTAAAAAGTTAAACAACAACAAAAAAAAAGAGAAGAATCTTGCAGAAAGGAAGGTGAGAGGATGAAGGTGACAGTCAACAGTCACCTCCCAAAAGTGCACAATGTAGCACTTCCCCCAGTAACTCACATTCCCCATTCAGCTAATAGCTATGTTTATTCCATTAGTCATCTCAGTGCGTTTTACTCAAACTCTAGCCCAATTTGGAGAAAATTTATAACAATACTTCATGTAGGTAATGCAATCTCTTTATTTTGATTAATTGTATTTAAATACCACTTTATTCTAGTCTTAAAAAATATAAAGATAAATGTCACTCTTGGCCAAAACAATGACCACAAGTCCATGGCCATGAGTACTACTGTCTGGCTTGACACAAGAAGTTCAGTTATTCTAGAGTTGCCGATTGTCAATATGGGCTGGGTGAAAATCTCTGATCTAGTACAGCAGTATACAGGAAGATCTGATATAAAAGAAAGCAGACTGGTATAAAAGTATTTGTAATTAGATTTTAAGTGACAAATTCAGGGGGAAAAAGTTCAATGAGGTTAATGATAATTTCAGTAATGTCAGGCGTGCAAGAAAGAAACAGGCTGTTTTATCAGAAGCAGTCGTGCAGAGTAGATCCAAGTTTTGCTGAACTTAAGCAGAAATGATATAGAGAGGAGAATGAACACTGAGGTGGAGATGTTACTGAATTTTCAACATGAGTAACTATGAGGCCAAGATGCGAATGAATTATTAACATGTTGCTAAGGAAATTATGACTATACTGGAAAAGAAATCTGGAAAGTATAGATGGTAGTTTTTAGCTCAATTTTAAAAGTGTTATCTTGGATTAGAGAGTAAAAGACAATATTGAACAATAGTCATAGGTAGCCAGGGGTAGTGGTGCACACCTGCAATCACAGCACTCAGAAGGCTGAGGTAGGAGGATTACTATGAGTTCAAGGCTAGCCTTGGCTACACAGTAAGTTGCAGGCTAGTCTAAGCAACATAGTGAGACTATATCAAAAAAGAAAAAAAAATTGTATTTGACTAAAGCAAATTGACAGCCTACATTTAAAGGTTATATCCTAATCATAGGAAATAATGGACAGGAAGTATACACGTCTCTATTAAATATTTCTACAAAAACGTTATCAATTTGATTATAAGTAGATTTAGATATAATTCTTGCATGGATTCTAACACAGTTCTTGCATATCACAGACTCTTAACAATCACTGCTAAAGCACTGAATGGTTTGTACACCCTGTACACTAAACATTGTCCAAATTAATGACCTCTAATTCAAGTTTTCTCCATCATATACACTCTCTTATTAACAGGAAACACTGAGAATTATAAGTTGAAGTATAAAGTTGAAATTTATATATTATAAATGCTAGAAAATCAATTTCAATCAATATTTACCATTTTATTAGTGAGTTATTTTGGTCATTTCCCATCACTGGGACAAACTATCCAACACACAATTTAAAAGAAGAGAGGTTTATTTTTGGCTCATGTTTTTAGAACATGGCTGGCTGACTCCAAGGCTGAAACAGCAGGGTAGAGAACATGTGTGATGAAATGTTCTTATATCACAGCAGTCAGAAAGCATGGAGAGAGGGGAGAAGCAGGACAGGGGGATAAACTCTTTACTTGCCTTTCACCAAGTCTCACCTCCTAACTGAACACTTAGCTGCTGAACTCACTAAGGTCCAAAGCACTGAAAGGTACAACGCTCATATAATAGAGTCACCTTGCAAATGCATGCGGCATCTGGGGAACAGCCCAGAAATAAACCATAACGTGAGTCATTATAACATTCCACAGAGTCTTTTGGTAATGGAGTTCATTATCTTTAAACATGGATAGAGATCATCTTTTTTTAAATGAGTCTGTAAAGTTGATGGGACTTTTCTGTCCTCCGTACTGCAAAATAAGTGACCCTATTCAGGACAATGATATTGTCCTTTTTTGTTGTACGAATACTTGTTTTAAGCATCATGTATTTATAGGGACATACATATGTATTATTAATATAAGAGTTGAATAAATATTTGTTGTGGGAACTGTCCTATACATTATAGAACTTTTAAATTGTTTGCTTTAGCTATCATATACCAGTAGCAACAGTTGTGAATAAAACAACAGCAACAAAAAAACCACAGACTTTGCCAAATGTTCTGTGGGATTCAAAATCACACTCAGTTAAAAATCATTTAAGAGGATTATTAGTTAATTAAACAAAAGTACATGCATATTTTTTTCTTTTTAATTTTAGCCTAAGGAGTTATCAAAATTTGGTAAAATTAATTTTCTTTATTTTCAGTTCTTTGGAACACAATAATTGGAAAATATCAACAAAATGTATCATTCTTTAAGTCATTTTAGACTGAATCACTAGGAATGAATCACCTTAAGCATTTGAATGATTCGTAAATTCATTTTAATAAATAATGCCAGCTTTTAAGATAACTTCATAAAATTAAACTAGTATTAACAAATTATGCCTAAAGAATACCAATGATGTTTAGGTTTACACAATTTTGAATCTCACAAAAATAATTTTGACATTTAAAAGCGAGTTTTAGAAGCCACTGCCTCAATTAAAACCACGGAGACGAGGAGGAGGTAAAAATAATTGAGAATTCTTTCTGTGTAAAAAATGTTATGTGACAAGACTTGAGTCAACTCAAAAGATTTGGTTAATCATATTCACCATTTGTTAGTGCTAATGTATTGTTTTGATTTTGCAGTGTGTTTATGCATAATGACTTTTAACTTTTCACAGAATGTCTGTAGCTACATTGAAATAAAGAGATTTGCAAACGTATAAAAATGATTAGGATAACTCATTATCTAAAAAGACAGTATTATTTAGATAACACAGCATAGCCCTGAACTTCAAATGTGAGTGTGGGTATGATTTGTTCTTCATGCCTTCACTGAACAGATAACTGTGGTGAATCATATAACCTCTATATCTAAGCTTCTGTTCCAGCAAAATAGGAAAAACCCCAGAATCATAGTAGAAAGATTCAATTAGAAAACATATGTACAAGCATATAGGGCTTCTCCAAATCATTTATTTTTAGATGAGCCTGAATCTGAATCTAAATCTGAAGAAGACAATACGTAACATAGAGAAATTGATATTTCTATATTTACTATTATTCATTTGTAAAAAAAATACCACAAGCAGAATATCTATAAAAACCCTTGCAACTGAAAAAATGATAATGCAGACAGTGTTTAAAGTAGAATAAAAAGAAAACTGTAGTTGAATATTTATTGTTTTTATTTTTATTTTTTTCTTGCTACTTGGAATTGAACTCACCACCCCACACTTGCAAGCTAGGTACTTATGCTGCTAAGCTAAATCCACAGCTGTATTTGAATTTTAAAATAAGTTTGTAGAGTTTTATCACTGCTCTGGGTGTTAATTTGAATATTTCTAAAAGATAGCTCTTCTAATTTCAATTGAAAAATATAGCATAATATGTAAAAAAATTACAGTTTTTTATCACCAAGGTTATAAATATAAACAGGGACTTTTATGAATGCTCTACCATTGTGGAGAACTTTACCTATACTTTACTTCTTTATTCATAGGTCTTTTTCCAATTGGGAAAATGTCTTTTTGTTTGTGTTACTGGTATTACATTACTGAGTTATAAGCTTGGAACCCTGGCACAATTGATTCATAGTTAGCTAAAAACACATTATTTCTCCAATTTATTGCTGTGTATCTTTTAGTGGAAATTTTCACTATAGTTAATGCTTTAGGTTTATTCAGGTTAGAGGATAGTCCCATAGCATAAGCATTCATTATGTCTACTCAGAAACTGACTGGAGTCTGTAGAATTATGGTTTGTTTCACTCCATTAATGCATGATTCTTGGACAGCTTATTGAGTGTCTTCATAGCTGAAATCTTTAGGGTGGTTGAAGAAAAGATTGCCTTTAGTATTGGGATGACAACTAAAATAGTGTGAGACAAAATGATGTTTCATTTCACATTCATTGCTTGAGATGTTTTATGTAAGTTACTGTATTTCTAATTTGTAGACTTAAATTTATATACAACATACTATAGTTGATAGATTCATCTGAGCATCAGAGTTCTTTCAGCTTGAGATATTGCTAGTTTCTGAATTTCTGAAATTTAAAAGTTTTTAGAAAGCAAAATAAATCACACAAACTCTTCATAATCTCAAGCATTTAGAAACCATAACCTACTGCCATGATAGCCAACTCTATGGCGATCATCATGTTTTTTGCCTGAACATTGCTTAACAGGTTTTGTACTAGTTTTGTGTTGCCAAAGCAGCCTGAGTGGAGAGAATGGAAACAGAACAGTGGGGCTCCTGTGTGAGTGTCAAGTGGGCAACACAGGGAGCAGCGTGACGGATCAGGGCCAAGAAGAACAACCTAAACTCATACTGTGATAACATGAAGTCACTATCAAGGTCCAGGTCACAGCTAAAACTACTCTTTTGCAATGAGCAATATGGAAATACTATGTTTGTTCTCTTCCTTAGGCCTCTTGACTTTATACATAAACTTAAAATTCATCATTTAATTTCACACAATATGTGCTTATAAAAACCACCTTATGTCTGTATTCTTACATTATTTCTCTTTAGTGAAATTGTGGCATGGTTAGTCCTTCAAACTATGAAGCATTCGTAAATTTAAGTGGCATAATTTAGGATCTTCATCTTCTGTCCCAGACCATGAAATCTCCTGAATATATTAACATTTGGTAGTCACTACATGCTCTCTAAATACTTTATTTAATGTGAAAAGGAACTTAGATGAAGTGACCCAGGAAGTCTATCTCTGATTTAATTGTTTTTATTGGCCTAATTAATTTAAAAAGCTTAATTACAAAACCATGAGTCCTGGGCAAAGTCTTCAAAGTACCATTGAATGATGACCAGAAAGGAAATGTGTCAACAGCTTTTTATTTTTTACCTAATTAACAAATAAACCAGAGTGCTTTATGTATAAAGCACAGAGAACCTTAATAGAATCACCCCTGATAAGCGTCCATTGAAGTTGTATTAGGAAACTTAATTTTTAAAAATAAAATTGCACCCCTGCATGAGCCCTGGAAAATTATCATCTGTTCCAGTTAACAATTGGTTGATTAAAAGAAAAACACTTGCAAACCAAATCTCTCAAAACAATACCAATTGTGTTATTATTTCTCATAGTTCTGAAGTTGATGGAGCTCAGTGCGGTAGCTTTCATTCAGGGTTCCTGAGTTTGTAGTCAGATAGTGGAGGTGGATAGGTCATCTGCAGGCTTATGCAAGTGTCTGACACCTTTGATGAAAACTCTGCAAGCTGATTAAATTGGAAAGGGACGTGATTCTACCTCAGTGATCTTTCCACTTTGTTTCTCTAGGAGAGCAACTTTAGGGTATCTGGACTTTTATACAGTGGTTCAAAGCTCCAAAGTCAGCTGTGCAAATAGAGTCTGGCAAAGGCTTATCACCTTTTGTGGTCAATCCTTGCATATCATTCAGAGTAGGAGTTTCTGTCACATTTTATCCATAGCACTTATTACTTTAACCTACCCAGATCATGGCAAGGGGGATAAAATGTTGACATCTCTATGACTATGAAGGTGCATGTGAATTGGAAAAACTACGTGGCCATTCTTAATGAATGCAACCTATTATTCTATCCTCATGGCAGAAACTTCATATTCATATTTCAGGAAGATAAAGGTGACTGGATAGAGAAGAGAAACTATCAACAGGTGATTTGATGTATCTGATAAAAAAATAACCATCCAGACTTCCAAGATATCAAACAACGATCATAGTTTAACACTATGCCCCAGAGTTTCTTTAAGCAAATAATAATAATAATAATAATATGATGGTCATGTTCACTTAAGAGCATGAGTAGGAGGAGGAAAGGTGAAAGAGAAAGAAGAAATACAAAATGAGAAAAAATGAAAAAATCCATCTATCTATCTATCTATCTATCTATCTATCTACTTTTTACCACTGAGTACTGAACCCAGAGCCTTATATGTGCTAGGCAAAAGCTCTCCAACTTTCCAAACTGACATCACTCTCCTTTTCTAATTTTTAATTTTGAGGCAAGGTCTTCCTAAGTTACATAGGCTGGTCTTAAACCTCCTTCCTTGGCCTCTCAAGTAACGCCAGAATTAAATGCACAAAACACTGTGCCCAAGTTAAAATTTTTAAAGAAGTAGAAAATTAAGAGGCCTACAAAGGAGCACACATTAGTTCTCAGACTTTTCTTCCAGTTTTCGTCAAAACATTTTCTTAAAGAAAAATGTTACTTTAAGAAATATTATTATATAGATCTATGTAAAAATATTGGTTTCGTAATTTCTATCTGAAAAAGAATGGAATAATCACCAAACTTCTCTATGCTTTTCTCCTGGTCTGTGTATTATAATTAGCATTCACTTTTAAATCATATGATCATTATGGAGATCAAAGGAAACAATGTGTAGAAAATACATATTCCTAAGGAAAAAGGGTCAAATAACCCTTATTTCAGCAAGGGATACCTGGTGTTAAAAATCCTTCTTTTCTTTACAAACTCAGCATGCTAACATCATCATTTATCAAATTTATATATTCTTTGGACTGCTGGACTATTCATTGTATTTTCTTAACTTGTCTATACACTATTGTCAAAAATACATTTTAAATAACTCTTCCCTTTACATAATGTATATTTTATTACAAAACTTTCCTCATGTTTTCAAAATTATTTCTGTCCTTTCTTAGATTACCAAATATCTAGAATGAGAGCTAGTTCAGGAGTACAAGCACCTGTCCTGGCAAGCATGAGGTCATAAGTTTTATTCCTGGTACCAAAAAAATTTTTTTTCTTGGGATGTAGCTTAGGGGCTTAAGTGCCTGCCTGGCAAGATCAAGTTTCTAGTTTGATTCCTGGAACAAAAACAAACAAAACCAAATATCTAGAATGTTGAAGGGCTGATACAACATTGAATAATTAATCAAAGTAAAAGAAATTTCATAGTTTTTTTCCCCCACCTGGAATACTATAATTCTAAAAAAAAAGATATCTTGATGCAATTCTCTGGTCAGCAAAAGTGGAGATGTTAAAATTTAGACTTTACAAATTAGAGGCTTACAAATTGACAGAATTTGTAAAATTTAGTTTCAAAGTTATTAAAATGAAAGAATAATGCACATATTACCATGTGGTTTTTATGAATCCAACGTAATGTCTGGAAAATTCCCAACAGGGTTTAATACATACACAGAGCTAAGGATAGATAGATATGGATGGCCAAAGTCATCATTTTCATCAGTGATAAATAAGAATTGACATGATAGTATTATTGCTAGTATTCCTCAGTCTGTTCCTGAAATTAGCCCAATGAACATAACATGGTTTCCACAAATACATTTCTTAATTTTCTACTGTAAATTTTACTTTGGTAGACTAGCGGCTGGCTGTGCATCTTAGTGCCTTTGCCTGATGAGTACAGGAAAAAGTCTTTCCGTTTACCCACTTGGTATGATGAAAGACAAGGTATGTGTATGTGTGTAAAAGTGTCAAACCAGAATTTCCACAGACATAAATCTCAGTCTAAGAGGTTGGTGGATGTCTACCTGAACTTCACAGAGGGTATAACATAACCACACCACACTTGGATTTGTTTTTTTAAAAAAGTTTTCTTTGATTTTTCTAGTAGAAGTAGCCCAGATCATTACAATTCCACTTGAAGAACCAGATTTGAAAATTTTGGAGGAGGAAAAAAGGGAATAATCATTTTATTCATGTATTATCAAGATGATTCATGATGATTGAATACATGTTTCCATAAAAGAAGAATAGTGCGGTTGTATGCTGCTACTGTTGATGAAAATGAAGACTTTGGCTATGTGAGATGAAGTTCCCGTGACCAGTTAAATGGTGCAAGAATAGACTGATAGAGACACAGAGAATGCATACCTTTTTGATTCAAATGACAAACAAAACAGCAATATAAACACATATTTGAGTAGTCACAAAGTTGTGGAATGGTCATGCCACCAAGTAGAATGATCCAATGTTAGAAATTGGTACAAACATATAATACAGGTCTTAGCAGAGGTGAACACAAGCACCGCCATTCAAAGTTGGAAATTATAATAGAAGAAATGTTACAAGATGCTATGAAATGCACAAAAGCTGAAATTCAAGTAAAATGTCCTATATGCAGCAATAGCCACATCAAAAATATATTTATTCACCTCTGTCTGCTGCGTGCTGCCATTGGTAGGCCCTTTCCAATGGGTGTCCAGTGTGGGCAAAGACAGCCAGATAGATCCACCTTTGCCTGCCAGGTGCTGCCATTGGAAGACCCTTTCCTATTGGTGCCCACTACATCTCGAGGGAACCAGTAGATCTGACTCTGCCTGTGAGGAGCTACCACCAAAGGCTCCTTCCTGCAAGTGGTCAGCAGGAGCAGGGACACACAACCAGGTAAGCCCTATGCACCTGTAGGCCACCATTGGAGGCCCTTGGTTCCTTCAGGCAGCCATCACTAAACAGTAAAATCAGGGGCTGGGGATTTAGCTGGGGCTGGGGATTTAGCTCAGTGGCATAAGCGCCTGCCTAGCAAGTGTGCGGTCATGAGTTCAATCCCTGGTACCGATAAAAAAAAAAAAAAAAAAAAAAAAACCCCAGTAAAATCAGACAAATACTCCCCTGTGTATCTGCCACCATCACAGGATTCCCAGTGTAGACACACAGGCTGAGAGAAGCAGCCCCACCCCTAAACACCCCTGATCATCAGGGAAGCCCCAGTGTAGCTGCACAGGACTGGAGAACCCTGATTCTTACCCTGCTACCTCCCTGTAAATCTGCGGTAAGAGGAACTCAGGTGCCTTTCCCATCCCTCTACACTGTGGAGGGGCAGCCAACCTGGGAAGTGCCTGGGGCTCCACAATCAGCTTGTTGAGAGGAACCCAAGAGAATGTCAACATGACGGAGCAAAAGGTAATCTCAGACCACTAGCCCACACAGAGCAAGTCTGGGAGACCCAGTCATGGAAGAAAACGGAATTCACATACCTTAAGTCTCTGAAAGGATAGCGACTGAAGTAAGGAAACAACTTCATGAGATTGTAAATATAGCCAAACCAGAAATAATGTCTCAGGTAAAAGAAGAAATCATAAATATACTGAAAGATTTGTTCAGCAGGTCTATAGACAATAAAGATAAGCATATGAAAATGATGGAAACCTTGAAAGAATATAGAAAAGAAATACAATGCATGAAACAGATTCAAGGAGAGATCCAGGAAATTAAAAATTCAATCAAAAGTTGGCAAAACTGCTTAGAAAAGACTGAAGATAGACTTTCTTTGAAATCTTGAAAAGAGGACTGCAGCAAGTAATCGTGAAAGGAAAGAACTCTTAAAAACAACAAAGAATAAGGAAATAACAACTCAGTGGCTCCAAGATGATGCAAAGAAGCAAAATTTAAGAATGGTAGGTGGTGGTAAAGAAACAGGGGGCAACACAAAGTTAAAAGGCTATTTACAGAAGTAGGAGAAGAAAACTTCCCAAACATGGGAAATGGATCTGGCATGCAAATAAGCGAGGCATATAGAACTCCAATTAGCCATAACCAAAGTAATCTATGCATAGACATAGAATAATCAAGATCCTGGAAATTCAGCACAAGAATAGAATATTAAAAGCTGTTAGAGAAAAAAAAAAAAAACAGATTGCCTATAAAGAAAAATCAATCAGAATCACAGCCAACTTATCAACACAAACATCAAGTTAAGAAGAGTATGAAATGAAGTGTTTCTAACCCTGAAAGAACTTCCAACTCAGATTGATACACACTTCAAAACTATGTTTCAAAACTGATGGAAAAATAAAATACTTCCATGATAAAGAATAGATGAAGGAATTTATGACTATCAAACCAACAACACAGAAAGTAATAAATGATATTTTAGAGAGAGAGAAAGATGACCAGGTTTCCAGGAATAGCAGCAGAGGAAGATGGCCAAACAAAACAGGCAACTGAATGAAGGAGAAAAGCTGAGGGTCAACAACAGGAAGAGAGCATGACAGAGACAAACCAATGTATGCTGGTAGTAACCATTAATGTAGATGACTTCAGGTCAGCAATAAAAAGAAACACAGGAAGAGTGGATCAAGAAACAAGATCCATTGATACACTGTATATAAGAAACATAATTAACTAGAAAGGAAATTCATAGGCTGGAAGTTAAATGAGAGAAAACAATTGTTCCCAGACCAGAAAGCAAAAAGCAAGAGTAACTTGCCCATCAACCAGAGAAGAGATAAGAAAGATATGGTATTTTCATGCAGTGGCAAGCTACCCGGCTATAAAGTAAAATAATCTCAAGGCTCCTGTAGGTAAATGGATGCAACTGGAGATCATATTCATGGGTGAAGTAGTTCAAACTTATATATGTGAACGCTAGCATAAAAAACAGAAGGAATAATGAGATCCAAAAGCAAAATAGTTATTATAAGAATGATAGGGGAGGAAACATCTGGGAGTGAAAGGTGGTAACTACTGTTAAATTCTTATTGTCTTGTCTTGAAGTCTTGTACTGTTTTCACAATTTTGTTAGGTTTGGCTTTGTTCTTTCTCATTTTGTTAGATTGTACTCTGATGACAGGGAGAATTATTTTGAATATAAAGGAATGTATTATGGTAATCTTGATTTCCTATTATATTGCTTTGAAGTCTTATAATGCTTTCATTAATTTGCTTAATTAGTTTTATTCTGTTTTGTCTGATTTTATTATGTGTGATGGTATGAACAGCTATTTTGAAGAAAACGAGACATTATAGTAGCCACTGCTGATTTCCTATCATCTTGCTTTGAAGTCCTATCATGATTTTTTCTAGCTGTTTTATTGGTTATCCTGTTGTGTTTTATTTGATTTTATTATTTATAGACAACTTTTTTGAGGAAAATGAAACATTATAGTAGCCATTGTTCATTTCCTGTTATCTGGTTTTGAAGTCCTGTAACACTTTCATTCTTTTAAATAGTTTTATACTATTTTGTTACATTTGCTATTATTGTGTGCTATTATTTTGAAGAAAACAAGAGACATTAAGGTAGCCACTGTTGATGTCCTGTTGTCTTGTGAAGTGCTATGTTGCTTGCATTGTTCTGTTGTGATTTGCTTTGTTTTCTTTTGTTTTACTCTCTTTAAAATAAAAACATAAGTAAAATAAATAAAAATGTATTTATTATGTCACTTCATTAGCTAAACAAAAAGTATTCATCAGTCTTCTGTACTTAGCAGGGATTTTCCATGATGATCACAGGAATGTAAAAGATTGTAGAAAAGCAGTGGGTCAAAAAATGGCATAAAAAATTTAAGCCTTTATAAATTTGATGACTTATTAATATTTCAATTTAGACATTTTTCCTGAAACTCAGTCATCAGGTTCTTATTCATATATTAACAAGCCAAATGATGTGAACAGATTCATTGCTCCCATTTCCCAAACTAACAGGAATGTAATATTTGACAATTGGTTTACTGATTTTCAACTGATGTTTCATTTGATAAAAGAGCACAAGTTGATCACCACAAGAACTATACATAGGAATAAAGCAGGAATTCCAAAACAAATGTTGCAATGTTGAAACAGAAAATTGTATAGCACAATGTTTGGACTTAGAAAGCTATAATATTGGGCCTCTGGCAAAGTAAAAAAAATTGATACTGCTAATATCAACATTGCACAAAACAGAATTCTGAGATGGAAATTTTCTACAGCAAAACCAAAGGTGGTGGGGGATTTAGCTCAGTAGTATATGTGCCTTCCTGACAAACACAAGGTCCTAAGTTTAATCCCTGGTCCAATAAAATAAAATAAAATAAAATAAAATAAAATAAAATAAAATAAAATAAAAGGTGCTGTACATTTTAAGAGTTATGCAGCAACTATGATGTCATTTGAAATACAAAGAATTGGCCAATGATTGTGTTTTTCTTCACCTTAAACATGTGTGGCATAGTTTGATAGTTTACAAAGAAACTAACAATTGCAAACTATCATAGAGAAATCTTAGAGAATTGGGACTGGAACTCGTAAGAGGTCATTTACAGCACAGAAAAATAAAATGTTCCTGACCAGGGAGCTACACAAAAAAATTGTGGAGCACACTGGTTATCTGATATGTGGTACACCATTACACAGGCCCACTATGTCAACAGGAACACAAGAAAAGATATCAACTTTGTCCTAAAAGAAAGTACATGAAAACAAAACATGTGAGCTCTCAGTGTAAGCGATACTTGTGCATGGAATATACAGTTGCATTAGGTGTGACTCTTGAAGCACAGCTTACTTTTGTATTAGACTTCTATTGGTATTTACATTGCAGTTCACATAGATCTTTATTTTTGATGTTAGATTTTATAGCAGGTTTACAGCTGATGTGATCAGGTTGATATCTAGTCTATGCACTCATTACACGTTTGATATTTTATCTTATTTTATTCTATTTTATTTTATTGATATCTTATTTCTCTGCTAAGTGCACATTCTACAATGTATTGGAAAACTCCTGACAAGAAAGGAAGAGAAGAGTGACAAGAAAGGCCTGCTATACAGAAACAGAAAGCTAACCACATACTATGTCTGTGCAAGCAAGATACATGAATGGACCATGCAACTGTGATGTGTGAAGACTGACTTTTGTGTGAAATGAAGCAAAGCTTATTTTTGTGATAGACTTTTGTTTATGTTTACATTGTAGCTGACATATGTTTTATTCCTGATGTTAAATTTAGTAAGCAAGCACACAGCTATTGTGAAAATGTTGATTTTTTTTCTTAATGTGCAATATACATTAAGAACTTAATACTTTATTTTACTGGAACTTTATGGTTCTTTTATCTACACATTGCATAATATAGTGAGAAAACAGCAAGACCAATGAGATGTGAAGTATGTCCTACAAAAAGGCCAGGAAAGCAAAACACATGGGTGCCAGTGTTAGAGACCCTTGGGTATAGAATGTGATATTGTCATGTGTGAAGACTGGGTTTGGTGTGACAAGTGGGGTAAAGGCTATTTTTTTTTTGTAGAATGCTGTTGTTATTTCCTTTGTGATTCATATAGGAATTTATTTTTATTATTTTTTAAACTTTGTACACCAAAAACAATTGATGTTGAAAAATTTGATCCATTTTTATAAGCAATAAATAATAAAAATGCAATACTTTATCTTTGTGATTCTTTCCTATTAACCAATACTATTTAATATACTATAACTGATAAAATTAATAATTAATCAATAGAAATATTAAAAAATAAACGTGAATTTTGAATACTTATATCTGTGGACCTTTAGGACAAAAAAAGTATTATGTTCTGTAGATGACTGATGTAATTAAATAGCTTTTTACTTATGGGTGAAGTACACCAGCCCTTAAAAATGATTAAGATGTGAAAAGTATATGAACCAATTCCCTAAGATAAATGTAATTATTATACATGATAAACGTATTCTAATAAAAACCATATTAAAAATTCTATGAAACAAATCTCCAGTGCACTTAGAATATATGATATAATAACTTTATTTTGGTACTGGAAATCAAACTCAGAGTCTCATGCTTGCCAGGCAGGCACTGTGCTGCTGTCGCACCCCTAGCCCCATGATATAATCTCTCTCAACTATGCTCAATATATTTAAAGGTAGCTGTAAGATCCAGGAGAGTTGCAATTATTGAATCAAAAGGAAGACATGCAAAAAAGTGAAGTCATATTTAAAGAAAATTCTTCACATGATGTGCAATCTATATTTCATGTTTACATAGGACTTGTTAATCTCATTTTATAAATGAGGATAAAATTCAGGAATGGAAAACTATTATGAAATGTATATGTGTGTGAACAAAATGTACATCTGCTATGTGGCATAGATTGCCCTCGAATCAACCATTCCACGTTGTAAAGCCTTATGCCATTCCCCCATATTTCACTGCTCCTCATTTTCAAGGTGTTGCACTAATTTTTAATAATTGAAAGTGGGGTTTAATATTTTTATATTTCTCCTATTTTACCTATTACATATTTATATTTCTACTATATTAAATGATTAATAGGCAACTTCTCATCTTTGCAACAAAATACCCAACTTTCATCAAAGGGGCCAGGTTTATTTTGGTTTATAATTTCAGCCTATGGCTGGCTGGCTCCAAGACAGAAATAGGATGCAAGAAAGGCATAGAGGGAAAAAAAAAGTACCCAACTCATGGCAGCCAGGGTGCAGAGAGTGAAAGAACCATGGACAAGATTACACCTTTCCCGGTTCTGCACCAAGTGACCCACATCCAGCCAGATCCCACCTCCTAACAGCAAGTCAGCTTTGTGTTTCCATGGTCCCATCACTCTCCAAAAGTCCCACCTCTGAAATCATGAGACTTTTGAGATATAATTCTAGCTTTAAATCTTAACAGAAGATTGTTTTTCATGGCATACTAATGTATAGTATAAACAATACAAGGTAGATCATATAAACAATTATATTCCTGCAAAATTAAAGTGTGGAACAGACACACCCAGCTCTCCCTGTGAGTCAGCGCCATTTGCGGACCAGGAGCAAAGTGAACAAGCCATAGCAGCAAGTAAACCCAGTCTGGGAACCAGAGCCATGTGCAGGCTGCCAGTGAACTGCAACAGACAGACTCTACCCTCTTCTGGTGCAGGCTGGCAAACAAGAAGTACCACGCTCCCTCCAAAGAGATAGGTTTATCTGGAGAAAGACGGGCTGTGTTGATAGCTATGGAGGTGAAATGTAAATTGGTTGTTTGTGGTGCTTTGTTGTTTCAGTAACCTTGCAGGTCTATGACCAGTGGTCTCATCATACATTCAGATGATAGTGGTACACAGTGACACATCTAGGATGGGATCTCCTTCTAAGGGTTCCAGCCATTGTTGATTCCCTATAGTCTTGTTTTGGAAGTCCTACATTGTTTCCATTGTTTTGCTGGGTTGAGTGTTTTCCTTTTTTTTGTTGTTGTTGTTGTTGTTGTTGTTAAATTTGATGGCAGGAGCAGCTATTTCAAAGATAGCAAGACATTATGGTAGCAATTTTAAATTTACTATTGGCTTGTTTTGAGGTCCTTCGTTGCATTCATTATTTTGTTTTTATTGTTTTTATTCTGGTCTGTTATGTTTGATTTTTATTATGTCTGAAGTTAACTACAGCTATTTTGAAGACATCAAAAGTCATTATGGTAACTACTGTTGATTTCATAATGTTTTGAAGTTCTGTATCTCTTACACTGATTTGCTTTGCTTAGTTTTATTCTGTTTTATCCTCTTTAAAATAAAAAATTAAAAACAAAGTGTGATGTTGTTCAATAAATTATGCAATTAACTTTTGATTTGCATTGTCCAAAATGGTAACTACTAACCACATGTGGCTAATGAGTATTTCAAATATGGTACTCTAATTGTGAGTCACCAGATTTCAATGACATGAAATCATGAAAGGTATATAAACATAAAGTGACATGATATTTATATTTGTCAAATGTTGAAATGACATTATTAAGTTGGGTATCTTATTAAACTTGATTTCATCTGTTTCTTTTAAATGTTCAAATGTAATGATTATGAAACAAAATAAAATGCTTAGTTCACGTTATATTTCTAATTGACACCACTGACATAAAAGCATTGGGAAGGTTGTGTTTACCTTTCATATCCCATGCCTCAAAACTAAGGCATAGATGTGTTAAATTAGTTGTACACTCCCATATAAAGACGGAAGAGTGGAATTCATCATTGAAAACTAATTTTAAGCATGAAATGATTTTTTGGAGGTTAGACCAATAGTACATTTTATTATGTGAAAAGAAGAGACTGGAGAGTTTGTAAGATCATGTTATATTGGTAGACCCAGAATTGAAATTCTAAACCAAATGCTATTTCCACAATGTGATTCTACAATCCCACAATCCCTTTAACTGTTCTCTTTAATTCCAGTAAAATAAAGCACATGTGGAGTGGTAAGGTGAATGATAAAATTGGGTTCTGCTAATCCTTATAGTGTAGAAGCACTTCTTAGGCTGCTGAATGCATTACCAACAAATGGTTTTGGTTTGCACACTTCAGGAACCTTACTTTCAAATATCGGGAGTCTTTATTGCAAGTTATACTTTCAAAAGCTGCCTGAACCTCAAAAGACAAACCAACAATACATTAAAAGAGAATAGTTTGAATCTGTTCTATAAAACTAAGATTTCTTAAAGGCAACACATTTGGATTATTGAAAAATAAAATGCAGACCACAGTCTGAGATTTTTTTCTCCCCAGTTTTTAGATCCTACAACAACTATTCATCCCAATGAATAGCACCAAAATCTTTGCTTTCCTTCGTATTGTTAGGCAGAGGTTCACTGCACAGACCACTAAATGCTGCTGAATATGACCTCAAGATAACAGAAAAGTGAAAATTAATGTTTTATCACTTTGGAAAAGACAGTACTGTTAAGATATAGAGGAAATCAACAGTGTATAGTAATAGGAATTTGTGTTTGGAACCTGGAAGCTGATTTCAAGTCTCTATAGTCTTTTTTGTATAAGCTGTGTTTCTATAGCTTGGTTTCTTCTTTAGAAATGGCAGAATAGAAGTTATTTCCTTTACAGGTGTATTGCAACAATAAAGAGATAACCTGTGCATTTAGATTCCATGCTATCTGACACAACATAGATACTAAAATGCATTCATTGAATGTGGGTACATTTTTATGCATACTGACTAGCTGTTTATACCTGAGCAGAACATTGAAACTTGGCATTCATCTAAAAGGGCTGTGGATAATGGTGCTTTCACCGTAGAGTCAGCATAGAGACGAAATTATTGAATACATGCAGTGTACTTGGAAGAATGTTAAACAAAGCATATATTTTATACAATAATCAGTACTGATGCAAATAATTCCACTATTTCCAGATTGATTTATTTCCTCCTCTTCCTCTTTTTCCTTTTTCCTCCTTGTAACATTCCTCCTCCTCCTCTTTCTCTTCCTTCTCCTCCTCTTCCTCCTTGCTTGACAGGGAATCCCTATGTAGTTGAGGCTGGCCTTGAACTCCTTACTAGGCAAGGTGAGCCTCAAATTTTTAGCAATCTCCCTGCCTCAGTCATCCAAATGTTGGAATCACAGGTACGGACCACCATATCACTCATTCACAGATACATTTCAGCGGTAAGAATATATATATATATATATATATATATATATATATATATATATATACATATCTATGAAATTAACTGTCACTATTGGCATTTTAATTATCTTTCCCTTTATTAGTTAAATAATTGCTGCTGGGGAACCAATTGATTTCTTCTCCTAATTTACTTGTTGCAGTTTCTTGATATACTACTTCAGACTCCTGTAGTTGGGTCTTCAAATCTCTAACATTTCTATAGGTAAACTATTTTCTCTTCTTTATTCTCATCAAAAAAAAATTCATCACTCTTTAATACTCATTTTTAAAAGAACATTACTGAGTTCCCTGAAATAAGCTTTCGCAAGGCAATTTTATAGCCAAGAAAAAGAACAATTTATTACTGAATGGCACTTCTTGAGACTGGTGTTGTTAATCCCATCATTAGCTGATGCTACATCAATTTAGAAGACTTATTATTTATGTCAAACTAATCTATTTGGTAAAGATGAAATCAATGTCAACAATTTGATCAAAGTTAAACAAGAAATGGCTTTAACTGAAAATGAGTGAGATGAGGAGGAAATTACTCTGGTTCACTACATAAAATAATCTTCTTAGGTTAAAATTGTAGAAAACAGTATTGGATAGGGGAAATACACGTGTGTGTGTGTGTGTATACATATTTAAAAATAAAATTGGATTATAAATAACATGGCTACAAATAAATTAGGAAACATAATGAAATAGCCTTAAGTGTTTTAAGCAATTAAGTCACTGGACCATGTATTTTCATTTGCTTTAAACGTAAAAAAATTTGTTCTACCACTGAAGTGCCATATACTTCTAACTTTCTATATCTACAATATACTTTTTCTTTCATTGCCTCTTTTTTTTTTCTGTCATCATGAAATTTACTTTTCAACTAATGTCTACATAGAAAACAAATGCAAAACTCTCCATCATGATAGAATTTACTGAGGCTTTGAAGAACTAAGATAAACTGGAATAGAAAGATAACTTAAGAGTCAGACTCAATGACTAAACAGCAATGGAAAGTTTAGATTTTTGCATGAGAAAAACAGAGGGCAGTTTATGGACTACAGTGAGATCTGCTTTTGTCTTTCACACATGAGTGAGAAAGCCTTTTCTTTCTTAGAAAGTGTCAATGTTTACTTTTTAACATTATTTTTGTAGCATTAGTTAGAATTATTTCTTTTTAAAAATAATTTCATTGTTTATAATTGCAAAATTTTGCTATGGGATACAGATAGAGCAGCAAAATGGGTACTATAGTGGAGGGTGTCAGAATTGCTTCTTGAGGAAACATTGGAAAAGAAGACAAAAAGTTTTGTTTTGCTTTGTCTGGCTTTGTTTTGGTATTTGGGAATTTCACTATGTAGTTCAGGGTCCTTGACCTCAACATGTAAACCAGGCTCACCTTACACATGTGTTTATCCTCCTGCCTCAGCTACCCAAGTGCTAGAATTACAAGCATGCGCCACCATGCCTGGCCGTGAGAGCATGTAATTTTATGCCTAAATGAGTAGTAGCAATTCTGTAGTGGGCTCAGTTACTATGACCAGTATGGGAATTTTCTGATGGTAAAAAATTATAGTGATTTTTATCAAGAAATATAGGTTCTTTACAATTTTATCATAGATGTCTTTTCCCCCAAGCTAAACTTCTAAGAGGAGAGTTTGATGTCATTTTTCCCCGATAAGAGCCACTATTGTAAGAACTCAATATAGCTGATTTAGAATAAATGCGAGTACTAAAAAAAGCAAGATAAGCAACTGTCTGGTATGAAATATTTTCATTTTTCTTTACAAATAGAGACTCTTAGCCAGAATTCATACCAGATGGAATCCTGCCCAGGGTTGCATTGAAGACGATTCTGTTTCAAGCAATTTTGTTTGCTTATTTCTGTCTTGCTTGTCATCTTTGCCTTCCAATAATCACACAGTTCTTATCCTTCATCTGTTCCTTTAAACTTAGTGGTTAAAGTGATTTCTCGGTGATTGCACAGATGATTTTTAAAACATACCTCCAAACCATCTGTCCTGTTCCTTCCTATTCCAGTCTACCTGAGGTGTTCAGGCAAGCTGCAATAAAATCCTTTACAACACTATTTTCAGTGGCAGTCGTTATATCAACAAGCTGCCTGGTCATCTTGGGCAACACTGGTTCTTATCAACTTAAAGAATTTACCTGAGTTAGAGGAGACTACATTGATTACAGAAAAAAAAAAAAAAAAAAATGAAAGTGACACCCGGGGATCATTGGAGAAGAATGACAAAATGAATTAGAAAAGGAAGGACTGGTACCCTCACTTAACATGTAGCAGGTTCACAGAGATGAAGTGCATTGAGATGGCTGTTTTTAATTATTCTTAATATTGAGGCTATGAGAGAAAACTGCTTAGCCCTATTACAATAGCAGTTATTCAACCATATTTCAGATGAATAGACTGAGTTTAAGAAATATATTTAGGAATTGGGATTTAATTTTTTTACAGGTAAAAGATGCTGGTTAGCTTTCATCTTTATGTTGTCTATCAACCAAAGTCATACAAGAAAGGGGAAACATGGGCTGGGGATTTAGCTCAGCAGCATAAGCGCCTGCCTTGCAAGCAGGCAGTTGTGAGTTCGATCCCTGGTACCGATAAAAAGGAAAAAGACAAAAAAAAAAAAAAAAAAAAAAGGGAGGGGGGCGGGGAGACAGCTTTCACTGGTGTTTGTTTTGGGAATGGAAGTCAATACAGAGGGCTGCCTGGGGCTCTGGTTACACCACTCCTATTTGCTGCTTCTGTGCAGATGAAAGGGCAAAGCCAACCAAATTCATCCCCTCCATGGCTTACAACCACATTACAGAGGAAATGTGATTTCAGCAAGTAAAAACCTTCTTGCTGAATCAAAACAGACCCGACTCATGTCAGGCTCTACCATGTAATGAAATTGTCATGCTTCCAGCATGGAGAATTATTGTTAGAGAGTAAAAATGAGACACTCTTCCTAAAAAAAAAAAAAAAAAAAATCTGTCTCTTCTTTACTCATGTACTCATGCACAACACTTCTGTTCAGAATTTAAAATCCACTGTGGACATTACGGCTACTTTTTAGCTGTATATTTTAAATATGCAAATTTTTATTTAATTATGCTTTAGAAAATAAATGTAACTCTTTGCTACATTCTCAGTGTTCTCATCCCTCATGAACTCTGAATCATTCCCAACCCTTTATCTTGTATTTTTTTCATTTTGTAGAGAATAAAATAATAAAAACATACAAAAATCTCCCCTAGATCATGGTGGTGGAAACAGATTGGGGGAAGATTCTAACACAGTGTAACTCCACATGTGCTGTTACCACCATAACCACAATGAGAATCTGTGGTTAAAATTCAAGAAGTTGTTAGCACTACCATTTACGCTTGGCCCTTATTGCTAGAACTGTTACTTCCTCAGTCAAGTCCCTGATATATTCCTGGAAACTGAAGATACATCACTGGCAACCCAAGAAATTCTAGTGGTACATATCTGTAAGCCCAGCATTGAGGAGGCTGAAACGGGAGGATGGTGAGCCAATCTGTGCACTTTAATGAAACCTTGTTTCAAACTTTTGAAAAAGAAAGAAAAATTCCAGAACTAGTGTAAGAAATAACTGTCAATGTATTTTATATTTAAAGAGAGTGAAAAGGTGAGTATAGAACACTTAGTATATGTCTCATAGATATGTTTAAGCATTTGTAAAGACAGCAATATTTTTAGAATGAAAGAGGGGTTAGCATATTTATTATTAATTATATGTTTTATATTGACTAATCTCCTCAGTTTATCCTGGTCCCAGTTTGAGTATTACTTCATCTAAAAGCCATTTCTTGAACTACTTTTCCGACAGGCCTTTCTGGGGCACCAAAATAGATTAAATGTTGCCCCTCTCACCAACAACAACAACAAAAAAAAATCTATGAATCCCTGAAATTTGTGACTGTGCTTTCATTTGCAGAATGAATCTTTGTAGAGATATTCAAGTTAACTATGAATGAGATTATCCTGGATTGCCCAATGAGCCCTAACTCTATTGACAAAAGACAAAAATGGGTTAAACAGGTGGAGGTGGGTAAGGTCACATGAAGACAGAGACTGGGGCTGTGAAACCATGAGCCTTGAACACAGAATGCACAAACCAGAACAGACAAGGAAAGAGTATCTTCTAGAACCTAGAGAAATCCGAGCCCTGGAGCATCTTGATATAGGAGTTCTGACCAGCAGAACCCTGAGAGAAAGTTATTATTCTGGATTTGTGACACCAAATGTGTGGAAAATTTTTACAGCAGCCCTAGAAATTTAATAGAATTGCCCTGTGAGAAATCAGTTTCTTTTTCTCACTTGATTTGTTTTCCTTACTACATATAACTATCAAATATTATGTATAATATATACAGGTATATATTATTTTTCACTTCAGGGCTTTATCTCACCTCACAAAATGAAAAGGGCAACTTTTTAAAAATTTCATTCATTTCTTTATTCCTAGCGCTCCAATAGTGTCTAACACATAGGAACGATACAATAATTTAAATGTAAGTGAAAAGGAAGAAAGTGAGGCATGGTGGCACATGCCTGTGATTTCTAGCATTCAGGAGGCTGAGGCAGGAGGACTGCTGTGAGTTCAAGGCCAGCCTGAACTGTATAGTGAAACCCTGCCTCAAAGAGATGAAAAAAAGAGAAGAAAGAGGACAATAGAGAAAAGGAGGAAAGGGAATCAGAGAGGGAGGGGAAAAAAGTTAAGCATGGATAAAATGTTCTCAAATTGTCTTTACAAACCTGCATTTAAAGAACTGTAAGAAATAGGGAAAATGGTCCCCAAAGCAGACCAGTGAGTTCCTTTCTGAAGTGCGGGCTGGGAAATGCCCTGCTGTACCCCATTCTGTGACAATTACTGAAGGGAAGGAAAGACAGCAATCAGCGGTCCTTGGGCACCGTGAGCAATACCAAACCCAGGTGCACCGCAATCACTGGCGTGCTATTATTTTCTTCTCAGATTCCAAGCTGCACAGCAAGGACGGTATAAGAACATCTGCTTGCTCCGTGCTTCTTAATTATCTTTGTCATTCCACAGCTGTGGTGACAGCATCTCTAGTCAGGAGCAGGTCTCTGGAGAACCCTTCAGTTTAACAAGGCCGAGCACAAATAATCCACACCAGTGACAACTACTACTCTCCAACCAAGCTGCAGACTGAGGAAGGACGGAAGTACAGACGTTCTCCTGGGGATGCAGTGACCAGTCTCCCGACACTAAATCTGCCTGACTCCAAATTCTGTATTCCCGCCAGTGTCAGAGTTCAGTCTTAGCCTGTGTGTTTTTAATTGACTAGAGACAAAAATAATGTCTTCTTTTATAAACCTGAAATGTTTGATTATAAATAAAGGTGCTCAGATTTTTTAAAAATGGTCATTACTTAAACTTTAAAATCTACAGGTCACAACTCAAAGAAGCTCACCTGATGACTTCTTTTAAATGTAAATCTACTAATGCAATCATGAAAGTTAAGGACACATATTTATCTGATAGTCTTCCCTTGGCCTATCTTTTACTAGCACCCATTTGTAAATAACTTTGAAGCACAAACTGTATTTGAAATTAAGAGCAACTGTTTTCTGAACACCTTATAAATCAAAGTATTTTCTAATTTAGACTTGACCAAGTCCATTGTTTAACACTTTCTATTAACCAGTGGGGGGAAAAAAAAACTATGTAGAAATGAATCATACTGGTTATTGCATATGAATTAGTGGATAACATGACTACCAAGTGGTTTTTGATTGAGTGAGACTTTTGGAAACAAAAAAATTATATAGTCTGTTTTTTGTTGTTGTTGTTATGGTGAAGAGGAATAAAATCGGCCAAAATCATTTAAATCTTATCAGTACTAAAAGCCTCCATGTGCATATGACCTATAGATTTAATGGAATTGTTTTTAGGGTTTGTAATCAGTACCTGTTGAATAATATACTGCTGCTAGATTTATTTTGCATGTTTTTTCTAACAAAATAAGTGGTTTATAATACAAATATATATCTACAAAATATGATTGTATGATGTTAGCTTGAGTGCTTTGGTTCTTTTAGCTTTGTTTTGTTTTAATTTTTAAAATTTTCCTGAATTTTCTATTAATGGACTATGGTACAATTTCAATTTCCTCATCTCACACAATATTTGCAAGATAAGTGCCAAATCACAGCACCTGGAAGTTAAGTTTACTGACTGTCTTTATTCACCATTGGCTCAATCATAGGATGTAGATGGTAAAAAATGACAAAAGGAGGGACAAACAATTAAACATCCAGAAACCATCATTAGCCCGCTACCTTCCTGTTGACTAAAGATCTTACTTTAGTTAACGACGATGCAGATTAATGATACACAAACAGCTCATCCTTTGTCATTTTTCCAACCAAGCTTGGAGGGAAAAAAAGCCAACCTAATTACAAAAACTGATGGAAATACATAAGAATTTGGCCAATTAGTCTAAGCATGTTTAAAAAGTCTCAGATCTCTCCAGCCCAGATAAAATGGGAGCAGGGCAAAATTGCCTATCACAAAGCACAGGAAAGCACCTCAGATTTAATGAGGACCTGAAACATCTAGGCATCTCTGATCAACCCAAAATGTAATGCAAAGAAAAGAAAACTAGCATCTACTTTGATATTAGACTTCTTAGTTTGATATGAGTTCTCTGGGAAACTCAAGGTATAGAGAGTTGCAGTATTTTGCATTTTTATGATAATGAATTTGAGTAAAAGTTCTACTGAGAAAATTCTTCCAACCGTTTATCATCCTACTGTCTCAGGGTTTTTTCCTAATCAGTTGTACTTTTTCCTATTAAAACATTTTATTAGAAAGAAGCAATTGGTTTTATGAAAATATTTAAAATATGCTTTATTCTAGTCATCTTAAAGATACTTTGAAAATTGTTATTAATGCAAGCAAATAAGAAAGAGAAATACACACGTGCAAACTCATGCATAATAACACAGTCTTTCAGAAATCTCTCATGTAATCAGGAAAAAACAAAAGATAACACCAAATGTTTTTTGGTATTCTTTAATCTCTACTAAGTGAAATGATATGAGTCACTGAAAACCTTCTTGATATGGCTTTAGTGATCTGGACCTCATTTCTATGTATTCCACCCTTGGAATCAACAAAAATTTCTATTTCTGAAAGTATTTTTAAATTTTCTACTTGCTAAGAGATGCTTCTACAAAACACATACCCTGGGTAGACATAACCAATCAGAGGTAGCAATACCAATTCAGAGGCAGAAAGTGAGAACGGTGAGGCTAATTATTCTGTGCCCTGCCACCATTCCTAGAACCACCAGGTTGGTAATGTTATGCATTTATTAATCTACCTAAAGCCTGGCGCTGCAAACAGACCTTCTCTTGGTCTGCAGGCTCCGTGAACCCTAGTAATATTATCCTTCTCTTTCTTCCTCAGGTCTGCAACAGTTAGAATGCAATGTGAATTTAACTGTCTTGGGAATCAACTCTAGGGCATTGTTGACACACTCTTCTGGATATATCAGAATCATGGAGGTGTGACATTGAGGGTTATCTCTGGCTTACTGGCCCCCTGCTTTCTTTCCCAGCCACGAGGAACTAAGAAGCTTTACTCCACCATGATTCTTCCATGATGCTTCTGACTTGGAGACAGTTGACCATGGACTGAATTCCCTTAAAACATGAACTACATTAAAGCTTCCTTCTTTATTTTGTCCAGTAATTAGAAAGCAGACAAATATAAGGACTTATTGTTTGAACTGTGACTAGCCAGGAGTGGTGGCACACTCCTGTAATTCCAGCACTTGGCAGGCTGAGGCAGGAAAATCCTGCTGGGTTTGATGCCAGTCTGATGTACAAAGTGAGCCCAAGCCCAGCCCACACAGCATAGTGAGGCCCTGTCTCAAAAAGACAAAAAACCCAAACTGTGGCTAATCCTTGGAAGTCTCACTATTCTGTTTGTTTTACACTATATATTCCATGCCTTTGCAAA
Organism: Cavia porcellus; assembly: GCF_034190915.1. Classification (NCBI taxonomy): domain Eukaryota; kingdom Metazoa; phylum Chordata; class Mammalia; order Rodentia; family Caviidae; genus Cavia; species Cavia porcellus. The sequence continues at coordinate 32,130,287 of NW_026947501.1, forward strand.
TAGTCACTTTACTAAACTCTGCTCAGTCAGTGCTTTGGATATGTACATTTTTCTGCTAGGAATGGAACCACAGATTCTAGAATTATACACTTTTTTTTTTTTTTTTTTTTTTTTTTTAGAAACTTGTCCTCTTACAGTGTTTTGTTCAGTCCTCTTGTGACACTATTTATAATCTACTTTAATCATTTGTCTGCACATCTTTTCTTCCTAGTCTGATTTCCTTGACAGTTGGTATTATGCTTTAATCGTCATGTATTTTGAAGAACTTATAGAATGTCTGGTAAATGTGTAAGAAGTAAAAGAAAGAATGAGTGAGTGGGTGAGCAAAGGAGTGGAATGAATATACAAATCTGGAATTCCATTCTTTGTCAGCTAAAGGTTTAAACCATATCAAAAGCTTCTTTTATCTGATTGCAGTTGCTTGATTTGAAATAACTGTGTCATTGTTGTGCTCCAAGTGACAAGTCCAGAGGAAAGCAACTTAATTACTACATCTGTTTACATTAAAGCAGAAATCTGTGCCCCAGACACCCAGGCCAGTGCTCACAAAATCTCAAACAAGAAAGAGATCACATGCTATAAATTCAATTTATACAGAGCTCTGTTCCTGTGAACTCTAAAATAATTAACATCTATCTTCTACTTGCCATTTTCATTAAAATGCTTTAGAGGACATCTTCTGTATTGGTCATAAATTTCTGAGGAATGGAGAATTTCCTCACTCATAAAAGAGGCATAGCCAAAGATTCATGATGACTGCAAGAGAGCTCTTGCTATCTTGTATTGGAGCTATTGCATGTAGCTTCAAAGAATTGCATGCAATGACATATGAGTTCAAAAGTCTCCGAGTGATCCAGTTTGTTTAAATAGTACAAAGCTTTTTCCAGTGTCACAAAATTTACATTAAACATTCTAAAAACGCGTCAACTGCTGATAAATCTTGTACACTAGCAGTGAGTTGGGAATGTAGCTAATTGAGTACAGCTTCGTTTGTCGAGGCAGGAGGAAATGTAGGGCTGTATTCTTACTGGGTAGCAGTGGCCAATACAGAGATGATATCTTCCAGAGGAGTGAAGCTTCTTTCTGTCCAAGAAAGCTTTTCTCAACACGGAAAATTTCTCTCCATAAGCAGCAAGAACAGACAGCAACATGAGCAGTGTCAACATTATTTTGGATTGTGTATCAGTAATATTAAATTAAGGCTCGGTTTTACTGTCCAATTTGCATCATGAATTATCCGTGTATCACAATTCTTGTATATTTCATTCTTTAGACAACCCTTGCTTTGAATACTGTAACATTTCCTTTACAAATCTCAATGCCAAAGAAAACTTGATTCATATTTGGCTTCTGTAGTGAGTTTTATGCACACAAAAGATGTTGCTCCTAAATGGGACAATTTTGTCCCTTGGGAACATTTGCAAAGCATTTTTGGTTGTTGTATAAGGGAGAAATTCAAAACCTTGTGGGTATCATGGAAGGATGAAGTTAAACTTTGTGTCAGGTACACAGCAGTTTTGTTAAAAATGAATCACTGTCCCTGAATTGCAAATAGTGACGATGCTGGGAAACAGTTGTATAAAGATGACTTTATCGTTCTTGCTAAGTATCAGTTCAAGAATGAGCACATGACGAAGTTCTGGTCTTTGATGTAAGAGGAGACATTGAAGGACTTCATCAAGAACCACTCTTTTTCACTTTTAAATGACCACATAAGGCAATGGCAGAGTGAAAATGTACCGAGGACTTGAGTCTTCAAAGATGAGCTTCCATCTGTGGAACATCTAACTATAAAACCTGCCCCAACCCTTACCAGCTGTAATGTGCGCCAAAAGCATTTAGTTCTGTATTTGGCTTTCTACTGTTTCCATCCACAAATATCCTAGAAGAAATTAATATGCTCCATGTGGTGAAGATGTGTGTTGGCTCTCTGGATATGAGTGTTATGCCTAGAAGGCCAGGCATGAAGCCTGGCAGCAAGAAATATATTCAGATCTCAGTTTTCATTGAGTTAGCTGGAAGAATAAGGCAGTATGTTTCAGTAATGGAAAAGATAGAGGAGAGGAACGTAGAAGGAGTAGCCTAAATCCATTTGCCCATGAGGGTCTTTGAGAAATCCCATTTTAATAGACAGAGAGGCAAGAAATGGCTCCAATATCCCAGGATGGGGTGACTTCTGTTTCCTTTAAAGAAACTTTGCCTGTTTCTAGGCTCTACCTTCCATTTTATTTCTATTGTAAATTCTCAATGTAAATTCCCAACTTGGAGAAAGTAATATGAGTGCACATAGCTGGGCCCCAGCCCCAGGCCCTCACCTCTTGCTTCTGCCTTCAGAGCAGGGACCTACCTCCTGCTACTTTTTGCTCACTGGTTTATTTCCAAAAGAAAGAATTATGCCTTGCCACCTTGATCATATGCAAGCTCACTATTTGAGAATGATGCCTTTGTATCCCTTTGCACAACTGTTTCAGTCAGTCCTGGCTCAACAAACTGTAACAACATTAAGTACTTTCAATACATCAGTGCCAGGTGCTTCTTAAAAATGTGAGATAGCCAGGCCTGTTCATGGAGCCAGAAACATGGAAGTAGTCCCAGAATTTGGGGGGCTGAAGTAGGATAAGTTCAAATACAGCCTGGTCTACATATATTGGTTTATTTTAGTCACTATAGTTGTTTGTGGGCATGAGCATGCACGTGTGTGTGTGTGTGTGTGCGCGCGTGCATGCGTGTGCGTGTGTGTGTGCCTGTGTCTGTGTGTATGCATCTTTTACTGATTTTTGAACCCAGGACATTTGCAGTAGCTACATACCCAGCCCCAACCTCTCCCCCACCTTTTATTTTGTTACAGGATTTCATTTTTGAGAGGGTCTGAGCTTGTGACCCTCCTGTCTCAGCCTCTCAGAGGGCTACTACTAAAGACATACATTATCGCACCCAACTAGGGCTCCTGCTTTATCATTCATTTATTCTGACAAATGATTATGAAAACGTAAATAGCTAATAATATGATAAAATGTTATTTAAAAATTAGGTGCATCTACGAATCACTGCAAACTGCCAACAATATTAAAACTAATAAAAATAACATTAACATCACTGAGCTTATTATTATCTTCATATAATTGAGGTCCAAGAACCTAAGAACATTAAAGAAGTTGCCTAGTAATATACAACTTGTAAATAACTGAGTTAAAATAGGAGATAGTTACAACTACATAACTAATTGAAAAGAAAACACCAGAAGGACTTATATTTCCTCTCATTTTTTCCTAAAAACTTCCATGTAACAGGAAAGACCCTTTAACAAGAAAGCTAACTGGGGATATAGCTCAGTGGCATTGCACCCACCTGGCATTTGCAAGATTCTGAGGAATCTAAGTGTATTTTTTGGAGTTGATCATAATTTTGGGTTCCAGAAACCAAAGTATCCAAAAAGTTTATGAATGATGCATTTAAACAGAAACATCATTTGCTGGATCCCAATGGAGAAGAGGTCAATAGTTTTGTCTCTGGCTTCTCTTTCTCTGTCCTCCCTCTCACTGCTGTCAGGAACGTCCCTCCTCAAACAGTCCCAGGTCTTTCTCTCTGGCTTTCCAAAATGAGATCAAAGCCATTATTTTTCTGAGGCTAGAGCAATGAATTGTCGTCACACAACAGGTGAGATGCAAAAAAGTAAAGTTTTATCCTTTGACATTTGTTTCATTTTTCTCTTGTTCACTAGCAGCCCTGAAGATTCATTTGGATATTTTCTTTCATGTAAAAAGATTTCAAATTAACTGACAGAGACTTTAATGTGACATCCTGTCTATTCTCTTAGAAACCATTCCATAACCTGACACCTACTTCTGGTTCTCACACATGGCAGGAGGGAACTACGGTAGGAGGTCACAGAGGTGACTGACTTGCTATATAATATAAAAGTACAGATGCAACCCAGCGCAAGGAATTTCTTCAAACACTCTCATTTCTATAAGAGTCATGCCTTTGTTATTCTGCTCATAGGTTAAAACCAGACTTTGATCTTGCATTAAACTTAATATGAACTATTTAATAATCTATGCTACTTTCCAGGAAAGCCTGTTGATTAAGGGACAAATTAAACATGTAAGGAAGTATGAAAGGAATTAGAAAGAGAGGGAGATATCATTGTGTAGTCATCCAAATGTATTTCTATTAAATAATATTATTAAGACTGAATATTATTTCTAGATATATATTGTTTTTTTAATCAAACTACCTATTTCGCACTATTTACCATGAAATTTACATTTTGGCTAGATTTCAGAGACAGTTAGAATCCAGCTAAGTTCTCAAATATAACATCTATCAGGACATTGTTCTGAATTATTCATGTTAATTATGCTGACCCAAACACTGTAGATAGAAAAATGTATTTCTCACTGAAATACCTTTGCCTTAGAAAGATTTCCAAATTCATCATTGTCTCATTTTTAATAATAAGACCTATAAGACCCTAGAATGGTCAGAAATTCATGTAATAAATTGAATTCCAACGTCTATGCATTATCTGTACTAGCAACATCATCTAATCAAATATGCATCTTCTCTTAGTTTCATAAATAATCATAACTAAATTGTTTGGCTCAAACCAATTACCAATCATTGAGCACTCATCTATTTTGATTGTATAGAAAAATTATTTTTTGATAGAATTCTATTTTTGTAGATACTTTCAAGGCAACATAATAAACTTTGTAACATATTATTCACTCATTTTCATATGTTCACAAATCCATTTAGTCATTCAGTTTGTCAAGAAGAGATTATGGGCCAGATATTGTATTGCATTTCTGCTCACTTTTGATTACCTTTTGAGGAATTCTTTTCATTGCTATTTGTCTAAAGGATTCCAGGAGTTGAGAATTGTATTAATTACTCATGATTCTCACTTATTAACTCACTAGATGGGCTGGGAATAAGCTCAGCAGCACAGTGCCTGCCTGGCAAGCACAAAGTTGTGAGTTCGATTTCCATTACCAAAACTTAATAACCCTCTATCAATATTTTATCAGTTGTTTTCATTCATTCTGCACCTACAATTCCACTTTTAACCTTACCAATTTCCTTTTACACATATATTTTTAATCAGCAGGGTGTTTTTTTTTTTTTTTTACATGCACACTTTAATGTGGAAATTGGCATTGGATTCTATTCATTCTCATAATGTGAGATGTAGAGTTTTTGTTGTTACTTCTAACAGCTGTGACATATTCAAGGACAGGCACATTCCTCATTACAAGAAGGACTTTAACTCTGCTAGAATAAGAATCTTTGATGTACACTCCTGCAAATGTTCAGTGTATCAGTTTCTTTTGCTTGCACATAAAGGACAAAATGGTAACAACAATAATTCATTGTCTAGAAAATGATGGATTTCTTTATAAACTGACCACACTCATTAACAATCCCACCAGACTTATAAAGACATTTCCATCTCTGCTGTCTTCCTCAGTTGTTGACCACACACTTTACTCCCAATCTGAATTTGAAGTGGTATTTCAGGGCTGCACTTTTATTATTAATGAGACAGAATATATGTAGAATTAATTTTAGCCCTTCTGATATTTTCTGAAAAGCGAATTGCTTATATCTTTTGCAATTTCAGTTCTATCAGAATGTTTTGGTATTTTAAGTTCTAACTTCCTAAGTCTTTTGTTTATTTGTTCAAAATGCAAATATATACCCAGTCTACTAGCATCCTGCTTAACTCTTGAGAGAATGAAATGCTAGCAAAGGAATCTTCTGACAGCATGAAATTGAGGAGGACACATAGAATCTGTTTCTTAAGCAGACTTCAAACCAATCTTCCTGTTCTTAATCCCACTGTTATCCCCATTTCCAGAGGTATATAATCTTTCTAATTATGATTCTTTAGGAGTCAATCCCAGTCTAGGCATTTTATTGCTTAGTAGCTTCCCTCTACATTGCAATCAATAGTTTTCTCAGTCTACAAAATTATTGATATTATGTACCAGCTTTAGTGCCTCTAAGCATTTTGTTATTGTGTTACTGTCCCTCTTCTCTCTTGCCCTTGAGAATGTACATATTTTGCAAAATCCTCTGTGATTTAGTTTGTGTAAGAGAAGAAACAGTAAAATTTACATGTGCAAGAATCATCTTTATCTAGAACTCTCATTTATTTTAGCAGTCATTAAGAGTTTGTGTCACCTGCCTGTACTTTCTTCTTAGCTTTAACACCAGTGGACAATTTTATTCCCACCTTGATACTATGCACAAACTAGTTCTGCAGCATAACCTTTTCTGGGTTGGAGGTATAGCTCAGTGGTACACTGCCTGCCAGGAAGTGCCTGAGGCCCTGAGTTCCATTACCAGTTAAAAAAAAAATCTAAACAAAATAAACAAATCATTTCCTTTAAAAATGTGAGAAACCATATACTAAGAACGATAGCAGACACAAAAGTCTGAGTAAAATTAACTTTCATAACTCCATTATGATACGTAAAATATACATAAAAGGGATAATACAAAATAGAACACTGTACAAACTAAGAGTACTTAGTAAGTTTCACTTCTCCTCCCCTGTGTATCCTCTGCATAAAACTATTGAGGAGATAACACAAAGAAAACAAGTTGGTAATTGAAAGATTTCATGTTGTGTGAGGCACATATTAGACTCAAATGTTTCATTTATGTATGTGTTGGAACAAAAAGAGTGCAAAAGTAAAAACATATGAAAATTGTATGCAGTACTTCATAGAAGTGTCAGCCCATTTCTTTTGTGATTGAGCCTGAGCTTTCACAATACTACTGTGCTGATTAAATCTCTTATTTTTCCTTATAGGTTGCTATAAAACAAACAAAAAAGTCTTTCTTGTATAATTGCAACATTAAAAAACCAGAAATATGTACTGGTGCTCAAGGTTCACTCATCCTAAAACTTTAATTAAATGTTACCCTAAATAATTTAATCATTAAGAACCAACACTCTATCAAGGGATATGAGAGAGAGAGAGAGAGAGAGAGAGAGAGAGAGAGAGAGAGAGAGAGAGAGAGAGAGAATAAAGAAATAAGCTTGGCAGAGTAACACACATTCAGTTTCAAAATCCAGCTCTTTCTTTCATATTGCCAACTTATCAACATTCGATCAAATACAAATGATGCTTCAGCATAGAATATATTGATTAATTCCTTTTCCATTTTGTCCTACAGAATTTCAACAGCTTGCTAGAACCCCATTATGACCATATCCTTGAGACTGTCTGACATAAAGGCAAATTGCTACCACTATAAGAAGGAACCTGAACATAAGTACTGCCAGATTTATAGTTTTGCTGAAAATGTTCTCATTTTGATCTAGTTGTAATTTCTGTCACTAAAACAGATTGATATCTTAGGTTCAGATTTTAACCGAATCAACACAGGAATATCAATTAAAATGTCAAGTCTCTGTTTCTATCCTGAAAAAGTGTAGTGTCTACATGTTATCTGATAAGCATCTTAGATAAATCGGCTACTTCTATTCCCACATTCAAAATACTTTTTTTTTTTAATGTACTGCCAATCTAAGCTGTTAAAGTAAACTGCGATCTTAGCGGTATTCTTTGTAATTATTTAAAGACATCTTAGAGTGACTAAACCATCAGTGAAAGAAAATTAAGAAATAGCTTTCATATTTTTTAAAAAAGAAAGTAACTTGTGATGTTTCAGTTTGGAAAAGGCTGGAGGGGAAGAGATAGTACAAAGATATTTGGATATGGAGGAGGTAATCTGTCTCTTGTGTTGGAAGATACACAATAGATTTTCTCCTCAGAGTTTTAACATTGCTGATTTCTGATTCGAACATCAAAAATAATTACTTTGATAACATCCTTTGAGCTGACAATACAGACCAAGAAATTTATATTATATTCCAATGGTATGCATCATATGAAAGTGACCTTTTTAAGCACTGGTCTGGGGCCAGGAATTTAGCTCAGTGGCCTAAGCTCCTTCCTGGCAAGTGCAAACTCAAGGTCATGAGTTTGATCCCCAGAACCCCCCCCCAAAAAAAAATTCTGATTTCATCATACATATATGAGAAGGAACAGTAAGATGTTAACCAGGATTATTAGGTTTATACAGTGCAAAAGTGCCATGGAGTACCAGTTCTGGAGTTCTATAACAGTAAGTGACTCTTGGGAGTCCACAAGTTAGTCAGTGACAACTATTATTTTCTTAAATGTAGAATCACTTCTGATGACCAGTGCCACTGGTCTCAGAGGCGCAGTTTAACATCAGGTCCCATTTTCACTGATATATCCGAGAGGTGACAAATGGTGAACAGAGGCAGCCCCATCAGGTAGAAGGATGGGTGTCTACCAAAGCTTGATTACTAGAGAGCCGCAAGTCAAGTAATTTCAGGTTGATTCATAAACATTTATCATGATTAGTCTTAAGAAAATGGTGACATGGGTCTGAGCAGGTGAGTCAGATGGCCAGAATAATGTTCTCAAATGGACAGTCTAAAGCAGAGGGCCGGTATTTTTGAGCTGGAAGAATAATGTGTTGTCAGGAAGCCAAGCTTTACTCGTTTGTCATCACAGAGGTGAAGAGCTCCAGCAACAGCATGCCGGGCTTCTCAAACACCACGTTCTTTCTCTTATGTAGAAGCTGGATGACTAAGCGAAATGATAGTTGCCTGAGTACGTAATTAATGAATGCATTCACACATTCAACTGCCATAACAAACAAGTATTAAACAACTATAATTCATTAAGCACTGAGCTGAGTGTGTACTAGAAATAAGACAAAAATATATGACCTACTCTGAAATAACACCATTTTACTGGGGACATTGACATATACACAAAATAATATTTTCACTTATAATGTATGAAAACAATTAAAATCTAACATACCATAACTTCTGAGTTTATTAGTAAATAATAAATCTAAGGGGAATCTGCAAATGATTAGGAAAGAAGTTTAAGGTATATAGTGGTACTAGGTGGTTTATAAATTAATGCTGCATGGAATATATGAGGCCATGTAAATATATTGTTGAGCCTGTTTTCTTCCTTCATTTTTAATGGGGTGGAGGTTTACATATTCACTTTAGCCCATTTAAATGTTTTGTGTGGTTAGCAGTAACAGAATCCCATTTTAATTAATCCTGTTATACTTTACCCTTTTCATTCCATTCTATTCCATTCCATCCTACGTTGTTGTTGTTGTTGTTGTTGTTAAATTTGCTACATAATACATAAAGTCAACTTAAAGACCAAATCACATGTCAAGATCTGCACTGTACTAGAATTTACTATTTGCATTTTCTATTGGCTTGGCACCCTTAATCTTCCTAATATTGTCTTAACAGTTAACTAAGGTATTCTACGCATCAGAGGAAGAAGTTACACTGTTAAGAAGATCCAATTTTATCAACTATCAATTGCATACACACTGTTGCAAATAACGCTACTCCATTACGAGGATTTAATCAGATAATATTTCATCTCTGAGAAGGTGCTATGTGTTCCTATTATATAAGCTGTTTAGCAGTGAAAATCTATGTGCCTACAGTGCAACACAGTTATTCAGACCACCAGTTATAATCAGACTAATACATACATAATCACAACTGATAAGGTGATTTCAATTTGTTTTATTCTTTCTGTAACCAAAAATCAGCCAGTCTCTTATTATTTCCTTTTGGATATTCAGAACTATCTCAAGTTCCTTGTTATTAAAAAAAAACAACAACTGATTTTCTGTTTCATCCTTAGTCCTGTTTCTAACCTTAATAAAGACTATGTCATCTATGCAGTTGAGTTAACATCAAAAAACATCTAAGAATTATCCTGTCATCACTTTTATCTCCTCCCATATTTCATCACTAAGTTCTCTGATTTAACCTCATAAATATCACTTAAAATCGCTCCATTATCCCTATTTCCTCCAGTACCATTCTAGAACAACCTGACAGTTATTTCCTGTAATGCTTCTTTAAACATCCTTGTAGGAAATTAGATGATTCTAAAACTCACATACTGGGAGGTCACAGATGCATATTTTTGCTTATTGTTTAGCCATCCAAGCTTCAAATGCTAGAAATGGGAATGAAAAAGCTATCCTAGAAGTGTGTCTTTTAGAACAAGTCATTTTCCCCTGCAGCCATTTGTCTCATTCCAGCCATAGCTCCACCCCTGCTATGCACTTTCCAACTTACTAGCACATAACATCCATAAGCATAGGAAAATGATTCATTATTTCACTAAATTATGGTATTGTTACTCTGAAATATATAACTAAAGCAGTGTGAAACTTCCTACAATATGGAAACTTTACCAAGCTTAGTATAAAAATTATAGACAATTTTAAGCATTAAAGGGCCATTGAGAGGGATGATATCTATATTTTTTCACTTTCCAATCACAGTTAAATCATGAAAACACTCACATCTTGAGTCAAAATATCATAAAACATTTTCCTCTCTCACTATTTATATCCCCAAATTACAGTTTTTAATAAGACACAAATCTCCCTTTAGCACTTGGAAAGACCGCAATTTTATATTCATGTGTATAATTTCTGGATTAATGTCTATCTCTTTCTTCAACACTTAAAGTTTCAAGAAGGAAGTTGTTGTATGTCTTTGCATTAAGCAATGGCTACTCCTTGCTCAAAATTGTATCCTCTGATACTGTTGCAGTACCAGACACGTAATAGGTAATCAGTTAATGTTTTATGAATAAATTATGTTTAATATCATCTATGGAGAGTAAAATAATTTCTCAATAAAATATCTTCAACATATTTAATCAATAATAACAAATATTGAAATTACAAAGTATTTATAGGCGAAAGATTTCCGAGCCATATATGACCTACTTGTTTAGCCTTTAATAAGAGCCTTTAGATGGCAAATAACAACATTTTTGTTGGGTACAGTGTGTTCTTTGATACATACATAAATATATACATACGTACAGCATGCAAGTTTAAGTTGTTAAAATGAATTTCAGAAAATATCACATTAAACATTTCTGGAATATCAAGTGCCAAACAACTTTTAGAGGAATGTGTATATTTGCAAGTTCTAAAGAAATTTGGAACATAAAAGAGAATCAGGTCAAGTTTGTGTATAAGTAAGAAGAGAACAGTGAATATTATCCTAAGTTTTACATGTCCAAGTTCTTGCTTACATTTATTGATTTATTCGGCTAGTTTCTTGGAAAAGTAAAAATACTAAGGTTGGAAACTAAAGGAACATTAATAATTGTCCTTCTTTATTATCTTTAAGGACAATGAGCTGGTGTAGATATTCCTGGAATCAGAAATAAAAATCATATGCTTTGATTAATGGCTTCCCATTCTTTCAAGTAATCCTTTCTTTTTTATTTTTATTTTTTTTTTTGTCTTTTTCTTTTTTTATCAGTACCAGAGATCAAACTCACGACCACACACTTGCAAGGCAGGCACTTATGCCACTGAGCTAAATTCCCCGCCCCTTAAGTAGTTCTTTCAATAGAGCCCTCCAAAGGGTTCTATTTTACAGATGCATAGAGACTCAGAAAAGTAAGTTCCCAACTTGTTGCAAGCTGAATAGAGAGCTGCATTTTTCTGAAAGTTTAGTCAGTTTATTTCTGCTATCCTATATTGGTTACAAATCAAGAGAGAAGCAAAGAGAGGGACAGCGTTTTCATTTACCAGGAGAAATAGGTACCGTGATTTTCCTCCAGGACTAAAGCATCTTTCTCTTCTCTTGTAGTCTTTTAACAAAAAAAGATTTTTGGTGGAAAGAAGGATATGAAGTTAACCATAATATTCACTGGAACAAAAATGAACAAGAATCAAACTAAAATTTGCTATTTCATACATATACTATTTCCATAAGAAAATGTAAGGGTGTCACCTTGCTATAAACACAGCTGTAGAAGAGGAGTGCTCTTATATTTGAGTGCTACTTAATGGACAATTGTGCTCCCTAATATAGGTACTTAAATCGGAAATCATGTACAAATCAATTTATAAGATAGTTCTAACTGAAATGTAGTTGCAAAGAGTGAAAACAAACAAAAAAAACCTGATAAATATGATTCAATTAACTGAAGAAAATTTTGATTTAAATTGGCTTCTAGGTGTCAGTGCAAAACCTCAATATTCATTGCAAGAATACTGAAACAGCATAAAGAGAAATATGCATTAAAAATAAATATCGTAAGTAAAAGTGAATTTGTTATCAGAGTCCAAGAAGAGTATCATGTACCCTGAGTACTGTTGGAATTGGTTGCTTATCTCAGGCTATATCCACTTCAGAAGAGAAAAAGCAAAACTAGCAATTAAAATAAACATAGCAAGACTTTTGATGATTCCTCATATGTGCAAATCTGTTCCCAAAACTATAGATAATTTTCGTATTATTTTATATTATGTTGCTATTAGTTGTTGAGACAAAGCTAATGTCCCTTACCCCATTTGTATCTCTTTCTATAAAAAAGTGTACAGAAGTAAGGAAAACTGAAATATTAGATTCTTCACAATTAAAGATCTGCAGGTGGTGGAGAAAGGATCCTGGCAGCATTGGAAGAATCAAACCAAGTTACATGGTTACATTTGATTATTCTGTGTTTACTGCTAGGAGCACCAAAAACCAAAGGAGTAGGGAAGCAGGACAATTCCATCTTGGGTCATTAAGGCAAGACTAGATGAAAGTATGATAGATTCTGTTTCTTCCAAGAAACTGGAAACTGGCTGAGCGATGTGTATGCAGCTAGCAGTTTTCTGGCTGTAATTCTGAGAAGAGGATTAAAATCTGCAATGCACACACGGAGGGAGAAGCCAACAGCAAGCCACATAATTTCTTTTGGCCACTTTATGGTCTGGAGAGATACTTTTCTTTCTCTGCTGGAGGATGAGTGAAAAGTAAAAGTCAGCAGGCAGAAAGAATATATCACAAGAGAATAATCCTGACAATTTAGAGGTGGAATAGTTCTAAATATAATGATGGACAATATTAGAGAATAGTTTAATAGGATCAGCAGAAGGCAGGAACACATGGTCTCAGTGATAAAGAAATAAAAACTAAAAGAAGATAAGGCTTAAAGTGAAAAAAACTGGTAAGGATTTTTCATGTATTTATTGACTATATGTATTCCTCTTACAGTAAATTACCAAATCAAAATACTTTCTAAGGTATTATAAGATATCAATTTCTTTTTCATTATTAGTGTTTATGCATTATTTTCCTATTTGAGCACTAAGACAAAATTCAATAATAAAAATGGCACTATATTCAACAAGTATTCATGAAAGAAAAGTACTGTTAATATTACGGGTGTATCTCCTTCAAAGACAGAGTAGAGATGACATCGATGTGGTGATAGCATAGAGGAAGAGTTCATTTGTAAGATCATTGGCAAGTTGCTGAAATTTGAGGCATTGATTTAATTATCTGAAAAATAATTAAGGTAATATCCAGGTCCTCTACTTGTTAAATATCATGATGCAATGAAATGTTCTAAGGGAGATACTTAAGGTTTGAATAGCAGCAACTACTATATGAATCTAATGTTTGATATATAAATGTGTAATTAGTTAAATGTCCGTCTCTCTTCAAATTGTCACTTTGTTGTATAGGCTGCATGTCCACTATCTTAGTTAGCATAAATGACTACCATTACCCATATATCTCTTTCAACCAATGTTTATTGAGTGACTACAGTGAACCAGAGATGCCATGAAGCAGGGACTGGAGCATTAGTAAATATGAATAGAGTCTGTTGTCATAGAACTTAGTGAATCTTATTTTCAAAAACCTAACCATGTACTCATAAAATCATGCAATCATAAAGATTAAGTATCAATTGAATAGTATTCAATCTTGTGGGGAAAAATCTAAAATAGCAAAAATATGTACTGACTACTTCCGGGAGAACATGGCAGACAGACAACAGCAACTACCGGAGGCTCTCTGAAAGGCTCGGCTCAGAGGCCAGGAATGATGCGGACTAAGGAGACATGAACTGGTAGAGATATGCTCTGCTGACTCAGGAACGAACTGGGCTGAGAGAAACCAACTTAGAATATAGTCCTGGTGCTAAAATAGGAACAGAAAAGACTCGGTGTGGAGGCTCAACCCCGCACCATTGGAAACCGTGATTTGGGTTTCCCGCCGCCCGGCGGCTGGCTGTCTCCACAGCGGCTCGGCAAGGAGAAAAGCGCAGAAGCTCTGGGAATGGGAGTCTGCGAACGGAGTCGAAAACAGGACGGACAAGGAGGCGCACACGAAAACTGACTGGTGGCGAGGTGAGTGAGAGAAACTGACCCCCTACCACAGTTTGACTCCAGCGGAGGACTTTCTGGGCTCGGGCAGTCCTGTAAGAGCAGGGCACGGTGGCGACTCCAGCCACACATTCCCCTCTCAGACGGGATTGGTGAAAAGTGCCTGGCCTGCGTGACGCTGTGGGCGGACTCAGTAGGCTGGCCTAACCCAGATCCCAGAGCCTGACGGTGGCCTGGAGGAGCGACTGACTCCCGCGTAGGCTGCCTCCTTCGCAACTCCCTGGTGCACAGCGGTGGGCGGAAACACCTAGCCAGCGCAATTTGATCAGGCTGGGGCTGACAGGCAGGAAAGCCGGGCCTCCTATGTAAGCTTGCATTTTATAAGGAACAGAAAATATGGGGAAGGGAAGCAACAAGAAAGGCTCCTCGGCCCCCAATTCTGAGAAACAGGCAATAGTGGACACCGCACCAATATACATTAAGCGCCATATAGAGAGCCTCATAGACCAATTCAGGAATGAAGTTATCAACGACCTGAAGCTAGAAGTATGCAGAATAGTTAGAGAAATGCTAAGCACCACCCAGGAAAAAACAGATGGTGGAATGGAAGAACAGAAAAAGAGGGGAGAATTGCTTGATGGAGAAAACAGAGAAACCATTGAGTATGTGAAGCAGGTTCAAAGGGACTATCAAGAAATTAAGAAGTCTATCCAAGACTGGCATAACAGCTTGAAAGAAACTAAGGACAGACTATCTGAACTGGAGGGCAGACTTGTAATATGGGAGAATGAAATGAAAACCTTCTTAAAAATAACAAAGAAACAAACAGCAATAATACAAAGACAAGAAGATGATAAGAGGAGCCATAACTTAAGGATTAAGAACATAAAAGAAAAAGTAGGGACACAAACAAGTGAACTACAAAAGCTACTCACAGAAATAATCCAGGAGAATTTTCCTAATTTAGCAAAAGGTAAAGATACTCAGATGTATGAGGCATACAGGACCCCAGCTACCTACAACCCTAACAGAGAAACACCCAGGCATATAATAATAAAAATTCCAGAAATTCAATACAAGAACAGAATATTAAAAGCTGTAAGAGACAAGAAACAGACCACTTACAAGGGAACACCCATCAGAATTACAGCAGATTTCTCTGCACAAACCATCAAATCATGAAGAGCATGGGGGGAAATAATTCAAGCTCTGAAAGATAATAATCTCCAGCCAAGATTGAGATATCCTGCACAACTGTCCCTGGAAATTGATGGAAAAACGAGGTGCTTCCAGGATAAAGAGGAACTGGGGGAATTTGCAACCACCAATTCAACCCTACAGAAAGTATTGCAGGATATTCTAAAAAAGAAAAATACAAAGAACCCAGAAATAGTGGCGGGGAGGCCACAACGAATGGAGCAGAGAACAAATTGAAGAAGACAAACTGACAGCTACTGACAGAAAAAGAGCTCAACAGAAATGAGACAGAGAAGATTGGATGATAGGAACAGCTATTTTGGAGAAAATGACATCTTAATAGGTAATACTGATTTAGTACCATCTTGTTTTGAAGTCTCATCTAGCTTTTGTTCTTCTGTCTCCAATGGTCTAAACAGGTTGTATCTTATTGGATTTTATTATGTACGATAGTATAAGCAAAAACCTTTTAAAGACAAGGAGAATATACAGAAACCATTGTTCATTTTCTGTTAGTCGATTCTAAATACTCTATAATGCTGTCATTCTCTTAAATGGTTTTACATTGTTTTGATATACTTAATGCTACAGTATATGAAGTTGTACTCAAGGACTTCAAGGAAAGAGTCTATATGGTAACTACTTTTGGGTCGGAATTATCTGGTGGTGAAACACTATTCTGCTTAAATGATTATGTTTTGATCTGCCCTGTTTCGCTGTTATGCCTTCTTTTTTCTCAATCTCCACTCCATTATTTACTTTTTTATTTTTATCCGTTTAATTGAAGGGAAAAAATAGCAGGATATAATATAGTAACCCACTTTGACTTTCTATTATCTCGATTTGAAGCCCTGTATTACTCTCACCATCTTGTTTTTGACTGAGGTTCCTCTATTCTGTTTTGCTGGATAGTATCAGGTTCGAAAGTTTAGGCATCAGCTGAGAAGATAATGAGATTCATTATAATGCCCATTCTCGTTGACTTTTATCTACCTTTGAAGACCTACAATGTCTCCAATGTTTTGGTTTTGTCGGTTTTGTTCTTTACTGTTTTGTTCAATTGTATTACAACTAATGATATAGGCAATTCTATTAGAGATAGAGGGAGGCATTATGGTAACCATTGTTGATCACCTTGTATTATGTTTTTATATTATCTGTTATGTCCACCCTTTTGACTTGACCGATTCTGTTCTGTTTTGTCACATTTGGTTTTACTCTCTTCCAAAAAAGCAATAAGAACCGTGGGAGCAATGAAACCCAAAATGTGTAATAGTAATTGTACAAAAGAGAGGAAAAGAAAGTGCTCTAAACTATATAACTGCATGTATATTTAAGTGTATAAGATAGAAAATGATATCACAGAGTTTTATTGGATCGTTGAACAGAACTGTTTGCAGTATCATTGTTGGAATGTCCACTCTACAAGCTTTAATTTTGTGACTTGAACAATTATTTCTAAGATGGCAATATGTAATCCATTAACTAGTGATTTCCTACTGCGCATTTTTTTTCTTCTGTAAATCTGTACCCCTTCACTGTTTTTTTTTCTTTTCTCCTTAAATAAAAAAAAAATATGTACTGACTGAAAAAGATGTGAAATTCCTATTTTAGAGGGAATCATTTAAACATGATTCCTATGGCAAGATCTAAAAGTCATGATGTGGTATGTTGGAACAAATGGAGATACCTGCACTGCAGATGGCTGAGTAATTTCCCCAGAAACTTTGGAGAGGTCTGCGTGAGAGGAAGAGTGATGTGAATTCACAGAGCTAGCAACAGTGCATGATTCAGGCTTTTGTAATATGTTGTTCTTCATTCAGTAATAGGGCAGAAGCCACTGAAGGACATTAAGTACCATCATGTGACACGTTTCAAAAGAGCATTCCAATTGCTAGGTTGAAAACAGACTAACAGGGCAAATAAAAGCAAAAGGCATCTCATCAAAATACTACTACAATAGTCCAAATAGATGATGGTAATTTAGAAAAGATTAATTCATGTGGTGATTATTAAAGTCCTACTGTTTGTTGTGCACTGTTCTAAGTGTTGCAGGCTCAGATGAAAATCCCAATTTTAAGGGCTGGGCATATAGCTCAGTGGAATACTGCTACCTGGCATGCACAAGGTCGTGAGTTCAATTCCTGGTACCAAAAATAAATAAGTAAATAAATAAATAGATAAGTAATTCCAGTTGTGATGCAAACCTCTAATCATATGAGATAAAGTCACAAAATTCACAATTAAAATATATACTTTGTCATACTGTAAAGAACGTTATCCTAAAATAAGACATGCAAAATCCCTAGGCTAAGGACTCACCAGGCAAAATGGGAGATTATGTGAGAAGAATAGATTAGACAGGAGGGAGGGAAGGGAAAAGACACAAGTGCATACCATGTAAAACCTGAAAGGCAGCCATTGGAATTTTGTTTTTTTAATGTTTAAAAATGCTCATTCTGTTTTTAGGATCAAAAACCAAGTATAAGTGTAGTACTGTTTGCTGTGGTGAGATCAAGATTCCAGTTCTTTCATTTCTGATTAGACTAATCCCATTACCTGCTTCATGCTTATTTGTGTTGATTTGTTCCTGGATATCAGTGATATTATGACTACTGATAGAGAATTAATCACCCTGGGAGTGTTCTAGTTTATATTTTAATAATATATTTAATATTCATAATTTTTGCCATTAGTATTTTGGATGAATTATACTATACTTATGGGTATGCTATAGTACTATACATAATATAAAATATAGAATAATTAAATCAAGCTAATGATCCCATCACTTATTTTCATGGTGAGATTATACTCAGCTATTTAGAAATATACAATAATTATTAACTATATTCATCCTGCTTCTATACAACCACAATGGATGATTGATTGCATCACCTTGAGAAACTTAAAAGTTCAGCTAAATTCTCTCAGCAATTATACAACCTAAGGTATAGAGGACCCACTCTGTGGGAGCTCAGGGCCCAGAGGTATGAAGGGGAAAGGAGGAAGGATGGACTGGCTTCTGTTCTTCAGAGGAGCTGCAGTCTTTATTCTTAGTGTGGACGTCATCTCCTTGCTTCCAGGGAAAACTTGTAGGCTTCCTCCCTGGATTATTTAGCCTTGATCACAGCCCTTCAGCCTTCCATCATAGACCCCGTAGCCTCCTGATATGGGCTTGCATAGAGACTGCCGTGAACTCCAGCCTTTGGACTGAAACCTCCAGTCTCCAGTGAGCAGATAGCCTCTGTATGCTTCCTCAACTGACTTTGTGATTGACCATCTTCAGCCAATCTTGAAATTTCTTATTACTTGTGTATCTTGTGTTGCATCTGTTTCTGTAGTAAAACACTCATTGATACAACAATTGATCTTAAAAACTTGTTCCTTCTTTCAAATTAAAATTTTGTACTGCTCCCAATTCCTTCTCATCCATCTGGCCCCAAGTAAATTACCATTGTGTTTTCTACTTTAATGAGATGAACTTACTTTGATTCCACATATAAGTTGGGTCATGTGGCATTTGTCTTTCTAAACCTAGCTGATTTTAATTAGCACAATGCCCTTTATCCATATTGTCTTAAGTGAAATAATTTCCTTGCTTCTAACACTGAATCATAGTCAATAAACTACATTTTTCTTTATCAATTCTTCAATTCTTGGAATTCAGGCCAATTCCATATCTTGACTATTGTTAGCAACGCTACAGTGAATACTAGAGTATGGATTTCTTCCATTTACTTATTTCAATTCATTTGAATTTACCCCCTAGGCTGAAATTACTGGATCATGTGATAGTTTTATTTTTGGTATTTAGAGAAGCTTGTATCCTGTTGCCATATGGTTATACCAACTAACATTCCTATGGAAGAGTATATAAATATTTATTTTCTCACTGATGTTTGTTATCTTTTATCTTTTTGATGACAGTTACTAGGCGGGAGATGGTATCATCGTTTTAATTTTCATTTTGCTAAATTATTAGTGCTGTCGAGCATATATTCCAGGATTTTTTGCCATTTGGGTCTTTGTTTTGCTTTTTTTCCCTCTGGTACTTGGGATTGAATACAAAGCCTTGGCATTTACCTACTTTCCTAGTCTTTTTTATTTTTGGACAGACTTTTGTTAAATCATAAATTGCTCAGGCTGGACTCATATTTGCCACCCTCTTGCTTCAGCCTTCCTGTTTTATTTCCTTTCTCATTGCTAAGACACAATACCTGGTAATCACTACTCAAGTGGAAAAGGTTTATTTAGGTTCACAGTTTGTAGATGTTTCAGTGTGCAGTTGGCTGGCCATAAGGTAGGGTGCATGGCAGAGGTTAACTGCCTCTTGCAAGACGGGCAGGAAACAGAGAACAATCAAAGGAGAAGGCAGGAAGTTGAGCCTTTTCAGTTCACTCCACGCGTGGCCCATTACCTCTGCCCAGGTTTCAGCTCCCAATATCACATTAACTATATAATCTGAATTGTGGTCTAATCTACTGAAAAGTATTACAGATGCATGATCCAATCACCTCCAGAAAGTCTCACCTATAAGCATGTGAGGCTGGGAGGAGACAAATAGATATAAACCAAAACACTCCCAGAGTGGTTCAATTAAAGGTTTGTGCCACAAAGTCTAGCTTCTTTTTTGAGAAATGTCTATTCTTGTCCCTTGCTCATATCTAAGTTACTTATTTTTGAATTGTTTCAGCTCTTTATATATGAGATGTGCTAAAAGTACAATGAAGATGAAAAGTATAAAAGTTGTAATAAAAGACAGTTGCCACTAATCCCCCACAAACTACTCCAAAATTTATAAAGATAAAAGACACAATGCCATTACTTCCCTCAAGAGACTCGTTGCTTTGAATGCACTTGTCCTATTGTCCTTGACTCAGTTCTGGAGGTCCCCTTTGTGGAGGTCTTTAGTTTCACTATTGTGGATATCTTGACATTCTAAATGGCCTAAATCAATTCAAAACACCTACTTTTCATGGTTATCTTGGCTTTGAGAAAAAGACAAAAGTTGCATTATGCCAGTTTCAGTGGATAAAACAGGGGGAGACACACCACAATGTTTTTCTTTGACAGAAATTGCCATAAATGTTTTGAATCAACTTAAGATATTAAGGCAACCACAAAAAGACAATAACAAAAGAAGACTACTAGAATTACTTCAGAAAGTGGCAAGAATGATGGATTTAGTGTGCTTAAAGCCTGGAGAATTTTGAGAAGAGTTAATGACAATGTGTCTTACTGTGATAATTTTTTAAAAATATGTACTTTCACTGAATTTTATGACCACCTCTCACTTAGGTATTAAACTCTAAACAAACACGTGTTTAAAAAACATTTTCTTCTACTCTGTATTGTTATTCACTTTGTTCTTTCTTTTGCATTATTATTTTTGACTTTCTTTCATGACTTTCAAAATGTGTTTAAACTGTGACTATGTCTCTTTTTATTATAGATATAGCATAGCATTTTCTTTTGAATAAAAATACGTGAAGAGCCAAGGAACAAACTGTGTTCTACTACTGACTTTTTAGAATTTAAGATAGTCAGTGTGATCCTACGTAAGTTATGAGCATTCTTGCAGTTTTGCTTAATGATACAATAATTGATCTATAAATCCGCAAGTTTTATTCTTTCTTTCTCCATTACCTTGTCAAATAATTTCCCAGTAGCATTGACTATTAATGTGGGCTGTCCTCATTTGAAAGAAAAAGTGAGAGACTTTTACAAGTAATGCACAAAGATATGTGATGAAATGTCTTTCCACCTAATATTTTAACATATTAATTTGGCTTCCACTTCACACGGCCACTGATCTATGATAAATATGGTTGGTGCCTGCTAAAAACAATGTTATGTTTTTGTGACATGCTGAGCCACAATGAAGCTGGAAATTGTGCTCTGATATTTTGGTCAGCCGTTAAGGTTTTCTGCTAAGCAACAGTGATAGTTATGCCACACTATTCCCATCCTTCGATGAAGAGTCACTTCCAACTTGAATCCAAGGTACAAACTGTGCACAGTGATACCTCATGTGGAACACAACTAAGCCTGTTACCTGGCTTGTGGCCACTGTTTTATCATTTCATGCTCAGCACCTGAACATTATTTCTGGCAAACCAATGTACAAAATCACTTTTCCTATTTTTTATCCTGCTGTACATGAATTGTCACACCAGCTGGTAACCAGTATCTAGAGAAGTGGATTCATGATATTTTCCCCACCATGTTTCTTCTTAGCATTGAATAACCAGGCAGTAGATTATAGACTCCTACCTGGAATGCTGTAATTGGAGAGCACAGCACAGCAAAATGTAACACAACATATAAGTGTCAAGTTGTAATTTTAAATACATTTCAACATTAAAATCATGCAGACATATACAATTCTTTACAGAGCAGGGACAAAGAACAGCTGTCCCTTTCTATTTTGTTGTAATTAAAAAGGCCTTGGGTTCTTGGAAGAAGAAACGAGAACAGACATTATTCTGAGTACAAACCAAGTCAGACATAATGAGATGGATGTGGACATATATAAGCCCAAGTCTTATTAAGTAATATGGATAAGAAAGTAGACAACCTGGCAACACAATCCACAGTAGAAAGTATTTTAAGTTTGGTTTTTCTCTTATGTACAGAGAAAATTCAACTGCTCGGTCAACCAGGAAACTAAATATTGTCTTTCTTTAACTAGCAAAAATTTTCTTTATCGTTACACACTGTGCCATATCAAATAGCAGTTTCATTAATAAGCCAGCCAATTTTGTTTTATTTTATATTTGTAGCCGAGGAGAGCATGATGCCTCCCTCTGCTGTGCTATCAACAATGCCAAATTTCTGCTTGCTTTTCATAGAGGAAGCTTAGTAATTGTGCCAGTGGACTAGTGTCCTGTCATGCTGATCAAATCATAATAAAATAAAAGCAAATGCAATATCTGACTCTTGTTTATAATCCAAGGCATGGTGCCTGATCAGAACATAATTTTGTGACACTGTATAACTCTTTATTCACAGTAATCTTTTTCCATGGAAGAATATTTATGATTTTATCAATTCCTTTAAGCCATTCATGAACTCGTTCTTTCCAACTTCCCAATTCTAACAGTAAACATAACTGCCAATCAAAACATGTTTTTAAGTGTACTTAGCAGTGTTTGACTTCTGTGAAGGCATAAATTTAAAACTTCTAAAGATTTCAAGTCCTTATTTTTGCAGAACCTGAGAATGATGAATTATCTCTCCTGTGACTGCATTAGGCCATAAAATATGACTGAATTTTAAAAGGAGATTATCCAGAGGTGCTTGATTGAACTACATGGTTTGTTAAAATAGAGGATTTTCTCTAACGATGGTAGAAAAACAAAGCAAGATGATGAGAAGGTATCTGAAGTATGTGTAGAGAACTTAGTGCCCTACAGATGGGTTGAAGATGAAAGATTTCATGTGATGAGAGCAGAATGCAGTGGCCTCTGGAAGATGACAGTTGCTGGGCACTATTCCAGGAAGGAATTGAGGACTTCACACCCACAGCTACAAGGAACTGGGTTCTACCAACAGCCAAAGTGAGCTTGGAAGTAGATTCCTCCAGAGTGTCTATGGATAAAGGACAAATCGGCCAACACCTTAATTAAGAACTCATGATTTGTGAGCAGAGAACACAACTGAACCTGCCCCGTGTTTGATCGACAGAACTATGATTAATGAATGGGTGTTTCTTTTTTAACTACCCAGTGTATGGTAATTCTTGAGGTCAGAATAGAAGATTATTACAAATTCTTCTCTTCCAACTCTGCATAACTAGTTTCATCCACGTTCCTAAACATACAAGTAAGGGACAGCCAGCAGTCTTTCACTATATTATCACTTTGTTCTTTTTCAGCACAGTACTCATCAATGTTTGCCAATCTGAAATAATATTATTTATTATATTATTTGTTGGCTGCTCACAAAATAGTATAATCTCCACAGGGAGGATATTGTTTTTCTTGCTATATTCTTTAGCCTAATAGTACTGAATTTTTTTTCTGGATTCAATGAATAAATATTGCTTTCAGTAACTTGAAACATTGTAGGTAAATAATATTTTGAATGACATAAAGTATATTGGAGTGTAATTTTGCTACCCTAAACTGGGTTGAAATAGGCACTTATGTATTTTAAGCATTTTCTAAATTTATAAGGCTAATCACCTTTTTAAACATAATCTTTGAGCTCCTGTCTAATATTTGCCCTTATGTTTTAGGAGAATAATTTGTTTGGTTGCTACTACTCCATTTTATTAGGTACATAAAATAAATACAATACAAATGTTATAAATTACGAAAAATAGAGAAACAAAGAGATATTTATCTGATAAATAGAGCACTCTGTTATATTTAAAGTGGTATTCAGAAATAATACATACTTGAGGAGCAGACTTGAGACAATACATGTTTGAAGTAAGCGGAAAAAGATGCTAAGCCCAAAACCAGACTGTCATGCATCATAGACTGTTTATAAAAAGGTCACATAAAAATTAGAAATAAATCTCCTTAGCTTAACAGATAGTGGAAGAACTAAGAAGGTAGAAATTGAAAGCTGAATAGAAGATCTGTGCCCAGAAATCGAGAATAACATCATGTCAGTAGAAAAACAGTGAGGACAGAGTGTCCATAAACCAAAAGGGATGAATGATTAGTTGGACTCACTTTCTATTCGATGTTTGTACTTTAGGACAAAAATATTTCCTAGTGGATATACAGGAGGTCATCGGCTAAGCAACAGTCTGACCAAGGCCTATTATATCACCCAAATCAATCTGTTAGTGTGGAATCAAGAAAATTTCTTTAGATCTTTTCCTGAGAACGTAATGTAATATCAAGAAACTCACTGAGCCACCCAAGAAACAGTGGATAACATTCTGCTACATAGAATAGATTTAAATAAACCCTCTACTGTTTCCTTTCTTCATTTACCTGCTCAATTCCTGGACCTTTATCTTTACATACGAAATTATCCTTTGTTTTCACAAAATGCATTGCTTTCCTTGTCTCAGTGTTTTATTACTGGCTACTCCTTTTAGTAGGAATTTTTTTTTCTGTATCCTAAAATTTGAAAATAAAAATCTGGTTTGGCATCAGAAAGGCCTAGTCCTAATATCCACTGAATCATGTATTAATTGTAGGGATATAAAACAATTATTTGTTTTAGCATGTGTTTCCCATGTACAAAATGGAAATAATGATTATTTCTATTAAATTAGTTGTCTAAGACTGCCATACTATAAAATGGTGGCTTAATAACATAAATGTGTTATCTCATAAAAATGATGACTAACTTTTTGAAATCGAGATGTAAGATTGGTTCCTTCCAAGGATTATGAGGAAGAATCTGCTTTCATTCCTATATCCTAAATTTTTGTAATTTTCCAGCAATCTTTGGAGTTCCTTCAGCTGTGCTAGCACTGACTATATTACCTTTTAATTTACATGAAACAATTTTTTACATGAAAGTTTCCGTTTACTTTTACACACAAACATGCAGAGGCACCCAGAAATTCATTCTTTTATTTTTCCTAAAATAAAATATTTTTCTTTTTTATGGTTTCCTATCTTTGGTATCATCATACGGCATGCAGGGAGAGTAATGCACTCATCTTTTATACCAGCTCTTCTGTTTCCTACGGCAAAATAAATTCTGTGACAAGGAGATCATTGCCAGAGGTTATGCTTTATAAGTAACAGAATTCTGTTTGTCTTTCTACAACAGTTTCACTGTCTCAACTTCAAAAATGTTTTTTAAAAGATAAGCCTGCCATCCTCAAAAAAATGTACTGGATTTATAAAATGGGGTGTTTGTTAGACAACAGCCTTGGTCAATAATTTAATCCTGTTCTATACAGAGAAAGCAAACTCTCACATCAAAAGGTCCCCAAATTTTCCACTTTACTAGGACTTGCTCATAACATTCTCAGAAGAAATTGCTTTTGGTAGAGAATTCACTGTAGGCTGTCAAAACAAATGTGAAACTTTCTGGCTTGAAAGTCACGGCTAACACACATCTTGTTGCTACAGTGACAGCTGGAACAGACAGAGATGTCCATTATAAAAAGATCAACACTGGATGGATTTTAATAAAAAAAAAATCCTTGGAGAATCATGAGGCCTCAAAGTGTTGCATAAATAACTCAAATTAAAATAACAACAAAAATGAAAAGATATGATAAATATTTCAGCATATGTCACCTGAATAATTTACTGCCATGCAGTGTTTTGTTTGGTCTTTTTTCTATAGATTTCACTTCCATGTAAATGCACAGAAGGTGCACAAATCTTAAGTAAATTAAATGTTTTACTGCCAGATTGACCAGAGATTTTAGGAGAAACTGTCCAGAGCATTAGCAAACAGGCTGCCATGAAAATTGAGATGCTCCATGCAAAGATCTTAGCACAGTGTCCAGCTATGAGACTTTTGTATTCATTATTGACCCTATTATCATTATTATTATTATTATTAAGTTCCCTTGTTTAATAAATATCAATTTTTTGACCAAACATCAAACTTAAATCTTCGCTTTTTTATGAGGCATGCAAACTAAAGAGAAACTTTTTTTTTTTTAATTTTACCTTTTATATTCTTAGTACATGTTTGAAGCACATAATGACCATGTTCATCATGATGAGTCAGTATGTGTGCAAAACACATCTCAATTTTTTTCAGTCTCATGTTCCTAAGCGAAAGATATACCCCTTGTTTCTTTTATCTACCATAAAGGCAAGTTTCTAAAAGAAAGTTTTATTGCTTTTAGAAATGAAAAAATTTTGACATTCCTCTTTTTGCTAGTTTTGTTTTTCAACTTCCCAGTATCTTCTAATGAATAGCTCTTTTGTTTGTAATGTACTACAAAGCATATAAAATATTGCATTACCAGCATACATCTTAGAATTATTTCCATTTAACAGATAAAGATTGCAGGGCTTATAATCATTCTTAAGCACACCAACAATGCAACAGTAATAATTTCAAAATATAAGTACTTCAGAATTTAATGGGAAAAATAGTGAAATTTCTGATACCATTACCACATGGAGCTTAAGGACAATAGTCGGATTAGTGACTTTCTTATACTACCTTTAAAGTCTCACAAAGAGTTTAGGAACTACGGACATGGGCAAAGGATAAAGGCAGATGCGGTTGAGATGTAATGCTTCAAAATATTGTGTAATCAAGGTTCTGTACCAGTATCCAGATTCATAAAGCTTCTGTCTGCAAACAGAAGGGTGTGGGAAATTTTGTGTCTGTTTGTGAAATTTGTTTATGTTTTGTTTGTGAACACATTCATGGTCATCTTTTTTGCATGAACACAAACATGGGCAACTTTTCCAGAATTGTGGGATGAGTAAAGTTTGTGAACTTACTCTTCTACTTATTTGAATATGGTTCTGACCACAAGTAATTACACCAGATTCTATTAGGTTTTGAAGAAATTTTTGTTGTTGTTGTCTTTTTGAGACAAGGTCTCACTATGTGGTTCCGGCTGGCCTTGAGCTCACTTTGTAGCCCAGGCTGGTCTCTAACTCACAAGGATCCTCTTGCCTCAGCTCCCTGTGCGCTAGGATTATAGGTGTAAGCCACCATGCCTGGCTACAAATTTTTCTAAAGAATCTCTAAACCAGTCTTCTAGTATCCTCTTATCATTAAATTATCAAAATAAACTCAAGTTTGCAAACCTCCACTAGTAAGAATGAATCTGTTGAATCTATTCAACTACTAGGTCACACTATCTTACCAATGTCCTGACTATAACCATAAGACAAAGGAGACAGATGTTCTCAGTTGGAAAAACCAGAGGAAATGGAGAGAAATGGAACACGGAACCAGGGCTTGCAGATGGTTAATGATAAAATACAGTTCACTGCCAATAAGAGGAGCCTCATTCTTTCTTCAGTCGGGTCAGGTTAATTGCTCTGGCTCACTGATGATAGTATGCGTCCTATTTTTCTATCTTCCAAGTGAAAGTTTTTATTGCAGCTACTTATTGCTTTCTTATGATTTTTTTTTTTTTTCATTTCATGTGGCTCCTAGGTTGAGAGGTACATAAATGTTTAAATGCATCACTGGGTAGTCTATCAAAGTTGGATGTGTAAACACTGGAAAATCTTATGTGAACATAGGGCTCGATGCAGGCACAAATCCAGAAAGTGTGTGTTATTTTTTAGGAAGATAATAAACTCATCTTATGACAAGGAAGAATGTGTGAAAATGTGGATAAATATGGGTTGTTACAGAATTGTAATGACTATCAAATACTCCATTTCACTTTTCCCATTAAAAGAGAATTTTTATTTTATTCTCTTCTGATTTTATTATTGTTAAAGTAGATATTTTCTAGACTCTTTTGTAGATTACCTACTTATAACAGAAGTTGCTGGCTCGTGTTCCTGGTAATTTTCTTTAAGATGGTTGATTTGAACTGCTGTTTCATTTGGCACTTTCTTCTTTCCAACGGGGGATGCAATTTTGGCACTGGAGTCTCATAGCCTTCTTTTTTTTTTTTTTTTTCTTTAAAGTGGAAAAATGCACTGAAAATAATTTGCCAAAAACAAAGAAAAATACTAGATTCTACCTAAATGTTCTTAATATTCTCATCAAAACGACTAAAAGAGCAAAGTTTCTTTTCAACTGTGGGCCATGTTATACAAGCAAAAAGTTTACTTTTTCTCTGGGAAAAGCTAATTAACAAACAGGAGGTGGTCTGTAACACTCCCAGTCCACCGTTCAAAAGACTTCTTGACCTCTGTCACAGTGGAGCTGAGTGCCCAGGTTCGGGTTCTGCTCTCTCTCCTATTGCTGGTAATGTAGCAAAACGAGATCATTTTTTGTCTGCTCATCTTGTCTCCTTTGGTTTTTCTTTAACAATCCCAAGTTTATGAAACTTCAAACACGTTTCTATAATGCCTTCCTCCAAACGTCTTTGACATAATAAAATACAAGTTTATTTTACTCTGGCCAGATCATTGGTACAGCAGCCCCATGTAACGCGTGACTCTTGAGATTTGAGATGCAACAGTGAATAAAGAAAGTGGAAAATTTTTTAAGAAGTGTAGTGAAATCTGTAAATACATTCCAGGGAAAAGTCAATCTAAGTTAAATGAATTCTAATATTTTATTTTCTGAGAAAATTTTATAAAATATTCATTAATTAAAACTAAAATTTGTGCATGCTATCACTTCAAAAGAAACCATTCAAATCCTAACTACTATGGTTCATACATATTTTTCAAATCTATGGAAATAAAGTTTGTAACAAAATGTAAGTTGTTCAGTTGAATAGTAGGTCACCAACAAAACTAAATGAAGGATATAAGAGGAAAAAAGAATGGCTCACACGCAGAGACTTCTCCAACACATGTAACAGGAATGGTGATATAGTCAAATACAAAGATTATCTAATCAGTTGTTAAAATTCAGCCATCTATGCTACTTGCCAGTAAAACAATGATATGGAGTATATAGCAATAAAAAAATGGAAAAATTGCAAAACGTATGCGAATTAGATTAGAGTAGCTATTCTAATACTGAATAACATTCATTTTAGTATAAAACTATACTTCTATAAAACTATAGACTTCTATAAAACTATAGAAGGATTACAAGATAAAACATTGAATTCATTAGTAAACTAACAATTACATATTAAAAGATACACAAAATAGATTTAAAGTATGTTAGAAATTAATATAACTACCAAAATCAGTAACACTCCTTTTTAATAACTGAAGCCTAGGTAGTGGGATACA
Organism: Cavia porcellus; assembly: GCF_034190915.1. Classification (NCBI taxonomy): domain Eukaryota; kingdom Metazoa; phylum Chordata; class Mammalia; order Rodentia; family Caviidae; genus Cavia; species Cavia porcellus. The sequence continues at coordinate 32,159,503 of NW_026947501.1, forward strand.
CACACCACACACACACACACACACACATACAACTTGGTGCAAATAAAAAAGATTTCCATAAAAAGAAAGCCATACTTTATATAAAAACAGGTGCAAACTTATTATACAAAAATAATTTTTAAAAGATGGTTTAAAGGCATTTTAGGAATCAGAAAGTTCCCACCCTTAACAGGATCAAGGGTGCAAAAACTGCACAGCTTTATTTTAAAAGAAACCCCTGAACTCCTTACAACAGAAAGACTACTGTTATGGCTGATATCTATATGTTCCCCAAAGCCTTATGTAGTCACAGGCAAGTCAAGGCTTTTGGGGGAGGCTGGATCTAGTGTGCAATTGTAACTAAGGGTGTGATGCTATAATTAAGAATATGATACTGGGATTGATAATGGCGCCATGCTAGGATTAATATGGCCCCCACATTTGCTGTAAATAATACTCTCCCTAATGGTGGGTACTCTGGGCAGAACATAGGGGAAAGACAGAGGACTACTGTGATCATTTGTTGCTTCTGTGCTACTTCACTGTTTTGCTGCCTTCTTGCTGCCATGAGCTAGTTTTCTTCTATGATCCCACTCTGTGATGCCCCCCTGCCTCAGAGCCAACCAGCTGTGGACTGGAGCAAAACAAACCTTTCCTCCCTTAGCTTCAGGTGTCAAGTATATTGTCTCAACAAGAAAAGTAACTAAGACAACCACTTAGAGAGTAGGTTTCCCTGGATTCATTTCACAGTGCTCAGCCATATGCCCAGAAAGAAGTCTCTGCAGTCAGGATGTAAAGGAGTCTGACTCCTGTTTGAGCTGGGAGAAAATGAGAATATAGTGTGTAGATGAATAACATTTATGATTTTAGTTTTCTGAGGAATCTTCATACTGATTTCCATAGTAGTTGTATTAGTTTCATTCTTACCAACAATGTAGAATTGTTCCTTTACCCTGCAGCCTTGACCACATTTATTATTTGATCTTTTGATAATGATAGCCATTATTTCTGAGATAAGGTGGAATCTCAGTGTTGTTTTAATTTGCTTTTTCTTGATTGCCAAGGTACCAAAATATTTTTCATATATTTTTCAGTCGTTTGTACTTCTTCTGAGCTATCTTCTCTGCTCATTTAAGTTGTCAACTTTTCAGTGAATCTTTTGTTTTAAAGGTTTGATATTTGTTGAATTATTTATATACTAGTCTTCTGTCTAGAAATAACTGACGATTTTTTTCCTATTTTGTAAATGTTTTTCTTCACACTGTAACATTTTGTTTTGCTGTGTACAACTTTATAATTTGATATGATCCCGTTTGTTGGTTCCTAGTACTATTTTCAGTACAACCAGGGTTCAAAGAACTAGTTCTTTGAAAGAATGAAGAAAATAGAAAAATTGTTAACCAATCTTACTAAAAAAAAGGTCCAAATGAATGCAATTAGAAATAAAAAAAAGGTAAAATCACAATGGACACTACTGAAATTCAGAAGATTGTTAGCAACCACTTTACAAAACTGAATGGCATTAAACTGAAGAATTCAGAAGATTCCCAGATACATATGAATTACTAAAACAGATCCAAGATGACATAAAAACTCTGAATAATACAACAGCAGGCAATAAAATTGAAACTGATAATAATAAAAATAAAACTTATGTACTAAGAAAAACCTGTTTCTTTTCTACCTACTTATCTCTCCCTTTGGATAAGAATGCTTATCTTGTTCTATTGTATGTTAGAAGTATTTACTTTTTGATATTTACAGAGTCTCACATCTAAAAGACTCAGAAAAAACTCTGAACTTGGACTTTTCAGCAGTGCTAAACTTTATTGTTTGGTGACATAAACAAACAGTACATTTTGCATAATGAGGTGGATATAAATCATTTAGAGGCTAGGGATGTCATGATTTGGATTGGAAATATCCCTCAAAGGCCTCAATGTTTGGATCTTAATTGGATCATGAAGTTACTACATTTATGAGTGGATTCATTCATTGACAAGCTCAGTAGGTAAACACACTATTTAGTGTTAGGAGATGAGACCTGGTTGGATGTGGGTCACTGGAAAAGTATCTTTTTCTCAATGTCCTCCTCCCTGTTCTTTGCTTCCTGGTCACAAGTGGTTGAGCATGTTTTCTTCTGCTGTGCCCCCTGCCATGCTATTTTTTCCTTGAATCCTGTTGACTGAAACTTGAGCCAAAGTAAATGTCTCCTTCATCAAACTGTGGTACTGTGGTACTGTGTCCACTGAAGGAAAAATCACTAACACAGGGGCTTCCTTCTCTCTCTCGATTCTGAATGTTTTCATTTATTTGGTGAATACAACAAAAAATTTGCATTTTTATTCAAGTACCTTCTTAGAATACCTTCCATGTTTCCAAATGAGTTTCTAAGTTTTGCTTTATATATTCAATGTAAATATGAACTCGAACTGATTTTATATGAATAATCAGTTATCCTAAGACTATAAACTACCTAAAAGCTAGTACCATTCTTACCAGGTGTGTGCTTCAGTTCTGTTCCATTTGTCTATTTATATCTTCCACTTCTTTGGTTATTATAGTTTTGTGAGATACTATCATATACGATAAAGCAAGTGTCATTCATTATTGTTCTTTAGGGTTATTGTGGTTATTCTTGGATTTCTGAATGTTCATATTTATGAATCAGATTAATGATTCACAAGGAGGATTTTTAAAACTAAATTTATGTTGAATTTGAAGATCAATATAGAGATAACTGACATAACGTAGCATTTTTCTATAGCTGAACATGTAGCTTTCTTTTACTTACTAATAGTTTAATCAAAATCCCAACTTTTTTCAAGCAAAAATTCATTTTTATTGGTATGATTTTATGCTATATATTTACCTGTTAATTTACACTTATAAATTGACTTCAAGCTTGGCAAATCAATGTTGGTGTGGCACTTTTCATAAAGACTTTAAACTACTGATTTTGCAAATTAGTATCACCATGAAAGTTGCTAGGTTAATTTTTAAAATGTATTTAGCAATGATGTCTGTGAAACACAGGTTTTATACCACGCTTTCTAACATCACATTTATTGTATTCAGCTTCAAGTTTAAAGGTTAACTGTAGTGTTCCAAATGATCATGTGTTACAAATAAATCAGATGTTTTCAAGTCAAAAGTGTAAAGGACTCCAGCATTACATTATTTTAAGGGTTGCCTCAGATGACATACACCCTGTTTACCTGCTGAGATCCCATGGCTATGTTCCCAATGAGTTCCCCTTGGAACTTGCAAGCTTTGCTAGCTCAAGGACACACACATTTCCTAAATAGTAGCAGCTGCTGACCATTATTGTTTCTTTGTGATTAAAGGCACATGATGGAACTACACAAAGTTATGCTAAAACTTGGATAAATAAAGACAAATAGACATGCCCAAAGAAGACTTAGTCTAAGATGATCTAATATTAACTGAAAAAAATTTAACAAAAGGGATTGAAACAGGGCAGAACCTCTTTGTAGGGGTTCCTAATATTTTAATTAGTCATAAGAATTGATCTAAAAATTCAATTTAATATGAAAGAAAAACAGGATCTGATACTGATTTTAGGAACCATTTAACTTATAACAAATATTGAGGACACACCAAATAAAAAATATTCTTATGAATGCCTCAATTTTTATATCTATGTTCAATAACATTTCAAAAGAGCCAGAATTAAAAGAAAAAACAGTGCCTTGTCAACTGCTTCTTTAGGTGAGTTCTTGGAGTTAGAATATTTGAAGATAGCACTGATTAAACAAAGGAAAAACCCAGGAAAAACTATAAGCCCAAATAATTAGATAATTCATGAAATAAAAATGATCTCACATATAAATGAAAAATAATATCACTGATTTTCACACCCGACTCTGGAAAATGAATTGGCCGACATGGACCGGATATCACCAAAAAGACATCACAGGATGATGTCTTTTTCCTAAATGAGAATTGTCTAACCACACAGCCCATGGGTTAGGCATCCCTGGCTCCTCTGGGATTCACGTGCAAAGTGGAATGGTTTTGGGCCACTCAAATATATAAGACAATTAATGTAAATAACATTTGCTTTACTTTATAATATTTTTTCTTATAACACAGCAGGTTCAATCCACGAGCCACAAGTTAGACATGCCTACAAGAGAAAAATATGCTTACTTTTATAGGGACAAAGGACACCTTTTCCAATGGACAAGTGAACAATAATTTGATCCCTAATCCTATCAATAAACTGTTGATTTGACCTTGTAATAATTTTACTGAGTCAGTAGAAACAATTTCAATCATTCTTAAATCCTATCTTTATCACTGTTAGAATTTTTTTGTGTCCCTGTTAATCTTGTAGAATCAGATTTTCTATGTAATTAAAGTTCTGTAGTTTAATGTCAATAAGAAAACTTTCTGGAAATCCCAGAAGAATCCTAGTCTATTTGAAGCAATTATCAATTGCTCATTTTTGATATATGCCCTATTATTATGATGGATCTTCTGTGGCCTCACACAGTCCCTGAGACAAAGACATGGCAGATGTGGAAACATATACACTAATAGCATTGTCAATTAAATTGGGCTACGTTTTGATAAAAACAAGCTCCATTCTCACTGAAAAAAAAAAATCTGTCATGTCAGGAAAGAGTTGTTATCTCCTGTGCTATCTCTTATAACATTCCTTCCTGCCTATCAGACCAGTAAGTGAAGATCTCACCCTGTTGAATACTTACAAGATCTATAGATAAGGTTGGGCATCTTCATTCCCCTGCAGCTGCCACCCCTAATATCGTTCTATCAGCAAATGGAGACAAATGTTTATCTGTTAATAGAAGATCAATCTTTGCCATGAGAGCAGGCTTCATGTGCATGCATCCTGCACAATTACACATTTCCTGATGCTTACAAGGATCCTGTACTTGGTTTTTAACTGCTGCCATTATTTTGAACTTCTCAATTTTTTTAACAAGGAAACTCACATTTTCATTCACGTTGAGGTAAAAAATTAAATGGCCAGTCTTTGTCAGTACATACTCGCCTACTCTTTTACTAGATTCATGATATTTATATACCTAGGAGGAAATAAACATAGTATGTCAACCACAATTCCCAGGGTATTGAGAATTTCTCTCTTAATTTTTTGGATGACTTTAGAAGATAGTTTTCCCAGATTGCCACCCTTGTGAAATCTGTCAGTGACTTTGGGAGATATTCTCCAAAAGGAGAATCTCATAGAGTTTATTCTCTATACTTGCTGATAGCATTTACTCATATGACATTCAAGCTCTTTAAGGACAAACTCCAGCTTTGTCAGACTTAAGTGCATTCCTTGGTCACAGTTGCACATGAATGGAAAGACCAACTGGATACCCAATGTATCTATCACTCTCAGATCTTACCTGTGAGTTGGTTACAATGTAGATATGACCAGACTCTAAGAAACATTAACTCAATAAATCTTCAACTTTATAATAAATAGGTACAGGTAACATTTTGTCAAAGATAAACCCCGGGAACCACTACCTGCTTTTCAGCCTGGAGACTTGGCTGAAGTGACACCAACATAAGGATACTGTTGAACCTGATAGAACCTAATAAACATGAGCACTGCAGGAAATCCTCAAGCAATAGAATCTTGTCATGTTCTCATTATGAATCTCATCAAAATTGAGAATATTTTCTCTGTGAAAGGCCTCATGAAAAGGACAGAATGACAAGCTGCAGAGCGGATAAAAATATTTGCAAACTACATATTCAACAAAGGAAGTGTACCTAGAAAATGTTTAAAAGAAAACTTTTGGAAGTCATCAATAATACAAAAACAATCCAATTAGAAAATAGACAAAAAATAAGAAAAGATATTTACTAAAAGGACAAACAGATGGCAAATAAGCACATGAAAAGATGTTTGGCATCATTAACCATTAGGGAAATGCAAATTAAAGCCACAATAATATCTCATTACACACATATCAATTGGTCAAAAAAAAATGAGTGGTAACCTCAAAAATAGTGAGGATACAGACGAGTTGGTTCATTTTACATTGCTGTTGAGAATATAAAATAGTACAGCCACTCTAGAAAACAATTTGGTAGCAATAAAATGTAATGAACTATCAGTACATGAAACAGCTTGAATAAATCTGGAGGTAGTTATACTGAGTGAAAAACAGCTAATCCCAAAGGCTATATATTGTATATATATATATATATATATATATATATATATATATATATGGTTACTATATAATTTCATGTACATGACATCCTCAAAAGAATAAAAGTATAGAAATAGAGAGCATAAATCACCTCTTTGAGAAGGAAGTATGTGGATGTTATAAAAAGTCAATAGTAAGGCTCCTAAAGGTGATAGAATCTTGATTGTATTCATGTCAACATCTTAGTTTGAGAATCTGCACTAGAATTTTGCAAAAAGTTACTGTTGGAAGAAACTGACTAAGAAGTATACAGAAACTCTTTGTAGTGCTTCTTACATCTGATTGAGAATGATCAACTGCCTCAATGCAAAACTTAAAAAAAATACTTTGTCCTATGTTCTCTTCAAACTATCACTATTCTGTATCTTATAAATTAAATTATCTTTTTATCTAGTCCATATTCCTTTCAAGGCATGTCCAAGCTAGTAATTCAGGAATTTTGAAATAGGATCATGGTAAAATTGTCTATTGAAATTCAAATTCAAGTTGTAATTTTAGTTATGCTTATGGTCTGATAATTAATGGGGACTGTTAAGTTAAGCAATTAATTATGTCTTAGTAGCTTATTATTAATAATCTCTGTTCATCTCCTGTTCTTTACTATAAGCAATGGTGTTATATTTAAGTATTTTGGCTGACCTTCCTTTTTATTTAGCAGATATAAGGTTATTAAAGTAGTTATGAAGAAATACTACATCTTTAGTTGACCTGATGATTGGTATCTTTGATTCTCTAAGGGAATAATTGTGTTGGCTGACATTCAGAACAGTAGAGAAAGAAAGATAAAATAACTATCCTTATAAGAAGATAACGTAGAGCTGTAAAAACACTACAGGGACACTATAAACAATATCTGATGATACAGGACGCAGGGACTTTTGTGGTATGGTAGAAAGAATGACCTTCGTTCTTCCATTCAAAATAGTTTCAGTTAAGTTATAAATTTTGGAAAAGAGTTCCCTATGCTTAGAAACACAAAGCCCAGAATAATTTAGACAGCCAAGAACAATATGAGAAGAGGTAAGAAAACTGGCTGTTCCTATTAGCAAACAACATAAAGATATCACAATTTAGAATGTGAGGGATTTATATACAACTAGACAAAGGATGAAGACCAAAGACCTTGAGTGAGACAGAGAGAGGAACTGTTGATGCATATATATTTTTACAGATACACACTATGAACTGTATTTTCTCATTTTCCTTCTGGCTTCTTCATTTCTGTCTGCCTAATCTTCTTACCTTCCTGACCTATAAATGTAGCGGATCCCTGGGACTCAGGTGTCAGACCCCTCTCCTTTCTCAGCGCTATTAGAGGATCTCAGTGTTCTGACATTAATGTTATCTACAACTTCATAGCCCCCAATTTTACACGGTCAGCCTCATGCTTTCTCAACTGATGACACAAATCTCTATCAGACAAGTAATGGCATCTCCAGCTTAATATGGCTAAGAGCAGATTCTGACTTCCAGTTCTATGATAGACCCGGCCATCTTTCTACTGATACTTACTGTCACTGCTTTCCTTTTTTAAAACAAAAACTCCTGAGATTTCACTGAGCACACAATACAGTTAAAGGTGATATTCATATTTTTTTGTTTAATTGTTGTTATAAGACAAACTTAAAGGCCATTATAATACCAATAGAAGTGATCTGTGCAACTTCCAGGTCATTTGCCCAAAATTTGTCCTGGAATTTATTTTTTCCCTTACTATGGACTAGAATTTAAATATGGAAATGATTCATCTCTATTCACAAACAATTAGACAATCTCCTGGGAATCTGGGTAGCAATAAGATCGGGAGGAATCCAGGTCCTGAAATAATTGCTGGAGCACAATCATCTTACCAGCTCTGAAAGCTTTTCGCTAGAATGTTTTATGAGACACAAACATGCCCCTCACTAAGCTGAACCACCGTGTCCTTGGTATTTTTGCTCTAGTACTGCAGCCTGTACTCTAATCATATTCTATCAAAACCCAGATCTGCCTCGTTTTCATCACTTTTGACTCTTCTTTCATTCCATTTGTAAGCGTTTTGAATATTCTGTTGTGTCTATGTCAAAGTAAGTACGAAATCTGACCATGGAGTTCTTATTTCCATTTTATAAACAGTAGCAGTTAAATCAGTTCTAACTAAATTATCCTTTTGTTTGTACCTATATAAAGGCAGATAGCAAACAATTCTAGAAATTGTACTTCACAAGTTAGAGTCTCTGGACTCTCAACTAGCTACAAAATCAAGATCATACATACTGTTTTCACCAGCATTAAGCAGTGACTGGAAAAAAAGTACTAACTGAAGGTTTAGAAAACACTAAGTAGGTTTAAAATTTCCAAATGATTAGCAGCCCAAATACACAAGACCTCCCTGTCTTATAAAAGCATCATCACAGTTGCTTAATAATAAAATAATCACCAACAGTGGAAACAACAAGAGACAACATGGTAGAATCTCAGAGTAGCTGTAGGAAATACGTAAGGCAGACAGAATTAGAGTGTGAAAAACTGTTCAATCATCAACTTAGCTCTGACTAAACTCTGCAAAACATGAATCTGTTTTTTAAACATTGGATCTTTCATTCAGGCCTGAATTTAATGATGTATCCTGGATACAGCATTATTGGTATGCATATTTCTTTATAGTAAACACTTCTTATTTGAACTATTTTGAACGAATCCCTATTCCTTAGAATGAAAATACCCAAGAACATTCATGTTCTTTCTTTTTAAAAAATGTTTAATAGCTCTCATTTTATAGTATGAGAATATTTTAATTTTCTGCACACAATTACACCTGCAGTCAAAGCAGCAAAGGTAGGAACTGATTAAAATGTAGGTCTTTCCCACTAACTCTGCCAGAGTTCACAGTCAGAGTTGAAAGTTTGCTTAAATCCTAGAGGTAAAAGTTGCATGGGACCTGCTCTATCCCTCTCATTTTCGATTTTCAGAGAGCTTTCCATTTGTCTAGGCTCACCTTGAGCACTGTATTTCATGCGAAGATGGCTTTGAAAGCCTCCCACCCAGCCCGCAAATGTGTCATACACTAAGTCAGCTGCCCTGTGTTTGCAAAATCATAGTAACAATGGAAGAAGCAAGATCGATAGCTAACAAGTTTGAGTGCCTGATGCATGCCATGGAGTGCGCTAAGTGCTTTACACACATTCCCTCACTCAATCTTAGCTGAAACCTCAAGAAGTGACATTATTTTCCAGACCAAAACAAACAAACAAACAAACAAACAAACAAAAAAAAACCTCAGGATTTAAGCACTGTACTCAACACTTTACGATTATTGGTTCATTTCATTGTCACAGAGACACTTTGGAGCTATTGTAAGTCCCATTCTAAAGATGAGAAAATTAATGCTCATCGGAGTTAATTGCCTAATCCTACACTTTTATCTCTATTATGTCTATTATAGCATTTATTCAAATGGTAAATGATCTGTTTTGTGTCTACCTCCACTATGATATGGTAAGTTCAAGGGTAAGAACTGTAAGTACTCATTTTGTGAGCCCTAAATTATTTGCTTAATAAGTATCCACTTCTCAATGTAGGCTTGTCTCTCATGTTGGTCCTAAGTTTTCCAATTTTGAATGTGTTTCAATAAACAAATTCAAATATACTTCCTCTAAAAATGTCTCTGGCAATTTTATTTCGCCACCATATTGCTGCCTTCCCTGCAAACTGTCCAGGGAATTACTCCTCTACTGCCTCAGCCAAAGCCACAGTTGGTTGCCACTGATGATCCAGCCAGGCTTTGGCAGAAACTATTCTTCTGAAACCCAAAGCATTAATCAGTCTGCTTCACCCTTAATGCTAGTTAAACAGTCCAAAATCATGACCATCCATGCAGGTTGTGTGCAATAACCCATGCACACCTCTACTACCACATTCCAAGCTGTAACGCTGAGAAAGTTGAAACTGTTTTGTGCTATAGTCATTTGAAACAGGCCTCTGATTTCTGGGGAAAGCTCACCGTAGATACCAGAGTTCTTTGTGCCTTCTCTTCCAAGGATGCAAGCAGAGAAGAAAATGCAAAGACAAAGGTCATTACTGTCCTCCAGTCAGATCCTTCACAACATAAAGAGAAGCACAGTGCTGCAAAAAGGGTGACATTGCCCAATGACCCCCAAAGGAGAATTATGAAATTATCACAGTCCCATGTAACTCTTCTATTCCTGTCATCTTGTTATAGCCATATAATGCTAGTGGCAGTGAAGGTAAATTGGCTATATACTCCCCAAAAACATATTCAAAGTTCATATGAAGAATCTGTCGACAGATGACTAACTACACAGTTGTAATGAAGAAAAGTCCTTTTCCTGTAAAGCACAACTGCGGGTGATAAACCACTGAGGCTCTCCTCTGCTGCAGTGATTAAATTTTGCCACTGGTGCCAGACAGCATTAATCCTCCTGCTTCGGGGGCAGAAAACACGTCATCAAACTGTCGGAACGTCACTGAATTTTCCCAAAGTGCGTTTCCTCTCATCTCAATTGAACATCTAAATCTTTTCTGTATGTGATAAACAAAAATGAATGGATGAAAAATGGCTTTAAATCTCCTGCCAGCAACTGAAAGCATTATAATCTTATGAATGAAGCTAGTTCTCTTGTGCTCCCAGAGTCCATAGGGACTGATTTATAAATGAACTGGTAATGTATTGATCATTCCTCATTACTTTTTCAATAAATCTCTTTGGGTGAGTTATCTGCATGCTAAGCCCAGAAAGGCACCTTTCCATGTCTGGAGTCTGGCTCTGGCTAGAGTGCAGCAGTGAACATCCCTGACTACTGGGCGACTACGGACCTTTCTGTCCTTGGAATAAATAATCCCAAATCTCTTCACACATGTGTCTCATTATTTTGAGGTCAGCAGTATATAACTTAGTTGGCATCAGAAAACAATGGTGTGAAACATATTTTGCATATTTAGTCAAATGTATTTTATAGCCAATTTGGTGTTTAAAAGATTAATGTACCTTCAACTGCTGGTCATTTTTATCTTCTTAGTCACATCCATTAGTTTCTGAAGTATATTGTGTAGTAGGGATTTGTTAAACAGATTTGAAATTAAAGTCACTGCCATTTGGTAATTGTGCAAATGAAAAATTCAAGAGGATGGATGTTCTAATTGGAGGTGTGTGTGTGTGTGTGTGTGTTTACTGAGGAAGTATATGCTTATTCCTATGGCAGGCACCACTAGCAAGTCTTTCTGAGAATGAATCCCTCCTGTCTCCCTCTGTAGTGTGACAGAGTTAAATATTTTCTTTGCGGTTACTTTTTGCCTTTCCTTTATTACTTTCTTCTTGGCTTTGTGTTAAGATGTTCTGATATAACATCTGACATGAGCACTGAGCCCTCCATGCTCTTGTGTTGATTTCCAACAAGCAGGGTGAGGGAATACAGGAGCTCTTGGCAAAATCCTTTATAATAATGACATTATTTATTTATTTAGGAGAATCTTGGGTTCTTTTTCCCTCCTAATGTTGCTTCCTTTTTATTCAGTTCCCTTGTGATTTACTACACATGATTAATTTTGCATTATCTCTATAGACTAGATCGCAGGTCTGTTTCATCTGCTAAACTGAAAATTATTGCATTCTCAAAAAATGTAGAAAAATCTGTAAAAAGTCCAGAGGGATAAAGGTTACTAGTTGCTTTTGTTCCTGCTGTTGTTATTGTATTGCTTTCTAGGTCAAGAATGCTGGCAAAGTCAGCCTTACCACCAGGTCCAGGACAGTTCACAGGGCTGCAAATCATCTCAGGCAGGTAAATAAGGCAGGCATCATGCTGATATCAGCATACCATACATACACTTGGAAAGACCTCCAGGAAAAGGTGTCAGTATGAAGATTTATGTTTATTTCCTCTCCTGTTTATTTTCTCTCCATTTCTCAGCTTTCACATACAACAGAATTTACCTTAGAAATGTTAAAAGTGAGGAAAATATATAGGGCTGAAAATTTTTTTTAAAAATGAAACTAATCACAAAATTTAAGATAGAATTCAATATTCTTATTAAAAATTGAAGTCATTTCAGGATAACATAAGATTACAATGAAAGAAATCAAGAACCTCATGATTTTTCTCTCACTTTGATGAATATATATATATATATATATATATATATGTATATTTACCCAATAACATCAACAAACAAAATGAGAAGTTTTGAGATGTATTTCTGAGGTCATACTACTGAGAGGGAAGGAAGAAAAAGAGATAGGAAATCACTAACTCATATTTTATTATGTACCTGATTTACTGGAATAGTGATAGTCTGAGAAAAGACCCTACTCAATAATATGTTATGCATTTATTCCTTTCTCCCATGTATTTGTCTTCCTTTCAGAGCTTGCCAAGGAAAGGATAACATAGTGGTACATATTGTTGAGGGTAGAAATGATCTACACAGCACACAGGCACACGTTTATATACATTTTCTAGATACGGGAAAAGACAAATGGTCGGATTCCATTCACTCATCTACTTAACAATGACTTGTTGCAGAATTTTTTTTTTTTTTTTTTGTACCAGGGATTGAAGGCATGACCTCACGCTTGCCAGGCAGGTGTTTATGCCACTGAGCTGAGTTAAATCCCTGGCCCTCAGCTGATTTTGCATAAGGGGCTGATGGGCACTAACCACAACACATGGAGAACCTTAAAGGAGAATGGTGCTAGCCCTCCTAGGCTGATCTTCACTGACTTTTCATCCTGCAAAATACCCATATTTCTCTTCATTTGCTACACTTGGCATATCTTTACTCCTTAGCCGTATACAAGGTTCCATCACTTGGACAGAAGGAGCAAAATGCATTTCTTCCTTACTGACTAGAGGCAAACACTTCTAAATGACTAGGGGAAAGAAAGAGCAAAGATGGGAAACAGATACAGTTCTACAAGGAGCTAAGCACATTACTAACAAGGAACACACAAAGGATAAACATTTTCTAAATACACAAATTGGTCAGGAATTGGAATAATATCTTGTTTTAATACAATAAAGTGACAAAGATAAGAGAAGAAAATTGAATGATACGAAACTATAAATCTAATTTCAAACCAATCTGAATTTCAACAAAAACATATTTAGAAAGTAAAGATTACCAATATGAAAGTGAAAGGAACTGTTAAAATGTAAAATTATGCATAGAAGTATGTATTTTAAAAATAAACCAAAATTGATGCATATGCTAATGGAAACAGATAAAAATACTGTTTTAATACACACTTTCATCCTATATTCATTGTTCATTGTTGGATTATTTATTTAGTCACTCAACAAATATCTTCTAAAAGCGTATCCTATTAGGCATTATAGCTCCACCAATGTGCCTCCTGGAGGTCGGAGTCTAGTGGGGAGGCATATGTTCATAATAAAAAGCATCCCCAAAGCCAAATGGGTAAATAAGGAAATGAGCAGAAAGAATGTGAGGGAATATGTGAGACAGGCGCTTAGAAAGAGCCTTTGCGGAAAATGGAATCTAAGTAGGAGCTGCAGGGTGATTATCGAATAGAAACAGCAGGAACCAGGGCTTGGACAGATGCTGCAGCTGCAGTGCATAGACAGTGAGAAGGCTACACATGAGTCAGATCATAGGTTTTTGTTCTAATCTTATTAAGCCTGATCAGAAGATAAAGTTTTAATCCTACACCAACAGGGAGCTAATAGAAGTTTGAGAAGACTAGTTGTCTTAGCATTGCTGGAGGAATGGATAAAAAATAGAGCAAGAGTAAAAATCAGGGCAAAAGCTAGATAAGGCTGTTTTATAGTATATCTGAGAGACTTGAATAGGCACAATTTATATTTTATATGTTGAACTTGCAGAACCGATGGTAACTGTTGGGGATTGATAAATAGTGATCACCTTATAATACCAGCTGAACCGAATCAGCATGGTGCTGAGTGGGGATGCTGCACCTGGGGATTGTTGCCAATATTAAAAAGAGAATTTGAGTGTTGCTGCATCTCTTGCGTGCTGTTGGTTCTGCTGTAGCGGTGGATTTTCCTGGAGAAACTTGTCAGGCTTCTTTCCTGACATGAACTTGGCTGTTCTCGTCGTCAGAAGAGCTGGGGATCTCATTGTTGCTGAGAATGACTGCGGTTCCCTTTGGGGGAGCTCTAGTCCTTGCTCTGAGCATCACTTCTTGGCTCTGGAAAGGAATATCAGCTGTTCAGTCTCCTTGAGAAGCTTGTCATGCTGGCTTCCTGATATGAACTCAACTGTTTTCATTGTCAGAAGATCTTGGGACCTTGTTGTCACTGAGGTTGGCTGTGGTACGTTTTGAGAGAACCCTGGTCCTCATTTTGAGCTCCCTGGCTACAGTGTAGAATCCTCAACATACTGGCACAAATCCTTCATTCCTCTGGCAGAGACTTTCTGGCTTCCACTGTTGACCTTTGGGCCTTCCCAACACATATCCATGGAATGGACTTGTATGAGACACTGTCATCACTCTAGGTCTTCAGGTGGACTCATGGAAACATTTCCATGGGATCAAAGCCCTTAGCTAGATGCTTTGGCGTCGTTGTGTGTGGACAGATTTCATGAGCTTTTTGTGTTGACTCTTTGGGTGACTATTATAAAGTAATTCCATAAATTATGCATCCTATATTAAATTGATTCCCTTGCAAACTCTGATATAGCCTTGTGAATATGCAACAAGATGTTGTTATCTATGAAGCACAAATAGTATTTGCCAGACAGAGTATGCTGGTGCTTTGATCTCCCACTCCTAGAATACATTTCTGCTGGTTATCTTTTATAAAGTCTGTTATTTTGTTACAGAATCCCATTTGAACTAAAATAAAGCTTAAAAACTAGAGAACTCAGATATAGGCTTTAAATACAAGGCAGAACTATGAAATGGAGATATAAATGTTTAAGTCAGCAGCATAAATGTGATGTTCACAGACATGGAACTAATCACTAAGGAAGAAATAAAAGTAATACAAGTAGATAATCCAGAATAGAAGCCAGGATGTGTGCTCCAATATTTCAAGTTTAAACAGTTAGAGACTGCAAAAGGGGTTAAGAAAAATGCCCAGAAAAGTGAAAGGAAAGCTGAAAAGCAAGAGTATTCCACGGAGGGTTGTTGGTCGATTCAAAGTAGAGAAGTATGACAATCTTGTAAATTGAAGACAGAGGGGGAGAGGTGCGAAGGCCTGGAGGCACCTACTAAGCTCCAGGTGAACAATAAGACAACAGGAATTCCAAGCTGCTTGCACGTAATCTACTCTATCGGGCTGTCAAGGACCCTGAATTTAGAAAAGGTCTGTAAAAGACTTGATAGAGATGACGTCCGTCCACTTGTATTCTTTGCTCTGCTTGTTTGCAGTCTTGGAGCAAAACAAGGTTAAAAGAACCCTGAACTACTCAAGTCATCTGTCTTGTTGGGGTCCTTCTTGCCATTTTATAACTTTGCTCTTTCATTCTAAGGTAATTATTTAAGAATGGGATTTCCCTTAGTGAAAAATAAGGGTATCAGATAAGAGAAGCATTAAAAACAAACAAAAAAAAAATGTAAAATACTAGTAAAACTTAAACTTACGCCTAAATAGATGTGAATGATTTTAAATTTAATGTACAGAGAAAAACATGGAATAAAAATGTAGACTGGAATAATGTAAAATAGCAAACTTAAGATACAGAGTTGCTTTTTAAGAAAAAAGTAGAGAAATGTGATCTAGTAGCAGCACAAGAGGAACTTCAGATTTACATGCAAGATTTTATTTTACACATACACAGAACTAAAACTGTACAACTA
This sequence comes from Cavia porcellus, assembly GCF_034190915.1. Classification (NCBI taxonomy): domain Eukaryota; kingdom Metazoa; phylum Chordata; class Mammalia; order Rodentia; family Caviidae; genus Cavia; species Cavia porcellus. The sequence continues at coordinate 32,175,481 of NW_026947501.1, forward strand.
GTTCCAAAATTAAACAAACATTAACGTCTGTATATTTTCATTTCATGAATATTGTCAGTCATTTTTATGCATTTAAAAAATAACTTTGTGGAGGAATGATTGACATACAAAAATGTATATATTCAACCTACATAAATTGAAAGGTTTGTCAGTAAGTACTCATGCAACCACCAAACTATGCCAAAAACCTATCCGTCACCTCTATCATTTTCCTCCTGTGATCTCATTTATTGTTAGTATCACTACAACTAATGATAAGAATAATTAACATGAAAACCTATCATCTTAGTAAATTTAAATATAAAGTATGGTATGTTAATTATAGGTGCTGTGCTACACAGATCTCTAGGACTGATTCTTTGTTTACAACCAAAATTTGTAAATGTCCCTGTTTCCCCTTCCCTTCATACTTGGCAATTATCATTTTATTTTCTTCTTTGAGTTTGACTATATTTTGTTTTATCATAAATTGAACCATTTATATTTTTTCTTTCTGTATCTGGCTTATTTCACTTAGTATAATGTCCTCAAGGTTCACCTACTATGTGGCAAGTGGAAAGATTTCTTTCTTTCTTTCTTTCTTTCTTTCCTTTTTTCTTTTTATTTTTGAAACAGGGTCTCACTATGTTGTTTAGGTTTGCCTTGAACTCACTGTGTAGCCCAGGCTGGGCTCTAACTTACAGTAATCCTCAAACATCACCTTCTGTATATTAGGGTTATAGGTGTGCCCTACATGCCTAGCAGGAATTCTTTCATTTTAGAATCTCAATACTTTGCTGTTATATCTGTATATCACATTTTCATTATCCATTCATCCATTGCAAGGCATTTAGGTTGCTTCCACATAAATCATGCCAAAATGAATGTGATGATGAAGATATCTCTTAGAAGCATTGATTTCATTTCCTTTGGATACATTCATAAATAAGATGGGCGGATCATTTAGTAATTCCATTCATAATTTTTAAGGAACTTCTATACTCTCTTCCATAATGATTGTACTAATTTACATTCACATTAAGAGTTACTTTTTCTCTACGTCCCTACAAATGCTTATTATTAGTTATCTTTTTGTAGATAGCCATCTACAAAAAGGAGTGAGGCGATAATAAACTGTTTTTAATTTACATTTCCCTAATGAGTATGGACACTGAGTGTTTTCTCAGACACTTTAGTCCTGTGTAGGTTTTATTGGTAAAGTGTTTGTTTGAATCCTTTGCCCAATTTTCTAATTTTTAATTTTTATTTTTTTGGCAGTTCTGGGTGTCAGAAGCAGGGTTTCACTTGTGTTGTAGTGAAAGAGCTTGTCTTAGTTACTTTTCTCTCATTGCTGAGACAAAATACCCTATATTCACAGTTAGAAGAGGGAAGGTTTATTTTGTCCACAGTTTGTGGAGGTATCAGTTCATAATCAGCTGGCGCCAAGGAACGGCGGCATGGCACAGGGGCAGGAGTTCAAGGCAGCAGAAGTCAGCAAGAGCAATGAGCACCAAAAAGGGAAGAAAAGCAAACCTCTTTTCCTCCCTTATATGTAAGCAGGCTACCTGCTACTGGGTGGATGTAGCACTCACACATCTCTATGCCCTCCTCTTGCAGAAGCTCACGATGTGTACAAAGTGAGGACCTTGGCCCCAGCTGAGTCATTTAGTTAAACTTCTAAACCTCTCAATACAACACAATGAACAACATCCTAGAGCAATAAGGCTGAGTCCTCTACACACTAGGACATAGAACTGCTGAATTAGTTAAGCTTCTAGATTTGTGAAGTTGACACCATGTATCAGTCATAACAGTGCTCTACCGGTAGCTCTATTCCTTCTTATTCTAATTATTTGGTATCTTGCCATTGGGTTACAAGAATTTCTTTTACATCTTTTCTGTTAACTTATTCAATAGAAATTTTTAAATATATATTTTTTTACAATTTTGTATGTATTTTTTTTAAATTTCAGTAACAGGAAAATTGTAAATCCCCATAGATATTTCAAAACACAAAGCAAAACGTGATGGTTAACTTTTTTCTTATGCCTTATGTAAAGACATAAGTAACTACTCAGACTTTTAAGTCTGGTAAAGGGGAGAAAGCATCTCTGGTATATTTGATACAGGCTTTACAGAAGTTAATGAGTGTTAGTAATCTGCAATCTTTTAATCTAAAAAGTCAGATTCTCAGAGTTCATCTTAATGCAAATAAAGAAAATATGAGTAAATGAACAAGTACACAGTCTTTATCAAAATCTTGTGCATGCCTGTGTGTGTGTATGTGTATGATACTTAGGACTGAATTCAGGGTCTTTGCAGTGATCTCCATTCCCAACTTTTTTTTTTTAAGTTGGTTTTGGTTTGCTTGTTTACCTTTTAAATTTTGAAACAATGTCTCTCAATGTCACTAAACTACATAGTTTAGTGACTGGAATTTCTTCTTCTCCGCAGCCTTCACCTCCCACAGTACTGCCCGGCTTCAAACTATTATTAAAGCTCACAAACAAATGGCAATCTGCTAAATCCCTAAAAGAAAAGAACATTCAGTAATCATGGCTTCCTGATTTGACATAATGTACTACAACCTTTAACAATGAAATAATGGAAATTTAAGCTTATATTAAAACGTTTATCAGGAAGAGACCATAAAATGTTAATGCCATCTACGTTTGAATGTAGACTTGTGACAGCATTCATTTATTATCTAGTATTTTTGTAATTTCTAAATTATTCATAGTAAATATGTTTCTCATAAATAAGTTTCTCAAAAACTTAATTTACAATCCAATTCACCTTGGATAATGAACCTATTAGAAGAAGTTTTACATGGGCAAAATTCCATGACCTAAAGAACCTAATTTCAATGTACATATTCCATTCAAATAACTTTTCACACAGACAACTCTATTAAAATTTGCTGGCCTATTATTTTAAAATTGATTTTTTTATAAGTTGACATCATACAAACAGCTTTGATCCAATTGCATTTTAGTATCCCTGCTTTTTTTCAGGAAAATGAATAGCTTTATTCATTTTTTTATAGAAATATCTTAGCAAATTCAAGGCCTGTCCACCCCATTATCAAAGCTCAGGAGGAGGTACAAATCACCCAGGCTCACATGTATCAGTTATCCATCCTTTTCCTAATATGTAATGGAGAAATATTTGCCAGTAGGTATAAATTCTGCCCTTCAAAGATTCCAGGGAGCTCTATAAATGTGTAAAAACTTCCTATATATGTATTTTAAATGCAAATTTTGTGACAATTTTATGAACAGCTGTAGAGTTCAAAAAAAGTGCATTTCCTAATTCATGCCATCTATATGCAAAGTCACGAAAAATATCAGATGTTATATGCTAAAGCTTGTTTCAGTAGAGTATAACCATTTGTATTTATGACACACTGTATCTTTCTTTCCCAAGTATTTCCTAAACCCAAAGAGAAAAGTTCGTTAGCTTGCCATTATAAAAGAACCATCTTCAGGATAAAATAATGACTTCCTCTCAAACATGAAGCAGTAGGCTGTCTCAAATGAAAGGAAAAAAAAATATGGCTGATCAACTGCAGGAATTTTTTGAAAGAGTAAAATGAGGATAAAATTCATTTAGGTTCCCAAGAACAGTGCAATTCAACATTGGACTGGAGATCGGAACTATGCATAAGTTCCAGCCCTGAAGGGAGGAAACCAAGTGGCCAAGAGCAAACTACTCATCTCTTTGAGGTCTTCATCAAATCAAGAGAGGAGCCCAGTCAGTCTTGATTCAGCTGTGACTTCATGAGAGTGAATTCAATTTTCTGGCTCTTAAACTAGCCCTGACAGAGATGAGTTCATCTTTACCACAGAAAACAAAAAAAGGTAAAAATAACGATAATGAAGGAATAATCTCTCTTTTTCTTTCCAATTCAACTGGATAAAAATAGGTAAAAGTTTGTGACAGGTTTAAGACATTGCCGCAAAAAAAAAAAAAAAAAAAAAAAAAAAAAAATACCATCTGAATGCATCCTGGTTCTTTTTCTCCTAGATAGTCTGCATTTAGTTTAATAATTAAAAACCAATAAATATCTACCAAAGGAAAATTATGATGAGCGTGCTGGGCTCATATTATACATCCTGGTAGGGTTCTTCTGAAATAGGACCTGCTACCAGGCAAGGAATTTCAGGGCCAGTTGGGAGGGATGGGGGGGGGGTTCCCAAAATGGTGCTACCAAAATTACCGTGTTTCAGAGACTGAACTTAATGAAATAAAAATCTATAAATTCATACCAAAAAGAAGTATAAATGCCTTATCTTTCTTCTCTGATTATTACTATTCATGGTATGTTATTTTCACAGTAATGGTTTCACAGACAAAAGAAATACCTGACAGTTCTATATAGGACAAAATTAGAAACAAATGATAAGAAGTTTTATCCTAGTAAATTAAAAGCCTTTTGAAAAAATATATACACAGATTGAACATTATGAAAAAGATCACAGAATTTGAAAGAAATATAATATTTTTATTTCAGTCTTAAAACATCACTAAGTGTGTGCCTATTGAGGATAGTACAATTTCTCAAATCTTGGAGCCAAATTAGACATCACCATTCTCAGTTTCCATTTCACATTGATTTTTCCACTGGATGTGTTGTGCTCAGCATTGAAAAAACAAAAAGCAGACAAAAACAGCTTCACAAAAGCATGGTACCATAAAATATTTTAAAAATGTACAAAATCTAATGTTGAAATTTACAGCTATTTTAATCTAGTAGTCTGTGTGGGATTTGACATATGGCAATTTTGTGTTTCAGTTGAATTTTTTTTTTTTTCTGTTTTTTTGAGACAGGACCTCACAGCATAGTTTAGAGTGGCCTCAAAGTCATTATGTACCTGAACTCACTTAGGCTATCCTCAAACACGTGGTAATCATTCTATTTCAGCCTCCCAAGTGATAGTATTACAAGTTTGTCCCACCATCCCTGGAAGTTGAAATTTTAAGATACTCTCTGGTAATACTCAAATTTATTCTGGCACCTGTGTGACTCAGTGCATATGATGGAACTTCTGGCACAGGAGGGTTATATTTCTACATGCATTTAACATATAATTTTACTTGCCCTCTGGACTGACCCAAGTTCTTGTATGCCAGTGGCCTTTAATCCACACTGACAAATGGGATCTATCTTCCCACAAAAACTGTAAGACTTAAGAAAAACCACTGGTCACAGTATTATAAATTCCCAACAGAAGCTTGCAGAAGGTCTTCAACGATCAGGAACTGAACAAGAGACAGGCTGGAGAAAGGGAAGAAGAGGAAGGGGCAGTGCAAAGTGATTCCTAGGTGAAGACTTGTCAAGAGTCTTCTAGTGCCTTATGTAAACAGTACCAGTGAGGGCTTGTATAGTAGGATTCAAAGTACAAAACTAAAAACCTTCTCCACCTAACCAAGTTGAGATTGGAGAGAACTGTTGAAAGTTGTTGCAGTTCCCTGAGCAAGAAGAGCAGAAAATAAACATTCCGTGTTATTTATAAGACAATTGCAAATGTGATGAATCATTTGAATAATAACTTTTAAATTGGAGAATAATAACTGGATTCCATAAATGTAAAACAGAAAATATTTCTATAATTTTATTAAAGAAAGACATCAATTTGGTTGAGTGCATATGGTAGTATATAAAAGAAACCTGTTTTGGAGTTGGTCCAACTAAATGCGCCATGTAAACACCTACAATAATTAGTATTTTACTCAGACAACAGAAGATGCGAGATGACAACTGAAGGCATTTTAATATTTCAGCACTCCCTGCCAAGAGACAGCAGATATCAGCCAAGGACAGCATCTGGTTGATTTGGGCTACATTAGGATTATTAGTTGCATCAATTGCTCTTGCTGCAAATCCTTCCTCAGTGTCTGACAGACTTTCCTCAGATTCCTAAGGGGTGTTCATCAGTGGAAAGAAGCTGGACGGTCTAATGCTCACATTTTTTATTAACTTTCTTATGGTAGATCACGACAATCTTCTGAGTGTTTTGAGGAACAATTCATTTCTCTCAAAACACTGAGGCTCTAAAATTGAGGTGGGAAGGAGTAGGTCCTGAAGTAAACCTCAATACCTTAAAACTTCTGATCATTAAGATGAAATCTGAGCAGAGAAAGGACAGCTGCATTATCATTCCAAAATATAAACTTAAATTAACTAGGTCGACACCTAATGAGTGGAACTTTTGAGCAGCTAGTAGAAATCACTAATTCATCAACTCTCTTTGACTATAATCAGAGATGCATAAGCATGCAAAAATAGGAAAAAATGAATTGTAGAGAAAGAAAAAAATAGTTTATTTTGAATTGTATAAAGGAAAAGATACCAAACCTTGTGTTATCTGAATAACACATTTAATCCTTTCAAAAATGGATCTCATTTAAATAGGAGCCTCAGATATATCTTGACCTCAGAGGAACTGCCTACCATGAATAGTAGGGAAATGCCACTGGGATACTCTGTAAATAGAAATATCCTAAATGAGACCAGAGAAAACACAACACTGCTCCTCAGATAGTCAACATTCCCATGATTTGCTTGCCAATGGCTCTTCTATTAAGCTCACATGTGCAAAACTATAAAACATTTTTGTTTCAGCTGTTTCTATGACACATTTAGTGGTACAACTACAGAGCAGATTTCCCCTGTATGTTACTATATCCAAAAAGCCAAGTTGAGGGATATTGTTTTGTCTTATACAAATAATATTATACAACCTATTCTATGGTAAATATATAAAACATAGTCCTTCATTTTAAATATTATTACACAGGAAATAAATCATCACATAGAATGTACAACACCAAGAGTCACAAATTATGTAAATTTATACCTCGTATAAATTATGAACTTGAGTTATCATAATGTGTCAATTTGAGCATCAATTTATCAATTGCATTAATTATCAGTGGTAACAACCATGCTGTTCTGTTGGGCAGTGTTATTAAGAGGAGAATGAATATGTAGTTGTGAGGGGGAATATATGAAATATATGTCTTCCTTTCAGGTTTCTTTGAGAAACTGAGACTAGTCTGAAATGTAAAGCCTATAGTAAATTTAAAAAAAAATTAAAAAGGTATTGATCCTGGAACCTACTGTACAAAAATGACTGAGGGAACTGGGAATAGGACCTTTTTAATACAGATTCTCTAGCCAGACTCTCACTAAGTGGGTGCCAGGAACCTTTGAAGACACAGCTACCATCCCTGCTTCTGCTGTCCTGTGCACACCTTCTGAGTCTCAGTATCCTTCACTTTGCTTTCTTTATGGTCAAAAAGCATACTTTTTATTTTCCCACCAAATAATATGATTTGATAATTTTTCAATACATTTTCACCATGGTTGTAGATTCATTTACTTTTCCTAGAGACACAGTGTGACAATGGTGGTTCAATTTATCCCACACACTGCTATTTATTGTGATGTTGCCTCAAAAAAATTCAGTATTTTCCCTTGCCCCAGTTTCCTCACCTGTTAAAAGAGGAATAATGCTGATCCCTATATCACAGAATGTTCAATACATTTCTGGCACATAACAGACAATGGAGGTTGGCCACTGTTATCCTGTATTAATTTTTTTATGTGCTTTAAATGGAATTTTTGGAAAGACAAGAAACCTTCGTGGTCATGTCACTAACTTGAACACAAGACTGAAAGATACACACCCTGTACAAAATTATAATTTCAAATGAATGTTGGGAAAAAGTATAAAATATGAAACATTAGTATTTATGTGTGCTTTTCTGCACATCTTTATTTCTCACCAAGCAGACTTGAATACTGAATCATCTACTTGTTTACTCCATAGCTGATTCCGGATTTTATAATGAATTTCCAAATGTTTAATACAAGCTTTTCACTCTTACTAGATCAAGAGTTTGCCATTCTTAGTTCTGATAATGAGATTTGAAGTTTGAGATTCAGAATTAGCAGTAAATTATATGCTCTACTTTGCTTCTTTTCAATTTACCTTAAACTGTTCAAGTCTTCACTAGTTTTAAAAAAAAAATACAGCACTTTTATGGCTCACTCAACCTGTTGCAGGTAGAAGGGTTTTGTAAATTACAAATCTTACAGTTTGGCAAAATTACATTTACTGAAGTGGTTGTTTCCTGAAACGTTAACAAAGACAACAACTTTCCTTTGTTCCGTTGAACTTTCCTTTTTCCCATTGAATTTTTAAGTATAATTAGACCACAAAAGAATAAATTACTTTTTACAAATACGTATTTAAATTTTTGATCATTTCAATACAGTCAAATGTAGGCATTCTAATATTGTATGAGTTTACAGGTAACACAAATTTATAATTATAGTGTATTTTAAAAGAGAGAATCTTTCTAATTTAATTATTTAAATTACACATACCTATGGGAAACATTATCCTTTTTCAAAGTGCCTCTTTGCTAACTAGGAAACATTTTGCCCTCAGAGGAAACAATGCCATAACCACTGACATTTCAGACAAATGTTCTACATGCTGCATATATCATTTAGTTAAACTCAAATTTTTGAAACTTATACACTTTACTATAATGTTGAATAATGTTTTATTCAAAGGCATACACATTTGAATGAAATCAAAAGGAACAGGAAAATGAAGGAAATGAGCAAATAACGCTGGCATCCTTAGCCAAGACTCTTAAAGAACTGTTTGATAGGACCTTCTCTTCTAGTCTACAATAGCCACTGCAACATCAGTAATGCAACCATTCAACCAAGAAAGATATACACATGCTTTCCAGGTGGCCTTAATCGGTGGGATAGCATCAAATTACTTAAATTTTCCAGGTAGTGAAACATTTCTCAAATAAGAAGCCTATATAATTGAAATTCTGTCAACACAACTAAAAAGGAAAGATTTGAAGCTGATATCTAGCCAGTGCCATTGCCATTAAGCATTGCAACATTTTTTTAAATGAGCAAACTAATGATAATGAAACTAATTTTATCACACCACTCTAGGAAAGGAAGATTTTCTATAAACTTTTGCTATTAACAGCTAGGATATTCTGAAACTATTTACCATTAAGAGATAAGCACAATGAGAAACGTAGGTTTTAATATACAGCACAGAATGTAGAAATAAAACCACTGATATAGCAGAATCCCAGTATAATAGCACTTGCAACTGTCAACTTTATAGTTAAGGTTACAACTCAATTTCATATCCTTGTTTCACTTGCTCATAAAAACTTGGTAGAAAGTTCCTCCACATTAAAACTTTTCATAGTTGGTCTCCAAGTAAATATGAATGATAAACATGAATGTATTCCAATTTTTATAAAGAATTTTTTCTTTCATTTTTCCAAAAACAATTCCCATACAAAGGCACTCAGACAAAGTGAACAATGGGAAATTTAAAATTCAGGAAAAGCCTAATTAAACTTTAAACTTTTATTATGGATTCTCTTCTCTTAAACAGCATCTAAAATTCATGGAATTTAAGAACTTCAGACAAACCACTAATCCTCTGAAAAGAAATAGCTATTCTATTTTCACTACTCCAAACTTATTCACATCTCAACTAGAGAAAAACTGAATGTGATTATGGAAAGTAGGCTTAGAATATAGTGCACACTCTGCTAAAATCATACAAAATCATATTTTTCCTAACACACCAGCTGTAAAATTTTCTCCTTTGTATTGTAAACATTTTAAAAAAATTTTTCGGCATAGCATAATTTTTGACATTTTACAAAACCTCTTTGATTGGGGAGATATTGCCCCTCCTTTTGTAGGCCATTTGAGAGGGAACAAAGAACCTGTAAATACCAGGCTTTGAAACAAAAAAATGAATCAATCCAGAGTTCTATTTCCTTTATCCAACTTCTACACCCCAAAAGACAATAGCTTTCAATGGTTTTCTGCCTTAATCATCACAAGATATACTTCTTCCCCATCCCACCCCTGGGCTTGGTGGGGCACATTTCTGCATGTGTCCTGGTGAGCATAGAGCACAGTCCCTGGTGCTATATCTGATCTCTCACCCCTTTCTCTCCTGTGTTTCTGCCTGCTCAGCTTCCCAGCTACCATGAATCAAGCAGCTTTTTCCACCGTGTCCTTCTGTCATGATATTCTTGCCTTGGAGCCAGTCAGTACTGAACTGAATACTCACAAACCATAAGCTAAATAAAATCTCTCTTCTTTTAAATTGTATCAGATATTATGTCCCCACAATGGAAAAGCTGACTAATTCAGAGGGTCAAATTCCAGACTATGAGGGACCATTCTGTAGCCCAAAACCCTTAAAAGTTATTCACATAACCAGTCCTCAACTATTTGCCCTGCCCTGTCTTGCCTTTCTCGTAGAAATCCCCAAAATAGCAGTGAGCTAACCCAACCAACCCCTCCCTCCTGACTTTGGCTTCCTGTCCATCCTAGTATATTGGCCCTGTGTAACATTCTATATCTTATCAAAGAATACAAAGCACTATTATTTCTAGGGATCACCTAATGTGTCACTGGAAGATATGCATAGTTGAACCTAACCAATAAAGAAGATAGGAATATTTGAAAATTCTGGGATTTTTATTTTTTTTGCATCCTCTTCTGTCACACAGTTTACTTCAGAATTTCTCTAGTATTCCAGGCATATCTATAGGCCTGATCCTAGAAATGGTTTCAGACTATCTTCTGTAATCAGTAATATGAGACTATTCTGATACTGTTACCCCTCCTCTAGACCTTTCAGTGATTTACCTATCCAGAGGCAGTAGTCAGGAGCCAGAGCTTACTTAGCAAGGGGTGACCAGAAATATATAGGCATAGTAGCATGCAGAGGCAAATGGGAAGGACATTGGTTATATTCAGTGGTGAAAAGTCAAGGTGATATCTCTTGCAAAATTCTGGGTTCACACAAAATGAAATATGTTATCCAAGATGTCAATAGCACTACTTTGAGAAATAATAATGTGTTATATTCTCTTAATTCAATAAATTGGTCATCCAGGATTTTTTTCATGTCATATCTGTTCAGTATTAGATGTTTTATTAGAAATATGCAACTGTGATAACATATTGTGCAGTACATAACAGAAAAGGGCCATATGACTCCAGATCCTAACTAGATCTCAAGGAGATGTCATGCCCCACTTCAAAGGAGTATGGAACTTAGAAATGTTAATTTGAGATTTAAATATTCTGTTTATAAGGCAATTTAGGTATTCATAGGTAGAATAAAATCAAGTATATAAACAAATTCAGTATGGGTCTCCATAGACTGGATCATAAATGTGTCAGGTCAAGAGGGATAGAAGACAGAGGGTATGAGCCTCATTGTACCTAGAAAAATAAGAAAAAATACTATGACCTTAAACAAATGCTATAGGGATTATGATATTTTTCATTGTTGAGACACAATACCCAATGCCCACAACTTAAAAGAAGGAAAGGTTTATTTTGGCTCACATTTTGTAGAGGAGTCCATAGTTTGATGGTTCCAAAGTGAGATGATCTGTTAGAGATTACATGGTGGAGGATAAATAGGAAGCAGAAAATAATCAAGGTAGGAGGGAGGGAAGGCCAGGTACCCCTCCAGGCCACCACACCCCATGGTTCACTTCTTACCACCATGCTTCTTCTTTCAGTATCATATTTAGCTACAAAATCATTGGTGTACTAATTCTCTGATGAGTATAACACATTCATGACCCATTTACCCCCCAAAAGCACCATTTGTGAAGGCATAAGGCTTTGGGAAGAGGGTGTCTATATTTAAACCATAGAAAATAAAAATAATATCCTAAAAGAGCATAAAGTTTGATATTGTTATGATTTATGTTTATATGAACCCCAAATTTTATGCAGTCACAGAGATGGCTGACTTTAGTGTTTGTGATTGGTTCATTTTCTAGTGCTGGGATTGGTGGTGCGTGCTGCACCTGCTCAAAGATGAGGAACTGGCATACAATATAAGAGAGGAAAGGATCCATGCTTTTCCCTATTTGCCCTTTTGCTCTTGTTGCTTGCAACCTCCATTAATGGCTTCCCCTCAGCATGTCAGCCTGCTTTGGAGCCAGCTAACTATGGACTTAGACTTCCAAAAACTGTAAGCTAACTAAACCTTTTTTTCTTCATTTTGGGTGTCAGGTATTTTGTCTCAATAATGAGAAAAAAGTAACCAAGACAGATATCATACCCTCTCAGGTCCAAGTGTCTGTTCTGTTCCCTAATATGAATGACATTAGGCAACTTCTGGAAGAGTACTTTTAATAAACAAAACACAAATATGAAAAGAGGATGAAACACAAGTTTGGAGCCCTGCATTCTGAGAAATCATCAAAATTTTGAAACAATAATGAGTATCTTTATTGAATGTGCAATTTGTGCTAGGCAGCAATGCATGTATTACTTAATTTAACCATCACAGCAACTCTTCAGAATTCCTGTGACCCATTTTAGATATGGGGGCATCATGAAAGTTAGAGGGTGTGATCATCTGGTAAAGATCACAATTGCTAGGCTTCAACCCAGATCTTTCTTTTCTGGGTAAAAGTTAAAAGTTCTTGGTGACTAGGCTGCAATCTTCCTCAAAGAAAGTCATGAAAGTTATGGTAGTAAGGTGATAAGATCAGAACACAGTGTCAAAATACAAAAATCTTATCACTCCAATTTTCTAGGAAGAATAAACAGCATTTGAAAGGGGTAGTATTTCCTATGCAAGACCAAAAACAAGAGAGTGATTATTTTTTTAATTTAATTTTAAAGAGAATAAAACCAAACAAAGTAAAACAGAATAAAACCAATCAAAACAAAACAGTGAAAGCAATACAAGACTTCAAAACAGGATAATAGGAAATCAACAATGGCTACCATAATTCCTCTTGTTATCTTCAAAATTGCTGTCCATGCCAACAGACATGGTAAAATCAAACAAATTTGAACAGAATAGAAGCAATTAAAATAGAACTTTAAATAAAACAAAACAATAAAATGGGACAAAACAAAACAGTGGGAATAATATTGGGTTTCAAAAACAAGACAGAAGAAAATCCTCCATATTTGCTATATTGCATATTGCTATCCTATTAACAGATGCTCATACTTCCAACTTTAAGCCTGTAAAGTTAATCAAAAATACAAGCAGTAAGCTGTTTATGTACCTCAATTTTTAAAAACTCAGTCTATGTTCCTCTAAGTCAACTAGTTGCTTACTAGGAGTAAGGGATGTTCTTATTATTTCCCACCCTGCATGCCAGCTGGCCCATGGGAAATGTGAATTATGTTCTTGTTTCTACTCCCAAGACTCACATGGCTTTTGCCAGCTCATGGGAAGGGAGAATTGGCTTCTTGTTTCTCCTCATGGGAGGAGAGTGATTCTTGCCCCTTGTGCAGCACAAAGGGGCTTAGATAATGTTTCTAAGCTATAAAAATATATCACTCAGGTCTTCTGGACTGAAGACCTCAGAATTTCCTTCTTAGTCCACAACTGTATTCATAGCCACGAACTGTTCCAGTAAATCTCAGTGTTTCAGGGAGACAATTAAAGTCTCATTTTTGAGAGATACAGGCCAGGCCAAGTGACCTGAGGATTCCTTATTGATCTGGACAAAATTTAATTAGAACTATTCTAGAGTCTGAGATTCCTCATCCAAAAAATTTTCTACTTTCTTTTTATGGGATCACATCCACACTGAAATTTTGATCTGAAGTTGCTCCTCATTTTCTGAAATATTTTCATATTTCTTCTTCAAAGATATATACACTAATCAATTTCTCAGAGATCTAGTCCTATCTTACATTCTGTTTCACAAAGGACATGAAAGAACAGTCAGAGATCATTCATAACTTCTTAGAAGTTAGAGAAATCAGGGAAGACACTGTTGTATTTGTTGAGATCTCCAATGGCTGTGCTCTCCTAAAAACTTACTAATCTCAAGCATAAGATTATAAACCACAAGAAAAACAATAAGGAGTAAATAAGAGAGAGACAAATGAGATAAAGATCTCAGTGAAAATTAAAAAGCAATTAAAAAATTAAAAACAGCATTTGATCAGTACTCCCTAGAGGAAGTCTGATGATAATGCAGATACACTAAGGAACTCTCCCCGGGAAACAGAATCAAAAACTATTAAAAGAGGAAATAACAAATATTAAGGTCACACATTCAAGAGTCCACCTAGTAAATGATATGTGATCCTGAAGAAAAGATCAGAAAAGTAAGTCACAAAAATAAAATAAAGTATTGTGAGCTAAGGAAATTATTCACTGTACAGAAGTAATGATTTCTAAAAGTACAAGATAAAATGAATTTTAAAAAAGTTCAGTTGCTTTAATTCCCAGCTTATTTCTGCCTTTCAAACAAAAGAATTTATTTCCATTTCTATAGGATTTTCTCTTTGGTTACCCTGATATACTTAAAGTAGAGAATCTAGAAGGTTTATTTCTAATATTGTGACTTATAAGAATACCAGTCTCATGATTCTAAACCCACTTTTTTGGTGCATATTGTAAGACAGAAACAAATTCTTAGCTACTAAACTATTTTCTCTTTCCTAGTAAATGTTTCAAATGCCCTCCTTCAAACCTATTGAACCAATCTCTTCTAATAATAGACCAAATGACCTGAACATAAGTATTACAGCCAAATACTCATTGTGTGGTCATTACTTACACCAAAGCTCATCAGGGGATTTAATTTGTTTCCTGCTGACAGTCTCCTATCAGGGACCCCAAGTTCTGTTCAAAAGTAAAACTGAAGTGTGTGTCAGATTTAGACTCAAATTTAAAGGAGAAGACGAGGAGATATAGAAGAGGACACCTTAGGTTTAAAATGGAAATGCCTTACTGTCTCTTCAGTTTAATTTGCTTGTTTATGTTGTTTTGTTTAACCATTTATGCAATCTAAAGTTATCTACATCAGTTCTCTTCTAGACCCAATTCATGTCTTAGAGTCTACTACCTTTACAAAGACTTTATTTTACAAAATATGTACTACTTCTCTTCAGCCCCCACCCATGCCTTTTGCATATAATTTAATGAGGTATAAAAGCCATTATTATATATCAGACAAAAATCTTAGTTGCAAGCTAACAGAAGCTGACCAAACATAAAAGGAGCTGAGAAGTTTGGTAATTTGGCATAATTACAGAAAAGACTAGAAAACAAAGCATAAAACTACACATGTATTTGTCAAATGTCACCTCCCAAAAAGACCATGGGACAGAGAAATTATTGACAATAAAAGCTAAATTCACTAAACCCATGGCAGGAAGGGAGGAAACAAATTAGAAAAATCTTTACAAATATCTTTGTAGGAGGAGGTCAGGGAATGAATGGGGCATTTAGCCTGAATTAATGATTTTAATGCAGTTCCTTTAGAAACATGATTAGTTGGATTTGGCAGAGTTTGTGACATAATAGCTTTGGATTGATAACACACAGTAAGTGAGGAGTCTTTAAGAAAGAAAATGTAGTACAGTACATATATGTAGCAGAATACTATTCAGCCTTTAACATGTAGGAGAGTCTGCTATTTGCAACAATATGGATGGATCTGGAGGTCATTGTCTAAGAGAAATAAGCCAGGCATGTAAGATACATATATATGATCTAAAATACAAATACATGTATATGATCTAAAATAGTCAAATTCATAGGAACACAGTAGCATGTGGTTTACGAGGGTTGAGGGGGATGGGGAGGTGATCAATTACAGGGTGAAAAATTTCAGACACATAATAAATTCAAATTCACTTATTATAGGGTGCTCTTTCTATAACTAAAAGTACTTCTATATTTTACACTTAAAATATTCTGAAAATACATCTCATGACAAAAACAAATTATAAAAAATTATAATAAAATAATCGAGGAAACTTTGAGAGATGATAAATGTTTGTGGCTTAATGTGTAGTGATGGTATCAGATACATAATTATGTTCAAACTCATCAATTTTGTGCATTATATATATATACATGTATATATATATATATATATATATGTATATATATATTCATGCCATTGATACCTCAATAAATGGAGTGTGGCCTTAAAAATTATCTTGATAATAGTAGTAATCTGGTAATAATATCTTAGAACAGTCACATATGCAGAACACAGGAGAAAATGGCTTTGGAGAGATTACTGAGTCCACCAATGTAGTGATTTAAAACTTTATTCTAAAATGGTATGATCCCTTTCTGGTTATTTCAAAGATTCCAATAATTTACCATTATCTTTGGCTAGTAGATAAAAGTGAACTAGAAAATTCCTTTAGGAGAGTCCCTTGGCTCAGACCAGATACTTCTTGCCTCCTTTGGTCCATCTTTGTGCTTTGCCATTGAGAAATCAGGCTCACCCACATATGATATCAACATTTTGACTTTTTTTGGCCATTATTCAACAGGTAAAATAAGAAAAATGATTCAGGTGGCAACCTCAATCTTTTAGCTAAATTGAATCTTTTCTATAATGAAACCCCTATTGGCTTGGGTACCCAGACAACCAAGCCAGCAAAACTAAGCTGTAAGTATCAGAAATCAAACATTTTAAGTAAGTTATTTAATGAGAAGAAACATTATCACTTTCATTTTATGTTATGTTGACTATAAAATGTGTCCTGTAAGCTATATGTATTAATCACAGAAACTGATCATTTCCATCTCCAAATACAATTTCTATTCTTCCATTCATTCCTTTAGTGGACTCTACCTTACTTGTTATGAATCTAGTGAAAGCCATCATTTCCTTTTGTTTGGACTACTGTGACAATCTCCTATGATCATTGCCCTCTCCCATTCGTTACTCTCAACTTGCTGAATCTATAGTTGATTCAGAGCAACAGTGGTCCTTTGAAAAATAAGTAAATCACACATCACCCAGTTCAAAAATCTGCCAGTGTCTTCAGAAAAAAGCCAAAAAGTCTAACTCCTACCAAACCTCTGATGTCACAGTCTTCCACATACTTTGTTACTCTCTCTGTCTCAGTCCCACCAGTCTCTGCCATTTCTTAATATCCTTTTCATTTGCTATTCCTTTTTTCCTAGTACACCATTTCCACACTCGCCATGTCACATCTCAGCGTTTTTCAATTCTTGAAAGAGATCATTTACCTGTGTTTATATTCTGAGTCCTCCAAATAGATTTGTTTGCTACTATATTTTTGGTTCAAGAAAATTATCTGACACACTGTAAGTGCTCAGTGAATTTTTTTGGAATAAATTGAAAAAAACTGTGACAGACCAGTAAAATGTCAAGAATGATGGGAATACTGAAGAATTTCTGCAAGACAGAACATGCATACAATCGGCATAAGAGAATTATCTGGTGGATCTAATATCATTGCCAGCAAAAGAAAGCGCTGATTTCCCAGGATTGTTCCACTGAATAACACATTTCAGTATGTTAGGTCAGTAGAGTTTAACTTTTATATATATGAGAAACATTTTCCTTGTTCTCTAAGAAAGAGAGGTATGTTATCATGGTAAAATTAAAATATGTACTCAGACTCACACTGTAGAATTATAAGTAGATGTTTTAATTTTAAATTTTTAAAACATTTATAACAAAAGGATGAGTGTCTACAGCTATGATTCTTTTCAATGTAATGCTAGGTTTACTAAGCTTGGAGTATAGCAATTGGGTATAATACATATTGTAGGGTTCCTTGGTAAACACTCTGCCTACTTTCTTACGAATCTACTGATCAAGCAATGGGATAGCCTGGGTAAGAGGGTAACTGCAATTTAGAGATCCAAAACACTTGTCCATGTAAAATTTAGCATTTTCTCACCATGAAAATACAATCTGCCTTTTATGTATATCCTCACAATCTGGGAACATTCCAAGAGACTGAACCACATAACTCTTACCTAAATATCCCTGTCAGCTAATTCGCTCACCCTATTTTATCCAAATCTTTGAATCTTGCAGGAAATCATAAACAATTATTGATTAATCAGTATACATCCAATACTTCAAGCTGCTGCTCCCTCTATGCAGGGTTTGTATGCTGCTTGACTTCAATGGTCCATTTCCCTTTGGTTTTTTGTTACTAATGTGTCCTTCCTACTTACATTCTCACTGAAGTTGGGCTTTTGCAGTGTTTCTTTTGTGTGAATTGCTGAGATATGAGGGAAACAACTCTGAACTGGGATCATTTTCTTCTCTTGGGTAATTAATCATGAGTGTTGGGGGGTAAAATAGCATTGAACTAAAAGCAGGTACTTATGGCCTAATTCTAATTCAAGGGATATCAACCCCCCAAAAAATCCATTATCTTTCCCATAAGAAACATGGAAATGCTTTGAACTGAACATTCAACTTTTGGTAGCTATAAACCGATCCAAACTTTTGAGTTTGTGTTTCAGCTATCCCAGTCCAGTGAGTGGAATTGATATAAGATTCATATCACTTAGCTATGGAATTTTCACTCTTTTCTCTCTGTGCTTAAGTAAGGACATAGACTTTTTAATGTATTTTTATTTATGCTATTGAAAAAAGTTAGAAGAGAACACTTCATTTCATGGTCCTTTAATGTCTTGCACCATTTCTCTTAGAAAAGCAGAGATTCTGAAGACCGACTGCCAGGGATTGATTTTTGTCTCTACCACTAACTAATCGTGGTATGATGGGCAAATTATTATTCACCTGTGATTCAGTTTTCTCATCTTTAAGAGGGGGATAAAAATGAATAGCAATTAGTTGAGTCTCTACAAAGTACTCATACGAGAACTTGGCACATGGTAAACACTAGGTAAATTTGTAATCTTATCATACATATAGATTGCCCACCAGTCATACAAAGCTCATGTTACTGCAGGCATATCTCGTGAAATTGATACATAATGCTCTACATGATGTATTACAAAATATTAGAGTTGCATCTCTCTTGCCACTAGCTGTATTTTCAGAGCTATCATCCTGAGTTAAGTCACACACTGTCTCCCATCACCAGTTCAAGAATTTTAGGATCATGGAACTGTTGAAGTGGTTGTCAAACTAGTCTCAGTAAACTATAACAAAATCTTGGATACTTGATATCCTCAGGAGTCTTCCTGTCTGGTACAGATTGTGGGGGGCAGCTCTCACTATACAATTCAGGCCCAATTTGAAATCCCTAAGTAGCCCACACTCATCTCAGATTTGAAACCATTCACTGGCCTCAGGCTCTTGAGTCCTGGTATCACAGGCATGTGTGAGTGACTTGACCTAGATTTTTTTTTTAATTCGAAAAGTATTCATTGAGTACTTGGCAAATGCTAGTCACTTTACAACACTGATCAAACCTGTTCTTAGGGAGACTATATTCCATTTGGAAGAGTAGGAATAGACTATTTAAAAAAATGGAGAATGATTCAATCAGAGGGTGATTGAGGGATTGAATGATTCATTCAGAACCTTACATATTTTTGTTTAAAAATCTCTCTGTAAAAGTGATATGTAAGCAAAACGGTGAAGGAAGTAGGAGAAATAGCCTGGAGGTTATGTGTTGGAACCAGCTGCCAGCAAAGAGAACAGTAAATGGGAAAAAACTTAAGTACAATTGTGTGTAGTATATTACAGAAGAGAAAGCAGGTCAGCACACCTGAGACACAGATAGCCAGGATGAGTAGGGCAGGATATGGCACAGTATCAGGTCAGAGTTAAAATAATGTTCTGAAATCACTAAGATTTTGAGCAGAGGACCAGAAGACCTAATTTATTGTGAAAAAATTCCTCCATATTTAGGTGAAGAATGGATTTAAAAGGATAGGAAATAGAAGGCATTGGTGGGAAGAGGGTTGATTTTGATGGACCAGCCAAAAGATAATAGACAGTGGCTTCAACTAATTTGGGGGTGTGACTGTTAAGATGGCCTTTCAACTTGACTGGATTGGGAAACACCCAGGAGGTTAGTAAAATACACTTCTGGATATGTGCAGTTGAGTAATGGACATGTGACTTTGGGATCTATATCTGATCTCTCATTCCTTCTCTGGTCCTGTTCCCCTTTTCTTCTTCCTAACTATCATAAACTAACCAGATTTGCTCCACCTTGCCCTTCTGTCATCATATTTCTCCCTTGGAGGAAGCTAGGCTGAATTCCCCGACACTGTGAACTTAGTTAAATTTCTATTTCTTTAAATTGTGGCTGTTGTGTATTGTGTTCTGGTGAGAAAGACAACTAATAAGGGCACTGCCTAAGGTGGAGCTCACTGCATGGGTGGAATGGAGATGCCATTTGCTGAAATAGAGCAGGTAGGCAAGCAGAAGCATCATGGAAGAAGTAAATGTGCAACACTCAAGATTTTTTGGAAAGGTCGTATTTGATTCTGACAGTCACACAACTATTGAAATATATAAGAATTCGAAATGAAAGAGGAAGCTCCTTTTTAAAATACTTTTTTGCTGGGGATATAGTTTAGCAGCAGAGCACCTGCCTGGCAAGTGTGAAGTCAAGTGTCTGATTCCTGGTAGCTAAAAGCAAGCAAGTAAAGAAAGAAAGATAAATAGAAAGAAAGAAAGAAAGAAAGAAAGAAAGAAAGAAAGAAAGAAAGAAAGAAAGAAAGAAAGAAAGAAAAAAGAACTCTTCCTATGCCATTAGACATGTTTCCAGGGGCCTACCAAAATTAGTTTTTTTTCTTTTTTATGCAATTGTGTAATTTCAATTTTAGAGAAATTATAGTTAAATTATTCGAAAATTGCTACCTTAAATTGCTATTTTATATATGTTTCAAGAAAGGAAGTCAACAAAGTCAAGCAGAAATCAGGAAAGTGATTTTCATGTAGAAGTTTGCTAAAGATTTTTCTTTTCATTGATTTCTTTAAGTAGTTTGGATTTCTTTTTTAATTTTCTTGATAAGTTCCATGGTGATTTTTTTACTATTCTACAAATAAAGCGAGATATATATATATATATATATATATATATATATATATATATATATATGTATAATTTCTGTCTCATTTTATTTCACTAGTTACTTTCAAATATATAAGCCTTGTGTTTGAGTCTGCATCTCAGTATGCATATACCTCCTCCTAGGAGAACAATTTTAATTTTATAAAGAATGTGTCTTAGCAGAGGGTTAGATGACATCTCCCTGCCAAAGTTAGTGGCATAATTAAAATGTGTATGAGGCAGATAGATGGCAATTGACTCCCTGTGGCTCCCTTTAATATAGACTCCCTAAATCACAGGCTTTGCTTATGACTACAGCAGTTTGTTGCCTCGTCTCTAACTACTTTCTTTACAATTGTATGCACCATGCAGGGGACTTAGTTTGCCTAACCAGCTGCAGGAGTTTGGGATGTAGTACATGGACTGAGTGCCATTTTGCACATTTTCTTTAATTGAGGATCTACAGTAACATGAAAGCTTTGAATTCACACAAGAAAATGATTTCCCATTTCCTATGAAGTGAGCTTTAGAAAGTATAATGACAGAGTCTTTCACACAAGCTAAGTATACTCAATTAGCAAAGTCAAGTTGCTTCAAATATCATAGTTTAATGGAATGTTGCCCAAACTGAGCTGTGTCATTGAAAGCTAGTGATTCTTACTAGAAGATATAATTGAACGTTTCCAGTTGAACCTGAGAGTTCTAAAGACAGACTCACAAAAGCAAAAGATAAAGATTATGGCTGAAAAGAAGAGAAAACTTTGAGTAATAAACAGAGAAAAAGTGAGTATTTATTACAGTTATATAAGGATAATCTTAGACTGAAAATATTCACTCTAATTTATTTATAAGCTCAGAGTATCATTATTTATAATTACCAAAACACTAAAAACAGCTGAAATATGCATCCACCCAAGAGGGGAAAAATAGTAGTAGATTCATGCAATAAAATTAAATTGCATATAGCATTAAAATTCATGAATTAGAGCTATATGCAGTGATATGAGTTACTCAAACATAACATTAAATCAGATGCAAGATAATCTATTCTATATAGTTCCATTTATAAACATCTGCAAATCAGACAAATCCATAGAGCTGAAAGTTTGGACAGTAATATTAATTAAGAATATCTGCAGTGTGCTGTGATTGATGTAGTCTGTGGGTAGAAATCTGAGGTTCATACCTATGTCCAGTTTTTGACTTGGGTGATGTTTACAGCAGTGCTTATTTCAACCTTATTCAATGAATTATATATATATATATATATATATATATATATATATATATTTTGCTTAGTTTACTATTTGTTATAGGTGTTACACTTCAATAACAAAAAGTCTTAGAAGCTTCATGCAGAAATGTATTGAAAAGGATGAGTTAATAAAGTTCTACTTCACCGAAGTTCAATACAGCCCCATTTAAATCTAATTATTGTTAAACGCAAGATGCAGAGGAAGAAAGCAAATAATCTTATGCTACATTATAAAATTAGAGAAGGGGAAAGTCAGTGTGTAACTACAGTTGTTTTTACATGATAGGTCAATGGAAATTCTGCTCTCGAAAAAGGATCTCACAGTTTAAAATAAATTAGCTGCTTCGAATGTAGGAAGTGAAACCAACATGAGACATGGTATGGGAGGAGACAGAGAGAGTGGGCTAAATTGACTTAACTAGAAGTAATACTAGAATAAAATTGGAGGAAATTAAATGCTGGCGGTTTGAGAGATATGTCTCAGGTCCCTGTCTCATCAGTAAAGCTTAATATATACAACTCAGACGGTGTTTCTTCTGGATCATAGAAGAAAAACAAACAGCAGCATGAGCTATGATAGCCAATATCACAAAAATTAGAAATTCACAAATGGAAAATAATAAGAATATGAGAAGCAACTAAGAGCAACTTTAGCTTTCTTAAAACAAAAACAAATATACTCTGGCAGTAATAAAATTAGTGTCAGCTTATTTCAAAATTAGTGAGGCACTCTATTTCATTTTACCAGACAGGTGACAGAAGACTGAGGGTCATTTTTGTTACATAAACATTTGCACAGCACCTCTGCTGACACAGCCCTCTTCACCTTTCTTCCTCACCCACATGTTCTCAGGCAGCTATAATTATCTCTATGTTATGCAAAAGGATGCTGAAACTTAGAGCACTTGACAAAATCACCCTTGTTCCTGTTTTTATTCTTCTTGCCACTAACTTCCATTACTGCAGGTTGACAGTTTCCTAAAACTAACCCCATGTAACTGAGTTTAAATGTTCTTCTGTGAACACCTTTCCTCAAATTGTATCCACATGTGCTCCACATGCTCCTTCATGGTGGGTTTTGTTTTTGTTTTTTGTTTTGTTTTGTTTTTGTGTTTTGAGAACATCTTATGTTTCATGTTTGGAAAAGCTAGAAAGTAATAAAAAAGTAAAAAGAAAATCATTATTTTAATCTTTCTGATATAGTTTATAATACAAAAGACAGAAATAGACTTCTTTTCTAGGTCTGATGTACCATACAGATTCAGTGAGCTGTCATGTTGGTATGAAACAATCAAGCTTTGTATGAAATAGACTTGTGTTAGAAAATGGGACCGCACGCTAGTTCAACCACTTATTGGGTAACTTTGAGTAAGTTAATTTCTTTAGTTCCATTACTTCCTTTTTGTAAACT
Source organism: Cavia porcellus (assembly GCF_034190915.1). Classification (NCBI taxonomy): domain Eukaryota; kingdom Metazoa; phylum Chordata; class Mammalia; order Rodentia; family Caviidae; genus Cavia; species Cavia porcellus. Next base: position 32,198,980 of record NW_026947501.1, read on the forward strand.
AAAAAGGAGAGTAATTATCTTAGTAGGGTTATCATGAAGACTTCATAATGTAATATAAACTTGCTATGTAATACACTAATACAATACTTGGAATATGAGAGGTGCTAAATAACAGTGCTTAACAAAGGTATACAAATATTTCAAGGAAAGAGACACTATGGTAACCACTGTTATGTCGGATTATCTTGTGGTGAAACACTATGTTGCTTACATTGTTCTGTTCTGACCTATGTTATCATGTTGTTATGTTCTCTTTTGTCTTACTCTCCTTCCTTTTTAAAATTTTTTCTTTTTAATAAAAAAAGTAATTATAATTTAAAAAATAAATAAATAACAGTGCTTATAATTGAACAAAATCATGATGGTGCTGGAGATTCTTTTATTTCTCTGTTTTTATTTTGAAGAGAATAAAATCAAATGAAATCAAGCAGAACAGAGTTAATAAAAAGCACAATGCACATGATACATGACTTTAAACAAAATTCAAGGAAATCAATAACGGTTACCATAATGCCTCTTGTTATCTTCAAAAGAACTACCTATCAGGCAGAATAAAATCAAACAAAATAGTACATAATTAACCCAGTAAAACAAAACAATGGAAGCAATACAGGACTTCAAAACAAGATAATAGTAAAACAACAGTAGTTACCATAATGACTCTTGTTATCTTCAGAGTAGTCAAACAAAAAAAAAATCAAACCAAACAAAAAAGTATAAAATTAATCAAAACAAAACAATGAAAGCAATGCAGGGCCTCAAAACAAGATAAGAGGAAATCAATAATGGCTACCATAATATATTTTTTTATCTTTGAAATAGAAATTAGACAAACAGAACTAGACTAAAACCAAACTAAACAGAACAATGAAACCAATATGAGTTTCAAATCATGATAATAGTTTAACAGTGGCCACTGCCTTCCCTTTTTAGACACTTACTCCCTTTTCACTTTCAAAGTATGAATCGTACATTTTGGATCCCACCAACTCCTTTAGATTTTTATACTAGGGAGACAACACGATATTCACCCATGTCTGAATCATTTCACCCATGAGCAAGATCTCAAGTTGTATCCATTTACCTACAAGGGCCTCAAGGTCATCTTTCTTTATAACTGAGTAGCTTCCCATTGTATAAAAATGCTATGTCTTTCTTATTCACTCTGCAGCTGATGGGCAAGCAACCCCTAGTTCTTTCTGGTTCCTTGTCACATAGTGCATTGTTCTCTCTCCTTTGACTTTCAGTCTGTATACCCCTTTTCAGGATAAATGTATTTCTTGTATAAAGAATATTGATGGGGGATAAGAATTTAGCTCAGTGGCATAAACACATGCCTGACAAGCATGAGGTCATAAAAAGCACATTGATGGACCCTGTCTCCTAATCCACTCTGCCTGTGTTTCTTTTTATTGGTGAACTGAAGCTATCTATAATGGTGGTTATGGCCAACATGCTCTGCCTCATCTCTGCCATTCTATTTTCCAGCCATTGGTTGCCTACTTTTCCCCTTCATTCAGTTATCTACCTTCCTCAGTGATACAACTCTGCTCCTCTTCCATGGTCTTCTTTATCTCCTTCTAGAAAGTCCTTCAATATTCTCTGTAGCATTGGTTTGGTGGACATGAATTCCTTCAGCTGTTCTTTGTCAGGGAAGTATCTTGTTTCTCCATTAATTTTGAAAGATAGTTTTTCAGCACACGTCAATCTGGGTTGGAAGTTGTTTTCTTTTAGGACTTGAGATACTTTACCTCAAGCTCTTCTTGATTTGATGGTTTGTGTTGAGAAGTCTGTTGTGATTCGGATGGGTTTTCCTTTATAGGCAATCTGTTTCTTTTCTTTAACAGCTTTCAATATTCTTGTATTGCATTTCTGGGGTCTTGATTATTATACATCTGGGTACTTTATTTTGGTTATGGCTGGCTGGAGTTTATATGCTTCACTATCTGAATGTCACTTCCTTTTCCCATGCTTGGAAAGTTTTCTGATACTATTTCTGTAAACAGGCTTTTAATGTTATTTGTGTTGACCCCTGCTTTTTTCACTCACACGTATTATTCTTAATTATGTTTCTTTGGGTATTTTTGCAGTTGTTGAATTGTTATTTCCTGATTCTTTATTATTTTTAAGTCTTTCCAATTGTGATCACATGCTGCAAACCTGTCTTTAAGGTTTGAAAGTCTATCTTCAGTTTCTTTCAAGTGGTTTTTGCCAACTTTCAATGAAATTTTTAATTTCACAGATATTTCTTTAAATCTCTTTCATGGATTCTAAGTCTTTTTTATATTGTTCATTCAAGGTGTCCCACAATTTCCTATGCTCCTCTATTCTTTCATCTATGTCTTCTTTAGAGGAGCTTAGCAATTCTTTTATGTTTTTCGTTTCTTCTTTTACTTGAAATAATATTTGTTTTCTAATTTCTTTTATAGCCTCATGAAGTTGTTTGGTTACTACAGTTGCTATCACTTCAGAAATTTCAGGTGTGCAAATCCTGAACTCTTCCATGTTTACATCCTCAGAATACACACTTCCTTCCTTCTCTGCTTGGGTTGAAGGCCAGAGTCTGCCTTTTGCTTCTTCATCTTGACATATTCCTTGGTTTTTCCAAACAAGTGGGTAGTGGAACCCCAGGCACTTCCTGCATTGGCTACAGACTCTCTAAAGTGGTACTGTTTGGTTCTTCTTGCCAGTGCTGGTATTGGGTGTGCTGGTGCAGGGCTGTCTGCTGCTTTTCCCAGCCTGCAATGTCTTACTGATGTCTGGTGGAGTATACATAGGTAGGGGTGGCAGCCTTTATGTTGAGCTAAAGCTACTGACAGGAAACCTCAGCAATGGCTGCTGTACATCATGCCGGGGTGGGTCTCTGTCCATGCAGTTTCCACTGGTCTGCTCCCAGCTAGGAGCTGCTGGGGGAGCTATCCATAGTTCTGGTTCTTGGAGAACCTAGCCTGGCTCCAAAATGGCTCCCAGCCAATCCCTCTCTCCCACAGGAGGATTGAGTCCTCTGTACTTACCACCAGCCAGTGCAGTCCTCTACATCCTCCATTCCCCTCCACTGCCATCTCTCTCTACAGAGGCCTCTGGGGTCAGCAGGCAACATCGTCACCGAGACCATGTTCTTCCAGGTTCCAAGAGCTCCTGTTACACTGTGGGTTCAGCTTTTGGTGAAGGTGCGGCCATCCAATGCCTTCTTCAAGTATTTTTTTTTTCACTCTCTCTGTAGACTTCAATTCTCATTTTAGATTCTTCCTGAGACCAGGGAACCCACTTTCTTCCTTCTTGTCTTCCCCATGAGGCTGTATTCCAGCATCTGGACTGTGTCTCTCAAAGAGGCTGCTTACTCTGCTGCTTACTGTTCTGCCATCTTCCCAGAAGCCTGGAGATTTTTCAGGCTTCAGTGCTACATTTATATATAAAGTCTAGCCAGCTGTGTGCTTATGTAATGATTTGGCTTTATTATAATACAATCAAGTACATTTGTTTTCTTATTATCAAATTTTATCTTCACATCATTACAATAGAGTTGAATAGTTGTTGACAGACCGTGCAGCCCACAAAGCTGAAAACAACTTCTAGTCACCCCTTAATGTAGAAAAAAAGTTTATTTCTAGGGTATAAGGAAAGGACTTTGTCATCCAGATTCTAAAACTATCAACTTTTGATGTTAGAATTTTGCATACAGAAGGGCCATTGTTACATAAATGATCAATTATTAATGCCCAAATTAAAAAATATTAAGCTTACAATAAGCTTATAATAATTATCTGACTTGAGCGTTTACAAACTTAGTTGCTAAAATAAGAATACTCTGAAAAACTAAGCAAAATAGCATTACATTTACTAAAACATTACATTACTAAAGCATTACATTTACTAAATGTATTATGTATGTAGAATACTGCCATGAATTTCTGCAAAACCATGAGCTTTGTAATTAGACAATATGAGCATTATTAACCAAAGATGCATCATGGAAATAAAGATTATCACTCATCTTATATTTTCATAAATATACTTAAAAATTAAAAAAAAATTTCAAGCCTTACCACCTTTTATTATTATTTAATAGAAACACAGTTTTAACAACAAAATTTATTGAATGCTGTCTTAGATACTTTCTTGTCACTGACACCAAATATCCAACAATCACTACTTGTTGAGGTTTACGTGTTTAGAGTTGGCTAGATTTAGGGCAGAAGAGTGTGATGGAAGAAAGATTCTCAGGTCATGGCAGCCAGCAACTAGAGAGAGAAGGGAGGAGCAGGAAGGAGGACTTGTCCTTCCAGGCCATCTGGGATCCCGTCTCTTCTTTCAAACTCTACCTAATATTGAGTCATCTCTATGTTGAATTGTGATTCAATCACTGTCCCAAATAAGTAAATGAGGTGTTGGAGGGACCTTCTAGATTCAAAAAGCAACAAATGCTTACTTTTGTCAGTCTCAGAATTGTATAGGCCTCCTCTAATTAAACAGATTATTATTATATCTGAGATATAGACTATTACATGACATTTATTTTCTTCGTTTACTTTTATGCATGTCTAAAATTTTCACAGTGGTCTTCTTTATTTTACCATTTAAAATAAACATAGTACTTTTCACAAATGAAAAGGAAAATCTAACCTACAGACTCACCTAACTTCTGTCTCTCTTCTTGTTTGTCATTGAGAAAATTTGGAATTCTGGGGCAATGCTAAAAACAAAATAGAAGTAAAAATAAAAAGAACAACAACAATGTAAACAGCCACTGAAATAAGAGAAAGAGATAAGAATAACAATAATGACTTAAAGAAGCAGAAAATAATATGCTAAATAATAAGTTTAAAAGATTGTGTGAGAAAAATCAAAGATCAGAAGTCATACTTTAGGTCAAAGGCAGTAGTCAGGTAGAAAAGAGAAGTGAATAAAAACAAAATTCTTAGAAATCATAGGAAATTTGAGAAAGGTTCATGAAAATGTAGCTGCCTTCATTAATAGGTACAGCAGGAAACTAAATGATAGTAACATAAAAGACTGTCATAAATCTTATTTTCAGAAATCATTTTAGTGAGAGCATGACTGATACAAACAATCTGAGCTTGGAAGAGAAATACATTATTTTTCACACCTGTATTCTGAAGAGAATAGCTATAAACTTGACTAATGGCATACAAGATAAATAATACATAACTGAGAATAGCTTACACTCTACATAAGTGCGTGAGGATGGTGGTCAGGTTCCATGAGCATTATCAAATGCTGTACCAGTCAGAAGAAACCTTACACTGGCTTCTCAGAAGATAACAAGGAAGTGAATCACTGGCTGGTAGCTGAAGGAAAAAAAGGTTACAAATCCACACCAATGAACTGAGGAACATGGAACCAAACTCCAAGTCGAGCGAGGACTGCCCCAGCTTTAGGCCACAGATTCTCCCGAGACTCTTTAGTCCTGCGGACACTTTGATAGCCAAACCCGTGGGAGAAGGTGGGAAAAGAGAGTAGTTGCTAATCCTCAGACTATTTAAGCACAGAAAGCCACTAGGTAAATGGCCAGCTAGTAGGCAAGAAGCACCTGATCTGAAAGCCCCTTATGTTAGGGATGAAATATTCAGATAAAAAAATTTTTTTTTTGATATGTGGGAGGCAGAGTGGTTAGGTAGGCATTTCCTTCATAGAAATCTGGATTAGAAAAATAAGAGGGAACCTGGGAGTGAAGGCCAGTGATTAAGAAAGGAAAAGGATCATTTATTTATTTATTTATTTATTTATTTATTTATTTATTTATGTCTTTTTCATTTTTATCGGTACTGGGGATAGAATTCATGATTGCACACTTGCAAGGCAGGTGCTTATGCCGCTGAGCTAAATACCCAGCACAGGAAAAGGTTCTTTTGAAGTTTTCAGCTTCTTCCTTTCAGCCTTGGAAACACACACACACGCACACACACACACACACACACACACACACACACACACACGAGGACATATTATGTAGGAGAAGCACTATGGCAGGCTAGATGCAGCAGTGCTCGAAAGATGCTTGGAAGATGATCACTAAGGTATGCAGGTACTTGGGATGTGAAAGGGGGAAAAAAATCTCTACCAGGGGAAAGCAGCTTGAAAGAGAATCCTGTCAGATGAATGCCCATAACAAGGGTGTTTAGAAAGAGAAGTAGGTTGATTCTCAATCCTAGTGCTCTTTACACCCCAGGAATGGTAAAGGTACTGTCTTCGCAAAAGACCAAATCCCTTCAGGGGAGAAAGCAAGTATGGCAGCAGCTGCCAAGCTATAATCCATGCTCAACCTTGCAACTACTGCCTGGTACTCATCTGGGAGGAGAGTGAGGAGTCTCCTCCCACTAGGAAGCAGAGATCAATACCTGAGATATTAACAAGAGAGCCCTTCTCAGGTCACGGAACTAAGAAAAAGACAACTCAGAAAGTCACTCAAAGGGGAATGACTGAGTTAAAACTGGTACATCCTAGGGGTAGAGTGAAACAAAGTCGTGATCATAGTCAGGGTTAGGGGTCCAAACTGGACACTGAGAGTTCCACAGGACAGTGAGAGTCACAGAGGCTTGCTGCTGGTACTAATGCCATGCAAAAGCAGAGAAGAAAATACAGGGACTGGAGAGGCGATGACAGGGAAAGTAGACAAGGAGGAGGATAGATTTAAACAGAGCATAGTGGAATGTACGAGGGAGTTATATCCAACTTGTGACCAACCAAGAAAATTATTTAACTGGCCCTGTGAAAAAAAATCCTTGACATCAGAAGGTAATTAATCAAGAGCTACAGGCAAAAAAAGCATTAACTCAATCCTACCCTCTGATTAACACACTACCAGTCCCCTAGCTCTTACTAAAAGCAATACCATCTTTACAAAAACACTAAAGGGTTTTCTCAGAACTATTTATATACTAATCAGAATTAGTCTAATGTGCTTTCCTCATTCAGTTCAAAAATGGAGAGAACTCACCATGTAGTATCTCTGAGGGTGGAGCTCTAGGCCTCTGTGGTTGTGAGTGGAAGGTTGGGCATGTGAACTAGTGCCTGAGCTAGTCTGGGCTGGGAGGTCCAATTGGGCCCCCAAGACTGCTTTTGCTTCTCCTTCCCTCTGCAGACAGATCTCTGCTAGGTTTCAGCTGTTTTCCTGTGGATGTGACCAGCTAGAGATTTTTGCTTCTGTTTTATGATTACACAACTCCCTTTGTATGGGATTGTTTCATTGGATTGGGGCAACAGAAGCCTCGTCTAGCACCCACATCTCTTCTGCTGAACTCTGGAGAGGATTCCTGAATCTACACCCCTTTTCCATAAAAGTAATCCCTGCAATAGTTTGCATCTCCTCTTCCTATGCTACATTGAAAGAATGAACTATGCCAAAACCTCTGACCATGCCACTCCTCCGTGGATTTCTGCTTGTATTTATCTTTCCGCCTGTGCCAACAAAGATCCTCTTTGGAGCCTGTGAATCCAGTGACACTTAAAGGGCTTCACGGAAAAAGACCATTTTGCCTGTGGCTCCATAACATTTGGGAGACTCTGGGGGGAGCTGACATGTGCACAGAACTTACCAGTTTTGGGTGAGTGATGGCAGGGATCCCACATGGGGATCCAGCTCAGTGGTGTTTCAAAGGGAAGCCGTGGACAGGAGTTTGCACAGGCACAGATCCCAGAGGAATGGAACACACAGTGGGAGACTGTATACACTGACATTGCTCTGGTGTCTTTTCTCCACTACAGCGCAATGCAGTTTTTATTCATTTATTTTATTTTTCACTTTTTCTCTATATGTATAGGGCAGTTTGTAAATGTGAAGCAATGAATAAGAATTAATTATTGCTTTATCTTTATTATATACAGTGCTTTATCCTGAAATGTCAGGATAACATCCACTAAAACCGTGTGTAGACGATTTTCATAAAAGCTATGTATTGGTACATTAATTTTAACCTTTTACCATTCTCCTGAATCAATAATGTCAGATGACAGATAGATAATGATACAATAATACTGGGTGACTTTTGTACCCTTTTCACAAATAGGCAGGAACTGTCAGACAGAAGATCAACAACAATAAAAATCAAAGTTGAACCACATCATGGACTTAAAATGTATATATGGTGTTTCACTCAGCAACAACAACAGCATTTGCGTTTTTCTCTGCAGCATTTAGAACTTTCTCTAAAACAAAGCGTAGTTTAGGTCATAAAGCATGCTTAAATAAATGTAAAAGAACTGAAATAATTTCTTGCATTCTATCAGATCATAGAAGAATGAAACTAGAGATCAATAGCAAAAGTAACCAATGAAATTATCAAATATTTGGAGATTAAATAATATATGCTTGAATAATCGATGAATTAAAAACTTGCTACAATCAAATGACAATGGCAGTCCAACATACCAAGATATTTGGGACCCAGTGAAAACAGTTATAAAACAGAAGTTTATAGCTGTGAATATCTAGCTTATAAAAGTAGAGCAAACCCAAATAAAGAGTTAATGATGCATCACAAGGTCCATCAGATAAACAGTAGTGAACCAAAACAAAGGTTGTAGAAATTAATGAAATTGAGATGAAAATATTACAAAGAATCAATGAACCAAAAAGTTGATCCTTTGCAGGATTAAATAATGTTGATACAACATTAGCTAGAAGAAAAAAAAAAGACCAACATCAATGAAATGAGCAATGAAAAGGATGAAATCATCACAGACACCAATAAATTCAGAGGATTAGAAAAAAGCATTCCAAAATTTACATTTTGACCTGGGTGTGATGACATATGTCTGTAATCCCATCACTCTGGAATCTGAGGCAGGAGGACTGCTATAAGTTCAGTGCCAGTCTGGGCTATATGGTGAGTTCAAGAGCATCCTAGACTACACAGTGAGACCTTGTCTCAAAAAAATTTTTAAAAACCTACATTGTAATAAATTGGAGAAACTAGAAGAAATTGATAAATTCCTAAACAGTGAATGACCAAAACTGGGCTAGAAAGATATAAAAACCCTTGAATAGACCAAGCATAAAGAGCAAAATTGTAGCTGTAAAAAATAATCCTACTAACTTAGAAAAGTCCATCACTCAGTGGAGTCACAGCTGAACTTTACCATGATTTCATAGAAAAGCTAATATTCCTCAAAGTCTTCCATGAAATTGGAAGGTAAGGAGCACTGCCAAACTCTTCCTTGAAACAAGTGTTGGTTTAAATAATTCATGATGTCCCTTATCTGAGAAATAAAATAAAATAAAATTTTATTTTAAAATTTTAAAATTATTTTAAAATAAATTAAAATTTGAAGACCAAGTAAAGGAGAAATGGTACAAAATAAGGAGGCGGATGTTTTGGAGATGGAAGATTAGTTAAAAGGGAGAGGGAAAAGAGGGGAGTGAAAATAATTAAAATTACAGTATATATAAATACCAATTCCTCCAAACAAATGGAATAATAAATCTCAAATATGTACAATTTCATTTTGTAAAGAAAGAAACTTACATTAAATAACTTAAAACCCTTTCACACAGAATAGAAGTTTTTGGTAACAAAATATTGTGTCTGTAATTAAGCTATTTTAATGTCATATGAAAGAAGAAGCAAAAGAAAGCTCAGCTTCAAAATCAGGGAACTTCAGTTGTGTAAGTGAGTTTCATAAAAATAAACAAAGACTTTTTTTTTCCTGAGGAACTTTTAGGCATCTGTATAAAGTATTCATGTTAATAATATTTAGTGATTTATTTCCTAAAGGCTAGTGTGGAGGAATTTTAAAGCTTTCATTCCATGAAAGGTAGAGTTCATTACCTACCAAATATTATTAAAGCAATTATTGTTCAAAAACTTACAAGCATTGAGGAAAGTAATGAATTCTAATTCAATGGGCTATGCCAGACATATGTCTACAAAGATCATTCTGTTCCATTTAGGAATAAATGATGTCTTGTCCATGTTGTAAAAAGGTTTATGTTTGCAATGAGATAGATTTGATCTACAATATTGTGTTATTTTTTCCCAAAGGAGAGCTGAAGAAAGGACATTTGTTTGGTCTGAAAAAAAATCATATTATCTTAAAGAACAAAACCTATTTGAGAGTTGGATGTGGTGGGGCAGATATCCAGCACTCAGGAGGGTGAGGCAGGAGAATTGATGTGAGTTCAAGGCCAGCCTGGGGTACATAAGTGAGGTGAAACCTGGTCTGTACTACATAGCAAGACCCTATCTCAAAACAAAGCAAAACACAAAAGCACACGTGAGGAAAACTTGAGCAAATTTATTCAGCAATAGGTGTGAAATAATGAAAAGGCACATACATGTTTATCAGTATATTCATTGCAAAAATCTTCCTTTAAAAGAATCACAGTATAATTACCAGTGTAATCTGAAATACTACAACTATAATATTCTACTGCTTGCTAAGTCTATAACCTGCCACAAAATAAATGGAGAAGAAAACTGACCATTTCATGTTTTAGTTTAAGCTCAACAAATTCTAAAACGCACTAAATTTCATAAAGAAAATAAATGGTTAACTCCTAAAAAGTAAATCAATTTTGTCTGTCATGTTTATGGAAGTTAATTGCTTGCTTCACCTCCCTGAAAATGTAGTTCTCTTAGCTAACCTCCAACTCTTTAGATAATCACACTGTATTTGTGCACCATTTACTTTAACGTGTTTCCATAAATAGTTAAATTATTTCCCCTGGAAATCTTGACTCCCTAATGCTTATTAAAGCTCATTCCAACTTTTTCATTACTAGAACTTTGAGAGGTATAATGAGTATTCTGAGTAAAATCAATTGTGTGCTATGTGTGCAATTATTGGGATCTTTAACATGTATGCCATAAGTAAATAAGCACTAGAGAGTCTTGCTGTGAAGGGATTCAAAATAAAATAAACGATGGAACCACAATTGAAGAAGCAGATTATGTCTCACCAGGTATTTTGGGAATATGGAAATATACTGTAATTTTTTTTTTTTTTACTGCTTAGTCTCTGAAACAACTGGAAAATGCCCCAGGAATGACATTAAGACAAATAATTTATGCCACACAAATTTTTAAACCATAAGCAACTTCATTAAGGAGCTTCCCATTGGTACCCTGAACTAAAACAGCTGGTTTAACTGTTGGATATTAATGGAAAAAATAAAATTTCTTTTGCAATCAAAATCTCTTTTTCAGATTTATAGTGAGTTTCTTTATTTAAAGTGACCCAAGGAAAGCAAACCAGTCTAATTAATGCTGACAACTGGATTGTGAGAAAAATTGAATCAAGAATTTTCTTGCTGCTTGCTGTCACCAGACAGGGTTTGAGGAGGTCACCCAAAAAGGAGATAGAGACCTCAGCATGGTCCACAAGGTAAGTCTGACCACAGAAAACAACTTCAGGAGGCACCAAAGAAATGCATGGGCAGTTTAGTAGGCAGAGTTAGAAAGTAAGAGATTAAAGACCGGACTAGCAGGATAAGAGTTCACTGTAACTGGAAGAGCACCTTGATGAAGAGATTTAATCACAAAAGAAGAACAACAGCTTTTGTAAGTTAGCTGAGGCCAGCCAGGGGCTGGTCACCTCTGGTCATTATTTCAGCGATGGATATGTAGCCAGAGAGGAATCCTTATGACTTGAGGAGCAGTTTGGTTCCTTGAGAAGATAGTTTTGACCTGAGAAGGAGGCTAAATCCATCTTGTCATGGGTTAATTGCTCCTGTTTTGGGAAGGTGATCTCATCATGGGGTGTTCAGTAAAGCTGTTCTTGCCCTGGAATCTGAAATGATTCTAGCTTTAGAAAGGTGACTGGGGAATTCTAGGCATTGCTCCAAGGAGAAGGAGGGCTGCATGTGGTAAGTGTTGGGAATCGTGTGTCTCTGTAGATTCTAAAAATTACTCTACTTGGAGTTCTCAGATTTGAAAAAAGATGAGATAGACTGAGTACATTTAAGAGTAATAAACCTTGTAATACAAATACTTCTCAAGTGATAAATATGACTACTGAAGATCTGAGCAGGAATATGACTCAAAGTTTTAAGGTAATAAGACAAAAATTCGACAGCAGAGACACAAACATAGAGCTACCATTTTCTTTATACCTTTATTTCTTCTATATTAACTCATGTATTATGTGACAAACACTATTCTCAATGTTTTATTTCTATCAGTTTATTCAATCTTTGCACAGCAAAGCACTATTAAGATGAGCTACATAATTTCAGGAGGTCAGTGAAAAATGAGAATGGGGAGCCAAAATGGGTATAAGAATGATTTATTCTTTCTTCAGTGGTTTCTTAGCTAGTCATGGAAGTTTTTAAGTTACTATATAATATTTTGCTTCTTTATATATAGGAAGCCCTGTTTTAAAGGTGAGGCAAATTGGGCAAAGACTGTGAGGCGTTTATATGGACATAGGTCTGCTTCAGGGAGAAGTGCATGGGACAGTTAGAACCAATGAACTATCATGAGATGCCCCTGGGAATTCTGGGAAGAAGATGCACATTCCTTATTAGATGTGAATGTTGAGGTTCTGAGATCTGAAGCTGCTTCTACCATGATTCTCCCACAAGACGCTAAGCCTAAAAGCATTGAAGTAGGAACCAGAACCAAACTGGATCTAGAATATATTTTGCATCTTTGGTCAAAATATACTTCCTTAGTTTCATCAACTATACTATCCCATAAATTCTCCTGTAGGTGATTGCATCTTAAATTGAGATCTATTTAAGGCAGAAAATGGTCCCTTTAGCCTCACATGCCACAGAGATGTACAGATTCAGCTCCCCAGAACACATAGCTGTGTTAACTTATTAGGGAAAAGGACTTTGCAGATGTGATGAAGCTAAGGATCTTGATATTAGGACACTGTGCTGGATTATCTAAGTGGGCTGATTATATTCACAAGGTCCCTTATTACAGGGGATAAGATTGGGGGGATAGAATTAGAAAAGACATGATGACCCAAACAAAGGTGAGCATGAGCCAGAGTAATGAGCTGAAAGAATAGGAACAGTGTGTAGCAGCTGGAAAAGACAATAAAATGGATTTTCCCATAGAGCATTCAGGGAATGCTCCGGTACCCATTTCAGACTTCAGATTGCTTAACTCTACGTTATAAATGTATGATCTTCCACACCACTAAATTTGTGGTGTTTTAATAGCAGTAATGCACTAAGGTAACACCTCTTACAGGAGGAGTCCTAACAACACAGATTTCTATCAGGATATAGGGAAAAGAGTAATTTACTTAACTACAAAGGGGAAAAAGTAGACAGCTTTTTGTCAACAGCACAGACAGAAATCTGTTTCATATTTTCCATGTATTTCTATGAAAATAAGCTTGCAAGAAGGCAGCTATTTTTATTTCTGTTTTACTATTAGTATTTGATTATAACTTCACCTAATACACCATCTCTTTTCCATCCTGAAGAATTTATTGCATGTACTATACTTTTAGAACAAGTTGTGATGTTGAGTGAGGAGGTTGCTATGGGAGAGTCTGAAGTTTTAGAAACAGACTCATTAGAACAGGTATTCTCAATCTTACTCCTGCTCCCTACCCTGAGGGATACTAGACACATCAGAAACAGTAAATTTTAAGCAGAGAGCTAGATCCCTTCGTGCTCCTATTGTGAATCTCATCATTAGCAGTAACTGTTGTATTGTATTTTTTGCATCAACATGAGAGCAGAGAGTGATTTAATCCCACCTCTGCCACCTTGGCTATATAAAAAAAAATGCAGGCTATGTGGGTACATGGAATCTCTTCTTGAGTGTTAACCATGTACCCTGCTGGGAATATCTGGAGGATTGTTACTGAAATCCCCACTAGGAATGAATTTTCATGAAGGATGGAGAAGACTTCTAATAAAAAATTCATCCTCAGGGAAGTGTTCCCTATGAGTTGCAAGATGAGTCCAGCAATCCTAATGATGGCATGGATCGTCATTCAGATTTGTGCTCTGGTTCAGCCTCATGGGTGAGTATCTTGTTTAAGAGAGAGAGAAAAAAAAAAGCTATGATTAAAAAAATAAATAAATAGAAAGTGTCTTCAAAGGAAGTAAACACAAGAAAGCACTAATATAAACCAGGGCATTGAGACTGTCTGGGAATTCAGACTTCAGCAGAAAGCTGTGTAACTCTGAGCTTTGACACAGGAGGACTGAAATACCTCAGCTCCAGCAAGGATGGAACCTAGCTTCCTGGAGGAGAGATTATAAACATCTTGGAAGAGTAGAGGCTGCCCTGGGAGCCCCAGAACACACTGCTCCAGTGACAGATGAATCCAAAATAATACAAGAAAGGCAAATAGGACATGTTCACTCTTAGAGAGGACTGAAGAAAAATGCAATATAGGATAAGAAGGAGCCAGGAAAGCATAGCTTGTTATATTCGTGTGTCTCAGTTTTTACTTCCAAAGGCAATTTATCCTAAATAAAACATAATTAATAATGTGTATTTCCCCTTTATCCATTTGTACACCATACACAGGTTTTTCCAGCTGTTTCCAGCAACACACACACACACAAACATGCACAGCCACACACACATAAGCACATGCATGCACACACACACACACACACACACACACACACACACACACACTTTGAGCTCCTGGCTTTTGGCTATTCATGTTTGTTTACAATTTCAAGAAGAAATAGTGTGGACTGATTACCAGGAAAGAGAACTTAGGGGTAAGATGGGGAGAGACTGCTAATACCAAGGGACAAATATTGCCCAAATTCAGTCAAAAATGTTTGGTATGCTTCAACCCAGAGAAAGAGAAAGTGGCAGTGAGTAATATGTTATAAAAAACTGGCTTGTGGTAGGGAGAAAAGATAGGAAAAGCTCAGTTAATGATACTCCACATGCAAATTAAACTTGTTATGTTAGTAATAGTGAGGTAATACCCTTGATCACAATCTAGAAACACACCATAAAACAAAGTGGCCATGTGGACATAATCAAAGAGATATCAATGTTAGAAATGAAAATGAAGAGCCAAACACCAGTGTTCTATGCAGATGACAAACCCTGCCCATTTCTGTCCTGTTTTATTTGTAAAAATTTCCTTTCCTACATCGTGAGTTCTTAAAAGTCATTTTTAATTCAAAAAAGGGAAGAGTGGAAGAAGAGAGGAAAAGGGGTCAAATAAGTAGGGAAGGAAGAAAAAGGAGGAAGTAAAGAGAAGGGAAGGGAGAAAAGAAGAACCAAAAGGAGGCCAAGTGAGCTTAACACTCCTCTTGGCTTTACTCAAGTTGCACTGTCTT
Source organism: Cavia porcellus (assembly GCF_034190915.1). Taxonomy (NCBI): domain Eukaryota; kingdom Metazoa; phylum Chordata; class Mammalia; order Rodentia; family Caviidae; genus Cavia; species Cavia porcellus. The sequence goes on from NW_026947501.1 coordinate 32,214,221, forward strand.
CATGGACCCAACTTTCATTTTCCTGGTGTTCTACTTTAGAAAACATGTATAAATACATTGTTTTTTCTTTTTGAGATACAGATCTCCTACAGTCTAGGAGAGGGAACTTTCCTAGGAATTGGGAACCAACAGTTTGAAATATAATCATCAAGAATGATAGGGCAAGCCGGGCTTGCTGGAAGGAGCATCCCAGTTTGAACCTAGCCTGGATGGACAGTTAGCAAACACAGATGACCTAATCACACTGACCTACTTCACCTTACTAATTGGTCTTCAAACTTACCCGTTAGCTTGCTTCAGCATTTAAAAATTCTGTCTATGTCTTAGCAATGGAGTTAAATCTTTCTCCCCACTGAACAGTCTTGACCCGCCCCCATTGTATTAGTCTTAAATAAAGACTTCTCTGACTGTTTAAGTGACACAGTTTTTCTTTTATTAAAGGAAAGACTTCTATTTACAATTTGGGAGTCTGGGTTACACTTTCCATAACATTGGCTCTGTCCTAAGATGACTATAGTAGGTCTATTCTTATCTAAACCTGCAGGAATTTATTGTAATTTCTCTTAAACATTAAGAAAGTAGCATCTTTAGAATTATCCATGACAAGATATTAACCTTTTGTAAATAAGGAAAGCAAGAGGGTTTGAAGACATGGAGGGAATAGGAAAAAATAGAGTCAAGTTCTATCACGTATAGGTAAAAACACCCTATGATGAAGGTGATCATTGTGATTACTTACAATATAGCAATAAACATCATTAATTTTAAAGAAAAACGTTTTCCCTAGAGTCATCTTGGTTCCAAAATTTGTATTAAGTCAAGGTTATTTAAAAAAATTATATATATATATATATATATATATATATATATATATATATATCAACCAGCCTGAGCACTCTGTCCTTTTGTTGTTGTTGTTATTATTGTTGTTGTTTTCTCTGCATGTCTGATCATTTACCCCTTTCCATTTACTTCTTTAGCAACTATTTCTTGAACACTTATGCCAGGTGCTGTGATAAACATTGGATATTACCCACAAAAGCTAATAGTTAGCACAATAAGGTACCTGTTTATAGGATTAGGATATTCAGTTATTTCTTATAAACTGTTAATTTTTAAAAGGTGATAAATTCTTAATATAAGAAAATTAAAACACAATTAGATAATTATACCACCCATGGGAATGGGAATATTTGAGAGGTTGGTTGCTAAAAAAAAAAAAACTTGCCCACAAAATATCATCTCACTGAAAGGAAATGATATTACACATTATTAAAGGTGTCTACATTAGTCACACCAGGTCTAGAAGCATTTTGCTAGCATACTCAACTCTTTGGAATTTATTTCTCTTATTTTCTATGACAAGGAAATGAGCATGGTTATCATCATGGCATTTTCTTGATTAAATCAAGTTTCTACAGCAAAGCAAGTCAAAAACATTTTCCCCAAAAGAACACCTTTAATAGCCTATCATTCATATTTAAGGAGTGAGATACAGAGAGAGAAAAAAATGTACATTTTGTAAGAGGAAGATAAAATTCCATTGTGTTCAAGTATTTCAAGCATAAAACCTTTTGAAATCCACAGTCATCTAATAGCTCTGCTCTATAGGAGTAAACTATTCAATTTGAAAAGCAATTAACTCTTTCAGACCTCAAAGGATAGGACAATGTCATTTATCACTCATCTTGTGGATTAGGTTTGATGCGTTTTGGGCTATAATAGACCAAATTATCCGTCTTTGGAGTTGTTTTCTTTCTTGAAATGGGCATTTGATGCTTTATGACATTTTGTACAACAGAAAGAGGGAAAGTGTATTATAAATATTTGGGCGTTTCACACTGATAGTATCACTGTGGTTTCAGCAAATGGCTTTGGCAGACTTCCCCATGTAATGACAGTGTACCAAGTACCACAGTACCAAGGGCAACCAAGCAAGAATGTTTGTGTTCTGTAATGAATCTCTCTATTGCTGAAACTTTTTTAAAGACTAAATAAAAATAACCTTTTGTAGCTTTTTTTAATGTCTCAGTTTTACAAATTATTGCAGCATCAGGAAATAGGTAGAAGACAAAGTAATTTCATCTAAAAATTAAGAGCATAAGATTGAGAGTAATAAGAACTTGAGGTCACATCCCAGAATTATCACTTTGTCCTTGTGTGACCTTGGGTAGGTTATTCTCTACAGTTGCTTTATCACCCATAAAGCACTCCTATTAAAACCTGCCTTGAAGTATTATTTGGGGAAGGGAAGAAGTTTAACAATACCTGGCAATGCATGGTACATATTACATTATTATTTAATTGGTAGCTTTCACTAAATCTGAGATTGTTATTAGAGAAACATAGGACCGCAAAATAAGAAAAGTCATTATATTTTTGGTAAAATACTAGACTTCACAAGAAAGCTATTTAAAGATCACTTCTGTTAGGTGATGTAGAATAAGCTCAAGAGTTCAAGCTTCTCCTGACATGATCCCCGATTTTAAAGAAATTAGAGAATCAGTCAGTCTAATCTGTTGCTACTGAGAACACAGGACCGAGCTTGAGAAAATGCAGTCATGTCAACATGGTGTGATGCTTTACAACATAAGTTTCTTGGCAAAACTCAGCAAGAGAAACATATGAATTACAAGAGAAAAACATTTTTTTTGCAATTTATTGTATTTAATTAATAAATATTTTTCTACCATGATAACCTGACTAGAATGGAATATTGGAAGACTGGTTGAAAATATGATGCATAACTCAGTAGAACATTGTAGTCAGACAAGGGGACTCAGGAAGCCAAGTATGCAATAGTTTAAGAAGTTTCTATCACCACACCATTAGGACAAAAGACTGGGTCAATGTCTTTCAGATCACAAAGAATCCAGCTAGTCTTTCATCTATATACAGGAGAATATGGAAATACAGGATGAATATGTCAATTTAAAAGATATCTTCATAGGAAAACACATGCTGTCATAATCCTCTTGAAAATATTCCATTGCACTTGAAACATACTTATCCTATCATTGTTATCACTTTCTGAAGAAGTCTTTGGAAATTCTCTTTTGTATCCTTACAATGTATGATCAGAAAGAGAGTAAATGCTGCTTCTCTGCATTGTCCAACAGAAGGACAGGTTGATAAAAACATTACTTACTCACCAGATCTAGCACCGTGAGACTTCTTGCTCTTCCCCAAGGTCAAAATGACCATGAAAGGTAAATATTTTGAAACAATTTAGGAAATTGGGACAGTCAGATCGCCACAATTAAAGACACTCAAGAGAAAAGGTTTCCAGAACTGCTGCGGAAAATAGCCAGAACAATGGAATAGTTATGTTTAAAGTGAGGAAAGTATTTTAGTAGGATAATGCAAATACCTTTTATTCTGACTTTGTTAGTTTAAACATTCAGTGTAATTTTGATAACAACTTCATGTGCATTAGTTGAATTTATTTCAGAAAAAGCACAAAAGTTATTAGCAGAGCTCCTGACACCAAAGTTGCCTAGGTTCATCCTTCACCCTGCCATTTACCAAGTACATGACCTTCGGCAGATTTCCTGTTCTCTGTCACAGGTTTTTCAATTGCATATCACAGCACATTTTAAGAAGGAAAAATCTCTCCAGGGCGTAGCTCAGTGATACTGCCTCTGCCTGGCAAGCGAGAGGTCCTGAGTTCAACTGCTGGTACAAAAAAAAAAAAAAAAAAAAAAAAAAAAGAAATTATCTCAAGTGGCTGTTTCAAACATGAAGGAGGTAAAACTTAGTTATTATTGCCTTGTGGGTTTTATTTAAGTCGTTGGTCTCATCTATTAACACTTACCCTGCATCCGAGGTTTACTATGTAACCACAGTGACCTCCACTTAGTCTTTTAAATATGATAAATAATGCAGACCTTCTTCCAAAGCCTTCAGTGGTTACCAGATAAGCAGTTCTGCACCTAAACCAATGCAAAGTCCTGGTGTTTATTTGTTTTTGTTTTGATTTTGATTTTGGCTTGTGGTTCCGGGGATTGAATCCGAGTCCTTCACACTGAACTACATCCCCAGCTCTGATTTATTCATTCATTTATTTATTTGTGAGACAGAGTCAGTTAAATTACCGTGATGCTCAAGCAGGACTTTAACTTCAGCCTCCTAGAGTATTAATATTACAGATGTGTATTACCATATCCAGATGACAACATTCTTATTTGGCCAACACCTTGACCATGTCAACTGTTAGTGTCAAATTCACAGAATGGAATCAGCTCATGGTCCAAGTTAATGTTATACACACAAGGTTAACCATCACTGTCTCTTGTTTTTGACTTTCTACTTTTCATCAGCCCCCTATTTGGCCAAGTTCTAGTTATTCACTACCTGACACAAACTCAAAATTTTTATTTGACACTCAGGGGCTAAGCCAATAAGCAAACTATATCCTGAGAAATCAGAAAAGTTTAAGACTTCACATACTGGCTAAGAAAGTTGGGGGACATATATCTGTCTATCTATCATCTATCTATCATCTATCTATCTATCTATCTATCTATCTATCTATCTATCTATCTATCTATATCTTGAAGCATTTAATTGTATGACACAGCCTCAGAATACTTCCCAAGCTAACTATCTATGTAAAGTGCAAGCCTAGGTCACATCTCCTCATACTTAGCAGACCACGATTTGCATGGAATGATTTTGGATTGTGAGCCACAGATGCTTTCTCAGAGATGGGATCTGGCACGAGGGCAGACAATATACAGTCTAATTAAAAAAAAAAAAAAAAAAAAAAAAAAAAAAAGATCTACACCATGTAATAAAAAGAGATGATTTGGGCCAATCAGTTTCCCTTGTAAATCTGAACCAGTAATGCCTGAATCCATTAGTGACAGGAGGTAAAGTGGAGGATGCTGTGAAGGAGAGTTTTGGACCGTAGCAAGCTGTGTTAATTACACATTAATCACCTGAAGTGTTTCATTGCTGAAAGGACTTGCTGGCTTTAAAGACTTTATTATAAGTGAGGAATATAGTTCAGCAACAGCAGGGAAAAGCTAGGCATTGAGAGGAATCCACAGGGCCTTGACAGATTTTATTTTGTCCTCCCGTGTCTGGTTGAGGTGACACAAAACAATTGCATTTCCAGGTCTCAAGGTATCACTGGTCTGCCTATAAAGCAACAGACATCAGGAACCTAAAGTCAGCTCTTAGTATCTAAAGGTGTCTGAGAATAAACTATCAGACCAGCCTTAACCATTGACATCCTCCTAACTCAAGTCATAAATCCAATTATTATTACTAAACAATGCTGACAGCCTGGCACATTCTGGTCATGGATGCATGATCACAGAACATCATATATTTTAGCTAAAGCACTCCATAATGTTTGTCAAGGATCAAGAGTTTGGAAAGAAGCAAGGGATGGATGAGTTGAAGTTAACCCTTGATATGTACAGTTTTAAATCATAGTTGAGCAGAAACTAAATAAGCGCAGGAAGCTGTTAAGTGGGAAGTAGAGCAGAGGAGATGGACACTGTCTTAGTTACTTTCCTCTTGTTGCTGCGACAAAATACCTGACTCCCAAAGTTTTAAAGGGGCAAAGGTTTATCTAGCTCACATTTTGTAAAGGTTTAAGGCCATAATCTGCTGACTCCAAAGAGGGTTGGCTTGGCACAGGAACATTGAAGAGTAGAACTAGTCCATGGCAAGCAGAATATAGCAAAAGCAAGCAACCAAGGGGCAAGAAAACACTCTTTTTTTTCCCTTATATTGTATACAGTTTCCTGGGATTAAAGTGGCACCAATCCAATCTATGGACTGATTTAACAATCAGTCCCTTAATCCCAGCATTACACCATGAATCAGTTATAAACTTTAGACCCAATAACCTCTGGAAAAACCTCATCTATGACCATATAAGGTATTGGGGAACATCTAGACACAAGCCATAACAGGAGCTAAAACTGAACAAGGATAGTCAGGAGATAGGGAGTTGGAGAGATACTGATTGTTAGAGTCTTCTCCATCTTTAATGACTTTCCAAGCCCATCTTCTGTTTTTCTTTATTAAAGTAAATACAGTAAGTGACTATTCTTTTCAAAACATAGATAACAAAATAATGCACTAGTGATATCTTCCCAGATATTGCAAATGTATATGTGGATCTGAGCTTCTTAATCTCTTTTTTGTTAATATTATTTTAATTGACAAATTATATCTGCACATTTATAGGGTACAGTAGGATGTTTTGAAAACACAAACAATAAGATATGGAAAGAGAACAAATAAATCTCATCGCTTCCACCTTGGGTTTTAAATTCACTGGATAGCAAAATGCTTGTTTATAAGAGGGAACTAGGAAAGTAGACTAGAGTAGAATGCCTGCTCTCTTCAGACAACAACAGTTACAAAAGGAAAATCTAGAAACATTGTATTTGATTTCCTCTCATCCAGTTCTCTTCCTCAATCATAGCAATCAACTAAATCAACCCTTCTTCCTCAGAAAACTGTTTTTTAGTGGTTAGACATGGCAAAAAAAAAATTCAAAGTCAAAACATTTCTGAAACTGAACCCTTCTCACTGATACATAAAAACAGGAGGATTAAAATTTCCCTGACAAACAAAAATAAATGACATGACATAACTGAAAACATTAGCAACCATTAAAATGTCACAGAAAAGTTACTCCTTTTGAATGAAATTCTCTTTGTTCAACTCTTGCTTGATAGCTAGTCCCTGAAGTTTCTTCAGATTCAACCACCTATAATGATAGAAAAGCATAAGCCACCCAATTCTGCCCAGAGTAATTTGCCTTGTATAGAAATCATTACCATGAAATTCTACACAGTAATGTTGTCATCATATCCCTTATAGTACTAACACTTTTTGAGTTTAGATAAAAAGATTTGCTCATGGATATCAGCCTGCCACTTTGCACTTTTGTAGCAAATAAAAAACTAGTTGTAAATACAACTCACTGAATATTCCAGAATTAATCAGCTTCTCTTTGCATTAGTCTCTCATTTATCTATGGGTTTCCTAGATTGCTTCTGACACCACAATTAGGGGAGCTGAAATACTGAAATAAAAGCATCTACGATAGTCATTTCTCTCCACTTAGAAGCATGAATTATTAGGGAAAATCTAGCAGACTGCCTACAGAGATGTGTCTTCTGGTCCCTTGAAAGAGCATCTTTTCACAGAATATTGTACAGAGTACTAATTGGCTGTCCTGGTGTTCCCAGCCCTACAATGCACAAGAGGTCTGGAGATGGTTATGTTAAGAATCAAAAAATAAAAGTTTTATTTCAAAAGTGAATGTAAATGTCAAAGAATATTCACAAAAGAAAATGTATGCAATGCAAAAAACTAACACAGACATAATTTTAAATTCCTAGATATCATACATCTGGAACAAAGAAGAAGTTATAAAAATAAGGCAAAGCCAAAGTCTTCATCAGAAGTAGATACATTCAAAAGATATTACATTTTTATAGTTCTTCATTTTTAAAAAATAGTTTAAATGTTTTTATTTAATATCTAAATTAAATTTTAATTTAAAATGTACAACTTGTTAAAATGCAGGACAACAAACAAAATATATTCCATAAAACAAATTAAGTGAAACAAAGGAAAAAATAATTATGACCTTATTCACCTGTCTCTCCATAGTGATAGCTGACCTGCACGTGCACAATGTCTCTATTTTCACATAAGCATACACTTATTCTCATGCAAAAGTTAACCTGGTAAGAAAGCCTCTCACCCATAACACAGAAAGGGAATTTACAGTTTTGAAGTTCTCATATTGTGACTGCTATCAAATCTCAACTTGCCTTGCTCACCTTCAATAATAGTCGGGAGATTTTAGTTTATTTATTTACTTTTTGGTGCCAAGAAATCAAACTGCACTGTACCACAGAGCTATATCCCCTCACCTGAAATAATTTCTTCATTTTATGTACTGATTGAGAAAAACATAATTGTGATGGTCATTCCGCCATTTGTTATAGTCCAGTTCTTCTGAAACCTATAAGGAAAGATGGCCTATTAGTATTTTCCCCTCTTTAAATCAACTTTAATATATCTCATTATCCCCAAGTTCATCTTATACCTATACTCACCTATTTTATGCTGTGATAGGCTGTGTTATCTTTCTGTTGCTATTATAATATACCAGAGAAATAAATTTATAATGTGAAAAAGTTTGTTTTGGCTAACGACTTCAGATGCTTTAGTCCATGGTGACTCGGCCCTACTGCTTTGGGCCTGTGACAACATAGTATATCATGTCAGAATTGAGTGGCAAAGGAGTCCAGTCATTTTATTTTGGCCTGGAAGTGAAAGAGTGTGACAGGGTAGACATCGTAATATCCCTTTTATGCCCTCAGTGCCCTAACTTTCTTGTTCTAGGCCCTTCTTAAAGATTCTAACATCTCCTACCATTGCTGTTGGCTAACAACCAAGCTTTCAGCATATGGGCCTTTGAGGAACTTTTGTTTTTTTACAGGGAAAAGGAAAACAGGAAAAAGTTTAGGAATAATACAGAATTTCAAAAAAAGCAAAAAGAAATGACTAGTTGATAAATTACATATTGTTATCTTAGAAGTAGTTGCTCAAGTCACAAAATCAAAGCATAAAAAGTGGAAAATCAGTGACAGTACAAACCATTCTGTTTGATGAACTAACAAAAAGTTAGTAGCGTGGTTATCTATCTCACACACTTATACATACAGTTATATCCTTTAGAGCACTGTCTTTCCCTTTCATTATCACAATATCTATTTTAGATTTTGGATCTTATTACTCTTTCAGTTGAATTTTTAAGATCCAGACCCAACATTCTTTATCTGAAGTCCAAAGGCTTATTTCCATCTTACAATGCAAAATGCATTTAGTACAAAGCTAAGAATCTTCAAAATCTTCACTGTTTAAGCATTGTTGAAAAATTAGCATTCACAGTGTCTTCTGAGCTTCAAGGCATATTCTCATCTGGGAACTCCTATAAAAATTAGAAAGGACGCTATGTATGTATTTTTGAGTTATAATGCCATAAAGTAAACATCCCCATTCCAAAAAGAAGAAATTTGATCACAGGAAAGATTAGTTAGACCAAAGCAAGACTAAAACCTGAAAGGGTATATGTTATGACTTGTTCCCATGTCTGAAAATGAGGCCTCACTGAAGTAGAATATGGCTCCCAAAATTCTGGGGCAGCCCTAACCCTGCATTCTGGATACATTCACTACATTCATTATTTGGAAGTAGTTCTTACTGCCTAGAGTTTTTCTAAGAAGGCAGTTCATGCTCCTGGCATCTTTAACTTTCTGGTGTCTCCACTGTATCTTAAACCTCACTCTCGTAGCTTTACAACTCACACTCCCAGGGGCTGTTTCACGCAAGGTACCTGGACTTTGCCTCATAATGCTTGGCTTCTCAGGCTTTGCTTTAGTTTATTATTTTATTTTATTTTTTTTTTATTTTAAAGAAAATAAAGCAAAACAAAACAATGAGAGTGATATTGGATTTCAAAAACAAGACAGTAGGAAATCAACAATAGTTACTATACTTCACATTGCTATCCCCCAACCAGTTGCTCAGACTACCAGTTACATGTAAAGTCAATCGAACAATACAAGCACTAAGTTATTTCTTTACTTCAGTTGCTATCATTTCAGAAATGTCAGCCATGTGGCTCCTAATTTCTTCTATTGTATGTGTCCGGGACTTGTTTTTGGGTGGGCTGGAGGTCTGAGAGTGTACCTTTCTCCTTCACCTTGCCATTTTCCTGTGTTTCTCCTGATCAGCTGGTTTCAGAGTCTTGGGTGCTTTCTTCACAGACTGCCCATCCTATAGTACAGGGGATTGGGCTAGACACACGGGTTCCTCTGACCCAAGGTTCATGGGGTGGCAGAGAGGTGGAGGATGGTGGCTCACTAATGCTCTTCTGATGGTGGCAGGGCCTCAGGACATGGCTTGTTTACCTCTGAGCCCTTGATGGCAGGCTCACCTGGAAGCACCTGGTCCCAATGCTGGTCCCTGGCTTTGGTGCATGGCTTCTTTTCCTCTAGGCCTGTAGCATCAAGCTCATCAGAGAGTGTAGCTTCCTCTATTCCAGGCCTCTTGTGTCAGGTTCATTAGGGTATCCCTGGTCCCAGTCTCAGTCTCAGCAGGGTCTCAGTGCAAGGCTGTGCTTTAAAACTTCAGAAGAAGCCTGCGGACCAAACAACCCTTGCATTCTGCATGTCTGCAAAGCTGGCTTCAGGTCAGCAATACAAGGGTCGGCTGATTATGGGTGATTGTACCACAGCCACAGTAGTCTCTGATGACCCAGACAGATGAACCAGGGCAATGGAAACTAAAGGAAACAATTCACCAGGCCTGCCTTGGGGAGCTCTTTTCTCAAAGGAGCCTTTGAACGGACTTTACACCTTTATTCCTCTGAGGTCTGTGATGCAGTTTTTCAATCTCTGAGATGCCTTCAGAAACTTTTTGTAATGTCTTGGTGAAAGGTGTTTGTCATTGTATATATGCACCACAGAGTTACATTCCTGGTCCTGGACTTCAATATAATGTCATTCATTATACCATCCTTTAACATAATTTTAAACTTCTCTGGTTCTGGAAAATCTATAAGTTTTTCAAATCTTTATCCTCCACTCTTTACTCCTGTTTCTCATTGTAAATCTAGTTAAAAACAGCTGGCAATGTCCATGCCACAGAGTGAATGCTGTATTGCCTTGAAATTTCCTCTGTCAGGTTAATTAGTCCATATAAACTCAGACCCCCACAAAGTCCAGGCCACAAACAAAATGAAGAAAAGTTCTTTGTCAAAATATTAAAAAAGTGATCTTTAATCCAATTAAAGATTTTTTCATTGATTTTTAAGCTGAAAATGGGTAAAAAAATTTGATAGCACAGAAAAAAGAATTGAAAGTGACACATGTAGGCATTACTTGTGTTATTATGTGGTAAGATACCAACTATTTTGAAAATTTTTGCTCTTTGGCTTTTAATTGTTTCATACAATTATGTACTATATTTATAATTTAAATTAAATATCTAGATATTAAACTTGTATCATATTATATAATAAATATAATAGATAAATAGATGCACATTTTAAAATAAGTCTTAAAATTGGTTAGTAAAAGAACCTGATATAAAATTTTCTTTTTTATTTCAGAAATAAAGTGAGCACATTCTGTTCTCTAACATGAGAATTTCTTTTTAAAAAAAATATTTAAAGAAAGACTAAGCAAAGCAGAAAACGGGTAGAAATAATACATACTTTCAAAGAAAAAATAAAGAATAAGAAATCACTAGCTGATGATTACATATTGTCCTCTTATAAATAGTTGTTCGAGATACAAAAGTGAAACATACAAAGTGGGGTTTCAAACAGCGAGACTGCAAATGGCTCTGTTCAACTGTCCAACAAAAACTTAGTAATATGGTTATCAATCCTATACAAATTATGAGAATTTCTTACTGAACATTCCTTTTTCCTATCTCTCAAAATGCAGAATAAATATACTCAGACTTTTGTTTCTTCTCTGTCACAATATGAATATATAAAAATTCTTTTATATATATCATAGAACAGGTCAAAGTAGACACATCTGCATTAATAATGCTTCGGTAACTTAAAGCAAAAGTAGCATCATCAATGAACAATCTTAACAGAAAAATATTTTGAGTGGTGTCAATATTGTTAACCGTTGCATCACAAAACTCTGAGTTACTTGCTACCCTCGAGTTTAGGCAAGGACATTCTACATTGTAATTTATAATTTTAAATGGACTGAACTGAATGATTGCTCCTCGGATGAGAGTTAAAATCAAATCCATCACAGACAATTAAGGTAAATAATCAATACATGTAGAAAAATAAAATTCTCTAAAGTAGGTCAAAACAGGCTGCAGATCAATGAACCAAAGAATATACCTTCTCTCCTCATTATGTTGAGAGATAAACCTGAATACAGTTGTCATAAAATGTTATCTAATTACAACAAAGATTAAGCAACCTGTAAAAAGCAATGCACAAGTAGTCTCATGTGACATTTTAATAAGGAGCATTAGCAGTAAGATCTAGATAGTGCACATCAGTCTTTTTATATTAAAGATAAATTACTATTCTTAAAGGACAGCAGTTCAGACTGTACCATTAATAAAGAAAGAAAATAAAATGAAAATAACATTCCTTAAAGACATATTTATAAATGTGGAAATAAGTTTCAAGCTGCTGTGTTACAACATTTCTTAGGGAGCTCAGGACATGTGTGAGATTAAGAGACATAGTTAGAGGAATAGTTCCCAGGCTCAGACACTCTCCTACTGATACATTCATCCTCTTATTGAATTCTAGGTCCACTAATGTTTCTAAAACTTGTTCCACTTTTCTTTCACTCACCCTGTTCTTCCTTCTCAAACCTGAAGTTATCTTTCAAGATGTAGGGTAAGACATTTCTTTGCTGAAACCACACCCTTCTGCACCTACACAAAGTCATTTCTGCCCTTTAGTAACCCTTACAAACCCTGTCTACTTGTGTGTGGAGACAGACATATCCCACGTGTAGACAGTACAACCCCAATTCCATTGTAAGCTGTTTGAAGCAAGCATTCTGCTGATATTTTTCTGAATTTCTATTATATAATTTCTTCTATCCAATAAACTGTGTCTGACCATTTAGAAGTCTTTAATTATATCCATAGCTATATCTCCTTTGTTATCTATTTTCATTTAACTTCAATTATTATCAGTTGTTCACCATGTTAGAACTTATACATCATGAAAATGTTTGCAAATGGAATTGAAGTAGTAACAGTAAGATCCAGGTTGTGCGTACCAGTCTTTTTATGGAAGGGAAGTGGAATTGAAGCTATAACTTGAGCAATAATTGTATTAGTCCACTTTCAGTTTCTGTAATAAAATTTCTGAGTCTACATGATATAAAAAGATTCATTTATTTCACAGCTTTGAAAACTGAAAATCTAAAATTGAACAACTTCACTGGTTCAATGTGTGGTAAGATTCCTCTGGCTGCATCACAACCTGCTGGATGGCATCATGGTAAGAGTGTGTGTGTCATGGTTTATGTTGATGGCCCCCAGGACTTATGCATTTGCATTGTGCATTTGTGATTGGTTCATTGTCTAGCTTGGATCAATGGTGTCAGTGCTACAACCATCTAGGGGTGGAGCATAAGGTATGTGTCCCAATCTCTTGCTGGTTTCTGCTTGCTGTTTGCAGCCCCCATGAACTACAGCCCCACCATGCCATCCTGCCTTGGAGCCAACTGAGTATGGGCTAAAACCTCCAAAAACAGTAAGAAATAAACCTTTCCTTTCCCAACTTTGGGCATCAGGTATTTTGTCTTAGCAACCAGTAAAAAATAACTAAGACAGCATGTGAGAGGGACAGAACAGTGACTGGGCAAGACAGGGAGCAATGGTAAGTCAATGGCCAGTGATGTGCTTCTCATCCTCTTGGGAAATGGATGGGGTCCCTAAGGAACACCATTAATCTCCTCTAAGGGTTGCCCTCACAAAAACCTGATTGTTTCCCACTGCACCCTGCCTCTTAAAAACTACACCATTTCTCAAGATTGAGACAGGTCTTTTAGCACAAGAACCTTTGAGTACACACTCAAACCATATTCAAACAATAGCAGTACCTTGTCCAGCTCATAAAAAGGCTATTCCCCTTGATAGGAAGAGGATGATCAGAGGACACATTTGAGATCATCTAATTTAGCTGTAAGAAAGGCTTTCTGGTGACGATAAAGATTTTATCCCTAAAAAGAAAGAAGATGAGAAAGGACATGTGTTCAAAAGAGATGTCAACAGTACAAAGTACTGACATAACTGTGTTCAGGGAGTTTAAAGGAGTCGAAGTATGAAGTACTAGGAGGAAGTGGCAGTGTTTGGTCAGATCTTTGTGTCTAAGTTACAAAAAGTCTTACAGCTTTGAAACATTTTGTGATCTCTTGATCTTTATCCTATTTAACACATGAAGCCCAATTCTTGCTATAATACATAAGATTCATTAAACAAGAACAAGGAACATCTGGTAGAAGTTTAAGAGAAATGATTTAGGAAGAGATTGGCAATAGAGCATATCTTAGGCAGAGCCATCAGTAATAAAATCAGTCATTAGAGAATGAAGGAGAAAGTTGACTATCCAAAAGGGGCTTAAAAAGAGAAGTTAGAGAGATGGGAGAAAAGCAAGAAAGTATATTCACAAGGAAACTTTAAAATCAATGTTTTGTAAAATGGCAGATGTAGACATAGTGATACATTTCTGTAATCTTAGCTACTTAGGAGGAGGATAATAAGTTCACACCCATCCAAATCCAGCAATTAGAAACCCTGACTTAAAAGCAAAAATAAAACAAAAGGGGGAAAAAAAACTGGGGTTTATCTCAGTATGAGGCCCTGGATTCAATTCTAAATGAGAAGGAAAAAAGTGAGACCAATCTATAACATAGAATCTATAATTTAGATCTTGTTTTCAATATAACCTTTTCTCCAATAAAATGAATCATGCTTCTTAAGGAAATTGTTCACTATATGATAGGGACAGGAAATACACAAAATGATTTTGGACCACTTTATTGCACCAGCCAATAACAAAGTAATTTTTTTTTAAAAAAAATAATGCATTATTGGGAGCAAGTCAAACAGATAGGAGATAATTGGAAGGGATCCCAGTGACCAAAGATAGAAAGATTTGAGCAACAAAATCAATAAATTGTTGGATTACAACCCAGAATATAAAACAAATATCCTTGTATCCATACCTATATAAGTGAATTATTTAATAAATAATAAGTGGTAGAAATTTTAAAAAGTCACCCAGAGAATCATTTTAGATAATTTGTGTAGATATTTAATATTCAAGGAAGCAAAGCATAATTTTCCACTCTTCTGGTGTGGGTTGCACAACAGAAGACTTCCTGCAAAAGATTAAAATATGAGAAGAGAGAAAATATTGAATTTCCAGTGCTGTTATCAAAGTCAACATAAACAGTGATAAATCATATTGACAGTATGCACACTTGATATGATGTGATAAAATACCTCTGTGATTTTCCTCCCTAAGTCCAATAATCCAAATTTAATCACAACAAATCCCAACTGATGGACATTGTACAAAACATCTAAACTGTAATTCTCAGAAGAGTCAATGTCATCCAAAGAAGAATTTCAAGAGGAGGATAAGGGGATATGATGACTAAATGTAATGCTGTGTCTTGGATGGGTTCTTGGAACAGAAAAGAGACATTGGAAAACAACAAATCTGAATGAAGCATGGACTTTAGTTAACCACAATGAAGCAGTGTCAGAGCATTAATCATGATAAAATGAAATGCTATATATAAGACATTAAAAACAAGGGAAAGTGGATGTGATGGTTTATAGGATTCTGTGCTGCTTTCACAAGAATTCTGCCAAACTAAACTGCTTTAAATAAAAATTTATTTCTCTAAAAACAGGGCATATTTGTCCTTGTCAAATACGTTCCAAAGAAAACAGATACCAACTGATCAGTTTTTTATGGTTCTCATGATATCAGATCCTCACTGATTTTGCAAAGAGCACTTCCAAAGTCATGAGGAGTAAAAGTAAGTTGACTCTCCCTCCACTCACGGGTCGTTTTCCTTACATCGCTCACGGATTGTACCTAACAAGAAAGCACGGAGATAGAAATTAGTGTACAGGAAGGTTGAATTCAGAGATTGTATATGCAGGGAAGGTACAGGAAAGTGTACAGCTCTGATGAAGGCCTAACTAAGATTCGATCAAGCCTTAAGGGAGCACTGAAATTCACAGGGAGCCTCTAAGATGCCCCACCGGGTCCAGTGATAGCTGAGCCTTGCTACTCTCTCACCGCTGGTAACCGAGTGACAGTGCCCCAAAGAAGGATGTGATCTTGGTTGAAGCAGTCAGTGAAGATTAACAGCCTCGAGAAACGGGCCCTCTGTTCTGAGCAAGAGACTCCTGCAGCACACCCTGGCACCTGGTATATTTGACACTGGCACCTCCACATTTGATTCTTCGGTCTTTTCTGAACTTGTCTGACCTTCTTCATATGTTCATGTTCATAGTTGATGATGTCCTATAGTTTGTTTGCTTATATTGGAACTTTCATTTCTGCTTCACATTCTTCCTTTGCTTTGTGAAGATTTCTAAAAGGAAAAGTATTCAGGCCCTTATGGAGAATGAGTGACTCCATTTCTGTTACCTTGTACAAACATTTCCAGTTGTTAAGAACCACTTGAGGACCATAAGCAAAGATGTAACAGCCCTGTATAATCTTAAAAAATTCCCACCTAAAGAACACTTACCATAAACTCAGAAAAGATTGGGTAACATGATGGGAGGCAGCAGGGGAGACCAGTAATTGATCATTTAAAAGGAGTTGATAATTGTGAAAGCAAATGATAGACAAAATTCCCCAGTCATCTTACTGGAAAAATTCATCTTTAACAATCACAAGAACATTCAAAGTTATTACCATCACCCTCCACACAAAGCTCCTCCAAGAAACAGTTCTCCCACAGTGTGCTGAGAGAAAGCGCTTAAACAGTGGGTTAAGGTCCTCTCACGGGTGCCATGGAATCTATTAGTTGCACCCAAAGAGTAATTTTTAAACAATAGTACAGAGGCTCTGACCCACAAAATATTAGTCTTTCCTTTGTATTCAATTGCAGGTCAGATGTCATACAATGTACCGTATTTCAGCTCATTTTTCAAGAATAACAGATCAACTCTTAAGAAGCAGCTTAGATGAATATAGAGATGTTAAAATTAAAATAGTGATAAAGGAGAGGCTATGCAATAGATAATATGCCATCTAAACATAAAATGAAACAATTTACCAAAATTGAGGAATCACTCAATATCTCTGCTCAAAGTGATTGTAAGATGTATTGACCAATTAGTATAGGTAGAATATGTTTTTCATTTGAAGTGCTTGTGACCAGAAATGTTGCAGATTTCAGATCTTTTCTGATGTTGGAACATTTGCAAATATATAATCCAACACACTATGCATGAAACCAGAGTCTAACAATAAATTTGTTTATTTTTCATATGTACCTTTTGGAAATAGCTGAAGGTAATCATACATGTCTTCATAATTTTGTGCATGAACTAAAGTTTCACGATGTGGAATCTTTCTCTGTGGCACAGTGTTCATTCTAAGTTCGCAAATTTTGGAGCATTTCGAACTGCAGACATTTGGGTTAGGTATGCTCCGTGTATAACACAGACAATAGGTTTAGAGCAGGCAAGACCATTAGCAAATAGGCTGTTAAGTACATGAAGCTGAAGTTTCAGGACATCTCATTGTCCTGAAACATACCTACAATGACTTTCAAAATTCTGCATCCTTTTTCATAAAGAGGACCTAAAAGCTTCATAAACGTGACCCACAAATCCTGAATAACATCCCTGCTTGAAGCACACATTTTGATATTGTCATATCAAAATGTAAGGGATACTCATGTATGTTGGAGATTTGCAGTCCTTCTACACGAGTTCCACTCTAATGTCCTGAAATAAAGCATAAAAAAAGTCCTTCTATATAAGTGTCAATACTGAGAAATGTCATCAATAGAAGCCAAGTTTTCCATGCCAATTAAAAACTTAGCACCTGTAAAGATATTTTAGGAAAAGAAAAAAATATTTTTAAAAAACTCATTATTTTTCAAGTGGAATTTAATTGAGCACCTACTTTGGACCAGACACAATATTAAGTAGTCAATAAATCACTCCAAATGGACAGAAGACCCCAGCTAAGAAACATCTTATGTTTGAAACATGAATAGGCAATATACAAAGATCATACCTTCATCAGATGAGTCTATTATTTTGTAAATTTGGAGTGAAAGAAGATAAAAATGTTTCTAAAGAACCATATATGCATCTTGGGGTCTGTTACCCATGTCATAATAGTGTGTTCTATCTGTTTGGCCCCACAAATAAGTCATAACCTTCATTAAGTATTAATTACTTTTGGGTCACTATTCTGCATAAGGCCAGCACGAAAAGCAAAGAAAAGCAAGTAGAGTAGCCACAAATACAGCCTTCACTCTTTCAACAAATGTGCACTGAGCAAAGCCCTGCTCTAAGTGATAGACATGACATGGGCCTTTCCCCTCCAAAACAGATGAAAACAACTGAATATGTTGATTCCGCTTTATGACACGAGATATTGTGGATATTTTGAAAGTACATGGGGGAAGGGTGAGCTTAGAATCAGCAGAGTAGGAGTAGAAGGCAAATATCCCAGAGTAAATAATGCCAGATTTGGACCCATAAAAAGAAGAGAGAAACTGTTCTCCAGGCACTGAAAAATGGTCACAATGTTTAGAACATAGCATGCAGTGGAAGCAGATACAAGGGGAGAATAAAAAATAAAAATTTGCCACTGCATTTAAAGGCATTTAAAACTGACCTCAAGACAGTAAGAGGGAAGACGCTGATGTTTACAAGCAGCTTTGAATTAATTTTCTATCTCTTATTAAAATTAGATGATGTAAGCTAGCTCACATTATTTAACTTGTCGGAGCCTTAATTTTTCACCAGTAGTGAATAAATAATAACTTCTTAAGCAATGTTGTACCATCAAATAAGATAATAAATGGGAAAACACTGTGGAAAAAATGTTCGGACATGGTCGACAACTATAAGGTGCCATTATTGCATGAATGATTGCAGATTGGGCTTGGGAAATGACACCCCTACTGAAGACAAAGTGCAGTAATATCCAGAGGCTACTCAAGCACGAGGATCTATGTGTTCTTCAAGGCACTTGATCTACGGTGGAGAATGAGGTCTGACAGCACAGTCAGAACAGTCAGCACATTCCACTGCGTCATGGCACACCGCACTGTAATGCAGCTGGGGCGCTTCCAACTCCAGCAGGGCCCAAGGCTATTCAGAAGGGCTCTGCCTGCTGAGCTCACACTCTGCAGTGCCTTAAGGCATTTTGGGAAGGTTGTATGTGTAATGCTATGATGACTGCTTTTCTGAGTCCAAAAGCTAACTAACTCTCTCAGCTACTTAGGGAGCTGTGGCAGGAGGATCACATGTCAAGGCCAACCTAGACAGTATAATGAAGCTCTGTATCTTGAAAAAATAAACCACAGACAGACAGACAGACAGGAAATAAGAATGTGAGAGTGGAGGAAAAATGGAGGGAGGGAGAGAGAGAAGGTGGGAGAGTGGGAGGGGAGGAAAGTCAGGGAAACCCTGATACACACATTATGATTTGATATTACAGTAGCAAATTTAGGACTTCTTTCTCCTTTTGTGTTTTTCTGCCATCTGTTTATCTCTCTGTCTTTCCACCTGTCTGTTTATCTATCCATCCATTTATCTAAACTTTAATTTAACACAACAATGATCTTGTAAGGTTGAGACAAGTATTGGCTCCATTTGAGGAACCTGAGGCTAAGCCAAAATATGAGACTAACCTACCATCACACCACTGTGAGAGACGGTGTCTGAACCCTCGATTCTCTGACTCCTGTATCACCCACATCCTTATATAGCAAAATACTATACCAGCAAACACAGAGATTTATTCTCCTGAGTTAAAATGATGTTTCCTTTGCCAATTTATCACTGTATCATCTAACAAAGCAAGTTAAAAAGATGAAAAAAATCTACCAAAAATAGCACAAAAATTAAGCCATCTAGTACAGTGCAAGTATCCAGAAAAAATATCCACTTGATATAAAATTATATGGAACCTAGCCAGGTACAGTGGTACACACCTGTGATCCCAGCACTCGGGAGGGTCATCAAGAACTTGAGACCAGCCTGGGCTAAACAGTGAGTTCAAATCCAGCCTAAACTACTTAATCAGACCCTGTCTTGAAAAAAAAATATAATGATCTTGATTTAGAAAAACTGCCTCAAGTTATGGCTCACAAAACTGAGTATAAATCATATCAAGTTCAAACAGGCATCATTGCCGTGGGCCTCTTTTTAAGTCTTAAAAATATAACTTTATGTGTCCCAAAGGTATATAGCATTTCAGTCTGAAAGATAATAAGATTGATGAGGCATTTTATAAACATAAAATACTTCGATTTTAACCTGATATCAGAAAGAGTATTTTATTTTAGCCTTGTAGCTAAGTTGAGGAAACATGAACGAGCAAACTTTAAAGTATAAATAATTCAACCCACACCAGCTCAGCAATGTATAGTGGGCTAATGGATACCTGCACCACTAATTTGTATCACAGTAGCTGGGATATTCTGAAGGATAAAATATTTGCCAAATATAAAATGGGAGAAAGTGAGAAATATTAGCTTACTGGTTTATTTGCACAAGCATGTCCTTGCAAGTACTAGATAGTACAAAATGTTAAAAGGGACAAAACAAAGTTCCACTTTGAGATTCAAAACTAGGTACAGCAGCAGTGGACCAAGAGTCACTGATGATCAATTATCAAGGGTGCACTTCAGAGACCACAGCTGACAGGAAGCCAATAGGCCTCCCAGTCCACAGGGTACAGATGTCAAAGCAGGCAACAATTCAATTGCTTCAACAGAACAACAGTATCTATGACCCAGAAGCAAGAATTTGGCTCACAAGTTCAATAGAGTGTCCTGTCCAGTGCTTTCCTTATAAGGGCCTAAGTAACAAATGAAAAACAGGCTGACCAGGACAGAAGAGCAAGGACATAATTAGAATGTCAAGAATTCTAATAAAGAGGCATGGTCTGTAAAACCAAAAACACAAGGTGATTTTTCCTGCTTCTTTTGATAGTAAATCTGTCTTCATCTGTGAGTAAAGTTTGGCAGCATTGAGGTGGCAGTAGAAATTGAACAGATTTGCAGAATGCACTGTGATAATAAGTACCGTCATAAAACCTTCATAAACTCTTATGAAATTTTACCTCTGAATAAGGATTGAGGCACCATGTGATTTGTTCTCACAAGGCTCATGGGTGCAGAGTTTAAGAAAATTACCAAAGTTGTATAAATGTCTTTACATCATCTATAATAATCTGAACCTCAAACTTGTGTGGAAGAGAAAAAAAAAGCTCCTCATTCTGGTAAAGAAAGACATTTCATACAAAATCAATTTGATGGATAAATGGATAAGAGTTATTTATTCCACAAGGGTAAGTGTGTGCAGAAACATTCTTACCAGAGCAGTCTTAAAACTATGTGTATCAGATGGAAGGCTAAACTTGAGTGACTTTCTGTCATGAGTCTTAATCATTACACATATGTCTAATGAGGAATTGGGGAGAAAGACAGACCCACACAGAGGCAAGTAGAAATAAGCAGTCTGAGTCATTTACAGCGACATCTCCCAACAGTACTAGGTAGGCCGTAGAATCTCCTTAAACAGTGTCTCAGCCCATGTGTTCAAACATCTGCATGATTTTCTCTGCCTCAATGCCTACTTCACATCTTGCTGTGTTACATGTTAAGGTATCCTTAGTACAAAAGATTTCTCTCGGAAAATGTGTCAAAGGGCTGGGCATGTAGCTCAGTGGGACAGCACTTGTCTGGTATGCACAAGGCCTTGGGTTTGATTCCCAGTATGACAGAAAGCAAAGCCAAAACCACAGCAAGATAGACAGAAAATGTGTCTAAGGATTGGGTCCCTTAGGAGACACTTTCTGTTTAAAGAGAAATGGAGCAGCTGCTGGTTTATGCATGAGGGCTCTGAGCATTGTGTTGCAGGAGAGTACTCTCCTCCATGAGGCTGCCTTTCCTCGCTATGGAATTCTCCATCCCTCATCAGACATTTACTGACTAGAAATAAATTGCAATATTATTATTGACAAATCACCTTGATTTTTCAGCCTTTGACTTTCTTCCAGGTAGACAAAGGCTAATACCCACTTTTCATGACAACAAGAAAAGGGGAGGGGACTGTCTGTCCCTGAAAAAGCATTTCAAACATCAGCTGCTTAGAAAGAAAGTTGCTTGGGAAGGGAAGGGTGTTTTTCTTCATCCCCTGATGCTCATGTTGGAGCCTGCCTGTGGCTTCAAATTCTATACTGTATCAAAAACTTCCCATTCATCTCATATTATTATGGCTAAACTCTTTTATTATTTTCCTTTGTGTTACAAATCTCTTAACTGATTCTTGGCAGTGGAATAGAAACCAAAACTGGCATTTGATATGATACCGAACATGTTAGGTAAATCTCTCCCTCAGGTTACTGGATCAGATAAAAGTCAGGGCTCAAAAATTTCAAAGCTATTTCCATATAAAAGCTGCCCAACCTTAAGGTCTTTCTTGGTTAAGGTCTAGTTCCAGAGGGATTTATGTTTACAAGTTTTATCTTCCTGAATAAGAATAGCTGCAGAATAAGCAGTATCTAAACAGAGAACTGAAAGAGAAACAGAATTGAAAGAGAAACAAACAGAAATTAGGAAAACTGGGAAAGAAGAGTTTCAGAGAAAAAACTAATGCACATTTACTAGTCAGTGGAAAAAAGCAGTCTGTAAGCCTTTTACAAACCTCTGCAGATGAAATAAATGCCTAGAGCAATATATTACATCAAAAAGAATAAAATACTATTCATAAATGTCCTTGGCACTAATCATAGTAAATATTATCTTTTGATCAGTTTTAAGAGGAAAATTCATTTCACTTTATGTAAGACTTTTAAAAATTTAATGACACATAGCATGTAAATTTACATAATAGAAAATATTGTTCCAATAGAATATTTGGCTTATTTTCAGAAATGCTCACAAACATCATTTATTACTTAAAGGTGGATTTCCTAAGCAATTAGGCATAGGAGAATTCTAATTAAAAGTTAAATTAGCATGCACATAAACATAATCGAATAGTCACTGTAATTTTCTGAAATACACTAACAACTAGAAGAGTATTTGGCTTTATCGTATTTTTTTTAAAAATCTCATCATCTCTTCAATAAAACTACCATGGAAACACTCTCAGAAATCACCTTTATTGGGCGGCTGAGTTATACTTCGAATCTAAGTGTTTATGCTGTGTGCCTTTGTTTTCTCCTTAATGGAAGGAAGGAATTGAAACCACTATGAATTCAGTGAGGGAATGGAAAGGCTCCAGGAAGTGTAAGCAGGATTGGCGTAGGGCTGTGCTTGAGGGATTCTAACGTCTCTTAAAATTTTGAAACACTGGTTTTAAGAGATCCAAAAGCGCTCTTAATCCTCCTCTTTAGATTTACCAAGGTAAATGTATTTGAAGTAAAACAGAGTGGTACAACCATGAAAACATAAGAGACACTGGAGCCCAACTGTCTGTGAGTTCAAGACTGTATTTAACTGCCTATTGTGACACTTATTTATGTTTTCAGCTACTGAACTTGTGGTCCTACAGAAACTGCTCTGAAGTCATCCTTGTACTAACCTTCCAAACACATATCCATAGCATTATTTCTGTGAGTGTGTGCATGCATGTGTGTGTGTGTGTGGGGGGGTGTGTTCTGCCCTTGACTGTTAAATCTATGAGAACAGAGATCATCTCATTCACTCTTCTGTCCCCAGCAGCTAGCCTGGTGCTTCTGACATACTAGATACTGAATAAATATCTGCCAATGAATAAGTACTTATACTATCACACCCTCTTTCTTTATTTCTGTAAATTTTATTTTAAAAAGAAAAAAATCAGAAAAATTAAGAACTAAACAAACCTAGAAAACAACAACAAAAGCAAAAAAAAAATAGCTGTATAGGTTTTCAAAACAGGATGCTAGAAATTTAACAATGGTTGTTGCACTGCATATTGTTATCTTCAAAATAGTTGCTCAGGTCACCAGACACTGAATAAAGAAAAACAGTAAAAACTAGGAGGGCTTTCCTTCTATCTTGTTTTTAAAATCCAGTGTTAATACATTCTTTTAAATAACCTTGTTTTCTGTTAGGTCAGTGAAAGTATTTGTATCATGAAGTTGTAAGGGAATGCTGTTTTCATTTATATGGATATAGTGTTTCACTTATTTATGGGAACAAGGCTGAGGCTACTCGGATGCAAAGTTAAAAGACATAGTCATGCTACTCAGCAATAAAGAATGATCACATTGAGATATTTATAAATAAATGGATGCATCTTGAAACCATACACATAAGCGAAATAAATCAAACTCACATGTATAAATACCCAATAGTCTCCCTAGTGTAAGGAATGGTAAAAATACATAAAAGTATGTGGTAATTATGATTCCCCATTATATTTCTTTGAAGCCTTATAATGTTTTCATTCATTAGTTGGAATGGTTTTATTCTGGGGTGTTTGATTTTATTGTATGTGATGGTATAAACAGCTATTTTGAAGAAAACAAGACACTATTAAAGCCAGTGGTGATTTAATATCATCTCATTTTGAAGTCCCACCAAGCTTTTGTTCTTCTGTCTCCATTGGTTTTATCATGTTGTATCCTATTGGATCTTATTATATGTGATAGTGTGAACAAAATTTTTTATGGACAAGAAGATAATATAGTAACCATTGTTTGTTCTCTGTTATTTGGTTCTGAATTCCCTGTAATACTTTCATTCTGTTGAATGGTTTTACACTGTTTTGTTATGTTTGATACTATAGTGTATGAAGGTATACTCAAATACTTCAAGGAAAGAGTCACTATGGTAGCTACTGTTATATGGGGTTGTCTTGTGGTGAAACACTATGTTGCTTAAATTGTTCTGTTTGGACCTGTGTTGCTATGTCCTCTTTTATCTTAATCTTAAAAAAAAAGAGAGAGAGAGAGACAGAGTCATCCTACGGGAGCACACCCTGACAGCTCCCTGTCATCTCTGCCCCGAGTCCTACACTCAAGTCCTGAACAGCACACCCAGTGCATGAATGCAAAATAAATTTCCATGGTCTTCTAGGCAGTTTGAATCAAATGATACACGATTCTTCTCAGGGAGATGGAAAAGCCCTTTCTTTTCTTTTTCAACTGTCCCTTCCTCTTTTCTGCTAAACTGGTTTCCCCCTCATCTGTCCTGAGAGTGTCAATTCAGTTCTTGACAAAATACATTTTGTTGAGCACTCTATGCCTGACATTATCTAAGCCTACCCCAAAATGTTACTACATCAAGGACCCCTTTTGTTCTGTAATAAAGTTTGGCGTTTGCTATGGGAAAATTGTCATCGCATCCAGCAAGACCCATATTAAAATCTAACTCTATTTTAAACATTCTTAGTTCTTCTGTTTCTGTTATTTTATATATGATATTTTATCTATGATCTCAGCAATTACCCTTCTCTAGTAAGTAAGCTGTCCACACAGAGGAAATCTTATTTGGGCCATTAGTATTTTAAGGTCAAGAATAATCCCAGAGTGCCAGTTTCAATTAACTTTTTACATATTCACCAACCATCGCATCTTCTTTCATAGTTGAAAATTATTTAAAGTGAGAACTTCAAAGAAGACAGGTGTGTTAAATAAGAAACTATGAACTTATTGTTTTTAGAGGAACTCTGTGGTGGTGGAGGGTGACACTGAGACTCTTAATTGACCCACTTTGCCCAAAGTTCAAATGAATGGACATTACAGAATCCTGTCCATCTTCGTTCATCATGTGTGAGTCTTCCTAACGAAATCCAAAATAAGAGTATCACCCTCAGAAATATATTTAAAGTTTAAAAAAAAGTTCTTTGACAGTACAACAGCATTATAACATTTACTATACATCTGATGGGGATAAAGCAGTGAAGTACAGAGTTAGAGAGATCTGACAAAAAGTGATCTGAAAAACACTGACATTAATATAACTGACCATAAGGTGTGGAAACTATTCAAACACATGTCCATTTAAATAGGCCAATATTAGTTTACTGAATAATAAATAAATATATCTTTTTTATTTAGATAAAAACATGTGTCCAAAATATTGCAGACTTTGGTAATTTAATTTTCATGGGACTTCTGAGGTAGGTCAATGTTGTTCCTATTTTGTAGGTGAGTACAGCAAAAGTCTAAGATTATTTACTGTCAGAGCTGACCCCAAATCCATGTTTGATCTCTAAGTTTATTACCTGACCCACAGTGCTATCAACTCTGGGAAATTAAAGAACATGGGAGGGTTTGCCACGCTATAATCACTCCTCTATCCTGCAGCCTGTTCTGTTGCTTCAGGTTGTAACTTCACCTACATCACACATGGAACTGTGCTGCTCTGGATGTCTGCAACACCTGGGAAAGACAAGGCCAACAGATCCACAGGAAGAGACTCCAGTTTTTAGTTTATCATGTGGACCTTAGGATAAAACCTATGCTTTACTGTTAGAGAGACAGATTAGGCTACATGACTAAGCTTTTGCTGGTTATGTAAGACCAGAAGTAATGTGCATAAATTTCAGAAACAATGCTCATGAATAAAGTTCTTTTCTTTTCTTTTTTTTTTTTTTCTTTGGTGCCTGGAAATTAATTAGAATGGCTGAAGCTGCAAAAAATATTTTGGACCATGAAGTAACCTCTCTCTCTTTTTTTTTTTTTTTTTTTTTTTTGAGACATTGTCACATTATGTAGTTTAAACTATCTTTGAAGTCACTATGGTGCCCAGGTTGGCCTTGAACTCATAGCAATCCTCCTGCCTCAGTCTCCTGAATGCTAGGACTGTAGGGGTGCATGAGTTATGAGGTACTTTTGGAAACTTGAATTTGTATGATAGAGAAAAGTGTAGAAATATCTAGTTTCCACATCAATCCACTATGCCAGATTTCATTTGAATATTTCTAAAATCCTTGCAATTGAGAGGAAAAATAAACTCATTTTAATTATTACAATTACCATTCTATTCCCTGAACTGATTCTAAAGAATTTGACCTTTGTCCCTGTCACTTAGCTCTGTGACTGCCTATTCCTTGTGCCTCTTTGAGAGGGAGGCCATAGAAAACCCAAGTCAAACTACTGTAAGCAATAAGAAAACAATACTGTTGGCTTACAGAACTGCCAACACCTCAGTTAACCAGCATCCAGCCTCCAGGTAAAATGCAATCAACGTTTCAAACAATGTCACTGAGATCAAGCTTCTCTCTCACGCTGCTTTCTATAATTTCAACTTCACTTTCAATTGAATTCAATTCCTTATGTTGAATCCCTCACAGCATCAGTCACATATTTTATGATCTGTACATAGGCCGGCACAGTGCGGAGAGCTCTCATTTCATTTTCAGCTCAGATTACAACAAAGAGAATCTGTTGCAAGGTAAACTAAGCAAGTTGATCTCTCTCTGTCTCTCTCTCTCTCACACACGCACATATACACACACAAACTCTTAAGAAACATCAAAAAACTCTTAGGAAATTTATCTTTGTTTCTTCGCATTTTATTGGCAGTAGCTTCCTTATAAAACCTTCTCTGAGACAATCACTATGTACTATGTACAATGGGTTTAGAAATGCTAATTTTTCACTATTAATCAGGCCTCCTGCAGAGAATGAAAAGTGGATCATTCCTTTACAAACAACATAGTTTAGAATACGTAAAATGGTTCCTTAAAGCAAAAACTGAATGTCTTTATCTGCCAAACAGGAATAGAAATACTTATCCCACCTACATGAATGATACAAGAACTCTATTATGATGATTAAACCCAACAATTCAGGTCAAGGCATTTCAAAAATTACAAATCACTACATAGATATGAAATACAATTATTGTTTCTGAGTGCATCTCTCTGTCTCTCATCATTTCTGATTATTTCAGTGTTTGTAGCACCAATTTAAGAGTAATTTGAAGAGTAATAACCAGTTACAATTTTACAGATTTCTTCACTTTTTCCAAGTAGGCATTTACAATATAATTTAGTCTTGGGGCTGGGGATTTAGCTCAGCGGCATAAGCGCCTGCCTTGCAACTTGCAAGCAGGCGGTCGTGAGTTCGATCCCTGGTACCGATAAAAATGAAAAAGACAAAAAAAAAAAAACACAAAACAAAAAATATAATTTAGTCTTTTCATTTATACTGAAAACATTCCTTCTGTTTGCTGCGATCACAGCTCCATGAGTGTAGCCATGGCAGGGTCATGGCAGGCTCTTCACGTCCTTCGGAAGTATTGGAGGTCCTTGGCTAAATCCATCTTTGAGAAAATAATATCACCAGCGATTGGGAATGGAGGAAGTACCACTATTCAGTCTTTTTTTTTTTTTTTTTTTTCTTTTTGGTATCCGGATTTGAACTTATGACCTTGCTCTTGCCAGGCAGGCACTGTGCCACTGAGCTAAATTCCCTTCAGCCTTGCCTTTATTTTTCAGCCAGCCCTAATTGTTTGAAATATAATTCCAAATATACTACATGTGCAATTAAAATTCTCCATCAACTTCTCAACATTTGACAAACAACCCTTAGCACAGTTATGCTTCCTTATTCCTTGGCACCTTGGAGATCTCTGCGTGTCCACCTCTCACTTCTCTCCCTTGCTGTGTCCTCTGAGATCACTGAAATACTCTAAGACCATTTATTTTCCTGCAGTCTCTCTGTGGCTGAGGGTTTTTACATGATGCTTTCTTTGCCCATAATATTGTTGGTCGACCAAAAAAGATCCTGCTAGCAGTGCCAATTTTTCCACCTAAAATATCACTATTTATCCACCCAGAATTGACTTCAGTGTCACCAGGGCACCCTACTCTCTGAAGTTGTGAGCCTTGATAGTGCCCACTGTTACCTAGTTATTGGAGGAATTATTTCCACAAGTTGGTAATCACTAATTTAATCCCTGTGTTTCCTAATCATTTCTCAAAACTCTAATGACAAGTAGTACATCTTTTTTTTAGCACTGTATCCTTAAAGCTAAGCAGTGTCTAAAACTTAACAGCACTAAATGAATATTACAAAAACAGTGTCATCAATGAATGACTAAAAGTCTACAGAGTTTATTCCTTAAAGTGAAAATTATAGAATTTTGCATAAGAAAATGTAATATCCCACACAATTAAGGACTACTGCTTAAAAAAAAGGAATGATCCTTTTGATAAAGTTTTTGGGGTTGGAGGTATAATTGTGAATTAGCATATTCATGGAAGCTTCAGTTTCATGTGCTGTGTTTATACCTGAGACTTCTCACCTTTTGGAATTTGAACACATAACACTTTGATTTTACAATGGGCAAATCATTTTAAGTATCTTTTGTCTGATATAGAGGATTTAGGATCATTTCTGTTTCCGATAGCATTTATCAACGTTTCTTGAAATAACAGCAACCTCCCTGGGATCAAAAGCTTAAGGCTGATATTCACTCGTGAAATTATGAAGTATCTGTTATATTGAAAACCAAACTCAGTGCTGAAAAATATAGATCAGAATCTCATTGCTTCTATACCTGGCTTCTCTGAGTTCAGCAAGAAGAAAAGGGCAGAGGGGAAGGAACAAGAATCTCAGAAAAGATCATAAATGGAGCCCAAGATGAGAAAAGATTTCAAAGTTGTCATCAATTCTAGTTCAAACTAACATACTTTTTCTTGGTCAAAGTTCTACATCTAAAATGAGGAGTAAAAGGTTGCTAACCCTAGGACAGGAATTCAGCTATGACAAATGAAAAGTTCCCAAAACTCCATAAAGAGACAATCTGAATCGGAAGGTTGACTGTGTGCCTGATCTTTCAGGAGCCTCTTGCGACCCTTTAAATCTACTTTCTAAGAGGAACATTTTAAGTTGATTTAGTGAGATAGCTAACACTTAATTAGTTATCAAATAATTACCTCCTGGATCCTTTTAGAGATACAAGGTTGAGTCACAGCTCTAGCTGCAATGCAATTAATTTCAAATTTTATAAACCATAAAAGGTAATCACAGCCTGGAGAATAAACTAGGGTGCAATGATAATATTTAGATGCTGTACCAACACTAAGACACCTAAAGCAGGTTAATTGGGTGGCAATTAGTAGGAAGAGTGTTAATTACCATACTAGTCTTATATTATGCAAATGAAATTACATTTCAATTAACGTTAAGAAAGCAAACAATTCAAAATGTATGGGCTATAACAGCAATCAACATGTTTCACAGAAGCTAAAGAAATAATTTCCTAAATGGGAGATTTTGATCTTGCCCTCAACTCAGCAAGTTAGCAATCAATTTCTCATTCCTGCGTACAAATTTAGAAATGCAGCCCAATATTTTAAGTTGGTACCTGTCATGCTAACGGCAATGTGTAACTGTGTATGTTGGAATTACACATGAAGGAAGCATCTTGTAGTTCATCCTGTTCAATTCTCTCCTGTAATCCAGAAAGAAACCCAGGTTGAGAATGCATAGAGCATGTGTGTAATTCAAATAGGTGACTCGAGACAAATTTGGGTCACAATTTCAAGTTCCTAACATACAAGAACACTATCTACTTTATGATCCTCAATAGTAAAATATGATTTACTTTCAACAGAAGAGTATAAATTTTAATAAATCAGTATTTAGAGTCATACCCCTCTGGATTTTTCCCTTGTGGTGTGACCATGGCAAAATTCCTTATCTCCTCTAATCTCATGTTTCCTGACATAAAATTAGAGTAAAAGTTCCCAGCTCATCCTATTACTGTAGACATTTATTGAAATAAGTTCTGCAAAGTTTGGCTTGATGACCAGCGTGTCATGAATACCCTAAAGGTTTTAGTTATTGTCTTAGCACTGGTTTCATAAGAAAAAAAAATTGATACAATTTAAGGTGTTCAGAAACATAATTCATTGGAATTATGAAGCCAGGAAACCACATGGCTTAAAATCCTCTTATCAAGGATCTTACCCTTTTGATTGTTGGTTAATTGCAAGCATACTGAATGCAGTAGCACTGCCCCAATGTTCAGCTGTGACTTTACGAGGAACTAGGCTCTCACAGTAACTGCAGTCAGAAGGACCTGTGACTTCAGAATTCTAGGGTAGAATGCACAAGTACCACAGAGGTAACGCAAAATGGGATATAAGAAAGTAAGAAAAAGAAATAAAAGGCAAAAAAAAAATGTCACCATCTCTGTCAATTTGTCAAGGATGTCTCACTGTGAAAATCGAGGTTGAAAGCTTGCCTCGAGGGGTGTAACCATTGACAAAGGAATTATTGAGTTTGGTGGTTTTGTTTTCAAGCTGTGTAAATATACACAAAGATAAATAGTGATTCTGGTTATTTTGACCACTGTAAATTACTCAGCTAGAAGCCATCCATAGCAGAAGCAAAGAACTGTGTTGGTCATGCTTCTGTGTTAGCTGGAATTATCAGAGCAAATACAGTTTTCATTGCTGGCAGGGGTCTGACACATTATAAAGAAACTCTGTCCATGAGTGAAAGTGACAGAGAAAAAATGAGCAGCCTCTGCACAGGGACAAACTTAACGATTTGGAAGTCTTGTAAAAATCACGATTTCCACGATTGTATCTGTGGATCAAGTTCAAAGAGGAAAACGGGTGTTGGCAGAAGAAGTCCTTAAAGAGAGCAGCACGTTTTAAACTCTGCATCACCAATACATGTTCAATGGAGATTTACCTTGTTTAAGGGCAAATCAGACTGGAGGTGTCAAAGTGGATACTACCAGAATTCCTTGTGTTTCTTTTTTTCCCATGATCACACTACACCACCTTTCTTTCACTGACCCCTCTCATGCTCTCATATGTTCTTTATGCTAGCTTAAAGTAAGCTATACCGCATCTTCCTAACCTTAGTGAGAGAAACTGCTATGCAGCAATTGGGGCACATAGACCCAGGTGGGCATCATTTCCCTGCTTCCTTATTTGATGGCTTTGTATAATCCCCTCAGCTTTATTATAGCCAGGCTCTCTGACTGCCCTCCAACCAGTAGAACATGTCAGAAAGTCACATCAGTCCCAGGATCCCAGAAGACAGGACTGCCTCCAGCTGATGGGCAACAAGATACTGAACACTTGCTTTGATGTAACTCAAGTGCTGGGAGTCTGCCCATGACCACGAAGGCACAGATCTTCCCTTGGTGGGACCCCAGGAGAACTGGTCCTGGTAACACCTTGGTTCTAGCCTTGTAAAAGATAATCTAAGCTCCCAGGACCCACAGAAGTCATGTGACAATAAATTCATGCTGCTCAGGTTACAAAACTAGTTGGAGACATTATTATCTAGCAATAATGACTGGTACGTCATATTGAGTAATGCATTATAAAAATCATATCCTCAGGTTCCTTTCTGAGTTTCTGATGAAAGGAATCCATATATATATATACACACACATTTTTTTTCTTTGCATTACTGGGAACTGAACACAGGACCTTTACACTATTCCTCAGCTCCCAAATCTATTTCTGTTCTTTAGATTGAGACAGTGTTCTGCTAAGTTGCCAACACGACTAAGTGGGGCTCAGACTTGCCATCCTCCTGTCTCAGTTACCCAAAGTGGGGGAATTACTGGGATGCACCACACTGAGCCACATCCACGGATGCTTAAAGAAACTAAGAATTTCAGAGACAAACTACTCTTTAACACCAGATTTGCCTATATGAATTCACTTAATATGCTAAATACATTGAACATGATTTGACAGTTACATGGTGCCATGAGGGAAAGAAACAGGATTTGCCACATGGAGAAATGTAAAACAGGATGTCTTGGAAAAAAGTTAGCTGCACATGCCGTGTAAAGAGGAATAAGGAATAACAGCAATAAATATAAAAATCTAATAAGGAAAATTGCTTTTCTTCAACCTGCCACTCTGTAGAATAAAAACAATCTCTCCTGAGAGTTAAAAATAATGCATCCCATGTTAATATGAGTTTTTGTCCAAATTCATCTTATGCAGTCTCAAGCTCAAGTGGACAATTTTGTTTAAAATAATCAACATAAGTAGTGCATCAGGAGAGTGGAAGAAGAAACAGTTAATCTTATTAAGTAAAACCCAACTTGAGTTTAAATATTAAAGACTAATAACACTGTAGATAAAATTCCAAAAGAAACAAGACTCCCAATAGCAGTGAAAATAAAAAAAAAAAGAGGTACAAAATAGAGACACAAAACAGAGGATAGAATACAAATAGAAATACCACAGCTTCAGACAGAAGAACTTGCCAATTTTAGCTATTAAATAATGATATGTATCATAAAAACAAAACATCAAAACCCAAAGTAACATCACAGAATAAAAATCATTAGTAAACAAGTTGGTTTGGAAGTGAACAAATGGATTTTCTAAAAATAAAATATATTAAAACACATTACAGAGATTAGTAAGCAAACAGATCAGAAGAAATAATCAGAAGGTAGCCCACAAAGACAAGAAAATATCAGTCAGTGACCTTGAACAAACAGTTCATAGATCTAATACATTATCACATTACCGATATGTTTAAAAAGTAAATGCAAATAAAGCAGTACTTTAGAAAAATATATGCTATTAAAGCCTTAAATTATAAAAGAAAACTTTCAAAATTTATGAACTTACTAAGCAAACAAGTAAGTGCTATAAAATAAAATTCTCAAAATTTATGAACTAATCAAGCAAGTAAGTAAGTGCTTTAATATAAATCCAACGAAAGTGCTGGGGAGGAAACAAAGGTACAAGTTCAAAAAGTAATAAAAAATGAAAATACATTATGACCTACAGATAAGGCAACACTTCTTAAAACAAAGGGGCAGATTATAAAGGAAATATTAAGAAATACCAGTAAGAAATAAAGAACTGTATCAATAAATAAGTAATAAAAATTCAGAAAAAATATTTATAAAAGATAACTAAATATATATAGAATACCTGTGCATATATAAGTAAAACATAAGTCAACAGAAAGAATGAGGGTAAAGCATTTCACAGAAAAGGGAAATACAGATGCTTCATGAGCATATGGAAGAAATTCAACTTCATAAAAAGGGTAGTTAGTCATAGCAAAAAAAATCCCAATAAAATTCACTCTAAAAGCTCCAGACTGGTAAAATTTAAGAAATCAATAATCTAGTTTTGGCAAAGAAGTAGACAAATGCAAAAATTGAAACACTAACACTAAGGATACAGATTATAATGACTGTTCTAGAAAACATTTTGACAGTAACATGTAAAGTTAAATATGTGTATCCTACAACAGCTAGTAATTCTACCCATGGATACAGTCCTTAAAAAACATTATATCTTATAGGTATATATTGTAGGTTGGGTAGTTGACTGACTGTCAATTTGGGTTGGGAACACCCATTAGAAATGAGTCAGCCGAATTATGAGTGGAAGACCCATTTAAGGAGGCGTGTTGTCTGAACCATACAGAAACGGAACAGGAGGGAAGGATTTCGTGCTGATCTTCTTTGGAAGAGCTTAGTTCTTGGGCTTTTCTTTGGAGAAGCTTCAGCTGTTCTCTAGCTGAACCCAAAGGGTTCAGCTCTTTTCCATCTCTGAAACCCCGGCCTCCTGATACGGACTTTTACTCTGCATGGCCCTTGGTTCTAGGCCCTCTGCTGAATTCTCCGGATCCCTAGTGACACGACAGATCTCTTGTACTCTTCTGTGTTTAACTCTGTGGGGGAATATTGTTGGCTGATCTCAGAAGTTTGTGTGTCCTTCATTGAATCTGTTTGTCTTGCAAATACTGACTGCAACATTAGGAAAAGATTTTATATGCGTGTATCAGGTAACATGTATAAAACATCCATTCTAACTGAGTCATGAGGAAAAACTTTGAAATAATAACAATATTCACCAACAGTGAAGTAACAAGTATTTGTTCAATGGGAAAAAAAAAATAGATTCCTAGTGCATGCAACAACCAGAGTTAAAATTTATTTATAAATGGATTTTAAACAAGGTTGATTTTAAAAAGCATATTCCAAAATTGTATCTGTAGTAAGAAACTTTAATACAAGCAAAATCAAATACCTGTAACAATTGTTTAGGAATAGACATATAGCTGCTAAAAATCTATTGAAAAGAACAAGAAAATGGTTTTTAAAAAAGAAAGAAAAAAATCACTGTTGTGGTCAAGTCTGGGAGCTGAGTTGGGGCAAGTACACAGGAAGCCTTAGCAAGAGATTAATCACAAAATAGAAAAATTACAGCAATATATACTAATTAAAGTTACAGGAATTCTTCCTTTCAATATCTCATTGCAATGTAATCTGACTTTTTTTTACCTTTTGTTATTAGTATATGTTACTTATACTAACAAATACATTCATCACAGGGAGTTGGTACATATACATAGTATATATTACATCATAATACTTAGTAGTTTTTTTCCCCCTTGGGTTCCCCTATTTCTTCTCTCTCTCCACACCTATGTCCCCTCTCATCAAAAGGCCTCTACTTAATGTTCTTGTTGTTGATCATGGCTAACTGAAAGAGTGGAAAGCAGCACCATGATAAAGGATAAAGGAGAATTACTGTATGGTGATTCTCTTTGCTTTTTATCTGAAACATTAACCCTTTGTTGGACCAGCCTGTTTTGCTTTATTCCCTTCTACCTTGTGACAATGTTTCTTACCAGAGATTTCAGTCTTTCCCAACAAGTATCTATCAAAAACACCCACAGCTTTCTAAATATTGGAAATGGATAGTCCTTCATTTAAAATCAAGCCTGAAAATACACGTAAACTACCTATTACTGACAACAGCACATCAAAGATGTTCCAAGCTTCAAAGAATAGGAAATCAGTGAAATTAATTACAATATACCCACATAATAGAGTTTTTTCACACTGTGTACCAGAAATTACTTGTATTAGAGGATGCCAATCAAAAATAAACTAGAATGAGATCTTGTTTGTAAGACAGTGAATGCATATATTATGTATTTGTAAGTACATGAAGGTTTGGCAGGATGTATGCAAAGATTTTAATGAGGGTGGTTATTTTTTGGTGGTGAGATGATAAGAATTACAATCTTTTAAAAATAAAATACATTTAGTTATTTAACTTTATATTTCTCTTTACTCGTGATACTTATTAAAGATTTGAAAAGTTGAGCTGCAAATTCTACTATCTGATTTACATATCTAGCCTTTACAAACACTTAACAATCAGTGCACTAATATGTATAGTTACTGTATATCTGAACATTTTATTAAATTGATGAAAAGATTTGAAAGAAATATTGATAACATAAAATTCTACATTGTCTATCATACTCAAAGACTTGAAAAACATCTAAATGTTCATAGTTTAATTAAAAACCAATGCCAGTGAAAGTACTGATATTAGAAACACAGTGTAAATTTTTTCACCTTCAATAAAAGAAATGACTGTTCAAAGCACAAAAGTGTTTTTAATTTTGTTAATACTGGTAATCATCCACTGTAGAAGGAGGGAATAATTGGAATTATATATGCAAATAAGTCTTGTCAAACCAAGATCATTTACATTAGTAATATTGCTTTTCATTCATTATCTCTAGCTTTTTATTTTACTCAAACAATACCTCAAGCAAGCCACATATAAAAAATCAATCTGTTCTATAATAAAAATAATAATCATGATCTTACACTCATTTATATCTTTTTCAGGGCTAGTGGATCCAGCAAGAATTTAAAACCTTGCAGCTACATGTGGACATATTTTTTCCATTGTGAAAGTAGATGGCACCAAGTTAAGACAGAAAAAAGCAAAATAAAACAAAACAAAATGGAATTGCAGAGCTTTGCCTGATGATACACAAATCAATATCTACATATTGAAGGAGTGTATTAGATGCCTGAGCCAAGCAGGCAGCACAAGGCTCGTGATCCAGGGAAAACTGCCAGAACTTTCTATTAAACTGCCAATCACTGAACACTAGGTGTCAAAAAGGACGAAGCTGTACATTTTATTTCCTAATTTATTATTCACCTAAATCGTAGAATGTAATATGTCCCCACACTTGAATATAATAATCATAATAAAAATGACCAAATTTGCCAGTATATTGGCAAATATAGCAGAGAATCACTTACAGTTAGGAAAATAAAACGTTTGTGTTCTACAGGATATAAATAAACGTTGAAATATGAAAACACACAAATAATCCTGTTATCAGTTATCTATTACAAACTACAAACTAAATTAATTTAAATATAATATACACAGTTTGTTCATAATGTTAATTGCTTGGTATTAGAAAAGATGCTTTAAAAGAGAATGAAGAATTCTTCCCACAATTATTAGGTAACGGGACAAAGCTTTCTATCTTCAGATGGCATACTATATGCTAGATATATAATAGTGACAAAGTTCCTTCCCTGTAGTTTGGTGGGATAGTAAATTATTTTCAAATAAACAGGTCAAAATCAGTTCTAGTAAGGAAGTGAATAGTGGATGGATGCATGCCTTTCTTCTCTTACACTGTCCCTTCACATTCCATCATATCTCTGTTGCCCAGTCTGATGTCTCTTGGAAAAAGACACATTTGATGAAAAAAGAAATAGGAGATAGAGATAAAGTTTTGACATATTTGAAAGGAAAATGTTGTTTCTCTTACAAATGATTCCCTCTGAAAAACCTTCTAGGAAATCTCGCCTGTCTCCTAGAAACACAGCCATTGGAGGCTGCTGATCATCCCCTTGGGGATAAGGACACAGAACAGGGCAGGCTGTGTACAAGAGGGTGCTACAGGGAAGGGGAGAAGGGCGGATCTTAGAGCAGGACTCATAAATGATCGTCTGTATACAGAACCAAGGAAAAATAGTGTTTTTCACTGTCCTTTTGATTCTATCCAGCCATAGAAACTAAGGAGTTTAAAAAAATGTTTTTTTCCAGACTTCAACTCAAAGATTGCAGGCGGGGGTTGTTAAGTTTCATTGAGTCAATGTGACTGGCTTTGGAGCCATGTAGAGGGTGAGTAAAATACGCTTTTGTTTATGTCTGGTTGAGTCATGCGCCATGACCTTGGGTACCACATCTGGTTCTGGACCCTCCCTTTCTGGTCTTGTCTTTCTGCTCTACTTCTTGGCCGCCATGAACCGAGCAGCTTTGCTGAACTGTAGTCCTCTCTTGTGATGATTTATTTTGCAGCTCGCCAACTGTGGAATGATTCCTCTGAAATCCCCCTTCCTTTAAAAAGCTGTGAATGTCAATTATTGTGTCCCAATGACAGAAAGTTGACTTAAAGGTAGGCATGCATGGCTGAAGTCAGGGAATGTCTGACCAGAAGGTAAATGTGTGTGTTAGAAATTAACAGAGAATGGTCAGAGATAGCAGAGGAAACCCTTGGAGAAACCCTTGGAGAACCTTGGAGAATGGATATTTTATTGGTGACCTGAAAGATGAGATTTGATGAGGCAAGTAACATGGAACTTCATTTTGAAAAAATAGAGGACAGTTTAAGGAACTAACAAGTAATATTGAGAGTTAGGAGAAGAGGTTATTAAGTAAGTCAGACAAAAACTACACAGTATTTTAATGACTATGTTCAAAAATCTAGAGTCAAGTTGGGAGTGATGGTGCATGCCTGTAATCCCAGCACGCAGGAGGCTGAGGCAGGAGGATTGCAGCAAATTCCAGGCCAGGCAGGGTTATGAAGTGAGTTCTAGGCCAATATGGACTGCAGTTTCACTTGTCTCACAAAGACAAAAAATAAATAAAATAGAACCAAGCATGATGATATATGTCTATAATTCCAGTACTCTGGAAAAGCTGAGGTAGGAGGATTGTGAGGTCAAGCCCAGCCAGGACAATTTCATGGTTAGAAAAACTCTATCTCAAAAAATTATATATATATGCTAAGAATGCTAGTGTGAAGACTCTAGGTTCAATCTCTAGTACCCCGGAAAAAAGAAAGAAAGGGAGGCAGGGAAAGAGGGAGGGAGGAAAAAGATAGGGAAGAAGGGGGAGAGCAGAGAGAGAGAGAAATTTTATTTTTCACCTTGAGAATCTGAGAAGTCTTGGATGACTGTCAGAGAAGATGTGATAAGATCATCACAACTTATCAAAGTGATTATGTGAGCATCTTATGAAATGTATAAAGCACTAAAGAGGAAATTATGGTTAGGGAGCAGGTAAGCAGAAGCCCACAGTGTTGTTCAAGGAAGGTGAGAGCCACTTACACTAAACATGCCTGCAGAGGACATCAAGGAAAAGAGACTCCAGAAGTGTGTGGATAATAATTTAACCCAAATAAATAACGAGGTGGGAATACAGAAGGTAAGCAAAAGGGAAGACATGAAGATGATTTAGAGCTTCTGGCATGCAGTTCTGATGAAATTTGAATTCAGTGGGGAAAATGTGACCAGATCAGGTTTGGAAGGGAAAATTTCAGAGAAACTTGAATGATAGAATTGAGTTTCCTTTGACATATTAAAGTGGAAATGTTGAATCTTCAGCAGAATATCCAGGTCAAGAGCATTGTATACAAGCTAAGTGTGGAAATACTTAAGCCAAGAAAAGCTTGGAATTTCAAGCAGTGCTACCATGCTGGCAATACCTGCATAGCATACACTTTGTACCCTGAAGGAGACCAAGAGAGAATTATGCAAGACTGCCAAACTCTCCTCTTCTCCCTCTCCTCATTCCTGCTGCCTCCCCACAAAGTTCAGATGATCATGCCTAGTCATTATAGAGTTAAAGATTATTTACAGGCAACTATGTGAGACTTAAGAGGTTCCATCACACGGTTTCTCTCTCTCTTTCTCTCCCTCTCTGTCTACTAACTGTACATTACATTAGAGGCAGAACCTATTTTATAAATCACAAAATTAAATAAAGTATGAGCAAGAAATTCAGTTAAGGATGGCAGGTGATGAAAGGATGAAATAATAGCAAAGATTTGGCCCGATCTTCCTCTGTGACACCCACTAGCTGAGATATTTTATGTGTCTGAACTCATTAATTTTTGCACCAATCCCATGAGGTAAGTAAAATTGTTCTCTCCACTTTGTGAGAAAACTAAGGAATATAAAGAAATTGTGCCTTACTTAGCTGTTGAATAGGAAATCTGTGATTTGAAAATAGGCAGGGTAGCTCTGGAATGCATGGTTTTATATCACTGGAGATAAGATTTGACAGTCTTATCATCTTGCTATGAACATAATACATCGAAAAGAACATGAAGCCAGAGGAAAATTGAAAAGCCTTTAGTTACTTACATCTAAGAAGCTCAGGAAATTCTTTACATGTGCTGAACTTTAAATACTCAAATGACTGCAGATATCTCATCGAAAATAGGTTAGGATCCAACTACAGAAATAACGCACTTCCAAATATCAGTGGCTTAATAGGAAACACTGTGAATTTATTATTAAAATTATGGCCCCTTATGAGTCAGCTGGAGAGGACATCTCATTATTATCACTTAGAGACTAACATGAAAAAGGCCTGCATCTTCATATGGCTTCCACAGTCTCTCAGAGAGGATCATCACACCTCAGATGCACAAATAACACAATTTCTGATTGTATTTCATTGACCAAAGCCAATGGAGTCACACTGAACCCCAAGTTACAGAATTGTAGAATTTCTCAATATCTTTATAAGCTGTCCTACAGACTTCCCATAAACTCTCACGATGGTGGTTTTTCACTGTTCAGTCACCCAAACATGAAAGATGGTGAATCCTATGAAACTCCTGGTTGTTTGCTTCTGTTGAAACACTTGAAGATATTTCTCTTGAACAGAGGACCTCAGAAAATCAGTACTTATTTGAGTCATTGCAGGTCAGAAATATTCATTACAAAGAAAAGTGCTTTAGAGCTGAACACACAATAGTGAATCTTAATACAAAGACATGTAGGAAAGGGACAGAAATAGGGGGAAGACTTAGTGTATGAAAATGCACAAAACAGTTATCAACAGATCTAAAATATTATGTTTCTCAAGTTATGTTTTACTATCTTTACAAAGGTGATATGATAAAGAAAGAATCCCAGATTGGCTGATACTAAGCTTTATGAGAGGGAAATATACTCAAACACTTTACCTAGACCAAGATAGCCCTGGGAATTACAGATCAATTTCTACAGCTACAGGCCGATGTTTCACTCTGTGGGTCTCTATTTGGTCCTGAACAGAGGAACAGTGTACAGAGCAGCATTGAGCTCTTGTCACAGCTGTGGCCACCAATCTACTAAGCTATGCCACAACCTGAGACCACAGCCAAAAATCAGCATTAGCAGTGGGACAGAACTAAGGTTCACTGCCATTGGCTGCCTGTTGCTGAAATGGCCTCATGGCCCAACTGCTGCAGCCAGCACAGGTGATGCTGCCTTCAATAAAAGTGTGATGACTGGGGTCATATGTCATTTCCTGGCCCTGAAGCTTCTCCGGAGACTCCATCTGTAGGCAAACCTGGGGATGGGAACCACTAAGATTATCTCAGTGCTGAATTTTACCAGCCAAAAACTAAGTTCCAAGGCAAAATTTTGTGCTTCCATCCTTGACCTAACCTCAGTGAATAGGATCTGAGTTAGTGTAATGTTGATCTTTGGGCTATGAAAGCTGACCCTGAACTTGGGTGTACCTGAGTCTCAGGTTGCAAGAGCTTGCACAGGGAAAGGGTGCACTAAGGCCTACAATGAAGCTGGTAGGAATGAAGGCTAAAAAACAAGTCTGTTGCACAGATCTGTCTCTGATGCTCTAATGCTCTGAAGACTTTGCTCATGCACTCTGACCTAACCCTAAAGCGTATAGTGCCTTCAGCTTCTACAGGATACTGAGCCCACTGAGCTACCAGTGCAAAACCTTATGCTAATTTTCATGTGCTACTCCCCAGCAGGTGGAGTCTTGCTCTTCTGCCCAAGGTTAGAAAAGCCAACTGGCCTAACACCGTCTCTGTCCATGGTATAGGTATAGCAATAAGCATAGTAGAGCTTCGTCTAGCACTGACCTTGATGTTTAAGGCCGGGACCTAATTTCTGTCCTTCCCACTAGCAGGAGGAGTTTCACTCTTAATTTCCTGTTGTCTTTTCCCATTTCTGTGTATACTGTTAAACATAAAAGTAGGCCATATTGGAACTTGGCACTGAGCAAGAAAGCAACCCACCCACCTTCCTGGTAAGCAGCCATGGCTGGAGTGAGCGGTGGGTGACCCAGGAAGGGAACCAGTCAGTGTCTCCCGTGAGCCTAAGAAACAAACATCCCATCCTCCTCTCACTTTCCCCCTTTAGCAACTGGAAGCCAGAGGTCTGAGCATCCCTTTGGAGGATGACCGTATGCAATATAGCAAATGTGAGGGATTTCCTTCTACCATTTCTTTGAAGGCAAATATTGTTTTCACTGTTTTGCTTTGTTCTGACTTTTTGCTCTACTCAACATTCTGTTTTGATAGGTTTTATAATGTTCTGTTTTTGCTTTGAT
The DNA here is from genome assembly GCF_034190915.1 of Cavia porcellus. Taxonomy (NCBI): domain Eukaryota; kingdom Metazoa; phylum Chordata; class Mammalia; order Rodentia; family Caviidae; genus Cavia; species Cavia porcellus. The sequence continues at coordinate 32,256,365 of NW_026947501.1, forward strand.
TTTGCTATATCTTATTGAATGGACAATTATTGTGAAGATAACGAGATATACTATGATACTTATTACTGTTATCCTGGTAACCTGCTGTGATGTCCTGTACCAATTTCACTGCATTGTCCCAGATGGCTATGTTCTGTCTTGTTCTGTTGTATTTTACTACCTTAAAAATTTTTTTAATTTAAAAAATTTTTAAAAATCCAAAGATGGGCACTGTGGTCTCTCACATGACTTTTTACTTCTTATGAAGTGAGTTGGTGTGTAAATAGCTGTTCCGTTTGTGTGTCTGTGAGGCTATCACTGCCAGAGAATCTTGCTTCGTTGTTGTTTTGTTCCCTCAACCTGCACTACTTTTTCTCCATGTACTGAGTATTTACTACGAAGCCTTGAACAAGCTACACAAAGGCTCTACCATTGAATGACACCTACAGACATTGCAAATCAATTTTTACAATCAGTAATTTTTTTTAAAAGTGTGTTTGTGAGTTGCTGTTATCTTAAGCACACAGGATGAGAGCTTTACTGATCATCATGGCTCAAGCATCTTTCTCTCATTCAGTATTAAGGAGTCAACAGACAACCAACAAGTAATAAATTCAACCAAGAGAAATAGTGCTGGTTAAAATTAATTAAGTAAATCAATTTGACATCTCATTCCAATGTAAGGGGTAAATTAGTATATCATACAAAATACCTATTGAAGTATTCCTGTATTTTAGTCAAAATAACATAGTAATGCATTCAAACTTCTAACAGTCTGACACAGAAGAAAAAATATGTAAAATCAATTAAAAATAATAAATAATAAAATGATTTTAAAAAAAGATAAATCATTAAAAAATAAAAACAATTGAAGGGATATTATATGCAAGGAAAACAACTGTCAAAATATGAAAAGATAATATTTATATGTATGTATAGATAGGAATATATCCACACGTATATATTTATATGAAGAAAATAACACAACCATAAAGTAGTAACATGGCTTTTTTTTTTTTTTTTTTTGTCTTTTTCGTTTTTATCCGTATCGAACTCCGACTGCCTGCTTGCAAGGCAGGTGCTTATGCCGCTAAGCTAAACCCCCAGCCCCTAGTAACGTGACTTGAAAGAGTTACCTATTCTGAATGAACCAGATATCCAGAAAGATATTTAAAAGGTATCATTTTAAAATACAATATTTAAAAATTGATCCTAGAAAAAATTTTTTGTCTCTTTGAAATGGTCTCACTATGCAAGTCAGGCTGGTCTTGAACTCACTTTGTAGCTCAGGCTCGTCTTGCACTCACAATGATGCAATCCTCCTGCTTCAGCCTCCCGATGCTAGGATTACAGGAGTGTGCCTCCTGCCCCGCCCTAGCATTGCCCTAGAAAATCTTGAAGTCATGAATGATTTAATGAGAAATTGCTTTAAGACAGTCATAAAACAAAGAATTTCCATTACACCTAAATTTATCCAGAGCACAAAAAGTAAAGTTCTTCAATTTATTTTTCCAAGCTAGCCTGACAAAACTGTTTCAGATCACAATAAAGAAAACTCAATCTTCCATCCCAGTGAAGAAGTTCTAAACAGTACACCAGTAAGTCAAATATAGAAAAAACACAAATAAAAAAAATATTGTTAATAGGTTCAAAAGGAATATTGTAGCATAAGAAAATACATTAACTTACTTCAGAGAGTGCTGTATGATTTCAGAATTCAGATTTCAGGTCTACAGTTGAACAAATGAGACTTCCAATGCCAGCTGAAGTAATCACTGACAGTCTTGCAACCTTATCTTTCCATTCCGTACCTCTTTATTTTCACAGACAAAATGAAGATAACGTGTTTTCTACCTCTCAAGATCATTGCATGTATTAAGTGAAATAGTGTATGTAAAGTTCCTAGCAGCTCTATCCAGACATGTATGTATGGATCAAAATGGATCTGCACATATGCAAATATATTTGTATTCATAAAATAATGCACCCATAAAATAGAAATATAATTCAAAAGAGAAACATGTTCTGCATGAGCCAGTATCTTATAAAGATATCTAAAAAGTTATTAATAGTGGTCCTCAATTAAAGGCTATTATTAATACAAAAAAACATTAAAAAAGAAAGGTGTTTTGAAAATTTGGTGCTGCTGCTGCTCAGGGAAGCGAAGTAGAAAAGGTACAAGTTTGAGGGCAACTTGGTTAATATATCAAGGCTCCATCTCAAAAAGATCTAGTTCATAAAATTTAACATCAATATTAAAGTAATAAGCTAAGAATAAAGAATATCAGAATATGATAAACTTGTTTATTTCAAAACATAAAATTAATGCTTAGAAGATTTTCAAGAAGACAGTGGAGTGGTGAGCAGCAGAGAAAGAACCTCTCCAAGATTTGGTGTCCAGACACTGGAATATAGCAACACAAGGAAGAGAAGAAGGAGGGAATTGGCTCCTTTAGACTCAGGAAAAACTGAAGCAAAAATTGAAGCCAACAGTGAGAGCAAAAAGAGAGATTTCAAGGAAGAAAGAGGAGGAGGCAGGCATGCTTTCTCCCTCCCAGACTCAGTACTTGAGTGGGGCAGGTCCAACCTGCAGATGCAGGGTGACTACTAGCAAACCCAGAGGCTTTTACAGAGCAATTCACTAGTGGCACACATCAGTGGATACAGCAGACTGCAATTGCTGGTAAATTACTTGGGTTTAAACATCACGTCAGAAGTCATCCTGGTCAGTAGCAATCTTCTAGAGGAGTGAACTGAGCTGCAGAACTTAGAATAGCTGTGGTCCAGCTCCATCTAGTGGATCGCAATGACAGAATCAGGGAGCTGAGTTCAACATGGCAGGAGGCACATGGACTGCTGTGGGCTGAGCAAATCTAGTTCGAGACTCACAGCCAGAAATCCAGTAGAACTAAAAGTGCAGGCTCATTGAGATTATCTACTACCTTCCCACCATAAAGCTAGAACTGGCTTCCTGGGATTAATCACCTCAGATCTAGACTCTGTCTGCTCATGTTTTCTATCAGTGATAGTAGAGTCACATCTTGAAATGGATTTTTTTTCTTATTTTCTTATTTTCCTTTTTTTCTCTCTTTGTGTGTTTTTGTCTTTGTTTTTTTTTCTTCATTGTTTGTCCTTATTTATATATGAATGTGAACACAATTTATAGGTTTGTTGTTGTTGTTCTTTCCTCTTCCTGTTTTTAATTTTTCCTTCTCTTTTTCCCTTCTGTCTTTGTCACCAGTTTCCCAATGTTTATGTGATCCGCCTTGTTGTCTGGCACTGGGATTGGTGGTGTCAGTCATCCAGGGGTGAACCCAGGATATGTGTAAGGGTGGAGAGAAGGCATGGCTTCTCTCTTTCCAGTTTGCACCTTACTGCTTATGGTGGCATAAATGGGTTCCACTCAGCCATGCCACCCTGCCTTGCCACCAGCTAGCATGGACTCATGATTACAAAAACTGTAAGACATAACACTTTCCTTCCCTAATTTTGAGGGTCAGGTATTTTATCTCAGCAATGAGAGACATGTAATCAAAACACAATTTGATACCAGGAGAGTAGGGTTGTTGCTGGGACTATACCAGGCCATGTGGTTCAAGAGCCTTTGGAAATGGCTTGTGAGAAGAGTTTGGGAAGGTCTGTGGTGTCACTTAAAAGAGTGGCACTGGAACAGCATCAGCTGTTCTGTAGGGGAGACTCTGGTCAGAGCTCAGAAGACCAGAAGGCTGATAGAAAGTCTGCTGGTAAAGACCAGGCTCTGGAGGTTTCTGTTGGAAAGAAAGATTGCATTGGTTGTTGTACTCCACATGATGTGTACTATGGCTTGGCAGAAAGTCTGTCTGCATTTTGCTCATGCCAAGAGGCTTTTCCTGAGGCTGAGATTAAGGACAAAGGACTGATAAATCTGGCAGAAGAAATTTCCATGCAGCCTAATGTTGGGGTGATGCCGTGGCTATTGTTGGGGTCTTTTACCTAGATTCACATTATGAATCAAGAGCAAAGAGCCCAGCAGGATGTCTTAAAACATTAAGAGTTTGGCCAGAAAGCTGTGGACTGTAAAGATAATAGAGATCTCCATTGCTGAGAAGGAACAGGAAAATAAAAAAGATGGCCTCAGGGCATTCCAGGAAGCAGTGAGTCTCCAAACTTTGCAGCTTCAAAACTGAAAAATTGAAAGACTTTGCTTGAAGGAGAAAGCTGCAGAATTCCAGGTTCCAGAATGGTGATGGAGGCCACAGAAAGTTTCAAAATGATGCCAGCCACACCACATTATAGAATAGTAGGGGCATAGAAAAGTTTTTCCTCACAATCAGGTTCAAAGAGCTCAGAGATCCAGGCATTTGGCCCTACAGCCAAGAAAAAAGAAAACCTGGCTACTACTCTAGCTGGAAGGGGACTTTGGCAGCATCCATGTGGTGCTGGTTTTAAATATAAGGAAAATGCATAAGTTCTGAGATTAAGGCAGCTTCTTTCCCCATTTCAGAAGGCTTGAGAGGCCAGAATGTACACTCCTGAGAGGACAACATATAATGATGCAATAGTGAAGCCAAAAGTGCAGTGGAGAACCCAGAAGTTTTGAAAAGCCAGAATTGTGGATCATCCAAGGAAAGCTGCAAAGATTGAGCAGAGGAGACTTAAGAGAGATGCTGCATGAGCTGAAATCTCTGCAAGTGCCTTGGGGGTGCAGTTACTGAAGTCTTTTGGAACTTGCAAACAGATTGTCTCATATGCTGAGCGTCGAACTTGGACTTAATGTTTCCTCTGTTGGATTTGTGACTTTCTTAGGTTCCAGCACTTTGTATTCCCTTGTTTGCAACTTTTGGAATGGTAATATTTATCTTGTACCACTGAATGTTGGCACTTCTTAACTTTGCTTTAATTTGTAGAGGGACTCGCAGCTAAGAGTTTGCCTTAGATCTTGGAGGAGATTTGGGACTTGGATTTTTCAGCAATGCTGAAACTGTTAGGACTTTGACAACTCTTAGAGATTGACTAAATGTCTTTTGTATTGAGGATGCACATGAGTCTTTGGGAGGCAGGGGTGGAAGGTTATAATGTACTCAGATGGCCCCCACTTATGCCTCATGTAATCAATGATGAGGCTGAGTCTGGCATTCATGATTGCTTTGTTGTCTGGCATTGAGACTGGTGGTGTGACTGTTACATTTGTTCAGGGGTGGAACCGGGATACAGTGTAAAAGTGAGGGGAAGGTGTGGCTTCTCTCTTGCCGGTTTGCACCTTGCTGCTTATGGTGGCATAAATGGGTTCCCCTGGTAAATTATCTAAGTTTGTCATTTTCTAGGTCTTATTTGATGCTATTGTTATTGTTGACTTTTTACTTTATTGAAGTTGACATAATTGTCCCAACAATAGTTCTTCTTGGTATACCATGACATATTTCCTAAGGGTCATAAAAACATACTATAGGTCAATACTAAACAATCAGAGCTGTACCAAGTAGGTAGCAACCTTTTGCCCCAATAAATTGAAGAGGTAGGAACTTGCAATAAACTCAAATTCTCAAAGCCAGCCCCCAGAAAAACACTTCAGAGAAGTAGGTTCTAAATATTAGCAATAAAGCTATTCACCATAAGCAATTCACAGGGATCAACTTGGGAAATAAACAAAAAAATAAATAAATAAAGAAGCAAGATAGAGTATGACAAGACACAACAAGATGCAATGCCAGATTTCTAGCACACCAAAGGCAAACCCAGAGAGAAATGAGATGGAACATTTCAAAAGCAACCTGAAATGGTAACAATGGGAGTAACAATGCAAATTAATGAGGCTCCAGAAAAATCAAATCATAAATAATCTCTCAGATAACTACTGAGATGGTGATAATAGTGAAAGGTATGCTTAGTGACCCTACAGAAGATACAGATATAAAATAAAAGAGCTTAGGAAAATGAAAGAAACCATGAATACCCAACATAGGAAAGAAATAAAATCCAGGGAATGGATTATTTTTTACTTAAAAGTGTTTCTTGTAGGTGACATATTGTTGGATCTTGCTTTTTAATCAATTCTGCCAATCTGTTTCTTTTGAATGGTGAATTCACACCATTAAGCTTGATGTTTATAATTGATATATATCAGCTAATCTTTGTTTTAAGTAGTATGAGCTCCTTTTAGTTCTTATCAGTGAAGATGAATATACACTTGATTTTATTTTTTATAAAATCAAACAAAACAAAAGAGAAGAAAACCGATCATAACAAAAGAATCAAAGCATTACATGTCTTCAAAATAAGACCATAATAAATCAACAATGTCTACCAGAATGTCTCCTGTTTTCTTCAAAATAGCTGTTTATACCTTTAGACACAATAAAATCAAACAAAACAAAATAGAATAAAACCAATCAAGAAAGAAGAATGAATGCATTATGGGACTTCAAAACAAGACAATAGGAAATCAACTATGACTACCATAATATCTCTCTTGTTTTCTTCAAGATAGCTGTTGACCTTCTGCTTTTCCCCTTCATTCAATTGCTTGTCCTGTTTGGTGATCCTCCTCTGCTACTGTTCCTGAAACTGGTCATTTTTTTTATTTAAGGAGAAAAGGGGAAAAAAAAACAGAAAAAGGGTACAAGTAACATAAAATTTAAAAAATCACTAGTTATTAGATTACATATTCTTATCTTAGAAATAGTTGTTCAAGTTACAAAATTGAAGCACATAAAGTGGACTTTCAAACAGTGAGAGTGCAAACAGTTTTGTTCAATGATCCAAAAAACACTCAGTAATATGGTTATCTATCTTATACACTTAAACATATATGCAGTTATAACCTTTAGAACACTTTCTTTTCTTTTTTTTTTTTTTTTTTTGTGTGTGTGTGTGTAGAATGACATTACACATTTTGGGTTTTATTACTCCCACAGTTCTTATTACTTTTTTTGAAGCGAGTAAAACTAAATGTGACATATCAGAACAGAGTCAGTCAAATCAAAAGCATGGACATAATAGATAATGTAAAAACAAAATATAAGGTGATCAACAATGGTTACCATACTGCCTCTTGCTATTTTAAGAATTGGCAGTTATAATAAAATTGAACTAATCAGGAAAGAATAAAACCAAAGCATTGGAGACATTCCAGGATTTTTAAAGAAAATAATAGTCAATCGAAATGGGTGTCATAATGTTTCTTATTGTCTTCACAGTTATGCCTATACTTTCAATCTTGGTACTATCAAGCAAAGCAGAATAGAGGAAAATCAGTCAAAACAAGATGGTGAGGGCAATATAGGATTTCAAATCAGGTTAATAGGATATCAAAGTAGGTTACTATAATGTATCCTGCTATTTTTTATTTATTTTTCCATTAATTAAGAAAATTGAAAGAAAAAAGTAAATAATGTTAAAAAAGGGGAATTGAGATAAAAGAGGGCATAACAACAGAACAGCGCAGGTCAAATCATAACAGTGGTTCACCACAAGATATCCTGACATAAAAATAGTTACCATAGTGTCTCTTTCCTTGAAATCTTTGAGTATAACTTCTCATACTGTAGCACCAAACATATCCAAACACTATAAAACCATTCAAGAGAATGACATTATTACAGGGTATTTAGAACCAATTGACAGAAAATGAACAACAGTTTCTATATAAACTCCTTGTCTATAAAAGTTTTTGCTTATATTATCATATATAATAAAATCCAATAAGATACAACCTTTTAAGACCAATGGAGACTAAAGAATACACACTTGATGAGACTTCAAAACAAGATGATACTAAATCAGCACTAGCTATTATGATGTCTTGTTTTCTCCAAAATTGCTCTTCCTACCTTCCGATCTTCTCTGCCTCATTTCTGTTGAGCTCTTTTTCTGTCATTAGTTGTCAGTTTGTCATTTTTAATTTCATTTTCTGCTCCATTCATTGTGTCCTCTCTGCCATTATTTCTGGAATCTTGGTATTTTCTTTTTTTAGACTATCCTGCAATATTCTCTGTAGAGTGGAGTTAGTGGTTGCAAATTCCCCTAGTTCCTTTTTATCCTGGAAGCACCTTGTTTTTGCATCAATTTCTAGGGACAGTTGTACAGGATATATCAATCTTGACTGGAGGTTATTATCTTTCAAAGCTTGAATTATCCCCCCCACCATGCTCTTCATGATTTGATGGTTTGTGCCGAGAAGTCTGCTGTAATTCTGATGGGTGTTCCCTTGTAAGTGATCTGTTTCTTGTCTCTGATGACTTTTAATATTCTGTTCTTATATTGGATTTCTGGAATTTTGATTATTATATGGCTGGGTGTAGCTCTGTTTGGGTTGTAGGTGGCTGGTGTCCTGTATGCCTCATATATATGAGTATCTTTACCATTTGCCAAATTAGGGAAATTCTCTTGGATTATTTCTGTGAATAGCTTTTGTAGTCCATTTGTTTGTGTCCTCACTTCTTCTCTTATGTTCTTAATTCTTAAGTTATAGATCCTCTTGTCATCTTCTAGTTTTTGTATTTTTGCTGTTTGTTTGTTTTTGTTATTTTTAAGAGGTTTTTCATTTCATGCTTCCATATTACAAATCTGCCCTCCAGTTCAGGTAATCTGTCTTTAGTTTCTTTCAAGCTGTTATGCCAGTTTTTGATAGAGCTTTTAGTTTCCTGATAATCTCTTTGAACCTCCTTCATGTATTCTACGTTTTCTCTATTTTCTCCATCAAACAATTGTCCCCTTTTTTTCTGTTCTTCCATTCCACCATTTGTTTTTTCTTGGGTGGTACTTAGCATTTCTCTAACTATTCTGCTTATGTCTTGCTTCAGGTCATTAATAACTTCATTCCTGAACTCGTCTATGAGGCTCTGGAGATAGCACTTTATATCTATTGGTGCCATGTGTGCTACTGTGTGTTTCTCAGGATTGGGGTCCGAGGACCCTTTCTTGTTGCTCCCTCTTCCCATATTCTTTGTTCCTTATATTTAAGCATTTATAGGAGGCCCAGATTCCTTCCCTGTTGGCCACAGTCTGTTTGAATTGTGCTGGCTAGGTGTTACCGCCCACTGCAGTGTACTAGGAAGACACAGACCTGGGCAGCCTGTGCTGAGCCCACCCCTCCAGGTCAATCTACCGAAGGCTTCACCTCTTGGGTGCACCTTCAGGCACTGGGACCTGAGTTGGGCAAGCCTATTGGGTCTCAGCCAGTGGCATCTCACAGGCCAGGCACTCCCCACCAATCCCACTTGAGGGGGCGATATGTGACTGAAGTCACTGCAGCTTCTCATTCCGGGGAGTCTGCCCGGTCCAAGTATGTCCTCTGCTGAAGCCTCCTTCCCTATGTAAGGGTCCCAATTTGCTTACTCACCGCAGGTTGATGCAGGGCATCCAGCCAGTCCTGCTCCCAGCTCCTTTCAACCCAGCCAGTCTTGCTCCCAACTCCTTTCAATGCTTCCCACTCTCCGAGCTTTCACGCCTCTCTCCCTCCTGTGCCGACTGGGGTGCAACAGTGGCTGCAGGTAATTCAAATCGCAGTTTCCAGTAGCGTGGGTCCAGCTTCCGTGCTGAGACCTTATCTGTGCCTGCTGTCTCACCAGGATTGCATTTCCAGATGGGTTCTCTTAATTTAGTTCATTCCTGGGTCAGCAAAGAATATCCCCCCTTGCCTGGGACTTCCTGTCCGGCACCCTTCCTAGATTTCAAATGCGGTTTCTCCGAGAGCCTCAGATGGCCTGCTGCTATCTATCTGTCATGTTCTTCTGGAAGTCCCGAAACTGGTCATTTTTATCTCTCTCTAGAATATCCTTCAATGCTCTCTATAGGGTTGGTTTGGTAGTCATGAATTACTTCAGTTGTACTTTATCATGGAAATATCTTATTTTTTCCATCAATTTTTAGAGATAGTTTTTCAAGATGCATCAATCTGGGTTGGAAGTTGTTTTCTTTCAAGATTTGCAACACTTCAGTCTCAGTAGCACAACTGTTAATAGCTATATATTGGAAACAGACTACATATATATCAACAGATGTTATGGATAATCTGGTGTATTTATATAATGGAGTACTACTCAACTGTATAAGCATAAATTTGAAAGGTCTGGGAAGATGGCAGAACAGTAGGCAGCAGAGTAAATAACCTCTCTGAGAGAAATAGTCCAGATACTAGAATATAATATTCAGGAGAAGACAAGAAGAAAAGAAGTGGGTCCTCTAAACCAAGGAAGAAACTAAAGTGAGAACTGAAGCCCACTGTGAAATAAAAAAAAAAAAAGAAAGAAAGAAAGAAAAACTTAAACAGAAGAAGGTGGTAACTGGTGCCACTCTTACCACAGCTAGGACCACCATGCCAGAAGCACTGTTGGAACCCGATAGGCAGGAGTGTGGTGAAGCTGGTGGCTTGCAAGCCTGAAAGCCTTGGTGGGGAGACACAGTGGTGGAGGGTAGCAGCAGACCAGAGAACTGCACTGACTTGCACTGAGTGTGGGGGACTCAGTCCTCCCACGGGAGTGGGCAATTGGCTGGGCACAATTTTGGAGTTGGGCATGATAAGCCTAAAGATAGAACTGCAGCCAGCGTCATTCAGCCACTCCTAGCTTGGAGCAGACTAATGGAAATTGCCTGGACTGAGTCCCACCTCTCTGTACAGTCCGATAACCACTGCTGAGGTTTCCCTAAAGCTATTCCTAACCAATCCCACCCACCTGGCACAAACTAACATGGTGAAGACTCCCTGTGGTTAACCAGCTCAGAAGGGAGAGTCGTACCTGCCCAACCCCTAATTACACTCCAGTAGCCACCAACAGACTGGGGAAAGCAGCAAACAGCAGAAAGACCTAGCCAACACACTTTAGATTAATTACTACCATTGCTCGAAGTGCTGGGGACCGCACTACCCACTGGTCTGGTAAAAACCTGGAACATGACAAGAGAAAGAAGCAAAAGGCAGTCTCTGGCATTCAACCCAAGCAGTTCTGGTCCAGGAGATGTAAACACTGAAGAGATCAGGAGTTGCACACCTGCAGTTTTTGAAGCAACAGCAACTGAAATAAACAACTCCACAAAGTTATAAAAGAACTTAGAACAGAAATACTATTACAGATAAAAGAAGATATGAGAAATGTAATAAAATAATTGCTAAGTACCTCTAAAGAAGACACAGATGAAAGAATAGAGGAACATAGAAAAAGGAGGGAAAACTTCAATGAAGAATATTAAAAACTTAGAACACATGAAAGGGATTCAAAGAGATTACCAGGAAATTAAAAACTCCATTGAAGGCTGGCAAAACAGCTTGAAAGAAACTAATGATAGACCAGCAAACCTTGAAGACAGATTTGCAGCTTGTGATCACAAAAGAAAAGATCTCTTAAAAATAACAAGGAACCAGGAAGCAACAATACAAAGGCTAGAAGATTGGAAGAGGATCTGTAGCTTAAGAATAAAAAATGTCAGTGAAAAAGCAGAGATAAACACAAATGAAATACAAAGGCTATTTACAGACATAATTAAAGAGAACTTTCCAAGCATAGGAAAAGGAAATGATATTCAGATATATGAGGCATACAGAACTCCAGCCTGCTGCAATCAAAATAGATCTACACCCAGCCATATAATAATTGAGACCCAAGAAATTCAACCCAATAACAGAATATTAAAAGCTGTTAGAGAAAAGAAACATATCACCTATAAATGAAAATCCATCAGAATCAGGCAGATTTCTCAACATTAACCATCATGATAATCAACATGAGCTTGGAGTGAAGTATTCCAAGTCCTGAAAGAAAATAGCCTCCAACCCAGATTGATGTATTGTGCAAAACTGTCTCTCAGAATTAATGGAGAAACAAAATATTTCCATGACAAAGAGGAACTAGGAGAGTTCATGATCACCAAACCAACACTACAAAAAATACTGAAGGACATTCTAGAGAGAGAGAGAGAGAAAAAAAATAAAGACCATGGTTTCGGGAACAGTGGCAGAGGGGGCTCACCAAATGGGGCAGACAGTGGAATGAAGGGGAAAAGTAGACAACCAATGGTAGAAAAATAACATGGCAGAGATGAGGGAGAGAAGGTTGGCTAACAACTAATATGGATGGTCTCAATTCACCAATAAAAAGAAACATAGGCAGAATGGATCAGAAGATAGGGTCTATCAATATGCTCTATAGAAATACAATTAACAGGGAAGAGGGTTTATAGACTGAAAGTCAAAGATGAGTACACAATGGTCTATGTGACAGTGAACCAGATAAAAGTGGGGGTAGCTTGCCCAACAGCTGCAGATTGACTAGAAAGACTTTTACACAATGGAAAACTACTCAGTTATAAAGAAAAAAGAAACCTTGAGGCTCTTGTAGGTAAATGGATACATCTTGATATCATGCTCAGGGATAAAGAGATTCAGAATCACTTAGGTGAATACTGGGTTGCCTCCCTAATCTAAAAACTAAAGGAGTTAGCAGGATGAAAAATGCATGAGACATCTGTGAAAGTGAAAGGGAAGGAATTGTCTAAAAAGAGAAGGCAGTGGCCATTATGAATGTTTTGTCATGATTTGAAACCCATATTGTTTTCATCGTTCTGTTTAGTTTAGTTTTATTTGGTTCCAGTTTGTCTTCTTGGATTAGATTTGATGGCATGGACAGCTATTCTAAAGATAGCAGGATATACTATAGTAAACAGTTTTGGTTTCCAATTAACTTGATTTGAATCCCTGTATTGCTTTCACTGTCATGTTTTGACTGATTTTAGTGTATTCTGTTTTGATTGATAGTATCAAGCCTGAGGGTATAGGCAACTACTTGGAAGACAATAAGATTCACTATGATACCCATTCTGGTTTGACTATTATCTTCTTTTGAAGTCCTATAATGTCTCCAATGTTTCATTTGTATTGGTTTTGTTCTGTGCTGTTTTGTTCAATTTTATTATACCTGAGGATATGGGCAATTTTTTTGAAGACAAGAGGCATTATGCTAACCATTGTTGATCACCTTTTAATTTGTTTTTACATCACGTATTATATCCATCCTCTTGTTTTGACTGAATCTATCTTGTTTTGTCACATTTGGTTTTATTCTCTTCAAAAAAATAGTAACTGCAGGAGTAATAAAACCCAAAATGTGTAATTGTTATTGTAAAAAAGAGGAAATGAAAGTGCTCTAAAGTATATAACTGCATGTATGTTTAAGTGTGTAAGATAGAAAACCATATTATTAAGTTTTTGTTGGACCATTGAACAGAACTGTTTGCAGTTTCACTGTTTGAATGTCTACTTTGTATGTTTTAATTTTGTAACTTGAAAAACTATTTCTAATATGACAATATATAATTTTTCAACTAGTGATTTCTTACTGTTTATTTTTTTGAAATTCTGTATTATTTCTTTTTCTGTTTTGCTTTTTCTCTTTAAATAAAATTTTTTAAAAATAAGCATAAATTTGAGTTATTTACAGAAAAATTGATGCACTTTGAGATGATAATTTTAGTGAAATAAATCAGATGCACAAAGATAATATATTTCATGGTTTCTCTTTTGTGAGAAATTTAAAATAGAAATCACTTAAAGAGCAAAATAAAAGATATATAGTATAAAATAAAACCATAGATTCTCTGCAACTGATAAGGAGAATTACAGATGGAGGGATAGGGGAAGAAAGGGAAGGAAAAGGGGAATTAAAAATAATAAGAATGTGTTATACTCATATACCATTTCCCCAAAATGAATGTAACCACTAGGCACAGCAAATCTGTACAAACCAAAAATGATAATCTCTTACTAACTCAATTTTCATCTGCAGAAGTTAAATTTGGGTACACCCTGTGTGTATTTAATATGCCCAATCTTTCATCTACAATCTGAAGATAGTCTTCATATGTTTTGCCAACTAATCTCATTGTACTCAGGCAGAGGGAAAACCGCGGCCCTTCTTCCTCCTCCTTGCCTAGCATGAGTCATCTGCATTCAATTTTTTTAATGTACAGGATTTTAACTTTCCATTCAAAAATATAACGCAACTATACTGCCTCAATGCCCATGTCTATGGTAATATAATTAAATTAATTTGGAAGATTTACATTTTTAATATTTTAGAAGAGTATGAGAAGAAAATGGTTCTTAAACGGAAATTCCACTAAGTGATAGTGTGGAGATAGGACATTACTGTCAGTCTGTAAAAGGTTTCTAAATGGAGATCAGGAAGTTTCCTGAATCTATCTATACATCTGATGTAGTGGGAAGGAAGCATGGAGTCAGTAGTGGGGGGAAATACTCTGCTTTCCAAAACTATTTCATGGTCCAGACAAATTACACATGTTCTTTAGTTCTGTCCAACCAAATATAATATGTATTTTTTATTCTCTGATATGTATTAGAACATGTGAGTACTAAAAACAAAAGTATGACATAGACTTTATTCCAAAGATGAATAAAGTTCAGAGGTGCTAATAGGAATTACAGGGTATGTAGACATGGCCCTCAGTTTTCAGCATCACACCTAGAAAATTACAAAGTACATGAAAAGCTGGGGGAAAATGTTCACTAAATGTGAGATCCATAGAAGAGAAGCTCTTCAGAGAATTGGTCCAGGAGAAAAAAAAAATGCAAGTATAGAAAACTGTCATCTGAGAAATGTCTTTTAGGTTAAAAGCTATAGAAAATACAAAAGAAAAAAAAAACAGAAGACTGGTGGTCAAAGTATATACAAGGAATTGAATATTCCAAAACATATATTAATAAGAAGGAAAAAGAGAAATTAACGCAATTATCTTTCCATTAGACATAAGCATTGCAAACATATTCCTTCCAAACTGTGGGGCTAGAGTCAAAGGCCGTACATATCTACCTCGATTTAGAGATCTCTAAAGGATTTCATACTTATGCTATGTCATGTGTTCACCTCAATAACTGAGCATTTTGGCTTTTTGTCCAGAGAAAAGTAGGTGATATAAAAGAACAAGTTTGTAAATATTCTCTTTCTTGGAAATGGCATTTTGTTTGAAACAGCATGACAGATCTCTCCTAGGTAGAACATAAACAAAAGAAAGAATTGAATAGATAACTTCTGAATGTAAGATGAGCAAATAGCTTAAAAATAAAGGAAAACACAGCAAAACCTACGTGTGAGTAATTTACAAACAACATGAGTCAGAGAAATGAAATGTTATCCTGTAGTTAAAAGGAAAAATAATGCTTGTAAAAAGCATTTGAAACATGAAACAGAAGAACGGTATAATGAAATACCCACTCAATATGATGTCTAAAATTTTAAAGGCCAGTAGTTTCACATCTTGTTTAAAATGTGGCATAATCAGAACTCTCATATATTACAGACAGGAATATAAAATGGTACAGCCACATTGGCAATGTAAATTTAAACTTATAGTAGGCAAATGGCTCAAGAATTCTACTTGACACCTCTAATAATAAAGATATTTCTGCAAAAGGATCAACATGAGTACATATAGTTGTTTTCTACATAATAGCTCAAATTAAGGCATAGTCTGTAGAAAAGCTACTCGGCAACAAAAATGAGCACACTACTAATCAACACAGCTCTCCTAAATACTCTACTGTATGGAAAATGATATAAAAACAGTGCATGTTATATAATTCAACTTACATAAATGTGTAGAATAAACAAGACCAAACTTGTGAATTTAAAAGATCAGAATAAATGCTATTTCTGGAATTCAACAGCAATTGACCAGGAGGTGTTGTATAAGAACACTGTAAGTGAAAAATAGAAAGCAGTCTTAGATATTCAGTATATGTATATTAGTTAAATCTCATTGAATGGCTTATTTAAGATTAGCATATTTTACTTATGCAAATGTAACCTCAAAAGAAAACAACAAACAGATATTGAATTAGTTAATTCTGGGCATGCTGTATTCATTCTAGCATTATTTATTGCTTTGGAATAAATTGCCATAAAACATAGTTCCTTAAAACAATAGACATTTTTTATGTCACAGTTTTTATAGGAAAAAAAGTGGCATTAAATTAGCTGATGGTTCTGGGTCAGGTTCTTTTAGGAAGTTGCAATCAACGTCACAGCAACAGCTGCAGTTGCTTTAAAACTTGCCTGGCAGCTGAACATCCTTTTCTAAGTTTACTCATGTGGCTTCTGCCAAGAGGCTTCAGCTTCTCATCGTGTCCATTTTTCCTTAGGGCTGTTTGTGATATGACTATTTTCCCAGCATGAGAAATCCATGAAAGATTTTAAGAGAGATGACTTAATGCCCTGTATGATCTGGCCTTACAAGTCACACACCATCACTTCTGCCATATTCTATCCATCACTGTATTAGCCAGCTTTCCTGTCACTGATAAACAACATCTGACATATGAATTGTGAAAGAAAAAAGGGTTACTCTGGCTTATGGTTCAGGGAATTTAGTCCTTATGTAGTAAACTTGTTCCTTAGCAGAAACATCACAGTAAAGGCACATAGCAAAGCAATCTACTCACATCATGGCAGTTGGGAAGCAGAAAGAGAAGGAAGCGGGGAGTAAGACAGACCCTCCAAAAGCACACATCTGGTAACACATTGCTCCAACCAGATCCCATCTGCTAGCAACACATTTACCTGTAAACCCATCAGTAGCTCAATCTATTAATATCTCTAGTGCCCCCATATATGACAACTTGAAAAGCACCATGTGTGAACCCATGATATCAGGGGGTATTTTAGGTCTAAATAGTAACAGTCATATTGAGCAATTCTGATGTTGCCTGTAAGGGGACGACACAAGAGCAAAAATATCAGGAAGTGAGGATTATCTCAGGGATGTCTACCACAATGGTAGTGATGACTACAACTTCCTTTAATGCACCCCTAAAAAGATGGGTTGATAAATGAATAGATGAATGAATTTACTGAGGTAAAACACACATAGCAACATATTATCAACTGTGCAATCTAAGTGATAGGTATACGTGTACATTTATGGTTTCAGTTAGAAAATTTTTCTATCTTGAAATATTTCAAAATACAATGGGGGAAATTATTTAATCCTAAGGAGATACAAGAAGTCATATCCTCTTCTAAATATCAGAGATAATCTTTAAGAAAAATTCAGTCCAATTTGAAGATGCTTAAGAGAGACAGAGGAAGTGAGGCATAAATGCTCTTATAGTTGACAGTACCGAAGGAAGTGTTTGCATTGAGTGTCCAGCAGAAAAGTGAGGAGGTCTCCGACTGGACACCTCTGTCTTTCCCAAAACTAGCATGTGTATATGTGATGCAGATTGTTGCAGAGTAGAAGCTGCTGTGGGATTTGTACTTCAAAGAAGATAACAATGACCTATGCTACCGATACTTTAAAACCAGATGGGAGAAGTGACATCTCAGTCGGCTGGTGAGGATTAATGACAAACACATAGATCAAATGCATTGCCATATCTACTCCCAGATCCAAGCACATTGCGAAGGAGAAAAGATTTGAGAGTAATATTGGGAAAAAGAATAAGAAAGACTAGACTTACAGGAAATCATAATAGTTAGTAGTGTTTTTTTTTAATGAGTGTTGATATTTTAAATAAGTCTATGTGCTTTTCAGTAATTAAAAAGTAATTCTTAGATCAGTATTTGAGTTTCTTTTGTTCTAACAAAAGTCAGGTGAATCATTTTATATGATTAAACCAGATATTATTAGGCACAAACAAAAGCCAAAACTGTGTGGGCACTCATACAAACACTGAGAAATGAGGAGGGATAGACTCAGCTAAAGATAACTTTCTGCTTTTGTTCTTGCTGTGTATACTCTGCCTCCATGGCCCTCCATTGAGTGTAGACGGTCTTCAGACAGCAGAAAGAACCATATTCAGACAAAGCAGTTCAGAACAAAATGTACAGCAAACATTGGAATTAGATCTGCCCCCTTAATTGTTAGCAATTTAGATAAGAAAACAGGCAATAACAGCTGGAGAGGAAGAGGGTGGTTCAGACAAGTCTTGAGAGACAGACCCAAGTCCAAGAGGCCTGTGTCTCATTGTCAAGGAATTCAGAAGGACTTGAGCATTACAGTTTCATGCACTTTGGGAAAGACATAAAGAACACAGCCAAAACAGCAACCTGTAAGTCTATTGACTAGCTTTCTAAATTTTGTTTACAAATTGTCTTTCTTTTCTCTCTACTACTTCCATTTTTGTTTGTTAAAGGACCTGCCTGGAAACTCTGAGACTGCACCTTCTCTCTATATTACCCTTGGTATAGTGAAGAGCAAGCCAAGCAGGAGGTCAGCCACTGTGCCCTACAGTTGAGAAAAATATTAAGTCCTCAAATGATTGCATCATCCTGCCCCCATTTGCATCTTTGTTAGACCTGTGCTCTGCAGATGTGGTGGAAATTCCTGGAGCCAGGGCACAATGCAATAACTAAGAGCAAAGTAATTCCTTAACCATTGAAGTCTTATATGTAAACCGAAGGAAAAGCCCTATGTAAGAATCTCAAATTATTTTTTTATTAAACAGTAGATGCTTTTGTAATGTACTTTATTTTCACCTTTTTGCTTTCAGATGCTAGGATTTCTTAAAGCAGGCTAAACCTGTATTTAGTGATGCCACTCGCTACAGGCAAATCCCTCCTCCTCACACCAATATGTGAACAAGACCTCCCGAGGAGTATCCCAGCTATGAACTCCCGTGTCTAAGGACACATTAAGGCAGCTGTCTGTTCAGAAGACAAGCAATAAAATATTCTATAAAGACACCCAGTTAAATTTCCAATTAAAATGATTTAGTACCTTCATTTTTTAAGTTTTCCCAAGGTTGCTGATGACTAAAATTATGTAATGAAGCTTTCAAGGTTTTAAATCTGCTAATTAATCTCTGCACCTTTACAATAACCCAAAGCAATAAAAGACACAGTGAAAAGGAGCAGATTCACGCCTGAGCGAGTTAACCCTTAGGAGGCTGGGTTCTTCCAGCTTTGGGGGTTGGTGGTTAAAGTGGGTCAGTGTATCAGGTGGCCACATGCATGGCAAGTAACCTCAAGAGCTGTCTCATCATCCGGTGGCTGTATCATAACTGATTCTGCTCCTGCTGGCATCCCGACTTCCATGCCTGCTGCTCACCAAACCTGTGCATTTCAAAGAGCTCAGTAAGTAGGGGTGAGAGGGATAGCACAGCCCTGTGGAGCCTGAAGGGTGGAACTTGCAGCCACAGAGTTCAGAGAGTGATTAAAATGATCCTGGGCAAAGTCACAGCCAGACAGCAGGAATCAGGTTTGGTGTCCTAAGGCTCTGAAAAGTGATTTTAGAGAACAGACCTGCATTGTACGATTCCAAATGTCTAGAAGACAGGCTTTTGAATGCTCTCATCACAAAGAAATGATAATTGTTCAAGATGATGAATAATTTAAATATTCTGACTTTACCATTCCACAAGGTACAGATGTACTGAAACATCAGGTACCACATAAAGATGCACAATTATTGTGTCAATTAAAATACAAATTGTACAAATGATTCTGGATAACTTGAAAGGAAAAGTTCTCTGGGGGAGGAGATACAGAAAACCACTGTTAAACGCATGCAGATGTGAGGTAGCAAGTCACTGTTAAAATAGCTCAAAGGACTGCAGAGAGATACTCTGTAGCAAACAATAATCTATAGTTGTGATGTGAAGCTAAATAGACCAAAAGGAAATATTTCTTATCCCAGAATGAAGCTAATAAGGGGCTTAGATGCAGCAGCTCAACTGTGCCACTGCTGTGTATGAGGGACAAATGGCTGTGCTCACGACCTGTTATTCCTTCTGGGCTCCACACTCACCTCACTTTGCTATGCTGGCTGCTAGGCTAGGAACTGCAGACTGTATTACTCAGGCTCACCTGCCAGAATCTTCTGCCAATGGCAGATACAAGAGGAGGAATGAAATGTGGACATTGAGCGAGCTCCTTTGTATCTCCAAATCCAATCAGCATCACAGGGGCAGCAGCAGGTTGCTACTAGTGGAGGCAGGGTGGGGAATGAGACTCGGTTCTATTTGATCACAAACACTTCAGCTTTCTCTGGTCTATGCTTCTCTCTTAGGAAAACTGGGAAAGAGCAACACAGGGCAGCCTCAAGAAGGGTCAGGAGAATGGTAGAGCTGCATGCCACAGGGCAAGTGAGAGCCCGTCAGAGATGGCACATAGGACAGCAGCCCCTAATTTGGGCAGAGTAATGCAAGCTGTGATGGGCAGAGATGCGTTACAGCCCTCACAGTCCTCTGCCCATGGCGTCCACCCTTGAGTGAGGGTTAGAAACTGCAATTTGCTTCTAGTCAGTAGACTATGGCAAAGTTCAAGAGGCTTTGCAGATAGTAATTAAGGCCTTTAGTCAGTGAGCTTTGGGTTAATCAGAAAAGAGCTGATCCTGGGTGAGCCAGCCCTAGTTAGGGAGGCCTTTAGAAGCCATCCAAACTTCAGAGGTATTCTTCTGGCTTGAAAAACACAAACTGCTTTATTGTCAAAGGCCTGAAGACAGGGCCAAGTCCCTAGGATCTGAGTTTCCCAACCCTCCATCTCCAAGAAAATGAATTCTGTCACTGAACGTGAGTTAGAACTAGCAAAAAAAAAAAAAAAAAAAAAGAAAAAAATCCAACAGAATGGCAGCTTCAGCCAACACCCTAATTTCAACTTGAGGAAACTTTCAGCAGGGAGCCCAATTAACTCCAGCCTGGGGACCAGACCCAAGCCAACTCTGAGATAAGACTTTGTTAAAATTTTAAGACGCCAGGTTTCTGGTTCTTGGTTAGGCAGCAAGAGAAAACTAATATAGGGACAAAGGCAGATTTCAGGCACACACACACACACACACACACACACACACACACACAATGTTCCTCTAAATACTGGCTGAATGTAATCCTCAGAACAAACAGATTCATCATTTAAATTTGTGCTGCTATTGCCCACTTACATAAAACAGCCTACTACTAAAACCCAGGTTGAAGACTGCATAGCACTGCATAGCAATCTCAGGGCAGATCAAAAATGGGATCTGGAAGCTTGCATTGAATTTCTTCTAGCTGTAACTTCCACACTCTAGCAGCAATTCTTTCTATTGCAACATTTTAAGGGAGAGCAGTCAGTATTGTCTTTGCATTTTTATTACTGTTATTTGACTTCAGAGAGAGGAGAAATGAATAAACACTTCAATTAGTGTATATAGACTCTCACTAAATAATAACAAAATAAAACCTGTAAAAAGAGAGTCTGGAACAGTTATATGAAAATGAAAGATCACCCTAGAAATTTCGAAGTTTCAGCAACTGAAATGGAAATAAGCAATGTTGATGCAGCTTTCCAAGGTAACCAGATTGTTTGTTTTTCCTGCAAGGCAGCACTTCTCACATAGACAGTGATGCCCAACGCTTCTATGACAGACTCGTAGGGGGAAGCACAGATACCCCTACAAGCAACACTGCGATGCAGAAGCCCAGAGCGTCATCGCATTCAGCTGAGCTGAAACTCCTTAAGAAAGCAATCTGAATAACCTTGTCACATCCATTTTTCACACCTTTCCTTTGGCAATTGCTTTATGTCCCCTTGAAGCCTCATTTCCCCATCTATTGCCAAAGGCTACCATTTCATAGCACACATCAAAGCATGAGAAATGTCGAGGTAATGAAAACTGACACCATGGCAAAAAGAAGGTGAGCCACAGCCATTGTGGAGAACGCTGGGTCAAGGGCCTTCGCAGCAGAGCACCACATCGCTCCAGCTCTTCTGCAGCTGCTCTCCTCATAGCAAGAGCTGGGTCTACAGCATGAAACACTTCTTGAGTAGCAGACACGAAAACGGAGGCTGTGATTCCAAGTGATTCGCATGGCAAGATAGGCAAAACAGTTTCTGCATTAAAAAACAAAACCACCTATGACCTTGAGGGGTGTATCAGACCTTCATAATATTCTTGCTTAATTTAATAAGCTGCTATCGAGTTTTGTGCATGCTTCTGCTCAAATAAATTTAAATCTTTGTTCAAGAAAGACATGCATTAAATCATGAGTTTGGCATATTAGCCACCATTTGCAGAAAATTGTAATAGAGTCAAACAGTCTGAGAGTGCAGAGGTTCTAGTTTCATGTGCAGATCAAATGCTGATAGACACTGGGTTTTTGGCCAAGGCATGAGATTTCTTCCTTCAGGTTTCAATTTCAAAGAGTAAAGTCCTTTTCAGACCCTGAACTTTTTCTATTTCACCTGCCAGGGATTCTCTTTTGCAAAGCGAAATGTTGGCATCTACTCAGAAGAAAGGACACTGGGACTAGTGATGTAGTTAAAGTAATGAGAGCTGTGCGTTCGGAGCGTGCTGATTTCCACAGTGCACTCCCTGCCACAGACCCTCTGGATGCCGCGCAGCCAGGCGAGGCCACTGATTAGATGCTTATGTTGCTCACAGGCAAAACAACTCTGAAAGGAGGATAATTTTAGGGCTAAGAAGGTTAATATCCTCATGTAGAGTAAGGATTAACTCCTGATTGAACATATAAAGGTCACATCTGGAATAAAATACTTTTGTAGCAAAACAGAAATGGAAACAGAAAACTTAGTTTTCAAGGTACATATGCCTGAAAAGGACAGTTCCCTAGCTTCCCTTTCATCTGCCTCTTCTTCCAATACTTAGTCCCTTATCAAATTTCCTATCCAGATATATTCCCTTGTCTTGGGATACAGCAAATCCACATTCTCAGGTCTTTAATATTGGATACAGGGCTAAAGATGAAGCTCAGCGACACAGTGCCTGGCTAGCAAGCACAGGGTCATGAGTTCAATTCTTAGTACCAAAAAAAAAAAAAAAAACAAAAAACAAACTATATATATATATACAACAAAGCACCAGATGTAGGACACTGCCTTGCAAATAACTGTATCCTAAGACCTTCAAATGAATTTGCTATTCCTAGTTCCCAACCCACTCATGGTCTATGACTTCAGCAATGGCAGGCATAGCCAAGTGCACAGAAGTTCCCAGGTCTGAGTTAGGTCCATTCCCCAGGTACCAAGGATGCTTTTTTCTTTCCTTTATATTTTCCCCTTCCTCATCCTGGGAATAGAACCCAGGGCTTTAACTATGTTCCATGTCTTAGCCAAGTAACCAAGAGCTGTATCGTAACCCATAGTAACCAATCCTCTGATTCATTCAGGATATCAAGATTGCACTTGTTATTGTACTGCCCTGGGGTCATGACGTCACTCCACACAACTTATCTCCCCTCCCACACTACCATCCACAGCAGTCTCGCTGCTGCGTGTATCACTTTTACTACACGAATTTGTTTTTCTCTCTCTCTCTCTTTTTTCTTTTTTTTTTTTTTTTTTCTTCTTGGCTCATTGAATCACCTGTGTCTCCCCTACATGGTACCTTATTCAAGTAGTTTTTATTTAGCACTGGTCAGAAAAATAAAGAGATAACCCTAAACATCTGTCCTTTAAATGAGGCCAAAGTCAGGAACTGATCCAACTGGTGAAGAGACAGATTAAGAATGAAATGAAGAATCAAAGGTGGTATCAAAGACAAGTGTTATCCTGCAGTAAAAAAAGAATGATTGATATATAAACAACCTGTGGGCATGACAAAGGGTCCTAGAGATCGAATCAAATCCATCCAAAATTATGTGTCTTTCTACTAAGGAGAATTTTACAGCTACACAAGGCATTTGCAATATGGCAAAGAACTGGGAACTGCTGAGTCATTCTGTTATCAAAAGAATGATACTTACTTCCTCACACGGAAGTAAGCACGTGTGTAGAAAAAGAAGAAACCAACACGAGAAAAAGCTCCTTGCAATGGACTTCTTTTTAGTTCACCTCCTTATTTTATAAATTTTACTAAAATGGATCTTCAGCTGCATGAGGCATGGAGCTAAGGATAGTTGGGTATTGAAGATATTTGAAGTCCACACCCTTGGACATTAAGTCCTACTTATTTGCTTCAGCTCCTTTCTCTTTTAAAGGGGTTGTGAGGGGTTGGTGAGGGAGACCTGGAATCCTTCCAGCTCTGTAGTTCCTAGCCTTCTGTTGTTGAGCATCTCCCAGGAAATGCTTTATCATCTGAGGCAATGGAGATATGTGAGGCCTCATGTTCCCCGATCACCTTCGTCATCCTGAGAATGTGCTGGAAGATACTGCTTTTCTGCAGTACACACACTTCATTCCGGGGTAGCTCTGCAAGGACTTTCTAAAACTGGCCCTGAAAAATAACAGGGGCACTGAGGTATCAGCAAGAACACATGGCAGGGAAAAAACCATCTCAGTCCCCAAAAACAAAAACCCTGAGATCAAGTACTTTACCAAACCTCCTTGGCTGTATAGGGAAAGGAACTCAGCCACTTTCCGCCTTTCCCAGAGCAAAGAAACATTTGTGCGTTACTTGTTTCCAGGCTGCATGGGGGCTTTTCATGAACAAGAAACTTCAGGGACACACTGCCACCTCCTGGTCCTATTCTTAACAGCAAAGAATGCTTTCGAAGGCCCACGCCATGGAGATTTTCTTACTCAAGCAACAAGAATATTTGGATACATCAGAAAATATTGATGTAACAGACCTATTAATTCTGTATGTCAGCTCAAATATAGAGGATTCTATAAAGTACAATTTTCAAAATAATTCCCTCTCTGTATCTTCAAACTCACACAACCAAGAGAAATCTTGACTAAAAGTAATAGATGAGGTAATTGGGGAATCCTTCACCCGCAATTTTCAATATTATGTTTATATATAATAGAATTTTTTGACAAATAGGAGTGTTTTCAATACATTATGTTATATGAGAGTGTTGAGTTTTTACAGTTGCACGTTTCACACGTGCCACGTGACAATAATGTAACCATGTTCTTGTTAAACACTTCTGACATTTGACATTGTCAGTAATTCAGATCCCCCACCCCCCGATTCGCACGATTAACTTCTCTGATTAATTTTCTACTATTGGAATGGTGCAGAGGCTAAAAGTTAATATGGATATAAATGAAACAAGCTCTGTAATTTTATCAGGAAAGTGGTTTGAGGCTAAGAGTTCAGGAGACTTTTATTTGAAATGGCTTTTGTGTTTCTCCATCACGGGCAGTGCTCTTTGGTTCTGGAACCTCTGAAAGGTTTTAACCCACTCTGTCTACTGTTCAGAATGCACGGGTGATCAGTGCATGTGTGTGTGTGTGTGTGTGTGTGTGTGTGTGTGTGTGTGTGTTGGTGAATAATGCTTGATGGTCAAGTGTCTATCTCCCCTTTTCACTTTGAAATGCAGGCCATAATAGAAATTATGTTTTAATTGCTACACAGGAAATACTTAGCTCCATTTTGCCTTGAGTTGTTCTGCGGTGAAACAAGGTTTTGGCTTGGGGATTTGCCTTTGTATCACCCAAGGGTCCATTCAAATGTTACATTTAACCCGCATATACCTTTAAAAAAACCTATCCCTAGAGCAACAAGGAAAAAAATGTATTGGCATTTCTAGCCAACAAGGCTTTTAAAAATATTGATATTCAGGCTCAGATTATGCAATTTCATAAACCTAATGGAAGAAGAAAGAGAATGTACCCATCTTCCTCTTAAACTCCCCTTGGAGTGCCCTTCTGAGTTTTGATGTACAGTACTCTCCCAAGTTACAGGGCCACAAAAAGGCCAGATTTGTAGATGGCCTTGACATGGCTAAAGATGGGACCTTCCTTCATGAAAGTCCCAGCAAGAGGAGAGCAGTCTCAGGTGATGGTCAAACTGAGCACAGGACTCAGACACAGTCTAGACCTTGCAGTCATCTCCTGTTGGATGCCAACCTCTTGTTCACAGGACAAGATAGTGTGCTCTGGTTGGGAGGTGCAGCAGCAGCAAGGGCATAGCCTTGACCTCTGGAGAGTGCACAGACAGCTCATGGACACCTCCTACCATTTCTTGTCTCTGGAGTCCTAGGAAAATCCCTTGGGACTTCGAGGTGCCATTTTGTCATTTGGAAAAGGGAAACTACCTCTCACCAGTACTAAAGCCACAAGATAACATCCCAGCACTGTGCTAAACACATTATTATCATTCTCCTCACTCTACACACAGGGCACTGAGTAAAAAGCCTGGTTTTGACATTTCCCAAGAGGTCAAGAAGCTCAGATAGAACAGGGCTGAATTCTGGGGATGAAGCTCATTTGGGGATGCAGTCCTCTTAGACTAGACAGTGCTTACCAAGTAGTATGTGCACACACACACACACACACACACACACACACACACACACACTAAGGATTATGCCAGCATATCACCTAGGTTAAGTTTCTGACTTCATATCATTCTTGACATTGCACTCTGCACACAGAAAATTTTAGGGATTATTTCTTGTTTTAATGAATATTACAAAAATACAGGTATACATGTAAGCACATTCATTTAACCCACGTCTTTCCTTGGGATATCATCAGAGTTCAAGTAACTGGGCGGCTTAAAACAAGAGAAGTGTATTTTGTCACAACTATAGCAGAGAAGTTTGAAAATAAACTGATAACAAATCCATTTCATCTCTAAAATGATTTGAGGAAACTGCTGGTGTTCTATTGTTTGTAGATTTTCTTTGCAATTCTCCATGTTCACAGGGTGCTCTCTATGTCTCTTTACATTGTTGACTTCTTGTTACGCCACCACTCACAGTGATTAGGGCTCCATCCATTTCACTATTGTGTGATCTTCTCTTACCTAATTTCACTCGCATGACTCTCCTCCCAAACAAGATCATATTCTGAGCCTCTGAACTTCAATATATCTTTTGGAAGAGACACAAATTAACCTATAAGAAGATCCATCCCTTCCTATCTATACCTAGAAGATCTTAAATGAGCAATTGCAAATAAAGAATGCAGAATCAGGTAGGACTGGGTTCACATTGTGTCCATTTCTGAATCTGCTACCCAAGGACATGAATAGCATGTACCACAGAGATTGCATGTGACTTCTAAATAACATGCATAGAAAGCTGAGCAGTGCATGTGGCACACCGTGAGCCCTCAAGCCCATTGCTTGTGTGTATTCACTGTCTGTGGTATCCCCCAAAAAGCACTTCTACAAAAATGGTTTTTATTCCCATATAGGCGAATGCCTGGAGCCTTTCGTCAGGCAATTATATCTCCAGACTTTCCTGCAACCGTCTGCTCTCCTTTGAAAGGCCATGAAACATACCCACTTACCCATCACACAGTCAGAATAATCACTCTGATTTAAAAGTTAGCAGTTTGACTTGGCATTATGGCTTGGAGATGTAGCAGCTCAGACTAAGTCGACTCTGCTTCTCATTATTGTCAAATCTGACTTCTGAGCTCCGTACCGTGTGACACAGGAATTGGCTGCAGCAAGAAGCTATCACCAGAGCAACTGCAGGGCAAGGGAAGTGAAAATCGGTGGCTTCAGACACAGCAGCTGCAGAAGCCAGCAGATGAAAATTAAGGTGCCTCCTTAATCACAATGCTGCATCCCAGAATCTGCGGCTGACAGAAATAATAATCATTTGGTTCATTGATTCTGGGATTAATCACTGAAGTTAATCTTGGCATGTATTGATTCCATTTCTGCTGGCTGTAACTAAAAGTGCTCAAATTCCTTATTCCAACTCTGACAGGAATAGGTTCCCAAAACAAAAGAAGTCAAAGATAAGCTATTACACCTGACAGCCTGCAGTACACCTAGTGACAGCACCCAATACCCATCCTTGGGCAAGAGGGGCCTCTAATAAGAAAGGATCAAGCACCTGTTCCTGCTGTTTTACACTAGTGTTCACAGAGTTGACCCATCAGTGTCTTGAAGAATTAGAAGTAGCTTGATTTTTAAAAATCTGAATTCAAAATCTGGCTGTCAAGGAAAGCGAATCATACTAGCAAAACAGTAAAACAGACCCAATGCACCAACTTGACTTCTACTGGGAAACACCAGCATCTGTTTCTTCCCGGTCCTCCGTAGTTGGCTAGTGGTGTTGACTGTTAGCCAACTTTCCTGCAAACGTACAATTTGCAAAGTGATAACAGGGATATTGCCCTTTGCATAATTTGTTTTGTGAACCTCTGGTCTGGTAAACACAACTGACTCTTTTTTAATAGGCATACTTTCCAAATGGGACATCAGACTTTTGTGTATTTTGTAAGACTGTGCTCACAAAAAAGCAGTGAAAGTCTCAATACATAATAATGCCAGACTACAGGGAAAAAATGATGGGAGGAGGAGATCTAAGAAAAAAAAAAGAGCTATAGAGTAAATAAAAAGGGAGGATGACTCTAAGCACTTCATATTGATCAGACAGAAGAGTAAATTAGTGTTTAACCCAAGGTTTATTAACCTTGGCACTGCTGACAGTCTTGGCTGGATGGTTCTTTTGTGAGGGGCTCCCCTGACCATTGTAGGGTGTTTAGCAACATTATTGTCCTCCAGTGAGTGCATATTTCTACCCTTCTTCAACATAGACAATATTCCCAGGCACTGCCAAATATCTCCTGGGGCAAAATAAAATCTAGTTGAGAAGCACTAACTGAATTTAAATTTTTCGCCTTTTAATGTTTATTCTTAGTACATATCTGTAATACATAATGATTACATGCATGGGGGGGGGGATTGGTGCATGCGTGGAACGCGTCTTCATTCTTTTCCCTTCGCCTCCCCACTTCTCCCTCCAGCCTCCCTCCAGGTCGTGGTCCCCTCATTACAAAGGATCTGACTCTTTGTGTTCTATTAGATAATTTTCATCCTTCTCTTTACTTATACTTTGGGTTTTGTCATGGTTTATGTCTGTGTCCCCAGGCCTCAGGAGTTTGCATTGTGCATTTGTTATTCATTCATTGTCTAGTGCTTGGATTGATGGTGTCAGTGCTCCACCCACATAGGGATGGAGCCAGGATGTGATGTAATGGCAGGAAGAAGGTGTGTCTTGCTATTTGCTGGTTCCAGCTTGCTGTTTGCAGCCACCATGAAAAGCAGCCCAGGCATGCCCGCCTTCCTGGGAGCCAACTGAGTGTGGACTGAAAAGTCCAAAAATTATAAGAAGTAAACCTTTCCTTTCCCAACTTTGGGCTTCAGATATTTTGTCTCATCGACGAGTAAAAAGTAACTAAGACAGGTTTCTTATGTAAAAGCGATCATGTCATATTTAAGTGTGTGTGTGTCTGATTTATTGCACTTTACATCATAGTCTGGAAGAGCATCTATTTTCATACAAAAGATAAAGATATGTAGTGAAATTTTGAGGACAACCAATAGAAGAACTACATTATAGAAGTTCAAAACAAATAGAAAGTCATAGGCTAAGAAATAAAGAACATAAGCCCCAAATGCATATAAAAATGGGACACATGTGTAAACACAAATGCTGGCAGAAAAAAATCCAAATGTGTCCACCATAATCCAGAGTTCTACTTGCAAAAGGCAACATGGGAAGTTTTATGGATTCACTTTGCCAAAATCATTTATTTTAAATTGTAAGTCTGCAATAATTGTCGCATGGAACATACCAAATACAAAATGGGTTTGTTATTTTTTTTTAATCTAGCAAATCTTGGCAAAAGTTGTGAGAGTCAGTGACACTGAAATATAAGACCTTTCCTCCTCATCCATGCCCTACAGCCAGCCTATTGGACGCATAGGAAATGGAAGCTATGCAATCAGCCACTTCCAGAGAAACTCAAAACTACAAGGTAAATGACATTATTTCTCTACTGTATGAATACAAAGGTAAAAAGAGAAAGGCAACAACCCAATTTTTTTCCTTCCTGATCCAGGTTGTTGCAAAATTTGATTTTATTCTCAACTTTCAGGATAGACTCTTTGGCTTTAGTTGAATAAGTTTATCTAGAATCCATGCTAACTCTAGTATGTGATTCTCAGATGACTGTGCAGACCAAGGATTCTAAACAAATAGGACAGAAACAAATTACTGAATTTCAGGGACACAAGAGTCAATGGCACACACCTGAAATGTCATTTGGACATTTCAGTGCAAAAATGTAAGACCTGGAACTGTGGCAAGGTTTTTAATCACAATGGAAATAAAGCTAAATACTAAGCCAATACCTGGCTGGTATCCTCTGTCTTAAGTCAGTTTCTGGGTCTTGGTTTTAGCTGCTACATTCTTGAGGTAAAAGGACATGCAGTTCTTCTGTCTTCATCCAGGAGAGTGGTATTATTAGTAATAATAAACCCAAACTAACAATAATGCAAAACTCCTTGCCATTGTCTAAAAAAAAGTGCAATTTGGATATTTATCCTAAATCTTCTATGTTCAAGAACTGTATTAATCATAACTTAATAATCACTTTCGCAGAGAATTATCATTGGATTCAGTGATAAGATTTTCTAATAATTTACTATTAGGTTTCTTTTCTGGTTTCCTCTTCTAAGTTTGCTCTACGTGCTAATTCCCACTTACTCTCTTTCAAACTTTTGAAAATTGTAATACATTATTCATTTTAATGTCGTAATTCTATACAAACACATGCATTTGAAACTAAGATATACAATTTTAGCTTTCTGATATTGGCTGTTTTAACCAATGTTTTTAAACTCTAATTACAAATCACCCAAATGATTTCTCTGCTGATAATGTTTAGACAACAAATTTCTAAGGAGTTTAATGAGCTATAATAACTGGAAATCTCTTCTATGATTTTTATTTTCAAATTTCAACTTGATTATATCTAGTCTTTAATTCTTCCTATTGACCTTGAGGAGACAGATGGGAAATTTCTCAAATAATGTTAAAACTTTTATCCAATAAAAATTGACTTTTTGTACTAGGTTTCCTTAACACAAAATGTTTTTATACAGCCTATATACATAACAAAATTTAGTTCATTATGCAATTTTATAAAAAATATTTTTGGCAATTTGCAGTCATTATTCCCAGTTGCTTACAATATTAATTCACTGTCCCTTGCTGTTTAATCATTTCAACATTGCTTGTTTTCTGCTTGCTTTTCCACGATGCCCACACATCATTAGTGACATGAGCATAAAATCCACAGGGCGATTTTCATTTCCATAATCATTGCCTACAGTTGTATAACACTGCTGCCATAAATTTAATTTACAAATATTTCAGAAGTTCTCCAATTCACCAAGTGACTGCCCTTTTCTTTTTAATTCCATCTAACTAGATGTCTATAAAACCCATAAATCTGACAAAGTGCACAAAATGAAATATTCATTAGAAACTCAAGTAGCATGCCAAACTTTGGTTTTTAGCCATATGTTCCAAAATCTCAAATTCCTTAGCATTCTAACCTTCATGCAAATTGCAGTACTGTATTCAAAGAAATCTGTCAGTCTATTTCTAAATTAAATTTTAAAATGAATCAAAAGCTTTCAACTTTTCTCCTGGAACCTAGGTCTGCAGAATAAGCAGCAATCATGCTGACTTGCTGCAGATTGGCCAAGCACTGCTTGAAGGAGTCTTACATCCACCAATAATCAGTGAGTCTAAAGACTGTTTCCTTGGTAGAGGCCAAGGAGTTTGGAGCCTCTATAGCAGATTCGGAATGACCTCCAGCTCTATCCATGCATCAGTCAGTTGTCATTGGAGAACTTCATCTTTTATTTCCAATAGTGTTGTAGTCAGGGATTTGCAAAGGAAACAAGATAGTACAGGACACATACTTTACAGAATTATTTTATAATAGTCACCCAAAGAGTTCAACACAAGAAATGCAGGAAATCTGTCCACACACTATGATCCAAGGAAACCTGCTGAGGGCCTAAATCCCACAGTAATATCCTGCATGAGTCCAGCTGAAGATCTTGAGCCCAAGATAATGCCCTCCCATGAATCCAACTGGAGGCCTAGAGTCCACGATAATATCTCATGCATGTGTGTTTCATGCGTCTGTGCTGGAAAGGACCTTAAGTGAGTCGTGGAAGCTATAAAGTTTGTTTCAGTGGGATGAATGATCTGTGCCAGTAGGCTGAGGGTCCTGCACTGAAGCCAGGAAGCAACACTTAAAGCAAGAACTTGAGCTCCTCTGAAAGGTACCACAGCCATCCTCACCGACAAGAAGGTCCTGAGGTCTTCTGGTGATGAAAACAGCTGAGTTCAAATCAGGAAGCCAGCATGACAAACTTCTCCAGGAGACTGAACAGCACACCATCTTCCCCTCTGGAACCAGGAAGTGATGCTCAAACAGCCCAGTTCACATCAGGAAAGTACCTCAACAAGTTCCTCTAGGAGAACCCGTGGCAACAGGAGAATCAACAGCCCTTCTTCAGTTCTCCTTTTATGCTGGCAACATTCTCAGGTGGGCCATCCATGCTCAGCACTGTGATGATGCAGTTCAGCTGGCCTTACAATCTGGCCACTGGTTATCAGTCCACTACCTAAGATTAACCTTTCCTTTCCAGTCCCAACTTCCCGCCTTTAATAATTCTTCACAAATTCTAGGCTTAGATTTTGCCTTCACTCTTAGTGGCAGTGAACATATATCCCAGATCTACTATCTGCTGTGAGCTGAATGCTTATGACCCCTCAAAATCCCTACGTTCAAACCCTAGTGCTTATTGTGGGGATATTCTGAGAAAGGCCCTTTGGAGAGTCATTAGTCTATGAGGAACAGTCTTTACGAGATTAATGGCCTTATTAAAAGGGGCAGGAGACAACTTGCTTCCTCTCATTTCTGCCACAGAGAGATAAACTAAGCAGGCGCCTGGCTGCAGACCAGGAGGAGGTCTTCATCAGACACCACTTGTTCTGGCACCTGAGTGCGGGACTCGGCAGCTTCTCAAACTGATGGAAACGCGTGCTTGTTTAAGTGACCCAGTCGGTAGCACAGTATTTAGCATGAAATAAGACTACATCTAAGTTTGCTTTTACACTTATTAATTCACTTAACAGCCCTAGCACGCAGAAACTCTTAGCATCTTCTTTAAAAGATGAGGAAACTGAATTGTCTTAGGGTTAACTATTCAAGACCACAGAGCCACTTTGTGGAAAACAGATAGGAACTAGAAAATGAAAATTGGGATTTTTGATAATTATATATTTTTTAAAATGCCCCTGGGTCTGAGCCTCCTTCACTTTCTGTCCTTCAAATATATATATGCCCATTCATATAGCCTCTTTTCCCCTTTTCTGAGCGTTAGCAATTTTCTCTCACTAACCCTCCCCTGTCAAATTTTAAAACTCCTGGCTTCATACCTACCTAATCCTGAACTTAGAAATGTCTTCTTTTCTCCCTTTACAACTGTGCTTCTAAAAATACAGTCTATTCCTCTAGCCTCCATAATTGCATATATTTGTCTCAAGTTTACTGTAAACATTCATGAAAGGGTGCAAAAGACCTCTTCCTGTAGATCTTACACTTATCTTCCTGTTGTAACTCTTTCACCTGTTCAGCAGAATCTGCGCTGGCTGAAGCAGCTCCTTTCATTTTTATTATCCTGTCCGGTGAATCCCTTCCCGTCTCCCAGGCAGCGTGTCACGGAGGGACCCTTTCCCTGTTTATCATCTACTTGTTCCTTGGCTGTGTGCTTAGCTTTTTCTCATCTGAACCCGCACTTTCCATAGTCCAACAGTCTCAGGTGTCAAGTTCTCAGAGAAGCATTTGTGCCTCTCATAGTTACTCAGCCCAAACCTTATTAAACATTTATTAAGCTTATTAAAGCATGCATCAGTGTTCACTACAGAAGGGAATTTAATGCAAGATATTTACATGCATAAGGATTTACACGCATTGGCTTGCAGTAGCCACCTACAGGCCAGATGTGGAGAAGTGCAAACGTGCTGTCTGTGAGCTGGAGATACGAAGGATCCATTCTTAGGTCTGCAGCTCACTCTAGGGTCCCACGTGAGTCGGTGTCAGCAGGCTGAAGGGTCTCTGATGAAGGAGCCTTCCTTCATGTCTCTATTTTTGCTTTCGGGTTACAGTCCTATCCAGGTTGGGTCTTCTGTTTTAGGAAATCCCTCCAGCCACACCCCGAATTATGCTGATCCAATTTAGCTGGGTGTTTCATGCTCAGATTGACACAATCAGTTAACTAACACAAACGTCCTGAAAAAATTCACCTGAACATTTTGGGAGCAACTCATTCTCAAAGCTAAAGTCAAGCTTCCACCCACACCAAGCCTCCTACACCTAAATTTCACATTTCAACCACGGGGTCATCGTCAGTCACCATCCACCTGAAGCCTGGAGTCTCAGACCCCTACTGCTAACAGGCTTCCTATACCAGCCCCCCTCTCACCAGAAAACTGCTAAGTGAAGCTCCTGGTGGTGCTATGTTGAATAGATCCTGAATTTCTAACTCTTGTTAAAAATTTCCCACAACTCATACCCAGGCGGAAGAGCTTCTCCCCATGTGCCAACCACTACACTGACCACTTTATACACTTTATTTCATTGAGTCCTTCCAACTACCATTTACCTCATCTTACAAAACCCCAAATAAGAGAAATTAGGGTACCCCAAATCATGTAGCATTAACATTCCTGCCTGGGGCTTATTTGACACCCAGTGCATTTTCTTAGTGCTTTTTGCTCATAGTGGTGGTTAAAGATTTCAGCCACTCTATCGCAATTATTAAAAGAGCATTTTCTACTGCCAGCCTTTGGGTCACCTCATTTCCAAACCCATTCTTGATGGTGCCCTAAGATTTCATAAAATAAATCAGTAAGAAAGGATGTCTAGTTAGGTCCTCTTGAAATGCTGTTTCTGTTGGCCCCTCCAGTCTTGTAGAACATGACCTTTCAGCATTCTCTCCCACTCTGCAAGTTTGTGCACTAAGGAATTATATCACATCACCTGTATTCCTAACAGCTATGTGTGTTTTACTCTGTGTGGTTTCTTTCATGGAAAACGGCCCACCTCAAACCTTTGCCCTCACTCTTGTATTCATATTTCAAAACCAATTAGAAGTGTCACTGCATCGTTAGGGTCAGGTCCGGCAATTAAATTACTTCCTCCCAGAGCTCTCAGGACAACTGACTTGACTTTACATCTCTGTCTTGGTTCGTGCATGACAGCTTCCTATAGTCAGTCACATATCCATCTTCTCTGACTCCTTCAGCAACTTTCTGATCTCAACTCTTAATTCATGAAGAATGTGGTCTTCATGTTGTAGAAACTAATGGATAAAACAACAAGCAAACGCCTTTAGAGAAAGGAATTAAAATAACAAATGCTGGACGTTACTGTGCCACTGGAAACATTCAAGGGATCCAAGAGCGATTACTACTTAGTCAAAATTTACAGAGAGAAAAACAGAAACAGAAGAGAAGGAGAAGTGGGGAGGGATAAAAAGGTGAGGAAGGAGGAGAAAAAGGCGAGAACTCAGAGAAAAGGGAAGCAGAGAGCGACACTGCTTGTGGCCAGCTAGTCCACACTGTCACTCTTGCAGGGTTAGTGGCTGTGCTTGCAGATACCTCAGAGAGTGTCACAGAAAGACAGTGAGCGGACAGCGGAAGAACCAGGGATCTAGTCCACCCAGCACCTCTGAGTTTTATCTCTCTAAGAAAGCCCTGGTGATCAGTGATCCACGGTTTTCTCTTCTGTATTTTCAAGCCTTCCAGCCTGTACCACGCGCTTGAAGAGTCTAGGGGAGCAGAATGGGTGGCGATGACATTCTGACCCAGTCCTCATGCGATGGACTTTGGGGGGATGTTGTGAGGAAACTGGCCAGAGCTCCCACAACTGAGGGACAGCGTGCAGAGCCCCACTCAGCAGAGGAACGCGGTGGCTACAGCCTCCCACGCAGAAAAGGGCAATCCCAGGCTGGTCTCCTCTGAGGAACCTGCTCTGCTTTCAGGGCTGAGTTCCCTCCCGGGTTTGCACCTCTATGCAGAGCCCTGTTCTCTTTGCAAGCCAGGGGGGAGCATCTGTCTCCATGGATGCTACAGAGTGCCGCTTACTGGTAGCTGGAGCCCTGGACCGTACTGCACGGTACTTGAACAGATTTATTGGAGTTCATACTAATTGTTTATCACCCAAAACTCACTTCATATGGTACACTGGGTCAGAAACAAAAGTCCTCACTCGTTTTTGCAAATGCTACAACTCAGGTATTCATTGGGGTTGGAGGGTCCAGTGACTTTTGCAACTCTTCCCGTACATTTGCTGTGTTTCTGAGCCAGTCCTACTTACTTTTTGTCTGTTTTTCTTTTTAAAAATTTGGTTCATTTCGACCAATATTCTGTGTAGAAGAATTTATCCAGCTTAGCCCAGCAGCAACAAGGCTGTGTGAGTCCTGCGAGGGGCTACCTGACACTCAACCTGAGAGTCTTCCGCCTTTTAACCTTGGAGCTAAGTGGACTTGCCTCCTCTAGACCCTTCCTCTCCCACTTTTTAAAAATCTCCACCTATTTTATCATTCTGTTTTTCCCTACCAGCACAATTCACAACACCTAAGTACTCATCACTAGATTAATATAAAATACGTGTCACACACACTGGAATATTACTCAGTCATAAAAAGAGTGGAATCATATCAATTGCTGGGAAAAATGTTTTATGTGTGGTACTGGGAATTGAATTCAAGACCTAATGCTTGCCCAGCTGCCCCTGAGCCACTGAGCTACATCCAAGGCCTTTGCTGGGAAAATTTGAGATCATAAGCAAAATAGGCCAGCATCAAACAAATACTGTGTGTTTTCTTTTATAGGAGCAACCTAAATATGAATCAATGAATCAAACAAACGAGTGATGATAGACAGCAGATAGACTCTTGGAGACAGGGAGGAGGAGCAAGGACAGGAGGAGAAAGGGGATTCAGGGAAGGAAAATGAAAAATACACGTTATATAGATGGACCAGTTTCCCAAACGACATCACTATTCTGTAATGTAAGCATATACTGGTAAAAAAAAAATTAGAAATGTAAAATATATTTTTCTCATTCAATTCCTGCCTTCTCAGGCTAGTATAAATACTTATGCAGTTCTCCAAACGGCCACGAGAGGGAGACCTAAACTCCTGTCCCTTGCTCTGGGGCTCTAAGGCCCTCCAGGGACCCTGCAGAGCTCTCACCAATTCTCTCCTGGCTCCACCCGGGAGGCCACCCCGCTGCTTCCCCCGGGGCCAGGGGGTGGACTAGGGGTGCACTCCGTCTGCTCCCTCTGCCAGGACCCTCGTTGGGCTCTGTGGAACTCTCGCCTCGGAAACCCCAGGGTCTCTGGTTTCCCCAGGCTCCCACCCGGCTTGGGATCCTCGGGGCCGCGGTGGCCTCCGCACCCTGACGTCGTGGACCCGCGCCCCGCGATCTGTGCCTTCATCTGCCAGCGCTGGGCCGCTTGGCGGCGGCGTTCGCGAGCGCTCGGACTTCGCACGATCTGGGGCGCAGGGGTGCGGAGCCTGGTTCTCTAGGACGCTGCTGGGGGTTGGGGGGGCGTGTTTCAGTGAAAACCTGGAGGAAGCTGCCTTTACTTCTCCAGAGTCCAGTCCTCAGCCTAGGAGGGTCTGCGCCTTAAAACCTTCAAGCCGTCACTTTAAAGTGTAGGTGACTGACAGTAATGCCAGTAACTTCCGTCCAACAGACCACCGAAGTCCGCTCGGAAGAAGCTTCCCTCTCAAACGTTTGTAAAAGCATCAGTTTTGCAATCATTTGCAAATTCATCGGGTATTCCTAATCGATAAACAGCCCAGCTTTGTAATTTCACCTCTACACCTCTTGTCAACTCTTCTGGGTTCTCTGATTTAATTATGAGTTAAATAAAATATTTGACAAGTTCATTTCGTGTCTGTAGTGCTTTTTAAAAAAAAAAATCTGATTTAAAGTTATTCTTTAACAAAATCTGGAGCCCAGTACTGGCTCTGATTTGGCCTGGGAACCACATCTCCTTTAATTCAGGGCTCTTGGACCCTCTCCATGTACCCCTCCTTCCCAAACCCAAGCCCCTCCTAGGCATGGGGCCCTGCTCAATGCCCTCACTAATGCCCTACCCAGCTGCTCTCCTGCTAAGGGGGAAGGGAAATCTTGCCCAGGCTCCCTGTGTCCCACACAACCCCACCGACTCCGCATTACCCCCCACCCACCTCCAAAGCTCCCAGGACTGGATCTGAGCTTCCACAAGGGGGCGCCACCACCCCTCTCTGAGCTCCTCTCTGTGGAAAGGGGCCTGCACAGTTCCCGGGCCAGCTATAGCGCCGCCCACTGGGCTTCCTTCTTGCTGCTGTCTCTGGTCCAGCCCAGCGTCTCCCAGAGCTCCTGTCTTGTCTTGTGCTTCTTACTGAGCCTCATCCTACTTTTTGCTGCTTGCACTCCCAGCTTCCAGTGGAAAGCCGCTTTTATTTGACTCCCGCTGTGCTCTGTTCCACTCTGAAATCTAAAACCAGGGCAGGATGGACTCTGAGTGGTGCAGCGCTGAGAGAGTAAATGACCACGGTAATAGCACAGTAAAACCTCAAGGGTGTAAGCGAAGGTGGCTGAGGAAGGTCACCATCCACAGGAACAAACTCAGCTTGTGCATCTTACCAGCATCTGATAATGTGTTCCCGCTCCTAAGAGTGGAGGTGGTATTTTCCCCTGGATATTCACAATTTTTATAGTTATTATTGGGACGCATACGAAATGTATTCCGCAGGGTCATTTAGATTTGAAAATATATTCTCTAAACTGTTTCTTCCCTCAGTCCCTCGGGTCCCAACTACAAACTGTTTGGAGCTGGAACAGAGAACAAATCAACCTTCCTGTGCTTCCAAGAAGAGAAAAGAAAGCGGTTATATGAGTGGTTAAAGGAGAAAAGCGCGTTGGATGCTTTCAGTTTTGGCGAACTGACTGGCTGAGCTGCCTTTGCCCATCACAGGAAGCACTGAGTGACTGCGAGCTAACGCAAAACAAGGCCTGGGTGTTCGAGGGCTGGGGAGGCTCTGACCTCGG
Source organism: Cavia porcellus (assembly GCF_034190915.1). Lineage (NCBI taxonomy): Eukaryota > Metazoa > Chordata > Mammalia > Rodentia > Caviidae > Cavia > Cavia porcellus. Next base: position 32,295,097 of record NW_026947501.1, read on the forward strand.
TAATGGGCTTGTCCATCTGGGCTGAGGGACAGCGCGTTATTCTGGTATGAAACAGGAGCAATACAACATCTTGAAGCAGTGTGTCCACCCGAGGGCATCTGTACATCCTGCACGAGGGCCCTATCCCAGCTCTCCTGTCGTGGTCACCATGGTCATCACAGTCAGGGCGGCCCCATCTGGGCACCTGCTGCAGTCTCAGGGGTGAAGAATGTGATTGGCCAGCCTGAGCTCCGTGTTAGAGACCCTGCCTCCCCCATCGTACAGGGGCTCTAATTCTCATGATCTGTCTCTGCCAAATCAATAAAACCACTAGCAAATGTAAACAAAGATTTATCATTAGATTAACAATGCATAGGTGTGAGAGGAAGTTAAAGCCCCAAGGAGATAAGTCAGTGACAACATCTTCTTCATTTCTGGCCAGGTCCTTCCTTGGAAAGACAAGGATGTTATTATTACCTTCCTCTGTGCCTCACCGTGAGGCAAGAATAGAGCACCCTTGCACCCTCCGTCTAAAATGGAACAGGTGTCAGGCCAAACAGATGTCAGGCCAGTTAATCTGAGTTCCAAGCCTCTGGCCAGTTACTCTTTTCTCAGGTAATTAAAGAAACAAGACAATGTGCTGGAGTGCAGATTGGCCCTGGTAAATCCAGCTGACAGAAACCCAGTTTCCTCATGCCAGAGCAGAAGTTTGGGGAGTTAGAGACAAACGTAACCACTATATGCACAGTGTTTTGTTGAGGTGGGTATTATAAGTCACCTAGAGATGATTTGAATTATGTGGAGGGATGCACACAGATCGTGTGTGCACAGATCATGTGCAGATGTTACACTGCTTTTAAAGGGACTATAGCATTCATGGATTTGGGTATATACAAGGGAAAAGAAATTCTGAAAATAATTGCTTGAAGATAGCAGGAGTCAGCTGTACTGAGTCTGAGCTCCCTCTGCTAAACTACGCCATCTCCCTGCAGCTCTGCCTCCCACTGTCAGACTGTCCCCAGGCAGAGCGCTGGGTTCTGGCAGGGCGCTTGCCTTTCTGTGTCCTGTGTCTGGTTAGTAAGATCCCCACACTCATCAAGTCAGCGATCAGATGAGTAGAGAATGAGGTTCATGAACAAAAACAAGGTTAAAAACAGCAACAAAAAACAAAATAAGGTTCTTCATTTTAGAACTAAAAAGAAGAAGTTTTCAGGCTAGACAAAAAAAGCCCAGGAGTTAGAATTATTGCACAAGGTCAGAATCGGACTAAGGGTCAAGCTGACACGCCTGAATAGCTCCCGCCGCCCTTAACTCTTATTTTGGAGAATATTAGTGAGGCAGTTTGGCCCAGAATTCTAAGCCATCCTTAAAATTAGAAGGAAGCTTGCTAGACCTGCATTTACTTTAGTATGGGCTTATGGCGCCCTCTTGTGTTGATTTCTGAGAATTGCAGGATTCCATGTGAACTGGGAAATATTTTTTTGTTACTTTTTTTCCCAAAAAATCATTTCAGTATCTGACAAAAATGGGAAGCAAAGCATTCATAATTCCAAGTATCAATTTCCGATCTATCTTATGTGCACCTGCTATCTCATTTTATGTTTCAAATTGGCCCTCTGAAGAAGGTCACATAGGTATTGACCGTTTGGGGAACAGGGGAACAGCTCAGGGGTGCAAAGCTACCCCAGGGCACAGTGGCCAACATCAGAGCCAAGGACTCCTGGCTGCACTGACCCTAATGCTCGTCGCTTGTTATTTCACAGGAACTGACAGATGGGTCGCAAAAATCCACGGGGTCCCATCACTGCCAGGGTGAACTCATTGGCACAGCAGGTAAGGGTCAACTGCCGCATGGAATGTGGGGTGCAAAGTAGGAGCTGGCATCTGAAACATTCCTAAGCTGGAGCTCGGGGCCAGGCAGGTGGGCTTTCACATCTTTTCCACATCTGCCAGGATCTGGGTTGCAGGGTATCCCAGGGCCGGGGCCAGCATCCTGCATGCTCTATGCAGGAACAGACCTCACATCTGTAAGCCGAGTGGCCTGTGGTCCAGCAAACTTTTCCTGCACACTCTTCCCTCGTGCTGGCTCTGTTGCAGTTTCTCTTCTGATTTTCCACCACAACCAAGCACCTGTTTCCATACTTGTACTTCTTTTCACCCAACGTGGAAGATGCCTGGAAGATTCCTTTCATCCAGTATTTGAAACTGCACTCAACTCTTAAGGCCAAGTTGCAGGGCCATCTCATCCCTCTGACTCCCTTCGAATTTCTGATGTCCCCCACTACCTAGTTCCATGGACATCTCTCATGAACGGACGCATAACTCCTTTGCATCTGTTTTAAAATATACATTGTGTCCTGCATAATCTGAGGACAGAAACCACGACTTCTCTGCATTTTGTGTGATAGAAAGACACAAAGATAGGATGAGGTTGGGGCCAGACAAGGCCAGGTACCTCATGTTGTCACGCAGACCTTTCCTGCTGGATTCCTGTGTATGTACAATGTCTTAACAGCACCTGTTATGGAAATGGGGTAACAATCTGCACAAACCCCTGATACACAGAATGCACTAGATTTAACAAAATCTGGTTTGAATTGTTTGTTTAAAGAAAACAAATCTATATAGAAGTGACTCATCCAAGGTCACATGTATGGTTTCTAGGTTTCAAACTCTGAGTTTCTGATTCCTAGGTCTTTATCTTTTAAGCCAACCAAAATAATTTTCATTCCATTTCTTCTTGATCCCATAAGCAAATAAAATTGCTGCCAACACACTCTACATAGTATCCTGCCCCTGTATTAGTCAGCTTTCCATTACTGTAACAAAATACCTGAAATAATCAGTTTAAAAAGAAGATAGTTTTATTTGGGCTCAAAATTTTGAAGGTTTCGACCTATATTCACTTATTGTTGTTACGTTTGTCCCTAGAGTGAGGCCACACATCATAGTAGTGGCACATGCTAGAGGAATCTTGTTCATTTCATGATCAGGAGTGAAAGAAAAAGAGGCCAGAATTGCAAATCCTCTTTGTGGTTCACCGCAATGACTGGAAGATCTCCTACGATGTCCAGCCACTTGAAGTTTCCAATGTATCCTGATTGTGCCATCGGCTGGAGACCAAGCTTTTAACATCAAAGCTCTGGGGAATTTTTAAGGCCCAAACTAAAGAAAGCCTATTTTACATTTCTGCCCCTTGTCACTATTTTCCTTCAAAGTCAAAGACTCCCAAAGCAAAGACTCCCTTTTTGTATTCTCCACCACATGGCCTACAAGAACGGCACACAGTAGGAACTGGATACATCCTTAAGAAACGCTGAGCAATCCTGGGCACGCTGCAGTACCCAGATCCTCTCTGTGTTGTCGCCCCTAAATTCAACACACTCCCTGATTCCTCCCCTTACTCTTTCTGGTCCTTCTGGGCTCACCCAGGATGACACCATAGCAGAGCAGACACAGGGAGGTGAATCCCAAGCACAGAGCAGGACCAAGCCCCAGTCCTCGGTGTCCAGAGGATGGAAGTCACTTTCTAAAGCCAAGTCAGGGTGATACTAATGCACCTGAAGAAGGAAAGCAAAGGTGATTGGGCAAGAAACCAAGCTGCCCAAGTCTGGAGGAGGAAATGAGAGGAATGGGATACAGGGAGGCAAGGCAGTTGGTATAACCAAGCCTTAACTAATCAATGCTATGTTGCAAATGAGTGGGCTTGACCAAAGGCAAGCACATCTCTGCCCTGAACACCGTCAGCTGATTCCAAGCCAGTGAGCATCTTCAGTCCGGCTTTCCAAAGACAGAGCCTGGACCCTCCCTTGGCCATGACAGCCTGGGGTTTCGCCCCCTTGTTTTCTCTCTAAATTGTTTTTCAGTCAGGGCTGTGGGGCTGCGACTTGCTGGAGATGCAGCTGGACACTTCCTGCTCCATCTCCTCAGTGACTCTGTCTCACCAGCCAGGCGTCTCTCTTGGCACTGAGCACAAGACAGCCAGCGAGGCTGTGGGCTAAATCTAAACCATGATTTCATCCCTAAGCCAGGCTCACAGCAGGAGCCTCTGGAGGCCTAAGATAAAACCCCTGCATCCCGAGATCTCAGGGATTTTGCATATTTCTAGGGTCCAAAGAGCAAGAGAAGGAATGATCTAGAGAAGCTGCTGCAGGAGCTCCAAGTATATTTTGCCCATAAACGGCCCTGCCAGGACCGCCTTATGGCACCTGAGGGTCCAGAGCGTCACCTCTCCCCTGCCCAAGTGTCCTGTTTGCTGTGGTTCAGTCTCAGGAGGCCTGTTCTCTGCCCCAGAGAGGAACAAATCTGTGACAGGATTACAGCCTGGTATTCTGCTAAGAAAGTGTCAGGCCTCCCTTCCACTTTTTAACCTTTTGTGCATTTTTCAATTTTAAATTTTTTAAACTGACACATTAAAAGATGTGCATATTTATGAGACATCATTTGACATTTCTGTACCCTATATACATTGTATAATGTTCAAGTTAGGGTAAGCAGATCTGTCAGTTTAAATGTGTCTCATTTCTTTGCGATAAAAACTTTCCAAATTTTTATTCTAACCTTTTATTTCACTCAATTTTTTTGTCTTATTTTTTGAAAAGAACACAGTATATTATTGTTATCTCTAGTTATCCTAATGGCAATACAATGCCATAATTTCTTTCTCTTAACTATAACATAGTACTCATTGGTTGACTCTTTACCCAACTGTTTTAAAGCATATTTCCTGCTTAAATAATTAAGGGCAAAGCAAATACAGTTGTCACAAAAACCAAAGTTTGTTTTTTCAAACACTTCCTACTCCAAGAAATGATTTCTGATTTTTTTAAAGAAATACAATCCAGAATATTTCCTCAGAGCAGCTCCTCAGAGCAGCTAAGCAGTCATAGGGATTCATTCCTTATATGACAGCCCTGGGGTGTGGCAGGACGTCACCCAACATCAACGAGCTGGAGCTGAAAACCAGACGTCAACCCAGCAAGGTGTCTGATGGGCAAAGTTACCACTACAGCTGCAGGAATACGGATTAAGCAGGCCCTGTGCTTGAAACCTGACCTTTGGAGGATGCCAGAGACATGAAGGTGTTTTTTGTAACACTAGCAACAGGAAGCATATATGCTAAGATATATGATTCTGGTTTCAGCCAGCAAGAATAAGGGAGGGCAGAGAATGTTGCAGGCAGGGAGGACAGGAGGAGGGGGAAGGTGAATTCCATGCAGAAAGCAGAGTATGAGCATAAGCTCAGAGGTGCAAAGTTGTTCTGCAAATGTGCAAAGTGTCTGCAGCTTATGGGGCTGTGCAGTGAGGTCTGTGCCAAAAGCAATCACTACAAGGTTAGGATAAGATCAGATGAGAGAAGTCCAGTGGTATTTTCATAAGGAGTTTGGACTTCATCACTTAGAGTCATCCAAGTGCACTGAAGATGAAAAAATGAGCTTCAACTGGACAAGATCACACTCCCAGCCATGGGTGCTATAGACAGGACTTTGGCTCAACTGTGCAGGAGAGATCCTTGACCCTGAAGCCTGAAGGCTCCTGGTCTTTTTCTGTGCCACTTCTTTCCAAACCTGGACTCCTGACCCCCTTCCAGTGATGCAGTTTGAGTTGCTTTGTTCCTGGGGCTGAGTGGTGGCAGTTCCTGGCTCATTAATACTAAGATGGTAACGAAAAAGTACTTAGGGCTTCTCACCTGGTCCCCAGACAAAATACTTTCATTTTCCTACTCTGGAAGGAAGCAGACCAATATGCAGCTTTGGTGCATGAAATGAGAGAGTCTCTGGCTGCTCTCTGGCTGCAAAGGAAAATGTTTCCTGGACACTTAGAAGCAAAGCTGGGATGGGCACCAGGCCTGGAGCTGGGGCTGACAGTCACCAGCACAGTGGTGGGCAGGGTCTGGATTTGGAAAAGGCAAAAGCACGTCTCAGAGAGAATATGTAGGCATCTTGCAGGAAGGAAAAGAAGCAAAGATGGAGGGTGTGGAGAAAACTGATCAGTTTACGGAACTCCACTCTGCTCCACAAAGTTCTCTGCAGACAGCTTGTAACTACACCTCAGAAGTAGAAAATCATATGGATTTTCTCTTTGTTTAGGGATATTGTATCTTTAATCTTGACTTCTCATTTCCAAGGATAGCAGGAAAAAATGAAAAAGAACATCTTAATCTTGCCAATCAAAGATAGAACATTTATCTCTAGCTTAAAATATTTGCAGTCTGAAAGGCTAAAGCAGGAGGATCACAAGTTCAAGTCACTGCTGGGCAACTTAGTGTGTCCCTCTCTCGAAATAAAAGAATAATAATAAAATGATAAAAGGCTGGAGCTGTAGCTCAGTGTGAAGGCCCTGGGTTTAAGCCTCAGTACAGATAAATAGGCTAACTACTTGTGAAAAGCATTTGTTTTTAGAGAATATTCATTTCTATTACTATTACTTCTATTACTGAAGATTAATTTTAATTTGATAATAGAAATACTTTAAGTACAGATAAGGTGAGTTTACAGAATATGTAGATACTGAGTATTGATAGGAAAGAATGCAAAGAACCAAAGAAACCTAGTTCTCATTAGGTGTCCAGACACACAATCTTTGCTGTACACCAAATATTCAGACTTAGACCGAACTAAATTTATAGAGGCCCCATATATATATTCAGCTGACAGTTGGAGGCAGTCATTCTGGATCTATGTGTCCTCTGCTGAACAGAAACAAGTACAATAGAAATTAACCAGCTGTTCACCTGGAGAGTTGCCAGGGTGCAGCTGTTGACCAGGTGCACACATCCCCGCATCTTGTCCATAGAACCAGTGTGTTTTACTGGCCCAAGCTGCCTTGCAGTGGGGGCTGTTTCTCAGATGTCTGCGGTGGTGCTTGGAACCACCTGGGCTTGGGGAGGGCCAGTGTAGAAGAGCAAAGCAGCACAGAAGGGCCAGACGAGGCTCGGGATTCAGGAACTGTGCTCCTTCACCCAGCCTGCAGCTTCTCAGAAGTCGTTTTGAAGTGATAAATGATCTCATCTTCTTTCCTTTGCTTCCTTCTGTGTGCTTCAGTTGAATTAATGAAGAGTGTGATTTGATCTGTAAGCCTTTCTGCTCCATGGCCCCCGAGAGCATATCCTTGGTCGTGGAGGTCACTACAACATCAAGCTAATTAATTTCCCATGTAGTACAAGTCAAAATTTGAATTAAGCATGTGCTTTCTATTATAGCAAGAAACTGCTGTATTGATCATTCCAATATATCCCAGGTGTAGGAGAAACTGAACAGCTGCAGAACTGTAGGGAAACAGTTTCTCCTCTGCAGCCTGGTTTTGTCCCTGCCCTGCCTACCTCATGTGAGCATTGAGAATTCTGGCCACTGAAGGGATGTGGCTGCCCCAGCTTAGTCCCACTGGACTTACCTTGGTTCCTGTTCACAAAAACCTGTTTTAGATGTGACTTGTGTCTCCATTCACCAGGTGGCTAATGCTACACACAATTGTCTCAATACCAAGCCTCATTTCAGCCATGCTGAGGACTTTAAATAAATTCCACAAACATACAAAAGAGCATGCAGCTGGGTCCCTAAATGCCAGCATAGGCTATTAGCTTTGAGAGGATGAGGTGAAGTTCATCTACCTGGATGCTTTCTGTTCAGTGGGATGTGGACTCCTCCAATACCAGGTAGGTGCAGCAGGAAAGAAGCACCATGCTGGGTACTTGTCTTCTTGGTTTTTTATCAGAAATTTTGTAATCTATGTTGTCAGAGGTTGTTCAGAGAACAATTCGAATCAGGACATGGAGTTTATAATATTATTTTTATGGTGGTCACCCAGATTTAACACAAGAAAATGCAAGAAATCTATCCAAGACACTAAACACATAGAATATTTAGCCAAGGGCCTGAATCCCACAGCAATGTTCCATATGAGTCCAGATAAAAACCCAGGGCTCATGATAATGCCTCCCATGCGTCCAACTGTAGGTCTAGAGCCCACAAGAAGGATTCATGCTGGTCTGTTTTACGAATCCGTGCTGGTAAGGCCCAAAGGTCAGCGGTGGAAGCTAGAACATCTTTACCAGCAGGGTGAAGGAGCTGTGCTGGTAGGTTGAGGGTTTTACACTAGAGCTTAGAAGTTACACTCAAAATAAGAACCAAGGCTACCCTGAAAAGTACCACAGCCATCCTCAGTAACACGGAGGTCCTGAGCTCCTCCAATGATAAGAAGAATAGAGTACATGCCAGAAAGCCAGCGTGACAAGTTTTTCCTGGAGACTAAACAGCACACATCTTCCCCTCTAGAGCCATAAAGCAATGTTCAATGTAAGGACAGAGGTCCCCCAAAGTGAACCACAGCCACTCTCATCAACAAGGTCTTCAGCTCCTCCGATGACAATGTCAAACTCACACTGGGGAAGCTAGTCATGAAGAGCTCCTCCAAGAGGACCAGCGACTCAAACAGCAACATTTAGAGAATCTCACAATGCCTAGCTTTTCCTTTTCCAATTCTCTATTTATGCTGGCAACTTTCCCCAAGTGGGCCATCTACACTCAGCACCACGCTGATTTAACTCAGTTGGTGTTAAGTTTACCACCAGTTTTTAATCCATAACAACCTGTGTTATTTAGATTTCCATTACTGTAACAAATACCTGAGCTAGTCATCTGATAGAGTGAAAAAGTAATTCTGAATCAGTTATACAGGTCTCACCCCATGGTCAGTTGGCCTCATTATTTTTAGGCCTGTGAGGAGGCAAACAGCAGTGGGAACATGTGGTGATGCAAAGCTCTTCACTTGTTTTCATCTGTGCCTTTCATGTGAACTTTGAGTTAAATAAACAAGGAATTCAGCAGAGAGTAGCTAGGAGCAGAGTCTAAGTGCCAGTCAATACAAGAGAGGGCTGAGAATCTTTCCTCAAGTAAGCCACTATATCTAAGTGCAGACCTAAAGGAAAGAAGAATCAAGTGATGCAGATAGCAAGAGGCAGGCCTGTCACCCCAAGGGATGAGCAGCTGGCAAGGTCCACAGGTGGGAACAAACCTGGATCAAGGTCTAGATCAGGTATAGTTTGCTTGGGTATAAGCAAACTAAACCGTGCAAGTATTTCATTGGTGTATTGCCTGATATTGTTTATCCGGAATGCAAACATCATCCACAGAAAGAAGATAGGCAGAGGAGGCTGCCACACTGTCCTCTGAGCTGCTCTGTAAAGAACACATGGGGTATAAGAAGGAAACAAAGTCCTGGTGCACTGTTAAAATCCAGGTTCAAAGTGATGTTAGCCTGGGCCAATACAGTGGTATTGGAGGTCAAGAGTTGCAGGCTAAGGACGGAACCAATGGAAGGCAGAGTTGACAGTGACAAAAATAATGGACACTGAGAACCCCTGCTGGGCTTTGCCCTGTGAAATCAGGTGGATGGTCATGCAGCTTATGGAAATGAGGGCTGAGGAGGGACATTTTGAAAGCTTCAGGAAGATGAGTAATCTAGGTGTTTTGGATGTGCCACCTTTATGATGACCTTTGGACATCCCTGTTCTTAGGAGAGATTGTTGAGAGAGTTTATTAAGTTGTGATTCCTAAAGACCCTTATATATATGCAGGAGCGCATTCGCCCTGGCCAGTGATGGCCCCTCCTATCACAGTACTTACTCGCCCTGACACCAAAAGTCATTCAACAGTTTTCGCAGATGCAATTTCCTGCCAAGACTTCTCTTGAACTTAACTATTTCCTTCTTGTCTCAGACTTCTTCCTGTCTGCCTGAGAGCCACCCGACATCCAGCTTCTGACGCACAGGACAGGCAGACCTTGCATCTTCAGACCCACACCTGAAAGCAGAGGCAGACAGCAGCAGTCCAGTGGACAGCCATTCCTCATCCTCCAGAAGTTGACATCTTCCATCCATGGAGCAGGGGCCTTGGGGCTGGCCAGCTGCCCTCCCTTCCTTGCTTGCCCTATCTAGGAAGTTCTGCCAGCAGAAAACAGAGTACTTATTCCAAGTCAAGGGCTGTATTCTTTGTGTCTTTTCAGGACCTGAGCAAAGAGCAATTCAATGATGCGAATATACTGTACACACCTTGTATTTTACATCAGCTTCCTGTTGCCAGGAATTTTACTAGAATGTTCTCTCCTCCTTTGGAGTGACACTCCAGCCTTTATACTTACAATCTGAGTAGCCCAAAAGGGGCCATTCACTTGTGCCAGGAAATGTGTTCCTAACTGCTCTTTGATTTTTGAAGCCAGTCCTGTCTGCTTTTCTGCTTATAATTACTGATGTGAACAGGATCAAGGCTCAGCAGGTCACACAGATGGCATGACTGTCAGACGCACAAATCAGCTCCAATTTTGTGGAGCTCAGACAGTAAACATGAAATCAAATAGTGATACAGACAGCAAAAAAGATTACAAAATGTAGTGGGGCGGAGGCAAATTACTTAGAGAGTTTCAAGGGAGGTTTGCTGGAGAAGTGAAATTCAAGTTAAGAAGAAATTCATCAGTACAACTGCCAGGAAATAGTGTTGCAAGTCATAGGACAGCCAAGGCAGTAGTTTTCAGACACGGTTATGCCCAGACCATGGTCAACAAACTTCAGGTTGCTGGAAAAAGAAGGCCACGGCTGGTTCAGAGCTGGGCAGGCCCCATCTGACCTTGACTCTGATTGCACTCCGAGCACGTAGGCTCAAGATCACAGCTCATATATGCACTGCTTTCCTCTCAGGACCTTACAAAGCTTTAGGTAAATAGAAAGCAAAAAGGACACATCTGGGATAGTTAAACCAGGTTTAAATGGAACTGAAGAAGAGAGTTAGGTTTGAGCGCCAAATGACTCAAAAGTCTTCTGCCCTGCTTCCTGATCTGTATTTCAGCTTCGCCAGATAGCTTGTTGCTACCTGCGCATATGTGCCTGAGGCCCTGTGCTTGGAACGCTTTCCTCTCTTGTCCCTGTCTGGATGACTAGCTTCTCCGTATTCTTGTGCCTCCTCTCAATATCCTCTTCTGCAGGAAACTCTGATAGCATCCATCCTGCACTAATGACTCATATCAATGTGCCACTTGTCAAATGTTCGTGTGGTAGTGGAGGCATTGTTCTCCCAGTGGAAAATCACTTCTTTTTTTCTTATCTCCCTGCATATACATACACAGTTCTCTCCAGTTAGGAGAGATGAGAGGCAGGAGGAAGCTACATGTTGCTGACCATCAGCAGCCCACAGTGATTTTTGTCTGATTATTACAAAACCGTTCTAGTTTAATCCCAACATAAATTCATGCAGCGAGCACCATTTCAGCCACATGGAAAGTACAGCTAACAAAATAATAAAATACTAGAAAGACCAGTAAGCCCAATCGGAGATTTAGATATTGTTTTACACCTGTACTCCAATGAAATTTGATGTGGATAATGTCAAATCTACACTAACATTATCTTTAATTATTTCTCATATTTTAATGATTATTAATATTATTTTCATCTTGATTATGTGAGTGGATTTCCTACAAAAGAAATGAACTTTGCACATGCCTGTAATCCCAGCCCTTGAATGGTTGTGAGGCAGGAGGATTACAAGTTCAAACCCAAGCCGGGTAATTTAAAAGCCTATCTCAATATAAATCTACAAAATAGGGCTGAGGATGTAGCTCACTGTGGCCCTGGGTTCAATCTCCAGTAACACACACACACACACACACACACACACACACACACACACACACACGCACACACATGCCCACACACGCACACACACACACACACACACACACACACACACACACACACACACAAAGTTAGAGAAGGAAAAAGGGCTTTGCCACTTGGCCTGATAATATTTTTATGTTTATAATGTCACATCACCTAGGCAGAAATTTTTCACCCTCATCCCCAGAATTGGTGCCATCACCCCAGAAGCAGCCTTAAATGTGCCTGATGATGCAGAGGGAAAGAGAGCCGGGGCAGACCCCAGGAGCTGCAAAGGGCTCCAGAGGTCTGTCCTGATGATTGGGTGAGAAATGGCATATGACTGAAGTCTCACAGGTACTCTCAGCAGCAAGGACTTCAGAGACACTGTCCAAGGCCCAGCTGTTTATTTCCTCCTGCTGCTCCTTTCCTAAATAAGTGTTCAGCAAAAGGCACCTGCATCTTCACCGGGCATGTACGCCTCGTGGAAAACCCCGCAGATACTTCTCACTGCTGCAATGTTGCAAGCTCTTTTCTGGGCCTCCAGCCTGTCTTGTTTGTCTCTTTATGCCACTTCCTGGCTTTTTTGTCATCCACAGTTTTAAACTCATTTTCGCTTAGCTTGACATTTCTGTCCATTAAAACCCAACTGGAGACAAAACTCTGACACACCATTCCTTAGGAAACTAAGAGCTGATCATAATTTAATGTGCTGTTCCTCGCAAGAAAAGCACAAATTATTTTATTGTGGTAAAATATATCATCTCCTGGGCATAGGACATATTTCCTTTCTTTTAATTTTAAATATCTACATGATTTTGGCAGCCTTGCATCTCTTTGTAAATCCTCAATATGCTTTTTAAAAAGGAACATTATTGATTATTTTAGGAAACTGAGCTGTGCAATTCTGTAGCCACCAGGTACACATCTGTTGGGAAACTCACTGTGGCTGCTTTGTGTGGTTAGTAGTAAACCTAAGCTCAATTATAAGACAGCATGAACAAGCTATAAAGTAGCTCAGTAGAAATTTTCGTATTGACTTCACATTGAAATATTTTTGATATATTAGATAAACAAAATATGCTACTGAAACTAATTCCACCAGTTTTCTTTTGCTTTTTATATTATTTGCTTTTTATATTATATTTGCTTTTTATTATATTATATTATTTGTCTTTTACACTATATTATATTTGCTTTTTATATTATATTATATATTTATTTTTGATTTTCATATTATATTATATTTCCTTTTTATTGTATTATATTATATTATATTATTTGCTTTTTGTGTTATATTATTTTTTATCTTACTAGAAAAATTTGAAGTGATACATGTGATTTGCCTCACATTACATTTCTATTGCTCCTTGGTATGGTATAGAAACTTGTATGTATGTGACTTATATATTTTCACAGTCATTTAATGTCTAAGGGATTAATCATTACCTGATCTCATTTTAAAAATGGAGGCTTAAGGCAGGGGAGGTGGCTCAGTGGTATAAGTGCCTGCCTGGCAAGTGCAAGGTTATGAGTTTGATTCCCGGTACCAAAAGAAAACAAAAAAATCATGGAGGCTTTTAGTTTGCTCAGCATCACAAAGCTAGCAGCAAAAATTAGATCCTCAGATTACTACCCCAAAACCTGGTCCCTGTGCAAAAATTCTAGGACACTTTCATTGCTTTTGATATAACAATGAACTTAGGTCTCAGGCAAACTTTCAACTGCCTTTCAAGTAACATTTCAATTTTTAAGTCAGAAAAATAAGGCCAGATAGATACCTTAAGAACTTATGAGAGTTCTTTATGCCCAGTAAATGATATTGCACAATGAAACACAAAACTGTTAAAGAAAGCTCTGCTTTAATAGACAAAAAGTCTCTTTTTCCAAGGGAAATAAATTACTAACCTTTGGCCTTTTGTTTTATGCTCTCTGAGCAAAGATACACTTTGCTTTCTTCTCCCTCAAACATCCATCCCATTGACCATTCATCGACCATGACGAATCTTACATTAGGCTGTTGCCACTCCATCCAAATGTCATCCTCATGTCCCTCTTCCTGGCCCAAATCCATGATGTCTGCTTTCACTGCAATGGGTGGATCCAATGTGGGGTCACTAAAATGTTGGACTGGGGATCAAGTCAGTCAGTGGGTTCATAGTCCCTGAAAGTATTCAAGCTTTAGAAACAACTCCTTGGGATGATAGTTAGGATATCTTCCAACAATAACTGTCAACAGATCAAAAAGATATTAAAGAGGCAAATCCTTCGGAATGTTTACCATTGGATGGACTCAAATGTTTCTTCCTTTCCCCACTGCTTTGGTTTAGATCTACTGTTTCCCTGAGCGTTCACCCATTTGGATGATGATCGGATCATGAATGGATCGTGCTTATCAGTAGATTTATCCATTGGTGAGCTCAGTAGCCAAATATGCCATTACGAGGTGGACCCTGGGTGGAGGTGGTCACTGGGATGTGACCTAGAAGGCTATGTTCTTGTTCCCAACTCCTCCCTTCTCTCTGTCTCTTGAATATCATGATACAAAGAACTTTCATTTACTAAGCTCTTCCTCCCTTTTTTTTTTCTGCCTTGGAGTCAGCTGACCAGGCACAGAGTAAGGCCTCTGAAACTTGGGGCTAAAATACACCTCTCTTTCTTGGAGTTAAATATTCAAAGCACTTTTGTCTCAGCAAAGACAAAGTGACCAATACAGCCACTGCTATTGAGATTACCTGCTTCACTGCTGCAGAGACATCCTTTATATTCCAGAATAACTGAGTCTCAAATGCTGAAGATAAATTCAACAGTCCAAGCTGATAAAGAAGCATGCTTGATGATAAAGTTCAATGAAGACGGTTGTGTTAGAAATTATTTAGGCATGTGAATGTAATTTCAAAGATCAATAAATGTGCCAAGCAAATGTAGCCTGAAGTTAAACTACTGACAGAGAGGGACTTAGGACTGATTTTCCACCTTCTTGTTAAAAAAAGCTTAACAGTTTACCTTGCCTTTATCTTAGTAAATTGCTATTTTTAGAGCAAGAAAACATTCTTTTTTTTCTGAGGGTTGTATGTGTGTATGTGTTTTTTTTTTATAAACAGAAACATTCTTTACAAAATGGCAATAGGAATAAATGATATATCTTTGTTTCTATTTATATTATTTTACAAGGAATTGAATGTATTTCCTCCTCTCTGTATTCAGCCCTGTGCTAGGCACTGCAGCATATTAAAAGTCAAGTGCACAGCCACTGCTCTTGAAGAGTGTAGACATACTCAGAGAGACATTCAAGGGTGATGGTATAAAAAACATAATGCGAGCTGCAGGGGTGCTGTACAAGCACTGCTTCCACTATGAAGACGAGGTAGAAGACTGTTGTATGCCTTGTCACTGACTCTAGACTCTGCCTACATCACTCCTGTCATTTGGTCACCCCACATCAATGGATTCAGGGATCTCCTCCAATACGTAACTCCCCTGTCAAAGTCTAAACCTGGCCTGGCTCCTGAGCGTCATTCTGCATTTTCTCCTGGAATTTTTTAAAAAATCGTTTAAAAAAGAAAACATTAGCTAAAATATACCCATCACAAGTCCCTTCCATTTACCATGATCAGAATTTGTCCTGTGGGTGCACATTTGCACATTTTACTGTTACTTAAAATCTAACTTGTCATTTTATCTTACTAAATGCTTCCTCTTGGACAGAACATGTCTCCTCCAAGAGACTCAGTTTTATTGCATGCCATCTGATTACTAACACCGGGGAACCAATTTTTAAATAAAAACTGATGAAATTTTTGCAAAGATAAAGTACCATTTATATCATTTTGATTGTCACTTGAGAATACCATCTCTCTTGCTTATATGTTCATCTCCTAACTTGTCTCCCCACCTCCATCAGCTCTCTTTGCATCTAAATTCTTGTTTACTTCATGTCTCTACCTAAGGATGTACAGAAACCTTATGCTGGATTCTGGATCTTAGCTTTAGCACAGAAAACACTGGAATGAGACTAAAATCTGTCCGTACTTCTAGTTCTGATGCATCTCAACATCCACCTGGGACTGCTCCAGCCTGTCTGAACTTCATAAGTAGCAGAGTCTTTTGTCAAAGAACTCAACAATAAAAGAGCAGACAGAAAAGCCTGTTGTTAAGAGGTCTGGACTGTAAAAGAAGATAAGTAACTCTGAGCACAGGGTGGTGACTGGTACACAAAACTCTCAGCCTCTTCACTTGAATCAATGTCTTTTCCTCAGGAAAGGTAGAAAGATTGTGGGTAACCACAAATAGAAATGGGATTTTATTGCTCCAGAACAAGGGGCTCAAATGCGAGAGATAAAAGAGCATCAAGAGACCTTAACACTGCTCTGGAAATCCTCTGAGTAACATGAAAGAGGAACCCCGCCTCTCCCCCATCAGCCCAAGGCACATCCTTGCATGGTCCACAGCTGAACCCCAGGAGGCTCTTATGAGAGCAGGGGTGGTGAAGGGGCTCCCATGCAAACTAGCAGCAGTGCTGGTGCCAGTGGGCGACTAAGTGGGGAGACACTGTCAGAAATTGGAAATGGACCACCAGAAGAACTACCCATGGATCTCTGTCAAATAATCTTGCAAATTTGAAGAAACACTTGAGATGGAAGGCAGGGAAATTTTGTGCAATTCTTAGGAAAGAGACAGGACCTATCCAGCATTAGCAACAGTGATGAAAAACCAATAAAACTCTAATTTTTAGTGCTAAGGTGCCTCATTTAAGCCCACAATCAGGGCAATATATATATATTCCAAATATCCTAAGAAATCCCCAAATAAAACATCAAGTGAATGTGATATACGTCACTTAACTAAACACTGAGTTATATCCAAGTCTCTGTTATGCTGACATGTTATATGACCTATTTTGAACATTCATAGAAAACAGTCCATTATGTAGTATCTGTCTCAATCACTTTGCTAATTGCTGAGACGAAATACTTCCCAAAGTTAAGGGAAGAAATATTTATTTAGCTCACAGTTTGTAGAAGTTTCAGTCCATAGTCAGATTTTTTCAAGGCAGGATGGCTTAGCAGAGAACAGTTCATGGTGGGCAGAAGGCAGCAAAGCAACAAGAGACCTTAACAGGGTTTTCTGTCCCTTTTATGCTCTATTTAGGATACTGGAATTAGGGCAATGCCTAACCAGTCAGTGAATCAATTTAGTAATCATCCACCCTTAATCCCAGCCTTGTACCATGAATCAATCATACACTCTAGATCCAACCCCCTCTGAAAAAGCCCTTCTATGACTGCATGAAGCTTCAGGGGGAACATCTAAACACAAGTGATAGCAATATCTTCATCATATTCCTTGCTGGACAATATACCTGATACCTACAATGTTAAAGAGGGGAGATTTAGTTTGGCTTATACTTAACAGTTTGTGATTGACTGCCTTGAAGACAGAAATGACAGGGTAGAAAAGCCTGATATAAGGGAAGCTTCTCAGTTCATGGCAACCAGGAAGCAGCAGGTCAAGGGAGGGGCCTGGGAGTATAAACCTGTGCAGGTCACACAACGCATGTGCCACCACTCCGACCAGGCGTGCCTCTCACCAGCACATTCAGCTATGAATTCCGCACTGGTTAACCCACTGAGGAGCATGGCACTCCTATGATCCAGTCAATCCCCTTCCAAAAACCCCACCTCTGAACAGAAGAGGTTTTGTGGGACATTCTATCTAAACCATAACACTTAGGTAACCAAACAAACATACATAACACCACCCACATACATATTTACATCTTGTACTGGGAATCAAACTCATGATGTTGCACTTACCAAGCAGGCATTGTGTTGCTAAGCTATATCCCCAGTCCCCATATGCTTTTATATACACATGCATACACACACAAGAACACAGAAAAATCTTCCCTTGTATATGGAGTGGGTACGCTTCGAACCTGCTCTTTATTTTCAAAGAAAGATGTTGCCAAGGAAATCTATTTTTCTAGTTTTTTCTCACTAATACTTAATTTGAAATATTTTGTAATTTTTATCTTAAAAACGAAAATGTGTTTATAGTGCTAAGTCAAAAATAAACACATTCATTTGGCACACGGAATAAATAAAACAGACCTGTATGCAGACATTGGCTGGAGAAGGCTAAACCTGACCAGACTGTGACTGTAAACTGTCAGGTGGTTGTGTGTCTCCTTTGTACAGCACAGGCACCTTATACTGATAGGTAAAGGATTGTGGGGTGGGAGAGTGGGTGCAGAAATGTGGACAGTGGGTCATGATTCAGAAATTATTAACTCTTTGCCAATATTTTCTTATCCTAGAAGGACCTGGATGGTAGATATTATCAATGTCATATTTTAAAATGACATACACAGAATGCAGACCTGCCATCAGTAAAAATGAATTAAACTATGAAGTTTGGACTGAGTGGATCCAAAGACCCCACTCCAGCCTCCTTTCCCTCATGCTTTTCTGCGAGGGCCAATGTCTTTTTATTTTTATTTTATTTTATTTTATTTTTGTCTTTTTTGTTTTTATCGGTACCAGGGATTGAACTCACGACTGCCTGCTTGCAAGGCAGGCGCTTATGCCGCTGAGCTAAATTCCCAGCCCCAAGGGCCAATGTCTTTGATTCTTAAAAGAATCTTAAAAGATTGTCTCTATCTCATCACTGATGTTAACAGATTCAGAAGAGTTAAATTATACTTTTTCTCTCATAGAATCAGAAAGTGTCTGCACTGACATTTATACTTAGTCTTTTTCAAAACTATAGTGGGTTTAGAACCTGGGATGGATCAGGTTGCTTCTGCATAAAATGCCATCATTTCCATGGCGGTCACTTGCTGATGGGGAATGTGTGGTCAACACTGTTAGACAAGCAACTCTCTATGCTTGTTGCATTACTGCAGTTATTAAGTAAAAGAAAGCATTTTAAGACACTGTTTTAAGAACATTTAATGTGTATGAGCAGAGGGACAAAACTGCTTAAGTTACCATTAACCATCTCCCTTTACAGGATTAAAGCTGACTGTAGAAAGTCTCCCTGAGACATCGCTTATGGTGGGGCAAAGGGTGATTATGGTTATAATCAATGATTTGAGGTTTTGTGTTTTTGCTTTAAGCTTAAGCCAAGAACACCAAGGTAAGCACATTCTGGTAATAATTCAAACACTTGAATAATTCAAACACTTTTCCTGTTGCTTCTCAATTTGAAAGCAGTAGCCCCTGGCTACCACTTAGTCCCCATCAGTTATGCTGAACTGTGAGTCATCTCTGCCAAAAAGAAAAAGCTTTTTTAAGTCAAGCATATTCTCTGTGAGCTTAGTTCATGCAAACATGAGCCACCTGGTGGAGTAAAAGATTAAATTCTTGACGTTTCTCAAAACAGATGTGCTAAGCCATAGGCTATGAAAAAGCACTCAAGTTCCTACCATTATTTCCTTTAGAATAAGTAAATATGTCCACTTGTTTCTCTTGATAGGAAATTGTAAATATTCATCATAAGAAGCTCCATTTAAAATTTCAAAAGGAAAAATTATTTTGAGAACATGTAGAGTCAATTTCAGTGCTTTGGCTAGACTTGAATTATGCAGCATTTAGAAAAATAGATACAACCATATTTTTTAAAAGTACAAAACTTCAAATGACTAAATAATAATACAGTGAAACTTGTTATGTAAATCATTATGAAAAGACTAATGTTAATATCATCCTTATGTTTTTCATGGTATTCTATCGTCTGCCAACATATTTGTTATATCATTGTTCTTACTAAATTCATTCACCATGTCTTAAAAACCAGAGAATACGAATCGCAATTAGAGTACACCACTGGGACCATCACATCCCTGAGACAAATTTTTTTCCAATGTTGTTAGGCTATTTAGAATTCATGAGTTTCAGTCTTTATTTCAGGATTTGCAGAAACGTTTTGCAGGGTAATAGTTCAGCTTTGAAATATCTACCCTTTATGACTCTGATGATACCTTTCCTAAAGCTGTTGCTATTTCTTTGTATTATTTTACAGACTTCTAAGTCAATACCAGTTCCCAGGGTCTAGAATAACTGCAGCTTTCAAGCTCTCCTCAATCTATGCCATTGGATGAAGATACCTATGTCTCATGGACTTTGTTTTGTACCCTCTAACTCATTTGATTTACTGTAAGAAGTTTGGAACTCTGCTTTCTTCTTAGTAAATTTCCTTTGCACCTTTTAGGCATATTGATTTTATCTCCTCAGTCCTGAGAGAGCTCTCAAAATACACTTCAAGGTGTTAAACTACATAGATGGAGCTGGTATGACTGTAGAAAAAGATGACATCTGTTAAAATCCACTTGGAACACTTGTTAGTGGTTGCAAAAACCCAGAGACATCATTCTGAACATATATTCGCAAGCACATACTTTTAAATTCACACACATGGGCACCTAAATATAACATAAAAATGTCAATGGCTTTATCAAGTCCCAAAATTCATCCATAATGACTTAGAATAGTTTGTATGTTTTCTTGAATGGACTAGACCAATCTTCCATGAAGCAAATATGTTTGTATAAAATGACATTTAACTCTACACAACACTCAGAAAAGGTAGCTAACCAATCTCTTGCAGAAAATTCCACTAGCAGAAGTCAAATAAGATGTTCTAAAATTAATGAATTGATCGACTGGGGTGAAATATGTCAAAAACCTTCCAAGTCACACAGCACCTAATTGGGTCTTTTCAAAATTTAATTCATTGTTGCTTAATGTCTCTAAAATGTCAGTTAAAAGGAAATGGTGTGTAGTCTGCTATCCAGAAAGAGAAATGTAAGGGAAAAATATGTTCTCAACTGACAAGGTCTCTAACATGCCATGTGACCTAGTATAAATCACGGCCCCTTTTTATTTCTAAATCTGCTTATTGTAATATGGAATTAATTAGCACCTGTCCTTTCTAACCTACAGGATAATTTTGAAGATAAAAGGAGCTAATAGACAGTACTGAGCTTTAGACAACTGTATAAACTAAAGAGAATTTGGAGCTTGCAGTATTTGCATTACTTATGGAGATCAGGGAGGGGGTCAGTATCAGTCCCTTTCTTAAAACAAGGAATTGGTAGCATTGTATTTAGTATACATTAAGGGAATGTAGCAACTCCACTGAGCACATTCTTTTTCTTAGCATCCTTTAGGTTAATGAAGCTTTGCAAATAACCACACAGAGCTATTGGTTACAGAATTTCCCTAGTGCTTTCAATTCTCTCCATGTATAACAGAAATCCGATTTTCCTGGCTTAGGTCTTCTAAATGTCAGTTCCTTCCCAGTGGTAAATTGACACCTTCAGAAAACCATTTCCTTCCTCCTGATGTGGAAATAAATAGTCTTGCAGCAAATTCCAATACAATATTTCTTTATTTTCTAATCCCTTCCTTCCAGAAGAAGCTGTTAGTGATGATAAAGAACATTGCTTTGATATTTGGTGTCAACCTCTATGAAACTATGACCAAGTCCTTCAGCCTCTTCAAATTTTTATTGCCCTGTGTAAAAAATGATACTATGTATACGTGTACCATCATAGTCCACTGGATATTGTATATAATAACTTGCATGTAAATTGGTAACCTCACGTCTGACACAAAATTTAAAACTAACTATATAGGAGTTGTAATTGGATTGGCTTCTGCACTGACTGGTCTAGTAACTGTTTGATAATACTGAATTTATGAGTAAGATGAATTCCTAAATTACATACCATTTTTAAAGTAAATATACTTTTATTGCATTTAAGCAAATACACAGAATAAGGAGTTTCACAAGCACTGGTTGCTCAAGGTTCCCAGAGAAGATAACACTGCTAAAAGTTAAAGAATAACTCAAGCTGAATGCAACTAATAGATCAGCTGCATAAGACTCAGAGGAGTTATTTCTCTACAGCTTCCATCTTGTTCTTCCCTTCACTCTTTCCTAAGATCACATTTCTGTCTTTCTATTGAAAATTACTAAGCATCTCCTATGACATTACAAGGTATCAAAGGTAATATTATTAGCTGTTTTTTACCATGTAATCCTATGTGCTGGCACTGTGATTAATGATGCCCATGCATTGCTTCATTTAACTCCTGCCACATGAGATGGTCTAATTTTAGAGCCCATCGCCTCAATCACTTTGTTCATTGCTAGCTCACTGTCTGAGCTGGCATGGGACAAGTGTGCCCAAGAATGCTTATGTAAAAGGTACCAGGGGACATGGTGATCAGTAGAGGGAACCACAGCATTAAAGCATCCATGCGCTTTGAGATAATTTCTCAGCTAGAAATCTGATTGGGAATTCCAATCTCCTATTTCCTTTCCTTCCACCTACCTGACCTTTTTACTGTATTCATGTCACCTAATTCCAAACTTTCCTTGAGTGCTGGGGCTGGCATTTCTCCCTGTATCCTTAGAGGGCAGGAGTATTCTGCTCCTGGTGACACAGAGTTCTGTACCATGATAAACCCCATTTTCCCTGGGTCACTCTCAGTTTTGAGACACACCATTCCCTTTCTTCCTCAAGTTTAGATAGGCATTTCTGGTTCCTTTCTCATTCTTTTATTTATTAATTAATTTATGTATTTTAATACCGGGAATCGAACTCATGACTGGGTGCTTGCAAAGCAGGAGCTTATGCAGCTGAGCTAAATCCGAACCCCCTATGTTTATATTTTTACATTTTATTTATTTATTTCTCATTCTTATTTAATTCTCGGGCTGGTCCCCAATTGGTTCCTGTCCTAACCCATGAATATTGTTTGCTGGTTGTTTTTTCTGGGTTTCTTTTCTTTTCTTTTTTTCTTGTTTGTTTGTTTTGTTTTGAGACAGAATCTCACTGTGTAGTGCGGGCCAATCTTGAACTTGATATGTACCCCAGCCTAGCCTTGAACTAATGGTAACCCTCCTGCCTCAGCCTCCTGAGTGCTGGGATTATAAGAATTCACCACCATATCTGATTTATAATGGAAATTTAATCCCTCCCTCTAGATTGTCATAAACCACAGACAAATGTATAAAACACAAAGAAAAGAGAGGCAGATTAGTACGAAATAAAAAAGTTTGGGATACTACATACACACTGACTTGAATGGTATATTCTATAACATTCCTTGTTTTAGCTGAGGACAAGCAAATGCTTGTAATCTCAGTTAGTAGGAAGGCTGAGAAGTACAAGGATAGAAAATTCTAGGTAAGCCTGGGACTTAGCAAGACCTTGTCTCAAAAACTCAGTCCATGATCAGATGGCTTTAAGGCAGAAGCAGCTTGTAGAAAAATATTACCATGAAAAGCTGCTCAACCCATGACTGCCAGAAGAGAAGTCCCAAACAAGAACTCAGCCTTCTAGGTCACACCAGCACTGACCTGCTTTCAACAGGCCCCAGCTCCCAGCAGCAGGTTAATGCACTGCTAAGTGTGACACTGCCCCAACTTACCCACCTCGCACAAACCTGACCTCTAAATACACGAGAGCTTGGGGTCACATTTTAGATGTAAACTAGAAGAGATTGGGAATATATAGCTCAGTTGTAGTGTGACCTGGGTTGGCTTTCCAGGATTGAAAAATAAATATTCCCTTCTTTCTCTGCTGTTCTCACCTCAGGCCATGAAAATGTGAGGATTGTGAAAAAAAATTTCTTTTGCTCTGAGTTCCTAACTCTAACTTGCAATATCATGTATCTGAAGAGATCTCAGATTAGCTCGTCTTTCTTTTTCTGGTCTTGTCCCCTCATCCTTTCTCCTTTTGATAAATTTGTCTCTAGAAATTGACCACCAGAATACTTTCCTTCATAGAACATATTTCCACATGGACCCTGTAATGCTCCTTGATTTAGCTCAAATATATGCATGCTATTGTCTTGCTATATCCTTGATGCAATATACACTTTCTTGCATATCCAAACAGAAAAGGAGCTCAAGAGCTTATGAATCTTTTAATAAAGTTATTTAATCTAAACTATATGATGATTATTTAAATATATTCTGTCTAAGAAAGTATAGGACAGCCCAGTGGGTGAATGTTTCCATTCTAGAACTAAATTATTACTAATTTTTAATAAAAATAAAAGAGTAGAAGTTCTCTCTCATGGCTACATGTCCAGACTGGAGTTTTAATAGTTTACTTTTTCTGAAAATTATTTACAAATGATGTCTCTGATGCAGTAAGGCAATGTTTTTCTCTAGGATGGAGATCTTAATATTGAAGCAGTAATTCCACTTTTCAGGGGGGTCTCCTGACTTCCTGGATACTCCAGCATTCCAAGTAGCAACAGAGAAACCACTGACTGTCCCTCAGAGACTTTTCTTGGTCAACATTTCATTGGAAAATTGAGAAACATAGGTCAAGGTTGTTAAAATCACTTACTCAAAATTTATATGAACGTTTATAAACACATTTATAAGGAAAATAAGATTAAAATTGCAGTCTTCTCAATTTATATAGCATATTCCTGCCAAAGCATAAGAAAATGCCAGTATTCCTGAAGGATGCTACTGTTACAGGCAGCTGAGCTAGTTAAAAATACTATAGGCAGTCAGACAGGGCTAGGCCCTCAAAGAAGCCAGTACAGAGGACCAGATGTTTGATGACTCTGGAGGAGACACACATCTCTTTCCGTGGGACAGAAGGCAAAAAAAATGTAACTACACCCTTAAATATAATCCTTAGGCATTAAGTCTGGATGCACTGCTCTCTAAGAATGCCTACCTTCTACATGACTTGCTTCCCCATTTGTTCCCAATTTGATCAATTTTACCTGAGCTATGAATCTTATTGGCTAAACATATCTCTGTCCTACCTCATGCCCGTCTACCTCAGGAGTTCCCGGTTTTCTCCGAATTTAGACCAGCCTTACCTCTTGGTTTTACTCTGTAAAAATCCCTAGAAAAGACAGAATCTTTAGCACTTGGGATCCCTTGGATCCTTTCTGTCTCTTTCTGTTTATTTCTCTCAATAAGTATTTCTACCTTTAACCTCCATTGTTCCTAAAATTCATTTTAGAGAACACACACTTGTTCCAGACATACAGTAGGTCGAGAGTTTCATTCCCCTATATCAGTAACACCAATTTGTACCTCTACCAGCAGCAATATAGATTCATTGACTCAAATTCTCATGAAAACATTGGACAGTTAAATGCTTTCATTTTAGTTCCCAGTCTCGTAGGTGTGAAGTTATATTTCATTTTTATTTAATCTCACTGATTGCTGAGGTGGACAGCTTGATTAATGTGTTGCCTCTTCATTGAAACATATTCTCATATTTTTGTTCATTTATAAAAATATATTCTTCATTTTCTCATTGATTTTAGGGCCTTTATTACATTCTAGATCATTATTCCTTATCAGTTACAAGCATGAAAAGCATTTTCTCTCATTTGTGGTGTACATTTTTTAAAAATTTAATGTCACATTTAGCAGTATTTTATTTTATAATTTGTGCATTTTTGTTTTTAAGAAATATACCTAAACCAAAGGCAGAAATATTTTTATTCTATTCTTTTTAAATTTTTAGCATTTTAAATAAGTCAATTTTAGATGTTATCTTTTGGATTCTTGGATAACCAATTAACTCAAAATATATCATTCTATCTAACTTGGAAATACTTTCCATTTTTAGATTCTATATAACACGTTCCTGGTCTCAGTCTTTGTATATACTGTAAAAGTTTGTTAAGCCTTAACCACGTACCTTGGGTTAAAAAATCTTGATGAAAACTAAAATCTTTACTCCATTTTTTTCAGAATATGTTGAATATTCTTGATTCTTTATTACTTTACAAAGTTTTTCACTCATTCATCAAGTTAAATGGGAAAAATCTGTTTTTGAAGAGGAAAAGAAGCAGCCTCCCAGAATATCAAGTCTTTCTCCTATAAACATGTTTGTAATCTCCGTATATTTTGTTTTTATGTTTGTTTTTGTACTGGGGATCAACTCAGGACCTCTAAGCACTTGAGCCCCTGAGTTAAATCCCTGGCTCAAAATCTCTGTATTTTTAATATTTGTTTATAGGTTAAATTTAACAAATGAGATTTTAGTATTATATATATATTTTTTTTTTTCCTAATTAAGTTGTGTTTCTAATAGTTGGTAAATTGAGTAGAATATCAGTATTCAATTAGAATTTATATCTTTGATAACTAAGTTATTTTTAAGTCTAATAATTTGAAAAATCTTTGTTTTTATAGTGATAACACATTATACATAAATAATGATATCTCATTTACTATTTTTCCTTGTTTAGATTTTTCTTTCTTATAGCATAGTACTGTTAAATGGAATTAAGAAGAGGAAGAAGAAACTTGTAAATTCTTGGTTTTAAAGGAAAATGATTTTGTACTTTTTGAGTTCTCATAAATTTCTTCAAGTTTTACATATTTTCTTAGTCCATCTTTGTTAAGAATTTTTATCACTGAATTATTAAATATAACAATATTTTTAGATGATCATAAGCTTTTTTATTCTTAAATATCAGAATAGGACAATAACAATAATGATTTCTCAAGATAAACCATCTTCACACTCCTAGGGTTAAATCTTTCCCTTAGTGTATTATACATATAAGTGAACATGATTTATTTAGTATTTTGTTCAGGAATTTTGTCTTTATGGTCCTGGGTAATCTTGGCCTTTAAATTTCTTTCCCTTGTTAGCTATTGATTTTTTGAAACTTCTTCATATCCCCTTTCCCAAAATATTATGAAAGAAATTCAGGCTAACCTAAAAAGAATATTACTATGAATCTCTGTGTATATTAATGGTTCCTCTTCTTTCATTCATATTCCCTTTTCTTTGTCACTAACACACTGAGTATATTGAAATAAATTCTGAAAAAATGCATCTGTATTATGTTATCTTTGAATGATAACTATGCTTTATATAATTTCAATATCATATTGAGCCCCCATATATAACCATTTATCTTCATACACGATCACTTTAAATAAATAACCTTATAGCTAGTATTTTCCTGTTTGTTCAAATCAAACTACACATATTAGAATTGGCAGATGTTTCTTTGAGAAGCTGAGTGATATTTTCTTAATTCATTGTTGAGAAAGAAGAGTCATTTGCCTGATGGGATTTCATACTTTCTGGACTTTGCTGTTTTATCTTTTTGCTGTGACATAAAACCTGTTTTTCATCTTATATATTTCCTGGATATTGTTACCTAAATATTGATCAGATGTTTTCATAATTAATTAATGATTTTTCATCTCAGAACATTTTTACACTCATAAAAATATTTAGAAACCCAAAGAATTACAGCTAATGCAGTTGTTGATCTCTATAAGCCATTTAAAGCAGAAATTTAAGAATATTTATGAGTTTTCTATGATCATTTTTAAAACATTTCATAAAATTCTTTTATGTGAAATACTGAAGAAAATCTAGCAGCCTATGTCTCAAGTAAAATTGTGTTACACAAAAGCACTGAATTAGAACTCAGTGTACACCATGGTTTTCCTCATAAAACCCACTGAATTTTAGGTTGGAGGCTTCCCATTTAGTCATGTATATTATTAAATTATATGGGCTCAAGGGTGTGATTTACTAACACTTGTTCATTATGTTCACTGTTTCATCCACTTCTGCCCACCCTCAATCAAGAATTTCTTAGCACAATGCAGTTCCCTCCATATCCAGAATCAATTCAAAATCTCTGCCTTTGATGATCATTTTGACTGCAATGTCACATGGTGAGAGGTGAGAGGGTAGATGAGGACACAATGTAATGTTTTTACAACCCTGCCTTTGCAGGGAAAGACTAAGGAAAGACTCCCAGAAACTCTCCAGAAAGTGCCAAGAACGATGGGGTAAGTGTGTTTGAAGCAAGGGAGGGTATTTTAAAGGGGAATCAATGGTCATGTGTCTTTTACTGGAATACATTTTTTAATTAAAACATTCACCATAGCTTTTGGTAACTCCTACTTTTTCTGTCTTCAGCTGTGTTCCTGTAGAGCTTCACTCCTGTAGAGCTTAACTCACAAAATCTCTTGAGATTCTTTCACTTACTACAAAGTTGAAGCAACAACTTTCAAGCTTTGCTTCTTCCCTTGGATTACATTCACTGGTATCCTTCAATAATACATTTTTTTTCTTCACCAATACATATAATTTCTGACCAGTACACTTTTCATTTAATAATTTTCCTTAAAAATTATTTAAACTGCTTAAATACACCTGAAAAAAGACAGTTATTCCAATCTTACCCAAAGCATGATACTAACATTAATTTTTCTTAATGTTCAAGGCCACAGTATTTGCACAAGCAACTGGAACATCACTATTAATGCCACAGGGCTGCCTTCATTCCCTTCAGTTTCTCAGAACAGGGTATCTGGGAGATTTGGGGGAAAGTTGATACTTCACCTGTTCTTGGGAACAGACCTGACCTGCTAACAGGAAAGTAGCAACAGCTGTGGTGATTCCCAGTCTTTGGCAGGAAAAGTCTCCTCCCACTGATGGGAATCTCCTGGAATCCATGCCAAGACCAACACCTGACCACCCCGTCCTGCTTTTGAATTCCAGGTATTCATCATGCCATCTCCCTCAGAACCTCTTATAAAAGCCCAGGCTTTATTGCCTTAACGTTCATCAGATTCTTGAAAGAGACAAAAGAGGTAAGTAGGAGCTGAAATAAATGGAAGAAGTGGAGAAGGTGAGGAAATGCCTCTGGCTCCAAGAATGCAGGAGCTTAAACTTAGCAGAGGCTGCCCTGGAAGCTATCAAGGGAAGTGAGGAATGTAGATTTCCCAAGTCCTTCCAAATTACCCAGGGACATGGGTATGACCAAGATCACTGCATCTCTATGGAGCCAGACACAGGAGAAGAAAGAAGAAAGTGATACTGTCTCTGCATGCCCTCTATCTGACCATGTCACCTTCTAGCCTGATTACCTTCTTGACTGCAGGCATCGTGCTGCCTTCCATGGCTCTCAGCATGTCCTGGGTGTTGCTGTCCTGCCTGATGCTCCTGTGTCAGGTTCGAGGTAAGTTTTCTGTGCCCCTGACACAGGGTTCCCTGTGAGTGTCAGAGCCACAAAGGGGAGGAATGTGCCTGTGTTTTCCCTTGGTAATGGTGATGTCCTCCACACAAGGGATCTACCAATAAGTCCTTCACTGCGCTGCCTTTCTTGTGATTACCATCAATGGAAGTGCCAGAATGGCCCAAGCCCAATGGAATGAGATGGCTTCTGATTTGGTCAGGAACCTGTGTTTTATATTAGGATTGAAGACAGAAAATGCGAAAGTTCAGTAATTAAAGTACGACAAGGCAAGGATTGAAGCACCAAAGCATGCCTGTCTCTCCAGAGTTAGAGGATAGGAGAACACATGGAATATCAGATGAGGGAGAAGTTCAAAATAAAAACAGTTGTTCCTCATGTAAGAGGACTAGTTTAAGATAAAAATAATCCCTTTAATTGTAGAAAAAAGAGGTAAAAATTCAGGATTATGGACTTAGCATCCAAGGACAGGTCTTATAATTATTCTCAGGGTTATCTACATTTTGCTCATACTTTTTTTGCCCCGCCCCCCACAAAAGGTGAAGTTTCCCAGGAGGAGCTGCCCTCTCCACGCATCAGCTGTCCAAAAGGTTCCAAGGCCTATGGCTCCCACTGCTATGCCGTGTATAGGACCCCAAAATCCTGGATTGATGCAGATGTGAGTGCTTGTATGTGGAGCTGTGCATTACAGGAAAGGTTGATAGGAGGGGTTCTCCAATGTTTCTTGTGAAAGAGAATGAAGAGCCTTGATTTTCTTATAAGGTCTCCACTTGAGTATTAATGCTGTATTATTCCCCACTGAGATCTCATTCTCTTTTCCCATGCAGCTGGCCTGCCAGAAGCGGCCCTCAGGTCACCTTGTGTCTGTGCTCAGTGAGGCTGAGGCGTCCTTCGTGTCCGCACTGGTCAGGAGCAGTGGGAGCTCCTCCCCATACATCTGGATTGGGCTCCATGACCCCACACTGGTGTGAATCTAACTATTTTCTCCCTTATGTTACCTGTCAAGTATTGTTGTCACCTCTCATGTGAAAGACCAGAAATAGTGCCGGGGAAGTAGACCTCAGGTTTTAGATGACATGGGAAATCCAGGAGATCCACTAAAGAGCTGAGTACTGTGATGTGCCTCACCTTCAGATTGTTTTAATCTGCCTATTTTCAAGAATTACTTAAACCACTCATGATGCCTTGGAAATAATTTGTCTGAGTTTCAAACAAGTACACAAATTAGGGGACCCTAAATGAGAATAAGTCCATATTTATTGATTATATAATAGATACTGCTTTGAATTTCTGAGGATAATCACACATATACTACAAATTATGCTCAGCAAGCAACTTTCAACTTTGAGTGTGTCCAAAGCTCTTCTGATAATTGACTGGTATTTGCTAATGGGAAAGAGGCATTCAAAGAGAAAGTTTAGTAGAGCGATACGGTCAGTATGTGGAGAAGTGCACCACATTCCATGAGGTACTTAGAAAAGAGATAATGCAAACAAAGAGACAATGACCATTCCATTCACCTGGCCGCATTTTCTACTTCACAGGGTCTAGAACCCAATGCAGGTGGATGGGAGTGGAGCAGCACTGACGTGCTGGATTTCTTCAACTGGGACAGGAATCCTTCCACTGCCTCTGACCGTGGTTTCTGTGGAAGCCTGTCACAAACCTCTGGTAAGAAACACTGGGGCAATCTCTACCCAGACTTCTACATCTCTTTTGCATATCCGCAGGCCTGACCTTCCAGCAATCCTGCTGAGATAGAAATCCATTGTCAGCTTCTATTCTGCCATCTTCTCTTACCTTCCCTGTCTCTGCATCTCCTTCTTTGGTTCTGTGACCCTGGTGAAGATGGGAGTGCTGCTTTGAAGCCTCTATTGCACTCTATAATGTCTTTTCTTTAAGTTTATGTGATTCACCAGACCTGTTTCCTTTACCTGTTCTGTCTCTCCAGGATTTCTGAAGTGGAGAGATTATAGTTGCAATGCACAGTTACCCTATGTCTGCAAGTTTAGAGACTAGGGTGAGTAGAGAGGAATCTGAAGTTGTATGTTACTCATCGCCAATGGAAGAGTCTGGGTGTGAAGATTCACCCAGGAAGACAACATTTTCACCCCTTCACCCCAAGTGTGACCCTCCTTATGATCTTTTCTCTTACGCTTTTCCCCTCACCCACATTTCAGACTCTTCCATGTTAAGCCATGCCTCAGAGAGCAATAATAAACATTTTTACTTTATACGTGTATGTTTTCATGTTTTCTCCTTATATGGTCGAAATATACTAATGAAATGCAAGGGATTAACAGAGCAAATTATTGTTAAGTAGGCTGGATAACCATCACAAAATGATAAAAGACGTTGATTCTCAGAAAAGATGTGAAAACACTTAACAACTATGCACTTAACAAGAGAATATCAGATATAAGAGAAATTAACTTATAGATAGAAAACTTTATTGTACAGATGTTATTTGACTTTTGGGGGGTTGTCCTTTGATAAACACTTGGTAAAAGTGATAATATTTTAAGACAGAAAATTACATCTAACTTACAAATATCACAGCAGAGCAGCGCAGAACCCCAATACATCACTTATTTACTAGCTGTAAAAGCAGATAGCTGGTGCCTTTCAACGTCGTGAAGAGTATCATATCAGAGTCACAGTCCAAGAAAATATTAGAATTTAAAATTTGAGGTAGAGTATCTAATGGATGAATATTTTGTACCATCATAAAATTGAAAAATCATAAACTGAACCATAGCAGTGATGACCACCCATGCTTATACACTTAACATCTCTTTTAGATAGATCAAGCAAGCAGAAAATTGGACAGATTAATGTTTACCTAAACAGTACTATTGATCACCTTGATCTAACTGGCATTTAAAGAATATTCCATACAGTGGAATGATGAACCGTCTTCTAAATTTAAAGGAAATGTTCTCCAAGATCTGCCACATCATGGGACCTAACATATATCTGAATAAATTTAAAAGAGTAGAAATCATGTAGAGTATTTCATCGAATTACAGTGAAATTAAACCAGAAATCAGAAACATAGAGAAGAGATCCTAAAACATTTGAAGGTTAAACAACACACTTCCAAATAACATATGGAGAAAAGAAGTCACAGGAGAACTTAAAAAATAGTTTGAACATAGTGAAAATGCAAATTACTTAAAGCAATACTTAGAGAGAAATTGATAATATTAAGTTAATGTATTGGAAAAAGAATGACCTAAAACCAACAATCTTTAGGAAACTAAAGAAAAAAATGTATTTTAAACACAAAGCAAATAGAAAAAGAGAAATAATAATAATAGAAAAATTTTAAAAATTATTTTAAAAATTCATAAATTCTATAATGAATCTCTAGTAAGGAAGGAAAAAAAAGGACATCAATTACATTGGAAATTAAAAAATGATTTCAGTAGACTGAAAAATGCCCTCTTCTCAAAAGTGTCCAGAGCCAGGGATGTAGCTCAGTGACACAATGCCTGCCTGTTTGATTCCTAGTACCAAAGAAAAAAGTCCATCTCCTTTATTTTTTTTAGAGAAAAAAAATTCTAAGCATGATAATTATAGGGTAACAATGGTTAATACATTGTGTATGGTCACCTTTAAATTAGTTACCCAGAGCACAAGATGTCTGCATTTAGTTATCCAAACAATATTTGCACAAATATTTCTTCTTAATGACATAAGAGAAATTAGTATTATAACTATCTTAACTATCACATATATGATAGTTATACATAATTATATATATATATATATATATATATATATATATATATATATATAATTTATTTCAGCTTTTCACACCAGGAAGACAATACAACATTTATATATGAGAGTCTGATTTAGTTCACTTAAAGAGTATGATCTCAAGTTGCATTCATTTACCTATTAAGATCTCAAATTTATCCTTCATTATGTCTGAGTAGTACTCTGTTGTTCAAAAAATGCCAAATCTTTCTTATTAATTCTTTGGTTGATAGGCATTTGTGTTGTTTCCAAGATTTAACTATTACAAATTGTGCTGCTATAAATATGGACGTTCATATACGGCTGTGGTATGATGTTTTTTAATTCTTCTGGAAAGATACCCAGAAGGAAAATAGCTGGATCAAACGGGACTTCCAATCCTAATTTTTTGAAGAATCTCCACACTGATTTTCAGAGTGATTGCACCAGGCTACATGCCCACCAACAGTAGACATTGGTTTTGTTTTTCCCCAAAGCCCCTCCAGCATTTGATATTGGTTGATTTCTTTTTTGTATTTTTTATTGTTTATTATTTTGAAGGTAGTAAAATACAACAGAACAAGACAGAACAAATCCAATTGAGAGAATACAATGAAATAGGTACAGAATGTCAAAATAGGTTACCGAGATAACAGTAATAGGTGTCATAGTATAGCTCATTATCTTCACAATAGTTGTTCTTTCAATCAGTTATAGCAAAATCAAACCAAATACAGAATAGTATAGAACTTATCAAAACAGAATATTGAATAGAGCAATACAATTAATCAGAACAAAGCAAAACAGTGATAATTTCATTCAAAGAGATGTTAGAAGAACATCCCCCTATTTGCTATATTGCATGTGGTCAACCTCCCAAGAGATGCTCAGACCTCTGACCCCCATTTGCTAAGGCAGGGCAGGCGAAGATGGGATGTTTAATTTTCAGCCTGCGCCGGTAGACTCACTGCTGCTTACCAGGGAGGCAAGCGGGTTGCTTTCTTTTCCAGCACCCTGAGTTCCAACATGGCAGGATCTCAGGAGAGGCTGGCTGATTCTCCCCCTGGGCTGCTTGCCGCTTGCTCGGGCCATGGCTGCTTACAATATTGGTTGATTTCTTGATGATGGCCATACTTTCTGGGGGGAGATGGAATCTCAGTGTTGTTTTAATTTGCATCTCTCAAACGATCAGTGATGTTGAACATTTTTGCATATATTTATTTACTGTTTGTGTTTCTTAATCTAAGAAGTATATTCATCTCAGATGCCCATTTTTAGATTTTGCTTTTAAATTAGGCAGGTCTGATTTTTTTTTTTTTGGTTCTTTATAAGTTCTCAATAGTAATCCTCTGCCTGAAGAACAGCTGGCAAGCATTTTTTCCCACATTATGGGTTGTCTTTTCACTCTGTTGGTGGTTTTGCTGTGTTAATCATTTTTAATAAGACACAACCCCAGCCAGGGATTTAGTTCAGTGGCATAAGCTCTTGCCTTGCAGGTACATGGTCTTGAGTTTGATCCCCGTACCAAAAAAAAAAAAAAAAAAAAAAAAAAAAAAAAAAAAAAAAGACGCATCCCCAGTTGTTGATTTTTTGTGATAATTCCTTTGTGATTGGGGTTTTGTTCATAAAGTCTGTGGCTGCACCAATGTTTTTAAGGGTATTACCTGTTCTATTTTGCAGAAGATTTAATGTTTCTGTTTTAGTATCTAGATCTTTGATTCATTCCAAATTTATTTTAGTGCATGGTGAAAGATACTGGTCCAATTTAAATTTCAGCATGTGTAGAGCCTATTTTTCCAGCACCATTTATTAAATAGGATATCTTTTTTTTTCCCAGTGAATGTGTTTGCACCACATTCAAAGACAAGGTGGCTGAGTATGTCTGAAGTTGTTTCTTCATCTTTTAATCTGTTCCATTGATCTTTGGGTGTGGGTTGTTTGTTTGTTTGTTGCCAGAACCATACTCTTTTTATTACAGTAGGTTTATAGTATAATTTCAAGTCAAGGATTGTGTTGCTTCCTGTCTTGCCTTTGTTGCCCAGAATTTCCTTTGCTATTATAGATGTCTTCTGGTTCCATATGAATGTTAGTACTGTTCTCTCTAAAGAAATATCCATATCTTAGTTCCTGTAATTTGTCAAAATGTTATTACATGGCAAAGAATATTTTACAAATGTGATTAATTTAGAGATACTGAGACATGTAAATTATCAAGGGATAAGTTGGTGCAAACACAGGTCCTTATGAGACCCTGTGATTATACAATCTCTGCTCCTTTATACCCATACCATCCTATTGAACCCTGTATAGTTTAATGACTCAAACAGAGCTCTGTGTCTTTTGGCAAAGTTGATGAAAATACCTGTCCTCTTTAGAATTATGTTTTGATTTTTATCTCTAGAAAATTCTCCTCCAGAATTCTTGGAAAAGAGGGTAGAACTGGCTCATTTTGTGTATTAGCCCCTAACGCCTACAATTTGTGCAAGCACTTTACATTATATCTAGTATCTGAATTCCTCATAATTTCCACTTCTAATTAGAATGTTGACAACTCAAAGGTGTCTGTCTGACCTAGGGCATAGGCTTCTTTTATACCAGCTTAATTAAGGTTATCTTCATATAATACATTGAAGTAAAAAGAATGATTTGAAAGGGCACAGATTTATCTCATGATTAAAGAATATTGGCAAGTCTCTTGAGAGACTAGAAAGAAAAAAGAACAAAGTCATAAAGCGAGGTTACTCTTTCCTTTCTTTTGTCTTTTGTCTCTATTTCACTGGGATATAATCATAATTTTACTGGCCTTGGACTATACACATAGTGATCAAACAGCGACTTAAAGTCCTGCTTTACATGTCACTCCAAGAATGCGAAACTTTGTGTTCTCAGTTGACAAATGCCATTTCCAGAGAATGTCTAACTGGTCCTTCTACAACTGGGCAGTCTCCTCAATCCAGTCCATTAGAACCAGCAATGCAGTCCACTGGGGCCAGAAATTTTAGCTGCCTGTTATAATTATGAGCATCAGTCTTTCCTCCTAAGGAGAATCTGCTAATGAGATCCATTTTTTTTATTTTAAAAAGAGGAAAAGAGAACAGTAAAATGAAACAAAACAAAACAATAATAGGATGGTAGGAAATCCACAAACCTTACTATATTACATATTTTTAAAAAGTTGGTACCGGAGATCGAACTCACAACTGTGTGCTTGCAAGGGACTATATTGCATATTTTTATCCTCTAACTAGTTACCCAGACCGAGATCTATTTTTTAAAGAAGAGAAATGAGATAGCTCAGATTTTTTCCTCTGTCACCCCCTTTTAGTGACCGTGGCTTACTTTCTGACACACACATCCTTTCTTGGATACTGATATGTTGTCCCAAGTATTGTATTTGCTTCTAGTCTTGGACCAACTCCACACTCTTAGGAGTTATACAGCTGCCTTTGAGTTTACTATTCTCATTGGCCTTACACTATTATTCATTACTCATTTCCAAATGATGCATTTAACCTGTTGTGATTTGAATTTCTATTGGTCACTGTCTATGAGCCCGTGAAGTGGAGAAATATTTTCCAGGCTACATCATCAGATTCTCAACCTTTTTGGGCCGTGGGTGGTTTTCTCTGTCAGTGACTTTACTCATTGGACTGTACAACACAATACCATTTGATAGCAACTGTAGGTTCACAAGACCTCAGATTAAGGTAGTTGAATGAAATGACCCCATTTTCTAGCATTCCTAAATGTAAGGTGAAAATGTACCCCTTTTATATTAAACAGATTCTTCTTTCTTTACTTCTATATCTCCTACAAGCCAACCATTTTTGTCCATTCATCCTTAGTGGCTTTAAAGTACACCTCTGGGAAGTCACCATGCACTAACTGTGCAGATCTCTGCTGTAATTTATAGTTCTCCCCACATCCTAAGCAGGAGTCTATATATACATAATCTCATTCTTTGGAATAATCTTTTTTTGAACTGCTTATAGATTTCATTTTGCTAAGTGTTCATATTTTAGAAATATTCCTTTTATGGTGAAAGACAGAAAACAATGAGTTATGAAAATATAGACAGGTTTCTTTACCCTAAAGCTTCTCCAACCCACTGTGTGAAAATATATCATGAAATAAAAGAAAATAACATGTCTTGGCAGATCATTAAGTACTTGATCACAAAAAAAAAAAAAAAACATTTTGTATGTACATCTACATTTCCTTATTTAGAAAAATATCCATCAATAAATCACAAGTTTAACACAATTTAAAATTCTTTTACAAAGGGCAGTTTGCAACTTAGCAGTCATTGGAATTAATTTGCCATCATAATTTTTAAATAAATAGAAAATACCCCAGTACATTTAATTTTAGAGAAAATAATATTGCATATGACCTTCTTATTATGATTATATGCACATGTGAATGGTGCTGATGGAGGATATATTTCTTTTTTTATTTTAAAGAGAAAAACACAGAAAAATCTAAAAGCAAACAACAAAACCAAAAC
Organism: Cavia porcellus; assembly: GCF_034190915.1. Taxonomy (NCBI): domain Eukaryota; kingdom Metazoa; phylum Chordata; class Mammalia; order Rodentia; family Caviidae; genus Cavia; species Cavia porcellus. Next base: position 32,331,986 of record NW_026947501.1, read on the forward strand.
AAAATAAGAAAGAATAGCAATATAAGATTTCAAAATCAAATGACAGGAATTTAACAATGATTGTTATATTGCATAATGTTATTTCAAAATGGTTGCTCAGATTACCAGTCAGAAACATACAAAGTCAATTAAGCAATATGAGCACTAACTTTCCTTTCCATAACCTATTAGAATTAGTGGTACAGTTATTGTTTCTACCTTGTGTATATATACAGATATTTTTCTTTTCCTTTTTTCCCCTCATTCCTTTAAGCAATTTCTTTCCTTCTCACTGTACCCATTATAACTTTTGCATCTTATTTACTTTTTCAGTTTCTAACACTAGGGAGTGAACACAAATGACATATTTCTTATTCTGAATAGCAGGCAAACTTACGGAATGCCAGTATGCCTGTAGGTAACTATAGGATATTAAACAAGTCACCACTAGAGGGAGAGTTGGCACAGAGTACAATCCTAGGGCTGATGCAAAGGAATTGGCTGCTTCTGAGAACACAGGGAGTTAGGAAAAAGGTATCAGAGGAATAAACTTGTGGAATCTGCGTTTAGACCCTTTAAGACAAAATGCCTGCTACAACTCATTCCATGGAACTGGAGGACAGAATCTTGCAAACAAGAATGCACAGTGTATAAATAATAGAGGAAATAGAACTCAGTAGTGTACCTGTGCCCTTAGCTCTCTGAGAATCCTGGAGTGTGTATTGCAGAAGAGATTTGCAAGATTAAGTGAATAACCTAGAACTGTACACCTACATAAATTGAATCATGTTAATTCCTTCTCTTGGCTACTCAGAAAAACATTTCTTGTGTGTTGAACTGGGGAATTGTTCAATAGTGACAAAAAGATTCCAATTGTTGTAGATTATATCAAGCTTCATAATCAAATTGCCCTAGCTACATGATCTCATCCATAATTCTAGGCATCCATGAATCAGGCCAGTTTATTTTGCCAATCTGTTAGTACTCTAATTATCTTAAACTTTAATTTGCATTTATATCCCCTAGGGATCTTGTTAAATTGCACATTATGACTCAATTTTGTCTCTCGAACAACCATCTCAAATTTAAAATAGCAAAGGCCTCTAGAGACTTTATTTCTCAAAATTTGAGGTTTAATGGTAGAAGACCAAGAAAGGACAGAAATTCTTGCTCCTTGAGTTTTAGATCTTCTCCTAAGCTATGATTTCCAGCTCTTAGGCTCAACTCTAACCTAGTACAGTTCATGGATGCCTTTCCCCACCCTAAAGAGATGCATAGGAGTGTAATGCACAAAACTGTGGCATACATGAGCATTATTCACTCTTAAATGATTCTTTCACCTTTCAACTGTCCATTTCTGATTTTGGTGACCCAAAGAATTAATCAAAATCTCACAAACAGCAGGCGACAATGGGCAAGTGTGGAAATAGTTTCAAAGCAAAAGAGTGTACTGCAAACTAGGACAGAGCTGACTGTGAATGATGACGAGTTCTTTTGGGATTTATATTATTTTCATTTTACCATTTTCCTATTTCAAGATGTACCACATCCTCCTCTTTCATATTTATAATTCAACTTAGTCTTACATTCAATTTTGAATTGTGCATTGGTTTTCCCATCACTTGTCAGTAATTAATGGCATGCATGAGAGGCAATGCATATGGAAGAGGCCTTAAGCATATGAAAATGAGGATAAGTTAACCCAAGGACACCCAAGCGCATCTCCTATTGGGTGGAAAGTTGTCCTTAATTCTGATTTGTGGTTAGTTCATAGCCACCTCCCCACTTAGGCTCTTGTTTTTCACCTTGGATCACCTCCCATTGGCAGAAAAAAAGAACTGGCATAGCTCAGCCAGCCTTCACCACCCACAGAAACAACTTGTACCAACTCAACAGTTCAAGACCACTGCATCCGCTCATGTCTGACTACCTGCCTACAACCTCAGGCAAAAGAGACATTCATTTCTTTTTCTTTTTCTTTTTTTGTCTTTTTCCTTTGTATCGGTACTGGGGATCGAACTCACGACTGCCTGCTTTCAAGGCAGGCGCTTATGCCACTGAGCTAAACCCCCAGCCCCAAGACATTCATTTTTTGATCTGGGTTATTTGTCCAGTTCTGAGCCAGTCTTTGTTCACACCACTTTAAAGTGAAGATTAGCTATTGACATTCTTGAACAAACACCTCACCCAAGAGGTCTCATGCATATACCTATAGAAACATACATACATTGTACACACAAGGAATCTTTTATGTTGTAAAGAAATAAGGAACAGACATAGGATAATCAAAGCCAAGCATTCATCAACAAATATATGCCTGTATTAAAAAGCAAATCAAAGAGCAAAGGAAAATATTTACTACAACATGTGATCAATTTATGTGAACAAACAGAACACCCTTGTTCAATTTAAAACTCTTGAATTCAAATTCAGTAATAGCTAGTGGCTTTTATCTGCATAGCTAAACATATAATTTAGTGTATTCCTAGAAAACTATTTGCCTCAAAGATGAGTACTTGTTTGCCTTTTTATTGTACTAATGAAATACTGTGTTAGTTTTTCTTTGCTGCATGACATTTTCCCCAAAATGTAGTGGCTTAAAAGCAACACTTACTCCTTAGTCATTACAAGTATCAGGAAAGATAGAAAAGTATCTTTTGATAGTATGCTCTGATGGATTTTCTACTCATAAAATTCACCAAGTCATCATGGCAGTTGTGCAACATGAAGAACCCAGAGACAATAGCGTATCAATCTCCTCTTTCTTCTCCCCTCAGCTCAAAATAAGCTTCCTCTTTCATTTGGTGAAAGTCTTAATGCTCCTCTAATCAGCTACTAATATGTCACCTTGTCCACCTCTCAAACTTTACCCCTAATAAAGTCCAACCACCTCTTTTCTGCCTCAGAGGATTCCCGCAATCTCCCACAGCCCTCCCATGCCAGCAATAAAGGCTTTTCTTACCTCTATCTTGATCTCTCAACTTTTTTGAAAACCTAACAAGCCCTGATAGGAGCCTCTGTCCATTTTTCACTGAATGTCCACTGTCTACTTTCCCCCACCATCAATCAAGTCTTTGAAACATAGCATTAATCCAGCAACTACTGGGATCCTTTAACAAATTCTGCCAGTAATTTTAATAATCCACATAGAAAGGCATAAGAGAAATCTAGAAGAAGCTGATCCAAAAAATATTTTGGAGGTGGTTCATGATAGAAATGGTTAAGCAATACACATGCAGCAGTTGACTGAAGAGGTAAGTAATCCTGGGAGTTTCTGTGGAACATGCAGGTATCCCTTGTGGATTCCCAGAACAGCGTAACTCCCCATGCATGGACACTGTGTACACTTGGGTTCCAAAGAGTCACACTTGACCAGTGCTTGATTCTCACTGATATGGACATTGTCACCTCATTTGTAGGAACACACTAGTGCAACACTGAGAGTTTAGGAGCAGAGACAAGGAGACTCTGCCTCAAGCACTTCAACTCAGCATCATGTGTAATAACTGCTACTCACATCCTTGTGGATTTTCTTCTCTTTTTGCCTAATTCTCTATATTCCTCTAAACTGCTGTTACCCATTCCATTGTGAACCTCAGGTCTACGTTGCATCTTTTATCAGAAGGTACACTGTGTCACTGATTCTAGAGCTGTGTTGCCTTCTTTGGGTCCTCAATCCTGCTGCATTCCATAATGGAGCTCACAGCAGAATCTGGGTCAACCTTTCCTTTCTGTTTTTGCCCAAAGCCTCTTTGAGGATCCTTCTGAGCAGGGTGGTGAAGGGTGGTGGGCACATGCAGGAAGGACTGGGGATAGCATATGGTGCTGAGTTGCTGATTATAAGCAAAACTCACTCAAAAAAGACATAAGATTTCACTTAAGTATATAATAGCTAACCATTAAAACAACAAGAAGTGACAAAGCATATGCTTGTGACTTACAAAAACTGCTAATTAAACAAAATGCACATGCCAGCAGCTTACTAAATGTAGTATGCCACCACTTAGATTCCTGGCACCCATAGCACCCCTACACCCCCGTCTGCCAACATAATCCAATTTCTGCAGACCATATATTCCATCTGTTTTTCCTCTAAGCAGTGCCAGCTCTTCCTTGAGTAAAACTCAGAGATGCTGACCAAAAAACTGGAGTGGGAGATCTTCCCGGGAGATCCCAACCACTCTCTGAAACTCCAGTTGAAGTGAAAGCAGCTGGCCACAAACTCCTGCCAGATTTGAGCTGAACACCCAACACCATTGGGCTCCAAATAAACTGTCCTCTGACATAGAAGAAGTGATAATTGGAAGTGTTTCCAAGTAGACACAAGCTGTTTATTCTTCTCTAGATCTGAAAGCATCCGTGTTCAACTGCCAAGTTTTTAAGGTGTTTGGAAACCTACAGATTCTCTCAGGTAGGAAACTGTTTTCTGTAATCAACAAAAGTCTTTCAGGGCGGGGATCACTCATGTTTGCAGTGTTTTCAAGAATTTTTTTGTCTGTTTGTTTCCCTCATTTTGCTTCTTGCATTATAAAGCTCTTCAGCTTAAACATTTTTTTTTTTTGTAGTAAAAATCCAATTCTCTTCTCTAGTTAAAGGGATCTCATGTTCAAAGGAATTGAAGAGTGGGTCATGGTCCTTAGCCAGGGAAAGATCTCTAAAAGTAATTTTTTAAACTCTGAAGGTCTCAGAACAATGAGATCAAAGGCAGTGGCTATAACCAATGCAAACACTGAAAGATAAACTTTCACTCTGCTTTAAGGAGGAAACCACCAGGAGATCGTCTTCCCTGGGTGGCCCTTCAGAAATTACTTTTGATTCACCTCTAGGAGATAAAAATCTGTGATCTTGAAACTCTCCTTTCCAAGAAGATCCAGTAACATGATCAGTGGCCCCTCTCCCTCATGCTCTGCTTTTTTTTTTTTTTTAATTTTATATTGAAAGTAGTAAAATTGCAACAGCACAAGACAGAACAAAGCCAAATGAGACGATGCAGTGAAATTGGTACAGAATTTCACAGTAGGATACTGGGATGGTAGTAATAGGTACTATTCTTCACAATAATTATCAGTCAATTAGGTATCGCAAAATCAAACCCAAAACAGAACATTATAAAACCAATTGAAAGTATTGAATAGAGCAAAAGAAACATAACATAACAAAACAAAACGGTGAAAACAACCTTTGCCTTCAAACAGAAGATAGAAGGAAATCCCCCATATTTGCTATACTGCATACAGTCATCCTCCCAAGAGATGCTGAGACATCTATACCCAGTATCTATGAGGGCGGCGTGTGCAAGGGGGAAGGGTGTTTGATTTTCAGCCCTCGCACTAGTAGGCTCACTGGAACCAGTGGTTCTCCTCCTAGCCCTCATGGGGGGTGCTTACCAAGAGGGCTGACGAATAAGCTGCCTGAGTCCCACCATGGCCAGATTTCCCACGTGCTCTGCTTTTCAGGCTTAAAACATCTTGAATTACAGAAGACAAAAATCCCTGTAATGTTGATACTTTATCCTCTGTGTGACAGAAGTGTTTAATTAATCATCCTGAAGCAAACCACTCAAGTAATTATTCACAAAGAACTGTCCCCAAACCTTCCCCTATAGACACAAACAAATCGCATCAAATTCAGCCTCAACTGTCATCTTCATTCCATCGATGTGCTTATCCTAGGGATGCACTGCCCTGCAGATTGCTGCAGGCTTTGCAAACACACAACTCATAATTTATGAAGAGGCATTCATTTGGTTATTACTTCAGAAAGGACACTTCTCTTATCCAAATAATAATGATCAACATTTATTAAAGGTTGACCCAGTTCCAGGCATTTTATTTAGCCTCTGCATGTATTAGATTATTTAACCATCAAACCAATCTTATGAAGCAAGTATTATTACTATCTCACTTTTACACATGAAAGAACAGAAGGTCACAGCACAATCAAGTAGCTTATCCAGGGGAATCTGTATAGTGGTTTTAGATCTGACTTTATATTATGAGGCGGAGGATCTCAAGGTAACCTCCAGACACCTTTCAAAGAGCAGTCCTTAAAAAAAATTAACCATATAAAAGAAAAACATTAGGAATTTAAATATATAATGAGTTTTTGTAAGGTTTTTTTTTTTTAAATTACAGATTTGAACTAATATGATAAATATCTACATTGCTTATTTGGACTGGTGAGTTCATTGTAGATTTTTAAAAAATGATCCAACTTATTTCTTCCTTTGCTAAAAATTATGTTTTTTCTAAAAGCTTATAATCAGTCAAAGAATATTTTCTTTTTCTACAAATGAGACTCAGTCATATTCTGCAATGAAATAAAGGAAATAACAGAGAAGCGTCCAGTATTCTTGGAACCATGTCAGAATTACCACAGAAAAAGCATTTTAAAAAATGCAAGAAAAATTACTTAGTTGTATAGATTTTTTAAAATGAGAGTTTCTGATTACTTCAAAACTTCAAATACACAATGACTTTCAGTCATAATGATGCAGGAGAAAATATATCTCCCAACCTGCTAGATGCCAGATATGCCAAGTTCAGGTCCCCTGATATCAATTAATGAGTTCCAAAGAACAAAGGAGGTTAAGAGGAGGAAAGGAACTAAAGTCCACTTCTCTGAATGATTTAGAGAAAAAATCAAAAAGTAGGTAGAAAATCATTAGGTGAGTACAGTGAGGTTCCAACTATAATCAACCAATGAGATTTCAGGTGTTGTCTCTTAGGTAATATTGATCCAATAGTGATGCAGTTCATGTAACCAGGGTAATGGAAAGAAGAAAGGCATTTTTGGAAAGGGATAGGTCTGGACACTCTGGTAACTAATACGGGTGATTGATGTCTATCTGGATTTTACTGGACCAGCTTATACCAATTACAGTATAATTCCACATTACTGTTCATCCCTGAGGGGAGCATCTTTATCTTGAGGCCTGGCTTTCTTCAGATGTGCCTCCAGTGACAAATCTGTTTTATTTTTTTTGCTGACTTCCTTGACAGCCCAGTCCCTCTCTGACTGTATATAATTTTCTGTCCAAAATATCTACCTATAATAATAAGTTCTAAAATATATAAAACATATATGTAGCACAACATGACAGTGATTTAAAGCAAAAAAAAAAACTTAACACATTTCAGGAATAAAGTTTTTATTCCCCCAATACCTGCATTCCCATTAATATAGTTACACTTATTACTTCAAAAACACGGTTGACCGGATCCACAGGAAAGGTCATATAACTGATGACTTTCACCAGCAGCTATTTTGATTGCAAAGTGGTATCTATTTCAGGAAAGCCATATCTCTCATTCTTGCAAGATCTACCTTGCTATTCTCAGAATCATCAAGATCCTAATTGTGACCTAATTTTACAAGGTTCCCAATAGCACATTTCAGGCCATTGTCATCATACTGTCTCAGGAATTTTCTGAGGATGGAAAGCAGTGTCCTGACCATCTGGAGTTAATGTTCTGTAAATAGGAAATTTCTTGATTAGCCTCTTACAAGATTTAGGACATTTCAATGTATAGCTGATGTTTGGTTATGTTTGCTATCTTCCAATAGTTATTCCTTACTTTCCAAACTTTCGATAGAGGTTTAAAACTTATTAGAGAGATCAAATCTCTTTCTTGTTTTATGAATCACAACCTACATGCAAAAATTAGGCTGAAAATAGATGCTGAAGAAGCAATGATATATGGAAGTCTTTCTGCTTTTGCTTGTGCTTACAGGCCTAGAAAAAGCTTGCTTACAATTTAAATTTGCTTTAAAGACAACTTTTAGTTTATTTAACACCCTTTTTTTTTCTCATGACGTACTGAGCACTATCCTAAATGCTTTGCAAAAATGCACACATTTAATGTTTGTGTAAACAGAAACGTGGCTGAATAGAGGAGGAGCCATGTTGGAGTTATTCAGACAAAATCAACTAAAGTCACAGGTAATTAAAAGAAGTAGACTACATCCTGATGCCAAAATCACTCCAAAGTAAGAGACTTCTACAAGTCTACACCAAACAAAGCATAGGCATACAGGATTTAGAAAATGGTGAAAGAGTTCATAGGGCTGCTTGAGGGACCTCCGCCTGTGTGCAGAGCAAGACTTGCCCTTCTAGGAAGTTCCCCTCAAAAAACTGATGGATTGCAATAACTTGGTAAACTCAAGCCATATAAGAAAGATTTGTGATACAGAGCCCCTCACCTCTTTTGTCTTCCTCCAAACAGAGGACATTGCAGCTGGCACACACAGTGGTGACCAAGAAGTTGCTTCTTGCCAAATGGGTTTCTGTTTTTGTTTGTTTGTTTGTTTTGTGTTGTGTTTTCATGCATCATAATGGCTAACTTGAACTTCTAGTGATAACAAGATTAGGGACCCCAGCTGTGGTGATGAAGGTAGTGGGTGGAATAGCATCAGTGCTGCCCTTCTCCCAGGAATGTGAGAGAGGAGAGGGGTGCAGACCTGAGCAACTTTGGGCTGTGATGCAGCAATGAGTGGGAAGTCAGCAGCCCCTCCACCCTGCTCCCAACAGCCGGAGAAGGAGAGAGAAATGCCAGCAGGGTGGAATACAGGAAGCTTGCAAGATACATAAGGGGCCAACTATGCACAGGACTGGGAGCAGCCCTGGCTGTCTGTGTCTGAAGGTGCCATAGCAGCTAGGAGAGCAACACAGATACAACAGGGCAAGGAGATGTGGGCAGGCTGCTGAGGGACATCCAGAGAGTTGCTGGCTGAAGACTCTGGCCCCAGCATTCACATCCAGAGACCGAGATCAGCCCAGCACACAGCACTAACCCTACTGCAGACTGGACGTGGTTTGCCAGCACGGATATGGACTCTGACTTGGACACTACCACAGGACTGTGGGCAACAGAGTGGTTTTTTTCTTTTTTTATATATAATTGTTTATTTGCTTGTTTTGTTTTCCTTTTTCTGTCTGGCATTTATTTTTATTTATTGGTTGTTTAAATTTAAATTTTATTGTTTGTTTTGTTCTGTTCATATTTATTCTCTTTTTCCTCATGTATCTTTCTTGATTTTTTTTTGATATTTCCATGGCAGTGAACATTGTCTCTGGTCTCTTTGGTGTACTTCAATATTCTTCTGTTTCTCCTTCATTATACTCTCTTGTCCTCTTCAGTTTCTCAAAACTTGGGATGATGATCCTTAGTCCTTCAGCCTTGTTTCTATTATATTCCTCTTCACTTATCTCCATTTTCTCCCATCCTTCTTAAATCCCTTCCCCACAGTGTAAAGTCATCTTACTTGGGGAAACTCATAGAATACCAATCCATGGCTCACATTGAGTTTTGTTATACAACTGTATATCTTGCTTCTGTAGTTAAAGATACCAATGAATAGTTACCACAGTTTGTCAGTTTATAGACTGCTTCATGATATTGTTATTGCTAACTGTGATACTGTAGCCAGGGTGTCATTCCTTTTGTAATCATTCATTCTCCCAAGTCTGACAACACTGTGATTGTCTGGTGTCATCATCATCACCATAGTGCAGTACCAAAGGATTGAATGCTGAGCCAAATAGCAACTTCACATCTCAAATAAATTGGGAAGGTAGGACAGATACAAAAGCCAAGAGCCAACTGCACCTAGATGATATCTCTGAGGAATAGACATTGCATAGGGAAGCCTCAGTACTACAGGCAAAGCTATCTACCACAAGCAATTTACAAACATCAACAAATGAAACAAGTTAAATGTTTTAAAATATAGAAAATGACAAGACACAGAAGAAAAATGCAAACCTAGACTTCCAGCCCACCCAGGACAAATCCAGGGAAAACAAGATAGAGGAAATCAGGAGCCACCCACTTGAATTTTCTAAAATAGTAGCAGAAGCAAAAAAGAAAAAACAGATAAATGAAGCTACAGGAAAATCAGAACAGAAATAGCCTCTCAGGTAAAAAGAGAGATGATGACAAAAAAGTAAAGGATTTGCTCAGTGAACCTAGAGTAGACACAGATTTAAAAAATAGTAGAACTTAGGAAAATGACAGAAACCATTAATGCCCACCGAAGAGAAATGGAGTCCATGAAGTAGTTTGAAACAGAATTCCAGGAGACTAAATATTCCATTGAAAGTGTGTGCAACTGAAAAAACCAAGACAAGGACAGAATATCAGATCTACAACACAGGATTATGATTAGTGTTCATGAAAAGAAGGATTTCTTAAAAATAGCAAGGCACCATGAAAAACCAATCCAAGAGCTTCAAAACGATGCAAAGAATAACAACGTAACATGGATCAGAGTTTGTGAAAAAGCAGGAGACAATGCAAATGACATTAAAAAAAAAACTGTTAACGGAATGGCAGTAAACTTCTCAAGAATGGAAAAAGAATTTGACATACAGATAAGTGAGGCTTATAGAATTTCAAATGACCATAACCAAAATAAATCTCCACTATGGCATATCAAGACCATAACCAAAATAAATCTCCACTATGGCAATCAAGAATCCAGAAATTCAGCAAAAAACTAATATTGTCTTATGATTTGTGCTAAAGCCTCACACAGTGAGAGGTGGGGAGTTTTCAGTGATGGCTAGACCTAGAATGAGTAACACCGCAAGTGATTCATGGTGCAATGCTAGGCTCCAGGGCAATAGGATTAAAGCTGAAAGTGCTTCTTTCCCTAAGGAGTCTGGATCAAATATAAAGCCTACAAAGTGTTGTGGCTGTCCTGTGGTTGCTATCTCACTTTTCGTGTGTTCCATGAATTCTTTCTCCTCTGTGAGCCTGTCTGCCATCCGCCCTTCCTTGTAGCCAGCTGCTTATGGACCGAAACCTCTACAAACTGAGAGCTGAATAAATACCTTTTCTATTTTAACTTTTTGTGCCAGGTATTTTGTCTCAGCAAGGAGAAAAGTAATTAAGACAAAGTGTTAAAGAAAAGACACAAATCACCTATAATGGAAAGGTCATGAGGGACACTGAACAATTGTGAACACAATGCTTAAGGCAAGAAGAGCTTGGAGTGAAGTATTTAAGTCCTGAAACAAAACAACCTATGGGTCAGATTGATATACCTTGAAAATCAGTGCAGAAATAAGATACTTCCATTACAAAGAACAACTGAAGAAATGTATGATCGTTAAACCAGCTTTCTAAAAATATCCTGAAGGGTATTTTAAAAAGAGATAATGAAGATTGTAATTCCAAGAATGCCAATAGAAAGAATCCACCAGGCAAGGTAAACAATTAAGCAGAGGGGAAAGATAGGGAACCAACAACAGGAAAATAGTATGACAAAGATAAGCCAATGCAAGTCAGTTATAACCATCAGTGTAAATTGTCTTCATTCACCAGTCAAAAAAATACAGACTTGCGGAATAGATCAAGAATTAATATGCAACAGTATGTTGCATATACGAAACACATTTAACTCAAAAAGAAATTGATACTAAGCTCCAGGGCAATAGGATTAAAACTGAAAGTGCTACTTATCTAAGTAGTCTGGATAAAATACAAAGCTTATAAAGAGTATGAAAGTCAAACAATGAAAACCCATATTTATGAGAGAGAAACTTATAAAAAAAAAGGGGTAGTTATCCCATGTGCAGAGTAAATGATCTTCATGTTAAGACTTATGAGGAGAGACAACATACTTATTAAGGGAAAACTTCAAGAAAAAGAGATAATAACCTTAAATATATATGCATAAAATATCAGTGCACCCAACTACATAAAAATATTAATGGATGGAGAAAATCGAATAAGCACTAACACACTTGTAATGGGAGACCACAATACTCCATTGTCACAAATAGATTAACTAGACAAAATTTCCGCAAAAAATATCAGACCTGAATTGTAGAAGACCACCTGGATGATTCTTCTTGAACAAAGAACAGTTACCTCTACTTTGGCTAAACCTAGTCCTGTGTTCATGTACAGATGTGTACAGGGCTGTTAGGACATTTCCTTTTCTCTTCAATTGTATCCAAGCAACGTAAACAGGGCTGGATGCAGTGATGATATGTAATCTTTGAAGCTAGGCAGCTGTTACTGTTTCCCTGCCCTGTGACTCCCAAAACATGTATGAGTTGGGTGGGGTAAAGATCCATGACTCCAGGGCTGTCAACTGTGCTGGCGCCTTGAGATAAAAGGCTATAACTTCCCAGAGCAGAAAAGTTTGCACATCAGAGTTGAAGCACCAGCTCCCTAAACATTAAATTCTACCTCACTTGCATTATACAGCATGATGATTTTTCTTCATATCCTTCTCTCTGCAAACTGCAGAGGTGCATTCAGCCCTCCTTCATGGCCCAGCTCACAGTACTAACACATTTCCCACCATTCACATAGTCATACATCTTCAAACTACTTCCTTCCTCATGAATTAATAAAATCTAAGTTACACCCTGGATCGAGGCCTTTGCTCCAATAAAGCTTCATCCTGACTGGACTTAGGAGCCCTTGACTTCTCATAACTATGTCTTAGTGTCTTTATTCTCACTGAGAGTGGACGATTGGAATTAACTTTGTAGAATTCAATAACATTTCCACGGGATTACCGATAAAAACTGCTCAGACCACAAAAAGGATGAGAAAGAACTCACTATATTGGACCAAACCTGTAAACAAATGGACTCAGTAAATGTCTACACAGTGTTCCTCTCACATCAAAATACACATTCTTCTTGGCTGCATATGGGACATTCTCCAAAACAGACTACATACTAATTCATAAAACATACTTAAGTAAATGCAGAAGAATTGCAATCATTCCATGCATATTATCAGACCATAGTGTAATGAAATTGGAAATCAATGGCAAAAGCAATCACAAAAACTACACAAACAAATGAAAATGAAATAATATCCTCCTGAACAACCAATGGATCATAGATAAGATTGTAGAGACATTAGATAATTTCCACAATTAAATGATAATGCTGACACACATATACAATGAAAGTAATCCTAGGAGGGTAAGTTGTAGTGGTAAATTCCCACATCAGGAAAACAGAGAAAGATCAAATAAAAAACCAAATTTTCAACTTCAACCTTTCAGAAAAAAATAACAAGCCAAGCCCAAAGCTTGTACAAGAAAGGAAATTATAAACATCAGAACAGAAATTAATGTAACTGAGACTAAAATAATACAAAAAGTCAATGAATTTAAAAATTGGTTCTTTGAATGATTAGATAAAATAGATAAAATTTTAGCCAACCTTATTAAATAGAAAAGGAAAGAAAAGGCTCAAATCTATGCAATTAAGAATTAAGACCACACTATATTCTGCAGTAATCCAGAAAATCATCCATACATACTTCAAGCACTCATATTCTAATAAAATGGAAAACACACAAGAGATGGGCAGATTCCTAAATACATACAAATTGCTAAATATGAGTCAAGATGATACAAAAATTCTAAATAAACCAGTATCAGTCAGTGATTTGGAAAAGGTGATTAAAAACCTACCAACAAATAAAAGGTCAGGTCCTGATGGACTTACTACTAAGTTCTACAAGAAATTTATAGAAGATATAATATCAATGCTCCTCAAACTGTTTAATGGAGTTGAGAGGTAAATAATACTCCCAAAGTATCTCCTAAAAACAAGTATTACCGTGATTCCAAAGGCAGAGAAGAATACAACCCAAAAAAAGGTAACTATGGGCTAATTTCCCTCATGAACATAGAAGAAAATATTCTCAATATGATACTGACAAACAGAAGGGAGAAAGTCATAAAAACATTACACATCATGACCAAGTAGGATTCATCCCAGAGATGCAGAGATGATTGAATATACACAAGTCAGTGGGTGTAGCACACCAGAGTATAAGACAATAATCACATGATTATCTCAATAGAAGCAAAAAGAGCATTTGGCAAATCCCAACTCCCCTTCACGATTAAAAAAAAAAAAAACTCTACAGAAAACTGAGAGTCTTTATTTAATCTGATAAAAGTCATCTGTGACAAACCAACAGCCAACATCACAGTAAATGTTCAAAACTGAAAGCTTATGCTTTAAAATCAGGAACAAGACAAAGATGTCCACTATTACTACTCCTATTTAATATAGTTCTGTAAATATTAACGGGAGCAACTAGATAAGAGAAAGAAATAATAAAGATAGGAAGGGAAGAGATTGTTATTTGCAGATGACATGGTACTTTCCATAGAAGACACCAAAAAATGTAATAATCAGATCCAGTAGTGTAGCTGGATACAGTCAACATTCAAAAATCAATAGCATTCTATTGTACACAAGTAAAAAACTCACTGAGAGAGAATTACACAATAGCACTGAAAATAAAATACTTAGGAATCAAGGCAAGCAAAAGATCTCTACATTTAAAACAATGTTACTCTGAAAAAGGAAATCAAAAAGGTATCAGACCATGGAAAGGTATCTTTTGCTCTGAGTAGCAAGAATCAAACATAACAGAAGATGTAGAAACAACCATAAACACATTTAGCTATCTTATATTTGACAAAGTGGCCAAACACTTTCACTAAATTGGTATTGTGATTGTATCTGTGTAACAATTTTGAAAGTATGGTCATTTTCATTGTTATACTAATACAACTAAATACCAATTTCGTAGAATTAGAGCAAACAATACTGAAATTTGTTTTGGACTAGAAGAACCCTATGGTTCCAGGATGGCAAAAGGACAACAAAGGCAAGGCAGGAGGCATCATATTCCCTGACTTGAAATTAGATACAAAGTTATTGTGATAAACACAGCATGGTACTGGCAAAAAAAAAAATCAGAGTTGATGATCAATGGAACTTATCAGAAGATGTAGACACAACCATAAATACACTCAGCTATCTTATTTTTGACAAAGCGGCCAAACACCTTCACTGGAAGAAAAACTTCTTTAATAAACTGTGCTTTCTACATACCAAAGACTAAAACTAGAACCATGTGTCTCTCTATGCACTAAACTGAAATCAAAATAATTCACAGATCTAAATACTGAAACAGAAACAGTAAATCTGCTGGAAGAGAAAATAGGTAGAAGGGTAGGGGAATAGGGAAAAAATAAAGTTATATCATTTAGGAGATCAAATTCCCCTGGATGAATATGGTCATTATGTATATCTAAATGTACCAGTGAACTTAATAAATTAGCAAAAATCTTGAACATATAGATGTAGGCAAAGACATTAAGAATACAATCTGCACTGCATGGGAAATGCTAGAAAAAAATAAACAACTGCAATATCATCTTGTTAAAAAGATTTTTGCACTAGCAAAGAAATTGCATGCTTGTTATTCCAGCATTCAAGAGGATTAGGCAGAAGGGTCACTACAATTTGGAGATCAGCCTAAGCTGCAAAGTGAGCTCAAGGCCGGCCTGATCTGAAAAACAAGACCCTGTGTCGAAAAGACAAGAAAAATGACAAAAACAAAAAATAAAAAACATAAACAATGACAAAAGAAATCACCAAAGAATGAAGAAAGTGGGAAAAATTTGCCAACTGTTTATGATACAAAGGACTTGTATCTAGAATATATAAAGAACAAAAATATACCAGATCATCCAAATGTAAAGACCCAATCCTAAAATGAGCATCAAAGATGCATACACACTTCTCACATGAACAGCAAATAAGTATATGAAAAAATGTTCAACATCACTAGTCATTCAAGAGATGCAAATTTAAAAATGGTGAGATTCCATCTCATGCCAGAAAAATGGATATTATTAAAAAATATCAAACAGTGACAAGTACTATCGGAGCTGTGGGGCAAAAGGAACCATTCACTGTTGGTGGGAGTGTAGACTACTGCAACTGATGTGAAATTTAGGGTAAATACTCCTCAAAAAATAAAACTAGAAGCTCCACTTGACCCAGGTATCCCCCTTCTTAGGTTCCTCCCAAAAGAATAAAAGGCATCCTACTACAGTGAGGTGCGCATCTAAAGAACATGACCTCCAGTTATAACACCATTTATAAAAGCTAAATCACTGACTCTTGGAAAAGCCCTAATGTCTGTTCCCTGATGAATATGTAAGGTGAGTTTCCTTATAAGATGGAGTACTATTCTGCCATAAAGGAGGATAAACTTTAAACATTTCAAGGTAAATGAATGTGTATCCTTTAGTGAAATAACGTGCACACATGAGTAAACATGACATTGTTTCTCATGTGTGAGAAACTGAATGTATAAATAAGGACCAAAATGTATAACAGATATTGTGATGGGGGAAAAGGGGGGACTAGGAAGGAGGTAGGGGGAAAGGCAAGAAAGGGAAAGCAAAAATGTGAAATTGAAAAAAAAAATGGAAACAGCTTTTGTAAATAAAGAGGGAAGAGAGATTGAAAGGAAAAGAAAGGAGTAAGAATAAAAGAAGAATCAAGATATATATTCACTAGTACTAATTCCCTAAGATGAACATGATCATCTTGTATATCTAAAAGTACCAGTGAACTTAATTATTAAAAAAAAAAAAAAAAGAAAAAAAAAAAAAACTTTAGTTAAAACAGAAAAAAAGTAGTCTTTGAAAACTGTGCATAGGTCCTGTGAGGAACCATAGTAAACCAATGAAGAAACGCGAAGTCAAAGCATGAAATTATCTGAGGTCATCAGCTACTGTGCGTTAGATTTAAAGTGCCGCCTCAGGCTCATTTCATTATCTGAAAAAAAGAAAGAAAAAGAAAACATACCCTTGCAGACTTCCATCTATTTATCTCTATTTTCAACCCACTGGACTGCAAAGGCTGATGTTAGTACAAGAAACACTGAGTTGGTTTTAGCACAGAATCTCACAATAGAGCTTAAGAATAAATGTGCAACACCAAGCACCCAGTCCTTAAGCTGCGACTCTTGTGTTTTTGTATACAAGTAACACAACTATGTGCGTACCTTTTTGAGGCAGGAGGAGTTGCTCTTCTCCTGCTCAGTATAAGGATCAGTAAACTCTACTTCTGGTGAAAAATACAAGGGGTCAGACAATGTGAAATTTCATGGCACTTTGGAAAGACAATGATTGCATCAGCTTCCCACCTTGTGTCTCTGTATGTCCATGAGAAGAAAGGGCACAAAATATTAAGTTCAAAAAGCTATTTAGAAAACTTCATAATTTATCCCTCTTTTGAATTCTATATCCTGGAAAAATTGGATACACACATTCTATAAAGTCAGGAGTTCTTTAATGGCTCATTTGACTTTGGAGTTCCAGAATACTTGTGAATTCTTCAGATTCGGAAGTCGATGCTGTTTTCCTCTAGATACCTCCTCTGTAAGGAAATCGTGAATAGAACTCCATGGGGAAAGGCAAAGATCCAAGTCCAGAGTTCCTAGTGAGGGCACTAACCAAAAAAAAAAAAAAAAAAAAAAAAAAAAATCCAGGAATGAGAAGTCGCTTTTAACTAAATACCCTTGGAATGGACAGATGAGGTCCCCTTCTCACAAACAGATTGGCAAACTTTCCAAAGTCGAAGGTAGGCTTTGCCATTCCCAGCAGCAACCAGATGCTTACTTCCCATGACCCTGAGCTTCCAGGGCTGGTGCAGAGACCTTGTAACATTGGCCAAGGAGGTAAGAAGGGAACAGGAGAGGTGCCAAGTGTGTACACCTGGAGCACCCAGTCTCTGGGACTCAAGAGCTGGGGAGTCCCCAGGACAAGGTGTGGTGCACCCTTGCTTGTGGCAGCGAGGACAGGGAAAACCAGTCTTTCCTGGCCTCCCCGAATCATTGACTACGGAGGCCTTCTGTCCCAGCCATGCACCCTCTGGAAGGAGCCTGTGAAAAGAGAAACACATGAGGAGGGGGCTGAAGGGGGCCAGGAGCTCTGCCCCAAACTTCATACAGTCAAATTGACGAATCAGCTTTCATGGCACTTTGGAATTATGACTCCACACAAGGAGGAGGAAGAAGAAGAGCATGAGAATGAAGGCTACTTCTAAAGCTTAAACAATTCTTAAAACTGCTTGACATTCAATTTTTAAGGTTGAGCTTAAAACCTATTTCTCTACACACTTGTACAATACTTGCAAATACACTAGGATACTTCTGTTATGTTCTGCCATTGCAACAAACACTTTTATTGGAATTTTGAGATTTCAAGAACAATTTCAAGTGCTTTTGATATGTCACTTTCTTATCAATCCCTTACTTGGACTATAGATACTCTAGACAACTCAGGCATAGAAAGGAGCACTGGCTTTCCTGGAGTCACACAATAAATTCAATAAATGACCTAGCCAGGATTTGGGTCCAGTGAATCTGTCACCAGTGTCTGTGCACTTCACTTGGCTCATCTATGGCCTACATTATAAAAGCTTTTAAATGTAATGCAGCAGGAAAGATCAGAGTATTATGAGAAGGTTGAATCACATACTGGTTAACTTTGCTTCTCACAAGATGATAGATATTCTCAGAATTTAAGTGACTTAACACTACACAAGAGTGGAAAAATACAAGCTAAAACTAAAGTTCCCTGTCTTGCTTGGTGTCTCTTTCATTTCTTTGCTCTTTTCTGGCTCTGCAACCATCCATATCTTCCTTGCATTGTGGCTTGTTTTCTAAAAGCATTCCATACATAACCTGACTGAACAAGAAAGCTGCAGTCATCATCCTGTTCTGCCGTCGTCTGACTTAATTCTTTCATTTTTACTCTTCATCAACAAGCAAAGTGAAACTCAGCCTTGTGAGAAGAGTGTTTCAACTTTCTAGCGTTTGGAGGCCAATGAGTCTTATTTTCTTGCTCTGAGACTTTTAAGAAGGAATCATTTGATAAGGTCTACTGTCAGCTGCTAGGTGTACTTTTATGAGCTGGAGAATCAGAACTGGCTTGAGGAAAGACCCAGTAATTCATAGCCTCAAGATCTGAGCAAATTACCTGTGTAGGCCTAAAGCATCCCTGTTCCCCAAGACAAGAAACACTAAATCTGTTCATAGCCACTATGTATTGGATAAGCTTGGTATCTCCAAACACACAGGGATATAAACCACAGGGGCAGCAGAAATATAAATGAATTTGATGTCTGAAAATAAAGAATAGAGATAGAATTTAGAATCTAAAGAAGAGAACATCCTTTCATCAGAAAGAAAGCATCATACTTCTGAGTCCTAATACATCCACAAATCTACACAAACCAGCTTATGTCTGGCTAGTTAATAAGGGAGAAAAGAGGGAGCAAGATAACCATTTAACAAAATGCCATGATGCTACCTGAGGGGTATCTATTAGCCAGAGTCCAGATCAATCAAGAGGGTAGGAGAATTTTGTATCTCCAATAACTATGTTTATCACTATGCTGTGTCTCAAATTTCATTGTTTTAAATTCGAGGAGTGAAATTCCTCCAAAGTTGTTCCTTATGAAGTTTGTTTTGACTAGGCTCGACACTGTTTTTAGCTAATCTGAAGTTTTGTACAAATATTTTGACTTATCAATTCCTGTGAAAATGGTGGTGTGTACTTTGATTGAGATTGTGATACACACATAGATTAGTTCAGAGAGTATTTCCATTTCTTTATCTAGTTTTCTGATCCATAAATACGAGCTATCATTTTATTTAGATCTTCTCTTATAACAATATTCTGTAGCTTTCAGTGAGAAGATTTGTGTTTATTCAAATTACATTCCTAAAACTTCTACTTTTGGTATTATCACAATGAAATTGTTTTCCTAATACTGTATTAAAATTTTTATTGCCAATATATGGTTCATCCTATGAAAACATTCCTTGCTTGCTTGCGAAGAATATACATTGGGCGCATTTTAAGTGAAGAATTCTATAGATATCTGCGCTGGCAGTTGATTTAGAATGGCATTTCCATGTTCACCTTTGTATACTGTCCATTATAGAAAGTGGTATATTGAAGTATCCAACTAATATTATTAAACCATCTCTTCTCTTCAATTCTTCAATTTTGATTCATTTTTTAAATGATAGACAATACTGATGTCTATAGGAACATATCTATAAATATGTTTCCAGAGGCATCAACCATTTAATCACAATAAAATGTTTCAATTTTCCCTAGGAGCATTTGTTTCTTTACAGACAAACACATGTGATCATAAGACAGACACTTAACTGTTTCTGTGGTTGCTCATTGCATGGTGTACATATTCCCACCCTTTTGCTTTTTAAACATTTTGTTTCTTTCGAAACTTTCAACTTAAATCTTATTTTTATCAAAATTTTTTGCCACTGGTGTCATCATCTCATCTGATAATAAGATTTCTTTACATTGAATCATATCAAATCTTATCGAGAGATATCATTAATTTGGTTGCATTGAATTTTGTATCTCCAAAATAAATTTGTTAAAATCTTAATGCTCACTGTTTCAGAATTTATCTATATTTTCAGATAGGATCTTCAAAGGCGTAATTAAGTATACCTGTATATTTTGGTAAGTTACTTCATGGTGAATTTATTTGATCTATCCAAGGAATGTCATTTATTCAACTTTCCTGCCTCCTAGTCTTTCTGCCACCAATCCATTCAATTCTCTATACCTATTAGTTCTTATAGATTATCAAGTACCCCTGCGACTCATGTGTCAACAATCTAACACTCTCTAAGTCCATGTAACCATGTAGGTACAGGCAAATTCTTATGGTTCAAATATAATGTCATAAGCATGGCTGAAATAGGTTTGTGAACCAAAATTTATGTTATATGGATGTTTTAAAACTGACTAGATCAACGTAATCCCAAAGAATTAAATCACTCTCTACCACCAAACATAGGCAGCACGGTGGATGTAGTGGATTTAGAAGACAGAACAGAAGGGGGAAACTGTTTATTTTCATTGTTTTAGGGCTCTAAAGACTGAGGTCATTAAAGATCCTGAAGGTCAGAAGTAGAAATTCAGCAGTGCAAAAAGGTTTGGGTTTGAGTTGAAGAGTTGATCTGATTTAAGTTTTGAATCCATAATAATTCAAAGACCAATTCTAGACATGTGTTTTGCGGGTCCCTTTAGCTGTTAAACTTGTAGACAAAGAACTACACTTTATAAGGCTTGTTGTTCCAGTATCTGTATTCTACAAGCCAATGAAAACAGACTGAATCAGAAAGAAAATGTGACTCCTCCTGGCTCTAGGTCTCAGAACAAAAAAAAAAAAAAAAGATGTTTGTATTTCTTGATGGCAAACTATTTTGTCTCCACCAGTGTCCTTCAGCCAAGTCTAGAGTTTAGAATGAGGGTTTGAACAAAAGCATGTAAGTTATCTGCTTCTCACCTGTGTTTAAGTTTAGGATACTACATTTACCTTGGTTGGCAGTGTTTGGGGCTCTGGTTTCCAGGATTTGTAGAAGAGAAACCTACTGCTCTGGTGCCAGCAGCAGTTCTAGAGAATGGACAGTGCACACATTCAGAAATGAGCTGATACACAGGGCCAAAATAACCTCATTGCTTCCCTGATTGTCATTTTCTCTGTGCCTCCTCCTTCCCCTCTGTCCCACCAAACTGTGACTGCTCTGAATGTTATAAAAGCTTATTATGGAAAGTGATTTTTTACTTTCTCCTCTGAAACCTGCAATGCTCATAATTCATTCAAACACTGGCTATTTACATAATGTCTGGTATAACACCAGATTCTCCAAATGTCAACCATAGATTCTTTTCTCCTAGTCTCTTTTTCTATGCAGTCTACAAAATGCTCTCTTCCAACACAGAGAATAAAAAAATGGGTAAAGGGAAATACAAAAAAGTGCTTTGCTGGAAGAAGTCAGCATGACTTTAACTGTGGATGCCTGGTACACCCAGAAAATTGATTCTTCAGTTCCGTCTCCAATCAGTGAACCTCAGCCTCCTTCATAGATTATAGACTCCACAGCGAGGTTGCTTTTACATGAAAAGCATGAGACCTGATCCTTGAAAGGCCACATCTACTTCTAACATTTCCCTTTCCAAACTGACCATCAGGAAATCAAAGAGCCAGTGTACTGACATTTTTCAGGTCACAGAGTCCAACCAGGACACTCTGGTCATTAGTGCCACTCTCCTTAATCAGACAGGACATAAAGTTGCACTCAGTGTGAGTGAGTAAGTATACCAAAGAGCCCTAATTCACGTTCTGGCAAAAGGGCTGTAAGGGAAAGAAAATGGAGTTCTTAATGGAGGGGTAAGCTTTTAGCAATATTCTGGGTCCTCCGAAGTGAAATGGCAGAAAAAGGACACTTCAGAAAGCATTTTTGATGATGTTGTCACTGGGCCAGCCATCCCACGCTGAGAAGGCACAAAATGATAAAAAGTGTAGCAGAAAGATTTGGGCTCGCGAAGGGATGGGTATGTGATTTGTGTTTTCTCACCGAGGCCACTGAGGATGCCAGAAAATGCCTTTCCTCTCCCACACTGCTCTCCTCATGTGCACCTGCATCCAACCAGATCAAATGTTCTGCACTAAAGTAGAAGCGATAGGGACCATAGCCACTGGCACCTGCAGGCCACTGATCTAGGCAGAAGTGAAGTCTGTCTCAACCTCCTGTCCTAGGAAAGGGGAGTAAATTAAAGGAGAGTTAAACAGTAGGGCAAAGACTGGCAGGTGACAGAGGAACTTCAGAATGCCCCTTGTGGGAGCATAAGACACATTGTGCCCTCCTGCCCTCTTGGGCCCCTGCTTGCTTGCTTTCTCTCTTTCTTTCTCTCTGTCTTTTTCTTTCTTTCTTTCTTCTTCTTCTTTTTTTTTTTTTTTTTTTTTTTTTTTTTTTTTTTTTTTGAGATAGGATATTGCTATGCAGTTCAGATTGGCCTTAGGCTCACTTTGTAGCCCAGGCTGGTTTTGAACTTACAATAGTCCTCCTGCCTCAGCCTCCCAAGCGCTGGGACTACAGGCATGTGCCACCACTTCCAGCCACCCCTGCTTTCCTTATCTGGCTTCTTTTCCTTAAGGCAAGACACCACAATGAACTAGATGATGAAATTTTTTCCTACTGTTTTCATTCTTTTTTCAGTTTCTAACATCTATCTTTGTCCATCTCCCCTGACTTCTTCTTCATAAGGGGGCCCATATTGTATTAGTGACCCTTCACATAGAAACATCCCCCAAGCCACCGTAAGATCTAAGTTTAATTAGATGGGCTGACTCCAACTGCAGTGATCATAGGCAGAAGGTAATTTAAATTCCATCCCCAGCTCCTTGATGAGATAAGGATTTGAATCACAGCAGCAATAATGGTCATTTTAAAAAAGCACTGGCATTTATTCCACCTCTTCCCAAGTGGGTCCATATGCATAGGGATGGAGTGAAGGCCAAAAGTCTGGGTTAGGGAAGCATAGTGTGAGCAGCTCACATTGGCTCAAAGGTGGGAACATCAGGTCTGAGATTAATGTCCAACATGAGTCAGTGTGAGCCCAGCTGAGCAGAAAAGTCTCTTGCTTAGGCAGCAAATCCACGTTCCCTGTTAAAGTACATGGAGAGGAGGGTGATGAGAGGAAGGGTAGAAAACTTGTTTTATCATACAGTTCCTCTCTGGATTCCTGAGAACAAGAAGAGTCCTAAGACAGCCACATGCTCAAGTTTTTCTTCACAGTTTGAGATACTGAAAACCCAGTAACTCAAAGGCAGCTGTCTCTCCTGCTGAGGCATCAGTGGTGCTAGAAATTTTTGTACAAAAATCACCCTGTAATTCATAGTGATGTAAGGGAAGAAGTTCATGTTGTTGGCTGAGTCTGAGGTAATGGGCCAGGCAATATGGGGTCCTTTATGACAGAGACAATAAAAGAGCCAGAGCATCTGAGCAAACGATGGAGGAAAAATTATGGTTTGTATGACCTACAAAAGCACTAACACACAGAAATTCCGGGTATAAGGGCAGCCTCTTTCTGGTATACCCTGGGAATGGCCACAGGTGAGGTTTTCTTCCCACAAATGTGTTGGCAAACTTTCCAAAATCAAAGGTAGACTTTCCCTTTCCCCGTAGTAACCAGGTGCTCAGTTCCCATGGCCCCAAGCAATCCAGACCATAGCAGAGACCTTCCAATATCACAATGGCTAATGAGGGATAGGACAGAGTAGTTACAGAGAGTGTTAGTCTAGAAAAGGATAACCTAGGAGGATAGGGAAGGCACAGCATCAGAGGTAAAGAATCCTTGAGCCAGGCATGGTGGCACACACCTATAATCCCAGCACTCAGGAGGTTGAGGCAGGGGGACTGTTGGAAGTTCAAAACCAGCCTAGGCTACAAACTGAGCTCAAGGCAAGCCTGAACTGCATAGTGAGGTCCTGTTTCAAAAAGACGAAAAAGTATCCTTGATTAAGACAGTGAGGAAAGTCATTTTAAAATCCAGATTAGTTATTTCACTTATCTAGCATCATACTGACCATGGATCCATTCATAGTTTGAATTTCTTGATTTCCCTTTATGCTGTGAATGAGGGAAATTTCTTTCCTTTAAAATGATTCATGTGATTAGATTGGACAGACCCTGAAAACCTCCCAGAAATACTCATTTTTATGATGTCAAAGACGACTGATTAGTGACCTTAATTTTATCTTTAGGAATCTATTTTGATATATAACATATTTACAGATTCTGGCCATACAGAATCTGTAAATCTATATGGCCAAAGGTAGTATATTGTGAGATCCATAAGGATCACTAGAATTCTGCATAGTACAGATGGCTTTGCCATTCACACTTCCCTGAGATGAACTTCACCTGAAATGCAGACATGTATTCTGTTTCTTATATGAGAGACTTAAAGGATTTGAGGCTTAAAAATGTCTTTTTTGACTTTTCCCCTTTAATTAATTTTCCCTCATCTTTATCCAAAAACTAGTCATAAGGCCTTTAGCCCCTAACCACTTATTCCCAATCTTCTGAGCCAACCAGATTGTGTAAATTTCAGGCATTAATCGTTAAGAACAATTTCTCTAAACTTGAGAGCAGCTGGATCTCAAACCATGTTCCTACACCACAGCCCTACAAAATATTCCACCCTCCTGTCTTGATCAGAATCAAAGCTTATGCTGATGGTGCTTTGCTTGATTTTACTTTAGTGTTTGGTGCACTGACTTAAAGAAGATTGGACTTTCTTCCATTCAGCTCAACTTTCACGATAATGGTGACATCTCCTTCTCTCAGATTCTTTCTTTTTTAAATTAGCACTTGTTTTCAGTTCATTGTGTTTACATTCCTTGTGTGGAGTTTGCACATGTATGTAACACATCTTAATCCTTTCTACACTCCCTTCCCTTCCCTTCCCTAATCCTGCCTCTATCTATTCATCCTCTTCCCATTTGAGCAAGGCCTGTCCCCTATTTTTTATTATCTGTCTTTTGTTTTGCTCTTCATTTAAAATTTGGCTTTCCCATATAAGAGAAACCATGCAGTATTTAAGTTTATATGTCTGATTTATCTCATTTAGTATTACGGTCTCAAGGTACATCCATTTTCCCACAAATTACTAAAGGTTAGCCTTCTTTATGGTAGAATAGTGCTCTACTGTGTTTTACTCCTATATTTTGCTTTAACCACTCATCAGTGCATGGAAATATAAGCCATTTCTATTATTTATGTGTTATGACTTGTGTTGCTACAAATATCAACATGCATATATCTTTATAGCATGATGTCTTTAATTCATTCGATACACCCTGAAAAGGAATCTCTGGTTAAAGTTGATTTTCTAGGTTTAGTTTTTTGAGTATTCCCCACACTAAATTACATAGTAGTTGGACTAGTTTATATTTTTTCCAACAACATAGAATTGTTATTTTATCACCACAGCCACACCAAAATTTGTTATTGTTGTAGTTATGTTTTTCTCTGTTGAGACAAAATACCTGATGCCCAACATGAGGAAAGGAAAAGTTTATTTAGCTTACACTTTTTTGGAGGTTTAAATCCATATTCAGCTGGCTTCAAGGCAGGGTGGCATGGTTGAGGAGCAGCCATTTATAGTGGCCACAAATAGCAAGAGTGAAAAAAAGCAAAAGAGAGAAAAAGCAGCCCTACTTCTCTCCCTGATATTGTACACCAGTTACCCACCCCTGGGCGGGTGCAGCATTCACATCACTAACCCCAACACTAGACACGAACCAATCACAAACACTAGGTTCAGCCACCTCTATGACTGCAAGAGGCTCCGGGGGGCCACGCATAACAACCCATAACAATTATTATTTGATTTTGTGATGATGAACATTCTTTCTGGGAAAGATGGAATCTCACTGTTGTTTTAATCTGCATTTCTCTGATGGTCAACAGTGTTGAATATTTCTTTATGTATTTACTGGCTATTTGTACATCTTCCACGAAGTGTCTATTCATTTCACTGACCTTTTTTTTTTTTTTTTTAATTTAGTCTTTCAGTTTGTGAAAGTCAATTTTTCGAGTTTTTAAATATTCTAAATATTGCTCCTCTGTCTGAAGAATGGCTGCTGAAAAGAAATTTCTGTTTCTGCAGGTTACCTTGTCACTCTCTTTGTGTTTGCTTTTTGCTCCAGATGCTTTTTAACTGGACATGATCCTACTTGGTATTTCTTGCACTGTTTCCTGAGCAACCAGGGTACTATCCAGAAAGACCTTACTTATGCCTGTGCTTGAAGAGTTTTAACTATTTGATCTTTCAGCCTGTTAATTGTTTGTGTTTTAACATTTAGTTTTAAAATTTATCTTGACTTTGGATTGGTATATGGTGAGTGACATGGATCTAAATTCAAGCTTCTATATGTGGATAGCAAGTTTTCCCAGCACAATTTAACTGAAGAAGCTATCATTCCTCCAGTGTATGATTTTGGCCTCTTTGTCAAAGATTGAACCATGGGATGTGTTTGGGTTGTTTGTTCATACACAAGTCTGCTACACTGACCTTCTTATCTGTTTTTGTGACACATCCATGCAGTTTTATTACTGTATCATTGTAATATAATGTCAAGCCCAAAACTATGATGCCCCCCACTTTGCTGCTGTAGCCCAGGATTGTCTTTGCTGTGGTGTGTCTCTTTAGGTACCATATGAATTTTAGGATAGTTTTCTCCGGTTTTGTGAAGAATGCTGTTGGTATTTTGATTGGTATTGCATTAAATCATTACATGAATTTTGGAAGCATGGCCATTCTGACTATGTAAATCTACCTTTCCAGGAGCAGGTAGAGGGAAGTATTTTATTTTATTTCATCTGCTAATTCTACTCCCATTAACCTGTATAAAATGCGAACATTTCTTTTAAAGATTGAAAATCATGTCATTTTAATTTTAGGTATCATTGAGGCTGGTTACTTTTAGAAGGAATCTGGAAATAACCGTGGCTTATTTACAGAAATTTTGTTGGGTGGGGCAGGAAATTACATAGGAACAGCGACAATGTCAATTGAAGAGAAACAAGCAATGAAGTAGTGGAAATTGGAAGAGATATTTTAGAAATGGCAGACATCAATATTAAACTGACAGTAAGAAGATGGTTGGCACCTGATTTGGGGACTGCTGAATTTGAGATACCTTTCCTCTCTGGACACATACATACCTTGAATATTAATGGCAGTAATAGAGTGTTTGAGGATTACTAGACAACAAAAAAGGCTTAAGGCATTTCATACACCATTTAATGCTATTTGATTCTGATATCAAGTTTTACATCCTTGCAACTCTCTGCTGAAAGAGTGTGCAGTGGTATTTCCTATTTTCATGACCTGACTGCTTCATTTCTCACTTTCTGTAATAGAACCCTTTTACGCCTGTGATGAAACTCTGTCCCTCCATTTTTCTGAGGGTCAGTTTCCCTGAGGTTTCATGCATGTTACTCCTACACCCAAACACTAGATAATTTATAACTCAAATGACTGAACCAACACAACAAATCACTTTCTCTGTAATAACTATTCTCAGCTGTATAATAATTCAGTCTTCAGCTACTGCTTCACCACGTGCCACTTGCAAAATATAGTGAGAGTTTTAAAAAAATGAAACCCAATTTTTTCTTTCATAAGTTTAAAAAGAGTCAATGTTCTCTTTTCTAGCGCTGATGAGGAGTCAGTAGCCCCAGTTGCTCCTCGTTACTATATGGAGCTATGAAAAAGAAAGTCAGTGGAGGCGAGGATGCATCCGGATGGAAGAACATACATGAGAGAAATCCTATATGAGTTCAGATCTAATAGAGTTCAAAGGCTATCTTACTACTGGATTTTTAAGTTATTAATCTAATGCAATTATATAAGAAATTCTATATAGTGCCCTTCTCACATAGGATGATTTCAATACTATATTCTACAGGTTCATCTACATTGTTAAAAATGACAGGAACTTTTTCCCTGTTAGAGCTGAATTGCATTCTAATTTTCGTATATACCATATTTAAAAAAATTCTATGTAGTCATTGGCAGACACTGAGGTAGATTACATGTCTTTGCTATCATATATCATGCTGCAATGAATGTGAATATTTAAGAAATTCTATTTCACATACTTACTTCATTTCCTGTGGAATTACTGGATCATATGGAAGACTCTCTAATTTTTTGAGTTATCTCTGTACTCTTTTTCACAAAGGTTATAAAACTACTGTGTTCTCATTAGTAGTGTGGGAATTCCTTTCTTCTGTATCATGGCCAACATTTATCTTCCCATCCTGTAGATAATTATCATTCCTATGATATGAGACAATATCACATTATGGTTTCAATATGTATTTTCCTAATAACTAGAAATATTAAGTACTTTTTAAAATGCATCTGTAGGGGTTCATGAACATACTTAAATTTAAACATATATTTGTATCTTAAAAAATGTTTGTGCAGGTCATTTATACAAATTTTAAATATTATTTTCTTATCATTGAGTTGTCTAAGCTTCCCTTATTTGGAGGAGGATTTTTTGCATTCTGTACATTGGCCTTTTGCTCTGTTAATTATACCCTTTTCTTTGCAAACTTTTCTTTGATTCTGACACAAGCCATTGCCATGTCATTATCTTGTTCCCTGCGCTATGGGAGTCTTAAAAAAGTCTTTGTCCAGACCAATATCATTAAGTTTTCACTTGTGTTTTCTTTTAGTAGTTTTATCATTTTAAGTGTTACATTAGTCACTTTCTTTTCACTGGGACAAAATACTGTGCATGTACACGCACACACACATAAATTAAAACAAGAGGGATTAATTTGGTTCAGTTTCCAGTGTGTTCAGTCTTCATGGTTGGTAGATTTAAGATAAAAATGGCAGGGCAGATGAAAGTCACTCCAACCACAGGACTTAGCAAAGGAAGCAACCTGCGGTAAAAATACAGCCTTTAAGATGATGCCCTCAATGATCTGCCCCACCTGAACAGAGCCTATCTCCAAACACATGGCCCTTTGGGGAAACAGTTAAGATCAAACCCACAACATTATGTGCCTGACCCCAAAAAGGCTCCTGTTCATCTCTTTACGCAAAATGTATTTAGTTAATCTCTACTTTGTCAACTTCTTAACAGCTTCAAAAATGCCAAAAAGTCCAAGTCCACAGTCTCATTTGAGAATCCAGGCAAACGCTTAGCTTCAAGCCCCTGTAAAAGTAAAATATAAAGTTAAATATTTATACCATAGAGTGGCACAGAGTAAACCTTCTCATTCCCAAAAGGAGCAATAAGGGAATAGAAAGGAGTCAGGCCAAAGCAAGACCAAAACCAAAGCCACGTAACACACAAGCATTTAGTCCTGTACTTTCATGCCCTGCACCCGGAGCTGATTCTGTGAATCAGCCTTGCCAGTTGAAGCCTATATGGACTGTTTGGATTTTGTTTTTGTTTTCATTTGTTTATTTGTTTCTGACTCCACTGAGCATCTGCTGTTTCTCAGCAGATGTTCTAATTCCTGGCACCTCCAACTTACTGTGATCTCCACTGTTCCTTCAGCTTCACCCATTGCTGTTCTCAGACCTTTATATATTGCCCTCTCAAGGAGACCAGGCAGGAACTATGGCACTGTAACAGATTTTGCTGGCTGGGCCCCAAGATCTTAGGGAATTTGGCTAAAAGCTCATGAGGCTCCATAACTTTTACCTTCCACATGCCTAAAAACCTGCACCATGTGGATAACACCAATACCTGCCTCCAGGTTAAGCAGCAGTCTGCAACTCCCACTCCCCTCCCAGCCACCATGAATCATGAGGGCAGCAACCTCTGAGGACTTGGAGAGCAGAACTCTAGCATACACTGCCTTAGTGGCCCTGAATGAGAAAACTGCCTTAGGATTTGATACTCAAAAGAAATTCTTTCAAGTAAGTTTACTCTTTTATGCACTTGAACCTGTTTTAAGTGGGGGTCTGATCATTTCTTCAGATGCCTTCAAGGCATCTTCTTAATGGTCCTGATGCAAACTACTTGACTTCTTCTTAATGTTAATCTTTACAGCATTCATGGTCTCCTTGGCCTCAACTTTTCAGGGGCCTCTTTTCTGGTAAAACTGTAAACTTTTCATATCTTTTACCTCTATTTTTGGTTCTTGATGCTCACTATAAATCTGAGTAACAACAGCCAGAAGTACCCTGATTTAGCCTGATTTTAGACTCTTTTGGAATTTCCTCTGCTAGATCAATTAGCCTATTGCCCTTAACTTCAGTCTTACACAAAGTTTCAGTGTATGAACAAAACATAGAAAAACTTTTTGACTGAGTGTAACACATGTGACCTCAAAATGAACCTTATTCCCTGCTAAAATCTCCCTAGCCTGAATTTATAGTTTGAATTCCTATTAGCAGTCTGGTCTCTTTTTTTAATTTTAAAGAGAACAATACAAAACAACAAAGCAGATCAGAATGAAATAATGCAAGCTACACAGGATTTCAAAACAAGACAACAGGAAATCAACAGTGGCTACACCAATGTCTACAGGTCTCCCCAAAATAGTTGTCCATATACTCACACACAATGAATTCAAACAGAGCAAAACAGTATAAAGCCAATCAAAACAAAAGAATGAAAGCATTACTGGCCTTCAAAATCAGACAATACAAAAATCAACAATGGCTCTCATAATGTCTCTTGTTCTCTTCAAAATGACTGCCCATACCTTCAGGAATCTAGTTCCCTCAACTCTAGTTAGAATCATCTACCAGGCTCCCCTTGTAGCATTTGTGGTGTATTGAAAACTGATGATCAACTTATCCATTGGGTGAACTGAATCAGTGTGGTGCTGAGTCCAGATGATCCACCTGAGTACTGTTGCCAACATAAAATGGAGAAGTGGAGAGGAAGATAGTAGCATTCTAGGTTCTCCTAAGTATTGTTGTTTGGAGCTGTTGGTTCTTTTGGAGCTGTTGTTTCTCCTGGAGGAGCTTGTCATTCTAGCTTCCATGATATGAACTTGCTGTTATCATTAGAGGAGCTTGGGACCTTATCAATGAGAATGCTGCAGTTCATTTTGAGGGAAGCTCTGGTCCTTACTTTGAGCTTCTTGGCTCTTGAGGGAAAGATATGCACCAGTTAATCTCCAGGAGGAGCTTGTCATGCTGGTTTGCTCAAATGAACTCAGCTGTTCTCATCAGTGGAGGAGCTTGGGACTTCACTGTCACTGGCGATGGCTGTGGTACTTTTCAGAGGAGCCCCAATAATATTTTAAGCATTGCTTCTTGGCTCCAGTGCAAAACACTCAGACTACTGGCACAGGTCTTTCATCCTGCTGGCATAGACTTTCTACCTCACACTGCTGACCTTGGGGCCTGCTTAGTGCAAATTCATGAGATAGACTTGCATGAGTCATTGTTGTAGGCTCTAGCCTACAGTTGGACTCATGAGAGTCCTTGTCATGGGCTCTAGGTCTTCAGCTGGACTCATGCAGAACACTGTGCCAAGGACCCAGATCCTTGGCTGAATTATCTAGGCCTTTTCCGTATGGACAGATTTCAGGCATTTTCTTTGTATTTGACTCCTGGAGTGGCCATTATAATACTATAAATTATGTGTCCTGTATTGTTTTATTCCCTTTGCAAACCCCTGACTACAGCTGCATGCTAGAATTTCTTGTGACTGCATCTCTAATACGTTCTAACTATCTCCTGCAAACCACTTATAAAGGGTTCTGAACCACATGGTTAGGTGCACTTAGAGCCAGGACTCCATTACTAATATTACAAGTACTAACATTAGTCACTTCTCCATTGCCAGGATAGAACACCCAGCACCTATACATAAACAGGTTTATTTTGCTCTACAAGAAGCAAAGACAGCAGTCAGATATAAGAATGTTCCCCTCTGCATCCTCATGGGGAGTATAGGAGCCTGCTTAGCACATATTTAACAGTAATAATCCTGTTGTTGGGGCCCACAATAGAGTGAGAGATTCATCACTCTCCTTTGACTAAGCACAGGGTAATTTTCTCCATTTTGTGTTGCCTGGGTATAGGGAAAAGGAGATATGCACAATGTGAAACTCTACATCCTACCACTTTCATATGGCTGTTCTTATTTCTTGCTAGTAAAAGTGCTGAAATCTACTTGTATCCCTGAGCTCTTGTAAGTTATTTTTATGAACAGTTGTTCAAATTGATGTTCCTGCAAAGAAACACATGGTGAAAAGTTCTACTCAGCCTTGCTGCTGATGTAACTCTCCAAATAGCAATGTGCAAAACAAAATAGAGCCTCTGATGAATGATTGTGTCACACCATCAGTGACATGGGTTGGCTGGATGCATGGACAGTGAGAGTTTGCATGAGAAGTAGCTTCATTGTTTAAACAAAATCTAACATAAGGACGCCCAAAATCTTTACCCCACTATGCTAATAGAGTACATCATTCTACATTTTCCCATAGGTCTGGGAGAAACTGAAAGAAAGTTTCCTTCCTACATAATTTCAAACTAATACAGACTGGCATACGAGTAGAACACAGATATACAAGAAATATGATACTGGTATAAACAAAAATTTTATTATTTTTTCTCTGAATCTTTATGTCATAACATACAGAAAAGCACCTGGGTAGAGAGCAAAGTAGAAAAGTCAAGATTACCAGGAGGATTTAGGTTTTTGGGGTAGAAGAAGAGTGTTTTCTTCCTAGATAGGTCTTCACAAATTGGACTCTTTTTCATGATGAGTTGCACACAATTGGAGGATACTGAATGTCGACTTTAGTTCTTGAACTTGCACACATAAGGCAACTGTACATCACACTTATAATCTCTCCACTTCAGAAATCCTAGTATCAGAAGAGGTAAAGTGAGTTAAGTAGGCAGATTTTGTGAACAAAACCAACATGTTAAGTGAAATAAATCAGACACCTGCTTAAATGTTACGAGTATCCTCTTGTATGAAAACCCAAATTATGAACATAGAGGGCCAGGGATAATAATAATAATAATAATAATAATAATAATAATAATGGTAGTAGTAGTAGTAGAGATACAGAGAAATAGATAATAGGAGAAAGAAAGATCTTTTGTAAAAAAAAGAAAGGGGAACAAGAGATATAGGGAGAAGTGGGGAGGGGAGGGAAAGGGCATGGTTAAAGATTTAAATTGTGGTATACACATGTACCAAAAATTATTATGTACTGCAAACATGTACTAATACAAAATAAAAATTGAAAAAAAAAAAACTTGTGCCATGTTCAGAGACACATGTTTGTACTCCTAGCTACTTGGGAAGATGAAGCAAGAGGGGAAAAAAGAAAAATTAACGCTAGTCCCTCATCTTCATCAGTGTCCCATTCTGGGAGACTAAGTATAGAATGCAGCAGAAATGAGAAGAGATGGGAGGAAGCAGATAAACAAGCATTGCATTTCCATGATCAACCAGTTTTTCCTAAGTTAAGACTTCAAAATGGGAATGGATAGAAAGGGCTGGAGGGAGGGTGCTCCTGTGCTTTTTACCTGAGATTCGTGACACGCTTCCACAGAAACCACGGTCAGAGGCAGTGGAAGGATTCCTGTCCCAGTTGAAGTAATCCAGCACGTCAGTGCTGCTCCACTCCCATCCACCTCCATTGGGTTCTTGGCCCTGTAAGGTAGAGGGATGCAGCCGGATGAAGGGAATGACTATTACAGTTTTGCAGACACAATTTGTTAGATGGAACAGTCTCTGCAGCTTTGTGGAATTTTCTCTGCTTCCCCGGATGGTTCCCAGAACTCCCTCTTCTTTTAGCAGTCTGAGACATTTATCATAAAGTAGCATGTTTCTTGCTGAATATATGCAATGCTGTATTACTAGTAAACCTCTAACCTCAAAGGAATAACTATCCTAAAAAGAGGCAATGTGAACCATGGGAAGGCTCCTTAAAAGTCAGAGAAATGCTTTCAAAATGACTATGTAAAAATTATGTAACATTGAAAACAATAAGATTAATTGGAAGGCTGAGAATTTCCACAAAACTCTTTTGCTTGGCTGAGTTCAAGGACAACCTTTTGTTCCAAATATCACTCAGAATCTGAAGTCAACACCCTGCCTGTCTTCCTAGACAGATCCAGGAAAAAGACACAATAATCAATTTAGAGCTAAGAGAGAAGAAATTATGGACTCGCACCAGTGTTGGGTCATGGAGTCCAATCCAAACATATTGATAGCTGGTCACAGTGCTCTGGATCAGGGAAGACACGAAGGATCCCTCAGCGCCACTGAGCACAGATGTAAGATGTCCCGAGGGCCGCTTCTGACAGGCCAACTGTGTGGAGAAAGCAAAGGATGAAAGGGATCCCACATCTCCTGGGGATATGGCAGAGTTAAGTCAAAGAGAATATTATCTGTAGGACAAATGTGTTCATTTCAATTCCCAGTAGACCTTGAATATTATCTGGAGGACAAATGTGTTCATTTCAATTCCCAGTAGACCCTGAGATGGAGAATACCTCACCCTGTGACCCTCATGTCTTTTTCTCTTTCACCCTCAACCCCACCAGTAAGTACTCACATCAGCATCAACCCAAGACTTTGGTGTCTTAAAGAAGGCATAGCAATAAGAGCCATAAGCTTTGGAGCCTTTGGGACAACTGATGCGTGGAGATGCGATTTTATCCTGGGAGTCTTCAGCTGGGGTAGAAGAAGAAATAGAGACAGGTGGATGAATGATCGCGAGACCTACCCTGGGGTATTAAATCTGTAATCGTGGCTTCCACATTCTTTGAGAAACATTTACAATAAGCCCACTATTTGGAGAAGCATCCCTTCTCACATTATCCTTTTCCCTAATTCCAAGTTCCACTATGCTTCTAACTCTGGGCTCACAGTTCCTACCTTCAGTTCTCCAATTCCTACTCTTCCCTAAAATTGATCAATAGCTTTTCACCCTTTCCCACTTCAACCCATTAATGTAACTGATAAGTTCCTGACCAAGTGAAAAGACATTTGGTTCCACTGTTAATGGACCACTGGGGGTGCATTCACAGCAACCAGAAGCAAGACAGGAGAATGGAGAACTTGATGAAATTTTTCTTGTGGGGTACATCCTACTGTTACCACAGGGGACACAAAGGATCCTTCTGTCCCGTTTTGGTTCTGATCTTGCACCAGAGAAATCTCACCTTGCACCTGAGAAAGGAGCATCATGCAGGACAGCAGCGCCCAGGACATGCCTCTGAGAGCCGTGGATGGCAGCATTGTGTCAGTGAGAGATGAGACAATCAGATTCTCTGAAAGAGATGCGTTCAGGGAGAGGACATGCAGAGTTACCATTGCCTCTTTCCTTCTCCTGTGTCTACTCCTGAAAGGGATGCTATGATCTTGAGCATACCCATTCCCTCGTATAATTTGAAAGGATTTGGGAAATCTGTCTTCTCTCCATCCTATGACACCTCCAAGGGCAGCCTCTGCTAAGTCTCAGTCCCTGCGTTCTCTGAGACAGGGGCATATCTTCAGCTTCTGAATTTCTTTCAGCTCCCACTTACCTCTCTTGCCTCTTGCTAGAACCTGATGACTGTTAGGGCAGCAAAGCCTGGACTTTTATAAGAGGTTCTGAAGGAGGGGCCAGACATTACTACCTGGAATTCAAAAGCAGGACAGGGAGGTCAGGTGTTGGGCTTGGCATGGATTCCAGCAGATTCCAATTAATGGGAGGAGACTTTTCCTGCAAAAGACTGAGAATCACCACAGATGTTGCCTTTTTCCTGTTAGCAGGGCAGCTCTGTTTCCAGGAATCCTTGAAGTTTGAACTCTCTCCACACTCTCCCAGATATGATTTTCTGAGAAGCTGAAGGGAGTGAAGACAGCCTTATGGGACTGTGGTTTACAAAGTGTGAAAATTTCATGGCCTAGGATATTAAGGAAAATATGCATCAGCCATGTAGCTTTGATTTACCTGGAAGATCTGACTCTGTATGTGTACTTATGCATCCCATTATACCCTGTCTAGCCACGTTTAAAACACACTAATAATTTAAAAATACAAGAGTCAGGAATTGGAAGTATTTGTGAAGACACTTGTATTAGTGGAAGGAAAAGAATGAATTTACACCGAGAGAGGAAATCATGGCTCAGAATTTTTGCTTCAGTTTTGCAGCAAGAAGTAAAGGAAGCTGAAGGATCTTGTGAGTCAGTTGTCCAACCACCTCCAAAATAACACAGCTAAACTGGCTTATCTTCCACCTGCCTCTGTGTGGGAGACAGAAACTGTTTCTCAGTTCCTGACAGCAGGGTATCTCAGAATAGCATGATCAGATTATGATCCCACACTCACATGGTCTTTAAGACCTTTTCTGAGTGGCTTTGAAACTAATATTTTGCTTTAGGATAATAGAATCTTATTTGATGTCTTCTTTGTGTTGACATTTGTATGGTAGAGCCACAGAAACAACAAGAAAATATTCTGGTGCTTTAGATCACATTAAGTCAGGGATTTCAATTTGTACCCTTTATATCCATGAATTTCTAAGAAATAAACACAGCATTTTCACTTTATGTCCTTGGACTATGAGAAGCAGTGGCAATAAGTAGTGATTCCTTGAATTTTTTTTTTTTTAGTGCAGTATATGACTACATGGAAAGTTCACATGCTGCATGCAGTATAGTGGTTGTCAATGAAGAATAATGTTTGTTTAACATTGAGTTTTATTTCACTCTTCTCATGCAATGTCCTTTTTAATTCAAAAACAAGCTGATGAACTTCAGTTATTTAAATTGTCATTTTGTTGACATTTTCAAAATTGACATTCTTTTGTAGTTTGATAGTTTGATTTAATTTGATTTGCCTGAAATAAAAGCAATTCAAGCAATTTGCATTATGCAGTTGATATCCTGTATTAAATAATCTATTAAATTCTGAACAAAGGTTATTAGCAAGTTTTCAAAAATTTTTAAAATTATACAGTTGTTAAAACCATTAAGTAGTAAATGTATTTGAAGAACTAAGCAGGACAGATGCCATAGCTTCAGTAGAACCCGTGGCTCATTTTTTTTCTTTTTCTTTTTAAAACAAAATATTAGTGTTATATTTGGCTATTAATTTTAGCAATTTATCTACAATATTTAAAAAGGTAAATTGTAGGCAAAGACTTAGTACAATTTCAATAGAAACACCCCATTTTTTCCCTTAAAATACAGGAGTATTTGAAGAACGAATTTTTCTGTGCATCAGTTATGAGGAAGTTTTCATCCATGAAAAAGAATAATAAAAGAATCTGCCAACAGTTATATTTATGTTTATTATTTATAAACATAAATAATCCAAACCATTACCATGTGCAATTTAACAAGTAACACACATTAACACAAATTCTTCAATATCCTCAACATTTTGGAAACTGTAAGAGCAATTTGAGATTAGAACAGTGTGAGGACCCCGTATTAACATATACCACTAACCTGGAGGAAACACCAACATAGAGATGCATTTTGTGGTACAACAAAAAGATATACTTAGAAAAGCCAGCAGGGGGAAACTCTGAGGTACTAATGGCTCTATTTCATCAGTAAATAAATATAAGGAAATAAAATAAAATAAAATTCTTAATATGTAAGATATACATCATGCAATGCAATATTTAAACTGCAATTAGATCATTAAACAAACAAAAAAGAAAAATTAATTGTAAGATAATTGGGTGTAAGTTCTGCTTTCTCATCCCTTATGACGTTGCTGTCATTCATTTCACTTATGTAGGCTACAATCATCTACAAACTGGTTTTTTTTATTCTTTCCTATTTGACTCAAGAAAACACAATGATTATGGTTTGAGACCATAGCATTTGCCCTAACTTGTGGATTAGTCATAATGCTAGCAAACTTTGCTGCAAAGTATTATCCTTTTATTACAATTTTAACATTTCTGTAATATACCAATAGTGTTTGACAATAAAAATAATTCTTTTCATAGCATTCTGTTTTCTGTAGTGGTATTTTTGCTTACAGAACACAGTAATTTTCAATCACTGAAAATTAAATGAACACAGGCAATTAGTTACCCTTTTTAAAAATAAGAAGTAGATGAAGCAAATGTTATATTTCAGCTTGATTTAAAAATTTTTCATTGTAACTCATCATAACTTTTTAATAGTTGCTTTAAATAGAACTCAAATGTTCATAAATCAGAAACTTACTATACAATTCTTTGTAGTTCTCACTAATGATTTTCTGGTGACATTTTAGTGACATTTGTTGATGTTTGAACCTCTATTACCTCCCTTAAGAAATTCTAAAGAACTTCTATTAACATTTCTGGCAGGGTTCTTTCAGCTTAAAATGAATTAGCAGAGATTTTATTTTTCCCAGAATGTATTTCTCCCTCACTTTTTAAGAATAGCATTAACTGTCTATAAAAGTACAGTTAGAAATTTCTGTGTATAAAAGCATAGTTAGGTATTTTTCAGCACATTAAATATTTAATTTTAGTCATCTCATGAAAACTCCATTCTGATTATTATGCTTGCTCTATAATAAACTTTCCCATGTATACCTGCATGTTTTCAAGATTTTCTAATGGTGCTGTGTAGGTTGAGTACAGTGTACTTAAACTTGGTTGTTATTGTTTATCCTACTTGGTGTTCACGGAGTTTCCTAGGTCTGAGAACTGGTGTCAGAATGATCACATCAATTTTAGAAAACATACACCATTTATTTATTTTAGTTTTCTTTCTTTATTAGCACCTGTTTGTGATAGTGGTTACATTTGTCTGGATAGTTGGTATAAACACACAAAATAGTTTAGTTCTTTTTACCTTGTGTCTTGTTTACCCGCCCCCATCTCCCTCCATCTAGCTATTGGTCACCTTTCCATTTATGAAAGGGGTACCACTGTGTTTCTTATCATCTATATTACTCATTTTATTTTGTTTTTGACTTATTATACTTTGGGTTTCTCATGTAAGAGAAATCATTCAATATTTGAACTTGGATGTATGACTTAATTTAACTTCAAATTATGATTTCATGGTACATTCATTTTCCTATAAATAAAGTTTGTTTTTCTTTATAGCAAAGTAGTATTCCTTTCTGTATAAATAATGCATTTTGTCATTTCATCTATTGATGGACATAGGCACTGGTTCCATGATTTAGCTATTACAAATTCTGTTGTTATAAATATGTGTTTAACTCTTTGGGGAAGATACCTAAAATATCTGATTTGCATGTAATTTCTATTTTCAGTTTTCTGAGGAATCTCTACACTCTTTTCCCTAGTGATGGCACTGGTCTACACTTCCATCAACAATGTATAAGAGTTTCTTTTTCTCCAGAGCCTCATCACTATTGGCTACTATTTGTTTTCTTGATGATAGCCATTCTTTCCAGTGTTAGATGGAATCTGAGTGTTCTCTTGATTTGCATTTCTTTAACAGTCATTTGAACACTTTTCTGTATTTATTGGTCATTTGAACTTCTGAGAAGTATTTGTTCATTTCAGTTACCCAGTTTTTAATTAAATCTTTTACATTAAGGGGTCTAATTTTTTCAACTCTTTATATATTCTATCTATTAGTCCTTCATCCAAGTTGTAGCTGTCAAATGTTTTCCCCATCCTATAAATTTTCCCAATCTGTCAGTTTTTATTTCATTCTCCTTTTCTGTTCAAAGTGATTTTTACTTTAATAAATTCCAGTGTGTCGATTTATAATGTTATTTCTTCTGCATTTAACAGTTCTATTTGGAAAGTCCTTGCTTTCATGTACGACTTCAAGAATTTCACCTACTTTATCTTGCAACAAGTTAAATATTTCTTTTAATATTTTTTAAATTTTATTTTAAAGAGACAAAAAAATTCCTAACAAGATAATAAGATATTATTCATGATTAATACCTTGCTTATTGTTACCTTTAAAGTAGTTGCTCAGAGTACAAGCTATAGGCATGAAAAGTTGCCCAAAATAATATTAGCAAAAATGTTTTTTTCCAATGAACCAAGAGAAATTAATAGTTTAATTATCTTAACTGTCTTGTACACACACACGGTTTTTTTTTTCCTTTTTCCATCCTTCTTTTCTCTTTCCCCGTCCCAGATTCTCTTTCCTTCTGAACAGTTTCTTCCAATTTCTGTTTCTATGGTACAGTTTTGATCTTATTTACTCATTCAACTTTTCACATTAGGGAGATAATGTGATGCTTACGCATGTGCTTCTAATTTATTTCACCTATGAATAAGGTCTCGAGTTGCATCCATTTATCTATAAAACTCTCAAGTTTTTCCTAATTTATGACTGAGTAATACTCCGTTGCTCCATTACTTAAAACAATCATATCTTTTTTTACCATATACCCTTAATATTTAGATCTTTAAGTCATTTTGGATTTTTGGTTTAGTGCCCTGTGAGAGAAATGGGTCTAGCTTCAATCTTCAGGCATATGTAACCAGTTTTCCTAACACCAATGTGCAAAAGAGACTGCCATTCCTCTATAGTATGATTTTGGCCCCTTTGTCAAAGACTAGATGATTGAATGTGCAGGGGGTGTTCTTTCTGCATCCTTGATTCTGTGTCTTTGAGCCATGTCTGTTTTTGTGCTGATATCATGCTATTTCTACTGTTGTTGTAATATAATTTTCAATCTCTACCTGTGATGCCTTCTTCTTTTGTGACCCAGGACTGTTTTTGCTATGCTGGATCTCTTCTGATTCTATATAAGCTTAAGATCATTTTCTTTCTACATCTGTGAGACATGCTGTTGATGTTTTGATTGGAATTGCATTGTCTGTATGTCAGTGTTTTAATTATGGCCATTTTGTTGATTCTGCCTGTCCAGAAACAAGCAATAACTTTTAATTTTCTGATATTTTTTCTCTTCAGTGTGCTCCTTCAGAGTAGGAATGTAATTTCAATTTTTAAATTCTCATTTCTTTGCTTAGCTTAGTTACTACTTATTTAATCGTTCTTGATGCATTGTGAATGCTATCATTTTCCCAATTTCTTTCTTGGTGGGTTAACAATTGATGTACAGACCTCCAATTAATTTTTGTGTTTATTTTGTATCTTTCTGCGTGCTAGATTTAGTAACTAATTCTAGAAGCCTTTTAATGGATTCTCTACTATGTAGAAGATCTTGTAATTTGAACATAATTTTAAGTTGACTTCTTTCTTTCCAATGTGCATCATTTTCTTTTCTTTCTCATGCTTGTTTGCTTTGGTTAATGTTTCAGACCTATACTAGACAGGAGTGCTGACAGTGAACATGTTTATCTTGTTCCTCACTATAGAAGAAAGACTTTCAGCCTTTCCCCATTTACTAAGGTGTTGATCATTCATTTGTCATAAATGGCTTTTATCAGATTGAGATAAAGTCACTATGTTCCTATTTTATTCTAAGTTCTCTTCCTGAATGAATATTGAATTTTTGCCAAAAGCTTTTCTGTACCTATTAATACCATTATGTTGGTTACTTTTCTTTCATTGCTGAGACAAAATACCCAACACCCAAAGTTAAGGAAGGTAGTTTGTTTAGCTCACATTTTGTGAAGGTTTCAGTCATATTAAGCTGGCTCCAAGACAGGGTGGCTTGGCCGAGGGGAAAATGTTCATGGCATCTTGAAGACAGCAAAAGCCGCAAAAATCAAAAGGGAGAAGCACAAGAGAAGACTCTTTCTGTCCCTTGTACTGTAGGTAGATCACACACCCATAACTATCCTACATATAGCACTCATACCCATAATCCCTGCATTGGACCATGACAAACTCTAGAAGCCCACACCTATGACCACATGAGGTTTTGGGGGGACGTTCAGACACAAAATATAACAGTGACTGTGAGATTTTTATTTTTACGTTCATTCATGTGGTGTATTACACTGATTTGTCAATAAATGTTGAGCCATACTTGCATCCTTGATATAAAACTTACTTGATCATTATGTGTCATCTATATCATGATTTCTTGTATAATATTTGAAAGTATTTTGTTGAAAATATTTGTATCGGGGCTGGAGATTTAGCTCAGTGGCATAAGCACGTGCCTTGCAAGCAGGTGGTCATGAGTTCGATCCCCGGTACCAATAAAAAAAAAAAAAAAAAGAAAGAAAGAAAGAAAGAAAGAAAATATTTGTATCTATCTTCATTAAAGAAATTGACACATAGTTATCATTTTTGTGTGTGTTTTTGTCTGGTTTTGGAATAAGGATAGCTTCCAAGATTGAGTTTGGAAGTATTCTTTTCCTTTCAATTTTATTAAAGAGTTTGATAGTTATTGGCATTAGATCTTCCCTGAAGTTCTTTAAGAATGCAGCATTGAATCCACCAGATCCTGGTTTCTTCTTGGTAGTTTTTTTTTTTTTTTTAATTATTATTACTGCTTACTTTTATTTGCCTGTTATTCAGGGTTTTTATATCTTCTTGGTTCATCTAGGAATTATCCTTTTTCTGAATTCTCCAATTTATTGGAGCAGAGTTTTGTGTGTGTGTGTGTGTGTTTTGTTTTTTTGTTTTTTTGTTTTAGTAGTTGAAGTATAGTAAGCCCTGACTTATAAATGAGTTCCACTCTAGGAGAACATTCGTAACTTGAATTCATTTCTAAGCTAACAAGGTAAGTCACATATGAACCCTGTGGAAGGTCACAACTTGAATGTTCATAAGCCAGGGACTTACTATGCAAATTTTATAGCAGTTACTAATGATCTGCTGGATTTTGGTCACCTTCATTGTGACTATACCTTTTCCTTTGTTTTTCTTTCTTTCTTTCTTTCTTTCTTTCTTTCTTTCTTTCTTTCTTTCTTTCTTTCTTTCTTCCTTCCTTCCTTCCTTCCTTCCTTCCTTCCTTCCTTTCTTTCTTCCTTCCTTTCTTTCTTTCTTTTCCTTCTTTCCTTCCTTCCTTCCTTCCTTTTTTTTCCCTCATTCTTTATTTTATTTTGAGAAAGGATTTCATTATGTAATTAATTAAGGCTGCTCTTGAACTCACTTTGTAGTGCAGGCTGGCCTTGAACTCACAGCAATCCTCCTGCCACAGCCTCCTTTTTCAATTCTGAATGTGTATATTAGTACATGGATGCATATATTTTCATTTCTTCTTTTGGAAAGTTTGTCTTAAACTTACCAAATGGTTGTCTATTGGGTTTATTTTTTCTGAAAAACCAGCTCTTCAATGCAATGATGCTTTGTTTTGATTTTTAGTCTCAATTTCATTAATTTCTGCCCTAATGTTTGTGGTTTCCTTCTTTTTACTAGTTTTGCATTTGTACAATGTGTGCTACAGTTTTTATCGTATCCTACAATGTATCATTAATTAACTTGTTTGAGCTCATTGTTTTCTGATGTGAGCATTCACAGCAATATATTACCCTTTTAAGACTGCTTTCATTGTGTCCTAGGGATTATGGTATGTTATACTAGCATTATTTGACTCCAAGTATTATTTAATTTCTTCCTTCATTTCTTCTGTGGCCCACTGAGTGTTCAGGAGTCTTCTATTTAATTTTCAGACGTTTGCAAACTTTCTGTGATTTCTTTTACAACTGAGTTCAAGTTTTAGTCTGCTGTGATTAGTTACCAGGAATTACTTTGACTCTTTTGTACTTATTTAAGCGGGCTTTTTGAACAAGTATGTGATCTATTTTGAAGAAAGTTTTGTGGTTTGCTCAGAAGAATGAGTATTCTGTTACAAAAAGATAGGATACTCTGTAAATATGTACTAAATCCATTTGTTTGAAGGTATAGTTCAAATCTGATATTTCCTTGTTAATTTTTGTTTAGTTGATCTATTTGTCAAAGTGGATTATTGACGTCAACCGTTCTGACTGTGTTGGCAATCATTTGTTCTTCCATGTCCATTAATATTTGTTTTATGAAGATAAGTGAACCAATATTCACTGTATGCATATTTACACTGTTATCTCTTCTTGTTGAATTGTTCTCATAACTAATATGTAGTGAGCTTCTTTACCTCTTCTAATTACTTTTAGCTTGGATTTAACTTTGAGAATAAAATTGCCACCCCTGCTTGCATGGAATATTGTTTTTCAACCTTTGATTTGTAGTCCGTGAATTTCTATTTGGATTATATGAGACTGACCATCAGGTTTTGTTTTTTGATTTAGTCTGCCAATCTGTTTCAATGGGATGTTGAGACCGTAAACATCGAGAGTTATTACTAAAAGGGCTTGACTTCTTGGTATCATTGCATACTGTCATTGTTGCTGACACCTTTATTTTTCTCTTTTTAACTGTTTTTTTTTTTTTTATGTATTCACTCCATCTGAGCTTTTGTCTTTGCAGGTTTTATTGTCTCCATCTAGAATATTCTAGAGTGTTTTATGAAGTCCTGATTTCGTGTTCATGATTTTTAATATGTTCATTTTAGTCAAATGTCCTTTTTTCTCCAACAATTTTGAAAGACATATTTCAGGTTATGTTATTCTGGGTTGGAAGTTGGTTTTATTTAAGAAAGGGCATTGAAATATGTCACTCCAAGCTCTTCTGGCCTTTCAAGTTTATGATGGAAAGTATGCTGTGATACTGGTTGATTTACCATTTTAAGTGATTTATTGC
Source organism: Cavia porcellus (assembly GCF_034190915.1). Taxonomy (NCBI): domain Eukaryota; kingdom Metazoa; phylum Chordata; class Mammalia; order Rodentia; family Caviidae; genus Cavia; species Cavia porcellus. The sequence continues at coordinate 32,376,717 of NW_026947501.1, forward strand.
TTTTCCCTGAAAATTTTTAAGATTTTTGTCTCTGTGCTAGACTTCTGGAATTTTAACTGTGATGTGTCATGGAGAATTTCTTTTTTTCGTTGTAATTATTTGGTGTTTTGTAGGCCTCACTTACCTTTATGTCAAGTTATTTCACCATAATTCGAAATATTTCTACTAGGATTTCTGTAAATATATTTTTCTTTTAACTCCATGAGTGCTATCCAGTCTAACTCCAATAAATCTTAGGTCAATTTTAATATCATCTCTTAGCCATCAGATGAATATTTCTTGTGTTCTCATCATTTTTAAGGTTTCTCTGAGAATGATCAGGTGATTCCATTTACCCTTGATTTCTGATCTGTCATTTGTGCCCTACATAAATTCAACAGAATTCTTTATTTCTAGGATTTCTGTTTGGTATTCTTTTGGTCTATTTATTTGGTAGATTTGTCACTCATGTTTTGAATTGTTTTGGTCAGCACTCCCCCCCCCTTTTTTTTCCTGCATCTCCCATGATGATATTGCTTGATAGTTACAATATTTTTGAATTATATAAACTTTAAGCTGACTGAAAATTTTCAGTTTTTTGTTTTTTCTGCCTCTTTAACAATTTTATACAGCTCAACTATCTGGTGTTTGCTTTCCTCTCTATCAGTGCCTCTTGGGTCTGATTTGGGAGAACTGGCAGTCTTTGGAAGTATTTTTTTGCCTGTTTCTTATGTCTCTATTTTTTTTTTTCTGTGTATGTGTCATGAGATGAGATCAAATAATCTGTTTTTAGTATGTATTGGAGGTCTCTTTAGCCAGGTTCTGTTTCCCAGTTTTGCATTATTGACTTTATTTGTCAAGAGATGCTTTTTTCAACCTGTTTAATTTGAGTTGAGCCCTGTGGCTGTGTTGTAAGGAAAGAAATTCATTGGTTAAAAGAGGATCAACATATCCAGCCATACATCATTTATAAACATTAAACTTACTTTTAATAATTTCATCCTTTTATACATACCTCTACTAGATCACGTTATATTGCTGTTTGTGGTTGGTGCACGATGTGGAGATTAGGCAAGAAAGAAACAGGAAGGGGAAAATGAAGAATATGTTACTGGGAGAAAAAGGAAATAAGAAAAATATCAACAGACAAAAAATAGAAGCTCAGACTCTGTTGGAATTATTTTATAGCTGAGTAAAAGGAAAAGTGTTGAGGGGATTTGAGAGAGATTGAGTCTGATTGGGAGAAGCCATGGAGCTATTTTCCCACTGTGGGCCAAACAATTTGCTGCCTGAAGCTATGAAGGTTGTTACTCCCTTTAAACATATGTCATGGTCGTAAGCTGTGCTCTGGGCATGATCCACTGCAGGTGTCTGTGGAGCCAATTGCCTTAATCAATTTGTTAGAGGAGGAGGCTGAATATTGCAGATGTTGCTGCTGCTTCTCTCCACAGGATTTTCTTGTCTAAAATATTGCCAACATCAACCAGCCCAGGTGTCATTCACCCTCTCTCGGTCCATAATTTCCTATCAGTCTCAGCCTGCCCTGAGGAACTCTGTGCTGCACCAAGACTGGTAGGAAGGACCTCATCATGCTGTCTCTGGCCTTTCCAGTTTCTAGAGGAATAAACTGTAAGTGCCTGCTGTGTTCTGGGTTTAGTGTCACACTCTCTGACCTGGGCGTCAGTGTCTTCCCTTTTACATATCTCTCCTACATCACGCTGCTCTGCATATTTGCAGAGCAGATCCAGGTTTCTCTGCCCTCTTCGGGTCACAGCTAAGTGATGCTGGAGTCACTCTGTGGAAAACCTGTGGCAATCGCTTTATAGCACACTGGCTGACATGAACAGGATTCCTGTTCTTGGTGGGGAGAAATTCATTTCTGCCCTTTCTGTTTTCCTTTTCCCATTATTACTATTATGCATAACTTTAAGCTTTTTAAATTACCCCATAGTCATTGAATATGCTGTTTCATGCTTTCATTCTATCTTCTCTTTGCATTTAAATTTAGAAAATTACTATTGCCAAATCTTCAAGCTCAGTAGTTCTTCACATGCTCATCTGCATGAGACTTAGGAACCAATCAAAGACATCCGTATTTCTATTACAATGGTTTTGACTTTAGTATTTTATTTTTTTATAGATTTTTCATATTTCTGCTTATAATATACATTTTTCTTTATTATTACCTGCTTTTTTCAATAAACCTCCTTATCACAGTAGGCAATCTTAAGTATCCTGTATTATTTGTGGTTCCACAATTTGTATCATATGAGTCCAGTTCTGATGTTTGATTTTTGCCTTCAAGATAAACTAGCCAGTTCACAATTTCTTTGGATTTCTATGAGACTGACAAATTTCTGTAAGTTTTGGTTTGTGTTTAATGTTTGCTGTAACTATGGAGCCATGAAGTTAAAATTTCTCTACTTACGTTGGTTTTATTTTTTCCATTGCCTTTGGAATTTTCTAAGAGCTCTTCCTTAAAGAAATTCTGTATTTGCAACTTGTGGTTTGTGTAAATATCCCCCAAATTGCATGCCATCAAAGAGGTGGCTGAGTCTAGTGTTTGTGATTTCTTTGTTGTCTAGAGCAGTGTGAGTGCTACACCCACCCAGGAGTAAGTAGCCGGCAGACAATATAAGGGAAGGAAGGAGGCATGCTTTCCCCACTTTTTGTCCTTTTTGTTATTGTCCCTTGTGGTCAGCCATGCCACCCTGCCTTAGAGCCAGCTGAGTATGGGTAGAAACTTCCACAAACAGTAAGCTAAATAAACCTTTTCTACCTTCACTTTGGGAGTGTAGTATTTTGTCCCAGCAATGAAAGAAAAAGAAATAAGATGCAACTCTTCCAATTATACATTACTATTCTACTGGGTCCCCACTCATGTGCTATTATCTGTATTAGAGAAAGGATCATGCAATCTCATAATTAGATCTTGATATTTTTATGAACTGTGTTCCAGGGTCATGCTCTTTGAAAATGTTTTTTAGCTCTCTCCATTTTAGGCAACACAAGAAGGACAGAAAAGGCTAAAGTTGGGAACTACCTTACCTCTACACATCTTAAGATCCTCACAAGGTATTTTTACTTGGAAATAAACTTTTTGTATAGAGAATGTCCCAGGCTAATTACAAATGGTTGCTTTTCTCTTTTTCCCACCAGAGGCATGAGCAAATTATTCTTAAACTTCTTCATGAGAATGTGGTGTACAAAACCCAGGCAGTGATAAAAACCTCCCCAGGGATACAACTTTCTGGGAGTTTTCACTGTTAATGCCACTCTACAAAAGAATTAAGCAACTTTTCAAAATTATAATTTATATGTTGCAAACAATCTATAGTTCTATAGGTATCTGGTCCAGGTAAACAGAAATTAAAATGGACTTTATATTTATTTGAATGCTTCTGAAAAGGTCAGGAAGATATTTGCTTGCTACCTTATTTCCCTGATAAGTCCAAAGAAAAGATATTGGTTTAAAATAGCTTCCTATTTTTTGTATGTGCCTGAAAGAAAGAAATAACCATGTCCAGTAATTCTTTGTCAGCAATGTAACCACATGTAGTCATTCATTTCTTGTTATATCTTATAGTTCATTATGGATTGTATACTAAGAAAAAATGATACTGCACAGAAAATAATTTAAGAAACACTGTTAAGTAATGACAGAATCCCTAAAGCTAGTTGTGTCACAACATGAGGAGGAATCTTGGGCGTCATCTTCACCTGAAGACAACACAGTACTTCATGAACAATATCAACACTCTCATCACAATACACTGGTAGAGATGACACCTAGGCATATTCCTGTAGGCATGGGTCAAGTTAGAAAGGGACAAATCTTAGAGTTACCATCTTCAAACAATCCACCAGCTTCCACAAAGTATTGTGACACAGAGAAATTCGTGCAAGTCTAAACTAAAACTTTATTACTGATTTTGAAACCTCAAGCCACAATGCACAATACAGAAGGACAAATTCAGGTGAGAAGTAAAGTAGAGGAGGGATGATCAGAAGCAAGGCTCAGGTTTGGAGGTGGTGAGAGAAAACTCCAGTTTTGCTCATGGTTAGCTGCATGCAAATTCTGGTTGCTATCCATCCTAGCCTCTGAACTTGCAAACATAGGGTAACTGCGTATTGCAATTGTAATCTCTCCACTTTAGATATGCTGGAAAGACAAAATAGTTGAAGTGAATGGGACTGCTGGCTCATACAAATTCAATAAAGAAACATCTCAGGTTCTGGCCTAGGTTTTACCAACTCTCTATCATCTTTCCTTTCCAGAGAAAATAGACAAAAAGAAAAGAGAGATGAAAGGAGGCAGGAGAAAGCAAACCATTACTACATTTCCTAGTTCAACAGGATTCCCTGAAGGTCAGGCCCAGGAATGGGAAAGAGGTGTAGAAAAGACTGGGCAGAAAAGGCTCTTATCTCTTACCAGAGGTTCGTGACAGGCTCCCACAGTAACCACGGTCTGTGGCAGTGGCAGGATTCCTCTCCCAGTTAAAGTAATCCAGTATATCATCATTACTCCATTCCCAGCCATTTGCATCGGGTTCATTTCCCTGTAGAGTAAAGGAGCAGCCAGGTAAAGAAAGTAGCATTTAACCTCTGCTTTTGTGATCTCTTTCTGGAACATCTGACTTCCTTCCCAGCCTCATGGAGTTTAGTCTGCTTTTCCACAGGCTGCTGACAGCCTTCTAATGCAATACTCTCTCTGAAGTCCTCACTCTTTGAGCTATATCAGCCAATAATCACAGGAACTCTGGGTCCACTCAAAATAAGATGTTTCTTGCCCAACATGATTGGTGGACCATTTGTAGCTTCCTATGAGGATCGCAAAAATCTCTGTCTGATAAAGAGCAAATCTTGATATCATTTCTATTTGGAATTCTCATGAAATAATATGTGAAGACTCCATGAGGCTCAGGAAACTGATTACCAAAGCTTCATATGAGAACAGCATAACACTTGAAAATAGGCAGATTAAGTAATCTGCACACTAGGTCCCTGCACAAAACCCAACTCTTCAGGTGGTATCAAGGATTTCCTTTGGTTCCAAATGCAACTCCGAATCTAGGTCTATGGGTTTGGGCATTCTGGCTTGGTAGGTACAGGAGGGTGAACCTGGATGATAGTAACCAAGTGATAGATAACAGAGAGGCAAAGATGAAATCACACCTGTGTGGGATCATGGAGCCCAATCCAAACATAGCTGTAGGTGTTTGAAACGCTTTTGATCAGAGAAGCTACAAAGGACGCTTCAGCTGCACTGAGCACTGACACGAGGTGTCCTGAGGGCCGCTTCTGGCAGGCCAGCTGCAAGGGAAGGAAAGAGAATAAGATGGAGCACGGATCTCAGCAAGGAGTGTCAAGACAAAGGGAGGTCGCTCACTCTCTTTCCCATGACCTTGGATTTTGGAGACCTCTTCCTCTGTGACCCACTTGTCCTTTTTCCTGTGACTCCCCACTTGATCTCTAAGTACTCACATCTGCATTATACCAGGATCTGGGTGTTCTAAACAGGAAATAGCAATAGGAGCCAAAGGCCTTGGCACCTTTGGGACAGTTGCTTCCTGGTGAGCTGACTTTGTCTTCAGACTTTTCTCCTGGAGTGGAGGGAGAGAAAAAGGGATATGCAAAATGCAGAGTGGTAACTGGATGGACAAGTGAACAGTGATGAGGGCTTCCCATGGATATTGTCTAGAATCCTGAATTCCTATCTCCTTTTCCTGTGCTCTCTTGATATTGAAATAGGTCCTTTAAATCGGGAGCATCTATTGCCTTTTACCTTTCTGCCTCATTTAGTTTTACACAACCCTTGTCTGACAGTTCCTACATTGTGTTCTCCAATACCTGCCTTCTGTAAGTGTCATTACTGACCTTTAATGCCTTTCATCTTTAACCCAAGTTCGTAAATTAGGATTCCTGACAAAGTGGCAGGTCATCTGGTTCCATTTATGATTGGCTTCTGGGGAACCCACTACTGTTAACCAGGAAGAAGGATGGTGGATGAATTTTGAGCAGTTTCCTCAGATCAGGTGCAGCTCACCATTGCCACAGGAGACTCTCAGGGTCCTTTTACCTTTTCTGATAGATAAATCTTACCTTGGACTTGAGATAGGAGCACCAGGCTGGAGATCAGCATCCAGGACATGCTGTATGGTGCCATGGGAGGTCGCATGATGTCTGTGGATGAGGACCCTGTCTCTGAAGGAGATGTGGACAGAGAGGGTATCCAGAGACCTCATTGCCTTTCCCCTTCTCCTTTGTCTAATCCTCCAGAAATACACTCATCATCACTGTAGGACTTGCTTTCTATAATTTGAAATGATTGTGGGAATGTCCCCTGCTTTCCCTGAGGGCTCCCAGGACAAGCACTGCTGTGTCAGGGCTTCTGTGTTTCCTGAGGTCAGGGACCCTCCTCACCTGCTTCTGAAATGGGTGAAGTCCAACTCTTGCTAGGCTCTAATCTTCTCACAGTGTTCACTTACCTGTCTTGTCGAACCTGGGATGGTAGCATCAGGAGAGACAGATTTTTATAAGAGGGAAGGGTAATGATATGCATAACAGGTGGATGTAGGTAGGATGGAGTCATACACGGGAATTGGAATAAGTTCAAAGAAATTTCTTCCATTGGAAGGAGATTGTTCCTGGAAAATGCTCAGACTTCTATAGATGCCACTTCCTTCCAGTTAGCATCTCGTGTTTTTCCCTAGTAATAGGTGAATTCTTTTTACTTTTATTTCTTCTTAATCCTGGTCCTGTTCCATGATAGTTGCTGTGAAATTTCATGCTAAAGTTGTAAAAGTGCACAGCCAGTGAAATTCCTCTAGTGTTTCACAAGAACTTACTTCTGTAGGGAAATACTCATATTCCCCTGGACAAATATTTAAAGGCAGAGAAAAGACTAAATCTTAGAGTAGGTGTGATTTTTCACATTTGCTGTTTAAAAAGGGTTGTTAATTCTTTTTCTTAAAGAAATCATAATTAGCAAGCGAATGGTTAGCACAAATGTAAGGATAATCAATAAATAAATGTGTCTTCCCTATCATCTAAAAAATGCATTTTTTCTAATGGATAATGACAAAGTGAGAGAAAAAGAGGCTATGAGAGAACACAAACCTTTAGGGAGATTACAGTTAAATAATGCAGGTCGATGGAAAAGGGTCGATGTAGGAATTACAGAAAATTATAAAGACAATTCCACTTTGCATGTCAATCAGACTCCTGCAGTGAGATGCTCACTATTATTAGGTTATCTATGAGCTCTTTGGTAGGGTGATCATTTGGATATAGATTAAAATCTAATTGGATTATATTATTATTGAAAACATGACCAGCTTTATATGCATATACTGATGAAAATTTTTAAAATTACGTTTAATTTTAAGTTGGCAATTTGGCGTTATTTGAGAAACGTATTGTGTGGTTCTACATTATTCTTTGGTTCATTTTGACAACTCCAGAGAATTTTAATCTGGGAATTCCTAAAGGCTAATTTTCACACTATTATTGTTACAGGGCAGTTTGTGCACAGGTATGAATAAAAAGTATTTATAGTGAGGTCATGCAATTAAAGCCTCATAATTAATACACCCAATACTAAAAGCCAATGCAACTGCCAAATAACCTAATAATATAGTCAATGGCTTCTTTCAGTAATAAGTAAAAAATCCATTTTTTAGAAAATATATATAAAGCAATTAAAAACCCAGAACCATTACTGTAGTGAGCTTAATGAGCATATTTAAAGCTTAAAATTATATCATGCAAATGTGATAGTTAAAATGAATTGTGATGTAGTTTTATTAGATTAAAATAATTATTTGAAAGCAAATGAAAACATCAGTCATATATTCAGAGCGGCATAGGTTCTAAACTGTTGAAAAATTCAGTGACATAGAGAAAAGAAACAATTTTAGATTAAAAGAATATTTAAAAATATGAAATCCAAATCTGGAAGGCAAACTAAGTAAATCTCCTCCAATAAAATTAATCATCTAGGAGTCAGAATTGGGAAAGTATGAATGTGAATGCATATTCGATTATGCAAGAATTTGAAAGATAATTAATTTAATTAGAGAATTTCCATATATTTTGATATTTATGATGATGTACTTAAGGTAATAACTGATACCTGTAGCTTCCAAAGTATTCAAAAAAAGTGTCTGTGTGGAGAGAGGGACAGATGGTTGAGAAAAAACTAAGCAAACATTTAAAAGTGATAGCAATTAATGGCAAGTAGAAGATGAAGGTGTTCACCCTTGCTTTCAATTTTTCTGTGTATTTAAAATTGTTCAAAGAGGACATTATCATCGTTTACAGTTTACAGTCTCTCATTGAATAATACACATATGTAGTTTCCTGCTTGTTCTCATGAATTATAGCAATAGTTTTACGTAGAAACATATGAATATCCACAAGAAGAAATTTTACAAATCTAAATAGAAGATGGGACTATAAACAAATTAAAAATGTTTACAATGTTCTGCTGACAGGCTACCTAATATGTGTAAGTGCATATGGGAAAACAAAGAAACCCAATGGAGTAACCAATGTTTTGTTCCAGACTAGGGAAAAGAAGTCACATTTCCAGAGTTTAAAAAATGTTTGAGTCATCAGGGATCATTGTTCAAAACAACTTGAAGAGTTTGGAGGACGGACTGACTCGGAGTCTTTCATTTATCTAGAAGGAGGTTGGTTCCAGTCATGGTGAAGTTAGTGCCCAGGATTTGCAATCAGGGTGAGAGTCGGGGGTCTCTCAGTCGTTTCTCTCCTCTTTTTCAAGCAAGGATTGGTTTACTCTCCTTTTGAATATACAGCACTATCAGGTATTAAGCCTTTAAACTCAGTTTCTTCCATGAGAGCCAGTTAAAATTCAGGTTTTCAAAAATTAAAATAATGTGACATTTATATAAACCAATACAATATGAATGCAATAATATAAACTACAGTAAGATTATTGTATCCTCAATAATTTAATCTTTTTTTTTTAATATGACAACTCTGTAAAACCCAATACCTAACTAAATTTCAGTGGTTTTTGTTTTGGTTGTTATTGTTCTTTCTGATAATTACTGGGCATTAAGAAATGTGTTCAAGTGCTATATCCAGCTGGTTTGAGTTATTTACAATCAGCTTCTTAGGAAGAGAGGAATTCTCATTTTTTGGAATAACCAAGACTGAATTTTAAGAATATTCCTTTGCCAAAAGATAAGCTATCCCACCTTGCACTTTGTATCTCTCATCTTCTGAGTGAAATATGTTTAGATAAATTTGAGTATACTTAGCTTTAAAGTATATCAGGGATATGATCTTTTTACAAGAGTTCAGCAAGAATTTGATTATCCAAGGATAATCAAATGTGTATACTTACTAGATGATGACTTAGTAGGGCCCACATTTGAAAATAGCCTTGAAATGTATTTCAGATTTATCAGTAAAGCACTCTCTTTGCAGATATATTAACCATATGTCCAGGCTACTATTTCATCCTTTCATCTTATCTTAGCTTTTACAGGAAATGAGATAGGGATAATAGGAGGTTGCATGTACCTTAGAAAATAAGGCAGAGTAACAAAACTTCAAAGTCCCTGAGGCCAGTAAGCAAATTTATCAAAGAATCGGAAAGCTAATGCTGTAGTTACTGGAATTCAGTCAGTCATATATAATCAATGAGCAGTAAGTACTTATGATCTCTGCAGTTATTGTGGGTAATAAAATTTTTATCAGAAACTGTCAGTCTTTATTGGGTTTCAGACTCTCACATTGAACTCAGGAGAGTTCTGTGCAGTGGATCATGGTGGTTATATTTATTGGGCATTTTATAAAGGCTATTTTTATGCTTACTTTTAATTTTTATGTTAGAGAAGTTAGTAATAATATACTTTTAATTTGAGAAAATATTATTATAACTATTACGAATTTTGCTTAAGTAACTTGTTTGTGATAACTCTGCTCATGTGTACGGTATTACCAGAGCTCAGATTTCTTTTGGTAGAAAATAAAAAATAAAAATTAAGATATATTCCCATGCCCAATTGCTCTTCTTTTTATTTTAAAATTATGTTTATTATACCCAAAGCATGTAAAATCATGCATATCATTAAAATCTAGAATTAACAATCATTTTTTTCAATTTTTTTTCTTGGTATCTGGGATAAAACTCATGATCTTGCACTTGCCAGGTAGGCACTTGTACTGCTAAACTAAACCCCCGGCCCTAATTCTTTTGTACCTTAATTTTTTAAAGAAATAAAGAAGCAAAAAAGAAAAAAAATTACAATAGTAGTCCTTCTACACCACTTCTAAGCTCCACTTCTTTCCTTTTCCATTAGGAGTATCCAAATCACTTTTTTTTTTTTTTTTTTGTCTTTTTCTTTTTTATCGGTACCAGGGATCGAACTCACGACTGCCTGCTTGCAAGGCAGGTGCTTATGCCGCTGAGCTAAATCCCCAGCCCCTCCAAATGACTTTTCCAGTTTAAATTTTCAATCATTTATAGCACAGAGATACAAAGTGTATGAAATGTTGTTTAATATTTCAACATACAAATATTTATATACATCTTATGTTTATGTTATACTTTGAACAAGAATTTCAAACTATTACCTAAAATATTATTGTATTATTTAATATTTCAGACATAAACATTTAGATACATACATTTTATTATTAGGTAATACTTTGAAACTTTTTGATTTAATTAAAATTTTCTGTATTTCTCATTTCTTGATTGTAAATATAGTATAATATTCATATAAGCATTACAAAACTATGTATCTTTTTGTCTTCTGGGAGAAATGTACCAAGTTTTATTGATTTTTGAAAAGTGAAAATTTGTCACACTTTAAAAATCTCTGAAATCTGAACACAGTGCTAATTATAGCATCATTTCCTATCTTTATTTTATTTTATTTTATTTTATTTTATTTTATCTTATTTTTGATACTGGGAATTAAACTCATGACCTTGCACTTGCCAGGTAGGAACTTATGCTACTGACTTACATTCTGGCCCTGTATCATCATTTTATAAGGGTAACCAAATTCTATGAGGAACCAAAAAGTAAAGAGTTCAAATTCTATGAGTTATAACATCTCTGATGCAATAACCCTGTCACTGCAGTACAAAGCACCACAGGCAATAAATTAATGTGCATGGCTGCATTATTTTCAAACAATTATGAACACTGAAATACAGATTTCATATTCTTTTTGTATGACAGGATGTATTATTCTGCTTTTCAGTATTTACCCCCCATTTAAGAAATTCTGAAAAGTATATTTGCATGTGGCCATGACAAATCTGACCATAATTTGTTGGTATCTATTACATTGAAAATGAAAATGAAATGAAATTATAACAATAATTCAATGCAATTTGATGACAATTCTGAAAGATAAGAACGTGAGGATCTTGAGAACATTAAACAGCAGGTTTTAATTAATCTTTGCAAACACAAATTGATTTGATTTCAAAGGACATAGATTTTGATCATTTTTTTCTATTTGCAACTGAGAAATTGGTGATGATGAATAAATCCCGATTAATAAACTTTCAGGAAAAAAATCTCAAAATAAAACAATTTTAATTGTACTTTCATGCAGATAGTTGAGCAGGTTAAGATTAATCTAAGTGGCAAGATAAAAAGGTGGCAGAGAAAAAAGATGACCAGTTTTGGACGTGCTTCTCCAGTCATCATAACCTGACTCCTCAAATAAGGTTCAAATTCCAACTGAAATACGTTCAAGAACTGCAACATGCAAGGCCTAATTCTAGGTCCAAAGTGCATATTCACATGTAAGTCAATGTCAGTGTCCAGAGGAGGTGTTGACCTTTGTCCAAATCCAAAGAACAATGACCATGTACAAAGTTGAGGTCCAAGGTACACTTCCTTACTCCAAGATTTTTCCAGGTTCATGCTCCAAGGTGTAACAGCAGGTTCGAGATATAGGCTAATTCCATTTCTAATTAAAATTTCAATGTTTAGGATAAGGCAGTGGTCCAGAGCCAAGGTATAATTCTAGAATCCATGTGAGGTCTACATCCAAGTTTCCAGGGTCAGTTCAATGTCAAGGTCTAAAGCCTGAGACCATAACTATAATGCATGATAAGGCTCATGTATGAGGTTCTGCACAGATAGGGGCCTAAACTTTACATCTTAAATTCAGTTTGAATGTCCAGGTTCAGGTGATAAGTTCAGGTTAAGATATAAAACCAAGCCTGAGATACATGAATTGGTCCAACGTCTAATTTATTGTTGAAGTAAAAATTAAAAAATACAAAGTCAAATTCGCATGTCCATATGATATTTCAAGTTTATAGCATATGTTCATAATTCAGATCCAATGTACATGTCCTAGACCTAGGTCCTATTTTAGGTGAGTTCCAAGTTCCAAATCAGCTTAGGTTCCAGGATTTCATTCCCTCTTTTCCACTGTGATAATACTTCCGTTATAACATGGATCAATTCTTCCAGATTTTATTCCCTAACTTTTCTTGTCATCCCAATTTAATGTGTGTTAATTCCCCAGAATTTCTCTGCCTAACACTCAATTCTTTTATTTCCTTTTCATGACACACGTCAATAGTCTATTTTTTCACCCAGTTTTTCCTTTAGCCTGTCTTTCCATTGCAGATGCTTATGGCAAGACTGAAAAGTGAAACTGAACCAAGAAATCTCATCTGAATGAGATCTCTGCATCTTGAAAAAAAGAAGAAGAACCTGTGACAGCTGTATCTCTATAATGTGAATGGGCATCAAGGAGCTTTGATATTTTAGTAATTAATGAATGCTATATACTGGTCCTATATAATTACTAATTAACAGAATAATGTTCTATCCTTATCCATCTGGCTACAGGTTTTATGACTCTTATTCTACATACTAGAAATGTTTATTTCATATCTGATCTTTCAATTCATAGAGGATGTCAAAGCCTTCAAAAATAATAAGATCGTATATGTTGTCATAAATAGGGAAAATGGTCAAACTTGGATTTTACATTCATAAGTCATACACATAAATCCTGTAACAAAAGCCTTTAAAAATTATTTAAAGCAATCAATGATAAGATTATTAATATACTTCACATAAAAATAAAAATAGATGCAAAGTATTTAATGAAATAAGCAAAGATAACAGTAGGAACAAGCCTTGAAATTTATATCAGTAATATATCTATTATCTAAAAATTGATTTTAATAATCCAACATAAAATTTTGTAGGGAAGATAAACCAATAAAATATGCATAATCATAATTTAACTTATGTAAGTATGCTATTAACTATAAAACAATTGAAAATTAAACTACATTAAATCATATGGAAAAGTTCCATATTTTCTGCTCAATTTTTCTGCAAACCTCAAAATGCTAAAAATACAAGTCAGTTACAATAAGACTGTCATGAATCTTTCATGTTGGTAAAGATCTAGAAGTCTGATTACAAACTGTGGGAGCTAGACTATGAGAAAACAGAATCCTCATACACACAGTGAGGGGAGATAAATTGATATAGTCATCCTTTTCTTAGGGGCATTTGATCACATTTATAAAAATTAAAGATGCAGTCTTTTTGTCTTACATTTTTACTACTCAATGCTCATACTCCAAATAAAAACTTGTTCAAGATTTCTTGGCACAAAATTATAAATGGTGAAGAACTGAAATAACCGAAGTTTTATATATATATATTATAATATTTATATATATTTTATATATATATATATATAACTAGAGAATATATATATTATATATATATAACTAGAGAAAAGGTTAAGTACTATAGTCTGTTTAGTGAAATACAGTTTTTATACTTTATGAAATTCAAATATATTTTGGAATTCAGAATTTTTAAATTAAAAGGTAAAATGGGGACAGTGTATTGCATGGTACTTCCAGGAGGATCTGGGTCAGTACTTCTGTATCAATTTTATAAGATTCTATAGCAATATGTTTGTAAATTCACATTAAATTGTATATATTAATGCAGTAAGTATTCTCAATTCAAGTCAGTGAGTTCAGTTCAAATTAGGTGAGATTACATTGCTGGAGTAGGCACAGTAGGGTCATACAAAGATGTCCATGCCCTAATTCCTCAGAAATATGAGTTCTCAGGTTTCATGGCATTGTGCTAGGCTACCGAGATTGGGTTAAATGACAAAGGAACTTCACAAGTGCTGTTGACATTACAGACACTGAAAGAGGAAATTACCATATGTTTTCTGGTAGCGCAACCTAATGAATTACATAAGACATTCAAAATAGACTAATTGGAGCTAGAAGAAGAGGATGGCAGAACAGAGGTCAGTGAGAATGCGGCAGAGAGAAAATTCCAGGGTCACTGGGCTTGAGGAAAAGAATAGGCAGTTTCATTCCCCTGTGCCAAAATACACATGAGCCAAAATAACTGTTTAAGAGATGATGTATTATACAAGTGATATTCATTTTTAAAGATTATATTTGGACATAGAACTTCTCAGGAAATTAGTGCCTTCTCCAGTCAGTTTCCTAAACAATGGTTACTAGCCACATATTTTTTTTTTTTAAATTTTAATCCTCACTCTAAAAACAATGAGAAGGCTGAGACTCAGAACGATGAAACGTCTCTTGGTGATGCAGTACTTCCCCGCAGGTGCCTCAGTTCTCTCTCCAAAACAGATGGGGCGGGAGCCACAGGACTTTTCTAAAGAAAATAAACAAGTAAGTCATGCAGTTTCTCCTGTTTTAAAACGATGACATCGGTTCCCAAGACAAGGTACCTAGCTTCCCTTCCCGATCATGAAGAATCTGGGTGTGTATTATTCAAGTAGGGAACAATATAAAGGAGAGAAATCACCAAGTGTCTTTCTAGCAGCTCTAGATGTTCACAAGAATGAACATTTCTATTTTTTTCATTCAAAATACAGATTACCGTTGCCTCCCGGCCTCCTGAGATAAATAGTGCCCTGGCTACTCTTCGCCAACTGAGCCTGCTAGTGTTCTTACTGTACCTCCTCGCCAACTTACCTTCCTTTTCCCTTTCATGCTGGAAAGGGAAGTACAGAGCCACCTTCTCTGCTCAAACATAAAGTCAACGGACAAAATGCCTGTGAAAGTGACCTCATGCTTCCTGGCTCCAAGGCAAAGCTTAGTAAAAGCTGTACCCTCCTCTCCAATCACTATCATAAATCTGCTTCTTTTGCAGAAGAGGCCATTATAACTGATGGCTACGTTTCAAAGACAAAATAGTCAGTACACTGTGTAAGTCTTCCCATTCATTTCTTATAAGCCCCGCACACAATGTATGACCCTTCTAACTTGGCATCTCTCAAAAAATGTATTGATTTTTTTTCTCTAACTACTTAGTCACCTTCTGTGATTGCTCACTCTGAATGAAACTGATATTTAAACAGCAAAATTGTTTCAGCCTGAGCATTTGTAAATGATCAGTAATTCCTCCTATTTAAACTACTTTCTGCAAGCTTCCAGCTATGAGGGAATCTGTGATTTGCATATTTATACTGAAGGAACAAATCAGCATTTGTTCAAGGCAGGAGCTCTGCTGAACATCATTATCTGAAAAATTCTAAAGATGTTCCTTTATGATTTCTGCTCACTTCGGTTCAATCAGACACTAAGGACTGAGGTAAAAGAACTTTGAGGATGTAATAAGGGTCACTTATCACCTGGCCTTAAAAAAGAGAGAGATTATCTTGGTGAATACAATAGAAACATATGAGCCACTAATTGTGGAGGAAGAACACAAAGTCACTCAGTGAGGTACAGGAAACAGTAGGCAGACAGAAGGAGCAGAGGGGAGAACCCGAGTACTTCAAGTATGAAAATGATTCTAGCCTTTATTATTGTCTTTGAAAGTACAGCAAGAAGAGCATTAGCTAAGGACTGTGACTGCGACTGTGTCCTCTAGAAGCTGACAAAAATTCCCAGCTGATAAGGAAGCAGCAGGAAACTGAGAATTCTGTAAAGGACTATATTTCACCAACAATTGAATTTGGCCTGACAACAGATTCACTCTTAGAGCCAACGGAAAGCGATGTAGCTCTCTGCAGGTATGCTGGTGTTAGCCTTGTAAAGCCTGAAAAACAAAACCACTGAGATACGCCGTGCCTAGAATTTTCACACACAGAACTGTTAGATAATAAATGAGCTTTCAACCACTAAATTTATGATTGTTATGAAAGCTATATTAATTTTCTGTCGCTGTGAGAAAATACCTGAGATAATAAACAAGGTGAAGAAAGGTTTATTTTGGTTCATAGTTTTGGTTTCCAGTCCATGATCATTTGGGCCTCAGGGAAAAAAAAAAAATAGGGCAAAAAGAACATAAGAAATAGTCAAACAGTAACAACAACAAAGCACCTTTAAAATAAAAGCGTATGTGAATACATAATATTTCAGAAAACAGAAAGTTAGATATGGGGACTTATTACCATGTAACCTTAAAGCTAGATGAATGGATTTAATTATAATCATCGTAACTTTTTCTCCATCTTGTTCTGTCGTCTATTTTCAGTAATGTTTTGTGGATATCTTTGTGTATTGTGGAGAAGGCAAAATAATTTTGGCAAAAGGTTTCTTCTGTTTGGTGAATGCTAACATGCATTCTTCATTTGACTTTTGCTTTTAATATCTATGTTTTTCTTTAATGTACATGCTTATTTATAGATATCTACTTTTACATTATGCTTTTTTTATTTGTGAATGGAGGAAAGTTTATCTGCATCATGATTTTCACAATAAAAAAGATCGAGTGATTCCACTCAACATCTCTGTTCCTTTCCCTGGATGCTGTTCATTTTCTGCTTAGTGCCTGAGTTGGAAAGCTGGGTCCTGGTGGTTTGTAATCTGTTAGCTCTTACATTGCTTAGATGCGGGAGGTGATAGCAGTATCCAGAGTGAACTGGCAGAGACAGCAGCTGACAGCTGGTGACTCTAGTTTGGGTAAGTTCTCTCTTAGCCTTTGCTAAATTTGAGATACCATCTGTCTCAGGGCTGCGTGTGCCCCCTACATTGAAAGTCTACTTCAGAGTTTGTCATTTCACCTGCTTTGATGAGAACAAGTTACTTTTCTGGGAAACAAAGGAGTGAAATTTTCTCAGCACCCCAACTTCGTGTTTCAGGGTTAACTTATCTCAACTGACTTGTCTGATTTGGCAAACCTGGATCTCAGCTGGACGCTGTTAACTTCTCTGTCCTGCTTTGTCTTGTGCGATTCAAGACTCTGCAAATGAAGAAATCCAAATGGATTTAGCAATACAGTTTTGTTTATAGTAAAAAAAAAAAAAAAAAAAGATGCAAAGCTGGGTAAATTTTGTGTGAGAATTGACCCACCATGAAGGACACACACATCTCTAAATCAGCTCTACCTGCTTCCTTTATCATTAAATGCTGTTAAAGTTACTTGATGATCACACAGGGTTTATTATTTTATCTGCTTTTGTGCTTGAATTTTTAAATGGAAAAATAAAATAAAACTATCAAAACAGAGATTTCAGTGTGTATTTATCCTTGTACTTACCTTTAAAAAGATGGGTTGGTTTATGACATTTTCCTACTTCTCATCTTATCTTCAAGTTTTACCAGTGTGCTAGATACAAAGCACCCTTCACACCTGGACTCCATTTGTTTGATCCATATGTCATCTACCTGATAAACTTTGCCACACAACTCTCACAGGTTGATTAATGATGTACTATTCTCTTTTAGGCTTTGGTTCACTCAGGTTTTTTTTTTTTTTTTTTTTTTTTTTTTTTTTTTTTTTTTTTTTTTTTCTTTTGGAAAACCAAATGATGAGGCTTTTCTTTTTATTGCCAACATCTAAGAAAGAGACTTGTTAACTTATTTGAGCAAAGGTATCAATATTACCCTTATAAGCACAGACTATAAAGCGCAAAACTCTATTTTCAAATCATCTCTCCAACAAAGTTCCTGACAGTATTTTTTTTTTTTATTAAGAAAGAATTCGAGAAACCTGTATCAATTTTTCAAATGTATTCTCTTTGGATGTCTCTAACTCCATCCCTGTTAAAATCATGACATTTAATCTTGAGGTTGCTGTACCTAGCCCTGGAAATAATGAGCTCTCAGCCTGTAGATTTTAATTAGGAAGCATCTTTACAATTTATAACTGAAATTCTGAAACCTAATTTCCTCTGTCCCACAGCACCATCATTGTAAAATCGGTTGGCAATGATGCACCATTGAATTAACAATGATATTTCCATAAAAATATCTAATGATTAAAAGATTCTCAGTTCTGAAATATGAGAATGACATGGATCTGTGAGAACAGTAAAAATCTTAAAGGTGTCTCTTAGCTGGAGCAATGTAAAGTTTCTTAAAATCCCAAGTGCTAAGTTATAGGAGACTACATTTTATTCAAGTTTAGCTTCTGCTGACCTACCTGAAGTGGCTTGTGGGGAGCCCAATTAGGTACATTTACCTGTGGCTTATGGCTTTGCGATTGTTGTGTGTCATCTCTTATCTCTGTTTTACTGTAATACCAAGCCTCCTACAAATCCTGGCTGTCTTATATCATCTCTATACACTCTTTCCTGTTGACTCAGTTTTCTTGAGTTTTCATGTTTCTTGCCAATCTTGGAATGAAGTTCGTAGTTCCATCTCATTTCTGCATCTTTTTCCATTCTCTCTGCTCTGAACTTATAAACATGCCCACTCATCTTGCTCAGGCTCAATTACACTTGCACCAAGAAATTAGTTATAACATTTAGGATGTTTTTAAGTGTTGTCTTTCACATTCTTGTTTGGCCACATGAACTACTGCACAGAGACGTTGTCTGTACTGTTGCAGACACTGTCATATCCGCCTGCCCCTTCTTCCTTATCAAGCACGACAAGATGCTTCTTTTTATATCAATATTGGTTAAAAATTGAGGACTGTCCATGAAAACAGCTGTGCTAAAACCAAGAACTGCCCGCCTAAATAAAGTGTTCCATGGATAACACTGAATTCTATTGCCTTCAAGGTTAAGAAAATGAAAGCTATCATAGGTCAGGGTACCGCAGGATAAACTCATACAGAAAATATTTTCTTATAAGACAGTACAAAATGTCTGGCAGTGCAAAAACTCCAACATCTCTGCTCATAATATATTCAGGTCTGAACAAAGCTGCTACGGGTAGATAATTATTTGAGTTTTCCATACATCGCACCATAATGTCTTGCAACTATGCCCCTAGCACATTAGACTAGAAAGTGGTACTGATGGATTTGAAGCGAACTATCATTCTGACACTAAATATAATAGCATCCAAACCAGGTAGAGATATTTCCTCTTTGTGAAACAGAATATAACACCTTCAGAAAGAAGCCAAAGTAAGAAAAATATACACATAAATTCATTGGTCCATTCACTCTTCAAGCAAGTATTGTAGAAGATATGTTAAAATATAGAAAAAGTAACAGAATAGGAAATGAGATTATGTTTTCTTCAGAAAAGATGAGCACACTATTTTGCATAGGAGTGTCCGAATTTTTGTTGCATCCTGAACTGAAACTAATTCACTTTTATGTGAGAGCCTCTAAGTTTTCTTGTAATGCAAGCAACAATCCAGGTTGATTAGCTCAAGCAAGAAAAATTTTATCATAAACATCTGAGCTTTCTTCGCAAAACCAATAAAAAGAAAGGTGTTACTACAGGCAATCATCTGAGGCCACGCCCTTTGGCATGAGAGGGCTCCTGTTTCCCTGTCACAGGACCTCTGCCTCAGTCTTCTTGCAGAGCACTTCTTTTTAAAAAGAAACAATAGACCAGTTTCTTTCCCATCAGGGCCTAAAACACAATAGTGCCCAATTTCCACGTTATACTCTGACCACCAGAGCCACCTTGACCTTTCAAAGGTCCATTCTGAATTTCCAGGGCTTGAAGAGAAAGTGCATGAAAACAACCATTTTCACATTATGAGGCTAGAAAAGCAAGGAATTTCATAGGAAAATTGTTCTGCTTGGAAAATCCAAATATGTATTCACCATGCCCTGAGTTACATTGCAAAATTTTCAAGGATTTCAAGTTTAAAAAGTGGCTGCAACTTGTTGTCTATAAATGCCTGTCTGTCACTCAACTATAGTGTTTTTTCTGTCAAACTCTTTGGTTAAGAATCAGCAGATATATAATTCATTAGAAACAAAAAAAGCTACAAGTTTATCTAGCTGTTAAATGCAGATGAAAATTTTGTGTTTTCAGTAAGTCTCAAATTTAAAGGGACTTAATAAGGACCATAAAAACTAGTTTATATGAAAAAGTATGTCACTAGGATCATATAATAATTTTGAATCCATAAAAGATTTAAATGACACTTAAATAAAGCTGGCTCATGAAGACAATTATGTGTAATAATATGAACGTGACTGCATTATATATTAAGATTTTTACTATATGAGTTAAGGAATAATTATTTTTCCCAAGGCATAGCAATCATGTATCTTACAATGAATGGTATTTTGGTCTAGATTAAACACATGCTATGACTGAAGAATATGGTAAATACATAAATGATTTTTAAATTTATTACACTAAAAGATAAGATGCGCTGAATCCCCCTCACATTAGTTTCCCTCTCTTAGCACGCATTTATCCAAGAATTCTTGCTTCTGAAGCAGTTCTAAAAATCCTTTTACATCAGCGTCTTTTGTCGTGCTGTCCTGACTTCTTGGGTTCAAATCCTTTACCTTTTATGATCATTTTAAATTTGGAAAACAGCCAAAAGTCCTATGATGCCACATCAGGGGCATACGACAGATGAGGATACACTACAATGTCTTTATTTGACAGAAATTGCCCTAACCAGGAACTGTGAACCGCTTCAGAAAGTGGCAAGAACTATTTAAGTGTGCAAAGTCAGCGGGCAGTGCTTTGAGGAGAGCTAATGGCAATGTATCTTTCAATATATTTTAAAAGTTTAAACTTTTACTGTATGTTTTGATTACACCTGGTAGTGCATTACAAACAGCCTTGCCCCTTCTCCTAAAGAAGAGACCTGTGCTTAGGGGGTTGAGCCATATGAAAAAAAAAAAAAAATCTCTTTATCCCAAACTGGTGGGGCTGAAGTTTTTACTCAGTGTCATCAAAAGTTACTTAGGTGCTTACCCTCCCTAGTTTCACTGTAAGAGACAGAATTCCACCTGGGTATTCATCTTTTTAACACTTAGCCCATTAGCAAAGTGGCTCCACCTGTTGGTAAAACTGAGCCACAAAAATAGTGAGGCGAGGGTATGCATAGGAGAACAAAGTTGATAAGTAACTCATGAACAGTCACCACACTGTATGTCCTGATAACTCAGTATCCTGCAAACAAGCAAATGGAAGCCAACCCTTTCACTTATAATACTAATAATTTACTTTTTATTTTTATTCTAAATCAATGTCGGTTCAAGTTCATCTACTGATCATTCCAAAGTACCAACTTTTGGTTTTAAAATTTTCTCTAATAGGCTCTATTTTATTTTCTACTTCATCTATGTCCATCCTTACTATATTATTTCCAAGCTTCTATTCTCTTAGGATCTAATTTGTTGTGTTTCCTCATTTTTTAACAGTAAAAAAGTCAGCATAAGATGAGCAAACTTGTTTATTTATTCCAATAAATCAGCAATAGTGAAGAGCATATGTCTACAAAGTTTATCTATGAATTTCTTTTCTCCTTCCATCCTTATTTGTGGTAGGGATTATGAGCCCTGTCTGTGGGCAAGGGATAAGGTGACTTTTCACAGGGCTAAGTATATATGAAATCAATCAGTTACAAAGTTGGAACTGAGGGGGACGACCCTGCAAAGGCGAACAGCAGTTGGTTATCATATCCTTATGGTCCCTTAAAGTGTCCAACTAAAAGAGATGACACAAAATTTCACTAGTATATGGAGATTCATGCTCTGTAATTTTTCTGTTCAAAATGGATTTTAGTGAATATCAAAAGGACACTTCTGTGAGGGAAAAAGCAGATTAACTCTCCTCTGGATACTTAAAGTGCTCAAAACAAGTCTGAGTACTGCAGCACACTTACTAAGTTTTGTACCAAACTCTTCTTCTCAAACACACACACACACACACACACACACACACACACACACACACACACCAACGATAGACTGGGCTCTGGTTAAAGTTTGTACCTCTTGTACACGTATCTCTACTCCTCAGAATAGGCATCTGAGTTGCTTTCCTTCTTGCTGGGACAAAATAATTAATACTCTTAATTTAAAGTTCAAAAAGGTTTTTTTTTTTTTTTTGTGCAAGAAATCAAATTCAGGACCGTGTGCTTACTAGGGAGTGCTGTGCCAGTGAACTACATCTCTGGCTCAAGAAAAGTTTTCTTGTGACTCGCACACAGTTCAGTCCATAATTTGCTGGCTCCAAAGCAGGACAGAAAGATGGAAGCGTAAATTGGAGGCAACCAGGGAGCAGAGAGCCAGTGAGGAGAGAGTGAAGAAGTGAAGTGCTTCCAGGCCACACCCTCAGGGACACCCCCTTCTGACCAGATCCCACTTTCTAATAGCAAGCCAGCTCTATACCCCTATAACCCAGTCACCTTCCAAAAGTACCAGTCAGTACCTGAGGCTTTTGGGAGGTATCAATATAAAATCATGCCAACCAAGATCCAAAATTCCAGGTCAGCAAGTCTCACTACTTGGCAAAATTATATTTCCTTGTACTATATCTCCCTCTCCTTCTGCTGTCCCTGAATCCCCTAGACTGACTTCAGCTTTCCACCTTCAGAAAAATCCAAAGCATCTGACAAAAACGCTCAATTTACTAAAAAAAAAAAAAAAAAAAAAAAAAAAATCCATTTTAGGAACACCAGAGAATCGTGCTTTGTAGTTCAATATGAAATATTTCTTTTTTGTTTCACTGTTTCTTAGAAATATGATTCGCTTTCTACACCTCAATCACCTCCAACACTGTTTGAAAGCTGTCTCTGTTCCTGAGGATTCTTTCAAGTCCTGCTTGTGGAAGAAAGCTAACAGGACCATTTGGAGTTGGCACCGCAGAAAAGGAAGCAGGAATCAATACACATTAGTATTCGGGCTGTTTCCTTTGAAGTAGTCACAGTGTACTTCTGAGACATCTGTAATTCCAAAGTAACCCCTTATTTGAGTGATCACTGACTTCTTATCCAGAATGAATCTTGACCTTCTGTTATTTCTTTTGCTGGTGATACCCGCTTACTAAGCCTTTTTCTTTTATTGTATTTGTGTGTGTGTGTGTGTGTGTGTGTGTGTGTGTGTGTTTCGTTTTTATCGGTACCAGGGATCGAACTCATGACTGCCTGCTTACAAGGCAGGTGCTTATGCCGCTGAGCTAAATCCCCAGCCCCTAAGCCTTTTTCACATCATGGCAGCACAGAATCTCACCTTATCCTGCCCAGAAATGGGACCTTCCTAAGGATACTTCAGCAGCCACCCAAACCTTATAAAAGATACTTACCTCTTGGCCAGCAGCATATAATTCCTATGGCATGCTTCTATACTCTATTAAGTACGATTTTGCTCCAAGATAAAGCTTTTTAGGCACAAAACTTTTACACTCTATCCTTCAACCTGCTCCCAAAATCCTGTTTTGTTTTGTTTTGTTTTGTTTGAGGGAAGGTATCACCATGTAGGCTGATTTTGAACTCACTATGTAGCTCAGGCTGGCCTAGAACTCACTGTGGTCCTCCTGCCTCAGCCTCCAAAGGGCTCGAGATTACAGATGAGTGCCACCACACCCAGGGAGGTAATCCTCATTTTGTTCCACTAACCGAAAGTGCTTGCTTACAGAGCTTGGAACATGTTTGCATGTTGTATTGCTGCTTGCTTGAGAACTAGCAAATGAACACTGTTAAAACTGAAAAACAAGCAGTATAAAGATTAGACATTGGCATAAGCAGATCTCTGCAGCACTTTCTCTCCCAGGGATTTCAACATATTTTTAAAATATTTTGCAGCTCAGCTCAAGTGAGACATAGAGAAGTAGCTAGTATCATATGAGAAAGCACTAAGTACTGTCACCCTTGAATCTTCAGCACAGAAATCACATCTCAGCTCATGAAGAGTGAGCCAGGATCACTGAAGGGAAGTTTCAGAGCCTCCGGTATAAAAAGTAAACAGCACACCTGGACAGGGAAGCAATGGCAGCATGAGTAGTGGAAATGAATTACGTTTTAGGTACCTGGGGCTGAAATATAGTCCTCTCACACAGGTCTCAGTGGCATGTTAGATTTTGCAGTGCTTAAATATTCTTAGTGATTTTCCCACAATCACACCAGCTGTGAAATGGAAATCAACCTCATATTATGCTGCGGCTTTCCAAGGATTGTTGGATTTCTGCTTCTAATTAGCCTCTAAATTTCCCTCGCGAAATTGCATATTGCAGAACAATTTTTTCTTTCAGTAGAAAACTATGCATTGTCTTTAAGTACCCTCTGGGTTACCAGAGTCTAACTACATTCATTGAATTTAAGTATGTACATGTGCACATATATTATATTTTTTATTTATGTATATTGTACACATTTCTGTCAGGTAATGACATGATTTATTTCTCATCCATTCCTGTTCTATCTATAGACAAAAAAAATAGTTTTGTTCCTTTTACAACTAATCTCAAATTTCTTTTATTCATATGAATCTGTGATATTTGATTTTTGCTTTGAACAGGTTATACCTCCACCTTATTCTCACCTATCATGAGTAAAATAAAGCCTTTCACTTGTGTTCAGTCAATGTGTCTGTTTTATCTTTCTTTTAACGTTACCTCTGAACAGTGTCTATTCTATCGTTCACCTGAAAATGACTCAGTTAATTATCACTTTGCTTTGATCCTTAAGTAAAGAGTTTAGTAACACAAGGAATTTAGCTAAAATTTGTCAGAATTTTTTGAAAATTTTTTACTTTGTTTTCAACCTATTTCTTTTTTCTGCAAAGCAAACTTTTTACACTGTGGGGAAGCTGAAATTCCAATGTCTCGGCAAAGGCCGATGAGTATACTTGCAATAGTGGCTTAGGGTCACCAGTTTTGTGGCACTGGCTGTTTTGCCTTGTTTCACACATCTATTGCATATATACATATACATATACATATACATATACATATACATATACATATACATATACATATACATATACATATACATGTATATTCTTTATCACTTCTCAGCATCACTGTTGCATTGTCTTTATGTTTATGACTCTGATTTATGTTTATTGAGAAAGAATGATATAATGGAATCCACCTTGTTCTCAACAAAAGCATTCATTCCTCTTCTCCAGATTGTTTCCCAACTGCTTGCAAGCTTTGCTTTGCTTCCTGCAGATCTGTTTCTTTTTCATTCTTCCTGTGATATCAGCCCCCAAGAAAAAATTTTGTAATCATTCCTTTATATTTAAGACATGCAAAGTGCTGAAAATCACAGTTTTCTCTCTTTCTTGGGCACTCACATCCAAAGATATATACCTTGAGGAAATAAGCAAAGACCAGCAAAATTAGAACAGAGACTAATTTATCCTCAGCTTTCTTTCTTTTTTTTTTTTTGCATTTTTTAAAATTTTGTTTAAAAGGAAAAAGAGAAAAAAACAAAACAAAACAAAGCTGTGTAAGGGTACAAGTAATACAGAACTACAAAAAAAAAAAAAAACAGTAAGAAATCACCAGTGAATAGATTACATATTATCATCTTAGAGATAGTTGCTCAAGTCACAGTATCAAAGCATACAAAGTGGACATTCAAACAGTGAGACTGCAAACAGTTGTGTTCAATGATCCAACCAAAAACATTAATATGGTCAGCTATTTAACACCCCTAAACATACTTGCTGTTGTATCTTTTAGAACACTTTTTTTCCTTCTCTTTTTTACAACAAAATTTACACATTTTGGGTTTTATTATCCTCAGCTTTCTATGTCAAAGGAATCAGCCACCATCAGCTGCCTCAAAAGCAGGTGACAGGGAGTGAGGAAGCTATAAAGGAAAAACATGGAAGTCTTACATGGTTGCTGGTTAGGGAAAGATTGACAAGAGCTGACAAGATGTGAAGCATCACACGTGGTTCATTTGAAGACTGCATTGGACTCCGTCTGGTTGGTCCTCAACTGGAACGCGGAGCGATGTATAGGAAAGCTGTCAGTCATGGACCAGATGCTCACTGTTCTGGGCCCCCTGCTGCAGAGTTTGTGGTCTGCAGCACTAACTCTGTTTCCATGTTTGTTGCTTCTGAGGTTGTGCTGCTGAGGTTGTGCATCATTTATGGTCCAATCTCTCCATCCTAGGATATTCTCATAATGTAAAAGGATAGCTATGACTCTATAAAGAGGCAAAATAAAAGAGTACTTACAATTACCAAGAAGTTTAAGCCCAAACATTTTGTTTCAGGATAATTTTTGTTGTTTGTATAAGTGACCTGGACATTACGCTGTGTAATTTTTACTTAGATATAATATTTATGTTATCCTATCGTAAACCTTTTCAGTCAGTTCTTGATCTTCCTTTTACAAACAAGAAGACTAACTTTGAGGTGCACTAATAAACCTGATGAAAATTACACATCCAAAGACATAAACATTTTAAATAAAATCCTATACCTATCTCTAGAGAAAAGCATGCAAAGTATACATAAAATTTCTAACTCTGCTAATTGGAGTATGTGAGGCTTGGGAAAAGACATTATTAAGTTTTCCTTTATACATTTTTCTAAATTTGGTTAAAATAATCATGCTTTTATTTTATTAAAAATAAAGAAAGTCAATAATGCAAGTCAACAACACCAAGCCTTGTTCCTTCTACATACCACATTAACTTTCCTCGAACTCATAAATTATTTTATAAACTAAAAGTCACGTAGAAGTTAGCTTATCTCAGGTAATAAACACATATTAATTTTGGGAAAAGTTTCTCTTTCTGAAGAGATTTACACAGTACGATATTATTTGCAGATAACAAGTCAAAATGAAAAAAAGGAATTACATATTATTAAACTATTCTCATCAAGCACAGCAATTTAAAAACAATAACTTTGCAATGGATCTTTGTTGTATTTAGAAAGTGAGTACCACACACTCTTCCATATATTCATCCATTAATGAAATAGTTATTGAACTACCAATATGTTTTAGTATGATGTTTTTACCTAAGATTAAATATAAATAGGCAAATAAACCACAGTGCTTAAAATATTGAGCACTTTCTGGTTTTTAAGTATAATTTTCTAGGGAGTCATCACCATGCAGTTATGAAAAGATTAAAGTTTTAATGATTTTAATTGAGGTAATAATAAAAGACTAGCATGAAATTATAATCCTTTCAAAGGTGGATCTACGGAACAGACAGGTTTATTTTTCAGGAATACTGAAATGGGGAAATTGGAAACAAACAGTTTTTCAGAGAGAAAATACACCAGCGTACAGAATTTATTTACATGTCTAGAGACATATAAACTTTGCATTGTTTTCAGTGATTTATTATTTGTAGAGACATGAAATAGCTCCAGTAGAATCAGAATCGAATAACCAGAAGAAATCGAATAACCATGAAGGAAAAAAAAAAAAAAAAAAAAACTGTCCACAAAGTTTTTCTTATAGAGCAAAGACAAACCTGCAGCCCGCAGGAAGACTGACATTTGTCTTCTCTGTGCTCTTTCTACCACACCTCCACTAACAGAATCTTGACCTAAATTCCCTACGGCTGCTCTAAGAATGAACCAGTGTTACTCTCCTTCTTCTGTCCAATGTTTGGTTCAGAGTCAGGCTCAGTGTTGCCCCAAAACATGTAAAAGTGTTTGTTTGTTTGTTTGTTTGTTTTAAGAGATGCAAAGGGAAGTATCAGTTTCCTAAGAAAACAGTGTGAGACAACTCAAATAACCCTTTTTCCTTTGCTCCTTTATTAATCTGCACTAATAGATATAACTACATCTACATTAATGACCAAAAGTTTAAAAATAACATGAATAACAATGCACCTGGGCTTCTCTAACACACTACCATGGGCTGTGGACTTCAAAGATAGAGAGTTATTTACAGTCTTGAAGGTAAGAAACCCAAGGTCAATGCGCCAGAAACTGCATTCCTGGGGAGACTTTGCTGTGTCCTCTCATGTCAAAAATAAGTGAGAGGTACAGACAGGCAGACAAACAGATGGAGGAAAAGCTCTCTGATCTTTTCTTGTAACAGCACTAATTCCACTGGGTGGAGCTGAACCCTTGGGTCATGTTGAAATCTTATTATCTCCAAGGGCTCCACCTCTGAGATTCAAGACAGAAATTTTAAAGGAACACAATTCTACCCATAGCTGCAGCTAATGTTAATGCCAGGTGCTATTCTGAGTGCTTCCATATTTTAATCATTGCAATTATCTTCAGGATAGGAACTATTTCATAGATACATGGCTTGTCTAAATCACATGAATAAGAAATAGTGGAGTCAGAATTTGAGACAAAGGTAGAATCTGTGTTCCCAGTCATAGTGTGATCACTACCTTCTTCCAAGGAACAGAGGCCCTGGTTCTAAATTCTTTGAACCTCTGACCCACGGGACATCATCTACCTACCTCCAGATGTTTGATCACAAGAGAATAATAAAGCCTTATTAATTAAAAATCATATATAGCTTGTTAAATTAAACTGGAAATAATTCATGTATGACTAATGTAAACTTACACCATTTTTTCTGCAGCTTTCTTTTTCTTATAGCTTTTTATCGTGTATTTGTTTTTTGTAGATGACATTTATTCGATTAGGGAAATCTTTTGGTAGTTTGCTAAGAAACTATACTATAGAAATTAGTTTTCAAAAATTTTGAGATATTGGATGATTATCTTCTTTGGGAGAGAATATCTTTTGTCCCTACTTGATGCCTGGGGCCACCAACAACACAATTAACCTGATCGTATTTCACACATCAATGGTGAAGCCCAAAGTTCAGTTCTGGAGAGCTTGAGTAGCATGGACAAGACCCAGGATTTGATTCCCAGTGCTATAAAAACAAAACAAAACAATACTTAATTGTCTTGAGCCTCTAAGTCACCCAAACCTGAACCGTAGGGTTAGGTTGGCTGGCTCCTGTGTTAGTCTCCTAGTACACAACCTTTTGAGGTTTGCCCCACCCTGGAAAACCTTTGACACCCTGGCCCTGGGAGACTATTATATGTGCTGTGCTTATTTCTTTCCTGGAATCATCTACTGCCTCAGGAGCTAAGGAGTTTTCAAAACCGTATTTATTTCTCTGCATTTCAACGTGTCCTGGATCTCAGCTCAGTCACTCTTTACAACTGTTTGATATCTTCAAACAGACCTTAAAAAGTAACTTTCCCAGACTTTCTAATAGTCCTGCGGAAATGTTGCCTGAAATGTCATACTGAAACTGAAAATCTGCTATTGCAATAAGCTAAATGTTAGATCCCTTCATATCAGCACACTCTGTACCCTTCTGAGGTTACCATTATCCTCACTATCGCTGTGGAATATCCCAAGGTCATTCACTTTGTACTCGCTGATGCCTCCTAAATATTTTTATAAGTTTTGAAGGCAAGAGATTTCTGATTTTCTAGATTTTTTTTTACCTTCTATGCCCTTTCTGCCCTATGGCCCAGGTACTATGATCAAATTGCTTCTGAAATGAAAAATAATATCTTTATGCTTCATTGCTCTCTGTGTTAGTTATAATTGCCAATATTTGGATATAATTGTTTGTGGCCAAATTCTTGAGGAGATACAAAAGCATTCCTAGGGGAGAAAAATACGGAGGAATGTAATTTAACAGTACACACAAATGCTTTCAAGTTCTTTCATTCCCTTTTGCTGGTAGATGTCTGCTCCTCAGCACATTCCTACACCCACATCCTCTTCCCCTCTTCCCTCTCTTGACCTCATGTTAGCGGCAGTGTTTGGGATCTCCACTACTTCCCAAGATTCTAGGGATTCTTGTTTTCTCCTCTTTGAAAGCTGTCATTTCCCCCCATTCCAAAATCTTTTTCATTTCTAATGGAAAACATTTTATATCTCTCTCTAATGATCATTTTAAATCAAGTACAGATTTAACATTACCTAAAAAGACAATTTTCAAGAAACAGCAAAACCAGGACACACACGTATAAGAATGAACATATATTCAAGATTTCATGAAATTCACACGACCTAAAGGAACTGACTCAAAGGAAACTTTAAAAAGCACAGACACCTAGAGTACAGGAACAAAACTTCAAGTGAACACACAAGAACTTTCCCATGGAGGGGAGAGAAGTCCTTCGAAATTGTGCTTGACAAGACAGTTTGCACATCCATTGGTTATCTGCAATTTATGAGCTATTTTCCAATAGCTCCAAGACAGTGAACAGGCTTTGAAACCAAACTGTCCAAAATGATGTGCTGTATACAGTGCATAATTTTTCAATGATATACAAGTTTTTTTCTACACTTTTTGTAGCCACAGATTCACTAAGAGCCACACGTAGAAACAATAGGTCATTGGATCAGGGAGCCCTCCCTTTCCTGATCAAAGTACTAACCCTTCAGTTACACTTTTGTCTTTACTGTGCTCAAAGTGGCAGCCAGCATTTGAACACTGAAAGAAAGCAACATGATGTTTTCTGGCTTTTTTCAGTGAAGAAGACCTGTAAGAAGCATTTCTTCATTTCTGTCTCGTCTGAATTGTTAAAAAAAAAAAAAAAATTATGCCAACTGTTATTTCCCATTGTCTCCTGAGGTGGAAGCTGCTGTCACCCCTGCTGACATTCCTGGCTGTGGTGCCTTGTACCATTATTAACTCATCTCACCCTATTAAACGTTGGCACAGATGCATTGGCAGCCAATGGTTAAGACGGTTAATTTCTTGCCTATTAAAGAAATATTTCAGCTTTTAAAGCAGTAGTGATGAGATTATGAAATGTCAGAGCCAGAAGGAGACTTAGAAATTACCTATTTCAATGACATATTTTACTAACGATGAGACAGATGCCACAGAGGGACAGTGACCTTTCAGCCCACCTTTCATTGAAGGGCTGGTGGCACAGCAGGTGCTGGCTCAGGAAGTCCTGCCGACTCTCTGTTCAGTTTGTCTTTCGACAGCTGTACTAAAAGCAGGCTCTTTACTTCCTCTTGTTTACTCTGGTGACCTCTCTTCCTTTCCACAGGGTTGTTATCCCCACTTCCCAAATGTCTCTGGTACTTAATTCTCATAAATCACTATGCTAATTCCTAGTAAAATAGGGAACTGTTCACAGCTGAAACTTTCTCTACCTCCAGTAGTTATTTTGCATTGGATGTGAGACTCTTGTAAATAATGAATTCCTCATGATTGAATAGGTATTTTAAGATATACTCACAATTACGATGTTCCAGATTTCTTAATCTATTTTGTGTGGCTATCGCAGAACATTTGAGATTGAGTAATTAAAAAGGAGCAGAGATTCATTCTCACCAGGCTGAGAAGTCTAATATCAAAACCCAGTTCCATTGTGTGATGAGGGCTGCATGCTGCTTCCCAGATGATCCCTTGAATGGTTTCTACTCCAGGGAATAGGCACATTCAGGCCACAGGAAGCAGAAGACGAGAAGAGAGCAAACCCAATCCATAAACCCTTTCTATACTGACAGGACTCAGTTGTTTGGAGTGCAGCCTTCCTGGGCTCTACACTCCATCAGGCCCCACCTCCTAACATGGTTTATCGGGTTAAGTTTCCATCACACTCATTTTGCAGGGGGCAACATTATTCAAACCATTCTGGCCATCAAGTTCAGGTCAGTTTTCACATCTCAAATAACGCCTTCAATACCTGAGTTCTGAATAATACAGTACAATGGAAGTAATAATGCTGCCTCATGATGCTGGTCATAGAAGGCAGCTGTCATCCTCACAGCTCTCTCTCAGTGTTTATACTCTTGAGAGTTAAGCTTTCACATAAGCAATCAACTACCCTGAAGATGGAGTGCTGCAGAGAACCCAGAGAGAGATTTCTGAGATAGCACAACCATTCCAGGGCTTTTGTATCTGAAACTTCACAGGACATGAGAAAAAAAGCTTCACAATAACTTGGGCCCTGAGAAAGAACTAACTACCTGAACTATACACCCAGAGCTGTCAAAGAGAACAGGGAAAAACAGTCATTTCTCCCTAACTATTACATTTACAGCAGTTTGTCACTCAACAGTTGATAACCAGAACAGGCCTTCTGAGACTCTGTGAAATATTCGGGCTCTGAAAACCTGTGAGTAGAGTCATAAACAAGACTGTTAAGGTAACGAGGAGTCTCTAGGTAACCAGCATGCAGTTCTCATTCCTTCAGCTTGACTGCATGTAGAAGAGCTCATTATAGTAATTCTCTTTTTTCAACAGCAAACTCTAAGCTAATGATAAACCCTGACGCTTTAGGAGCATAGGTCCTTGTTACCCATAGCAACCTTCATTGACAGTGAAGCCACATTCTCCACTGTTTGGCAGTTTGAAATAGGAAAAGTACAATGAAAAAGAGCATACTTTCCTATAAGAATTGTACCCTATTACAATCCCAGGCATCCTGAAAAGTTGAGGATGTTCTAATATTTGACACAAAAGGCATCAGCCATCTCAGAAGTGCAACCTGGCTCAGGGCGATGAACTGATATGTCTCAGGTCTCTCTATGTAGTCACTGTATAAGATTTGAAATTCCCAACCCATTGTACTTTCACTCCCCTCAGACAGTAAAGGCTCAGGTTCTGTTTAATGATCCCACATATATAAAACCAATAATGCATCTTAAGTTTCCTTTAAAAATACTTTTTGTTGTTTTGTTTGCATTTGGTACTGGTGATCAAATTCATGACCTCGCACTTGTCAGACAGGTGCTGTGCTGCTGGGATATATTCCCGGCCCCTGAATACAGTTTTAAATTGTAAAAGCAGGATAGAAGTGGAGTATCTTTTCTTTGACTGATTCTTTCCTTCTTTATTCATTCATTTGCAAAATATTTGTGTATTTTAATCAAGTACTTCAATCAAGTACTTCAGAGTAATCAAGTACTTCAGAGCTTGATGCCTCATCCAAAAGACTATCTCAAATTGTGCTAGGATTTAAAGAACACATTGTGCTGAGTGTGAATTCAGCAATTAAGGAAAAATATTCCCTTGTGATACTTTATTTAAATACAAACATGAGATATATACCTTTCTAGCACTTAGAATCAGTGCTCTTTGATTTAGAACTACAAGGTTAATACTTTTCCTTGCAATGACTTCTGCATATTCAGATAAATAGCAAGGACTTTTTTTTTTTTTTTTTTGGTCTTTTTAGACAGGGTCTCACTAGGTGGTTCAGGCTGGCCTTGGGCTCACTTTATAACCTAGGCTGGTTTCAAATTTGCAAATGACTCTCCTGCCTCCAAAGTGCTGGGATTACAGGAGTGCACCATCATGCCTGGCTTTAAGAATCAATTAAATTAGAGAAAGGAAAAAAAGAAGAAAGAAGGAAAGATTGACAAAAAGAAAGAAAGAAAGAAAGAAAGAAAGAAAGAAAGAAAGCTCTGATCAAACTACTCCTGAAGCCTATCCTAACTCATGTTTTATTCTGTTATGTTATAGTTATTACTGTAAGCAAATATGGGCTATGTTTGTTTGTTTTTTAGGAACCAAGGGTATTCTGTGACTCAGTGGCACTATTATACCTCTTTGAACTTCTAGTAGAAGCTGAATTTTTGGTAATATCTCAGACGTGTTATCTAGGCAATCTCTCTAACTATAAAAAACTGAAAATTCCAGATAGCTTTCTAAATAATATCTTCCTAAAAGTATGAAATAGATACAAAATGGTAATAAGATATTATGCTAAAATCTACAACCTAAGTGCAGTTATTTTTGTTCTGAGCATAATTTTGAATTCTTTGGGCATCACTAATAGAATTCATGTAGGTAGAATATGTAATTCAAAGCTAAGGTCCCACTTACCGTGGTAGTCTAATGAGAAGCTCCCTCTTCTTCAAAGATGGAACCCTTCAGGTAAGGGAGACCTGCAAGTAGATTTCTACCCCCCTCTTTACTTCTGTCTCAGTGTTCAACTTTCTGAGAATCTGAAAGTCAGAGAGAAGTTCCAATCACATCTCACATTCACTTGGATCTGCCATTCCAATTAACACCACTTAGGTTATAAAGTAAAAGCACCTGCTTCTAAAATATAGTGGAATAATATGGCAGAGAGCTAAGCATGAACATCTGAAAAGATAGTGATTTCTGACTTGGCCCCAAAATATAAATACTAGTAGCTGGGGTACTTTAGAAAATAATAGCATCATGAAGACCTGATATGCTCAACAAGGAAATCCAGCAAAGCTGTGATAGAAAACCTCTTTTCACTTATCAGACTTAATGAACATTGCCTGTCTCTGATGGCTCATTACAAATAATGAGACTGCAAGAGGAGTTGGGAGAAAAACGTATTAGGACCATGAAATCTCCAGCA
This sequence comes from Cavia porcellus, assembly GCF_034190915.1. Lineage (NCBI taxonomy): Eukaryota > Metazoa > Chordata > Mammalia > Rodentia > Caviidae > Cavia > Cavia porcellus. The sequence continues at coordinate 32,411,109 of NW_026947501.1, forward strand.
GGCACTCAAAACTGTAGTGTTTGGGAATCTTTTCCACTGGAATTTAGGGAAGAGAAGATGGTGAGTAGCAACAATGTTGAATTTGACCTGAGCTATGAGCCCCGAAACTGTATTAACTTAAACACTGCTTCAGCCTTCTGAATGCTGGAAAATGGCTAATCACGAAGATCACTCTGCTCTTGTGTGTCCCAGGATAGTACTGGGTGCCATTCTCCCTTCACACTCTCATTGACTAACAGATCATTTGGATTCTTCCCTTGTCTGTCTTCTCTATAAAGCCCCAGGTTCCTTTCCTTCAAAACTCTCTTCATGGATCAGCATCCTTTCCACTGCTATAGAATGAATAAAACCATCTTTTAAATCACACAGTACATTTTTCTTTCATAAGGGGTGAGTAGACTGGTTCTATAATTGATATGAATGGATACTGTTTGGATTTTTGAAATATGTCAAGATTCTCAAACAGTGGCCTTCTGGTTGGAAATGAAGCAGGCCTAACTCAGACGCTTTGCTAGAAGCAGCCAGATTAAAGTATTAGGAGGTATCCTTTGGCTCTGCCTAGATTCTTGTTAGTATAGAAGATATCAGGTTTGTAACAAAAGAGAAGAAAAAGAATGTGAGAGACAAGTTGAAAAGTACATGCATTTGGAAGTAGGCCAGCATTTCAATATGGGATCTGTGGCTAACTGGCTGTGTGATTTGGGGTAAGCTTGGTGTAATTGCTGTTCCCACTGGGCACTTCTGATGCTCTTTCAGCTGAGTCTTGGCTGTCAGTCAAGCCACACATCTTCTTGGAGAGTTTGTTGTGTTAGATAGTCTACTTGGTTCCAGTTCAGGGATGTCTTCATCTTGCTTTCTCATTGTGGCTGTGAGTAAACTGTCATAATTTGCCAATAAAACTGGGACTGTGATAATAAATTATTTAAAGTTTAATTCATGTCTACAGGATGTGGAACTGTCCACCCATCAGAAGGGTGAGACTTCAGATTGATCTTGTTTTTCCTCTTTGACAGAAGCTAGAAGTGTAGATCCGACACTTGGTAGACATTCTCTCACCAAGCACTTGGTAAAGACACTCATAGATTTGAAGTTAAGGCAACAGATGCATGATAATAGAAGTAGAGAGTTTGAATGAAAGGTATTCTTACAGAATCCTGATGAAGCACAAAACATGCTTGAATACGAAAGTTTACAGGGTCTCCTTACAGTATATCCTTCTGAATTGTTAATTTCTAGGCTTTTTTTCTTTTTATCTAGCCAATAGACCTGCAAATGCAGTCTAGTCCAGGATAGTGTCTTCACTGTTGTTTTTTATTTTGACTACATTTTTTCTGATGCTGTTAAGATAGAATCTGTGCTCAAGGTGGCCTCAAACTTGTGGTCCTATTTCAGCATCTCACATTCTGGGATTGCAGGCATATGCCACCACACCCAACTCATCCAGTAGTGTGCAGACTGACTTCCCTCTCTGCTAGAGAAACTCCTTTTGCCTCCATGTGCAATTTGATTCCATAACTCCACAAGTATTTGTACTTTTCCTGTTTCTCTATTGAACTGATTATGGCAACTAACCATTTTTCTGATTAAATGAGTAAATGGTAATCCTAAACGTGTTTACCTTTATATCATAAATAAGGAATTTACTGTATTTTCTGAATATTCCCTTTTTAACATTAAGGCTCTAGGGCTACAGCTCAGCAATACAGCACCTGCCTGGTAAGTGCAAGGTCATGGGTTTAATTCTCAGTCCAAAAAAATTAAGGAAAACTTTATCAATAATACTAGATTAAGCAATACTAGAACCAGTAACACTACTCTTTTTGTGGTTAACTAGTTTTACTAGAAAGTACCTGCTTCTGAAAAATAAATCTCTGAGCCAATTAAAGAAGTTAACTTGTTAAGATTAGAAGACTAATCCTCAAAGATTGCTTTAAGAGTCTCAACTCCCCAGCCACCTGATCGAAGCTATCAACAGTATTAAAAGCTGTCTTGCTATATTAGTTCCCTGCCAAGCTAACCTTGATTTACAAACACCCAGCTAAGGTCTTAGAGTCCTGTTAACATCTTTACATTCCTTTAGAGACAGCACCAATTCTTTCCATCTTTTTCTTCCTTCCTTATTTCTTTTCTTCCTTCCTTGTTTTTCTTATTTGTTTCTCCACCATTTAATTTATAGTGATACACTTCCTTACTGACTTTAGTTTAAAATTCCTTTTCTCCCAATGCAACAGTTTTTCTTGGTAATCTATGTCTGTGCGTGTGTGAGTGTGCACGTGTGCGTGTGTGAGTGTGCACGTGCACGTGTGTGTGAGTGTGTGTGTGTGTATATACATGTTTTATCTACCAAAGAAAGGCACCTTTGTTTGTATATGTAGGGTTACAGATATTGACAGCAGAAATTATGACTCTCAGCTCTTTTACCAGAAGGTATGCAGTAGGCACCTATGTTACAGCGGGAGTTGGTCTTTCTCTTCTTTTTCTGCTCCTTTTGGAGGCGGGGGGCTGTGTGGGGATAAGTTGCTGAACACAGAGACCTCTTGCTGTGCTAGAAAAGAGCATTTACATAGTGCTCTAACGTCAAGATAACCACAGCTGAGGCAACCAAGGACATGGGCTGCCAACATTCCTATTCCAGCAATAAAGCTACCACCTTAGCGATAAGATAGTTCTCTTAAATGGTAAAATTTACTACTTGGAGTGTTCTTTGAACTGACTGCTAAGGTCCTGCCCAGTTTCCCCACTTGCCTACAGATGCTCTTTCTCTGTTTGAAAACCAAATAAATAGGGGCTGTCAGGAGAGGCTGTTTGTCTCAACCTGCAGAGAATTCTGACTTCCAGTAGAGGGTTTTGACCTTTTTTTTGGGGGGGGGGCTACAATTACACCACCTGCCTCTTATTTAAGCAGTCCCCATCTACCCCTTTAGAAGACTTGGGCTAGAACAAGGCCCCAATATTTTTTTTTCTCCATAGTCTCATCCTCCTCTACCTTTCTTTTTCCTTCTCTTCTTAACAGAAGCCCCCCCCCTTTGTTGCTAGGGACTCAGATCAAGGGTTGTCATTATATTGCATATCTTTTAAAAGCCAAAAATGTAGTTAGTGTTTGCAAATGATAAGAGGTCATTTATTTCTAAATAGCCATTAGTTTGAGAGAGAAGCTTTAAAGGACAAAAATGAAATATAGCTAAATGTTTAATATAGTTAAAAGTTTGTATTAGTAATAGTTAAGTACATACAGGGCTGAAAATAATATATATATGCTAAAGACATGTATCTCATTTCTAATTGAGCTGGTCTGCCTTTTTCCCTTTAGTATCAACCCTACTTTTTCTTCCCTCAGAGAAGAAAGTACATAACCTGCAACCTCATCACTTCGATCTCTATTTTCTTCGCACTATTTGTCAAGGTCAAAAGTCTCAACTGCTATTTCCTATCCACCTAGGACTTCCACATGGAAAAAAAATCACAGGGCAAATTCAAAACTGTGGGCATGCAAAGCTTTTGCAAAAGTATTTGAAAAAATACATTGCAAAGTTTCCATTTCTTTCCTGTATTCTTTAAATCTGATCTGCCTAAAGGTGCATATACAATTTTTTTAAATATATCATCTTCCGGTCTTATTTTTTTTTTTTTTTCATTTTAGTAAAAGTGGAACCCAAAGTATTCATTTCCTCACAAGTAATTGTATCATTACCTCTGGGTGTGAAACTTTCCAGTACAATGAACCAAGTGTGCTTTACAACATTAGCTGTAAAACACATGTTCTATTGGAGGAGTTTTGGGGATAATGCAAAGACAATAGGAGAGGCAAAAACAAAGACTCTGTCCCCTACATCTGCAATTGCACAAACATTATTACATAGAGCCTAACTCTTGGCCTCATCTACAAAATAACCTCATTCTAAAGGCATATCTATCTCAGGTTCTATTTTTCTGGACACTAAACTTGTTGAGGACAAGATCCACTGGGTATCTTTTATTCCAGTGAGAGATGTCACATGTCATGAACAGAGCACATGCAAAAAATGTTCCATGAAAGGAGGAGAAGGCTATTTGTCCATTGGATCAAAATCTGCAGAATAAAGATGGAAGGGGTTTGCCTCCATGACTTGGGAATGTCACCCGAACTATTGCAGTACAACAGTTCCCTGTGTTTCCCCTATTTTAGAGCTCAGAAAACTAAGCCTCACCTAACAGAGACACAAGGCCAGGAGCGGGGAGTGGGGGAGAAGCATCCATACTGCAGAATGGAAACAGGGAAACAACGTCTGGAAACCTCAGAGTTTCCATTCATAGTCCGGTGACAGACTCATACTTTAAACAACCCCTGTAACAGCGAGAAAAGAAAAAGTGTTTGTGAGATAAAACGTGGCGGTAAGAATGGAGAACAGGCTCATTCAGAACATTTCCGACAGTGTGAAATGTTTGTCCGATTTGTTTCCTACTCTCTGAGTGTAGGCGCTATGCTGGGCTCAGGCACTAAACTGTGCAGCACGCAGGGAGAATCCAAGACCTCTCAACGCCCTTCTAGGCCTGAGCAGCGCATGCAAATCACTCGGCCTGCAAAGCACCTTGCTAACACTAAGCGAGCTCCCAGAATCTTCCAAAAACACATTTTAGCTTTTTCTCAAATTCAGAATGTTTCACAGTGTTTTTATCAATTCTGCTCTTATGCATATTATTTCCTGATATTGGAAGACGAACAAAATAAGGGAAAATTGAACAAGGAAAACAAAGCATATGTTACTTCACTAATTACAATTAATCATTGATAGTACTGCGATAATGTTCTTTCATTCGATGTGAGGTCATGTATATTTATACAGTCCAAAACGGCCAAATTTGAAATTATATCATATATAAATATAATCCATAATCTATGTTACACACATTTTATTTTCTTTTTGAGGTCTTAAAATTATATCATAATATTCCCTCACAGTCTAAGAAAAAATATTTTTAAAGACGGTATTGTTCTATTATATACCATGATTCAAAATTGTAATATATTCTTGATGGACATTAAGATTTTTCCATTTGTTCGGTGATATAAAAAGTATAAGAGGAAACAATGTTTACTAAAGCCTTCACACATTTTAATAGAAAAAAGTCTAATTTAAAAATCAGTAGAAAAATTTATGAGATATGAAATATTTCATCCCACATTACCTAGAAAAGTAACCACTACTCATATGTGACTTTAGGGTTTTTCATCCCTGACCTGTGCACATGAATATTGTTGCTTACTATAAATATATAATATAAATACTATTTATATATGATATAAATGCATAAAAATAAATGTTATATGATACAAATATATAATAAATATATAAATGAATATATATTATATTTATTCATATTTATATATTCAGTATAAATATAGCATAAATACATGTTTTAATCTCACTGAATGTTAGTAAATTTAAATAGCAGCATGTGGCTAATGATCGTTTTACTAATTAAACCAGAACTTGGGAAGATCAGGACCCTACTTTCCTAAAAAACTTGCTTGTATGCAGGAATACCCCCACCTTGTGGCCTATCACAATATTGCCTCTAAAATTGTTTGAAGACAGGAAATATTTGAAAATGATACCAACAGTTTGATCTTGTTAACTTCATGTTGTTTGTGCATCATAAAATCTCAAGCAGTAATTTATATAAAGTATCTGCACATTTAAATATTAACATTGCTAAAATGCAGCCAGAACAAAGATCAAATGAATTGTCAGGGGACAATTAATGCCTGAACAAATGCTAAGGATGACTATGCTGGCTTTACCATTTGGGACAGAGTCAGCCTTTGCACAATCTCTTATTGAACACCATCCGCTGGAATTACATTAGATTCCTATTCCCTTCTTATGCTGTTCAAAACTCCTCTGATTTAAAGAGTTTTTTTTTAAAGCTCTTATCCTCCCAGCTTTTCTTTTTCGTGTTTACACATGCCTACTGATGTCTCCTGTTGTCTAGTCCACTCAGCATTTTTTTAAGAAGTCCAACTATAGATCTTTTGACATATTTATCCCACTGACTCAATGCATGATGACTTCTTTATACAAAATCTAGATCATAACTCTCAAAATTAGCTTGAGATATAGATATAGATATATAAATAGAGATAGATAGATACATAGATCCAAACACAGACACACTATAGTACAATTCTCTTGCAGTCTATCTATCATATATATTAAATTATATATATGAATTCTTAAAACATATATATTCAAATTTAAACACAAATATTTATATAGAGAGAGATTCCTGGAATGGAAAAAGAACTCTCTACCTCTTATCGTGACTAACTTGTAACAAATTAAGAGATAGAAAATAGTAGAAGACAAATGACCACAAAGTATCAGCTTTGCTGCAGATGGAACAGTTTGGGAATGTGGATCAAGGATGCAGAAATGATGGAAATTCCAATATTGCGTTTGCTACAGTTATTCCCAAACAGCCTGTGCCTCTGCTCAGGGCAGGTCCCTGGAACAATGATCAGACAGGCAGGCAGAGCACAGGGCCACACTGCGACTGGCCAGACCCAGAGAGAAAACGTAGAGAGAAGACAAATGGAGAGTGGGAGAGAAGCTGTACAGAGCAGTGAGCAGGGTTGGGAGCTCGCACTCCTAAACGTGAAAGCTTTGTACACTGATAGGAGGAATTCAAGATTGGTTAGATATTTTTAGTGCAAGTTCCTCTTCAAAGAAATTGAAAGCCAGAGAAAAATATTTGCATTAACCCAAGCAAATAAGTGAAATTCTAGGAGGATATTACCCAATTTTTCAACTGTTTAAGAAAGTAAATTAAAAAAGAGCCATCAGAAAGAGAAAAATGTGTTTTTTTCATCTTTGTGGCTCTGCACATCATTGGTGGTCTTTCCTGACCAGAAGGATTATAGATTAGGTAATGCCTCTAGAAAGCAAAAAGAAAAATAAATATATTAAATATAGTCTTTAAAATGCTTGCTTCAGTGTATTGGGAGATTTTGTAAATTCAAAAACTTCAAATGATATTTAGCTCAGAAAGCCATTATATTTGTATAATTGTTAGAAAGGCAGGCAGTTCCATACAAGGGAAAAATCAATAATCACATAAGTACATTATGGCCATAATTTTAAAACATAAAATACAATAAAAATATTTCATTCACAGCAGCAATAGAAATATAAAATTTTAATTATTGAAACTTAACCTACAGGGACACTTGAAGTTGTACTTAACGTGTTACTATGCAACTGTTTCTCACCAAAATGTTTATAATCATTCTTTAAAAATGGTGGATAAGAGAAATTTTACACATACCAATTTGATAATTTTTTTAATCTGAGAATTTTAAATTGTTCATAGTATCAAACATTCTCTAGGCCAAGAAATAATAAACCTGAGATCATCTGAACATCTTAGATCAACTAGTATGTCACTCCACAACTTGGTGTCAGAGGTAATAGTTTGCATCTAATGTGAATTATGAGCATCTAAGTCAGATCCCATCCTCTCCAGTGAAAAAGATGTCAAGAAATTCGTTTTGATTTGAGTCACTGTCACCACCCCCCTGAGACTTACCCAAGGAAATTTGAAATCACGGTGCACAACACCTCAAAAGTGTAAAGTTACAGGTCGTGTAGCCATGTAGACACATTAGGCAACTTAAAGCAGAATGTAACCAGCCCTCTTTTATGATAGGAGGGACACTGAAAAGCTCTCTGGTACCTGGCATTGATGTCTGCTCCTAGTGCGCCCTAGAAACTGGGTTTTCTGTTAATAGAGAAGATGTGAAACTTGAGAATTTAACCAGCAAACTATAAAGACAAAACTGGTACAGATTTGTACTGCTAGCATTTAAAGTAGTTTCAAATGTTTTTCCTCCCCCTTTCCCTGCTCCTCCTCCTATTTCTCCTCCTTCTCCTCCTCGTCCTCTTCTTCCTCTTCCTGCTTCTCTTTCTCTTCCTCCTCCTCTTTTCCTTCTTCCCCTCCCCTCGTTTGTTATAAAATAATATTTTTGTCCATTGAGAATTTATATGTTAACATCATCATCTCTATTTTGACGGCGTTAGAAAATGGAGATTTTTGAGATACGATTAGGTAATAACTCTGAAGACTTCTCATATTTGCTGTTTGTAATGCAAAGATGCAGTAAGACAGCTGCCTAAAATTGAAAGCAAAGTCATCACCAGAACCCCACTTCATTTCAGATTCCAACCTATAAAATGCTGAGGAATAAATACTTATAATTCATAAGCCTATATTAAGAGGCTTTAGTAGTCTATAGTAATATGTTACAGTAGCCTGAGACAGTCCTTCTATTGATCTCATCAATTTATGAATTCTCTCAGGATATTTTATGAAATATCCCTTCTCAGAATGGAGACATAATAGAGAAGAGATGATGTCCCAACTATGTCAGATAGTTACTGAGCATAAAAATTCAAACTCTCTTTCCTTTCCATTATTACAATATCTATTGTGCATTTTGGATCTTATTTCTCTTTCACATTTTTATTATTTTTTACAATAGGGAGACAATATTTACAAATGTGAGTCTGTTTTATTTCACTTATGAATATAGTCACAAGTTGCCTCCATTTTCCTGTAAAAGCCTCAAGATCATCCTTTTTATAGCTGAGTAATATTCCATTTGTATAAAAATACCCAAGCTGTCATTTTTGATTGATCACTTTTGTATCTAAATTTTATAACCTAAACAACTAATTCTGAGATACCATTATGCACTATACTAACTGGTGTTAATTCTCTACTTTTTTTTCTTTTTGAAAGTCTATCCCTTTCTTCTGTTTTGTTTTAAAAATAAAAAGTGTTCAAACTCTCAATAGTCTTCTCTCTATAGTTCTGGTCACAGAGAACTCCAAGAACAGAAGTACCCCAATTTTCCCTGTATACACTAATTGTTGCTTTTCTTTCTATTATAATTCTATCATTTTACTCTCCTACAGATACGAATGCAACGTGGGTTACCGGTAAATAAGCTAAGCTGGCAGTTGGTGGCACTGCTTCTCAACCAATGTTCCTGATGCACCAGCACAGGAAAATTTATGTCTTTATTAGCCACAAGAGGCTGTCTGAGCTCCAAGGACACAAGGGTTGCTATGAAAACAATTTCTGGACCCAAAGTCTTAGAGTAGGTCTTAGTATTTGTAGGCTTAATTCATGTTCCAAATAATCCCAATTCAGGCAGTCCAGATATTTAACAGGAATGTGCTATCTGAAGTGAACACATGGAGAACAGGGCTTTGAACTTGAGGACGATTTGAGATAAAAGTTTCTTCAGGTGATTTTTCTAATCTGAAAGGTTTGCTAAAAGTATTCATTGAAAATTATACTTCTGTAAGTTCTTATTTGAATTTCTAGTAGCTTTTAAGATGCCTCTGTGTGTGTGTGTGTGTGTGTGTGTGTGTGTGTGTGTGTGTGTGTGTGTTGGTGCATAATGGGTTGTATCTACTGATTATTAGACCAACCTCAAATTTTTTGCTAAGTATTTTCCAATTCATGAATAAGGTCAAAATGAATCTGTTAATTCCAGTCAAAATGAATCTGTTAATTCTACAAAATCAAAGAGTGACTGAGGTTTATGAATATATTGATTTTTTTCCAATCTTATGTCGCTGACATTTTTCAGTCTCACAGAAAACTAAAATTATCATGAACACCCAAAACCTTGCCATCTAACTCTACAGTCAGCATTTTACTTTCCTTGTTCCACTCATCCTCTTATTAATCATCAGTTCATTTTATGTTTTAATAAGTTTCAAAATAATCATTTATTTACATACAAATACTTAACAATACATCCACTAAGTTCAGAATCTAAATGTAATATTTATTTGCAATAAAACACATACATCCTTTGAGTGTCAGTCAATAAAGTCAGATAAAAGTATATATTTGCTTGTGACCCAAATGCTTATCCAGACATAGACTATGATCATCATCCCAAGGAAGTTTTCACATGTCTTTCCAGTAAATCTCTACACCATCATAACTATTGTACTAATTGTTTTTCTATTATAAATTAGGTTTACCTGTCTGGGTCTTCATATAAATGTATTGATCACTAAGCTGTGTGTGTGTGTGTGTGTGTGTGTGTATTACAATCTAAAATGGCTATAATTAGCAATTATGGTTCGATGAAAAATTGACTGTTTCTGGGTATTATGAATAAAACAGCTATATACTTCTGATATAAGTCTTTGTGGAAATATGTTTTGTTTCTCTTCTGTAAATATCTGCTACTGAAAGTGCTGCAAATTTTTATAAAATTGTTATACATTGAAATCAGTTTGTACGCCAACCAACAATATATTAGAATTTCAGTTGCTCCATGTTCTCATTAATATTAACACTGACAGTGTTAAGTGGCTGTCAGTTTTTGGGATATTGCCTGTGCTTTACATGTATTGACATCGGGATTTTAAATGACCTACCTGTCAGCTATTCTTTGAATGAATCTTGTGATTTGTTTTTTTAATAATCAGAGTCACATGTAAATAACTTCTATAATATCCCTGAGTATTCATTTTTATGTGTAGAATTACTAGCAGATGTGTGAAAGGTCAAATAACAGCTCACAACCTCATTCTTAATAAGCTTCTCAACATCTGAATTATGCAGGAACTGAATATTAAGCCTGTGAGAGTAAACAGAGCTCAAGATGCTGCAAGGTTTGAGTAAAGATGGCCATTGCTAAGTGTCAATGGACAGGGACTTCTTTAAATTAGAGGATGAAAAGTAAATGCTTCTTGAGTTGTAGGATGAAATGAGGAATGAGACTGTCTGCAGGGAAAATAGGCAACATGAGGTTGTGGTCTCAGAAAAGCCTAAAGTACCAAAAAGAGATGAAAATTATCCTGAAAACCTATGCACAAACATTTGCAACACGCCATAAGGTGGTGTTCAGGATGTAACACCACTGTTTGATCCCATGTGAAGATTTGTCTGAGTCCTTCTCTTGCTCTTCATAATTAAGTTACTGCTCATTTTCAATCTTATAAGACAAAATTCAACCAAGTGCTTGGTCTACTGATAAGCTATAAAAGGTTTGCCCAACATGAAAAGGCAGCTGAAAGCCAAATCTTCACATATGTCATCTGTTATTTGGGGTTTGGAAGCACCATGGACAGCTCTCCCACATGTAGAGATGGCATCTCAAAAAGGTGCAGTTCCAACTTTATTCTTTGAAAAATGGAGCTGAGATTAAACTCATGTTTATAACCATGCACTAAACTAAAGTCAAAATGGATCAAAGATCTTAATATTAATACAAAATGTCAATCTACTCGAAGAGAACAGTAGGTAGATATCTTGGAGACATGTATAGAGCGTTCATGATTAAAACTCAAACTGCATGGAAAATATTCCAAAGAATCAACAGTTGTGATCCCATCTTATTAAAAAGTTTTGCACATCAAAAGAAATTATCAACAAAATAAAAGACAACTCACAGAGTAGTAAAAAGTTTAGCCAATTGTCTCTCAGACAAAAGACTCCTTTCTATCTAGAATATATAAAGAATTGAAAACACTCAATGCCCCAAATTCAAGACCCAATCCATAAATGGGTGGTTCTATCAGTACTGATAATTTTCACGGTTTCTCTTTAATTCAATAGTCTGTTCATTCTTTAGAATCTTTCAGTATGAAATAAATGAAAACATCCAGTTTGTCCTATTGATGGGCTGAAAGAGGCTTAAACTTCATGCCTGAATAGAACACTGTAGATGAAATATTTGGATGAGCCAGGAAACCCTAGGATCATATGATTATTTTGGTAAATCTCATGAGAGATGAGATAGAGGTAATTTCATCCTAATAACAGACTGTTGCACAACATGGATTTGTATCCAAAAGTACTGCCATTAACTTTGTTTTAACAACTTTTTGGAGTGCTCTAAGCTACTCTAGGATAAATTCATCTTAAAAATATCTAGCCTCCATCATCTTGCCAGTACACTGCCTGAATTGTTGAAGAATTTTATGTTAAAAGAAAAATAAATGTAGAGGAGTAAACAAGAATCTCTGGATCCCTTCACAGCTTAGAGTAAATTTATGAATCAGATGCTTTTCCCTCTGATAAATGCAGGTGCTCAGGAGAAACTGAAGAAAGAAAAGAAAATGTATCCAAATTTGTGGCAAACTAAAGACAAGACAGAGAACTGTTTTAATGTGAACATGAGAAGTATTAGGTACAGAGTGTGGAAGGGGCTTGCCTGAACTGAGAGGCAAAGAGCAAAGATACAAATTTCATTCTAGCATTCAATATCTGTGTTGGCTCGGCAAGTCATTAATTCCTTGGAACATGTGTCTTCTATAAAATGGGATATTAATTCTGCTCTAATATTTAAAATGGCCTTAAGAATTAATTGAGATAATATACACAAAACCCCCTGGAATCAAAATAAGGATTGGGTAAAAATCACATTATTCTCCTTGCAATTATTTCTAATGTGAAACCATGGAGAGGAAAACTCCATGGAAAAAGGCATAAATAAGAAAAATAGTGTCTATAAAATAATCATTTGACTTACATTTAGTGTTTAGCTTTTGTAGAATTACTTTTTTATTTCACTGCATTTGTCATATTTTATCTATACAAAAATACTATGGTTTAGGCAGGACCCATATTTCTATCATCATTTTATAGGTGGAGCCATAAAGTTGACATATAGGAGTTATCCTCTACAATATTTCTTTTTTTCTCTGTATGCTACTGTTGGTCCCATAGCAATGTCAAGTAGCTAAAGTTTAAGACAAACTCAAAAAGAGTAAAATACTTTTAAATGTTTGTGCAAAAAAAAAAAAATTGAAGATTTGTGTGTTAATCAGTGCTTCCAGAGCATTGCTGATACAAGTTAAAATGTGCTCCTCTAACCTAACATGCTCTCTGCTCCCTGTTGGGAACATTTGTGCTTAAACAAGCAGCATGTGATATTTAAACTGTAGGATTAGTGAAGAGAGGATGCTAGATTCCCTAAGAAACCTTAGGCACACAAGCCAGACAAATACTACAAGCTGAAACAGTACCACAGAGAAGTGATGAGAGACACAAGCTAATATTATAAAACAAATCAGTTTCAAGAAATGCAGTCCATGTCAGCCTAACCCAGTTCTTTTTTTCAATGTTTTGCTGCTCTGCTGTTGAGTGGTTGATTTACCAAAGAAAACTACCATATTTCTATAAAAATCTCTTATCCTTGTGGTTAAAAGGCAGGCATGAAGTATAGACAAAATAAAAGTAAATAAGATGACTCTTAGCCAAAAGACACTGCCCAAAGGGTGTCAAATGAAGTAGGGCCTCACGTGATAAGGTTTTCAGTGGATTGCTATGGAGTCCTACACGAAATGTTCAGAGTCTTGGGAAGGTTAGATTGACACAGAATACATTTAGCACTGCTTAGAAAATGACACAGTAGGTCTTGACATTTTGGGACCTCTTAGGATTTTCTCCCTTCTGTATATCATCATTTTAAGTACTGAGCTTTTCTCCCTGTGTGGTTTTACTTTCCCTCACCATCTTGATGTTCTGCCAACTTACCTATTTAATTTGCTGGGCATCTGCCAACCAATTCCCTTCTCATGAAGCTTTTTTCTTTTTCATATAGAAAATCTGTGAATAGAGCTAATCCTCATTCTCAGTAACATCTCAGAATTTTCACACACTGTGAATTAATCTGATGAAAAAGACTCAGGATAACCAATTTTTATCATTTATAATGAATGGTAATAGATATTGCAATAATTGTAGTTACTATTAATCGTTACTATTAGCTCCGAGGAAAATGTTAACAAATACAAATAATAGAAGAAAGCAGAACAGTGATGACTCTGACATCAACAACTGGGAAATGACATTATGCTGAGAAGTTTATGATCAAGTCTGAAAAGAGAGTGTGAATGAAAAACAAGTTACAACAGTGAGCTTCTCTAGTGAGAATCCTGTCAAAGTCACGTCAATATTGGAGCAAACAAATCAAGTTAGCACAAATATCTGAAAATCTATTTATTTGATGATAAGTGGAAAAACTTAAGATAGCTAGCTTGGAATATTTGGGGGAAATGATTTCTCTATTCTAATAATTAAAGGAATTTTAGTGGAGGGAAGCATAGCATTTATTCACTATATTCAAGCATGTGGATCAAGAACTAGAAGTTCTAATGAGGTAGATTTTGATTGAATATGTTTTTAAATGTTCTAAATCAATTTTAGGTAAAATTCTCTTTGATTAACTCACGAGCTTTGTGGTAGATGCACATTTATCTGATTATCTTGTAGTAGCTGTAGTAGCTACATGAACATTTATCTGACCATTTAGGTAAGATCGGAATATCCAAAAAGAGAAAACTCTTGCATAGGCTGAAGAAATGTATGAGTTTATTATTTCCCAAAGTACCTGGTTAGGTTTAACTTATACCTACAAATGTAGCATTGTATCACATCATGAGGATTATTATTTTATTTTCTCCCATTCTCGTAAGAATCCACAAGTCTGTATTTTGCCTCTATACATTTGTTGAGAGCATTGATTTTCTATGAAAGGAATTGAGTAGTCTATGGTGCTCTGTGACTAGCTGACTTCATTTAGCCTAATTTAAGGCTTTCGGAAATCAACCATATTGTTGTAAATGTCAATATTTTGATGCTTTTCCCCACTGAATAATATGCATTGTATGACCATAAGACATTTTGTTTAACCATTCATCAATTGGTGGACATTTGGAATTATTTTCAACTTTCAATTATTATAAATACTGTGATGATTCACATTTGTATACAAGCTTCTAGAAATATGTTTTAATTTCTCTTGCTTGTATACTGAAGAGTGGAATAATTGGATCAAGCAGTAACACTGTTTAGTCATTCGAATATGCAAACTTATCAAATGTGGCTGCATTAACTTACATTCTCACCAGTAATTTATGAGTACTCTAATTTCTCTACATCATTGTGAATAATTAGCCTCCCTAGAAGGTGTAAAATTGTATCTTATTGTGGTTTAGTTTGCTTTCACCTGATGCCTAATGATATTGAGCATTTCTTATGTGATTTTTTTGGTCATTTGGGTAGCCTTTGATGGAAATATCTATTGAAATGCTTTATCCATTTCTTTTCTAGTGCTGGGAATTTAATTCAGAACCTTGCACATACTAGGCAACTTTTCTGTCACTGAGCTATACTCCTAGGTCATATGGCTTTTCTTTTTTGTTGTTGTTGTTTCTTAACAATGTTCATTGACTTATGAAGTTCTTAATTTTGATGAAGTCTAATTTGTTCATGTTTTTATCTTTTGTTGGTGATGTCTTTTATGTCATACAAGTGTGTAATTATTATCAATTCAAATTACAAGATTTTACCTTTATATTTTCTCTGTGAGCTTTATACTCCTAGCTATAAAATTTAAGTCAATGATCCATTCTGATTTAATTTCTGTATATGATATGGAATAAGGGTATGCTAATATTTAAATAAAAACACATTAGTGAAATTATGTTTAAAATAGAATTATGTAAGTAAGATATAGATAACTTTTAGGAGAATGTGAATACTAGCACATTTAGCAAAAATACCAAATGCTGTGCAGCGATGCATGGGTAACTGAGCTACTGAGCTCTTAGGTCTCTTATCACACTAAATAATATTAAATTATACTCTGAGTGTCCCCAGAGTATTAAATCAAACTATTTTTCCAGAAACTTTCATTTTGAAAATTTTCAAATCCTCAAAAGACTTACCTGAATATACAAAGAATATTCAAATTCTCTCACCTAAATTCACCACTAATTAATCTTTGCTATTTTCCATTTAACTTTCTGTATAGCAAAATATTTGCCCTCACCTAAAAAGAATTCGGGCATTTTTCCTGGTCCCTCAGAGGTAACCTCACAACCCTCAATGAAAAGAATGTATGTTATTTGGGGAAGCCCCCAAGCGCTACATCTGATGATTTATGCTAAAAAGGTGACTCAGTACAAAAACCGTCCAATCAGAAAGGGAACTGGGGCTACAGGTCATACAGAATCAGTCTTACTGTTGAAAAAGAAGGTACTGGAGATTGATTTCGACCTGATGACCACTGAGGCAATCAATATGGATAAATAAAGTTTCAAAACTTCCAGACACAGAATCTTGGTTGAATTTCTCTGGTTAACAACACTTCGTGTGTGTGTGTGTGTGTGTGTGTGTGTGTGTGTGTGTGTGTGCGCGCGCGCGCGCACGCGCGCGTGCACGCACGCGCTTGCATGTTTGTGTGTATATATCACTAATGCCAAGAAGATAATATATTCTAAGTATGATGGAAACTTTACCTTTGGAACCCTCCTAGATCATTCCCCAATAAATCATTCTATTTGATTGTATAATAGTCATAGTTAGAACCAGAATCAATCACACACACACACACACACACACACACAGAGACAGAGACAAAAACAGAGACAGAAAGACAGAGATAGAGACAGAGACAGAGACAGAGAGACAGACAGGGATACAGAGACAAAGGCAGAGAGAATTTATTATGGGAAATATCTCACATTATTTTAAAACTAAGAAGTCCCATAACCTTCCATCCGCAAGCTGGAGAAGCAGAAAGAACAGTGTGGTGTAATTCACTCTATTTGTAAAGATCTGAGACACAAATAATGTACTCTTAGTCCAAAATCATAAGTCTAAGAAAATCAGGGTTGTGCTGGGTTAAGTAGTGGATTTCAAAGACCTGAGAACCTGTATCTGAGGTCAGGAGAAGATGGATACCCCAATCCAAGAAGAGAAAATTCACTCATCTATTTTATTTTCCTTTACATGGGGCCCAACATAGAATGAATGATGCTCACACGAATTGATATAAGTGACCTTCCTTATTTGGTCTACCAATTCAAATGTTAATCTCTTTCAGAAACACCCTCTCTTAATTTCTTCCCTGCACGGCTGAGACAAAATGTCAGATACCCACAACTTAGAGGAGGACAAGTTGTTTTGGTTTACAGTTTTAAAGGGTTTAGTCTGAAGCAGAAGGGAGTGGCACAAAGGCATAGCCGGGTTATCTTGTTCAAACCATGTCAGCAGGAAGCAGGAGAGAAGGCATGAACTAAGGAAAAGAAGACACCCTTCCATGTCATGATTCCCAAGACACACCTCCTCAGACCAGGAGCCACCCACTATCAGCATACAGCACATTCAGTTGTGAACACGTCAGTGATGGAATAGAGCTCCCATGATTCAGTCATCTTCCAAAAGCCCGGCCTCTGAATGCATGGAACTTTGGGGGACATTTTAGATCTAAACCATAAAAAGTCCTAACATACACACTTACAAGTGATATTTTTCCAACTATCTCAGTATACTTTAGCCCAACCCAGGCGATACATAAAATTAATCATCAAGGGTAGTTTTAAAGTCTATCCTTTTGCAATAAAAAGGCTGTAATCTTAAGTATACAGTTTTCCTGAATTCACTGAATCATTTCTAGTGAGTTTTCAAACTTGAGGCTCATTTAGAGAAATCAGCCTTAAAACTGATATCTAAAATGAGGCAAGACTCATAAGAACTATTCTATCTGATCTAGCAGTTTGCCTAGTTTCAGATATTTTGAAAATAAATGCTGACCATCCTGACACTTCTTAACATTTCAGTACTCATCTTCTGTAAGTAAGATGGTCTCCTCTGGGGATTTAGCTCAGCGGCATAAGTGCCTGCCTTGCAAGCAGGCAGTCGCTAGTTCAATCCCTGGTACTGATAAAAAAGAAAAAGACAAAAAAAATTAAAAATCAAAATTTCAGTAATAAAATAAAGTCACTTAACTTACAATCTAATTTCAAATTTTCCCCTTTTTCACTGTGGGTGGGATCATAGACTGGAGAAACCACTATGGAAAGCTATATGGAGATTCCTTTTAAAAACTAGGATTAAAAGTCCCTTTCAACCCAGTGGTTCCTCATCTAGGCATCTTCCTGGAAGAAATAAACACATCATATCACACTGATATATGTGCACCCATGTTTATAGCAGCATAATTTGTAGTAGCTAAACTTGGGAACAAGTCAAATGCCCATAAATCAAGGGATGAATAAAAAGTATGTGTTTTTTTTTAATATAATGGAATGCTACTCAGCCATAAAGGATAAACCTGATACTTTTATAGGTAAATGGATGCAATTTAAGTAAAATGAATGAGACTCGCATGTGTAAACATCATGTTGTTTCACTAGTGAAAAAAAAAAAAAAGCCGAACATATAAATGAGATCCAAAATGTACAATAGACACTGTGAATTGTGAAGAAACTATTCAAAAGTAAAGACAAACTGTGATAGAGTAAAGGGGACTGGAAGGAAAGGAAAAAGAAAAAAAAATATATTTATACACAAGGTAGTTAAGACAGTTTACAGCTAGTTTCTCTTTGCTCATTGAAAAGGAATATTTGTGCTAGTATTGCTTGGACAAGATTTCATACCTATAACTTGTACTCTGAATAACTATGATGGAGATAACAGTCCAATATGTATTAATTATTTTTACTCTCCTACCAACCTGTTTTGAAACTGTTTAATTCATATTTTTTCTCTTTAAAATAAAAAATTCATTCTCACAGCAACTCTAAAACCTTTTTCCAGTTGTATCATAACAATTTTATAGAAATATTCTAATTTGTTTTTAAGATGTTACTACATATGATAAAGCACAAACAGTTATATCAAAAACAAAACAAAGTACTACTATGTCTTCTTTCATTATTCTCTACCATACATGAATTGAGAACGCTCAGACCAGAGGTATAGGGACAACAGAGATCTAAAATTATTAGTTTGGAGCACAGTTCAGAAAAAAGTGTCTTAAGGATAAAGCTAATCATGCAAGCTGACCTTTGGTAGGTGGTAGGTGAGAGGAGGAGAGGTGTTCACTAAGATAGAGGAAATTACAATGGAAGTAAACTACTGAACTGTTTTTGAAGATTTTGAATGAGAATTGACTCAACTTGTAATAAAGTATTTCTTTCTAAACAACATATTGTGTTGCAGAGGCCTCAGTGTAGAAGAGTGAAAGCCGAAGGACAATTGTGACTTTGTCGTGTTAGTAGTACAGAGAGACAGCAGCATTTCCTACAGGAAATGTTCACAAGACTTGAGCATGTCTTCCCTTTGACTCTGTCTTATCTGAAGTTCTTGCTTCTTTCTTTTTTATCTATTTCTAGCAACAAAGTTTGTTGAGCCCATTTCATGTGCCCAGCTTTTCCCAAGCATTGGACTTGTAGTGGTGCAAACCAAGATAAGGTTCTTCCTGAAACTTGTGTTCAGGATGAAAAAGAAAGAATAATTGTAATTCATTGCTTGAAGGAAAATGCAAGATGTCCTTAATTAGGATATTAATGAGGTTTAGAAAAGCCATCCTAACTTACACCTAGAAATTAATGTTGACCTGAAAAATGAAAGGGTAATTAAAAAGAAAAGGGACAAAAACCTTCCCATGTTGACAGGACTCTTTGGCACACATCCCTGCTACAAAGCCGTGCACCAATCATCAGGGCTTTCTAGAGGCCACACAGCTGGGGTCATGTAATCTTACACTTATAGCCTCCAAAATTTTGAGTTAAATAAACATCTTCCACTATAGAGCACACAGCCTCAGATAATTTGATATTACAAATGAAAATAAGGTGCAAACTTTGTTCTTGATGCCTTGCTCTGTCCCTCTATAGTCAGAGATGAAAGTCCTCATCCCAGTACCTAGAGTCTCAGTCAAGGGAGAGTCAAGGAAACTCACCACGGCCAGTTTACTTCTTAACGCTGTGTGCAAATGTTAATCCAGGCAGTCTCTCAGCACCCCTTATTGTGGTGCATATTTTGATGATTCCTTCTTGGAGATAAAAGATTTTCTCCAAATTTTAATTTTTCTGAAAGTGGATTCTGATATTATAGAATGAGACTAAAACAGAGAAATATGAGTTCCTGTTCCAAACCCAAATTTATCCTACCTGAGGGGGATCTTTTACCATTGTTAGGTCTCACTTTCTGTACTTGAGGGTATATAAAAGATGGTCTTTAAAGTTTATTCTAGTTCTTACACAGTAAGAGTCTATATAGGCCAAAGGCAAGTCCACACTGAGGCATATTGATTCATTCTTTTGTTGCTAGGAAAAAAGGATCTTTTATCTCACTGGTGTTGCTTAATTTGTGTTCTGTCCTGAATCCCTTTTGTTTTCTATAATTTACAAGTGAGTTTCTACGCCAGGCACTCTCTGTATATGATGTATTTTATTTTTTCCTAACCACCTGTTAAAATGTCATACAAATCCTCATTAAGTAATTGTTAGTACCTTTCTTACTTCTGTTAACACTTCTGGTACTAGTGGTGAAATCTAGAAGGCTTTTTGCTCAAGGACATATATGAAGAGGCCTAAAGAAGCCTACTAAATGCCAAATTTACGGTTTCATATGGTAATTAAGTTATGGGCAGATTTACATATCTGCTACTCTGTTAGTTTAATTTGGTTGATTGGTTTGATTGGTTGGTGTGATTTGATCGGTTGGTTTGATTGGTTGGTCGGTTTGATTACAAAATTAAGGAGGCATACTAAGGGAAACTCCAATGAGGAAAGAACAGAGAGAGGAGAAATCTCAACTGATCTCATGAGCTAAAGAAGAACGAAGTCATTACAATTCGCTGGAGGTCACCTGCCAGATTCTGGTTCTGCGGGCTTCAGGTTGGAGGGAAGCAGAGGGTGCAAAATACCTAGACATACGAAAGGAGAGAAGAAATTCTATGATTGAGTGTTTTCATATACAGCATCTTAGGGCACAGGTTGCCAGGCTTCTGGCCTTTTATCAGGTTATGCACATTTCTTAGGTCAAAGACTCATTCAGTCACAGATACTCCTGCAGAAACAGGCATGAGGGGTGGCATATGATTGTTTCCTATTAAATGAGTATCTTTAATGGTTATTTGTAGTTTAAGGGCAACACTGTTTCCCTGTCCTAGCAATGTCACCTATTCTGCACTAGGCTGAGAAAGCTTTGAGGAAGCACTTGGAGTATTGTGGGATGTTTTGGAGCAGGAGTTATTGGAATCTGGTGTGATTCATTGACTTAACCTGAAATTCCACATAGCTTATATAGGAGTCTAGTTTCTGTCCCAATCTAATCTGTTTTCTGAGATTATTTCCCTAGATTTTAATTTGCAATTTACAGTATTTTAGTCTTACAAAAGAAATGCTAGTTTCATGGGAGTCTGCATGTATCAAATAAATTAAACATGAGAAAATATTTCAAAGAATTTAGAAAGTACCCTTAGTTAATATTCCACTGCGCTGGGTTGTCTTTTGTCCCATTACAGCTGTGTTACTACCTTCATCAGGACAATTATTTTGGATCATTATCATTATTTATTTATAATTAATTCTTACTAAGACTTTACTAAGTCAGAACCCTGTCTTATTTCTTTACCTCTAATGTCTTCTGTGCAGTATCTGTCAAGCAATTGCTGCAGAAGAGATTCGTAAGAGGAAATGTTCATTGTATCTTAGCATGACTTGAAAAAAACATCCTAGAAATGCAATACATGACTAATGAATAAAGCCAGTTAGTGTCAATCACAATATTTCTATGGCAAAGGAACCTTTCAGACAAAATTAAATTAAGACCCTTTTAAAGGAGACTATTTGAGTAGGTTGAAAACGTAATTTTAAGTATCTTTATAATATGGAAGCAGAGACATATTTAAACATAGAAGCTGATGTGCTAGAAGCTGAGCGAGACTGAAGATGTTATGTCAGTCACTTGGAAGATGGAGGAAGCTGGCATCAGGGGATTTAAAGAACAAAGTTCTAGAAGACAGAGAAGGCAAGCATATGTGCCTCCAGAAAAAACAAAACCACAGTGTCTACTTCTGAGCTTTAGCCCCTTGAAAGCATTTGCAGCACTTGGCTTCCAGAACTTTGAAAGAATAATTTTTTTTTGTAAATTTTCCAACTGCCATGTTGGCAATAATTTGTTACAGCAGCAATACAGGAAAGTTTACTGGCGTGAGTCAGAAGACTTTATTTCTTATGAATCAGAGAGTCAGTGGAAAAACAAATCTGCCCAGCATTGTTTCTTTTGTTTTCTATGTCACTTTTCTGTAATACGGATTAAATAACGTGAACCCTGGGCCTGTCACTTAGGTAGTGAGTGGCATGTTGCTCATAGCTTATTTGAAGCCCTCTACTGTTCAAACTGACTTGTTAAAGAGTCTAAGGACACCCTCCAGAAGCAAGTTATCCCGTGCATCCTTTTGGGCTCAAGCTAACACATTGTTCGTGGTGAATCCGGATACCATCTTCATTTACTTCTGGGAAGACACCCCATCCCACACAGACACATAGGCTTCCTGCCTGAACATGTTGTTACTTTATTTGCAGAGGACTTTTTCAGAAGTGCCAGACCCAAAAATAATGTGGACATTTTAAACTTGTTTTATTCAAGGATCCTGAACTCAGATTTGGGAGATCTGACCCCCTATACCTCTGGCTCATCACATGTCAAAGTTCTGTTGCAAGGTCACTGGGGTATCTGCTTGATATCACTCAACCTCCAGACCTGTGAGCTCATGTTTTGACGAACTTTAAAAATATTTAGTGCTTAGAGACATGGAAATTACCATGGCTAGTGTTTTCCTTAGATCTGAATTAAGGTGCCTTAATGAGACCTGCCTTTCTGCAACCATAGGTCTCTATCATGCTGTCTCCTCTCTAATTTCATCCAAGTCACACATACACACACTTGGTCCCCAAGCTATTTGAGTTTTTAGCTTCAAGTGTAACATATATAGGAGTTGTCCCTTTGGGTTTATGAAAAATGAAAATTCAAGAGAAAATAAATTTAATGGGGAAAATTATTTACTTTGAGATCAAAGTACTATGTCTGTGTGGTAGTAGTCAAATTCATGCATCTGCTACAAGCTTTGTGTGATGCTGTATATTTTATTAACAATAAACCACCAGTGCAACTCAACTCAGCTGACCACAGCTCTGCTCCACTCCATACTACTAGGATGTTTCTGACTAAAGTAATGTTGAAATTTTATATAACTTCACGGTACCTGCAGCTTGAAGGTAGGCTACCACCAGTTTATGCTCAATTATGAATCTGTGCTCCTTAGAAGCCTGCTGCTCCCACAGCAGGTCCTCCCTACTTGCCTGGGAGCAGGGCAGTAATCCTTGTATCAGAAAAGTCATACAGTGGATTTTATGGTAAGAAGGTTTTCAGATGCCCTTACTGATCTCCAACATCTGCTACTATTCTTTCTGCTTAAGTAGAGCTAGATTTGGCAACTTGTAATAAATAATAGATAGCACATGATAGAATATCACCTTAAATATTGGGGTTATAAGAATCTAAGGCTCTGTCACTTTCTTTCATTTGGATTCCTCACTTTAGAGAAACCCAACTGTCAGGATTTAGTCAACATTATGCAGAAGCCTACATGGGAAAAAAAAAAAAAAAACTGAGGAGAATCTGTAATGCTACCAACAGCCATATGAGTTAATGTGAAATGGAACCTTCCTTACTTCAGCACTGAAATGACACTAGCCTGGCTGACACCTTTATTTCAATCTTTGAGAGATCCTGAGGCTGTGGATCTACCTAATCCAGGATGTGCTTCCTAGTGGACCTAAACATTGAGATCATTAGTTTTTATTGCTGTAAGCTGCTAAGTTGAGCAATAATTGTTCTGCAGTATCACATGTTAAATAAGTCACTGATTGTTGAAATGTTAGCATACAAATCAGAAATATGTGCAATATAAAGCAGGCAAGAGCAGGAGGGATGCAGACTCTTCTCATTTGGTCAAGGTGAGAGGCCAGAGGATACATCAGGAATCCAACATAGATCAAATTCAGCAGAGGGGAGCTCTGCTCGGGTGGAGAACAGAGCTCTTCAATTCTCTATCCAGGTCAGTGCTTCACATCTTTATTCCTGGAGTGCATTCAACTCTCTAAGAACATAGAGCTGGAGTGTGAACATCTTGAAGAATAAAGAATTTTTAAACTGATTATGCAACCCATAGTCAAGTTTGAAGCTGTTCCCCAAGTTACTCCAGCCTGTTTGAAACAGTTTCTGCATTTTTTAATATTGTGGTTATAGTTTCTCTGTGATAAAAATTGGCAACATTTGTTGATTCATCTTGTAAAATTATCTTAAGTCTCCTCACACGAAAATGGTAAAATTTTTGGCTCTAAATACTTTTAGTATTCTATATGGTTTGAACTGTTAAAATTGAAGTTATTGATGTAAATATAATTTCCTTTAAAAATATTATGTGATATATAGATATAATCTGATTTTCTTTTCCACTAAGCCAATTTTCAAGCACTGTCTCCCAAGTAATACCAAGTTTTTCATTTATCTGACGGTATTTGCTATATAGTTTTATAAAGCCCAATTCTTTTTAGATTATCTGCACACTTTTTTTCTGTTATATAGAAACTGTCTCTAGATTCCTGATTGAGTATTATTCTATTTCTGTTATTGCAATGCTATGAAAAACATTTAATAAGCTTTTAATTAGTATGTGATTCTGTCCTTCATTATTCTCAACTTTGGAAGTTTTCTGAGTTATTTTCAGTGGATTTTTATTTGGTTAAGAGCTTGCAGCAAAATTCAGGTCAGCTTGACTGAAAAGTTCATGCTTTTAATCATTACATAATATTAGTACTATTCCCCAGTTCTCTTTTCTCATCATTCAACAGAGAAAGCAGGTGGAGAATATTACTTTAGAGTAGGCATATTAAAAAACCTTTTCATAATGCCTCTATCTTAGAAACATATACTTTTTGGCTAGTCTGTATGCAAAGTCTCTGGGAATGTAACCTGGTTAAAGTATGTTTTAATTTCTCAATTCACAGACTAATACAATTGGTCAGCTGAAATGTGTCTGAGGTATTTGCTAATCTAACTTATCCATTAACAGATTTTAGGAGATGATGTGCTCTTGGGTTTGGCCAGGTCAGA
The DNA here is from genome assembly GCF_034190915.1 of Cavia porcellus. Taxonomy (NCBI): domain Eukaryota; kingdom Metazoa; phylum Chordata; class Mammalia; order Rodentia; family Caviidae; genus Cavia; species Cavia porcellus. The sequence continues at coordinate 32,436,099 of NW_026947501.1, forward strand.
GGTAGAGAGTTACTCTGTGTGCAATGTGGGAATATTTACTGAAGTTAATGAGAAATAAATTCTGAATACATGAAGATTTTTATGTATTTATGCAAATTCTACTAATTATTATGGGCAAACAAGAAATAGATGTCCAGGAAAAGGCTAATTCTTTTTCTCACTGCTGCATGCTAATGATCAAAATTTCAAATATCTGTCTTCCAAGGTTAATATTGTAATTTGGTGAGCTTTCAAACGACTTGACTTATATTACCCTGCTGGAAGTCTTCCAGGAAACCCAAATCAGCTCAACAGTGTTTAGTAATTTCAGACCTGATGGTAGGCACTGGCTATACCAGGTGTCTTTCTGGTGGAGGGAAAATCAAGAATAGTCACCACCATTCCCTTCTGCTGCAGATTTTAATTACTTCATATTTAGTCATACAAATGGACTTAAAGTCAAGGTGATAACTGTCTTTATAACTTAATTGACATCTTTGATAATTTTGCTGCTTCTTTCACTTCAGAGAGAAAACATGTGTATTTATAATTAATAAAATTTACAGCTGGTTTCGACAAAGACTTTGCTGCTGGTTATCAATCCCTGAAGCGCTGTTCTGTGCAAGGTGACACACATTCATAATTTGTGCCTCCATTTAAGGAATAACTAACACCAACATACAGAAGTTTCAGAAAAAAGCACATACTTTAACTGAAAGAGCAATTTTCTTTTTTTTTTTTTTTTATCGGTACCAGGGATCAAACCCATGACTGCCTGCTTGCAAGGCAGGCACTTATGCTGCTGAGCTAAATTCCCAGCCCCAAGAGCAATTTTCTAATATTGTGAATCATCGGTCTACACCCTACTTCTTTAAATAAATTTAAGTACTCACTGAATAACTATTTGTTAAAAACATAAAAAAGAAACATTATGAGATTCATTTGATCATAAAGTCACCTTCCAAATTAAAAACTTTATAATCCTGCTACTCTCTGTAGGGCAACAAGTGAACTTTATTGGTACCAATTAGACTACCTGTATGTTCATACCTTGGAACAAGGAAGAATATCCGTTGCAGAAATATCTGTATAGAGAAGACCAGTGAGCAGAGCCATGAGTTAGCACTTTATTAAGGATCTAATGACAAAGTCACTTACACAGATTGAGAGAGATGCCCTACTTTTATTAAAGTTCTTATTGTCCATAAACAGGAAGAAAATTCTTTGAATTTTCGCACTTACTAGAAAGAGTTATCAACTTTGAAGTAAAAATACAGAGTAGGCCAAGGTTGATACATTAAGCTAGTGCCTCAAAAACAGTAGTCCAACTTAGCTAAAATGGCATTAATTTAGAAAACCTAAGGCTTTGACAAGATCTAAAAGGAGACTATTGGAAAATATATATTGTAAATAAATTTCCCAAGTGCTTTAATGTATAAACAAATTGGGTAATCTTTATATTATATAGCATCAAGTTTTCCTAAAAGTTTTAAAACTGAAAATAATCTTAAATAGAAAATATATGAATGTATAATTTTCACTTCATTATAGAATTCTCAATGTGCATTTCCTATAACAGATACGTAAGATTCAGGTAAGTATCTTGATTATTCATGAATAGTGACTTTGTACAAGGTTTACAAAATTATTATTTTCAACCATGAATACTTGACATATCACAGAATTGACTGAATGTTTAGATCCCAACTCATCCTTCCTAAGTTTAATAAGTAGAAGATAAATATTAGAGGGCATATCCATAGCACATCTTGTAAGATGAAAATAAGGCATTATCTCTGCCTTTGTCCCACAGTGAACAGGTGTGGAACAAGAGAACTACAACATAGTAGAGTTATCACTGAGGCATATGCCCATATATTAGATAAAGTCAAATCCTCTTATTCCCTGACTACCAGTAAGATGTGGTGATATTCATGTACGTAGGTTCATGTATTGAAAGATTAGAGACATAGCAAACAAGATAGGTAGAAAGGTTTATTTTGAAAGATATTCCAGGAGGAAGTTAGAATAGGTTGACTTCCTCTCAAGCGTAACTGTTCAAACTTCTTACATGAGTGCATTTAAATTCACTTCTTGTTGCTTAAAATCATACATACATAAACATCATGGGATTTGACAGTTGATAATGTCCATGTAATTGAACAAAGAGTTTCTTAGCTTCACTCTGTACTCTACACAGTGTTTGGGAACTACAATGCTCTGAGTCAAGAGCAAATTAATTTTCCAGACAAGTGTGTTATATCAGCTGCTGTGGAAGGCTCTGGAGACAAACTGCTGAGTTCAGAAGCCTGCTACATTCAACTCTATGTGAGTATCATAACCTGTAAAATGAGAATGGTACAAACAGGTACCTTATGACATCACTAAAAAGACTAAGTAAGTAAATACATGGCAAGTGCCAGCCAAGAGAGTGCCATGTCAGCTCTTAGGACTGCTGGTGGAAGAGGGACACTTGGATGAGCAATGGCATGAAAAGTCTGTGACTATTCATCCAATACCCCAGGACAGGGAGGGAGGAGGATGCATACCATCGGTTTGTGAGTCTCTTTCTCAACAGTTCACTCTCTACCTTCACTCACAAATAGGGACATTTCCCATGGTTCAATGGCAAGTCATTGGCAAGTTTTACGTAAGGGCTTAACTCAGTGCCTCAGAAGACTCAAGCAGCACCCCAAACCTTTGTGTCCCTCATTGCAAAGTCACTAAACACTAGGAAGTGAGTAAATAAGTATATTATTGGATCAAATGCAGCAAAACTCAATTGTTATAGCAGATATTATGATGCAGAGTGCTCCTAAAATACTAGTAGATGTTATATTTTTTTCAGTGCATCATTGCCATGATAAACGCAAATAATTCAAAGCTGAAAAAAGTGCTTATGACGTAAGTGAGGTGATGTGGATGCAAATAAGGTTTCTTTTTTAGGTTTTGTGACAATGCTGTGTTTATGTCTTGGTGAAAAATCTTTTAAGGGCTGGAGATAAAAAAATGACATATTTACTTCTAAAGTAATATGAAATCTTGGATCTATTTTAAAATAGTCTAACCTGGGAGGGAGTGAAAATTGACAGAACACTGGCCATAAATTATAGATTGTTTCAGCAAGTCATGTGTGGGTTTTATTTTACAATCTGTACTTTTTGCTTTTGTGTATGTTTGAAATTTTCCATTGTAACAGTTAAAAAAATAATCAAAGTGACATGCATATAGAAAAACCAAAACAGAATGCTGAGGTTTTGGTTTCTAATGAATCCGATGTTACCTGTCACAGCAAGAACTATATGCAGTCAATGCCAGAAAACAGCGAACTACAAAAGAAAAATGCCTTAAGGCTAATTCTAGTTCTATTTGTTTGCACATTGGTTTGTTTTGAGAAAGCAAGGGAATGCAAGTAATATTTTGAATACAATTCTGATGTAAGTGACTTGTGTGTCTTGACAGTGACACAAATGGCAACCAATGACAGGGAAGAGACCTGTACAGAAAAACCGCCACGAGGGAAGTAAAATTTAAATAAGGAGTTTGGAAGTGGGTAGGATTTCAAAAGAAGTCCTAGGAAAGTTGAAAAAGGAAAAATGAAGAACCCCAGTATTCCAAAAAATATATCAAAGTGAACCTATATCGAAAAAGTAAAGGGAGAATTAAGAAAATTAAAAAGACCCCTTTCTGAAAGGAAGAGAAAAAATATGAAGTGATTTAAATTATTCTGATCTGGCCTGAGGTTACAGCTCAGCAGTGCAGTGCCTGCCTGGCAAGTGCAAGGTCCTGAGTTCGATTCCACGTACAAAAACCAAATCATTCTGAGCTGTCATAGGGAGGATCTCCTGTGAGACCTGTGTGGATTTCCTAAGGCTTCCATAGCACGTGCTGCAACGTTTAACAAACTGGCAGTCTTGATTGGACTTTACTGTTTCAAAGTTAGGGAGATTGGATTTCAAACTCAAGGTCAGTGGGCCCATGCTGTCACTGAAACATGATAGAGAATCTTTACTGGCCTCTTCCAACCTTCTGGTGCTTTTCTGGCAGCCTTGGCATTCCTGGGTTTTTAGAATCATTGCAACAGTTTCTACCTTTGTTTGATATTAGTCATCTTCTTACAAGGACAGGCGTCATATAAAATTAGACACTCACCATACTCCAACAAGACTGCATCACTATTTCATCAGTCAGGTTTTTAACAACCCTATTTCCAAATAAGAGTACATTCTGAAGAATTGGGTTTAGGAGTTTTTCTGTTTGTTTTGTTTGTTTATTTGTTTGCTTATTTAGTTTGAGGGATACATAGGGATAATTCAACCCACAAAAATGACAATGCACTAATTTTTTCAAAAACAGTTCCATTTCAGAACTAGTCTCTTAAATACAGTTGGATTTTTGGCTGGTTCTTACCTAGGTACCCATGAGAAGGTCTCCTCACATTCTCTGAACCTGAGAAACAAAGCTAGCTTTTCTATACCTCGCAGAAAAAATAATGGTGTGAAAGCACTTTGAACATCTCAGAACCCTAGACTGCAACTCTGTAAAGTACAATTATTACTAACCTTCCTGCCTATATGTCACAAACTAGTTCAGCACAGATACATTTTGAAATCACAATGATCAGGGCCATTTTCTATCTGTAAAAGCTTTGTCTCTAGAACTTGTTTGATAAAAATGTGAAAATATTTTGCAGAAAGAAAAGATTGCTTATTGGATGGTTTCAAGTATCAGAAACTCAGGAAGCTCAAAGCAAAATTTAAGATTAAGCAAAGTATTTTGAGAAAAGGCCAATTCTTCTGCCCCTGATCCTCCACTTTCCATAGAAAATGGATTTTTGCACCTCTATCTGTGAGGGTGAAGGCATAGACAACCCTCTTCATACATAGCCTAAATTCTCTGCAAAGAATGGTTCATCTTTGGTCAGAATTTGGGACATTCTAGGAGCTTCTGTTTTCTACGAGGGTAAAAAATGTTCTATACTTTTCTTTTGTTCTCACCATTCTGGGGAAGATATGAAACCCTGTACTAATCGGCTTGGTTTTGCTACTATGATATACTTGAAGCAAGTACTTTTATATGGGAAATGTTCATCTAGCTCACAATTTTGAAAGGTTCAAGCGATGGCATCTGCCTCAACTCAGTTCTGACAAAGGCCCTCCCAGCTGCCTTTACACCAGGCAAAGGCACAAATGCCGGACAGCTTACACTGCTAAACACCAAGTTAGAGACTTGTGGATGGCCTAGGAATTGCCCTCTGGGCTACATCTAAAAATTCATCTCCCAAATATTCTTCCATTTCTCAACAGTGCCATCTTGGGAATGAAAATATTGATCACCATGGGTCCTTGGGGCACACTGTGACTGTACCTAAACCACAAAACTATCACATCCAGTTACGTAGGCAGAGAAGTTCACACTTGAGAAGTGGGAAACAGTGGTCAAGTCCCTAAGCCTTATTGTCTGTCAACTATCTGCATTTGACTGACAAATAATTAAGCTTAATGCATTGATCTCCATTTGACCGTATGCTGTTTGCACCTGTTCTGTCTATCATGTAGAATGCTGTTAACAAGAGAGATTAAAGTAAAAAAATAAATTAAAAAAGAGGAGGGGTAGGTATTAGCTTCACTTCTTTTCTTCACATCCTTCCCAAATGCACATACTCCTTCAATTTCCAAATCACAAAGAGTGAGCTCAGTTTGTTTTCATAGGAATTTGTGCCCCAAATCCGATGTGTTAGTAAATTAATCCCCAAACCCATTTTGATAGTATTTTCAGGTGGGAACTTTGAGAGGCGATTGAACTAGCAGACTTCTGTCCTAATTATGGACTAATCCATTCAGGCATGAATAAATGTGTGAACCAGGAAAAGGTCTTGGCTTTGTTATAAAAGTGAACTCTTGGGGCTGGGAATTTAGCTCAGCAGCGTGAGCACGGGGTCGTGAGTTCGATCCTGGGTACCGATTAAAAAAACAAGTGAACTCTTCTTCATGCTCACTCTGTCTCATTATGCGATGTACTTCTCTGTGTTATCTGGCAACAAGACCCTTTCCAGAGGTCAAGACTTGCCAGCCTAACAAAACTGGGAAATGAAAATTACCATCTGCCCATGTTAATTAGCAAGTTTGAAGCTTTCAGTGACAACAATGTAAATTCCAAGAGCTGTGGAAGGAAAGCTCAAGATTACAGTACACAGGTCAGGTAGCAACAGAAAATTGTGTTCTGAAGTGCCCAGGTAAAGAGTCCATAGTGAGCCAGCTAACAGCTCTGGTATAGCAAGGCCACCTTTACCTCAAATCACAAAACTCACCTTGCCATTCCCAAGGTACACAGAGACATGGGCACTTCTCTTGCCAGTAATTCTCAGGAGATCAGGTATGGCATGAGGATGAGGTGGAGCCTGGGTGAACGGTGCAGATCAAGGACAGGGCTGTGAGGAGGCTCGGGGTTTACTTCCTAAAGTGTCTCCAATCCTGCTGATTGTCAGGGTGACCTAGTAAGGACAGTTTTAGTTAGGGCTCTGGTGGGGGACCATGGAGGATGTGTGAAAGCATCAAACTACACGAGGAACAGATGTGACACATTTGGGCCCCAGCCTACTCAGAAACAAGAGGAAGAGCTATAAATAAACGCCTTTATTTTATGGACACAGGGGCAAGAAATACCATGACAGGATGGGATACATTTTGAAAAACAATAAAGATAGATGATACCTAGGGGCTGCTCAGCGTGCCATACCTCTATTAGATTCCTCCACTTAGTCATTTTTTTGCTGCTAAAATGAATCCAAAATCAAGGAAAATGCTCCACCAGAGCCCGTCTCCCGCTGGAGCTTGCCTGTCAGTCACAGGTGTTGCGTGGAAGACGCTCTAATCAACTACTGCCGAGTCTGGCCAAAGAGGAAACCTCCACAGCCTTCCCTCACTCCTGTCAGCTGGAGAAATGTTCTCAACTGGTCTGCCTCCCCCGCAGTGGCTCCCTCCTCACTTCCTCACTCCCACGATATGAAGCAAATCTGTCTGTTGTCTGGGCAAGGCCATAATGCAGGAGCCTTTTGTGGAAGGAGTGGGCACTGTCTTGAAACAAAGCAAATCCTTCTGTATTTGGTGCAAATTGGTCTAATTACCTTGGAAGTGCCTAAGGAAACCTGGGTTTTCCGTCTGCCTTGATTACTCATTTTTTCTTTTCTTAGACACTTGACATTGGTGAATTAAAAGAATTTTCTCAACTCCCAGTAATAGAACCATTATGACATTCTTCCTGTCATCTAATGTGATCCCAGAGTCACAGGGTTGTGAAGCAATTTTGAAACTTTTTTTTTGCCTCATATTGCTTTTATTGCTTCTGTAAGAGCCCAGAAAGTTTCTTGTCAGTGTTTCACATCCCAGAGCCTCCTCTAAAGGAATTTCTGGCATGTTAGGTCATTAGAGGTGAAGGTTATGAATCCAGTTCCATAATGATGTACACAGATTACTAATGTTAGCTAGTACCTGACTGGAAACCGAATGATAGCAAATAACAAAATGACTCCCAATGCCAGTTCCTGCTATCACAACTGAACCCTAACACACACTCAAGATGGAATCTTAAGCCAAGTGATAGGGAGAGGAGTACTCAAGTTATGCAGGTGGTTATGCTATGTATGCCTGATTCAGTCCACCCCCTCATTTCCGTGTAATGCCTTATGAAACTTTTCAGAGGAGTAGTGACAAAACTAATACTGCCAATCTATGGGGGAAAATTACCCTGTTGTCAGTGTCAGCGCTTTAGCTCATGGGCTTCTGGAAGACAACTATTCAACCCACATAACAGTTAGGAATAACTAGAATGGCAATTTTGCATTACATATTAAGATGCAAAGTTCATGAGTATCAAACTGCGAAGATCCAGACTGAGTATTTTAAGCAACTGCATTTATGTTGAGGCTGGAAGGTCAAAATTAAGGGCCTGTTCAGCTTGTTCGTTGCTTCTCACCTTTTCCTATTATCTTCACAGGAGATTTTCACTGTGTGTTGATGCAGAGTGAGAAGATAATGAGCTGCACTGTCTCTTACCCATCTTGTAAAAATTCCAGTTTCACTGGGTTAGGGCCCAAAACTTATGGTCTCATTTAATTTTAATTTCTTCTTAAAATCCCTTGTCTCCAAATACAGACACCTTGGGCAATGACCTATGAATAGGGCTATAACTTTAGTCTATATGTATGCAGGAGGTAAAATCAGAGTTAGGGCAAGGGATGGAAATTGTTTGGTTAACTAGTTTTTTAGATATCATCTTTTGTATAAGGTGGTGTTTCAAATGAACCAGCAATGAATGAACTTCCATATAATAAAAGAGGGAAAGGAACTAGCCTTTAACTAACCTTTAAACTTAGAAAGAGGGCTGGTATTGGGTAAATCAACTGGCCTTCCACTTTAAGATTAACTGTGGCGATTTTAAGGACAATTTTAAGGTCATAGAGAAAACACATTGTCATTTGTCACCCATGGGCCTGAACAAAGAGAGGCAGTCATATTCAAATGTGAAAAAAAATACACCATGAAGAAAATCTTCCAATATGAATGAAAACTCAAACAATGCAGAGGAAAAGCAAAACTATGAAAAGTGTTTTCACAAGATGCTTTAGGAAAAGTTACGCTTTCACATTAAAATGCTAGGAAACATAGAGTAAAATATGAAATGTGAGATCAATAAACAGCAGGTCAAGAATTTAATTTTGAGTCATACAATATCAATAATGTAAGTCTAAAACTCCCTAAATAGAAAACAGAGTAATGAGAAAACTTTAAATTTCATAAAGTCCTTCTCTATAAAAAGCAAGAGTCAAAAGTCATTACATTATTCTTGAAACTGAAAAAGAGTATTAAAAAAAAAAAAGTAGGCTTGGGAATGCTATGGAACTTAGCAAAAACCTTCAATTCAGTGTACACCCCACCCTTCATCATCTTGTGGAAATAAGTTGAAAATGTAAATTTTCTGATCCGGCTACAGCTGTGCTGACTCCGGACTCTTTGGAGTGAGACCAGATGGTCTGTATTGTAAAGAGCTCTCCAGGTGATTCTGACAGATGTTGATAGGAGGATACTGTTATGGATTATGTGTACAACGTACTTTAAAAATTGTCATACAAGCCTATGTAAAGGTGTAAAAACCACAATGCAAAAGTTATCCATCATTTTTCCTTCTTTCTATCTTCCTTTCTGTCATGGTTTATGTCGGTGGCCCCCAGGCCTCATGTATTTGCATTATGCATTTGTGACTGGTTCATTGTCTAGTGCTTGGATTGACGGTGTCAGTGCTACACCCACATAGGGGTGGAGCCAGGATGTGATGTAATGGCAGGAAGAAGGTGTGTCTCGTTCTTTTGCTGGTTTCTGCTTGTTGTTTACAGCAGCCATGAACTGCTGCTCAGCCATACCACCCTGCCTTGGAGCCAACTGAGTATGGACCGAAACCTCCGAAAACTGTAAGAAATAAACCTTTCTTTTCCCAACTTTGGGCATCAAGTATTTTGTCTCAGAAACCAGTAAAAAGTAACTAAAACTCTTTCTTTCTTTTGTTCAGGAAGAGATATGGGCTCGCTCACAGGGTCATGCCACTGTTGTTGCTGCTGGATATGCAATAATAAATGGTTCAATCAAAGAGTCAACTATAAGCAACACAGAAAATTTTAAAAAAAATAAATTTTAGAAAAAATAAATTTAGAAAAAATTAAATACAAGAATCTAGGGAAAGCTGAATACATAAACAAAGCACGACAAAACATATAAGGAATCTTCAGTGGTCAAAAGTAGAACACCAAGATTCTCAAATTGGATAAAAGCAAAATTCTGCATTTAAGTAAGTTGCACCTAAGACAAAAAAGGCAAAAATAATAATACAAATAACACTAATAGGATTCTTCTAATAAATTTACCAGGAAAATGCAAGGAAAAACAGGTGCAAGGAACAATATTTATGAAGACCAAAATGATACATCTGGAGTAAAGAAGAGGGGCACGGACCCTACTTGAGACAAACCCTGTTGTCCAGATCTGGCCATGAGGCGTTCCCAGTGCATTAGATGACAGTGTCAGAGCCACATGTGTCTACAGCTAAGTGTGACAGAGCACAACTACATATTGTGTTTCTTTCATCCTATTGTTAGCACAAGTGATGATTTAAGTACATGTAAATTATCTACATAGGCATTTATTTCAAAGAGAATTATGATTTATGTAGACAACCTATAGTTTTATGGGTCTTGCTGCTCAGGACAAAGCTGAATATTAAAGAAAGTTAATTTTAGAAGTATTGATCAAATAATACTGCATGACCCATATCTCCTAAGAATAAAAGTTAATCAGGTGTGAAAGGTGAATTTTTTTTTAATTAAAGCTTTAGCAGTGCTGTGATAATTGAGCAACTGGAATTATCACAGCAAGTGGAATTAATTCATTGTTCACCACTCAGATCTTTAAGGCTAGAGAATAAAATCTACCATTATAATCTCAGAATGCTAATTTTATTAAACCTGTGAGAAATGAAGAAGTCTGTACCTCACACTTTTATTCCACTGCAACTTACTTTGGTTTGGAATAGCAATATGTTGTCTTCCGTGATCATCCAAACAGTAACACATTTATGAAGAGAAGGTAGTTCTCAAGGAACTATTTGACACTGTAAGTCAACACAAGTTTAATGTCATTAAGCTATAAAGAATTCATGATATCTTTATATCAGGCAACGCCTTGTTTTCTCAAAGATTCTCTCTGTCCTTGCTTCCATGGACCATATGTTTTGCTATGACATGGCCTTCACACTACTTTTTCATTAACTTTTTAAAGAATCTATAATAATCAGACAAGAAAGACTTAGCCTCCCATCCATATTAAAATGTCTCAAGCATAGCAGTATTGAACTTTGAGAACTGTTCTAAAGAAGGATCACTATCACACTTTCTCTCATTACTACTTACTTTTTTTCTTCCCTAAAGTGCCAGTTGGAAGAAAAAACCATCGGTTACCACAAATATTAGCAGCAGCTAATACACAGCATCTGACAGAAAGCCAGGATATTTCACAAATCTGAGTCAGGCGAATCCAATAATTAGTAAAACATAATGTATTTTCATCCTAGAGATGAGCTGGAATGAGATACTCAAATAGGGAAACTACAAAGCAGTTCCATATGGTGCCAAGACAGCCTGTCAAGGCTACAGGAGCAATGGAGATTCCCTCTTGCTGTCCAGAAATTATTGATTCAGAGAAAGCTGTGCCTACAAAGACTAAAATCATCCTGAAAATGAGGCCACTGTGGTCAATGTCTTGTGATGGTTAAGTACAGGCTTTATGCTGGAAAACTTTTCTTTCTCTTGTCCACTAAATGCTGCTACCAGTTTTGGGACAAAGCCATGAACAAAAACTCATCAAGTCTTCAGCCAGATGAACTGATTCAAAGCCAAGGGTTTGGCTGACCATATTGTATTATAAAAATTTTAAATGCTTAAATAAAGTGTGACCCCATCGATGAAAGAAAAGCAAAAATTATTTCAGAAGTCCTAACAAATTCAAATTATGCTTTTTATATGATTATTAGAATTGTACATCAGAGACATCTAAGATACTCTAAGGTTCAACTGTCTCTGAAGACAGCCTTGTGATAAAGAATTAAAGGGCAAAAGGTGAAGATATAGTTAGTGGGAGTGATTCTTAGATTAGCAAACAAAGAATTTTGTTTAGTAAGCTGGAATTCTAGAGACTTGAAGTAGTTTGCATAGATTTTAAACATAAATAAGGATGCCTTAACTTTCAGTTACCCAGAGTGTCAATGTGTTCCTTCTCACTTAACCATCTTCCCTGTCTCAACAACTTACCCATCTGCTGGAGATAACTGGGATATATTCCAAGTAAAATGCCTGACTCCAATATTGTCAGAATTCACCTCTGAGAGCACCTGAACTAAAGCAGCCGTGAGTGTGGTTGCAGGAGAAGCTTCTCAAAATAAAATCTTGAAGTGGGATCACTTTCAAAATAGGTGAAAACAGTGTTCCCATGGCTAGGAGTGAGTGAGGTGTGGCTAAGCCTGCATGCTATCATATATCAAGATGACTAAGACTCCTGACTATGATGGCTTGAGTGGTAGCAAACACATTGCCTTCCCGAATACCACCATCATTTGAGAGCTCTGAAGGCAGCTTCTTGGGTAGTGCTAAAAACCATCAGTGCCCCATAGGAGGAAAATGGGCATAGATCAGATAACTCAGAGCTTTACATTGCATGAAACCACAGGGCTTTCTGGTATCATTGAAAGTGACCCTTCTCTCCTGAAAACTAAAGACAGACTGTGCTGACTATTAAGACTAACATTTGAGCTTAGAGTCTGACTTTAAGAGTAGCTGGGTTACAAAGAAAGCTAATCTATAGCCCCAAGGAGTCTCATGTGGTTAAGTGAACATCCTGATGGGAAGCAGTGGGACCTGAAATCTGGGAAAATATCTGTGCAGATGTGCATCAGAACCTTGAACCCACAGATTCCTCTGAAACAGGAGTATCCTAGTCCTCCTTGGCACAGCAAGGCAACCTGTCTCCTCCTTCAGAAACCCCAGGAGAAGCTGTCAATAAGTAAGATGCTATAACAAAACTTGGTGATACGTGAACATCAGAATTTCATATTTAACATCTCTTCAGATTAGGAAGTCTAAAATCAGGCACTGGCAGATTCATTGTCTTGTGAGGACTCAGAGCAAGGCAGCTTTATGAGGTCTCTTTTATAGGCAATTAATCTCATTCATGAGGACTCCACTCTCATGATTTAATCACCTCCCAAAGCCCCCACCTCTTAAAAATATCTGTTGTTAACTAGATTTCAATGTATTCATCTGATGAGGTACAAACATTCCCAGAGTAGATGGCTTCTATGGCAACAGAAAAGACATGTCTTCTTGTTTTATAGGCCAGTGAGTAGGGTCCAGTTTCAGCAAGGCTTGCCTGGTAAATACTCTGCCACTTATCAGAAAACTGAAGTAGAAGCTAGAGAAAATATCCAGGAATGAAACCAGAACATGTTGGACTGGTGGTCAGGAATTAATACAAACTTGAATAAAACATATGATTAATATAGGGCACGGCTCTGTCACTCACGTTTTAATGTCCTGGAGAGCTCTGCAGACAATTTCAATATGTATTTGAGTTGATTCCTTGGGGCCTGGAAAGCAAGATGCTCTGCAGTACATGAGAGATAAAGACATAAAATCTTTTTTATTTTATCATTTTTTAAAAATGTTTTTAACATAGGAAGGGGACAAAGAGCCCAGGCATTTGAATAAGCTAACAATATATTTATTATCAAAGCCTAGAGAACCAGCCGACTGAGATCTTGAAGAATCCTGGAGGAGACTTTCTCCTTAAAAACACTAAGGAATTAATTAGTGAGAGAGGTACCAGCAGTATCTGAAGTTCAAGCAAAGTGTAAAAGCAAAAGTAACTTGGTAGATATCAAGTTCTTGGAAACCATACACTAAACTTCATCTCTGAGTGTCTGAGTTTGGAGTTCTCTTTTCCTGGGACACTTTTTCTGATGCTCAGTGTCCTTCTTTTTTAGTATGAGCTTTACAATCGCACATCTGTCTCCAGCCCCAGGACTTCTTGTCTGGTTCCTAACCAGCCCTTTCCTTGGCCAGCTCTCTGAAATTGGGCTAACTTTTCTCTCCCAACTCCTAAAAGCTCAGATCTTGACTCAAACCTTATTTTTATTAGGAAACCAATGCAGTGTCCCAGCAGCTTATCTGCAGATCCCTGCTGCTCCTCACATTGCCTGTTTCTCTCTTCATAGTGCTGGTCTCCCCAGGAATATCCTCTGGAATGCTATACCCAGGGTGAGCAAGATCTACTGCATCCTTCTCTGTGTAAGTGCACTTAAATCTTTGCTCACCACTTCAGATAATTCTCTGTTCCTCTCTTGGTAATCCCAAGGCAGAGTAATAGCGTGTGGGTAAACAGTGGAATAATGGACAATATGCTCCTTTAAAGAATTTTCCAGCCAATCCCACCTGGCTTGCTTGCTTTCTTGAGATGCTTTGTCTATTGCTGCCTCACTGCTGGCCACATCTTACACTGTAGCATCCCAAGAAAGGAAAAAAACAGGAACTGAAAGATGCCAGTAAAATGCATGTTAAAAATGAGATTCAAGCAGGAAAAAGAGAGTGAAATTAGTTGGTATGGGTTGAATTTGTAATCATAATGCAATTGGCAGTCAGACCTTAAGGAAGTTTTGTTGCATGAGACACATTAGTGAAGAGATAGAAAAGGCAGGAGGCTTTCAAAGAATTTCTCTGTTAGTGATAAATGTGCTCTCCCTTTGGCTAGTCTACAGTAAGTAACAGATTGTACTGCCCATTATTTTGGCAATGGAACTTTTAAGAATTATTGCATCATCATGAGAAGGGAACCATGAGAAGGGATGGTTTCTAGGTGTGTCGTAGAAGCATAGCTGGATCCTGAGGCCGCTGATCTCAGGGGGAAGCTTCCTCCTGCTGTGTACTTGTGGGTCCCCAAGCTCAGGCAAAAGAGCTTTCATGGCATAACAGATAAGAAAAATAGAGAATTCCTGGAGAGACTGATAGAGAGCCATTTACTCACTATAGCATAGAGAGAGAAGAGGAGGAGAAATCACAGTGGAGTGGAAATAACAATTTATGCCTTATGAAGTGTCTAATGTGATTAGCTTTTCAGTACATGTGCATGGAGGGGAGAGCAGCTGGAGGCAGCTTTTTGATCTCTGGCTGCCTGAGTGGAGGACTGCACCAGTGGATGAAGACGGTTCTCAGATCTCCAGCCTGGCTCTTTGAAGTATTTCCCTATCCACCTTTCCTGTGAGCAGACAGTGAAGGAGGAGGCCATGTCCCTAGGGCAGTTTCAGAGGCCTTGAAGTTTCCCGAGGTTTAGACAGTTGACAGAAATGACCATGGGCAAAGCAGTTGCAGCTCCATTTCAACAACTCTGCATCACACCTTTGTGCTGTCACCACTCCTGGTGAACAGAAAGCACATTGCTTTGCTTTTCCTATTTACTGCTCTTCCATGGAAACTTAATCAACCTAATTTAAGTTCTATGCTAGATACCCTTCATCCTCCTCCATCAGTACTGTCCTGAATCAGTTTCACGAGAGGCTTGGTAAGAAGAGACCATGCTCCAGTGTCTTACAGAAACAGTGCTTAACACTCTTGAGGACAACTCAATTCTGAGTTCTGTTTTGCAGTTCTGACTCCTTACATTCAACTTTTCTAAGAGTCACAATAATCATGTCACAAAGTTGATAGTGTTACTTGTTCAAATTCCTTTAGGGAGACAATTGACTACTATGCAAAATATAGGCTTGATATGGTAGCAAGGAGAACAGTGTTTAGTAACCCACTGTAAGCACAAGTCTTCCATACAACATGCAAAAGAAAAGGGGGGCAAGAATAGCCACTTCTATTAGTTCCCAATTGAAAATTTCAAAAGCAAAATACTCACAAAAATGTATCATTAATTTATAATCCTTTCTGTATAGTACATAGGGAATATATATATTGAGAGAGCGAGAGAGAGAGAGAGAGAGAGAGAGACAGAGACAGAGAGAGAGAGAGAGAACTTGATAGAATGCTCACAGCTTAAGTTGGCCACTTCTTTGTAATGATAACAGATATTTAGTTTTTCTTGAACATTTTCATAGCTTTGAACTCGGGTATATAACAGGTATTGTAGACAGATTCAAGCCCTGCCCTTAAAGAACTTAACAATTTAATAAAATGTTCTTTAGAGCACTTGATACAGTACCTCTTTATTTCGCATTTTTTCCTCTTATTTTATTAAGTAAAATGCACTACACAATTTGCATTCAGTTTGTATCATTTTATTTCACTTTTATGTTTATTTTCTACACATCAACTGGTAGAATTCTATTTTTCATATTTGTTTTCACTTAAATTTTAATGGAGAAATTGAACTTATTTACATTTACTGAGAACCCTGATAGCTTAGCATTAGCTCCTATACATTTCTTGCAAGAATTTTCCCTATTGTACTCTTTCAACTAGGATGAGTTTCCTGCAAAAAAAAAAAAAAAAAAAAAACCCAGACAATTGGACTAAAAGATGGGGATCATTGTCAATTGAGCAAAAAACATGAAGTCAGGCAATTCAAGATTTGGCTTAGTCTTTCCTTAATATTTAGAGACTTGCTTCTCCTCTACTAAGTTGCCTTGTCCTTTATTTAGTGGTTCCAAGGGGGCTGCTCAGGACAAAGTGTTCCTTTACTATCTAGCTATATAAAAACCAGTGATTATCAACAGATAAAGAGCACTTATTTCATATTAATGCTCCAAAACTTTAAAAATATTAATTCATTTCATCTGCATAACAACCTGTGATATACAATTTATTAACTCTAGTTTGTAAATAAGGACTGAAATGTATAGAACTGTTAATATAAACATTATAATTAAAAGCTGACCACTCAAAATCTCTGAGAATAGTTTTACAATTAGTGCATTGTTACTGCCCTGGTGTCAGATTCTGTGTTGTTGTGTTTTTTGTTTTTTTTTTTTTGTTGTTGTTGTTGTTGTTGTTGTTTGTTTGTTATTAATCTTAGATCCAAATATCCCACAAGCATCTCATCCCTGCCATTTTCTTCTTAATATATTTTTGGTTCTAGCTTTCTTAGGCTTTGTAGCTCTACATAATTATTTCATCTTCTTTCTGAATTTCTAGAAGCCTTTACCATTTTAGAGTGCTAGCGATGATCCTGTTTCCAAATACTGTTAAGGATTTCTTTTCTTTAAGTCCTGTATACTTTCTATTATTTGATGAAATTGTGAGCAAAAAGAATAGATTACATTCTCAACCATCTTTCTTGAAAGAATGCAGTCTTATCATTGGCAGGTTGAGAAAACAACTCAAAAGAGATCCTCTCAGCAGTTGTCTCAGTCGATATCACAAAGTGAATGAAATGCTATGGTCATACACTACTGTAGCACACACACGAAAACTTTCAGTTTAAGTCTCTATCTCAAATGCACCAGTGCATCTGTCTTGTAATTTTCTTCAAATATTAACTTTTAAGATAAAATAAAGTTTTCTTCATTCAGCTAAAGCATCTTTATTTATTCCATAGGAATTCTCCTATAAAGAGTGCATTAATTTTTAAAATTATTTATTTATTTTTGTCTTTTTGATACATGGTCTCACAATAAGGCTGGTCTTGAGATCACTTTGTAGCCCAGGCTGATCTTTAACTCACAAAGATCCTCCTACCTGAACCTCCTGAGTGCTGGGATTATAGACATGTACTATCATGACCAGTTAATGAAAACCTAAATTTTAGATAAATAATGTAGTAAAATAACTTGTTTATCTTAACACTCAGAGATGACTTTTGTACTGTTTTAGTGTATATAGCATTCAAGTGCTTTTATGTATAATTTTTTAGAGAAATTTTAAAATAATTGTTCACTTTGTTTTATAACCTGATTTCTAAAACACTCAACCATATATTATGAAGTTTCTCCATACGTTAGATGAACCCTTTAAAACATCACTTTTGATTACTTCATGGTCTTACATAATGGAGATTTAATATAATTCTAACTATTGTTTCTAGTGCATGAGAACTTTAAAATGCCAGTTTTATCTGTATATGGAAGGTATTGATCACCATAGTAGGTTGTGCAGTAGACCATCCTTTAAGAATTTCAAAGGAGAGTTTCAAAATTATTAAATGCTCGTGAAGCCCCCCCCCCCCTACATCAAGAATAAATAGGGCTCCTAAACTACTCATGGAATACTTTCTTTGGACAATCACTGGGCACTTATCCCAAAGACTGATGGTCTCCATGGGACATTTAGAATGCTTGAGTTGTTTTCATGAAACAAAGAGACCAGAGCAGAACCAACACCCACCAACAACTCTTAGATTCAGAGATCAGTTGGCTGAAATAATGAATACAGGAGAGATGACTGTGATGCAAGGGTAATATTCTAGTATGTTAGAACAAACAATGGTAGGGTGTACAAGCAGTACCCAAGAGAAGTGGCTATAATTTAGAGCATTTCCAAATCAACTTCAAGAGCACTAAGCACCCAGAAAAGAGTCTATCTTGGGGATTACACAGACAGAATGTACCACTGCACTGTAAAAAGTACAGAAGAACTTCTCTACTCACCACCGCTAGGAATTCAAGGGTGTACTGAAAAGAAAAATATAAATTTAAACATCTCCCAGGCTCAGTCAGTGCCAATTAGTATTACAGTAATACCAATCTATTTAGAATTTTCCAGTCCTATTTGTTTCCTTCTTGATATGCTCTTTAAATCAAATAAGGCAGAAGTCATATTGGCAAGAAAAAGAAAGGCAATGACTTCTTCCCCATTTTTCTAGTTTCATGAAGCCCCAGGTGAGTGAGGGGAAAATTTAACTTCAAACCAATTAAAATTTGGATTATGACATACAAGAGCATATTACCTTTGCCGTTTTGAAATTCTCTTTTGATTTAAAATCAGCACAGAACTGTTTAATACCAGCATGAAACAAAATCCCATGTGAATTTTTAGTGTTCCAAAGCTAGAATAAAGCACATTTATTTTGAATGGAATTAGATGAAAATTGAAGTAATTTGTGACAATATTTGATAAATCATATAAGCTTATTAAAATAGTTCTACCATTTTCTCTATTAAAATACTCTAGGTCAAATACTTTGTATACTTCCATAACACAATTCTTAAGATGAATTTCTTAAAGTACACTTTCTAGGCCAAAGTGTGTGCTACATGTGAAAGTTTTAAATAAGAGTTACCATATTATATTTATAATAGCCAATGTTTGTTTTTCCACCAGAAATACATGTGTGCTTGCCCAGTTTTGTTTTTAAGATACCCATTGCTTTATTTTTTGTTACTAATTTTCAGTTTATATTATAAAATATTTATTTTAGCTCCAATATTTTAATTGTTAATGAAACCTGTACAGCTACTCTTTAGGACTGCCTGATTCTGCTTATCTTCCTAGAAGATATTCTTTTTATTTTTAATGATTTATAATGGTTTTCTCTATATTAGAAATACTAATGAGGGAGATGACAGGTCTGACTTATTTCACTGAACCTTATGACCTCAAAGTGGATTCATTTTCCTAAAAATGACTCAAGTTTATCTTTCTTTATGCCAAAGTAGTACTCTATCGTGTGTGAATACCATGTTTTCTTTTTCATTTGTCTGTTGATGGTCATATAGTTGTTTGTCTATATTGTCTCATATTATTGTTTTTATATTTATGTATTTTATCTCTATTATAGTGTAAGTTAGAGTTTGCTTTTTATTTTATTTAAGCTTATGTTTAAGAATCAAAGATAAGTTTGCTATCTAAAAAAAACACTGTCTTGAATAGCCTTTTGGGAATTAATTAGAAATATCCTAAAATTCTTATGTAGACCTGACTCAATTTCTCAGTTGTGTTCTATTTCTTGAAGTACTTCTAAACAATGACTGAAGTTATATTCACGTACTTAATTTTTTTCTTTTTTCATTTACTTCATAAAAGCTCCTGGCTTCACAATCAGTTTATGAAAACAGATTCGTAGCAGTCTTCTCTGTTTCTTCCAGTGTTTCTAGAAGCCCCAAGTAGGTTTCATGCATGCAGTTCAGTTACCATATGGCCTTGAGGCACCTGCTCTGTTTCCCTCAATCCTTGCTGTTTGTTGTGTGTGTAGAGTCCTATTCTGCAAATCCACTTAAGGATGCAACAAGATAACTGTTAATTATCATGAGTCACTGAGGTTGAGATTTGCGCATGCTCACCAAGCCCCATCTCTGGTGTGCCCCACAGAGTGGAGTTCCTTAGCCTGCCCTCTATAGTGCTCAACCGTTAAGACGCAGGCTCTGCTACCTTACTGAATTTTCAATTGCTGTCATTGCATCTGTGGGTTTATCTGCGATAGGACAGAAGTACTCAACAAATTAACATCCTTGAAAGCAGCTGCCTACTATTGATCCATAGGTGTTGATATATAAATGTTCTAACCTCCATGGGTGGGTTAAGGTTTCCCACATTTCCTTTGAGAAATTCAGCTACCAGGACTTAGTCTGACAACCAGGTCAAGAATTTACCTATTACTGGCTGTTTTTCCTGTCCTGTATCATTTCCCACTCCTAGGTTGTTACCTCCAGAGCCTCCCAAATGAATTTGTCTCAGGTTTGTTTCTAGAGGATCCTAAATTATGGTGGTTCTCAATGAACTGAGGAAAGAGCGATTTCTTTCCTGAGAAAAATATAATTTCTAGATTCTTTCCACTATTATTATTCTAGCACTATCTGTTATTATTTTAAAAACAACTATATCACATCTTTGGACTAGATCAAGGTGTAAATTTATTGACCAGCATATGCTCATTCCATCCCTCTGAGGGGACGTAAAATCAATTTTTATATACCAACAATGATTTACTAAGCTCCTATTATGTGTCAGGCACTTTTGTTCCAACAGTAAACAAATTAGTTTTAAAAAATAACCTTGCTTACAGATAATTTATATTCATAGGGTGGAGCAGACAGCATAGATGATAAAAAAGGAAAGAACTAGTGTACCAGGGAAGAGAGAAGTGTACAAGTAGAGGCAGAGGCTAACAGTGCAAATAGGTGTCAGATTATACAGATCAGAACAAAGGGCAGACATGAAGAAGGTGCCATGAAGATGCATGAAAGAGCCACATTACTGTTTCTGGGAAAAGAGCCCTAAGAAAAGAGCACAGAATGTGCAAATCCACTGAAAATAAAATGTGCAAGGATGCACAAAAAGATGAGGCTTAAGAAGTTAAACCCCATTAAGGTGAGCATTAGAGACCAAGTGGGGAAGGGGGATCTAAATTGAGTACCAACTAGTTCATTTTGTTTATTTCTATCTTCAAGTAAATCCTCTGCATCTTCTTCGCCTATGCATTTGATTGTTTGTATGTTTATTTGTATGTTGAGGTATCTGAGTCATGTTAAAATATCTTTGAAAAATTACGGTTTTCTCAACTTTTATTTTTCTGTTAGCTTTCCCTTGTGTTTTCCTGCAATTATATTAGTGCACAGAAGTAAATGAATATTATCCCTTCGTTACAGATTATTCCCTTTAGCAATAAAGACCAATTCTTTTGTCCAACGTGATGTTTTTACTTCGTTTCTCCTTTTTCTGGTATTGATACTGCAACCCTTTCTTTCATGTTTCATCTCATTCACCTGAATATCTGCTCATCCTGAAATTTTATTGGTTTACTTTGTTGTTCAGGACATTGTTATATGTTAATTATTTTTATCACAGTGTTTATTTTCTCATTTTTACTGATTCTATATATTTTTGGTGTCTTCTTGCCTTATTATTTAGAATTTCTATGTCTTCTTCTCCTGTGTTAATCATTACCCAAATTAAATACATATACACTATATGTAATATATATATATATATATATATATATATATATATATATATGTATGTATGTATATTCCATATGTATTGTATTTCCCTGTCCAAAAAAACCTGTGCTTTGGATCAGAAATTCTGCCAGTTCTTACTTTTTCCCTGTCTACACATCACACCAAGTATATGCACTTTCCATCGGAGCCTGCACATTCACCTACATAATTGCACACACACACACACACACACACACACACACACACAGAAACACACACAAACACTTTGTTGTTTCACACAGCTAGAGTCAGACTCATTCACCTAGTTCAATACTTTGTTGAAAGTGAATCTTCTGATCTTAGACCAAAGAGTCATGGTGGAACTGTCTCAGTAAAAAATAGAGAGCAGATGGTTTACCCTTTTAAGTCCTCAGGCCTTTGGATGATACTTTAAAGTAAAGTCATTCTTCCATCTGTTGAAGCAACAGAAGCCCTAAAGAGATATCAAACGGCTTAAAGGAAATTGTACATAAAGTATTATTTCTTTTATTAAAATGTATTTCTTTCCCATCTTTTCGACTATGTGGCTTTTTCTGGTTTGCTTCCATAAATTCAAGCAATTGAGTGAATCTCTGCTTCATTATATTTATTAAAAGCCCATTTTCAATACAAGTCACAGGTGAAATCTCTTCCTAGGGACAGAACTCATGTAACAACTAGGTAGGGAGATCAGCACATGCTCAGGGAACTCCTGGGAATCTTCTTGCTTTTGATTTTCTCAATTAGATACAAACTATATTACAATATTGAATTCTAGGAAGGCTCTAAGACAAAAATGTTACCACTTTCATTTTGCACATTAAAAAACTGAGTTCCAAGACGCCCAGTTTAGGTCAGTTAGAGGCTCATCTAGGACTCAAGCATATAAGAGATGATTAATGTATACGGTGGGTATTTCAATTTTTTTAAAAAAATATTACAGTAAAAGATACATTATCAGTACTCCCCACCCCTCATAAAATTCTCTCCCTCTCTTCAAACCCACTTGACCCATTAGTCTCACAACTTTCTGATCCAATTCTGGAACTCTTCTTTGGTGAACATGCTTACAAGATTTGATAAAAACTACCCTGAATGCTACTGCCTTGTGTCATGCAACAGAAAGGGAGGGTCCTAAAAAGTAATATGTCCTCATCTACTAGATCTGGCACCATCCAACTTCTGGCTCTTTTACTGTGCAAGGTAAATGCTTTGAATGTATTGAGGACACCGAGGCAGGCACAACAGCACCACCAAAGTCGCCCATGAAAGAAGACTTCCACAACTGCTTCAGAAAGTGTCAAAACAATGGCATAAGTGTGTTCAAAGTGAGGGAAAATATTTTGAAAATTAATGGCACCTTGTTTTATCTTAATCTTTTTTTAAATAAAAAAAGAAAATTAATGGCATGTGTTTTTACTGTGATAGCTGTTTTAAAATTTTGAAACATTTACACTCTTTGATTATACTTTGTATGTATATTTGATCCCAAAACTGATACTTCCTGAAGATGCTTTCAAGAATAGACAATAAAATGGCAGATGAATCCGTGTATGAAATAAGTAGCTACATACATTCAGTTTGGGAGTTTTCAGGAATTCACTTTAACTGTATTTACTTCACAATTGCTTCCTGCCTTCATCTGAGTAAAGAATATTCCTGGATTTGGAATTAAAAGATCAATTTCTATGATTTATAGGCTCTGTGATTCATGAGTGTTACCAAAGCTTTTATTTCCTTCTTCTTTGAAGCCAGAGGTTTTGTTCCAATCAGTATTTTTTTAAGCTGTGCTCAAGAGACTAAATATCTGAGTGAGGGGAGGCTAAAATTGTTTGCTCTGCACAGCTGTCGCTTTTTGGTTCCTTTCTTAAAACTTCTTTACATAATGTTTCATTTTAAGACACTGATTCACCTTAGACAGTGCACATAACTGTAGTGAAGAGTACAGGAAGAATGGTTTTCTAGGAAGAGCATGGGACATTAAGGGCATCCTAGAACCAAGACACCACCATCTGAACCTCCTACTTCCCTACCCAGTGCCCACTGCAGAGCAGCTGTCATGGACAGGGAGCTCGGCCAAACAGAGGGAAAGTTTATGGGAACTGGCAAGAACGTGGGATGAAAATGAGTCCTAAGCTTCAGCCTCAGGGACAGTACAGCCTTTAGTCACGTCCAAACTGAGTTAGGTAAATCCAGCTTAATTCTTTGCTGTAGTAATGAGGAGACCTGAGAAAGAAGAGGTGAGCATTTTAGAAGTGTGTGCTATTTAGAAGGATGTGATATTTTAGAAGTAAAGATGATAATAGAGACAGCAAAAATACACTTCAAGCCAATGATACAGAAAATCAGAAATAATGCTCCCAAGTCTACTGTGAAAAAAGTGTGTAATTGTCAGAAATTCTGAAAGTGTATTACATCATGACGTTAATTATACAAATTGACAAGGCTGAGTTGCAATTGTAATTGTTGGAAACATTGTGGAGTCATGATTTTTCACGAAATTTCTTGACAAAACTGAAGATCAAGAAAAATTTCTAGCTCTGTCTCATTGAGGAGATGTCCCTACCTCTTGAATAATAGCCTGCATTTACTTATTTCCTTATTTTTCAGTACTTGCTTAGTTTCCAAATTGAAGCCATAAGACAATGTGTCACAAAAGAAAAAAAGAATAACAGGGCTAGAATAGAGAGCAGAATTCCACAGCATGGTATATGGAATGTGTCTGAAAGGGGGAATCTTAGATTTTCCACAGGGAATTTGCAGAGAAATTCAGCTGGTCCATCTCATGTTGTCACACTGAGGCTAGACAGCATAAAGATGGGGCGACAGAGAGAGACCAAGGGCAGATGATCAGATGTAGAGAGGTGTGATAAGTACTCACAAGCATTTGTTGTGGAACCGAAGTCTCAGTGTTTTCTTCATTATAACTCTGAATAACTTAACCTTGGATCACTTCACTGTGGGTATTTGTTTACTTTTCCCAAGTTTTAACAGAGCCGTTTCTCAGGTCCCTGAGGAATCCACTGAAAATATCCATTATGCAACTTTCTGAGGAGACGCTGTAATATCTGGGGCTGACTGCCCCAGTACAGTCAAGACAGACAGGATGTGACAAACACAAACTGCTAGAATGGAAAAGGGAGCAGCAGGGAGTATTTGAAGTTGACAGTAGAAAAATAGTCTGAGCATCATAATTATGTATAGTAAAATTGGACTCTATTGAAGCCAAATGACTGCTTGAGGCCATGCAGAACCTTATTTTTGATTTTGTGGCTTGTGAGTTAAGTTCAATGGGACTCTGAAGCACATCCTTGGTATAGAACCATAGTTCACATGGAGCCCCTTTTCCTGGTACCTACAAATGTGCAAGATTTATAGGAAAAAGGAAATATACTCTCAGTTTTTCTAAGAAACCTTGTTTTGTTTCATTTAGCAATTCTGTAAATACACTCCCCAGAGTGTCTCCTTGAATTGCAATGACCTTTCATTCTTACCTTGTGAGGGCTTGGAACTCTCAAGGTTAGTTTTTCTTTCTACAAGCTCTTTTCCATCTCCAAAACTTATTCAGCCTTGATTAAAATGTGATAATATCATAATATGTATGCATCTTTGTTTTCCATATTAAAATGGTCATATGCAGTTGTGGGTTATACAACACTAACAGTAACTCTCTCCAAAACTTTTCATTTTCCGTCCTGCCATCAATTAACTAAGGAATTAAAAAATATACATCACTATTTATTTCAAGAATGGGAAAAGATGATGTATCTTTTACTTCTTCTATACTCATAACTATCTATTTCTTTTGAAAAGATTTGTATTCCTGTTCTAACAAATAACTTTTGAATTCCTATCCGGGTCTCTCTTCTTTTATGTAGTGTAGAAACAAAAAATAGTATGTGCTGCTTAGAGAGTTGGGGAGTTATTTAGGTGCTGAAATGTTAGCTAAAAGACATCAGAGAACATAACAGTCTCTACGGCTACAACCCACCATTGCCTATGTGCTCCCAAAATAACTGGATATTTCTACAAGCTAAATAATGAACAAATCAGTCAAGTCTATTTTTTTTTTTTGGGTGTGGGGGGGAGATGGTTGGAAAAAAACATATCACTGAACTAGAAGGGCCAGGTTCCACTCTTAGTATTCCTGGATTTAAATTCTTGAGTAATAAAGTTGGAAGCCTGTAACATGACTTGATGATTACATGGATATTTAAAGTTTTTACTTGCCCAACACTTTTTCTGTGCACTTCAATTGTCTTTGCAGACCTTTAACTTCTACAACACCTTAGATCCTTCTTTACACCCAGGCACACTGTGGCTACAGTACCCAAAGGAAGAAAACTATCAATTACATGAGTCCCATTCCTGTCTCACCAAAGGAAGCCCGTAAGCAAAGACAAACAGGTTCTTGACTCTGAAAATTTGTTAGGAATCACTCTGAGATTCCACTTAACACTCTAGAGCTCCCCTGCTGGCTCAGGTGGAAGCTACCTCCTCATAACTTAGGAGATCTGCTCCTGGTTCACTTCTTCCTCCTGATCCTATTTGCCAACATGTTTTGGGTTCCCATCAGGGGAGCACAATTAGCATCCAATTCTTCATCTCAGGGTGTGCTTCTACGGAATAGGAGCTAAAAGAAGAACCATCTCTCCAACATTTAAGCATTCTGGAAGGGTCAGTCTGTCAGACACTCTTTTTTGGGACTTGTATCTTGATTGTATCTCAGGACATGAAGCTGGTTTTCATGTCAGTAATCAGAAGAGAATGCTCACTTTTTTCTACTCACAGATTTCACCTGTCCTTTCACAAGTTTCATTTTCACAGTTTCCCTTCATGTCTGTGAGCTGACATTGTTACTTGTAATAACTTAGTGTTTGATAGCATTATCAAGGTTTGCTTATGGTTACTCAATCCTAACATAGACATAGGATAAAATAATGAAAAAACTA
Organism: Cavia porcellus; assembly: GCF_034190915.1. NCBI lineage: Eukaryota > Metazoa > Chordata > Mammalia > Rodentia > Caviidae > Cavia > Cavia porcellus. The sequence goes on from NW_026947501.1 coordinate 32,462,477, forward strand.
TCTTTCCAACTGTGAAAACTGCTCTGACACCATCTTTGACTTTTGCCTAAGCATGTCCTCCCTGAGCTATTTATGTGACATGTGCTGCACTGCTTATGTGACATGACTGACAAATAATGCTTGAGTACTCCCTAGTTTTATTTGTGCATTCCATGATTTTGTAGTTGACAACTAAACTTGCTGAAACTTTCCAAGAAAATAGTGCACATTTGGTGGGTGCTTTCGTTATAGTGACATTATTAGTGTCTTTCACTGGCACAAGAAAGTACTGTTGACATTTGCACTTTCTGTTTAACAACTTCTGGCCTGTTTTTCAGGAGCATATTTGTTCTTGTGGAAGAGGTAACAGATGTAATTTGCACGCCACATACACAGAAAATCACAGTTAGCTACTTTCTCAAATTTCCACTAACATTTCCTAAAATTCAGCCTAATGTCCTACCTTGTAAACTTTAAGTGTAGTTCACAGTGGGTATTTGTTAATGAAAATATAAATGATAATAACTTTTATCTATTGACTGCTTTGTAGTTTACCCCTCATTTCAGGCTGATTCTCAAGACACATTTATGAATGAGCTTCAGTGTAAATGAGAAAAGGCAAGTTTTTTTTAATCAATCATAAAAACTAGATCTAGAAAAATTATAGCACGTTTGAATGCATGAATACATGCAATTATTTAAAAAAAACAAAAGAAATTATATAGAATTCAAGAAAAACCATACTGGGAAATTAATATAAGTTAATATATTACATATTGTTACCTTGGAAGTAGTTATTCAGCTTACAAGATTTAGGCATGAAAAAATTATCAAACAATCAAACAATGAAAGCACAAACTCTTCGATAAACTTCCAGAGATGAGTAGCACAGTCATCTATCTTGGATATATATACCTGCACACATATATGTATGTATACCTATATACATATAATCCTTTCCCTTCTTAAGTGGCACTTTATTTTTATCTTTTCAGTCTCTTCTGAATTTACCATCTGTTTGAGTTCTCTTTTTCTGCATAATACACTATCCCAAACTTAGCACCTAAAGCTAATATATTAGTATCCGTCGTAGTTCCTGGCTTCACAGCTCAGTTTGGTGATTCCCCCATTCTTTCATGTGTTTGCTCTGTGACCACAGTAGCTGAAACTGCATGAAGATTTGACTAGGTTGGACTTCCAAGGTGGTTTCTACTCTCATATTCCTGACATCTGGGATAGTATAGTCTCTTTCTCTTGGTCTCTGTCTCTGGCTCTCTTTCTCTCTCTCCTTGCCCCCCTCCCTTACCCCTTCCTCCCTTCTTTTCCCTTTCCTCTCTAAATCTCATCTCTTCCTTTTTCTGTAGCTAGCTTAAGTTTCCTCATATTGTAATAGTGTTAGTCTACAAGTGCTAATATCCCAAAGAAGAAAGAGTAGACACAGCCAGTTTTGCTCTCTTATAACAGGGCCCGTGGTATACGTTGGAAGACTTCCACTGTGTTGAATTGTGATTGGTTGAAACACTCCCAAATCAACCTACCATTTCAGAAAGGAGAACAACATCAACCCCACTTTACAGTAGAATGTATCATATACTTGTAAACTCTGCAGATGGAACTCCAAATCAGTCAACATTTTCATAAGAACATGGAAAAGCTAAACAGGAACTGAAAAAATTCTGAGAATTGAAATAGAGAAAGATATTTCAGTTATTTGGGAATTACTTTTTGATACTGTAGAACATGTTTTTTTTTTTTGTATTGACATGTTAGGAAGCCAGTTAAGAGATTCATTTTTCTGTGCTCATTAATTTTTAGGTGCAACCTAGAAATTGCCTGGTTTTAGTGTCAAAAACAGTGAAGACTATCTGCATCAGAAATGTAGACCAAATTGTATTTTCTCAGAATGGCAAATAACATCTGCAAATTCAAGGGAATTGAGTTTCTTCCAAATTGGTCCTACCTCTCAATATTTTATCATTACTGTCTCTGTGATCCAAGAAGGTGGACCATATTCTACCTCCCAGTCTTGCAGAACTAAGCTAGAGAGTATGAATTCTGACACAGCCAGGAAAAACAAGAATGATATTTTCTCTCATACTGTTCTTTGGGTTTTTTTTATTTTGTTTTGTTTCTTTTTTATGATGCAGCTAGCATAATTTCCATAAAGTAAATATAGATTCAATGATGAAGATGACAAAAGATGTAGGTGTTTGTTAATAGGAATGGAAATCATATTTTCTCTCTAGTTTTCTGTGAATAAATGTGACAAGTGCCGGGCTAATTAATTGGGATGGTTAGAATTCTGCTGCACTGCAACCAAAGATATGGGTATAGCTGCCAGTATTCTTACTTACTGTAGTATTAGCACAGAAGCTAAAGATGAGAACTTTGAGGCCAAACTGCCTAAAATCTAATGGTTCTGTTCATTAGCTATGCAACTTTGGACAAGTTATTTGGCCTTCCTCTGCCCATACTTCCTCATCTATAATTGGGGATATGTAACACATATTTCACAGGGTCCTAAGACACCATATACAAAGTATCAAGAAATATAGCAACTTCCTAAATTCTCAGCAGCAATTATTCTCCCTCATGACTTACTCCAGTTCTCTCCATGCATTGAAGGCACAGAATGGAAAGGTTGGAAAAGACTTTGCAGAGGAAGTTGCCATCATCTGAAATTGAGTAAAAAGATAATAAAATTAACATGAAACCATCAATCAAACGCCATCGGAGATTGACCTTCAATTGCTTCGAAACCGGGATCTTACATTATTGCAAGGGACTGAAAGACAGAATTTTATTGTCAGAGAAATTAGATGAGAGAGTAAGAGTGAGCCAAGAGAATCTATTTATTGTTAGAGGAACAACACCGTGAGATAGTCCCAAAAGGAGGCTGGAGGTTCTGGTAGGCCCTCAGTGCCTGTCCCTGGTTAGTCTGTGGCTCAATGTTACGAAGGCCAGCTGTCTAACTCAACAGAAATTCTATTCTTTGCTAAATGGAGTTTTTTGAGACTAGAGAGGACCTAGTGCCTATCACAGATTCCAAGTCTGAAAAAGAGTCAGTGAGTCCTTCATATTAAGCAATCACTATTATTTGGTTTTAATTTTTCCCTCTTTCTTCTTTTGTTGAGAAATGTCAACATGAACAGCATATTTAATCAGTCAGGCTCCCTTCTCATTTTAATATCAGGTTAGAGGCATGATGCACGTGAACAGAATCCTACCCAATGAATTGGTGGAAATTTGTATTTGTGCATTATCTGTAACTCATGAGCATAGGAGATGGAAGCAAATTACTGCAGGGAGGGCAATGGTCCTTACTTTTAATACTTTAGTTCAATCAAAGTTCTTTATTTTAATAAAGAGTACCCTTTATGTTGTTTCTGACAAACAATTAGCCACCAAAACTTTAAATTAGATGAAGATTACTTGTTGTCCTACATTGTTGTTCTGTATTTTTTCTTTTTTTCTTTTAAAATTCAAAAGAAATAAAAATGATGATACAGAATTTCAAAACAAAATAATAGGAGATTAACAATGGTTAATATATTGCCCATTGTTATCTTCAAAGGAGTTGCTCAGATTACAAGACACAGGCATGAAAAAATAAACAATAAAGCACAAACCATTCTTTTTTATGAGTTAGCAGAGATTAGCAGTATAGTTATCTAACATATATGTATATATGTACACATATGTATATATACATATACATACATATGTATATATATACATATATATATATATATATATATATATATACACAATCTTGTCCGTTGCTTCTTTTCTTCTTTCCCCCATTATAATTGTTCTTTCCTTCTGAGCAGTATTTTTCCTTTCACTTTCATATCTATTGTACAGTTTGGGTCTTATTTACCCTTTTCATTTTTTTATCCTGGAGAAACAATATAACATTTATGCATGCAAATCTGATTTATTTCACATTTTAAAAGTATTGTCTCAGACCAAAACCATCCAGGACAGTCTATATGTTTAATGATGCTCCAGAGCAGAATGATGTTTCTTTGACAGCTGGAAGTACATTCTCTATGATGAGAGGTAAATTTCACATGTTACATAAAAGGTTCTATTGCAGCAGACCTAAGCACTCTCCTGAGACAGGATTTGATGGCTTAGAGTCAGAAGCAGACAATCAGAAAGATTTCTAAATAAATGAACAAGGGCAGAATTAAAGTAAGCAAGACATTTTTAGAAGGCTACTCATTCTCAGATGCAATGTATGGGCTTGCCCTTAAGAGTCAGAGACTTTTAAAGATCCAAGATTCAACTATATCTCATAATATTGGCCCTGGGAAGAATGTTACTTGCAAACAAAAACCAAAGAAAGTTGTATCTTATATTTGTCAGACAGTAAAAATTTATCATGTTTCACTATTAATCCTTGTATTTAGAGAATGTTGGCTCCTGATCAAATACAGAGGATAGAAGCCTGAAAAGTAACTGCCCCTGCAGAGTGGTCATTTTTTGATTAAAATCTCATTACTCTCTTGGGCAACAAATGCTTGATTTGAACAACTGCCCATAGATACATCTCAAGCCAACTAGTTTATGCATCATGTTACTTGTCTACAATAAAGTGTCAAGCAAATATGGAAACAAACATGACTGTTCCAGGAGAGTTGCCAAATATGTTAGTCTCAAAGTGATCTCCAAGAGGGAAAGGATAGAGAATACCCTTTACCTTCTTACATGCAAAGTGTAATAATTTTTTTTCTACCTGTATCATACCTGCATTTGTCTAGCTGAGCTGGAATTGATAATCATTACTTCCTGGGAATCCAGTTTCTCGCCATTTTACTTTCATCCATTTCTGTAGAAGCTATAGGTTGAAGAAAGCATTTCCCATTAAAGAGTATGGACAATATGTGTTCTAAAATTTCAGGAGCTCCTATCTGCAGATATGTGGCTATTGGTTCCTCTCTTTTGCTCCCAATTCTTATTTCAATCTCAAGGAAGTGAATGCACAAAAAGATTCATTGATTTCTCAAGTGGTTTGATTATGTTATTTGTTATTTGGATTGTTCTCTTCCCAAGGCACTGAGTTTGTCAGTGGAAAGGGATCCAGCTCATATGTCATCCGTATTTATTTTTGTATCCTACTTACTTATTCAAGGAGAAAATTATTTACCTGTGCATTGCCATGGTTTCCATTGCCATGGCAGCCACGAGATTGTGTTGCTAGGATAAGAGGGAGGGAAAGAGGATGGAGGGAGAGAAGTGGAGTGGGAGACCAAAAAGATTAACAATAGAATTGTGGAGTGGAGTTATGTTCAGCAACCTCTAGAGCAATGCTTCAGATAACCAGGGATAGGGATTTTGGGGGACGGAGCTCGCCTGTAGAGGTGATTGATTTGGGCTTCCTCTCTGTTTTTGTTGAGGAAAAATAAGGATAGAAGATAAACTGCTGGAAAGGTAATTAGTGGTCCTCAGGAGTTCAGCTGTCATATTTTGGGTTGGTGCCTTTTAAAAAAAGGGTGGTGGTTCCTGCCATGCTTAATAAAGGTTTGGAATGACTACTGCCTCCATAAATCATTTCTGTTACCCAGAAAGGCAATGATGGCTGTGGCAGTGAGGAGTAAGTAGGGTTACACTAAATTCCCCAGAGCTGAAACGGAATACTATTTATTGGTGCCCTGGAAGCACATTTCCTATGCTGAGAGCTACATTTCACTCTGCAGTCATTGAGAGATGAGCGAATTCCAGCTGACGCTTTAACTGTCTGTTTTTTTTCCAAAGTCAACCTGGAAGAGAAGTACATGCAGAATGACGGGGATTGAATGGCTTGAACCATCACCTAGGTGATCAGTTGTAGTGCTACATCGTCTCTAAGGGATAAAAGATGAATATTTTTTTAAATTACCAATCAATTTTCCTAGAATGTCTTTAGAAGCTGGGGTATGATGAATACTCCATTTCCCAGGATAAATCACTGAGGCCTAGATGGAAATTTATGTTTTCATGATCACAAAACAAATGAATGATAGCAAAAAGAAAGAAATTCTGAATTTTGGATACACATGAAGGTCAAATTAACAAACTGAGCTTTTATTTCCTGATCAACTCTGGCTTCAGTGAAAGAATTTAGCAAAGACATATTGGCTCCTGTAACTCTTCTGTTTTTTTCCACAGGAACATTTCCGAGTGGGAACAATGATTTAAAACTGGTTAGTATCATCTTGAACTAAGCACTGGCTTCTCATTGGAATTCCCTAGTGTAATTATCTTTGTTTTCTCTTGTAAAGGTGGTAGAATATTTAGGCCTACAACATTGCCTGCATTCTGAAAATACTCAAACCACCTACCTTATTGAGCTGTTTGTCAAATTTTCTTCCCTTTCTTCTTTGACTGCTCTTTGATGCATTGCCAAAGGCTTTCTTCTGGGTTACCTGGCAGCATTCCCTCAACAGTGAAAATCAGATGGGTCTCTCTTGAGTCAGCTCTTAGAGCTGACCTCCTTTTTGAGACACCTATTTGCATGAATAAGGCCCCTGATGACATCAATGGTTTTGCAGTATTGAGTCACTTTTTGGATTTTGCCTAAAAGATGTGAAGAATATAAATGTTTTTCATGAAGTGTGTGGGCCAGTTTTTCATTCAGGAAGGGAAATGTTGCAGATGACAAAATCTGGAAACAGAACTTGTCTGCTTGGTTTCTGTGGGCGTTTCCACTCATTTATTTTATAAGAATGCATTAAGATATATGTGATGAAAAGTTTGGTACCAAATAAAAAATAAAAGAATACATGCCCTTTCCTCAAGGAGCTTAACTCTGGCCAGAAGAAAAAGTAATGTTAAGAAATATATTATGACTCAAATAAACAATATAAATAATGAAGATTCTACATAGGAGTTTAAAGGCACAGAGAATGAGAATGCTGAAGAGCTGGATAAGACTTTGCAGAGGAAATTGTCCTCAGCTGGAAGGAGGCTAACAAATAAAAGAATTAACATAGGATAGTTTAAATAAATTATAAATACACGTACAAATAACACTGCTTTTCGAGGTTGTGTGTTTAATTTCTCACAACAAACACTTCAGTGTGGGTATCAGTAGGAATAATAATGAAAAGGTAACGAATATGAAGATAGAAAACAAAATAATATGAAGAAGTTGGCTGAAGGAGAATATAAAATATGCTGTATGATACAGATAATCCCGTTGCCTATTTTATTTTCAGCTTTAATAGGAATAAGGGAAAAACAATGGCAAAACAAACAGAAACAGAAAAACTAAACAGCAAATCTCAGCCTAAAGAAAGGCACAGAGAGTGAAATGTACCTCGTGGAACTATGATCTCAAAGATGAATAGGGGGAGCCTTCAGCATGGGATCATCACTTCACAAGACCTGTGGCACATCGGGTATATACACATTTCCAGTACCAGATTTAGAGGATCACTAACATGCTTCACTGTGTTTTTAGGTGAAGTAAATACCTTAAAGATGAGGCAGGAGAAATAAAGACACTGAGGTGTTTGTCTAATGAAATAAGAAGGAAGCATTGATTTATATACAGGAACATCAGAACTACAGCTTCTCTCTAACAAGGAACAACTGCCACACAAAGAGGGCCACCCTATCCTTGTCATTGAAGACCCTGTGAGTCTCCTGCTTACCTGGATAATTACAACTTTCTTAAAGAGACAATTTCACTGGAAGATGAAGTTCATCTCACGAGGCAGAGATATATTATGAAGGCATCTCCTCTTTGACTTACCAATGGGTTATTAAAAAAAGAATGTGATATCTATTAAAAGACAGTCTTTCTGGTTGAGAATATTTATGAGTAATCATAGTAGTTCATAGTGTATTAGAATGTTTTGTACTCTTTCTTAGATATAATTTTTGATCTAAGAGAAGGAAATTTTCCAGAGAAGCAGAATGGGGATGCAGACAAAGATAGAAAGACATTTAGTGTATTATAAGGAAGTAATTCATAGGATTATGGAGGCCACCTAGACCCAAAATCTATGGTAAGCAAGCTGGAGACCCAAGAAAGATAATGTACAATTCCAGCATAAATGGCAACAGGCTGAAGAACCAGGAGGAGCCTCTGTTTCAAGAACAAACTGATATCACAGCTCAAGGCATTCAGGCAGGAAAAGGTCCCTCTGATTGCAGAGATTGCCAGTCTTTCTGTTCTAGTCAAACTTCACCTAATTGAAATATTAGAGAGGGTGATTCACTTTATTCAAAGTATTAATTCAAGTGCTAATCCCATCCCGGAAGCACCCTCATGAATACATCCAGAGTAATGCTTAACCAAATAGCTGTGCACCTCGTACCTCAGCCAACTTGGTCATGTAATTAAATATCACAAATATATCAGTTGTCAGTTTAGCACACATACACATCTGATTAGCAAAATTGTTCTCTAAAAAATTGAAGCAAAGATCATAAAAGGCACAGGGGACCAGGAAGGGAAGAAAAAAAAGATAAGAGAAAATATTTTTAATAAACAATGTTAAGCACCAGAAATAACACAAGTGCCATGGGGATGAAGACATGCAAAATTTACTGTAGGTGCTGAGTCTTCACAGAAGAAAATCTTCAGGAACCCTTAGAGATCATCTTGCAAAGAGTTTGGCCTTAGAAACTAGCAGGGTTCCAACCTTACCCTTGATATTGCGCACCTATGTGACCTTGAATGAATCTGCAAAGCCATGTCCTTGACATAGCAGGAGAGTCTCATCTGTAGAATGAAAATAATGATGTGTTTTTCCATAGCAAAATACTGCCTTAATGTGTTATGTCAAACAAAACACCATAGACTCAGCAATTTAGCAATTTAGTTTTCACAGAGACTAGAAAGTTCACAGTCAAAACGCGAGGTCTGTTTTTGGCTTGTACTGTCTCAATCCAAATACCATTCTCTTCTAGAAACACCCTCACAAAACAATGAGAAGTTACTCAAATTTGTATTAAAATGTGGGACTAAGGATGTAGCTCAGTGGAGGAGTACTGTATTTGTCTATTATGTATAATTCCAATCCCTAGAGTTTAAAAAAGTTATGAAATGCAACTAAGAGATGTCTCTTCCCATAAGGATACTAATCCTAATATATCAGGAGCCTGCCCTTGTGATATCATCTAATCTTAATTACTTCCTTGTAGATCTTACCTCCCAGTACAATCATACTGCATGTTAGGAATTTAATACATGAATTGATGGGGCACAATCGAGTCCACAGTAAGTATGAAGTGCAGCTCCAGTAAGTCAGCAAGAACTGTATTCAAAACTAATTCTTACCCAAACTATCAACTACCTACCTAATCCTTTTCTCTGTGGTATTAAAATGGCAGGGCATATCACATAAAGACTAGATAGACAGATAGATATCTGACAGAAAATATTTTTACATTATCAGAAGGATTAAACTCTGGACTATATTTGAAATTTGCAAAATACTATTTCACTTAGTGTTTACATGTTGTTTTGCAACCGAGATTTATTTCATTCATTATATCATAATTAAAATGATCTATTATATACGCTGTAAAGTAGATAACTATGGTTGGTACATAATATTCCAGTTCTAAGTGTCTATGTATAATTATTGATTGATTCTCTTCTTCAAAGTCACATTATTTATTGAGTTGTTACTGTGTTCAATGACATAAAATTTTTGTATACACATCTTTGTATTTGTGCATGTGTGTTAGTGTGTATATACATATTAGGTTAACCTTGAAGTTTAATGTAAATTATTAGAATGCCATTCAGAAAGTTTACTGTGCTTCATTTATTAATCATTCTCAGTTAACTTTATTTTCACATCATTTGATGGTTCATTGTTCTACCACTTGGGATTCTTTTTCTTCTTCTTCTTTCTCCAGGCGTAGCTGACATTTACCCTCTCTGTTGGCCATTATTTCTACAGATAACCTCAACACTTACCTTGCTGAGAAGAAACTGTGATATTCTGCCAAGCCAATTATTCAACCTTCAAACTTTTTAATTAAACATCCTAAATTGAGAGAATCGTGTTGCCGCGGTAGATTTCTTATGTTAATAAAATTCAAATTAAATGCAAGCTCTAGGCCAGAAGTAAAAGGCCATGGACAAGAAAAACAGTGCCAGTTCTTCCTTCCAATATGCAGGAAAGGTGCTTTCCTCACCTGCTGGCTTTGCTGATCTTTGGTTCTATACCCACTCTTACATGCAATGTACGTGCATGGGCACACACGCATACACACACACACATGCACAAATACACACTTGTGTTTAGCCGCACCTATTTTCCTACCCCTACTCATATGTATCGTAAGTGACTCCATAAAAAGCCCTTCTAGTAGGAAATGTTGATGTTTAGAGTTGGTTGGTAGCTCTCACTGGAATAAAAACACAAATTTTATGCTTTGAGAATATCATGAGTAAATTATCCTCCATCCTCATCTCTCCATGCATCCAATTTCTACCAGTTCTTTCATATATCTTCTCAAGGGTCTTTCCTGCTTTTTTTCTATAAGACAGTTAAAACATTACCTGGATTTATTCAGTATGTAATTACACATTGTTTGTCAAATGTCTTAGAGTATAAATCAAATATCTTCTAACAAAATTGTAAGTTTCCAAATATAGGAATTTTGGGTATTTTTTTTTTTTTTTTTTTTGCTTTCTTCTTACTGTTCTTATAAAGATGTACTAGGAATTCTATACAGATTTATTTGAAAAGTTAAGAACAGGAGCACTAATTTATCCTCAACTTACATAAAATCTACAGTAGATTGGAGATACAAGCATACACAACTTTGAAGAACAGATATGCCTGTTACAGCTGACAAGTAATTATCTATATTACATCTATAGTCATCTATATTACACCATCAAATATGGAAAGAAGAATTGTCTGGCTTCCTCAATCAAAGTTCTCTTTCCAATAATCTCTTTTAATTTTTTACATCCCCAGCTACAGCATGGTTCATAATCAATTCTTCTATTCTTCCTTTAGTGCTCATTGTCACCTACCTATCAACAAAGCCTTGGCTTAATACAATCATTTAGTTTCTGTGAAATTATAATTAGACTGCTAACAAAAATTAAATAACCATGCAGACTATGGTCCCAGCAAATTCATTCCATCTCCCAGCATCCATTCCATAGTTCTTCCCATCTTTCAGCTATGCCTCTGTGTATCATCTTTTATCTTTTACCTATTTATAACTTTAACTCTAGCCTCTTTACCTTATTTCCACTCTTTCCTGCTTCTTTTCTTTCTTATACTTTAATTCTGAGACATAGTGTCTATATTCACTAGAAACAAATAAGTAACTGGCAGTAGTTACTTTTCTACTTACTATTTGATGTCCAAATCCCTTCACTCTTATTTTCACCTGCCAGAATTTAATGCAGCTTCTTTCCCAAAGGTTATTTCTATCTGTCCTTATCATTCTCACTACAATTACAACACCTAAGCATCCCTTTCCGCTTGAAAAGTCTGACTTACTTGATTTCATTCCGGCTACCGCTTACTACTCTACCTCAACATCTCTTCTGAATTCTTGCTGCTTTTCCTGTGATTACCTCTCCTCAAGTTTTCACCTTAGTTCACTGATCTATTTACAGACTCTTCGCTTTATTTTCAAAATATCACCTACTCTGAGGTTTTGATGCTCCTTGATCTTATCCCTCAATCAAAGCTCTCTCCAAAGCTTTAGACCTATCAGCCTGGTGAACAATTTCACTTGAATTTCCTACAGAATAATCGTGTCTCAAACATTTACAAGGTCTCTATCTTTTTTTTCACCAAATATGATCCCACATATCTGTACCTTACCCAAATTTGTTGTTTAAGCCTGTTGAACAAAGTGGCCTCTTGAGATTGAAATGTCTGTATAATTTACCTAAAATAATAGTTTCAGATTCTATTTGCATCTCTCAAAGAAGATCTTCATTTGAATTAGAACACTTATCCTAAAACATAGAGTTTGAAGCATAGTGTAGAGCTTATATCAATATACAATCATTCACCATCCTCCTTCACAGCATTGTTGAGAATGCTGCACCTGACATAAGCTTTTTTATAGAGTCTTCAGACAGGGGATTCCCCAAGTGGATCCCCAATTGGATGTAGCAGTGACACAGGCAATGCACTTGCTTTGTGGATTCTGCTGCCAGGCAAGTATGATGATGCATAGCCTACCAACACTCAGAGTCTGGCTTTGGGAAGTTACAGGTGAGATTAATTTGGATATCTTTTGCAACTGATACAAGGATCCAATACTTAGATGTACTCTGTTGGTTTGTTTAGCCTGTCAGCATTATTCTGATTACTCAGTGCCATCATCACAGGCTACAAGATATAAAATAGACAAAGCAGCTAATAAGTTAAGAAAACTCTGATTAACTTCCATGAGAACTCAACAAGCGTTGTACAGGTTAATTGAATTTTTATAGATTAATTCTTTTTTCCGGATTCTAAAAGGTTGTTCTATTTCAGAGTCTACCACCAAACCGGTGATGGGAGAAATTAAAAATCCCAAACTAAATAAATTGTTTCTGCTTTCATCCTGGGGATTGCAATGTGCTAACCATCAAATATGAAATTTGGAGCACAGAAATAATAATTGAGTTCTAAGGGTATATGAACACACTAATAGGAATATGAGGTAAATGTTTGACCTAATAATAGTCAAATGATTAGTCAAATATTTGATCTAATAAAATCAAACTGAGGATATGCAGACTCAGACACTTGAAGAAAATTTCTACAAAGCTTCAAAATTCCCAAGAATTTTAAGTAAAATTCCAGATAATCTGTGCCTTTCACATTCTAAATCAGTACCTGCCAAGGAAGTTTAGACAATGATACTGAGGTTGAACTGAAATCGCTTTGCATTACTATCCATTAATTAGAAGTCATTGTAATGGAAATATTTTGTTAGTGTTTTACTTAATATTTTTGGAACTTATTTAGGTTTACTAAAATAAAGGAGACAGCACAGAGAGTCCCATATACTTCCTCCCTGTCTTGGTTGCATTTTTCTCCTTGCTGAGACAAAACACCCAACATGCAGATTTAAAGGGGAAATAGTTTACTTCACTCACAGTTTGTAGAGCTATTAGTCCATAATCAGCTGGCTCCAAGGCAGCATGGCACAGGGCAGAGGTCAATATGTTGTTCATGGTGGTGGAAGACAGCAAAAGTGACAAGATAGAGAGACACGCCCTTTTCCACCCTTTATATTGTGTGCAGACTACTTAATCCCAGAATTGGACCATGAATCAATTGCAAAATTTAGATTCAGGCACCTCAGAAAAGTCCGCCTCCCCATGACCACATGAGGCTTTGGAGGAACATTAGACACAAACCATAACCATCTCTCCTGCCCCTAAATTTCTTGCATGAATGTGATATATTTATTACAACTGATGAACCCATATTAGTACATTGTATTAACAAAAGCCCACATGTTATGCAAATATTCACACTCTGTTGAACATTTTGTGGATTTTGTGAATATGTGACAGGTATTCACCATTACAGTATCAGATGAGTTCACAGTTCATGCACTCCCCTAAAAAGCCTTGGTGATCTATGCATCTCTTCCTCCTACCACAACCCCAATCCACCATCAACCTCTTTTGTTTTACTGTGCCCATAATTTTGCCTTTTCCAAAATACTTCTGAGTTTGAATCATATAGAGGGTAAACTTGATATATTGGATTCTTTTATGTAAGTCTTCCATGTGCTTTCACACATCTTTCTTTTATGGCTAAATAATACTCCATGTGATCAATTTAGAAACATTTTCTTTTAACAATAGATCCTAAAATTTTGGAGCCCAGAAATGTCATCCAAGAAGTGCCACCATTTCTGCCTTCACCATTAAGGAAGTAGAATTCATTTGCTGAGGGAAGATGGATTACGGATGTAAATTATGTCAAGATATGATTGGAAAAATTCTACAACTCATTTCATACACCCTCAGAAAACTCCTACCCAGACATGAAAATTTTAACCTCCAATATTCACGTCAGTAAATACACTCTTTTAAATTCTCCTATATTCTTTTTTTTTTTTTTTTTTTTTTTTTTTTGTCTTTTTCCTTTTATCGGTACCGGGGATCGAACTCACGACTGCCTGCTTGCGAGGCAGGCGCTTATGCCACTGAGCTAAATCCCCAGCCCCAAATTCTCCTATATTCAACTGTTTAGGTGCTGGTTGTCTCTTAACAAACTATTGCAATATTCTCTTATTTTGTTGCTAGAAAAGTCTTTCTGATGAGAAAATCTTATTTTGTGAGTATTCCACTTTAATTATTTTGGCAACTCCTCACTCCTCTTGCATAAAGTCCCAGTCTTTCATGTTGATTCTCCAGATTTATCTTTGGCTCCTGCCTGTCTCACATTTTATCCTGTGGCAACAACACTTCACATGCAAAAGAAAGAAAAACACCAGGAATGCAGTCTTCTCTTGCTTCTGAAATACCATTCCATAGCCCCTAATCAAATTCACTCAGTTTACTCTTATCTGAAAAAGTATGTATTATGAGATGCCTTCCCTGAAATAACTTTTCAGCCTCCTATTTATGTTTCATTAAGTTAATGCAATTCTTTACTTTGTAGCTCCATTATTATGCCTCATATCTTCATATTTGCCTTATGTATCACAAATACAAAAATTTCTTCATCAGTCAAGGTGCCAGTCCTGGAACACATTCAAAGATGTTATTTAAACAGACAAAAGAGAAGATGTCTAAGGCAAATCTTACTTCTGTGGGGTCTCTTAGTGGAAATTTTATCCCTGAAGGCTCTGCCTCTCCCTGTGAAAAAAGACTGCATAAAAGATTTACATTTGACCCAAGTCTCAGTCCTAGGCAAGAGGGAGCTACAGCGAGTTTCAGGAATTCTCCAAAAGGTGAGTTGCTGTATGTTGCTATTTTCCTTGCAAATGTCTTGGAACAGCATTCCAATATCTACAGACTGTTTTTCACTTTGCTCCTTATTTGGCATAAACAACATTCCCCTCCTGCCTACTTCTCATCTTCCCATTCTCCCCTGGAGTGCAGTGACAATGTGATGCTTATGAAGTTGTCCCAAAAGGAGATGACTTGAGTCATCCATCACCTGGCATCCTTGCAAGTCAGAGCTGAGATACAGACTTTATCATCAAATGGGAAACTTGGACGTGAAGTGGGAATTTATTTGAAAAGTGATAATGAGATCAGACTCTTACCCACATCTCAGAGGGTCATCATTTCAATACCTACCTCTCAAATTTCTCTTTCCTCTCTGCCCTGCATCTCTGGCTCAGGTTCCCCCTATTCATTTACTCATGAGTAAAGCTAGGCAGCAGGCAATGATCCCTATTCAGAGAGGCCATTTATTCTTCTCCAATTTTTAAGGTCAAACTATACCAGCTCTGTTCACTTATGAAACATAATCACACTCCTTTTTCTCCTCTGTCACTTGACTGAAGAGTATCTGTAAGGAAAGTGGGAGGGGTGACAGACTTTTTGATGTGTTTTTCACATTATTTCAGTCCGTTCTTTGGAAAATACAGACTACTTTTCTCTGGCTGGGAAATATTAGATGTTTTCTCAAAGAAGACAGAAGTATCTTGGTAAGAGGACTGTGTAGAAAACCTTCTAACAGATGAGACTGCATGATTTCCTAGGACAGGACTGTTTGTTGAAAAAGTACCCTTTCAAAAATTATGCAAACTGGATTTATGTTTTCTGGTTTCTAAGACAAACCAGGAGCTTATATTAATTGAGTGTTTATTCCATGCCATGTGAAAAGCTCATCAATTTGCATAAATATCCATCAATACAATTTTCACAACAACCATAACCATGATTTTTCCAGCATTTATTGAGCTCTAATTTATGTTAGAACCTCTGCTAATTGATTTATTTGAGCTATTTTCAACCTCCCCACCACATATAATATAGATATTTTTAAATTACCTTTGCATAGATAAGAAGAAAACATAAAGAAAAGTTAACAAACTTTCCCATGAAAACGTAATTGGTAAAGCAGGTCCTAGATTTGCCCCTAGATTCAAATGCATCTTGCCTAAACTGGTAGGTACTATGCTGTCCTGATCTTTGACTATGTTAAATAGATCCTAATATTATATTATATAATAGATCCTAATATATAATATTATATATTATAGGATCTATGTTAAATAGATCCTAATATTATACTCTGATTTTCTATACAAGAACATGAAGGAAAATCAGGTTAGACAACAAATCTTGTCTCATTCTAAACTTAAGCTCCTTGTCTCACACCATAATGTATAGAGACAGAGGGTCTTTGTTCAGGACTGTGTCTTGATTAAACAGGATCTCATGTATGAGATGGGACTCAGGAAAGCACCACATAGTGTTATCTCATAGCCATGCTGGAAGAATCTCTCCTGCTTTTCTCACACCTCAGCCTGCTTTACTATTTTGTAAATATTGTAAATCATCCTAATTTTGTCTTGAAATATCTCCTAAGAGGGTATTTAGTTCTGCCTCATCAAGGTACTAGTGGAGATAGTCATGGGTTTTCATAGTATACTTCCACAGAATATTTCTCATGGAGATATTAGTGCCTAAATATCCTAAAGCATCACCAAGTGTATCTTCACAGAAAATGGATTTATACTGACAGATGTCTTCACGGTTCTGACCGTTTGATGTAGTTTCATTTTTCTGTACCACAATAAGTATTTCCTGTGAGAGTTCTCACAGTGAGTGACAATAGGTGTATCCAACAGGTGAGACAGAAGACACAACAAAAAAATATTACATGAAATAAGAAAAGTAGGTTTACTCTTTAGAGATGCCAGAAGATACAGGGAAGCATATTTCACAGGACCAATGGGGGAAACCATCCACGCCCCAGGTATTCAGATAAGAAAGGGGAGAGAAAGACAGACAAACAGACAGACCGAGATAAACATAGATGGATTGAGACAGACAGAGACAGATGGAGACAGAGAAAAACCATACCCAAGTCAAAGCCTTTTTTGTGAGGTCTAGAGTGTAAATCAAAGCTTCCCCCTGAGAACTTCTAATTAGTAGGTTTATAGCATTCAGGCATGTGTTCCAAGGAAGCACTGTGTCATTTATGTAAATTTATACAAGCTGTGGAAGTCAATGGGGAAAATCAAGAAGATTGTGCCTAGAAGTCCCAAAGGGAGATGATCACAAAAAACTGGATGGCTAAAGCATAGGTCTGAACTACAGAGATTGATCATATTGAGGAACTGGAAAAGGTAAAGAATGGGAAATTGTGTTAAGGGTTTGAGCTTTCTTGGGAATAAGAGAGTTGAATTTATACTCAAAATGGATTCTAAGGCAATATAATATAGAATTCAACATTTATTTATTGCAGATGTTAATGCAGAATGAGGAAACTGATACTGCCTTATCAAAACAGTATTCTGGTATACTCTAAGTTTAACTGAATCACAGAAAAACAAAGGGACTTAAGTGCAATCTTCACACTGATGCTTTCATTTACCTGAAGGTATTGAATTTCTAAGGCTCATCGAGGTGAGACAGGATATTGCACCCTTGAGAAAAATATCCTGTCACACAAATATGATCTCCCAGGTGTCCAAACATCTCTGAAGTGTGAACTCATAAACCAAAGGATTAAGCTTATACTTATGGGAGGGGAGGAAAAACTCTTGACACTCAGTATTTTTTTCTTCTAAAATAGATGGCACAATCATAAGAAATCAACAAATGTAAGTTTTAAAACTTAATATGTGTATTACAAAGTTAAAAAACCAAGTAAAACCAAAATGAGTGCAAATACTGGCTTGATCAATCAGTGATATTCAGATTTTTCAGCCACGGAGAGGGATACACAGGCTGCTTTAAAGATGATACTCGGGTTCATAAAATTTCTAGACAAAAGGATGTCCAAAATGAGTGTCTAATTGACTGATAAGTAACAGTTTATGTTATCTGTTTAAATTCTTTTAAAGTGAATTGCAGAGTGCTCAGTGAGATTTCTGTCTTTGCAGAGACGCCCCAACCATGTTGAGTATGAGAAGTGAAGACAATGAGGCAAAGACATCATGGTTTTTGTTTTGTTTTGTTTTTGTGGTTTGTTTATTTTAAAGGGGATGAAACCAAGGAAAATAAAACAGAATAATACCGATCAAAATAAACTAGCATAAGTGACATAAGACTTCAAAACCTTACAAAATCAGCAATAATTAGTATAATGTCTTTTGTTGTCTTCAAAATAGCTGCAGATACCTTTGGACATAGTAAAAATCACACAGAACAGAATAGAATAGAAACAAAACAATTAATGCAATAAGGGACTTCAAAACAAGCCAATAGTAAATCCAAAATGGCTACCATATTATGTCTTGCTATCTTTTAAGTAGCTGCTCCTGCCATCAGATTTAACATAATCAAACAAAAAAAAAAGAGAGAGAGAGAAAGAGAGAGAGAGAGAGAGAGAGAGAATAAAACTCAACAAAACAATGAAAATGATATGATTTCCAGGTGGGAGTTGCTTCCTAGTAAGGCTTGGTTTTCTCTCTCTGCAATCCACAAATGGCACTGATTCATGGAGAGAGGCTTGGGTCTGGCTGTCCTCACTCTGTCAGGGGCCCATACATGGTACTTGTTTCCAGCAGGGATCACCTCCTTGTGAGGCCTGGTTCCCCCCACCCCCCATAGTTCGCAAATGGTGTTATAAAAAAGTTTGAGAAGGTGAGTACACCATTAACAAGGGAGAGTTGATGTGCAAAAAATAGAAACTATTTCAGGTGACAATTCATAGAGTTAAAGCAAAAATATCCAAAATCATTTAAAATTAAGTATTCATGTTTATTCTGACTTAACAATTCCCTGGTAATTAATGAGCTATAACTTCTCTTTATATGCTGTTATAGTTTAGGTCTCCAAGAGCTCCCAAAATGCTTTTGTGTTCAGAGATGAGTTTTTGAAAGTTAATCACACCACAAAGGTACTATGCTTGTCAGTGAATTAATCCACTCATGAAATCAGAGCTGAATTTGCTGTTAAAAGATGGATCTGGTCAAAAGAGTCAGATTACTGGGGACATGACCTGGAAAGATACCTCCCTGTCTGACTCCTTATTCTATTCTCTTTTATTTTCAAATGCCATGACTTGAACACATTTTTTCTTTGCCATCTCCCTTTGGCAACCAGTTCCTACTTTGAAGCCAGCCAATGGTGGACTGAAATTCTAAACCAAAATGAACCTCTTCTCCCCTAAGTTGTGGATATTGAATATTTTATCCCAGTGATAAGAAATTGACTAAGACAATTGTACATTCATCATTTTTGCTTGCTTTTTAGGTATCACCTGTTTATATTTTCCCAGTTTTGTGCTGTTATTATAAATTTTTGGAGACATCATATATAGTTCAAACACTGCCAAAAGTCCTTGCTCACAACTAAAACCTCCTAAGTCTGTCTTTCAAAGTCCATATTCCTATCAATATTCTGTAATTCTGAGCACCAGCCCGAATTATCCATCAGGCTTCATTTATAGTATCCTAGGGCTTCTCTGTGCTAAGACTCCAAAACCTTTCAAACTCTTTCCACACTCTAGTTACAAAGGTTCCTAAACCAAATGGTAGAGTACAGTCACACCAACGACCCCACTTCTGATTCAAATTTTCTGTTATTCAGCTATCCCACTGGTGAGAAACAATATCTGAAACCCACAGCTTAAAAGAAGAGAGGTCAGATTTAACTCACAATTTAACAATATCTCTGTGACTTTGCAAGAGACTGAGACTAAAAGCAGTGGATTAATTTATAGGTGGAGGAAATTTCAAAGCAGCTCAACATTCAGACTGTGATGTGGATACTGCTGTTTTATTTTAGCTAGATTTATACTGATAATTGTTGGTACAGGGAAGAGTAGGGAAATTTGGAAGACTTAAATATTAGCACTGAAGGACTACATGTCTAGTTGAGAACAGAGGAAGTACAGTAGCTAAAGA
This sequence comes from Cavia porcellus, assembly GCF_034190915.1. Classification (NCBI taxonomy): domain Eukaryota; kingdom Metazoa; phylum Chordata; class Mammalia; order Rodentia; family Caviidae; genus Cavia; species Cavia porcellus. The sequence goes on from NW_026947501.1 coordinate 32,482,424, forward strand.
AAGAACTGTTGAAAATAATCCAAATATTATATAGGGATATAGCTCAGCAGCACAGCACTGGCCTAGAAGGTACAAGGTCCTGAGTTCTATTCTTGCTGAAAATATATATTCTTCTGTAAAAATAAGCCAAATACTTTGTACAAGGACAAGTGGAAAGACAGTTTGAGGCCATCTCATAAGTCAGCAATATCCCATCTATTGCAGGCTCAAAGGTACACAATTGTCAACATGTATTTACAGGAGAGAGTCCACATGATCCTTGCTCTAAAAAGGGCTTCCTAAGAAATTGGTTCCTTGTGATTCATTCATGTACTCAGAGACTAGTGTAGCCATGGTCTAAAGGGACCTGGCTACTGCTTTCTTTGACAGCAAACCTTTTGCAGCACCAGTGTGATGGTGGATTTTGAAGAACTCAAGAGTTATGGAGTGTCATGGTTTATGTCTGTAGCCCCCAGGCCTCATGAGTTTGCATTGTTCATTTGTGATGGTTCATTGTCTAGTGCTTGGATTGATGGTGTCAGTGCTCCACCCACAAAGGGGTGGGACCATGATGTGATGTAATGGCAGGAAGAAGGTGTGTCTTGCTTTTTGCTGGTTCCTGTTTGCTGTTGGCAGCCACCATGAACTGCGGCCCAGCCATGCCTGCCTGCCTTGGAGCCAACTGAGTGTGGACTGAAACCTCAAAAAACTGTAAGAAATATACCTTTCTTTTCCCAACTTTAGGCTTCAGGTATTTTGCCTCAGTGGTGAGTAAAAAGTAACTAAGACATGGAGTCACAGAGGCTTTCAAGCAGGTTTCACTGAAAGGCCTTGAATATCTGGCAAGAGTAGCTGAGAGAAGGTTGTATGAAACTGTGAAAATGAAAGCAAACACATCAGAGAAATCAAGAAGTTTGAGACACTAAGAATGTGAAACACCTGGTGATTAAAGCTACAGACCATGAATGGGGAATGGGTATCCAACAGAGCAGCCAGGAAGACTACAAACAGCCAGACCATGGAGATGGGGCTGCCCAAGCTCTTTGAGGTTCACATTGTAACAACATGTACCTGAAGTGCCAGAAATGGAGCTAGAGAACCTTATGTTTGATGTGCTGGGCTTCAGTCTTGTGTTAGTCCAATTATTTTCTATCCCCTTATTCCTTCACTTTTAATTGGGAATATTTACCCTGTGATGTTGTATCTTCTGATTATGTAACACTATTTATTTTTACTTTTTCAGGTAGGAGTTTGCCTTGAGTCTCAGAAGAAACATGGTCTTAGACTTTTGAAAAACATTGAAACTGTCAAGATTTGGGAAAGGAATTATTTCATTTTCCATTGTATATGGGACAGTTATGTTAAGTGGAATGATGAAATTACTATGATCTTCAGTTGGAAATTAAGTATGGTTTAAAGAGATGTATTGGGTAACAGGTTGAAAAAGAGTCAGATGTGGCACTTAGTGGGGAATTTCCACATAATTGGATTTAGAATCTGTCCTGCCCATTAATTGGTGGGTAGTCCACATCTGAGTGAGTCATAAAGGTATAGTTTTGAGGTCTGTATCTGGTCCTCATCCCCTGAATTCTGTTACTGTGTCCCTGCTGTGTTTCCCAGGAACAATGAACTATGTCTCTTGGCTCCACCACACCATCCCATCATGATATTTCTCCCTGTAAACCAGCCTACCTTGGACTGAATCTTCTTAAAGCATAAACTAAATAAGTCCTTTCCTCCTTCAAGTTCTGGGTGTCTAGTTCTGTATCTCAGTAACAAGAAAACTAGTGCAGTGTTGATGCTGTATAATCATCCCTCACTTACTGACTTCTTATACTCAGAGATGTAGACTTCTTATACTGAAAGGATAAATTCTGCCCCAGTTTACCATTAGTAATTAAGAAACTACCAACTTCCCACTATTGCTCGAGTCTCTAATTTACAGTAACCCCTTTTACTCTTATCTTCAGGATCTCAGTATCCTAATGCTATTCTACATATGCTGTAACTCCTCACTCTGTGCTCTCCCAGACTACCCACCTAGATTGACACTTCAGGATTTAAACTATCCTTCTCCACCAAAGGTCTTTATATTTTCTCATTTACAGTAGCAACCAATTCCACCTGTAACCAATTCACGATTCTCCCAAAGGCAGGATCGTTTTACACTGATATAAGATTTTAATTAAAATGTAAACCTTCAGTCAATAGGAAGAGGTATTAGTAAATGTGTGTATTTGGTCTGCCACTCTCTTGTAGAACTCCCAGTGCTGACAGACAATAAATGACTTTTTGTTTATTTGACATAGAGTCTAAGTAGGCTTTCAAGAGTAGGTAAATTCTTCTTTCTGAACCCTTCATAGAATATGCATGTTTTAATCAGCAGTGAGGTAAATGTAGATTGAAGAAATTACAGTCTCATTTATTAATTTATTAATTTGGTGAACATTTCTTGAATATTTTGTGTCAGAAACTATGACAGACATCCATAGTTAGATTATGTTAGACTATGGTTAAAATGAAAGGCAAGTAATATTTATGTGAGGAAATTAATACATAACCAGGTCTTTTATATTTCTGTTTAAAACTAAGTCAAATATGGAAGCTGAAGTCCACAGATTATAGATAAGGGCTTTCATAAAACAGGTGTTCCTCATCCAATTTAAACAATACTCTTCATCTTCATTCAGTTGGATGTTTGGCACAGTTCTAATATCTCCGCAAAGAAGAGATACATGAATCACACAGCAATTTCATTAAGAAACATAAGGAAATGTGTTTTTTTTTATCCTGATAGATTTTTCTAGCTTAAATCCAATCACTTTAATTGTATTGTCCTCCTTTCTAAGAAATGAGTTATTTTCCAAAACTAATGGCTTTATAACACCCCATGTACAGCTAGCATTAAACTTTATCTCTTTGCAATTAGTGTTTGTTCACAGAACAATTAATTAGCTTAAAACATTGGCCGCATTTTTACCTCACTCAAGGAACTAAAGAACCAAAATGCTGAAGTCTAGAAAAGGAATTACTTCAATGACTTTGATTAATTAGGTACAAATCATCCTCAAGCACTTTAATGACAAAAAACACTTATGCCCTCATCTTCTTTCTGCATTACATAACTGAATCTGGGGCTGGACAAGCTCTGTATGTGCAATAACTGTTTCTTAGCAGAGAGGCTGGTATAATAGTCTGTACCAATCTCTTCAATCTATGGTTTCAGGGCTTTCATCAGACACAACAATCCAACGATGCATCACCATGAATGTATGATGTGTAAACAAGAAGTGGAACACTTGCTAGCACATTAGTAGTTATGATTAATTGAGCATTCTACAAGCCAAGAACTATGTATTTTGCATGTTATATTCCACAATAATTCTGTGAGGAGGAATAGTTATTGCCTCTTTTAGATAGTTGTGGGAAAAAAGTGCACACAGCAAAACAAGCTAACTAGCAAAAGGTAACTAGTATATATCAAAGCTGAGGTTCAAAATCAGGCAGTCTGACTCCAAACTCATGCTCTGGATAGATTCTCATCACCAATTACCACCGTACCACCAAAAAGGTTTAAAGTATAAATTAGTTGACATGTTAACAAGAACATAGCTAGAGAGCAGAGAGGAAGTTGAGGGACTCTTACAAAGATATATAGTTCTATTTTCCTGGGATTGTGAAGAAAAAAGGCAGTGTTGCCCTGAAGCCTAACCCTAGCATTCAGCATGGGTAATACTATTCTTGCCAAAGGAAAAGAACAAAAGTTTTCAAGCAGAAATAGGAAATACTGGAGAGGAAATTTCCTCCCCTTAGGCCCTGGATATTCAAAATACATGGGAGGAGACCCACCTACAGCACCTGTCCATGGCCTCTATCAGATGGTAACCGAGATGTACATCTGGCAACCAGATTTTGTCCTGAGGGATAGGTTAGGAACACAACAAATAATCGCAGGGATTGCAGAGAGGGACTGTGAGCACTACTACAGAAAGGGAGGTCAGCTCTATGCTTGCCCTTTTTAGATAACAGAGTACTACCTGAGCAGCTGATAAAAATGAAATTGTCATGCACATATTGAGTGCCAAAAGTACCAAATTTGTTCCATGGGAATAAAAAGGACACTGAAGAACCAGATGTCTAGGCAAATTTTATCAGATAAAGAATGAAAATTATACTAAAACACACTAAAGGCCCACTCTGTTGAATTTGAACCCAACTTCAATCTAACTGTTCTTCAGTAGTCTAGGATCCGAGAGTGTTTCACAATCATTTTCATGGATGTAGTATAAACTTTTGGGCTACTACTATCAAGTAATCACAACTACCTTTGTTCAGTACTATTTTTAATTAGTACATGTTTTTTTTTTCTAGTGCATAGGATTACATTCATCTCAGAGGAGTTTATACATGCACAAAACACATCTTCATTCTTTTATCATCTCCTTCTCAGCTCATTCCTCCAGCCTTTCTCCAACTTTTTTGTTCTCCTTCCCCTTTGCAAGGCTTTTTTTTTTCCTTTCTTTTTTTTTTTACAGGTACCAGGGATCAAACTCATGACCACGCACTTGCAAGGCAGGCACTTATGCCACTGAGCTAAATCACCAGCCCCTCTTTTTCCATTTTTCCATTTTCTTTTTTTATCCCTCTTTGTCTTGTTTCCTACTTCCCCTTCCTGTTTTTGGCACAAACCACTTCAAAGGAATTAGATATTTTTGCTTTATTTAATAATCATATCAACTTTTCAATTAGAAATTAATGCCTCCAACTTTTCTTTCAGAAGCAATAAGGCTTAACTAGATCAAATAATTTTCCAGGCAAAAATAGAATATTCACTCATTTCTGATGACTCTGAAGCCACTGCTTTTATCTAGTCTACCATCTCCTACATAGAACATTGCTTTCCATTGCAAAAATCTTAAAGTGCATCCACAGAGAGAAGGCATGGAGAATCCAATAGGAATCCTTCAGGGCAGAATAATGTAAAATTACTGGTAGCTGGAGTGGGATGACAAGAGAACTGTGTTAACTGGAGATGGTCAAAATGTTTTGAGAGGAGTGATGTGAGATGGTCTCTAGGAGCTGGCCAGCATTTCTGCTTGCTGAATGTTAGAGGAACATCTTTGGCAGGAACTCCTTCACATAATGCTGTCTTATGATACTCATTGGAATTCTTTTAAAAACCCTGTGAAATAAGCAGAGCAGACTTAATTATCTTGGTGTTAACAGTTGAAAAACTGAAGGCCAAAAAGGGCAATAACTCTTAGTTTACCTTTGAGATGTGTGAGAAAGGTCTTTGAGTCAACCTTGTCTTGTTCCTTTCCCACTGTATTTACACACACACACACACACACACACACACACACACACACACACAAGTACAGCTATACATAAGCACACAAAATATATACACAAATACCCACATAGTCTCAAAACAGTAGCGGCATACAAATCCAAGATTTCAGCCCTTCACTCCAATTGGCCACAAGTCTTTGGCAGGCAGAGATACTACCCAGCAGGCACACTGCCCCAACCATTCTAAAACACTTGAAATCTGTGATTTCCTTCTCTTCCATTTTTAAAAATTACAGCAATATCGTAATTAAAGATGACAGAGAAAATGGGATCACAGAAATCAATCAGGAAACGATAATTGGAAATTGCAAAAAAGCTGCTCTGTGGGCAAGAGCTATGCTGGAAATGATCTCTGAGCCCAAGATACCCTGTGAGAAGAGATATCTTCAAAGGAGCAAAGATAACCATCATGAACAAAGGCCTGGAAGACTCATCTTGAGAAGTTTGCATCTCCTAAATGATGGGCCCTTGGGTGGTAATGAATTGTGGAGTGTTGCCATTTTAATTTCACTGTCATGCTATTCTTTGAGACTCTAAACTGAATTTGCATTACCTTTTTATCTTTAATGGCATACCCCATCTTTATACCTGTGTATTTATTATTTAAAACACCGTTTGTTATGTATTTTTGTGACTGGTTTACATCATTCGTTTGCAGAAGAATAGATTATATTTTGCATTATGAATGTTCTAAAACTATAACGTTAGAAGGTTCACAACCTATAGACTTTCTATTCAAATTTTAAACTTTCTGACAGATCTGACTGACATAGAGAATATAAATATGGAGACCCAGCCTATCTTTAAAATCACAGGGCACATTCTTTTACATATCCATGAGGAACAATTTTCAAAAAGACTCTCATTTTGCTTTATTCAGTTATTGCTTTATTCAAATTTCATTGTCCCCTTGAGAGACTAGGAAGGCAGACTCATTTGGAAAATTGGGGTAAGGTTCAAATAGGCTCCAGATTTATTTAATATAAAAATGAGTAAGATGGTGAAGCTGTGACTGAAGTTTGTTTCTTTCTCCCAGCCAAACTTTCCTCTCACACCACAATATCTATTTATCTATTCTCATGCAGCTTTCATTCGTGAAAACGCCATTACTTTTAAGATTTTGGAGAGAAGTCGCCAAGAGTCCATATTTGGCTATTTCTCTATAAATGCCTTGTGTTTTCTTTAGTACCTTTCTTCACAAATATTAGGATGTTTTACCCTGCTAGGAAAATTAAAAGCACTATAGATGATATGCAACTGCCCTGGTTTACACTCAAAATCAAATTTCCAGTACGCTTAAGCTACTCTTTATTTCTCCTTCCCCTGCCAATCATGGACAAAGGACAGCATGTAGAATCCATCATTCCTTAGTAGGATAGTATGTTACTCTTTCATCAAAACTACTTATATTCTAAAGCAGAGTCCTTACTTATCAAAAAATTATGTTTTATGAACATCAAGAACCCCTAGCCATCACTCATGGTATATTTTTATCTATAGTTTAAGGATAAGCAATTTGTATGGAAAATATTCCCTTAAAACTTCACAATGGACAAGGAAATTCAAATTTAGAGTCTAAGTAACTTTGGCCAAGGATATAAATCTGGTAATAAAAGATTATAAAAGTAAATTTCCAGAATAAATATATGTGCAGCAGACACTGTGAAATTCCTACTCAACATCCATTTCTAATTTTCTTCTTTTTAAAGGATAGAATAGATTAAAACAAAACAGGAAAACAGATGCACAATTTTATTCTCCGTTTTCCCCTCATTTGCATGAGTAGCAGGGCACAGAGTTCATCGGGATTCTTGCTCAGTGTAGTCGGGGCTGATGTCCTTTTCAATGCTTGGTGTAGGATTAAGTGTATAATTTTTAGTTTAATCCTATCTGATGATTTTTCTGGGCAAACCCCCTGGCAGTATGGAGATATTAATTTCTCAGAGATTTTCCTCACTTTAAAGATAACAAGGAAGAGTTTTGCAGTTGAGTATTTCTGTATATGTTTTTTATTTTTAGCCAGTATGTATCAGATCAGATGCCGGAAAAAATGACAATTACGTTCCTAACAGCCTGAAGGTAAAAGCAACAGTTAAGAAGGGAAGATTCTTTAGAACCACAGAAAAAAAGAGCTCAATGCTTGGACAATATGTACCTGAAGATGACATATTTCAGTTCCTCATGTTTTGAGACAGGGCAGTTACTTATTGTTTAATCCAAGCAATAATGCTTCCAGTTCTTTACAATGAAGGCATCTTAAAAAGTGTCCTGCTGATTTATAAGATTCTTTTCATTGTAGGGAACAATATAATGGAACTTGGATAGATAAAAAGCAGAATATTTTGGTACTTCCAGCACTGAATGAGAGAGACTGCCTGGAAAGATGATTAGAAAATTGTACCTAGGGCCAGGATGACCACTTTGAAGCTGTAGGAAGCATCTCCTGCATGGTAAGCAGCTGTTGTTTGGTAGGTTACCCAAGCTCCTTGTAGACTGGCAAATCTGAACAATTTTTCTGGCTACAGCATAGGTGCTGTTCTAGGTGTTTGATATCTTCCCCAACCCAGAATAATCAGGCCTGGAATTGAGTGGTTCTAGAGCGTGAGGAGTTTGAGACTCCCATTAGGAAAATGGTATTTATTCTGCTGCTCAAAGAGAGGTACTGACCAAATTCTAGCAATAAAACTGAGTCAAGAGAGTAGAATTAACACTTTTGTGAATTGTCTTAGGCAAACTTTCCATCAACCTTGGGGATTGCTTGTCTACACCTGCAGGAACCACAGGCAGCCTCAGGAAGTACATGCTGAAAGGTCACGGGCATAAAGTACACATACACCACACATGCACTACTCAACAAGACAGTTACTTTTGGGGAAGAATCTGGAATAGGTGGCACTTATAAATCACCCCTTTGCTGCCCAAGCATGGCAGGAGGCAACACACACCAAAAAAGCCATATTTAGCACCTCTAGGAATGAAAACATAACTGGAAATGTAGATGCCCTGGAGAAAGTACCAGGCCAGGCAGTAAAGACCAACACTGTCAGTAAATCGAAGCTACATAAATCTACTACCTTTCAGTAAGTCTCAAATCCCTGTCTTTCTGAGGCTGCTTTAGAAACCTGTCTTCTGAAACATAAAGGGTGGTCTCATTTTTATTAGAAGATTAAGATAAGAGATAAGTTCAAAACCTCCTAAAATCTCCCTTGGGTACAGACACAGAGGAGAGAGAGTGCATCAAAAAGAGACGCTGATCTCTAAGAAATAGAATTACAGATAGAAAAAATTAAGCCTGATTTCTCCCAAAGATAGCTAAGGCTCATATATTATACAGTATGAGATTACATTTTCAAACCAGCTTTAAAAATGTATTTTCTTGGAAGAATCATTCAAATTCAGGCTTCCTGAAAGGTGAAGAAAGAGGTAACAAACTCTTATCTAAAGAGGCACTGAGGATCCATGTAAAAATAAGAATGTCATTATTTCCATTGTCTTATTCAAATAGCATGTCAGAATTTCTACAGTATCTGCTACACTGATGGCCCTTATATAGGAACAATTAGGGCAATCAGCTCCTTTCTCCAAGCAGCTTATAAACTAGATGCTCATTGTCTTAGATTAAAAACAGTTAAGAGAAATGTACCGACTATAATCTTCCGGCAAGTAGTGATATGGTAGCTGTGGAGCAAAGTTGCCCAGCACGCTGTCTGTCAGTCCACCTAAAGGGTCAGTAGTTATAGCAGCATTGCATCTTCCAGGCAGGCAGCTGGCCCAGGATCCCAGGCTGTGCCTTGATTGTCCGCTTGTTCCTTCTATTGTCTCCTCACTGTCAATTATGGCCTTTTGTCTATGAGTACTCAGCAAAGTGTCATAAACTGGAAGACAGGACTCTGTCTCTTTCTGAAACCCTTTGATCCCCAAAATTTCTGCGACGTGTGCCTGGGAGGTGCTAAATGTGAAAGGAAACCAATATCTGATGTTATTTTGGAGTCAGAGTAGCAAGGTGTACTTATTTTAAGTATCATGGCTCCATTCCATGAGATGGTAGCACAAATGAGCATTATGCTTAAAATTCTCTCCACATTTCAAGCCTGTGGCTAAATATCCAGGTATTTGTTTGCCAGTGATAAATAATATAAATGTAGAAGAACATATGCTGAATGAAAATTGTTTCTCTAAATTGTAATTGAAAAACTTTTCAAATAAATAATTAGAAAATGAGTGTCAGAGACAGATGTGACCAGGGATGACCCAGGGAAACCTGGACAGAGATCATATTTGCCATTGAATCTCTCAAAGCCCAGTATTCCCCACCCCCCGCTTACGGTGGAATTCTCAGGATCCATCTACTCACTATCTTTCAGAGTGTGGATCTCAGCAATCCCTGCTAATTCCAGGGTTCTTGAGTACTAATAACCCAAAATATTTCTCCTCTCGTAGGAAGGGGTTTTTCTATGCTCTAATGAAAAGACATTTTGAGATCTCAAAGTCTTGATAAGAAAAAGGAAATAGTATCTTATCAACAAAGTAGTCATACCACAGTGATGTACATGCACCCATGTTTGTAGCAACACAATTTGTAATAGCCAGATCTTGGAAACAACCCCAGTGCCCATCAATCAAGGAACATAAAAAAAAAAAAAAAAAAAAAAAAGATGTGGTATTTTTATACAATGGAATACCGCTCAGCTATGAAAAATATCATTAGACTTTTATAAGTAAATGGACATAACTTGAGACCAAACTCAAAATCAAACTCATATGTGTAAATATCATATTTTCTCCCTAGTATAAGAAACTGAAAAAGTACGTACTATCCAAAATCTACGATAAATACTCTATAAGGGTAAGACACTGCTCAAAGAGGAAAAGTAATTGGGATTGGAGAAAGAAAGAAAAAGGGAAAAGGAAAAGACATAAATTTGTGTATATATAAATATACACATAAGACAGCTAAAATAACTATACTACTAATTGTATTAGCTATTGGAAAAGCACAATTAGTACTCATATGATTATCAATTTTGCACATCTCTATTTGTTACTCTGAGTAACCCTTTTGAAGATAAAAATAGGTAATATAATCATTTTCAAATTCTTATCATCTTGTTTTGTAAACCTATACTGTTATTGTATTGGATTTGTTGATGCTGTTTTTCTCTTATACGTTTTATTTTTCTTTTCTGTGTCTTTTTTGTTCTCTTAAATTAAAAAAAAAAAAAACAAGTAGGAACTAGGGTAGCTATTTTAGCCATACTTATTTCCGAATTTTCTTCAAATGAATTCAAAAGATGACTGCTCATCTATCTATAAGAACATCTTCAGCACAGACATCATTCTTCTCTTAGTGATTACACTACAGAAAATTCAGTCCCTGTGGGCTGGTGCAGAATGTGTAGGCGGCCAGAAAATCTGACATGATCTTCAAATGGTAAATGCTAGCCAGAGGCCTTTGTTTGTACAACAGCTTTTTATAAGAAAAAAATAACAGTAAAACAGAATTGTAAAACAGGTTAGTAGGGGAGTTACAATAGTAAATACATTGCATATTGTTGTCTTTGTAGATTTTTACACATAGAATTTTCATTTTGTGGTACTTAAGGAATTACTGAGTGTGGTGGCATTATTGCCTAATACCTTGTTAATAATTTCTTATCTGTTTGGTGAGTTCTCTTGGCACCCATCCTAACCTGTATTCAGAGACTATCAGCTATCTGCCCTGAAGCAAAAGAAAAAAGAAAGAGAAGACCTAAATTAGGTAAGGCAAACAAGAAATTTAAAGTATAGAGATATATGGGGTTACATACAATGCCAGAAGACAGAAAACCAAGTAATGTGAACAAAATCTCCTCAAGAATTAGAGATTTTGTGCACAGTCGTGTGTAGACACAGCAAGGAGAGTAGCAGACAGGCAAAGTAGAGAAAAAAGGACACTTGAACTGGACATTCCAGACTGAACTCAGAGGGCTCTGTCTCACTGGGTACCTGGGTAGATTCCAGACCTTTACCCTCTCTCCTCAGCAGTCTTGCAGCTACAAGTGTCACTTTTCCCCAGAAAGATACCAAAAAGGAACCACTTTACACATGGATCATAAAGTGTGGAACTCTGGGCTAAATCATCTCAAGGGAGAGTTAGCGCTATTCATAAAGCTCTTACATCACATAAAATTGGAGTTAAAAACTGTTGGTTCTAGCATCAGAAATTGGCTGTCTTCTGCATTTTTCAACATCTATGCAGGATTTTGGTACTTTAAATTTAAGACACTGTTGTCTTTTGATACACTGTCCTTGATTTAGATGACTATTTCACCATTCTGCAATCTATCCATCACGCTCATTTGGTGGATACTCCACCTATTGATCTCAAATGATTTGGCCACCCACATATTTTGGCAGCCTATTTGATGTAGTCTCAATCTACAAAGGTCACGTGTTAAATGTTTTCCTGCAGTTTGGCGCTATTGGGAGTAGTATGGCTTGTGTTAAGATATCACTCCAAAGCCTCACACACTCATTGCTGGAGATTTTTGGAGCTCGCTCAATCTAGGGTGTGATGCTGGGATTAAGGGTATGATGTGGGGTTAAGGGCATGATGCTGAGTTTAAGAGTGTCCCACCCTGGGTGTGAGTGGCATCACCCAAAGTGTGAATAGCCTGGATGGATTATATAGGGACAGAAAGAAAGTAGGCTTTTGCTACTTGCTGACTTCTCCCAGGCTGGCTTCATTCTGGACTTTTTTACTTCTGTGATACCCCTCCTTGGAGACAGCCCACTGTGGACTGAAACCTCTGCAAACTCTGAGCTGAAATAAACTTGCCCTGTTTTAACCTCAGCAATGAGAAAAGTAACTATGACAGAGGGGTAGCAGAATTTTTAACAGGTGGGAGAGATTTTATCACTGGAGGTGTACCCTTAAAATAGCCTATGGTTCCCTAAGCCCCTTCTCTTTCTCACTTTCATTTTCTGACCACATGATGAGCAGTGTGTTTCCCCATCCACTCTCACCATGCTCCTTTCCCAAAGTAACAGAACCAACCAGTCATGAACTGAAACCGCTAAAGCTGTAGACCTTTTATCTTTATAAATTGATTATCTCAAGTGTTTTTATAGTGCTGTACAGCTGACAACTACACTTCTGTAATTAAGGAAAATAATGCCTTTCTTGAAGTATTTTTCTTGAGATGCCATGAGGATTTAGCTTGACATTGTCTGGAACCTGAATGGCACTAGAATCTTAGTCATTTTTCTCATTGCTGGGACAAAATACCCAACACAAGCAACTTAAAGGTGAAAACATTTATTTTTGCTTCCAGTTTCAGAGTCTTTGCGTGACCAGTCTTTGCATGGTCTGTTTTCTCTGAAACAGAAATAGGATGTTAGATGAGACTGGTGGGGGAACGTTGCCCACAGCATGTTGGCCAAGAAACAGAGAGTGAAGGCAAGAGCATGGGATGGAGGTGCCCTCTCCATGTCCTGTCCCCAGTGACCCACTTCCAACTAGGACCTACTTCCTAATAGCACTCTCAGCTGCTGACTCAGATGAATACACTGATAGGAATAGTACCCCTAGGACCCAATCACCTTCCAAAAAAACCACCTTTCAGCACATGGGAGTTGGGGGACATTCTAGATCTAAACCATAACAGACAGCAAAGTAAATTTAAGCCCCCTTCTCTATACTGTATCCACATATACACAGCCTTAACTAAAAACCTATGGTCATTCTACCTTGATTCCAACTTTTGCTATGTCTTTCTCTAAAATTCTTAGTTTTCTCACTTCTTATGAAATTGATCTTGACCAATGTTATCACCTCTACTTCCACAGTTATGAATGGCTGCAAATTACAGTCACTATGTGAACATTTAAAAACTGATTCTAAGGGGGCCCAGAGGTTAACTCAGCAGAGTAAGTGCCTGCTTGGCAAGCGCAAGGTTGTGAGTTCGATCCTCAGAAAAAAAAAAAAAAAAAAAAAAAAAAACTCATTCTCAGGAACCATGCTCAGGGGTTCTGATTTAATTGGATATTGTTGGTTTCATTTTTAAAGTTTCAAGAGGATCTCGATATCTGTGCCAGCTGATGACTTACACCTTCCCTTTCTAGATCATGGGTGACATCTCATCAAGGTATAACCCCTTATTCCCTCGAACAATGACTCCTTCTTCCTGTACTCATCACTTATGAGCTTAAGACCAGGTAAATAACAGAGCATCTGGTCAGGTTGCAGCCCTCAGGACTATGGTTAGCAATTCTAGCTGGCAGAGATATTTTGCTCTGTTAGAGAAATGCTGTAGTTCAAATCAGGAATAATCTGCTCAAAGCCAGGAAGAGGGAGGTTACAATGGACTCCAAAACTGGTATTCTAAGTAGCCTAGAATACTTATGACTATGGGGTCTTCTCACATAAAATTAACTCAGCTACAGGCAAACATGCCAGTTTTATTTATGTGAGTTGGGTTGCAGTGAATAAATGTCTTTACTGACAAACCACCACCCATAGTTAATCTTCTTCCTCCTCTACTAGCTTTGGCTACAGCCTCCACAGTAATCTGTCCAGAGACTATTTTCTAAAGAATTTCTGGAAACTTCCTAATCCCACTTCAGATCTGAAGGATTTTCTTATACTAGAGAAGGGAGAGTAACTCAGTGTTGTTTTTCTACATTCTCTTTCTGATACTCAGAAACCTTTATCATACTGAATAAAGCTTCATAGAAAGCAGCAAGTCAGGGTCCTGTCTGTGTTGCTTAGATTTTTGAGCTTCTGCTACCCCAAGCTCTAAATAAATCTTTTGCTCTCCTCCACATTCCAAATGATGAACTATTGGATAACTTGTGTATATTGAGAAAAATATATGTAAGTGATTGCAGCTGATATTGATTTCATTGAGAAGCATGGCTGTGCTGAGACACATGGTCACAATGTGAAGGTAAATTTAAATTATCTGTTGATAATCTAAATATATCTAAATATATGTCATGTAATTTACCAGCTTCCCACAGTTCTTTTCCTCTGAGGAATGCTTTCATTGCATCCCACAGGTTCCGGTAAGATGTATTTGTATTTTTGTTTGCTTGTAGATATTATTTAATTTCTTCTTTAATTTCCTCTGTGACCTACTAATTGCTCAGGAGTGTATTGTTCAATTTTCATGTGTTTGTGGAGTTTTTGCAGTTTCTTTTGTCATTAATTTCTAGTTTCATGGTGCTATAATCTATAACATGCATGGGATAATTTCTTTTGCATTTTCTTAAGCAAGTTCTGTGGGCTATTATATGGTCTATCTTAGAGGCCATTCCATGTGCTGATGAGAAGAATGCATGTTCTGATGTTCTTGGGTGGAACATTCTGTATACATCTACCAAGTCCATTTGTTCACAGGTGTGATTCAGTTCTGTTATTTCTTTGCTAACTTTCTGTCCCTTTGTGTCAATGTGTGTTAAAGTATCCTGTTATAATTGTGTTATTGCTTATTTGATTTTTCATTTCTGTTAATATTTGTTTTGTAAACAAATATTATATATTATATTTAAGAGCTGGGTGCTGACAAATTTGGTGCATATATATTTAAGATTGTTATCTCTTCCTCTTGAAGTTTTCCCCTAACTAGTGACCTTCCTTATCTCTTTGGATCATTCTTGATTTGAAGTTCACATTGTCTGCAAACAGAATAGCTACTCCTGCTTCATGGGGGGATCCTGTTGCTTGGAGTATTATTTTCTAGCCTTTGACTTTTAGTCTATGAGTTTCATTTTGGGTTAGATAGATTTCTTATATACAGCATGTGGTTGGATATTGTTTCTTGATCCATTCTGTCAGTCTGTTTCTTCTAATTGGTGAATTGAGGCCATTTACATTAATGGTTATAACTGATATACATTGGTTTACTTTTGACATGTTATCTTTCTGCTGTTGATTCTTTAAGTTTCCATTCTGTTTAATTGTTTGCTTTGCTTAGTGATTTTTCCCTATATCTATCTAGAATTTTTTTCAGTGTTCTTTGCAGGGTTGGTTTCGTGATCATGAAGTTCTTCAGTTGTTCTTTGTCATGTAAGTAACTTATTTCACCATTCATTTTGAAGGACAGTTTTTCAGGGTACATCAGTCTGGGTGCAATTCATTTTCCATTAAGAACTGAAATACTTCACTCCATGTGCTTCTTGACTTCATTGTTTGTTCTGAGAAGTCTGTTGTGATTCTGATGGGCTTGCCTTTATAGTGATTTGTCTCTTCTCTCTAACAGCTTTTAATATTCTGTTCTTAGTTTGGATTTCTGGGATGTTAATATATGTCTGAATGTAGTTTTATTTTGGCTAAGGTTATTTGGAGTTCTATATGCTTCATGGATCTTTGTGTCAGTTTCCATTCTCATGTTTGGGAAATTTTCAGCTATTACTTCTACAAATAGCCTCATGATACCATTTATGTTGTCATCTTCTTTTTCATTTATACTTATCAATCTTATGTTGTTTTTCTTTGCATCATCTTGCAACTGTTGAATTGTTATTCCCTGGTTCCTTGTTATTTTTAAAAGATCTTTCCTTTTCTCTTCACTAGCTGCAATCCTATTTTCAAGGTCTGAAATTCTATCTTTGCTTTCTTTGAGGTGGTTTTGCCAACTTGTGATGAAAGTTTTGATTTCCTGTAAGTTTCTTTGAACCTGCTTCATGCATTCTGTTTCTTATATTGTTCATTCAGGGTTTCCATCTTTTTGCATTATTCCTCTAATTTTTTTAACTATATCTTCTTTAGATGTGTTTATCATCTCTTTCATTGCATTTATCATTTCTTCTTTTACCTGGGAGATTATTTCTGATCTGAGTTTTTTTATAGCTTCCCAGAGTTGTTTATTTTCTTCAGTTGTTATCATTTCAGGAATTTTAGGGTCATGGCTTACATTTTCTCCTGTGTCTGTGTCTCCTAAGCTTGATTGGGTTTGGCTGGAAGTTTAAGATTGAATTTTGCTCTTTCATTTTATCATTTTCCTAAATTTCCAGTTTTGAGCGATGTTGCAAAACTTCCCCTGTGTTCTGGGAGTAATGACACCATTTTGGCTCCTGGGGAAGACTTCAGGCTATTCCTAGTCACTTGGAGGTTGCTGAACATGGTCCTGTTAGGTCCATGGGGAACTCCTGCGTGTCCTCCGGTGATTTGGGATGCTGGGCATGATCTTACTGGCTGGAGCAATGTTCCAAAGCTTCCCCCATGCACTGGGATTCAATTCAAGCATGTTTGTCTCCTGGGACTGAGTTCAGTCCCCTGCCTGCCACTTGAAGTTCGCTGGGAGTGGTCCGGTTAGGCCTGTGGGGACCTCCTATGTGTCCTCCTGTCTAAAGGATTTTTAGGACATCCTTCAACTAAATCTTGTCCTCCTCTGCCTGTCTGCTCACAGTTCTTCTGTGAGATCCTCATATCTATGATGAAGTCATTGCTTATCTGTGGTAGATGGATTAAGTAAGACTTCTTGGAAAGTAGCTGTAGGGAGCAGGTGCCTACCTAGCTCTCCTCCATGCCCATGAATTATTGCCAAAATAACCAATAAAACATATGAACACAAAACAAATATATTATCAGGTATAATAGAATGAAGGATAGCATTTGGATACATACCAGAATCATGTGAAAATTTCTTGATAAGTAAGAAAGTAGTAGAAAAATGAATGGAGGACAGATGGTTGACACGTCTGGAATTGCATAGTACCACCAATAAGAAAGAATGAAGAATGATTAATGGAAACCAGAATGTCCTTCATCTATACTCTGAACTGGAAAAGTAAAATTACCGATGTGGATGGAAACAACATGGAAGGTGGAGAGGCATTCCTCCCAGGAATATGGTGCCATTGACTGCTGCCTCTTGAGGACAGACACAATGAGACATCACCAGTACTGTGGAAGAAATGCTGACATTTGCTTCTGAGGTGAACTTTTATATTTTAAAATTACCATCAAGTAAAGCATGGAGGAACACATTTTACAATGGCAGTTAATCACCATATGGTGTGAAAAATAGCTAAGTCAGGTCTCTTCTGTTTAACATCTAGAGTATTTGACAGCTAACAAAGTATGACCTTATGTGTTTTGTTATTTAATTCACTTGCTCTTTGAAAAGACTGGCATTAGAAGCATACCCTCTTATAAAAATTTAGAAAAAACTCACAAACTGTCACTTTCTGATTTGACCATGTGCATAAACCAACTTTAGAATGTTATAGATCTTTGAATATGGAGACATTAAAAAAAGAACAAAACTAACAGGACATTTTAAGGTATTTCTATGATTCATAAGTGAAAAATTTCTGATGATCTGAAGACATTCAAGATATTTTTATTTCAATATTATTTACTGCTCTAGATAAAAAAAATTCCTAATTTTTATTCAATGTATTATATTTTCTCTAGAGCATGAGTATGCCAATTTTAGAATAACTATCAGAATTTTTAAAAATCACAACAAATAAAAAAATCAAATGAATGCCAGAAACATAATTTCTTATACAGAGAGCAAAATTTTAGAAATGAAGTGACTATAAGAGAAGATAATAAAACATATTCATATTCAAGAAGCACCATATGCACATGATAGTTTTTCCTATAATAAGAAGCAGAACTGATAGAACAAAAGGAATTGGTATAGAAATATAAAAAGTATTCTGAATTTAAGCAAGAGTGGAGGCTTAAATTGAAAATATTTGTCATGTTCCAAGCAAGCTCAAACAAGGCCAGTGATAGTTTTTAAATTGAATCAGTAAAAGATGAATCCAACACAAATCCAGAAAAAGTAAACAAGACTGCTTACAAAAACAGATGCTTAAGTTGGCTGTGAATCCTCCTCTCCACTACTAATCATGAGAATTAAATGCAAGAGCATATATAAGGCTTTGTAGCACCACACAGTTTAAGAATGAAGGCCACATGTACGCCAAAATCCCATTTCTGCATGCATACCTCACAAAGAATCTATGAAACAGTCAAATACTCAAATTATTTCATCCAAATTTTTTGTCTTGCATAACTGGTCTAATATTTTCTCCAAAATTCACAAAAGAGTTAAAATAAAGAGCTCAACAATGGCTGGAAAGACATAAAAGAAAAAGCGGTAACTATTAAAATAGTGAAAAATCACTTAGTTGTTTAAAGTATGTTTGTTAAAATATAATATAAATTGTCTCAGAATTAGGAATACTATAAAAATTAATTAAAATCAATTATGAGAACAAATAAATCTAAGACCTAATAAAAGTGGTGATAAAGATGAAGTGATTTGTTCAAGATCACCAAGCTGTATCGGCAAAAGACCCTGAACCTAGGAGGCTCACTCTAAACATCATTGCTTTCCCTCTAAACCATGCGAAATAAATTACACATTCATTGGAGGATGTACAGAAGTTGGAGAGAAAAATATGATCACAGTGGAGGCTAAGGGCAAGTGGTAATGAATTACAGGTCAGGATTCTTCCAGTTTCATAATATAGACTCTGAGTATCGTGAGAGCAAGGGACTTTAGGAAAATAGGGCATATACAAGTTGCAGGAAGTAATTTAGGACACATTCTGAAGTACAGAAATATATAATTCACAAAGCGATGTGGAGAAAAAGGAAAGAAGGAAGGAAGGAAGGAAGGAAGGAAGGAAGGAAGGAAGGAAGGAAGGAAAGAAGGAAGGAAGGAAAAAAAGAGGGAGGGAGAGAGGGAGGAAAGCAGAATCAGGGAGTCAAGGAGGAAGGGAGAAAGAAGACCAGCAAACTTATAGACTAGATTGAAAAGGTGACCGTTTGGCATCTTTAAAAATGATGATAATGTGGTCTCGTGAGCCAAGAAGAGACAAGAGGATGGGAATCATTGTCTTCTCTATTAGAAGTCACCTAGAAAGTGAAAATTCCATTCTACAGGAAAAAAGCCTGCTTTAGAAAATTTTTGTTGCTTGATGAAGATAAAACCAGAAGCCCCTTGTTAGCATTTCTTCCATGGTTAGGAATGTCCATCCTAAGCCTTCTCCAATGTTTCCCACACTCTATATGCACAGGCCCATGGATATGTTTAGAACTAGAGAGAACCATTAAAAGCTGGTCACGTAGGCAGCTACAGAAATCTAAAAGGGCACGAGGCTTTCCCAAGGACCCAGAGAGAAACCAATGACTAACCCAGAATCAAAGATCACAACTTCATGTTCAATATGGTTCAGAAAATCTTTATCCAAATTCTCTATGAACTTAATGTGGTAAGGAGACAAGTTGATGAATTTCACAGTTCTGATAAGAGAGGCTTACTGAAGATACCACCTTCTCAATCCTCTTCCACATAAAGTACACAATTTATTCCCCAGGACCTTTATGGAAAAATATAATCTTTTTAGTTTAGTTTAATGAAACATGTATGCATTGTTTTTATGTATGCATTGTTCAAGTGTTTCTATTTTTCTTTGTTAATTTTCACCATACTTGGGATCACAACCATGACTAAAACCCAATCAAAATTCATGACATGAGAGCTGGTAAATATTTTGTCTTCTTCACTCCAAGACAGATTCTGTGGTTATCTCTTGTATGTCCGCATAAAGAGTGGGACTTCTCTCTTCTGTTGAGGAAACATGCTTACGAAGCTGCTTCACAAAATCTAATACTTGTCCTGCACCTTTGTACGTTCACTACAGTCATCTTGGGAAGTATCCTTTTACAGAAAGTATAGAATTTTGATCCTTTTCCTGGAAGGAAATAAAATAGGAGAGACACAGATATAAAGCACTGAATAAAAAGCTCACATCAAATTAAAAAAAAAATAATTCCAATGAATCCGCAAACCAAAGTATATCTGAACACAGTAATATCTGAAGGACAAAACAAAATGAGCATTTGTTTTCTTTTTAAGGCTGAAGAGTACACACGATGCTTTAGAATATAATTAATATTGGTACATAGGCATAAACCCTGGATCCCACATGCCAAGTTGGGTACATTCAGAATGATTGCCTTGGCGCCTTGAGTTAGGGCAGCCCCGGACTCCTTCCCAATCAGTGCATGTGGTGGTTGATTACGTTTGGCTGCCAGTGTAACTGAACAGAGGAACCTTGATTTGCTTGCATTATTACTGCACATGAGACACAATCACACTCAGCCCTTGTGAAAGTTACGAGTTCCTGGTTAGCATGAAAGCATGATCTCACTCCTTCATGTAATCTTGCCATTCTTAGCTGCATTTGAATTCTGGTTTTCCAAAAGATTCTGTTTGCCAGGCTCCCTGGGTCCAAACTAGTCATATGTGAATCTAACCTGATTTGATCCTGATAATTCCCTGCCTTCTTTCAGCAAATGTGCATTTTGTTTTTGTTTTTCTTATACTTGGTTATCAGCACTTAATCTACTTACCTCTCTACAAATGGATTCCTCAGTTGTGTGGATCTTGGTAAGAGACTGAGGGTCTCGTTCTTCCTGGAATCCAAGACACTAACATCTAAACCAGATAAAGTCAATTAAAAGTCTTTACCTGGGCCTATAAACGTTGAGTGACACCCTACAGGACCAATCTGGAATTCTTCAAAGGAGGAAATGTGTCGTGCATGGCAGAACTGTCCAGTTGAGGCCACGTTCAGGACACAGTCTGGAGTGGTGACACCGGCAATGTTCCTAGTGGTAACCAGAGGTTTCTCAGAGTGCAACCTTGGCTGCTACCCATCTCCCCCTCAGCTTCTTGCTCCAGCCTTTCCATTTCTTCTAAGAGAAAATTGTTCTCTTTCAAGTAAATGCCTTTTATGCTTTAATCAGAGTTCATTTATCTTACTTACAACAAAAGCTTTGACAGACCCAACGAAAGGTCACAGGTTTCTGACCAAAGCTTTGCTTCTTTGAATTTTCCTTCTTAAGAAGGAAATTTCTCTCAGTAAGTCTTTGAAATTGTCTATTCAAACTGTGACACATACGAGTCTCTAACTGACCTAAAATGAAAAATAACATTGATATCAGTATCTCAATGATTTATCTGCTTCACAGAAGGCACTGCGGTGAATGAGAAAGGACTTTGGAATAGAAACACTTTCTTCTACCATTTGACTAGTGATGCAACCCTAGAGAAGTAACTGAGACTGTTAATCTAAGCTTCATTGTCTGTGAACTGAAGAATTCATCACGTTGAACGAGTATCTAAGTACCTATTCTTTACTCTGCACTTAGTAAGTAATAATGAATCAGAACATTCATCTGGAGCTTTGACTTTTGGTAGAGATTAAACAAATAAATCATGTTATCTGATACTTACAAGCTGTGATAAGTGCTACTAAAAATAGAAAAAGAAACTTCATGGGGTTCTGATTTATTCAAAGAGGAAAGAAAAATTTTCCGGAAAAAAAAAAAATATTTGTGCTTGGGACTAAAAGACTGGCACCAAAGAAGCTGGATTACAAAAGTATGTGTATGTGTTTACATGTGTTTGTGTGTTGAGAAGGGGAGAGGGGGGGAGGGAGGGAGGGAGGGAGAGAGAGAGAGAGAGAGAGAGAGAGAGAGAGAGAGAGAGAGAGAGAGAATTGTATAAAAAGAAGATGAGCTAAAAAGAACAGTGCACAGAGTGAGTCCAGTATAATGAGGGAGCATGTTATTCTAGGACCTAATGGAAAGCTACTGATCCTTCCTGAAAAAGATAAAGACAAAAACTGTGTGAAAAACTGATGGGTGAATGAGGTCAAAATATAAAGACCAAGTCAGAGTTATCAATGATTTCAATCAATGAGTATAATGAAAATTTTCTTGCTTCTTTAATGAATTCTCTAGCTGCTTTGGATTTGTTGGAAGGGGCCCTACTACTGGAAAGACTATATACGAACCCATTTCATTATTCAAGCAAAAGGAGATCATCATTTGCCCTCAGTTCCCAAAGATTTGAGAGGATTAAAACCAATAAAATTTAGTACTAAATTAGATAAACTAACAGAAAGGCATGAAAGATGATTTCATACCCCTACACGGATGGCTAGAGTTAATACTCTGCAACATAAAAGATCCTGAAATAAGGTTTTGTGCATCAGGCTTCAAGCATGTTGAGTTTGATGGCCAAGAGTTGACATAGAGCAGCTTGATACGTCTACAATTTGAAAGATTATATGTAAATCATATTTGGGAGCCCTTTGTCAATGGAAGCTATTTGAAACCTAAGCTATTGGTGAGGTTGTACAGGACAGAGTAAGTAGTGAGGCTGAGAAATCACAACATTAAAAAATGAATAGAAAAGTTGGGAATCAAAAAATCATTATGATAGAATGCTGAAGAGAAGAGTCACAAAGGGGAGTAAGTAGGAGTATCCAGTGATGCCAAAGTGTTGAGACAGAGACTAGAAAAGCCTATTAGAATTAGTCACCATGGCAAGAATAACTAACAGTGAGATAGTCACCAAATTATGGGACATTATTACCATTTAAGATAAGTGACAGCACCAAACTTTCAGATCTGCATCTAATCAAAAGTCAAAGTAAAAAGAACTTTCAAAATAATGTCTTTATTGTTTTATGATTTATTGTAATTTTTACAGTGTCTTTACAAAATTAGTTGTCACATTTGGTAGTCACAAGAAGCTGCCAAATTTCACACATAGGATTTTCATTTGACCAATGAGGAAATTATGACCTAGAACATTTTAGCAATGGCATAAATATTGCTCAGCTCACAGATCAAAGGACAAAGTTTAAACTCAGACATCTGAATTCTAACTTCAGTGGAAATGGACAGCAGGTAAGGCCCCAGGCTTCCTGATTTATACTGTGAAGAGAAATTTTTAAAAGAATAATAAAACAATGCCACTCAGACTCTTACCTGAGGCTCTTCCAGCATGGAAGTCTTAGCTCAACCTCAGACAAAGTGATTTTATGGGTTCTAGAAAGACTTTCTGCTCCAAATAAAATGTTTTCTAATAGCCTGTTATCATTTGTCAGTCCTTTCCCAGGGCGCTCTGAGTCTGCAGGGGATCAGTTTTGTGCTGCTTAGCCTGATTTCTTGTAAAGGCTAGTGCCAGTGCTGATCATTATGTTTAATGATAACACGAATAGACCAGAGGGTAAGCCAAGGAGAGTAACAGGGATGAAAAGGGTGTCATTTACAGAGGAAAGGACTCAGAAGTGCTCAGTTTTGTTTTCCCTACTTGAAGAGTATAATAAAAAGAATTCTCTGTTTATTATCAGTAGATACTGAAAGGAAAACATCTCTATGCATATCTGATTCTGTCTCTCTCTGTCATTCTGTCTATTTCTCTTCCTCTCCTTCTCACTTTGAGAGCTACTTAAATAGCATAGGATGAATTTTGCATTAATGTGCCCCCTGTCAAATGCAGTTATCAAGCAGAAACTAAATATGCATATTTATCTCCTGCTCTGACCACAGATGAGAGGGTCAGTCCATCCCAGGCATGTGACCAGAGCACTAAACTAAGGCTGGGATTAAGCAGCACTAAGAAGCAGTGATAATCCTGAGCTCTGCAACAAGCTTATCAGGGAAAATTAAAGGATACATCAACATAAACAGAATTAAATAAAATGAAAAAGGAGTATATGAAAACAGCCTCAAAATCTGGTAGAAAACAAAAAAATCTAGGTCTGAGTTTAAACACAATTCTTTAAACATTCAACACACATTTAGAGAGTAATTATTATCATAAAATGGCTATCATGCACATTGTGTTGAGTGTGATATACGTAATTATATTTACTTGTGACAACCTTAGAAAAGTAGCTATTATGAATTCCATTTAACAGATGAGGAAAAGGGAGATTGATCATTATCAAATGACAAATTAGTGATTGATTCAGAATCCCAATTCATTCATTCCTGACATATCCTCTCCAGAGAAAGCAAGTGGGACTCAAATAATGAGCAACATTCAGATGTTAGAATTCATACAATGTAGAAAAAATAGAATAATAAATGCTATCAGAATAATTGAGTAGTGACTGAGGAACATTTGTCATGACTGTGATATTCCCTAACTGCCCATTTCTACTAATATAGTACCGGTTTGTGAACATCACCCATTAGAAGGGAAAGCAGTTGTGTAGAGAAACATGAAGCACATTGATTAAGAGTGTTATTTATGGGGCCATGGAAATCTGGCTGCAACTCTGACTCCTCTACCCAATGTTACATTATAGTTCTCAGTAGCTCTATTATATTTCTGCATATCCTTAGAGCAAACTACCTTTGTTCTAGGCCTTCTTTTCAAGAATATTTTTAATTAATTAAGTTTATTGGTACATTTTATATACACATAATAATCATATTCATCATAGGGAATTGGTACTTGTACATGATATATCTTGAGTCTTCTTTTTTTTTCTCCAATCCCCTAATCTCCCTTCAACCTCTCTTCCCTTCTTTATTTACAAAAACTTTGTTTCCATTTTTTGCTTCTTTTCTTGTTTTTTTTCCCCTACCTTTCCTCCACTCCTTCTCTAGATCTTATTACCATTTGAACATTTTCTTTGTACTTCACAATGTCTATTATACATTTTGGCCTTTACACTTTCAGGTTCTCATACCAGAGAAACAATGTGATATTTACATGTGTGTTCATTTTATTTCACTTGAGGTTATTGCTTCAACATGCATCCATTTACCTAGAAATATCATCAACAGATTGAAAAGATAACTCACGGAGTGGGAAAAACTTTTGTCAACCTTTCCTCATAGTACTAATATTTAGAATATATAAAGAGATGAAACAAAAATCATAAATGTAAAGATCCAGTCAAAAACTGAGTATCTGAAATGGGTACTTCTCAGATGATGAAGTAAAAAGGGAAAATAAATGCATGAAAATTTGTTCGAAAATCACTGGTCATCTGAGAGATGCAAATTAGGATAATGCCAAGATTCCATCTCACCCCAGAAAGAATGATTATTATCAAGAAATCAATGAATAATAAATGCTGGTAAGCCTTGGGAAGAAAGAACACTTCTCCACTGTTGGTGGGAGTATAGACTGGTACAATGATTGTGGTAATCTAGAATATCTGAATAGAAAATACTGTTGGAAGAGAGACAGTTTTGCCCTTTGGAATAAGATTATACATTCTTACTGTCCAATATTCTGTAGAAATGGTCTCTCTTCAGAGCAAATGACAAGTGTACTCACTTCCCACTATAAGATAATTGTGTTCTCTAAATTCAGGATTCGTCTTTTATAATACAACCCACTGAGTATGTATCACCTGCCCCTGCTTTTATAGTCAAATGTGAATTAAATATTAGGAAATTAATATAAATGCTGGTATTCTGCCTACTGATATTACTGTGAATAATATGCTTTCTGACCCAGATGTCTTGCATCTGTCATGAATATCATTGTGGTTTGTGTCTAGATGTCCCTTCAAAGAATCATGGAATCATAGGGATTTTTGGAAGTGGCTGAATCTTCAGTGTGTGATTGAAATGTAGTGCAATATTTGGATTAAGAGTGCTGGGATTAGGGGTGGGTGATGCTAATTGGCTTAGTCACCATCCTAATCCAAGTAGACTAGGATACAATGTAAGGAACAGAAGAGCTCTCTCTCTCTCTCTCTCTCTCTCTCTCTCTCTCTCTCTCTCTCTTTCTCTCTCTCTCTCATTGCTTTTTCTATCAGCTGTGGCCATGAACTTTTGCCTTTTTCTCACGCCACCATGACTTGAAGCCTGAAAATTATTGATTGAAACCTCTACAGACTGTGAGATAAATAAATCTTTCCTCTTTGTAACATTGGGCATTGGATATTTTGTCTCAGCAACTAAATAAAAATGACTAACACAAATATCCATGAATTTTGCAGGATAATTTGTCATCTTGAAGACAGGGTATAATTTTAACCCACTAACATATTTGGAATGCACTACCAGAGGATAAGTTATACATTTAACCTCACTAAGCCTCAAAAATTTAAAGCATAAAATAGGGACCAATAAGGGGACCGATACCTAGCAGTTAACAAAATTAAATGCAAAACTTACAGATAGCTTTTCATCTGATGAATGACACATTGAGTCGATATTAGCTAATATTTATGTGGGAGCACTAGACTGGTGTCTTAGTTACATTTTACTCTTCGCTGAACAAAAAACTTGATGCCCAAAGTTGGGAAAGGAAAGGTTTATTTCTTACAGTTTTTGGACGTTTTAGTCCATACTCAGTTGGCTCCAAGACAGGGCGGCATGGCGGGGCTGCAGTTCATGTAGGCTACAAGCAGCCAGGCAGAAACAGCAAGAGAGAGAGAGAGAGAGAGAGAAAGAGAGAGAGAGAGAGAGACAGACAGACAGACAGACAGACAGAGATACACTTTCCTCCTGCCATTACATGTATGCTGGCTTCATCCCTAGGAGGGTGTAGCACTGACATCATCAATCCAAGGGCTAGACAATGAACTAATCACAAATGCACAATGCAAACACGATGCAAACATGAGGCCTGCAGGCCACTGACCTAAACCATGACAACTGGGGAAGAAAGTACAAAACACTGAGGTAAAACATAGACTTGTACTGATCATACAAGTAAAATTTCTTTGATATCAGAGATAGAGATTTGAATAAACTGCCAACTGCAATTGACTTATGTTGGATGTCTGAATTGCCATGAGAAACATTGGGAGACCAGCTCTAGACTGAATAGCAAAGGTTGTCATACAAGATAGGGATATCAGTTATGGTTTTTTGCTTAACTAGGAGAAGTTGAGCACACATTCTTCATATTTTTCTCCTGGGACAAGATGTTATTTTATGTCTCATCCACCTTTATTTGATTGCATAACACGAGCTTTACTCTGAGAAAGAGATCATAAAGTGCAAATTGCCCTGGAAGAAGAAATGCAATGACTTGGTCATTTCATTTAATTATCCAGAGGTACATTTGCAATTAGTCTTTCCTGAAGATTGTATCAGGATGATGCAGTACCTACAATTAAGGATGCTGTGGGCATTTTACTAAGAATGTTTATAGTTGTTCTGGTGCTAGCAGTTGCAAATGCATCCTAGTCACAGAGTCTCTCACACAGAGTATTCCTGGAACACAATTTAATTTCTAAATCTTTACTTACTTTGCTATGGAAACTGAGTATTCACCACCATGTGCATACAGATAGTTCTGAAAGAACCAGATGTAATGACTCTATTAACCCAAGACAGATAATGTTCTATAAATACTCTCCAAAAGGTTAAAGCCCTCCCTCTGTTTACTTTTTTAAAGTAGACTTGCAGGACCTTCTTTTGTGCCTGCAAATAACTTTATGGAAGGAAATTTGGCATGGTATATACTCAAAATATTCACTGCCATAGATCTGATAAATATATGCCTGCAGGCGTGCACCCTGACTTGAGTAAAACATTATCCCTTTCATATTTTAAATCTTTCCAATTTTTTGCAAGTAGAAGCAGAATAGAGTGGATAACCTAGTATGACTTAGTCATTAAAATCACATATTTGAATAAAATCAATGTTCGCCAAATCTTCCAATATAATATTAATGAAGAAGATTAGATTGGAAAGTATTAAAAAGAAATAAATATTTGAAGAAAAACATATAAACCCAAAACTAGGATATGGTTTGACAGAGATATTTAAATTTTTCTTTTTTACTTCAGAGGTAGAAGAGGTGTAGTCTGCAGAGCAACTCTGTAAATAGTTGACTGATACTTGGGAATAACAATGTCCAATCAAAGGTAAATTGTTTCATGCATCTGGTGTTTATCCAACTTTTTCTAGACACAGCGTATTGATTTCTCCATCTTAGATGCCACTTACCCACTATTGACAGTCTTGGTGGGGGTATTGATCAAGGTGCCTACTCTGTTTTAACCAAAATGGAAGCCACACGACCCAGTGTAGGTTAATTAGACACTGTCAGACATTGGCATTGTGAGAATGAGGAAGAAGATTAATAGTGAGCCAAACCACACAGCAGTAGTCCAAAGAGATAGACCATTATTTAGAGATACAAAGAACCCTTCTGTTACTCTGTCCTCCTTTTTTCTAAGCTTGTGTCTTCAACATTGCCTTTCCTTCTTGACCCACCCTTCATCCTTCACATAAGTATGTTTTTGTTAAAGTTACCCAGAGCTATCATCTGTAACTTATAACTAAATTGCCACAAGTCAACACGATAACAAAACATTAGTTTCATACACTATCAAGATCTTAGGTCCGAGTCCAGTGAGGCTCCTTGCCTATCTCTGAAGTTCAGAAACCTGATTTTATTTCCTGTTACAAGTTGTGAGTCTTGAGATGCTGCCTTAAGATTCAGCTGCTCTCCACTTGTTCTTTGATGAGCATAATGTTTAGACCAGTTTAGTTTTTGACCAGTGAATTGCTAAAGAGATCCAATCTTCACACATCTTTGTTCAGCTGCCTCCCAGACATCCTGGCGCTGATTGCCTGTGGTAGATGGATGACATTATCACCAGACAGCATAGGAGAGATTTTTCAGAAATTCTGTATTCATTTCAGTGCAGAATCATTTGATTCCCATGTTAGATAAGTAGATTTTTTCTCAGTGACAATTATTACTCCAATGACTAGCACTTTCTATTCACGCAGTTTAAATTCAGAGGTATTACAATTTCTAAATAACTGCGAGAAGTCCCAGTTTGATTTTTATGATTTTTTTCCTTTTGAAAAGTTTGGCACAATAAGTCTTAAATTATACAGGAGCACATGGAAACAGTAATGAAACACAATAGGCTTCCACCAAATGAGGCTGTTATGAGTTAAATCTAAATAGGTCCCAAATGTTTCTACCAGAAATGCCTTACCTCTTAGTCTTCCCTTTCTTTCCTATACTACAGCTCCAAATTTAGCCCTTTTAAAATAATCTTAACCAAGCATTACATTTAAATATAAATTTTGAATTTGATAGTAATAGGCTATTATTTAAATCTACTGTAAGTTATATGGTTTTTAAAATCAAGTTGTTTAAATTTTCTGAAATCAGTTTCTCATGCAATATATATATGCACATATATGTATATATGTATACACATGTTTACAGATACACATATATGCATATATAAAGTAAATTTTAGTATGGATTAAATAAATATATGTAAAGAACCAGATATTTAGAAAGTGTGTGTTTTGTGTTAAAATAATTAAATTTGTCTTCTTGCTATCTTTCTGTATTTTATTCCATGTTTCCATATCAAGTTTGCATTCTGTTGAAATGATACTGATTTGTTATTGACTTAACTCTGTTAAAGATTTTAAAAAAACAAAGCAAACCAGAACAAAGCAAAAACATTACAATGTGCCAACTTTTAAGAACAGAAGGAAACTCTCTTAATGTATTTGTTTATTTCAGCAAAATAATTTATATCACTGGTTCTACATACACGGATCAGTTGTCCAACTTTCCCTCAGTAGGAAAATAATACATACCCTACATTTTGTAATACCACCTTATATTTTCTAACATTATACTGTCCTTCAAATGGTTTCATATCCATTTCTGCATTTGATTGCATTCAAATCTTATCTTGGATAACAGGCTACACGGACTCCTAACTTCCATTTCATAATGGACAAAAGAATGACAGTCAGAGGATGAAGATTCCCCATCAGCCACAGGTGCTGCTAACCCAAGGGCAGTGAGATCTCAGTGACTTTTTCACCAACCCATCCATGCTTGTTCTTGTCCATGGACTTTCTTGTCATCTAGTCTCAAAAAATCCATTTGAAAGAATTATCAGTCACACTAAAAATACTTGACAAAGCTTAATTATTTTTCTGCGGCATCTTGGGAGACAGGCAAAGAAAGGAAGGAAAAGAGTTTCAATAAATGGACAATTTTGGGTTTTTGAAAGCAGATCTGTGTGTAGTGAGAGAACATTTTATCTGTTCACATTATTGAAGTTGGTCAGACGGTCATAAAGGAAATAAACTATCCAAAAACATGATTAAATACAGAAAATATTGTGCCTTGGGTTGAGCTGGTTAGGTTTTCTTTCCTGTGGCCCATTTTCCTGCATATTTGGTTATTTACCCCAAGCAAGAAATACTTCAATAAAACCCACTCAGCCCTCTAAGTCTAGGCCCAGACATATCAATGACTCAACCCTGTGAAATAACAGATTGTTTTAGATGGAAACTAAAGATACTGCCTTGAGGCTCACATGAAGAAGCTCAAATCCTAATATCTTCAGCACAGTAGTCTTTCTTTAATTTTAAAGTTTCTTCCTAGTGGATATATAAGGGAAGTATTTTCTAATTTTTCTTGTGATTAGACATTTTTTCTCTTTTCTAATCTCTGGTAAGACCTTACTTTATGAATTATCTAAAATAGGTCACTCTTGACTGATATAATTAAGGAGATCATCTAGCCATGCTACTTTGGTCATTATCCCTGCCCTCCCCATCCTATCTTGGTGACTTTGAAACTTTGTGTTATATTCTATCATATTTGATGCTTTCCTTATTCATTCAAACTCATATATTTATTCTGACTTCTCCAGTGGCTATTTCATTATATCCACATAGCAAGTGGATAATTCATTGAACCCATCTCTGTAGATTCTGAATAAAAATTCTGAGAGTAAATGAGCAAGGCACACTTACCAAATAAATGTCTCAAGTCCTTGAGTTATAGCTCTCTAAAACATCATTGTTCAGTAATGTTAGTATAGGGAATATCTAATAAATTTTGTGAAATAATAATGCTTGTACTTATGGTTGGGTAGAGATCACTTTAAAATGTTCTCAGCACAAGTCCCCATGGTGAAAGCATTTGTATTTTATCCATTAACTTACATTCATCCTGTTATGGTTTGTATCTAGGTGTCCCCCTCAAAGCCCCATGCAGTCCTAGGTGGGGATTTCTGGAGGTGATTGGCTCTAGGGTGTGTTGATTTAAGGATGTTGGGGTAAAGAACATGATTCTGGTATTGATTCATGGTGCAATGCTAAGTTTAAGGATATCAGTGCTAACCACTCAGTGGTGGGTAGTTTGAGTAAAATATAAGGGATAGAAAGAGCTGTGGTAGGGACTGGCCACTTATAGTTCACTTGTGGATTACTTGCTACCTGCTACCTTCTTCCCGCAATGGACTCTTTCTCTTTTGTGATGTTCATGTCATCCTACCTTGGAGTCAGCTGAAAGTGAGTAATGAAACCTCTGCACACTGTGAGCTAAATAACCCTTTCCTCTTTTGAGCATCAAGCATATTGTCTCAGCAATGAGAAAAGTAAGATACATTACTTGCCTATATTCCACCCACTGTGCAATCAGAACATGCCACAAAGTTTGCATTATGTGATGTATCAAATGATGAACAAAGTGAGCCAGCTAATATTGCTAAGAGGAATTTATATTTTTCATGTCATGACACTTTGCTTCTTAATTTCATATTTGCATTTAGTGATCCTGGACAGATAATTTGACTATGCCAAATGCAATTTGTTCTCTGAACTGAAAAGAAGCTAATATTCAAAACATCAGGACTCATAGCAGAAGCATGAGCAGTAACTGCTTAATATGTAACCATAACAAGGTATAAAGAAAGTAAAGAGCAGAGGTGAGGAAAAATGAGACCTCTCACATCTGGAGGTGTGAGGATTCTTCTAGGAAAAAAACTGGCTTTCCACATGTCAAAGACAAATTTGGAGCCATGTTTCTCACTGCTCACTAAAGTAAAATTGAAATGGATCAAAAATCTAAACAGTAAGACAGAAACACTAAATCTACAGGAATAGAGAATAAGTAGAATTAAAGACACAGGTGTAGGCAAAGACTTCATGAAAACCCCAATCACATGGGAAATAGTAGAAAGAATCCACAGCTGGGATCTCATCATACTAAAAACATTTTGTATAGCAAAAGAACTCACCAAAAGAATGAAAAGACAACCCCAAGTGTGAGAAAAAAATTTAGCCAATTGTCCCCTAGACAATATTAGAACACATAAAGAACTGAAAAAAAAAAATCAAACCATCCCAAATTTAAAGATGCAATCCAAAAATGGGCATCTGAGATAAATATGCACTATTCTGATAAAGAAATATGCATGACAAATAACTGTATGAAAAAAACGTTCAGCATCACTGGTCAATCCAGAGACACAAATTAAAACAACTCTGAGATTACATCTACTCCAGAAACAAAGGTCTTTATTAGAAAATCAGCCAATAACAATGCTGGAAGGTTTATGGGGGAAAAAGGAATCCTTGTCCTCTGTTGGTAAAAGCATACACTGGTGCAACCACTGTGGAAATCAGTATGGAAATTCCTGAAAACACTGGAATTAGAGGTTCCATTAAACCCAGGTATTCCCCTTCTGGGTATCTTTCCCGAAGAACTAAAAACAGCATACCAGAGCAATACATGTGCACCCATGCTTGTATCAGGACGGTTTGTAATAGCTAAATCTTGGAAACAGTCCAAATGCCCATCAACCAATGAATGGATAAAAAGTCATTTTTTGGTATAATGGAGAACCACTCAGCCATACAGGATAAATCTGAGAGATTTCTAGATGTACAAAAATGTACAAAATGCTTAATGTTGATATATAACATCATATTTTAAATTTTATTCATTGGCTTTTGGCATGTTATATTTATAAACATAAAATAAGAGTTGTTAAAAAAGAAATGTTTAAATATTGAGCATTTTTTTCATTCTTGCTGTTATAGAGAGAATAAAATAGAAGCAAAGCCTACAAAAAGACTGTATGGAGAAAACCAGAGTTAGATTAAGTTAGTCTCTACTCAGCTACGCTCTTGATGGACTACAGTGAACATCATCTATTCTAGTTAGGTGACAGAGGAAAAGTTGAATGCTTCCTGTAAAGTGATACATCATTCAAAGAACTGCTTCTCATGCAGGACCAAAAAATAATACAAAATTACCATTAGTACCAAGAAATAAAACCAGAAGTTAAAAACCACCAAAGAATTGATACACAAGCATTCAAAATAAAATATTAAACAACTTTGAAATTAAGTATTTAAGAAAATGTATGATGAGATGAACAATTTCACTACAGAACCAGATTCTTTTTAAAAAGTTTTAATTGAAATACACAGCTGAAGAATATAGTAACAAAATTAATAGCTCAATGGATGTATACAAAAAAGTTTAAACATAAATGAGAATTTAATTATTAAATTGGATGATACATTAGTAGAAAAGTCTCATACTGCAAGAGTCCAGGTTAAATTATTAATTCCTAGTATTGCATGATTTCCTTTAGCCAAGCATAAAGTTGCTGGAAGAGTTGTGGTGTAACATCTATGGGAAAGTCAAAGGAGTTGAGAGTAAATTCTAGACTTTCGTGAACTTTCAAACTTGTTCTTCCTGATAATTTTCAGTGGCATGGCCCAATAATTACAGCAGGGCCCTGCCATGACACACCTGGTGAGAGAAATTTGATTCCCAAATCAAAGGCATCTGAGGTTCTTTCTCTTCCTTGCCTTCCTAGTATCTATACATGACTGTGCCATAAATGCACTTCATAATATTTTTGCATGGCATCTACGTTTATAACCAATCAGATTAGTAGTCAGTGAGAAGACTAAGACAGCGTGAGAACCAACTTCCTCATGGGAAGTCATGTTATGCATCTATGTAGGATAGAAACATAGAATTAGGAGCGATTACTACATCACTTGGCCACAAATCCTCATTTTCAGAAGTTGCCTAAAATCCACACAAATGTGAAGCATGTATACATGTGGTAGAGAGAAGACATATATCTAGAGTTCTCAAATTTGCCCACAATTTTTCTATAGCAGACATTCAATGCTTTGCAAATATGGAAAGAGTCAAGTAAGAACCTCCTGGATCCTTTCAGGAAATCTGCAAAGTCAAATTATTTTCATAACACTGATAAGGAATTGTTTGTTTCATGCTTTTTCTTTTCTCTCAGTCATGTGAAGGACTTTTGCAGTGACTACACAGTGTGAGATGATACCATCACTTTGTGGACAAATGGTTGTATACTAGAGTGCTTTTGTAGTTTAAAATTCATCTGGCTTGGTTTGTAATGTGGCCAATTTTAACAGATGCAATTAATATAAACAAAAAGTCTTTGGTGCCCTCAGTAATTGTTAACAGTGTTAAGGATCCTCAAAGCAATAAATTTTAGAATTGATGTTATAGTTTAACAACTATTATTAATCTGCTATGATGACTAAGACACTTTTTTACTATTAAAATAAGAATTTTGAGCTTACTAAGGTGGAATGTTCATTATAGGAAATGTCTATAAGCTTTAATTAAAAACCAGGTACATATTTACATTTTTCAAAATCTTTGCAATAAAAGACACATTGCCATTAATCACCTTCAAAAATACTCCCCTTCACTTCAAACTCCCTTATTTCATCATTTATATAACTTTCTGAAACAGTTCCTTTATGAGTGTCTTATGTTGTGTTTTTTTAGAGAAATTTTTTGTCAAATAAAATGATTGCAATGTATCCTCATATACCTTCTTCACCAGATCCCCTGAATAACTTCTAGCTCTTTGTTATGATTTGTGTCTCATTGTCCCTCCAAGCCTGACATGGGAGCAGGCTTCTAGAATTTGTGATTGATTCATGATCCAATTCTTGGATTGTGAACATGAGTGCTATATGACAGAATTTTCTTTTCATGCTCTTCCTTTTCTACCATTGTTGCTTTTAACGTTTTCCACTGCCATGAGCTATTGCCTTCTGCCATGAGCCACCCTGTGTTGGAGTCATCTGAGTATGTACTAAAATTTTCACAAACTGTGAAGTAGGTAAACCTTTGATTTTTTTCATTTTGGGCATCAGATATTTTGTTTCAGTAATGACAAAAATGTAACCAACACAGAATATGGTACAAGGAAAGTGAGGCTGTTGCTGCAGCTACACCTGATCATGTGGTTCAAGAGCATTTGGAAATGCCTTTTGGAAAGAGTTCGGAAAGGTTCTGAGATTTTTTTTTTTTTTAAAGAGTAGAGTTGGAAACACCTTAGGCTGTTCTGTGTGGGAGACTCTGGTCAGAGCTCAAAAGACCAGAAAACTGACAGAAATCCCTCTAGTAAAGACCAGGTTTGGGACACTTCTGATGGGAAAAAGACCTGTGTCAATTTTTGGACTCCAGAAGATGCATGCTATGGCTTGGTAAAAAGTTTCTCTGCATTTTAATAATGTCCAAATATTTTGTTTGAGACTAAGATTAAGGGTGGCAGACTAAGTAATCTGGCAGAAGAAATTTCAAGGCAATGTAATTTTGGGGCTATGACATGGCTTTCAGGGCTTTTACCAGATTTATTTTGCAAATCAAGAGCAAAGATGCCAGCAGGATGATTTAAAACTTTGTGAGTTTTTCCAGAAAGAAAGGCCCAGAAAATCTGTGGACAGCAAAGATATTGCTGAGAAGATCTCAATTACTGAGAAAGAAAAGAATAGAAAAATGGCCTGAGGGCATCACAAGAAGCAGCAATTTTCCATTCTTTGCATCCTCAAAACTGCAAAAATGAAAGGTTTTGCTTTGAGAATGCCACAGGGCACCAAATCACAGAATGACAGCAGTCACATTATGTTCCAGAGTAGCAACAGCAGCCACATTGGGTTCCAGAATAGTGACAGCCTAGAGATTTTGTTCCTCAGAACAAAATCAGATTACTCAGTGATTCAGGTACCTCAACAGCTAAGAGAGAAGAACGCCTGGCTATTGCTCCAGCTGACAGCACACTTTGGTATCATCAATATGGTGCTGGTTTTAGGTACATGCAGAATTCAAGCGTTATGAGGGTTAAAACGTTCCTGCTAAGATTTCACTGCCTTTATGGTCAGGCAATGTGCTTCTGAAAGCCGTGAAGGTGAAGCCAAAGGTGCAATGGAGACCCTAGAAGCTTGGAACAGCCAGAAACATGAGTCATCTGAGGCTACCTACAAGGATAGAGCAAAGCAGGCCCAGGCTGTGGGAACTATATCTACTAGAATTGCCATAGGGGCAGTGTCATGCAAACCTTTTGGAGCTCACAACTTACCACTGATTTCTTTACATGTTCCACATAGAACTGCAGCACTCAATGTCCACTCTGCTGAATTCTGGACTCGCTTTTGTCTTAATGCTTTATATCCCCATTTGTACCTTTAGGAATGGCAATATTTATCTTGTGCCATTGAATGTTGGAAGTGTTCTACTTTTCAATTATATAGGGGCTCAAAACTAAGAGTTTTCCTGACATCCTGGAGGAGACTTGGAACTTGGACTTTTTAGCAATGCTGAAACTGTTAGGATTTTGGCAATTTTTAGAGATGGACTAAAATGCCTTTTACTTAAAACACATGCATGAGTCTTTGGGTGGCCAGGGCAGTATGCTATGGTTTGTTTCTGGAAGTTTGTGTCATGAGGGCAAGTTTCTAGAATTTGTGATTGATTCACGGTCCAATTCTAAGAGTATGAGTGTGAGTGCTGTACTCACCCGACTGTGTGGCCTACATACAATATAAGGCAGAAAGAGTCTTCTCTATTCTCTCCTTCCTTTGTGCTCTTGCTGCTTTTACCATTTTTCCACTGCCATGAACTATTGTACTTTGCCATGAGCCACTTTGCCTTGGGCCAAGCAGATTAAGACACGCTTCTTCAAAGACAAAAAAGACAATGAAAGATAAATATTTTGAACTGAGTGAAGACATTGAAGCAGCCACAGCAGTACAATGAAAGACTTCCAGAACTATAATAAATGCATCTGTCTTAATTACTTTTTACTCATCGCTGAGACAAAATACGTGAAGCCCAAAGTTGGGAAAGGAAAGATTTAGCTCTTACAGTTTTTTGGAGGTTTTAGTCCATACTAAGATAGCTTCAAGATGGGCTGGCATGGCAGGGCCACAGTTCATGGTGGCTGCAAACAGCAAGGCAGAAACAGGCAAAAGAGTGTGACATACCTTCTTCTTGCCATTACATTACATCCTGGCTCTACCCCTCGGCCAGTGTAGCACTCACACCCCTAATCCAAGTGCTAGACAATGAACCAATCACAAATACATAATTCAAATGCATGATGAGACCTGGGGGCCACCAACATAAACCATGACAATATACAAAACTGAGATTCAGGATCCATCTCAGAACTTTCCCAACTGTGTAGCCAAAAGCAAATATCACTTCTTTTGTTTGTTTGTTTGTTTGGTTTTTTTGGATATCAGCAGATTCACAATGCTTCATCATGATACAGTCCAACAGAAAAAAAGAAGAAATGATGATAATATCAGAGAAAGGAAAGGCATACATAAACAGAAACATGGATGATGGTTCTTTCATCTTTCTATCACCTTTCTGGATTTTTATAAAATAATTAATTTCTGTACTTATCTATCAGTGATAATATAGAATTTTGAAAGCTGATGTGGATAACCAAGGTTTCCTTTGACTAACCAAAATAAGCTCTAAGGGTAAAAAAAGTATTGTAGGATTGCAGAATGACATCATGACAACAGATATTCTTCCTGAAGCTTGTTCAAGCTCTAGAACTAAGCAGTGAGTCCACCAAGCCTGATATGATACAGCCAGGCCACAACAGACATTAGTTTATATCAGAAATAAGCATTTTAGTTCAAGCCCTTAAGATGGGGAAGGTAACTTTTACAATGGCATAGATTAGCCTCTCCTAACAAATAAGAGATTAAGGCAATGCTAGGGAAAAATAGAGGTCAAGCATGAAAATACAAGCCTCTGGCCTGAATTTAACTTCTGTCTATCATTTCCTAGTGGGATACTCTTGAGGATGTTATTCAACACATTTGTGTTAGTCTCAACTCAGGTTTTTATATCAAAATACTGAAAACTAAGTGTCATAAAAGTAGAAACTTATTTTCCAACAGTTCTGGAGACTAGAAGTCTATGATCTATGTTATATTGTGGATGATTCATGGGAAAATTTCTTCCTTCTCTTCATATATCTCTTTAAATGAGGACAATAATTCTCCCATTGGAGCAGTACCCCATTTATGTGATCGTACTTAACCTTAACTGCAGCCACACCAACATAAAAATTTTAAGAAAAGTGCATCTATTTGGTCCTTAAAACCCTCTGAGTTTGTTTCCTCATTAGTTGTTTGAAAAAAAAAAAAAGTATAGAAAACAGCAGTTCCAGTATCATTACATTACAGTAATTTATAATCTGTAATTGCATTCCTTATAATTCTTTCTCACCCGACCCAAATGAAATCATGTAGAAAAAAATGGACAACTATAATGAATAAACACTTTTCAGCAAGACAAGTACCAATGCCAATAAAAACACAGAAATTTTTCAACAACTCTGGTCATAGGAGAAATACTAATTAAATCACCACCAAAATTTCATCTTACTACAGAAAGAATGACCATTATCAAGAAATGGAATTGCAACAAATGCTAGTAAGACTAAAGGAAAAAAAGAAGCCTTCTCTAGTACTAGTGTGAATGCATACTAGTACAACTAGTATTATACAAATCCATATGGAGATTTCTCAAAAAACTAAACTAAAAGTAGAATTTCATTTGACCTAGCAGTTTCCTTCTAGGTATTTTCCCCAAAGAATTAAATATGTCATATCATAGTGATACATGCATATTCATGTTTATAAGCTGCATAGTTCATAATTGCTAAATCATAACTGCTAAAGTAACCTTTATCAACAAATGAATGGATAAACAAAATGTGGTATTTACACACAATGGAGTACAACCCTTAAAATAAGGAAAAATAAACAAATTGTTTGTAGGAAAATGGATGTACCTGGAGACTATCATGATTATTTTTTAAAAACCAGACACACAGTATTAAATATCACATTGCTCCTCTTATAGGAGAATCTCCAAATATAAGTAAAATAGACAATAGGAAGCAGGGAGATAGGTCTTTTACAAAAAGGGAAGAGGTCAATAGATGGAAGGACCAGAGGCTGAAGGAGAAGGAAAGAGATGAAAAGAATTAAGATATGTTAACCCCATGAACCAACTCCTCAAGAGGAATGTACTCATCATGCACTATGAACATATACTAATACAAGTAATAAATTTTTAAAACAATAAAATGAGACCTTTTAATGCATAAGCCTTTCTACACTGAAATATCCTATCAGACAGTAGATTAGAGAAGGGCAAGATTTTTCCTTTGTTGCTTTAATGTCCTAGGGCCAGGGTCTCTAGATAGCTATTCAGTTGTGTACAGCATATAAGCAAAATCACCATAGGGCCTAGGAGTAGATGAATTATACAGTACAGTGTTACCACTAAATCAACACCATGCAACAAATGATCCAGGACAGGTAATCATTTTCCTTGAGCCAGGCTAGAATGCAAATGAAAAACAGAAAGGTGGGTCAAAGAGGATTGAATGTTACTGAGAAAGTCATTGAAAGTAGCTGACTCCTGCTTGGTAAAGCTCTCAGAGGACAGTGGTAATCATTAATGTGACTTTGAGCTGAAGTGGAAATGTTCAGTCCGAGGGTATTTTTAACATGCATGGAGCACCACCCTGCCACAGCAAATCTAGGAAATTAAAGTCTTCACGGTGTTAGGTCTTAGAGGGGAAAAATCTACTAGCCAGCAGTTTTAGGCTAGACAGATGGCTAAGTTGATTATTAATGAAGGAAAGTAATTAGGAATAACCCTAACTGACCCTCTGGCTAGAATACTAAAGCTGAAATATCACTAATACATGTTGTTTGTGAAAATTCCTAACTGTATTCTCTTAGCTTAATAGAATAACTTATGAGATTTTTCTTCCAAAACACTGTATGTACTCTGAACGTTACAAAAAGATTGTTCAATGTTTAACTTCACACAAATTTATTGCAATTGTAGGGTCACTCTTGTATTTAGGCTATCTACAGATATGTTGGAATGTATAAGGTCCTGGGAAGACTGTTAATTTTTAAAAAACTTCTCTTTCCTAACTAGTTAATGTTTGTTTATGAAATTCTTTGAATAAAATATGCTCTTCACCCTTGGTAGGAGCAATGCATTAAACAAGTTAACTCCTTCATGGGAATTAGATCCTCTTGTAGAGAAGCTAGAAAATCTCTTCAGCTGTTTTAGATTAAACAAAATTTACAGGTAAAAATTGAACATCTTGTAAAAGTAAGTCAGAAGCTATTGTTGAAGAAGACAAGGAATAGGCAGAGGATATTAATTCCTTGTTTCAATCTTGAATATTTTTATTTTCTTGAACAGTAGATGATTTTAGCTCTATTCTTCAAAACCACCCAAGTATCTTGAATTTTGTGTTAGAGTAATATTGCACCATTCATTAGTATGTGTAAAACATGTGAGTAAATGTTTGAAATCTACAAATGACAATTCAAAAAGTGACAAGACAATGCTAGTTCATCTTATGATTAGAGGCAAGACAGAAAAATGCAATGATTCCTTTGTGTTTTTTTGAGGTGTGGCTGTTTTCTACTTTATATTCTTTGCCTTCCATGAGAAAAGATTAGGGAAGGACATCTTTCCTGGGTCCTGTAAAATATGTCAGTAATAGTCACTATAACTCATATTTTGGTTTGTGCCGGGTCACTGGCACATATGATGGATTGTGATTGCTACGCAGTAAAGAGGCTTTTTCCCCAAGGTTTCCCAGTGAGGGCTAATGCTTAGTTCACCCACATCACTTATGAGGTGGGGGAAGTTTCTATTAGGTATTCCATAGCATTAACACAAACTAGAAGGTAGAATCTATGCTCTTAAAAGAAGCCTTGTTAAATATTGTGGAAGACATGAGATATGTTTGCCTCACACATAATAGGTCTTGAGTATGTGTCACAAGAAAGGCAGAGGAGATTTCCTTTGACAATAAAGAGACATTATTTACCTTATCTATGGGCTATGCAAAATGAGAAGATATACCACCTACCAAATAAATAAATGGTCATTTCTAAAGGCCGCATATCTTGCCACAGCATTCAGAATTCAATTAATTCAAATTATGTTGTTTTCATACAAGTAGAATACAGCCTAGTTAGAAACAAGGGTAGTCTGCCTCTTATTAGGGACAATGGCCTGTTTTTGTATTTCTAGGGCTTGTTTAGTATGAGCTTTTTTTTTTTTTTTTTTTCTAATTATGCTCTTTTGTTAAACTGTTCTAGTCAGGGCTGAGTGAATGCCAACAACGTTATAGAATGTTTTTCTAGCAAAATCAGGGCTTATAACATTTGTTCATTGTCGCCAAAGGTTGGCAGATTCTGACCGGTCAATTTGTAGAATATTTCAGGGAAAAACTGGAGGAAATGGTTATGTTTGATTACAGAAAAATAATTCTAATGTTGTGGGAAATTCATTAGAGGACAAGACAGATTAAATGAAGAGTTCAATTCATTTGTGAGAAACTAAAATGTACCTGGAACCATAGGATTTTCTTATCTTGACATAGAATCTATTCCAGGGAAGGGAGATAAGCGACAGGAATTTCCATGCCTATGTAAAATATATTGTACATCAAATATAATTACTTTGAGAAAAAGGATGCGAAGTATTGGGTGACCACAGGTGTTATTTAAAATATGAACAAACCTGGCCCCACAGTGCATACCTGTAATCCCATCTACTAAGAAGTGTGAGGTGGGAGAATTGTGGTTTCCAGGTCAACCTGGGAAAAATAAGGAGCCCATAAAAATAAAAGAGCAGGAAGAAATGAAAGATTGATGGAATCGAGGAAGGGAGAAAGGAAATAAGAAAGAAAAAAAAGAAAAAAGGAAAAATAGAATGGTCTAGGA
The DNA here is from genome assembly GCF_034190915.1 of Cavia porcellus. NCBI lineage: Eukaryota > Metazoa > Chordata > Mammalia > Rodentia > Caviidae > Cavia > Cavia porcellus. Next base: position 32,524,417 of record NW_026947501.1, read on the forward strand.
AGGTATCAGTAACACATTTAATAAAAAATATTTATTATAGACCAAATAAATGTTTACATCCTTCCAGTATTTGTATGTTGACTTCCTAATCCCCCAACATGATGATGCTTGCAGTAGAAGCATGGGGGATAATTACGGTTAGATCAGTTCAGGAGGGCTGGACCTTCATAATGAGGTTGTGGCAACAGGAAAAGAAAGAGAGAAATATATTTACCTTTTCCTCACATACGCATTGGCGATAGCCATGTGCGGACATAGCAAGAAATCGACTTGCTTCAAGCCAGGAAAAGGATCTTCACCAAGAACCAAATCATCAAATACTTGTCTCTTGGACTTCTAGCCTCCAGCGCTGTGAGAAACAAATTTCTGTGAACCAACCCCATGTGTGACATTTTGTTACGGCAGCCTGGATAGACTAAGATAGGCCCAAGGAGAGGAGGGAAAAGAATATACAAATAAGAGAAAGCGTCTCTGGAATAGGAAATTGGAAGTAAAAGGCCCCAAGTTGACAATTTCCCTTTTCCAAGAATCATCAGGGAAATGAGGATGGTTGAAACCAAGCAATAAAAGTAGAGAATTAGGAAGAGGTGTAGGCAGCTAGCAGGGCTGTGGGAAGAGAGACAACCCGAGGTCTGTTACAGCATTTGAGAACTCTCCCTAGAGAGCGTGCATCTTTTTTTGCTAACTGATGGTTTGCAAACCAACCATAGAGGACAAAAGGAAGCAGAGGGAGCTCTTAGGCCAGTGCTTCCACCTAGGAAAAAGGTGAACTTTAGGTACAGAGAGACCAATTTGCATTGATTCTGGCAATTAACGATTGCGTTAATGCAAAATAATAAAAATGCAAAGCTCAGATATTTGTTTCTAAGAGATTGGTCCTGGACTAAGCAGTTTAAATGGGTGATCTCGATTCCTCCTTCTGACCATTTGCAACAGGCATTACCATTATCATCTGTACTTTTGTTTTTATCTATGTACTGAAAAAAATTCTAACTACCTTAGAGAGACGTGGTGAAGATAGATGTTTAATCCAGGTAGATCATCTAGCTCAGTGCTGCACAGAGTATGTATTCAGTGACGGCTGATGTGGTTACTACTATTCAGGGTGTTGTTAGAACAGATGGAATTGCATTCACCTGCTCTAGCTACCTGCAAACATGGGAGATTCAGATAGTGGATGTTCTCCACCATTCTCTGATTTCAGTTTCAAATCAGGAGAAGGAATTAGTGAAGATGTAATGACAGACTTTTTACTTTCAATGAAATATTTATTTTTGACAAATCTTTCTACAGCCTTTGCTTAGAGTCACTAGTCTGCCTGACATTTTTTATCTATTTATGTCTCCTTCTCATAGTAGTTCTTTTGCAGTCCTGAAACACAATTTCTTATTCTTCCAGCATAAATCTGCCCACAGTATCTCTTCTTTTTCTTACAGATATCTTTCCAGTATCCCAGCAGTTAGATACATTATCTCTACATGCTATCAGAAAGTTGTTTGTTTTAATGTTTGATGGTGATTTCTTCTGAAGTTGATGCCATAGTTTTGCAGATGATACTTGATTCTTCAGATGAATCACCATAGCCTCCTTTCCTGCCAGATTCTTCCTTAAGCTTAGCTGGGGGGGGGGGCACACGTTATTCTACCAATTAAAGTTTGGACACAGAGACTGATGCTAATTCACACAGACTAATAATCTCTAACACAGCCCCAGAATTCTCTTCCACCAAGTCACCTCAGTGGTCCTTTGGCAATAAAAGAGTTGGAAAGGAGAAACAGATGTAGCGCTCAGTGGACCTCTAGAGAGTAGCATCATTCCCATTGATGGATAAAAACCCAGGGTCTTCTATGGTCCCTCAGAAGCACACACCGACCTTTCCCTCAGGTTCTGAGCAACAGTTGCTGCTGCTGTTGGAATCCCAGTGGGAGTTTGCTGGACCTTGAGGGAAGTTTCTTTTCCTGATTCTTCCAGTAGCATCTTGACCTTTGCAAAGAATGTACCCATGACTTCAGCTGTCCCTGGCTCTAGTCACCTGAATACACCAACACACCTCCTCTATCAATGCCTGCTTAACAGCCTACAGCAGCTTCCAGCCCCCAATTTCTTTTTAGACCTTCAAATTTCACCAAAATTCGACACCTCACACTTCCCCAAAAACAATCTCTGCTTTTTTCAAGCCAGCCTGTCTACTTATGTCTATGTCCACCTTTACTCACATTTTCCCATCTGCCTCCATTGGAAATGTCTTCTCCTCATCATCAATCTAAACTCTATCCGACATTCAAGACTCCACCATGACAACTCTTGGATCATTCCAGTCCTCATGGCCATTACAATAATAACTGCTACCTTGTAGTATAATAATTAGCTTTCTTCTCTTTGTTTTATGTGTTTGCCCTTTATTGACAAATTTGTAAGATACTTAAGAAAACTATCCAAGTATGCTGTACCCAGTTCTGGGCACAGAGGACATTTTCAACTTTGCAAACAATTGATATAAGACATTGGTCTTATATCACATGGAATAGAGGGAGAATTTTGAGAACTATCAGAGAATACAGGGCTCTCAGTTACTTCCTCTCATAATTCTTTGTCCATAAGGAAACAAAGGTTTAGGCTCTTTAGTTTTGTTTGCTGTAATTATAGAATATTTCTGACTCTGCTCTAGGAAAAATCAGATGCACTAATTCACTTCCACTACAAAATACCTGAATCAAAATGTTTTATAAAGAAAAGAGGTTTGCTTACCTCACAGTTCTAGAGATTCAAAGATATGGTACTGCACCAGTTTAGTAAGTTCTGGTAAGAATCTCATAGATGCCAGGATCACATGAACACATGCGAGAGAGAGAGAGAGAGAGAGAGAGAGAGAGAGAGAGAGAGAGAGAGAGAGAGATCCCAAGTTCAGACAGGATGCCAGAGTCTTGAGGAGAGAGGACCTTTTGCTTTTTTGGTGAACCAGTCACTAGAACTAATCAAGATCCCATGAGAACTGCATTAATACTTTCTTACTGGAGTAAGTCAAATGCTCTTCCAGGAGGTTGCACTTACAAAGGCCCAGTTACCTTTTAGTATCACAAAGTGGAGACAAGCTTCAAACATGAAACTTTCAGGAACTAACTACACTCAGACTATAGAAACAAACTGCTCAAATTTCAAAACTAAAAAAATAATTTAGAGATCATGAAATCCACAAAAAGAAGAGGAATCCAGAGAGAGAAGAGTGAAGTTTTCTGTTATAAAGACTAAAGAATAAATGACTGGTAAGATTTGGACCAAAATCTAAACCTTTTGCTTTGCCAGCCTGAATTCCTAGGTGTATTTTGCAGGCTTTTTCTGTGAATTTCCTTTTGGATAGTAGCAATTGAAAATCATTTGACAAATACTTTCTGAATATTTTCTATGCTTCTGGCTATGTGCTAGGACTTGTGGGTTATGAAGAAAAGAAAAGAAAAAATAAAATAAATCTATCTTTGCACTCAGGATCCCAGAACACCCTGTATTCCTTTCTAAAACGATGTTCCTTTTTTTTTTTTTTTTTTTTTTTTTTTTTTTTTTTTTTTTTTTTGAGTCATAGGACCATAGGACCAACTGAGAACATAATTACAATTATAGGCTTAGGAAAATGCATACACAAAACAACAAACATTATGGCTCCTTTCAGGGTTTTGCAGAGCTATCAAATCTCTAGTTTGTAGCCCCTTTCTGAAACCTTGGAAAGCTTTCTTCCATTGCCTTTGAAAATAAAGCAATGGTTTTATAATTTACGGGGTCCAGATGCTAACGCTTCCTTTTTCTCACTCCCTTTTGAGTGACTAGAGGGAAGTCAGCAATCATAGCATCATCTCCTCCTAAATAAATAAGCACTTCCCTGAGTGGTTCGACTCTACTGCTCCAGATGTCACACTGGATGAATGGCTCACTTAGGGCTCAGGTCATACACCATGCTGCTAAGCTTTTCTGTGCACTGCCCTTGCCACGCAGAGATGCTTTCCTGCCCTTCTGCCTGTTTGGAAAATCCACATTCACACTAGGAAGCCTGCAAGCAGAGTAACATCTATTGTTATTCTGGCAAGTCTAAAGAGGAGAAGAGAGAGCTGAGCCTCCAGCAGTACCGGTGAAAGGCCCATAGGGTATTTTAAGTGGTAGATCTGGGGTGAAACATGCAACCTGACCAAATGGGCACTTCTCTCAGGAGGCATCTATTATGAGGCCTCTCCAGACAAGAAAAAGTGGAAAACAGATGGGGATCAGCAGGCAAATGCATTGCAGGGATACAGCTTGAGTGGGAGGGTGTGAGGGGGTAGCAGAAGCATCAGCCGCAGCCCTAGGAAAAGGCCCAAGGCCTGCAACCTATAGATGGAAAGACTGGGTGGGAGAGAAAAGGCAGAGCCAACAGCAAGAGTCAGGTTTTCCCAGCATGTGGAACCAAGGACAAAATCAGGCTCCTTCTCTGGCAGATGAGAGAAGCTCCTAGGTCACTGCTGTTTTTTTTTTTTTTTCTGCACCTGAGAAAATGAGTTGCCTAAAAGGGGTTAGGATCAAAGTTCTGGGCTATATTTTGTGTGGAAAACATGATTAGAAGCACTGTGTCCTACTAAAGTGAACGGAAGTCCCAATTGACTATTTGGGATTATCTTTAATTTTATTCTGCTATACTTAGAAAGTTGCTTGCCAGTACTGGGCAAACCAGAACAACTGGTCTCTGCTTAACACCCTTATGGCTTCTGAACCTTTAGGCTTCATCACATTCAGAATTCCAAATCTGCTAAGTTCTCCCAGGTGACTGATGCTGGGGGCTGAGGAGGTTGTGCCCCTGGGACACTTCTAGGTACTGTGTAGCACAAAGGACCATGATGATCCAGAAGAGGAGAAAATGAAAAGGAAGAAGAAAAGCATACCACCTGATTTTTTCTGAAAATTCCAAACCAGGAATGCCCAACCCTTTTGAATCAGAATGAAAGCTGTCAAAACCCCTGCTGCCTGGACCTTTCCTTGGACAATTGCATCAGGCCCTCTGTGTGGTTAGGCCTTGGCAGTGGCGGATGTGAGAATCTCTGTAGTCCGAGGTTTCTTGATTTCCTGATGGATGGAATCTGATGCCAGGAAGCAAAAAGCCAGGGAAAACAATTGCCCATCTAGGTCTAGACCACACAGACCCTGGCGGTGGGAGAAAAGGAGCTCCCTCCTTCTCATATGCTGCTTCTCCTCCTTAGTTCTCTGCTCAGAAAAGACAGGATTGATGGGAATTTTTCCAAGTACTATGTGAGTGATCTACTCACATGCACTTAACCTTCTCCTCCAGGAATGATGGAAATTTTAAAAGTATTCCTGCCCTCTAGGACCTCACTCTTGATGGGAAATATTGCTAATGAAACAGGAAGACTAATATTAAAGGCAATGATTCACACCTGATGAAGAAAAATATGTCCCATTTAAAAGAGAATATCTGAATGAAGACCGCATTGAAATTGATCACCATCATTAGGTTTCATTTCTCAAAACTTTGCTAAAATACAATAACTTGTTGAGGTGATTATTACAGTTTGTGTTTTACAGATGTGAAAGTTAAGCTGCTTTGCCTGAGGCTACAGAGGCAGGACTTGAGATCAGTGCCAGTGGATGCTAAATTTCGAGTACAGGACCAGTATCTTCAAAAGCAGCCTTGACACAGCAGAATGCAGTTTATGAATATCATCTGGCTGAACTGAAAAGCAGGATTCTCTAATTAGACCTATTCAGGCTTGCTCTTGATAGTATCTCACTGCAGCTAGTCGGGAATATTTAATGTTCATGGTAGGATTTGCTGCATTCCCACTTGTCAGATCCCTAATTGTTCATCATCATCATCATCATTGCCAAAAACAGCAGCAATAACAATAAGAGCAGACATAGAGAGAGGACTGTTCCTTCAAATAAAGTCTTATGTGAAACCCTCATGCATAACAATGCTTACTTTCTACTGGCTCCCATCCTTCTGTTTTCTAGAATTAACATTTCTGGATTATAATCCTTTATAAAGAGAGGCACCAAGATTCATCAGTTCAGTATTTTAGCTAGTAAAGTGACGACTACTTACTTACTTTGGTTGTTAGAAAATCCCAAACTGACTCACAGTCTGAAAACACAGGAAGGAATAAAATACTTGAGAAAGGTTTTCTCAGTTTGTTGGGCATAAACTTCAGCAGTTTAACAATTTCATCAACATTCTCTATGATTTCAGCAGTAGATTCTTTTTAGTTTCTGGAGATATTATGCAATTTTGTCTTTTCTAGGTCTTCACTGGGATTTCAGTAGAAATTTGGGAGATGATACATTGCTGGCAACTGGCCAAGTAGCATTTTAAACTGAAATCCAATGGAAATTTAATTTGATTGCACTACAAATGTTAACTTCATATTTTTCCTCCCATCAAGTGTGTCCCTTCTTGCCATTAGGCACATTAGTATACTACAAATGGGCAACTGTACCAGAAGCAGAAAGAGATTCGCTCCACTCCAATTTTGAATATGACAGTTGTGAAGTCAAGCTCATGACCTGTGTGCCAATTTGCAGTCCAATAAAAATTTAAATGCTTGAATTATTAACAGAGAGTGAGGAAAGGGGATTAAAATGGTAACATTTATAATGAGGTGATGATTCCCAGCATATTAAAGTTACACATTTTTGGAACATTTTACATGCATATTCTTTGTAATTTTCATAGCCTGTAAATTTTGTTTGTTGCTAGAATTCATTTAAAATCGTTTTTAATACTTCATTCTATCTGCATCAGCAGTCAGGGCAGCTGTGGATAGTAACACAGTTTTTAAAAAGTGACTTGAATCTTAGAGTCAGACAGACATGAATTCAAGTTCTGATTCTGTGACTTCTGTTTTATGAGTTCTGACAAGATATTCAACCTTGCTGAGAAAGTTAGCCTGCAATTATGCTGCAGACGTTTTGTAAGGATTACGCTAAATAAATAGCCATAGTTCAAATAGCAAATATATTTGAGTGCCTGGTGTAGTAGCTGCTTGTGAAGAGATCTGGTCCTTTCATTTTTACTAAGCCATTTAGAGTAAATAATCCTCATATCATGTGGTAATTTATTCAATCAAACATTCATTTGTCCAACTAACATTTTTCCCAAGTCTACTCTAGTACTGGGAACTCTAAGAATTAAGAATATTAAAAAAAAAAAACATAAGACCTTCAAAAATATTATAAACTAATAGCCAACTCATGGTCTATAATGCTGTCTAAGGAATATTGTACAAAGATATTCAAGGGACACTATAAGGACACTAAGAAAAAAAATACAATATTTTCTTTGTGCTTTTGAGTATGGTAGTTAAATCCTTTGAGCTTCTTTATTTTTAATTTTTTAAAATGAGATTAATAAAAGCATTTGAACTACATTAATATGATGGGGCAATATCTACAACCCCTTTTAAAGGTACTGCAGTATATAACAGTTTATCCAATGTCATATCTTAATTTATTTAACAAATATTTACGATCCATCTTTTGTGTCCAGTGTGTGAAAGCCACTCACTATACGGAGCCACCGCTGCCATTAAAATATGAGTCACTGAAGATAAGATATGCTGTAAGTATGAAACATACCAGATTTCAAAGGTTTAGTTTAAAAGGGGAACTTAAATACCTTAATAGTATCAAATATTCACTGCACATTAAAACTATATTTGTGTATACTACATTAAATAAAACATGTTCAAATTAATTTCAATTGTTTCCTTTACAAATGTGGTTACTAGAACATCTAAAATGACTCACGTAGCTCTCACTTATGGCTTACATCATGCTTCTACAGTGCAGCACTAGCGCTGTTTCATGGACTGTGTTAACCCCGGGTGACAGGATGAAGAACCCTGTCCCTGAGTGCACCGTGATGTACATCCTACAAACAAGCACAGAGACTGTTAAAATATACCTGGAATATTCAGAAGTCCTTTCCTACGCACTCATCTTTGGTCAGTACGTATTAGCTGTTACGGTTTAGATCGAAAGTGTTCCCCAAAAGGATCAGGTGTTCAGAGGTGGGGTTTAGAAAAGATGATCATACCACGGGTAGCTGACCTCGTCAGTGAGGTGATGAGTTCACGGATGACTTCTGTTAGAAGGTGGAAGGAGTAGGCCTCTGTGGCCATAACCTGTAGTAATATGTTCTTGTCTCTGGTCTCTTCTCTCTGGCTCTTCCTTACCCTTTCTGCTTTCTGAAACCATGGACTGAAAATTCTCAAAGTGTGAGTCATAATAAAATATTTCTTCTACCAAGTCTCTCGCTCTCTCCAGGTATTTGGTCACGTGACAGAAAGCTGACCAGTGCTGATCATCGATTGATGAATATTCTTCAAGGCCTTATAGCACCTTGATGACCTCTGCCATAACACTTACTGCACTGTGTGTTACCTATTTCTTAGTTGTTTAAGGTCAATGGCTGCTGTGAAAACTTTTTTTTTTTTTTTTTTTTTTTTTTGTCTTTTTCCTTTTTTATCGGTACCAGGGATTGAACTCACGACTGCCTGCTTCCAAGGCAGGTGCTTATGCCGCTGAGCTAAACCTCCAGCCCCGGTAGTAGCTTTTCTAACATATTTGTTGAACTGATGGAATAATATCTTTGTTGATAAGAGTCTTCTACCAACTTTTTTCACACTTTTGAAATACCTTACTTAAGCCAAACACCTTGAATTAGAGTGCAAAGCCTTAAAAAATAAATCTTTTAAAAACATATGCAGAATGTATGCACCTCAGATATTTATCAGACTTTTTGAAGTTTTGCTCTTTGTCCTGTTATCTTTTTGGAAATGAGAAAAGGAAAACAAAGAAGCAGAAAAATGGACTCAAGAGAGGAAGAAGATAGTTACCTTCAATTTTATTCCCCACTCAACATCCAAAGGAAATGTAGATAAATTCAGTCTCAAAATTTATATACACTCGTCCCCAAAATATGCCCTGTTATAGATCAGCAGAACCTCTAGGCTGCCTTAGTTCCCACAATGGGAAAGATTGTTGCTTATAAGTATGTTTGGCTGCAATTTTATTGTATCATTTTGTTCTGTCCTTAGGGAAATTCCAAAACAACTTTCCATGATCTTAGAAGTGGGCAGAAATTCTGTTGCAAAATGACATAGGGTGAAAGTATTAAAAACTACCTCCTAGGCACTTGTGCCCGAGAGCTTTGTTTAGAGAAACAGGTTATCACTAGTAATAAAATTGCAATGTGTTTGAGAAATGTCTGTTAGGTTCTCTTTTTCTTCATGACTGAGAATGAGCTCAGCCCTGGTGGTTCAGGGACAGGAGGTTTCACCTACACCCTGAAGGCAGCAGCAGTACTCGGCTTTTATGTCCTTGCCTCTTCCACTTTATGAGAATGAATAATTCTATGGCTTTGGCACACATCGCCCTGTCATACCAGCTTGAGCCCAAGGAGACACACTCACATGTGGCAGCCTCTTCCAATCCTGAATTACAGAGCACAGAACATATGATGAGTGAGTAATCAGTTTGTGGATTCAGTTACTCTAGGGAGTCTGAATTCAGATTCCCAGCTCTGATCACCCTCCCATCAGAGTTTTTATTTTCTTTTTTTCAATTAAGCAAACAACTATAGAAAAGACAGGATTTTAAAGGCCTGTAACACCTGGATAGTTGTAATTAGTCATGGCTTCAGAGATGTGGAGGTGATTCTCAACCATAAGATTTACCAAGCCTATAAAAAAGGAAGTTAGAATATGATCTTTTTAACACTGTATTCACTGTTTCATAAAATTGCATTGTTAATGATGGTATAAAAGAAATCCTGAAGTAGATCTCAGTATGCCAGAACCATAAAACGATGTGATTGCAATCCCTAAGGCTGCTTTGAATTCAAATAATCTGTGAAATCTATCATATATCTGATATAAGAATCAGGTCAATTTGTGAGAAAATAAACAGTAAAAATATGAGCACTGAAGAGAGTTGATCACCACAAGATTATTTCATTTGATTTTCATAGAATCTTTCAGGCAGTGGTTATGTCTATTCAGACAAAATAGGCATTGGTCTTCACTCCCTCAGTAAGATATTGAAGAATTTACCAAAATATTAGGGAAATTAAATAGAATAATTGAAAAGTATGTTTGGAATGTGATAAATTAGAACAACACACAACCTTGATGGTCACTCACTTTAGTTTCCTTATTTACAGTAAAAAACACTAGACCTATGTACCCAAAAACTCACTTAATAAAAAAATCCAATTCTCAAGTCAAATCATACCAGTACCAGACCAGTGCTGTTTCAACACCTCAATATGCCCATAGCTACAAAACTCAAATTTTATCTCCATTGTGATTTATACTATAATTTTTATAGGCTTCATTGATGAATTTGCATCTATTTATAGATTTGATTCCATAGATCAAATTTATCAACTTTGTGCTTGGACTTCACTTAAGCTTGCAATGAGAGGGCAGCATTGCAGTATTTCATTAATAAATCAAAGCTGTGTCTGTTCACACATTGGTGAGGTATCATAAGCGAGAGAAAAGAAATTGTTTTGAGATATTTTGGAAAAGTTCATACCTCAGCTGAGGAAAAGGCTTACATTGTCAGAATTTTCTTTCTGTTCAGAGGCTTCAGTAGAGTTCGACTGCTGTCTGTAAACATGTGATCATCTGGGGCTCTTTCCAGAGCTATCTGGTGCGTAATTCATTGCTCAGCAAACATCTGTCTGTGTGAGGGGGTGGTCAGTTGGAGCTACTGGTTGTGAAGACAATTGCCTCTCCCTCTGCTGGTGAAATTTATCTAATTTTGCACCTACAGTGCAGCCATGTTTGTCTTCAAATAGCTAAAATAACATGCCGTGGCTAATTTTGTGTATCAATTTAAAACAGGATTACAAATGCCTAGCTATCTACTGAAACATTATTTCTGGGTGTGTCTGGGAGGGTGCTCTGGAAAGGATGCTTAACATTTGATTCCATAAACTGAATAAAGAAAGATGACACTCTTGAATGTGAGTAGGCATCACCCAATCTGTGGACCACTGAATCCGAGTAGAATGAAAAGGTGGAAGAAAGATGAAATCAATCTCTCTCTCAACCTCTGTGTCTCTCTATCTCTCTCTTCTCTCTGTCTCTGTCTGACTGTCTCTCTTTGTCTGAACTGAGACCTCCATCTTCTCCAGTTTAGAAATCAGTGCTCCTGGCACTCATGTCTTTGGGCACACACTGGAGTTTTACCATCAGTTTTCCTTGGCCTCCACATAGTAGATTCTGTCTTGTCACTGGGACACAATACCCAATACTCACAACTCTAAGCAACTCACACTTTGCAGAAGTTATCCACAGCTAGCTACTAGACAGAGCGGGATGGCAGAGGGCATGGCAGAGGAAAGAGCTCATACCATGGCAATGGGAAGCAGAGAGAGAGAGAGAGAGAGAGAGAGAGAGAGAGAGAGAGAGAGAGAGAGAGAGAGAGAGAAACAGGTAAGGAGATGGGGGGTGAGGAGATACACTCTTCTAAATAATACTCCAATGACCCACCTCCCCTAACCAATCTTTATCTCGCAACCTTACATCTAGGTATAATCTCATCAGAGGACTATACCCATGATCCAATCACCTCCCCAAAGTCCCACCTGTGCATATTTGAGACTTTAGGGAGGCATTCAGATATAAACTGTAACACTAACTAAGCCAATCCCTTGCAATCTGCTCTCTATCTCTGTCTCTATCTCTGTCTCTCTCTCTGTCTCTATCTCTGTCTCTCTCTGTCTCTCTCCCTCTCTCTCTCTCATTCTCAGTTCTGTTTCTCAGAAGAAACCTAATACAAATTGTTAACAAAAAGGAAACATTCAATTTTTAAGCATATCTATTATGAAAATAGAACCAGGCCATTGAATTGAAGTTACCAAAGAGGACCTGTGATCATAATCAGAAAAAAAAATTTTATAACTTTTAAAGTTGTCCAAAAATGAAACAAGCTGTCTTGAAATTCAATAATTTCTTGTCATCAGTAATGTTTCAGCAAGTCTTAAGGATCACCTGTCAGTGATGTTGAGATCACAAAAAGAAAAACAATACATTGCTCAAGTGAGTTCATTCAGACACTTAACTATAATAGGCTAATATTACAATTTTTTATTTTCAAGTGTTAGATATCAAGTATTTATGAATCATTTTTTTTAAGTTTAACTTTGAGGGTAGAAGGAAAACACAAGATAGAGTTTCTACCAGACCAGCATGATCTTTAATATCTAGGAGACAAGTGTAATTTCCCCCAAACTCTTAGATAATAGCATAACTAACATATAACCATATGCCAAATTAAATGATATTATCTATGAACATAATTGAATGCAGAGGTAAAATTGAGTTTGGATAGAATCTAAATGAATAGAAAGGGAAATAGAATATGTGGGTATAAAAATAGATGAGGATGGTAGAATATGACCTATTATGTAGAAACTACTATACACATATGGTCAAAAGGCTTTGGTTCAAGATACCCAAGACACTAAGAATGTGTTTGAAGAACTGTATTGGAAATATATTTTTATATCATAGTTTTCCATCTCATGGCACAGTAGCTAAACAGCTGGATATTTAAGAACCCATTCTTGAACTAGTTCACTTCCTGCTTCTCAATGTCAGTCCCTAAGTACTACTGTAAGATCTAGTAAACAGTATAAATGAAGTGGATTTAAGTAGCTGTAACAACATCATACCCAGTTTGACCCTAGGACCCATTTCATAAATTCTGTGCAATCTGCAAACAGTTACTTTTCCATCAAATATCACCAGTCCTTTGTTGAAATTGGCTGTGTGGGGGCTGTCCATCTTTCTGGATGAAAGTAAATAGCACATACAAAAGCCTGTCTTGTGTTTGCATGGCATGTCTATTCACCACAGTAAAGAACAACTGCTGTCTTTGAAAAGAGGACAGACACGGAGGAGAGTCAGTGCAATTATTCAGGCTCATTCATAATCATTGCACTCCAAATGGAGGAAGAGTTGTAGGAAATTGGATGGCTCTTACAGGCAGTGCATTATAATGAATGGGAAACATTTAGAAATCCAGATAGGCAAAAGAAATGGAGCATCCGCTTCACCACTGCCCTAAGAATTACTGAAGTTAGGCAAGTGTAAATGATAAACAAAACAATCAGAGTAAATTGTAGAGCCATCTTCCATGCTGCTTTAATTAAAAAGCCTTTCATCATTTCCAGTTTAAACATCTCTTTTCTCAGTTCTGAAAGTAACTACTAAATCTTCTAGTGTTTTTACATTGGTTGTAGGAAAATTTGGTTTTAATTTCCTGGCTGTACAAGGAAAAAAATTTATATATTTTTCCTGGTAATTTGAATGCATATTTTTCTCTTCATTTGCTCTATTTCAGAGTAACACATGTTATTTTAGATACACAAAATGTATTAGGATGTCAAACACTTTGAAATAAAGGTTATAAAGCATGTAGATATTAGAGTAGCTCTGAAATACACTAAGTAGAATAAATTTAAACAATAGATACATTAGAAGACACTCAGAATTTCAGACACTAAGGTTAGTTTAAGGGACTTTACTTTGATACCTTTAAAAGGAAGAGAAAATTTGACAACACTGTTTGCCATTTCTTCACTTGTGCTGCATCCTCTTTGTATATTTGTGTAAAGTAACCCATACACAAAAATTTCCTTACTCTTTATTTTCAATAATCCTAATGCATCTGAAGTCCAGTCACCCTGTTTCTATGATTTTTCTTTTCTTTCATTAGAGAGAGCATACTAGCTCACATGACTATACGTTACATACTAGAAAGGGTGTCATAGAGTCACATATAACCATCAGGGCTTTATTATTTATTTTAAAATGGCAATGATAATATTAAAAAGGAGCTCATGTTTTAGGTAGACACATCAATAGCCAAATACCTATCTCAGAAAGCTAGGGAATTATGTATAATAAAATACTTATTGGATACATGCATAGAAATTCTATCACTTATGTGCTTTTAACTATCATTTCTCATTTTTTCTCTGAAGCTCATTATCATCTTCCTGGTGCAGAATCTTCAAGAAATAAGAGTGTTTCAAAATTTGAACATCTACTGTTTTGCACCTGGTACTCATGCAGGTCTGTACAAGTGGCTCATGCACACTAGAAAGAGAGAGCTGAGATGTTCTATTTGTTTACCAGTTCACCACTCATGAAGGTTGCTATCTCAGGTTGGAGTAACCTCTTCAGACACTTCACATTTTCCTAATGCTTATTCTTCTAGCAGAGTTCCAGCTCTACCTGACCACTTGGATTTAAAAAAAAAAAAAAAAAAAAAAAAAAAAAAAAAAAAAAAAAGCAAACATCAGAAGATGTACCTCAGACGTCTCAGTCTGGTATCCTGGTCCCTACAGCTGGCTGTGTATCAGAAACTCAGGGGAAGTTTGGCTGCTTCACATCAAAGCTTTGATCCTGATCCTGTGCTTATCCTCTTCCACATGCAAGCTCTATGGGACAGAGGCAATATCTGTAAGCGTGGCTTTAGTCAGTAGCAGAGACTGGTTTCCCACATCTTCTGCAACAGCATGGGTGCAGGACACAAGTGCCGTCCATTAACGTACTCACCCTAGATTCTGAGCAGGGTTTAGAAAAGAAAAACAAGAGAGGGATTTGTAGTGTAATCCTGTTGTCCAGAGCAAGGTAACCACGACAGTGGTTCTACTTTTTTTAAAAGAGAAAAAATAAGTAAACAATGATAGAGAATTTCAAAACAAAATGACAGATACATTGCATGTAGTTATCTTCAATGTAGTTGCTCAGATTACAAGATATAGGCATGAAAAGTTGATCAGACAATACAAGCATGAACCATTCTTTTCAATGAACTAATAGAAATTAGTAGCATAATTAGCTTAGTCATCACATATTTCTCTGTATATTCTTTTCTCTTCCTTTTTTCTCCTTTCCCCATTGCAGTTGTTCTTTCTTGTGAGTGCTTTTCTCCCACTTTCACGTTCACAATATCTATTGTACATTTTGGGTCTTATTTATTCTTTCAGTTTCTTATATTAAGGATAAATATGATGCTTACGCATGTGAATCTGATTCATTTTACAGTGGTTCTATCGTTTGGCACTGACTTTTAAGGCAAATTCTGTAAGATATAGCATATGTTTAAAAACAGCGTTCTTGGGAAATAATTTTCATACCTGAACATTTTCCTGTTTTCATACCTGTTTGAAGTGTACACTTCATTTGTTGATGTTATTGCTGTCTGTTTTTTTTTTTTCTTTGTTTTGGGAAAATTTACAAAGTTATATATCCACTACAGTTCAATTTTAGAACATTCTACCCCCCCCCCAAATAAAGATCCATTGTGACTACTATTTCCACTGGTTCCATAACTTAGGCACCTACAGTACCAATTTCCTTTTTGTCTTTATAGATTTCCCTTTCTGGATATTTCATAAAAGCGGAATCACACAATATGTGGTCTTTTGCATCAGGTTTTTCTCACTGAGAATAGTATTTGGAAGTTGGGTTTCACCATATATTACTACTTTGCTTTTTTAAAATTGTTAAATGGTACTTAATTGCAGTTTTTGTTTATTCATGTAACAGTCAAGTCTAAAAGGTAGATGGCTTTCACTTTTTTGGCTACCAGGGATAGTGCTGCCATTCACTGTCCTTTGAACACATTTCTTTCTAACATCACTAGTGTAGATTCTAGTCATCTATGCAGATTCCTGGTGGTTGTAAGGAGCTTTTCAACATTATAATTTCCATGGTTGTGCTTCAAGTTCTAAGTCAAAATTCTGGGATCCAGCAATCTTTTAATGGGCTACCTGTTGGCAGCAAGCGTGACCTGACTGTGAAGAAACACGTGGGAGCCATGGGCTGGGGGATAACACCTGCATAGTTTTTCCTACATCCGTGCCTTTGATTACACTTCTCTGAAAATAACTTTAACTTTTCATAATTTCCTTTTCCAAAGAGTTTAGTAACTTACATATCCTTTTAAAATCATAACACTGCCTCTTACTTGGGAATAGCTATTATCTCCTCTGTGTTCCTATGACATACTTTGTCATATATCAGAGCCTGCCTTATTTATCTTTCTCACGGGTGACTTTTTCCCTCTCCTTGCATGTTGAAATTTAAGTCATAAGATAATTAGAACCTCCAGAACATAGATTATCCCTTAAGTGTGCTAAAAATTTAATTCTCATCGATATGCTTCCTACCGTTAGATCATTTAATAACTTTTGGACTTTTAAAAGACCTTTTCCTTTAGTTATAAATCTCTTGATAAAGGAATGCATCATTTTCAAAGCGGGCAGCAGAATCTTGTCATTTTATTTTGTGTCATATAAGTTACTATTTACTCATCTTGTCAATCTTTCCACATCCATGATATAAGGCAAAACATGACTGCATATCACAGTGAGAAATGCTAACCAAAATGTATAACACTGAAGTTATAAATACAGTTCCTTTCCAACTATAGTACATGGTCCCTCACAAGGTAGCTCTATTTTGGGCTTCCATTTGAACTTACCTATCCACTTTTATCTTGAGGACCAGACTGTCCTCTCTGTCTAAATTCCCTGGAGATGTCAAAATTGAAGTCTTCCAGAGGTTCCGAGCCTTACACTCCAGAGTCCTACACCTAAGTGCAATCATTTACTCAGATTCTCTTGCTGGCCTTTGGACTAGTTCACCTCTTCATTCTAAGCATGCAAAACCTGATGACATTTTTTCCTCTTTCTTAATCTTGTAATTCATGCTCCTTGTCAGGACTATTTCTACTTTCAGATTAGCTCATAGGAAATTTCTCTTCCAATCTGAACTTGCTTCTGCCTTATCATGGTCACATTTTACCAAATGCAACCAGTACAAAAGGAGAAAGAGGCATGTTCCAGCCTAGAGATCAGCACTATAGTAAAGTCAACATTTGGAAAATGGATTTGGCTTAAACGCTTGGCTGTAGACAGAGTTATACTGGCCAAGCACCAAAGTCAAGGGAGTTCTGTACTCACCATCTCTATTTTAACACAGGTTGGCACCAATATTTCCAGTTAGGCACATTATCCAGCCAGGCATTAACCAATCCAAAAAAAGCAGAACTCCTAAGCCCCGTGCTGGTAAAAGAGGGAGAGCTCCAAATATCCCCATAGCAAATGCAGAGAGTGGGCTTAGTGGCATTAAAATGGGTTTCCAAAAAGGCTTTGCTTCCAAAAAAGAGACAGAAAGTTGAAAAACCATTGAGGATAACGGGATGATGGCAGATCTATGGAAAATGTGAGCTGTGAGAGTGGAAAAGAGAGAATACAGGACCTAATGAGCTACATAGTCATGTGGAAGAAAGATACTATTTTAGGTGGCAAAATAAATCCCAGATTCTGCATCCCAAAACGGTGTTAGATCTTGCTTTATTAAAGGGAAGTATTAGGCTACTGAAATAACATTTTTAATGAGAACTGGCCCAGAAACAGAAAATTTAAAACCATAACTGGGGAGCCATTTTTGCTAGATAACCTACGTTGCTTAGAATCAACCCCAAGATTTTTTAACTTAAAACAGCAAGTAATTATATGTCATTCCCTCTGTATACCTGTCATATGTTGGAATGGTAGCTGGTGACATTCATCAGTCAAGAACCCAGGCTGACAGAGCAGGACACCATTCCAGAAGGAAAGAGAATTCTGGAAGGTCTTGAATTAATAATTAATAATTTTGTCTAAAATTTATACATGATTCTTCTTATAACTCGTGGACTCACCCAACAATGAAGAACCCAAAACCCCAAAACTTTCGAAGAAGATACCAATATTTAGTAAAAAAATAGCAAATATTTAGGAAAAGGATTTAAGCAAAGATGGCAGATAACAGCTGGCTACAGAGGCTCCCTGAGATAGTCAACTTAGATTTCAACATAATACAGAGTGGGGAGCCCCAAACAGAGGGAGATGAATTCTCTCATCCCAAGAAGAAACTAAAGTGAGAAGAACCAATCAAACATACAGTCCCTGTACTATTATTGGAGCAGCTAAAGGTTCAGTGCTCCCACCACAGCAGGTGACTTGCCGAGTCATCCAAGGTCCTGCTGCTTCGACTCACTGGAGGCGCAGTCACACTGAGGTCGGGGGTCAGTGAGCCGAATGAACAGCTGAGCTGGTGGGGAGCCTACATCAACTTGTGGTGAGTGACAGGAGTGGAGCTATTCCACAGCAAGAAGGGCTCTGGTGGATGACATTCTGGGACTGGGCAGGACTGGCAAGTACAAGGGGCAGCAGTGACTGCTGAGAGTTGTTCCCTTCCCAAACGGGGTTGGTGGAATGAGCTAGGCCCGGGTCATATGACATGCCTGAGACCCAATAGGTTATCCAAAATCAAGTCCCTACAGGGGTGGCACACACTAACCACATTAACCCAGTGAAGCCTCAGAAGTTTGATGAACCCAGAGGGGAAGCATCGAACAGTAATACAGTGCAGGCCTCAGCAGCTTGACTGATCCAGAGGGGAGGGGCCAGCATATGCTGCCCCTGTTTGCAACTCACTAGCACACTGCAATGGGAAGGGTCACCTAGCCAGTGTGCTTCAGAAGAATTGTAACCAACAAAGAAAGAAACTGGGGCCTCCCAGAAGAAACAAAAAGATGGGAAAAGAAGCAACAACAAAAAGTCCCCAGATCCCAACCCTGAGAATGTTGCCCCAGGACAGGTAAATACAAAGAAGAATGAGAACAGTAAACATGCAACATCAGACACAGTACCAGTGGACATAAAAAGATATCTTCAGGACCTCATAGATGAGTTCAAAAGTGAAATATTTAGCCAAGTAAAGCAAGATATAAAAAGATTAATAAAAGAGATGCTAAGCACTCCTCAAGCAGACAAGGATGGAAGAAGGGAGGAACTCAAACAAGGAGAGAACCATTTGATGAAGAATATACAAAATATAGAATACATAAAGCAGATTCTAAGAGATCACAAGGAAATTAAAAACTTTATGGAAAGATGGCAAATCAGCTTGAAAGAAACTAAGGATAGATTATCCAAACTGGAGGACAGTTTTGTAGGATTATGAAAGGAAAAACTTTTTTAAAATAACAAGGAAACAAGCAGTAACATTATAAAGGCTAGAAGATGACAAGAGCATCTATAACTCGAGAATAAAGAATGTGAATGAAGAAGCAGGGGTAAAAACAAAGGAACTACAAAGGCTATTCACAGAAATAATTAAGGAAAACTTCCCAAACATACGAAAAGGAAATGATATTCAGATGTATGAGGCATATAGATCTCCAGCCACCTATAACCAAAACAGAGCTACACCCAGACATATAATAATCAAGATCCCAGAAATTCAATATAAGAACAGAATATTAAAAGCTGTTAGAGACAAGAAACAGATAAACTAAAAAGGATGGCCCATCAGAATAATGGCAGACTTCTTGACACAAAGCATCAAGTCAAGAAGATCCTGGAGCAAAATATTCCAAACCCTGAAAGAAAATAACCTCCAGCCCAGATTGATATACCCTACTAAACTCTCTCTAGAAATTAATGGGGAAACAAGATGCTTCCAAGACAAAGAGGAACTTGGAAAATTCTCAACCACCAATCCAACTCTACAGAGAATACTTCAGGGCATTCTAGAGAGAGAGAAAAGTACTATGATTCCAGGAACAGTGGCAGAGAAGCCTCAATGAATGGAGCAGAAAACAGAATGAAGAAGATAAGCAGACAATTGATGGCAAAAAAAGAGCATAACAGAAATGAGGCAGAGAAGGTTGGTTATAATCTCTAATATAGATGGCCTTAATACACTAAATTAAAAAAAAAAAAACACTTGTAGAGTAGATCAGGAGGTAGGGTCCACCGAGATGCTACTTATATGAAATATAATTAACATGAAAAAGAGAACATGGACAGAAAATCAAATATGAGAAAACAATAGTCTATGTGAAAGAGAACCAGAGTAATAGGGGCAACTAGACCACTATTTCTGGATAGGTTGGAAAGACGGTTTTAATAGGTAAAGGAATACAATTAGAGATCAAGTCCAGGAGGGAGGAGGTTTGGAACCACTTAGGTAAAATAGCAGTTCCCCCGCCTCTGCAGTTTAAAACCATGGTCTTGGTCAGACCTAAAAATGCACAGTGTACCCTGGGGAAGTGAAAGGGGAGGGAGAGTCTTAAAAAAGATGCCAAAAGATATTGTTAATAGTGTATCAGGATTTAAAACCCACATTACTCACACCACTCTGCTTAGATAGATTTTTTTTTCTGTCCCAGTTTGTCTACTTTCATTAGATTTGAGGGCACAGATAGCTATCCCAAAAACATCAGGATATAGCACAGTAATCATCTTTAATTTCCTATAATTTTAATCTGGAGCCCTGTATGATTCATACTGTTTTATCATGACTGATATTAGTTAAATCTGGCTTGTTTGATTGCTGTTTGGTATCAACAGATTTTATTAAAAACTGGTATGATTGATAATATCAAGTCTGAGACTATAGGCAACTACACTGAAGATGACAAGACTCTATGATACATATTCTGGTTTAATAACTGCCTGTTTTTGAAGTTTTATATTATATACAAAGTTGTGTTTTTATTAACACTGTTATGTATTGATATATTCAATTATACTATGTCTGATGATATCGCCAATTCTATTGAAGATAATAAGAGACAACACAGAAACTATGGTAGAATTCCTTGTACAGTGGTCTTACATGTCTTTTTCATTTCATGTGTTTATAGGAATATGTTTTGTTTTGTCTTGCTTTGTTTTGTTTCTCCCTCTAATATAGAAAGGATAGAAATACATGTTAAGACATGCATGTGTAGAATCTATAAACAGTTTATGAGAACTGATCTTATGACACATGATGAAATGAACAGAAACTTTGAATAAAAAGAGACCCTAATGTACCCAGTGCCGATCCTGGAGTGGCCTAATGTGAAACCCAGTAATAGTATTACTCTTTGTTCAGAGCGATATTAGCCTGCTTGGGTTTGTTCAATGTCAATATAATTGAAGATATGGATAACTGCATGTATATTTGTTTTAGTGTATAAGATTGACAATCACATTACTAAGTTTTTGTTGGATAGTTGAGCAGAACTGTTTGCAGTCTCAGTTTGAATTCCCACTTTATATGTTCCACTTTTGTATCTTGAACAACTACTTGTAAAAGGACAATATGTAAACATCAACTAGTGATTTCTTACTGTTTACTTTTTCTCTGAACATATGTATTATTTCTACCCATTTCCTGTTTTGTTTAGTCTTTCTTTACATAAAATAAAAAAAATATTTAGGAAAAATATTGTTGACACTTTGGATCCTTTATTTTTTTCAAGCTGCATGTATATGTATTAAAAAGGACTATAAAACAAGATGTCAAACACAAGGTGTATACTGCATGGAACATTTCTTGTTTCAGTCACATCAGGGTAAACCTTGTAACACTAAATGACACATTGCCAAGAATGAAGGAATAAGTGTATCAGAGGAGAAAGGGCATATATTCAGTGGTTTGAGAGTAATTAATGGCAATGTGTCCTTTACTATCATCCTTTTTAAAATTTAAACTTTCACCACCTCTTTCAACGACCATGAAAGACCAATGTTTTTGTTTCATTTAGGGCACTGAGACATCCAGAAGTGTATAAAAGACACTCACAGAAGAGAATTTCCAGGAATGTTTCAGAAATTGGCAAGAACTATGGCAGGGATTATTTTGAGGAGAACTAATGACAATTTTTCTTTTACTTTAATAAATGTTTTAAATCTAAGCATTCTCCATAGTTTTTATCATGCCCATATCTATATACAAATTCGTCGTGCAGTACTATCAAATCATACACTTGAAGTTCTTCTACCTTTCTCTGCTCCCCCTCTTCACTATTTAGCCTACACTGTTGTTCTGTCTGCAAAGATCGAGTGAGGGAAGGAGCAGTTTCTGACAAATATTTCCTTTCATGATTTTAACAACTCAACCTGGGCTTCCAGAGCACAGCCATTGTCTTTTTCTTCCTCTCTTCTTCTTTCTACTATTCATCTAAATTACCTTCTGTTATAAATACGATCACATAAACAACTAATCGAGTTTGTATTCTTGCTGGATTTCATCACAAGAAATAAGATTTCACCTACATTTAATCATAATCTATGTATCTTGACCAGTCACACTGGATACAAACCAACCCTAATCTAACTTTCAGTTTGTGGATATGCAGTGCACTGATATATTGCATGTACAGAAGCAGAAGAATAATCTTATTGGAAATTCTCCAGAAAATTACTTAGATAGAAATGTATTAAACCATTTGATTTTAAGGAAAAGTTTCAGAACATACTGATACTAAAACAATAGAAACAGAAGTAGACATTTTATTTTCAAAAACACCCTGTGGATCTATGTCATTCATCTGAAGTGTAAATCTGATTTTCCATGAAGCTTTCCAATTAGATACACAGTTGCATCCCAAGAAATGACTAAAACAAACAGAAAAATAAACCAAATTTTGGTTGACCCAGAGGCTGTTTGCAGCCTGAATACCAAGGAGAATAGAACAGTTGCTGAGGTCCTGTAGCCTTAAATTTCCCGAGGCCAGAAATATGCCAGGGAGCTATTGTACTTCACAGATAAAAACCCTGAGCAAAAATCTGCAGCACTAAGCAATATTCAGAAACAAACAAGACAGAAGACAGGCTTTAGCACATTTTATAAAAGAAAAACATACATATGCCGAGTAAGTGTAGGTTTTGTTAAAGGTGAATACTTGTCATCTTCAGTTTAATAGGGAAGAAGCAAAAGCAAACGTATTCAGTGGAAGATTTGTTTGTGCCTGAAGTTACCTATTTGTCATGCAAAGAAAATGAGAAAGCTGATCTTGGTTCTGCCATCCTAGCTTCCATAATGTAAGTGAATTGGCTTGGGATTTTTAAACATCAAAGGAAAAGCATCCTGGATTAAAGTGCTTCTAACATTACATCATAGTTTATCATTTGTTTGGTGTTTTCTTTTGCTTTCTATGAGGCTAATTTAGACAGAAACGCGGTCATAATCAGTGGTATTCTTTCTATTACCACACAATTATATCATCAACTGATGATGATTACATAAAGTGACTAATTATTTTCATGATTACTTTGGAATAAGCATTCTAAGAAACCATGTCAGTTCTAAAGTGTGCAAAAGTGTAATTTTATAAAAACTTCAGATAAAACATTCTTTTTCTCTCAGTTATCAGAACTACACCTGGTCTTTGCCCTGTGAGTGTCTGCGTTACCTGGACCATTTCTCATTCTTCACACTAACAGTGAACAGAAAGAACGTCTGCTAGAGGCCTAAATAAGAGGTCTGCACCCAAAAACTAATTAAATTTGATTTATTTCTTTTGGCAGCACTTTGCATTTTTCTTTCCATCTTTTATTTAAAACCTAATAGCTTCAATAGCAATAAATAAGCAACAAAACAGAGCCTTGCTGATAATCATATTAAATTTCATCTATTTTTCAGAAAATGGATATATGATCTGTGGCACACAGAAGCATAACCTTTTTATCACTAGAATTAAACTCAGGCTCCAGACTTAGGTTGTCTCTGTTTCTCAAGTTAAAGAAACAATTGGAATTTTCTTTTCTTTGTTCAAATTATAATTTTAACCCTACCTCTTGCATTCGGTCTTCCTTACTTATTTTATACTCATATAACTATTCCATCATTTAATCCTCAGGTTTCTTATAGCATCATCTCACATGGCTTGACATGACTGCCACTTGAACAATAATTCAGCACAATTCTGTAGAGTCAAAGCTCTCTCCAAAACAGCCAACCCCAAATAATAATTGTATGGAAGTAAAAATGGTTCCCTTTTTTGGAAATAGGAATGATAAATATCTGGTGTGTCTTCCAAGATGATTCTGGCATCCAACTTGACAATGTATATAATAAGTCTTCCCAAGCCACATGTGTTAGTGCAGCAATGTTACCTGACTTGTGCATCAAGAAGTGAAACTGTGATCCTCCCCTGTCACCAAGACTTCTAGGAAGACTAGTACTCAACAACGAGGTTTAATGAATAAATTTAAGATGACATGATTGAATTAACAATCAGCTAGAGAAACAGAAGTTCCTAAGGAGGGCTCTAAAAAGGAAAACGATAGGAGTGTAAGAAGGCAAAAGAAATAAAAAAGACTAGAAGTAAGCAGGGTCCTGATTCCCTAGCGTGCATACGTGTGCATTTTTCTCGCTCCTCCCTTTCTGCAGAAGTGGCAGGAACCTGCAGCTAGCATTACCATCTTCACTTCTGCAAATGTTCTAACTTCTTTCAATGGGTTGTTTCACTTAATCCTCTAAAACACTGGTAATATTATCTCAATTACAAATTGTGAAAACTCTCTGACATACTAATAACTTGTTGGAGGATATACAGTGATGGAGCTAGAATCTAAAATCTCTAACCTCCTAATTCTGAGATAGAAGAAATAAAGATAGAGGAAAAAGAAACAAGTTTAACTCAATTTTTTGTCTCCTTAAACTCAAGGTCACATTCTTGTTCAGCTCTGTGTAGAAGCATGTTAATCATTCAACAGGTGTCTGTTTTACAAGTTTTATTAGTGTCAAAGTCACCTAGTCTATCTCATCTCTCTTCAAAAGGCATTAAAATAAGAGTAATGGAAGTAACTTTCAGGATTTTCAGGACAATCTAATTACCACATTTTACAACATTCAGTTCCAGATGCTGCAGAGTGACACTTAGCAGCCTTTGAATTTGTAATCACCTTGAATCCTAGGAAAAGCAGCCACTCACAGACCACTTCATAATGAGATCACTTCTTCTAAAACAGGAACAATTTCCCCATTATGGGAACCAAGGCAACACCCCGCTCAAGCAAGATCATTCATCTGGTGAGAACCAAATTGTCCCTTCCGTTATAAGGATTCTTCAAGAGCTGTAAAATCTCATCCAAGATAATAATCAAACAAGCACTGGTCCACCTCAGCTAATCATAAAGGCTTCCTTGTTCTCCTGTGAGAGGTCCATCTGAACACCTTCATCAGCCTGTGGCCCCTAGTTGCTGAACCCAGAGTCTTTTTCCTATCCTCCCTTATGTTCTAACCCTGCCTAATCAATCTGCCTCTGCCTCCAATGACACATCATAGAATTCTTTTTCTGCAATCCACAGTCAACAACCCACTTGGCTAGCTGAGTTGAGATTCTCATCTCCTGTTTGGGGAAACCTCCTAGGACCCCATCAGATAACAATTCCAGTTCCTACACAGTGAGAAGCATGTTTTTCTGACTTCCCTTAAAAGACAAAGCCAATATTGAGTCTATTGCCTAATTTTACAAGGTTCTCCACATTATTTTGGGAGCTTCACCCATAAGACCTTTTCACCATCCCAAGTGAGCCACACTAGCAGCTAAATACTAGGATTACTGCTACCTCCAGTCTGAGAAAACATTCGGCCAGTCACCAAGTTTCAGTGTCCTGCTCTATGCCACTAAATACTAAATGGTTCATCTGAATTCTTGAGAGTATCACCAATGGCTAAAGAAAAGATGTGAGTTCAAATTACAATTTTGTCGTTTTTTGCTCCATTAGCTTTTGTCAGTCATTACCTCTGAAAGTCGATTATCTATTGTATGGAATTCTACTGATAAAAATTTATCTCTAAGGGTTGCTGTTTGAATTCAGTAGTTCATATGAAGTACCTGACCCGCAGAATAAGTTCAGTGAGCAGGTCCTGCAGCCCACTCTGCCTCTCTCCTCTGCCATCTTCTGCAGTCTCTTCCTTCCTTGTGAGTTCTCCATGTGACTCAGCATTTTCTTATTCTAAAATTTTATATGACTAAAGTCAAATCTACATCATCTCACACAGTGGTGCATAGTCTTATAGGGTTATGTTAACAAAATACTTACCCATTGGGTGGCTTAAACAAAAGAAATGTATTCCTCATAGCACTGGAGGCCAGGTTGGAGCAGACCTGACCTGAGGCCTTTCTCCTTGTCTTGTAGATGGCTGCCTTCTCTTTGTGTCCTCCTCTGGTCTCCTTTCTGGACTCCTGCATCTGTGCTGTTTCTGTGTGTCCAAATTCTCTCATCTTTTAAGAACACTATTCAAACTATATTGTGACTTCATTTAACCTCAATTACTGTGTCAAGTCTCCATTAAAATCAAATTAAGGCTCCAGTGTATGAATTATTGCTATTCACAATTAAATACATAGCGCTGCCTTTCCAATAGGTATTGCTAAGTAAACCTTTGCTCAGAGAATGTAGGAAGATTTTTGACTGATGAGATGGAGTGGTAACAATTCTCAAATTCCAGCCTGTCTGAGATTGACTAGAGTATCTGTTAACATCACAGCCATCCAGATCTTCACCCCTAGACATTCTAACTCAGCAACTTTAGAATGATAGTTCAAACTATGTCAATCTAACAAGCATCTTCAATACAACGAATATAAAAAAAGAGCCAGAACACATTAAAATAGAGAATAGGTAAAACTAGTGAAAAGTGAAAGTGTCTTTCTCTTGATATCTTTGCTTATTATTTTCAAAGTTACTGTTTCAGTTTACTTGAGCAATCGAGGAAAAATACAATCTTGCTGTAAGTGGTTTGTCATCTTCAATCAGAGGAAATCATTTTTGTTTGATTTTTTTTATTTTAAACATGAATAAATAAAAATTGTGTTATAGCATTTCAAAACCAAACAATAGATTAACACTGTTATCTTGAGTATTGTTATCTTCAAAGTAGTTGTTCAGATTACAAGATATAGGCATAAAAATGATCAAATAGTCAAATAATGAAGGGATAAACTATGTTTTTGATGAACTAGCAGAGATAGTAGTATAGTAATTATATATATACTCTTTTTCCTTCGTTCTTTTCTCCTTTCCCCCAGCCCAACTGTTCTTTCCTTTTGAGCAGTTTCTATCCCTTTCCCTTTTATTCTCCAGGTGTGAACAAGAGAAATTCTTTTACCCTTTCTTTCCCATGAATTTCAGCTTCTTTCATTTTTCTCCCCTTTGGGAGGAATTTTAGTTTTCCAGTTTCCCTGTGTATTCCACCCTATCCAGGTATTCTTGAACACAGTGGAAATTCAGATGAGATCATCAACTCTTAACCTTTCAAAATTTCCTTTCCATGTTATCCTTAATGATATTCTGTGCACAAGGATTTTATTCCCACCATCTCCTGAAATTTAAAATCATTTAATATAAATTCATTTTCCCAAATAGATGGCATTCAAGTAGATGACATTTTCAGGAATTTCTGGATGTCTGAAATTATCAATTCAGCATATAATTAATCTCATTGTAAGCAATGTAAATGCAATAGGAAATCTCAGACTTTTTTCCCAAGTGGCTTAATGAAAACCCCAAGCTTACCTTTAAGTATAAAGGTGAGATTTGGGTAACGTATAAAAACTTGGAGAAGCCTCATTCAAAACCGAAATTCCACCAAAGGAAAATTAATCTTCAAGTTTAGGATTAAGAGGAAAGCATATTTGTCTTAGGTTTTTTTTTTTTTTTAATTTATTTAAGGAGAAAAGAAAAGAAAAAAAAACAGTGAAGGGGTACAAGTTATACAGATTTACAGAAGAAAAAAATGTGCAGTAGGAAATCACTAGTTAATGGATTACATATTGCCATCTTAGAAATAATTGTTCAAGTCACAAAATTAAAGCTTGTAGAGTGGACATTCCAACAATGATACTGCAAACAGTTCTGTTCAATGATCCAATAAAACTCTGTGATATCATTTTCTATCTTATACACTTAAATATACATGCAGTTATATAGTTTAGAGCACTTTCTTTTCCTCTCTTTTGTACAGTGACTATTACACATTTTGGGTTTCATTGCTCCCACAGTTCTTATTGCTTTTTTGGAAGAGAGCAAGAGGAAAGCATATTTGTCTTAGGTTTGTCACCAGCACTACCATAAGGACCTACACAGGTAAATTAAAGGAGGCAACTTGTGAGTGTAGGACATCAAGCAGTAACATCAATATCAAAAAACATCATGGATTTCACATGTTGGTCCTCTATTGCTAATAACAGAAAAGGCTAAGTAAGCCAAACAATTTCTAAAGCAGAAGTTTACAAACTACAGCCAAATTTAGACTAACACCTGTTTTTATAAATAAAATGCAGTTCAAATGAAGCCTCAGTCATTTGTTTAGGTCTTCCTTACGACTTCTTTAATGATGTGCTGGGAAAACTGAGGAGTTGTTGAAGTGACTGAAAAAGCCACAGTATTTTGCATTTACCATCTGACCCTTTATAGAAAGAAGGTTTGCCAGCCACTCATTTAGAGAAGTTCCTCCAACCATATGAAATATGCATATGAGGAATAGTGGATAAAAGATATTCACTGAGAAATAGGATGCTGGTCTTCCAAGTTCTGGATTTCCTATAATGAGCAGGAGGTGAGAAGAAGGAGCCAGGGCATACATAGCTTATCATGATTTTTTGCTAGTAAATTGAGTACCTCTCTTTCACCCAGAGCCTCCAATCAAGGACTCATAGCTTTGCAGCAGAAATTGGTTTGACTGACCCCAAAGCCCAGCTCCCTGCAGGATCAGCTTCGGTTCCCTGATTTCTGTCCAGCCCTGCAGGACTGCCTAGACTCCCAGGCGCCACTTTCCCTGCTTAGGGTCATTTGGCCCCTCCCAGCCCCAGTTCTAACAAAGGGGAACCACTGACCTGCATCATTTAGTTCAATTGCCCACAGGAATCCTATTATCTGAGTGCTGCTTCCCAGGCAGATCTCCAGCTGCAGGCACACAGCTCAAAGACACTCTGTAATAATGTGGGGTTCAGCAGTCACATCCCCTCACCAAGAGGGAGCTGGGTGGAGGAGACAGGCTCTCACTTGCATGAAATCGGCACCAAGGGGACAGACTCCAGACAGAATTTTTTGTTACTGTTTGTTGAGGTTTTTGTTTGTGTTTTCCCCCCTCGTTTCTGTTACTCTCTAGGTATCCTCTGTGCTCATTCACTCTGACAGGAAGGATTGCCCTGGGCAGAGAGCTGCTTCTGAGCATCTAACCATGCACAGCTGGCTGGTCTGTATGTCACATCAGGAGTGAACCTTTCCTGCCCAAATCAAGAAGAAACCTTCTCAGAATAAATCCATAGAATTAAATGTGTCATACAAATTAATGCTGATTGACTGAATAGTGACCAAATGACAGAAACTTAATTGCAAATATATGTTGGCAGAGAGTGAAAGATGAAGAAGTGCACCTCAAAAAGTGCTTAGGCAATCTGAGCTTATGCTGGGTTAGGGAAACAAACCCTGAGGTAGAATGAATGATAGACAGTAAAATCCCAGCTGTCTTCTGACTGGAGGCATGACCTAGTAAATCAGATCTCTCACCTCATTGGTCAGCATTCTTCTGCCCTGTAGATCAACTATTTCTAATGTTCAGGGATACCCAACAACGAGATGTCCTCCCCTTTATCCTAAAACTTACATACAGAGTTTATCAAATGTTTCAGCAGGTGTGATGACACATGTCTATTACCCTAGCACTCTTGAGGCTGAGGCAGGAGAATACCTGCAAGTTTAAGGCCACTCTGGGGCTACAAAGTGAGTTCAAGGTCAACCTAAACTGCACAGCCAAACCTTGTTTCAAAAAGACAAAACAAAGCACAGAAGGTTGAACAAGACCTTTTAGGCTTTGTTTACAGGTTCCCAAATTCAAATAATGAAACTCCCGACCTACTATGTGCAGTATGAGTTCATATTCCCTAAAATCGAAGAATGAATTTTAGGAACAGCAGAGGTTAAGAGCAATTAAATATATTTGTTGAGAGAAAGAAAACTTCTGTCTGAGGGAGAGACAGAGGTGTCCCGGGCAACTTGCCAAGGACTCTGTCTTTCCCAGGGACTTTTATAGAGTAAAATCATGGGGCGAGATGGGTTTAAGGTGGGGAGAAACTGGGAAATCAAAAGGCAGATGGGCACAAAGTGGTACAGAACTATGGTTAGCCAATAAGATTAATAGTTCAGGTAAAATTTATTGCATTAGGGTCAAATGGGGAAAGCCAGTCAGATAGAAAGCGGGCATTCTTAGGAAGCAGTGACTCTTCTGTAGCCCGGTTGTGATGGTGACCCCTGACTTCCTGGGGTGATAGAGAACTATTTACAACATCAATCCTTAGGATGTGGATTCATTTGTTTGATCTTTTATCTTGAGGCCTGGCCCACAACAGGCGGTTCCTGTCTTCCACACAGTTGCAAGGTACCTGGGCTTCTGCACTGGCTCCTTGGAGGACCTAGCCTTGTCTCACTGTCTATAGTATTTCTAATTAACTCAGCTGCCTGTAACAAAGACCTTTAGGCCTTGTTTACAGGTTCCCAAATTCATATCCTGTGCAAGTAAGCTGTATCACTTATTCAGCAAGGTCAAGCTGACCACTGTGAATGGGCGAGAGTGGCTATTTGTCATGAATGAAGGATGTATAAGAGTCCGTGCATAAGAGTTCAAACTAATTCTTCTTAACTTCTCTATTTATATAAAGATGACATTCTCTAGAATGACAACTAACATTTTTTAAGCATTCCTGTATAATAAGGGTGCTAAGAACATTACATGTGCTACTATCCTTTTAGATAGATATTATTGATAACTCTTGAATTGCAAAATGGTGGTTAAAGCCACAAAAATACTATGGATCTATGTAACTTTCATTAAGTATTCATTCCCAAAGCCCTCCTTGTACATATAATATTGGGTTTTCATGGAGATTGCCAGGGGTGATCCACAGAAGAGAAGATTTTCGAGGATTGCCTTAGCGCTCCACAAATAATCAATTCTGTACTTCTTGATTTCTCTATATGTATTCCAGATGTACCACAAGAATGAGATTGATGGTGCATCCAGAAGGGAGACCATCTCCTATTCCCAACTACGTGATTAATAATAATAAAGAGGTATCAAGAGGAAAAATTCCATCAGCTCTGGCTGGAAGAGTTGAGGAAAACTATCTGACTTACAAATATGTTCTCTCTGGAGCCCTGATAAGACAATGTATGGTAGTTGCTATATTCAGAATTTAATATTCTGAATATTAGTTTAATATTCAGAATTCATATCAATATACATATCAAAGATTGAATATTAGAAACTGGGAGTAAGAGGATTCTCAAGTCTCCAAACCTTGGCCGTGCTGTACACTAGCAGTAAATTACAGAGGTATTGATTGAGGGCATGAATTAGCTTGAATCCAGACTTTCTACTGCTTGCAATCTGGATAGCCTTCCTTACTGAATAAACCTTTAATCTTCCTGATTCTCAGGCTGCCCTTTGTAAAACAGATATCATTACATCTACCTAACTAGTTTTCTTGTGACAGTCTTCACACACAGTTCAGAATAGCATCAGTATTCCTTTGATCACAGCAATTTAATTTATAAGTCATTATATTTTACATGATAGTATGCCATAACACTGTTTTCTGAAATGTGATGCATATATGCATAACTTCCTGGTTTAATCTGGTAAGATTTTGTTGAATTTTAGCTTGTTAGTTTGGCTTTTCAGAAGCATTTTAAAATGTGTAAGTTATTTCTCTGCCTCACTAGGTTCAGTATAAAATAAAATTTTTAATCATTCAGTTTCTCTTAAGACTATAAGGACATACATTTCACCTGCATTTCTCATCTTTGCACACTAGAGGAGATTGTGGACATGGAAGATTAACTATGAAATTTTCTAACTCAGTATTCAATTATAAAACTTTACCTTTGTAATTAAAATGCTAAAATGGATTTGATCTCAGTTGAAGCAATACGCCAGGTATTTAAGGCACTTCCTATATATTTTAAGGCCATCCATAGCAATGATTGGTGACACTAACAAAGATCACACATAATTTCTGCTTGATAGCACTTCTTCCTTCACTTAATGAGAGAGAGAGAGAGAGAGAGAGAGAGAGAGAGAGAGAGAGAGGAAAAATTTCATCATCTTTGGAGAAAGGGATATTTGTCCTATCCCTAATCAGCATATTACTTTCTATGGAGGCATAAAAAATCCCCAGGGATTATTTTGGTGGGCCAGGGGATATAATTTATTACACAGCAGAGATTTTCAAAAGTCACCAAATGTACACCAGAATCATCTGGAGGGCTTGTTAAATTTCTGGGCTTCACCCTCTGAATTTCTAGTTCTAGAAATGAATAAGACATTGCATTTATAACAAGTTCCCAGGTATGCAGTTTCTGCTGTCCCAGGGATCACATTTTCAGAACATCAATACTCTCTGTGGAATATCAACATTTTCCCAGCTCTGTGGGGTGTGTCTTTCACAAGAAAGATCTTTTGAGAACCAAGTAAGTTTTTGGTTTTAGTAAGAGATTTTTCTTTCTGCTTAACTCTGAGCATTCCTCATAAGTCATTCTTTATACCTCTTTGTTTTCTTTCTCTCTAAAGTCAGTGTTCAGCTCTGTGCAACTGGGGCTGAAGTATCTAGCTCTAATGTTTTTATTTCTCTTAAGATCTAGGTTCAGGATTCCATGTATTCTTATTCAACATGAATTTGTGAGACAGATGAATACATGGATTAATGAATGGATAGGAGGGTGGGTATTCAGAGCTTCTGGAGCTAAAGAATCAGAATGCTGCTACTTGAAGTTCTCTTGACTCCAATCCCTTGATTCCAATCCAAATTAACTGTAGGGAGATACAGTTAACTGTACCATATTTCATGGAAATAAGAAGAATAGAAAAGAGGCCCATACAATGAAACAAAGATAAAATTTTTATAATTTTAAGAAAGATTTGGAAAATAAACAGTCCTGTGACTGAAAACTTGTCACAATGGGACATGGGGAATGTGTGAAACACTGAAATGTTGTTTTACTTTTTTAATAACTGCCTTGATTATCAGCTACAGCTTATATAAATTATACCTTATAATATGCTTTCTCAAATTTCTACTTCCAAATTCTTTCAAGTTTAGAAAATCTTAGAGCATAATTTATGGCTATAATTCATTATATCAAATTATCTGAGTTTTGTATTCAGTACGTCTTCATTGAGTCCAAAAATCTGTATTCACAAATTTTCAAGTATTTGAATTTGTGCTAGTCTGGGAATGCTAAGAAATACAGTTCCTGGAGACTTCATAGTAGTTGCTTTTGATCACTATATAGTAGGAGTGCAAACTGTAAGACTTGAGAAGTCACTTAGCCATGTCTGAATGTCATTAGAAAACATTCCAAAGTGAAGAAAAAATGCACATTAAATTCCTGAAATATCAAAATAAGGACATCTGAAAATCTATCCTTATTTAACAATAACAAGAACAGTGGCAAAAATTAAAAATTAAAAAAAAACATTTTCAAAATCAATGCCTTTCTTTCTTAAATAAAGGCTTTCTATAATTGAAGAAGTGTTTACTTCAGAAAAGTAGCTTAATTTCCTAAGAACACTGAGCTTTGCAGTGGCTTAGTACGTTCAAATTTCACCTCCTGTTTCCTACCTCAATGGTGACTTTCAGGGTTGTCACTGCTGCTGCTATGGAAGTCATCGGGCCACCGGAGGCGACATTGCTAGTCTGGAATCTACCAAATGCCTTATTCTCAAAGAACTGCCACTACCTAACTACTTACCAGATCACAGAACCTCTATTCTCAAAGTGCATCTTCCTTGGCCTGACTCAAACCTCAACATGTGCAAACAGGCAGTTAGAGGAGCTGAGAGGAAAACACTGACAATCTCCTAACACCACAGCGTTACCAATCGAGGCAGGAGGTTGACCAAAATTCTTTTTAAAAACAAAATTTTAAAATGGTGTGTCCATAGAGAATCTTATCAAGTTTTGAGATATTTCTCAGATTCAGAAATTAGGTATATATGCTGGAGTAAGTGTGTGGCCCCTGCCAGAGAAGATCTGAAGTCCTAAATTCTCATCTTTGGCTGACTTTGAGGTTCTAAACAATCAGGAA
Organism: Cavia porcellus; assembly: GCF_034190915.1. NCBI lineage: Eukaryota > Metazoa > Chordata > Mammalia > Rodentia > Caviidae > Cavia > Cavia porcellus. The sequence goes on from NW_026947501.1 coordinate 32,558,399, forward strand.
GTAAAGCCTAAAGCAGATTTTTAAGTATTTCACAAAAGAGAAACTTATTCAAAACATCATAATAAATATAAGCACATATACATCTAAAAACACAGTCACAATACATATATATTTTTTTTAAAAGAACACATAACTGAAAAGAATGTGAGACACCTGGATAATAATTGGAGATTCTGATAACCTTAGTCTTGATAATGGATAAAACAGAGCATAACAAATAAATGGAAAAATTGAAAAATCTTATTAAATTACTAAACCTATTAGACATCTGCATATCTCTACCCAACAACCGACAATTATATATTTTTCTTAATGCGTTTGGACATTTTTCTAAGACACATCATCTGTGAACCATAAAACAGGCCTCCACAACTTTAAAATGATTGAAATCCTAAAAAAAATGTTATTTGACCACAGCAAAATAAAAATCAATCACAGAGGAAATCTGGAAATTTACAAATGTGTGGAAATCATACAATATATTTCTAAACAAAGGATCTTTAAAGAAACACTAGATAAATAAATAATTTGAAATAAGAATTAAAATGCATAACAAAATTTATGATCTCCAGTTAAAGCAATGCTGAGAGGACAGTCTACACTTAAAATACCTGCATTAAAAAAAAGAAAATATCTAAAATAAGTTATCCAATATTATACTTTAAAGGAAAAAATGAAAAGTAAAATTCAAGCCAAAACAATCAGTAAAATCACATAATAAAAACTAGAGCATAAGTTAATGAGATATTATTGGACATATGGAGGCAATGTCTTCATAAAATGAGCAAAAATTGAATACCAGAAGCCAAAGTTTAATGGATTTTATTGCATTGAAATTTAGAGATTGTATTAAACAAGTTATAATGAAAGACATAATTTTTAAAAATATGAGGCCAAAAATATAATCTGTGAAACTAACAGAAATATAATCTAGCAGTTCAGTAGTAGCTAGAAATAAATGGTGATTTTTAAATTTGAATTACATTATGTGGAACTAAACTTTAGTTCTTCAATTGTATTAACTGCATTTTACACACTTCCTAACCATGTGAGGCTAATAACTACCATATTCAAAAGTGTAAATATACAACAGTTCAATTTCACAGAAATATCTAAGGAATAAAATGAATCTAGACTATAACAAAAACCCAGGTAAGTTAGTAAGAAAAGCTGAAAATTCAAATAGTACGTATGGATAAAGCACATAAACAAGCCATTAATAAACGGAAAATGGAGACATCTAAATGGCTGTTAGGATTTGAACATAGGCTCAAACTTTGTAAGCATCAAGAGAAAAAAATTAACATGTGAGGATACAATAGACTGAAAAAAATATGAAAGTAGTCTAAAAGCAATTTTTGGTGAAATGTGGGGAAATAAGAAACTTTGTTCAGTAATAGTGAAGGTGTCTGTCACTCTCCCAGTCCTATGAAAGGAAGTGGTCATATTTAGGATACTGTACACCTGTGTACATACAGACACACATGCACACACCTGAAATACACCTAGTTGTATATATCAGAAAAGTTCCTACTCAGTACAAACACACCTAAGCCTGAACACTGAGCTTCATTTTAGCTTGTGTGGCAAATCTGAGTGCTGCAGGAGAACAGTATGATTAAACCACTGAACCAGAGTTCTTCCTCTGTAACAAGACCCTCCTCTTCCGTGCTACTTGCCCTCAACCCAATAAATATGCAAACCAATGCAAGGGTGAGCCTTTCTCTGGAAGACTGGCCATGTTGTATATGAACTCCGTGTGCTGGCACTTAAACTATGGAACACTGAGAGAGCAAGGAATTGTATATTTCTTTTTTACCCATTCCTAGGAGTTTCTTCACTGAGCTTCACATATTACCTGTAGTACGTTGTGCTATGAGTATGTATATGTGACTCCTTTCTGTGGGCTTGTTCTGTGAGAACTTGTAGAAAAATAATTGCATTTTAGTGTAGCAGGAACAGTATCAGTGCCTATGGCCAGAGAAATGTATCAGGAAAATGAGGCAAGTCCACAGCATATCATCTTTGCTACAGTCAGAAGCAAGAAATTATCTATGTTTATGGTGCATCTATAGATCTTAAAAATCGTATTGAATTAAAAGGTAATAACCAAAGCAATTTCCATAACTCATAATTATACACACAGTACTGCATATTTATATTAATACAATCATCCTAACTGACATATCCAACAATTTAGAGTTGGTGTCTATAACAACTAATAGAGTGGAAAAATTAGAGTATGTTCTAAAGAGGAAAGGAAAAATAGGTTATATAAAAAGGTTTTATATCTAAGTACGTGATAAGTATGAAAGCTATTAAAGACTCAGTTATCTGCTCATGAGGTATGCAAATACAGGAGTAGAAGAAATAATCATTTTATAATGCCTTAACAATAACTAATAAAAGAATCAAGTAAATTACATATGTAGGAGTTAGTAAAAGATTCTGAAATGTTGAAGTCAATTGAGTAAAAAAATCATCTCTTGCAGAGATAGAGATATGAATAAGTGATGGTAATTTGAGCTTCAAGGCAGTTATGTTTTATACTTAGGGTGCTAGTAGAAGGAAAATGGTAGCGTAATTTGTATTATGAAAGAAAATTGTACTTTTCAACCTAAGAAAATGGAGATTTTTAAAGAACCAAGTTTCTTTGGTTTCTGTGTCGGCAAAGATGACTACAGAAAGGGACTTAGGTAAAGTAGGCTGACTACTAAAAAGAAGAGAGGTAGGAAAGAAAATGAGAAGGAAGTTGGGTGAGATACACAAACGTTAGTATACACTAAAAGTGCGTCATGAATACCTATTTTGGTATTCTATATTTAGGTATAGTCACTTGACTATGAGGAAATAAAAGTCTTCTGGGTGTTTTGGTATCTACGGAACATTTGCTGGGCCATGTGTTCCAAGTCCTGAGGGTGATGGATGCCTGGCCTTGTAAAGCAGCAGGTCTAGAGTTACACTCTCAAAGTTGTCCCTTTTCTCCTTACATTTGGAGAAAGACAGCGTGATAGACTTTGTGTCTGAGAACAGCCTCTTTCCAGATGCAAATAACTAAGGCAGTGAGTGTCACAGGTATTATTTTAAACCCAGTTTCCACTGTCTAGTATACATTCCCCTGCATAGATTAGGTTGAGCTGTTGGTCTATCAGATGCTTGACCCACTGACACTAATTCAGAGGAGCTACCACCTCCAATCTCCATTGCTACCAGAAATGTTGCTCTTTCTTCTACTTTATGGAAAATTTTATTTGTACATTCTCATTATTCTGTGCTATTTAAAACATCCTGCTTTGTTTTTCTTAATACATGTAAAAAAGGATACAAGTATTTATTTGTAATATCAAAATCAGAATTTAACCATTTAAATACAGCCACTAAATTCTTTGGTAGTTTTAAACTTTGGCTCTACAATAAAGGAAACCTAAAAATGTAGTCTGCATTTTTTTTTTGTCAGTGTATACACTGATTAGCTGGCCCTACAAAGTCAAGTGGCATTTACATTTGCCAATCCTACTCAAGTGGCTTTCAATTTTGTAGATGTTCTTCCACAATGTTTCTTTAAAGCTGGCTATTTTTAGTGCTTGCATGCATTATTATGATTTTTCTTAGTTTATGGATTTTATACATAAGCACTTAGAAAAAAAATTTGAGAGATATTATAAGAAGAACTTCCAACCAGGACTATTTTAAACCAGAACCTAATGTTTGAAAAAGTGATTACAGAGCTCAATGGAGATGCCAAATTTGAAGCAAAGCAGCAAGAATACTTAGAGTTTCGTGGAAGATAGAATTCTAAGCCAACCCGTGATTCCCACCCCGATGTAGCCCTCCCATTTGAGTATCAGCATGACTGGTTACTTGCTTTTGTTTCTTAATCCACGTTGAAATTTTGGTTTTGTTATTTTTAAACATCTTTGTTGAGATATTTGCTTATATTATGCAATTTACAATCATTATAATGTGTACGATTCAGTGATGTTTTAGTACATTCATAGGTTACAATGTACTTCTGTAATAAAGCATGGTGAAAGTGAAGGGATTTTTTAGGTTTACTTAGGAGTCCTCATCAGGTTAATCAAAAGAGAGGTTCTCCTGTATGGGGCTGATTTAATCAGACTCTTTCATAAAGAGACTAAAAGTGAATGGATCAAAGCAGCTCTTTACATCCTGGCTTTGAACAGCCACAAATCCTATAGATACAAGAAAATGGATTCTGTCAACAGTCCGAGAGAGCTTGGAAGATGATACCAAGTCAGATGAAACTGTAGTGCTGGCTCACAATTGGACGTTGACCTTGTGAGACCATGAGCAGAAGACGTAATTATGCTGTTCTTAGACTCTTGATCCAGGAAAACTGTGTGCTAAAAAGATGTTGCTGTAGGCTGCTAAGTTTGAGGTAATTTGTTACAAGGCAATAGAAAACTAATACAAGCCCTGAAGTTGGACTTTCTGCCTGAGAGAAATGTTAGGCAGGAAAACACAGAAAATTGTATCTCAAAAGGATTCTCAGAGTTTAGGAGACACACTCAACAGAAATGGTATTATCTCTATAAAAGAAGATCTAGAAATTTGACATGAAATTTAAAGAGGAAACAAACTCAAAAAGGAAGAATGGCTACATTCAAAATGTTGCAGGTCTATCAAGATGACTGCAAGGCAGAACGGACAAGGGCATTACTTAAAAGTCACTGATACTGTACAGGGTCCAAAAGCTTTGCCAATTTCCAGTCACAGAGGGTCTTGTCATCTGCAGATCTCAGCTTGAACCATAGCATTGGCTTCAAGTTTGGAGTTAACAATCAAACTCATAATACACAAAGGGGCCTACTTTACTCAGTATTAAGAAAGAATGCATAGCAGAACATGTGAGCAATTTGACTTGATTCAAAAATACAACTTTCACACTCAGAACTCATGGGGTTTGATCACCTCACTCTGGACAGATATAAATTGAAAGATGTTTTCAGCCTTTCTGTCTTGGTCATGTACTTCCTCAAAGGGCCCGGCTAGTGCACAGATCTAAGGCAGCTGAATATCATCAGAATCAGTTGATGCTACTCATAAACTGTGTTGACAATGAGGTGGAGGTGTTTGGTCACTTAAATCGGGTTTTCATTTATTTTAAGCCTTGTATAGTCCTTTAAATTTTTTGAATTAATATCATAAGAGAGATTAGATCCAGAGATGAATCCTCAGGCTACAGGAAATAATTACATATCACTTCCAATTTTCTTCTGTCATTGTTAACTCAGTAAACACTTTTAGTTATAACACAGTGCCTGGATGTTTTTCTTGTAGAATTCTTACCCCAGTTACACTCCAGTTATTTTTTCACTGCTATTATTCTATATCAGCACCATGTTCTGGTTTCTAATTTCCTTTTCCTTCTAATTTCTGCTAGGCATCTTCTCTGGACCATCTTCATTTATAAGAATTTTTCTCATATCACCCGATCTCAGCCTATCTCTCAAAACCTTCACATAGGTGGTGCCCAGTGTCTTCCATTCATGTGGACACATTTATATATTTCTTCGTAATCTGTGTGGCTAGCTCTCCTAGCCTTCACAGCCTAGTTAAGGTGTTAAATCTATTAAGAACTTAGATGCTCAGCCATATTGAAGATGTGGTCTTATGCATGGAAATTATATTACATTGGATTCATATTGTCAACTTTGTAGAATAGTTTGATAACATTGAAGATGATTGAATATTTAGTGAAAACCCTATATAGTTATTTCACATCGATCCCATCTATAGCCAGGAATCATTAATGATACATAATAGGGAAGATTTTCTTGATAGGTGCTAAGGTGAAGTTGCCTTCTAAACCATGGGCTGGTGGGAAAGTCATGGTTAAACTCAGGAACAAAGATAAATTACCATAGATCTTGATTGTTGTGGGTGGTGGTAAATACCTGTAATCCCAGCTACTCAAGAGGCCTTGAAATAAGAACATTACAAATTAGAGACCACTAGGACAAATTAGTGAAAACCTGTTCCAAACTTTAAAAAATCAATAAATAAACAAAAAGATGGCTTGGAGTGTAGCTCAGTTTTCCTTGAATTTAATCTTTAGTACCACAGTAAAGTAATCACACATCTTTTTACTTTTCTCTCACTTGCATGATTTCACATACATATAAATATATATCACATAATGGTCACACACAGCAACACACATGTATATAATATTTCTGTCTTTGTCCTACAAGTAACCTAGAATGATTTTATCCTTTCCCAAGTACTTTTCTGATTAACAACAACTGCACTAATAATAATAATAATAATAATAATAATAATAATAGTAATAATAATAAAACAGATCTTCCTCAACACTTGGCACCATGAAGTAGGAGGATTCTGGACCTCAGGCATATCCAGGCAATTAACTTCTTTTCCAGGCATACCCTAGACTAAGTAATCAGCTTCCAATGAAAGAATATAGAAGACCACAATCTTACCTCAACCAAACAAAAGGCCAAAAGGTTATGTCTCTCTGGGAATATTCTCAACCAAACAAGAATATGCCAAAATATATATGTAAAGTTTGTGTGCAAACTACATCTTCAGAATGTCCTTCCCCGTAAACCTATTTTAACATGTAAGTACACTGCTCCATCTGTTTATTTCCTTCAGGACTAACACTTAGTCTCATGCTTTGAACTTTGAGTTTTGGTTTGACTTTCAATCATGCCATGAGAGGAACTGGTTTCTCTAATTTAAGACTAATCCATTCCACTCAACAGTCAAGAGATTATTCCTATTTCCCAATATGGCATCTTTTCCTGGCTCTCTAAATCACTTACATTCTCTTTCAGTAAGGTAGCCTCTACAAGCAGCTTGAGATTCTAAAATATTCGTTTCTTCCCCAAATTTTCTCAGTGCCTTGGCATTTGATGTGATGAACTCTGAGATATTGACTTTTTTACAGTCTGAGAAAAAAATTAATTTCAGAGGGAAAGCTGAATCATGAAAGAATGAGAAGACGAGGATAAGAATCACACTTCTAAAGAGTGGCATGAAAAAAAAAGAACAGAATTGAGATCACACACCGACAGTCAAATGATCATTAATGACAATAGTTCACTATCAGTCTATGCATGGTTAGCTGAGGTCAATCACTCTGGGCATATTTCATTTCACACTTATAGTAATATTAGAGAATATGTTTTATTTATCACATTTTACAAATGAGAAAAATCAAAGTGAGAGACTCTAATAACTAGCAAAGCCAAGATTTTTACCCAGTCTCCTCCACCCCTCAGCCTATGGTGACCATGTATTTACTCTGTTTCTATAAATTCTACTTCTTCTTAGCTTCCACGTATGAATGAAGTCATGTCGTATTTGCCTTTCTGCCTAGATTATTTAACAGAATGTATTCCTAGTTTATCCACATTGTCACTAATGACAGTATATCTTCTTTTGAAAGGCTAGAGTATTCCACTATATATATATATTTCCTATGCATATTTGTCCTTTAGTGGACATTTAGGCTGATATCATGTCTTGATTTTTGTGACTAATGGTTCAGTGATCTTGGGAATGAAGGTATCTCTTTGACATACGGACTTCATTATCCTCTGGGAATATATATCCAGCAGTGGGATTGCTGAATTATATGATGATTCTACTTTTAATTTCTTGGAGGAAACTCCAGACTGTTTCCTATATGGTTATGCTAATCTGCACTCTCAGCAAAAGAGTGCAGAGTTCCTTTTTATTTCACATCCTTACCAACAGATGTTGTCTTTTGCCTTTTTGGCAATAGCCGTTCTCATTGGTGTGAGGTGATACTGCATTTTGACTTTAATTTGCATTATTATTTACAGTGAATGTTTCTTCCTATACTTTTTGTTCATTTATGTGTCTTCTGAGAAATGTCTATGCAGACCACTTGCCCATTATTTATTTTATCATCCAAATTGAGATCTTTATGTACTTTAGACATTAAATCTACCAGAAATATTGTTTACAAATGTGCTTTTCCATTCCATATCACATTTATCAATTTATACATGGTTAGTTTATTCACTATTAATTAGTTCTGATGTTATGCAGAACATTTTTGGTTATTTACCTAATTTTGGATTATTAACCTACTTTTGAAGAGCCAATATCAAAAATTGGGCTTGTGTCATCCCAATGTTTATAAAATTGAAAACAAATAAATAGAAGTCTCTTTAATATAAAATTTAAGCAAACATCCAGTATGGTTAATTAATATTTGGCTTCATAAGGAAGCTATTCTGGGGTAACTTTTCCCTTTCTGGTCCCTCCATTTTGCATATAGTGAAACTGAGGCCAACTAACTAGGATTTTTTTTTCCCATTCCTGAGTTATAATGTAAGGCTAGTTTCATGACTTACAAGTGTCATCTTCCAGGAATAGTAGGGGAATTTACAATGATCTACAGAAGTTTGTTAGACTTAGGGACCATGGAAAACAAGGCTGAAAACAGAGGAGAAGGGAGAATGGGACAAAATAGAGTTTCTCTTTCTGTTGAAGATGCTATCTGAGTGGGTTGCCACACACACATATAGTCTAAGAAATATATACATACATATATATATGTAATAATTAATTGGTAATTCTGTAGAATTTTATAGTATTGAATATTTATGTGATCAAAAAATCATTAATTCTATACAGATGTTAACATCAAGAGTAGGGCCTTGAATTTTAGTAGGTTTTGGAACTTCATTGGTTTATTATATGTGTTGAGAATATTATGGAATATTGAAGCCAGAGCGCATAAAGTCTTTGTGTTCTCCTCTTGCCCTCTTCGTCACCACCTCTGGTGCCCTGGAATACCCAGGTGCAATAAAGCCACCAGATGTCTGAACCAAATCAATAGCCAAGACCAGCAGCAGTTACAGACTCATAGAATTGTGAACAAATACAAAGTTTGTTATCTTGTAACACAAGGTTTTGTTAAACAGAATGTAACTTATACAAATGAATTTTAACTGTCTTTTCTAAAACTGATTTGACCTTGAAATATATATTTCATTAAGCACCAAATTAGCATCTCTATGATGTACTTTTGGGAATAAGGACACAGATTTTCATTCTTATGTCCTATGAACTTAATTAGTATCCTAAGAATACTATTTGGGAATGGAGAAAATATTTGGCCTCTTATTAAAGAAATCTTTCTCAAGAGAATGTTCCTGTGTAGTATAATGTTTTAACACTTGCTATTTATCAGGAAGAAAATTATTCTTAAAAGATTTCTTTCCCCACCAGAGTCAAAATTGGTCCTCATAAGAGAAGTTCACAACTCTATCCTCACTTTTTGTAGGTAAAGTGTTCATAAATCTAAGTAAATACAAAGGATCAGAATGACAATTGATGTAAGTGTAATTATAATTCTTTAGTAGTATAAGTTGATTTTGACTTACTTGGTTGGTTTTTGTAAATGTTTTCAAGCCTCATTCCCATTTTAGTTATCATCAAAGATTATAACAACTATCATTGGAAGTAAATGAATAGTTTAAAAAGCTAGAGGTCGATATTTGAAAAGCATGAATCAGCAGATTTGTTATATCATTTCAACATTGTTTTCAGGATTTCTTTGTGTTTAATTATGACACCCCCTCAATACACCAGTACTGTGCACTTTACTTTCCTGATCATTTTTCTTTGCATAAATAGCAAGAATATGTATATTCTTGTTCATGTTTCTTTCTCTTTTTACCCCATCAAAAAGCAATGTTCTAAATTAAGAATGTTTCTATTTCTAAACAACAATTTTGTTGCCTACTTTAAGTATATCTTATATCAAAGTCTTATAAAGTATATAGTATATCTTATATCAAAGTCTTGCTCTAAAATTTCATCTTGAACTTTTCCAAACATAAGACTGCTGCTTACAATGAATACAAATTTATCATGTTAACATCTCTGAATATCAATAGACTTTAGATATTAGGAGTGCATATATTCATCTAAATAATTTAATTTGACAAGGCTTAAGGTCAAACCCCACATAACAAAATGTCAGTCGAGTCTTGTGTAATTTCAATCACTACACAATCATTCATTTGCATTTGAGAATAATGTAAAATGCAAAATAATGTAACCCCTAGAAGGGGCTCTTGTCAGTAAGCACTTGGATTACAGTTAGTAATATATTTGACAATTGTGTGATAACAGGTTCATAAGACTAAAACATGAAGAAAAACTTACCCCAAAAAATCACATATTGTTTTAAGCTGCTCAATTTCCCTTTATCCTAACCTAGTGCTTGTTTTTCACAAGTCATTTTAAAAACTGAGCTATTTACTCATAAATTTCTGTAGAATGCCCCCACAGTTCTATAATAATTGCTTTTCTGACATACTAATAAATATACTACATTCATAAATAGTTTTAATTGAGAATTTGATGACGTTACAAGGCAAACTTCATCCCGACAAAGTTTCTCATCCTAGAACTACAAAGCTTATGCTATATTTTTTTAGGATTTCCATATTCAACATTATAAAATATTTGGACTATGTTGGATAACACTAAAATCTGGAAAAGAATTGAAGGAATATGAACTTGTGGTCTAAAAATACTTTCAACTATAGTTTGGTGCTTAAAGAAGATTGAAGAAAAGCTTGGTTCTACATTTTTCCATAAGATTTGGATTTCATAATAGAAACAGAAGTTCTTGTCTCCATCCAGGAGGCTAAGAATAAAATCATTACCAAGATTGGAAACAAACGCTTTCATATGATAAATATTGGTGGAAAAAAGACAAGTACAATTTCTTCATCTAAATGCTGGAGATTTAGTCTGTTCAGAAAATTGAGACAGTATAAGAAAGCATACCAAATGGTATTAGAGAGCTGCTAAATGTTTAGTTGTGAAATGAATAAATGAGTGGTTCAAAGAAACTACTGGAACATTTCTAAGGATTAACTAAATCCCTATTTCTAAAAATTCTCTCCTCGCCTTTCCACCCAATTGTTGTCTGTCCTTCAATTTCAGCTAAAGTTTTATCTCCAGAATGAAAGCTTCTCTGAGTGTTCCAACCCATGCTCATGTCCCTCTCCCTCTACTTATAAATTGCATTTATTAGATAGCACTTGGGTGATTTCCATTATTAATTCCTTCGTAGAGCTCATCGCTGAGGGTGAATGTTCCTTGAGACAGGGGGTTGGGTCTTAGATGTGTATGTGCATGTCATGTTCTACTTACCAGTTTCTTGGTGTCATCAAATGTTTCCAACCCATTCATCAGATGGCCTGAGTCCACAATTAAGTGCTGCCACATAACACCTGTTTAACCTGGAAGCAGTCACTAGATTCTTAGCTCAGACAATGAAAACAGAAGAAATGCCATCTACTCTCATCAGCGTGCTGCAAAGATTAAATGAGACAGAATGTGTGAATAAATGCTTTCATGACACGAGGTTCAGCTAACATATTTGGTACCTAGAAGTTACTGACTGAAAAATAATAATGTCACCCAATAGACTCATTCAGTGTATATAGTATCCATTCATATTAAACAGGTTATGTCGATATGTCACAAGTAGGCATATTATCCCAAGCAAGAGATTGGTGACTGCTGTTTGAATCAGCTCCAACTTTCACTCTTTCCGGAGCAGGAAGATATAGTAAAGAAATTTATGCTTGTCAGGGATATAGCTCACCACAGTGTCTGCCTGGTAAGTGCAAAGTCCTGAGTTAGATTTCTGGTACCCACTAAATAAATAAATTATTTAACAAATAAAAAGTTGATGTTTGAAGCCATGAAGCTGTTATGCAGACATGACTTTATCCAGCCCAGCTCTAGAGTTAGATTCAGTACATTCCTCTCTGTCCTTAATTCTTGCCTGCTTGTGTTACTTGAGTAAGTTATTTATCAAAGAGTTGTTTTTCTGTGTCCAAGAGTAATGTTCAAGAGCATGTTCTCAAACATAAAAAATTATCTAACCCAGAAATAAATATCTCAGAAGTATGAGAATGCTATTTCAAAGACTTTGTGAAGACTGGTTATACACAGTCATTAAATTAAAATGGATTATCAATATTGATGTGTCAATAGGCACTTGTCAATTATAGAGCATATCAAATAATGTAAATATTAATAATTAAAGAAAGGGAGGGGACAGGGTCTATGAAATGAAAAAAAAATGAGAAATTGTATGGGCATTGTTTATATTCCCCACTCATATTTTCTGTAATAATAAAACTGGTTGAAAAATATTTTCTCTAATCACCAAAAATAATAAAGTTTAAATAAGATCTCAAGGTACAATGTAAAACTTAATGTCTTGAAGAGCAATAAATTCATGTATTCAAGGATTATCTTTTATAGAAAAATCATTTGTATCTCTTGAAGACAAAAACTAGTAAGTTTACATATGACTTCATAATTTCAGGGCTTCAATAAAATAGCAAATAACAAAATCAAATACAAATTTCTCTCAGAAACTATCTTGTGCGAACTTTTAATACCCCAGCATAACATGGAAAGAACACTGGCCTTATTTTTGAATTTTTTCTATGATTTTGAACACTTTGAGATTATTACTATTCTGACCTTGCCTCTCAGTTTTGATAAATTCAATACATTGTAGCTTCAACCTTGATCTGTAAGTCAGTTTCTCAGCTTTCTCCATATTCCTGGATGCTCCTTGGCTTGATTACAGGCTGTGGCTTTTGCTTAGTTTAATTCTCTTGGTGTGAACAGTACAGGAACCCTCTTCAGCTTCTAATTCCTTGCTGGTTTAGCTAACAGCCTCAGGTAGGAGTCTAGGTCCTGGACGACTACTGAGACTATGAAAGATAAAACATAGCAAGAATTATTCAGAGAAAAATAAAGAATGCTACATTACTAAATTTATTTCATGGCCAGCTTGTATAATCACCAGAAAATCTCCCTGCTCAAAGCCAAAGTAGCAATGGACAAGCCACATTTTGCAGGACCTAAAATCATCCTATTGAAAGATAACCACAAAATCCTGTCTTAAGTGGATTGCAATAGAAACCCAAAAAAGAACTACATGTTTAGTAAAAGACAAAATAGTCATAATACAAATAGACTAATGACAGGCTGCACTGCCTAAACAAAAACAAAATAACGCAGCACTAGACGCTCTGACCCAGTTTGCAAATCAGTAAAAGCTAAAAGTGACATTTCAGTTCAAAATGAAGTTTGTGTCCTGATTTTACCAATTATTGTATATTGAGCATAAACAAGCTGTTTATCAGAACCTCAATTTCATCATAATTGAAATGTGGACAATAATCCTTACCTCTAGAGCTGTTTAGAGGATTAAATGTATGAATATATTAAAGCTCTTGATACTTGGTATCACTCAAAATATATCTACAGTGTTACGGAGTTTACTGTTCGTGGAGCATTTGCCTTCTCTGAAGTTCAGGCTCCTCATCTCTCATCACTGATAATCATGTTGTCTTGACTGACCTAAGTGATGTAAGGCTCAAATGAGTACCTGTGTCTCATAAGGTATCTATTTCAAGTGAGGATTTGAGTATGAGAGTAGTGTCAGTTACTAAGTAAACCAAGAAGTAATTGAAATTAACATTTCATTTTTCATTAACATGAATATATTTGGCAAGAGATGAATGAAATGTGTTCATTAATTAAAGGAGGCATTAAAAGATGCAGTGCCTATTTATGAGTGTACCAATCTCCCTCTATTCCCTCAATTTTCTGAAAGAGGATATGTTTTCTCTCTTTTACCTTTAAGAATATTTGTGCAAATATAAATCATTCTCAGGAATAGCACCACAAAACAAGGAATGGAATAATCAAAGAATAACCTCATTTTTTCATACTTGACAGAAGCAATGGGATAGCAACTTTGAAGACACGAAGGAAAATATCTAGCATATGAAGGGGCTGAGGTTTGAGAACATTTTGAGATAGTTTGTCAAAAAAAATCCAAAAATAATTAAAAGCAAAACCTCTGATAATCTGATAGTCTCCTGTGGTGATACACACTGAAACACCAAGTGATTTTCTTTTTTTTTTTTTAGCAAGTAAGACTATAGGTTAACAGAGCTTGCTTTTCCCTCCCATGTAGTCTAATAATTTTTGATCATATGGTAGACTAATAATTATTAGTCTCAAAGAAGATACCACACATCAAATACTGCTTGTTTGCTGCTCAGTTTATTTGTAGTAATTAGAAATTAATACTGCGCAGTTCTAGTATTTGATGATCAATTAGAATTTGACTGCAGTTTCTGCAGGATAGCAGTCTTTAAGGTGAGGAGAAATATGATGCAAGGAGGATCTAACAAGCATCATTCAGGGTTAAGATATCTGGTGGCCACTAGAAAGGAAGTTATATAAGGGTGCTAAATTTCTCCTTTCTCTCTGGTCTCATTCAGAATTCTGGAAATCAGCCTGGGTATGCAGTTGTATAAAGGCTACCATATTCTGGGTTTGATAAATTCAAGAATGAAGGTCAGATTTTCTTATGCCCAGGAATTGTGTATCCTACATTTCTATCCAGTAGTAGGATATTATTGAGCTCTAATCTAGGAGTTACTATCTCTGCTGGATCAGTAGCTCTAAACCAAGGGGATATTTAACCCCAGAAGACACTTGGAAATTTCTGGTCACCTCTGTAACCACTAGAGAGGGATGAGTTCACATCTAGTTGGTAGAGACAAGGATATTTGCTAAAGATAATACAATACGTGAGACAGAAAATTTTATCTCACTCAAAATGTTGGTAATGTTGAGGTTGAGGAGAGCATGCTAGAGTCTTCTCTACAGTGTTGGCTGGCATAGATACAACAAAGCAAACCAGATCATAGATACATTGGAGCTTACATGAAGCAGAAGAAAAAAGGAGGCCTTGGGATTTTGAAGGTAGAAGCAAGTATGCACAGAATATAAAGGAGAGAAAAATATTTCCACACAAATATAACAATAATGGTCATAAATGCAGTGAACAAGAGTAATTATAATTTTTTCCTTGAATGTATTGTGATACCAAAAAAATCATAAAGCATATAGTTATGAAACAAAATACTTCATGAGAAAAAAACTGCAGGATTTAACAATGCAAGAGGAGGACACAAAGGCCAGCCAGACCATAATTAATTTTTTGAGGAGGGAACAGAGAATGCACACTACAGTTTGTTTTATGTATTCATGGTTACATTCATAAATTTTCACAGATAGTACTGTGGAAGATTAAATATGATCACAAATTCTTTGATTCTCCTTTTAAATGGTGGGATCCTTATTACCATCATCTGAATATGAGGTCTTTGAAATTCTTTTATCAATAGAAAAAAGTTTCTTGATTCAGGGCTTAAGAGATTGATATGATCTAGTTTCTGTTTCTTGTAATATTTTTATGGGAGGTCAGAGATACCCTGAACAAATCATTATGTACCCTGTGAATACCATACTGGAAAGTCACATATTGGCACTTTGGTCAACAGTGCCAATTTTGGGACAGGGATATGGTTCAGTAGCATAGTGCCTCCTGGCAAATGTGAGGTCCTGAGTTCAATCTCTGGTATTGAAATCAATCAATCAATCAATCAGTCAATCAGTCAATCAATAAAAATAATGCTAATCTTGCCCCTATCACTACCAAGGTGGCATATGTCTGAGTAAAGCTAATTTTGACATTCAAAATCAACCAATTGCATCAAATGATTTTTGTAGACACATGAAAAGAAAGGGCCAACGGAGTTGGGAATAAATTTAAAATCTACAAAATAGTGCAATACAATAAAATATGTGTTTTAAAAGTAATTAAATTTTGGAATATCTATTAAACTTCATCGTCTATTGTCTGCTCTTCTGCGTGTGTAAAAAGGCTTTAAAGTTCCTAGTTACAGTCACTCAGAGTTGTGAAAGTCTAGGCCTATGACCAGTTAATAACCAAACTCATTTAAGACAACTAAGGAAAAATTTTACTCCTTAAGATTGATAATTGTGATGTCAACTTGTCTTGGAGAAGAAAGGCTTCCAGAGTAATAAATTCTTGGTGTGTTTGTGAACAACTGACATGTACCCAGCAAACTGAAAGTGAACAACCCACCCTTGAGGCGAATAGCAACAACCAACAAGCTGTAGCTTGAACAGGATGAAAAAGGAAAGGGGGTGCTTTCTTTCTCCTTTCTTTCTTTCTTTCTTTCTTTCTTTCTTTCTTTCTTTCTTTCTTTCTTTCTTTCTTTTTCTTTCTTTCTTTCTCTCTCTCTCTTTCTTTCTTTCTTTCTTTCTCCTTTCTTTCTTTCTTTCTTTCTCTCTCTCTCTTTCTTTCTTTCTTTCTTTTCTTTCTTTCCTTTCTTTCTCAAAGAGCTGCAGTCTTCTCCAGGCCTTTGATCTTTGACTCCTAGTGGATTTTTGTCTCTTCAGCATGCAGGCAGCCATTTTTAATTCTTCGATCTCTGATCCTGGACACACCTATTGGGACTCTCCCTCTTCTGATTCTATAAGTCAGCTTAATAAATCCAACCTTGTTTGGGCTGCCTAACCTAGCTGGATTTCTACCTTGCCTTAATCTTTATTTTTTTTAAAGGACAGGATTCCTATAAGCCAGATGTCCTCTGCAGGTGGGCTGGCCAAAACTGGGTAGATGAAGATGGCTGACAGAGAGACCATCAAACAACTCACTTCATTCTAATCTCATCTGCAAGTCAAATGGCATCTCCATAACAGTTGCCAGTTGCCATAATGATGACCAGAAAAACCAAGAAAAAGAACAAAAGGAGATGGCACCTGAATTCCAGAAAATCTCTGTCCATTCCCTGGAAAGGTATGACAGTTATTTTCCTTTATCAACCTCTCTTTCTCCATCATTTTTGCCTAGGAAACCCTTCCAATCTTCAGTGGGTTGAGAAACTGATTTGTCAGTTTATCTCCCACTTCTCCCATTCTTGGCAAAGAAAAAATTCTCATTGGTTACTTTTAAAAATTGGAGTAAATATTCTGTGTCATTATATAAAGAGAGATTCTTTTGTTATATTTGTACAGTAACATTTTAAGACCTCTTCTCTAAGCATTGATATAGAAATAGAGGTGGATAAATAGATGGTGGTGATGATGATGATGGATAGATAGATAGATAGATAGATAGATAGATAGATAATTAGATATGAAAAAAGAATGGCCTCAGACTGAGTGCAAGAGATTTTTGTGCTGGAAAAGAGAACAGTAGGTAAACATTACATTTTATAGATTGTTTATTTCAATTGAGGTTATCTTTAGATTACAGAATTACAGCACAGCTTGTGACAAGAAAAGCTTTCAACCTAGAGATAAGGCTAAAAAATAAACAAAAGTACTTTTCCACCACATATAACTATACTGATCTTGAGTTAGAATCCTTCATCTCTTATACAGACTACTCATAAACTCATCATTACAAAATATGCATTCTTATTTTCTTTGTAACTCTATTCTTTCTACCCATAAACTTTGTCAGTCTCTCATTTGTATATCTTTTGAGGAAAAAAGACAAAAGAAAGAAACAAATTGTTAATCTTTGATGCCAATCACATACATTTTTCAATATGCGAAAGATAGGCTGGACCTTCAAGGTACTTAGCACACTGTATACAAACAAAACTGAAAGCTAGCTTGTTCTTCTGCACATTGTTATTTTGTCCTTCACAGGATATCCAGGAATCTGAAAGGATATCTGTGTAAGTGAGCACTTGGGTGTGAGGGACACGACAGGAAGTCAGCTGCAGTTCAGAAAAGCAGAATAAGACCAAACTGGAAGCCCAGACACTCAGTTCTGGTGACAAGATTTTACTAGTACAAGCAGAACAATAGATTTTTCACCAACCAGTCATGACTTTCAAGTGAGCCAAAAGATATAAAAAGAACAATTTGAAAGATAAATAGAATTATAGTTCATGGCTATCCTAAGCAGGTATGTCCACAGATAAGTATTTTTTTATTTAATTAACACAGATGTTATTACGTAGAAACACAAATATAATTTATTATTCAGTGGAATAATGCACTTATAAACTAAAGCAACGTTAGTGTCCACACAGAATGACAATCTCTTGTTTTAGTGGAGGGGCAGCTGGTAGTCAAAAATAAATCTTGTTTTTCCTGCCAAGTTTGGGTTTGTTAAGTAGAGAAGGCATTTATTTGTGTGTGTGCATGTGTTTAAAGACAACAAAAATCCTGTAGCTATTGTTATTCTATAGTAGAAGATGAAAAAAGATTAAAGTTATAAACTAATCTGGATAAGAGCAGATGATTAGAAACAAATGACAAAAAGGTCCCGTGGGCTCTTGGCCATTAGGGAGAAAGAGAAAGGGAGTTTTTAATATGCATTTCTATGTGTATAGACAATAATTATTGCTTTGGACTACCAATAAAAATACTCAAACTATCATTGGTGTCTTTGTCTCATTTGCTATATTACAAAATACCTCAGAATAAACTGCGAGGTTATTGTTGTGGTGGTTTGGTTTAGTTTGGTTTGGTTTGGTTTGCTTTGATTTGGTTTACAATGCAGGGACAGAATCTGCAGCCTTGCGCGTGCTAGGCAAGTGTTCTGTCACTGAGCTACATGCCCTAACCGTGTCTAACAGAAATTGTGTTTTCTTACAAGTATGAACCTGGAAGTTGAATATTAAAATGCCCATCAGTTTTGCTGTCTGGTGTAAAAAGACTCATCCTGAGAGGCAGAACATTGCTTTCTCAGCAGCTATACACCGCCTGAAGCCTCTTTGGTGAGGAGTTTAATCCCATTCTTATGAGAGGACCCCTCATGACCAAACTACTTCTTAAAAAGCCTAGTCTGTTAATACTGTCACACTGATAGCAGCTAATTTTGGAAAGAATGCATTCAATACCATATCAATCACAAATACATACATACACTCTCTGCTAAGGGATTTGTTTATGTAATTGCCTTCTTTATGTAATCGTACTTGTCTGCAGAGCATTACACACATGCTTCTCCATTTGTAACTGGATTACATCTTGGTGAACTCACTCTAAATTGAAAATATCGTAAGTCAAAATTGCATTTAATACATGCAACTCACCTTAACCCATAGTTTAGTACCACAGAATTCCATATTTTGTACCTCTGTACTGTAAGTAGTAAGGTAGTAAAGGATAATGATGTTTTCTTGTCTCAGAAATATTCATTACATGGTTATAACTTCTAATGAAAACTGAAAGTAAGCACATCAGTGCACTCACAAGAAACATATTAGCACAGAAAGCAGCTTTGAAAAGACTGTGATCAGAGAGAATATAATTTTTGTGTGTGAAAGTAGTGAGATTGATGGTTTGATAGATATATTAAAATGATACCCTTTAAATGGATGTTAATCTTTTCAAAGCAAGCAAGTGCATCCAGTGAAGCCAGCATCTCCTGAAACAGTTTATGAACTATACTCATTAAATACTGTAGACTTTCCTAAACAACCTCGTAATATAGCAGATCTCCAGGTGTCATCAAATGTCTGGCATTCATTTGGTAAATATGATTATCAACTGGAATTATTATGCATGGCATCTAAAATATAAGGTAGAGATCTTCAAGAGGAGAAACAGTTCAGATAATCTTAAAGGCAGTTCATATTGAACAAGGGTAACACCATTTGGATGGGCTATACTTTGATATACTAACTTTTTATTATAAATTAAGTTAATTGCTGCAATTTAGATATACATAATGATCACATTTATCAGAGGGAATTTGTACCTATACATGGTATATGATGATTTTTTCTCATTCCCCTCCCCTCCCTTCAGCTCCTTTCCTATTTCTTATTTACAAAAGCTTTGTTTCTGTTATTTCCTTCCTGTCTCATTTTTTACCTTTCCCTTCCCTCCTTTCACCCTCCCACCTGCCTAGTTTCCCTTCCCATTTGAATATTGTGTTCCCATTTCCAATATCTATTACATAGTTTTGTTTTAATTTATTTTTTTGGATCCTCACATCAAAGGAGCAATGTGGTTTTTAACTTGCATGTCTGATTTGTTTCATAAAGAGTATGGTCTCAAGGTGCCTCCATTTACCATGAAATATCTCAAATGTATCCTTCTTTATGGCTGAGTAGTACTCCACTGTAAAAAAAACACATTATCACCATCCATTCATTGGTTGATGGCCATTTGAACTGTTTTCAAGATTAAATTATGAACTGTGCAATATAAACATGGGTGTGTATATATCACTGTGACATGATGCTTTAAATGCTTTCAGGAAGATACCAAGAAGGGGAACAGATGGGTCAAATATAATTTCTAGTTTTAGTTTTTGAGAAATTGCCACACTACCATCAATGGTATTCAGTACTCCCACTAACAGTGGAGAAAGGTTCTTTTTTTCCATACAGCCCTGCCAACATTCACTATTGGTGATTTCTTAATAATAATCATTCTTTCTGGAGCAAGATGGAATCTCAGCATTGTTTTAATTTGCATCTCTTGAATGACCAGTGATATTTTAATTTTTCATGTATTTATTTGATGTTTCTACTTATTTGTCTGAGAATTGTCTATTCACTCCAGATGCTTGTTTTTGGATTTTTGGATTGAGTCTTTAAATTTGGGGTATATAATCTTCTTAGTCCTTTATATAGGCTAGTTAGTGGTCCTTCATCTGAAGAACAGATGGAAAATTTTTCCCATCACTGTAGGGTGTGTCTTCACTCTTTTTGGTGGTTTCTTTTGCTCTGCAAATCTTTTTAATAAAATGAGATTCCAGTTGTTGATTATTTATGATAGTTCCTGTGTGATCAGGGTTTTGTTCATACAGTCTTCGTCTACACTTACATCTTTAAGAATTTTCCCTATTTTGGGGCTGGGGATTTAGCTCAGTGGCATGAGGGACTGCCTTGCAAGCGTGTGGTCATGAGTTTGATCCCTGGGACAGGTAAAAGAAAAAGAATATTCCCTATTTCACCTTCCAGCAGATTTAGTGTTTCTGTTTTAATATATAGACCTTTAATCCATTTTGACTTCAGTTTAGTGCATGGTGAAAGATATGGGTCTAGTTTTGGTCTTCAGCGTGAGGAAAGCCAGCTTTTTCAGTTCCATTTATTAAAGAGGCTTCTTCCAGTGAATGTGTTTCCCTCCCTTGGTCAAGTGTTGTCTCTGCATCTTTTAATCTGTTATACTGACCTTTGGGTCTGTTTTTTGGTGAGTACCATGCTGTTTTTATCACAGTAGCATGGTGGTATATTTTCAAGTCAGGGATTGTGTTGCCCCCTGCTTTGTCTCTGTTGCCAGGTGTTCTTTTTTGGTCTTCTGTCTCCAAATGAATTTTAGAATTATCTTCCCTATTTCTGTGAGATGTGGTGTTGAAGTTTTGATCAGGATTACATTAAATCCATATAACAATTTAGGAAGAATGGCCATTTTCACTATATTGTTTTTTCCTGTGCAAGAACAAATGATGTATTTCCATTTCCTGATATCCTCATCAACCTGCTTTTTCAGAGTACTGTAATTTTTAATGCAGAAATCTGTTACTTCCCTCATTATATTGATTTCTAGGTATTTCTTTTTGGAGTGGGGATGCTATTGCAAAAGGTGTTGTTTTCCTAATTTCTCTCTCAGTGAGTTTAATTCTTATAAAGGAATGCAACTGATTTGTGAGTGTTGGTTTTGTATCTAGTTATGTTACTAAATTTGGTTACTAAATCTTCAAGTTTTTTGGTATAATTTTTGAAGTCATATAGATACAGTGTCATGTCATCTGCAAATAATATTTAACTTTATTCTCTTCCTATTCTTTTTAATTTTATTTCTTTCTCTTGTCTAATTGCTCTGGCTTATATTTCCAGAGCTATACTGAAAAGCAGTGTTTACATTGGTCATCCTTGACTTGCTCCTGATTTTAGAGTAAAAGCTTTCAGTTCCTGTACTTTTAGTATTATGCTGCTGTTGATTTGTCTTAGATGACTCTTAACAGATTGAGATAAAGACCATTTATTTAAATGTTCTATAGGGCTTTTACCATGCATAAGTGTTGGATTTTGTCAAATGGTTTTTATGTGTCTATTGAGATGCTCTCAGATTTTTTTCCCTTGGCTCTGTTAATATGATGCATTGCATTTATTAATTAGTATATGTTGAAACATGCCTACATCTCTGGGATGAACCCTATTTGGCCATGGTGTATAATTTTCTTGATGGTTCACTGCAATTTGTCTGCCAGTATTTTATGGAGACCCTTGCATCAATCTTCACTGTGGTTCTCTTTTTTTGAGAGAGATCCTCTACCGATTAGAGAAGGCACATATTCTGGTTGTGTCCCTCTCTGGTTTTGGTGTCCAACTGATGCTTGTTTTCAGGGATAAATTTAGTATTATTGCTTTCCTTTCAATTTCATTAAAAAATTTGAGAAGTAGCAGCATTACATCTTCTCTAAATTTCTTGTAGAATTCAGCAGTGAATCTTTCAGGCTCAGGCTTTTCTTTGTTGGAGGATTTTAATTACAATCTCAGTTTAATTGACTTACATTGCTTTATTTAGAACTTTTATATCTTCTCGATTCAGCTTTGGTAATTCACATATGTTTAGGAATCTATCCATTTCTTCTGTGCTTTTCACCTTAATAGAATACAAGTTCTCTATTGATAATCTGGATTTTGGCAGGATCTGTTGTGATTTCACCATTTTCATTCTAATTACATGTACTTTTTTGATAAGATTGGTTTAGGATTCATCAATTTTACATAATCTTTCAAAAATCATCTCTTCAAATTATTGATTCTTTTCATTGTTTTCTTAGTCTCCATTGCATTAATTTCTGCTCTGAGTTGATCTCTTATAATTTTCTTCCCTGTATGAGTTTTGGGCTTTATTGTTCTTCTTTTTCTAAAGTTTGGGTTTTAACATTAGGTTGCTTATTTGGTCTTATTGTTTTTCTGTATGGGTATTGGTTGCTGTAAATTTTCCTCATAAGACTACTATCATTAGATCCCATAGTTCTGTATGATGTATCAGCATTACTAAACTGTGTAAACCAACTAATTTCTTCTTTAATTTTATCTGTGATCCATTGATTGTTCAGGAGGGTGTTATTTAATTTCTATGTGTTTTTGAAGTTTTTGTGATTTCTTCTCTCATTGATTTCCAATTTCATTGCTCTATGGTTTTTATGCATATATAGAATAACTTCAATTCATTTGAGTTTACTTATACATGTTTTATGAACTATGGTGTATTTGGTATACACTATGGTGTATTTTGGAGAATATCCCATTTGCAGCTGAGAAGAATATGTATTCTGATACTGTGGGGTAGAACACTCTGTAGATATCCATTAAGTCCACTTGTTCAAAAGTTAGGCTCAGCACTAATATTTTATTGTTGAGTTTTGTCTACTTGATCTGTGCATTTGTGACAGTGGGGTATTGAGTTCCTCCATTATAACTGTACTAGCGCTAATTTCATTTTTCATGTCTGTTAATATTTGTTTCACATTTTGAGTGCACTGATATTTGATGCATATATACTTATGATATTATCTCTTCCTTTTAGATTGCTCCCTTTAGAAGGATGTAGTGACCGTTTTTGTCTTTATTAATCAATCTTGGCTTGAAATCCACTTTGCCTGCAAACAGAATAGCTGCCTCTGCTTTTTATATGACTATGTCTTTAGATTTTTGAAAAGTCTGATTTTTTTTTGTCTTTTTCCTTTTTATCAGTACCGGGGATCGAACTCACGACTGCCTGCTTGCAAGGCAGGTGCTTATGCCGCTGAGCTAAATCCCCAGCCCCAGTCTGATTATTTTTTGAGGATTATTTTAATATACTTCAATAGCCTTGATATCCAAAATCCGAACCATGCATTTCTTTTTGTTTTAATTGTGATACTAGGTGGCACATATAACAGTCTGTATTCAACCCATTAGCCATGCAAAAGATAACATGCTTTCTAAACTTGATAAATAAGTCATTTCACTACTAGTACTATATCAGGGTATAGTTCTCTCTGTATCATATTTATGTTTGTTACAATTACTTTGATCTTCTGTTTCCTGCAAGAGTACATTGTCTCTTTTAGTCCCTCAAGTAACGAACAGCTTAAGGTCTGCATCTTCTGTGTATTTCTAACTTCATTCAGATTATTAAAATTTTATAAAGAAAATACTCTCTACGGGGCACTGCTATGCTCTCTAGAGGTACAGCAATGAATTCAATTATCAAGTTTTTTTTCCCCCTCAAGGAGGGTAAATATTAGTGGTGGAACAAGATAATTAACAGATGAGTAAGTCAATTTCATATTGCATAGAGTTCAGTAAGAGAAATTTTTAAAAAATTCCTGAAAGAATAAAGGTGAGTGTTAACTATAGCTCTGTGTGTAATTGTGCATGAATGTACAATTTCTACACATTTTCTAGGAGTGTCACCCTATTAGAAATTTGTTCTTACCAATGTAAAATTGGTATGAAATTGTAGAGCTTTGTGGTGTGTGTTTCTTTTTAAAAAGGTTTATGTGTAAAACCTCATCAATGTCTTTCAATACATTTTAACAGATTTTATTAAAATCTGATGGCTATTGTTCAAATACTTTACTCCTCTATTTATCTAAACTATATCTGAATCCACTTTCTTTCTATTCTTTATCAGATTCCATGATTTATGGAACACCTGGCCCTAAGTCCTCCCACTTTCTGGAAACATGCTTTGATTTAATGTTTGAAGAACTTAACAGGACCTCATTCTTCATTTAATTTCAAAGAAATCAGGAACCTTACACAATTTTTTCATAACCACAATGGACTCTTACTTGTCCTCATTGGTGTCTGTCATCTCATATTCTGAGCCCCAGATCCTAATGTATTTTTAACCCTTCTTCTTATAATATTACCATGTCTCCAAAGCTGGTCCAAGTCTCATTGCTGTTTACCTAAAAATGAAGTCCTTTGCATTTTTTATTTCTAAAGGAAATGCTAACCCAAAGCTGATTCAACTAATGACTATAAACCTTTGCTGGATACTTGAGAGGAAAATGGGGGAAAAACAGAGAACTGTTACACACATGGCTTCATTATTCCCAAATTCTGTAAGCTAGCTCCTGTCACTTTGCCTTAAGCCCTGCCTTTCTGAGACTGTGTTCCTCAAAACTTCTAAAGATTTTTGCTTTTAGATACAAGTTCACTTTAAGGTCGATCTTTCTGGTCTATCTTCAAAATACCAAGGATTGTTTCATCCTGGATCAACCTCAATTTTATTTTTTTATGCAAAGCAGTTTAACTTCCTTTCTGTTTCTTGACCAAAAGGTTTACTGATTATTTCCTGCAATCAAAAAGTAATTTTCTTCCTGATAGGAATTCTGTAGCTTCCATAGATTATGACACTGGCAGTCACTAATTGCTTTCATTGTTTTTGACAGTAATTTTCTTTCTGCTATGTGATCAGGAATATTTCTTTGGTTTCCTCACCTCTAGGTCTTTGTTTCTTGTGCTTCATGCTGGGAACTAAGATGAGGCAGTAGAGAATGATCAGAAAATGTGCTGTAATGTCTGTCAATCATTGCAGATAGAAAGTGCTTAGCAAAGTGAGAAGACTAATCATGCATCAAATGGAGATCAAGTAAGCCCTGCCTTGGAGCCACATATTGGAAAGTACAGGCAGAGGAAGGGGCCATACTCAAAAAAAAAAAAAAAAAAAAAAAAACACTTGAGCATGAGACAACAATGTGTAGAAAAATGGCCAAACCCTGAGTAAATGGAGTATATAGAAATCATAAAAACGCACCTCAGTGTGCAGCAGGTACTGTCACACACACACACACACACACACACACACACACACACACACACACACACGACACAGTCATAAGGGATGGTAAAATGGGGCAGAGATCTGTTTTTAAGTGTGCTTTTTAAAAACTGCCTCTCCCTAAGGATTGTCGGCACCTACTAACAGTACCCAATAAATATACCCATAATTGTTAGGTTGGTTGGAAACCAAAACCATCTCCAGCCCTGCTAGTTGTTGAAACATGAGATAATGAGAGAGTTAGCCTCTCAGGAATACTGATGAGAAAAGAACTGACCTCCTTGAACGCAATGATGTCACTAGCCATCTGGACAGGGCCAGCATTAAGGCATGGACTGGTTTAACTGAGCAAAATCCTTGTAATTTTCTGTTCCACAGCACCTTATTGTTATTGGCTGTCTTCACTCAGGTTGTTTCACGTTTCCTTGATCAATTTCCCTACCTAAAATAGACTAGCAAGGTAGAACAACTAGACTTCTTTAAATTGACCATTTTAAGACATCAAGAATGTTTCATTGCCTACACCGAGTGAAGTAAAAAAGAAAAACAAGTTGGATATTTAGTTTGAGCAGTTTGAAGAGAGCTGTAGGCTTGTGGACAATTTTTAAAGCTAAAAACTTACCCAAAAACCTGATTTCCCCTGGTTTTTAGGTCTTTGACACTAATGAATTTTCTAAACTTGAGTTTGCTTGTTTGTCAAGTGGAAATAACACAGTATCTAGTTCAGAAAGTTAGTTGACAATAAATGGATAGAAATTGTGGCCAGTGCAGTACTGTTTTGAACTTTGAGTCAATGCAGTATTTCCACTTATGTCATCATCATCATCATCATCATCATCATCATCATCATCATCATATCGCATACTTTTTAAAAATGCTCATTTAATTAAATGCCCTTAATCTTTCTCAGTAAACTCCAAGAAATCATCATTCATCTGGCAATGATGCCAAAAAATTTTATATCATTATAAACCATTTTTCTTATGCAATACATTTGAGAAGAGGAAAATCTGATTCTGCACCAAAAGAAATAAGAAGTAGGAGAAGACAAGTGACATACTCAGGATCATAGAGATGAAGAGAAGCAAAAATGTCCAGTTCCAAGCCTCGGGCATTATTAGCTCATGGTTTCTGCCTCTCTGAGTGATGATGATTTAAACTACACTGAAGGAGCTATAACTCAGAGAACTTGTTCAAATGCTCTGACTTCAAAGGCTCAAGGGAAAAGAGAAAATAACGTTTCTGAAACTGAAATATATCACACATCAAGCCTTGCAATCATTATCCAATCATTCAAACACCCTCATTTTCTAGAGCTGATAGTTTTAGGTAGAGAAATCCAGTGTAGTCTGCCAGAAAAGAATATGTGTTCCTCTACCTTGAGGGAGTGGCCTTAACAGCAAACAAATTACCTATCGCTTTGTGTTCAAGACAGCACATTAAATCTAAACTTAGAAAAAAAATACATAACCAAAGCAATAGCATTATGCACTAGAAATTCATTTATATGGTTTATAAATATTTCTGAATATACTGAATGCCACGTACAAACCATTTTATGGCTATTATGTAACCCTTATATTTCCTTTTAGAAAGTATTTTTGGATTCATTTCATTGATGGAGAAAGCAAGGAATGACAAAGCTACCTGGCTTATGAGTACTGTAAAAATCCCTAAAATTGAATTGTCTGTGATTGACGTTTCTTCTTCTCAGATAATTTCTTAATTTTCCTCATATTTCTTCCCCAGGCTCAAACAATTACCAGCAAGTTCCAGACAAGAAATGCTGTAAGAAAATTAACATGTATAGGTTTCATTATACTGTTTGTGACATTTTATGCAGGTATTTGTATATTAAAATGGTAAATCAAAATGTTACTTCATTTGATGTTTTTAATCATATGTAAGGGTCCCATGTATGTAGAGTATAAGAAAGAAGCCAAGCACTGCTTGAATGAAATTGTTTACAGCACAACTTCTGTCTCCAGTCAGGAAACTAGAATTGTGAGGAAGCTGGTATAAGGGCAGAGGGGTGAACTGAGCCCTCAGAGTTAAGATGCCAGGTATATTTTTTCTGAGGTCAGCTGAAAGTTACATTCACAATGTAATCCTGATATACTTTCTTAAACCTAAACTGGCAGACACTGTTAAAAGGCTTAATAATGTTACATTATCTAGTATTTGTAATAATCTCAACTGCTCTATTAATCTAGGTGACACCGAATAGAGAAAATACCCAAATGTTAATGACATAAACAAAAAATGGTGTATTTGTTTTGCTTATGCTATAGCACTACAGCTGATCAAACGTGGTTTCCCAATCCTTTGTCTTTGTTCTGAAATCTAAACCAGAAGAAAATCTTCCTCCTGAAAAAATGCAGTGGGAAAAGAGACATGGAAGACTCTGCCTGGCTTAGAAAACTTCCGTTCAGACGATGCACAAATCAGTCCTGGCTACACATCATTGGCCAAATGGGTTTAATAGTTACTTCTCAATTCAATAGGAAAATCCTTCAGGAAAAGACAAGTAAGAAATATAAACTACATGGCCAACAGAAATATAATCTACGTGCATTATTTAGTCATTAATGTTTATCTGTCCCTCTTCCCATAGACAGTGCACCTCCTTCAGTAAGGAAACAACCCCGAATTCCCGTTCAGCTCCTATTAGTGTAAAGTACAGGTGTCTAGGAGATGTAAGACTTTTTTCATCAAAAGCCTGTATATTGCTCCTTTTATGAGCAATAATAACAAAAATGTGATTTTTCCCCTCATGCCAAATGTTATAACAATAAAAATATAAGAACTGCAATAAAATCTGCCATTTGGAAAGGTGGAAAATGTACAACATGTAAAGTTCACTGGTCCACAGCAATCCTGAAATACTCCCACAAATATACTATGGAGTCCCCTTACATGGAAATGAAGGATGTCCTTGCTTAGTTCCTAATGCCATATTTAGCATTTTTGTTTTTCTAGACAGCAACGCCCAACTTCTCAAACAAATTAATCAATACCACCTTCACCTGATAAGCTGATATATTTTTCCCCCCACTGGTAATAAATATCTTCAGATTGCAAAAAATACCTTGAACACTAGATTTGAAATAAAAGGCAAAATGTAACATTTAGAAAATATGATTGTAACCAACCACAACAAAAATAGTAGTTATCGTGATATTTTAATGGTTGAGAATACAGTACCTCAACGAAGATAATTACCTCATTCACTATTAGATAGGCAGAATTGGGATTGCACCCAAGTCTGTTTCACTCAAAATCCCATGTCTGCTTTCCTCTGTAATGTTTCCTCTCCACAGAGAAATATCAGTGGTTGGAAGGAAAAAGTTTCCATGGGCTCATTAGATTCAACTACAATGCTAGTTGGAATACTCTCAACCACTGCTATTATCCTTTATTTACTTTTCTTGTAGGTTTTGGTGATTTGTTGGTTGAATGTTTGGCCTTCATAGCTATGATTTCATGTACAGTACTTCCATTTTCTGCAATTAGTCTTTTTTAGACCAGAGCATTAAAGAAATTACTGCATCCTTCCCAAGGGAAGAAAGTTAGGATATGAGTCAATCTGCACTCACAGGGGTAAAGCTGAGAAAGTTTCAGAACCAAGGACCAACTAGATTCCCATTTCAGTGCCAACTTTGGAAATTTATAGATTTATCTTCATGTCAGAAGCCTGTGCAATTGCCAGGAAGCCATCAAAGAAAAACTTATCCTGCTATAGTTTTATCAAGGGCCAGCTGTAATATTCACTCAGAGCTTTTTTTTTTTTTCACTTTCATTTACTCCCCACTAACAGAGGCTGTCTCTCAACCAATTTAATTTGCAATAGAATATTATATCACTATTCAAATGGGACCCTAGCCAAACCTAATTGATCCATGGCAAGCAAGTGGCAAGGCTGGATAAAGACAACTTGGGCTCTCCCTGTTTGTCAGTGAGGTTGTTTTCAAGTAGCAATTGGAGTAAAGTCTTCAGCTGCAGCTTACACAGAAGCTGATGCCAGTGTTTGGTGTGAGGAGAATGGAGCCAGCTCTCCTGAGATCGTTCCAATGGCTGGATTCCATTCCTCAGTTCACGGCTGGCTCTCTTCAGCACCAGCCTGATGTTTTCATAGAACTTTACACTTGCTTCTCACTCGGATTGTATTTTCACATCTAGAAACATTTTCAAATCATTGTTTTGGCTTGAAAAAGGAACATGTATGTATAGACCCAAAACTGCTTATCAATACTCAAGGGAAGAAGGACAAGGTAAGAACAAAGGACCAAAGAGACTTGCATGGACAATTCCTGTATGAAACTGAGACCAAGACTTTAGCCACAGCCATCCAGATCTCAGATACCTTCCAGGACTCCCTCCAGGAGTAATTCTACTGGCTATGATTGTGGCTAATAGAGAAAGGTAGTGAGATGTTGCTGCTCCTTGATGCTTTGGTTATTTTGGAACTGTTTATACACCACTGTAACTAAGATAAAACAGTTTTCTATAAGGATGCTTGGATCCAGTGAGATGAAGTTTGTAAAATTGTAGCTTATTTAAGTCTCTTATACATCACCAAAGACGAGTTCACTATATGACTGAAAAAGCAGCCTCTTAGCCCAAGAGGGACATAAATTAATGTTGGGAAGTTTATAACTAATAAACTTGTAATATGATTATAAACACAATAAAAATAATTTTAAAGACTATAAGAGACAACATTTTGAAATGTGTGAAACTAAAATCATGTTAGTTTCAGTCTTCATATATACAAATCTATTACAATTTCACCCATCAGAATTCAGCACAAACCTGGCACATGACTGGTCATCTTGACAACTAGGTGATTGCTAAAGAACCCAGGCAATGGAATAGAGGGCACATTTTTCATTTAGCCCAATTAAATAAAAAAGGGGTAGATCTTAAAAGAATCAGAGAGTTTTAAAAGATGGTAACATGAAAAAGAGAAAATGTTCCAGACAGGAAATTAGAATGTGTGAATGTTCAGAGGATTAAAAGGCTCAGAGGTAGCACAAAAGA
The DNA here is from genome assembly GCF_034190915.1 of Cavia porcellus. Classification (NCBI taxonomy): domain Eukaryota; kingdom Metazoa; phylum Chordata; class Mammalia; order Rodentia; family Caviidae; genus Cavia; species Cavia porcellus. The sequence continues at coordinate 32,589,158 of NW_026947501.1, forward strand.
TGAGCTAGCTGGAGTTCAAAGGATAAAGCCAAAGCTCCCTCTCTTGATCAATATTTTCCATAATGCTAATGGACACCAGCTGTGCCTGATCTTCTCGGAGAGAAATAAACCCTTGTGAGAATTCTGTGGAGCCAAAATGGGATGGAAAAAAAAAATAAAACACAGCCTGTCCAAACCCTTGGGTGGCATTAAAATTTAACAGGAGGTAAGGAGCCCCAAAGCACGGCAGAAGAACTAACCATGAGCCTGACTGTAATCAGGTCATCAAATGAAGGAGGGCTCCCTTGAAGAGCACCAAGTGCTGAAGGCATTGGATCCCAGGTACTGGACTGAATTCTTTTCATCATTATTAAATAGTGATGATAGTAAATAAGTAAAGTAACATGGTATCCTTAGTGCTCTGAATATACTTTACCCTCTACATTGTACACACTGGGGTGCATCCTTAGTGTCCAGTTTGATGTTCCACAGCTTCTCCAAATTTGTTAGCTGTAGGGAAAAAATATTGGGCAGTTCAGCATATGACTTCAGGCCAGACTGCAAAAATTGTGATCAGAATATTACCCTACCACACTCAAGTTGCTGTGTGAGGAAACAGGACTGAGAAAGCTATTTTGATCTCTCCCTTGGAGCTCCATGAATTTAAGTTAGTTCTGTCAGCAAGAAACTCAGCTGTAAAAGAATGTTCCCTAAGTTCTCCTTTACCCTACCAAACATGAGGAAGAGAATATGTCTTGGTCTGCCAATAACCTGACTATGATAACAAGAAATACAGCAAGAAGTTGGAGCTTGAAGTCACATCCAGCAATGTGCCTCAGAGGTCAAGCATCAGGGAAGAAGGTGGGATGTTAACTCAGACCTTAGCTCTTCCTGGGTGGAATTGGTAATTGGTTTAACTTCTTCCAGGTGAGCTGAGAAGCAGGCTCACTACTGTACATTTGTTGATTTGCATACTTGAGTAGAACACTTCCTAGTTTGTTGATTACCTGATACTTGTTGGGACAATGTACCTGATATACACAATTTAAAGCAAGAAAAGTTTATTTTATTTCAGAGTTCCAAGAGATTTCAGTCCATGCTCAAAGGAGCCCAAAGCAGGAAGAGCATAACACAAGTAAATGGCGGAGGAAAGCTGCTCAATCCATAGCAATCAGGAAGTAGAGCAAACTGGAGTCCAGGAAAGTTACAGACCATATTAATGTTTTTAGTTAGATCATTGAACATAACTGTTTGAAGTCTCACTGTTTGAATGTTCACTTTGTATGCTTTGATACTGTGACTTGAGCAACTATCTCTAAGATGATAATATGTAATCTATTAACTGGTGATTTCTTACTTTTTTTTTTTTTTTGTAGTTCTGTATTACTTGTACCCTTACACCGCTTTGTTTTGTTTTGTTTTTTCTCTTTTTCTTTTAAAAAAAATAAAAAAATAAAAAGAAAGTTACAGCCTTCACAATCACACCTCCAGTGGACCACTCTCTCCATCTAAGCCCTATCTTCTAATAACACACGCAGGTATGAACAGTTCAGTGGGTTACTCCATTGATTTGGTCAGCATACTCACAATCTAGTTGCCCAAGTGTCTCTTAGTTCAATCAAACTGACAAGTGTAAATGTCACACCTAGATAGTATATTTAACACAAATCCAAAACTAAGCTTTACAAGGAATAGAGCTAGAATACAAGGTTTAAGAGTTTGAAATCACCTGTGTTATTTGGGAAACAACACAAATTCAGGATCACACCCAAAATCTTGCTTGCATCAGTCTGGTGCAGCAAAGTGCATTTTTAGCAAGACCACAGGTGACTGATGCAGCTGGCCTAACCTCTATACTGATCAACACTGAGTGGGAATTAAAGGTGGGTATTATCTTTCACCTGCAATAAAGTCAATAGAACATAAATGAGACATGATGTTACAGTGCCAGAGAATGTCATAGAACAAAGAGAGGAAAAATGATATGACTAAAATTTCAAAGCACAATATAGTAAGGCAGAACAGCTGATCAGATACCTGAGGGTAAGGCTGGTGTTACTAGTGCCTGGCTATCGCTCACTTTGGCTGCCTTTGGGGAACACACTGGGGAACCTGGTTTTGTTCAAAGCAAGATTTTACAACACAGCCACATACTGAGGTTTACATGGAACCTTTAGAAACAACTGAACCTCTCACCTTCAGAGGTTCTGATTTTATTGCTCTAGGATTTACCCTAGGTGGGGAGATTTTCAAAATCTCATTAGATGATTCCTAAATGTAGTTAAACTCTGCTTTAGAATCAAGAACAACACAGGTTTTTTAATTAGATCATCTTAACTAGCATGTCTCAAACTTTAATATGCTCAGCATTCAACTAAGCACATTGTAAAAATTTCAGATTCATTTCCCTAGATCTGAGGAGGGGTCTGAGATTCTGATTTCCCCGTAACTCCTAGGTGCTGTGCCTGCTCTTGGTCCATGTACCTCATGAGTACCAAGGAAGCCCACCGTCTCCAATTCCTTTTTAGTACTACTGAGAACTTATCAGAAGCCCAAATCTCAGGCTTTACTCTGAACCTATTGAGTCATAAACTCTAGTGGTAGCTGTGTGTTTACACGAGCCCTGGAGGTGGTTCTTATGCACACGCATGTTCGAGAATCTCTGCTCTGCTCCTCTACATCACCATCTGTCACTGTTTCATCTGGCTGAGCTGGGTCCTGAACACTTCCTTCTTTGCATGTGACCAAACTTGACCAGTAGGGTATCTAGGATTTCAAAAGGGAAATATTTGGTTCTCTTTTTCCATTCTGACAATTAAAAAGGCATTATTCTCACATGACCCTGAAACGGTAATGAATCTCACATACTGCTCTTTGTGCAGTCACTGAACCACAGAGGCTGCATAAAATGAAGGGGCTGGTCATGTTCTTTCAGGTCCTTTCTGCTTCCACAGTCTGTAATTCACCACTCTAATGAGAGAGGCTGCGATGCTTCTTGTGCCTTTCTCACTGGACTATACACAACCCACTCAAGCTGTGATGTTCCCATTACTATTTTTTTTAAAGCAAAAGGAAAGGGTACAGGCTACTGCAAGCCTCAAATGCTTGGGCTTCAGTGAGAAGCCATTAGAAGGTGGTCCCTGCACACAATCAGTGGGGATGCAGACTCAGGGGACTGCAACGTCTAGCTTTCCCGAGGGGTCTGGCTGGCAGGAAGTACCCTGAAGCTCATAGCTATGAGTGCTGACGAGTGTCTGAGAAACTCTTTCTTGACCCATCCCTTTATTTTACATGAAGACTGTCTTAATAGTGACTGCTAAAATCTGGGTACCACATATGTCTACAACTCTGTCAGGCAGAGAAATCAGCAATCCTGATTCTGTAGAGATTGCCCAGATTTCCACAATGAAAGTCTGACATCCTGAGAAACACCTCAGTCCCTGGCAAGCATTACTATTGCCTACCAGAGGTCAGGGTTTCTTAATTTGAACGTTAATGTTCTGGATAATTCTTAGTTATGTGATATGTAGGTTCTCTGTCACTCTTGCCCTCTACATAACAGATACCAGTAATGCCACATTAGTGGCATCCAAAATGTTTCTTACTACAGCTAAATGTCCCACTGTTGGCAAAGTATTGCCCAGGTGACAGCCACAGTCCTAGATATCAGTGACTTTAACCTGACCTCATCTGGGACAGAATTTTTTTTTCTTTTTTGGAATTTATTATTTTTTTAAAATTTTATTTAGAAAAATAGAAAATTCAGAAAAGAAAAACAAAGAGCAAGAGGTATAAACAACAACAGATTCAAAACAATAGCAATACAACAAAACAGAATGAAAAATTTAACAATGGTTGTTTTATTGCATATTATTGGCTTTTTTTCAAATAAAGACAAGAATATTAAAGAAAATAGAAAAACAGAAAAGAAGTATAGAACAATAACGAATTAAAAAAATTATCATCATAGAATCACTAGTTGTTACAGTTCTCATTGTTGTCTTAAAAACATTGCTGCCAAAGTCACAAAATCAAAGCATAGTGGCTAGACACTCAAACATTGATAGTACAAATCCTTCTGTTCAGTGTTCGACAGAAATTCAGTAATGATCATCTATCTTACACACTATACCTACCATTATACACTTTAGAGCACTTACCTTTTGCTTTCACAATACCTATTATACTTTTTGGATCTAATTATTCTGTCAGTTTTTATTGTTTCTTACACTAGAGAGACAATGTAATATTTATTCATATGAGACTTGTTTGTTTCATAATTGAGGATATTTTCAAGTTGCCTCCATTTACCTATAAAGGCCTCAAGATCATCCTTTTTTATAGCCAAGTAGTATTCCTTTGCCTAAAATACCACATTTTTTTCATTCACTCTGCAGTTGATGGGCATTTTGATTGTTTCCAAGATTTGGCTATCACAAATTGTGGTGCTATGAACATGGGTGCAGATATATCTCTGTGATACGACCTTTTCAATTTTTCTGGGAAAATACCAAGGCGGGGATTAGCTGGATTGAATGAAACTTCCAATCCTAGCTTTTTTAGGAATCTCCATACTGATTTCCATAGTGGTTACACCAGTCTGCACTCCCACCAAGAGTGGAGAAGAGTTCCTTTTTCCTCATATCCTCACCAACATTTGTTATCAGTTCTTTTCTTGATGTCAGTCATTCTTTCCAGGATGAGATGAAATATCAATGCTGTTTCAGTTTGCATTTCTTGAATGCCCAGTGATAGTAAACATTTCTTTATATATTTATTTACCATTTTTGTATCTTCATCTGAGAACTATGTGTTCATCTCCAATGCCCATTTTTAGAAAGAGTCTTTAATTTGGGGGGGCTTGATGTTTTTCAGCTCTTTATATGTTCTGGATATAAGTCCTTTGTCTGAGGGAGTGGTGGTTAAAATTCTTTCCCATTTTGTGAGTTTTTTCACTCTGTTGGTGATTTCTTCTGAAGTGCAAAAACTGTTTAGTAGTACGAGATCCCAGTTGTTGATTCTTTGAAGTATTTCCCATGTGGTTTGTTTTTTATTCATGAATTCTCTTCCTACCCCTATGTCTTCAAGGTTTTTATCTACTTTGTCTTCCAGTAGATTTAGTGTTTCTATCTTAATATTTAGATTCTTGGATCCATTTTGACTTTAGTGTATGGTGATAGACATGGGTCTATTTTCAGTCTTTGGCATGTGGAATGCCAGTTTTTTTATTTATTTATTAAAGAGGCTGTCTTTTTTCCAGCGAACTTGTTTAGCCCCTTTGTCAAACATAAGGAGTATCTTTGTAGTAGTGTTTGCATTTTCTAATCTGTTTCATCTGGTCTATTTCTTTGCCAGTAACGTGCTGATTTTATTACTGTGGCTTTGCAGTATAGTTTCAAGTCAGGAATTGAGATGCCTCCTGCTTTGCCTTTGTTGCCCAGAATTGCCTTTGCTATTCTTGTTTTCTTCTGTTTCTAGATGAATTTTAGAAATACTTTTTCTAGGTTTGTTAATGGTTTTTTGATTGAATTGCATTGAATCTGTATAACAGTTTTGGAGTATGGCCATTTTAACAATGTTGGTTTTTCCTAACCAAGAGCGTGGAATATTCTACATTCTAATATCCTATTCAATCTCCTTTATTAGAGTAATATAATTTTCAGCATATAGATTTTTTACATTCTTGGTTAGGCTGATTCCTAGGTATTTGATTTTTTAGATGCTATTGTGAAAGATGATATTTCTATAACTTCTCTTTCATGCTTTTTGTTTGTGTACAAGAATGCTATTGCTTTTTGAGTGTTGACTTTGTATCCAGCTACACTGCAGAATTTCTTTGTTACTTCTAGCAGTCTTTTAATGGAGTCTGTGGTCTTCTATGTAGAGTATCATGTCATCTGCAAATACTGATAATTTAATTTCTTTCCTATTCTTATTTCTTTTATTTCTCCTTCTTGTCTGATTGCTCTGGCTAATATTTCTAGAACTATATTGAACAGGAGTGGTGATAGTGGACATCCTGTCTTCTTCCTGATTTTAGAGTGAAGGCTTTCAGTTTATGTCTAATTAATATAATGTTGGCTGTTTGATTGTCATAAATAGCCTGAGCTATACAGTCTGAATTTCTGTAGGGTTTTTATCATGAACAGGTGTTGGACTTTATCCAATGCTTTTTCTGCATCTATGGGGATGATCATGTGATTTTTATTTTTGGCTTTGTTGACTTGGTGTATTACATTTATTGATTTGCATATGTTGAACCATCCCTGCTTTCCTGGAATAAATCCTATTTGATCATGGTGTATTATCTTCTTGATGATTTGCTACATTGTATTTGCCAATATTTTATTGAGAATCTTTGCATCATTGTTCATTAGTGAGGTTGGTCTGTAGTTCTTTTTGGTTGGGTCTTTCTCTGGTTTTGGTAATACTTGCTTCCAACTATGATTTAGGGAGAGCTGCTTTTTTTTCAATTTCATTGAAGAATTTAAGGAGTGTTGACATTAAATCTTCTCTAAATTTCTTTTAGAATTCAGCCATGAATCTATCAGGATTTGGGCTTTCTTTGTTGCTAAGTTTTTAATCATGTTTTCAATTTTAGTAGCTGATTGGATTATTCAAGATTGTTATAGCTTCTTGATTGAGCTTTGGTAGAGAAACCTGTCCACTTCCTCTGTGTTTTCCATCCTATGTGAGTAGAGATTTTCAAAGCAGGTGTTCATAATCTTTTGAATTTCCATGGCATCTGGAGTAATTTTCTTCTTTTCAGACTTTATTGCATGGATTTGAATTATTTTTTTTTCTTTTTTGATAAGGTTGGCTAGAGATTTATCAATTTTGTTTATCCTCTCAAAAAACCAGCTCTTTGATTTGTTAATTCTTTGTATTATTTTTTTGGTTTCAATTGCATTAATTTCTTCTCTAATCTTTTCAATTTCATCTCTTCTATGAGCTTTGGGTTCGACTGGCTCTTCCTTTTCTACGAGGGTGAGATGTAGCATTAAGTTATTTGTTTGTGCTTGTTCTGTTTTCTTGATGTGACTGCTTATTGCTATATATTCTCCTCTTAGGACTGCTTTCATTGCGTCTCATAGGTTACTGTATTTTGTGTCTGCATTTTCATTGCATTGTAGGTATTGCTTTATTTGGTTGTTCAGAAGATTGTTATTTAATTTCCATGTATTTATGCAGATTTTGCATGTTTTTTGCCATTGATTTCCAATTATAGTGCACTATGATCTAATATTATGCTTGGGACAATTTCACTCACTTTGCATTTACTTAAGAATGTTTTATGGTCTATTTTGGAGAATGTCCCATGTGCAACTGAGAAGAATGAATATTCTGATGTGGTTGGGTGGAGCACTCTGTAAATATCCACTAAGTCCATTCACTCACAGGTATGATTCAGTTCTGCTATTTGTTGCTGACTTTTTGTCTAGTTGGTCTCTCTTTGAGACAGTGGGGTGTTAAGGTCTCCTATTACAATTGTGTTCTTGTGTACTTGGTTTTTCATGTCCATTAGTGTTTGTCTTACATCGTTGGGTGCTCCTGTATTTGGTGCATATATATTTATGATTGATAATTCTTCCTCTTCTAGTTTTCCACTTACGAGTATGTAGTAGCCTTCTGTATCTCTTTTAATCATTTTAGGTTTGAAGTTCACTTTGTCTGCAAACAGAATAGCTACCACTGCTTTTTTCTGGGTTCCTGTTGCATAGAATACTGTTTTCCATCCTTTGATTTTTAGTCTATGAGTTTCTTTTTGAGTCAGATGTGTTTCTTGTATACAGCATATAGTGGGGTCCTGTTTCTTGATCCATTCTGTGAAGTTGCAGAATTTCTTAAGTGCTAATGTATAGAAATCACTTGAGGTTTGTACAAATATTTTTCCAAAGATTACAGATGACTGGAAAACACATGAAAATGCTCAGTAACATCAGTGATTAAGAAAATGAAAATTAAAACCAAACGGGATATCCCTTTACTTGTACCAGGAAGGATATTAAAAGCCAATCAGTAATAATTATTGGCAAGGATAGGGAGATTTCAACCCTTTTTCTTTGCTAGTGGAATTGTTAAGCAGACCATCCATTCTGAGAAACAGTTTAGCAGATTATTAAAAGGTTAAATGTAGAATTGCCATATGATCTAGTCATCACTGCCCTTGATATTTACCTGAGAGAACTGAAAATAATATATATATATCTACACAAAAACCTATACAGAAATGTTCAGAGTGGTATTATTCACAATAACCAAAAGATGTTAATTACACTAATCATCATCAGTTGATGAAAGCATAAATCAGTGTGGTATATCATACAAAACATTCACCTGTGAAAAGCAATGCAGTTCTGATAGATGTGCAGAATAGATGTACTGCAACATGATAAGTGAAATAAGACATGAAAAACTCCAGATTTTATGATTTCATTTTTATGAAATATCTAGACTAGCAAAGTCCATAAAACAAGTAGATTTGCCATTTCCAGAAGCTAGGAAGATGGCAGGTGGCAAATGGTTTCATATGAGTCAAACTTTTCTTCTGGGAACAATGAAAGTGTTTAAATTGGTAATGATCACTGCACATTTTTGTATATATATATATATATATATATATATATATATATTTGAATAAATGAATTGAATGACATGTTAATGATATCATAATAAATCTATTATTTGGGAGATAAGGGAAGGTAATATGAGGATACAAAGAGACTGGAGGACCAGGAGGGAAACAAAAGTGATTAAAATCTCACGTGTATGTGTTCTCCAAAATGAATGTAGATCTTATATATTGCAAACATTTATAAACAAAAAAAGCTTTAAAAAGAAGCAAAAAATAGCTGTTATTAATTTTGGAAATCACTGGGAATATTACTAGGACAAAATTCTGATTCAGTAAGTCCGGTGTGGGACCTGATTTTCTGGGGAGCACATTTTAAAAAGCACTAGGAAGCATTCTCCAAGGGTTCCCCATCAAGCTACCTCAGGATCATCTGTAAACTTGTTAGAGAAACAAATTCTCAGGCTCTCTCCCAGAATCACACACTTAGAAACTGGAGATGGGGTCTAACAGTCTATTTCACCAAGATCTCCAGTTACTCGGCTACAGATTCATGTTTGAGAAGTACTGTTTAGAGAGCTACGCTCACACATACTGGTGCTCTTCACACATGTATCCATATTTTGGATTACAATATTAAGAAAAATATTATTTAAATACTCATTTATTATGTCACATTAATTTAAATAACAGAGCTTCATAATTGAAGAAATTTCTATATATAAAGGTATTTTATTGCTCCCTTTGAAAACCCTAATTAGGTCCCCAAACATCTTATTATGTACTACAAGATCCTTTTAAGAGTTGAGATTACTTAATTTTAGGAGTGCCAAGTAAGAAAGCACACAAATGGCTCTCTTTGTGTAATGGTACTTATGCTCCAACAACACATATGTAGTATCGCTCACAACTTGTTTTGAATGAAGAGCGAAACAAAATGTACAGAGAAGAAATGCTGAAAGAAGGCAAAGGGGAAAATTTGGCTAGAAGTGAAGAGACTGGGATGCGTTCCCAGCCTTGTCTCTTGGCCATATCGTCTTCTCTGTGTGGTAGCTCAGGACTCTTGTGAAAGAAAAGAAGAATCTATTTTTAACACTAAATATACCGTTACTTGCATTATAAAAAGAAAGAAATACAGTGCATGTTTGCTTGCCTTCTGTTTTCTCAAGGAAACCTGGGGCTGTAATACAAAGACCTAGTCTTTGGGAGTTTGTTATTACAGAAATTAATACACCTGCAAGCTCAATAGCAGCCATCCACAAGCCCAAGTGCCCTCACTGTTTAAGTGATGTATACACTTCATTAAGCCATGTGGAGTTCTTTATTCGCAAAAGAACTTTCTCCTGGTCTGAAGAGTGAATGTGCTCACTGAATCTCTAATTTATTGCCTGAAGAGTGTTTATTGTTGGGAAGACTTGGGACTGTCTCTCTGATGACTGATAACAGCTCTGGGAATCACACAGAACTTCGTAAGGCTTCGTGCTTTGTCTGCTCTTCCTACCCTCGGGGCTTTTTCTAGAGTGCAAAGGGATTCAGATATTCCACTTCATCAAAGGCACAAACCCCATTCAGTCAAACAATTTGTACAAGTCATGACAAGGTGTGGTTTAGTGCCAAACAGTGGTCTCCTTGGAGTCATGTCAGAGCGAAAATCCCACAGGGAGCTGACTGGGGTGAAAATAGTCACACCTTCCATAACAGACCTGGTGACTTCTTGAGCAATTGTTTCCTGGATCAGCAAGTGGACCTCATTTAAATATAAAAGCAGGTCTTACTCCAAGAGGCATTCCCCTTTCGTGACACAGACTGTGGTTTAAGTATCAGCCTCTTTTTTCAGAAGCTGTATACAATATGTTTGAATCTGTACTTCCTTCTTCTCTATCCTTAGACAGTGCATATCACTATCTCAGGGAACAGTATCAACACACAGCCAGGTATCAAACTTTTACACTTAGGAACATATTTTTTTAACTTTTCTATCATTCAAGTCATTAGCATGTTTTATTAGTTCTACTTCCAATTATAATTTTTTCTGTCTCTTTTCATCTTTCCATGATCACCATCATCTCTTGCCTGCATACCTTTAATGGTTTCCTACATGATCGTTCTGGGTTTTTTTCACCCCAGTTAAACCATTTTGTAAAAACAAGTGGAATATTTTCAGAACATATATAATATGCTCCTTCCCAGTTTAAAAAACAAACAAAACAAAACCAAAAAACCTTTAATGACTTGCCATTGTGTTTGAAATAAAACGCAGTCTTCCATGACTGTGAGGCACATAAAAACTGCCTCCAAGTACTATCCTTTCCTACAAACATAGTTCTTAAAATCATACTGTCCTTTCTGTTCCTAGAACAAGTCAAGTGTATCCATCTAGAGTGCTTAGTTTTGTTTCCTAAGTCCATATACAATTTCAATAGTTTTCATAAAACTTCTTAGCTTTGAGAGCTCAGACTAAATTTGTCTCTTCAGATGATTTCATGGGCAATTACCAATCCATCCTTTTTCTCTATTTATTTTCTTCATTGTGTTTTATCACAGTCTAGAATTATTTAAGCACTTATTTATTTTTAAATTATCTATTTTTCTGACATGAATATTTTCTCAAGATGGGAAGAAATATGCCTGTGTTGGATTTTATTATTCAATGATTAGCACAAACAGCATAGAATAAGCTCTCAAAAATATGAGTTTTACTGATGATAGGTCTTATTGTTTTGCTCTATCAGACACTCTTAAATAATAAAAGCTAGTCTAATTTTGATAAGGTATATATATAGTGCCATCATTCTAATTAATAAATTGACATGAGGTTCTCAGACTAAAGATGTTTAGGGAATAATATAAGCTTACCGTTTCTCTACTTTTCCATTTTGTTTTGTTTTGCTTAGCTTTGTTTTGTTTCTTTTTGTGCCTTGCTATGTAATTCAGGCTGTCCTGGACTCACTATGTATACAGCCAGCCTTGAACTCAAGGCAATCCTCCTGCCTCACCTTCCCAAGTGCTGGGATTACGGACAAGAGCCATCACACCTAGCTACAGTTTTTAATTTTATTTTCATCAGAAAACCAAAGTCAGGGAGCTTGGAAGATGATCTTTCTCCAGTTGAGTGAAAAGATAGACTGGCGCACAGTCAGCTAATAGAAGAGACGCAGTTGTAAAATCTCACTCAGCACTGACGCTCTACAGCTGCTATATTCTTCAGTGTTTTACCTTCTCGGCCCTCCCTGTCTTCCTACCTCATTCTCTGCTTTATAAATACCTCGGTGGGATTTTGAGCAGTGTTTTCTGCAGTAAGCAACCCTAGTGATTTTTGATGAATCAAAATCACTAGTGAATTGATCACAAAATTCATATGTGAATGTGAGTCAAAGGATTGTACATAGGTATTCTGCAGTTTGAATTAGAGAGAGGAGCACAAATGATTCTCCAAGAAGAATTTAAGTTACGGTTTACATATTAGTGATTAGGTCCTGTTAGTCACTTTTACTTATTCCTCTATTTGAGTGGCTAGATTAAAAAAGAAAATCACTGTTCGAAATGAGTTAATTTGTTGATTTTACTTTCTGGAAAAAGGAAGAAATTTTAAGCTGACTAGGTTTTTCTCAGAATCAACTAGACATAAACAAGAATAATATTAGAATTATCTAAGGTTTGTCCATTGACTGATAAAGGGATAAACTGGTTTTCAGGATGCTAGACATACAATGGTGAAGAGAAATCAGATGCATGGAGCTTTGTGACACTCCAATTTAACTATAGTTCTTTGATTTTTTTTTTTTTTCTTCACATCTTTGGGAGAATATGGAGTTTCCAAAATGCCTGACATAAACGTCAAAAGGTTTTCATTTACAAAGGACCCAGGAAGTATACCAAAGAACCTGGTTTTCAAAGATTAGATCAATTTCCAAGATGCACTGTAGTCAAAACAGAACTGTCAAATGGACCGAGTTTGCAGAGTTCTGATATCCACTGTGATATTGATTCATTACGTGGCCTGGAGGCAGATGTTAAACCACCCATGGTGTCTTCTCTTTCTAGCTGTGAAATGGAGATGAAAATTCTGAGGCTCAAAGTGATTTGTTGGGAATTAAATAATAGCATCAAGCCCTTTGAAAGTGTGAAGTGATAAGTGTTTCCTTTTAGCTTCTATCAGATGTTACACAATTTTCCATTTAAGTGAAAATTAACTTCAAATGTATCACAGCACCGTTTTGACCTACTCACCTGTTGATTGGAGGTTCTGCAATATCAATTGTAGGTTGTCTGAAACAGTAAATATGGCTGACCGCTTGGAAAGCTCACATCTAGACTAGTTCACAGAGAAATTGCCTCCACTAAACAATCTGTCACACAATTCCTGTGCTCCAAAGCAGATCATATGTGGGATTTTACTGAAATTTAAACTATTGTCTTTAGTTTAGTGCATGATGATAGGCATGGGTTTAGTTTAGGTGTTTCTCATGTAAAAAGTCACTTTTCCAATACAACTTACTAAAGTGGCTTTTTTCCAGTGAATATGTTTGGTTCCCTTGTCAAAGATAAGGTGGCTCAGTATGTTTGTAGATGTGTCTGCATCTTCTATTCTGCTCCATTGATCTTCAGGTCTGTTTTGTTGTTGTTGTTGTTTGGTTTGGCTTGGTTTGGTTTGCCAGTATCATGCTGATTTTATTATAGCAACTTTGTAATATAATTTCAAGCCTGAGATTGTGACATCTCCAGCCTTGCCTTTATTCTCTAGGATTGCCCTTATTATTCTACGTCTCTCTGATTCCATATGAATTCTATAAATATTTTCTCTGGTTCTGTGAAATATGCTAATGGCATTTTGATCAAGATTACCTTAAATCTATATAACATTTTGGGAGTATGGCCATTTTGATTATGTGGATTCTTTCTATCCATGAGCAAGGAATATCTTTTCTTTCTTTTAAATTCTTCTTCAATTTCTTTTTTCAGAGTACTGTAATTTTCAATGTATAAACTTTTACTTCCTTTGATAGATTGATTCCTAAGTATTTCATTTTTTGATGTTATTGTGAAAGATGTGGTTACTCTGATTTCTATCTCAGTGAGTTTGTTGTTTGTGGACAAGGATGCTATTGACTTTTGAGTGCTGATTTTGTATCCAGCTAGGCTGTTGAATTTGTATAAGTCTAGAATTTTTTTGGAGTTTTTGGGGTCATCTATGCAGTAAATAATATCATCTGCAAATAAAAATAATTTAACTTATTTCTTTCCTATCTTTATTCTTTTTCTCTCTCTTGTCTAATTCATCTGGCTAATGTTTCCAGAACTATATTCAATAAGTGTGGTGATACTGGGTATCTTTGTCTTGCTCCTGATTTTTGAATGAAAAATTTCAGGTTTGGTCTCAAGTAAAGTCAAAATGGATGAAAGATTTAAATATTAAGACAAAAACACTAAATCTACTGGAAGACAAAGTAGGTAAAAATCTCAAGGGCATAGAGGTAAGCAAAGAATTCACGAACAAAAACCAAAATGCACAGGAAATATTTTAAAGAATCAATAATTGCGGTCTCATCTTACTAAAAGGTTTTTGCACATCAAAAGAAATCACCAAAAGAATGAAAAGAAAACTCACAGATCTGGAAAAGATCTATGCCAACTGCCCCTCAGACAAATGTCTTCTATCCAGAATGTATAAAGAATTGAAAATACAGCAGCCTGCCCTCAAATTAAAAGACCCAATCCAAAAATGGTTATCTGGATAAAAACACAGTTCTCAGATGAAGAAATACAAATGACAAATAAATATATGAAAAATGCTCAACATCATTGGTCATTCAAGAAGGACTAATTAAAAGAACACCAAGATATCATCTCACTCCAGAAAGAATGCTTAATCCCAAGAAATCAATCAATAGCAAATGCTGGCGGGTCTGTTGGGGTAAAACAACCTTTCTCCATTGTTGGTGGAACTGTAGACTGGTACAACCACTAAGGGAATCAGTGTGACAATTCCTCAAAAATCTAAGATTTGAGATTGCACTTGACCCAGCTATTCTTCTTCTGGATATTTTCCTAGAAGATTTGAAAATGTCATATCACAGTTATATATTTGCACCCATGTTTATAGCTGCACAATTTGTAATAGCCAGATCTTGGAAACAACCCAAATGCCCATCAACTGAGGAATGGATAAAAAAGTGGTATTTTTATACAATAGATTGCTTCTCAGCCATGAAGAATGATATACTCGAGGCTTTTATAGGTAAATGAATTCAACTAGAAACCATACTCAAAAGTGAAATAAATCAGTCTTGCTTTTGTAAACACAATGTTGCTCACTTGCATAAGAAACAGAAAGAGTAAATAAAATCCAAGTTAGATATAGTGAAAGGGAAAGAAATTGCTCAAAGGAAAATCATATTTTTGATCAATTTTGCATGCTTGTATCTGATAACTTGAGCAACTGTTTTGAAGCTAACAATATGCAATATAACAACCATTGTTAAATTCCTTTCATTTTTGTTTGAAACTCTGTATCACTTTAGATTTTGTTGTTGTTGATGTTTTTATTGTTTTGTTCTTGCTATTGAGTTTTATGTGTTTGCTTCTTAATCATTCTGTAATTTTTCTCTTTAAAATAATAAAATAAAGTAGAATGAAATATTTTCTTGTTTGCAAGTTTTTAGGCATATATAGAAATTTACCCTAAATTCCCAATAACAAAGTTAAAGAGCTCCTATATCTTCCATTACTATTTTCTCTTCGAATAATTATTTTATTTAAAACGTAGGATAATTCCTGGCCATCAGAATAAGTAGATTTTTCAGAGACAAGAAATCAAGTCACAGGCAATTTCACAAAGACTGTAGAAAGACATAGAAAAGTGAAGTTACAACATGTTATTTAAAAGCAGTACAGGATAGTAGTTAAACATTTAGGCTCTGCAGTCAGATTCAGTTTGAACTTAAATCTCCAAACAGTCAGCTACTGACCACACATTATTGGACAAAAGAAACTTACATATATAGTTTCTTTTATTCATTCATTCATTTACGTTGTCTGTAGAGATAGTTTCCTGAGGTCAGAAACTATGTCTTACTCGCTTTCATACCTGAAGCAATTAAAACATAGATTAGTTTTGATAACTCTCTTTAGAAACAATCAGACTAAAATAGATTGCCTCACAGTGTGTTCTGTTCTATTTGCTTTGTCTTGTTTTTTAAATGGACTATTTTGCATGTCATTAAGTGTTCCCCAGAGTAACCCACTTTGAAGTTTGAAAATAAAAAGACAGATATCTCTTCAAGTGCTTTCCCCAAATACCAAGACCAATTTTCTGAGGTTTTGTTTCCCCAAGATTTAGAAGTTTCCAAAGCAAAACCATAGAAACAGATGCAGAATTGTTGCTGAAGAAATCCTGTGCCCTATTAAAGAATACCACAGTGGTTCCTGTCAAGCCAAGTTGCTTAGAGAAGTAAAAAATCTCTGTTTTTGTGCAGGAATGGAATTACTCATTATACTCAGCTTTGCATAAAACTAAACTATCGCCAAGGTTGCCAAAAGCCTTCTGAGGGTCTAGCACATTTATAGTGTAGAATGGATTGTGTGCCTAAAATATCAACACAAAATGCAATCAACTTTCAATTCCCAAAGAAACTAAAGTTTTCAGTCTCAGACCCAAGCATGAACTAGAATGGAAAGCAGTGTCAGCTGACCAACAACCCCGAAGTTATTATGCTGTTGCTCCATATAAACAATTTTAGAATTGTAACCAATTTTTTTTTATTTAAAGAGAACAAAACAAAACAGTAGAATGGTACAAGTAATACAGAATTTCAAAAAAAAAAAATAAACAGTAAGAAATCACTAGTTAGTAGATTACATATTATCATAGAAATAGTTGTTCAAGTTACAAAATTAAAGCATACAAAGTAGACATTCAAACAGTGACATTGCAAACAGTTCTGTTCAATGATCCAACAAAAACTTAACAATATGGTTTTCTATTTTACACACTTAAATATGCATATATTTATATCCTTTACAGCACTTTTTTTTCCTCTCTTTGAATTATAACTAATTAATGCTGAGGCTTATTCTAAAATCTCCCTTCCTAAATTTGTCCTATATCAGGAATTGTCAGTGCTCTTTGATTTTCTCTAGTCTACTTGCTAAACTACTTTCCACTTGTCCTCCACTTGTGAACATAGCAAATACCCTGTGTAGTAATTTGCTGTCACATCTATATTTTGCCTCTACGACTCTGAAAAAATAATTGCCTCAAGAGATACTTACTCATTTCTAAGTAGGAGAACCAACATATACGTAGAATACACTTACACAGAAATCATTATAGGATAATAAAAGAAAATATTTCCATAAGGAGTCTCATGTCTTCATGTTGTCACTAACTAGAGACTTTTAAGGAGTCTGGAACCTTTTTGAGCTTTGGTTTTCTAATGGGAAAAATAAAAAGGCTGTGCTACCTAAATCTTAAACTAACTACACTATCACTAGTGTTTCCTGCCTCCAACCCATACATGTAAACCTTCACCTCCTAAAGAGCTATTTATTTTATGCTAGAAAGACTTTCCACAAAGAAATCTGCATTTTATCTTCTTGCTTCTTTCTGAAGTAACACAACTTTGGTAATGATACTCCTGCTTGTCTGTCCAGGAAATGAATTAGTAAAATGATGAGTATGCAAAGAAAATGCACTAGAAAAAAATGTGTGATATTGCTGATCAGCAAAGAAGTTGCTGTTCATTGCTTGTTTTTCAAGAAGTTCTCTCTGACTAGAAGCTATGTGGAATGTAAGGGATACTGCATTTCAAATCCCAGATCTCTCATCACCAGCTGTGCAACCTCATCTCAAAAAGGAACAGAAGATCTGCCTAGCTGGGTTTCCATCAGGGCTGGAAAGCAGATTTGATATGGATGCACCTACAAAACACACAGCTCATATTGAATGATAGGGACCCTGCATTCAAAGGGAATGGACTCTTCCCATAACCAAATGTAAACTACAACCTGTACTTTCTGGGAACATTTGTTAAATTAGAGAAAGATCAAAAAGTTAAACATCACTCCCACCATTCTTTTGTAAACTATGACAATTAATGTTGGGTCCCCTGGTATCTTAGATAAGTCTATGGTGAATATGGAACAGGAAGGCCGTAATTCTGATTCCATAATGCCACGAATTTAAACTTTCTGAAATGGCAGGTTATTCGTGCTTCACCAGATTTTCTTCCTTATATAGAACGTAAGTCTAGGATTTATGGAAATAGAAACAATTTTGAAAATTCTTATAGCACCTCTGATGAGACTTTATCAAATCACAAATAAGCCATTCTTGAGTCCCTCGCATACCTCTGTGAACTAGAAGCACTAAAGAAAACTTCCTCTATATTTTAAGATTTTTATTTCTTCTAAAGACATTTATAATTATTATAAACTGCTGCATAAACTCTTATGTAAACTGTTTGGCTTATATAGACTGGTAGACTTTTTCTATTTTACCTGCACACAACTTAAAAATAAGCCACAGTTTATAAATAAATGATGCTTTGATACATTCATACACTTATTTTGTAACTTAAAGAATGTTGGCAATGATTACTGTGATTATCTAAAATTTTCCAGTTCTTTAATTTGTTGCAAATGATTCTTAGATTTCTTCCAATAATTCAGGTGAATACATACAAACAGCATGCCTACTGCATTAGAAACTTACACAGACTAAAAAGTCCTAGATTTCCAGGATGACTGTCAAAACATCATATCACAGGTGAGGCCATGGAGAATAGTTGGTTACAGGCAGCAGTTTGTATCTATGAGTTCTAAAATGAGGTGCACAGAATATTTGACATAGAAGCTGGGAATCCCTACACAATATTTGAGAATAGAGATAGGCAGTAAATAATTAACATCAGTGGTTGATGTTACAGTTATTCTGGCTGCTTCTGGCTGCTGAAAGAATACATATGGCTAACTTGTGTCATGCAGAGCTGACATCCAAACGGACTGATGGAAATCAAGCCTTGCTCTGCACCTCTGTAGACTCTGCCTTTACATCACTCTTAGTAGATTATATAAAATTGTTAAAGCGAGACCACCAAATCTTTATGCATGTGGACAATCAAAGAAAAAGAAACTATCAGAAGGTAAGAGAGTCAGAAAATATACACTTTACATCATTTCAGTAAGTTCTTTTTGATACCAGGAATGGAACTCAGGACTTGCATTTTACAGGCATATATTTGTGCTGTTGAGCTATATCTTGGCTAGTAGGTTCTTTTTGAAGCAATTTTGAAACTGCAGGAAGCACTTTGCTCAAGTTGATCCTAAAGACAAGGCCAGTATTTTGAGAAAAGTATTTAACCACAAAGAAAAAAAAAAAAAATGAAAAGCCAAGATCATCAAAATCAACGTAGGAAATGAGGAATAAAAGAAGTAGGATTTTATGAGCCCGTTAGTTGAAAAAGGCACACCCCACCCCCCCCCCCGCTTTGGTAAGAGAGAATGTAGGTGATAAGAAGTTGAAACATTCATCATTCTTTGAAGCAGAAAAGAGACGGATGACTTTGTTAAACAGATGCAAACACTCCTCTGGGAACTTGAGAGAAATGAGACATATATCAACATCTGAAAGAAAATGGTGTATTGAAAACACCACCGGTGGGCTGGGAAAGGATTATGCTGTAGCTTAAGACAGTCTTTACTCCATCAAATCTTTTTCCTTTGCATGGAACAACATCCACTGAGACAAGCACAAGACTAGGAGAAATACATTAACGGATGTCTGCTAAAGAGAAAGGAATATTTGAAGACATGGCAAAGGCGGACAAAGCTCTTTATGAAAGAGAAAAAAAAAAAACTTATAGTAGTAGTAAGGCAAAATGATAAAGAAACTCAAGGACCCCAATGCACCCGAGAGAGCTCCTTCGACCCTCTTCTTGTTCTGTTCTGAGTATTATTTGAAAAGGCTCTTCATTTGTAAACATCCTCATCCTTGTGCAAGAGAAAGGCACAGAGATGGTGTGAGTGCTACACCAGCCCTAGATGAGGTGGGTATGGGAGGGGCTATGGGTGGTACCCTACTTACAATGTAAAGGAGGAGAAGAGGCTTGCTCTCCCTCCTTTTTTCTCTTGCTGCTTTTTCTGTCTTCAGCCTCCTTCCAGTGTTGCCCTCAGCATTCCACCTTGCTTTAGAGCCAGCTGATTATGCACTGAAACCTTCACATACTGTGAGCTAAATAATCCTTCCCTCCTTAATTTTCAGTATTGAGTATTTTATCCCAGCAATGAGAGGAAAGTAGCTAAGACAAGCCAGGACTGGAGTTCAATTCTCTGGGCAAGAATATCAATTCCAGACTCTTTATCTGGAGTTGATATTCCAGATGAATATTTTTTTGCCTTTAAATGTCATTTTTTGAGTTGCATCTTATATATACACAATATATATCTCAAATAAATGTATGTGTATGTATTACATTATGTATGTATCTTAATAAATGTATGTATATGTATCTTGAATAAATGTATATATATATGTATAAATGTACATATAGCCTAAGAATATGTATTTGTGGTATATAAAAATGAATATTTTAGAATATATTTTATATATAATTCCACTATCTAAAATATAACATCATTTCTCAGTGAAGAATGCCTATATACTCTGGTAGCAACATGGATTCATGAATAGAACATTATACTTTAGAATGATTATTTCCCCTAAGATACACAGGAATTTTTAAAACTCCTGAGCTTACTCCAAAGAAGCTTCCAACACTTTCAGCCTGTTTCAATTTATTTCTTCATTCATTTTTCTGGTTAATGATATTAGAAATGTTCACAAGATGTATAGAAAATCAATTTTAAAAAAGCACATTCTCATCTTTCCCCCAAAGAGGTGAATGGGTAGCAGAGAAGGCACAAGTCATTTCCATTAAGACTGAATTTTAATGTCAGTCTCTAAGAAGAGAATTAACAGCTACACATTTGGCAAATGTTCTTTGGGACATCTCCCATACTTCAGTTACTAGACAGACTCAAATAAAACTTCACATTTATGATATGTCTTGCCTGTGCTTGAAAATGAGTGCACCTCATCTGAAAGTAGTATATTTATTCCTATTTACTATAAAGCATATACAACCTGATAAAAGTATGTTTATAATCCCAAATTTATTTTTGTCATAAATAAATGGCCCAAATATGATAGAAAGGACTTTTCCCTTCCCAATATCTTGCACCAAAATTTTTAACTCCATTTTGGCTGTTTAGAATGAATTTTGCAAAGGTGCTTGTCATTGCAATAATTTACGTCAGCTATTTGGGAAGTTGCATTAATTTCTGAGGCTTCTTTTAAAAGATAAGCAACATTTAATGGCCACACTAAATAATTGTTCAAACATGTGATAGGCAGCATGGTGAAGTTCCAATAGATTGAACTGGGCATTCACATCCAATTTATAAGCATTCCTAATGTGCTCTCCATTAAGATTCAAGTCACTCATTGAGTTCCATTATAACTTATATTGATTCTATTTTCAGAAGAAATATGGCCTGAGACAAAGAACTAATTAAGTAGTTTTTCAAAGGAGAACCACTGTCACCTAAAATCATTACAGGAGAATAAAATACCTACCATTTGCTATTATATCTAAACTAATTTGAAATTAATCAGTCAGCTTTATAAAATAAAATTTGGAAACATAATTAGAGATATCCACATATAGTCATGATTTGATACAAATTTTGTTTTGGATATCAGCTATACTCTAGGAATAACTGCAACTGTATGCCATATGCATGTAAATGTGTGTTTTTAAAGTGCAAATCTTATGCAAATACTGTCTATACCTTGGGTATATTCTGAGGTTAAGGCATTGCTTAGTGGCAAATTAATGTAAGTTTTAAACCATTAAAATAAGGTCAGCTGGGTGCACTGTAAACGGTTAGTTCTGCTGTAGAAAAATACAAGGTGGGTAATGTGCTTTTAAATAAAAATTAAATATAATTAAATATGACCCTTGGCTGTGTCATTGTAATTTCGGTGATTGATATACAAAAGATGTGGCAATGAAATGGGTAAACAGGAGTGGTAAAATTTTACAAGTTGTTAAAAATGTGTACAGACACATAAGCTAAAACTTACTCATCCTCTGTAATACTGTAAGAAGAGACCTACCTGCCACAGAAGCAATTTTAATTAGGGTTATATGTGGGCCTTTGGTAATTAAGTATGATTGACTTGCTGTAAGTGGTCATATCAGATCTTTCCCATTCTTAGTTTGAGCAGTAATTTACAGGACAGGAAATATACTCTTTTTTTTTTTTTTTTTTAAGAGGAGAGTGGGACTTCTTAACCCAAGAACAACTGAAGATGACCTCCATGTTCTGTTAAGCCTCTTCTTTAATCCCAAGAATGCTATAATTGACAGAATATGTTAGACCATTGGTTTGGTGACTATCCTTGTATTCTTTTGGTGTGGCAGGTGCCATTGTAGAAAAGACAGGGACCTAGAAACAATTAGAATAAGTAAGTTTCCTTATCACCTTTCAAACTAAAGCAGTTTACCTACATGTGGTCATCTGTACCCGATAATAAGGAACACTTGAGCTAAAAATAATTTTAAAATCCATTTTTATTATCTCACCAGTGAAATCTTTCTTTCTGGTGGAATGAAATTGCACAAAAAAGTTAAGTTGTTAGAAATAAGATCACGAACAGAACCATATCTTTGAACATAAAGATGACTAACAAGGTTGATGATATTATGTTGCTAGTTTTTCAGGACTGTTCTGCTAATTTCCAGAACACAGTAATTTCCTCCCATATTCTCCAGTTGCTCACAAAATACACTGTATGGCTATTGAATTTTATTGTGAATAAATAAATTTTCCATAATATTGCCATAAAACAGAATGACCTCTGATTTGTAATTCATGCTATATGTAATTAATGTTCTAAATTTCAGTAATTTTATCACATTTTAGTAATTACTACTACAAAAACTCATACATGCTCTTAGTTTCTCTCACACGCAGATTCGTGTTTATACAATTTTATCCTTGCATAACTCACCAGTTTATCCAAAATGCATTACAATTTACAGAAGAATTTAATACACTGTACGTTGGAATATATGCAAACTTTCTGCACAGTTTTTCCTAGGATACCTGTGAAAATCGTTTAAATTTTCCTAAAGGAAAATAGACCTGATATAAAACCTCAAGCTAGTCTGGAAATTTGAAAATGGAGTTGTATTATCTTTAAATCTTTCTTTTCAGTATGACTTCAGATTAACCAAACTGGACGTTATACAATATAGCTTACCTGTATTTCTTATGTTCAAGCTTGTAGGAGAAACTGGATCATAACCAGGTTGCCATTTTATTACTTCCAATAATGAGAAACAAAATTGCCTTCAAGGCACACTCAATCTTATTTGTTTTCTATGAGACATAGAAATAAAATTAGACACTAAAAACAAAGACTCAGAATCTTCATTCATGTCATGTGTGTACCCTGTAATATTGGGGAATTTCATCTCTATGTTGACACTGACAGTCAGACCGTGCAGTGGTAGAATATGCTCTGTACATGGCATTGAATAAATTAGTAGTAGAAAAGTAATTTTGAAAGCAAACCAGCAAAAAATACAGTGTGTATCTGAGTGAGAGTGGGAAATCGAGACATTTTAAAATTTTGCTTATGAATTGCAAGACAAAAATTAATATGCTTATGCATTACAAGACATCATTTCAAGATGTATTTTGAAATGTAAGGAAATTTTTTGCCATCATATTTATTCCATGTCTTTAGTTAAAATTCATGTCACTATTAGACTGGCATTTCTGCTAGTTAACTTCATTACATTTTCCACATTAATTCTCCCCTTCTGGATCACTAGGGCTTCTGATTAGGAGGGTTCAGTCTATGGAGAACACAAGCAGGAGAGTGGAGGAAGGGAGAAGAGTGTGTTTATCCCTGAGCTCCTTGTCTGGGACATTGCTATGGTCTGGTCATGTCTTACAACCAAAGGTCTTGGTTCCTCTGTACACACTTCTGTTACAGATTCTCAAAAACACACTAATAGCTTCTGTCTAGTGCCAATATTATCTTTTCTTCTGAACTCCAGGTTACTCTGCTACCCATTGTTGTTCTTATAATCTTCAGATATATTTGCAAGTAACCTGTTTTGAAATGCTCTTCAAAGAAGCCAGTTCGTATGGAGTATAAGCGTTCCCCCAGGATTCTAATCCATTAGAAGTTTAAAGGAATAATCATGTAAACAGTCTCTCATGCAAAATAATGGCCATCACTATCCTAGCCATTTCCTTAGCACATTCCAAAAGATATCCAGGGCTTTTGGATCACTTTGCCATATATAATATATATGGTAATTTGTTTTCTTGCTATTGAACTTTGTAGTTTGGATGAGGAAAATAAATATATCTTATCTATCTAATAGTGATAATATACAAGTCATTAATTTAGTATATAGTAACTTGAGCCTGGAACTATCTGGCAAAGGTTGAGAAAGTCTAAGTCATAACAATTAGAAAGTAAATTCTTGACTCAAAGTAAAAGAACCACCAGGCACTATGTCGGTCAGCCCACAGCATCCACTAAAGCTGAACTTGTCTTTTGCTCCAGTACTGGTTAAGAAAAAATTGAGCTACTAAATCTTGCACAAATCTTTCATTTGATTATATTTTTACTAACCATAAACTTTTTTATATTCAAGCAGTTATGCAGTTATATATGCTCTAGTTAAATGCATAAACATTATTTATAATCCCAAATTAATCCAGTTTATTTCATGTGCTTCTGTTTTAAATTTTTAAAATTATGCTTCATTGGTGTTACATTAAAATGAAGCAAAACCGAGTACTTTCTTTTTGAGAAGTCATTGATTTTGTCAAGTCTCTCCAAGACAAATTGCCATTAACTTGCAGATTCTGTTGTATTTTCTGTGAATTTTGCCAACACAGGACTACTATAATCACAGATTCTGCAATATGCCTTAGAAAAGATATTTTTTCCATGGTTGACATCTTGGGAGTGAAACAAGGCTTAAAATACTGAAAATGTTAATCTTGAAATCTTGGCATCAGATTTCTGTGTACAATATTGTAATCCCATGTTTCAATTTATTTGTTTTGTTTTATCTCCTAGTTAAAAAAAAAGAAAAATTTGAACATAAGTAGCAGAATATAAATAAAGCTAAAGAAAAATGGATATTTTTCAAAGATTAAATATTTAGAGTAAAATCATACAGCGAATAATTACTTTGAAATAATAGTTCCATTACTTTCAATGAAGGAAAAAAAAAGACACCATGAAACTGAGTCCTTCTATAACCTGCAACAACCATGAACACAAAAGATACTTATTTTAATTATTATATTTCTGTGCCTCGTTGTATAGAATGCTGTTTCTAGTAGAATAAAAATGAGATACTGATTTTTAAACGTGAAGTGAAGATGACTCTAAATACAAGTAAGTCCTATAAGAGGAAAAGACACAAATTTTAGTGTCTTTTATACTCTTAGGTGAAATTTTATCAACCTTTGAATCACATGCCCACTGAAACCACAACAAATACAGTTAAAGGACTTACATGAAAAATGTATATTATGCGTTGATCAGCCTCTTAAGAAACATCACAGTGTTTTCTTACATACCTTATTTTGTGAATTCTTCTCAGTGCTTGCTTAAGGTATGGGCTTGGGATTGCAGTAGGACAACCAGGTTTAAGAAACTGGTTGTAGGAATGAGGGGGTCACTGCTGATGGAAGGAAGAGAACATAAGCCCATTTGCTCACTCTCTCTCCCTCTATACCTGCTTCTGCTTCTGCTCTCAAATAATGTCTGATCCCAGGAGCTATTAACATGATGGGAAAGGGGCTGAAATATAGGACCCAATGCAGTCCCCTCTAGAAATGATGACCAATATGCTTTTCCTGTTACTGCCACTCAAACAACCTAAGATTCAGTTGCAGAGTTTGTGCCAAAAAGGTCTATATCAAATCTTAAACTCAAGTAACTCTTGACCTATGCAGTGAAGATCTCTATGAGTTCAAGAATCTTAGTAGGGGTTACATTTCATGTATTAGGCCAGAGCCACAGTAAAAGAACAGGGCTACTTTGCCCTGTTATAAAAAGCTTCTTATAGAATTTCAGAGCTTCTCATTGTGACTCTTTTCACATGTCATTGATAGGAATATTCCTGTGTCACTGTGCAAATCACTAAAACAATATCATTTTATTTCTTACAAGAGTCATGAAATCTTGCCTTGCATGAAATGAATCAGTTTTGCTGCCTGCACCCTCAATTCTGGAAACTGGGTGGCCAGAGGTGAGTGTCCCTGCACCATCCCAAGCTCCAGGGGTTTAAGATCATTGCTGCCACAAGCTTCCTGCCACACTCAACTGTCTCCGCAGGTCCTGGACCTGCCTGCCTCACTCCCAGAGACCCTGTCTCAATCCAGGGAACTGGGCTGCCAGAGTCCCAGGAGCTGAGGGCATAGAAGACAATTTCCAACAGACCTAGGGGAAGCCTTGGAACAACACTTGAAACAGAGAAATATAGGAAAGTGACAAAATGAAAGACCAAAATACAATCTCAAACCTCTAGTCCAACCCCAAGAAACCTTAGGAGCTATGTACATAGAAGAAAATATATGCTATGCACCTGAAATACCTGAAATAATACCAATTGAAATAAAGAAGCAACTCTAGGAAGCTTTACAGGAATTCAAACTAGAAATAATCTCCCAGGTAAAAAAAAAAAATAAAATATATGCCATGCACATGAAATTCCTGAAATGATAACAACTGAAGCAAAGAAACACCTCTGTGATGCTATTAAAAAAAACTCAGATTAGAAATAATCTCCCAGGTAAAATACGAAATGATAAGTGCAATGAAAGAAATGCTAAACATATCTAAAGAAGACATAGTTAAAAAATTAGAGAAATAATGCAAAAAGATGGAAACCCAGAATGAACAATATAAGAAACAAACAGAATGCATGAAGCAGGTTCAAAGAGACATACAGGAAATCAAGTTTCTTCAAAAGTTGGCAAAAGCATCTCAACAAATGTGAAGATATAATTTCAGACCTTGTAGACAAGATTGCAGCTAGTGAACAGAAAAGGAAAGATTTTTTAAAAATGAAAAAGAATCAGGAAATAACAATTCAACAGCTGCAAGATGATACAAAGAAAAACAATGTAATATTGATAAGTATAAATGAAAAAGGAAGTGACAACATAAATGGTATCAAGAGGCTATTTACAGATGTAAAAGTGAAAATTTCCCAAAGACGAGAATGGAAACTGACATACAGATCAGTGAAGCATATAGAACTCCAAATAACCATAATCAAAATAAAACTGCACCTAGACATATATTAATCAACATCCCAGAAATCCAACATAAGAACAGAATATTAAAAGCTGTTGGAGAAAAGAGACAAATCACCTATAAAGGCAAGCCCATTAGAATCACAGCAGCTTCTTAAAACAAACAGCGAAGCCAAGAAGCATATGTAATGGAGTATTTCAGATCTAAACTGAAAATGACTTGACCCAGATTGATGTACCCTGAAAAACGGTCATTCAAAATGGATGGTGAAATAAGATACTTTCATGAAAAGAACAGCTAAAGAACTTCATGACCACCAAACCAAGCCTGCAAAGAATACTGAAAGAAATTCTAGATAGACATGGGGAAAAAATCACTAAGCAAGGCAAACAGCTAAAGAGCAGAAAGGTAAAGAATCAAGCAGAAATATAACATGTGAAAAATAAACAAATATATATATATATATATATATATATATATATATATATATCAGTTGTAACCATTAATGTAAATGGCTTCAATTCACCAATTAGAAGAAACAGACTGGCAGAATGGATCAAGAAACAACATCCAACCATATGCTGTCTGCAAGAAACCCATCTAACCTAAAAGGATACTCACAGATGGAAGTCAAAGGATGAAAAACAATACTTCATGCAACAAGAACCCCAAAAAAGGGTGATAGCTATTCTGTTTTGCAGATAATGTAACCTTCAAACCAAGAATGATCAGAAGAGATAAAGAAGGTCATTTCATACTGGTTAGGGGAAAACTTCAAGAGGAAAAGATAAGTCTTAAATATATATGCACCAAATTCCAGAGCACCCAGTTATACAAAGCAAGTATTAATAGAAACAAAAAGTCAAATTAGCAATAACACAATTATAACAGGATGACACCAAGGGACAGGTCAACCAGACAGAAAATCAGCAAAGAAATAACAGAACTGAATCACACCTGTGAACAAAATGGACTTGATAGACATATACAGAGTGTTTCATCCAACAACATCAGAATACACATTCTTCTCAGCATTACATGGGACATTCTCTAAAATAGACCATATACTAGCACACACAACATATTTAAATAAATACAAAAGAGCTGAAATTATCCCATGCATGATATCGGATCATAGCACCATGAAACTAGAAATTAATGATAAAAGAAACTGCAAAAATCTCACAAAGAAATAGAAATTGAATAACACACTTTTGAGCAATCAGTGGGTCACAGCGGAAATTAAAGAAGAAATTAAACAATACCTACAAGCAAACAAAAATATAAATACACCTTACCAGAATCTGTGGGATGCAATGAAAGCAGTCCTCAGAGGAAAATGTATTGCACTGAGTTCCCACTTCAGGAAGACAGAACAAATACAAGTAAATAACCTGATGCTATACCTCAAACACCTAGAAAAAGAAGAGCAAGTAAAGCCCAAAGCCAAAAGAAGAGAGGAAATTCTAAAATTTAGAGCAGAAATTAATGCAATAGAGACTAAGCAAACAATCCAAAGAATCAATGAATCAAAGAGTTGGTTCTTTGAAAGAATAAATAAAATTGATAAGCCTCTAGCCAACCTTATTAAAAAGGGGAAAAAAGCTCAAATTCATGCAATGAGGAATTAAAAAGGTGAAATCACTACAGACTCTGTAGAAAAACAGAAGATCATCAACACTTATTTTGAAAACCTCTACTCTCATAAGTTTGATAGCACAGAAGAAATAGGCATATTCCTAGAAACATATAAAGTACCAAAGCTAGGTCAAGAAGATATAAAACTGCTGAATAATCCAATTTCTATTAATGATATTGAAAATGTAATTAAGTCCTTACCTCCAAAAATAGCCCAAGCCTAGACGGAATCACTGTAGAATTTTACAAGAAATACAAACAAGACTTAATACCAACACTCCCCAAACTCTTCAATGAAATCAAAAGGGAAGCAATCCTTCCTAAGTCATTCCTGGAAGCAAATATTACTCTAGTACCAAAACCTGAGAAAGAGCCAATTTAAAAAGAGAACAATAGGCCAATCTCCCTAGAGAACACAGATGCAAAAATCCTCAATAAAATATTGGCAAACAGGATGCAACAAATCATCAAGATGACTATACACCAGGACCAAATGGGATTCATCCCAGGCATGCAGGGATGGTTCAACACATGTTAATCAATAAATATAACCCACCATATCACTAAAGCCAAAGTAAGAATCACATGATCATTTCTTTAGATGCAGAAAAAGCCTTTGATAAGGTCCAACATTCATTCACGATAAGAACTTTACAGAAAATTGGAATAGATGGTCTTTACCTCAATATAATAAAGGCCATCTATGACAAACCACCAGCCAGTATCATACTAAGT
The DNA here is from genome assembly GCF_034190915.1 of Cavia porcellus. Lineage (NCBI taxonomy): Eukaryota > Metazoa > Chordata > Mammalia > Rodentia > Caviidae > Cavia > Cavia porcellus. The sequence continues at coordinate 32,618,446 of NW_026947501.1, forward strand.
GGCCAAAAACTGAAGGCATTTACATTAAAATCAGGCACAAGACAAGGATGTCCCTTATCACCACTCCTATATAATATAGTACTGGAAATACTAGCCAGAGCAATTAGACAAGAGAGAGACAAATAATAGGGGTAAAGATAGGAAAAGAAGAAGTTAAATTATCATTATTTGTGGATGACATGATACTCTACATAGAAGACCCAAAACTCCATTGAAAGACTCCTAGATATAATAAATAAATTCAGCAATGTAGCTGAATACAAAGTCAATACTCAGAAATCAATAGCATTCCTATACACTAACAACAAAATCACAGAGACAGAAGTGAGCGATGCCACAGCCTTCACAACAGCATCCAAAAATTGAAATTCTTAGGAATTATTCTCACAAAAGAAGTGAAAAATCTATATAGGGAAAATTATAATACACTGAAAGAAGAAATTAAAGAGGATCTTAGAAAATGGAAAGACATTCTTTGCTCATGGATAGCAAGAATAAATATTGTGAAAATGGCCATTCTCCCAAAACTGTTATACAGATTCAATGCAATCCCAATAAAAAATGCCATCAACATACCTCATAGATCTGGAGAAATCACTCCTAAAATTCATCTGGAACCAGAAGAGACCTAGAATAGCAAAGACAGTTCTAAGCAGCAAAGGCAAGGCAGGAGGCATCACAATCCCTGACTTGAAGTTATACTATAAAGCACCTGTAGTAAAATCAGCATGGTACTGGAATAAAAACAGAGCCAAAGATCAAGGAAGTAGATTAGAAGATACAGTCACAACTACAAACACACTCAATCATCTTACCTTTGATAAAGGGGCCAAACATGTTCACTGGAAGAACGACAGTCTCTTTAATAAATGGTGTTGGAAAAACTGGCTCTCCATATGCCAAAAGCTAAAACTAGACTCATGCCTATCACCATGTACTAAATTAAAAATCTAAATGAATCAAAGATCTGAATATTAAAACAGAAACACTAAATCTATTGGAAGACAAATTGGGTAAAAACCTTGAAGACATAGGTGTACGTGGAGAGTTCATGAACAGGAATCAAACCGCGCGGGAAATACTTCTCAGAATCAGTAACTGGGATCACCTCTTATTAAAAGGTTTCCCACATATCAAAAGAAATCTCCAGCATAGTGAAAAGATAAGTTCTACAAACTGGGAAAAAACCTCAGTGAATTGTCCCTCAGACAAAGGATTTCTGTCTAAAACATACAAAGAATTTTAAAAAATCAAACCCCGAAAATTCAAAGATCCAATCCAAAATTGGGCATCTGAGATGAATACACAGTTCTCAGATGAAGAAATACAAAGAACAAATAAATACATGAAAAAATGACCATCATCATTTCTCATTAGAGAAGTGCAAATTAAAACCACACTGAGATTTCATCTCACTCCTGAAAGAATGGCCAGGATCAAGAAAACTACCAACAACATATGCTGGAGAGGCTGTGGGGGAAAAGGAACTCTTCTGCACTGTTGGTGAGAGTGTAACTGGTTCAACCATTGTAGAGGTCAGTCTGAAGGTTTCTCAAAAATCTGGGATTGGAAGTTGCATTTGTTCCAGCTATTCCACTTCTAGGCATATTCCCAGAAGTACTGAAAGCATCATACCACAGTGATATATGTGTACCCATGTTTATAGCAGCACAAATTGTAACAGCCAGATCTTGGAAACAGCCTACATGTCCATCAACTGAGAAATGGATGAAAAAGTTGTGGTATTATTATACAATGGAGTATTACTCAGCTATAAAGAATGATCACATTGAGATATTTATAAATAAATGGTTGCAGCTTGAGACCATACTCACAAGCAAAATAAATCAAACTGATATGTGTAAATAGCGAATAGTTTCCCTAGTGTAAGAAACGGTAAGAATACATAAAAATATATGATAATCATGATTCCCCATTATATTGCTTTGAAGTCTTATAATGTTTTCATTCATTAGTTGAAATGATTTTATTCTTCATTGTTCAATTTTATTTTCTGTGATGGTATGAACAGCTATTTTGAAGAAAACAAGACACTATAATAGCTAGTTCTGATTTAATATCATCTTGTTTTGAAGTCCTTCCAACCTTTTGTTCTTCTGCCTACATCAATTTTATCATGTTGTATCTTATTGGATTTTATTATATGTGACAGTATAAACAAAATTTTTTTATGGACAAGGAGATAACATAGTGACCATTGTTAGTTGATTCTGAATACCCTGTAATACTTTTATTCTCCTGAATGATTTAACATTGTCTTGTTATGTTTGATACTATAGTGTATGAAGGTATACTCAAATATTTCAAGGAAAGAGACACTATGGTAGCTACTGTTATGTCGGGTTGTCTCGTGGTTAAACACTATGTTGCTTAAATTTTTCTGTTCTGAAAAAAACAGAAATGAATCAGTTTTGAAGAAAAGAAAATGCCACAGTGCTGCTCTAAAAGCTTAGTGACAAGTATGGTCAGAGTAGGAACAGATGGCCTATGAGCTCCCCTGGGCAATAGTTCTGCAAGATATTTGTACACATATTAGTAACATTCATTAGAGAGACTTTATGTTGGAAGGACTTCGAAGTCATATAACAAAATCTTCCACTCACTTTTTTTTTTTTTTTTTTTTGGTCACAACAGTATTATTAATAAAGCTGTGGGCTTCTCTAGTCCTAACTGGCACAAGCCCACAAAAATGCTTTTTTTTTTTTTCTCTATATGCGAAAAGGTAAAGAGCTCATGACCTCTCAAGTTCAAAAGGAAAAATAAAATAAGCCTTTATGTATTTGCCATGCTTTACAGAAAATAAAAACTTTCTAGAGAGGATGAATTTTGGCTGTAACTTGACTCATTTTATTTTCCATTTCACAGTATGAAATAAATACAAAAAAATGTTTAGGCTCTTCTCCTGCTGAACTAATTTCTTTATCTATTGCACTTTTGCTCAGAAAAAGATTAATAATCATGTTTTCAAAGTGATGCTGCCTACTGTGAAACTTGTTCACCTGCCATTTAAAAAAAAATGTACACCACAGAAAAGCTTATGCCTGGATGAAGCTAATTCAGAAAGTAACTATTCTGAAGCCACACTTTTTTCCCATGGAAAAAGAAATGAGAAAACATTATTTTTACATGCACTTAAATGCATTACAAATACAAGTAAAGCCTGACAAAATTTAAAATATAGTTCATATGATGTACATTCAGTGTGAAAACTTCTCAGATTGACTTTATTCTAAACAACATGGAAAAGCAACTGAATGATGTACTTGATCCTCAAAATCACATCTATTCGAAGAACCTTTAAATTGCCACATTCAAAATCTAAGACAAAAAACAACACTGTAAATAAAAATAAATTGGTACAATGAACATCTATGTATTATTCTAAAAACAGAACCACAAGTGTACAAATATTATTTTTCAGAGAAAATATAGAAAACAGAGGATCATGCAAGCACTGTAACTAAAAATGATTTTCTTTATTCTGAGAGAGCAATGTCAAAATATATTTTTTTTCCTTCAACATGGCTTGAAGGAATAAAGTTTTCCTTGGCTGAGAATTGAAATAGTCACAGTTAAATTGAACAAAGAACAGATAATGTTTAATTCCTTTAGAATTACTGGGTTTTACACATCAGAATAAGAAATCAGAAATGTGGTGAGGTTTATATTAAAATCAGCAATCAAAGGGGCATGACCAGAACTCCATGTGCACACTGCAGCAGCTCTGATTGCAAAGGCAACCAGAGATGCTTGAGCAAAATCAAGAAGAAAATGTACTGATTGTCCCACCCCCTTAGCGCTGGTCCTTTTGATCACTACTTTGGACATGTGGACTATTTTACAATTTTGATTTTCCTTCTACTACTCAGATCTACTTCCCTTTAGTACATTAAAATTATTTGTCCATTTTCTCATATTTTAAATTTTATCAACATTAAGAAGTCTAGACTCAGCTTTTAAAAATAGCAGTCTGAAATTATTTTATTTGGCTATTTGATTATTACTTTTCTTCTGTTAGTACAATATAACCTTTCAGAGTAGAGACTGAGTCTCTTTCACGTTGTATCCCAAGTATGTAAGACAGAGGCTTGCATCTTCCACTGGCCTCTTTCCAGACATTAATACGCAAAATCTCTGATTCCATTTTAATCTCCTTTCTAATATCCAGACCCATATATCTAACATCCTACTGAATATCCTACCTGAGAATCACCTACTTATTACATTTAATTGAAATACACTTGAAAATTATTAACTGTAATAATTATGCTATGAAATTTGATATTACATGTGCATTACTAAATAATCACCTCAAATTACATTTGTTCTAAATCCACTATGTTCGAAGTGAATTTATTATATCTCACATGCAACCCCTCTTTCAAGTGTTTGCCTCAAAACTTACTCTTTTCCTATGAATCCTTTGCTTCCGATATGAATTCAGTCATTTATTCCAGAAACTGGAATTTATCGTAAAGTTATTTCACAGGATTCTCCTACTCTCAGTGCATTCACAAGCTGTTTTCATTGTGTTACCTAAATACCTCTCAAAAACCTCACATATTCCCTAGCTATACCTTCACCACCATAGGTCAATCCATCATCTCACTTCTTGTTTCCTAAATAAGCTGTCTTCATTTTTCCTTCATTTTCCCTATTACCTACAATGTTGACAGAGTAGTTTTTACTGTAATTTCCCTTGCTGCAGTATACCAGATTTTAGATGGGAAGGGATCCTACCTTTGGTCTCCTCTACACATCTACTCTTCCCATGAGACTCCTCATTTCATTCACCAGGAATAAGAAAATATACTGTTTGCATTTCTCCCTTTGTGACCTTAGTAACTTTTAACTCCAATAGCAAAGGGAACAAAAACTGACTTTAAAAAAGGTTCTAAATTATCTTCAAGGTTATCTTGCCAAACTTGTCAGCATCATTTAAGCAATACAGAAGAAATCTCTGACTTGATAAATATGTACATAAATAAATGGTCTTCTTTACTGATAAGTTTGTAATTTTAAATCCTCCCCATTCAGATACTTTAAGGGAAAAAGATTTGCTTGGTGTCATGTGTATTCTATGGATGTTGCAGAATCTCAGCTTAGACCTGTCATAAAACATTTCAATGGTTGGCATGAGGACTTTGGCTGGTAGTCCCTGATGAAGCAAGAACCACGTAGCTCTGCCCCCATCTGATAATAAACCTCTGGACTCAACACCAATGCACATTCCTTATGCATATGACCAACACTTGGGTGTGTTTCCATGTCACATCTGAATTCTTTTGGTTGGGGTCCTTACACCTACTGAAGCAGAGCAAAATATTGCACAAAATTTAATTGTCAATAAATGGTTTCCAGTTAACATGCAATCATAAAGAGACCAAAACCACAGACATAAAGCAAAAATATACTCTGAAAAGATAATAAAATCAAAGTTACTTAAAGAATACACTTGATGGAGAAAAGATGTAAAATATAAAAACCAAAAAGAATAAATTAAATAATTTAGAAATTAATTTATAGAATCTAATCTAGCAGTATACCATAATGGAACGAACTATTCGATGCACAATAACACAAATCTTTTCATTAAAAATGAAATTTTTAGGTCACAAGCTTGAAAAATGCAACAGGAAAATATCCAGTGAATACTGTGAACATTGATTATTTAAAATTTTATAATGATAAGGAATATCACTAATGAAAGAGAAAATGATGAATAAAGCAAGAAAATTAGATCAATTTCAAACTGTTCTGTAATAATAAATTTTAGAAAACTATAGAGAAATTGTTTATAGTTATAAGCCAAAATTTATAATTGAATCTCAGATTCTGTTGTCACTTTATGTATGAAAATTAGAAAAATATTATCATAAATGTCAGAGCTAAAAGAACGCACCACTCTTAAACATTTTCTTGAGTGGGGAGCTTGATTATTTGTCCATGCTCAAAATAATTTTTTCTAGCAATTCAAAGAAAAGTACTCTAGGCACCATCTTTTTTGGCACAGACTGAGGAATATCAGCCCTCAGAAACAGCTGATCTACTTTTGTCCACCTGGCCCATCAACTTCAGAGAATGAAATTGGAAGTGATTGAAGACTCCAAGGCCATAGTTCCACTAGGGACTTTTGTAAAATATTTTTCTTATCTAATGGGTTTATAACATTCATCAAATTGTATGACATGCAAAACTAAATGACAGCAGGAAACATATCTGTTCATTACAAGTTCTTTGGCACAAAGCACAGTGTAGGTCAGTATTATTAAGTACTTGTGGTTGAATGATCTAGAGGAAGAGGTGAGGGGAATAAGTGTGCGCCTTCCAGCAACACATTCTATTTGGACATTCAATAAACACATATGAGTGCTATTCTGTGCCAGTCCCTGAATTGAGGGTTGAAAAACCACTGAATAAAGAAATGAATATCAACAGTCTCTGGTGCTCCTGTGTAATTTTATCTTTTATTAGTATATCAGCCAGCTTCCTATTTCTGGACAAAATACATGACATCCTCAACCTAACAGAAAAGTTCATTTGACCTAGACTACTAGAAGCTTCAGGCTATGATCAACTGCCTCAAAGGCAGGAGGAGCATGGTGGAAGGACATGCCAGAACAAAGGTGCTCAATTGATGGTAACTGGAAAGCAGCACCAGAAAGACAGAGGCCAGGAACTGTCCATAGGGCCCAAGGTCACATCTGCTTGAGCCACCTAGAAATACCCAGAATGGTACTTTACTAATCTCCTTGGTGACTCGCAAGTCAAACAAGTTGGCATAATTAAGCTTGTAACTCACAGTACATAAAACATTTTGAGTGTAGGCTAAGGTGTATCCCCTTACTACTGTACCAGGCTCCCGGGTGACAAAATTGGCTTGATTATCTAATCAGGGTTCTTTGAATGGGAAGCCATCTGTTCTGTCTTGGAACAACTATCCTAAGATTGATTGAATGAGATAAAGACTGTACTAAGGTACAGTATTACCTCAGTTCACTAACTTAATTCATTCCACAGTTCTGGGGAAGATGGCTGCATTCCTGTTCATGCAGAGTTCACAAAAAGAAGCAAAATTTTGCCAAACACGTCTGTTCATGAACCAAATTTTTGGCAAACAGAAGCACCTGTGAACTGAGGCACTACTGTAATGGTATAATAAATATTGTTCTTGGTGTGACTTAAATATTATGCTTAGGCATTTGACAATTTAATGTCAATGTATTTCGTGAGAGTGTCTATTTAAAAGTCACATGTTCTGCTTAGCTTCTGCCAGGGAGCAGACATCTAGAACACTGCTCCTTCAGATCTAATCTTACGTGAATAGTGTCATTCACCTTTCTTTGAAGGTCAATAATGTAGCAGAATAGGAATTGAAAGCTAGCTAAAACATTTGAGGTAGAAATTACTGTAACAATTTAAGAAAATAATATGAGAAAAAGGGAACTTGATGTTATCATTGGCCATGAGGTCTTGAGAGTAGAAAAGGTACCATTACAAGACTGCTCAACATCAGTGAAACTTGTGTTTCAGAGATATAAGTTTTCAGTGCTTGAATTGAACACAGTAGGGCATCTCATTATGAGGTAGTTCTCTTTCCTTCTAAATAAATTCACTGCATGAAAATAGAAATTGGAGGATTATTTTATAATATTATGTAAAGGGATAACTTTACAAATAATGTTATAATAGCATGCAATATGTTCAAGGCATTCTACTAGTATTAGAAAAAGTATATGATCATCACATGACCTGGGAAGAAGATGATATCAAGCAGGGTCAAATGCTTTTCCAAATAGAGCTGTAAACCCAAAGCCCAAAAGTAATGCCAAGCTTGGAACAAAAGAAAGGCAAGAGACCTGAAGAAAGGCAAGGAATTCAATAATAGAGCAGCCTGTATTAATTTTGCATAGTGATTTCCTTCAGCAGAGAGAGTTCTGCATTTAATGTGAAAAACTTTACCTAAGGAAATGCCCATTTTATCATACACTGCTGATTCTTAACTTGTCATAGGTTTCAGAATAGCACAGATATTTTCCCCAACATTAGCCCAATGGATGTTTTGTCTGCTAATGAATATATCAGCCCATCAGGGTTGAATGACACTGTTGCTTAATTCTAATTGTCCGTACCTCCGATTTAGGATCAATGATAGTAATGGAGTTAGCTGATGGGGATTTTAGAATAGTGTTTCTAAAACTACACTGATGCACAGATGTGATTATTTAATCATATATTTAGAACTTCAACATTATTGAAAAGTCTTACATGTTTATATTTTGCTAATGTAAAAGATTACAATAAATGCATTCTTGATGCCACTTCATAAAATGCAATTGCACATTTCCATTGCTTGAGGTTTATATCTGTATTTAGGATTCATACTAAGGAAAGGAAAAATAATGTCTCAAGATGCTAGTGAAGAATTAAGTGTGGCATCTATTCAAATAATGAAAATTGCTGGCCCAATTATATTTTCACTGGAAATGTGAATGTTGAGACTTAGCTTAGTACATTTAGTTTTGTGATAGTGGAATATCAAAGATTAATAAATTATGAACAAAGCACATTTATTCAACTCATTTTATAGAGGCTGGGAAATTCAAGATTGAGTAGTCATATCTCTGAAGTCTTTTCTTGCTGAATATAATGTGATTGATGATGTCATGGTGATAATTCATACAAGAGCAAAAGAAAGGAGGTTGAATGCTCCCCTTTAGAGTTACTCCCTCAAGAAATTATTTCTTCCATAACTAACCCATTCCCATGATATTGAATGTAATCCATTTCTGAAAGCAGTGTCTTTATGATCTAATTTCTTCTTAAAAGCCCAACCTCTTAGTACCATTATGGTAACAGTTAGATCTGAATATGAGTTATAGAGGGATCATTAAATCATGTAAATCTGAATGTAAGCTGTGCGGATCTCTGGAAAACCAATTCCAGCTTCACATAGGTAAGCTTCATTCATAATTATCTAGAACACTCAAATGTCAAGGTGCATGAGGCTTTTGTGTGATTATTAGATCTTAATATTTAAGGTGACATCATGATATGTGTCTTATGTGTTTGAGATGCTATTAAGTGTCTTATGAAAAATAGACATATATCTCATGGTGCTGGTGATGCCCACAGATCAGATTCCAGTGAAAATTTTCTTTTATATTACATGCTTCCAACTTTTCCTTGTACCTCACATGGCAGAAAGCAAACAAGAAATCTTCGGAGGTCCCTTTCAGGAGAGCATTAATCACACTTGTGATAACGCCTTGTGACATCAGTGCAAACAGCCCCATCTTCTAATATATATTCTCAATATATAAATTTTGTGAGATTACCTTCAATCCATTTCTGCTCCTGAACCTCCAAAATTTATGTCCCCTTTATATGCAAAATACATTCGTATCAAGCCAACACCCAGTAGTCTTAACTCTTTCCAGCATCTAAAGTCTAGTGTCTCATCTCAATATCACGTAAATGAGATACAGGTGAGAATCCATGTATGACTCATTCGTAGGAAATATTTTTCGGTAGCTGTGACTATCAAAGCAAACAAGTTCAAGTTCTGTGCTTCCAAAATGCAATGCTGAGGCAAGCATGCAATAAGTATTCCACTCCTGTGTGAAACAAAACAAAGTAAAAATGGGTGGCAGGTCCCAAGCAAGTTCAAAATCTAGTAAGGTGAGGTCCAGTAGACACTAGCCTGGGAATAATTCTTTGTGGTTTTATGTTGTCCTCTCAATTCCCCCAAGCGTTATCAGGGATTCATAGACTAATCATCTGGATCAACTGGAAAACTGGTCCTAGAGCTATAAATTTGCCAGCCAGAGGTATACACTCACAGCTCTGTCCAATGTCCTTCCCTGACAGCTTGGAGTAAGGGAATCTGGCTTATTTAAAGTGTCCAATTTGTTGCAAGCAAGAAAATAGTTCTCACTTTGGAACCAAGGAATCTGATTTTTTTTTCTCTAAATTATCATGACAGTCATGCTTCCTTTGACTTGAGTAGCGTGTGTTTGCTGATCAAGAGTTCTGTGATCCTTTTCTGCAGAATCAGTGAAACCCAATAACTTCTCTTCATTCCTTCTTCCTTCTTTCTCTTTCAGTTGAAACTGAGAGTTTTCTTCCAAGGGTGACTGAATAAGTCTATGGTTCCTACCCATACTAATCTCCTTATCAAACAAAAAATAGTCAATGGCCTTAGTGTGTTCATATAAACATCTTTTATCTATTTTTTTGCAGTGTAGGTATTATGAACAAGTTTTAAGTCTAAGTTTTGGTTCGTTTGAGGTTAGTATTTTCATCCTTAAGACATTCATTTTTTTCTTGTATTTTACTGTAAACAACCAGGAAGAAGAAAAAAAAAAAAAAAACTCTTTCAATGATTTGCTTAGAAATTTCACTAGTTCAACATTAAGTTCTTTGTTTGTAAGGCCTATCTCCCATAGAACATTAGAATATGAACATAAGTGAACCAAATTCTTAGTCATTTGATAAAAGTCATTGCCTTTCTTCTAGTTTCCAATAACATATCCTAACTTCTGTCTCAGACTTCGTGACAATGACGTTTAATATTCATATCTCTACCAACATTCTGTTCAAAATTACCTATGCATTATTCAAGAAGATGGAAGCTCTCCAGAAGTCCTCTTTTCTTCCTCAGCCCTTACCACAATCATTTTTGAAATATCCTTTGCAATAATTTCAGCTTCCTGCCACATGTCACTCAAAACTCTTCCAGGGTCTACCCATTCTTCATCTCATTCTTCATCTCATCTCACACATTTAGCCATTGTTGCAACCATTAAATCTTGGCCAAGAATTTTGAAAATTAAAACAAAACAAAACAAAAATACTCACAGAAAACCATAGAGCCAAGAAGTCAGAGAGGTCAAAGAAGCTCAAATACACAGACACAGACACACGCATATGCACACACACACACACACCACCACCACCACCACCACCACCACCACCACCACCATTACCACCACCACCACCATTGCCATGACCATATTGATTCATAAAATTAAATTGAAATTCATGAAGGCAGACAGCATGCAAAATGACACATTATATGAAGAATAGTTATAGTACTATAGCATTATATATACCAGAAAATAATAGGGTCACGTCTTCAAAGTTACTGTTAAAAAAAAACTGTCAACCAATGATTCCAAATTCAGCAAAAATTGTTTTTCCAAAATGAAGCAAATATTCTAAAACAAACAAGAAAAAATTTACTGGGTAGAGGACAAAACCGGTATTACAGAAAAATTTTCAGACAGAAACATAATTTTAGACAAAATTCTGAATCTACTAAAGAAGAACAATATTAGAAATGATACTGAGAAAGTTAAAATAAGATTTGAGTTTTCTTTTTCTAATTTTCAAGACTTTAAAATAACCCTACCCAATAAAATTTCCAAAATGAGTAAGTTTCACTTCCGTGTTATTTACACAAATATGGTTGATGAATTTGAGAAGTTAAATTTCAAATTTTAATTCATATGAAGTTGTCACATGAAGCTTTTGCCCATTTTGTTGATCTCTAATACAATTCAATAAATTTGAAAATGAAAATCATTAAAGCAAAGAGTACAAAGGCTTATATACTATATTGCAGTAGCATATGACAACAGTCACTCAGTGAAAGGAAGTAGAAATGGAAAACATAATGCTGTTTGAAGGTCTGTATGAAAATGTGCATGCCAGACTCCTCTATAATGAAAAAAAACAGCGCCGAACAATGAAGCAAGCTAAAATTCCCTCAAGAGGGAGATGAGTAATCAACGTATTGTTCATATGTATAGCAGAATAGTACCCATCAATAAAAAGGAACTAAAGTACTGACAAACAAGAGTAGAATAAACCTCAAAGACAATATAGGAAGTGAAATAATTCAAAGGTCTCATTCTCTAATTTATATAACATTTTGGAAAAGGTAAGTTTTTTGTACAAAAAACATCTGGTTTTCAGGGGGTGAGGAATAGGATGGGAGGGCTTGAAATAATGAGGCACGTAAATATATATTAAAAGGTAAATCTTTCTGTACGTTAATTGTATTTTCTTAAATATAATGAAAATTAAAATCTATGGTATCTAAAATAAAACTGAGTAAACACTGGACTTCTATTTCAATGCTCATTAATGAAATTTCTTTTAATGACTGTAGGATAATGTCTGAAAAATGGTTAATTTCTAACACAAATTATTTTGAGTCCAGTATCAGGAGTCATTTTAAAATATTACTTTACATTTCCAATTTTAAATAACCCAGTAACCTGTGAAGATGTCATTGGCAGCATTGAGGGTCATATGGCCCTAGACTCATTAATCTATTAAAGTTGGTATCTAAATATTCCTTTTCTCACTGGCCTTTTGACAAATTTGTCTCACCCCCATATGGTGTCTTTATTTTTTCAAGCGCCTTTTATCCACCACTCTCATCCTCCTCCAGGGCCCGGGGTGTGAAGTTTTCCCACTTCTCATAAGAAACAAGACACAAAAGAAAATCCCACCTGCATCAATTTTAAAGACTATTGCTTATTTACTAACAGGATGAAAATATATGGCTGTGACACACACACACACAAATGATCCATAAATCTAATAGAGTCTGAAGAATTCTTCTGCAAAGAGCCCTTTCTTTGGACTATCCCAGGGTTTCCATAAATTTTTTTTTTTTTTTTTGTTCTTGCAGACTATTATTTTTGTTTCAGTCAACTTCATTTTGCAGGACTCTGTGACATACACTATAGGAAATGCCTGTCTAGGATGTGCTTTTTTCACAGGTTATGAATATAAAGATAAAAACCTCCAACTGGGAGAAAAACAGGGCTAGAAGCTTGTCTTGTAGATAGAAATAGCATTTTTCCCTTTGTATTGTACAAGTTCAGGAAAAAAGGGAAGCCAAGTGAAGCCAGAGCTGACAGAAATCGTTCTCATTTTTCCCCTTAAGGAGCACTCATTCAGTGATCTTATTTAATGAATTCTCACAATGTGCTAACATCGAATAAAGCAGATACAACCTGTTCTTTTATGAAAGCCATATTCTAATAGGAAGCATTCAAGGAGAGGAAAAAAATCAAAATTCCAAGCAAATATGAGAATTGCCATAGTACAGAAATATTCTCTTAGTATATTGCCAGTATCTCAAATCCTGCTCTGATTTTCAACATACAGTACTGTATTTTCATATTTGAATGTATTATTATTTTATGTAGGATTCTGCAATTACCTTCAGCAAAATGTCCTGCTTATTCTAATTATTCATCATTACATACATAATTCTAAAGGCACCTTGAATCAAGAAATGTTAGCACTCACACTCTGCTCTACTTGTGCATCACTGTGTTATGAAGTACTCAATATCTAAGAGGATTTTGAAATACAGAAAGGAAATCCAGAGTTAAGGTACAGTGCCACCTAGGTAATCATCATTAATTAGTTCAGGGAGATGTGATGGGCACCAAAAACACCACGAGGGACAAATAACAAGACATTGACAAGTTCTAGTTTGTGAATTGAATACCAAAAAAACAAACCTGCATAAAATTTTCTCATTGAAATGCACTGAGTATCCAATTCAATGAGTTTCAAAGTAGTCAAGGGCCAAGGTAGCCTATAGAAGAAGACCACTTTACCAAACTCGAGTGTAATTTCTGAGCTCTCTATAATGGCAAGCTCATTTTTATGCAGAACAATTTCATTTCTGAATTCAACAGCAACCCAAATTCCTGAAATGATGCCATTTACATTTGTGGAATAAAAAGCCTATTATTTTACAATACTTTTAAAATATGCAGAGAGGATGAAAATTGGAAACTAAATCCAGTGTGATTCAGTTACCAATAAGAAAAAAATCAAATGTAAATATAAATTGGAAAAATCACTACCACACTTGTGGGGTGAAGATAGCAAGTGTCATCCCAGAAACAACTCTTCAGGAATCTGAGACAACAGTATGGCAGAGACAGAGCAGGGGCATCCTCTCAGGCTCAAACTTACAGATAAGACAGAGAAATCATAAATATATAAGAGATGTTGGGGGAGGGAGCCCCAATTGCACCCTAGCTGTTTGACACAAGTATTTCTCAGAGGAATTCACCTACATTTTTATTAAACCCTGCGTTAACCATTCAGTGATGGTTATCTACGATTTCTAAATGACATTTAAATCTGGATCTCTAAGTGACATTTAAATCTAAATATCATGGAGGACCACAAAGCAGGGAAAAAACATGGCTGCTTTAGAACTAGATCTAGATGAAGAACACCCACTATGGACTTGACTCCTGCCTCACCTCTCTAGATCTTGTTCTCTTCTGTGGTCTCGGCTCATAACTTCTCTGACTCCAACTTGTCACACTTCTCTCTGTTCTTACCCCGTGTTAAATTTTGTTAGCCAGTGGCAGTCTCTTTTGGCAACTTTCCCATCCCACTCATGTCATAGTTACACCCAATAAACCTTAATTTTTAGAAAGAAGTTGGAACACCTCAAACCTCTGTCCTACCCAGAAACACAGAGAAGATGTCTTTATAACCTCTCTTAAGGTTTTGCTCAAAATTTTTTCTGCTAGACTATCTCCCCAGGAGAATTCAGAGCAAAGGGGTTCTTTGTTAACCCATGTCCTGAAATATCAGGGCAAAATCTATCACGATATACCCTTCACAAATTTATAACGGTGAGGGATGGTTTCCTTGCATTGCTTCGAATGCTTGTCTTCACATCCCAGATCCCTGGTAAGTGTGCAATGATGGAAAGAATAAGAATGTCTTAAAAAAAACATTCTATCTATTTGCATTTCCTAGGCAGCTTTTGCTGCATCACAGCTGGATGGTGCTTTTTCTGGCCCTGAAGTCAACAATCTTATCTTTGATCACTGACTTGAGATCTTACAATTTCCTCTGTGGTACACAGAAGCACAGGCTGAATATGAACGGAAGTAGGCCCAGGGGAAAGGAGAAAATATGTAAAAGATAATTTTTCCAATAAATGAATGAAAAATTATGGAACCAATGCGAAAACTAGCCTAAATGGTAGGTTGCAATCACAAAACAATTTAATTTTATTCCCATACTCTAACTTTGTTTGATAGGAATAGTTTTGACCAATCAATGTAACCCATCTCTATCTTTTATAATTAGTTTTATAGTTACTTTTAGGGGATGTAAAGCTATATATTTCAAGACAAATCATGATGTCAAGTTGCTACTTAAAATGCCGAACACTATATAACTATATATTAGTAAAAATTGTAAATTCAATTAAATTAGCTTCTCTCTCTCCGCTCTTCCTTTTGTAGCTTGGCATAACTGATGCCATCTTAAGCCCTGCATTTGACTAGTACCCTGTGTTTGGCCCAGGAAAATGGAAAATTACCTAGAGTACAAATATTATGAGAAAAGCAGAATGACCTGCACCCACAAGAGAAAAATTAATCTGTTCAACAAAGAAGCAGGATACTGGTGTCAACCAAAAATCAATGTAAGATTCGAGCTAAATTGTTTCTAACAGGATGTCTTTTTGTGGTTCTTTGTTTTAAAATCTTTGTAACTTTCCAGTTCAGGGCCATTTGGTGGAACTCTGAAACATGAACCCACTTGAATGGTCACTGACCTCAGCTAATTAAATTCAAAATTTATCAATTTGTCTGCTTGGTTTTCTATATTGTTAATGAACCCACTTCACGCCCTTATACCCTCCCTCAACTCATGACTATGTAAATTACGTAAATTCCTCCTCTATTCCCAATTCTTCCCCCATATTTCAACCTCTATGTAGTAGCTTGGTGGTTGATGACTGGAAGAAATCAGGCAACAGTTGATCAAACATCTGTCTTCCTTTCTTCTAGCCACAGTCATATATGACTAGTTTTTGCTCAGAAAAAATGATAGATTACTAGCAGTTTTTGATAACTCAGTAAGGCATATCTTGGGTGTGACTTTGCTGTACTTTCTGGATAATTGAAGAAATCTCAATGAAGAATTTAAAGGCAGAGTCAGTAAAAAAGGAAGCTTATTGTGTCACTGATCTGTTGGAAAAAGTTTGACACTAATATTTAACTAACCTATGAGGGTAATAAGAAATAACATCGTTGTGTTTTACCACCTAGATCAATGGTCATGCTATGCTTATGCTACCTACCTAATTAATACTGGCAATAAGAAAGATAAGAAAATAATGAATATTAATATTGGCTGGTATAATTAGGATGGGTTCTTAGGAGAAATCCCTGAGGAGTGGCTTCATACATCTTGCTAATGGTTCTCTTGACCAAGGTTAAATATTCTCCTCTTATTATTTTTACTCTAGCATTTAAGAATCTATGATTATATTCAGCTTCTTCCCTCTGATGCATATCTGAATATGCAAGATAATATATGTCTCACTTTGTGTAATGCTTACCCCTCAGCTGATGCACTGCTATAGTTCATCCTTTGCTCCAACAAACTCTTGGGTAGAAAAAACACCAACATCTCACCTTCATTCATCCCCCTTTTCACATTAGCACAACTCCTCAGCTTGCTTTTCATTTTTTTAGGTTTTCAAAGTATGAGTCAAACACCAGCCTGATGAATTCATTATCCATTATACTGAAGGAAACAGATATTCTCTCTCTTTCTTTCTCTCTCTCTGTCTCTCTCTGCCTCTGTTTCTGTCTCTCTCTGTCTCCTTGTCTCTCTGTATCTGTCTCTGTCTCTCTGTCTCTCTGTCTCTGTCTCTGTCTCTTTTGTCTCTGTCTCTGTCTGTCCGTCTGTCTGTCTGTCTGTCTCTCTCTCTCTCTCTCTCTCTCTCTCTCTCTCTCTCTCTCTCTTTGTGTGTGTGTTTGCTTTGTCAGTTTTTGTTTGGTGATAATAAATTGTGATGTTTGATGTGACATATATCTTTGAGATGTTATATCTATTGCATTTTATTTCCTTGAGTGAAATTTTAAATACAACGAATTACATTTACTCAGATGTAGAATTCTAGAACTCCTAGTGGTTTCCTACTAGAAAGCTCTAGATATTTCAGAGTGATGTTTTATCATTCCATGTTGTAAATACAAAATTTAGTTCTTAACTTGATGTTCTGTCTCTCTCATGCTCTCCCCCTCGCTTGTCTGTACCATTCCTCCCTCAATATTATTTGTCACTGTACCTATTTAAATTACTTAATCAATATATGTATTTAATCAGAATATTTTGGAAGACAGGGTTTTCTTTGCTGCAATAAAATTATCTTTATTCTTTAAATTATTGGTTTATTTATATTCATATAATGCTCTTTTTCTGGCCATTCTAGTATATAGATAGTATGATTCTCAGTGAAGTCCATAGAGTTTATCTTTATTCATGTCTTTTGTTATTCATGTTATGTCTTTTGTTATTCCTTTGAAGACTTAGATAATTTTTCAAATTGATTTACTAATCTCTTTGTTATTAATATACATTCTATTCATTGTATGTGTTTTTGGTTAAATTCTGCAATAATGCTTCATACTAAACATTCTGATAATTTAATTCCTCCTTTTCAATGGTCACATATTCTCTTCAAATATAATAACCCCTTGAATTACAGTAAGGGCATGAGTTACAATTTTCTTGAAGTTTTCCATGATTTGATGCATAAATCTTGTTTCTTTGAAGGATGTTTAACTTCAGTGTTCTTACTGTTCCTCTTTTCTGATTTCAAAGCAGAAATTCTTTTCAAAGTCTGATGATAAATATTTTATTGTCTGATTATACACCTAATTCCAAATTAATGCCTTTAATATAGGTTTAAAAAGTGATCCCAATGCCAAGTTGCTATTATCTTTTATTTGAAATAATTAATTTCCAGTACATTTTTCATATGAATAAAAATTCTTAAAAACCTAATTATGAATAAAATGAATATTTAAAAGCACTTTGAGCAAGTCTGATTAAGATTTAATTATAATTATTTAATTGGAAAAAATACATAGGCCACGCAAAGTCATTCTGAATTCAGGGCCTTGAATTTTCCCTCTTGAAAAATGTTCTCTAAACCTATATTCTTCCCGATTGTATTTTTGTTTGTTTGTTTGTTTGTTTGGTGTTTTTTTTTTTTTTTTTTTTTTGTCTTTTTGAGACAGAGTCTCATTATGCAGATCAGGCTGGCCTGGAGCTCACTTTGTAGCCCCGGCTGATCTTGAACTTGCAAAGATCCTCTTAACTTGGCCTCCTGAGTTGTGGCATTAAAGCATGCACCGCCAAGCCCAGCTTTCTTTCTGATTGTATGTTAGTGAGAAAGAACAAAGGATGCTGTCACTGCTGTGCATTCTCATTTTCATAATTCATACCTCTCTACTGGCTTTCTTACTTTCAAACTGGAATGATTTGCAGCAGACAAATTTTGCTGAGTCAGGAACAGGATCACCCAAGTGTGCTGGGGCAGTGAGAGGGGTTACTGGGAAGGGTGACACAAAGGAAGAGGAACAGGAGAAGAGGTGGGGCGGGAAGAATAGAACAACAGGGAAAAGAAGGAACAGGGGGACAAGGAAGAGGAGGAGAATGGAGAGGAAGACATCAACAGATAGAAGAAGCCCCTCTGATCTACTGTCATCCGATCACACTCTAAGATTGAGTCTGCTTTTGATGTGATTGAAAGTTAAGAGGAAAAGAAGCAACTAAAATGAAGTCTGGGATTTCGACTGGGAACGAGATTAAATATGTTCCTTTACAAAGGAGCTCTTCAATCCATGCTTGATAAGAGCCTAAATGAAAGTGACACTTCTAATTGGTTGAGCTGAAGAAAGTTTGTTACGGCAATAGATTTAAAATAAGATTTTTCCTCTTCTGCTGTAGTCAGGGGTTGCAAGAAGAACAATTACATATAGGACACAGAATTTATAGTATTATTTTGTGATGGTCACCCAGAGATAAATACAAGAAAGTGCAAGAAATCTGTTCACAACACTAAACACCTAGAAAATCCAGCCAAGGGCCTGGATCCCATTGTAATGTCCTGCATGAGTCCAGCTGAAGACCTAGAGCCCAAGATAATGCCTCCCATGAGTCTAGCTGGAAGCCTAGAGTCCATGACAATGCCTCATGCAAGCCTATTTCATGGATCTGCACTGGCAAGGCACAAAGGTCAGTAGTAGAAGCTAGAAAGTCTATGGCAGTCGGTAAAGGATCTATGTTAGCAGGTTGAAGGCTCTACACTGGAGCCAAGAAGCAACACTCAAAATAAGGACCAGAGCTCCTCCAGAGTAAACTACAGCCATTCTCAGCAACAAGGTCTCGAGAGCTCCTCTGATGATAATGACCAGATTCATATCAGAGAAGCTAGCCATAATGGTCTCCTCCAGGAAAACCCACAGTTCCAAAACAAAAAACAGGAGAACCCATAATGTCACGTCCTCTGCACGTCTCTTTTATAGCTGACAACTTTCCTCAGGTGGGCCATCTACAGTCAGCACCATGCTGATTTAATTCAGCTGGTGCTAAACTGACCTCCAGTTTTTAATCCATAACACCTTTATAGTTAAAAATCATTATCTGTTATGAAAACATTAACTATTATAACAAATGCTATAATGTCTCTATGTCATCACTAATTACAGTTGAAATTTCATAAGATAGAGACTGCTTTCAAAATTAAAGGTCATCAAGGATTTTTAAAGGAAGAAAGAAAAAGTTAGTTTTTAAATTCTAGCCTCTAGCTGACATCAAAAGTCTAAAAGGATGAAGAGTTCCAAGTTGAAGGAAACACATGTCCCTGAAGAGATTCACTCTGTGTGACACACACATGCAGGAAGAGGAATTGAAAACAGTGGGCCCTTTCCTGATGTCAGCCTAAAAAATATAAAGGGTTGGGGAATTCTATTGATGGCACATTAGGCAAACAGTTTTCTGTAAACTATGTGTGGACCATGTGCTCAAATATTATAGCATTAGATTGTTCTAATTCCTGTCTCAGAACGCTAGTCAGGGACAGATGAGAATCACCAGAATGAGAAGAAAATGGGCATGTTGAGTGGCTGAAGAAGACCCCAGCCACCAAGCATAATAAATGAATTTCTTAGTGCCAGAAGAACTTCAGACACAAGGGATGAGAGGTAAATGATCTTATCAATGGGGACATCCACGACAATTTCATCCCCCGGGGAATCTCTGGCACTCTCCACAGACAGTTTTTACTATTAAAACTTGAAGATGTTTTAAGTAGTCTGAAGTAGCTACAGACTAAGGGATACTGTTAAAATGCACAGGGCTCATTTTTACCACAGAGAATTATCCAGAAAAATGTCAGTAGTGATAAGGTTAGGGAACCTCAGATTAGAAGATGCCAATCAAAGTTTTAAAAATTCCCAAGGACTATTTCTCATTTGTGCTATGTGGCTTCATAGGTTGACTGTGACTCTGCTCCATATATTTTCCTGGCTGTAGCATATCTCCAACTGGAAAAAAACACCAGTCAACATGGTAAAGCAAAATAAAATACTACTTTGAAAAGCTCATGATGGAAATCATGTCATCTTCATGTTTTATGTTTCACTGGGCAAAGCAAGTCCTCTCCTCTATTGGTTATCTACTACTGAAAACAAATGACTGTAAATTGTTTGAATTAAAACAGTAGGGATTAATTGTGCACTTGTTTCTGTAGGTCCAGAATTGAGTAGATGACATTTGCCTGCTTTCTTCAGAATTATCAAGAATTGTATTCAAGGTGACATTCAGGAATCCAGTCTTCTCAAGGTCAAACTGGGAAAGGATCTGTTTTCACACTCACTGGCTACTTGTTGGGAGGCTTTATTTTCCCGAGGGCTATTTGACAGCAGGCCTCAGCTTCTTGCTGACTGCTGGCAGGAGACAGGTCTCTGTCACTTGCCAGGTGTCTCTCTCCACTGGACCAAGCACACATTACGATGCAAGAAAGAATATCATTTCAAGCATGTCATTGGAGTCAGCCTGCTGTCAAGAGGAGAAAATTGCACACAATATTATATTTCAGGAACAAGAATTACCAAAACCCTTATCAGGAGCTTCCTGTGGCACCTCAACATCCCAAAGTTCTACAGAGAAGGAAAAACCATTTTTTTACAGAATGGGGGGCACATGGAGCCAACATAAAACAGTGAAGATGAATGCAATCTACCTTTCCATGGTGTTCTCTCTTTCCTACTTCATCAGACTCCAGTGGAGTAAGGGCTGATGTTCTATATTTAAATCATGGTTAAGTCTTTGATTTATTTCAATAACAAACATACAAATTTCCAAAGTGAGACACTGAATCAATGCTTTATTACCTGATGTGACCAGAGGATTTTCTCTCACCTAAAAGCAATTAGAAGGGTTGTAGGGACTCCAAAAGTTTTCACTCAGGGCAAGGATAGCAATTAGCTCTTCAGAATGAATTTAAAGATATAATGAAACTCATACATAAACTATCCCTGATAGCCCATGCATTCACTTGTTCATTTATTCACTAAATAATTGTGCAATGATTATGTGTTATGTCCCTGATTTACCCTGAGGATGGGTATATGCAAATGAATAAAAGAGAAAAAAATCTCCTGTCCTTTTAGAGCTCATTATCACTTGAATCAGGTAAGTGATAGAGCCTTAAAGAAATGACTTTCATAGTTAATACTTCAATGGTGACAAGTCCTTTCAAGATAAATAAGAGAAGGTAGAATCAGATGAAGATCATTCCTATCTAAAAATAATGAATTTTCAAGCTGTGTGAATATTAGAAAGAAAACCCTTTAATGTAATTCTTTTGCATCCATGGAACTATTTGGACTGCATCAAAATAAAGCAATGTATAAATCCTTCTTTAAAAATGTTTGTGTGCTTTGTTTGGAGACACCAGATGTAAGAGTTTCTGTGGATATGTATAATCACAGCTTCACTTCTATAGATCTGCTCTCTCAATCACTCGACTTGTTGTTGGGACAAAATACTCAACCCCACAATTTAAAGCAGAGGTATATTTTGACTCACAATTACTTTCCATGTCAACTGGCTCTAAGGCAGAAACTTACTTGGTGCAGGGGCATAGCAGTGGGAAATTGCTCTCCTCATGACAATCAGGAAGCAAAGAGAAAAAAAAAAAAAGAGCAGGAAGTGATATATACCCTTCCAGCTCACGGCCCAGGTGACCCATCTCTTCTGGCCAAGCCCCACCTTCTAACAGTGCACTCAGCTGCTGAACTCACCATTGGATTTTTACATCATTCAGTATAGTACCTGCCTGATCCAATAACCTTCCACCATCCCAACATGTGAGTACATAAGACCTTTGGGGAGCATTTTTCCATCCAAATCATAGCATCTGCCTCGAACTCAGCCTGATTTGGGATTAGTGGTATCTTACCCTTGACACTCAGAGATAGATGAAAATAAAATGTAGTTTTCCTCTCTACCTGAAGCTAGGAGAAATGTGTATATAAATATTCTCTAGTTTCAGTGTAGCTAGTCTCAGGGCTATAAGCTGGGAGTAATTAAGCCAGTTGGGCTTTTCTATGGCAGGTGTCTAGATGCCCCTACCCACACAGCTTCATGCAGTAGTAGGTGTGGCTTTTTCAGAGGTGGTTAGATCTATAATGTGTGACATTGGGATTGATTCATGGTGCAATGCTAGGCTCTAGGGCACTAGGATTAAGGGTGTGAGTGCTAAGTAAGTGCTACCTATCTTAAGTAGCCTATAAAAACTATAAGGGCAAGAGGTTTAGTCATCCCTTTGTTGTTGTGTTTCCTTCTGACCACACATGAACTGTTTCTCCTCCATGATGCCTGTGTGCCATGTCACATTGTCTTAGAGCCAGTTGATTATGGACTGAAACTTCTACAAAGAAGTTTCACCTGTGAGCTAAATAAACCTATTTCCTTTAACTTTGGGTCTCAGGTATCTTATGTCAGCAGTGAGAGAGAAGTATCTAAGACAATTATCTTCAGAGTCAGTTGCCCAAGACCATTAAAGATGGGAAGGCTTCTTATCATGTGTACTGAACAAGAATAGTTTCTTTTAGGTGAGCACTCTATGAGCTGGTGGTTGTGGGCTCCCCTAACTACACTGAAGTCTACAAAAAGCTTCTCCAAAAGGTTGGCAGGCAATCTGTGACACATTGCTTTTTCCTTTCTCATTCCTCTTACTTCACGTTTGCTTGAAAACTCTTTAAGACTTTCATTAGTCGAATGACACCCTCTATGTTTTCTGTTAACAAGGATAGAAGTTTCCTGTCTGTGTTACTTGTGCTCTCTCAACGAGAATTTAGGAGAGGGAGGATTCTAACGCCTATACCAGCCACACTCCATCTTTTAGAACATATAATATTGTTATACGGAAATATCATGTAGGAGTGTATGTGCTGTACATCTCCTTTGCTTTCTCCATCTTCACCTGTGTGAAAATTATAGCAGATATTATTATGGTTAAAACATTGCATCAATTTAAGAAGTTTAAAAATTTAACTGAGAGACTCAGCATAGAGCCAGGATCCATACTTTGCAAATATCCTCATTCTGTGCAAGAAGAGAGCAGAGGTTTTATGAGTGCTTCATCTGCCTTGGGATGGAGGTGGGGGGCTGATCTGCATATAATATAAGGAAGAAAAAGAAGCATATTATCTCCTCCTTCCTCCCTAGCCGCTTTTGCTAGAGCTGCCTTGAAAGCATTTCCCCAGAGCCATGTCACCTTGCCTTGGAGCCAGCTGATGATGAACTGAAACATCCACAAACAGTCAGCTAAATAAACCTTTCCTTCCTTCATTTTGGGTGTCAGATATTTTGTCCCAGCAATGAGACGAAAGTAACCAAGACATATATTCATAGAAATATGCCAAGTGGTTATCAGTTGTTATTTCTTGTAGTGGGACCATATACTCCTTTTTGCTATTATGTGTACATTTAAATTTTATTCCTGTGATAAAGAAATGCTCTTACACTAAAGAGAAAAAAATAATAGTTTTCTTTTAATTTAAAAAAAATAATGGAATCACAGCATGACTGTGCACCTAACAGAAGAGCTGTTTTAAAACAAGTGGATTCCAAGAAATCAGGAGTTTCTTCATGCTTAACAAAAATATGTTTACCAGGTAAAATTAATGTGCCATGCATTACGCACAATATAAATTGGAGAGGGTGGTGGAGTAAGAGTATATTTTTTATACTTCTTTTAAGTTTGCAAACTACTTTGACATGTCATTTTATTTGATGATTGTAATAATCATAGTAAAATAAAATCAGGTTGTATTAACACTGCTTGTATGATGAATAGGTGCTGAGTGTTCCGTGAGGTACACTGACAACAGCAGAGCCACAACTCTAACAGCCACGCAGGTGCTTTCTCTCTTGACAACCTTAGTTTTTACACCTGGCTAGGCTGGAAAGTGTGATTGAAAGAGGCAAAATTCTCTCAGTGACTTGAGCGGGTCTCACAACTAATAAAGGCAATGTCTCACCTTTATTTTAGTACTGGGGATCTCCTTTCATGTTTTGAAATGTGATTTTCATAGGAGAAGTTTCATTCACAGTCTTTTGTTTCCAAAATAGGAAGCTAACAACTCTTTTCATCTTGGATATTTTATAAACTATCTATTTTCTGAAAGAAAACATATTGAACTCAGAGAAAGTGAGGAATTTTCTTATGATCATATTGTAAGTGAAAAGGAATCATTTTTGGCTATGATTAGGACTCAATTTACAGTCATTAGTAATCAAATAAAAGTAAAAGTTTACTGACAATAATGTATTTAATCTGGTTGAGAGGCTTAAAATTCAGTCAAGATTAGTATAAAATATCAAGATTATTAATATAATTAAATAAAATTTTAAGACATTAACAATAGTGAAGAAATTTTGCTAATTATATAGATAGCACCGTACATAGAAATAATAGGTGTATATTTATTTCACAGAGCCTGTGCTTGACAACCTAAATTAATGAGAGAATAATATTTTCAATAAATAAATCAAGTAATACATTTTACATTTTAGCTAATATCCAAGTTTATCAGATGTACCATCTCACCTATCTGAAGATTTAATCAGTTTAAATTTTTGCCATTTTTCATTATTATGTTTGATGACAAACACAAAATCAGCAAGACTGAGTGTAGAAGGAAGATTGTGAATGTAGTACACATCGCAAAATAACTACCTTAAGTTGTCTTAATCATAAGTGGATGCAATAGATGGTCTCTAAAATGGATTCTTTCAATTGCTTCCCTCCCACATGCTGCTTCTCACGTAAGTAGAGTGTAATTTCCCTACCCTTGAATCAGGGATAGGATAACTATTCTTCCCTATGAACAGGACTTAGTGATCATTCTGAGACTGATGAGCCTGACTCATGAGCTGCCTTGCATTTTTCTTTGGGGCATCTTGGAGTCCTCTTTGGAATTCTCCATGATATCCTGGCCATCCAGAGCGGCAATGTGCAAGGCATTGAGCCAGCTCATTCTCAGGCTTCAACCAGTACCATATGTGGTAACTGCTTGTGACATTCGAACCCCTTTGCGGCTTCTGATGACTCTTGCTGCTTCCACCATCTTTCTGCAATTGCGTGCATAAACTCGAAATAAGAGCTAGCACAAAAGAGAGCTCGGTCAATGCAGAAAACAATGAAAGGAAATAACAAATGTTTCCTTTAAACCACCATGTTTTAGGAGGTAGTTTTCTAAGTAGCAATACATAACTGAAAGAGTAGAGTATGAGTACTAAGTAAATAATAATTTAAAACTACAGCAAGGTTCTCCATAGTAAAGCATAATGAAAACACTCAGTCTGAGATAGTAGTACTGAATGACTTGAGGATCAGTAACTTTCCATTCTAGTCCTATTTCTTCATCTTTAAAATGAAAGGTATCTTCAAAGGAAACATAGAGCCATATGTGACTTTTTGCTAGGTGAAATTCCTATTTCTCTGCAAGAGCCCAAAAGTTTATTACTAACTCAAGACAGAAAAAGATGAACAAGCAGCCAGATTTTGAGGGCAGAAATGACTACCTTGAGCCAACATGGACTGGCAGTAATAATGCTGTGTCAGAATGAATCTATTTAACTGAGTATCCAACAAGATTGTTAGGCTGGTTAGCTGGAGCTGTGGTAACCATTGTTCTTCTGTAATATTTATCTCCTTCAGAACCTTGCTGACTTCAATATAGACTTGCATTATTATTTACGATCTTTCTGCTATGCCTTTTTGAATGAACTATTCCTGGGTAGCATTTTTAATCTTTTCAAGACCATCCTTTTCTCCCATGCTATTGCTTCATCATTTTCTTGTGTCTTTTTAAAAAATCTCTCCCTTCTCTCCTCCCATCACAGTATAGCTTGTATTTCCTGTTTCAATTCAAGTTCTAGCAAATGTTTAAACTTTCTTTGCTCTGCTGAAAGTGCATGTCCAAATCTACCCAAGATCTTCTAATAGCTAAATCTAATTAACCTTTCCTCTCTTCTCACCCTCTACGTGATATTGTGTAGCTGGGTTGACAGCTTCCTGGCTGTCATTCACTTTTATTGACTTCCATGGCACTTTCAAGTCTCCCTGTGTTGCTTTCACTCTTTCTTCTGTGCTATCTTCCTTCTCTCCTTAAATGTAATTATCTCTCCATGTCCCCTTCATTCTCTGTCATTCTTTTTTCTCAATATACCTCTCCTGTTAGTCATGCTCATGGATTCCTGCGTAAGAATGATATGCTAACATTAGCACCTGTCCCTTCATCTGATCTTCAGGCAGCAAATATGTCCTGAAATTACATTTTAATTCCAAGGATATGGAGTTTATTTTATGCTTTACAAATGGGGTTATATTCAAGGGATTCAGGATATGCAAGTTATTTTATTTCAACTGTCTTTCTTCTCCGTGATTTCATACAAAAGAGATGTATTTACATAGGGATAATGGCAAGTGAGGAACTTGGCTTCACTTAGTTATTCTGATCTAGGCTTGCAGCAGCAGAAAATGCAGGGCTTTCTGCTAAGCAGGACTTAGAGCTTAAGGTCTAAGAAATTCCAAGTCTTAACAAAAAGTCCCAGACTAAAAAGTGTTGTTTTTTGTAGAATAAAAGGAATACAATACCTCCATCTACTTCAAGAAGACCAACTCACACCATATTCTTTCATCCTGTGAGAGGGTGTATGGACAGTTTGCATGACAAGGAGTCAAGATGTCCTGTCTCCCATCCCTGGGTTTATCTGCAGGGACTGTCCATGCTTGTCCATCTCACCATCACTGTAATTTTCACTTTGTGTGTTGATCTCTGCTCTGTACTCTGCTGTTTGCTGACTTAATATTCTAGGACTGAAGCCCAATTCATTCATCTGCTGGCCTCATTCTTTCCAATTTAACCAATAAAATATGCTGAGTCTTGTATCCAGAATTTCTAACCACTCTGTGCAAACGTGTCCAATAATCCTAGATTTCAATAATGCTTTGGCTGTATAGACATATAGTATATAGATATAGTATATATAGTAACTATAACTTTTTAATTTGTACATTCTTATGGAATTGGTATTTAGGTTTGCATAAATATGAAAGAGTTTGGTTTATTCTTTGAACTTCTGCTTTGAAAAGCTTAAATATCCTCCTTATTTTTCAGTTTGTGTCTATGCTGGGTTTTAAACTTTCCTTGAGGAGTGAGTTTTGCTACACCTCTGCAGCTGTATGTGATGAGCTAATCCTGACTCTATAAGGCATAAGGGCTTCCAGAATAAAAAGGTTTTGTTTCAAACTGCACCAATGGCTATATATTTAGTACTGTGATATTTGAAATGATGTTTCCTTTCCACTTCCATTAATTTATACTTTGAACCTGAGCAAGCTTTATTTGGATAGCTGAATGACAAAGAGTCTGTTGTGTCATAACAGTGTTATTTTAACAGAATATGTAAAAAAAAAATAAAAACAACAGAATATGATCACGGGTTATCAAAATGGTTGAAAGGTGAAAATTTGTGTTTTGATGTTTTTCACTCCTAGACAGGGATTAAAATTCACCAGAAAGAACACATTTTGAGGAAGATATATTTATTTGAAGGACTTTAGTCTTTTGTCAATGCTCAGAATTTTTCTGATCCCTGAGGGAAAAAAGATAATAAAAGAATAAGGCAGAGCAAGAAGTTTTGTAAGGCCAAGAATATGAGACAAACTTCCCAGCACCCCAGACAGCTGCGATCCCTGCACCCCAGTTTGATGTCAGTAGAAGTAACATTGTTATGGATATTACCATGGCACATAATAGTTCTTTAAAATTTTAGGTAACTATTATGCCAAAGAAAGCTAGAAAGTTTCCCATCTAGCACAAAAATGTGTAAAAACCCAACTGCCCATGGTGTCACAGCCCTGTAATCCTAGTACTCCAGAGGCTGAAACAGGAGACTAAGTGAAAGTTGGAGTTCAGCCTGGTCTGCAAAATAAGTTCAAGGGTAGCCTAAATTGATTAGTAAAACCCTGCCTCAAAAAAGACAAACAAACAAACAACAACAACAACAACAAAAAAAAAACCCAACCCCCTCAGAAACTGTAGGAAAATCTGAAGAAATCTGAGAATAATCTTGAGTTTTTCACCATTTTTTTATCTGCCTAGTTTTCACAGGTATGAACTTGGCTTCTTATAAATTCATTGTTTTGTGATTTTATTTTAATTAGTTGTACATGTTCATTACCATTAAATTTGCATACTATTTTTAAGTTCATGCCAGAATGATAATTTTAAATGACCTCAGGGTGTTGGAGTGGACAACAGAAGAATCACTCTATGTCTCCCGCTCCAAGTCTCAGTTGCAGCTGAAATCGTTCATCTTTGATAATTTGAATATATATCCCACTTTTGTTGATAAAACATACTTAAACTCCAAAAACATTTAGATGTAAATAGCTATCATTAACATAGTCCAAGGTAAAGCAATAGAAATGATTCTAGCTACGTTAATCATAAATGGATTTATTACTGAGAACTGCATCCTTACACAACCCATGGGAGAATTGGGGTGCTTGGCTACAGATTAGACCTTGATGAAAGTGTCTCAGAATACAAACATGGCTGAGCATCTAGTGAAGTACAACTTCCACTTCACTAGAAAGACACAGAATCTGGACCTACCACTAGAACTGTTGAATTGGAACTGTAGATGGGAAGAGTATATTGGGAAGCTGCTGATGCCATAATATAAGTGCCTCTGGCAACCCAAAGAAATAGAACTTATTTACTGGAATGGTGAAATAGCAATCCCCCCCACCACCACACTTGTAAGTAGCAATAGGAAAATCAATAAGATGCCTTTGTTCTTATGTTTTAAAAATCTGATTGAAGTATAACTATATGATAAATCAATACTTGCACCCAGAATCCTGGTTGGAAATAAATCTTGGAAATGTAAATTTCAGCTGTGTAGCCACTGAGGGATAACATAAGAACTCAAAAGAGAAAAAAAAACCTCCTATCTAACTTCCACATATGATATGTTTATTAACCTAGTAAATATGCATCTTATAACCATGGCAATTATTGAAACAATAAAAATCATAGTATTAATATTTTGTTGTAATCATTATTTGTTAATAATTGATACTTTCAATATCTATGTTTTAATATGAATTTATGTTATCTTTGTGTTTAGATATTCTATGTATTTATAATGTGGCCTATTAACTCTTTTACTTTAATTCAAAACTGCATTATGGAGTTGAATCTAGACATAAAACTTTATTTGAATGTTAAATACTGCATTTACTTAAAATATTGTACCACCTAAGGCAACGTTGCATTCATTATATTTATATATTGATTTATTAGGTTTACAATTAGGAGATTTATACTAGAAAGATCATGAAAATTCTTATGAAGAGAGTCAAATATAGAAGATGATTATGTTTAGAAATGAAAAAAATGAGAAATGGTGAAAGATTGTAACTGTTTTAAACACTACAAAACAGTAAAACTGTTTCCATTTGCTAATGATGTGGCCTGTTTGATAACAAATCCTAAGAAATCAGTAGCAAACTATTGATATAATGACTTAACAATGTAAAATATATAAAATACATAAAATTAGAATACAAATATCAATTTGTACATTTAACAAAAAATCTATAAATGAAGTTAATAAAAATATATTTAAAACATAAGCAAAAAGTATTTAGGATTACCTCAATAATATAAATACAATATTTTATTTTAACCCAATGTAGTACTAAAGTAAATTTGAAAAGACTTAAATGAATATGCAGCATTCCATGTTCACAGAAGACTTTCCAATTGATTTTCAACTTCAATGCAATTCCTCTGAACAATGTCAGCTATATTTTGCCATGTAAAAATTGACAACTTCAACCTACAATAGTCTATACAGTCTAAAAATGAAGAACAGATAAAAGACTCACTTGTTGAATTTTAAAATTTACTGCTAAGCTATAATAATCAAGATGGTATAGAGCTGGTAAAAGACAGACATACAGACCAAAATATGAGAAATAATTCAAAAATGGAACTTCATATTAATGATCAATTGATTTTTCATAAAAATTTCAAGACAGGCAGGAGGAAAGGGAACAAAAAGATTCAGATGTGATATGTAGGTATATGTACAAATTACTCGAGATGAAGATAATTATATGTCATAAACATACTTAAAATACTTAAAATGGTTCTAGGATCATTGCATATCAACTGGCAAAATATTTAATATCTTTTGTTTATATTGTTCAAAAATTAAGTAAAAATGAGTACAGTTATTGGGTCCTGATCTAGATCCCCGATCTCCCAAATGAGTATACTGTGGAGGCTTAAATAAAATGAGACAAGTGATATGATTAATGATTTTAGGGCTCCATGAAGATCAAAACCCTTTAGCTGAGCTCGAGACTCCAAGCCTTCTCTGGCCTGCCCATTTTTATTAGGTCTAACAACAAAGGGCAGGGAAACTGAGGAAAGTGCAGGCAATGAGCAGGACCTTGGAAGTCACTTCAGGGACGTCTCCATGTAATGAATCATGTTAATTCAGTATAACTGTCTTATAAAGAAGATATGGTAGGCGTGAGACTGTAAGAATAATTCTGCAGCTGCAGTCTCTATCTAATTAATTGATGTTTGAGCCAAGTGTCCTCAGCTGTGGCATTATTTTGCCCTTGGAGGTATCTCTGGCCTCACAGGCTACTACATGCCTCAGCCAGGACCAATGATTCACAGAGGTTCACTTACTATGAGTCAGTTCCCACTTCCAGGGAAGGGGCCAAGACCTAGGACTGGCTCACAGGTAAACATAGAAAGCCAGTTAGTTAATTTTAAATCCTGCACAGAGCCACTAGGTAGTGGTCTCCAACAATAGTTATGTACGTAATAAATAAAACTATGAAATTGTAAGAGCAAAATCTACCTATAAATTTTTATGATCTTAGATTTGCAAAGTAGTGTCTTAAATATACCAAAAAGTGCAAGTGAAAAAAAAATTAATTTTACAAAAAATTATTTTTTTTTGCTGTAAATGAGACCATACAAAAAAGGAAAAAGATGGACTAAGCATGAGACCAAACATTTACAAGTGTTGCATGTGATAGTAAATTTTTATCTAGACTATATGAAAGCCATTCAAAACTCACGGGTAACATATGAATCTTACAACTTTTAATGGACCAAAGATTAAAATAAACGTATCTCCATAAAAGATGAACAAAAAGGGTGATGACCACATGGAGAGATGCTTAACATCATTCACTAGGTAAGTGAAAGCTAAAACCACAAGATAATTCATACCAACTAATATGGCTATGATCACAGACAAGAATAATAGATTGACAAGATTCTAAAGACACTGAAATCCTCTTGATCATGGGAAAAATAAATGATGCAGTCTCTCTGGAAAATAGTTTTCTGGTCCCTTAAAGTAGTAATCGTAGACTTTCTCCATGACCTAAGGATTTCACTCTTATCTTTATTCCAAACAGTAATTTAAGAACATCCCCCCAAAATTTTGTAAACAAACGTTTACAACATCATTTATCATAATCATCAAATGAATAGACCCAAAATGTCTATCAATAGATAAACAGATAAACCAAGTGGGGTATATATTAAGTGATGTTATTCAGTAATATGGACATTGTATATAATATAAAATCAACACAAAAAAAAATCAGTAGTAGTTATCTATAGCAATGATGAACCCAAAGAGAAAGAAGTTAGAGAAAGAATATCATTCACAAAAGCAAGAAAAATAAATACTTAGGAATTAATCTAATGAAGGAAGTAAAAGACTGTCTACATCCAAAACTATGTATTCTGAAAAAAAAAATCAAAGAGGATATTTAAAAATGCAAAGAAATCATTTGCTCCTAGATAGACAGAACCCACATAGGCAAAATGGCCCTTCTGCCAAAACTGGTACATAAATTTAATGTAATACCAGTTATAATACCAACAATGTTCCTTGCAAAACTAGAGAAAACAATCCTAAAACTCATATTGAACCAGAAGAGGAATCCAAATAGCAAAAGCAATCTTGGGAAACAATAGCAAGTCATGAACTATCATAACAATGGATTTTAAGTTACATTACAAAGCTAAAGTCATAAAAACAGCATGGAACTAGAAAAATGCAAACATGTAAACTAATGGAATAGAATAGAGAATGTAGAATTAACCTCAGGCACATGCAGGCACATTCACTCACCTGATCTTTGACAAATGGGTCAAAAAGATGGATTTTAGGAAAGATTATGTCTTTGGCAAATGGTGCTGGCAAAATTGACTATCCACATACAGAGCATTGAAGCTAGAGCTATATCTCTCAGTGTTTAATAAACTAAAATCAAAATTGTTCAAAGATCTAAATTTGTAACATAACATTTAATCTGGTGGAAGATAATGTGGGTAAAATTCTTGAAGTCATTGCCGCAGGCAAATACTTTCTGAGCAGAGCCCTGGTTGAATAAGAGATAGGATCATTGATCAACAAATGATATTATTTTAAATTGTAAAAATTCTGCACAGCAAATGAAGCAATCATCAAAATTAAGAGGCAGTCTGTAGAATACGTAAAAGCTCTTACTCGATTCACTTCAAACATAAGATTAATGTCTAGCATATACAAATAACTCAAAAATTATACTCTTCCAGGCGGGAAAAAAACAAGTAAAAAAATGGACAACTGTAATGGAGAGACATGTCTCAGAATTACTGATGATCAGTCATTACTTGAAAAAAAAATGTCCAATATTGAATCAGTGTAGTCATTATCAAATTACAAACTAGTAAAACAGATTTTTATTCCAGGAAGGATGGCAGTTTTTACGAAATCAAACAATAATGAATGCTGATGAGACTGTGGGGAACCTTCCACATTGTTCGTGTACAAACACTAGAGAAGTCAGCATTTCTTTTATAAAATGAAAACTATTAAAGCTAGTCAGTACCATGACTCTGGGAATAAACTGAAAAACTACTGAACTGTATACTTTTAAGGAGAAAAAAATAGAAACACTTTTCTGAAATTTATTTTCTGTTACTGAAAGTTAGAGTGCACAGTGTGAGCAAAACCTTTCCATAGTTATAAGCTTTAATATTTTCATTTTTATAATCAAATTTCTCTTGTTTTCTTAACATGGTTATTTAAAATTACTTTCTAATTGATTATTAGACATTAGTGTAAAAATCCCTAAAATTTTTCCACACGCTTTTTAAAAGATAATGTGCATTTAAAGAGAGTCTTCAGAAACTAAATGCTTTAAGGCTATAACTATTTTCCTTAAAATTGAAATGATGTAAACTAGAAAGTTAAAATGTAATACACGAAACATGTCTTGCATGGTTCAACCAATTTTTCATTCATTGGTATATTTTTGCTTCTGTTTTTAGTTGAAATGAATATTTTTTGCAGAGCAGCTTTCATTTTGAAATCCTTGTAGATTTTTCTCCTTTGTTTCTTTTGATGTCTCATTCTCAATTCTAAAATACTTTA
This sequence comes from Cavia porcellus, assembly GCF_034190915.1. NCBI lineage: Eukaryota > Metazoa > Chordata > Mammalia > Rodentia > Caviidae > Cavia > Cavia porcellus. The sequence goes on from NW_026947501.1 coordinate 32,652,382, forward strand.
GTCTTCTATTTGCTTATAATACTTTAAATTCTATATTAGTTTAAAGAAAATTGTTAAACCTACCTCCTAGTACTTAACAACAACAGAAAAAAAAAAAGTAAAATTATAAGCAGCACAATATTAGGTCCCAAAAATCCCCCTAACACAGATATGGCAAAGTGACTGTCTTGTGATTCCACACACCATATAGATTTTTAAAAAAATCTTTGCAGCCTATCTAGTCTAGGAATACACAGGGTTACATACTGAAATTCGATGTAAAAATTTTAAAATTAAGAGGCATCTCACAAAAGTCTAGACTTCCTCTGTGTATGGTAAATTTGATGCCCTGGTGATATCAGTCCCTGCTCTGTGGTGAACAGGTCTCCCAGTGTAGAGAGTAACCTTCCTCTGCAAGGAAACTGGGCTCATCCTTTTAGCCCAGCCTCTGATTCTTGCCTTTCTCCAACCCCGTGGTTGTATCTGTACTTGTTGCTGTTTATCAACACACACATTTCTGCCTTTATTGATTTAGGTAATGTTTGACTTGTAATGTTACGTACTTGGCTTTTAGCTAATTACTCTATTAGTTGGCAATGATATTGACACATCCATTCTTAGCGTTTATTTTTACTCCTGTCCTCTGAAATCTCCAAGTAGTTATTAGTTTGCTATCCCTTCCAGTTTTCTGCTCTGTACCGGACAGTATTACATCAGATGCTGCCAACCATTTGTCAGTGCCTCAGAGACTCATTCTGTTCAATATTCTTGACTAATCTAGGCACCCTGGTGGCTTCTAATTTTTTTAACTGGTATGGAGTTAAACTCTCTCCCAGTAGGAGGGCCTACGCTAAGTAGGATTACTAGACAGTAGTCTAAATATTCTTTATACTATGTAGCATCTCTATCCTTCCTGGTTGCAAATTGCAAATTTTCTTTTGTTTCATCTCCTCAGGAAATTTGTTTTCTGGAAATTATGTTCAACATGTATCTGTATGACATCTGTTTCTTAACTTTATGCATTATTTTCCAGGTGAATTTGATTATAAGCAACAAAACACTCCTAATTTGCTTTAAAAATAAAACAAGTTATTCAAAAGTTCAGGGCAGCACACATTAACGAAGTAATATTTTTTTCTTCATTTGTTTTGTTCTTGTATTAGTACCTTTTTTGTAACTTACTTTAGACACATAAGTGAACAGCCACTCCATAAATAAAAGGAAGTCTGGTAAACATTAAGCTATCATTAATAGTTGTCATAATAAAGTGCTTTAACCTCCTATTGTTTACATCTAGAGTTTTCCTATTTGTAGATATCACTTTCTCTTGGATAGAAACATCAAAAGAGGCATTTATTTATGAAGGATTATAAGTCTATAATCTACTTATTGACCAGCAATGTGGACATAACAGAGAGCTGGTAATACAGGAAAAGTTTGAAGGCCATCTGCTGGAGAATTCCATTTTCCATTCTGTTTACAGTTGAATATCAAGATTCTATTTAACCAATGGAAGGCGGCCCACCTACATTATGGAGTGCAATGTACTGACAGTTGATTAATTAAATGATTAATCTCATTCAAAAAATAATACTTCACATTTGTACCTTTTGAGATATGTGTTCACTCTTTACCTTCTCAGATAACAAATCCACAGTGCCTTAGGTGAAATATTTTCCCATATTAGATTTCTTCATAGCTTTCGACAATATCTACAGTTATCTTTGGTATTTATTTGCTTTATGTCTTTTATCTTTCTCCATTTCTAGAATAGAATTTCTACAGGATATAAACCATAGTTTTAAAATATTTATCAAATTTAGATCAATTTTTATATTCACCTGACAAATGCAGTCTTTCTAATCCAAAAGAAGAATATTCACATACAGAGGAAAGTTCCAATTTGTTTTTGCATCTTATTGACTACCTAAATATTTGCTTATTATCTTTCATCCCACCTCTTTTCTGCTTATGATTGTTAGGAATCAAAATCTACAAATAGCATTTCTTAGCCTTTCTTGCCTGAAGACTTCTATTTAGATTCTTTCAAGAGAAGACTTTAGATGAGGAATCAGTTGCAGGAGAGAAACTGTGCTTTCTTTCTTTCTTTTTTTTTTTTCTGGTGTCATGTTTGAAGGTCAGCCTCTTTCTATCCATCAACAACTCACTCTCAGTTCCTATCACCCAGCTTCCCTCCTCTCAGAACAAGCTGCAGGCCTTATTGTTACATGGCTCCAGGGATGTCCAGACATCAGCCTTAGCAGGAGAACTTGGAGTTTTCTGGGCTTCCTTTACAGCATCTCCTTACTTTGCTGCAATTACTAACTTCTAATGTATTTCAAATTTATTCCTTTCTATTTCTCTCAGGCTTTCTGATACCATATAATAATGTTACTGAGTTAATTACCTCAATTATAATTTATCAGTTTAAAACATTGGAATGTTTGCTCTTATTTTTTATCTAAGAAAGATTTTCAGGAAGCAAGTTTCAAGGAGACAATCTTTGGGTTAAGGTACCATAGAGAGGTTGATACAATAATGATCTCATTACCAGTAGATAATGGGCTACTTTTACCTTTCATGACTTGCAGTGGCATTACATCTTCTAGGCTGCTTAGTGTTGTTTTAGATGAAAGGCCTACTACTGGAAGTAAGGCTGTGTCAAGTCAAGTGGTTTTTGTATTTAATTATTATGTAGTACTGACTGCTGAAAGACACGCAAATATTTTTATTGAGGCTGCACTGGATTATTACAGAAAAAAGTTGATAAACCTAGGGCTTTAAAATACTGTTTCAAGGAAAGTCAAAAGCCCAGAGAATTTCACTATGGTCTTAAAATAATCTTGTACCTGCAGGGAAAATCTCAAATTCCATTTCAAATCTGGAAGTGAAAATTCCAGAATTACAATGTCAACTGAGTTCACTGGTTCACTAAGCATCTTATATGAAATTTAGAGCACATTCTCATATGTGAAATTTAGACTATATATTATGAAAGAAACATTGAGGCTTAGTGTAGGGACAGTTTGGTAGACAGATGAATCTGAGGATCTTGAAGACACAATCTCATTGAACTGCAATGGTTAGAAGAAATAATCTCCATATTGAAGGATATTTAACATTTTCTATCTGAAAAAGTGTGGTAATAATATCTTCTAAGGAAACTGATTTTCAAGGGGAAGCTGTCCATGAGACCTATGCCAGCCATTCCTCATGGCTCCAAACTTATTCTGAAACTTCAGCATGTCCGTGCAAAACAAGTGCAAGTGCAAAATCTTACCCAAGGCAACATGCGTCATAAAAACACAATTGTAATATTTATATTATTTACTCATGTTACTTTACATTTGTGGAATATATGTGGGAACTAATTCTTTTGAAAGAAATAAAATTTATAGAAAATTTATATTTAATGTGATTTCTTGAGTGTCTAGGAGTGACTCAGCTATGAACTCAGAGTTATGTTTTAATATGGCTTGTATTCAACAATGTTGGGTGAGCTTCTTTGGTATAATACTGAAGAAATTTTGCAAGGCATAAGAATAAAGAAATGATTGAGCATATTTAGTAATCTACAACTTGATCATTCCCTACCATCATTACTTCTCCCATATGAGTCCAGACAACTACCTCATTCAGATATTGAGACATGTATTAATAAGGAAAACACTACAATTTTCAAAATGCTATGATTGGGAGGTACATATGAGAATAAGTGGAACAAAACTATTTATGAACTGATACTTGTTAAACTGAATGACAAATAATGATGAAATACTATGCTGTTTCACATATATTGTGCATTTTTCTTTTTTATTCTTTGTTACACAAAAGATCATATTTTATTAACCCAGAAGAGATAATTTTAAATAAAATAATTCTTTATTACATTAAAGATAAAAAAGCATCTTCAGTTAAACAAACTGATCCCACATCCTTCTGTAAGGTATCACAAAGAGTCCCTGCATTTCTACACCAGGTTCAATTTCCTTTCATTGTAAGGCATTTTTGACTCAAGTTCTACACATGTTTTTTAGTCACCTATTAAAAACAAATGGTAAAGATTGTGGTGAGAACACATCGTCTTCTGTTTTTCACAGGATATCCACTATTTGCTACATAGTTTGATTTCTGCTGCTGTTTTAAAACAAAATATACATTATTCTAAAATCTAATATTGTGTGAAAAAACACACTGATTCCAATTTGTAAAACTTTTACACAAAAAATACACAAATTTGCGTTCAAGATATTCAAAGGTCTGACTGATTGCATTACAAACAAATACAATTTTCCACAGTTGTCAGTATTTTCTAATTTTTTTTTTATTTTTCAATTATCCAAAAAAAAAAAAAAAAAACAAAGAGGAAAAACTTTTTGCTACATGTCTTTTGTTGGCTAAGATGACATTGTAAGAGGCCAACTTTTGAATTAGTTACCTGGTTTCAATGGAAGTGATGGGAATCCTGAGAGCAAAAGCTAAGCAGGACAGCCTGTCAGAAAATGCGTAGGTGTGGAACTGCTCTGTGAGTGACATCAAAAAAATAATTCCTCAGACACTCGCCAGTGCTTTCAATGGAATCAGGTATAAAGTAGTTTTAAAGGCAGGTGTAGAAATTTTTGCAAGGGTTGAATAACATAAATCTTTGCTTACCAAAGCTCTTTGTCTATACAGTCATTGCTGAGTGGATAGAATTCAGTAGCTGAGACAAAATAATAGATGTGGATATTGTTTGGAGAACATTAACCAACCACTTCGTATCAGATTAATTACTTCGGGTTTCTTCCAGTTTGAAAAAGGAAATGATTTTTTTCTCACAGGAATTGCATCTTAACTGAATCTTCTTTTCCTGCTGCCAATACCTGTCTCGCAATCAGCATCTGGAGACTTGGAGTGACTTACTCACCATCAAGAATTTTCATACAATATTACTACTGACTAAATTTAAAATTAGAGCTGCAATAATGTCATGCAATTCACTAATCTTACTACATGTACAGCTTGAAGCAGCTTAGAAGGAACTGCCTTGACAGAGGCACAGAATGTGTCCCCTAGAATGACACATTGCTAGTAGAGAGACAAATGTACAAATTAAGAGTATTTTCATGCAGCAAGTGTCTATTAGTCAGTGTTTACTAGAGAAACAGCTATAATATGAGATAAATAAATATACTACATTTACAAGATTGGATTATGATAGCTGCCCACAGAGTGTGGAAGAGTACAAATGGTTTTTTTCTATACACTGTGAATCCAAAGGATCCAGTCAAACATTTCCATTTCAGGATAATTGTGTCTTCTCAAATTTTATAATTTTAAGTAGATGTGTGTTCTTCTTTTTGCCATGTAAAATGTGTTCATAGGCTTGAGAGATGGCAGAATGGAAATATTTGGATATCCATTATTCTGCGTAGTAAATTCAATATATGTAATGTTGCAGTTGAAAAAAAATTTTTTTGATATTGAGGATTGAACTCAAGACCTCACACTTGCCAGGCAGGTGCTTATGCTACTGAGCTAAATTCCCAGCATGAAATATTTCAACATACATAAGGAACTTTTATGCACATAGTTCCTGAGATTTCAGTTATATTTATTTGCAAATATAAGACTGGTGTATAACCATGTAAACTGTTACACACACCTGAAGCCAGGAATAAAAATAAGATTAATACCTAAAAAAGGAAATTCAAATTGATTGTTTTCTACTAGAGATCAATTAATTCTAAAGCCCTTTATTTTAATTAATACTAAAGAAAGCACAGGGAAACAAAAGTGATGATTAAATCACTTTTTTACATAAGAGAGGAAATTTACTGTTAGATTTGATAGAATCTGATCATGCTAGGAGAAATATTAATGCATAATTGATATATAATAAACATACTGGCAGAGGTCTTACCTATATGGAGTGCACTTAAAGATGAAATTGCTATAGCAGATTTCTTTATAATGTCCTAAGCGTGGAAGCTACCAAGGAGTCCTTCAGAATATCAACAGATAAAGTTTAACACACTCAAATGACAGAATACTGTTCAGTGATAAAAAGGAGGTAGCTACTAAGAAATGAAAATGTGTGAAGGGGTCATCCATGCACGGTACTAAGTGAAACAAGCCAGTCTGAAAAAGGCTATGTATTTTATGATTCCAATTATATGACATTTTGGAAAAGGCAAAAGTATAGATAGAATAAAAGAACAAATGATTGCCAGGGTTAGTGGAGGAAAGGAAAAATAGAGATGACTCAGAGGATTTGTGTTGTCAATCTATTTTGCGTGATTCTATAAGGGGAGATACATATTCTTATTGACAGAATGTACAAAACCAGAAAAGAACTCATGCTAGTTACTCCTGATTTTCAACCAGACTGTATTAGTACTCCTAAAGATGTCATTTGATTGTGACACTAATCTTGCAATTGATTGTTCCCATCAGTGATTTAATAGCTGAATGGCTAGTGGGAGATAGGCCTAAATGATGAATGGGGGTAATATGGATGTGACCTTGGGAACCATAACTGGTCTCTCGCCCTTTCCACAAGTGTTCTTTTCAGCCTTTCTCTTTCTCAGCTCAAAGAGAGCTCCACCACATACTTCTGCCAGGATGTCTCCACTAAATGTCTGAAAACATGAACTGCTACAAATATTCCCTCCCTTAATTTGTGAATGTCAGGCATTTTGTCCACGCAACAGGAAAGCTAAGCAATACAGAACTAAACTGTGGACTTTCATGATAATGATGTGCCAGCGTAGGTTCACCAGTTGTAACAAATGTACTCCAGTAGTAGGAGAGACTGACAGTGGGAGAGATTTGAAGGCAGGAGATATGTGGGAAATCCGTACTTTCCAATCAATTTTGCTGTGAGCAACAAACTGCTATAAAAGAGTCCATTAAAAATAAAATGTATTATAAGTATTTTGTAGAAAAACTTCTGAGACCGACAGAATAGAGGTCAATGTATATAGAAATCTGATATTTAAATGTATAAGCTCTAGAGACAATTTTACTTTAGATTTCAGTATTGATTTGAAGTATTTTCTAAAAATCCAGATGGTCACACTACCAGACCATATTTAAATTACACACAGAATTCTCTGCATTTGGACATAATGCTATGCATTTGACATTACATTTTTTGCTTGTTGTCTGAGTTGTCATAAATCTTTAAAATGAATGGTGAAAGGAAAACTACTTTTCGTACCGCTGTATATGTTCATCAAAATGAAAGATAACATTCGAATTGGGATAATTGAAGATAGATTCACAAGAAGTCTCAAAGCAAAATGAAGATAAATTATTCCCTAGATTTATTATGGGGCTAAACAAAATGATAGGTTTTTAGAACCCAGTGTATACACAATATTTCAATTATTATTAGAGAAAAATAAGTATGACTAAAGCAATACAATACAAGAAAATACAAGTATGACTATTGAATACAAGAATAAACAAGGACAGCTGCTGTCCTTCCCTGGAAACATAAATGCGTTAGTAAATTTCTTGGAGGTAGAGAATAAAAAATATCATCTGTAATTGGCCTGTTGTTGACTCAAGTGCATTGCCTGAGTAATTTCTTATGGTCTCTGACAGACAACAGGTTGGTGCATTTTAAAGGGAGAAGGGAAGTCAAGGATATAAGAAATTGGGAATGGCTTTTATGCTTTAAAAATAAATTTAAAGCAATTGTATGAGAAACATGGTTCTGAATTTATTATAAATGACTTTTAAAAGCCTTTCTATATTATAGATAAATAGATACATTACTACAACATAATGCAAAACAATAAGAGATTTTTACTTTGGCAAGACAGTACGTGGTCTTCATTATTATTGTCATTATTATTTTTATTATTTTTCTTGTAAGTCACCAATCAAAAGATAGAACTGTAAATATAAGCCCAATTAATACAAAGTAAAAGCTGTAAGCAAATATCTGAACTTTAAAGATATGAACTGCATGATTTTTCTTTGGCTTGTATTTTTCAGTTTAACCCCTTTAACTTGACCGAAGGGTGAAAAATTACAGTAATAATAATAATGTTAATAAAATGTCACTTTTAGAGTGTGCTGCAGTCATTTAAATGGGACTACTTTGCTCTTTCCACATCCTTGAAATATTTAAAATTAGAGGTGTTATCTGTCTTTAGGAAGATGTCATGTAGTCACAGTATGCATTTTTTTTTTTTTTTAGGTACTCCGCTGGCTAACAGATTCCTATCTAGCCACTTCAGCGTCTTGCATTGCCTCTCAGTCTTACCAGTTCTTTTCAAAATCCAGCTGAAGGCCTATTTCTTTTCTACCGATTACTGTCCACATTATACTTTTCCTTTTTCCATTCACTTTGCACGTTTTGACGTTTTGGCACAGATCTTCAGACCCTCACTGTTTCCAGAAGCACAGTGTCTGCCTTTGCTAGCCCGCTTCTCCTATTTCCATAAGCTGAGCCTAAGGAGAACGTTTAGTGGGAGGAGCGCGCTGTGCTACTGTCCGTGGTCCTGAAACATGATTGCTGGTTAAGGATGTTTCTTCAGATACATCTGGTGACTCCGGACCATTTTCTCTCAGAAATGTAAAAACCTGTTACTTGGCAGTGAAAAAGTAAGAAAGAAAGAAAAAAAAAATCCAAGAAGATAATGGAAGAGAAAGATACAGACATGTACAGGGACAGTATTCTTTAAATAATAAACTTGATAGAATAGAAGATACTTGAGTTTGACATAATTTTCCAACTCCAAGTGTCAACGTGGGAACAAAGTGATGAACAAACAGCTGAACAGAGCCGGTGATGGAGGGGCACTAACAGTGCGCGCGCCACGTGGTAGGCAGCCTTCTAAGCACCCGCGTGAACAAAGGCAGCGGTGCTCGCAGGCAGGGATACCAGCCAGTGAGCTTGGTGAGGATGCAGCATCAGCTGTGCTTTACCAACCGCCATAGGCTTTGCCTTGATTTTCTCTTTTGATTTACAAACCAAACAAACATGTGGTTTAGCTCTGTGGCAGAATAGAGATAACTGTCACTCATGTTCATATTTGGTGTAGCTTTGTACCTATGCCTCTCCGTAACCGTTACACCCCACCGACCCCAAAGGCCATACTGCTGGTGGCTGGAGGATGAATACACTCCCCGCCGTCGAGGACAAAGTCGAGGACAAAAGGGGGATCTTAATCATTTTGCATATCTCAAAATGTGTAAGGAGAGTACATGGTAAAATAAGAGTCACAGTGCATTCCCACAGGGACAACATTCGACAAAGGCTGTTGAGTGGCCACAATTTCCATTCGTTTTGACAGGGTCATTCCCCTTCAGAGTGCAACCCTCTCTCTCTCTCCAGGGTTCAGGTCCCAGCCGACCTCTCCTCCCCATCGGCCTCCAGCGGTGCAGCGCTGGGCCCCTGCCACCCTCTCCTCAGGTCCCCAGCGAGCTGACCCCGCGTCTCTCTCCGGATCCCACCCACCCCCGCCACCAGTTCTGACCGCTCTAGAACCCAGTCCCTCCCGGCGGGCTTGGCCACTCCAGATTGCGCTCCTGGTCCCCGCCCCCAGGGCAACGCGGTCGTCATGGATACGGCACCTGCGCCCTGGCTAGGCCCCTTGGCCGCCGCCCTCCCCCGCCGCGCCTCCCTCCCGGCTCCGCCCCGCCCCGCCCCGCCCCGCCCTCTCGGGCGCTCCTCAGGCCGCGCGCGCCACCGCACCCCCAAACCTGGCGGAGCAGGAGGACCGCGGGCACGCGCGAGGCTGAGAGCGGCCGCGCCTGCGCACTGGCCGCCTCCCCTAGCGGCGAACCGGGCCGCTGCCGCTCGCTGGCTGGCGCTTGGGCAGGACTCGCGGCGGGCGGGGGAGGGGGAGCGGCTTGCTTGCAGCCCGAGTGAGGCGGAGACCCGGGCGGGCGGAGCGGGCGGCGCCGCACCTCGGCCAGCGGCGGCTGCAGCAGCTGCCCTCATCCCCGCCGCCGGTCCAGTCCTTTCCGTGATTACCACTCCAGCTGCTGGGGACGCGCGAGAGAGGAGGCGAGAAACTCCCACCAACCCACAGAGGTGAGTCCCGGGCAGAGCATCCTCCATCCCTGCCCGCCTCCCTCCCATCCTCTCCATCCTCCCCTCCCTCCCCGCGCATCCCTCCCTCCCCTCATCCTTCCCAACATCCCTCTCTCCTCTCCCCTCCTTTCACCCTTCCAGCCTTCCTTTCATCCTTTCTTCCTCTCTCCCGGCTCCACTTCCTTCCCACCGGTTCTTTCTTCCCTGCCTTCCTTTCAGCCGCTCGTCCTCCAGCTCGGCTCTGCAGCCCTTTTCTCTTGTCTTCATTTCTTTCTTCCCTTCCTTCACCTCTTCCCCTACCAGTGGGAGGGTGGGCGCATCCCCTGCTTGCTACAACTGTCCGATTCAGGGGCTTCCAGAAAACCGGGCACATGTACTGAGAGACGCACTCTTGCATGGTGCATGCCCTGCAGGTCTCTAAATTACTAGGATTAGGGGTCAAGTTGGATGGAGTACTGGGAACTGGGAGGAGAAGGGGATCTGGGCAGAATCTACGGATTTGTGTTGTATTAGAGTGGGGGTGGGGAGGGTTGTCACTTAGACATGTTATCAACAGCCCACCATCCCCAACAGTTTCTTTATTTTTCCCCTCTCGAGAATTACATATTCCTAGTGTGTGCCTCACTAATTTAAAACCCAGCTTTCCCTGCTTTGATTGTCTCCATGAGAAACCACAAGGAAAGAGCAGGGAGGAAAGGAACAAGAGAGAAGGGAGGGGAAAGGAAGGGTGGTGGCAGAGGAAGCCTCTTTGCTTTTCCCTCAGGCCCCCGTGGACTGACATTTTCAAACCACCCGCCTACTGTTTGGCTTGGAATTGAACCTGTGTCCTTGGTCCTGTCACTGCCTACTTCAGAGGCAGAAACTCTCTAAACTTTAATGCTTGTGCACCACAGCATTATTTGTGGAATGCTTTGCTCAGCATAGGTGCAGACACATCAAAGTAGATTGCTTTGAGAAAATAGGAAGCAGAGGATGAGATTGATGCACTTTTGTTCATCATGGGTTAACTTCCAAAGGATGGTAATGGTTAGTCTCAGAGAAATGAGACTGTATTTCACAGGCTTATAAAAAATACCATTTTGATAGCATTAGCTGCACTGTAGTCTTTAACAGACAACTGTACTCCTTCTCATCCACACCGTAGGGATCTTGTAGATGACTGAAGAAAGATATTCTGTGCAATTTTGCTTGTGGTTTAAACTCATGGAAAAGTTGAATTACCTCAGGGGACCACAGTTAACAATTTAAAATTTCAATTGGTTTTGTTACTTCTTTCCAAAAAAATGATGTATTTGACTTTGATTCCTTTAGTTTACCTCATCTATATGTATTAGTAACATACAGTGTCACATATAATGTGACAGTTATCCTTTTTTGTTTGTTTGTTTGCAAGCATTGCTGCCAAAAAGTTTATATATGGCAGGACAGCCTTGCCGGTTTAGTGTAATTTGTCATCACAGAGGGGTCGAACAGTATAAGAGTAAATTTAAAAAAAGAATATTTAGAGATTTGTATGTTTTGTCCTACTTATATGCTTCTAAAAATCAAACTGCAAAACTTGGTATCTGCTGAATAGCTTAGTTTTGTATTTAAGGAGTGCGTGTAGAGGAATGAAAACTGGATTTATTGAAGTTGCCAGTAATATGTGTATGGGTAAATTATTGATTTTTCCTTTCATTTTAATTATCATATGCCAGTAGTGCAATATGTGCTTATGCATTTTATGGACACTAAAAGTAGGAGTTTAGACGGGGAGAATTGCCTTCCTAAGTGATACAGTGCAGATTTGATGAAGAGCCGATGCAGTTAATCATGTGAATCAGTGTTGGGGAAGTGTGGAATATTAGGAATGGTGGAAACTCCCCCTGCCATTCCCCATGCTAAGAATGCAGTTCCATTAATGGCTTGCCTGACTTTTCAGCTATGTGACAGAAGCTTGCTTGAATTGTCAGTGAAAGTAACATGGTCATGCAGAACCATGGTGAACCTCATAGGTACTTGAAGGCTTGCATTACTTAATAGTGAACTTGCAGAGTTGGGTGCTTCTGGTTGTTGGTGTTTCCCTGGGTACAAAGCTAGTGAAAGACTTTCACAGTAACAGTATATGAGCATACTATGTTAGTTTGTCCTGATTTTTTAAAAATGCCTTTCCATGATCATCCTGTTACTTTTTCTTTGTGGGGCTTTGCAGTTGAAAGTGTGGGGAGAAGGTGGCCCCTCAGTCAGCCTTGCTTTTTCTTCCTGGCAGTTTTCCTGTACGGAGTGATGTGGGTGCCCCAGTTTTTCATACTGGGCTTGCCAAGGAAAGAAAGGTCCCATTTATCTGTTTCCTTTATTTGTAAATATTTATCACTTAGTGAACACAAAGTTGTTAGGGAGATAAAAAACAAAAGATTATTTGACTTTCAACATAATTTTAAGAGAAATGAGTAAAATTAATAAAATATAAAGTAGAAGAAGAATTAGTGTCCTACATAAGCAGCTTGTCATTCTGGTCATTAAATCCGTACAGATAAAGACTGACTTTCTCTGTTAATTTTATCTCCAGAGGTTTCTGTCTTTAGTTGACTGGACCTTTAAGAATGCACAAAATAAATAAATACCTAGTAGAACATCTTGTGAACTCTCCTTAGGAAGTTCTCTAGATATATTATTTCTGCCTCCCTCAGAGTATTGGACACTTTGCAAGCCTGTGCAACATAGTATGAGGTATGGGAAAAAAGTAGAAAGGAGTGAAAGACACTCCCTTTGACCTCAGCTTGCAGTCTAGTTGAAGATAAGAGGTATTTGCATGAGATCATATTTCACAGTGGCATAGAACAAGATCTTTGTACAGAGCTTTAGATGTGAGCCCAGAGTCTACAGTTTAGAAGCTTTGAGCCCTTGTAGACTCTTTAAGTTTCGCTGTTCATCTATAAAACAGGAATTACTGTAGACTATGATTCATGGGTTTACTTTACACGTTAAATATGCTTAGAACATTACTTGGTACAAAGCGTGTATTGCGTAAGCATTATTATAATTAGGAGAAAAGATTTAAAATTATTACAAGATTATAAATAATCATGGATCAGAAAGATGCATGAACAAGTAAGTGTTAGAGGAAATCTAAAGTGGGCAGATGTCTGTGTGGCTAGAAAAATATATCCCATAGTAGCGCTGGATTTGTAGGGAGACTGCAGGAAGGATTTTATGAAGGCAGGGTACCACACCTGGAAAAAAAGCAGACGTACAGGAAGAAGTGTGATGTGTTACAGGAAAGCTGCTTTATTGAACTGAACTATGTGACATGCTAACGTATGCATTAAGAGATATGAAATATGGAGTCCGAATGAATATAGAGTCACTAAGGTTAGGACAAACCATTGCAGTATAGAATGATTTTAGCAATTCAAGGGACTTGTTTCAATTTTTTTGTTACACTTTATGTTCCATCCTGAGATACAGAATCCAAAGTATGTAACACTGTGAGGACCCAGAGTATTCTTTGCATTTTATTTTTTTCTTTAAGTGGAGACAGCAGGAAATTTTGACGTTTGTTAAACGGCCAACATTTAATGTTATAGTTATTCCAACTCTCCCTTGTTTTGCTTTGCCACGTGAATATTCCAGGACTCTATCATGGTGAATGTTAACCATGATTAGTTTCTTTTGACATATACGAAATGGAAGTTGTTAGGGCAATTATGTTTACAAGTGGTTTACATTTTTACTTCAGGCTTAACTTTACCTATCAAAAGTCTTTTTTTATTGGTATGCAGAATTACTAATAATTCAAAATATAGTATGCTTTTTCAAGTCTTACTGGGAGACTTATATATGGTAATAACAGAGGGTCTATTAAGGAATTTGCACTGAACAAATTAGTATCTGCTGAAGATGAGGTGACAGAGTACACGTTTGTACACTTTGGTAAAAAGCCTGGGTTCACCAACTAGTTTGAAATAGTCATCCACCAGCATATGTGATACAAATTGGATACCTTTATCCAAAAGTAGATTTCCAGAAAAACTTGCCTTCAATTTCAAATTAGAAGTCTTATAGTGCTTATTATCCTTAATCTGTATTTTTAATAGGTCAACACACTTTCATTGCTTTCCTCCAATAGGAAAAAGCTTCTGACGTTTATTTTTGTAGCACTAATAATACAGAGAATTGATTGTGTGGACACTATCTGAAGTTATTTTAGTTGCTAATGTGAATATATTTTCAAAAACTAACAATTATAAACTTCTATTGTTTTTATTTTCTATTTTGATATCTTTTATTGAAATTCTGATGTTATAAAGATTCTGAAGATCTAAATAAAAAAATTTCAGATATATCAATTCTGGTCAGTTTTACATTAAAGTACCTGTGGTATTTGAAAAAAATTAACTGTATGCATTTTTAGTTTCCTGATTAGGGATTTTTTTTTTTTAATCTCAGAGCTGTATTCCAATTCAAATATATGCATTCTATACATCTGTGAAATTATGTGTAACAAAGTATAAAAAAGACAAAAGTTTTGTCTCACTTTATAGAGCTTAATTTTATAGGCCTTAATTATTAAAAGGGAGATTATTGCTCATTTTTACTTAAAGGCATGATCTGTGTAGGCAACCATTAGACCATTATTTTTCAGATGTGAGAATAATAATGTGTATTAGCAAAAATGAAAATAAAAAACCAATTAGATTCTCCATAAGTTAAAGTTCTGACCAAATGAGGAGTTGGAATAAAGTTGAGACACAATGCATTAATTTTCTTTCATCTGTTGAGCTGAAGTTCTTTTAACCGCCTGTTTAATTACCAATCTCCTGCTTTGCTCTGTGTTAATGCTGTGAGTGTTTTAGTTATTTGAAAGCACTTTGTGTTCAATTCCCAAAGTAAAAATATGAATAAAAATGTAAATTTATATGTTGATTTTTAAAGTATATATTTTACTGTTTTTCAGCATCTGGCAGTTGTGTGAACTTGGCTATTTTGAGAGAGCCAGTTAGTGTCTCCTTGGTGAGAGCTACCAGACTGAGATAGAGATATAACCGTATCCTAACTCATTCCAATCTTCCTCAATTACATGAATGGACATATTGTAGTACTTGTGATAAAGTAAAGAATTGAATATTACATGATCCCAAAGATGATAGATCTATAATCAGTGATTAATAGGAAGCTTCTGAGGTGTTCATGTTGTGTAAATTGGGATTATGTTGGTCATTTTGTATGTGCAATAAAGCCAAGATTGTTTTTAGTGACCTGTGAGTGTTTTGGAACTAGAGCCTTGAACTCTTGATAGAGATGCGCCATTTCGTTCTTCTCTAGTCCACTCAGAAACTACAAGGAATGACTCCCTAAATGACCAATGTTCTGGTGCTCCTCTCTTTTGATCCTGATGAGAATTTGGTAAAAATTCATCCTACCAATTTATCTTGAATTCATACGGCCTGAAGCAGCTGCTAAATGTCATGGGTTCATTTCTGTGAAAGAAGGTGGAAATGCTTCTTAAATACTTCAGCACAGTGAATTCTCCCCAGGTCTTCCTGGGAAAGGATTTCCTGTAATACTCAAGAATTTACCACACGGTTCTGTTTCTTTGGGAATGGATACAGACCACATAGTCAGCTGACAAAGTATGCTTACCCCCTATCAAGTGGAATTGGCATGGAGAAGTGTGCATTGTACTCAGGTTATCTGAAAAAAACCTTCGTCCCTCACTTCATTTTTGATTTTCCTGTGCTTTTATCATATTGTCTGGCATGAATTCATTCAACAGGTTTTTTGTTTTTGTTTGGTTTTTTTTTTGTTTGTTTGTTTTTTTGAGACAGAGTCTCTCTATGCAATTCAGGCTGGCCTTGAGCTCACTTTGTACAGTAGGCTGGTCTCCGAATCCCAATGATCCTCCTGCCTCAGCCTCCTGAGTGCTGGGATTACAGGTGTGAGGCACCATAGCCAGCTTTTTCAACAGGTATTTTTAACATATGTGTTCTGTGGAGTGTGTTGGTTTGAGATGATAATTTTGTAAACATACCAAACCTAAATCCTGGATTCTTTCTTTAAGTTTTCAATTCATTTTCCAATGAGTTATGTGACTAAAAGTATTTTAACCCATTCATGTCTTATTTATGTATCTGTATTTTAAGTGATTTGAATTAATGGTATATAGGTATCTACCTATATAATTCTATAATTCTACATGTAACTTTCTGTTAAAATATTAAGGTGTAATGATTCAGTTTTCATTGTGTCCTCTTATTTTCTTCAGACATACAAATAGCTACTATGCACATATGCAAAAACTACACCTTCAGTGGCTTATCTTTCCCTTCATCAATAAAATTTGAAATTTTAGTTAACAGAATCTTCAGACCATGGAACAAGGAGTTTCTTCTTCTTGCCTCTTCATCCTTTCCTCCTTGCCTCTCTCTTTTTAAATCTTTCTGCATTGGAGGCACGAGTTTGTTGCCAGCTCCATTTAGGGAATGATCTCAGTGTGTCATTAGCTTGTTGGAAGTCTGCTAAAGTCTTTGAAAGAGGTACGGCTGGATGCATTTAGAAAAGGTAGTTATTTAAGAAGTTACAGATGTGTGAAGGTTAATATTTCTATCTCAGGCAGAGCAAGGCCTTGTTCATTTGTGTCCCATAAAATTATGCTTATTATTCTTCTTACGAGTCCAGATCTATGTTCCCATTTAATATTAGTGTTTTGTCTTGTGTTTTGTTCTGTCGGTTTTTGCAACAGAGTCTCACTGTGCTGTTGAGACTGTCTTTAACTCACTCTGTGAAATAGGCTGGCCTGGAACTTGTAGCAGTCCTCCTGCCTTAACTTCCTGAGTGCTAGGATTACAGATGTGAGCCACTATGCTTGGCTTTAAGTTTTTGTGGTGCATTTTGTATATAATAAAATACACTTATTTTATGTTGTTTATTGACTTTATTGTGTATTCACAAATACTTTTGTGTAAAGACCTCTGCAACAAAGATTTAGTGTATTTCCACTTCTTAAAACCTTCTCTAGGGTCTGATCTGCTCTCTATCTCTATAGATTTGATTTTTTTCTCTAGAATTTAATATAGATAAAATCATGGAAGATATACTGATCTTTATTTTTCTTCCTTCATTGAGCATAAAGTTTTTGAGATTCGTTTGCGATTTTGAGTATATAAATATTTGAAAGACAATATACGAGAAAAAGTCTTTGTGATTTTGATTTAATAGAACTCAAAAAGCACTAATAATAAAATGTGAAAGAAAAGACATGTAAAACTTTGTGACAATTTTTTTGAAACTGCTTTGTATTCAGATGACACAATATTTCCTGGTTCTTTGTATCTCTATCTCAAATAAGACTTTATGTTTAGAATTCTTGCAACTCAGTACGTAGGCAATAGAATGGAAAGTTGAGCAAAATATCTGGATATATTTCACAGAAGAAAGTATGCAAATTTACACTACACAAAAGTAGTTGTTTAATTCTTTTCTTCTCCAAAGTAATGATGTTTTAAAATCACAATGAGATTCCACTATATGAGCACTAGAATAGTTAAATTATAAAGACTGATGACCTTTTGGGGAGGTTTTGAAGCAACTGTGATATTCATATATTACAGATGGGAGTGTAATACTTTGGAAAACAGTTTGGCATTTCTCATAATTTTGAAAGTGCTGTTACCATATGACCCAGAAATTTTGCTCCCAGGTGAGATGAAAACATGTATAAAAACTTTTACATGAAAATTAGCAGCAGTTTTATTCATAATATGTTAAAATGGGAAACAATCTGTGAAAAGTTACTTTTCTGAAATAGAAAACACAGCTGTTAATTTTGTGTGTGGGCGTACACATGTGTGTGTGTCTTTATTTAAGAAGTTTGCTATTTAAAACTAGTAGTATATGTATCCTGGTCACTCAGGGAAATAAACAATGTAGGAAAGAGCTGTAAAAATGCCAAGACATACAGAAGATGGGTGGCTCCAGGCATTGGATGCAGGCTTAGCTCCCACTGGGCCTTTGTCCTGGCTCTGCCCTCTGTGTGTCCACCTTATCCTCTGCCAGTACCATGATGTCCGCTTTAGTTCCAAGCACGCCATCATGCACTAGCAGTGTTCCTTCTTGCAAAATGGGGAAAGGTTTGCCAAATGTCTCCCTCTCCCCCAGGCTTCTCTTTTATCTTTTTGGCCAGTACTGGATCACTTGTTCCTGGCCAGTTAAACCAACAGCAGAGGGAATGGAATTGCTACAAAAGAAGACCCTACGCTACATCAAAATCTCTCACCTGTGGATGGGCTCTGCTTTCCTGGAAGTCCAAAGGCTGAGGAGAGCAGGCAAAGGAAGAGATGAAAAGATTGGTAGTTCTGTGAAGAATAAGGAAAGGGGAAATGAATGCTGCAAAAGTTTGTTGCAGTTTGCTTTAGAGGCCTGCCACTCTGCCTTAGTCTTGAAGGAACGAGGTTGAAGCAGAAATCTGAGATTGCAGTCACAGCTTATCGTGGCAAGAGTGTGTGCAAAAGTAGGTGACAGAGAGTAGTCTGGGACAGCGACAGCAAAAAATTTAGATCCCGGCCTTCAGTATGAGCTGTGGGAGAAGGAATATAGATCCAAGACAACAATTGGAATTGGACGAGTACAGAAATAGTGGCACTCAGAGCCAAGCACTTTTAGGCTCATGCAGTTAGGACAGGAGCTGGCAGTAGTCTGGGATCCAGGCAGGAAAACTCGATTGCAATTTGCCCATCTGTGAAATCAGGACCTCGGGCAAGAAGATTTTCATGTTTTGCTTGTTAAGGCAGCAGCTAAAGCAGTAATTATTGTTCATTTTTTAAAAAGGTGTTTTCAACCATTTTAGAACCTGCCAACAATGAGAGCTTGTCCCTGTTTTCTATCAGTCCCTTTTAAGGATCCTGAACAGTAGCAATTCCTTCATAAGTGCTTGCTGGTTGGATGAAGTCCCTGGAGTTGTTCTATCTTTGAACAAATCACAGATTTCTGGCTAGACAAACTTAACAGCTAATTCATCAGATATTTTGTACATGTTTTGAAAACCACTATTGGTGTGTGTGTGTGTGTGTGTGTGTGTGTGTGTGTGTGTATTTCGGTAGGCTAGGGCACAATCCTGAATTCACACACTAGTAATATATATTTTCTGATGTCATAAATGGCCTGTCCAGGAGGGGCTTGTAACTGAATGAATACCAGAACAGCTTAAGGCGGGACAGACTGAGATAGTATATAGAATAGTGTACTGACTCCGCAGAGGCATGATTCAGAAATCCGGGCAAAGGCAGAATGAGACACTTCACTGTAGGAGAGGTGGAAGGAGGAGGTTGGAGGAGAGGATGACCTTGGATTAATACCTTTTAATTCAGTCTGGCATTGGTCTGGGAACTGGGACAGAGCTGACCCAGTAGGTCAGATGGGAATCAATGAGCACAGCAGTAAGCGAGGTGGAGAAATCATGTCCAGGAGAACTAAAGTTTGGATGCTGATAACTGCTCAGTAAGCAGCTGGGAAAAAAAAAAATGAGGCTGGAGTGAAAGGGAGAGGCTGGGAGTAGAGAAATATTTTAGCACGTTTTACTGGCCAGTATCTCAAGAATTTGGTAACAGAGAATATGTTGTTTCAAAAGGAACAAGTCTGTTCTGTTAACACAGTAATACATGGAAATAGCAAGAAAAACAATGCGGGGAAAAAAAAAAAACCCTGAAGTAAAACTATCTAGCAAATATTTTGTCAAATTTTAGTTTCTTTTTCTTGGTGAATATATCTTGAGTCTATCATCCAGTAGGATATTTTTAAAGTACAGCGGAAATCATATTATTTTGCATTCTATTTTTTCTAACCATGCAAATATTTAAGTAATATAAACAAGTAAATGCACTTGTATTTAACTATTTCCTGTGGTCTCACCACTCATCATTATTTTTTGTGTTGCATTATATCTATTAAATTTTATGTTTTAGTTTTTGGGTAACTACCACAAAGCTTTTGGTATCTAACTTGTATTATTTTGGTTAATGTTGAAAGAGAAATAATAATTTTCTATTTTATGATCTTTTATTGATGTCTCATATTAATATCTTTCTTTTTTTGCAGCCTATAGACTCACAAATAGTTTCCTTCATAAAAGGTGGTCTTTCTCATGTTACGTCCTTTATTACTGCTTTATGGATAGATTTTGTTACTGTTGGGCAAGGATTATTTTGTCTTACAATTTTCAGTAGTTCTTTTTATATAAAATGTATCTTTTTATATTTGTACTTTTTTTGTCTAGTCACCTTATTGAAATGCTTTATTGGTTCAACGTATTTGTTATTTATCTGTGTATTTTTATAAATGTGTGTGACCTTTTAATAAATTAATATATATATATATTTCTTAAATTTCTTAACATATGTTAAAATAACATATGTTTCAAAAATGCACACAATGTTTGTAAGACTTACTTATATACAAATAACAAAATATAGTAATTGTTCCATAGTTCCTTCTAATTTTAACTGGAAAAATATTTTTTTAACTTATATTTAGTGTGACTGGAATATTCTTCATATTTGAAATACTGGGATACAAACGCACTTTTTGGTTTTTACACATATTCTCAGTATGTTGCCTCCTCTGGAAGAACCATAGTACATCAATATAGTGAATACTCGTATGTGTAAAGTTGTGAATTCCTCTTTGGAGTAAGCCCATTGTATATATGAATTTCATGTGCTTACTTCTGAATATTTGCTTGACACTTTCAGAGCCTTTCTGAATACTTTATGTGACTTTCAAAGGCCTGGGATATTTGTTTGTTTTTGGTACTAGGAATCAAACTCATGGCTTGTCCGGAAGGTTGTGTGCCACAAAACTCTATCCCTGGCCCTGAGATAGGTCTTTTCTAGATGTTCAACTCTTTTGAGTAAATGGAGATCTGATGATGCTGTTAATGTTTATGATATTCAATTGTGTTCATGTGACTAAACTTTTAGAATTTATCTAAATGACTTTATTCTTCAGCATGTGATACTTTAAATATTATTTTGCTATCATTTGTGTATGGAGGCTTTTATCCCTGACACCACCACCACATCTTGGATGTGGCATGTTTTACTTATTTACTTTATTTTAATTTAGAAAAATCTAAGATGGGCAGAAGAGCCAGTTCAGTACCACTAAGAAGATTTTATAGTCTTCAGTTCTTGCCGAGAATTTCATTTATTGGCCCAAGGACCTTCTTTTTCAAACTTGAGTAGGAACTTAACTTCAGGATTATTTTCATACTCTTCTTTTATCATGGAATATGGTTAGTTTGAATAAAGTCTTTTCACTGGTGAGACAGATTGATAAAATGGACCAGTTGCTGTGAATATAATTATTCATCTGGCTTAAGCCTATGTAAATATGAGTATTGATTAATCCTTAATGAACCTATTGTTTTAAAATTCTGTGATCTACAGTACAGTGGTACAGGTTGATGATACAAGATTTACTCTTGAAAAAGCCATTTCAAAAAAAAGTTGGGGGGATTTAGCTCAGCGGCATAAGCACCTGCTTGGAAAGTGTGAGTTTGATCCCCAGTACCACAAAAAAAGAAAGAAAGAAAGAAAGAAAGAAAGAAAGAAAGAAAGAAAGAAAGCCATTTTGGGTGGCGAGGAGATGCAATACTGAATGGAAATGTGAAATTAGTACCAAGTGCAAATCAAGCTTCTTGGAATTGTAAATAGTTTTACTAATGTTGAACTGCTGAATTTAATTTTAAAAATATGGTTATCTATGGTAGTTTTGTCTTTCCCTGAAGAGTCATAGCAATAAGGATGATTTATAATAGTATTAATGCCATAAGTATGAACAAAACCATCATTCAGTAACATATACATATTTTCCACGCTAGAGGTGTGAATACTTTGAGATAGAGCTATTTATCATCGATAAAATTTGTTTTGATGCCTGGCCAACTTTGAAAAGACAATTTTGTTTGATGTTGCTGTTATGAATAGCTGACCTCTTAAATTCAGATGTATTTTATTAATGTCTGTATGAAGGCAGAATTGCAGCTAATTCAAAAGTTAATATGTAAAATAATACTTCTTTTAATGTAAATTCAAAGTTTTCATATCAAAAATTTAATGTGTGACAGTTTAAAGTTTTACGTTAGAAAGAAAGTTTACTGGATAAATTTTGTTTTTTTGTATTTTATTCGAGAAACTACAAGTGTTTAGTAACGCAAAAGATATCAAAGTCTTGGTGTACTTTCAAAACTATAGCACGTTATAGAAAGAAGTTAAAGAAAATTTAAGTAAATTGAAAGAAATGAATATTTGCAAATGGAGATAATTTTGTTAAGGAGGCAAATTGATGTGCACATTAAAATTTCTTGCTTCAAAATTCCAGCTGCCTTTTTTTTTTTTTCTAAGAAATTGTCTGGCATATCCTAGAATTCATATGTAAAGAATGAATGGGCAAAACAGTCCTTTGAAAAAGAACAAAATTGAAAACTCCACGTATCTTAATTTCAAATTTTACTGAACAGTACAGTAGTAAGGATTGTGTGGTTTGACAGATAGACCCACAGAACAGAACTGAGCATTGAGAAATAAACAGTTGATTTTTCAAGAGAGCTGACATGACAATTCAATGGGAAAAGAAATTTCTTTTTAATATATGGTACTAGGATAACTGAATGGTTATATCAAAATGAATTTGGAATACTGCCTCAATAAGAAAATTAACTCAAAATACATGATACACCTAAGAGTTAACTATAAAATTCTTATGAAAAATGCAGATGTAAATCTTGATGACTTTGGATTAGGTAGTGGTTTCTTAAATGCAACTCCCAAGGCACAAGTCTTTATATATATATATATATATATATATATATATATATATATATATACTTACTTTGACGATGAAGAGGCATCATTAAAACAGTGAGAAGATTACTAACAAACTTGGGAAAAAATATTTACAAAGTTTGTTAATGAGAGTGTTGCCCAAATATACGAGAGGTTATTAGAATTTAATAATAAAAAGTGACCAACAATGGGCAAATGACTTGAATGGACATTTATACAAATAACTATACAAATAAAACATAACTCTCTAAACATCTTAGTTACTATGTGAATAGAAATAAACAAAATGAAATGCCATTTCACATTTGCCAGACCACTGCCAAAACAAACAAAAAAGCATGTCTTTAACAAATATTGGTGAGCATGCAGTGAAATTGGAAGCCTCATATATTGCTAGTAGGAGTATGAAATGGCTCAGACATTTGGAAACAAATTCATTTCTCAAAAAGTTAAATAGAGGGTTCGCTTATGATCCTACTTTGCTACTCTAAAGTGTTTCTGAATGAAACAGAGACACTTGAACATATACAAACGAAAATATAGTCTATAAAAATCCTGAAGTCATATTCAAAGCAGTGTTACTCACTGAAAAAAAGGCTATGAAAAAATCATATCTGTCAGTAAAAAAATGGACACACAAAATATTATTTTCCTTCACACAAAGGAAAATAATGAGCCATAGTAGGAATGAGTCTACAAAAGCATGGATAACCTTGAAAGCATTATATTGAGTGAAAGAAACCAGATTCAAAATGTCACGTATTATGATTCTTTTCATATAAAATGTCTTGAATAGGCAAGTCTATGTAGACAGGAAGTAAACTAATAGTTGCCAGGGATGGTGGGAGAGAAGGTTAGGGAATGAGCACCACTGGATATAAGTTTTCTTTTAATGATAAAGTCCTAGAATTAGATCATGGTGATTTTATAAAATGGTTGTGCATATACTAACCCCTCCTGAATCATATAATTTAAATCTGTGAATATTATAGAACATAAATTATATCTCAAAAAATTAAAGCAAATTAAGCAAGTATGATTTTTTCATTTGTAAAGCACACAATATATTTTTCCAGAGATGAATTTAAAGCAAAGACATTGTTGAGTAGAATTGTAGTGTATTCATATAATTATGAAAATGAATATTTCACTTTGAAAATAGTATTTAATGATTATGCTCAGATCTTGACACAAAACAGCAGAAAAGACATACCTTTATTGCCTTTATTGGGTAAGGTGGAAAGGACTGACCCATAAACAAATGAGAAAAGAACGTGATAGGGGATAGATGTATATTCACATAGGTAGCAATGACGGAGTGTTTAAGTTTAAATGTTATTAGAAACAAAGTAAAAGATTCACATTTGTATGAGATCTTGAAGAACAAGAATAAGTTTACTATATGGACAAATTAGAAAATCACATACCAGGTGGAAGAATAAGCATGAAGATAAGATTTTCACTGCAAATGTAGGCATCAACAAATAATACAGTTGCCAGAGCGCTTGAAGACAGATGGTGGTAAGGGGTGTGTGTGCAGCGTGTGTGTGTGTGTGTGTGTGTGTGTGTGTGTGCGTGTGTGTAAAACAGGAAGGCAGAGTAACGATGTGAACCTGAGTGATTCAGGTCAAAGGCAGAGATAAGGGTCATTCTGATTCACTTCAGTTGTTGTGTTGGTTTGAAGCAGGGTTGGGAGCAAGTAAATGCTTGGTTTTGATGACAGCGTATCTGTAAGTTAAGTCTGACTTTCAGCTTGTGGGCACTCAAATTAGAAATTGTGGATCAAAGATGAAAGTGATATTTGAAGTCATGGAAGCAGATAAAGCGCTCCAAAAGGTGGCAGAAAACATTACTACAGGAATGGAACTTGTATCTTCTGGAATCCCAGTGTCTGAGGATAAGAGAGGGCAAAAGAATGGGATGGGAAGGAAAGAGAGTAATCATATATTTACCATGGAGGTCAAAGAAAAAGGAAAATAAAAGAAGAGAAAAGAAAAGATAAGAAAAGAAAAAAGTAAAGGAAAGACTTCCCCAAAATTTAGAAGACAAAGAAATATAACTCTAAGCTCTCAGTTCAGATTTTTATCCTGAACATACAGAAGCAATGAAAGGCAGATTGTAAAAGCAGTTGTGGCATCCAGTCTCTGAAAAGCATGAGGTCTCTGAGTTTTGACAGCAGATAGGCCAAAGGAAAGGTTGGAAATGCCACAGATGATGCAGATTGAAGCCAGAGGCTCTTCTGTGGCCATAGCTCCAGGTTCCAGTGGTCATGCTGCATGATCTTGGGTGCCACTGGCGCTCAGCTGGAGATGAGCAGAGACGGTGGGAGGCAGGCAGCTCTGCAGCAAAGCAGCAGCCTCCTGACCCACTCACTGTCTGCCTGCCGGGAAGGCCTTCTGTGGCAAGAGGTGAAGTTTGTTTTTGCTTCACCCTGATCTCTGATATTAAAGCCAGCATAATTTTCTTTCTGTCTGTATACTTCATGTGACTATACTCATCGATTTTTGGCACGGGCAACATTTTTAAAAATGAAGCTTGCTAAACCAAACTGTAACTCTTGTGGGTTTAGTGGTCTGTGCAACACATAATTTCATGAAAAGAAACAGAAGAAGAAGAAAAAAGGCTAATTGCTTATTAACAGTAGATCCCACATCTATAGAAAAAAAAGTGTTTTACTAATAGTCTTCGTGCTACTAGCAGAACTAGTTTATCAATAAAGAGGATATGTGTTTGGGGGCAAAATGGTATGGTTTGAATCTAAAATGTCCACACAAGTCTTAAGAGTTTGGAGGTGGCCTTTACTTGGGAGGGATGGTCACTGAGGATGTGAGCTGGGTGGATTCTTGTCCCTGCCCTGTTTCTTCTCTCCTTGCTTCCTGGAGTGCCCAGGTTTCCTCTGGCAGGCTATTCCACAGTAATGTTTCTGCCTTGGAATGAGCTGACTGTTTAAAGCTGACAGCTTTAACTGTGAGCCAAAATCAAGCTCTGTCCCTTCACTTGTGGATGTCAAGTACTTTGTCTCAGTGGTGGAAAAAAGATTATTGTACCTTTGTTTTTGCTTCCTTCTGATATTTAAGATTGCAGAAATTTTCTTTAGTTCTGCATTTCGTCTTACTACCCTTGCTGATTATCGGCATGGGTAACATTTTAAAAATGAACCTTGTGAAACTAAAGTGTAACTCTTGTGGGGTTAGTGGTCTGTGCAATATACACTTTCAGAAAAACACACACAAAAAAGGGGCTTATTTCTTGTTAACACTATGCCCTAAATGTCCGACAAAAACAAAGGTGAGCTATAACACCATCCTTTCTACTGAGAGAAACATATTCACAGTAAAGAAGAAAGATGTCTTTATTGGATTTTTTCTGTTTTTCATGCTGTTGATTTGCACATTATCTGAGTTTTGAGAAGTGACACAGGGAGAGATGGGTGCGCTATTGCTCATTGATGTTCTTCAGTATTGCTTACTGTGAGAAGAAAGAATTTCCCAAATAAGATCCCTGGTTTCCAGGGGCAAAAGGATGCTGCTGTGCAGAGATCAGAGAAGGTTAAGACTAATGAGAGGTCTTTGCATTTGTTAAGTAAGAAATGAATCCTCTGTTGATTTTGCCAAAGTCACTGCAGCGAAGTGACCATCTCAGAAATCTGACAGTATTGAACTAGGATGTGACCATCAAGAGCAATGTTAGAAGTTTTGTGTTTCTAAAGTTGCCTGGCACACTGGGATGCTAAAAGAACTGAGATGCTAACGTGGCAAGACTCAGCTTATCTTGCTTTGTCTTAAAAGGTGCAGGTTAGCACAGTAAAACATTCAGGAGTTATTTGGTGAATTAATTTTCTGGAGTTGCTAGAAAAGCATAGGTTTTAGAATTTTTTTCACTTTATAAAACTGCCTTATCTGCATAATTTATACGGGTTTCGGTCATTGTGACAACATACCTGAGATAATCCATTCAAAAGGAGGAAAGGTGCATTTCGGCTCTTGGTTTCAGCCCATGTCCTTTGGCCTTGCAGCGGTGGGCTTGTGCTGGCATAGTGTGTCCTGGTGGCACCCCATGGTGGAACAGGTCTGTGCATCTCATGGTGACTAGGAAGAAAACGTAGAAATGAAAGGGAATTGTTAAGGGGCCTACGTCCCAAAGGTTCCTTCAAAGCCCCAACCAGTGACTTTGTCTCACTGTACCTCACCTTTTAAAGTGCCTCCCACTTCCCAGGAAAGCCACAGGCTGGTGACCAATCCTTCATCAAATGGGATCGGAGAGACATTCAAGACCCAAGCTATAACACCAGAGTAGACAAAATTTGATAGAGAAGAGGGAAGGAGATGTCACTTCTACCTCATTGTAGGTAACAGTTGGGGTGCTGATGTCTAGTTTTATAATTACAATCACCTTTTAGAAATTATAACCCTGCAGGAAGTTATGGTTCAATGAAACTCTTTTGGAAAGTAATACTGCCACAACTTTTATTATTAGTAAACAGATATTTTCGTGTATCTTGCTTGAGGAGAACAATAAATGACTTACATATGTTCCTTTCTATTCTTTCATTTCTCTCATGTACAGCAAATCAATTTCTAAGCATTAAAATGCGAGGCAGGTTAAGTTCTTAATTCTTACTTTGAATAAAAGTGCTGAAAGCACGGGGAATTTTTCCTCATACATGAACAGCAAACTTGGTTTCCAAGCTTCAGAAATAATCAAATGCTATGGTTTTGCATTTATATACTTACTAATTAGGAAATTAAATGATATCTCCATGGCAACAGAAACAGTCTCCTTGAATGCTTATTTTGTGCCTACAATAATACACAGCAGGATATATAGGCACCTAAGTAGCCTAAGGTCCAAAATAACAAGGCGTGTAAGTGCAGACACACACAAGCATGCCCACACACGTTACTGCAATTGTGAAAATGATGTAGCAGGTAAAATTGTATTAGTAGGCAATTAAAAAATTGACCCTCTAAATAAATAATGATATGGACAAGGATGAAAGCAGTTTACCTGAAATCTGTCCTATTCATCGGTTTTAATAAATGACTTCTCCAGGTTGAAAAATTCTATTACCATATCAGGATACGCTTGAAGATGCTGAAGTAAACAGTTTCTCGCTTACTTCTTTGAAACCAACAGAATTAGTGGATCAGCTAATGTTACACCTCGAACCTGCTTGGTCTCAGACAATAATGTAGGTGCCATCTCTATCCTTGGAGAGTTTTTTCTAATTTCAGTATTAAAGATGTGCCTTCATTAGATGCTGGAGTAAGTTTTCTGGACACTTTTGACCCCACTGATAAGAGTTGAAAAGAGTATTCATTTGTCTTATTTTCTTCTGACAAACTTCCAAATGTAGGTTATACATTTGTAGTTATACATTTGTACAAATGTAGTTCTACTGTGATGAAATTAAAATTTCAAACTGATTGTAGATGAATTCATTGAATGTACTTTAATACTTTTAAAATTTCCTTTCTGACCTTCTGTTTAACTAATTGAATTTTCTTTCACTATCATTGACTATTCTTGACACATGAACTTTTGAGACTCTCTTGTCTTGCTGGATTTTGATGACATTTTTTTGAACTTCGACAAACTTCCAGGCTGCATCTTAATTTTGTGCTATTTTCCTGTCACAGAATGATCTTCTCTGTCTGCCTCTGCCTCTGTTCCTGAGTGTCATTCTCCAGTGATACGTTCCCTAATATTGATGCACTTGTATCAGATTACTTTTTCATATTTCTAATATTTTTTGCTGAGAAAAATTCAGTGTGCTTCAGTGGTTACCAAATAAAATCAAAATGTCTTAGCTTGGCACTCTGGACTCTCATGTTCTAAACTTAAGGTCATATTCTAATGAAACATGTTCTCGTGATCTCCTAGAAAAACCCTCTTCAAAGATATTCTCATGATCATCTAAGAGGAGTCAATCATTATGTTCATAACATGCCTCTTTTTTTTTCTTCATGAATATTGTGGACCAATTTTCTGCTAGGAAAGTTTCTATATGTTCCTTCAGTCCATCAGTGTGTGGCCGCCACCCTTGATGTATCTGTATATGTCTTGTGTGAAGATTGTATGTCACTCTGCTCTTAACTTCTTTGTACCCAGTTGAAATTAATCTCTATCTTAGAGTTATTGCTATATTTATTATTTTGGCTTCCTTCTCCACTACTCGATTTATACTCGTGTGTGAATGTCTTAGACAAGAATGAGCTTTATTCATTTAGTATACTTTACAATATATAGCACAGAATTTAAAAGTAAGAGTAACTCAGTAAACTTATTCAGTTTAAGTACCTTAATGCTTTTAAGACCTAAAGTGAATGAGACATTTTGGTGTGTATGGAAACAATTTTATGATATCTCAAGTATATTAAAGCAATTATTCTTTGAGAATAAAAAAGGACCTCACTGAAATTTCATGAGTTATTGTATTGCATAGACTTATATAAATTCTATAATATCCTACAGTTACATATTATCAGCCAGAGAACATGTATTAAACTATTCAAAATTTGGTAATGAGACTCTCAGTTCTGAGATACAGAAGTGAAGCTTACACTAATTAAGATGGCAATAATGCATATGCTTCTAATGGGCTCTGCGGGCTGGCAGAACGTCTTCTGTGGTGTGTTAGTTCTGCGTATGCTTCATCAAGACAAGTCCTGTACACAGGTAAATCTGCGAAATGACTTTTTTTTTAAAAAATAGCATCTGAGCGTTTTTACCATTTGACAGGCAAACAAAGAATCCCCAAAGCAAAATGCAATTAAGCTATATTCAGAGATCATACTTCCAGGTATCCTAAAGTGATTTGGCCACAGGACTCCTCCTTGTCCGCCCTTTCTTAATCATCCTTGCTGGGAATAACTGGAACTCCGCAGAATATACAAAAAGAAATTCTGAGCTAAAACCTTTCCAAAGCTCTCTTCTTACTTTTTGTTGCATAAGAAATGTTATAGCCATGAAAATTTTTCTGAATAGAATTAATTTTATCTCTATTTTTGGGACATTTCTGTTTTCTTTCAGGAGAATTGATACTCATTTTCAACATGGTTTTAACCATGGAATGCATTTATTTCTGTTATTTTTATTTTTTTATTTTAAAATGAAATAAGGCAAAAAAGACTAAAAACAATGGTACTGAATTTCAAATTAACATAATGGGAGATTAACAATGGTTAATATATTGTATATCACTATCTTTCAAGTAGTTGCTGCGATTATAAGATATTGACATGAATAAATGATTGAACAATGAAAGCATGAACGATTATTTTGATGAACTAACAGAGATTGGTAGTATGATTCCCTGACTTGTGTGTGTGTTTATATTTATTATTCTCCTTTCTTTCTTTTTCCCTTTCCTCCATCCCAGTTATTCTTTTGTTTTGAACAGTTTATTCCCCTTCACAAAATCTATTTCGTATT
This sequence comes from Cavia porcellus, assembly GCF_034190915.1. Classification (NCBI taxonomy): domain Eukaryota; kingdom Metazoa; phylum Chordata; class Mammalia; order Rodentia; family Caviidae; genus Cavia; species Cavia porcellus. Next base: position 32,682,646 of record NW_026947501.1, read on the forward strand.
TTGGGTCTTACTTACTCTTTCAGTTTTTTACACTAGGGAGACAATGTAGTATTTACACATGTGAGTCTCATTTATTTCACTTAGGAGCATGATCTCAAGTTGTACCCATTAACCTATAAAAGCCTGAAGTTTATCCATCTTTATAGCTCAGCAGTACTCCATTATATAAAAATACCATGTCTTTTTTATCCATTCAGCTGTTGATGAGCATTTGGGTTGTTTATAACGTTTAGCTGTTACAAATTTTTCTGCTGTAAACTTGTGTGCACATATATTGCTGTGGCAAGATGTTTTCAATTCTTTTGGGAAAATATACAGAAGGGGAGTAGCTGGGTCAAATGGGACTTCCAAACCTAGTTTTCTGGGGTTTTTTTGTTTGTTTATTTGTTTGTTTGTTTGTTTTTGTTTTGTTTTGTTTTGTTTTGTTTTTACAGAATCTCCACATTAGTTGTATCATTCTAGGCTTCCATCAACAATGGAGAAGAAGTTTTTTTCCCCCATTTCCTTGCCAGCATTTGTTATTTGTTATTGGTTGATTTCATGATTAACCTATTGTTTCTGGGGTGAGGTGAAATCTCAGTGTTGTTTACTTTGCATTTCTCAAATGACCAATGATGTTGAACGTTTTTTCTTCATATTTTTTATCATTAGTATTTTTTATCTGAGAATTGTGTATTTATCCCAGGTGTCCATTTTTAGATTGAGTCTTTGGATTTGGAAGTCTGACTTTGTTTAATTCTATGTATGTCTAACATAGAAGTCTCTTGTCTAAGGGACAGTTGGTTAATTTTTTTTTCCCATTCTGTAGGTTGTCTTTTCACTCTGCTGGTGATTTCTTAGGATGTGCAAAAACTTTTAATCAGATGAGATCCTAGTTGTTACTCTTTGAAATATTTCCTGTGCAGTTTGGGTTTTGTTCATGAACTCGTCGCCTACCACAATGTCTTTAAGATTTCTACCTATCTTTTCTTCTTGTAGGTTTAATGTTTGTGTTTTAATATTTAGATCTTTGATTTACTTTATTTTACTGCATGGTGATAGACATGTGTATCTGTGTTTTTTAAAAAAAATCATATTTTTTTACATTTTAATGTTATCATTTGATGACTACCGATTTTTGTGTTTTTAAATAGTTTGTACCTGAATTTTATTTGTAAACAATTTACAAATAAAAACTTTTGTCACATTTTTTACTTCAAAGTGAGCATAAAAGCTGAAGGATGTAGAGAGTAAATTGAAATGTTTTGTTCATGGCTGTGTTGTTCTCTATAACTTACATCAGTTAAAGTGACTTCCTATAGTATTTAATTATGTTGAATTCCTCCACTCTCATGCTAATGACAAGTATTCTTTTAAATTTAGTTAATATGAAATGGAAACATAATTATTTTTAGTTAACCTCATAGTGCTGATATATAGATGACATTTAGTTGGATATAAAAATGGAAAAATGGTTTGTAGGTGTAGGTATGTTTAGCTGTTCGGTCTCCACCTGTCCCCGGGATTGTGCCCAGGGCCGTCCCATTGAGCTACATCTCTGGGATTTAAATTTTTTAATTATGCCACGGGGTTAGTACCTACGTTGCCTCAATGGGCCTGGAACTTGCAGTTCCCCAGCCTCAGCTTCTCTCAGTGCTGGAATCCAGGCATGTGCCTGCTGTCTGACTAACTTCTTCTATACTTAGGCCATGAGTATTTTCTTACAGATGTATTTGTTATAATTTAGATAGTGCTTTTGACCCTGAACTTTTTTTGTGTGTGTGTGTCTGTGTTGCACGTATATTTCCAGTTTTTCAAATACAACATTGTGACTTTGGGATAATTTCCACTGTTTAATGTAGCTCTCTCTTTGTGTTACTACGAGCTCTCCTTTATAAATTTCAAGTTTTGGAGGTACATGTTTTTACTTCTAAATTTTTCAATTATTTTGACATAATCAAGTAATTGTATAAAAATTATTTTTTAAAATTTTATTTAAGGAGAAAAAGAAAAAACAGAAAAAGGGTACAAGTTATATAGAATTTCAGAAAAAACAAACAGTAGGAAATCACTAGTTAATAGATTACATATTGTCATCTTAGAAATAGTTGTTCATGTTACAAAATTAAAGCATATAAAGTGGACATTCAAACAGTGAGACTGCAAATAGTTCTGTTCAATGATCCAACAAAACTCAGTAATATGGTTTTCTATCTTATGCACTTAAATATACATGCAGTTATATCCTTTAGAGCACTTTCTTTTCCTCTCTTCTTTACAATGACAATTACACATTTTGGGTTTTATCACTCCTACAGTTCTTATTAATTTTTGAAGAGAATAAAACCAAATGTGACATAACAAAACAGACTCAGTCAAATCAAAAGGATGTACATAATATATAATGTAAAAACAAAATACAAGGTGATCAACAATGGTTACCATAATGCCTCTTTCTATCTTAAAAAGAATTGCCTATATCATCAGTTATAATAAAATTGAACAAAACAGTAAAGAACAAAACCAATAAAACCAAAACATTGGAGACATTACAGGACTTCAAAAGAAGATAAGAGTCAAACCATAATGGCCGTATAATGAATTTTATTGTCTTCACAGTTGTTGCCTGTACTGTCGAACTTGGTACTATCAAGCAAAACAGAATAGAGGAAAATCAGTCAAAACGAGATGGTGAGAGCAATTCAGGGTTTCAAATCAAGTTAACAGGAAATTAAAGTGGGTTACTATAATATATCCTGCTATTTTTATTTTTCCCTTAATTAAAAAGATAAAAATAAAAAAGTAAATAATAAAAAAGGATATTGAGATAAAAGAGGAGATACAACAAAACAGCACAGGTCAAAACATAACCATTTAAGCAAAATAGTGTTTCACCACAATACATCCTGACATAAAAGTAGTTATCATAGTGTCTCTTTCCTTAAAATCTTTGAGTATAACTTCATATACTGTAGCACCAAACATATTAAAACAATGTAAAACCATTCAAGAGAATGCAGTATTACAGGGTATTTAGAATCAACTAACAGAAAATGAACAATGGTTTCTGTGTTATCTCCTTGTTTATAAAGCTTTTGTTTATATTATCACATATAATAAAACTCAATAAGATACAACATGTCAAGACCGATGGAGACCGAAGAACAAAAGTTTGATGGGACTTCAAAACAAGATGATATTAAATCAGCACTAGCTATTATGATGTTGTTTTCTCCAGAATAGCTGTTCCTACTGTCTAACCTTCTCTGCCTCATTTCTGTTGAGCTCTTTTTCTGTCATTAGTTGTCAGTTTGTCTTCATCATTTTGCTTTCTGCTCCATTCATTGTGGCCTCTCTGCCACTGTTCCTGGAATCTTGGTATTTTTCTTTTTTAGAATGTCCTGCAGTATTCTTTGTAGAGTTGAATTGGTAGTTGCAAATTCCCCTAGTTCCTCTTTATGCTGAAAGCACCTTGTTTTTCCATCAATTTCTAGGGACAGTTGTGCAGGATATATCAATCTTGGCTGGAGGTTATTATCTTTCAAAGCTTGAATTATTTCCCCCCACACTCTTTGTGATTTGATGGTTTGTGCCGAGAAGTCTGCTGTAATTCTGATGGGTGTTCCCTTGTAAGTGATCTGTTTCTTGTCTCTGATGGCTTTTAATATTCTGTTCTTATATTGGATTTCTAGAATTTTGATTATTATATGCCTGGGTTAAGTTCTGTTTGGGTTGTAGGTGGCTGGGTTCCTGTATGCCTCCTACATCTGAATATCTTTACCATTTGCTAAATTAGGGAAATTGTCCTGGATTATTTCTGTGAATAGCCTTTGTAGTTCATTTGTTTGTGTCCCTACTTCTTCTTTCATGTTCTTAATTCTTAAGTTATAGATCCTCTTATCATCTTCAAGCCTTTGTATTATTGCTGTTTGTTTCCTTGTTATTTTTAAGAAGTTTTTCATTTCATGCTCCCACATTACAAATCTGTTCTCCAGTTCAGATAATCTATCCTTAGTTTCTTTTAAGCTGTTATGCCAGCTTTCAATAGAGTTTTTAGTTTCCTGGTAATCTCTTTGGACTTCCTTCACATACTCTATGTTTTCTCTATTTTCTCCATCAAACAATTCCCCCCCCCCTTTTTTTTTGTTCTTCCATTCCAGTTCTTCCATGACCTGTGCTGTTTTTTCTTGCGTGGTGCTTAGCATTTCTCTAACTATTCTACTTATATCTTGCTTTACTTCATTAAAGACTTCACTTTTGAACTCATCTATGAGGCTCTGGAGATATTGCTTTATGTCTATTGGTGCCGTGTCTGATATTGCATGTTTTCTGTCCCCATTCTCCTTTGTATTTACCTTTCCTGGATCAGTGTTCTCCGGATTGGGGGCCGAGGACCCTTTCTTGTTGCTCCCTCTTCTCATACTTTTTGTTCCTTCCTTACAAGTGTATATAGGAGGCCCAGTTTGTTTCTTTGTCGGTTACAGTTTGTTTGAATCCACCAGCTTGGTGTTCCCACCCACTGCAGTGTACTAGGGAGACACAGACCTTGGCAGACTCTGCTGGGCCTGCCTCTCCAGGTCAACCTACTGAAGGCTTCATTGCCAGGGTGCACCACCAGGCACTGGGACCTGGTTTGGGCTAGCCTAGTGGGTCTTAGTCCGGAGCATCACCCAGGCCAAGCACTCCCCACCAATCCTGCTTGAGAGGGGAATATGTGACTAAAGTCACTGCAGTGTCCTGTTCCGGCTTGTCTACCTGGTCCCAGAATGTCCTCTGTTGGAGTCTCGTAGTCTATGGAAGGGTCCTCGTTCCTCTCACTCACCGCAGTTCCATGCAGGGCTCCCCGCCAGTCCTGCTCTCAACTCTGTTCACTGATTCTCACTCTCAGAGGTTTCGCATCTCTGTCCCTGCTGTGCCAATTCAGACGCAGGAGCAGCGGCAAGAAATTCAAATCATGGTTTCTAGAGGCATGGGTTCCCATTTCAGTGCTGAGATTTTATCTGTTCTGGTTATAGCACCGGCTTTGCATTTCCAGTTGGTTTTTCTCAGCTTAGTTCCTTCCTGGTTCAGCAGGGTATATCTCCCCTTGCTCAGGACTCCTTACACCACACCATTCCTGGATTCTAAGCTGGCTATCTTAGAGAGCCTCTGTAGCTGCTGTTATCTATCTGCCATGTTCTCCAGGAAATCCTGTATAAAAATTATTAAAAACTTCTTCAGATCAGGCTAAATAGTAGTAAATCTGAGTAGTAAATTTGATACTGAGAACTTTCCAAACATAAAGAAATTTAAAAGTGAATCTTACATAGTTTAAACATGCTATTTTGTTTACAGTACGAAAACAAGCAAAATAAAGAGGTAAACTTTTTATCAATGGACAAAGTCATAATCTGTTTAACTGATGGTGAGCTCTTATAGAGCAGTCAGTAAAAAGCCCTAAATGTTTTTTTTAGAAAATTCACAGTGAACATATTTTGCCTTTGTAGTCAGGAAATCAATTAGTGATTGTAATAAATTAAGTATGAAACAGCATTTTATAACTCTTGGTATTTGTAAGTTTTTACCTGCAGATTTGACCTTACTATCTGACTAGGTGTGTTGTTAAATGGTCTTTTATATTGTAAATTTAAATAAGTGATGATTTATTATCTGAAAGAAATGCAATGATAATTGCATTCCTTGGGACATGTCAAGTACAAAGCGGAAGGAAAAGTAAGGTGCTGATCAAGAGATGCAGGCAAGGGGCTGGGGATTTAGCTCAGCGGCATAAGCGCCTGCCTTGCAAGCAGGCAGTCGTGAGTTTGATCCCCGGTACCGATAAAAACAAAAAACAAAAAACAAACAAAAAAAAAAAAGAGAGAGAGAGATGGAGGCAGGGGAAAAGAAGGGGAGGGAAATGTTACAAAGAAAGGAATTGCTATGAACGTGTGCCACCAACTCCACACAAGAAATGTAAACATTGTGTACAACAACCATGGATTAAAAAGGTGAAGGGGATCCAGAGATGGATGTAGGGATATAGGGCTGAGCAAGGGAAAGATATTTAAAAAGAAGGAATTAAAATGAATTACGTGTAGGTTATGTACATGTTCCTAATTAAGAATGAAAACATCATGTGTTATAGACATGTACTAATAAAAAAAAAAAAGTACCAAAAGGTGCTGACGTAATATTTTCAAAAAGAATTAGTGACAGTGAGATGGACAGAATTCTTATTTTTAGCTTCTAATGGAGGCTGTGAGGCTGCACATCTTCAGCTCTGTTGAAGAATTGAGAAAATGTCAGTCCAGTTACCAGGATTGTATGTGCTTTGCCATAAAATACTAGTGTTGGTGGGCTTCTTCAAAGGATATGTAAAGGAGCAGTTCTCAGACATTTATCAGGTTAACTGGATGATACTTACCTGAAGCGATATGATGTGAACAGAAATTTTCCAAGAATTTCAATAAAATACATGCACTTAGATTCTTTGATTTGTATTCCAGTCTCACTTTCCCAAGTGGTGAGGATTTTTTTACTTTGGCAGTTTAAATTGTCAAGAGCAGAGTGATGTAATTAATCAGGTAAAACTATCACTATCCAGATTGGTTGCAGAAGTGTAGACAGATCCAGTCTAATTGTCGGGTAGGCTGTCCTAGCTAACACATAGGCTTCTTCTGACCTGGCCAGGAAGATGCTGAGGGATTCAGATATCCCTCACACCAGAAGTACCATTCTAGTGCTACAAAACTGTGGCAAATATTTTGTAACCAAATAATATAGTGATGTTTGCCTGAGTGACTAAGTTGGTATACACCCATCAGTATTTCTAAAGAAGTTGTGCTTGAGTGTGGAGAGAGTTCACTTGCATTTGCTTTCAGTTCACATCTGCCCACCTCACAGCCTATTAAGCATGTTAATGGTGGTTATATCTGTGTCTTTTGGTTGTCTTGTTTACCTTTTGTTCTCCAGGTGGAGTGCTCATATTGTTTATTCCACTTCCTTACCTTGAGCTGAGTCACCCCCAATACCTCCCCCTGCAGCATCTTTGCTCTTTTTGTGTGCATATAATGTGCTCAGAACTCCCACTGAAAATAGTTCTTTTCCTGAATTAAAAAATAATACCTTAAGTGTTTTTGACCTGCCAGGTTCACCGGTGTGCCCTGTTACACAGTGACCACCATTTCTAAACATCAGTGGGTCCTTCCACCAAATACTGGTAATTTTAGTTTGTTTTTCAGTGTTTTCCCCAGATTTCCGTGGCCTGGAATTTGCTGTCTCTCTGTCTAAATACCCTGGCCATGCTCTGTTCAGGCCCTGTAATCCCTTCATGCTTTCTCTGCATGCAGTTTATTTAATCTCTTTATTCTTTTGCTCTTACAATGTCAGTGTCTGTGTTTGGTTTAGGGTAGATTTTCTACATTTTCCAATCATGGAAAAAGGAATCATGTACCTGACCTTAGCAAAATCTAACTGTCTTAGAAAGAGGGGAGACCTGGCTTCCTGGCAGGAAAACTGCGATGTTTATATTTTGGAGCTATAGCAGTACCGATAATTGGCTTTTCTTCTTGTTGAAATTGAAGGGTTCACTTAGCAGTAAAGGCTATTTGCTGCCTACACCACATGAGAGTAGAATTGGGGAGCCATCAATATTGGTTTTACTCTTAGACCATAAATACTGTCAGTTACATTTACATCCTTGAAGAACATAATAATTTTTGCTGAGCATATAGTTATTGAATTACTTACTGTGTCTCTCTTTTTACCTCAAGAGCAAGTTATACCTACAACTTACTTGCATAGCAGGAGCCCCATCATGCACTATGATTTAGTATGGTTGGGTTCTATACTCTTACACTCCAAATTTAAAATCTGAAAGTGTTTCACATATGTATGCATGGTTTAGTTTAGCATTTTTCAGTTAAAAAATATAACAGTTGCTATTTTTACTTTATATAAGAAAAATGTGACTACGTTCATCTCAAGAAAAAAAAGATTGATTTAAGCTCCATTTATTCAGTATACTGTATAGGGATAAAAATAGGATCCCCAAAACACACTTTGGAACACCAGAATAGTTTGGAAAAACTGAATAAAGGAGACCACTAATTAAACATATTTTTTTAAAAAAGTCTAATCCAAATGTTGGACATAGCTTCTAGAAGAATACTGATGCTGTAGTACTTAAATAACAATTAAAGATGGCTATTTGTAAAATCAGTCAATTAGTTAATCAATCAGAAAACTCTTCAGGGTGTACTATTAACCATAATACATATGATACAACTTATAATGATTCTACCCACTATCTGTTGCTTCTATGGTAATGTGAAAGAGTAAGAATTTGGAAGAGAAAGAATTAGAATTTTGATCTATTCCTGGGCTATTAACGCATGGCGCAATTTCCCCTCAGTGCTGGGCAGAGGCACTGAGCTGCAGTTCCCAGTCCCTCTAGACTGGGACCAGAGCAAACAGCTGATGTTCTGTGTCACGCTGTGTTGCTAAGCTATGATGTTCAGTAGGTTAAGGATACTAATTGTATTTTGGGACTTAAGATGTTTTCGACTTAAGATGGATTCATGCAAATATAACCTCCTAGGACTTTGTTTTATAGTCTAAAACTATTATATTTTTATCTAATTCCTTTAGTTTATGAGTGTTTGAACAGGCCAGTTTTCATCATTCAGTTGTGGTATTTATGTGTCTTTTGAATGACTGGAGAAATTGCTATGTCATAACAGTGACATAAACTACTGTGGAAACAAAGAATGGAGATGTATTACATGGAGTTGTAATGTGTTGTGTGGAGTCAATATGAAAAATTAGGGAAGTATCTTAATATCAAGAAGATTCTGAAAGTAGAAACAGTGGGTAGGACTGGGAATCCTAGAGGAAGGAAGAGCATTCATAAACCCAGGGAACGTTGGAGGACATTATGGAGAAATGAGTGAGTTTAAGTGATTGTTTTCAGGTCTCTTGGAGTCAGGGGTGCTGTACAGGGTGTTGAGTATTAGTCTACAGGATGTGGGCTTCATTTCTAGCCAAGGAGAAGCTGTCTAATTAATATGCTACAGTGTCTGAAGCATGGCATGGTGACTGTACAAAGCAAGGATCGTGATCCGGATAGGTGACAGCTGAGAGCTCAAGTAGGAGGCTCAGGAAACCAAATTTCTCCTAGGCATGAAGACATCCAAATAGTCTCACAGATAATGGTTAAGAAAAGACTAGCTAGGCAGGCATGAGTACAGCAGACAGAGACCTGGGAGTCCACAAGGACCATATGGTGAATGTGAGTCAGCAGTGTTGTGCTGTTATTGAAAAACAGAAGCGACACTATGGGGAATGTATTACCAGGAGGGAAGCGTGTGAACGGCGGGAGGGAGCTTTTCTGCTCTATTCAGAACTGTTCAAACTTTTACTTGTCCTGTGGATGCCATGGGACTTCACTGTTTAAGAACATGTTCAGAAAGTGCAAAGAAGTCTAGAGGAGACCTTTTCAGACACTAGAAGGGATAGAAGACAGTATTACCTGCAATCTTGGCTTCCAGAAATAAAGTTGTGAAAGTGTGATAAATATGTTTTGGTGCTGTGAGGTCCGTGGAAATGTTAATGTGAATTCTCACAGCTCATATTTATGCTTTCCCAAGCCTTCCTCTTCAGGATACAATATTACTTGTTTCTTTCACATTTTTTTTTTTTTTTTTTTTTTTTTTTTTTTTTTGTACTGGTATGTGCTGTGGGCTTTATTAGGAAAGGCAGAAGCCAGGAGCTTTGGAAACGCTGCCGTCACCCTCCTCCTGGGGCTGTGCTCACCCTCGGTTATAAGATGCTGCGACCCCATCATACTTCACGGAAGAAGCCTGTCAGTGTTTGAATGTCCCTGAGATACAGCTCAGCGCTATCTGTCCTCCCACTTCCACATCACTAAATGAGGCCGACTCTAGCTGCATGGGAATTAGAGGGATTGTAAATGTCCAGCTTCTCCTGCTTTGTCACCTGGTCAATGACAGTGTACTTTGAGTTCCTGCCTAGCTTCACTCATTGAGGAAAACTGTGGCTGCCAAGAATTCTTTTATCATACGCTTTCAAGGAATTTGTCTTTTGCTCATAGCACTTAGCACGATTAGCAATTATATACTCATTTGTCTATGTAATTTCCTCATGCCTGTCCTTGCCACCAGACTGCAGCATGAGAACAGACTGCTTTCACCTGCTGGTATTTTCCCAGAACTTCTATAGAAATGTGTTCCACGAAGAATAATTCTACCTAGGCCAGAAAAGGGAGCGAGAAGAAAGGAAAGCAAGACTTGCGTGTCAGATTGAGGTAGGTAGGATTTGACCCTTCAAAGTGAGGCAGCCTGGAAGCTGAAAACACTGACCTCTTGGAAGTCCAGGGAGAAGAGAGGGTAGTAAAGGTTGGAAAGAGAGGAGAGGAAGAATGAATGGAGAAGGGATGGTGCATATGTTCCCAGGTGCAGTCAGATAGGAGGACGAACTTCCAATGCACCTGTGACTGACGGCACTGTTTACTTCGCATTAGCTAGAGGGGAAAGTTTTAAAGGTTTTCAACACAAAGAAATGATAAATGTTTGCAGGGATAGATGCACTAGTTACTCTTAGCTGGGCATTGCACCCTCTATAGGTGTACAAAAGTATCACATTTTGCCCTAAAAACCCATACAATTACTATGTGTCCATTAAAACTGAAAAACATGTATTAAAAACAGTGTAATTCAACTGAATAATAAAACCTAAATCCTAAACTAGGAGGCAGCACACTTTAGTACAAAACAGGGTGAACTATGTTTAGGTGGAAATCCTGGCTGTTATTTATTAGCTAGGGCCAGTTATTGACTTTCTCTTATTCTGATCTTTATCATTTGTAAAATGAAGATGATTCTATTATTAGTTTTGCCTGCTTGGCAAATGCAAAGTCATGAGTTCGATTCCAGGGCTCTCCTCCCAACAGTTCCTTTTCAGGGTTACTTTAAAAATCAGAGTTGGCCAGATGTGGTGGTGCACACCTGTATTTCTAGCTCTCAGGAGGCTGAGGCAGTAGGATCACTGTGAATTTGAGGCTGGCTTTAGCTACATAGTGTGACCTTGTCTCAAAAATCAATCAACCAAACAAACAAACCCTAAGACTCAAAGAGTTAATAATGTAAAAAGTACCTTTAACATAAACTGGCATATAGTGAAAGCAATGCATAATCTTTACGAGGAAAGTTATCCTCACTGTTTCTCCACTGCAGAAGTAAACCAAACATTGTAATCTTACAATCATTTACACTGTAATCTCTTTATGTGTGGCATGAATGCCATTAGCTTTGCACAAAGCCATTTTCAATTGTCCTAGCTGATTGATGCTTTAAACAAATTATCAAATGTAGCCACAAACTCCTCATTGCCACCATAAATAGATGACTTCCTTACATTGGAACTGGAGTAAATACATTTGTAATGCATGTATGCATGAACCCAATGTGTTTCAGTTAATTTTCTTATATTGTAATTCATTTGCTTATGAATTGCAAAAAAATATTCTGTTGGTTTACTTTGTGTAGTTTCTGGATACCATTTAATTCTTCAGGTTTTTCTGAACCTTTTCTAGTTTTGACAGCTTTTACTTCTTATCACGAGTTTGACTAAGAAGCTCCTTCCAAGGGCTTAACTTGATATAGTGACCTGGAAATTGGTAGTTTTTATTTAATAGTTACCAAAATTGCAGTTATGCTTATTTATGGATATTTAACATTTTCAGTGCTTAACATTTTCATATATATACACTTTATGAGTACACAATACAGTTATTTGATTATTAAACATAGTAGATATGCTTAATCACAGTGGAAATATTGTACCTATAGCCAAAACTCTTAAGACTAAAGAATTGATTAATAGATGATGTAGCTCCTGGTGTCTCAGCTTAGTAGAATGTTGCCTTTGGGAACAATTTGTATTTGCATTTCCCAAATCTTCGTAATTCTAATGGAATATTTGAGGTAGTCCTTGTGGTGATAATTTCTCATAATGCTAGGAAACTAATAATGCTGTTCAATTGAAAGCTTTCTTGCCTTCTAATTTTCTCCTTTCTCTTAAAAAAAAAAAAAACTATGCATTATACTTGTATAACTGAAAAGCACTAGCTAATCTTTTATGTTGAAAGTGTATTATACATTGTTTGAATGTTCTCAGCCCCGTTAGTGTTGCCAAGATGACCTGGTTTTGTCAGCCTGGTACAATTTCTTAGTATTATTCCTAGTATTATGCTAGTATTAGACCCCATTTTCCATCGTACAGTCTGACCATTGTCCTCACCTTTTCCATTTCAAAAGAGAAAAATTTTGCATTACAAAATGCGCTGTTGCATTGTAAGTCCTTGAAAGGAAAAGATTCATCCTAAAATAACTATTCTACTTAAGATTCTATACCTTGTAAGTTTTGTAAACCTTAGCAGCAAAACTTACTTTTGCTTTTTGTATCTACTTGATATTTTAGTTTTTGTAAATTAAAAGTATTAAAATTAGATTGCAAACCTTTAATCAGAATGCTGTTTCTAAATATCTTGAGTATGGAGCAAAACTTGTAGATTTTAATTTCACCTGTTGCTCACTGACCTTAGGTAGGTTTCGTGAGCATTTCTGAATCCTAACTTCTGTACCATAAAATATCAATGCCAGCCTTCAGAGTTGGCATGAAAACAGAATTAGTACATATAAAATTCAGTTTAGTACCTGAAACATTGTTAACAACATTATTATTTTTTAAATGTTAGAATGGAAGAGCTCTGCTTTTGGAAACCTGTCTTGCATATATTTACTCTAGTAAGACAATTTTATTCTCTTGTAAGCTGACAAAATTGTCAAAATGAAGACTATATTTTTGTTTCTTGTTAAGTTTTATGCACCTTGGTATGTTTCTCTTCCTATTGTACCATTATGGCTTTTTCTCAAACTCCTATAGTATTTAGGAGTTTCATAAATTTTCTGAATGCCATTAGTAGTTTGCATATTGTACCATTTTGAAACAGAATTCTTATGTTGGCGCTCTAGTGGTGCAGTGAGTTAGTGGGTGGTACTTACACAGAACTCTCATGTGTAAAAACATTTTAATTCCTGTTTTCCTGTTTAATCATTTGAAAGTACTCTGTTTTTGGGAAGTCTTTTCATATATTCTAGTTTATAGTGTTTATAGTGCTACATGAAGTATCTTAAACAACTGTTTTATTATTTTTAAATTAATTTTTAAATAAGAGTTTTAGTTGTTTTTTGTTTTTTGTTTTTTTTTTTTTTTTTTTTTTTACTATTTAGTCACATTTTACTTTTTTTCTATTAATATATGGCTGAAGCTTTGGTATGTCTCCCTTCAACAAAGAGCTCCAAATGACTGGGTCACCCTGCCTTTTTGCACTCAGACATGAAAATAAGCAATTAAAGTAACAGAGGATTCATCTACCTCCCACTATCCTTGGTACATGTCTGGGTAAACAACAGGATCTCAGCTGCTTTAACTTTCCCTAGAACGTGCAATGTGTCAGCATACTTACACACTGCCTTTCTCCTCAGTGCTCACAGAGGAGTCCAGTTGGGCTTCCATCTTCCTATCTGAATGCTCACATACAACTAGTCATTTGTTATGCTAAGCATACTGATTTTTTTAAATGCTATCCAGGATGGACATGAATCTCTTTTTAATTTCTGGATAAGTGCTTTGCATATATTCAGAGTTCAAGTTTCCAATGAGGGTTTTTTTTTTTTTTTGTTTGTTTGTTTGTTTTGTTTTTGCTCTACTTTCTTTAGTTCTGTATAGATTCCCAAGCTCAGGTAAACTGACTTTAGAATAGGGACTGAGCAAGCAACTGTCAACCATATAACTTGAGGGAACACCTAACTTACTCTCCGTGTTAATTCCTGTTGGGCATACTGGTTCTGTTGTATTATAACCTGAGACAGCAGCAGGCCAAAGCAAAGCAGCAGGAGAAAAGAAGATGACTCTTTATGGAGAGAATGGTTGCTTTAGGCACACTATGTCACTTAATCCTCTAGGTAATGCTAGGAAGGTAATATTATCATCCTGTGGTTTGGTGAACATTCTAATGCCTTAAATGCAGAATCATAGCTAAATTTACCTAATACATTTTTAAAAGGAATGTTACAGCATTAAAATTTTATATTTCACTTACACTCAGGTTTTTCCTCGTTCCAAATATCTACCTGGCACTTAAATTGATCTCCAAGGGATAGCACTGTTGCTGAGACTGCATCTTAGCATTCTCACCTACTTTAGTAATTGAACCCTTAAATTTGGCATAAAGCAATACATTTCCAGTCTCCCTTCAGCTACTCATGGTTATTGACTAAGTTATGTATAATAAAACATGAGTGGAGTGATGGGTGCAGCTTGCAGGCCTATCTTTTACAAGTCTGGTGGTGCCCCTTGTCCTTTCCTGCTCCCCACAGGCTGAGTTGTGTTAGGATAAAGTGATGTGGAGCACAGAATGGAAGCTGCATTTTATGGATGAGGGAGCTACAGTACATTTTAAAAGGAAGAACCCAGACGTGAGATATAGAACAACCTGATCAAATCCAATCGATGTATACTCCATCTGTTACATGAAGCAGAAGAGTTCTATTTAATCCCTTTCTCTGTTGGCTTTTGTCATAGCAACTAAGCTGATACCCTAATTACTTTAAACACTTTAAATAAGAGCACAAGAAATGAGAACATGATGAAAGGAACAACACTGTGACAGTTTATTTTCAGTGCCAGGACTCATCTGTTTTTTGTAGAGATCAGTGAACTAAATCAGGATATCATGCAGCTTATCAGATCCTGAGTTCTTTATCTGCTCTTCCCTTATTTTATGATACTGCTTTTATAGAGTAGCTTAAGAGAACAAACATTAAAGATCTATACTTGTTCTTAAAGGTCAGGGAGACAAACTAAGGGTTGATGAGGCAGGAGATTATGCATGGCATACTGGTAGAGATGTGGCATGACCCGTTAAATACAAAATCCAAGGATGCAAACACTGATCAGAATCATTCACAGAGTGCTATCTTCAATCCTTTTTGCAAGAACTCCAGCAGATTTTTCATAGAATCACTTAGACCTGATGTGAACTTGAATAGCAGAGATAGAAAAAAATGATCACAGGTAAGCCCAGAGCCACTATAAACTCTTGCAGGAGTCCACTCTTTTTTTTGCAGGTTGTGGCTCTCTTCTAACCTTCAGTTGGGCCACATTTGCTCTGCAGAGTGTGTTGCTTTTCTTTCCCTATCTTTAATAAATGTAGAAACCTCATTATCTCCTGTGCTTGTCTTAACCAGTTCTTTGTTTAGGACAGAAAGGACTTAAAAAACACCTAGAGAAGGAACTTCCACGAACCACCAGTACCCTCAAACCTTAAAACATTTTCACTGCAGATATGTTTGTTTCCATTATACTGTTAGAGCCAGTAAAATTACTACCATGGTCCCAGTGGATTCACAGTAACTCATATTCCATTTATGACCAGACTCCTGTAAATTCCTACTGTCACTATGGGTAGTAGATTGGGAGGAGCACAGTGATATTTCAGATTCCTAGATATTGATGTTAATTTAGACTCATAATTTTTTAAAATGTGTAGTTTTCTCCTTTCTATACTATGTAATTACTTTTATAAGTGGCTGATCCTTGGAGGAAGTTAAATGGTTCTTCAGTGCTATTCTTTTGTAAGGCTGGCCACTAGATGCAATCTTCCCTTGGGGTGAGTCTGTGGCCTTGAACAAGGCAGCTTTTCTTGGTCAAAGGCAGTTTCTAAAGAGAGAAGCAGCTGGGACCTATGTTGCTGTACACATCACTCCTAACATCTGGGAGGATAGGTATCATTGGGAGCAAGTCCACAGGTTATACCTTCAAATCCTAAGTGTGTTCCACTATCGCTGTGTAGTTGTTTTAGTTTTTATAGCATGAATAAACTGAGGCACACTAAGAAATCTAACAGCCACAGTGGACAACCACAGTAGGACAGTGGCACTTGGAAACCAGTTCCACTGCCAAAGAAACCATTTCTGCCGTCCCCCTCACACTATGCCTAAAGACCTTTATATGTCAGTGGCTGACTCATCACCTAAAATGTGGGAGAAAATATGAGATGCATTGGAACCCCAGAATTCACAAGGCTTATGTTCTTAGAGCACTTGTGGAATGGGAAAACACATGAATTTCAGATATGGTCAGAAAAATGCATAGAAATGCCGATTTTCATAGTTTAAACCCTGGATGTGCTATGTAACTTAATTTAATAAAATACTATGTTGATAAAGCCAAGGAAAGTACAAGGCATTTTGCTGGCATCTTTGTGATCTTAGGGCTTTAGAAGAACAAAATTAACATTTGAGATAGGTACATGCGATACACCAACTTGCTGTGATGTGGGAATTGCTGGTCTGTCTACAGAGATGTACTACAGGGCAGCAGCCAATCAGCAGTAAGGAGAACTAAATGACGCTCTCAGATTGGCTACTTGCCAACCTTCCATTAAAAAAAAATTGTGAAGGATATTTGTGGTTTGTACAAAATTGCAGGAGTTTCTGCAAACAGTTGTTAGTTAGGTTCTAATGAGAAATCCATGAGTGACTGACAGGCCACAAACTGAACCTCCACTTTGTGGGGGCAAACTGTATTTTGTAAAGTAGAAAATGACTCAGTTCAACAAGGATCATTTAAATGAATCAAATGAATATTACTTTAGGAACGATAAGAAAAAACTAGTAACATGATCTTACAGTTGTGTCTATCTTGATTTTTACATTATTTTTCCATACAGAGCTATAAATAGATTTTCGTTATTGAGTGGTTATACTTAGTCTGCTGGCTGAGTTTTCAAAGCCCGACAGGGTAAAGGTTTTAGACTAAGATTAGCTAAGGTAGTTGGGTAACTGTGTGTCATTCACATGACACACAGCCTCTCTTTATAAGTGTCAGTGCTTAACGGTACATAAAACCTTTTCTTATTTTGGTACAGGGTCTTTTATTTATTCAGTGACTCAGAATATATACATTGGAACAGCTTCATATTATTGCTCAGGGAAAATCTCTCAGATTTAGTTTGCTTTAATTGATGGAAATGTCCCCATTGGTTAGGGAAAACATGTATGGAGGTATTGAACATTAGGAGACAGCAAATCCCACATCGGATGACAATATGATTTTGCTCTTTGTGCTGCACAGAACACTCTTAGCTGTTGCCTACCTCCAGTGGAACCAAAGCACCAAAAAATTGAACTTATTTTTTTTGTCCCAATAATATTACCAGGCAGTCCTCGGAATCACAGTGTTTACAGCTAGACAGTCTGTAGTTTACAGTTCTAATCTCACCACTAAATTTTGCCACCAAATGTCTTGCTTTTGTTATTATTTTCATATTACTCTAGTATTCCAACAGTTTTCGAACACAATACTTCCATGTGTAGCATTCTGTTTTTAGTAGTGGCATTTCCACACACACAGTAGAGTAGTTTTCAAAGAGTTTATGTAGAATTAAATAAACACTGACAGAAAAACCCTTTTTTTCTAAACATAAAGTGGTGACAGTACCTTAGTCGTATGTTTGCCAGCCAGATTATAGGATCATTGTAAGCTTAATGATTTCTTTTCTTGTGAATTTTCTTTCCTTGTAAATTTTTTTTTTACCCTGACCAAAGGAGGCATAAGAGAAAAATCAAAAGGAAGCAAAATAGATGTTAAATGTTTTGATATTTGGCACTAGGGTGTTCTAAAGTTGGAAGTCACTTAAGTGGGTTTCCAAGTTGTAGAGTTGCAGAGAGCTCATGACCCCATATTAGTTGGAAGATCATTGTCATCCCTCACTCCCTTCCCTCACTAATGAGTTTAATAAGGATCATGATCTCACAGCTTGACACTTGCATGTTGTGGAGCATATTCATTGTTTATTTGTATTTTAGCATTATGTGTTCTGGGACATAATGATCCCTTTCCTTATGGAAGGTTGGTACGGGTACATAATACACGTTGTTTCTGTTTTATCCCTTCTCCTTCTCTCCCTCATAAGTTCTTCCATCCATGGCCTCTTTGCCACTTTTGCAAGTGCCATGGCCACTTGCAAAAGAGCTATCTTATTATTTTCTATAATCTCTTATATTTTTTCTTTATTTATATTTTGTTTTTCTCATACAAGAGAACCCACACGATATTTAAGATAGTGCATCCGATTTATCTCACTTGACATTGTGCTCTCAAGTTGCATTTGTTTTCCTATAAATGATGCATTTATTCTTCTTTGTGACAGTTATTTCATTGGGTACAAATACCATATTATCATTTTGCATTCATCTATTCTTGTGTATATGATCACTTGCAAAGTTTAGCTATTATGAGTTATGGTGCCTCAAACATGTATACATGTATCGTTATAGTAAGATCTCTTTAACTCTTTCAAGAAGGAAAATAGCTGCGTTGAATAGAACTCACTTTTATTTTATAGAAAAAAGGTAAAACAAAATTTCATAACAAAATAATAGAATAACAATAGTTAATACATTATATGTTTCTGTACAATAGTTTCTCAGGGTACAAGACATGGGCATAAAAATTTCTCCAATCAATATTAGCACAAACCTTCCTTTTTAATGAACTAAAAGACACTAATAGTATAACCAACTTGCATTTTTCCATTTTCCAAACTGTCCTTTCCCTTTTCTCCCATCCTAGTTCCTTTTTGCTTTTGAATGATTTCTTCCCATTTCACAATATCTATTGTACATTTTAGAAGCTATTTACTCTTTTAGTTTCTTACACCCGGGAGACAACACAGTGTTTATGCATGAATCTGATTTATTTTACTTACGAGTATGATCATTGTCTTGTTGAGGATTTTTGTGTCTGTTCATTAAAGAGATTAGCTTGTAATTTTCTTTGTGTTTGGGTCTTTTGCTGGCTTTGGAATTAGGATAATGCTAGTTTTCAGGAATGAGTTTGGTAATACACTTTCTCTTTTAATTTCATTAGACAGCTTGAGCAATCTTGGTGTTAAACTCTTTTGTATGCAAATTGCTATGTAAGTTACACTGTTCTTTAAGCTGAGTAGGTAACAACAAAAATATTCCTTTCTGTCTTCTATCTTGGCAGTTTTACTTTTGCCTTTTCAAAATCAAAATTTGAAAGCTATTGTGCAAGGGCTTGCATTGGAGTGTAGTATAGTTTAAAAAGTCTCTAGGAGCCTGGACTCTAAGCCCTTGTTTGGAATGTGTAAGGAATGGGAGGAATCAAGTATTGATAGGGAAATTTGACACTGACACAGTCTTAGCAAAATGAAACAAAAGAAAGTTTTACTTTTCTTACAAGTTTCAGCGATCTTTATGAGTTTACTACTAATTTGATGGAGTGAATCAACAAGCTTATTTAAGAAATTTCTTGTGTTTTATGTTTTCAACTGCTCTATTTTATCAGAATACATGAGTTATCAGAATACGTAATTTTATTCTCAGGTGCTATAAAAAACTTTTCATACACTAAACATTTATACTAGCCATATCCCATATCAGGGACAGAATTCCAATGAGAATGATAAATTCCTTGTCTTAGTATGTGCTGTTACCACTTGGCAACGGTATTTCACATTGGGTTGTACCAAGGTCAGCTAATGTAATAGTTACTTAGAGGATGGCAAGAATGCTGGTACTTCAAACACAACTTACTGTTACTCACTGACCTTGACTAAAGCAAAAGCTCACATGGTGCCTTATTTAGGCTGAGCTCAGTAAGTAAAGAAGTATGAAAAATATTGAATCTTTGTGTTGGCAGTTTTCGGGATATGATTTCTCACTAAAATTGAGAAATTCACTGGCTGTGATGCTCTTCTGATTCTGTAAATGGGTTCATTATAAATTTTGAAAAAGTCCCTTCTGTGAATTACATTATTGTCAAAACCTATTAAGCTCAACTTTCAAAGAGAATAGGAATATAGTTCTCACTTGCATTTTAATTTACCTTCTTTTTTATGATTAAGTACTGCATTCTGCTTTATGCAAGTTGGAGATTCTGCTAATGCAGCATCACTAAAAAAGGTTATAAAGTTTATTTTTCTAGTAATAATGATGAATTTATGTTGAGCTATGCTCCTCTTAGCATTTCATCTGTCCTGTTACCCCTGGCAATATTTCATGCATTGACTCAGTATCAGCAGTGTTAGGAATGAGCTCATGGCTAAGAATCAAAGGATTTCTTCTGTGTAAGTATATCTGGTTCAACAGAATATTTATAGTTGTGATCTTGACCTCCCTAGCAGAACACATCATTGTATCTGCTGGCCAGATTAGCAGTTTTGCATTTGGTTTACCTGAATCTGAAAAGGGGAAGATGTGTCAGTGTTATTGGTCTAGTGTATCATCAAATTAGGATGATGCTGATGGTGATGGTGATGGTGATGGTGATGGTGATGGTGATGGCTTCTATTTTTGAACAGAGAATTGTCTCAGTAGTTTCCTAGTAGCATTGTTGTACACAATCTGAGCACTTAAAAGTTGTACAATGAGTATGTGTTTAGAAGTTTCTGGTATTCAAGATTGCTTCTCTCAAATGCAGCTGCTGATAGACTAGCCTAGGTATTTGCCAGTGCAAAGGAAGTCAATGCTTAACACCTCTTATTTGCCGATATGTGAAATAGTAAATGAAATGGGACTTAGAGCCTGGCATACCTCTTTTTAAATACTATTTCCCTCCAAGCATAGTGGCATAAGCTCACAGTCTCAGAACTCTTGGGAGACTGAGGCAGGAGGACTCTTGCAAGTTTGAGACCAGCCTGAGCTACATAGCTGAGCTCAAGGTCAGCCTGAACTGCATAGCAAGACCTTGTCTCAAAAAGACAAAAAGAAAAAAAAATCACTAATTCTCTTAATTTAGTTAATGGTGTAGTGCTTCTTTCATTTTCAATTTTAAATATGAATACTAGGGATAATAGTACATATATGATGGATTTAAATGAAAATTAAATAATCAGTATTTAAAATATTCATTTTTTACCTGAGACAGTTAATACAATGTTGTTTCGCTTATCCAGATTTAACACATATTAAAAATCAGAGGGACTTTGATCTCCATTGAACTTAGGTACCTTTCTATCTCCTGGACACTATACACGGGTATAGTTTCTCTGATTCTTAAAATAGTGAAATTCTGAAGCCCTTTTTGGCAGACTGTTCTAAAACCTGACAGCACTCATAGTTGAGAACTTTTTCTCATCTCTAACCTACATCTTCTGTTTCTGGAATTCAATCTCATTTATTTTTCTATTGTCATCTGTGGAAATAGGGATTGAGTCACTTTGTGTTTATTAATCTCACAGTAACTTTCAAAACACCGATTTAAATAATTGCTGAGCTATCTTTGAGTTTTCTTCATAACCTAGATCCTTGGCTCTATGAAGAGCCAAGGCCTCAGGTGGTCCTCTTCACTTTGATGTGAGAATTTATTTTCTTGTCGGGTTTTGTCCTTGGTGGTTATCACTGAAAAGCACTTTGTTTCAGAATCTTGAAACAGAATAACTTGGATGACCTCTGAATGATGGAATTTAAACTAGTCACCATGAAAGACAGCTTGAAACCAGTGGCAGTACAAGTTTCAAAATTAAATTAAAAAATGGCTGTGCTTATGATTTGCCTGTTTTCTTTTAAATGGCTATGCTATGCTTTGCCTGTTTTGTTGCTTTTTCCATGGTCCTATTTGCATTTGCATACTTAACATGTGAATCACTTGATCTCTGTGTATGGAAGTCTTTTAAGGAATATAGGAAGAAACCCTTGTGAAACAATCTCAACTTCTTTACTTTTAGCTAACTTTTTGCTTTCCAAATGATGGCTTTTCTTACAGTTGAGCGGTTCATATGAACTGATGTGATTATATAATCAATTGCATAATTCATTTCTTTTTACCCTTGGTTCACGTGGACAGATAAACTGTCTGCTCTGCGGCTGAATGCAGGGCTGGATTCCTAAGCAATGGTACCGACATTTATTACTTGTTAGTGTGCTACTCTGGTACAGAGTGTAATTCAGTGAAAACTTTCAGCTCAGTGAAATTATATGTTTAGCTATGGGTAGCTTTCTCCTGGTAAGGTTGCAGCTTACACTTGTGTTTCAGTGTGATGCTTGCTTCCCTCGTGTTTATGCTGTGCAGATTCATACACCAGCAGACCAAGGCAACCCCTAAGTGCAGAACACTATGGCTACTGGCATGATCTAGTCCTGTACAGATTTCTCTCACGAAGTTTAGATAATAGTCTTGGTATGTTTGGTAGTTTATTAGTCTAGTAAATGCTTCTTTCACAATTACTGATGTGTTCAATTTTTATTAATTGATCATTGAATGTAGTACAATTATGCTGTCCATGAGCTGTTTAGTGATGTGAAATGATTGTCTCCTGATGGACTCTGACTTCATCAGCTACCACCTTATATTGATAATGTTATTTAAGTGAAATCTTGTCTTATAAAGTTCCAAGTAGGTACTAGAATTCAGGTTTTATGCAAATAATAATTAACCAGCTGTGTTCCTTGATGAAGTGTTTTTATGATATACAGTACCTGCACAGAATGGAAGACACCATACAGAGCTTTCACAGTCTCAGAACAGCAGGAAGAACTAATTTCCCTTTAGGGAAGGGTTTGAATGGAAAACGAAAGTTGGGAAAGACTTTTCCACAAGTAAATGATGTAATACAAAAACAGAAATCTTTTTTATCCATTCCTGGACTGATGGACATTTGGTTTGTTTCCAAGAGTTAGCTACTATAAACTGAACTGCTATTAACCTTGATATGTATGTATTGCTGTGATATGATATTTTTTATTTTTCCAGGGATATATCCATAAAATTAATAGCTCAGTTAAATGGGACCTGTAATCCCAGATTTGGAGGAATACCCACATTGATTTCCACAGTGGCTGCACCAATCTACACTGCCACCAGCAGTGGAAAATGTTTCCTTTCCCTTCTAGCCCCTCCATCATGTGTTTTGGTTGATTTCTTGATAACGTAAAAATTATAATATAAAAATGATAAAAGAAAGATAAATTCTTTCTCGAGTGAGATTAAATCTCATCACTGTTTTAATTTGCATCTCTAGAATGACCAATGATGCTGAACATTTTTTTCATATATTTATTTGCCATTTGTATTTCTTCAAATGGGAAGTAAGTATTCATCTCAGATGCCCATTTTTAGATTGGG
This sequence comes from Cavia porcellus, assembly GCF_034190915.1. Classification (NCBI taxonomy): domain Eukaryota; kingdom Metazoa; phylum Chordata; class Mammalia; order Rodentia; family Caviidae; genus Cavia; species Cavia porcellus. Next base: position 32,705,836 of record NW_026947501.1, read on the forward strand.
TATTAAATTTCAAGGGGTCTGATTTTTTAAAAATTTTATATGTTCTGGATATTAGCCCTTGTCTGAGACACAACCGACTACAATTTTTTTCACATCTTGTGAGTTCTCTTTTCATTCTCTTGGTGGTTTATTTTGCTGTGCAAAAGCTTTTTAGTAGTAAGAGATCTCAACTGATGATTCTTTGTATTATTTTGCGTTATGCTGGTTTTGTTGTACCTATTCTTGCAGCAGACATAGTGTTTATGTTTTAATACTAGGTCTTTGATCCATTTATATTTCAGTGCATGCTGAGAGACATTGATGTAGTTTTTGTCTTTATTGTGTGAAATTGGAGTCCCTCAGCCCTAAAGAAGGATAAACAGGAAACATTTCTAGGTAAATGGATGCACCTTGAGGCCATACTTTCAAGTGAAATAAACTTTTCACTCATGTATTAATCTTGCATTGCTTCTCTGGTATGAGAAACTAAGAAGTAAATAAGAACCAAAGTATCTAATAGGAACTGTGAAATGGAAAGAAATATTTCAAAAGGTAGAGGAACAAGGGAGCAGGAAAAGAGAAAGGAAGGAAGAGAACAGAAAACCAAACAATAAAAGAAGGATACAAGGGAAACAAAGCTTCATAAATATGGAAGAAAAGAGGGGTTGAAGGGAAGGGAGGGATTTGAAAAAAACAGAAGTGAAAGCATATTATATACAGGTACACATTCTCTATGATGAACATGATCATTATGTATATCTAAATTGTACCAATAAACTTAATTTAAAAAAAAGTAAATGAGATAATATGGACAAAGCATTCAAGCCAGAGAGGAAACTTTTGTGAAGCAGAAGACTCAGAGATTTTGTGGAAACTATGAGAGCTGTTTATTTCATTTGGAGCTTGGTTAGTGGTGGTGAATAAGGATAAAGCCTGAGAGTGCAAGCTTTGAATGTCCAACTAAGGAAAAAAAAAATTCAAGTTGTAGCTGGTATTTTAGCAGGTAATACTAGTAAATAGGCACCTATATGCCTTCTCTTCCAGTGGTCCCATCACTCTTAGTTTTTCTTGTAATTGTCAAATTGTTAGGTATTAAAAGGTATTTTTGGGTTTACTATCCTTAGCATCTATTATTATATGTATTTTTAAAAAACAGTTGATGAATGAATGTTGAATCATGAAGGTTAAATTTTACTTTGTTGGTAGAGCATGTTTCACAATCTTGCAAAGACTATAGCTGAAGATAATGGGTCTGAAAACATGGGAGCAACACTGAAATTAGACTGTCAGAGGCCACTTCCTAAGTATATGTCACTGACTTTCCAATCTGGCAGTTTCAATGAATCATCAGCTTCTCAACAGGGCTGACTTACAGTCTTACTCTTTTGAAGTTATAATTTGGTAGGTGTTGGTTGGTTCTGAAACTTTGCATTTTGATTGTAATATTTTGCTAGACAGGTGTGAGAACCACTGATATGAAATGCAGCGAGGGCTTGGCTCCCTCTCCCTCTGGGAACACACTCAGGAAATGTTGCAGAGACATAACTGAGTAACTGGGGAGTGGAATGTTTTTCTTAAGTTTAGAAAGAATCAAAACTAGTACCAGCTTTCAAATCTGATATCTGAGAGGATGGTGATGTGATCCATGAAGCAGCAGTGTTTCACCACGCAGGCAGAGAAGATAAACTGCATTTTTTTTTGTCTTTTTCCTTTTTTATCGGTACCAGGGATCGAACTCACGACTGCCTGCTTGCAAGGCAGGCCCTTATGCTGCTGAGCTAAATCCCCAGCCCCAATAAACTGCATTTTGATAGACAGAGAGAGTAGGCAGATGTAGAAAGGCATCCAGTAGCTCTGTCCAGCACAGGTTCCAAAGGAGATCAAAAAATCTAACAGAACTGAGGATACTTGCAAAAGACTAAGGAACTGAGGATTGTTTGATTATCATAAAGGGTGATATTACTCATTATATTAATGATGATTGTATCAAGTCAGTGATTATTAGAGAAATGGATATGATACAAGATATATGAATCCATAAGAATTTGCAAGATTGGCTTACAGTGGGCACCACACAGTCAGATGTGGAAGGGTGCCAGGATCTGTCTGCACACTGGACACTGAAAGTCTGGAGCTGATGGCACTGTCCAGTTTAAGTCTGTAGCAGGACGCTGAAGTCTGCGCTGGAGGCCAGGAAATGACATCCAAGGTGAAGACAAGGACTAGAGCTCACCCTTTATACCATTTAGGCTACAAGCCACTCTAGGGTGGATCTTTTGTACCCTAGGGTGTGGAATTGCTGAGTAAGTTTACTTGAGCTTCTCTTATTCAAGTCGACACAATCAACCAACCATCTCCAAGATAAAATAAGCAATACCATGCAATTATATATGTATATATGTACTTCTACAGAGGCCCTGAGAACTGACCAAGTTACAGGAGAAAAAGAGAGCTTGAATTTTCAGAAGTTAATTTGTCTATGATCAGAAAACCAATATGTGTGTGATTTGTATTTCTGGTGACTCCAGCAACTGACTCACTGAAAAGCTTGGTGACAGGTGCAGAACCCTGGAAAAAATTCAATTGTAGGAGTTTTTAATTCTAAAAAACAACAACAGTTTAAGAAAAAAGTTAAGTAGGTGAAAGTTGGTATATTAATAGTATCAAATCTTTCAGAGAAGAACTTTAGTATCAAAACTTGGAAAAATACTTGCTTTGATAATTTAGAGATCATTGACACTCTTTGAATTCGCAGTTCAGTGAAATGGAAATGGAAGAAAATAGATTCTGCAAGGTCCTAGAAGTTTTTCTTCAGAGCCCAGGAAGTTGTGTGTTGCAGCTTTCTCAGCTTGGTAGTTACGGGGAAGAAAAGGGAGGGTACTGTCTATAAATTTTTAAGGTAAAAATGTTCAGCTGTGTGAAACACTGAAATACACTTGGAAGAGTATGTTTGTTAGACAACTATAAAGTGCTGTTGACACGCAGATCAGTGGTAAGGCACTTGACTACCATGGGTGAGATGCTGGGTTTGACCCACAATAAAGCCAAAAAAAAGAGAAAAAATAAGACATATGCCATCAAAATTGGATTTACACTAGTTGATGGCTTTTTAAGATAGGAAATAACATATAATTGTAGCAGTGATGGATATTGGATGCATTATGATATAACTTTGTCTAAATTGTACTCCATTAGGAAGAAAAAGGGGTAGTATTAGAAAGGAAAATAGTGCTTTTATTTCCCCTGGAGAGAGCAAATATCTTAAGCTGCATAGTATCAGAGAATTAAGTATAAATGTGATGCAAAAATATTCAGTACAAAATAATCTAAAAAACCACAGACCGAATCTAACGTGTGAGAGCTGTATATCCCAGAAGGGCCTTAACTCAAAGCAAATGCTTATAATGAAATATTTACTCAAAATCAAGGTTGTTAATGCATATCCACTCAAAAAAAACGCATCTAACATTTCAACCTGTACTGCTCCTTCCTCCAATTTTGTTCCAAATTTCAACATTTCATATGTTTCAAATTTCATTTATTATTGACTTCATATTTATGATTTGTTTTTATTCATTTATTTTTTATCAACATGCCATAAAATTCATCATTTCAAAGTGTGGAATGCATATTTGAGAGTATTTGAACAGTTATGGAGCCACAATGTCTGTCTCATTTCAGAACATTTTCTTACCCCTAAAAGAACCTCCACCCCCCGCTATCTACAACAGTTACCATCCATTCTTTTCTCCCTCCAATCCCGCTATCTGTACAGTGTTTTTACAGATTTGCCTACTTCGACATTTTATATAAGGCGAATTATTCAGCGTGTCACACTTTTGTATACCTTCTTTGTTTTAACATACTCTTTTCACAATTTATCCATATTCTTAGTTCTTCATTTCATTCATTCATTCATTCATTCATTCATTCATTTCATTACATTTTTATGGCTGGGTCATAATATGCCATTGTTTGGATATAATACATTAATTTATCCCTTAATGAGTTGATGAGCACTTGAGTATTTCCACTTTTTATGTACTATGAATAATACCATCATGAATATTAGTGCTCAAGTTTTTATTTGGTGAAAGTATGTTTTCACTTTTTAATTTTAATTACACCTTATGAATGAGATTAGTTGGTTATATGGTAATTCTATATTTAATTTTTGAGCATCTACCATATAGTTTCGAAATGCCTGCAACATGTTACTTTTTTTTCCAGCAATATGAAGATTGCAGTTTCTCCACGTTATTGCTGACACTTGATGTTTTGCATCTTGGTGATTATAGCTATGATAGTGAATGTGAATGATATCCAGTGCTTGTTATACATTTTCCTACTTGGCTGATGATGGCAAGCATCTTTTCATGTATTGTGGCCACTGTTTCTCTTTGGAAATAATGTCTGTTCAAATCCTTTGTCCATTTTTAACTGAGGTATTTATCTTTTTATTATTAAATTTTTATGGTTGTTTGTATGTTTTGGATATTTGATGCTTAGCTATGTAATTTGCAAATATTTTCTTTCATTTTATGGATTGTCTTTTTTCTTTCTTGAGAGTGTCCTTGAAGCACAATACATTTTGATAAAATAAGTTTATTGTTTTGATTTGTTCTTCCCTTCACATCATTTAAAGAAATTATTTTCTAATTCATAAGTTGCCTTTGAAGAGTGTTATGGATCACATTTTGATAAGTGTGTACTTCTGGTGAATGTCTTTTTTTTGTTTGTTTGTTTTAGTTTTTGTCTTTTTCCTTTTTATTGGTACCAGGGATCGAACTCACGACTGCTTGCTTGCAAGGCAGGCGCTTATGCCGCTGAGCTAAATCCCCAGCCCCGATAATTGTGTATTTCAAACATATTTGACTAATTTTGTATATGATGTGAGGTAGAACTCTAACTGCATGTGAACAGGCAGTTGTTTAGTAGTATTGTTCTTACAAGGTCAATGGACTATAAATACAAGGTTACTTATACATATATTATATTATTGCATATGCTTATCCTTATACAAGAACCACACTGGTGACAGTAGCTTTGTAATAAGTTTTGCAAAGATACTGCTTTAAAAATTTACTACTACAACATTTATGGCTGCCATTTGGTTCGTATTTTTGAATAATCTGATTAGATAGAAGCTTTACTAATTATGCTTTTGTTTACTGTGACAAAAATATTACTGGGTAGTTTTTCATCCTCTAAAAATCTCTTGAGTGGGGACAAAGGAAAAGTGAATCGTGGGAGACAGTTTGAACAGCAATTGACTGTAATCATAGAAATTATTTTAAAAAGTGACTATCATTGCACAACATTTTAGCTCTACAGTGTGAATATGACTAGTTTCTAACTAAAATGTTATTTTAACCTTAACATTTATAGAAATAAGATAGTATGAAAAGAAATTCACTGGGAAATGCACTGGATATGCTTATGTTGCTGTTCAAGGTGCAGTTGTACATATGCGAAATGCAAATATTTAACTTGGTATCACTTTCCTGTTTATTAATATGAAAGAAAGCATATAAATGGTAAAAAAGTCAATTTCTTGTTTGATACTAAAATCAGTATTTATGTATGTGTTTATCAGAGAAAGAGGAAGAGACAGACATGTTAGAGACGTAGAGACAGCGACATCATACAAAAGAAATTTATTTCAGAAGATATTGCTGTTTTCGAAGACAAATGTAATGAAGTATACAAACAGCATAATAGGCACTTGCATACCAAGGATGTGTTTATTGGAGGTTATGGTTTTTCCTTCCCTCAATGTTGGCTTTTCTTCTACGTGTATATGTCACATTTACAGTCATATATGTCAGAATATATTCAGTATTCTCATGTAATGTGTGGCAGAATTCGCAATTGTTTGCTGGATAGGCACCTACAAAGTTCAAAGGAGTAATATTCTTTTTGTTTGCTTCAGACTAAAGTTATTTATGCAAACTGAAATTTGAATTGTTCGTTCAAACATTGGGGCCATACATCTGAGTTACTGTAGTTGGTTCTATTTCATTCATCATGTAAGGGAAAATGTAATATAACATGACTCAAATTACAACTCTTTCTGTCAACATCATTGCCTGGGTATAATGGTTTGGGACCAGTATATCTAAGAGTGTGGATTTGGAGAGTCTACATATTGATTATAATAATCTTATTGAAGAAAATAGGCATGTAAAATTCGGTGCTAATTATGCAAGTAGTTATTTCCTTGTGTGCTTTATTAATTTTTAGAAAAATCCCATGAAAAATACAGAAAAGACTTCATATCATGTATTTTGTTTTAGTCAACTTATACTATGTGAAGCTTTCCAAATACACTGGTGCAGCATGTGTCTGGTTTGTCTTGATGTGGAAAAAGCATCATTTGCTAAATTGTACGTGGGTCATTCAAAGTCGCCATATTGAATGCAGTCAGAAGGTAGATTTCCTGGTATGTTTCTGTTCCTGGGTCCCATTGTTTGTGGACTGAGGACCTGGCCCTTTGTCTTTTCTGTCCTAATGGAGGTGTCCTCCAAAACCGTTCCTGGAGTCTGAGTGGAGATGGCAGAAGGAGCTTTCATACTCAGCATGCTGGTTAGACCCTGCCTCATAAGGGTTTGTGTGTATCTCCCTGTTACACAAAATAGGAGTGTGGCTCTTCCTGTTCAATGCAAGTGAAAAAAAAAAAAAGTACATGCTGAGCAGATTTTAAAATTCTTATTAAATTTCTCTTTGTGGTGCAGTTTTGAAGATTCAACTATTTCTTTCAAAAATGAATGTCAGTTTTAAACTCATGTTCTAATTTTATGAAACTTGAAATTCCATAATATTCCAAAAGGGGAAAAATCAGGAGTCACTGCTCAGTGACACATTTTAATAGAGCAGACAGACAGTGTATTTTAAGCTAGGAGTGGTGAAAAGAATTGAATTGTCTTTTAAAATGGAAAGACTTACACATTCCCAGTTTATTTTAGAAATGCTACTCTGAGGACCTTACACATTTGCATTGATTTCTATGGGAACAATGTGAAGTTAATTCACACCTCGCCACACTAGTGCAGTTTATAACACTTTTGTACCACACATTAATGTTTTCTAAAATGGTGAGCTCACACTATTTTTTCTCAAGCATGAGCTTCTTTTAGGTAGCTAACCTGTCGAAAGATGACATACCATGCTTCTCTGCATTTTATGATGTATACTAAATTTTGTTTTTGTTCTATCATTGTTCTGGAGCTTCCTCTTTTTGCTCATTCTGATCATATTAATAGTGTATAACTTGTTGGTCCTCTCTACATATTTCAGTTGAGCTTTTTAATCTGGTGCTTTTTTTTATTTACTTATTTTTTGCCTTTCCCACTGAAATATAAGTGACTTAAGGACAGGCAGTCATAATGATCGCAAAAACACAGTAGGCCATATTAATATAAAAACTTCATCTTTGGGTAGTGTTACAGCATATGCCAAAAATGTATACAGAATTCAAGAAAAGAAAAACTTGTATAAATATTTTAATACTAAATTCATGAGACATTATAGATGAATACAAGCTATCTTTGGCCTCTCTAGTTACAAGGAGTGTTCAAATTGGTGACCATTAGCTTGCAGGTATTTATTAGTAGGGCAACCGGCTGCTTAGTAACTTTGGTCACTGAGATTATTTCACCTGCATTTTCACTCTCTTCTGTAAGGACTGGCAATGTGGTGAGTTTTTGTGATCTACAACATCTTCTAGTCTCCGGTACAAAGGGAACAGGATCTGTTGAACAAATACCATATTGTTTTTCTTTTCCTGAAGTGTGTATACATTTTTTAGTGTACTCTGTATATAAGTGGGGAAATTATTTGATCAGATGTACAAATTAAATACACTTAGACTTTTAAGAATCATCTTGGCGATAGGCTAGTAGAGGCTTTTCTGGAGGCAGTGAGGAGAATTAAAAAGCCAATACAGCAAGACTGGCTCGATTGAACACACTCATGGTGAACTGGAAACTCACAGAAGAATTTAAGACAATGTAAAGAGGTAGAATTTTAGGGGATTGATTCTTGACTGCTGTTAAGTGCCAAAGAAAACAAGAGTCAAGGGTCATCCTCAGGTTTCTTTTTGTGCAACTTTCCACGTCATACACAAGAGGAAATAGATATTTTGTAGAATGCAATGAATTGGGTTAGGATTTTATTTTCTATGAGGTGCCTGAAGCCTGTCAAGGAGACATATTCAGGAGCTTGTTGCAGATATGAATTTAGACCCCATAGGAAAGATCTGTTCAGCTTTATCAAAACATGAATGCTTACTGAAGCCATAGTAAAGGAGATTTCCCAGGAAAAAATATAGTCAGAAGAGTAGTGGATTAAGGATGGAGCCCCAGAGAAAGTTATCATTTATAGAAAAAGCAGATAAAATATATCCAAGAAGACATTAAAAGGAACAGCCAAGAGGATAGCAAATCAAGAATGTGGGATGCAGAGGAACATTTTGTAAAGTTTATGGGCAGTGACATTAAATGATAGAGAAGAAGCAAGTCAGAAAAGTCCTAAAAGGTTTCTCTTACACATTGAAATAACATTTGCTAGGATCCTCTTGTGTGTCTGTACTATTCAAATACTTGCATAACGCCAACCATCAGCTTTCAAAGTGTCCCAAACCATCACCCCCTATAATTCCTGATATTGTAATTTGAACATTTTCCATCTTTTAAAATTTGAAGCTGCAAAGACCTTTTCTGCATTAGAGGTGGAGGAAAACAAATGCCCATGTTTCTTTGTTTAGGTGCAAATTCATTCTTTACAGAAAAATTGAAAAAAGAAAAACAAATGAAGAAACTTAAGAAACTCTGATGAAAGAATGTTTTCAGTAAGAGAAAAGTGAAAATTTTGTTATTGTTCCAATCAGAGTAATTCTCTTTTTTCCGTGAAGCCAAATCTGCTACATATTGAAATTGATCTCAATATACAGAGTCTCAAAGTGAAATTCTGACATATTATAATGTTTCTTTCATTTCACTTTCTTGGTGTTGCAGTGTTTGTGGAGAGGTGGCCGCATGAAATAGTTGTGAGTATTCAAATGAAAGAAAATATAATACTTTTCACGAAATGATGAAAATACAATTGAAAAACCTTTAGGAAATAATGAAAATCAAATTCTGCTATTATTTTCTTCCCTCTTGCTTGATAGTTTACAATTTATATGTGCCATTATGATGGTATGACATACTAGAATCTATTATTTTTGTCCTTTATTGAGGATTGAGAATTGGGGATTGAAAACCAGGTCTTTGCAACTGAGTTTCATCCCCAAAGCTTTATATGTATATATATGGATATGATATATATATATATATATATATATATATATATATATATATATCAGCTTGCAGCTTTCTTTCCTCAGCCTTGCAGTGCTGAGATGACAGGTGTTTGACACCATGCCAGCTTAAAACTGAATTTTACTTTAAGTTCTTTTCATTAGAACTTCTTCCGTATGTGTAATTCTTATTAATGGTATGTACATGTCAAAACATAAAGAACATTTTTGTGATTTGCAGTAATGAATGATTACATGAGAAAATATTAACTGCTCAACACTGCTGAGAATATGAGAAGGTTTGAGATCCAAAAGATATGTTTAGAAAAGACAAAAAGAATCTAACAAAGTAGATGCCTTGTAAATTAAAACTGAGAAAGAAAATGATTCTTGGAGGAGGGAACTTTTTAATGAAGATCCTCTGATAAGTAACTCAATGAGCACTGAGATTGTGTGAGACTGATTTAATGAGTTCTTGTTGCTCCCTTTACTTTTTAAAACCTTCATCATTTATAATATTGTCTTTACCCAAAGTATTTTTCTCTTCTTTTTTCCAAACTAGTATTTTCCCTTGATTTTTAAATAAACATTGGTCTGACACTTGTAGGTATTTTAGATATTTGATCTTTGTCTTAGTTACTTTTTACTTGTCGCTGAGACAAAATACCTGATGCCCAAAGTTAGGAAAAGAAAGGTTTATTTCTTACAATTTTTGGAGGTTTCAGTCCATACTCAATTGGCTCTAAGGCAGTTCATGGCAGCTTCAAACAGCAAGGCAGAAACTGGCAAAATAGAGAGACACACCTTCCTGCCATTACATTGTATGATGGCTCCATACCCAATCCCTGTGTGGGTGTAGCTCTGACACCATCAATCCAACCACTAGACAATGAACCAATCACAAATGCACAGTGCAAACACATGAGGCCTGGGGGCCACCGACATAAACCATGACAATCTTTTTGCACATTTACTAGCTAAGTGACTTAGTATCACTAGTGCTATGTCATCTACTAACTTTTCTAAAGTAAGCCTTGCATGTTTACATTCTGTGTCATTGCTGCAGCAGGAAGACCTCTTTACTTAGAATGCCCTCACTTCTATTCCCTAAATATTTTTGCCCATGTTTATATGGGCCAACATAATTGGTGTTGCCTGTATCAATATCTCTTACCCCATTTTAAATGAATTACACCTTCCTCTTCATTCTGATTGGATGAAGCCCCTTCCTAGACAAGTCAAAGCAAAGTTGCAATGAATTTACTGGGTTGCAGCCTCATCCAGGTGGCACCGCTTTTGAAGCACGATGCAGAAATAGATCTAAGGGACGTAATCTGGACAGCATACTAGGAGGAAGCCAAAATCAGATAATGACTCATCAACCTGAATGGTTGGGCTTCACAGGACAGTGCAAACTGAAGGATCCATTCAGGAAAAATGCTTTTAGACTGAGAGGGATGCAATACCTGCAAAAGCCAGAGAACACTGGAGTATATTTAGATAGTGTTTGCATATAAATAGTGGCAGTATGGAAGTTTGGCATTGATGACCTAAGAAGGATGTCAAGTGCATTTTATTCATCACACAACAGTTATACACTACTTAACATATATAGTACTTTTGTGAATTCTTATTGCTCTCCATACATTGTAAATATCTTCAAAGTCATGTTTTTGTTGTTCGTTTCTCAATATATTTAATATGTTAAATATTATTGCATAAATATTGAACTCATTTTGTATTTAAATGTGACAATATATTTTTTCACACACAAATCTATGTAATCGTTCATTCACTTATATTTTGCAAAGTGACTACTTCTGTGTTGTGGGCACTATATTGAAAAAAAATTCTTGCTTTATTTCACTGTCTAGAAGGGAAGACCGAGTTACATTATGCAGTTTGACAGGTGAATGCGCAGTGAACTACAGGAGCCCTTCGGGAAATAGCTCATCTCTCAAGCAGAGGTTAGGGAGTTCATTAAGTAAGAGAAAGAGCAGCAGCACAGGAGCAGGAGCGACACGTGGCGTGAATGAATGGGTGCGAGTGTGGAAGAAATGCAAAGGTAGGGGAGAATAAATGCAGAGAGGGGACATAGCATGAAAACATGCCATACTAAAGAATTTGAATTTTATTGTGCCTTTAGAAACACCGAAGATATGTGAAAGGATTCCAAGCTTATCCAAGCTTATTCCAAGCTGTTTTATGCTTATCATTTTACTTTCCCACTCATTTTTGATGTCCTGTCTCATCTCATAAGTACTTGTGAGAATCTGTGGCAGTATTAAAGTACACAGCAGTCATTGGTGTTTCATCCACACGAACATGACTGTTAAAGCTACTTAATGGTGATGTCGCACTGGAAACTTCAGTTGCCTCATTAATAATGCTGTAGCAAATTTAAATCCCATGCCGTTAGCTTTATGACATAGGTAGGTTGCTTCTTAATTTTTCTGTTAGGTATTAAACATTATTACTGTTTCCTGTGGTCACTCTGTGTCAGAATTAACTGGATTGCCAGTTATTGTTGGTAAAGCAAAGCAATAGGTTCTAATAATTACTGTATTGCTTTCTAAATTAACACAGGTAAACTAAAATTTGACTGTAGTTTATAAAAGCTAAAGTGCAGTAATGTCTGGTTGAACACAATAAGTAGAAATTACTGTGAAAAATCTTCACAGGAGTATAACCTGTCTCCTACATGTATTAAGCCAGAAACTTCATGTAATGCATACATTTATATTCATGGGTCAGTGATACTGCTATTTATAATTAAGTACAAACTTCAGTTTTTTTAAAATTATCATTTGCTCCTTAAGTCTTAAAGAAAGATAAATTTACCTTAATATTCACTGATATTCAGCAGAGTTCATTCTTCATAATTTTTAATGACATTTATGTATGTATGTATATAACATAGATTTATTGATATACATATATTATACATCTTGATATGATTGTCTAAATAACCCTGAGGATATGGCTGTTTAATCTAATCACTTGTTAGAAGGATAGCTCCATAATTTTTTTTCATTGGACCATTCAGTGTTTTATTTTTTTTTCTCGTTGTGTAACCAATATCTCTTAATTGCATTATGAGAAAGTTAATATAACAATTCCAGGTATTTATCAGGTACCCCAAACTAATTTTTCTTTCAAACATTCGTAGTAAATATGATAAGATAAAATTGTTGCACTGTTTGTAAATGAAGTGTTATGGTTGTTACACTATGTCCACTTGAGAAGTTTGAAGTTTAACTGAGAGACTCTGCAAGGAGCCAGGGTTCTTACTTAGTAAATATTCTCTTCCTGTGCAGAGGAGGCAAGGAGATTTTGTGAGTGCTACACCTGCCCTGAAGGGGCGGGGAGGGTGGGGTGGGTGGCCTGTGTAGAGTGTCAGCCAGGAAAAGAGGTTTGTTTTCTCCCTTTTTGCTCTGGCTGCTTTTGCTAGCTGCTGCCTTGAAGTGTTGCCCTTGTGCCATGCGACCCTGCCTTGGAGCCTTGATGATGTACTGAAATTTCCAAAAACTGTAAGAAATAAACCTTTCCTTCCCTCATTTTTGGGCATCAGGTTTTGTGTCTCAGCAAGGGGAGAAAAGTAAGCAAGACATAAGGAAAATAATTTCTTACAAATAATCATTTAAAAATTATATCATCCAGCTAGCATGATAGGATTGAGGACCTAAGGATAAAATTTACTGATTGCCACCTGTCATCAAGGGTGAATATAATAGTACCTCTGGGCCACAGTCAGAATAAGTGATGCTAGATCTAGATTTCAAAGCACTTCAATAAATGGTAAACAAAAAAAGAATAAATTATGACAGTATATTTTCTTGAAAGTACCTTCAGGCAGCATACTTAATAACAACAATTAACTGTAAATTTAAGAAATGCAAATTCATTGTGCGCTTCTTAAAAGAAAGATCTAGAGATACAAGTGAGCATAAAATGAGCAGATTGTATACTATGCCAAGATACAAATAAAATAAACTATAGAATCCTGTGCTGAGGAGAAGAGCAAATGGAAAGTATAATGTAAAAGATGGACTCTAAGCGTGTATATAGTTTGTATTCATTCTCAGAAGTGAGTTACCAAAGATTGAGTGCTGTGTGTGGGCTGGGTGAAATAACTGCATGTTAAATAATTTTGGAGTCTTTGGTATCTGCAATGATAATAACATGGTTTGCTCACTTCTGAACCATCCTGATGTATGTCCTAGAAAAATAGTGTTCATTAAATCATTAGGAACACTTCTCTGTAGAGGGTTATACCCTGTAATGTGCCTTTTGACTTTTTGGCTTAAATTATTTCAACATTTTGAAGGGAAATGAACTGTTTTTCATTTCTCTTTTGGATTGGTAAGTAATAGATGCCTCATTTTGAAAATTATATCTATCATTCTTTGCAATTGCCCACACTTTAACCTTTTAATTTGAGGTTGGCTTTCTTCATTCTACCTATTTGTCATATTGAATTATAACTTCAGAATAAGACTAGGACCTTAGAGGTGATATAGTTGAGTTATATTCTTTAATATGAATCTTCTTTACATGATACCAAATAGGTATATGATTCCTATACTTGGAATAACAAGTAACTTTCTAAACCTTTCAAATCTTATTGACTTTCTTTTGCATCTGTCTCTTTTTGTCCTTTCAGCTTTTAACTTGATTTTGATCATTATCGTGGCTGGATGTCTGCAAATAGCCTCCAAATTGATCTTTCTCTTCCATTTTTTTTCTTTCCTGGAATGTCTTTACACTACTGTCTGAGTAAAATTCCTAAACCACTTTGATCATATTGCTACCTTGCTCAGAGCCTTCAGTAATTCCCTGTAGGCTGCAGGATATAGTCAGAACTCATTAACTTGAAATAATCTGGTCTTGACATATTTCTAGATTCCACTTCACCTTTTTCAGTTTCCCGAGCCGTCTCTTTAAGCTTAGTTGGTGCAGTTACTTGAAATGATACTGTTTTTCTTGCCAGGACCGTTGTGATGCTATTTTCCTTGCCTCTATAACTTATACTACTACTTCTTATTTCGGTACTCTCCATATTTTAAAACCCATGTCAATTCTTTTGTTTGGCAACTCACTCCAGATGCTGCCAACACACTGTGATATCTTCTTTTGCTGAATGCCTGGAGTCTCCTTTTTCAAGCTCATTGATTTAGTAATTAATCATAAGCTAACGTATGACAGTTTTCATATTGGTATATTGAGCTACAGTTTATCTTTTGTATTGATGTTTAATTTTTCACATTTTCAAACTTGGCTTCCTTCCAGATTAATTCTATGAGATGGCTTGTTGTGAAGCAGATGGTTTCAGATTGTATTCCAGCAAACTCTAGGGATTCCTGAAAATGCAGCTCAGGGAATGGAGAGAGGGTAGACTGAAACTCCTGAGTGTCCATGAGCTTCAGTTGGAATCTCTGTGTGGACTGGCTTTTTTTGTTGTCTGATCTTTTATGTTTGATTATTATTATGATTATTATTATTAGATACTATCAAACTCAGGGCCTCATAATTTCCAGGCAGGCTCTGCCACTGAGCTATGTCCCTGGCCCTACATTTGTTTATTTTTGAGGCATATTTTGAGGCTAAAGATGTTTGAACATGGTGGACATGGAGAAACCCAAACTTGGAGCACAGAGAATTGGGCTTTATGCTCAATTTTATTCCTTCCTGTCCCGGGTTTAGGTAATACGTTTTAAAAGTGATAATACTAAGTCTGTGCTTTCACATCCTTCACGGTATGAAAATTTCAAAAGTTATGAAAATTAGCTTCATTAAAATAAAGTGTCTTTTTTAAACTTAAAATGTTTCCCTATGAATGGTGTGTTTAGAGAGGAAATTCGGTTACTAAGGTGCTTGCAGTTCCTAGTTGGAGCCATGCCAGAATGTTTCCCATATGGTACATTAGTTACATGATAATTAAATAGAAGGCGAATTATATTTCTCTTTTCCTCTTGATCTGAGTAGTGCATACAGCAGTTGCTTGCCTTTTGTTCCTGTGTACCACTTATGAACTCTTCATGAGCATGATACCAACCTGTTTATTTAATCTTTAAATAGTACGAATATTGTATTTGGAAACTACAAAATTTAAGGAAAAAACTATTGGTTTTACAAGTATAAAACGATGAAAGTTAGATCCGTGTAAAGCAAGAGAATGTTTTTCCTGCTAGCAATCTCTTTTTCTGACTATTCTTTCAAAGTAGTGTCATCATAAAGATGGGCAACAAATGCTTTGACTGTGCTGAAATCTGACAATAACTTCCTTACCTTACTTGTTCTTTATTTCATGCTAACAAGTCTTTAAGGACGTCTTCTTTAGTTGTCACTACAGGATATTTCAGTCTGAAAAATGGAAGAACTTAAAGCCTGAAATAAACCTTGCCAGGGTCCCGTCAGTAAATGGAAGTGTTAGTGAAATAGATCACTGTCTGAACAAACACAGGCAATATTGTACTGCATAGTTTAGCCACCAACCAAAGTTTAAAGAAGAGGGACCAAGATATCTAGTAAGTTAAATGTAGAATCAATTTTTTTGTATTACAATGTTGCACTTTTATTTTAGAAAACAAAGAAAACAAGAAACCATTAAATGCAGAAAGATTTTAAAATTGCAAATTTTCTGTACATCTTTGTAACCTGAGGGGGCCTTTGCAAAGAATTGTATCATTTCATATCACAGAAAATAAGGCAAATGTTTTCTGTGTTGATGACACTTGTGAATGGTTGGTTTAAAAATAGACTTCTACTGCAAGCCCTGCATTTGTTACAGAAAAGTTCCACTGGAAATTTTAGATGTGTTTTATGTAGTGTGTATCTCTTCCAAATTCCGGGAAATAATCTTTGATGCTCACCATTTGCCCTTTTTCTCGGGAATGTCTGTGTTGTTCAAGAAGAGACATTGTAGAAAACCTGGCTATTTACAGTGGTCTCAAAGATGCTCAAAAATTCTGTTAGATGATTTGATCAGATGATCTGGAAGAAGTAAAGGAAAATACCGATGTCATACTGTGGAAGCAAAGCATTTCAAACCAGTGTTTCCCTTTTGATCTTTGTCTAGCTATATCAAACATTTTAAAAGAAACATTTTCAATTTCAAAGTTGTACACATGGATGCTTCTGGTACGCACTGGGATGCTGAATCTCATGATGCAATGCAATCTGGCTCTTCAGGTTTATCCATTAGGAAGAAAATTTTTGTACAGCTTCCTGCAGTTGAAATTACATTGGTCATTGTGATTCTAGATACCTACCTGTCCATAATGCCCTCATACCAGAAAGTTATTGTAAATGAAATAAAACAATCTCAAACTTCCACCCTTCTCAAGTTTCCAGTAACTTCTTGGGTGACAGGATGTCAAATACTAACATCTTTTCTCCATTAAATTGAATTAAATAACCTTCTCAAAGAATATGGGGCTTCTGTTGATCATTTTTCAGCACATTCTGATTTTTAATTACACTGCTGTAGAGAAGAGAAGGCTTCTTCCGATGTGTGAGTCAAAGTCTTGCAGGTATCTGATCTGCATCAGTCCTGAGCAGGTGTGACTGATGCTGTCTCTCATGCCCAGTGGCAAGATCCCCAGAAAGACATTTGTCTGTCTCCCTGGATGTGAGCTGTTGCTCTGTCTCATTGCTTTTCACCAGGGAGTCAAGTGCTTGTACAGCACACACAATGATAGCAGGAACCCTGCTACTTTTTTTTTTTTTTTTTTTTTTTTTTTAGTTGCACACAATATTAACCAATGTGAAGCATCTGCTCAAAGTACAGTCCAGGGATTCCTGTTACAGAGTAAAAGATGTAGACTTGTACCCTGGCTGTAGCTATGGGGAAACTGGACCAAGTTATTCAGTGTTATGGAATGTTAATGTCTTCATTCCAGAATAAATGTGATATTAATGTCTCAGGAATGCTGTGAACACCCAATCAGAATATTAACCCCAAATCGTTTGTCCAGTGGTTGGTATTTAGGTATCTAAACTATTTTACCTCCTTTTCCTTCTTTGTAATTACTAATTTTGGTGTTTTATTGAACTTATTTTTGGACTTTGTTCTTCCCCCAAATCAAACTCATACAGAATGAAATGTAGTCACCACTTCGCTTCTAAAAACATTCTAAATGAGAGATGTTTGTTAGTGGTGGCAATTTCAGTGCTATAAAATGCTTATGAAGAGATAGACAGCTAGCTCTGTTTGCTGTGTTAAAACTCAATCATATTTATCTGAAGAAAAAGAGAATTATTTAACAAAAAGGAGTTAAGGTAATTCTCTGGGAAAGGGATATTTTGTTTAATTTGTATTGTCCTCTTTTAAGTGGTGATTATATCAGTATATAAAGTTTTCTAAACTGGGTATTCTAAATATCTGTGCTTTTTATTTTATACTACTTACATGTCATCCACATGGTTTATATTATTGTTTATTTTTATAGATAAAAGATTATACTGTGTACATTAGTTCGGCTCTGTAAGGATTTTAGAACAAGAATCTCACTACTTTATTAGTTGGGGTTCTCATGTTGTTCTTAAGACCAAGTACTGGTTTATCAGAAATTAAATTTAAAGTGTGTGTAGATTTATTCATACATACCATTGCACATTATAATGTTTACTTTCACTTATGCTTTAACCTCCAACTTCTCTGGCCATTGGGCTGTTGTAACACATGTAGATCAGTTGTTTATAGAGTTTAAATAAAAGGCCTTTACATTTAAAATGGTTTTTAAAATAATTTGTATTGTTTCATTGATAAATGAAGGACAGGCAGTGTTTTCGGAATTACTTTATTGTGTATCATTTAAGAAAGAAATATATATGAAATATTCTTGAGAACCCAGAGTGGGGGCTCATATTTGTAATGCCAGCATTTGGGAGGCTGGCGCAAGAGGATCATTGGGAGTTCAAGACCAGCCTAGGCTACAAAGTGATCTCAAGGCCAGACTAAAATACATAGTGAGACCTTGTCTCTAAAAGACCAATAAATAAAATAAATAAACATAAATTATTGAGACATAATTTTCAAGTTAAAAATTTCAAGTTAAAATTAGCACATTGTACTTGTTAGTGAAAATGTTGGTATGAAAGTTTGCAGCCATATACTTCCTGTTAGTTTTATGTTTTAAGCTTTATTTAAGCTTGTACAAGCTGATTATTTTCCTCTTTGATCATACTGCAGCTCAGCTAAAATTTTCATGTGAAAGCCATGCTTCACTGGGTTAAGGCGGATGTTTTAGATAGTGTTAAGACACTGCATTAATCTCATAATTCTTGTAACTGGACTTTAGAAATATATGTTCATTATATAATTGGTTCTTGCCACCTCCTGAATAGTTTCAATTTAATGAAGTTTTCATTCTTTGAAACAATGGCATACTTTTAGTTTAATTTCTTTTTTCTTGGGCCAAGGATTTAGCTCAGTGGCAGTCTTTTTTTTTTCTTTCATTAGTGTGTATATGCAGTGCATGGGGTGTATATTATCCTGGGGAATGGGTACACATGTACCTACTACATTCTAAAATTTGTTTCTTTTTGCTTTATTCTTCAGATAAAATGTCTAGTACCGTTAAATCAAAATATAATTAAAAGTTTTAAAAATATATGTGTATAGCTAAGTTTCTGAGAATATTCCTTCTTATCAGACAAGACCAAGATTTTCATTTAGAAATGAGATTTTGGGCCATTTTATGCTACTGTGATAAATTAATTGAAAATAAATGACATCTATCTTTTGGGGCTTGAGGAAGTCTATTATTATTTTGGCTTGAAGAATTAAAAAAGAATAAACTAAATTATGTGATGTTTTTCTTTTTGAGAGAATTTCATTCATTCTAAATCATTTAATTAGTTACATTTTCTTTTAAAATATTAATTTATTTAGGTGCTTTAAAATCATACTGATTCTTTCACATCATTTTCATACCTTGCTAGGTGAGGTGTTGTCAGTTAAGTGGTTTGCAAGTATTTATGACAGTTTAACTTCATATAATCACTTGGAGCTGATAAAGTTATTGTCTTAAAATAGAGTAGGTTTAATCCAGTTTTTATATTTAGGAAGAAGGTGTGTGTCCTTTTCATATAATAATTTAAAAAAACAGTAACTTTTTGTGTATTCAATGAGAAGTATTTGCAGAAATCATTTAAGCAAAGCTCATACCTGCTGAAAGGGTCACAGCATTTTGAAGGAGTAGCCATCGGAGTCTGCAGAACTGCTGTGTGGAGTCTTGTGTGGTGTAATGGACACAGTTGGACCAAGAGTTGAAAGACATTCTCATGAGTAGACTAATGCCACATTTACTAGCAATTTCTTACAAGCTTCATAACTAGAATTACATATTTGAGCCCTTATTTTGCTTTGACAGTCCCCATTTAGATAAAATTCTTTTTTGTTGCTAACTAATTTGTCTTTTCCTCACTAACGTGAAATTTCTTTGTTTTTGTGGTCTATTTGACATTCTCTGGGTCACTGCACTTTTCTTACTTGCTACAGCTTTATATTTAATCTTTTAAATTTTTTTTTTAAATTTTGAAGATAGTAAAGTACAATAGAACAAGACAGAACAAAGCCAAATGAGACAGTGTAGTGAAGTTGTAAAGAACTTCACAGCAGGTTATAGAGATAACAGTAATAGGTAGCACAGTATATCTCATTATCTTCACAAAAGTTGTTCTTTCAATCATGTATGGCAAAATAAAATGGAATACAGAACATTATAGAACTTATCAAAACAGAACATTGAATAGAACAGTACCATTAATCAGAATAAAGCAAAACAGTAATAAAAATATTTGCCTTCAAAGAGATGGTAGAAATCTCCCTTATTTGCTATATTGCCTATGGTCAACCTCCCAAGAGATGCTCAGATCTCTGGTTCCCATTTGCTAATGGGGTGCAGGGGAAGTGGGATATTTGACTGTCAGCCCGTGCAGCAGTAGGCTCACTATTACTTAGCAGGGAGGCAGGTGGTTGCTTGGCTTCCCAGCACCCTAAGTTCCAACACAGCACGGATCTTAGGAGACGCTGGTGATTCTCCCCCTGGAGGGGCCACAGCCTGCCACACCACAGCCACTTACCAGGGAGGTGAGCTGGTTGCTTTGTTTCCCAGCACCCTAAGTTCCAACATGGCACTGATCTCAGGAGACACTGGTGGTTTCCCCTGTTGAGGGGCTGCAGCCTGCCACACCACAGCTGCTTACCAGGGAGGCGAGCTGGTTGCTTGGATTCCCAGCATCCTGAGTTCCAAAATGGCGTGGATCTCAGGAATCGCTGATGGTTCTCCCCCTATATTTAATCTTAATATCAAGCTTGGAATGTACTGTATTAAATGGAGCCTTGCTCCACTTCTGTGTATTTACTTCCTTTCGTGTGTGTGTGTGTGTGTGTGTGTGTGTGTGTTCAAATATGTGTGTGCAAATATGTCTGTGCATTTTAAAAACCATTGGACATTCTCCTTTTTTATTTTGAGACAGGGTCTCATTATGCAGTTCAAGTTGGCTCTGAGCTCACTTTGTAGCCCAGGCTGGTCTCAAACTTGCCATGATCCTCCTGCTTCATCCTTCCAAGTGCTGAGATCACAGGAGTGAGCCATCACACCTGGTTTACAATTTTTTTTTTCAGTACTTGGAATTGAACTCAGGACCTTGCACTTTCTAGGCAGGCACTGTGTTATTGAGCCATAGCCCCAGCCCTTCATTCTCTACTTTTTAATGATTGTTTTAGTCTACTGACATTTTGTTTGTGATTCCTGTCATATTTGTCATTACTACAGATAATATACATTATACTTTCCTTCCCTCCCTCTCTTACTTTCCTCCTCCTTTCTTCTTCTTTTCCTTCCCTCTTTCCTGATTGTTTATTTTCTCTTAGAATTCCAATTATTTAGTAATCTAGAACCATGCCACATCATATACAGTGACGCTGGTATGTCTTGAAGTCCTGCAGGTAGAGTGAACTTACTTAGCATGTGCAAGACCTGTGCTCAGTCCTCAGTATAAAAAAAAAAAAAAAGTCTTGAGGCCTTGGGTCTCCTCATGGACACAAATGTTCTCCAGTTTTCAAGGCTGCTACAAACTTACAGATCACAGAAAGTTGGAGTGCAGAAAGTGCAGTGGTGAGTGTTCTTCTCTTGGATGCTGCTGCAGACCCTGTTGCTATGTCAACAGAGGCAGTTAAGAGTCTGAACTGATCCTGAGGCCAAGATGCTCATTATTGCAACTCTATCTCTTGATGAGATCTGGAAAACCTATGTTATTGTGTCTGTTTCTTGATGTCCAGGTTGGAGAGACTTCAGAAGCTTCCCCTTTCTTCTCTCATCCTTTTCTTCTCATGAACTTTAGCAGTACCCAGTGCTAAAAGTGTTTTAGCAGTGTACCCAGCCCCAGTATCCAGAGCTGTACCTGTATCCTGGGAACATCAAATATATTAAAATTGGAAAATAAAAGGTGAGAGTTTCCATGGAATACTGCTGTGAGAACCTTTTCACCTTGCCATCTCTTTGCCTCTAAGTGATTGTGTCTTACATTTCGCTCCCTGGCCAGCACTTTTCCACTAATGCTGATTTTAGAAACAAACACCCATTTGATTATTGGCTACTGTTTCTTTCATAGAAGGAATTCACTAAACAACTGATATTTTATTTTGCAAATGTGCAGAGCAGTTTAAACATGGGTTCCAATGAAATAACTTCTATATCAATTCAAGAAAATCTTAGAGGACAATGAATATAGCAATATTTTGGGTGTCTCAAGAGAGTAGCATCTATATATTTACACAGCATATGTTTATGAGAACTAGGGAAAATAGTCATCTTAATTAAAATTATGTAAGCACTGCATGGTGATGTCTGTGATTTCATGCTTATCAGAAGTTTGGAGTTGACCACAATCATCTATGCCTTTGAATAATTTTAAAGGTAAATCTTTATTAATTAATGCAGCTGGCCAAATTGATAGAATAATAAAAGATCTTGGTTCATCAGAAGGGTTAGAAAAAGTTCAGTGGTTGAAATTGGATCGCTATCTACTGTCTTGTTACATAATTTTAATGTTACCAATTGCTTAATAAATACAGCCAAGTCAAGGATGTCTGCAAATCCATTCTAAGGAAAAAGAATTTAGTTCAAATCCCATCCATTTGATGGTATTATAACATCAAATTATGTAGTAGGCTGAATAATGGTCTCTCAGTTATGTCCACACTTCAATTTCCACCACATGTGAATATGTTAATTAACATGGTGCAGGAAATTCTGCAAATGTGATTATGGTGAAGGGCTTTGAGAACAGGAGATCTCTGGGCAAGCTCAGTCTGATCACCAGAGTGCACACAAGCAGAGAAACTCTCCTGACTGTGGCCGAAGGTGGAGGGACCACAAAAATATCCCCCTTCTTCTGTCACCATTTTCTCCTCATGCAGTCAGGTGATGGAATAACAGAAGAGTCAGAGAGGTGTGTTGTGACAAGGACTTAATCCATTGCTGTTGGCTATGATGGATGTTGAAAGAGCCATGAGACCAGGACCTTCATGCAGCTGTTCCTAGAAAGTGGAATAGCCTCTGCTGACAGTTGGGAAGCGAAAGCAGGTGATTCCACATCTGAGAGCAATTCAGCCGATAACTCCAAGTGCCAAGGAAGTCCCCGACCTTCTAGAAAGGAGGACAGCCACATTGGCACCTTGATGCTGGGCCAGACATGTGACACACATCAACTTCAGACCTACAGAACTAGAAAATAATAAGTTTATGTTGCTCCACTCACTGAGTTTGTGATAAGTTGTGGCTATGATAGAAAAGTACTGTAAAGTATTTTTTTCTTTGTCATTGAGTCAAATAAAAAATGTTATGAGAAATTTTGAGTAAAACTTTTTCCTTAGAAGAATAAAAAAGTTGTCTGACTTTTGTAATCCGAATTCAGTAATCTTTATTATAATTCTATTTCCTAATGAAAAGAGAGTGCTGACAGATTGCTGCTGGTATAAACACAGTAGGAAAAAATCAGAACCCTCAATTCAAATCAAAATTCATTTATAGCTTTGAGTCTGACTTGAAGTAACATGATTTTTTACCATTGTATTTCCTTTTCTGTCAAGAAGAAGCTGTGTTGAATCTGCCTCTTAAAAGCATTTTCACTGGCTGACTTGTTGCTAGCCACTCTGAAAAGCATGTGACTGTTAGGATCCTCCTTATATTATTGGCAAGATGAATACAAAACAGCTGAATTTTCCTATGAATTTCCCTTACCACTCTTGTCAAATAGACCTCTTGGACTTCAGAGAGAGTTCGTGCTGTATGCCTGAGCAGTGATTCTTCACTTTATGCTGCTGAAAGAAATCTGTGAACAGTAATGTTAGTTTCTGCACATGACTTTGTGTTGCATTTTGGAGTCTGTCTTCCAAGGACAAAAAGGAAAGAAAAGAATGAAAATCCTGTGAGTTGATTGGTTCTTTGCTTGTCCTTTTCACCTGAAAGTCATTGGCCATTTTTATGAAAAATAAAACTTATTTAAAATTGGTTGTCCTGATGATGGTTGTACACTCTCAGCTGTCAGTAATGGAAATAGATGGCTGAATGAAAACAAAGATGCGTATACAAAACCAAACAAAAACCCAACTGAGTAGTCGGTTTAATCACCAGTTTTAAGTAACCGTCCTGGCAAAAACACATACATAGTGGCTGAAATCCATCCATTTTCTTATTTTAATTTTTATATTATGTTGACTACCTTTTGTTTCTTCGGAATCTAACTCTGTTACAATTTAGAGACAGTAATCAGTATTTAATACGTAGAGACAGAACCAAAAAGTTAGTAAGGGGTTTCATGTACAAATACCAGCTCCACACAAGGCACATTATGTATTGCAAACATACATCAATACATAAAAGAGCATAAGAAGAAGAAATATAATTGCATTTGTCAACAAGGTAACTCGAGGAATTGAGATAATATGCTTTGTAAGTAAACTCTGTAACCCAGATTTTATGATTGACAAGTAGCAATTGAGCTATAATCCAGCTTGCTTTCTTTTCAAGCTACTTGAATTGAAAGAACTTTTAAAATGTTAGAGCACCTTGGTTTTCTTTTGCACAAAAGGGAAATTAGAACTGTATCTATTTCATAACTTTGTCATTAATACTAAATGTATTAGTATGTAAATTACAAGCATACCAGGAAGAGGATAAATACTTAACAAATCTTGTGTACTATTGTTTTCATTTTCTAATAGGCAATGAAATAAAGATTTGCTTATATCAATAGCTGGTTCTTTATTGTAAATTGCTTATGTGTACAGCATATAGTTGCTAGAATTTCACAAACACTGACATTTTTTTAAATTTCTCTTTTTACATATCTTTTTTGAAAAAGAATTTTTGAAATAACCTGGAAGATAGAGCTCAAGGCCTTTGCATGGAGCTATATTGTCATTGCCTGCCTTACCACCCCAACCTGATTTATTTCTAAGACAGATTCTTCTAATTGGCAGAGTTCCTCTGACTGGGCTTCGACTCATGACCCTACTTGCCAAGCCCCCTACGTGCTGGATTACGGGCATGTGCCACCATATCTGACTTTATCTGAATATTTTAAAGCATCTCATTTTACATCTATGCTAAAAATTTACATCTCATAAAAATATAGATTTTGGGCCATTTTCCTCCCTAACATAATGTCATTATCCTACTAACAAAATTAAGAATAATTTCAGATCATGCCTACATTTTCCAATCTTTCTTAAAATTAATAGTTCATTGCATTAGAATTCAAACAAGTTTAACATAATGTCAGTGTTATGTGTTTTATGCCCTTCTCCTTTTTTCTTTCATGTTATAGTAGGTTTATTAAAATATAATTTGTATTTGGTAAAGTTTCCTTCTTCTATGTGTACAATTATCTGGATTTTTGATGCAGTTTTAGAATTACATAACCACTGCTGTAATGAGCAGTTTCTCTCAAGCTTCTTATATCAGTTCCTCCTTCCATGTTTAATGTCTCTGCAGCAACTTACCTGTATTCTTGTCCCTTTAAGTGATGTGTTTTCAAAACTGTGATAAAAGTGGACCCATTTATTTTGTAGCTTGTGAATCTAGCTTCTTTCTCTTATTTTAAAATCATACTTATTTTAAAATCTACAGTGCTCTTGCGTGTATAATAGCACATTCCTTTCTAATAGCTGACTGTTATTCCATAATATGGATATTGTTACAATTTATTTCATGACCAGCTGATGAATATTTGCATTGTCTTGTTCTTCAGATTACTTTAGGAAATGATTAGTAAAGACTATTTTTAAAAGTTCATATATATGCTTTTATGTGAATTAATATCTTCATTTATCTAAATCCCTAATATAATTATTAAAGTTTATGAGGTCACAGTGTGTCAGTTTTCTTGTCACTGAGATACAATACTGAGCACCCACAACTTAAAAAAATTAAAATATTTAACGTGGCACATGGTGAGGAGATTTCAGTCCAAAGTCATCTGGCTGCAGGCGGGACTGTGACGACCAGAGGTTGTAGTGGAGCAGAGCTGCTCGGTTTATGGTGGTTGAGAAGCAGAGCAGAGGTACAGTAGCAGAGAGGAACAGGCTAGGAGCTTGGTACATATATTACCAAAAGCCAGCCTTCATGACTCACCCAGACGTACCCAGGAAGTGCTATAGTTACTGCTTAATCCAGTCAAGCTCATGCATGAAGGTAAATGGCCACAGTTCACCACTGGTCAACTTCAAACCCAAACACATATCCTTAAACAATACCTAATCTCCCATAAAGACAATAGCAATGCATAATTCTGCCTACCACAAAACAGTTCTCCCACACACAACATGAAATGCAATCATTCCTTCCCCAAATCTTAATCTTAACAATTCCAGCAATTTTCAAAAATCCAAGTCCAGCTCCAAGTCAGTTCTGATATTTGAGGCCAACTCTTAGATGCAAACTTCTGAAAAAAAAAAAAAATGAAAACAAGTTACATGACACCAAGTTCCAATGGTGTCAGATAAACATTTCCATTCCAAAAAGGAATAAAAGGGAACACAAAAGAATTGCACCAAAATGAGAATGAAACCCAGCATACAGACGTTGAGCCCTATAGCTCCATATCTGGCATCCAGAGTACTTAGTGGTAAGATGTGAGTTCCATACCTCCACACACCCCTATGCTCCCACATCTCACGTAGTCTCTCTCTTGGGCGTCCTCCACTCTTAGACTACAGTTTTCCTCAGCTGATCCACATTGTTGGTATCTCCTTCCTCTTGGATCTACACTGCACCCCTGGCTTTGTTCTCACAGCTTCACACATGTCTTTTCAGAGACTCCTTGCCTGGCCTCCTAGATCTTCCTGTGAAATGTGGATCAAAGCCCTTCTGACCCCACAACTCTTACATTCTGCACGGCAGTAAAACCAGCATTGTGTGGATGATGTCAGTGCCTGCTGTGAGTGGAAGCAGTAGCCAGCTCCCTTCTGGGTTCATCAGGGAATTTCATCTGTTAAAATCAAAGACAGCCCCATCTACTGTTTTGTTACTCTTAACTTTTATACAGAAAGAATGTGTATTGAAACGTTGCACTTGCTAACTTATTGAAGAGTTGTTTCCTGTTAATCGCCATTAATAATTAGTGGGGGATGATATTTTCTATTCTTGTATTTATTTGAGTATCATTATTAATTTTTATGCTTTAAATACATTCAATGTGCTTCAAACTATTTGTATGATTCTTGTTGCTGTTCAAAATCAGGTTATATTGATGACATAAATAACAAAACATTGAAGCATATGAACACATAAGTGTTTGAATGCTCTTGAATCTGAATTTTTTTCCAGACTTTGCTCCACACTTATCTTATATTGAAATTTATCCAACTCTAAAAAAATTTGATATTTTATTTGGCTTAGTAGAAATCTGTAGGGGAAATTCATATATTTTATTGAGTATTTTTCCCTGTGAACACACCACTTTACTTATTTATTTGAATCTATTTTTTGATCATTCATAAGTATTTAAATATCTTCTCCTTGTACCTGTTTTACATTTCTGTGTAAGTGGTTTCTTTTGTTTCATAGATATATATTTGAAAATTATATTTTTGTTTGTATACATAAAAGCTTTTGTTTTCATATGTTACTTTGTACGTTTTCTATTTTCCTGTTTTTAGTGTTTTTAAAAATTGATTTTCTTTTTTTTTAAGCATTTATTTACAATTAGAGGTAACTTAGCCTTCTTTACAATTCTCACGTACCTAACTGCTTATCTAACTGTGATGGATAACATTGCCGAGACAAATTTCAAATGATAATGCCAATAGTGGAGATATTTTTCTTATTTCTAAATTTACTTGTCAGTACTTTCAACACATGGCCTTTTCCTAATAAATATGACTTGGCCTGTGTTTCATTAATACAGTCTATAAGATTAGAAAAGTGAAATTGGTTTAATATATGGTACACTGACTCAGATCTGGCCAGGAAAGCAAATGACATTTTAAATTGCAAAGTTCATAAGTGATGTAGTTTCTGCTTTTTAGATTCCTGGTGGTAAATGTTCTTGCACAGTTGGTTGGACTTGTCTAATCTGGCTTGCTGTGCTCTCTGCTGGCATTCTCTCCTCCTCCATGCCCACCACTGAAATATCTCTTAGGAGTCACGCTCCCTTCCTGGATTCTCCCTGTCTCCTAGACCTTTTCCAGATCTCATGGTGGTTTCCATTTACTTGCTTCCCTGTTTCTGGCAGTGCAGGTTTTCTTCCCAAGTGAGGCATCTTGGGCATGAGCTCACCTCTGTGCCTTTGGTTCTTATTTAAGCCAGTCTCTGTGAATCACAGCCACACTTGGGCAGGGGTGGGAAGGGCAACCAAAAGTGTCTCAGAAAATATATATTTGAAGTTGAAAAGTCAATGAGGAATGAACATATTGGTTTCAGTGTAAAAAAACCCCCAGAGAGGAAGGAGACTCCTGAAATGAGCTTTGCTGCCCCCCGCCCCCTTTGGCATCCTGTGCTCCCTGTTTCCCACTGGCTGCCCTGCAGGATGCCAAGGAACCACGGTGTGCTGCACATTGCTGGCTTCTCTGCTTGTCTGCTGTGCAGTAAATCTTCCAATATTATCAAACTGTCAAGAATGTCTCATTCTTTTGATTATTTTCTGTCAAGAATGTCACCTCCTAAAACCCTGGCCTCCTTTCTTATTTATTACTGTGAGCTGTCAGCCTTGTGGTCAGATGTGATATTTGCAGTCTGGCTAACGGTTTCCTCTTCTTTGACTTCAGCTTCTGGCAGGCTCCCTGGCCTTTCACTGCTTAACTGTGTTATTCTCTGTTTTCATGGTGAATGTTTTTTTTTTTTTTTTTTTTACAAAGACTTTCTCATTTTTAGTTTAGCTATTTTCACTGTTCTTTCTTTCTTTCTTTCTTTCTTTCTTTCTTTCTTTCTTTCTTTCTTTCTTTCTTTCCTTCCTTCCTTCCTTCCTTTCTTGCTTTTTTTGTGCCTAATTGAAGTTCAGATTTTATTTGTGAGCTGCTCAAATTTCTCTGCTTACATTTGATGTCATCTTCTTTTTCCTTGGAGAAAGTGGAGTTAATTTAATAGGGACATCTGAAAAATGCCTCGGCCACAGCTTTTAAGTCCCCCTTGCTGAGCTGATACCACACAGTACTCTTTGCTGGTACCTGACATACAGGTCCCTTAAATTTTCCCCCCATGGATTGGTCCTCTGACTGGTTTAGGAATTCCTGTGCCAAGTGTTGCTTTCAAGGTTATGAATGAAAAGCCCCCAAGTACAGGTGCCAGGGCAGTCCTAGAGTTCAGCCTAGGAAGTGTCCAGAGCCCACTGTTGTCTTTCTCCTCTTCTGGTCCGTGGCATGGCCATTTTGCAGGCTATTACTCAAAAAATAAATCTAGCAAATAGCAAATGATAGGTTCACATTCTGGACCAGCTCAGATCTTTTGTTTCCTCAAGAGAATTTTTTTTCTAAAGTTTATATTAATGATTGTGCATGGCCCTCAAAGAAAAACAGAAAAGTTCATTGTGACATCCTTAGAGATTCCTAGAGGTCCTTCCATCAGAAAAAATTTGGAGATAGTATTTCAGGTCATTCTAAAACTGGCATGTTCAGTTAGCCCAAGAATCCTCGGAGGAGGAGAAGAAAAGTGTGTAATTCATTAATCATATAGAAATGTGTTTTTCATTAATCATATAAGCTCTTCTTCCTTCACAGAATAAACAAAGCTCTGAATTTCTTTCAGTGTTGTATCACCTTTTGAGACTCTTTGTTATTTATAAGGGCCGTAAGACATTGAAAAAGCATTGTACACTGATGCCTTATATGTCTTAACATCTTTTATAGTTTTACTTTATGCTGCTGAATTATTTTGGGAGCAGATCATTAGTTTTGAGTTTGGCTTCCTGGTTAATGTATATTTTCTTTTATTTTAGCATTTATATTTTTAGTAGTATCATAAAAAGATCTTGAGTTCCTGTCATTCTTAAATATCTTACAACTATGTGAAAAATTTGAAGTTAGTAATCCAGCCTAGAAATTGGCTATAGCATAACATCTTATAGCATGTGGTTTTTATGTAATAAGTCATTACATAGACAAGGCACTGAGAAAAGTGTCATTTTCAACTCTGGGTGGAAAAGGATCTAAGGAATACCACATGATCAAGAGATACCAAAGGTTCTTGTATTTGTGGAATATTTTATATCATAAAAGACTTCAAAGTTTCAAAGATTAATACACAAAATATTGAAAAGCAAGTAGTGTATGTTAAGCACCACACAGTAGGTACAGAGAATAACGTGCATTTAGGTGAATGAAACATGTTTTGTTACTGAGAAGGGGGGTCAGCCTGGGGTGCATGTTACTCCCCTGTAACGGAGGGGTCTCAGTCTTGGATCCTTGCTCAGAAGATTTGCTGGAAAGGCCACAAACAGGTCTCAGAGTCAAGGATCAGGAAGATTAAAGCACTATTAAGCAACCAGGAGGCAGTCTTAGGAGAGGAGAGGACAGTACACTGGGGAGAGTTCCAGCCAGGGGCTATAGGAGGTGACTGACCCGAGGTCTAGGGCAGTATTTTTTCTTACACCTTAGAATTTGAAGAAAGGTCTGAGAGTCTGTGACTGACAGGACCCCTTCTAATCAGCTATGAATTCTCACCAAGTCCAGAAGGGGAATTTTTGAAGTTAGATTGGTCTAGTCGGAATCATGTGGTGCCCAATGCCCCTTACGAGGATCATAACTGCAACATAGATGTATGTATATGAAGCTTACTTGGGTAGATAGGGACACCACAATTAACTCAAGACTTGTGCCTCAAGGTATGAGATTAAAAGACGTCATATTGGGTAAGAAAGGTAATTCCCCGCTGGTAGAAGTGCTCTCCTCAGTAATCCTGGGGCTATTCATTTTAAGAACTCTGGATCTCAGTCTTTTTTTTAGAACACCCTTTCAGGGCTCTGCTGCATTTTCTAGCTCCAGCTCATTTCCAGCTAACCGGCTGCTGTCTCAGTCTTAACCTCCGATGATTTGGATAAATTAATGAAGGGATGATGAATCCAGAACAGAAACGGTACTTTCTTATAGAACATTTGTAAAACCTCATGAGCAGTGAGTGAAAGGGTTTAGCAAAGTGCCTTGCATATGTAAGTGTGCAATAAATTTGACTGACTGGTATAACTAATGAGCGATGATTTGAAACACTCCTTGTTCTTTGATAACAACTATGGAAATTTATCCGTTAGTGTGGGAGGAAAAGTCTTCTCACCTGAAACTTGAACAGTCTGAGCAGAATGTATACCTACACAGAGGGTATTCATATATTTCTCCCCAAGGGAGCTAAGCTTAATGAAAGTGAAAATC
This sequence comes from Cavia porcellus, assembly GCF_034190915.1. Classification (NCBI taxonomy): domain Eukaryota; kingdom Metazoa; phylum Chordata; class Mammalia; order Rodentia; family Caviidae; genus Cavia; species Cavia porcellus. The sequence continues at coordinate 32,736,984 of NW_026947501.1, forward strand.
TGGTAAATAGGCTTAATACGATAAACAAGGAAAGGAAATATATGCTTCATATATGCTTCCAACAAGTCAATACTATTCTCTGGAGTCATTTTGGTGTCTTTGCCATTGCTCAGAAATGTGTTTAAAGAGCCAGAATTCTATGTAATAACATATATGTCTATAATTTTATCCTGGAAATTATATATATTACCTTTATGCAGTTAATAAAGTATCTCCACTGTCCTTTCATTTCCTTACTAATATTTGTTCTTCCTTGTTGCTTTTAGATGTATTGTTGGGAAGAACTCTTGTTTCCTTAAGATCTTCCCTAGACTAAGCCTAATGATAAAGTGAAAGTCTGGTAAGTAGGCTTAATATGGTAAACAAGGAAAGGAAATATATGCTAAAAAGCACTCAACTTAATAAAGGAGAGAATGGTGTTAGATCAGTGTCTCACTTGTTTTCCAGTGGCATTTTCCAGATCTTAGATTTCCCTTCACCTGGACACAGATATAGTCCCAAGAGTGTGAGGAAGGTGTGGAAATGGGGCAGTGACTCCTGAAGGGCTAAGTCAAACTGACAAAATTCTTTCTCCCTCTGAGTTAGAGATGTCTTCTGTTTCTTTCTAGGAATTTGATGATTGATCTTGGCAAGCACAGAAGTGTTCAGTCTTCAGATTCAGTTGGAAAGCAGAGCTTAGAACTTCCTTTTCTAGGTATCTTCCATCAAAATAAATAAATTTGTTTTAGATAACAGTTTGCTTTCTGCAGTTATTAATAGGTTGTCTCCAGGGTTGGCACTTTCCATGGCTTTCCCCTGATTATTATCTGTTATCAGAACATGTGTTTCAGTGTTTCTTTTCAGCCTGGCCTGGGGGAATAAAAAGATTTCTTTAAATCTTGATGGAAACATTTCGTTGGTTACACCTGCTGTGACTGTCCCTTTGAAAGGGCTTATGAGTGTTTTCCCCAGAGGCATTGCTGCACCACACAGATTTAAGAATGCTAGGTTGTTGTGTATTTTGAAAACATATCTATGTAAAAAGACTTTTGAAAAAATGCTATGCTCTTCATAGTACTTTTTAGAGAATGTGGAGATTGCTACATTTTTAAACACTTCTTTAGCTACTGTCCTCATTTCTTAAAATATGAAAAATTATTGCTACTTGGATTGTACAATGTTCCAGATAGTTAGGAACCATTTGATATCTCTTACCTGATGGGAAAATACTTATTATAAAATAGTGATACAGAGAACTTTGCTCACCAATGGAATGAATGAGTTCTGAAATAGTCTTGGTCTTTTATATCATTTTTGCCAATTTGACAAGAATATATTGTATTCATATTTAAACATTTATACATTTGTCCTTTAAAACATTAAGTATGCTTTTTTAAGACAAGATCTTTTCTATGGCTTAGAGACTTATTTATCAGAAATATATTACTCTTCTACTTTTTTCTGTTATAGGATGAGAGCTCTAGTATATGTTATTATCATGCAGTATTGTAATTTGCATTTAAATATTTATCTAATGACATTTGAGAAACAAATCGAAAATGAGATATTACCTAAAGATTTTGACCCAAAAGATTACTTACCTTGGTGTTTGTTTCTTTCTGACTAATCCATTTCACCATTTGTTTTACTCTAAGCACAAGGACTTAGTGGTAGTAAGATATTGTTTTCTGTCTTCCTGCCTTTATGCTATTCATCAGGGCATTTGTATTGCTTTAGGAAACAGGGAGTATCTTTATGTTGGTACATAAATTCAGAAAAATCATAGGCAATTGAATGCAAACTAATAAGCAAGGGTTTTATTATTTATAAGAAGCAAGTTATTATAAAATTCTGCCACCGGTAAGTGTAACAATTTGGATTTTTCCTGTGAAATTCTAAACCTTGTTGTTTTACATTTGACCTAATGCTCTACTTTGTACCAAAACGTGGTTTAGAAACAACTACATCAAATAAGACAACCTACATGAAAGTTCGTTGTCAGAAGGCATTTATAAATGTTAACCGGTGGCATTTTAACCATGTGTTTGAAGAGCATATTGAAATACATGCCATGAGGGAATGTTTCTGATATTACTGCATTATCCTTCCTAATGACTGGGCTGGCCACAGAATTAGATACATTCATAAGGAAGAACTCACCCTGGAAGGGACAGAAGAGCAGTGTGTCTAAAGATTCGGCTTCAATAATTTAAACATAACAGCTTTGTTTTGTTTTACATGTGGAAAGATTCTAGCTACATATGGCTTGAGTCCCTTCAAAGACAAATCATAGATAGAACTCTGCTGCTGACTGATTGTCATTGGGTCAGATTTCCACTGTATTTTTAGCTTTACAAATGTTTCTGAGCCTAGAAGTTCAACAGTTCATGGGAATGTGGGTTTACTATGGCATCTTATATAGGAGGCAGGTTGGAACGTTGGTGTTCCTTTATGAAAACCCTTCACGTGTTGGATATGTGAGAACACTCCTTCCGGTATGTTGTTATAAAATGCATTTTATTTCATTGGTGGTTTCTTTTGATTTTGTCCACTTTGTTTTCCTTTTCATTTTCCCCTCAAAAGGCTTGTTAAAGATAGCTTAAATATTTTTCCTCTGGATTAGTAGGTTAAGTCAATTAGCTTTCTCACTCACTGGGTCTTGCTCTGATTCTTACAGCCTCTCTTGTAGGAGTGTGAACAGATGAATTTGTTTTTGCAGTGGTGCCAGATGAACAGCTGATCATGTGGGAAAATTCTTCTTTTTCCTTTTAGTGAGAATATTCTGAGATTGGAAAGTGGTTTTAAAAAAAAAAACTTGTTTAATTCGATTTGACCTTTTCTAAGTTTAACATCATAATATTACTTCTCTCTCTGTCTCTGTCTCTATCATAGACACACACACACACACACACACACACACACACACACACACACACAGGCACAGACTCTTGCCCTTATGAGTCAGAATCGAGCTTGTGCTATATAATCTATATTAATTTTGCATGAATCTAGTACAAAATTTGTCATGTAGCAAAAACATGTTTTCTACATTACACGATGCTCAGCTGGCACATAGGAGGTGACGTGTGGCTGTTACATGATATGAGGACCATCTGCTTCTGTATCCAACTAATTTTACTACCTGAATCAAGTCCTCTCTGAACCTCTTTCTGATTCGTAAGGAGTGCTGAGGCCTCAGAGATCATTTTCTAAAGAGTCTCTCAAATTCAGCAGTGTGTTCAGACTAGCAAGTTATTTGTTTAACACTTACAGAACATCTGCAGAATGACTGTGAGAAACCAATCTGTGTTTAGTTTTCTGTCCTTAAAGGAGATCACGGTCCATCTGGGCAAAGGATGTAAACAAATAGTTTGAAAGATGAATTATATTCCCCCTCATCGAAGTAAAATCCTTCCTTGGTCATTCGGATTCCAGCTTCATCTCGGTCTGTCAGAACTGAAATTCATTTTCTCTCCTCTGATAGCTGGATGTCATGGTTGAATGTCTCTAATAAACACTCAGCAGCATTTCCATCCCACCATCCCCTTCAATGTCTAATTTGCTTGGTTGTTCCTCAACCCTAAAGCGATGCACCCTTTCCACTGACCTTCCCTGAGCCTGGGATATATTGCTATAGATGAAGAGCGTTATGGATACAAAGGGATTCTGTTCAGAATGTCAGGAAACAGTCTTCATTTAATATGTAACTCTCAATGATGTATTTTGCTCACTTTCACATTTCTTAAGTACTGCATCTGCCTCTGACGGCAGCCTCCTTTTTCCTCACCTCTTATGTATGCCTTCATTTTCATTGTCCTGGCTGTTTTCTCCTAGGCTATACTTCGAGGCTATTAATGCCTCTGACCCTGTCCTCTTTCTCTTGCTTTTTTGTCTTCCCTCTTTAACCCTTGCCCTTGCACTGAGGCTAAGCTGCTGATTCAGCATTTGTGCTGAGTCCTTTACTCCTTGCTTTGTGCCTCGCTTCTCCAGCATAATTCCGATTCCTGTAATTACTTTTCTCTTCTTGGCTCCTCTGTGTATGTGATAAGCACTTCTGAAGAATTATTATGGCATCACTCCAAGTCCAAGATCTTCACCTGCCACTAAATTCCAGTGCTGCCCTTCTTTCTCTTGTTATTCTTTATTTTTCCATGTCTGGTCATTTCCTGTAACTGTTTCCCCAAATCCCCCTGTTGATCCCTTGTTGATCCCCTGTTGATCTTCTCCTGTTCCCATCTGACAACTTCTTGCTGACAGGGGGAAGGGTATGATAGAGGTTAACAGCAAGGACCACCATGTAGACTGGGTTCAAGCCTTTGCTCTCCTAAGTATCTTGTCATGTAGTGTATCTTATCCTCTTTGTCCCTATTTATCTCTAAAAGGGAAACAATGAAGACATTTACCCAAGTCAATATGCAGATTAGGTGCCTTAATAGTGGTTAAAAGTAGGGTAGTTCTTGGATCTCAAAACAACCTATGCAAATGTTAGTTATTGCGCATTAGGGCAGTATTGTGGCCAATAAGCTTCATGTCCTTTTGTTTCAAGCCTCTATATCTTTAATTTTATCAGTAATCTGTCTATTCTCAGTATATTTCCTTCATTTTTAGAAGTGATTCATTAAAAAACTTCCAGCTTCCTGTCTCTACCATTTCATGTTTTTCTCTCTCCTTCACATCTTTATTATTTGATGCAAAATCTATACCTTGAGGTCATATGAATGCTAAAGTTTCTCCCTTTCTAAAAACATAATCATCCATATCATTATTATCAACTCCATCTTTATTGAAACATGAAACAATGAAAGTAAAATGTTGAGATGCATCCTCATCTACTTTCCCAGGTCTTGTTTTCTCATCTCTGAGGGATTTTTTTTTTTTTTTTTTTTTTTTTTTTTTAGACTTTGCTTTCTGTCTCAGTGAGTTACCTCTGGCTTCGGCTGCAGTTACAGGTTATGTTCAAGGAAAGTAATAATTAGCCAATTGCCACACTCAGACGATCTTGATTCCTGCATTAATTCAGTCTGAGCCTTCCGTCTGTTTTGCACTGCTGTCAATTCTGACCATCGTGACCATGTTTCTGGTGGTTAACCATCCCACTTCCAGCTGTTTTATCCCTGCATCTGCCCCCCTCCTGTAGGTTTTTCCTTTCCATTTCTAAATATATGCTTTCCTCTAGGTCCCATATTTTACCCAGATCCTTGCTCTACCGATGTGTTCTCTGGGAAATTTAGTCTGTTCTTATGACTTATCTGCTATATCTACTGGATGTGCCAGTGACTCACAAATATCTATTTTGAGCCCTGAGCTTTAGACCTCTTTCCACATATTTCCTAGATGTGTACAACTATAAGTGTCTCAAATGCTAAAAATACACTCATTATGCACCCAATTGTCACATGGTCCTGGTATTTCTATCTTTGTGTGCCTGCACCACCAACTTGAGGAGCCAAGGCTAGGAACCAAGTGATGGTCTTTGGGCTCTTGCTTTCCACTGTGTTCAGTGTACCAATACCTGTAACATCAGAATGCATAAAATTGTATCTCATCTCTCTATCTTCCTCTTTGTCTTAAATTGCACTTATAACCTTAGTTTATGTACCCCTGTTCCCTTATCTAAACTGTTTCAACAGTCCCTGAGTAGTTCTTATCCTCAGTGTTACCTACTGTTTAATCTACTATATGTGTAAGCAGCCCTTGGCTTAGGATGGTTTGATTTAATACTTCTTTTTAACTTTATGATGATGTGAAATTGATATACATTCTTTAGAAATCATACATCAAATTTCAAATTTTTATCTTTTGCTGGCTTAGTGATGTGTGTTATGATACTTGTTTTTGATACTGAGCTGTGACTTGGACCACAGAAGCAACTCATTATGTATTGTGCTGTACTGAGTTGCAAACCTATGATGTTTTGTAGGCTAAAGGTATTAAATACATTTTCAGATTATGTTATTTGCAATTTATGATGGGTTTATCAGGGTGTAACCTATTTTAAGTCAAAGAGCATTGTACATTGTCAACTGTACAATCATTGTACAGTTGACAATCATTCTACTAGAAAATTAACCAGATTTTGTATTGCTTTGCTTAAACTTCTTGGATAGCTGTAAGATTTCGTCTTGTGTAGCTGCAACATTTCATCTTGCATAATCCAGCTGTTGTGATGTATAGTGTTCTTTACCATCCAACCCAACCTATTTTTCTATTTTTTTGTCTTTTTCCTTTTTATTGGTACCGGGGAACGAACTCACGCCTGCCTGCTTTACAAGACAGGTGCTTATGCCGCTGAGCTAAATCCCCAGCCCCAACCCAACTTATTTTCTTAGCTTCAGCTCTTGTCAGAACCTCATCATGAACAAATTCACAGTTCCTATCCCTATTGCCTACAAAGCTTTTGTTTGTTCTTTCAAATGTTGCTTACTGGCCCTCAATCTAAGGAAGCTTTTCACAAACATTCATGAATTGTACACATTCATTTAATCTTGTTTAGCTTTCATAGCGTTTTGGATGTACCTTGGCTTGTATATTGATGTACTCATGTGATGAAAGCATCTTGTTTATACCCACATTTTTATGATTATGTGCAAGTTTCAGTGGTCATAGGTTTTAGTTCTTTGTAGTAAATAGCAAGAAATGGGTTGCTGGATAGTAGGACAAGAGTATTTTTAATTTTGTTGAAAAATTTCCAAGGTGTCTTCCAAAGTATCTGTGCCACTTTGCATTTCCACAACAATGAAGGAGAGTTTCTGTCACTGTCTCCTCACCTGCTTTTGGTGGTATCAATGTTTTGGATTCTGGACACTTCAAAATTCACGGTGGTATCTTGTTTTGATTTGTTGCTCCCTGATGCCGTATGAGGTGCAGAATCACGTCTTGTAATTATTTCCTGTTTATTTTCTTCATGTTTTTTTAAATCATTTTTTCAATTGTTACTTATTTACTTGTTAAATTTTAAGACTGTTTATTTTAGATTAAAAAATCTCTATCAGAAGCACTTTTATACAGAAAATACTTTCTGTCAGAATTATATCTTGTCTTTTCTTCACAATGTCTTTCGTGTAACAAAATTTAAATTTAATGAATCCTAGCTTTTCAGTTATTTCTTGAATGAATCATGTGATGTATCTAAACTGTCATCCCCATTGAAGTTCAACTAAGTTTTTCCTTGTTATCTTCCAGGAATTTTATAGCATTGCATACTATGTCTATGATAAATAAGTGATCTAAGGCATTAATTGTTCTGAAGATGTAAGGGCTATGTCTACATGTTATTTATTTATTTAGTTGTATGTGAATTTCCCCTTAGTCCAGCACCATTGTCGAAAAGACTATCACTCGTCCTTTTTCAGACATTATTTGACTACATCTTTCTTAGTTCTCTTCTCTGTTCCATTGGTCTATTTTTTTTTCTGTTGACAATACCAGTTTCTTGATTATTATCACTTTCTATTATCTTGAAGTCACATACTATAAGTTCTGCTACGTATTTATTTGAAATATTGAGTTGCTATTCTGGGTCTGAACTATTCTTTAAAACTGCATTATCCTCATAAAGTACTGTAAATATTAAAAATATGAACAGATAAATATCGATAGTTTGCTGCTTTGTATGTAATATGCCACTGGATAAAAATAAATCTGCTTATGAGCAATATTTTTAGGAATAAGTTATGCCCAGAACAGAATTTCATTTTATAAATAACACAGGGGTTATCCAAGACCTGTTACTTTTATTATATTTAATATATTTTTCTTTTGCAATAAGACTATTTAGATACCATTGCTAAATTGAAATATATATTTGATCCAAGTGCCATTCTTAGCATTATTAAATACAAATGAAAGAATATAACAATTCTCAGAAAAATGGGAAAGGAGACTGGAATGTTAGAAGGTCAATCTGGACAAATCTGAAAATCAGAGTAAGATATTTCAAAGAAAGTATCTTTAAAATTTATTTAAAGAAATACATTTTTGTAATCATAAAAGAAAGTTTCCTTTGTCATTTTTACTTTGACTTTTACAGCATCATTTTGTTTGGGGAGCATACTGACCAGAACTTGAAATGATGTTGATTTAATTCCTAACCATATGCTGTCAGAAGTCATTGAAAGATTTAGGCCCAGAAAAGAAAATTTTGAAAGAGTAGAACACAGAGCTTGTGGTAAGAGATCTAAGGGTCTCCACCCGTTTGAAGGATCATTTGATGAAAGACACTTTAGGTTAACTTTATGTTAATTTCAAAACGAAGGTTAAAGGCAAATTGTGCACAGTATTTGGATGAGGAAAAAATTAGAATAGAAAGATCTGCAGAATGAAGTAAATATGCCAAGAAATTATGAGCTCTTCTCCACTTGGTTATTAACAGTTTTGTGGGATGGACAGCTGTGTAATATACCTGGGGTGTATTAATACGTCAGGTGAAGTGCCCACTGAACTTGTAAAATTTTAAATGTACAAATAGTGCTCAACATTACCATTGACAAAATAAATATAACCTATAAGTAAACCATTTTATTTTCAATTAAGAAAGATATGAGTATGTGCATATTTTAGTCAGCTCAGCTTACTGTAAGAAAATGCCATAAATTGAATGGCTTAAACAACAAAAAGTTATCTCACAATTGTGGAAGTTGTAAAGTCTAAGAATAAGAAATCAACAGCTATGTTCTGTCATGAAGACACCACTCCTGACACACGGATGGCCATTTTATTGCATCTTCACATGGTGGAGAAGAAAGATTACAGTACTGAAGTTTCTTCTTGTGACGCTTAGTCACAGCTTAGAGAGCTTCACCCTCATCACCTAATTACCTCCAAATACCTCCTAATGTCATCACATTGGCTTTAATTTTTTTTTCCTTTCTTTCTTTTTCTTTTTTTTTTTTTTTTTTCTTTGAGACAGGTTTTTCTTAAATTGCTAAGTTTAACCTTGTAATCCTCTTGCTTCAGTCTTCCAGGGTGCTGGGATGACAGATGTGCACCTGGCAGGATTAAGATTTCCAAGGAGATACAAATGTTCAGTCAATACCACTGTGTTATGTTTGGTGCATATATGAGGAAATGAGAAGACAATGTTTGATGTTACTGATACTAGTATGAATTAGTGTATTTTTATTAGAAGAAATTGCTCAAAAGCCTTAAAATATCCTTTGCCCAGGGTTTATCTTTGTGTTGATGACTGTTTAAGACTGGCTTCCCAGAGGTAGACCTTGAGGTGGAGACTTCCTATGTATTTAACTTAAGTAGCAGTTATTTCTTGGGTGACTGATACAAAGATGAAAGATGTTGGATAGTTGGAAAGATGAAGGATAGTTGAAGTAGTGTGACCTATCCATATCCTTTAGGAGAGGAGATTGGGGAGCCCTAAAATATGAGTAACTCTTAGTGCTTATCCTGCTCTGAGCCTGGAGAGCTGAATTTCATACACTGCAGATGTTAGCAGCTTAAGAGAGCATAGAGTTGCGTGGAAGCACAAATGCTCTACAGACCATTGGAGAATCCACTGAAGAAGACATTCATGTATGAGCCATTAGGAGCAGAAGTGAAGCCACTGAATTAGAAAATAGGATTCAAGAATGTTTGAGCAGGATACCAGCATTGATTGATAGAATTTTCCACACACAAGAAGGTTACACTGTTTAAGAAAGTACAAATGTTTTCAAATGTGAGTTAAAACATGTAACATTGGGAAAAAGTACATTTTTTTCAGCTGTAAGTTGATGAAACAGAACTTTTTTTTTTTAATCTGTTTTTTTTTTTTTTTTTTTTTTTTTTTTTCTTTTGGTCTTTTTCCTTTTTATCGGTACCGGGGATCGAACTCACGACTGCCTGCTTCCAAGGCAGGCACTTATGCCGCTGAGCTAAATCCCCAGCCCCGAAACAGAACTTTTCTATGAGAGTGAAGCTGTCAGGCAAAAACTACTGTGTACAATATAATTCTAATGGAAAATATAATGCGTGTATATATTGGTATAGTTACATGTAAAGAAAATGGACAAATATAAATACCAAGTAAGGTTTATTGCAAGAATTCAGCACAGGTTTCCATCAGAAATGATGTTAATGCAATTCATCAGAATCCAAAATGATTTTCAATAAGATGATCAACTCAATAGCTGCCTATAGAAAGCACTTTACAAAACCCAATAATTAAAAAAACCGAAACATTAGGTTTCCAGTAAAAACAAACAATTGAACATCTACAGCCCATACCAAATTATAAAGGAAAGTTTTTTTTTAAAAAAAATTGAAACATACACCCAGTGTTATTTTATTTATTGCTGTATTTAAAAGTATATCCATGGTAGTGAGAAATGAAAAATAAGACTCAAGAAACAGAACATGAAAACTGTTTTCATCATTAGCTAGCAACAGCGTTCTATGGCATTTAAAAATATAGATGAGCACTTGAACTAATAAGAGAAAAGAGGAAGCTGGTTATATATTAGATCAACCATGTAAAAATAATATCACTCTACTCTTTGAATGAAAGATACAAAAATTTAAACCTAATTTATAAAACGATTTATTAGACTTTCATGAAAAAGTTGGAAAACACTTGTGAAAGACATAAAGCAAAAATTTGAAAATATTCAAATATGTTATTGAATGGGATATAGTAGAATGGTAAAATTTGCAGTTCTACACAGATTAATCCATATTTGAAGTCTTGTTTCAATGTGAGTTCATATTGTTTATATGATGTAGTAAGATGAATCTGAATTTCTTGTAGAAATCGAAATCTACCCCATACAATGTCTAAAATTTAAAAGTCTCAAGGGTAGTCAAAATTTGCTGTCTCAGTATTGGGATTTTATTTTAAAGTTATAGTATTTAGGGCAGAGGAATAAGTATTAGGTCAGTGAGTGTGAAAATAGACCAACTAGACAAAATAGCCAAGTGATGAACCTAGCTACAAATGAGGATGCTACATAGCATTGTAGAAAAACAATAGAATGACTAGGTTCACAATGCTAAGACTTTTGACTGTTCATTGGGAAAATAAGATAAACTTCTATCCCTGCCTCACACTATTACATTAAAAACCAATGGCAAATATATTAGTGACTTAATAAAAAGTATAACATTTTAAAGGCAGTCTTCAAAATCCAGCATTTGGAAAAAATGTCATACATAAAAACACAAATTTAGACATTAAGTGGAAGTGATATAATAAAGTATCTCAAGATTTGAAGTTTCCAAATGGCAAAAACTACAATCGAAAGACTAGGTGAATAGGTAACTTAAATTATGGGGCATTGGACTTACGAAGAGAGTACAGAGTAGTAATTAAAAATAAACCAGTCACCAGTTTAGTCTTGCCTAATAAATCATACAAAATATCCCCAAAAGATTCAAGTACTTTCAAGTAGATTAACTGTGTCCTGGAACAAAGCTGAAGAATTTAAATGGAAATACAAAACTAAACAGAGACCAGCTATGCATGGAAAGCATGTAATCTAGCATCCAGTTGCATATTATCATATGAACAAGGAAGCAAGCCAATATGAGTCCTAATGAAGACAAAAATAAATCAATCACAAGATTCAGAACTGACTTGGATGTTAAAATTCACAAATATGCACATGTGATCAGTTTTTATGAATGTATTTTAGATGCTCAAATACTTAAATGGAGTCACAGAAGAACTTCAGAAGACCCAAGCTGGCTTCTGAAGATAAAACGTACAGTGCCTGAGAGGAAAGTACAGTAGCTGGGATGAATGATAAATCGCACATAACAGGACAGGAATTAGGGAGCTTAAAGACATGGCAATGGAAACTTTTCATAATGGAAGAGAACAATAAATCTCAAACTGCCGAAAAAACGAGTGAGCTATAGAAAGAAATCAAGTGACAGAAAAATATTTGAAAAAATAATGTACAGACATACTATGAATTTGATGGAAGCTACATAGACAGAAACTTAAGAAGTGTAACTCCCAAGGAATATGTGGAGAATTGTATCAGAAATGTGAAAACATTTGTCAATAAATCAGCCGAGAACAATGACAAAATATTTTGAAATTATTTTAAAGGTGGCCAGGGAGAAGAAACATGCATTATACACAACACAACAATAAGAAGAATTCAACATGTATTTCAATTTAAACAAGAGAAAGACCATAGAACAGTATCTTTAAAGATCTTTTAAAAAGTGTGGACTTTCATGTTTAATGAAAATGTACTTTAAAAATGAAGGTAAAATAAAAACTTTTGTTCAGAAAACAAATGTGAAATATATCATCAGTATCTGCCTCATTAAAAAAGATGAGATATTTCAGGATGAAAAAAATGACATCAGATGGAAATGTATATTAACATTAACAATTAAAACCAAGGAAAATGAGAGCTTGGGGTGCTGTGCTTGGATGCTACATGAGCTCCAAAGGTCCAAAGGTACCCAGGATCAGAGTACTTGGAGGTATCAAGGACTCCTAAATGGTGGTACCTCATGGGAGGTGATCGTGTTATTGGGAGCATGCTCTTCAAGGGAACTATGTGATCCTGGGATAGATTTCTTTCTACTCCAGTTCGGGTTATCACCATCGCTTGCATGTGTTCCTGTTCTGGTTCCACCATATTCTCCCGCCCCCCCCCACTAGATGACAAAGCAAGGGGGACATCCTGTCAGGGATTTTGAATTTCAGCAGCTAAACTATATAAAGGTCACTCTACATCTCATGTAGCCTGTGTCACGCAGTGTCTTATAGTAGTAGAAGTCCAAGTACTGGAAAAGGTAAAAGCTGCAAGATGTCTCTTTAAATCTCTTGAAAAAATATCATTGCATATTTAAAAAATCATTGGCAGGTGGATTTTATTAAATCAATAGAAGTAAAATGTATGACAATAGCATAGAGTCCATGAAAATAGAAATGTTCACACATTATTCCTTGAATATGCACTGAGGTAAATAAGAGAAATATACTATAAATCCTAAAACAACCACTAAAATATTGGCAATAATAGTAATGTCTACAAAACAAGTAAAATTGAATAAAACTAATGTTAAAAAGGGCAGAAAAACAGTTCAGTAGAGAACAAAAGTGGATGAGTCACAAAAAATATAAATACTAAGATGATAGAACATGTTTTGTTTTGTTTTGTTAGATAGAGTAGGAAAGGTTTAGTGAGGGATAGCTCCTGAGACAGGAGGTATCCCGGAAGTGGGTTGCAACTAAAGCCTCTTGTCAAGCGTAATTATATAGCAAAGTACTCCTACTTCCTTCCAAAGATCTTATTGCAGCTTCCAAAATGATATAGGAGAAATATAACTCCCAACCTGCTAGATGTCAGATGTTTGTGTCCTCTGAAATCGAAGAAGTAATTCCAAAGGACAGAAGATGTTAAGAATAAGAAGCCTTTCTTAAGAGATAGCTCCTGAGAGATAGGAGCATCCTGAAATTTGTTTGCTCGGGTAGATCAAATTATAATTATATTAACCATCACATTGAACATAACTAAATAAGATATTATAGAAAAGGCAGACCCAATTATATGCTTTGTGTAAGCAATACAGTTCAAAGACAAGTGGATTAAATGTAAAGGATGGAAAAAGATTTACCCTGGTAATACAGAAAACAAGAAAACTGAAATGACTCCATTAATATCAGAAAAATAGATACCAGAACCAATTTACCAGTAAAGAAGTTTGTTTCATATTGACTCACAAATCAAAAGGCCATTGGGGCCACACCCAGCCAACTCCAAGCAGCAAGAAGATGAATCCACTGTCAAGCTCTGACTGCATGCAGGTTGAATTCCAGTACGTGGGGATAATTTGGTACTTAAATCCCAGGCAGTAAGACCACACCCTGCATCTGACATTGCTAGAGAACACAGAGTTCCCATAGGCACAACTGGCCCACACCCAGCGAGCTGCAAGTGGCAAGCAGTTGCCAGGAGTCTGCGCTGGGAGCCAAAAGGGGGCCCAGATGATTCCCAGTGCACCAAGGAACCTCTGAAACATAGCTCAAAACCCAGAAATAGGCATGACTCCAGCAGGCATTGAGAAATGCCATGTCGCCCAGTGAGCTTCCTGCATGACCCCTGCCAGCCATGGGGAACATGTGCTGCCCTTAAACCTTGGCCAACACAGCCACCCACTTCCTGCACAACTTCAGTCAGCACTGAGAAGCACCATGCTGCCCTGGGACTTTGGCCCGTGCCTGGTGGTCTTCTGGACCCAGGACATCTGCTGACCTCTTGGAACACTCCCTACCTCCTGGACCTAATACTGCTGTTGATCTTCAGCTCCCACCCTTTCTCCCAGAACCTTGGAATACAGTGAATTAACTGTGCTAGCTTGAAGGGAGATTCAGTAACTGCCTCACCCAAAGAGAGATCTCAACAGGCTCCAGTAAGTGTGGTGAGTATGCCCCTAAAATAGAGGTGTACAGTGGGTAAATAGAGCCAATAGTAAAGCTCCCCCAACTAACTGTAAGATGTTCGTAAGACTAGCGAGATGGTGGGTGACCCATTCCTGCACACAGAAAGCATCAGGTAGGATTAGGAGTGTGCCCATAAGGACTCCCCCAACTTGGAGAAAATCAAAAGTTCCCATGAGACACAGAGACACACAATAGGAACACAATAGAACCTTAGCCAACATAACCCCATAGACAGGGAGATTTGATGACCAAGAATAACCTGAAGATAAAGTAATAGTAGGCACTAAAAGTTGACCTACATCAATACTACTAGGCTTGTCAGCCCAGGAAGACTATAACCTAGTCCTAAGTCAACAGGCCCTGCAATGAGAAGTCAGGTGACTGGCCTGCCTCTTCACTGAGGAACCCAGCAACTGGACAAACATCAGCCTTACATTAGTAACCCAAGATACACACTACCAATAGTTGACACTAGTGAGAATGAAGAACCAAATATTGACTCGAAAGGGGAAAATGACAAAATGAAAAAGCAAAATGCAATCTGAAACATCTAGTCCACTAGGAGCAAGTACAGGAGACATTGAAATAGAGGACTTGAAAAGTAATGCACTGGAAGCCTCTGAAAAGATAGCAAGTGAAAAAAAAAAAAAAAACTTCATGAGGCTATAGAGGAAATCAAAATAGAAATACTCTCCCATGTAAAGATAGAAATAACAATCTTAGTAAGGGAGTTACTGAGCACAGCTAAAGAAGAAATAGCCAAAAAAGTACAGGAACATGGAAAGCTGATTGAAACCTTGAATGAACAATGTAGAAAACAAGCAGAATTCATGAAACAAACTCAAAGAGACATCCAAGAAACAAAGAATTCTATTCAGAGCTGACAAAACTAAATGAAGCTGAGGATAGGATTTCGGACCTTGCAGACAAGATCACAATTAACAATTAGGATAGAACATTTAAAAATAACAAAGAAGCATGAAATGAAAATCCAGCAGCTTCAAGATGATGCCAAGAGCAACAATATAAGATTAATAAGCATCAGTGAAGATGCAGGAGTCAATGCAAATGACATAACTAAAATATTCACAGAAGTAATAGCAGAAAATTTACCAAACATGGAAAAAAAATCTGATATGCAGATTTTTTAAAGTGAGGCATAGAAAATGTCAAACAATCACAACCAACATAAATCTACACTCAGACATATAATAATTAAGATCTCAGGCATATAGTATAAAAACAGAATACTAAAAGCTGTTAGAGAAAGACATGACTCACCTATCAAGGAAAGCCCATTCAAATCACAACAGACTTTTCAGCACAAACCCTAAAGTCAAAACAAGCTTGGAGTGAAGTATTTGAAGCCCTGAAAGAAAACAGCTTTCAACCCAAGCTGATGTACCCAGAAAAACTTCCATTCAAATTTAATGGAGAAACAAGATACTTCCATGACAAAGAACATCTGAAAAAATTCATATCCACCAAACCAACCCTAGAAAGAGTATTGAATGAATACTAGATAGAGATAAAAATGATCACAATCCCCAGAACAACAACAGAAAGAAATCACCAGGTAGGACAAGCAATTAAACAATAGGAAGAAGCAGAAAGCAAACAACTGGAACATAACATGGCACAATGGAGCCAGTACATATCAGTGATATCCATAAATGTAAGTGGTCTCAATTCACCTATCAAAAGAAATAGGCTGACAGAATGTGTCAAGAAACAAGATTCCACAATATGCTGTATACAAGAAATACATATGACCCAAAAAGAAACACATAGATTAAAAGTCAAAGGATGGAAAACAGTATTCCATGCAACAGGAACCCAGAAAAAAGCAGGGGTAACTATTCTATTTTCAGACAATGTGAGCTTCAAAACTAACATGACTAAAACAGATAAAGAAGGTCACTACATACTCGTTAGTGGAAAAATTCAAGAGGAAGACCTAACCATTATAAGTATATATGCACCAAAAACAGGAGCACCCAACTATATTAGACAGATATTAATGGACACGAAAAACTAAATATACAAGAACACAATTATAATGGGGACCTTAACACCCCATTGTCACAAAGAGATAAATCAACTAGACAAAAAGTCAGCAAAGAAACAATAGAACTGAATTATACCTGTGAGCAAGTGGACTTGGTAGATGTTTACAGAGTGTTCCATCCAACCACATTGGAATACACATTCTTGTCAGCTACGCATGGGGCATTCTCCAAAATAGACTATATATTGTCCCATAAAACATTCTTAAGTAATTGGAAAAGTATTGAAATTATCCCATGTGTAATATCTAACCATAGTACACTGAAATTGGAAATTAATGGCAAAAGAAATTGCAAAAAACTTACATAAATACATGGAAATTGAAGAGCAACCTTTTGAACAACCAGTAGGCTACAGATTAAAGAAGTAAAGCAGTACCTACAATTCAGTGAAAATGCAGAAACAACATACTTCAATCTGTGGGATGCAAAGAAAGTGGTCTTAAGAGGGAAACATATAACAATAAATTGTCATATCAAGAAAACAGAATGAGCACAAATAACCTAATGCTTCATATCGAACTTCTAGAGAAAGAAGAGTAATTTAAACCCAAAGCTCATAGAAGAGAGGAAATTGTAAAGATTAGAGCAAAAAGTCAATGCAGTTGAAACTAAAAAAAAAATACAAAGAACTAATGAATGAGAAATCTTGTTTTTTGAGAGAATGAACAAAATTAACAAATCTCTAGCTAACCTTATAAAGAAAAAGAAACAAAAAACCCAAATTCATGCAATAAGGATTGAAAAGGGGAAATTATGACAGGCCCCATGGAAATTCAAAAGATCATAAATACCTACTTTGAAAATCTCTTCTTATATAGAGTGGAAAACACAGAGGAAATGGACAGATTTCTAGAAACTTATGAGCTACCAAAGCTCAATCAAGAAGATATAGCAATTTTGAATAACTCAATATCAGCTATTAAAATTGAAAACATAATTAAAAACTTACCAACAAAGAGAATCCCAGGTCCTGATGGATTCATGGCTGAATTCTACAAGAAATTTAGAGAATATTTGATGCCAATACTCCTTAAACTCCTCAATGAAATTGAAAGGGAAGCAATCCTCCTTAAATCAGTCCTAGAGGCAAGTATTACTCTGATACCAAACCCAGGGAAAGACCCAACCAAAAAGAAGAACTATAGGCTATTCTCACTAATGAACATTGATGCAAAGATTCTCAATAAAATATTGGCAAATAGAATGCAGCAAATCATCAAGAAGATGATACATCATGACCAAGTGGGATTCATCCCAGGAATGCAGGGATGGTTTAACATAAGCAAATCAATAAATATAATACACCACATCAACAGAGCCAAAAACAAAAACCACATTGTCATCTCAATGGATGCGGAAAAAGCTTTCAATAAAATCTAACACATGTCCATGATAAAAATCCTTCAGAAACTCGGAATACACTATGTCTGCCTCAGTCTTATAAAGGCCATCTATAACAACCAAACACCCAACATTATACTAAATGAACAAAAACTGAAAGCTTTCACTTTAAAATCAGGAACAATACAAGGATGTCCACTATCACCATTCCTATTCAATACAGTTCTGGGATCACTGGCCAGGGCAATCAGACAAGAGAGAGAAAAATAAAAGGAATGAAGATAAGAAAGGAAGAAGTTAAACTGTCACTATTTGCAGACCACATGATACTCTATATAGAAGATCCAAAAAACTCCATTAAAAGGCTACAAGAGGTAATAAACAAATTCAGCATTGTAGCTGGATATAAAGTCAATGCTCAAAAATCAATAGCATTCCTGTACACACACAAACACTCACTGAGAGAGAAATTATAGAAATATCACCCTTCACAATAATATCTAAAAAATGAAACACTTAGAAATCAACCTACCTAAGAATGTAAAAGACCTATATGCTGAAAATTGTGCTATGCTACAAAAGGAGATTGAAGAGGATATTAAAAAATGGAAGGATATTCCTTGCTCTTGGATAGGAAGAATTAACATTATGAAAATGGCCATACTCCCAAAACTGTTATACAGATTGAATGCAATCCCTATCAAAATACCATTAAACACCTCACATATCCAGAAAACACTCGTAAAATTCATTTGGAAACAGAAGAAACCTAGAATTAAAAGGCAATTCTGGGCAACAAAGGCAAGACAGGAGGAATCTCAGTTCCTGACTTGAAACTATACTACAAAGCCACAGTGATAAAATCAGCATAGTACTTTCAAAGAAATAGACCTGAGGATCAGTGGAACAGATTAGAAGATTCCAGCTCAACTACAAAGACACTCAGCAACCTGATAATTGACAAAGGGGCTAAACATGTTCACTGGAAGAAGGATAGCCTCTTTAATAAATAGTGCTTGAAAAATTGACTCTCCACATACTGAAGACTGAGACTAGATCCATGCCTGTCTATCACCATGCAGAAAACTAAAGTCTAAATGGAACAAAGACCTAAATATTAAAACACAAACACTAAATCTACTAGAAGAAAATGTAGGTAGAAGTCTTGGAGACATATGAGTAGGCAGAGAATTCACGAACAAAACACAAAATGTACAGGAAACACTTCAAAGAATCAACAACTGGGAGCTCATATTATTGAAAAGTTTCTGCACTTCTTGGGGGCTGGGGATTTAGCTCAGCGGCATAAGTGCCTGCCTTTCAAGCAGGCAGTCATGAGTTCGATCCCCGGTACCGATAAAAAAAAAAGGAAAAAAGACAAAAAAAAAAAAAAAAAAAAAAAGAAAAGTTTCTGCACTTCTAAAGAAATCACCAACAGATTGAAAAGAAAACCCACAGATTGGAAAAGAATTATAGCCAGCAACCCCTTAAACAAAGGACTTATATGCAGAACATATAAAGAATTGAAAAACATCACGCCCCCCAAATTCAAAGACCTCCAAAAATGGGCATCTGAGATGAACACACAGTTCTCAGATGAAGATATAGAAATGGCAAATAAATACATGAAGAAATGTTCTCCATCACTGGTCATTCGAGAAATGCAAATTAAAAGGATTGAGATTTCATCTCAATTCGGAAAGAATTGCTACCATCAAGAAATCAACTGATAAACATTGGCGAGGCTGGGGGAAAAAAGGATCACTTCTCCACTGTTAGACTGAGAGTGTTAGACTGGGGCAACCACTATGGAATCAGTATGGAGAATTCTCAGAAGTCTAGGATTGGAAGTTCCATTTAACCCAGCTACTCCCCTCCTGGGTACTTCCCCAGAAAAACTGAAAAGATCATATCACAGTGATATATGTGCACCCATGTTCATAGTAGCACAATTTGTAATAGCTAAATCTTGGAAACAACCAAGATGCCTGTCAACCGCAGAGTAGATGAAGTTGTGATATTTTTACATAATGGAATATTACTCAGCTATAAAAAGGATGATCTTGAGGCCTTCATAGGCAAATGGAGAAAACTTGAGGCTATCCTCATTAGTGAAATAAGTAAGAATCATATTTATAAATATCACATTGTGTCTGTAGTGTAAAAATTAATAAGAAATGTAGGAGTAATAAAACCCAAAATGTGTATTTGCTACTTTAAAAAAGAAAAGAAAGTGTTCTAAAAGATATAACTGCATGTATGTTTAAGTGTGTAGGATTGATAACCATATTGCTAAGTTTTTTTGTTGGATAGTTGAACAGAACTGTTTGTAGTCTCACTGTTTGAATGTCCACTTTGTGTGCTTCACTTTTGTAAAGAACAACTATTTCTAAGAGGACAATATGTAACTCAACTAGTGATTTATTACTATTATTTTGAAATTATGTATTATTTCTACCCTTTTTCTGGTTTTTTTTCTTTAAATTAAGAAAAAAAGGGCCATTGAGACAATAAGTACATACCTAGTAGAATAAAATCAGAACAGATGAAGCCAATACAGGCTATAGCTACGAGGAGGAAGAAATAACTTTACATTGTAATCACAAATGTTCATACTTTATTGAATAAAATTTGAAAATTGAAAATTGTAAGAACTTAGGGAATTTAAAGTATGGTCAGCTCAACCTATTAGATATTTATATCACATTTCAAGTCAAACTCAGCTGTTCATGCTTTCTTCAAATGCAGTGCATTTGGTTAACTAAGATAGACTATATGGTTTTAAGTAATACATATCTTAATAAAAGCAAAAAAATTAAAGGATTAATAAACCATATAACTTAGTAATTTAGGTAGACATAACAATAATATATTCTCTGACAATAATGAAACTAAGCTAGAAATCAATAACAAAATAAAATATGGAAATCTCAAATATTAAGAAAACTAAACAATATGTTTCTGAATAAATGTTAGATTAAATGAAAATACAACACTTGAAAAATTCCTGAATGCTTCTAAATTTGTTTTAAGTGACAGGATTCAGCACATGAAAAAAGATATGTCTCAAAACGTTCAGTTTTACCATAAAAAAAAAAAAACTGGAAAACAGGGCAAACTAAATCCAATTATAAGAAATTGACATGAAATGATAATATCAGAACAGAAATCAGTGGCCTGGGGATTTATAGCTCAGTGGCACAGAACCTGCCTGGTAAACATGAGGTCCTGAGTTCTATTCCTGATATAAAAAAAAAAAAAAGAATAGTAATCTGTGAAATATAAAATCAGTAGAGAAAATCAATGAAGACAAAAACAGATTCTTTGAAAAATCTAATAAATATGGTTTTAATCACAGTAGGAAGATAAAAAAAAAAAACATGGAAGATGTGGTTTCATCCATAATAGGTCTACTGTTACTAAAAGGATCACGAGACTATTTTGAAGTGCTTTATATGTAGTACATAAACAATTGAACACTTTAGCTGAATGGGACAACTACCTTCAAGGACACAAACTAGTAGTGCTTGGCCAAGAAACAATAGTAAGCTGAATGTCTGCCTATCAAAAAATTAATTTGTAGTTGAAAGTTTTCCCACAAGGAAAACTCTAGACCTGTGACTTCCTCATTGAAATTGAGAGAACATGTTGGGAATAACACCAGTCTATATAATTCACCCAGAGTATTGAAGCAAAGGTAGTAATACTCATTCTGAACATTCTGAATACCCCCCTTTTTTTTAGCTTAAAGTGTTTTAAACAATACAAAATGAAACAAGTCTTTATAAACAGATGGGAAATGCAAACTGAAATTTACCAAATTTAATCTGTCCGTATATAAAAATGAGTATCTATTATGACCAAGTGAGATTTAAACTAGAAATGCAAAAGTATGCAAAATCAAGTCAGTGTAAACATCATAGAAACAAACTAGTTAAAGTACAAACATACAATTACCTCAATGTCCGTGGTAAAAGCATTTGAAAATTGCATCTATTCATTCTGAACACTGAACTAAGCTTAACGAGGAAGAATCTCTGGTGGGTTCTGAGAAGAATCTGCTAGAACAAGTGAGTTGAGCTAAGTTTCAGGACATAAAAGAAATCAGTAATTGATATATTTAAAATACTGTCATTTATAATACATTCA
This sequence comes from Cavia porcellus, assembly GCF_034190915.1. NCBI lineage: Eukaryota > Metazoa > Chordata > Mammalia > Rodentia > Caviidae > Cavia > Cavia porcellus. Next base: position 32,758,917 of record NW_026947501.1, read on the forward strand.
CATGATTTATTTGGTAAGAAATATCTCTTACAGAAAGTAAGAATGACCTGAAAATAAAAACTACAAAAGAGAAAATATCTAAGAAAATGTCATGGAAATTCTGTGGGTCCAGAAAAGGAAAAAAAAAAAAAAATCTTTGTAAAGACGGGACTGTTACAGAATTTAAGATTTATTTTAAAGTACAGTCATGAAAACACAGACAAACAGATGAAATTAAGAAAATAAGCTAATGTGGTGCACGTTTATAATGCCTGACTCTGGGATGTTGAGCAAGGAAGGATCACAGATGCAGAAACCAACCAGGGCAACTTAGCGAGACCCTATGAAAATGGTTGAGGTATAGTTCAGTGATAGACTGTCACCCAGTTCAATCTCCAGTACTGCAAAAACAAATGTACCACACCAGAAAGAAAAGAATAAAGTAAAAATTCCAGACCTACACCAATTTATATGCAGAGAAGCCTTTTTTTTATAGAAAGGCTAAGGCAGCTTTTTGCAGAATGAACAGTATTTTTCACAAATGGATGCTGGTATATTTGTACATTTGTACACAAAACAAACCTACAAGAACTCAAAAACCCTCGAATCAATTACTCATAGCCAAATTCACTCAAAATTGAGTATATTTAAAGTCGGGGAGTTAAAGCTAAAACTTCTGTAAGGAAATATAAAAGAAATCTTTTGACCTTTGATCCATCACAAAAAAAATGGTGTGAAAGAAATCAATAAATGGAGTTTCTTTTTAAAAGTAAAATCTTTAGTTTTCTTTTTTAGAAAGACACTGTTAAAAGAATAGAAAGACCAGCCATAAAATGGAGGAGAATCTTCACAAAGTATCTATATGTTAAGAAATGTGCGTCCAGAATGTATAGGAAAGTCTCAAAATTCAGTAAGGAAATACAAAAACAAACTGAAAATATGAACAAATGATTTAATCAGAACGGTTTTTATAAGAACCATTATATCAAGACGAACAGTCATTTATATAGGAGCCATCCTTATATCAGGGTGTCAAATAAGCATATAAAAATAACTTCAGCATTGTCATTAAAATATGTAATGTTAGAAACACAGTGCAGTACACACTATTTAAATACTTAGAAAAACTGATGCAATACTGGGATTTCGTGAGGACATGGATCAGCTGAAATTCTCATGTATTAATGAGGAAGTACAATAGTAAAACACGTTAAAAATTGTGTTTCTTGGTAAGTTAAATGTATCTTACCATATATCCCTACCTAGACTTGTAAATGATTTCTTGTAACAGTTTTAATTGTAATAGCCAAAAATAGAAACAACTCTGATGTTCATGAATACATGAATAGAGAAGGAAGGAAAGAAAGAATTTACATGTAATGGTATTCAACTAAAAGATTGAACTATTGGTAAACAGCATGGATGACTCCCAAGATGATTATGCAGAATGAAAGAAATGAGATTAACTATGTTCATAAAGAATTACGGAATAGTAACTTGTGATAACAAATGTATCCTGAGAAGGAATGATGAAGATGGATGGGAGGAGGGCAAATTGTAGAGGAGCATGAGAAAACTTTGGGGTACTGGATATGTCCACTAGGTTGCACAGGTTATGGTTGCACATATGGCACATCTTATCAAATTGTATACTTTAAATGTGTGCATTTATGCAGGATAAAGCTGTTAAAGTGACATGAAAATTAGTGAAAGCGATCTTGAATAGCCATTTACATTAGCACACCAAATGATGCCTGAGCGAAGGCAAGCTATGTCCCTAGCTATGTCTCTAAAATAGAAGAGAGCCAAGAATACAATAATTACTCAAATGAATTAATATACTAGGCAGTTTATATAAATGTTTCATTTACACAAAATGTCAGTATACATACTTTATGAATGCATAAGTGTTTATTAAGTGCTTGAAATCACTTATAGGGTTGATACACATCATATTAACATAGTAGCAACTATAGAAAAGGATAAAGAGATGAAAGGAAACTTAAATATCTTCTGAAACATTTTATTCTTTAAGGTTTATAATAATAAATTTGACACAGTGTTTGTACCTGTTAAATCTTGAAGATAGGAATATAGATAACTTGTTAACTTCAATACCTGTCTGGTTCACACATTTCCCATTTAACAGTCTGCCAGCCCTACCACAAAACCTTTCCACCTGTACCCAGAAAGTCCTGTGCTGGAAACTGTGGTGTGATGAGGAAGAGACATTTGTTCTCCTTCTTCAAGGGCCTCTCATCTAAGCAAATAAAAGCAGGAAGTAAATATTAAATAATTACTCCATTAAATATCCAAAAATGCTTTATAAAATGAAGTATGGATATCATTAGAACATACAAGGCCCCTAACGTCAGGAAGTCAGGAAAGGCGTCTATGGCGAGCAGAGTCTGTAGTGAGCCCGTGTAGAGGGGATTACATGACAGTGATACAGCAGTTGGCAGGGCTTAAGTTCTGAATCCAGTGTGTTTGAAGAAGGTTTTAGAATGTGTACTTCATTTTACCTAGATCCTCTGTGACTAGACTGCTTCTTAGCCCTACGGTTTATTGTAGTATGCAGTTTCCATTTTTCTTTGTAATGAACAGTATAGAGTCAGTGATATAAATAACCATTCATGATTTGATTTGCTTACTGCAGACCTGTAGCATTTAAGTGTTGAAGGAGTGGATTAAAGATCCGTGCAGTCTATGGACAGAAGAGGGCTTTTGTTTTAAGTTTTGTTATCTCTCCTCCATCCAGCAGGTCTCATAATACCAAACTTTAAATTCCTAGATCCCCACAGGATATGAGAAATTCTCATATACTAAATATCATTCCGTGGTGTCTTTTGATGAATGCATTTTTCATTACACTTATGTTGTAAGTTTAACAACCCTTGCTTATTTCAAAAAGCATGTTTATGGTTAGTAGACAGTACAGGTCTAACAGTTGCATCTTAACTGTAATATCCACGTGTCAGATACTGACCAAGAAATTTTTCTCTTGAGTAATCTATGTTAGATTAAAATACATAAGGTAACATACATTTCACATGTCCTTTACTGTCAACTGAGGACAAGCTGATTGGATTTTTGTTTGTCTTTTTTGAGACAGGGTCTCACTGTGCACTTTAGGCTGACCTTGAGCTCACTTTGTAGCCCAGGATGGTGTTGAACTTGCAGTGACCCTCCTTCTTCAGCGTCCCAAGTGCTGGCATTATAGGCATGTACCACTATGCCTGGCTGATTGAATTTTGATAAATATGTCAAATGTGTTAGGACAGCAGTTGGTAAACCAAAATCCTTGGTTTTGTAGCTTTTTTCGCTTTTGCTAAGTATGAATATTTTATTACTACATACATTATTTTCATTGCGAACTATTTTGTGGGCATATACTCTAATTGATAAATTGATTGATTCTTTATGGTCCTGTGAATTAACTGCAGGGCCTTCTCACTGACTTACATCCCCCCCCTTTTTTTTTTAAATTTTGAGACGAGGTCTCACTAAATCATTAAGTTGTTCAGGCGAGGTTTATACTTGAGATCTCCCTACCTCACCTCGAAAGTGCTGAGTTTACAGGTATGAGCCACCAAGCCTAGCTAAACACATGCCATATAAAATCATAGCTAATCTAGTGAGAATACATATGGCAGTAATGGCTCATTATTAGGATACAATCAGTACACTCACTAAAAATGTCCATTTGGCCAGAGTAAGGATTTTACATTAAATGTGAACTTGCTTAGGGCAAATATTCAGATTATCAGTGTTAGTTACTGGGACAAAGTGCCTGAGCCTGAAATTTAAAGGAGGAAAACATATGTTATCTCCTGGTATCAGAAGTTAAAATGCAGAATGTACTGGCTCCAAGGCCAAAATGGCATGGCACAGGGACCTGGCAGAGGAAAGGTACTGAACTCATGTCAGCAATGAAGCAGAAAGAGTGAGCTGGGGGAAGGGGTGAGAGGGAGAGAGAGAGAGATCCTGCAAAGCAACCCCCAGTGACCCTACTCCTCCAGCAGACTCCACCTCCTTACAGTACTCTTAGCTATGAACACATTAGTGGATGAATCCACTGATGGTCCTGTGACCCAGTCACTTTCCAAAAGCCCTAGCCCTAGACGCATGAATCATTTAGGGGACATACTAAGTCTAATCGTCACATTATCCTAGAATGAGCTTTACTTAAATCAGTGCACATGACAGCATAGAAGAAGGAAAACATTTGTTTGGCATGATATTTTTTAAATAGTTTATGCCTAATATCAGTAGAAAAATGAACCACAAGAATGGATAAAAGTTGGAAGATATTAAGAAAACCTGATAAGATTTACCTGTTGTAACTGTTATAGAAAATATGGTCTTGGTTTCCTTTTACTGTACTTTTGGTGAAACCTTTAAAAAGAAGACTTATATCTGGGACTCATAAAACTGAAAATTTAAATTTACGAGTCAGAAAAATCATCTATATTCTAATAAAGAATTTGTGAGAAAGATGTATTTCTATTTATATGATTTTATTCTGTGTTGGTTTTATAAATTTTACCATCGTTAAAGTTTAAAATACATTTAAGAAGCATTCTTGTGTAAAAATACATTTTATTGGACTGCAGTGGCATTTGTTAGTAACTAAAAGATGAATTTCAAATAAATTTGGCATGATTTTGTATATTTAAGCACCATGATTTGTTACTTGGGGATTGACTTCAGTAGATTTCTTGACAGATGTTTTCTGTAAGCAGCTTTGGTAATGCTTGACTTGGTCACCCGATTTTGCCAAGATGAAAACATTCATCATTAGTGTATTGACACTACACAAGGTTCAGAGCAAAAAGTGCATGTTTACATGTGTGCTATTTGATCTTTCTCTTTTTAACAATTTAAAAAATGTAGTCAGTCTTTGGATTTAGAAACGTATATTAACCTCAGAGGCTTTCTGGGGTTGGTGATCACCAAAATATTTTCAGTTAGTCTATTTAAAAATTTCCAGAATGTAGACATAGCTTTTTTTTTTTTAAGTGTTATGTATTTTTATTTTTAAACTATTTTAGAAAGGCTTCTGCTACCCTTTTTCAAGAGCTTGTAATTCTATATGTAAAATAAAGGTGATGAAGATGATGTTAAAAGTTATTTAATTAGTTGTGTTCAAAACTGACATCAAAACAAACAAGAAACCTAGACATCTCATGTTTGCCTCTCCTTTGGGTATTGGACCTCGTACTTGACATTTTTCTTTAAAGACTTTTGAGCTAATGAAGACCAAATGATGACTAGTAATGATAACTAACCCTTAATCAAGCATTCACTATGTATCACATTCTCTTAAAGCAATAGTCATGGGGTATCTTATTTGAGTTGTCAAACAATCTCACGATGTGAATTTTGTTGTCATTTTTATGTTATAGTAGGACAATGAAATGCAATTCTGTTAAATAACTTGTTTGAAGGCAGCAAGTTGGTTGTAAAGGGTCTGGATTCAAACACGAATGGTAGGCTAATTTCACAGGCTGTTCTAACATTAGGCCAGGCTGTAACAATCCTAGGGCATGTGCTCCACAAGGGGCACACAGAGCCCTGTCTTTTCTCATGGCAGCTGAGTCGCTCCAGCAGCAGAGCATTTGGGATTAATTGGCTGTTTGGTACTTTATGAGAAATAAGTGGGTTTGGGGTTACAGTTTGGGCACTTGGCCTCTAAAAGTTTCACCATCACTGAACTAGTCTATATTGCTGCTGCTGAATCCATTGGCTTTATATAGCTTTCACGTTTACCGTACTGTGTTCTTTTTAAAAAATTCTAAGCCTTATTGAATTGCACATTTTATGGTAAAATAAATAAGTTGGTAGCTAGAATATACCAAATATCACCTCTAGCATACTCATATTTTTTTCATTTTCCATAGAAATTGCAGGATAGAAAATTCCATTTACAGTGAATTTTATGAAAATGTTTGAAACAAAATAAAGAAATGTGAAATTCAATTTCATAAGCAATGCAGTCTTAGAAATAGTGTATCAGGAGACCAGAGAGTTCTTCCAGAAGATCACACCAAATAAATAGTACAATGAGATCATGAGTAACAATACAGTCATGTAATTGTGATACTGATGTTGGATATAGAATTTTAATAAGTAAACTCAACATTAAAGGCAATGTTTTCTCTACTCTTTTATGTACTGTATCATTTATTTTGGCTAGCCCTAGTGTGAGGGGAGCTCAGTCTTGAAAAATAAGAAAATTTCTGTGACTGTCAGGGTAGTGTGTTGTGTTTGTTAATGAACCTTCATGCCCTCATCCGTGGAGTTTTGAATAGTGATTGGGTTATGTGTGCTGTGGAGCTAACTTGCTTCTGGATGGTAGGGTCTAGTTAGAGGGTATCGGGGTGCGTGGCCTGGATTGGTAATTCTCTCCTCCAGACTTCTCACTCTCTACTTCTTGGTTGAGCAGCTTTCCTCTGCTCAGGCCCTTATGCTGTGCCACCAGCCATGCAAGAAGTGAAACTATTAAAATGGGAGCCAAAATAAATCTCTCTTCCTTTAAATAGTGTCACGTATTTTGTCCTAAGCGTGAAAAAGTACCTAGGACATTGTGGCTAGTTTCATGCTAAAACAACATTTCTGAGAAACTGCCACAGAGATCTCATGTCTCTCAAACCTAGATATATTTTCTGTCTCTTTACTGCGCAAATTAGGTGGCCTCTGCCTATTTTTAATGTGTGCATTTTTATGCATGCACACATTAAAAATAAAACATAAATATATTACTGGCATACAAGTGTATCTTTGACATGCTGTTACATTTATTTATTTATTTATTTATTTATTTATTTTTGATACCGAACATTGAACTCATGACCTCGCGCTTGCCAGGCAGGTGTTTATGATGCTGAGTCAAATCCCCGACCTGGCATTTAAAAATGATTAGTAGCAAAAATGTGTAATGTGAACAACCCAAAATTATCCCTTTATCCAAAAATTATCATGCAATATTATTTTATAAGAACTAAATCTGCAAAAGCATGTAATAGAAAGTCAACAGTAAGTATGCATGTGGAATTTGAAAAAATGATAGACGCTCTGTCTTATATATTTAGTTTTTGGTTTTTGAAATTGGTACAGTGAGAATGTGGTCATTATTAAGATTTAAAACTAAATTAATGGGGGCTGGGGATTTAGCTCAGCGGCATAAGCACCTTCCTTGCAAGCAGGCAGTCATGAGTTCGATCCCTGGTACCAATAAAAATGAAAAAGACAAAAAACTATAAAACTAAATTAATTATGTGAAATAGATAAAAATGAGTAATATAAAGAAGACGGAATTTTCTGTGGTAAGACGCTCACCCCCTTCCCTCGTATTCATTCACCTGTCATCTGTCCACCTATGTGGCTCTTCATTCATTTCATCGTTTTTTGCACCTTGATTCATTTCTGTTCTCACTTAGTATATATTTCAGTTTGCATCTTTGCACTTGTGACTTTTTGTTTGCCCTTCTTCTTGCAACATGATTAATCATGCTAATAAAAGTATCAATTGGTGGTTATTTTCCCCAGACAGTTTGTAGTTCCCTTTGGCATTGTCTTTTGGCATTTATCATTTCTCTTTCTTCCTTACTCAATAACATTGAAATTTTTCCTTCAATTATTGATCTTGCATCTCTCATATCCTCTAAGAGTGAAAATATTTTTAGTGTTCATATCTTCTGTCAGCCTTTCAGCCCTTTATCTCTCTAGCAACAGCCTCATCGGTATTTCTTATTTAGATTGTACGATTTCTGCTGGTCAAACACTGGAGCTACATATTGTCTTTTGTACTTTTCTTTCTCACTCTCCATGGATTATTCTTTTTGTGTTGTGTCTTAGATCTGTGTCACCATGCATTTTTCCTCAAATATCTGTTTGATTTGTGTACTTTATTTTGTCGTGATCACATTGTCATTTTCAGATTTTTATTTAGTTTTGATATACAACTGCATGTGGTTCATAGTCACAATTTTGTTACATACTTTACTGATTTTACTTTATGAATGTTACTATTTCATTTGTATTTGCTTTAAATGAGTAAGTTTGTGTAAGTAATTGAGAACCTGGATATAGTTATGAGGCCTTGACTACTAGTGAGAAAGCTGGAGGAAAACAGATTTGTTTAAAATGCACATGGGACAACAGGTGCCCAGCCTCCTTTTGATTCTCTCTCCAGTCCACAAGGTTGATGCTTTTTTCCTCTCATAGCTTACACAATGCCGGTTGCAGCTACTCTCCAATTCTAGGAGTGTTGGAGTCAAAGCAGCAAAGAGAGTGGTGTCAAACAAGTTTTGTCTCTGCAATCCAAAAGGAAACTGTCGCCATTTACACTCCAACAAACCGCCTCCCTCCATCCCTTTAGTCAGATCTGAGTCATGAGTACATTGCACAACATATCAACACCACCATGCACCACCAGGTGCTACATGAGTTAAGTAAACCTTAATCTTTGAGCCATGCGCCAAGGGAGATCAGATAATGCTCACCTAAGCATGAAGGATTGGGGCTACATATTTTTAGGCAAAAACCAGAAAGGTCAGTCATGTGCTTATTTCAAAACCATTTTTTTCAAAAGATCTTGTTTTGTTTGAATGTCCCCCAAAAGTGAATTTTGTCAGTGTATCTTTAATTTTTTTGTTTGCAATTTGGTCATGTCTCCTCCTCCTCACTTTTTGTTTCCTCTTCTTCAAGCATTTTTGTTTCTATGATAGCAATGGGCTTGCCTCCATCTGGCCCAGTATTCAGAATCAGCTCTTGGGTTGATGCTTTGGGGTTATTTTAGGAGCATTAGAATTTCATTGCTTTGTAAGTATAGGATTTAGTTCACTAATCAGAGATAAAAATGTGATAAAATTGAAAAATGGGTGAGGTAAGCCACTTAAACTCTAGAAATAGGATATACCCTTGAGTTTTCTCTTACCATCAGTCCTTGAGCTGATTCCTCATTCTCCATTTTTGTTTTATTTCTCCAGGTCCCCTAAACACCTATTCACATTCTGTTTTTATTTCTGAAATCTATAAACACTAAACAGAAAATTAAGCTGTTAAGATAAATTAGGACACAAATGCATATAAGGCTCCATCTCTGTGCATCTGTTATGGGCCAGGCTTTCGGGGTCTCATTTTGCAGATGGAGACAAGATTATTGCATGGGAGCATGTGTGTGAGTAGCCAGTGATGGTGATGGACACTGGCTACTCTCATGGGAAAGGGGCTGATGGGAAAATGTCGGGGAGGAAGCATATATTATAGTGGCCAGATCCTATGCAAAGAGTGATAGATGAACATTGTAGAAGGTTGTGTTCACAATAACAATGTTAACAGATCCTCAGATCTCACTGCTTCAGTAATTCCTGAAAAACTGATTGTTTGACCTTGGCTCCAGTGGGCCCTGTTGACATTACTGGAGATTTCTAATTTTGTTCTTTTTCTATTTTCCAATTGGAGATTTTCACTTTATATCTTGAGTAGCTTTGACATAATATTTGAACTCAAGATTTCAAAATGCCTTATTTGAATCTCCATAATATTATGACTGTATGGCTATTATTAACAAAATGTTTGAATATTTCAATAGGTGTGTCATGAAAAATATTCCTGCTGCCAAGGCTACTCCACACATTAAATGGCTCAGACCGATCCTGCATCTCATAATCTCACTAATTTAAAAGTGGACATATCTCATGTGAAAGCTAGAAATTTTGTAAAATAATATTGCACTTAAATCTACACATGATCATTCTTCCATCTTAAATAGGATGTTTGCTGACAAACAAAATAAATTGAGAGTATTTTTAATGACTTACTTGATTTTTGCATTAAGGCTTTTTTTCTATTTAAATTACAACAATCTGAAAACTGTAAAGTGGATGAGTTTCTATACTTTGTGGCTTCTTTTCATATTAAGTGAAAATATTTTCAGCATGGTGAGTCCTGAGTTGACTCTGTCATGGTGTATGAGATTACAGCTATAGCAGCACAATGTTTGTAGTCGGATTTTCAGAAAATCTGTTTGTGTCACTATGTAGCTTTATATTCCTCAGTAATTTCTCATCACCCAAGAATATTTCTAACCTCCTGATCACAGATACTGAATTCCATTCACTGAAGCCCCTGTCACCTCTGACTTCTCTCTCTTATGTTATGCTGTGGGTCCTATGAAACCATAGAATACCCCTCAATGCTTAGTGACACAGCTCACTGCTGCTTCTGCTTCTGAGCTCTCATTGCTCCCTGGAATATTCTTCACCTGCCTGCTTACTTATTACTTGAAAGGAAAGTACCACTTTCCTTTTAAGATAATAGTAATGTCACACCTGATGTTAGAAACCTTCCACATTTCACCCTAATGACATTTCCTTCAACCTAGTGCAATGTAGCCTGCCTCATGGAGAAGAGCCTTGCCTTACTCATGTCACTATCCGTTGTTTCACTCAAAAGTGACACTTTCTGGGAAGCCAGTTGCTTCCTGTAAGTATAAAAAAAAAAAAAAAAAAAAAAAAAAAGGCTGATTTCCAGGAACTCTGGAAGAACATTATTTAGAATACCAAAAGGTGGAGCTGTTTACCCTCAAGGAAGGTGCCAGTGGTGAAATCAATTGGAAATAATCGTCTATTGGCCATGGTCAACATGCATAGTTGTATGGAGGCAGACTTCCTCATCTTGAGATCTAGACTTAAACAATATAAAAATTGAGGTTACAAAAACCTAATTAGAATATTACAAGTTAACTTTTAAGCACAGTTTGTTGCAGAGCAGAGAGCAGTAGTTAACTTGCCAGAGTACATTTAAAAGCTCTGGGCTCATAACATTTGCTAAATAAATAACTCTGTTATCATTGTGGTGATACTTCATAACTTCATTAAGCTTTGTACATGTGCAAGTGAGGTGACTTTATAGGTGCATCCCTATGAGATGATGAATGTGTTTCCAAAAAGTATGAGCCCATCCCACTTGAAGAAAGACTCTTATGCTCCATTCTCCAACCCTGTTTAGAGAGCATAATGCCAGCAATTTTAAAAGGAGGAGATGGCAGTGAGGGAGTGGACAGAGTTAGAGTTCAGAGAAGAGTGACAGGAAGGCTGCTCAAAGGCTGCTGAGTGATAGGATGACGTCAGCTGATCTAGGGTCTCTGGCCCTGACCCACTTTGAAGGCTATGCCTAAAATGTCCCTATGAAGCCATGGAGTCGTAATTCTATTGGCAGTGGCTACAAAGACTGTCTCCTGTCCATGGCTTTATAAATCATGGGAAAAGTCAGGTAATATTTGTTTTTCTAATTTTTAAAATTTTATTTTTAAAAGGGTAAAACTAAACAAAACAACAAAGCAGACGAGAAGAAAATAAAGGAAGAGACACAGATTTCAAAGCAAGCCAACAAGAGATCTACAGTGACTACCATAATGTCTCTTGTTTTCCTCTAAATAGTAGTCTGTATCTTCACACACAATGAATTCATACAAAACAAAATAGTATAAAACTGATCAGAACAGAGTAATGAAGGGATTATAGGCATTCACAACCAGACAATAGGGAAATCAACAATGGTTGCTGTAATGTCTTTTGTTCTCTTCAAAATAGCTGTCCATACCTTCATCTATGTTGAAATTAAACAATACAAAACAGACTAAAACTACTCTGAATGAAGCATGGAAGTATTACTGGATTTCACAGCATGAAGATACGGAATCAGCAATGGATACCATAATGGTTTTTTTCTTCAAAGTAGTTGTTCATTTTGTCATTCATACTGTAATTGATTCTCATAAACTGTTTAGGAGAAGTTCTGTGCATGTGTAAGCCTCCACATGTACACCTATCCTTTCTGTATTAGAGGGAAAACAAAACAAAACAGACTGCTAGAAGAACAAGAAACAAAAAAGACAAATTAATAGCAAAGAGCCCAAAACAATGATAATATAATATTCAGTTCACTAGAAATTTTTCCCCATGAGTAGACTGAAGTGGTGGGTTTTGAGGATGAACACCATAGAAATATTAAAGTCATCTTGTTTAGCTTATTGTGGACTCAGGTGGCCATGTATAGAACTCTGTATAGATTAGTCTACTGACTGGGTTACTTAGCCTATTAGCTAAGAGCTCATAGAACAACAAACACATCCAGCACCCAGAACTTTGTGGGAATGCTATTCTACGAAGAAAGGAACTAGGCACCTTGGAGAAATGACTGATCAAAGCACTGATGAACCCAGATTTTCTTGTGTGACCAGAAAGTAAGAAACTCATCAAAGGAAAACACAATCATGGACACATATGTAAAAGGGTTACAACTGAAAAGTACCAGTTGAAAGAACTCTTCATGGCAATTTCTGGTACAATTTGAACAACAAAATAAAGTAGTATTGAATTAAAACCTAGGACATGAAATAAAAATTCATAAATCCAAACTGATCTAAGTACATGATTGCATAAATAAGAATGGGGAAGAATAGACAAATTTCCTATTCAGAAAAATTCCCGTTACTTTATGGAGCATAACCTCCCACTCCTTAAGCATATAATGGGCTTCGCCAAAGAGTACCATATGAAATGAGGGAATAACCTTACAGTAGAGATACCTGACACATACTACCTCAGTGAGGTGATCAAGTTTAATGTCTTCAGTGATAAATCAGGCTGACAATTTATGTGATGATGACAAAGCCACTTTATATCGATGGTTTTCTTCTGAGAAACACATAAACTGAGCTTAATCATGAGCAAATATCAGATAAATCTTAAATGAGGAATAGTCTACAAAACCTGAGCCATATTTCTCAAAATTGTCAGGCTCATCAAAAACAAGGAAAATGTCAGAACCTGTCACAGCATAGAGGAGCTTACAGAGACATGAATACTAATATGATATCCTGGAATGGAAAAGGACATTAGGCGAAAGCTGAAAAAATGTGACTGAAAAATGTATTTTAAAAAGCAACCACTGCCCCCCAGCTACTAAGAATGACAATGTCTTCTTCAATTATTTTCTATTTTTCCCAGTACTCAACATTAATTTGAATATTGAGTTGGTTTCAGTCTTTAAAAAAGTGATTGCTCCTATTTTATTAAACTTCATGTTTTGTTTATAAAAATTTTCCTGCATTTTTCTCGCTTCTATTTGTTGTTTCTCAAAGTTTCCATTCTCCCTAAGTTAGGTGCATTAGGCTCTGAAAACACTAAAGCAGATAAAGAACTGCACCTCGCGTTAAAGAATCAGCACTTAAAAGCAGTAGAAAGAATTAATTTACTGATCTTTTAAACTTTGAAGAGAAAATGGAGGTTGATAAATGACATTTTTAATATTCTGCCAAAATGTAACTAAAGAGTGGCAAGAACACATTATTTTGCAGTTGCTGTTGGTAATTTAGGGAAAGCTATACTTAATAAGCACCTATCCTCTCAGTTGAGCTTATTCCATTGCCAGCAATGCTTGGCACAGGAATTTCTATTTAGGGGAGTGTTCATCAGGGTGACTCAGAAAGCCAGACACTTCTTAGCACACGGCTGAGCCATCTTCTGCAGCCTCAGATGCCTTCCTTTCCAGCTTCCCAGGGGCAAAGATAGTGTGGGGTGGCGGTGGGTGCACAAGAGAGTGGAGAATTTTAGTGTCTATGTCTGCAGGGGATACTTGGCTCCCAGTCACTCATGTATAAAGTGTCTTTAACAATAAAAGGAAAATAATGGATAAAGACGTGTTGCCCTTTTTCGTAATAGCACTTTTTCAACTGACCCCAAATTCATCAACAATGGATGAGCATCCATGACTAAGTAGAGTTAAATATTGTTACCGAATCATCACAGTAATTTTTGATTGCTTTGAAATAAACCTTTTAGGAGATGATTGTAGGAGACAGATGTCCATGAGTCGCCTATCAGCATTTTTGTTGTTTGTATGATGGATTAACTAATGGTCAACTTGTAACACCAGCTGAACTGAATCAGCGCTGCAGGGTATGGAGGGCCCACCTGAGGGCTGTTGCTAAAAACATAAAAGCAGAACTTCAGGAGAAGATGCTGTACTGCTGATTCTCCTGGAGAAGCTTATCACACTGTTTTTCCTGAGATGAACTCAGCTGTTCTCATCCTTGGGCCCTGTCACTGTGTAGGGCTATGGTTCTGCTCAGTGGAGCTGGGATCCTTAACTTGAGTATCACTTCATGACTCTAGAGCAGATCCTTTCCTGGTGGCACAGATCTTTCACTCTATTTACATAGACTTTCTATCTTCCACCACTGGCTTTGGGGCCTTCCCAATACACACCTTTGATGCAGGCTCTCATGAGACGTTGTGAGCTCTAGGCCTGCAGCTGGACTCATGGAAGACATTTCCATGGGGTTCTAGATTTTCAGATGGACTTGTGCTGGACATTGCTATGAGATCGAGGCCCTCAGATGGGTTATTTGGGTCTCTAGTGTGTGGACAGATCTTGAACTCTTCTGCATTTGACATTTTGGATGAATATTACAAAGAATCCAATAAATTATATGTCCTGTACTAAATGTTTCCTTGCAAAGCTTGATTGTAACATTTGTACAATAAAAAGCCTTGGTTTGTAGAGATAATAATGATATGTCAGAAGCATTTACAAAGAAAAAGCTTTCAAAATTGTGTGTGTGTTTGATATTGTCTGATAGTGGTAAGAAATGTGTGCTCCCCCATATTGTGTGAAATTGTTATGATGATATTTTCTGGGAAGTCTGCCAAGGTTGTCCACATAGACTGGAACACATACACCTACAAAGGCAAGGAGCCCATAAAGGCTTTATCTAGCGACTTAGGAAAGCAGACGGTGAGCCAGACTAATCAGTGTTGTGCGCTTGTAGACTTTTGTAAGACTGTCTCCCACCCACTCCGCCCAGTCCTTTCCTTCCAAATACATGCTGAGGAGAATATCATTCTGAAATAACCGAAGCCTGAAATTTGCATGAATTTGATACAAAAAGTCTTATAGTCATTACAGTCTTATCAAGTTTCTGTCTTTTATATGTGCTTTCTGGATTCAATATGGGGATTTGGAAATTGTTAAAAATTTTAAAATATAGAAGCTTAAGGAACTCATTTGCATTATTGCAGACAAGCTTGCAAAAAATCCGATGATTTTATACATTCTATGAATATCATTTTTATGCTAGAAGTAGAAGTTTTGACAGTTCATAGAAGAAAAGAAAAATCAGGTTAGGTTGAAAAATACGTGAAATATCTATTGGGTTAATTTCACCGTATTTTTGGTTTGTTTCAAGCTCTGTTAAAAATTATTAGGGCCTTGATAGTCACTACACTAGACTGTCTCAAGCAGCTCCATAATTTATTTGACTTGAGTCTGTTGCGAAAGAATTGTTGATCATACAGAAGTCCAGTCTGTGTCTGTGTGTGTATCTGTGTGTCTGTGTGTCTGTCTGTCTGTCTCTCTCTGTCTCTGTCTCTGTCTCTCTCTCTCCCTCTCTCTCTCTCCCTTCCTCCCCTTCTTCCCTTTCCTCTGCCCACTCCTCTTTCTCCACTTATTTTCCATACTTTCCTTCTACTCTTTTTCAGGGGAACTCCCAAAATGTATTTTATTTTATTTTTTTCATTTTTCATACCAAATGTGAGAGAAGCTGTAGGCAAGTCTAGTTAAAAAAAGATGAGATTATTCCTTGATTTCTGTGGGAGGACAGACAGTTTTAAACAGAACCAAGGAAGAGATTGGGAATTCAGCTGGCTGTGAAAATAGCTGTATTCATTAAGTAGAGCTATGCAAACAGCTGTAAATTTAGATAATAAGCAAGGAAAGATATTTGAATTTCATTAGGCTTATTTCTTCCACGGTTAGCAAATATCTCACCTTCTAAAATTACTTCAATTGTGATTCACCCACAATAAGCAGGTAATTAAAATTGAAGAATGTTTACCAGGTGAGGGAAGTTGATGAAAGGAACTTGGAAAAAAATTGGAAAATGTGAAAAGGACAACTCAGGGAGTACACACTGCAATTTGGAAGATATTTCAGGAAAGGTAATATGAGGAGGATTTTAATCCAGTAGATGATGCTTGGAACATAAAACTAAGTCACCAGCAATAGCTGGCTCAGTTAATGTTAATTGAAAATCTTTTGGGCTTTGACTTCTGCACTGAACCTACCCAGGAGGATTCTGTTTCTGGACTGACAGAGCTTGTACTCTAGAAGGGAAAAATAGAAATGACACAGAGTTAGCATCAGTTTTAATCAGAAAGATGAAGCACTGTCCAGGAGAGCTTTGGGGCTAGTCTGTGGGGGTGGGGAGAAGGCTTCTTTTCCAACTTCAAGAAAGGTTTTTTTGAGACGGTGTCTCGCTATGCAGTTCAGGCTGGCTTTGAGCTCACTTTGTAACCCAGGCTGGCCTCGGACTCGCAATGATCTTCCCACCTCAGCCTCCTGAGTGCTGGGATTACAGGCCTGAGCTACCACGCCCGGCTAGTGGTATAGTCTTTGTTATTGTCTCAGGAGCCAAACATGCAAACAATTTTGATGGAACGTGCTTTTGATCTTTAAGCAATATTTGCTCCTGCACTAAAAACACAGGAGAAGTCCTTAATCAGTTCTAGATATGTCATCAAAGAAGTAGGAACCAAGCCCAGAGGGATTGGCGAGAGTATGAAAATTGATGTATTTGGAGAGAGAAGATACATTTCTTTTGAATATCAAAAGCTAGAAAAGAACTTTAATTGTTTTAGCATTGCCAGTGATTAGTATTATTGGATGGATATTATGAAATGATATATGCAGGATAAATGGAACTGATCAAGAAAGACCCTGTTTATCATGAAAGAGAGGCCCAATAATATTTAATTACGAGCAGCTATTGAGAGATGATAATTGTAATAATTGATCACTGGGACATTATGGATAGTAATTGTTTTAAATAAGATGCTGCCACTCTAACAAAGTTTTTACTGTTACTCTGAGATTATACATAGGTCCATGTTAGTTAGCTGTGAAATCAATAAACTGAAGCCAGATGAATAATTAAGCAATGTCATAAGATGAAGTGCATCAATAAAAAAAAAGGTTTTGTGAATTCTTATTTCAATTATGTAGATAGCTGCTGGTGTGCTTCAGGTGGAGATAGAAAATGGAAAATATATGGCTCCCTGTGCACTGGAATCAGAGATTTGAAATTGACTACTAACATGGGAACATCAGTTTCCAGAAATGTTTACATGCAGAGAAAAAACCTGGACAAGCTGTGAAGCGACCAGCAGCTGGATACTCTGCATTCTTGCTCCTAAGCTTCCAGAGAGGTCGTTGTTTCAGGGTCAGCAGACAATGCAGCATCTGTTGACACCTTGATTGTACTTCCCAAGTGATGACAGTCTCAAATTTTTCAGCTACTTCTTTGATATGGCAGATAAGTTGAGACTGATAGTTCAGAATAGATATTTCTCTTTGTAAATGGTTAATTGTTGAGTCAATTCTGCAGCTGTGGAACCTCTTCAGCCCTCTTGTATAGACGTTTCTGGGTTTCACATACACAGTCCACATTCATTTTGACCCAGCTTGCGGAAACTGGAAAGTGGATGATTATCTGTTTGTGTTAAGTGAGACATTTGAATTTTTCTCTGCTTCTTCTCCTTTTTATTTTAGAAAAAAATGTATCTGATATTGTAGAAAACATATGTCCTATGGAAGCTGTGTAATTTTTATGTATGCTGGCCAGAAAGTTTGTGTTCAGGATCAATTCTTTAAGCATCATTTCGCACAAAACACCACTTGAACCTGCTGAGGTGATGCTTATATTATCAATTCTAACATAATTTGATCCGTACCTCCATATGGGAATCAACAGTCCCCAGAGAGGGGTCATACCCTCTCATGAGATCACCACCCAAATCTAAAGAAGTAGTTACTTAAGAATTTCTATTGCTATATGGTTGGTTTTCCATCAAATGAAGCACCTGTTGAGTCAAATAACTAAGTTTCTTTCAACTCTACAGACTGTTTAATAATAAAAGAAAATGATTTCTATTTTGCTGTAAACCTTAAATCCAAGTTACCACCAGGGTGAGGAATGAAGAATCTTTCTGGAGCTGTTTGCATTGTGCTGTGGCCTAATTGGCCACATACTGAGAAGGTTATGTCTGTATTTTCTTGGAGGTACTTTAAGAGATGTTTTGGAGATGATCTGCACTTTGTAAATAACCAGTATGCGCTGCCTCTCCCTGCAGCAAATTTCCTATCATATATGACAAATCCAGAAGAATGCTTAAAATGCAGTTTTAATATTTTGGGCCTGGTTATATCCTAGTTGAAACTGAAACACAAATTAAATTTTGTCTTCACAAACATACAGTCTACCTTCTGTGTTATATCCAGCACTGCTCTAGTAAACCCTGCTTTCTATTGTTGATATTAAATGGAATTCCACTGTAGTGCATTTGGCAGTTCCTCTTTTGTGCTTCATATGATTTAGAAATTTTTTCACATAAATAAGTTCTGGCTCAAGCATAGTCAACTGATGTTTAATTGTTTAAGTCTATTGTGAGTATATTTAGTGTTTGCACATTGTGAAGGTGTTAACATAACTTGCTCAAGGTTTTAGTTGTGTAATGTTTTTAAAGTACCCTTTTTGATAGATGTTCTGCTTAATACAGGGAAGCATACGATTTCTTGAGTATCCTTGTACTGAGCCAAATCATCGTGTATAATATGCAATGTTGAAGGTTTTACACAAGAGTTTAAACATACATTTCCATAATGTAGATTTATTAAATATAGAATATTTAGGATTTAAGTCATTCATGAGCAGGGATTGTGAAAATTAATCAATATTTCAAGGCTGGGTTTTCGTATCTCAGAAACATTCAGAAAAAAAGTTATCATTCTAAAATTGGTGAATTTGCTTCAGTATTACTATGTTAAGTGTGAAATAACTGAGTGTGTTCTTCATAACGTTGTGACTGAAACCATAAATATACATTTGAAGAATTAAGAACAATTTTAAATAAGAGTGTGGTCCAGGATGAATATTTTTTGTTGACAGAAACAATTCAGATTTATTCTCACTTATTTCTCTTTTCAGCCATGAGTATCATTTAATTTGTTTTTAAGGTTTTTTTCTCCTTGGGAATTTTTCTCCTTTTTCTTTTAGATGACCTCTGACTTAATTTTTTTTTAACCTCAACAAATTCTTTATTAATTTTGTGTTCTTCAGTCTCACAAACTATTTCCATCCTTTTTGAATTTTTCATTCTTTTCTGCTTTTGTCTCATAGCTTTTCCCTCTTTCTTCTTCTTCCCTGCTGTGTTCTTACAGAAATGGACTTTCAGAAACTTATGCATTCTGCCTCTGGGGTAGCAAGGTGTACCATTAAAGACAATAAAAATTGACATGCTCGACCAGCCATTTTATTCTGGGGCGGAAAACCCCATCTGTGTTTCCCATTGCACTGTGAATAAGATGTGTTTTCTCCATGGTGTGAATGAGACCTTTGGTGACCTATCCCCTTTGTGGTTCTCTAGTGCCATTCCTGCCCCTGGTCTTTTCTATTCTGCTCCAACTGCACTGGTTGTGTGTTTCCAAAATATCATCAGAATCATTTTCCTGTAAGTTTCTCTGTGAGATAAATTAGTAAGAGTTGAATTATTGAGATAAAAATATAGCAATTAAAATATTTAATGGTAATATAAAACTAACTTTAAAAGTACGGTTACCACCTTGAGGCTCTCTGTCCATGAAAAACAGTGAAGAGTATCTGATTCCTAAACAGTGCTAATGCTTTTCCAGACTTTTTGATCTTGGTCATATATTACTCCCCCTCCCCAGTTTTTAAATGGGAAGAACCTACCTTTACACTAATTATTTTTAAAAGTATTCAAGAAACTTTGGCGTATTTGCTGCCAACTTGCTTTCCGGTGGTGCTACTCTTTTCAGTGGTTACTAGGCCCATGAGGGGAGAAGGAAAAGGAGACAAGAGAAGCTGTGAAATGAGATTGTTCAGACCGCAGAACACTGAGATCATCAAGAATAATTCCATAATGCAGGGTAAAGAGGAGGAGTAGGAGCTAGATGCTGAAGGCCTCTGTGATCTAAGGAATTGACTCCAGTGTCTTCAGAGAAGGAGGGCAGCTGAAGGAGACTCACGGGAATCTGTTTAGATGTACGTATTGATCATGTGTTTAGTTCTCTAACTGATACAAGAGCTTCTTTCCAGTCTTGGAGTGACTGTTCCTCCCGGCGCTAGCTAATTCCTGCAGGCAGTAAACAGTCGTGTGTATGCTGTACATGAGTGGCCAAGAGTGTGTTTTAAACTTAGCATTGTGCACATTTTACTACATAACATAACAGAGTAAGAAAAATCTGTAGTGTATTTGGATAACAAGTTTCACTTCATTTTCATGGAAAAGTGGTCAAATCGCTCTTTGTGAAGTCTGTCCTTCTAGGTTCTTTTCTTCTGGAGCTGCGATGCCACTTTGTGTGTCCCAGGACAATTTTTTCATTGCCCTCTTTTTCTGCTGCATTTTCTCAGGACTTGAGTGTCTGTTGTGTATTTTCTCGGTATTCCCTCCAAGTACAGTCATTTTAGAGGTTTTCCTTTCTCCCATATGCTGTGCTCATAATGATGTCTGCCATATGGGTTAAGTCCTAATTTTGCTTTTATCTGTCTTTTGAATCCAGTCGCTAGCCCTGAATGTGATCCTTCTGTCAGCCGTGTGGGTTCATTCATACGTGGGTTCCAAACTGATCTAAGCCACTGTTCAATAGCACCAAACAATTTCCTGTCTTCTAGCACCATAGCATTGATTGATGAATAACCAAGAAGTTGTTACCTGGTAATCCATTGTCATATAATATCTATCTATCTCAACCATTTTAGATATTACAGAAGTTAGGGGAAATGTATTTTATTTTATAAATATATAATAAATACTAACTTAAAAAGAATGTGATGATATTTAGCAAGCTGGGATATAATTTGTCACATATTTAAAGTACCCTCTCCTGGCTTTCCTTTTCCTCTGATATAATTTTCAAAGTAGAACAAAAGAGTTGATGAAATCTGAAAAGTTGAAGTGCTGTTTGATTATTTTCTAAAAGACAGAATTACTTCTTCCTCATTCTCCTGGTCTTCTGAAGAACTTCCTCAGCCTGGCTTTCATGATTCTTCTCATTGATACCTCTTGATTAAAATAAAAATTCTAGGTGGATTGCAATTTTCTGAACCTGTGGTACATTCCACTGAGGATTGATTTGTTTTGGTCTGTTGTATTGGCTCCATACTTCTGCCTGTTTGATTCGGGGTATGTATTTCTTGACTATAAAACACTGTATCAGTTTCAGCTTCATGTGTTTTTCTCTCAAATTCAAATCTCTATAATGAGGTTAATTTAGTTCATTGCAATAAGATATTTAAAGGTCTTCTTACTAAAGTAAGAATTACAGCAATTATAATTATAAAATGCTTATTAATATAAAAGAAACAGCAAATAAATTATAATCACTGTAAAACTGAAAGTAGAAGGCATTTAAAAAGTTGAATATCTAATGAAATATATTTCAATAAATAATGTTTGTAACTACTTTGTATTTTAGTATGAAATTTGCAATGTTGTTACTGACACCTAAACAAGCCTACAAATCAGAAATATCTAATTAATCTTCAGTCAAGTGATGATATATATATATATATATATATATAGAGTTCCTTAATTGGTTACCACATAGTTGATGGGGATCAATAGTGTGTTTACTACTGTGCTTCTAGTTTGCTGTTTATGTCAGTGAAACTGTCAGATTTGTAGTTGCCATGGTGATGAGAGCAGTGTAAAAACTGTTAATATGATTAAGGAATGGCATAGAATTACATTAAGGATTATTATATTGAGCGACAATATGACTATTGGCTTTTTGGCTGTGTGCATTTTTTGTTTTGTGGGATTTTGGTAAGGTACACCTCTAAACAATGCCCTTTCTCTGTGATTTTACATTGATTAGTATATCCAAAAGGGCCCATAGAAGCTACATTGTGAGTTATACTGCTCCCAATTGAAATTAATTATTCAGTATACATGTAGTTATGATAGTAATTTTAAAGAATGACATTGTAATATTTTGTTGGTATGTTCATTGGAGTTTACTTTGCAACTCTTGGATATCAAGTCAATATGGAAGTGGCTACTTTTTATGTTAATGGTTACATCTTTGTTTATTTAAAAACACTACATTTTAAAATAATTGTTAATTGTGTAATTGTTTATTTAAGAATGCTACATTCACCATCCTGTCTTCAAGGACCTTAGTATTCATGTGAGAACAGATCATTGAATGAACAGTTAGACTGGTGTATAAATTGCAGCACTCAAGGAGCACAGGTACCCTGAGATCAGGCCAAGAAATGCTACCTGGGTTAAGCATCAGTGGTTAACTGAGAGTAATGAAGGTTAGGAGAGAGAGGGAGCTTCTGTGCAGGAAGACTGGGACAAGAAAATACTTAGAGTCCTGACACAACACGGGATGCTTGGAAAACCACTAGCAGCTCACTAAATCTAAAGTTCACAAAGACTTAAGACACATGGATTCTGAATGGTGAGTTTATACAAAGAAAGAAATAAAATATTTGTGACCACTCTTTGGCCCGTGTTCCCTAACTGTTTTTGCACCAGGCTATATCATGGAAGACAATTTTCCCATGGATAGGACTAGGCTGTGTTTTCTATTTATTTTTTTAAGTTTTTTTTTTTTCATTAGTATGTGTCTATAGTACAGAATAATTACGTTCTCCAGGACTAGTATCACTGCCTCATCTCCAGCTTAGATAATAAAGCATTAAATTTTCATAAACAGCATGCCACCTACAATCCTCACCTATACAGTTCACTGTAAGATTCATGCTCCCGTGAGAATCGGGTGCTGATTCTGACAGGAAGCAATGCTAGAGAGATGAGAAAGCCTATAAATACAGATGAAGCTTCACTTGGTTGTCAGCCACTCACATTCTGCTGTGAGGTCTGGCTCTTCCAAACCACAGAGAAGCCTGCATTTTAGGCACTAAATGCTTAGATGATGAGACAATATGAGACTTCATCAGGGGCTATTCATTGGGAGGGTGACATCGTATAATTTATATTTTGAAAATAATAGTTGAAAAATAGAGGAAGTATGAGAAGAGGCTAAGACTGAAAGTGACATGATTAAGGAAGAGGATGCTTCAGTAATCTGAGGAACAAATGATGGGAGCCTCCTTTAAGGCAGTAGGGGTAGAGAAAAAAGAAGTGATGGCTGTGAAGTGTGGCAATCAGGTTTATTATATCTGATGACCTTTTTTATTGTAGGAGGTGATAAATAGGGAAGGAATTGGGAATGACTCCTGTGTTTCTGACAAGGTTTGATAAATACATGGCAGTTTGTTTCATTGACATAGGAAGTTTGGGGCCCATCTTGTGAGAAAATGGGTATATTTTTAAGTAGTGTTGGTTCAAAGCATTTGGAAACCTACTCAATGGGTATATAGGAGGCGGAAACCCAGGTAGGAGCTGTGAGATAGAGAAATAAACGGGAAAATCTGCAGAATAATAAAAGCCACTGATATGAATGAGAATTCTCAGAGGTTATCTTAAGAACATGGACAAGAAAGGGACAATGACAGAGTTTAGGGTGTCAATATATGGGTGTAGATACACGGCACGAGAGCACGAATAGGACTAAAAACAAGATGATAAGAGAGTAAAAGATTGAAACCATGCAAAGTACAATATTTTCAAAATACCGAAGTAAAATAATAACTAAAAGGTGACCCTGAATATTTTGAGATGATATATTTATTTTTCTTTATAAGGAATATGTGATCATTATATAACTGGCATGACTATATGGTGGAAATATGTATAATTATGTATAATCTGTCACCCTAAACCCCATCACCCAACATAACTACAGTTAAATTTTTAATATGTATCTTTCCAGACTTTTCTATATGCAAATATATTCTCTATATCAAGATATATAATCTATATATAGCACCATGAGTTCATGCTATAAAAATAAGGGATGCTGCATGAATTTTTTGTCATCTTTGCCTGGAGACCATAATAATCTGCTCCACATCTTTCCAGTTTTAGTATGTAAGCTGGTAAATCACATGGTGTCCATTGCATCAAGCAAGTAGGAGACTATGTAAATCTGCATGGCTAATTTTGGTAGAATGGTGAGGACAGAAGCCAGGTTGTTGTGGTGTAGGGAAGAAATATACACTGCAGGAAAGGAACATTGTAGACTAGCCTTCCAAGAAACCAGGCTGCAAGGGGGAAAGGAAATACAGACCATCAGAGTAGGAAAGAGAGAGAGACTTTTTTGCCTGTGTGTTTTAATTTCTTAGTTACTTGTGATTTTCAGTGGGCTGGAAAGATAAAATAATGGTTGAGGGTAGAGAGAAGATAGTGAGCCCATGATTTAAGGCCTCAGTTGGTCAGCAGGGATGGGATGTAGAAATGAGGAACCAGGTCCATCTGCCAGTAAGGTCATTGGTAAGGAGGTATTGATAAAATATGCATGTCTTACCTGAAATATTCACAGTCATTTCACAGCGAAGTTGGCTATAGTGAGTTCTGTTATTTTTTAATTTGCATAAAACAAGGTATTGTCATATTGGACTGGATCTATTATTTGTTCACTCATATCCTGAAACTGGTGGAATATATGTTAGAAAACAATGCATGATAGAAACTTCTAGTGTTCCCTAACAACCTTTTAGTTCAGAAAGAGCCAATAAACACTTTAGATACCTTAATAACACATTTGGGATTTACTATTTTATTTTTCAGCTTTCTGTGACTATGAAAAAATACCTGAAGAAATCAATTTATAAGGGGAAAGATCTAGTCTGGCTGTGGTTTCAAAGGCTTCAGTCCATGGTTAGCTGATTCTATTGCTTTTTATGCTTCTGGCAAGACATAAATATGGCAGAAGATCATGAGAGAGACAGAAAGACAAAAGGATAAGGAGGAAGAAGAAGGAAGGAGAGAGGAAGGAAGAGAAGGAAGAGAACAAGAGAGAGAGAGATAGGGCGAGAGAGAGAGAGAGACAGCATACACCATGAAAAACCTGTACTCAGGAATCCATTCTCTTCAAATAGGTCCTCTGTTCTAATTTGCAGTGACCTGCAAGTAGTCATCAAATTATGAATTCCTCAATAGATTAATCAAAACCCTTCAATGGATTCAGCAGAGCCCTCATGTTACAACCACGATCCAAAGGCTCCTCTTGCTGCTTTGTGGATGAAATCTTCAACACATGAGCCACCTGAGGTCATAACAGATTCAAACTATAACAATTATCTGATAATTCTGTGTAATTTCTTGGAGCTGTGTATTTTTAGCTTGTCCATCCCCCTAACATTTACTGCCAGTGTAGTGAACATATTTTGGGAAGCTATATTCTATATTAGACAAAACACAAATACAGAACAAAATTTGGTTGAATTTCATTTATCTTTTAAAGGTGACTTAAACCCCTTTGTTTTTGTGTCATTATCTGCAAGCCTAGGATGCTATCATTTTGAGTTTACAGTAATGGAGAAGACAGCATAAAATAGTGAATATTAAGTACCTGAACAGCAGTTGCTCGGGAGAGGGCTCAGCATGGACTACTGACCTTCTGCATTACCATTTTGTGGACATGCTCAGTTTCTGAGGGCTCTCATTCACGCTGGTACCCAGGGAATTGATGACAAGAGTAAGAAGCTATTGTTGTCACACATAAACTTTGGCCTGTGACTTAAGTGTCTAGTGGTGTCTTTGTTATGGTAAAAAAGGAAAACCAGGAATTTAGTGAAAAGAATTATATAGCATCTTAAAATGTACAGACTTAACAAAACCTTGGTTGCATTTCTAAGTCCTAATAGTATATTGTAGTTATGTATTTACAACAGCATGTAACCTGAGGCACCATTTCGATCACACAGTTTAAATTACATGCCACAGGTGAGCACAAAGGAACTTTGGTTAAAATCTATCTTTTTCGCTTATGACTTTCCATATCAACAAGTTAACAAAATAATTTACCAAGGTATGTAAATGCTGAGTACTTGTGGTGCTAAAATATCCTTATTGTAAAAGACTTCTACCCAAACATAATTTCTAAAATGTGTTATGACCTTTCAAATCCCGTAATTCAACTGAAAGGGACAAATCTAACACATTTCAGACTAATCATTTGTCCTTTTCTTTGCAGCCACTGTATGCATAGCAGTACCTGTTTACATTTAATGCAGTGAATAAGAAGGCGCTTTGAGACCTGGGAAACTGCATGAGGCAGGGTATTAGGTTTAAATCATTTTCCTATGGAGTTCTTGCAAGTTAATTCCTTATTAAGTCACCAGAACATGTACAGACTTAACTTTGACTTTTAAAGTAATAAATAAAAAACACTAGAGCTTCCTTTAAAATTCAAGCTCTTAGATACTAATTAGATATTCTTATAACCACTTCACTGTTTAACTCTTACCTAAATGCCTGAATTTATTTCTTTTTATCATAATAGCATGATTTGTCTTTTTGACTCTCCACTTTAAGTTTACTTGAATGCCTTTTTATAGATGTGTTTATTTCAATTTTTTTTTGGTTGGTGATTTTAAAAAGGCTATTTATTATATCCCCATTACTCTTGAACAGACTACTCAGTATGACTCCATCGAGGCTTTTAAAATTTGGAAATATCACTGGTTACCTCCCTGCTTCCTGATACAAATGCAAGGATCTGATGGGTAGCTCCAGAGATGCTTAGCCCAAGCTAAATCTACTCTCTAAGCCTCTCTTGATGAGTGGCTTCTGCTTTTATCCTGATCAGTAAGAATAGACCTCAATCAAAATTAAGCAAGTATCAGTCACCTTACTATTTCCCAGCTTCTGATTAGTGCGTGGTTAGTATGTATAAACCGAATGAATCATGGATGGATGACGAATGAAATAAATGACATAGAACATTATGTTTAATTGATGCAGTATGGGATTTTATGTCTCTACTGGAATTCTGACATAATCCTATGGAGGAAAACCACTTGGTTTTCCAGGTAATTGGCATCTAAAGTAGTCATCACACACACACACACACACACACACACACACACGGACTGATTGAAAAGTTTGAACTTGGCAAAGGGATGGATCAGTGAATATACATAGTATTTTTACTTCATGCTCAACAATGTGCTATTGACTGTGGAGGAGAAGATGCTGTCCTTGAATGTGTTAGAGAACACAAAACATATACAAAGCAAATAATGAATAAAATAAAGCAACTGGTATTCAGTTTACATATTATATGGTAGTCATTGTAAGTAATGCTAGAATTCAGACAAAGGAAAGATCACTGTGGTTTGTGTGAATGGGGAAGATGAGAGGACCTTAGCTTTCAAAACAGAAAGCAATTTGGTCAGTGAAGAGAAAGATTTCAAGAAGCACTGTGACCAACTTATAAATGACCTCTTGCACAACGTTTCACATATGGAACTCTGAAGTGAATCACATGTCAAAGTAGACCTCCATAATTCACTTATGGAGGCCTCAGAATTACTCTTTTCCTGAACAAAACTGGAAGGAAATTTTAAAACATAATAGATGAAGACTAGTGATCCAGTTCAAATAGATATTGCAAGTGTTTCTATAAAATGCACAAATAAAGGAAACAAATACAATGTTCTTTACAATATTAAGATATCATTTTTGTTTCTAATAGATACTGAGGAAATAGTGTGTTCCAAAATATATTTGAAAAATATTTTAAGAACTACCAATCTAGGAGAAATATAATTTATACCAGAAATGAATAGTTAAGTATTTTTAGATTGCATTTCCTATGTGCACATTTAAAGATTTATGAGGCTAACACACAATCATATTATACATATGATAGAAAATAAATGATTATGTCAATCTGATACCTATTTCTTTGAGAGTTAGTCATATATTAAGAACTTCTATTGCTGATTGTAAATATGGCTATGATTAAGGCACCATGAAAAAGGTGAAGTAAGAAGAGGTCAGTGTTAGCTTTTGGAGAATGAGAATAGAGGTACTCAGATGCAAGTTTGGGAAGAGGCAAGTATCCTGTGTTATAATGTGCTCTGAAACAAATCAGAGCAGAAGATTTATGTTGAAGAATCAAAATACAATAGTCCAGGATCATAAAGTAAAATATTGGTTTGGTCACAAAGAGTACGTAGGTCTTGTGAGTAAAGACAATCAAGTAATCATTTCAATTCGTTGGAAAAGGAACATTTAAGATAGTTTAGAATGCATTACACAGTGAGATTAAAGATAAGGAGGGTATTTGAATGGCTATTTTGCTGTATTCTGAAAATGAAATTGTTCCAATTCAGGAAGAAGACTAGAGTTATATAATCATTGCATAAGAAATTCTAATTTACAAGAGGTTAGAGAAACAAAGAATAGGTTAATTGCCAAAGAAGCTATGTTCCTGTTAAATAATGGGAAGATGCTTGTGGACTGCAAAGATAATTTCTCAAAATATGTTTTCTGGAACATTAATAAGTTTTTGGTGATCTACTGTGCATATCTGAATTATGGGGATAATAAGCAAATACAAAATTAACCTTTGGTCAAATACGTTTTGTTTAAAAGTTCAAGTCCTTGTTCAGAAATTGGAAACCTAACATAACGTATAGAATAAGTATTCCTTTTCGGGATATCATCTATGTTCCCACAGATATGCATAAATGGAAAAAAGCCATAAATTAGGTGTTAGTTTGTTTGTACTTACAAAATAGGTTCAAATGATAAGATTATGAATGAAGTGAAAAGAAAGACAATGAACTTGATAGATATTAGCTTTCATTTTCTGTTTTATATTACTGACTTTCTACTTGCATCTCTAAGAGTGGTGAATTTTTATTAAGTTGGTACATCATTTTAAGTCTTATGAGCATTCCTTTATAACCATAAAAACTCGCTTAAGCAAAGTATGGATGTAGTTATTTCTTTTTAATCAACAAACTATAGCTATATTACAATATTCTCAATTTGTCATTTCAAAAGACTCAGATGTGGGACTTTCTTCACAGATTTCTTTTTAGTAAATTTTTGTTTATTTGGGTAGAAAAGAGAGACTCAAAGTTTATATAATAGTTTGATACTTACTGAATATGAACTTTTAAAATCATGAATGTGTTTCTTAACTTGCATTTACCTTTTGGCATGAATTATTATTATAGTCCTTTCAAATATTACAATGATATTTTTTGCTTAGCAGAGTTTCTTTGAGTCATTTATTAAAAGGTAAAGATTTAACATAAAGTTCTTAAAGATGCCATAAAGCTTGGAGGAAATGTTAAACCTCATTTTAACACAGTACCCACCCTCTCCACTGAAAATAGCAACTATTACTTGGAAATTGTGCATCTCCTCAATTTGAGTAACAGTCATGATTCATCCTATAATTGCAGCAGTGACTTGCCTCTTGGGTCTCCTCACAGATCACTGAACTTGGCCTTTCAATGTTTATTATGGAAAGGACAGTGATATCTGATACACTCCCAGTTTATAATCCAAGTGAAAAGAATGCAAGCTTAAAATGAATAGTCAATGGAGGAAAATGAGAGGAAGACTTTTTTTACAAGTTGGCCAGGTTTTTTCCAAGGATAAGGCAGCACCAGGAAATGTGCCAAATACCCTCTATCAGTTCCTTCTTTGCAGACCTTGTGTCCGGTATACACAGTGAGAGTCAAAATACATTTTATTTCTGCATCAGCATAGACATTTTTAAAAAGCCTCTTATGATAGGATACTTGAATATTAGAAGTTGTTTCTTTAATTGCCAGAAAAAATATAATTTACCATGCTTAAGATAACACATTTATTAGAAAACTTATTTTATAGTCACTACATAGATTATGATCACTGGTTTTGTGGTCTCCACAGTGATACCCAGGATCTTTCTGACCATGCTCCCCTATTTGCATGGTGGTGGTAGTTTCATATTGCCATGTTGATGCTCACGGTGTGATTCCTGATGAGAAACAGCACCATCACCTACAAATTTGTTAGAGATGCACATTATCAGATCTTCTCACAGGAATTAAATCAGAAACTTCCTGAACCATCTGGATGAGTCCTAGCAGCTTGTGCATGAATATGCACTACAGGTGACTATAATATGTACACAAATTTGAGATCCACTGGTGGTAGTTTCCCATTAATTTTTACCCCTCTAGCAACTGAATCATATTTCTCCCAGTTCATATCCCTCTCCCTCTCCCCTGTTAGATATCCACTTCTACTTCATCTCCCTGATTTCCTTTTCTACCCACAGCCAGAAGAACATTCTGCTTTTTACAGCTCAAGTTGATTATATTGGGTCTACTGAGATAACTAGCCACCTTGCAGGCAGATTTCCCTTTACCATGTTAATATAACTTATTCAAAGCATAACTTAATGGATCAAGGTCATGGAGGCCAATATTTTGTCTGCTTGTCATAACTCATCCATAGGGTTTTTGCTTGACTTTATCAGAGCCTGTGTTGTTCACTAGTTCACTCATCCTTACAGCCAGCATCCTAGGTTCACCACATAAAGCCAAACATGGTGTGAGGACATGGAATTCAAGACCTGTCCTGTCTCACCAGAAGAGTGGCCACATTCCCCGGGAGCCCCGTGCGTAGGTTAGATCACCTGCTTTTGCTGTTTCCCCTCATATAATCTGTCATCCCTTTGTATTCTTACCTGACTTTCTCTTTCTGTTCAGGAGGAACTTGCTCCAGGTTTTACATTATTATTCATTTCTCATCTTTCTCCCTAAATTCAGAAGTGCCATGACATAGTTGGCATAAGTCAAATCTCAGCATTCTCTACATAGACTCTGAAGATAAGCCAACTTAGGTTCAAATTTCATGATCATGAACAACTTCATTAACTGTATTATGACTCGCTTTCTCCATGTGTAAATGTGAGATGATGAGACTAAAATTTTACCTATCAAAACACTAAGAGAGAAAGAAGCAGTATCATTTATATTTTTGCAGGCTTGTCTCCCTTTCAGGACAAGCCCGTGTTTTAGGGCATCTTGTCTTGTAAAATTTCCAGTGGCCCCTCCATCCAAATACATGTGTAGCAGTTAGGTTAAAAGGATAACTTGATTGACTTTGGTAAGGCACACTTCTAGGTCTACCTGGGTGGGTGATGGAGATGAGACCTTGGAGTCTATTTCCAATCCTTGACCTGTTTCTCTCTGGCACTGTTCCCCTACCCTGCTTCCTGGCCAGCGTGAACTAAATAGCTTCGCCTCTCCTTAGTGTATCCTCTTCATGGGTGTTGGGTATTGTGTAAGTGTAACAGAGAGTTGACTAGTAAAACCTGTATTGAGGACCACAGTGACAACCATGTGGTCATTGCAAAGAAGAAAAGTGCATCATTTTTGCACATGCAATTCCATTAATTTTCAGAACAAATCCATTTGTAATATAAGATGATTGACGTTGTTTTGCAAGTGGTAAAACTGAAGCTTTAGTTCACTGACTCAATGTCATAGGCATGGAGAAAAGTTTTTCTCTGTATCTCTCTGATAATGATAAGAATTATTAGTCATTGACTTTTTTTTTCAATTGGCCTGTTAACAGAAGCCAGCCTATCACATAATAAGCCTCTTGAAGTTTATTGACAGTATTGCTCAGTATTAGCGAAGAGGATTCCTGAAGACTTTGATGCTGGAGGCCTTTTGAGAGAGAACAGGTTTCGGTGGCACCTCAAGCAATTCCGAAACATTCTGGATGATTAATTTTCTTGCAAAAGAACAGTAGCAGTAAGAAGGGAAAGTCAGAGAGATGAGGCCTACGGTGCAAAGACATTTTCCAGAAGGTTTGAAAAGATGGCATCTGCAGTGGGTGGTGCACTGATTAATGAGTTTGCCATTTTAACGCAGTCCTTGGGACAGCAGCCTCAAGGCTCTTTCTGTTTGTTAGGACGCTGTCCAAGGTAACAAGGCCCTGGACACCTGGCTGCTACAAGTGTGATGCTTTTCACTCTTCCTTTTGCTTTTGTTTCGATTAAGTTTAATCCTTTTTGTTGTAGGAAACAATGACTTGCATGCTGGGCCATGCCTTTTCCTTACCACCAAAGAAGGAGTATGAAACTATCAAAAATATTACCAGGTGGGCTACGCCATCGCCTTTTGTAAATACATACCAATAATTTTCAAGAGGAAATAATTTTCAGAGTTTAATTACCTAGCTACGAGCTTTCTTGTGGGCTTCTCAGTCTATGAGGGGTGGAAGAAGACTGTACTATTCCCTTTGGTTACTCAAGGCCTTCTTTTTCACTCATTCTTTTGTTCATCCTAAATTCTGAGTCTCCCTGGGTTAAATAAAGATATTTTTTCACATCAAATCAATGCAAAAATTTGCTTTTGCTTCTTATAGACCCTCTTTTGTGAACAGAACACATTGCCTTAGTTGTACAGATTATAGAGTGCAGTTGGAACTCTGTATCCTTCCACTCTTAGACGAAAACTGCTGTGACTACACACTTGACTTGCTCCCCATCCTTCTTTTTGGAGTACAATTGATTATGTTACACTCTAGAATGCAAAGTCAAGTCTCTAATTTTAATGGGTGCTTTCCTATTTGTCCTTGAGATGAAGGGAAATATAGTTAAATTCAGAAAAATAATGTTAATGTAAATAATTGTTATTTCCAGAAATCTCAGCATACTTTCCATCCATCAAGTTATTTAGTATCCGCAGCAACCCTTTAAGTGTTTACTGTCTTCATTTTCCATTTGAGGATCTGAGACTCAGAAAGAGCTAGTAATTTGGATAACATCACAGGGTTGAAACTCGGTAGGGCTTTAATTCAAACACCAGCCGGTTGCATACCATTGTGTTAGCTATCGGTGAGTAGCATTAAATGGCAAATACAAGAGAGAAGAGCAAGCACTTTCTTCTTTTTATGGTCCTATGTTGATAGTTTGTTTGGCGGGGGAAGGGTTGGCTGACCAGGCTTTAGCTGGGCTTGGTTCCAGCTGCAGCTCAGATTCAGGTTGGTACCAGGGGTTTTTCTTCCTTTTTCCAACCAATAGTGATGCATGACTTCCATGACAAAAGGCAGCAGCAGTCATGCCCAGTTAAGTAAGCACATTCCAAACATCCCCTCAGTTTCTCTTCTCCTATCATTCCATTAGCCAAAGCCTGATATTCATGGGGCAGGGGAAGCATTGTCTTTTCATCGTGGAGCGGATACAGAGAGAATAACTCTGCACCAAAAAACTATCCAGTCTACTTTTTCAATTTTATGAGTTCTCTAGGCCTTACTGTAATTTTAAATTATTGAATGTACAAATGGGATGTCATTCTTAGCTAAGAATCAGGTATATTTCTTGTGCCTATAATGGGACCATATGCTGAACTGCAAATTTTTATTTACTAAGTGTGGCTGCTTTTTTTTTTTTTTTTCCTGGAAGATGCCTGAATCTTATCTTCTGCTCCTTCATCTGTTATTATCTGTTCTCGTTAGGTATTTGAGGGGAAAGATT
The DNA here is from genome assembly GCF_034190915.1 of Cavia porcellus. Classification (NCBI taxonomy): domain Eukaryota; kingdom Metazoa; phylum Chordata; class Mammalia; order Rodentia; family Caviidae; genus Cavia; species Cavia porcellus. The sequence goes on from NW_026947501.1 coordinate 32,792,400, forward strand.
GATAGGTGATCTAGAAGACTATGGTTTATTAGAAAATTGGATTGGAATACATTTTTCCATTTTTATAAAGTTTTCACTAGCCAAGTCTTTGATAAAGATATATTTCTAATACAAAGACTGGTACATATGTTAGAAAACAATAAAATGAATTCAAAATAACAGGGCAGACATTGTTTCTAGAAACAGAAGATTTCAAAGATTATACCAGGATGTACACTGCAGTCAGGAAAGTGTCTTTCTTCTAAGTGATGTTCAACAGCTGACTTGAAGCTAAGATGCCCCTCATGGGCAATTCAGTGGGAATCTTACCTGTCGGAGTTCTAGGTTTAGAAGTAGGGATTTTTAAGTCCACATCCACTTCCACTTTGGTATTTACTAATGTTAGAGTGAAACAAATGATGAAAATAAATGGTAAGGATGGAATTTTTACATTTAGTCACAGATGTATCAGGAACTGCATTTTCTGATTTGAGCAAGGGAAACTGCATTGAAAGTGTCCACAGAAAGCCTCGATTTTCCTGCTTAGCAAATCCATACTATGTAAACTTCTTAATTTTGCTATTGAATATTATTTGTGTCACCAGAAACGATTGAGGGGATTTATCCCCAAATGAATAGACGAAGTTGAGTGATTTATCCAAAAACTGATTTTTTTTATTTTTAGATTTATAAGACCTTTGTGACCTTCAGAAGTGAAGGATGAGGGTGATTGTACTTCTTGGCTCATAGCTGGCTTGAAAGTATTTGTTCTGGAGCCCTGCTCATTTCTGTTTGAATTGTGCTAGCTCAGTTTCTATGTTGTGACTACACTAGCATTTTTAGTTCTCGCTGCAGCATTTTTTGCGTGTCAGTTTTAAAATGTTATATACTGGAACATGCATAAAAGTCTTTGTGTGTTTTCTTTAACCCACTAATTTATATCTACGGTATATCCGTGATATAGTGGAAATTCTCTACTCCATTTCACCCAGGACCTTTTATAATCTGTTCTTTTTAATGGTGTCAAAATTTTATTAAAGGTAGGGAAAGAAACAGGCTCCACAGAGCAAATTGATGCCACATAAAAATAAGACAACAAGTACAGCTTACAGTGTAAGGGTCAGCTACCGTGCATGAATGGTTACCGGGGCACTATTATCATTAATTTGACTTCTCTACAATTTTTCTGGATATCCCACTGGACTTCTCTCTTCTTCATCACTATCATATTAGTAGTTATTCCATCAGAGTTTGGAAAATATTTCCCTAGAACTTCTCCAGAACCTTACAGTCTGCATTAATGCTGAGCTAAGATCACTTCGGTAAGTTCTGGCACTAGCAGGGGAGAGAGGAATCCAAGTTATTTGGGAAGAAGAGGGCTTCTTTCTCCTTCCTGGTTGAGAAGGTGTGCTGCCCAGCTGCAGAATACTGTGCCTGTCAGAGCTGTGCTGTGGCAGTTGTTAGTGTGAACGGGAAATATGTAGTATATTTTTAGGTTTTTGGAGAACAGGCAAGATGTCAGTGCCAACTATTGTTGTTGTGAGGAAACCCAAATATAAATTTTTCTGTATACTTGGACGGCTCTGCTGAGTTTATTTAAAACATGGCATTTGGGGAGAGTTAGAATAGCAGAACAGTGTGTCTTTTCTCTTTCTCCTGCCTTTCCTCTTCCCTTCCCCTTTTCCTTTTCCTCTTTCTGAAGCAAATTGCTAGGGTCTTTTTGCAGAAAAATGAGCTGAAAGAGAGCTAGTATACAAGCACCTTGCTCCTCTTTCTGCCTATTGTGATGGACTTCCTTTATGGTGTTTATTCTGGTAGAAATAATCATCTGTACTGATTTATAAGAATGGAATTGAGTAAGGACATTGATTCAGAAAAAAAAGAGCCAAGAACAATTTGATTTATGATGGTATTAAGGCAAATGATTCAGATGCAGTTTCTGCAGTCTGTGGTTGCTTGTCCTGTGGTTATATGTCAAAATAGATTCAGCAACTTTTCTGTTTTAAAATGAAAAAGAAATAAAGCAACTATACAGAATTTAAATACAAAATAATAGAAGATTAACAATGATTAATATATTGCACGTTGTTATCTTCATAGTAGTTGCTCAGATTAAAAGCTGAATAAATGAACAATGAAATTCAGCAATTTCTGGATGAGAAACACACTCCTGGTAGAAAGTATAAATTATTCTTTTGAAGCCAAAGCTACATTTTATGCTTCATATGTGGAAAGTTGCTACTTGCCTATCAGTTGTTCGTAGTTAATAGAGAATTAGTTTTAAGTTAGATAAATAACTTGTCAGACACCAATCTTGAGAAACAAGAGTGTATATGCCCTGAATAGTCAGAAAATATGTAATATTTACTGCAACAAAGTGATTTTCAGAAGCATTGGTATCAAGCTTGAAAGGTAACGTTCCTATTAAAGAGAATGAAAGGCATACTCCAAGGACATTGATATTCTCACTGGTCATTGATGAATAAAATCAGTTAGGCTTCAGTAAATGTCATAGAGTCCTGCATTTAGTGACTGTAATGGACTTGCCTTACCTGTTGGTCTTTGTTGGTCTTTGCAGACTGACTTTATTATCCCTTTATCAGTTCATCCTTATATCCCTCTCTGTATACCTGGGTCACAACATGTGCCACACTGAAGCATACTTATGCCTTGACTTAGCTCTTCTCTGTCTTTTAAGATCAAGACTAAAGTCTTTCCCATCAGTTGACAAATAGGTATATGTACTAAATGCCAGGAGATTGAATATCCTAGGGGCAACCAAGTCCAGGACTTGGCCTAAGGTACACAGATATACTCAGGATGCGTTTATATTTCATGTGATATTAATATGGGGGGGGGAACCACCCAATTTACTAGATGTCTGGTATGAGTTCTCTCTAAAATCAACAAATCAATTTTAGAAACAACAAAGGTTGAAAGCAGAACATATTTATTGAGGGAAAGAAAGCTTCTGTGTGAGAGAGAGGAAGAAGGTGTCTGAGTGGGTTGCCAAATACATTTCTAGAGATTTTTATAGAGCAAAGCCATGAGGTGAGATGGGTCTAAGGTGGGGAAAATAGGGACTCGCAAAGTGGGTATGCGGTGGGACAGAATTATGGTCAACCAATAAGATTTCGAGTATAATTACTCAGACAAGATTGATTAAATCAGGATCCAATAGGGAAGCAAGTCACACAGTAAAGTGGGCATGAATACCGAACTGTGTCTTTGGCTGTAGGGGGTTGGGTTAGTGGCTCTTCTGGCTTCCTCAAGGTGATCCATACCTATTCAGAACACCAGAATACCTGAGGTTTATCTTTAGGGTGTGGCAGCATTCGTTTTTTTTTTTTTTTTTTTTTTTTTTTTTGTCTTGAGATCTGGCCAAAGCAAAGGGCCCAGTCTCATCTGACCACCCATAATACTTCTGTCCAATTCAGCTGCCTGTAACAATACCCGGAGCACACCCCGCTTTACAGTGGTTTTGGACTTCTTTTCTCTAAGGTGACACAGTTGGGCCAAATACACAATCTTCAAGTGTGCACTAAGTCGCAGTGGTTTATTTATTTATTTATTTATTTTTTTTTTTTTTGGTACCAGGGATCAAACTCAGGACCTCGTGTTTGCCAGCCAGGCGCTTAATGCCACTGAGCTAAATCCTCAGCCCCGGTTTATTCATTTTTATCTTGCAGAGTAATAATCGTTTTCTTGATCATTATTTCTTACTGATAATATGTATTCCCTTAGGGAGCATGACTTCGGCAACTTCCCCTATCATATTAAAATGGGATCCCAAAAGTTTGGAAATCAGGACACTTACAGTGGAAAGACTGTTGGAGCCACTTGTTACACAGGTAAGGGATGCTTTTAAACATGTATAAATATTTTTGGATCATGATCCTTCAAAAAACTTAGAAATCCTTAAAACAGAATAAATCATGTCATAGACTGATTACTGAATTTATGTTGTTTTCTGAACCATGGATTATCTCATTGCCCTGTAAGAAATGAAGTGGCTTTTAAAAGCTATTCATATGAGTTTTGAAATTAAATTGATGAGATAATTGAAAAGGGGTGCCTTGCCGAAGGGGAATATCATTTGCAGTAATGGCTTCAAAGTCTAAATAAACGATCGCTAATTCCAGTTTGAGATACTATTGCACAACAGAGAAAAACTGCGCTGTTTAAGAGCAATGTATATTTATGGAATAACTTTTCTTCCAGTTTACAAGGCACAATTCATCCCGTTGGAATGATGCGATGCTCCATTTTTGTGTTGTCACAGTTGTCACATCTCCACAAGATGACTGTCAGCAGCAGAAAATATCATCAGGGTTTCAAGTTTTGAAATTTAATGTTTGGTCTCTTGTGAACCATGTTCTTTGCTTGCATGTGGACTTTGAAATCCCTCGAATATCGAACTTGAAGTTTTGATGGTGTGTATGTAGTAGATGATTATACCACATTTAGAGGCTATTTCAATTGGTTTGCTATAGTTGCTACACATAATTATTATACAATTAAGAGCTTGAAACAGCACACATTTTTTTGTTGTTGTTGTTGGTTTTGGAAGTCAGACACTCTGAAGTCGCGGTGCTTGCAGGGCTGCACTCTTTCTAGACTCCAGAAGAAAGCCATTCCCAGTTTATGCAATAGAAGCCCTTTGCCTTCTTGCACCTTTGCTCTCACACTCCAAGCCAGCCAAATAGCCCTTCAGAGTTCTCTGTTTCTTTGACCCCTGTTTCCCTCTTGGCATCTCTTCTCTGATACTGAATTTCATGCAGCCTTTTTTATAAGGACTCTATTACTAGGTTGGAGCAGCCCAGATGTGCCAGAAAAGTCTTCCCACAACAAGGTCTTTAACTTAAGCACACTTGCAAAGTTCCTTTTCCTATTTAAAATAACAATTTGCTGTTTCCTGGGATTAAAACATTGGTGCTTGGGGAAGAAGATGCATTATTCAGTTTATTCCCTGTTTGTTTTCTGTTCCCCAAAGATTGATTTTTTTCCCATGTGCAAAACATATTTACTACATCTCCAGGTTCCCAAAAGTCTCAACGCATTAAAGAATCAACTCAAGTAAAAACGTCTCACATAATTCAAATAATTCCATCAGTTTAAATGTTTTAAATATTATCATTTAAGTAATTTAAATTAGATGTAGGTAAGAACCTGTTATCTATCTACAAGCAAAGTGCCTCTTGATCTGTATACCTGTGAAAGTATAAAACCACCTGTATGCTCCCAAAATAAAATGACGGGATAGATAAAAGGTAATAGTTATAGATGTTCCATTAGAAAAAGTAGAAAGTTAAGAAAAACTGTCACCAGTTTCAATAAATTTATAAATGTACCAGGTAAATTGTTAGGTCTCCAGGCTTGTCAATAACCCTTTGTGGTTTGAGTTTCAGCCCTCTAGGACTGGTCCTAAATCATTTCTTTTTCCTAAAGATTTGCAGACAACCTTCAGCTGAACATTTTTCTCAATCTAATTCCCAAAGGTGGAATTTTAACAATCTAACCACCTTTTGTAATATCATCCTTTCTCTATCCATTTAAGTCCAAGCTGATAATGTTTATAGTGATAATCTCAAGAACTTTGTGATTTTCCCATATAATCTGGAATTGATTCCAGTAGAAAACAGTCTCTTCTAAAGATCTTTTTTTTTTTTTTTTTTTTTTTTTTCCAAAAAGATGTCATGTCTATTTCTGGTCACTTTTGAAATGACTGAAGAAATCCATGCATTCTATGCCTAAAAGCCCACAGCAAAATGCATGCAATTGAATACCTGAGGCATTTGTCTTCATAAGACTTCACAGAAGTGTTAAATTATCAAGTCATGCAGTTGACTCTTGTTCTACTTGTCCACATCTAAGTCTTTCCAATGTAAATATTTGCACACTTTCATTTATAAATTAACTGTACCATCTCCATATTATCAGGAATTTGTACTCACATTGTATCTCCCCAGATATTCCAGGCTAAGGGTACGACAGTACGCTTTCAACCTAATCACATCTGTAAAGTCTCTTTTGCCATTTAAAATAATACACTCACAATTTTTAGAGATTTGAATGGGGACATTTTTTATATCATCGGTGAAACCGTTCATTATATTCATGCATAATTTCATTTTGTTATGATTCTATAAATATTTCTATAAGAAACACTTAATAGTGATAAGCTCTTAGATTTGCTAGCATGTTGGTTACCTACTCATGCTGTGGACTGTGGAATTGACCTTATCCGTGAACTGTTTGTTAGTCATTGTCAGTAAACACAAAATTAAAGATGAGTATCTAGAAATCTTTGTGGAAGTAAGATCGGATAATTTTTTCTGTGAAAACTTAAACATTGGAATTGTACATTTTTAAAATTTCTTTTTGTTATTTTTAAAGCTTTGATTTGTAAGACATCGGAATAATAAGAACAAGCTCTTTTATCACAACTAATTTAAGACAGATAAGTTTAAAAGATTTTTGGAGTTATAACAATCTGGCCTGAAATATATGTTCACAAAACAAGTTAAAACTGAGTAATCTTTTCCCTACCTCTATATTTTCACTTTGGAGTATCGTATATATAACATATTTAATGCTTATTTTACAGATTAAACATTCTACAATAAAAATGTTGAATAAAAGTGGTTTTTATTTTTCTACCTTAGTGGAAACAATATAAATATCATATATAAATTAAGGGCAATTAGTCATAAATCAATACTGGGCAATATTACACTTATTTTCCGTTTAGCTCCTAAAAATTTCACATATTTATATTTCACTTTTAAACTCCACTTACCTAAATAATAGCATATACAAGATTACAATTGAATATTATAATTTCTATACTTTTCTCTAGTCACTTGAATTCATATCAGCTAAAAACAGTGCATTAAAATATTTTATTCAAAATAGATTAGTAAACTAGCTGATTCTTACCAGTTAATGTATTATGATTGAATGCTTAAAACTCAAGATTTTAGACAAATAACAATATATTAGAAGATCTCCAAAATATTTAAGAATAACTTTTTGGCTACTGTTCTTACCATGATTTGAGAAACACTTTTCCAATATTGTTTTTAAGAGGAAATATTTTATGATACTATTTTCCTGTAATACTATGCCTATATTATGAAGACTCTACCACTGCTTCCTATGGAATAAAAACCTTAATAGTAAGGTGGATGTAACTGTTTATTTTGGAAGACAAGTGGATAAGAAAGGAGGATAAGAAAATCTTATATGTAAGCTTGATAATTAACATTTAAAGGAAAACTTGGAACTGAGAGAGAAAATTAAATGACAGACACAACTTTATGAATTGAATAAAATTTACAGTACTATTTAGTGACATGGAATGCCTTTAGCTATCCCACTTCTAGAAGGCATAGAAAAGATAGAAAAGTAAAATAAAATAAAATAAACATCAAAAATGTTCTGTGTATATTCATCCACAATGATAGGACAAAAGTTGTTAAAATTTACTATTGATAAATATTTAAAATAGCCAACAAAACTTTACCTCACTTTAATAAGGATTTGTATGAGGGATACACATTTATCCTACAATGTTGAAAAGGAAAATTCCTTTTGAAAATAATTTATTCTATTGAAATCATGAGGTTGTAAAAGAATAAAGATTGACCTTAGGATGTTTAGCTCTTGAAAAAGATACCTGAGCTTTATAAATTGATAAAAATGAGTTTTTTATTGATGACATTTTGTGATAATAAACTGTATTGGAAAACTAAAGCACTGTGTTAGTCAACTTTGTAAGTAAACTAAACAATAAGATCATTAGGAAATTTAGAACACTGTATACATTTTTATCATTACCTCTTTCTTACTAAAAGAGGATGAAAGGAAACTAAATATTTCTTTTAGGAAACTGGGAAAAGGATATTGAACGTACTTAGGAAACGAGAATTTAATAGCAATGAAAACTGGAATCTATAGAATAGAATACACAAGTGAAAAGAGCTAACTGAATTAAAATTTGATTGTCCTTAAGAATGGATGTTAAAAGTCCTCTTTTTCCTGAGTTTATTTCTTCCTTCTCATTTATACGTTTATGTTTTCTTTTACTGTATGTTTCCCAAAATTCAAATTGTGTGGAATAACATGAAGTGCTCCAGTGCTTCCACCTTACTCTACACTGATGGAACAGAGACACCTATAGAAAAGGGCAGAAGTTTTAAAAATATTTAAATTATCCAGAGATAACTTAATATCCAAGAGAAAGTGGAAAGGTCTTCAATGATCTTTTATCAAATACATCATGACAGCGCATGGATGCATAGCTCAATATTTTCAGTTAAAGAATAGAAAATTGTGCAACTGTTTTTATCATAGAAAATATAAAACATCTTTAATCACTTTTGGAGAATCACAAATTTAATGTGAACTGAAGACACTTTAAAAATCATTTCAAAAAAGAAATCATGATACTTCCCATTCTAAGTTTAAAAGGAAAAAATCCATAGAAAATATTAGTAACTATCTCCCAACAATGCAGCCAAAGATTAGCATATATAACAAAATGTTCATTTAAAGAATTATACTCATGACCAATAGGCATGAGTAATATACAGGCATCAAATAACATCTAAAAATATTTTAGAAAACCAACAGATTATACCATTAAATATTTTAAAAAGACTTTTTAAAAATTATACTTTCATTTCTAATAAAAACTATTAAGAATTAATTACTTAAATAAAGGAATTTACCATAACTAGTTTAGAATGAGATGAATCTGTGTGATTGTATTTAATATCATGAAATTATGAGATAAGATACATAATAAAAGATACATATAAAAATACATAATTGTCATTTATTCTAAACAAGTAGAAGTTGAAAGAGAAAAAAATTTTCTTTACAAATGGAAAACATTGTCTAGTTATTTCTACATGAAATAAATACAAATTTATAGTGTTAGTTCCAAATTTCTAATTTTATTACAGCACTGGAATATACGTTATGTATGCACAGGCTTTGGAGTCTGGAAGGCTTAATAAGCTGCATTAATACTGATGCTTGATGTAAGTTACTTAATTTCCCTTGAAGTATAAAGTAGAGATAATGATTTATAGCTGTTAAGATTACTCAAGGAATAAATAACATTGATCTTTAAAGTGACTATAGAAATGCCTAGCATTATGCTTATAGCAGTACAGATTTACTTTCAATACCATATTTTTCAAGATATTGATGGCAATATCTTTGTACTTTACAGAATGTGGGTGCCATAGAAAACACAGTGATTTATTTGTATATATTTTCAGGAAGAGAATTTTATGTAGAGATAGAGCTAGGGATGTAGCTCAATTATAGTACCTATATCTGACAGGCACTAGGTCTTGGATTCACTCCCAGCACTAAAAAATAAACAAACTGTATTTATAAATATGTGAGAAGAGTTATTTGCTCAGAAACATCTAAATTTATTGGGAATCCCACCTTCACTAAACTAATGAAACATGGGGTATCAGTATAGGACAGAGTTGAACTTGCTAAATTTTGTTACTTATTTCTTTTTATCAAGATGAATCTCCAACTTGAAAAATAATGTTAAGCATCTGATACATGAATATCATTGGTGGTTAATGAACTGTTCTAAATAAGCTTGATAAGGGGCTAGGGATTTAGCTCAGAGGCATAAGCGCCTGCCTGGCAAGTGCAAGGTTGTGAGTTTGATCCCTGGTACAAAAAAAAAAAAAAAATAGCCTGATAGGAAAAAAATTTTCTCATATGAGGAACTATCCTTAATCATTTCCAATATTATTTTGAGTACATTCATTAGATTGCTATGAAGTTAAACTCTGGTGAATTCTACAGTTGAACATTTTAAACTTTTACTCAAAAAGCTAATAATTATTTCAAAAGCTAAAGGATTAGAAATGTGTATACTTTAAATTTTAATTTTCAGTTTGCTATTTTTAAAAAGTACTTGATTTTAACCTTTTTACTATACTAAATTGTTATAAAAGGAGCCTACTTTTTGTGACCCAGAAGTTAATTCCTTGGGTGATTACAAAGTCAGGGGAATAAGATGTTTAGGTTTAAATTCAGGGAATGTGGATGAAAAATTGATTCCAGAAATAAAAGAATTTTCAGAAATGAAGTAACTTCTGATTCTTCCCACTTATATATTTGCTGTACCACACTTTATTAAAAGTCTTATAAATGTAGAATGTATGTATCTACCAAAAGAATCTTAAGTATGAGGTCTCCTTGTACTCTTTCTATATATCCAGAGAATATTATTATTGAGAAACATTTTAATTCATGATTTATTCATGAGGTGCAATGATTAATACATTTGGCTGGTTTCTATGGTAACACTACAATGTTACAATCACTATTGTATGGATTTTTGTCATTGGACTGAAAAACTATGCAAGTTGAAGGATGTGCTAAAATTGAGAAATGCGAACTCTATTAACCCTGCTTATTTCTTTGATCAACTTGATGTGTCATGGGATTAACCAATTTATGTCTTTTTCTCATTTTTTTATTTACTTATTTTTATATTAGGTTCCATTTTCATTTTTGGATGATACTTTTCTTACGTGGAAAAGTGTTCCACTTTATCTCTTTTTGACTGTGAATGTACCACATAAAGTTTATTGAAAACCTTGTGCTTTTCTTCTTAAAAAGGTATATAATATATACATATATCTATACACATGTATATAACAATTTAGATATAGATAACAGGTTGTGATGTAGATATTGACCTCTATCACATAAATTAATATTTAATTTAAATATTCTGAATTTCTTTATAGACACTGGTTTTGTGCTTTAATATAAACAATTCTTAAGTTACTTTGCTTTCACAGTAGATACCTAAATTCGTTGTTATATTAGAAATATTTCTTCAAACTGAGATCATATGGTTGATTGTTGGGCAGTTATTCTATTTACCATTTCTGAAACAGGTTTAATTGATTAGTCTGTGGTTTGGAGTTTGATTAATTATTGTTTGGAGATTGTGTTCAGTATTTTAATAACTGCCATTTTATGGGTGTGACACTCTTTATATGGCCAACTGTATGGGCCATAGTTGAACATGGATTAACATATGGAAGCCATTTAAGTAGAAGAAAGAAAGAGAATGAGAGAAAGGAAGAAAGAAGAAATAAAGAGAAAAGAAGGTGAAAAAGAAGGAAGGAAAGAAATAAAAAGCTCAATGTTGGAGTGAGGTTACACTAATATAAGTGTGGAATTATATAATGCACATATATTTACCCTTGGTTTTACAGCATAGCTACAAAAAATACAAAAAGAGACAAACAAAAAACTAAGATTGATTTGCTGAATGAAATTGTTCTGCTGAGATGAAATCACTGCATGTGTTAGTTTTTTTTTCCCACAGCCCCTCCAGCATTTATTATTGGTTGATATCTTGAGGGTAACCATTCTTTCCAGGTTGAGATGGAATCACAGTGTTGTTTTAATTTGCATCTCTCCCGAATGACCAGTGATGTTGAGCATTTTTTCATATATGTATTTACTGTTTGCATTTCTTCATCAGAGACTTGTGTATCCATCTCAGCTGCCCATTTTTAGGTTGGATTTTTAGATTGGGGAGGGATGATTTTTTTTTTGAGCTCTTCATGAGTTCCAGATAGTAATCATTTGTCTGACAAACATCTGGCAAACATTTTCTCCCACATAATGGATTGTCTCTTCACTCTCTTGGTGGGAATGTAGAATGGTTCAACCACTATAGAAATCAGTGTGGAAATTCCTCCAAAAACCAGGATTGCAGGTCCCATTTGACCCACCTATTCCTCTTATGGATGTCTTCTCAGAAAAATTAAAAACATCATGATGCAGTGATATATGTGCACCCATGTTTATAGTAGCACAATTTATAATAGCTAGATCTTTGAAACAACCTAAATACCCTTGGACTGAGGAATGATAACAAAAACAAGTAGTATTTTTATACAATGTAGTACTACTGAAGGATAAATGTTGGACTTTTACAGGTAAATGGATGCAACTTGAGATCATACTTATAAGTGAAATAAATCAGACATGCATGTGTAACCATTGTATTGTCTCTTTAGTATGAAAAGCGGAAAGAAACTGTCTGCATATATGTAGTTTAGATAGTGACACTCCTGATTTCTGAGAGCTCATTGAAGACAAAGGTTTGTACTACTGTTGTTCAGACGGTGAAATGCACTGTCTTGTACTTTGAGTGACTGATATGAAGAAAACAAATACGCAGTGCATATAACATTGTTACCTGCTGGTTATTGTGTTTTGAATTTTTTTTTCCTCTTTTTAAAAAAAGAAATCACTGTACGTGATGAAAGTGTGGTGATGCTGCTCTGGTTCAGGGTTTTCTGTGCTTTGGAAACACACAGACCCTGAGCTGTAAGATGAGTCACTCTTCTTCCCACCAGCACGACAAACACAAGTCACGACTATGAGTGCACCCTAGAATCATGTCACCATGTTTGGCATGAATATAGTCATAGTTAACAGGCAGCATCTAGCTTTGTTCTCTTCTTACTAACCTCAGGAAACGTGAAGGTAAGTAGTGAAACATTAGGGTGGTTTGAGAATACAAGTTAATTGTGTTAGATGATACAGCTGACTTCTCCATTACCATATTTACTTTTCGATAATTTCCATTTCAATTAGTGATTATTTTGTGAATGCTGATACAGAAATTCGGCTTAGTAGAAGATAAAAGTTTCGAGCAGTGAGAGTGTGCATCGATGCTCCTCAATGTCTTTTCTTTAATTTTGAAACAGTTTTTCAGTCTTCTTTGATATTTTTCTAGTGCTCAGCTCCTATATTAGTTCTCTTACAAGTAATAGTGTGGAGCTGTCCCATAGGGGTGGCCTTAGAGGTTGAATTAAGTTTGTTCAGTTACTTTTGTTGCTGTCTTGCGTGTGCTTGAAAGTCTTTACTACTGTGATCTTAGGAGGAGCTAGTCTTCTTAAAGCTGTGACTGACTGAACACAGATAACAGCCTCTGAGAAGAAAAGCATCTGAAATGCCTTTGCTTCTTGACTAGTGACTAAGGCCCTTGTGCCGTGCCAGGTATTTCTAGCAGTTTCTATTTACACTGCTTCAATTTGGCAAGATTTTTACAGATGAAAATGTAAGATTTATACAAGAAAAACTCAGCTCGCTCTGAAGCTCCTAGGGAAATATGGACTGAAAATTCTGACACTGCCAGTATGTCAAGCATAGAGAATGTGTAGAATGCGGTGAGAACAGAGTCAGGTCATATATCGAAAATGTTAGGAAATAAGAACTACACAAAGACAAGACAAACTATTCCATAAATATAGAGTATCTTTGCTGGGCATTGATGGTACATGTCTAAAATCTCAGAACTCAGAATGAGTGAGGAGGATCACTAAGAGATTGAGGTCAGTCTACATAGTGAATCCCAGCCAGTCTGAACCACATAGTGAGACCCTATCTCCAAAAACAAAAACAAAAATCACAAACAAAACAAAGGAGGAAATGTGGTGTGATTTCTTATTGCATCACCTCTTTCTGGTCCAAACCTTCCATTTGCTCACAAGTGTACGTGGCTCAACCAACTTAACACTGAAATAAGTTAAACTTAAAACACATTTTCCTTATTCAGTGGTTCATTTCTATGAAAGCTTCAATTTAATAACTTTTTAAGATTGTATTTAGCAAAATAAATCTGTACAACTATTTTCCTCCTTGTGTCTTGTTTTTATTTCAATGAATACTTAGCAACTATGTTCAATGGGAAAGATGGAATTTTAACTTAAATTTATAAATGAGAGTAATGCTAGAGAAGAATCACAACGTTTTTATATGCTTGAAATAAGACAATTAATGAAATCTTATCCGTGGCAGTTTAAATTTTAAGGAACAAATAATGTGAGGTTAGCTCATAAATTTTCTCCTATTTTTGATAGTATGGAAAGCTTATCTGAATGAAAAACTAAAAAATCCGTTATACCAGGCTTGAGAATGCCTAGGAAATGACAAAATTACATTTACTCTGGAAGCCCTCAGCTGGCAAACTAATTGAAGCCTGTCAGATACACGAGATAAAGGACTGGAGCATGTTGGTATACCTGCTTTTCCCTTTCTCGGCATCTCAGTCAGTACATGAGAGGAAGCTTTGGTTTCACATAATGAAGTAGGGAAGGCCCGCAAAAATGATGGAGAATCCAGTTGCTATTCTTTCATTTCATAAAGAAGGTTTTCAGTGTTTCTTGTAATACTGAAATCTGGGTGCCCTTGTAACTGATTACTGAATACGGGGTGCCCTTGTAACTGGGTTTGTTTCCCACCCCAATGGCTGTACCTACTCAGTTCTTTGCTTTATCTTGTTTCTCAGCAAAGATGCTACTACTCATGCTGCTCGGAGTCTAAACTTGGAACTCCTCTGTCTTTCTTTCTTGTGTCTTGTCCTCCAGTGATTCTACCCATCTCTGTGTGTTTTAATAAGTGTACTAACAACTCTGAAGCTGATACCTTCAGAACACAGTCTTTCCCCAAGTAAGTCCTGTTCTCACATGGAAGGATTTCCTTTGTTTATTTTTTCAGATCTGTTCACCTTTGCTATCAGAGTCCGGATTCCAAATCACCCAGGTCATCTTTCACCATGATCAGTATAGTCACCTCTCAAAAATTCCACCTCCAAAGTTCTTCCCTAACTATATATTCTCTGAACAACAGTCTGAATGATCGACAGCCACGTATATCATTTTTGTACTGACAAATCTGTAACTGATTTTCATTGTCTTTTAATTTTAAATTAAAAATTTTATGTCTTTGCATCCTATCATAGTCTACTGGTTATTTGGTCACCATGCCAAAGCCATAGATCCCTTCTTTAATTTCTCAGACATTGCAAATGGTGCTCCTCTGCATCGGATGAATCCACCTACTCTTTTATTGCCTGGACTCTCTCTTACATCTTTCAGCTCCTGTGTCTCAGGTTCGTGACATCATGGAGCCTTTTCCTTAGTACATTTTAATTGCTTATTTGTGAGATAGCGTGCTTCTTTCCTAAACTTTCATATGTTTGCTTGTGCCTCTTTTTCCCCATTTGTGATTTTCTTGTGGATTTGTGTATATTTTCACTGGTTCTACACTTGATCGAAATCCCTAGACCAATTATGTTAGTTTAATTCACATATTTTTCTCTGGTACATTGGGTTTAGAATGTGCTTTGTGAATATTAGTTGAGTGATTGAATTCTTCTCCTTAAAAATTTCAATATGTATGTTTTTGTTTTGCTTGCTCCATTCTTCTATAATTAGTAGTAAAAAGTAATTACATGTTACAGTGTTTGTTTTATGAGGATGTTGGTAGTTTTTACAATTGTTTGGTGTTTTATTTAAAGGATAAAAATATTGATTAGCTTTTTAGGAGTATACATCCACGTTTCAGCATGCAGTGATTAAGCAAAAATCTTAGGTTTTCATGTGCTTAAATCTATAGATTTTTATAAGAAAAGACATACAGATCTGCGTTTTGCATACTTATATTGCATATGTATTTATATAATGCAGAAAACCAATGAATTTTTTCATGTCTGTTATCCCTGTTTCTCTCTAGCAAAACAATTTTGCTTAACCTTGTGTTATTAGTTATTACTATTTAAGGACATTTATTGGGCTTAAATATTATTTTAAGTAAAATAAGCTTCATTAATGTTTCTCAAACCATTACAAACTTCCTTTATTCCAAATCAGTATTCAAATACAGGTTTCTTACATAACCATTATCACTTCTGTGCCACCTAGTTGACCATCCAAATAAATCATCTTTTATCTGCCTCCTGACCATTGTTGCTCCATTTAATGAGTAAAAATTAAGCAAGACACTCATGGATATTTGAATTACAGATAAACTACCAGTGATTATGCAGTATAATTATATGTTGGGCAACATTTGAAACATACTAGACTTTGAATATTTTTTATCAATGTAAATAAGTTACACTGATTTCATTACTAATTTGTAAAATCTCTATAATGCTGAATTTTGTATCTCATGGGATGATGTTGACAATGTTAAAGAGACAGAGATACTATCAATATCGTTTTACCAGAGTAATATTAGACAATTTCACTTTAAATTATTTTCGAATTCATGTATGAGATCTTTCCTAGTTTGTGATTCTCTCTTTCTTGTTACTCCTGCCTTGACTTCTACTCTCATTCCCTAAACACGTCTGACAATGTGGTGTCTCATTTTGCATGTGCCTGGGAATTTTCTCTTCTCCCACCTCGCTTGTGTTGGCTGGCATTTGTGCATCCTTGCATTCTTAGGCACTGTTTTCTTCAGCTTTTTGGGACTCTCGTGGTAGGGCTTGGGCTCTCTTATGTTTCCAGAGTGTCCTGTAATACATTGTCAGGTATCACCACAGATAAAACAAGGATGTTTTTAATTCTTGGTGTTAACAGTGTATGTGTTTTAGGTTGCATGTTGCTTATGTGCATTATATATATATTTTTTTTACCCATAAAACCACAGATCTCATTTTCTCTGCCTGCTTTCTGACCCTTTGCTGGATGACTTCTGTGATGTTCTTTTTTCTGAGAAAGCAAGTGCCCTTCTTTGAGAGACAGAAAGCTCTGTAGTTGTTTCTCCTGACTTCTTTATTCACCTAAAAGACTCCCAGTCAAACAGTGCTAATTTTTTTTTGCCTGAAACAACACAATTACAAATATTTGTTAGATCATATCATGTTTTTTTTAAAGTATATTTTAAAAAAATTAACAGGTTTAGGATTATGTCAGTATTACTGGTCTGTCTTTTTATGCTTCATTTTGTGCTTTATGATCCCTGGAGTATTGGTAATTGTTGTATATTATTTCTTAAGTTTACAAAAAAATGAAAGCAAGCTTAGGAACTATGCTTGATTTTTAAAGCATTTCCTGTGGCATGTTAGTTAAATTTAAAACTGAAAAAAGTATAACTTACTTGCATATGATGTTATTACAAAATATAGCTATTATCATAAATGCACTACAGATCCCCACGGTAATGGCTGAGATAGTAATTTCATTCTAAAGTGCAGTTTTCTATGGCTTATTTAACACGAACTTCCAATTTACACTGTTGACTGAAACTTCCCGAGCGTGTTTTTATCCCCTACGGGAATTTTATAAAGAGATGAAAGAAAAATCCTGTTAGCTGACTTATTCAAGCACGATAAAAATGATTTTCCCCTAACTATTCAAAACTGTGGAATATTTTAGTGACTCATACACTTTGAAATGGTTTCAAACTTTATCCTTTACATGGCAGTGTCTCTCAGAAAGGCCAAGAACTATACCTTAATAGAGTTCTAAAATTTAAAGTTTTATAGATTTACATTATAACCTGTTAAAATTTCAATTGTGGAAAATGTCTTTGTAAAATTCATTGTGTAAAATTCATATAGTGGCATGAGATTAAAAGGATGACAAATTTACTTTATTTTGTAAGTTATTCTGTGTCATGGATAGTTTGTTCGTAGAATTTGTTACTGATTTTTATGATATGGTACTCCTTAAAGCTCTCATTTGTAGTAGTGATCTTTCTTCTGTTCTTTATTGTGTGTTCACTGCTCTCTTGGATACCCAAAAAATGATGATAATTTGATATTGTGGTTTGTGTGTGCTTCCTGGAATTGTCATCACTATTCAGAAAGTCATAGAAGTTTAACCACAAACTGCAGATGATGTTTAATAATTGCTGACATAGATTATCCTGATGTTGTTTCACGTTTTTACATAGAGGCTGAGCTCACTTTGTAAGGTGAGTAGTTAAGGTATAGGCTAAGATCTTGCCAAAGTGGAGGTAAGTTCCAAGCTAAAACATAATTAATAATTGAATTAGTAAAGGTTTCCTTTGGAAAGCGTCCACAGTTGTGTTACTTGGTTTGAACACTAAGCTCAGGGAACTTTTTGCACACGTGTTGCTTCTTTGTGCTCAGATATTGACTCCTGTCCCCAGCTTTCCTGGAGTCTGGGACAGACATGGAGAGGCAGAGGTTTGTAACACTTCCTACTCTGGCCCATGAAAGCACTTGTTTTAGTTACCATAACTCCTTCAGTGCTACAACATAGACCAGAATATCTGCCTCTTTTGTGAGATAGAAATTTATTCCTCACTTATATAATACTCCAAAATAGACCGCTTGGTAGATTGCTTTTATCCACAGGATACCACAGGGATTTGGGGATTCACCCTGTCACTCAGACATCTTGTCATCTCTCACTCTCTGTAACTTATGAATATTTTTGTGGTTTTTCAGTCACTTGTTATTGCCAAATTCATGACTCAGATACTGAAAGTGAGGGAAAAATGAAATACAGAACATACTCCTTCCTTTGAAGGGTAATATGTATCTAGACACGGTATTTATCCCTTCTATTCAAATCTCAGTAATGAGTACACAGTTGTATAACTACTGTTGTAAGAAAAGCAGAACCTTGGTACTTCTATTAAATAAAAAAGGAAAGACGTAATGGCCTTTGTGGGACAAGTAACCTTCTCCATTTCACATGTTTCAAAAATTATCCACTTGTTTGCATCTGAGGACCCACCACCTAGGAAGCAGCATAAGCAAACTTCGCGGCTCCAGCATAAGGCACATTCTGCTAGTCAGCCACACCTTACAACCTGCATTAACTTCGTGACTCCTCAGTTGAGATGCTGCTCCCCAGGTGAAACTCATCGGTAACCCAAGTGTGACTAAGCATTTAAAGTGAATGTCACCACTGAGTTTAGATTTCTTTCTCATAGTACATGAGTGGAGAATGATTTTCCCCAGACTGAGACAAATTTATAACCTACAAAAGTGTATTATTAGTGCTGAGGATATAGCTCAGTGGTGCAATGCCTGCCTGGCAAGCATGAGGTCCTGAGTTCTATTCTGGACCCCCCCGCCAATGCGTATTATTCTACTTTACCTCTTCTAGTCCTTCCCTCTCCTGAAACTAGCAGAGGCAGTTTTGAGAAGATTTGAGAATGGGAATTGATTTTTGAACATGCAGTGTAAGATCAGATTTACTTTTTTCTGTTAATTCTGTTTTTCTGTTTGTTAATTTAATGTAATTCATAATTCTCAAGAATACAAAATTTATTCCTAGGATTAAAACTCTTTTAACCTTTTTGTCATTTTAGATTCAAACTTCCTAAACTTAAATGATAAACTTAAATGATAAAAAATGATGGTGCACTTAATTGTTTCTTTTTCTCCAGCTATTCTTAGGAGCAGAAGCTGGTTAAGTGATCAGGATTTTAAGGGTAGTTGAGAGTAAATGCCATAGCACCACACAGGAGAGAGGTGAACATTTGTTCTGAGTCTGGATTTCGATGGACATCTGTTCTGGGTCTTATCTTTGCAGTTGAAAATTTTAAAATTCTTATTTAGTCCTGAACTTTTAAGGGCTTTATCCTTGAAAGAAGTGGTGATGAATTGTAAGTATAACTCCATTTCTTTTTTGGCAAATACATTTCCGTTACAATCTGTGTGATGCCTCTATTCTCCCTTTCTCTTTCTGTTCAGCCAGGTTTGTGTTTCTCCTTAAAACCTGCTTTCTATTTCTATGCACACTTCTTAAAACTCAGTGTATTTTAGGACTCTTTCCATGGGAATGGATACTTGAAGATCAGTGCTGCTCCATCTCCTGCAAAACACAAGCACCGCTCCTGTTTAACAGCCAGAAAGAAGCCATGGGGAGATGCAAGGTTTCACTCTGATCATGAAAGCTAACTTCCATGAGACAGATGTGTAGACATAGTGAGATAGAAAAGACAAGGTTTTCCATGGAGGTGCTCAGTAGTTTTATGTGTTGGAACATGTATTTAATCTGTGGTTCCTCTGAGATTTAAAAAAAAAAAAAGTTCCTTTAAAATGTCTCAGATCTAAGCTGCCATAAATATGAACAGCTCAGTTGACTGAGCTACCACTAGAATTTTCTAGGATGAGTGGAATAATCAACCCCATCAGTAATTTCTTACTTTTGAATTCTACTGCTTAACTTTCTCTCTTTCACAATTATCCTGCCTCTGCATTCCAGTGGAGAAAATTTAGTGTTAAGGAATTTTAATTTCTGTTACCAAGAGAAGCTACAACTATCTGACCTGCCCCCTCCCTTCTCCTGGGAACTCCCAGTACTCACCTAATACAGACAAAGAGAGACTGCTTATGTCTTGCTAACCTGTGTTGCACAGGGGGCAACCACATCTTCAGTTCTGAAATGCTGACGTATAATGAGAGCTTTAAATAATATAATTTCTAGGAGCAAAAGTCAACTAACAGTGATGTCTACTTCACTCATCAAAAGTAAAAGGCTCCTTTTACACCATGGCAATATACGGTCAAGCAGAAAAGAAGCCATCAAAAGTAACATGCAAGTTGGGCATTCCACTGAGTAAAATCAACCTTAATTTCAGTCATCCTCAGACCTCTGGAAAATGATCCTCATGATCATGATTTTTGGTGATGAGCAAACCAAATGGAAAATCAACAAACAAAAAAGAAATTGGATAGTAATTTCAAATAATAGCTTGCAAGAAGGCCAAAATTAGGACTGACAAGAGCAAAGAAATAGAATGATTGAAATTTTTTTTTTTTAATTTAAGAGGAAAAAGAGAAAAACACAAAACAAACCAAAGCAGCGTAAGGGTACACGCAATACAGAACTACAAAACAAAACAAAACAAAACAAAACAAAACAAAAAACCATAACAGTAAGAAATTACCTGCTAGTAGATTACACACTATTTTCTTGAAAATAGTTCCTCAAATCACAGTATCAAAGAACACAAGGTGGACATTCAAACAGGGAGACTGCAAACAGCTGTGTTCAATGTTCCAAAAACATTGATAAAGTCAGCTATTTAACACCCCCAAACACACTTGCTGTTATATCCGTTAGAGCTCTTTTTCTTTTTTTTTTTTCCCTCTCTTTTTTACAACAAAATTTACACATCTTGGATTTTATTACTCCTTAGTGCTTATTACTTTCTTTGGGGGGGGGGAAGAATACAGTTAAATATGGCAAAACAAAGCTGTCAGTCAATACCAAGGATAGACATAGCACATGGTGTAGAACAGAGTACAAGTTTATCAACAATGGTTATCAACATTGTCCCTTGTTTCCTTAAGAAGAATTGTCTATCTTATTAGATATTATAAAGTTGGACAAAACAGTAAAGAACAAGACCAATAAAACTTAGGCATTGTAAACATTACAGGACTTCCAAAGAAGACAATAGTCAAACCAGAATGGGTATCTTAGTGAATCGTATTGTCTTCAAAGTAGTTGCCTATGTCTTCAAACTTGATACTATCATATAGAATGGAACAGAGTCTAATCAGTCAAAACAAGATTGTGGGAGTACTACAGGACTTCAAAACAAGTTAATAGGAAATCGAAAAGAGTTACTATTTATATATCCTAATTTTTTTGAATTTTTTCTTTAATTAAGACAAACATAAGAAATGACTAAATAATTTTTTTTGAAACAATAAGGGGGAGATTGAGACAAAACAGGACATAACAATATAACAATAGAGGTCACAGCATGACTGTTTCAATAACCTAGTACTTCACCACTTTATAACCTGACTTAATAGTAGTTACCATAGTGTCTTTTTCCTTGAAATATTTGGGTAAAACTTCATGTACTCTAGCTTCAAATATTTTCATATCAAGAAGCCCAAAATAAAGCCTTTCTAATTAATGAGTGAAAACTTTATAAGGCTTCAAGGCCACCTAATGGGGAATCATGATTACCACATATTTTTATATATTTGAATCATTATTTACATTAGGGAAACTATTCGGTATTCACACATACGAGATTGATTTAAATCACTAATGAGTATGGTCTCAAGCTGCGCCCATTTATTGATAAATATCTCAATGTGATCCTTCTTTATAGCTGAATAATACTCCATTGTATAGAAATACCACAACTTTTTTATCCATTCCTCAGTTGATGGGCACTTGGGTTGTTTCCAAGATCTGGCGATTACAAATTGTGCTGCTATAAACATAGGTGCACATATATCACTGTGGTATGATGCTTTCAGTTCTTCTGGGAATATGCCTAGAAGTGGAATAGCTGGAATAAATGGGATTTCCAGTCCCAACTTTTTGAGAAATCTCCAGACAGATCTCCATAAAGGCTGTACCAGTCTACATTCCCACCAGCAGTGCAGGAGAGTTCCTTTTTCCCCACAGCCTCTCCAGCATTTGTTGTCGGTTTTCTTGATCCTGGCCATTCTTTCAGGAGTGAGATGGTATCTCAGTGTGGTTTTAATTTGCATTTCTCTAATGACCAATGATGATGAGCATTTTTTCATGTATTCATTTGCCATTTGCATTTCTTCATCTGAGAATTGCGTATTCATCTCAGATGCCCATTTTTGGATTGGATCTTTGAATTTCGGAGGTCTGAGTTTCTTTAATTCTTTGTATGTTTTAGACAAGAGGCCCTTGTCTGAGAGAGAGTTCACTAAAATCTTTTCCCAGTTTGTGGGTTTTCTTTTCACTATGCTGGAGATTTCTTTTGACATGCAGAAACTTTTTAATAAGAAGTGGTCCCAGTTATTGATTCTGGGAAGTATTTCCCGTGCGGTTTGAGTCCTGTTCATGAATTCTTTACCTACTCCTATGTCTCCAAGGTTTCTACCTATTTTGTCTTCCAATAGATTTAGTGTTTCTGTTTTAATATTCAGATCTTTGACCCATTTAGATTTTAATTTAGTACATGGTGATAGACATGGGTCTAGCTTTAGTTTTCGGCAAATGGAGAGCCAGTTTTTCCAGCACCATTTATTAAAGAGACTGTCGTTCTTCCAGTGAACCTGCTTGGCTCCTTTATCAAAAATAAGGTGGTTGAGTGTGTTCGTAGTTGTGGTTGTATCTTCTAATCTATTCCACTGATCTTCAGCTCTGTTTTGATTCCAATACCATGTTGATTTTACTACTGTTGCTTTGTAGTATAACTTCAAGTCAGGGATTGTGATGCCTCCTGCTTTGTCTTTGCTGCTTAGAATTGCCTTTGCAATTCTAGGTCTCTTCTGGTTCCAGATGAAATTTAGGAGTGATTTCTCTAGATCTATAAGGTATGTTGATGGTATTTCTATTGGGATTGCATTGAATCTGTATAAGAGTTTTGGGAGAATGGCCATTTTCACAATGTTTGTTCTTCCTATCCATGAGCAAGGGATGTCTTTCCATTTTCTGAGATCATCTTCAATTTCCTTTTTCAGTGTATTATAATTTTCACTGTATAAGTCTTTCACTTCTTTCGTAAGAGTAATTCCTAAATATTTCATTTTTTTGCTTGCTAATGTGAATAGTCCAGTTTCTCTTATTTCCCTCTCTGTAATTTTGTTGTTCATGTATAGGAATGCTATTGATTTCTGAGTATTGATTTTGTATCCAGCCACATTACTGAATTTATTTATTGTATCTAAGAGTATTTCAATGGAGTTTAGGGGGTCTTCTATGTAGAGTATCATGTCATCTGCAAACAATGATAATTTAACTTCTTCTTTTCCTATCTTTACCCCTTTTATTTCTCTTTCTTGCCTAATTGCTCTGGCTAGTACTTCCAGTACTATATTAAATAGGAGTGGTGATAAAGGACATCCTTGTCTTGTACCCGATTTTAAAGTAAAGGCTTTCAATTTTTGGCCATTTACTATGATGCTGGCAGTTGGTTTGTCATAAATGGCCTTTATTATATTGAGGTAAAGACCATTTATTCCAATTTTCTGTAAAGTTCTTATCATGAATAAGTGTTGGACCTTATCGAAGGCTTTTTCTGCATCTATAGAGATGATCATGTGATTCTTATTTTTGGCTTTATTGATATGGTGGATTACATTTATTGATTTGCGTATGTTGAACCATCCTTGCATTCCTGGGATGAATCCCACCTGGTCATGGTGTATAATCTTCTTGATGATTTGCTGGATCCTATTTGCCAATATTTTATTGAGGATTTTTGCATCTGTGTTCATTAGGGAGATCGGTCTATAGTTCTCTTTTATAGTTGGGTCTTTCTCAGGTTTTGGTACTAGAGTAATATTTGCTTCCAGGAATGACTTAGGAAGGATTGCTTCCCTTTCAATTTCATTGAATAGTTTGAGGAGTGTCGGCATTAGGTCTTCTTTATATTTCTTGTAGAATTCTGCAGTGAATCCATCTGGGCCTGGGCTCTTCTTGGTGGGCAAGGACCCAATTACATTCTCAATTTCATTAGCAGAGATTGGGTTATTCAACAGTTTTATATCCTCTTGATCTAGCTTTGGTACTTCATATGCTTCTAAGAATCTGTCTATTTCTTCTGTGTTATCAAACTTTTGAGAGTAGAGGTTTTCGAAATAGGATTGATGATCCTCTGTATTTCTATTGGGTCTGTAGTGATTTCTCCTTTTTCATTTCTTATTGCATGAATTTGAGCTTTTTCTTTCCTTTTTTTAATAAGGTTGGCTAGGGGCTTATCGATTTTATTTATTCTTTCAAAGAACCAACTCTTTGATTCGTTGATTCTTTGGATTGTTTTCTTAGTCTCTATTGCATTGATTTCTGCTCTGATTTTTATAATTTCCTCTCTTCTTTTGGCTTTGGGCTTGACTTGCTCTTCTTTTTCTAGCTGTTTGAGGTGAAGCATCAAGTTATTTATTTGTATTCGTTCTGTTTTCCTGATGTGGGAACTCAGTGCAATAAATTTTCCTCTCAGAACGGCTTTCATTGCATCCCACAGATTCCGGTAAGTTGTATCTGCATTTTCATTTTCTTTTAGGTATTGTTTAATTTTTTCTTTAATTTCTTCTGTGACCCACTGATTACTCAAGAGTGTGTTATTTAGTTTCCATGTGTTTGCGGAATTTTTGCAGTATCCTTTGTCATTAATTTCTAATTTCAGAGCGCTATGATCCGATAATATGCAAGGGATGATTTCAACTCTTTTGCATTTGCTTAAATATGTTCTGTGAGCTAATATATGGTCTATTTTAGAAAATGATCCATGTACTGCTGAGAAGAATGTGTATTCTGATGTTGTTGGGTGGAACATTCTGTATATGTCTATCAAACCCATTTGTTCACAGGTGTGATTCAGTTCTGTTATTTCTTTGCTCATTTTCTGTCTGGTTGATCTGTCCCTTGGTGTCAGTGGTGTATTAAGGTCTCCTGTTACAATTGTGTTACTGATAATTTGAGTTTTCATTTCTGTTAATAATTGTTTTATATAACTGGGTGCTCTGGAGTTTGGTGCGTATATATTTAAGATAGTTATCTCTTCCTCTTGGAGTTTTCCCCTTACGAGTATGTAGTGACCTTCTTTGTCCTTTATGGTCATTGTTGGTTTAAAGTTCACGTTGTCTGCAAACAGAATGGCTACTCCTGCCGTTTTTTGGATTCCTGCTGCAATGAAGAATTGTTTTCCATCCTTTGACTTTCAGTCTGTGAGTATCTTTCTGGGTTAGATGGGTTTCCTGTAAACAGCATATGGTTGGATTTTGTTTCTTGATCCATTCTGCTAGTCTGTTTCTTTTGATTGGTGCATTGAGACCATTTACATTAATGGTTATTACTGTTAAATGCTGGTTAATTGTAGGAATGTTATCTCTCTGCTGTTGCATCTTTATCTTTCGGTTCTGTTTAATTATTTGCCTTGCTTAGTGGTTTTTTCCTTTGTGTATCTAAACTGTCTTTCAATATTTTTTGCAGGGTTGGTTTGGTGTTCATGAAGTTCTTCAGCTGTTCTTTGTCATGGAAGTATCGTATTGCACCATCTATTTTGAATGATAGTTTTGCAGGATATATCAGTCTTGGTTGGAAATCATTTTGCTTTAGGATCTGGAATACTTCACTCCATGCTCTTCTTGACTTTATCGTTTGTGCTGAGAAGTCTGCTGTGATTCTGATAGGTTTTCCTTTATAAGTGATTTGTCTTTTCTCTCTGACAGCTTTTAATAATCTATTCTTGTGTTGGATTTCTGGGATGGTGACTATTATATGTCTGGGTGTAGTTTTATTTTGGTTATGACTGTTTGGAGTTCTATATGCTTCACTGATCCTGATGTCAGTTTCTGATCTCATGCTTGGGAAATTTTCAGCTATTACTTCTCTAAATATCCTCCTGACATCCTTCATGTTGTCTCCCTCTCTTTCATTAATCCCTATCATTCTTATGTTATTCTTCTTTGCATCGTCTTGCAGTTGTTGAATTGTTGTTTCCTGGTTCCTTGTTATTTTCAAAAGATCTTTCCTTTCCTGTTCACTAGCTGCAATCCTGTCTTCAAGGTCTGAAATTCTATCTTCACTTTCATTAAGGCGGTTTTTACAACTTTCCGTGGAGTTTTTTATTTCCTGTATATCTCTGTGCATCTGCATTATGTATTCTGTTTGTTTCTTATATTGCTCGTCTAGGGATTCTATCTTTTTGTTTAGTTCCTCCAATTTTTTATCTGTGTTTTCTTTAGATATATTTAGAATCTCTTTCATTTCTTTTATCATTTCTTCTTTTATCTGGGAGATTATTTCGAGTTTGAATTTCTTTAAAGCTTCCTGGAGTTGCTTGTCAATTTCAGTGGCTATTGTGTCCGATATATGAGGTGGATGGGATATATTTTCTTCTATATACATCGCTCCTAGGGTTTCTTGAGATGGGCTGGAGGTTTGAGGTTGTAATTTGGTCTTTCGTTTTGTCATTTTCCTATATTTCTGTGTTTCAAGTGTTATTTGAAAGCTTCTTCAGGATCTGTTGTAAATCCCCTTCTATGTTTGGAGCTACTGGGACTCTGGCGCCGCGCTACTCCAAGCCATTAGGCCTACAGAACCAGTGGCCCTCCTCTGCCTGCTCAGAACTCCGCAGTTCCAGACAAGCTGGGCCTCAGGGACACTGTGCGCCCACCTGCCCCTTGGAAGCTCCACAGTTCTTCAATCGCAGCCGGGTTAGGGTACTCACCACAGGCCGCAGTGCTTCAGGAACCTGTGGACCCTCCCTGGTTGCAGAGATATCCACAGTCCTCCAGACACGCAGAGAGGCCGGTGAGGGCACCCCAGATCTGCCCAGCTCCTCCTCTGCAGACCTATGGCCAGGCGCGGCAGCTAAACAGGCTGGGCTAGGCTGGTAGTGTGGGCCAGCCCACCTATCGGGAGCTCAGCAGGTC
Organism: Cavia porcellus; assembly: GCF_034190915.1. Taxonomy (NCBI): domain Eukaryota; kingdom Metazoa; phylum Chordata; class Mammalia; order Rodentia; family Caviidae; genus Cavia; species Cavia porcellus. The sequence goes on from NW_026947501.1 coordinate 32,819,551, forward strand.
TCCAAATGAAGCCGGGAATGCGGAGGCTGATGTGGAAGCCTCAAACCCACCTCTCTCCTTCACTGCACCTGGAAGCCTGGGGGAACCCCAGCAGTCTGGGCGCAGAAATCCCGAATGATTGAAATTTAAACCTCATTGGTTAACATAAGTGCATATTCAAGATTAGCACAGAAATTAAATTGTGAGACAAGCGCGAGTGAAAGAAGTAAACAAAAGCTATTGGAAATGGTATGAACAATTGTGATAACTGGGAAAGAGACATGTAGAGGGAAAACCTGAAAATGATAGTCGCTCATGATTTTTATCCTTTGAAAATGACAGTTTAAATTAAAACCAGTCACAGGAGGGGTGCCAAGTCTTCAATAGAAAAGTCTGCATTTTGCCTACTTACATTGAATGGTTACTAAGCACCATTACTAGGATGGAATTTTCTGCCGAGTGAGTGTCCTTGAGTGATGTGTTTCTTCCCAAGATGAAACTTTTGTAATGGTAATCATTTTAATTTCAAGGTTTAGAGTAGCCTTTCTCAGGCTTTCATAAATATGTTGGCTTTTTGTGTACAAGTCCTTAAGGCAAGAATTTTGACATTTTGTTTTTTTCTGTTTTTCTCCTCTTATGGCTTTGCATTCGTGCTCAGAGTATTAGATAGACTTTCACTGTTTCAGACAAATCTCCAATACTTTGCCTTTTCCTAGAGGGTTCCATAATTTTTCTTGACATTTAGCATTTATTTAGAGTTCTTTTGAATAAATACCCCAATTTAAACTCATAGGAAGCTTGTCAAATTGTTTATTCTTAAATAAATGAGAATCTGTTGTTCTCTACCTCCTGCAAACTGAGAGAGGTAGATTAAATCCAAAACTTTATGATGGAGAGGCATATAAGCGATAAATTCTCAAAACAGAATTACTGTGCACCATTCATGTCAGATTATTCTACAGCATGAAAATGAATCACAACTTTGTATGCTAATGGCAAGTTATTTTATTACTAGCTATTCATGTAGAAACATAATCAATCTTAGCATACTGAATAGTTTCTAGATATTATTTCCATAATACTTTCATTAATGTATTCAGGTTTCACAGCAAATTAAACACATCCATGAAAACTATAGCAAAGGATGATTAAACTTTAATGCACAATTTGTAGTATTTTAATTGACCTTACATTTTCTATAATCCTATACCAAATAAATTTTATGCTAGTAAAAGTTGAACAGTTTTCTTCTGTCATTTTGGAATATCGTGGCATTTCTTTTCCTTCTTTGTTAGCTAGATGCATTTTAATATTTTAGTATCAAAAAGTAGTTAATACATTTAGCAATTAGTGCTTAATCTATTAAGCAATTAGTGCTTAATCTATTTCTGTTATGTTTTTAAACTTTGTTATTTTTTAATCTTTACTGCCTTCTCTATACATTTGTATCACTGAATATGTAATAGTATTAGGTTTCCAATTGAAGCTCCATATGCCTTTGTGTCCAGTTTCTTGGGAATGTGAGTCAACTCCTTGAATAATATGTATTTCTTTCAAAATACTGTGTCACTTAACTTTTGTAATTTAGGGAAACGTACTTATAAGACAATGGTGAGCCATGACTTATATAAGCCTTCTCACAATTTCACCTTTTAGTAAAAATAAAAATTAAAAATGACTTTTGCTATTGAAAATAAATGATATATCACTACTGTATCAAGTGACTAATGTTCTATTCAGCATATAAACACAGACACACTCTATTGTGTTTTTTAATATAAACCACTGTATTTTGATCGCTGTGCTAGTCTAGATGTATAAACAGCAGTGTGTGATCAGTTCAACCAAAGTCCCCAAGGCTTGGAGGCTTTTGAAAGCTCCAACAATGAGGACAAGATTTGGTAAAGGTGAGCACAGCTGTGTATAACTCCTACCTCTTGCCTCATATGCAAGGAGCTAATCCCAGCACACACAATGAGGTATACACATGGAATCAAATTTAGAGTTTTTCCAGGGAATACCTTGTGATATACTGACAGATCTGATTAAATTTAGAAGAACTAATAAGTTTTCAGTTGTTTAATTAATTTCATCTTTTATTGAATATAGATTCATTTGGGGACTATCATTAAGCAAGGGGTAGCAAGGCAAGTGTGACAATAATCTTTTTTAATTTATTAAAGTTATTTTTAGACATATAATAATCATATAATTTTATGTGTATATACAATATATGATGAACAAATCTGAATAATCATCATTTTCGTATTCTTCAACAGGTGTCATTTCTTTTTTGTGACTTCTCTTTCAGTTTTATATAAAACATAAAATCATTTATAAAAAGAAAAACTATAGTCACTGTACTAAAATTTATTTCTCCTGTTTTGAATGCCATTCTTAAACCTTCCATCATCCCTTCTTCCCTTTCTAGTGAGAAAATACAGTATTTGTCTTTTGATGCTTACCTTATATCTCGTAACGTACTCTCCTTTGGACATATGTTTATGGGTGACCTTTTCTTCGTCAGTTCACCCACTCTAGACAGTTGATTCCATATCTTGACTATGGTAAACAGTGCTGAGTGAAAGTACAGGCATCTTTTTGATATACTGATTTAATTTCCTTGATATATGCCTAGGAGAGGGATATTTGGGTCATGTAATAGTGGGAACTTCATGCTATCTTCCATAATGAGAATATTAATTTATGTTCTTAATGCATAGTGCACATGAATCCCTCTCCTCATCAACATTTGATGGTTTTTTGTTTGCTTGATTATGATCATTCTTACTGTGAGGAGATGACATCTCATTGTGCTTTTTATTTATATTACTCTGGGGATGTTGAACATTTTTCATATACTTGTTGGCTGCTTGTAATTTTCTCTTGAGAAATGTCTCCAGATCATTTGCCCATGTTTACATCAGATTATTTGTATTTTTGCTTTTTAGTATTTTTTCAGTCTCTTATATATTCTGGATATTACCCCCATGTCAGAAAAAAATACTTATACATTTATTTGTCATTTTTTACTTTTTTGTTACTGGGAATCAAATTCAGAGCCTTGCACTTGCCAGGAAGGCACTGTGACACTGAACTATATCCACAACCCCAGAAGAAAAAAAATTGTAAATATTCTCTGACATTTTATTTCTTGAGTGTTGGCTATATCCTTTTCTTTCTAGAAGTTTCTTAATTCACGCATCAATCTATTTTTTTCACTTTTATTGGTTGTGCTTTCAAAGATACAGGAAAAAAACCAGCATTATCTACTCTCCTGTCTTGAAGTGTTTCATTTCTTCATATAATTTCTAAAACTCGCCTTGTTCATTTCTAATTTTGTTCTCTTGTGGTAAGAGAATGACATGAACTTAACGTTTTAAAATTTGTTCAGATATTTTGTGGCTTAATATATGGTCTGTCCTAGAGAATGTTCAATGTATTTGTGAGAAGAATGTGAATGCTGCAAATGTTGAACGGAATATTTTATATCTGTCTGAACGGTCCACTTATTCCTCAGTGTAATTTTCCGCTGATGTTTCTTTTTTGGTTTTTTATCTGGGTGATGTGGCTAACGTTATTGTGTGGAAGCTTTTTTTTTTTTTTTTTTTTTTTTTTGCTTTGATTCTAGTAATTTTTGCTTTACATAATTGATTATTCTCATGTTGTAAAAAAAATTGATATTTCCTGTGCTTCATTGATTGTGGCAGTTTTGGCAATTTTTGACTTAACCTCTGCTGTTTTGGAGAAGTGTATAGTTACTACAGTGCATTTTTTATTTCCTCTTGTGGAAAACATTTTCCATTATTTCACTTACCACCTATGCATGTTTAATACTGAAGTGAGTTTGCTGACAGTACTATACTGTTGTTTCTGAATTTTCATCCTATTCAGTCAGTTGAAGTCTTTTAGTCGGGAAATATAATCCACTTATTTTTAAATTTAATATTGAATTTACTTCTGTACCCTTTTGATGTTTTTTTGGTTGTCTTGTGTGTCATTTATTCTTTCCTTTTTCACTTTTTCTTAATTTTTTTTGCGGCTCAGTTGCTTTCTATACTGACAAGGTTTGATCATTTTTGTTTTATATGTCACCACTGTGAGATTTACCCTTTTGTTCCACAGTGATAGTTATCTTCCTTCACTTACAGTTGGTAAGACTCATCTGTTGATGTTAAATCCCCTGGCTTAGAAAGTGTGTCTTTCCCACGTCTTTCTTTTTTATTTGTATTTTAAAAAATCTGTTCCATATATGAAGAATAACTTTTTCTTGATATTCTTGATTAGCAGTGTGTCTTCAAGACTTTTAATTATAACATTCTATTCTCTTCTGGGTTGTAAAGTTTCTCCTGCAAATTTCATTCTTCATTTCTTCATTTCATGTACTTTCTCCTATATGGGATAAGATACTTTTCTCATGTGGTTTTTATAATTCTTTCTTTGAGGTTTAGCAGTTCGGGTATAATACACCTCGTAGAGGGTCTTTTGATCGTTGTGATTCCTGCTCCTGGAAGTGTACATCTTTCCCAAGATTTCAGTGGCTTAGCTAATATTTGTTAAGTAGGTTTTCTCTTTTCTTTTCCTAAAACAACCAAAAATCAGACATTTATTCAATTAGTGATGTCTCATAAGGCTTGTAGGTTTTGTCATTTTCTCTTCTCCTTTATTGGTCTATTTTATTTCCAATGACTTATCTTTAAGCTATGAAATTCTTTCTTCTTCTTCATCTAGGTTTAACAAGCTTTCAACTGTATTTTTGGTAGCATTTTTTGAGTTCCCTATCATCAAGATTTTTTATTCTTTAAAAAATACTCTATTGTTTTGTTGAACTTCTCATTTGGATCATGAATTTTAAAAATTTGGTTGAATCGTATGTTTTTATTCTATTTTGTTTTGTTGAGTTTCCTTTAAATCACTATTTTGAGTTACTTTCCAGGAAGTTCATCAAGTTACTTTCCTTTGAGCCGTGTTGCTGGGGTTTTTCTTTCAAGATGTTACAACATATTGGTTTTTCACATTTCTTATGTCTGCAAGTTGCTATTTGTGCATCAGGCAAATAAGTTGTCTATATCAATTTTTTGTGATTACTTTCATAGTAAGACCTTTTCTGGGTGATGAGCCCTAGAGTACTGGGTTGTGTAGGCTATACTGGCTCTGGTATAGTGATGGCAAACCTTTTATAGACCAAGTGCCTAAGCTGAAACCCCAAACCCTTTTTATTTATCACAAAATGCCTAACAGTGCAGTGTTAAGGTTGTTGTTTAGAAGCTTCTTTCATCTTAAAAGAAAAACACAATAACAGAGCTTTCAATGATACAAACAGCTTTTTAATGAAAGATAAAAGTTTTCATTTGGCATGCTTTTGCATAATCAATGTGATCTTTGCTTTTTATGCATGCATCATGATCATTTGTCAAATCTTGGGCAAGGCAACTTGCCTCACTTGCCGACATAGAGGGCTCTGTGTGCTTACTGTGACATGTGTCCCATATGTTTGCCACCAATGGTATAGTGTCTGCAATGCTTCTTCAACTCTGTAATCAATGTCTGCCAACCTGCAGATGTCCCAGAAGCCTAAGTAGCAGGGGAATGTGGGTACTAGCTGGGATGCCGCTCCTTTAGGTGAAGGCAGGGATTGAAAGCAGCTCTTGGAAAGGGGCACTCAGCTACAGACGCAGCATACGTGTCATTGTCTTCAGGATTTTGGGATGGAACTGCTCTGACTTGCTCTGAGAGAAGAGTCACAGCTGACATGGTAGAGTAGGCAGGAACTTTATTACTTTTCGAGTGTTTGGGAAACGTACTCAAGGCCTGGACAGTGAGATGGTTCACTCATCAGTGCCTGAGTGCTGTGTGTGAGCTGGGTTGCACCAGGGGTTGGTGGCATGCTTATTAGAGACCAGTGTTATGTGGGTACATTTTCAGGGTCTTGGTGGACTGAACTGCTCAGGATACTCTGCCCCTCTGCCATGTGAAGTTCCTCTTCTTTCAGGTTTGAGTGGCGAGGTGGGATGGAATATGTTATTTACTTGTATTCCTTCTGTATAAGATGTGGGCCTGCATTCCCCTGAGCATTTCTGTCATGTTCCTATAGCACACTAAGTTCTCTTGCAAATACATCAAAAAATAACCATCACCTCATTTACTGGGTAGTGGAAGTGTACCTCAGCATAGCCATCATTGACATCACACCAATCACAGTAATTATTCATGAAATACATCAAATGGGAAATAACTGATATGTTGGTAGCACAAGTTTGGTCAAATACCTAGCAGTAGAAACTAAAAGATGCCAGTGTCTTAAATTTTCTTGCACTGATACCATTTAATTTAATATAGCATATTGAAAGAAAATAAAATTTGATATTTTGAATTTTTCTGCACTATTAATAGTCTTAATAAAGGAATAATTAATAATTAGCTTCATTTCAATAATTGGGTTTGAACATTTTTGGTATCTTAATGTCCACCACTTGTGAGTTCTTTACTGGACCTTCTTCATCTCCATAATCTTAATTTTAAAATTGAGCTATTTTGGCAAATCTAGTACATAAACATAGTGAATTTGGACCCTTTGAGGTTGGTAAATGCAACTGAAGCTTATTGAACTAAGCTTTTGGCTTTGGACTGAGTTTTTAGTTCTGTCTGGGTCATGTTCTATTTGCTTACACTTTGGAGATTAATTTTGGTTACAACATGTTTGACTTTTTATTTTTTGCCTTGCTTTGTAATTCATACGTTCCTTTTTCCCCCAAAATCAAGACTGTAAACAAGTTTTCTCACATTTTTTGGCCAACACTGTAAGAGTTATATCAACAGATTAAAAAAAAAAAAAAAAAAGAAAAGAAAAACAAACTTGGAGTTTATGGAAGTAGACTGTGCTTCTGTGTACCACAGTCATGAGAAGTAAGAACTTCACTGCTGGTTGCAGACTAGGATAGTGAATGCATTATACTCCAAGTATAATGAGCAAACAGATAAGACAGCAGCTCAAAAGGGGAGTCCTGTGTGGTCTAGCTGCACAGATCGGATGTTGCTGCTTGGCTGAGGGCTTCTTTGTGTTCTGTAGCTATTGAGTTAACATGCAGGAAGGAACCAGAATGGAATGGAGTGGAGTATGTCTCATAGGCCAAATGTAGCTCACAGAGTGAGCATTTTGATTTACTTTATATCAACATAGGGTATAGCATAAAACCGTTCTGTGCTTCAGCCTACCCGGAGTACATCCTCCACCCTGTACTCTGCCTGCGGAGCCTGCCTATGTGTTGTTTCCACCATGTATTGTCATGACAAACGCCTAGAAAGATAACCGAAATATTTGGTCAATAAAGCTCATGTTTTTCAGGCAGAATTTTTCTTTCATGGAGGAAAAAAAATGAAAGACAAAATTCTGAAAAAATGTAGGACACCAATATTAAGTTTTAAACGGAATAGATTTTCACCTTTATAAGTTCCAGAGGAAGTGAGAGACTAATGAAATAATACTTGGAGCCTCTTAGTGCTTGGGACATAGTAAATGCCTAATATATTATTGCTTCTGTTAGAAGAAATATGTGATCACTTGTACAAACCTAGAGTCGTGAAATCTAGAAGCTACATGAGAGTCACCAAAACTTACAGATTTGATTCCTGGATTACTATCCTTCTAGCCATGCAGAGATCGAATCTCACATGGTGTGCATATCACATGCATCTCAGGAGAGTCTAGCTGAAGTTAAAATGCTTTCTTTTTTATAGGCAAACTAAAAATTTAAAAACTGGAAGGTGAGCAAGCACCAGGATGGCAAATTAATTTATAGCTCAAACAAGTAAATTCAGTTGTTCTTATTGTTGATTTTTATGACATGAACAAATACCTATTTTGTGCAACCAAAAGTTCTTTTAAAAATATTTTACCAATTTATCATAATTAAATGCAGGCAAGCCAAGATTATATTTATTAAAAGTTTGCAAAATTCCTGGACCTTCGTTGGATTCCTGAGAGATACAGTTAGTTAGCCAGCATCTTCTGCCTCTGGCAACTTTGAAAGTTCATAGGAAACTTATTTCTGCACGAAATTCAAAAAAAACCTTTCAGAAATTACTCAGTGATGATCATTAATAGTAATCATCAATGTTAAAGAATGCAGCAGAGGAGAACAGTATAGAACATGTAAGTCTAGTTGTTCTCTTTATTTTAACCAGCTCTAAGTAAATTGTCATTTTATACAAACATCATAGAAAAAAGAAAAGAAAAAAATTACATAAAAGTAAAGTTTTGCAAAACATAGGTGAATATAATCACCTTGTTTTAAAAATATTTTCGTATTAGTAAGTATATATTTAGAAAAATTGAAAATCTAAAAAAAAAGAATTATAAAACTTAAGATGATTACTTGAAATGATTTACCCTAATATTTTGCCAGGCAAAACTTTAACATGACTGAAGTAAAAAAAAAAAAAAAAAAAAAAAACTAGTTTGTTTTATGCCATGAATATTTCCTGCATGCCATTAAACATTCTTTCATATGATTTTATATATGAATTACATTTCATCACAATAATAATTGAAAGTTTTGTTTGACTAGGCTTTTTTTGCTTAGCTATTAGGTTTTCCTTAAGTTCAGTACAAATTGTTGTGCTGTTTTGAGAACATTTTGTTTTGTGTTATGTTTGGTTGACTTTACCTACAAGGGTATACTAACTGTTTTTGTGGTTTACACTACAGTGCCCTCCACTCATGTGTTCAGAGATGGCACTTTCAGAAGGTCATTGAATCCTGGGGGGCTAAATCAGTGGATTTGTCTATTTATGAGTTCATATTTGAAGATGCTGCTTAGAAGTAGGGCCTTATTTGAGAAGGTAGATCACTGTAGTCTTATAATTTGAAAGGGTGCATTCTTGTCCCCAGCTCTTTTTGCTTCCTGACCTTGGCACGTTGAACAGCTTTCCTATGAAATACTCTTACATTTTCCCATTTCTGCCTTGGATCTTGCCCATGCACTGTGTCCCTTGAAACCAGAAACCAAAATAGACTCCACTGCCTTAAACTGTTACGGTCTTATTTTATTCCACCAATGAGAAAATTAACTAACACATTATATTTTTTTATGGATGCCTTAAAAGACATTAGTTTCCTTTCAGAAGTTTATTTGAAAATTTTATAATTTTAGAATATAAAGGATCACCTTCTGTTTGTTGTTTAGAAATATAAAACTAGATTTTAATGTACTTTTATTGTTGAGGGCATAAAAATAAATTATAGATTTTTTGCAAATCAAGTTAAATGTACTATAATAAAAATGTAAAAGGTACTGAGAAAAGGTAAAGTGTAATGCTTTTCTTAAAAGTTAAAAACAAAATCACCTCTGCTAGGAAGAACTATTTTTCTTTCTCATGAGAATACAGAATAAGAAAATATTTTCTTCAATCTCTCTTTCGATATTTTTAAGTAGATTAGAAGTGTTCATGGGAATTTGTAAATAAATGAATACCCATTTATCTTTTATAATAGAACATATCTGTCTTTTTTCCTAATGTATTTTTTTCCTGTATGTGTGTTTCTAGTATTTCTTTTGGGTATCTAACTGTTCTGTTGTGCTTTCTTGGTTTAAGCCTTCACTTTCATTTAATAGATCTACTTTCCTTTAACTGCCTTTATGTTCTTTATTTCATTTGCAAATTAGCCTCATTCAGTTATGCTCTTATTGTCCTCTTCTGAATATATTCTTCATTTTTGAAACCCAAATGCTAATGTTATCACAAATTAGTGCACTTTAAACATGCCCAAACCAATTTTTGAGACTGTGCGTGGAGGTTATTCAACGTCAGTATGCAGAGAAATCACTCTGGAATCTCTCTCCAGTGTGGTTTCCAGGGCGCCATTCCCCGTGTTTTCAGATTTGGTACATTTGGGGTGATAATTGGCAATTTGTGTTTCTTAAAAATGCCAAGTGATCTGACGCGTATGGTGCCTGAATCACACTCTAACAAATGGTATACTCAAATAAATTTGACACCTATATTTTTGCACAGTTTTTAGACTATCAGTGGGCTATTTTGTGCAAAGCTTCTTGAGTGAGCAGATACTATTTGGTCCTAAGGGTAGAATTTGTTTTAAGAGAAGGTAAAAATTTCACTTTAAGGAGAAACAGGCTGCATTCCAGACTCCTCTCTTTTTCTGTCTTTGCTGCTCAGTGGCATCTCTGCAAATTCAGGTTAATGTGCATCCTACTGACTGCCTCTGTCTGCTGTTGTCTGCTTCATAAATGGACAATTTTTCAAAAACCTCATGGGGCAGAAAATAATGGACTAGACATTTCTATGTAGCATGACCTTCATAGAAAGTAATCATAAAAATCTCTTACAAAGATATAAGAAGGAAATATCTAATGAGAGACAATTTAAGGTTGTTAATGACATCAGAATACTTAAGCACACTAACCCGTGTTCACCTGACACTTTTGTCATTGACAACCCAAACTGGAAACTCAAGAAACAGTTCTTCACTTATAAAAGCACCTGGTCCTTAGAGGTATTTTCTGAAGATTCTTTAGGCTATTGTCAGTTGAGTTCAGCTTCAGTCTAGAGCACAAAATGTATTTATCAGCTCAGTTTTGTTAATTTTATTTTGAGTAATTCCAGTTGTTAATAGAATATGTTAACATTGACTTCCTATGTTTCAATATTTTTGTAAGACAGTAGTTGCACGTTTAGGAAATACCAGTGGCATATTACTAGCAAATTATTTGCAGTTGCATGTCTTTAAATTAATTCTAAAATTAATGGGAAATTAGTATTTGATTTAAAATGTGAAAAACTAATAAATATCACAAATATAAGGGTCCAAACTTAATTGATTCCTTTATAATTTCAGAGAAATTTCTTGCCTAATGCTTTAACAGGAGAACATCAGAGGTATATAATTGGTATTGATTAAAACTCAGCAACAAACGTCACCTAATTTTACAGCTGAGTGTAGTGCACATTTTTTCTTAAAATATTAATGAGCATAAAATTCTGGTCAAGAGAATGAAGAAAATATGTAGGCAATGGTCAAATAAGATGTTTACCCTTTTCTTAAAGAATGACATGAGAACATAGCTCTGTAGCTTGTAAGAAATAAAGAACAGTTTTATTTTTGATCGCCAAAACTGTTTAACTTATCTTTGCTTTGGGACACTTGCTTGTCCCTGAAACTGCTCAGAAATGAAAGCACAGATTTCTGCCTTGCCCCTGCTTTTTTGGGGAGGCTCTATCACTTTTTCTTGTCAAAGGCACAGTAACCCCTCAACAGGGTTGGAAACAGCAACCTATATTTACGCTAGTTTTCCAGGTGCGATTCTTGGTAATGTCACTTTCAAGAAGAAACGATACGGCTGCTCTATTCAAGGGTTATCTGGGGGACAGAAAGGATCCAGGGCCTTTTCTTAGGTGTCTGAGACTTACCTATTCCCTGCTTTCCTGAAGGCTCCAGAGTTCTGTGGGGAGAATAATAGCCCTTGGGATGGATTGCTTGGTGCTTCGTCAGGCAGCCTGGCAGCCTGTACACTGAACTCTTTCCTGCAGCTGAAGCCTTCCTAATTATAATCAGTAAGTCCAAAGTGACAGAGGGGATCCAGTGGGGAAGAGTGCACATGCAAAATGAGGAGTGGCAATAAATCATGCCCCAACACACAGATGTACTCCCACGGGTTAATATTTTAAACATAACGCCACTGTGTCATTAGTCTTGCCTTGTGGCCTTTAAGGAAATCACTGAATTATTTCGAAGGTTTTTTCCTTGATCTGAAAAGTACCAGAGCTCTAGGATTCAACAGAACTCCTAGGATAAAATCTTAAAGCTTAGAAGATTTTGGAGATGAGGTGGCCCAACTTTCACTCCATATAAGCCCTGATTTCCAAATACCTTTGCCATGTGATCTTCTAGCCACTGTTAAGAAACAGAGTAAGCCAAATGGGTAAGAATAAAAATAATTGTGATGATATTGGTGATGGTTTTGGAGGTTCTAGGAATGAAATTGTCTACAGAAAGCAAATTATAAACAGAGGCAGACAACTGCTTTTAGAATTTTACAAAGTTGTACCCAAATTTCTTCGATCATATGCCTAGTTATGAGGTTGCTGTTCTTAGCTGATCAACTCCTAATTTGAATGCTTCTGTTCCAAGCACCATCACACCTTTAGGAAGAGAAGAGTCTCTATCCTTCTCATTTTAGGGCGGGGGACCCCAGGGTGAGAATGCGTGCCTGGGTCACTTGCAGAGCTCCCATGTATCTCATTTTCCACCCAGGCTGCAGATTTCTCTGTGTCCATCAGGTAACATTGGTTTCTTCTAGCTTTAGGTTACTTGTGTCTTTCTTTCTTTTTTTTTTTTAATTTTATTTAAGGAGAAAAAAGAAAAACAGAAAAAGGGTACAAGTTATACAGACTTTCAGAAAAAATAAACAGTAGGAAATCACTAGTTAATTACATATTGTCATCTTAGAAATAGTGAAGTTACAAAATTAAAGCATATAGACGGGACTTTCAAACAGTGAGACTGCAAACAGTTTTGTTCAATGATCTAACAAAACTCAGTAATATGGTTATCTATCTTATACACTTGGATATACATGCAGTTATATCTTTTAGAGAACTTTCTTTTCCTTTATTTTGTACAATGACAATTACACATTTTGGGTTTTATTACTCCCATAGATCTTATTACTTTTTTTTTTTTTAAGAATGTAAAATCAAATGTGACATACCAGGACAGAGTCAGTCAAATCAAAAGGATGCACATAATACATAATGTAAAAACAAAATACAAGGTGATCAACAATGGTTACCATACTGCCTCTTGCTATCTTAAGAAGAATTGCCTAAATCATCAGTTATAATAAAATTGAACAAAACAGTAAAGAATAAGACCAACAAAACCAAAACATTAGAGACATTAGAGGACTTCAAAAGAAGATAATAGTCAACCAGAATGGGCATCACAATGAATCTTATTGTCTTCATAGTTGTTGCCTATACTTTCAAACTTGGTACTATCAAGCATAATAGAATAGAGGAAAATCAGTCAAAACAAGATGGTGAGAGCAATACAGAGTTTCAAATCAAGTTAATAGGAAATCAAAGTGGGTTACTGTAATATATCCTGCTATTTTTTATTTTATTTTTCCCTTAATTAAAAGGATAAAAATGAAAAAGTAGATAATAAAAAGGAAATTGAGATAAAAAAAAGAGGGCATAACAACAAAACATAGTCATGTAAGCAAAATAGTGTTTCACTGCAAGATAATCTCAACATAATAGTAGTTACCATAGTGTCTCTTCCCTTAAAAATCTTTGGGTATAACTTCATATACTGTAGCATCAAACGTATCAAGACAATGTAAAACCATTCAAGAGAATGAAAGTATTATAGGTTATTTAGACTCAACTAACAGAAAATGAACAATGGTTTCTGTATAATCTCCTTGTCTATAAAAGCTTTTGTTTATATTATCACATATAATAAAACCCAATAAGATACAACACATTAAAACTGATGGAGACAGAAGAACAAAAGCTTGATGGGACTTCAAATCAAGAGGATATTAAATCAGCACTACCTATTATGATGTCTTGTTTTCTCCAAAATGGCTATTCCTACCATCCAACCTTCTCTACCTCATTTCTGTTGAGCTCTTTTTCTGTCATTAGTTGTCAGTTTGTCCTCTTCATTTTGCTTTCTGCTCCATTCATTGTGGCTGCTCTGCCACTGTTTCTGGAATCTTGGTATTTTTCATTTTTAGAATATCCTGCAGTAATCTCTGTAGAGTTGAATTGGTGGTTGCATATTCCCCTAGTTCCTCTTTATCCTGGAAGCACCTTGTTTTTCCATCAATTTCTAGGGACAGTTGTGCAGGATGTATCAATCTTGGCTGGAGGTTATTATCTTTCAAAGCTTGAATTATTTCCCCCCACACTCTTCATGATTTGATGGTTTGTGCCGAGAAGTCTTCTGTAATTCTGATGGGTGTTCCCTTGTAAGTGATCTGTTTCTTGTCTTTGATGGCTTTTAATATTCTGTTCTTATATTGGATTTCTGGAATTTTTATTATTATATGCCTGGGTGTAGCTCTGTTTTGGTTATAGGTGGCTGGGGTCCTGTATGCCTCATACATCTGAGTATCTTTACCTTTTGCTAAATTAGGGAAATTCTCCTGAATTATTTCTCTGAATAGCTTTTGTAGTTCATTTGTTTGAGTCCCTACTTCTTCTTTTATGCTCTTAATTCTTAAGTTATAGATCTTCTTATCATCTTCTATTCTTTGTATTATTGCTATTTGTTTTCTTGTTATTTTTAAGAAGTTTTTCATTTCATGCTCCCACCTTACAAATCTGTCCTCCAGTTCTGATAATCTATCCTTAGTTTCTTTCAAGCTGTTATGCCAGCTTTCAATAGAGTTTTTAGTTTGCTGGGTAATCTCTTTGAACCTGCTTCACATATTCTATGTTTTCTCTATTTTCTCCATCAAACAATTCTACCCTTTTTTTCTGTTCTTCCATTCCACCAACTGTTTTTTTTTTTTTTCCCCCCCTTTGGGCAGTGCTTAGCATTTCTCTAACTATTCTACTAATTTCTTGCTTTATTTCATTAAATACTTCATTTTTGAACTTGTCTATGAGGCTCCGGAGATACCACTTTATGTCTATAGGTATCATGTTTGATATCGCATGTTTTCTGTCTTCATTCTCTTTTGCATTTACCTTTCCTGCATCAATGTTCTCAGGATTGGGGACTGAGGACCCTTTCTTGTTGCTCCCTTTTCCCATACTTTTTATTTCTTCCATACAAGCGTATGTAGGAGGCCCAGTTTTTGTTTGTTTGTTTTGGGGTTTTTTTTTTTGTTTGTTTGTTTGTTTTTCTCTTTGTCTATTACAGTTTGTTTGAATCCGCCCACTAGGTGTTCCCGCCCACTGCAGTGTACTGGGGAGACACAGACCTGGGCAGCCTCTGCTGGGCCCGCCACCCCAGGTCAAGCTACTGAATGCTTCACTGCTAGGGTGCACCGCCAGGCGCAGGGACCTGATTTGGGCTAGCCTACTGGATCTTAGTCCGTGGCAGTCACCAGGCCAAGCGCTCTCCACCACTCCTGCTTGAGAGGGGAATATGAGACTAAAGTCACTGCAGGGCCCTGTTCCAGCTAGTCTGCTCGTTCCCAGAATGTCCTCTGTTGGAGCCTCCTAGTCTATGAAAAGGTCCCCATTTCTCTCACTCACCGCAGGTCATTGCAGGGCTCCCTGCCAGTCCTGCTCTCAATGCTGTTTGGTTCGCAGATTCCAGCTCTCAGAGCTTCCGCACGTCTCTCACCCTGCTGTGCAGATTGGGACGCAGTATCTGCAGTGGGAAATTCAAATTGCGGCTTTCAATAGCGCAGGATCCAGCTTCCGCACTGAGATTTTATCTGTTCCTGTTATAGCATCAGGATTGCATTTCCAGTTGGTTTCTCTCAGCTTAGTTCATTCCTGGGTCGGCAGGGTACATCTCCCCTCACGTAGGACTCCTCACACGGCACCGCTCCTGGATTCTAAACTGGTAATCTCAGAGAGCCTCCGTGGCTGCTGTTATTCGTCCGCTGTGTTCTCCCAGAAGTCCCTACGTTACTTGTGTCTTTCAGACAGGGTTGCAGCTCCCATGCCCGTAGTGTCTTATTGAACAGAATTCTCTAAATTACTCATTAAAAAAGCTGTATTTTCTTAGGCCTTTGGAGTTTCCTCAAAATACCTACTTGCCCTTCTTCATTGTTAATGCAAAAACTTCTTGCTGACAGACAACACATAAATCATAGCTTATAACAGTCTAAAATCTGCAGAATATCCTCAGTGCTTTCTCTAGGGTAATGCTACCAACGCTGCCTTTCCTTCTGGTGCTCGGGTCTTTTGGGCTCAATTTTATTTTTAGATAGATATAGATATATTGTACCCTATACTTGCGTGGCCTACTTTACAGATAACTAGGATGCAGAAATGCATACATATAAAACAGATAATTTAGATACTGATTACTAGCATTACAAAACAGTGAGGGTTTTTTTTTTTGCCTCCTAGAGCATTTATTGTAATTTATTTTAACAGTAATGTCCTTTGATGTTCTTAAAATATAGCTTAAATTTCTTTATAGGATTGTTTTATACCTGAAAAATTATATATTGAAAAAATATAATGAAATTGATTTTGGATATGCCTGTATTCCCTGAGCTATAACTGGCTAAAAATTGGAAATAATGGTTTGTGTTAATATAAAGACCCTCTGGTGGGTCAGCTAATGTCCCTCTTTGACTCTTGCTCCAGTGCATTCCCCTACCATGTCCTTTAACCCTTCCCCTCCCTTCCCCTTCCTTCCTCTCCCCTCCCTTCCCCTCCCTTCCTCTCCCTTCCCTTCCCTACCCTTCCCCTCCTTGCTTTCCCCTCCTTCCCTTCCCTTCTCTTCCTCTCCCCTCCCTTCCCCTTCCTTCCTCTCCCCTCCCTTCCCCTCCCTTCCTCTCCCTTCCCTTCCCTACCCTTCCCCTCCTTGCTTTCCCCTCCTTCCCTTCCCTTCTCTTCCTCTCCCCTCCCTTCCCCTTCCTTCCTTTCCCCTCCCTTCCCTTCCCTTCTCTTCCTCTTCCCTTCCCTTTCCTTCCTTTCCCCTCCCTTACATTCTATTCCATTCGTTTCCCTTGGCACAATCTAGGCAACTCATAATATCACCATGACAACCATGAAGTATACCGTAGTTTGTTTTCTGTGTTCCTCCGTGTATGACTTCACACCCATCATGCCAGAGCCCTCATCCCACTTCTGTGGTCCCTGGCCTGCCTTCCTTGTGGAGTTTGTTTCTCCTATGTGGTGGTTGACACTGCCTCAAAGACTATGATAAATGCTAGCTGTATTAATATCTTCTGATTTCTTAGCCTCATAACTTTTTCTGTGTCCTATAGCCTCTCCTTGCTTCACTGTGGACCTACCAAACGTACCTTTGGAGGTGTACAACATAAGGAGCGTACAGGAAATGGAGGGAGAGATGAGAATGCAAATCTAGCCTGGCCTAGCTCCCAGTCTGTGAGGTAGTGAAGAGACGGTCTCCTCTGCCTTCTGTCTGACCTCTCCCCTCATGCCAGCCAGCCTGCAGGGCTTCCACCTCCATGCCCACTTCACAGTTTTAGTCCACATTGGGTTCTCTCTCAAACAACTATCAAACTTGGAGATTTCTTCCAGGTATCATTTCTGGAGCCAGAAATGTTTTGCAACAAATTGGAAAGGGGTGCGAGCAGCAAGAGCTGTAAAGAATTCCATACTAAAACACATTCATCTTTTGGAATCTTTGATTTATTCTTATTTTTAAATAGGCTCTTGCTGCCACCTGGCAGCTTCTGGTACCATGAAAGTTGGCAGTTTTGGTAGAATTTTAAACTAGGCAGCAAATGAGGGAAACAAAAAATCTCTGGGATTTAGAGACTTGCCCTCCCTCAGGATTACTTTACTTCATGAATATTTACACTATAGATTCAGTTAATTCCTTTATACTGAAGAGGCAGGTTATTGGATGCTATTTTGAGTTCAAGGCCAATCAACAGGGACACTTCATACTGCAAATGTTCCTGCTCCACCTGTGGCCTCCCAGGGTGGGAGGGAAGAGTCTCATAGGTGTCTCTGCATTTCCCAGCTTGTTTCTTACATGAAAAAGAATGCATAGAAGTATTAAACAATTTTGTGAGAGCAATATATATATGTGTATAACAAACATGTTTTTGTGTGTTACATATTGTATGCTAAGCTGTTAGGTAGGATCTTTTCTTGGCAGCTCTGGGGGCTTTTGCTGTACCACAAACACAATGATGTGTATCAGAGGCCCTAGGTAAGAATGCCACCAAATATGTGTTATTGAGTTCCAAGGAAATGTTATCTTGAGGCACACTTGATAAAAGTATTTCCCCTACATTTCAGTACTCAAAATTTTTGAGTATTGAAAAAAAGCTTTTAATACTGCAAAATTTCAACATAAAAGTGAAGTGTTCTTGCTGCAGTCATAGTCAAGAGATGACCATGAAAAGGCAAACTGGCTTTCTAATCAGGAAAGCTTCGCACATGTGCCATGCTGGTCCTCCTTCCCGAATGGCTGCTCCAAGGCAGGCCTGGGACCTCAGGATCTCAGGTACTGCAGGAGAGAAGCAGGAGCCTAAAAGAATTTAAAGAAGTTGTTTTTTTTTTTTTTTTTTTTTTTTTTTTTTTTTTTTTTTTTAATGTTTGTTTGTAAGCAAGTTTCATTTTCTGATTATTGGTCATCTTGTATATTTTTCTGGGTTTTTGGTTTGTTTGTTTTGTTTATTTCTCTTCTCTCCCTGACTCAGTCTTTGGAGGCATTTCTTTCAGAAGATTTCCTTGCTTTTATTTAACCTTCCTTCTTTTATTGGAGAGACCTCTGGCTAGGACACATCAGCATCACTGTTAGAAATGCAGCTTTTGTCACCGCACTGACGTGCCTTCCAATCCTGGCTTTGCTGTTGCTAAGCCCTGGATTTATATACCTGTTACTCGGTCTTTCCCTCCTTTCCCGTTGTACGGGAGTGATGGCAGTAATACCACATATGCCACTGGAGTTTACAACAGGTCAGTGAGAAAAACACAAAAGAATAGGGCTTTTCAGCAAATGTCTGCAAAGGTCATTAATGTAGTGCTGGCAAAGAGAATGTGGGACTGGGCCATTCCAGACAAGTTAGCCTCATACATGCACCAAATTCTATCACTCAAATGTCTTCTGATTTCAGAAGAAGGCTTCTCTTGGGACATGATTACATGGTTTTGTACCTTCATTTTTCTGGATATATATGCCTGTCAATAGACCCACTATGTACAGTAACATCACCTGTAGAATACAAAAATTAATTACTTCAGAAGGAAAAAGAAATTTTTGTAGACAACTTTATGCAGTGACTACGTGGTCAGTTCATCATTAATAGCCCTACTATTTAGCTGTCTTAATTGGTCATTGTCTTTGTCTTTAGGACAAGGAGCCCAGATGGTTTTGACTGTGGCAGTACTGAGAAAAATTCTTAAAATTCTTCTCTGCGAATGAAGAAAATGTGTATTTGGAGTACTTCGGGAGATGTTTGTAAGAAATAAGATGTCATAGGCAACTCCTCTGCTAGGGAAGTGTTTTTGCCACTACCTTAAAAGATTCAGATATATAAGTTCAAAAAATCAAAGATATTTAAGAGCTACATTTCTTCGGATTAACATCAACTTTGTGTTTATTGTGTGACACAGATTTTAAAAGTTTTTTTCTTGGCTAACTGTTGATAGCTAAAAATCTGCAAGAAAAATCTGAGCCTACATTGGTTTGGATTGAATTTATTTGATTACATTCTTGTGGCAAGACTGAAGACATGAAGCTTGGATAAAAGGTGCTACCGCTCTCACAATTTTAAAAATTCTCATAAATCTCACAACGTAAATAAAACGTTTAAAGATGTTCTAGTAATCTGGAATTATAAATAACTCATAAATTTTAGGAGAAAAAATTCAGACATAGATTCCGACTTCAAACTTGCAAGGATATACCAGAATTGAATAGAACATTCTTAAAACAACTTCATAAAATTTGCACTCCTTTCTTCTTTGTTCTTGGTGTGGGAAGATAGATATGTATATATACTCTGTGTTTTTGATTTTTCATTTATATCTCTGTAAATTGTTATTAACTGCATAATGATACATTTTTGAGTGTCATATTAATGAGAAAAGCAAACTTTTCACTGTTAAGAAATTTTTCTTTTCTTACTAATATAATACTTATATCACATAACTTTTATAATTCTCAGAAGTTATTGAAATTATAGTGCAATAGTAAAATTATATTTATTAACATGTACATATTACTGAAGTCTATATGTTGATTTTGGAATAACTTCGTTGATTCTTTGTAATGTATTGATTGTCTTGAAAAAAGTGTCCTGTTTGGGAGTCAGAAGTTTGAGGCACATCCTCTGCCTGCCAAGAGACAGGGCAGTAAGTGACTGTCACACAGCGGTGGCTTACAGCCACCACTTAGAGCAACTCTGTTTCAAAGATTAGATGTACTTATCTCCTTAGGTTCTTCTGGAAAGCACCTGCTTTCTGTGGAGTCTGATTGCTTTTAATTATGGTTCTGTGGATTCAAAATATTAAAAAATAGAACTGCAACAATACACTTTGTCCTACTTCTTGTCTCTAAAGCAATTAGCGTTTGATAACCCAGATAAAATAATTTGGCATACCAGGAGGACATAAACACAAAACATGCCCTGGCCTCTTTTCCTTAGAAGTCTTTATTCTCTGGCCATCATTTAGGGAAGGGCACAAGAAGATTTATAATGCTTAGGATATCACAGACACATGTTAGCCACGAAGATACTTCCTACAAATTGCTAAGTGTTTCCATTCGCTAGAATCCCTTCCTGTAGAGTTTCCGTTTTCTTCAGTCATTCCCAGTCTATTTGTTGACCTTTAAAGTTTAAATGGACACACACTGGAGAAACTAACTGATGGCTGCACTACAGTTCCTGTGAGCCCTGAGGGAAGGACACTTAAAGTACAGACACGTGGGCAGAGGGAGCTCCTCGTGTGGAGTAGTGGGTAGAGGAACCAGATGGGGAACTTAACACACATTTTAAATCTTTATTTTCCGGTTACACAACTCAGAGCTCTATTTCTACATGAGAGGAAGCAGGAAGTGGCCACAGAGAAATGGGATCTGCTCTTGTGAAAGACTCATCTTTCAAATACTGTGTCCCAGAGCTAATCTTTCCTCCTTCCAAGGACTCAAGGAATGTGAGAAACCTGTGTCTTGAATTAACACTGCAGACAGGGTTCATTCTGTCTGTCTGGGTTGGAGCCAGGAGAATAAAGATGTAACACGTGTGACGCATCTCAGAGTAGGGGTGTCTTACAGTGATACATTTCCACTCTTTTTTGAGCAGACTGCACATAGATGTAGACCACTAATATGAAAATTTGTGAAACATCATTTGTGCAGATTCCATACAGTGCTTTGTGGTATTTTTCTGTCCTTCTTCTGCCTGCTCTGCCGTAGTATAATTTGTGTTATATTACCTTTAAAATAATGTGTGATGTCAAATCATTGCATCGATTGTTCAACCCATTAATGGCTCAGGCTTGCAATTTGAAAAACTTGTCACTTCTTCATAGAACTGAAAATAAGGGTCTACAAAATTGTTTTTAAAGGTATCTGAGCACAATAATATATTTAAAATGCTTTGGATAGCTCAGACACACTATATAAATTATTATTGATTTGTCTACCTATATAAATTATTGGTGTAAAGGACTCTAATGCTATAGCAAATTATTTGGAGACAGATCTAAAATAAGAATAATAATAGCAAGTCATACGATAAGTAAAATATTTCTTTTTGACAAACCATGTGAGGGAATTTTGCCCATAGATGATTGATTTATGTTTCCTTTTTTATGTCAATGGATAATACTTAGGATTTATCAGAGTTATTTTTACATGCCTTTCTTTCCCTCTTCCTGCTGAGCTGACCTTTGTCTTTCCTTTTTTCTGTTCTCTGTGAGGTTGATTTTCCTGCTCAGTTCCTCTTAAGCTGGGACAGGTGACATTAATGGTGATGGAGGAGAAAAATGATTACATCATCAAAGTGTATTGTTTTCTCCTTTTTCCTCCAAGTTTTTATCCTTAGAATTATTGCATCTTTCTTATACTTAGACCAATGGAAAATATTAATAGATGTCTTGATATTAAATACTTGTGTACTATCTAATTAAATAAAATGGCTTCTGCTAATTAAGTCTTTAAAGATACTACTAAATAAATTGTGCTATTATTTTCAATCACAGTCATTTTTGAAAATCAGGAATTTTTTTTTTGAAATCACAGTCATCTGGTAGGCCATTATATAAATAGACTTCTTACTTCATGTACCCTTCCTTTAATTTATGTATCACTAAACACCTATGAATGGAGGTGTTATGAAATTCATGGTCCAGGCATAGATGCAAGGTAACACTCCTGAAGAAATGTCACCTGAACTGACCTCTGTTTCAGTTAGGCTAAGGTGATGTCACACAGCTCTGACTTTGTTAATTGATTCAAGTGTGAGATAGAAATTTCTTGCTTTCACACACAAGCAGAATGAAGAGTAGAGGCCTAGAGGGGTAGTCATAGTAACTTCAGTAAGGGGCTTCCAAGTGTAGCACTAGTGGTGTAGCCATAGTAACCTCAACAGGTGGCTTCCAAGGTTAGCATTGGTGCAGTAGTCATAGTAACCTCAATGTGTGGCTTGCAAGTATAGCACCGCTCATCATCCTTTCTTAGCCAAAAAGATGTATTCAGAGTCCAGCACGGGCATCTTTATGAAGCGATCCTTTGATTTGCATAAAAGGCATCTGCTCATTTCCCATGGTCATAGTTAGTCTCAAGAAAAACTGGGACATACACTCTATGGACAGACAGCTATATAATCTCCTAAACTGTGGATACTTCAAGGGAAAAAAATGGAATCATGGATAAAGGAGGACAGTCAGTATTTTTTTCCAAACATCTAAGACTAACAAGGATCCATTCAGGTGACATGTTGAAGTAGCAAATGTGTTTAGAATAACTTTCAATCTAGAGAATTCTGGGAAAAGACAAATTCACAAAGCGGTATTGAAAACGCTGCAAGAGGGCACATGGGAAGGAGCACGTGTGAGGCCACGGAACTCAAGTACGTGAGACAGAAGGAGTGGTTTTCTGTATAGATGAGATGTGAAGAGTGAATTCAACCTCCAGATAAGTTTTGGTGGGTAAAGCAAACAAAAGTCTAAGTCGGGGACTTAGGAATGGCATGGAGTATTTAAGGATTTCAGTTTGGCTGATAGGCGCTTTGAAGAGCAAGACATGGCAAAAACTAGACCTTTGAGTTACTCTAGGGCGGTCATGCCTTCCTCAGTGTTGAGGAGGTGGGATTTTATTCTGAAGGTAAGAAGAATCAGATGCTTGGGTAAGGAGAAGGATGTACACTACTAACTGTTTCACACCCACCCTGAGTTATAGCTGCGACCTTATTCTTGGAGCCAAAGGAGGAAGGTATGGAATATTAAAACTTCTTCCCCAGTTCTTCAGAATAAAATTAACATAAAATTTTATAATACAGTTTACTAGGACTTTCACATAGACTCTGTTTTTTTTTTTTTTTTTTTTGCTTTTTGAGACAGACAAGGCCTTGCTAGGCAGTTCAGGCTGGCCTTGAGCTTGCTTTGTAGCACAGGTTGGTCTCAAACTCAATGATCCTCCTGCCTTAGCCTCCCATGTGTTGGGATTACAGGTGTGCACCACCATGTCCAATTCACATAGACTGTTTAGTTGCTGTTTAGTTACCATGCTGATTGAGTTTCTACTCTACTTAAAACTCCTTAACTATGCTTATGCCTTGAGAAACATGTAAAAAATCATTCTGCAATAACTCAAAAATAATTTCTCAACATTATAAAAAGAATGATCTACAGAATTGGAGTCAGAAGTAAGAATTACAATATAAGGGGCTGGGGATTTAGCTCAGCGGCATAAGCATCTGCCTTGCTAGCAGGCAGTTGTGAGTTCGATCCCCAGTACCAATAAAAATGAAAAAGCAAAAAAAAAAAAAAAAAAAAGAATTACATTATAAACCTAGTCTAAACTAAACAAACCATGGAAGCCAAGGGTCTGAAAGTGGTGCATGCTGGTAACATCTAGGAATCTGACAGAGAACATGCCCTATGTTCCTAAGACATAACACATACGTTGGTGCTCTCTAATGTGTTCATTATGGCATCTCATGGATGTCCCAACTTGAAAAATACTGATCCCTCACATCTTTGATCCACCTCATTGCAAAAATAGTAGTAGCAATAATAATAATACTGATTTAAAATATCTTATCAAATAAATCTAGAGCAAGAGAAGCCTCATTGAGAAATAGCTCAAGTGCTACCCCATTAATTTAACGTGAGGAACATAATGGTTGTACCTAGTTAAAATGTTCTTGGGAACATAATCAGCTTATGTCACTTTTTACGCAAGCTGTAAAGGAAGACAAATCAGAGCCGAAATTCTCCTATTGATTTGCTGTGATGAATAACTGTAAACCATACTAGAAATAGTCGTGTCAGCATGATCACCAGCATCTTTGTACACTGATTGGGTGCTGCGGGGATAAGGTGGTTGCTTGGTGAGCAGGGAATCTACAGTGCTAGATGAGTAAGGTATAAGGACACTCTGCTGAGCGAGTGTGATGTCCCCTCTTGTTTCAGCTCTCAGTAGTGATTTTTTTGTATTAAATGTAGTTTAACTTTCAGAAACCTATATTCATAAAAGTATGTCTCATTTCCAAGATTTGATGGGCACAGTATCCTCTAGTGTGAATAAATACCCGAAAGAGAATTGGGGTTAAGAAAAATATACGGTTTGAGAAGCGGCAAGAAATGACTTTTTGTTTCCCAAGATAATCTTTTTTACCAGCTTTTATTTTTATTTGCACCCACTAGAAGGAAAGGAATGAGATTTCTCAGGGCTGAATCCCCTTTGTTTTGTTTCCTTGCGATTCATTTTATCACGGAGTCTGTCACTTGAAGATCACTTAACCTGGATTGGTGGTTGCCATCCTGACAGTTAGGAGTAAAGGAATAGTGGGAAGATAACTTTTCTGATAAAAATAACTAAAAGACTGGATGAAACATAAAAGCATTTTGAGCATATTGTAAGAAAATTTTAAGAAAACTGAAATGCTGACATTGAAGTGAAAATGGTCAGCTTGAATGATAAAAACTGAAACTGCATTTTCCTCTTCAGGTTTCTGGCAAAACCTGAGTTAGCATCTGTTGAAGAATGGATAGAAGAAGAAAGGAAGTGACGTCTCTGTGTGCTTAGGATAGGGGGGTGACTAGGAGACTCCTCTCAGAGACCGAGTACTA
The DNA here is from genome assembly GCF_034190915.1 of Cavia porcellus. Classification (NCBI taxonomy): domain Eukaryota; kingdom Metazoa; phylum Chordata; class Mammalia; order Rodentia; family Caviidae; genus Cavia; species Cavia porcellus. The sequence continues at coordinate 32,844,472 of NW_026947501.1, forward strand.
ATGGGCAACAGTGAACCATAAGTAATCTCAAAGAAAGCCCAAAAGAATCTTGTTTTTGTCAACTTGGATCTAAGCACAAGAAAAGGATAGGTTCCTTTGAACATTTGAATCCCCCCCCCGCATAGGTTTGCACCCAGAATTCATACTAATTCTATGAGAAGTTCCCAAGGTCACAGCTGTATGACCTATCAAGACACATGCAGAAGTGCGCTACTAATCTCCTAGGCATTTTTCAAGCAAAACAAGTTGACAATTGAGATTCATAGTCTCATTCAGTCAAACATAACAAAGCATGCGGGAGAATTTTGCAAAAGTGAAAAAAAAAAAGTAATCCCCAAAAATATAGACACTAGAATTATCTGGCAGGACAGTAAAGTACTCTAGGTTAATGTAATTATGTCTTCAGTTATTAATGTAATACTATAATGAGTAAACAACAAGATGGAGAATTATAGCAGAGGTAGAAAGCCATAATAAAGAATAAACTAGTGACTGGATGTCTGATTCAATAATAGAATGTGAACCTAACTTGTTGGAGATTTGATCACTAGGCCAGAAAAATAAAAGTAAATAGAAACTATAGAATTAAAAGTAATAATAAGTATAATGATTTAAATAAATTATGCCAACAGCATAATAGACAAAGATAAGTAAATAATTGGTAAACTTGAAGTTAGTTTTGTGTTAATATCCAAAATGAAATGTGGAGAATAAATGATTAAAAGACAGAAAAAATGTTAAGAGATAGGGTGTAATTTAAACATGTTGCATATGAGCACCTGAGGTCTCTGAGAAGAAAACAGACATAAAAAGTGAAAGTCATTATTATAATTGCTGAGTAGTACAAAAATAAAAAAAAAAGAAAAACTCTGCATGTAAAATCTCTAAGACCAAAGGTGAGGAAAAACTTATGAGTTTTCTGACATAAAAAACATTTACCTTTTAAGAGGTTAAAATGATACAGATATTTCGCTTTTCATTAGAAAAATATGAAAGCTAGTAGAGTGAACTGATGGGAGTGCTGAAAAAATATAATTATTGTGTAATCTTGTGCTAGCAAAGTGTTATTTAGAAGTAAAACTGAAATAAAGACATTCTTGTATAAATAGACCCTTAGAATTTCCATCATCTGAGCCACACTGAAAGAAATACTAAAGTGTATTTCGTGCAGAAGGAAAATGATCTTGGGTACAAGCAGAGAGATAAGGCAGAAAATGCAGAGCAAAGAGTAGCTGTGTGCGTAGACATGAAAGGTGGATGTGGAAAATTAATAATTATTTTAAAGTAAAATATATAAAGAAAATACGTCATGTTGATGGCACACACACACACACACACACACACACACACACACACCCCTAAGGCTGAAGCAGCAATAAACAGAAGGAAACTCAGTGTCTTCCATTGTCCCGAAGGCGATGAAAATAGCCATTTGTTACATGTATTCCTTTTTCTTTGTTTCCTCTTGCCTCCTTATGTATTTATGTATGTATTTATTCATTTATTTATTTTGGTTCTTTAATCGCATTTCAGTCAGTTATCTTCTCTGTTATTTGCTTAGTGGGAACCATAGAGATTGTCATTTGCCCCCTACTGCCCGGAAGAAGTAATAGCACTTGTAATAGTAATGCATAACAATTACAAATTAATGTAAACAGACTAAATACTTCAATTAAAAGATAGAAGATCAGTGTATTTTGAAAAATAAACTGCACGCTCTTTATGAGGAAAACCAGTACGTGCACTTTATGAGACAGGCCTTAATTGTAAAGAAAGTTTGGCCGTGGAAAGTTGGAAACATGCGGTCCATGCCCTCACACAAACTTTTGGCAATGAAAATGTGAAATTCAAGTCAAAATGCACAGACAATATCTTGTGTGTGGGAGTAATAAGGAACAAACAAACGGGAGGTGCTAGAGGTATTAGTATATTTTGTTGTTAGAAATAATTGCATTAAAATGTTTATAGCATCTTTGAGACATTTTTAAAAATACAAAGTTGAAAGACTCTGAGAGAGTATATCTGTATTCTCACTGTCTAAATTGTGCATATTTTGCTGCATTTTTTATCATATGTTTGTGAGTTTGTTTTCAATTTTCTTTTTTATTGGTATGCCTTTGTAGTGCATAGTGATTACATTTATCTTGGGGTGTTGGTACATGCACAGAATATATTTGACGGTAATTCTTTTTCCACTCCTTACTCTTCCCCTCTCTTCCCGCTCTTGCAAATTCTTGGTCTCCCCTTCCCATTTACCAAATATCTCTTTTCATCATTCTTCTCTTTAATTATTTATAAGAATTTCAAATTAAGTTGCAAATTCCAGAAATGTGTGACGTTTTTGTACTCCTAAGAATGATTTGGAAAAGAGGAAAAAAAGTTTCATTGTTTTAAAAAGAGTAAGACAGTCTATTGAACAATTTACTTGAATCCTCAAAATGGGTTGGATTCACCCAGGGAAGTGAAGCTATTTCTTAGCTGTACATAGGAACTAGAGCAGGCTTATCAGGAGCACAGATCCTTGGGAGAAAGTCACAGTACAGAGCTCAGGAGCATGTGGTAGGTGTCAGTGATAGTGAGGTGCGTGAAAGTTTTCTTTTCATCATCTTTTTATTGGTCCAGAAATATTAAACAAAACGTCAGGAGGCTATCAACTGTGGATGGAGTTACAAAAGCAGATTTGGGCTCAAGATTGAGGAAAAGATAGGCAATAACCATAGATCCCTATGGTTACAAGGGTAGGTTTTTAGAGCACCCCTATGCTCTACATGAAGGATATGGTTATACATATTTTCAGACAATGCCTGCACAGATAGGTTTGGAAAAAATAAAGGAAATGAGTTTTGTCAGACATACTAATTCTATAGGGTTTACACATGCATACATAAACAAGCAATTTTGGTAAACATTATTAAAAACCATGGCCTGGAGTCTTTTCTCCCGACTTAGAGACAAACACAGCAACATCTGTATAGCGCTATCAAGCCACCTTCCTTAACTTAAAAATGTAACACATAAAACTTCAATTTTGAGGAAGATATTATATGAATATGAATAGGAAAACTATTCTTATTAGTTATTTAAAACTAGTTCAAAAACAAAGAAAAACAAAATTACTGTGCTACCTAACCAAAATACAAATATTATGAAGGCCGTATTCAACCATTTGATTTTCTGACATTGATTCTTTGGGCAGCATTGTTATTTCAGTTCTGTCTCAGGATGCATTCGTCTCTCAAAATATTGAACAGGATGTAATATGATTTAGAACTTATTTTTAACTGACTGAGGATGAGGAATGGTATGTGCTAATTCTAGTAAACCATTGAGCCTGACTGCATATTCTTTAACACCTAGTACTTAATCCTCATTTCTGTTATTTTTACAATGGAAGATGATTTCCTATGTGAATGGCATTTGTCAAGGATTTTGTAAATGATAAACCTCCAGTAATATCTGGTGATTACGTTGATATAATAGGCTACTAGGATTTTAGTTGTCAGTGACACCTTTTGGAGAAGATGCTCTGGTTTTGTGTTGTGTCAGTTTCAATAAGTGATTGTTCTGTATTCTATCATGTACCCACATAAAGAACTGAAAGTAATTTTATTAGAAAGTGGGCAATAAATGGTTTTCTTAAAGTCATTCTATGTTTAAGAACTTACAAGCTAACAATGGAACGAGCCAAAAAAGAAACACATTTTCATTTACACAATTGTGAATTCTGTAGTGATTCATGAGAAACTCAAAGAATAAAATACAGGGCATCTGTTGTTAAAGAAAATTATCCACTTTATATATCAACCTAAAGCAGCAACATTTAGCACAATCTCCAAGGCTATGTGGAACCGAGCCATAAATATAAAGAAATCTGGTTCTTGATTTATCTTTTTATGTTAGAATTGAAAAAGTACTAAGTACGTTAGAATTTTAGCAGCTAGTAATCTCTGTGCTATTATGTTTTGAAGGTCATAGATTCATTTAAACTCATTTACAAGTACTAGGGTTTAGGGCAGAGTTGTCATCTGGAACATACTTGAATGTATTCAACCGCTGACCTAGAAGATTTAAAATAATCCTTGAATTAAATTTAAATTGCTAGAATCACCTTTGGTCAGAAGAGTTTTCTTTTTGAGATTAATTGTGTTAAGTCAATATGGTCTTTGAATTTACAAAATGAAACAGGTTTCAGCAGAGCTCAGATTTCGCTGCAGTAAGACAGAAACTCAGCGATTTTAATTGTGATCTCTCATAAACATTTGTTATAGACTTTAGATCTCAAAATTATACAGGGTGGATTGTCAAATCTAAAGCTTCATTGTATAGTTGAGGCTATTTGGGTCCAAAGAGAAACGTCTTGCCTACAGTCATGCACCTCATTAGAACTCTTAATCATTTTTAGAGCACAATAAAGTATCAACATGAGCTTTAATTAAATAGAATTTGGCAAATTTTATCTGGCTTCTCATCTTTAAAATCCAGAATCTCTGAACTGCTGCTTTAATCACAATGTTAGAACCCTTTCCTACAGTTATGTAATGTCACTCCTTGATAATCTCTGTAAAGATAGTTTGAAGACAGTCACTACTGTTTTAAACTTCCATGAATTAAAAACAGAATCAGAGATGCCTCTACTTTTCTGATGTATTACACTCCCACATGCTCCTCTGGAGATTCTTCCAGCAGTTCTGACAGTCTGTCAACACAATCAGTCATGTTCAGATCCTTGCAGGTTCCTGGATATCAAACATATTTAACTCAAAATTCACCTTTGAGTTGCCTTTTCATGTGTTGTAAATAATACTTGGGTGATCTTCAGTGGTTGATGTCCTAGCCTGGTGTTAGGGGCTGCCTCTTTTGTGTCATGAAGCCAAGGTTGCCATACATGACCTTATTCTCAAGAGTATCTCGTCCTTGAAAGACTTTGAAACTTTTTCATAGTTTATGTTTTTGTTTTCATTTCCCCACCTAGGCCTTTCATAATACACACTTTTAAAAAATTAACTAATTCCACATCTATAAATTTATAAAACAAATAGCAATTTCACAAGTTATTTTAGTCAAAATAAACCAAAACCAACATCCAAGTTGTTGCTGAAGTAGTATGCCCTAAACACCCATAATAATGAAGACACACACTTAAAAAATTGATGAAACCATTCAAAGTTGGTCTGCTTTTCATTCATTATTACCATGTTGTATCAGTTTAAAACAATCCCAGTGATACTATTTTTGTCTTGGATTACCCTCCTCCCAACAGTTGTAAAGAAATGCTATGGTTACTGTCATGTTATAATACTGCATATGTACAGTGCAGCTTGGAAGTGTTTCAATTCTGTTTGAGTGTAGTTTGCGCATCTGCAGCCTGTGAGAGTGGATGTTTCCACACTTAAATAATACACTGGAAGTGAACGGTGACCGTACAGGGACTATAAAGAAGAAGAAACAGAATGAGGGCCACTGTGGGTCACTACTCTACTTTCATTGTACTGTATGTGGCCCTTGGAGTTTTGCTTGTGTTTAGGATTTAAAATGGCACCACAATGTGAATGTTAAGATGTTGCACTTTTATTGATAATAGGAAATCGTATCAGAGTCACACATGCAGTATAATATTTGAATACAGTGATGTCCATTACACAGGTGATATTTGAGGCTAATTATTTCCAAAAATGTTAGTGAAATTCTTCACTGTTTCACATGCCACATAGTGTTTTGATAAGGAAGTAAGAAACAAGAAGCTGAAAATCAGATACCAAACCTACATATGTGCATGTGTGTGTGTATGTGTGAACGTGTGCACGTGTACAGTGTGTATTTGATCCAGATAAACATAATTTTCATATTGGAGACAGGATCCTATGATCAGAGTGGATAAGATGATCTCCCTAAGGATATTTATCTCTGCAATACCATTCCAAAGGGCTCTACTTGTTTACTAGAACACATTTGCTGAAGTTTATCAATATTCAGTAGAATGTACTTAATTATATTTACCTTCTTGTCTGTTACTGATTAGTAAGGTACACACAGTAGAAGTGTATTTGGCTCATGATTTTGGGAAGTCCAAGAACATGAAGCAACATCTAGTAAGGGCCTTTGTGCTGTGACATAGTATATGATAGTGGAGTAAATGTGCACATTGGAGATAATGAGCTCCCTTTGATAACAAAGCTGTGCACAACCACAGTAGCTCATCCATACGGAGGCAGGAACAGTTCTGACATTAGCACCTTGAAGGTCCCACTTCCCAAAAACAGCACCTTAGTGGATATGAAATTTCATTACTAGTTTAAACTCTAGCAGCCTAGTTGAAGTACTGGAAGTAAAGATGAATTATACCTGTGATATGTAAAATACATGAAATCTGTATCTCAGTGTGCATAAAGTTTTATTAGAATACAGCATACCTGTGTTTTTCATATCATCTGTGGTTTCATTCATGCTACAACAGGAAAGCTGAATAATTTAACAGGGACCATATGCTGTATAACACCTACTGTGTTTACCATCTTGCCTTTTATAGAAAAAGCTTGCTTACTCTTTCTATAAGGAGTAAGAGGTTGGTATTAAGTCAGCTCATGAAAAAGACAGCAATTTATATTAAGCAACTTCTGTTTGTATTCTCAAAGGCAGAATGATAACAAGGAATGAGTTCTCGGTCTAGAAAGTTGTTTGCTTGGATTTTGTTAATTGATTTCTTTTCATGTTTTCTTGTCTTAACTCTCCCGGGAACCAGTTTCACCTAAAATCATTTTCTTTTACCTTAGATAAGTTCTGGAGTTGTCTAACTAAACAGTCATAACATTCGTAGGTCACCTCTTTCCTAAAGTAGAGCCTGTCAAAGTGGATGGATTCCTGGTAGAAAGCGTAGCTGGGAATTGCTATTATTTGTGTTATTTATTTTGGGCCCTCACCTTTCCTGTGCTTCCGAGTGTAAATTGTGGGCACAACTTTGGTGTTCCCTGGTGAACCCAAAAGATGTGGAATTGTCATCTCCCCAGCTCTGTGGGAACACACCCCCTAACACACACACACACACACACACACACACACACACACACACACACCCCAGTGGGTTTCACTGGTCAGTATTACTTGTTACCTTTAGAGAAGTCATATTGGAAGCATTGATAAAACAAAAGCAGGAAACCAGACTGACAATTACGTCTAGACAGATAGATTATGAAACAGGAGAAATCTGGAGAGGTTCTCATAGCTCTGTGAGGTATAACAGGTATACCCGCAATTTGGAAGGCTATTTTCTGCTGCATTTGACAGGTAGATAAATTCTAATTTGCATATTTTGAAACCTTGCTTACTCAAGAAATAAACATCTGGCTGACAACAGGGAGGTTGTGGTTCCAAACCTATTCCTTGATATCAGTACTTTAAAAGATTGCAATTGATCAATGGCTTCAAACCCGAGTTAGGTGATTGTAATCAGTTAAAGAGATGGGTCATTTTATTTTATTTTATGTATGAACATTTCTACGTATTGGCTGCCACATTTACCTTTGAAAAATGACTAAACCTACTCATTTGCTTTGAGTCTCTGTAGAACAGAAGCTCAACATGGGTGCCAGTGTTGGGATTTTCTTTGCTTTTTGACTGGTAGAATTTTAAATTGAACTCTCTTTGCTTGATTTTGGAATGTTCTACTGACTGCTGATTAGTTACATCTGCCAATTCTGCTGTGTTATGTTAATTTTAATTTTTGTTCTTCACAATTATTAAGCATGGAATAGTTTTGAAATGAATGTTGAAATGAATGCAGGATATATTTTGAATTTATAGCAAACTTTTAATTATTATTAGAAACTTTTCATGACTTTGCATTAAGATTTCTTATATCTTAGCGACACAGATTAAAGCTTTTAACATTTCACATATGGTGATATTATATTGAATGAATGAATATATGTATAAATTTGTTAATATTTCCACTCTACATTTCTTTTTGTTTTGTTTTTAAATTAATATTAAATTTATTAACATTAAATTTTATAACCTTTGTAATTAAAGTTATCATAAGTAAAATGTTGGTATGTAGTGCACAGGATAAATTATATGCTAAATATATGTGTGTATAAATATATGCATAGGAAGATATGTGTACACATATATACATTCTATGACATAAGATTAAAAAATACAGGAAATGTTAAAAATTTCATTATAGTAAAATATACATTTCTGTAAACCTCCTTCAAAATATTTCCTCTTGCTTTGAACACATTCTATTTTTTTTTGAAATTTTGAAATAATTCTGAATTCTCTTTTCACTGAATGTCTTTATAAGTGGTGATTAAAAAAATTTATGCTGCTACTGAGTGTCATCTAATGGAAAGACAGTCTCGTAAAATATCATACTGTGTCCTCATCCAACTTTTGCACTGGGTCTTGCACTGTGTGATTTCTGGCTTTTCTCAAACTTCAAATTGATCATGAAAGGTAAATGTCTCAAATCGATTAAGGATATCGAGGTAGTCACAATAGTGCAAAGAAAGATTCTCAAGAAAAACTCAAAACTGTTTCTAACTTTGGCAAGGGTGATGGGATGAGTATCTTTGGATAAAGGGAAGAATTCTGAGGGAAATTATTGGCAATGTGTCTTTTACTGTAATAAATTTTCAAACTTTAGATACTAACCATATTCGCATCACACACGCCATTTATATAGTATGGAATGCACACTGAGTATTAAGGAGCTAGTCCATAGTAGGCATTAATCCAGTATTGTTGTGGGCATAAAATGGTTCTTAAGTTCAAATTTTGAAGATAGAAAATTCTTACTGCAGCCTCTCTTGTAGGAGGATTATTACCTAATAGATCTTACATGTATGGATTGATAACAATTTTTGATGCCAAAGGTACTTGATTGCGTTCTTACTTTGTTGAAATTGTGAAAGTGGATTCCTGTCTGTTGCTAAAACAAAACATATTTTAAATCTACAACCTACTATTTTGTGAGTGATTGAAAATGTTGGTGAATTTTTTAAACTTGATCTTTCCAAAATCTCAATGTTGCATGATAAATATCTTAAAGAAACTGGTTAAAAGACATCTGGCTTTATCTTTGGGATTTTTCACTTGTAGTTTTTTAAAAATCAGAGCATCATATAAAATAAAGATTTTCAATAGTGATCTCTACCTCTTTCTGGAAGTTTCCCTGCACTTTGTCTGTGTCCATATAGTGCATGATGTTTACCTAGACAAGGGATTGTCATGCTCACAAGTATGCAAAACTCTAGTATAAACCAGCAGTTCTCCTCCTGAGACCTTACCACTGGAGACATTTTCAGTGCCTAGAGATGTACTTGACTGCCATATTTGAATGGGCTGCTGGCCTCTGGAGGCCCTGGATACTATTAAACATCCTGCCATGCTCTAAACAAGCCTGCACATTCTTCCCTGCAAACAGAATTACATGCCCCACAGTATCAGTAATGCTGAAGTTGAGAAACCCTATTGTCGAGTAATTGCTGATTTTACTGATAAGGAAACTGTGTACAATGAAATAGGCAGATCTTTTCACAGACACATACTGTATTTCATGCCTACTTCAAAGGTTTTGAATTTCCACATTTTATTCATTTTTTTCCTTTACCTGAAGATTCATGTAAAATGCTAGTGTAGGAAGAAAAACAACATACCGAAATGTAAATGTAGGTATACAATCTTTACAGTGCATTGCATATGCTTCATCACAAAAAAAAATTCTCTAATGTCTAACATATAATCTGTAACAAAGATTAAAAAGATAGTATCCCTATTTGGAAAGAGCTTTCCAGCTGAGAAGTCTAAGAGATAAATAAACAACAATAAGTAGTGTACTGCATTATTTATAAAGTGCTTTGTGAATGTAGCTTGAGGAGGAAACCATTAGGTCTGGAGATGGTTGTGGGTGACTGGTATGATTTGCAGAGAGGAGGCAAAACATAATCAAAGCCCTAAAGAGAAATAGTAGTTTTCCAGATGTGAAGGAGGAGGGAAAAATCCTTGATAGAGATAACAAAAGACACAAATGGTTCAAGTGCATTTATACTTTCTCATGCAGTTTTGCATAAAGAGGAGCATATTATCTCATGATCCATCTATCCCACTGATTTTATACGTCCAAAGGAAATGAAATCAGTATACCAAAGACACATATGCACTCCTATATTTACTACAACCCTACTCACAACAGCCATGAGATGGAATGATTCAAGGTGTCTACCAAATGATGTATAGATAAGAGGATGCACATATGCATGCGTATACACATGCAACAGAAGGAAAAATTATTCATCCATAAAAAAGAGTGAAATCCTATAACTTGTAGCTACGTTAATGGAACTAGAGGACATCATGTTAATTTTTAAAAAGCAAGATAGAGAAAAACATGCTTCACCCTGTCATTAATATGTGGAAACTAAAAAGTCCTTTCGCCTAACACAGTGGGACAGTGATCACAAGAAGCTAGGAAGAGTGGGATTTACAATATACAGGGAGGTAGATAATGAACACAAAATATATAACCTAAGAAGAAAAATAATATCTGTGGTGTTCTAGCCTGAAAGATGACTAAAATTTACATTTGTTTGTGTACTTCACTAAAAATTAAAAAAGAGACATTCAAAGACTCTCAATACAAGCAAACGTTGTTTAGCAGATATAAATGCTAATTACTCTGATTTGAACATTTTTCCTTGTGTACACATTTCAGTTCATCACACTGTACCTCACAAATACATATAATTATCATGTATAAAGTTTTAAGAATTAACATGACCAGGTTAGCAATTTGCCCACGTGGCATTATTTTGAAGAAATGAGTTGAGAAAGAAAAAACCTTTCACCAGCAAAAATTCCCGTTTCTCTGCCATAATGCTTGAAGTGCCACTGTAAGAAATTATTTCCATTTGACTTAAAAGTTGCCCTTTCTCTTCCACCATCTCTAGAAAGGAGACTTGGGTCCAGAAACATTGTGTCTCCAAGGGACCTTTTGGGGACACAGTGGATCCAACTACTCTTCACAAAAACAAAACCGATTCACGTGGTGAAGCCTGAGAAAGGAAAATCAGGAAATCAATAAGAAAATTTGGGGTGAAGGGTAGGTCCCAACTTCATGGCAAGCCTAATTCCTAGTTTTACATGGACGTTAAGTGACCCTTCTATGATGTTTTTATGATCAGTCTTTTTATAATTCTGGAATTGTGCAGTGCAGTCATTATCATCATCATCATAGTTCTTCCAAGTTCATCACCTACATATTAATAAAGACAGTCGTAACATGATAAGAGGTTTTGTTTACCTGGACTTATCCCTTGCCACAAAATCTTGGCATCCTAGAGCTTCTAAGTCAAAGAAAGACAACTGGGCTCAAATATATTCTGAACATATGATGCTAGAAGAATTGCTAACTTTATTACTGTAAAATAAAAATCCAAGCTGGCATTATCATATTTGGGAACTTAGTGAATCAGGCGGGGTTCCTGCCAGATGACGATTTAGACAGACACTGTTTTTCTTGCTCTGGAAACCGTATGCCAGGGCTACTGGTAGTGAATATCAGCCTGATGAGAGGGAGGTGGCTTGGATTCCGCATTCCGTTTCACCCTTCTGCCAGATGCTTCACATTCTGCTCTGAAACACAAGGCATGTTCTTAGCTGTAAGAGTCTATAAAAAATTAAAATGAAAGTTAATTACTGCCAATATATCATGCACAGGGTAAGCAGTCCCATTCTAAAAGGAAGAAAATTTGGCAAATCCAAACATTAAATATTGTAGTTTTGTGTCTAGCACCCAGGGCAAGTGGTGTCCACAAGATGTCAACTCCATAACCTCAAACCTAGTTGCCTTCCCATGGCTTTGCCCCTTTTATACCACCTGGCTTTACATTTAGGGGGGCTTTGCTGGCTTCCTGCAGCTTTCTGTAGTAAACGTTCCATGTTCCTGCATTTTCCTAATTTCTGGGGTCTTACCTGCGCTTTGAGCTTCACTCTCACAACTTCATGCACTGACCTCTCGGGCACACTATCTGACCTCCCAGGCCTCCTGCTGAAATCTGTGTGGAAGCCTCACTATTCAGCATGCCCATAAAATCCCATAGAGGACACAAAGATCTCACAGCTGGAGCAGCAGCCAGGCCTCCTTTGATAATAGTTGGAGTGAATAATAGCACAAGTGACTGGATGGCCGAGTACTGTGAATGAAATCCAGGGTAACCAATTACCTAGGCATCAGCCCTTCTAGAACATAATTGCCTGAGCTCCCGTCTCAATTAATAGCTTTAACATGTATGGTGGTGCACACCTGTAATCACAGCACACATGAGGCCAAGGTCAGAGGACTGATGTGAATTTGAGGGCAGCCTGAGCTACATACAGAGTTCATGACCAGCCTGGGCTACACAGTGAGGCCATGTCTCCAAACAATAACAAAATTGTTTGTTACAGCTTTGCACCCTTGAGCTGGAAGGGTTGTGTCTTGCGTGTATCTGAAATGCTCTCCAGGCATTTTTCCTATTTGCATGAGCAAAGTACCTGGCTGCTTTTTAACCTTTTCAGCTGCCAAGCTGGACTGGCCCAAAAAGTCTACTCCTCTAAATTTTATAGGCAGGTGCTTCATTTCTAGACAATAGCAAAAGATTTCAGAGTTTTTAGGCTTTGTTTTAATCCTGCTTCTGAAAGCTGATAAGGCAAAAATCTGCCAGCAATACCCACATCAGACTCAGCATTGGGCTAGTCTGAAATTTCTTTGCAGATCAAGTGGTCTGCCTTCCTTAATCTCAGTGTCCGTCAGTGACTCAGAATATCAGCCAGGTGTGGGTAGATTTTCTGCTGGTGTTTAACACCCATGGTCTCAAATCCAAATGCTAATGGAATCCTTGTTCCTAGTTGAAACTGCCTGAAATCTGGCCTTTACTGTTTGCATTTCGACCAGAATATTGATCTTTTGAGGTTTGACTAGAATCTTGGATTGCACAATTCTAGGATTTCTCTAATCAGCGTATCTAAACTTCTCAAAATCAGTTCTAACACAAATCAGTCACAAATTTAATCTCAAAATCAGTCACAACAACAACCCTGCTTCTCTGGTACCAAAATCTATCCCTGTAACTTTGGCATTGCTGAAACCCAGTACCCAATAACTAAAACATAAAGGAGGAAAGATTTATTTTGACTCACAGTTATAAGTTCCACACTATGTGTGGCAGACTTCATGACAGAAAGAAGGATCAGGCAGAGGAAAACTGCTCATGTCTTGGTGGCCATGAACCAGACAGAGAATGGGTGACCATGGGAGAATGATCTACCCTTCCAGGCCACAGCTGCAGTAACCTGTCTCCATCCAGCCCCACCTCCTTACAGCAAGTCCTTCTAGTACTTGTGACTGGAAGCACATCAGATCCAAACTACAACAGTAAGACTAACGGAAGTCACAGCGCCTTGTGTGTTTTAATTTATGCAAATTTAATTAAATTATAAACATTTCCCAGTGTACTTTTGTAATACAACAAAAATCAAAACATCTTATTAGAATAACGTTCTTGGTTGTTTTAAGAATGAGAAGTTGTAAAGAGTTATAATTTTGCTATCACGTCTCCAAATGCATATTTATATAGTACCCTATGCATATTTCAGGATTATTTTTGTCCTAGTGGTGTACATTATTCTTCTGGAAGTTGTAATAAATATGGATTTTATCTTCTTGATATCTCTTTGATTACAGCATGTTAACTAGTCTCACCCAGTGAGTGTGTAAGATCTTCTGTGTGGCTTATTTTCCTCTTCATCAGGTTTATATTCCTTCTTTTTTGATAGTGAATTTAAAATCATCTCCTTTTACTTTACTTTACTTTACTTTATTTTACTTTATTTGATCTCTCTTTCAATGTTTGATAAGTTATTTATTCTGTTTTTTTCAGTTTTCACATCCTGTTCAACCATGTTTAATATCTTAAATTTTTATTTTTTTGCAAACAGAAAAATTTGAATGATTTTAAAATGTCAGGGAATATAAAATGCTTTGAAAGGTAAACTTTCATAAAAATTTATATGCCCTTACATTAAAGAAAAATTCATTATTTAAATTGTAATTTTTATACTGTAAGTATTATAAGGTTACTCTGGGATGGTTTGCAAATAATGAAAAATAATTTCAGAAAATCATATTTTTAAAGTAGTTATCATACACCTGTCATTTGAGCAGCAACTTATGTAAATTAGTAGTAATTGAATTTACATTGATGACTATTTCTATTTCTAAAGCTTATTTGAGGTCAGTTCTCCTTATTCATAACGGATGGCAGGACATATACAGAAAATTTTCAGTCTCCTGCCATAAGTAATAATATTGTACTTAATGTTGTACAAAATAATCTTTTCCTTTTTCAAACTGAGTGAAGAGCTAGAAAGAGTCCTTGATATTCTTGACCTATTATAGTTTTAAATGTTTAGTTTGAGGATTTCCATTTCAATCAGGTACCTAGAGTGGAATAAAATTGAAAAGTAAAATGAATTATATTTCTTTCATTGGTTGTTATATATTAGAGAAGGAGCCTTTAATTAGAATATAGGTTATTAAAGTACCCTCTATATCTTGAGTTAAGAGGTTTGCACCCTAAGGAAGGTAACAGCTCTTACATTTAAATCTGGATTAGGGAAAGTTCTATTAGTTAATCAAGGACCATTTTATCTGAAGAAGAGTTTAACAAGGAAACATAATATTTGCTTTAATGTTATTATGAAAAGAGAGGTAATAAAGGGGAAACAGATAGTCATTTAATAAATAAAGAACTTTGAGTACATCACAGATGATATGTCAGGTGCTAAGGGCAGTGAGGAAGGTTACTGTGCTTTCTCAAAGTTCATTTTCTTATTAGTCTAGGAATAAGAAGCATGATTTGCAGCATTACTATAGCGATTATGGCTAATGAAATAAACTACTTCTCACTCCAGAGATCGATAGCTTCAACAGTTATTACCTTTATTATTTTTGTTTACTTATTTATTTAAGATAGGGTCTTACTATGTAGCCCAGGGCTGGCCTCAAACTCACAGAGATCCTCCCATCTCTGCTGCCTGAGTCTTCGAATTACAGATGTGCCTCCTTGCTCCACGATTATTACTTTTAATAATAACGAATATAGGCAGTGAAGAGTCTTTGAAGTTTTTTGAGTGCATGTGATGACTCTGCTATTTCACAGCCCAGCGACTGTGGAAATGGAATGCAGAGAGGAGAAACAAGTTGTAAACCAATTACAATGTTCCTGGCCAGATGTTACACTAGAGACTTGAACTAGGATGGGGTGAGGGTGAGTGCAGACTTAGACCAAAGCCAGAAATGGTAGAATGCTTAGTAAGGTCATGGAAGCAAAGGTATTACAGACACTTTTGTAGTCATTGAGGGTGGGATTGGGATGATGCCAGAGTTGCTAACAAGTACAAAGAACATTCACGAACCAGGAGTCAGCTTCAGGTCAGAGGAGAAAGTAGGAGCTCTGATTTGCACAAAGAAGCTTTGAAGGTCAATAATGGCATCTTTAACATTGGAGTAGTATCTCATTAGTCATAATTCCCCAGGAAAATGGTTGCACAGAAAGAACCCCTATATGTTTCTCTCTCTAGAATTCTGAAAAATCTGTCCACATAAAGGAGATGATGTTTTCTGAGTCACCCTGCAGAACTGGTTGGCAGATGATAGAAACTATTAACACCTGCTTGACTTGTTCTGAGAGATTTTATTTCTTCACAGTTTTCTTAATCCATAACAAAACCTTTTTTAGATGACATGGCTTTCTACAGCTATTGGCTATTTTACTCTCTTGGTTACTTTCTCATTGCTGAGACAAAATACCCAACACCCAAGTTAAAGGAGGAAAGGTTTGTTTAACTCACGGTTTGTAGAGGTTTCTGTCCATAATGGGCTGGCTGCAAGGCAGGGTGGATGGCAGCCAGACATCACAGATGAAAAACAATTCAGGGATCCCACAAAGTATTAAAACTAGCGAGGAATAACCACAGCTCTGTCTTCCCCTTTCATCTTAATCGGGCTACTTAGGGTGGATAGCACCCACACCCTGAGTCCTAGTGCCCGTGAGCATTAGCAGTGCATCATGAATCAATCTCAGCATCAAGTAGTCCACATTTAGCTACCTCTGAAAAGCCCCACTTATGACTGCAGGAGCCTTTGGGAGGACATCTAGACATAAGCTATCACACATACCTACTTCATGTCTTAGAATACTATATAATATAATTACACTGAGTTACTATCTCAAACCATTTTGACCAGATATGGAAACCTGTTGTGAGAATCTGTCTTGGGATATGTTTGGACAGATGTTTTCTATATAGAAAACAGTGTTACACTGATTAGTACTGAGAGAGGGATTTTGGTTGGATGGTTTTGTCAGTGAAGGGTGTTTGACAGGTGAGAGACTAACTAGTGAGAACATTTAGCATAAACTCTGTATTTCATTTCTGAATTCTCTTTCATAAGAAACTCTCCCCAGTTTTGGCACTTCCTCCCAATTAATGAATTTCAACCACAACCCTGTCAGCTTTCAAAGGCAGCAATCTGTCCTAATAGGAGACAATATATATGAGTATGTTTGTGTGTGTGCTGCATGACTGTATGTTGTGTGTGCTTGTGACTCTGTCTGTGGTTGTGTACATCCTGACTTAATAATGCCCACAGCCTCTACTGTCTGAGAAAAGTCTCAGGAGATTTAAAGTTCCACATTACTAGCTCCATTATTTTCAATTTCTTTTTTACTTTGGGCTACCGTTTATCCAGCTTTTATAGGTTGAATGTACCTTAAAGCATTTGCAGCAAAGGAATTCCTTTTACCCAAAACAATCATAAACATTGCTTCTAACTGAACAGAAGGAAAAGAAAATTTGGGTAATCAGTAAAACACTCTCATTTTCTCCTTTTTATTTTGAAGGTGCGACATAGCTTCTGAGTCACTACATAAAAGTCAACTCTCAAGAGTTTGGGCTGTGAAGTGGAAAGTAGCTCTAGCTGAACTTCACCTTTGTATGAAGTGAGAAAATCTGGGACAGTCTCTCAGCTGATGTTGCTGGATTTATTCCTTATTTCTTTGCCTAGCGGGCAGTCGGAACAGACTGAAGGCAAAGCAGCTCAGAGGCTGCTGTTGGTGCTGCATTCAGTTGCATGGTGCTGCCTCATCTGTCTTTCTGGAGTTATTTTGCTTGCATTGCTGCTGGAGGAAAGAATAGGAGGCTCCTGGGATGTCATCTGATTAATAGCTTTTGAAATTTGGTTGGCCTAATTTCTCTCTCACTCATTCTCTGTATCTTTTACCCTTAAGGGCAAAAGGAAAAAGAAACTGAGAAAACAATAGATAAAAGTCAAAAATACATACATTTTCATAACATTTCTTAATGAGAGCAAAATGCTTAGTCTTTTCTATGTCATCTTTTCTACTTATTTGTTTTACAAATAAGCATAATGTGTTATGTACAAATATGGAAGAACATTTTAAAATAAAACTTCAATTTGTGAACAGCTCATCAGAAAACTTTAGGGCAGGGTTAGGAAATATTTTCTGTAAAGGATCAGACTATAAACTTTCTTGCGCTTTGTTGGCTGCAGAGTTCGCACTACTAAACTCTGCCGCTGTGCGGAAGCAGCCATGGCCAGTATTAAAACAGCATGAATACATTCCTTAGCTCACCTGTCCTAAGAGCCAGGGGGTGGAGTGGACTTGATTCATGAGCCAGTTTCCCGACCACAGAATAAAACTGATAGGGTTCTGTCATCAAAGCCAGGATAAGACTGGCAATGTCTGCCATTTGTTAGCGTGCACCATAATAAGCCACTGGGTTATGTAGTTTGTATGCCATCTCATTAATCTGTAAAGCAATTTCTGTGTTAGACATTATTTGCTTAATTTTAAGAGAAACTAATTGGAGGCTCGGGGAAGTTCAGAAAATGTCTCAGTATCACAGTGTCAGTAAGTCAGAGGCTTTGCATTAATCTGCCACCAAGTCACATGACCCTGGGAACAGCTCATTGCTGCTTTGGTTCACCATCTGTTATCTGTAGAGAGTGCTTTGCATAGTTTCATTGGTCTGCACTTGTGGAGAGACCCATATAACTCTGAAAGCTCTTGAGAGCTGTGCAACTAGAAAATTAGTGTAAGACTGTTGGCCTAAACTATTTTTTCTCTAGCTTTGACAGTTCAGATCCATTATGACTGCTATCTAATTTAGGGGAGATGTGTCTGGATACCTATGGGCTATGTTATCAAGTCAATGAATCATACAATATAGTTTAAATTGATTGCTCACCTCAGAAGATGAGATAGTATAGAAAAGCATTTATCATGAAAAGACTGTCTAATAGGGAGAGGTGTATCCTAGCTTTTAAGAATAAAATGACCTGGGGATTGATCGAGGAATATTCACATATTCAAGAATCACAAATATTTACCCGTGCAAATCTCTACTGTTGACATGTGCAAGTGTATCATAATTCAATCTGTTTTATTTACAATTTATGAATGCAATCTCAATGATGTTTTTAAAAATCATAGATAAATTGAGATAAACCCAAAACACTAATTTTGTCATAATTTTTTATAAAAATGAGATAAAGTGATGATAGAAGCAGGAATTGGTAAACCTAATTAACATTATTAGCAATAGTCAATTGACTTTTAAACAGCATGAATGTAAGTTCTTAGAGGAAAAAAAAGAAACAAAACAAAGCATTGGTATCTAGCCTGGGTAGAAGGATGCAATTTGCAAAAAGAGATCTTAGAAATTATGACATATATATGTGTATATATATATATATATATCCAAAATTAACATTAAAGTTTGTAATATGATGTCAAAAATGGGAATAAAAAAAGAAATTTAGAAAATGTGAAATTTAGAAAAATCATTGCAAGTGATACATTACAAAGAAACTATATCTTCAGAAAGATAATTTATGGCTATGAGAGAACAGTGCCTTTTTGTCAGATATAATCAGAAGAGACCTTGAGATTATAAAATATAATGTTACATTTTTAAAAAGTGAACAGTAAGACATTCACTTTCATAAAATAAATTACCAAATATCTTGAAAATCGAACAAAAAGGGGCTGGGGATTTAGCTCAGCGGCATAAGCACCTGCCTTGCAAGCAGGCAGTCATGAGTTCGATCCCCTGTATCGATAAAAAGGAAAAAGACAAAAAAAAAAAAAAAACGAAAAGAAAAGAAAAGAAAAAAGAAAATGGGACAAAATAGTTAGAGAATCAGTGCCAAAGCTTTCATATTCCCATAATCAGAATTTCAAAGACACAGTGAAACTTGTCAAGAAATTGCCTCAGTGCCAGGCATGGTGAATCACTCCTGTAATTCTAAAACTCAGGAGACTGAGGCAGAGACAGAAGGATCACTTGCAGTGGGAGGCCAGCGGGGGGTAAACAGTGAGCTTAAAACTATGTGGTACAACCCTGTCTCAAACAAAAACAAAAGCAAACATCGCAAAACAAAGAACGATAATGAAATAAATTGTTCCAATAAAGAACATTTTATTATATTCAAAGAACTCAATACATTTCTATTTAAGTGACCCACAACTATATGTACTCAAAGTAAGTAGCACAGATGTATCTAATATCAGAAATGCATAGAAGATTCTGAGAAGCCAGGTTATATACAGAGACTCCAAAATAAGAATTACATTAGAGTCCTTAATGCCAACAAAATACAATAATGATTTCAAAATTATGACTGAAAATAAATCTCAACATAAAATTTTATATCTAGCCATCCATCAACTACAGCATACAGGTTTTTTAAAAGCAGGTTTTCAGACCAAATTATACCTTTGCCAGGAACCTACTGGGAAATATATTTCACCTAAATGAAGAAGTAAGAAAATTAGGAATAAAGATTTAGTACAGGAAGGGGAGAGAGGGCAAAAAGGAAATTCCAAGAGGAGATGTTTGGCAGCCAAGAGGGATTTCCTAGTGGCACAAAAATAAAGATTGAATAGATTTTTTTTAGCAATTTCTGATCTTACATTGGATTTTTACAAAGCTATTCTAAAAGTATAGGAAGGGTAACGGAAGACTGAGACAACATTTCAAAGAAAATGAGTCAAGTTTTAAAACGAGGTAGCAGACAAATTCAAGAAAATAGTAAGATGCACAAGAAAAAATGCAAGCATCCTTCTTGTGTCCGAACAAGGGAACATGAGGGCTGAGAGTGTAGCTCAATGAAGTTCTGGGTTTGATCCTCTGAACAGCACAAAAGGTGGAGGTGGGGGGGCAAAGAAGACAACGTTGGCAAAGGCATGAGGATACTGAATATCAGTAAAAAACTTGTTCTGTAATACTGAAAAGAAGGCATTCTGAGATTAAGGTATTGTGAACATCTAGCATAGAATAATTATATATTTATGTGTGTGTGTGTGTGTGTGTGTGTGTGTGTGTCTGTGTGTGTGTGTGTGTGTGTGTGTGTGTATTTATTTCGGCAGTATGGATGGGACTACTAGACAAAAGTGTTTAGAAATGAACATTTTTCTAGTTGTGCGTGAGCCCTGCAAATAAGAAGGGAGGAGTATTCATGAGACTGTTTTCAGTGTAAAAGAGTTTTAGCACTATTTAAATTTTAACTACATAAATATCTTATTCTGATGAAGGTAAACATTAATCAGAGATATGAAACCATATAGATTGTCTTTTAAAAAATAACTTTGCAGATTAGAATGATTCAAGCACAAGTTTCTTTCCAAGTTTCACTCAGCTTCACTAGGCTTCTGTGGACATTTGCATGCGTGCAGAGACAGTGAAAGGAGGGCGATCCTTGGTCCTGTCTTCTGCAGCCACCGCGTGACTCCAGGGTCTCTGCACAGGGAGCTGTGAGAGAAGTGTGGGTCAGGTCAGATGGACAAGGTCTGGCTATGCTGCAGGTAGCCACTGGAAGGATTCCATTGTTGGCATCATTGGAAGATTCTGCTGTTCTGTGATTTCTAAACAGCACTGTCTGCTGCTCTGTAATGGCTCTGATTCAAGGAATAAACTCATTCATCACTTGATAAGCAAAAATTAGGAGGGAATGTGGTCAAGGCCTAGCAGAAAATGAGAAGCAGCAAATCTAGAGGAAGTGTCAGGCAGAATTAGTAGGGAGACTGAGGCTAGCAGGCCAGGAGGTAGGGTCCACTTTCATTGTGGAATAGGTGTGCAGAGGAGGTTGGGGCAGAGGAAGTTCACTGTCTGGTATGGGACCAAAATCCTCAATATCGCAGTCTGGGATCTTGTAGATCTGTGAGGTCACTGGTGGAAGTGTGTCCCTGTTAGGTGGCTTAACTCGCTCAGAGCTCAGCTGGACTTAGAACTTCTGAATGGTCTTGTTAGTCATGTTTGATGCATGTAGGATATATTTGTTCACATAAAAGTTAAAAAGAAGCAGATGTGATGTCTTCCTGTAGTATAGAATCTCTTGCAGATAGCAGTGTGCTGTGATTTATTTTGACTGTTTTTATGACTCCGCAGGTGAAATTAACAAGTACATTTCTGGAGATATCTAAACTACCTTAATATTAGAAGAGTTGTCTTATTTTGGACTAATAAAACCCAACAGAGATCAGCATGTCTTATTCCACATACTATGGCATATTAGACTTACACCATGACAATCATAAAATTTTACAGTATCAATAAGTTAATGATTAATGATATTGGTTCTTTAATTATAAAAATTTAAAATTTTTCCTGGGTGAGGTAACTGACTGTTGTAGTCAGGGGTTGTACACAGAGAACAACTAGGATTAGGACATGGAGTTTATAATGGTCACCGGGAGTTAACACGGGAAAATGCAGGAAATCTATCCGCAACACCAAAGACATAGATTATTTAGTCAAGAGACTAAATCCCACGGCAATGTCCCACATGAGTCCAGATAAAAACCCAGAGCTCAGGACAATGCCTCCCACGAGTCCAACTGGAGGTCCAGAGCCCACAAGAAGGACTCATGCCAGTCTCTTTTACGGATCCGAGCCGGGAAGACCCAAGGGTCAGCGGTGGAAGCCAGAAAGTCTTTGCCAGCAGGATGAAGGAGCTGTGCTAGTGGGATGAGGGTTCTACGCTGGAGCCGAGGAGTCACACTCACAACAAAGACCAGGGCTATCCTGAAAGGCACCACAGCTGTCCTCAGTGACATGGAGGCCCTGAGCTCCTCCGATGACAAGCACAGTCGGGTACCTGCCAGGAGCAGCTGACGAGTTCATCCTGGAGACCAAGCAGCACATGTCTTCTGCTCCGGAGCTAGGAAGCAATGCTCGATGTGAGGACCAAAGCCTCTCCAGGAGAACCAACAGCTCAGACAGCAACATGTAGGAGAACCCACAATGCCTCCTTAACGCCTCAACCCTCCTTAGGTGGAGCATCTTCACTCAGTGCATGCTGATGTAATTCAGCTGGTGTTAAGTTGACCACCAGTTCTCAATCCATAACACTGACAATAATGAAATGTGCTCAGTCCTCACTTTTGTCCACTATTGAAATCTTGCTATCTTTATCCATTAGTTTGACAATATATATTATTTTTTAATAACAAAAAAAAACAAAAACGATAGCAACAGAACAACAACAAAAACGTGTGCCACTCAGACTGTGGATTAAAGACAAAGCATGTAGAGATGAATTATATCTGAAAATTAGAGGTGCTTTCTACAGAAGTCATATCCTTTTCCCCTTAGAAACTACTTATTTTTGTCTTTGCTGATTTAAAAACCAATTTAAAAGATAAGTTAATTTATGTGCACCTAAAGCAGAGCCATCATTATTTTATTTTAAATGGCTACTAATATGTAGCAGAGACCTTTTATCTAAAATTTCTGATGCATTCAAAAGGAGAGATAGTAGTGGGCACTTTTTCTTCCCTTTATTTTAACACTGAACATAAACAAGGAAGAAAAAGCCAAACATAACAGTGTATCTGCATGTGTTTTATACTGAGAGGACCATGTATAAATCATCAGAGAGCTGAGAGGCAAAATTTATAATTTAGTCTTTCTTCATTCAGAAATTGTGATTTTCAGCACATCATTCTTCTCATTGGGGTTACAATCTCAGTCACTAACATCTATTCATGAATTTTCTGTCTACTACTTTCTACACTGTCTAGAGAATTCTGTTTTGTGTGAGGTTCTATATCATGCCTACTTGGCCTTACTGTAAAATAAGTTATTTGCAAACGGAGGTAATATTAGCCATATAGAAACACACGTACATATTACTCCATGAATACCGTGAGTAAAATCACTTTCTTTGTGATAGATAACAAATAATTTTGAATTGTAGAAAAATATCAAACTCTTTTACAATATTAGCCCTCCTGGTGAGTGAAGCATGATGCTTAAATCACAGAAATCTCTCCATTGCTAGAAAAAAGGTGTACATGTAACATTTTTATTCTTACATTGATAACTTTGAACAAAATATAAAGTGATACAAAATTTGCTTCAGTGGTATTATGAATATAATGGGAAAATGTTTTCTATTTTTACCTTAATACTGTAAATATAATGATGGTGAACCCAAATTTGTCTATATCAGAACAAAGAAATAAAAATATACTGTTTGCAATATTTCCAAATATTTCTTTATTTTAAATTAATCTTCTGCAGCATTTGTTTACATTTTAACTTTATTTTGGTTTCTAAAAAGTAAATTGTGTAAATATTTATCAGATGGATATGCAGTAGCATTTACATATTCATTCATTATATTTGTTTTGAATATCCACTTGGACCACATGGTCTATAAAGCCATTGTGCCTATAATGATGACCAGCCTAGACACAGAGGGAACATTATAATTAAGAAGGCAGAATATTTCATGTGCTTGATAAGCCAAACACTAGAATGATCCAGCCAGTGGTAAGTGGTTAGCAATTACATTGTAATAACAGAGCTCCCCTGGTTGTTCTCATCATCTGAATCAGCATGGAGTGGAATTTGGATTTCAGAGTCTCTAATCTTGGGGTTAATCTAACCTGATCCCTATATTATTTCCTGATCTCTCATTCTTTTTTTCCATCAGGACTTAGAGCACATTGTTTCTTTCAATACAGTGGTTAAGACTTTTCTTACATATTTATTATAGTTTGTTGTTGAATGGTTTAATATTTTTCTCTGCTGGGTATATTCACATCTCTGCATACGATTGGTACATAGATATAGTGAGATGTAAGTTAATAGACATCTTTTTGTTTGCTTTTGCTTTTGTTTTACAGTGCTAGAAAGCTAATCTAGGAACTTGCATAGTCTTGCATGAGTTACATCATGAGCTATATTAAATAGTTGCAGATGACTGAAAAATTAGTTGCTAACATTCACTTTATGATCCATCATGATCATGTATTTTAAGAGCTGTGGCATTTTACATTAGTATGCAAATCAATTTTAAATTATTATAACTTTTTAAACTTCAACATTTATGCAAAAGAATCCTTTTACTTTTGATAAAGTAAATTATAAATTAATACAATTGACTATTAATATCTTAGGGGGATTGGATCCAGGACCTGCTCCATCCCAACAGCTATTCAAATTCCTTATATAAAATGGGATCATATTTGCATGCATCCTATGCATATCCTCCTGATACTTTAAATTATTGCTAGATTATATATCTTACCTAACACTATGTAAATGCTGTGTAAGTAATTGTGCATCATTTTGTCTAGAGGAAAATGACAAGAATGAAAAATCTTCTGTCCATTGAGTCCCTGCTCCAAGAACTTACAAATATAGAGCTGACTGTGTATAAAGAAGCTACTTAGATATCATAAAATAAGAAAGACAAAGAGTAAAGAAGAAAAATATAATATTTATAACATTCATCAAGGACTGTATTATTACTTGTTAAATTTTGCTTTGGCATTTCCATAAGAAAAGTTTTCAATCAAAGCAAGAAGTGGTTCATAGGGGGAGGGGAGTGTTCTAATCCCTGGGAAACTGCGTGGTGTTTATCTCATTTGCTCCTTCTCAAGCCTGCACTGTTAACATCTTATTCTGTGTTCAAATGGCTTGATGGTAAATATATTTGTAAGACTTCTCTTGATCTTCTTTGAATGGATTTATAAAATCAGCTTAAATAGATGATGTCCATTGGGTCTGGAACACTGCTATATCACTCTGTAAGAGCTACCTGGAGTGTAATTGTGGTTTTATGCAAGAAGTCTAGGCCTGCTTATAGGAAGGTGCCTGTACTGGTTAAAAAGGGAATCTGTCTGTAGATCCTAAGTCAGTCAGACTAGCAGAGTAAGCAGTCCTGAAACACACTGCCTCTTTACAGGTTATGCAACAGACTCATACCACACAGACATTGGGCATGTTGCATCCAGTAGATGAACACATGTGAATTTCAGAATTTCCTAGCCCCAACATACCTGTTAAATATGTAGGACCAATATTTTGGTTTGGTACTCCTGTCTTTTTCTCTTGATGCTGAGGTCCTTCTCTATATTAAAATTGAAGGCATGAGGCCTTAATCTTTGCAAAGCTCCTGGATGTCTGTTCTCTTGACTGGGTTAGAAGCCCTGAATTTTGCCTCCAGATCCTTTAGCTACCGCCTCCTTTAGCTACTGACCCATCACAGTATTAGAATCAACTGCCTACCATCATGAGCAGCCCTAAAATACCTCCACCACTGCTCTGCCCTGAGCTGCTCTGCTGAACCTCCTGAAATCCAAGTTCAAACCCAACTGAAACTTCTGCAACCCAACTTGAAGTACCTTCGTTGCTGCATGACCTGAGGTAGCCCCACCTTGATTCCCCATTTTACTTCCAAGCCTCTGGCCATTCTCTTTGCAGTTACCTCAGAGTTTTTTTTCCAGTGTACCTACCCCTGTTTTGACAAGCATTGCCTGTTAGGGGGAAAAGCTGCAGGAAAAAAGGCTGAGATTCTAAAGCTTGCATTACCCATCTCTTGAGATGTGTTCAATTGCTTCCCAATTTTAGTTGATGGCTCTGCTGGAAGTCATCAGTCAGGGTGATGATCTGCTTTTCCTGGGTTTTGAAGGAATGGCATGTACTTAGCATTGGTTACTTAATGAAGATATTCAGTTTCAGTATTAGCAACACTTTAGAAATAATGAGTTCGTAGTGAGTGAGTGGCTTCTCTGTGTAACACACCGTCTCTGTAGTATTCACTTCCTGGCCATTGTGGTACCTCTAACCTTCTGCTGCATACCACATCATTTAGCACATCACAGCTGGAAGGGACCGTGAACAACCTTGCTCCAGTGCTTCTCCTGCATATCATTATCATTATGTAGACTTCATGAGCAAAGAGTGTGCAATATAAGCATTCAATGTAACTATTAATTGTGATTCCAATTCCATGATAATATGCATCTTTCAATAGTATGGCATAATGTCCACTTTACACGACTGTTGTATGAATATATCATGAAACAAATCTCCTTCTAAAGTATCAGTCTACTGTGTGGTATAGACATAAAGTAAAAAAAAAAATTACGCTAAAATTATATAATAGAAATTGTCAGGTCTGACTGGCAACTCTAGTGACGGCAGCTAACCCCTATTTAATTCTGTGGAAGAATTGGTATGATGCCACTCCTCTTTGGCATAATTTTGATCCCTTTTAGTGTAGTTCTGCAGGTTAATTGAGAGAAAATATAAAGTATACAATAAGTGAAATCTAAATAGCCACATACATTATAAAATGGTGTCAGAGTAAGAAGAACGTAGGTTTCAGACCACATGTTTTGTTCTGAGGTTAAAATTTTTTCTTGCTGTAACAGGCGAGTCAGTTTTAATCGTCTAATTAAGCAACCAGTTGGGTTGCTTTTCTGCATTCACATGGAGCAAATGGAAAACCGGGAGTGACTATATGTTGATTAACTAGCCAATTAAACACCTGCCTAACACTTTCTGGTTTAGCAAAGCCCTCACTTCTCAAAATCATTAGCATACTGCTAAACATATAACTTTAGAATGAAAACATTTAATTTGAAAAGGTGTTGAGCTATTCTCCACAATCTATATAAAGAACTGCAAAAAAGAGTACCTGTGAAATATGTATGGCTTAGGAAAAAGAAATCAGACTTGCAATTAGGCTTCCTTAGTAGTGCTCTACACATATATTCACTTTAGAAGCTTATGAAACTGCTATAAAAATAAGATGTATATGCAAAGAAAATTATGTCCTCTGTTGAAGAACTCCAAGAAATATTTGGGTAAAAGAATGAACAGTTCAGATATTTCCAGGATTCCCTATGAATCTGGGGTAACAACCTAATTTTTCTGATAGATTTCCCTAAAAATATAGTCCTTAATTAACATTTATTCCTTTATTAAAGGTATTCTGTTATTCCTTTGTTAAAGATATTCTCTGAATTTTTAAGTTAATCACTCTTAATATTGACACAAGAAAATTTATTGTTAAATTCTTTGTTAAATTAATTATTTGTCTTTTTCACTGGATATGGGTAACAGATTTCATATATTTGTTTGTTCAGTTTATCATCCTACACATAAATGTGAAATTTTATTTAAATATCACATAGAACATAAAAGTGGGAAGTGACTTAGTGATAGTTTTTTAATTTGGTGCTAAATTTTTTTTTAAAATGAAATTCAAAGAGAATAACTGTGTAATATTACACAGCTAATACTAGCTTATGTAGGGATCAACTTAAAATATTCTGTGCTCATGTCCAGCAGTCTTTCCTTATCCTGAATGATTAGAGTATATAGTTTCACTTTTGAGGTATCCATCTAGTTGTAATGCTCAATGCCTTAATTAAATTAAATTGTCAAATTTAAACCACATAACATGGTTATCAGGTGTCATGGTTTATGTCAGTGGCTCTCAAGTCTCATGAATTACGGACTTGACCAAATCTAGCATTTGTGATTGGTTCATTGTCTAGTGACTGGGTTAGTGGTGTGCCTGCTTCACACTGCGGTGGAGCCAGGATACAATGTAATGGAAGAAGGATATCTCTCTCTGTCTCTCTCTCTGTCTCTCTTTCTGTCTCTTTCTGGCTCTCTCTGTCTCCCTCTGTCTCTGTCTCTCTCTGTCTCTCTCTCTCTCTCTCTGTCTGTCTCTCTCTCTCTCTCTCTCTCTCTCTCTCTCTCTCTCTCTCTCTCTCTCTCTTCTCTTCTCTTTGGCTTATGCTTGCTGTTTACAGCAGCCCTGCCATGCCACCCTGCCTTGGAGCCAACTACAGTTGGCTCAGTTCAGTGCATACATGCACTGAAACCTCCAAGAACTGTAAGAAATAAACCTTTCCTTCCTAATTTTTGGCATCAGGTATTTTGTCTCAGCATCGAGTAGTGTAACTAAGACAGAATTTGGTAGCAGAGCAGTGGGTTTCTGTGACTGTACCTGACCATGTGGATTAAGTCTTTGAAAGTGGCTTATGAGCAGAGTTTGGAAAGGTTCAGAGATGTCACCTGAATGCATAGAGCTGGAACAGTTTAGGCTGTATCACAGAGGAAATTCTGGCCAGAGCTCAAGAGACCAGAGGCTGATAGCCTACCAGTAAAGACCAAGCTTAGGACATTTCTGCTCGAAAGATGAACTGAATTGGTTGTTGGACTCCAGTCAATGTATGTTAAGGCTTGGCAGAAAGGTTGTCTGCATTTTCTCATGTTTAGAGACTTTGCCTGTGACTAAGACTAAGGCTGATGGACTGATTAATCTGTAAGAAGAAATTTAAAGGCAGCTGAATGTTGAGGGGTGGCATGGCTATTGTTGGGGATTTTTGGCCAGATTTATGTTGTGAATCAACAGCAAAGAGAACAGCAGGATGATTTAAAATGTGAGTTTAGTGAGAAAGCTTTGGACTGTAAAGGTAGAGCTGAGACTTTGATTGCTGAGAAAAAACAGAGAAGTAAAAATAATGGCATGGGGGGATCCAAGCAGGCAGTGGGTCTCCATCCTCTGCAGCCTCAGAAATGCAAATGTGAAAGACTTTGTTCAGAGAAGAAAGCTGCAGAGCACCATGCTCCCAAATGGTGGCAGCAGCCATATGAGATTCCAAAATGGTGGCAATCATATGAGGTTCCAAAATGGCAGCATCCATAACATACTTCACAATGATGGCAGCCATATGAGGTTCCAAAATGGCAGCACTCACCCAGGTTCCAGAATGGCAGCAACATAGAGAAGCTTTTCCTCACAATGAGGTTCACCGAGCCCAGCGATCCAGGCACTCAACCTTTACAGCCAAGAGACAGAAGCCTGGCTATTCCTCCAGCTCACAACAAACCTTGGCAGCATCTATATGGTACTGGTTTCAGGTGCAAGAGAAATGCACAAATTCTACATATAAGATGGTTTCCATGCTGATTGCAAATGGCCTAGCATTCCAAGCAGTGTGCCCTAGAGAGGACACTATATAAAGATTTAATGGTGAAGCCAAAGGTGCAGTGGAGACCCCAGAAGTTTGTAAAAGCCAGGAATGTAGATCATCGAAGGAAAGCTGCAAATACCGAGCAGAGGGCGCTTAAGAGAGAAGCTGTAAGGAGTAAAAATCCCTGGAAGCACTGTGGACATGGAATCACCCAGCCTTTTGGAGCTTGCAATCAGATTGCTTCAGATGCTGAGTATGGAAATCTAGGACCTAATGTTCACCATGCTGGATATTGGACTTGCTTTGTTTCCAATGCTTTGTATTCCCCTGTTTATAACTTTTCGAATGGTAATGTTTATCTTTTGAATTTGAATTTTGGAAATGTGTAACCTTGTTTCATTTGAACAGGGAGTTATAGTTAAGAGTTTGCCATAGATCTCAGAGGAGACTTAGGGCTTGAAATTTTCAGCAACGCTAAACCTGTTAGGTTTTAGGCAACTCTTGGAGATGGACTAAATGTCTTTTGTATGAAGGATGTGCATAAGTCTTTGGGGACCAGAGGTGGAATGTCATGGTTTATGTCAGTGGCCTCCAAGCCTCATGATTTATGGGCTTGACCAAATCTAACTGTGATTGGTTCAATGTCTAGCATTTTGATTGGCAATGTGAGTATTTCGCCTGCCCAGGATATAAGGTATTGGTGGGAAGAAAGTGTGTCTTTCCTGCTGGTTTAAGTTTGCTCTTTGCAGCAGCCATGAACAGCAGCCCCACCATGCCATCCTGCCTTGGAGCCAACTGAGTATGGACTGAAACCTCAAGAGCTGTATGAAATAAACCTTTCCTTCCATAATTTTGGTCATCAGGTATTTTGTCTCAACAAGAGTGAAAAGTAACTAAGAGATGAAGCGTATGTCGTTCTCATTGTTTTCAAAATAAGAAACTGAGTCCCAGATTCGGTCATTTTTCACCCAGGTAAGTAATGGAGAAAAAATGGCAATCTCCATAATTTCTTTTCTTTCTCCTACCACATGCTGCTTCCTTTCACTGAGGTTCACTTTGCGATGTTGGATGGGTTGGTAATGATCTTCTAGCATCTAGAAATGTTTTTCAGAAATGCTAATACTGATTTCAAAGAGGTGTGATATTCTGAATTAGAAAATGAGTTGCTTTCCTTTTTTTTGTGAATTGTCCAAATAAATGTTCACAAGAAGAATCTTGACAAGAATAATTACAACCTGCTCATTTTCCCCTTTATTTCATCAACAATCATCCCAGAATATTCTGAGAAGGAACGCTTTAGGAGCAGAGCCTGACAGTATGGCTGTGCACTGAAGTGGAAAGCCAGTGCTCAGTCCATCAAGATGACCCTGCAGTAAAATGTCATTGTGGTCTCTTCTCAAGTTATTGGCATTTTACCAGCTGCTTGTAGTTTAATGGGAAAACAATAATATACAGTTACATGTCAGAATCAGAAAATGTCAGTAGATGATGTAATCATTTCTTTGAAAAACGAGAGTCTTTTAAAACAGCATATGTCATGCATATGCTGATGAAATTGTGCAGTCACTTCATTTGTCTTGCCATTAAAAAATCAATTTTAGTTTTAGAAATTTGCATGTCATAAAAAATGAGGCAGTATATGTTACCGATTATTTTTGAGGAGTACATTTCACATTTCAGATTAACACCTGGATTATTATTCTTTGAGCATATTTATGACCAGTGGCAGGCAAATTTCTCAGTGCTCTGACCACTTTGTCAAATGAAACTAATACTTTTATTTCTTTGTGTTCAATTTTATGCACTATGTGTAATGAGATGGGGATATCTAGAGAGCATTTAGTATTTAGGATTCTATTAAGGAAAGAGCAAGAGGTAATTATTAATCATGATTTGTCTTGACTCTAGAGTAGAAAATAATCTACCACAGAAAGGATGAGATTTTGATGATAATTTTTTGGCTTTTGTTTTTGCAAGAAACTTATATATGCTTGCAGGATAATAAAATTGCTTTCTCAGGTGTCTATAGGTTTTGTTTTATATGTATTCCCCTGTGGTCTCTACTTTGTACAGTGTGATTCCCTTTGTATGGACTAGTAGTGTTGGTTCTGTTCCAAGTAATGCTAATGGATATTTATATATATATTTTTAAATTTTACTATTAATTCCAGCTGTTATTTATTTTAGTTCATTAAGAATGTAGTCATCCTTATCAGTGTTTCCAAAAACAACTTCAAATTTACTTTTAAATATATTACATTTACTGGGATTTGACAAAACTATTTTAAAATCTGTCAATAATAATAAAATTCAAAGCATCACACACTTATACACAGAGAAGCAGAGACACAGAGAGAAAAAATGGCAATCTCCATTTTTTCTGCTAGAAATCATAGAAAAAGAGAATTTCAATGCCTGCTACAAATAGTAAGAAAATGAATGAATCATTTTTAGTTGCTAAGATGAAGTTTATCTCCCTGATTTCCTACAGAGGAGTTTCCTTTAGTAAATGTAAGACATTAGGAATAAGAAAAGTAAAGCCAAGCCCTATGGCTTTCAAATAACCTAGTAGCTCATTATCTTCTAGTGTACTGTTAAGATCGGCATGATTTACTATAAAATCTCCAGGTCCATACCAGAATCAGTGTTTGTTTTTAGGGTACTTCAAAGTTTGTTTGTTTGGAATTTGTCCCTCTTGAAAGTTACCTTTAAGCAATATACTTAATTGGAGCAATTATGGGCTTTAGTAAATGATGTAAGGATGAACAAGGCGTGACCATAAAGCAACTGAATCATTTGTTTTGCATCCATGACATCAGTGATGCTTTAGATTTGCCCATCAGAAATACTGTCTCCAGGAGCCTTGTTAGCGCTTGTCATTTCCAGTTTTTCTGCGTGTGATCGATCTATTTCTGAATAACTTTTTTTAATTCCTCAAATCAATTAATATATTCTGGGCTTAGAATTCAAGTTGATTTATAACTTTCAAAAACCCCATAATGTTGGTGACAGTGGAAAAGAGTGATAGCTTGCGACCAGATGCTAAAGCCATTCAAACTAGAGTCTGTGTGGTCAGCTAGCTTTGAGTATTGTGTATAATTTTTGGATCAAAGTAAAGGACGGATTTAAGATTCTAAATAGTATGGGGCTCATAAGAATTTTAGGGAGTGGAAAATGTTGGTGGAACGTAGTTTAATGAGGCCTACATTATTGAGTAAGTTATTGTGAGATTTGGGGTATCCTGAAGTGTTTAGTAATAAGTCTTTAATGTTTTCTCAAATAGAAAAACATGGGGAAATATATTAGTCCATTGAATTTACTCTATGTCGGTTCTTCACTTTTAAATGTGATTCATCTCTTGAAGAACTGAAATAAATATTCAAAAAAGTCTCACCAAAAATCATACCTGTTTCTTTCATACTTTCATAAATAAAAGTTATAATGTCCATAAGGAAAAACTTAAGTGCATTAGTCTATATATAATTACCAATTAGATCTAATTATATTTCTACTTATTTATTACTGTCTATGCTAGCATCATACTGAATACACTGAGTTAGTTTTCTGTTCCTATAAGAGAAATCCAAGATAAGAAAATTCTAAATAGATAAAGTTTCCTTCCACTCATCAGTTCTGGAAGTTTACTTTACGATTGATTTTGAGTCTGTGGTGAAGAAGCACATCACATTGGTGTGTGTGATGGAACAGACAGACTCACCTAGCAGCTGGGAATCAAAGGATCAACAGGAAACAGAAAGAGAAAAGATGGGATCCCAAGATTTCAAGTGTATGCCTTGAAAACTTCCCAGTGGGCTCCACTTCTGCAAGATTCCATCTCTGTCCCATAATGCTGCTCTCTGAAGATCAAATTTCCAGGATGGGTCTTGGGTGAACAGTTAAGATATGTACCACAGCAGGCATTAGCAATATTGAATTTTCATGCTTAATGGTTTTTAGCTTCAAAACTGGACCATTAAGAGAAAGTTTGAAATCTGACTTGAAAAATATGAGAATTGTGATATTTGTCTTTATGGATAGAAAATAAAAAAGCACTCTGCTATGAAAAATACCAGTATATTAAATAGTTATAACTAGATCATTAAAAATTAATGTGTTTCCAAAGCTGTAGAAGGGCATGGGCTTGACTATTTAGAATTTTCTCATATTGAAAAAGAGAATTTGTACCTAGCAATTCATAGGGAGAAAATAGAGTAAATTCTGCAGGTGTTAAAAAATGTGTAACATGGGTATTCAAAACTTTATCTAACAATTGATAAAATAGAGGTATTATAATAGTTATTTAAAACAGTAAAATAAGCCAAACAGTTTGTGTACATCTTTCCTAAAAGGAAAGAACATACATTTTTGAAAGAAAAATATAAAGCATACTTGAAATAGATGTTTAAATAGATTGACAATAATTTTTTAAAACAGTATTCTTGGGCTGGGGATATAGCTCAGCATGACACAACCTGCCTGGCAAGTGCAAGGTCCTGAGTTCAATTCCTGATTAAAAAAAAAAAAAAAAGATTTCCATTTCTTCAAAAAAAATTCTACTTAGAAACAGTAAATAGTATACTGATGCAGTTAATAACAGTATCAGTATCAAAACTTAGAGGCTATGTAATGTTCAAAGAAGTCTTCCTGATCTATGGTTCACTTTCCTCCAAGTGAAAATTTAGAAAAGGAGACCACTTCCAGTTTGTGCCTTCATCATCTTCAGCCATCTCGAACATCTAGTTTCCAAGATTGCATGCTTTAGCAGGGGAAAAAAAAAAAAGATTGATTTTTTTTTTTTGTACTGGGGATCAAACTCAGGACCTCATGACTGCCAGGCAGAGGCACTGTGCTGCTGAGCTATATTTCTGACCCAGGATGATGATTCTAATGGACCAATTTGAGACCAGCAGACATCATTTGTGATCACGTCTTATTGGCTAGAGTTTGCCAATTTTCCATATTAACTTCAAGAACAACTAGAAAATAGTCATGTGCTCTGCCCACAGGAGGAAATGTTTTTGGTGGCACCTAGCAGTCCTCTCCACTGACAACAAAGAAGATAATAAATAAATTTACTTTTCGTTCCACATGAGTAGATACACATTTTGGACGCTTCTTAACAATTTTGCAAATCACATTTGTTTTAGTTCATAATTAACTAATCTTTCAGGGAAACTGGGATGAGGACCTTCATTAGTAATAACATAAGTAAACACACATCTCAAGTTCTCAACTTGGGTTAGTCTCTTTTTATTTGTGTTTTTATCTTTATAGCTGACGAAAAAGCTTGCATTAAGACCAGGAAAGTGTATTAACTATCATTTTCTCATAGTTTACATGTGTTTGTGTTTTTACTTCTGTCTTCAAACTTCAAACAAAAAGTTGGTTTTTCTTTGCAGGAGTCTCTTTTAAGTCTCTTTTCCATTTTCTCAGTTGTGTGTGTACCTAAACTAAATGAAACAATTCTTGAATCCACCTAGCCAGGTGATGCTTCAGAGTGCATGGTCAAGGCTTACAATCACTTGATATGTGGTCTTTAATCCTTCCCTCACCTCTACCCTCTTCAACTTTGTGAATGTGACCATCCTGCATTGGAAGGAGGTGGTGGTGCTGGCCAAGTGTTCTGAAACAGTAGGATTAATTTTTTATTTTTTTAGACAAAAATCAGTGTAGAATCCTGATGTTTTTCTTCATGCCACTGATTGCCTACTGCTTCCCTTAAAGTATTTACTTATGATATTAGAGTCCAAGGCAATGATAACATTGTGGCAAAATGCAGGTGCTCAAGTGTTTGTAATAATGCTAATGTACAAAGCACATTTATATGTGTTGAAACAATTACTTTGATATTACAGTTGCCTACAGCATTCAGTTCAAAAATATGTTGTACAGATTTGTGGCTTGTAAATAATACCTGCAAAATCACAAATTTGAGTTTAACATTTTTTATGTCAGTGGGATTACAGATTTAATGTCTGTAACATAAAATTGATGCACCAATATTTTTGGTACTAGAATCATATAGAAATTCTCTTGTGCAGTTGGAGAAGAATATCTTGTGCAGTGGTAATCAAAACACATAATGAATGCTTAAATTTAAAAAAAAGTTAAAATCTTACTATAGTAAAACAAAACCAAATGAAACATTGCTGTTAACCCCTCCACGTACTTTCCCATCACTTTGTATAGCTATCCCTTCCAGACCTCCTCCTGGTCCAGAGAAGTCCACATTTGTAGTGCTAGGAAAGAGTTATTAGAATCCCAATAAGTCATTCCAATCTACTACTTCCAGTGCAATCCAGGGTGAGAGTAGGCAGTAAGATGCATTTGCATTTGTAGGATATCAAGGGGTCCAAAGTCCAGTTAGAACAAGGCTAAATGGAACAAAGGTAATGACTCAGCGTCAAATTCAGGTGTTATTAATTTGTGAAGAGAGGAGGTTTGGGGATAAGCGACTGTGAGAAAAGCTGGGAGCACAGGAGTGCTGTGAGCTGGGCTTCGTAGGAGACCTCAGATCATCTCTACAATATGGAAAGAGAGATATGCAGAAAGAGTAATCTGAATAGCACAGATTGGAACAGTGGCTGGTGTTTTGGGGTTGGTACTTGAGTTTTGATGTGTGACCATCATGCCCTGATGTGTCATGGCTTTATCAAAGCCCAATCTCAAAAAAAAAAAAAAAAAAAAAAAAAGCAAAGCTCCTTCTCAGTCAATAGTACAGTGTCACTTGGCCAAGCTCATATACACTACTTGGGCGCTTTGGTGGCCAACACTGATATGTTGCACTGCTTCAAGGACTACACATCAGCAACATTTGCATTGCTTAAAGCCAATTGATAGGATGAAATATCATAGCCAGCTCTGTACTGATCAATACACAGAAGTAGGGCCAGGTGCTCTACTTTCAAGGAGAGACATGCAGGTGGTCCTCCACAACTGTGCACACACTTATCCCATCGTTCCTGTCTTTTTCCTAAGCAGGTCTAGAAGTCTAACTTGGAAGTAAATGATTTCATCTCCAACCATGACAGCATTGTTACTCTGTCTGGTTTGGTGATTTTTGTCAAATAAAATCTTAATGGTATGGCCTCTTCCACTTTCTTCACCTGATCTGAATCCTTGTAACTTCTGTCTGTTCCATAAAGTTGAAATGAGTGTGAAAGGTTAACCTTTTAAAATCAACTCAGGGTATCAAGAAAGCAAAGACAGCCAAACTAAAAACACACAGAGTGAAAAGTTCCAGAATTTCTACAAAAAGTGGCAATAATAGGATTACTGTGTGAGGAAATGAAAGGGATTATTCTGAAGAGGGTCACTGACAATGCATTTCTTACTGAAATACACTTTTTTAAAAAATTAAACATTCACCCTATTTTTTGAGCACATGAATCAATCTTAGAGCACACACAAAGAGCTTCTTATAGCTCTTTATAGCACTATCCTTCCATTAAGATAAGAGGAGCTTGCTAAGTTAGTAAGAGTCATCCTTAGCTTACTGTAAAGAACTAATAAAAAGTATCTGAGGAGATATATTTAACCTGATTTAAACACCATACAATCTACAGGTGTATCAAAAATTATATGATACCTCATAATATGTACAATTTTATGTTTTCCAAATCAGTTAAAAATTACTGATTTAACAAGAAATATTGATAATTACTTAAAATACTGATAAGTAAAAATAACAAATATAACTTAAAACACATTTCTACCATTGTCCAATACTGTACTGCATCTCTCATTGTTTGTTGTAATTCAGAGTTGTTTGAAACTTGGAAGAGATGAAGAAAGAGAGTTGGACTGAATTCTATTCAAACAAACTGAATGTCCTTTATCTCAAATGTTTTTTTGGATGACAATGAATCCTGATTTTTAAATACATAGGCTCATGCCTTAATACAAATTAGAGAATAAAATTACTTAAACATTCTCTGAGGAAAGCCAAGTTTCTTCTGAAAAATGTGTGTCTAAAGAGAAATCCCCTCTTCTTCAGCTTGATTTATAGACATTATTGAAATACTTCCTAACAAATAGTTTGAATCATGTCCCATCTACAAGGTAAATGGATTATTTGGTGCCCAAGAGCTTCGCTTGATAATTTGGAGGCACAAAAATGAGTATAGGTATAATTGACTATTATCTTGGCCATAAAAGTATCTCAATTCCAGTCATAGGATGTCTATTTTTACTTCATTTCTGAATTCTGCTTCAGAATATGGCTAGAATAGATAATCTATAGTGATAGCAAGAAAATGGGTAAGTTTTGCCTTGAGAATATTTAAATGTTGATGAGTGTACAAATAATACATATAATAATGAATTATAGTATTTGTATGTATTAACGAGTGCCAGCCAAGACCCAGTCTGATATCAAGTCCTGGACGCCAAACACCTGTGTCTCAGGCAGCTGGTCCTCTTCTGTCTCTCCCACCTTTGAATTGGAATGTGCTGTTGCTGTTTTGACATCTCTGTGGTACCTGATTCTCCCACAGATACTGACTGCATAGCTGATTAGACTTGATCATTCTGATAATCCCTAGCTTCTTTGACAGGTAATGAGTGGATCCTTCAAAGTGGTGCATCCTTAAAAGTAGTGACTTTTTCATTAAAAACTCTTTGTTTCTTACTGTTTAGTGTATTTATGTCCTTTACAAGTATGCAACAAATTACTTTGTCCTTCCTCGTGTTGTCTGCAGAAGTACACTGAAACATAAATGCCCTAATCTATTATTTAGTTACTGCAATATTTTTGAAATTCTTTTGCTCGTCTTCCACTCTCAGCCCATACAAAAGGCTCTGATATGCTTGTTTAGCTCGAGACCATTGAACACATCAGACCTCTTGAGGCACTGAAGCTAGGGTAGGGTGATGTAGATGGTGAGTGCTTCACAAATACTAACAAATATCTCCATTCATAAGATATGTAAATCATCTCAATTAGAGGATGAACAGTAGGTTACAAACAAGTGTAATGAGACAAATATGAGGAATAAGTACATTTTAATATTACTTTACCTGTTAATAGCTGCTTATTCTATTAGATGGAAAAGACACGGCCAAACTGACTTATAAAATTCTATGTTATAGCGCAGAAGAATAACCTGTCCTCGTCTTCATACAACCACATGAATTAGAGCGTTATTTTTCTTACCTGTGGTGCTTCTCTAATCTGAATTTCCTCACCTGTGAAATATCAAGGTAGAACTAAAGTAGATGAAGCTTAACGTTCACAATTTCAGGTGTCATTGTAGGTACAGTTCAAAAAGACTGAAAGCATATGGCGTGAAGCTGAAAATGGCAACATTTTGAAAGAAAGAGAAAACATACAATAATATACCTTCACACAGGTTCTTTTTAGGGGCTTATTTTAATTTTAAATGACACAATAATTATATGTGTATATATATAATTATTTTAATAGAATGATAAATGAAGTTGCGTGTCTACCAGGAGAGTAAAGGAGTCAAATAATTTGTATGCTAAGGGCTACACTGAGAATTTCCAAAAGCAGTTTCACCCTAAAAATATAGATCTGACTTTGCTACCTGCTGTCGGATCTAACCTACTTTTAAAATTTCTGTTTAAATGTTTGATATACTGTTCAGAATTGGAACATACTCTTAAATCATCTTTCTTTAATTCACTAAGAGCTTTATTTTTCAGTCAGAACTGAACTGAACTGAGTGAAAGAAAATTATGTTGGCTTTTGTGATGATGATTGACTTCGTAAATCCCTGGAATGTGAATTGTAGAACAAACTGGGCAGAAATAACATCTCTATGGTCTTGAGAGTTCTGATCCCAAATATGGTTGTGTATTATCTCCATTATTCAGGTCGTCCTGTTTTTCTTCATTGAAGTTCGTAATTTCCTCTGTATATCATTTCTCATGTTGTGGTCTGGCTATTTCTGATAATATTTCTTGGTTATTGTGAACACTATATTTAAAACTATTTCTTACTGGTACTGCTCTATCGTTAGATTTTTATTTTTTATCTAGTATTCTCCTTATCTTTCACTTTTATGATAATTCCACTTTCTTTTATATTTCCTGAGAATTTTATTCTTATAAACAATGAAATAATGAAATGTTTATCTTTTTCATAATTCATTTTTAACCTAATTTATTTGTCCTCCAATCAAAATCAGCTAGCAGTGAAGAAGTGTCACCAATGACAGCATTTCTTTGTCCTAACATGGAGACATGAATGAAATGGAGGCTCATCCCTTTCCTTCATTTTTTTCCTTCTTTCTTCCTTCCATGCTCTTCTACCAAGCAGAAGATGAGGGCATTCACTAAAAGAGATCTGAGTCCATTTGCTTCTTTTGAAAGCAATCACATTTTCTTAAGGCCACCCTGGGAATGTTCTATGTTTATTTTTTTCCACATAAGTGATACTTTAAACTGGCTTGTTATTATGAACATTACCTAAATTATGCTTAGTACAGTAATGTACCATGAGATAAAAGAAAAGTTGACATTTTGTTTGCCTTTCTGAAAGTGGACCCATGATGTTAAGTTGTCATTTAGCTGTTATTATAGTGTCACCATCAGGTTCCACTTCTTATCCCTGTTATTTTGCCTGAAATTAATAGCTCCTTTTCCCTCAGGTTTTTTTTTTCTGATTTGAGAATGCTAAAAAAAAATTTACATCACAGAAATTCTTACAATTATGAGTACAGTAAGAATCAACGAAACCAAACTGGAGGTAGGGAGTGTTTTTTCTTAGATAACAAACTCATGTTCTAAATTGAAATTTTAGAGGTGGTATGTTAACGTGGGAGCTTCTGTCCATGTTTGCAAGTGTTGGCTGTTCCGGGGAGTTGAGTTTCCAGAAGAGTAGCATGTTAATAGCTTGGGCTAAATCCTCCTTAAGAGGAACACCTCAGAATCTCACAAAAGCAACCTGTGTGACAAATTCCCTTTTCCTAAAGGAACACTCATGGTGAGTGGAGCTGAGAAGACTAGAATGTGTACCACACTGTAACAGCTAAACCACCACCCTCTGACATTTTTATTTATAATAATTTATATAATTTAACTTTTTTTGGCTCAGTATTCATGCCTGAATGTCCTTGATGTCTTTAGTTAATTCACTATATCTAATTATTTACCAATCAAGAGAGAGCTTAATATGATATCATCCACCCCTGTGTGAATCACTTCCTGAGTACTGGTCCACCAGTATTTATCACCTTAGTGCATATTTAGTCAATATTTTTCCTTCCTTTTGGTGGTATCTCTTCCCCTGTAAACTGGCTGAACATTAATTGTCACTTTGATTAATGGCTTTTCCTGCTCTGGGATTTGGAGTAAGCCTCAGAAGCTACAGCCTGTGGAACTCTTCTATCGACTGAATTTCTTGATAACCTCCAAGAAAATTTTTTGTCTGCTAACAGGATGAATGTCAGTAAAACCTAAATGCAGAACACATTCTTATGAAGCCATGTTTTAAAAAAAAATGCAGCCTTAAACAATACAACCACTTTTTGCTGAACAGAATATGGAGCAGCTCTCAAACTTGTCACTGACAAAAATAAGGGCTCTGAAACCTGTAGGAGATAACAAGTTCTTTGAAGGGTATTAAATGCTTTGTTAGCAAATTAGTTTCAGATATAGTTACTGCTAAAAGATGTTTGGCAGTTGACATATGTATTCAAATTATGATACTTAGAAAAAGAGTGGTAATAAATGTCAATCTAATGTTGCTTCTGGAAACTCTGATTAGCTAAATATTAAGCCTGCATCATTTAATCCCCTCTCATCACATTTAACAAGCAATTTCTATGATATAAAATCTAAAGTATCAAAAAGCTTCCTGAGTCCTAGGAGATAGCACATTAGTAATGCATGTTGGTTACTTCCCATTTGGTCCTTCACTTCTGCCCCATCGTACCTAGCTCAGCACTAAACATTGCTTCTCCTAACTTGATACCTACAGGCAGTTCCACATTTGCTTGTATTTCTCACCCCTGAGGCTGTTTACTGCGAAAAGCACTGTACTTGTTCATCTGTACAACCTTGAGTCAGCTGGCAATTTGAGCTACTGACAAGTCTGCTCTTTCTACTGATTCATATGGTTTTGTTTGGACCTGAAACAACTAACAGCTGCTTATTTACATGCCAGTTTGTGTGATTCTATGCTTTCACTGATGAGGCTCTCTGGCACACATTCATAGCTCAGTAATTAAATCCCATGATTTAATAAAATGGGATATTTTGAAATGTTGAGGTGACAGTGTGATATTTCCAGAAAGTTTTGCAGAGTAGTTGTGAATTTTTTTCTTTTTTCTTTTAGGTCACAACACTGGTCAACACAAGCAACAAAGGCCCATCTGGTAAAAAGAAAGGGAGGTCAAAGAAAGCCCATGTCCTGGCTGCATCTGTAGAGCAAGCTACTCAGAACTTCTTGGAAAAGGGGGAACAGATCGCTAAGGAGAGTCAAGATCTCAAAGAGGAGCTGGTGGCGGCTGTGGAGGATGTGCGCAAACAAGGTACGGAGAACGATGTTGATCAGGAAGGCCGTGCAGACGGTGGACTCTCTCCTTCATGGTCTGCATAGATACTTCCTGAGAGGACTGCTTTTATTATTCCCTTCCCTGTCCACATCTGTCATTTTTAATGGGGGTTGGAATTAGAGTCACACATACAGATCCGTTTCTGTTGGCGCAGTGCAGCAGAGCCACAACTACCCACGTCTGCTGTTGCTTCCAAATTTTTAAACTGTTGTCTTTCAGTAGATAAAAACGGACTTCTGTGTCAAATCAGATGACAGGATGGAAAGACTTTGTACTTGGAGAATCACTAAGTAACTCAGGATTTTAAGGCTAGAGAGGGGAGAACATATTGCAATGTAGGAAAATTATTGTATCTATGTTTCCTAAATGCGTATTTGCAGTCCCAAGCTTTCCTTGTATATCTAGCTAGCTAACTAGCTGGCTTTTCATACTTTTTATTTTTTAACATTTTGAAGTCTTTATTCATTGTAAAATAAACATATGTAACATTTACCATTGTAAATGTTTTTCAAGTTTACAATTCAGTAGTATCAAATATATTCATGTTTTGAGAAAGTATGTCCAAAACCTTTTCATCTTACAAAGATGAAATTCTATATCTGTTAAGTAATTCCCCATAACTGCCTCCCATGATCCCTTGGAAATCAAAATTCACCTTATTTACTTAGGACTTCACTCCTGATAAAAGTTGAATCCTATAGTAATAATCTTACTTTTTTATGTCTGGCTTATTGCACTTAGTGTAAAGTACATGTTGTAACATATTCTGGCATATATCAAAATGTCCTTTGTTTTCATGGCCAAATAATATTCCACTGGATTTAGGTTCCACGTTTTATTTACCCATTTCTCCATCTGTGAATCCTTGGGTTGCTTCTACTGTTTTGCTATGAACGTGGCTATACAAATTTCTCTTTGATTCCTTACCTTGAAATTTTGAATATGTATCCAAAAGGAGTAGTGCTGGGTCATATGGTAATCACATTTAAAATTTTTGGAGGAACCATCATGCTTTTTTTTTTCAGAGATTGCACCATTTGATATGCCCATTCTTAATTTACAGGGCTTTCAAATTTTCTGTATCCTTTGTTTGGCTTGCCTATTTTTTATCATACCCATCATAATTTATGTGAAATGATACCCTATGTGGATTTAATTTATATTTCTCTAACAGTTATGCTTGGCATTGTTTCATATGCTTGTTAGCTATTTATATGTTATTTGTAGGAAGGGTTATTTGGGTCCTTAGCTTATTTCTTACTTACTTCATTTTTACTTCATTTTGATTTGACTTATAGAGAGTTCTTTATATCACCACTTGATCAAATAATGGATATCAACACTTTATTGAATACTTTGAGGTAAACTTGCAAATATTTTCAAAGTATCCCTTTTCTCTGTTGTGTCCTTTGACACGGACTTTTAAATTTTATTCTATGTGGAATCTTTAGTGCAAAGTTTTAGAACTTGGAAATTGAAGTGGACCCATCATCTCTAGCATGGCATTATTTCAGCATTTCTTATCTCACTGAATACTGTGAGCATCTCTTCAGAAATATTGATGTCCTTCTTGTTGCTTCCCTTGTCTTTCTAACACAGCCTGTTATAATATTCCACTGATTTTTATCTTCTAAATATCAATTTAGAGAATCATTTTTTGCCCCATTGATTCAAAAGCATCTTTTTTTTTTAACCTGCCACAGGGCCTTGCCTTATGCAGTTTCCTTGTAAGCAGTCAAGAGTTACTCACTCTGCAGATCCCAGCTCAAAGAGCATCTTTTCAGGGAAGTCTTCTCTGATACTCCTATCATAGCAAGCCATTTGCTGATAAA
This sequence comes from Cavia porcellus, assembly GCF_034190915.1. Lineage (NCBI taxonomy): Eukaryota > Metazoa > Chordata > Mammalia > Rodentia > Caviidae > Cavia > Cavia porcellus. The sequence goes on from NW_026947501.1 coordinate 32,888,173, forward strand.
GAAGATTATATTCAGAAATTACGAATACAACATTTGGAAAAAATAATCTGTTTGAAAGTGCCTTTATCAGCACCTAAATGTGTCTTATTTGTTGTTATGCAGTTTGGGAATCAAATCTATTTGTTTTAATGTTCCCTAGTTTCAGATTTTTTTCTCAATTTCTTTTGTCTTTCTCTTCCCTCTCCCTCCATCCCTCCCTGCATCCCTGCCTCTTTCCTCTCTTTTCTCTCTCTCTCTCTCTCTCTCTCTCTCTCTCTCTCTCTCTCTCTCTCTCTGTTGCAGACGGATTCCAGGGCCTCATGCCTGCTAGACAAGCATTCCGTCACTCACTCAGCTACTCTCTTGGCTTTGTTTATCCTTTCTTTAATCAAATAATAAAAATACTAGCATTCTTTTATTTTCAGCATGAATAAATATCAGAATTTGTGACGTTGTGGGTATTTTCTTTTCTTTTTCTTTTCCTTTCTTCTTTGGTACTGGGGATTGAACTCATGATCTCATGCTTGCCAGGTAGGCACTGTGCCACTGAGCTAAATCCCCAACCTCATTTTCATATTTTTGATGAAGAACCATTCATTTTTATTCTTTTCAAGTTTTATGACACTCGTGGTTATAATTACTTAATCTGGCAAGGGTACACCTAAAATTATTTTTATTTGTATTATTATTATATCTAACATGACTAGTCAATTCTTTAAATTTCTTAATGATTTAAAAATATTGTGTCTCAACATAGCATGTATGCTACATTAAAAAATATTCAGTATAAGCATTGATTACATTTTTTTACTCTAGCATATTTTCATAGCAATTTCCCATTATTCAGCCTAATGATCTTCAAAAAAGTCTTTGAACACGACTGTGGTAGGATACATATTACAATCATGGAGCAAAAAATTATTTTAAAAAATTGTTGGTGTATTTTTTTACCTGCAACCTTTTATTATAAAGTTTGGTAGAGATGGGATATCCGTGTAGATGGAATACCTGAGACAGAGAGAGACAGAGAGAGAGAGAGAGACAGAGAGAGAGAGAGAGAGAGAGAGAGAATCAGAGACAGAGAGACAGACAGAGGAACAGTGACATAGAGACAGAAAAAGATTTATCATAGCTAAACTAATTGACTTGCTATATATTAGCTTCCTAAATTAGCATTAGATAAGAGCAGTGATGTCTATGCATGGCGTTTTACTCCTGAAGCACCTGGCACGGTGCATCAGCATATGGCAGGTGAGAATGAGCACGACTTTGGTGGGAAATCATCAGAGCCTTAGAATCTCAGGTAAGGTGTTAATCTCACTTTGGTAAAAAGAAAAGTTGGTTATTTAAAATAAATCATTTAAACATTTCAACATCAGTTTCTCCATTTCTCAAATATAGATGATTGCCATATTTCCACAGTACGGTGTTTACTAAGTGAGGTCACAAGGATTTTTAAGGGCTTAAATAAAACGCAAATGTCACGATAGATTTATTAGTCCCAATTTACTAGATTACTCTGCATCTGTTTGCAGTGGCTGCTCTTGCTATCTGAGAGCTGTCCTCAGGACTTTTAAGCAGAATGCGAGAATGCTGAATCAGCATCCAGTGTGTTTCCTAAACAGGGTTGAGCATCTGAGTGTGGCTCAGACTCGGTGGGACTTGCGTGATTTAAGCTGTGTATGAGTAGATAGCTGTGGGGCTGTCATCACAGAGTTTGGTGTCTGGGAAATGAGGAATGCAAAGGGAAATTTCCAGTCATGTCTTTACACTGAATCTCTGAGCCAAGGGAAGCGTGGAACAGAAGATACAAAAAATGTTTTTTGTGTTTATCATCAACATCTTTCTGCACTATGGAATCTTTGCAGCATGAACTAATCTTCTGGTTCTGAGACTTTTAGCAAATGTAGAATGAGGAGGTTTAAAATTTCAATATCTAGGCCTCACCCTGTCAGTTAAATCAGTAGGAACCAGGCAGGAATGTTTGAGGCTACCCTTGTAGTTCCAGGTGCAATCTGAACAGAAATGGACTAAATCTTTTTTTTTTTTTCCCTTCAATTCCACATACATGGTTGAGCAATCCTTGTTACATAGGAAGTTGTTTACATGAAGCTGATGCTGATAATCATATGAGCTTATAGCTTATGTAGAGGTAAGTAGATAAGACTTACATGGGAAAAGTATATATATATATATATATATATATATATAGAGAGAGAGAGAGAGAGAGAGAGAGATAGATAGATAGATAGATTTTTTTTTAACTGGGGATCAACCTCATGGCCACATGCTTGCAAGGCAGGCACTTATGCTGCTGAGCTAAATCCCCAGGAAAAATATATTTCATACTAAAATGTTATGGATGGATATGTCCTATGCCAAATAATATGTCACCAATCCAGATACATTTTATTCATTTTGGGAATATGTGGGTATATACTGAACAGTCTCAATTTATAGGATAGTTATGTCCTTACAGAGTTACAGGAAAAAGTTTGTGGATAAAATTAATCTAGAATGAAGTGCAGTTTCAACTGAATATTAATTAAAATATGTAAAGAATAGCAGAGTAAGCATTTGAAGTGATATTCAAAAACAAACATAAAATAATGATGTGAACAATGGAGTGTGGATAGAGAAGCCCCTATTTGATGAGAGCTTTTATAATCAGATGAAGTTAGACGTACGATAAGATGATGGGCAGGGGGAGTTCAGAACGAGGCTGAGTATAAAGAATAGGAAAGACCAAAAGGAGGACAAGAAAGACAGAGAGAATAAAAGAAACTACTAACTAGCTGATTGTTGCCTACTTAAGTGATTTTCAGAAGCTTATGAAAAGGTGACTGAATCAGAGAAAGACTGACACCAGACAGATTGCCCAAAAGTAATTACAGTAGCAGGGGAAACAAAACAGAATGCTATATTTAAGAATCTAGAATTGGGCTGGGGGCAATAGGGACAGGAGCAAGAAGCTGACTGCTAACAGAATCGCAACAGCAACCATGAAAGAGTAAGGCATTTTCCAATTTATGGAAGAGAAGAGGCAAGAGTGAATATGCCTGCTGCTTTTGAACAGGGATAGGAAGATTTAAGAGGTGACAGGGGCTGGGGAGAGAGGGCCAGCTTGATGCTTAACACTGATGACTGTGAGCATTGCTGAACAGATGGCGATGCTATGGGAGCAGAACTTTGATGAAATAGAGAAATTTAGGAGTGTATGAGGTTGATAAATGAAGCTCTTAGAGACAGAGTTTCCATTAAATATGCACCAATAGAGAAGAGTAAAGGGATGAAAGTACAGTTTTGAAAGAGTAAATTAAGATTAGAAAAAAGAGTAGAAATAAATTAAAAGGAAAAGCATGTCCTGAAATGTAAGAAAAAATGACTTACTTTTCTCATTATTGAGAAAAGTAACTAAGGTTTATTTAGTTCAATGTTTGTAGAGGCTTCAATATGTAATCTGCTGGCTCCAATGCAGAGCAGCACATGGCAGAGGCTATGGTGGCAAAGGACAGTAAAATCAACAAGAGAGGGAGAGCAAGCCTCTTTCTATCCCTTATACTGTAGCCAGTCTTCAGGGTTTAGGGTGGTGCCCGTCTAGTTAATGGACTGATGGAACAATCACCACCCATAATCCTTACATCCTTAATCCCAGTGTTGTGCTACAAATCAATCACATACTGTAGACGTAGCCATCTCTGTAAAAACCCTGTGAACACATGAGGCTTTGGGGGGACATCTAGACATAAACCATAACAGTGACAAAGACAACAGAATCCTGAAATCCAAAGAATGAAGAAATTTTATAAGGAGACAGTGATCAGATCTAGAGACTGACTCTAGAATATTGTAAGCATATGAAAGTCTGGGATTGTAGAAGATGAACAATGAGGACACACTTTAGGTTTTCTAGAAGAGTGTCATTAAATATATTGAAAAATTCATTTGCAATTGCTCCAAGAGCAATTTTTAAATGATATGGTGAGGTAATTGTTGTACACAGGAATTTCTACTTTGCAAATGGTCATTCAGCTGAAATGTTTGTGCCATATAGAGTGCCACAGAATTTAATATTTTTCTTGCTTCACATGCTTTTCTTTGATCCTGTAGATAATTTATACTCACCTGAGAATCTGTATGTTACTAACATGTGCATTTCTGGAGTTTGGCACAATTCCTGGTACCTAGCACTTACTACATGCTTCAGAAGACTGGCACGGAACAGAAGGAGAGAAACAGAAGAGTACTAGAGAAACATTAAGAATAAACAGAATTTATTTGATTTCATATGGTTCTCAGCCTATATTACATGTACTGAGAATGTGTGAAAGGAGGAAGCCACAATTGTAAATATAAAGGGAAAATTCTCAGGTTGTGTGAAGTGATATAGTAAACCAGTAGAGAGGTGAGATGTACTCAGTAGTGTTTCATAGAAAACAGTGAAGGCCAAGGCAGATTGAAATAACTTCATTTTGTGCTGGGGATATAGCTCAGTGGCACAAGTGCCTGCCTGGCAAGTGCAAGGTGCTGGGCTCAATTCTGGGTACAAAAATAGACTTCCGGGAGAACATGGCGGACAGATAACAGCAACTACCGGAGGCTCTCTGAAAACTAGGCTCAGAAGCCAGGTATGGTGCGGACTAAAGAGACATAAGCAGGTGGAGTTATGCTCTGCTGACTCAGGAACAAACTCGGCTGAGAGAAACCAACTCGGAATGCAGTCCTGGTGCTAAAACAGGAACAGAAAAGCCTCGCTGCTGAGGCTGGACCCCACGCCATTTGGGTTTCCCGCCGCGCGGTGGCTGGCTGCCTCTACATCGGCTCGGCAAGGAGAGAGACGCGCGGAAACTCTGAGAACGGGAGTCTGTGAATGGAGTCGAAAACAGGACGGGCAGGGAGGCATGTTCTGACTTGTGGCGAGGTGAGTGAGAGAAACTGACACTCCACCACAGTTTGACTCCAGCGGACTTTCTGGGCCCGGGCAGTCCTGCGGGAGCAGGGCGCGCTGGCGACTCCAGCCACACATTCCCCTGTCGGGCGGGATTGGTGAAAAGTGCCTGGCCTGCGTGACGCTGCCGGCGGACCCCGTAGGCTGGTCCAACCCAGATCCCAGAGCCTGACGGAGGCCGGGAGGGGCGGGCCCCCGCGTAGGCTGCCTGGTGTGCAGCAGTGAGTGGAAACACCTAACCGGCGCAATTCGATCAGGCTGTGGCTGACAGAGAGAGAAGCTAGGCCTCTCATATAAGCTTGCATACATAAGGAACAGAGAATATGGGAAGAGGCAGCAACAAGAAAGGCTCCTCGGCCCCCAATTCTGAGAAACAGGCAATAACAGACACCGCACCATTACACATAAGGCGCCATATAGAGAGCCTCATAGACCAATTCAGGAATGAAGTTATCAACGACCTGAAGCTAGAAGTATGCAAAATAGTTAGAGAAATACTAAGCACCACCCAAGAAAAAACAGATGGTGGAATGGAAGAACAGAAAAAGAGGGGAGAAGTGTTTGATGGAGAAAACAGGGAAAGCATAGAATACGTGAAGCAGGTTCAAAGGGACTACCAAGAAACTAAGAAGTCTATCAAAGACTGGCATAACAGCTTGAAAGAAACTAAGGACAGACTATCTGAACTGGAGGGCAGAATTGTAATATGGGAGAATGAAATGAAAAACTTCTTAAAAATAACAAAGAAACAAACAGCAATAATACAAAGACAAGAAGATGATAAGAGGAGCCATAACTTAAGGATTAAGAACATAAAAGAAGAAGTAGGGACACAAACAAATGAACTACAAAAGCTACTCACAGAAATAATCCAGGAGAATTTTCCTAATTTAGCAAAAGGTAAAGATACTCAGATGTATGAGGCATACAGGACCCCAGCTACCTACAACCCAAACAGAGCAACACCCAGGCATATAATAATAAAAATTCCAGAAATTCAATACAAGAACAGAATATTAAAAGCTGTCAGAGACAAGAAGCAGACCACTTACAAGGGAGCACCCATCAGAATTACAGCAGATTTCTCTGCACAAACCATCAAATCACGAAGAGCTTGGGGGGAAATAATTCAAGCTTTGAAAGATAATAATCTCCAGCCAAGATTGAGATATCCTGCACAACTGTCCCTCGAAATTGATGGAAAAACAAGGTGCTTCCAGGATAAAGAGGAACTGGGGGAATTTGCAACCACCAATTCAACTCTACAGAGAGTATTGCAGGATATTCTAAAAAAAGAAAAATACAAAGAATCCAGAAATAATGGAGGCCACAACGAATGGAGCAGAGAACAAAGTGAAGAAGACAAACTGACAGCTACTGACAGAATAAGAGCTCAACAGAAATGAGGCAGAGAAGATTGGATGATAGGAACAGCTATTTTGGAGAAAATGACATCTTAATAGGTAATACTGATTTAGTATCATCTTGTTTTGAAGTCTCATCTAGCTTTTGTCCTTCTGTCTCCAATGGTCCAAATAGGTTGTATCTTACTGGATTTTATTATGTATGATAGTATAAGCAAAAACCTTTTAAAGACAAGGAGATTATACAGAAACCATTGTTCATTTTCTGTTAGTCGATTCTAAATACTCTGTAATGCTGTCATTCTCTTGAATGGTTTTACATTGTTTTGATATACTTAATGCTACAGTATACGAAGTTGTACTCAAGGATTTCAAGGAAAGAGATAATATGGTAACTACTTTTAGGTCAGGATTATCTGGTGGTGAAACACTATTCTGCTTAAATGGTTATGTTTTGATCTGTGCTGTTTCGTTGTTACGCCCTCTTTTATCTCAATCTCCACTCCATTATTTACTTTTTTATTTTTATCCTTTTAATTAAAGGAAAAAAATAGCAGGATATATTATAGTAACCCACTTTGACTTTCCATTACCTCGATTTAAAGCCCTGTATTACTCTCACCATCTGGATTTTAACTGATGTTCCCCCATTCTGTTTTGCTGGATAGTATCAGGTTCGAAAATTTAGGCATCAGCTGTGAAGATAATGAGATTCATTATGAAGCCCATTCTCATTGACTTTTATCTATTTTTGAAGACCTACAATGTCTCCAATGATTTGGTTTTGTCGGTTTTATTCTTTACAGTTTTGTTCAATTGTATTGTAACTAACAATATAGGCAATTCTATTAGAGATAGCGGGAGGCATTATGGTAACCATTGTTGATCACCTTGTATTATGTTTTCACATTATCTATTATGTCCACCCTTTTGACTTGACTGATTCTGTTCTGTTATGTCACATTTGGTTTTACTCTCTTCCAAAAAAGTAATAAGAACCATGGGAGCAATGAAACCCAAAATGTGTAATAGTCATTGTACAAAAGAGAGGAAAAGAAAGTGCTCTGTACTATATAACTGCATGTATATTTAAGTGTATAAGATAGAAAATGATATCACAGAGTTTTATTGGATCATTGAACAGAACTGTTTGCAGTATCATTGATGGAATGTCCACTTTACAAGCTTTAATTTTGTGACTTGAACAATTATTTCTAAGATGACAATATGTAATCCATTAACTAGTAATTTCCTACTGTTCATTTTTTTTTCTGCAAATCTGTATAACTTGTACCCTTTCTCTGCTTTTTTTTTCTTTTCTCCTTAAATAAAATTTAAAAAAAAATAAAAAAAAAAATAAAATAAAATAAAAAGCAACCCCCCCCAAAAAAAAACAGAAATAACCTCATTTTGGAGGAAGATTGAGATGATTTTAGTGGACCACGGATATGTGATATCTGCCCATTCTTGGGAGACATTTTAACCATTTTTGTACTTGACTGGTATCTCTGTAGGTCTTCCATACATTTCTAAGGTATTTTATTTATTGTAAACAACTGTTATTTCTTTGTATGCAGCTGAAAATACCAAATTATGACAAGGTTAATTTCTCCAATTGCCCACTCTGTGCAGTCAAAAATCAGAACAATAACAACACAGCCCAGCCATTGAGCTGTGTCTGTCCATTGTGTAGAGTGAGATGTTCTTGGCTATTACCCAATGTTAGCAGAGATCTCATGGGTTAGGGTGACAAGAACTGCCAATAAAAATGATGGTTTCTTTCGGGAACCACTTTCTAAATCATAGTGATGAAGAAACTCTTACTGTGTATGCAGGGTTTCTTTAGCTGGTGTGACTAACTCTACCTAAGGTATTTTATTTATTGAAAACAACTGTTATTTCTTTGTATGCAGCTGAAAACACCAAATTATGACAAGGTTAATTTCTCGATGGGGTGATATCAGGTAGTTCTTTTATTCTATTTTTACCCAATCAGTTTTTTTTTAGTAACTAGGGGCCAGTGAGTTGAGTCATAAAAATCAGGACTGAAAGTAACAGAGAAAATGTGAATGGTTTCTTTTACATCTCTGAGAAGAGGTGAACTTTCGCTTCCTAATAATCTGGCTACTGTCTTTTTCCTCACACCCTGTAGTGGAATGGTATGGGTGGAAGAAACTGGTCTAATAGAAATTCCAGTTGATATCATTCATGTGAACGCCCCAGTGCAGAGCTGTTTACCTGACCAGGAAGTTCTCCTTGTCATAGAGTTGTGCCCTCCTGTGCCTGGGAAGCAACACTGCCAAGGAAGGGGAAGGGAGTGTAGCTCTCTTGCAGCCCTTCTGCAGGGGGCAGCATCTTTAAGGAGAACTGCAGCCATTACCAGGATGTTGCTTCTCCTCCGAGTGTCTTTTTTCTTGTGTCCTTTGCTTTGTGTCTCTGTTCTTGCCCTGTTTTTGGAGGTGTCTATTAGAGATGATGGGCTTCCTTTGCCGTGTGGTGACTCTGCCATGCCATGTGCCAGACTGCCTGGTATGGATGTCTCATGGCAGTGTTACAGCAAAACCTCCTGGGCATCATGAGGTGAGATTTCACTTTCTCTAGGTTTGGACATGCAGGTATCCCCTAACAGCAAATGTTAGACAAAGGAAGAAAAGAGTACTTCCTCTTCATGGGTCTCATATCTCTAAACATTAATTTTACTGCATGTAAGTCTGTTATCTTTCATAGTTATGCTATTCAAATATAGTCATCCCTGGATAACTATAAGTGATTGATTCCATCACTCTGTGTATGCCAAAGTTCATAGATGCTTACATTCCTTCTATGAACTAGAGTAGTATTTCCACATAACCTATGCATATAGGTTACTTATAGTACCTAATACAACCTAAACACTATGTTAATTTAATTATACTATACTTTAGGGAATTATGAGAATAAAAAAGATTGTATGTTCAGTACAGACAAATTTTTTTTCAAATATTCACAAATATTTGAATGCTTGGATGTAGAAAACAGAAACATGAAGGACCAACACTAATATAATAAGGTGCCTATATATGATTCAGTGGCAGACCTTGATGCAGCAATGGTGGGTGTCTCTTGCTTGGTCTATCAGTGCATCTCAGCTTGGATCTTGTGAGGATCTACTGCAGGTGCACACTACTACTCACTATCTCTACCAAGATAATTCCTTCCTTACAGAAGCTCTCTTTTATAGGTGTTTCTCAGAGTGAAGCTGTCAGACCACTGGTTTCAGAATCTAGATAGGAGATGTCCATAAAACTTAAATTCATAGATCTGACCAAAGTCAGACTCAGTATATTTAGCATGACCCTGGAAGTCTTCACTTATAAACAGTACACCAAGTAAATTTGTTTGCTTCTAATGCTTGATAATGATTAATGGCCTCGGTTTAATAAAGTAGTACTTCAGTTTTTGAATGCTTTTGTTTGCAAATAATTTGCAAACCATCTTCCCCACACAATCACCAATGTGAACATCTGTTTGAAAATTGCAGAACAAATTGGGTTCGGGAATCAAGTTAGCACTGTGGTCTTTATAAATGTCATCCTTAGTATTATCTTTTTCCCATTGAAAAGGATGCTGTCAGGACTGTGCTTGTAGCTCAGTGGATGCGTGCATGCTTAGCATATGTGAGGTTTTGGGTTCAATCTCCAAATTCAGAGGAATAGAAAAGAAAAAGAAACAAGGACACCAAGGAGGGAGGGAGAGAAGGAAAAGAGGAGGCGGGAGGAAGGAAAATAAAATAGGAAGAAAGAATGGTATTAAGAAATGAAACTAATTTTCATAAATATTAACATCAAAGTGCAAAACAGTACAGAGTAGTAACAAACTTAGAGATACTTGTACTAATGACAAGATAAATTTTGTTGTGAAAATATCAAGAAAATATGAATGTTAAAATGCCATAACCCTTAGAATTCATCTGGCAATAGTTTTAGCAGTTGCATGTTTTGTTAAGTAAAACACATTTGTGTGCCAAAGTTTCCCTTGAGGGCACAGGTGTGTGTCTGGTTAACAAAGAGGCTTTGTCGCAGGAGGCTGTGAGATAAAGGCAGATTCTTCTTTTATCAGACCCCTCTCTCTCTGGAGCTCTTGGCCTCTGAAAACGCTGTAATTTTTCACCAAGAATAATGACGACAGTTACCCCTTTTTATTGATCACCAAACTCTACTTGTAAGACATCTTGCGTGTATTTTCTCAAAATCATTTTATTAATCATCTGAAAATTATTATCCACATTCGACAATCCATGTTGGTACTATGACATTGATGCTGAAAGGTGGCTAGAAATATAAATAGACTAATTAATTCAGCAAACATATATGCGAAAATGCTATGCACAAGGTAGTAGCTCAGTTGAAAGCATAAAGAAAATCTTGTCTCTGCCTCTAGGGGTGTTAGAGACAGACACAGAAATAAAAATGTAAGCTAGTGTTTTCAGTCCATAGAAGTACAGTTTGAAAATGAAACAAACAAAAATGTGATACATGAAATAGAATACTGATAGGTTGACCTTCATATTAACGTTAAAAGTTTTGCTTTATGAAAGAACATGGCTAGAAATTTGAGGCAAATCACAGACTGGGAGAAAATATTTGTACACTTCATAACTGATAAAGAGCTTGTACCCAATAATACACAAAATACTCTTTAATTCAGCAAAATGATAATGAAAAACCTAATTAAAAAAAAACTCATCAAACATAGCGAGTATAGATGGCCAGTAAACATACAGAGCAGTGTTATCAACATAACATATGCAGACTAGGGAAATGAAAATTAAAACACCAAAAAGATTTTACTGTATATCTCTTAGAATCACAAAAATCTCTACAACTGACAATGCAAATGTGATAAAGATGTGCACTTCAAGGAGTTTCACTCATTTAATTGCAAGTTCATGCAGTCATTTTGGAAAGTACATTAAAAGTTTTGTTTATTGATTTATTTATTTTTTAGAAAACTGACCATGAGATTACTTTACAACTTTGTGATCACAACCTCTTTTATTTACGTCATGATTAGAAAACTTCTACTTACATGACATTCCCTAATCACGGTCCATATTTTAAAGTAAACTTTTAAAAATTTTAAGATGAGTTTAGATTTTGGTTTTTCTTACTTTTGCAAGAAACCAAAGAATGCAAATTATTTATTTTTCAACATGTACAGATCTCAAGCATTAATCAGTACTGACAATCAAATGTGCTGAGCATAGTTGTAAAAATAAAACAATAAAATATTCTGTTAATATATTTAGAACACTAGGGTGGACAAACATAAAAACTGAACAGTTCTTATCTTTAAACTGTCTTGCAACAAGTCTATATTTTATATCTGTGCAAAAAAAAGTGATTTCAGGACTATAAAATAACACTTTTGCAATCTAAATTTGTCAATGTAAAACTGTCTTTGCTTTTACAGGAAAAAAAAATTGATTTGCAAAGATACATAGGTGATAGGAGGGGGAGAGAGAGAAACAGAGGGACAGAGATAGAAAAAGAGAGACCAGTGAGGAGACAGGAGAGTGGCCCCGGCGCGTACCTCTGTCACTTATCTTGCACAGACCTGCCTGGCTGAGGGTGTGTCCACAGGAGTGTGCCAGGAAGGAAGGAAGAGGATTTGGTGTAGACTCAGGTTCAAATTCCAAGTTGCCAGTTTTTCATGGTGCCGCTGCCGTCTGACTGGCTCAAGTTACCATCTCTGTTCCAGTGTTTTCATGAGTTCAGTGGGGCTACTCATAAACATACCCTCAGGAGCCACTGCAAAGAGCAAGGGGTGACACATATAAAACCTTTTAGAGGCAGAGCACATGGCTGTCTAAAAACACCCAGTAGCCATTGCTTTTATTGTTATCCTCAAGGCCATTATTCTTGCTTTAACTGAGAAGCATGATCTAGCAGATCACTTGCAAAGCCTATGACAATAGGATACTTCTAATTAAAAAAATAACAATGCTGGTAGACCACGAGTTCACTTCCATTTTATCTGTAATGCACCTTGTTTTTAAATAAATTTTGTTAACCCAAACATCTAATTCTAACCATGCATGAGAGAAAACATTCTGCATTACCACATAAAGATGAAGAAACTCAGTTATCCTCTCTAATAGCTAACTCTGTAATTCAATCAAACAATGCATTTGACATAAACAGCTTGAGTAACAACAGGATAGGATTTCCAGGATGAGGCTAATTCACTGATGCATGCCTAAAGATGACACAGGTCAATGACTTGATGCAAACCAGCGTTCTTCAAGCTCCTGCCCCCTCTAAGATTGAGACTTAGTGATCAGGCTTCTGAAACAGGACTTGGCTTTTGAAAAGATAATAAATGGGCAGGGCAAAGCCTTATAAAGCCATGCTGACTTTTGCTAAGTGCATGGTAATAAAAAGATCCCAAGGGGACAGCCCTCCGGAGGGACATATAAGAGATATGAAAAAAAAATCAGAATTTACACTAAATCATGAAGATGGCGTCACCGCATTACAGCGTGAAGCAGATGTCTGACTCTTTCAGAGCTGATAATGGACCCCCTGGTTCCATGGGAAACAGGCAGACAGGAGAGGCTGAGGTGAATTCCCTCTTTTTGAAAAGAGCCAGAATTCCTGAAGGTTGGCACTTGTTCTTACGTTCCTTCCATTAAGGAGAACAAAGGGCCACTTCTAAAGGCTGGTCCCTCCACCTCAGCCCTGGGCTCTTTCCTGTGCCACGTTTTGTAGGACTTTGGGTGAGCATCTTAATCTCACATTTTCAGTTTCTTCTTTACTGCTGTAAACACCCAAATAGCATGCAAACCTGTTAAATGTGAAAACAGAAAACCATAGCTAATCTAATCATAGCCACGCTCCAATGTACCAGTCTGTGACACTTTTAGGCAAAGCTTCTTAAAGATTAAGACATGCCTGTTGAAAGAAATCTCCAGTGGAGTGAAAAGAAAACCCACAAATTGGGAAAAAAAAAAATCTTAGTGAACCGTCCCTCAGACAAAGGACTTCTGTCTAGAACATACAAAGAATTAAAAAAAATCAGACCCCCGAAATTCAAAGACCCAACCCAAAAATGGGTATCCAAGATGAATACACAGTTCTCAGATGAAGAAATACAAAGGGCAAATAAATACATGAAAAAATGTTCACCATCATTAGTCAGTAGAGAAATGCAAATTAAAACCACACTGAGATTCCATCTCACTCCAAAAAGAATGGCCAGGATCAAGAAAACTACCAACAACAAATGCTGGAGAGGCTGCAGGGAAAAGGGAGCTCTTCTGTATTATTGGTGGAGTGTAGACTGGTTCAGCCACTTGGGAGGTCAGTTTGGAGACTCCTCAAAAAGCTGGGATTGGAAGTTCCATTTGATCCAGCTATTCCACTTCTGAGCATATTCCCTGAAGAACTGAAAACATCATACCACAGTGATATATGTGCACCCATGTTTATAGCTGCACAATCTTTAATAGCCAAATCTTGGAAACAATCTGAGTGCCCATCAACTGAAGAATGGATAAAAATGTTATGGTGTTTTTATACAATGGAGTACTACTCAACTATAAAGAATGATCACATTGAGATATTTATAAATAAATGGATGCAACTTGAGACCATAAGTGAAATAAATCAAACTCACATGTATAAACACTGTATAGTCTCCCTGGTGTAAGAAATGATGAGTACATAGGATTTTGTGGTAATCATAGTTCCCTATTATATTGCTTTGAAGCCTTATAATGTTTTCATTCATTGGTTGGAATGTTTTTATTCTGTTTTGTTTGATTTTATTATGTGCGATAGTATGAACAATTACTTTGAAGAAAATAAGGTATTATAGAAACCATTCTGATTTAATATCATCTTGATTTGAAGTACTACCAGGCTTTTGTTCTTCTATTTCCATTGGTTCTATCATGTTATGTCCTTAATTTTAATGAGTGATAGCATAAACCAATTTTTTATGGAAAATGAGATATTATAGAAGCCATTGTTCATTTTCTGTTATTTGGTTTTGAATGTCCTGTAATACTTTCATTCCTGTGAATGGTGTTATACTGTTGTATCATGTTTGATATTATTGTGTGTGAAGGTGTGCTGAATTACTGCAAAGAAAGAGATATGGTAGCTACTGTTAATATCCAGTTGTCTTGTTGTTTAGTGCTGTTGCTTACATTGTTCTGTTGTGATTTGCGTTGTTCTGTTCTCTTTTGTTTTATTCTTTTTAAAAGAAAAATAAAAGATTAAGTCATGCTCAATTATTCAATTTCCTTGCTCCAGAGTCACTTAGTTTCTTTTTATTGTGTAATATAATTCATATTAAACAACACAAGGAGCAACAAGAATATGAGTATATAGATCCTCTGCTTGAGAAATAAAACATTGCTAACGCAGTGAAAGCTTCTCTTCTTCTCAGAGTCTGTATTTCCTTGTTTCCATCTTCCCATTTCCCAGACATCTCCAGAGAACCGCGGTTCTGAATTTCAATCCCTATTTCTATGCATTTCCGTACAAACATATTGGTAAAACAAGTAATACCTGCCCTTGCAAAACCATCATCTGAATCCATTAGCATGCCATTCCTCTAACACAAACTTATTTTCCTTAAGTTTTAAAAGTAAATTTGTTACTTAAGAATGAATGATCTCTTTCTCCAGCTCATCTCCATGGAACCTGCTTAGGTCACAGGGTTTAAGCTCAGCTGTTGATCACATGTCAACCTTTTTTTTTTCTCTATATCATTTACTTAATCTCTCAACAGTTTCCCTGCAGTTAACACCATCCCTCCTGCCTAGCCCATCCTCGTGTTTTGCGTCTCTTGGCTTCTGAAATACCGCCTTTCCCTTCCGCCTCTTTCTGGTAGAACATCTCTTGAAAATATAAATATTAGAATCTCGCAGGACACAGCATGGACTTTCTTTTCTTCTCTATTTTGCAAATAAGCCAGTGATGATGAGCAGCTATGGCATGCATGTTACTGTTTTTATTTTAATACAAAAGATGTTAATGTAAGAGTTGTTGCCTTCTAAACTAAAACTTCAATATTCAGGTTTAATTGCAATGTTGGCACCTCGCAATAATAGGTTGGTTTGGGGTTGCAGTTTGGCACTCAGTCTGTACAGGCGTCACGGTTGTCAGTCAGTGATTCTGAAACTTTTCTTGTGACTACTGGCTATGGATGTATTTATACCATACTGTCTAAGTAGACCCTTCTCATTTTCTCCACTTTAGCAATGGGATTAAAAATCCAGTACCTTACGGTGGTACGATGAAACTTACACTTTATTTATCTTTGTGTCTTTCTTTTTTGTTAAACCTCCTAAAAAC
The DNA here is from genome assembly GCF_034190915.1 of Cavia porcellus. Taxonomy (NCBI): domain Eukaryota; kingdom Metazoa; phylum Chordata; class Mammalia; order Rodentia; family Caviidae; genus Cavia; species Cavia porcellus. The sequence continues at coordinate 32,903,808 of NW_026947501.1, forward strand.
ACATTGTGGTGCTCGTAATCTTGTTTTTAGAAACAGGTTGTCTCTTGCTGCTGAATTCATATTGGAAAAATCGTTAATCTATGATAATATATGATGTGGTAGAGTAGGGTCCAAAGAGGAATGACCTCTGTGCTTTTCCAAGTGCGCTACTTGAGGACAATGGGATCTCCAGTTTGCTAAAAACTTTGTATATGGCATGTGTAAATTAGACATTATGTGCTATGATTCTTATTTGTTAAATAATAATGTCAATCTTATCTAATCAGTGAAATTTTAAGAATCATATTAATACCAGAAAAAACTGAAATATTATGGTTTATTTTTCAAACTGAATATATGAAAATCCAATTTCTTGTGCACGCTTCATGTTTTTTCTTTGTGAAATTTGAACATAAACTGATGGTCTATATGAGGTATTTTAAGTAAACGTGCAGGTATTTTTTTTGATTTTTAAGAAAGTTAGTTTCTTTTTTATCATTTCAGCATGTATTATAAAGGTTTAATGAACTTGGCATGATTTATTTGAAGTTGTAAATTTACAAACACATTCTTTCCAACTTGAGGATACTTTAAATTTGGTCTAGTTGTTAAGCCAATCTGGCCCTTTATTTTGAATTTCTAAAATTATTTGTGGGTCTATAAGTTAATACATGCTGTTGTAATAATGTTTCTCAATTTTCTTGTCATTGCTTTTTGTATTTTTATGCTCCCATTGATTAAATGAAATTTGATTGTCTTTTTAAAGCATAAACATATTTAATAGCATTGCCATTTTAAAAGCCCTTAAGATGAACACTATATTTGAATGGGCTGTAATTCGTTGCTTCTCATAATAATTATATTATAATTCCCTGATGTGGATTCATATGTGGGTATTTAAGGGATTACAGTTCAAAAGTATTAAATATTTACATTCATTAAAACATGATTTTTGGAAAGGCAAAAAGGAAGGATACTAATTAGTTTACTTCTAATTGTAGACTTTATGAACTTACTGCTTTGGTAATTTCTTAAATGTCACAATTAAAAATATTGACCCGTTCCTTTATGGGCTTTCGTTGAAATGGTGGCAGTCATCTGTGATGTTATATAATAAATTTAAAATATAGTGTTTAAATATAAATGTGATTGCTATGGCTAATATTTCTCATTTTCAAGCCAAAAGCTCTAAATAACAAGTGATGGCTTTTCTGGGTATAATCATCTCCAGAGAGCTACAACGTATTTTGTTTGTTTTCTTCCACAGAAACTGAGCAGGATGTCTTCACCATTAATTAAACTGTGTTTCTCTGATCAAGCTTGGGCTTATCTCTGGTTTTAGTTTCCCACTTAGGAAACCAAATGTTTGAGTTAGATGTTATCCAGTAGCTGTTTTTATGTATTTGCATTTTTTTTTTAAGAGAAGAGTTCCAGGGACATAACTCAGCACCTACTTGGTAGGCAGGAGGTCCTGAGTTCCATCGCTGATACAAAATAACAAACAAACAACAACAACAAAACCAAAAGAGGTACAACACCAGGACTGTCTGCACCATGGAGTATGGCTGGGGACTCTGTGGAATCATTAAGATCTGTAGTCCAATTAAACAATGTTCATTTCAGTTTCTTACTTACATATATTGCTGAAAATCAGGATTCCTATGTTAAGAAACCTGCAAAATGGGTGACCATCATGGTATTTCTCCAGGACATCAGAAGGATGGAAGATACCAAGCAGTTGAGTGGCTCTGTGGAACTGGTAGACAAAAACCCCCTGATCACTCAGCAGTGCCCTATATATTCACCAACCTGGGCTCTCATCCATTGACATAGATGATATGTATTTATGGTCATTGATGTGCTTCCTGCAGCCCTAGAGGAATACAGGGAAATTTAGCACTTCATCCTGATGAAATGGAAGGGTAAGATGTATAGAAGACGTTCTACTGATGAGAAAGAGCTAATAGCTAGGTAACACATGCTGTGAAACTTGTTAATTATTCCAGAAAAAAAAGAGAAGGTTTTTAATAAATGATCAATTCTGCCTAAAGATATAAAAGAATCTGACTGTAAAGACCTAGATGAGCTGAGTTTTACCTAGAAAAATGGCAAAGATAGTGTAGACTACAAAATTTCTGAAGGTTGTTGCCTAGGAAAGAAGGGACATATGCTATCAGGGCCATTTGCTAACTTTTGCACAGAAATGGGATGTAGTGACCAACCTTCATTCTGGTGTGGGTGGTAGCTTCATTCAAAAGGCATTGGTTATCTCATTACTGTTACGTTTGTTCATAGATAACAAAGAGAAAATCTTCCTCCCTGCCGCTAATGAGGTCACAGACCCTGTGACCCATGAGGAGCCCCAGTTGTACCACATGGGCTTCTTGATATGGAGTGGTTTGCAAGGGACTTGGGGGCAGAGACCTTAGAGCACAGTGGCTAGAAAGGCATCCCGTTAGAAATGGCTGCATCTCTCCCTTTCACCCCCTAGCACCTTCTGTGAGCTGGAGACCAAGTCTGTGATTCTCATGTGGTTAGCAAATTCTCCATCAGTTTCAGGCAGAACCATTGATATTTTGAAGCAGTCATCTCTGGTCACAGTGATTATATAAAAGTGGCATCAGCCTGAGGTTGAGTAAACAGGGGCTGGGCTGATGTGCAGCCACAAGTACTTGTGTAATCTTCAGAGGCTAAAGCAGGCCACAGTGCATGAATCAAAATGTAACACAGAGTTAAGCGTGACCTGTGGGAGGCCAGGGTCTGGCCAAGTCTTTTGTGGTAGTTTCCATAATCATCAGGAAGAAAGCTACCTTTATAACTTCCTGGCATTATTTGGGTAAGGTTGACACAGGTAACTCCATTTTGATTCTGGCAACATTTGGGTTTCTTCTGAAAGCCAAAATGCTGGCTGCCTACCTGTATGAGGAAATAAGAGGATCCAGGTCTGCAGGGAGCACTGTGTCGGACCAGAAGGAACCCTGCACTTTGCACTTCCCTTCTTCCAGCTTACTTGAGAAAGTGGAAGATCCTCTGTCTTCTTTTTCCTTTTCTTGATTTATACATAGACTTCCAACAACTACTAAAAGCCTGCAGAGTGTAGTGTAGATGGAGTTCAGTGTTAGTCCTGGAGCTTCAGTGACCCTCTGTGACAGCTGAATCCTCTTCTACACAGCGCCCCCACCATTGTTAGGTTCTCATACACGGTCAGTGTAACTTGACCTTCAGAAAATGGGAAGGTCTAAAAGCCAGAGCTCTTCTGTATGAACTTTCGATTGTCCTTGAGCTGGGATAAACAGAAGAACTGGTACTTTCTGCTTCTCATCTCTGCCTTCTGTCCCTGATTATTACGCATACAATAAATGTCTGTAAAGGAAATGAAGCTCAAACAACTGGGGCATCCGCTGAGTGAACCCCTTTTCTCATCCATTACTATTGCCTGGGATTTTCTAAAGATCTTCATTGTTACAGGCATTTTCATTCTTCTTTTTATTATGATCCCTCAAAACATAACCGAGGAAGGATTATTTTGTTTTAGTGTGTGCTGTTATTTAAGTAGTAAAAATGAACCTCAAAAAACTAAAAGAAGATTTAAGACTTAGCTTAACTCTGTGTTACATTTTGATTCATGCACTGTGGCCTGCTTTAGCCTCTGAAAATCTTCCATTCTAGCTAGGAATCCAAGAGAAGCACCAGGAAAAACACTTAAAGACAGTTAAGTCAGTATGAAACATTTTCAAGAAAAATGCAGCTCCATTTGCAGAGGTCTGTCCAGCTCCATTATTTCTACATTGAGAAACACATCATTCAATAATTTATAAAAACATAATCTAAAGAGAACAATTAAATGTCATTTTTCTTAGTTTGATTTTCAATTCTGAATCAAACATCCTTGACGTAGTATGTTTGGAGCATAATCAACACAATAAAAGGAGTAATAAAACAGTTTGAAGATAATTTATGCCCTTTGTCCATTTCTCAGCCAAAATTTGGTTAAACATAAGCACTCTTCAATTCATATTTTATTTTTGTATTATATTTTGTTTCTAATAGTGTCTCTTTATTAAAACAACTATGGTTATTAAGATAATGGAAAATCTTTCTGTTCAGCTCATCCTGCTCTCATGTCCAGAATTCAAGAAAATATATTGTGAAACCTTTTGTTATATGAACTTAATAATAATTTTATTTTAAACTGGGTGTGGTAGCTCATGCCTGTAATCCCAGCACTCCAGAGGTTGAGGCAGGAGGATTGCTGTGAGTTTGAGACCAGCCTGGTCTACAAAGTGAGCTCAAGGCCAGCTTGAACTACATAGTGAGACCTTGTCTCAAAAAGAAAGAAAAAAAAATTGTTAGTTTAGTGCTAATGAAATTTAGTTCCTATATCTCAAGAACTGGCACAATTTTATGTGACTTCTTTTTAATTCTGATTGACTATCTCCTACTCATGGGTACCAAGGTGTTTTAGAGCCACTTTAACAATTGAAACACATTTTTTTTTTAATACCAATTAGCCACTAGTAAACTAGAGCTAGAAGGCAAGTGCTCTTGTCACACTTATTTCGGGTTTTAGTCTACTTTTTAAATCTTCGAGGTGTTTTGAAAGAATACTATTTTTGACAGTTTTATGATTACAGAATAAGTAATGACCTGGTCTCTTTTTCTTTTTTCTTTTAATCAGGATTCCCAAATATTTGTAGTCCATTTTTATTCATAATGTTCAACTTGCATTTCTCCATGGGAAAATGAAGTTGTAAGTTTTAGCCAGTTTTTCCAGGTGTAGAACTAGATCTTTCTTGTTTTGTTGAATAGTTCAACTTTATGTTCATTTTCACAAAACCTGTTATTTTTCTTTCATGCAGCAACAAAATTGGTTTGAATTTATTACACGCTTCGGTCCCCATCATCTTTCTGTGTAGCTTTTCTTCCATTGCCTTTCCCATCCAGAAAATAACTGTTTTAGTTTTTTTTATGAGTGTCATGGTTTATGTAGGTGGCCCTGAGGCCTCATGCATTTGCATTATGCATTTATGATTGGTTCATTGTCTAGCGCTTGGATTGGGCGGATGAATGCTACACTGTCCTAGGGGTGGAGCCAGCATACAGTGTAATGGCAGGAAGAAGGTGTGTGTCTCTCTGTTTTGCCAGTTTCTGCCTTGCTGTTTGCAGCCAGCATGAACTGTGGCCCTGCCTTGCAACCCAGCCTTGGAGCGAACTGAGTATGGACTGAAACCTCCAAGCCTGTAAGAAATAAACCTTTCTTTTCCTAACTTTGTTCATCAGGTATTTTGTCTCAGCAGCCAGTAAAAAGTAACTAAGATAATGAGTTACATGTTTTTTCACCTTTACTATCAATGTTCTCTGTATATATCTTGTCTCATTTCAAAAGGCATTGAAAGGTAAAGGGTAAAACAGGCATTAGAAATACTAAACTATTTATTATTTTTAAACAGTTTTCTAACATCTTTGTGTAGAAGCATCATTTCTCATCTACCATACTGATCCTCAGACCATATGATCAAGTTATATCATGTATTTGCTTTATAATAAAATCTTAGTCAAAAAGTCATACAATATTTGACCTGAAGAACTGGAAGACTGCATTGTCTGAAGTCATTGTAATGATCAGGAAGCTGACTTCTACAAATTGTCCGTTTCATTTTGCAATTCATTAGAAAAAGAGTAAGGCTAGAAGATGGGTTTCAGGCATGATAGTCTTTTTTCTGCAATTTTAGGAAGTAACAAAGTCTGTGTGCATCATGTGTATAAGTGTTTGTCCGCTATGTGGTACACGGATTACTTTAAGGCTAATTTTAGTGCAATAGTACATTCCATCCATTCTCTATCCCTGGTGAGAACAGGAATAATGACGTGAGTCAAAGACAAAATGAATTGGTGGCATCCTTGGGAAAACACAGTTACAAAGGTGACTGTCTCAGGAGGTCAGTGTAGGATGGAAAACCCTGCATATTACACTACCAATTCCCACTCTCCAGCTGGAAAAGAAAATTCAAACTTAAAAAGTCTGGAGCAGAACTAATTGAGCTAATTTGGACTAATAATATCTATTAATTGCTTTTTATTTAACAAGAAACATTTCATATTAATATTTTCTTCTAAATTTAAAATAACTCAGTTTTTTGATTTTATTTATCTTCACAGTGTGTTTCCTCATTTCAGTAGCATACAGCTACAGGCAATATAGACTAATCAAGTTTCATTCAATCAATGAAATTATATTGTGTATTTATATTAGCATTTTGTATGTGAGGAGAATTATAATATCTACATGAACCTAGGTTGTGGTTGATTAATTTGAAAATCATAGGCCATAAAAGTGTTGAGAATATTATGTATCAGTAATGTTATTAAAATGCCTACAGAAGACTAAGTATAATGAAACAGCCAAAAGAAATAGTGATTTCTGATAAAAATGCGTAATCAGAGCTATGATACTGCCAAAGTATGGCAGGTTCTGCTCGCAGAACTATGGACATAAGATATACCATAAAGCCATAAGGCTACGAACATAAGGTGTGCCATTTTCAGCCACAGGCTCTAAAACATTTGCACGTTCTCTCTTTCCCGTTAAGTGATGAAAGGACTACTGGGCCAGATTCCAAGACTAGAGAAGGGAGCTGTTGAGTCAATAGAGTTGAAGGCATACAACCAGGTCCTTGTCCCCCATTACATTGTGGCAAAAAGATAAATCAACATTTACTGTGTTTGCTTACCAAGGTTTTCAGTAGTTTCTTCAACTTTCCACTGTTGAACATTAAAATGAATGCTCATAAAATTTCATCTGCAAAAAGCACAAAGAAAGGCAAAATTTATATACCTCCATGAGTTTGAGAAACATCATAACAGGCCTTGTTGGTTCTCTAGATGCTGTGAAGTAGTCATAGAGATCAGAATGATGCAAAAAGAGGAGAAACAAGTGAATAGCTTAGGTAATTATCTTCTAGAATTTTAGAAAAAGTACATTAAATGTGGATTTTTAAACTTCCTAAACCAAGAATTTGTGCACAATGGAGTGAAGGTGAAATGAGTTAATATATGTGAAAATATGTATTTTTCAATGCTTGGTCAATAAGCACCTGTTTAACCATTGTTAAAATTATTATATATTAATAATTGCAAAATAAAAAGTCTACCCTTTATTTTCGGACATTTTCAGAGACATGAATCCCAATCTTTTTTCCTCTAGAATCTTTAAAATCAGCTGCATTGCCTGACTTGATATTGTCAAATATTCCTTAAATGTTTTTCAAACTATAGTATGCATTAAGATGCCTTAGGAGCATGTTAGAATATAATTTCTATATGCATATTAAGTAAGATTTTTGTATTAGAAAGATGGAAACACAGACACAGACACAGACACAGACACAGACACAGACACAGACACAGACACAGACACAGACACAGACACAGACACAGAGAGGATGCCGTTCTTGACTTACAGGCTGCCTGTCCAGCAAGACATAGCCCTAGATTCCACCTTGTCCAAGCACTTCAGAGCACTTGCCTCTCTCCTTCGCTGCCCATCTCCTTATGTGCAGAACACAGTCCTATCTCTCCATGCCTATTACCTCCCAAATGGCTTTAGCTGGAAATCACGTTTTTCCTTAAGTAGGATTATAGCAACAATCCTACTTAATCCTCATAATGTAGTTTAAAGGTCATCTCTAGAAAAGCATCAGAATTTCCCCAATGAGATATGATCTTTCTTGTGTGTGTGTGTGTGTGCAGCTTCAAACGATTTGTGACTCTGAAGGTATATATTTTATCTTGTTTGGGGTTTTCTTCCTTATTACACTTATGGATTATACTCCTATGTCTGCCCTTCGTCCATTCCTCGGATTGTAATTACTCAGAGAATGTCCTTATTTGTGTACATTTCAAGTGTCCAGTATGCAACTGTCCATTGCATGTAATAAAAGCTTTCTTTGAAAGGAATGCTTGGGACTTTCTCAAGCATTTTCGTCTTAAAAAACGTGACCCAATGAGTCTACAATGCCAACACATGACCACAAATGTCATGTGTAAACGGAGATGATGTTTCTAAAGTTTGAGACTTAAAACTTAGGAGACAATATTCCTTGTTGGTGTTTTCAGGAGATTTATTAAATATGAGGCTTTATGCACAAAGGTATTACCCTCCTACACACGCATACACAATACACATGTCTCATTTTAAGAGCTCATGTTAGGTTTTTTATTATTTTTCAAAGGAAAAGAATAAAAATAATGATACAGAATTTCAAAGGTAGATACTAGGAGATTAACAATGATTAATATATTGCATAACGGTATTGTCAAAGTAGTTGCTCAAATTGCAAGATATAGACATGAAAAATTTACCAAACTCTGTAAGCATAAACTATTGTTTTCAATTAACTAATAGAGATTAGTGATATAATTTTCTTATCTAATATATATTTATATATTTTCTTTTCCTTTTCTTTTCTCCTTTCTTTCATTTCAGTTGTTGTTTTCTTTTGAGTAGTTTTGTCCTGGTTCATTTTCACAGTATCTATTGTACATTTTGGATCTTATTTAATCTTTTACATTTTTTATACTAGGAATATGATACAATGTTTACACATCTGAGCCTGATTTATTTCACTTATGAATATGATCCCAAGTTGCATTCATTTACCTATAAAAGCCTCCAGTTTATCGTTCTTTATAACTAAGTAGTACTCCATTATATAAAAATACATCTTATTTTATCCATTTAGATATTTGAGTTGTTTTCAAGATTTAGGTATTACAAATTGTACTATTATAAACATAGATGCATATATATTGCTGTGGTATGATGTTTTCCATTATTATGGGAATATACCAAGAAAGGCAATAGCTGGGTCAAATTGGACCTCCAATCCTAGCTTTTTGAGGAATCTCTACACTGGTTTCCACAGTATTTGTACCAGTCTACACTCACATTAACAGTGAAGGGTTCAATTTTGCCCACAGCTCACCAGCATTTGTTATCAATTGAACTTTTGACAATACCCATTCTTTCTTGGAGTGAGATGGAATCTCAGTGTTATTTTAATTTGCATCTTTTGAATGACCAATACTATTGTACATATCTTCATGTATTTATTGCCATTTGTGTTTCTTCATCTGAGAAGTGTATATTTATCTCAGATGCCCATTTTTGGAATGAGTCTTTGAATCTGAGGGGCCTGATTTTTTTTTTCAGTTCTTTATATTTTCTCAGTAGAAATCCTTTGTCTGAGGGATAGTTGGCTAAAGGTTTTTCCCATTCTGTAGGTTTTCTTTTCACTCTGTTGATGATTGCTTTCTCTCTCTCTCTTTATTTTTTAGCAGAAATATTTATAGAGAGAAAGAAAGCTTCTGTCTGAGAGAGACAGAAAACCCACTCAGAGTTTTCTGAGTAGGTTACCAGCTGATTTCTTTTGATGTGCAAGAACTTTTTAACAACATGAGATCCCAGATGTTGATTCTTGGAAGTACTTTCCATGCAGTTGTGTTTTATTCATGAGCTCTTTGCCTATCCCATTTTCAAGATTTCTGCCTGAATTAGCTTCCAGGAGACTTAGTCTTTCTGTTTTAATATTTAGATCTTTGATCTATTTTAACTTTAGCTTAGTGCATGGTGATAGATATGTGTCTAGTTTTAGTTTTCTGCATATGGAAAGCCAGTTTTCCCAGCACCATTTATTAAAGAGACTTTCTTCCAATGATGTGTTTGACCCCTTTGCCAAAGATGAGGTGGCTGCATATCTTTGTAGTTGTGTCTATATCTTCTCATCTGTTCCATTGATCCTCAAGTCTGTTTTTTTGAGAGTATCATGCTGGTTTTATCACAATTCTTTTGTAGTATAGTTTTGAGTCAGGGATTGTGATGCTTCTTGTGTCAGGCCTTTTAAAAACTGAAAATAAGTTGCATAAATATTCTTTCTTTTCCACTTTTTTTTTAAAGAGGAAAAACCCCAGAATTTGAAAACAAGATAATAGAAGGGTAACAAAGAGTAATACATTGTATATTGTTATCTTTAAATTTCTTACTCAGAGTGTAAGATATAGGCATTTAATTGTCCCAGCACTATTAGCACAAACCTGTTTTTTTCAATGAACTAAGAGAAATTAGTAATAGAACTATTATAAACACACACACACACACACACACACACACACACACACACACACATATATATATATATATATATTTCTTATTTAATTTCATATCTGACCCAATTGTTTTTTTTTAAGAGGATGTTATTTAATTTCCACATGCTTATAAAGTTCTCATGGGCTCTTTTGCCATTGATTTCCAAATTCATTGCACTATGGTCTGATAATATGTATGGGATAGTTTCAGTTCCTTTGTATTTGGTTATGCAAGTTCTGTGAGCTTCAGTATATGGTCTGTTTTGGAGAATAACCTATGTGTGGCTTAGAAGAATGTGTATTCTAATATTGTGGGTAGACATTTACTAAATCCATTTGTTCAGAACTTTGAATCTGTTCTAATATTTTGTTGCTTTTTTAATCTGGTCTATCTATCTTTTTGTTACAATGTGGTATTGAGATCCTCCAATACAATTCTATTAGTGCCTATTTGATTTTTCATGTCCATTAATATTGTTTTTGTGAATATTGTTAAAAGTCTATTATTTAGTATACATTTTTCTTTAAAATATATACAATTTTTTGCCTTAGGTTTTTTCAGATCTTCTTGATTTTGTTGCTATTTTCCCATGTAAAGGGGATATTTTTTATTAAAAAGGGGGAAGCATTTAAATAGCAGACATTCTTAGGGCCAGCTTGCTAACAGTTTGACCAAAGACTGATGTGCTCAAGTCTGAATAACATTTTAGGCCACTACTGGTTTGGTGAAGTGAAACTTTCCATAAAGATTGTTAGTATTTTTAAAATCAGTATCATTTATTATTTGTTTGTTTTGTTTTTATTTTCATTTGGTACTGGGAATTGAACTCATGACCTCATGCTTGCCAGGCATGCACTACACTTCTGAGCTATATCCCTGGCAATTGTTGGTGAATTTATCTAGCTATGTTTTTTTTTTTTTAAAATGATAACGTCTTCACTCAAGTCAGACACTGCAGGATTATGTTTCCGTTTAATGTCCATTTTACTATACTTCTAGTTTAGCCATTAGTTTATATTAAATAGAAATCAGCTTTTTCATTGTCCCCAGCCAACAATTATAGGTAAGCTTTGTTTTGCAGCTACCCTTTAGCATTAGTTACTTTTTCGTCTCTTGGTCTCACAGCATAAGCTTCTTAGAGATTCTTTTTTAATGGAGGAATATAGGAAGACTTTCAGCACTTAAATTGAACTGATCTTTGGGAACAATTAAAAGTAACACAAGGAAGAAATCTTGGTATGGTGTCACCATTATTACTGTTGTTATTAGGTACATTCTTATGCTCTTATTACATTTTTATCCTGTTCTTTGATCTCAGATGGTTCTATTCAAAAGAACCTCATAAAATAATGGAAGTATTCTATTTCAGTGCAGTCTAATGTGGTTCCCACAGATGTGTGTGTCATGCTAAAGACTATTGTTGTTGCTGTTTTCTGTTCACTAGATGGATACTAACACAATCTCAATTTCAGCCAGCAAAGGTTGGACTGGACTCTTCCCATTGTATGAGTTAGAATGCAATCTGAGCTTCATTATAAGAATGGTTTTCAAAGATGGCCACCACCGCTTCTCCCCTGCTCCTTGGAATATGGCTTTACTACTTGTCTTGTCAAGAGGTATAATCTGTGTCTCCACCTGTCGAATGTGGGTCTGCCCTGAAACTTAATTGACTAACAGATTGTGGTAGAAGTAACACTGAGTAAGTTCTGTACCCCTGCCACACGCAGTTTTGTAACATTTTGGTATCTCTATTGTAATACTGGGCTGAGACAACCAAATCATATAGACCCAATATGAAAGACTACTTAAAAAAATCATAGTCATCCTAAGTGATCCTCAGCTCCCACTGACAGCAGTGATGATTGTTAAATATGAGAGAGGCCTTGTAGACTTAGCTGACCCTCTAAGCATATTGAAAAGTTGATGAATGAGTATATGGGGAAGTTACTAATAGACACAACCATCTTGAGAAATTACAAATTGTTACTGTGTTAAGCCACTAGGAGTATGAAATTTTGTTTTGTTGGTTTTGGTCCAATGAAGCTAGAACTGATAGTTATATATTTCTTATGGCACTATAGACCAAGGAAGAGGTTGCATAGGAATATCACCACTCCCCAAGTAATATGAATAGTATTAATTCAAGGCACCAGTGTTAAAAGAGCTTTGGGAAATAACTCTGATAAGAAGACACAGTTATGAACAAAAATGGAAAATAAGGCTGAATATGAACTCTATATTTAATTTTTGATTATCCAAAATACATGGTCATTATCTTTCAGAGGAGCCCAATGTAACTTACTCAGTTTAAATAGTCTCCCAATGTTAGATAATTTCTGTGTCTTATTGTCTATCTCACATTCATTCTACTAGCAAAAAGATAGGTTCCTAAGCTGTAAAGGTTTGGGAAACATTTTTCCGGGGAAATTGTAACATTAGAAGATCTATTATTCCTACGTCTCAGGTCCTATCAATGATAATATAGGTCATTTTTATCACTAGTGAATATTTTAAAGCTGGCTGAGTCACCTGGCTGAAGCTTAGGAAAGGAGTGATATTCCTAACAATGGTAGCAGCTGCTGAGAGATGGACACATTGGATTTCTTTCATTTGGCATAGTTAAAGAGACATGATTGAGAGTTGGAAAGAAGTGCTGATAGAAGCAAATAAATCTGTGAGTCTTTGTATATTCTGCTTTGGAGAGTCTACAGTTTTATGGTTGTAGACCATGCTTTCTGTCCACTACATTTTACTTGCCCTCTCTTTTTACTTTTTTCTTTTACCCATGTTGTCATTACCATTGTATGATGATATAGTGAGGGTATTTTGACATCTTGGAAGATAGAATTTCTCAAGAGGTTATAACAAACAATGGAGAAGTACAAAAGATCAAAGAATATTGAGGTTTCGGGGGATCTTTAATTCTACCATTTAAAAAAGTAGACATTGAGATTGAACTCTGAAGTAACATGCATGTGGGACATAAGAACTTTAGGATATTTTCTGGTTTTCTTTTCTTTATTTTTATCCTTAAGTTTCTGGCTTGGTATTACATGGCACAAGATCACCATCACCACCACCTTCACACCAGCTAAGTGACACTCTGGAATAGGAAGAAGATATTTATTTCTTGTTTTGATTTATGAATTTTCTGAAGAAATCATTGTAAATTCTTCTTCGAATAGTGAAAAGTAGGAAGTACTTGCATCCTCATCCCAGAATATTCTCAAGGAGTTGCTAAGGGTATGGATGAGGGAGAATTCTATTGTAATGTGACAGTCACTCATTAACTATCCTTCAGTAAAGTCATACGATTATGTTTCTCTCCTAAAAGAAGCCATTGGTGAAACTAGATTCCAAAAAGTTTATTTGAACAGAAATAAAGATATTTTGGCTTAGACTAACGAGGACCAATAAACCTTCATGTACTGAGATTTATTTTGCTTTAATCTTTTTTTTTTTTTTTAACTTTTTATCGGTACCAGGGATCGAACTCACTACTGCCTGCTTGCAAGGCAGGTACTTATGCCACTGAGCTAAATCTCCAGCCCCTTAATCTTTTTTTTTTTTTTAATTTAAAGGGAAAAAATACTATAAGGGTACAAGTAGTACAGAATTAAAAAAAAACAATAAGAAATCACTAGTTAATAGATTACGTATTGTCATCTTAGAAATAGTTGTTCAAGTTACAGGATTAAAGCGTACAAACAGTGAAACTGCAAACAGTTGTGTTCAATGATCCAACAAAAACTTAGTAATATGGTCATCTTTCTTAACACACTTAAACACACTTGCAGGTGTATCCTTTAGAAGACTTTTCTTCCTCTCTCTTTTATGACAACATTTTGGGTTTTATTACTCCCATAGTTCTTATTACTTTTTTTTGGAAGAGAATAAAACCAAATATGACAAAACAAAGCAGTCAGTCAAAACAAAGGATGGACATAGCACATGATGTAAAAACAGAATACAAGGTAATCAACAATGGTTATCATAATGCCGCTTGCTACCTTAAAAAGAATTGCCTAAATCATTAGGTATAATAAAATTGAACAAAAAAGCACAGAACAAGACCAATAAAACTAAACATTGGAGACATTACAGATCTTCAAAAGAAGATAATAGTCAAACCAAAATGGGCATCATCGTGAATCTTATTGCCTTCAAAGTAGTTACCTATACCCTCAAACTTGATACTATCAAATAGAACAGAACAGAGTAAAATCAGTCAAAACAAGATGGTGGGAGCAATACAAGGCTTCAAATCAAGTTAACAGGGAATCAAAAAAGTTACTATAATATATCCTGCTAATTTTTTTTATTTTTTCCCTTAATATACTGAGATTTTAAAATATGAATTTGTCAAATGACCAAAAGTTAGTCACCTGCCGTCACTGAGATTTAGAGGGTACATTATCTTCCCAAACTACCTAGTCCATTGACCCTGTAAGATGGTTACTATTTACCAAATTCCTCAAGATTAAGGTTTTTGTTATGTTTATGTATTTCTAAGTTGAATGCCTGAAAAGCTGTCCAGACTTGTCAAAGTTTTGATAGTTTGAATAGTAAATAATGATTAGCCAGAATGAAAAACTAAAAATGGACTCTTTCACTTTTCTGGACGTAGAGAAAAGGTATCTGGATACCAGCAAAGCAGTGTCCATGGTAATGTGTATCTTTATAACTAAGGGTTTCAAATTATATTGTTTTAAAAGCCACATTGAAATTCTAAGACAAAGTATTTAATAGTCAAGAAAAAAATGCTACACTCATCTAAAGCAGTCACTCAAAAAACAAAAGAGATGGCAGGTGCCATCACAATTCAGTTAGAAGACAATCATTGCCAAATCTATCTGTATATCCAGAAATTCAGTTTTACATAGTGTAAAATAACTTCAAAATTCCATCTGCGTATCTTATTTTTCACTGGTTTACTAATCATATTTCAAAAACAATGAAAGAACAGCCTTGTATTTCTGTGATGATACTATACAGTATTTTGTTGTTTTTTTTTTTTTTTTTTTTTTTTTTTTTTTAACGCAAGCACAGATGGCCATGCTTATATTCCATCAATAATACATTTTTCTGAGTAAGCATCCTAGGAAATAAAAGAATGAGCTTAATCTTCAACCATTTTGGTTACTTGAGCCAGAGCCACATGGAGTTTATTTAAGAACCCAGTCACATTGGTATAATATTTAACTGTTCTGTTCCAAGGAGTGAGGAGCCTGATCTGTGACTCGCTCTCTATAAATAATGAAAACACTCCCTTGGAATTAACTCACAAGCTGATTTATCCAGGTTGGTTTGATGGTAGTATGTGAGACCCACCTGAGCTCCAGCTGGGTTACAACATGCCCGGGTGCAACCAGTGGCCCAGCTTTCCAGGCCCAGCTGCGCCACAGAAATCGCAAGAATGGAGTGCATTCCTCTTAAGCTAGAGCACAGTGCAGGGGAATCTAAAACCAGGAACTGCACGCTCTACAGCTGTGTCTCCTGGACCCCTACCTGGAAAATAAGTACAAAGCAGTCTGCCAAACACTGAATGACTTTCTCGTAGAACAGTAGCTGATATGTGCCAAGCTTTTAGCCTACACTAAACACTTTTAAGTGTGCATAAACTCAGTTGTATTCCTTATATTGTGTGTAAGAAAGCATCATCTTTGGTTTATAAATGAGAAAACTGGTACTTAGAACAGTAACTTACTGCGGTCACAGTTTGATGATGACATGAACAAGACCTCACAGTGGGGCGGTGCACTTCCACGGTCCAGTCCACTCTTGTGCTGTTGTTTTTTCCCCTGGGAGGTCACCCCATTCTCTTATACATACCTGAGAGGTGAATGTAAGCTGTGGAATAAGATTAATGTTCTCCATGCGAAAGGAGAGAAGTCAGACCTGACTGTGTTCAGTGAATTCTAAGACCCCAGATTGATTTCTCCTGTTACGGACAAATAAATAATTAGCCTTTATTTCTAACCCATGTGCTTCTCCAGTGAGTTGATGGATAGAAAGAATGACATAATAAATAACTGCAAAGAGAACATATTCAGACTAGGAGTGGCATGGTACATAGGCATTTACAAAGATAAAATATCCAGGTAAAATGCCTACCATTTATAAGCTTATTGGATTTTATGCATGCTTTCCCATAGTCAAGAATAAAAATAATTTGTTAAATAAGTGCTAAGTAAGCCAAATGACAATTGTCTTAGCTTTCTGAATCCATTGGATTTCATTCTATGGTCTATAACTGTTTTATCACTTTGTTTTCCATTGAATCATTAGGTGCATTTTTGGGTGGTTTCTAGTTTTTTTTCTTTTTTTTCCTTTGACTCTTACAAGAGCAATTACTTCCTAAATATTTTCATGTTAAGCCATTCTTAAATTCCTGAGAAAATATCCTATTTGTCATGAATACTATATACATATATAACATATGTGTGTATTTGGCATTTTGATATATTTGTGTGTATGTTGGTGTGAAACTTCTACAATTACATTTTTTTCTTTTTTACTTTAATTTGAAAGAGTTTTATATAGAGAAACTAATATATTTTTTAGCTTTTTGGAATATTAAGGATTGAACCTCGGTTCTTTACACTGAGTTATATCCCCAGACCTTCTTACTCTTTTTTTTTTTTTTTTTTTTTTTAAGACAAGCTCTTGCTAAATTGTTAAGCTTGCCAGGCTAGTCTTGGAATCCTCCTCCCTCATCTCCCAAAGTGCTGACAATGCAATCATGTACTACCATGCCTAGCCAAAACAGTCTTGAAATTGGAGCTGTCCTTTAGGACCAAAACTGCTCAGGTACCTCTGATACCTGTAGAGTAGATGGAAGCCTCCTGGTGTCTGCAACAATGATTGGCCACCTAGGATTTGGCAGTAGCTCATCTCTCTTAACAGTTTCTACCACTAAGGGAGAATGAGTACAGGACTAAAAAAAGATACCCAGTAGATATGTAACACATGCAAGAAGTGGATGACCTGACACAACTATGATGTCTATCCAAAACATATAGGAACTGATAGTTGATGGATACATTGAATTCTTTTCTCCCGTTACTTATGCTGACCTTTGTGTTTTCTTGCTTCCTGGTTAGTGTTATTTTCACATCCTGTAAAATACAGTGCCACTCCACACTTTAATTTAGATGGGTATTTTAGTGGGAGAAAGCTTTAATATGTTAGATTTATTCTTAAGTCCCCGCAACTCTGGACATGTTTGCCCATGTAATAAATGACCAGATGACAGCCTCACAGAGAGGAACAGTTGAATAACGACTTCAAAGTTCACTCTTACGTGACGATTAGATATCACTGCCCGACATGTGACAAGCTTTGGGACATCTCAAAGACCCTTAAAACTTTTATCTCAGAAACAGCAAAGGTTCTCATAAATAAAAAATTGTTTAAAAGAATTAAGCCAGCCTCAGAAAAAAAAAGGACCGCACGTTCTCCTTAAAATATGGAATTTAAAAAAGATGACAAGAAAATAGAATTTTTATTTGTTGAGAGAAAATAGGCATAATGGTGGAAAATAGCAGTTATGCATATATTATATACTTTGAACCCCCAAAACATGTGAAAATAGGTGGGAGGGTGGTGCAAGGTAGAGATGTGAGATGATACAATTATGTTATGTGCAAGACGAAAGCCATTATTTATATAATCAGTAAGCACTAATAAAAATGCTGGGGAAAAAGATTTTAAAAAGATTAAACTACAAGGGTTTTAAAAACTGTTACAAAGAGAAACAGAAGTATTCTGAATGGATTCTTTTCTTCACAAAGACATAAAAGCATACTGAAACCCAACACACAGACACATTGAGAACAGCTTTCAAGGTCCACAGATGTCCTGAACCTCTGTTTATCGAACCCATGTTAAGAATGCCTGCTCTGCTCTATTATTCTAAGTGACCTGATCAGCTAGGCAAGTTGTTTCTTTTATTCGGTAGAGAACACAGTACTACTATGAATTATAAAAAACATTTGCACTTAATATTTAAGTCAAGAAATACCATTTTTACTTCATAAAATTCATAAAATTTATGAACATTTCCCCATATTTAATTCTAAGTATTGTTTTGTAAATAAATGTACCTATACAAATTTATTAAATAAATGGTTTCAACCACCTGAAGGGAAAAATGTGAACGCATTTTTAAAAAGTTTTTTCAAGCACTGACTTATAAAAACAAAGAGAACAATAATAGGGATGGTCCTAGGAATGTGTATTACATTTGTCAAAAGTAGTACAAGACAGACTTTTATCTGGTTATGGTAATCAATGCTTTTCTAAATACAATATAATAGTCTTTATTTTTCATCTTTTGGATGATCAAAAGTATGTGCTAACTGCTTTATATAAAGTATCTGAATTGGAATTAAACAAAGAATAAAAGATACACATTCCACAAATATCAAAGTTAAACAAATTCTAAGACAAGCATATGCATGAGATTACAATTTTAAAAATGTATATGGAAATAGCAGTTATGTGTATTATATATGTAATATGTAATATATATGTTAGAATCTATGCATGTGTATTGTAAGAGTCTAAAATATCAGTTATGAGATGACTTAATTTCAAGCAAAGCATAAAACTATTCTAAAATTATACAAACCTACACTAAACAGATCCAGAAGAAATATATTACCCCAATTAAAACAATTCAAAATCAACACAAGTATAAAATACTTTCTCTTCTTTATTGCTTACTGTAAAATATTTTAATGAGCATCTTTAAAAAAAAGCAGAACTATATCACTGAATTTTTTAACGCTTCTCGTGTTTAGTTGAAATGGAGAAGACCAAAGTTTCATATTTCTACGTGGATTTATAGCACTTGGAGTGCAATAATAAATTATTTATTTAGTTAGTAGTTCAATTGCTTGCCAGATTCCTAAATTTTCTTAGAACTTGTTTACGATAACTAAGCTTGATTTTATATGTCAAATAAAAATTAATAGGCTGTCTTTGAAGAGGTTAGCTAAAGTAGTTTTACCTGTTTTTTTGTTTGTTTGTTTGTTTTGTTTTGTTTTGTTTTTAAGTACATTCTGAGTTCCAAGACTTTTTTTTGTCTTGCAGAAGAGAAATGTTCTTCCCTTCCCGTTTGGATGCAGTGTGGATATGCTGGCTGTCCTCCTCCTTGGGCAGGATGCCTAAGTACTTAATTGTTCAATCTCTACACAAGAATCATTTTGCCCAACAATGAAATGAAACTGCCTCTAGGGTAACAGGCAGCAGCTGTTGAAGGCATAAGCGCAGCTACCCAGCAGTCTGGGGCCTGGCAGGGAAGAGGACGCCCATCTATTTCCAAGAAAGGGAAGGAACTGAGATCTACAGCCAGTAGGGTTTTAAAATTTTTCAAACTTGGCTTTGTGTCAACGACACTGTTACTTTGTCCACATCACCTTTTCAGAGATAATTTAGGCATTTTTCTTCCTGCTGTGATCTAGCCTTTTTTTAAAAAAATCTTTTGTCAGTTTCCCTCCCCGGGTGGTACTTAATTCCAGCAGCGATTCCACTGCTATAGTGGCCAGTAATTTTCAGTTTCAAGTCAGCCATCAACCAGTGTTTTCACTGGGATATTTAGAACTGATCTTGACCTTCTGCATCCCTCTGTGTTCCCCGATGGAAGGTCTTTAGCATGCTGAGGGAAAAATAGGAGTTTAGGGGAATTAGAGGCTGGTAAGGGCTTGAAAGTTTGTGCCAAAGAGTGGCCAGGGACAGGATCACAGGCTCACAGAGCTTTCTAGTTAATTAGATTTGGCCATGTGACCTTTGTCATTCTGCCAATTGCAAGAAATAATTAGCCACAGACTCAGGCTGGCAGGCTTCTGCTGACATGTCCAGTTCACATAAGTGAAATCTCTACTTGGGTTATTATTGTAAGGAAGCTTATGAAGTGTCCCTTTGAAGAAATTGATCCAAAACTTTCTTAGTGTTAAGTTCTTTCTTCTCTGTATTCCTCTCTACTTCCTTTCTTGTTTATACCTCGTACCTCATCACACAAAACCACAAAATCATGTGGTATCTGTTTTATTAATGCTGCAGGAGAGTGCTCAGTGTGAATAGTGGTTAACTTTTCTCTCCCATGCTTTATTTCTGTCTTAAGTCTTGCTTAATTTTGATCTTTGCTCTCCCTTTTGTACTGTCTCTAGACCTTCACTCTCTTCACTTCCATCCCTCTATTCTCTCCTTCCCTTTTTTCCCCAGGCAATAACAAACACATTTTTTTAAAAAACTGACTGAATTAAAACAGCCATGAAAGAAGAATATCAAGATGCAGGTACAGGAGAAAAACCAAAGGGCTCGTTCTGAAATCTGGGTTTTTATAGTGATCTAAAACAAATGTGTCACCTGTCCGGTCACCTTGCAGAGTTTCTGGCTTTGTAAAGGCAGAGCAGACGGGCAAGAGGAACACAGGAATGCTTTTGGAGATAATGAACTTTCCTCCTGTCCAGAGAAAAGAGCTTGGTCTCCAGCATGTAGTCCTAAGATTTAGCAATCTTAAAATGTTATGATTCTGGGAAAGAATTGCTCTCCATCTCTAAAAGGGCTATTTCTTGAATGTTCTCAAAAGAAACACATTGCTAGTGATTGGAAGTTTTCTTGTTCCATTATATTGAAATATGGTAATGTTTGAAAAAAACTAGCAAGTGTTTCTGTATTATGTATCACATCCAAAAAACAGATAAACATGCTAACATGCACTGAAATTTAAATAGACAAGCAGTACTGAGAACAGTGAACCGTGTAAGCATGGAGTCTATCCTTTGCTAATTGAAATTAACAAAGGTAGAAAGACTTTCTGTGTTAGCATGTAATCTTAGAATTTTATTTGCAAATAAAAGCACAGAGTCTCAGTTGATATATTTCATCTGGAAAATGAAATATTTTTCAGTTCTGCACATTCAGTGTAATATTCAAGGTCATGGATTGAGCGTACTCTAAGAAATACTATTGAGACATATAACTTGTTTTCACAATAGAGAACAAATGAATTAAGCAAAGGTTTTTTTTCTTTCTTTTACTTTTCAGAGATCTAAGGTTACAAAGTATTCCTTCTAGAAATGGGGACAGAGGTCAAATGAAATCATACTTTAATTACAATTACAGACTCTCCTTGGTTACCTTTAAATACACCATGAAATTAAGCTAAGATTTACCTAATTTAGATAATGTTTCAGGTACGTGAGGGAAAACATCACACACACACACAGTATCTATTGATACTAACATATGTGTCTTTTAGTAACTATGCTTGTCTTATAATTACTCTTAACTGCCAATTTTGCTTTATCTCTCATTATCTAGCAAACTCAATTATTCAGTATTCAGCTCCCACAAACAAATTTTGTAATATACTATCCAAGTGGAAATTTCACTTTGCTTCTTTCTTTTCATTAAGTGTCCATTTTGTTGTAAAGACCTTGAATTATCCTTTGTCATGCTTCACCATTATTTCCCATATAACCTTACTCTTTCTTGCCTCTGTGTTCTTTGCCCTTGCTAAAATTTCATTTTAATTACTTTATTAAAATATTATATACAAAAACAGCCCCATTCTACTTGAAATAGCCTTCAGAACATCCCAACTTCAAAATAGTCCCTGCTTATACTAGCTTGACTTTTTAAAATAATTTATATTATTTGTCAACATATTTTCTTTGTTTTTGTCCTATCAAAAAGTCAGAATCACAAAATTTTGCTGATAGACCTAGGCAGCCTTCATTCTGCAACATAAAATGAGAGCTTCTTTTTTTGTGTTCCAGGGTGCTGGAATCTCCTTCTAGAGGTATTTCTTAGGTTCTCTGTTTTGAACAAAGAATTGGTAAAGATAAGCCCAAAAGATAGTGAGGTTTGGCACTGATTAAAAGTAGGAAAAGAAATATGCTCTGCAGAGTGAGTTTGGTCCTATTAAAGTGGGAACAGTTATACATTCACTCTGTGAGATGTGATTAGACCAACATACAAGTGAAAGCACAGTGGCCTACAAGTACAATGGTGACTGTCTTTTTTGTTCTCCGACTGCTCTGTCTGAGGATTGATATTAGATTTCCTATCCAGAACCTGCTGGAGGTCTTTGGTGAAGAACTAAATATGGCACTCTCTGATTCCTTGTGTAGGACTTTGGAAACTGTTGTGCACGTGTGTCCTGGAACTTTGTAATGAACAGGTAACAGCCACTTCCCCAGCCAGTTTGCCTTGCCCTAATCTCCTGCCTCACCTTTATAGATGGAAGAAGTGTGGGCTTAGTGAGGTAGAAACAAGGAAATAGAACAATGGAAAATACCTGATTAATATTGAGCTGCTTCAACGTGACTTTTTAGTAAGGAATAAAGTGGAGGAGACTTCTTGATACTGATTCAAGTAGATTGGATTCATCTGTTTTCCAGAAAAAGATTAGCCTGTTTTGATATCTTCTACTTTCCTTAACTTTCAGTTTAATTTTGCAGCATTTTCTGTCACTGATTCCACTTTGGTACGGTCTGGTTATTTTGAAGGCATTTATGGAAGATTAATCCAAAATAGTGGCCCTTTATACTATTAATAGTTTTTATGTATATATAACGTTTATCTAACTCACTATTTTATCAGGGTTTTTAAAGAACAGAGCACTTTATATGATTCTTATAGCACTAACATGTTACACATATAAATGGAGCCCTTTGAATTACTCAGGATAGATTAATTAGCAGCCATGAAGCAAAGTGATAAAGTATAAATAAGTTGTTTTCAAAAAGAATAAAAACAAAGTGAGCAACTTGGCCTATTCATTTATTGGTGTAGTACTGAAGATTGAACACAGGATTTCACTGCTCGCTTGGCAAGGGCTGTACCACTGAACTACATGCTAGCCTACTGAGGTTTTTTTTTTTTAAATTAGTTATCTCACCTATATTACTTTACTATTGCTGTTATATCTTGCTAACTCAAATTTAGGGCTTAAACATGTGAAGTTAGTATGTTGTAGTTCTGGAAATCAGAAGTGCAAAATCAGCCTCAAGATTTCAGCAGGCTTAGTCCTTCTGGAGATTATGGGGAGGAGATTAACCTCCTTTTCTTTTCCAGTCTTGAAAGGCCACTTGGCACCATTTTTTGCCATGGTCTTACTTGCAGCTCTGCTACCATAGACATGATTTTTGTTTGTTTGTTTGTTTTTGAGACTTTGATCCTCTTGCTTCTGCCTTAAATGACCAGCATGATTGTATTGTGCCCACTAGATAATCCTGAAGTGTTTTGGACTCTCAAGATCTATAGTTTAACCACATGTCTGTGGTATGAGGTAACATCTTCATTGTCTGAGGGAATTAGGATACGGACATTTCTGAAGTGCCAGTGTTTTGATCATTACAGTCTGTTTTTTTATCAGACTCACCTGCTTGAAGTAGGGAAGCAAATTGCTTGCATATCTATAATAGCAATGTCCAGACTGTAGACTTCTCTCATATGTCACTACAGATAAAGTCTAAGAATTTCTGTTTTGTATCAAGGACTTCAGAAGCCTTATTGTTAGATAATGGTAAACAATTACACCCACCTTCAATGTGGATAAAGAACCTGGTAAATTTTATTTTCCATGTTTTAGAAAAATTACTGTGGAAAAATAGAGATTGGTTGTAAATAAACTGAAGGTGCTGAAAGCCTAAATCTAGAAGATGATAGCAGTAGAACTTGGGTGTAGTCAGAGGATAAAGAGACATTCCACAGAAGGTGCTGTGATGACTTGGCAGTGTTTGCAAGGAGGCAAAAGTCTGGAGAATGCCTCTGAAATTTTTAGTTTAGGTGGCAACATAACAAGTAACAACATTAATGAGTTTAAATACACCCTGCTATAGATGCCTGGGCCACATGCCTGTAGCAAGCTCAGAATTAGAAACTAGCAGTCCCAATGCAGAAAACACACTGTACTCACATTTGCAAATATGTATTTTGAGTATAAGAATATTGGAGGATGCCTCCTTCAGTGTGAAATCCAAAGAGAAGATTTGTACATGCACACATATTTATGCATGCATACATATGTATATATGCACAGATGCACACATGTGCATGTGAATGTTTTGTATATCTTAGTGACGAAGACAATAGCATCAACAGTCAAAATTTCCAGATATCAATACTTTTTAAATGCAGGTTTGCCTGAATAACAGGCTCTACATGAGCAAACTCATTTTATAACCTTATTCTGTACACATTTCACATCTGATCCTATCTGAATCTAAAAGAAACACAAAGCAATTGGCAAAGAGAAAATGACACTTCCTCAATAGAAAATTGAAAAGATATGGTTTTCATTGTCAAAGAGTATTATGTCTAATGGGGAGGTAAATGCAAACAGTAAAGGCAAATCATGACAATTGTTAAAAAGAGTAATAACTAGTATTTATTAAGATTTAATCCTATAAGATCAGCACTGTGTAGCCTTTTAACTGTGCTAGCTGATTAATTCTTATAGGCATCTTATGAAGAAGATATTTCATGTTAAGTGCAAAGCAGAGCAGAGGAAAGGTTGCCAGCAGATTTCCAATCCCAGGCGGGTGTCGGAGTGAGTCTTGGGAATGCTCATCGAGGAGCTAGCCCTTGAAATGAGACTTCACGGTTGAAGTTTTACAGGTATATAAATGTGAAAGGCATTCAAAGAAAGAACAACATTTGAGGAAGCTTAGAGATTTGCAAAGACACAAAGTGTCGGGGAATGATGAGTGTGCTAGATTTCAAAGTGCCAGAGGGACAAGGGCAACAGATGAGCCTTGTCAGGTACATGAAGGTCATAATGGAGAGGACATTGCAGTCACAGTGTAATGAGTTTACTTAGTCTTGTGTAGCTTAAGGGAAGACTGGGATAATTTTGATCTGGACAGTAAGCTGATACTCTTTGCATACTGGCAGAGTCTCTATGGCATAGAGCTAAGAATGCATCCCTTGGGGGTTGGAGGGAGAGGAGAATGACGGTTGTGACAGAGCAAAGTCTGTATCAGTAGTGTAGGCAGAAGCAGTGAGAATGGTTTCTGTGTGGTATTGTTGGTAGCAAAGAAAACAAAAACATGCAGTGCATTTTTATGGTAGTCCTGAGAGCATGTGGTGAGTGGAAATGGGGGATAACGGAAATTGGGAAATAGAGAGTAGTGTCCAGAGGGCACTCAGCACAACTGTGGTGGTAAATGAGGAGGCGGAAGATGGCACATTAATATTTAGGCTTTTTCTTGGGGGCTTGGGGTTTAGCTCAGAGGCATAATAAGCACCTGCCTTGCAAGCAGGCGGTCATGAGTTCGATCTCTGGTACTGATAAAAATGAAAAAGACCAAAAAAAATATTTAGGCATTTCCCTTATGAATTATCCCGGAATATTTATGTGATGATGCCTCAGTAGCAGTTGAATATATGAGCCAGTTCTCAAACGATACTTGGATTAGACATAAAGACTTAGAAATCTGCAATGAATAGGCACAATTTAAATTGCTCAGTGGGAATAAAGCCCACATACAAAGCACCAAAAAAGGGAATCTTGGGGAATATGTATGTTTTGAAACTGACTTCTGGAATACAGAATACAAACAGAAATCAATGATTTTGTAGTCAGCAGCACAAGTGTAGTATCTAATGTTGAAATAATGAAGGTGGTGGCCAGAGAAATTTTGTAGAAAGAGCAGAATGAAGGAAATAAATGGCACCCTATGGAAGAGAAAAAGAAGATTCTTCACTAGGAATTGTTTAAGTACTGTTAGGAAAGTTGCCCAGCACAATGGTGTCAAATAAATCAATGAAGGGGAAAATCCCCAGATAGAGGGAGGAGGAGTTAAACATGTCAAAGAGCACAGAAAGGGCAAGTGAGATAATGACTGCGAATTGCTCTTTGGCAATTAAGAAAGTCATTGGTAACCTTTGTGAGAATGATTTGAACATTGTGGTGAGGAAGAAATTCCAGGAAAAAATAAGTGGGTGTAGATGAAAGTGGGACTTGAAGACTGGAGACTAATGAATTGAGACATAGTGATTATTGATTCAACAAATGACCTTTTAAGATTTTTTGAAACTAACCAGTGAAATGCTAAAAACACCAAGTGGTTGTCACTTTCCTTTGGAATTATGTAGGAATAAGTTTGTAAGGCCAGAGAATTATTACTGGAACCAGACAGTTTATGATTGTCAACTGCTGCCCATTGCACCTATTAATGGTTTCTTGCTATTTCTTTTACTTCCAGTTTTGTTGAAAACTAATTATATGTTGCTGCAACAATAGTTATGAAGTCCTTAATGTCACTAGTACTGGTTATTACTTACTTTTGCAGTATGTGCAGTGATATATTTTCCATTTTAGAAAAGCAATGCGTATAGGTGTCAATTTATATAATAGAAGCAGAAATCATGAAATATTGAATACTTAGAGGATGAATACTTACCTAGAGCTGGTTGATAAAATCTTTTGTATCTTTATTTTCTGAATGTTTAATTAGGTACTTTTTAAAAAATACTGGGATCTGGACACTGAACCCAGGACCTTTGCACTGAGATAAATCCCCACTTTGTTTTTTTGGCTCTTTTCTTTGGTTTTTAAACATGGTCTTGATGAATCACCAGGTTGCCCAGGACGGGCTTGAACTTGTAATCTTTTGGCCTGAATCTTGTATAGGACTAGGATTACAGGTATGGGCCACCACTTTCAGATCTTTCACTTTTAATTAGTCCAAAGTTGCTCATAGTACACTTTGATTCACGATTTCCATAGTATCACCTATGGGGGAAAACAAAATTAGTGCAATTGATAGAACTTAAAAACTATTTAAATAGTATTTTCCGTCTCTAAGTCATCAGAAACAGAAAAGGCCAACAGGTATTAATGGTTTTCACAGTGTTCTGAGATGTTAACAGAGTGAAGGTCAGAGTGTGAGTTGTACGGCAAATAAGAATTTCATGAGGTCTGTGGTGCCGTGTAGCTGTATTCAGCTTTTTTTATATTCTTCTCCCAAATACGCCTCCATGACACTTTTGACCTCTCTTTTCCTCCTTCCAATACCCACACATTTGTAAGACCAAGAAACTTCCCTGTAGAGCGGTGCCAGCTGCAGTAAAGGACTGGGATGATGTAGTGAGATGATGTGTGTTTCATTCTTAATCTTCTCCTTTTCCTGCAAGACAGTGGATTATTTTCTGGATGGCCTTAATCTTCAATGATCTTTGTTTTATGAAAATATATATTTTTTGAAGTTACCACGTTAATGAGGAGAAAAAAGACTAGTATTTTAGAGAATAATGGAAATCAAACGAAGCGGGAAGATCCTTCAGGCAGAGGGATTACTGTGTGTCCTACAAACACCAACTTGATAGCAAGGCTCAAGTAGGTTCATAAAGGACTCATGCACCAAGGCTCCCAGGAGCTCCACATTCTCAAAATATGGCAAGATTCAGGCAAAGGTGCATCAAAGGATCGTGTGTGATTTGAACAGTGCTGTGAGCATTCTCTCCCAGAAACCACATCACTGATGTAGTCACACTGTTGGTGTTATCTGTAAATCTAAGGAGGTTGATAAGTGGCCTCCTGAATTACCAATTAAGGAGTCATATTTCAATAAAATATGACAATATTATATTTTACACAGTGTAGTCATGAATGTAAATTTATACGAATTATTATATCTCTTCCACTTAAAATTTATTTTTGAGTTATACTTAATAGTCTTGTAGGCAACTGGCATGTTTTCTACTCACATAGCCTTGTGCTAAGAGACAGCGCTCCATGGTTTCTCATTTTCCTGAATATTCAGTGACCAGAGCACTGAGTGACTTTTGTACAAAATTGACTTTTCAATAATATTTATATAGTAGACAATATTGGAAATACAGACAAAATCTCCTGGAGCAGGTTATGTTTGCTCTTCCTAAAAGACTGAGTTTCTCAAGGTTCTGGGTTCTTCTGTTGTACAAGAAATCCACCTGTTGTCCCCACATTGCACTGCAGGATGGTGCCTTTTTAACATCTTAGAACCTGGAGAATCTTTGACAGTTTCAATTTTTCTCGAAAAGAAAAAACAAATAGCAATATATGATGAAATTTAATCATAATAATAGCTAACATTTGTTGAGTACTTTCTATGATCAGTCACATTTGTTGAGTACTTTCTATGATCACTACACTTACTCTCTCATTTCACCATTATCACAATCAGTGAATTAGGGTCAATCATCATTTTTTAACATCTTGAATGATGTCATATAGAACATCTTAAGTCAAACCGATGCCTAACACCAGAATTTAGGTCTTAACCACTAGTCTGTAAATATGAAAGATTTGCCGTGTGACTGATCCCAGAGTTCATGTGGGTTGGTAGTGCTCACATTTAAAAATGAGGCAGCCGCAGGACAGTGAGGATTACAGTGAACCTGAACAGGAAGTGCAGCCAACCTCAGGATTACAGGGTGGGTAAAATGAAGATTGTTTGGCTGTGTTGCTACTCTACTTACCGCATCACCTGGCCCTAATTCATTGCAATGAATTTCCACTGCCGTCCTGTTTTATTTTTTTAAATTAAGTATGTGACATTTGAAAAGAGTGAAAGGATTCCAGACAGCAAGATCATAATTACTGTCCAACACTGAACACTCCATGCTTTTGAAATATTCGAAAAATTGCTTATTATTGTGCTCTTCATATCACTAAACAGTAACATAAAGACCCGAAGTCACCAGGCCAATGTGGATTGTGAATATTTATTGAAATTCAAAAGCCTTAGCAATGATAAAAATCTGAGTAAATATGTGATAGAACTATATGGGACAGTGTCTTGTTACTTCATAATGCACGTTTGTTGGTGATATTTCTATTCTGTTACTACAGTGATTCTTATATTGAATAGAGAGCAAGGGATGTCTTCTATGTGTTAGGCTGGATAAATATTTTGTGTCACATAGAGAAAGACCTGGTATTGTGTGTGCTCAGTGTGTTAACAATCTTGAGTACACGAGCCTGAATTCAGTGTCTGTGATGTGCAATAGGGTGACATTGAAATGGAAAGTGATGAGAGTAGCAGGTGAGTCTTATGTGAAGAACTATGAAACGTATTTCAGCCTTCCTGTCACTAGATGTGATTACCTGGCACCCTCAACTTAAACATAGAGAAGGTTTTATTTATTTTATTTTATTTTCTTCAGTTTCATATTCAGAGTATTTAGTCCATGATGGATTATCATGGTCTACCATGATAGCATAACAAATGAAACTTCTTAGATCATTGTGGCCAGGAAACACAGCAAAGGAACACAGGAGAAGGCAAAAATGTTAGCTAGCCACAGTTCCAGACCTGCTGGTTGATGACACAAGACTCGGGGCACATTCAAAGACTTTATCACCATAGCACAGCCAGGAAGTGCATCTTATTCATGTGAGATCTCTCTTCCTGCTAGGGTCATGGAGGTTGGACTGTGGTACTCTGGGGGAGCTGTGCACCGGTGGGCCTGCATCCCTGCTGAAGATTCCTGAGTGAAAGAAACCTGAGGTTTTTTTTACTGCAGAGTAAACACCCATTTTTTTCTCTTCTGTGGAAGACAGTATATGGAATAATAAGAAATCTTGCTTCTTATTCTATCTTCAAAGCTTCCTATTATAAAAATATCTTTTGGGGGGCGGGTGTACTGGGATTGAATTCATGACCTCATGCTTACCAGGCAGGTGCTTACACTAAATTTCTGACTCATGAAAGTTTTTTTTTTTTTCTTTCTGGTTTTTGTTTCGAGATAGGGTTTCAAAAATATCTTTAGAAAAATAGTATGGGGCTATTTGTACCTCTCATTACAGATATAGAAAAAGGAGAGACTCGTGGAAAATTATCTCCCTATACCTAGAAAGGGAGTCATTTTAAAGTAAATTTTATAGCACTTCCCAATTTGGTTTTGAGATCCAATCCAAAGTATAGTATACAAATTGCAAGTTATAATCACTTTATTATTGATAAAAAGTTCTCATTCTTTATTTCCAGCTCTGTTCTGTACCCCACATATGCAATATGGCAAAATGGAAATAAAACTTTCAAGGAAGAAAGGGAAAGAATGTAGCAGAGATTAGGAGGGGAGGGAAAATAAGGCTTTAGTGAAAGGTAAATGAGAAAGCAGACACAGTTTTAGCATAGCCTTGGACATCTAGATGATTAGAATGTATAAGGTTAACTGCAGAACAAGCATTCGTATATTTCAGTGTTACTTTTCGTGTTGCTGAGACAAAGTACCCAGCACCCCAAACTAAAGATGAATTCAGCTCACAACTTTCAGAGGTTTTAGTCCATGGTGCTGTGGTTTCAAGGCAGGGTGGCATGACACTGGGGCACTGTAGAGGAGAAACAGCTCATGGTATGGCAGGCAGAAACAGCAAGCAGCAGCAGCAGCAGCAGCAGCAGCAGCAGCAACCCGAGTCTCCCTTTGATCCCTTCCAGGCTGCCTAGTTTTTGGGTGGTGCCATCCACCCCTTGGATGGGCCTTCCCATTTTATATACCCAGTGCTGTGCTAAACTCATCAGTGGACTAATTTAGTAGTCATGCTAATCACATGTAATCACAGTTCCACACCCTTAGTGCCAGCATTACACAGCTTAGATGTAGCCCCTTTGGAAAAGCCCCCATGTCCATATGGGTTTGAGGAAACATCTGTATCTCAGTAACAAAAATTAACTTTTGCTATATGAGAAGCTGTATATATTTCATGTTTATGAAGAAGTGAATTCTGGGATAAACATACACCAATGAAAATATCACCTGTCAAAGTTACCTCTCATGTTTTGTCTGTTTCAAGAACGGTCTCACTGGCATACTAGGCTGACCTTGAAGTCACTAGGTATCCCAGGCTGTCCTCAAACTCACAATAATGCTTCTTCCTCAGTCTCCCAAGTGCTAAGACTACAAGGGTGCATCACTGTGTCCAATCTGTCTCTTTCTTATTTTTTTAAGGTGTGAATACTTAATGTAAGAATTATCCTGTTTGCAAAATTTTAACTGTAGGCTCTGTCATACAGTTGACTTCCTTATAATGAAACTGAAAACAAGTATTTACAGAATAGTGTAGCTCATCAATAGAAATATTTATCTGAGACATGACACTGGTAGTAGGATAGTTCTACTTGGTTTAAAACTTTGTTCTGATGTATCTTTCACTACGTATCATTGACTGTACATCTTTCTGTGCATTCCTGCTTCAGTTGGCCAATGTGAATGTGAGAATCCAGATGCTATGTGGTTGATCATACATCCTATAATGGAACAGCATGGCACACCTTTAATGACTGCAAGGCACAATGCAGGATTACAGCTGGAAGACCTACTTACTACCTGTTGAAATAGTTCATGAATCAAGCTAATAAATTGTTAATAAAAATATACACTAGCCTCCTGTCCTGAAAAACATACTATTGCAACGTTTTATTAATTTTATGACAGAAAGTCAGTAAAAGTTCAGTCATTTAATTTTAAATGTTATTGTCCATTTCTTTCTGCATTCTGTGGCCACATAAGAATAAAATCAGTTCATAAAAATTATTACATCTTGCCTTTATGTAAGCAAAATCACTAATTATTTTCTTCAACAAAATATTTTCAAACAGTTTGTGTCCTTTCATAGTAATTGTCTAAAAATTAAAAATATAATCATTAAGTATACAATATTTAAATATTTAAAAAAAAAAAACTTTAAGGTAGTGGCTGACAGGTAACCTAGCTGTAGAATGTATGCTTAGCATGTGTGAGTTTCTTGGTTCAATCATCATCAAAAGAAATAAATAATTAAAGTAGTATAAAATATTTACAAATACATGTTTAGAAAGTTAACTCTTCTCTAAAATATTCTGAAGTATTTTGTAAAATTAAAGAGGACTGCAGCTATCATGAAGTTTTAAATTTTAAATTAAGTACATTTAAATCTGAAAATGTTATCTTTTTTCAAATTAAAACCTATTATATGTTTTAATGAAAAGAAATGATTTGCAATTATGCTAGTCAGTGGCTTTTTAGTTGCCAAAATAAAGAACCTTATCATCTTTTTCACAGGCTACATTGGGACACAAATATAAAAATGAATGCAAATTTAAGAGTTTTATGAATTGCTCAATACTGTTTTTATCTGTTGCTATATATGACTGATGTATTTTGTGTGAGACTCGGAGCTGCAACTTGAAATAAAGAAAGAAGAAAACAACAAACAAAAAGATATTCAAAAGTACTGTGAAAAAAATACTTCTCTACAAAATCTATTACATTCATGCTGTCTTGGGGAAAAACACATTGATTATTTTCTCCTTTTGGCAAAATAAATGCGTGTCTCCAAGTTCCTTTTCCTCAAGAGAAATACCTGTTTCTAAAAGCACAAAATAATTCTTAGCATTTGAACAAAGGCTCATTTTGTTCTGCAGACATGGAACAATATATCTAGAAAAAGATTCCCTGGGCTTTTATACGTCTTAGTTATAAGGGTGTATATTTTGGTGACAAGTTTCACCATGCCTCACATTGGAGACAAGGATGTGGTCTTCAGAATTTTTTTTGCTGTGTTTGCTGTGTTTGGGATGCTACAAGAGTCTCTTGACAGTGAGGGGACCCTCGTGAGCACTCAAAGGAAAGAGCAAGATCTCATAAGATAGAAAAGAAATTTTTATGAAGCTTAAGAAAGCAGAACTTTAGACATTATAATTCTTGCAACAATCATTTAAAAGTAATTTAAACTTCTTAACGTGGTGGTGCACACCTGTAATGCCAGCACTCTTGTGTCTGAGACAAGAGGATTGTTGCACGTTCAAGACCAGCCTGGATTACAAAGTGAGCTCAAGGCCAGCCTGAACTGCATAGTGAGACCCTATCACAAAAACAAACAAAACTAATCTAAACAATCCCTGAATTGGTGAAAGACTCTAGATAAATAGATGCTACTCCAGTCTCTGTTAATAACAGGAAAAAAAGAAAACATGTATTTGGTGGAAACTGGCTCCTGGCCACAGAGGTACACACAAAACATCTAAGTCAGGATGGTACCTGCTAGGAAGGAATACATAGGTTTACTAGACATGTGGTGATTGGAGGTGGCTGGCTTTTGAAAGGTCAAGAATTTTAAAGCAAGTGAGTCAGTCAGGTTGAGATGAAAAATGCACGTGGCTACATCAATTAGGTAATGAAAAATGGCTATAGTTTAATCAGAGAGAGTTACTAGGAATGCAAATGCAGAGCCTTTCCTCTATCCATGCTTTAGTAAGTATTCCTGTCATGACCTGGAGTACTTTGTAAGAGATGCGCACTCAGGGGAATGAGATGGATGTGATTCTTGAAGCTCACAATCCAGTCGAGTGTTAAACTGATCCCTTTCAATGTAATTTACACAACCTCAGAGAAAAGGCTTTCATTTACCTCCAGTTCTGTTGCCAAAATTCCCATTAAGGTTATTATATGATGTCTCTAAAAGATGCCTTTCAAAACACAAACAAGGTAGCAAAATTGTAAAGCACCATCCATACAAGCTATTAATGCCAGAGTAGTTTGGAATGGACTTTTGGTTGCTGTTTTTCTTCCACAAGACATAGAAGAAAGTAGAAGGCACCAGTGCCAGGGAGTCACCCAGGATAAAACAGGTGGAGAACAGGCAGGGTGTGATGGAAATTGTCCACATCCCCAGAAGCCCGATCCTACCTGGCTCAGTGCTCACTGAAAGAATAGAGTATTGGCCCCCTTTCTCTTGTTGAAATGAGAAACTTAAACTTCCTAAGATAATAAAAAATGGCTTAACTTACAGATAAACTGCCTCTATTTTCTTGTGTTTGTATACTTGAACTTCTTGATCTTTAAGAAGAATCCATGATGGGAATTTAAAACATTTTTAAAGTTTGAATTAAATATGTTTTATTTTTCTTATTTGTAAAACTAATTATTTATTATTACACATGTTAGGAATATATTGTTCTCTGGAGTGAGGTTTATTAAATGAAAGGGTCTTAATCAGTTCTTCTTCTTTTGGTGTGCATCAGTTTCCCCATGGAGAATTTCCGCATCCCCACTACCTGACAAATTTGCGTTTTCCCTGATACCTGTATTTCCTAATAGAAAGAATTTGAAACCAACTAGTTTGATGCTTCCTTAAGAATGATCCCAAGACATGCAGCATCAGCATCCCCTAGAATCTAGGCAATAATACATATTCACTGTCTCATTCCAGACCTTCTGGATCAGACTCTGTGGGTGAGTACCAGCCATCTGTATCTTACTTTAACATCCAGTGATTTCCAAGCCACTGCTCTAGTCCAATTCGTTAGGTCTTGATATTGGAAACACATTCCAAATGAGATGGTAGTAATCTGTACCCTCTCTAGTCCTCTTCATTTTTTACCACTATGTTAAGCCATATGTCAAGAATATGATTAAATCAGTCTTCTACTGGATTCCAGGGCTCTCCTCAGATTGACCACAACCATCTAGTGTTATAAAATAGCATTTTCTTTTCCTTTCAACTTGTTAGATTTTTATTTTTCGAATATCTTAACTATTTGATGCAAAATGCAGGATAGGAGATAATGCACTGGGCTGAAACAGACTCTGTTAAAAACCAGCTAATTTTTTTTAAGAGAAGGCTATTTGTGTACAAAAGCAGTCAAGATAGAAAGAACAAGTTAATGTGAGACATTAAGAAATGATGTGGTCAACCAGAGCCATTAAAGATGATTGAAGAGAATCTTGTATCCCCGAGTAAACAAAGTGTACAGACATCTGAATATCTAAAATGAAAGCAAGTATGAAAGCTCTGATATGAATTCCCAGAATATAGGAGTATTGAATAAGACTTAAAGATATCAGCCTAGAATAACAGAGACTTCTACAAAGGAGATTGTAGGCTGTGGGTGTAGCAAAACAGTAGAGTACTTGCTTACCTAACATACATGAGAGGCTAGGTTTGAATCCAAGCACCACAAAATGAATAAATGAATGATGAATTAATTAACTAATGAGAGAACATTCTGCCTAGGACAGTAATTTCACTTGTTTTTACTCTCAAAAAAGGAGAAAGGCATAAGGCTTTGGAGTCCTCAATGAATCTCTTACTCTGCAGTGATAATGTTTCGAAAGTCAACAAGCCAGCATTAAAAACAGGTAATCTAATTTATTCTTGAAGAAAGGAGGATGAATATCAGTTGTACAGTATGTTTTATTCTTTTCTTGTTCCTTTTGGTGAGTGACAGCTCTTGGTTGCAACCCAGCCATTTTTGACTGACAGAAGCAAGGGAGGTTTCCTGGGAATCTTGGCTATTGGAAGCAGTTTGAGAACCAAAGACCTGTGTTCACTCCACAACTGTTCAGTAGATTTTTGGTTCCTTGACTCTTATTACAGAAAAGGAATTTTCAGGATATGTGGATGAGAGGCATAAAAGGTTTTACCAGGCAGAGCTTAAAAAGTATATACTCATTGTAGAGTGTGGATTTTCAAGCGAGGCACATTAGAGCCAGAAGTTGAGGGTTTTTAATGGCATCTTAAGACAGTTGTCACAGTAAAAGATGTAGCATGTGTATTCCTACCATCAAGCTGTGCCTTTGGTGAGATAGATTAAAATGCAAGTCATTTGTGTGTGCTGAAAGTTTAAATATGCCTTCCCACTTCATAGTACTATTTCCCTGAGAATGAACATTTCTGGGAGAAAAAGTGCAGGGTCAGTTACAGATGAAAAGCACAGCCTCTAATTTGCTGACTTACTGTATCTTAAGACCCCTGGAAGCACTTGTTTTTATCCTGCAGCTTTGCAATTAGGTAATTTTTTTTGTACTTAAGCTACATCTTGTCTTAAAAATATAACGTTAAATTTAATAAAATTAAATATAATTATGTCTTGTCATTTTGTACCCATCTTTCTGTTTTATCATTACTCAGCTCCTGCCTCTGGTTTTGGCAAAGTAAAGCCAATGTGTTTTCTTTCTTCTTTCACTGTCCATTTTTAACCCTGTCAGCCTCACTTCTCTTTTCTGATATTTGTTTGTGTAGTTCTAAATACTATATGCATATATAACTTTGTATCTCGGTACTTTAAGCTGGTCTCCTCTCAGACATTCCTTCAATCCCAAACACCAAACCTTTTCTACAGTATTGACCTCCTAAGAATTGGTCATCAAAGATGCAGATTAGAGGGACCTTCTTAGTATGGTATTGTGGAAGAATCTCATCTTGCATCTTGTACACCTGTCAAGAATGGTGCAGAAATTTAAATGCTCTGCCATTTTCCTGCATATTACAAAGGTGTAGAGGTGCCAGTTGGGCTGATATATCTTTAGATCAAGTAATAAAGCTCAGAAATAGAGAGTACAAAAGAGCTATTACTGTAGCTTTTAATTTTTTTCTTAGAATTGTTTAGCATCATTCAACAGTAAGGAGACTCATTCACAGTCTTAATGTCACATTAGCATATTCTTTTCATTCTATAAGCTATATTTAATTTCTGTATCCACAGGGTTGTGGTAGTAATCATTATGAAAATGTATCTTATTTCATATGTCATAAATAAAGCAACATTTTAGACATAGATGTAGGTCGGTAACAATTGTAATAACTTACTCTATTAAATGGCATAATAATACCATTTTTTCTCAGAAAGAAAAAATCAGAGCTGTGGAACTCATTGAAAAAGGATAGCTTTGCAGATGTTGGATTGTTTCCCACATAAATGTACTTTTATACCATGAAATGTTAAAGTAGCTTGCAAATTTCAAAAATCAGTAATTTGTGAAAAACTTAAGTATTATGTTAAGAAAGAAAATAGGCTGTGAAACTTTGGCGCCAACCCTGTGACTGACTCATGCTAACATGAAGGATAAAATGTACTTCCTGCTTTGTAGCTTGGATTTAATCAACCCAAAAGTTTTCCCATTAGTTGACCTGACCTTTAAACTTCAGCCCTCACCTCTTTCCTAAGGCAAGAGATTCCCATTGTTTTCCATACATGCACTCATACTCCAGATGCAATTCTGATTGTTTCTCAGCATGAAAATTAACGTCTTTTGCAGAGTCTCACTTTGAAACAGTTTTATCTCTGCTGGTCAGCAGAAATTTTAGTAACATGTTGCCAATATTTGAAAGAAAATACATGTAGTAAATGCAAACAAGTGTGTACTGCATGAGTCTGGACAGCAGGTGTTTGTTTTGTAGAAGACTCATGATTTTTTTTAGAAATTCAGAGTGGGGCCAATGATATAGATTCGTTACCCCTGCAGAAGGGGTTATTGTCCAAGGAGAATGGCAGTGAGAGAACTCAGATCTGTGGATGGGAACCCACTAGGAGCTAAGTAAACTTTAGATAGAAGTGAAAGAGAGAGTGCTGATTCATCTCTGTAGTTTCCTGATATGTTGCCTGCTGGGGGAAAAATTGTTGTCTGTTGTGTGCTCATTTGGTGGATTTAGAAAATGAGTGCTAATTACTATTTGGTTGCAGTCTGATTCTAAGCAATGTCTTCATCTGGTCATAAAGGCTTAAATTATTTAGAAATCATAGAAAGGGATTATAGAGATACTTAAAAGAACCATTCCTTGGAACACTGAAAAAATTCTGTTATTACTTCTAGACTTATATCACAAGGGAGCTACAAAGACATTTTAACTCAGCAATAACCAGAATAATCCATATTTGGGTGATTTATAACTGAAGCTAATAGTAGGATGATTTTGTACTAACCATAAGTTCTTTAGAGAAATTGGAAAGGCCTTGAGAATGCTTTCCTTAAATTTTAATTTAGTAGAAAAGGTAAATTGTTTTCCAGAAAGCCAAATGCATGAATTTGATATATTTTTACTTATCATTTTACATTCTCCTGCCTTTTTGGCAACAGCCAACTTTCCCACAGATGGATTCTGACAATCGACTCTTGCATCTAGTTTCTCTTGCCTTGTCCCCTGGAAACGTTGCTGTCCTGGAGTTTTTGAGACTCTTGTGGAAAGCATCTCGATATTATAGGTGTTTTATAAGCTGTGAGGATCAGGTCATTGATGGCCCCTTATGAATGAAGACATTGGACCAGGGATAAGGGCTGTTGCTTCTCTGCCTTGAGGAGAACAATGGTGAGGCACCTCCTTCGTGTCTTCAGAGCTTCCCATAGTGTCTGTTCCAAGTCTCTATTATAGGAATCACCTGCTTCTTCTTTCCTGGTTTCTAAATTTTCTTAGTCCTTATGAGGTTTGCTTTCCAAACTATATTATCTGCACCCTTCATTTTTATGAAGTCTATATTGTTATCTAAACTACTGGGCACCAGAAGTATCTGTAGGAAGTGAACTCTTAAGCTGGGGTTTTGAAATGCTATAAAGGAGAGATGGACTCCACTAATGTGTTAGACCAGGGTGATACCCTGCACATCCAGTAAAATAACATACATTTTTCTATCTTATAATGCATCTCCGGGGTAGTAGGTACACTTTATTAAATTTTTCTTGGGTCTCAAATGCAAAATTGAGATGAGCATTCTAGTGAATGAAACGCTCAACATAGTTCTCCAACTTGTAGAGTAAAAACAATTGGATAGGAAAGAAGAAACAGAAGTCTCTAACTCCTCCTTCTGGGAAAATATAAGACAGCACTAATACTGATCCCAGAAGAATTTGCACTAATTAGTGCCATCAGCAAGGCATAAGCAGGTGTGATCCTCATTTCATTTGTATTACTTGTGGAACAACAAGAGATCATGGCAAAATTTCCACTTGGGTCATGTAAAAGCAGATTGAATAGTGACACAAAATGTGAGATGATTAAGGATGCTGTTACGGGCCTTGACAATCTGAAACAGGAGAGCTGTTACACACTCCTAATTTTCTCGTGTATGCCAGGGCCTTGTGCAGCAGGAAACTTTCCCTGGCCAAGATGGGAAGATAATCATAGAAGAGCAGGAGAAGAGAGAAAGACCTTAAATAGAGGAGAAAGGGCTGACCCACTGAAGACACGCTATCAGGGAAGAACATTCCCCTCTCCTAAACAAAGCAAAGCAACCAAATAAGGAAGTAATTTAGCAAACAAACAAAGAAAAAAAAAAAAAAAAAACAGGAAAAAAAATGTTTCTAAATCATCAAAGACTAGAACATTAAATTTCTATCTTTCAGGGTTGTTATATCTATTAATAGATTATGATAAGATCATCTATGTGAAGGGCTGGAACTGTGTCTGGCACACAAAAGATGTTCAACAAATATTATTTTTCCTATCACTGATGACTAATTAAACCAAATATGTTTCATGACATTATTAAGTTGACTATCATTTGCATTGTTTATTCATAGACATATTCACAATGTGTACTGTGCATGTCAATTTCAAATAATTAAGTCGCCTTTGAATTACTCTCCCACACAGTTAATTTTATGTTCTCCTTCATTTATACTCTTTGAAATTCTGAAAAGAAAAAAAAGATGCTTAATAAATGTGTGAATACAGTTGGTCCTATAAGGGGAAAAAAGAAAAAAGACTTCAGACAATTTGAGTAAGGGTATGTATCTGTTTCACTACAGCTTTGCAAAATCACTCTGGTAGGCTACGATAGATATTTTTATGGTAAAGAAATTATTAGATAATTGTATTTACTGGAAACAAAAGGAAGACAGTCTGCATAAAAGTCAATATACTGTTGACTAGGACATAGCTGCCTACAGGGAAGTTCTATCATCCATTCTCAAACCTAGCCTTAGTTCCATTTTAGTGCATCAGAAACTTGTCTTAAAAAGTGGTCAGATGGAATCTGGGAAGATGACGGAACAGTAAGCAGCAAAGTAAAAAGCCTCTCTGAGGGAAACAGCCCGGATGCTAGGATACAGCATTCTGGAGAAGAAAAATAGGAAAGACGTAGGTCCCCTAGACCCAGGAGGGAACTGAGAATTGAAGCCCACAGAAAGAATTTTAAAAAAGAAAAACTTGAACAGAAGAAGGCGATAGCTGGCGGCGCTCTCACCAGAGCCGGGCCCACTGGGCCAGAAGCACTGTTGGACCCAGAGATGCGCAGGCACAGTGAAGCTGGTGGCTGGTAGCCTGATGCCTTGGAGGAGAGATGTGATGGCAGAAGGGAGCTGCAAACCAGACAACTGCACTGGCTGGCGTGTCGAACTCACACGGCTGCCATCCTGAACTGCCCGCCGTCTTGATGCTTCGACTCTCCAGAGCCACGGTTGCGCTGGGATGCAGATGCACTGAGATGGGGATCTGAGGTCGGGGGGACAGGATCGGTGAGACCAATGGATAGCGGAGCCAGTGGGGACCTGCATTGCCCTGTGGTGAGTGCTGGGAACAAAACCCTTTCACGGGAAAAGGGACGACATCTTGCAACCGGGCAGGACTGGCAGAAACAAGGTACTGCAGAGACTTCTCTCAGTTGCTCCCTTCCCAGATGAGATTGGTGAGAGGTGCTTGGCCTGGGTCAGGCCCATGGCTGGGAACCAGTAGGGTGTCCCAGACCAGTTCCCTATGGGCTGCTCACACTAATGCAGTGAAGGCCTCAGCAGGCTGCCTGACCCGGAGAGGAGAGGTATGCATACTCTGTCCCTATTTGCACTTCAATAGCACCCTGGAGTAGACAGGGTCACCTAGCCAGCATGCTTCAGAAGAACCAGAATCAACCAAAAAAAAAAAAAGATGGGGAGATTGGGGCTTCCTTTATATGCCTGTATGGAAGAAACAAAAAATATGAGAAGAGGAAGCAATCAAAAAAAAAAAAAAAAAAAAAAGTTCCCAGCCCTTGGCTGTGAGAACATTGATCCAGGAAAGGTAAATACAAAAGACATTGAGGACAGCAAACATGCAATATCAGACATGGCATCAGTGGACATAAAAACCTCATAGATGAGTTCAAAAGTGAAATATTTAACCAAGTAAAGAAAAATATAAATAGATTAATAAAAGAAATATTAAGCAACTCTCAAGAAGACACAGATGGAAGAATGGAGGAACATATAGGAGAGAACTGTTTGATGAAGAATATAAAGAAAATATAGAATACATGAAGCTGATTCAAAGAGATTACCAGGAAATTAAAAACTCCATTGAAAGCTGGCAATACTGCTTGAAAGAAATGAAGGATAGATTATCCAAACTGGAGGTCAGGCTTGCAAGGTGGGATTATGAAAGAAAAACTTTTTAAAAATAACAAAGAAACAAGCAGTAATAATACAAAGGCTAGAAGATGACAAGAAGATCTATAACATGTGAATAAAGAATGTGAATGAAGAAGCAGGGATACAAACAAAGGAACTACAAAGGCTATTCACAGGAATAATTAAGGAAAACGTTCCTAACATAGGAAAAGGAAATGATATTCATCTGTATGAGGCATACAGAACCCCAGCCACCTACCACCAAAACAGCCACACCCAGGGATATAATAATCAGGATCCCAGATATTCAGTATAAGAACACAATATTAAAAAGCTGTTAGAGACAAGAAACAGATAACCTATAAAGGAAGGCCCATCAGAATCTTCTCCACACAAACCATCAAATCAAGAAGAGCTAGGATCGCAATATTCCAAGCCCTGAAAGAAAATAACCTCCAGCCCAGATTGATATACCCTGCAAAAGTGTCCCTATAAATTAATGGAGAAATAAGATTGTCTTAGTTACTTTTTACTCGTCGCTGAGACAAAATACCTGAAGCAAAATACAAAGTTGGGAAAGGAAAGGTTTATTTCTTACAGTTTTTGGAGGTTTCAGTCCACACTTAGTTGGCTCCAAGACAGGCGGGCATGGCTGGGCCGCAGTTCATGGTGGTTGCAAACAGCAAACAGGAACCAGCAAAAAGCAAGACACACCTTCTTCCTGCCATTACATCACATCCTGGCTCCACCCCTTTGTGGGTATAGCACTGACACCATCAATCCAAGCACTAGACAATGAACAAATAACAAATGCACAATTCAAACTCATGGGGCCTGGGGGACACAGACATAAACCATGACAAAGATGTTTCCAAGACAAAGAGGAACTGGGAAAATTCACAACCACAAATGCAACTCTACAGCGAATATTGCAAGACATTCTAGAGAGAAAGAAAAGTACCACAATATCAGGAACAGTGGCAGAGAGGCCTCAGTGAATGGAGCAGAAAGCAGAATGAAGAAGATAAGCAGACAACTAATGGCAAAAAAGAGCACAACAGAAATTAGGCAGAGAAGGTTGGTTATAATCTCTAATATAGATGGCCTTGATACAGTAAATTAAAAAATCACAGGTAGAGTAGATCAGGAGGTAGGGTCCACCGAGATGCTCTTTATAGGAAATATAATTAACTTGAAAAGGGGTATATGGACTGAAAATCAAATATGAGAAAACAATGCTCTATGTGTCAAGGAACCAGAGAGTAACAGGGGCAACTAGACCATTTTTGTGGATAGGTGGGGAAGACAGGCTTTAATAGGTAAAGGAATACAATTAAAGATCAAGCAAAGAGGGAGAAGATTCAGAACCACTTATGTAAATAGCAGGTTGCCCTCTCCTCTCCCCCAATTTAAAACTGAGGGATCTTGATGAGACCTAAAAATGCACACTGCACCCTGGGGAAGTGAAAGGGGAGGAATGGTCTCAAAAAAGATGGCAGAAGATATTGCTAATGGTGTATCAGGAGTTAAAACCCATATTGCTTGCACTACTCTGCTTAGTTAGATTTTATTCTGTCCCAGTTTGTCTACTTGCATTAGATTTGAAATCACAGACAACTAAAAACATCGGATGTAGCAAAGTAATCATCTTTAATTTCCTATTAGCTTAATCTGGAGCCCTGTATGACTTACACTGTTTTATTATGACTGATCTTATTTAAATCTGGTTTGTTTGATTGCTGTTTGGTATCGATAGATTTTTATCCAAAACTGATACGATTAATAGTATCAAGTCTGCGAGTATAGGCAAGTACACTGAAGATGACAAGACTCACTAAGATACCGATTCTGGTTTGATTACTACCTGTTTTTGAAGTTTTATACTATATACAAAGTTGTGTTTTTATTAATACTGTTATATACTAGTGTATTCAATTATTATGTCTGATTATATAGCCAATTCTATTGAAGATAACAAGAGACACAGTAACCATGGTAGAACTCCTTGTACAGCGATCTTATGTCTTTTTTGTTTCGTGTGTTTATAGGAATATGTTTTGTTTTATATTTGTTTTGTTCCTCCCTCTAACATAGAAAGGATAGAAATACATGTTAAGACTCATGCATGCATAGAACCTATAAACAGTTTATGAGAACTGATCTTCTAACACATGATGAAATGAACAAATACTTTGAAGAAAAGAAGACACCTCCGGACCCAGTGCTGATCCCGGAGTGTCGTAATGTGAAACCCAGCAATACCATTATTCTTTGTTCAGTGTGATTTTTAGCCTGCTTGGGTTTGTTTAATCTCAACATAAATGAAAATATGGATAACTGCATGTATGTTGAATTGTCTAGGATTGATAACAGTATTACTAAATTTTTGTTGGATAGTTGAACAGAACTGGTTGCAGAACAGAACTGGAGCATATAAAGTTCTATGAATTCCCACTTTATATGCTCCACTTTTGTATCTTGAATAACTATTTGTAAGAGAGCAATACATAAATATCACCAAGTGATTTCTTACTGCTTATTCTTTCTTTGAAAGTATGTATTATTTCTACCCATTTTATGTTTTGTTTAGTGTTTCTTTAAGATAAAATTTTTTAAAAAGTGGTCAAATGTGCTTATTTCTTCCTAAAAGGAGTTATAAATTTGCAATTTACATTATTTCCCACAATATAAAAACCCTGCAATGATAAATGATCTTTGCAAAGAAGCTTGAAGAGATGGGAAAAAAAAAGGCAAACTGAATGGGAGGTGAGCAGGTTTGCCTTACAACAGGGCCTGGTCAGGTTGTAAGTGAGAAATTTGTGGGAAGAACACTAGTAATTTTCTGGGAGAAAAGCTATTTTTAGTATATTTTTTCTTTTTATCGCAGCAACTATTCAGGCCTCACAGGAACTACTTTCATATATTCCTGACTTCTAAAATTTCTGAAAAACTGTGTGTGTGTTTTTTTTAACATGTATTAATCTACTGGAAATATCTACCAAATAAAGATTATACTTCTGGTCTTGTTCTGTTCTGACCATAATCACAATTGCACAGTCAAAGTTTATTATATGTATAACTCTTTTTTGAGAATGAGGTAAACAGTTAAATCAATAAAATATGTGTAGTATTATGATATCTATTTATATCTATATCCATATAGATATTTCTGTTATTTTTGGAATTATTGACTTTTCTCTGTAGCAATGGCCACATGCTTTCTTTGATTTAATATTGAGGTTAATCTTGGGGTTAAGGACTTGACCAAAGCAAAATGATGGGATTTATACTTTAATTTATACTTGTTACATGAAATATGAGAGTAAATTATTAAAGATGGTAACTAATTTATATGTATATATATATTATATATATATATATATATGTACAG
Source organism: Cavia porcellus (assembly GCF_034190915.1). NCBI lineage: Eukaryota > Metazoa > Chordata > Mammalia > Rodentia > Caviidae > Cavia > Cavia porcellus. The sequence goes on from NW_026947501.1 coordinate 32,948,396, forward strand.
AAATATATGCACCTCTATATATGTCTATTTAAAGGCTAAAATCAGAAAAGTATATATAGATTAAGATGGAAGTTAAAAAGATATTACCATCTTTAGAAATTAGACAATAGATTAGAGGTTAAGAAACAACTTTGAAAATACTAAAAGCATAAAATACAAGTAAGAACTTTTTGGACAGTGAGGAAATAATACCTTTAGAGCTGATTTAGGGAAATTCTATGACATGTTAAAAAAATGTCCTGAGGAGCAGAGGGGCCAGGAAAACCCTGTAAGGGGAAACAGTGTCTATGGAAAATCTTAAAGATTGGAAATGAACTGGGCAAACTGTGAATCAGGGGAATGGTGTCACAGGGAGCCTGGGGGTGTGTCTGGGTGTCTGCGAGAAGTTTTGTGGGAGGAGCACTGTTAATGGATCCTGCAGTGGTGTTCATGAGTTAAATAGAAACCCAAAGTGTGTGCTGTGGAGGGGGTGGCCCCTCCTATTTGGTGGTTGTTTGATAAGGCAGGGATCCTAGAGCGAGTCTACTGCCCTCCTAAACATTATGCTCCAACAAGAAACCCAGGTTAGCAACATGGCAGGCCTGGAGACCAACACTTATAATTCCAGAACTCTGGGAGGCTGAGATAGGAGGATTAAAATTTTAAACTCAGCCTGGGCAACTTAATGACACATTGCCTCAAATAAAAATTAAAAGAGCTGAAATTGTAGCTCAGTGTGAAGGGCCTGGTTTCATGTATACCAAGAAGTAAGTAAATAAATAAGTACAGATTAGTGAGCTCATTTACTCAGAAGATTAGTTTGTGCTACAATTTCTGTTTTGCTGAGTGCTCTATTGTTCTAACACTAAAGAATATTTAGTTGTGGTACAGTCGTAAGGAAAAAAAGTAGCTTATGATTTTCCAAGAAGAATGGTAGGTTAGCAATTAATCTTTTGGCACATATTTTCCATATAAGCTGCCCATATGGGGTCACCATTAATTTTCTTTCCTGTTCCACTCATTATTCAAATGTTACTAGCATGACACAGCTTCAGACGATGTGATGCAGCAGTTCATCGGGTTCTTATAGGTACCCAGTGGGAGCCAGGGTCACTTTGTAGGTCCACCAACTGGAAGTTTATTATTATTGTTTTTTAATAGAGTAGGCATTTTAGGATTATGAAAGAACTTTTAAATAAATGAGTAAAAGGGCAGATTTGCATTTCCAATAGATGACTTTGGAGGCACCATAGAGGTTGCTTCAGAGAGGAGGGAGGTGGTGTGTGTTGTGGAGGGCTTGTACAAGTATTAGACAAGGGAGTACCAGAAAGTTATTAATGAAATAGATGAGGACATTACCTAAAATGTAAAGGGATGAAGAGATGGGGAATAACCAGAAGTATATACAGGAAGAGGTTGGTGGTCGGGAGCCCTGGAACTGTGCCGGATCCTGTGCCTGCCCCTATCCTCCTGGCAGCTGTAGGTGCCCCGTGCACACTGCTTCATTCTTTGCCTCCTTCTTGCCCCTTGACAGCCTCATGGATGTGCTTCTGGCTTTGCATTCCTCACAGGACCCGTGCTCAGTGTGAACTCACTGATCTATTGAAGGTAGCTCCTATAAAGCCCACCCTGCTCTCCTTCTTAGAGTTACAGTATCATGAGGATAAAACTTTTCCTGCATTTATACTATGTTTTTTATCTTTTATTCTTTATTTGCACTACAGAAAAGATATTCCATTAAGGTTGGAATCAAAATAATGTCAGTTCCTCTTCTCATCCGGATCCTAGCCGTGAGCGTGTGGCCAATTCATGCATCTGTTTTCCTAAACCACAACTGTTCCTTAGCTAAGGTTCCTGCCAGCTGTGGTTTTCCTGAGCTTCTTGGTAGAGATGCCACACTTGTCCTGGCCTCTCTCAGTCAGCCTCACTCTGCAAACCTCAAGGTCACCTCCCATTCCCTCGTTCCAGTGAAAACCCCTCTCACTCTGAGCCCCTGTGAGCACGTTTTTACAGACATATTGCTTGGTTTGTTCATCTTTTCTGCGAGACATCCATCCTGTGTTTCTCTTTGTTTCCTCTCTGCTGACCAATGTTTTTATTCTGAAAGGTTCTCAGAGTCCCCTTTTCCACAATGATGGCTTATTAAGCCTCTCCTTTACTGTCCTCTGTTCTTGCAACCATTCAAAAATGATGTTCGAGGCACTTAAAAATCAAGCTATGATTTCTTTGAATTGTTTGATAAATAACCTTTGATTGTAAACTGAAGTTTTGCATATAAAAAGCATTTAATTTTAAGCACACTTTCTACTTAGAATTTATTTTTGTCCTAGTAACTGAAAATGTACTCTATTAAAATAATTTTATTTGACTTAATGCAGTATTAATTCTTTTAGACTATTTTTACTGTGTTCAAGCGATATATTAGTTCTTAAAGGTTATCAAAGTTCCTTTTCAAAACGTGAATTAAAGTGCTTATTTGAATGAGTAGTGATTGCATTATACTTTAAAGAAAAGTGCTGATCTATTTAAAATTTGTTATTGAAGTTACAGCTGTGCCACTTGACTTTAAAATGCACAATGCTATTATGTGAACTATAAATACTAAGACATTGTTCTGAGAAAAAGCTAAAAAATGTAAGAAATTATACTTTTTTAGTATAACTGAATTTCTTATATATTTATAAAATATAATTTTGATAACAAGATATTGTAAGTGTGTAATCCAACCCTGAAAAATAGCTTCACTTTTTAGTTTTCTAGTAGCTAATTACTACCATCATCTCCCTTTTGATATCTATGATAATTCTGTCTACATTTACAAAAGTAATTTCTTATCTGGTGTTAAACATGGAAAATATAATGTTGATAAATGAAATATTGATGATTGCAATTTAACATATTTCACAATATTTTCACTACAGGAACTATTGGTCCAAATTCTTCTCCATGTTACTTCTCTGATGGAGTCCTTACCTACTGTGCCAGTATGGATTCTCTGGAGGCAGACGTGTAAAAGATTTATCAAGGGTCACACTTACGAAAGATAAAGGGGAGAAGGAGTAGGAGAAAAGCAAGATTGGGGACTGGGTAGGAAATGTCTTGGATTTTGTGCTCTAAAACCATCTTGGCTAGACGACTGGGGAATTCTGTTGCACAAATGGCCTTAGACCAATTATCACTGAGCTGTCTTGGTAGAGGCTGGTTATTGGCTTAACATCTTGGTGAAATCCTGCCGTTGTCTTGAAAGCATCTGCAGCGGGAGCCTGCTACCTAACTGTGGTTTTTTATTTTCTTCATAGTGTCTTCTAAAGAAAGGTCTTTTTTATGGTGGTCAAGTCTTGTATATCAATTTTAATTCACTCATTGCTCATGATTTTGGTTATATTTAAGATATATTTGCCTAATTTAAGTTCATATCAATTTTATTCTATGTTTCATGGTTTTGGGCTTTACATTTGAAATTTAATTCATTTTTAAACATTTTTTTATCATGGTCAGGTGAGGTGAGGTATTTTTATGTATATGTGGATGTGCACTTGTGCCAATATCACTTCTTCAAAATACTATCTTTTCTTCCTTGAGTTGCTTTTTTTTTCTCGTTTTTTGTCTTTTTGTGTTTTTTTTTTTTTTTTTTGCCATTTATAGAACCAGTAGGGCATGTCTGTGAGTGTATACTTCTAAAATCTATTTTGATCCATTTAGTAATCATCAATACTGTTGTCAATATCATACTGTGGTGATTATTTTATTTTATAATCTTTACATTAAGTTGTTTGCATCTTCCAATGTGGTTCTTTTTTCAAAATTATTTTGGTTGTTTAAATTCATACATAATTTCTAAAAACAGCAACTATGTATCTGTTGTGATTCCACTTTGGTATTATATTTTAACATTATTGAGATTTCTAGTTGACAGACAAAATATGTGCACCAACTCACTGAGTTCATTAAAAACTTCTCATCAACTTTGTAGCTTTCAACACACACAGCTTGTTTACAGTTCATTAAAGTTATGCATAAGAATTTTGTTTGTATTTTGAATGTAAAGTTTCAATTTCTAATTGTTCATTACTACTGCATGGAATTGTTGTGTTTTGTGTACATGCTGCATGTGTTTTGTGAATTTTTCTTGCCTCACATTGTCTATTGAATGTATGTTTTTGAATACCATTTTGGATTTTCTATATTGAGTCTTGTATTGACTTTGAGAAAGGATACTTTCACTTTGCTTTCAACTTTTCATTTTGTATTATTTTCCTTGTCTTGTTGCATAGGCTAAGATTTCCATTATGACAGAGGATAGAAGTGATGAATATAGTCATCTATCAAACTTGTATTCAATAGTACTATTTGGGATGAATTCTATGGTATGATTGACTATGAAACCTGAAGGACCTATTCCCCAACCTTAAAATACTGCTGGGTAACAGACCCCAGGAAAGACCTTCTCATGCATAGCTACCTTAAACAAAGCCATGTCACCATCTCGAATATTCAATATCTACTACAGGAATGTAACAACCCAGCCCACCATGCCAATTCATCAGAGCCAATTCTGAAGGACCATTCCAACTTCACTGGTCCTTAAGGGATCGAATGTAAATTGCTGTGCCTAGTCCTGGTTAGGCATCATGGCTATAATCACCAACAGTGTCACTTTGCTCTTTCCTGAATAATCTTCCACAACATGAGATCCAGGAAATGTTTCCCCAATCTTCACAATCCAACCTCACCCCTTCAAAACACCATGTGAGTGCTTTGTGCCACAAAAGCCGGTCCTGAGTACACTCCTTGCCCCACTTCCTCCTCCTACTCTGTGTCAAACATTTATCTCCAATGATGGATACCAGGGGAACAAAGAAGAAACAAGCAGGCCCATGAGGGAGACATTTACATTACTCCATGAGAAAAACGAGAGCTGCAGGCCTACGGAGGTGAAAGCAGGCAGGCAGAGAACAAAACAGATATAGAATTTATTTTAGAAATCAAACTAATGATTCGTAATGATAAATTAAACTGTGAGGCCAGTGGTCCTGCTCAGGATTGAGGGTGAGCAAGTGAGGGAAAGTTACCAGCTCTTACTGAAATGGAAAAAGAAATAATAACTCAGTCTGTCCTCGATTGCATATTAGAAAATTGAATGGAGATTTTAAACACACCCAAATTTCTAGAATTTCAGAGAGGTCTGGATTAGTGGTGCTGATCTGGGAGACATTTACATCCAAGTTATAGCTGAAATAACAGGAGTAAACCAAACCACTACAGGAGAGTGTCAGACACAGTTCTTCTGAGGTTTTATGGGGTTTCAGGTTATTTGCAGAAGGTCAAGAAAACTATTTTAAAAAAAAAAGAAGAAGAAAAAGAATATTCTTGTAAATATCTTTACATTATTTTCCTAGGGCTTAACAAAATACTACAAATTAGGAACTTAAAACTACATAAATTTATTTTCTCATATTTTTACAAGTAAAATGTGTGAAATAAAGGCATTGGTAGGGCTATGTTACACCTAAAATCTGTAGAATAGGATTCTTTCTGCTGAGCAACCCGAGGTGCCTGTCCCATTTCGGCATGCCATTGCTTCCAGCTGCATCCCTTGTAGCTCTTCATGCACTGTCATGGGTGATTCTCTAAATGTCTATCTTCTCCTGAGGACACCAATCATATATGAGGAAAGACACACACCTCTCTAGTACGAACTCATTCGAACTAATTAGATATCCTACACTCATGTTTTTAATTAGATCACATTTTCAATCACTGAGGGCTAACACTTCAACATAACTTGAGTTACACATTGAAATCCATCACAGTTCCATACTATTTGAAGGATTCAAAAATCCCTTGACATCAGACTTCCAAAGATAAATGCTAGACTCACTAACATCAGAAGAGTGTGTTCTAGAAGTGATGATGGCAAAGAGAATAGGAATATGCAGGAAGAGTAGAAGCTGTTTCTGCTTTCCAAAGACAAAGAAGGTTGAACGATTTACACAGACCATGCAAGCAAGGCACTGAAAGGCCCCAGGATGACTGGATGAACCTGACTGGTGCCCATTGCCAGCTCCACATAACATTGATCTCTATGGCTTTATGGATGCCAGACAGTATTCTAAGCATCTTTCTTGTATTACATTATTAAATCTTTACAGCAACTCAAATATTATACCAATTTTATCAATGAGAAACTAGAGAAATAAATAGCTTTCCTGCAGTGACTCCCTGATTAGGCAAAAGAGCATCTCAAACTTAACACTGCAAAAATTTTTTAAAAAAATAATTTTTGTGTTTCTGCTCTAATTGTATCTTCCCATTCTCATTTCACTAGTAATAAATTCTCACACAATTGGCTTATTTTTAACTAAATGATCTCAACTCACCTGGTAAATTGAATGAATTCATGTTTTGTTTACTCAAATCAGAAACTGAGGAGTGATGTATTTGCAAGTGGTTTTGTGTTGTCCCAAGATAAGAGCACCATTTTCCAACTCTGGCTTGCATTTCCAGCCTGTCCTCTCAAAGCTCTTCCTGTTACCCTGTCTGTCCTGTGTCCGCCATATGACCACACTGAACTGCCTCCTAACTAAGCATTTCCTTTGCGCCTCCCATGGATGCCTTTTTCTCTTGACACCTGGAGACTTTTCATGTTTCAGCGCCTATCTCCTGGGCACCTTCTCATGTGTAATCTTTTATAAAATCATGTGGGAGTCACCAAAGGTAAAATTAAAATGAGGAAGACATGAGCTTGTCCTTAGATGTGTATTTGATTTTGTCAAATTGAGATGTAAAAAGGACATGGGACTAGTAATGGTTAATTTAAATGAAAGACAGAATGAAAACAGCATAATGGAGTTGGCCAAAAAAAGTGTTTTAAAGACAAGAGATAAACCATCCATCTGGAGGGCATGCTCTATCACAATTAGGTTACATCATCAATGTAATGAGTCCCTTTTCCCCAAAAGGCAGCTCTGGGAAAATAAAGTGATGAAGACCTTCATGCTGCTCTGCATGTGTAACATTACATTTACCCTCTGGTGTATTTGCTTTCAATTTTTAATTTACTCTTTCAAATAAGCCTCATTACCCCTTATTTACATAGCTTCTAAATTGCTCCTAGGTGTTTGTATTTCTGCATACGATTTAGCTTAAAAATAATGCCTATAATTATATAGTTAAAACAGACTAGATTTCATTTGCAAGTTTACTGTTTGTTCACTTTCACATTATTCATTTTTATATTTTAGCATTACTAAAGATATGTCTAAATATCAAGGTTAGCATTTTTATTTTTCTTAAATAGATGCTGTAAATTCTTTCTAAAAGACAGGTTTTTAGATGAGAATGAGGACTCCGTAAACTTGTAATCTTGAAACTTTAATTGCATTAATGCTCAAGATCTCTTTAGGCAAATTATTTAAAATGTTTGTGGTTTGTTTTGTTTATTATTAGATCTTATTTTATAGTTCTGTTGAGAATTTATCACATACTTGGGCTTAAATGCAACACATATTATGTATAGATATTATCCCATACTTAAATTTAAAATGTTATAAATATTATATGCATACATAAATATATGACTATGAATTACATGTGATGTATATGTCACAGTAAGTAAAGTATTTTGTGCAGATAAAGGAGTGCTGTTTTGACCTTAGTTACTATTTCTCTTTCATTTTCAAAACTGTACAGCACCCTACTTTGTACTCCATGTCTTGCTGTGTATTTTACTTTTTTTGTGAATCACATATTTTACAATAATTTATTGGTTTTACTTCTTTATCTCCTCCCTTCTCTGATGAAATTGTAAAATACTGAAACTTACTTACATTTCTATATGTATTTAGCACAGTAATTGGGGGACATAGGCAGTTGAATGAATGAATGAATGAATGAATGAATGGATGGATGGATGTCTGGCACTTGCTCTATGTTGTGAGACTTTAAGAACTTTAGTAAGAGAAAATGACAGCTTCCATTGATGCTGTAAGGGAATGCCAAATGAAAGATAAAACACTTCCAAAATTAAAATCGAAGTCAACTTGAAAATGATTAAAATACCACGCAATATTTCAAGAGACATTTATCATACAATAATGAAAACTGATATTCCTAGTGCATAATTGCTTTATTATTTGTTGTGTATGTGTACTACTCATGAAAGTGAATCTTAGCTTCGATGGGAAATTTGATTTTTAGTTGATTGCACATATTTTTCTTTTTTCTGGAACTTTCATCCCAAAATAACTAGTAGCACAGACAACAAGGTTTAGTTTTTGATAGTGGAAGTTTAATTGCCAGGAAGCACAATGAGAGTAGTAAGTGCTACCACTATAAATGACAAATGGAAGCTGTAGATTTCCCACTTGGCTGAAATCCTCATCACTGGAATGTCTTCCAATTTACTCCTAATGGTTGAATAAAAAGAAGAACCTCAGTTCTGTACTCCCTGAATTCAAAAAGATATTTTTGCTTCTAATACGTATGTCTATATCTACTCAATGCATTATTCCGTTATTCACATAACTTTATTGTAAATGAAAAGAGAGGGTGGAAAATAGAAGGGTTGACATTTTGAGTCTTGTCTGAAAAGTCTACTCACTCTTGTTTCAATTACAGTAACTCTGAAGTTTCTCAAAATGAAATGTGCTAGTAAAGATTGCTGCTTAATATATAAGGTTGAATTTTGAACATGAGACAATAGTTTCCTGTTACATTCTACCTACCCTATTATTGATTGAAATATAGGTTTTTCAAAATGACAATTCTTTTAAAAAATTAATGGTTATTGCCTTTTATGCGTTTCCTTGCATGGCTTATTTCAATTCAAATCATATTTTCAACTCTTCATTAGTTTTCCATAATACTAATATAAATGCGTTTGTTAAGTTTCCAATCGGTGGGACACAGTACCTGATATCCACAGCCTAGAGAAGAAGAGGTTTAATTGGATCACATTTTCATTCCTATGCTTGGCTGGCTCCAAGGCAGAAACGTGATGGGGAAGGACTTGCAGGACAGAAGTTGTCGGGTCTTGGTACAGGCAAGCAGAGTAGGAAAGTACTGCCAGAGAGGAACAGTCAAGGGAGCATTTATAGTATCCAAGGCCACCCTTCCATGACACAGTCAGACATACCCAAAGTGAGCTTCACATATTTGCTAGACATTTCTAAAACATGCAATGTTGATACATGTGGATTTATGGTCACAGTCCTTTTGTTAACTTCACATCCATATGTATCTCATTAAACTATTATTAATCTCCAAATAAAGACAATAAAAAGTTCATAAGTTGGCTTCACTTCATATGAGTAGCCTGTGTATAACTGAAAATGCAATAATTTTTTCCTTAAAATCTCAACAGTTCCAACATTTTTCAAAAGATCAAGTTCAAGTCTGTTCTGAAACTCAAAACAAACTCTTACCTATAAACTTTTAAAAATCAAGTTACATAAGCCCAAGGTAAAATTGTATAGATTAAACATTCCCATAAGTTGGAATAGGGGATAGAAAAGAATCCCTGTTATCCAGGTACCAAATAATAATAAATGCCGTTGGGGCTACAAGGAACAAAAGAATCCTTCTACATTTTTGATAAGAATGTGAACTAATCAAACTGATGGAAGTCAAAAAATAAAAAGTAGAAATTTCATTCAATCCAGTTATTCTACCTTCCTGAAAAAGTTAAAGAAACCATACATGCAGACATGTTTATAGCAGTACAATTTTTAATAGCTAACAGCTAATTTTGAAAGTGGCTTATATAACTATCAACAGATGAAAATAGAAAATATGGTATATTTATGTAATATATGTGTAATAGACTATATATGTAATAGATATTCTGTGATATATATATATATGTATATATGTATTAGAATACTACTCTGCTATGTGGTATATAAATATATAGTACATATATATATATATATATATATATATATAATACATACATACATATATAGTAGATCCTTACGCTGCATGAAGGAAGATAAACTTGAGTTATTTGTAGAAAACTGGATGCACCTTGAGAGCATAATGTTAAATAAATCAAACACACAAGCTTAGATATCATACGAACTCTAATGTATTCTATTCTAAACCCAAAACCTAAAGAGCAAATAGGAAATAATGAGATACATGTTTTACAAAAGGATAAGACAATGGGGATGGGGAGGAAGAAAGTGGCAGGCATGTAAAAATTTAAGATGTATTTCCACATGTGCCACTTCTCCACGAAGAATATAATCATTATGTGCTACAAACATGTGCCAGTAATATTTAAAAGTTGAGAAAGAAAGAAAGAAAGAAAGAAAGAAAGAAAGAAAGAAAGAAAGAAAGAAAGAAAAAAGACAAAAACAAAGAAAGATGAATCATACCAGGTAAGACTGAACCCAACAGGCAAAATTTAATTTCTGTAATTTTACATCTGGCATCCAGGGCATGCATGATAAAATGTAGTGGGTTTGTATAGATCCACTTCTGTGACTTTTCCAGTTGCAGTACTCAAAGTCTCTCTATTGGACTGCTTTCACTCATGGCCTGCAGCTTTCCTTTGCAAATAGTCCATGTTCCTGACATTGCCAACTTCCTGTTGTCCCCACTGCATGTTTAGTTTCATCCCTAGCACTTCATGCACTGCCCTTTCAGGGGATACAGTTCTGGCCTATCAGGTCTTCCTTTGAAATCTAGGTGGAAGCTTCCATGTTCTTACAACTCATATATTATATATGCTGTATGTCCTTTAGGCTACAAATTAACATGTGGTTCTTTCTGCACCAGAATCTAACTTTTTCTAATTTTCCTGCTTGTATCTTGCCTCACAATAAACCTGGCTAAAAGCAGCCAGTGGTACCTATCCTACAAGCTGAAGATTTGTCTGTCATGAAATTTGATTCATCAGATTAAACAGTCTGCCACTATTAATCTCAGTCTCCTACAATAGCTCAGGGTTTGGATGAAATATAAGCATATTCTGGCAGATTTCAGTGCAACATAACACATAAGGTCTTTATTCAAACTACCAATGGAATTCTTATTCCAAAAGGAAATGTCCTGAGTTTGGCTTCTGCTGTCCACATCCCTGTTGCCATTTTAATCATCTGACCTCCCATCAAAATCATCAGACTTCAGTTAGAGATTGTTATGGTTTCTCAAGTCTGTATCTTCAAACATTTCCAGAATTCTCCTGCAAACTAGTTTCAGAGGCTTCTGAACTACATGGTCAGTTACATTTATAACAATGACACTGCTTCTCCCATGCCAATTTTCTCTATTAGTCAGCTTTCTCTTCACTAGGACACAATATCTGACATTCACAATCTAGAGAAGTTTAACTGGGTCATGTTTTTCATCTATGATTGGCTCACTCCAGGCAGAAACATCCTGGCAAAGATGAGGAGGAGTAAGACTGCCCAGTTCATGATAGCTAGAAATCAGAGCCCAGAAACAATGCTGAGGAGAAATGGGTAAGAAACTCTTTATGGGCCCCAAGAGCATATCTTTAGGACTCACCATAAAACACACATATGTGTGCTTTACTAATCTGCTAGGTGTTATCTTAATTAACTGAAACTGATATATCAAGATTAGCAGTCACTGTAAGCAAAAGCAATCTCATAGCTATGCCCTGAGAACTGATAACTACTGTATTTTAAAGATATCCAAATATTTTCTTCATTTGCTACAATTAAATGGAAAACAAAAACAATTTCATATAAGCAATTAACCCTATCATACATATTGTACATTTAATTGTTTAGGATGGTTACATATTCTAAATGCAGAGCACTCTATCAAAAAATAAGGATGAAATGAAATACTTCGGATCTATAAAATTTATTGAACAAGTAGTTGTATGAAAATTAAAGAACAGACTTAAGTATCAGATGAATTTATACTGTACACCAAATACTAAGGAAGAGAGCAATATATGATCTTGAAAAATGAATTGTGTATTTAGTATTGGAAAGGAATATTAATAAAATACTGACAGGAAAGCAAAGCATGTGTCACATAGTGAGACTGTGTTGTGAGTTGGATCTGCAATTTCTAAGCCTCGTGTTGAGAGATGGGCTTTTGGAAGGCGATTAGATCATGGAGATGCTACAGTAGACACGCTGTTGAGTGGCCGGTCCTGGTAGCTTGACTTGGAAGGTTCTATCTGCCTCCTAGGTTCCTCTCTTCGCTCTCTGCTTCCCTGCCATTACAGCAATGGTCTTTCCATCTACCACATTCTTCTTGCCTTGGAGGCAACTAACTATGAACTGATACTGCTAAAAATCAGGTCATAATGTAAACTTTTCCTCCTTTTCATTGTGAATGTTGTGTATTTTGTCCAAGTGATGAGAAAGTAAGGCATTGTGGAGCAAGACTTGGATGTTTCTTATTAAGTATTTCTATACTACTATTTGGGGAGTAACTTGATGTTAGCCTGACTAAAGCCCAAAGCACTAGTTCAGTCTTGTACATATTTCTGTTAGTTAATTTTCCATCATTAAAGGAAATACTTAAGGCAATTAGCTCAAAAAAAAAAAAAAAGGTTTATTTGGCTTATAGTTTTGCAGGTTTCAGCACATGATTACTTTATGCCTCTGATAGGCATATCAATTGTAAATGGCAGAGAGTGTAGGATGGAAAAAATCTATTTATCTAACGTCAAGGAAGCAAAGAGAAAGACTGAATTGTTCAGGCACCAAATATCCTTTTAAAAAGCATACCCACAATGACCTAAGTGCCTCTCACAAGGTTCTGTCACCTACCAGTAAGGCCATCCCCAGGACCAAGTCTTTAACTCATGGATCATTGATTCACTTAGCAAACTGTAACATTCTATTTCTGGCACACAAAGATTTGTCTCCATCTCAAAGTGCACTCAGTCCATCCCCAGGAGTCCCTAGCTTCCTAAATATTTTCACACTGCACTGAAGTCCAGATTCAGAGTCTCTGCTGAGACTCAGGTGAACTCATCTCTGAACTCTTGTAAAAATAAAAATAAAAAATTACACCCTTCAGAGATATAGTAATGGAACAGGCACAGGGAAACCACTTACTTCATTTACAAAAAAAATAAGAAAATATATTGATCCAAAGCAAGACTGAAATCCAAAAGGGAAAATGTTGAATCTTAAAGCTCTGCCTGGCATCTGCTGCAATGTAGCCTGTCAAGTGTAGCCTGGACGTCCCTGACCTTGTGACCTTTCTGCTCACATAGCCATTCTCTCGCATAGGTTATTTTACTGCCGGCAGATTCATTCAGAAAGCACCACATATTGCAGTCATGCCTGCCTTCCTAGAATCTCAGTTTTTGCTTCACTTGCACAGCTCCACACATTGCTGTAGTTTGGCTGTGTCCAGAGACTCTGAAACTGCAATGCATTCCTTGGCCTCCATGGACCCCTAAGCTCTTGCATGCTGTATGCTTTCAAAAGCAAATGCCCAATTCTGCCACTAGTGTAAGCTATAACTGGACTTACTTGAACTATGGCTAGAGCAGCCTCTGAGTGTCTTTTTGGATGAATATGGGAAAACAAATGCCCAGAAAATGATTCCTGAAATAGTCCTGAGTAGGTAAGGTGCCCTGGAGCACTTTTGTGAAATGACTCTTCCCTGGAAAGTTCTGGAAACAAATGTATATTTCTAAATCTGTGAATCTGTGATAGTGTGACTTTGCTAATTTTTGAGATGCCCTCAAGTTATTCTTCCTCTTGTTCCAATGCAAAGCTTTCACTTTCTTCTATGGGTAATGGGAATCACAGCCTCCTTGGCTCAACATGCTCCTTTTCTGGTCAAGCTGAAAATTTTCTCCTCTGTTCCTCTTAGTTCCTAAATTTCATTAAAATTAGCTTTTAAAATATTCTTGCCACAAACTGAAACCCCCGCTTCCTTGAAATGTCTTCCACCAAGTTACTCTATTGTCTTTAAGTTCATTCTTCCGCAAAGAACAGGAAGTGGACACAACACTAAGGTTTTGCCATAGTTTAAGTAGAACACCTTCTTTTCTAATTCCCAATAGAATCTACATTTCCATCTGAAACCTCATCAGCCTGGCCATTACCATCTGCATTCTTATCAGAATTCTGGTCTGCTGTTTTCTTAAAGGATTACCTTAAAATATCACCTGTTAAGCTCTGCTTAATAGCATTCTAGTATTTTTTTACCTTCTTCCTTCAAACTCTTCCAAACTTCTCCCATAAAGCAATTATAAAAACTCTTCTATATTGCTGTATGTTTTTGTAGTAAACAGACCACTTTTGGTACCAAATTTCTGTTTGCCAGCTTTCCATCACTATCACAAAAAAACCTGTGATAACTAATGAAAAGGAAAGAGTTGTTTTGGAGATTTCATCACAAGATCAAGTGAACCCATTGCTTTGGGGATCCAGTGGATTTCTACAGCATAGAACACAGTGCTTGCCTCATGTTCATGAAGCAAAAGAAGAATAAATGGGCTGGTGTCTCAAAATTCCTTTCATGGCCATGTCCTAATGACATAAGAACATCCCATTAGGCTTCACTTATAAAGGTCCCCCATCTCCCAAAAACACCAGCCTGGTGATCAACCTTTTCATGCATGGACCTGGGCAGACCACTTATTTAAAAAAAAAAAAAAAATGCCAGTATTTTATAAACCTGAAATGTAGGAGAAGTATAGCAATAGCTAACTAATTTCCTTTATCATTTTCATTACTTCAGCTATAATTTATTCCACGTTAAGTAGCAGAGTGTTTTTGGTATTATAGCCACGTACATTTTATGCTCCAAATGTCCTGCTTTTCTTTTACTTCTGAAATTTCTATTTATATGAATGGGATTTCATTAATTTAGTTTTGTGTCTGTTGATATTTGATTTCATGGTTTCTTCTTTGTCCATGGGCAATTAAAAGAAAATATGCATTTAAGAAACTAACATTAGATCGCATTATTTCCCTAAATCTAATAGAAATCCAATGTTTTTCATTTATCACTAAGCTATTGTGAAGGAGCTCACTATATTTTATGTTGTCAAGTGCTTCAGGGGACAGTTTGTATTCTTTTTATTCATTCAAATAAGGAAGTATTTTATTTCTGTAAGCAAATATGAATATGTATATTTTGTATACAAACATTATAGTATAGCTTCGTATTATCATCCTATTCCTTTAGCCATCTTTATCTGTCATTTAAATGGAATTTATGTGGAATAGTGTGAGGGATATAGTTTTTCTCCATATATTTCTCTTCCTCACCTTGATTTTGCTGTGCCACAAATCTGATTCATTTTGCCTGGTGTGTGTCTCTCAAACTTGTCTGCCTGTGTTCACCCCCAGCACCTAAACCAAATCACTGGCTCCATCCTGCATTGCTGTAATGGACTCTTCACAGGGTTACCCATTCCTATTCTCACCCACTGTTACCTTCAAGAATCATTTACCTGCAGCCAATGGGCCCTTCCTCTGGCTTCCAGATTGGCAACATGAATGGAGTCTGAGTGCTCCTAATCTAATGACAGACTCCTGAGCATGGTCTGTAAGGCCACTGCAACTGTCTCCTGCTGGTTCCTTAAGCCACTGTCCATACCCCTTCATCCAACATCATCTCCATTCAAATCATGATTACACAAGTCTTCCCAGTTCTGACCTTGACAAATTATTTCCTGCCATATGCCAGTCTTTCGCAAGATCCAAGTTCCTCCTCCTCATCATTTAGATGTCAGTGAAATGTCACTTCATCACAGAAGAGTTCGTTGGCAGCTTTACCTGGGTCAATCTTCCCATTACAGCTCATAGCAATGTAGCTTTCATATCTGTGGCAACTTTTCTGTGGTCTAATTTGTTTGTTTATGGTCTGATTTACGTATTTCTTCATGTAATTAATGAGCTATCTTCCACAGAGATAATACAAGAGGTCCATAATCTTGGCTGTCTCTAAATATTGTTTTATTACTTGGGTGCAAGATATAGTTGGAAGAACAGTAGGCAATCAGCAAATATGTGTTAAGATTTTTAATAATCAAGAGGCTTTATATTTTGAAATATCACAGTGATGCGCTATATAAGAGACAGAGCCAACTCACCTCTGGAGCATATGCATGGCTTGTCTCAAGTAGTCAGAGAAACAGAAGAGATAAAAGTTTTAAAGTTCATAAACTATGCAGTCTAGATACTGTTCTGCGGAACTGTGACTCTAAAGAATTCATCATGTAGCTACAAATTCATCATTTTTTTTTCAGTAATAGGAAATGGTTTATAAAATAAAGTCGAATGTCAGTTTCCCATTACCTTCCTCACTTTCAAAATGCCCCAATTGCTCTGGGTAGATACAAATCCCATGTTTTGGTTTTATATTTAGACTTCCTTGGCCAGACTGAAGAAGTTTGTTTACCCCTAAGGATTAAATATAAAGACTTTGCAAGAAGCTAAAATAGAGCTAAATTCAGAGAGCTGTGTCTGTTTAGGAAAGGAGACAGAAATCACACTAAAAGAGAGAAAGGAAATGAGATAAGATCTTGAAAGCGTGTAGAAAAAAATGAAAGCAGGCACAGCTCGGTGTTTATCTTTTTAAGCAATCTAGTGTGCTTCAAGTTTTGAACATCTGAGAGCCCAAATAATGGTGTCTGTATCAGATCTCCCCAGGAGTCTGGTTTTGATGCTGATAAATGTTGTTTTCACAACTTCTGCAGCCAGATATGGTTTCTTCGAATTACCCAAAGGCCAAGCACTATTCTCCTTTCTTTCTTTTCCAATTTATTTTGCAGTTATCATGCTTCCAGCATGGGTCACCGTAGTTGCAAATAACTTTTAGGAGCCAATAAATAAGTGCATCCATAGGCTCTTTGGGGTTGATTTTCAATAGCATCACACCAAATCTTAGGATGACACAACAGTTTAACAATGAAAACTGTGTTTCTTATTTCCAGAATGCCTTTCAAAGAGAAACCTCACTGTCCTAATGCTTATGAGTCTGAAAACCGCCCAGTGTTTTTTCAAAATCACATCTAGTTTGTTCAAAGAGCTGGCATTATTCTTTTAACAGTAAATATCATTCTATATCTACTATGGATGACCAGTAATTATTATGAATGCTGAGGTGCTTTGTGACCCTGCTAAATATTCTCAGTCTTCAAAACAAGATTACCTTGTTTTTATAATAACAGTTTTCCCTTTTCACATTCCTTTGCATTTGCTATTTCTTGTGCTGTATTTCTATATCATGTTTCCCTTTGATGTCTTGATCTTTGTTTCCTCCTATATTACCAGGTAGTATAACAGTATTATGAGTATGGTTGGTGAGGTCAGATCAACATTTAAGTCATTGTCCAGCTACTTATTAAATTCATTATTTAGACATTTACTTCTCTGGACCTCAGTTTTTCATTTATGAAGTAAATATTATAATAATACTCAGCTCTCAAATCAAATAATACAAAACTCTCAGAAGTATATTTTCTTTAACAATTCTCATACATTAATATTTTACGATTAGCATCATTATCAAACTCATTAATAGTTTATTAATTATTAAGTGCCTAGTATATACTGAACCTTTTTCTGGCAGTAGGTGAGAGGGATGAACCTAACACGAATAACTTCTATGGTACCTAAGCTTAAAGCCTGGGAGCAAAGACAGATGAAGTAGTAAACAAACCGTAAGGTGGTAACTGAAGTAAATTAAACGAAAGGAGTACTTTGCCTTCGGATACCAAGAAAGAACCACTTCAGAGAGAATGGACCATGGCAGGAAGTCTGAGGTGCATTTAATTATGCAGTCTGAAGATTGAATGAGCCAAGAACAGGAATAGGATTGCTTTTCAAACAGAGAAAACAGCCTGAGCAAAAAAACTCAGGAGGAAAAGACTTGACTCTGCTCTTGTGAAAAAAATAGTGTTGTTGGGGGTGTAGCAGAAGAAGAAGGGCAGGATAGTATAAACCAGCGTGTCCTGGGGGCAGCAGACACTGAATCCTGCCCTCAGTACCGCAGTGATGATGCTTTTACAATTCTAGAAAATTCTGTGGACCATGGTAAAGAATGTACGAGGTGCGAAATGTTAATGCAGCAGTTGAGATTTTATTCAACGGTTTCAGTGAAAGATGCAATGATTTAAATGATAGCATTAGTGATTAAGAGAAATAAAGGAATTGGCACACGAAAGGTGATTCCTAATTGTTTGACCTGAACAACTGTGGGAGATGATGGTACCATTACTAAATGAAGGAGATAAGTAAAGGATGGATCTGGGCAGTTGCGAGATGACAGAAAGGATAATTCAGATTCAGATTCTGATGTCTGTACCTTTTAATGCAAATTTTAAAAGTTGGGAATGTGAATTTGGAATTCAGGGACAAAATAAATACTGGCGGTAGAGATATGCATACAGGACATACCATGCAGATATTTTTAAAAAACAGGCATGGCTGGATTGGAAAGTGGTAAAAAAGAAAAAGCTTCAAATCCAGCCCCAAGGATCTCTGACATTAGAGAAACAAATATATACTCTAGTTTTCATTATTATTATTATTATTATTATTATGAAAAATGGATGCAATTCTGTGAATATCAGTGTCATTATAGAATATTAATGCTGTACATTACTCCCTCTCAATCCACAGAAGATACATTCTAAGACCCACTGTGTGCTGAAAAATACATGTGTCACCAGACCCTATTTATATTATGCTAAACTATGGTGATGTTTAATTTACAAATTAGGTATAGTAAGAGGTTAAAAAAAAAAACGAAATAGAGCTATTATAATCATATATTGTAATAAAACTGTCAGCATCACTACTCTTCGAGGCCATTATTACATCTAAAAGGCTTATTTGACTACAAGCACTGTAATTTCTGTGGCAGTTAACCTGCTTTTGGAAAATAGCTACTAAGTACATAATAGTCAAAGTGGAAATACAGCGTGGCTACTCTGGACAGAGGAAGGACTCACGTCCTGTGCAAGGATAAATGAGGCCTCGTAACATTACTCAGAACAATCTGTACCTCGTATGGACTAAAAAGATTATGGATGATTTATTTTTCCACTTAATATTTTTGGGTTGTGATAGAACATAGTTAACTGAAACCACAAATAGTAAAACCATAGCTACAGGGTCACTACTGTGTATTACATGATGTTATGACATGGAGTGGTGGAAGAGCTAAACATATTATTGCTCCTGTTTTCATTTTTTGTTTGGATTTCTTGTCATTTTTCTAAGACATGAAAAGAAATGTGCTATTGTGAAGTATATTCTGGACACAAAGTAACATTTAAGTTAGCAAATTTAAAAAATGATGAATATGTGAGTCTATGTAGTCCTTTGAATATTTACAGTAATTAATACAAAATAGAAATTAAAAAATATTAATTGAGGCAGTTGGAGTCTACATAAGGTCAGTTAGAAGGTGTATTTCTTGTTGTATAAGTACTATTTTGCAAAAGAAGCAGTGCTGAAAACTGAGGGGACATTCATAAAGAAAATTTTATCGTGGTCAGATTAAGTTATCTGACTGCAAAAAAGAAAAAGGACCGTGGAAAACTTATGTAAAGGGCAAGCTCTATTCCTCACCACTGATTTTGCAGTTTGAGAGAAGAGTCATATATTTATTGGGCTCCAAGGTAAAAGAAATTTGTCTTCAACCAAACATATTAAATACGCATGGTCTCCTGAACCAACTATACCTACTCCCATTTTCGTGCCTGGATGTCTTCTCGGACCCAACAAGGAATGGGACCCAGAACGTTGCAAGTCACAGTGCCAGGGAACGGGAACATGTGTATGTTTACAGTCATCTAGGCATGTACTAATGACAAACTTGGACAAACATCAGCTCTTTCCATTGCTTTTCATTTCTTTCATTTGTTTCAATGAGAGATCAGTGTGCAAGCTCCTTTCTGGGTTGATAATTGTGATCACCTCCAAGTGCAGAAAAGAGAATAGATGCTTGTTGAAGCAAGATTTAGAAAACAATTAGAATGTACCCAGACTCAGAAGAAGAAAAAAGTGGAGTCTTTAGATTGACATCACAGATTATGTTTATTTTATTGAATATATTCCAATTTATAACAGAAAGCCACATTGTATTTTTAACAGAAGTCATATATATTTTGAGCATGAAAGAATGGCTGGTGACATTAAAATATTTAGCTGAAACACAATTACCTAATGACAGACCATATTTTTTTTAAATAGACAAGTAATCCAGACATTTTGACAAACACAGAGAATAGTTGGTTAGCTGCTAGAAAAGCAACAAAGGGTCATCTGGAATATCTGCAAACTTAGGGTTCATGGAGGAATTTCTTTGACAGAAAATTACAAACTGAAAATCCCTTTTCCCGAATAGCAGTGAAGCTGCACACCTTACACGAGCCGGGAGTGCATCAGATGAAACGCTGCGCAGTGTTCCTGAGGAGACAGCCGTTACCAGAAGTGGACTCTGTGGCCAGCACTTACACATACACTCCCATGAATAGAAGCAACTGTACTTATAGTTCCCCTAAAGGAGTATGCATAGGTTTATTACTTGACATAAAAATATATAAATTTTAAAAGTAGTCTGCCTGAATAAGATAAATAATACTTAAAAAAATAAAAAAAAAAGATTTGGACTAAGTGATGCTGATTAACACATGGTCACCAAGTCATACTGGCTGACCTATATGAGAAATGCCAAGAACTCTTCATCAGGTGTCCATCATTACAGGGTTTTATCAGGGAAGGTTTGTGTTAACCTGTTGTTCTATTTTCTGAAAATCAAATTACATTTTTATAATTTCTATCTGGTCCATGTAAAACATTATTGAAATTTAAAGTAGTGCTTTTTATGTGTGTTTTTATTTCTTTATTGGTCTCTTCCTAAATTATTGCATCTTATTTTATCACAGATGCATTGTATTTTATAAGTAATATCTTACATGTGAGGTTAAGATGAAGATATGCGAAGGAAATAATGTTCCTGCATCTATATTTTAGTCTTTGCATTTAATATCTTTCATTTAAGCTGTTGTATAAAAATAGCCTGAAGGAGTCTGATTTTTGTTTTTCTCATTTCTATATAAGAAGCAATAGTTTTCATGTACTGACGATGCTATCTTTGCCAACAAAATTTAAAATGCGACATTTTGAGACACATCTATTGTGATTGCTGTGGCATTTTCTTTTGTCCATTTATAAACTGCTGTAGTACAAAATAATGCAGATACGATTAATAGAAAATTGCTCTCATTGTTGAATGAATGTTGAAAATTTATTTCTACTATCTTAAAGAAAAGATGAGACTGGAAAGCAAAAACAGAATACTGGAAAATTATGTTAAAGATCAGTTATAAAGTAATGACATTTCATTGTAAGCAGCCAGTAAGTTAAAAAGGAAGGAAAATTCTGAGAAGATAGTATGTCCCTTTAGATTTTTTACTGAATGAAATGTGGACGAGGTGGTTGATTCGATAGCAAATGCAGATTTTCAGCCCCCTCTCAGACCTACTGAAAAAGAGTTTTCACAAGCTCTCTGTGTGACTCTGCTGCACATTTAAGATTTTCTGGTCTGCACTGGGATATGTGTCTGAGTTGTCCAGGTAAACGGCTCACATTCCTAGATCCACTGAGAAACTGCCCAAACCTTTCACCTGAGTTTTACCTTGATGGACTTAGTTGTGCTGCAGGAAAATGTCCCCTTGTGTGTTCTATCAGGGTGATCAGTTTCTGCTTAGTGATGGGAACATTTGTGACCTTAAGTAATTGAAGCTCATAACACTGTAGGATGTTTGCTGAGGGAAATGTTATTTCTGCTGCCTGCTTCCACCAAATATCTCATATTTAGCTGCTGACACATATCTGCTTTTCAGTGGCCCTAAGGAAATGTTTTAAGATGCCCGTTGTTCAGATAGATATACAAGTTGGTCTAAATGCATGCTGTGGTAGAAGGGACCAGATTCTGCTCTATTACGATGCTTTATTTTTATTGAAGTGTCTATTTCAAGGCCCCCAGAGCTGCTTACACGCGGATGGAAAGACACTAGTACAGGCAGTTATTTAGTAACTGATCCCGAAAACACTGACCGGAGACTGAGAAAAGCCAGACAGGGTGCTAAAAAGAACTTCTGGATGAATCTAGAACCTTCAGAGATGCAGTGTAAAACACAGCCCAGTTTCCCAGGAGGATCCAAAAGGCAACTGAGGTGTTTATCCATGTGTGATTGGTGACAGAGCGGTAGAAGATGTGATGTTGGTGTTTTTCTGTCCTTTCATTCCCAGGCCTGCTAGGTTAAAGGAAGTTCTAAAGGGCTGTGGGCTGGGCACAGCAGCATCCACGCACAGTGGTAGTGGAAAGTAGCTATCTACTTGTGGGGACTTGCAGAGGATGCATAAAAGGAGAAATAAGTGAGAAAAAATAAAAATAAAAACCAAATAAGGATCGTGGGCTCCCAAAGGGAACTTTGTCTGCTTCTCTGTGTTGTTCAGGTATGCTCCAGGCACTCATCACCGGTGAGCAATTATTTAATGCTCACCTGGGCTTGACACTGTGGTCTCCCCCAGGAAGATAATGAAAGCAATATGGCTTCTTGCCTGAGGTGTCTGACAAGCTGGGCTAGAAGCAGGAGGCAGAAAACTAGAGCTCTCAGCTTCCATTCAAAATGACAAATGCAGCCTGTAAAAAAGGATGGCCCTGGTGTTTATGGAGGCAACAAATTAAATGCAACCTGCCTAGGTTTGATCCAGTGCCCATTCTTATTACTTGGCACTGACACTTCCCAGAGAGTTATGCTATGAGTCTCCAAAGGTATTTTATTATTTTTCACCTGCCAGAATAGCAAGGCTTATAGAGCACAAGGCAGTTGTGTTGTGAAATACTAAAATTTTAATGCATGATCACTGAAAATGGTGCTGGTGTAGCTGGCTCATCTTTGAAAGTGTCTTGTTACAGATGTGACCTAGTGTCAATCTCTACCCTCCCCCTTTTTTTATTCTCAGTGCACGATTTTGAAAATCATAAATCACTGTTTTTTCAATCCATATGACCTTAACAGGGCAGATTATTGTACTTAATTATATAATTTCGTTTCAGACACAAAATTAACACTACTTTTTCAGTATAAGCATACTTATAATTATCTCAGAACAAATTAAGAGATTTTATAAGAGCTCTTGAATTCTGCTGTTAGTCCTCACACTGAAAAAAATTGAAATCAATTAGGAAATAAGGCAAATGTGATTTTTTTCTTCTCAAGGTATATCGTAGCTATTTTTAATTTTTTTCTTTTTTACTTTTATGCCAACTCCATTCTCATTATGTATAATGTTTTCATTTAAATGTCTTGTGTTATTCAACTTTTAAGCATAGAATTTTTTCAGGTTTATCTTATTTTTAATGTTTCAGATGAACAAGGATTTGTTTTGGTCTGAGTTACTTTGTATAGCTCAAAAATCATTGGATCCTTCTCTCAGTTTTCCCTTAATGCATTTTATCGCTAAACTCATAATCAGGAAATACAGTAGCTCATTTGAGTGGTGCTCTGGCCTTTTCCTTCATAAAAGTTGTTGCCAGGTAATTGGTAATTTAGCTATTTCTGCATGCCTCATCTCCATTTCCTACTGTCATTTTTCTAGATGGATTCTTTTCTTCTTAGTGCTTATTCACTGGGAGTACACGCTTCTTAATCACTACCAGAGCAATTTCAATCTTCTATTCTTAAGTTGGAAAAAAAAAAAGTTTTCAGCAGACTACCTTTTTTTACTCCTTCCTTATTTTGGCTTCTGATATATCACAGATAATGCCAATAAATTCCAATTTCTGTATTTTGTTGGGTCATGTTTTATATCTAATATTTTAATATTTTTCATTTTCTTCAGTAATTTTCTCAGGCATATGAAACCACATTGTAATTCATTTATTCCTTAAAGAATTTGACTAAAAAAAAATCTTTTGGCTCTAAAGTAAGTTGCTTACAGTCATTTTCCTGCAAGATTTTCAGTTTGGTCATACAGTCACTCATTCTTTGTTCCACTCTCAAATTCAATCTCATTTATCCACTTGGCACTAGCATTGAACCACTAGCATTGCCTATGGCCGGGTTCTCTCTGTAGCAAACTGTGAAAGAAAGTACTTCTTCACTACCGAGAGGAACTTGAGAATAATGTTCCACAGCTATTATCTGAGACAATACAAGATTAGACCCCCACAGTAAGTGTTCTGATTTAGGACTAGAACTTGATTTCTATAAAGCATTTACTAATCCAATACTTTCTATTCTTTTTTTTTTTTTTTTTTTTTTTTGTCTTTTTCCTTTTTATTGGTACCAGGGATTGAACTCACAACTGCCTGCTTGCAAGGCAGGTGCTTATGCCGCTGAGCTAAATCCTCAGCCAATACTTTCTATTCTTGGTGTATTTGTTAAATTAACAAGAGTTTCCTGAGCTTTCTCCTTAATATGCAGCTAAGAAACTTCTTTCCTTGTGGCAGTAAGGTTTCAAATAAGCTTTTTCTCCTAAGCGTTATACCAGCTACATTGACATGGCCTGGGTTTTGTCTTTCTTTGCCTCTCATAAATTGATAAATTGACTGTTCTCTGGTATACAGTTTCTGGCCATTATCTTTATGTAAATAGTTCAGACATTGATTGTTACATGTTTTGTTTTGCTGAAAGAGATCTGGAAAGACACAGAGCTTTGGCCCTTTGTCTTTCTGTGCATCCAAACAAAAGCAGGCCTGTGCGTGACTTCATTTTAGCATTCAGCCACAGTGCATGCATTCCTTAGGCAATGAATATTAAGCTGGAGGAGCGTTTGTTGAAGGCTTCCTGTGTGGCACAAACAGCCTCACTGTTGGCTATTCAAGAGTGCCAGGACCAGATGTGACCCTGTCAACAGTACATCCAGCCATTTCTCAACCAATCATTGTCTTTTTAGTAGTCTACTAAATTTTAACTATGTCTTCTATTTGTGCTGATTATAAAGATTTTTTTTTGTTGCTTGTTTTGTTCTCAAGAAAAGAAACTGATTTAAACATTAGCCAATACCTGTAAGTCTTACAAAAGGTAAGTTTGTAAACATGTTACCAAACATGCAAATTAAAGAGCTCACCAAAAGGAACAGCAAGGATCTCCGGCATGTGATTGCTTTCTTCTAGCATGAGGTTTTGAGTTTCTATAGAACTTTGACAGTAAAGTTACTTAAAATTACTTTAAGATTTACATTAGTGGTATGATATTATATATATCATATACTAACCTGCAGTTTCTAAATTGAAACTGCCTTTTTTTCTTTTCTAGACTAAATAAATTTTTTTTTCAAAAAAAATATAGGCTCTATTTCTTCATTTCATTGAAGCAGAATTGTAATAGAGTTTTATATATATTTGGAATACAGTTGTAGATAAGATCAGTTGGCTTATATGGGCAGGGAAATGATAAAGTCAGTCATTGCTGCCTCTTCTTCTAAAAGGCTGCCCAGGACATTGATATCACCTTAGTCTTGCTTGTGTGAGAAACTGAGATTTCAATAGCAATACCGCCCTGTATTGTAATGTAATGTAATTGTAATGTCTACCTCCAAGTGTTGTGCTGCCTTAGATAGGATTCCTGGAGGATCCTTGGTACTTCGTGTGGTAGAATCTCCTCTTCTCAAAATCTCCTTTGACTCCTCTGTCTTCATAGATTGCACAGTGCAATGACCACTGCTCAGTGCTTGGCTTCATTTTCAGTGATTTCCATTGCAGATCTCCAGTTTTCCTATTTATTCCTTTGACTTCTATCATTTTTTGCTTACTTCTTTGCTTTGCATAACCAATGATAATTCTTCCCAGCCAGCGTATGATGGCCATTCAGAGGCCCTTAGGTTTAGTCTTTGGAGCATAGGATTCTCTCGGCAATAGGGCTCTCGTTCTCAGCAAGCAGGGATGCTGCTGATTCTGTTCATCAAATTAGTTACATTTTAACCCTGACTATCTTAGATCTTCAATCATGAGAGAAACTTGATATGGAGAAGGCTGATCCCCAGATGACTCAAATTTTCTTAAGTTTGAGTTTCAAAGGCATCTGTTCCAACTCTTATGAGACATCTTAGTGATTAATTTTTTCAGTGCTTGCTAATAATTGAAGTTGACATGCAAAGTATAGAAAAAGATATTTTTAATACATCATTTATTTAAAAAAGGAGTATATGTGTCTTCCATTGTGTTCATTTGGTAGGACTGTAATAAAAAGATATAACAAATCAAGTGGAGTACTAAAAACCAAAAGTTATTGTTTCCTAATTCAGGGAAGAGTAAATCCAAGCATTTATGTGTTGGCCTGGCCATGTTCCTTCTAAAAAGTGTTGTGGAGAATTATCCCTGTATCTCCTTAGCTTCCACCAATTCTTGGGATGTTTGCGTTCAGTACATCGCTCTCTGCCTCTGTCACCATTTGTGTGTTTGCCTGGTGTCTCCTTTTGTCAGGATCCCAGCCTTATTGGATCAAGGTACACCACTATTAAATATGGGCTCATCTTACCTTGATGATATCTAGATAAAACTGTTTTTAAATAAGGTCAAATTCAGAAGTATTGGGGCTTAGGACTGAAATATCTTTTAGGAAGACATAATCCATCCCTAATGAATGAAACCCATTAAATAACAACATTTGTCAATGAAGGCATGGTTGCAAGTGATCATGGGGACATTAAGATGTGAGGCAGTGGCATATTCTGTGATTTACGTGTTAAGATATGTGTTAAGATATGTGATATGAGCAGGGATAACTCTGCTCACCCTTCTCATTGCTTCTATCTTATTCTTTATTGTAACATGCTTACTGTCATTTCACCATTTATTGCTAGAAAGTGAACCCTCTTTAAAAAATGAATGTTTGGACATATGGTTTATGAATGGCTTTAATCTAAGGGGAAATAATGTGGCTTCTCCAAAAATACGTGTTTTACTCTTCAGATATTGGTTCTTTGTAGATGAGTTTTTTTTTTTTTTTTTTTTTTAACTTCCCAGTGTAGCCAAGAAAGAGTGATAGTATCCAAGGTGTTATCCTAAGATGTTATGATTCGGAGTGATTATGAATTTTTTTTATGATATTGAACCTAAGCCCTGTATACTGCTAGCCTTTATTTGATTTTTGGATGATTAAAAAATGAGATTGACCCCATGTAATAGAGTTATATTATCCTTAGTAAATGTATTATTACATTTATAAGATTAGAAGATAAAAATACATTTAATATTAAAATTATATTCATTCAACTCTTTAATTTTTCACTGAAGATTTAAGGAGAGTTGAAGATTTAATGAAATGATTTAATGGTATGCTTTATGAGTGATGATTAGAATTGTATAGGTTTTTTTCCATACTTCTGAGAAAAGCAGGAGCAGCTTAGGTCAGATAAGCCTGTGCTGCCCCTGAGAGGAGGAATGTGAGCGGTGGTGGATAGAGACAGGGAAGCAGCAGTTTTGGAGGAAGAAGGATAAATGTCATGCTTTAGGAAAAGCTAGCTTTTCTGTGCTAGGGTACAAGTTAAAGCAGTTAGAGGCCTTGTCTGAGTAAAAGAGGAAGGAACGATAATAGGCAGAATTCCTGAAAACTAATCATTAGGTTTCTGATTTGATATAAAAGTATATTCAGCTCTTTAAGTCTCGATTCTTCTGATCTGACTGATTTGACAGGTTTTTTTTCCTACTGATAGGATGGATGGAAAGTTGAAAAATAAGAAATGCAGAGTAATTAGCCCTTCTTATAAGGTTTAAGTTTTGGTTGCAATAGTGTCTCTGGGAATGGAAAAGATTATGAGTTTTTTAAAGTAATTATGAGATAGAATTTTTATAAGTTCCCATGAGTTTCATCCAGATGAAACTAGAGAAGAGACATTGAGATCTGTGCTGACAGGCAGCGTTATGGTTGACAGGATGTATAACATGAACGGAGACTAAATACCATAAAACACTACAAGACACATTTATTAGAAAACTATTACTGCCAATGTCTCCACTAGTACTGTTGTATGGCCACTAGGACTTCCTTTGCTGCTTAATGACTTTTATTACTGAACATTGAACACATGCAAGCTATAAATTAGGCTACAATGTTTATCCATAGTATCTCATTAATCTTTTTAAAATTCATTCTGTGCTGATGCCCAGTGCTTTATGAAATGTAAATTTTAATGTTTTCTTCTTCGCAATAAACTATCTCATTTGCTTCAAACACTGATTTTGCTCACATTTTATATAATATTTTAGCTAGGTATAGAATTCCACACTGCCATTTATTTTCTCTCACCGTCTTACCTATGACTCCTGGCTTCCTTTTTGCGTTTGAGAAGGATTCTGTAAGTGTTAAGTCATTGCTGGTAGCTGATCTGTCTTTTCTTTCTACTAAAACTAAGATCTTTGCATTAACCTTGGGATTCATCAATTTTACCCTGAGGTGATCCGGTGTGGGCCTCTTTTTATTCCTCTTATTTGGCTTGCCTTAGACTTTCTGGATGAGATTACTTATTTTACTCAAATCTGAAAATTTGTTGGGCATTTCATTAATACTACTTCTTTTTCATTTGATTATTTATTAGTCTGTTAGATTTATATGGCAGATTTGCTATTGACACTCACAGTGATCCACTCACATGGATACAAACAAGCAAGATTTATTAGCTGATGGACAACTCCTAATATACTGTTAAGAATATCAACAGGAGTAGGGTTGTTACATTATATGAAGACTGATTTCCAAATTTTAGAAGAAGTTTGACCATCATCTTATTTGGTCCGAATGTTCGTGGTGTGATTGGGCCTGTGAACAGCCTTGGTCAAAAAAAGGGTTTTTGAATTGACGTCACTTGGGACAAAGTTCCCCTGGGGCTGCAGGCCCCAGAAAAACAGAAATTGGGTGGGGTAGGCAGAACTCAGGAAGCAAAATGGCGGCTGGGAACAAAATGGCGTTAGCCGAGGTACCTTGTAACATTCTACTTCAAAACTAGAAAATTTTTCTACATTTTTTCTGTACATCTTTTCTTTATTTTCCATTTTGTTGACTATTTTTGCATTTTCTTTAATCTTTTCAGCAGTCTTCTAATTTATTATTTTCTTTTGAGTTGTGTCTCATATTTTATTTATTCCTCCCCTTGAGTGTTAATTGCTGTTATTTTTAAAGATGTTCTATTTGGTTTTAGAGTAGTATGCTCTTAGCTCATTTGTCAAATCTTATTCAAGTTCTATAAATATTTTAAAGTGTTAATCTTATTTTTTCTGTCCTATGCCCCATTATCTAAAGTGTTTATATCTTTTGATTTCTCACACAGCACATCTCTAGATGCCCTCTATAATTCTAAATTATATACTAATTACTTACAAAGTCTTACTTGAGAGAGTCTTATGTTTCCTTCTAGAAAAGTTTTGATTTTTTTCCTAAGTCAGGCACTGCAGAACATGACCAACCTGAGACTATTTTTTAATAATTTTATTCTGTTTTGGATTTCTCACATTATGTAATTGGTATAAAATTGCACTCTACAAACACATGAGGCCTCCCTTTTATGATAATGACAGCTTGTGGTATCCGTAGCAAATGAAACCCGTGACATTTCCGTAGGTTTTAGTGTTTGACTTTTTTTTTTTTCCAGCACTGAGATCGCAAGTTTCTTTACCATTTCTCTTTGCTAGAGAACAATTTTTTTCCAGTTAATATTTTCCCTCACATAGCATTTTTAAAATATGAATTTTATTTTAGACAGGCAACTTTAGAGTTACTGACATGGGTCCAAACATCCTGTTCTCCACTCTGTGGCCATTAGAACCATAGCTGATAAATTACTGAGATTGCAAACAATGCTAAAATTGTCAGGATTTCAGAAAAGCTTATATTCTAAGTTGAAGATTGTTTACTTCCCCCTCTCTCAAGGATTTGCCACCCATTTGTAATGCTGACTGTACTTTGCGCATATTTCCAAGTGCTTCTGAGATTTCTTTCAGGATACTCCATTTTTACAACTCCCATTTAA
This sequence comes from Cavia porcellus, assembly GCF_034190915.1. Lineage (NCBI taxonomy): Eukaryota > Metazoa > Chordata > Mammalia > Rodentia > Caviidae > Cavia > Cavia porcellus. Next base: position 32,978,326 of record NW_026947501.1, read on the forward strand.
CCTTTAAAATAAACTATGGTAAGAACTACTATCTTATGCATTTTACCAATGAGACTTAGAAAAGGGTAAATACTTTATGCAAAGTCAAACAAGGAAAAGACGTCAGAATTGAAACAGAAGTGTGCACTCATTCTTCTTTTACATATTTTCAGAAGAAAATTCTTGTTCATTAAGGTTTTCTTGCTGATACTTTGTTTGCTTTATATTTCATTATAGAACTATTAAATACTATTAGCATTTTAACTCATATTCTTTGTTTCCATATATAAATGGTAGTAAGCCCAAGATTCATAGGGTTCCCAAGTTATAATACAAAAGAACTAGTAAATTATATTCAATATAATTTATAATATATTTAAAGGGGTAGTTTTAAATGATTAATGAAAAACTGCCATCCGAGAAAGTATTAGGCTTTTGTTACTTCTTTTGATTTATAATGAGTAGACATAAATGTGCAAAATAGATGAAAAGAAGACTAATTTCCAAAGATGATTTTTAATTTCTCATTCTATAAGGTATGTTTTCATCTGAAGTATAATTTGTGATCTTCATAGGCATAATCAGCAATTCTTTAAGTATGTTCCAATCTTAATAAAGAAATGTTAACTGGGACATCTCATTGGAAATTATTATACTATATAAACTGGAAAAAAAAACAGATGTTTTTGCTTGGCTCAGCTCTTGGCTACCTTCTGGATATGGAAGGTTATAAAATTCTCTGTCAGTGTGGAAAATCAAAGGACTTGACTTTGACACAATACGATATCCACAGTGTTGTTAGTTGAACATCAGTGAATCAGGACAAACACAGGTGCTTACATATCTATGTTATAATACAAAGAAAAATAGTGAGCCTTTCATTGTCTCTTCTCTTAGTTTTGTTTCAATACTGTCCCACATCCTTAAAATTATAATGCAATAAGGACTTTCTAGATCTTATTTAAAATGTTAACTTAAAAAATGTAGCTACAAAAGAATTATAAACATGTATCTTTGCCTTTGGTGTTTTAACCATATTTTTGTTTACTGATTTTAATTATTTTGGTTGACATATAACCATGTGTAATCTCTTAGAAGTGCTTGGAGCCCAAACTTTTAGCCAGACTTTCTACAAAGACTCACTTGTTTACTTAATAATATACCTTGTTAATAGCATGACCTGATATAATTTTTATGAGGCTTATATTAGTTGATGTAGAACTTAAAGCCATTTCTGGAATACAGTAGGTACAATTTTACAACTAGCTATAATTACTAATATTACTGTCATCGTCATCATTCTGTTGTGTTTTAGGTTTTTCTATTGTCAGACCTCTGTTTTACAGCCTTTTTAAAAAAATATGAGTTACTAAGACCACAGACTTTTGCAGCCACTCTTAGATTCAAATCCCAGGATTGAAGCTGACTAGCTGGAGGACTTTGAACACATAAATGAATCTTTGTACACTAAATCGTATTTTTTGTTTTGTTTTGTATTTGAACTGAAACTAATTTGTTCACTTCCCTATAAGATTATATATGAAGTGCCTAAAGTTTTACTTGATATGTACTCCCTACTTCAAAAATAACAGCAGCTATTTCTTTTGAATTATACATAGGAAAAATGTTCTTCAGAAACTTAGTCATTTATTATTGTTTCTACAGAAAAGCAAAACTAGAAATCAATACATAATATTAAATAATACGAAAGAGATCCACAGAGTAGGACAAAATAGTAGGACAAAGTAATATTGCTGGTTTGGGGAGATTAACAGTATCAGTGGACTTCTGAAAATATTAAGTTTGGGGATTTGCTAATATAATTGTAGTGTTAAGTGCATAAAGCAAAACAAGACCAACTCTAGTTCTGTTTTGGGGGGTGGAGGGTACTGGGAATCAAACTCAGAGCCTCACACTTGCCAGGCAGGTGCTACGCCACTGAGCCCTAAGAATAATTCTACAAATGGTTCTATTAGCTGGCTTTGCTACCTGTCAGGGAGAGAGCCTTAACTGGACTATTGAAATAAATTATAGGTTAATGAAGAGTTTTTGGCATATGTTTTAAGGATACCTTAATTTAGAATTGTGTATAGATAAGTAAGCAATCTTATTGCAAAGTATTGAACATATAATCTTTCCTAAATTTAAATATAGTTGTTTAGCCATTGGTTACATGGTGTATCCTGTAAAGAACACAAAGTGGGAATCACCTAGTGTCTCCTCCCATACCAACAACCTTGACTAGTGTGACAGGGTAGTGGCCTCTATGAGGGCGTGGACTGGATCATCTTGGGCTATTGTACTCTGAGATGCCTGATTCTTACCTCATGTCCCCAAACCCTGGCTGTAGGTGGTTTTGAATTTCATGTGTTAAACCCAGGAATCACCAGCATTTTGGTTCGGTAAGCAGTAAGTCTTCTGTACCTAGTTCTTTAGCATCTGTGCTTTCTTACTCAACAAACCCTTTAAATGCCTATTGGAAAAAGGAACAGCCATTTGCTGTCCAAAGTAGTAATTAAAAATGAACTTCTCTTTGTTTTTCAAACCAGTTCCCTTACTTAAGACAATCAGACAGCTCCCAGTTGTGCCCCAAGGCCATTGCTAAGTCTGTGCAACTCCATAATGTGTAAATGATGAAAGAATTAAAGAACCATCTGCATGTAGACAGAGAAAACAATTTATATTAGTTCTTCAGTCTTTATTATAGCAATCAACAATGGAAGACGAACATCAGCATGACCAGAATATTCTCCCCCTAGAGGCAGATCTACGTGGGAAAATAAATTAGACTCCCAGTGTGAGTTTATTAATTTGTAGTAAGAAATACATTTACCTAGGGACAGTACACATGCATTCATCAGTTTATACATAAAGGGAAATTTTTATGTCATTTATCACTGTTTTCTCAGTTTTCCTTTAAAGGAAATAAATACTAAGAAGCATAGATTGGAGCCCTTCTCCTTGGGGGTAACTTTCATCATGAAGAAAGACTCTGAGACTGGTAAAAAATAATTTGAGAGTGTGTTCAAGTATTAACACACCACAGTTTTCAAAAAGTTGGGGTGGCGATTCAGAAAAAAATAATATCTGTATTCTCCTTTTTTCAGTTTAATAATTGAACCTGATTTAAATTTTGATATATACTTTATAAGAATATGTTGAGGTTGAAGAAATTGAGCATATTATTTGAAAATTTGATTCACACTTGTATAAAAATAACTTTGTCCTATTTCCTGACATTTTGGATACCCTGTAGCATATGGACTGGAGTATTGTGTCACTTTTCCATTGGAAGGAGAGAAAAGCTAAAATTCAGTGGGTTTTTGTTTTTGTTTTGTAATCTTCATTCTTTTGTTCCTCTTTCTAAACTTCTCTCCAGTTTCATGCAAATGTTGTATTAAATATTAGGGCCTTTGGAAGGGGCCTAATTAGGGCCTTTGGAAATCTTAGTAGAAAATAAAAGAGGATCCGCAGAGAGAATTTTAAGTTGCTAGAGTCTACTGTTTTTTTTTAAAAGGATGGGTGGATGTCAGAATTTATGGGGGCGTTGGCAATCTCACTCTTGACGGAACGTGTCTTAATATGGGGTAGAAGGTTTAATTTAGGAAGAGGTTTATTTCCCTGGGAAAGTCAAACTACATGGGAGTGAGGAATGGGCAGTGTGTGCCTGTTCTCTGGCATTTCTCTGAGTCATGGCTGAAAGACATCATTGTAGGGATAAAAGAAGAAAAAAAACAACTTTGTAGTTACTCACACCTATTATTAAAGGGCTTAATAACTGTTTGTCGGGGCTGGGGATTTAGCTCAGCGGCATAAGCGCCTGCCTTGAAAGCAGGCAGTCGTGAGTTTGATCCCTGGTACCGATAAAAAGGAAAAAGACCAAAAAAAAAAAAAAAAAAAAAAAAAAAAAAATAACTGTTTGTCAAATGGCTAAAAGACACCTGAAATAATGGTATTCTTTGGGTATTTTGCACATGAGTATATAAAACAGTATATAAACAGTATATAAAACAGTATATAAAACAGGCAGTCTGCACAGCACTGTAAACTCCTTGTCCCTAATCACATAAATTTCCTTTACACTTCCAGGATCGAGTCATCTGTTTGCACATTTTTACCTTTTAAGTTTGATGTTTATTTTAACCCTATTTTAATAATATACTTTTGAGTTGGAGGAAGGAAGTCTTTTTGAGACCTGCCAAGACTGTAGTGCCAAGCTATATTGATCACGGAAGTATCAAAAGCATTGATGAGCACATTTTGGCAGTTTGTCTTTTTGGACTTAGGGTTTTGAGTTGCTTTAAATTGATTTTTTCATTACCTGTTGCCATATATGTATATTATTGTTATATGTATTTTGTTACAATTGATAACACCAATGTAAGTAAAGATGATGTATTTTTCTTGAACGTGCTTTATATAAAAAACAGAATAATAATACAGTCACCTCCTCTCAGTTCAGAAAAGATGACATACTGCTATAATCATACATGAGAAACTGCCATTTTTATGATGAATAGAAAATCAGCAACAGCTTGAAAAATTAAAATGAGTGCCATCTCCATCCCAGAATCTAATAGTTCTAGCTTTTTTCACCCACAAACAAGTGGTGAAAAACAGTTTTCTTCAGGTTGCATTTCAAAATATAACTTACTTGAGCTCTAACTGTTTAGCACCATTGATCACATTTGTGATACCAACTATTGTAACATTTTTCATTTTGTTTTAATTTTGAAACATGTGTTGGAATTTTCTACCCTTAATGAATATTTTCTGTTATGGAAATGGTCCCTGTGTTTTGCTTAGCTTTAACTTTTTAGAAAATTATGTGGGGGCTGGGGATTTAGCTCAGTGGCATAAGCGCCTGCCTTGTAAGCAGGCAGTCGTGAGTTCAATCCCTGGTACCGATAAAAAGGAAAAAGAAAAAAAAAAAAAAAAAAAAAGAAAATTATGTGGATTTGTTATGTCATGGTATAGCAATTTCAAGCCTACTTTATTTGGCTGAAGTTTGTCAAATGTAAATTATATAATACCCCCTTTTTATAATTTACATTTGCTTTTCTTTGCATTTATATTTCAGTGTCTATGAAATCAATGATGCAAGTTTTATAGGCAACAACTGTGAAATGCCTATAAATATACCCACAAAAACAAAGTATCACGTAAATTTCCCTTACACTTCCAGCTTCCTGTCAAACTGGTGTCAAGATACTTCAGTTATATAAACTACCTTGAGGATATCAGCTGTGAATTTGTGAAAATACTTAAAACTATTTTCCCAAACTGTGTAGCAAGCTGAAAGAAATACAAAGCTCAGATTCAAGAGATCAACTTTTGATCTAGACTTTGCATCTAGTTGGCTGTCATCTTAAACACACCACTGAAGGTTCTGAAACTGGAGAGTTGGGTTCCACCATCAAGCTCATATTCTGTGTCTTTTACATGTACGTCATAGTTTTAGACCTTAAAAGAACTGAACATCCCTTGTGAATTTCTCAGTGTTTTAACATGCCAGAAACTACCTTTGCTCTCTCCAAAGGAGGTGAAGAACACTTTTTAACTTACTTAGCACTGTTAAGTAAGTTACATGAAAGTACATGTCACATGAAAGATAGTGTAAAAGCAGCCCAATCGTCCTGACTTTAATGGTAAGTTAGTAGGTGTGTAACATCTGGAAACCCACAGAAAATCGTTTGTTCATTTTTATTTTTCTAATGTCAGTTATCCTTTTCCTAATACAAATGCAGCATTCCTTCCAAGGCAATGGCTGATGGATGCTCATCTTGATATTTCCCTTCTTCTTAAAGAACACTTAAAAAAAAATCTCTCAAAAAATACCCTATGAAAATGCAGATTATATTTTTATACGTGGTTTGGAAGAGCACATCAAAGACCAACCAGTTGAATTAAAGAATTGGTTTTCTTGAAAGATAATTTTCTGTCCTGAAGATGATGCTTGGGTTTTTGCATCTGTTAGAATTCAGACCATATAATATTCTCAAAGACAGTTTTAAAGTCTGGAATTTGGGCATTAAATCTCGGCCTTCTACACTGTATTTACCCATCCAATATTTTAATCAGCATAAGGACAGTAAGGTATTCTCTTTTTGTATATTCATATGGTTGGTCTTAGGTAATGCTGTCTTTTTTCCCTCAAGATTAGATGCTAACATTTTGGGTGGTCATACTATCTTTGCTTTATTTAGTCCGTATGCAAGTTGTAGCATTGTTTCTTGCTTTCCTCATCACATTTAGAGTTTTCAAAATCAAACTTCAGCTGCCAAGTAGTATATCATGCTCCTGACATATAAGTAGATTTTGATTTGTGTCATGGTTGTAAGAGAATAGAGATACTGATCAATAAAAACTTTCATTGAATTAAAAATATAACTATGTCAGTAGTGCACTTCTTACAAACGAACTAGCCTTGCATACGTAGGATTATTGAAATTTTGGATTTATCATAAAGTTAATTTATTGGATGCTTGTTTGCTTTGCAAAGTAATTTACAAAAGGCTTTTACAGCACATTTGATATAGTGTAGTTATTACAGTGGTCATTTATTGTGCAATGAAATTTATATGTCCATCATTTACTTCGCTAATTGTTTTATAAAATATAAAATGAAATTGGTTTAAATGATCTCTATACATTCTATTTTCTCTAAGTTCAGAACACTTCTACTTAACGGTTCTAGGTTTATAGTCTTCTGTTGCATTCAAGCTCAAGATAATGATCACTTCTTTAAGGAAGGTGGCTCTTTTTACATTTAACAGGTCCTTGTAAAAGGTCTCATCTGTGAAGTATGCCATATTGCAGCTTGATATTCTTTCTGGCTATAACAATGTAAGAATATCTTGCACCTTCTCTTCCCAGCCCAGGAAATTCTATAGCTGAAATAATTTAGATCCATATGCTTAATGATCTGTACTTCCTGCAAGGTGGCACTTTACTGTCTCTAGCGATGTTTAATAGCTCATAACATTCAATATACTTAATCATCAGTTACTGACGTTTTCTGTACATTTTCATACTGAATGTATCTCAATTGGCGAATACTGCATTGCAACGGACTCAGTTATCAATTCTTGATAAAGAACGCTGGTCATTACCAAGAGGACACACATATTTCTTTGGAGCTGTGGGAGTGCACTGAATCAGAGCAGTGACGAAGCTATGTTGCTAAACTAGGATTTCTTTTATGTACAACAAATTTCATTGACTGACATCATATACTTTGCTGGTCTTATAACCAATGTAAAACTGAGGCTTGGATTGGGGTTCTCAAGAAACGGGGTTCTGCCTCCTTCACTCACCCAGCCTCCTGCAGGTGGTCATGCTCCCCTTGAAATTTTATGTTTTCATATTTAATATGAGATTGAGGACAATCCACTGGGATCAGAAATTGTCCAACCTCACATTCCCTTCAGAGACAGTGATTGTGACAGTAGTTCCAGTATCCAACATCTGATATTTTGCATCTAAATCCTGCTTTTCTTAGAGAATTTCTTTAAAAAAATGAAGTATGATAAGGAGCCCTTAGAGCCCACAATCGTGGCTAAATGACAAAAAAAAAAAAAAGCAGCTTTCTCAAGTTTATAATTTTACTATGATTTTGATATAGATTTTAATGGTATTTTTGGAAAGAAGAAAAGAAAGAAAAGAAAAGAAGAAAGAAAGAGAAAGAAAGAAAGAAAGAAAGAAAGAAAGAAAGAAAGAAAGAAAAGAAAAGAAAAAGAGAAAGAAAGAAAGAAAGAAAGAAAGAAAGAAAGAAAGAAAGAAAGAATTTAATAAATAAATCTAAGTAGATAAGGCTTTCTATTGCATAGACTGAAGCTTGGCTTGTTTTGGTGGCAGAATCCAAATTGTGGCAAGCTCTGCTGTAGATGTTCAGTGCCTGAAGTACCCACAGGAAATGGCTTCTTTTAATGTAAATTTTGATTCAGAAAATAGAGGATTTCATCATCCATAAGCCTGAGAGAAAAGTTCTAGTGGTTGATTATTGACCTTTTCACCAATCATGGATTTGAATCATAACTACCCTGAGGTGAAATGCTAACACTGTTGATTATTTAAATGAAAAAAGTTTTAAAGACTTTTTCTCTCTTGCTAAAATCTGCCTATGTGGGCAAAACAAAGAACAAAATAAAATAAAAAAGAAGTGAAACCACAGCACCTGCCTTTTTCAAATATTACAGCTTCCCTGCTAATTCTACACTCAAAAATTCAACTTGAAAACAAAGTTAAAACTATAATGGAAATAAATATCCCAATTATCTCATTGTGACATTCATAGTAGATGGAATTTTATTTAACTTTTCTCCTTGCTTTAAAATCAATTCAATAGACTTCAAAAGTGGCTGTACTGGGCATCCTTCCTTTCCTTTTCCTTGAAAACACTCATTGAGAAAATACATCACATCGTTCAACTTAAATTATGTGCTAGGAGTAAAGAAATTAAGGTGCTGCAATTATTGTTCTTACACTGATCAAGGCTGTGGACCAGGGGAAATGTGAAGATGACAATGTAGAGATAAGCAATCGAAAGTCTGCTCAAAGTCTGCTCAAGTAGGAGAAGACAGAAAGTGGTGGGCTGGAGATAATTGGAGGACAGTCTTTGTTTAGGCTCTTAGTCCCTTTGTTCCATCCTCTTTATGTCCCTCCATCCCTGTCTCTTTTGCTCTCTGTTCTTTTCTCCTTTTTTTTCCCTCCTTTCCTTTGTTTCCTTTTCTTCTTCACTATTGTCTAGAAGCCTAGTACAATAGTTAATCTAGGACCAGACACTGTTATGTAAATGCACATTTTTGATACAGGAGCTAGACTATTAAAGATATCTCTAAGCATTGTTTGTGAGAGTGTAGATCTGTGATGGTGATTCTTTTAGAGCTTTCATTAGTACCACAGCTCACTGTGGCACGCATGCCATGGGTTTGCCACCACTGGCATAGATTGTACGACCAGACTGATTTCAGAGGCCCACTCTACTGCTTACTACCTATTTAACTTAGCCAAATAATCTTTAATTTCTGTGTTTAACCTTTTTCAGATATAAATAGTGCAGTGAGAGTACTTAGTTCATCATATTCTCTTCATCAGCAAATGATGTGATACAAGTCAAGGTCTTTGAACAGGACTTGACACATCTTGGACTCTTAAAAAGAGGACAACTCTTATGTCAGATAGGAGAACCACATAAGTAAGTCCAAATACACAAACTAATGGGATCCTAGATTGGGAAGGATCTTGGATCACCCTGCAGCACCATCGCTTTACTGTTGACACCACACCAGAAGACGGTCTTTCTGTGTTTGCTTATAAGCTCAGACCTTCAGCTAAATCAAAACCGGCTCAGCTGACCCCTTCATTACATCTGGACAACACTGTATGCTTATCATAGGAAAACTAACAAAGAGAAGCAAGGCACATAATTCGATATAGAGTAGTAATTGACTTTCAAGTAACATGTTGCGTCATCATCTTTTACAGAATAATCAAAACGATTCACAGTTTTGCCTCTATTATACTATTATTTTGAAATCTTGTTTAGTGCTTCTTTCATGGGCTCTGCAAGTGTGTGGTCCAACCAGGATGCACACATCAAGCAGCAGAACCAGCCCAGGCTTTAGGAAATGTATGATGTGCTTCACCAGCCTTGCTTTCTCTTCTAAATACACACTGAAATTTCTCCATTGTGATTTGGATTCCATTTTGCAGAACCATTTATAATTTGTGCCTTAAGGAAAATGTGAATGAAAAAGAATGTGGAAGGTACAGGTTATCATGAGGAGGAAACGACATGGTGAGAACTTTTGGCTTTTTTTTTTTTTAATGTTTTTTGTGTTCTAGAAATTTTTCAGTGGGGTAGAAATACAAAATGCATTAATGGTCAAAAAGGCCAGATCATTTATCTAGATAAATGAGGAAGATAGTTAGGCAACTGAGTATAGAAGTGCACTAAGGAGGATATAGTTGTAGATACTATGGAAGAAACTGCTGATTAAAATATAGGCATGGAGAACTTTCCTGAAGATACAGTAGCTCATCAATATATGGTTTGGTGATTATCCTTGATTATTAGGATGGTAAATGCTCTTTTGGCTTCCTTTAACTGTCTGTATTTTTCAGATCTCATAAGAAGCATTTATTTTATAATGACAACTGATTTTATATATAAATATACATATATATATATATTACTATGCAAGTTATGAAAGTTTTATTGAATTCTTCAACTTGGCTTAATTTGTTGTAATGGTTGCTTATTCTGGTTCTCTGAAACTTGCTTTTTCTTTCATTTTCATCCATTATTTGATTTCTGGGAACATGTCTTGTGCCTGTCATTGCTGAAAGACTACAAAGAAAGCACAAGTTAAATGTTCCTCAGCACTGAGTCCTGTAAGCGATTCTCAGTTTTTCATTGCTTTACCTAGATTTTCCCTGTACCTTTTTCTTCGTTGCTTGCCTTTTCTTGAAGTTCAGTTGTCATGCATTCAAAGTTTGAGCCTCTCCCTGTCCATGCCATTCTTGCTCACATTTTGGGTCCTACATGATTTCTCTGCTCCTGGGACCTTGTTATTAGAGACTACGCTCTCTGCTCTGCGTTATCACCAGTCTGCCTCATCCCAAATCTCATTTCATATTAACTGAAGCTTACACACTGTTGTGTATACATTCTAGTGCCTTCTGGGTGGCCTCGGAAACAAAACAGCCACCAACTTAAAACTAAGCATCATGTGTTTATTTGGTATATTCTTCCGTAAACAGTCAATATTTTTGTTGGGCAAATATTCCTTTTGCTATTAAAAAAAAAATATATATATATATGTAGAATCATTTTTTATATATGCAGATTTGTACCAAGAATATATATGCACAGATCTGTACCAAGAATTCACCAACTGTTGTGTTATGAAAGATAGAGGTGATAGTGTTAATAGTGGTGTCAATGATAACGATGATTAAGCACCTTCATGTATAAGGTCATATACTGGGTGTTTTGAACTCAGTATTCTTAATTTTATGTCTAGTAGTAGTCAGATGAGTATCAGGCACAACTGTTTTGAAATAGTTGGAGTGAACTCGGAACTCAGGTGGTTATGACTTTAGTGTTTATTGTTTTGTAAATCTATGAATTTAGATGTGTAACATTTTTAGAACAATATGCATATAATCAGGAAAAAACTGCATACATATTAATTGGTTTTCTCTTTAGTCACTTCCTTGATGAAGTTGATTTTTCTTCTTTCCAGCAGGTGGTGGCTGCTTGAGGAGATCAAAGACTTCACCATAGAAACACTGCTTGAGTTAGGTCTATATAAAGTAAATGAGATTGAACACCAGCACACTCATGCAAGTACAAGGCAGGTTCCTGTGAGCCTTTCCTCACCACTCTGTCCCTTTTCCCACAAATTCATGCTGTTTCTCAGCTAAATACTTTTATTTAAAGCAATGAGAAAATAGCTAACTTTATCCTGATGAACTTGCTTATCATTTTGTTATATAGACTTTCATTTTAATTCTGTAATCCTGAAAGGACAAGGATACACAACACATTAAAAGTATAGCTGAGTCCAGATTGCCTCTCTGAAATCTATGATGATGTCAGATAATTTGTATCTGCTCAAAGTGAGGTTTATGTCTTAATTTAAATGAAATAAAGTTATCTCCTATTTATCTTAGAATAATCTCAGAATTTATCCTGAGTTTTCTGTTTATGGATCACATTCCCTTCTCCTCTGGCTGGACTACTTGCAGGAGTACCTGTTTTGGGCTCTACACTTGACCGAGTCTACCTAAGAGCTCTCTATTGACAAAGTATAATCCACTCTCTGTGATATAGTATTGGTGACCAAACCATTTCAATGACCTGCCATTCCACTGAAAATTAGCATGATTATCTGAGCCAGAGTCAATTTAGTCAAGCATAGCTCACCGAGTAACTCTTAAGCATAGGCACTGGAAAGAGATGACATAGGATTTTCCTCCTAGGACCTATATTCTAGGAGTAACCCTACCTGAGTGCTCAAGCCATGCCCAGGCAAGGGATATTTATCAATACAATCTGCAGATTTTGGGGTGAAACATGTGCACCATAAAACTCTCCTTTCCTTTGAATGAGTGGATTCATTCCAGTAATCGCTGTCTTACCTATGAATTCTCGGTACAGGTGTGTCTGTCTTTACCTGTGATGATTCCTTCCATGTCTCATTGAATTTGCTATGGTGCATAATTGCTCTAACTCCACTGAAAAGAGAGGTTTTCAGGTGTTTAAGTATGAGTGTGTTTATTTGGGGGAGAAATGAGAGGAGATTTATGTATGTCTGTGAATCTCCAACTGCAAACTCTACCTTAAACTGTATTTGGATCTTCAGGACCATACATCGTAAAAATTCACCATTGTACCAGTCCAAAGATGAATTTTAAGTGTCACCAAAACTGTTGTTCTATATCAAGCTATTTGTGTTTGTGCATCAAGTCTAAACTGGTCAGCACTATAATGTGGCTATTGTAGATAATAGCCCCTTTTAAAACTCCAGCAGTAAAATATATTTTCCTAAATGCTACACTATATAAAGTATCACTGGGCGAGTTTAAATAACTATAAAACTAACAGAATTAATGTTTTATTTTGATAAGCCTATAAAAAGATTTTTTTCTTATTGTCTTACGATAGATGAAAGGATACAGAATTTCAAAGCTGTCATTTATTTAAATAAGCACAGTTTTGCCAAATAAATGAAGTATAAGCACATCTATTAAAGATATATTGTTTTACTATAAATTAAATAATCTGCCATATTTACTCTTTGAATTTATTGAAGATTTTATTTCCCTGTGAAACGGTATGAAACTGCATGAAGCTCCACCCTTCCTAGTCCTCCAATATTGGTTTGAGGTCCACCCACCAGGGCGCTCTGGTTCTCCTTCCAGTTTCTTCCCTCCTTCTGTTTCCCACTCCTGGACCTCTCTTGCAAATGCCTTCCTGCCTCCGAAGCTGTCCTTATTCATCATCACCTCCATCTTCCCCTTCATCTTCACGTCTAAGCAATCCCTAAATCCATTCCTTATACCACCAGGATTTCATTGATACCCCTTTGCCCTCCTGTATTGGCTTTCTGTTTTTATGGTCTATGGCTTCATCATTGCTCTCCTAGGCTATGACTCCATTTGCCCCGTGAACCAGTTTTTATGCCTGAGTCATCTTCTCTCCAGCTTATTTATGTAATGTGGCTAAAATAAGACTGCAAAAATGTAAATCTATTAGTGTCACTCCATCCCCACCCCACCCAAATCTCTTACATGGTGAGAGGCTCCACTGTTTTTTCCCACCTTGATTCTTCATATATGCTCTCAAGGAGACTCAGTCCTAGACGCTTGCCAGGGTCTGCAAGATTCAGGACCTCCTGCAGTGCTCACCCTGCCTACTATTTTCTTCCTACCCTTGCATTCGTTTAAGCCTTCTGTCTTTCATGGATCATGAAAATCAAGAGCTTGCTCCGATTTGTTCTACACTGAATAAGTAAATCACTTCCTCATTTCCATTGCCTACGTTTTTATTTATATGTCTGATCCTTAGCCACTGTGTTCTGGTGCTGTGTTTATAAACCTGTTTCGTTTTGGTAGTAGTTTCCATGAAACTGCCAGGAGAGCAGAAATTCTTAGCCATCTTTTAACTTCCAAAACTTAGTACAGAACCTGTACTTGCTGAATGGGTTGGATTCTCTGCAGATATTCTCAACATTGGATTACAGGTTTCCAGAGCAGGGTTAGGAGACTGTGTCTTGGATTTTTGTTTACTCTGTTCTTGACTGTGTAGCCCAATGAAAGGTGCAGTCTTAAGAAAGCCAGTGTCTTAAGCTTCAGTCCTCTACAGAGAAGTTAATGTTGTCTCTTAGTTTAGCAGTCTTAAATAGTTGTCTGGTAATTGCTACTGATTTTAAGAGAAATGAGGAGAGAGAATGGTTAAGTTACAGGCAGGTTCATCACAGCTGTTACAAAAAGTGGAATGAGATGTTTTCTTTAAATGTGTTAAAAGCATGATTTTAAAATTCAGTGTAAAATAAAGACTTGCTTTGATCCCCAGCCCGTTCATATCCATGTGCATTGACACACTTGATTTGAAGGTGGCAGGAGTGCCACCAGGTCATTAGAGTTTTGTAGTAAAAGCAGGAATCATGCATCCATGGACGGTCAAGGTTGCCAGCCCCTGCACCTCCTATCTACCCACCTGCCTCTCCACATTTGCCTTCCAGGTGAGACCATGCGGATCGCCTCCTCCGAGTTTGCAGATGACCCGTGCTCGTCAGTGAAACGTGGCACCATGGTGCGAGCAGCAAGGGCCCTGCTGTCGGCTGTAACCCGCTTACTCATCCTGGCGGACATGGCAGATGTCATGAGGCTTTTATCTCATCTGAAAATCGTACGTATGGAGAATTTCCTAACTTTGCAACGGTGGCATTCTTTAGCACATACCCTGAACTCTGCTAGAGGTATTTGTGCTGACTATGTTGCATTGTTATCTGTTGCCTCACTTTGTTCTGGTTAGACATGGATTTTGAGTCTGTTTGGGTCTGACAGTGAAAACGTACCCCACCCACCTTTCCATGTCTCCTGTTAGTCCTGTACAAAGATTGCCATCTAACATAGCTGGATTGGGTCTCCCAGCACGTATGTGTCCTGCCAACCTATGGAACCGCATTACAAATATCTTGCTAGTCATGGTTGCTCTTATTATTTATTTCCTAGTGGAAGTGTAGTCCTCCTTGGTCACAGATTTTACTACATAAGTGACCAGTATAACCTCCTCGGTCCCTGAGAGCTGAGTCTTTCTCTGCTTTCTAGGTGCTGAATTTAGTCATAACAAATACATATCATATAATGCAACTGCCCTTCCATGAAACCCTTGTTCCATGTCTTCAGAGGATTTAGTTCCTGGACAGTTGTGAACCAAAAGCTGCACTTTATTAGGAGCCCACCAATTGCAGCTCTCTTCATAGCCAAAGAAATTACTGGCTTATGATGTTCATTATCAGCAGATTATTAAGGTTTATTTTCTTTGTCAGTGAAATGTAGCAGGTCACAATAAGGCGGCAGGTGAGAAAAGAAATGCATAAAAAAAGTCTTCTCACACTTTACATTTCTTAAATTTGTTCAGTGGGAGAAAAGCTCAAGAAATTCAATCCAAATGTTTTCTGTTGGGAAACCTTAGGCAGAATCTTTATCTGAGCTGGCCCCAAACAAAAGCCTAAAGTTACAAGTTATACATAATATCCACAGTATTTTGAAGACTTTTAAATTCTAAGATCCACAACTTGTATTCCATCGTCATAAACCATAAATTAAGATTTCACTGGCTCTTTATAGTTCCCATACAGATTCCTGACGAGCCAAAAGACACAAAGAAGAACCCACTCTTGGTTTTCTGTCTTAGATTCTTCTCAGAGAATAGCCCTAGGAGAGTTCTCGCAAACTAGATGAGATGCGCAATTGGAGGAAACAAATCACCTACTGCACAACATAGCGAGGAGCAGTATATTACTGAGATTGAGTGTCGAACAGTTGGAGTCAGACCAAGAGGGTTTAATTGTGGCTTGATGCCCGCTTGCCACCTGTGTTCAAACATACCACATAACTCCTTACTTCACAGATACCTCATCTGTCATGTTGGCACTAATTGTACTGCAGCCCTCAGGCAGTGCGAGCTTTGAAGGGGGGAAATCCCTAGGATGCACCTACCACAGATTCTGGCCCAGTCAATGTTTGGTAAATGGTAGTTCTGTGTTTAGCGTAAGATCCCTGGTGCCACCTACAGGCAACGTTTCACCTCTGCTGCATGTGTAGTTTAAGACTGCAAAATAACTCTCAAGTGTCTTGGAGAAAAGGTGTTATCTTTACCTTACACCCTACTTAAGTTCAAAGGCCACATCTGAAAAAAATTTCTCCCCCAAAAGAATGATTTTTCTTTAGCCAAGTGAGGGAGAAAAAGATTGAACCTAAGGAAATGAATGTTGAGTCCCACATGTCATTGTTGGTATGCTGGGGGACAAACCATAAGCTAAATGTTCTACCTGAACTGTGTGCACCAGCAAAGTGCCCATTAGGTCTGGGCCTGTGACATGGTGCATGACAGGCTTCGATGCCTGAAGTTCTGCTCCTCTACCTACCTGTTCTGACCGGGGCTGACTGCTGGTAATATCACTGCAACCTGTTGTAATTTAGAGTCAATTCTCTTCTCTTCTCTATGCAGCAGGGTAAGGGAGGTTTAAAAAAAGAATTAGCACAAAATCATGTAAAGGTCAACCCAGCAGTATTAAGTAGTCCCATCAGACTGTCAATAGTAAAATTTAAAATGATTGTGGACTAAATTACACATTTGTTCTGCTTAGACTGCAGCCTCTGTAGTGAACAGTAGTGGTGGAATGTTGCTATCTTGTGGAACAAAGGAGGAACTACAGTTGTTGGTGCTGTGGCTGAATTGTGCAGGTTGTGGTCCAAGTCCCACTTAGGTTCCCATTAGTCTCAGTTTCATCTAATGGAGGCATCTCTCTAGACTCTAAAGAAGACATTGTGCTGCCAAAGTCTATAACTGAACACAGTGCACACTTGTGCTTAGTCACCGGTGTGCTTGTTCTCTCCTAAGTGTTGCAAGTGTCTATTTATTTTTTAACTTAGAATGAAGAACATGTCAAATCGTGTGTTTTGATGGAGAGTGTTAGAAACTATCATCTACACCCTTAGAGGTATTCTTTCTTTAATGACTTTCCTCCTCCTATGAATGACAAAACATAGGTGAGAAAAAAAAATGACAGTAATTAGTAAGTCTAGTGACCCCGGCTTGTTGGGGATGGTCAGATATCTCTGAATGAGTCCTCCACTCCCTGAAATATTAAATACTGCATAGCTATTGCATCTTTAAGAATTATGGATAATAGTTTACATTTTATCTTTGATGGCATATGCCAAAATTGATGCTGACCAATTCACAGGAACACTGAAGGATCACCTTCTTATCAGAAACTTAAATTCACGATTTTTCTATCAATAAATCACCAAGTCAATGAAAGATTTTTCAGTTTATTTTCTAAAACATCCATCATCCTCCTTTGCCCCTTGTCCCAATATACAACCATCAAGGAGCAGAGAAATCATGAACAGATGTCATTGAGCCTCCATAAGGAGTGAAATATTAGGGTGCTGGCAGAATTATGTGGTATGGCAGTGTACATGCCTTTGCAGGCTGCCATCCCACAGTTTTATTTGCAAACTTAAGTTTGTGTAGTTATGGAGAAGTTTATATAAAACATACAGATAGTTTGGTCATTTGTATTGCAAACCTATTCTATGAAGCAAGGATTTAATGTGATTGAATGTTCAATTATTTTTTCAATATATTAAATATTCAAATGACCACAAGAAGTTTCTGGGGCTGCTGTCTAAGTTCAGGTGACTACAGATGAAACAGTGGGTGACATATAATTTGAAAGCCAAGTTATCACCCATATGGAGATTTGATATTCATGATCAATGCTGAAGTAATCATTTCTACATCAGACACTATTAAAAACATCAAACTATAATCACTTTTATTGTTGGAGTTGCTGGTGAATTATGCCCTTGCCAGACAGCTAGTACACATGCAATCAGTTGACATTGTCAGTGTGTTAGGCTTCACAGTTCAAAAGGAATGCTGCATTTGAATTAGTGATCATGAAAAGGGTTGTTTATCTTTCCTAGGCTCTGAATTAATGTAATCAGGTTATATTGTTGATTATTAGTATGAGGGATAACATTATCCATACCCTTAACTAAATATATATATGCTGGAGGGAGCAACTAACTTCTCTTTATCTTAAGAGTAGATCCTGGAATAACAAAGTTCTGTTTATCTTTGTTTTAAATTTTAGTGTATTACAGGTACATGTTATTAAAGAAAATATATAAAAGCACCCTTTTATAAATTTTTAAAATTTTCATAATAAAGTATTTAGAAAATGTCAATAATTAATACACTGTAAATCATAATCTAAAAAGAATGGCTAAAATATTACTCAGCATACCACTAACACACAGACTCTGTCTTACAAAGTAGAAACAGATAAACCCACAAAACTTTCTTTTCAGTAATGAACTAAGAGAAACTAGCAGTGTAATGAAACAAAAACAGAATAGATAATAATGATGTTCTTGATTTCCTGAGACTTTTTCTCTAGAAAAGAGAACAAAACATAGAAAACAGTAATCCTCAGCTTTTCGTGGAAGTTAGATGTTAGTAGCTGCCAGAGGCCATGTCCAGGGTTGATTCTTCATTGTTTGAGAAATTGGTAACATGGGATCATGTTAACCTTTCCTGTGCTCTTGGTGTCTTAGGTTCAAATAGAGTTGTTTAGTCTCAGTAACTTGTTAGGTCACAACAGCATGGCACTCTGTCCTGAAGATCTAAAGTGACTCTCACACTTGAAAGACAACAATCAGTTGGGATAAATAGCCTTATTCCTGCTTATAAATATAGAAATATGACTGTTTCTTAGCCCATCTTTTCTGTCCGAAGTATAATGATATTAGTTTTCATCCAGCTTTGTTCAGAACAGACTTTTTCATAAATACCCGTTGGAAACTTATTCTGTGCAAATCAAAGTAAGACATACAATTTCAAAGATGACTTGCCTCCTGCCTTTAAAATCTTATACATTCATAGATGAGACATTAAGGAAGTGTACAGTCCATGTTGGAGAGTGTGCACTGTAGTGTTACAGTCTCACTCAGAAGCCCAGTACAATTAAAATACTTTCTGTTGTGAAAAGCAGAAAGCCTAACTGAACTGCCTTTTTAAAAGTAATATATTGGCTTATGTATTGGCTCACCCAACTGAGAGGTACTAGTTTCAGGTAAATTTTGATCAAGGTTTAAAAGTGTAAGTAAGACTAATTTTTGATCTCCTTTTCTTCCCTGAGTTCTCTAGTCCCTATAGATTCTATGGTTTCAGAGAGTAGCTTCTTCTCAAGGTTACATCCTCCTCCACTAAAGAAAGCATGAGGGAGAAAATTCCCTTCCTTCACAGTTCAAATAAAAACTCTACGTTATTCTTAGACTTGATTGGCCTCTATGTCATATGCATGTATCTGAGTTAATTATTAGAGGGGAAATGGGACTTACTGATTTCTTAGCTTTGACCTCAACTTCATCCTTCACCCAGAACTGGAAATAGGATCAACCTCACCAAATTTTATTATCAGACGATTAAAGATAATATGAGGAGGTATAGTCTGGCTGGGAGGGGAAGGCCATGAGATCTGGTTTCATGGAACTAAATAAGGTTTGCTTCTTCCTGAATCCAGAGCAGGGCCCAGTTCCACAGGCAGAGCTACAGGTATAATCTTGAAAATAATTAGGAGATAACTAAGAAATATTAGAAACAATTGGCTCCATCAAAAAAGAGGATGTGCAGCTTTGTTTAATAATGACAGTAAAACCATACGTAATATGAGCATCAACTTTAATAGTTACTTTCAACTTTAAAAATTATTAGCTTTAATAGCAGAATGGGGGTTGGCTGATACAAAATAAAGATTACCATGGGAAAGGCAAGAATGGCAGATAGAAGGATCAGCTGCTACTCCTAGGGCTGACGTGGAACACTCTAAAGAGGACCCCATCCCACTGGGTGTGAGAGCCAGATGGGCTTGGAAGGCATGGCTCTGGGTCGCTTGATGATATCAAAGTCACTGAGGTATTGCACAACCCAGTGTAAATTTTTAAGTGCATGAGGAAGACTTGTCACAGAAATGCGTCTCACTGAAGGCATCTGTCTTAGTTTTTACTCTTTGCTGAAACAAAATACTTGAAGCCCAAAGTTGGGAAAGGAAAAGTTTATTTCTTACAGTTTTTGGAGGTTTCAATCCACACTCAGTTGGCTCCAAGACAGGTGGGCATGGCTGGGCCGCAAATCATGGCGGCTGCAAACAGCAAGCTGGAACCAACAAAGAGCAAGACACACCTTCTTCCTGCCATTACATCACATCCTGGCTCCACCCCTATGTGGGTGGAGCACTGACACCATCAATCCAAGCACTAGACAATGAACCAATCACAAATACACAATGCAAACTCATGAGGCCTGGGGGACACAGACATGAACCATGACAGCATCCTGAGGCAGAATTAAACAAGGGGGCCCTGCAAGTGTAAAGCTCTGACCAGGATACAGGTAGCAGAGAAGCTGCACCAGGTACTGGAGCCTAGTAGTGTACATCACAACCCTTTCCTCATGCAGTGTGTGGCGCACACTCTCGACTTACAAAGTTTAGCATTGAGCCAACTAGGAAAATGATCTTATTTTAAAGGGCATTTCTCTATGTTTACAGAGCAGGGCAAGTTTGGGTTAGATCACTTACACAAGGAAAAGTGGTTTTCTGAAACAAAAATGAACATTATTTCCATAAAAAGGGAAACAGATTCAGGTCAAACAAGAGACTTCAACAATAAATAGGTTCACAAACAAAGGCAAGGACAGAGACATAAATCTTGTGTGTGTGGAATAATATTAATTTATTTCATTGAAACATAGAACATACAGTTGGAGAGAGGCAATAACACAATTGGATGGAGAGATCTGGCCTATGAAGGTCTTGATAATGAGCTGACTAGTTTGTACTCTATATATAAATTATGGGAAATCATTGAGTAATACTATTCTTTAGAATCAGACTTGCGATTTAGATAATTTTGGTAGCAGTGTGAAAAAGAAATTCTAGTGGTCTGAATCCAGAGTTAAAGACTAGAAATTATGAATGAAACGCAGAGCTGAAACTATAACAGTTTGTATTTTGACAAGTTAGGACTTAGAGATATTAAGGAAGTAGTGACTCAGACTTGGAGACTGGCCAGATGGAGCTTAGTTCTTGGTGGTTTCCATAAACAAAAGATCAGTGTGGTCCAAACACAAACTCTAGCTCAACAACCCACCTTTCCCACAACCAATGCAGTGTAGTTACAATGAATATTAGGAACCAGTTGCCTGGGCTTGCTCTTCCGCCCTCACGCACTTCCTTGCTATGAAACACTGGCAGGTAAATTCTGCCTTCTGCTGGGACCTCAGTCTGTGCATACATTGGAAATTTCAAAAAACTTTTTTAGGGAACTAAATTAGTTTTAAATAAACTCTTTTTTTTTTTTTTTTTTTTTTTTTTGGTACTAATAATCAAACTCAGGGCCTTTCACTTGCCAGGCAGGTGTTTGTGTCGCTGAGCTGTATCTCCAGTAATGATGTATACTATTTAGAATAATTTCTTCTACTTTCGAAGCACTTGATGACCTTGGATGCTGGTATTTTTGTGCAAACTGATGATCACTTTGGACATCTATTGAGTTGTGCTATTGTTCTGCTTTGAGACACATGCCTTTAAAAATAATGACTCTAAAATATAGTCATTATTGGTTTCTGATGAAATTATTTCACTCTTCATGTATTAACAAGGTCAGATAAAATTGAATTAAGAGGGCTAACTTGGCTTTAGGAGGTGAAGGATGATAATGCGGAGTGTGGGATCTAATGAGCACCATAGCTAGCTGTAGAGGCCTGTGTTCTTTCACTCATCCATTCTTCTACTTGGCCACCTCCTATTTCCAGAATCAATATTTTTAATTTAGTTGTGAAACACAACCCCAACAAGAGAGTTGCATATGATTTATTAAATAGTTGCATCTGGGTCACTTAAAATTCAATCAACTATGTATTGAAATAAGATCGATCTGCCTCTGCAGAATCAATGTTCATGTTACTGGGAAAACCAGAGGATCACAGGATACTCTCTCCTGACTCCTCAAGTGGGCACTACCTCATCCCCCTCTGCCTGCCTCCTCCCTTAATAGAGATTTCCCAGTACTTCATGCAAAATGAACCTCTAGACTTCTTTTATTATGCTGTGAGTGAGTGTAGCTTGAGCCAAAAAAGTTAGAGGCTGATTCAAAAAGTCTCCCAAACAATTTGGCACAGCTGGAGACTAAATAAAAGTGATGGGGAGCCTTGTTTTCAATTGAAGGGGTAGGATATTGTCAACAAGCCTTTGAGAAGACCTTTGTAAGTTTAAAGTTATTAGCTATGAAAATATTAGCTAATCCTGTAACAGAAAATGCCCTCACCCCCAGCCAGTAGACTTCAGCTTCTTTTGTTGCTCAGGTAATAATTCCTATTCCAGTTCTGATTGCTCCTGTCTCTTAGAAATGGCAGGTCACTGTGATGCATAACTGGTCCTATGATGCATGTTGTGTGAACTAAACCCCAACTGGCAAGCCATGCTGTCTCTGTACTTCTGACTTGCTTATCCCATGTAAGCTCTAGGCCACTGGAGATAAGGGCCTGATATTTTGGGAATGATCCTGATCAGTGCCTGTGGACCTAAATAAATCTGCTTCGAAATCCAAGTCTTTTCAGTGTTTCTGCTTGCTATTTTAAGCCCACTATGCAGGGACCAAATTTTAATGTCTTTTGCAACAGTTTTAGTATTTTCAGATCTGTCCTAACCACTGAATACCATAGTGAGGATAGAAATGCCTGGCCCAGCCAAGCTCTCACCTTGGTACTTGCATTCTGTGCCTGCACTACTGAAGACAAACTGTTGTCTGATGTGCAAGGTCATGAGAACACTTTCATGCAGACAGAATGATAGCTGCCTCCTGGGGTACCTTTATGTCTGCTTGCTAGAATCCATATCCCAGCCCAAAACAAAAGTGTCTTCCAAATTTCCCTTTTAACAAATAGATTTACTCTAAAACACCCTCCTCCCATTTGGAGAATCCTTAGCTGCCTGCTGTGTGTCTCCTCTCAAAGACTTTCCTTATGTCCTCTCTGAAACATGACATTCAAAGAAAGATAAGATGAAATCCCTTTTACAACTGCTTGACACAGACTGAGTGGGTCCCGTGGTTCTCACACAGTTGGACCTAGGTCCTTCCCAGTGCAGTTTAGGCAGGTGGATTTTGCCTAAGTTTCTCTAGCTCTTCTCTATAAAATCTGCTCTTTGATCCTTGCAAGCCCCACAAGCCCATGTGGACAGCAGACTTTGAGAGAAAGGCTTTGTTTATTTGTTTGGTATTGTTTTTCCTTATAGGAGTTGTTTTCTTTCCTCAATCTTCTGGAAAGAACATAATATAATTGGTTCTGTTCAAACATAATTACTTTATTTGTGTATTAATTCTGAGTTGTCAAAAGCCTTTTGATAACTGCCCTCTTTTTTATTTTTTATTTTTCCATATCGCTCCATCTATTTATCTGTTCACTTCTATCTTTCTATTAGCAGTAGATGTAGCCATAGTCCAGGTCTAAGTGAGACCTCTGGCATGTTCTATGTCATGATTCAAATTAGAAAACTTTGTAGGTGAGCCCTTAGAGCCCTTACTCTCTAAGTTTACACAGATAGACTGCATTGATGGTGTTTTTTCTTCAAAAGCACTTCATTGAATTCTAACTTTTACAATTAATTATAGATTCAAACTGGCATCTGGTTTCAGAGAAAACCAATAAGAAGATAAATTGTGTGTAACACAACAAAATAAATATTACAAATTGGGTTAACAACCGGTAAGAAGCCTGGTATGTACATATACAAATCCAGGATTTAAATCCCTCTGAGATAATTATTTTTCTCTCCCCTGGAACCAGTTTTTATGTCCTGAGAAAAGATTTACATCACAAATAAGCAGCAGGAACAAGTTAACTTCCAAGAGAGTCCTATCAGAGATGCTATTGATGGCCAAGTGAAGATGATTATAGATCTATTAGAAAGTGGGGCACTGCTGATTTGTTGTTTTGAAAATTTCAGGAAAAGAGTCTCATTAATTAATTTTCATTATGAAAATGCTTTGAATCAGCCACTCCGGATCATAAATGTAATTTGACTTCTGTGCTAAAAACATCCTCACACACAATGGTTTCCTTTTCAATTGTACGATCTCATTTTCCTTACGGATTTTTAAGGTCTGGGTAGAAGATGGAAATGACTAATGCTGAGATTTCATGTCTGCCTTTTAGTTTATCTTTTCTCTTTTTTATTAATACATGTTTACAGTACCCAGTGTTTACATTCCTCACATGGAGTTCCACAGCACATTTTAAATCCTTTTTTAAATCCCCTGTCGTTCCCCCTTATATTTTTACAATTAGAAGGAAAACAATGCAGAATTTTCATGAAAGATAGGAATGAAAACTTCATTTGATGTTGAGTCTAGATTGAACGCCATCACCATTATTGTAATACTTTCCCCCTTTTTCCTACAACTCTCTCCTACTAAAATGTGGCAGCCTATTTGGTAAATCCAATGGTATTATCACATCTATGGGATAAAAGCTTTGCTGTGATCCGTTATCACTGGCTTATACACAGGATTCTCTTCCTTTACTCAGTGACACTTGATAAGGAACTTCTGTGAATCCCCTTGTGATAATGTCAAGCTTAAAGCTGGAGCTCTGGAGTTCAGAATGGAGTTAATCTGTGCTTTTTCCAGCCTTTTTAACACTGGTTTTTACTTCTGAATTGCCAAGGCAAGATCTGTTTCGATTTTCACAAAACCACAAGAGCTGATCTGAATTTTGTTCACATAGTCCCTGCATTTCTCTTTACTTTTCCAGAGAAGCCTCCTCTCCTTTTCCTTGCCTGGCTCAAGGTCCTGTACTGGTTAGGGCTTCCTTACCAGGCTGAGGAACATGTGATTTTGCAAAGTAAAGCATCTGTTTGTGCTTTATTGACTCAGGATGGTGTCCTCAGCTGTTTCCACTGATGAAATTATATTTAGAACATGCTACCTGACAGGGCCTCAGTGAACTGTTTTAACACAAAATCTTAATTCTAGTTTAATTTTAATTGAGTCCACTGGTATTTTGATCAAGAAGGTTACCCATTTTAGAAATTTTCATGCCATTTTAAAGCTAAGATCATTTTGAAGGAGAGGATACTTTAATACCTCTCAGATACTTTAAACATTTATAGTACAACTTTAGTGAAATTCATAATTCAGGTTCAGGGCCATTCTGGAAAATTTCAGTGAGAAAGTTTGCAGGATTTTGGAAGCACAGCTCATCTTTAGAGCAGCAGACTTCCTGTCAATCTGTCCACCCCCTATTCCAATCCAGTCACCATCAAGTGATAACAAAGCTTCAAATGCATTGCTTCTAGAGGAATGATATTTCCTCTGCTTGGCAAGGTGTATACTCAGCTTAAATTCACGGGCCTTTGCCCCATATTGGAAGCTGTTAGGAGATCTTGTTGAAGATTCTGTGCCAAATCTTCAGTAGCCTAGAAATTTCCCTAGGTTTCAAAAGCCACTTCCTCTTCTGTAGATTTCTTGGACGTGTTTTCATTTTCATGTTTTTCTTAAGTATATATTATTCAATGTTTCTACTTTAGTTTAGAAGCTTTTGTTACCAGAATTATTACTGCAAAAGTACAGGATTTTATTATGCTTTAAAATTTCAGTAATTATTTTCTTTTGCATGCAAAATTCCTGTAAATCCTGAACAAATATGTAGTTAGACTATAAATGATTGTTATGGGCATACATATTCCTCTGAATTTTATAAATTGCCACTTATGACAAGTTTAATAACTTTGAGTGCTATTTCCTTACCAATATTTTCTTTAACATCTCAGGTGGAGGAAGCACTGGAGGCTGTCAAAAATGCTACAAATGAACAAGACCTTGCAAATCGCTTTAAAGAGTTTGGAAAAGAGATGGTGAAACTTAACTACGTAGCAGCAAGGAGACAACAGGTGGGAAAGATTTTGGAAATTCTGGGGAAAAATGGGTGAGTTTAAACAACCTTGTAGCGTGGTAGGTCTGAACTTGGATAATCTGATCTGCTTGCTATCAAATTCCCCCAGAGACTCTTCCTTGCTCGGGCCAGTTCTGGTTCCGTGGTGGGCCTCAGGTACTCTCAAGCCTCCACTATAAGAAGAACAAAATTACCTGCTTTCAGTGATGATCCGTGCTCTACCAGCAACCCACACTGTAACCTTTTTTGAACTATAAGAACAGTTCTCGTCAAATTAAAAAATATCAAAACGTGGTATGGTTCTGTGGTCATTCTCTGGACCACCCTTTGCCTTCATATTGTGTCTGCTAGCCTTATATATGTGACCATGCCCAACAGAACCAGCATATACACCATGTGGAGTAGAGCTTATAAAAGAAAGGAGGAAAACATGACCAAAAATGAGAGAACACGGGGAATGGAAGTGAAGGGAATAAAGGGAAAAAAAGAGAAGGAAGAATCCCTTAATAAAATGGAGTCATTTAAATGCAGACTTACCTGGGATCTCCTCTGCCTCTTCTGTGCCTAGAGATAGCACTCACAGTTTTAGCCAGTTTCATTAAAATTTCACTCCCAGAGCCAAAGCTTCCAAATGTAGAAAGGTCTGGCAAATTCTAGTGACTTTTTCACCAACAGTAAAGTTCATTCAGCAAACATTTGGTGAACACTCACTCTGCTGGTCTGAAGTAATGCCAGGATTGCAAACCTGATCAACATGTGGTCCTTTACATGGCAGGCACAGACAAGGAGATTGTAAACATGGTTTTAATTTATGTGATTATATTTTTAAGTACTTTTTCAAAGCAACAATTCTTTGTTCAACAGAATCTTAGGTGTTATTGTAGGTGTAATATGACCAAGAGGAAAGCTGTTCTGAAGTACAGGTGAGAGACCTAGAATTCATTGGTTTTTATTACAAGTGGGACACTGAACCAACATTTCAGTGAACCAAGAGAGAGATCAGGAAGAGATGTAGGAGGCAAGATACTGAATGTGGAACACTGCTTTGGATTTTCTCATAAGTTGATCAGTTCAAAATTCAGTGTTTGTGTCTCTGAATTGTATCTTAATGTTATTTTTAATACACTGCATAAATGAGAGTAGAAGGGGAGGAAATAGTGTGAGAGGGCTGGAGTGATCTAGGTTTAAGATTGTGTGGTTTTTGTGCTAGCCAGCGTTATCCTCCCTAGGCTCACAGTGTAGTGGACTGGAGAGATTAATATGGCCCACAATGTTAAGGTGTGGAGTCTATGATCAGCTAGCTCCCAAGCAGAAGGGCATGATGGAAAGGCATGGTGAAAAAAGGCAGCCAGGAAGAAGAGAGAGGCAGACCAGGGATCAGGGATTTGGGTCACACGTCCAGAGACCCATTTTTCCTAACCAGACCAACCAATAGCCCATTCAGGTCTACATTCAACCATGGATTAATCTACCCAGAGTATGCTGCCCACATGATCTAGTCACTATTAAAAAGCCCTAAACCCTGCTTCTGAGTGCATGAAAATCTAGGGGGACATTTTAGATATAATCTATAATACCTCCCACTAGCACAGCACCAGTGAAATAGAAAAAAAAAAATATATAAGGAGTCAAAGGGTATTTTGAAAATAGAACACAGAGGCACTGCTGTTGAACGGGACCTACGAGCTGATGGAGTGACAGCAAACAGTTTAGTTCTAAGGTTCTGATTTGAGTAAATAGAAGGTGATGGATTTGCTGAGGTGGGGAGGACTGAGAAGAGGCCAGTTAGTGTTACTGATCAGTGTTTCTTATATAGATACGCTGATCTTGAGGTGCTTCTGTTGCATCCCTGTTGAAAAGCAGATAGATTTTCAGTGGAGTTAGAAACATAGCTTTAAATGTGCATTGCATTAATACCATCTTTCTAATTGACTGTTAATAATGACTATTTCAGTAAATTTAGGGAAAATGTAGACTGAAAAACAAGAAAAAAAATCTTACCACCCATTCAAAGTGGTGCTGAAATTTTGATTTATTGCCTTGTATTTGTTTATCTATGTATTTTGGCATATCTATCATACTGCTATATGTACAATCATAAAAACTGTGTTCTACTTTTTCATTTATGTTAAAAATTCATCCATGTTGCTCCCTCTTTGGAACTAATTTTAATAGCCACATAAATAATCTGTTAAATGAATGTTTCAATGGTTAAACAATCTTCATGGTTCAGCATCTAGTATTTTTTTCTAGTTATTTACTTATGATTAAAGAATATTTTTTCTAGCATTTTTGTGGAGAAACTTTCGTATTTCATATGCCATTGTTTTTCAAGCGTATGCAGGAGTAGGATTTCTGGACCAGATTTTCAGATGATTAATGCTTTCCATTACTCCTTAGGGAAACAAACCATCTACTTCCAGGCCCCAGATCATTGCCAACCATGGAAAATACATTCAGATATTCATTACATATATATATATATATATATATATATATATATATATATATATATATATTAAAAATTGCTATTTATAGTTTATATTAGCTGACATATTTCTGTTAAAGAAAACAGGACAGGCTGCATAATCCCAGAACTTGGGACGCTGAAGCAGGATGATAACCTGGAGTTCAAGGTCAGCTTGGGCTACATAGTGAATTCAAGGCAAGCTGAATTACATAGTGAGACCCTGTCTCAAAAAAAAGGGGGGGGGGGAGAGGAGGAAGAAGAAGAAGAAGAGGAGGAGGAGGGGGAGGAGGAGATAGGAAGATAGATGGTCCAATTAATTATTTCTCATCAATTGGTCCAGACAATTCTAGATATAAAATATACTTGTCTTAGAATTATTTTGTCCCACAAAAGAGATTGTGTTATTTATTTTTGCAGGGTCATCCATCTATCATGTGCCAAATAAGCAATAGAAAGAGAACCCCAGTAATTCAAGCCCCTTTACTGATGTTTTAAAGTTGAAAGAATCTCCTTAGGGAAACAACTCAGCTCGCCATCCTGCATGTCTCAAAGAAGACAGCACTCCCCCTTACATTCCCAAAAATGACATAGACATTTTCTTAATCACTCTCTCCATAAAGATTAAAGTAAACAGACTCCCTAATGGTGTTATTTTGACATCTCAAACTAGGAAAACAAATCAGCTTTAACCTGTTATTATCTATTCTTTAAACCCAAGGATTGAGCTGCCCTTAGAGACAGTTAAAAAAGAAAAACGAAGAAAAAAAAAAAAAAAGAAAAGAAAAGAAAAGAAAAAGAACCCTGTTCTGAAAATGATAATGAAGTTACATTGATTCAGTAAGCAAAGATAAAAATCAGAAAAATGTTTCCTTGTTTTAAATTATAATTAAATACAAAAGCAAGCAAGGTCTCAGGAGACTGAAGTTCAAATTGTCCCTTTACTGATACCTGAACCTGTCATCCATGCAATCCATGTACCTTGCTAGTGGATTTGCACTTTCAGCAATATTTATTGTATACTTTATTGTATACAATATTTATTATATTGTATTGTAGCCAGATATTGTGCTAATGATTACATAGCCCATGAACAAGATAGTCAGGTCTCTCTACTGTTATTAAGGTCCAGCATAGGAGGGAAATATGCTTTAGTAACTCAATACAGCATAGTAAAGAATGATGAGTGTTAATGAAAAGAAATGTTTATGAGGGGCATAGCTTGGTTATTTGGATGGAGAGTCGGTTCTAGGACAATGTGGCAGGTGAATTCAGCCCTGTCAGGTGACCATGCATGGTGGACAAGGAAAGCTTAGACATTGCATGTATTTAGAACAGCAAATGCAAAGTCCTGCCAGCTAGAGGCAGCATAAAGAAGAAAAGATGGTTTAGTAACAGTCTGTGACTCAAAGTTCTCTTGCAGCTGCTACCATGCAAACTTTATGCATGATTCTCCTTTTGCACACACAGGAGCTGAAAGATCCTCACTGTAGGGACGAAATGGCAGCCGCCCGGGGAGCTCTGAAGAAGAATGCCACCATGCTGTACACAGCCTCCCAAGCCTTCCTCCGCCACCCGGATGTTGCTGCCACAAGAGCCAATCGTGATTATGTGTTCAAACAAGTCCAGGAGGCCATTGCTGGAATCTCCAATGCTGCGCAAGCTACCTCGCCCACCGATGAAGCCAAAGGCCACACGGGGATCGGCGAGCTGGCCGCGGCCCTGAATGAGTTTGATGTAAGCACTGGGGTGGTGCTTGCAGGGGTGTTTGTTTACACTGAAAGAATATACCTGAGGGAAGGGGGCCCCCAAGAGTGTACACTGCTTTTCCTCTCAAAGGTGTTTGATAATAAAATAGGCTATAAAATATGTTCCAGTTTTTTAAGAATCTAAAATATCAGCAGAAACTACTTTACTTGGCTTTAAAGAAAGACACAGTTATATTTTAGAAGGCCTGATCTTTTCCAGGTAAGAGGAATACCTTGCAATCTTTCAGGTGATCATCTTTATTATTAAAGGGACAAACGTCATAGATAACCTCAGTGAGATTGCTTTTATATTGCTCCTGAGTGGAAAAAGTGCCTTTGATTTCTGCTTTTTAAACTACCGACAGACTCACCAGTTACCCTGTGAGCCTACATAAGCATCTGGTCTTGCTCAGAATAGGCACACTCAGGAAAGCCTGTGGAAATCCCATGGGAGACCCACTCGCATGCACCTGCTGTTCCAGTGCTGTGTCCCAGTGATGGATGCAGTAGGAGGGCAAGTCTGTGTGCCTGGCCCATCGCAGAAGCATCCTTGCCAGCAAGAATTCACATGTCACCAGCAGCCCGGTGTGAGTCTTTCACCTCTCTGGCCCAGATACATGCCCCTGTGTGGATTCATGTATTTCTGATCAACGGCAGCTCATCTGCGTTGAGAATTTATTCTCAAAGGCATTATTTCTTGTAGGGGAGAGAAGAGTAGCTAGACAAACTGCATATCATATAAGAGATGAAACAATTTATAGGAGAGCAAGCAGGTTTCTTAATGGCTGATAGAGATTATGTGTTTGCTTTCGGATGTGTTGACATGAACTTTTTGGCAGGAAATGGCTAGCTGTCCTTTGGAAGACAGGATCTGGAGCCACGCAGTGATTCCTCGAGGCACAGAGATAGATGTTATAATTGAGAAATAATTGTAACACTTTATACACAGAGAGTTCTTTGCGCTATGTGTGAGATATCTTTTCTGTCTCTTGTCATTAATATGAATGTCTTCTTAGGCTATGTGCTATTTGTCTAAGGCTTTTGGGGGAAGATTAAATATAATAATGAATTGAGCATTCCTCAAAAATATTAGAACTTGGTCTTATGAAATTGCATTCACATTTTAATGGATAACTGTGAATCCATGAAAAATATCATTTACTTTGCATGGAATAAACATAAAAAGTCACTATATTCCCATAATGCAAAGAAAAAAATAGAATAATGGGAGAAGATATATTATTGAAAAAGTAAATAATAAAAAGTTTGTATTCATTTTAATTTTATTTTAAATAATTTACATTTGCTAGAAACAAGTTTGACATAGATATGAAAAATCTAAAAGTGCATTACTTCACAGGGGGACAAATTTTATTCACTAGTAAATAATTTTTTAAACTTAGATAGGAAAACTATTGTCCTCATCAATTTTTATAATATTCAGGCAAGCCAGGAGGGAGGGTAATTCTAAGGTAGTTCTTTTGGAATTAAATAAAATAATGATAATTTTTCCCTTTGAAAACTAAATCAAGTGAAAGATGAATAATCCTATAGCTTAAGGATAAAAATGAGCAGATGCTGCACTGAGATACTAAAACCAAATCCCGATACATTAATTTTAAAACTATGCCTTAAACCAAAAAATGACTGCTCCATCAAATATACAAAATTGCAAACCACTTCAGATGCAAAATTATTTTCAAACTAGTGTTTAAAATTAAGAATGCATGAATAACTTGGTTAGGATTTGACACGGTTGTTTTATTTTAACAGTAATGTATTTTTGTCATCAAATGGTAAACAATAAAACCCAAAGAGTAGAACCCCATACACCTTCTAAATAAGGAGCTGGACCCTCCCGATGCTGCCATCTACTGGCCAAAAGTATGCAACTCCAGCTTCTTATTTTCTTTGTAGACCACTTTTAATAGCAGTGTTTACCCCCAATGAATTTAACAACCGAGGCATCACTGCAGCATTGCCAAAGGCTTAGATTCATCAAATCAAACCTGAAGTTATCTGAGGAAAATCTGCTAACCAAATATGCCAATGTCTATTTTCTTGATTGCAACATTGCTTCATAGTGGACAAACAACATTTTAGGAAGTTAACATATGAATATTATCTATCTACCAAAGGTGTATGGTCTAATTCACTAATTATTTTTATTAACTTATATTTTACACATTGATTTCATTATTTAGTCTACTAAGTATATCATATATTAAGATAACAATCATTTTATATTTGCTAAGTATATTTATTAAGTAATACATTCATTATTAAATACAGTTTTCTCCTCAAACTATGTAAGTGTCATAAAGCATTATCTAATGTTTAAGTTTTTATTTAAATTCAGAAGCTAACGAATATGGACATAGAGTTGTTTCAATTGAAATTAGAGACAAAGTTTCAATTTCTTGTGACCTCTTAAAAATTTCATTAGTAAATACAGTTTCAGTACTTCCTTAAAAGTCAATACTGAATTTTTAAAATACAAAATAATTAGCAAGTTGCACATGTTTTTAATCAGCCAAGCTAGATCCCTTAATATTTGAAAATTTCTTGTTAAAAAATAACATACCACTTCATTTTACTTTATAGCAAAACTGTAAGTTTATTTCCTTTAGTTGGATGACAAATATTTGGGCTTTTTTATTTATCATAAATATAAACTGAAAATTCATAGGCATCTGTCTTACATTTTAAATTCTTTTTTCACATTGTTTGTCAACCCTCAGCTACCATAACAAAATTCGAGTATAATGAACCTAGAAAGTGGAAAGGTTTATTTTGGCTCCTGGTTTGGAGATTTCAGTCCATGGCCAGTTGGCCTTGTTGATTTTGCACAAGGCAAAGAGTAAGTCATAACAGGAGCACATGGTGTCATGGGCAGTTGCTTCCTGGTGACCAGGAAGTAAAACAGGGAAAGACAGAGGAGAGGGCAGGGGCGCCATATACCAGAAGACTCCACATTTTGAGGTTCCACAACTTCCCAGTGATAGCACATACCAGAAACCAAGCCTTTAACACATAAGTCTTAGGTGACACTAGATCAAACTTTGTGCAAATTCTAAAACAAATTCAAAGTTCCTGTGAATAATTTTTCTGAATGATATTATCACTGATAGTTGACTTAATAGCTTCCCAATTTAGTAACAAATAGGTAAAATGTCTTTAAGATGCTAAAATAAAAGAAACAATAGAAACACAAAATACATTTTCATAATCAGTACAGCTACTGCGCTCTAAAATTGAATTTGAAATGCACTTTATATTAAGAGGTGTGAATGTGTCAATCTTAGTTTTATGGTAGGCTGGGTAAGGATGTAGCTTAATTTATTTGATGAGAAAAAGATAGAAATAGTGTATTTTTAAATGTTCATTTGTCTAAACAGTAAGATTGAGTTCTAATTGGGTAGTTAGAATTATGGCTCAGTGCTTGGTGGCCTGTTTTCTGGCACCATTATCTTACCTTCATTAATAACTTGTAGTGATAAATGAATCAAAGGAATGAAGGGTAGACCCAGTACTTTAACATTTGAAACTGTCAAGAGAGTCTCTAATGATACTACAACAAAAAGTAAAATGACTGCAAATCGATGGAAAAAGCATCCTCTATTTGAAATGTGGCTACTCGACGTGGGTAAGTTTTGTCTAACGAAACTGTATACTAAAGAATGCTGTAATGATTATTTTTAAAAAAGTATTGACTTCTTAAAAATGAATCCTACTATAATGTCAATTTCTACTGCCAGAAAATTCAAGAGTGGGAGAGGGTATAAGGCTACTTCCGAAGAATTTTCTTTTATGCAGTGAAGAAAATATCTTGCATTTTTTGTAGATAGATGATGACACTTCAGAAAAAATAAAGTTAATGCCAGTCATGGCCTTATCTTTATAAGCCATAACAGTAAA
This sequence comes from Cavia porcellus, assembly GCF_034190915.1. Classification (NCBI taxonomy): domain Eukaryota; kingdom Metazoa; phylum Chordata; class Mammalia; order Rodentia; family Caviidae; genus Cavia; species Cavia porcellus. Next base: position 33,012,200 of record NW_026947501.1, read on the forward strand.
AATAGGAGTAGACGTTATTCACAAAGCTATCTTTGTAGTCTAAAATGATTTTCCTTTTAAAAATTTGTCTTCTTTCAAACCTTACAAAAAGCAGCATCTCAAGTACATTTAGCTCTAAACTTTACACCTGTAACTTTGTTTTCTAATTCTCCCATTTACCCTGAGATACTATTTCTTTAACAATGGTCTTCTTTCTTTGTTCCATCGGATTGCTTCCTGCCCACAGGAAAATGTACTTCTGTTCTAGAACCTAAAAGGGAAAGAAGATATTAAGTTATTTTCCTTTGCATATTCTCATGGTTTTCTTTCCCCTGACAGAGTTCTTTAGATTCCAGACCTGGCCTCTGTCTCCTGGCTGCCCACAGTCTCAGCCTCTGACCATTGCTTTGGATCTGTACCAGCCGGTGGCCCTATGTCTGTTCTCCAGGAACCCCTTACACTCACAAAATCTGAGGGTTTCTATTTTCTGGCTTTAAACTCTTCAACTTAGGGAAAGGGGCCATAACTGTATCGCTCATGCTTTTTTTCTTATTTTGATTTAATACTGGCGTCATTTACAAAGCCTTAAATATCTCTAATCAAGAATGAGAAAGTTTGTTCTCAATCATTATAGAGCTGAAATGTCACCTTGACATCCAAAGTTAACGTAAGATATCCTTCCTGCTTCTGTCTAATATTTTTATATACACCTCCATCTTTTTATCAATTTTTCTTTCTTTTTACTCTCCCCCCCACCACCACCACCACCTTTTGCACTTAATTGTATTGCACTTCTCTTCCTGATCTGGTGTTTAGTGGATGGCGTTGCTGAGATGTGAGCTTAAACAGTGATGGAATTTACCTCACAGAGCACTGGAAACATAAGGAACATTGACTGGAAAGAATGAGGGGCTGAAGCTCACTGCTGTCATGGAAAACTGGCCTTTAGGAAGTGGCACCAGGCTATAGTACTTATACCTAAAGGGCGTCTGAGTTAGCTTCTTTCAGTAAACAGAAATAATCAAAGGGGTCCAATCCAAAGACCGAGGTTCCATGGCTAGATTTCAGGTGGTGACTCTTCTTTGGCTGTACCCTTGGAGAATATGCGCCCCTTTAGGGATACAGAACAGAAGTCACTGGATCTCTGAGAATATTCAGGACTCCAGACTGCAGTTTGGAACTCCAGGGTTGGAAGCCAGTTCAGTGGAAAACTGGAATGCTGAGTAGATAAGTTAGATCAGAAAGTAAAATATCTCAGGGCATTTTGAGTAGGGAAATGCCATCTCTCTTGTTACAGAGTCCAAAAGGGTGCTTCTGAGGAAGCTCAGCCTCCTGAAGGAGCCTTGAACCAGAGTTCTGGCAGGAGCACATAGGTTTTTAAGAGGCTCTTTTGACTCATGGTTTCTGCAACAACAGAAACAGATGCATGTTCTTTGGAAAAGGAATTTTTCACTAAGCATTTTATTCAGTCCCTTTGCACTATAACCTTCCTATTTGCTGTGAACCAGGGTGGTTACTGATCGGGTGGTTTGCTCCTGGCTTTGCTCCCTTGGACAGTCTGCAAAGTCAGTCTGAGGACACACAGCTGGGAGGCCCCACATTAGTACCTAAAGAGTATAAGCTTCACTAGTTTCATTCTAATTAAGCTACATTAGTTCCAATGAGGGTAGAGAAACAAAAGGAGAGCGTTCTCTCAAGTACAGTAATCACACTGATGGGAAAACACAACATGTAGCTAAAGTGTTCTAAAACAATTAGCAAACTAGAGGACAAATGCATGAAAATAAAAGCCAGTTTGGGAAGTCTTGCACTGTTTGCTCAGGCAAACTCATGATTCCTTTTTCAGGCCTGAAAAAGTTTCCAGGAGAAAACTTGGGAATTTTCTTCCAGAGTGCGTATCCACGTTTCACTTAAGTACCATTTTTTACTGTGTGCATTTTTTCTTTAATACTTTTGTTAGTACTCCCTAAAAATTATCTCACTACATATCCATGAAGAAGTTGCCCTTAACTGGACACTAGAAGTGCATCAGGGTCTGGGAAGAGCCCATGACCTGAATGCAAGTGCTGGATATAGTCTCGCTATAGTCTGCAAATAATTATGTGTGGTCATATCTTATTGAGTTTGCATCTCTGGGACTGGAATTTTAGTATGGGATTTAGCAGGAAGATAGCTAAGCTGAGAATGTTCAGAGTGCCAAGAGGAGTACAACTGAAAATGCAGTGGAACATCAGAGTAAACAGCCGTAGTTACTGCAATACATAAATGCTGTTTTGTGTACTTATGTATATAGTTTGCTTTTAACCTGTCATGCATGTTTGTGTGCGTGAGTGAGTGTGTGTGTGTAGATAAAATTAGGAAACATGGGAAAATCTCCAGTCAAGGAAGAATTCCTGGAGGAGAGGGATTGTGTAGGAACCACATCTAATAAACAAGTGTTAATATGATGAACTGGTAGTGAGGGTGTTTCTCAAGCAAAAAGAGCATCAGTGGATGCAGGAGCTTGGAGGGTAGAGAATATCTAGCTATTCAGTTCTGCAACACAGAAGTGAAGAGGAGGAAGGCTAAGCAAATGAGCAGGAGGCAGATCCTGAAAAGCTTCGTGGATCTTGCAAAGCAGTGGCCTTCATCTTGGAGAGATCAGTCTGGAGGTTGCTGGTGATCTCCCCAGAAGAATGGCGTGGTCAGATTTCTGACATTACAGAACCCTGTGCCTGCAGGATGAAGAGAATTTGAAAGAGGTAAAACTATAGGGTAGGGTGAAAATTATGAATATTTGAAGGACATGATTGGAGTTGGAATAGGAAGATGCAGATGGATCCAGACCATATCGTAGGGATAAAATCAACAGGCCTTGAAAGATTGTACTTTTTATTTTCACATTATGAAAGACTATTTTGTAGAGTAGGCTTTAGTTAATTATGAAAGCTAAATGTTTTTATAATTCCAATTGTGAAATCTTAAGAACTTTCAGTTCTTAATGGAAACTATGTTTGCATAATAAAACTTTCTTACATTTATTTACATACACATCAGTGTAATTATTAAATGCCTTGAAATTTATGAAGATATATTTTGAAAATTATTAAAACAAATGTTATACATATGATTACTCTTAAACTATTTGCTTCACTAAGCTCTTCTTATGTGCAGAATGAACTCTTCTGTTTAACTTATTTAAAAATGATAAATTTTACTTTTTAAAAATGAGACCCAGTTTTCTACCTGCTAGTGAAAAGTAGCAAAATCTGGGGTAGGTGTAGCCTGCAGCTCTGAGCTGTGCCTTATATCTTCTCCAAACTGCCTTCTGAGTCTTTCTGTTCTATTTCACTCCGGCAAATTTAAACTCTCCGAAGTTGTCTTGCAGGCTTTTGTTAGCTGCAAGGCAGCATCCTCATCTTAGCATTCTTTAGCGTACACTGACCTCTGGTGGCCAAACAGAACAGTAAGAAACACTGGATTTCTATAAACAGCACAGTCTGCTTAAGCACTAAGACCTAAACACCAGGGAGACAGACAAGGGCATCCTTTGGGCCGCCTTCAGAAAATGTCCACTGTGCTGTTATAACCTTTCTTACACGAGTGTCATGAAAAGCAAGTTTCACTAAGCCTTTGGGGGAAATGTTTTTAGCCCTGGGATGGGGCAAAGATACATGCAGATGCCAGTGGGTCTGTAGGAAGAGAAGTAAAAGGCAGTGTGGTGAACTGAGGGTGTATCCTGCTGGGTGGCCGAGGGGCAGGTAAGCGTGTATCAGGGAGGATAATCTTCCTGCCCTTGAGCCATATCTCTTTCCTCTGCGGGACACATTCATCCCCTCTCCTCTCTTACTCCCAGAATCCTTCTCCGTGACTGGCAGCTCTCATCTTGCTTCTGAAAAGATTTGCATTTCAAAGGTTTTATAAAGTAGGAGGATTTTTCTGATGAATTTTTTACCTTTTTATCAAGTTTTCAAATAATTGCTGCAAGGAACTATACCAAGACAATTTAGTTACAGCTTTCAGTTGAGAAAAAGAAGCTACAAAAATATGAAGCCAATAACATAATGGCACTTGAAATATTAGTATTAATAATTGAAACTTAAACCTTTATTTTTGCTTTCTGATCAAAGTTTAATCAAAATTATCATACTTCATGTTACTTCTTTTTAAAAAAGAGTGTAAGAATCTATAATTTTCTCAGAATGACTAATTTTCTTTTTTGAGTTTATGGACTTACTTTTAAGGTTTGAAATCACAATTATTTAAAATAATGCCAGATATAATCATGAATACAGATGTAGTTGATGATCATATTCAACATTATTAAGTACATATTGACAAATACAATTTGGATTATCATTTATTTATTAATTATATGCTAAACTTTAAGAACCAAAAGAATCATTTTGTCTAGTAAACTATTTCCTGGAGAAACACGATTTGTTTAAAGAGGTTCATTCCCTAAACTTACTTTTTCCTGTGATTTCTTGTGTTAGTGGTAGTGATCTTTTTTTTTTGTCTTTTTCCTTTTTATCGGTACCAGGGATCGAACTCATGACTGCCTGCTTGCAAGGCAGGCGCTTATGCCACTGAGCTAAATCCCCAGCCCCAGTGGTAGTTTGCTTTGTCCTCCAGACTCACACTTTCTCCTTGTGTATTTCATATAGTACATGACTGAGGATGCCCTAGGTAGTACCTAATTGATCTGAGTCGTAGTTTGGTGCAGTGGTGAAGTATACACACATGCACACACGTGCACACACACATACATACACAGGTGCATTCCCACACTCCTCCCAACTCCCCCTCTAAAAATACACATTGTTGTTCTCTTCCTTGCTTTCCAAATTCCTTATTTTCCAAACATTTCTCAGCAACAGATGATGGAAACCTTACTGTGGCCTATTTGCTTTTTATTTCTGCAAGTATTTGCTGATATCCTCTTTATTTGTTTATCTGATTGCATAAATTTATTGAGCTAAAGCTGTAGAGAAACTATTGCCCACAGACCATGTGTGCAACTGGAAACCTCCAGTGTGTCAAGAGCAGGTCCTCCTGCTGACACTGGCCGTGCTAATGGGAAGTGGGGCAGCAGAGTGTCGGGCACACAGAACAAGCATGTCTTTGAGTTTTGTCATAAAACACTTCCTCTCTGCTTCTCTTTCTTCACTCGTGGGGTGGTAGTGTTGATTCCTCAAAGCTGTCACAAGCTTATAGGATGAACATTCCTAGGTGCCTAATTACAGTTAGTGGTCACACATGCTAGTTTTCTTTTTCTCCTAGTGCTCTGCTCAGGCGTCAGCCAGACATCTTTCCTCCAAATCGAGTGTTGAACCTGTTCACTAAAAATGCCTCATGGAGCATCTCATAATTGCAAAGTTGTTAATATCACTTGACATTTGCTTGGACATAATGTTCTTTGCATTCCCATGGCCACTTTGACACTCTAATGCACAGTGGCCTCCAAAGCAGGCTGTTCAAACTATGAGGCATTCTTCAAAAAGGGACAACTCCATGACACAAGAGAAAATCCCAAACAAAGGTTAAAGTCACCACTTGGTGCAAGAATGATTCTTCAAGTGAGGCCTCTCACGTCCAATGTGAACACTGAGAATGTAATTTTCTCCCTGGTGTCTGCTTGGGAATTCTCATTGTGTCTCTGGCTGCTGATGTGATAAAAGTAATATTTAGTTTCACATTGAATATCAGATGTATTTTCTGGTTATTGACTCTTAATATTGCTTGGTATATACTTGGCAGGAAGAGGAGTGATTGTCAGGAAGGGGAAGGGCCAAAGTATGAGATTGGTGTTACTGATGAAAGCTGATATAAGAAATTTTATCAATTTTAGATACAGTTAATCAGTGGGTTATGACGCATGTTTTAAAGAATTTGACACAAAAGATAAGGAAACAAAAACAGTGCAAAAAGAGTGTTGAATGTTACATTTGATTAATTCTCAGCTTTTTTTAGCACTAATATTCTCTAGGAAATTTTCAGAGTTAAGATGCTCACTTTTGATGTGGACGAAACTTTTTAGTCTTCCATATTGAATATGGATCTATGTTTGCGTGACTAGAACATAAACATATAAGTCAAATGAAATTGCTAATATCTGCTTGATTCAGAAAATAATAGGCTACTAACCCTAAAAGTTTCGTTTATTACAACCTAATCCACATTATGTGATTTTTAAATGCAGAAAGTGATTTTTAGAGTGATTCTTTGTGTGGGATCACACAAATACTTATTTGTCAAGCCCAGATAAGAGCATAAGACTCATGGCTAAGAATAGTGTAGGAGGCTATATCCCCTCTTGTCTCTACAGATTCCTCAAAGCTTCCCTCGGACACTCATGCTGTCCAAGTGGGCAAATGTGCTTGTGATGTCAGTACAGCTCCAAGGGTCATCCTGTCTCACCCCCAAGATCATCACTTCCAGAACCATCCTATGAAGGAGTTCCAGAACTGATATACTTGCTTCTTAGTTTGGGTGATTTTCTTACTTAGTAAACCCGAAAAATATTACTCGAGCACCCTTTGTTTGAAAATGTCATACTTTTATCATCCATAAACTTGATCATGTTTCTTAAAAGTATTCTGGGCACTGAAGGCTGTACTGGTGATCATCTTTATATTATTTTCTCATTCTGTCTTCTTCCAGTTTTATTTGTCTAAAAAGTTTTGAAATTAGGTTTCATGATTCTATGGGATGCGCAATGCATTGTCTTAGTCGATTTAGACTGTGTGTAACTTATAAATCACCAAAATTTATTGCTTGTGAAGGCCAGGGAGTCCATGTTCAAGTTATTGCAGATTCAGTATGTGTTGAGGGTTTGCTCTGTGCCTCTCAGATGGTACCTTACGGAAGTAACATAATGTGATAGAAGGGGCAAGGGCACGTCCCTTAGCCTTCTTTTCTGCAGACACTAATTTCAGTCGTGAAAGGGGAACTGTCATTACTTAATTACTTTCCAAAGGCTATGCATTTAATTTCAGGTTTCGGACAACACGATGAAATATTTGAGGCAGCTAACACTGCAAAGAGAAAAGGTTCCTATTAAGTTCACAGTTTGAGGTTTTCAAACTCCAAAATTATAAAGACTGCCCCTTGACTACATCACCTGATGACACAGGCAACAATGGGAGAAGCAGGTGTGTGAGCAATTTAGTAATCAAGTCACAAGTGAGGAAGGAGAGGGCAGGCAGGGCTGGGTTAACTCTATTCATAAAAATCCTTTGTGAGAACTCAAAGGGGTTGCATGAGAGTTAATGAAGGTGTCACCTCATGCCTCTGAAGATCTAAGGGCCTCCTGCTAATTAGACAATTAAACTACACCCTACCGATAGGAACACTTGCATTGGCTATTTGGTTCCTACATGAAAGTTTTGGAAGGACAAAGGTTTTTCACTGTTTGCATGACATTTTTCTGTATCAAAATAGAAAGGGTAGATTTTTATAGCTTTCCTTAAGAGATACTCAGACACAGGGATTTGTAAGGTGTTTTGCAGGCCTGGAAAAACTGATTAAATTTGTATAAAGTATAGAAAGTTTTCTATCTGAAAAGAAGGACTTGTTCATTTTTTTACAAGTGTAGTATTTGAGAACATGGAGAATGTTTTCACCCATTCATTGGAATGCATAGTCCAAAAATTTTCAAATTATACGTTTTCCCCAAAAAGTCTTCCATTCAGCAGCATACTTAGGCTGAAAAACATCACTGCCCCAACATGTGTTTTCTAGAATGCTTTTTAACAAAAGCCTGTCACAAATTCCAGCACAGCTGACACTGGGTGGAGATTTGAAGGAGTGGAAGAGAGGTTTCCGGAGGAGGAAAAGCTAATGCACTTGATGTGCCCTCCACCCACAGTGAGGCAGGCTTGTGGCTGGAGTCACGGTGCTTTTACTTCTGGCTTCTCTCTGATCTGTGTATTGGAATCACTTGAAATAAGGGAAAGGAAGACAATTCTAAAGTGACACCAGGCAAAGGCAGGCTTAATACATATTCTGCCACGGAAACATGTATTTATCTTGCAGCAGAAAGAAAAACATCTGCAGTGAAAATGCCTGACAGTCTGAACATATGTGTGTGTGTGGGTGTGTGCAACATTCACAGTATATAGATCTCAGAATGTTTGTGATATTTTTGAAGCATTGGGTGACTATTTTTGTTTTTCTCCTATTTTTTTTTATTTTCCAAATTTTCACTAATATTTCTTAAATTTTATTATTTGAGGAAAATAACATTTTACAGATATATAGAAAATGTAAAAATAGTATGAAAAAAATTTATTCATATGTCCTTTAGGTAAATTCACCTGTCATTAATATTTTATCCCATAAATTTATCATATATATATATATATATATGTTTCAACCAATATACTTAAATACAGTATTTATTTTAAGATAGATGTATCAGTTTCATGTTGCATGTACACTTGCATATGTACTTGTAACAGTATGCAGACACAAGTAATTTTCACTTGATTCTTTCCTTTAAGCTTTACAGATTTATAAAAGGCTTGACACTAGAGTTACTATAAATTAACTAGTTTTGCCTAGCTGAAATAATCAGTAATTTAATGCAAGGTGCCATACAAAACAAAGTGTCTTGAAAAAGTTAGACAATAATAACCATGAAAAATTGTCTTTGTGTTGGGTGTGGAGGCCCACACCTATAATTCCAGCACTTGAGAGGCTAGGGCAGGAAGATCAGGGCAAGTTTAAGGCCAGCAGGAGCTATGTAGTGAGATCCTGTCCCTCGCCACCAAAAAATTATCTTTGCAACTGGAGAAATTAATATACTAACCAATACCCTAAATTTTGTTAATCCATGCATGAATAGGCTCAATTTTAGTATTAAAAATCCATACACACCGAGCTAAGTTTGTTCCTAAATAAACCATAATGTAATAATGAAGATTTTTTTAAAAAAGTATTTTGTAAACCTGCATTTAAGAAACATTGTTTAAAATACCATGGATTGTGACTACACGTAGATCAGTGTAAACAGAGAAAATTCATGACTTTTTAAAGATGAAGCCTCTTAATTTTATCCAGGAATCAGAAAGACAGACAAACAGACGGGGGGTGGGGGGGAGAGACAGACAGACAGACAGACCGAGAAAAGATACAGGGATCTGCATAATCCATACATTTGTAAAACTTTTTTACTATTGAAATGCTGCTTCACTATTTTTTCTTATAGGTTAGTAAAACTTCACAGTTGGGAATAGTAGCTGAGTGCTTGCACTGTGACATCTATGAGATTACAAGCCCCGTCTCCATCTTCCTAGGAAGTAAGCCTCCTCTTGTCTTTGCAGGACAGTGAGAGGAAATCACTAATTGTTAAAAACTCTAATTTTTAAAAACAAAGAGTTATTTCCTATACTAATTTGCCCACGCACCTTACCTGTCACCTTTTCCACATTTCATTCTGGTCACAGATCTTATTTCCTGTATAGAGGCTGGCAAATTCTTACTGAGAAAATTCCACTTGGGTCTTTTTACTTAGTCAGTGTTGTCCTATGATAGATAATTAATAAACCTTTTGGAAAGTTAATTCTGCCCGGTTTTCATTCTTACCATCACAGTAGCCAGGGAGGTGATCTGTTTTCTACTTCTTCAGCCTATTCTGTCACATTGTCACTGATGTTATCTGTCTCAAAATCACAAGTGTCTGTGCCTCTCTTCCGCTCTGCTTGCCCAGGAGAGATTAAACTTGTTTGTGCTGTCTCCATTCTCTGCCGTAGGCTTGACTTGCTTTTTACTCATCTGGGATCCAGAGGCCACTGGCTCTTTTGAGGGATTTCAAGTGTCACGGTTTTGATTACCTCTCAGGCTTTGCTCGTGGTTGACTAAATCATTGAGACTTCGTGTTCTCATAGGTAGACATGAGCTACTGTGGCCTTCGAGGCTGTGGTGAGAATGAAAGAAAGCAGCCTAAAAAAACCCACATAAAGTAAATACCACACTAAAATTAGTCATGGTGCAGTGAAAAATGGACCTTTTTGAACATTTTTACTGGACTTAATATTCAATTTTGAGAAATAATTTAAATGTGCCACTTGGGTTAAAAGATAAATATATTAAGTACCAAGATTTGTTATTTTAACAAAGTTTGCAATGTAAATTTAGTTAATATTTTACAGAGTCCCAAATATTAGAAAAGTTCTATGGTCAGATTGTCATACTCTTGCAAAAGCAGAAACTGTATTCATTCGTAAAAAAAAAAGGTATAAACTACCATATATTTCTCAGTCTTTGCTAATGCCATCAAACACATTGTTTCGAAGCCCATGTAAGTGAAGTTGATATTCTATTCATGTGCTAATGGCCATACCCTTAAATCTGTTAATTTTATATGTATTTTCATATTAGATCACATTTGCTTTTTATTTATGGTTATACATTCATGATACTACAAATACTAGTTGTATACAGATTAATTTATATGAGAATAATTGCTACATATTATGAAATAGTCACCCCTTAGTGATCCATGTAAAGAATAAATAACATAAGAATTCAGAGAGGTTTCTATGTGCAGGAAGTAAAGAGATTCCTTGAAATTCCTCAGAAATTTTCTGTTTCTATGTCCTTTTTAATTAAATCTTTCACAGCCTTGTAAATTATAGTAAGGCTATAAAAAAGGCTAATTTGTCATCAGTTTACTGCTTGCTGCCGAATAGGAGTGGAACATTCAAGGAAGTACACAGTCACCTCAAAAGCAAACACATTTTAATATAAAAATTAAAATAAATAAATGAAATTAAAATTTTTAAAAGCACTCACATTGTTGCTAGTTTAGACTCATATAGCTCAGACCTGCTGCAAGATCATGCCGGCCCTATCCAGGCTGCCGTGTGCATAACAGAGACTGGAGATGGGGTAGTTGGGTGCACAGTTCCTATGCCGATTGGAGTGTTACAGAGAATGGAAGATAAAGAAATGTAAGATAGAGAAAGAAAGAATTCTCAGTGGCAGAAACAACTTCCTAATATGCACAAAATACAGAGCCCAGGAAGTGAGAGCATAGAAGCATACTAACAATCTGTACTACAAATTTAAGTAAATAGAATCTAGTTTGGCAAGAAAGTTAATAGAGGTACACTGTCTTAGGTGACACATGGCTCAAAAATACTAGGACTTCTACCCTTCAAGGATCCCGTGAATCATGATTTTCCAAATGGAATTTTTCTAAAAAATAAAAAGTAGCAGTAGATACCCATCTTGTTCCTCTATTTTATCCATTTGAAAGGTATAGCATTTGAAAACATTCTGTGGTAGCAGTTGCACTTCTGGTGCTAACCGTGACTGGTGCGTAACAAACTCTCAATATTCACTGACATAACAAATGAACAAGTGACGGTCTCTTCTAATAGCAGATGAGGCAAAATGAGTCAATCATTTGGGTCAGAGGGCTTATTGATAATACATTTATGTTCAGCCAGAAGCATTGGTATTATAAAATTAATGGCAGTAAGAAGAATTATAGCTGGATATGGTGTCACACACCTATAATGCCAGCACTTAGGATACTAAGACAGGAAAATCATGAATTCAAAAACAGTCTGTATGACATAGCAAGTCCAGAATTAGTCTGCACTATAGAGCAAGACTCTGTCTCTAAAAGGAGAGAGAGAAGAAAAGAAGGAGGAAGGAGTGAGGGCTGGGACAATTGCAGAAATAACATCTGTTTTTGACCTTGCCATGTGTTTTAGCCCATAGCGGTAGGTCAGTGGACTTTTCTTCTTAAACTATGAAAATATCATGAAGTCATCTGTCTTCTTGTGTAGGCTTCAATTCCCAGATAACTTTTCTTGGAGAAGCACTTTTTTCCTTCAGCTACGTCTTTCCTTGAGGCCATGCTCTCTCTGACTTTCAAAACAATTCTATTTTTCAACTCCCTGATTTTCTACCTATTTGACCACTACATCCCGTCTCCTGTGCTCCCCTTTCCTGACACCTATTTATGGGGATTTCCTAGGACTCTGTCCTTTGCCTCTCTTGATTCCCAATGAAACAGCCTCTGTTGTTAAGATCTCATGTTCTGTACATCTGGTTCTCTAACTTTCTCCCCTGAATTCCAGATGTGTATCCAGCTTTAAATGTGGCATCTTAATTTGCATGGTTTCTACGTATCTGAAGAGTTCAGGTAATTATAGTGATTTAGTTTCCTTTGACAAACATAGCTCTTCTTCTTCTGGTATTTTCCTTAAACTTCATTTTCTGATGTAAGCAACCTAGAAACCTAAACATTTTATGCACTGTTTTCAGGTTATCCTTGAAATAGTATGACTTACTTTCCCTTTACAACTCTTAATTGAATCCTCTCATCTTCTTCACCATCACTCGTTGGTTCTGACCTCTGTTTTTGTTGGATCATTATGACAACTTCCTAACTGGTTTCCTGCCGTTATCCCTACTGACTTTCACCCTCTGTATTCCATAATGTGGGAAAGGTCCAGCCCTGCCAAAGTGCAAACCAACTATTATTGATTAGGAAACCATCATCAGTATAAACTTTAAAGTGCTCAGCATGCTATAAAATCACTTTAGTAAGTCACCACAAACATTGCCTATGACACTCTACTTTTGCACATGTTTTGGTCTATGTTCTACCATAATAAAGTATTTAACACTCATCGGATGCATAATCACTGTTTAGTTCACATGTGTTGCTCCTCATGGTGATTCCTTTGCCAGAACTTCCATTCCTGTTTCATGCCTAACTTTATATAATCCTTTCAAAGTACCTTCTTTTTAAAAATGCTTCCTTAATTCTGCCAATCATTAAACTGTTATTGTCTCTATGTTACCATTGTGCTTTATGCATGTTAGTCTTAAACGTATTGTTCTGTTTCAAGTTTCTGTGCCTCGAAATATAAGCATGAGAAGAACAGAGGATAATGTCAGTCATACTTGCATCAGTACTCTTACAGAAACATAGACGAAATATTTACTGAATGGATGCTTAAATGAATACATCAACTGTTTGATTCTAGTGCCTGTGTAGTTTATTATTCATCTTGATCTCTTCTCAGAACTCTGGATTGTTACTATATCAAATTCTCCACAGAAGTCATGCCACGGTTTCTTCAACATTTATTAATTTCTAATGAACATCTATTCTCTTTCTTTAGCAGTTAACCCTTTAGAGCTGCTTTCCAACGTTGCATAAAGGATCTATGTTATTGAAAGTATCAATACATGAGCATTGAAATCCAAAGTTCCAAAGAGAATATGCCATTCTCATTAAACAAAAAGGATCCTTTTAAGCTCTGCTATGTTTCTTGATAAGCAATTAACATATTGCACATTATTCCTGTTAGACACAAGTCATTTCTTTTCCATCTTAATTTGCCTGCTTAAAAATGGACAGCAAAAGATAGATGAGTTTATGCTCAAGGTGTATGGATTTCCCTTGTGGCCAATGAACTAATTTCCCTTTCATATTTCTGGAATATTGATACAATTATTCTTTCATCAGACATGAAATTTGAGTGTATAACCAGTTTGTGGAAATCACCTAGTAATTTATTAGGTTGATAACAGCAATTAAGTCACAATTGCTTCTGAGAAATATAAATTGACTTTACATTTTAAATGGATAATTTAACATGCTAAACCACAACCAAAGAGTGTAACTAATTTCTGGAATAAGAGGTTTGTTTCTTCTGTTATTAAACTTTTAAAAAGTTCAACCATTGATAATTCAGTAACTTATTATTCAATTTCTGTATTATTCAGGTTGTGACACTTGTTCATTTTTGTCCCTTGGCAGTGTGCCTTTTGCCTACTTATAGATAAATGAGATAAAGTATTTTAGACAGAAATATAGCAGCTGGTCCATAGCTTTTTTTTCCCCAATTAAAGCATAAAAATCATTCTTAGCTTGGAAATTATATAAAAAACAGGCAGATGTTAGTAGGGTAATAGGACATTTTTACTGATCCTAGTTTAATCAAACCTTAAAAGAGTTCCATATTTTTGCAGATTTTTTTCCTATGGTATTGCTGCTGGCAAAAATTATCTTTATTTGTGTGCACACAGTCAGAAACTGCCTATTTGTTTAGGTTACAGTGTATAAAAATTTCAAAGTTCAATGTTTTGGATGAATCATAGTCTAAGACTTATAATGGATGTTGATCAAATATAGAAATTGGATCCTTCAACTAATTCTCTCCTACTTAAAGAATTACGATCATGGTATTATATATGTCCCTACACTAGAAATTTTCAATGTCAAGTTCACTGAGCCATAACACATATCAATACAGATCAAATATCAATACAGACCTAACTGAAGGGCAATCCACATGTATTTTTCTGAAGTACTAAGTTCACTGTTTTCTATTCACTAGGCTCCAAAAAGACTTTTGATAAAAGCTTAAGAAAAATTATTCTTGATCGGTAAGAAAAACATCTTATTTGGTGACCTCCTATGCCTGCACACACACTATTTACAATGCATGGTAATGTCAAACAAGAGTCAAATGATAAGCTTGAATGATAAGGGACAGGTAATTTGATAAGGCCAGTTAAAAGAGAGAGGCTTACATGAAAGAGAACTGAAGATGATCTTCTCTACATGTGTATCACAGAAGTATGAGTGGGGAAGGAACTGTAATATTCAACAGAGGGAAACACTGCAATCACCAGTAGAGTACGCATGAAGTATGTTGGTTGGGGTAATGTCCTTAGAGGCCACTTGGCTGAAGTCAAGTGTTGGTGAGGAGAGTTCTAGGAGATGCAGTGCAAGAGGGAGAGTCAGGTCAAATTGCTGAGGATCTTGAAGTTCAAGGACCTTAAGTATGAAGTGAATGGGAGTGAAGATAGTGAAGATAAATATTTTTAGGTTACTGTATTAAAAATGGCATCCTAATTCTGAAGATTGGGCTTTAAAAAATGCAACCCATTGCTTTGTTTCATTATGAGTTTTGACATATTTCTCAAGAGACATATGGATACGAATGGAATGGAGGAGATATCAAGTAACATTCTAGACTATATACATTGTCAGTTGTAGATAATGATCTAATGGAGGTCTTGAGAAGCCAATGAAAGTTGGGGACCAGTGAGGTACTATGGTTAAGAAGAACTTTAAGAACTGTATGTTAGGAAAAACTGAATTTTATTTGTGTAGGTTTCTCTTTTACAAGCAGAAGATGATGAAATCCTGTGCTGAGAGAACTGCTCAGGACAAGGACCGGGTCAGAGAGGTTTATTACCTTACTGGGGAAGATCCAGGGAGACCTGGGAGCATGATGAGAGAAGTACAAGGAGAACCTCAGTGCAGCAAAGGAGAGGAACGAACCTCCCAGGTTAGGAAACAGATGGTAAATTACAGCGAGAGTCCACAGAGGTTGAAAAGGAGGCCTGACTAGGAAAGATGGCTGACAATGTGGAGAGTTCAAGGGGAATGGAGAGATAATGTTGCTATTTTTTCATCAAAAGAATAAAATCCATTCCTCTTTATTAAACTCTCTAAGGACTTAATTTGATTAAATATATTTTGTATCCTTGGTAATCAATCAATTAAATGCATTTTGGACAGTTGCTAATCAATCTATAATACAAATCTAAGGATTATTAACCTTGTCCTGATTTATGGTGCTAAGTGGTAAACTAATGTCCTTGTCAGACCTCCTCGAGAATGTGCGTTTCAAATGCCACAAAACTCAGTACCCCACACAGGTGACAGGATTAGTGAAGAAGAATCTGACTTTTGTTTCCTTTTCCTGTCAAGTAGGAAAAGCCCAGTGTTAAACTCTCTCTCCAGTTAGTTCGTTACCTTTGATAAATAGTTGTGTCTTCCAAAATATCAGTGTCTCATCTAAAACAAAATTAATATGGACTTGAGTGGAATTCTCTTTTTAAAAAATTTCAAAACCTAAGGATAAAAATGTTCTCTTTAATCATAAAGTCATTATCTCTGTCATCTACTTTCAATTAAGCTGAGCTGTTTAATTAAAAATAGTATCATAAGTAGGTAAATAGAATAATTAGTTTATTTTCAAGTATTTGACCGAGAAAAAAAATTCATCAATAAAGCAATTTGCAATTTAAAATTAAGGCAAACCTAAAAATTATCAGAATTGTCTGCAATTTAATAAAAAGCAGATGTTTAACACTTAATGTAGTATCCCTCATTTCTGTTGCAGCCCCCAATTAGGTCAAAGAAATGTTTAATGTAAAGATAGAAAGTTTAACACTGGGGGAGATTGGCATAGACAAAAAAAGATGAAAATATTTTGCGTTAATTATTGATGCACTACAGGGAGAGTGTTTAAAATTGAAAAAATAACAAGCTTTTCGTTTCAACACTTTGCTTCATTTATTAAAATGACCTTGATTTAAACTTTTATCACAGACTTCAGTCTCTGATGGAAGTATTTAAGGCATTCAGACCCCCAAATGTGATCACGCCCCAGCGTGAATAGATGCTTTCATTCTCAAATTTCAGTGCTCTATCTCCTTTTGTATTCCCTCTGACCAAAGACATTTTAATATAACTGAGAGATACTGTCTGTTAGTGACTACTAGTGAAATATTTTAGACTGGATAACAAATAATTGTTTTTATGAACTCTGTAGTGAATTATTAATCACTAAGTATTGTCAGTTTTGTTGATATTATCAGTGCAGCCAAATAATACAAAAATGAAATTCCTTAGGAGACTTTGACCTAGGGTTCTCCAAGAACTTCTGTGACCTAGGCACTTTGTAAACGCCAGAGCAGCATTAAGTCTAAATTGAAATGGAACCTGAGGTTTTTGTAACCATCCTGTGTTACTATTATATTCCACCAGGGTTAGGGAACTATTACCTCCTGACTGTGGCTTTGTATTACCTTTTTCTTATAGCAAGAGAGAACAGATTTGAATTTCAAACTTGGGGAGGGAAAAGAAAGATCTCTAGTATGACTAAAATAGAAAACCTACTATTTTACTTTATAGCTGAGACAAAATATCAGACACCCAAAGTTAAAGGATAATGTTTATTTAGCTCACAGTTTGTAGAGGATTCAGGGCATAATAGGCTGGCTCTGAGACAGGGCGGCTTCACAAAGAAGAATAATTCATGGGAGGCAGAAGACAGAAACAGCAACAAGGGAGAGAGGACAAGCCTCTTTCTGTACCTTATAATGTATGCAGGCTTCGGGATTAGGAGAGGTGTCAATTCAACCAGTGCATTGATTCAGTAATACCTACCCTTAATCCCTGCACCCTTAATTCTACCTTGAGCTATAAATCAATCACACACTCTAGATTCAGTGACTTCCAAAAGAGCCCCATCTAAAACTGCATGAGGCTTTGGAGGAACATCTGGACACAAACCATAATACCTACTCAGTTATATTCCAAGATAAGGCAAGGTATAAAACTGAACTATTCAGGCCAGGGATGTAGCTTAGTGGCACAGCACTTGCCTGGCAAGCATGAGACCCTGTGTTAGATTCCCAGTACCTCCTATTGTTCTAATATTTAAAATAAATAGAATAGATAGTGGTAATAAAAGGTCCTCCACCAAAGAACTTGAAATTGTGTATATACTGTTTGCATATTCCTGAGAGAATTTCAGAGTAATTAAAAAAGAAATAGTTATTGAATAAGCATTGCTGTTTAGGTTTTCTGTTTTCAATGTTTCATTTTTTATTGGAATGGCATTCTTTTAAAAGTATGACTTTGAGTAATGCTTTTGAGATTTTTAAAAATGAAAGTGAATGGTTGCATAAGGGCATATTGACATTTATTTTTCAGCTTGTTTGCTTCAAAATAGTTATGCTGGAAGCAGACAGAGATTTTGAAATAAGGGAGAGCACCACAATTTATTATTTTTCTTAGTTGGTACCTTGAACTAGAAAGTTGTGAAAATCCAAGGAATATTTATTTTCCAGGGTCATGGCAAACAACAATAAAAATAGCACAGCAATTTCTCATACCATTGACAGTTTTTTACTTATAGTAAAATTAGATTTAAAGGAATAAATTATAAGATCAGTCTGTGCTTCATATTATCAAGTTGCTTCCTTTGACATTTTGAAAATTCTGTGTACATTTGGGATGACTGAATTATTCTCTAAATGGTTTAACTGATGTTGAAAGCCACAAAATCTATGAATGATAGGTAAGATTTTATTTTCTACTTCTTAACTAGAAATTTCTTGGCTATTAAAGGAAACAAGTCACCTCCTTCAGCTGTGCATTAAAGGTCTTGGAAACTTAATCTGTGGTTAAAACACCACTGAGGCACCTTGGGTACTTCTGCCTACTGTACTGTAACTGAAAATACTATTTTATAGTCATATTTTACCATCACATTTTTCCTGGTGAACCAAACTTTCTCAGTGACTGTTGGAGGACACACAGATAAAAGCTCAACTTTAAAATGGCTAATTCCTAGCCAGAGAAAGAGCAAGCTACCCTTTTGTTTTGCTTCTTGGTAGAAAAAGGCAACTTATATTACCTGCTGACCAGTTTGAAGCAGGCATGTGAGCTTAAAAGTGGGCTAAAGTACCCTGTAGGAGCTTTCATTCCTAGTGGTTGTTTACTATTTTCAATATCTTCCCTAAGTATGAAATAATCATAAGCTGCGGATACTTTAGTTTCTAACTTGGGGACGGGACGTGGCTGCGTCATTAAAAGCTAGCACTAGTAACTGGCATCACCCAGGCAGCAGGATGTACATGGGATAGTGCACTGTGCAGTGGCTAAAATCCCAGACTGGAGCCAGAGGGGGTGCGTCCCAATTCCAGCTCTGCTTTCACACTGAATGTGTACCTGGATGATTAATCATCTCCTTTAGCAAGTATTTGCTGAACGTAATTGATACTTAAGTGTATTTTTATGTATTTTGTGACTGTTATTAGATCTTCCAACTGGATATTGCTTATATGTAGGAAAGCAATCAATTTTACATTTACACAAAAAAGGCCATACCGCTCCTGAAGTACATAAACTTACTAACTTCCTACCAGACTTCACTTAAAAAGAATCGTAGATACTTTCCCTGCTCTACTTCATCCCAGTTTTTCAGGAATCATCTTTTTTTTTTTTTTTTTTTTTTTTAAAGGCCAAGAGTAAATACGCCAAGCTTTGTGATCCATTCTTCTAACTGTTCAACTGTGTCCCTGTTGTGGAAAAATAGTCACAACAAATAAATAGACAAATGATCCTGTGTCATCCTAAAACTATACACTAGGAGACTGACTCCTAGAAAGCAGGTCCTTTGCACCTGCATCATCGATGTTGATTCTCTGCAGAACTGTATTGTGTCTTTGAGGTCTTTTTCATCATTTCCTAGCCTATATATTTTCCCAAATCCTGCTAGATTGAGATCCTGAGCATTACTAGAATCTAAGCCCCTCTATGCTAACAAACACAATCCTGCTCTGTACTTTCCTTAGCTCTCTTATGGGAACTGAAGGCTTAGTAATTGTTCTCCTATCTTCTACTTCTAGTCTTGTCGAATTAACTAAACCTCAGCTACCATAGGAAACTTTCTATAAGCAAACAAGGAACATGTAGGACTTATGAGAATTCTTTGCTAAAAGGCATGTGTACCACTGGAAATCTTCATAATGACATGAGTGTCCTCAGGGCCAGGTTGTTGTTCTTTTCTCCACTTTATATCTCCTTCTATTTCAGTCCATTTGAGTACCAGGAGGGGCAGACACCAAAATAGATGGGGTTAGATGTGTAAGAAGAATTGGCTGCAAGGGGTAAAGCGGGAGAGAACTAACAGATATAGACCGAGAGAGCCTTTTCACTGCCATGCAGGGCTAACATTCCTACAAGGAGAACAGGAAAGAGGAGCCTGGAGTCAGAGGCTCAGCACAGTTCTGAGAATGAGGGTTAGGCTGTGCAGTGTCCACCTCAGTCGCAGAGACTGCTGTCACTGGAGTTCTCCTTGAACAGTTGTGGCAGTGTAATTCTCCACCAGTGGGCTGCCCCTCAGTGCTTTTCTACTATGGGCAATGTATTTTCAATGGCAGTGGATTGTTTATGCTTTTGTTTTGGGATTAGGCAACCTCTTGAAGAAAGTATTCTTGACAATGTGTCCTTAAACACCTAACATAACAGGCACCTATTTGTTGAATGAATGGCAGCCTCTTAGTTATGTGTTTGAAGTAGCAATTGAGAGTACAACAGATGACCCTTGAGCTTCTAATAATTGATTTAGGAGAATTCCATAGGTTTTTTTGAAGTGAGAGATCTATTTTAGTAATTAAAGTTTACTTATGTCAACTGAATGTGTGTAGTCTTATACAGTGGAAGGGATCCTGGCTTTGAACTCAAAAGACCCTCATTCTACTCATGTTCTTTTCATTATTGAATGGCTATGGGCAGCACTGCTGTGTACTTTCTGTTCAATAAAATGGAAAAAATTATGACAAAGACACAGAATTGTGGGCCGATCGGACCATACATAATACATTTAGCTTCTTGCTATGTTAAGTATCTCTGCACTTCTTCCTTTGGTATCAGAGTCTCCATCGAGCTAACACAATTGCACTGAAATTTTAGATCATGCAACTCTATTTGGAAAGATTGAAGAGTAGAAGAAATTTAAATGCAATATTTTATTAATTATTGTATTTGTGGTGAGTGAAAGTAAATGTAATATTCTGGAAAATAGTTTTAAAGCACATGTTCTCCTGAATTATTTCAAATTAAAAATTTATTCAGGTCAACATCAGAGAAAATGAAAGATCTGTTCTGTGGGCTGCAGAGCAAGCTACAACAGTGACTTAGTTGCCAAAAGCAAGAGCCTTCTTTGTGGTGGGTAATTTATTGTGGCCGTCTCTTTAGGACTACATTGCCATTGTATGAACTAAGAATGAAAAATATTGACTTTAAAATTAAACTTGTTAATTAAAAACATGCAAAATTCACAAAGTACAAAATAGTATGCAAGTCAGATAAATAGTTTGAAAACAGAAAAAAATAGTGTAAATTTAAAAATTTGGAAGATTCTGTACTCATAAACCACAATTTTAAAGTAACAATGTCAAAGTTTGAAGGAAGGCAGGGATATTGGGTGGGAAGATATTAGTAAACCTCAGCGCTCAAAGTTCTCTGGGTCTTGTGCCTCAAACAGGCAAGGTGCTTGAGGTGTCCACCATGAATGCTTGGGTGTCTTCAGAGATCCAGGTGTTTGGAAGATTCCCTGATCCATGTTGTCTCTTTTAAAACATCCTAAGTTTGCCCAGGGCACGGGTGTTAAGCTGAGAACAGTGCCCCTGCTGGCCAACAGGCTGGGTATTGGGAGAGTTATGTTCCAATGGAGCCTTACAGAAGCACCATAGACTCTTCTCACCTGACAGCAAGTTTGTCTTAAAGGAAAGCCTTGGACTTGCTCTTTCTCTGTTTGTTCTGGCACTTATCGCCCACTTACAGTGCTTTCTCAGGGAACTAGGAGTGGAGCTTTGATTGAGAAGGCAGAAGAGGAAAGTTGCCAGGAGAGATGGGGGAGAAAGAATGCTCTTCCTGCCTGTTGAAGGCAACTGTACAGAAAAGTGAGGCACAGATGTGAGTTCATGTGCTGTTCTCGGGACTGTGCAATCCTCTGAAAGAATGCTGACCATGTTGAGAAAGACAGTTGGCCTAGATATTTCTTTTTTTTTTTTTTAACCACTCCCAAATATTTCAGCAACAATTGCATCTCCCTCACTGAACTTTGACTTCTATTCTCTGGTTATTTCTTGTTCAGGATTCATCTTTGGGGTTTGATTTCACCTTTAGGTACTAGAAATAGATCCTTCTACCCTCTAGCTACACTTATTACTTTTTTTTTTTCTTCAATTTGGTCATCTGCTAAAGCCTGAGATCTTTCCAGTTCTGTAAACATATCCACACATAGAAACACAGGAACCTACCTTCTTCTGCTCATTATTTGTACCCAACCATTCACGACTCAGAGGTAGGCACACAGAAAACACAACCCACTGCCATCCCACACACATCCATGCACGCATACAGACCTGCTCATGGCTGCAGAGCCTTCACCAGCTTTGTTTACCAGCTCTACTCACCCCGCTTAGAATCACAGACACAAATGCAGCTCATAACCCCTCCCATATGCATAGGGCAGCCTGCAATCACCAGGCACATGTGCCACCACAGGCAGGTCTTTTACCTCTATGCCCTTCTCTCCTGAGTGGTTCTCTGCTCGTCTCTCATATCCATCACTGGAATGCATCCCTTCTGCACCAAACATACAGATTAGAGTGTGTTAAATTTATTGTTTTCTCCCAGGGAGATTTTTAAGAAGCTTTCCCCTTGTGATCTATAAATAATGAATAATTCTATTAGAAATGTGATAGATAGTGTAACTTTCATGTGAAGTTTGTCAAGTTCAATGCTTCATGTATTTACTTTCATGACAGCCCCTGGCAGTGGCAGGTCGGGAGTTCAATCAACTGGCATTACAAATCATACTTGTCGCATTTCCCAAACATGTTCCCTGAGTTCTCACAGGTAAGGTATACCTTATGTGGAGGCTCTCACTCTGCCCAAATCCCTTTGGTAAATATTATAGTGAACTGATTCCTTGAGTGGAGAACTCCCCAAAGTGTTTCACAGGATAATTTGCTCTGTGCCATGTAGTATTTCCAAAACGAATTTGACCACCGACTCTATAATTTTTTTCATTGAAACACTGTATCTTTATGTTCAGTGTTGCGTAGAAAATAATTCCCAAATAGTGATCTAATGACTGTAGTCCATTCTCTTCTGTGTTCTGGAGAAGTGGTTTTGCAATTACCCTTATTGTAAAGTTCAAACTGATCTCATCATGTTTCCATCAAACTAATAATTTTATATATTTAGCAAAAACGTGTAATAAAAACCTATCCTGGAGCTGGTGTATGATCCTGTTGAGTCTTCTGAAATCTTAAAGCAGAACATATCACTTTCATTTTGGCTTTCCGCAAAATAGGCCTTTAAAAATCAAATAGCTCGATAGGCAAGATAGTCTACTTATATATTAGCCAGGTATTTCTTTAATTATGGTATCAGTTCTAAATGCGCGATTAAGAAAACATACAACACATCAGCAGAGCGGCAGGAGAGAGAGAAAAAAGGAGATAGAGACAGTGACAGAGACAGATACAAAGAAATAAAGACAGAGAAACACAGAGAGACAGAAAGAGAAAGACAGGGAGAATATGAATACACACACACACACACACACACACACACACACACACACACACACACACAATTTATTTAGACAGAATCTCAGTATGTCAGTATGTAGCCCAGACTGGCCTTGAACTCACTATGTAGACCAGGCTGATCTCAAACTCATGGCAATCCCCTTGGCTCAGCCTCCCAAGTGCTGGGATTATAGGCTTGGGCCACCACATCCAGCTGAGAATGAGTTTAAATAGACCCCACAGGAGGAGGCATCGCAAATATAGTGCAGTACAAAGGGTGGAAGTTAGGAATCCCTGTGTTCCCCTCTCAGATTCCCGTTGGAACTTTCTCCTGTAATAATGGACCCCAAATAGCCACCCACTACACTGATGCCCTCAGGTGATTTCTTCATAATATTCAGACACTTATGCCCAATACTGTGGCACAAGGGACACATTCCAAGAAAGACATTGTAGGCATACAACCTCTTTTCACTGCCTTTCTGAGACATACTAAGAGCAAATGTGAGGATGGGCATCATCCCCAAAGCCATTCATATGATAGTTTGCTCCTGTTGGTAAGATTTTAAATGTCTATATTCTAGACTGAAGATCTGATGTCTTAGTGATTTTCTAGTAAATCTGCAATTGTTGTGGACTCCAGCCTTTGTCTGTGCTTAGTCTGCCCCTTTTCCTTTCCCTGTCACAACCTGCTTGTTCCTCAAGATCTCCAGCACCTCGTACAGTAACAGCGAGCTTTCTGCTTTGGAGGTTTGCATTTTAACAAAGTTCTGAATCAGAATTGGAGCCACAGAAGCTCCCAGCCTAACCTTCAGCAAATATTCAAGGCTACTTTGGAGGGTTAGAGTAACTCTTCCCAGAGCGCATGGCTGAACTTCTTTTGTAATAACTAAGCAATGATTTTGTGCTGCACTAGACTGAAAAACCACAAAATGTCTTTTCTCTTGTCAACACTCTGCACTACAGTAGGTACACAGTAGCACCTTGGCAGACTGTCAATGCTATAATTATGTACTCATTCATTTTTCTTATTGTACTGTATTTGTTGCTAATGCTGAATTGTGGTTTTCTAATAGCTTTTAAAAATGTTTGGTGAATACTTAAGGAGTGGTGAACATGGAACACACAGTAATGGAAGGAAACTGTACTTTAGGATGCTGGGACTGAAAGCCCATTTGCCCTATCATCAAGCCCCTGTTTCTTAGACCTCAGAATGTGTGTTACCAGTGTGCATGAGCGCTGTGCTTCCTGCTACAGGTCCTTCCACTTTGGTTGACATTACTGGAGTGATCTTCCTTGCCTGGAGTAGCAATGGGTTCCCAAAGCAACCTGCCTTCGGGCAATGTCAGCTTCTTTTCTCTGTCTCCCAGTTAATTATCATACACTATCTTATGTTTTATTCTCTTGACTTGCTGTAAGTTCTCAGGTTCCGTTTGTGCCTCTGACTATACATTTAATCTTCTTTTTGATTCTCAGCCTTTTGCATGCCCTTGGAAATTGATACTAACAGAACCTTCTTTGTTCTGGTCTTTTCACTCCATTCACTGTACTTTTGTCTCAATTTGTACTTAGTGTTCAAACACCCTTGACAATTCCTGAATTCTGATAAGGCTGGAAAATCTCCTCAAATCTATGTGCATATTTCCGTCCAGCCATCAACACTCCCATCCACAACCTTCCAGGCTCCTCAGACTTAATAGGAGCAAAATTAACCTCACAATCTTAGTGAAACCTTCCTTTTAGGAAACATCTCTATTTTCCCTATTAAATAGGCTTCTTTAGAACATGTTAATCCCTGTATCACAATACTGACAGCTCACTCCCATAAACCTCATATGCATGCTCATACACATTATGAATCCTTTTCTATAAAGCTAGTGTTTACGTAAGTCATTCCTAGTGTAGAATTTTCCTGTATCAAATACCCTGTTGGATGTGACATGTCTCATTTCCACAGGCATCCCACCACATGACTGCTTTTCCTGAAGTGAATGTTATGTGTCCAAAAGTCACAGCTTATTCATACTTAAGTTGTAGAATAAATACCCCCTTTCAGTTCTAAGATCATCCCATAATCCCCCTAAGTGAAGTGCTACACTGAAATATGCTTTGCTGGAAGGCTGCATATTTTAAAAATATCAAACCAGCATCATTTGAAAATGCCTCTGAATTCAGATAGCCTTTGCCAAGACCATGTTCTGCAAACAAGATGTACTGTTTCCGTCCTGCAGATTACATTCAGGGCAACGGTATCTCAGGAAAGTTAATACTTTGTCAAGGCCATTGCAGAATTTGTCTCAGTAACCATGCTGTCCTTGGAGGGAGGTGGAGCAAGTCCTCTTGGCTTCGGTCTTTTGTGGGTCTGAAATCAGGGTGCACAGGCGGCATCCTCTGCCCTGCTCATCACTTTGCTGTCATCTCTGCAGAATAAGATCATCCTGGACCCCATGACGTTCAGTGAGGCGCGGTTCCGGCCGTCGCTGGAGGAGAGGCTGGAGAGCATCATCAGCGGGGCGGCACTCATGGCAGACTCCTCGTGCACGCGTGATGACCGGCGTGAGCGGATCGTGGCCGAGTGCAACGCTGTGCGGCAGGCGCTGCAGGACCTGCTCAGCGAGTACATGAATAATGTAAGTCCTGGCCTCTCGGCTCTCTCTCCTCCTGGTGGATTCCCTTCCAAGATCGCGTGGCTGTTATGGAAGCATGTGTAGCTGGAAAAGAGGACAGGTGTTCCCCGTGGAGCGCCAGGTGGAGCACAGGATCTGCTTAGGGACACCCTGTGTCCTGATTTCGTTTCAGAATGCGTGTTTCCTATGGGGGACATGGATGGAGAGGGTTATCTGAGGAAAATTTTCACTTTGGACTTGAGCGATCCCTTCTGGGTCATTTTAGTGGCTGCAGGATTTCAAGTGGTTACAGTAGCTGATGGATGGAAGGAAGGGAGGATATGCCACGTTCTGTTTTACAGAGCACTTTCGAAGCTAATCCGCAACCCTAAAAGGCATTAATAAAGCAAATAGGTTTTAAAATGTTTGGACAGTTAAGTTGACATTCTAGTGTGGTGAAATTTTGGAAGAGCTTTGTTGATTCACTGTGTAAGTAGCATTGCTTATAAGAATGAGTTTGAGTTATCAAGTAGGTATTAGTGGCATTTAGTTGTATTGTGGCACAGACAATAGCCCCCTTCTCCAACTTTGTAAATTTTTGTGTATCTGTAAAGTGCTAGGAGATGAAAGGCCCTAGCTTACTGTTGCGTTGACTTGCTGTATTAGTTCTGTTGTGATGATGTCCAGGGTTTTCAACAACCAATGATCTGGAGCTCCCCTGTCCTCAATCCTGGGTTTGACATAATTCAGTACAATCTGTGCCAAACATAAGGTGAATCCATTTCTGAATATTATGTTGAATATTTCTGAATATTATGTCTGAATATGTTGAAGAAGTATTATATGTTGGAGAAATGTCTGATGGAGTTGTCCGGTAGGTAACAGGAACAGGGACATGGAATGTCTGCTCCCAGCTTTTGAAATCCACCGTCAGGTCAGTGTTGTTAGAAATCACAGAGGCGATGCTCATTTAGGTAGCATCTGTACTAAAATTAGAACACACAAAGGAAGGGCTGAGGCCAAGCTGCCTTCCAGGGGCTTCCTGGTCTCTTCATAAGTGAATACCTACTGATGGGCAGTGCATGGATCAAATATGGAACACATGCAAACACTGACTGTACACCTTCTGCCATGCTGGGCAGATAACTTTATTCAGAAAGCAAACTAATAGTTCATGAGAACACCCTACAGACTAAAAAGCAAGATCTGTTTTCTTGAACCTTCAGATTCTTTGATTTTGGAAGACTTGTACATTTTCATCACGCAATAATGTGTAAGTGTGTCTTGGGTGCATGATGCTCAGGAGGAGTTCTCTGTAGGGTGATAGGTAGCCGCATTCTGTGACTGGTTGTGGGGCCTACCTAGGACTCAGTTTCAAATGTACATCACCAGCGTTCCTCACACAAAGTTTTGAGTAGTAGGTTTGCCAGAAAAGAGTAATTATCAAATCTGGAATTTTATTTGTTGTTATTTTATCAGAACAGCAAAGGGCTAATTACTTGTCTCTGAAATTCAGTTTCATGAGGCACATGCTGGCGTTTCTATGGGCGAAGAATTATTGACAAAGAAAATCATAGAAGTAACAGACAATGATGGGTCAGATCTCAATGTAAATAAACCAGGAAAAAAGTGGGTTCTTGTGACTGAAATCACTGACTATGATTAAAGAGCAGTCTATGGAAATGTGACATATAATTTTCGGTTTGATGTTCAGAAGACTTACAGATAGAATTTTTTTCAGTGTAAATTCATACAGATCAGCAGAGCTCATGGGTTTTTGCATTTTATTGACTCCAGGCTTTGTTTTTGGCTCAGAAGCTTATGGAAATGTTTTGTAATTTTATTGAAAAACTGCTTTATTTTGACATGGTTGGAAAGAATGTGTAGAAGAGTGTAGTATGTAAATTTCAAAGTATACAAATTCTGTTCACGTAGAGTTATCAGGATTAAAGCCTGCAACAAAATATCTCCTATTTGACTTTTATATAAACCATAGAAAATTAGTTGGACTTTACATATTTTGGATGATTTCAAGATAGAATCGGATTCAACTACTCTACCCCATAATTGCATTCCAGTATACTTATTTCAAATGCCAAAAAATAAATCTATATTTAGTTTTAAATAAAAATACATCCATGCTTTGGCTGAAAATTCTGTTGTAATGAATAGTAACCAGTAGATTAGTCATTCCTGCATGATTATGTTTCTTTTCCTTTTTTTTTTTTTTTTTCACATTTGCAAGCTTTAGGAAAAAAGACATTATAAAATTACTTACCATGCAGGTTTCATCTTAATGTGATAGGCCTAATAAAATTAGCATAAAGAAATCACTAAACTAAAATGGTTTTTTAAAAGGACATAACTGGCATTTCTGAATTTAAAAAAATCCTAATTGGTCCCAGATGAACATTCCACTCGTACTATTCCCTTGTAGCCAAAGCTGTTCTCAAACCTTGTAGATGCCAAGTGGCCTGTAATTGAGCGAGATGGAAATAACAGAAAACTAATGTGGAAAAGGCACTTTTCCTTGCATATGGGCTAAGGTTCAGCCACCTGGGTGATACACAAGGTGCGATGTCAGTTGTGGGTGAGATATTGCTACAAACGTTTTATTTGAAGAGGTAACACAAATTATATACTTAAAAGAAAGTGTGATATGATTAACAAAATAACTAGGGTGATAAGATACCTATAGTAAAAATTACAGTCCACCCATGGCAGTGGTACGGAAATTGTTGGAATTGCATTCACAAAGCCTGGAGTGGCCTTAACTTGTTCTCTCAAGTTCCAGGTATAACTCAAAGTGAAAATATCCTTCAAATATTCCCCCTTTACCTAGACCTCCTTTACTGTACATATCTGGAGACCAATGTTAGTAGATTCTTTCTCAAAAGCATGTAAACTAGATTTATGCCATCAGTGTTGGTGTATCACAGTGAATATGTTCAACTGTTCCAAACTATAATGAACACTTAAAATACCTTCATGACATTGTAATTATATACAGTTTGGTTTGAGGCAATAAAATATTTTTCTGTGAAAACAATCTTACAAGTGACTTGTGATAGGATACAATTAAATATAGTGTTTTATCAATAAGAATTTTGCAATTGATTCATATTTAGAATATTTTACTCATTCATCAAATATACATTGTACTGGACATTGTCCTAGGTCTCTGGGTATGCAGAAGTGAGCAAAACAAAATTTTCTCCGAAGGTTAGAGTTGAAATGCAATAAAGGCATAAGGGATTTCAACAAGAGTTATTTCAGATGGTGAGGAATACAATTAGGAAATAGGAAACCTATGAGGGAAGGAACATGGGAGCTCCTCTAAGTCAGGTTGGCCTGAGAAGATGAGAAGATTCTGACGAAGACCTTTTGGAGAGGGCACAGACAGCACTGGAACTTAAAAACATCTAAATAAAGGGGCTTCTTACAAGCTGTTGCCAGGTATATCGAGCATCGGTGAGAAACCAGAGTGACCATTGAGCATCCAGCATAGTAGAGGGTGGAGTTTGCTAGATGACGGTCTGCACAGGACACATGTACTGTTGTCTAAAACCTAACTTTTAATCTTATGCAATGGGAGGGAGGCCTTCAGAAAATGTTGGAGATAAAATGACATGATTCAGGGGTTGAAAATGAATTGTAGAGATTGAAAGAGGCCCTAGGACGTAGAATAATTCAGGAGACAGCAGTCACCTAGTCTAAGGGTAGCAGTGGTGGTGGAATACTTTTCAAATTCTGCTTGCACATTTGCTTATAATGTAACCAGTGAGAAGAAAGTGTTTGGTTAATGAACACAAGAGAGGCATTGAGCATTGTAAGTGATAGTTGCTATCCTATCAGTTACTGCTAACAGGATATCTTCATTTGGCTTGGGTTGCACAGAAAATTATGATTTACTGTGATAGATTCACAATATATAAACAGCTCACTTGGCGATGTCTGGATACTCTGTGAGACAGATTGCATTTGAAAGGGTAGTTAAGTAGAAAAATTTTGTTCAACGTTGTATCATGCAAAATGTGTAAGAGTGGCTCACATTCTTATTAACATAAAAAACTGGGAAATATAATACTTATTTCAAGTACTAAGCTATAATGGAGAACTCTAAGAAGAAAATTAGTAATTACTTTCATTACTAAAATTATAAATGCATATCAACAAGGAAAAGCATAAACTCGTTACTTCCCTAAGCATGGTTTACTATTAGGCTTTGATGAGAACACATATAAGTACATATACCTGGACCTTAGTGTGTGTTATAATGCTATGTACACTGTGATCTAATTTTATATGTATAGACTCTGTGTAGCTATAAAATTTTTAAAAGGGTAGTGGAGAATTACAGTTCTATTTAACTAATCATAGTGTTAGAGTTCAAATGTTTATACAATGATAGCAAAGGTCTTATTGCGCTAAAGTAATGACTTTCTGGTCTTTGCTAAATTAAAATAAAACATGTTGCTTTTTAACTGTATTTTTACAAATAGTCAAAACTATATAATTTTAAAAGAAATTTGTATCCAACTTTTCACAAACTTCTGAAAAGAATGAAGCAGTACTATAATACCAGGAAATATGCACAGACAAGTACACTAATGTGGGAAAGATACACAGTTCTTACAAGTGCCTGAAACATTACTGTCATAGCCTTTGCTCTGGATCGGAACTTCACGTAAAGGAGGCACCTCACAGAGCCCCCTTATGAAGGCTGGAGGACTGAATGAAGTCTATAAAGGTCATTCACAGCCTACTCTAAGCCTACACCACAGCAATACTGTAACAGACTGTTCATCAGTATTTACTATGTGCTGTAGGTGATGTGATATTCGAAGAGAGAGAGCCTCAATAAATGGAGGCTTTTATGCTAGTTTTATTTTTTTTAAATGACAAAAAGAAATACCTGTTTATTTTAAAAGGTAAATATAAAGAAGGAGACAATATTAGTCTTCTATATAAACAGTCACTGCTAGAATTTGGTGTATGTCTTTCCAATAGTTTTTAACTTACAGAAATTGTCTTTTTATACACACACACACACACACACACACACACACACACACACACTCATGCTTTGTTTTTTTAAAAAATGAATCCATATTGTAAATGATGTTTTGTAATCTATTTACCCACTATTTCATGATATATTACCACAGCAATAATCTTATGTTCACTGGTTTCATAGCATTTTATTGTATGAGTACATAAGATTTATTTGAATTAGAAGTGATTCATCTTGAGTATAGTTTGTGACAAGAGGTTGAAAAATTAAGTAGGAAAGGATCTTTTATGGGCAGTATAGTCCTGATTTAGACCCATAGCCTGGCTAAGCAACAAACTAGAAAAGAATGAAGATAAAGCTTGTGGTTTTGCACATAATGATAATTTTGAGACTCTTTCAAATTTACTGGGGCATATTTTTTTCTGGATTTTGCTGAATTTGTGTATACATTTTATTTTTATTCATCATAATTTCTCTGAGTTCACTCTATATAATACTACTGGGAGGGATCTTGAAAAAGCAATGGGAAAGTTCAAATTTTGGATTAGAAAGAGGGTCCCAGAGAAGTTCTGAAAGCTTCTGAGTGGAGCATCATCAGAAAGAAAACTTTGTCGGAGGAATTGTTACCCTAACACATTCCTCACAGATAGGAAGTCAGTAAAGGCGTGTGGGGGGAGGGGGCTGACAGTAATTGAGTAGTTGTTACAATTTGAGAAGAAGGCTAATTGTTGAACCAACATTGAATTTGTTTCTGGATTTATCTAGACCTTTTCTTCTTTCCCACTGTATGTACAAGGGGAATAGAAATCATAAATATTAGGTTGGCTATTTTAAGTGTTTCTATTTAAAGATTTCCTTTAAAACAGATGAGGAGTTGAGAATAGAGTGCAGTGGTACAGCAAGTGATTTACATGTGAGAAACCCTAGGATTGATCCCAAACACTAAAAGAAAACAAACAAACAAAAAAGCATAAAAAGTAATACTTAAGAGCCTTGCATGCTTTTCCTGTATCTCTCCAGCATGGCCCTCCATTCTAATGGGAAACTAAACATTGCTCTAAGGAATTTCCTATCTCATTCATTGGAAAGACTCCTCCTAATCCCCCAAACTCAAAGGTTGTGAGGAGAAGCGTTTTCTTGCCTTTTGTCTGCGTCTTTTCTGTTTCTGCCTTCAAATATGAATAATGCTTTCATAAAGTTTGAATTCCAAGTTCATCTGTGCAATTATACTTCCCACATAAGACCGTTTTTCATTTTTAGCTGATACTTTTCACTCAAGTATTCATTATACATAGCTTACCGACCCTTTTCTTCGAACATAAACTTGTCCTTTATATTTATTCTTCTGAAAATATAGACATGGTGGAAATCTTGCGATAATGCTTTAGACATCCATTCTTAAATTATGCTATTTGCTCTCCTGTTTACTTGCATTTCCAGGTAGCTTTTGGTGTAACTCTCAGATATACCCTGAAACTAAAACAGGGAAACACAATCTTTTAAATGTTTTCTGACCATCCTTCTTTTATTATTGTTTTCCTTTCCTAATGACATTTGACTGTAGTTGCTGTAATGGAATATCAGAAAGCCATAAGACCTGTTGGTAGCACTCACTCAGACACAGGTGCTGGGAAGATGTCAACCATGCGTCAGGACATATTCTCCAGAATGATGAGCATGAGAGTAAAAGAGAGATCATGCCAGGGGCGAATGTCCTACCAAGCTTGAGAGGCTCCAATTGGGAAGCCAGCTCCATACATGGTTGGTTGGCATTCAGTAGACCTGGACACAGTACTCAATACAGCTATGGGGCAAAGATACGGGTAACTCCAGGCCCTGTGGGAACTTGGAAAATCTCCTTGTAAGTCGAACTATCCTAACTGTACAATAACGTTCCAATTTTCATAGGCCCTATGAAAGTTCTGCCGTGCTATAAGCTTTACCTCTCATTGTTATTAGCTGCTGACATACAGTTAAATGATTCAGAGGATTCCAGGACAGATAGAACTAAAAGATAACAGGGGATAAACAAAAGAAGAACCAGATCTCTGAGTTCTTTATTGGATGCAGAGGCTGGATTCAATAACTCTGACAAGTTTGTCTGGGTTAGGAGGTGAGCTGTGTCTTTTGTGGGTTCCTTATGCTTCTGCTAGAGATCAGTTAGTGGGAATATCTGCAGTTGTTTAGATCAGTGAGATGGACTGAAGTTTTTGTCAGTATTGAGAAATTCCTAGAGCAGTATATTAAAATGTTTTCCTATATGGGGCTGGGGATTTAGCTCAGCGGCATAAGCGCCTGCCTTGCAAGCAGGCAGTCGTGAGTTCGATCCCTGGTATCAATAAAAAGGAAAAAGACAAAAAAATGTTTTCCTATAGATCTGAAACATGATTATGTATTTCTTGGATTTTAAGACTAGAATTAAGATTGATGGGTAAAGATGATCTATGCTTATTTTGAAACTAAATTTCCATTGAATGACTCAGAGTGACCAACCTGAACTTGCATGTCAGAAATTTGTGTACTCTATGATAGACTGAATGCACCTCCTTTTATTGATATCTACATATGACATAGTGTTGATATGTAGACAGTTAACAAAGGTGACTCCTGCTGGCTAAAGAAGTCTCGAGAAAGATTTCAGGAAAATGACATTGTTATTAAGACAAGGCTCCCTGTTTTCTATACTGATTTAAATGTGAGTAATGAAAGTCAGAAATGAGAAATTCACCATTGAGATTTTCATAAGGAAACAGAGTACTAGGCCAGCAATATGTTTATGAATTTCCTCCTATCCCTGCCCTTAAAATTCTCTCTCTCCTCCCTTTTCTTCCTTCTTTGTACTTATTTACCTGCTAAAATTCTTAGACATTCTTTTGAATGCATGCATTAATTCGTAGAAGTGAAAGGCAATTGCTAAGGTATAAGAAATGACAAGACCAGGAAACAAGAAGTAGGCCTGTGGAATTCTCATGTCTAAATGGGCATTTCAAATGGGCAATATATGCACAAAATAAGACACAAAGTCTGGAGACTAAGAATCATGCCCAGTCAGATCAGAGACTGCAGTATTTCCACAACTGTCAGATGATCACAGCATGAAAGCATAGTATAAGAAAATAAAACTTGCCTACACTGAGTAAAAATGGGAATGCTTGCTGTTCTGGCTTTTAAAGAACAGGAAAGAAAGCATTCCCTTTCTTCAAGAATTTCTAACTATAAGCCAAGAACTATTCACTATCAGGGACAGAAATTGTATTCACACATGAATAAAGTTTATCCAGATTTTATTTTAAAGGCTTCCTGGGTGATGAGTTACCTGGTGGAAGCAAATATCAATGCCTTCCAGATGTACACATTTAAAATCCAAATCTGAAAGAATTTCCAAACATGAAATTGCAAAGAACAGAAGTTGACATTCCACAATCATCAACAATAAAATCAAGCAAACCACCACAAACTAGAGCTGGCAAAACCGTCCAACTATATGTTAGACGCTACAAGCCTTCAGGTTTGTAATCATTAGATACAGGTTATAAAATGTTTTGAAGAAACTGAAAAATCATTGGAAGAGGGATGAAAGGGAATGTCGCCCTGACTGGGCAGATTTAGAATGTAAGTTTGGGAAGTGTTGTGGCCAAGTAGGATCAGCTTACCCGAGTGGAAACAAGCATAAGTTTCATGGCTTTCTTAAGCCTAGCCTAATAAGGAAGAAGAAAACATGGTAAGTGAGAGTGTCCAGCCTTCAAATTTCAGAGTGATTGCTGTGGGGCTGGACACTGCTTTGCAACTCCATGGTTAAATATCAACCTACTTATCCATGCTGACTTCCATAAAGAACTGTGCTTTCTTACAGAAATGGAAAATACTAATCAAATAAAACAGAAACAAATATATTCCAATGACAAAATAAATCCTACATTTAGAATTCTGGCTATTTTCTTCCTTATGAAAGAAACTTCTCCCTGAGTCCTTAGATGTTGATTGTGAATTGTACAAGGTCAATCAGCATGATAAGAACATGTAGCATTGTGTGATAGTAGGAGCAGGCTGTCTTTAACTTAGTCAGTGACCAAGAATTGTTGACAGCAGTAGCTGCCAAGTCATCACATTTGCCATCTTAGTGAAGGCAGCCTGGACAGCAGAATCTATCAGTTGATTTCAGCAGAATCTTGATGGTATTTCATGGAAGACCTCACAGAAACTATCAGGAGATCAGAGTTCTGTACTCTTCTGTCACACAAACTTGAGTAAACATTTCCTTTGAGTGTACAAACTAGGCAGGAGTACCAGAACTCTGGATTTCTCATTCCTGAATGTTTTGTTCCAAAAATAAGCCTTTAGTGCCTTTCTTCTTGTGCCTGATGCTGCCTGGAGCATGTTGCATGAAATATTTCTGTTGATTCACTTAGGAAATAATGATACTCTAAAATCTGAGTTTTTCATTGGTGATGATGTCTCTCGATGCTGCAGGTGTGCTGCTTTAGTGATTTAGCTTTTGTGATCCTTCTAATTACAGTGTTCTTTGTCAAACTTTGCAGTGATAGCTTCTTTTCCTGTAATTTTTAGGTCAAATGTATTCACTTTGTTATATAAGTACATTTAAATACGCAGTTGCACATTGATACACTTCAGAATTACATCCCTACTTTGAGTATTACTTGGTTCTTTAGAGCAATTTAACTCCTTAAGTGGCAACATCTTATTGTTCGGAATCACCATTACATAGTGTATCTGGCTTTGTTCATTGAAAGTTGCAAATAAATGTTTTTAGATGAATTTCCTGTCATAGTCCTCTAATAATAGTGATGACGATAAAAAAATGGGAAAAAGAGGACGAGGAAAAGAGGAGAAGGAAGAGGGAGAGGAAGATATGAGAGGAAGAAGAAGGAGGGAAGAATTACTATCATCCCTGTTTTGATTCCATTCAGCCAAAATTATTCATCTTTCTTCTCTGCTACACTATCTAATAAAACAAAATTAATTAGCTGAGATGAACTCTGCTTCGTGCCCATAAGTGTCACTTGACAGTCACCAGAACTTTTTTCTGTAGTTAAAACTTTATTTAAGACTCTAGCAGTAGCATACATCAATTTTTTCTAGAAATGCCCAAAATGATTCTAGTAAATATTATTGCAGATAAAAATGATTTTGAAAAAATGTGCCATGTGCTTGTCATCTGAAACAGCAACACCAAGCAGATCCCTTTGTTTCTGCTGTTACCAGGTGACATATCTGGGCAAACCCTAGTTATGTGTCAGAGGATCTGGGAGGAGTTTGATCAGGTCTAGTTCCTACAGCATTCTACAGATTAGACTTGATTTTTGAAAACTACTTAACTCATCTTTTTCCTAAAAGAGACAAAGAAGTTTGTATTGATAGCTAAAGACATGAATCCACAGAAGACTCTTAGAGACCCAGTTCACATTCCCGAATCTCAGTCTCCTGCAGTGGTGTTTTTAATCTCTAGCTTTAGCAAGTAGCCTGATGGTTATCATCAGCAGACAAGTCAGGTAACCCTGGGTGTAATAGGTTAGTGGATCAAATCATGGATTGATTTAGTATAATATGAGCTTAGAATAGGTTTTCTCCTCGTGCTTGGGAATAAATACTGTTATAAGAAACCATTGAGTAAAATGTGTCTTAGAAATTCTTTTTGAGCTATATATTACTCAGCCTGGATGTGCAAGACATCACAGTAGACTTTTGAGCTAGATGGCTAACCTCTCCTTTGAATTTATTTCAAGTAGACAGCAGATCTGAACCAGCATCTCACCCTGTGAGCTACTAATTGAGGGGTAGCTGTTTTATCAAAACTTCAACTGTCTGTTATCTCTGCCCTCAAAAATATTTCTTCCTAAAACATCTGCTTCTGCATTTTTAAAAAGGATAATTTATCATCCTTAGAATCGCAGTACTTGCCCTCAATAAATGTCAGAACTAAAATAACTACTCTTGCAGATTATTTAAAAATTCTCAAACCTTTTAATTGCTGACTTTACTTTCTTCTAACTCAGTGTTTGGCTGCAGGGAGAGATTTATAAGACCATCCAGTGCTGAGCCTTTGTTAGTTTACTACCTGAAAGAGGCTTTTGCTCTGGGTTCTTTTCAAAGTTATTATAGGGAATGGGCTCTAAGAAGAAGAAAAGTTTTGCCTGACAGCTCTGGAAATTCTTAAATCTAGATACTGGAACCATATAAGATCTTTAAAACACATACTGCAAGTTAGTCCATTTAAAAACAAATCTAGAAAGGTAGAGCCTGGGGAACTGCATTTTTCAAGTTTCTCATAGTATTCTCCAGCCTTCAGGACCATTCCTACCTTAGACTAAACAAAGACTGAGGAGTAATCAGATTGAGCATCATTAGATTCAGAGATGGTGTAATAATTTCCTTTTCCCTGTAAATTATCTCCCCTACCTCCTGCCATAGAGACCTTTCTTTGCAGGCCAACATTTTCTTCTGCTTTCCCCTTCCAAGTGATTCAAGAAGGCAATATTAGGATTATCTATGAATTTCACCTCAGTGTTTGCAAAAAGATAACATTGGTCTTTTTAGGACTAGGTCCATACACTTGGGTACTGGGAGAAATTGATTAAGTGGACTAATGGCTAAATTATACTTTTTTATCCCTGAAAAAGAGACACACAAATTCCTTAGGAAAGTTAATTTTCTGTGTTTCCATGAAAATTGAGAAGATTCTCTAAAATTCATTTTACACAAATTTGTATTAATTTTACATGTTTAACTTTTTTGTTCCTATTCCTTCTTCTCATAGCTTATCTGCCAAAATTTGTAAACTTTAAAAAACCATATCTGTTATTTATATACATACATATGTACATACATTTATTAATTAACTTTTAGTTCTAGGGATTCTTGCAACATCATCACATTGCCCTAAAATCTCTGTTTTCTGACCCCAGACCATTTATGTGAACATGAGCAAGAGGATGTCTGTGAATAAACAAGAGTTAAAGAATCCTCCCAGGATCACGGTCAGACAGAACCCAAAGTGGACTCAGTCTTCTTCTGGTGCCTTTGTTACCATTCTCATTCTTTACAGAGTATCCTGCTTCATATATAAAGGATCTAGACATTGTTGGATTTTTCATATTCTCTTCTCCACATGACACATTACATTTAGATTTGCCTATTTATTCTATAATAATTTCTTGTATTCTCTGAGAGTTAGGCTCGAGACAGATGTATCTGCAGTTACCTACAGATCCCGGCAGAGCCCCCATAGTACCTCAAGTAGAAGGCAGACAACATGATCTTGTAAGATAACCATCAGAATTCCTCACAGATGCAAAAGGGAGTGTCTGTTTGCAGGGGTCAGGAGTAAACAGAAGCAGGCAGTTGGATCTAGTTTTTTTTTTTTTTTTTTAAGTTTCTTTCTTTTTTTCTTTTTCCTCTTTTTTTTCCCTAGGAGTGCAGAATTTCACAGCTTTTATCTAGTTGAAGGTTGTGGATTTGTAGGAGAAATCTTGAGAGAATAACCCAACAGCTAGTGTCATTACATCAACTTTCCCAAATTGCTTGGTACAGCAGCTCTGAGCTTCCCTAGCAATGTCTGTCCAAAGACCTAACTTTTACCTATTTCTCAAAAATAAACCTGTAGTTGCCTACAGCTTGAAGTAAAGATCTGGTGGTGAGGCTTAAAATAAGACTTAAGGTATTATTTGCTTGTTTAAAAAACAACTATAAATATTATGAGGTACAATATGGTGAAATACCCATCTTGTTAACTGTATTACCTTGTTATGAAAAGATGAATAAAACTAATTCTTGTGGTCTAACTGAAAGTTTGTGCCTTTCCCCTATGATCCTTAGTTCTAATAAATAGCTTTTTATTCTTTTTATGAGACTAACATCTTTAGATTCTACATATGAGCAATCATATAGCAATTGTCTTTCTATATTGGTGAGAAACTAAATTAATACAGTCATTTTAGAAAGCAGTATGGAAATTCTTCAAAAAACTAAACATAGTACATCCATCCCATGATGCAACAGACGTACTTGTGGATATATATCCATAGGATTGAAATCAGTGGGTTGAAGGAATATCTGCATTCCAAAGTTCATTGCAGTATTATTTTTAATATCCAAGAGAGGGAATCAAGACTCCATCAGTGGACACATACATAAAGAAAGTGTAATACATATACACAGTGGAATTCTGTTCAGACATTAAAAAGAGGGAAATTCTATCATTTGTAACAACATGGATGAACCTGGATTTCTAACTTCTTAAAATGGAATTTCAAGAAATCATCTTTAAAAAAAAAACTCTCTTTTTTCATCTCTTTCCTGCAAAGAAGAGTTCCTGGAGTTCCTGCAACTTTGATGGTTTTGAAGAATAAATAGAATTGGTCTCAAGCTTCCTAGTTTCTAGCTCAGGATTCATCTTTTTCTTTCCTCTAAATGAGCTAGCATACCTCCCTGTGTTATCTTGCTTTCAGAGAAAGGCTGCTGTATTTTTCCTGCTGTCTTTGTCCTTAAGAATTGATGCCTCTAAAAGAAAATTACTTTATGGTCATTTTAATAGGTTTTCAGAAAATAGCAGTGATAAATGTGTTAAATCTGCCAGATTCAGCCATACCCTCCTTTTTTATAGAGCAAGATTACAGGTCTCATCCATCCCTGTGTCTAGGGGACACATTTTCACCTTCACTTGACCCAGTGATAAATCAAGATAAAATGATTAAAACTAATTTTCAGAGTGAGTTGATAGTTTTGGATAAAAGTAGAGGTAAGAAGTACTATGTTGGAGTAAAGCTTGGATGGAGGAATCTCCTTGACGTCAGTGGAAAATACTCTGTTGTATTTAGTTCATGCCATTCTTAATGAAAAGAGTGTGGTTGTTTGCAGATTAGAACTTGGAGGAAGTGTGATTGTGAATATCTTGTCTGTTAGTTGGTTCAGTATCTACCTAATGCTGTACTCTGTTTAGCTACTGACAAGTAACACTTATACAAATGACAACACAATGTGATCTGTGATTTGAGGTTAATCATTTTATTAGAATTTGATAACTTTAGATGCCTCTCAACGTATTTGAAGACACAATATCCTCTTAAAAGGGCTTTTTCTCTACACTGCTTATTTTTTAAAGGTTTTCTTAAGTCAAATTCGTTTATTTAATTTGTTACTGGCTTTTCCTATGTGATGTTACTTCATGTGTGACGCTGGTACGTAAATTTGTATATCCTTAAAATTTTGTCAGGGATATGGCCTAATGTACTTGGACACACTGATATTACCAATTCATATTATTATATAAAATCATTATATAACCACAAAAATGTTGCTAAGCAAAGGATGTAGAATATTAAACATTCATGAGAGTCAGTAGGGAAGTTCTATGAAATAGTCTTAATATGTTGTGTCTATCAGATTATAGCTTATTAAATTTTTCCTACAGAATGAATACCATCATCAAATATTCCTCACTAAGCCAAAGATGGTATCTTAGCAAGTAAAATATAGTTGGCTACATTACTGTACATTACATGTGTACAGATATGAAGAAGCCCAGAATTTATAGCTGATTTATTAACTTAGATACTGCATTTTCTGGGGCCCTAGGTGCCTCAGAATTCCCAGGAGTTGGTGAGCAACACAGATGAGAATGACCCTTGGTTCCCATTTCCTTGTATCCCGTTGTCTCTGAGCAGCTCTGATATTAATTAAATCAAACATTTAGTTTTCATGTAAAGCTTTATTTAACAAAAAATATTTTTATTGATAGGATGGATATTGAAAATACCAGTAGTCCAATTTTAAAGTGAGCTAAAGTTCCAGATAGATATTTTTCCTTCTTTTGTCTCATAAGAAGTTGGAGAAATGGCCCACAGGTTTATGAAATGCATGCTTGATATCACCAACCATCAAGAAAGTGCAAATGAGAGCCTCAGGGTTTAAGCAGATAAGTTTAGTCAGACTTAAACATTATGCAATGCAGTATACCAAAACTTTCAAAATGCCTTATTAATGTGTACATTTTTATACCTTGTGTACCAGTTAAAAGAAATGAATACCAATGAAATGCCAGTACATCCCAGTTAGAATGACCATTTTCAGGAGATAATGGTTAATAAATGCAGAGAGAATTTGGGAAAAAAAACAAGAGCACTTGAACACTGGTTGGTGCAAATGTAAATTATAACCATTATGGAAAATAGGATAAAATTTCTTCACAAATCTATATATAGAAATAACTTGTTTGATCCCCAGTACAAAAAAAAAAAAGAAATAATTTGTGATTCCATTATGGGGTACATATCCAAAGAAAATGAACTCATCATGTCTAATATATATATATATATATATATATATATATATATATATATACATAAAGGATGGAGGGTGATACTTTAGGGGTTAAAAATGACAAAGTTTGCTTTGCAGGTGTACAGGGCACACATTGAGAATGGTGAGTTGACAGGTTGATTAGATAAAAGAGAGAGAGAGAGAGAGAGAGAGAGAGAGAGAGAGAAGTTAAGTTTACAAAAGAGTTCTGATTAGATTATAAGAGGTTAGAATTCCATATTAAGATGTTCATGCTGTAGTTGGTGAGGTGGCTGTTTGTTGGAAGTATATGATTTGTTGGTTGGTTTTGTTGGTAGGAACATAGCGGAGTATCAGGTATGCTGTGCAGTTTGGGAATATCTGCCTCCCTGCATGGAGAAGGGCTTATGAGTGTGTCCACTGAGTACAGGAAACCTCACTCTGAGCAAAGTTCACACAAAAAGCAAGCCAGAGCCAGAATGAGGGAGATACACAGTTCAAAGAGGATTAAAGTTAGCTTGATGACTGATTTTTTTCATCAATAACATTATTTTTCACAATAAAACCCATTTACAGTGTTCACAATGTGCCATGTGTTGGTTTCAACTAGAGGTGCCCACTGTGTATCCATCTTCATTTGGTGCTTATCATACTCACAGAGTAGAACCTTCCTGCCTGTGGCTTGGTATTTCAGCTGTCAGAGCTCCTAGCATGAAGCCTGTTGCCATCTTGTAGAGGCCTGGCTGTGGATCTCAGCTGCCGAGGGCCACTTGAAGGTGAAGTGTCTCTGCCCATTATTCTCCTTGGGAGGAGGCTGACGTCTCCCTTCCAGTGTGCATTCTCCAGTCACTGTCTGGCTCATAGTAACCTCTTCGAAGTGCAAACCATTAATTATTTGTGAGAGAAGTGGCCTTAACAGAAGATCCTTATATTGTTCTTGCATTCATTGAAACTGAAGGACTCATTTAACATTTGTAGGTACATTTCAGTTATATTCCCTAAATTGCATATTTGAGAAGGGCTGCCAGTATTACATTTCACAGACTTTTCAGAACAAATACCTTAAGATCTGCGTTAAGGGTGTTCTATGACATGGAGTCCTCCTTTAGATAGTTCTGTGTCCTACAACAACTATAAGTTATGGTTTTAAGAGACATGCGATTTACTTACCTACATTAGGTGACATTTCCATTGGGTGACAGAGCTAATATTATTTGGTACCCATTCCATACAAAAGATTTCTCTGGACATTATGCTGAGTACAAAGTTACATTAGCCACTGTCAACCTTTATGGAAATTATAGCATTTCAAAATATAATGCTCTACTTATTTTCTCTGATTTTAAGTAGACATATTTTGAACATTATGGTTATTTGACACATGATGGAGTAATAGATTACTTTGTTGATTAAAATTATTCATATTCAAATAAACTTAATATGTTATTGTTCAATAAAGACATTATTACCTGTGATACAAGAACTGATGTGTCTGTCCAACTTCCATGAACACAAAGTCAGTTTCCTTAGCGCAAGTGCCAGAGGTGGACTCTACCATAATTCTATCTTCACATGTTTGCAGACTTATCTGACTGAGTCAGCCCTTCTTGCTTTGGTATATAAATTCACTGAGAAATGTACTTGTTTCTTTTATGCATTATGTAGTGATAGAGTGCTGAACATAACAGGTACCATATTCCTGACCTTTGAATAGACCTTTGAATTGTTTCTTTCATAATAATAACAACAAAACTTACCAAACACATTACTAAAGGGATGACTGGTGAGTATATATAAAGAATCAATGACTATTATAATCCCACATGTACTAAATATAAGTCACGTAAGGATAGCTTTATTCTGTCTTGTGTTAAGGAAGTGAGACAGGTTTCATCAAAATCCTTACACATTTTTAAATGTCTTTTGGGTGGTTCAAGGGCATTTTGGTGGATTGTCAACCCATTAATTTATTGAACCCAAAGTTAGATAGTAAATGGATTCCAGTTTAAAACAGTGGGACATAAAGAATTGCAGGTGTGGCTGGGGATTTAGCTCAGCGGCATAAGCGCCTGCCTTGCAAGCAGGCAGTTGTGAGTTCGATCCCTGGTACCGATAAAAACGAAAAAGACACACACACACACACACAAAAAAAAAAAAAAAAAAAAAAAAAAAAAAAAGAATTGCAGGTGTTTGGGTTAGAAATGACTGTGAAAGAAGAAAGCCACATTCAATATATGAAGCCCTTTTATTAAAAAGCAAAATGAAATGCATCCTATATGACTCAAAAATGGACTTGTTCAATGACTCCAAAACTTTTGTGTGTGTGGAAACACATGCACGCAAAAAATAGGCTCAGTAGAAATATTTCTTTTGAATAGAGACAGGTGTCCATCATTTTCTGCCCTATAAGCCACTTTGATTTGACATGGAATCCCATGAGTTATCTCATAAAGTCATGTACTGTGCAAGAACTGTGATGCTGTCACAAGAAATTACAGCATGAAGCTGACTTTCTCCTAATCCTGGAGGTAGCACATCTGTGATTTTGCAGATGCATTTTATCTGTGAGACTTGGGTCAGCCCCATCTTCATCAAGAAATGGTGTCCACACCTTGAACATCAGTTGTCTTGTTTTGCCTTAGTTCATTTTATAAAAGTTGTTTGAGAAACGAGAGGGAGTTTTCGACGCTGAGATGATTGCAGAAGAGATGATATTCATCCCCACGATGTTTTTACTCTTTTTAGGAGAGCAGATTTTCAGTTTACCAAGAATCTTTGACTGAGCCAGGGTATTAAGAAAAAGGAACCTGGCTAAAATGTTGCAAAGATGAGGTTAATTCTTCTCTGCTACACTAATAATATGGATTCCAGCCACTCTTCACAGGC
This sequence comes from Cavia porcellus, assembly GCF_034190915.1. Classification (NCBI taxonomy): domain Eukaryota; kingdom Metazoa; phylum Chordata; class Mammalia; order Rodentia; family Caviidae; genus Cavia; species Cavia porcellus. The sequence goes on from NW_026947501.1 coordinate 33,056,123, forward strand.
GAAGACTCTTTCTGCCTCAGTTTCCCTCTCCCTTTGGTAAATCAACCTTGATTTAGCCTAGATTGCTTTTGTTTCTGAGATAGTGAAAGCTGCTAGACTTTGGAGCAGCCACTGAAACATTTCCCTTTTGAATGTTTTTGTGTGCACTTTGAGGCTGTCTACCACTGTAGCTTCTCTGGAGGCCAGGACCATTTGGCTGTTAAATAGAAATAATGATTAAGGGAAAGTTTTCTCCAAAAGCTACTCTGGCTATTACATATTATCTGAGATTGCCACCGGAAAATCAATCTGTCCTACAAAGACGTTACTTTTTATGACTCTGTTCTTCCATAGTGATAAACTCTACTATAATTTTAAAACATAAATACATTGACTTTATTGTTATATATTCTCATGGAAGGCAGAGCTGGGGAGGTCTCTGGATTATCCCTGACCTGACAAATCCCACAGCAGTAAGGGTCACTCAGTAGTGTAAAGCAGATCCTAGCTTCTGCTTTGTGACAGAGTAATTGACCTTGGAATTTGCCTCATTGTTGAACACCATCTTGGAGTTTGATAATTATAGATATGATGTAGGTTTTTGAATTTCCATTTACATCTAGAGCTTTTGATCAATTATATTTTGACAAAATGTAATGGAAACTTAATACTTATACAATGAAGCTCTACAGAGTACACATAGGTCCACTAGTGATTTTTTGACTTGCATTTTTTAAAATTTGAATGATAATTAAACCAATCAAGACAAAACAACAAAACTTATCAGAAAAGCACAATGCAAGCAATATAGGACTTCAAAACAAGTTGCCTTGAATTTAACTTTCAATAATTTGTGTTTTTCCCATAATTTAAATTTGTCTTTATTAACTGTATTTACTTATGAATATGAGGCGACTTTTAAAATTTAATTAAATAAGATGGTTTTCTTTCCCCTCCTTTCATTATCTAACTTTCCACCCTCAACATTAGACTCTAACAACCCGCAATACACGGCTTTTCTCTATGACTTTTAGATTATTCAGCAAAGGGAGGCCACATGGAAGAATGTAATTCTTAAGTGACTTTTACAAGTGTTGTACAAAGTGCTATATCTGAGTGCCCTCAGATGTTCGTCTATAAAACTTTTAATATTTCACAAGATAAGTACAATAATGGCCAGCATTTAGACATTTTTGTAACGATTTCTCATTGCTAGAGTAGTTTAATGGGGTTATATAAAACTTAGTCCACAACGGTTGAGAATTTGATTTTTTTAAATTACTTTTCACCTCAAATGGTTTGGAAAGTATTGTTTAAATCTTTCATATGTTAGTACCCCAACAGAATAGAGGTTTAGGCAACCCTTCAAAAACAAAAAGGAGACCCCAAAAGCAGTACAGTATGGCTTGGCCCCCTGTTGGTCTCCCTCACACCTCCTGACCACGGGAGGAGAGCCCAGGTCCATCAGGAGCCCCGTGGTAGTTTCTCCCGCTGGTGGTCCAGGAGGAAGGGGATGCGTCCTGCTGCCCCAGATTGCTGAGAATCAGCCACCGAGCCTGGCTGGACCCCGCCCCTCTCAGCTCTCTGCCTTCAGAGAAGGCACTGCTTGGGTTATTTTGCTTAAATTCCCTGGGAAGGAAAATGAAGGAAGGGAAGAGAACAAGCAGGGGCAGAAAAACCTGGCACGTGCTGCTACAGAAGAGTGAGGGAACTCAGTACAGGAAGATCAGTGGAAACATAGTTTAAATCTTTAAGGCTTTTATCTCCAGACCTTAGCCACCTCTCGGTTGCTGATGCTGAAATATTCATATGAGGGATTCCTTTCTTTCCTTTGTCATGTTTTATTTCTAGAGCCATTAAATTCAGTCTTCTGTTTTGTTTTTAAAATACTGTTCCAGTTTGAATTGCTGCTGTAAACAGGCCACTTAGTGAAGTATGCTCTATCTGTGAGGACTGTGGGTAAGCACCTCGCAACAGTAGAAAGATCTTCCATGCTAAATGTAAACAAGTTAATATTTACATTTTCTGTAGTTACTGGGTTCAATAAAGAAGAGTTCTCAAGGCTTTGTAAGTTTGCACTGTGCTACCTTTACTAAAATGGTTGAGAACTAGATCCTCAAACTTTTCATTAGATATATTGAGTTACAAGCTCTTTGGTCACTGCATCTTTCCTGACTCTTACAGCCTCACTGTATATATCAGGCTGTAGGCATGAGAGGTTCCTCTTAAAGCCCTGACAAAGGAGGCTCGATTGTGTCCACTGTAATAGTGTGCATTGATCCTCTGAGCTGAAGTGTGTGTTTCAAGGGTCATTAAGTTATTATTTTTTATGTACTTGTCATTTCAGGTTAGCCCTCAGCTATCAGAGAAGATTGCATACATATATGTTTGATTATCTCTAATTGGAGATTTTTGCCTGTGAATATCTTGGATAATTATAACTATCTGTTTGTGCTTTATGAGGCTTTTGGTTTCTATGTCAGCATCGTTGCCACCCAGGCATTAGTGTTTTACTGAGTGAACTTTCCGTAAATTTGGTGGGTACTGCTCTGTACAGAATGGATTTATGGGATGGATCTAAAAAGAGGGAGAAGGGGGGGAACTAGCATTCATTGAATGCATATTATATACTAAAAATGTTACATGCTATCATGGTGAAACCTCTTATTAGGTTAAGATTTTAATATGCCTTGTTAAATAAATAAATCCTAAAATGTTTAAGCAAAGTCAGTGTCAAACAGTGTAGCTAAATTCAAATCCTGGCTTGGGGCTTCTCATACCGCTGATTTTTAGATGGCTCCACGATCTTTGTAGGTTTATACATGTTTAAAATATTATTATTTAATTTATAATATAATATAATATATTATTATTTAATTATAATATGAAAAAATATTATTATTTAATTTATAATATGAAATATATAAAGATTTATACATGTTTAAATATTATTATTTAATTTATAATATAATATTCATATTATAAATTAAATAATAATATTTGTTTCTAATTGTTTTCTAATTCTAGCCTTAGAATTGGTTTCTAATTCTACTCTTAAGAATAGAATTGGTTTCTAATTGGTTTCTAATAGATGCCCTCAGCCAAAAACCTTAAAAACACTTATTGAACTGTTTTACATACAACTGCTATGAAAAAAACTTCTTAACGAAATTCCATTTTCTCTGATTTTGAGTGGGTTTGAATTAAACTGATGAAAATAAATTTAGCAGGATTGTGATAATTTATAAAGATATTAGTAACAGCCAAACACTGACAATATGATGCCTGGCTATTATATCCTTTTCTCCTTTGCTTTTGTTGTTGTTTTTGTTCTGGAGATGGACTCCAGGCCCTCTAGCCAGCTAGAAAAGTGCTGTACCACTGAGCTACTTTACCCCTGGCTCAGATGCCTACTTTTAAAATTGCATAGTACCTATAACCCTAAAATCCTAAAAAAAAAAAAAAAAAAAAAAAAAAAAAAATTGTTAAATGTTTATGTTCTTTAGATAGATGAGGAAATTGAGTTCAAACAAATTAATTTGATTGGTTATACAAGAGATTTATTATTATGTTACATTACATTTTTATTATATTTGACATGGATTTGAGCTCTGAATTCTAAGCCCATTTTCCTGGCATCCCTCTAAAGGGAAAATTTTCCTCTGTAGTCTCTGAGCTTGCAAGAAGGAAGAGCATGTAGCTCAGAGCTGCCTGATGCTTCCCTGGTGAAAGCTGCATCATGTCTGTGCAGCTCAGGAATAAGGTACCTGAAGGACCCGTACTGTAGCAGATAATAGGGGTGCCCGTTTCTGTTTCCCCAGGAAGCCTTATGATGGAATGGAAGAACTCCACTTGATGGAATAAATCCTGCTCTATGTTCCAAATATAAGTACTGTTACTATGTTGCAGAAAAACAATATTAAATCAAATGGAACACTGCATTGAGGTCCTAAGAAGGCAACTTTTATTATGCGAGCAGACTGGTGGGAATCAGTTCCAAATGACCAGCCATGAGTCAGCTTAGAGTTTAGTTTACATAGGTTTTGAAAGCAGGAAGTAGAAGGCTGATGGGAGATAACTACATGATTACCTAAGTGAATTAAGTCATATGGTGTCAAACAAACTAGTTCTAATTAGATTCTTGGGAAGGAGAGGAGGGGGTTTGAGAGGAGCAAGTAGAATTAAATGTGTCCTTGATTAGGCCAGTCTGCCCCAAACATGAATTCCTCAAGCAAATTGGAAACAATATATGTTTTTCTAAGTAATGAAAAACACAAGACTTGTGCTGAACACAGTCAGCTTGACCCAGCACATTATCAGGGAAAGAGACTGGATACAGACTGTCAAGGCTGACTGACTTTAACAGGTTAACTATGTGACAAGCAGCAGGAGCATAGTCCCAGCCACTAACTGACTTTTCATTTTGCTCCACCATGTTTCTAAGTTTGCTGTTCTGTAATTGTGCCCTTATAAGTGAAATCAGAATAGCAAGGTTTCACATTGAAAGATGAGTTGAAGAGGTAGTTTTCTAAGACTCACTGTAGGATGGAAGTAAATGTAAGTCTCTGTCATCTGCATGAGATTATGAATTGCAAAGGTCCTTAATACATTATGGATTGATGCTAGAAATATTTCCTTGATATTTGCCAGAGCTGGGGAGCTGAGAAGCACAGCTAGATAGAAGCCAGTCTTCCTCTCCAGCCAATAACAATAAAGAAAATAACGATGATGTTATTGTCAATCACACTGCTTATTCTCCTGACACCCATACTCGGCAAGCACTTATTCCTTCTTTTTTATGGATGAGAAAATGGGAACCCAGAAAAGTTTAACATTTTGGCCAAAGCCATAGTACAGAGCCATTTTAACCCACGTTATTTCTCTTTTTAAACATTTCATTTGGAAGTAATTTTGAATTTGCAGAAAGCTGAAAAAAAGAAAAGAATATAGAAAATAAATGTGTCTACTTTATCCACATTTTCCTGTTAATAGTTTAGCCAATTTCAGAGCCAGTGTACTTGTATAACATGCAAAGTCTATCATTTAGAGTCTTAGCTTTCCTTCATTATCTCATAACCAGACAGCCGATGTGAACCACCTGGTTCGATGCCCTCGTGAAATTCTGAACTTTAAATATCCTTGTAATTTAAGGCTCGGTGTCACACTGCAGTTATGTAAAGACAGCTGGAGAGTAAGCGGAAGTCTGGCTGGAGCAGGGAAAATCCACCTTTGCTGGTTATGTTCCAAAAAATATTGACAGAAATCTGGTGGTGATAAAGCAATGAATCCTCTTTTCTTTTACACGGATTTCTTGAGTTTGTTTTGTTATTTATTTATTTTCCTTGTTTGCCTTGTATCAGAGCATCTCTGGGATGAAAACTATATGCAAGTCAGTTCCTTTCCGGGGACAGTGAGACTATAGGTCCAGCAGGGGGCGCAATTGCCTGCTCTAAGATTCCTCTGTCGCTGAGGATCCGATTGCTGCTGCTGTCAGCCGGCAAAGAGGGATCTGATTAGGAATAAAATGCAAGTCTTAGTTTTGTTTGGTACAGGATTTCAAATAAGATAACAGATCCAAAAAATTTACAAGAAGAGACTCACTGCAGTGTATTTGCGGTACCAAAGAAAATTAATTGGTTTAAATCTATTTTTTTCTTTGGGAGGCAGCACAGCCTTTGCGTCTCTGAGGGTTTCCTCTCTCCCCGGTGGCTGTTTTTCCCGTGTTGGGCTGCCCCCGGGTGAATGTTAGCGGGAGTCCTTCTGAGGGCGGGGAACATGCTGCACAGGTTGTTTTTTGTTTATTTTCCTACAGTGGATAGTAGTATTTAACTTGCTGAGCTGCTAAAAGGAGGAATATTGCATGTCTCCCAGTTATGAAACCACTTATTGAATGCTCAACAGTTTTATGCAACTGGCCTCCCTCCGCCCCCGGGCTGCCTCTCCAGATGGTATCTTCCTCATCCTTGAGCGCGCTGGACCTCTTGGCTCACTCTTCTAATGTCTCTCCCTAGTGGCTGTCCTGGGGAACTGCAGCAGTCCGTGTCTCCCTGGTATCTTCTCACCGGGCTGGATTTGGAGTCAAGTTTCATTCAGGATATCTGCAGATGCTTCCCTTGTAGATACTAACCATCTTTATCCATCTTTCTGTTTCTGTCTTATTTCAGATCAGAACTTTCCGTCTTTCTGGGGGTCCGCATCTAAAGTTATACAATATGGGAGCCTAGAAACAACAGCGAAATATTTAATAAGCGTTAGATACTGGAATTTGGAGGTGAATGATGGATGATGAACCCTGAATCTTCAACCTTATTAGCTTTTACTTCTATCTTACCCACTAAGTTCACTCGCTATTCTTTTTCTGTGAGCTTTAAAAAAGTAAAAGAGTACAAAAGTACCCTGGTTAGCTTCTTTGCTATCTTCTTGACTTAGAGGTACTTTCTGTGATTTTTTTTTAGAAGAAACTAGACATGGGATAAAATGCCGTTGATCTGCAGAGGTGTTTTCGTCATCTCCTCTCTGCCCTTTGTCAGATCAGATTCCTACCTCAAACGTCAGAGTTTACAAGTTATGTACAAAGAGATGTCATATACCATTCATGGTCAGTTTTACTTAATTATAAATAATATAATGATATTAGATACAACTTTGAAAATCAATTTCTATTTTATGTCAGTTATTCTAATTATACTGTATTCTAAGAGTTTCGGACCTGGCTAGAAAAATTAACAGTCATTCTTCTAAAGGAAACTACTACCAGTGTTCCATATAACAGGCTTAGAAATGAAATTTGAGAAAACAAGCTACTTGTAAGCAGGACCAGGCGACATGACCTGGAAGGCAATCTGGCATTTCAATTTGTATTCTTTGTGTAGCGTCACAATCTTCAGGCATACGCCTTCACTTTTATGATTTCCTGTCATATCTGCACACAGCTCCTCTGAATGAATATTTCGCTCACTATCCTCACTTTTAAAATCATATGTATTTACAAAGCTAATGGTATATTACCATGCCTTCCAAGGAACATCAGTGTCATTTGTCATTGAGCAGAATATAACCACAAGAATAAACACAATGAAATAAAAATGAAATTAAATATGAAGTGGCCATGAAGCCTGCCTGAGGCCTGCTCCTTCTCTCTAAAAGGAAAATTAGAAGATGCCAGAGACATTTGAAGTTAAAGTAGGAAGCAAAGACTTTATTAAGAGATTTGAAAGACAATTAAAAGAGGACTACATTTCTCTCCAGGCAAATCAGTGGTATTTAATATTTTACTTAGGTCCTGTGTAAGGTTGTCTTTTGAGAAACACTGAAGGAGAATGTCTTTTACCTTTCGTCTGTAGACGCTGTCTGCCTTCTGAGATCCATTCTGTTACTCTTGAAGAGAGGACTGTAAGTTAAACATGGTGGGATACCTTTTTTTTTTTTTTTGCTGTGATATTCAGATTTTCTCGGTGAGATCCTGAGTTGCCTGGGCTGTTGTGAGTGTTAAGTAGGAACACATCAGAATGCCTGGAACTGTGCATGGTCTTCACCCACATCAGTGCCCTGAACTCTGCTTCCTCTTCCAACCAACGAGAAGCTGGAAAGTGAGGGGGAGGGAGGTCAGCTAGGTGCCATCTACTGCAAAATATAAAGGCAAACAAGCTCTTTGTTTTTACAGAGAAGCCACGATACAAAGAAGAATATACATTTCAGAGCCTGGTTTACAGAACTGATTAGTGGCAGGGATTTTTTTTTTCATGGTTTCATAAAATAAAATAATAGAGACCCAACAGTGGGGAATTATTTGGAGTGACATTCTAAATTTGGATACTTCTTATGTGTTGTGTATTCACAATATGGAAAAATTTGGGATACTTCATGGTGTTAAGGAGATTCATAGGTCTCAGAAATCTTTATTATCCGATGCTTTTAAAAAGTGAGTCAAATGTAATGAAAGCTTGTGATCTATTATATTTATCCACGTAAATGTGCCTAAAATCACAGGTGTAAGAACCGCAAGATGAACTTTCTGCATAAGGATAGAGCATTTGTTCTTCAGATGAACTGGGGATGACTCTAGGGAGGATGCCGTAGTTTTAAATGATGCTTGCCCACTTTTAAAAAACACCCTCGAGAGCACCTAAGACTCAGAGGTAGTAATATCGTTATGGCAAGGCCGTTAAGAGTCATTGCCAACTAGTATTCGGGATCCAGAGTTCAGGAAAATTAGGTTTTAATTGGGTTTCTAAGTTGAACTGAGTAATTTGCTGTTTACAGCTGGGGTGGCCAGGATCATCCCACAGGGAACATTGCTAGAGAAATGGGAAAAGAGACTTGGGCCCTGGTTCTATGACAGAACGTTGAGCAAAGTATAGAACAGTTTTACAAAGCCAGGAGAACAATCAGACACAGTGTTTATTCCTGTTTTGCCAGCATTTTTTAAAGCAAGTATTCAAGACACAGTACCCAGTTGTATGCATCTGGATGTGTGGAAGGCCAGTACTTAGCAGAGTAACTGAAGTAACCTAATTCCACATACCAACTTGTGACTTTCAGATGTAACTTTCTGTGAAAGTCTATCCTGTTGGCCCGCTTTGCTGTACTATTATTTACTTATTTATATCAGGATACATATACTTCAATGATTTTCCTCTTAGTGTGATCCCAAAACACATCCTGATTTCAGTTTGTTTTCTGTAGTCTTTTAAAAAACTTTTGCTTAACATTTGTGGACCCTTCTTAAAAGCACATCGATTATATCTTCTCCCTTGAATGCTGTTTAAGGACTTTTGTTTTAATTTTATTTGTTTGTAATATGCTGATTTTTAACTTTATAATTAGATATTTGTCAATAAGCCTCATTAGAAAATTACTAGCACTACAAGTTCCTTCAAGAAATCTTGATATATGTAGACATAAATTAAAACAATGTTACATATCAACAAGGACCAGTTATAAAGTATAAAGAAAGAAAATTCCTATTCATAGAACTTTAAAGTAATAATTTTTTACAAACACATATGCTATGCTGATTTGTTTTATGTATTTTGATCTGTCTAACATTTAACAAAGGTTAGTAATGAGTCTTTTGTTTTTATAAATTAGAACTTACACTATAGTAATTAAGAGCATGAATTTATAAAGTCTGAGAATAAACATATATGCAGGGAAAATTAAAAGAAATCCTTTAAAATAGATCCTACAAACTTTCCAGAGCTTTCTGACAGGAAAGTTTGGTTTGTGTTTGCAGTCTTTTAAAATGATGCTTTTAAAATGCTTAATTCAAGGGTAAAGTCACAGATAAGCACCCATTAAATCCTTGATGGTATTTTTTGTGTAGGAGTTCCCTTGTTTTTGTAAATCCCCTGCCATCTTCAGTTCTTCCATCCAAGTTTTTCCTTTGCCTAAGAATTGGAAAAAAAAAAAAAATTGAAAGGGCCACTTTGCAGCAGGCAGCAGGTAAAGGTCACCATGTAAACTATGATTCAACTGGGGAACAAGTGTCCTTAAGACCTTCAGGTTTCTTCCCCTGGAAGTCACACTTCCTTCCATTGGGGCACTTCTATTTGTTCATGAAAGAGGTCTGAATGGTAAAAGCATTTCCTTCAAAATCCTAACCAATTCAGCCAGGGTCCTAAGTTTAATCCAATTTTGGCTTGGGAAGAAACATTTCGCTTTATGATCCCAGGACCAAAACAAAAGATAGGTCATCTCCTGCAAAACGGTGTCATACAGTAGCTCAGCTCAGCTGACTGTTAGTTGAGTCTCTTTAAAAAGGAGAATTATCATTTCGAGTTCATAAGATTATTTTTGCAGTGCTCATACAGAAGATTCATTGTCAAACATGACAGAAATCTACATAGACGAATATTTCACTCTGTGTGCAATGACCCTTATTCACAGTAGCAAGCTAACAGTCATTAAATCCAATCCCAAGACTTGAAAGACACATTGTGCTATGTTTATATGAGACACATGTGCTGGTAACCTACCCCCATCTGTGCAGGAGTGGATGCTCAGACAGCACAGACGGAACACATGTCAAGGACCATGTGAGTTTCAGGTAGAGTGTCAGTTCTTGGCCTAAGTGTCACTGAGCTGCAGAGAGAATCCTGAACTACTGTAACACCATCACTGGAACTTTGAGATCTAGGCAAAGTATTTAATGGAAATATAAGATCATCAAGTAGCAGGGAAATTTTATTAGAACTGATCTCTTGTACAAGTACAGTATCTTTGAAAGACTTAAAACTCAGATTAACTTAACTTTTTGTAAAAACAAAACAAAAGAGTGCAAACCTCAGCTCTGATTGTACAGATTTCTTAATAAGCAAGTATATTTTTTAATGATATAACACTACTGGCTTAGCATCAGTGGGATGTTTAAAATAAAATTTCCCAAGCACCGATGAGGATTTTCTATCCTCTGTTGTTCACAGGATGCCCATTGTAGCCATTTCTGTTATAATGGGGCTCAGGTCACTTAGCAGTTTCCCTGGACAGCTCTGAGTGGGCTGTGAAGAGTCGGGTGGACATACTTCATGATGGATTTTAACTATGTCACGGATATTTGCACAGAACCTCAGACTTTCTTACTATCTCATCCACACTTCAATATTATCTTTCCTTGTCTTCTCATCTGTTCTTCTCCTCCCTTGCAGTCTTGAAAAAAAAAAATAGGATTCAAGCTTATGATACTATAGTTCTGCAGTTTTGAGAACTACCTAAAACAATAATATTCCCTCTTTAGGTTTCTCTGTATCTCTTATGCATTGAAACAGAGAACAACCTTTTACTTTCTCAGCCCTTAGTATTGATTGATTGATTTTTCATTTTGAGATGGAGTCATCTGCTTTAGCTCCCAGCTAACAGTTTGACTCCATTGGGTCATGTACCGTATTGGTACAGATGGATTACCAAAGGAAGGGACAGGAATATGTCTGATAATATTTACCATTTATTGTTCTCATGCACTAATGGACAACTTCCCTGAGTCACCAAGTAGACAGCCAGTGAATAAAAACCCCCAAAATTTTGGATTAGTTATGCTTCATTTCATCTGGCTACAAATCTCATTAGTGTTCCTCTTTCCATCCTTGTAGGCAGGGAAAATCACATGAGATGCTATGCGGAAGTGGAAAGCCCTATGGGAATTGGTTCATTTGATTTGTTGAGAACAGGTTCCATTTATAGATATGAGGCTTCATTGAATCCGTAGCTTAAAAAAGTCTTTTAGACATCACTTGTAAAAAACCCTTTGGAAGAGGAGTTAGCAAAGAGACAGGATTCTCCAGAAAACTCATCCTAACAATCAGAAATCAGTTCGGAGTTGTACTCAGTCGCTAACAAGAGACAGCCAAGTAACAGTGGCTTCAAAAGAATGGGCACTTTCTCATATAAAGAAGTAAGTCCAAGTCTGGAGACAGACACGGTCCTGTTGATTCCCATGCATCCTCCTCATCATGCCAGGTCTTTCCATGTGTCATCTATGATGTAGTTAGTACTCATCCCTTTGTTTATCCAGTGGGAAAAGCAAGAGAGCTTCTGCTACCTCTGCACAGTGCTTTAAACTTTCCCCAAAGCACCAACTGATAACCCCTCAGCCAACTGGTGATCATTGCTGTAAAGAAAGCTAAACATATAAAGAAGTGTAATGTTTTGCTTTATCAATACAGACTGCATCCACAAGGAATATAACCATTTAATAAGTGAAGGGGATCGCCTTGGATGGGGCTTTATTGAGGCTACCAGTTTCCAGTGCTGCAGGATGTGGGGAGATTCTAAAAAATGTCAAAAATATAAGAGTAACCAAAAATCAGGAATTTGGACCTTTTTAGTATATGAGATATACTAAAGTATATATAAGAATACTTCAGCCTGAAATTGCTTAAAATAGAAAAAGTAAAACTTTTCAGGAAATCAGTAAAGGGGGATTTTGAGATTCTCCTATCACAATCAGTATTTATTGAAAGTCTCTCAGTGCAAAGCCCTGGATTAGGTGCTGATGTGTGGCTGGGTGGCGACAAGGAAGAGCAACTTGTGCAGGCCAGTCACTTAAACGTTTTATCCTAACACTTTGAAACCATCCATTATGAACAGGTGTCCAGTGATTTCAAATGAAAATATTTTATTTCCTTAAATTGCTAATGCAGGGAACCATGCACTTTTTTCATTCAGTCAACAAATTATTTAATTACGTGACTTTGAAGTGACACTCAAGGGTTCAGAGTTTCTGAGCACGTGGACGTTTTTGCACACAGCATCTTCTTTTCCAATGATGTTTTCCATAGCTGACGGTTGGGTTCCTGGAGTGCAGTGTAGCAATCCATCAGAAAGTCAGAAGTGAGGCAGAGAAGAGACTGAGAAGCGTGGTGGAGATGTTGGGAGATGAGAGCAGGGGGCCCGGTTGATCTAGGCTCCTAGATGTTAGAGCAAAATGCTAAAGCCAAGGAAATCCACTGTGTAGATTTGCAGCATCCTGACATCTTAATACACATGAAAAAAAGTCCCAGAGAGGAAGAGTGAACTATTTCCAATTTTATGCGTGAATCATAGGGAACTGTCATGTTCAATAAGTAGAAAAGGAGAAATGGGATTCAAACACTGCCATGCAAGTATCCTGCCAGCATTGTTGTGAACATCTCATTAAGCCTGCGAAACATTCATTAAAGACCGCCTGTGAGAACGTTCTATTCAATTCACTGTGTTTCCTGAATCAACATTTGCATGTAGGCACGTCCACTACCATTCTCGAAAGGGTAAAGGTAAGCTGAAATGAATATTTTCAAAAATAAGCTTATTTGTTTGCTGTAATCATTTGAATCTTACTTTTAAGAATGTATTCTTTAGAATATATTTAAATCCCATCTATGATCACCTGCTACAGCTGCTTCTTAAATGCAATACAAAAAGTTCTAGTATTTGCATGTGTAAAAGGGTTTTTCCTGCTTAGTTAACACCATGTATGTTTAATCCTTTCTCCCTTTTTAAATGTACATGATAATTTAACTGTTGATTTGAAATCAGCAAGCACTACTTGCTTATTAAATTAGTTGATAGCATGCTATTATATTCCAGGTACAATGCTGAGTGAATAAGAAACCCTACTGTCTGGAATTCTAGAGAAGTTAACTTATTGAATCAGTGTTTAGTTCACCATTAATTCTTTCCTTGGCTTTTGGTTTTTGTTTGTTTGTTTTGAGACAGGTTTTGCTGTGTAATTTAGTTTGTCCCCAAACTCACTATGAAGTCCAGGCTGTCCTTCTCCTGCCTCAGCCTCTGGATTGCTGGGATAACAGGCATGTGCCACCATGCTTTACTCAAACTCAGTTATTTGCTCGTGACCAGACCCCACAAATTGAGTGATCAGGACAGTCTGTGAAGACTCACAGGTGGTCCACGGATCTATTGAGTTATATAACTTTATGGCCAAAAGCTATTCAAGGGACAATTAAACTTCATCTGAGAACTACGAGTGAAATTACTGAAGGACACAGGTGCTGTTTGGACTGATTTTTGAAAGAGTTTTATGGTAAGGGAAGAAAAGGTTCTCGAGGTGAGGGGAGTCCATTTCAAAACAGGGGAGACTGAAATATGACTCCGTGATCACGTGCACAGAGCCCTCTGCAGCCTTTGACTAATGCTCTTCACTCCCAGGCAAGGGAACAGTTCCAGAGCAGTTAGCATGGACAAAATTAGTACTAATGGGCTCCACAAGGGGAGCTAGAACCAAATCCATTGAGGCTTCCCTATCAGCGTGGGAGCTGTTGTGAAGGATAAAGACTTAAGTCTTCCCTATTCATTTCATATTCAAGTCAGGAGAAGAACTCCCGAGCATTCGCAATTGGAGAAATATTTTGAGACCTTTTGCTTACTATATTCACACACTGAAAACCGAATTGAGAGACTATTGCTTTGAACTGAACACTATTAGTTGGGCCAACGAGGCAGGACTTTTGAAAACGCTGTTCCTCTCAAACTCACAGTTCAAAATCTACAGCTAGGCGATACCAAGGTAAGTGCCAAGTTTAGTACAGTATCCAATATAGCAAGACTCCAGTTAGTCAGTTAGCCAGAACCCTGCAGCCCTCCGTTATAATTTAATCTTGCTTTTATTTTTCAGAGAGAAAATTATAAGACAGAGGGCTGTGATCAGACAACAAGCTGATAACATGGCAGACACTGTATTCTGAGCCCCTGTAGTGTGCTCCCCGCTGTGTTAGGAACTCTGCGGTACTCTCAGAAAGAAAGCTGCCCCTTGGGAGCTTGGAGTCAGAGGGAACCAGCAGAGATTTATTGCAGAAAGTCACTTCAGGGTCAGCATACAATGAACCACACTTTCCATTGTTTTACAGAGATACCCAGAAGCTAATATTTACAGCTGTGGCCCTCAGGCATGAAAGATGCCAACCTTCACAGGCAGATAGAGTTGTGCTGACCTGGGGTGGAAAAGGACTAATTTATTTACAAATAATCAAGTATCCATAGCACCACATTCTGAAATTTCTCAGAGGTAGTTTAAATGACTACCTTGTTGCCCATTAAATCCTATGTACACAGCAGCCACTTTCAGAATTGTGGGATGAAATTTAGCATGTCACGATAAATTGTATTGACTGATGAAAAAATTTATCAGCAATTCCAAAGGAAAATCTGACTTTTTAATGAGTGTTTCATTTTTGCCCAAAGCTCTTTATTGATGGTGACTAGACAGGTTTTTTTCTTACACATAGGTGGCTAACATTTCTTGTAAGGTTTTAAGTGATTCTGTGTTCATTTGAATCTGGATGATTTTCCTCATACTGGAGGTTTATAATTTTTGTTTCCTTTCTAACATTTTAGAAACAATCTGATACACTGTAATGACATAAAAAAGCATTGCTATAACAGATAATAGTAGAAGGCAATCGACTTAGCAACAAAATTGACAGTTAGGATTGGCATTTCCAAGGAAACTTGTAAATCATGAACTTAGTTTCAGTTGTGGGTAAGTTTCTGGCAGGCAAAATCAGTTATTACAATAGTAATATGTGAGTCGTGTGGCTATTCATCAGGTTATTCTTAATTACAGTATTTTCCATGTGCTAGATGTTAGGTGGTAGAGGTCCTTAAAGATCTCTTCCGGGAGAACATGGCGGACAGATAACAGCAACTACCGGCGGCTCTCTGAAAGACTCGGCTCAGAAGCCAGGAATGGTGCGGACTAAGGAGACATAAGCAGGTGGAGATATGCTCTGCTGACTCAGGAACGAACTGGGCTGAGAGAAGCCAACTTGGAATGCAGTCCTGGTGCTAAAACAGGAACAGAAAAGACTCAGTGTGGAGGCTGGAACCGCGCCATTGTAAGCCGCGATTTGGGTTTCCCGCCGCGCAGCGGCTGGCTGCCTCTACAGCGGCTCGGCAAGGGGAGAGACGTGCAGAAGCTCTGAGAACGGCAATCTGCGAACGGCAGGGAGGCGTGCACTGACTTATGGTGAGGTGAGTGAGAGAAACTGACACTCTACCACAGTTTGACTCCAGCAGAGGACTTTCTGGGCCCGAGCAGTCCTGCGGGAGCAGGGCGCGGTGGCGACTCCAGCCACACATCCCCCTCTCGGGCGGGATTGGTGAAAAGTGCCTGGCCTGCATGACGCTGCCGGCGGACCTGGTAGACTGTCCCAACCCAGATCCCAGAGCCTGACGGTGGCCCGGAGGGGAGACGAGTAGGCTGCCTGGTCCGTAACTCCCTGGTGCGCAGCGGTGAGCGGGAACACCTAACTGGCGCAATTCGATCAGGCTGTGGCTGACTGGGAGAGAAGCTGGGCCTCTTATATAAGCTTGCATATATAAGGAACAGAGAAGAAGAGGCAGCATGGGAAGAGGCAGCAACAAGAAAGGCTCCTCGGCCCTCAATTCTGAGAAACAGGCAATAGCAGACACCGCACCAATACACATAAGGCACCATATAGAGAGCCTCATAGACCAATTCAGGAATGAAGTTATCAACGACCTGAAGCTAGAAGTATGCAGAATAGTTAGAGAAATGCTAAGCACCACCCAAGAAAAAACAGGTGGTGGAATGGAAGAACAGAAAAAAAGGGGAGAATTGTTTGATGGAGAAAACAGAGAAAGCATAGAATACGTGAAGCAGGTTCAAAGGGACTACCAAGATACTAAGAAGTCTATAGAAGACTGGCATAACAGCTTGAAAGAAACTAAGGACAGACTATCTGAACTGGAGGGCAGACTTGTAATATGGGAGAATGAAATGAAAAACTTCTTAAAAATAACAAAGAAACAAACAGCAATAATACAAAGACAAGAAGATGATAAGAGGATCCATAACTTAAGGATTAAGAACATAAAAGAAGAAGTAGGGATGCAAACAAGTGAACTACAAAAGCTACTCACAGAAATAATCCAGGAAAATTTTCCTAATTTAGCAAAAGGTAAAGATACTCAGATGTATGAGGCATACAGGACCCCAGCTACCTACAACCCAAACAGAGCAACACCCAGGCATATAATAATAAAAATTCCAGAAATTCAATACAAGAACAGAATATTAAAAGCTGTAAGAGACAAGAAACAGACCACTTACAAGGGAACACCCATCAAAATTACAGCAGATTTCTCTGCACAAACCATCAAATCACGAAGAGCGTGGGGGGAAATAATTCAAGCATTGAAAGATAATAATCTCCAGCCAAGATTGAGATATCCTGCACAACTGTCCCTGGAAATTGATGGAAAAACAAGGTGCTTCCAGGATAAAGAGGAACTGGGGGAATTTGCAACCACCAATTCAACTCTACAGAAAGTATTGCAGGATATTCTAAAAAAAGAAAAATACAAAGAACCCAGAAATAGTGGCGGGGAGGCCACAACAAATGGAGCAGAGAACAAAATGAAGAAGACAAACTGACAGCTACTGACAGAAAAAGAGCTTAACAGAAATGAGGCAGAGAAGATTGGATGATAGGAACAGCTATTTTGGAGAAAATGACATCTTAATAGGTAATACTGATTTAGTATCATCTTGTTTTGAAGTCTCATCTAGCTTTTGTCCTTCTGTCTCCAATGGTCTAAATAGGCTGTATCTTATTGGATTTTATTATGTACGATAGTATAAGCAAAAACCTTTTAAAGACAAGGAGATTATACAGAAACCATTGTTCATTTTCTGTTAGTCGATTCTAAATACTCTGTAATGCTGTCATTCTCTTGAATGGTTTTACATTGTTTTGATATACTTAATGCTACAGTATACGAAGTTGTACTCAAGGATTTCAAAGAAAGAAACAATATGGTAACTACTTTTAGGTTAGGATTATCTGGTGGTGAAACACTGTTCTGCTTAAATGGTTATGTTTTGATCTGCGCTGTTTCATTGTTATGCCCTCTTTTATCTCAATCTCCACTCCATTATTTACTTTTTTATCTTTATCCTTTTAATTAAAGGAAAAAAAATAGCAGGATATATTATAGTAACCCATTTTCATTACCTTGATTTAAAGCCCTGTATTACTCTCACCATCTGGTTTTTAACTGATGTTCCCCTATTCTGTTTTGCTGGATAGTATCAGGTTCGAAAGTTTAGGCATCAGCTGTGAAGATAATGAGATTCATTATGACGCCCATTCTTGTTGACTTTTAGCTACTTTTGAAGACCTACAATGTCTCCAATGTTTTGGTTTTGTCGGTTTTATTCTTTACTGTTTTGTTCAATTGTATTATAACTAATGATATAGGCAATTCTATTAGAGATAGCGGGAGACATTATGGTAACCATTGTTGATCACCTGTATTATGTTTTTACATTATCTATTATGTCCACCTTTTGACTTGACCGATTCTGTTCTGTTATGTCACATTTGGTTTTACTCTCTTCCAAAAAAGTAATAAGAACCATGGGAGCAATGAAACCCAAAATGTGTAATAGTCATGGTACAAAAGAGAGGAAAAGAAAGTGCTCTAAACTATATAACTGCATGTATATTTAAGTGTATAAGATAGAAAATGATATCACAGAGTTTTATTGGATCAATGAACAGAACTGTTTGCAGTATCATTGATGGAATGTCCACTTTACAAGCTTTAATTTTGTGACTTGAACAATTATTTTTAAGATGACAATATGTAATCCATTAACTAGTGATTTCCTACTGTTCATTTTTTTTCTGTAAATCTGTATAACTTGTACCCTTTCCCTGCTTTTTTTTTCCTTTCTCCTTAAATAAAATTAAAAAAAAAAAAGAAAAAAAAAAAAAAAAAAAAAAAAAAGATCTGATAGGACACAGGCTTTGCCCAATAAGCCTATGACCCGGCACATAGACGATCAGGAACAGGGGCCATGTCGAGAATTGGTGTAAGGTCCCCAAGGGAGAAGGAAGTGGAAAGGGGGCTGGAATGAACTTCAGGGGGGCAGGCAGAGTTTTCTGTGGACTGGAAAAGGCAGCTTTGATAAGGTGGTAACACATGAAGGTGACCTTTGGGAGGACACGTGAGAAGAAGCAAGCAGTCCAGAGAGTCATGTAGCTATGGAGACCACAGGTTGTCTGCAGAGGCACCCAGTGCTCCTGAAGGCAGGCAGTAGTTAGTCTAGAGGAGAACGCTATGTGCCTGTTAGGGGCGAAAGCGACATCATAATCACAGGTAGCCATTAGACAGTTTATTAAACCTCATGTTTTGTTTTTAAAAAAGAGGGCGAGACCCTTTTGAAGAGCAGTCCAGTGAGTTGCCCTTTACTTTGTTCTTCTTGCCAGCACAGGCCATGCACAAAGAATGCTAATACTGTACCTATAGATACCAGCTATGCATGTCAGGATATCCCATCAAGCCTACATAAGTCATGGAATTAAACTGTCAGTTTCTCTTGAAGTCTAAGTGGCTGCCATACCATTGTGAGGACCATATAGACTATGAACTAGCAATATGCTGCATACCTTAGTTTGCTCATCTGTAAAATGGGGCTAATGATTATACTACTGAACAACTATGAACATGAAAGGAATTAATGCAAAGGGAGAGGTACAAATACTACATGGTACATAATACTATTCTGTTTTGTTTTATTAAAGAAGAACATATTGATGTGAGAGAACTAAACCCTGGGAACTGCTTTTTAAAAAGAGGAGACAGTATATCTAAGTGAACACAACCCATGTGACTATTCCAGGCAGGTACTAGATGCCTGTTCACCATATGTAATTTAACCTGTCGGTGTGATAATCTCCACCAAGTTGTTTACACATACTACCTATAGAAGTTGGAAATGGCTATCTGAACAAGGAAGGTATCTATGAACTTTAAAATGCAGATATGTTTGAACGAAACAGCACAAGCTATTAAAGAATCTTGGGTTTGTATTGCAAGTCTCAGTAGGATCCCATTTATTTTTCATACACTGGTTGAAAGAATCTTATGATCCCCAAGGACTTGGTTAGATTTGATGAGGGAAAGCCATGGGTGCATTTATCATTTCTATAACTGTGCAAACTGCTATTTGAAAATACTTCAAGTGAAATAGAAAAATTTTAGACTGATTGCTTTATGCAGAAAATGTTAATTTGTATATGTGTTATGTGGAACGCGATTTTAAATTTCAGAACTTGTGTTCATATTTGTTCCGATTTCAGGCCATAATGAGGTTCATTAAAAAAGAATGAGGGAGCACATTAACTTCTAAAATTACCTGATAATTCTAAAAATGTGAGAGTCTAAAATACTCTTTTCTATTATTTTCCATGGTTATTTGAATACTAGGAGCTGGATGTGTTTTAAGTATAATTTTAGGAGAATTGCTTTCTGTGTCATGGAAATCATTACAGAGGTAGATTCCTAAGTGTCTCTTCAAGGAACATAGTTATATGACTAAAGATGTAAATAGGAAAGTTAAATTTGTGCTGCATAATTACTGCATAAAGAAAATTTTAATCTCAGCTAAAATATAGCACGGCATTACATATATGCATTCGCATCATCACTTAAGATCAATAAAGACTTTTGTCAAATAAAATGTGATTTAGTCCTTGTAGTAAGCACAGTGTAACAACATCAGGACAAGATGTCCTATGCAAAAGAAAATTATATTCATTAGGAGCCAAGGAACACACCTGCAAATATTGGTCCTTTTCTGTAAATTTCATATTGAAACTCTGGGGAATTCAATAGTGTGGTAAATGTAATTTGTAGTTCTTTACAATTATGGTCTAAATAGTTGAAGTCTAAAGGGAGTTTGCCTATTTGATTTTCAAATTTGCATCACTTAAAATCCAATCAGGCCAACTGTTCAGATTTTTATTAGATATGAAATACATGAATGGGTTCAGAGCCTGCACTGTGTATTGAAAGAATATATCTGATTTTACACCAGGCCTCAGCTAAGGGGTTCAGTTAACTTGTGGCTCAACCCCATTCCTGTAAAGATTGTTTACTGACTGCTTGAATTGCTAACATATTACACCCTTCGATTTTCAGTAATCGGTGTTTTATAAGCCAGCAGATTGCCTTTGATTTTTGAGAATTTGCGGTAACATATTGAGCTTAACAGATTTATGCAGGAATGTAAAATAAAAATAGTGTAGCAGGCGCTCAAGGTTTTAGAACACAGAGGGAATTAGCTTTACAGATGGTTGGTACAGATAATGGCATTGAGTAATTTAGCCATGTAAGGTAATCTGTTGTTGACAGAATATATTAACATTTACCCGACATATACAGGTGTTTGGGTTTTGCCATACATGCAACCTAGAGCCGGCCATGTCATTTGCAATGTAAGCTTAAATTTCAAAATCTGTAAAATAAGCACAGGTTTGAGGATTTATTTTAGCGAGATATTCTAAGTGTTTGCCAAAATATTCTGTATAATTTATTCAGCCCCTCTGCCTTTAAAATCATCTTTATTTTCCACAGCATAAAATCTAAATCATCAGAGAAGTTTTAAGGATTTTTGATTTAATTAATGACTGTCTTCTTGCAGAATGAGAACCAGGGGAGGCCTTGGATTCTACCAATCTTCCGTACTTTTGGACATGAAGTCGTTCAGGTTTCCCTGGCCTGCTCTGAAGTGAGAGAATGTCCTTTTTCAGAGACCTTTTCGTTTACAGCGAACACACTGGTTATTCCTAAGGTCACCCAAAGACTCTTGCTGTCACCAAAGCATAGAATCCAGTCTCACCAAGGCACCATTATTCAGGTCGCCTTGAGTCGAGTGGAAGGAAGCTTAAGCTGGCAGCTAAGAAGTCAGCTTTCTGTTCTGTCCCCGTGGTCCTCTGTCTCCTCCTTGTGTAACAGTTTGACAGCAATATCAGAATGTCACTGTGGGTCAGATCAAAGGTGAGGGCAACTGTATTAATCAGAAAAGAAGCTGAGGTCCTCAGAAATTCTGCCACCCACTCCTCACACCTAAGTCAAACCCCCAGAAAGGCACATGCTCTGGGGTGCTGTCTGCCTCTCCTTCTGTTTCCACTTGTGGAGAATGGAGTCAGGGTTTCGGTTGGTAAGGAGCTAGACTTCTGTGCTAGTGGGGACATTGCATGGGAACAGAAGGGTTTGGTGGCAGTGTCCCTGGGAGTGCTGGAGTTCCAGGCAGCTCAAACTGGGTTAATGATAATAGTTGCTAGGAGGCTGTGTGACAGCTGACTGGCAGAAGAGAAGGGGTCCAAAGGGACAGTGAATCTCAAATCTTTGTCTAGATACAGAACCATTAAAGCATGGACACAAGCAACTTCACCCCATTTGACTTCCCTCCAACTATGACTGATGGAACTATCTTTTTCCCTATCTTCTGATCCCCAAGGCCAGGCCACGTTACAAAATAAAACCAACTTCTTTTACTCTTACTTTTCTTTCTTAAATTTGCTTCAGTAGCTAACACACTTCCTAAGGGTGAGTCCTTTGGAAAATTCGCTGTGCCTCCATATTATGGCATGACTTTTATTAGATGAAAACATTGCAATAAAGAGACCTGGGCTCAATAAACTTGTCACCTCCCTTTGCTCACCTGATATGAAAGAACTGTGCTAACCAAATCCCAGAGGGAGAAGTTCTCCTTATCCCTCAATGCCTCAAAAGACAGTGACAACAGGCTGAATCACAAGAGTAGTCAGCACAATGAATAAGCCTTGGGATCTGGCAGAGAACATAACCCCAGCGACAAATGTCACAAACCATAGTGGCTGCAGGTACGTAGGGGTGTGTACTTGCAGTGGCAGAAACACAGACACAGCAGTTAATGACAGCACAGAACAAGCAGCAGTGTGAAATAAACACAAGGTAGTCTGAGAGGTTCTGACTTCCTGCCCAACAGAGAATCTGTCTTCAATAGAAAAAGAACAAATGCTCCTACAAGCCAACAGTCAACCACAACACAGCAAAAGGGCCTGGTAGCCTCTTCGCAGTTAGCTCCAAGTCCTAGAGGAATTTCCTCCTAAAGGCGTATCTTTTGATTCCCCAGAAGGTCAAGATCTGAAAAGTACAACTATGAGACTGAGCAAATCTTAATTAGTAATTAGGCATCTCAGAGAACCCTTTAGAATATGTTGACTTCTTGCCTGAGAGAGAAAATGTCCCACCAGGGGAAGATGCAGAGACAGAGATTTCAGATGCCCACGTGTATGGTAGTGGGGATGGATCCCAAAGCTTTCTCCATGAGCTGTATCCCCAACCAGTTTTATTTTGTTTTGAGACAGGACCTCATGAATTGGACCAGGCTGGACTCAAACTTTGATCCTCCTGCTTCAGCTTCCCAGAGTACTGGGTTTACAGGCATCTGACTCCACACCTCATTAAATTTCAGAATTTTAAAGCTACTTTCCTGAATATATAAATCTCATTTACCCAATGAGAATAAATAGTTAATACCACTTCCAATGGGTTTTAGGCCCTTGAGAATAAAAGAGGGCAGTATTTGGTCACTATCATAGTTACTTCCTTGTTGCTGAGACATAATACCCAAGGCCTATAGTTTAAGGGAAGAAAAACTTATTTTGGCTCATGCTTCAGTCCCTAGTCAGCTAGCTCCAAGTTAAGATAGCATGGTGGAGGAGAGGCTTCTCAAGACTTGGAAGAGAAGAGGTGGGAGGCAGATAACTCCTTCCATGCCATGCTCTCAATGAGCCACTGCCTCTACTGACGAGACCCTATCTTCTAACAGCAAGTCTGCTGTAGTCCCCCATAGTCTCAGACTTTCCAAAAGCACCATCCATGAGTGCATGACCCTCTTGGGGGACATCTAGATACAAAGCATAATGGTTACAAGGTACAATACTGCAAATCAAACCACAGTACTCCCTGGAGGACTCTAGTGGTACAAGGAGTTTGTTGTCTTGACCATCAGAATATTGAGCTGGGGTCCTAATGACCTCAAACAAGCTTCTTTGCAGATAGCTTACTTCCTCAGGGCAAAAGGAGGGCTGGTTGTGATCATCCCATTTGGACACTGAGATTTCAGGACTATCCGCAGGGAATCCTGCTCCCTCCCCAAATTTCATCATTTTTCTGGCAGCCCTTCAGAGAGGCAGAAGCAACCCCTTGGGGGAAGGGTGGGCAGTTGGATGGTGGGAAGACCCTGGGGTTAGTTATCCCAGGCCACTCTGGAGGAGAAAAGATAGCAAGGGAAAGATGCCTATCAGCTTCCAGTCAATCCACACCCCCTTTTGGTTTTTAGAGAGAAGAGACATAGAAGTCAGGGCTTTTTTCTTTTCTTTCGCACTAATTTCCAAGTGTTCTCCTGTGGGTCTCAGGATTCTGCTCTGCAACATTAGAGTTGAGAAGGGACTGTGGTCCCAAGTATGAGAGAGGGCAGTTCACTTTCTAGGCTGGGAAGATCAAAAGATTAAGCCAGACCTCCTTGTAGGCTACTCTCCCACACAACCTGGCCCAAAGCAGGTGCTACATAAGAGGCCTGTCCTCAAAGAGAAGCTTAACTTCTGCCCGCAATCAAGGACCCTGTCTGGTGATGCTCTGGTGACTGCACTGTCCTCATGGAACATTTCGAGGAGTGGCTGCAGCTTCCAGTGCTTAGCCTGGGATCTATGCTCACCTTTCCATCCCTTGAGCCCCAGGCTTGCC
Source organism: Cavia porcellus (assembly GCF_034190915.1). Classification (NCBI taxonomy): domain Eukaryota; kingdom Metazoa; phylum Chordata; class Mammalia; order Rodentia; family Caviidae; genus Cavia; species Cavia porcellus. Next base: position 33,080,138 of record NW_026947501.1, read on the forward strand.
TGAAGTGCTGCTAGGCCCCAAAGCAGGGCAGGTTCCTCAGCCAAGAGTCAGTCATCACCCAGATAACACAGCAGTCAGCCAAAACAGTTATGCAGTACACAGAGATGTAAAGCTCAGCCACAGCATGTATTAAGAAGGCAGGTCATAGCTCCCACACTGTACCAACAGCTACGCTGGGAGTCATCGCTCCTCCTCACTGACCTAAACCCTCCCTGCTGTAGGCCCCTGTGGGCTGCCTTGAGTGGACGGTGTCAAAAACACTGAGCAGGGCTGACTTCTCTGCTACTGGCCTGTGGGATCACTGCAAACTAGGTCTTTTGCCTGTCTCAGTTTAGACCTCCTGTACAGCTATTACCTCCTCCTCTCATGTGCTTCAAGTCTCTATTACTACCTAAAGCACCTGTACCACCCTTGAGGAACCCTGTCCTCACATTTATAAATTGTCCCCCTCAGATTGTACTAAATCAACCAAATCTTCTGCTTTCTGCTGAGACCCTGAGTGACAGGGTCATCCACCCCTGGTTCCCTGGGATGACCTGGTTTACAAGCATTAGCTCCACTACTCCACATGGCGTCCTGGTTCTGGGCTTGGAAACGGGCAGAATTTTGGGTCCCCCACAACCCTCTCCTTCCTTAGGGCCCAGCCAAATACAAGGCCACTCTATTGACCTGCAGTGTGCCAGCCTATTGGCAGACTTGACGAGTTCCAGGCATCTCTTGCTTGCACCAGAGCCTAGGCCCATTGACCTGGGAACAACACCTTTGTGACCTCACCCGGGAGACTATGCTAAATGTTCTACCATCTTAAAGTCTTGGCCTCTTAGGAGACTGAAACGGCAGGCCTCACCAGCCCAGAGGTCTCTATCCACAGTGTTTATGAGGCTGTTGCTAGCCCCTTGGGGATACAGATAACAGCCTCAGAGACACTGGACATTCTATTACCATGATTATGGGGACGAACTAGGGAAGGCCTCCTTTGGAAAAGTCAAATTCACATAGCTTAAGTGCCTAAAGTTCAGTGTGGAAATCAAGATCATCAATTGTAAAGAAGTCCCGAAGGGCTACTTAAGAGAAATTCCTTCCAAGGGAAGTTTAGATCCTGATGGTTTGAAGCCATCCTTTCCTCATCAGTACCAATAAGATGTTCGAAACAGCAAGCGGTATTTATATCATGATGAACTTCAGTGTAAGGGGAACATTGACTAAACTCAAGGAGCCCCGCAAGAGAATGATGTTCATATGAACTTCCACTAGCTCTCCTTGGCTGTCAAGACCTACCAGGACCTGGAGGTCACCCACAGAGACCTCAAGTGTGAGAACTCACCCCTTAACAAGGACATTGGCATGAAGCTGACCTCAGTTTCTCCAAGTGCTACACCTGGGATGGGAGTTGGTGAATCTGAGACCTCTGCACATCAGCAGCAGAATTCGTAGCTTTCCAATGCCCTGTAGTACATCCTGTACCAACCCACAGTATTGACCTTCTGGAGCTTGGCCATGACCATCTACATGATGACCTCTGGTGTTACACCCTATAGTGACTTCAACATTATGAAAATGTTGCTCCTCAGAAGAGAACTGAGATATCTTCCCATGCTCCAAGCACCTAACCAGCAAGTGCAAGAATTTCATCTACCACAAGCTATACCGCAAAGTCACCTGACAGCTGCACATTGATGACATTCTTAGCTGCTGCTGAATGCAGCCCAAGCAATGGCATCTGTGCAGGGAACAAAGCTCTTTGAGCACAGAGCCCTTGGCACCCTTGAACCTGGTTCCCATAAGAAGTCTGCCACCTTGTGGGAGCCATGGGAGGAAGAGGAGATGCAGTCTCAGGCAAGGCTCAAGACAAAATCCTAAATGTTAGGGGTGGGAGTAGGCAGTCAGGGATCCTGAGACCCAGTAATGGACAGCTGATCAGAGACCCAGAGGAGATGCCCTGTCAGCAGACCCCAGAGACACATAGCCAGTGAACCCGGGGCTGACAAGGGACAAGGCAGTGCTCACTGCCAGAAGCCTGAGCCTAGTAGAAATCACACAAGCCAGAGCAGTTAGACAGACTGGATTGTTTTCATTAGTTTCTCCTCCCCTCTTTCAACTTAGTCATAACAAATAAATCATTGAATTCATGCCAGGGGCAGGGATTGGGGAGAACTGCATAGGTCAGAGCCAGAGCGGACAGCTTAAGCAGTGACACAGAGAACAGAGTGGGGAAGCTATTGCTTCCAGAGAGAGCTCACCAGTGTGGGACTGGGGTGTGGAGACAGGCAGAGGAAAGAGATGTGGAAGGTCAGCCAGGAGAGCTGGCTTTGCAGGAGGGTTGGCCCTGAGGATCCAGGCAGCCCTGCTGTCACCACCCCTGGGCATCTAGCTGCATGTGGCTGCCAGTGGGGCTTGGGTAGGAGACAGAGTTAAGGTTTACCAGACTGTCTGTCCTTCCTGAGCTTCCTCATTGGTGACATGACATGTTTTTCCTCTGTCCAACATGAGTTCCCTCCATGTCCAGCTGGCATCTAGATCTCAGCAATGCCTTGAGTCACTCCACTCTGCTCATTCTTTTGCCCAGGAAAGGGAGGGTCTCCACTGGCTGATCTATAGTGCTCCACAGTTCTGTGTGGCCTGGACCACATCTTCTTTCTCTCCAGCCCGAGCCTATTATAGTCATGCTGGAGCTGAGAGGCTGACACTGGCCAGTAGGATGGGCATCATCCTCACCTTGCCCCAGCGGCCACTTTTTTTCTTCTTCCTTCTGAGCAACCTCTCTTGGGGATGAAAAGCAACAACAGCTCATCTGCTGGTTTTAGCCCAAAGAGAACACGTGACAGACATTCCTTTCATCCACCATGCTTGTAGCAATCGGTAGCTTGACTGGACCAGGTCTCCAAAGCCCTTCCTTCACACCCAAAGAAGCTGCAAGACTCTGGCCCTAGGCCAGGGTCTCTGTCATCCTCTGCAAATCTCCCTGCTTCTTGGCTGGGTCTGGTATCCTGTCCATGTAGGGCTTGAACCCTTCAACTCTCGGCAGTGTGTTCTCAGTCTTCACTCTGGTCATCAGCAGGAAGAGCTTCTCACCAGAGGCAAGACAAGCCATGGCAGTGCATCCCAATCTTCCCATATGGCAGATTCCTGGGAATGTGCTCCTGCAGTCAGTGCCCACTGTGCCCTGTTGTGCTTAGCTGGAAACAGCTCTGAGGTTGGCTGAGAAAATGCAGAATCCTGTATAGCAATTGCAGAGGATTCTTAATCAACTACTCTTCCTCAGGCAGCCAACCTCCCAGTGAGCTAAGGAGCAGCTCTGCTCAATAAGGACACAGTGATAGCCAGAGAACAGCCTAAGAAATGGCACAGGCCGCATGCTCAGTGTGTGCTGGTCCAATTCCTGGGCCCGGAGGAAGAAGCAGCGGGTCAGTGTGTTAGCCCTCTAGTCCTCAGCTGGCCAGGCTTAATGGGGATGTCACAGTATGGGGAGCTTGCAGCTCTCAAAGCTGGCCTGTTCCTCATGCTCTGATCTGACCCAGCTGATCTGTAGGTCCCTGTTGCATAGCTCCAGATCTGCCTTCTTGCTTGGCCCTCCACTTTTAGGAAATCACTTCTTCTGCCAGCTGCCTCATGTGCCTGCTGATGTCACCCAGAGTATCCCTAGAGTCAGCTTGGTCACTCTCATCTCCAGGAGTCCAGGGCTGTCACATTGCCTGAAGAAGAGGATGTACACCGTTGTGCCACTGCTCAAGGGGAGACTACCAGGAGGTGGTCAGTATCCCTGGGGTCACAGCTGGGTAACCATGGTTGCAAGCAGGAAGAGAGTCAGACTGCACCATGGTTGAACCACTCACCTGAGGCAGAGTTCCTGGGGCAACAGATTGCTGAGCTATGTGTGACCTGGGAGAGGTGAGGCCCTGCCAGACAGGTGGAGAGGCTGCAGGCAAAAGGGCTGGGAATGGGCTGAGCAGGGCCTTACCCTCTGACTGGTTCTGTTGTTAGCAAATCTGTAGGGCTGCCAGTTGCTTGCCAGCAGCGCCACTGACCTCTGGTGACCCTTTAAGGGACAGCAGAAGCCAAGCAGCAGGGTTCAAAGCGGGTGCAATAATAAATCATCCTTGCACATTAGTCCATCTTTGGGACATTCTTTATTCTTCTTTTGTATTGATGTTGAAATTTAATTTGTAACAATGTGTTTACTCTCATCGTTCAGTGTTTTTGTTAATGCCAGGCACAGCATTTGGCCGTGGGGCACGCAGGGCCTTTTGGCTGACATTTGTCCCCCTCTTCTGTCTTATCTGTGCTTCAAAGCCATTTTCAGATGTCAAACCCACTCCCACAACAACCTCATCCCCATCCTCTGTTGGAAGAGTCTCACCTTTCTGTCCTCCGAAGCCTTTTCTCTCACTGCACCTTGATTGGTAATCATTTCCCACCAAAACCGGAAATAGGCATCTGTGCACCTTTTCCGATGAATATGACGCGCTGTGTGCCCTTGCATCCTGTGAAGCAGTGGTCAGGGTGTTTGATTCCTTCATTTTTCCTCTGATCCCCAAACCATTGTACCAACTCCGTGAACTTAGCTTTTCTTCTGTGTGAACAAGGAAGGCCCACAGGAAGGTGGGCTCAGAATTCCTCTTGCACAAGCCCTGATCTAGGTCAGGTGGGAAGTGCAAATTCTGGGCCAGACAGGCCCCAGAAGTGTAGGCCATTCCATCCTGAGCATGTCTTTAGATTATGGCTCCACCTAATTATTGTGTCAACTTAGCCCCAATTTCTTTACCTGAAAAATGAGAAAATAATAGAGAAACCAATTCTGTGGCTTTCCATGAAGATTAAAGGACAATATTCAGTACTTTGATTGGCATATATGAAACTCAAAACATGTCAGTAGTTTTGAATTTAACTTTACTAGCTCAGAGCTCATTTATTAATTTTTGGTTCAGTTAGAACAAGTTTCAGTGTCATAGATTTTATATTTCACTTAGTTTTATTTTCTTGCACATTATGAAGTAGTAGTATGTGACATTTTATAATTGGACTGGAAAAGGGCATGACTCAACTTTATTTCCAAGTTTAAAATAGGAATACATTCACCCTTTGTATTCTAGATTGTGGATATCCAATCCAGTCTCTTTTGACTCACGCCTGCATCCTTCTCTTTCCACCCTGTGTTTCTCAGAAGTTGCAGTCATACAAAGGTCTTCTTATTTGTAAAGCCATTGACCTCACTTGATTGTTAGTCCAACTTTTCTGCTGCCCAAATTACCTACACTGTAAAAGCATAATTAGAGTCATCAAACTGTGGACTTTTGTGTCTTCTTTCAATACAAGGTTCAAGAGGCAATGCAAATGGAACAAAAAGAAAATCTTCAGGTCAACTGCCTTGTGTCTACTGGTCCCGTAAAACCCAAACCACAAATGTCTACAACTAAAGGCCTATGATGACAGGGCAGAGATGCAAAATATACACTGGATTTTGAATTATTTTCAAAGAACCTGTTGGTTTTCTCTAGTCACTACCATTGTTATTCAGGGAACATCGGTGATTTATGATATAGACAAAGGGCAGAATGCTTTTGATATATTTAACCTGGAATCTGCCTTTTCAGAATTGGTTGAAAGTAGTTCTTCACATTGATTTCAGGAGAAATGCTCTTCTCTTTGAATAAAACAAAGATAAAAATGATGCCCAGTTGTTTCGAATGCTATCTCAGATCTGTGTAAATCTTAGTTTCTTGTATATCATTTCAACCCAAGCCAGAAGTTTCCCTCAACTTACTTCTATCACTTTAAAGTGTATATTGTCATACAAAAACTCAGATGTTTTACTATGGCAGATTTTGCAAGCATGAAGCAACAGTAAATATTAAATATTTACTCTACCACATGTTTGGATCTCATCACCTTTGTAACCACCCTTCTCAAGTCTGCTAAGTCTCATCACCATCATCTCTCTTTCCTTAATATAGTTTAATATATTGCAAAATGGAAGCTCAGAGAAGTCAGAATAGCCACAGAGAATTATACACTATTCTTGCAGAGGGTTATAGAGGGATATAGAATGAGAGGAGGAAAATGATTTTTTTAAAGTCCATTGTGCTTCACAATATATTGTTCTGCAGATCAGAGTTGAGAAGCCCACAGTAAGAGAAACAATTGAAATATATTTATGCTGGCCCTCAGCTCCTCAGTCAGGATTTCAACTCCATGCAGTATGACTACAGACATTTCTGGAGGTCCCCATAGGGCTCTCATGGGCTCACCCCCGGGCACTCCTGAAGCACTCATCCTCTGCCACGAGCCAGCATGAGCACCAGCCATCCATCCCATCCTGACCTCAAGGAGTTTCCAAGATGGTGCCTACATACTAGAATTCTGGTGGGAAATGAAGGAGAATGCTCCCTGCTCATCAGGTTGTCAGCATGGCAAGATACAAACAATTCATATATTCACCAGAACTGTTTCATAGAGATACACAAATGATTGGATATAAAAACTAGGCACAACGATTCCAATCTCTGAGGCAGTCTCTTAGGGACTGTCAAGTGTCCAGTGAGAGACTGACAAGGGTCCTGCTCTATTCCTTTTACCCCCGACTTGACCAGAACAACTTAACTTTTATAACTTTTACCTGCTTTGTGCAGTGAGACTCCAGAAGTTTGCTTGAAATTTTGATCCACTCTAATCAGTGTACACTTGTATTTTATGATTTGCACTTTAGTTTCAGACAAATTCTTTTTCTCTTCAAGAATATTCGTGAATTTGTGCTATTATAAAAATGATTTCGTGTCCTGGATTTAGCCCAGCGGCATAAGTGCCTGCCTCACAAGCGTGAGGCCATGAGTTCAATTCCTGGTACCGCAAAAAAAAAAAAAAAAAAAAAAGATTTCATGATACCTTAGGACTCACTTTTAATTATTGAAAGTTGATAGGGAAATGATAGGGACTTGAGAAGGGAAGTATTTTTGTGCAGTTTTTAAGTACCATGTCTTTATATAATTGAGGCAAAAGAGACAGAAAAGGCCATTTCTTAATTATTGCCAACTTTCAGAGACTGACTAATAAATACAAAATTCATTAGCATTACATGTTAGCTGTAAGACAGCACTTTTCAAACCAATTTTTTGGAACTATCCAAAGCATGCTGGAAGTCTCAGTTCCTATGGTTTCAATGTGTGTCTCAGAATATCTCCCAGCCACCTTCACAGAAGAAAGGGCAGACAGGAAAGGATGCTATTACGATGCCAGAATGAGTAGCACAATGTCTTATCCAGAGGTCTACAGAGTCTTGAATCAGTCTCTTTACTGTAAGTTCATATATTCTTTTTTTTTTCCCCAGCATTTGAAGCTATTTAAGGCAGTTAGGCTAGGAAGGAAAGAAAAAAGCGTTGTAGCTCTATTGAAGGACGAAGAGTGAGAAATTACTGAATAAAAGGATTGCATACAGAGAGGTCACAGACGCCTAAACAAACCCCCATTATAGATGTGAACCTCTCTTCAATATTCCTAGGTTCTCTACAGCTTCCAGTGATGGGAGGCTCCTGAAAGACAGGCTGTGCATTGTTACAGATGTGTCTAGGAATTGATGCTTCCAAAGCTCAGCTTTGAGTTCTGGTCCTACAACCTATTGTACATTGTGATACCCTGCAGAAATTATTCAGCCCAGCTCAATCCTGGTGTATTCATTTATGAGTGTAGATTGTTGTGATTATGTTTAATCTTACCCCATTCACTCTTTACCCTTATTTGTTCTACTCTAGGTCCTAGAAGACTGACCCTACAAAATGTCTTTTTCTTTTCCTCTTGCCTGCCAGTATACTATTGAGTAGTGGTGGTGCACGGCACTAGTAGAAGCTGGAGCAGAACACAGGAGATAAAGCAGGGTCTGATCTACTGTTCTCTGGTTGCTAATGGCTGTGTATCCAGACTGCATCCTTCCCCGCCTGCGACTGTTTTGCTGCTTGTCTCCTGGCCTTTCCTGGGCCCTGTAAAGTTCATTCTTTTCCTTCTCTAGGACCAGGGGTAATAGTGATTCCCCTTCCTGCTTTTAAAACCTCTAAGAATCTCAACATTCTTTGTTAGAGATTCTTTGTTTTCTTCATGTGAGTGTTTCCTATCAACCATCCAAAGTGACCTGAACAAACTTGCATTTATTCTTACTCCTGCCAGGACTCTGTCTCATGTCAGAATCTAGCTTCTCTAAGAGTTGGTGAGAAACTCAAATGCAATAATGTATGAAATCATTTTATGCATAGCAAGTAATATAAATATTCACTTTCAACTTTGTTGCCCTAAACTACCTCATAATTTTTCTTTCAGCTCCTGTTATCATTTTTAGCTTACATTTCTTTGCACCTAATTTCTACTAATAATTCTCACCTCATAGATTCAATAGAATCCTTGCTTAAACTTCAGGTCCTGGGACACAGTGACATTTGTATCAGGAATTCTTTTCTGACTGTATCTTTCTAAATTACTTAAGCATTATTCTTGTGACTTACTTGTAGATTTCCCTTCCATTCTGGTCACTCTTCTGAAGACATTCTGGTTGAAAGTTATTCCCCTTTAACCATAATGTTGGGAACTTTAACAAAATACCCTGCATGCTATATCACTAGATATAAATTAACTATTTTTTATTCTTCTGTGGCATTCCTTTGCTCCATTTTTTAGCCTTATTGTTTTGGACCAGATATTGTCCTTTCTACCTAAAAAACTGTCCTTATTTTAATCCCTGTAAACTGTGAATTTACAGAAAACATATGTGTTTAAAGAACTTTGCAAGTGTGATTTTGTTAGTTACCTTGCCATAGGGAGATTATCTTGAAATATCCAGGTAAGCCCAATGTAGCCACAAGGGCCCATACAGATGTTTGTGGGAGTCAGAGGGATGATAATAGGGATACAAGATAAGAGCTCATCTCCTTGTTTCTGCCTCTGAACATGAGAAGGTGCCATGAGCCAGGCATGCAGAAGGCCTGCAAAGAGCTACAAAAAGCAAAGCATCCAGTACTTCTCCTGAGTTACCCAGGAAGGAACACTGGACCCATAACATCTGGATTTTAGTTCAGTGAGACATTTGTCTCAAAGAATAAGAAAATGTAAGATTGATTTTAGTTTTCAGCCACTGAGTTTGTGGTAATTTGTTCTGGTGCAAGAGGAAATGTACACTTTGTGTGAAACATTGATATTATGATTCATTTCAATTTATCACATTTGTTCATTTATTTCAGGATGTTGAGGATAACATCTTCATCCCTGTTTCTGTTCCTGAGTGTGTTAGCTTTCTGTGGAAGAGTTTTTCACTCATCAGTTTATTCAGCATATTAATGGTACTGATGTAGATATCAGGCCTGTCAGGAGACTGATCAGAGTACAAAGGTTTGAGATTTGATATGTCTCTCCCAAAGAACAGTGATGTATTAATTGACACCTCTTGCAATCTTACCCAACTGTATAATCCCCCAGCTATTATTTGTATATCTTGTTCATTAGATGATCAGCATAGATTTGTTAAACACCTTTTTTTTAATGAGAAACAACCTAGAAAACTCTGCCCACCCCCCACCCCCATCTACCATTCTGGTAATTCTAACCAAAATTCATAGTGAAATAAGGCTAATGAGAAATCTAAACATGATTGAAAAACTTTAATGTTGGGATCCCAGCCTCACCCTATGACCATGATAATCCATGTAATAAGAAAAAAGAAACACTATTACGAATTAATTCTGCTTTCATCTTTTCCTATTTCAATGGCAAAAGGGCATTTGTTTTAAGTTACTCCGTATGCCTTGTGTCTATGTGAAAGTGCAGGATTCCAGAAATGAACAGTCCTCTGGGAGCTTGTGGAAACGACCTCCCTTGTTAGCGGCCATCAAGTTCATGATTAGATACCTTATTAATAGTGGAATGAGGATAACCCCTGACTTTGATTCAGTCTTTTTGTTTCTGGACATTTGACATCTTGTGGCCTCTTTTCAGCTACATGCATAAAATAAGCAGGAGCAGTAAGAGGTGCCCTTTTCACTGGATCATATATTTTCTTTCCAGAGAAAGCCCTGTATTTTTTGCAAGACACTTGGTTGGAATGGGATCCATATCAATTTGTCTCAGCTGCTGAACGGTACTTACAATGTTATATGGTGAACTGTAAAGTTCTGTTCATAATAAATAGGTGAACTGCTTTCCCAAACCTGTTTCTTATTTAATTTAATAACGCAGAATATTCAAATTGGCTACATGACACTAATTCATGCTTAAAACATTCTGAGTTTAGATTACCAATCTTCAGACTATGCCAGTGCAAAAAGTTTTATGAGAAAAGGTATATTTATCATTTAGATGAGTCAGATAATTTAATTTTAGTTTTATTCTAATAGTTAGCATCTTCATATCTACTTTTTAAAATCCACTAGAGAAAATCTCCTGGGCTCATATTTCTAAGATCCTGACAAAAGAAAAAGCCATTCTAACGAAGGTTGGGGGAAAGATTGCCATGCAATTCTGCTGACTCCACTGTAAAGTTACAGAGTGCATCTCTTCTCGCTGCCAAGGACCCCGCGGAAAAGAATTTGATGTTTGAAATGTTTAACTTACATGGATTTGCACATTTAAGGAAATATTAGCATGGTTTGAAAAACCTTTTAATTTTTTTTAGGTTGCTAACTTCATTTGGTAACATTTGATTAACACATGCTAATGAAGAAGAAAAGCACCTACAAGCAACCAATTGCCTTATCCTGCAATTGATTCCATTTTAACTGTGATTGTTCAGGTAACAGAACCATTAGCCACTTCTGGATAGTTTTTATGATTAGACTGAATGCTGAGTATTGAGCAACCATTGAAGAATGCATCTTCCGTTAAAAGGTTGATTTATTAGTTTATATGTAAAAGAACACTGGAGGTTATAAAGGTAACAAAGACCTTAAACATTATATTGATTTTTGTTTCCTCAGGGCTTTTTTCTTCTTGTTGTATTGCAGGGTAATAAAACTTCACTAGACCCACTGGATCCATAAAATCTGAAGTACAACCACCAACTGATAGAAATGAAATTGTTTGACTGGAGCGATAAGCAAGGGCTTGGCTTTGAACTCTGAGCAGTATAAGTCGTTTCTCTGGCCCATGAGGGTGAATTACAACCTGCTGTGCAGTAAAGGACAATTGCAGAAGTTCCCAATTCAGTAATCACTGGGCGATGCGGTGACCTTTACGTGGCCACTGTGTACTCAAAAAAAGAGGTTCTTTGAAATAGAAAGTCAACACCATGCCCTTTAATAGAACACAGAGAGTTTTTTTTTTCTCCCCCTTGTATGATTTAAAGTTGTGGGATTAAAGATATGGGATTATGGAGTAGAGAACAGAATAGGAAAAAAACCTTTCATTTTGGAAATTTCAAGAATCTATTATATTTTCCTTTGCTTTTTAAATTTCTGTGTTTCTTTTGTTGTTTGTTTTGTTTTCAGTGAACTGCAGCTTTTTTATAGTACAGTGTCCTGTTCTGTGCCAGACTGTAGCTTTCTGAGCTTCTGCCAGATGCTGGGCACTGATCTAGACAGACTGTACGTTTATGAACTCTCAGTTTAGCTTTGCCTTGTCTTCCAGTGGTCAAGTCAGCTTCCCTTGTGTAAGTGAAGTGAAAATATCTATGCATACAGCGGATGGATGCTATCTCTTCTTGTAGTGGGTCAGGATGGTGCCGATAGAGGACTACCAAGGGCCCTTGCCTGAGTTAACCTTTGTACCATAGACTCTGTACACTAGAGTGGACCAATGTGGTGTACTTATGCAGTCACCTTCCACGCCACACACTGTTGCTTGTTCATAGCATTCTCTCTCAAAGCACAGAATGTACCCCACCCTGCATTTCCGATAGCTAGCCTCACACTCATTGGTGTTACACCAACTCCCTTTGGCCACTCTTGTCTCAGAAGATCACTTAAATGTCCGCTTGGCACAGCTGGCTTTTCTTACCAGGAGAAACAGCCATCATGAGTATGCTCTACACCTGCCACCCAGCCACCTCATCCCAGCAAAGCAAAGCACTAAGTAATGACACTGCTGCAGGATGTACATTTCCCTTGTGACTGAGTCAGTGCTGAATTCATCTTATCGGAGCTAGTAAAAATGACCTAAACGATATTACAAAGCACAGCCAAATCCCTGCCAGGGGGTCTTTTGAATATTTGATCCACACGCAAGTAGCTCTTAAATTCCTGACTGATGTCTGGCCATGTTTCTATTTCTGAATCTGTCTGGAGGTCTGCCTATCACATCCTTTGTTGTTACTGGTAGTTCCAAGAAGGTGGGCATAGCCTTTGAATGCAATAGAATTGCACATCAAAACACTGAATAATACTGTGGGTATTCTGGGTGCTGTCAGACAGAAGAACACATACTATACAGAAAGGACATGCCTGGAATATCCCCAAGGCCAGCTGATTCATCTCAGAAATCCCTCCTCTTGATTTATCTTGTCTCCTGTTCTTTTCTTACTTCAGTTGGTTGATCTTCTGTTCTTTTCTCACTTCAGATTGGTTGATCTAATTGAGGATGACAGAGGAAATTAACATGTCCTAACCCCCTGCCTGCCGTGTGTCAGCATCTGCACAATTATTTAATCCGTACAATGCACTGAGACATGGGAATTATTATCTCATTTTTCATGTGTGACCACTGAGGCTGCTAGGATTTAAGGGTTTATGGATGTCCTTCCCATTATCACATGTAGCAATGGCAGAACAACATGCAAATCAAGGGTTAAAAATCAACTTTGTTATCTAAAAAGGAAGTTACTTCTGTTTTAAAATTTTTTAAAAAATTATTTACATAGGTTTTGACTAATGCAATCAGAGGCCTCCTTTTGCCGAATAATCCAAATCTTTGTGAACTTTGATTCATGAAAGATGTGATTTATTCTAAGCTTTCTCCTAAAGAATACTTTGGAGAGGCTTAAGGTAATTATCTCAATGAGGCAAGAGGTGATCCTGCCAATGATGATAAAGAGTTTTCTCGTGCAGATCAATCTGGTACAAGATGACATGGTCCCTGCCCACAGGCTTCACTCCCTGGTTGTCTGCTAGTCCCAACTAGACTATCTCTTTCAGTGTACCAGATCAGTTTCAGAAAAAGGTGACAGTTGTGAAAAATCTACCAAAAACAGGAAGTACTGTTTCCCAATTCCTGTAGTCTAAAGTCAGTGCTTGGACTAACTCATCATGCATGGGTATGAGGTGCTAACACTTGACCTCAGCAAAACAAATTAAGTGGCAAGGGACCTCAGACTGTAAACAAAATTCCATGGAAATGACTTGCTTTTTAAATTTGCAAAATCAAATCCTCAGGGTTGAATGACATTTTAAAATATTGATAATTCCAAGAATTTTCTTCTCTGTTCAAGGCATTCTTTGAGGAGTTATTTTCGTTTGTCTGTCTGCTCATGGTTTTACGGCATGCAAGTGACAAGCATTCCCTGTAACACATTGTGGGAGGGCACCCGCTAAAAGAGAGCTCAAGCTGAATGACATTGGATGAGAAACGCAACCTTTTTCTGCCAGGCTGTGTGATATTTAGCATGCCTTGACATATGCTAAGCTACAAAATTTTGAACAGTTGGAACTCCCTTGGGAATGTTACATGGATTATATGGGTCAGAATTCTCTCATGATTAGTTAAAAGGTCTAAACCATTTTCCACTATTTCAAATCAATATTGTTTCTGAACTCCGCCATCTGGATTTGACATATTGAACATGACTTTATAGTCTTAAGTAATGGCTTTTCAATATTTTAAGAATCATTTATTACAGATGTTCTTAATGCATAATGTCTGGAACTGACATAAGATTTAATAATCAAGATAGTATCTTTTTTTGGAGGTTAACAATAGGAAAATTTGTTGGAAAAAAAGGAATGGAAAATGGGGAATAACATTAGCTCCTTACAGGAGACAGGCAGGTTCCTGAATATGTTGCCCAAGATAGTATCTTAATACTTCCAAAATAAAATAATTAGTGACACCAGATGATGGAACAAATATATAGAGTTTTTTTTCATACCCACCATATTCTAGGGACTTTACACTTTATCATCCTTTACATAGAAAAGAGGTCATAGTACCCTACTCATTTTTAAGTAATGGATTATTTTCCAACCATTTAATGAGATTGGGTCCATGTTCAAAAGTATATGTATTTCATTTCTTTAGTCCACATAGGCATTTCTATTGCTAGTGCTTAATGGTTGTGCTCTCCGTGCTTGCATGTTCCACACTTAGTGGAACCAGATCTTTATACATCATTAACCTTAGCAGCCTTCATGGAAAATACCAAATCTGGTTCACGAAAGAAGAGACAGAAGGAGGGAAGGAAGGAAAGAAGCAAACAAATAGAGATCAAAGTTATTTTAATTCTTGTCACTCCACAAAAATCGCCCTTTGGAAAGCATCAGTGATCTCCATCCTGCCAAATCTAAATATCAAATCTTTTTTGATTTTTAGCAACATACAATCCAGATAATTTACTGAGCCTTTCATGAAGCTTTTATTCTTCTCCTCTGTTCCCCTCCCCTTGTCCATCTTTTTTGCTCTTTTTAATTCTGTTTTTCATCCATGTCCTTCCCTCTCAGGTCCCTGGGGAAGGGGAGATGAGAGGAGGATCATTTGCACATGGGGTTTCCTTTGGAAATGATGAAATATTTCTGCCTCTCTTCTTTCTTCCCCTTTCCCTTTTCCCACCTTCTCTCCTGAGACACCAACCCCTCCTGGTTTTTTCCCCTCCAATTATACCAAGCATTTCTTCCAGAATTCCTTTCCTGGAGCTTCTTCTGCCTCTGATTGCTACATTTTGCAGAGCCTGGCACACATTCCTTTGGAGGCTCCATCTGTTTGTGCCAGAGGCTTTAAGTGCATCCCATCTACTCATAGTGGACATTTGTAATCTCAGCCTTGATTTCTGCCCTGAGCCCCCCAAATCAATCAATCAATCAATCAATCAATCGATCGATCAATAGATCTCTCTCTCTTTCTCTAGCCATCTGTGTGTGTGTGTGTGTGTGTGTGTGTGTGTGTGTGTGTAACTGTGTATCAACATCTTCAGTGGTTTTATCTATCAGGCAGCTCGATATGTGTAAAACAGAATTTTTATTTTCCATATTTAAGCCTGCTTACTTTCTGGCTGTTCCTACCCTCGAGCACCCAGTCACTTATATATCAACCGTAAGAATCACCCTTTGCCTCACACCTTGCATCTAAACATCTGCAGCTTATGTTGTTTTTTCCTTTCAAATTTCCCGATCTGAACATGTTCACTGATGCCCTAGTGGTATACCCTCAGCTCTACTAAGGCTATTAGCTTGTCTGTTTCCTCTGTTTCTTCATAAAGGTCAGTCTTCTGAACAGCAGCTTGAGTGACCTTTTACAAACGTGAAAATATGGTATTTCCTATTCAAACTCTGCAGAATAAAATCTCAGTTACTCATCATGAGCAATCAATCAAGATGAGCTATTCTGTCCTCTCACAAACCACCTATAAAACTCAATGGTTACAAACTCAATGGTTACAAATAACATGGTTTCCTCAAAACTGGTACATAGATTTTGTGCATAACACAGCAGTTTCACTGTTATGTATATGTCCCAGAGAAATTACAAGAGATAGTCCAACAAGTATATGTGCACACAAGTTCATAGTCCTGCATTATTCATGGTAACCAAGTAGTGAAAACAATCCAAATGTCTACCAACAGATGAACAGATGCAAAATTGTGGTATATCTATACTATATAATGCTATGTAGTTATTAAAAAGGAACTTAAAAACAATATGGACTGCAATGTGAACACCTCAAAAATATTAGAATATATTTAAAAATCCAGGCACAAAAAAGTGTTGTATGATTCCTTTTATATGAAATGTGCACAGTAAGAAAATCAATACAGAGAGAAGCGTTGGTGAATATCAGAGACTGGGAGAGGGGGTGTGAGGTGGAGTCTTTGGAGTGGGATATACCATTTGCTTTTGGAATGATGAAATATTTTAGAACTAGATAGAAATAGTGATTTCATCACATCCTGAGTGGATTATATACCACAGAATTGCTCTATTTAAATAGGGGAAATTTATATTACATGGTTTCACCTCAACTAAAATAAAATTGATTCCTATCATCTGTCCATCTGTGGTCAACTGGAACTTCTGTGGTCAGCATGTTCATTCCACTCCTTAGGACTCTCCTGCTAAAAACACAGGGTGAGGAAAGGTAATCATTTGTATAGTCTCAGCACCCAGAATGCTCCCAGTGTTGAAATTGTGACTGACTGTTGGGCTAAAGGATGCAATAATGCCGCCAATGGTTTTAGGATAAAAGTAACACAAAATGAAGACATATACAAAGAAAAAATCTACGTGATAAAACTTTGTTCATCTAGTATGATATATCTATCATGTTAGTCCTTTGTCTTTGCTGATTTTATGGAACTGATGATCCAGTGTTGATGTGGCATGTTCATTCCCCCTGTGGACTACCCCTTCCTTGTTCCTGTTCTATTCCATTTGTGTTCTATTTGTGATCTTTCAGCTATCCCCTCTCCTTGGGACCACTGCCCTTACTTGTAGTTGGAATTTCAAGAATAACAACTGGCTGTTCTAACCAGAGAGCTGAAAGCCTTAAAGATCATTGTGCTTTCAGATTTATTTGAGGTAGTTGCACTGCAGTATTCCAGATGGTCCCCAGCTCGGACTGGAGGTAAATGGAAAGAGCATAGTTCTGCCTTTCATGTTTCAATCTGCAGTCTGTCCTTTCTCATCCTCCAGTATCTGAGTGCTTTATAATTGGCTGAGTCTTTCTCTGGTCATGCAGGTCCTGTCAACCTTGCTTCTCTTCAGCCTTCCCAAGGCACCCATACCTACACAGGTACCCACACCTACACAACAACTAGGACTTGTCATTGCCTAGATCTCCTAAAGACAGTCAGTTTCTGCCGCTCTGCTTCATTTATCTCTTATCTTTCCCCTTGCAATTTTGATGCACAGTGTGATTAGGATCCGATGTTTTCTCCTTGCCTGGGATTTACCTGAGATGTGTTTTTCCTTTTCTCTTGACAGAGCTGTGGGTCTATTCTGTATCCTCTTGTTTAGCCATTTTAAATTGTTCCTCCCAAAGCCCTGCTGCTCCTGCTGTGGCAGCTTGGTGCGCACGGTTAGGCCACAGCACAAAGCCTGTCAGGGGAGCCAGTGTGGCCACTGTTCCAGTAAGAGCCATGTATTTCAATGCCCCAATCAATTTCTTCTGTATTTGTAAGAAAAATCACTTTCTTCTTTGCCTTCCTTATTTTGGCTTTATTAAACAGCAGAAGATAACCTTGGTTTTATTTTTTTAATCTTTTGAAAGAAAAATTATTCTTAAAAAAGTATACACTGATCTTGCATTTATCACTATTATATGTGATAATAGCTTTGGGGAGATGGTTGTTGTGTTAGTGTTGAACATAATCAAATTTATACTCTTTTTTTTTTTAATCGGTACCAGGGATTGAACTCAAGACTGCCTACTTACAAGGCAGGCGTGTATACTGCTGAGCTAAATCCCCAGCCCCAAATTTATACTCTTAATAGCACTATAAGACTGGTGTTGTGACTATCCCTGTGTCACAGATGATAAGGTAGGCTCAGGGAGGCCAAGCAGTTCATCCACACTCACACTATGTTAATTGACAGTTCTGGCTGTCCAGGACAGATCCTTGACTTCAGGGACCAAGACTAATGACTCCATTATATTGGCTTTCCTTGTACACCAACAGCAAATATTAGATTCACCTGAAACCACTAAATTAATCAAAGCAAAAGTTTGATAAAAACAAGAAGGGCATAATTATTAGGCACCTGGCTGGTGTTGGAGCTCAATAGTTTGGGGAACAACAAACCAAGTGGAGTGTCCCTCTGGCCTGTTTTGTGAGCACCACGATGTCAAGATGGCTCTTTTGAAATTCAAGAACAGTGAATTATATACTTTTGTTTCTGATTAAGCTAATTCACTAAGCACTTTGCATAAGAACATGACTAAAGAGCTGATGGTCCTTCCATCCACAGGATTTCAATAAAGCTGTAGAAAGAAAGGCTCAAAATTAAAGAAATTGCAGGTTATCTTTATACCCCTCTTTATGGCCTTATTTTAGGCTCAGAAATGCTGCCAAACAGGGTGCTGGAGATTTAGCACAGCGGCAAAAATGAAAGAAGACCTAAGATAAATTATCTGGAGACTGAAGTGTAAGGAGACCAGAGCAAACAGGGTTCCTGCATTCTCCAGCTTACAAATACAACCTGGGGATGCTAGGCTCCACAGCTCTCAGGAATCCAAGCCTTGCTGCTTTCTCTTGTCTTCTCCTTCCTGTGGTTGCTTTTTCTTTCTCCGCTGATTAGTGAATGTGTGTGAATGAAACTCAGAGCCTATGATTGGGAGCCAAGTGCTCTACCATATAATTTTTAAAAACACAAAATGCATCCCTGTATGTGATCAACTAAAATGGAACAACTTCATAAGTTTAAAATTCAATACAAGATACTGTCTATATCTGTGGTTTTTCAGAAGATTCATCATGCCAAAATTGTGATTTTATTGACAAATGGGTGCATTTATCTGGCATGAAAAAAACTTCAGAATGGGTGAATTAGGTAGAAATAATCTGATTTGAAAAGATCTAAATATAATCCCAATACCTGATAGTGACTGATGTTCTCTTACTGTATTGGGGCTGTAAAACGTTTCTTTGTGGTTTTTTTGGGGGAAGTACCTGGGGTTGAACTCACCATTTGAGATTTTATATCACAATGGTGCATATTCCTTGGGTAACCTCTGTGAGCCAATTCCTTTCTTGAAACATGGTGAATGAATAGCTTTTGAAAACAACTTCATTAAGATGGAATTCAAATGAAAATGGGAAGAAGGCAATGATAGAAAAAGAGAGAGAAAATATTTCTCCTGAAATCAGTCTGCTTCACAATCATGACAACATTCTCTCTCTCTCTCTCTCTCTCTCTCTCTCTCTCTGTCCCTCCCTCCCCTCCTTCCACCACTCTCTCTCCCTCTCTGTCATAGGATAGAAATTCTGCCTATGTGTATTTATTCAAGAGCCTGCCATGCTTGTTTGCAGAACGTAGTCCAAATATCCCTGCTCTGCTAGGATACCTATTGCCACTCTCAGCTCCTCAAAATGCTCTGCTAGGGGATGAGTGGTCCAGCGTAGTCCTAACTGCCACCTGTGGGCTGCATGTTTTGCTTACATAGAGAAAAGGGAAATCTTTCTAAGCTGACTCTGGATTCTGAGCTTCTGTGTTAAGTGCATTAGCACCTTCCATTTGCAACTGGTAAGGTTTCCCTAAGAATTTTCTTCTGTCAGGTATTAGATACAATAATAATAGGTGGCAGGCCATACCAGAGAATTGAGAGCACCAGTAAATTACTGTGAGGAAGGCAATTTGACATCCTTTCATCCTTTGATGAAAGCTCAATGTGAAATCTAGGTGTAAATGTCTACAAAAATTGAAAGTCACACTTAAAGGGAAAGACCTGGGAGTGTGCAGAAATCACTACTCAGAGAGGGGAAAGACTCCAGGTAAGACTGTGATTTGACAACATTATTTTTTTTCCAAGATTAATACCTCTGTGGAATATTCTGGCCTTATTCCTGGATCCTGTCAATTTAGCAAGGACATTTACCCAAATGGTTTCTATAGTCTAGTTTATATTGGGGCCAGAACCACTGGCCCAAACATTCAGTTTCTCTTGCTTGGAAAGATGCGTAACAACTGGGGAGTTTTAGGCAGTTCTGCTGGAGATTTCTTAACCTGCTAAGTTTAGGGCCACCTATTAAGGATTGTAAATGTTTAAGACCACCTATTAAGGATTGTAAAAGTTGTTTCTCCCTGCTTTTTTTCAATGTTTTCTGTAAATTTAAAAACAAATGCTTATAATCCCATATCGCTTCTTTTACTCAAAATATGCTATCAACTGGTTTATTTTACCTTTCTTAAAATACATATGTAGAAAATGGTATTACCATTATAATGGCTAATTTATCTTATTTCTCAGATTAATGGTGTTTTTCTTTACAGAGAAACCTTTATGTTCACCACACCTAAAAACAGTGTTAGCTCAAGTTAGTTTTTGTGGCCTGCTGGTCTTAAAGTGGACTTCACTTAATATAGAAGACTTCATCCCTTCCGTTCAACCCTGAGAAGTTTGATATTATTAGCACTGCTCTTTTCAGAAGTAGGAAATGGGCCTTTAGTATAAGTACTTCAAATCGCAACAAAGGGACAGCTGAGGGAATTGAACTCGGGCCAGTTTGTCTCAAGGGTTAAGCTATATTTCTTTCCTAGTGGATATGTCATAGTTATGATTCCATGTTATTATGGGACGAATGTTCCAAAACTTTGTGGCTTACACCAACTTTTTACCAAGTTAGACAATGCCTTCCAGTGTGGACGGGCCTGGCTCAAATGGCTCATCTGTGTCAGCTAGAGCAGATTTGGGGCTGAAGGTCCCATCAAAGTGAACTTTAATAATGATGCTGTTGGTTGGAGACTACACTACTCCTCCACATAGCCTCAGGTCCAGGTTGAAGGTGTTATATCCCAAAGACAAGAAAGGCTTCAAACCCAACATCACTTCCAAAGCAGGTTTTGGTCCAATCAGGTCATGGGCTGAGGAGATTCATAGGAAGGCAATCAAAGGATGTGAATCTTAGCAAGCGTGGTTCACTGTGTTGGCTCAAAGTTAACAATCTACCACACAGAAAGGTAGCATTCCCAGTTTTATGGTTATCCTCAAGGAATCCATGATGTGCAAAACCTGCTAGGGAAGATAAATCTCTGATTATCTTCTTGCATGGTAACTGATAACTCAGAAGTTCAAGCAGCACCCAAAGCAAAATCTTTACCAGTAAACTGGGAAGGAAAATTAATGAGCATAATGTACCACACACTGAAAGATTTCACATTTCTATCCTGAAGATACTATTCACAGCAGCACTGGCCAAAGTGTAATTTGTTCTGATTGCTAGTTAATGTGCTTCTTTCTTTTAGATATCTAATTTGCAGTTCTACACAGTATAGAGAAACAGTACTTAAACACATGCATGTCCTTACCTCTAGGAACAAATGCAGGAGTAAAGAATGGAAATGCTGGCCTTGGGTTTAAGTGCAGTAAGAACTGGGAGTGTCTAGTTAATATAGATAATGTATTCCAAGAGAAGCAACGCAGAGCTATGTAACTTTCCATTACAGTAAAGCATTCATTTCGGGAAGTGGATCTTCAGGTTTTGTTTCCAAAATAAATCACAGATTTTCAGTGCTCATTGAAAGAAACAAGGAAAAGTGGCTGAGAGGGGGCTATGGCAGTCCTCGTTATTTATAGTTTAATGATATTGTCGATGTTCACCCTGCGGAGGGCTGAATCTTAGCTAAGCCTGTCATTTTCATATCTTTAGAAAGCTTTTAGCTCTTCACTGCCTGTTGGCATGGAAACATGACAAGCATTATGATGTCAAAACCATATGAACTCATGATTGATCTAAAATTATTTGGGGAACTTTCCTATTTCAAATTTCCAGAGACAGAGAGAGAGAGAGAGATGAGAAAGAGAGAGAGATAGGAGAGAGAGATAGAGAGACAGAAAGAGACAGACAGACAGAGAGAGAGAGAGCACAAGGCAGCTTCATTCAAAACAAGGAAAAAAAATCTGTTTTTTCTAAATTACCCAGAAATAAATTCTCTATTTTTCTTTGCATGTAATGCCAAAGAGATTACTGTCCTTCGGATGTCTTTGCCATTTTCTTTCACATTCTGATATTTTAATTCCCATTCTCTCTGCAACTGAAATTGGAGGTTGCAGTTAGCATTGTGTGTTGCAAAGAGAGACCAGGACAGGCTTGAAGGCCACTGGGTGGCCTCTGGGATTTGCAGCTGTCTCCTGGAGTGAAGTTGGTAGAGAGACTTGCAGATATGAAGAGCTACTATCTGTTGGACCCTTGCAAGACACACTGTCTATCACATTCACATAGAAAACCAAACTGTAGGATTCACACAGAGGAGGAGGACAAGTTGCTGAAATCCAGGCACTGACAGAACAGAAACTTACGAAAAATAAGTTTTTTTAAACATGTGAACAGGATGAATAGTATTTACCCAAGTACAAACGATACTCAAAAGTTTATAAACTTGGAAAATTTGTTTAACCTGATTTCTGTTCGTTTGCCTCAGTTTATATTTCTGTAAAACAAGAATAATTTAAATCTGCTGTGAAGACACAATACCTGGTATAAAGAGATAAATAAAGTTTAATTTCCCTGTAGGAATAAAGAGGTTTATATGGGATGCTCCAAGTTTATTGACAAGGATCAACCCCTTCCCCTTTTTCTTTCCTTCCTTTCTACCTTCCTTCCTTCTTTCCTTCCTTCCTTCCTTTTCTCCTACTTTGAGATTCTTGGCTGAATCCCAGGCCTTTGCCTTCCCATAACTAACCCCCCTCCACACACTTTTTTTTTGAGACAGGATCTCCCTAAATTTCTCAGACTGGGCTTGAATTTCCAGTCCTCTTGTCACAGCCAGTGGGATTTAAGACCTACATCTTGCATATAAGCTGGGTATTTACAAATCTTTTTGTGCTATCAAGATAACATTTTGTTTCCAGCCAAATCTCAGATGGACCACATCTTATGAAAATTCTTAGTCTTTAACCTACCACACTGTCCTATAGCCAAATTAGAGTTTGCAATTATACATATGCTCCTCTTTTAATGCTTTACATTGGCATTCACATGTATTTTGGGAGCAGATTTTTTTAAGCATTTGAAGTCCTATTGTTAGATACACACTTTAGGTTAAGGTGAACAAAATGAACAAAAGCCTTTGTCATCGGGGAGCTTATCTTTTCATTTTGGAGACAGATTAAGAATATATGTCAACAAAGAAAAACAATGTGACATAATGAAAAAGGAGAAAAGCTAAGGGCAGAAAGAGACTAAGCATATGATAAAGGAAAACTGAGGTTGACACTGTAGATCAGGTGGCTCCAAAGTGCCACTGGTTTGAGTTTGCAGATATGTGGATGAAGGAGCATCATGTTAGGAAACCGGACGTACAGAGACCTCCAGGTCCAGTGTCCAAAGAAAGCAAAAGACTGCTGCTGAGCTTGGAGTAGGTGAAGGAGGAAGAGGGTCCCTAGAACGCTTTTCCTGAGTTACAGAGCACAGGACACATATCCATCAGATGGAGTAAATGAATAAATGTCTTGTCTAAGGAAAGAAAATGAGTGAGTTCAATCTGGACAATGGATTCCCTCTCTCATCTCACTCTACTGGAGCCTGTTCATCAGCTGGGCTTTGCAATTGAACTTAGTTACTAAATCATTGTTTGCTTTTCAGATGTGTGATAGTTGTAAAGATACAGAATACAAACCCAGTTTGTCCTACTGCGTTTTAATCACACCATCAACACAGTGACTTCTGTGAGCTGGGGAGAGGATTCTCTCCATACACCAAAGATTCAGTTCCACAGCAGATTATCAGCCAGGCATGTCCAGTCTAAATCTGACATTATGCCTCTGGAGATGGTCTCAGATCCTTTGGGTTCAGCCTAGCTCTTCCTCAGATGCTAATCACAAACATAGGTGAGCCCTCTTCTCTGACCATCCAGTTGTAAACTGGGGTTGCCACTATCTCTGAGGGTTCAGTTAATTTTCTAGAGCTGCTCACAGAACTCAGGAGAACACGTTTTATGATTTCTGTTGATGATACAGCTTATTACCAAAGAAGCCAAAAGAACAGCCAAATGAAAGATATGCACACAGCCATGTGCTGAGGAGCAGATATGGAGCACGCATACCCTGTGTCCATGTTCTCTCCCAGAACCCCTACATATTCAGTACCAAAGAGCTCTTCCAAATTAGCCATATCATTTTGAGTTGTGGAGTGTCCAGTATACAAGCATGATTGATTTAATCACCCCTTATTGATGATCCACTTAAATTTGAGCCCATTCTTCTCCCCCAAATTTGGAGGGAAGGACCTAAAGTCCCAACTATCTAATGACATCCTGTTCTTTCCTGTGACCAACCTCCGTACTGAAGCGTCCTAAGGGTCACTGCCACTGTACTAGTGCTCAAAAATACTGTGACCACACTGAAAATTCCAAAGATTTTAGAAGCTATATTGTCAGGACATGAAGACCAAATATGTATCTCACAATATCACAAAAGCAAGAATCTGTGAGCCTTTTAAATCCATGGGGACATTCCTGTGGTAATCACATATAAATATAATTAACGCCTGTCTGTGATACAGGAGGATTTGTGCGTGTTACTCCTCACTAAAATGCCAGGGGAAATCCAGGCCAATCGAAGAGCAGACAAATAGGAGCTGAGTGAGGCTGAAATCACAGAAATCCGTCCCCTGTCTGTGCACACAGCTCCTTGCTCTTCTGGGAGTAGACC
Source organism: Cavia porcellus (assembly GCF_034190915.1). Classification (NCBI taxonomy): domain Eukaryota; kingdom Metazoa; phylum Chordata; class Mammalia; order Rodentia; family Caviidae; genus Cavia; species Cavia porcellus. Next base: position 33,104,610 of record NW_026947501.1, read on the forward strand.
TTGTCCCTCCACTCATGAAAGCCTTCGCTTTCTCTAGAGCAAAATTGCTCCCTGTGGGCTTTTTCCTCTATGCAAATTCAAATATTGTATCACAGTTTTATGTGTTAATTTGTTATTCCATGCATTTATAATTTTGAACGTATTAAGTGTCTTGGTATCAGGCACTATATTTCATCATTACTACGTTGTAACCTCCTAAAGGACCTGATGATATTTTCTCCCATTGCACAGTTAGTAAATGTTGAGTCAATTATTCCAAATAGTAAAGTATAGTCCAGAAGAACCACTGTTACCTTGTTATAAGGAAAATGTTTTCTTTAGGTACAGAGCGTGTAACCAGTTTGTTCATCCTTTGGGGCAGCCAGGTTGACAGAAAAAAGAGCAGCTATACTTGCTGTCACACACACAAAAGGGCAAGTCTTTCCGTTCTGCAGGGGGTTTATGCACAGCGTGGCTTCTGGTAGATTACTGTGAACAAACTGTTTGTTACATACTAGATTTGTTCTCCTAGTTATACACAGGTCCTGTGCTGAGCCATTGACCAATTCTTTGGTTTTCCTCTCTGCCCTGTAGTGTAGGCTTTCTAATGCACACAGCAGAGGGCCTGGCTTTTAACAGCTCTGCATGCATTTAGAACAGTGTTTCAGAGGATTTTATTGCTTGTTATATAATTGGGGAGAACTTAGTCCCTAATTCCTGTGAATCACTCAAAAGTGTATGCTTGATGGGATCACACACACACACACACACACACACACACACACACACACATACGAGTGTATTTCCCATTCTTCGTCACTTTAAGAGGTAATAATTTGTATACATCTAGACCTAGGACCATTTGGCAATGTTTGGAAGCATTCTTGTTTTTCAAAACAGCAAGGTGCTGCTGACTTCTGGGGTGTAGATGGCAGGAATTTTGCTAAATGTCCTACAGTCTGCGTGTAGTCACTGCAGCAGGAATTACCCAGCCCCAAAGATCAATACTCCCCATCCAGGTTTATCTTTTTTTTTTTTTAACCAAGACATATTTATTAAAAGATAGAATTTGGAATCATTCTATGCTTTTAGCAATTTTTTTCTAATGTTAAAAATACTTTTGAATCTATGTGTATCACCTATAATAACAGTTATAGCTATAACAATATGAACACACTGACACCTATGAGGAAAATACAGGTTTCTCTATATTGGAAGCCTAAAATATAACCATTTGTAAAATTTATTTTGTTTTTTTTGGAGTTTTTGTTTTCTCTTTCTTTCTTTCTTTCTTTTTTTTTTTTTTTTTCTCTCCTTTTTTTAAGTTTCTGAGCTTTCAGGCTCAATAATCCCTGCCAGTCTATAATGCAAAAAGTTTTCTATCTCTGGCCAGAGGCAGTTATTATCCTTCCTATCAGTGACTCAGTTTACCTGTAACTATTTTCCAAGTACACATCTGGTGCTCAAAATTGGGATGGTGAAGGTGATGGGAGGGAATAGTTAGAAGTCCCCATCTAAAATGGCACTGCTCTGCAGTGGGGCTGATTCAGTCCTCAAAGTGAAGAAGGAAAGATCCTTTCGAATGCCAGGCTTTCTGCAAACAAGACTTCACTGCATTTTATGTAAAGTAAGGTTTATGTTATGGAGACTCTATCATTCTCTCTCTTTCTTTCTTTTTTTCCATAGAGAAAAGAGGGATAGTGTTTGTTACAGGAAATTTACTTGTATTCAGTTCTTATTAATGACGCTAAGGAATTGTGACCATACGTTTTGACCATATAACTGTCTGGCATGGATTTCTAGAGTGAAAGTTAGGGGGAAGGAGCTCTGGTGCAATTATTTATCAGGACAGCCTGGTTTTTGGACATCTGTGACCCTTCTCATTTACTTTGTTGAGCATTTGTGCTGCATCCGCAATTTGGGCCCAGTTCATCTGTCACTTGTGACAAGTTAGAAGTTCGCATTCGACCTGTGCTAGGAGAACTGAGTTATTCTCTGTCCATGGAACTTACACAGTGATAACCGTCATCTAGGGACAGCAGTCATAGTTCAAAAGATCAAATCGTCTTTAGACTTAATGACTAGATGCCTTCATCTTCCTGCCCAGCAGCAACAGGCAATTTCATACTAGTCCTAGGCTTAAGTGAGATATTAAGGGAGAAAAAAATTAGTTTCATGGCTGGACATTTCCTTCCAGGTGTTACCAGTACAATTGGTTGCAAGTGCTAGAAGAGCTGGCAACTTCAGTGGAAGAAATGCCTCTAAGCTTTTCCTACAGGGTAGGGCCCTTAATTATGAGGTCTTCAATCTTGCTCCTTTCATGCTTTAATATTCCACTAACAAAAAGTACTGTTTATTGAGCAGTGACAAGCACTATTCTAAACAGTGTGTGTATTATCTCATTTATAGCCTATGTTGAAATATTCTATTTACCATTATATCCTTTTTTACGTACAAAGAAACTGAGCCTTAAAGCAGTTGACATTGTCCAAGGTCAAGAATTTGTAAGTGGCCTGGCTCATTGGATGAGCCTGACTTTAGATCTCACTCACCTGCTGACTGTTTCATGGCGTATTCCACAGAGAGTCATTGTTTTGCATGTTGCAGTTTCTCTATAAAAAAACTGAAAATAAAATCAGCACTCAAGCACAAAATAGCAGTTAGAAGTGATGGATAATTTCATGAGTTTGTGCTGCAGTAACAGATCAAAGTCTTGAGGGATTAATAACAGAAAAAAATTTTCTGCAGATTCCAGGGGGCTCTTAGATAAGTCTTTTAAACTGATTCAATCTCTGACTCCATCATCTCAAAACCAGGCTTCCACTGTCCCCAAGCAGGAGAGAAGGGCCAGGAAATTATAAGGAAACTTTGCATTTCCTTAATCGTGAAGTGATGTTATCATTTTGCTCAAATTTCATAGATGAAAGCTTACAACATGGCTTGCCTTATCTGTCTGTCTGTCTGTCTGTCTGTCTGTCTATCTATCTATCTATCTATCTATTGATTTAACTACAGTTTTTAATGCTCACAAAAGGGATTGGAATATGATGGCATGAACCTCATTGATCTCAATGCTTTTAACTTCAAATCCTTTTAATAACATAACTTAGGCACCTTGTTCTGTGCCCCTTAAAATAAAAAAAAAAAATAAAATAACATTGCTGAGATAGCTGATTGTTCTTAGCAATTTTATAATAAACTTTAAAACCATTACAATTACATTCATGCTGTGTAGTTAAACACTATACTTACAGACAAATTCTTACACATTATTTTTAAAGCTTTATGTATAAGAGCAAAGATTAATCTGGATTTCTCCTATATGGATTGCATGCATTTCTTTTTGCTAATTTATACAGACTTATATTTTTCCATACTTCCTCTTTTAGTGAAAAATAATATATTAGAAATTAATTTAAAATAATGGCTGTATAATAATTTTGCAGTGGTCCTTTTGTAAATAAGTAAGAACAAAAAGCTTTAAGTTGTAGTGTAACTCGTTTCCATTATTGCTCACTTTCTGCAAGTCAATGATCTTTTTTTTTTCTTTTTTAACTAATATTTTTAAACAAATATTCTGTGCTGTCTTCTTTGTGTTCAGAATGGACTCGCTTGTTTTCAGTAGTCTTTACTTGATATTAGAATTTGTGGTTGATGCAGCTCATTTATCAGCCAAATATGGAGAGATTCTGAAAGATGTTTTGTCATTTTCTACTGTCAAAATGATGCATTTGCTTTATGTCCTGGTTTTTCTGAAAGAGCTTGAGTTGCACTTCTTTTGTGGGGTAAAGCATAGAAATAAATGATACAAAAACGAAGTAAACAGAGAAGGGAAAAAAAAGCAGCACTCAAAAAACTGAAATCTGGAGGACTTTATTCTCAAGCATACATCTTTAGAATCAGAGGAGATGGAATAAAATGTCCACACTTACTTTTAAAGGTTTCATCCATCACCTGCTTGCATCCCGTTACTGTAGCTGCTACAATTCTTGTAGACAAAGATGGCAAGAGAAGTTTTTCCTTTCTTCCTCATTGATCCATCTGGTCCCCATCTGGAAGAGGATAGGTGTCAGCTGGGGCTAGGGTGTGGCCCAAGCAAGTGCTAACCAGAGATGCCACCCAGGAGACAGATAAGTCACCAGAAGAAAGTAGAAAGCTCTTTACGCTTTCATTTTTCCTGCTGTGGTTTGTGTGGATGAGATTTTTCAACTGCTTTATTTTTTTCACTCATCATAAAAATAAGAGCAGATAAGAAGTTGATGCTTGTAACTCACCAACAGAACCTGCTTATTACAAACTCTAAACTCTGACAGCCATTACATTAAACAACCGAGAGACATAGCCTCAATACAATGCTATTTATTTTATACTTCATATAATTCTTACAATCTAGCATAACTAGATAGTAATATAAATTTAAAATTTGTTAACCCAGGTTTGCTTTTTAAGCCAGTACCCAGTCAAATTAACACATTATTTCTTTTATACATTTTGATGTCTGGCTTTATCGGTGTAAAAACTTAATGCATGTACTTTCTGGAGAAATGTAACAGTAAAAAGAAAATTCTCATAATCATTGATTCACATCTGGATCCTTAACTCTAGATTATTTTGTCTTGCTTAATCTATGTGACTTGATTGAGCTACAGTTTCCTTATTGGGGGAAAAAAAAAACCCTGTGATATAATATGAATTTCAAGAGGATTTTAAAAAAATGAAATAAATAAAAAAATTAGCCCAGACACTAGCTGGTGGTAGAATTCTGGTGTCCCCCCCCCCATTGCCTTTGGCTTCCTAAACATGGTTTTCTCTTCTGAATATTAAATACACTTTGAACAGACCTGAATGCTGTGCTGGTGGCAGCCTTGGGGGACTGTGACATGTTCTTCTGTCATAGTCCATGTGTCCCTTTTTCCTCTGGAAGATTCTGGCACAACTGACTCATATCCTATAAAATTGTGCCTTTTTACATGCAATTAGTAATTCAACATTCAAATATTTTTCCCCATTGATACCATCTATAAAATTATTATCATTATTATTTGTGAGAGCTTGGTCCCCAGAATAAAATCCAAGGAAGCAAGAAATTAAGAAATTCAGAGCAAAGGCTTTATTGGCAGCTCCTGGTAGCCAATATGGAAGACTGCGCGCCTAACAGATTAAGGGCGCAGTTTTTATCTTGTAAAACTGCAAACAGCTGCTGGTCTCACAATGCAAAGAGGGGGCTGGGTTTGTGGTGCACCACAGAACAGGAACACGTCGATTATATTTCTTGGGAAAAGCAAGGTTCAGGTAAGGGTTGGGCTAACAAGCAAGTTTAGATTAGGCAAACATCCTCTGGGGGAAGGCACATCCTGCAAACAAGCAAGTTTCCCTGCAAACAAGCAAGTTTAGATTAGGACATCCTGTAATTTCCTTGTAGTTAAATGTTTTTTAAGGAACAGCACTTTTTTATTATAGATAGGTGGAAGGGGGTGGGGGGATTACAAGAAACAAACTTAAGGCTTTTACGGGAAATGGAGACTTAACCTAAAAAGAACGGGGAGGGGAGGGGGTTGTGCGGTGCATACAGAACAAGATGGAGGCGCACTGGTTAGAGCTAGGCTACAACAACATTATTTTTACTTTCACTAACTTTTACCCCCTTTCATATTTGACCCAGAGATCTAAGGAAAAGCTTCCTTCCTCAAGACTGTACATCTTCCCACTTAGGAAGAACCAACTGTTTTCAAGGTTGATCCATAAACAATAAAATGGTTCTGAGCCTGAATCTCTCTCAAATAGTTGATGCCTTTTGATTTTGGAATTAATTTAGAGAAAATAAAGAAACCATGCCCTTAAATTACACAACCCAATAAATACCACTCTAATAATTTCATGATCCATTCAACAATTTAAAAACATTACACACTTATAAGATGTGAGTTCAAAAGATAAGGTCCAGCTTCCGTGGAATTTATATATGAATGGAAAAAATAATGAACAAGTATATCAAGTGAAGATAACCTATAAAATTCTTCAGAAATACCATGAAAGTATGGCCTTGTATGACAGTGCAAATGCTAAGAGGACCACTTAGATATCCATGGGGGTGACTTTCGAAGATACCTTGCTAACAAGATGGATTGAGACATCTAAAAATGTCTTGAAAATGTGTTTTTGACTAATGGAGCCCCAGGACTAAAGCCCAATGGCAATAACAAGTGTGAGTCTTCAAAGAAAGGCATGAAACCTAGTGTGCCCTGCTACTAAAGAACAAGGCAGAAGGAGAGGGTTGTAACTGATGAGACTCTCAAAGGAGTCCCAGTCTCTCTCTTCTAGATCTTTACATTCCCTCTTTTCAATATATTTTAAAAAAATTATTTCTAATCTGAATTGTGTCTGCTTTGTTTTACTAGTAGTACTGCAAAAACATTAGTTCCTACTGTGTTTATGTCATTTTCCTTTAGGTTTAAGTAAGCTTTGGAGAGTTGGTGAAGAAATTAACCCACATGTGTAAGATATCTCTGAGAGATAATGTACCTCAAATAGCACCGTATATTTTGGATTGTTGATCTTTTAAGAAGGGGATAACCTGCATTGGATGTCTTTAAAAAGACACATCTTCATTTATCATAAATTCTCATTACTTCAAAATCTTCGTTTCAGTTCAGGCTGTGCTAAAGATTAACTTTGTCGTATTATGAAAACCTGTGACAAAATCTCCCATGATAGATTTCGAGTTGGCATGTTCAATTTAATTCTGGTTTGGGAAAATGTCAACTCGTTAATACAGATGGATTTTGTTAATTACCACAAAAGTTTTATCTGTTCATGAAAGTAGGAAAGACTTCTATTTTGAAACCTTCTTCAGACAGATGTCAAAGGAAGGTTTTTTCTGCTTTTGTTTTTGTCTCCTCGTTTAAGTAGATAGTCTGGTCCTGAGAAGAGGGGGAGGGGAGCATTAATCCACATTATCATTTCAATAGTTAGTGATTAAAGGAGTTGATCATGTTCATCTATCATTCTGATTTCTGTTTCCCCTGAATTAAACACTGGTTTTCCACACTTCCCTTTGTAAGTCATCTTTTTCATCTTGTACACCTTGTCCAATTTGCCTGTTACCTGCATGCTGATTTATAGTTAATTTATGAGATGTCTTTGTCAGTGTATACTTTAGGCAGTGCAGCTGGTTTGAGAGTGAAGCTTTCCTTTGTAGAACTTGTGAATAGATTCAGGGCCAGTCAGTCTGTGGAGGGGAGTTGCTGCATAGCTGATGGGTGCCAGAGGGTTCCACTTCCCCAAAGCATCTGTCAGAATCACAAAGTCCTCTCATCACTGTTGCCTTAATGACTGTTCTGCCTCCTGTCTGCTTTCCCTACAATACATCCTCCAATCAGTACAACCACGACCTTTCTAATATACTCAGAAGTATTAAGTTAGAATCTCCTTGATTTATAATCCTTATGGGATTCCTTAGCAAACTACAACGTGAAGTTGAATCCATCAGACTTGCCTGTGTTCCTTAACAAGATTTCATTGAAGCCCATTCATCTCACTAGTTCACGTTTCATCCATGGTTGCTTTTGCCCTCTGAAGGCAGAGTTGAGTAGTTGCACAAGAGATGGTCCAAAAATATTTACCCTCTGGTTTTTTTCCAAGGAGTGCTGACTGAGCCCTATCCTGCATGACCAAACTAAAACCCAAACACAGTGGTGATACACTGTGCTCGATCTACTGGGCAGCCAACTCTTTCAGTGTACCCTGTTCTCTGAGCCATATGAATCACTCATCATTCCCACATCACATTGTGTATTCTGTCCCTTCACAGTCCCTTTTGGAATTCTTTCTACTCACCCCTTCCAGCCCAGGGACCCTGAAGCACTCTCCTTCATATGGATGCCTCCCCTGTTCTTTCTACTTGAATTCTGTGTCACATTCTTCTAGTACCACTCAGGACTCATTCAAATGGTTACCAGTTGGCTCTTTCTTGGGTATAGAACTGTGCTTCTCAGCTGAGAATGGTAGCTTCCAGCTGTCTTGCATGCCTTCCCCAGAGCTCAATCAGCCCAAAATGCATAGCAGGTGCTCAGAAAGTACATGTTTAATTGATATCAAAGACATGAAGTGACCATCCTGCATATAAACCAAACAAAAGCTGTCGATGTCCGCTCCCGGCCGGCAGGAAGGACACACGACAAAGTCTGGCAGTGGACAACCTTTTCTTTTATTTTTCTTCTCCGTACAGCCTGCCCTGGGATCACTCCCAGCCGAAGCCTCCTCTGGTCCGCTCCCCGCGGCTCCTTTCGGGCTTCGCTCCGAAGCCTCTACCGGTCTGCTCTCTTCGGCTCCTTTTGGGCTTCTATTTTCGGGCTTCTTCTTCCCCCCCAGGGGTGGCACCAGTATATATACGGATACAGTGTCCAATCATGTTAAAGTGAGCAAGGCAAGCTGATTGGCTAACATCATCAGTTGCCAGGCAGACTATATTGTTGAGCGGGTTGCTTACGCGGTAAGCAGGAAACTAACGTGCTCGATGGGAGGGGTAATCTACCTCAGGCTTTGCTCTTTCCTACAGGCCTCACGTCCGCCAAGTGAGGCGACCGGGCTCGGGGCTGCGGCTCCCAACAAAAAGCTACGTTACAGAAAAGCAAGTGCATCACCTAACCATGTCACTCAGTTTATTAATGTTGCTCATTAAGTGAACTAATTGACTGCATGTGGTAATTTCAGTGGAGACAGACAGTGCCTAGACAGAAGCAGTGAGCAGCAGGCTTGGCAGCAGTAAGGCTGAGCCTAGCTTCGCCTGCTCTGAGTGTGCCAGCAGCCATCATCCAACATCCCAGGCATCCCCTAGAAAACCTAGAAGGAGGCAAGTAGGAAAAAGGCCAGACTGCACACCAGGGGAGTGACAATCAGATTCCAAATTTCAGGTACCCATCCGAAGCAAATATTGACACTTATTTTCTCCCAGATATCACCTGCCTGCAGCCTAGAAGAAAATAGGTGTAGACATTTGCTTTCTAATTATATCTGTCCCATACTACAACTTGGGACATATATCTCTGGAATTACATAGGCTAGTGAGTTTAGTACTTTACAGGACACATTTTGCCGTCAGCTGTGACAAAACCTAATTATTAACATCTCACTGCAAGAGGCGTTGGCATATATTGGTAAAAATTGTCACAATGGTATATTCAGCAAATAGCTATGTTATTGCTGCTCAGGTGACTTAAATGAGTTCAGTTAAAAGGTGGAACTGTTTCCTTGGCTTCTTGCTCTGGGAGCAGAGCTTCTCAGTGGCTACTGAATACCCCAAGACTCTGAGAATTGATTTTCCTTTTTATTTTGTAGTCTCTGCTTGCTGCCTATCTCTACAGCCCATGATCTCTGCACCTACTCAGAGCAGGCCGTGTGGCCTTATGGAGAACCTCTGCTTTGGTCCTCTGGAGAGTTGGAGACAGGCCTCTTTAGTGAGTCTCCAAAGACTTAATGGGTTCAATTAGAAGCTCATTCTGCCACATTGTATAATTCTGTCCCCACATTCCTCTGCCTTCCTGTGTACCCCCAGACCAGAGTTAAGGAACCTTTAGCCCACATGCTAGGCTTTTTGCACCATTGGAAGCTCTAAAAGATTCACTATCCCTGTCCTAGACATTGGCTCTCTGGGAAGTTGTGTGCAAGATATTGGGGTGGAAGGATTAGCTCACCACTTATACTTCTAAGCTCACTGTTCTCCTATCTTTTTTGCCCACATCAATATAGCTGCAAACCAAAAACACATACTGTTCCATTTATCTTTTCCCCGTACCATTTTAGGAATAGACTAAATGGGAAAAAAAAAAAAAGGAGAAGAATAATTGAAAGATAACGTTAGATACAAGAAAAAGACTGTCTCAGAACATTCTGTCCATTTGAAAGCAAAGAAGTAGCCCAGAGTATTCCTGAAAGAAGCTACGTTGTGGCTTCTCCTGACCTACTGTCTGTAAAATGTAATTTAATCCAGAGTAGAGCAGACACTCTGGTCTGCCCTAACTTCACAGGGACAAACAGACATAAACCTGTAACACACTGTGTTGGATCTCAGAGTGAAGCCCCTCTGGTCTGGTTGTACTGTGAATGCTTTCCTTGACTGGTGTCATAGGCTCAGAGTGACGAGTGATGTTTGGTGTCTCAGAGCAGCAATTCTTTATCTACTGTAAGCTGCCTTTCTTCTCAAACTCAAGGCCATCATTCGCCAAAAGGATTGAACGGAGCACTAGGTCCTGTTCCCAGTTGGGTCTCTGCCCTTCTTAATGTAAGTACTTGTCATGGAGTAAAGTGCTCTGAAGCCTTCAGGGTCAATATGTGAAAATCACACATCCTTTTTTATTCAAATTCCCATTCATCTCAAGCTACCTTACTGTTTTAGTTTTTGAGCTTCTCACTGAAAGAGCTTTAAGCAACAGAAGAGCTGAATGAAAGCTCGAATGCAGATAAAACCAGGTTCCAGTCCCACCTGTGCCTCTTAGCAAGCTGTGCGCCCTGGGCAAGTTACTGTTACAGAGTCTTACTTGCTTTCATTTGAGGAAAGGTAAGAGCTATAGTATAATTCAGAAAATGGTTGAGAAACCAAAACACCCTTGACACACAGTAGGACCACAATGAATGAAAGCTACTCAAACATATAGTTTCCCTCATTTAGGATGCTTAGAAATGCAAATGAGTAATAAACTTTATATGTCTTTCCTATTCAGGATAGAACAGGAATTCCGACATACTTATTTCAATGTTCTTTATCCTTAACATTTTTTTAAAAAGTAGTACTTGTAATATGACCATGTCAAAAAAGGTTGAAAGCAATAGGGACACACTGGAAAGTATTTTGAGACAAATGGTACAAAGTGAAAAATGCAAAAAAAAAAAAAAAAAAAAAAAAGTGGTTCCAGTAATTCTTACATTGTTTTCAAAATTAGTTCAGGTTCAGATTCAACAAATAATTTCCATGTGCGAAAAACGCACCACATCCCATTGGGTTGGGCACACAGTTATTTTATTCCATTCTCGAGACTATTCTGTGTAGTTTGAAGAAAGTCAAGTATAATGTACTTAGTGGGTCTTCTCACATTGTGACCCTGGGGGTTGACAGGAGGACAGATTTCCTTAGGTTTTATGCCTGTGATCTGGAGCTTGTGTCACCCCAAGAACTGATTGTGGGCAGGCAGAATGGGTGCTCATATTGGGCGGGTTCTGTGTAAGAAATATGGAATCAAATTTTGTAGGTTCTAATCGTGGCTCCATTACAGTATGTGGATAATGATTGAAAGTTGAAAGTTGTCATTTGACTTCAGAAGCTCAGTTTCCTTATTTGTAAGAGGATAGATGTTAGTGTCTCCATTTATAGAATACAGGCAAGAGCTTTGAAGAAGGCTAACATTATAATTTTCATCATGGAAACCAAAATGCTTCTGGGCTGCACCTATTTAAATAAATGGTGCTTGATTTTTAAGTTTTACATATGTGTTGATCTAGAGCACAGATCATTAAGTAACCACATCAAGAAAAAGTAGTGGTTGCTATCTTACATGAATTGTGTATGTGTGCATGTGTGAAAACCAAGTCTGTATATGATGTGTCTCTGTAGATTAGCTTCCAGTTTGTATCTTTACTCTTATTTAAGCGGTAATTTTGAGAAAGTTCTTCATACCTCCAGGCTCATTGAGAAAAGCAACTTTCTCACCATCACCAGAGTTAAGATTCTAAGATTCATGCGTTTAGTAGATTTAAGAAAATATGTAATTTGGTTGCTTATCTCTGTAATCCTAAGGAATGGAAAAATCAGGATATGAGTATAGACTTAGGAAATGGTGATATACAGAAACATTTCTTTGTATAAAATATTGCATATCCAAGGCTCATGAATCAAGATGAGAAAATAAAACCCTAAATACTCATTTTAGAAAAATGTCTGTTCTAAAGTATACTTGAAATTCTTTAAGTGCATAGCTCTTATTAAGGATTTAGAGAAATGCTTTTGCCTCTAACCATAGGTTATTCTTTGACTAATACCAGATGTGTTGACATTTTTCCAGCATGTAGGATAAACCTAATATCTCAAGAGCTGCAAAGTACATTAGGCCGAAGAAGACAGACTGCAAGCAATGTTTGTTATACCTCTGTGTTAAAATGTGCACTGATTGTGCAGTTTTCCTCAAAGAAATGCTTGGAAAGTATGGGTTTTATAGAACAAATACAGAGAAACTAAAATGTAAATGTTTCAAAGGAAGCAATAACATTGACTATATTCCCAGTTCACATCTCTAGTCTCTTTTCTTCTCTCAACTGATGGAAAACGGAGTCAAATCCAAGCTGTGTTCTGGACTCCATGGATGTCTAACGAGTGTATCATTGTCGGGGTGACACTTCACCAAACCTCATGAGAATCCGCATATCTAATGAGTTGGGTGCAAGGAGAGACTTACCTACCTAATATTTGCTGAAATATTAATGAAAGCAGGTCAGCTTTGGGTTTTGCCTTCCTATTCATGTCTCAAGCAATTGACACAATATTTGAATTTGGACCTCAAATTCATGACAGGCAGCCCTTGAAAATAAGATCCTCCTAGATGTGGGAAGAAACAAACCTTAGATGCAGATGTGTCTCATCTATCGAGGCTAAGAATTAGGGACTAAGACAACAGGAAGATGGGTAGATTTGGAAAGATGTGACAGGCATTTAATTATTGTAGATGTCTATTTCATGTATTAAATTAGCAACATAGCCGAATCAGAGGTGGTTGTGAGTTCTAACCAGATGAATCCATGAAATGTAGATGCAGCAATCAACATAGTGCTCAACACGGAAGCCATGCTCATGAGGCTATAAATGTAATTTGCATTATCATTGTGGGAAGCTAACATAATTCCTGTCCTATTAAAAATCTCCATAATAAAAATAGTAAATATACAATATGGAGGTTTGTCTGAATACCCATGGTCAGGCAGATGCTCTGGTGGCTTTCATATGGCTCCAGCCTCTAGTGTGTTTGAAAATCAGCGAGCAGTGACCTGCTGTTGTCAAGATGATGCGAAGAGTTTGGGGAGTGCTACTGTCTGCTTGTGGGGTATGTGTATTTGCCAACACCTTGTAATTAAATCCAACCAAGGCCACAGGTATGTTTTTAGCTAGATTTGATTTATTTAGATGTTTTGCTTTAAAATGAATGCCAGGGTAAAATTTGTTTCTTTTGTTCCATAAATACCTTCAAAATCCAATCTCAGTATCAGTGACAGGTATTGATATACTCTGTCAAACAAGAAATATCCTCAGTTTCTAGAACTAAAAATTCAATGATTTTCAGCAGACTTTTCTAAGATAATAATGTAATTTATCTTTCAGAGAATATTAAAGGCAAATCTTGAAGGTGAGGGCAAAAAAGCTCATTTGTACCTCAAATTAGAAAGATAATTTAGGGAGAACAGCATTAATATTCACTTGAATTTAACAACTTGCAATGGCAAAGTTCATGTTAGTGATGACTTTTACCCAAGATTTTCTTTGCAAAAAGAAACTATTATATTTTCAGCTTCGAAAGCGAGACATTCTTAATGTTACATATGGTAGAATGGAGGTAGTGAACCACCTCAAAAGTGTGTGAATGATAAGTTATTTTGATTAAATTGTATATTTGTTGTGTTTAAGAAAATACTTCTTACAATTGTAGTTAAAAATCCTTCTAAAATGCCTGAATCTAACTTCATGTGTTGTTTTGATAAAAGCTGTTATAAACATAATTTAAGTATCATTACTTGCTATTTATATTATTTTACTCATAGTCTCTATGGTTAAGATTTCCTTACTCTTTAGATTTATGAATAATATGCAACACATAAGTACACACACATATATACACATGAATAACATTTAACACATAAGTACATCTCATTATATAATATGTAATTATTTAATGATATATATTACACATAATATGCTCACATTATGTATATATGTTAAATATCATAGTACTATATGGTATTATATGTTATGTATAATATATAGAATATACCATGTTTATATATATAGTTGGTATTGGAAAGTCTGTACTAATTGTAATATTTGAAAACACTCTTTGGCCTCCCATTTATTGAAGAGGAAATGTAGGTCCAGCATCAAACACTGTCTCTTGGATTCTCTTCTCCGTGAGGTTGAGGTGGAATACAGAGAGTCCTGAAAAAATTGTGCAACAGGCAAAATTTCACTCTTACTGCTCCTCCTCAAACTCCTTTTCATGAGTTCTTTGTGTTTTTTGCTACTTCCTATAATCCACCAACAGGTGTTCCCTAAGTTGGGAGGATGGCAGAAAAGTTGCCCATGTGTTCCTAAGTTGGGAGGATGGCAGAAAAAGTATGGTATCCAGCTCACGTGTAACATTATGAAGTGGCTACCCTCTACCCTCTGCAACTTTAGATTACATATGTTTTTTTCATAGTATCTTAAAAACTCTGCTTTGAACCTGCCCACAGGAAGAATACATTCATGCTGTGCTTAAATTATCTTCAAACTTGCCCTGGAAATCCAATTTTCCGCACATACCTTACACTAAAGTCTCTTTGCTCCTCATCAGGCTGTTCTCACTCCCTATTTTTCCCTCATGCTTTGGGGTCCCCCATGAATTCCAAGTGAATCACAAATTTTCGTGTATCTTCAGACTTTGCTCTGTCTGTTACCAAGATTAGAAGCTGGCTGGGAGTTGTCTGCTCGCTGAGTTCAGGCATCTTATGATCTCATCAGAGATGCAGTGTACAGTTGCATGACAATACAGAATAACAAACTTGGTGGTCAATGATGAAGCGACAAGATGACAAATGTGTCAGGTATTTGAGGTAAGAAGGCACTGCAGTGGTTGGTAGTGGGATGCATAAGTATGAGCCAATAGATCAGTTAATATGTCTAGGAAAGAGAAAAGAGAAGAGAAAGACATTGGTATTCACAGAAGAGACTGAGCAAAGATGAATCTGTGGAGGAAAGGCTTAGGAATTTGGAAGACAGATGGGCAGTGTAGTGGGAAGTAGCTCAGGGAAATGAAGTAGGCTTGGTGTGATGACAGCTGATGCCAACCTTCTACAGTTGGCGGAGGTAAGGAAGAGCAAGTTGAGTGTGATTTAAAAACATTTAGTGTCCCCTTAAGACTTCACCTCTTAGAGACCATAGGTCCAGTCCAGGAAGCATTTAGTAAGTGATCTTACTGCTGAATACGGCAAAAGGGAGTTGTGATATATTCAAATGATGCGCCTGCTTTTACCTGCTGAACTTTATCATACTTTCTTCTAGTCCCCCAGTCAGACTTCCATTCATATTCTATCACTTTTGGAGAGAGTGTTTTTTTTGTACCAGAGATCAACTGACTCATGACTGCACACTTGCAGGGCAGATGCTTATGCTTATGCCCCTGAGCTAAATCCCCTGCCAAAAGTGGTTCTCTAAAAATGACTTTGTGGTGACCACACAAATCTCAGATAGATTGTTTTTCAAATGGACAATCGTTGGATGCTCAACATGGTAGCAAACTTGCTCAATACAGGGGCTGCCATGTCTTTGTTTTGTAGGATACAATTCAAAGCCTAAACAGAATGGGAAATAGAATATGACTGATAAATTCAGGCAAGGGGACATTAATTTTTAATTTCATAAATAAAAAATAGCTCTAAAGGAAGATGCAAAAATTGATTTGGCACATTTTCTAAAGATATCTTTATTTTTGTTTGGTACTCTATACTTGTTGCTTTTGGGCTTACCATCTGTTCACAAATAATTCTGTGCTTTAGTTCTTGAGCTTTTGAAGAGACAGAACCTAACCTGTACTCTGAAACTCCCACTCTGCCAGAAAGTGAAAGGTATTATTAAGAACCCTCACTGATTCTGCTATTAAATCTCAGGAGATATTATTGAGACAGAGGCGATGCAGTACCACAATATGAAGACATTTGATGCTGTGCATACTGTTAGGCCATTAGCACACCCAGTACCACAGATTTAGATGATAAACCTCAAAGCCTCCAGGGGCATCTGGAGGCTGAGTCAGTTGTCTCGGCAATGCAATTATCTCAGCTTTTCAGTCTGCTCAGAGGCAGCAATGGCATTTCATTCAGCGTTCCATTCCATTAAAATATTTTGATACCTATTTGAATTTCATTCCCTTAATTTTTTTTTTTTACCTTTGAAGTCCTGTAATATAATGACTTATATTTATAACATTTTATAAGGGAACAAAGAAATGAAGAATCAGTGTGCCCAGAGCTCCTGTCCTTTCCTTGGGAAACTGGAAGATGTCCTTGAATAACCCCCTGAACATGGGACAGAATAATTTCATTAGAGTGTGCTGAAATTTTCTGGACAGCGTAGTTGGTGGGTCTACAGTAAAGACCCCAGCCACACAGACTCTCGTTGTTCAGTGATGGGGGTTTGGTTCTTCAAAAGCCATTTCTGATGTTCTTTCCCTTTTCCAGGCCCTCAGGGAAGTCCCCTTAATGTTAATAAATCCATAATGGTCACAAAAGCAGGAGTGGCATGTGAACTGCTTTGGAGGGGTTATCCTTTAATCAGCTCATGGAGGCTTATTTCTTTATTCATTCCCTCCTAGGGTTTGGCACCTGTGAAGGAGACTAGCTCTTTTGCAGTCATCAAGCATCCATAGTCTAGAATCATCTTCCTTTAGGAAAAATTACTGACTGGTCAAATCTAGATTATCTACATAGACAAATGAAATCTAAGATGTAGATAATCCAGAGTCATTCATAATTTTTTCAAAGTTCATTATGATGTAGGATATATTACATATTCAAACATAGCCTATATTTATCAAATATGGATACAGACACAGCTAATTCTTGATTTGATGACTTAAAATATTTACACTGTCTACTGAGATCTTGGTTTGTCAAGGAAAGGGCTCAATTTTGTTATTTAATGCCTGTGTTCAACCCATTTGGAGCCAATTTAAGGTTTCTTTTTTAGGTTCATTCTAGAATGATCATGAGCAGTAATTTTGGAAGTCTAAAAGTCTTTAGGCCTTGACATTAGGGAAGGAACATCGAGATTTTTAGGAAATACCTAGGAGGCTAGAGCTGTTGCTCTATGGTTACTAATAGCTCTTATGAAGACTTACATAGTTATCTGTCTATAACAGGAAATTCTCTAAATTACTTGCTTGTTTGATGCATGACCACCACATAAAATCATTTTTACAAATGTGTCCTCTAAACATGAGCGAGATCATATTATTAGACACATAAATAGACAGATTATGACATATTATTAGACACATTATGAAAATTAATGATAGCTGTTTGGCCTCTTTCATATGAAAGAATTTCCTTCACTACTAACTACATGAGAAAATTCAGCATAATTTATATTTGAGATGTGTGAGCAGTTTTGTTATAACTTCCTGGTATTCTGATGATGGAACAGACAAAGGAAGACATAGGTTGTCATCAACAGATTCTCAAGTCTCTTTGGAAATGTCATCAGACTGAGGTTTTTGTTGTTGTTGTTGTTTGTTTTTTTCAAGCTCGTTTGACCTTTATCAGAAATTGAATCTAGACAGAAAATGATCTTTTTTGATGTTGCTTTCTAACACTTACACAAAAGAAAGATTTTATTTATGTAGCTGGGACTCAGGCTCCTATTCAAAATCCTTGAGACAGAGTTACAATAGTAAGAAGTAAAAAATAACTTATAAAATTTCATAGCACAGTAGGGTAACTATAGTTAGCAGCATTTAATTGTATATTTGTAAATGAGTAATAGAGAGGATTATTAATTTGTTTAACACAAAGAAGTGATAAATGCTTCTGATGCTGGATATGCCAGTCTGATTGATCATTTGACAATGTATACATGTATTGAAATTTAATGCTTCTCATATATATGTGTAGTTTTCATAGTCATTAAAATTTTAATTTGGGCACCACTATTATGATCAGCTTTCACCATTCTTTTTATAAACACTTTTCTGGCACTCATAGTCCAAGACTAAACATTGAGGCATGCTGGGTACAGGCTTACCCAGAGTCATTCATAATTTTTTCAAAGTTCATTATGATTTATGGGTACATCAGCTGGGTAGGGTACAGGCAGCTACCCTGGAATCTGCTACCCTGGAAAGCTTAGAGCAGCATGAAACTTGCCCAGAACAAACCAGCCATGGTAGGATGGCTGCCATGGGGAGACACTGCCTTTGTCATCTGCTTGAGCTCAGTGGAGGAATATTCTGCTCAACTGTGTGGCTGTGAGATGACTATGTAGAAAAAGATGTGGGTATGAAGCAGAAGTAGACACGATGGGAGCCAGAAGAGGAGCCAATTCAAAACGCTTCAGGAAAATTTCACCTTCCCTCCGTTATGTCTCCATTTGGACTGTTCAGTTCATCACCAAGTCATCCTTCACAGGCTTGTTGGAAGGCCCTCTTCTGAGTACATCTCTGTTAACACCCTACAACCTCAGTGCATCCAAATCAGAAAATTGGCAAATCAAGTGCAGTTCTTTTCCCAGCTGCATTACTTAGTACCTAATCATATTCCTCAAAGCAATCCTGCCCACAGTGTTTTTATTTCTACTAAACATGTGAAGCTAAACCAATCCAAACACATCCTCAGGCCTTGTCTCTTCTTGGGTGGGTTCAGTAGAGACCCCTGTGTCTGCAGCCTTCCCACCTCTCAGCAATGCCCTGCTCCTCTGCAATATCCGAATCTTTTCTTGCATAGATTTATTTTCCTCTACCTCTCATCATCTCAGTTTTTGTCTCAGGAAGTAGAAATCTTTCCACTGTAACTGAAATGCACCCAGTGCTTTCAGTAAGATATACCCCGATACCAAGGTTTCTCAGAACATTTCTTTGGTTTTCTGGTTGGAAATCATTTATACTGAGTTCTTTTATTTCATTGTCTTGAACACAATTTCTTTTTGGAAATGGAAAGTTAAGTGTCACTTTAATGCATAGGCTAATTCATAGATTAGGCACATGCTCCAGTCTGCGGTGTACAGAAAACTAGGCCAAAAAGAGCATTCTACTTCAGCACGAGAAAGGGAAAGTGCTTAGAATAGACAACCGTGTGGGTGATGGATAGTTAACTGAGACTTCTGGTGAACACTAAAAATCCTAATTAAATATGATTTAATCTGGCTTATAATGGCAGAAAAGAGTTCTTACAGTTCTTTTGTCTGATTACATCACTTGCTACATTAAGTTCATTAGGAATATTAGGCAATGAATAAAGACCAAAGGAAATGAACCATTTTCAATGAATGAAGAAGAGTATGGGAACCATTTACTAACCAAGATGGATACTAGCAATAAACCGTGGATTCATTTCACTGACACTGTTCAAATGTGTATCTGTTGCCTGGTCTATTCAGAAGCACAGATATAAGGAATAAGATTTACAGTGTTATTTAGAAGTACTTTTTTATTTGGAGGGACAGGTGCTGAAGTTGATAACAGAAAATTTTTTCAATTATAGCCCATTTGTAATGTTATGAGAACTCAGTCATCCTATCAAGTTGGGAAAAGGGGAATATTTTATGTACTTTTCTGTTTTATTAGGATAATAGGTGGCTTCAATGGAAGGGTAGCTATTCCTAAGCCAGTTGCTTTTCAGAAACATGCGTGAAACCTTTCTCAGATAGCTGACTTAATTCCTGGGTTTCTAATAGCCAAAGGCTTTTGCATAGATTTGTGACTGTGAAAGACAAACCTTTCCAAAGCTTAAAATTATGCAGTGTTTTCAAAGAAGTAGCCATTGCACCTTTGTAGGAATTTTAATTTAATAGAGAAATGAAAGGAAAGCAGTCATATCTTCCAATCATGCCTAACCACTGTAGAAATATCCATTAAAATTCATACCATTTGGATATTCATGCCTATGGCTTTCCAAACTTTTTATTCGGTCCTATCCCATCCCCAACATCCAGGAGAAGCTACATTGCAGATGAAATGTAAGAGATTGCTGCTTTTTTTAGATTTGTAGGCTTTATATGAAAAAAGTACCTTTTCAAACAGTCTCTTTATAGTCATTAAGCCATTCTACAATGTGAAGATTATCATGATTCTCTTATAAACAGATCGGAGGCATAGAACATTGTTAGCTGGGCATTGATGAGGTCACAGTTGTGCTCAGGGAATTTGAACTCAGCAGAGTGTACCAAAAAGAAAGTGATGTAGACAGTCAAGGCAGGGAGATCCGCTGGGAAGAGAGTAATTCAGGAAATACGAATGTGAACACTGGAGAAGATTATGGCATTGAAAATTATGAAGAAAGGCAGGTACTGCTGATGGGATATGGATAGCAAATTTTTGAGGGGGACTCCAAAATGGCTTTTCAGTTTTAAATTTAGAATATTGAGTTTGGAGTTGTATTTAAGGGCTGATTTGATAGGGAAATGGGAAAGGGTCATTTCTGTGCTGTCATAGGACTTACAAACATCAGATAACTAGAGACACAGCTGTATCACAGCATACTGGTCTAATAGCATTGGTTGGAAGCATAAACTGTAGTATTTGTAAATTCTGACAATGCAAAGAGAACCTCTGACCCAAAGGTGCATCAAATTTTCTTGAGAGGTAGAAGGTGATGAAAAACAAATAAGCAAACAAAAAATCATCACTACAGAAATCTATGATTAGTGAGCTCATTCTTTTAATATGTACAGTCAACATTTTAAAAATAATTTTTCTTTGCAATTTCTGATGTTTTTATGTTTGGTTTCTATGACCAGCTGCTTTGACCCAAGTATCATTTCCTCCTAATTGATAATTGATAATATATTTTCTGCAGAGAGATTTAATAAGGAGATACATCCTTCCATTTTCTTGAAGCCCAGAGGTCAAACTGGGAGAAGATGGTAACTAGTGATCCTGACTAAGCAAGAGCAAAGTATTCTTTCCCTACAATTCCTGAACCCAGCAAGGCCCTGATATCTTGAATTGAGATTCCTGCCCAGAGATTCATGGCAAATTGTCCAAGAGAGCCTGGGGTGTATTTAAAAGAAGGAACAATAGTGGAGAAATGTTGAGTTCATGAGTAACTTAGATGCCTGCCATTTGAGATTGCATTACTAACCTTCAATATCTTTGTCCAGGTATCAGCAGGCTGCCATGCCAGAGTCAGGAAAGATGCTTCCAACAGTATGGATGCAGCCATTTGGGAAGAGACTTGAGTTAGGGTATTCCAGAAGTTGGCAGTCAAGGCCTTACCTCTGCACCTCACTCAAGTTCCTGTGCTTGGTTTGATGAATTGATTGATTTCTTTTTATACTGCTTCTCTTATTGATGTGTTTTAAAAGGTATCAGTGATAGTGCTTTCTCTCCTACAATCTATATTTCCAGTAGAATCCTGTAACAGCCACTGTTGCTCCTAAAATCAGTTAAGCACTCAGGGAAGATGTCCTAAGTCAAATGTCCCTTGAAGATTATCATCATCCAGAATTGTTTTTCTCTTCTGTCTCCCTTTTATAACATGCAGGCTTATCATTCTGTATTTTTTTTGAAGGTAGCTATGAATTAACTGCATGGCCAAAAATGTTGTACATTTGTCTCTTCCTGGGGTCAGATTTGTAGCAGGCAGAGAAAGGAAGAAGGTCAGGGATACGTGTGGTTAACCCAAAGTGGTTTCCTGTCTATTCTGTCAGGAGACAGGGGATCAGATTCCTTGGGCCCTTGGTGTGATAGAAGGATGGTGTGAGGTTGAAGAACAAGACCTGATGAGCACAGCTTAGTACCCTTCCCACCTGGGTAGCAGTGCTGTCATGTCTTACATATTACGACTGCAAGTGTGATTGCATGTGTAGAAAAAAATCCCTTGTGCTATTCTAGATTTTTAAAAATTTAAAAACCATTCTATCACCTTTTTGGGTGCTAATCTTCCTTTTTATCTAACTCTGAGAGTCAGATTCTACATCATTATTACTGAACTCAGAATTTACTCATTAGGAATATAGTGTTTTTTTCTTTTTTTAACTCTTGACCCAACAAAGAATTGTTAAATTTTACAGCAGTGTTTGCTGATGATCCTAAAATATCCCAAATGATCCATTGGTTCAGACAAACTTTCCAATGCTATTCTTGGAGAAATTCAGTGATTATTACTTTGGGTGGGAAATTTTCCTGCTCAGGTTAACTCCTTTAGTTAAAAATGCTATCTCTGATCAGCCTGTGTGGAGCTGTGCCTCCCCTGGTGCCGACGGGCACAGTTATGCCCCTAGCAGAGCATCAGACCTGTCAGTCCAGTGTCTGCACCATCCACAGAGCCCTTTTTCCTTTACTCCTTCCTCCAGAGACCTAACAGCCCCTCCTGCCTGTGGTACTTTTATATATGTCCGAATGCCTAGCCCTGTGTAATCAGACAGCTCTCAGCTCAGCAGCTCTGCTAATTCCACATTTGGAAAAGAGTCTCCCTTGCAGACGCTTACTAACGACAACATAACAGCTTCATGTGATGAATGCTGGTGGTCATGTTGATAGCACGACTGGCCACTACAGCGTGTAAGGCCGGCGGGCCACTGCAGCCATTGGTGTCTTCTCCCACACCAGAGATCAGCTCTTCATCCTGAAGCTCTTGAACATTTTGCCCTGAATTTTTCTTTATTGGATTGTGAGGAAGATTCATCTCTGTCATTGTATCCATTTCATTTTATCCCATCCTGTCTTAATTGAGTATTACTTCTGGCTTTCCTTGATTCTCTTCTTGATATGAAAGCCAAGACTGAACTCTGTTAGGTGTCAAGGCCAAATAGATGAACCTGCCAGCACAATCCCTGGAGGTGAACTTATGCTGCTAATGCATCCTTCAGCTCAAAGCCACATAAATAATGCAGCATCTCCTGGCATGTAGTACTCTTGGGTCCAGGGAATGAGCACCATGCCATAAAAATCCAAGACCATATCAGGGCACCATTTTCATTAGCAGAGTGAAGAATGAAGTTAGGACTCCTCTTTGCATCTTTTCTCATATTTTTGTTGTCCCATGTCCATAGAAACACATAGAATTCTATAGTTGTTAAACATTTAATGACCTCTGCAGAGCCCAGTTTAAAAAAAGCACTATGTTTTAAAATTTCATCTGTGGTCCTGCTCACGCTGTTTGGTTATGTGTGATCACTCAGTTTTACTGTCTGTACAATAAATACAATAGTCACACTGATTTTGTGGCTCATATGAAGGTACAAATGTTGACTGTTTCTTAACTGTACTTGCTAAGATTACTGCAACATCATGAAAGGCATCTTTGGGGGCGGAACAATCAAATGAAAAGAGGGTGGGACATCGACTTCTTTCTCCCAAGATCTCCACAACTCCAGTGGATTCAGCAATAACACAGAATTCCCCAGAATGTGATCTGAGACACATTTATTTGGTGAAATCATCAGTGTTATGCTGTGCCATCTTCTTTACTCAGATTGGTGAAATATTTCTCCAGAAGAAGTTAAAAATGTAAAAAAAGATTTATTTATTGAAAGATGTCGAAGAACCTTTACTATACTTTAAAGTTCATAGAAATCTAAGAAGGGAAAGAATGTACAGTGCATTGGTCAGTTTTCGATTACTGTCACAAAATAGATGAAGAATTTAACTCTGTGATGAGGAAGGGGTAATTTAACTCATAGCTTTGGTGGGTTCTGTACCCACGCAGGCACATCTTGCCAGGTAGCAGAGATAGGAGCATGTACTTGAGCATAACAGATCTTGAACAGGAGCAGAGAGAAAGGATCAGTAGGACCTGGAGTGCACCTTCTGTAACAGTCCTTTGTGAGAACTCAAGGGATCACACAGGTTCTCATGGGCTTGCTCATGAACTACCCTATGACTCTAGTGAGTCTCTACCAGACCATACCTTCCAAAATTCCATCATTAGTAATCAGTGCTACCCTGACAACCAAGCCTTCAATCATGATGCACTTTCCAGAGATGAATAGGATATTCAAACCACAAGAGACATTCAGATTTATCTGTGTACCGTAACCTTTTCTGAGGAGTGTTGTTGAACTAATATTCGTATAAAATTTGTTACTAGGAGCTAATAAAATACAGGACAGAATTCAGTACTAACTGCATGATCTTCATGCTATAAGGATCAAAAAGTCAACAGGATGGCTCCTGACAGTAAAGCTCATGGGGAAGAGATGGCTGTTAAAAGACCCAGGGAATCTGCAAAGATGAAGAGAGGCTATGAGCAAGCATTTTCTCATTTTACATTTTTGACATAGTGACAATGAGCATGTCCGCTTTGTAGAAGAGGTGAAGTGAGGTTGGATAGCATGTGCAGAATCACACAGCTATGAATCCATGGAGGGAGTATTCAAGATCAAAGTTTCTGCTCTATATGACAGGTGCTACCCAGGGAGACAGCCTCAGGCCGTTAGCTGGTTGGCACGAGCACTGCCTGCTACAAGTGACGCTGAGGAGGGGGTGCAGTACCAGACCACAGAGCACCCGGGAATCTGGCACAGAGCTCAGGCTGTTGTGGAGAGTACTGCACACAGTATTGGTGCCTGTACTCGTGTGGTCTTAAGTGCAAAAACACCCTAATAAGGGAATAAGCCGTCCAGAAGAAATGGTTCAGTTGGCCTAAATATTCCACAAGAATTAGGTGTGGCTCTGATCATGTTTAGTAGGAGAGTACTTTTAAATCCCTCATCTACCCTTTTCTCTAGCAAGCTCAGATCACACACACACACACATACACACACACACACACACACACACACAACTTGCCTTGGTGAGCTTAAGAGATAGACTTAAAAAGCAAACATTTAGTGCCCTTCCTGACTAGTAATGTTGTCTGTGCTTCATTTGTTTCACTCATTTGTGGTAAAACTCTATGGTTTTGGTACTTAGCAGCATAGAGAGAACCAGCTTGGGTCTACTAACTGGTGATAGGAGAAAAGAAAATCCTAGAGTGCCTCTACCCACAAACCCGCTACAGGAAAGGAAAGAGCTGTTTTCAGTATTGATATTTTGGTTAATGGGTCAGCTGCAGGCTCAATTTGTTTGTTCATATTATAAGAAGAGCTGAACAATTCAAGTTTGTCAGTATGCATATTTTAACAAGGATGGGTAAAGAATAAGGCATTTTTAAATCAGTGAGTTTCAAGTGATGCAAGTGGTGGAACATCAGGAGTGTGATACAACATTGAAATGTTTAATTATTTTTATATTTACCTCCATAGACTAGGACTCCATGTGATGACAATACTGATAATTTTGCATGCAGAAATATAAAATTATACTCATGGACATTTATAGCTATTAAAGATTTTTTTTCAAACACTATTCAGAATTTTCTGTATTACATAGTCTGTAATTTAACTTTTCAGTGAAGTAGGCTTAGAAGTTTTAAGTGCCTCATATTTAAGGAGAATATATTTTAAATGGTACTAATCAGATTCAATTATTTTGATTTTGGAGCAGATCAAAAATAGTGGTTCACAAATGTTTTTTATTTTTGCAAACAATTTGTATTGCAAACAAAAGCATTTGGCAAAATGTTATTTTTGTTTACAAACTCTGGCCATTATTTTCAAAATAATGAAACAAATTAAGTTTGTGAAATGATCCATTACTCTACTGTATGTTTTTGCAGTGTGACTTGGTTGCTTCACTTATGCAAACTTTGAGATTGGATATTTACAAGAAATATATTTTCAAGAAGTATTTTTATAGGAAACGTTTAAAATCCTCTCAATCAACAAGACTGTGTATTAAGTTAACAAATAGTATATTGTTATAAATATCGCTATTTGTTAAGTACTTAAGATATGCTACATGCTATATGTATATAAAATTTCAGAATCTTCATCTCTTTGAGATAATTACATACAAATACATTGAGATGCACAGAGCTCAGGTAACACGTCTTGAACTCCAGGCTAACTTGTAAGAGTCATTCCTCAGATCCCCACCTCCCTGAGACCATGCTCACACAAAGCCTTGGCACCACTGGGTTTAACTCCCCTGCAGCCTATGCAAATTTCAGTTACACTCACCAAGTACATGATTTTAAGAACAGAATACCAACACATATAGTTGTTTCCTTTCTCCCTTTTCTCCTTTCCCCTATCCCAGTTGGTCTTTCCTCTTTATCATCTTCTTTCCATTTCATTATTACAACATCTGTTATACATTTTGGATCTTATTATTCTTCCAGCCTTATTGCATTATTATTTTTAGTACTAGGGAGACAATATCTTATTTATAAATGTGATTTATTTCACTTATAAATATGGTCTCCTGGCCTCCATTTTCCTATAAAAGCCTCAAGACTAGCCTTTTTTATAGCTGAGTGATACTCCTTTGTATAAAAATATCACATCTTTTTTTATCCATTCTGTGGTTGTATGTATGTTGGTAAAAATATAAAAAGGTAAATATGTATTTGCATGCAAGATAAATAACTGTACTATCACCCTCTGTCAGTTCATCAACAACAGTTTGTGTTGTCCTTGTTTGATTATTTTTGTGCCTAGATCTTGTAACCTGAACAATTACTTCTAAGATAACAATATGCAATATATTAACTACTGCTAATTTCCTACTGTTTTTTTTTAATTCTGTAACATTTCTATCATGTTTTTGTTTCGATTTTTAAAATTAAAAAAAAAAAACCCACCTGATACCCACACATACTAAAAAGAATATAACACCA
Organism: Cavia porcellus; assembly: GCF_034190915.1. Lineage (NCBI taxonomy): Eukaryota > Metazoa > Chordata > Mammalia > Rodentia > Caviidae > Cavia > Cavia porcellus. The sequence goes on from NW_026947501.1 coordinate 33,131,250, forward strand.
TATATAAGGCTGAAGTTTCCAGAACTGAAGCAGATGCTGAGGCTTTGGCTTTGAGTATCTCATATCTTTCCTGTTCTGCCTGCTAGCAGAACAATTCAGAGTTCAGGGCACTCTGATAAGCTGCTTTGAAGTGTTGTCTGTTTTTTGTTCACTTCTGTGTCTCCTTTAGCTGGCATCTTTCTCTTCCTTAGGCTGCCCTACTGTGTTCTCTCTGGAATTCCTGTGCAGAGCCATGATCCGAGCTTGGCATGGCCTAAGAGTGGAGACTTTGTTATACTGCTCTTCAGTGTCACATGGCATCAATGGTAATGCACTTGTAGCCAAATGAGTCTCAATATTATCGTGCAGATGGGACATACTTTGATTCTGATTTCTCCCAGTGGGAATTTACAGATCTATTCCTTCCTGAAACAAGAACCAGAGATACCCAGAATCTTGAGCTTACCTCAGTTTCAATTCTCACTTGAGATTTATTACTTTTCCAAGTCTCAGTGTGCTTCTCTGTACAATGTGGGTGGGGACCATTATCCTGTGAGACAATCGGGAATATTTAGGAACATAAGGACATATAGCTTTATGTAGTACTTTCTCATAATTGAGAGACTATACTAATTAAATTTAGATGAACTAGAATATTTTCAATCTTTTTCTTTTCTAATTGTTTCAAAACTTTATCAACCACCTGAACAGGAAACAAATATAAATATTTCAAGTTTACTGGTAAATACAACCACGGTGACTACATGAAGAGCTTTTATGGTTTGCCTAAAAATTTGTTAGTAGCGGAAAGAAATTCAGATTTCCTGAATCCCAATTGTGACTTAGGAGACAGACTTTACAGTGTTCCTAAAAACATGCTATGCAGGAAGATGACCACACTACATGTATGGTGGAGTATTTCTGGGGACAAAATGACACGATCTCCCTCCACTACCCAAGGCATTAGAAAGAAGCTACCATCAGCTTACTAACATAGAGAAATATTCCCTTTCTGTAAAAATTCTTAGATCTGAATCAGTGTCTTTAATAGTTCTCATTAGAAGATCCAGGCCAAGTTCGTATTTGTTTTCTTGCCTTTTCAAGAATAGAATGAAAACCAGAGTCGTCCTGACTTCTGATTTTTAAATCCTGTATGATCTGGAAATGAAACGTATATACTCTTTGGATACCACTCTGGAAGACGAAGTGTATTGCAGACCAGGCTGTTTAGAAAGCACAGTTGTTATTTATGTTTCTCTATCTTTCCTGCAGTCACCCCACTGTGCTTTTAAGGAGGATTGGGGAGGGAGAAGTGAATCCCCGCAGTGAGGAGTAATGAGTTTCCCTAGCTTTTTCTTGAACCAGCTCTTTGGAAAGCTAACCTGCTCCCCAGGCGCTCACTACTAATTAAGAGGAGGGGTAGCTGTATTGGTAGATATCTGTTGAAGCAGTTCTCCAATTCTTTTCATCACTTGAACATCAACTTCCTTTTCTCCTCAACTCTCTAAGAGTATTTATGCTTGAGAAGAGCTCAGGAGACTGTGGACTGAGACTTAGGGAAATTACAGTATAGCTACAGGTTTAAAATTCCTTTTCTGTTCAGATTCAGGATCTGCAATCGGATTGCCAGAGTTTGCACCAAAGTCTTGCCGCTGTCTGTGTGTCCTGGGTGCATCATTTACCTACCCACTTTCATACTTAGCCTTACCACCTGTAGGACACAAGTAGCAGTACCATCCTCAGTGGGCTTATTTTGAGTATCAGAGAAGATTACTTATGTAAATTACATTAATACTCTCACAATCTTCCTTCTCAGTAACTGGCCTTTCTGGGCATTTTATCAGTCACTTATTTAGCTAATGATTATTCACCATAAACTTTGTGCAGTACGAGGTTATTGAGAACTTTACAGAAAACTTTCTAGCTCCTCAGGGACACTAAAATACCAGACATCATACATGCTGTGGCATCGAGGAAGCATCTTGGATGCGCTGAAAGACATCTCCTGCTACCTTGCATTATGGTCAGATTCAGAGATCTAAATAGAAAAGAAAGAAGCAAGAAAAATAACATGATCAATGGTTTAGATACATTTGTAACTGCATTTTCCTGCACGATCTGCAGTGAATCTACTAATCAGAAAAGTTTAGCTCCACACCTGGGCCTTGAGTGTGGTTATTTCTCTTCAAGAACTTCAGCCTTCTGTTTTTCTCTCCACATCATCATTTTAAGGCATAGGCTTCCAAATGCCATTCCTCTTCTGAAGCCAATATGTTTTTTACACTTGGAGTTAGTTGCAATGTCTTTCACAGCTCACAAGTCATTGGGAAGATTTGATGTTCCTTCTGCTAAAATATTACTGCCTGCAGACTCAACTGTGAAACGCAGCTGTCTTAAGTGTTGGCACCGGCACCGAGGGTGACTCTCAAAAATCACAGGCATGCACATGTGTACACATATACGTATATTTACATATATGCATAGAATAGGAACGAATGTGGTTTTATGATGTGAGGAGATTCTGCTCAGTTATAGGTAGTGTTCTTTCTGAGCAATTTTGGAGACAAGAATCTGAGCCCTGGGGCTGGGGATTTAGCTCAGCAGCATAAGCCTCTGCCTTGCAAGCAGGCAGTCGTGAGTTCGATCCCCGGTACTGATAAAAAGGAAACAGACAAAAAAAAAAAAAAAAAAAAAAAAAAAAAGAATCTGAGCCCTGCAAACTGGTGTGTGTGTGTATGTGTGTGTGTGTGTGTGTGTGTGCGTGTGTGTGCACACGCATGTGTGTGTGTGTGAAGATCTAGAAGTAGAAATGAAAAGGCAATTCAGCAGCTTTGAGATTGCTGGTTATTCAGACAAGAATATTATTTCAATAAGAGAGGAAGGGAGAAGGATAGGGGACAGGGTTGGCATAATGGAAGAAAAAAATGCAATAGTGCTTTTACACGTGGGAAGGGGACCGAGAGTTTAGTGGGAGGGAAAGGAGACTTAAAAAAAATAAAAAATGTTATGTCCACATACAAATTCCCTACAATAAATAGAATTATTATGTACTGCATTCATGCACTAATAAAAAATATTGGTTCAAACTTAAAATTTCACTAAGAAATATTTCCCTTCTTGGTATCTTCCCAAAGAGTTAAAGAATTCTTATAATAGTGATATACATATGATCATGTCTATAGCAGCACAACTCATAATAGGCAAATTTTGGGAGCATGCTATGTGTCCATCTACAGGTGGATGAGTAAAGAAAATATGAGAAATGTGCACAGTGGAGCACTGCGCCGCCACAGAGAAGGATGAGCTTGAGTGATTTGTGGGAAAACAGACTGACCTTGGGGCCATAATGTTAAATGAAATAAATCAGAAACAAAGTTTAAATATTGTGTGATTTTTATAGGAGACACCAACAATAGAAATAAAGAGCAAAGTAAGATAAATAATATGATGTAGTGAGTTTGATTATTTTCTAGTGAAAAAGGGATCCAGAATGGAGGAAGAAGGGAGGAGAGAAGGATAGGTGATTAGAAAGGATTGAGATGTTTTATGCAGGAGTACCACTCCCCAAAGAAAAGTAGTCAGTATGTCCTGAAAACATGTACTAATAAAAACTGAAAAAAATGTAAACTTAATTGTTAATCTGTAGAGGGTCAGCTGCATAGAAATAGGAAGTAGTATTAAGTAGAGAGTAAATAAACTGAATTTTATAGTTGGTCTGAAAGCAGCCATAAGTTCAGAAAGTGAGCAAGCCCAACAACAATCTATTATCTCAACACTGACAATTGCTATAAACTCCTAATTAGTAACTGGACTAGCTTACTTATGAATATAAGAAATAATGTTATTGTTAGTAATAAAGAACAAATTCTCCCACCCACTGCTTAAGAGCACAGAGAGTGAGAGAGAGAGAGACTAAGGAGAGACAGATGCAGCCAGATGTCAGAGCCAGGATACATTCTTATTTAGAAGATTGTTGGCAGTCTTACTTCTTTTATTTGGGGTGGGGGGATTGGGAGTGGGGATCGAACTCATAACCTGGTACTTGCCAGGCAGGCACTTGTGCCACTGAGCTAAATCCCAGGCCCAGCAATTTTATATCTTTAGCATGGTTTCAACACTAGATCCATAGGTTTTCTTTGCCTTGCTACACTTTACTGAAACCTGAGAAAACTGCATAGGCTCATTGAGGTATCCTTCCTCATCTGTAAAATGTCTCTTACCTCCAATAATCTTAGAATTAAATGTGTGCACATAAATAGAAATGTCCTTTGCAACATGTCTGATTAACTTTGGGATAAATAGTTCCCTATTCCTTTTTTCTTCAGTTGGTGTGGTTTATATGAGCAGGGTAATGAAAACCTTCCTACTAATTCTTTCTTAGGAATTTTCCTAATATAATTTTTCCTGATGTGAATCTGACCTGTAGGTTGGAGGCCACCCCTTAGGTGACTGAGCTGACTCAAGGTCCTCTCCTGAGCTGCCCTCCTCACATAGCCTGCGGGTCAATTGCATTAGGTGATTTTAAACAGATGCAATAATCTTCCAAACATTTTGAAAGTATCCCTGATGTAGGGCATTGTCTTATAAGCAATCTTATAAAGAAAAAAAATTTCACACTTAGTTTTGAGCATAGCTTTTTGGAAAATAGGGGCCATTGTACATATAGGAAGTGCTTCAAGAATCTGTTCTCACCCAAAATTGATACAGAAATTGAAATGCATCAAAATCTATGAAATCAAGGCTCTCCATGTATAGATTTTGAAGTGTAGAAGCAATGTCCTCATTGATGGCTTAAGTGTGACTGTACCACTGTCACCCTTGCTGTATGTAAATCAGATCGCCAAACCAGGAATGTAAAATTTACTGAGGGACACAAGGGAACCTCCCATTCTTTGTGAGAGGAGTGACACCTCTTACACGTTTATTTCTATCCCCCTAGCGAGGAAATGATTGGTGCTTATCATTAGTTTGAATACTTAGAATCTTTGCTAAATTTAAAGACTTTCAGAAATCATCACAACATAGTGGACACACAGAGAAAACCTGGTTTATAACCTTGATCACTGTGTTAACCACTTTTCAAACAAACTTTTGGCAGACTCCACATATTTAACATAGAATGCAGAAATATTCTTGTCAAAGCTGGAGTCTTGGCTCCCTTCCATTTGAACTTTTTCTTGCTTTTTTTTCAACACCTTCCTTTATTCTTTCCCCGGTCACCACTTCATTACATGAGGTTGCTCAGCACCCAGCAAGGACCAACCACAAGAAAGAACTCCGGAGTCCCAGGGCTATTTCTGCTTGTCTCAGGTAGGTGACTGTCCTTTGAAAGAGGCAAACAAATGTCCTGTTGTTTTAAATGATTGGTTTCTATCAAATGTTCTTTTTTGTTAGGCATATGTAAGCAGTAAAGTTCTTCTGCGTTCCTTTGTCCTTCCAAAAAACAAAACAAAAAATATAAACAAACAAGAAAACACATGCCTTCTATTTGACAAGTATTGGTTAAGCTATTCTTATGTCCAGTCTTTTTATGAGATGCTAAACATATTTATGTTTAAAGTTATTTATTACTTTAAAGTGCTCAAAAGCATTATATTTTTCTAATGCACACAGATGGGTTGTGTTTGAATATTACTGAGCACGTAGGTCATAGGCCTGGGGGCTTTGTGGCAGCTGAAACGACTGGACACTGCTCCTCACCATGAGACAATACCGGGGAAGACTTAGGAGACACTCAGCACAGCTGCACCATGGATAGGCCCTGGTACTGTAGCCACTGCACTGTATTCCGGGGACTTTGTCCGGTCTTTCTCCTTTCATGAGCTCTCTGAAGGCTGGCAGTGTTTTATTAGCCTCTGGTTGCTCATTGCCTAGCATGGTGCTGGGCAGAGAGAGGGTGCTTTGTTCATGTTTGATGAACATATGAGGATATGAAGATGCTGATGGGAGTGATCCTAAGCAGTTAGAGTTTCCAATTCACAAGTTGCTTCCACTTGCCAGATGTGTTATCTTATTTGAAATTCATTGTGTTGAGAGAATGGTCCATGAGGGGCTCTTGAAGAAAGACTGCCAATTCTTGAAGTCAGTCTTATTAAGCAGTGTCTTGTTGCCTCTTTGGAGAAGGGAGTTCCCTTTTCTGAGAATCTTAGTCTATCAAAAAATGTTTTACAACTACAGTGGTTTGCTATGCCAAAATTCTCTGAAAGCATTTTCAGTAAAGGGCCAGGCATAATATTTTTGGCTGTAAGGGCCATGTGGCTCTGTCACAGTTATTCAACTTCTCTGTGATGGCGTGAAAGTAGCCTTACGTACTGTGGAACAAATGACATATCTTCCAATAAGACGTCATTTTCCACATCAGATGATGACCTGACACATCATAGTATGCTGGCCCAACTCCTACTTTATAGTCTAAAATTCTCACGAAGGTATTTGCCATGCCAGCTTGTTTTGTTACCTGCTATTGATGAGAATAGATAACATAAATGATCTCTGCATATTTCCTGGCTTTGTGACTTCAGAAACACTTCTTGTTTCATGTTGATAGAAACTTTAAAACAATCTCAAAAAGATCTTCAATCCCTGATAGTTTGGATTTTCAAGGTTATCTCATGTATTTTAAAATCCAGATGAATCCCTTTCACATGATGTCTATAAAATGAACTATTAAAAGCATCAACAATCAGACTACCCAAAACACGAATGTGTTGCTCTTAATTAAATATCTTCATGCAGAAGAAGCAAGTAGTAAAATTGAAAAAATGCAAATAATTTCTAACTGAACATTCAGCATTACCTTTTTAAGATTCCTTTCAACTGCTCCAAAAATAGCTTGGATCAATAGGCTGTTTCCTAACAGTCCTAACAGTCCTAACAGTCTAACAGTACATCAATCTATTTTCTTTATTTTTCTCAACCAAAGATAAACCCAAACATTTTCTTGTGTCTCTTGCAGAGCATTACTGGTTGCCTCTGTACACCAGTGTTACATCCATGCCATGCTAGTTACTGAGTAGTTCACCAAGCAGGAAGAGTCCCTCTGTACTTAGAATTGGTGGCTGATGCATCAGTCTTGTTTCCCCACATTGTGCATAATGCTGTTAGTAGCAGTGAGCATCCAGCATTCTTTTTGCTCAAGAAAGCCAGAGCCAATACAAATAGGAATTTCACTCATAAAGTACCTTTGTGTTGATTCCTCATAAAGTGGAGTCAGATTCACAGGTCTCAGCACACCATGTCCACTAGTGCTTCAATGTGAAAGATCAAAGGTAGTAAAAAAATTTGTTTAACATGCAATTAGTATTTTCAAGGTAGGACTAGGAATGCAGTCTATACATTTTTAACACTAAGGAAAACAATGTTGTTCAGATTTTATAACTACAAAATTACTAGATATTATTATTATTGCCTTTAATAATAATAATAATAGACCATGGTCCATTGATTAGAACTTTTTTTGTGTGTTAGGAACTGAACTCAGGACCTAAGACTTGTCAGGCAGGCACTTATGGTGCTGAGCTATATCCTCTACTTTTAATAACAATTTTAATAAATCACTGTATGTCTTACTCCTGTGAACTTTTAATTCTTCTAACAATGATTTCTGTAATAGTTCTTATAGTAGGATATCAAAGGTAGGGCAAGGAGCTCAAGAGAAGCTGGAAAGATGCTTTTTTTCCTACCCTGGTGAAGGACTTGGTTCCAGAGGACCGATGTGGTGAGCAAAGAAATGGAGTTTCATGAAAAAAAGTATTTCATTCTGTGATCTTGTCTGTTGTTCAAGCTTTCCTCATCTCCTGAGACATATAGTTCTTGTAATAAAGCCGTATACTTATGTAACTCTTCATGTTTTTCAAAGAACTGGTATGTATCATAATATCCTTTGATTCTTGCTGAGAAAGCACTGACCATAGTGCATATGCAGAGCTATATGTTATTTTAATGACAACTGAGCTGACCAGATCATTTTCTCTAGACACTCAGAAGAGGGCCTGCACTTACACAAATACATAAGCATGTGCTGCTAATCATTTGCTGGTGCCTCTCCCTCTCTTCTTCCTCTTTTTTCTCTTCCTTCTTCTTTCTCCCTATAATCTACTCTCCCCTTTTTCCTCCTTCTCTCCTTCCCACTGTCCCCCATCTTTTCCCTTTACTTTTTCTCATATTTATTGGCCAACAGCCATGAAACTGTGGAGTTTACAGATTCTACCAAAATTCAGAATGTACTTTTCCAAAAATAAATACACTGATGAGATAATAGCTTTGGGATGATCCTCTACTAAACACTAAGTTATTCAGCCATATAGATTTTCCCTTTTCCCAGAGAACTTCTTTCCTTGAATCCCCTTAAGAATGGAAGGAATGGGAGAGTTAAAGGAGGAGCCTGTAGACTATATGGGGTGGGTACGAAAAGCACTTCTAGGAAGACTTTTTTTGTTGTTTGATTTTCAGTTGTTTTACTTTGGTTTCTACTTTTGTCAGTCACAACCAAACTGCACTACTGAGCCACAAATTATTCAGTAAATCCATCCAGTTTCTCATCGCGGAAGTGTCTGTTTGGTTTTCATAATGGGTGAGATTTAATGGCATGCTTTCTGGCTGGTTCATAACAAATAATGTACTTGTTTTCTCATTTGCACATCTTTTTGATGAATAAGTTTCCTTCCATATGTATTCTAGATGAAGCTTTATTTAGTGCTGCCCTGATAATCGCACTGTAATTTTTTGTCCCCCCCACTTTTTTTTTTTTTTTTTTTTTTTGGCCTGCTTGTGTACCTGTTCTCTTTACATTTAAAATTTAAACCAGCCACATTTTATAATTGAAAGAGAAAGAGCTGTGACTTTAATTACTCTCAGTAATAGGTACAATAAGCAAGGCTCATTCATAGACATCCCATCAAGCAAAGAAGCCATGGATCACTGATTCTGACACCAGGGAACCTGTCATCCTAAAGCTTTCTCAGGTGGGGTGCTTACCCTAGCCGTTACAACCATTTCCCTGTTATTGTCCATAGTGTTAAAATCCAGAAGGTGGTGTGGTCAAAAGGAAATGGTATATGCAGTCGGGAGCCTTGTGTTTGCTTACTGGCTCTCTGGTTCACTGGCTAGGTGATTTTGGATAATAACCTTGACCTTCTCAATATTCTTATCTATGGAATGGAGATGTTAATCTGCATCCTGCCTAAATGAGCAGTTTTGTGTAAACACTGGGTACTTCAGGACTGAAGATAGGCTTCACTAAGCCATTCAAAATTGCTTCCCTGGCTGAGTAAAAGTATGCATTCAATTTATATTGCAACTCATTTGCATACTTACTTTGTAACAGTATAGAATGACAAAAAGGGAAATGCAAGGAAGAGAGTGAATAAAGGGAAAGATGACCCTTCCACAGGCATGCAAATCAGTATGTAAACTATCCACATTTGCCCCTGGGGCAGGGCTCACATTCGGAAAATCCACCTTGATCCCTGTTGGCAATTGAGTCATTTCAGTGCTTGGTTGCCTCTGCAGCAGCCACCAAACTGGAATTCCCTTGAGATTTTATATATATATATATATATATTTTTTTTTTTAAATAAAATGAGATTTTGTTAACAAAAAGAAAAAAGTTGAACATTTAGTGACTAAGGAAAGGCTTTTCAATATAAGAGGGCTATCTTTTGTATTAAATTTTTAGACAAACTACTGTTTTGTCCATTAACCCTTTGAAACCAAGCACAAGTCTTATTATGACTCTCAGATCACAAGGCTCTCATTACTCTGTGGAATGCAGTCAGAGCTGGCTTCTGAAGAAGAGAGTAACATTGCCATGGTTGAATCCAAGGTACTACTGTGTTGCTCAGAGATAAAAGAAAAGTGAGTCATGGGTCCCCTGTCTGGCTGATAGGATCGTGCAAAGCTTGACAGTGATGAGACAGTGGAAGAGTTCAGACCAGCAGTTCAGAGAATGAGCCCAGTTTGCTCCATGTGATCCTTATTTAATTAATGGTACTTAAGTATTTGAGCAAATCTTGCATGAAAAGAGAGTTTAGCTCCTAACCAAAGAGGAATAAATATGGATTTATTATATTTACAAAGCCGTTTTTCCAATAACTTTGGGCAACAGGGACTTTAGAAAGTCTCTTTCTCTTGGTAGAAATTAACTTGCAATAACTAATTACTATTATGTATTTACCAGGAACTCTTTTGTCTTTGGGATAGTTTGTTTTTTATTGATTAGTGCTTAATAGAAAGCCCACTGAGACATTTGTAGCTAAATTTGTTAGGAGCCACTTGCAATTAAAGTTCATTTGTAATGAAGATAAATGAAAATCTAAGTTAATAGGAAACCAGTATTGGATGTTACCTTAAAAATGATTTACAAAGAACAATTTAGGAACCTTTTAGTGTGTAAATTAAGGTTCTTCCATGATTAAACCTCAGCCTGATGAAGTTATTCACTTGATACTCAGAGTAAAATATCAATATCAGGAACGGGATTCTGATCCTATTTAAAAGTGACCTCCTCTGAAAGTCTGTAGGGCCCTAACATAGAGAATCAGCAACCTACTCTAAAGTTGCTTTTCTTACACTCTGCTCCAGGTTGTCAAAATGGATATTTCTCTTTCTGAGTCAATGAACTTCTTAGAGTGTAAATTCAATTGGCATTGTCTCTGACCATACCGCGGCTCAGCACCTAACACAGTGCATGGCCCTTTGAGAACTAAAAGGTGTGCAACTACTATTAGTTGGATAACTGGAAGGGTCAGTGAGTGTGTCTATGTTTTTATGCATAAGTGAAATAAAAAAATGGATATATTTGCATTTATAAATCAACTGTAGCAGAAAAGACTAGTGTCTAAGTCCCACACCAAGACATTCTTAGTTCATTGATCCTAGGCATGGCCCAGGCATTAGCATTTTAATCCTGTTCTTTCCACTATGTAATGGAAGTGAAATCAACATATCAACCTTATCTAAGGAGGCCTGGACTTCTTTTTTGTTTTGGTTTCATCATAGAATATTTTAAGCACCTTATTTTCTAAAATAAGGGATATGTCGGAGTAGATATAACTACTTAAACTGTTGAATTTCAGTTAGTCTCAAGGACATTTTCACTCAAAGACCTGAAAATTGGATAAGCACGTATGTGAGACAAGTACTTGGTGAACTCTGTGTGAACGTTAGTGTATTTTTGTTGTTTAATTATTTTTGCGAATACAGTGTGTTAGAGTTGCCTTCCATTAGCTCAGGATAGTTGATTTTGTGCATTTTTTGTCAGTGTTTAATGCAATGACTTGGAATTGCCCATGGTGAGAATATTTATACTGGGGAAATCAGGAAATGGTATAATTGGGCTTTTCTCCCCCTTGAGATCCAACATACTTTGGCTAAGGTCTGAAGACAGTTATCATTCTGAGACTGCAGAAGCAGGTTCTTGATTAGTATGGGGTGATCATATTTGAGAAACAAAAAGCTGTCAGAGAGCCAATTCACTGAAGACAGACTTCAGTTTGAAATTTTCAAAACAAAATGAATTTACCTTCCTTCCTTCCTTTCTTCCTTCCTTCCTTCCTTCCTTCCTTCCTTCCTTCCTTCCTTCCCTCCTTCCTTTCTCCCTTCCTTCCTTCCTTCCTTCCTTCCTTCCTTCCTTCCTTCCTTCCTTCCTTCCTTTCTTCCTTTTAAAAACTGTTCTGGCTTAAGGAAGTTCTTTTTTATTGGCAGGTAGATTGTTTTTGTTTGTAGCTGGATGATTGCTATCTTCGTCAGCCATCACCCTGATGACAATCGGGCATCTCTTGCTCTTGGGGACTACTGCACAGATTCCTAAAGTAATGCCCTTGCCATCAGCACAGTGGGTTGGTAGATTCTGAAGAAGCTTGTGAATCAAAAGTTGTTCTGCACTTCAGTTCTCTCTTCCTTTTTCTGATATTAGTGATGCATCTAACTGCATCCAAATGCAGGAAATTTCACGGACTAACTATAGAATCTGCAAGATCAGGCAGCTAACTCCCTGTGGTTCTGTATCTTTTAATCCTCTAAAGCTTTCACTGTTTCCTAAAACTTTAGTTGTTGGATGTGGATCTTTTTTTGGTTGTGGGTCAGACTGTTACAAAAGGAAGTTTAAAAAAAGATGAAGCCCTGCTCTCTGTGCTAGAAATTAGCCAGGTGCGCCATTATGTAAAGAGCTCAAATTCTCAAACTGGAGAGCGTAGTAATTAAAATAACAATGAAACAATGGCTTAGGCAACACTTTGCAAATATGATATTTTCATTTGTAGTATTGTACAAACCAAGCGCCCATGCAGCAATGTTAAGTGATTTACAAGAAGGCTCAGGAAAAGTGAATGAGGACACCAGACTGGAGTCCTGTGCCAATCAAAGCCTATTGTGCATGATGGGATGTTACCATCTGTGAGAGAAGTTTGGGTGACTTACGCCTCCAGGGATTTTATAGAAGAACAACATGCACATTGGGTGATCTAACAAGAGAAGGAGAGGTAAAGAAAGCCACTCATGGCATGGGTGTGTTAAGAATAAATCTCATTTTGTAATACTGACAATACATCTTTTAATGTACTCAATAATAAACAGCTAAGAAGAATTCAAATCATGAGTAGTGAGCTAATGGATTTATTTTTAAATATTGATGTGTTATTTAAGTATGTGAAATAGAGGTGATATAGACCAGTCTAGTGAATTTTTTGTTCTTCTATAACATTCAGAGAACTTCTCTTCATAAATTGAAATAAAAAATTTCTGAATAAAAGACTTTTTTCTTTTTTTATATATCTCTTTACATTAGCTGACTTCTAATCTGAATTTGGTATGTTTTGCCTAACTTTAAGAAGTGAGTCTTGTTGCCAGTAGGTGAAGAATGGAGGAAATGAAATTGAAAACCAGGACTAGAGTTTGCATTAGTCTATGAGTTGGATTTGACTTTCTATTTCCCTTGTTTTATACAAAATGTGGCATATGTGAATATCTTTGGGGCACGAGTGTTTCAAAATTTTCTCTGGATCCTCAAAAAGGATTCATGACCCAGAAAAACTTAAAGCCACAGAGTGGTAAACTTTCAAGTGCAATCCAGTTCAGTATTTTGCTTCTCCTATCTTCTAATTTTTTCTCTCTGATTTTATTGTGAAAAGATAACTACTTATATTTAAAGTGAGCATTAGCATTTGCTAATTTTTTTCTAAAACATTGATGGTTTTTATTAGAATTGCTGAATTTACTGAGCACCCAAATGTTCTAAATCCCGTGTCATAAACAGTGTATATACATGACTATATTTAACTGGCCAAGGGGCAGGCAGTTACTCCCTTGAAAGGTGAATTCAGGCTCTGTTTCTTTCAGGGCTTCTCACAGAAGGCTGTTCTTGTTGGTTTTGAAAACCAGCAAACTTCCCTCAGTTTTTAAGTCTGAGACTTCATTTCAGGCAATCACAGAGCAGTGAGTCCTTGCCTTCTACAGCTACTGAGGGACCTCCTGAGCTGTGCCAGTCCCCTGTTAGGTGCTGGAGATCAGCCCTCTCCAAACTTACATTCACTCAGGGGTGCAAGATGGGGAGAAGCGTGAGAAAGCAAATGTGCAGCCCGCGATGTGATGCAGTGCAGTAGGGAAAAGGTCAGGAGTGAATCTGGGTTGTCATTTAGAGACAGTCCGCAGAGGGTCTCACTGAAGAGGTAACGTTGAGTAAAAACCTTAATTAACAAAGTGATGGGGGGGGGGTCTGCAGCAAGACCATAGTCAGAAAGGAAGGAGACAGCACGGAACCTTCAGTGAGAGTGCATTTGGTGGCTTTCAAGCAGGAGGCTTGACTGTCTGAGCACAGAGAAAAAATGAAATGGGATGGATTCAGTGGTCAGTGGATGGAAAGAATAACACTCACTGATAGAGGGATCCACTCACCTAAGTATTCACAAGTGGAAAGTATAGTCCTGAGCAAACAGAAGTATTTTGTTTTCCTGTATTCTGTAGTGCTCTTATTATAATCCCAAATATTGAGTGCACTTATACAAGTATCATAATCTCTTTTCCAGTTTTCCTCACAACCCAAAAAGTTATATTTGTAATCCTATTGAGACATTATTGGAATCCTAGGAAGTTAATTCCAATCTGCCACCTCCAATGGAACTCACGGTGAGAGTAAAGACACTAAGACATGTTCCAAGTGATGAGCAGAGTCCTAAATCCAGTCCCTGTGAGGATGTGCAAAGGACCTGATCCTCGGCCTCTCCCAGAAGAAGAAGGAGGGTGGCTCGAGGATGAGGGACAGTGAGAATGGCAGAAATTACATGAGTAACTTGAGCTGACTGGCCAGGTAGGGAGAAAAGCACCTCTGCAAAACACAGAAATAAGGATATGCAGAATTTGCATACTTCAATTAAGGTAGCAACTGAATTGTTTTAGGAGGCTGTTGCTTCAGGTTTTTTTTTTGTTTGTTTGTTTTGTTTTGTTTTATTTTGTTTTTGTCTTTTTCCTTTCTATCGGTACCAGGGATCGAACTCACGACTGCCTGCTTGCAAGGCAGGCGCTTATGCCGCTGAGCTAAATCTCCAGCCCCAGTTGCTTCAGTTTCTGATACATAAACTTTTGTGTCCTGGGGAGCCGTAGTCTTTGCCTCAAGGCTCCTATCCAGATGACATTCCTGGAGCTAATGGTTCTACCATTTTGCTGTGCTAATATCTTTTACAGAGAGCACTAAGTGAGGAAACAGGAGACTGATGGCTTTAAAGATTACATACGAGTACTTCAGCTAGCCTTATTTGTAGAGCCAATTAAAGAAAGAAGGAAATGCCATACCAGCTGTCTACATATCAGTATAAGGGTATCAGTCATGATATAATCAAAGTTGCAGCAATTGTTCTGCACTCAAGGGGAGTCACTCCAGTTGTCTCCCACAGCTCTGACTTAACTTTGTGCAAATATGCATTTAATTGTACTTTTTGGTACTTATGTGTGGCCTTGTGCATCACTGCTGTTTATTGTGGAGAGGGTTTTGCTAAACGGAGATGTCTGCAGCTAAAGAGTTAAAAAGCATGTTTCACTATGGATGAATCAAATAGAGATGAGTCATTTTTTAAATTACATGGTGACCACCACTTTACTTCATAACTGTCCTTTTGAAAATTAGCTTTAATCTTTTTAATTTGAGTCATAACCATAGAACTGTGTTACTCACAAGAGCCTTGTTCATCTTCTAATCCAACTCTCCTTTTACAGTTGGAGAAACTGAGGAAAAAAAGCTATAAATAAAATATTGCCATAAATGCATCTGTTTTCTATTCCAAACACTGTTCGTGTGAACATTTCTTTTGTAAACTAAGTGCACTTTCTCCATCTGTATGTTTATAAAAGTACTTACTAAAATATTTGTGAAGTTCCTGTGTAGCTAGGTATTTGGCACTGTTCTGGCTTCTGGGGTCACAATAGCTAATAAACCAGGCTTTAATCTTGACTCAGTTAACATTGACATTAAGCTGGAGGAGTGGATTTGCAGGATCTAGGAACCATAATTGTAGATGTCAAACTGGTAAATTAATAAGTGGTCAAAAGGATTACAGATCGATATTATTGGCATAAGGACAACAAAATGGAATGATGAATTAGAAAGGTATTGCTTACAATCAGTGGTGAGGTCCTTTCTCTGAAGAGGTGATCTTGGAGCTGATCTTTGAGCAGAAAGATTTGCAGGGGTGAGGCAGGGGAGGGGTGAGGAAAGAGGTTCCAGCCATTGCAAAGGTATGGGTTCAGTGAGTTCAAAGAACAGAAAGGAAACAACTGTGTCTTTGGAACATTATGGATGTGAGAGAGTGTTACACGGAGATGAAATATAGATGTACACAGCACCCAGCTTAGATAGTGCTCTCTCTGGACTGTGGTCTCATATGAGTTCACCCATTTTTGCTCCTCCTCTGTAAAAATACCAGAAAACTCTCAAAAGGGAAATAATGAGAGTAGGCTTAATAGTTTAGAAGATTATTTGGTTTCTGTGTGGAAAATGAACTGTGGCATAAGAAAAATGGGACAAGAAAAACAGGAAATCAGATAGGAGCTTGTTTCCAGCGAGAGAATGTGGGACTTGGGCAGCTCTTGAAGTGGACAGATGAGAACAGATTTGGTTCTCATCTCTCAGTTTTGAGTACTACTGTCTGTATAAAGAGATATAAAAATAAATGCAGATTTTTTTATTAGTAATTTCTTTTAAAGGACATGAGACAGAAGGTGATGGGTGGCTTTCGAAACATACAACACAACTATGGTATCTGAAAAGTCTAGTCTTACAAATTGGTTACAAAAAAAAGTGTGGCACGGGATTGCTCCTGCTGATGGCAGCTCAGGCATGGATCTTTAGCCTCTCTTCTAATTCTTGTGCTCAACTGATCTCACCTCATCTGCCCCCACCCAGTCCTATAGGACTTGTTGTCTCCTGGTCTGTCCTCTTCTGTGTCAGCAAACCTGGATACTGAGAAGGACAGTCTCCTTTAGCTCTCTAATTCCTGTGGCCTTTTTTCTGTACTGAGAATATCATTACAGGAAATCTCTATTGCAGATATCAAACGCACAGACTATTTGGCATCATGATCACTTTTTCTCAGCGTTCATATTTTTCATTCCTTGAGAATATGTCTTAATTTTTACAATCCATGTTCTGATTATGGGAAGCAGAAAAATGGCCCCTTAAAGATTCCTCACCCTCACATCCTAATAGGTAGCATCTGAATATACAGCATTGCATTTATGGTAAGGGAGAATTAATTGTGTTTATGGTTAAGGTTGCAAGTAGAATTAAGATTGTTAATAAGCTGATATGCAAATAAATAGAATATTGTGGACTAAGAGTTGAGTTTGATGTAATCATAGGAGTCTTCAAATATGGAAGAGAGAAGCAGAATAATAGAGATCTGAAGAACTGGGCTTGAAGATAAAAGAAGGAATGAAGGACCAAGGACCAAGGAAATCAGGTGACCTCCAGAACTACAAAATGCAAGGATGTAGAATCTTCCCTAAGCTTCCAAGAGCAAAACAGCCTGTCAACACCCTGATGGTAGGCTAGTGCCCTGCAAAATTGTGAAATAATAAAGTCTTTTTGTTGTATTTCATTGTATTTTTAGTAATTTATTATAACAGAAAAGGGAGTGAATTCACTCTGCATTTCCTATTTTTCCCCTTGAGGACATAAGCTTTAAGGTGATGCCAGATAAATATATACTGTTAGTAGTGGGAAGAACTCAATTCATTCTTTTTTGAGGTCTGTTATGATGCATACTATGACTACTCTCTTCTTGCTACTATGCTTCTTACTGTTGCATTTGAGCAATTAATAAGTTGCTTGCACTGTTTTAGTTCTAAACTTCTTTTGCTACCCTTGCTTTACAGAACAGGAAATTACAGTCTTATAAGCATCTAGGCTACAAATTTACCCCAGAGAGTATGACACTAGCTTCCAAATGTACAAATTATTTTTCCTTCTTTACAGTCCCACTTGACAACACCTTATAGGTGAGAGGATGTGAGGATGTGAGAGAAAAGGCTTGAACCAGTGTGCTTGCATGAGTTCAATTATAAATTCCCATCTCTGGAGGACTCAGGCCAACTCCTGTTGCAGGGGTCTCCTAGCTCAATGACAGACAGGAACCTTAGGGCATTTCTTCAGAGTTAAGAAAAGTTAATTAACATTCAGTATCAAAGGTCTAGTTTAGGTGCACATTTCTTGATGAAGAGCTTACTGAGTTCCAGAACTTAATGAGAGGAAGAAAAATAGGGGAAAAAAAACTGAAAAGGCAGGTCGACTTTTTTTTTTTTTTGGTACATTCATAAACTAAGATTTGTTAAGCTTCTCCTAAGTACTTTACCTTGGTTATGCCCACACTGTATGAGGGAGGAGCTCTAAATTCACTTATGTCTTATCCTCCTTGTGGTGATTCTAGAATAGCATTACACACGCTCGTGGTGAAGTGCAGAACACTAAAGTACACAGCATGTGTTAAAACACAGAACAGCGTTGGCAGTGAAAAAATTTAGAAATACAGATTTCTGTAAGCATGAAGAGGTGAACTCACAGGGTCACTTAGCAAAACTATTTCCTGAAAGACACCAAGGAAAGGAAACAGTAAGCTAAATAATAGTACCGTTCCGTAAGCGGCTGTGTTGCTGCTGGGTTTGGTGAGTGGAAAGAGCCTGGGAAGGGAGATAACTGGGCAAAGTGTCCAGAGCATGAGCAGAGTAATTGGCCAGTTTTAAGGAAATAAGATAGAAATCAGATTGATAAATATTAGTTAGAAACAACATGCTTGTTTTGTAAAGTGTGCTCATAAATTCAATAGAGAGGGGCATTTACATGGAAAAGAAGGATAGAAAGAAAATTGAGATTAACTGAAATGCAATTTGCTCATCATCTTTATTTAATAATCTGCATGCAGTTTCCCATCTAAAAACAAATATGTGTAATGAGATTTGAAAGTACAAATAAAACACAAGGAAGAAATGTCGATCCTCTGAAAGAATGTCCCAGTGCTAGCCCCTCTTCCTCCAATTCTCCTTAGTGGTAGACAATGAGAGCTTGTGGTCAGCATAATTGTGTATGTGATGCATAGCCAGCAAAGGACTCAGATTCGGAAACTATACTAATGAGGAAAATTTCAAGACTGGTACTTTCAGACACATGAATGAGACTTTCAATAACAAGGATTTCTTTCAATAACAAACTTTTACCACCTTGGGAATTCTGGACACCAAAGCTTTGTTTTATTGCTCTCATTCCCTTGTGTCAGGAACCCAAGGTCAGGCGCATAGATTTTTAGCCAAGGTGCTTATATTTGCCAGGTTGTACTTGTAGTTAAGTTCTCTTAATTAAGCAACAAAGTGAAAGAGAGAGAGAGAGACAGAGAGACAGAGAGAGACACAGACACAGAGACATAGACATAGAGAGAGACAGAGAGACAGAGAGAAAGAGAGACAAAGAGAGCCAGAGAGCCAGAGAGAGAGAGAAAGAGAGAGAGAGAGAGAGAGAGAGAGAGAAGAGAGAGAGAAAGAGAAAGACAGAAACAGAGAAAGTGAGACAGGATAAAGATGTAATTTTTTTCTTTCATAAGAATGAAAATTTTCAGTATTATCATAAATTAAAGGTGGAAAACTAAATGATGGACAATGGACAATATATGTAACAAGAAATCTGACAACTGCGTGTAGATGGTCAATAACTGAAAAAATCTGTTCTAAATTGAATAACGTGGGAGTACAGACTAAAATAAAATTCTAAAAATTAATCTAATGTATAATATCCAGTGATGAGTAAGAGAGGGAGCAAATTTCATATTAGGAAGATTAATTGTATACAATGATGTATACATAAGAGGTATCATATCTATCAAAAGTTTATAAAAATACCTGTGGTGTAAATATGTATAGTAAAGAAGAACCTGCAAATGTATCTAGTAGATTTTAACAGTGTTGCCTAGGGAGATCAAATATAACAAATCAGGGTAAAATTTAATTTATTATGTTATAATATTCTACATTGTATAAATGTTTTACAGTGAAAACGTACATACACATGAATTAATGTAATTTCATATAAATAGCCATGTGCATGCTATTTAGGAAAATGATCTATTTAGGAAAATGATTAGGATAGTTCTGCTTGGTATAGATGGTAACCACGGGCATTCTCGAGTAGAAAGGATTAACCAAATATGCAAAAACTGCAATTATTCCACACATAATTGTGCTAATAGAACATAAAAAATAGACCACAGTTGTTCTGAATGTGGAAAATAAACCCTGAGGATATCTGTTTTGATAGTGAATATGCATGAAAGTATTTTTCTTCTCTTGGAAATCTCACAAACATAAGAAGGAGGAGACAGAAAAGCATGTTAGCCCTTTTCCCTGATGCGCCTTAAGCTCTCTAAGTTTCATAAGCATCTATAAGAAAGGAAAGGCTGCAATGGAGCTAAATGTGCATAGAAGGGAAAAGAATGTGAGAAATGCTGTATAGGAAACATTCCAACTTGTAGCATTTGTTGAGATCCTTATTTATGGATACTGCCAGAGTCCATGTGCTAACATCACGGTTGCAAGCCTGTGGGATTATTGGGATGTGATACAGCTTTTAGGAGATGAAGCCTATTGAAAACATGTCCTCAAAAGGGGCACAGTACCCTGTCCCTTGTCTCCCGTCTTTGTTTTCTGGCTGCCATGAGTTGAGCAGCTTGTTCCACTGTACACTCCTTGTCATAATGCTCTGCCTAACCACAGGTCCAAAGCAGTGCTGGGTGCCAAGAAGCCATGGACTGAAACCGTGAGCCAAGTTAATTTTTCTTTCTTTTAAATTGTTTCTCTTGGGCATTTTATCAATATGATGGAAAAATGACAAACAACACTATGAGGAGAATTTTACATAAAATATAACTAACCAGAAAATAACCACCCATTAAAAAATCATACTTTTGATGAAGTAAGATTTATTGTAAAAATGCAAAGGAATTTTTTATATAATTCATCATATTAATACATAAAGTTGAATAATCACATGACCAGTCATCACTTTAGATATTGGAATGAAGTTTAGTAAAATTCTATATATCATCTTGACCTAAAAATTAACATATATACAAAATATGTATATATGTACGGATACGTGTATGTATAAGGATCCTTTCTTATGATAGGAAACTGTCCTTGCTTTTCTTTCATTTATATAATGAATATATTGATCTTAGTTCCCAATGAAATACCTGAATAATCACAACAAAAAAGTTCAGTGAATTATTAATACATTACACTAATATGTAAAAATTAATATCTTCCAGAAATAAATGGTTAGAATTTCTAAATGCTAGAAAAATATCAGCTTAAAATGGCAATGAAAACTGAGATAACTAGAAATAAACACACTATCCAATGTATGATCCCGGTAAAGAACCTTTCCATCACTCCTATAAACCACAATGAAAATCTGCAACTAATAGAAGGATATGCCATGTGCTTGGACAAGATGGAACAATCACAGGAAAGGGGAAGATGCCACAAATCAATTTATATATGTAACAACTCAATAAAAATACCATCAAATTTACAGAATGTCATGTCTTATGTCTGTGGCCTCCAGGCCTCATGAGTTTGCATTGTTCATTTGTGATGGTTCATTGTCTAGTGCTTGGATTGATGGTGTCAGTGCTATACCCACAAAAGGGTGGAGCCAGGATGTGATGTAATAGCAGGAAGGTGTGTCTTGCTCTTTGTTGGTTCCTGCTTGCTGTTTGCAGCCGCCATGAACTGTGGCCCAGCCATGCCCACCTGCCTTGGAGCCAACTGAGTGTGGAATGAAACCTCTAAAAACTGTAAGAAATAAATCTTTCCTTTCCCAGCTTGAGCTTCAGGTATTTTGTCTCAGCAACGAGTAAAAAGTAACTAAGACACGGAATCAGAGTGTTAATTCAAAACTTCATGTTCAAAAATTAAAAAATAGGGAATATACGTGAATTACATAAGGATATCAATAAGGGTGTTTAGCCTTTGGGATAAGTAAGTGGCTCCAAGGTTTTGAATATATAACAAATCTTTGAGGAAAAAAAATAAAATTTACAGATAATAGATCTGAATGTATATAGAAACTCAGTGTATGAAGAAGCAACATCCCAAATAAGTGGAAAATAAAACTAAATGTTTCAACAAACATCTAAAACAAATACATGGAATTGCAGTTGAGTTTGGTGTCTCTAGAATAAACTGTAAAAATTGCAAGCAAATCAAAACATGTAATGTAAAAAAAGGAAACAAAAACAGCGAAATAAACCACAAATTATTTTATTACCTTGGTGTGAAAGGTTTCTAAAATGTGACTCGCTACCCAAAAGTCATTGAAGAAAATGATTAATCTAACCACGTGGGGAAAAAAAAAACAAAACCAAAACAAAACAAAACAAAAAGACCTTCGGTATAGAGAAAAGGTCAGAAACCATTGTCTTAATTGTCTTGGTAACTGAGACAAAATATGGAACATCCAGAATTAAAGGAGGAACAGTTTACGTTGGCTGAAAATTTGTGAAGGTTTCTGGTGATAGTTGGGTGGGTCCAAGGCAGGAGGGAGTAGCAGAGAGGCATCAGAAGAAACAGCACTTCATGGCATGAAGGCAGCAAACACAGCAGCAGCAGCAACAGCAACGATGCCCTGCTTCTCCCTTTTATCTGTTTCAGGCCACTTGCTTTTGAGGGGTGTCATCCATGCCCGGGGTGAGCCTTGCCATTAGCCACACCCAGAACAATGCTAAATGAACCAGGGGCCGATCACACCCCATTAACCCCAGTGTCACACACTCTAGATCCAATTACCCCTAAAAGCCCCATCTATGACCATGTGAGACTTCAGGGGCACATCTGGATACAAGCCATAATAATCATGGAAAACTGAGAGAAATGTTGAAACTCTGATGACAAGCCTGGTTTTTAGTTTATATAAAACGTTCCTGGAAATTATAAAGAAAAAAACCTGTTTGATTAAACAAAAAAACAATTAACAAAAAAACCATTAAACAAAAAACAGATAAGCACTATAAAACAAATGAGTTATAAGTAAAAAGCTGTATATATGTATGTATATATAATGGAGTTGAGAATTATATATATATATATATATATATATATATATATCCCTAGATCCATAAAAGAAATTCATAAAAGAAATGTTACATAAAAATGCATTGATATCCTTTCTCACTGACCCATTTGGCAAAATTTTAAATTTGGTAAGACACAATGGTGAAGTCCATGAGGAATTAGGAATTCTCATGCAATGATCCAGGGAGGAGTAGGAGACAATAGGTGTTCACCAGTCCTGTGGCAATCTATATAGCAACAATTTCAAACATTATAAATTCTTGAATTCATACACCACTCTCAGAATATAATTTCCACCCTAAAAATTTATATCATGTGAAATGATATGTAAAATCTGTGATGTTTATTTCCATAGTAGCATAGGATTGTGGGAAAACCCCCGACTTTAGGAAATTAGTCAAATAAAATATAGTCCATACATAAAAATGAACACTATGTGAGTGACAAAGAATATGGCCATACTCTGAGTGTTGTTTTGGATAGTCCTCTAAGAAATACTTGTCAGAGAACCCTCAAAATAAAGAGGAGTGTGTGTAGTAGACTGCCTTTATGTTAAAGTGAGAAAATATTATCATATTCATATTTGCAGTTTCAATACTGTCTCTTCTCTTTTTATCTGGGTGAATTTGAGTAACTTTTATATTGTGTGTGCATCTCACAGCATCAATTATAAGTAGAGATAATAACCAAGCAGATATTAGAAAGATCTAATTAAGAAATAAAGCATTCTGAGAGACATTTAGTTTGTAAGTATTACACACGGATCAGTTACTAATATTTAGAGAAGCTTTGCCTTTACTAGATAAACTTTAGGAAATTATCTGAAAATGTAGCCTGTATTATATTTATTTATTGTAGCTCACTCTGTGTATTTATGCATTTAAAAAATGTCTCCTTAAGTAAGGCCCAAAGTGCCTGAAGATTGAAAAGGGATAACATTGTAACTCAGACATTAAGAGATACAGAACATCACAGCTCCATCTAAAATCACGTCTCTCTAAAATAGCAAGAAGGAAGTAGAATCCAATTTGTATGAAATTTGATTTGCACAATTTCTCAGGGAAACAGCCAGTGAATAAAGTGAATTCCACCTATATCAAATCATCAGTCACCTTCAGTGCCTAGGAAGACACCAAAACAGCATCTGGCAATCAATTTTCCATCTCTCAGTGGAGCCTGAGGAGCAGGGTAGCAACCAGCATGGTATTGCAAAGAGAAAATCATGTGGGCCAATTCAGCCTCCTCCTATACAGAATGACAGGTCACAGAGATAGGAGAAAAGCAATAGATGGAATCTGCATGAGCCACAGCAAGTGTTTGTATTCTGTCCCACATGACAGTCCCATCAATGCATCCCGTGGATTGGCTCTAAATCAAGGTGTGAGGAACTGGGACCCCCCCCCCTACCTCCACCCGCATCACCCAGGCCTGGCTGAGTACTGGATGGAGCCAGCACAGCAGGCTCCTTGGGGACTGCAGCAAGTCAAAGTGTGTGACTGTGATAGAGGTAGCAGGCCTTCAGGCAAACCCAGAGAAGGGGTGACTGAAGCAGAATCAGAGGCAGAGAGAATGAGTATAAGGTTTCTAAAATGAGGGAACTGTATAGATAAAAGGAAAAGAACTCAAGAGATAAGCATGAGATAGGAGATGGTTGTGGATGTTAAGGAGGTCCCATGGTCAGGTCCTGATGGGAGAGGAAGCCATGCACTTCTATGCCATCCACAATGCATAGAAATCTGTGGACAGAGGAAGTGCCATTCACAGTCAGGGGCTCATTCAGTAGGTGGGAGGGAGAGAGGGAAAGAGGAGGTGAGAAAGGAGGAGAAGGAGGAGAGGGTGGTGGAGAGAGAAGAGGAGGAGAAAGAAGGAGGAGGCATCTCTGTCCCGCAGGAACTTTGTATGAAAAACCATTGAAAAGACAGGAATGGCAGAGCTCAGACTGGTGAGACTGTTTCAAGAGCATGCAGGAATGAGAAAGTTGCTTTTAACACTGATAAAATAGGTCCAATAAATTCATATGCACCTGGGGAAGGGGAAATATATATTATGCATGAGTCAGTGATTGGAATATGAGGGCAGAAGCTGGATGGAGCTGTTCCTTTTTATTTTTTTATTTTTATTTTTTGATAGCTCTTTGAGCTCAGATTCTGTGCTTGTTAAAGAAAATTAAGAGGTGAGTATGTGGCGCACATAGCTTGATTTTAGTGTTGATCCAGTTCCATTATTGCTGTCTGGAAGACTCCTCTTATGGAGAAGACAGTGATGTTGTATCATGTTAAGGAAATCATGATCTAGTTTTTGAAACTTCTTGGGAATTTTCTCATTAAAAGTTCTTCATATATAATATCAGCAAGGATGTCTTTGTAATTGTGCTGTTATCAATTCATGATTAAAAACAAAATACTTCATTCCAAGCTGATTCTCAATGAGTACATCAGCATTATAGTATCCTAGAGATTTGGTTTCTACTCTGAGGCAAGTGATCCTTTTCTTGACTACTGAAGAGGAAATTATTTACGACATTAATAGGATGATAATGTTACACAGCATGCTGAGTAATGTCTGATCTCTGTCTCTGTAGTTTATCTGAAGTATCAAGTATGGCGTCTGGGAATAAAACAAGAGCATTGTGATTTTATGGGATGACTTGATACCCACTTCCAACATTGCTGTGAAAATTAAAGAAGATTACATGTAGACAAGAACAAGTCAGATGACTCAATGAATGTTCCTTTTTTAAAAAGCTGACGCAAAATATCAGCTTATTCTTTTTTATTAGTTGCCATGTGGTAATGAAAGTTTTTTTTTTTTTAATGAAACACCGGGTATGAAGGATGAAGTTGATCAATTCATTCTAGATACTAATGACGTGCTATTTAATGAAAAACATTCATGTTAACAGAATGAGCCTTTCTGGTGAGATAAAATGGACTGAAAGCAGTGAGTTTTCATTAAATACTTGTTACCATTATTGCTGCTATTAAAAGACATAGGGAGCACATTATTGGGAGTTGATAGAGATAAATTTGTCATCATGACATTGACTAAATCATTCAAGTTGATTTTTAAAATCCAAAACCAAAATGGCTGCTGGCCCTGTCTAAAGACTTTAAACATTGTATTTTGAAGTCCACTAGGCCTGGGATTGGGAGAGGGGCCATGGATGGAACTGTGGGTAGCTGTCAGAGTTTCAGGATTCTGCGCACAAGAGGCTGGCGTGTAGTCTGTCCTTTGAAAGCAAACACTTTGCTTAGATGTACTGTACTCATCAAAAGGTGGAAAGATTTGAGAGAGGGAAGGATGTTTTATAATTGGGTAAAAAAATAAAAAATCTTTAAAAAGACTTCTTTCATTCTTAGCCCTGGGCTTCCTGGGGCTCTGAGGATTTCAGTAGCATTGCAGTTCCTGGAGAATCACAGCTCTCCAGCTGATGAGGCATTTTTGAGTTAAATCAAAAGTGCATAAAATGTTCACATTTGTATCACTTTACTAAGGCATGAAAACCAAAGTCTCTGCTGTAAAAAGATAGCTTTGGGGCTGGGAGGAAAGAATCAGACAGAAATGCTGGAAGGGATTGAGTAGTTCAAAAGGGGGACTCCTGTTGATGGGGCCCCTGTGATAATGGATGATGCAGGGGAGAAGGGAGGGCATGATATTTTCTTAGGCTTATTTTCTGATAGAATTCTATGAACTTGATTTCGGTTTTGTTACCTTTAACTCTTCAATGATAATTACCATCAAAGAAGCCCAGGATAGGTGAGGAGTAAGACGCAATATAAATGCAGTCTGTCATTTAGATGGCAAAGTGTCGTTTAGATGCCACCAACACCTTTGTGTAGCACTTGTTCCAGAAGTGCAGTGGATACCCAGGGACAGGGTCACTTCCACATGAGGCAGCCTTGTGGTGCACAGGGTCCAGACTGCAGAGACTTCACACCCTGATCTTTGGCTATGATCAGGATGGCTGGGAAGTACTGAATACTACAGGCCGATCTTCCCAGAGTTTCTTTATATTATTGGTCTCCATGGTTCCTGGGAAGATGCTTTCACGCCAAAGAGAGATGATGCTGTTGTCAGGATTTATCAGGGAAAAGATTTAATACAGGACACATGACATAGGATTGTTTTTATAATAGTCACTTAAAGCGTCAAATGCAAAAGAGAGTTAGACCTCTGTCCACATACTAGAGACCCAAATGAGGGCCGATATCCTATGGAAATGTTCTGTATGAGTCCAGCTGAATATCCAGAGCCCATGGCATTGTCCTCCATGAATCCAACTGTGAGGCCTAAAGCCCATGACAATGTCTCATGCAAGTCTGTATCAAGAATCTGCTCTTGGAAGGCCCCAAGGTCCGTGATGGAAGCTAGAAAGTCTGCACCAGCAGAATGAGGGATCTGTGTCACTCCGCTGAGAGATCTGCTTTGAAGCCAGAAAGAAGAGATGCTCAAGGTAAGGAACAAAGCTCCCCTCAAAAGAACCACAATCATCCTCAGTGACAGTGAGGACATGAGCTCCTCCAATGATGAGAACAGCCGAGTTTGCATCAGGAAAACCAATGCAACAAGCTTGTCCAGGAGAATCAGCAGTGCACCGTCTTCCTCTCTGGTTCTCCTTTTATGTGGTGAGAACAGACCTCAGCTGCCTTCCGTGCCCAGCACCATGCTGATTCAGTTCAGTTGGGTGTACAAGTTGACCATTAGCTAATCCACCACAGATGGAATCACAGTGAGTGCTGTCCCAAGTTCTGCACCAAAGAAGCTTTCAGGCAATGGCTTTGTCTAAAGAAAACATGAACCTTGGGGGGGGGGGGGTGACTTCCCAGCCATTTTCTGTCTGACTCCCATGGGACAGATCTAAACTATTGATTCTAAACTCTGAGACTCCTGCCTTGATACCTGAAAGAACTACCGGCAGATGGCCTGGTTTTCACTTTGATTTTCATTTCTGTGTTTAATGCCTTCTATAGCTTCTCTCTCATGAAGATGTATTGTCCTCTTCATGAGATTCAACAATAGAAGACCATCGAAATATTGAAGTGTTTTTTTGTTTGATATTTTGTTTTGTTTTCATTCAAACCCAGGCGAACACTATAGCGTAATTCTTAGCATGACATGAGCAGAGAGAAAGGTAAGTATTTGTATGATAATTTCATGAATCATGTTAAATTTTAAAAGAAAATAAATCAATTAAAAGATATTTCTTTTAACTTTTAGTCAGGTGGTGAACCACAAAATGAGGCATTTTTTTGTTGAAAACATGATGTGAACATTAAAATTAAAGGTAAAATAAAGCTATAAAAATTAATTCAATGTAGAACTCCTGTCATTCTTCCTATACATGAAAGCTTTTTGGGTTATTTGCCCAACCATTGATAGGACCACATTCTGACAATTTGTAGCATCTTGTGAGATCTTTTTTGCCAAATTTCAGGTTTCTAGCATATCATTTGATTCCAAGCTGTCACACATTATATAATTTCATAGTTTTATCTGCTAAGCTTAATATTACTTTTTAAATTATTACTTATGCCAAATAACACCTTCTTTGGATGAATGGCTTAAATATCACTCAAAGAAGTGCTGTGTTTTCCAAAGCATTTTCATTTTTTAATTTTTAGTACCATCACAAACAGATGGGGAGATTGCCTTGGTATTTGAAAAATTACTCAAGGCACAGAGAGATTCAGTGACATTTTGATGGTCTTACAGCATGTTTGTGACAGAGATGGAATGGTCATATGTGACCAATTTTTTTCACTTATTTGACTATAGAAGTTTAATTAAGTGCTCTCGAGAACCAGGTTTCTACCTGCAGCATCTGTTGAAATCAACAGTTATTTACAATGATGGGACCAAGTTGTTGGTCTCTTTGTCTTAAAAACAAATAAACAATTTACAGATTTTGCAATATGACATGGCACTGTCCCTAAAGCAGGATGGCGTCCACACATACCAGAGGTGGGCCATGGTCAGACCGGGGCCTCTGAGAATGGTTTTGTGCTCTTCTCCATCACATCAAGATTTCACTAGCTTAACAGTTTGGTATTACACAATTCAATTAAAGAACTTAAATTTTAATGTGCACATCCTTTTATCCAGCAGTTTGATTTCTAGGAATTTACCTTAAGGACGTAATATAGATAATGACTCAAAGATACATGAAGTTTTTTACTGCAGCAAAAAGGTTGTTTGTAGTATAAATAGTTGAAAATTACCTAAAATTCTAGTCACAGAGAATTAGTTGAGTGAATTATGATTAACTTACACAATGGAATATTGCATAGTTTTTTTGCAAGTCTATGTACAGTCTGGTTTGTCAAAAGGGAAAAGCTCCATAATATTTTATAAAAATGAGAAAGAGTGCTGTTAATGGTATATTTAGGATATATAAAGATTGCAAGTTTACAGATAAATATATTAATGAAGCTGATATGTTTCTAAGGAAATCATTAGTGATTTTAATTTATCTTTAAATAAAATTTTAAACTTTTTAGTGTTTTGTTTTTTTCTATTTCCTTTAGATCTATGTATGATCATGAGAAACGGTAAGAGTAATTTTTTAAAAAGTTAAGCTACATGGCATGTTTCCAAAATTAAAAATTCTCTTAAGTAGTAGAAAGCAAATATGGCACTTTTAAATCATTTCAGACTATGGCACAGATTAAGGCTGTTTACTGCACTTTATATAGACAAGTATGTATTTATTTTATTCTATTTATTAGACACTGAGTATGGGGTATGTATGTTGTATAGAGACCACCCAATGTAATGCCAAATTATGATAATATAGTTACTTGTACTCTATGTGAAAATGTTACTTTGTACATTTCTTAAATGACTTTTATCCAATATGACTAATGTTATTACTGGTAAATAAGTGGCTTATTCAGAAGAATAGAATCATTGTGAAATATTTTTATTATATTCTGGTTTTTCAAGAGGAATGGGTTCCCCTAGCAATGGTGCATATTTACAGAATGGATAGTACATGAAACAAATTAGAAGGTAAAACGCTATATGGTTTACTCTTTTATAAGATGGTTGTAATCTCTGGCAAACATTTAGAACTTCAATGTTGCCTTTAGAAATGTTGATTTAAGAGATTAGGACTAAGGTGGCCCCTGAGAGAGATGATAAGCAGTCATACAGGCTTGAAGAAAGCTATGCACAAATTCTGTTTGGGGTTGAAAATAATATGGGTCAGGGCTGGATAATCTAGTATGTTAGTACCTTAAAACCCATTTCTCATGACCTAGGTTAGGAATGGAGAATGACCTTAATGCTTCCACTAGTTCACTGGATGCAACTGAGAAACCAATTTTGTAATATTTCTACATATTAATTTAGCCAAAACAAATATCTAAGATAAAAAGATAAACTTATCAAAAGAAATACCTAAAACAAAAAGGTAAACTAAATTAGGCTTCTTGATATTTTATCTGATATTTCTGCCACTTATTTCAGTGGTAAACGTTTTCATCTAAAAGGCAAATTCTCACCCACTGAATAATGTTTTCCAGAGCGTCCTGAGGCAGATCGTTGTCTCTATGGGTAAATGAAACATGACTGATTGGTGACGCTGTCATAAGTAGCTGTGCAAGAGCAACAGCACACAGTTTGCAATTTCACTCAGATTAAAAGAAGCTCATCTTTAAAAATAATAACTGGATAGAGTTATAGGGTTATGGTCTGCTACTATGACATTGTAGTTATTACAGGAATAAATTATTATTTTCTCTGGCCTAATTCGCTTTGTGATTAATAACCACATTGATAGGATTTTAGGTGATGTGAAATATCTTATAGCCTTGATTGTTTTAGGGCCAACTTGGGAATGGGAGTTAGACTTAAAGCCTGTGGTTTATTCCCTAGAAACTCAACAGATCGGTTCTGCAGTCTTGTTCTCCCAAGGTACTGCAAGGAATCTGAAAGAAAGCTGGAAGCTAGATTTCTGTTGGGCTGAGTGCAGAATCATATAGATCATAGAACCAGTTTCACATCTTACCCTTAACACCCTCAGAAGGTTGAAATGGAAACATCATACTGATAGAGAAATGGAGGCCTGGAGAGCTGAGTATGATATCACAGTATCTGTGAGTCACAGATTCAACTAGAGACCCAACTTTCCCTATAATAAGTTCTGTGATAGGCAGGAGAGAAGGTAAAACAGGTGATCCCAGCATGTGCAGGGTAGGGACACTTTGTTGTTTTATGTGACTATAAAATTCAAAGCACTTCATGCAGTGCAAGAATTCTGCATGCCACTTTGAATGTGGTTGTACGTGTGTGTGTGTGTGTGTGTACACTCACACCAAGGTGTAAATACAGAGCCAAGAGAGAATAAGGATAGAATATAGATGCAGGTATCATTGCCTGCATGCATTTGATAGGTTCTCATAGCTTTTGCACAAAGGGACAGAATTTTTGCATCCATTTAAAATCTGTTGAGGGGACAGTTGTTAGTAGCAATTAAAGTAAGTAAATACACACTGATATATAACTAGAAAATGTAAAATGCTTTGGAAAGATTATAGTATTTTTTGCAAGACAGAAAGACTATATGACCATGTACTTTTCACCAAGATGTCCAAAAGTTCTTTTGCTTCTGGTTTATCCTTTGAGTTGTGTGCTTTTATTATATGATTCAAAGGGCATCAATTTGCAAGAATATTTGCATTTATGAGGATGCAAATGCTTCTTTTGCAAAGAAAATTAAATGCTAAATGCATGCAGAATGCTGATTAGTTCAATATTCCCATGGTTTATAAAGCAAATAGTCATCTAAAATACATCCCATTATAAAAAATACAGATGTTGAAATCATTTTATTTTCTACTGATAACAAAATGCAGCTGGTTCCAGCATGAAAGCAATTTTTATCAAACCCAGGGTCTTCCCCTCCTCTTCTGGTGTGCCTTCTCTCAGTGCCCTGCAATGTGTGGTACCATCATGCTGAACCTCTCTCCAGCTCTACACATGCATTTTCAAAAGAACTTGAAGCCCCAGTATGGAACATTTCCTGATTGTCCTCCTCTTGTGAGCTCTTTGAATGTGGCCATTATCTCTGGGTCTTTTCTTCTTTAACTCCAGAAAAACAATCGCACCAAAGAGTATTTATTCTAAATACACAATCAGTATGAGTGAAAAAGATTGAAAGTCTTTGCTTTAGGATCCTAGAAGGCACATAACTTGATTTTGTTTCTACTGAAGGATTTCTGGCTTAGGGATGTCGGCTGTGGATGCTTAGTTTGTACACCAGAGCCACAGGGAAGGCACTGTGAGGGGAGCATCTAAATGCTGGGTCAGCTGAGTCAGTAGTCCAGGAGGTGATAGGGACAAGCTAGACAATCTGACACATCCCCATGGCTCTGTTTTCATTAGCGTTTAATCTGGGTACTTGAAAGTAAAACTGACCTCTGAGTCTTGACTACATTTGAATTTATAACATATTTAGATTCGAGTATCCAGATAAACAACTTTTGGTAAGCATTTGGGACTGGCTTTAGCATTTTTCTGTCCATCCTGTAAGTTTCTTCACATACAGAAATATTCTTCCTACACTTCTGTTACATACTGGATATTTGTGTCGACCCCAAATTCAGATGTTAATGACCTTATCTCAAATAAAATGGTATTTGAAAATGGAGCATTTGGGAGGCAACTAGATCTTGAGGATGGAGCCCTCATGGTGACATGTGTTTGTATAAAAAGAGGAAAAAATACCAGAATCCTCTTTCCATGTGCACATATTCAGGAAAGATCATGGGAGTGTACAGTAAGAAATCTGCTGTTTGTGACTTAGGAAGAGCTCCTCACACAGAAGCAGAACATGCTGCTACTCTGGCCTCAGACTTTTAGTCTCCAAAACTGTGAGAAAATAAATTTGTTTTGCATGAGTCATTAATCTATAGTATTTTGTTATGGCACCCTTTATTAGTCAGCTTGCCTGTCACTGGGACATGGTATCTGTCATATATAACTCAAGGGAGGAATGGTTAAATTTAACTCATGCTTTGAGAAGATTCAGTCCATGGTTGGCTGGCTCCAAGACAGAAATAGCATGGCAAAAGGACATGGCAGAGTGAAGTTCCTGGTAGCAGGGAAGCAGATCAGGGGAATAGTGTGAGGGAATATGGTGCCAGTGACCAGATACAGACCTGGAGAGAGCAGCTCTGGGACCCGCCCAGACAAACCACAAGCTTGCTTTCCTAATCCCATATGTGGCTCCTGAGGCATGCACATTCATTCAATTAAGCTTACCAAACCACACAGTTAAGCAGACTAAGACAGCATCTCCGAGTAACTCTTTCAGTTAAGCATTTAGGGAAAACCTGCTCCAAGTTCAGGGCAGAGTTTTTATTTATGGTATGAAACTGGAGCTATTTTATTTTGCTCAGTATTTTGAGGGTAAGGATTTTGGAAACATTTGCTTTCCAAACTTGTCATTGGATAGTTTCCCATGAAATTGCAGGCGTATGTCAACAGGGACTACAGTCATCTGAAAGGTCAACCGAGTTGCACACCTAAAATACATCACTTCCGTGTTTGGCAACTGGAAGCAGTGGGCATCTGGGAGCTCAGCCAGGCTGTCAGCCAAGGCTGTTTTGTGGACTGTCCAACTTGATGGTCTTAGGGTAACTGGACTGTGTAAGTGGTGAATGGCTTCCACTCCGCATCCCAAGACAACCAGGTACTTTTATGACCTTGCTTTGAAATTGTGCATTTCATTTCTGCCATAGCTATTGGTGAAGGCAGTAAGTGAACCCAAAGAAAAAAGACACTTAACCCATCAATAGGGGGACTTAAAAAATTAGACCATATTTTGACAGTACCAATTTTCTCAGGGTCAATGATTTCTAATTGTTGTCTTTTTAAATTACAATGGCTGAGCACTGCGTTTTGATTTCCTATCTTTATAAATCATCCCAAAAGTAATACAAAGAGTTTAATATTTCAATACATTCTTCAACAAATGTATATTAAGCTTCTACTGCAAACTAGGAAATTTGCAAGCACTCATCATGGTAATTAAATAATTACTATGAACTCAAACAATGTTAAATTATGATCAGTGATCACTATCTCAATCAAGACTGCATTTTGCACATTTCTGCATCATAAACTTTTTAAAAGCAAATTGTTTTCACCTCTTGAATTCCTGGTGCCATTTTCTGGAATTCGTACAGAATAGTAGTGTCGGGCTTTACAATAGCAGTGCAAGAAGCAATATTCCAATTTCACTCTGAGTTGTACCATCTGGATTGGGGGCTTAGAAATATATCCAAGTGAAATTTCATGAAAATGGGGCATTGAAAAAATGTGCATATTTAATCATTGGAGAAACAATAGAATGAGAATAAAGATGGCATATTTTCCCAGTGTAATGAACCTCGACAGTTTCCATTGTGGCTGCCTGAGTGGGTTTGATTGCCAGTTGTTAAATGAGCCTGCATCCCAAAAAGTGGGAATAGATCACTCAGCAGGGCAGCAGACAGATGATGTTTGCTTTGAAGAAAGAGATTAGAGCATAGCAAATGTCATTAAGGACAGTTTCACAATGACCAGTGTCCTGCTGCTCTCCCTCAGGCCACAGGTAGAATCTGCCTTTCCCTCTGCATTCTCTTTCCCCCAGATTTTCACAGAATCAAGCAAGTTCCACATGAGTTCTTCTGAATGCGTAAAGACAATGATAACAATGAAACAGTGGAGATCAATTTGGGAAAGTGCTGAGATGCCGTGCTATGCCTCCTCTGATTTTGGGCTGGTGTTGACTGCACCATTTTTTTCTGGAAAATTATCTGGTCATCCATCCAAGAGAGACTAAATACTCCCAGATACATTCAGTAAGCTTCTCAGACTCTCAGGGTTTATATACCTCCACTTATAATAAAAAGAAGTCATGAACAATCTATTACTAAGTTCTCTGTGGATAAAACCTAATAGTATTGTTGGGGAAGGGAATCAAAGATAAGAATTCTCTGAAATAACAATCGTTCTCCTGCTTGTGTCTAGTTTCCTACCCTAGAATGACCAATGATTTGGAGGTACGGTGTTCAACATTTTATAGAATTGTTAAAAAAATTGTCTTAATTGGGGCCCAGTGGATAAAAAAGCTGCAAATGGAGTTATCCCAACCCTTTAGTCCCAACACTCCAGGAAGCCGAAGGTGTTCCAGCCCTCTCAATAGCTAAAAAGTGATGCTTTCATAGTTGTAGTAGCTGAACAATCAATAATTGGAGTACTTTACTGAATGGAAACTTCCAGATGCCTTGCATAATTTCCAGTCCTCGTAACCACCTATACGATATATGTGTTACCATCATTTTATAAAGAATTTGCAGCTCAACAAAGATTTAACAATTCGATCCAATTCAGACATATACCAGGACCTGGTATTGAAACCTGGATCCTGCTATGTTTGAAGTCGGTACCTATGACACTCTAGGGATAAATGAGGGAGTAAGCAGGTCCCTCATGTCACTCTGCTGATACCAGTACACTTACCCTCAGTCTGACTATATGAACACCAGTGTATGACAAGGGTGATTTCGTCTCTATTTTTGTTTGCTTTTGTTTACATTTACTTCAGTCTTGTTGTTGATAAAATACAATTATGTGCATTTTAAATATAACTCCTTTTTAACTTTTCGTGATGTGAGTCACATAACATAAAATTCATTCTTTTAAATGATAAAATTCAGTATTATATATCAGGGATTGAATTTATGACCTCATGCTTGGCAGGCAGGCGCTTATGCCTGGCCCTAATTCAGTATTTTTAAGTATGTTCACGGATTCATACTGTCACCACTCTTTATTTTTGAACATTCTCATCACCCTAAAAAGTATCTTATAGCTCTTTCATTCTTTTATACCCACTATCCCTGACCCATAGCAACTGTTAATCTTTCTGTCAACACACATTTGCCTGTTCTAGATGTTTTACGTAATAGAGGGATCAAACAACACATGGCTTTTGTATCTGGCTGTTTTTACTTAGTAGACTACACAACTTCTGAGTCCTCTGTGTAAAATGGGTATAAGTCCAGTATTGAAGCCTTCTTATAAAGATAAGAAAATTTACAAGACTTTCAGCACAGTGAACAGGAAATAAAAATTTTGAAGGACAACAATTATAATTAAATTGATAAAAATAAGGTTTGTGCAAAATCTGGAGGTTAGAATGAATGGAGATTGTAGGATGAAGTTGATGATGGACTAGGATAAGCTCTATGCCTGTCACTTTGTTTATTTTTGGCCCAAATCAGCGTATCTCTTCATTGCCTCTATAGCCATTTTGAGATGAATGATAATTTTTGAGGGACTCTGTCCTGTACACTGAATGGTGTCTCGTAGTGTCCATGGCTTATACTCATTAGATGCCAGTAGCACCTACTACCTTAATTTTGACAGCTAAAAATGTCTCCGTCATTGTCAAATGTCTCTGAGATTAGAATAAGCCCTGACTATGAAATTTTGCCTCAACTTTGTCCAAAACAATAGTCATTCTTTTCTATCATGTAGTATTTGTAGCTACGGTAGGCAATTTAATGCTATAGACAGGCCTGCACTGTTCAGTACGATAGATTCCAGCTATGTGAAATTATTTAAATTTAAATCAATTAAAATTACATAACATTAACTTATGGATTCCAAAGTGTCATGAACCACCTATCACATGTGGCTGGCAGCACTCAGACTTAATAGTGAGAAGTAGAACTTGTCAGCTATCACAGAAAATTCTGGAAGTGAGAGTTTCAGTCATTTTGTCATCACTAGAATAAAATGCCTGACACCTGCAACTTAAAAGAGAAGTATATTTTGGCTCTTTGTTATCGTTCATAGCCAGCATTTCCAGCGCTAACTGGTAGAGGGATGTGGCAAAAGAAAAGCTGCTTACAACATGGGGGCCAGGAAGCAGAAAGAAAGGAGAGCAACTCGTGGGATCTTTCAGGTTACACTCTCAATGACCTGCCTGTATCCAGAATGTACCTCCTAACAGCTAGTCGGCTGTAGTGGTTCCATAATTCAATCACCTTCCAAAAGCCTGGTTTCTGAACATGAGTGGCTCTTTCAGGATATCTAAATGCAAATAATATTAAGGATTACACTGTAGAGAAATCCTTCTGTCTAGTGAATTTTGGCCTTTGGGAATGAGATTCATCACTTGTAATTCTTCAGACACTGGGTAAGAGGACAATTCCTGAAATCTTACCTTATTCATTCTGCAGGCAACCAGAAAGCCACTCTCTCATCAAAAAATTCCCCACTGTTTGCAGGCAGAGTGGTCACTAGCTCAGAGTCTGCCCTGTGTTCTTTCCAAATGCAGGAAAATGCAAATGAGAACCTTTGAAAGAAAGCTATAGACCAACCAACCTTCCATTACTTGTTAGAGATGAGTAGATTGGCTACCCACAGAGGAATAGGAGATTTTACTAGAGGAGTAGGAAATTCCACTAGCACTAGAACTGGCTGGAAGGAATGGGTTGCAGCGGGGT
This sequence comes from Cavia porcellus, assembly GCF_034190915.1. NCBI lineage: Eukaryota > Metazoa > Chordata > Mammalia > Rodentia > Caviidae > Cavia > Cavia porcellus. Next base: position 33,168,332 of record NW_026947501.1, read on the forward strand.
GCATTGAAAGGTGGGGGATTATAGCAACAAGCAAATGACAATACAATAGTCTGACTCAAATCTGAAAGGTGAGGATCTCCCAGATATGGGAGCAAAATAATTATGAAGTACTATTTGTTTGATACTGGGATGTCTTATTTCCAGTCAATTAAAGGGCCCACAGAAGATTTGGGGGAACTGTGTAGGGATTGTTTTATGTTGCTCCTATGAAACAAAGACATTCAAATAAAACAGTGGCCCTATTGATGACTGAAGAGGAAGCTGGTATGAATCACTTGTGGGAAATAATGATATTAAGAGTGCTGTAAAGAAACAGGGCTGCCAGAGTTCACATTCAAAAATAGAAAAGGGGAGCACCCAGTTAGATTTTGAATTGCATGTATATAACAAATGAGTAACAGTATGAGTATGTCCCTTGTAATACTTGGAATATATTTATATAAAATATTTATGCATTGTATCCAAACTTCATATTTAATTGGGAGACCATTAATTTATGCATTAACTTTAGAAGAGAGTAAAAGACTCACTGGAGAGGGAATGTCCATCCTGAGGTACAGAATGAAGGGGCAGCAATGAAAGAAAAGAAGGTGCATTCAATTTAAATGCTTAAAATAATCTTAACTTAGGTCAAGAACCACGTACAAATGCACGAAGAAGTTTAGATTTTTGCTTCTGGCTCCCCAGACCTGAGAATAATGGAGTCAATAGAATTCTCAAGGAAACTGAGTCGTAAACAGGAGATTCAGCTCCGTGAATTTATTGAGTGACCTCAAGTATATGAGGTCATAAAGTAGGAAATGTGGATTGAGAAGACAAAGTCACTGTCCCCAAAGTATAGTTACATAGTAGGAAAAAAGTACTTTTGTAATTGTGTAAGGTATGATTGACGCTATTTTCTGAAATATTTCAAGATAGCTAAAAGAGAGGGTTTTGAATGTTTTCACCCCAAAAGGAACCATACATGCATGAGGTGATGGTATACTAAATATTTTTATCTGCTTATCATAAAACACATGTCTATTGAATATTTTTATGTGCCTATCATAAAATACATCTGTCTGTTGAAATACCAACTGACCACAAAAACATGCACAACTTTTTGTTTTGATTAAAAGCAAAATTAATTTGGCTACTTTCTTATTGTTGGACACAATCCCGGATACTACAACCTAATGTAGAAGAGGTTTATTCTGGCTCATGCTTTCAGTTCATGAATTCAAGATTAAAAACAGTATGGCATGTGGGTGTGGCAGAGGAAAAATCTCTCCACCTTTTGCAGTTAGGAAGCAGACAGAGAAGGGACAGTGAACACAGGGCTGCCATGATCCAATCACCTTCCACACGCATGAGAATTTTGGGTGATTTTCAGGTCTAAACCATAACAATAACAAAAGTCAAACATAAAATAAAGTAACAGTAAGTTACTGCCCTTCAGTAACTTACTGTCTTGTGGAAGGATTACAGGTGAAAACTGACATTGCAAAGTGCTGTAGGTAAAATTAGAACATGTGTGTAATTAAAGCTTGAAAGAGGGAGCCAGGAGCCCTGATTTGGGGGAAGAGCTCCTCTAGCTGGGTTTTAGAGGAGGTATTCAGCAAAGCACACTGTGACTCTTGAAGGGGCAACTGTGGTCAGGGACATGGCCAGGGCTCAGCTATGGTAGGAATCCATGGTGTGGGAAGGTAGACAGATATGCAATGTAAAGATGGGTTACAATTGTGTCTTTCGGATGACAGTCCACAAGCAATGGGAAGACATTTGAGCAGGAGAATGACAAGGTCTAGTCTGTCATTTGGTAAATAATAAGACATTTAAGGGCAGTATTATTAAAACACTTTTAACATTATACGACTAGACATAGAAATTAAATTTTTTTGATATTTCTTTTAAATCATGTCATTTTTGGACATGTTCCATGTCATTCACAAAGGGGCAACAAATCGGATATGGATGTGACATGGATATTATGTGACATGAATCTTGAATGAACCATAGTTCTGTGGCCCTAAAGTCTTCAGCATTTAGTATTATTCTTCATCTGAAACCTGGAACAACAATATAAACCTCACAGGGATATAGGAGTTTTTAAAAAAATAAAGTGTACAAATATACACTTAAAATAAAATGCCTGGTACAGTACTCAACAAATTAAAATATCATGCATTTGATAGAAGTAGTTTCTTTCACATATTTACTTCATCTTTCAACAAACTGCTAATTGAGGGCCTCTGGCTTCTTTAAGAATTACAGCAAAGCAGTTCCGAGAAGCCTCTGCACCCAGCAGACAAGCTCATGTCCAGATCTGTCCTGCTGGGATCTGCCTTTTGAATGCACCAAGCTCTCTGCATCTTTTCTTCTACCATCAGCATTTCTTCTTTCCTGGGCATCAGAGCCTTCTGGCTTCCACTGAGGGCGCTTTTGCATCTTGACCCACTGGAGCTCCAAATCTGTATCCTTGTCTTTGCCACTAATTCTCTTGCCTCTGGTGTGTTAGAGTTTGATGAAAATATAAATAGATATAGATACAGATATCAATCTGTTATGTGCTGTTTTAGCATGCATATATTAAATCTCAGGTGAAAGAAACAAGGTGTCATCCGAATTGCCCCCTCCTCCAAAGAGCAAAGCCATAATAAGTGACTGCTTATTGCCTCAACATGACCTGTCCCAAGAGGTTCCTCTGTTACCTGATATAGGAATGTGTCCTCCTCTTCTGTCCTTCTCTACTCCTAATCCTCCACACACTGCAATCGGGCAGACATCATGAACACAGAGGAGATACTGCCAATAGAGTTTCTGTATGGATAAGGTTGTCCCTAACCACTTATGTCAGAGTGCTACTCCAGATGGCAGGTGCCAGTGGAGGGAGCTCAAAGAAAGTTCTGAAATTTTGTTTGAAAATCTGCACACCCCCATTCCAAACCACAAAGCCTTAAAATAGTGGTGACAACTTAAAGGTGTCACTAAGAATATAAGCAGTGTTTCTCTCTCACTTGTTTATTTGGTGTCTTCTTTCCTTTTCCTTGAAGTACAAACTCAACAGATTCCATCTCATGTTTCCAGCTGACCAGTAAATCACAGACATATGTAGCTCATCATTTTTCTCTTGCAGGATATTTACAAAATCAGTCTGCCACATGTCCTTTGTATTGTATTCTGTGCTCTCATGCCTTTATGGGCCATTTGCTGAGAAATAAGCCTTTCTTCCAACCTCTAGGTATCTGAAAAGTTACTACAGAAGAGGTAGCTCTCCGCACAAGGATAGATAGATTCTAGAAAGAGGTATTCACTGGTTTACAAGTCACAGTGGCTGAGTATAGACCACAGATACAAATCCTCAGTAAATAAGAACACTTGATGCAAACTTCTTAATAGAAAAATCTGACTTATTACTAGTTTTTTGTGTGAAAAAAGATAGAATATCTCAAATTTTAAAAATTATATGTCAGTAGAAAACGCACTGCCATTAATTCCCCTCAAATACTCCTTGATTTGAACACACTTATCCTATCATCTGCACTTTCTAAAGCAGTCCTTTTCTCCTGAGCTGATGTGACTGCCCCAGAGTCCTAAAGCTATTCAAAATTATTTACTTTCCATGGTCATTTTGGCTTTAGTGAAGTCCGAGTTTGCGGGGGGCAAAATTCAGTGAAAAAGTGGATGAGAAGGTCTCATGATGTTTCCATGAACCTGCCTTTCCGTTGGCTGGCACATGACAGCAGCATTCACTGTATTTTTCGCCTCATAAAGATACTCATGAAAGGGAAGTTTCAGAACTGCTTCAGGAAAGTGCAGAATGGTGGGATAAGTGTACTCAGTGCAAGAGAGTATTTAAAGGAGATTTAATGGCAATGAGTATACCGTAATGATTTTTAAATTTAAATGTTATCTGTGTGTTTCGATCACTCCTTGGTAAATAATGTTATGATAAATTTTGTTTACAATTCTAGTAGCAAAGAGATTTTTAGAGTACCAGTCAGTAAAGTCTGGAAACTGAGATCTTTCAGTATCTTATAGGATTGCTATGGATCAGTATTCCTTTGATTGTATTTTTATGTCAAATGGGCTGCTCTGCAGTTGTTGGATGGAACCCTTAGCCTAATTTTGATTTCTGAATTCTGTAGCTCTATATGTAATCTAAAGGTAAAAATAGATTGGGTTTCCTATGCTTTCTAGATAATTCATGCAAATAATAATGATAGTGATTTAAATAAATGCTACCTTATACACCATTCATACTTTTAATATAAACACTTGATGTTTATTCTTTATAAAAAACAAAAATACATTTTCAAGCACATCTAATGCCTTTACAATTGTCTATAAATTTGCATTTTTGGAGGTTAATAAAATTGAAGAAAAATTACCCAATAGATCCTAAAAGCAATTTGAAAAAAGAAAAGCAACAATAATTAAACAAGAGCTAGCTCAGGTAATCAAATAGTTAAAGAAGAAGATAGGAAAGAAGTGTCTTCCCCGCAAGATTGTTTGTTCAACACACGCGTGGGTCTAAAGAATTCCTAAGGAAAATGGAAATACAGAGGCTGCCTCACTGTGAAGCTCGGGCCAATGTGCTACTCTCAGGAAGAGGTGTGCAGAAAAGTGCTCAGAGCCCTCGCCACCATGCATTTAAAAACGCTCTCCTCACTTTCTCTTTTATTATAGAGAATTATACTTTTTATAGTATATGTCTTGTTCAACTAATAGGTTCATCTACTTCTATACCTAAGATTCTATACCTAAGCAAAGTTGTATTTAACTACTTCTGTACTGAAGTGAAGTAGGTGTTTTAAGTAGTTCATACATTTCTTGATTTTTAAGCAGTGAGAATGCAGTAAAGGTGGAGAAGGCTGTTCAGTTAGAGGGAGGGAGAAAAAAAAAGAATGTGACTTTTAAAATCATAGATCATAAAATATTTGCTTATCCAGGACATTAAATATCATCTCAAATGCTAACATTTTCAAATAAAGAAACTAATGTTGAAAGAATGAAGGCAATTTGTGCAAAGCTCATTACCCTGTCTGCCAAAGAACTTCTATAGCCACATCATAAACACTACCCCAGTCAGTTAAAGATATGGTTTTCTTTATTAGAAGGCATACCTTACTGCCACTGCAAGCATAGGCACATACACAAATGTGCATGATCAGTGTTACATGCCTCTGATGTCACGGAGGTGCTAATTTAAGTCACATTGTAAAAGGAACCCCGTCATATACTGTGTGATTTTCTGTAACTGATATATCAATTGGTGGAGTTCATTTGGTTTGAGTTCATTCATCATTTGAAATTGCAGATTATGATACAGGCATTTGGAAAACTTTTATAAAGTGAAGTTGTATAAAGCATGCATTGGTGACACTGTGCTTACTTCAAATACAGATACAACTTTGGTGTATATTTGAAAACAATTTGCTTAAAATCAGATCTATAATAACTTTAATAACTTTAGTATATTCATAAATTATTCAGAAGAAGTTATTGTAGTCTTGACTCATTAGATGGAAAAGATTTAAGAAGACGTAGAAAAATTTGTATAAAATAAAAGAACAATTTGCATTTTCCCTATGTATTAACTGTAAGGTGAGAATATTTTAGAATTACACATATCAAAATTTTTTTTCTTTGTGTTTACAAATTTATTTTCAGTATTAACTTTACCTTGCTGTATTCTATCATCAGGTTTTTGCTGTGGACATTGTGAGGAAATGCAGCCTCTTCTTCTGGCCTGTCTTTATACTGAGAAACAAATTATTCATCACTTATTTAGTATAGCTTTTTGGATTTAGGCAAGTGGACATCTGTCCTTCATTCCAGCCAATGCTTCCAGGACATTTTCCAAATGATTTCAACCAGCATAATATGCTCAAGAATTGGTCCCAAGATGTGTGTGCACGTTTATGTGTGCATGAATACACGCAGATAATGTTAAGATAACCTCATGGTTAAATGATCATTTATAATTTACTAAGGAAGTACCTGCTCCCATTTTATAAAGTAGGACAACTGAGAAGCCAGTATTTTTTTACATGATATAGTTAAGACGGAAGGTGGTTAGTTGTCTTTCCAGATCCTTCTCTGTCCTGATGATCCTCTCTGGGTCAGTGACTGTGTGTCTACCAGTGGCACCAATACTTATCTCTGCAGTGTTGCTTTTCACTTGTAGTCAATGCATAGAAATTTCCTGCAGGTCTTACTAAAATGCAGTTTCTGACTTGGACTTAGTTTGATATTTTGCTTTTCTAACAAACTCGTGGCACTGAATGCCCTGAGATCCTGGGCTTCTTGTGGCATTCTGAAGTGCTGGTCCTTTGAGAACAATTTGAGTCAAAAGGCCTTTAGCAATCTTCTGTTCACACAGTGGGATAGCAAGGACCCTTCAGTGGAATCTTATTATATTTTTCAATATTTGCTTTTTAATGCAGTTGACTGCTTCTCTTTTTAAATATGTGTATGAGCATATATAGAATATATATGTGTGTATATGTGTATATATATATATATATATATATATTCACCATAAATCTTAAAGATTATATCTTAAATTGTAATGGATCTCACTACACAGAGAGATTCTGTTTGCAAATATTCATTTTATAAAGTAGCACAGCAGGAAAACCTTTAGTTAGTGGGCCATACACTGGCAAACAGTGTTCTGCAGAGCCTTGGATCCCTTGTGACTGCAATCCAGATGGATAAGGAGAATGAAAACTGCCTAATCACTCTTTGCATTGTGTGCCACTGCTCAGTTTATGCATCAAATTGAGATTTGATTGGTTCTGAGGGCCCAACCTCCACGGCTCCATCCTAAGTATTTGGCTCTTGAGAGCTAAGCCTCTAGGGAGCCTTTTACTTAACGGGAATAAAAACTCCAGCAGGATTTGCATTAGCATTCAGTTTTTTCACAATTCTGAAAGAGACCCTAATCCAGGAGGTCAAAATTATTTAGAAGTGCTCGGAGAGTAGTTTCAGCTAACTGAGCTGCAGGTTGTTACAGAGAGAATTTTACCTAGAGTAAAAATTCCGAAGACACGGTGATTCTTCAACCCTCCAGCCTTGCTGTGCTTTGCCTGCTGTGCACTAATGCCTTTGGCATTAACTACTGGCATGAGGATCTTCAATGGGGAGGTTAATTGCAGTGGCCTAGTGTTATGTGCCAGGCGGGAGTAGGCTGGATTCTGTGATTTCTGGCAGAGAGCCTAATCTACATTCCCACATCTGTGTCCTTTAGAGGTAACTACTAGTGGCACTGTAATTAATAGCAAGAGGAGATGCTGGATGGAGACCTTGCTGCTCTAAAGAAAACAAGGGCCTCTCCAAAAGTGGGAGACCTCAAGCTCAGATCCCTGGTCTTCTGTCAGAGTGGGGCACTTGGGACAGAAAAGATAACTTGCTATCCAGCAAAAGCGGCTGTTCACCACCAGGTGGCGTGGACAAGATTGCAATGATTCTCTCCTCCAGAAAGCATCCCGGAATCCTCTTGGTATTTAGCTGCTATCTCTACTGGGAGAGAGCAAGGTAACTGAAGAAGATAGTGCTATTTTTACAATTTCTGAAGTTAAGTAATTTTTTCTGGTTTATAAGGTGAGAATCTGATTGTGGTTACTTCGGACATTAATAGCACATTTCTAACAGTTAAAGTTTCTGCATGATAGTAACCTTTTGGTTTAGAGCATACGCATTCTGTGTTTTGCACAGGCTCCATGTTTTCAGTTTATGATCTTGTCCCCTTGTATGACCTTCAGGCCAATGGACCAAATCTTGGCTAAAACCATGTTTCATTGAGCCCACAAAGTTTGTTACTATTTCTGTGGATATAGTTTTAAAACTTGGGCAATATCATTTGCAATAACTTTAAAAACCAGAAGGTCTCATCCTCCGAGAGCCTTTCATGATCCAAGGGTCTTACGGTTGAGACTGAGGAACTCCATTAGCCTGGGAAGGCACTTTCAGGCTTGCCTCAGTCCCAACCATTTGTAGGTCCAGGTCCCTTCTCTTATTGATGTTCCCTGTCCAGCTGCTGCATTTGAGTCTGTAGCCCTAATACTGCCTTTGCAAAGGACTTGGTCATGTGAGTGTATGTTCCTGTAGTATAAAAGTTTTCAATAGAAGTGACTAACCTTATGAGATCCAAGTATACCTCAGTGAGCTCAAACACAGTGCACATGCAAAACTTTGTCTCTTTCTTCTGACATCAACCAACTAAGCTAGAGTGTTGCAGGTATAACTTTAAATTGTCTGCAGAGAAGAGCATAGTAGAGAGACTGTGTTTAGCTGTGACAACTGAAATCTAAAATAATAGTTGTTTAAACAGAGCCATGCATATCTCCTGTCATAGTAACCCAGATGAGTTGTTCACAGCATGTGAGTCTCATGATTGTCAGAGACAGCATCCTCAGCATGGGGCTTCTTCTTTGTGAACTGAGATGCCTGATGCATTTCTAGCCTTCATATTCACACTGTAGCTTGTGGGAAAGGGAAAAGCAGAGGAAAAGCATGTGTTCTCCATCAAGAGAAGCCTTGCAGAAGTCGCTTGCATCATTGCTACTTACCTCCCATTGGTCATATCATTCATAACATGGGATATTAGGTTGCAAAGAAGTCTAAAATCATCTTTAATCTGGATGACCTTGTCCCAACTAATGATCAGATAAGACAGAATGGATATTGGTGTACCAAAGGCAATCACTGCAGGGACTGTTTCTTGTGGCTTTTATATTCCTCAGAGCACTGGACATAATGAGTTAAATCTGTAACTTTAAGGCCAGATTATGTTCTTTAACTGCCAATGAATTTAAAAAAGTTCACATAAAGCTCTAAAAAAACTAAACCCATATGGTAAAGATAATCATATAAATGGTTGTTGCTAAGAAAGACTTAGATACAGCTTGGTATATTCAATATGTAATCTCCCCTGCATCCCACTGAATCATTACTCTATTTAAACCCATGAAAATACACCTGATTGTTTCCCAGTTGGAGAGAGATGATGCAATCATCTTGTTGTTGAAGAAAAATATCTTAATTTCTTATGAATTAGCTTCCTAAAACATGTCATTAAGATGTAATGTGAATGCTTTGGTGTGTTGAATATCAAAGACGTTTCTGGACCCTAAATACTAATTAAAAGAGAAAGTTTGGAAGCTTTTCGGGAGCAGGCATCTGAGACTAGTATTAGCTCTGCAGATGATATGGGATTTGAGGATGACAAGACACTTTCTCTGTATATCTGTCCTACATCAGCATCCCTCTTTTTGCCTTTGAGCACATGTTAAGCAGCACCTTTGTGACTGTTTTAAGGAACAGTGAAGAAAAGACAAATGAAGTAGTCCATATGCTGATCCTTGCTTTTTTTGTGTGTGTCTGGGTCATTTCACTTTTCTTTGACATCTTCTCATGAACAGAAGACTAAACTACACATCAACTGTCAAGAAAATTTTGTCACAGTTTTGACAAAGAACAACAACAACAACGATGACAAACAGTACATCTGTTTTGTGTATTTTGGATTGGCTACAGCAATCCTAGGATACAAGCACCAAGCAGGGAAATACAATTTGAAGATTACCATACTCCTATAGCAGATACAACTCTTCATTTGAAAGAAATATACAAAAATATTAACAACAGGAGCCAAACAGGAGCCAGGGGTTTAGCTCAGCAGCAAAAGTGCCTGCTTGGCAAATGCAAGGTCGTGAATTCGATCCCCTACACCAAACAAACAAACAAACCTAAAAACCAATAATAATAACAACATATTTTATACTAAAAATGGAAGGGATGCATAGCTAGGAAACAAATTGAAACCACTCAGTCTCTCCCAGTCAAACCTTTATTTATTCGTATACTTAAAAATGATCAAGTATTACAGTGGGTGGTCTCTAGAAGCAATTGTATAATTTTCTCCCTGTTTTCTGCCATCTGTAGCAGGACCTTATCATTTTCAACATCTGCTCCATTGATTCTCAGAAGAGCTATCGTACATTACTAGGTCTTCTTGTCATTTTGTAAAGTGAGTTATTTGAGGGAAGAGATCGAAGATGCTCTATATCGTTACATTAGAGTAGCTCTTCACTCATTTCCAGTGTTTTTAAATCCTGAATGTCTTTATTGCTCCCATTTTGTAGAGAAGACAATTGTGGGCCAGGAAATTGACAACTGGTGCAAGGTTGCACGGTAGATGAAGAGAGGATCAGACTACTTCCTGTCCTATTCAGGGCTTTCCATGGAACAGTTCTGCTGTATGGTTTTGATGTTTCCAGTTATTTTCTGAGTCTCTCCCAAAAGAGAGAGGTCGGAAGGAAAAACACTTTAAATTATTTTTATTAGGAAGAAGTCCACGTGACTACCAAACTGATAGTCTTGTCAATGGCAGTGTTACATCTAGGCAGTCTTACCTTTAACTCTATGCTAATGACCATCCAGATGTTTTGTGAGAGAAGTGGGTTCTTAGGAACTACTTGGGTTCAAGATGCATTTTAAGTGCTGCAGAACCTTGACTGTTACAACTCATAGTGTAGATCTTCTTACTCAGCTCTTTCTTTGCACAAACAAAGCCATGACCGTGGAAGTCTAAAAATATACAGAAGATTTCACTATTAAGTGCTACTGAAACCCAGTTCTGGACTTCTCTGTGTGCTTCCTCAATCCACCTCTCTTGCATAAGGGAATCTGGATAGGTCAATGACTAAGATATCCATCTCAGGAATCTTTCATGACCTTCTCTCTTTGCATTTTTGAATTGTTAATTAACATCTATGCAGCTTTCTAATTGGCTCACTTCATACACCAGCCCTCTTCTCTTTATACTCTGTGCTCTTTAAAGTGTCTATAAGTTATTGTAATAGGACATCTATTTAAAATGTCAACTGTAGAAGCACAATGACACTGCATTTCAGCAGAGTCACAGGGCAGACTCCTGCATTTAAAAACGTGATTCTCTTAGCCCAGCACATTTACATCCAGGTGGGTGTTCACTGTCCTTTGTCCATCCTAGTTTTGCCATATTTCATGGCATATAGTCTGATTGAGATTTCCAGGTTCCCCATCACACATGGGTGCAAAACCTTCATGCAGGGAAGAACGTGTGAGCCCCTATATGTCACAAGAGATGACATGCCAAAAGAGGTGTTTATTATATCCTGGGATAAAACAGTGCCTGGCTCTTGTAGCTGAAATGCATTTGTGAGTGAATAAATAAACATCAGAACCCCACCTTTGCAAAAATTTTGACATCTAAATTTAAATCAATAGCATCTGAGCCTCCCTGAGTAAGTCACAAGTGCCAGGTTCACCGGAGTCTCCAGGATTCTTCAGTCCTGTCAAGGCATATTTTTGTCGCTTAGATACCAAAAGGCTGCTAGGATAGTGGGTCCAGATCACTACTTCCATAATGATTACAAGAGATTCAGAGCTGTAACTCCTTATCACATGTAAACCTATCTCTAAATAAACTTCCTAGAATCAGGATGATCACAGCACCCACACAAAGTTGCATCTTTTCTTGTAACCATGGCAACACACTTGCTCTCTTGCCTACCCTTCCCCGCTCTGAATCACTACACTGCTGCTGGCTTAATAAAGCCTGGCAAACTTACACAGTGAGGATTTCTTGCCTGACATCCAAGATCTTTATTAACTCATCAAGGCCTGTCTTGCCATTAACCTGGCTCTAGTTGGCATTTGAGAAAAAAATTCCTAGGAATTTTTCTCTACTACCAAATTTATTTTCTACTACCAGTTTAATCTAGTCTTTTTTTATGTATCACTTTGGCAATCAGTTGATCATTTGGAGGAAAGGATTGAACCATATGGATACAGATTTTCTTGCCTTGTCTCTCTAGACCAGGATTCCAGTCCACACGTCAGGTGGGAAGGGAAATCCAGGGCAATTAAAGGGTACCATGACACTTGACTTCTAGGTAGAGCATATCGTATATTTGCTTCTTTCTTTTGACCTCTTCCCTTGACTTGACCTGCATAGGCCCCCTCCTATAGACTCACTGAGCTCAGTTACAACACTTTAGAGATCACTCTTGTGAGCCAGTAGCACAAAACATAGGTTAGAACCCGGACTCTGGCACTGGACTGGACTTTCACCATAATTGCCTAAACGCAGACATAGCTATAGAGGTCTCTGCAAATTGTTGCTGAGTTGCCAAAGACTCTGGTGGCAATTCAGCTTCGTTTAGTCCTCTCAGCCAGTGTTAGGAGAGAATGTCCTGCCCGTAAGTGGAAATAGCTGACCTGTTACGGCTTAGATTTAGTGTGTCCTCCCAAAGCCCAATATATTCCATGGTACAGCCTTTGGAAGGCAATTAGATCATGAGGGTGCTGTGCTTACCAAGAGATTCATTCACAAATCAGTTCAGTAGCTGCATATGCTGTTAGGAGTGGCACTTGATTGGAGGTGGGTCACTGGAGGAGGGACGTAGACAGGTGCTTCTCCCTCCCCACCTCTTCACATGTCTCTCTCTCTGCTTCCTGACCAAAATGACTGGATTAGCTTCCCTCCACCCTGCCCCTCTACCTTGGAGCCAGATTACTATGGACAGATATCCCTAAAACTTTCAAACCCGAATAAACTGCCCCTCTCTGAAGCTGTTGGCATCAGGTATTTCACCTCAGTGACAAGAAAATGACTAAAGCATGTCCCCAACAATCTTCTGCTGCAAAATGACAAAAACATCCAGTGTCTCCTCCAAGCTTTTCCGTTCCTATTCTTCTAAGCTCTTATAATGCTCTGCTTATCATCCTCTGCCCCTACCATGAAAAATCAGGTTTTGTCTTCAGTTACAGTGATTTTCACTGTTGTTCTTGTTGCCAATTGATCAGGAATGATCTTGTTTTCTCTTTATGTTAAAAACATACCCTACATGAGCGAACTCATCCATGTGGTAGATGCTGTTGTGTATGACCTTACTTTCACCCACGGGGCCAAGGCCCTGGGCCCCCAACAGTCAGGAGTATTGTTCATTGACCGTCTGTAGCCAAGCCTCACTGCTGGATTAACCTTGGCTGAGGTTGCATCATCCCACATCCAGTGACCAGTTCATGGAAGGGCACATAACTTAGTCTCATTGTTCTATTGGGGACAACTCCTAAGGACTCTCCTAGCTAAGAACTTGCCAGGGGATTTCCTGGGGCTTCTCATTGCTACCTGCATTCCAAGCTGTCACTGTGTCCAGCCCTTCTCCCTTGCTACCTAACAATCTGAGAGCCCTCTCTAGAAAATTTGCAGTCTGCAAACCTCTCTCTCAGTCTGTCTTCCAGGTAACCCTAAGGCATGGCAGATTGGGGGGTGAAGTGATCATTAAAAATTTAAAATTGTTTATTAGAGAATTTTTAATAACATAAGGAAAATGTTCCGGGTAATGAAGTAAACATAAAAATAAGAAGCAAATTGAGCATGCATTATGTTCCTGATTATGTAAGTATATACATGATGAAGAAAAGAGCAAAAAGAGGGGCTGGGGATTTAGCTCAGCGGCATAAGCGCCTGCCTTGCAAGCAGGCAGTCGTGAGTGCGATCCCTGGTACCGATAAAAAGGAAAAAGACCAAAAAAAAAAAAAAAAAAAAAAAAAAAAAACACCAAAAAACGAAAAGAGCAAAAAGAAAAAAAAAATATCTTCTTCCAAAGAACTGTTCTTAAAATAGAAATGTCCATCTCTGATAGGTTTGTTTCATTCAAAAATTATTCTAACATAATACTAGAAAACTAATTAAAACATTTAAGAGCCAAATGGGAAGATATCACTGATCAAATCCCCAGAACATGAATCATTCTTAGAGGAAAAACATGAGGTTTGCACTTCCATGGTCATTCTCTGGGTTCTGTTCTTGCTCATCTTTGCCCAAGTCTGTGGAGTTTATTACTCCTTTATTTTGCTCAACTCTGCCCTCTGTATATGCACCTATCATTCCACTTAATCAAATGACTATAGCAAACACTTAATCTTGTCTTTTGCTTTACACCAGAATTTCCATGATGGTGGAAGATCACACCCCATGCTTTGTATGTGCAGCCACACTCTGAGCACTGACTCTGTTTTTCTGAATGAATGAGTAAAATGGTAAGATAGAATTTGGAGTGGAGGCTTGAAGAATTGAAAATTTGATTGGCATAGGGACAACAAGCAATTGGAAGTAAGGAGAAGCATGTAGAAATAAACGGCATCGAAATCCTAATTTATGTTTTCTGTTTGCTTCAGAATAGAACACTACAGAAATGAGAGGTCAAGTCAGCCTTCTCTGCTGGATAGTTTACAGAGAAATTCTGGAAGAGGCTGACCTTGCCATTGTGGTGTTGAGGCTTTCAAGATAAGCACAATTTTGTTTGAAAGAAATGAAAGTGATGAATGTTGTCTCCTTTTTATTCTTTTCCCATCCAAGAAGAAAGCTGGTATACCACTGCTCCTTCTGGAATATTTCCATGTTCTCTGAGATAAAGGGTAGAAAATTGCACATGAAACTTTCTGGTACTGATCTTATTTTGTCCCTTCTTTCCTCTTACAACTACTAAACATCACTTGCTTTTTTATTTGTAAAGAAATCACTTGTCATAGAATTACCACTTGAATTATTTATGGTGTAAAATTCACTTAGTTACCTCACTGCCCTGTTAGCATCTGTTTTTATTTCTCTGTTTGTTTGCCTGTTTTTGTCTGTCGCTGTGTCTGTGTCTGTCTCTGTCTCTGTCTTTCTCTCTCTCTCTCTCTCTCTTTCTCTGGTTCACTTACTTCCTATAGTACTGAAGACTGAATTCAAGTACTTCGTACTGAGCTATATCCCCAGCCCTTTTAAAATTTTGTTGTATTGAGACAAGTTCTCCCTCATTTGTTAAGTTGTCCAAGCTTGGCTTAAACTTGTGATCTTTTAGCCTTAGCTTCCCAGAATGCCCGACTTTAGGCAAGCACTGCCATACCTGGCTACCTCTTGAACTACAGCAGCCAGTATTTGCAGAGGCATTAACAGATTCTTTTAAGCTAGCATTGCTATAATTCTCAAGTATACTTTTATTTTAATAAGAGCTTTGTTACCTCAACTAAAAGACCTATCTGCTGTCTTCCATTCTTGCTGTCATCCACAGACTGAATAATCAAATCTGTTAGTGATCTAAGCAGATAAGAATCTTCTTAGACTGGTCCTTGTAGAGTCATCTTTTCTTTGCTTCTGTTCCTCTTAACACTCTAAGTCCAAGTCATGCGAAGTATTTGGCCTTCTTAAAGTGAGCCATTCTCTCTCACTTCTTTGTGTTTCTTTCATTTTCTAATTAGAAGATACACAACCTTCCTTATGACAAAGTCCAGCCATCATGCCTAGGAAGCCCGCCTTTCTCATCTTCTGTTCTATCTTTTCCACTCCTCTTGTTTCTTCTTCCCTCCATCCTTTTTCCTCTCTCTCTCTCCCACCTCCCTCCCCTCGGTCCCCTCTGTCTCTCCTATTCTTTAAATATTTCCTGTGTCCCTACTTTCCCATTTCCCTTACGGCCATTCATTCTATTATTTCTTAATAAGAGTTTGAATGCTTTCAGTATAAGAACTATTTACATATATCCACATTCAATGATCTTGAAATGCATTAGATGCACAAAATATTTATTGAATGCAAAATATTAAACTTAGGAATCTCTTCCAGACTTGTAAGGGAGACTGGATTTTGTTGTTGTTGTTAAGAATGCATTTGGGCACATTTGATATATGTGTCAATGTTTAGGATTCCACTTGAACAGGATTTTCCTTGAAGTCATCAGAGGAGTAGGAAAACAGAATTTATACACCTCTGAAAATTTTTTCAAAATTCCTTAGATAAAGATACAAACTATTAATTAGGTACATCTCATGACATCATGTGTCTTATACTGTAGTACTGATAAATTTGAACATTCATTCCAGCCGTTTTATTCGCATTTCTCTTGAGCTTCAACACAGAGTTTGTATTAGTAACACCTGCTATTTCTACTCCAGGATAATAGCCTATTTAGCATTTTATCATTTCCAAAGTATAGCAATTCACACTCTACCCACCTCTAGTTATTTGATATAGATCTCTTCTGAGGGCTCCCCTGGGATCATTTTGTAGTCTAGGCTGTATTACCAAGTCAGTGGGCTATCAAACCAGTACAAAACTGCACACAAAATAAGGAGAAAGATGCTCAGATTGTTTGAAATTGAAAGCAGTAATGAAAAATGCAGGGTGGGGGAGGGAAGCTGAGAGGAACAGCTCCAGAATTCTATGACTTTCTTGGTGCCCTGTCCTTTTTTGCAATGTCGTAAGCTGGCAAATCCTCATGGAACCCTTTAGTGAAATGTGAGGGCCAGCTTATCCATTGTTCATGGGTAGAATAGTCATCTGGGAACTTGTTTAAACAATGAATCCCTGGCCAGCACACTGAGTTCTGATTTTGTTTTTCTGTGTGAGTGCTGGAAATTTGCCTGTTGAACAGAGCCCCCAGTGATTCTGTTAGAGGCAAATTCATCAATAGAGGACATTCAGAGAAGTGCTACATAACCATCTTTTAGCCTTACTGTGTTAATTAGCTTTTCTGCTAAAACACCAGTCATATATGAGCTCATGTTTTACCATGGATTAAACATAGAAAGTGCACTCAGCTGCATGTTGCTTTCACTGGTATACTTAGGCTTGCTAACAAGGTTCCAAGCAGGCTGTGGCTCAGCTGAGACCAAATGGTAAAGGTTTGTCACGTGACTGAGGGTTGGCAGACTGTCAGTCAAAATCATCATTTCTCCTCCATGAGTTATGTAAAACGGGCTAATTTAGGTTTCTCGAATCTCTTCTTTGAATTTTTTCATAGATAGGCTTACTGTCTTCGTAGGACAGTTTCCAGATTCTCAGCAGAAAAAGAGAGCATGCCCCACTGTGGGGAAAAAAAAAAAAAAAAAAAAGACAGCTTTCAAAATTGTGCTTATGTCTTATTTTTTTAACTGTCCCATTGACTAAAGGAAGTGACCAAGCTTAAGTTTACAAGAAAGAAAAAGAAACTCCACTTTTTGATGGAATGCATGAGAAAGTCACATTGTGAGGGAAGAGAGGATTTCTAGGGTCATCTTTGTTAACAGTCTTCTGTACTTAATAGGTAAATTAGTGTGTCTACAATGGTGGAAAAACCATAGCTTACAAAGGATTTACCCTTTAAAATATAAATAAGGGCAAATGAAAGTTTTTCTTCCAAATATTTCCACTAACTTACCGTCAAGTGTTACTTGTTTGCTTTTAGTGAAAAATCAGTAGACTTAGAGCTGATATGAGGGAAATTGTGCATATTTATAGAAAAACTCATGAAAATTTACACCACTTATTAATGTCATCTGCTTTGATTGTTTGTTATGGAAAACTGTAAAGTACTGTGGTTCTAGGAGCCTGGGGGAAACTTAGGTAAGGAGGACAGATGATGATCTTTGGGGGTACTGCAAAATCATACTGTCTGCTTGGCTGGGTCTTAGTCTTTGCTTGGCTTATTTTTGGTAAATAAACTTCTCTACTTTTCCACACTTCACAGTATTAAGATTTTAAAATAAAGCTTATGAAGTGTTTAGCTCTTATCGTTTTCATTATCATTACAGAGGAAAAAATGTTGCTCATATGACATGCTCTCATCTATTGAACGTAGAGTTACCTAAGGTATTTATATTCAACCAATTTCTTGCCATTTCCAAATCTACAAAGCTGGGCAAAACTATTTATTTCATGAGGGCAGGGGAAAATGACTTGTTAAACATGTTCCGAATGTCTAATAGGGTCTTGGTGACTAGTATTTTCCATTACTTAAGTAAAAGATTCCATTATAGTAACCAGTCTTTAGTAATCCTTGCCTTACGATAGCTATAGCATTGTGCAAAATTACTATAACATTAAGAAGAACTAAACTATGTTACCCAAAAGGATTGCAGAAATGGAGTGCTTAGAAACACTCCATTTAAAAATTTTTTTGGGCTGGGATTGAATCTAGTGTGTTATGTCCATAAGCAAGCACTTGGTTAATGAGCTAAACTTCAAATAGGTAATACGAACAGATGGTCAATTAAGTGAGAAGGCAACCTATGAAATGGGAGAAAATACTTGCAAAACTACATCTGATAAATCAATATCCAACATAAGAAATGAACAAAATATATTAATTTTTTTCAATAAGGAACTTACATCCCTCAAAATCCTCCCTCTCATTTTTAACACACTTATCCCATCATTCTGGCCACTCTCTGAAGTACTTCTGCAAGTCCTGCTTCTGTAATGTCTTTATCAGGTACAATTAAAACATAACATAAGGTCAGTGCTGCTTTTTAATGCCATTCAGAAGAAAGGCAGGGTCATAAAAACATTATTGTGTGTCTTTATCAACTTTATTCACCAAATCTGCCACCTATGACTTCTGGCTCTTCCTCAGAGTTAGTCTGAATGAAGAAGAATGGTTAACATTGTGACTCCATTGAGGACACTTAGGCAACTGTAACAGCCCAACTGAAGACATTTAAGAAAGAAAACTTTCAGAACTACTTTAGAAGATTGCAAGAATAATAGGCTGAATGTGCTGAAACTAAGAGGAAGGATTTTGAGGGGTATTAACAGCAGTATGTCTTATACTGAAATAAATATTTGAAAGGTTTGAACATTCACCTTTCTACCGGCTACATATAGGAGATAGGTACTCTCTAGATGATAAAACAGTAACATATTGGTTTGTCACCCAGAGTTACTGCTTCCAGCTCCCCTAAACACAGACAAAAAGTTCAATATAAATATTAACTAAGCAATGATAAAATCTGTCCTATTTGTGACTGCAGCCACAGAAGCTAGAATAGTTTAAAGTACTCCAGTAAGGACTTCATAAATAGTTTTGAACAAGTACTTATTGGAAAATATGAGTTGTGATACAAAAATATGTTGCTATTAGTACTGCTGTGTTTACTGTTGCGACAGTCACAATAGCCAACGTATATTAACAACCTAAAGTCTAGCAGAAAATGAATGGATAAAGCAAATGTGTGGGATGCACAATGGAATGCTGTTATCTCTGAAAAAGAATAAAATGCCATTTGCAAAAACTGACCAAAACTAGAAGACATTGTGTTTAATGAATTAAGCTAGGCACAAACAGACAAATTCCAGCTGATCTCACCTATAATAGTTAAAAAGTCAAATTTGTAGAAAAGAATAAAATGGTTGTTACAGGGCTGGGATGAGGGATGGGGATTTGGAAGGTGTTGGTCAGAGAACACAGAATTTCAGTTTGTTTGACAAAATCACATGGTCTCTGACATAACATGATGACCACAGCTAAAAACAATTTTATACAGGAGGGAAGAATCCAAGAAATATCAAATACAACAGGATGACTATAATTAAAAGCAATTTACTGCAGCCTTGAAAATTTTTGACAGTAGGTTTTAAGTGTTCTCACAACAAAAATAAAGACATATGAGGTCAAAAATTGGTAAAATTGGTAAATTAGCTTGATTGAGTCATTCTACATATGTATATATTTCCCATATCTAAATATGTATTTAGATATTTTCCATTCTAAATATGTACACATTTCCCATATCATGTCATATCCATAAATATATACCATTTTATTGGTCAATTAAAAAAGTGATACCAAAATGTCTCGATGACTCTGGTCTGGTTTACTTTATCTTTCATATACACGTGGAATTTCAAGCACGAAAACACAATAATTTTCAAAAATAAATTATTTGCTTGCATATTTCTGACACAATTCATGATTGATTAATTTTTTCCTCCTGTACTTATCTATACAAATAAGTGCCATAATTTTAAAATGGTAAATAAAACACACAACAAGCCTGGGTCTTACAAGACATTGAAACTTTCCTCTTGATATTTTGGGTGACTTACTCTGGGGAAAGCCTGCTGCTGCATTTGGAGGCTGCACAAGCCCGAGGGGGTTTCCACATGTCCAGAGCTGAAGGTCTCTATCAGTATCAAGGGCAGATGAACAAGCACAAGACTGAGCCATCCCGGAAGTGGATACACAGTAGGGCCTTGAGATAGGCCAGCCGATACCTTGATTGCAATTCTTGATGGACCTCAAGCCACAATCACTCAACCAAATTGCTCCTTGATTCTGATCCACAGAAACTGGGAGAGATAAACGTCTAATGTTGCTCTGAGCCTCTAAATTGCAAGGCGATTCATTATGCAATGATGAGTTACAAAAGGCGCCTGTTTTCACAGAAGGAGAAGGAGGAAGCTTAGAAGTAATGGCAGATGGAAGGGGAGAGGCACCAGTGAGACCCAGTGGGCAGAAATTGAGCATTACCGAAGAATAACCAGACAGCGCTGCTTCTGGGCACTGCCCTGCCAGCCGTTTTCTAGAAGAGAGGCAGCAGAATTGAGTGTGCCAAGTGCTTTGAAGTGCCTAGAGAGCCTGCAGGGAATGGCACCAGGTAGCCAGGAGGTCGCACTTTCCCTCTTTATCATCTTGGCCATTAACTAGAGCAAAGCTCTTTGTAGGAAACACGCAAAATGCTAAAAATGGAGTTAAATTTCCTCTGTCTCTCTTTAACTTAAAATATAATTGCAACGCCTTGCACATAGCTATGATTTTTTAATCCTGTCACGCTTTGTTGGCTCACTGCTTTTCATCTTACTGTTTATTAAAACAGCCTGAGTTCTCTTTGATGCTCAAGGCCCAAGTATGTGATTGGGGGCCACTGCCAAAATACAATGCATTTTTATTTGCCACTCAGGTTTTTGACTATTCATATGAGCTTTTTATTTTTATTTGAGAGATGGAGTTGATAGAGAAAAGGAAAAAAATAGGAAACAGTAAATGACCATTTGAAATTCTCTCCCAAGAACCTGGCAATTACTCTTTTTTATTGTTTTGTTTTTGTTTTTGGTACCAGGGATCGAACTCAGGCCTTGTGCTTGCCAAGGAGGCGCTTGTGCTAATGAGCTAAACCCCCAAATACAATTATTCTTTTTTTTTTTTTTTTTTATTTAAGAGGAAAAAGAGAAAAACACAAAACAAACCAAAGCGGCGTAAGGGTACACGCAATACAGAACTACAAAAAAAAAAAAAAAAAAACAAAAAACAAAAAAACAAAAAAACATAACAGTAAGAAATCACCTGCTAGTAGATTACACACTATCTTCTTGAAAATAGTTCCTCAAATCACAGTATCAAAGAACACAAGGTGGACATTCAAACAGGGAGACTGCAAACAGCTGTGTTCAATGTTCCAAAAACATTGATAAAGTCAGCTATTTAACACCCCCAAACACACTTGCTGTTATATCCATTAGAGCTCTTTTTCTTTTTTTTTTTTCCCTCTCCTTTTTACAACAAAATTTACACATCTTGGATTTTATTACTCCTTAGTGCTTATTACTTTCTTTGGGGGGGGGGGAAGAATACAGTCAAATATGGCAAAACAAAGCTGTCAGTCAATACCAAGGATAGACATAGCACATGGTGTAGAACAGAGTACAAGTTTATCAACAATGGTTATCAACGTTGTCCCTTGTTTCCTTAAAAAGAATTGTCTATCTCATTAGATATTATAAAGTTGGACAAAACAGTAGAGAACAAGACCAATAAAACTTAGGCATTGTAAACATTACAGGACTTCCAAAGAAGACAATAGTCAAACCAGAATGGGTATCTTAGTGAATCTTATTGTCTTCAAAGTAGTTGCCTATGTCTTCAAACTTGATACTATCATATAGAATGGAACAGAGTCTAATCAGTCAAAACAAGATCGTGGGAGTACTACAGGACTTCAAAACAAGTTAATAGGAAATCAAAAAGAGTTACTATTTATATATCCTAATTTTTTTGAATTTTTTCTTTAATTAAGACAAACATAAGAAATGACTAAATAATTTTTTTTTGAAACAATAAGGGGGAGATTGAGATAAAACAGGACATAACAATATAACAATAGAGGTATCCAATTATTCTTAAAATAGGTACCACAACATTTCTTATGTCCTTCTATGAAACTAAGTCTGTACTTTCAATTAGCAGCAAGCAAAATGAATGTAATCCATATGTGATGTATTAAAATGTGTATATGACAGAGAGGCAGAGGCAGACAGAAAGACAGAGGTTTAATATGGAAATTGCTTCACATACACAATTATGCAGATTGAGGAGTTCCATAATAAACCTGAGAGTAGTGATGAGAGGGAAACCTCAGTTGGAGGTCAGTAAAAAAAAAAAGCTCTGATATCCAAGAGCAGGAGAAGATAAAGGTGCATGTTGGGGATCCAATCATGAGCACTCAAAAAGTTCAAACACACACGCACACACACACACACACACACACACACACACACACACAGAGAGAGAGAGAGAGAGAGAGAGAGAGAGAGAGAGAGGCTAAGACACAGGGAGAATGTACCATTCACCCACATCTTTTATTAGCTTTGCTCTATTTAAGTCCTCTGTAGGTTGGATGCCCACTCAAATGCCTGCCCATATCATGAAGAGCAGATCTTATTTCCTTAGTCTTCTCATTCCTACGCTAGCATACTCCTGAAAAACCCTTATAGTCATACCCAGAAATAGTCCTTTGTCAGTCATGTGGGCATTGATTAACACAGTAAAAGTGACCCACAAAATTAACCACCCAGAGTCTATCCCTTGTCCACCTGGTACCCATATGTATTTATCTCCTTAAATTATATTTGACCTACAAATAGAGACAATAGAGTCACTATTCCACTTAGTATCATAACTCTGCATACAACCCGAAATGCACTAATTCCTCTGCCAAAAGAAGAAATAAAACTCTTGAGAGGTGTTTACACTTGTTCTGCTATCCTACAACTTGAATACAATGATGTGCTGATATCCTGTAACTTAAATACAATGATATAAAATTAGCAATATTTAAATATTGATATTATAATATGAAGTATATATATTATAGTGCACATCCTAGTGAGTAATGAATAGTGGAAGGAAAATGAAATGTCCACACACAAGGGAAAAATAGTCATGAAAATGGCAGTCCTCATTTCTGTAACTGATCGTAACTATATTTATAACCTTCTTTACTATTCATTTTGTATTCCATTTACCTTCAACAGGTTGTTCATGTTTCTTTACCAGATGAGGTGACATGAACTTTTATTTCCAAAGGATCTTAGGCCATTGTCACTCTACATGAACAGGTTGTTTCTGATTTTCTGGGACTTTGGTTACAAATTAAGCTCCTAATGGAGCTCTTGTGTTCAAACCATATACAATTCCTTACTTTTATTGTGGAGGAGTAGTCCAGTATCCTCTTGGAAGTCCAGATAAGGTGCTCCAGATGTCTATAACTCCCTTTTTACCTTGTTAATTTGCAGCATGTTTAACCTTTTTGGTATGGGGATGGATAAGTCGAAGCTTCATGAAGGCACAAACTGATGCTCCATTCTTCCTTTATAAGGTACTTTTGTGTTTGTATAATCAGCAGGGTAATGTCCCGGCAGAAATACTCTTTGGCTAGTTTCTATAAATGTTCTATGTGGGGAGATTGTGCTTCAGACATGTACTAAAGGCTGCTGAATGAAATGTCCACCAACTTGGTGGCATAAAATAATATAAACCCATTCTTTCACAATTTTGGAATACAGAAATTCAAAAGAAATTTCCCTGAGCCCAAATGAAGCTGTGAAACTTCTTTAGGAAAAGTCTGTTGTTTGTTTCTTCCAACTTCCAGTGGCTGTTAACATTCCTTGATTATATGATCCAATCTTTTTGTCCATGGTCACATAGCCTTGTCTTGTGACTATTTATCTGTGTCAAACATTCTTCTGTACCCTTCCTAAAAAGATGTATTTAATTACATTTAAGGCCTTACCAGAAAATGTAAAATAATCCTCCTATCTCAAAATCCTTAGTGGAAAGCCCCCTTACCAAATAAATATAGAATAACAACCTCCAGGAAGTAGGATCTGATGACTTTGGCATCCATTTCTCATCCTACCACAAGAAAATCCCCTTCATTTTATCCTAGACTGAGCCTTTCTGTACCACTTCTATATTTTCTTTATTGGTCCTATATTTCAGCTGTTAGTGTATCATAGAAAGGAAAAATGGCCCACATCTTTTTTGAAAAACTAGAGGACAAAACATATTAGATAGAAGAATTGAAGCAAGGCAGGAGAGAGAGATGACAAAGTTCTATCAAAACATCCTACACCCCCTTGATTCTGTGCTGTCAGTTGTAGAATCCTGCCCTGCTGGATGCCTTCCTTTGAAAGCTTGTCTAAGTTCTTACTTTGAAATATGGATTTAGTTACCCATTTAAAATTGCTGTCTCACATGTTGCCATCAAGACCTTGTCTGTCATTGCTGCCCACTACAAAGTTTTATTAACCCTGGAATGAATTTACTGCCTGCTCCTCTTGTGGGCTCCCTGACATGGTGTGTGGACCTGAGATGAAAACCACTTGATGGATGATTGGAGGGTAATAGACTTCTCTCACCCAGACTGATAAGTCATTACAGGCCCTCTCTTTCAATAAATTTGATCAAGTTCCCAATGTGCACTTCGTGTGGGGGAAGGGAGAGCTCGAATGAGCTGGAGTGAGAAGATTGATGCTGTTCTACAATACGGTTCAGTCTTAGGTGTGTACTGTTGGTTAAGAGACAAAAATATTGGTGGTTGCTCGCTTGCTCTCAAAGGTGATACTTCCTATGATCTCTGCTCCAGATGTAATACACAAGGCTTCTTGGATTTACAAGTCAAACTAGAGATGATTGAGTCCTGAACAGTTATTGGGGGTTCTAAAGGTGCAAAATCTCAAATTAACAAGTGGAAGAATTTCAAGTGCTCTGCGAAGGGATTCATATGTTGACTGATTCATGTAATGCTTCTTCTTTTTCTTTTTTTAATTTTGTTTAAAGAGGGTAAAACTAAACATAACAAAACAGAATAAGCAGATCAGAAGAAAACAATGTAAATGACAGGGATTTCAAAGCAAAGCAGCAGGAGATCATCACTGTCTACCACGTTGTCTTTTGTTTTCTTCTAAATAGATGTCCATATCTTCACACATGATGAGTTCATATAAAACAAAGTAGTATTAAATTGATCAGAACAGAGTGATAAAGGTATTATAGGCCTTCAAAACCAGACAATAGGGAAATCAATGGCTGCCATAATGTCTCTTGTTCTCTTCAAAATAGCTGTCCATATACCTTCATGTATGTTGAAATTAAACAATATAAAACAGACTAAAATCACTCTGAACAAAGAATCATAGTGTTGCTGGATTTCCCAGCGTGATGCTATGGGAATCAACACTGGATACCATAGTATGTCTTTTTTCTTCAGAGTAGCTGTTCATTTCATCATGAATTATATAATCGATTCTCATAAACTGTTTAGGAGAAGTTCTATACATGAATGAGTCTCTACATACCTATCGTTTCTGTATTAGAAAAACAAAACAAAACAAAACAAAACAAACTCCTAGAAAAACAAGAAGCAAGAAAAATAAATAACAATAGCAAAGAGCCCAAAACACTGATGATATAGGTCTTCAAAACAAGGTGGTAGGAGCATAACTAGAGTTGATATTTTACATAATGATCTTCAAGAGTTCCTCAGATCACCATACATTAATATGCAAAATTGTTCCAATCCTATGAATGTTAACTTTTGTTCCAATAACTTACAGAATTTATAGTACAATATTCTTACGGCAGCTAAGCTATCCTAAGAATATTGTACTATAAATAACTTTATATATAATTTTATATATAATTTTAGATAGTTTTTCTTTTCCCTTTTTCCTTTTCCTCAT
Source organism: Cavia porcellus (assembly GCF_034190915.1). Classification (NCBI taxonomy): domain Eukaryota; kingdom Metazoa; phylum Chordata; class Mammalia; order Rodentia; family Caviidae; genus Cavia; species Cavia porcellus. The sequence continues at coordinate 33,194,124 of NW_026947501.1, forward strand.
TTTCTCTGTGATATAATTTTTCTCCTTTAAGCAAATTCTTATCCTTTCACTCTATTTATTGAGTATTTTATATTATGTACTCTTACCATTTCTTACACTAGGGAGATTATGTGGTATTTACACATGTGTATTTGATTTATTTCATTTATGAGGATGGTCTTAAGGTGAATTCATTTACTTATAAATATCTCAGTGTGATCATTCTTTATAGCTGAGTAGTACTCCATTGTATAAAAATACCACATCTTTTTCATGCATTCCTCAGTTGATGGGCATTTAGGTTGTTTCCAAGATATGGCTATTATAAATTGGGCTGCTATAAACATGGATGCACATATATCACTGTTGTATGATGTTTTCAGTTCTGGGAATGTGCCCAGAAGTGGAATAACTGGATCAAATGGGACTTCCAATCCCAGCATTTTAGGAACCTCCAGAACGACCTCCACAGTGGTTGTACCAGTCTGCACTCCCACCAATAGTGCAGAAGATTTCCTTTTCCCCCCCGCAGCCTCTCCAGCATTTGTTGTTGGTAATTTCCTTTATCCTGGCCATTCTTTATGGAGTGAGATGGAATCTCAGTGTGGTTTTAATTTGCATTTCTCTAATGATCAGTGATGCTGAACATTTTTCCATGTATTTATTTGCAATTTGTATTTCTTCATCTGAGAACTGTGTATTCATCTCAGATGCCAATTTTGGATTGGTCTTTGAATTTTGGGGGCTGATTTTTTTTAAAAAATTCTTTATATATTCTACACAGAAGTCCTTTGTCAGAGGGAAAGTTCACTAAGATGGTTTCCCAATTTGTGGGTTTCCTTTTCACTCTGCTAAAGTTTTCTTTCGACATGCAAAAACTCTTTAATAGGACGTGATCCCAGTTATTGATTCTGTGAAGTATTTCACGAGCAGTTTAGTTCTTGTTCATGAATTGTCTACCTTCACCATTGTCATGGGTCTTTGGAGCTCAGCCTTCATCCTCAATACTTCGTCAAGCATGTCTATTTTCATGCTTCCCCCTTCCTTTTTGGTCTCCTGTTAACTGTAAACTAGGGAGCATTGTTTCCTTTTAGGTTTTAGAGAAAATCTGAATCCTGTTTGAGTCTTCCTTAGAAAAGTCTGCTGCCATGGGAAACTTCCTCATTGATGCAAAGACATTTCTCTTATTCCCCTGTCTTTGAGAGCATTTGTTATAGAGTGCACATATGCTCTTTTAATGAGCTAATTACTGAGTGCCTGGATTCTGTGAGGTGCTGGGTGTTTGAGATCTGGCTTGATGGGTGATCCCTTATTCTGTGTCCCTCAGGTCCCAATCAGGCAAGTTATATTATCTAGGACAAAAGCCTGTGGGGATGATTTGAAACACCAATGGTAGTTTCTGTCTTTAGCTGACATATGATCTTGAAAGGAAGAAAAATGGCCATATTGTAGGACAAAATGGAAAAGCAACATAAAAGTGATAGGAGGAGGTAGGTGGGTTTTCACATGTGAAGCAGGAAGCTTATTTGGGGGACAGTGAGTACACGATATGGCTATTTCATGCAGATCAAAATTTCCTAAATACATGTGAGCACCTACTAGGGGGCTAGAGATGCTTAAGTTCTGGGAGTTGCAAGAGGAGGGAAGCAAGTCCTGCCTTGATGTGCTCCAGGGGGCCAGGTTAGTCTGCAGCATGAGGCCAACCTTGTCAATTTAACTTATTATTGCTTCATTCACTAGTGTTTGAATGGATCATCTGCTCGTGTGGATCAGGCCAGAGTAAAACAGTAGTTATCTAAAAGAGCCTACATGTTAATGAGCCTTCAAAAGTTCCCTGCTCTTGGGCTGTTTGGAGGTTCAGGTGTGCAGGGCTACCCATCCACTGCTCCCTACAGGCCCTTTTTCTGATGTATAGATACAGAGCAGTCTCTTAAATGAACTGATCTTAAATTCTATTCGGAGAGGGAAAAGATCAAATCATTAAGACAATCTTGAAAAAGGAATAACAGATTTGGAGCATTTCTTCTGCTTGACTTTAAGACTTTCTATAAATCGATAGTAGTTCAGATGGTGAAGTATTGTGAAAAGAAAACCAAATAGATCAATGGAGGAGAATAGAAAACAGAAAGCAGATCCGTATATACATGGTCAGTTGATTTGTGACAAGGATACCATCATAGTTCAATAGAGGAAAATCCTTGACCAGTACATTATTCATTCACATCCCACAAAAATGAAAAATCCCTCATAGGTTATAGCTCTGAAAACCAGAACTAGCAAAGTGGAGAAAAAATGTAGGAGATTATGTTTGTGATATAAGGGTAAACAAAGATTTCATGAAGACAACCCAGGAAACTTGAATTAAAGGGCATTTGAGTCTTCTCCGACTGTTAAGAACTTGAGCTGAGAGAATTCAGATACATTTTTTTTTTAATGTGGAGACTGTGTTCCTTGATTCACCCTGGATTCCTCCTATTCATTGCAAATGAAACTCATGTGCGTGGCCCCAAGTGAACTTTGTTTTAAAAGCAAGAGAGCTAAATTTCAACATAAAACACAAACTAGACCCAAGCCTCCATGCATTCCTAACATCGAGTCTCTTAGTGTATCTCAAACTGTATTATAATTAAAATCTCTAAAATCGGGACACTGCAGTCTAGTTGTAATATAAACTGTTGGAAAGAAACCACGCACAGGCACATCCTGCAAAACGAGAAATTCCTGCCATGTTGTGCATACATGGCACATATTTTATACGTGTGGAACCAGTTATAGAAATGCTGTTAGAGGAGGAGGCAATAAAAACAGAACATTAATATTTTAAATGTTGGTAAAAATGCGTGGCAGGGTGAGAAGCAAATGCTTAAAGAACTTCCTCTTAATAAAAACGACATTCTGGGTTATATGACCCACAGCAAATCGGCTTCAGCTGCATTTTTATTTAGCAATTTGTGTTCCGTGTTTTCGCTTGGAGATGCTCCCCTATTCTGTTTTATAGCATCCTTTACATAAATTTCGAGGAGGATTGGGATGTAAAACTGTCAATTGCCAGCCGCTCATAAACTAATGAATTTAAATTTTAAATGGGGGATTTTAAAACATGTGGGGGCTGTTTTCATTATCCGATGGGATGTATCTTCACCAGTCAGGGACAATCAGTTAATGCTAAGGATCGCTCCTTTCAGAAGCATTGAAAATGAGAACTCTCTCTGGCCTTCATTTACCTTTCCTCATTTCTTTTTCTCATCTTGTCCTGTAAAATCTCAAATTCTAGTAAATTTCACATTCAAAAAAGTTGTTTTAAGTATTGATTTGCACCATAGAAATTTTATTCAACCTCATAAATCTTTTTCTCACTGCTTTTTATTCTTTAATGTTACTGTTCCTGATCCAATCCAATATATTCCTCTCCTAAAACAGTTCTCTCCCTCTCTCCCTGCCTCCCCTCCTTTTTTTTTCTTTCTTTCTGCTTTCTCTTTCATCTTTGAAAACCATTCACATTACAAGCTGAGGAAATAAAACCATCAAATGCATGATGTTTGAAAATTGGTTGAGGACTTTTTATATTTAAATTTAACCAGCCTTACAGGGTGTAGGAAGAATCAAAATCATTAACCAGTCAAAACCCAACTACAGCCGGGTGTGGTGGCTCTTGCCTGTAATCCCAGCACTCAGGGAGGCTGAGACACGAGGATCCTTGCAAGGTCCAGACCAGCCTGGGCTACAAAGTGAGCTCAAGGCCAGCCTGAACTGCACAGCGAGACCCTGTATCAAAAAAGACACACACACACACACACACACACACACACACACACACACACACACAAATCCAACTACCTGCAAGAGGCACAGGAGATAAATGTTCTATTTTTCTCTAAGTCTGGATGCATATGAAATATGAGTGAATATATTGATACTGTGATTTTTAAAGGAATTTAGGTAGTATCTCTTCAGGGTTTCAGTGATCTGAATATTTGGTGTAAGTATCAAAACCAGTTGAATTTCTCCTTGAGTCATATTTCATAACCTGATGCTCTTTTGTCCCAGTCTAATAACTTTATACCATTAGTGGGATGTCTTTTGTATCAGGTCATTGACTACGGTCTTAAATGTTTTGTTTTAGTTTTATTTTCTTGTTTTCATCCTCCTAAAAATCATTCTGTGGAGAAACAAGGAGAGTGAGGCTTGGCACTTCTGCTCTTGCATTCTCAGTCCCTAACAGAGCACTGGCCAAGCTGATGGTGTGTGCTTTGGAGTACTTTTGTTGGGGTAAATGCAAACTATGTGATAAAGAGGGTAAACTCTGAGCAGGAGTTTGCCGAAGAGGTGGCTTCTGAATTTGGGACTTGGTAGTAATCATTTGTATTAAATTTAAGAGTCTTTAATTAGTAGACATATTTTAAAATCCAGAATTAGTAGAAATATTTTATTGTTCTTAAGCATTGTTTCTGTCACCAAACAGGAAGAAAAAATTAAAGATTAAATATATATGACAAGAACATATTCTCTCCAGAAAGGTCAAATTGTTCTTATTACTCTATGAACTTTCTGGAACTTTCTGAACAATGGAGTTTTCTCTGTGGCACTGGAGAGACAGCTGGGTGACCTGACTAAAAGCCTAATTTGATCGCTGCTGGCACTCAATACAGAGCTCTCTAGTAGACCATGCACCAGGATTTCTTACTCTCAGAAGCTCACTTCTTGTCCTTGAGGAATAATTGTATTTTAATGATCACTGTGCTACTTTTACCTTATAAAAAATGAGGACAAATTGTGCCTCTGCTTTGAAAAACATTTCGACTTTTGTCATCATTGAGGAAATATCAAGGTGTATCAATTCTTCAGTTAGTCCGCCTTTTGATGTCATGTAGGAAACATACTTGAAATTTGTCCTTTCAATATATGGTTTGCCTTAACTCTGTGGATTTCGTTAGCATGAATAGGCCAAGGCCATGAAGTGATTGGTAGAATTTGACTTGATGAAAACATGTGTGTCTCTTGCAAACAGCTACTGGATATTTTAAAACTATTTGCATCCATACCAGTTTTGAAATTCTAAGATCAGAATGAAAATAGATTAAGACAGTTGTTTAATGGGATTTACATTCAATCTACTCAGTTTCTATTAACTGTTTTGGCCGACTGCGTGCCTGCCACACTAGCAAGCTAGTAGGTTGGTGATACTCTTGGTAATCGTTATGTAGTTAGCTACAAGCATCAGAGTTTTCTGCAGTTACCTGCAGGGATCAGGACCAGACAGAAGATGAGAGCTGGAAATCCTAGGCATTTATGAGCAGTTTGAGCATACTAGCTGCACATCTGGAGGAAAAGGTAAATGCAACAAGGGAAGATACTTTTATTATTTCAATTTTTAATGAGGATGTTCTTAAAATGTCATTTTGGGAGCTCTGTTGGAGTCACCAGCCTTGCTAGAATATTCTTCCAAGGATGCATAATTCAGCATGGCATCATTATTACTATATAGGGACGTTGCTGCTTCTCACCTCCAGTATTATACTAAGTTGCTTTGCCCAAATTTGCATCATTTTTTTTCATTGTGGGCAAAAGGCAATATGCTTATGAATTTTTAATATTCCTGTCAAGATCTTACAACAAGGAATTACTTTGTGATGTATGGAGAAATGCTGGCAGTAGGTTGGAAAATGGATCATAATCTCAAAATAGTAAGTGCTAGTCTGGTGGTTTTCCCACAGAGAGGTAATGTGTCATGTTGAGATGAGAGAACATTTGTAGAAAAAAAAGTTTATTTGCAGCTATCCAGGGTTTCCATCTTCTGCACCAACCTAATCTCCTGGAGATTTTTTGGAAGCACGTTCTTAAATATCTCTTTGGGTAGATCCACATTACCAAGAACAAGATAAAGGCTTCTTTTCTCTGTTCCTATTTTATGGTTAGTTTTGGGGTTTAGGAGCAACCCAGAAGAGGATGACAAAAAATATCAAGGCATAGACACAGGGAAATTGGAGAAATAACATCAAAGAACCAGAAAACAATCAGACACTGCTAATCATCTTGTAAAAATGCCTCTAAAGATCAAACTTTTTCTGAGACATCTTGAATAGATGAGCTTTGTGTTAAGCATTGTAACTGACTCAAGCAACGTACTGTGCTTTTTATAGGTAACACGTTTCTTGGTTTGGGAACCCTAAGTTTCACAAAGTTCCTTTTTTAAATTTTTAACTGATCCAAATCTAACACATTAGTCCTGGATTGCTATATATGCCAAAACTCTTGTGAGACCTGCAACACTCACCTACAAAGTGTGATGAATTTGCCAATAACAGTTTCAGAAATTATGAGGAGTAATTGCCATTACTACATTGATTATTAAATTAGTAGCAGCAGAAATTCTAGAAAAATTACACTTTTCACACACTTTCAAGATGGAATGACTTTATACCATGTGGAATACATTAACTACTCAGTGAAATCCCACACTGATTATGTTTTATGTCATATATCCCTGAGTGACACTTTCTGAAGCACATAAATAAAACAAAAGTAATGACCAGGGGAATTATCTACATTCTGCATTCACCTGTGATATTCTCTTATGTTTCACATACAGCAATAAATACACAGTAACTATGAAAGCAAATGTGGCACCCAAACCACAGTACCAAGCTGTTTGACAAGTTGGAGCTGGATAACAAGATGGAGTTGTGGCAAAACTTGCTTCCCTGTATGGAAATACAAAGAAACATCTGAGTGATTATTGTGGAAGAAATCCTGAGGGATAAATCTAGATAAAATTTCAATAAGATCAAAAAACAAATTCAGGTATCTTCTATGAATATGAAAAGCAATTGATTATTCCAGATGTGTCAGTGCAGGTAGGCCAGCAGTTCCCATCTCTCAAATTCTTGATGCAAATAAGATTTTCACGTCATTCATCATCCAAAACGCATGTAGGCTGGCAGGAAGTCTGATGTTCATAGCCCCTCAAAGACCCAACATTGTCTAGTATCATTAGTTGACATATACTTCCTGCAGCTAGTGGGAGAAAAGAATATGGAATATGATCACTCTCTCCGAGGTTCCCTCAAGAAAGTGTCAAACATGCTTTGAATCTCATTCCTCTGGCCAAAGCAGGTCATAGTACTATACCAAACTTAAAAGGGGACAAGAACACTCCAAGATGTATAAAAGTAGCACAAGAAAATGTCTGAACAGTCCCATAAACTTCCACAGTAGAGTGCAGAAAAGAAATGATGATAAAATGAATCAGTAGAGATTCATAGTTGTGAATATACATCTGTCTTCCCGAGTCATGTATCATGATTGAGTTCCAGAGGTGAGATGATTTTAAAGAGGCATAGTTTGAAAATTTTGAGGGGTTTAAGTTAGCCATTTTTTTACCCTATTTTTGCGTCTTCTTTGTCTATGGATCTTTTTTAGATTCTTGGGTCTCACATGTGTAAATGAATTACTTTGAAGCATCATGGAAGGAGTTCTCTCCTAAACAACTGTAGGGGTCACTCTTTGCAGCATGCTTACTCAGTAATTTTCTTAGTGATTAGGGTTAGAGAAAGAAACACAGATGAGGAAATGTGTGGTGTCAATTAATTCTATACAAGGCAGAGAGCTGATGGAGAGGATTAGTAGAGCACAGAATTCCAAGTAAGTTTGATGGGGCATACAGGCCTGTTGAACTTAAATGGAAAACATAGATTATATATTTGGAATATATATATATATATATATATATATATATATATTCCCAAAGGGTTGGGCATATCTAACTTGGAATCAGCGATTCAAAAGTTTTCCCAGGGCTTCTAAGTCATCCCAAGTGAAATGAACCCATTGGGTGATCAGTCAATCTATAAAAACCATACTCACTTGCATAAATTTAGCTCAGATGCCTCACAGATTCTCACATGAGTGGTAGGCACAAGCATCTGTAAAACAAATGAATCAGTGACTTAAAGGAATAGTAAATGTTTTCAGGTTTCCAAAAGTAACACACATGCACACACACACGCACGCTTAGAAGGATAACTAGAATTTCTCTTCTTTATAAAAGGAACATAGTAATTTAGCACCAGACAAGCAATATATTTTTATTTATGCTGATTTGGCGTGCTCAAGGAAAATAAGGAAGCTAATAGAAGTGTGAACCAGTGTCACAATAAGATCCTTTTAGTCTGATCCGAAAACTCTTAGTTAGAAACTCAGTCTCTTGTGATATGTGGAAACTTCATTTAGGAAGTAGCCACACAGTATGGGCAAGGGGACATAACTTAAGATCAAATAATTGTGCATTAGTCTGGTTCTATTTTTAATTAACTGTGTGACCACAGGAAGGTCATCTGACTCCTCTTACATAAGGTACTAACCTAGCTCGTGCTAACTTAGGTTATTCAGTTTCCTCATCTGGGGGTAAAACCATGAATATATAGGGGAGGGTGAACTCCCGCAAACTCAGAGTGGTGGAGGTAGCCAGGAGAGATAATGTACATGAAAGCATACAGTAACTTGTGCAGTATTTCACAAAGATAAGAAACACTATGATAACATTTTCCAAGTGGCCTCAAGAAACTGATTTGGTTGTACAATATAAACATACTACTGGGAGGCCAGGATTACCAGCGTTTCTATCACAGACTTCTTCAAAATAAATACAGTGACTCAAATGTGTTCTCAGGCTATGTTTTGAGGATTACCAACAGCACAGCTATTGCAAAGCAGGCAAACCCACTGGCCCATGCCCTAATCCTATTACGAGGCAGAGCAGATACCACTTATTTTGCAATGTCAGCCTTCGTTTGAGGTATGCTGACTGGTGGGCCTATTACAAAAGGCAGATGCAACATTTGGGAAGACATTTCATGGTGAGTCAGCAACCACAGCCCTGTAAATTTTAATTGTCTGTGTCTTCCTGGCTAGACAATTCTGTGGTAGCTTACTCTGTATTTCCTAAATTGAATAAAACAAAACAAAACCTAAGATATATAAGGTTACAGAAGAATAAGACATCACTGAATCCCATCTGTTTGACCATTATATGGCAAATAATAGGGGAGAAATCAGGGGCTGTAATATTCATGTTTGTCTCATAAACAAAATAAAACAAAAAAACCAGGGTCCATGGTAGTTACAAAGCAGGAGGAGCATTTGGTGGCATCCTAAGCAGGTAGGCACATTGCATAAATGTACAGTGGGTGTCCACATGAAGTCCGGAAGGAGTCTGTTGAGTTTTCTTCTAGTTAAAAATAGCCTTCCTACTGTGGGCCAGCTCTATGGCATGAGTGGGCTGGTCTCTGAGTGAGCTGGATTGGTGGCTGAAGGCAAAGTAAAGGTACTCTGCTCAAACATTAACGTGCACATGTACCTTGTTTCTTTATTAAAATGTATATCTTATTCACAAGTTCTGGGTGGAACCCCTGATAGCAGCATCTACTCCAGATCCCAAGACGGTTCTCATAGGGTTAATTCACGTCTCCCACTTCAGAAGCCCTGATAATTCCACTTGTAGCACAGAGGTTTGAGACAGTCTTTCTGCGTCTGTGTGTCTGTTTCCCTCTCTCTGTCTTTTTCTGTGGATGTGTGAGTGTGTTTGTGTCTGTGTGCCTCTCATTGTACTCATTTTTCTACAATTGAAAACAGACAAGTGGCCCCAAACACATAATAGAGACATCTGTCCCCCGCTGGATGCACTGCTCTCAGAAGCAGGAAACTATCTTCTTTTCCATGAAAAAGGAGCTCTCCTATTCCAGCAGCATAGAAGACTTTTAGCCTTAGAAGTTGCCACCAAGTTTGAAAGATCTCACTGTTCACCACAACATCATTCTAGTATTACTTCGATGGAGAAGAATTAAATTGCTTTTTAAGCAAGAACTGATACACCAATCTCAAAATAATAAGGTTTATCATTTATTGATGGCTCACTATATACTGACTGTAGTTAATCACATCATCTTTTTCAGTCTATCTATGATCTTACAAGATGCATCCCATGTAATTATCCATATTTTCAGATGAAGAATATGATCCTAATAGCAAAGCCTAGCTCTGAACTACACTGCAAACCTTTCTGCCAACACCCACTATCCCACCTTTCATGGTGAGTGGTTTTTCCTTTATTAATTATTTGCACAAGGAAGCAACAAGAGCTCAACATGTTTGTGGAATTAATGAAAGTAGACATATTCATTTAAGAAGTTTGTAATGGTTTACATTTATTTCTAACTATAAACTATTGTACACAGAATAAGTTTAATATAGTTTTAGGCATTTTAAAGAAGGTCTGTTTGCGTCAAGAAAGTATTTTTTTCTTTTAGTTTTGTTTTAAAATGGGAAAGAATTTATTTGCACATACATGCTTAACTGGTGTTTGTTCAGTTACAGAAGAAACAAAATAAAAGGAGATTGAAAAATAAGATTGTTGAGCAGAATAAGAGCTGTCTCTTGAGATCACTTGCCTTTAAAAGACAAAGCTAAGCATATTGGAAGGTTCCTAAGACTGTGCCTGGGCTCATCTTAAGTAGCTGGTAACTGCTGAAACCTGCTGTTCGGTTTTTGCTTATTCTTCTTTTGGACAGAGTTTCTGTACAAATAAGTTCCTTTTTCTTGCTTTCTCTGTTTGCAGGTTTATGTTCATCAGCAGCAAATTGAAGGGTATGAGAAATAGAGCAGAAATGCAACCCATTTCAATGTATATTTCCAAAAATTTTTTATCCTGATTCTAGCACAGAAGGATTCTATGTAGGAAGCTTAATATCTTCTCCAAGAGGCCATGGAAATTTCTTTAGGATATACCATTTTAGAGTCCGCATTTTTCCCTGCTTAGCTCCTGTTTCCAAACTTGATTTCCTAATGGAGGATTCCTATGACTTCAAGACTTCACAGTACAGGCCACTTTTAAATTTTTCTCTCCTAGAATTGTGGAAACAAAACTTGGAAGACAGTAGATTGCAAAAGCAACCTCATTTCCTCCTTTCAGGGAAGGCTTCTCTGGGTTCTAAGGAGAGGAGATACCAGCAAAGAGCTAGGCAAGGTATTCAGGGCTACAGTGTCTCATTCTCCAGGTCAGTTCCCATCCTGAACCCCAGCAGTCCCCTCTGCATATCTGAGGTTCTTCGGGCAGCATGCTAAACTTGGCCACTTACAGTCTTCCTTGGCACAACCAAGGTACACAATTAAGAATTTGATTTATGGCGACAGAAGAAAAAACAAAATAGAAAATAAAAAAGAGGAGAGGTTTGGTGGAAAATTCTCTAGGTAGGAGCTGTGACCTGCAGTTTCTGACTTTGTCTTGTAGTGAACACATGTCTTCTTTTATTCTGAATGTCATCAGCAGCTAACCACTCTGTTCTTTTTCTTATCCAGACCTTGCATTAGGGAAGACCTAACCACTCTTCTGTCTAAAGTCTCCATCTTATTCCCCAGAAGCTGCAGACTTTACCAGATGAGCGGTTATGTTTATTAAGAAACATGGGTATCCATTTCTGTCCAAACTTGAGAGTTTTCATTCCAAAGCTCCCTGTTTTGTCCAAGAATGATATTCTCAATGTTTTCTGTCAACTACTCCAAGTATACAATTTTTGGTAATTAAAAACGCATCACTGATCTATGAAGACATGAAGTTCAGGGTGTCCTGGAGAAGTTTGTCAAACTGTAACTTAAAGGCTAAAGCATAGACAGAATGGTAACCATGGTAAAGAAGGACAGGGAGCTCACTGTGAGGATGCTGGCACATTTTTAGTGTGATAAGCACAAGCAACCTGTCTATGTGTGTTCACATGTGCTCAGCAAGTGCTGATTTGAGAGAGCTACAACCTACGTAACTAAATAATGAACAGGACATCTCCTTCCTGTTACAGTGGTCACCTCAAAAGGAATGTTACACAGTGGTTTCTTGGACTGAACTTCTCTGGGAAGCACTGCCTTTTGGTGTCTTTGAAAAGACTGAAAATTACTTATAGTGGATTTGTTTTTGTATCCAGTGTATAAATAGCACTTTTAGAGCACATTACAAGGGGCACACAAAGTTTACTCCAGTTTGAATAAAGTTATGTTTCAAATTCTTGACTTTAACCTATTTAATGTGCATATGCATGAGAGTGTTATCACAAAATTGCTACTTTATATGAGACCAGGCTTCCTTAATGTCAGAGACATGTGGAGATGGAATTGACAGCATCATGATGCTAAAGACGTTTATGTGTGTAGATTGGGTAATTCCTGGACATGAATATAGGAGAGTTATTCCAAACTGCAGGTAATAAATTTGTTCTATAGGGACTTTTCCAAAGCTAAGCTTCTTCAACTTGTAACTGTCTTCTTAAGGTGTTCTTCCACAGCACCTTTACATTGGATTCTCAAGAGAACAGGAATAGAATGTCAAGAATGGCGGGAGGACAAATTATCCGTAAAGATTTTTTTTTTAAACTGAAGCTGCATTTGGTATTTTAAATATTCATCTATCTCATATCTTTACAGAGGCCTGGAATTGTATTAACATGTGAGTGGCAAAGACGCATAATCTTATCTGAACCTCACCATCAGTTCCAAGTAGCTTCAGAGATTTGATTAAACATACTTACCATAATTACATTCAAAGCTGTTGGAATTCCAGCAGTTTCTTGAAGGATTCAGCATCTAATGAAGTAAAATAAATTGCCAAGCTCTTGGTCAGTGGATAAGCACTTTTGCAGCTTAGAACTACAATTTATCAATAGGACTCTTTACTGTCAGACTTGCTTTTTTAGCTTTCTTTGAAGGTTTAAAGGCCATTGTCCACCCACACATCAGATTTAGTCAGAGGCTATTATAAAAAGAAATAATTACTTTTCTAAGGTCTGAAAGGCCAGATTCAGTTTTGGAAAATTGAGTGTATATAATGGGTTGTGCCTGACTCTTATCAGTCAAAAATACTAAGATGTGTGGGGCAGAAGGAGATTACAAAAATAGTTGAAAAATTCTGGATTCTCATCATAGTCTTAGAGGTTGGGGAGAGAGTTGGCACACTGGAGTAAACCAGGCCCAAACTGGGTACCGAGGCTAGAGCTGAGGCAGATTCTAGAGACCAAGATAGATTGGGGCAAGGGGACAGCAAGATACTCCTGATATTCAAAAGGATACTATGTCATTAGAGCAATGTGAACCTTCCTAGGTAATCTTATCTCAGCTGTTTGGTGATGGGGTAAGAACAGCCTAGGAGACAAAGATATCAGGAGCAGAAATCAAAATTATTTGAGATTGTGTTTCAAGACATTCCTGTACAGACAATATAAAATATTGGGCCCAATGAGCAGGAACAGACAGGAGCTTTTAAAAAGAAAGACAGGGAAATAATCTAATCAACTTTTGGAAAATCTCTAAAATGGGATTCTGTGGCCATTTCAATTATTTAATTGGTTTGGAGATTTCTTTTGTTATGATTAAAGAAACAATCCAATATTTATCTCAAATTTCTCTTTTTATTAGTCAAGACATTCTATGTGCTTGGAAAATGTGTCTGGTTCATTTTCTTGGGTCTCTAGTAACCATCAATATTCTTTGTTAATAATAAATGTGTGTGTGTGTAACTTATGATTTACCCTGCTTTTCAGTTTTCCCCTGTGTTGCTTCAAGTCACCTTTAGTGTGGGCTCACCAACCCTCATGCCCTGGGACTTCTGGCCACTGAAGACTCTTAGGCCAGGATCTCTTAGAACCAGCCAGTTCCTTAGTCCCAGCTGTGTGCAGGTGTAAATACATACACAATAAATTAACCTGAATTCCTCCTCAGCAGAAGTAAAAGATATCACTTCCTCTGCAGTGAAGAGCAAAGCAAAACAGTGTTCTTAAATTAAGAAGAAGAAAAGACATGGGGCTAGGGATTTAGCTCAGCACATAAGCGCCTGTCTTGCAACCGTGGGTCGTGAGTTTGATCCCTGGTACCGGTAAAAATACAAAAAAAAAAAAAAAAAAAAGAAGAAGAAGAAAAGACATGCACAATGCACTGAAAATTTCTCATGCTGACTCGAGTAGTTTAGGATTCCAGGTAATTTTTTATAGAGATAAAAATTTAAGGTAACAAACTGACAAGATACATTGACAATTGTTGTTCAGTATTATGATAAAAGAATTGGTAAGAGCTTTGCTTTGTGTCGACGTTTTTTTTTTTTTTTTAACCTATGTACTGCCCATCTTATTCCACTAACCTTCCCAGGAAGACAAGATCATTGCCATGGCTACAAATTGTTTAATCAATAGTCTAGGAAACAATTGCAGCCAATCCTTGCTGACCTAGATGTCATCAAGGTCTCTAATTGAGGAGATTGCATCTTCTGTAGTTCTTGTTTCAGGACAGCTTCTGTCCCATCCAGATTCTCTTGGAGGTGACAAGGTTAATTTAGATATTTTAAAGGATGAGCATTAAGTTTAGATAGCTTTTTTTTAAATTTAACTCTTCATTGACTTATACACATCTAAATATGTACACACCAATTTAAAATAGCATTAAAACAAGACTATCTTTATTTGAATGTTTCATATTCACATAGTATATTTTTAATATATGTAATATATTCAAATATTATATATTCAATATACAAGAATTCTCAGTATCCCCATCTCTTTCTTTCTCCTTTTCTCTACCTCCCTCCATGTCTTTTATAAAAATTAGTACTCATTTGCAGTACATAATGATTACATTCACCATGGGGAATGTATTCCTGCACATAATGTCTGAATTCTTTTTTAAAATTTCCTTCCCCTATTCATCCTCCAAGCTTTCTTCTCTCCCCATTTACAAAAGCTCTATTTCCTATTACATAGCCCAGGCTGGGCTTGAACTCATTACTTAGCTCAGGCTGCCCTTAAACTCACAATATCTCAAGTACTGACATTACAGGCATGTGTGTTACCATACTTAGAAACATAGTATTCTAAAATAAATTTTACAATACTCATAGTGGTCAAAAGGTAAATTTTCTAAGAACAAGTTTTGACAAATTAAATTCTTTTTATATTTTACCAATTTTGCTACTTACCAGCTAATTTGGACCCCAGAGAATCTTACTGAGCTCTTGATATGCACTAAGAAAATCAAGGTGTGCAAAATAAGGAAGAAAGTATTGATTCTTCCTAGTTACAGCAATCCCACATGTTGTGTTAATGTATGAGTGTGATTATTGAGGGAAAAGATTGATAAATTACAGTCAGTAGAAGAACGTGAGCAGAGGTACAAAGCAGTCAGACATCATCTCTTGTGAAGAACAGTGGAATCAATTCAGACCATTCTTAGATAGCACGAGTGTATTCAAGAATCCTGCGAATACCACTGGGTATTGAAAGGCATGACATTGGGCAAGATATTGCATAATTGTTATGATCTCACAGGGCAGAAAAAATTCCAGTGTTGTGAGTAGGAATCAAAGTGCTGATTTCAGGTCAGTTTAAAGAAATTTTATCAGAGTGATTCAAACTTCATATATTTGGTGCCTTGCTTCCATAACAGTTGACATCTTGTCATACATATCTCCAGCTGTAGTCTTGCGATCACCTGCCAAAGAAACAACAGATTGCTGGGTGCAGCCTTAGACCTACTGAATCAGTGTTTGGGTTGGGGGTCCCTTAAACCTGCCTTTTGAACAGGTTTACACTAAAATTTGTTGCCACTCTAGGTAACACATCGTGAGTTCTAACAAGATATTTCTTCAAATATGTATTTTATTTCTTGGTTAAGAATTCATCTGTTGGGTTGTCAGAATGTGAATTCCATGCCAGTAACTTCAAAGCCCTTAATAATCCCACCTCATCTTCTCTTGCCCACCTTATGGTGTTTTCTGCCTTTGCTGTCCTGCCTGGCTTTCAAGTCTCAGGGTCTTTGCAGGGATTTTCCTAGCATTTTCAGTTGATTACCATACGTGAATTCTTACGCATCCTGAAATCCCTCTCATCAGTGTCTCTGAACCTCGCCTACTGCATCTGTCTGTTTCGCTTTCACGTTGTTCCATTTCCTCCAACAGGGACTTAGGCTCTCAGGTGCACCTAGTAGGATGCACAGCCAAAGGTTTTCCACTTGGTGCATTAAAGGGAAATTTTAGGTCATTTAGATCACTTTACCACCTGAGGCTTGAGCCTTTTATAACAAATGTTTAATCAAAGTCCAGTATTGCTACCACCATTGGTAGAAACCCAGATTCATCCAAGAACTTTGAACCCAATATTTTTCATTGTTTTGAGAGAAAGTTATCTTTCCCTATCTTTCACTTGTCAGTACAGATTTTCCCTTGACTTTTCATATACCAATCCTGCTAAACAAAAAATACGTGTCTTTACTTCTCATTAAACCTGTTTTCCTCATATGATTAAGGGACTTTGTGCTATAGCAAATCTGAGTAGAGAGTAACATTTGATAGCAAATAAAATGTCTGTGTGATTTTTTGTTTGAGAATTGTGTAGGGAGCGTCTCAGAACTTAAATGGCTGTAATAACGTGGACCCTTAGCATATTAACTATCACAGCTAAAATGATTTGAAAATGTTCAATTTTATGTATTTCCTTTGTGCAGCCCATTCATAGTGAACTTTCTAAAGTCCTTTATTATATCCAGCTGACAGCTCCCACAGTCAAAGTAAATTCTGTAAGAACCAAATTGATCACACTGAAACAGTTGACGCTGTACATTACAGTTTTAGTTCTGCCAAACCATCTCACCCTGACTCATAAAATTAAAAAATAAGTGTCAAACCTATGGCAATTTTCACTTGAATTGATCCTTTCTTTTTAAATAGTATTTTCTTCTTTTTTTCAGAAACTCTGAATATATTTGTTTCACAGTGCCTGGGTAAGGTAGCCTAATCCCAATTCTGCTCTCAACAGCAAAAGGAAATAGCATTAAAACACAAAGGAGTAAGACCGAGATTCAGGTACCATCCTTGATGCACAGAGACATGTTACCGGCAGGATGCTCACCCAGCATCTGTTATGTGCAATAGGACTGTTTGTAACAAGGCATCTGTGTCTCCTCGGTGGCCCCCTGTGACCAATGGTGTATTAAGAGACAACTGAGTGGATTTCAAAATACACTAGAGAATGGAATTCACTTTGTTCTTAAAGCGTTTCAAGAGTGTAGATTTGAGGCTTCCATGCAGTGGGTGTGGGAAAGTGCTTGCTTGTTTATTGCTGCAATACCAGGAGAGGCTGTTTCCCTACTGTTCCAGCGATAGCTAAAGGGCAGCCATCCCTTGCAGATTCTTATAGGGCATGCCACACTGCTGCACATTATTACTCATATGTTTCAATTACAAAGTTTTTTTCTGGTTATCTGATTCACTTATTTCCTCTGCAGTGCACTCACTAAGCACAGGTACTCCTGTGAGGTTTTGCTCTCTCTTGCATTGTTGTGTCTCTGACAGTGCCTATTGCCTGATATGAGGTTAGCAGTCAGGGAATAATTGTCCAATCAGTGGAGGTACCCACTCAATATGATGGTTGTGGTTTGCTTCACAGTCTTTTCCCTTTCCCTCTTTCCAGAGCCATTGTCTTGTCCACCTATGCGTGTATTTTGATTATTTTTGGTAATAGCCCTCTGAATGCCATGTGTCTATGCATCCCTGTACGACTGTTCTTTCCCATATGCTGCTCCCAAGCTCACCATCACCAAACTGCTGAGATCATGTCTCTTGCCAGAGGAGTCTGGATATTCACCCTACTGGTCTAAGCCTGCTCCACTGTCTTAGACATCCAGCACATTTCACTAAGAGACATGAAGAGCAACTACTGGGCATCATGGTTACAAGTGTGAAATGCATTCGGTCCCACCTCAGGCAATCACCATCCAGGGAATGGGAATTCAGGCATAAGAAGTAGTCACGGTATAGGCAGCGCAGTACCTATGCTTATGTAGGCCTGTGACAGTGCTGTGGAAGCCCATGTATGAGAGGTGAGTGGGAGCTGTCTGCTGTGTTTGGGGCTGTGTCCCTGCTGCCACCTCTTTGCTTTGAAATAGAGTCCATTGGACTGAATTTCCTCTCCTTGATTGTTAGTATCTCCTTATCAGTAAATTCAGGCTGCCTTAAAAACAGAATGCAGAAAGCATGGCTTAAATAACAGAAATTTGCTTTCTCATGGTTCTAAAAGCTGGAAAGTACAAAATATGTCCAAAAATTTGGCCCCTGGTGGGAACTGTCTGATTGGCTTACAAATGCTCACTTTCTTCCTTTGTCCTCAGATGACCTTTCCTCCTGGTGAAAGGGAGAGACAGAGAGAGAGACAGAGAGAGAGAGAGAGAGAGAGAGAGAGAGAGAGAGAGAGAAAAAAAAAGAGAGAGAGAGAGTTTTGGTGTCTGTCTCTTCTTAGTATTCTTGTGACTTCATTTATGCTTATTATCTCCATATCAAGTCTATCTCCAAATACAGTCACATTAATAATTATGGCTTCAATATATGAATTTTATGTAAACAGTTTAGTCCACAGCAATTTAAATGAGTGGCATCTGCCATGCACATCTGATCTGATTTCCTGCAAGTATCTATCCATATACAGCCAATGCAGCAGTCCTGTGTTTACATGTACCTGCTGCAGATTTACATGTGGTTTTATTTTCATAATGTATGCACACATCTGAATGCAGTTTATTCATAGTCTCAGTTCTAACTTGGTACTGATCAACTTATTTAACCTTTCTCAGTCTCACATTTCTTACAGAGGTACTAGAAAAATAGAACACAATAACATATGTATATCCCTTGAATCTGTCCAAACATATATTGGGATCTGGTCTAAAGTTGGGTCTTCACTCAGATGCGACCATCGTTACTTTTATTTATACTTTTGGAAGATGAGAATTATGGCCTCTCTCTCTTAATCTCCCCAATAAAGATTTTTGTTAAAGGGCAATAGATTGAATGCTCTGTTTGTAGCAGAGTAGAATACAAGAAGAGAGAGACCAAGTCAAAAAATCAAAGTGAACAGCCTGCAGTCAACCCTTTATCATCTAGAAAATTCTGTGAGAGTCTTTACTTGATATGTGCACCCAGTATCACTAGAAATACTTCTACCTGAGAACAAACCATTCCCACTGGCAGAATACAAATTTGTTTGTTCTAACACTAGTCATTCATGAGAAATATTTTTGCTTTGTTCTGGGTCATTTACCTTGAGTTGGAAAGATGCAACACATATTAGCCTGGAGAAGAAGAGTTGGGGGAATTGTTTATATGGATATTTTGAGATATGTTGGTATGCAATGGAAATAAGCAGCACATTGAAAAGTAAATTCAGAAGGTGTAATTCTGAGAGTAAGGCAACTTGTTTGTCCCTAAGGAGGAATGCATAGCCAAGTGATTTCTTTACACATTCTAAATTGTTTTTAAATCCTTGGATAGCTATAGCCAGTTTTTAAACATGTTTCCTCATTAATTTTCAATTTTTAAGTGTACATTTTATGAGAGTGCTTTAATCATCAGGAAAGGCTGCTTCGCAGATGGCTCCTGTGTGACCTAAGATACCAATGATTAGAATGAGTCAGAATGGATAATGGTAAACTTGTCTGGAGACTAACCGATTTTCAACAGATTTGCTGAAATTCTGGCGAGTTTAGTGTTTCTTAAAAGTAAAAGGGGGATCTTCAGGGAAAATGGCAGATGATGAGCAGCAGAGAAAGAACCTCTCCAAATTTTGGTGTCCAGGTCCTAAAATGTAGCAACAAGAGGAAGAGAAGGAGGAGAGTGGTACCATGGACACAAGAAAGATCTGAACTGAGACTTGAAGCTCATGGAGAGAGAGAATTCAAGAATCAAGCACAAATCACAAAAGCAGGGTTAGCGGACCTGCTGGATAGGGAGACAAGTGAGGAAGCCATATTCCTGTGCCCTGAAGGACGTCTTGCCAGCTGCTGGGAAGAAGCAACAAGGAAGCAACAAGGCCCTCCCCTTGGTGTGCTGGGCGGAAACCATGCTGACCACAAGGAGAAACGGCAGAGAAGGAATGTGCACCCCCCACTCAGCCCGTGCATCGGTGGGGGCCCTGCCAGCCAGTGAGAAATGGTAAGGACGCCGTGCAGCCTCCCTGTGTGCCGCAGAGGCCCTGCTAGTCCAGGAGACACAGCAAGGAAGCCGATTCCACCACCTGCCCCTGGCATGACGCAGGCTGAGATGCTAATAACAAGCAGGGAAGAGATCTGACATTTACATTGTTTGATTCGCTTTACAGGCCTGGAGCTGGTGGTCTGGGTGACTATTTAGAGCATAACAATATGCAACGTAGTAACAATTGTGGAATTCCTAATGTCCTATCACTACTTTGTTTTGTTTGTTTCATTTTACTGTTGCGTTTTACCCCCTTTAAAATAAATAAATAAATAGATAGATAGATAAATAAATAAATAAATAAATAAATGGAAGACCATTGTAATGGGACATCAGAGCCAGGTGTGGCCTAAATGAAGTAATTTCAGTCAGTCCTTTGCTGATTTCCGTGGAATGCTTTCCACTGAAAACACACCAACGGAGTTATTGATCGTTTTGAAGCAAGCATACATATGCAGCCTTGTGTCATCCGCTCTCCAGGCCTACGTGTGGCAGGCCATTTCATGCCTGTGTTATAATACATCTTGAAATCTCCAGTAAAATAGGAATAGTCTAAACCAAAATGTTCCTGTGAATTATATCTGCAAATGTTTTCCTTTGGCAGCAGGAGTTAAGCACTGCCGGGGCAAGGGTTTTAGCAAGGTATATAAATTTTAGCTAGCACCATTAAAAATTGAACTTAAAGTACGTCTAGCAAGCCAGAATTATAGTTGAGGAATACACTTACTGCTTCTCGGGGCTATAATCATTTGTGCATTTTTGCCTCAAGTCTGACCATACAGAGTGCACGGAACAGTAGAGGATCCTAGAAATTTAACCCACATGTGTTCTCACTTACTTTCTCTATGGCCTTAAAACAGTTGGTTAGTCTTTCTGATGTTTGGTTTTGCAAAATAGGGGATAACTGTAGCTGTCAGAGTTAGGCTGTATACACCCTAGGGCATATCCCAACACTGTGGCTCTCTCTTTGTCTCCCACTGCCCTCTTTCTTTATAAGAGCAGAGTTTCAAACTGCAGATGTCTTATTTCCCTGTTTACCGAGATCCAACTTTAATCCCTATTTTGTCACTTTAATATTTCTTAGGACAGTCTGAAACCCTCCTTTAGCTAGCAGGTACATGCCACTTCAGATTGCTAATGATGCTAAGGATCTCAACAGAGCTCCAGGAGGGGAGCCAGGAGCAAACTGTGGTCAAGGCATTCACTTTCAGGATGTTCAGGCATCCTGGTAGAAATCAAAAGTTTGTCCTGTGGGGTTCTAATACAGAAAAATAACTTCTCATCTTGAATTTGAGTCTGTGCAGGTGTGATAGCTGTGCTGACAATATGTAGGTCCAACCTGTGGGACTGACTGATCTTCATCTACCCCAGGATCATTACCATTTATCTCCTCTGATCATATATCACTCTCAACAATGCCCACTCATCTGGCTGTTATACCCAATGCCTGGCTTCTACCCAGAGCAAGTCCTGGTAGAGACAATAAAAAGAACATTCAATGAGATTTCTGTGACTTGATTAAATATGTTACTTCCGCAAGAGACTTTTCATTTTGATTAGGACTAAACAGAGTGGGAGACCAAAGCAAAGAAGCATCTATCTATGCAATACCAAATATTAGGGCCTCAAAGGAGAACAGAAGTTGGGTAGCTGTGGATCCTGGACAACTGACCAGGCACGGAGCCTATTTACCAGAGAACAAAATATGTTTTTTTTTTTTTTTTTTTTTTTTTTATGCAGTCGATGTATAAGTGCAGTCTACTATTTAAACATCAGAACCCACATTAATCGAAACACCCAACAGAATCATCTCTTTGTCCTCTACCCAGAGAACTTGGCAATCTGTCTCAGGGGAAGTCCATTCCAACAGTAAGGGCATCAAAGAGCTGTGCTGTCCCTTCCTCTTTTGCAGGCCTGGAAGATGCCACTGTACCATCACAGTGGACTTTCCTTGTAAGCCTTGACAGGCTCCTTCTTAACTTTATGTGATAGGCAGCTGTTATTGTTCCAATATATTTTACCAGAATAGTAAAATCTATTTGCCTGTCCCAACCTATGATTTCTAGATCCTACATAAAGTAGTTTGAAGAAATCATATTGTCCCCCACTTTACTGATGAGAAAATGTACTTTAACGAAGTCACACTGCTTTCTCAGGGTTATCCAAATTGTGTGTTACAGAAGAGCAACAGGATGGTGCCTGATCCTTTAACATTCAGTGTTCTTTTACTGTTTACAACAATCTCTCTGAAATCACAGCCTTCATCTCTGTAAGTAGATGTTAATGGTTCTGCTTTCCAAGATGTAGATTTCTAC
Source organism: Cavia porcellus (assembly GCF_034190915.1). Taxonomy (NCBI): domain Eukaryota; kingdom Metazoa; phylum Chordata; class Mammalia; order Rodentia; family Caviidae; genus Cavia; species Cavia porcellus. The sequence goes on from NW_026947501.1 coordinate 33,216,462, forward strand.
TAAAATACAATTAAAAAATCAATTCTTAGTAAAAGATCTCAAGTATGTGTTAAGGTCCAGGGTTGCATTTCAGTGGCACAGTGCCTGCCTAGCAAGCTCGAGGTCATGAGTTCAACCCTCAGTACCCAAACAAAGTATGGGTTAGTATGTGACCCTACAAAACACAGCAGTTATCTGAACCATTTCATCAAATCTGTCCCTTCGAGAAGAGCCTACTGTTACTCTGGTCCATGAAACAAATGGAGAAGTTTCAGTAGTGATACAGTCCTAGTGAGGCCCATTTTTGCATAATTCTGTGAACAAGAAATTTAATATTGTCTGCCATGTTGAAAATGATTACTGATCAGTCTCACTGCCTCCCCGGATTCCATGTCATGCGTAGTTTTAGGCCACTGCTGCATGGTCCATGGAGGTATGCGTTTAAAATACCTACTGTTCAAATTCCAGGAAGCAGGCAATTGAGACATTATGTTCTCTGATTCTCTAAAAACTTCTGTTTGACCCCGAAACTCACATTCCAGTCTGAATGTCAAGTTAGTCTGTGTGCATCTGTTCACATAAGTAGCCCAATGTGAGCGTATTGATGGGGAGCTCCTCCAAGAGCTGAGTTGGTATACAAAACCTGGCCGACTTCCCTGGGGCTCTCCTGGTCATGTTTCCATGGTGCTATCTCAATGCTTTCTTTACTTACCTCACTGGAATGGGGTTTTCGGGGTTCTGAACATTTAACAGCCATGTTTATATATATGACTGTCACTGATTTCTGTATTGTATATTAACCTTTTCCTTTTTCTAACTTAATATATAGTGTATTTTCTTAGGGGACACTTTTTATGGGTGTGTGTATATGCACTGAACTACTCTATGGATGTAATTCAAACTCATAATTAGAGATTTACGTAATTACTACTATATTGTTCAAGCACATAAAATTTAAAGGCCTTGAAACAGGAACACCTTCTGATTAATGTATACAAAGGTACCATATTGTAGAATGGTAAGATTATGGTTCTAATTACTCTGTCACTCACTAAATGCTAAGATCTCTCTAAAACCAGGTACTGTACTAGGCAATGAGTTTTTAGCTGAGATACATATGCTTCCTTTTCTTGGATAACTTATACTTGAGTGAAGTTGGGTATAATATAAACAAAAATAATATACAATATAATTTTATACAATGAACTGGGCATAGTGGTGCACTCCTATAAGCTCAGCACTTAAGCGGCTGAGGCAAGAGGATCAATGTGAGTTTGAGACCAGCCTGAGCTACTTAAGTAAGTTCAAGCTCAGCCTGTAGTGAGACCCTGCCTCGAAAGAAAGAAAGAAAGAAAGAAAGAAAGAAAGAAAGAAAGCGATAATGATAAGGTAAGAAAGGGTGATATCATAGAGCAAAGATCAGCAAACTTATGGTGTGTGAAACTACAAATGATCATCCACATATCTAAGATGGGTTTCATATTTTTCAAATGATTGAAAATTTTTACAAAGGAAGGAGAATTTTTCATGATACTTAAAATTTTATTTAATTCAAATTTTGGTATGTATAATAAAATCTTATTAGAACACAGTTATCCTCATTCAATAGAAGAGTTGGGTAGTATTTACTGCTTGAGTCTACAAAAAATATATTTCTTGTCCTTGTAGTAGGCTGTGATGAGTCTTTAATTTCACTAGGACAATCAGAAAAAAGTTTATAAAGATTTTCATCACCATCATCTTGATCATCCTGATTTTTATCTTATAGCTAAGTTTTGAGTCCTTTAATATTTAACTCGTGGTTGTCACATCTGGACTGTATAAACTTTACAGGCTTTCCTGTTTGATCATGTGACCTTTAATGATATAGAGTCAGGTTTCACCTTGTCAGAAATTATTGTGTTTGTTTCATCATCCACAGCAAATTTTTAGCTTCCCCTGCGCCGCCCACCTGTGTTTATGCACACCTCACTCTATTGTCAGATGGTGTCTGGCAACAAATTGTATTAGTCTAAGAAAACATAATTATGAAGGTAAAACTGATACAGAATAAGGTCATTTGCTGAGCCAAATAGAAATTATATTTGGATCACCTATTGTTTGGGATTTTCTGCCTCAGTGCTCCTCCCATTAGAGAGCTAATCAGGAAAGGCTGTGCAGGGGACTGGAGCTTGTCGAGTGAGTTTGTAAAGGCCTCCTGGTAAAATGACTAGCTGGGTGTCATCTATCAGAGTCTGTCCCATGCAGCTGCCATTCCCCCAGGACTGGAGTATGTTTAACACAGATGTAGCCGCCTCTTCAGGCAGACTTCCTGGAACAAGGGACAAGCACATTTTATCCAAGAGAAGTTACGGTAAAAATCAGAGAGAAGAATACAAGTTCAGGAGGCATACAAATTGCATGTGCAGTTCTGGAGACATAACTCAGTCTTGTGTGGGTCAAGATTCTGATGTGATCAAAGATGAGCTCTTCCTATACAAATAGCTGAATGCTACCTTCTAATGACTGCTAACCAGTGACAGTCAAAGCTATTTTAAAATTCAGTAATAATGGCATTCATCAGAACAGAGCACTATGTGGACATGCAAGACTTACTTTCATTCAGGAAATAGTCCTTGATGTACATACTGATTTATATATCCATTTCTATAATTGCAGATTCCCTAGGATTGTTGTAGCCCACATAATAGAAAGTTTTCTTCTATATCAGGAGTCAACAACTACACCTAGTGGGCCACATATGGCCCATGGCCTGTTTTGGTAAATTAAGTTTTATTGACACACAGCCACAATCATTTGTTTATGTATTGTTTATAGTTGGTTTTGCACTATAATGTCAGAGTTGAGTGGTTATAACAGAAGCCATCTGGCAAATAAGCCAAAAACATTTACTATCTAGCTCTTAACAGAAAAAAAAAAATTGCTTTTGCTTATTGCTCTCTTACGGCCAGAGAAGGTTTTCTGAGATCTTTAAAGCAGAGTATTATACTTATTTCGATGTTACCTGCATGGTAGAAGAAAATATGACATATCTGTCCAGGAAATTTTGGAATATTAATTCTGAACATTTTGCATACTTCTGGAATAACAGAATGAGAAAATACCTTGATACTTTCAGAGGCAAGTCTTTAGCTTCTAATGTTGTCTATGTATTTCAACCTCCTTGAAAGAATTATTTTTTCAGTGTGAACTCTTCAAGAGTGTGTGGCTGCTTTGACATCTGCATCATCAGACATTTTTGAGTGCTGCTTTTCTGATAGGCACTGGGAACACATCCAAGAGTTTAATAATTTGAACACAGTGACCCTCCTCTAGATAAACTAAATTGTTCTCCTGTCCCTTGAGTATATCTGTCTGTTCTTTCTCAGAGCTGAGGAAAAAAAATGAAAAAATAATTTGGAATCTTGCATTGCTTGAGAACTGCATCAAATAGCCTTTTTAATACAAGAGGAATTAAGCTGAGGAAGGGGAAAGGAGTGGTGAATCTAGCATATCAAAAACCAAGGTTTATTCAAATGCGTTAAAAATTCCACTTGAGACCCTTTCTGAGGTAATGCAAGTAGTCATTTTGAAATCATGAGAAAACAATGTCAAATATAAGTTTTACTAGATCTTTTTGGTATGTAGTAACTTTTCTTCATCTATTCTAGACTTCTTACCCAGAACCTGTGTCCCAGCCCATGACCACTGGTCATTTTCTGATCTACTTTTTCAACTGATGCCTAAGATTTAAGGCAGGATGAAACACTGTAGTGACTTAGACATGAGGTACATCAAGACATTCTTACATACAGCTTGACTTTTGTCCCCTGGATACATGAGAAGTATTATTTCAGGGTCAAGGATGTAGCTCAATAATAAATTGCTTGTTGAACATGCTTGAGGTTCTGGGCTCAATCCCTCAGTATAGAGAGGAGGCAGTACTGTTAGTTCATATCTTCATTTATGGGAGAAGCTTAGCTGGGTAACTGTGTGACTCCGTTTTGCGTTTGACCCCCTTTGCTTCTGAGAGCTGACAGATATCATAATGCTGGCAGATTTGGAAGTAATGTTTACAAGACAAGAAATGATTTGTGAAAATCAAACTAATGGATGGCTAATGAAGTGAGATCAGTATTCAAGACAATATTGAATATCAGGAGTCCACTGGTACTTGCATACATGATTTATTACTAAGAACTAAGGATGGATTCAGGAGTCACACTTTTTGTGAGCTATCACATCCAGTATTATATTTCCATTTTCATGGCAGATTTTCTTTGCCATGTGGCCCACCTCTTATTAACCGAAGGATCGTTTATTCATTCACTCAGAAAATGATAACCTGCATTCCAAGGTGAGATTTTGTGTGCTGGGAGAGGTTATTTTAGCAGACATGTTGTGTATTTAAGATAATTACTTGAGAGGTTAGAATCTAGCCACGGAAAACATTATGTACCTGACACTTGAAGAACTAGAAGTGTACAATGCACTCTGTCTTTTGAAGATTAAATTCTCAAAGAAAAAAGAATGTAAAAGACTTTTAAAATCACTGTATTCAATTCCTAGAGGCTAAAAGAGAAATTATCTAAATTAATTGAACCAGTGAAAATAAGATAACAACTTTTAAGAGCATGATGATCTCTCTGCTTCTGTCTCTATTTCTGTCTTTATCTCTCTCTCAAAGACAGACAGACAGACAGACACACACACACACACACACACACACACACACACTGAGAGACACAGAGACAACTGTCTCATGAAAAATATGGGCTACACCAAACATTGGAATGGATGAGAAACATATCTATGCTTTATAGGATTGTGTGCCTTGGAAGGGAGGTAGTCTGAAAGATAAGACAGTAGGTGAAGAGTGTACTCAAAGAAAGTTCAAGGTTTTGAAAATGCAGAAAAAGTTCTATGTTGTTGGGGAAAATAAGTGGCACAGGAAGAGTTGTAGAACCTAGAGACTAGGGTTTGGATTTTCCCTCCATCACCTCATTGCTACAAAACTTTAGAAGAAGTAATTTACTTCTTCATGCCTCTATTTTTTTTACTCATAGGGATTTGAAATAAGATATGAGTCTTCTGGAAGTAGTGGGAAAAACCTATTAAGGGACTAATATGTGTTTATAGTGATGATAACTGGACAAATGTAAAGATTATCCTGTGATGTAGAACAGTAGAGTAAGTGTTTTTCTATATATGGTCAGATAGGAAATATTTATAGACTGTGGTCTACCTCGTTGATACTATGAAACACTGCCTGTATAGCCAAAAAAGCCCCAACCCCCCCTTAAATACATAAACAGATAGATGTAATTGTGTTTCAGTAAAATCTTATGTAATAAATGTATGTTGTGGGTTGTTTTGGCCCATGAACCATAGTTTATTGATCACAGTTTTCAGACTATAGATTCTTATTTGGCTGTTTATATGTATTATAATTTATATAAGTGATTCATTGTAACTCCTACAGTTATATCCTCTAAGTGGCTAAGAAAAAAGAGGACATATCTGGATTTTAGAATTTAGAAGTATAGCTATCTGATCATAGTGAAGAAGTGACCAAAACGTGTGATTTTGTGTGTGTTAGCACTACAGAATTGAGAAGAATCTACAGGCTGCTGGAATACTGAAGAGATTATGAGAACTTGGAATGAGATGGGGTGTTGGAAATAGAGCTCACAGTTGGAAGACAGTGTGCTTAGCTATTTTAGGATGACTGACAGGCTTCTACTTGGATGATTGAGAGAATAACTGCAGGAGAAGTAGGCTCAGGGAAGATGCTGCATTGATGTAAGGACGGGGTGAGCTTGGTGCACTTACCAAATGTGTTTGCTTGCAAGCATCTTGAGGTTCAGAAGGGAGAAAGTCTGTAGATGTAAATTTGGAAGTGATTAATAAATGGCTAATCCAGTCCCAGAGTTGGAAAAGTGAAAGAAAATATGTGTGTGCAAATGAAATTGAACTAACTCGTTAACATATTAACATAAGGCCAGAGATACATGATACATTTGGTAGTTCCAGAGATCTGGAGAGAGAAGTTGTAAACATTAGTTTAAGTCTATTGGCAACGAAGACTCTAATAACTGTTTTTAATTCAGGAGTATATTTTTACTCTGAAGATGTTAGACTTTGAGTTGCTCACAAGTTGTTTAATCTTTTTATTTTCCAGAAGAGTCTGTAGAAGCCAAAGTTTCCTAAGGAAATATATTTATTTGGGACTTTTTAGACAAACAGAAGGACTTGTTTTAAGAGAGGAAATGATAAAAAGACAATAGAATACCATTTGTATAAATTCATACCCTAATTATTTAATGAGGAAATTATGTAAAATCCATTTCTTTGACCTATATGGTATATATTTCATATATATATAATGTGTATGTAGATGACCCTGCAGAATCCTAGAGTTTCCCTTTTATCCTGGTGCATTTATTTAATTCAGTTTAGATGGCTCTTACATATATGCATACAGGTGCATGCATAGTGTATGTATACAATGTGTCCCCCAACAACTTGCTAAAATGTACAATTCTGGTTGAGCTGGCATTGATGTTTGGATGTGGGTGTGTTTCAGCTGATTTGGGGAAAACTTCATGCCCGTAACCCCTGGGAAGTCACATCTGGTTTTTCCAGACCAGTTGGCTGGAGGTAAGAGTGCCATCTGGAACCTCGAAAAGAAGTGAGACTAACTGGTCCACAGAGGAAACTGAATAGGCAACATTTATTTTCCTGGTAGCAGCTTCCAATCCATTGATCTCACTGTCCCATTAACTAAGCAGAAGGTCAGTGCTCTAAATGAGAATTCAACTCCCTACTCCATACTTCATGTGTTAGATCATTGCTTCAGTATTATCTTGCCTTTGTCCTAGAATAGAGACATGATATAGAGATAGTTATAGATATATATTGGGTAACAATCTTATGTATAATATAGACTTAAATACACATATATCAATAATCTTGAGATGGCTATTATTTTATCAGTCCAAGTTTAGAAATAGGACAATGGTTAGAAAGATTGTTTCACTTGTTGAACAGAGAAAAAAGCTGAGTGCCAGTCACTTAACTAATATGAGTCTCTTTCTCCTCTCTCTAAAGCAGCACATATCCTCTGAAAGTTGGTTGGTTTATTTTCAATGTTCCTTGTTTTGATAAACCAGTTTTTCAAAAGCTGTATTCTTTTGCAAAACAAATCCCAAATTCAGGAATTTCCTTTCTCCTTAAAATAAACTTCATTTTCTAAAGCATTCACTTTCTTGAAATTGTAACACTTCATTCGAAATAAATATGGGGAACCAGCAGTCATATAGGAAGCCTAACACCTTCTAGAGAAAATCACTATAGAAGTGAAGGAAGTCTAGATTTTTGCATTAGTCTCAAAAGAAAGTTCCCTTTGATTAAACTTTTTCCAAATAGCAAGAATTAGAAACTTTATGAATTGGCCTTATACGTATGCTTCCTTAACTTGCATGAGAGTGTGATTTGTTGAGTTTAATAAGGTCTTGATTGCAGGTATCAGCTCACAAGCATTGTCTGAAACTAGGTTCCTTTTGGTGAAATGCAAGCTGTGTGAAATTCATGGAAAATGCAATTATGTTTTAATTTACTCACTGCCACTGGCTTTAATTAAAGTAGATCATTTTTCAGTGAAGCCAGTTCATAGTTCTCTTTAACAAAGGAAGAAGAAAACACTAAAAGGAAATTTGCTGTTTTCCTTTTGAATATTAGCTCAGAGTATGATTTCCTCTTTAGCTGCTATTCAAGAAAGTATGCAGCCATAGGTTTGGATCCTCAGGTAGAAAGGCTTCCAGCTCCTACAGTGGCAATTGCACAGCTGCGTAGGAATGAAGGCAAGCCAGATGCAAAGCCCAGGAAAGTATCTCCATTCTTTGTCTTACCTTTGTCTTGTTTTTCATCATCATCTCTTTTACCTAGCTCTTCTGCCTTGTACTGCCTACTCTTCAGGATTTATCAAAAACAAAGACTTAATAATGACCTCAGTGTAACACCCTGATTTTTATCTGATTAGATGCTTTAGGTTGCAAGCAATTAAGTACTACCCAACCCCCAACTGGCAGTAAGCAATTTAAGACTTTGTTTTGCTCTTTCATTAAATACACACACTTTTCCCAACCTTGCTTTGTGGGCTTGATCCAGCCATTGGGACCTCCTAATAACAAGAGAGTTGCAGGCATTTTATAGAAGTCCACTGGACTTGGCCAGCAGGTACATGCTTTCTTTACTTGCATGTATTGTACATTTATCATAAATTCTTTCCAGACACCTATCAGAAATCCTTTCCCAGATAACCCTTGACTCTCTCCCAAACATCTCATCAGCCCAGACAGGGCTGCATACTTGTGATATGACAGGAAAGATTGAAGAGCGAAAGGCGAAACAAATAGCTGACTAGTTTTGCTGGTAAAGAAGGTATCAATAGGAGAAAGACAAGAATGCTAGAGAATGGTTATTGGATAATCCAGCTCTTGTATTTGTCATACAACTCAAACTTCAGCATTAGTTTTGATATATCCAGATAGGCATGGAGCTATTGGAAAAATGTGTTTCTGGATATGATCAATGATCTTGTTGGTTTTGGACATGTATTTTTCAGCTGTCATTTCTAAATAATGTGTTATTTTATTTATTTCTATTGTATTTTATTTTTACATTTTCTGCATTCTCAATGTGAAATTATTGAGAGTCATTTTCAAAAGAAGTGGAGACACGTGGTCATCTATAACTGAAATTTCATATGTGACAAGGAGGAAGGATTAAAGTTTGGTCCTGGGAGTACTGTTCTTAATGGACTGGGAGACAATTCTTAATGATATCTCCATTGGACCATGTAAGACAATCAATTTAAAGAGCAATAATTTTTATACTAAACAAGGTTGAAGTGTGGAGACGACTGACCATGTTTTAATGTACTATAAGGAAATTAAAAGATTCCAGCACTCTGTAAAACACCAGCCTTTGGTTTTGACTGAAGTACCCATTACCTACAAAAGGTTCAGTCAGTCACTGGGCTGATAACACAATGGGTAATTGCTAAGAGGCTGTGCATTGCTGAGGAGGAACTATTTTTAAATTCACTCTTGCTTGTGCCAGACCAAAGTTCCTTAGTGCTTTTTCAATAGTCATTTTAATTTGTCTGATAATTTTTTCCTTCCTTTCACAACGAAATTAACTGATTACAGTCAATAGGCATCTATTCATTAAGAGTAATAGCAGTGTAAAGTCGCTTAGCTAGTCATTTATAAATCATTTTCACTGTGAAGATGGGCATGGAATCCCACTGCTTTATGTCTGTGTTTTTTTTTTTTTTTTTTTTTTTTCCTGAAGAGTGATACACAGATACTGCTGGCATAGTATGGAAATCCTCCTTTGAGATAACCTGTGGGCTAACAAGATCTAGAAAAGTAGAAGTAGAAACAGCCTCAGCACTCTCTGGATGCTATTTCCTCCTTTGGAACTGATTAAGCTGAGGCTAATATAGAGGATTTTGTTCCATGTTCTATTGTTACACAGGGATCAGGAAAAAACATGTTTAACCAGCCAGCTCTATTGCCTTCCTTGCTTGACATAAGGCTATAAACATGCAGCCATTCAATAAATGTTTGTTTTTTGGTTAATAAACTATTTAAACATTTTTATATTTTCCTTTTATGACTTCTCAGAAGTTATGACAATAATTTAGGGCTGATACTGGTCATGAATCAATACAGCCTATAAGAGATTACAGCCCCCATCACTGGCCCTCTGTTTCTTAAAGGCACATAATGTATCTGGCCTCATCTATTTAATCTGGTTGTTTGTAACTGATTGGTAGAATGGTTGATGCAGAAAGGAACAGCTGACATTTGATTTAATTGCCTTGGAACAGTTATGTCCCAGGTGCTGCAATGATGGGCATCTTGGATAAAACTAATAAATAAGTTGAGTATGCATGTTGAGTCAAATGCCAGCTCTGGATTTTTTCCACATGGCCCAACATGGCTAATGAAAGCTTCTACTCTCTGGAGCATCTGAAGATATAAAAGCTATGGCTTGGATTTACAAAAAACACAGAGGAAAACCATTTCCTAATTCTGACTTAGTTTAAAAGTTAGGCTGTGCTTCAAAAGCTAGCCCCAGAAAATGTTTAACTGTTTAATGCAAACAGCAGGCTGTTGAAAGGCAGACCACAAAAGCCAAATTCCATGCTTGTGTATCACATTGAACAAATCACATACCTTTGCTGTATCTTGCTTTACTAATGTGTATCACAGGAATAATAATTATTATTGTTGCTTTTACCTTATTCACAAGGTTTTGAGGAGTGAGACATGTGAAATGTTTAGAAATAATATAGTTCTGTGTATTTCTAAAGAGCTATTAGTAATATCTATGAGAAGAAGATAGCCATAAAAATTGATTCTACTAGGCAGCAGTTTCAACAGTAATTGGTTTAGAAACATTAAAAATTTTGAAAGCATTCCAAGCAAAACCTGTAGTATCTACCTTATGCTGAAGGTGAAGCAGCAAATGTGAAGTGTAGTTTAGAGGTTTTTCAGGGCCTCAGGACAAAAGTAAATACAAGGTATTCAATTTTTAGTGATATGTTTCTTCCTGACCACCAAGTATTATTTATCAAAGAAAATTCATAAAAAATGTAAATGGTCTAATTCCAAAATGCAAAATTTACCAAGGTGGATCAACCTGTAGATAGTTGCAAAATATTTATAATAAGGTCACCAGGGACCATTGATTCCCTGGAGGAGCATTAGCAAGACCATCTTTAAGAAGATCAGACCTCCTAGTGATAAGATAATGAAGTACTGTGATGTCGGGAGGTGAGTGCATGACAAAGTACTAGCACAGGAACTTCCGGTTCTTTGGACTCAATCACAAACTCAGAACCTTCAGCAAATAACTTAATCCCCTGGACTGAATGATAAGAATCAACCACATTTGGCACATTCCCCTAGTGCCAGATTTCTTTCCCATAGAAACGAAGTGACTGTGTCTTCCTTTCAGTTTTTCTTCTCTAACAAGTTTTCTGAATAATTCTAACATTTAGGCAAGTTTAAGAAACAGTGTTTTAAATTATATTATCTAATGGGGTCTATTTTTCTCCCCTAAAATTGGAAGGTTGAAGTAGACAGCAGTAATTTTCCAGCTGTTTTTAGAGTTCCACTCTATCTACTGGTTTTTCACATATACGTTGCATTGTGCAAAGTACCCCAAGCATGACAGCACAATTTATACTCGATAGCTGCCTGCTTTTTAAGTAATAAATTGTAGAAATGCAATTATATAGCGGTAATTATATACATGTACCATAGGTAGATACAGGGCAAGCTGTAGATATTCATGTGTGTATGTGTGTGTGTGTATGTGTGTGTGCATGTATGTGAAAAAATAATATAGTCCCTGCCCTTAAGTAGCTTGTAGCACTAAAGAGTGAGACCTTGCATACTAGGAGTGGTTTGCATGCTTCTAAGGCAGTATTTGTGTTGTAGAAGTAGATTTTAAAGTTAGCTTATCAGCCCTGGGCCCTTTCCATCTTCCAGGCAGATACAGCTCTGCATTCTGCCTATGAAAATGGAGCCAAAACTAATCAGCTTCAAATGGAAAAGCCTTCCTTCTGCCATCCTGTGTGTGAAATGGTGTGTGTCTCCCTACTATCTTTCTGGGGACAAGCTCTTCTGTCCCCTAGTTTCAAGTCAACCTTGAGTTGTGAAAACAACAAAGAAAGACTTGAGCCATGACTGTGTTCTCTCTTCTGCTTATTTAGTGGCTCTGATTCCATTTCACTGCTAAGCCTGCCACTGGGCTCCACTTCATATCCAAGAATCGCTTTCTTTTCTTCCCCTTTTTTTTGCAGATGATAGAAAAACCAGATCATCTCTACAGGCTTCCTATAGTGCAATAGTACAGATAAATGCTAAACAAAATGGTAGAAAACACATTGCAAATTCAAAAATGGCCACATGAGTTAAAAAATAATGAAAGGGAAAAAAATACCTGTGTTTCCCTTAGAGTTGAAGAGTAGCATGTGAATTGTTAGAGGCAGAGAAAAAAGAATATGGCAAGAAGAAAGATTTAAAAAAGGACTAATGACCATAAAAAATAAAAAGCATGATATTTAATGATAATTTTCTGGAAACTGGCCTACGCCTAAGTGAACTAGTCTAGAAACACTGGATGTCTATCAAGTGTTAGTGAGCTATTATTTCTCATGTCTAACTTTTATATTTCTTGTCCAGTACACATTGGCCTTGCCCTGCTTCTCTTCCTATTTTTATGACAAATGTACTCAGAAAAGGCCTGGAAATGAGCTTTGATGCCTGGCAGTGAAACAAGCACTTGTGAAATAACCACCCACAGAAGGCAAAATTGGGTTTTATGAGGATGGTGCTGCATCTCTCTTTCATTAGACAATTCACAGATTCCACGGGAATAGGGGACTTGATATGGTAGGCAATTCCTCATCACCCTAGTTACTGAAAGAAATCATCAGAGGGAAAATCAGACAAGGTAGAGACACTTAGTAAGCCAGTCGCTGAAATCAGGTCTCAAGCCAGCAGAACTGGACCTAAATATGTCACATTCATTTACATGTGGGTTCTGACCAAGTTCAGCCTACTCAGCATTGATGGGGATCCTCCTTACACTCTGAGGCAGGTTGGAGGGCTTAGTACTTTTCAAATGCTCTGCTGTCCTTTTAAGTTTAGATTTAGAACCCGCCGCACTGTGAGAAGTTCTTACCCTAGGCAGAAAACGTGTCCCTGACATGGTAAAGAAGTCTTGGTAAAATGTTATGTTCCTTTTTGAATTATGTGTCTAAGATCTATGTTCAGATCCTATCTCCACATTTCCCAGTCTCTGTCTTCCCACTGTAAAATAGTGTAGATTATCCAACCCTGTTCCATCTTCGGTGTCCTGGCATATCTCAGACATCAGTATTCATATACCTTGTCTCACTGAATCTTCATCATAATCCAAAGATACTATTTTCCCTCATTTTATATGGGAAGACATTGAAAAGCAGAAGCCCTCAGAGAATTTCCAAACACATGAATCAAGGCTGATACAATTTGTACTTTTTAGTAGTACATCATTCAGGGATGAGGGTGTAGCTAGTGGTAAAGGGCATGCTTAGAGTAGACAAGCCCTGGGTTCAATCTCCAGCACTCAAAATAAATAAATATATAAATAAAGACTTCCCCTTTTCTTCTTCTCAATAAATATGCTCTTTTGAGGGTTCTTAGTGATTCCATTAAAGCAAAACAAAATAAATTGCATCTCAAGGTCATAGATAACTTTGTAGTTGCAGTTAGGCAAGAGAATGAATAGATCTGGAAAGCATACAGAATCACTAATCGATATATAGTGGCCAAAGTAGAGAAGAAAATTAGTGTGACCTATTCAAGGGAAACCCAGTGCTGATTTGCAGTCTCTGAAGAGAATACTAGTACTGTTTCATACATTTAGCAAAATGTTTTTGGAACAAACATCAGTGAATGAGTTGGATGAGAACCAAATCCAGAATTTGTCTGAAATTATTAAAGTACAGCAAATCTGGGGCATCAGATTTTTGGAATTTTAGATCTAGTGTCATTTGGCCCAAGTGGCACTTTGCAGCAGAGGAAGCTGAAGTGTCAAAAGTGAAGTGAGTTACCAGGGTTACACTTCTGGACTAATTCCCAGACTGCAGTTTTCCCCTTCTGATACCCCTGCACTGCACTGCCTTCTCTCCATGGAATTCTCTGAGCAGCATCAATAGTCTCCACTCTGGAACCCACAAGGATGACAAGAACTCTCTGTAAATGCAAAGATTGAAATGAGTCCAGAAATAGTTCTCAGCTATAGGCAGATGAGTCTCACCATATCATTTCCCAACTGGCTAGGACATTATTGACTCATGGAGCTGAACAGTTGGTCTGTTTCAAAGAAGGAAACTCTTTGGCACATGATCAGCCTCTGCATGGAGCAGGTGTCACTATTCAGACACTGTGGTTTCCCTGTACTGGTCCTCAGTGGTGATAGACTGCTTCTCATCAAAGCCCTTCAGGAAACTGGCCTCAGTCCATCAGAGTTGGCAAACCCATTCACCATCTCTGCTCTACTGCTTGATGCTGAAATTGGAGGTATCTTTCTGGTCACCTTCAGACCAATTCTCTTAATGTTGTATGGCACCATTCCTGAGCTATGCAACATACTATAAAGAAAATCAATGTGAACAACAAAGTGGTACCCACCCATTGACCTGTATTAAGTCATGTGATAAGGTAAAGGCCATTAAATATTTAAAAATGGGAATGTCAATGCATCTACATTGTTTTATATAAAAGAAGCAAAGATTAGGAAGTGTTTAGTATCATAGCTGCCCATGGTAAATCATCAACATATATTATCTCCCCATTCTTTAACCTGATACAAACAATTTTCTCATTTGCCTAATTTGAATTTTGTCCTGGTGGACAGTTATACTGAGTCTGCTACTGCCTAGTTGCATACATTTTTACCTTTCTTCTGCAATCTTTTATTGTCTTCCTTTCCATTTTTTTAATGAGAGGGGGAAAAAAAACAGGAAAGGAATGACATAGTTGTACTCTAAAATTAAATCTAACATGGTATCTAGTCTGTAATATAAGCTCAGCGTTTCAGGAATGTTCGAGTGGGTGATAGTTATATGATCAGAGATTTTAGAAGACTATCTTAAAGGACTACTGCTGTTTAATTCCTCCTCATTCATATTCTGTATGCAACTAAAGTCAATGATAACGAGGATCCTTAAGGTGAGATTCCCTTCCATGATTCATCGTGAAGCCGTGCTTCTCTTGGTTCTTAATCTCTTAAATCCTACTCCTGTCATTCTTGTTCTCTTCCTACCTCCCTTTCTCCCTCTCTTTTTCTCTCTCTAGCTCTTTCCTTCTTGCAACCTCTTTTATTCCTTACTAGGTTCTGTCCTTCTCTCCCCCTTCCTTTCTACTTTGCCCTCTTCCTCTTTTCTTCCTTCATCCTCCACTTCCCAGCTCTACCACCTAGAGTTTTGCCCATCCTTCCCTTTTGCTCTTGATGCTTACATAGATAAGGACATAAACTCTCCTGCTGTTCTAAGCTTTCTTCTGTATTGTAGTAGACACAACTAAATATGCAGATAGAGTTTCAGAGAAAGGCCTGGAGAACCTGGCCTAGAGAAATGGCCTAGAGCCTTCTTAAGTCAAATAAGCTTAAGAAAGCTATTACAAAGAAAAGGAGGAGCAGGAACTCTGTTTTGTATGTCCTTCAGCCTTTCTTCTATAAATACAGTTATTGGACACAAATGTGAGTTGTTGCTATGATTCTTCAGCACTGTATCCTGTAGCCTTTTCTGAGAAATTCAGGAAATCCTTTTGGAGAAAGCCAAAGTGACTACTAAATTGCATTGTTTGACAAGGCTGATCTTGCAAGCTAACCAGAAAAGCAGACATTTCCATTATAATTACAGAGCTCTGAACAGAATTATCAGTCCCTAAAGTAAATTTTATACTCATTCATTTATTATCAATGTTACTCTCTTAGATCAAAAAGCTATTTCCTGGTTTGTATGGAGAGTTTAAACAACAAAACGTTAAATCTTGCCACAGTATCCATGAGAGAGGTAAATATAGGTGTGCCTTTTACAGAAGGGTAAGATATCATGGAGATTAGATACAGAGCCTGATACAAAGTGACTTAACAGAGAATGAAAAGGAATTTGAGAATGATTAGGTTCTTGGTTGTCTTACCCTCCACCTGGCTGGCATGACAGACATGGAACCATAAGAGACCAGGTACATATCCTTTTGGGTCACTGCCAAGCATATATATAGCATAAGTACTTGGGAGACATTCAAACAAGGGAGTCTATAATCCCACTTGTTTCTGCTTCTGAAGAGCAAGAATAGATAATAAAGCAGAGATCTATGGCCACAAATTAACAGTTGAGATGGTTATCTTGCTGTGGTAATTTTAAAAGGAGATTGTACCTGAAGGAGACAGAGTCAAGATACTAATGCCAAATGTGTCATTTTGACCATTTACTGAAATGCAACTCTCTGGAATTCTGGGCTTTCCATTAGCATAGGATTTGCAGGGATCATTAGCCTGAGATGGACATTTTTACTGGGAGCTTTGGGGGCAACTACTCTCAGCTTAGTATGAGCTCTGTGGGAGAATTCTTCTCAGTTACAAATCTCTAGTCATTGGTTTCTTAAAATATCAATTATATTCAGTGATAAGTTTTGCAAACATTTGGAATTGGGTGATTGTCATGCCTCTTTCTGCTATCTGGTTTTGACAGAATATGCTGATGAAAGTAGCTGGATTCTTCTCAGGGGCAATGATCATGAAGTTAGGCTTTCGGGGGAAAGAAGACATTTAGGAAGTTACAGATAAAGAAAAAAAAATTAAAATTCACGGTATCAGCCACCATCAGACATGGTTGGGTTTGAAATGTGTGTGACAATGCAAAGGGCACAGCCATTCAGCCTGTGAAAACAGAAGCCTGGTGCTCTAATGACAAAAGGGGATTTAATTGCAATTACTGCAAATGTGTATCTGCTCATTTGAGTGAGCAATGTTAGAAAATTCTCAGCTTGCTGCAGTGAAAAGCACTCAGCTCTGGGAGTCTGCACGGCCCAGGGCTGCAGGAGGATTAACGGAGCTGGCCTGTGTGAACTGGGTCTAGTTCCTCTCCTCTGTGGACCTGGGCTTCCCAAAGAACAAATCTAGAATACTAACAACTCTGCACACAGAGCTGCACACAGGGATATTTTGAAAGCAATGTGAATTAAGAGATGGGGAAGCAATGAGCCAAATTTAAATTTTTGTGCATGTTTTTTGCAACTTGTAGCTAATTCTGAACACAAGAAATATTATAAAAAATGTTGCCATAAAACCCACAAAGATCAAAAGTCCAACTAGGAATGATGGGCCAAGTACAAAGGGTTTCGTGTTCTATTTTTTCTATAAACTGGTAAGTCCTGAGACTAGGTCTACTGGTAGTTAGTATTTTCCATCTATATTGGCTCCATAAAAGAATCCCAACCTGTTGATTCATGATAGATCAATCTTTGACATAGAATGAAACTCTGGAGTCATGACCAAGCCATTTCTAAGCAAGAAAAGACTATATCTCAAAGGCCATTCATGTGCTACTTTAACATTGTTCTTTTATCCTGGAGATTTTCTACAAATGGAAGCAAATATTCTAGCTTCTTCCTAATACAATGTATGAGTGGAGCTATTTAAGACAAAATTAACTACATCATGTGATATGTATCTCAAAGAAACTGGGAAGATTTTCAGCATTATCTATTCTTGTCAAGTTCTGATTTCAAGATACAATAAAATCCACAACAGATTTTGGGAGATCATTTTAAAAACCAGTATTACATTACATTACATTACATGGTGTTTAGATTCATTTAGGGAGCAGGTGTCTCTACTTTACATAGTTTGAATAATTTTATTCTTTGCCTGCCCAACCACTTCCCCTTACCTTCTCTCAATCCACTTTCCCCATTTTCATTAGTATTGCCATTATTTTCTCACTAATGTTTGCTACATGAGTATATTCATTGTGAGTAGTGATTGTATGATTATAATGATTATACTTCATTATATTGATTATACTCTGTGATTATACTCATTGTGAGTAGTTGGTATGAGTTCTTGACCCAATTTGCATCTTTCTATGTTTCCTTTCAGTTGTCCCTGCCCAGCATTAATCTCTTTACCCCTTTCCCAGTTGTCTAAGATTTATGTTCCTATTTCTTTTTATCAGCCTTTTACTTTGCTCTTTATTTAAATTTTGGGTTTCTCCAATGAGAGAAATCATGGTATTATTTCACGTTTACAAGGTGCATCCACTTTCCTATAAATCTCTCTAATTTGTCTTCTTTTGTAGCCAAGAAGTATCCTGTTATGTCTGGATACCACCTTTTCTTTATCCATTTTTCAGGTGATGGACATATCAGTTGGTTCTAAGATTTAACTATTATGAAATGCGCTGTTGTAAACATTGAAATGCATGTATTATTATAATATGGTCTTTTTAGCTCTTTGGGAAAGTACCAGAAGGGGAATACCTGGGTCAATGTCCCTTTTACTTTCTGAGGAATTTTCATATTAATTTCCAAAGCAGTTGTGTGGTTTTACATTTCTACCATCAATGAAGGAGGATACCTTTTTCACTGCCGCCATACTAGCATTGGTTGAGTTCATTTCTTGTTGATTGCCGTTCTTTCTGGCATTAGATGAAATCTTTGTGATGTTTTCATTTGCATTTCTTGAAAGACATATCTGATAAAGATAGGAAGCTAGCACACTTTTAGGAAGCCTTAGACCATGATGCAAATCTAGTATCTGTGGTTGGCCATAGAAAAGGAGATTATATAGAAAGAGCCTTCAATTGCAACTCATATTTGAGAAAGCCTCAGCTAGCCTGATGCGCAGGCATTGAACAAAGTGCTTGGGAGGAATTTTGCACTGAACTGGTGTGATCTGGCTCTAGCACTCTGCCATGCTTCATAGTATCTATGAATTTCATGATCACTTCAAAGTAGTCTTAGTTTAAAGCTGTCAGTCATCAACTATGCTCTTCATGCCAGGTTCCCTTGAAGAGATATCTGCATAAATCACCTTCAGACCACCACAGGGACTGTTGACATCTCCCACCCTCCTCTGCTCAGACCCATGATGTCCCCTCCACACACTTCTAGCACCAAGTGCCCTTGCTATACACCAAATATGCGTACTGTGGGCCTATTTACCTAATCAATCCAGCGCTCATCTAGCACTGCAGACACTAGTTCTACTGTGATTTTGTAATTTGCTGGATGTTGGATATGATGCTAACCAGTACACAGATAATACCATTTGGTCTTTACCGCAACCTTTGATGAAACTACCATTGTCATTTGATAGATGGTGTTCAGAGGATAAATATCTCATTCAGAGTCACAGAGTGGGTAAGTGACAGAGCTTCATTCAAACTTGGATTAGTCCAGTCAGTGTGACAGTTGTGCCTCTGTCATCTGCCCTATGCACATCTGCCAAGAAGCTTGCATAGTTTACAGACTGTACTAATTAATGTGCATTCTGTGATTACAAGGTGAGCCACTTCTCTCGAAGAACATTTTCTTGATGCAGACCTGAGATGTAATTAAACAATTATGACAAAACTCCTTGTAGGAAGTGCTCAGAGCACTGAAATACAAGGGACATACCCTACAAGCTCAATGCTAAAGGTGAGATGAAAAGACCAAGTGATTAAATGGCGGACAGAACTCCAGGCAGATCCAAGTAAATTTGCAAAATAAGAGTGTATGTGACCCTTCCATCTCTTTAGACTTTTGAAGTTTAGGGGTCTAGTTAAGCTGTGTTGTTTTAAGTTCAGGAAGCAACAAAAAAATGCATGTAAAATAGGAAAAAGATTAATTGGATGAAACTATAATCAATACATTATGATAGCTGTCTCCAAATGAGGAGAAAAGGAACTAGAACCTAGAATGGAAACAGGACTTTAAACCCATATGATTATACTTTAGTATATGGAAGTCCTCAGGCTCCAATCAGTTTTATAAAAAGATGTCATACTTACCATGTAACCTATATATATATGTGTGTGTGTGTGTGTGTGTGTGTGTATACATTTCAGTATGCTGTAAATCAGCTCTAAATTGCTTATAATAACTAATGCATGTAAATGTTATATAACTCGTTTTTATACTACAGTGTTTAGGAAAATAGCAAAAAAAAAAAAAAAAAAAAAAAAAAAAAAAAACCAAAAAAAAAAAAACCAAAAAACAAACTCGTAGAATTTCAGCAGAAACACAATTTTTTCCGATATTTTCCATGTGTGTTTGTTGGATCCATGGGAGCAGAACCTGTGGATACAGAGAACCAAGTATATGTTAATAAACAGCAAATCTGATTTGGAATTCATGTTTGTTTTGAATGTTTTGGACCCTTCAGTGTTTGAAATTTTTCCAATGTGAAAATGCTTCTTAATATGTAAATGAAAAAGAAGCACAAATCAAAGAGGATAGAAATAAAAATGAGAATCATACAGACAGGCCTACTCTGTGAAGATGGGCTAATTCACTTCATGATTTACAAAATAAGGAGTCTTTTCATCAGATACAATTTCACAGCACTATGCAAAAATGAGTGCAAATAAAAATTGGTAAACTGAGAAAAAGGTGTTAGTTCATTGTGCTGCACCTCTGTCAGTTTCCTGGGTTTGCTAAGAGGATGTGTTCATTGAAGATGTTATCTCTGAGGGAAGTCAGGTGAAGGGTCCACAATAGCTCACTGCACTATTTTTGAAAGTTTGTGTTAGTCTTACTTATTGTAAAAGAAAAAAGTTTAAGGAGTATAGTTACAAAATAAAACACTTTATTTCCAAGAAACTCTGATTCATACAAAAGATTTGTTACCACTGCACCTTTATTCAAAATCTTAGCTCTCTAATATTACAAGTCAACCACGGGTAGGACCTTTCAAGGCAGCCCAGGATCCTGTGGCATGAGCTTTATCCACCTGCGTCTAACTCAGCTTCATAATGTTTCAGAGCACACACATACTCTTACTTATTCTTAAACATGTTTAATTCCACAGTACTAGTCCTTCCAATAGATATCTTGTACAGCTCATTAAAAAGCCGTTATGCACTTGATTTTAATTTTCTGCTTCACTGATATATCTGCAATTGTGATGTTTATGGAAGAGAAGAAGGCTCAGTACTCATCCTTACCAGAACCACCTTGGAAGATAGAAATACGTACACCGCTACTGAAGGCTTCTTGTCAGCATCCCTGACTGAGAACTTCTCTCTGTATGAATCTGGGGAAGGAGATCTCTAACAAGCAGCATTTTCAGGAGTGTTGCAGACACCTACCTCTTCCAAACTTCTTGTATCGCGTCTTCTGTCCAACTTAACTTCTGATAAAATGAAGGGGTACCCAGGGAGAAAGACACATTAATTTATTAGCATGTGTTTTTGATATAATAATCAAAAGCAAAGTCTGGAAGTAAAACATTTCCTTTTTGACATAAGCAATGGTAAATTCTTATCATTGTTACTACTTTACTTTGAATTATTATTATTATCATAATTATTATTATTATTTTGAGACAGAAGCTCACATTGTATAATTTAGACTGGCTTTGAACTCATGGTTTTTCTCCTGCCTCAGCTCCCAAGTGCTGGGATTATAGGCATGTGCCACCACATCTGCCTCTGTGAATTAATTTTTAAAATCGGTTTCAAGTATGAAGTGATTCACAGCAATCCAAAGTACCTATAAGTGGAATGAAAGAAAATTAAGGTTCAGTATAGAATTCCTATAAATCCAGTCTATGGTGAAAATAAAAATAAAGGTAGTAGCATGTTGATAACTGTTAAGTTGACTGAAGGGTACAGAGGGATCCAGTCATTGCATTCAGAAGTCCTTTATGTGGTGTATGTGTGTTTAACATTTTCTACAGGAAAAAAAGTAGGTAGATTGATTGATTGATTGATTGATTGATTGATAGTAATTCTGTATTCTATTCTCAATGGATTATAAGATATTAGAATAATTTTGAAAAGGTAAAACATGGCTCTCATGAAGATATATGTGAACATATGTTATTATAGATTGAATTGTCTCACCCTCAAAAAGATATGTCAAAGTCCTGATCCTCAGTACTTGGACTGTGCCCTGTTTGGAAATAAAATCTTTGCAGACCAAATCAAGTAATGATGAGGTTGTAGATCAAGTTCTAATCCAGTATGATTGGTGTTCTTATAAGGAGAGAGAATTTAGACTCAGACACACAAGAGATAGGCTAGTGTGGTAAATACAGATGCATAGTCACAGAAGGAATTCAATCTTGTGAATATGGAACCAGATGCTGGAGTTATTGAGTCACAAACCATGTATTACCTGGAGCTACTGAGCTAAAGAGAGAAGAAAGTTTCCATACATAAAGACTTCTCAGGTTGTATCACACAGCCTTTCTCCTCTAGAACCCTGAGAAAATGAATTTGGTAAAGTCCCCCTCGGTGATCCATTATTACTGCAGCCCATGGTAACTAATACACATGATACAGATTTTATTTAACTCACTAATGAGGAAAATGGTGAGGTGTTAGTGCTAACACCTCAAAGGTATAGTTAAAAAACGTGACTATCTATTGAGCAAAGGAATACTGAAGGTTCAAGAGGAAACAAAACTAGATTCTCTTATGGCAGGACTGAGAAGTCATTTGAACTCCTACTGAACAAAAGATAATTTGCATATATATAGATACAAAGTATTTTGCATTGTTGTGAGTTCATCTACAATTTACAGATCTGAAAAATAACTCCTGTTGTATAAAATAAAATAACCTTGAGTGTTGTCCTTTAGACCAAGGTTATTTTTTTCACTGCACCACAAATAAGACCAAATGAAATACTCTTAAAATCTCAAATACAAATGCTTTCTATAAAAGAAGAAATGAGCATGGGGAAAGGAGGGGCAAAATTATTAATATTTTATGATATGTATGTGTATATATTTCCCAACATGTATGTAATTATTACACATCAAAAATATATACTAAGAAAATTAAATTAAAAAGAAGAAATAGAAAAGTATAGAAAATTACATCTAAGACATACTACACTTACTGAATGCATGCCAATTGAATAAATTGATCAGTTTTGTGTCCCCATTTCCTCATTGGTGACACAGGAATAATAGGAATAATGCCAGCGCATTAGGTCATGGTGAGGGTCATGCATGCACAGTGCTTGACAATAATTGGCTCAAACTTACCAGTAAATAATTGCCACTATTGCAATTATTACTTTAATGATTGTTGAGAGAACCACTAAATGAATTAATAGGAGCTTTGTACGTTGTGAAATGCTATGTGACTATAGCTTGACTCCAAAATTATACCAACTCTAACCCAGGATTTATTTTAAAATGAGAGCAATGTTGAGAGCTGGTAGCCTAGATTAGGATCAGGTCTATGAAAGGCAGCTTTTGAGTGAACGGGGAGGAGAAGGGAGGCTTGCACCTTAGAGGCAGGAATGAGAGGGAGCTGAGGCTGACTGATGGGTGCTGTGTAGTTGTGTGCTAAGTGCTGGCACTTCTCAAATTCTTGCTGAGGGCAGTGACTGCCGTGATAGCCGTGACACTCACTAATGACACAATTTTCAAACTTTTTGGAGGATTTTGCAGAAAGTCTCATAATCGACTCAGCCTCCACACATTCCACCCTGAAACTCACTTCCTAAGGTCAGACAGAGAGGCGGGGCGTATATTCAGACACATAGGACACATAGAATGAAGGTGCATACATACTCAGGCGCTTGTGCCATCCCATCTCAGGCCAGCCTGTGCTCCTCTATTATCTCATTCAGGAGAACACACCCACCAAGATAGCAGCCACTGCTGATCTGCCTTTCTGGTTGTGTTTTAAAGCTGTGTTTGCATCTCTTGTTATGGGCCTGAAATTGTTCCTTGGATTTTCTCCCTGAAGGAGTTTACAGACATTTTACAAAGAAATTAATTAAGTAGATTTTCCATTTGCACAGTTTTAATGAATAAATGAGGTTCCTATTTGTTTATCTGCTTTCTAATTATAACACAATTCAAAACATCTTGGTTTCATGCAGTCTGACAGTGTTATTGTACACTGGTGTTATTGCTGTTCTCACAGTGCAGGTAATATTATTTTTTTTTTAGATAGATGCCAGGTGCAGTATTCCATATTTATTAAAGTGCAATCTGCATATTTTTCTCTTTTCGTGTACTGCTTATCTGTACAAGTGCAGAAAGTTAAATATAATGTTCTGCTTTAAAAAACCTGGAAGGGTTTCACAGGCAGCTTGTGGTCTACTTTGGGGCTCAAATCTGGTTGATAGAGTTTATAATGTACAGCGAGAGGCCTGGGCCCAGCATTCAGCCCACAGGACCAAGCCTCATTACTTCAATTGACCAAGAGGCCATGGACTCCCGTAAGAAGCACTGACAAATGCACTTCCGGCAATGACACAGATGCCCAGGGCTCAAAGCCCAGCAAGCCAGAAGCTCAAGGTGAACAGTACTCTAGACAAGAAATAGACTCTCCTTTCTCTGTCCTAGAGTTAGTGAAGCAGATAGTTTAAAACATCACAGGCATTTGTTGTAGCCAGAATTCAGTGGAGCCCTGCTGCAGCTGAGATGCGGGCAGAAGGAGCCAGATCTTTTCACTTTGCCTTTGGAGAACAGAGCAGCATCCTTGTGTGCTTTTGCTTTTGGCCAAGGGACACTCTGTAAATCTGTTCTGATTTCAGATTGGCATTTGAGATCCAAGTGTTTAAAGATTCACTGTGGCGAAGACATTCTTGGCTTTCAGAGCTTTATAGTCTAGAGCCCAGAAACATCCCACTTGGCTTCCTGGAAAAAGTGTATCCTTTGGTCATATGCTATGGATATTTCTCATAGAGTCTTGGAAATGTGATCCTTTTCTTTTATGAACTCCTTATAACTCTAGGGGTATAGGGTGCAGATTAGGAGATACTAATGTTCATCTCTGCTTTCAGGCTGTAGTACCAAAGGTAAAAGGCAGTGTTTTATAAGGGAAAGAGAATTTTCAAGAAGAGTAATCTAGAATATGAATGCAAAAATCTTCCTTTTCCTTGTGATGGGATCCTAGGCAGGAAAATTTAACTTCCTAATGTATGTATCTTACTATACAAAATGGAGAAATGCTCCTGGCTTTTTCATGTGATAGTAATCACATGTAAGTGAGATAATAGCTATGAATTTCCTTAGAAAGGAAAGGAAATTGTGTAGTCCCAGATCAAGCAAACTTTTCCAAAAACTCTTTGTGTAACTTGGTTAAAAGGCTTAACCTTTCAACCTTCAGGATTTCACTTATAAAGTGAGGGTTTAGATGCAAAGACTTTTAAGGACATGTTTCAGTCCATTCATGGTGCTGTAACAAAATACCTGAGACTTGGTAATTTATTAAGAATAGATATGTGTTTCTCAGAGTACTGGAAAACGTAAAAAGTAAAAAAACGCAAAACGTAAAAAGTGAAGCACCAACAGGTCCCCCATCTGGTAGGGCTACTCTCTGCTTCCAAAATGGTACTTAGTCTCTGAATTCTTGGAGGGGAGAAATACTGTGTCTTCATGTGGCAGAAGGGACAGAAAGGGTGAACTTTCTGTCAAGCCCTTTTATGAGGAAACCTAAGCCTGTTAATGAGGGTAGAGCCCTCATGATCAATCATCTGCTAAGGGCTATACTCTTACTATTGTTGGAGTGATGATTGAATTTTATTATGGATTTTAGAGGGGAATAAAAAGACAAACTATAGGAAGACCTTCTCACAGGAAGATGCTGTGATTTGTTCACTGTGTGTCACCCATTGCCAAAATTAATATTGTTGGCTTTCACCTATGAAGAGTCACCCACCTTCTGCTTTAAAATCTCCCTCTTTCCACTGCCTACAATTGAATTCTAGTTCTTCTCATACTCTGGTTATTCTTTATTCTCACAACTAAAATTCCTTTGTCTTGAATTTTGTTCCTTTGCTTTGCTTCTCAGAGATTTTTCCACTGTGGAAATTGGCATCCTTTTCATATCATTCTCTTCTTATTCTTTGATAATGTCTTTGTTGCACTTCTTGACCTCTTGCAAAAGGTGAATCCACTGATCCTTACCCTGACAACTGTATATTGGCTGCTTACTATGTTTATTAAGTGGCTAGTGTTTAAGTTGGACCACTACTTGTGTGCACATAATGTCTAGGGTCATTGGTTTTCTTGCTTCTTCTTAGCCTCTTCACTGGACATCCATTAAACAGACTGGCGCATGTTTATCTCTTAAAAATGGAGACACACTGGAGATCATTTCTTCCTTTCTTCATACCATGTTCTGTTGCCTTTTTGTTTAGCAAGCTTTCATTTCTAGAAGGACTTTTATGCTCCAAGCACAAGAAATACTGAATGGTACAGTGACTAGGAATTGTGCTAGCTGCTGCAATGTCAGAGAAATAAGAGGTCCCCTGTCCTTGAGAAGCTTATGATTTACTGAAAGAGACCAAGAGGTGAACAGAGACTTAGATACAATCTGATCTGTTATCTGATCAGGCTGAATACAAGTATTTTGAAAAGCTTGCTCCAGTCTAAAAGACTGAAAAAGGATTTCCTTCACTCTGCGCTGAATGTGATTGAGAGATAGGAGTTTGTGTTGGAAGAGAGGTTACAGCCAATTCAATTTGAACTTGGTGTGTTATGATTTCAATCTAAAATGTCCCCAAAAGCCTGTTATGTTCAGAGGTTGGACCGGTTGGGAATAGGTGGGTCATTGAGGGCATGACCTGGAAGAGTGTATTGTTCTCTCATGTTCTTTCTCCCTTCATCTCTGCTTCCTGGCTGTTAAGAACTGGGTAGCTTTTCTCCAACTGGCCTTTTCTTCTCTGTATCCAGCCAGCCATGGACTGAACCCACTGTACACTGTGAGCTGAATAACACTTTCCTTCTTTTTAACTTGTGGGTGTCAGTTATGTTGTCTCAGTGATGAGAAAGCTGACTAATACATGACGAAAGGGAATAAATACTTCAAAATTTTCAGAGTTCCTCAAAAGTAGAAAAAGCTGTTTTCACGAAGAGGTGCATTCCCTGTCAGAGATTGTAATAATATCTCTGATGGGAACTTTCTGATAGGACTTATGAACTAAAAGTGAATTAGTAAAGTCATTTCTAAAATCATTTGTGATTTCTGAGAGATTGAGACTATGTGGACTTAGCAGGCAATACGAAGTGTCCTGAAAATGGGACTTTGAAATCTCATTAATCAATATGACTCTGGTTAATTAGAGACAAGTGAGAAAGAGTTCACAGCAATGGGGCTGGAGTTGAGAGCTATTATTATTATTGTGATTATATATTATTATTATTATTATTATTATTATTATTATTATTGGTGCCAGGATCAGGCAAGTGCTGGGCTGTTGATTTATGTTCCTTACCCAGGAGTTATTATTAATTTTCTGACTAATGCTGTGATGTAGGATCAAGTATATAGGAAACTAAGGGATAATTTTCAGAATATGTGGGTCTCCTGTCTTCCTATTAATTCGGTATTGGTTCAGGTAACCAGTGCATTTTGTTGGGAATTCTGTTTACTTCCTGACACTTGAATATTCCAGAGGTAGCAAAAACATTATGAATCCAATCTCTAAGCTCCATGTTCATACAGTTTTGCTGTAAAATATCTAACCCACTCCAGCATGACTTTGTAGGGAGAAACACAGGCTTTATTGAGAGCATATATAGGCAGTTTCAAACCCAGTTCATGTCAGCCTTATGGAGAATAAGATTCAGCACTGAGAAAACAGAAAAATTCATATGAGATTCCATCAATATCCTGGAAGTATGATAGGCTTTCAATCCTCTGAACTCTATTAAAATGCCTATATATCTTCTTCTACAGAAAAAAAAAAAATAAAACATTAAACATTCAGTTCACTCAGGTATCAACTGAGTAGCCTGAGAAAAATCTAAATCTCTTAAAATTCTTCAGTTTTCCATGAACATCTCCAATGTGAGCACTAAACCCCCTAGCATAGGAAATAGGGATGACAGTATAGATTCTGGAGTTCCTTTGCTTGGGGATGAAGGTCAATCTTAGTCCTGTTAACATCGCCGGTTTGTATCTTTTTCTTTGTCTGCTACATGGAAACGAACGTAATGGCACCCTCCTGATTAGACTGCTATGAGAATTCCAGGTGTTAGTTTGCATCAAATGTGAGGAATGCAAATATGGTTGGTATGGGATTGATCCTTTCTATGCACTAGGATATTCTTAAGATCAGAGATTGTGTGCTTTGGGTTGGCATCTTCCCAGCATCCTTTTCACACTGGGCCTGGCATCATCTAATGTTAAGGTACAGGCTCCGTAGTTGGACTGTTTGTCTGTATAATCTGGGCTATAGTAAAAACATCTTCACAGTATTAACCTTCTGAACCCTTGGGTTTCTTATGTATAAAATGAGAGTAAATGAGATAATATATGTTCAGTATTTCACTGACCACAGAGATAAGCACTAATATTGTTACCTTGCATTGCCATCAGAGATCAATAAATGCTAGTAGAATAAAAATTTGAAATTCTGATATGAAACATAAGATGTGGTTACTCTTTTGTGTCTTCCTCTTTTCTTTGCTGCCATGGTGGCTAATCAGTTCCCTGAATCTCAATTCCCCCATTGCGTATCTGAGGATAATTTAGCCAAATGCTTCCTTCCCAGGAGGACCAAAAAGATGGATGTGTGTGTTTATAAAGTTGTTCTGAACAACCTGAGGAAAATTGCAAGTGAAAAGTATTGTTCTCATTGTGATTATTAATTGATCTTCTAGCCACTCATCAGTTGCAATATGAGTGATCCAGAGGCTCTGGAGGAAGATTGATCACTTACCTCTCCAAACCAAGGATGTGCCTTTCATTAAATGCAATTATCTCCCAGCGAGTGCACACATCTTGAGTCCACTGCCTCTTACTCAATGAAATCATTAAACCTCTTTGCAGCAAGGAGCCGTCAAAAGCCACATGATGAAAAATAGCCATAGATTGGTATTTAGGTTTAATTATACAGTGTCTGCCCTTGGAGAATTTTGAGGATTTTCTGTTATTTCTGCTCTCTCATTTTTTTTTTCTATGACAGTGCTCTTACTTACATTTTAAGAGGTAGAATAAAAGTGTTTGGATTTCTCTATGCCTATTAGGACTACTCTATTGATAGAAATGTGCATTTCTAAAGGGTCAGGCATATTTGAGAAGAAAAGTATAAAGAGTCTGTCAGGGATGATGCTTGGAGCTCTCACTGAATGAAATACCCATCATGAGAGAGTCCCCCAAAAGATACTGGTTTTTAGTTTTCCCAGCAGTCACCATTTAACACATACCTCAGTTTCCTTGAAGGAGCTTTGGGCGCCCTTTATTAGTTAGAAGGAACGTTTAACAAGTAAAGGATAAGTTCTACTGTCTGTAAGGTTTAAAGGAGGCTGTAAGTCTAACTGAGATAAATCAGATAGTAGAGCAGTTTTGGAACCCCTTGTGCTGGGATGGAGGGGAAAATAGTAAAAGGAGGAAGGAAACCAAGCAAAGATAAACGGGTTTCTCTTGAGCTCTGCCCCTGACAAGCCTTAGCAGGTCTAACAGCTCCAAGTGAAGTGACAGGGGTTGGATCAGACTATGCAACACAGGATGAAGACAAATTTCTGGGACACAACTTCTACCAGTAAAAGGATATTTGAGGAAGTCTTTGAACCTCTACCACTTCAGAGCAAATGGAGCAGAATACATGAGAAGACAGAAATGGTGGGAGTTATAAAGAAATACTGTATCTAGACCCTAATGATGGAGCACTGTCACACAACTGCAAGTCCATGAAATATAATGGGTGTATCTGAAATATTTTCCTGATCTTGCAAAATGCATTGAGCCCAGAGCAGCAAATTATGTCTTTGATTCTTGCACCGATGCTGAATGGATGAGAAAGAACCCCAAACACTTGGACTTAAAGTTCAGGCACCCTTCTTCAACAGACATCCCCGAAATTTACTCTGATACGGAGTCACAAAGTGCACATTAGCAAAGGCCTGCAGAATGTCTTCTGAGTGATTTGGGTTGGAAGACAGATTTCATGTTACTGCAGAAAATATATTGTTATATTACCCTTTTGAAAAGAAGCAGGTAATAAAAAAGAGAAACACAGACACCAAAACTAGAGAAGCCCTAAGTGCAATTTGAAACTGCCTGAGCAAGGGGAGGGGAGGGGACCGCATAATTGCAGTGAGTTCTATTTTGCCAAATTCTTAAGTGGAAAAAGCAGTTTCAAAGACCCAGGAACTTACTTGTCAAAACATTACTTCCCATTTTCCTTGATGGCGAACATTTAGATTTTGAAGTATATTGGCAGGAAACTTAAAGCAGTCATATCTCTGGATTAATTTAGCTGTCATTAACAGTCAAATGTGGTATTTAAGCATAAAGGTTTTGTGTTAAACTGAAAGATGAGGAGACTGAGGTCAAAATTTTTCTCCTAGCTCCAGTGTTCATTCCATTTTATGATGTGGCTTCTTTAGGTTTCTCTTATTTTTGGACTACATCAGGTTTTTTTTTTTTTTTTAAGCTCTAATTTAAGTCTTTCATACTTATACGAGCATTAGAAAACTTGTATATAGCACCATGTAGCTGTAATAACAAAAAGCCTAGCAGATTAGGACCCTATGTACAAACCAAGTAATACAAATTTGAGAAGGTGGCAACAAGAATTTGTAAGGAGCAAAAGACCCCTTGGTGGGCTCCCAGGTGAGATAGCACATCTGTGTCACTGATCCACCAAGTAAAGGTACAACCTCATTCTTAATGCCAGGAAGGAGATGAAAAATTTGTACTTATAGGAATTTAAAAATATTAATTAAAATCTAAACTCTGAGCTGAGGATATAGATCAGCAGCACAGTGGCTGCCTGGCAAGTGAAAGGCCCTGAGTTTGATTCCTGATAAAAACAAACAAACAAAAAAAGAATCTAAACTCATACTATATGAGTTCATTACACAGTTTTCCTTAACTGTGTTGTTATTATTTTTCATTTACTTCTCATTTGTTCATTCCTTCATTTAAAAAATGGTTCCGTAGCATGGGATTTATGTGAGTCTTCTTCCCTTTGCAATGCTGACACTTCCGGCTGAGTAGTTCTCACGGTGGGTGACCGCCCTGTGCATTGTCAAATATGTAGCAGCATCACTTGTCTCTACCCACTAGGGGCCAGTAGTGCCACTCATTCCAGCTATGACGACCCAAAAAAAAGTCTCCAGAAATTGTGTACTATCTCCTGGTCGTGGAGGGGGTGACAACATCGCCTGAGGTTAATAATTTCTGCTCATGTCAATGTTAAAACTATGGAAACGAAAGTGAAGAAAAATTTGAAATTGTGTAAGTGTATACACTGAAACTGTTGATATAAGAAAATCTCTTTAGTTACTAACCATGTTGCAGTGATTTATATAATATCTCCTGTGTACTAGGAGGGTACTTATAGACCTCCACTACTCTAGAGGGACTAAAAGACATTTTCTGAACTGAGTTTCTCTTAGAAGTCCTTGTCCTCTATAGGTGAAGCACTTTGCTTCAGTCATTCATCCATCCATCTGATAAATATTTATTGAGAGACCCCTGCCTGCCAGGCATGTTATTATGGTTGTTTTCTCTACTCATTTTGATAGCCAACTCACTAACCCACTGACTCTGTAGAAAAGTTTTGAAGACTGTCATGTATAGTACCATATTGCCTGCCTGTAACATCCCCATGTCACTGCCATGTGCTCACTCAATATAGAACAAGGAGAAGGTCTAGAAATTCATAATTCAACTAACAGGAATTTAATTAGTGGCTAGTCTTTGTGAAGTAAACAGAGAAATATGTGAGATCTGTTGTTCCCTTAGTCATCAGGCATTTTGGAAGTTGAGACTTCTTGGGAAGCACGACATTTTCCTAGCAGATCAAATTGTACAACATTCTACGCTTCCTGCTTTCTGTCCCCAAAACTCATTGTGTCTGTCATTGCAGATCTAATATATTAAAAACTCCTCTCCCCCCAAAAATGATTCTTTCCCTGACCCAAGTCCTTCCTGGTCTTACTTCCTGTGTGTAACTAGAATGTCTGCATTTTCTTTACCACTTTGCCCTTGGATAGGTGTGGTCTTTTCTTCAATTTCTTGGTTTTGTCCAGTAGAACACTACAGAAGTTGTTGTAGGCAGGGGTTGTACACAGAGAACAACTAGATTAGGACATGGAGTTTATAATGGTCACCGGGAGTTAACACAGGAAAATGCAGGAAATCTATCCCCAACACCAAAGACATAGATTATTTAGTCAAGAGCCTAATCCCCAAGGCAGTGTCCCACTTGCGTCCAGATAAAAACCCAGAGCTCAGGACAGTGCCTCCCATGAGTCCAACTGGAGGTCCAGAGCCCACAAGAAGGACTCACGCCAGTCTCTTTTACGGATCTGTGCCGGGAAGACCCAAGGGTCAGCAGTGGAAGCCAGAAAGTCTATGCCAGCAGGATGCAGGAGCTATGCTAGTGGGATGAGGGTTCTACGCTGGAGCTGAGAAGTCACACTCACAACAAAGACCAGGGCTGTCCTGAAAGGCACCACAGCTGTCCTCAGTGACACAGGGGCCCCAAGCTCTTCCGAGGACAAGCACAGTCGGGTATGTGCCAGGAAGCAGCATGTCGAGTTCATCCTGGAGACCAAGCAGCACATGTCTTCCGCTCCGAAGCCAGGAAGCGATGCTCAATGTGAGGACCAAAGCTTCTCCAGGAGAACCAACAGCTCAGACAGCAACTCGTAGGAGAACCCACAATGTCTCTTTAACGCCTCAACCTTCCACACCTCCCTTATTCTCCACCTATTTATCCTGGCAACTTTCCTCAGGTGGAGCATCTTCACTCAATGCCTTGCTGATGTAATCCAGCTGGCGTTAAGTTGACCACCAGTTCTTAATCCATAACAGAAGTGCACTGTGTAACTTTCAAGGTTTTCTCTTAGAGATTTGTAGGAATTTTTTTTTTTTTTTTTTGTCTTTTTCCTTTTTATCGCTACCGGGGATCGAACTCACAACTGCCTGCTTGCAAGGCAGGTGCTTGTGCCGCTGAGCTAAATCTCCAGCCCCCAGGAAAATTCTTATAATCCAACCTCTATGATGTGAAAATGTGCTAAGCCATTCAGAGGAAAACTGAGGTGCTTCAACTGACAACCCCGGATCGATCCTCAAACAACAGCAAGCTCAAACAACACCAAATGGGCGAGACCATTTTAGATCTTTTAGTTGCCCTCCAGCCCCAGCCAGTACCTCATGGAGACGTATGAACCACCCCTGCTGAACTATGGGAAAATGAAGATTTAAGGAAATAAATGATTGTTTTGTCTTTTGTGGTGAATTTCTTATACCCAAACAATTGGAAATTTCTTTCCTCTGAGTTCTCCAGTGTTCTGCTTGTTACAAAATCTAGTCAAGTCGGCTGACCCAGATAATGGGATTTAAATTCAGCTTCTCCATTCCACTATTCCACTCTCCTTGATGAATTATGTTGGCTTTGGGAGAGAAATGAACTAGTTTGTCCTACACACTCACCAGCTCACTCTTTCTTAATCTCACCTCAGTCTAGAGTTGAACTACTAAACCTCCACTTTAACTAATTACCAAAAAGTTTGATTTTTTAAATTAAAGCATCAATTTCTAGTAATTTTTTAAAGGCAGAAGACTCTTGCTTTTAATCACAGGATGCTACTAGTGTGGGGTAAAGATTCAAGATAAAAATGTTGAATGAATATTGTTCCTCTGCTGGAACTGGGATCCCTGCTAGTAGGAATCAAGATCAGGAAAAACAACTCATCAGTCACCAGCAAGTCCTGGAGGAGGCCCTACCAGACTTTCTAACAATATTCCCCTTGTAGATCATTTTTAGGAAATTCTAAATATCTCGTATTCATGAAAGTCCTATTGTAATGCTGTGTTTTCCTTTTTACATGAAATATTTAATGATCAACCAGAGTCCATCGTAGCAGTGTAACATTTCCTCCCTGTTTGATTGGCAGTGCTTTGTGTTAAAATCATTTATACCAGGTGGTAGATTTCTCGGCCCCTACATCTTTCTACCCACCCACCCAATCCTGCTATGATGTTCATTTGTCACATACAGTACTGTGGTTCTGTAGAGAAACACAATTGATATGCCACCAAATTGTTCCTGACAGAGTAGTTTTAAAAAGCTTTTAGAGAGGATGTACAGGGGGAAGTTTTGTCTTCGTGGAGTCAGTGTGGCTCATCTATCTGTATTAAATGTGTAACAGTTATGCTGAACAAGAATGACATTTTAAATAAGAGTAAGTACTGCTTAAGTTTTTAATGTCATTCTTCAAAGCCAAAGAGTTGATTTTTTTTGGAGGGGGGCGCAGGGAGGTTAATGTACATAGCTTGATTTATAATATAGGCTTTCTTTCCTTAGCTTCCATTACTTGTGTCTAAGTGTTTCTATTTTCAGTTTAGGTGGAGAAATCTCTTTCACTTGAGGTGTTTAGAGACTGTTTTTTAAGAACATTAGCAGATGTCTTTTCACACTGGCTTAAAGGTAGCCAATCCCGCCAGAGGCAGCAAGCTAGGAATCGGGCAGCAGCAGTGAAGGCTGCTGCATAAGGAGAGCTGTGACGGGGTTCGTCATGGGACACACAGCAACTGGACGTTAGTAAAACAGGAGTCAGGTGGGCAGTGGGATCCCAACGACAGTAAGTACCAAGTGATTGCGGATCTCAGGGGAGTCCCTGACACAAAGAATCAGATGTCCTAAGGCCTCTGGGGCCAGATGGACTGAATATGATAATGTGCATCCTCATGGAGTGACCAGTGCAGGTGAAAAGGCACAGGAGCTCCATCCCGCAATGCTTGTCCACACTGTAGGTCATTATTTTGTGGAAATTCATTCTGGATGATCATGTGTTTCAAAAATGCTTGATCAGATCTTTTTCACTAGTGTTTTAAAAGGTAAGTAAGAAACTTGTGAAGGTATATTATACAGGCTGTAGTTTCTTTGAGGTCTCATGAGGGAAATTTTTTTTTTTCTCAAAATACTACCTATCCTGTCCTAGGTTTGGCATTGGAAAGATCATCGCCACGGGAGGAGGAGAGGCTGGGCCCTGATCTCCTTTGTGGTCACACGTGGCATTCCCACAAGTGGTTTGTCCTTGCTGATCCTCTTTTCTGCAGTGCTCCTGGCATTCTGCACTCCTGTGTTTGGTGTACAGAAGTCTATTTTCCCTAATGGTTTTAACAGCACAGCCCATGAAGCTGGAATTAAAAAAAAAAAAAAAAAAAAAGGAAAAAAGAAAGAAATAGAATGCAGAAAACTCTCAACCATTCTGACCCTCTAAAGGTATGCCTTTGATCCTATTAGAAGTAACTTGCCATAGGACCTACTGTCTCTGCAGAGTTTACTAGTCACCTTAGGATTAAAATATTCTACATCGATGGTCCTGGATGTACACTCCATATCCATTTAACACGTCTCAGCCCAAATGTCACCTGTTCTTCGCAGCCTATTCTGCGTGCTTATTTCTCTCCATCTGGGCTTCTCTACAGTCCCAGGCTCTCTTGCACTCCATGCATGATGCGGTGGGAATACTTCTTCAATACCCAGGTAGCACTGTGACATTCCTATATAACTTCAGTCATGGCAGCAGTAATTAAAGAAAGTAACTCTATAGGTAGCTGAATTTCAAGCAACTAATTCTTTTCCAAGTCATGTCCTTGGCTGTAACTAAAGATCTTCACCTCTAGACTCAGTGAATAATCAATTAGATTGAATAAACAGTGTTAAACACATACCCACCCACCCCCACATACAATGACACACACAGTGTGTTCCCTTTCTTAAAGGTTGTTAAACAGTGACCTAAGATGTAAATGATTAGTTGTGATTTCAGGGCACAATCAGGATATTATTTAAACACAAAAACATATGCCCCATACCAGTCCCTATCTTCTGAGCCTCATCTCTCCCGCAAGTTTATTGGATCTTGTCTATTTCTCCTCAGGTTCCAGAAGTTCTCTCTATGATCACTCAGAATTGTATTGTTTACTCAAATCACTGCAAGCCACACCCTAGAGAACTTTTCCTGAGATGGCCATGCCTGCTTTGTTCTGTGAAAACTGGTCTTGCTGTGACTTTATTTCCTTTGGCTTCTACCCTCGGAGCACGGTAGCCTCACTGAGACTGGGCTGAGCCTTTCACTCTGGCCCTTTTCCTCAATTCCTGTCAGGTTTCCAAGTTCTTCTTTATGACTGCTAATTTTCATTTCAAACTCGAGGTCCTCTCAGAGATTCTGACTTCAGTTTCCTAGTCAAAAAATAATATTCTTATTATTGGGTCTTCAGTCTGAAGACCCAATAGTCTTTCCACTTGCTACATTACGGTCTCATGTGTTACCACTCGGGTAGTATGAGTGGATTGGGTGTAGGGATGTAACTCTGTAATCCAGCACTCAGAAGGCTCACCATGAGTTCAAGACCATCATGGGTGACATAGTGAATTTAAGGCTGGTATAAACTACATAGTGTCCCAAAAGAAAGAAAAAAGGAAGGAAAGAAGGAAGGAGAAGAGAGGGGAGAAGAGGGGAGGGGAGGGGAAAGGAAGGGAAGGAAGGGAAGGAAGCAAGGAAGGAAGGGAAGGAGGGAGAGAGGGAGAGGATAAAAAGAAAGAAGAGAAGGAGAGGGAGAGAGAGAAAGAAAGAGAGAGAGAAAGAGAGAGAAAGAGAGAGAGAGAAAGAGAGAGAAAGAGAGAGAGAGAGAGAGAGAGAGAGAGAGAGAGAGAGAGAGAGAGAGAATGAGAATTGAGACATCCGAATCAGATCATTGGGAGCAGGTTGGAGAAAGCCTGGAATGCCATATCACAGTTCCTGGGATTCTTAAGTCAATGCAGACCCTCTGGGTATTCATGTTTTCAGTTCCTAAGTACAACTTTGAGAATTTTCATGTGATTTGGACATGATCTCTCAGGGGACCATTTGGGGAGAAGAACTGCAAGTATGATCATTGCATTTAAATGAGCAGTGGTGTTGGTTCAGAACACTGTATCCTGTAATTGCCTGCTTAAAGCAAAATGCAGCACAGGAACAAAAATTTCCCATTTTCCCTGTATGCCTTCTGAGAACGGATATTTACACTGACACGGTACATTTTTATCAACTTGGAAAAATATGCTGCCTTTTCATTATCATGCAGATCAGAAACCATTTATTCTTTAATGTTAGGTGTGATAGTAGGCAGGTAGTCTGCTCCCTATACCAGGGGAGCTGGTCTCCCACTGCTCTGTCCGCCTCAAGGCAAGGCTGGAAGCACAGCCTCTTCCTACACAGTTTGCTACCTGGACTCCACGGAAGACCATCCCCGAGCAACAGGGCAGAAGTGACGGGGCTATTTCTCTCTGAGCCCACTTCACTCTCCCTCTCTGTGTTGTGCTGTCTCTATGTCTCCTAGCTGGGTCTTTTCCTCTTACATTCTTATCCAAGTATCAGAAGCCGCACACTTTCCTGCTGGGCCCAGGTACACTCTTCCTCCCAGACAATATTCAGTCTCTTTTCCCCTGCAACTGATATTGAGATTTTTGCCACCACATCTTATCTGTTTGGATTCAAGCTTACACAACATCTAGACATATCCAGAAATGAAATTCAGTTTTCCTAAGTGCATGAACATAATTTTGCTTGAGTGTAGTGTAGACTACACAGCTTTGGACGAGGAGTTCTGACATTAATGAGCCAACATCACTTCAGTTTGAGACTGGGTTTGCATTACTATGAAAAGATCACAAAATGTATGGAGAAAGGTCACAAAATAGATTGTCTCCACCAGCACCATCTCACTGGTCAGAACTCCAGAAGTGGTTCACAAGTTTCTTTCCAGATTAGGAAACGTCAGTATTCACTGAAGTTTCTCATACCTACTCTAGAAAATACTCATCTTGGAACACAAGATCCCTGACGCCGTCATATTTCTTGCTTGATATCACCGTGATCCTAGAGAATGCCAGGACGAGAGCTATGCTGCTGCCACCATCCGTGGATGTACCATCGCCCCTGGCTGAGCTCCACCACAGCCTCTATGCTTCTCAGTCCAGCTTTTGCGCAGTGACTGTCAGTACCTGATATTTTGCCAAAGGCTGCTGTGCCTGATGTCCGAGGTCTAGTTGCTGCTGCCAGCGCTGCCTCCCGTCTCACCAACTCCATTCTTGCTGCTCCTACTAGTGTTGTGCTCCTGTGCCCTCAAGAGGACTGCAGACACTGCTGGCACTGCAGTGTCACAATCCCTTTGCTGTCTCTTTTATTCCTGCAATACCCTGGGCATGGCCAAGTGCCTAGGTGCTGTGCCAGATGGCATTCTGACCATTTGTACATCTCCCTCCCCGGAAAATGCAGGCTCTGCAGGCAATGGGATGGACATAACATGAGTCCAGAGTGCAATGAAAAGCAATGAGCAATTGGTCAAAACAATCGGAGTACATTAGGATTTACCTTTCTACGGTGTAGTGATTAAGATTCATGAAGACTATTGGACCTCCAGGATGCCTTTAAAACCTCATAGTCTGTGCTTGCTTTGGCAGTACATATACTAAAACTGCATAGTCATGAGTATTTTAGTGGATACCCAGGACTCCTGAGTAGATGGCATAAAGCAGATACAAACTTGCGGTAGAGGCTAACAGAATCAAAACTTCCTGAGGCTTTGTTCAGTGGGCTTCCATATATCAAGCTGTCACACAGGCATGAACGTGCATGAATGACGCTGCGCATGCAGGTTTATATGTGTATGTATGTATGTCTCATGTTACTACTGTATTTCAGAGTAGAGGCTAACGCTCATTATAATTGCATGCACCCCCAAGCATGTGCTATGATGCAAAGCTATGGAATTCCATAAATGTTTGATGGAGAAAAAGTGTTTTAAAGTTTTCCAGTCAGAGCACTTTTCATTATTAGAAGCTCCAAATCTTTAGGAACAAAGCGTTTAATATTCCACAGCTATCTACCCACTCAGCACATCAAAAGTTACCAAAAAGGGACAAGGGAAATCAAAGAAATGCAAATGAATATAATGTCACAACCTTGCTTTCATTGTGCTTTTAAAAAAGAAAATATAGAGGCAAAAATTTCCCACTGACATAGTTGTAATTTTTTGGTTGCTCTCAAACTCTCACTGGGCAGGAAGTTGGAAAATTTGTATCTACACAAGTCACAATCCAAATCTTAACTTTTTATTGATAGTTTAGGAATATTTGGGCATGACTGTTACAAGCTGTATAACAGTGAACTCATAATAATTGGATTTGTTTTGCTTTTCCTGAACCTTCCCTTTAAAAACTCTAGCCCCTTATGTTCTTTCCAAATAGCTTTAAGAGCCCCCAGAGGGTCTGAGCTGTGTGCATAAAACCAGCTATTTTGGTAACTATTTGGAGCTTTGACCTTTCTCTATGCTCTCAGATCATGGTGGTGAAATTTACAGCAAGATCTGTGCTGAATTTAGCAGCTAGGCCACTGGTGTCCACTGAAGCATTCTTCTGATACTTCTGGCCAGGAAATGCACCAGGTCTATGCTTCTTTTCTTTTGTGTTTTGACTCAAAGTTGCTGATGTCCAAGGCAGAAGGTGTTGTGTCTCAGTCTGTCAGTATCATCAGGGACTCATCAAGGGTCTGTGTCCTTCCAGGGACGATGTCTGCAGGGCTATGACAAGATGATCTGTTGTTTTCATTAGATTAAGCAGGGCTCTACTGAATGCTACCATTGCAGGTAATGCCTCATGCTCAGACAAATGTGTCCAATCATCCTTAGAGAGAAGTGGTTGTGGCACCACTGTTGGTCTAGTTGGGACAGAAGGATCTGGCCCTTCCTAGAATAGCAATTGTCTGTTTTCCCTGTTTGTCAGAGTAACTTCCCCCTCAGTTTCCTAGTCCCCCTCTCTCTTTCCTAACCTCTATTTCTGTGGACCAGCTAAATGGCAAAACATAAGCACAGAAGCACTAGGAGTGCACTTTCGTAGCGAGGGTAGAAGAAACAGATAAAGTTGTGAACATACAGAAGGATATAGCTTTCTTTTCTTTTTGTCTGTCTGTCTGTCTATCTTTCCTTCTGTCTTTTATTCATTTGTTGTTGGTACTGGAGATTGAATGGAGGCCCTTTGTACTGATCTATATCCCTATTCATATTTATTTATTTAGAGACAGAATCACACTAAATTGCCCAGACTTAGCTTAAACTTGAAATCCTCTAGTTTCACCTTCCAAAGAGTTGACACTACAGTGTACCACCATACCTGGCTTAAGTGATTTTTTTTCAAAACCAGTGGTAGCGGGCCAGGGGTTTAGCTCAACTGTGTAAGTGCCTACTTGGCAAGTGCAAGGTCTTGAGTTTGATCACTGGTACCAAAACAAAACAGTGGTAGCCATCTCCCTCTACTTCTGGAATGACTGAATCATTCTGTGGAGTTGGCTAAGACATAAAGAGCGCTGCACAAATGAGAAGTGCTAACATATTCAAATTGCATCATTTTTCCTGAAATATTGACAGTACATGTAGTAGAAGAGGAGCAGAAATTTCTATCCTGATATATCACGTCCCAGTTCTGCGAACTTGGATAAGTTTACCCATCCTGGGCTTGACTTTTTCTTCTGTAACTTGGAGAAGATCTTAGTGCTTATCCCGTAGAATTGTTACAATTGTTTAAATTTAAAAACAGCCTAAAACTGGACCTGGCACAGTTTGTGCTCAGTAACTGTTAGCTGTAACTGTGAAATTTTCTATTATAATTATTATTGTTTAATCACTGCCTATCCGCATTTCATTCTGCAGTTCATTTGGTTTGCTGATTTTTCCCTAGAGAACATACCTGGCTTTTTGGCTATTAAGCACTTTTTTTTTCCTGCTGGTATTTCAGAAGGATATAAAATGGCATCTCTGAAAGGCCTCTAGCTATTGGAAAGGTGAAACGCCCGTTGTTTTAATTAGAAGAGATATTTTCAGGTGGTGCCCTGAAGAAGGAGATGATGTTTTTTGAAGAGCTACTGCTATAGGGAAGGTATCTTATCACCGCGTGGGTTTCCACAATGCCTGGAGCCAAATTCCAAGAAGAAGCTGAGCTAGGAAATATATTCTGGGCATTGAATGTGATTATGAGGGGAAGGGAGCTTGAAAATGCATGACATTAAAACAATTTTCTAAGGCTAGAAAGTCATATTCTATTAAACTCCTTTGGTCACTTAAATTGTTTTAGGACTCTGTGCGTATTTTGTGCCTGTCAGTAAAACAAGATTATGTCGGCTAACTAATGTCTAATCCCAGTGGCTTAATGCCATGAAGAGTTATTCCTCATTCCTGAATTCTAGTAAAGGGGAGCACTGTGTGTCACCGCTCCATGTTAGCTCCAATCTCC
The DNA here is from genome assembly GCF_034190915.1 of Cavia porcellus. Lineage (NCBI taxonomy): Eukaryota > Metazoa > Chordata > Mammalia > Rodentia > Caviidae > Cavia > Cavia porcellus. Next base: position 33,257,465 of record NW_026947501.1, read on the forward strand.
AGGAAATGCAGCCTCCAGTGTACCTGTCATTCTTGATTTTTTTTTTAATTTCCTGAACTACTTCACATGCTTAAGGGAAAAAAAAAGTTCTAAAGCCTTGGTTTTTATGGGTTATATCTACAAATATTGACTTTATTATACATTAAAATAATTTTTAAAATACATATAATTAATTTAAAAATAAAGATAGACCCAGAACACTAATATAAGTAGTATATTGTGCAGAATACCATACTTCCTAAAGCAAATAGTTAGAATAGTGCCTTTTTCTTCACACTTCTAAAAGTCTTTTTTAATGTGTAGTTTCATGAAAGAGAACTGCAGTCCTTACAATTTTCATTTAATCTATTATTTCCTCTATTTTAACACGATAGAGAAACCCAGATGTCTCACAGATTTGAAGTTAGGACAATATGGCTGAGCACAACAGAGACTGAGACTTATCCTCCTACCCGCTAATACCTCACCTCAGAAAAAAGAGAAGTGATTTTCACCCATAAGCCGTTGACTGGAACTCACCACGTCGTCAAGTCAACTTCAGTTAAGCATAGGAAACATGGGAAACAGATGGAATATTAGATGAGAACTAATATTTTTGCCACAGTTTCATCCAGTTTATATTTCTTCATGCCCCCTTCCATTACTTCATTGTCAATGGCATTGCTCTCTTTAAGAGTGATCCAGAGAGCATAGAGTGTAAACTCAATGAAAATGTGGTACCAAGAACTGATTTAGACTAGCAAGAGACTGCCTTCACTGCCATTGTATAGCAATCTCCTCTTTTTCTTCTGTCTGCTGTAGTTTTGCCTTCCTGTTTCATAACAAATGACCCCTTCAAAATCAAGAGTCCTCATATTAGGTATCTTTCCTGCCCATCCCAAATTCAAATCTATGGTTCACTATCCATTCTCTTCATAGTTACTGTTCTCTTCATCTTTCCTCAAAGCACTTCTTGACTGTAAGTTAGAGACGGTCTGCCTTGGGATTCTAGAACTTTCAGCAGCCATGCTTCTACAGCAGTTTCCTCCACACAACTCTTGTTCCTCAGTGCTCTAGGCTTCTACTGACCAAATGGTAGTGTGCCTAGGAATCATTTGAGTTCTTGCAAATGCAATTATAATTTAGTAAATTCGGGGTGAATCTGAAATTCTGCATTTCTAACAAACCCCAAGGTGATGTGGTGCTACCAGTTCTGGGACCACATTGAATTTTAAGGCTCTAAACCTCAATGCAAATCCTCTGGGAAACCATCTCTCTTCATGCTTTGCTTCTTATACCAGAAGAGACTAGCTACACTTCCACTTCTAGCAGAACATTCAAAACTCACTGTGAATTTTATCTGCCACAAATTGTGTCTCCAGCACATTTAAAGGTGTTCAATAGTTCACAATGTAAATGTGATACTTGCAGTTTTTCTGATAGCTGCCACAATCTAGCTATGATGAATCTCCTTCCCTCCCTTGGGATGCATCTTCTTATAAAACTTGTCCAGAATCTATTATTTTTCAGTTGCTTTCATTTACCTTAAAATTTTATTTTCTAAGATTCAATCTAATCAGCTTCAGAGTTCATGTTGTCTGTTGTGTGTTTGAGCTGATACTCTGCACAGCAATTTAATAAGCTTGGGAGGAGAGGGGCAGCTGGACTGGGGCTCAAATATCGCATCCCCTTTTAATTCTGTTGCAGGCGGACTGAAGAAAGTGAGAAGGAACAGAGCAGGGTTTCCTCACTTAAACTGGCTGAATTTCTCTCTTTGGTATGCAATGACTGCCATTCAGGGAACAATCTGTAGATGGTTTTCTATACGTGAGGTTCTCTTTGAGTACCTGTTGCACTTAGTAACACTCCTCCTGGCTCTTAAGCTACACCATTTTGGAAATACTGAGGCCCCCAACATGGAGTGTACTGAATCCATGTAGAATGTGATGTCCCTGCTTATTCAGAAGAAGGAATCTAACAGAAGTGTGGAACAGGACTGGTGCTTTATCCCCTCCTCCCTATTGCTTCTTCTGTCACCGATTATTCTAGTTTTCTCATACATCCACTGACAGTGTATGTGCAGCAAGAGAAATGACACCTGAAGTTTTATTTCCCTTTCCTGGTTGAAAATTCCCCCAATCTTCGCATGTTAGCCTCCTGTTGGAGGGAGGGGCAGGAAAATATATTCTTTCATCCTGCGTCAGAAAGAATAAAGCAAAAAGTTTTTTGTAAAGAAGGCTGAAGTGTTTAAAAATGGCCCTCCCTTTCATGCCACTCTGCTGGTTATACTGAGCAGAAAAGCAGAGGTATGGTTAACAGGATGGAGATTTCTTTGGCAATTCCCAGTAAGCCTAGCAGGAAGGTGACTCTCCCAGAAGTCCCATAGGACCTTGAACTTCTGCACTCCAAGATTTAATCCCTTTGTTCTCAGCATTAGGCCTGAAAAACAACTGCTGGGCAACTGGAGAAATCCCAGTTGACCACTTTTTAAACGTGTCTGTGTTGCATTGGATGTGATCATCAGTCAAGTGAAGTTTCAGGGCCATTTTTTCTGTTTATTGAAACCATATCAATGGGAATTTGGAAAAATAAAGAGTTTCTTTATTTCTTTCTTTTTCTTTTTTTCTCAGCTGTTCTAGTGCTATGTATACTCACAGAATTAGGCCAAGAGAAGGTACTTATTCTAATTTGCTAACACCTGCTGTGTCTGAGAATGTTTGATGCAACCAAAGGGAGAGAAAGATACATTCACAAAGGTGCGGTGCATCTGTGACATTTGCTCTGACTTAACACATTTATGTTCCCAGATGCGGATACCTGCGATTTCCAGGTGCTGTGCATGTCAGTTCTCCAGCTGCCCCCGGGTGTGAGTGGATGAGTGTAGAGGCTGAGCTCACCTCTGCTGGAGCAGCCTCCCTTCCCAGGGAATAGGCAGAGAGCCTGCGCAAAGCTAAACAGTCACTTTTACGTCCATCTGAATTCAAATTCTCTTCTCCTCGGTGTCTTTTTTCTTCCTGTATCCTGTAACTTGATGAACTGCTCATGAAACCATGCATGGAAAACTGATCCATCAATCAATTGTGTAAAAAGCAGCGTTTTTTTTTTTTTCATTTAAAATCCAGCCTCTTCACTGGGCGTCACTTAAATTGTGATGATATAGAATAAAAATATCAGAAATAACCCCTTCTACATGATTCATTATGAACTAATGAGATCATTACAGAGCAGGTATATCCCGGGTCGATGCCCCTCCAGAAGACATCAGTCTTCTGGATCAGTGGTTTTCAAACATTTAGAAGCAAACAAACCCCCTGAAAGAGTTCTGAAATACCATGTGCAGTGTCAAAGATGGATTTTATTAATTTGAGATATTGGTCAGTTCATGAGAATGATACAAAGAGATCTATACATTCTTCCCCCCACAGAGGTTTCATTCGTACAGTAGTAGTACAATAGCCCAACCAAAATGTTATCACTGATCTAGTCAAAATGTGCAGTTCTTTCTCTTTTGTATTGTATTGTATTGTATTGTATTGTATTGTATTGTATTGTATTGTATTGTATTGTGGCAGGTCTCACTCTCTATTCCAGGCTGGCTTTGAGCTCACTACATAGCCCAGGGTAACCTGGAACTCACAGCACTCCTCCTGCCTGAGCCACCCGAGTTCTACGATGGCAGGGTTGGGCCACCACTTCCAGCTAAGATATAGCTTTCTATCACTGCAATTATCACCCCATAACATTCTTCTGTAGTCCTACACTCTTCCTGTCCTTCTGTGTGTATCAAGGACCTGGCGTGGCCTTCTCTGATGCCAAGTTTTGGGATGCCTCCTTACAACTTCACAGGGTAGAAGCCTCTGCTATCCCACTTGAGGTTCTGGATAGGAAAACAAATGGTGTGCAGGGGTGGAGATACACCTGGAGGGAGCACTCTACGCCCACACTTTAGACTGTTTGTCTCTTCTCCTTGGCTCTTCCTCAGTTATATCCTTTATAATAAACCAGTAAGATCAGGTAAATACTTCTCTGAGTTCCAATTATCAAAGTGAATGAAGAGTTCATGAGGACCTTAGACGGATGAGTCACAGTAGCCTGAGTCCTGGGATGGACTGGCACCTTCACTTGCTAACTCTGGGTAGTTAATGTTGTAGCTGAATTATAGAGCATCCACTTGGTGCCTGAAGAGCTGAATGCTTGCTGTGCAAAACCCATATATTTGGAGGCAGAAATAAAAAGCTGTTTTGTTTTCCTTTTATGTGGGAAATTTTTTGTCTATGCCGTTGTTATACCTCAGTGATCAACATCTTAAAATTCATGTCTGAAATATGAGACAAAAAAAAAAAAACTTAAGGGACTCAGCACTATCTTTTCACTTCTATCTTGTCTATAGAGTGTCCCCAACTTGTTTTCCTTCTTACTTCCTTTTGAAGTCTTGTTGAATTTGTTTCATATATAATAGTCACAAATTTCAGTAGTAAATAAAGGAATAAGGAAAAGTAGATGAGCTTTATTTTCCTGAAAGTAGAAATCTATCTCATAAATTTTAAACTTTTTCATGTATTGTTTTTGAAACAGTTTTGCTATTTAGTCTTGGCCATTTTTGAACTTGCTATGTAGCCCAGATTGACTTCAAATTTGTTTCTTTTGAATGCTTGATTGCAAGCAAGCATGATCATACCTGACCATTTCTAAGATGAAATTCAAATATTTTAATAACAGTTTAAATAAATATAGTATACATTAAAAATCTGAAAATATGAAACATCTTAAAAAGTAAAATAAGAATTGTAAATGAAACAATTACATAATGTTACTATTTGAGCAATGGTTTTTAAAATATATTATTAAAATAGTTTGCTAAATCATGTGGAATCATTTACATATTTCATCCTAACTTTTACCTAATGTGGTAAAAATAAATACAAAATCATGCAAAATATTCTTTACATTGAAAAATATATATGTAGTCCTAATGGTTTTGGCAGTTCTGAATTCAGAGAATCTCAAAGGGAAAAGGTACCCTATTTGATAACAGGCTATACCCTTCAAAGAAATATGTATAAAGCATACAAGGATTATTTCTTAATTACGTATCAATGGAAATTCTGGGGGCTTTCTCTAAAACAATATTTGATATTTATTTCTTCATTGCTTAAAAGTATTTCTGTTCTCAGGATAAAAAGGTGATTTGTCAAAAGAAGTGCCTTTCTTTGCAATGGGGGGATATTACCATGAAGAGATACACTATATGTTCTTGGTCAACTGAAGAGAGTAAATAAAAGCAATAAAAATGTGAAATGTGTTTCCCTTATAACTTCTCTTCAATGTGAACCTGAGAGGCATATCCTCAGTTTAAAAGATTATTGTTCTAAGTGAAGTTGGCTTAAGCACAGGATCTGTTTAAGCCCTTGGCCTAAAAGATACCTAGAGACAAATATCATTCTCTGGGCATACGTGTGATTTTTCTTGAGTATGATCAGGAATGAGTAATGCATAGCATCGTTTCATGATTTTTATAATGCATTTAGCTTGAGTTTTGCACACAGCTATTAGAGCAGGAAGAAAATGCCTGAAAAGAAAATAACTAGTAAGTGGTTTTCACTAGAATTTCTAGTAAAGCCTAGGGCAGTTTTATTTTTTATACTTAGAGAGATAAAGCAGAGATCTGTGATTGTTTGTGAGGAAAATGTTTAATCAGTGTGTATTAATGTGCTCATGTTACTAGAAGACGTTTTCTACTTTGTAGTCTTTGCCAACTATGGGTTTAAACCTGATGACAAAAAAAAAAAAAAAATCAGTGCCCTGGGGCAGAGTATGGAGGTACATTTATTTATTTCATCTCCTGGATGGCATTAGAGAACTGAGACCAGGGGAGCTTTGTAGCTAAGCCAGCATGGGAGGTATCTGTTCTCTGTACTCCCTTCCTTTCCGACTCCAGCCTCTCAGCTCTCAAGACAGTGAAAGTTAAAGACATGATTCTGAAAGAGTCTCTGGTCCTAAGAAGAAACAAAACTTCAATCAAAGCAAATAATTTGAAATAGGTGACCAGCACCAGGATGTGGCACACGGGAGAGTTAAAAGAAAATAGTCATCAAGAAGTCAAAGAATTATAAATGCTGGAAGAAGTGGCTGTTGTGTGAAAGGGACTCTCCTGCATCACTGGTGGGAGTGTAAACTGGTACCACTATGGAAATCAGTGTGGATATTTCTCAGAGTCTACAATTAGAAAATTTATATGACCCAGCTATTCTCCAAGGTATCTTCCCCAGAGCTAAAAGGATCATGTTAGAGGGATATTTGCATACCAATGTTTATACCAGCAAAATGCATAGTAGCTAAATGCTGGAAGCAGATTGTATATCCATAAACAGAAGAATGGATGAAGAAAATGTGGTATATATACACAAAGGAATACGACTCATCTGTAGAGAAAGATAAATTCGAAGCATTTGTAGGAAAGTGCATGCTCCTAGAAAATATACTGCTGAGTGAAACAATTCAAACACACAGCTTAAATGTCATATGATATTTCTCATTTGAATAAGGGAAAGTATTAACAAAAAGCAAAATAAAGCCCCGGACAGAATGATACGAGGGGACAGACCTCTTGCCAAGAAGGATTCCAGAATAGAAGGGAGAGGGAAGGGAAGAGAAAGGAAGAAGAATTAAGATGTGCCACGCACAGGAACCTAATAACTGTAATGAATGTAAACATTATGTGTCATAGACATGAACTAATAATAACAACAACCATGATGAAAAAGGGGGAGGAGGTTTAGAAACAGAAAGAGGTACAGGAAGAAGAAAGAGATTTAAAAAACCCAAACTGAGTTATGTGCATGTACTTACTCCTTATGATTAATGTTGGCCCCATGTACAGCAAACATGTTCTAATAAGAAACACTAAAACAATGCAAAATGAAATAAAAAACAACAAAAACAAAAGTGTTAATTCAGTCCCAACCTGCCATAGGAAATCCTGGAAAAATGATAGGTGATCATGTCATCAGTAATGACAGTCACATTCTTGGCCCTTGGCTTATGTTCATCCTGGGCTTCCTCTTCCCTTCCTCTTTTGATCATCATCCTGCCATCTCCATCACTGCTTAGTGATCCTCAGAGTTTGCAGACAGAAATTCAGGGTGCAGTGAGTTGTTCCCAACCTGTAACATATATTCTCTTATGGGATTCACAGGGGTTTGCAACCTTGGTTGCACATTAATACATTTTGGGAGGTACTGTGAAATTCCTAACAACCAGTCTCTCTACATACAAATTAAATCAGATTCTGTCAAGGTGGGGTCAGGTATATGTATTTTTTATACTAACTTAGATGATATGAACATCCAGTGGACATGAAATTTAACTTATAATATTTAACTTATAATATTTAACTTATAATTTAACTTATAATATTTAAATATGTTTAATATAACAGTAGAGTCCCCATATTCACTCTTTGCCTGGGACTGACAGTGTGACAGCCATGGACTATAAGTCTGTGCTTGGTGGTGGAAGGAGCTGGCATAATGAAAGCCTCCTTGCCTTCTGGTACCTCTCTCGTTACCTAGCAGGAGTCTGGCCTCTGGGTTAAGTTCACTGGTTCCTCTCCTGGTGACTGAGCTGTTTCTGCTCTTGCCTGTAGCCACATATAGAGCTTTAAGACAGTACAAAATACATGCGTTTTGCTGAGAAGTAGAACTAGTGTTCAGACCTGGTTTTACCATGTGCCACTTTTGTAACTTTAGGTGATGTTCATGACCTTTCTGAATCTCAGCTTCTTTATTTGGGAATCCCTGTTAGGCTACAGTGTTAAAGAGGAAATGTGTAACTATGTGAAGGCCACTGTTAGTGCACAGTGCCTAGAGGTAGCAAGAACTCAATAAATGTTTCTCTTTGTCAAGGAGGCCAATTCATTTAAAAACAGTTCTCTTTTAACCTTCTCATTTACATTGTCTGTGCTAAAAAAATGAATGGGTTCCATTTTTATTCTAGTGATATAGTTTCCAACTCTGTTCAGTTCTGTGCATGCGTGTGTGTGTGTGTGTGTGTGTGTGTGTGTGTGTAAAGAATATGTCTATCACATTTCAAAATAACAGCTAACCTGTTATCAGAAGGCCAAGAACTTCGATTTTTTTTTTTTTTTTTGAGAGCAGAAACCCATTCATATTTCTCCCCTTTCCTGTATCTCCTTCCTTATTCAGCCACCCGATGCATTAGCTTTTGGTGCATGAATAGCAAAAATGATTTGTGGATAGAATTTAGTCATTGGAGCTTGGATTTCTTAGCCAATGGCAAACAGTAGATGTTAGTAAATTGAGGCAAGATTGACTCCAGGCTCGTCAGGTTAACTGTGCCTCATTACATCCCACTTTTAGTGATGTACTACAGGCGTTAAGTCCATTGTTCAATATCTTTTCTTAGGCACAGTACTTAGTACTATAGAAAGTAAGTGTTATGGGAATGCATACTTGTCAGATGAAAGAATAAGTATGTGATAAACAGTGTATCTAGGAGCTAAATTCTATGCTTGTCATTGACCCACTTTATATTCATTAGCAGGCCTGCCACATGTGTATTTATTGATTATATGGATCCAATGCAAGAAGAAATGAAATGAAATGAAATGATCAAATGAACTAAAGATGAAGATCTATTGGATGGATATTATGGTGTTATCCTTCGGCTGCTTCTGTGTTTAACTGCTCTGTACACTAAAGGATTTACTCTTTCAGTTTATCAATTTTCTTCTCTATAAAATGGGTGAATGATATTTTTGTAAACAGGGGAGTAAGTTTCATAAAATCAAGTTCTCTAGCTAAGTGTTATGAATTTGCTGGACTTGTTCCAGATATATTTATTGTTTAATATAAGACTCAGCTGCAAATACAGATGATCCTTGACTTAAAGTGGATTATATCCCAATAAAGCCAATGTAGGTTAAAAGTACCATTTAATAGAAAATACGCTTAATATATCAGCTCATTCCCTGAACATCATTGCTTAGCAACTGTATGCAGTCAAATGTCAGTTTTGTACTTTCATGATCGTATGGATGACCTGGAGCTGTGACTCTGTAAATGCTCAGCATTCTTTAGAGAGTGTTACTGAATATCACTAGCCCCCAAATAATCAAAATTCAAAGTATGCGTTATTTGAAATGTATATCGTTTCCACATTGTGGTAAAGTAAAAATGATTTAAATCAAACTTGGCAAGTCATGGAGTGTTCAATGGTTCTTTAAAAAGAAAGACTTCTAAGTTATTATTCCCGTATGTCCTAAATTGTTTAGCACATACCTTTGTGCGTGGCTCATCTGCGGTTTAATCCTGTGCCTACACATTGATGGAAAGATTGTAGTTTTAAATGAAGTCATCTCAGCTCAGAAATTATTGTGTTTGATGGGAGACTATGTCCTTAGCACTGATGTAATGGCTAGATGTTGCTCTGTAGACTTGACTAAGAAGAAAGCTGCTGATTTTTGGCATTTGCATTGATAGACACCTTATCACTGTGAAGTCCCGTGAGCCTCAAACAAAGCAGAGTGAAGTTTCTAGGCCAAGGTTTAGAAAGAGACATGGACAGTAAATATTATAAAAGAAAAACATTGTTGGAGTGTTTTGGGGACATTCCTCCACAGTTTTTCTACTTGTGAGCCCCACAGGTGCCGCTGTTTGTATTGGTTTCTAGGTTGTAATAATGGGGAAGCAGTTCCTTAGCCAAGCTTTATCTCTACTGTCATGACGTTGTAACTGCACACATCACCTCTAAATGGATTCCATTGCTCCAAAGGTGGCCACACTTAGTTGTAGTAAAGCTAAAAAACACAATCTCCACCAAAGAAGGTATTTGCCTTGGTAAAATTCATTAAAAAACTAAAGGAAATTAGGACAGTAGTAAACAATTTAACATCTTTGCGGTACTGTCTTGTAGTTGTGGACAGGTATGTTTAATTTTAGTAGAATTTTGTATGTAATTTAATAGAATATTTTGTTTACAGGTAATGAAAGACGTAAAAAAAGAGATTTTATATGGCTACATATGAAGCAGAAAATGAGAAACCAGAAAAGTTGGCTTTGTAGGATCAAGTCTCACAGAAATTGTCATGAGAGGCATTTTTAGATTCAAAGCTACTCAAAGACACCTAAAGTTATCTCCTTTTCCTCGTACGCTGAAGTGACCTGACTATACTAAAATGTCTATTTTTTTCATCTCAACCAACTTGCTTTCTCCTCTTAATTTTCACTTACAAGAACTGGCTTGGGGCTTATCCTTTCTTTTCATAAGTGATCTTTCCTCCACTGACCTGTAGAACATTATTTCATTTTCTGAGTCAAGTCCCATAGGGTTTGGGTCACTGACTAGCCTCAGAGGTTGATTCCTTTATCGAGCACTGTATAAGGCAGGGGTACAAGGTGTAGTGCATTTATTGTTATACTATCTCTCTGAGACTCAAAGTGTGATCCAGAAGCCAATAAAATCAGTATTTCTAGCCGGGGATTTAGCTCAGCGGCGTAAGTGCCTGCCTGGCAAGCATGAGATTGTGAGTTCGATCCCCGGTACCAAACAATAAAAATAAATCAGAATCAGTATTTCCTGGGCAGTGATAGCATTTAGACTTTCAGGGCATAGCTCAGACTTACAGTATGTGTTTCCTGGAGTTACCATAAAAGAGAATCACAAGCTGAGTAGCTTATACAACCAAAATTCACTGCATTATCATTCTGGAAATTAGATAACTGGGAATAAGAAGTTGGGTAGGTTGGCTCCTTCTGTGGTCTGCTGAACTGGACCAAAGGCCCTGAGCTGGCTGAGGTAATGTGCACCCCACTGGGTCCCACCCCCTCCAGGCTTCACCGCTGGAGACCCTGAAGAACAAGGAACAAAAAGTAGAGAAACAGAAGCCAGCAGAATCAGCAACTAAGTCCCTTCTGCTATGCCCCTCCCATTGTCCTCTACTGATAAAATCCAGCATTGTGCCTGTTGGGAAAGAAAATTGCTGAGGGATCCCATCCAGTGTTGCAACAAGTGCAGGGGTACATTTTTGTAGCTGAGAGGTAGTCGAATGATGATCACAGACGCCATGCAAATACAATGTTTTACTCAATAATAATATCAAGTAGGCTTAAGAGAACAAGAACAATAAAAAATATGACATTTTTAGTATGTTACTAAGTTTGTAAGAAAGTGAATTGTCTCAGGTTTAACCTGATTCTTGAGTATGCAGTGCTTTTCTCAACCACATTATCTTGTGTTTTTAAGAGGAGGAGATAAAAATAAAAAAGAGAAGTTAACAAAACTGTGAACTAAGAAAATCTTGCTGATGGTGCCCAGGTGTCCATACCCTGATGACTTGATCCACATAGCGTGCTTTGGGCTTCACACTGGCCCCTAATTCCCTAAGATCTTCCTCAAGGGATACATCCCTTGGGCTTTTCTTCAGGCTTCTAAGCCATGTCTTCTATAACTGAGTTTGTCTACACAATCACAAGCCATGTCATCCTTGTTATGTACCTTTCTTGGGCCAAGTTGCTGTTCTGAACTCCCTGTAAGAGTCTCCTCAAGGCTGACTTTGAAGGCCTCAAGGGCACCAAACTAAACACACTGAATCATGTTCATTCATGTCACCACATGCATCCCGATCCTCGCTGCTGTGCTCTCTTCTTTTCTCTCTCCTGCTCTTATTCTCTCTTTCTCTGTTATCTTTCTCTCTCTTCTTCCTTCCCTTCTATGTTTATTCTATTTCAAAATTTCTGTATGATATTCCCTAAGTGCCCCTTAAAATTAATTTGCGTCTGTATCAGTAGCAGAGAAACTGAGATATGCTCCAGATGACCTGAACACTCCCAACCCATCTTTCATCAACCACTTTGTCCTCTGTCCTCAGACTCTGATTACACGATGTACGATAGTTTCTCTCCACTGCTCACAAGTATTTACTGGTTTTCCATGGCTGTTTGGGTAAAGATAAAATGTCTAGGCATGGATTTCAAGGCTCTGTGTTGTCAAGCTCTTCTATACCTCTCAAGTCCAGCTTGGCCTCTAGCTTTTCTTTACCTTTTTTGCAACATCTGTGTTATATTTTTTTAGTAATTAACTGACTCTTTCAAGTTACAAGACCTTTGCACACTCTCTTTCCTTGTTCTTCTTTGCATCGCATCTCATGCTATCTAGCTCGAGTGCCCCTAGGTCCCTAACACTTTAGGAAATGCTTCTCCCTGTTAACATTTCAGAACTAATTGTAATAGTGATGGGTTTAATTATTTGATTAAAATATTACAATTCCTAGATTATATTTCCTTGAGCAAGATACACATTAATATTTTGTGACTATTTTTTTCTCATTACCTACCTCAGTGCCTTTTATTTAGCCATAATAATGAATCTAAATTTGGCATTCATACCCTAAAAAATATTGCTGAGACTCACTCACGTACTCTTTTAACATGTTTTTGTATACTGTGTGTTTGCCCTCAACAGTCTTTCCGGCACAGAACAGATTCCAGCTCTGTTAATTCTCATGGCAAAGGACAGAAACAAATTAAAACACATGTATGAGAAGAAATACAGCTTGCAATAAATTGAGTGAAGCAATTCAATTTGGTGAGATGGTCAGAACTGAGGATTAGATCAAACATACGGAAAAGTTAGATTAGACAAACAGGATTCTCTGTGAAGGTGCTTTTGAACTGGACTTTTATGATCAATAAAGGCGAGCTACACAAAAATGAAGACAAAGTTTCAGGCAGAAGATACAGCAAGTGAAGAAAAGTGTTGAAGAAAATGAAAAAAAAAAAGGTATCACCATTCCTGAGATTAACAAGAGCAAGACTTTAATCTCAAACCAATGGAATGTGACATTAGAAGGTGCACTGGGATATCTTATTGTTTCAAAGGCGGCAACAACGCACTTTGGTTGGGATGCTTTGTTTTGCAGAATCGCTATCACACCCACAATATGTATTTTTACTGGTGCCACTGCTGCTGTTGCTCAGCACTCTAGGACACCGGTCTCATGTGGGATACACTCTGAATACTATCCCAGGAGTGCTGCAAGTAGAAATCTTGCCTACTCCCCACTACTAAATATTAATAGATTCTCCCAGATATTGTTCACTCATAAATGCCCTTCTACTCCCACCGCACATAAACATCTCCAAATGCCAGGAAAGGGTGGTTTTGATCTATTAGAATGACTGGAACAATCTCATTTTACATATATAGAAACAGATTCAGGGAGAAAAATGCCAAAATTTGGGTGTACTCTTCTGACATCATGCCTAGTGTTCTCTTTACATAGTGAGGTTAGCACACATCTTTTCTGCCCAGTCTGAATCAGTTTTGCTAAATGCAAAGTAAGCAAACAAAAACCACATGCTGTGTTAAAACATAATGTCCACTAATTTTCCTTTTTGATCAACTTGAATGTCTTTAGATGACATTTTCTTTCAGCATGCTTTTTCTGTCTTTGAGGGGTGGTGAACGTGAAAGCCCACCTTCTGTTCAGTGCTGCTTCAGATGAGTAAGTTTAATTTAATGCCATAAACATTCTGCAGTTGCTTGCTGCATCAGGATGCTGTTGGTAATATTTAATCTGCCAAAGCTCATTGTGTGTTATCATTCAGATGCGAAATGATTTGTGGCTCAAACTCCTTTTTTCATTTAAATGAGTAAATCACTTGATATTCATAAGATAATATGATTGTTGCTTAATTTTTTGCTTTGCTTAACTTTTGACATCAATAAACTTGAATTTCATGTTTGTTTTAGATTAACCTTGTAACCAAAACATAAAAGGGAGAAATTTGTGTTCATGAATATATACATCTTTATATGCATGGGAAAACTTAGATGCGATCTTAAATCATAGCAAGTCATCAGCTAGTGAGCTCCTGCATCTTATTTTTTGAACAGCTAAGAGTTAGTTAAGGCAAATTGTGTTGAATGAGATGGATAATAAAACTGGATGTTACCATTGGAGAGTATAATAATAATAATAATGATAATATCCATAATAAGGTTAGCTGTAAAGCATCATTCAAAAGGTTATTATGCAAAAAATTGTGTGTAGTCTTTTAATGAGACTTATTTGAAGGAGACAAATGCTCATTTGTATTTGTGTAATCTGTATATTCATTAGGAAATCAGTTTTATTAACTTGAGCAGGTCACGGATAGTTGTGTATTTGTTTTTGTTTGTTTGTACATTTGTGTATTCACTAACTGTGATAAAGACCAATGATAACAGGACTAACACTAAGAACGCAACACATACTGTGTCAGAGCCCTTGCTGATTTGAAGACATCATGTTCTTGTTGGTGAGACCATACAGGTTGGAACCATAGCTTCATCATGTCAACAATGTTTGATGGTTTGAACCTGCTTGAATCAGGAAACTATTAGAAAGGAGAGGAATTTCTAATGATACATAAATTTAACAATGCGAGTTTTAAGCTTATATCCTATGTATTAGTAATATACTGAATTTAGTTTGTATGGAGTCCCCTAAATGGATTAGGCATATCTGAATGGGCTAAAAAGATTGTGTTTATCTTTTTCATACTGTGTGGAGCCTCCCTCATAGACAGCAAAAAGCAAACTTCATCTCAGTTGTTTTAATTTAGTGATAGTTGAGTGCATAATTTCTGTGCTATTGCAATTAAGAAAATCTGTTTTCCAATTATGTGCTTTATCTCACACATTTAAAACCTGTAAGAAATAACCTTGCATACTCTGTGTAGAGCACTCCTAGAGTGGGTTATTCAAGCATAGTGCCTCTACCTGTTAGTGTATCATTATTGCTAATGTTATGTAACAAATTGCCCCAAATCTTATTGATTTAAAACACCAGTATTTATTATGTCACAATGTCTGTGAGTCTGGGACTCATATGTGTCTTAGCTGAATTTCCTGTTGCAAGATGTGTCCTAAGGCTAAAAATGAGCTAGGGCTAAGGCATTTAAAAGCTTGATTGTCAGAGGATCCATTTCCAAATTCCGCACCACCAAATTCCTTCATGTATTTACTGGCAGGACACATCCTGGTTGCTTGCAGACTGTTGGCCAGACATCACCCTTAATGCCTTGCTTTGGAATGTAGCCAAAATATGGCACATGGCTTCATCAGACTGAGCAAGCCAAAGGATAAGAGAGTGAATACTAACAAGATGGACCACAGTCCTTTGCAAACTAATGCAACATCTTTGCTGTACTGTTTATCAGAAACTGATCACTAGCTCCAGCCCACACAGAGAGGAAAGACTGCACACAGAATACTTGGAGGTGGACATGCATGGAATACATTTCAGAAACTACCCCAGGTAGCCATGTTGTTAGAATTTGATGTTTAAAAAGATTATAAAATCTTAGAGTTAGATCACATTGTTTTTACTGAGGCTATCAGAGTTTTGTGCATGTTAATTGCATTATGAACTGCAAAGTATAAAGGAAATATGAGTTGTAGTGCCTCTCAATCTTATTTTTATAGTTAAATTCTTTTTTTTAAAGTAGTATATTAAAACTAACTTTTCTTAAAATGTTAGAAGAACTGCTGCCAAATGCCATCCCTTGCCACATAAAATTCCTGAGTCATGGAGAGGTCCTGTGATGGTATTACAAAGCTGGAGATATATTGCAGGCTCCCTGGAGCTCTGAGACTCTTTCCATCTTACTAAATTACCACAGGGTTTACTTATGCCATCATTGTATGATTTCTGTTGAGCTGTCTTCATCTTCTACGTTAGCGTACTGTCAAGATAAAGTTTACAAGTGAAAGATGGTGTATGAGTTAGTGCTGAATTCGCTGATGAGAACTGATGTTGGCCAAACATCATGGGTAGCATCCCCAGCTAGTAGTCTCCCTTTCATCTTTATGCAAGCAAAAGCCAGACCATGGTCAATTCTGTTACTTTTGTCACTAGGCCTTCTTGTTCCCTCCTATCTTGCAAAGTTACTTCTATCTCTTTTACAACAGAAAGACTTCCAAACCTTCACCCTTTATTACTTGAAGGTCATGAATTCTTTTTGGAAACTGCTTGGCTCAATAATTTACCTTTTTTGCCTGTTTTTCTCCTGACAAATGAGTCACCTATGTACTCCACTGTGGCAGCTCATATGTGGAAGCCTGGTGTTGCTATTTAAATCCTTATTCAGTCTTTAATGGTCCATGTACTTTGTCCTTCTTAGCTGAACATCATGGCCTAATTTCATGGAGTGGAGCATGCACACTTGCACGTGTGTCCTGAGGATAGCAGTATGCAGTGTACCTTGCGCCTTTCTAAATGGGTTTTTGGTGTTTTATGATTTGAGTAGAATGACATGAGAGTGGGGCATAAGACTGGTTATTGATTATTGATGTGTATTTAAATGTCTGAGTTACATTAAAAGTGTTCTTTTGCATGTTATCCTAAGAAATGTTCGTGTTATTTTCTGACACCTGTGAAAATTATTTTTCATGTCTCCAGGGGAAGGGATTGAAGGAGAGATTTTGATGGTTCATTCTGCTTTCATGAGAGGCCTGCTTCTCTGTAGTACTTAGCAAGTTAGATTAAGTCTACTTAACATGGTTCTTGCCGGAGTATTACTTCAGTACTAATCCATGGTTGAAGAACCTAGAATTTTAGACTGGAAAATATATTAGAAGCTTTGGTGAATTATGATGCCTGCTTTTAGAATTTTTCACTCATTAATGATTTTTGAAGGTGAGCAGATGTTTCCATTTGATCATTTTGGTTAGTGGCCCATTCAGCAATTGGTATTGTCAGCAGCATATTTTTATGTAAAATATATCCGCATATGGTCCAGGACATTAAGAGTGGAGAGAAACATCAGCTCAGTGGCAGCAAACAGTGTGCCTCGATCTTGTGGTGACTGCAGCAATATCAGAATGTTGATAGCATTACATCTGCTGTGTGTCTCAAAAGTGCTAGAAGATGGTGCTAATTTATAATGCAGGAGGAAGGAGGTGAAGAAAGACACAGTGAAGAAAAATAGTTCACAGTGGGAGCAGTCAACTAAGTAGTAATTTGTTAAGTTATATTCACACCATGTAACGGAGTGCTGCTGTCACAGGTTTCTGTTTTGGTTTAGAAATCAACTATGTATGTTGTTCCTTTATGCTTCACGTAGAAGCAGGGGACTGCTCTAGAGAGACCTTTTCTTTCTTTTATCTTTTTCTAGAAATTCTTTTTGTATTTCTAAGGGCTATGTGGCACAGAAGGAGTGCAGTGCTGGAATCAAGTGAAGAGGCCTCTGGCCACCACTGAACTTTACAAAGCTCAGTGCAGGACAGCAGAAGGCAGGAAGCAGAAAAACACAGGAAGAAATAGCATCCTTAGAGGAGAACAGAGAAAAGATGGGCAGATGGGAAGGAACCAGAGAGAGAATGAGACTTGCAGCTATCACAGATGCCTGTCATTTTTTAAAATCCTGAATGCTTATATTCCTGAGAAGTTAAAGTAACTAAAGAGCGTCTTTTCCTTCCCCTTATTTCCATTCCTTTTGCCTCTACCCTGCTATCAATATATATTTTTTAATCCTTAAGTCTTTATTGCCAATACATGGCATATGATTAATACTACTAGGTTGCACAGAGTATGATCCCAAGACAACAAAACATTAAAACCCCTGACATACCATTCATGCAAAAACTTTATGCCAGTTTATGGAGTACATTCAGTCCAGGAATCCCCCCATCTCTCTCTCTCTCTCTCTCTCTCTCTCTCTCTCTCTCTCTCTCTCTCTCACACACACACACACACACACACACACCAGAATGTATGTTAAATAGCGTAGTATTTGCATGCAACCTATGCATATCCACTTACATGTTTTAAATTATGTCTGGGTTATTTACAATACCTAATATAATATAAATGGCAACTATATTGTATCAATCAGGAAATAAATATTCTGTACATGCTCCATACATATAGACATCATTAAAATTTTTTAAAAAGTATATTCCACAGTGGAGGAATCTCTAGATTCTCTGAGGACCCAGAGTGCTGACTGTGGTTACAAAATCTTGGGATGAACCCTGTCCTCAATGCATTCTTCTATCTTATGACTGCTCTTTGAAAACAAAAATTTGTAAGTTTATTTCACATTTTGAGACTAGTGGGATTGTTTTAGGTCCTTTCCTGAGACAGAACTTTGATGATGAGACTGTGCTGAGGTGAAGATCCTTGCAAGAAAGAAAAGTTTCACTGTTTAACAGTGTGTTAAGCCAAGAGTGAATGCGAGTGTTCCTGGACTCTTTAGTCAGTGGCGCTATATTAGTTTTCTATTGTTGCAGTAACCATCAGTGTAGACTTAGTGTCTTAAACAACACACATTTATTATCTTACAGTTTTGGAGATTTGAAATCAGACATGGTATCTCTGGGTTAAAATAAGGTTGTTGCAAGACTTTTGAAGTCCTTGCCTTTTCCAAGTTTAGAGATGAGCACATTCCTTGGTGCTCACCTCTTCAAATCCAGCAGCAGTAGATTTCGATCTTCTATCTCTGGTGCTCCTCTGCTGGGAAAAGTTCTCCACTTTGCAGGACTCCTGAGTTAGCTGAGGCCCACCTGCATAAAACGTAAGAACATCTCAAGGTGCTTAACTTAATTGCAGCTATAAAGTTCTTTTGCACATAGAGTAGCATCTATGCAGTTCCCAGGGAGCAGGCTCTGCACCTCTATGGGGTACATGCAAGGCTATTAACTAAAACAAACTCTCTGACCTAAGTGACTGCGGTGATGATCACTTGTTATTAAGCTACCTTAATTCACAGGCCTATCCAGCCTAGTCAGAAATTTCTACCTAGGTTAAGTGTTGTTTCTCTTTTGTGATTGATTGGCATCAGTTGCCTTTTCCTGTAGTTCCAAATTTTCACTAAACAAACAACAAATCTAAGTCCCAACTTTGTTTCCTTCCTGATGATTATGAAATAGCAAACCCACCCTTTCAGCCATCCCTCCCACACCTTCAAAGACCCTCAGGTCTTGCTAGCTTGCTCCACCACAAAATACCAGACTAAAAAGGCTTAGACATGGAAGGAGACAGAGGAGACAGCTGATTTCCAAGACCTAAAATATAAGTTATTCAAACACACTTGAAATATGCTGCAGCTGTGCTGAAATATTGATTGCCAAGCTCTTGTGTTTACAGTGGCCTCAAATTTTCCCAGTACCGCAGAAATTCTCTTTCATAGTCATGTAACACTATTCAAAAGGTTAAAAACAGATAGATAGCATTTTCCTAGACTACATTGTCCAGAGATTAGCACTTTGTGATTTCGTTTTGTGAGGAAATTTGCATATTGCAAATATATTTAAAGAGAAAACAAAGTCGTATAAAAGAGAAAGGTAGGAGATGTACAACTAACCTAAGAGAAAATAAATTTTAGTAAGATTTTGTTCACACATCCTATCACCATTCCAACAAATCCCAACACAGATTAGATCCTCTCTACCAAATTGGCTTAAATGTCTGGATTCAATAGCTGCTTTTCTCCCTACAAGTATTTATTTATTCAGCGCTTCTGTGCTGGAATTGGTGCAGAGGACAGATAAGATATGTTCCCTGTGAGTACTATTAAGTGAATGAGTTTAGTTCACTCACATCTTCCATTTCAACTGCCCTTTTTCTACCATTCTATACCTTTCCCTTCATTCCTTATTGGTTTCCAGTAGGAAGACAAGTAATATTAGTACATTGTCCACTTCAACTGTGTTCTCTCGATTCAACTTACAGTGGAGATAGAGATACTAAGTGCTATTTGGAAAAACATGGCAATATGAAGGCAAATGAAAATATTTCTGAGAACTAAACATGCTTTACTAAAATATCTGTATGGGCAAGGGATTTGTTACCTAGGCATTTTAGCACTCCAATTCACAGTATGGTGATTGGATAAAAATTGACTAGGGTATGTCAGCTGTCGACTTGTACCTAGTAGGTTTATGTAGAAAAAGCCAGTTTGCAATGTCACTCAACACAATCAGACATGAACATCTTTTATTTCTGTGGTCCTAGACATAAAGTCAAAGCATGGGGAAAACCTGATTTATTTGCTGCTAAAGGCGGCTAGGGCAAAGGAGACAGCCCAAGGAAAGCACTAACTGGCTTGCAGGAGGCCCTTGGGTAAGCTCAGCCCCCCAAAAAATACCCTTAAAAATAAAAGTATCAAAGCATCAAAGCATCACAGTTTAGTAAAAGGCCTGTCACAAGTCATTTGTACGTTGGAAACACGGGTTTAGGAATATTTGTGATGTCAGGGAATTCTGAAAGTTATTTTGGATACTTTGGAGGTAATCTAAAATAACCATCTCCTTTCTACACAGGTGTTATTTTTTCACCTTAATATATATGTACAAATGAGAAAGTTTAAATGTTTGTCAAATGCCATCTGATTGTGTCCTAGCAATACTAAAGTTAGGAACTAGAATTCTTTCTTTCTAATTCAACTCCGTCCACTCTGCCATAAGCCTTACGTCAGTGGGACATACTCTATTTTTTTGTCTGCAAAGGGGACACTTTTCCCCAAGGATTGTCATGATTTAAGTCTTCCCTTGTTTCCCTGTTTTTTGTTTGTTTTTAGTTTTTTGTCTTTCCTGGTGTTATTTATTCTTTTTCTGTTTCATAACGGGAACAAATTTAAAAAGCAGCCCATGCAAGGCGTGAAGAATAGTTCTGTGTTAGAACACTTGGTCTAGTGTGTGCAAGCTCCTGAGTTCAACCTCCAATTAAAAAAGAAAAAACTACTGATCCAAAGAAGTTTTCTAAGAACTAAGCTATTTTTTATTATTTTTGAGAAATAGTTTTCAGTACCCTTGGAAAGTCAGCCCTAAACCTCTCAGTCCCGCCATATCGGGAAGGATGAAGTTGTAGTACTACGATGTATGTGTTTAGTGATGGGTGGACTGGTGGTTGTAAATGTATACAGTACATATAAAAGTATAAGTCCTTGATGAGGGTGAAGTTTATGTGGAAGCACTTTGAGGAGAACCTTAATTCTCATTGATTAAGCATCGAAGTGCAGCTTTGGCTTGTGCCTTGCCACATGTCTTTCCTCATGGTGCTGGGGCTGGAACTCAGAAGCAGAGCTGCCACAGCCTGTGCTGTCCCACAGAGCTACCGTCCACCCTTCCACCTCACATTTACTTAAATGCTTTCATAATCCAAGAAACAGATTTTTAAAAAATGGACCTTGACATTTATCTTACAAGTCTTAGTGGTCAAAATAGTTATAGCTCACTGGTAATTCAACAACAGTTTTCATTCCTCTCAACCAATAAGAAATACTAATTCACAATTGTTTCATGTTCTTTTGTCCCTTTCCATATATGTGCGGAGCAAGAGTCTGGTGTGATTCACAGAAGCATAATCTTGGTATCAGGGTTGATGAAAGTGTACAAGCAAGTGGGCCGAAAGTCTGGATATTTTGGTTCTAGTTTTGAGAAATAGCTGATAATAAAATACATCTTTTACTAAGCACACTTATCAATCAGGCAAGTATGTATTCTACTTGACCTATGAGATCAGAATTATCCTCATCTCAACTTTTAGATACAAGAATTAAACCCCAAAGTTAATATATTGCCTGTCACCAAACTAATTAGTAAAAGAGATGAGTGTCATAAAATTTCTTATTCCTGGGCTAACTTCTCCACACTGGGCAGTTCTGCCTTCTTGCACTGTGTTCTTGGAAAAACCATTTGCCCTTTCTGGGCCTAGAGTTCCTCATTAATCAAATGGTGGGGTTTGTTTCTTATTATTTGTAAGATTTCTTATAACTGCAGAGATAGGAGAAGGTCATTTTCCTTTTCCTCTCCCTGCACTTTGGTTTTTGCTTTTTCCATAGCCAGCTGTTAATCATTAAAAATGAAGATAGTACTCAAAGTAATGTCTGGCTGTGAGGACATGATCTGAATGTTTTCATTCTGACCTCTAAATCAGTCTGCACATCTTGCCTGTAGAATGGAATCAAAGGGGACTGAGGGGAGGAACCAGGGACTTTAATTATATTTTTAA
Source organism: Cavia porcellus (assembly GCF_034190915.1). Taxonomy (NCBI): domain Eukaryota; kingdom Metazoa; phylum Chordata; class Mammalia; order Rodentia; family Caviidae; genus Cavia; species Cavia porcellus. Next base: position 33,279,459 of record NW_026947501.1, read on the forward strand.
ACAATGGATTTCCATTAAAATTGTATTTTTCTACACCTCTGGAAAATTACATTATAGATGAGATAGCGGCAGCATTGCATTTAAATTAAGGTTTATCTTTAGGCTGGTAATCTCATTTGCTGTTTAGCAATTTTAATTCAAGTCAAGGCAGTGTAATTAGAGCCCTCAGCCAATTGCCATTCCTCATTGCTTTGTAGCTGTATTTACTGCTGTTAAGACAAGACTACTCGTGTGGAAAGCATAAGTCAACATACTAAATTATTAAAGGTGGCATACATCAACAAACACTCCATGCGCATGCCCACGCCTCAGATGAGGAGGCTGTAAAATGTCAGGCCCAGTGGATCCGGAGAAGGATGGCCAATGGGGGGCGTCAGTATTTTTTATATAGCGAGAAGTTAACTTGAGATTGCATTCTTATACCAAATAAACTAAGTTTGGCAGTACTTCAGGATATTTTCATTTTGAGATAGGTTTAACAGAATTTAATTTAAAAATCATGTTCTCTGTGATGTGACACATTTGTTTTCCACAAAAAGGTATGCAGGTGTGTGTTTCTGGAGAGGGGAGGAAGTGGTGAGTGGGTGTGTGTCTGAATATCTATATGCATTTTTATGATAGCTTAAAACCATACTGAAAATGTCTGCAGATGGCAAAAAGATAAAGTAAATTTCATAAGCTGAAGTTCTATCTATACTGTGATGGCAGGTAATTTTTTATTTATTTTGGAGGAAAATTGTGTATTGATATATAGTTAGAATGTACTTATAATTAATACTAATTATATGTGTTCATAATGCTGAAATGTACATATTTTTAATTGAAATATGTGGCTACATATTTGTGTGTACATTATTATGGGTACACGCTATAGATTCTTGCTTTAAAGAGCAAGTTATATTTAAAATTCAAACTCAAACAAATTTAAATACATTTCTCTTTTTAGATCACTATTAATGGCTTTGATGGAGAATATCTATAATTCAGTTTGCTTCATATATGTGAAGTTATTGAGAAGAGGAGTTTTATTTAGTTTTTATTTCATATTGCCACTCACAGACCTTTCCTTGAAGCTTTTTAGTAAGGGTTTATTGAACTTAGTGACATAATGGGGCCATTGATGGTATCTTTGAAATATGCAAATGTTCTTCTAGTGTTATAGTCCATATACTGAATTTGGTGTCTGTTTTTTTTTTCCATTTCAGTAGAACTATAACCATATTTACAGCCAATTCAGTTGCCTATTTGAAGAAAACTCTACCACTCAGAACGCTTCTGGAGAAATATTAACATTGTAAATTTGACTTTCATGTCTCAGAGGGGGGAAATCAAACAGTATATAGAACATATCCTTGTGATATTTTGGTTCGTGAATCTTGATGTAACAAATTTGAAAGGTAAATTAAATGATTCCATTTGAGCAAGGATAGAATTTGTTTATTCTGACTAATCGAGTCAAAGCTTACAGCTAGAGTCTTTCTGATTGGCTCTTAATAACTTCTAGAGGTACTCAGATATAATGGTCCATTCACACCCTTGTTGGAAAACCCCAATATCTTTTAAAATCAACCTTGTACAGTTTAGAACATGAAAATACAGAGTTTGTCAGAAAGAAATGTCTTGCTCCTGGTAACAAAGTTAAGTATACCCAAATGCTTTTTTCCCCCTTAGTAATAATGGAATCACTTAAAAGATGATGAGCACTATTTTTCCAGTAGCTTAGAAGCAATACTGTATTGGAGGCCACAGTGACAACAAAATTATCCAGAAGACTAAGTCCACACACTTTAATATCCAGAGCTCTTTATAATCTTAGTAAGTAAATTAATATCATTATAAAACAGCAAAGTAAAATTTATTATATTGAATATTTATTGCATATTTATCAAGATACTGACATTTTATCTTTGAGCATTTCGTCTTACCAGATGTTACATCCTTTTCTACTAAAATTCATGTAATTAATAATTTTCATAACTGGAAGACCACTAAACAATACATTCAGATTAAGATAATAAAGCACAGTAATCCTTCTTTGTCATTATCATGGGACAACTCGGTACTCTGTTTTACTTAAGTTGGGGATCTCATTTTTCAATCTGATTCAGCTATTTTAGCACCTAAGACTAATCCTATTCCTAATTACAGGATTTTTAAATGAATCATAAGATGTCATTTTTGATGGGTGTAGATAGGGTTATTCATGTATTTCCTCCTAACCTGTGCTTCTACTCTAGTAATGAGCAGTGACCATGACATACTCTATATCCAATCACAAATATTTGTGTTTCATAACTAAAGCCCTTTTAAAAGCTCTAGACACATTTATGAGAAAATAGATCCCTACTTTGCTCTGACCCACACCAACTTGCTGGTGACATTATTGCTAATTTTCCTGTTAGAAATCTGATGCCTACTGTCTCAAGCTTTGTTTTGTTTTGTATTTATTTCCTTTAAAAAGACTAATTTTGAGTTTCTTCTTGTGAAGTTTCATGCAGCTGCTGGAACAGCAGTGACAACTCTTTCCTGTACTTCTCAGAAGTCACCTGCTACTACCTAAGGTAATTTCACTAACTTTTCTCCCCAAATTACTACAATAATCTCTCCCTACATTCCCTCAGTGCATTCTTCAGCTTCCAAAATGATGATTTGAAAGAAGCAAATTAAACATCTGGGCTCAGAAACACCCCACTGGCGTTGCAATATAAATACTTCTTTTACGAGATTTTGTAAGGTGCTATGTAACCTTGTCCATATCTAATCCTTCTAGGTCATTTTTTTCTGTTACTTGCTACTTTCGTTGCTCAAACCCACTGTCTTCCTTCTTGCTGTTGACCCTTTGCACACATTATTTCCTGTTTCTAACATCCTCTCCTTTCAAGATTTTATTGTTAATACCTAATCATGTTTCAGATCTCTTTGAATAAGTTATTTTTTGGTGCAACCTGTAATTTGCTCATTGAGATCTTTCTATTCAGGCTACTCATCACAATTTGCAATTAATCATTTACGTGTGTGTTTTTTGCTTCATGGCTGCAAAGATTACAAGGTCAGTTTATTCGGGGCCACGCCCACTTTCTTCACCACTGGATACTGGAGTCTTAGCAAATTGCCTCACCTTTAGTGTAGATTTGTGTTTCAATTATTAGATGAATAAATCACCTGCCTGAATAATAAGGTATTGCATCTATCTTAGTTTTCCTAATCATGTTTTTTACAGTCAAGTCTTGTGTAAGGAGAAATCAGCATGCATTCCTCTGAATCCACATCATCCCAATATAAGGCAGATATAATGATTCTCATTTTAAAAAACAAGAATGAGGACTATAAATATGTAGTGATTTGTTCCAAGTTACAAAAATAGTCATGACAAGGCCAGAATTATACTCTGAGTCAGTTTGAGTCAAAAGCCGAAGCTCTTCTCACAGTGCTTTGTTACTCTCAGAAAATTCATCCTCTACTGCCCGTACTTCTCCTTCCTCTTGACAGTTGTTGAGCCAGTGACAGTACCAGCCTGACCCTTGATGTGCACAGGGCTATACCTTCTGGGTTCATGGTACCTATCTCTAGTCTCTCACTCTGTCATGGAATTATCTTAGTGTAGAGAAATCCACAGTAACTTTCAAAATTAGTAAGTGTACATACGACCTATTTTCAACTTAGATAGGTACCAACATTTGATTATTTAGGCAGAGTCCACAGCTCCCCATTTAGGTGGTAGCAACTAACTAAGTTATTTCACAGAGAGCCCAAGAACAAACACATTTGCAACCTGTATTACGACTGGGGTCACGGTCATGCCATCCTATATGCAGTGACTATTTATGTCCGTAGTGATTAGTTACCCTGAAATGCTGGTAGGATTCACAATATGAGAAAACACTTAGGAAAGGGTCAAATATAAGTTTAATTACTTACTGGGCCTTCTTTTCACTAGTCATGCACATGAGTGAAGCTAGGTAGAAACAACAAATTAGTGGAGGCGGAGGTTGGGGAGTCCATGATGTTGTCAGCATTGTTAAAATTCAGTATGATAGCAGAGCATCTAAGACATCTCAGGAAGTGAGCTCGCCGGTTACATCATGGCCTTCTTCTGATCGTACCCTTGTTTGAGGTCTTTGCTCTTTCAGATTTATAGAACATGGAGACTTCAGAATGGGGCTTGCTTTCAAACTGATTAAATTCTGGACAATGATGTCCATGAGAAGGTGAAAGAAATTAGTATCAAGGAGGCTAAATGAGTGAAATGAGTCAAAAGTGGGCCTCTGAGAAACTCTGAAGCATTATCATCCAGAGAGTATGTCTTTGTTGGGAAGAGTTAAACTATACTTAATAAAGTATAGCATTTACCGCTCTTCATTTTATGAGATTGCCTCTTACTCTGAATTTTTTAGCATTGCGCTTTACAGTTGTCAATGTGTGAGGCTGTTTTTAACCAATCAAATTAGAATCAAATTTGCAAGTGAAATGCCACAATATAGAGCAGTATATTATCGTGTGAAGTTGAAATATGAAACATCTTTCATTGCTGACTTCACTAATTTTATGACCCCAACCCGAAGTGCTTGGAAGAAGATTTATACTGACTATATGCTTGAGGCTTATGCCCATGATGTCATAGTTCATTATTATGTTTACTGATTTATTTTGCATATGCCAGCCTCACTTCTGTTTTGTTTTGTAATTTCCTCTGATGAGTAGATCTGTCCTTTAGAACCACGTATTTACGGGAACTGTGCTAAACTCTTTCCTTGGGAAAAGTCAAGGCAATCCCTGCCATGTTTTTGGCCTATCTAATGTATTTGGCTGGCAACCTAAAAGTAAAACATTTTTGAAATGAAGACATTTAGGACTGAGAAAAGTTTTGAAGGGCTTCATGACTTTCTATGCCATAATATACACTTTTTGTTATGGCAATTTAACCATTTCTAAGATTATTTTTATCTTAAATATTTTAGCCAAAGAAAAATAAAATATCTCTGGTGGCAGTGATCTATTAGGATTGATGTATTGACAATAACTGCAAACAGAGGGGCTGGGGATTTAGCTATGCGGCAGAAGCACCAGCTTGGCAAATGCGAGGTTGTGAGTTCAGTCCCCAGTACCAATATGTAAATAAATAAATAAATAAATAAATAAATAAATAAATAAATATGATTGCAAATAGAATAAAGCAGTGGGCAGGTCATTTCAAAGAAGAAAAGTGAATGAACACATCTGAAGAGTATAAAGTGGCTTGCACAATCTCTCTGGCCAGTCTTAGGGACCATGATTAATTCTGAGGAATTTTTAATTTAATCCTGACCTCTCCGCACTCAAAACACTGCTGGCCAAGATTATAAAAAGAAATTGAAAGTGAGTAGATAGGATCACACTGTTTGATTGTATCACCAAAGGGGGGAGGGCTATTACCTTCTAACATATTCAGAAAAAGTGTAACTAAGGTAAGAGCAGGGAGTGTGAGCGATTTAAGTATGTCTACTTTCTTCTCCTTGAAGTTTGCCTGCAGCTCACAGACCTCTCTTGCAGGCACGTATGGAATTAATCTTGAATGTTTTCAACTTCTCTTGGATTCATGGAAAAACATAACCAACTGAAGATATTTTCAATGTTTTAAGCCACTTGGAAGCAGATTCCTTATTCCTGACTACCAAATGTTTTGAAAGATTAGGAGTATTCCAAGACAAAAAGCAATCATCACATTTCCATTTTGACCTTTGAAAGAAAAAATAGACAGAATCAACATTTATTAATTTGCCTTATGCCAGACAATGTGTGAGTCACTTTATATACACTGTCTCATAAGCAGGTTCTGAGATTCCCCTTCTATGGATAAGAAACAGTCTCTAGAATAGTATGTAAAAAATAGCTTCAGGCTGAGTGTCAGAGGGTTACCCTTGACACTCATTCATTCATTCCTAATTCATTCATTCCTAAAACTGGGGCTTTATGCAATATTATATTTTGCCGCATAACTGATATCTACAGTTCCTGGAAAATTTCCAGACCTAATTCTACTCCATATGTTGGTACCTGTGTTGTGTGTAAAACTGGGCCTGGACATTCTAAAGTGAGTAGTTAATTAATCAATTTGATATACTTGGCTTGATTTGCTCTATCAATGCAAGTGTCTTCTTGGATATGAGCCATGATACTGGAGAAATTAACAAAGATTATGGTCCCAACAAAATAAAGAAGGAACAGATGTCTCTCTACAATATGGGAACTTCAACCTTTGTATTTAAGAATGTCTAGTTATGTTTTATCAGATTCACAAGATTTCTTTTTCTAACCATGGAAAAGTATTCAGCAAACATGCCAAGTTTCTTAATATTCCAATGTGCGGGGCCAATTTTGTGGTTAATGTATATTCATTCTGCTCCCGAGCTTTTTTGCTATTTTTCAGGAGACATTTTTGCCAAGTCGTCATTATTTTTCTAATTGCCCAATTTCCTCTTCTCTGTTAAACACTAATTAAAGAATGAGCCCAGGACTGCCACCTTTTTGGAGACAACATTTATCTCCTGCCTTCTCTACATTTTAATGGACCTAATTTATCCCTATTACCTGCACCCTTCACTACCCCAACTAGGTGAAGACAGGATTCTTATCCCTTCATCCTTCCCATCACTATAGGTCTTTTATGTCTTAATTTTCTGCTAAAATCAACTGATCCTGCCAAACCTTCTTTATGTTTAGTTTTTGCTATCAGTAGTTCTTAAATATTACAAAACTCTCTTCCTTCCTTACGGCTGTTCTGTATTGCTTGCTACTCTCTACACTAATCCTCTACAGGGCTGTGTCCAGCTGATGGGTTAATTAATCACCTAACGCCTATCCTGAAGTAGGCCCTCAGGACACTGAGGTGTCAATATTTGTCTCTGTAAACCAGCCATCTAAAAGAGAAAATCCACAAAGAGACAATGTTAATCAAATGAGGTATAGACAGTCATATAAATCAGAAAAGGGTGTTAGAGGAGCACAGAGGAGGAACTCCCATTCCAGCTAGGGAAAGCTTCCTGGAGTGACTTCCATGTGAGATGATTGACCATCTGACAGAGATAGACACATAGATCGAATCCTAGAGTTTATTTATATCTATAGCAAACTTAATATATAGTGATTTTGACTTAAGTTTTCATTCTACAACTCAGTAACATTTCCATTAACAAAATGTTACAAGGTACTCTGGCACATCTTTATGAAAAATAGTGTATTAATTAAAATGAACCAAAGCACAACTAATTAACCCCAACCATAATCTCTGGAACAAAGAACTTGGCTTCTTAGGGAGTAAATAAAGAGCTACCTATAAGACCTGAGCTGATGGTATTAGTTTTTAAGGATTTTGAAAACCTCTCCTAAAGTCATATCATATCCTATAATTATGTTCTTGGCTTTATGACATTCTGCACTACTATTACATAAGAAATAAGGAAACTTAAAGGGCTTCTGAGTTCTTCTCAAGGAGCATGTCTTTATCCCCTGGAAAATGTGACTCCTTCACATCAGAATAATGAAATGAAAGAGCCACAAACCTGAACTATAAAACCATAAAATTAATAGCCTCTATGAAAACCAGGTGAACCAGGGGGTGGAAATAATAGATATTAGGCCATCTCACTAGCTCTCCCTGTTGGCCCTACCTTCTGAGGGGGACCATGATTGGTGCTAACAATGATGCCCCAGAATGAACAGAAGAAGATTCATTTAGTTTTAAAGAATTTTATTTCAGAAGGTGAGAAATTTACGTCAAAACTGGACTAACAGAAACATAATTGTCGTCTTAGCAAGAATAAAGTTCAGTCGACAAATAACCACACCTGTTAATGTGGATCATCATGAGTGTGTGTGTGTGTGTGTGTGTGTGTGTGTGTGTATACCTGCTTTCTGTTGCAGTTTTCTAGACCAAAATCTTCTTCTTTTGATACCCTTTTGGATGTCTTGAGGTACTTCTGAAATAGAAGGTGGTTCTGATTGTTTTAAAAGGAAAACCAGGGATACTTTTATTTTTTTTTAATTTTTTTTAATGACAGCAACATTTTCTTAAGACTAGAGCCTCCATTCGTTTTTTATAATTTTCTAAATTCAAGGGGAAAAAGCTTGTTTTTAAATCTAAAATTCTGACATCTTGAATATGAACAATAGGCACTGGAAGATGTTGTTTTTAATTGATTCACGACAATGCATTTAAAACATATTTTTAAAGTATTTTGCATAGATCATCAAATGGCTTTAGCTACAGCCTTTCATGTTACAATGAATTATATTGTGTTCACCTTTCTTGCTATGGTAATCCATTTTAAGTATTTCCTTTTCATACTTACCATAATAATCTGACTCATCGTTGACTTTTCCCATAATTATCAGCACGCTCTTCTTAATCATACTGAAATCTGTTATTTTTATGCTCGCAGCATTACAGAATGTAGATTTGAAAATTATCAGGCATGCTCTTACAGACAAAGATACGGATTCATCATAATAAGATGCATATTTTTAGAAAGTTCTTGCATTTGAAAACCTGATTTAAGCATCATTATTGTATGGACCTCAAGTAATGCTTGTTTCTATGCACAGCCTGAGTAGGAAGAGATATTAGAACAATTTGAGGCCCATGCACCACTGCAGGGCAAGACTCTGTGACAGGCAGACATATAAGGCTGACTTTTAAGCTCATATCCATTGATGCTTAATAAAACATGATCAGTTTGAAATTCAGTATTCTGTAGGCTTTTATGGAGAGCGGACAGAAAATGAGTTGTATGTGGTAAGAAGAGAGATTAGGGAGCTATATATGAGCAGGACTGGGGAGAAGTAAGTGGCTGTTGTGCGCTAATTTGAGCCTCTGTGTCACCGGTGTCTTATGCTCATTATGATGGATGCGGTCCTCTCTCTCTTACATCTCACATCCTGAGGCAGTGTTTTGGACGCTTGCTCTTCAAAGTCTGTCACCCTGATGTGATATGGGATATGACATTAGAATTGATAGTTTTCAATCAGTCAGCAATGATTTGAGCATGACAGATTACTCCTAAATGCAGAGGTCATTCTTTCTTCGCCATCTGATATAAAAGCTGGCCTGCAGAGAGACCAAGGTTCCCTCTCTCAGGATTTGGTACTGATGGTGGATCGATCAGAAGCAGCAGTGTCTGTATCTGAGGGATCCTGTGTTTTAGGATAGGAATTCCAAGATCTGTATTCTTTCTCCATCATATACACTTCCAGTAGCATGACTTTGCTAAACCACTGAAAATTCCTGAGGCTCAGTTTCATTATTATTAAATAAAAATTATTTTCATTTAATATGGCCATTATGTTTGAAATAGCCATTTTATTTGAAATGACTATTTTATCTGAGATGGGCATTAACTATTAATGAAACACGATGGTATTTATTTTATATATTATTTATTTGTTGTGTTTCTGAAGACCAAACCCAGGACCTAGACCAAACTCCATGAACTAGGTCCTTGATCCTGAGTACATTTTATAAACTCATTATAATACACTCTATAATTCATTCTTCAATTTAAATAAAGATTCATTAGAAGATTAGTATGCATTGTATCAATAGAAAGGGAGGGAGGTGTGGCAGGGGAGGAACTCCCAGACAAAGGCAAATGTAGGTATCTATAGTCACATAATGTCTAATAGGGCCATTGGCTTCCTTGTTAAGAAGCTAGGAATTTATACTGAAGACAATAGGGAGATCAGGTTCTATTGGTTTAAAAATTTACCTGAGACACTTTGAGAAGGGAGGAGGGGAGGTGAAAGTGAGTTAGCCAGGCAAGGTGGGCTACCTAGAAATTCAATGAAGACATGGAGTCTGGACAGTGAATACTTTGTGAGGTTTGAGAAAACTTGGAGTTACATGAGGAATAGGAAGGGGTAGACTTGGCAGGATTTGGAAACTAATTGATATAAGAAGGTTTAAAAAGCAAGAAGATACCATGGGCAGTCAGGGAGAAGCTGAGTGAGCAAGCATGCTGCTGAGTGCACAGTTTTACACAAATGGTTGGGGTAGAAGAGAGAGAACTTAGGGATGTAATCAAAGATCTGGACCACAACAGGACATTGTACTTCAGTAAGCCCGCTCTGCCTCCTGAATTTATGAAATTTAACAAAGAGGGTTAGAAAGAGAGCAGAGAACATAACTCTGGGGAGGAGCAGAGCTTTGGGGAATAACTCGGAAAAGAAGCAATAAAAGAAACTAAGAGCGAAGAACCATACAGCTGAAAGAAGAACAAAGGAAGTTATAGGAAAAAAGAAGTTATCAGCAAAGGCACATGAAGAGAGATGAGATGAAACAGAAAGAGAAACCATCTAAAGTATGCAGGTCTGGGTGAGTAACTGGGAGAGAAGTCAGATGTGCTTCCAGGAAATGCCTTTACTTGTGGAAGGCCTACTCTATATTTGGATTTTTTTTATTTATAGAAAGATTATATCCTCTGAAAATACTTTCAAGTCAACTAATCTACTATTTTCTTTGCTAAAATAATTATGACTTTTATTCAAATGGCCTTTAGTTTTTTTTTTAAGAAAATCAGAATTTTATTTATATTAGGAATGTTGAAAAATGAGGTAACATGCCTATTTCTCCACATATATGGTAAATGTTAAGTGTAGAAGTGTGTATGTGTGGATGGATGAATAGATGAACAGCAGTTCCCAAATGTTTGAGATAGTAGGATTAGCTACTCCTCACTTCACCACTAACAATTGAAAGAAAAGCAATTTTCATAGCAGGTGTATCTGTTGGTTCCCAACTTCCTGTCTGAGCAGTTTCTTTGAATAACACCTTATATGAACAATGTGTGGCAAGTACAATTTACCCTTAAAAGGCAAGATTTTTACCTTCTAGGATCAATCAGGGAAACAGGAATTCTATATCATAGTCTCTGGGCTCAGAAGCACTTAGGACTTATGCTTCAGGCTGCATCCCTAAGGATCGAGGCCTCTGCTATGCTTTTGTGTTCATGCAGTGTGAGCAATGTCTCTGAAATATTTTAGCCAATCCACAAGCTTGAATGTGGATAATGTCTCTCATGCTAATGAAAAGGCATAGATTTTAACAATGAAAGGTCAATTCTCATACTTGCTTTTCATGCCCCTGATGTTAACTGAATCACGTCAAAAAGCACTTGGAGTGGCTAAGCCTCTCCAGGTGTAACTGTTTTGAAGAATGATTTGGACTACATTTGTCTCCTTCAATGGGGCTTAAACTAAGTAATACACTTAATATTTCACTCTTTATTCAAGGGAATGTTAAAATAAGCTGAAAACAACACAGAAAGGAGAAAGGAAGCCTACTATATCATGATGAGCTAGCAACAACGTCTATGTGATAAATGCAAATGTCCTTGAGAGATAATATCTATTAATTAAAACTAGACTTTCAGGGTATTTTATTTTCCTGCAATTGTTTAAATCCTCTTCATAGTCACTAATCAAATTTCATTCTCATTTGAATCATTTTATCATAGTCTATTCTTACACCTAAGTAGGCACACATGTGTATACACAAAGAGAGACCTTATGAAAATAGCATGATTGTCTAATTTGCCAGTAGCAGCCAATTAAAATGTCTCACAGCCATGTTTGTACAATGAGAAAAGTTCTTATGCTCTGCAGTACTTGAGAGTTGCTTCAATGAGTTAGATTTTCTTCAGCTAACAAATTAAATAAAGCTATACATTATTAGAAAAATATCAAAAGCCAGAATGCTGGCACAGGCATTTAATATTTATATACTTATTGTTTTTCTTATTGTGCACATATTGGTATACATATTGAGTAAAATTCAAATATTACAGAAAATGTAGTAAGAAAGAAATCTCCAGTAATCCTATCCCCAAATATGATTGCCATCAATTGCTTGGTGTGGCTTATGGTAAAACATTTTTGCAAGAATAACATATGTAGATACATGCATAGAATGAAACCTATATGTTGTTTTACAACTTTAAACAATCCTTCATGAGCACATCTCTTTGTCAGTGTGATCTCTTTTTATGTAACTGTAGATTTCCATCTATAATGGAATAGTTCCTTTTCAGTACTCCATTCTAAGCACATTCTTTGCAGCAAAGAAGCTTAAATGATAAAGAAAATAATAATAACATAATAATAATAGTTTCATGAGCTCAATGTCTGTGTCTCCAAAATAAATGTGTTGATACCTGTAGTCTCAGAACTTAGGAGGCTGAGGCAGGAGGAATGCCAATAGTTGGAGGCCAGCCTGAACTACATACTGAGTTCAAATCCAACCCGAACTTCATAGGTAGATCCTGTCTTAAAAAATTAAACAAACATACTAAGAAAAAACCCCACAAAATTAATGTGGAAACCCTAAACTCATTGTGGTGGTATTAAAAGTAATAAAATCCTCAAGAATAATTATATCTTACGGGTGAACCCCTTATGAATAAGTTTAGAGCTCCCATAAGAAGCCATTCTGCCATCTACCTCTTTTACTGACTCAAGAGGAACTCAAGAGAAATTGGCAGTTTGCAACCTGAATAGGGCCCAGAATTCACCATGACTACACCTTGCCAGCAACCTGATCTTAAACATGCAGCCTCTGAAATTTTCTATTGTTTATAATCCACCCAGCGTACAGTACGTGGTAGTAGCATCCCTCATTAAGACTATAATAATGAAAATCTTCACAGCCCCATTGAAAAGCGTTTCTGGGAACTGTGCCTTATTCTGAGTATTTCCACAAAATAATGACAAAGATGAACTTTTGTCGATTTTATGCAAGCACAGTAGTGCTAGTTGGCATATCCATTCCTAAGCAGCCAAAGTGGAGAGCAATCCCTCAGGCACCAACCCTATGCTGGTCTTTAAGCTGGTGACTTCATTTGTGTCTTCAAGAAGGAACCCCATGTACTAAGATGAGGGATCCCTTAGATAGAGCAGTAGCTCTGCCACTAGGATTTAGCACTGCAAATCTTTAGAGGTTTATCTTCCCTAAATCTTAGTTTTGTCTCCGTAAAACAGACCTAAACATATCTTGCAGAAGATTAAGCTAAGGAGTAAAAACTAAAGTCCTTGCTCTTGCCCCATATACTATCTCTTCCACTGAAAGTCACCTGCTTTCAGAAACTTTAACGTGCCTGCTTCCCAAATGCACACCTGCTTGAAGAAGGGTCCATGATTCATGTTTGCAGGTGCTATGCTAGATCATATTAAGCACAAACTTCACATCTTTTGACTAATCTTGGGATTTTCTTTTTATGTCATAAGGGTGTGTTGCTGATACTGATTATCCTCAAGATGAATACAAAATCTAGTCTCTCAGTGCATTAAAGCAACTGCAAGCTGCTGCTGATATAGGCACAGAAGCCAAAGCCAGCCCAGTTCTCCTCTTGCACACCTGAACCCTCCATAGAGCAGAGCACACTCCACATCACAGTTTTGGACCAGTTTTGGACAGCACAGTTCACAAGGAAAGTGTCACAAATGGATCTCATTTAGTTCTGAGACCTTCTGATGAGTCAGTTGGCCATGATAATGTATCTTCTCAAAGCATCTGCATTTGCCCTCTTCATTTAGAAGAAATTATTTCTAAATATGAATATATCAGTTATATCAGTAAAAACCAATCATCTAGAGGTTTTCTTTCTTTCTTTTTTTTTTTTAATTTTGGAGTGGGATTGGAAAAGTGGAGAAGTCCAGGAGTTGAGAGTTTTTTTAGTATCTCTTATTTCATGGACTGTAGAAAATTCTGTCTCCTGGCTCAACCTCCAGAGAACTGAATTTCCTTGGGCTTTAGAATGAAAGAGAAGAAATCTATAGGCTTCTGCTTGTGCCTATCTTATAGGAAGATGCTCAGGGGGCAAAGGCATTTGCTTAGTCAGCAAGGTGATAGAGCTCTTTCAGCAGCACCTGGCAGGGCGTAGGCCTTCAGGACATTCTGTGTCAACTGATAGCAATTTGGGCGCTAATGAATAGACTAGACAATTCATACTTAAAAGGATTGCCCTCAGGTGGACATCTGATTGTGGATCAATGTGTTAAAAAGGTGAGTGGAAAAGCAGTGCAAGAAAGTAGTTCCAAGTAAGGACTCTGGAATCAGAAGAGCTTGGAATTCAACTCTGAGTTGATTAGCTCTGTGACCTTGAGTATATTTCTTACTCTCTATTACACTCAGTTCTCTCAACTATAAAATAAGAATGGCCATAGTATTTATTTACAGGATTGTTGTGAAATTTAAAAGACATAATGCATGTAAAGTTTGTAGCTCAGAGCCTGACACATAGTAAGGACTCACTAAATACCACCATTAGTATGCATGTGTCTTTCTTAGCACTCAACTTTCTTTCCATTTGACAAGGTGAAAATACATTTAAGAGTACTTTGTGTCATTGAATTCAAAGTATAATTTCTTTCATGTTGGGAATCATCTAAGGTATAGGGTAACACTTATAAGGAGAAATATTTAATTATATCATTTAGTAATGGATGATTATACACATTAAAACCTTTATTTTTGTATTATATAGAATCCTATGCCAAGGATCTGAACCCTGAAATACAATCATACTATGCTGAGGTTTTTTTGGCTATATTAGTAGTTAATAGTAGAAATGGTATTTTCAAGGACTTCACAAAAAAAGTATGCACCTTGACTTAGGAAACAATTTTAGACCTTGTCTGATCACACTGTGTTTTTGAGCAATGTATCCCCTACAGTGTCATCTTTGACTGAAATAATTACTTACAATAAAATGTGTTAAGTATCACATTATATACCAAGGACTCTTTATAGTGAAAAAAGATTTTATTATATCTGTTTCATTCAACCAAGTCACAGAGAACCAACTGAATTTGAGGCACTGTAAGGTATTATTGTCTTATTCCAAAATGTTACCATGGCATGTAATAATGATAAAGAAGTTCTTTCTTTCAGTTCAAGCTTATTAAGTCTCTATGTGTTAGCCAGGCAAGAATCAGAATTTTCATTTCATGTCCTGTGCCCCATCTAACATGTAGTCCAAGATATTAATCAAATTCAGAATTAATCATCAACCCACTCAGCCATCTTGCTTATACCTCTTACTTGGAAAAGTCAGTGCCTATAAATCCCTCATCTCCACTCATTCTTTATATAGCACTTAATACCTGGATTTAGAAGCAGTTTCATGTTTAAAAAAAGAATCTAACATAAGAAAAAAACATGATAGCAGCTTAGTCTGTGACTATTGTTCTAGTTCTTATTTCTAACACTGTTTTAATTAGTGTTTTCATTAAACTCCTTCATTTTCTCTCCATTTAACTTAAACACATAAAATAGGTTTCTCTATGCAACTTCATTTTTAATTACCCTGCATTTTATATTAACTGTTTACATTTTTATGATATAACAGATGTATGTTTATTCTGTGCCCCCATAGTACATTAAATTGAAAAATCATAGAAAAAAGAAACAACAGAAAGCCTCCAAAATTGCACCTGTTTAATATCTTACATTTGTTATGACTGCAGTATGCTAAGTATACATGCTGCAGTCTTTGTATATACATCTATAAAAAGTTATTTTATTCTTTTGCTTTCTTCTTCTATCATCAAAACAGTTACCAGTCTATGTCTGATACACCGAAATACAATGCAGAACATCCTTACCTCCCGTTCTGGAATCACATCAGCTAACTTTGACATAGTTAAAAGGTTTAAAATGCATACTAACAGATAACATAAAATTCATTATCTTTCACATGACATCCAGTGTTTATCCCAGCACAGCAACTTTAGATATAGTTTGAATTTTATCATTCCCCTTCTTTGAGGTAACACCTGGACATTGTGCCTTCTTTAGTTTCCACCATATTTGCTGTGCTTGTTGAGGCTCCTGCTATTGACTGTGGGTGATAAAACTCAATTATAGTTTTAATTTCAGCAGTTGAGAGCCTGAAACCAGATAATCACAAGTTCAACACCAACCTGGAGTACATAGCAAGAGCATATCTCAAAACAAAATAAAACAAAAACAGAATCTTAACTGTATATTCTCTCATCAGAAGTTGAGAGAATGTTTCTCTATTCTTTTGTAGTTGTGCTATTTTCTATATGAATATCTAAGCATTGGTTCCATAAGTGCAACAACACCTCTCAGCTTCTATAGAGGATTACAACTCCACATATGTGTGATTCTAGTTCATGGAGTTGGCATCTCACAAAGTGTGTAACTTTTCCTCTACTGAAGACAATAAGGCTTTTTAGGAGGTAGAAGTTTCAGTTTAAATTTCTCCTTTAGACTGGATTCTCCTTGAGGAATTTGCAAAGTTCTTTTTGCAAAGAAACTGATACAGAATCTCTCTCCATTTTTTGTCAAAAATACCAAAATTTCAGTGAATTCTGCCAACTTGAGCTATGCTGATATGAAATCACTATGTAAAGAAGTCAAGGAAAAAAATGTAATTTCTCAGATTATTACAGTCTAGTAGGAAACATATCAACTACCCCAATGATTTTAAATAAAGCAGAAGACAAGTGCTGTAGGAGACTTTCTGGGTCAGTTATCTATCTTGTTTCAAAGAGAGCAGATACTATGGACATCTTAGAAGATCAAGAGACGTGTCATTGAAAAAAGACATGCAAAATGGACTTTGAAAGATGGATAAGATATCTATATATCTATGAAGGTGAACATTCTTGTTAAAGAGAATAGAATTGGAAAAAAGTTACATGTTTGATGATGTTTGGGGTCCTCCTGAGATGAGAACAGTCAATGAATGGATGCCCATTTTGATGGGAGCTATATCCAGTCTCAATGTCTGTGGTCTTGGAATTTGAAACATATATTCCAGACCCCTATTTTCTTAACCATTTTTAAATCCTTACTCCTTTTCTTAAAGGTAAATAAAAGTAATCACACACTTCTTTTTAAATATAATTTAAATTTAATGTCATGACATTCTTAATTGTGAGGTTCAGGCTTCTCTGGGGCAGATTCTTTAGATCAGGAATGCCAGTGTTTCTCTAACCAGAGATCCATCCCTTGTCACTTCCTACCCCTCAACAGTGGAGTATTTAAGAAGTCAAAGTTCCCATAGTGACTGGAGGACTCCCAACAAACATAATCTAATAACAGATCGGGTTAGGCTTTCCTATGCCAATATATTATTTTTTATTTTATTTTTTTATTTTAATGAAAGTTTTTAAGAAGCAATAAAAATTGTAAAATATTTGAAAACAAGTTAATAGGAAATAAATGATGATTATTGTATTGAATATTGTTTTCTTCCAAATAGTTGCTCACATTATGAGATACAGGCATGCAAAACTGACCAAATAATACAAGCACTAACTGTTCCTTTCAGTGAACTAATAAGATGAGTAGTACAGTTATCTTAGCTATCTTGTGTATATATTTATATTTATATGTATATTTCTCTTGTGTTTGTGTTTGAGTTGGTCTTCCCTCAAAGATCCTTGACTGAAAAATCTGAATGTATTTTCTATGCAAACTTTATTTTAAAGCAATTTACTTAGAACTTCCTTTCTATCCTTCCAGTTTGTACGTGTTTAAACTATGTGGAAATGTGGGAAAATCTGGAGCTTCCTAACCTTCATAAACAAAACAAAACCAAAACCAGACAAAACACCCTTGATGACCTTTAAAATGGAACTGTACTCCATTTTCTTAATTCTAGGGCATCATCATTTGTAAGATGCTCCATTATTTTATAATTACCAAGATAGACTCGTTTTTTCATTATTAATAATGTAAGATGCCAATGATTTATAGTAATTTTTCTTACTCTCTTCATGTCCCTCCATCCTATCTTCCTTCTTGTATGTTCATTTTTCAGACTTCTTTGGAGTTTTATAGATCATGTGGTCTTAGTTAGCCAATCAGACCTTCTGGTTCACCATGGGGACTTCTGCATTACTGTAAAAGCAGGTAGAGCTCTGCCTCCTGTCTTCTTTGCTTCACAGAAGAAGGGTGTATAATGCAGCCAAAGCTCACATAATGACCTCAGGCTGGATTTCAAATGGAAATCTCCTTTATCACAATGTCTGGAAGCCCCAGTTGAAGGCTAACAATTCCCCATGCCTGGCTGTGGACTCACTATATTCTAGGATCAGCTAACTGAAAGATGACTGTTTACATACCCTTGACTTTACTGGAAAATATAAGTGGAGAGTAATATCTTTTTGTAAGTCACTCATTTCTGCTACATTAGTTCCATGGCATTCAGCTTTCTTTCCCTCATTTGTACCTCTTCTCCTGAAACAGTGAAAGTTTCGTGGACCAAAGTAAGAAATGAATTAGATATTACCCTCCTCTGGGCTCAATCTCCTTGTTATGGATAACTCATAGCCTGCCTGAGCAACAGAAAATGAAGGAAAGGGAGACATGGTACTGGACATCTAAACAACATTCAGATTAATGATCAAAATGTGTGCAAGACTAATCTTTATTCTTGAATGCTTTTCATAGGATTTTAATTTCTGGAATTTAATCATGCGGACTTCATTGCCTCCAGTTGTATGGCTTTAAATTGGAGGAGGTTTGCTTTTTACTCAAATTGCCTTGTAATAAAACCCCCTGCTTTTAAGAAAGCTTAACTCCTTTAGGGCTCAGACTCCTGGAAGGGTTTGGATCTTCTGCCAGCACCATCCAACTTGCCTCTGATTTTTGGATCATGAAGAGTGAACCAGCAGCATTCCCACTACTGAATTCCAAACACTGGGGGCATTTGACCCTTGGGCAAAATCCGGTAAGAGAGCAGGCAGGAAAATGCACTAATTACAAAAAACAGCTTAAATATCACACACATTCTCATGTATGATAAACTCAAATTATAAATAAAGAGCAAAATAAAAGATAAATAAGAGAAGATAGGGAGATAGAGCTTTTCCAAATGGGAAAGGGATCAGGAGATAGAAGGAGGAAGGAGGATAAGGAAAGGGGATGAAAAAAAGAAATTAAGATGTGTTGTATACACGTGGTATTCCACAAAGAAATGCAAACATGTACTGAAAACACGAACTAATAAAAATATATATCTTTACATATATATGTAATGCTTATATATAATTTCACATCTATATCTTTACATTTAGGCTTCAAAACCAGCCATAAGTTCCCCTTCATTTCATCTTTCCTGTTCTTGTTTTAATCTCTTGCCTCCAGTGTCCCAAAATTCTGCTTACACACCAAATAATTTTATTTCAGCAATAGATCTTCCTCGTGGTGGGCTTACTCTATCTGATTTCAAGTTATGTCTTTACTATTCAGCTGCCACGTGTATTTCCTAAATGTACGCTAAACACACACCAACTTTCCCTAATTATTATTTAAGTATTAAAATCATTATCTTATCATAGTTGTGTATATTATCCATAAATGCAAAGACAAAGTCATGACTCAGATCTTTTACAGAATAAGAGCTGAAAAATTAGCCTCAAGGAAATGCAGTAGGTTACTGTCTAAAATGGCACAGCTACATCAAAACAGAGACAGACCAGAACTTATGTCTTCAAACCGCAAACCTGAACTTTTTCTGTTTTTTACTCTGATGTCAGACTGAGTAAACTGTGAGCTGGAGAGCAAGGCCTAGGATGCTAGCTGGATACAATGCGTACATGAAAACTGAAGGACACATGACATAACTTTTTATATCCTCCGAAAGGTAGTGACTACATCACTCCTAAATCTCAATGACTCTTCTCTCAAATTTCACCACATGAACTTATCTCTTGTTGTCTGGGTTTGCATATATATAGATGTTCCTCCATTTGTAACAGAATTACATCCTGATAAATCAATTGAAAGTTGAAAATATTAGAAGTCAAAAACGCATTTAATATATCTGATTTACTGAATGTCAGAGTTGAGTGTAGCTTAGACAAAACCATCTAATATGAAGGCCAATTTACAATAGTGTTGAATATATTATATAATTTATTGAATGTTGTACTTATAGTGAAAATCTGAATGGTTTTTCTGTATTGCTTGCCCAGAAACAGAGTAAGATCCCTATTTAAGTACAGTTTCTATTGAATGTACATTATCAGTCCCTTCATTAAGCTGAAAATGTTGTAAGAACTCAGGATTTCTTATGTAGATAGGTGTGATATAATATCTCTGTGCTTTTGCTGTTGTTGTGTTTAAGTTACAAGATAGTGACATGAAAAAAAGTGAACTGTAATGTGGTATTTTGGTGCTCTCAGCTAGAGTGCCCATGGATCCTGAAACTTACTGAAGAAGACTTGCTTTGGTGAACTCTTGGGCAATACAGAGGATAAAAAAAAAATCAGAGAATCAAAAGAAAAGAGAAGAAACCTTGATGTACTCATTTCTTATGCAGTTTTCTCAGTCTTCTTAGACTTCCATGGTATAAAACACACAGAGTGAACCAGTGACTCTTCAAGAAGACAAAGTTACACAAAATTTATTTAAAAATATCAGTGGTTATTTTTGTGCTTCTAAAATTGGGCAACACTTCCATCCATGTAACAGAATAAGTGTTCCATTGGGCTAAGCAGCAAAAGTAAGTTTTATTGATATATAAGGGCAGAAGAAAGAAGAAACAAAGAATAAAGATTTCAGATTGGCGATTTTAAAATCACTTTTCTTTTAGAGCAGTGACAGGGATCAAAACACCAGAAAAATAACTGAGTAGTTAATATCAGCTTGGGTTTTTGGTAAAGAATAAAACCAAATAACCCAGCTATGGTATTGTAGGCCTGTAATCCCAGTACACTCTACAGGCTGAGGCAAGAGAATCATGTTTGAGGCCAGCCTTGGCTACATAGTGAGTTAAAGTCAGCTGAAACACGTATATGGAGAGCCTGTCTAACTAAAACTTTAACAATAAATATATAAATTAGTTCATTATCATGCTGTCAAAACTGGCTTGTTCGGGCCAGATGTGGTTGTGGTGGTATATGCCTATGGTTCTAGCTACTCAGGAGGCTGAGGCAGAAAGATGAACAAGTTCAGATCAGTCTGGGCAACTTAATAACCTGTCCCAAAAATGTTGGAGACCAGTAATATAGATGACTGCTCCTTGCATTCAAATCTGGGGCCGGGGAAGGGGGAGGCAGAGACTGAGACAGAAATAGAAACAGAGAAACTGGTCTGTTTGCAAAGTGTGACTGTTACGTTTCAGCCTTGATTTTCTGGAGTTCAGATGGTTTTGGTTTCATGGTGCAGAAC
Organism: Cavia porcellus; assembly: GCF_034190915.1. NCBI lineage: Eukaryota > Metazoa > Chordata > Mammalia > Rodentia > Caviidae > Cavia > Cavia porcellus. Next base: position 33,300,634 of record NW_026947501.1, read on the forward strand.
TCGACTATTTATGACTTCCGCCGTGGCCCAGTATAACAGAGCCTACTCTAATTTTAATATAGCAGCCTGCAGGAGGGAAACAGTGAGCACTACCTGAACACCTTTGCTTTCCATGGAATGACCGGGCCCACATCTAGTTTGGGGAATTTGATCCTGTTGTGAAGATATAAGACTTTGAACTAATGCACATGTCTGTGGATTCAGATATGATTGCAAATCTTAGCAAGATGCTTTATCCCAGATTAACTGCATTGCAGTTCTCCTGGTGCAAGGTACGTGCATTGTTTAGATGTCACACCTGGTAACTGACCCGTGCCGGATGACAAAGTTGATGCAGAGAAACTAAGAAGACAGAACCCCAACAGTGCAAGCCCTAACCTACCATAATAGATTACCCAGTGCTTTTAGACAAGCCATGGTTGCCCCAGGACTGAGCTGGAAGACCAGCTTTACAGTGTCACATCCCATGACCCATCCTAGCACTCCTGTCATAAAACTCATCCCGGCTTGTGTCTCCAGACCCATCATTGTTGTCCTACTGCCCACATTATAAAGAATACAGAAGACGGAGCAGTCTCAACTCACTACTCTCATACACACCATCTCCTTTAATTTATAGCAACCACTTCATCTGCATTGCACTTACCCTTGTCCTCTTCCATAACTAAGAAAGCTTATTTCCTCTGACCTAAGGAGACTCTGTTGGGTAGTCAGGAGTGGTATTTGTAGGTTCATGGCTCCTCTCTCTTCACCAAGTATACCCTTACATCTGAACTTGCTAGATTCGATCACAAAAACCACATCTGTTTTTGTTAATGCTACTAGTGACCAAACTCTTGTTGCTAAACAATTAGACCCTCTTTAGTCAATCACTTACTTTGCCCACATCTTGATTTGTAAATCTCTTTTGTTACTTGAATACTTTTCTGGCTGCCACAGATTAAGTCTACACCTTCTATGTGAGAGCTATTGAAATAGAGTCAGCATGCCCTTGGAATTCCTCTACCTCACTTCTATGCAGGATCAATATCCTGAGACAGCTTGACTATTCTATTTGCATGAGAATTTCCACACTCTTCACTATCCCTCTCACAATCTCAGGGACCCTGTTCTAGTGTGACAGTGATTTTCCTGCTGGGTGCTTCCTGGTAAAATCAGGGTTTGCTTTTAAAAGTGGCTTGATGGGTACCAGAGAGAGCAGCTTCCCCTTTCCCTCAGGATTGTGTTTTGCTGTCCCATCAAAAACCATTCAGCAGGTCCACATCCAGGGCTCCCTAGTCATACCTTAGGGTTGGAAATAAAAATTTAAACATTTACTTAAATGGTAGAAAAGAAGTTGGTTTTCATTTTTGCCTCCTCATTCCTTTTAACCAAAGCTGCAAACACAGCTCACACTTTTCAGTGAGAAATCTCATTTGTGTCTCTGGGCATTGCTTTGGGATTCAGAATTTAGGTTCTTAAGATTTATGACTGACGGATGCCGTGAAATCAGTTGTTTCTGGCTGCAAATCATGAAATCAGCACTGAGTTGGCCATAAAAAATGAAAGTTTTATGGTAAGTGGTTTAAGAAAAATGCAGAATATGAGTCCTTTGTGATGTATATGTTTTATAGTAGCAATTCCCTGTTTTTAATTTTTTTTAAAAAAAACTTTCACATTGCTATGGTAGGAAAGCATCTTGAAGTAACTTCAAGGAAAACAGTCATGTATATAGAATAACTTTTAATGGCATTGTCAGACTTATTCTCCCACTAACTGAACTATAAATTTAAAATGATGATTTTTTTTTCTCGCAGAATTAAATTTGATTAATATAGTTACTCAGTATCCCATTCAGCCTTGAGTCAAAGCAATAGGATCCCACATAAATGAAATTTGTTGATCTAGTACACACTAGGACAGAAATCAATTTCAATTTCCTTTGGATGTACTATTAGTGTTTATCTGATGGTAGATTTGTGTTGTTTTAAGTGATAGCTATAACAATGACAAAAAAAAAAAAAACCCATACTGATTAGATACTAAAAATAATCCTTGGTTTCAACTCAAAAACACTATGGCAATATCCTTTTTCCAACATAATGAATTTTGCTCTGTAACATAGTTTTTAATCGATAACTCTCCATATTAAATCCTTTAAACATTTAATAATTCCTTCTCTGGCATGTTTTATCACAGGAGTGTTGAGATACTCATCTTTAAGTTGGCTGTCACTGACTTCAGCTAATGAGACTGTGTTCTGTGAAATGTGCCTCAATCACTAGGGTTAAAGGCAAAATTGGTCATTGGTGTAAATACAGTCTCTCTCAGTGGTCCTGTGATTTAATCTGTGTCTAATTAGACAAATACATGAGTATAGCTTCATGAAACAGTAATAACAGTATAGATGGATTAGAACCAAGGGTCTGGAGGGCCCTTCCCTCCTGATGGTTGTACTTGAGCACATGTGCCAGAATCTCAAGGTCACACAACATCCCTGAAGATTGGATGGCTGTCATTGGCAAGCATCAGATAGGCACTAATGATTTGACAGTCACACATAGTTTACAGACACAATTTGTGTGTTTTTGTGCCTTTTTCTGGATCCAGCTCACCAAGGCACTGTTCATGTGCACTGTGATTAGAGTAGTCTCCCTGGAATGATGCAATGTGTGATCCCCATATCTGTACATAATGACTATGTACCCCTGTTTCTTTCCCCCAGTCTATTTTTGCCCTGTTTTCTCCTATGAACTTGGATGGAAATGCTTCATGATACTGATAGCCAAAGTGACCTAAAACTCAGGAAAGTGACTGAAATATTTGACATGAAAATATCTACCTATCTCTCACATGCCACCATATATCTCTATTCTAGACACTTCATCTCCAAGAGGTACTACATTGTTCTTCTGCTCTGCTCTGCTTGTCATCCTGCCTCATTCTTATTTAATTTCCATCAAATCAACCCTGAAGCCTTCCTACTTACAGAAGCATGAGTGTGCTATCCTGGATACTAAACTTGGTGAACACTGGCTTTATGATGGATCATGTAACAAATCCACTCACAGTGTTGCATGGCACACCTTTCTCAAATGTCATTCACTTTTCAGAATGATATGGATATTTGAACACAGAGATAATTAATTTGAAACCTCCTTTAGATCTTTCAGTATTTTCAGCCTTTTAGATCTCCTTTGTTATGTCTTTTGTGTTTAAATGATACAAATCAATTTCAAAACAACAGATGCATTTTTGCAGGCTTTTGTTTCTAAGAAGGGATATAATTTAACACTATTTTACCAGTTAACAATAAACATAATTGCTTCACAAGGATACTGCTGCTGATTACTAGATGAGCAACTTTAGGCTATGAACCTTTCAGTGTATTTCCTGACTTATCTTTTCCTCATGAAATGCTAACAGAGTGATCATACAGATAAATTTCTGAAAGCGTGTCCAAGGTTGTGCTGACTTCTGAGTTCGTGAACTTTTGTCTTTGCTGTGACTCCATTTCCCTGTAAAGTAACCTTCTCATGCATTCAGTCATACTATTGGATACTGGTCTGATACTTATCCTGCTTGGTAGAAGCACAAACAGGGCCTGATTCCTGACTTCACTGATGGCTCTTTTTGTTCCTGATGTGAGCTCAAGTTGTGGATTTGGTGCTGATTATCCATGAACTATGTCAGTTTCTTGTGACATTCTCAGTGCTGTGTTCCTTGCTTTCTAGCTGTTCTACAATGGATCTGCTTCACTGACCTATAGATGTAGACAGCATTGATTGATGAAGAAACACAGTGAAGATGACACTTATGACTTCTTTGAGAGATCCCGGAGAAAGTTGAGTGTATGGCAATTTACTGATGTATAAAGACAAAATACCAAAGGAATAGCATCTGTTATAGGGCCCGATAAAAATAACTACATGCTTTAGAAAGTTCTTTTGTGTTCTGAACATTGGGAAGAATGGATAAATTTGAAAAAAAGAAGGTGTTCAAGGAGATTTTATCCCAAAATACGTCCTTTGTTGTGCGAAAGCATGTCCAGTGGTTGTGCACAAAGTGTTCTGTTTGAGTACTGGTAGACCAACTTGCTTTTCTAGCTTTCATCACTAACCTTAAAACATCTTTCCATGGATATACATGTCAGTACTGGGGCTCAGTAATTTATTTTTTTCAGTGAAATTGGTCGTAGCTTGAGTGCTTTGGGAGTATTACACTAAAATACCTTCCACTGGGGAATTTATAAACCACAGAAATATATTCACAATTCTGCAGGTTGGGAAGCTGAGGATCAAGGTGCTAGCAGATGTGGTGTCAGATAAAAGCTGACACTTTACTTCGTAGATGAGTCCTTCTTGTGATTCTTTGTGGGATAAAAGGGGAGGACACACTGTCTTGGGCCTCTTTTATAATGATACTAATCCCATTAATGAAGCTCTATGATGTGATCCCAAAGGCTGTGAAACCCAAAGGCTCACCTTTCATCTCTGAATTCTGCAGCACCTGGGATGACCTTTTTACATATGCATGGAGAGGTTTGAGTGGGGAACAAGCACCCACTCAGATTATAGGCTCCCCCTTATCTTTTAGGAAGTGGTCCAGTGGGCAGTCCTAGTGGCTCAGGGGGTCTTTTGTCTCATCCCATGTCACCCCTTTAAATTGTTTTGAGCTGTTGCTTCATGTAGGTTTCATAGGAAACAGATCCCCAGGCCTGTTGAGGGGACTCATTACAGGGGATTCTGAGATGACCACATGGTCTGAAACATAACTGTTACTACTCACTGTATTTAAAGGACTATTGGGAGAAAGAGTCAAAGTCAACATAATTCAAAACACAGGAGTAAAGCTGACTGTGACCAGAACAAAATGGAGGACAAGGGCTAGACATCTGAGCTAGTATCACAGTCCGGTGCATGTACTGCTTAGTCCCTTGTGATGAAACATGCTTTGAATACATTAATTTGTTCCTTTTATATTCTTAGTCCTTACCAGTAAATGTGAATGCTGAACTTAGCCATTTGTATGTTGCTTGCACACTTTTTAAAGACAAATGTTCAGCCCTACTTCCTGAACCATAGATAGACATTGTTTATTTTGTGATAAAGGAATTCCATGCATGAAACTGATGAAAGAAAATTATCTTTATTAGTAGCTCATTGCAAGAAAGAAGGAGTAAGTGTGTATAACTGAAAGGAAAACATTCTTCCTGTTTTTCCTCATACCAACACAATACTTAGTACTTTATTTTTGACTTAAGATGTGCGGATTGTTTTCTTCATTCTACAGTTCTCTGTGGACCCCAAGTAAGTGTCCTAAAATATTGCTTAATTTTGATTCAGTCTATCTGGAAAGAGCGTCAGATTCCACAGAGGAAGGGCTCAATTCTCCCCAACACTACATTATGACATTTGCAAGTCCAGGTTATTACTTGTGGTTTTGAGTGAACTGCTGTAGATTGAAAGTTCCCATGACTCTTTCCATCAGCTCAGTAACTTACTGGAATAATGACTCACAGAACTCAGAAAAAAAGTTTACTCATTAAATCACTGGATTACAAAAGTATACAACTGTGGAACAGCTGAATAAAAAAAAAAATACACCATCCTTTCAGCATGTCCAAGTCTTCAGCAACTTGGAATCTCCTCAAATTCTGTCTGTTACTTTTTTTATGAAAGTTTCATTACTGGGCATCATTAATTAAACAATTGTCCACTAATAGTAGAGCTAGAGACTGAAAATTCCAACCCTCTAACACTTGTAATCAAATGATTGGCTCCTCTGTCAACCACCTTTAAGGGGATTTCTGAAAGTCACCTCATTAACAACCTTAGATGTGAGTGGCGGGGGCTTGTTAGAAATAACAGTCTCCTTTCACCTTTATAGTTCTTATCACTCAGAAAGTTCTCTGAGTACCCCCCTTTCCCTGTCTTGGGTCTTCTCCTAAGAGGAAATTTCCTTCTCCAGCCTCTTCTGCACACTTATCAGCTGCACCCAGTCCTGCGCCATAAGTGGCTGCTTTAGAAGAAACTGGACTGAATAACCAAAGAATGTGGGCTAGACATGGGCATGTTTTTATTGTGAAGAGGCTCAAAGGGCTGTAAGCTTGAGTGGTCATTTTTCTGCTAGGTGAGAACACAGTCAGAAAAGCTAATCTGACTGGCAGGAACAATGTGAGAAACAGACATAGAGAGAGATAACCCATAAGGCCACACCTGTGTGCATATATCAGGTCTCATATGGGGAATGACCATCTCTTCCTGCCCTTGGATTCTAGGCTGACTTTTTCATTAAAGAGTCTTGATGTGAAATAACTAGTGCTTTAAAGACAGTAGTAAAACAGTTTATCCTGAACCAAATATCAATGACAGTGCCCTGGACACCTTGTTTAAGTTACCTTACATCACATGTTCTACCTTGAAGAAGTTACATGCATGAACTTTTATAGTCACAGAACACAAGGAAATAAAAACAGCATATTTACCAAACAGATTGGTGGGTACATCAAAAGGTGGGCTACAGCATAGGGGGAAACTTTCCCATATGTTTCAAACCTTACCTTAAAGTACTCTTAGCTTTAGGGCTGGAGGAGTCTGAAGAGGTGAGCCAAGCTTAGTGATATATAAGGAGTTTATCTATAAGGCAGGAAAATGTTAGTTCAGATAACAAAGGTTAAAATAATTGGTCATCAAGGATTCTGAGATAGCTCAAGATAGTTTTGGCTCTCGGCCGACAACATTCCTTTTCTGCACCATCACAATATTCTAGACACCCAAGGTCACAGAGTTCAGGGCATCCTTAATATAGACACAGCCTCTTCAGAGATCTTCAGTTTGCAATAGCTTTGGAGGACTTCTATTTCCTGTGACCAAAGAACCTTGGCTGACACAGGGAGGAGCAGTTTTCAACTCAATTTATAGAGGATGCAACCAAACATGAGACAGGTTCACCAAAGCTGATTTGTAGCAAGCTGGGAGTCAGCCTAGTTTTTCTAACTTTATAACCTTATTGTTTTCCATTTCACTTGCTGGCTAAATGACCAAGAAAGATCAATTCATCTACTTTATTCCTAAAATATTCTGTGACCGTTGCCCAGCATATATCAGAGAAAAGAAAATTACTCTTCAGTTGCTTTGTAATATCCTTGATGAAAATTGAATGCATTACAAACTGCAAATGTGAAAATTCAGTTGTAAACTGGGTAGCAAGGACTGTGAGTCTGGGTGCTTAAATACGAAGGCAAACAGTGTCTTTAAATTGTCAGCAACTTGCTAACCTTGGCAGTGTTATGAAAATTATTATCACTAAATAAATGTCTGTGGTGTGCACACCAGGGCAGTTCTACATAGTTACCAGAGTGAGAAGCAGCCCTCCAAGATGCAGCAGCTGCTCCTGAGAGTGACAATCTGAGACTTATTTGATGCCACTGCTTGCATTGACTCTATGGCATGTTAGTGCTCATGGTCTGACCCTCCTACCACAAAGATTTCTGAGCCTTCTGTCTTACCTCAAGTGCATCTGCCGTAGATAATAGCTGCCCTTCCTTTTTCTTTGTTTTTGACAGAGACCCTCTCTTTTCACTCCCCCTCGCCAAATTAATTTTAACACACGACACACAGCCTCCAGACTTCATGAAACTCTACTCCGCCATTATCTGTAATGTGAAAGACAGACTGAAAATTATGTTGACATGGTTCCGAGTGAAATGTATTTTGCTAGAAAAGACATCTTTTTATGAGTGTTTACAATTAACAGTCTGATTTGAGAAATATATAGCCAGGGAAAAGTATCTGTACAGACGAATGTGAGCCATATTTTTAGGACAGTCACCCTATCAGAGACTGAATACTGTCTGCATTCACCCTGGTAATCAGTCACACTTGGACTTGGGTTAATAGCACTGAAAAAGTGTTATATTGCACGTGGGAACAAAATGACTTATAATATTAAGTGTTATCTTTGTAGATGGCTATATCTAATTCTTTTTGTCTTTAAAATTGCTATGCAGTGATAAATAGAACATTTGTTTCATAGTATCTCTAGCTTCAGTAAGTGGAGTTTTACTGTCTTCTTTTCTCCCCGGGCCAAGGGGAGCATAAACGTCAGAAGCTATTAACTTTCTGTGCCACGTTTCTCTTCATCTCATCTCCTCTGATTCTCTCTTTTGGAGGAGGAGGGCATCTAGGGCAAACACTACAGTTATTTCACTAACTTATCTTCCATTTTACTCTTGTAGTCTTCTTTTGGGGAGGGTTCTTTCTTTTGGTTCTGACCTCTCAGCTTTAAAAGTAGAGATCTTGTCCTTCCGAAACTTGACTGATGTTATTGAGATGAGTTTGGCTGATTGGATCATACTGCAGAGACTCTCACAAGCTCAGGCATGAACATGAGGAATGAATGAGGGCTGGTGGACTGAGGGCTGCTGCTGCACCCGAGCAAGACCGAATCAAGCATCTAGAGCAGGGTGGAAACATCAGGAATGAAAGAAAGAGGACATGCCAATGGGAGACAACATTAAAAACAGGGAAAATGAGAGTGTAACCCAAGGCTGGCAGGTTTTTTGTCTTTTTATTTTGTCTGTAAAAAGATAAATAGTTCATGTCTTTAAATTTGTGGGCCAGTTACTTTTGCAATTATTCAGCTCTACCAAAAGGTAGTCATAGATAAATGGGTATGGTCATTTTCCAATAAAATTGTATACATTTTAAAAATAACAAGATAACCTATGTACTCCCAAAACTATCCCTTGTTTATAAAATGTGGTGCAACAAATAAATACTACATTAGTCACTACTCGGTATGCCTGATTCTAGACCTGAAGCTTAGATTTATGAAGATTTACAAAGAAGTGGGATTACAAAGAATAATTCCCTTTTTAAACTTTTTAATTTTTAAAATATTATCTATGATTTTAATAATATTCTGAGTGTTCTATTACATAATATGATAGCAGTTTTGTACCACAAATACAGGTAAGCTTGCTATACCTTCTCCATTAAAAAGTGCTTCCAGGAATTAAGACTGGGAATCATAAACCCTGAAAACAGTGCAGTTCTGTGTAAGTGGAGAGGCTGACATTGTCCCAAACACTCCTGGAGACCTCTAAAAGCTGGTAAAAGCTGATACTTCTGCTCTTGAGAATTCTGTCAATTTCCATATATACCAGTGACATACTAGAATTCAGTCAAGGCCAATGTAGGGTTTTGACACTGAGGAATAAAGGAGCAGGAGATGATAGGATTATGTGCATGATTTTGAAAAGTGTTTTGGTTGTAGGAAACAGACACGTTAATTCAGGAATTGGAGTTCTAATATAAGAAAACTGGGGTTGTTACCATTTTGCTGTACCTGAAATGAGCCCAGTTCTCATCTTGGGTAGAACTGGAATCATAATCCTTAGGTCTATTTATCACTCCTCCTGCCTTGGCGTCACACCATTAATGCACATCAGTGGTTTCCTGTATTGTTGCTTCTACACTGATTGTTAATCAGTGAACTCACAATCTGTATCTTCCATTCATGTTATCAATGGAGTTGATGTTATGGCCAAATCGGTTGTAGAGTGCCATGCTGGAGGTAGGTGATCTCTTTCACAAGGTCATACTGCTCCCCATTCTTTTTCCCATCTAGTTTCTTCTGATTCCTTACTGCTTTCAGTCTTTGATGTCCTACTCATAGATGAAAATTCAGTTAGACCCCATTTGCAAGGGACACTGGGAAATGTAACCTACCTGTATGTGTAGGAAGAACAGGAAATGGATTAGGTGGCCAACTAATAAATCTTTAAAAACACAGTAAAGTGATCTTACATATTATTATCTCTACACAAGTGCTGTTTAACTTCTATTTGTTTAACTGCCTCAGGTCTCTAAAATCACTAGAAGAAATAAAATAGCATTTTTCTGTGATCATTCTACACAAAGAAAATAATGTAGATAATCAGAGATAGAGAATCCAAAGTGGTAAAATTCTCTTACATATTAAATGTAAGCCAGCATGTGTATATACTCAGTGGAGTTTATCAACACCTGTGGGAAGGAATCTTTTTCAAAACTGTTTAAAGCAGAATAACAGGAGTGTTTAAAAAGAAATGTTGGCTTTGGTGTCATCCCAACAGCTAACACTGTCCTAGAGTTTCAGGGACCCATTATCACCCATGTAATGTAACCTTTGGATCAGAAAACAAGGCCATAAACATATCGGCTCTGAACAACTGTTTTACAAATCATAGAGGAGAAGCTGTATTCTATGTGGGAGAGTCAAGCACATGGAAACTCTGTTCTTGGCTCTGATATTATCTAGATGGGTGATCTTGGATATTTTACTTCATTTCTATATTTTTGCTAATACTTTGTGATTTTTCAAATATATGTTTAAATAAAATACATACATATATGTATCATTTTAAAGAATAGTAAAGACAGATGTGTATTTTCAGTGGTGATGCTGAGTACAGTAGTCTATTATGGAGGAGATACGTTTTTCCTTTTTGTTGCTGTTGTTAACTGCCCTTTCCATGGAATCATCCTCTATGATAAAGTGAGATTGGATGGACTGGTTTAGAGACAGCACCTGTGAAACAGACAGGTACGTAATTCTGTCCTTTCCTGTCTGGCAAGAAGACTTTGAAAACCACCTGCAAGTCACAGGGTCTGTGTTGATTTTTTATGGGACTGTGTTCCCAGGATGTTATCCTGAATGGAGAACTAGGGTGAGGAAAATGAAGTTAGACAGGAAGTGAACAACTCTGAGAAGATTCTACACCCCAGTCATGGAGCAGTGGGGTCCCTGGGTCTTTGACTTGCTCTTTACTATGGCTATCTTGCCGTGGTGTCCAGTTCCTTGCTCTGGATATCTAGCTGATGACAATCTTTTGCACCCATTCCCTTATCTCTGTTTCCTCAACTTATGTCTGTTTCTTCCAAGAGCACACTCCATCTATTGAGCATATCCTCATCTAGAAAAAAGGAACAAGAGGCTCCCTCCTCTGGTTCCACCCCTTTTCTGACTTTAACAGTGTGTACTTTTAAGGAATAACTAGAAACTAAACCCTTGTTCTTGTCTCTGTTAGGTCAGGGAGGGACCTCACTGGATATCACTTGACACAAGCAAGAATGATCATGTGGCAGGCAAGAAAGAGGCTGATAGTGGCTTGTGTAATCAAGGCCCCACCGTGACTTCTGCACAGTGTTTTCTGTGCTGGTGTTGCAGGCAGCCAGCCTTGATGAGGAGATAATGTTTTCCCTGGATTTAATTGATACTAGAAATAATATTATAAGGAATTAATTAGAAGCCTTGGAATATTGAAAACCGTTTGCTCCAGGATGCTGTCTTTTTTTATTATGAATCTGGGAATGTGAGGTGTAGACAGGATGTTTACCAGGAAGATATTATAGACATTTTGCAAACAGCATGGAGCAAAGGCCCCTTTGTGATGATGGCTCCCTCAGGGACAGTTCAACAGTTCCCATGAGTCCAAAGCTCTTGGAAAAATAAACGCATCAGACAGTTCCTGACAAGACACTTGGCTTAGCTCTAAGAAATTGAGTCCTTGATTTATGAAATGTGTCCTAACCATGGCATATGAGTTAAGAAGCACTTCGATTTGAAAGAGAAATAGGAAAAAAGAGTTGGGAGAGGAAACACAGTCAACAACACTAGCAAAACTGGCTTTTGGGATCAGAGTACGTAAGAGACAGAAACATCCAGAATCATCTCCAAGATTCACTTCAGGGAATTTACCCAAAGAGATGAATCAGAGCTTTTAGTATCGGCCAAGTAATGGCAGCATGTTGGTACGTGGGTCTTGTATTACTGGGAGGCTTAAGTCCTTATTAACAACTGAAACTAATAGCAAAATGTGTAAAAGGAGGCTTTAGAGAATTCACAGCAAGGGAAGATTTTAAGCATGTTATCAATGCAATTTTGCACTTAAGAATTCATTCAGCTCAGGATTAGATGGTGCTGACTATAAGGAAAAGTGAGTTTGGTAACCCCAGCTATATCTTCAATCCATGTATATATTTGGAGATTACAATTACTATGGTATTTTTTAAACACCTTTTCTGGATACTGTTCTTCCATGAAATCCTAGTTTTGAGGTAATCTGAAAAGAGTAATTTCATAAAAATAGAGTTATCAGGCTCTGCAAACAACTTTTGGGTAAAGTTGAGACTTGAGTGACCACATGTCTTAGTTATGAAAAGATTGGATGCCTGTAAGAACATCATTGACTTAGGGTACAAGGTTGTGTGTGTGTTTAATGTATGAATATATATATATATATATATACTTTTTCTCTTTAAAAGTTTTGCCTTATTTATTATAAAGGGTGCAAATCAGTAAAAGTCAGTTGAAAGAGATGCTTAGGGCAGAGTATGGGGGTGTGTTACACATGGGCATGTCTCATTGCCAGCAAGCAAATGTGTTCACCAACTGGAAAGCTGTCATAAATCTTTTCTTACACTGAAGTGTTCAATGTAATGTTGGACATTCCAACATAACTCACAAAGAGTTCAAAAATAAAATTTATTGAACACCATCAAAGAACTGAGTTCTGGTTCATGCTAATTAAGGTCATTAGGAAAGAATGAACGAAGTCTCTATGATCCAAATAGGGAATTTAAGATACGTGTGAGATGATAGTCAATATCTGCCATTATCATTTGAATTTGGGATATTTTTGAGAATACACAAAATGATTCGAACTTAAACAAGATTTGAAAATGTGTATAGCATCAATGCCAGTATCTTACATTTCCCCAACAACAGCCTATCGTTGGATGTTTTCCACCCAAGTAGCCTTCTGTTCCTGCCTCAAACCATCCTCACAGATGTGTGCACCCTCATTCAACTCCTTCTTATCATATTGCTTGCTCAATTTATCTCTGAATGTTGTGCTCTCCAACCCACTCAATCTCACACATCACAGTAACATACATTTGCTCTTACATTTAAATCTTTGTTCCTCTTTCCTCTATGCATAGCATTATATTTGAGGAAAGAATTTTCCCTTCTTCCTATTGTATCTATGCTTTTGTTTGTTCTTACTCCCTCCTGATCAATATTAATGCCCTTATTACCATAGTGTAATTTATAAATACAGTGTCCAGAAAAGCTGTGCAATTATTAAGGGCTTGATGGGTGAGCCAAGATTTGACCTTGGCCTTTAAGGAAGAGCTACAGGTTGATCATTCAGGAGGATCAGACTCTAGTATAAGACATAAAAGCATTGGGTCTATTTTCCGAAGGGGCATTATGGTTTATCTATTCAGGGGTTTGTCCTTTATTTTCAATGACATTTTAGGCACAACTAAAACTGAGTGGAGTCATATGAAGCAGATATTTCCATGAACACTCTCTCAGTAGTTCTATATTTCACTTAATTCAAATCAAAAAGTTGAACAAAGAAAACAGTAGAGAAAGTCATTATGACCTCAGGCAGGTGGGAGTTCTGATGTGGTCTGATTTGATAGGCCAACAGGAAACACCCTAAGGAAAGCCAGGTGGTGCCAGGTATTCTTGAGGGGAAGTTATCCTTTCATCTCACCACATTTCACCTCAGCTGTACACAGCGAGATCGACCTTCAGGGATACCCACCTTGTCATGTCCAATCTGTCCTCACATTTATAGGCCAGTTAAAAATTATCCCATCATCGAAAATTTATGTTTAACAAACTGGAAATTCTTTTCATTGCAAATGATTGACTTTATAGGGTACCTCCAATGCACTGCAATATTTGTTTACTCAGTGAGCAGGAAAATTAAGGAAGAAGTTAAATGAAAACTTCATTGAAAAATATTTGAAAGTTTCTTTGTAAATGGTATAGAATCATTTGGAGGAAGGAGTAAGGATCATTGCTAGATGAATAGCAATTCTATTAATTTTAAAGCATTTCAGGGAAATTTCTGCTTTATAATATAAGATTCATCTACAAATCTTAGATGTAACATATATGTTTATTATGAGCTAGATATCGCTGTGGATACTCTCCCCACTACCTGTATACAAATACATATATATGTATGTTATATTTAGGCCTACACGTTATTTTTATTTTAATTTAAAGCTTATCTGCATAGTCTTTGAACTCTGGGTTCATTGTATTCTGAGATTAACTAATTATATGGCAAGAGGAACTAGGAATCAGTCCTAATCATAGACTAATACTAAGACAAACTTTGAAGTACATTAGTCACACTCATTGTTTGAGTCAAAACTGCTTTACTGTGATATGTTAGTAGTCGTTAAATATTTTACTAACAAAGTCCTCTTAGTTATAGATTCAAGATTCCTTTGTCCAATAAAGGTTGTTGACCTGGTAAATAACAGGACAATAAATTAATCAATGGCTAAAATTCAGAGCAAGGGCAATCATCACAACCACACCCTAAAATTTAGAAAGCCTGAGAATGTTGTAGCAGTACTGAATGACAAAAGAAAACAAAGTTGAAAACAGGATCACCTTGAAACTTCAGTCTGCTCATTAGATTCTGTGATTTCTATGAAAGACAAAAGTACAACTGAGAGGAGCGAGTTTTACAGTAGACATCTCTCAGATTCTTTTATATTGGGAATATAATTTTAAGCTTGAGAATTGAGAGTTTTCTCTCATGCATACTGAGATTTATAGGGTATTGTGTCCAAAGATGTTCACAAGGCATAACTTTTGCTGTCTGTACAACCTGCAAATGATCCAAAGGCTAGAGTTATAATTAAGGGCCTTGTTATACCATAAAAGATTTTCAAATTTTAATCTATGACAACCCACACAGTGTTCAGGGTTTAAATACTTTATTGACCAGGCTGGCAGGCTGACTCCTCTGTCAGAGCTGGGAGAGCCCTGCTTCAATTTATCTCTCCCACACTACATATTTGTAGCCATAAATCTTTTTGCTAGGCTCTTTGAACATTAAAAATAGCCTAGCATTTCTGGCTTTGCTTATGATGCTGTGAGAGCCAAATCAAAAGTGCCAGCTCCTATGGGCTTTTCATGTAGCACTGCAGTAGGCATCGTCTACATCTGTCCTGATCCTTGATGTCTAAGTGCCAAGTCCGACGGAAGTAGCGTTTATTGTTCAGAATTGGGCTCCATCTCCCCAGTTGCCTCCCTTATCCAGAAGATTGAAGCTGAGCCTGGACTGAGCTGGTCCTGGGCCATGGTGCATCAGATGAGTCCCTTCCTTCTGCAGGATTCCCACTAGATGGAGCACAATAGCTGCACTACCAGCTGAGCCTGGCCTCTGGCTTTTCACTGGGACCACAGGAGACAGGCAGAGGATGCGGTAAAGGTCATTCATTACTTTCTGAAGGCTCAAAAAAATTCATTTCATGGTTCAGACTCACATAGATGACAACATTATGTTGTCTCTCCAGTATAAAACACTGAAGGAGTTAGTAGGATCCAAATGTACCATGGATATTTTAAAAGTGAAAACAGAGGAAATATACAAAAAGGGGAGGTGGTAGCCATTGTTAATTCCCTGTTATTTTCTTTTAAAGTCCTGTATCATTTTCATTGTTTTGTTTTGATTGGTTTTACTCCATTCTGTTTGAGTTGATTTTATTATATCTGATGGTATAGGTAGCTATTTCAAAGAAAGAAGATATATTTATGGTAACCATTGTTGATTTCCTATTATGTTGTTCTGAAGTCCTGTATCACCTTCACAGTTTTGCTTTGACTTGTTTTCTTCTGTTTCATTTGGTTTGATTTTAATATATCCGATGGTATGGACAGATATTTTGAAGGTAACAAGAGGCATTATTGTAGCCACTGTTGACTTTCTATGATCTTGTTTTGAAATCCTGAATCACTTCCAATGTTTTGTTTTGATTGGCTTTATGTTATTTTATTTATTTATTTATCTATTTATTTATTTTTTGTCTTTTTCGTTTTTATCGGTACCAGGGATCGAACTCACGACTGGCTGCTTGCAAGGCAGGCGCTTATGCTGCTGAGCTAAATCCCCAGCCCCCTGTTATTTTATTTTATTTGGTTTTATTCTCTTAAAAAAAAAAGTTAAATAAAAGATTCATTTTTTGTGTAGATCCAGATGCAGGACTTCCCTTGAGAACTACATTGACCACTTGTAGCAGCCAGGTGTTTGGAGAAAAGAATAATGTGTCCAAGATGCAGTGCTATTTTATGAATTTGAGTTTCAAACATAGGAATGTTATTTGCTTGAATTTTATTCCAGGAATGAATAGAATGAAATTTTATTGAGTGATCCCACAGACAATATGGGGTAATTTCTGTATACCTTCCTTTTTGTTGTTTTTTCTTAATCTTTAAAAATAATCATTTTTATTGAGGAATAATGGACATTTAATAAACCGTGAATATTTATAGTATACAAATAATATTTTTTATTTTGATGGTTTCCATAGAATACTCACCACAGTCCAGATAATAACTACATTAGTCAGTCCTTAAAGTCTCCTTGGTCCTTTGGACCATCTCTTTTGTGTCCCTTCTGACCCTGTTCCCATCTCCAGGCAAACACTGATCTATTTTCAGTTACTATAAGTTTATATTCTCTAAACTTTGATATAAAAGACATAAACTGTATGCATTATTTTTGCTTAGCTTCTTTTCCTCAGCACAATCATCTTAAGATATATGCATATTTTATCCTGTGTCCTGAATAGTCCATTCTTTTTTATTGCTGAGTAATACTCCATATATTTTGTTTATCCATTCCCCTGACATTAGAAATCTGATTTATTTTCATTTTGAAGCTGTTTGAAATAAAATTACTATGAACATGTGTGCATGAAATTTTCTGTACTTTTATTTCTCATGGCTAAACGCATAGGAATGCAGCAGATACTCCTAGGTGGATATACAGAAGTATAATAGAGTTATACTAAAGTCATCCTAGCTACTTTTGTTGTGATTCCTACTGGGAGACATGAACTATCCAGCCCACAGTGCCATCTGCAACATTTTTGACCTCTTATCAGGAGCCACAAGTCAAAGTGTCAAAGACTAGACTAGACAAAGAGAACAATTGATGAGGGGATATAAATGACAGGACATCAATAGGGAAAGTCCAATTTATGAGCTTCCAAGAACAAAAGAAGCATTTTTGCAGAACAATATTAGTCAGCAATGTGGATTAATTAATATGGATTAAAGTTCCTGACCACTTTTCCATGGAATGAAAGGAAGATAGCTATATTTTGTCTTCCATTTTGCATAAATCACTAAATGTTGCTCGTATATTGAGTAAAGAGTACTTAAATTAAAAAAAATGTTTATTAGACTTTTCTTCTCAAAGCGAAATACGGTTTTCACAAAGAGAAACAGTGTGGCCATTTAGCCCAAATTTCTAGAGCAAAAGTCTCTTTTATAACCTCTTAGAACATACCAAATGACCACAAGCTTACTCCCTCTTGGGGAAATATATTTCTACAGTCAAGAACTATGATAACATTATAGATTTATATTTAAGTAATTAATAATTACTGATCTAGGAACATGAAGTGAGTGAGAATCACGCTGTCTGTGTGGTGCTGCTCAAAGCAGGGTAACAGTGCACAGTAG
Source organism: Cavia porcellus (assembly GCF_034190915.1). NCBI lineage: Eukaryota > Metazoa > Chordata > Mammalia > Rodentia > Caviidae > Cavia > Cavia porcellus. The sequence continues at coordinate 33,318,166 of NW_026947501.1, forward strand.
CCACACTGGACGTCCACCTGCCACATTCCTTCTATTTCCCTCATCTGCACATCACAGAACCACAAGATTAGGCAGCTCCTTGGAGATCATGTGTCTCAGACACTGCTGAACTGTGGTCCTACCAAGCAGTGTTAGAATGGGGAGGAGGAAAGGAAGCTGTTAACTAGAGTCTTCTGTCCATGTGCTTTACAAGAACTTTACCCATGCATTTTCTAAAATCAGGAACTCACTATTTAGAGAAGAAAACTAGGAAAAATAGCATCCAGGAAAAACCATTGATATGATTTAATTCTCTCTCATCAAATGAAGAGCCTGAACCCTTAAGAAATGAGATGACTTGCTCTTGCCAGAGGTCATGTATTAGTGGTAGAGCCAGAGCAAAACACGGAGCTACGGGAAGTTAGATTAGTGCACCTTTCATAAGGCCGTATTTTGTATTTAATTTCAAGGATAGCAAACTATAAATGGTCATCCATGGTTAATTCTAACCTAAGAACTAACTTGTCACTACTGTGATACTGACCAGTCCCTCTTCAGACTATCAAACCAACCACAAGAGAAATGCATACATATATCACAAGAGGTGGAACACAATGCAGTGTATAAATGGTAGAAAAATTAACTGCAGCTGATGAGATGTTTGATTCTGATTCTACCTAAAGCACGATGGCTGGGTTTTGGTGCCAGTACACCACTGCAGTTTTAGCATTGGAGTTTAACAGGACTTCGAATTGGATATCAGCAGCCTAGAGTACAAAGCAAGACTATTAAAACTAAAAAAGAAGAAGCAGAAGCAGGATCAGGAGCAGGAGTGGAAGAGGAAGAGGAAGAATAAGGTGAAGAAGAAGAAGGAAGAGGAAGAAGAAGGAAGGGGGGGGAAGAGGGGGAAGGGGAAGGGGAAAGGGAGGAGGAGGAGGAGGAGGAGGAGGAGGAGGAGGAGGAGGAGGAGAAGGAGAAGGAGAAGGAGAAGGAGAAGGAGAAGGAGAAGGAGAAGGAGAAGGAGAAGGAGAAGGAGAAGGAGAAGGAGAAGGAGAAGGAGAAGGAGAAGGAGAAGGAGAAGGAGGAGAAGGAGCACAGTGGCCAGAATCAGGTGCCACAGCATTTGATAGTAATTGCAGATAACAGAAATAAAAATACATGGAGTGAACCCACTAGAAGCCTCCTTATTTATTCCTCAGTGATGTGTTTATCATTCTTGTATTTATTTAAACAAATTTTGGCCAAGACACAAGCAAATATATGGGTATAATATTTTGCAGAATTTCATCTACAACTCTAGCCATGCATTAGAATATATACATATTATGTAATCTGCATAACTTATTAGCTGCATAATATCAATACAATTATGTCTTTTTGAAGTTTGAACATGAAATCAGAATACAGACCTACAATGTTATTTTAAACACATAGTAACAGGAAAAGGCATGTGGGGAATAAATATGCATGAGGCACTCAGATACAATTATTTCATAACTTTTATCATTTCATAATTTATCCTGTTTAATGTATTCTTCAGTGCCATCAGCAGACAGATAAAATAATTCTCTCAAGGTCACAAGCCTAGTTTAAGATTTAGACACACTTCTGTTTCATATCAAAACTCATGCTCTTTCTAATACCCATAATATCAATTTTAGGTGTTCAATATTAATATTTGAGAAAGAATGAGAAAAAAAGAAGTCATAGTTCTGTCCATAATTCTGGTTCTTTGATGCATTTCTCCACAATTAACCTTGGCGTGGCTGTCCCAAAGCTTAGATCTGGACCAGAAGGACTGTTAATGTGACAGAAAGATGTTGGACCCCAGAAGTCACGCAGGGCACTGGAATCTCAGCTCTGCTGTTTACTATCCTAGGAAATGAAGAGCAGCCATCCTCAGCATGGCACTCACAGAGAGATTTGTCAGGATGGTTGTCATTTCCACGCCACCCAAGATAGCTCAGCGGAAACACGAGGAAAGCCACGTAGAGAAACTAGCATGCCTCCAACCCAGAGCCAGGCGGGGGAGGACTCTTCAGCTGCCCCTAAAATTGGTTTATGTGTGTATGACAAAGCAGGTGTTTTTCCTGTGCAAAGCCTAAAACAAACAGAAGATTATAAAGTGCACAAAAAGATTTTCCACGCTGCTGAGCCTTGCAAAGTGTTCACACTTGAATTCCTCTTTTTGAATTCATTATCTCAAGACAGCATTTGGTTTGGAAAGCCAGGGCAGCTGAGCTGAAAATGCATGCTGTTATTACTCAAGGTTTCTGGGAATAAACTGTAAAGGCTGCAGTGTTCAGAAGCAGCTTTGCTCTTTGTAGATTCTTTATCAATGTACCTGCTTCTTACATAATCATCGGCAAACATGAGACTCCATGTGCAATATTAAATTGATGGCATTTATTTTGAAATGTTAACTTTATCTGAAACACAGAATTAGTACCTTCTAAAACTCAAATCGCATATATCATCTGCAACCATTCTTTAAATTAAAATATTTTAGAGTATAAATGTCTAGATCTTATCCACTTACTGGCCTTAAATGACTCTTAGCTTATTGTTTCCTCTCATGTTTCACTTCTGCATCCTGCGCCTTTTCTCCTGTGTTCTTCCTTTCTTTTCCCCAGTAATCTCACTGTCACTCAAGGTCCAAATTCCTGTCCCTTCTTCAAGATCTATGAAACCACCAAAACCTAGGTGGCCTCTCATTTCCCTGACTCCCGATGACATTCGTTTTCTGTTCTTGTAACCCACAGCTAATCAAGTGGTACTACATTTTACTACTCTATTTTACTACTACATTTTACTACTACATTTTACTACTCTATTTTAATCATCAATAATGGTTTAAAACTCCCAGTGGACTGGCTACTCCTTCAAAGCCAGGCCCCATGTACCTGTGGTGAGTGTCTGCATCACATCTTGTGCCTGCATCCTGTGAGATGGACTTCATGCAAATAGTGGGGAGATTAATTGGTAAAAGTATCCTATTAAATAATCAGTTGCTAATGATGCGAAAACACTTGCACGCATTTCTTACATTTTCTTTAGCTGTTTCATAACTGGTAGAGCTCATTTCTAACCCCAGTTCACGCACGGCCTCACAGGAGGTTGTTTAACGGGCCCGGGAGTGAGAAAGTTACTGAAAGGAGGCATAAATCCCTGTTAACTGCTACTGTTCACAGTTTGCTACTGGAAGTAGTAAGGTAAATTTCAGTGCATGTATATAATATAACTGTATTGATTTAACTGCCTTCTTCAGAATTATTAGTGCAATTAAATTGACCTTTTGCTAGTATAGAAATAACCAGGTTAATGAAAAATGAACCATTGAATAGGGCATAAATCAGAAATGGCAGATTAAAGAGCACTGGATGTGAAGACTCTGTAAAAGGCACAATATAGATCTATTGAGTGACATTGTGCCAAATGGATAAATACTGCTTACAAACCTAAAAACATTAGCTGGATAGTGGTGATGTCATAATACCACAGGGCACATCCTAGATGGAACTGTGTACTGAGGAATAACTTGGTTGCCCTAAGTTGATGCTAGATTCAGAGTCACATTGCAATAAAGTAACCACAATGCAATAGAAACTACTAGTTAAGTCCAATTTCCAGAAATCAACAAATATCCCCTGTTTTAGCACCAGGCCACCATCAATAGCTGATTAATTACAGAATATCTGAGACATGAGATTGACTAAAATTGGAACCAAGACCTTTTGTACCTTAGTACAGCTCTTGAAACATGGTTCCATTTATCTCTGCTCAGGGTCTTACATTCAAATGGGAAATAGCTCATTGGATGCATCGATTGTTTGATAAGCATCACTTCTTTGAGAAAGCAGCAGTTAGTGAGTTCTACATGATACATGACATCATTATAAGACAGAAAAAGTAATGCAGGGGAGAGTCATTACCCATGACACACTCTATGTGACAGATTACTATGTGTACATCCCACTTATATCTATAAATCCTTCCAAATTGAAGTCTCTTGGAAGTGCATATTAAAATGATCTGCAGCCATAAAATCATCAGTATCTTTGGAGGAAAGAAGGTTGGACTTTTATATCCACATATGACCAGAGAATGTAAGTCATTATGACAAAATTGAAGCATGAGAACTACCCTAATGAGACTTACAAGTTAGTATGCAACTGCAGAGACAGAACAGATAGAATTCCACTTGATTAGAGGTGGATAAATCTGGGAATGGGGCGGGGAGTTACCCCAAAGCAAACACATAGGAAGCAAAAACTTAAGTAAGCAGGAAAACATCACAGACTAGATATCTACTGCTATTCCCCAGACTTGCAATGTAAAAGGAAAATTATTGGCACTCAGTGGACATGAAATTAAGTTTTTAAATTATTATGTTATAGGTAGTATATGTGCCAAGAAGAAAAAAGAGCAAGGGTTAGAGTCTAGAAATCATGTACATTTCCTAGGTAGATTTAGGAGGAAGAGGCAATGAACACGAATAGTCACACTTTGAAAAATAAGCAATATTCTCATTCTTTTTAAAAAGGACACATTGCTAGGGAAAGAGTCAGATAGTTGCAAATTCTTGATGATATCTGAAATTCTCTTATGATATAGAGACTGTCCTTGTTAGAAAAGAATGAACATGAGGTACAGATGCTGATGCCTGATACTGTTCAATGGGTACAAAAGCATTAAATTGGGAGATTTTAGATGCTCTATTGCCAAAAATAGTAACTCTGTTTATTACATCATTTTGACCATTGTACTTGAATTTTACTTTCCTCATCTATCAAATGGAGAGGCTGGAGTAGCTGATATCTCAAATCTCATAAGCCTAACCATTCTTTGTGGTCAGTTATCCAAGAGCTCCTGACTGCGAACCTCCATCCTCTGCTTTCTTTGGAGCTGTCTGTCACTTCCAGGTCTTAGGGAACGTCAGCTGATCCAGCATCGTATGTACACCAAGCCTACCCTTTGGGATTGGGAAAAAAACTCAAAATGTCTTTTGCTTTTCTCTTTTTGGCCTTAATCAGAAGGTGCTGCTTCCTGACATGTCACTCATCCATTCTTTTTCTGAATAAAATTTTCTGTGCCATCTTCCCTGGGTTGTTTCTGTCCAGCTTTCAGATCCCTTCTAAATGAATTTTCTTTGGCAAAAACCCTCACCCATAGGCTTGTGTAACTTAGATTATGTAGGGGAATATCCAGGACTTAATAAGGCATGAAGTCTGGAGGAAAATAAAATTAGAAGGCAAAATTGATGCTCAGGTTGGTTGATTATCAGAAACTCAGATTAAATATCCCAAGTGATAATCTTCAGCAAAATTGAGATCTCGAATTTCTCACTGAAGCCTTCTAAATACTAGAATTAAAGAACAATTTACACTTGACACTCATGTAATTTTTTTTAAAATTGGTTGAGCTGATTTCTTTGGACTTCAAGCTACATATTGGGAACTGAGAGCATTTTATCTGGTAGAAATACAGACTAGTCCCTCTCCTCTCCTCTCCTCTCCTCTCCTCTCCTCTCCTCTCCTCTCCTCTCCTCTCCTCTCCTCTCCTCTCCTCTCCTCTCCTCTCCTCTCCTCTCCTTCCCTCCCCTCCCCTCCCCTCCCCCTCCTCCCCTCCCCTGTCCTTGTCTCTCTCTCCTCTTCACTTTTCTCCCCCTCCCTCCTTTTATTATTTTTCAGAGTCTCCTTTACCCTTTTCCTAACTTTTCTTTTGCACCATCTACTGAGCAGAGGTTGGTTAGTAGGCTCTTGTTAAGATAGATGGAACTGTAGACACATTCTGAAGTGCAGCCTGTCTCCATCTGCTTTGGAAATAGTTCACAAATTCTTTTTGTTATTTCTGCTGCAATCTTCAATCTCCTGCCAGAGGAAATTTAGTTATTTGTTTGGTGGATAGGAGAGATTCCAGAGCTTTTATCCCTAATTTGTTCCCCACTCTTTGTGTTTTGCCTATAACATCTGACTAAGGGCTTGATGGGTCTCATTTTATTTCTTGAAATTCACTGCATGAAAAACTGTTTTATTCTATTAATGTCGCATTTTGTCATATTTATTAAAGACAAGCATAGTCACGTGGCAGCCTGGTTTGTGACTGCCATCTTCAAGCCACTGAGATGCTTCCCTGCAGCGTCTGCCCCACCCAGATACTGGAGGATCCTTGAAGTCTTGCCCCAGGGGATGCCAGCACTCCCCGTTGAGCTGATATCTCTTCCTGATTCCTTTCTATTCTAGATGGTGGTGAATGTGCCTCTACAATATAAGGTGTTGGCCCCCACAATGAAAAGAGATATAACTAACAAGTATGTCAGACCCAATTTGGTAGCAAAGTATGAACATTTCTCTAATTAATTAAAAAATTATTCAATAAAGTATCTGAAGGTCAGATCTAACTAGGGTTGATACTGATGAAAAATAACAGAGGTGAGGAGAGATTGTTTGATAAAACTGGAAACCCTTATCATTTTGATGCTGCACATTGTGATCTACAGCTCCTGAAATTTTTTTTCTTGTGAGATTCTTTAACACGTTTCACTCTTTCATTGTTGGCAAGAAAACGTGAAGCTGTGGTGTCATTTCCACAGCATGCTCTTGTTTCTACACAAAGAAACCCGGCAGACAATGTAAACCTAAACACAGACAGAGGAAATCACGGTCTGTGTCTAGTACCTTGATCTCCTACTCATTCTTCCCTTGGCCACCATGAAATTTTTAAAAATCTTTTTCACAACATTGATATAAAATTGTATGCATTTACTGCATGAAGCAGGATGTCCTGAAATAAATATATATATATATATATATATATATATATATATATATATATAAGCAATGTGGAGTGTCTCAAGCCGACTACTTAACACATACACCACCTTATTTAACTATCATTATTGTGGTGAAAACACTTCCCATCTACTTCTTTGAGCACTTTTCAGAAACACGTTAAATACAGTGGACATGTCGCACAGTGGATGCCATATACTTACTCCTTTTGTCTTACTAAACTTTTTAAAAAGTTCTTTGACTAACATCTCTCTCCCCTTCACCCTCAACCGTCTTAGCCCCTGGTAGTTTCTGTTCTTCTCTCTACTTCTATGAGATCAATATTTTCAGATTTCACCTATATGTGATCACAATATGTGATACTTGTGTTTCTGTGCCTGACTTATTTTAGATGACAGAATGTCCTCTTGCTTCACCCATGTTTTCAAAAATGACAAGATGTCACTTTTTATGTCTAAATAGTGATATTAACATTTGCTGTTACCATGCATTCATTTATGGACTCAGGCAAATTTTATATTTGAGTATTGTAAATAATACAGCAATAAACATAAGGGTACCAGTGTCTCTCTGATATTAACTTTCCAGCTTTTGATGTGTATTTAGTAGTATGTTTGTAAAATGCTATTATAGTCCCACTGTTACTCCTGAGGACCACTTATATAGTATAGGATGGATATGTGATGGAATTCACATTTCCATCAACAGTGTACAGGGTTTCCCTTTACTGTGTGTCTGTGTCATCTTGTTATCATCAATCTTTTTGATAGTAGCCATTCTCACTGGTGTGAAGTAATATTCCCTTGTGATTTTTAAATTTTGTTTCCCTGGTTATTATTAGTGCTTTTGAGCTTCTTTTTTTTTTTTAATGTATCCATTGTCCATCTATGTGTCTTTGGAGAGATATCTATTCAGGTTCTTTGCTCATTTTTAAATTGAGTTGATTTTTTTGCTATTGAGTGTATTTTTAAATGTATTTTGATTAGTAAAACCCTTGGATAAATAATTTGCAAACATTTTCTTCCATTGCATAGGTTTTCGCTTCATTATATTCATTGTTTTGTTTGCTGTGCAGAAATTTTGTAGACACCCTATCTATTTTTGTTTGTCTCTGCTTTTAGATTCATATCCAAAACATCACTGACAGACAAACATAATGAAATTTTCATCTTTTATTATGGGAGTTTTATATTTTGAGGTCTTATACACAGATCTTTGATTCAGTTTCATTGATTTGCATATATGGTGAGAAGATTTTTAATTTCTGTCTCTTCTACATGGCCATCCAGTTCTCCCAATGCCTAATTTATTTTACTATACTGTCCTTTCTCCAATATGTTTTCTTCACACCTATGTCAAAAATCAATTGCCTACAAATACACAAACTTTTGGAGAGGCCATCTTGGTTTAACCATTTTTATGTCAGTACCATGATGCTTTAGTTACTGTAGCACTGTAGTGTATTTTGACAGCAGGTTGTTAGGTACTATGATTCCTACAGCTTTATTATTGTTTTATGTTTGTTTCTTTATCAAGATTTTTTTGGTTACTCAGTCTTTAGTGGTTCCCTACAAATTTTAGGTTTTTTAATCAAATTTCTAAGAAAAATACTACTGTTATTTTGGTACGAATCCATGTATCAGGTCATGTTTAATCTTAATACCAATGTAGGTAACATGAACATTTTAACAATATTAATTCTCCCAACCCATGAACAAGGAATATATTATAATTTGTTTATATCTTCCTCAAAAATCTTTAGTAGTGGTTTATAATTTTTAGTCCTTTGCCTCCTCGGTGAGATTAATTCCTAAGTATTTTATCTTTTGTAGCTATCATAAATATGTTTGTTTCCTAATTTATTTTCTAGGCAGTTCATATTTAATATATATTAGTGTTCGTAATTTTTATTTGCTGATTTTACATCCTATAACGTTTGAATTTGTCTATTAAATCTAACAGGTTGTTTGGTGGCATCTTTAAGGTTTTCAATGTTATAGAATAATTTCATCTCAAAATGGAGAATTTTTAAACTAGTTCCCTTCCCATTTGAATGTCTTTTGCTTCTTTCTCTTGCCTGATTTCTATGGCCAGGACTCAACACTATATTAAAAGTACTGAAAAAAAATCATTGCCTTATTCTGGATCTTACAGAAAAGCTTTCCTTTCTCCATTGAGTGTGATATTGACTTGCATTTTGGACTTCATAATGACGTAAATTTCATCTATCACTAATTTGTTGGAAAATTATCATGAAATTTTGTCTTATGTTTTTCCACATCCATTGAAATAACCATATGATTTTTGTCCCTCATTGTCATATATGTAATTTGTCACATTTATTTTCTTTCATACCTTGAATCATCCTTACACTCCTGGAATGAATACCAGCTGAGTATGTTGAATTATCTTTTTAATGTGAAGTTGATTATGATTCGTTAGAATTTTGTGTAAGTGTTCATCACAATCATTGACTTCTGGTTATCTGTATGAATATATGCATGTATGTGTGTGTGTTATTATTTATTTATTACTAGGAATCGAGCTCAGGACCTTGCACTTGCCAGGCAAGTGCTATGCCTCTGAGCTATGTCTCCTGTTCTAGCCTCTGTATATATAGTGTGTTTGCCTGCCTTTAGTATCACCATGATACCAGTCTACAAAGTGAGCTTAGAATTATTCACTGTGCAGCAAGTTTTTCAAAGACTTTTGGAAGAATTGATATTTTTTTCTTTAAATAGTTGATAAAACCTAGCCATCAAGCCCTGAGCTTTTCTTGAGTAGAAGACATTTTTTTGCATTCATTCTTCTTACCTGTTACTTATTAAACTAGTGTTTTTAAAAATTATTTGGTTTTGGCAAGTTGTATGCATCACAATATTTATCTACTTTCTCCAAACTATTCAGTTTGTTCACATACAATTGAATATATGAATCTTTGTGTTTCTATTGGATCAGTAATAGTGTCTTCATTTTACTTCCGACTTTATTTGAGATGTTTTCTATTTAAAAAAAAATTAGTGGGATCAGGCATAGAGGTTAGTAGCACATTTACCTGCCTGGCAAGTGTGAGGTGTGAGCTTGATCCCTGGTACAAATATATATGTATATACTTTGTAAGTTTAAAAAACTTAGTTTTAGAAGTCTTTTTCTACATAGCTGTTTTTAGTCTCTCACATTTATTTCTGATTTACAATTTATTGTATACTTTCATCTTCAGCTTGAGCTTAGATTTCTTTTTTCCTTGTTTTTCTAGTTCCTTGTGAAAAAAACTTTTTTGAGATCTTTCTTCTTTTTATTGTAAAGGTATTTATTCCTATAAACTTCTTCTTTTAGAATTGCTTTTACTGTGTCCTATAAACTTTGGTATGCTGTATTTTATTATTATTAACTCCCCACATAAATTGTTTATTTTCCATGATAATTTTTTCATTAGGTAATTGGCTGATAGGGGGGATATTGTTTCTTTTTTTTTTTTCATTTATGTGTAAATTTTCTGAGATTTCTCCTGTTACTGATTTCTAATACTATACTTTTGTGGGCACAAAAAGTTCTTGTACGATTTCAGTCTCTTTATATTCTGAGAATTCATTTTGTTATGTATGATTTCTCCTAAAGAAAATTTCGTGTGCACTTGAGAAGAACATGTATCCTGCATCAGTTGGATGGGATGTTCTATGTATCTATTAGATATATCTGATTTGACATATAGTTTAATTCCAACATTACCTTATTGGTTTTCTGTCTGGGTGATCTGTCTATTGCCAAGTGAGATGTTAAAATCACCTGAAGTTATAATATAACCATCTATCATTATGTACAATAACAATTTTGTTTTTCTCTTTTCACAGTTTTTCCTCTTTTTACTTAAAGTCTTATTTTATTTGTTATAGGTCTAGCTACACATTTTCTCTTTTGCAGTCCATTAGTATGAAGTATCTTATTCCATCCTTTCGCTTACCAACCCACATGTGTTCAATCTTATAGGTAAAGTGAGTCCATTGCAGGTCCTATAACAGCTTTTTTAAAAGAACCTACAAGAACGTTTTAACAAACTTCTCTTTACATAGGGCAATCACGTGGATTACTTATGATCACAAATAATTATTGGAAGATCTACAGCTACAAATTGAGGCTTACAAATCTCCCAGTAAATCTCTTTCCCCTATAACTCTATGAAAAACAGACATTTGAGAAACAAGACAAATGCATTACTGTGTTACTTATAAAGGAGTTAATGGCATAATCAATATTATCCCTAACTGAGCACATACTTTTCACCTGTCATTTTTCTAAGACATGAAAGTAGTATAATTTAATCATCATTAACAAACTATAATTGTTATTTTCATTTTTAAAATAAATAAGTAATAAGTTTGATAACTGACTCAAAATTATACTTGCGATAACTCAGAGTTTGTAAATTCAGATCTAGATCTATGGGATTCTAACATATATATTTTTAACTTCGACCTCCAGCCACCTTTCAATGTCTTCATATGATGCACATAGTTCTGATCTTTGTGAAAACAGATTAATACTCTTGTTTTCACCAAGTACTCTCTGTTATGAGAGCCCATAATTGACATTATTAAGTTTTTTAATATTACTTCATCATCGTTTCATGTTGTCTGTTTCTTTATACTTCATTGATGTTTCTTTTCTGTTTTTTCTCTGTTTCATTTTTTCTTTGTTTCATTTCTTTTATTTTTTGAAGCAATTAGAAACTTGTGTTAACCAATGATGTTTTGGAGGGACTATTGGGAATCAAACTCAGAACCTTGTACTTGCTAGGCAAGTGCTTATGCCCATGAGCTGTATTTCTGGCACTTCAACTAATTATTAATGGCAGGAATACAACCATGTTCTAGTCCCTCTTCCTATATATAGGATTCAATAGTTTGTTTCTTTTTTCTTCTCTCTTAGTCTCTGTGTTTTTATCTTGAGTTTTAAAAACATTGCAACTAGATTATTTAGGACACAGGATGCACACACACACACACACACACACATGCACACAAACACACATTTTTAGATTGATACATACAGAGAGGGGGCAGAAATGTATTTTAAGTCATCCTGTAAAGAGTTTGTGATGTGCTAAATTTCAATGACTATAAGGAATTGAAATAGAGATGTCTAGGAAGACAGTAATTCAGGATTAAATTCAGCTTATAGACATCTTTTGAAGGGTCATTAACTTGTTACTTGAAGCAGAAGACTGCTAGGACTTTCTAGGGAATACTTACACAAAAGATGTTACAATTTTGTTCTAAAATGTCCCCTCAAATGTTTGTGTGTTCAGAGATGTGGCTTTACAAAGGTGCTTAGATCATTAATTCCATGGATGGGTTCCTAGATGAATGGGTTGTTGAGAGGTGGCCTAGTTGGAGGAAGTCGGTCACAGGAAGAATAGTCTGGAAGGATATATATTTTCTTCTGCTCCCCTTTTTCATTCTTTCTACCACTCGCCTGCTGTGAGAAGAGGGAGGTACTCTGCTCCATCATGTGCTTCCTACCGTGGTATCTTGCTTCACCAAATGCCCAGAAGCAGTGGAGCTAAGTGACCATGCACTGAAACCTCTGAATCCATGAACCAAAATAAATCTTTTTTTTTTTAAAGTTGTTTTCCTTGAGTATATTGTCACAGCCAAATAACGATGACTACCACCAAAGAGAAGCAGCTTGAAGACAAAATTTTAATTAACAATAATATTTAGGAAGCCAGGGATAAGAAGAAATTAGGGGGAAAAAGACAGGAAAGGTAAAGAAGGATTTACCGGAAGGATCCATGCTATTTAACAGAGCAGATTGGGAGGTGGAATGTTTTGAAGAACTTGCCTAGAAAGTGTTCCATGGATCTGAAAGTGTGGACCAAGAGGAAACTAGATAAATGCTGTTCCATTAGGATAATTAGTATGCAGGATGCAAGATTATAAGTGCAGACAAATTAAAATGGTCAGAGGCAACCTAATGCTCTGTGACAAGCTGGTCTTCTAGCTTAGGTCTTGTACTACTTACGGACCTTTGTCAATTATTTTTCTTTCTGAGCTTAATTTCCTCCACTGTACAGTTTAATGAATGAATTATGTCTTTGAAGTATATTCCATCTCTAATACTATGTTTATCAGGATAATACTGAATATTAAGCTTTCTTCAATAACCCAACCCAACTTCAAGGAGAAACCTATTTAATCCTATTTTGTTTCTTAAATTAGAGGTCAAATGAATCTTAAGGGAGGTTATTATATTGACCTAAATATTACTATTTCTGACTTGACAATTTCTACATTTCTTGGTCATGAAAATCAGGATATAGTAGTGTCACTTTATACTATCTCATTATTAGTGTTTCTTCCCATATATTCATGAACAATTTTAGGTCAGTCCTTAGAAGTATTGATTCAGGGGTTATTAGAACTTGTATCTTGGTATCTGTCTTGTTTGTAGGCCAACTGTGTCTAGTACCTTGCGTATGTTCCTTAAACTTCACACCTTGATTTCCTCATTTTTCAAAAGTAATTTTTAAATTGATAGTAATTTTTACAGCAATAAAATTAGTATCACAGAGAAAGTTTGCTCAAATATTCCAACCGTTTACCATTCATTCCTCATTAATGTTCTGTAATTCAATCACTGTCCTCTGTTTAGAAGATCTCCAACTTCCCATTTTGAAAAACAGAAAACTGTGAGACAGTAGATTCTTCTAAACTAAACTTTTGCAAGAGAAAATCAGCAAGAATCAAGATTGTTCCTGTTGAACCAATTAGCCTCTCTGTCTCTCCCATTACATTGTAAAGAAAGTTAAACAAAGCAAAGTCTTGTTTTCTACATCTGAGGCACTTTGTCCTAGAATTATCCAGCAACTTCTGTTCCAACTCTGTACCTCCTTTGTTATTGAATAATTTTTTAAAGATTTCTGAACTCCTGAAAAAGAGAAAAAGAAGGAGAGAGACAACAGTACCAGAGACAGAGAGGATAGTAGAGCTTTCTGTACACTCTGCATCAAACTCATATCTTAAGAAAGTTCACACTATCTGGAAACATTGAAGAATCATTCAAGCTAATGATTTTTTTTTTTTTTTTTCTGTTTCTGGTGAGAATAGCCAATACTGGCAAGAAAATTGCTTTCACATTTTTAAAGCTCTACTCTATTAATAAACTTATAGATAAAATGTCAACATTTTAAATGACTGCAATTTTTGTGTTTTTAATTAATTTTCAATCAAAAAACTTGATTTAATCCACACCATTGCTTCTCATTTGTTAGATTTTGTTTGTGTAATAATCAGACTTAGAAAGTTTTCGGAATCGGTTCCTCTGGGAAACTTCAGCATGTTGCTTGTGTCTTTGTTATAATACTTAAAAATATCCGATTGTGCCTCCCATTATTTCTGCAGTATGGGGACAGAAAGCACTAAGTTGGCTGATGTTTCCTTTTGTTCCATTTTATTTCCTTGTGAATATCTCAGACAGAACCATGCACAGGAGTTATTCAATAAATATCTTCTGGATTACTAATCTCTGAAAAGGGGTTAGTTTTAAGAAGGTATTTTAAATACCTACACATTTCGCCACATGCTCAACTCTGTTCTGTTTAGAGCAACCATTTTCTCCCTTGCTTTGTGAAGTACTAGCTAGACTCTGCTGTGTAATCCTTAGTTCTTTAGAAATTCAAAGATCTTGGCTCAGCCTCTGGGGTTCTCCTGTCTTTTATGGGAGCAGTAAATTTGATCACCATCAAGGGCTGTTAAACAACATGCAGTGATAAAAATAGTTCCCTTTGCTGACATTAGGGGTTTTCTAAAATAGCTTGATAAATTCTGGTCAACAGAAACTCTTTTTGATTTCAAAAGTCAGAAAGTGAACTGTTGACACAGATCTGAACAGCTAGAAAATAAAGGGCCCTGTAGTTGCTTAGAAATGTGTCCTACGTGCTTTTACACATGACTAGTGGTTGACTGTTCCTTCCATCTATGGTATTATAATAGAAGTTATGCAAGCTCATGAGGTTACAGGAGGGCTTTGTAGGAGGCAACTTGTTTGCAAGGTGATGTATCTACAGCAGAGATAATTGGGAGGGTGGGTGGGAGTGGTAAGTTGGCAATTTAAGAAAAGAGAATTGACTTTTAACTTCTCTTATCAAATTCTCAGGAAGAAAAATAGTCATGGTATTGGTCGATACTGTAAAAAAGCCCTAGCTATAAGAATAAGACTTGGATACAGGAGCTGTTGCTTCATTTCTAATTTTCCTCTAATTTGCTACTCTTGTCCTACAGAGAGTTGCAAATTCATTTCCTAAAACTATACTTTCACACAGTTCCTTTATCATCTATTAAGTACAACCCAACGCAAAAGAAATAGCAAAGAACACTAATTTCAAAGTATAGGAACTAGGTGTCATCTATCTCCTTATGTCTCCTCAGCTATGTAAACTTGAGCAGGCTGTATAACCTAAGTGCAGCATTGACTCACTGAAAAGCATGAATTTGTACCTGGTATCTAAGTAAACATTCAGACATCTCAGTTCACTTTCAATCCCTGCTACTCTTTTGGATCCAATTTCTCCAGCTTGGTTTTCTACTAGTTCCAGAAATAAAGTATGCACAGGTTCATCCTTTGGTGCCAGTATAGTTCTGAAACTTCCAAATGTTTTAGGTAGAGCTTGTGCTTTGCAGTTCTGTGGTCTTTCCCATCTTGCATAGCTCTCATCTTCCTTCGTTTGCTGGCCCAGGAAGGATTTGAACTCTTTCTTTCTTTCTTTCTTTCTTTCTTTCTTTCTTTCTTTCTTTCTTTCTTTCTTTCTTTCTTTGTCTTTCTTTTCTTTCCCTTTCTTTTCCTTCCTTCCTTCCCTCCTTTCTTGCCCTATCTCAGTTTCAAAGTCTGTGTCCCCCCATCTCTCCTAGTTTCTGGTCATCTTACTTCAGTATATTCTCTTTACAGCCATCCTCAAACAATAACTCTTCTTTCAATTTTCATTCACTATCATACATTTTAGTACACCATGTAAAAATGATGTATTCTAAGGACATCGTTGTAGGTTGAACTTAATAAAGGATTTTACTAGTAATCAAGAGTTGTAGGATTCTAATCCCAAATCTGCTACCACAGCAAGGCTTTAGCCTCTTTTGATCTTATCTTTCTACTTTTGTATAATGACTTCCAAAAAGAGGTGGGGGAGGTAGAATGTCTGAAGGGGGAAATGAGCCTCGGGCAAGGTTATAGAGTATTGAAAGGTTAATAGCAGAAACATTCAGTTATTTTTAAAAGTAATTTGCATGTCAAACCACACATTCTTGCCAGGTGAATATAAATCCTAGGTTACTAATATATTTTGAACTCAGTGGCCTTTATGTACCATTCAGTACTGAGTCCATTTTTGAACCCTGGCTGTGTCTCTGCTTGGATGCTTTCTTTTATGGGTGCTTCTATGTTTCTTTGTAAGGTTTTCTTTTAACTTCTTCATCTGTCTTGAGTCTTGACTCATATATACCATTTGAGAAGCCCTGAGAGCACCTACCACATGCTTTTGCCTGCATTGCTTCTCAAAAAACTTTTGCTGCGATTTGCATTGAAAATGGTTTGGAGAGATGGAAAACACTTAGAAAAACAAAAAGGAAAGGATGGAGGAAAAGTATTTGAAACCGAATAAGAGGCCAGTATAAATATGAAACCAAGTGCTTTGATGCATGGTAGGACTTAGGCTTTTAAAAGAGGCAGCAGTAATGTCACTCAGATTTCTAAAATGTGAAGCTAGGGAAGCACACAGATGAGCATGTTTTCGACATTATAGCATTTTAATGTGTTAGGAAAGTTGCAGTTTATTCAGCATGAGTTAGAAAAATACTGATTTTTCTGGGTTGGGGTTGTAACTCAGTGGTAGAGCACGTTCTCTTCATGTGCAAGGCCCTGCGTGTGATCCACATTGAAGCACCGAAGAATAAGGAAGGAAAGAAAGGAGGGAGTGAGGATGGATGGAAGAAAGAAAAGGAGGAAGAAAGGATGGAGAAATAAGGAATGAAAAAATGCTGATTTTTTGTGTATATGAGTGGACTTCCCTTATTAAACTTAGAAAAATAGCATTAAATAACATAACAGGTAGTATACGACTTTAGTGAAAATTATGATTGTGTTTGTGGTACACTGCGGTGACTCTCTGCATGACGGCCACCTGACTTGACTTTGGAAATAGGGAAGCCTGTACTGAAGCCCAGCTAATCTCTTATTCTAGGTAACTGCATTAGAGAAAAGGGTCTTCTTCCCCAACAGAGGTGACCTGTATCCCAAAGATGAGAGTGATGATGCTTTGCTGCAAGCAGAATGAATTCCAGAATGATATATGCATTAGTGCTTTGAGGACTCACGAAGCCCAAAATATGAGACCAATGCAGGAGACCGTGGAAGAGTGGGAGTTTATCTCCTCCCAGCAAAGTGAGTAAATTGTTGCAGAGGTTTCCCAAACAAACCTCACGGCAGCTGAAAGTGAAGAAGCGTTTTCAGTGATTGAACTTTCACTATATAGAGGCTCCCAAAACTGTTATACAGATTTAATGCTCTCCTGATTAAAATACCATTAGCATGTCTCACTGATCTAGTGAAAACATTCCTAAAATTCATCTGAAACCCAAACAGACTTAGAACAGCAACAGCCTGAACAACAAAGGGAAGGCAGGAGCAATCACAATCCTAGACTTGAAATTATACTACAAAGCTACTGTGATAAAATCAGTATGGTGCTAGAAAAAAAAAATACAGACCTGAGGATCAGTGGAACAGATTAGAAGATGGAAGCATAATTAAACACATACTCATCCACCTTGTCTTTGACAAAGCACCAAACATATTCACTGTAAGAAAGGTTCTTTAGTAAATGGTGCTGAAAATACTGACTTTCCACGTGTTGAAGACTAAAGCTAGACCCATGCCTATCATCATGCACTAAACTAAAGTAAAAATGTATAACAGATCTAAATATTAGAACAGAAACACTAAATGTACTGGAGAAAAATGTAGGTAGAAATCTTAAAGACATAGGAGCACTCAGAGATTTCATGAATGAAAACCAAACAAATGAGAAATACATGAAAGAATGAACAACGCCGGTCTCATCTTATTAAAAAGTTTTTGCAACTTGAAATAAATCACAAACAGAGTAAAAAGAAAGCCTAAGAATTGAGCGTTAGCCAATTGTCCCTCAGACAAAGGACTTCTGGCTAGAATATACAAAGAATTAAGAAGAATCAGGTTCCCCAAATTCAAAGACCCAATCCAAACATGGGCATCTGAGATGAATATATGCTTCTCAGATGAAGAAATACAAATGGCAAATAAACATATTAAAAATGTTCAACATCACTTATCATTAAATAAATGCAAATTAAACAACACTGAGATTTCATCTCACCCAGAAAGAATGGTTATCATCAAAAATTCACCCCCCAAAAAGTGTTGATGGGGCTGTGGTGAAAAAGGGAGCCTTTTGCACTTAGTGGGAGTATATACTGGTGTGACCACTATGGAAATCAGTGTGGTGATTCCTGAGTAAACGAGAATTAGAGATCCTGTTTGACCCAGCTATTCCCTTTCTGAGTAGTTTCCCAGAAGAACTGAAAACATCATATCACAGCAATATATGTGCACCCATGTTTATAGCAGCACAATTTATAATAGTTAAACCTTGGAAACAATCCAAATGTCCCTCAACTAAAGAATGAATAAAAAGATGTGGTGTTTTTATACAACAGGGTACTAAGCTATAAAGGAAGACAAACACAAGGCTTTTATATAGATGAATAGATGCAAGTAGAGACCATATTCATAAGTGAAATAAATCAGACTGGCATATGTAAACACCATATTGTCCCCCTAGTATAAGAAATGGACAGTGTAAATAAAACCCAAAAGGCACAATAGATACTGTGAAAGGGAATGAAACTGCTCAAAAGGAAAGATCAGCTGGGATGAGGGAAAAGGTTAAAAAAAGAAAGGGGGGGGAATACACACACACACACACACACACACACACACACACAAGATAGGTAAGGCAATTATACTACTCATTGTGTTAGTTCACTGAAAGAAAAAGATAGTGCTTGTATTGTTTGTTCAGTTTTTCATGCCTGTATCTGGTAATCTGAGCAACTATTTTCAAGACGACAATATGTGATATAATAACCATCATTAATTTCCTATGATCTTTTGAAATTCTGTATCTTCTCTTTAAGAAAATAAATAAATACTCTGTCAGTTTCCAAAGGTTAGGGTGGGGAGAAAAATTTCTATCACAGTGTTCTCATTGGAAGGGTAAAATGAAAAAAAATACTCCTTTTTTGTTCTATGGAGTCACAGCCTGGGAAGAAATTATGTTTTTTCTTGAAAAAGAACCTCACTGGGGGCCGGGGATTTAGCTCAGCGGCATAAGCACCTGCCTTGCAAGCAGGTAGTCGTGAGTTCGATCCCCAGTACCAATTGAAAAGAAAAAGAAAAAGAACCTCATTAACAGAGAAAAAGAATGTCATTCACATTTTGAGGTTTGGGGTAATTCCTTTGTTGTTTTCAAAGCAAGAACTCTACTGGGAAGAGTTCACACAGTGAGTAATAGGCAGTACTTAGTTGAGCCAAATCTCAGAGGTAGTGGACACAGCCTGGGTACTGGGTGCTGTTACTCCCCATGAACTGGGCTGGTTTCATATTGCTTCTATATCTCCATTGTTCATGTGTAAACTGGGTGTAATGAGACCAAACTTCCAGGGGTGTCCTGATCAAGTTCAACAGCACGAGCTGGTTCTGACACGTGATGGAAGTCCCCACGTGTCTCTCCTTCCTGTACCTCCCACCACATTTGCTGTATCACAAATTGGTTTTCTTTCCACTGGTCTGGGTTTGATCACACTTATTTCCCCATACTTTCATGGCTAGCAGAAAATTTAGATACATCTCATGTCACTGTTGCCCTTTCCTAATAACTTCATCCACACTATCAATTTGAATCCTCCCATGAACCTAGGGAGTAAAGAACAGAAAATGTTATTATCCCCATTTGCTCCATAAAGAAAGCGAATGCTCCACGGTTACACCGTGATTCAGTTAACGACTGTCGCTCCTTTTTCACAGCTGACTGTTGTTTCTTTTTCCCTTCAGGAAGAAAGAAAAATACAGGCTGATCTCAATGAGGCATAATTGCTGGGCTTCCCTTCCATATTTATATTTTATGATGCTGATTTCCTTCAAATTGATTTCTGAGCCTTGTCTGTATGAATTGTCTCAGGAGATAAAAGACTAACTTGTTTAGAAGAAAAATATTGTCCATCAAGTTCCTGTGCCTTTCTTGAAATTCAGTATCTCTAATCTGCCTTTGTGTCTGAATAGAGTGCCCCAAATTTCCCTGAGATAAAAATAATGCTTATTAAAACATGCTTTTAAAAGCATGCCAGGCATGTGCATATGCCTATAATCTCAGCTCTTGGGAGGCTGAACCAGGAGGATGACCCTGAGTTCAAGGGCAGCCTTGCAGAACACAGTGAGTTCAAGGCCAGTCTGGACTACATAAACAAGACTATGTCTCAAAAATCAAACAAAACAAACAAAAAGAGCACACTATATTAACAAATTAAGAGGTTTCATAGCTCCAGAAAAAGATAAAAGGCTATATTCGTTTAGGTTAAGTGTGCATGTATGGGTATATATTTATAACCCCCTGTACACACACAGACACACACACACACACACACAGACACCTTGCAAGTTGTGTTTTACATTTACTGCCTACACGGGCACAGGCAGGAAGATCATAACCCTGTCATTGTTTTTAGCATCCAGAAGAATGCTGACACAGTGTCTAACTCAAAACCCAAGTCTGTTTAGGGCCACACCATTCTACCACCCTTCCAACAACCAGATAGAAGCTTCTCTGAGCATTCAATTCCTGCTCATGCCTACTTTTTAATATATTTGTGTCAGCAGTAATAGTGCTTTATTAAATGAAGCTGTTGCAGTGTGGAAAGGGGATGAATTAAGTACAGCAAGCTTTCTAATCACAGTGAGCCAGCACAGCCTGCTATCTGTAGCTGGTTACCAGCCACACTCCCTTTATTAATGGACTTCCTTTGCCAAGGGATGGAACACAGCATTTTCAGAAACCCATTAAAAGGCCCCACCTATTGTTGCTGCTTTCAGCCATCCAGAGTGAATTCGGTTTTCATCCTCAGTGGCAGGGGAAATTCCTCTCCAGGATCTATGCGTGGGCTCTATCTAGCCAGCACCACTCCCTCATGAGCTCTGTATTTTTTAAGTCTTGCATCCAGGTCCATTGGCTGATGAATGTTTTAGTGGTTTCTCTATAATGCTTTCATCTCCCTGCAAGTTGAGACAGCTGTGGCACATCTGCATACAAAAGCATTGAAAACAGGGAGAACACAGCAAGAAAATAACTTGTCTTTCCCAGAAGCATGCAGGATCCTTCCTGAAGCTCATTGGAACTTTGTAGTTAATGCATTTGTCTCTTCAGCTTGGAGCAACCCTCTTTCTAGATAAGAACACTACCTCTTCAAATTTCCTCCTCCCAAGGGAATGGTGCACACTGTCCCCACAAAGTGCCCGGCTGGCTCCTACCTGACCTAAGCCAGTAAGAAAGAATCAGACACTGAGGAAGTCCAGGCCATTGTTGGGAAGCTCCAGCATAACATCCTTCTTCTCTATTAAGTAGAAACTTCAAAGTGTTGCCGAAACCACACACAAGACAGGTGTCAGCAAAGATGTGGGTGAACAGGTGTTGCACAAATCGAACACTAGCTGCATGAAGCAGACCTGTGAACTAATAGCACCCTGTGTTTTCTCTCCCAGGCTCTCAGTAGAGGCTGCTCTATCTATCCAGAATGCCCAGTGGGTCCAATGGGGATTCAGTACAACAAACATTGGGGCTTCTATTTGTGTAATTGTGGTACTGGGTATAAAACCCACAGCCTCACGCATGCTAGGCAAGGGCTTCCCCAGTGAGCTTAATTCCCCAGCCCTGAGTCTTTATGTAGCATCAAGGATGTTTTCATTTTCACTGTGTCTGTAAATATGACCCAGGATTTCTTCTCTGGTTGAAATTGACACGCCAAGTTTTGGAAAGTTCTGAGAAGTCAGAAATTTCATTAAAAGGAAATTGGTTTTATTAGTCCTTACATCCTTATGCTACATATGCTTTTCTACCCTGTCTTTTCTGTTCCATAATTCTAAGATATGTGGTTGTCACTGAGCAAATAGTAAGCATGTATATATTGTATAGATGCATAAACATGTAATACAACATAATTTAGAGTCGTTTTAATTTTTAAATGTTTGTCATGTGCATTTGCTGTGTTACCCTCAGCCTTTCATTAGTTGATCATTACAGTGGAGAATAATAACACCTATCTAAGAGCATGGTCAAGGGGGGACAAGTTTTGGGTGGGACATGGCAATACAAGAGGCTTTTTAAGATACGGAGCACCCTATGAATGTTAATGAGTCTCTCACTGCTGTGAGAAGTGGCGGAGGGGATACAGGACTTCCATCCCATTCTCTGGGCTCAAGGTAGCCAGTGTGATGGATGCAGTACAAGAAGAGGCTGAAAAGTCGGATCTTCGAGAAGCTCCAATGACTGTGTGACTCATCAATCCCCAAATGGTGTGTAATTGCACACAGTGCAGTGGAGTGTGAAACTACTCATGTGGATCTAGCTTCTCCTGGAGCACTCGCTCTCGCAATTGCATTACAACGCTCCCTTCGGCGCTCTGTCAGGGAGAAGCAGTAATTGAACAAGACATCAGAGGTTAGTGTCCATGAACACAGAGATACTCATGGAAAAATCCACACCTTGACAATCCTCAGTGCAATTTGCATTCTAAATTTTATTTGTATACAGAAGACAAAGTGAGCTCCCTACAAGTGAGTATCTTATCTGTGTATTATCAAATACAGTTGTGAAAATTGTGCACTGCCCAAGGTTAAGGGCATTAAATATACTGCAGACATAATAAACATATATATTTATTATGAGGGGTTTCCTAATGTATCCTGTTTTAATAATCTAACGTTTTACAATACAATCTAAAGGTCATAAAATAAAGTGCTTTTCTTGGGATAGGTAAAAGAATGAATTTCTCTTGTTTTCAGCCTGTAATTCTTCTGTTGGGCTCTTCCTACCTTGGACAGAGTGACAGTCAGTTTGTCTCAGAATGAAGGGAGCAAAACTTCCTTTTAAAAATCTTCCAATTTTAAGAAACTTCAGGTTACTATTTTACACCGAGGAAGCTTGCAGCTGTTCCTAAATAAAGGTAAATTCATTATCTGAAAAGTCAGCTTAATTTGTTCAACACATGTTTAGAGGCCTGTGCAAAGAGAAGTTAAAGGCAGAGTCTTCAGACACACCGTGATGCAAAGCCTCAAGCAGCTCAGGACTGTGCAGATGGTGTCACATGCTGTAAGTGGCATGGTGGAGTGTGGGGGTGGCAGTGAGGAGGTGGTGTTTGCACTGGGGGAATGGAGGCAGCCTTGGTCACACAGCAGAAGCCCTGGTGAATCTCCTGTGATAAACAAACCACTTGAACTTGAAGCTTTTTTCCCCTTGAAGTTCCGCATGGCTGAGAGCTGCTTGCATTGAAATGTCTTCAGGGTTGTTGTCATAAGCCTCCAGGTCATAATCTGAAAGAAAGGCAGAAGGGAAAACAGGAAGCATGTTAGTCCCAACTCAGGGATGAGTCCTTTGCTGATAAAGCCTGGATTCCTCTACTGGGAAAAGGAACTCAGGCTGATTTTGACGGGTTTAGCAGGGTGTTGGGCTGAGAGATCTTTGCTTTCCTCTACACTCAGAGACAGTGGTACTTGTCATAACTGTTCCTCATATTATCAATAAATGTACCTCTATAAAGAAAGGTACAGAAAAGTTTAAGGAACAGAAAACTTCTTTGACTAGTGTCTAGTTAGCAATATTATCAAGCTCTGGGCCTAGAACTGGGTAGAATTTGGGGCTTCTCAAACCCTATCCCAGCCTTTGTGTTGCTCTGTATTTGTTTCAGGTACTTGGCTCATGGCTCTTATTAAACATTCTCCATTCAAGCAGGGATTTGTCTCCTGATTTTTGCATCTAGCAGTGTCTAGTTGCTGGGAGCTGCTACCTAGCATTGTGCAGACTGGGCTGGTTGACTTGGGGACATCTTCCAATTCCGAACTTTGGTTCCATTCCTTCCTCTGCTCTTGAATGTCAGGCTTTTGAAAAGATTTGAGCACAGCACTAGGTTGAAAGGGAGATGAAACTGCGCTGAGTCCTAGGCTTCTCAAAACTGCAGAGCCAAACCTCCTGTAGCGCACCCCATCCATTCTGGATGCTTGCCCAGCCTCTGATGAAGAGCAGTTCTGAGCAGCAGCGGGCGGGGCCCTGTGCCTCTCTCTTCAGAGCAGCCTTCCTTTCTGGCTCTGTGCCTCTCCCATGGCTCCTGCTGCACAGAGGCCTTGGGTGCAGCATTTCCTCCTTGCCTGCAGATTATCTGTGACTCCCATCAGGTGTTCCTGGGGGCACACTGAAACTCAAGAATCCCTCTTCCTACAATTCTGTCTCAAAAAGACAAATAAGCTGCTCTTTAAACTTCAGGTCTTCACAAGATCCCAAGTTCGTTTCCCAGTACTACAAGACAAAAATACAAGGTTCAAGCTCTGCAGTAACAGGTACAGACTTCAGCCCTCCTTTCCTCATCCATCAGTGTAACCACTTTATAATCAGAAGGAAAGGGTTCACTTTGTTCTGTTTACTAAATTTCCTCGTCTAAGTTGCAGAGCTGGCAGGAACATTAAATGAGATCATGGCTATAGAAAGGGAAATTTTAAAAGCATGTTTTTAAACTTGATTATTAAAAGGCATGTTTTATAACCTTGGGCCACAGTAGCAATATGTGAGCAATAAAGATAAAGAAAATTGCCAACTTGTGAGCCATTTCTGCGTTCCAGGTACTCTGCTGAGTACTTCTTACACTTTATCTCTTTTAATGATGGCAGCCATCCAACCAGCTTGGTGCCAGAGTGGTTCCATTATTTTTCCACATTGTTATGGAGACTTCCAGCATTTAAAAATGTTCTTGATCACCCAACTGTTTCTCCATTTCAGTGTACAAATTTTGCTCCAGCTCCAAATCTGCACATTTAACCATCATACTGTGCTATTCCTCGGTAATGCAGTAATGGATAAGAACAATAAACACTGTCCGGAAAACGGTTGTTCAATTAATCTAAAAATGAGGAAAGGTGATGGAGGGTCAGCTAATCATTGTATATTTTGTAAAAATTGCTCATGGCGCCATTTTTCAGGGACTTAATATCCAAATATATCTCATGTATTGGTGCCTCGAGCTCTGTTTTTGCCCCGGGAACTCAGGCATAAATTGACTGGTGTATTTTTTTTTTTTTTTTTTTTTGTAATCCTATGATTTCTGGTAAGTATACAAAGCAGAGGCAACATCTGTTTATTTCCACTCCTTAAAGGAATCATGTTCTGATTTGTTTTTGTTGATTTGTTTGCCTTAGCACAGAGCTTTGGGGTAATAGTTGCAATCTTAGAGAAACCAATAAAATGAAGACACACCAAGGCTCAGGGATAAACCAGAGGTTGGGAAATCATAACCTGTTTCTCACAGTAGGAGAGACAAACTGTGTTCAGGAGACCAAAGAGCAAAGGCAACCTATGGCACACTTTCCAATGAGCTCCACTTTTTTTTTTTTTTTAAATATTTTTTAGTGGAGATACAAAGAGGCAAGAAAAAAGTTTGCATTAATAATAGATAATTGAACTATGCTTTTAGGGACTCATGACCCCTTTTGAGTTGTATCTTTTTGAGGACCACCCCCACCATGACACTCTTTCCAAAATATATAGGTAGTATTTTTTACCTGCCAGTCCCATTAGCAACCCAACTGTTGAAAGATAGGAGTAATATCTACCCTCCCAGTGCTGACAATTGTGATCCACCCAAATGACTGGTAACACCATCGTTAAGTCAGACTGTGAGCAGTTTCAAACATGTGCAATATATGCTTCTTGAACCTCATTTGAATTGCTTGCCTTTATGTTAACTATTTAGCGCAACAGGCACTATTTGCTTCCCAGTCCATCCTTAAGTGTAGTTCTCCTCTGATAGCACATATGCTTATAGAGCTAGCCAAAACTTTAGATGTCCATTTTCTAATTTTATCTTTCTTATGCAATAAATGTCGGTTCAGGTTTTGCTGGTCAAACATACCTTATAATGGGCTTTGATAATTTCGCTCCTAGGAATGGCTTAGTTACAGAACTCCATAAAAGTTTATTGACTTCTGCTGGCTGGCCTAGGTTGTAGGCTAGAATATACCTCAGAAATTAGCTTCATCCAGTTTAATGACTTCATTACAGAGCAGTTTGCACGCTCTCAAGCACTTCCTAATATATTTTTTAACACCAGTTTGTAGCTGTCTTGAGCTGTTTTAGTGTAGTCAGATAGGCAGTGTTGGCTTGTTTAAGTGGCCAAGATAAAATAAAATAAAATCACTGTAGTAGTACTAAAGTGCCCAGGTAGTTGGGCACTGTAAGTGCTAATATGGTCATAGGTACTCATTTGAATATTCTGGAGATCAACTCCAGTGGTATAAACAGGCTGGTATATTAGCTGTGAGTTTTTTCCATAAGAGATAATAAATACTATAAAATTATATTTATGATTTAAAAAAAATCAAAGATGGTAGGAGTTGATGAATATTTATAGCCATTTGTTATTATGCATCCAATCTTGAATGAATTTCATTTTTCCTCTGTGTAAATCCAGTGTTTTTGGAAGTCTACTCCGGTTTTTGGTACCGCTGGTATGCTATCACACATCACTAATGAACGTCCTAGGCCACTGTTTAGAAGCACAGAGTACATGCTAAGCTGACTGCTTGCTATTCTGTTAGTGCACTGGACTCCTAAGCTTCATAAAAATGAGTTTTAAAAGGAGGATAGTAAATTTTAAAAATGGTAAATACATTGTAATTTTAGAAAAACTAAAATAAATATCTAAAAGAGTATTATGACACTCATGATTCTATCACCTGGAAAGAACTGCTATATTTTGGTACTGTTCACATATCAATGAAGATTTTAATATACTAAGTTGTTAACAGTTGGATATATATGCACGCACACACATGCATGCATATATACGTATAATCCTCATATCCTTTATTTGGAAATCATAAGTCAATGCATTTAAAGATCATATGCCTCAGTATATAGCTTCTCTTGTTTTATACTATGTAATAAATTTGAAAATATTTATTTCTCTATACTTTCTGCATCTATTAACCATAGAGATACCATTTTATAGACTAACCACAAACCAGTTCCCTACTGTTAGGCATGTGGATGGTTCCCAGCATCTCATTTTGCAACTGTGCCTATCAGTAAACAATTTATGTATGTATATTTTTTACATAATTTGGAGGATAAAACTGTCAGGTAAAAGTGACTCTCTGATATTTCCCTTTCAGATGTGATTTTCTTTGG
Source organism: Cavia porcellus (assembly GCF_034190915.1). Lineage (NCBI taxonomy): Eukaryota > Metazoa > Chordata > Mammalia > Rodentia > Caviidae > Cavia > Cavia porcellus. Next base: position 33,345,466 of record NW_026947501.1, read on the forward strand.
GGATTTCCCATATGACCGTGCAAGGCCAGGTCACCTAGGCCTGCAGACTTCTCTCTGTCTTTCTCCACAGGTATCTACACAATCATCCCAGTGCTCCATGTCCTTTAGTTACCTCTTCTTTGTGTGCAAGGGTCAGACAGGGTCTTACTAAAGAGACAGAAATGTTGTCATCCTGCTCTTCTGTTGGTTAGTTCACATCTCCTGTTGTCAGGTCCTGGACACCAGATTCCAGAAGTTTCTTAAAAATTAAAGCTCAGGACTCTAAAAGTTTTTCAAATCTTTGATAAGATCTGCCTAATCCATCCACAGTGACACTAACAAAAATATGAATAACAATAACAATAGTAACTAACATAAATTCCAATGTACTTAGTCTTACATTACTTATTGGGATCCCCAGACATGAACTTTCCTAGATTAACAGAACATAACCTAGTATGTGGGTGGAGGAGGAGTGACATAGTCACTTAATTAATTTATTGGTGCCAGTAAGATGTCCTTTCTGGTTTTCAGTTTCACTTGATTGGTTGGTGGGAGGAGGAGAAGAATTAAAAATATGCAAATGCACAGAATATGAAATGCTATTGTGAAAACTATTTTGCATATAAGAAACCCAAAAGTGGCAAAGGTTAGGAGACATTTGGGTAATGAATTTTGTGTGAAAGATCAGTTTTCTATTAAATTTAAATTTAAATGTAGTCCATTTGTGTAACTATATTTACATTTGTAATTTAAATTTTAAAAAATATATGTATAGATTTCTTATTTTTCCTAGCCACATGTACTTGATGTCCACCATGTTGGATGCTGCAGAAATATCATATTTTTATGACTCCAGAAAATTCTGTTAACTTCTCATTTCAACTTCCAGTCTTAGTACAGGCTCTATGTTCCACTGCTTTGAAACATTTTTCCACAGTCACCAAGTGCTTTCCAGAGCAACACCACTTACTGGAACTTCATGTACAGAACTTTTGAAAGCAATATATTATTGTATTCCAGAGCCATACCTACATTTATTAAAGCATATTTTAATTTGTCTGATTTAAATTACCCATACTAGATTCATAATTATCACTCTAGGTCTTTTAATATAAACGTTCTTTAATTTAGCATATTTCTTAAACATATCAATTTGTACTTAACCATAAATAATAGAGTGCTTAGCTCATACATATCAATGAGAGCCCTCTTTAGAAGTGAAAGATTGCTTGCTTAATAACAAGGAATATTTTGGAGAACTTCAAATCCCTTGACAGATGCATGTTGCCACAAGGATTTATTTTCTTCTGCTCACAGCTAAAATAGCATCAGTCACATTTTGCCATTTAACGATATTGGAGAGGAAAGTTATAGCAAAATGATTTACAAATAGTAATTGCATTTCCCAGCTTACCTATTTCCATAAACTGTCCAAAATTCTAATCTGGATTTGAATATCATTCCCAATAGTATAAATGTTTGCATCTGCAACAATCACACAACTAGATCTTTACCTTTGACCCAGGTTTAAAAAAAAGCACATAGATATATAGATATAGATAGATATGTATCAGATTATTTATGTCCTGACATTTATACATTTATATATTGATCCATTAAATTTTAACTCTAGAAATGGGCAAAAATAAGACAACTGTGTAGAGGCTGTGATTCATTGGTGTGAATATTCACCAGTATCACATTTATTACTGAGTGATTCCTGGAATTGCACTATTAAAAGTTCTATTACCTTATCCTTTAATCCAGTTAAAATGAAAACATCTCATGGGTGAATATGGGTAATAAACAGATGGGATTTCAGTTAGGAGTTGTAGGATATATGTCTGTTATGTGAAGACATAGCAGTATCTTTAGAGGATAGCAAATATTTCTTTTGAAGTTCAACATACCACCGCATCGGGACAACAATGAAAATGAAGATAAAGAGGGAGCCAAAAGTCAAGTTCAGAAGGCCCCTAAAAGTGTAGCTAAAACATTTTGATGTTGGTTTATAGATGGAACCGTGATATCACAGGGTTTTGGGCAGGGAACCACATGATGGCTTTGTACAAGCACATAGGTTCTCTACCAACATTATGAAAAGTTAGCTGGAGGAGAATGGAACTCAAAGAATGGATACACATTGTTAGCATAGTGTTGGAAAACCAAAACAAATGATTGCAAAGGACAGAACAAAGATGGCAGCCAAGTTGTTGAGAACAGAAAAAGCGCATAGGCATCCTGGAGACATAGAAATCACTTGGCCTTCCCTCCTTCAGTTATTTCAGTGTAAGCCATTCAGAGGACATTCCCTGAAACTTTTTCCAAATCTGAGTGGTAACAGAGCACTTCCTTTCTGCTTTAAATACTTTACATTCATTATTGCCTCTGCATCTTTGATGTAACTCAATCATTGCATATTATTCCATTTTGTTATCTAACTTCTCACTGGAGGGGTCTCATCTTCTTGGCTACTCTACAAGTTCTAGAATTTGGGGACCTCCCTTGTACATCCTCTAAGGCTAATAATACCAACCAAGATCAGAGGATTATGACATAGTATTTTACAAATCTGACCAATCATCCAATAAGTCTTTATTGAGAAATAATGATTCTTTCTTCCTAGTTATGGAGTTGCTTATAAAATCATTTTAAGAAGAGATTCACAAATTTATTTTTCTATTTTGAATGCTTTGGATGACCACTCAGGTGTTTTCAACTGTGGACCATGTTTCTAAGTCTAAATTTTACTCTCATCTTACTTTGTGTTCTTGTTAAGGTATTGAGCTGTTAAAACCCCAATTTAGCCACTAGAGAAATTATGGCATTGAAGTAGTCAGTGTCTGGGGTCACATCAGTCACAGGATTTGTCTAGATGAGATTGCCTCCTATGTTATAACTAATTCCTCATGCTGGAAGTACTGCTGTATTATCTTGGCCTGAACGTGTTATCTTGCAGTTCCTCACACTAATGTTCCCTGCTGTTCTCCCTGGAAGGGTCCACTTGCTTAGGAAGCCGCTCTGTAAGAAGCATGGGTGGGCAGACAAAGAGAGCTCCTGTCCAATGCCATCTCCCACAGGGAAGTGTGGTGGAGTCCTGTGTGGAGCAGCAGATGGTGGTAGGTGGCTAAGGGTGTGTGGGGGGCTCTCTTCAGAACCCTGTGGGCCAGCAGCAGCTGTGCCCCTGCTCTTGCCAGCTTTTCGCCCACGGCTTCTCACTGGTACCTTTGCCATGCCTCAGGTGTGCTGCAAGCTTGGTGATTTGTTATACAATATCACAATGCCCTCTACATGAATGAGGAGGTGGTAGCAATTTTTTTTTTTTTCTTGCTAGTCTCACAGCAAGCTCTTCCTCCCTTAACCACTAAGGATAAAGATTGATATCCAGTTTTTTTTAAAAGAAAAGTTTTATCTGTGTTTGCCTAAGAAGTCACTTGTAGAACTCTCTGTACTGAACTAGACTAGAAAATGAAGCACGGAAATGAGCCACAAATCCAGCATGAGAGGAGGCTTAATGGCTTCACTTCTGGATAGGCACCAGGAGTGGGTGTGGATGGATCCTAACACAGCTGCAGATAAGAGCAAGCAGCTTCCTCATTCCTTCTGGATGCCTCTGAGGACCAATGAGAAACCTTGGCTGGGAAAGACCAATGGCAGCTCTCCTGTCTCCAGAGCAGCATCTCTCTACGATGATGACAGTCAGCTCACACTCACCTTCACAGTTCCCTTTTTCTTCCCTTTATTCACACCCTGCCACAGCCTTATTCCACTAATGCTCTGGGGACACACAGTGCAGAGAGAGGAAAGCATTAATAAATATGCCTAGTCTATGAACAGCATTCAAAGAAAAAGATAGACGTAGCATGATCGAAAGTAAAAAGAGACAGGAAAAACAAATAGAAAATATCAGAGTTGAGAATAAGTCTTGAGCCTTATTTTGTGCTGTTACAACAGAATACCACATATTGGACAGCTGACAAAAGACAAATATTCATATTCACAGTCTGGAGTCTGAGAAGTCCAAGATCAAACCAGGGCATGCAGTCTGGTAAGGTTCTTCTTGCTGTATCTTCATGTGGCAGAAGGCGGAAGTGCCGGCTACCTGAATACCAAGTAAAAGCGCATGTATAAAATATTTCATTCCATTCTCAAAAGAAGAAACACCCCATGATGGCCAAACCATTACTTAATGACCCTGTCTCTTAATGTCATCATGCTGACAACACAAATTTAAGAGGGAAAACTGAAACCATGGCAACACCAATGGAGATTAACACCTTGAACTCATTACACAGTACTCTTCCTAACTGATGGATTTTTCCCTGGTACACTCTCATATCAGAGACACTGCTTGGGTCTGAGGCTTTAATGTTCACAAGAACAGACTCTCTGCTACCCTCATGGAACTTGCAGTCTGGGAAAACAGATGGATGCACATTGCTACCCTGATGCCAAACTGCTAAATGGCAGTATGTACTAGGAAGGAGTGTGTTAGCTGCTATGACTTTGTAAACAGAGATCTAGGGGTCTGGTGAACTTTGGAAGTCTTTTTGAGGAAGGCATATTGGAGAAGAGGTCTGAAGAATGTATAGTTACAATTTAGGTGATAGGAGTTAAGTGGGTGGGTGTCCCTGGATGAATGAAAAAGAGCTAGTGGGATCAGAATCTCAGGGATGTGAGAAAGGTCAACATCACTTCTTGTGTTTCCCTTTGTGACCCAAAGGTATTTCCCTCAGCTATTGCACTAGAGTCTTTCTCATGAAGCCTAGGAAGACCTGAATTGAGTTTATGCTGTGAAGTTGCTACAGTCTTGCCTAAAAAGTGAGCAGTAGGTTGGACACTGTACAGTGGCCTCAAGGCCAGCAAGCCCAGCTCCTGCTTTCCTGGAAACTTCCACTGAACTGAGTTGATGTGGCAGCTGCTTCCCTAAAGGTCATGCTCATGCCAAACACAGCTGTGTTCTTGGTCCGGGAACCCAGGGCAAGCACAGAGTACACAATTTTAAAACAGAATTATACCTCGAGAATAGAAAGAGTGTGGGCATGGGTTGAACATGTGTGGAATGCCATCAGACCTGAACAAATGAGATAGGTCTCTGTTTCCCTCTTTCATGTTTTAAAATTCACCAACCTGTTCTACATATATTTTACTTTATTTGGTATCCGCACATCAGCTTGATTTAATAGGTGACAAAACCATGTTATAGAAAAGTTAAATGACTTGTCAAAGGTTATAAGCCATATTTTTTTTCCAGATTTCCTTATTGATTCTCATTCAGGAGTCAACCTCTAATGAAAGACTGAAATCTTTCATTTAGAAACAAATAACAAGACTAAAATCAGAAACTCTAGAAAGATAAATCACAGAAAAGACTTAGTCTAATTTCTTCCATGTATTCTAATATCTCAATTTCTATATAATGAAAATTTATATTCCCAAGAATAATCCCATGCTGCCTTGTAAATCATCAATGCAAGATTTAATTTAGTTCCTTCCCATTAGGTATATTTATTATACTCTGAATCATTGGTATGGGATACAAATGACAACTCTTAGAAGGCAAGAATATCACAATAAAAAGAATAAATCCATTTTTTCAGCTCTTTCATATTAATAAGTGATGCTATGCTTGTCCAGGGCCAGAAACTGATTAGCACACCCAGAAGTAATCAGGATTGTTGTAAGTGTGACTGCCTCTTGGCTAGACTGCATCCCTTTTCCAAATATCAGGACTCTTCAGGAACATCTTTAATGTAGCAAGACACATTAAGCAAGCATACAAGTGAGGGGACAGCTATGTATTTTGTGATAGCAGTGAAAGAAATAGCTGTCTTCTCCAGTTAGTGGTACAGTTGTACCTTAAATGTCCCCAAAGGCCATGTGTTAAGGGCTTGGTCCCCAGCCTGCGGTGCTGTTTGGAGTTGGTACAAACTTGAGAAAGGGACTCACAGGAGGAAGCTAGGCCCCTGAAGAGTACACTGAAGGGATTACTGTCCTTGGTCTTTCTATCTCCAGTTTTTACATCAAATATCTGGTAAATGGTATCCTCTGCTGAAAGCTCCTACCATGAAGCGCTGTACCATGTAAGGGTCAAACAAAACAACCCAGTGGTCACAGACTGCACCCTCCAAAACTGCAGGCCAAAACGAGCTTCTCCTCTTCATGAGTTGGTTAGGTTAGATATTTTGTCACAGCGGTGGAAAACTAAAACAGCCACCAAGCAAGTTTTCATTAAAGTTACATAGAGATAAAGTTGGATCATCTCCTTTCCTGTGCTAAAACTTGACTTTTATATTAAGGTACCTGAATTTAATTATCATCATTGCTCCCACAGCTCAATTATATCTCAAGAAATTGTCAATATTTTCCAATATTATTTAGATGAAATGACTCTATATGTTTCAATTAATCGCACAATCACCGGTTTTAACTATGATGCTTCCACTTTTTTCAGTATCAGAGGTAAGCTTATGTATAAGAGCTATATGGTCTGAAAGTTCTTTGTTGGTCCTTCTGCTTAAAACTAAAAATTATGAGTACTCATTTCCTTCAGACAATATGGCACCTATTGGCAGATTTCCCTCTGGTTCTTTTTCATATTAATTTATTGTGCTTTGAAGCACCTTCCTAACACTAGAGAGTGATGCTGTTTCCAAATTAGTTTATATATTCCAGAGCTCAGTGGCATGATGTCTACCTGGCAAGCACAAGGTCCTGAGTTCAATTTCTAGTACCAAAAAAAAAAAAAAAAAAAAAAAATCCTACCAAATTATTTTATACAAGATTGAAAGAGAATTCTAGTCTTTTCTGTGAGCTGCATTGGTATGAAAGTTGTCAGCAACCAAGACAACTTTGATTCACTTAGCAGGAGTCCTACATAATAAATCAAGGATTGTGAATCAGAGACTTCAATCAGACTTGTAAACAAACAGTTGTATAACTAATGGTGAGCAGTCCAATCCAGGTGTGTTTAGTTGACTAATACAATTTGCATACAAATATGAAATTAATTCTGTTAGACAACAAAAATATTATTCCTTTGCCACACATCCCACTATTCCTTATTGTTATATACCGTAGTTTTGTTTTGTTTTTGTGCATTTATGCCCCCTGCATAGAATCTATGGATAAATGCATTTATGATTCTTCCCAGTTTTCTTTGCTTCGTCCAAACTATACTAAATATTCTATATTTGTGTTTGTTTGGTTTTCAGTTTCTTTCTAATATTTCATAACTTAAAGACTCCCTAAGAAGGAGCCAGGACATGGTTGTAGTCCCAGCTTCTCAGTAAAGGGAGGAAAGAGGACCACAAGTTCAAGTCCAGGCTAGACATGTTAGTGTAACACTGCACTAAAATAGTATTTTTTAAAAAGTGGATGGGGTGTGGCTCAGTGGTGGAGTGTTTGCCGAATAAGCAGTCCTTGTGTTCAATCTTTGGTGTCTCATACACACACACACACGAACTGCCTATGAAGACAGAAAAGACTTACGATTTCTCCCAGTACCACAAAGCTTTTCTTGCCACTGGTAGAATACAAAAGTTAATGATAATGATCTCCATTCAAGCAGGGAACAGATTGTCTTATGTGTAATATGTTACTGTTCTCCAGGATGCATAACTCATACTACAGTCTTCCTTTATTGAAGAAAATTTTTGAACAGAAGTCAGTAAAAATTTGGACAATATCTTCACAGAAACCTTAACAGTTTGCTCTGATTTATGTCGCGATCTCTTTGAATCACTCACTTACTTTTGTCGCTGTTGAGACAGAAGACTTAACACTCAAAGTTAAAGGAGGAAAGGTTTATTTAACTCATAGTTTGTAAAGGATTCAGTCCATAGTTGGCTGGCTCTGAGGCAAGGTGGCCTGGCAGAGGAGAAACATTTCATGTCAGGTAGAAAACCAAAGGCAGAGGACAACAAGAGGAACCAACAAGCAGCAGCAGTGACCATGCTAGCCTTTCTTCTGTTGCTTATATTCTCATTGGGCTATCCACCATTCAGACAGGTAGCACTCACACCCAGGGTGGAGAATGCTTCATCCTACCCAGACCTATGCCAAGCCAATCGATGGACTGATTTGTTAATCACATATCCTTAATCCCAGAATCACACGGTCTAGATTCAGCCATCTCTGAAAAAGCCCAACTGTGACTGTCTGAGGCTTGGAGGTGGATGTCTAGACACAAGACATAATAATCACTGTTTTTGAGACTTATTAGTATTGACATAACAGAGGTGCTACTATAATTATTGGAGTAATACACTCTCCAATTCAGGTAATTCCAATCTCAGAAAACTCAATAGCCAGATAAATACTTTAGAGGCTTCATACAGTCTAAGAAAAGAAAAAAAAATCATATATATATATATATATATATATATATATATAATCTAATTAATAAGCATAAAGTTTAGAGGCAAAATTCATAACAATAGTAACCTCTCTTTACTGCAGGATTTACTAATTAAGTGCTAGCTTCCCTGTTAATATTCAAGTGATCATTTGTGGGTCTTTAACAGTTTGAGAGTATGAGTTAGTTATTAATTGGAGACTAAAGAAATGCTCTACTAAGCCAGTGCTAAGAAAGATTATCTTGAAAAACACAAAATCTTCTCCTTCAAAAAACACAGTTATGTGCAATTTCCCAATCTCAATTTTTCCTATGATATGTGATGCTCTTCTAGCAGACATAGTGATTTCTCTGTCAGTGGAATGAAGCAGATTTTAACAGAATGGACAGATATGAATTTAGGACAATGAACTTTTATCTGACAACAAGAAAGAGACCCTCTCTGTGTGTTGGTTAATTTAAAATTGACAAAGATTTTTGTGAAATATGTAATGATGATAATGCTGGGGTATTTATATTAAGATTAAGAAATGTCCCCACTCAGTTAGCTCCAATAAAGTATGCAGTAGACCAAAAATAATCTTTCAGTCAGAAAATATACCACATCAGATTCCAGTCAGAAAATATACCTCATCAGAGAGTAAAGTTTCTTTACTCTCAAAGTCTCGCATTCCTTTTTTATATAATGGATATATGAGAAATAAGCATCTTGGAAGTTTCCTTGAGTGGTAAACTCAGAAGTATACAGTATAAGAAAACACCAAATTCATACACCTGGGAGAGAGTTTTGTGTGAGAACTAGATTAAAAGAATAAGATTTCAAGTTTTGAAGGATGTCATCTGACAAAACTTTTTATCAGATCGATCTATAAGACAAACTGGTGGTGAATGTTTCCTGCCATATGGATGGAAGGCCATTTTCTTTCGGTTGAATTCTACTAGAGTATGAACCAAAGTGCACTCCTGGAGGAAAATACTTTTTTTTATATAAAACAAGTTAAAAAAATTTTTTTTTTGGTCTTTTTCCTTTTTATCGGTACCGGGGATTGAACTCACAACTGCCTGCTTGCAAGGCAGGCGCTTATGCCGCTGAGCTAAATCCCCAACCCTAAAACAAGTTAAATCTTATCAGCAAGTGCTATGTTGCTCTATAATTACTTATCATTACTGCACTAGTTCATTTTGAAAAGTATTTCCCAGCTGCTTCTCTCCCTCTTATAAATGTATTATTCATATATATATATATATATATATATATATATATATATATATAACAGTTCACTGAATTCATTTCAAGAAATCCATTGATTCTACTAAATTATTAGACACATGTAACTGATACTCAGGCAATAATCTAGAAATGCCCTGTTCAGGATTTCTGGGAACTCACTCTGAGGAAGAAAGATGAACAAAAATATCATTCCATCTGTTAGCCAAACTAACTGCACCAAATAATTTGGAACTTAATTGCAGAGTTGGCTATATTTTCAAAATGTGATTTTCAAAGGCTGAATGTTTTATTTAAATTTCTCCATGTTCATATCTTCCAAGAACCATCAATGGTGTTTGCAGATTTCACTGTTAGAACCTGATAGGTTTGGGCTATGAAGAACCCAAGAGTTAAGAATGAGACCAAAGAGAAAGAAGAAAGTAGGAAGAAAACCTGTATTTTCCCATTTCTCCTCTCTTTCACCATACCCTTCTTTAATCTTGACTTGTCTGTGAATAGCTCCATATATATTCACTTACAAATACGGCTGTCAGGGCTGTTGAATTTGAATTTCAGAAAAGCAGTAATTAGTTTGCAGTACAAGAATGCCCTATTATATTTTAGTATAAGCATATTTTATTTGGTGCATGCTTATACTCAAAATAATTTTATATATATATATATATCTGAAACTCAAATTTAACTAGATAGTATATGTTTGTACGTACTAAATCAACCTACTATTTTACTGAGATATTTATTTGAAAAATAATGTCAAAATTTCTCCTTCCAAATATCATGATTTTAACTAGAAATTTTACTAAAGTTAACAAAAAAAATGATAAATTTGTGAAATGGTAGATATTTTAATTGACATAATTTGTATTTTATAATTACAAAAACAACTGAAATTCTTAAGCATGGTCAAAATTGCATCAGTAAAAGTAAATTTTGGGGGAATCTTAAGAATATTGATTGTGTTTGTAATTTTTAAATCTTAACTAATAGTGGGTGAAGGAAGGAGGGTTAATTTGTCAATTCTATCTTTTTGATCATTTAGACAAAAATAATACATTGTTAACTCTTGTTTCTCTCATATTCTGAATCCAACCCAAGAACAAATGTCAATTTTACCTTCAGAAGGTTAGCAAACCTGCACTCCTGCCACTGCATTCACTGCTAGTGATCTGTCTAGCCAAGCAGTCATCATTTCTCAGTCAGTGATTGCAAGAGTTTCCTCTTTGTTGTTGTTCATTTCCACTGTTGTCCTCGGTTTTGTCCCTATACAGCATCCTAATTAGTATTGAAATACAACTCTGAGATATTGCATAAAACCCTTTCATTAAGGTTTAAATTGTCTGCCAGGGAAGACTCACATCATCTCACTGTAGCTATCAGACCTCAGTTCTTAGCATCCTTCCCCATCAGCCTTTCCCTGCTGTCCTACTCCCCAGAACATCCTGCCCTGCACTAGACACATCCCTACCTCAAGAGCTTTGTAGATGTCTTGTCAGCCAGCAGTAGATGTCTGCATGGTTTGCTCCTTCATGTCCTTCAAGGTTTCAATCTGGGTTTCATATCCAAATTTCTCTTACTTTATTTCTCTTCTTCTCTCATATCTGTTCCAATAGAATGGAAGCTTCAGAAAAACCCTATGCCTTGAGTGGTTGCATATAGGCATCCTAAGACCTAATGCTTGACCCATGAAAATCACTCCCTGTTTTTTAATGAATGTATGAACCAAAAACCATGTTTAATGAATTGCTTTATGAGTTAGATACTTAATTCTAAATAGTGGAGTCTTAGAAGAATGGCACAGGACTGGTTTGGGGGTGATGTTGGATCACATTTTGCAACAGATCCAAGACATGGTGGCACAGATAAAACTGCCAAAGACAACCAGATAGACATAAATATGAGTTATTTGAATGACTCAAGGAATATTAGGGACATTTTATAATTTGACCAAAGGCAATCCTTTTATAAAATTAAATTCTAGAAGCATTCATTTTTATCATCACAATGAAAATAATGCATTGTACTTCAGTAGTCTTCGTTGCAGTGTTCTTGATTGATCACCTGAATCTAAGAAGATGTTAAGATAATTAAAAGTCCAATTCATTCTGGGCTAAGTGTTTGATTTTGACATTGTACTATCGAAAAGAGTCTTTCAATCCCTCTTCTCCGTCTTATCTTCTGCTCTATTCTCTAATTCCTGGGCCCCTTACTATGTTGCTTCTAGGAAGATTCTTCTAAGAAAATAACCAATTGTGCAGCTTTTAAATGGCCACGTTTCCCTACTGAAGATAAACTCTGCCCGCCCATAATGATTTCCATTCAGTCCTTCTACATGCTAGCCGCTTTGAGCTTTGACACCTTTTGTGTTGTGTGATTTTCCCTTTCTCTACAATAGTCTGTGTTCCTTAGGGAATTCACCAGTTCTCAAAACTCAACACTGTGTCAATTCTTGGTGAATTCTTATATTTTCTTCTGAAGTTATTTATTGGTTTCGCACCCAGGATGTCATAACATTTTGCTCATTCCCCTTTGCTGCACTTATCTTGTCATATTTAATGATTTGTTGGCATATGTGTCTTCCTAGAAGACTGGAAGGCTAGATCACCCAATATTTTATTTCTATCATCAAGTATATCTCATATAAGATATATAATAATTGCATACTACTTGAACTACTTTGGAAAATTCAGAAGAACCTGTTCTTGAGCGTGAAATACTAAGTGTAATAAAAATGTACATTGAATTTTTAAATTTTAAAACATTTTATGGCAAAATACATTGCTATTAACCCCTGTAAAATGCTCTCCTTGACTTTAAATACACTTGCCCCATCATTCTTGCCACTTTCTGAAACAATTCTGGAAGTCTCCTTTGATGACTTTAAACCATGTAGTGAAAGTTCCTGCCAAATGTCATCCAATGGAAAGAAGGCACATAAAAACACTGCAGCATGTTCTCTTACATATTATCCACCAGATTTGGTACCATATGTCTGTCTTCCAGCAGTTCCCTTAGAAAAGAATGACCATGAGAGGTAAATGTTTGAATAGATTCAGTACATCCAAGTAGCCATGACAGTACAACTAAAGACACTGATGAAGAGAACTCTTTCAGGAAGTGACAAGGATGATGACACATGTGTATTTGAAGTGAGAAGTGGAATAGTCTTGGGAGTGAGAGGGTTAATGGCAGTGTATCTTTTACTGTAATTTTTGAAAAATTTAAACATTTCATGCATTTTTTACCATAAGTTTTCTATAGATGCTGGTTTTGATCATTCATAGACCCTTACCCAAATAGAAACTTTTGACCTCTCATTAAGGTGTGGATGTATTGGTAAAACTGCCTTGCAAAGCTGAAAGTAATAAAAATAAATGTCGTTGTAACAGTACATCTTTCCTGAGATAGCCAGAGGCAAGATAGTCAAGTTGGTTCCTCTTAGGATTAGCACATTGGTCAAGCCAACTCAGCACAGTTGCCAACTTTGAAAGAATAAGTTTTCATTTTAATTTTTTGCATGATTAAAGTCACTCAATTATTATTCATTTAATTAAATGGCTTTTATGATTTAATTTTAGTGAAGGGAAAATGGTCATTCATTAAAATGATGATTGAATGATTTTTTTTTATTATTGCAGTAGATAACAGTAAAGAGCCTTTGAGATAACTTTTATAATAAAAAATCCTCTTGGTAGTGAGTGAAACATGTTACCAGTAATGAAAAAGGAGTTGTTGATATTGCTAATTAATAACTGATGAGTTAGTATGGAACTTGACACTTCATTTACATCACTAACAATCCTTTGAGATTACAAAGAATAGGAATGAAAAGGAGAAAGAGGAGTAAGCCAGGGAAGAGGGAGGAGAAAAGAGGCCTAGACAATAAAGATGTAAAAGCTTTTAAGAAAAAATAACCTAAATTTTAGTTTGCCACTTGAGCAAATCTAATTGGTTAAAGAAAATGCATGATCTACATTATGACATGTAGAAATATCATAATTTATTTAAGAGTATATAATTTTCTCTCTCTTTTAAATTAATAATTGATACTTTAAGTTGTGTGTCATAATATTTTCCTTATTGTGAATTTCATTAAGAGAGTCCTTCATTTCTTTCAGTGACATCCATTGGGATGCTAAATACTAACTTGATAATAGAGTGAAAAGATTGAGGCAGTTAATGTTGGAAATCTTTTCTAAAGACAGCTATTATCAGTGAGTATACTTTCTGTAAAGCTTCTTGAATCTCTTTTTCCTTATGCAGGAAGAGATAGTCCTCAAGCCACCTGCATCTCCGCCCAGCTGGCTAGAAATTCTCAAGTACTCAGTCCTTCATCTCCACTTCAACAGGACAGGCTGAAATCCATTTCTGACACTACTTGAAATTAACCCGGACCCCCCAGGTTAAGGACGTCTTTCTTGAAACTAGCTTTATTTTAACCATCAGCTACAGGCCTCAGGGCCACTTGTGCATCTGCTCAAATTGTTAAACAATAAATCGTAGAGGAAGTTAAAATACAAGCAAAGGTGATTTTTATTTGGAAAAAGTTAGAATAGATTTTTGAATTGAAAGACACAAGTCCGTTTGGAAACAGGCATTCCATCAATGAGAGAAAGGCCAAGGTTTTTTTTTTTTTTTTTTTTTTTTTTTTTTTGTCTTTTTCCTTTTTATCGGTACCGGTACCGGGGATCGAGCTCACAACTGCCTGCTTCGAGCTCACAACTGCCTGCTTACAAGGCAGGTGCTTATGCCGCTGAGCTAAATCCCCAGGCCCCACAGAAAGGCCAACATTTTAAAACACAGAGAGAGAGGAAAAAAAAGAGGAGAATAGCAAGGTAACTTGTTTTGAATGAGGTCCTGTTAGTTACACAGTCCTGAATGAATTTAGATTGGTGCTGCAGATCCCTTCATATGTTAATTGACTGCAAGGAAGCTGTAGTGAGGGATTATTAGTAAGCAAAAGGTCTTTTAAAAGTCAAGAAGTAAGCAGAAATCCCAGGATTGGAAATTGTCACGTAGTAGAGTCTTGTTAAGCACATTCTTACCAGATAGCACTCTATCCAGAAGTTAAAGTTTAAACGGGACTTAGGTCTAAGAGATGAACTGAAGTAATCCATGAACCTGTCCGAAGTAACCCATGTGGCATGTGGATAAATTTAGCTGTTGCTTAATTATTTATTCCTACAATGTCGAGAGTTCTTAAAACCACTTCTTTTGAAAATTTGCTAGAACGAGTCATGAAATTCACTGAAAAATTCTATCTTTAAGATTATCATTTTAGCTGAGGGTTTAGCTCAGTGGTGTAAGCACCTGCCTGCCAAGTGCAAGTTCATGAGCTTGATCGTTGGTACCAAAAATATTATAATTTCATCATAAGGCATAGACCTCAAGAATAATAAAGTGAGAGTTTTGATGGGTATATGAACTTTGGTTGCAACCCTACAGGGGTTGCTGAAGGACATTACAGAGAAAGAGAGGAAGAGTTACCAGGATTCCAGCAACAGTGGCAGAGAGGCCTCAGTGAACGGGGCAGACAATGGAATGAGGGAATAAGGTGGACAAATTATAGCAGAAAAGTGGAGTAGCAGACATGAGGCAGAGACAGTAAGCTATAGTCTTCAGTATAGACAGCTCTAAAACTATATATAAAAAAAGGCAGAGGTCATTATTAATGGTATATAATGATTTAAAAGACACAGTAGTCCTATTGCCATATTTAGTTTGAATTTAATTTGTTCTGGTCTGTCCACTCATGTCAGATTTGAGGGCACAGACATCTTGACCCAAAAATAGCAGGTTATACCATGGTAACTATCCTTACTTTCCTATTAACTTAAACTGAAATCCTGTATTACTTACATTGTCTTACTATGACTGATCTTAATTGAATCTGAATCATAAGACTATGGGTTGGCCTTGGCTGATTTTATTTGAAATTGGTATGCTTGTTAGTATCAACCCTAAAAGTAGAGACAACTACTCTGAGGATGACAAGATGTAAAGGATATCCATATGGGTATTAATTAGTAACAGCTCTCAAATCCTACAATGCTGTCAAAGTTAAGTTTTTATAAAAATAGGTGACACTATGTTTAACTATAATAAGCCAGTGTTGTGGACAAATCTATTGAAAATAACAAGAGAAAACATAGTAGCTACGGAAGATCATTTATATTGTGGTCTTATATGTCTTATCCATTGCATGTTTTTCTAGGAAATTTTTTTGCTGTCTTGCTATGACTTGGGTTTCCCTATAATAGAGAGGATAGATATATATGTAGAAATTCACACATGGGTTTTTTTTTTAATTATTTACGGGAACAGATTATATAATGCAAGATGTAAGGAACAGATACTCTGAGGAAGAGACGCTGAGAAACCCGAGGCTTATTTTGTAGCATTATAATATAAATTCTAGCAATCTATTGTTTGCTGATTAGAATGACGTTGAACTGGTTTCTTGAGTTCAATTTCAGCATATGTAGAGATGGGGACAGCTATCACAAAGAGAATGAGAGATGCGATGGTAATTACTATTGTCTTACGTAATTTGGAACTTGAGGACCTAAAGAGCCTTCATCATCCTGTAATGATTTGATTAGTTCTATAATATGCAATAAGTATATAAAGTGGGTGAAGACAGGGACAACTATTTGTAAGAAACTAGAGACAGTTAGATAGACGATGAAGATCTCCAGTGGACTTGCTTTGAAATCTGTATTTCTTTAAATTGGTTTTTTAAAATGTTCTGTTCTGTTTTGATATGTTTAATCTTACCCTCTTTGAGATGTAAAACAAGTGTGTAGGACTGACAACCATATTACTGAGCTTTTATTCGATCTTGGAGCAGAACGGTTTGTAGTGTCACTTTTTGAATGTCATTCTAAATACTTTAATTCTATAACCTGGACGGCTATTTCTGAGATGACAATGTATAACTTATCAACCAGCAATTTCTTACCGTTTGTTTTTCTGTAATTTTGTATTATTTCTACCCTTTTTTAAATCTCCATGTATTTTTTTGTTTCCTTTTCTTTAAATAAAAAAAAAAAAAGAATAATAAAGTGAGGAAAGTACATATGACATAGACAAGGAGAACCAGGAGTGAAGGGCTTCTTAGTCTCCTCCTTGTGTAAACTGAGAATATTAATAGTCTAGCACATAATTTCAGAAACTAAATGGCTTTGGTGTCCAGAAGTTTTATTGGTTTCATGACGACGTTTCATTGTGTAGGTTTTTAAGCAATTGACCAAGTGACTGGACTCTGTCTCCAGTCCTCTTTCTGTCTTCTGAACATCATGCTAGCTCACAATTCCAATCCACTGGTAATTTTATTTGTTTTTATGTTAATTTGCCTACTATGTAGAGATCCCAGCAATATCACCATGTTAGTGTAACAAAGATACTCTGACCATGTAGAAAATTTCCAGAGTTTTAAATGTCCATTGCTGGCAATCAGAAGAATAACATGTCTCACAGATCTCTTTTATAAAATTGTCAGACATTTGACTTTTTATGCAGCTAATTTACCAGTTCATATAATATTTTATAGTTGTGACTGTGCTTATGCACAACTATATTAGTCAACTTTCCCATCATTGCTGGACAAACTGTCCAACACCTACAATTTAAAGGAGTAGAGGTTTAATTGGCTCCCAGTGTCTGAGGCTTCAGTATCTGATTGGCTGACTTCAGTAAGGAACATCAATGTGGAAGGGCAGAGTGGACCAAAATGTCTTAGTTCATAGAGACCCTGAATTAAAGCAGAAGAACATAGCCTAGTGTATGGAGTCAGGGATCAGATATAAACCCAAGGTCAAATCTCTGTGATCAATTCAAGCAGATCTAGTAGTGTGTTTTACTAATCCCCTAGGAGATCACAAAAGCAATTGACAGTCCACTGACCTGCCACACTCGTTTTGAGAGAGCTTAGGTTTTGGGAAGTATAAAATGTGTTCCATGCCAAACACACTATTTCAAGAAAAAAATATTCGTGGCAATCCTTGGATATGTTCCTGTTGTATACTATTGAAGTTTAAAAAGGTGCTCTGAGATATAAGCAAAAACATCATATTAGATTTAAACACATACATGTTGAAGCTCAAACTTTATTTTTACCCATCCATATCATAATGTACACTAGAGATAAGGGAAACCAAAAAATTGCAGTGCTGGAGACAAGACTCAAGGAAAACTTAACTTTGTGGGACAAGCTGAACATTGACAAGGCACAGAAATATGTGTATAAATCTGATTCTAAAAGGAGCAAAGACTTTCTTGTTGACAGGTCAAAATGAGCAAATATGATAAAACCTAGAAATGTTGTTTAACTTTGTAGACTTCCTCAAACAAAAATTATCTTTCTCAAAAAGTATTTTAAAGGTAACAGTGAAACCTGTACTACTATGGCGGAAACTAAATTTTGTTCATCTTCTTGCATGCTAGTGACTTTGTATTTTGGGATGTGTATATGACTAAGACATGAGAGAAAGGAGAAGTGATAGAGAAGAAAGAGGCAGAAGACATGGAAGGAAGAGAGACAACCAGGATAGTCAATCTGAGTAAAAGTTTGGGGTCATACAGCATTGACAGTCTCATGAACATATAGTCAAGATGAACAGAGAAGAAGCCTCAGGTATGGCCTTGTTAGAGTATTCTGGTGAAATAGCAAAGGAAAAATACAAAACAGTTTTATTGGGTTGAGGACATGGAAAGGACACAACCCATGGTGGTTTGGCTGTCTCCTTCAACCAGATACAGAGTGGCAGAGGATTATATGATCTCTGAAGTGGAGCATGGGGCAGCATTGATGATGTGTGAGGAATCAATTGAAATTCTCTGTGCGTGAAAACAGGAAGGGAGTTGTACTTAGGGCTGAAGAAGAAGCAGGAAGTGGTGAGCATTCCCACTTTGGTCTTCCGCCATGTTAGAGCACCACCATAACTGTACAGTAATTTATAATAGGGCAAGAACCTTTCAGGCCTGTCCGCTTCTACCACATTCCATGAGACAATATGGGCACCAGGTTTATCCTAGAGAGTGCTCTGTATTCCATCTGCTCCCTCTTGCTGCATATACACTATGTGTAGAGTGTCATTCCCAGAATAGACGTTAGCCTGCATGCAGTGAACAGTCCTACAGTGATACCTTTTCTCCAGGGGTCATAGACTTTTGCCTGTTTAATGATGACATTACATTTGGTGGCTTTAAAGGTATATCCAGTTGTGATATTATACCTTTTCATAATACTATACTCTTTCTTTTTTTCCATTTTTAAACTTAACCATCTGGTCCTATCTCTTTAGCTCATAGCATAATTCTTTGATGGCATCCAACAATGGGTGGACAGCAATACTGGCTTCTTATTTTTCTTTTTTTAGAAATCTATTAATAGAGTTGGTTTCTGTGAGAGGAATCTTCTCATGGCCCTTTATATTCTATCCCACAAAGAGACTTGGGGTTTTCTTGTCATGAGGTTATAGTGGTCAGTAGATTTAGAGTGTGTTTGTTATGGTTGAGAATCCTAGGAGATTTCCCTAATGGAAGTCATCTTTCTATAGGGTAGGGCTCAGGCTTCTCTTCTTTATACTCATTTTAAAATGAAGTCATTCATTGGATTTAGAATAGGAAGGATGTAGTAGCTATGGAGTTTCAGTTATCCCATCTGCATAACAGTGTCTACCTAGCAGGAGCAATGTATAGGAATTTTTGTACAAGCCAAGGTCAGGACCATCTCTTTCTGTAACTTCATATAATACTTGCTTTGTCTCCTTCCTTCACACGTGTGCTGTTCTGATCAAATGAGATTCTGTTTGCTGGCTACATTATTTTTTAACTATAAATTACAGAACAAATAATGAATTACTGTTACTGACATGCTATAAGAACTAGAAATTCTAGAGGATTCTTAGGAATCAGATGTCCCTGGATGTGTTAAACTTCAGCCTTTATCTGTAATTTGGAACCCTGCAAAAGTTGTCTGCTGTCTTATCCACACACAACCCTGGGCTGGTCAGCACATACATGGGGCCAGCCAAGTGAAATTAAGGTCTGAAGCCAGGTAGCACAGCAAAAACATCTGAACAGATTCTTGACTCAAGAATGATACACTGGGCTGGGGACATGCTCAGAGGCACAAGCACCTGCCTGGCAAGTGCAAGATCCTGAATTCAATTCCTGGTACCAAAATAAATAAATAAAAATTCATTAAGAATGATACATTTAGATATATTTTTCAGCTCATTCCATTTAGCACCTCAGTGGGGTCCTGGATTTGGGCTTTACATAATCCTACACTAACCTTTCTTTCTTTTTTTAATTTTTTTTTTAATTTTTCACCTCTTAGAAAAAAATTTATGGTCAAATGACTCTTTCATACCTAAAACGTATTATATGAGTACAAAATATTTTTATTTTCTTTTGTGACTTGATTTTTCTCCTTGAAAGTTTTCTTTTTTGAATGCTTCATGTAAACATCATCATTTTCTTTTCTGCCTTCCCAAGAGAACCATAAAATTCTTCTGGCTGCTCACTGGAGTAGCACCCCTTGGCTTCACTGATCTAAAGGGATTTGGGATTCCCAGGTGACCAGAGATTAATTATACCTACCCTAAATATACCATACACATTCCTTGGGCTCAATCGGGATGTTTTAGGCTTTTAAGGCACTGAATTGCTGAGGACTAGCCAGGGTTATGAGCTCATCAGAAATTCAAAAACTAAGTCTGTACAGTCTGTGGTATGTAGAAATGATTCACTTTAGAGGTGAAGTCATTAGAGCTCATTAAAAGGGCATCCTCTGAAACAGTGGAAATCAAACCTATGTGATCTTCCAAATCACAGAGGTTTTGGAATCTGAGGGATGACAGAGTGATGATCTTACAAATGGCTTTACTCCGAAATGCACAGGTTACCTTCAAGTGGGGAGAATGTGAGAGTAAAAAAGAGTAAAGGCTTTAATCATTGTTATGAGTCATAAAATGATTTTAAGAAGTTATTTTCTAAAAATTGTGTATTTGTATTTGTGAGTATAAAGACTCAATGGCAAGTAATGAGACAGATTCAGAATATGAGATCCACCTGCAGAGGGCCCCCATAAAAACAATCCTAGAGATAAAACAGACAAGTGTTTTGGTTGAGTTTTGAATAAGCCATGTTTGAAAGAGTAAAGGAGTAACAATTTTAATGCCATTACTACTGTAAAAAAAGTCACATGAGTTGTAACAAATGATGGCATGTTATGCGTGTCTCTCCTTTACCCTCATTACAGCTCAGAGCAGCCAAAAAGTGTGTCCCTGAGCCCTCTTAGAGCAGAAGGAATGGCTTTCCAGGCAAGGTGAAGGAGGCTTCTCCAGCCACTGACTCTACTAAGCACATAATGAAAGGAGGGTAGAAGAGAGGAGAGGGTGGGGAAACATACATTATTTAGTTTTTTATGGCTACCTTATCAAGACAGGCTACTTTATTGAGATAACAGATTATGGTTCATAATTTAGGAGGCTGGTTATTCAGTGGTCTGGCCCAGATGTTACCCCTCATCCCTTGGCTACCTTATGTCATGGTAAGACCACATGTGTAGCTCTCTGTGTGGTCCTTTTCCTTAAAAAACTGCCAAAATTCAATCATGTTATGACTTGAGTCTAATTGAATCACTTTTAAAAGCCTCTATTTCAAAGCATAATAATCAGGATCGAGTTTCTAATCCCTTAATGTCATTATGTATTAAACTCCTGCATAAATTTTGGGAGACAAACCATAACCAAGACATAGTGAAAGATAAGAAAAAAAAAAGAGATAAGAAAGAAAGGAGAGGGGCAGGGAAGAAAGAAAGAGATGCAAAGGAGTTTTATACTGATAAACCCAGAATGGTTGATTCTAGGCATCATGTCAGGTGTTTGAATTTGCCTTATCTCTATTTCCCTGAACATGGAAAAAGTATTGTGAGTGAAATAATCTCATTCAAGGCAATGTAAGTGGAAAGAATCCTGCCTTTCTGCTTCAGGGAAGTTGCAGCAAGGGGCATTGTAAATTCATCGGGACTCTCCAAGTTCTTATGGAATATTTTCATATCTTAATACATGATTCCATTTTTTATAGTGAATTATCAATCAAATGGAAATACAAGCTAAATTCAAGAAAATGCAAACCAAATAACTGGAACTTTAAAAGACCTGAGTCTAGATTGCACATTACTGATAGTTCTAACTCTGCTTCAAAAGTAGAAGTAATTACAACTTCCCAGGTCACTAAATCCCAAGGTGGGAAGTCAAGGTATAAGGCTAAAATTTGCAAAGATATTGGAAAGAGTTTTGAGGCCTGAGTCCCATACAATGTAGTTGTTCCCAATCTACCTTTCCCGTGGCTGAGCCTGAGCAAAAGAGAAGCAGTGGTCCTTCCTCCCTCCTTGCTGCCTCACGCCCTAACCAGGTCCCTCTTCGTTGCTTTCCGTGTCCTCTTCAGTGACATTTATTGTCATTGCTCGCCCTTTGCTTTGCTGGGAAACCATCAATACTGCCACTCCTCATCGACTCTGAACTTCAAAAACCTTTCTTTTCCATTGAGAATCCCTTAAAATTTTGTCACAGGCAGGTAAGAATTCACTGAGTGATGATTTCCCTGTCTTCTAAGATAATGGTCTAGTGATTTTAACTTTCTAACATGCATTGTCTCTACCCTACTCAGTGTAGAATTTTGGTAGCTATTTTTATCTGAGAATGAAACATTAATGAGAAGTTCCCTTATGGATATTTTTCTACTGGTCAGTCATTGTCCAGCTTCAGTAAAGGTGACACAGCCAGTCTGATATTTTAGCCCTTAATGATAATGTCACAATGGGCAAAGAGCTAAGGAATGGCTGCTGAGTCAATTGCCAATCGCATTCACCCTACTCTATCTCTCTTTCTACCAGTTTCTTTCCCAGTGTGGGTCTAAGGACACTGAGAGTAGGAACCGGGATCTTACTGAAAAGTGTCGATCCCAATGATGTCTGTCTCTCAGCCTACACATCAATATAAAGACCAGATATCTTGCAATGTTTGCCTCATAGTGATTTATCTTTTCTTCCAGTGCATTCTTGGAGAACTTGAAGGACATCTTTGTTTCTGCCTTTTGTAATAAAAGCATAGTCTGGGGGAACCCAGTCATTAGTCCTCATTTGTCCTCTATTTGGTCTTAATGGGCACACATAAGGCTTGTGAACATTGATAAAATTTAGAAGAGTAAAACTCTTGGTGTGAATGCAAATTAGGGGCCCCTGGGATGTTTGTCAAAAATTCAAAGTCTAATGTGGAATTAACAGATGTGTCTTCAGACATGATCTTATAGAGGATATCAGTAATATTTTAACTACTGCTGTTTCTATGGTGTTGTATTAGTGTGGTGCATGTGATTATAATCAATGAAATGGGCATAAAATCTGTCTTACGGTAAGAACAAAAATATTTCACTTGCTTTTTTTTCTTTCATAATTATCAATCACTATAAAGATTCTCTTATTATTCCAATCATTCTCAACTTTGAGATGGTTCTGTTTGCCCAGTATTCTCCCAGAATGCTCAGGAATGGTGTTATAATCTTCAAGGAAGTTACAGTGAGGAGCACTGTAGATTCTGGTCCCCCTGGCCTCCCTACCCTGCCTATAGTCTAGATCTGCACTCCTTGCCCAGAGGCGGGCAGAATGACTGCTTCATGTCTTGTTTGAGCCTTAGAATATTTTTTTTTTCTGAGAACGAAATGCTGATTCCTAAGACTTTGCCTCCTTCGTAGCCCCTCAGAAGCCTTCCCTGCTGGAGCTCTGCCTCCTCCTACATCTCTGCTAGCTACAGCTGCATCATTCTTTAAACCTTTCGTGCTCAGGATGCTTCAGCAACCCCCATCAGGTAGTTCCTTCTGTTCTACTTCTTTCTGAATGAGGTGATTCTCCTTTGCCTGAGGGCCTTCAAATACATTGCTTGGAACTCTGTTCACCTTTTAACAGTGTGTGTAGGGAAATGGTGTAACAGTCATGAGTTGTTTTCTCACTAATTCATCCTATTGTAGCTAGGATACATTCCTGCTGAAATAGAACAAAATTAGATTCAAGATTGTCCTACTGATTAAGTGTCTACTTGTGAAATATGAAATCAGCACATGCTGTTGAGCGCCTCGCCAGTGTGCTTGGCTGCTGCTTCCCTCCACCTGTCTGTGGCCTGCTGTTGCACTTGGTGGAACATTCTCTTGGGAAATGTTTTTCTTTTCTCATTTTACCTGCCAAATCCCATTCATCCAGACCCAAAGCATAGTCTGTATTCTTTTTGAAATCCTCCTCAACCTCCCTCCTCATCCTTTCTCCTTTAGATGTTACCTCAAAACACTTCACTTACATAGTGTATAGTATGCATCCTTTCCTGCCCTTCATTGCTATCACATGCACAAACATTGTACTCATGGTATCAGTGCAGAAACCCTCTGAGAGTAGGGCCCTGTGATGCTCTTTTTTGCTTCTCTGATGCCTAGAAACTAAACAAATTAAAGTGATGCACATGAGTTGTCTGCTGACCATGAACAGTGCATGCTGTCATATATACATATATATATAATTTAATTAAGTGATATCTAATATAATTAATATATTAATTTAATTAAGAGATGTATATATTATATGTTTACATTATATATTTTATATAATATATATTATTAATTTAATTAAGCGATATATATATATGGCTTAATTAAATTATATATATATATATATATATATATATATATATGGCTTAATTAAATTAATTGTATAGGCAATGAACAAGAAATTTCCTGGGACAGTTCAGACAGATACACATCAGTGCTAAGGAAAATGACTGTTCTAACTTCCTTAGGTGGGTGAGAGAGAAAGAGAATCATAGCTGAACACTTTGAGAAAACTTTCTTACGTTTCTTTAGAATTTAGCTGGATGTTGTATCATCATGAAAATTTGAACAAATAAAGGGGAAAGAAGAGGAGGCTGTACATAGCAAATGTGATAGCAGTAACTTTGACACCTGCGGGTTGGTTTGGCTATAGGAAAAAAACAAAGCAAAAAATAGCTTCTTATGATTTTACCAAATTTACACTTATAAATGGTAACAGCTATATTATTGCATATGTTTTCATCTAGTGATGCCCATAGACTAAATTATACTCAATTTCAAACAGCATTGTAAAGGAGTTTCATTGTGGAAGTCAAAATGTATTTCACTGGTAATAATTTACATTTGGTGCCAAATGTTAGGAGGAAGAGCAAGAGGAGGAGGATAATTTTGATACTCGTGATAATAATGATACTTATTGAATACTCTGTCCCATGTATGCATAAAATATCTTAAATATATTAATGTTAATCTTCCCCAATAACTTCAGGTTAAATATTGTATGTGTGCATGTGTGTATCGTATGTGTATTTTACAGGTAATTGAACCCAGAGAACACTGAGCTACATCTTTAGCTCCTTAATTTTTTTTAAACAAGATCTTACTAAGTTGCCCAGGCAAGCTTCAAACTTGTGATCCTCCTACCTCAGCCTCCCAAGCATTCAGAATTACAGGCATGTGCCGCTACATCTAGCCAAAGCAGGAAAATTGAACCACTTTAAGACTAATAGAGGCTGAGTTGTTTGCCCCATGTCATACAGCTACCATGGAGCTAGGATTCAGATCTGGGCCTATGACATTCCAAAGCCTAGCTATTTTTCATTTTGTAAAGCCCTAATGGTTAAGGACCAAGCAAATACAAACCCAGAAAGAGCATGGATTTTCCCTGATGATGTGTGCATAACTTGCACCTCTGCTATGGGATAAATGCAATGTTTTACCCAGCTCAAAGTTCGGTGCAGTGTAAAGCTATTACATTTACTCAGCGCTTCATCCCATTTGAGAGCACAAATGTGTGGGCTTAGGCAATTATTTTCTTAGTTAATGACTTAATTATCATCGTAAGATTTGCTCTCCGTGCCCAAAGCATCTCCTCCTGCAAACTAGCTTGGTGATGGAAGTACAAAACCTCATTTCCAGGCTTCCCCTTTCGTTGTCACTTGCTGTTTCCTGTGACTGTGTCCCAAGAAAGGGACATTTACCTGAAGGTGAGACAAAACACTTGAAACCTCCTGACCCTCTTAGCACAGGGCTTGAAAACCTCTTAGCTATCACCACAAATTTATGTTTGCTGTTAGAAAATTGCTTTGGGAAATGATGTGGATCACAGAAGTAAATTTTCTGTCAAGATAAACTTTAGTCGTGAGCAAAGCAGAATTCAGCGGGGGCGATAGGGAGGGGGATCCCTAGGTGTTTTATCTCATTTTTATTAACATTCTTTAATATTTACCGCAGTCATACTTTGTGAGCCAAGCTGTTAACGCAAGCACTGAACTACAGAGAAGATTCAAGAATTTCTCTGGAGAGGGTACCTTCAGTTCTGCTTTACAAACAGAAGCTGTTGGTAACAGATGTGCTTCAAAGAACTGGCAGTAGTTAAAAGAATTAAGGTGAAAAATAAAATCTCTAGAACTGCACCTCCCAGACAGCAGAAATCCACTGCCTCTGGACTGGCCCAAATTCTTCAGCCTGTTTCCAGAAATTGCTGTTATGCAGTCTGCACAGATGGTGGAGTGCTTCGACAAGAAAGGGAGGAAGGGAGCCTGGCAGGGAGCTTGAAGGGAGCTTGAAGCAGGATTCTTCTTCTTCTTCTCCCTTTTTTTTTTTTTTTTTTTTTTTTTTTTTTTATCAGAAGCTGGGCTTGGTAGAACATAAAAACAAAAACGGATTCTGTCTTCAATCACATCAGCCTTCATCCCATTTCTTTGGGTTTGGTGGCCCAGGATAAACAGGGGAACCCAGCAAGCTGCTTGGTCCTGGATATGTAGCTGAATATTTTTGAAACTGAGGGCTGCTTGTCTGTTAGGTCCAAGAACGCTATCTCACAGAGACAGATATAAAACATAGCTGGAGCCAGCAATTGAAGGCTCAAAGAGCAGTGCGTGCCCTTTTGATGGTGAGGATGGAATAAGTGATGTTCACTCAATCAAGTAAGAATTTTGTTCCAGAAGTCTCGTTTAATCTCTCAGAACATCAAAAAGTTATACGCTGCTGGGGAGAGGTACGCTCAGAGAAAGCAGACTGGGTATGGGATCTGTTGACAGAAGAACCATTAGATTAATAATTATAGTAATAATAATAATATTAATAATCATAATAAGACAGTCACTTGCAGCATATCCTAGAGTATCTGTTATGGTAGGTCCTGTGTGTGTGGATTTTTGTCACTTTCTTCTTAAGTAAGTATTCTAGCTGACCCCAGTGATGGGGGAGAAAGGGTAATCTGTTCTTCCTTCCATTAACTATATTAATTATTCTGCGCTATGACTTCCTCTGCTAATTGCCACACCAATTCTTTCATCTGCAAAGATAACGTTTATATAGCTGATTTAGTACAGCCTCTTCTTAGTTTCTGCTCCTAGAAACCAATTCAATTTCCTGACCATTCAATTTCCTACCACTCTGTTGTTATAAACACAGCATGTTACTATGTGAGTGAAGCAGTGGGACGGGGACTAGTGCTGCTTGAGAATTTGTTACTGACCATCATTTCCACAGACTTGATGAATGTCATCTCTCATCATCTTCATCCAAGCCTGCAAGGCAGCCATGGGTGTGATCATTGTAGAGGTGTGGAACGTGAGGTTCACAGAACTGACATAATGACCTGCCTGTGTCCCACCTAGACGAGACTGTATCAGCAGGTCAAATGAAACTAAGGCTGTTCTCCAAGAAGCCAGCAGCCCTCTCTGTTCAGTCTTGTGGCCTCCATATTACATATGTGCCCAGTGCTGCTGTCATGAGCACTTAATTCAGAGCAACGACTCATAGCAGGAATTAAAGGAGAGGTGATGCTGGTGGCCATCAGAAATCACACTGTGTGTGTGGCCAACCACGTAGCTCATGTCCTCACTGTCCTAAGAGTTTCTACCATCCTAAATTTTGACATAGGACCTCAGAGCTTTGGGGATTCCATCACTCGTATTTCATTTGATCTTGGCCATGTACTTTTGAAACAGGCTGCCCAGGGATTACCTTCTAAGTTGGTAGACAAGAGAAAGGAGGTCCCGAAAGGCAGTGATTTATCTAAGCCAGCAAATGGCAGAGGCAGGGCCAGGAACCTGTCAATTAATTCCATACCCAATTTGAAATACATAATGAAGTCTCCAAATAAAGACACTTCTGGAAAGCGATGCTTGAGGAGGAGCTGATAAGAGCCAGTCTTCTGAATGAAACTGTAGCTGTCTGAATAATCTCTGCAGCCTAGTTTTCATTATCAAAGTGCCTGTGTACCTCCTTCGACCCTCTCAAAGCCTTGAATGATGTGATGCCTTTTTGGTAGTTGTCCCTTTCTCATGGCTATTGGTGACTAGCTCATTCTTTTGCAGCCTTTTTGTATTTCACAATTGCCCTCCTTCAGAAAAATACTGTTTAGAATTTTGTCCTAACCATTTCCTTTCATTGATATGTTGACTCTGTATAGGTAGCATATCTGTTTATGTGCTACAAGTATATCAGAGCTGTATTAGATATTTTTTCACCCAGGTGATAAACAATGTTTGGCCTCCAGTGCAATAGTACTCTCAGTGAGAATGAATACTGTAGCTCATAACTATGAATTCGGTTAAATTAAAGAAAAACAAGGAAGGAGAAATGATTGACAGATGGAAAGAACAAGCAAAGTAGAAAACACTGAACACAACAGTAGCCAGCAAAGACTACAAAAAAAACACTAAATGAAGATGGGCTTTGCTTTTCCAAAGCCTCCGCCTTTTTCTGGCAGCATAGGTTTCTGTGTGTAGATTTCACTTGTGACACAGTGTTCCCAACAATTCTCTCTAAAGCTGTGTCAGAGCAGGCTTTGGTCCTCTCTTAGGAAACCACAACCACACGGTGTGATTGGAACCGATTTCATACTTTTGGAATATGAGTGCAAAAAAGGATGTCGCTTCGAACCACTTCTACTTTCTATCTGTGGTATGGGTAGATCTTTATGGACACTGCGGCCTGCCGTTGGAGGAAGCTACATAAATCCACCACTTTGCGTGTTAGTGACCTAAAGAAGAAAGTGTTGGAGAGTACTCTTACTTCCCTTCACCTTTTAATGCCATACCTTGTCTACCATGTCAGTGAGACAGAGGAAAAGCTAGAATTCACCCCTACCAACTTAAGAAAGAACAGTCTGCGTTGGGTACAACTGACTAGCCCAAGAGCCAGGAGCAAACTGACAAAGCTAGAATAGAGATTCTGCCTCTCAGAGCTCAGCTACGTACTTCCCTTTGTTACATTTGCTGGAGCAGCATCCAGCCATGGCTATTTGTACGCAAAGAAAAAGCTTCTGAAATAAACACCAGTAAATCTGTTACAGCTGAAGATGTATACTTAGTGTCCTGGGGGCTAGTATGGTTTAACACTGTCAATATGAAATAAGACTTCGCGGGTTGGATAACAACCTCAAGCTGTGGTTTTCCACCTTTAGGAGCTGAATCCAGGTAGCATCCGAAGTGGAAATGAGTTTATGCTGCCTTACCAGAGACCCACATGGACAGCGCTACCCCAAGCCAGCCACAGGCTTTCAGTTTGTGTGAAAACAGAAAGATCATGCCAAACCCACGTGTGCCAATGATTATAATCATGTTCACGTGCTTATGCTTCTGGTAGAGCAGATTTGGCAGGGCTGCCTGATCACAGCAGTAAAACCAAGCTTTTGAAAACCCAAAAGAAAGTTGTATATAGGCTATAAAGACTGGATTAGTTTTAAAGCTATGAAGGAATCCATTTGTGGCTGTCCTACCTCCCGCCTTGACTTTCGGCCTCTGTAACCTTCTCTCTACAGCTCAGTGCTTTCAAGAAAGGGTGGGGGCATGGCTTTGGAGAACAGCACCTCTGGTTATATTTTGATTCAGCCCTTTTCTACCTGGGGGATCCATGTTTTTGTATTTAAAGGACATGAGTCCAGTTTATGCCATGTTCCAGTCATTGTCCTTACTACTTTACAAAAAGTAATTACTTTCAATCACAGTAGTAACTTACTTAACTCTTGCAACCCTATTTCTAAACCAAAAGATTAAGAAACTTGCCAAAGTCACTCAGCCAAAATTCAAAACCAAGCTCTGTGACTCCTATGACATATCCTACTAAAATAACCTTAGGAAAGTCATTGGACCTCTCTAACCTCAGTTTATCTGTTTTTAAAGTGGAGATAATAATACTACTCTTAAAAGGAGGGATGAAGATTGATTGCAGGGTTTAAATTAGACAGTGTTAAGGGTTAGGAGATTGCCAAGTACCTAGGAAGTGAAATATATATAACGAGCACTCTCAAGGGTGGGGATTCACATACTGAAGAAATGGTAGCACCTTCAACACACTCTAGGATGAATCTGTCAAAATAGCCTGGCGAGGCCCTCTCCCTAATGCCTGAGCTTCACTGATGTTTAGTCATTTTCAAGGAAATGGTTCTATTGTTCACTCAACTATCCCTGGAAAGAAATGTAGAGCTACTTTGATTGAATGAGTTAAAGCAATATAATTAGAATTTTAAAAGTCTGAGTGATATGGTATCTTTAGCAGCATTTCAGTTACAATGCACTGGCTCCTCTTCTTCCCTACAGTATGTTTATTTCTGTCTTTTTGTACCTTCATGATTTTTTTTAAAATAATGTGCAAAAAAGAATCAATATAAAAGAATTCAGATTAAAAATCGCCTTGCCAGAAAGTAAACGAGGGAGGCTGAATTCCAAGAAGTAAAAATTTAAAAAGAAAGAAAGACAGAAAGCCTGCAGATTCACTTGTGGGGAAATATAGATTTCACTGAAATGCAATCACCATAGAGCAGTGACACAAAATCACAGAGTGCGAGGTTGTTCTGCAGCTGAGGGATAAATGACAGAACTAACTGCCTTGGCCAGCTGAAGACAGATTGTTGTATTGTTCCATTAATTGTGTGAAACTTGGCTTTTCCAGACCTTTCTGTGGCAGACTAATCCAGCTCCTGAATGCTTCTGAGCCCTGGCACTTTTATTCAAGGCTGCCTTCGGTATCTCTGAGAGGTCCCTGCCATATAGTCTATAATACTGAGAATTCTTAGTTGGACATAAACACACTGATGGTAAACACCTAAAAGCACATGTTTTCTAAAGAGGAAATTCGTTTAAGGAGGTAAAATGTGTTTGATGATCTGATCTTTATCCTGCCTTTAAGATCTGCACTGGTCTTTGAGCCTTGTGCCTGTTTTGTTTTGTTTAGAGGAAGAAAGCAGGATTTCATGTCCAAATATACATCACCCAGCTGTTTTAGAGCATGAAATTCTAGCACTTGAGTGATTTCTCTAGGTTATACCCCTCCCCACCAATGTCCTATTTAAAGCTGCAAAAATCCCTAAGTAGAGTCATCACAACTCACCAATGAGTGTTCTACTAGGACTTAGTTTTCACACTCTTCAAAGAGACAGTTGAAAAGCTGTTGATGGCAGGTGGGTAGAGAAGATGGAAACATTTTGGTGCTGGAGTATTTGGGAAGTGTTGACATCTTTAAAGATGTTTCTTGGCCCTTGTAGAGGCTTCTGGAGCAAAGAAAATAGCCTCAGGCATTGAGGCTTGTGTGGGACCACAAAAAAGGGCAGATGTGAGACTATGGTGTCAAATTTAAGAGTTTCCAGAGTCCATTTGGAGGAAGATGTACAGAAATATGTGTGCATTGTGCTTCCACAATTGCTGGAAGGGTTAATGATGTGAATGTCTCCAACAGTTCCAACCCTACCTCATAAAGGCATAACCCTCACAGAGCAGAAAGTACTCTGAATTCAGAAGAAACATTCCAGCTGCCATGTCCAGTAGTGGAAATGAATGGCCATAGGCAAACCGGAAGACATCATCAGATCTCAGTCTTCTTGTAGTAAAACAGAACGAGTTTGTAGTTCCTTGTAAAATGCGGGGGGGGGGAGTGAGAACAAATAAAATAATAATTATAAATACCGTGAGCTCTATAGTGCTCAGAAAAAATTCTAAGCACATCCTTAAGTCTTTCTCCTATCAGTGCACCAGGCAGACTCACTGTGGTAGGTGTAGGAGGCAGAAGGCGCTCCCTTAACCCTGACCCCATCCATCCCAGCTACCTACCTCCTTATACTTTTTTAAAGAGCTACAGTCAGGGCCTATATCTTATAAATCACTAAGCGGTGATGCTAAAATTCTGAGATCTTCTAATTCAGTGCTTCTCAACCTTGCATGAACTTTATAATCCTCTGGAAGCTTTAAAAAAACACACATACACACACACCCAAGGCCCCATCATAGGCTTATTACATCAGAATCTCCTGGGGTGCGAGCTAGGCATGGCTCTTAAGTGCTTCAACTGTACCACCAGAGTGAACAAAAGGCCAAGAGGACTCAACTAGAGAATTTTTTTTTTCCTTATAAATAGGGAAAAATGACTTACCAACATTATCTTGCTAGGAAGCAGATAGCCAACTTGGAAGATCTTAATAAAGAAAGAAGTGAAAAAATTGAAGAATTATGTATAACCGCTATCTGAGAGCCATGTAAAGGACAAATCTTGAAATACTTCTTGCTCTTCCTTTTTTCTTTTGTTTTAAATCATCCTTTCCTAGCTCCCTCCCCCACCTCATCTTATCCCTTCGTCTTGATCTCTCTTTCTTCCTCTATCTCTTCTACTTCCCTCCTCATTTAAGGCACGAGGGCTCAACTCCTAGTGTCAACTGTAGCCACTGACAATATGGTAAATAATTTTAGGCAACATTGACAAACAGTCTAAGTCCTCCTGCAACACTCCAGTAACATCTTTTAGCATTTTTATTGGTCCCACTTTATAGTCCTGCACCTTAGGTCTCACGCATTAGTGAGTGTGAGACAGCATCTCTGTGACTTTAACTCTTCCTGCCCTTTGTAAAAATCCTCCCGTCCCAACATACACTCACAAGTCTGGTCCTTCTTTAATAACTTCTCTAAAACCACTGTCTCCATAAATTGTTTTATTTATACACCTTTTCTCATTCATATGCTGGCAAGACTGATGATATATATAAAGAGTGTTTTCGGAATGGGAAATCAAGGGAGATTTCAGTTTTCTGGTTAAATTACACTAGCTTGAAAATCACTTTGGTTTCATGTTTTATTGCCGTGGAGATGGATAGTAAAATAAAAGCCCAGAAAAGAAAGCATTCTCAAGGACTACATGGGCAAATTCTCCAAAAAACAGACAGACAGAGACTCACTGAAATATAATGATTCTAGAGCTTCTCAAGGCATGTGAATATCAGCATCTGGGTTAAAGACCAAGACTAAGTCTAGACTCTGTTACTTAGAGGAAGTGGTTGACTTTCCTAACAGAAGTGTTCTAGGTAACAGTATCAGTCTGACCTGCAGTGCATTCTATTAAAAGTGAACTCTTAGCTCCCTCACAATGCCATCTGCAATGAATTTCACTCATTTCCTTGTGACTCCTCCCAAACCCATCTGTTTGTGATGCCAGAATCTCTAGGCCATCATGCTGCTAACATCTGAGATTATTTCCTTGATTAACAATGTCCACCCTACTCAGTAGACCAAGCACACTGATTTTTCTTTTTTAAATGGAGGTTCATTCTCATCTTAGATACATTCCCCTAATGACTGGTGATGAGAAATCACAGGCAGGTGGGCTGAATTTGTTAAGACTCCAGAACACCTCTTGTAAGGAATAGAGACTTCCTCATTGTGCCTTTTATTAACTTAATCTTCACTGTTAACTTGATTCTTTCTCTGATTCCTAAATAAAGTATTGCTATAGAAAAAAAGTGGGCCAATTGAGGGTTCTGACTAGTTAATTTAAGTTGCACCATATGTTCTTTGGAAGCTTATGCTAAGTACAGGTCTTTTGCTGATTAGCACACAACCTGAGAGTTTTTAATTTAGATTTCCAGATCCCTGACAGGAGAGAAGATGTCCAAATGAGAATAGATCTAGATAAATCCAAAGGTAATTCAGAGAAACTGCTCTGTAAACTTAGGGTACTGTGTACCCTACTTTCTACCATGAAGCAAAGATTCCTAGTCTCAATACTCTCATGCGAGGGGTCAAATAATGCCTTGATATTGACAGAATTCTGTGCACCATAGCATGCTTAGCAGTATCATGGCCTCTCCCCATCAGATACCATTAGCTTCCCTATCATGCATGCCTAAAAATTAAAAATGTCTCCAGACATTAATAAAAATTGTCCACTGGGTGGCAGGTTTTCCACTGCTTGGTAACCACTTGCATAGACACGGCCCATGTCATCAGTAAGCAAGAAATGTGATTAAATCTCTGACAGTAACATATGGATGTCTGTACATTACTCTCTCTGAATTCAAAATTATCTGGTAAGAGGTTGGAGTGGATGATTACTGGCCCTTTCTTCTCCTCAATACCTCTGAGAAGTCTGCTCGGAGCAGAGTTGTGCTTTACCTCATTACCAGGAATCAAAGCAAATGAAGTCATGGTCCAAATTCCCGTATTCAAGAATGACACCTAAAGCATCTGACAGAAGCATGCGGAACATATGCCCAGCTTGGGTTGAATGGGGGTAACCAGTCAAAGCAAAAAGAAGCAAGGAGTAGCAATAAGCCCAACACTCTGAATACCAGCTCCCAGTCACTAGCTGACTTTGCACCCTGTAGGTAGTGTCTCTGAGCCCCAGACTCCTCATATATAAAGTGCAGATTGCTAATACCTCATTCGTGTGTTAGGATCTGATCCAAGACACCTATTCCAAGTAAATTCTCAGTTGATTTTATTTCTCCATCTCATTTACATTTCTGTGTAAACCTTGAGGATGTGATAGCCAGGCCCTTCACTTTCAGCAAAAATCAAAGGCCTTCAGAATGGTATATAATTGAACGCTAGCAAATGTGTCCCAGGCAGAATTTTGCCTCTTGGATCCAGGTGGAAAACATAAGGGTGAGCATTTTTTTTTTAAGTGGAGAAATATGTTTCTTATTCCTGAGGTGAGAAATAGTCTGAAAAGAATGCATTACCATTTGCTGGCTGTAACCATTAGACAGTGGGTGTACAGTCTGCATGACGATAGACATCCAGGGGAACCCCAACATGTAAACTCTGTTCCAATTGGTAATTAATGCCTGAAAACACCACCTCCCATATTAGTCCATTATTGTGGTGGTTTTATTGAATTGAGTAAAAGTTTTTCAACAGAAGAAGGATGGAAGTAATTAGAGCTAACAAGTTGTTATGTAATGTGGCTGTCTATATCTATGTGCATATATGTGCACGCTTGTGTATTTATATATGGCTGTATACATAAAAGTGCACCCATATTTGCACTCATATACATGAATATACATGTACATCTGGGTATATGTATATTTATATATGTGGAAATATTTGTGTGTGGGTCCTTAAATCTTCCTCGATCTATATTTCAGGAATCTGTTTACCAGTCATGTTCTAGCTAAATCTATGTCATTTGACATTCCATCAAGGGCAAACTCAATTCAACTAACACAACAACCCATTTAGTGGATGTTTATTTTCACTCTTTGATATACTCAGATACTCCTTTTCCAAAGCAAATATACATTCAGATTCCTCAACAATGTTCTCTGTGAATAAGTATCTGATGACTTTCATTTTAGCAGAACAGAGAATCCATTGGTACTCACTCCCATAGGACTTGCTGACAAGTTCTTTAATACAAATTACAGACACGAGTATCCTCTATGCCTGGCCTTGATCTGGGTGCATTGCTTGAGAAATTTGGGAGGAATAGCAAGTGGTGCTTTCCCCTCTAATTACTTATACGTCCTCAGGAGTGTGTTACTGATGCTAAGTCATACCAAATATCTACCTTTCTGGAAGTCAGGAGAAAAGGTAAGGTGCTCTTCTTATACTTTGAAGCTCTTGGGAGAATATACAAGGCAATGTATAAACATTAAAAAACAATATCATATTACTGGAATAACTTTTTCTTTGTGAGGGCAGCTGTACAGTGTTGGAGACATAGGGTCCCTTTAGAGCTGGGGGTCACCGCTGTTGTGGCTAAAGTCTTGGTACCAGGATCTGCCTTTCCTCTGAGGACAGCTAAAAGATGGGTTTCATTTGACCTGCTCCCCTGGGGCACAGCCTAAAGAAACATTTGGGGGTAAGACTAGTAAGAAAGTGTCATTTGTCACTTAGAAATCTTTTTTTTTCTATATAAATATTCGAAAAACCTCAATACCATTGCTGAACTTTAATCAGCTGCTAAGATGCTGCAAACGGAGGGTTAATCCATCATACTGCCCAGAAGCCCTGCATTGTGGCCTTAAGTTTTTAGGTAGCATTGGATAATGAAATTAAATTAGCACCCTCTGTGGGAGACACTCAAAAAAGGTGCTTACACCTTTAAAAATTAGCCTCCTTTTAAATGCTTAGAGGGTCAGAGCAAATTTCTCCAGACTGGAAGATTAATTAATTTGAGGGGAAAAAAAGATTTCAAGTGTCACAAAACCTTAGATAAAACTACCACTCTCCCTTATTCTTGGTTTTTCCCTCCCCTCCTTACCCTTCTTCAAACCAAGAGACTCAAGATCATGAAATAATATGAGCTAAATTCCTGTTTGTATAGGATACACATTGCAGAAACATAGAGAGGCACACAGAAAGCAAGAATCCAGCTTTCAATAGCCCTCACTTCCTCCTAAAGCTCCAGCTTGCAGATTCTTCTATCCTACGATCTTTCTTAAGATTTACATGGACTTAAAATTTTCCGAATACATGATGTTTGGTCATGGGCTAGGGGGAACAGCAGAAAAAAAGTGTGATTATTCTTTCTCATGAACACACTGAGCAAGAAAAAGAATAAAAAAGAAAGTCTGGGAGACAGGAAACAAACTATCTTTTTCCAGCATTCTCATTTCTAGATGATGGGGGGAACCTGTACTTCTGATATTTGCCAGAAAGGCTTTGCTGCTAGAAGCTTTCCCTGTAAGAATATCAACACAGCCTTTAATGCACGAAGCTTTTGGCACTGAGTGCCTTGGAGGAGGCTAAAGGAATGAAACCTTTCTTCAATGGATATAATTTAGGAACCCCTCACCCCATAAAAGGTATGCTTTTTTTCCACAGGAGTTCTCTTTTGAGGGGTTTAATTATAGCTGTGAGGCGTATCCTTCCTGTCCTTCTCCTCTGGCCCTCCAAGTGGTAATGTATTCAGAATGGCAACTTCATATGATCATGTTTTGGCTAAATCCACAAGCCCCACCTCAAATTTTTCAGACCAAGCACTTCTGTTCTAGAACATTAATAGTCTAAATGAGTGTTATATGTATGGAGAATTTAATTACAAATACAGCAAGACAAAGTTTGCTGTAGGACAAATGAGCTGGAGAAAAGGGAACGGGAAGATATGGCCTTAAAGAAAATTGCAAAATATTTCTCTTGAAGAAACCTCTTAGAAACCATCATTTTAGGCATATTGGTTTCTCCACAGGTAGAAGAGAAATCTACCAGCAATCCTTAACATAAGTAACTCTTCTACTGATAATGTCCATTTCAAAAAGTTCCTGATTGCCTTTCAGATTGGTGACTGGAGGCAGTTGCATGTTGTGGGATGGTGGAGAGTTTGTTCCCCAGCCCACTTCTTGCTATTTGAGCTTATCTCAGGAAAAGGAAAAAAAGTAAAAGGAGAGATGCTAGGCTGTAGTATCTTTTAGGAGGCTGAGAAAAGCATTCTGTACATGGCACCATCTTTCAGTTTTCACCATCTGCCATCTATGACAGTTTATTTCAATCACACATCTAATTAAATTGTTATTTGGAGAAAGACCCCTCCAACAAAGCATATAACTCTCCTCTTGCCTTTCCCCGAACCCACCACGTACTGTACCGCCAGCTCCTCACTCTTTAGTTCAATTTAGGAAAACAAACAAACAAACAAACAAACCTAAAACTGAAATCTCAGCGATGGACCAAGAAACATGTGAGGGGGAGAAGGAGCGACAATCATCCCAACACACACAAGAAATAAAAAGCATAAAGAAAGCAAGTGAGACATAAAAAGGCCATCTGAGAGGAGGCAGCTTTCCTGTCCTGGGTTAACAAATTATTCCCATCTTAGTAATGTGCAAACACAGAATCAGATGCTGGTTTCTCTCCCACCCCTCTCCCAGTCTCTGCTGCATCAAGCCTGTCCCTAGATTCTCTTGCTACCGTTCATTATCCTGTAGGCATTCATCCTAAATCAAGACTTCCTCTCTGCCCTCAGTACCTTGGAGTACATATGTGATCACTGCTCAGAGCCTGGGCTTGCTGCAGTTTTAGCAATGTGCTCCACAAGCACAGCTTTCAGCTTTGCACATTGGGATTCTGTCTCCTGCTGAGTGAAACCCAAGGGAACTGAGCTGAGGGGCTTTAACCTCAGAAGGTAGCAAACAGCGTACAAATGCTACTAATTCTGGTGAATCAGAGACAGAGGAGAATTATGAGGAAGCGTTTGGGGGTGAAATTTTGAGTTCATTTGAAAGGTGGTTCTACCAAGCACAAAAATATTTCTTATAAGAGAAACTGCCTGGTACTGGCTTTTCAAAACCATTTGCAGTGATCTCTCTGTGCCTCAAAGGCTAAGCAATGTTGTCCAAACTCCAACCCACCTTGCCCTGCTCCATTGTGCTCCCATTCCCCAGGTAACACAGCCCTGCTGACTTTTTCAGCCTCACTCCTGTGGGGCACATTAACCTGACTCATTCCACTGATAAGCTTTGTTTGCCCTTCTTAATATTTCAGACCACATCTGACCACCTTGTTCTTTGATTTTCCAATCTTGCCTCTGACCCAGCACCCCAACCCCTAAGCATCCCACCTCCACCCCAGAGAATTGTAACTGTTGCTTCTCTAATAACACAGGTAACAGTTCATTTAGGTTACACCACTCTATAAAAACTGTAAATGCTATTTTATTTTAAACATTTTAGTTTACAAAAAAAAATCAATGATTGGTACCTTTTTTTTTTACACTCTCAGATTCCTGAATATGGGCAGATCTTCAAAGGGAGGAAGGATTTCTCATATGAAATTTAAGATAGACTGTCCTGAAGGTTGTGGGGTGGGGTTTTGTTTGTTGTGTTTTATTTCGTTTTTGTTTTTAAGACACAATAAAGCTAAAATGTCAAGTCTCTGGGAGAGATCCCCGTACAGTTTCAGTCAAGGATCATATCAGAGCACAGACAAGGGGACCCCAGCCTGGTGCCCGCCGGCCCGCCCGGCTGCCCAGGAGTATTTGGTAGCGCATGGGTTGAGAGCCACTGAGACAATCACACCTCGCATTCCCTCGCGGGCTGCTGGTGGCAGGTGCATGAGCCATACTCATTGATGATCACCAGGGCGCCCTCAATGTGGTTCGGTTTGTAATCAACATAGTATTCCTGGGCAGACATGGCAGCCATCTGATGCATGGTCTGTTTCTGCTTCTGCTTCCTGCGCTGCGTGACAAAGCACTGTCTGAGCTGCCTGAGACTGGCTGGGAAACACTTCCAGGACACGTAGAGCACCAGGACCACGATGAGGAAGGAGAAGATGAGGGCCATGGTGCCCGTGACCACTTTGTGGATCTGCACGGCATTCTCCGCGTGCTCGCTGCCTGGGAGAGCCACTGTGGTGGGCTCGGGCGTGCCGTCGTGCTGCCCCTCCCCGCCGTCCGCGAGCGTGGTGGCCGAGCTGTCGGGGGGCCCCAGATCACTGCGGTTGGTGACGGCAGAGAGGAGGTGGCCGCTCGTGGGCTCGGCCCCATCCTCGCACAGGTGGAAGGCGTACACGGCGTCCAGGACGTCCTCGCCCTGGGCGTACTCAGGGCTGGCGCACTGCAAGCTGCCGTCGTAGCGCCCCTGGAAGCTGCTGAGCCAGGACGCCAGGGCACACACGTTGCGCCCGCAGTCCCACAGGTTCCCGGCTAGGGTAATGCTCGTAAGGGACTTCCAGGAGTTGAGGATGCGGGGCTCGATGTAGGTGAGGCGGTTGGAGTCCAGCTGCAGGGACTGCAGGTGCGGCACGGTCTCAAACACATGGGGTTCCATGTACTCAATCTCGTTGCCCGACAGGTCCATTTTCTCCAGATTCCAAACCCAGTCCAGCGAGCTGACCACAATGGCCACCTTGTTCCTCCTCAGGCAGAGCGAGTGCAGGGAGATGAGGCGCGGGAAGTGGG
Source organism: Cavia porcellus (assembly GCF_034190915.1). NCBI lineage: Eukaryota > Metazoa > Chordata > Mammalia > Rodentia > Caviidae > Cavia > Cavia porcellus. Next base: position 33,385,254 of record NW_026947501.1, read on the forward strand.
CGAAGTTCACCTTGACCAAGTCGTTGTGCTCCAGGTGCAGCTCGGTGAGCTTGAACAAGCCGGCGAAAGAGTTGCGCGCCAGGCTCTTGAGCTGATTGTATCCTATGTCGAGAAACTTGAGGCTGCGGCAGTCCTGGAAGATGCGCACGGGCACAAATTGGATGGCGTTGGCCCGCATGTGCAGCGTAGTGAGCTTCCGCAGCCCGTGGAAGAGGTCGGGCGCGAGCGCCTGCAGCTTGTTGTATGAGAGGTCCACGCTTCGCAGGTTGGGCATGGGCCGGAAGGTGGTGTTGGCCAGTTGGGTGATCTGGTTGGAACTCAGCGTGAGTTCCTTAACTCGGCGCAGTTTCTGAAAGGCGTCCCCCTGCACCGAGCAGATGTGATTGTGATCCAGATAGAGCCACGTGAGCTGCATTAACCCCGTGAACTGGTCGGCGCGCAGCTCCGAGAGGCTGTTGTAGCGCAGCGACAAGCCCAGCAGGCCGGACAGGTTGTGGGGCGCCTCGGTGAGGTTGAGCGCCTCGCAGTACAGCAGCCGCCCCTCGCACCGGCACAGCTGCGGGCACCCGCTGGGGGCGGCGGGCAGCATCTGAAAGCAGGCCCCCAGCAGACACAAGACCACCCCCGAGGGCCTCCTCAGCAGCCAGTATAGACAGAGACCGAGCAGCAGGAAATCCATTAGCGAGAATCTTTCCAGAGAGACTGGAGAATGTCCATTGGAAGCGCTCGGTCAGAAATCTACATCATATTTTATTCCGAGGGAGGGGAGGCGGGGGAGGGGGAGAAAAGGGCAAAAATCAAATGAATATACAGAAAGAAAGAAGAACCCCCCTCCCCAAAAGCCACACGGTCACCTCTAAGCATGCAGAAAGCTGGGCGGCATGGAAAGTTCACAGCCACGGAAAGATCAAAGAGATGGTGATTTGGTCCATGTTAGAAGCTGCAGCAGAGAGAGGGGAGGGGAAAAAATCTTCGGGAAAGAATTTAATTAAAAAGTGTCTTACCCACCCTTTTCCAGAGAGTGACAACCTCCATTCAGCTGCTCCCTTTGTGTGCAGGCTAATTATATGCAGGGCGAGAGAAGACCCCTCTGTGTTTCCGAGGCAGCCCGGGTCCGCGGCCGGCGGATCTGGCAGGCGCACAATGTCTCACTTTGCTGATCGGCTCGGGGCTGCAAGGGCGGCGGGCGAGGCGGGGAGACGACGACTTCCAGGACCCGCAAGTTTCCCAACTACGTGCCGGAGGAGCCCGGGCTTCGCCTTCCTGCCGCCGTCCTTTTCCTCTGCAGTTCGGACTGTGACGTTGTGGGGGAAAAAAACTCCAAACTCGGGGCTCGCGACTCCCCAGGATTTGCCAGTCTGGTTAATGTCCGTCATTGGAAATGACCACTGACCGGCGCCACCTTTCACTCGGCGGAGACCGCCTGCCATTCGCGCCCCCGGCAGCCGCGGAGAGCAGAGCGGGCTGGCTCATGCCTCGCGGGCGGGCGGGCGGGTGGCGGCGGCGTGGGGAGCGGCGAGCGGCGCCCCGGCTGCTTCCCTCCGCCAGGCAGTGCGCGGCGCGAGCTGTACCGGCACCTACTGCTCACTGAGTGTCGTAAGCTGCTCACGATTGTGCGTCTTCCCCGGCACCTCAGACATGGGCAGATTGAAAAGGGGTGGGCATAAAACCAACATTTCACCGAGCGCTGAAGTAATATGTGTGCTTTGATGAAATGGAAAACACTTGCAGCTTTTTGGTCCATATTTCAGGGGGAAAAAAGGAGGGAGAGAGGGAGCGAGAGAGAGAAGGGGGGTGGCTGAGGTAGGGGTTAGCATCATCAATGACAGGATAGTTGCAAGGGGGGAACTGAAATATTCTCTGCTCTCCCCCTTCCTTTTGGGAATATATATATATAATTTCCTCCTTTAAAGCTGGCTGCGTCTAAGAGGTACGTAGGAATCTGTAGAGAAATCAACATTTGGTCCTTTGCTTTACTTACAGAAGCAACTTGAGAGAAGACCCAGGAAGGCAATGATTTGGGGCTTGGCTACAATTTTTTTTTTCCCTTCCCCTTGCAAGCACTGGAGTTCTGCAGTGAGCCAGCCCTTTTTTGGTGGTGGATGGGCGAATACTTTCAAACCCACCCAGTTTGGGAAGCCATCCCAGTTCCTGTGATGTGAGATCTAGTGTGGCAGAGATGAGCGTCAGTGTGCGGGGAGCTTTGCCTGCGATCCCGTGGGGGCTTCACATGGAAGCCTGGGGGCTCCGTGCAGATGGGGGAAGATTCTGCTGGCTGACGTGGGGAGGCCAAGCCTGACATGTGCTGTGCGGGCTCATCACCAGGTCCTGTCCCACACATCATCCCAGGAGAAGGTGCTGCAGAATGTGTGGGGAAGGGGTGCTTTGAACCATAGTGATGCCTTCTCTTTTCCATCCACCCACCCAGTGAGAGCTGAAGCTGTACTGAACTGTGCTACTTCCAAGGATGAGGAGAAGCCTCTGCCTCATTATTTCCCCTCACAATTATTTATAGATAGGAGTCTTTACAGTGAATAATCTCTCTCTCTCTCTCTCTCTCTCTCTCTCTCTCTCTCTCTCTCTCTCCATATCTCTCTCTGTGTCTGTCTCTCTCCTCTCTCTATCTCCGTCTCTCTTTCTCTGCCTATCTTTCTGACTAGTATGGTTGAGATGCATTGTCAGGGATCTGTTTGTTGATCATCTTCAAAAATGGCTGAGTAAGCCTGAAAAATGTGAATATGGACAAGCCTGCTTTCTTGCCAAGGATGCCCAGGGAACTGGAAAGAACTGATTGTGACTCTCTGGCTCCTCTCTTTCAATTCCTATCATTTCTTCCTCCAGAGAATTCAATCTAAGGGGCCACTGTCAATCATGGCACATACTTTGATAGGAATGAGGGGGATTAGCAGAGCTTCTGTACTGAACACACTGGTCAGATCCCTAGAGTCATCCCTAACACTCAACCCGTAGGGACTAACCATGAAATTAAGGTCACCAAAGACTAATGGTACTTTTCAGGAAAAGTCATATGAACAGGGCATGAATCATTCCCATTTTGTATTCATCTGAGCTCTGCCCTGGTCAGTCCTCTCTGAGATGCATCATTTAATTGAACACAAATATGAAATGTTCTAGACATCACATGCTGTCTTAAGAGCGAGAAGAGACATTAGAAAATCAACCCCTTCATTCTGTATGTGATGAAACAGAGACCCAGACACATCAGGGGATCATCTAAGGTCATACAGTTTGTGAATGGCACAGATGGTCTTTTGCTATTCCTCTCCATTGTGGTAGGCTCTCCTCACTCAAGCCCCCCACCTAGCTCTGCACTGGAGACTTGCAGGTTTTGTCCTGGCACTTCTAAGATGCTGCAGAACACTCAGACAGACAAACAATATCTCCATCAAGTGGATCCATCTTGTGCCAAAACAATTATTCCTGACATGAAGGAGCTGTTGATTGAGCCATAAACTCAAAAAGGCTGGGGCAGAGGGCTGGGCAGGCGCAGGCAGGGATAAACAACCCCCAACTACTGAGCAAGCGCTGTATCAGCCACCCAGTCTCCATGACTGCTAGGGAGAAAATCCTCCTAATGCATGCATCTTGGCAAAGTGGTGATAGAGGCTGCCAAATGGCAAGAAGAGGTCCCACTTTGGATGTCACTTGATTTGTAGAGCTGGTACAGAAAGGCAGAAGAGAGTTGAGTGTTGGCAAGAAAGAAGGAGAATAAAATTAAATTCACTGCATTTATATGTGAGTTTTCCTCTAAGTGTGCTACTCAAAACTTAGAAGATGCTTCTAGGCTGTAATTCATATATATATATATATATATATATATATATATATATATAATGTAATATTACTTTTCACATTATTATCCTGCAAATCATTTCATCTGTATGGTATCTTTAAACCTTTCTCACCTCTAATGTGGCAAGTTGCATCTTTTCTACAGCTTTAAACCCCTTGGCACAAATGTATACATTAACAGATTGAAATGAGCTTTATTGAAATTTAGCTATTCTAAGTCGTCTAAGTTGCAGAATCCCAATTTATTATGTATTTAAAGCATACCAGCACTGATTAAATCAATGCAAATTAGGTTAAATAAGAACAACATGAATCAAGTATTTCAGCAAAGTTGAATCGAGAAACGACAACTTTTGAGTCACCACAGCAAGTAGATATGGCTGTTTTTCACGAGTTTTAATTTCCTTCCTCTAAGTGTCCAACATACTAAATAGGAATAAAAGAAAGAGAAAGGCTTACCTAAATTTCTCTCTTTCCTCCTGCCTGTTCTCATATCTATTGACCTGTCTTGGTAGAACATCTGAACACCTGAACATCTGGTTATATGATGGTTAATGTGTACATTTGTTTAATCTTTTTTGCACGTGTAACTACGCATTTCAGTTGGCAGCCTTCTTGTTCAGGGAAGAATATCTAATGAGAATATTCTACATGCTTTGGAAACATTTTTGACCCTTTGTACATTCTTATGGGGGAGGAGTTCAAACCCATCTTCTTGAACCGTGCCAGCAGTATTTGTAAAACTTGAGCATCAAGAAAATACTTGAAACCATCAGGTCTATATGTGATTGGGAACTGCATCCAGGTCCCCTGACTGGTATCAAATAGGATAAGAGTGTTTAAAATTCAGTCAGTGAGAGGACAGTCTGAGGTGCACCTGAGGTCTGACACTGATTGCCAGAGCACAGTCAGGAACTAAGGGGAATAAGAAGGGAAAAGCTCATGGAATTAGCTTGGAGAGGCTAGAAATAAATCTTGAAGGAGGGAGCATTAAGACCTTCTCTGCTAAACTAAAACTTAACCTTTTATAGTAACCCCTCTTTATTTTCTTGGTGCTCCATGTTGTCCTACGGGGTGGAGGCAGAAAGAACACATCAGTTTTGATGTGTCTATCATTACTTGCACTATTTCAACTCAACTGCATGTCACCTACAGTTTATTCATTTTATTCAAAATCATGAATGGGCACAAGCAAGTGCAAAAATCCTGAAATGAACCTGCATTTCAAAGACTGGTTTCCATTTGTCAGTGTTCGAGACAAGAGAGGTTTGAGTGGCAATTTTAATGTTCTGTCATTGGTAGCACTAGCCTGAACTTTGATCTTTATGCTGTGGTCTTTAATTTTTACTAGCAGTGAACCATGGCTTTTCTATAAAAGGAAACACTTAGAGGAATTGAGGGAGGGTAGGAGTCACCATTTCAAAAGGGGAGAGTTAACCTCCTTATTCTTGTGGGTACACACCCTACAGCTGGTATTTTAAGGAGTGTTTCCACAGATGCATGTCAGGCCAGAGGGCAAGGGTACTAAGACTTCTTGCAGGAGGTCTACTTAGGAGAAGCACATTAGAGAGGGGAGGCCATTCTTATCAGATGGCCCACACGTCCTAAAATAAGGCAGTAACACGGGTCATAAGAAAGTACTTGCTGTTTAATGAGTAATGTGAGTAATGGGATAAACCAAAGATGTGTGGGTTCCTGGGGCTTGACCTGGAGCCCTCTTTACAGGTCTTGTCTCTGCTGGCTTGTGCTCTAATCACAGTACACTGTGTTGGACCTAACTGTCACAATGTTTTGTCCCTTTCTGCTTCTCTTGAGTCTGACTTCCCTTTAAGGCTGATGCGATCTCTATGGTGTCTGGACCCACAGCCTCTTCCCTATGTAAAGTAATCCCTCAGCCTTCTTATCTTTATGAATAGTTTATCTTCGTCAATCCTGTTTATTTTATATGAGTGTAGTAATAATTTCTAACTGGAATATTTTAGAACTGAAAGGGGTGGTATTTTTAAATAGTCAAGAGTAAAAATAGCTCTGCTGGGGTTCCTGCTTTGCTACTTTTCTCAATGCAATGGCACATAAGACACTTCTTTGTCAGTGAAATAGGGCTAAGGATGGTTACTTTAAAGACTTGTGACTCAAAAGTAGACTCCAGAGACCAACAGCCTTGAAGCACGCCATAAATGCAGAGGCTCAGGTCCTTCCTAGACCCACTGAATCAAATCTGCATTTAACCATTAGTCCTGGAAAGCTCACTAAATTTGGGGATAAATTCTATTGAAGCACTGACAAATACTGACCTGAGATAGAAACCAAGGTATCATTGATTCCCTAGTCTTGTAATTGAAGAATTGAAGGGACAGAAATGGAAAGTGATTGCCTATCCTTGGTGGTGGATTAGGTCAAAAAAACCCAAACTTTCTGTATTTCATTTTCTGCAACACAAAGAACATAAACATTGTGTAAGCTCTGCTTGGACTCTTAATATCCCCCACCTCACCAAATGAGATTGAAACCAGGTCCTTTGCACTGAGCTATATCCCCAGTCCTTTGTGTTATTTACTTGTTTGTTTGTTTGTTTGTCTGTTTATAGACAGTGTCTGAGTAAGTCACTAAGTTGCCCAGGCTGAGGTCTAACCTGTGATCTTCCTGCCTCAGACTTCCATGGTGCTGAGACTATAGTGATACAATACCACTCCAGGTTTAAGGTCTGGTTTTGTGATCAGTGCCGTAGGAGGTATAGAGCACTGATGGGTGCTAACTTTTGGGATCTTCTGGTTGGCTTCTTTTCCTGTCATTTTTAGGAGGTAACTGTGTTCTAACATTTGGCACGAGACTGATTTCAGGCTTCGAAAGTAGGCAGTTACCGGGTGATTGATCTAATGGGGCAGCCCAATGTGTTGCTCTTTCACACTTGTAATTCTGGAAGGGTTGGAACAGCAGAAACAGGGGACGGAAAGTGGCTTGAGGACAGGTACATTAGAGCTCTCTTTCTTGAAAATCTATGATGTTACCAGAGTTTGTTTACATGATTTCTCACTTTTCTTACCATGATCCATCTGCTACTATGACACATGGGTGTTTCTCATGGACAATTTCATTATAAATAAATGCAAAATAAAGAAAATTAAATCAATATATAAAATTTTAAATGAAGATGATGTGAACTAAAATTCAACTACATAGAGCTAAACACTAAATTTTGGGTGTTTATTCTCTTAGAATTTGTGCCCTCTTGTTTAGTAATTAGTTACTGTTTTTTAGTCACTGTAAAATGTGCTGTGACAATATCCTCCTACATATACCTTTGCATATTTGGGCAACTCTATTCTTAAGTTTTAATTCTAGAAGTGAAATTGGTATTTCGAAGGCAAGGACTGTTAAAACATTTTCAATGCATAATGCAAATTACCCTCCTGAAAGGTCTTAACATGTTTCATCCCCAATAGCCCTTTTACTGCTTTCTCTTCTCCTTGAAATGTCCCAGCACACTACACATTAAAATGTCCTTTGATTCCCTTTCCTTCATTTGGCTGGGATGCTGCCTGTCCCCTATACCTTGAAGTGAGCCTTCTTTCTGACACTTTTTCTCACTCAATCCTGGATGGGAAATCCTTACTTCACAAAGAATTCTGGGAATTGGAACTTTAAGGGTTCCTTTAAGTCCTGCCTCTAATGAAGTCGTTACCCAAATTATTTTCACAAAGGAGTTAATGTTTGAAAATAGCTAATCCAAGGTTACTAAAAATGTTCTGTGGCAATAAGCATTTTCAAATATATTTATGAATTTCATACGACTCGGTTCCATTCTTTGAGATCCACAATACATTTTTTCAATTATGAGAAAAACTGTATTTTTCATGGTTTCACACACTTACTTGGGTTATATATGGAAACCAGTATGCCAGCACAGTTTTGAAGGCATTTATTTAATTGTCATCTGTAGGTACATTTGATATTAAAAATGAATATCACCATAGATCTTAACTTTTTGTTGCCATAACAAATGCCTTAAATAAACCAATTTAAGACTAGAGAAGTTCATTTGGGTCATGGTTTTGGTCTTAGCCCATGATCAATTGTCCCCATCACTTTTGGGCTTGTGGCAAGGCAGCACGTCATAGTAACAAGTGTGTGCAGAAGCAAAAGCATTCGCTTCAGGGCCAGGAATGGAAAGAAATGAAAGAACAGTGTCCATAATGCCCCTAGAGGCAGCCCTCCCTGACCAAAAGACATCTCACTGGGATTCATCTTTTATTAAATATCTTACCACCTCTCAAGGAAAAAAAAAATCCTTAAATACATGTGTCTTTGAGGAAGCCTCAAGATCCAAATCATGGTTTCTAATGTTCAAATTTAAGCAACTGCAGCAGATTGCTGGTATGGAATCTGGTGTTTATCAGATCCCCAGCAATTATGAGGGTAGCTGAAAACTGTCATTCTTCTCCCTCATATCAGTTAACCTAACTTGCTCATTCTAGCCACATATAATAGCCATATATGGCCTCCTTTTGCGAATTTATTTTGCTTAGAAAACTCTACCATCCATAAGCACTCAGTCTTCTGTAGTAAATTAGTCTACGCAGATGGATGCATTTACCTCTTCATTCAAACTCTCTCCCGTTCCCAGGAACCACTTGTTAATCTCCCACAGGCACCTTGAGAATCACTTTTAATATTTACTGTACCTGTCTGTTGGTGTATTTATGTGTTTTTGTGTGTTATTTAAGTCAAATGGAGTTTCTGTTGATGAGATGCAGAGTTCAATGAAATATGTTCCCTGCCATTGATGTTCTCGAATCTGGAGTAGAGGGGATGAGGAACAAAGCAACATGATTCATGCTATGACAGAGCTATCAACAAGGCCCGTGTTTCCAACGATTTCTCCAGCCAAGTGAGCAAAGCAAGGCAGAGAAGCTGGGAAGAAAAGGAGAGGAACTGACCAGATGGCCAGATAGAAAAGGGCACCGTAGTCAGTAGGCAAAGTCTGGCAGAAACCGTTGCATGCTCTGAGATGTGTAGAGTGCGTGGAGCATAGATATGAAGAAGAGGAGAATAATGAGACTAGAGTGTTAGTTTTAGAGCTCAGTTGGGAGGACATTTAACCTACATGCTGCTCTTGAATATAAAGGGCAAGAAAAAGGATACTAGAAGCAAGGAAAGCAGTTTGGAGTCTACGCCATCTGTTGAAGTGAAATATTGTGTGGGGTTGAACAGATCAACATTAGAGATGAGTAGGACAGGAAGAGACTGGCAATGCTAGTCGACAGTGACTGACAATCTTGTGTATGATACTTTTTCTGAGCAACAATTTAGGAGATTTCACTAAGATGAGTTTCTTGATGATAGTATAGGTGCAAGAAAGCATAAGATGTGAAAGCAAGTTCTGACATTTGGAACTAAGAATAATAAGTAGAAGATTTTGACTGGACAGATGTTACATCTGGAATTGCAGATGGAGGATTCTCTGGAATGTGCTTGGTAGTGATGGTGGTGGTCATAGATGCAAATTTTCAGCAAGGAAGATTAAGCTACAGCTGATGCACAATCAGCAGCCTTCACAGTGTAATGAGATAATGTGGCTGTGGGAAGCAGCTGGATGACAAGGTGTAGTAGAGCCTGTGTTACCTAAGAATTACTTGTTTTGACTAAAGGCATTCTAATTAAAAAAAAAAAAACTGACTCTCCTATTAAACAAGCAGTACTACAGGCTGTATTCAGTTTGTAGAATGCCACACACAAGTGCAGATCCACTTTCAAAGTGATGATTCTCAATATGGAAGAACAAGAGAAGGCAGAGAAAATGAAACTCTCTGTAAAAGGGTTAGTTTAATAAAATTGGGAAACTTTGACCTGGTCTAAAGAAAGGAGCCCCTAGGATGGAAGTATGGCCAGGGGACTGCTATTGCTATGCGTTTCACATATCTGTGAAAAAGAGAAAAATATGCTTGAGATTGATCCATTTTGAAAGTGCACCCAGATAGTCAGGGTTTATCAAATGGGGGGAAGAGTTGAGGGATGGCAATGTGCAGGGATGGCACTTTCTTCTTCTATTTTTTGTTCCTTTAGTATGGGGATCTAACTCGTGACCTGGACCTCGCGCTTGCCAGTCAAGCACTTATGCCACTGAGCTAATCCTCAGGCCATCCTTTTTTAAATTTTTTTTTTAATTTTCTTTTCTTTCTTTCTTTCTTTTTTTTTTTTTTTTTTTTTTTGAGTTAGCACTTTCTGCCAAAGGGCTCTTGTGAAAGACTGGCTAATGTTGAGTGTATCCTTCCCTCAAATGTTTTGACATTGGCCTTGTATATCAGCATGATATTATTCCTTAGTGGACAGACCTTATGTTCCCTTCTCAGATGTGAAACAAGGTGATGGCTGGAGATCACGTCCTTCAGAAGGCAAATCTCTGTTCATATTTCAGCAGAAGAATCTGAGACACCTAGTACCTTAGTGAAAAGTATTTTTGAAATTTCTGCCTTTGTATTAAAGACCAAAATGTTCTACCATTTGCCATTGACTCAATTCACAAGTGACATAACCTCTAAACAGAACTTTTCAGCATAGTTAGATTAAAGGAAAATGAATTTAATTGTAAGGTTAGAAAGGGTTCAAGTGCTCTTGCAATATCTATTATGTAAGAACACAAATATACATTGTAGATTGAAGACAAGAAGGGAAACCTTAAGGACAAAGATCTTTTGCCACTAGCTTAACTCTTCCTATTTTAAAATTGATATTGAAACAATAACAGCAACATCCAATGTGTGGTCATAAAACCAACCATCATTCTATTTAGTATCTGTTTTTATGTGTTAGCTGAGGGCATCTTCTGTATGGGGCAAGTTAACTGATATCCACAGTGGTCCCTCAATGTTTGTTATCAATTGGAAAATTATCCAGGATGGGATAATCTAGGATGGCCCATTCCGGGTGGTGGCCTCTGTGGGTTACAGACTGAGTCCACTGACTTGCCGAATCAGCATTGCCTGGGGCACCTCAGTGATCTCTCCAGGACATCTGCCTCTCCACCAGGCTATAGTCCTGGAGTGATTGCAGGCTTCCAAGAACAGCAAGACAAAAATCTCAGCACACATGCACTGCAAGGCTCATCACCTCGTGAGTTGCTGTTATCTGTTAACCAAAGGGAGTCAAATGGTCTATGTGACTCAAGGAGTGAAGAAATAAGTTCCCTTTATTGATGGGAGGAAAAGAATTTATGATCATTTTTGCAGATTAGGTATAACAGTTTTGTCTGTATGTCACTACAACTGTAAATACTAAATGCTCTTAAGTGATTTTTATTTCTCAAACACGCATTAGTATAGTCTATCAACACTGAGAAACAGCCACAAAGGTATTACCTGTAGCTTATTAGAAACTCTGAATCTTAGGTCCCATTCAATGCATATAGAATCAGAATCTATATTTTTGCAAGGTTCTCAGGTGATTCATAAACCTATTCTGATTTTAGAAGCACTGCAGCTTTTTGCTATTCCTCATATTTTTCTTTCCTAGCATTGCTGTGTTCTCCTGTTGAGTGATAGATCTTTGATTTTTAAAGGTGCCAAAACTGTTTCCTTCTGCACATTGAAACAGAACAAACACAGGTTTAAATAGTAAAACAGGTTGCTTCACAGCATGAATAGCTACAGAGAGAAGGAATAACATTTTTCTGCTCAATTGTCCTTTGCCTATAAAAATAGAAATTTAAAATTAAAATAACAGTACATAAATATTAAAAAATATTGTACTTGAACAGGAAGCAAAGTTTAGATGTTGAAGCAATTTAAAGAATAAAAGCAGTTGGTGCCTATTAAAACTGACTCTTTATACTTGCTGAACTGGACTTTGGCTTTGAGAAGATTTAAAGATGGACTCTTCAATCTTTAATCCACAATTTAAATGTTACTACAATATGTGCATGTCCCTGATTACACTTTAGGATTTTGTAGATATAAGATCAGCAAAATTAGTAAGCATCTAACACTTATAAGACCATGAGTCTGAAATTGTAAGAAATAAAAGATGTCCCATAGCTTGGTCAGTTTTCTTCATTTCCTGCTCTAGAAGTAATTATATTAAGCATGAAGGGAAATTAATAAGATTTTAACAATACAAGATTATTTCACTTAGGGGAGGCTGAGTGCATATATGTGACAAGTAAAATACTTACCACTTTTCTCAACTTTTAACTTTCATTTAAGTGAGGGGAAGTGGCTACAACATCCAAAGCTTTTGCCCTAGCTTATCTTTCACCTGATAGATGAACACAAAGGTAGAGAGAGAGGGAGTGAGGAAGGCAGGGAAAAAGAAAGGGAGGGACAGAGAGAGGAAGGGAGGGAGAGAGTAAGATCTTGCATTAAAGTGTAGTGCTGTCTTCCTGTGTGAAGCTTGCTTGAGATAGTTTCTTCTTGAATCATGACACTGTATATGCTTTGGAGTCCTGGTCCTGCTAATTAATTAGCTAGCTGGTGGGTTGCTACAATAATCTATTGGGCACTGTGTCCATGTCAGCAGACTGTAAGCCTGGTAATAAAGTAATGAAAAAGAGTAAATAGACTGGTACACTAATGAACTTATTGGAGATATGATAAATTTAGGGTGAATCAGAACAAGAGGAAAAAAGAAATCAGGAGAAAAGACCTGTGTTACATAAGGTTAGGCAAGCCTTTCTTGAAAAGGTGTCAGTTGATGAGTTTACCTGAATGATGAGTAATAAGAAGCCAGTTAAAGCTCCATGAATTGGGCAAGGCTCTTTGACTGACTAAAGCAAATCTGGGTTCAGTGCACTGACACCCAGAATCCTGGAGTGTAAGAGATAGAGTTGAAGAGATAGGAATATGGATTTTGAACAAAAGCATGCTTCCGTAAAGAATCAATGCACCTTTTCATTCATCTTCATAAATACCAGCAACTTCACCATTTCCAACAAAGTATTTTACAGAGTGATTTAGGCTCTAACTTAAAGCAATTTAACATTTTAATTTTCTTTGTTTTTTAAAATCCTATGAGACTTTGAGATTATAAATAAACAGATTCTATCCTGTTTTCCCAGGATATAAAAAGAGATCAAGGCTAAGCTACTTGACTGAATATGCAATAACATGTGGTTCTTTTCTACCTTTCCTCATTCCCTTCATCGGGTAACAAAGACACCTGGAGACCAGCTAATCTTTTGATTCTACAGAGTTATGACTGCACCCACTATGGTCTTCCTTTTGTATGAAGTTCTTCCAGAGTTGACTCAGAAAGAGAGGAGGGGGACCCTCAACCTCTTCTGGATGCCTACTCCTCTTGTCCCCCTTCTACCATCTGTTGATGCCTGTGTAGAAAAGGACAGACAAAAAAACAACCTCACACACTCAGAAATTTCATTCTGTCTGTGGGAGTCTGGATTCATTAACAAGTTCCTCAGACTCTGCCTACACTTACACCACCAATGTAGACATAATCCAGTCAAGTCGGGAGGATCAGTGAAGATCAGCATCGTGATGCCGCCCAAGTGCATCATCCGCTCTTTCCTGATGTCTTCTGCTTCAAGCAGGTGGTTTCTGTTAACAGCCTCTAAGAGAATAATGCTTATTTATATAATTTATAGACTCTACATTGTCCCCCTGATTGTGACTCCTATTAAATTCCACCTCATTCATAAATGTCTCCTCATTCTCACCTTAAATCTTTCATCCATTCATCTACAAACTCAAATATTTATAGAAACCCCAGTCTACTGACTATACTAAGTTCTAAGGGGTATAAAACATGGTATATTATTGTCCTCTTTGAAACATCCATTCACGGATACCTAAAATTCCTTCCAACTGTGACATTCATGTAAATTTATAAATACTGCATAATGGTTGGAAAATCAAGGAGATTCTCAATACAAAGATGCTAATGACTTGTCCAAAGGTATCTTTTGAACTCACTTAAGTGATGGGAGGTTTTCTAACTCAGCCAGTGGCTTATGTGCTTTAAGTAAATTTTAAAATAAAACATCTCAATCTGATTGGACTTTCTCCTGAAGTCAGGACTTTAGTCAGGGTTTTTGTTTTGTTTTTGTACTCGGATCAGTCTCACAATATCATACTTGCTAGGCAGGCACTTATGCGGCCAAGCTAAACCTCCTAGTAGGGTTTTTGAGTAGTCAAATGTTCTTTTCCTATCCCATACAGCAATGTACACAAAAGTTATAATCCCCACATGAAGGCAATTCTCTATCTACCTCATTTTTCTTGGGGAGGTGGTGCTGGTGTGTGTGTGTGCTGTACCTGAAATTCAACAGGTCATTATCAGAATATCCTACAAGATGTTATAGTTATGTTTGCTTGAATAATTTATAACTGATGATTAAAGGAAGACAGGGTATAAGGGTTCATCTTTATGCTTTTCAAACTGTTGTCAAAGTGAGAGCTGCATCCTTTACCAAAGTCTATGACATGTAGGAGGCTGGCCTGGTCCAAGCTCTGTCTACTTGAATGGTAATCTTGAACACCTTTTATAGGTGAACTATGCTCAGATAGTACTAAATTTATGTGGCTTATTTAGGGTTAGGGTTATATATAGCTCATTGTAAGTAATAGAAAATCATCTTGAAGAATTTAAATTTATCCACTCTACTGAATTTAAGTATAATAGATATCTGAAGGATGTCTACCAATTTGAATGTTGTTTCATGGTGATTAACTGCTTACTTTCAATACAAATGCTTAACAAGTGCTTAACAGGCTGGATGCCAACCTGTTTTTGAATTGTTGTTGTTTTGGTTTTGTTGTAAACACATAAATGATTGTTTGACAAAATGAAACTGGCATTTTGCCAAACTGGTCTATCTTTTCAGACTCAAAAAGATGTTTCCTTATATAGTACGGTGAACAATAAATCCTCCTATTTTTGTGAACATTGCAAAGGCTTTAGAACTCTTTTTGATACCCACATATACCACTCAGGGCATTGTTCAAACAATGTAGTGAGCAAGCTACTGTTTGCTTTCATGATTTTTTCTCTTTCTAAAATCCCAAATGAAGTGAAGGAGAAAAGGAATACCTTGGAATATCAATGACATGAGTAAAGTGAGATTGTGCCTGGGTCTCTCTAGTAGCAGTTTTCATTCAGATTCTAGTACTACCTGGCACATCATCCCAGCACCACTAAGAATTCCTAACCAAGTGTAGTGCCGTATACCTATGACCTACTTGGCAGGCTGAGCTGGGAAGGCCATAAGTTTGAGGATCATAAGTTTGAGCCCTGGGATATTTATCAAGACCCTATCTCAAAATAAAATCTAGAAAGAGCTGAAAATATGTCAGTGGCAGAGTGCCTAGCTTTCATAAGTCTTTGGGTTTGATCCCCAACACCAAAAGAGAAAGGAAAGAAGGGAGAGAAGGAGTGGAAGAAAGAAACAAGAAGAAGGAAGGAAGGATGAGGGATGGAGACAGAGAGAGAGAGAGAGAGAGAGAGAGAAGAGCTATCAATTATAAAGTAAACTAGATGGAGTTTACCATCCACCTGATTGTAGTGGGTCAGGAAGGTTGAAACACCATATTCAAAAAGTCTTCCAAAAATATATATTTGATGCTCTTTGTTAAGATATTAACAACTCAAGAATTGGACCCTTATGCAGCAGTTCCTCTCTCTCTCTCTCTCTCTCTCTCTCTCTCTCTCTCTCTCTCTCTCTCTCCCCCTCTCTCTTTGTCTCTTTCTCTCTCCTTGACTTGCTGGTAGGAAATGAAGGTAGGTGCCTCACCTGACTATTTTGGGAGATAAGAGAGGATTTGCATATTACAAAGTAATAATCAGAATATCAGAATATTCTTGCTCTGATTTTGACAGTTAGTGAGTATTTTTATCTTGGGCAATATTTTTATCCTTTTAATATTTATAAACAACTCAATGACTTGTTAAATATCAAGACTGTTTCTTCACCTATAAAATGAGATTAATGATTTTTCCTTATAACACAAATTTCAAGAAAATAAACATAAGGTGTTTATGCAGAGTTGGTATCAAAGATGCATTCTACACTTGTGAGGGTTTTAAAATTGTTTTTGTCATTTTATAAGGCTATTAATAAATAGTACACATACATGTAGCACTCCCAGCTCTTTGGTGAGATAACTACATTTGTCAGCAAAGTGGAGATGTGTAAGAGTTCTTTCCACCCCATGATTCTTTTTTAATTATTTAAACCTAACTTTAGGATTGAACAATTGTTTACTGTCTTTAAAATTTGGTGTAGTCAGCCCCTTGTCTCACAAAGTGGTTGAGTGAGAATATGCAGAACATTTAAAATCATCTACAGATGATTGTCATGTGGAGGAATAGCTCTCAATTTCATTTTTCATTTCTTTCATATCAACTGTGATATGAAGAGACTTAAATTTCTTAACATCTTGCCACTTTTTATCATCTTTGAAATTTTTTAAGGAGAAAAAGAGAAAAAAAGCAGAAAAAGGGTACAAGTTATACAGAATTTCAGAAAAAAATAAACAGTAGGAAATCAGTAGTTACTGGATTATATATTGTCGTTACAAAATTAAACCATATAAAGTGGACATTCAAACAGTGAGACTGCAAACAGTTCTGTTCAATGATCCAACAAAACTCAGTAATATCATTGTCTATCTTATACACTTAGATATACATGCAGTTATATTGTTTAAAGCACTTTCTTTTCCTCTCTTTTGTACAATGACTATTACACATTTTGGGTTTTATTAATCCCATGGTTCTTATTACTTTTTTGGAACAGAGTAAAACCAAATGTGACATAACAAACAGAGTCGGTTAAATCAAAAGGGTGGACATAATAGATAATGTAAAAAACATAATACAAGGTGATCAACAATGGTTACCATAATGCCTCCCGCTATCTCAAATAGAATTACCTATATCATCAGTTATAATAAAATTGAACAAAACAGTAAAGAACCAAACTAACAAAACCAAAACTTGGGAAACATTACAGGTCTTCAAAAGTAGATAATAGGGCATCATAATGAATCCCACTATCTTCACAGCTGTTGCCTAAACTATCATCTTTGAATGTTTTAAAGCAAATCACATATGTAATATTACATTCTTAAATATTTACTTTGTATGTCTTAAAAATCTTTTTTAGAAAACCTAACTATAGTATCATTATCACCTCTGTAGACTTAATCATACTACTTGCTCATTGTTACCTAAGAAATGACCCATATGCAGATGCCTTATATTGCCTTCGTGCTTTTTTTAAAAGCAAATTTGTTTGATTCTAGATCCAAAACATGTATCCAATTCATTTCATCAGGAAGGTGGTGCCTTTCAGGGATGGGCGATGAAAGACCAAGAATTCCCCTATACCAACAGCAACACCAGTGTCCATCACCACGCTATCAATATCCATTCACACCTTCACTCATCCAAATGCTTATTGTCTTTTTAATGTTCTAGATGACACAGATATATCCATATAAATTTGGCATGGTAGTTTCTCTAACATGCCGCCTATAAAAAATAACTAAAACAATGTAAGAAAATTTTATCAGAGGCTTGACATGGAAAAACTTAGTAACTCACCTCCCTACTTATTTGGTAGGTTGCTGAGTTTTTCTATATTATCTCTCTGTGTTCTAATGTGTCAGAAAGCTATATATTCTAAGTGTACTTAATTGTGGAAAGGTATCCCTGCTAACATGTTTTGTGGGGTAGCTCTTGTACAGGAGTAATCTATGCTCTCTGAAAAGCTATATGGCTTCTACTGATACTATTAATTCATTTTAGTTTTTCTTTAAGCCTGTGCTGTACTTCTGAATAGAATATCCCTCGTGTTGAGGAAGCAACAACACAAGAAAATAACCATTTTATACGTAGCTGCATTTTTAAAGATGAGGTTTGACACATTCGTGGTCTGTGCAAAATTCCACAGGACCACTTCAACATCTTTTTTTTTTTCCTAGACAGCAAATTAATTACCATCTGATAAGCATGCTTAATTCTCGTCTAGTCTGCTCTAGGATTTTATTAGTTGGACCACTAAATCAAACCCAGTATAGGTCACTGCCAATAAAATGTCTAGTGATTAAGACGAAGTAATAGAGTGGATTTACTAAGCCCTTCCCTTTACGTGGCCCGAAAATAGACCCTCAGATGGGTGTATGCGTCGACCTGGAATTGGGAAAGGATCCCTTACACAGCTCACCCTGCGCACGCGGAGCCGCTTCCCTTAAACTAGTGAACCTGTGTCGCATTGCCATAGTAACACACTCTTCCTTCTGGCTCTAGACTTCATCCCCAGAGCCCACTGCTCCCTTGGCCAGGCGGCTGCGCTCCCCACAGAGCCAGCTCACCCCCTCCCGCCCCCGGATACCCGCAGTTAAGGGACAGCAAGCGCCAGCGGGGACAGCGAGGCCCACGCGCCAGCCCGGCCAGCGCAGACGCTGCCCCGCCCCCGCCTGCGTTGCCATGGCGATGGGAACGCGAGTCAGGGGACACTAGTAGGTGCCGGGTTGCCTGGCGCCGTTTTTTAAAACCACCATTTCCTCCGCATGTGAGAGATTCCCTCACCACTGCGTGCCAAACTGGGTTACCAACCAGTGCCACCTCGCAGTGCCAGAGTGGAGCCCAGCCAGGGTGTTTCCTGCCCAGAGAATGGTGAAGAGAAGGTCCCCCTTCTCCCTGGCAGACCCCTCGTGGGGACAGGAAATAGGGTGTCTGCTGGATTCTTGAAGATGACCATGGAAGTGGGAGGTTTGTGGTGGTAGCAACTTGTTCCTGCCCGCTGGGTCACATGATTCCTTTCCTCAGGTAGCTCAAAGATCCGATCCCAAATCTGACTGCAGATAGTATCACCCGGGGAGAGCTTCTGGTTTTGATTTCCCTTATTTCTCTCCCATCCATCATGCCACAAACTTCTGAATGGAGTAGCAGAAGGGGCTGGGGATCTGCATTTTGAGGCAAAGCCTCCAGGTGGCCCTACTATGCATCCAGATGTGGGAACCTCTACAGGGAACCGCTTTCTTTCTTCTTCATCTCTAAGTTTTCCTTTTAGCTCTCATTTTTGTTTGCCTCCTCTCTGGAAATTCATTGTCTCCCCTAAGTTTCTGCTCCTTTTCCTCTTCCTCTTCTTTCTCCTTGTGCTCTTCTTGTGTATCACATCCCCATCTGTGAATCCTTTTGCATTGCTTAATGCCAGATATTGAGGAGGCTTGCCCAGGTCCTGCACCTGTCTCAGTTTCCATGTCCCAGCATCCTCTTGTGTTACTTTAGTGAGAGGACCCTCCCCTGATACTACTAGAGGCAGGTGAGGAGGAGGATTTCCTACCCTGTTTGGCAGTTTCATGGGATCTGCCTTTTCTAGAGCTCAGGATGAAAAATCAGATTATACCAGCTAACATCAGAAACACCCCAGTTTTCATAGTGCACAACAACTTCTTTATCCACCATCCTGCTTTCTCTTTATTTTGTAATTACAGATCAGCCTCCAGTTGAAAGAAAAGCATGGGGCTTGCAGCCAAAGAAAAGTAGCCTCTCCAAATTAGCCTCCACCTTTTATTCAGGCTGCTGCTTTATTCACAGATACCCTTTTGAGCAAGAAAACCAGGAATCCTTAGAGATTTACCTGTTTCCAAGTTGTGTGACCAATGAGTGTAAAGACTGGTAAAACTTCTCTCTAAAGCTGGGTGACGGGGCCTTTCAGCGAGTGAGGAGTGGACATAGGTGTCCAGCTTTCCTTAGAGGCTGCTCCTCTTTGCAGAAGGGTTGTCACTCTTCTCAGCAGGAGTCACAGGCTATGTCTGAGGGCAGGCTGCCTGAGCAGTGAGCTCATTTCCTCTGCCTTCCTGTGGATTTGAGGTCAAGGACTCCAATCAGCAAAGTCTCTGACAGGGGAGAGGGAATCTCTACTTAAAATACTAGCTTGTAGGAGACCATTCTATTGGGAGGGCCTAACCACAGGACAAATGGAGATTAAGGACAAGACACAGATAATTTTGAAAGAGAGGCTAGGGGGCTCTTGCCTCTAGTGGACAAAGAACCCTAAGCATTTGGGGCATCTAGTTTGTATTTAGGTAGGTGGGGCGGGGTCAAGCAGTCAAGGTAGCAGAAGATCCATAGGCCTTTTGTTATCTATAGTACATGCGTCCAGGTAAACAACTGCATCTCAGCTGTGCTGACTTGTCCTTGCTCCGCGTAGTGTGCCAGCAAGCCTGCACATTGCCTTACCCAGGGAGCATAGCTCACTATTTCTTTTCTTTGAGCTTTGAGAGCAGGTCAGTTAGGCCGCCATCTTCATTATCTGGTCTCTTACACTAGCTAGCTCAAGATTTCATATACCAATCAATTAGTTGGGCAGTCAGCAACTGTACTTTAAAAAAGCTTTTATGTGCATAGATTTGAGTGATCAAGGAATTGTGAAAATTTGAAAATATATATTATAAAATATATAATACATATAAAAATATAAATATATTCATATATATATAATGCTAAACTTTGTAGGTAGAAGAGATGATTGACTGATTTATCTGAAAAGAGAACTATATTCTTTGCTTAAAGTGGTTTCCCACAATGCTTGGGATTAACTTCTCTCTGGACATGATCAGGACTGCTCATTTGCATTTTGTGGGACACCCTCCCTCATCTTGCCAGTGCTGTCCCCTCTGTTAATCTTGTTCTAACATCATCCCTTCCTTTCTTTCATCTCCCCCTTTGCTTCCAGTCTCTTTTCTGAGCATCCTTCACTTCATCTTTCCATAGCCATCTCTCCACAGCTGTAGTTTCAGCTTAGAGACCACATCTCCTTGGTTCCAAAGCCTGGACTCTTAATAAAGTATCCTTCACCTCACCAAATGCCATAGCACAGGTTACCATTAGTCATTCTTTTTCAGGGTATGTGTCTTTCTCCCCTTTTTCCTCTAAAATATAAACTTCTTGAGGACAGGGTCTTAACTCCTGTTTTCTACTTGGGAAATTACAAGACATTGAAAACTTACTCATTAAACATTTTTTGAGTGAATAAATGAATGAACCACTGTCTGTGTCACTTGCAAAATGGGATTTTCCAGCATTAAACACTCAGGTTTTCAGAGGAAAAGATTCACTCTAGGCTGATAGGGAAAGAGCTCTTAGAGAGATGCCCTGCTCTGTTGCTATGCAGGATTTAGAGCTACAGAATGTAGGATGGATTTGTGTCAGATAAGGAAGAATCTGACAATTAAGTGATCTCAATCATTTTGGGCACACATCAATCATTCAAGTATCGTTGGATTCCTTTACCTCAGTTTCCACTTGGCTTAAAGGTTATTGGCTGTTTGAACACTGTGATTTTTAAAGCTCTTTCCTATTTTTCCTGACCAGAGAGTGTTGGTATGTCAGCTACTGCAACAAACGCAGCATCGGATAAATCAAGCTGGCTCTTTCTCTACAATATGCGAAGGGGAAAAACAGTTTTTCCTCTCATTGGCAAAGAAGATGGTTATGGCTGATTAATCAGGCCATTAGATACAGTTTTGCTGCATTCAGTAGAAGCAATGATGAGAATTTAGTTTGAATATTCATGTTATAAGTGCTACATGAGTGTGGAATGCTTATAGATTCACGGAATTCAAGAGCTGAAAAGGACCTTGGAGATCATTTAGATTCTGCAGCCCATCCTCCATAACATTTGTAGTTCTACAGCTTAAAATACCAACACCCAAATGGCTTGTGGTTACATTGTCATCTGGTGGACAAACAGTTATCCAGCTAACTCACAGTCCAGTCTCACTTTACATTAATCTTAAACGAGCTGTGTGAATTTCTTCATGTTACATAAACAGAAAGCGAATCTGGAAGCAATGACTAGGCATAGAAGAACCCCTTCATCATTTTCAAAATTGTAGTGGTGAAAGTGAGAAATACATGTTGAAGGAACATGGCTGGCATCTGAAAAATTATAAAGCAACGTTCACCATCCTCCCCGAGGGTATCTGGGATGCAAGAGAGTCAGAGGGGATGCTATTGTCTTACTTCCTCCATGTAGCTTGTATATTACTTAAAAACCATCATGCTGAAATAACAACACATTTTTGCAATTTTTAAAAAAATTCTTTAACTGGCTGTGCACAGTACATGAAAATGTATTACTTTGACTAGTGAGTTTAGCATTTTCTTTTGCAAATAGTGTCAAATGTCATTCTTCCCATCCTCCAGCAGATGGCAACTCTTGTCTTGTCATTTTTTCTTTCCCTTTGCTCAAAGACTTTGGCTTCCACCCCTTGCCCCCAGCCTACACTCTAAAAGTTCATCTGTGTGCACCACTAAGCCTTACATGGACCTCCAGCTCCAATCCTTTGCCTGTAAAATTACTACATTTAGCATCTGACTGTAAAGGTCAAGCTACATGTCCCAGAAATTGAACAAAAAAATCACAAATTAGTCAACAGTTCTAATTTTTTAAAAAAGAAAGAAAGAGGATAAAGTTAGAAATTCTAAAATGAGATGTAACATGGAAACTTTCCATTTAAGGGAACACAAAATATCTTCTTCAAAAGAAAAAAAAAAGATTCTTCAATTTCTTCAGGTTTTGTTTCTTACAGAGGCTAGGTTTGATTATATTCCCTTGAATTATTCATTTTAAAAAGTCATAAATATTTCTAAAAATAATAATCCAGAATGCAGTTGTGTGGGACTTCTGTGTGTGTGTTTTCCTTCCTTCAATTTTTTCTCACATTCTTCTTTTCTGTGAACCCTTTCTTTTAATAATCAAAGCTCCTTTTCCTATCCCCTTACTTCCTGCTTTATGGAAACCACATATTTTTCTCCAAGTATGTACCAAAGGCATTGCTATTAAAGGACTTCATTTATCTTCCTCTAGTTTTCCTTTCCACCCATTTCCACCCACCTCTACCACCTGATCCTGATTTTTTTTTTAACCAAAAAAGCATTGAAGTCTAAACAAATGCTGCTGTCAAAATACAAGTCTGAGGGTAACTGTAAGAATTCAAAAGAAAGAAGTAGGTTCTGCTATTTGTTGGGGCACATAGTAATGTCCACAGATATGAGAAAGTTGATTCCTGATCAGTGCCTTGTTGCAAGACTGTATATCGATTTCTAAACCAACATTCTTGCTTAGACACATTTGCTTGCATCCTAAAGGCCTGAAAAGGGGGACAAAAAGTCACAGGCTGGGATCTGATGGTCTAAAAATGTGCATGAAGGAAAATTCTATGTCATCATCTTCTAATAACCCAATCACTTCACTGTGTCTTCTTCAAAACTGAAGAACTTTGTATAACAAAAATTAGAGGATAAAGTCTAAAGCAAGACAATTGTAACAGTAGCATACTTCTTTTAAAAAATAGATAAAATAAATTTTTAGCTTCAGTGACTGCATAGATCTTGATTATTACTATTGTCATATGAAAATATGAGCTGATACTGCAGATAGGATTCTTGGAAACAACCAGAGATTCTTGTGGAAATCCAAGTATGTTTTCACTGTCAGCCACTAATGAAGACAGGAGCTCACTTCAAACCAACAAATAATTAGCACTAACAATAGAAGTATAAACAGATGTAATTAATTAATTACCCAGTTGTTTTATCCTGCTATATCATTTGCATCTCTGCTTGAACTTTAGCTACAACACAGCCTAAATTTTGCTACTTTCAACTTTGGGATAATCACTTGTGTACTTGCTCAAGGTAGTCAGCAACCTGTGCTAGACCAAAAGCCCCTCCTTTCCTTGTGTATATCAGTAGGGTAGTGGAGGTGAACTCTTGGAGTGCATGCTACAGCACACTGTTTGCATCACAGAAAGCCTTGCTGTTAGGTTATTCTTTTAATATATGAGTTGTTTTGTCTGAATTAAAAACCTCAATAGCCAAGTTCAGTTCCAGCGGTGGAACTGTGATAAGTGGTTTTGGGGTTGTAGTTGGCTACTCGGTCTCTAAAAACTTCGCCATCACTCATGTAGGGTTTTACGCTCTTTTGTCACTGCCTATGCTCTCCATAATTCAGATGTCTAGAAATGTTTTCTTATTGGAATGAATAGTTTATCTCACATTCCCAGTTGGATGCATTTCATGGTTAATATGAAAAGGGAAATGATCAGTTGATAATTTCGGAGTGAGAGGGCAACTCTGTATTCTCCCTTCTGCTCTCTGTGACAACAGAAACCTAGTTTCTTCTGTCTCCTCTCATTCCAACCATATCAATCAGAAATTAGATGATTTTTTTTTGGAGGGGGTTGTCAATATCTGTCTTCCTCAAAGCAGGATGATTGGTTCCTATTGAAAGTGTCAGTGGCGTTTTCTTCTTTTGTCAGTCTTGCATGAGGTGGCGACACAGAACCCTTTCATTCAGGGACTTCTCCTATGAGGTTAAGGGGGAACAGTAGGGTGAATAGGGCTGAACAATAGGGTGAATGATTAAACTTTTAAAAAATCGTTAGGATAGCAGACATATCATTCTTTTTTTTTTGTCTTTTTCTTTTTTATCGGTACCAGGGATCGAACTCATGACTGCCTGCTTGCAAGGCAGGCGCTTATGCCGCTGAGCTAAATCCCCAGCCCCAGACATATCATTCTTAATCCCTCTCAAAATACGTTCCACACTCATTTCATGTTTCTTGCCACTTTCTTAAGCAGTTCTGGAAGTTCTTTATGTCTTTAGTGGTGCTGCTGTGACTGCCCTGATGTCCTGAGTCCATTCAAAATGTTATCTTACATGGTCATTTGACTTTGGGAAATACGCAGAAGCCACATGGTACCAGATCTGGTAAATAAGGTAGATGAGGACACATGTAATATTTTCACCACCTGGACTTTCCAATGGCACTGGATAGCAGCATTCCCCATATTTTTTTTTATCATACTTCATGAGGGTACCAAAGAAGACTTCCAGAACTCAATCAGAAAGTAGCAAGGATGATGAGATAAGTTATTTGAAACAATGGAAGCATGCTGAGGGGAATAATGATAACGGGTGTTTTACTGTAATACTTTTTAAAAACTTTAACACCCCTCTTGTATTTTGGTAACTTTTGTATATATTTCAAGGATACAGGTACAGCTGGGGGAATGATTGTGTTGCCAAGCCAGACTGGAGATCCTCAGGCAGGAAGGACAAGCAAGAGGGGGATAAGTTGGAATAGTCTACTGGTGAGGCAGGTGGACCTGAGAACCAGCCTCGGTGGTTAGGTGGGCCAGCCCTGATCCCTTAGAGGCTCTAGGATCCTTCCCAGCCTGCTTTCCAGGGTTTTCTGTATGTTGACTTTTAAATTTATTTTTAATATTGTTGACTGAACTAAGAATGTTTGAGTGGAGCTACACCTCAGCCCTTTATTTATTATTAGTATTTAATTTAGATTGTGATGGGGCCTCACTATGTTGCTAAATGGTTCAGGTTGGGTTTACAATTGTAGTCCTCCTACCTTACCTCCCCAGAGTGCGGGAATTATGGTATGTGCCACCATGCCTGGCATACATTGGCTCTTTTAATCTTTATAACAATTCTTGAAAGCTTTTACATGTATTTGCTGTGCATCTATTATATGACAAGTCATTTGATAATATAGCAGCAAACAGTAAAGGCATGGACCCTGACCACAGATAATGCATGTTTAACTGAGCATACTTCTACTGGAAATTACTGGGTTTTTTTGCCCTAGATCTTAAATTTGAATCTAGGTCTATCTG
The DNA here is from genome assembly GCF_034190915.1 of Cavia porcellus. NCBI lineage: Eukaryota > Metazoa > Chordata > Mammalia > Rodentia > Caviidae > Cavia > Cavia porcellus. The sequence continues at coordinate 33,410,718 of NW_026947501.1, forward strand.
ACCCCAAATCATCATTATTTTAATTCTTCTATTAAATTTCCCTGTTTTTAAAAATTAAAATTAAGAACAAATTATACTCAGCAATTTTTCACTTAAAGACAAACTGGCAATTGGTCTACTTAAGCTAGAGTATGTCTTACATGGCAAATTATTGTGTAAAGTAATGAAATCTATTTTGGGATGTTATGTTCTGTTGTGGGTCATATGTTAAGCTGCTTTCTGGGTCTCCACAGGTCCAGGGGTCCATTGCCACCAAGTGGTTTGTTGCTCATTATTGCATTTAATACTACAGCAATGGCTCCACTAGTGTCTTTATTAAAACTTGCTTCAGGCTAGCGTTTTCCCCTGGGTCAGTAATGAGTTTAGAGGAATGGATGTGGAAATGAGATTTGTTCTCACCAGCGGAGTGAATTATGTTTCATTGGGACCCCCAGGCTAATATTTCAAATTTGCCACAAGGTACTTCATCAAAAATTCTATTTTAGTTCCAAAAGGACCATGCATGCCTATTAGCAAATGCAGAGCATGCCTTTAAACTGTATTTCCCCCCTTCTCCTGCCCCGTTCACTGAAGGCTTTTAGAATTAGCAGTTTGTGAAAATGGTCCATTTCCGCGGGCCAACGAATGGTGCACAGCAGAAACGCAGTCCTTTTATCTAACAAGGCCGAGTCTGCAACAACTGAAGTGAATCAAATGCAGAGCAGCCACGAAGGCATCAGCATATTAGGAATGCATCGTCACACCAGGCAAGTGGTCGCGTGCCAGGCACATTCAAGTGGCAGGATTTGTGTTTGCTGTCTGTTCAATCTTCATGCCTCAGTTTTGTTGCCAGGGCCCATTTTGATGCCAGTGAGGCTGATGTATTTAAGTGCTCTACCAATTGGGTCTGGGATTTTTAACATCTACTTTAACAACATTCTAAATAAACCAATCACAGAGATGGGTCAAATGGAAAACAGGGCTGCACATCAAAGCACTATAGTAGCAGTAGCAGAAATATTCAGAAGTTCTGGATTGTTGGGTAAGACCACAGCTGCAGGTTATCTTACAGGTGCTCTCCATGGTGGGGAAATGGGAGGAAGCATCCCAGTAAAATGCCCACCAGGTTCCTGTCTCTTCTTCACCCAGCTTACCACTTGTTTTGCCTCTCAAATAAAGGGTTACATACCAGGACAGTGGTGACCAACAATATTTGGTACCAAAACCTGAAAGGGCAGGGACATCCTCACTCAAGGCAGACTGCATAGGAGTTGGTTTGAAAATAGAGTGATGGTTCCCACTTTAATTTAATAGTTTTCACTATAGTCATAGTATTGATGATTATTCCCCTCCAAAATCTTTCCCATTGTTGACATAGTTGTACCAATCTTGAGCTGGAAAAAAATACACTAGGTCTGGTTCTGCTGATGTTATTCAAAGCCTTCAATTCTACTCACCTTCTCCCTCCCTTTCTCTCTCCCTCCTAAATGGTTTAGGCTGGTCTTGAATTTACTGTGTAGTCCAGGCTTGCCTCAGATTCATGGTGATCTTTCTGCCTCAGTTCTTGCATTATAGGTGTACAATACTGTGCCAGGCTTTGTTGATTTTTTTAAAGTAAGTATTTGGGCAGTTGCTAGTCTTTTTGTTTATAAGCTTTGTTACAGTATAATGACATAATAAATACATTTAAAGTATAAAATGTGATGTTTGGACATATGTATATGCTTGTGAAACAATCATCAAAAATTATGACTACATACCCATCAGCTTCAAAAATGTACTCCTATTATTTGCAGTTGGCTCTTCTGACTGTCTTTGTCTATGCAGCCCAGATGACCACTGATCAGATAGATGCTGTCTTTTATTTGACATGTTATTGCCATATAAGGGTAGGTTTCTGTTGGACACAAATCTTTTTGGCAAGAACACATTTAGTGAGGACCTCCAGCCTTGTTTGATTTTTCTGTAAGGAAACAAGCAGCAACGACAGTCAGTTTCCTCGGCTGCATATTTTAGTCTAGTTTTTGAATTATTGTGCACATAATACAGTGTTTATCTTTGAACAAATGAACACTATTTATGAGTAAACAGATAAACCCAACTTATGGGCAGTGTGGAGTTTCAGATGCTACTGGATAGGAATTAATATATTAAGTCTTGGGCAGACCATTAGCACTTGGAGTTGGCCCTTACCCCCCATGAAGCTGGCAGCTGCAATGTCTGTGAGTCGTCTGTTTTTACTGGCTGTTAATTGTTAATAGATTTCCAGGTGTGGGTCATGCTGTGTAAGCATCAATCCTTCATTTAGGAAGGTCTGAGGCTGTCCATGATTGTGAAAAGGCAAGCTATAAACAAAAATTGGAGAAATCTCAGCCTCCTCACTAAAAATGTCAAGCCCAGTAATGCTTCTGGTAGTAAAAGAAAAATTTATTAGTGAGAGAACAAACTTGCACACTAAAAAAAAGGAGAGTTAAGTGAGAAAGGTGGAGAAAGGAGGCCCCAAAAGGAGTCTAAAAAAAAGAAAAAGATTTAAAAAATCAAAGCCATTTTCAAAAGATGACCTAAAATCAGTCATGGTCAGATCTTACATATTCTCCTTGTTATAAAACAAGAAGAAAGGGAAGGCATTTCCAGTGAACTTTTAAAAATTCTACTTGAGAATATGTATTTTGCTGTCCTTTGCCATCTTCTGTGTTGGGGGAGGGGATGTATTAATCTCAGGATTTGAAAACTAAAACCCTAAAGCCCAATTTAGCCACTTCTGCTTTCACAGGAAGCACAAATTAAGAATGAGTTTATATTTTAAGTAGTTGGAAAAAAATCAAGGGAAGAATAGCTTTTTGTGGCATGTGAATACTAAGTGGAACTCAGATTTCCATATGCATAAATATAGTTTCATTAGGACATAGCCACATTCATTTGTTTATGTACTGTCCATAGCTGCTTATTCATTAAAACAGCAGAGCAAATGAGTTGCAACGAGAGTTTTATGCTGCAGAGCCGTACTTACTCTTAGCCCTTTACAGAATAGGACCATGAACCTCTACGTTCATCTACTGAATTAGCTATCAATTAGTCAATAAAGGCAGTAGCTGACTACGATGTACTTCTTCAATGGCTAGTCTTCTTTTCACAGAAGCTAAACCTCTTAGTCATCTGTTCACTTCCAAGACTTAACTTATAACATAGCCATGCCTGCCTCAACAGGTCACAGAAGAAATGAATCCAACTTGATCTTTGTTCTAGAGTACTCACATTTTGGTTAGAGCACCAGGGGAAATACAAGATAAAATATGTGTATGTGCATAAGTAAGAAATGTACATGAACAAATAAAGGATAGAGTGATGTACATGTTAGAGAGTTGCTCTTTCTATTTTCTCTGAAGAGAATAAAAACACAGTCCAAATAGTTGCTTGTATCGGAAATCATGTCACCATCTTTGACTATCCCACTCCCATTGCCTCAGCTTGCTTTGCAGAACCATCTGTTTGATGCTCCATGTAAATGACACAGAATTGAGCTCAGCCCATGTGTCCAGTTATGGACATACTGCATTTCTTAGTCCTCTGACCTTCCAGATAACACAGTGAGTGCTGTCGTTTCTTCCCCTGGAATCCATTTGAGTTGTCAGCTTAGTTCCACTGCAGGTCATCCACTCTAATTGTGGCACTCTCATCTCTGGCTTGGATCGTGGTGAAAGCTCTGGTAAGTGGGTCTATTGTACTCATTTTTGTATCTGTCTTTTTAAAATTCACATATGGTCATACTACTTTTCTGTATATGACTCTTCCTAGTGTTGCTATATCTCTTAATGAAAATATTTCAAACCTTTGCTATCCCTCAAGGCTCTGAATGCTCAGTTTTCTATCTTTTCAGCAACTTGATTTACATGAATCTCCTCCTCAGTCCCTTTATTATAGCTACATGACACCTTACAGCTTCTCTACAGTGAATGTATAATTCATTTTCCTAAACAAGACATGTCTGAGAGTGAAAAGGGACTCTATTAACAATTATGTCAGGACAGTGGGCTATAGTCAAGACAGTCTCATGCAAATCAAGACATAAGGTCGCTCTAAACTTCTCAGATACACCACACTCTTTCCTACCTCAGATTGTTTAAATGAGAGTTTTTTACAGTTCTTAATCATTCTCTCTCATAAAGCTCAGCTCTTGTCTGACTTTGCAGATCAAGCTGAATCCTCCAGTTATTCACAATCAGAGTATCTTTGCAATCCATCAAACAATTTTAATTCCATTACAGCTCATCAGACTAGTATGACTAATGCTCTCAGTCTGCCCAGGACTGATGGGGTGCGCCTGCACCCTCCCAACCTAGAGCTGTTCTTAGGAAGTAACAGTTGCTCAAGACAAAACAAAGCTATTGGCAGTTGGATGAATTTAGGAGGAAAGGAAAGGAAAATGAAAGCAAGATGACTTTCAGTTGAGTTAATGAAATTTCCTTGTGAATGAGGTTCCCTTTCAACCTAATGGGTGAGTTATGGCTGTAGTGTGAGAGTAGAGGTAGAGTCCTGCCCAGGAGGAGAAAACTCTTGTAATGGTCCTTTCTCTCTTTCCACTGTCAAGTGCTCTTTGCAAAGGATGTGAAAGTCCTTAACAAAGTGTTTGGTGTAAATAGCTCTGTAGCTGAGTGGGTCATTCACTCTAGAAGTAGCTGCATGTTTTAATAAGAAAATAAGCCTTCATCCAAATGTTTAAAATATAGATATTTTGACCTGAGAATGGGAGATATGGTTTGGGGGTGAGAAAGGAAATGAGCAGGAAAATCTCTCTTCAGGCTGCCCAAATCCTCACCCCTTAAGTGGCTGCCCACTCTCTAGGTGTCAGACTTCAAGCGTGTGGGGGTCTGAAACGACAGCAAGGTATATACAATGCCATCCAACAAGTTGGGATGGAACACCGTGGGACAACAGTCCAAATATTTCCTCTCAAATTATCCAAAGCGCTCTTTACCAGCCCTAGATTTGGAGAAGTTATTGCCGCCCACTGTGTTTCTGGCATTACTGCTTGGCACCAGATGACAGGTTTGCACTGGGAGAGACAAGATCATCAGAAAGGCACATTAGCGCTTGCCAACTGGTAAAATGTTGGATAATGGGATTTTCAGTGTTTCCTTTGGAATACATGAATTCAATAAACAAGAACCCCAAATTCCTATGAAATGAAGGCTTCTGACCATTTTATCCATATTTGTTGCAGAAAATAATAGGTTACCAGATATAACACACACACACACACACACACACACACACACACACACATTTAACATGCATATTTTGTTGGTGGGGGAAATCCAGTGAAGTGAAGGCCTAGCTCGTGGTTTATAGTTTAATGATAGCACACTGGGACCAGGACTAGAACTTCAAAATTACAAATTATCTATCTCGTCTCTTTCATGTAATAATAAAAACTTTTAAACATACAGAAAGGGAAAAGAGATTGTTCAGAGAAGATTTATATACTCATATTTTAATTCACTGGAAGCTCTGCCTAGATTTGCATTCTCCAACCTATAATTATTTTATTTTATTGTATTTTATGTTATTTTTTAAAATTTTGATTCAGAGTTATATTAAATTACTGTGTTGTTCAGACTTCACTTGAACCTGTGCTTCTTCTGCATCAGCCTCTCAGAGTGCTAGGATTATGGGTATGCTCCAACATGCCCAGCTTCATATAAATTTAAGAGGACATAAATACTTAAACTGAATAAACCCATCTCTTCAGTTTTATGATTACTCTTTCCCCTTATTTGCCTGATCATGAGAAGTCTCTCCTTTTTTGAAAACTTACAGAAGAAGTTGCAGATATCAATATGCTCCTGTACATGACTGCTTCAGCATAGAGTTTATTATTTAGAGTTTGGTATTTGTTTCCCTTTTTTGAGCTTATGCGTGTCTATATATATATATATATATATATATATATATATATATATATTGACAAGTGCATGCATCCATGAATCTCAAACCTGTATAGTATTTTGCTTTTTCCCATTTAAAATATTTTAAAACATGTTACATTTTACTTAATCATTTAAATGTCATTTGATGTAGAAAAATGTACTTGTTCCTTTAGAAAAGATTTTCACAGGAAGCAGATTTGTGTAACATTAAGCCATACTTTTTAGTATGGCTTAGAAGGTTTTATAAAATTGTACGCTTAAGAAATTATCAAGAAGTCACTCTATGCATGTTTTAATTAATGATAGATGAAAACTCAAAGCCATGCACTCATGTGGGACAGGAATGGAGACATTGAAAAGAAATTTGCCAGAGTCACAAAACCTTGTAGAAAATTTTATGTTGGTCCTAGCTCAATACATGTTTGTGTTTCCCCCAAAGTCCCAGTTCTCCATTGTGCATCTTAGAAATGCCAGTTACCCGAAACTTTCCACCAAGGTAGGATGTTTGGATAAAAAATAGGACTATGAAAGTCATACATTCTTTCACTTCTACTGTAAAAATGTTCAATCTGACTACATCCTCTGACTTCTGTTCCTGTGGAGTCAATTCATACAGGCTCGAGCAGCTTTGAGAGACAAATACTGAAGACTGATTTTCTACAGTCCCTTCCCTAGCTCTCTGCCCATGTATCCTACAAGCTGCGTGAGCTCATGTGCATGCATTTGTACATACACATATGCACGTGCACACAAATACGCTTCTCAGTTCACCATGATGAGATGAACGGATGAGAACAAAAAACCGTGAAATTTCTAGCTCCTGAAATTGCGGGAAGCTGATAGTGCCATGTAGGCTCTAGGCACGATGGAGACTCACTGAGAAATATTTTATCAATAACTGGGAAAATTTGAAACAAATGAAGTAAGGTGCCTCCTGTAAAAAGGTGGAGATAAATCAAAAGACAGCCAGTGCAGCCCCTTCAATTAACTAAGGTTTACTTGACCATGGGAGGTAGCTCAAGGTAGCTGTAGGCCTGCTCCCTTCCTGGAATCCCAAAGCAAAGTATATGGGGAACCGTAAAGCGGAAAAGACAATGTCCCGCTTTTAAAACAGAGCAAGGGGAGGGAGAAAGAATAGAAAGAGGTGCTTTTCTGGAAATATTTCTATGGGAGCTCTAGAAAACCATTTTAGAGAAAACAGAATGTTTTAGAAACAGCTGGGCCTTCAGCCAAAACAGATGGTCCAAAATGAGAAATGGGAGAGCAACGCAAATGAAATCAGATTCCTGGCTATGGTAGCACCATGGGAACATGCTAGTGTCTGGGCTAAGTATGAGTTCTTCAGTGCTGACCCTACATTTTAAAAGCACACATTTGAGCCTTTTTTTCTTGGCCAAGTCTGGAGTGCTCCATCTACTACCAACTAGTGTAGAAACTGGCCTCTTATTTTTTGGCCAAAGCCTGTCCGCATGCCCTAATAAAAACTTCCAAGTGATTAACACACAAAATAAAGTGAGCGGTGCCAACTTACTGCAGTCCTGATAGTTTGCCTAATGATTTCAGAGAGCTAAGCTTGTGGTTGGAATTCAAATCATCAGACAGGGTAACAGGACTCTAGCTTGGAGATAAGCTAGAATCAAAAGACATAAGAATAACAAAGACAAAATTTAAAATGAGAGAGAACATTAAGATGAACAGAAGTGCACATTTTCGGTCCCTGATTACAATCAGAGCTGGCTATTTTTAGTCTATTTCTAATGAGTCTGCTTCATTGTATTTCATACTAGAATGATGCACTGCATGGTAGTTTCTCCCTGTTGGCCAGCAGCTGAAGAAATAAACCTCAAATAAGTGTGTTTACAGGGAATGCTGAGATTGACGTATAGTAGACTTTTTCATATTTATAAAAAAAACACATTTTCACTGATAATGTGTGTGTCATATCTACTAACAAATTGAATAATCAACTCTATTTTCTAATGAATAAAATATTTTATGGCTGAAACTATGATTTAAAAATTCCACGGTGAGGGGACTGGGGATTTAGCTCAGCGGCATAAGTGCCTGCCTTGCAAGTAGGCAGTCATTAGTTCGATCCCTGGTACCAATAAAAACGAAAAAGACAATTAAAAAATAAAATAAAATAAAATAAAGTTCCATGGTGCAAGTAGGTAGGGACTGATCTAGAGTGAATGTTATGACATGTATGCCAAGGAAGGTATAAAATGCTTGATTCTTGTTGGGCATGGGTTTGAATAAGAGCGAAAGTATAGACTCTACCACCACGTGAAGGAAGAATATCATAACCCAACTCTGCAAATGCATTCTGCATGGAATGATACGGCTATCTTAGCAAATCTAACCCCATACTATTGAAAGAATTAGAAATGCATCTTTCAATATGGATTTAGCTGTTCAATTTCCTTGGAACATAATTTGCATATGTTTCATTAATCCTGATATAATGATGCATGAGTTAGGCTTTAATCTTTTCTTTTGTCTTTTTGTGCTTCCAAAGTTTGTGATTCTTTTTATCAGCAGACATACAAATAATTGAAGGAAAAAGCAAATGATAATTTTACCTGGGTTGAACCCAATTTCTTTGGACTGATCTATATCCCCTGTCCCCATCACCACTTTTTTTTTTTTTATTTGCCCAAGCTAGGCTTGAACTTGGAATCTTTCTGCCTTAGCTGCCCAGAGTGATAGAATTTCAGGATTATATCACTGTACTTAGCTTCATCTGATTCTTAAACTCCTCCTCTTCTGCGAATCAGATACCTCCCATTGGCTGGGTGCCTTAGAGGTGCAAAAGAGTGACAAAAGAGGCTACAAAGAGTTTACCATCTTACCAATCACATGAGAGGAAAGCTGTAAGAGAGAAGTCATTCATTAACGAAGACCATGTATAACCAAGGAATCAAACGGGGTATGAGTTTTAGCTTGGGTGTAGTATTTGAGGGGAAACAGCCCAAACATGTTTCATCTTGATCTTTTCTAAAAGCGTGATCTTCAGTGGCTTCTTTATTTCCATAGTGAATTGCTTGCAAATCCATTATTAATTAAGAATAATAGCTTTACCCTGGAACTTCACCAAGTTATTAATACAGTTTCTTGAAAATGTTGACTCTTGTGCTTCCAAAGTTTGTGATTCTTTTTATAAACAGACATACAAATAATTGAAGGAAAAAGCAAATGATACTTTTTTTCTTCTTTTGACTGACAAGACAAGCTTTCCATGCAATTTTTATAAAGTTAGGCTAACATCAGTACTTGCTAATTCTTTAAAGATGTAGATAATGGCTATAATCCACAGAGCAGTCCTGTGGTTAGATCTTTACAACTACTGATTGCCAATTACCTTTGTAGATTAGCATCTCCTAAGGAATGAGCCCAGCCTTGCCTTCTGTCTTGGCCCTGTTGAGAAGGATCAGGAAAGTGATAACTTTCAGTGATTTTTTTTTTTTTTTCTGCAGAGTTTGTCTTCTGCAGTCACAAGGTTTTAAGGCAGGTCTTTGGTAAAATTAAACTATTATGAATATCCTCTGATACTGCGTCACTTTTCAAAACATTTTCATAGTCATAATTTTCTTTAATCTTCACAGTTCTCTACTGGAGCAGAGGTGGGTTCAATGTCTTCCTAATTTACCTTTGCTGAAAGAAAACAGTGCTAGTTGAATGTACACAGGTGATATAGAGACTTTAGCACTACAGGATGATCAAATCCCAGGCTCCAGACCTCAGCTTAGAGTCTCGTTTTCTGTTTTTTTCTGCAGGATATAGAACTGCTTATTTAACTGAACTTATTAGGAAATAGACACAGAATTTAGGGACCAATCTGATAATATTTGATATTTTGTTTAGCAATGATTCAAAAGTAAAATGAAATATTTAAAATTCACCAATCAACACTTTTTTCAAGCCATGCATAAAATTAACTCAAAATGAATTATAGATCTAAAAGTAAAGTTCAAAGTATAAAAATCATATGTCAACATAGATGATCCTAGTAACTTTTGGGCTGGTAGTTTCTTAGATAAAACATCAAAAGCAAATGTGACAAAAGAAAACAAATAATAAATTGACAATATTAACATCTTCCGAATTTAAATAATCCCAGCAAGACAATGAAAAGACAACTCATGTCATGAAAGTAAGATCTGCTTATAATAAAATACTTGTATCCCAAACATAAAAAGAATTCTTACAACTCAATCATGAAAAGACAAAAAACTGAATTATAAATGGACAAAGATTTTGTGGAGTAATTTTTAACATCAACAACTCATTCTCTAGCTCTTTGACACAAATCCGTTTTCCTTATCTCCTGAGAATATTTCCTTGGAGCTACCATCAGATCTACAACTCAAAGGGTTCAATCCTGGAAGCAACTCTTCCTTCAAACTCCAATCCTATGCTTATAATCAACTGAATATAAATGGGAGATTCCTACAACCACCTCCTTAGAATTTGTAATTTTCTAGAATGGCTCACAAAACTTAGGAAGCCCTCTATGTATGGTTATCAGTTTATTATAAACTGCTATAAAGGGTACATGAAGAGCCTAATAAAGAGGAACACGGCAGGTTTTGGAAAAGTTCTGATTGCAGGAGCTTCTGTTTCTATCAAGTTGGAGTTATCCATCTTCCCAGCATGTAGATGTGTTCAGAACAGTTACTTGAAAAACCTTTATTCAGAGTTGTCTAGGGAGATTTTATTTCACAGTCTTGATAACTTAATCTCCAGCCTCTCATCCCTCCCCAGAGATCAGAAGTGGAACTGACATTCCAATTCTGTAATCATGCCTTAATGATTTTGCTAAGTTGGCCCCATGTCCTAGGTATCTCGAGGACGTCCCCGCCCCACTCAGCCATGAGTACTTTCATTTGTATATAAAAAAAACCTGCCTGTCACTCTCTAGCGAGTGCAAATGTGTGGCAGAAAATGTAGGCCAAAGATCAAATAGCCATATCTTCTACGGCACATGTTTAAATAGACATTTGCCCAAGAAGACATATATTGCTGATGAGCATATGAAGATATGTTCAAAATCATTCAGAAAAATGCAAATCAAAATTTTACATACTACTTCTTACCTATTAGAGTGGTCATAATTGAAAAAATGGACAACAGTACATGTTAGAGAGAATATGGAGAAACTGGAACTCTCCTTTGTTGCTAATAGGAAGGTACAATGGTGTAGCTGCTTTCGAAAATCATTTGGAAGTTTTGAAAATTTGTTAAATATAGAGTTACTATATGACTCACTAATTTCACTCCCTCTCCTATGTATAATGTAAATGAACACATATGTCCTTCAAACAGGTATTTATTGATGTTCATAAAGGCATTTGCTACAATAGCAAAATATTATCAGGAACACAAATGTCCATCAACTGTTGAACAGATAAACTGTGGCATATCCAGGCCATGAAATATTATTCAATAATAAAAAAGAATGAGCTGCAGATGTATGCTGTTCCATGAATGCATGTTAAAAATACTAGGCTGAATGTAAAAGCAAGTCACAAAAAGATCACATAGTGGACGACTGCAGAAGAGAAAAGTCTAAAATATCCAGAGGATGCAAATCTATAGTAAGAGAGGAAATGCAGAGTAATTGCCAATGAGTAAAAGATTTATTTCAGGAACAAGAAAAATTCTAAACTTAGATGTGCTGATGGTATCACAACTCTGTCAACTCATTGAATTGTTCACATTGAATGCATTTTATAGTATGTGAATTACATCTTCATGGAGATGTTAAAATGGTACCATTTTTTTGACCTAGAGTTGGGCCAGTCAGACTATACATAAATACATCTAAAATTAATCTCCACATATTGTGATTTTTCTTTTGTTCTCTGATGAATTTGGTGAACTGGAATGTGAATTTAGTTTTCCTTGTAAACAAAAGGCTGGTCCTGTAAGAGTTGACACTGGTGTCAAATTGGCTTTGCCAGGGAGCAGGCTGCTGTGGTCATCTTGAAATTAGCAGACAAAATATAATGATAAAATTTTAAGAGATTTTTCCCCTTTATGATTTTATAAATAATTCAGTTTTAGGAACATAACATGTTTAATGTACCTGGAATAATCAAGATGTACCTTAAATTCCTTTAATTTTTCCTTTATTGTGCAACTTCCAATCAAGACTAAAAACAACAACAACAACAACAAAAAAGAACAAAGGTTTATGTGTTTGTGTGTGGGATTTGTTTTATTTATTTGTTTAATGTATTCAAATGTGCACACAGTAAATGCTACCTACTAAATTTACTAATTATATTGATTTTCTAAGGCATGCATAATAAACTGCCATGAAGTAGATGGTTTAAGCAATGGCAGTTGACTGTATTCTTCTTCTTTCCTATCCTCTGCTCACCTGAAATGTTCCTTTGCAATATAAATGTTGGACAGTCTGTGTTCTCCATGTGCATCCCTGTCTATGTCCAAATTCACCTTAAAAAAAAAAAAGTTAGGACATAGTACCATGGATTATTATCTATAGACTCTTTTTAACTTCATCATGTGCAGCTTTTAGTTTCAAACTTATCCAGGCAGTAGATGTCAGGATTTCAATATCTTTTAGGGTGACACAATTCAATCTAGAACACTAAATTGCATCCTAGGGTTCATAATTGTTAAATAATCTGTACATTTACCTTTAGTACATTGTGTACATTAAAGCTGTCCATTGAAATGTGGCAAGAATAGGTTAAAATCATTCATGTATTGAGGGGCACATGCACTCCTTTGCTAGGCATTTTTCATCAGAAGGCTTTTAATAAAGACCCTCAATGTTTTAAAACAGCAGAATTACAATTTTGGCTGGTCAAGGTGGCACATATCTCCCAACACTCAGGAGGCTGAAGCAGGAGGAGTGACCCAAGTTTGAGGCCAGCCTGGGCTACATAGTGAGTTCAAAGCAAAGCTGGACTACATAGCAAGATCCTATCTCAAAAACAAAACAAGACAAAACAAAACATAACAGAACAAATTAAAATAAAAAACAATGACAATAATTTTATAATTTGGTAATTTGATCAACATTGATTTTGTGTCACTTGTCTTCTGATTGTGCTCTTTATGGCTCTCCAAGAAATGTAAATATAGTGCTATATATTAGATCATCTTGGCCTGAAGATGAGGATAAAGACCATAGGATACAACAGATTTACTGTAGACTCACATTTATAAGAAAAGATAAATGGAGTGACTACTGATCATAATACTTTTGAGCCAGTAAAATGAATTGTTGTTTTGTTATCAGAAGAAGGTTTTTTTCTAGTAAGTCCATAGACACATTAATATGTAGACGCTCAAATCTTATATTAAGTGGTATAATATTTGCATTTAACCTATGTCCAGATGCCACATATGCTAAATCTTCTCTAGATTACTGGTAACATCTAACAGTGTATACTAGATAGTTATACTGAATTGTTTGGGAGTAACCACAAGAAAGAAAAACATGTTCAGTACAGATTTAATTTTCTTTTCCAAATATTTTTAATCCAAGGTTAGTCGAATCCACAGATGTGAAATCTGTGGACACAGAGGGCCAGTTGTACTAAAAATGAAAGTTGTAATAAAAATGTTTTCCTTTAGTAATTTGTTTTTTTGGCTAAAAATAAATCAATAAGAATGGAAAAAAATCTATGTACGATCTGTTAAGAAAAGTAAACAATACTCTGTGAAACCATTCCTACAGTATACAACGTGTTCTAAATTAATATATTTTATTCATATGTGCATGCACATTACATGTGTACATATGTGTATACTGGACTTCCGTTTCCCTCCAGTTTATTTTTCATTTCTCTGACCATGTGGATTTTTTCCTCCTCTCCTCTCTTTCTAAGCCTTTGCACTCTGCCCAATCCACTGTGTGAAGCTCCCCAGTGTCGCTTCTCTGAATCTCATTGACAACACCCAATCTACCCACAACCTGGCACATTTAAACTCTTTCTTCTGTGACAGTTTCTTCACTTTTTTCACAAAACCACAAGTTCCAATTTTTCCCCTTCTCTGCTTTACTCCCTTCTTTCCTTCCTTAACTCAGAGCTTTTCACATGCTCTAAATTGAGCAGTATACCCTGTATACCTATACAGACTTTTTTGTACACTTTAAGCTTCCCAGGCTGATTTTGAACTTGAGAGCATCCTGCCTCAGCCTTTTGTGTATCTGGGATTATAGTGAGGTGTCATTGTAACTGACATCTAACCTTTTCTTTTCACCCATCTTTTTGGGCTCTTCTTCATCACCATGATCTCACAACTTAGTTGGGCCTCAGGCCCCAATCCTTGAAATTACATCTGCACTCACTCCCTAGTGTCCTTATTGAGTCACCTCTTAAATATTTTATTATTATTATTATTATTACTGTTTTTGCTATTGACACCCAAATTCTGGTCTTTAGCTCCGGTAACCCTGTTGGACTCTGATTTTTCTGTGTGACCACCTACTAAAGTTCCGCATATGGATATTGTACCTCTAAATTAGCAGATCCTGAAATCAATTTCCACCTAGCCCACTTTGCTGGCCCTCCCTGACACTAGAGGAAACCCAAGAAAGTTCCCACTAAAATAAAGAACATGGGCCCACCCTACCCCCAGAATTAATTTACAGGTTCCCGAATTCTGGTAGCAGAAAAAGAATTTTCAGTGTGCATCAGTAAGTCATAAAGGGATTTATTAGACAGAAATTTAAATTTAACAGTATACACTCAAAGAAATAGAGTCTGAGCCCTCAGGAAGGAGAGATGGTATATTTATGGGGTCTCAGAAATGTCTTCCCCATGAGTGATTTAGGATGTGTGTTCCTACTGTCTGTCCTGTTACCCATCTGGTGGGTTGTGTTAGAATGTATTCCATTTACATGTGTTTTAAATTGAGATACGATCTGCTGAAAGAAGGACAATTTACAAGTGAAAAGAGATAACCCATGCACAGGTAGAAAAAGGCCAATTTGCAGATGAAAGTAAGTTGCCAGAGTTTATTGTGTTTGGCAGAAGAGAAAAAAAAAATAAACTGAGGTTCAGTAAATTTTGCCTTCTGAAGCTGTGTTTTTCTTTAAACTACAGTTTTAAAACTGGCATTCTTTATCTCCATTTAAAGCATCTTTGTTCTATCTAACCTCATTTTCATGGCCATCAAAGGCAGCACCATCACCCTAGCGTTTCATAGCTATCATCTTAGCATCTTCTTGCTCCCACATTCTGTATCTAATCCAGTATCAAGTCCTGGTACTTGTACATTGTGCCTGGGAGCTAACTACCTCCTACCACCTCCCATCACTACCGAATATCATTTCTTATGTAAATTGTGTTAACTTCTCAGTGCTCTCTCTATTTGTGCCTTTTCCAATCTTCCTCCAAGTCTATTCTCAACATGACAGCTAGGGTGCTATTCAGAAGTGGTGAGCCAGAGTGACTCTCTCCTCTGCTCAGTACTATCCAGAGGAGTGAAGGAGTCATCCCCACGGCCTCTACCTATGGCCATTTCCCATCACCTCGCCATGTCCTCTTCTTCCAGCTTCTTCATTCAGTGCTGGGCACAGTGGCCTTCTTCCCTGCCTTTGAACAAGCTAGAAATGCTTTTTTAGCTGCAGTCCTCTCTGTCTGGGAGGCTCTGGCCCTGAACATAACCCTGCCATGTGCCCCCCACCTTGCCCATCTTGGCTTAAATGTATCTTCAGTAGCACCTTCACCCTTGCTCTTGGCTCTCACTGTTCTTCTTTTCTGCTTTATTTTCTCTTCTTGGCGTCCCTTGTCACTGTCTGGTTATGCTGTCTATTTTACTTATTTTATTAATAGTTTGCATCTTCCCAGAACATCACCTTCTAAAACATAGCAACACACACATCCATTTTGTCCACTGCTGCATCATCAGTGTTCAGAATGGTGCCTGTTATGTAGAACAAGCAGAAAAGGCTTTTTCAAATGAGCAATGAACAATTCTGAACATTTTCCAGTTTTGAAATTTTAAAAATTTAATGAAATCTATGGAAACTTCTCCCTCTGGGGGAAATGCTATGCAGGTGTAATTTGTACCCACATTTTAAAGCTAATACATCTCTGGGGATCCACTTGAGGACATACCCAAGAATTCCTGCTTAATTGCTTTTATTTAGAAGAGGGGAAAATGCAAAACCAGTGCTACTATTGTCTGTCAGATGATTGCTACTCCTCAGGCAGGGGTTAAGATCTGTTTATCCCTTATGTTTGTGAGCTTTAATTTTGCTAGCCTTGTGTTAGAACCATGAAAATAGCTTTCTGAGAACTCCGTGGCTTCCTATTCATACTTTTCTACCTCTACTCCCCCAATTCAATCATTTTCTTTACTCCTTTTTTTCCAGAAGTGTTTCTGTAAGTCTCAAAAACTTTAAAGCAGGAATGACTACAATAATATTTGGCAGGAAGTGTATGCAAAGAGCCAGGATGAAATCATTTTATTTCTTGCTTTTCCCATTGAAACTTCTCTATTCATCCTTTAAGTAGGTGTCCTAACTGCGTGGAACAAAGTAGTGCATTTGTTGCTGAGAAGTTCTAAGATAGCAGAATGTTGCCTTCAGCACTTCCTAAAGAAAACAGACACTGTGAATTAAGGATTTATAGGTGACCAGGTTTCCGCTAGCCAAGTTAGAAGATCTGGACTTAACATGCTGGGATCCTGGCTTGATTAAAGGCTGCAGCAAAGCTGATACAGTAAATAGTCTTGCTATCGATGGACTCATATTTCCTGCTAGAGATAAACCAAGTTTGTGCTATAAAGCAATCAGTGGGCACTGCAGTGGCTGATTCAGCACTAAGCCCTTGATTGTGCTGGTGCCTTCCCTTGGAAATGGTCTCAAAACCACACAAGAGATGAGTTGAATATAAGTGAGATTAGTCCTTCCTGAAAACCTCGGTCACCCTCCCCACATTCGACTATAGAACAAACTTCTGCACTTTTATTCTGAATCTTCACCGATGCTCTTTCTCTGGAGTTCAGCTAGTGCCCCATGAAAAGTGTGCGGAATTCTCAGAGACATAGTCTTGGGCTGCACTAGCAGAACCAGAGTCTGTGCTCCATAGACTTCCCCACACATGTCAGCACTGAGGAAAAAGGACAGTTGCATGAATAATGCAACCTAATTTGTTTATGTTTGGCTTTGAACTTCATGATGTGCCCCATGTTCTTACTAATTTCTTGGGGGTGGGGTTGATTGGAAGGATAATAGTATAATTGTGTGTTCTTTGAGCTTGCATTATAAACCACAAACTGCCTGACAATTCATGTGAACACTGAATTCAGAGCTTTCTACCGGAACTGCAGTCAGTAGCAGCTGCCTTGCCAAGAAGCTTTTTGTAAGGTAGGTCTGGATTCCAACACTGTACACCTATGAATCAGAAGCTGCATTTTAATGTGATCCCCAGGTGTCTCATTTGCGCACTGACATTTTTTTTTTTTTTCAGCAGAGTTGGTTGAAGCACTTCTTCTCCAACCTAGCTGTGTTTGTAATCATCTGGGGAGTTAAAACAACTGATTGACATCTGGGTCCAATGGTCAGAGAACCTGATTTTAATGCAGTGGTGTGCGGATCCCTAGGGGTGTGTTTTTAGAAGTCCCTGCGTGGTATAATGGACAAAGAGCCCTGGTCTAAAGCAGGTCCAGAAAGCATCTCAGCCACATGTGGATAATTAAAGGCTAATAATTTTAAAAACAGACTAGTGGTTAGTTACCTGGCATTCTACCAGCCACAAACTTTCACTTGTGTTCTATTTTTATATTAGCTGTCTTCTGAATCACCAAATAAAAGGTAAGTTATACTGCGTTTGGTATATTGCGTTTCCTATTTTCTCTGCTTACTTGAAAATTGGCAGTGGTTAGGTTTAAGGAGTTATTCTAAAGAGGTCAAAAGGTTTGCTTAATTTGAATCCCCATTTCTACTGTACTTTTAAAGGAAAGGATATGGTGTAAAGATTGTCATTTAAGACTCCCACCTGTGCTTCGTTCCTGTCCCTCTTAGAGAGAGCTGAAATTTCAAAAGTTAAATAACTACCTAACTCACACAGCTGTTCACTAGAAAAGTGAAGGTGTGAATTTGGCATTTCAATAGGGTTTATCTGATTCTTAAAATTCATACTTTTGTATCGTGCTGTTTCTCAAAAAACAACAACAACAAAAAAAACCAAACCAAACCAAACCAAAACAAAACAAAACAAAACAAAACAAAAAAAAAAAACTTACCTATGGGTGGTTAACAGCAACTCAAAAAACGGTGACTTATTTTAGTTTTAGACTATCTTTATACATTGCATACAGAAATGTATAGCTTTGAAAATTTTTCATAAGCCATTCCAGTAACTACTGAGTAAAGACAACGTATGCATTGCAGTTCAGATTTAAAATAGTGTAAAATGAGTAAATACAGAAGTTAAAGGCTATCACAGGGTTTGGGATATTTGACAGTTGTCCTGATTAAGTCCTTGCTGAGAATTTGCAAATGGCAGCTTCTTCATCAAAAGTTGCCACCTACACAGAAGAAAGACAAACAGTACGAGAAAGAAAAGAGGATGCTGTCAGAAATACTGAAAAGGGCCCTTCAGATTATAGATAGCACCAGGTAGCACAACGTAAAGGAAAAACCAGATTAACTTGCTGGGATTTTTGGTGTTCACCTTATAGCCAGCCATAAAAGGTACTTGGATCAATTGAGAAAGCAGCGACTTTGTTCACTGATAGCTTCCAGAATATGCCATCTGTGGTCCCTGCTTATTCACATTGCCTGATAAAGACTGGAATTGCTCTGTCAAAAAAAAAAAAAAAAAATCTCAATCTTTCATCTGGTTGTTTTTCTCATTCTTTTGAATTCCTTTTGGAGATTGAATTTGTGTATTTCTGAGAAGGACCTTTGCTTGAAAACATTTCTCCTCTCAAGTTGCTTCATTATGTTTCTACAGGATCGCATAGATTGTTAGCAAAGAGACAGCTTTGTTGGTTTGTTGATTCACTTCTTTGTTGAGGATGCATGTTTTCTGGCATCATATAGGATTCTAAACTTCACATTAAAAGGCTAGAAAAGCTAAAAAGTAGATGAGGTAGGTGAGTTCTTGCCCATCATCTAATGACTTATTTTTTTTGCCTTGCAATCACCATGGTTACCAAAATCTATAGAAGCAGAGATCTTCCCACTTCCTCCTACTTCTCCTGTCCCTCTTAAATTTTCCTTTTTTTTTTTTTTTTTCTTTTCATTTTTTTAGCTACCACTGCCTCCCACCTTATCTTAACTAGTCACCTTAATATAATTTCTGGATTCTATAGTCTCTATTTACTTTTCTTCTTCTATGTTTCCCCCTTGGAATTGTCATCTTTCCCTGTGATTTTTCTTGATCAAGCTGTTTTTCAAACAGTTGTGGTGGCTCAGGTTTGTAATCCCAGCACTCAGCTGGTTGTGGTAATAACATTATTACCAGTTCAAGGCCTGCCTGAGACATGGTGAGTTCAAGGCCAGCCTGACTTACATAGCAACACTCTGTCTCGAAGCAAACAAACAAAATAGAAGATGTTTTTATTCAGTTTTACTTATTTACCTAAGAGAATAGGAGGCATGGATTTTTGGAGCTGAATCCATGACTTCTTACCCACTAAAAATAGAGAAAACTCTTTTTTTCTGCTATCAGCCCATGCTAATAATGTATGTAATGTTTCCTCACCTTATCTGTTATTGCAAACCCCATGTACATTTCAGCAGCCGTGGGGAAACTAAGCTGTCTCCATAGGCGAGAATCCATATCCATTCTATAGGGAAGAAATCTCCTAACACGTGTGGCTATACTCATGTGTTAGTATGAGTCCACCGCCACAAACCCATAAAAGCTAGTCACCTGCTTTTCTTTATGTCCCAGTCTGATCATCAGAGCAGTGTTTCCTTTTACTCCCCAAGCTGAAGTCCTCTCCTTACTGTTCTTACTTTCTATCTGTGATAAATCTGCCTGCCTGTGCCTCTCACTGAAGTATCTAAATTATTTTGTTATGATAAAAGTCAAAGAAGCTGTTCTGTAGGGGCTGGGGGGAGGAAGTCAGTTCTCATTTCCTCTTTGGAAAACCTTTTTAGACCCCATCTTGTAGCATGGCAGCTTGGAGATGTTCGTTTGAATTGAGCAAAAGAACCCTTGGCTGATTTGTAAAAGATGTATCACTGAGATCTAAATGGAACTGCATTTTAGAGGAGTGTCCTCCTTATACTGTCTAGGCTTCAGGAGTGGGGGATGTGATTTTGGTAGTTTGAATATGAGAGAATCCTGGGATTCTGCACAAAGTTTGGAATCCTTGGTCCCGCCCACTAAATGCCACTAGTGCCAACTGAATCATTTGGCAATCAAGAGCATTCACACAGGCTTTTCAGATGAAATGGTAAGGCTTATTATATTGTCGCAATCTTATTCATTATATTAAAACTAAAAATTCCTTTAAAACTGTGCCATCATTTAGATAGATGCTCGCTCATAATTCGTTCAGATTTCTTATTGCTACTGTAAAATACTTATGGAGATGAGACAAAGGTGTTGGTGTTCAAGATCAAGTACCAGGCAGTGGCAACAAGATGGGTGATACCTTAGGGCTAAGAACGTAGCTCAGTGGTAGAGGAAGTGTTTAGCATACCCATGACCCTGGGTTTAGCCCCCACCATTGCAAAAATGAGAAAACAAAAAGCAATGACATATAGATTATTCATTATCTATTTAAAAGAAAAACTTGTTCTGATCACATAAATGCTATCTTCTCATTCCTTTATTAAACTCTTCCCAGCAAGCCTAAAAGTCTGTACCTTTTAGTAGTTTCTAATGTGGAGAATGTTTTTCACCATAGGGCTTTTTTTTTTTTTTTTGGTACTGGGGATCAAACTCACGCTTGCAAAGCAGGCGCTTATGGCACTGAGCTAAATCCCCGACCCTTCACCATAGCGTTTTGAGGGAAATTAAGAAATGAAGTACGTTAGTGGACTCAAAGTAAATTTGAACACTTGGCATTGTCTCAGTGGTATTTGGAAAATAACTGCCTACCCCATTTGCAGTGGCCCTGTGATCCCAGCTCAGTGACTACATTATGTGAATGAAGGGATTTGAGAGCCCATGTTGTGTTAATGTGAACTTCAAGCATAACAACGGTCTTCTAGATGTTAGAGTGTGATGCTTATGAATTTAAAAACTGGGTGTAAGCTTAATCAAAACTCCTGACTGGCAATGCTTCCAGAAACGGCTCTACATAAGACACGATGCAGGTGTAAACTCACACTGCAAAGACCTAGAACCACTGAAGATAAAAAAGGATTTGTTTCCTTATTATTTTTTTGTGATCAATTCCACCATCATTTATGTGCAATTTGTTAGAACATTTGTACAATCCCTGATAATAAGAACAAGAAATGGACCCCTTTGTAATACATGGACCCACATTAAAAATAAAATATGGAGATTTGTGGCTGGGGATTTGGCTCAGCGGCATAAGCACCTGCCTTGCAAGCTCATAATCGTGTGTTCGCTCTCTGGTAATGGTAAATAAGATAAAATAAAATAAAATAAAATAAAATATGGAAATTCAAGGTCAGCAAAGCCCACCTGTGCTGCTTAGAGCCAGGAGGGCTTTAGTAGGTCAGCTGTTTAATACCTAATGTGTCTGAGCTGCAGAGAGGAATAAAACCCCTCACTTCCATGATGTGATTCAATCCAGAGCACTACTGTGGTCACATGTATGGGGGAAAAATGTCAGGAGAAATGATTAAAGAAGATCGTATTTGACTTCATGGCTGCCTAATTTGTGGAATACATTTTTAAAGCAATCAGTTTAAATCCTGCAGACTGAAAGTGTGCTGCTGTGAACTGGCTGGGTGATTTGGCATGAATTTAATTTGCTTTAACATGCATGGGGGGTAAGCAAAGGTACATTAATTTCACATTTGAGAGTTGATGCATTACTTTAAAAATAACTAAATCCTTGTAAGACTTTGCTTTTGTTTTCTTTCTCTAAAACGGGAGTAATGCTCTAGCCAAACTCAGTATTCTAGTCTACCTGTGTTGGCAAATTTTGGCTTTTCTCTAATCTTCATCCTTCTTCACTTCAGGGTTACTAAGAACTGAGCACTTACCATGTAGTAGGCACTTACTAATTGATCATTTAATTGACAGTGCATTTAGTATTCCAGCTTTAGATTTGAGGCAAATTCAGAACTCCTGACATTAACTACATTTGCAGGAAAATGAGGGGAGGAGGAGTCCTCTCATGGCTCTATTATTCTTTTGTGTCTGCCCACTTAGACTAAATGAATCTACATTAAAGGCATCTAGTTGCAAGGAAAAGTGAAAAAAATCACTTTTTTTTTTTTTTTTTTTTGCTAGTTCTCTGATCTGAGGTAGCCTAAAAATTTTGGAGAATAGTACTAATAGCGGTAGTATATCAACAATACTATTAATAAAAACACTAATAATAACATCGTCAGTGAATCAATGTCTAGAAATCAACCTGGAGAGGGGAGATCTATGTATGTACCATTTCATATGCTCAAGGTTAATAAAATGTAATAACTATTAAAAACGCCTTAGCCGAGCTCTTCTATGCTCTGTAATCTATACGGGCCAGCTTATGCTGCACTGGTTCGCATCTGCTTGCTCACTGGATTGCTAGCTAACAGCAGCCATTGTTCATGCCATGGACTCCATGTGTGGTCGTTTCTGGACACTGTGAACTTGAAGTTAATCCTAACTGTGCTTTGAAGGAAATGTTTCAATCACTGCTCCTTCAATACGCATTCCTTTGCTGGGGTCTTTCAGTACAAAATTTTCTCCTAGCAATTGGTAAAGGATGGTTACTTGGTTCCCAAGAGAACTCTACTTAGTTTACCACTTTACATATTTAGTGGATGCTGGCTTGATTTATTATTTAATAGATAATGGAAACATGTCATTTACTGAAATGATTGTCGGTAAGTACGCTAAAGAATCTCGGGAGAAGAGAAGCTGCATCTAATTAAGCTGTTGATTTGAATTTATTATAAAACAAATGTGACTTTTGTGGAAGTTATTGTATTGGAATACCAATGGTGATATGTTTAACTTCTTTTTAACCATATATACCTCCCTCTGTAGTTTCTTACAATAGTATGAAATCTAGAATTTTACGATAGTATTAAATCTATGAAATTTTGTCTTTTTAATTTTTTTGTATTTTAGTATTAGAGTCTTGCTAAGCCACTAAATTGCTCAGGCTAGAATCAAATTTATAGTCTTTTGCCTAAGCATTTCAGAGTGTAGTTATTACACACCCAATTGTTTTTTTCTTTTTCTCTCTGTCTCTGTCTCTCTGTCTCTGTCTCTCTGTCTCTCCCTCTGTCTCTCTCCTCTCTCTAAGATTTCAATAAATATTTTCCCTTGGGAAAACTAAATTAATTATTTCTATTAGAACAATTATGTACCAGGCTTGTGAAACAAAATCTACTAAATGAGTGTTCAAGAGTTTTGAATGTGAGCGTGCCTCCCCCTAAAGGAATCCAAAACTCATCTGTTACCAAAATGCTAGGATCCTGCACATCTTTGCTATGGATGTCATTACTATGCATATCAATCCTTAATATCTCCTCTCATTCTCCATTTAGAGTTTAAAGTCCTTGATAAATAGTAAAATAAGCTCTTTAAGGGCTTAAATTTTTTTAGGAATAAGGCACACATTTGTGCCATGACAAATAGGGTTGCACAAAACGGTGCAACAACAAAAGTTTTCTGTATTAGTGGATTTATGTGGCAGCGGGGCATAGGTATAATGAAAGTACAATTGTATTCTTTCATCAAATATTGGACCTTCATGCCACGCAGGTTGTGAACTGTGCTTTCTGTATAGCCTATGCAGTATTGGGCTACTATATGTCCAGTCACACTGAACACATTAGAACTTTAAAAATGTGCCCAACACAAATAAAGATGACATGACCCTTAACTGAAATTCTCTATTTTTTCATGCCACTGTGGGAAGAATTTTGAATAGTCAGAAGACAGATGTCCCCGAATTATCTCTGTGCCTAGCATATTTACCGTGAGCTCATCCCAGGGTCATCCGTATCATTACAAAACAATGATTATTCACTGGTGCTACCTTGAGTACTGGCCAGTTGCCAAGATCGAAGGATATAACCTAGGTGAAAGTGCTTTATAAACTTTAATGGCTTTATGCTTTGAAAATGTGACATTATTTTGTGCCCTGAGCACCACAGTAGTAAATAATATCTCAGTGACTTGAATTAATACAGATGCCAAAAGAACCTAATTTAGAAAGTGACTTAAAAGAATTTCATGGCACAAGCGGTCTCTGGGTGCTCTGGTTTTTCAGGAGTTACCTTGATACCAAGCAAGGAGTGGGGAGGATGTTGTAGAGAAAATGGGGCTAAATAAGGAAGCCAGAGTTTCTCCTGTGAAGAGCAGGCCTTGGGAAGTTGGCTAGAGCTGCAAATCACTTTCAGAAATTTCTCTTCTTAACCTTCAGTAAGGTTCTTAACCTTCTTAACTTTAAACTTTTACTCATCCTCAGTCACAGCAACCCTGCTTCAGGAATATTTTTGTCTGAACAATTTATTGAAAGAAGCAGAAATAAAAATTTCATGATGGAGGACTTCAGGGAGTGGAATTCTAGAAGACAGTATGTATGTAGGAGGGTAGGGCGGGAGAGGAGGGAGTACATTACAGAGGAGAGGAGTTGGGAGGATGTAATTATGGTGCTCGATTTGAAAAGCCTTTTGTCAAATACCATCCCAACCAAATTACCTGCTCACTAGGAGCATAACTAGTAAGGACTATGATTCACATGACCTCTTGTTCAATAAGAGTTGTGTGGATTTCTGGGGGCAAAATTTTAAGAGAGCACAAACACAAACACAATTGCTACTGCAGTGAGGACTGTGAAAGCAACAGGAGTGTGGAGTGCTTGGGGAGTTTGAGGAAAGATAGTCTTAGAGAGGACTGCATTTCTGTAACTCAGATATTTGAACACAACTTGAGCCTAGATAGAAATACAGGGAAGTAATAATTCCAAGGCAGTGTGTTCAAGATCTTTCCTAACAAGCAGAGATGTTCTCTAGAAGAGGTAAAATCTCGATCAGTATTTCTCAACATCAGGCATTCCTGTGGCAGATCTTGGATGGTACCCTAGGTGGGAAAATGAGCAGAGAGGTTAATGGTTTTCTTTTTCTTTCTTTCTCTCTTTCTTTCTTTCTTTCTTTCTTTCTTTCTTTCTTTCTTTCTTTCTCTTTCATTTAAAACCTCTCTATGATCTTATTATACTATCTAAATTGTCATCAATTCTTACCTGTTGGTTGAAGTCCTTCTCTTTGCTGAGCACACAGGAAGTACAGTAGTGTAGAAGTGATGTTTTCTGTGTCTGTTCTAATGTCTAAGACACACATGTGGCATGGTAAAGCCTCATTTAACATGGAAGAAAGGCCATGTGCTATTTGGTTTGGGACAGCCCAGTTTCTGTATTAGTTAGGAGCCATTTGGCAGAGAGCCTTCCTAATTCCTAAACTCCCTATTGTTTACCACAAATCCATTTTTGTCTTCACTAATAACACTGTCCAGATTAGCCATATGTCCTGTTAAAAATCAAAAAAGTTTTCTATTGGAAGTAGAAATGGCATAATTTTCTGATCAGTCAGATGCACAGAGAAGGCTTCTAAGAAAAGGATCACTTTTCTGATAAGTCACTATGATCATTTTGCTCTTCCCTTCTCTGCCTCTTGCCTGAAAAATGGGCATAATCTGATGATGAAGACAAGGATCACATTCTGAGTGTGGCAGAAATACTGACTTCTTTGAGCTGCTCCATTGTGCCTGTCCAGTCTTCTGAACAAATTCATGTTGTTATAGAAAAATAAGCCATGCTTTGTTGGATTTCATATACATCCAAACTCAATTAAGGATGTTCTACTGATCACTGTGCCATGGGGAAGTAGCCTATTGTCATGTGATTTTTAGCAGCTCAGCATCCTTGGTGGTCAATAAAGTTGTTCCATTGGACATATTTTGCTTTCTTTTTTGAACTCTTATAAGTTTAAAATCATTTCCTCCCATGAGCATTAAACTGACAGTTCTACTTAGCTTCAGTGATTTTTACTGTCTATACTTTAACATAAATGGCACCCCAGAAAAAAATTTGCCTCCCATGTTCTATAATGAGTAAATAGTACAGATGCATTGTTACTATTTATTCCATAAAAGTTAAAATATTTTAGCTCTTTCATTTTAATCTTGAAAATAATTACTGTCCTCCACCAGAGTCCTTTTTATCCTTGGTAACTCAATTATGTCAGTTATATAATAGCTTGGTCCTTTTTGGCTTTTGTTTCATTTTGCCTCTTTTCTCTCTCTCTTTCTCTGCAAAGAATCCTGCAGAGAAGTAAGATAGGAACATGCCTGCTGGACCCGAGTTTCTTTTCTAAAATAGCATTGGCTACTGATTAATAATAAAAGGAGTTGGGTCACTATAAAGCCAAAAGCCAGGTAAGTGAATTTAGTCTCCTATTGGTACAAAGATGACTGCTGGACAGGACATGAAATCTATGTTTAGTTTGAACATAAGTAGAGGGGAAAAAGAGATGGTGAAAACATCACTATACCTGGAATCAGGTCACCAGGAATTTCAGCCTGTGGATTCCAATTGCTAATCCTGCAGACGTGATCATGGACTAATCCTTCAGCTCCTCTGGATCTTAGTATAAAATATGTGGTGTGCAAGATTTTCTCCAACTCAAATGTAACAAACCATTTTTGTTCAAGTCATGTTTATTTTACACTCATGGTGGGTTAGACATTGTCCTGGAGATGTAAGAGTAAACCATACAGAAGTGGGATTATACTAAGGCTTTAATTCAGAGAGTGGCAGAGAGCAGAAGTCAGACTAGCATGGAAGAAGTAGGTGATCAGAGAAAAAGAAAACAGAAGCACTGACCATTATGCACCTATGAAAGTCCACATCATTAATGAAAACATCTTGAATCACTGCACCTGTGACTGATTTCACCATTCATGGAATCTTTAAGCATTTAGTCATTACCATTCATTCAGCAGTTACCAGTTATCTGTATTAGGAAATCTTTTTCTGGGTCTTCTTGTGATCTCAACTAGACTGAGAATCTTTGGAAAACAGGTATTTTTATATGTAATATACTTTTTTGGCTCAAAATCTTAAATAAATCAACAAGTAGTTTGGATTTCCTCAGAAAGGTAGAAAAATCTCAAGAAATCACAAAAGACATTAGCTCTCCGTGGACTGGAGATCACTAGAAAGTTGGAATGGTGAATGTTAGCTAGGAATGTTAACCTCATTCAGGCTGACCACCTGTAACCCAGCATGTCATGGTTTATGTTTGTGTCCCCCAGGCCTCATGAGTTTGTATTGTTCATATGTGATGGTTCATTGTATAGTGCTTGGATTGATGGTGTCAGTGCTCCACCCACATAGGGGTGGAGCCAGGATGTGATGTAATGGCAGGAAGAAGGTGTGTCTTTCTCTTTGCTGGTTTGAGTTTGCTGCTGGTGGCTGCCATGAACTGCAGCCCAGCCATGCCTGCCTGTCTTGGAGACAACTGAGTGTGGACTGAAACCTCCAAAAACTGTAAGAAGTAAACCTTTCCTTTCCCAACTTGGGCATCAGGTATTTTGTCTCAGCGACGAGCAAAAAGTAACTAAGACACAGCACAAACCCAAAATAATGTGTATCCCATGGAGAGCGCTCAAATATGGCAAGGTGAATGACTATATTAGAGCAAAGCAGTTTTTATTTGCTTAATCCATAATACTGTTTTACCTTCCCACATCAATTAAGGATTAGCTTAAACTTGCTTTTCTAGGAAGCATTTGTTTTGTTTTGTTTTTATTTAAAGAGAAAAAAGATAGGAAATTTAAAAAAAACAGTAAAAGGGTACAAATAATACAGGATTTCAAGAAAAATTTGTACATTAAGAAATCACTAGTTAATAGGCAACACACCGTCATCCTAGAAACAGTTGTCCAAATTACAAAATTAAAGCATATACAGTGGACATTCATACAGTGAGATTGCAGAGAATTCCGTTCAATGATCCAACAAAAGCTCAGTAATAAGGCTTTCCATCCTACACACTCAAACATACATGCAATTATATCCTTTAGACCACCTTCCTTTCCTCTCTTTTTTACAATAACAGTTACACTTTTGGGGTTTTTTTTTACTCCCACAGTTCGGATTGTTTTTTTTTTTTTTTTTTTTTTTTTTTTGAAGAGAATAAAAACTAACGTGACTAAACAAAACAGAGTCGGTTAGAACAGAAGGATGGGCATAGTAGCTAGGAAGCATTTGAAACCACTAATGTTTGCTAAA
The DNA here is from genome assembly GCF_034190915.1 of Cavia porcellus. Taxonomy (NCBI): domain Eukaryota; kingdom Metazoa; phylum Chordata; class Mammalia; order Rodentia; family Caviidae; genus Cavia; species Cavia porcellus. The sequence goes on from NW_026947501.1 coordinate 33,439,007, forward strand.
ATATGAAGAAAAATACTGAGCAGGGATGGAAGATGAAACGATGAAGCTCTGTGGGGACATTTCAGTCATCTCCTGGTCCACTTGTATCTGGTGTTTATGTTCTTATTTCTCCCTTTCTTTCCGCATCCTTGGAGAGCAGGAGGTCTTAGTTATAACCTTGACTCTCACAGTACATATCATTGAGTTGCTCAAAGAACAGAATTATAAACAGGACTCAGTTGGTGAATGAACGGCAACAGTTCTTCCTTGATTGAAAGTAAAACCAGAGCTATGGTAGCAAAAAGTAAATAAATAAATAAAAAGATAAAATTATTTATATATATATATATATATGTATTATACACATACATATGAACACACACACATCAATCTGAGAGTCTTCTTAGTTTGATGCTTGCAAAATTAAAACTTAAATGTCAATATGATTCCTCTAGTTGAGTCTGCCCATTTGACACTCATGATTCCTTGCTCAGAGTCTTAGAAAGATTCATAATCCACTTGATTCATATAAGGATATGCCATGGAACAGTTGCTTTGATGGACCATTCATAGCTGCTGCTTTTTCCGGGACTCTACCACTAGATGCTTTTACTAAAGTTAATTTTCCAGTTGATAGTAAAATGGGACATTCTTCACTTATGGAAGAACAGAGGTGAAATTTATTTTGTATGTGACGACAGAAATAAACAGAGATGCCTAACCCCTAGCCTTCATGAATGTGGTGTCTATGGGAGCCAAAACTGCTTTTGTTCATTCTTTAGCTCTGTGAACTACAGCAGCATCCTGAACCTTTGGGCCCTTACATTTATCATCAATGAAGTAGGGATACTTTGAATTCCTGTTTAATGAGGATTTATGTGGGAAGGAATTCAGTTTAAGATTGCAAGATACTTAGTACAGTGCCTGGATAATCATTACTTTTTGCTCCCTATTATTTCATCTTCATACAGTATATGCATAGTATAATGTATACTCAAAATCTTTTTGATAAATGAATGTATGAATAAAGCTTATAGTAATATTTCTCTATTGTTTTATTAGCTTGCATCACTTAACGTTTTGTAAAACTAGGTATTTTTAGATAGCTTTTAAGCTAATTCTTAAAAAAATTATTCTAAATGCAATTGATTATAAAGGATATAATTACTAGTCAGTGGTATATATTTGCATTGTAAAATAAAATTCTTATATCACTGTTTTAAAAATGGTTTATCTAATCACAAAATGATCACTATAATTCACTTATAAAGTATGAATAGGTTCTTTTAGATCATCCTCAAACATTGTATCATTTCTCGTCCCCTTTGCACTGAGATCACAGTTCCTTCCAATCAGAGAAATTTACACTACAATGATTGAAAATTGCTATTGATTTTTAAACTTCAGTTACTCCCGAGTTACTAATTTGAGGAACCTTTCTGGAATGAATTTTATTGATGTCATTATTAAAAGTAAAGTGGCCATGTTTTTGTAAGTCAATTTCTGAACTCTACTTGGTTTTGTTGACCTTTTTGTATATAGTTTTGTCAATAAAATACTATCTGAATTACTATAGCTTTGTTATGTTATGAAATCCCATACAGTAAGTCTTTCAACTTTATTATTCTTCAAGATATTTTGACTCTACTATTTCCTTATATTTCCTTGTAAATTTAGAATTAGACTGTCAATTTCTACCAAAAAAAACCCATGATGCTGTGATATTTTGAGGGGATGCTTCCAATATGTAGATCAATTTAGGCATGACTGACATTGTAATAAGATTGAGCCTTTTCATTCAAGGCCATGACATATCATATTATTTACATTTTTAGTCCCTCCTGATAAAGTTTTACAGGTATTAATGTAGTAGGCAAACATTTTTCATTACATTTACCCCTATATATTTGATGTTGTTGAAGCTAAGATTATAAATTCTCATAAACTTATCCTGGGCTGAGCTATAATTACATTAATAATTAATATATAATTAATACAACAGATAATTTAAAAATAATTACAAAATGTATATTTCTCAAAAGTTTATTACAGACTTGCCGAGGTGATAATGATTCTTTGCTTAACCTAATTATTTAATTGGCCCTTATAATAGCACCTGGGCTTTTTTATACCTCAAAAGAGTATTCTTAAGTAGAATGCTGAAGGGAGGAGAATTGTGCCTTTTTCTTTTTAAATGATGGAGTAGCAAGAGAGAAAGTAAAAGGAGAAAAGAACCTCAAACCACAGGAGCATGCCATCTTTACCCTGTATCTTAATACTTACAGAAATTTAGGGTCTGGAAATCCTTGCTTTAAAATGTCCTGTAGGTAAATTCCATGATAGAATTTGCATATGCTTAGGGGTATTACTTCTGTCCCTGATTGAAAACTACCCCTATGCAGCAGAAATCCAAATGAATTATAGAGGTGATATTTGAAAATGTTTCTCCTTGAAAGATGAACAGTTGATCTGTAATCATGCATTGCCACTTACTTAATTCTTGATATTATTTTTACTATCTTTAGGATGTGTTGGTCACTTGGAGTTTGAGTCACTAATTCAAATATGATACTAGTAGTTATTCACATTGCATTGATACTATTGATTAGTATAATCAGTATTTACTAGTCATCAGTTATTTAGCTTACTATAGTGGCTTTTTTTTATAGCTGATTTGCCAAAAATTGATGGTGGTCTGGGCATGGGATATACACTTGAACATCCAAATAAGACCTTTACCTTCTGTGCCCCAGCTGGCCTTCATTGAATCAGAACCCATTATTTTGTTCCTCTATTAAAGTCTATGAAGTACCAATTTGTGTAGGCTCCAAAATGATTTTCTAGCAGATGGAACATCAACCTGAACAGGTAATGACTCTTAACTATCCAGAATGGGACAAATATCTAGGCTTGCTCTGTACATCATAAAAATTATCTGAGAGTCCCTGTAAGAGATATTAACTTGTGTCATAATAGTAATACTAATGAGTAATTAAAATACAATAATGACTGCCACTCTACTAATTCTTAGTAAGAGCTGCCCCATTCCGTTGACACTGACTATATACTTACAAGTGATTCTGTTCTAACTTTATAACTCAGAGGTGATGCTAAGGGGTCTAACTGAAGCCAGTGTTCATGACCCAGATACAATTTCTGAACTGTTTATTTTTATTTCTCAGACTACACTTCAATAATTTGACATTCATTTGACTTCCAGTTGGATCCAGTACCCAGAGAATGTTTCTAAAGTAATGGCTTGCTCCACACATGCTTGCTCCACACATGCTCAGTACACGCTTTTTACATAACTAAGCAATACACTCTACCACATCCACACTCACAATAAAGAGTAAATAGCGTTCAAGAGAGGACTTGACAGCAATTTTTCACTCCAAGTTGATATTTAATTCACTTGATAATTGGACTGACTCATTGTATTAACTAATTGGCTTTATCCCAAGGAAAAATAAACACTTTGCCTTATGAAATGAGGCACTTTATAACTTGGGGAAAGAAACACCCTGATGATGGTAACATACTCTACCCAGGGACTGGGCAATAAGGTGGTCTCTTCCTAAATGATTGCATTTCAAAGATGTGGTTCTCTTGGTGTATAAGCCTGGCAAGAGGCTTACTTTAACATTTTACAAGATTTATAACCATTTCAAAGACCCAGAAAAATGATTTACAAGTACAATTTTCTAAAGTAAAAACCCTAAGAAAAAATGAAAGAGGTCCTCTTTTTTTTCTTTCCAACAAATTCTAATTTTTTGTCTTTTTAAAATTTGTGTTTATTCTTACACACATTAGGAATCATTCAACATCCTTGAATAAATTTCTACATCTGTAAAAGGGGAGAAACAACACCCATAACAATTATTTTACTTCATACTGGGCTTAAATAAAAGAACCATAAAGCTTGTCATTGAAGACGTTGAAATGACTAGACATTACATATCTTCACTGGTTAAAACAGTAAATGAAAGCAGTTAATCTGTTATGTAAGTGAAAACTTAGGTTTTTTAAAAGAAACTCTTTGTAAGGCCAAGAATCGTTTTGCAACAAAAATATATCAGCTCCACATTTGTCTGACAACATCGAGCATTTATTCTCTCTGTTTGTGTCTTACCCATAAAACCAGTTTTTATAAATTTTGTCCGTCAGTGCTTTTGTTATATGTCCTAGTTCCTTTTCATTGTTAAACATAAATGTCACTGTAAATTCAAAACCAGTTTAATCCCCATTAAGTAATTCACCAATATTCACATATTTTTCAGAAACTATTTTTTTTCCAAAGATATAGCTCATGTAATTATTTTGGTTAAAATTGCTGCAGGAGTCATTTAAATGCAAAATCAAGAGCAGAAAAAAAGAGATTAGATGTTATGAAAATAAGCAAGAAATGCTTTATTTCTTGGGAACTAGTTTTAAAAAATATTTAAATAGAAAAAATATCTGATGCTATTGCATGAATCCAGAATTACTTCAATTTGACATATTTGACATATCATGGGGTAAAATATGAGCAAAGGAAAAATAGCTGAGAATAGCTCCATGATAATGCAAAGTATAAAAATTACACTGAGTAGTCAGAAATGCTTAAGAATCTTGAGCATGTTGCAAGCGTTTACCAGCACTCTCACTAAAACCAAGGCTCGGAAAATGACTGAAAAAGAACACCCAGTGTCCTGACACGCAAGTCATCACCTTGTCATTGACTTGTTGATGAGACCCAAGATGTATTACCAGCATATCAATTCAAAATTATCCTTCTCTTCTGTATATGTGGTTCTATCCTTGGAGTGAAGTTCACCACGTTCTCATAATGGTATGTAGAGATATGTAATAGATACACATACTACTAAATTATGCAGCTTTCTGGAAATTATGATGAAAGTTATTCACAATGAAAAAAATATTGAAAAACACTGTTCTATGTCTTAGCTAGAAAATAAATTTTCATGAGACCAGTGATTAACCAAAGAGCAAAATGGAATTTATATCAACCATTCATTAATCCCATTTCCCTTCTCCCAACACCATTAATTAAATGTCTGCTCAATTCCCATTCCTGTGCTACACTTATGTCTCATAACCAATTACGACTAATTTTCTTGCACACAAGAGGAGTGGTAACAGCCTCTAACAGTTGTTGAAATGTGGTTCCTAGCGTTTGCTGTGGTGTGTCATCCCTAAATATCCCATAGCATGTTTGCTCGTTCTGTTTCTAAAATCAAGATTGTGTGGGAAGGACCGAGTTGAATCCAGTGAGTGGGCGGTTTCTTTTGTTTCAGGTCCGCTGAGACCCTTAATCTGATTTTCAGTTTTGCCTCTGGAGAAAGCTGTACCTCGAAGACTGCCAAAAATAACTGTTCTTCTGTCTTACTGTTTTACCTATGACTCTAGGAGAAAAGGCTTTGGAAAATAGACTTCTGATGATGTGTTTTGTAAGTTATATCTACCTGATCACTTCTTCACAGTTCAATAGGAACTGTCATTTTTAAATTACAGCTTCTGTGACATAATTCTCTCTCTCTCTCTCTCTCTCTCTCTCTCTCTCTCTCTCTCTGTGTGTGTGTGTGTGTCTCTCTCTGAGTCTCACACTCCTTTTTGCAAGTTTGTATAAAAAAGAGATTATTAAGACTGAAATTATTAAACATAAACATGTTGTCTTAGTTCTTCCTAATGTACGTGTATAAATTTGGTTTTTGTTCTAAAAGTAAGTTTCCTCTAGGCTTCTGTAATGCTGTTCAAGAAGAAGCAAACCAATAGTTTGCTGTCTGATGCTGACCTGGCGGCTCCTAATACTTTACTTGTTTTGAGTACCTTTTCCCTGACACTCTCCACTCACCCCACATAACTGATGATCTGTAAATAAACACTTAAAGTCCTTAGAGAACCTCACTTGTAAAATAAGCCTGCAGAGAATCTTTTTGTTAGGCAAATAAGCCTTTTATAATCACCTCTGGTTCATCTGCACAGATTTTGGTTTGTCATCCTTTTTCTAAAGCACAGTGTGTATTTTATTTTCTAAAGAAGTGAAGATTTGCCTTGATGTACAAAGCTGGGCTCCAGAGGGGAGTACAGAGCAGAAGAGTCTAAGATTAGTGATGGGGTTAAGTGCCACTGTCACAGTTCCTTTCAGTGGCATGGTTTGAACAAGCACCAACATTGTAATCCTGATACTTCGGCAGTGTCAGCCTCCTTATCGCATTACTTGTTTCTTTTGATCTGTAAACGTGGTGGCATTTTCGCCTCTTCCTATATTCCTATAATTGGAAATGACATCCATATTGAGTTGTCATTTCCATCTTTTACATTTCTATTCAAATATGAACACTGCGTTCTACCTACATACATGAAAAAGTGCAAGGAAACTTATGTAGATACACACAATCTCATTATGTTTTCCCCTTTAAGTAGTTCTTTGTGCCTTTGTCTGCGTCATGGTAGCGTGTATATATCTAAATCTCTATTGTCTTCTTCATAATGTTTCTAATTTCTAAAATCCTCTGGCCCATAGATAAAAGAGATACTTTTAAATAAAAGAAAAGATTATATAGTTACAGTTTTTCATAAATGAAAAAAACTTACTGTTGCAATTGAAAGGAAATGATTTAATTAGTTTTTAGATGAAGCTATTTCTGCAATCAGACTGTAATGGCATTTATAAAAGTCTTCCTCTACAGTAGTATTGTAATTAAGACTTTCACTGCCATTTTCAGAAGACAGGGGGCACATTTTCCCCCTGGAATCTGCTGTTAGCTCTACCTTGTCAGGGTCTACTGGTCTTCTGCACCAAGTTTGCACTAATGCCTTGAAATCAGGTTTCACTTTCTGTAATTAAGCCGACAGGGAACTGGAAATTCAACCACTTTTACCTCACTGATGATGGAACAAGTTTAGATTGTGGTATTTCATGCACAGAATACTTAAAGTCACATACAAATACCCCATTACCAGGAAAGCCTGTGATCAGGGCAAATAAGGCCCAAGGATCTCTGTTGTCCTGGCTGTACCTCCTTGGAAGTGTTACATTTGAGTTAGGTTATTGAGAGCATCCTATTCAATAGTAGAGTCCTGGTATGTTCCCTTTAACATCAGTTATGGAAAAGTCCAATGAATATTACAGGAATGTGTGTGTGTGTGTGTGTGTGTGCGCGCGCGCGCATGTGCACACGCACGCATGCATGTGTAGAGGGGATGGAGTTTCTGCCACCCAGTAGAAGTTGGGAAAGCAGTGTGAAATAAAGTTGAATCTATATCTTTTGTTTGGAACTGTCAGGGCATTCATACATGGATTTCCAAAGAGAGATGTGGTGGGGTGTATGTGTTGCACAAAATACTTTACACACTTATTTGAGGGTCTATTTTGAAAGGCAAATTCAAGTATTATTATCCTACAGGTATTTTTCTGGAGATTTGCAGACTTTACTGAGGAAGCCATTCTATGGTATTCAATGTTAGTGGTGATGGTATTAGTGGCAACTGAGTTAGATAAAAATTAATATATATGCAGAGAAGAATTGGGCCTTCAGGGAAGTCAGTGCAAAGAAATAGAGGCATCATAATTGTGTCTGGAGCAAATATAAAGAGAGCAAATCCTCAGGATGGAGATTCAATAGCCAAGCCTACAAGACAAAAAACCAATTTGCGGAAATAGAATAATTACACCACCCGGCCCAATAGGCCAGCTAGCTATCAGACAGGTGACCAGAACACACAGACTCATACTCCCCTCCCTTCTTCCAAAATATCCTTGGTACATGACTTGTTTCCCTATTGGATCAATATCCGATAAACTTGTAATCCTGTATTTGCTATAGTTGGACACACGTTGTACCCAGATTGTAATTTTGCTGTATAAATTTCCCCTGAGGAAAGGACCTCAGTGTCCACCCAAAAGGACCCCTCATGGAGTTCCAGTGCTATTCCCCTTCCCTTTATTCCCAATAAAGCTTTTCTAACTTCCTGTTTTGCTTTGTGTCTTCATGTTATGAGACCATAAGCGAAGCACTTTTGACATCGGGCAGGTAGGAGTAACCGGTTTTCCTACCACAGTAGCAGCTCTTATGATGGTGGATCCTCTGGCTGTGGGATCAGCCTTCCTATCTTGCCTCTTCAGCTGTCTTTCACTGTCTCTTCAGTCTCTCTCATGCCTTCTGGAAGAATGTGTCAAGTCCCTCAGGTACTGTGTGGTGAGACAGATATGATGGAGAACTAGTTCCTTGTGACAGACTTCCCTTCTTTTTTCCTGCTGTACTGGACAATCCAGAGTAACTTACTAAAAACACACAATTTAGAATCTGCAACTGATTAGTCTTAGGAATGTTGGCAGATTTCTTAAGATACCTGAAATCCTCTTTATGCATTAACAAAAAAGGAGCTAAAATTTCATGGCTCATAGTTGCAGTGGAGATGGGCAACAATCTGTATAACTTATCTGAGCCACAGCTGACACTCATTTAATGGTAGCAGTTGTCATCATCTTAAGTTTTTAAAAACTTTATTAGATTTTTCTTTGCCAGCAACTGCACTATAACCAGTATCAAGATGCAAATTGAAAAGTTGGTTAAGCGTTCAGCTGTTTACAAATAGCTTTATGCTTGGTGACAACCACTGTTACAATTAACTGGGTTCTTAAACTTTCATATCTCACTTGGAATAGTGTGGAAAAGTGTTTTATAACATTCAAATGATACAGGTTTTTCAAAAGCATAAAAATACTCAGTATCAGTCAGCACTTTCAACTTATAGAAATCATGCGTGGTTTTTCCCTTTCTGTGGGGTTTTTCATCATTCACTTGAGTATAATACTGGAAAAAGTAGCTTCTACTTTATGGTCTGTATAAGAATTCAATAGTTTTATGTAAGATTGTATGTAGCTATGAGTTTTCGTAATTAAATTCCAAGATGCTTATCAGTTTGCATAGACTTTTATCATCAAAACTTAGGATTCATTACCAAATAGAAGCACAAAAAGTTGACATCAGAAGATTTGACACATTCATAAGAAGTCATATTTCTGTGGCAAATATGAAATCAATTTACAGTTCAATTTGCCTTTAGGAGCCAAGTCAATTTCATAAGTTGTTTTGCATATATTTTCATTTAAGGTCTAGTTCTCCTCAATCCTGTCTTTGTTAACTTTCATCTTTTTTGGACCTTTAGCTTCTGCCATGCAAGATTATAAAATGCTATTCTGAGGACTAAGCTGAAACCAATCGTTAAAACTTAGTCCACAGACTGTGAAACATATTATTATATATGTTAGTTCAATGGAGTTTTAATTATTGGTTGAAATAGGGTGCTCATAAAGGACAGGAATTGTCTCACATTGTAAAGATAATTGTGAACATTTAATCTATAAGTCTTCACAGGACTGTGCTATATTTGGAGGATTTATAACATTTATACACAGATTCTACTGTATGAAAAACATTTTTAGTTTGATTTAAAAGTAGGGCAATGTAAGTATAAGAAGTACACTTAAAGAGCTAGGGATTTAGCTCAGAAGCACAAGTGCCTGCCTGGAAAGTGCAAGATCTTGAGTTTGATTCCTGATAACAACAACAACAACAACAACAACAACAACAACAACAACAACAAAAAAAAAAAAAAAAAAAAAACCAAAACAAAAAAACAGTACAGCTAATTGGTTGTTGAAAAGTATTTGATTAACCTGATTGATCTATTTGATGTAAGGAAATGTTCTTAAGGCTCCTATGTAATACAAATACATCTAGGAGATTTCAGTTTCCTTTTATAACATCAAATTCCAAATTTAAGGACATAGTCTAATATTACTAGCTCTATTTACTAATATATTTTAAATTTATGACTATTGACAAGTTTTCCTGGTTTAGCAGAGACAGACAGAGAGAGAGAGAGAGAGAGAGAGAGAGAGAGAGAGAGAGAGAGAGAGAGAAAGAGAAACAGAGAAAGAGACAGAGATAGAGAAGACAGAAATATTTTTATATATCTGGTAATATTAGAGCTATTTTAATGAGAGATAATAGTGGAAGAAACAGTAAAGTTTGAGGCTTCCCAGTTCGCAGACTATCCTCTGAGGAACTGCAATGTAATTTTCTTGAACTTAGGTTTATAGCTGTGTAGGTAAGAACAGGTTGATGACATGTATTTCACTATATAAGGTATTTATTTTTTCCTACAATTACCTTTATCAAGCTTCCAAAGAAAGATAAATAGTTCATCTTAGATAATCCTACTCTATATTTTTCTTTTCATAGCTGCACAAACTATAGTTGAGTTAGGATTATACACCATTCTAGAATATTTTGCTCCAAGCTATGTTCCATCCCCACACATTGTTTTCCAATATTCATAAATTTAGGAAACATGTTTAAAAACAAGGCAGGCATTTTTAAATAGTGCACTTTCTCAATATTTTTCACAGCTGGAGAATGTGCATATTTTTTTCATGGTGATCCACTAGGAACCTGCTGCATGTATAAGTTGAATCACATGTGCAAGAACATAGATAAAAGTATGAGCCTGCCTTAGTAGTGGTGAGACTGAAGAACTGAAAATGCAGTAGACAGAAAGATGACCTCCATCAGTGTCTAGGGTCTAAGCTATGCCACCTCCGCATATGTATACATTTTATGGCTAAAAGACCTTAATGTATATGATTAAAGTTAGACACCTTGAGAGAGAAAAGTTATTTGCCTTATCTAGCAAAATCTACTATAATTACACAAGTTCTTAAAAATGGAGACTCCTTGGCTGGAGTTATAGTGACATAACCACAGAAGCAGGATTGGGAAGAAATGAATTGCTGTCTTTCAGATGGGGGAAAGAGGTACAAGACAAAGAAAGACTGCTTTAGAAAGTGGATGACAGAAAGTAACAGATAATCACCTAGAGCCTCTAAAAGGAGTGTACTTCTGGCAAATCTTGATTTCAGGCTTTTAAGACTTATGCTAGACTTCTGAAATAAGTAATAAATTTATGCTAACCCAAGCCACTAAGTCGGTGGTAATTTGTTACATCAGGAATAGAAAACAAATTTGACAGCACATATGACAAAATTTAGGGAAGTATTTCAGTAAACGATATCTAAATAAATACAAATATGAATATAAATATCACTAGAAAGGGACACTATCCTGAAATCATGGAAAAATCTGAGCATTTATGTTGCACTGCCTTTGCCCAGGGAGTCATGCAGATGATCTGCTGAATGAAACAAAAAGCAAGAATAAGAATACAATGATGAAATTCCCATTTTGCTGGAAAAACATTATATATGCATATGCTCGATCTTGTGCTCTGTGTTTGTATTGAAAGGGGTCTTCACAGCTATCTGACATATTACTACCAATATTTTTAGCACTGGAAGGTGTGGGAGTGTGTGTGCTTATGTGTGTGTGTGTGTGTGTCTCTCTCTGTGTGTGTGTGGGTGTGTGTGTGTGTGTGTGTGTGTGTAATGAGACCTCCACTTTTCCTTTATTCACATGTATTGCTCAAAATATTTAACATGCTATTTTATAATACTTTTAAAAACTTTTAAAAGTATTAAGGGAAAATATAACCATGATAAGGCCAAATCAGTGCTGATTCATTGACAACTAGCCAGAAAACTTTGATCTATCTCTACATAACTGACTTATAATTAAAAGGAAAAAACTCAGAAATCATTTGTCACATATAACACTTTGCTCTAGAAATCTGATCTGCTAAAGTTCAGCAACTTGCCTGACTTCAACAAAAGACTAAAACCAAAATAGGAAATAATTACAGGTATTTTGGCTTATTACTGTACCACACAGCCCTTACTTGTGTGTGTTACTGTAAGGGAAAAGAAATATCTTTTTTCATCTGTTGTTATTCATGGCTGAGTTCTTTATAACAAAAGGCAGATTAATAAAAGAAAAATCCACAATTTGTTAGGCTTTTTGTGTCACATAAGAAAATGAACATCTAATACAACAGGTAAATCTGTTTATTTTTATTGCTAAATTTGGAGAAGGAATGTTGAGTTGTGGAAGGGGATTGATCAATGGTAATTAACTAGAGAATTTACCAAGGGTTCTTCTTGGCATCTCTATGCCTTCAGAGATGCTTTTTCTTCTAAATGCAGGGAGAGCACCACTTTAATGAAAATGTTATGACCTGCTTCCAGGGAAAAGGGGAGAGGAAGTTGAGAGTGACCTTACTGCTTCTCCTGTTTGCTCAAACGTCAAGGTGACACATCACGGAGCAAAAACCATGTGTCATCACATAGCTGGCCCTCAGTTAGTTCCTACTGTTTGTCCAAAAGTGTGGCAAATATTGATTTTAGTGCACATATATGGTATAAGCAATCAACAAACATTCTACAGCTACTTAACTGAGTACTAGGTATTGAAGCTATTATTAATGGAAACATAAGAGTGATTTAATAGTATCGTAAATAGTACAAAGGAAACCGGAATTATAGAATGAGAAGAATTGTAACAGAAGGATTCATGGAGGGCAGTACATACACATTCAAAGTGACAATGAATGCCATTGGACATTGGGAAAGCTGGGATGTTTTGCAGAGCTGATGACGTTCAACAATCAGGCAACAACAGGACATTGCAGGTTATAACACAGGAGTCAGTGTCACTGAGCCCAGTGTTGGCGAAGTCTCAGTGAGAAGGCCATGTGCATGTGGCTAGAGTCCGGAAAGCAGGTTCTGTTTGAGAAAGTTAGGTGAGAGAGGGTTGAAGAGCCAAACTGAGATCAAATTGGCTATGACCTTTTCAGATATTATGTTGTGACACTGGAGGATTTTAAGCAGAGAAGTGAAGTAACATGTGTGTGTATCACAGATAATGGATTCGATTTTCACAGGCTGAATATGATGATACAAAATGAAAATTAGCTAGTGTAATTCTTTTTTCTTTCAGCTCAAGACTTAATTGAACTAATAGTAAGGTGAATATAAGACTTACCATCCAAATTGGGGAACTTTTGTGAGTGAAAAAAAGCATTATTATTAATCAAATGAGACAATGGGAGCAGACTGAAAGATATCATGCTATCATGAAATAAACTGAAAATGTGAGATGATCAGATCTGTGGTTAATAATCAGTTGGTGGATGGTATCTTAGGCTTGCTAAACACCAGGAAAATACTAGTGTATTTTACCGTTCTCCAAAGAGACAGGAACAATAAAATAGAATACACACACCCACACATTCTCTTTCTGGCCCTTTCTGTAGTGTACACAGGAAAGAGACAGACAGACAAAGAGAGAGAGAGAGAGAGAGAGAGAGAGAGAGAGAGAGAGAGAGAGACAGCAAGAGACAGAGAGAGACAGAGAGACAGAGAGACAGAGAGAAAGAGAGAGAGACTAAGGAAGAGGGGGAGAGAGGAAAAAGACAACAACAAGAACTAGAAAAGCAAAAAGGGGATGGAGATAGAAAGAAGGGAAGGATATTAGGGATTTAGTTTTATTATAGGAATTGGTTCATGTGTTCATGGAGGCTGAGATTTACCATAATGGCCTCCTGAAAGATGGAGACCCTGGGATGCTGTATCATGGCTCAGTCCAAAGGCCTGAGATACATGAGAACTGATAGTGTAATCCTCGATCTAAAGTCAAACATCTGAGAACCCTAGACATCTCTAGTTTGATTGTTGCAGTCTGAAGGTCAGGTAGAGCAGGAGATTATATCTTAATTCCAGGGGGAGAGCAAAATGCCTTTTTTCCCCCAACCTGGTCCCAGCTACTTGGATGCATTCACATTGTGGGCTGTTCTTCCCTATTCATGCCAATGTGCTTGAAAACAGCCTCACAGACACTTCCAGTAGCAGGGCTTTACTAGTTCTCTAAGTATTCCTTAGCCCAGTCTGGTTGATGCTTCAAGTTAACCATTGCATGTGGATTACACATCTACAGTCAGATACTATAGAACCCCAGAGCCTTTCCAGGAGAATCTCTAGTCATTGTGTAAATGGATCTCTAATTTAAATGTTCTCAATGATAATTTTACTGAATTTCACAACTCTTATATCCAAGTTCTGTATTTCCAGAAGTGTTTTTAAAACTGTAAGACAGTTTTAGTTCTTTCATTTAGTAGGTTTCCCATCACCATTCCTAAAGAATTTGCTGGACTTGGGCTTAGCACCTGTTGGTATGGCATTTCTTAGGGAATTATATCCTCAGAACCAGGAAACCATGCACTAAATCCCATGAAACTGTGAACTAAATTAAACTTTTCCTCATTTAATTTGTGGGTGTCAGATACTGTGCCTCAACAATGGGAAAGCTGACTAATACACTACCTAAAATATCTCATTTAGATTTCTGAATAAATAACACCTGCGAGATTTAGTACAGCATCCAGAAATCACATTTTTACCTGAATTAAATTGTGAGAGAACATGAGATAAATTTGTGTTTGACTGTTTTGTGAAATGAGAAATGTGTGAAGGCCAAATTAGGAAGATGGCTGTAAATTGGGTTTATTTATTTACTTAGCATCTACAAGCTACTTGTTTTTAATAAGAGATGGAAAGTTCTTTGAGGAGCGTGAGAAAGGCCAAAGCAGTTAAGTTGGTATTCAGAGGAAGAATTGTACTTGGAGAGCTGGGAAATCCTTTTTTCAATCCTTGGGAGACATGGAGCTCCAGCCTTGTTAAGACTAACTGATATAGGCTTTGTCCTGTGAAATACTGAAGAGCTTCCTGAGAAGTCAGTGAGAATATGGGGAGGCAGTCATATCTCCAGACCTGCCCTCACCTCAGCTGTCCTGGGTTCCTGTGTTTGTAGAGGCATCCAAGCCTCCACAAATCACTACCCTGGTATCTTGTCATTTGCTGGTGAATACCACTGTAGCAGAGTACCACAGGCTTCAAGGACAGCTTTTGCTTTTTTCTCACACAGATTTAGACACTAGAACTTTGAAGTCAAGGTGTCAGGAGAGTAGGTTTCCCATGAGGCCTCTCTCCTCGGCTTATAGGAAGCCATCATGATTCTTTCTCCATCCTCACACTGACTTTTCTCTTTTTGCATTCATGTCCTGAGCTCTTCTTTGAGGACACAAGTCATGTTGGACAACTGTTCAGCCTAACAACATCATTTTAATTTAACATCTCTTTAAAAGTCCTGTCTCAACATGTCACCACTTTCTAAGGTAGTTGGGGACAGAAATTCAACCTAAGCAGGATACTGTTTGATGCACATCACGAATTAATGGGGTTCAGCACTATGTGGTACTCAGAAAATTCTTATTGTTGGACAGACTGGTCGTTGCTTAACATAGAATGTGGTGGCCGAGCCTGAGGTACTTGGTGATGTGAGTCAACCTGAGTTGTGTGATTCGCAGCCTGTGGTTAACACACACCCTACTTCATGGCCTTACTCTGGTGGTTTCTGTGTACAAACAATACACAGTCCTAGTACTCTGCTTGTATGGATAGTATTTACTAGTTTAGAATTTTTATTTTTGGAGTGAGAATTGGGCTGTTGCACTGAGCTATATCCAGGGTCTTGGTTAAAGACCAAACATAAAAATTTGCCGGGGCTGGACTCAAACTTGTGATTTTTCTGACTCATCAACATATCCAGTTTAGTTTGGAAGCTCATTGTTTTCCATTTTATGGATTTTGCTTAATCGTAAGACTCAGGGGGCAGTGGGGATATCTCTGGAAAGGGGTTCCTGTGAGAGGGCCATTTAGGTTGGGAGCTGGGAACTCCTCTGGATCTCTGAGTGGAGAGGAAGAGGGAGAGGAAAGGGCATAGCTGGGTGGTCTAAATCTGGCTAGTGCGTGTTGTCACATAGTTAAAGACAGAAATGAACTGCCAGGCAATCTTGAGCTCTCTGTCCCTCAGGACTGTGCACAGGGAGTGAAAGCACTTGAGCTCACAGATGAGGATCCACTCACAAGGTGATGTCAGCTGATTTTACTCAGGAGTTTAGCACTCTTCTGGTTGCTAATTTCTCATTTGTTTTTTGATCACTTAGTAGTATCTTCTATTTCAATGATAATACTGGATCCCTGACCCATTATTCCTTTCCTCTAGTAGTTCCTGCTTTGGGTGGTCTTAATTCTCCAGGATCCAAGGAAAGTTTTCAAGCGCCCTTCATCTTAAACTATATAAAGAAAGTTCACTTTGCTTTAAGCTATGCAAATAAATCTTTTTTTCTTTCTCTTTGGCTTTTCCATATTTCTACGATTATTTGATTTTACCCATCAGTTTTTTTTTTTTTTTTTTTTGGTTTCATAGATTTGTCTAATTTCTACACCCTGAATTCCTTACCAGATTTCTCAATGTGCCAAAGGTTTCACCTCTCTTGAGCTTCCTTCCCCCACCAACCACACAGAGGTTTCAGTCCTGTCTTTCTGTGCTGTTAAGGAACATATTTTCCTAGCTAGCATATTTTCCTACATGACTACATTTATGTCACTGATGCATGTGCCAACTCTTGCATTGAAACATACAGACACAAATGAAGCAGACAGGTGAAATCAATGACGTCATGAAGTTTGTAGTCTAATGGTAGAAACAAATGAATACCACTAAATATATTGCATGTGTGGTTTCCTAAATCATATTAGTAATTCATTAGGAACATTCTAGAGTCACACAAACAAAATGCAGTGATTCTCTGATGCTAGATCTCAAAGCAATGCATCGTAGTGGAAGGAACATGTACAAGAATTTTGCGGCCATCAGTCCCATCTTTGGAGGTCTCTTGCTGCTGAGGAGTGTCCTAGTTCCTCACTTGAGATCCTGTTCAGTGTGGAGCAACCTTGGCGGGCCTGCTGCATCTGGCTTCCTGGATGTGCCAATGAAGGAGACCAAAATAGAAGCCACTCTAGTTGCTTCGGGGAATCTCCCTCTTCTTGGCAGTTACAGGTGTTGCATTTGATTAAAGTCATCAGTGAGATGCATTCATTACTGATTTCATTACCCATGCATAGGACTGAAAAGAGGGAATCAATCCCTAGCATTTGCTCCCCATCCTTCCTTAGCAGAAGAAACCACAGTTAAGAGTTTGAATTCCTCACTTATTATTCATAGAATATCAGGATCCATATCTGGTTCTCCTTGTCTTTTGCTGCGTATTTGAATTGTATCATGAGTAAACTTTAAATCCGAGAAAACTTCATGATTAAATATCACACTGCTACCTGAAGGTTTGTGAGTGATAAATCTCGACAAATTCAGACCTAGACTATATAATGATATTTTCTTACTATCCATTCAGTCCACTATCATTCATTCCATCTATCTGTGGTTCAAATGCTGGACATTGTGTTACTCCTTAACTAGTTTACTGGGCAGATGAGGAAATTTCAGGGTAGGAAATGTATTTATTGGATACCATATTCATGCTAAATTCAGGGATGGACAGTTTATATGCATTGCCTCCATTTTTATCACAATCCTGCATCAGGCATCATTTTCACTCTTGTGCATGTGAAGTCTGACATTTAGTGAGGAATTTGTCCAGTATTGCACAGAAAAGTAGTGAGAGGCAACTTCTGTCTGTACTTACTTAAAAAGTCTTTGAAAGTGGCTGGCAGAGCAGCTGAGTGACATCCCTAACAATATCCAGTGTGTCCAAGGAGCTGGGTTCATCCTTAGTGTCCTCTCAAAAGGATTTTTTCAAGGAAAGGAAAGCATAGAAAAGGTCAAAAGTGAGGCAGAGAGAGAAAATAGGCTAGAAATTGTATTTTAATTGTCATTTTTAAAAAATAATGTATGATAGACTAATATTGATTTCTTTATTAAACCATTCATTTGCTGTTCCCCTAAGTCTTGTCGTCACACCCTTCAGGAGGCCCTAAGATATCTCTTGGAGCTTACACTGTAGCTTTTTTTGGCTCTCCATGGCCGAAAGCAGGCTGGTATTCGATTCTGGATGAACTGAAATTTGGGGATTCACTTACCTCAGGGGCCTCAACCTGAGAATCTTAGCAATAACACTACAACGATTTCCACATTTATTCTACCACTAATTACAACACTGTATTAAGAATTGTTAAATAAAAATGACAGGAATCTATTGTTTACATCACACTCTTACAGTGAGACCCAATAGCCCAGGCTAAACATCAAAATGGAGTTACTCATGCTAAAGTTCCCCAGCACTCTGCTGAAATAAGGCTGCTTATCTGAACTTCTGATTTAATCAGGATTAGAAAGACAGCAACCAAATTTCCAAAATAGGCTAGCTTCCATTAGCATGATAATGAAGTTCCCTCTGCATTAATGCTTACACACAAAAGGTAACCAGAGGTAACTTATTAACTTATTAGTTATTTGCTTATTATGCTGTCTCTCAGCACTGGAAAGGAAAGCAACTTTGAAATAACCAACCTACTGGTGTTTTTGATTTTGCTTTCTTCAAGGCCTTTCTATCTACGAAATCAAACTCTTCTGCTTGGTTGTCTGGAAATTAATTCTTTCTTATGGAATGAAATGTTGCCGACTGTAGAATTACAAAATAAAACTAGTTGTGATCTTTAAACTAAATCATTATAATTTTGTTTTTGACAGCACAAAAGAAACTCCTTTTGGTTACAAGGAAATGTGTTTTTTTCCTTCACAGTTTTATTCTTTACCTACACAGGGAGAGAATACCCAGAGGTAATAGATAAAAACAGATGAACCTTTCATTTTCTGTCTCTGTCTTTGTCTTTTTCTTCTTGTCTTTCTGTCTCTGTCTGTCAGTCTCTCCTCCTTCCTCTCCCTCTCATATAAATGCAAATCAATGATTACAGCATTTCACTCCACTGTTATGTATGCAATTGACGAATGCATTATCAAGCAGCTTAGCAATTATTGTCAACCTTATCCAATTCCACAGCACTGATGACATAATTGCAAACAATAGTAGTTTATTCAACTCTGATAATTCTAAGCCAGGAGAGAAAATTTACTCAGAAACCTTTAGTCCTACTTTTAGACATTTTTTTCTTTTCTTTTTAATCAGGGCTTGAAAGACAGGCAGTAGCTACAAGCAGACTAGGACACTGTAGATGAGACAATTTTGTCCACTTATCCAAAGAAATCTCTTTCAGGATTTGTTTGAAAAAAATGCCTTTGCTTGGTATCAGATAGATTACTCAACTGGCGTAAAAGAAGAGGGAATTCGGTGCAGTCTACAGAGTCAGGGACAGACAAGTTTTGATGGGATTGTAGGGGATGCTTCAGTATAAGACGTAAGAAAAAGATGGCAGGGTGGGCACCTAGAGACAGCATGGGGTGCTCAGGGAAACGCTTCTCTTATGGGCCTGGGACAAAACAAGGGAGCAAAGACACTGCAACCACGGGAGGAGGAGCTTGGGGTAAATTTTCAAAAAATGCTCGAAATCAGTAAAGTTTGTCAACATCTATAGAATACCCCTTGATTCAGAAGACTTTTATTTTGTTTTTGTTTTTGAGATGTTACACATTTTTCTTACGCTGTGCATCCCCTAATAAGGTCAGCAATCTCTTTTTGATTCTGTGTCTATTATATCCACTTAGTCTTAATTCATGTCTACACATATGTAGACATGGCAATGACAGGCAAGGGAATCAGAAAGCTGGAGTAATTTTCTTTCTCTTTATGCAGGGATTTTTTTGAAATGTTATGGTAGAGTGTAGTTACTCTGTATTGTTTTCATTTCTCAGGCAGCAAAGCTTTTCTTTTCTAATTAAGTGGTTTGGTTTAGACTCTCATGTTTTTGAGATAGTGACTCATTCATTAGGAATTAAGCAGAATTATCTTAATTGTGGATCCCTGGTCCTATTTTAAGCTTCATACCAACAGTTGATTGCAAAACTCATAATTAGGTTGATCAACAGAATTTCACAGAAATATTAAAATGCAGATTCCTGGGTCAAAGTTTGAAAGAGTTTGGTTAATCAAATGATTAGTCAAGTTAGAACTCCTTGAATTTTTTTCTTCTTTTTAGAACTTATTTATACTTTTAAAAAATGAATATTAAACTGGCAAGTTCACTGGGGGACTAGTTCAGTAGTGGAGCATTTGTGTTGCATTTATGAGACCAAGATTTTGATGCCTAGTGCTCTAAAAATACAGAAATGCATAAAAGTAAATGAAAATATCCTGGTCCTATTGTATACTACTTAAACATAATCACATGGGGGAAAGGCCAGAAATCTGCATTTGTTTTCAGTCTAAGGATTACTGAGTCTAAGAATCTTCTTTGTACCTTCTTTTGTTTGTTTGTTTTTGTTGGTTTGTTTGTTTTGAAACAGGGTCTCTGCGTAGTTCAAACTGGCCTTGGACTCACTATGTAGCTCAGGCTGGCCTGCAATACTCTTGCCTCAGCCTTTTGAGTGTTGGAATTACACGCATGCATCATCATGCCTAACTTTCTCCTTTTATCTTTAACCACCACTTACCATCTTTGTAAACTAGCAACACCCTTTCTGGGAACTCAGTTCACCTAAAAGTTTGCATTTGTAGTCTATTGCCAAAGCCATGTGTTATGAGAGGCACACATTTGGGCTCCTCAGCTGCCACTCAGAGACTTTGAGGAGGAAACTGTGGTGGTTACAAGCCAGCAGTGGAGAAGGAAACTTCTCCTAAGGAATTCCTCCAACCTTGCTCTTCTGATTCTTTGAAGATTTGGTACAGTGGGAAATATATACAGAGTTCAAAAATATGTCTGTACTCAGCATATAATCTAGGCACAGGCTTTGTCCTGTGCATTTTGTTTCCTTTTTGCAACACCTGCCCTTCCACATGCACAGAGCTGGATGGGACAGAAAAGGATGCTGTTGGTAAATTTCCGTGCAGTCTTAGCAAACTTTCAGTGAGCTCCAGCATAGGAAGGAAGAAGATCTCAGCATCTGACTGGATGTGATGTGCATTCTCAAGTCTCCCCCTTAATAGACACAGTGTACGCTACAGAGAGCAAAGTGTAATTTTAAGAACCTTGTAATTCTTTACAAATTAACACAGCAGATGGTGTTTATGGGAGCCACATAGTGAAGAATATTTGGGACGATGTGAGACATGTGTTCTAGGGTTTCGGCCTGCTTTCTACTTAGCTTAGGTTTTTAACTATCATGCTGCAAAATGCTATTTGCCTCATAAAGTTTTCATTTGTTCCAAGGGTGAGGAAATGCCCTAAGAGAGAATTCTCTTATGATGAAGACCCTAAGCATTCCCACAAAGGCCTTCTTTCACGGGAGACTCAGGCCTCATACTATGTCTGCCAGGTCTGTAAGGGTGGCCTCAGGGTGCAGGTGAGGGGCAATGTAGCCTTTGCTTCTGATGTAGGGATAGGTTTTGGAAGAAAAGGAAGAGCCCAGGTCTTAGCAAACAAAGACAAAGCACAGGAGGGGCAGGAGAAAGATCAGCATCTCTAGATGCTGACTTTTTAGTGTGTAAATATTTAAAGTATAACTTTGTCATTTTAACTGCCCATGTCATGGAAAAATATTCTGCTAGCTCTCTCATAGTGATGCTACGTGATTAGTGAGTAGGGTTTGTAAATTTGCTTTCTCAGCAGACTGGCCTTTTGGAGGGGAGCAGGGCAAGAAGGAGAAAGCTCCCAGATAGAGATAGACTTGTTGAGTTAGGAGTGAGCAGAGAGCACAGGGAACGGTGGGCCTCACAGGCTTTGCCAAAGACCAAGCCAGGTCAGAGTTGATTTGGGCATTGGCCTTGGCTTTAGCACATGAGCAGAGATATCTTTGGGGGTCCTCTGGCCATACTGCAAGGCTATGGTACTTACTGCTTCATAACACTGTATTTCCCCTGCCCACTGGCACCCAAAAGCCTTCCTCATTTCCTTTGCCTAGGGCTGGCCAGACGGTCCCAAGTGTTCTCTAGTGCCACCTGCATCCTCATCCCACTCATTTACTGTTGCTCAGAAGGTCCACTGCATCCATTTGGTACCTGATGTCCTCAACCTTCTATCGCAGGAGAAAAGTCATTTACTCTTTTTTTTTTTTTTTTTTTTGTCCTTCTCAAGGTGCGTCTATCTTTTGTGTGCAGTCAAGATTTCATATCTCAGAAATTCTTACTTGTCAGCCAGGTTTTGAGAAAGCAGTATTACAGAAGGAAGGAAAAGCATGTAGAAAGTATGGACAGGGAATGAGAATTGGCAACAGTATTATTCTACCTCTGAGAGCACATATGTTCACCTCCAACTCTGTACAGGTCACCTCATCTCCAGATATCCATATCCAATTCAAACAACTAAAACACCAGTCACTTATACACAGTACATATCTGCATTTGTATTTGCATATCTGTATCTGTATCTCTGTCTTTTTTCTTTCTCTCTTTCTGTTTCTGTTTCTTTTTTCTTTCTTTCTGAGACAAAGTCTGTGTTCAAGACTAGCTTCAACCTTTCCGTGTAACTCAGGCTGGCCCTTAACTCACAATCTCATGACCCTCCAAAGGGGGATATCTGTGGATATTTATGATGTACTTAGGTACTATTTTATGTAAGATATTTTTCCCAAAAATGTCAAAGTTTTGAGTAAATATAGTTAGCCTATGTCTTCCTAATGCTGAAACTTTGTACTTCTAATTGAAAAAAAAAAGGGGCATACATTCATGACAAGTTTTTGCAAAGAACAGGATCATGATGATGTGTTTTACATATTTGTGTGGTGGGACATCTGTATATGAGGCACAGAGGGGCCAAGACCTAAGGTTTCCACCTAAATATACTTTTCAAAAATTGATCCTCTGCCTAAATATGTTTTAATCTGTGAACTCTCAGACATGTGGTCCCATATACTGACTGTTTTTTGAGACAGTGTTAAATCCCAATCTCAAGTGATGCTTTTCCTGTTACTGTAACTGAGTGGTTTGGGGAATATGTGCTAAAAAATGAAATGGAGCTTTAAATTTCACTGAAATCTTCATCATGTATTCAGGTTGTGTGTGTGTATGCATGTGGGTGTGTGTGTGCGTGCATGTGTGCAAGCATGCAGGTATGAAATCAGTGGGAATTTGCACTGTGCCTTGACTACTTTCATCTCAGCTGCGGAGATGAAATGGCATTTTTTAGCATTTTGCTCAGTTTGTGGTCTCCTACCAGCTTAGAAGGGATATGCGGTTAATTAACCCTGGCTTTTAGCGCTCACTCAAGGTTAGGGGGTGGCATTATGAAAAATACCTTCTATGCAGAGTAGCCCACCAATTAATCACTGAGAACTACACCTGCATTAATCAAATAAATCAAGGAACAAGAAGTGTAACATGGCACAGGTGTTAACCAACCATTTCCTAGGGCTATGACCAGCTCATTGTGACATTTATTTTTAGGACCCCATATTTTCTAAATTGCTCATTCCTTTCCTGCCAGCTTCCTATCTCCAGGTGCCTACTCGAACCATCCATCTTTCTATCTATACACACGTTTCCTAAGCACTTCTGATGAGTTTCACACAGAGTCCTCTGGTATTCATGAGCAGAAAAGTGCTTGGATTCTGTTCTTCAACCACATAGCAGAACTGTTTAATAATGCAGGATGGTACCTTGTTAACATCTGCATTATTTTGTGCAGTACCTGAGTGGAGTGTGTGTTCACAAGAGGAGATCTTCAAGGGCTGGATAGGTCTAGGAAGTCTCCCTGAGTTGTTGGGGGAGTGAGCTGCTCCTTGAAGAGTGAGTAGAATCTTCAAGATGAATGGTTGATTGAAAAGGGATGACCCCTTCCAGATAGATATCTGTGGGCCTGAAACAGAGCCAAAGAAGTTGGGAGTTATTGAGTTAAAGATTCCAAAAAGGGGAATCTTAAATCTAGACTCAATAATTTAGTAGAAAATAGAGAAATGGTTATAATGAACAGATGAGGAAGTGAAAACTTCATTGTAGTAGCCCATGCTGAAGATGATGACAGAGTTAACCAACAAGGTGTATGGTGGGTTGGAGAGTACACTAGGGTGAGTAGACTTCATGGTGAGAAAGATTGGAGGAACAGTATGGAAACTGGAGAGAATCTGATAGGCAGATTCAGTGACTAAGTGGGTTGGAGGGAACAATATGTTAATGCCATGTAAGCATGTGAGTACCTGGTCAGTGATTAGCGGTGGGGGAAACCATGGATGTGAACTTGAATTTCCCTGGTATGTTCCAGGCTGTCCACTGGGACTGTTGGCTGAAATCTTCTCCCAAATATCATGCTTTCAAATTATTTTGGCCTATTATATTAACATCTTTAATTTATTCAAGACTTTTTAAAAATGTGACAGAAATTCAACAGTCACAAACAAGGGGGAATTTGTTAAGTTACATTACCAGGTCATCTACTAAAATATACTTATGAGTTTCAGTGTACACGAACTCAGGAGATCATCTATTTTATTCATATATTTAGGACAATTTATTGAATGTCTATTATTTGCCAGGCCCAACTCTAAGACCTAAGGATATAAAGATCATTCTTTTATGAGTTAGAATGTTGAATGTTTATATCTTCCCAAAATGACTACATCAAAATACAATTCCCAATGCAATGATAGTTGAAAGTGGAGACCTTTAAAAAGTAGGCTAGGAGGTAGAATCTTCACAAATGAGATTTGCGCCCTCGTAGAAAAACACGCTGGCGAGTTTTGCCCCTTTGGCCATCTGCGCACATAGCAAAAGTCTCTATATGATCTAGGAAGTGGGCTGTTCCCAGACCCCTTACACACTCATGATTTGGTTTAAAATTTCCCAGCCTCCATTATGTAAAGATGTAAGTTTTGTTCTAATGAGCACTCAGTCTATGGTAGTTTTGTTATATCATCTTAAATGGACTATTTGAATATATGTATCAATTGATTTAACTGCAAAGTAGACTTTCTTCCCCTTACCTTTCCTTCTCTTGCTCTCCCTCCCCATCTTCCTCTCAACTCCCTTCCCTATCATTGTCTTCACATCAGTCAGGATAAACTAAAACAATAGGTATGACACAAGATATACACATGCATAAGAAATTAAAAGATTGGCTTGGGATGGTCAGCCATAGAGTTGGGTGAAGAAGTTTGAAGAGGGCGTCTACACACCAAAGGTTGAGGGATCCAGCCCAAGGTCTAGAGCTCAGTGCAGTGTCCTGTACCAGTCTGTTTCAGGAGGCTGATGGGTCTGTGATGTAAGACTGAAGAGTCCCATGTGGAAGCTGCACAGTCTGTACCAGAATCCAGGAGATGACATCCAAGCTGAAGGCTGAAGACTGAAGCTCCTCTGAAGAACCAGAAATCAGTCCTTATTCATTTTCCTTTTATTTTACGCAGGCTGCCCACCCTGGGGTAGGTGGTCACACACCATGTCCCTGCCCTCTTTTTGCACAGGCTGAGGACGTTTACAAAGTGAGGACCCTGGCCCCCTTCTGAGTCACTTGGTTAAACTTCTAAACTTCTTAAGTTGACACCATGAACAATACTCTAGAACAGTAAAGGCAAGTCCTTTACATACTAGGTTGTAAAACTGCTGAGTTACTTAACCTTCCAGACTTCTCAAATTGACAGTAGATCAGCCATTACATCCTGCACTTTCTTCTCATCTCTTCCCATCTCTGATTTCTCTCACAAACTCTCCTTCCTTCCTGTCTCCCTCTCTGTCTCTGTCTGCCTCTATCTTTCTGCATCAGCTATGCATTTTTATGTGTGGGATCTGTTTCCAGATTCCCTAAGTAGCTCAAAATTTATCTGCAACCAACTTATAAATGCTAGTAATAAAAATATATATGCCTCCTTCAGGGTAGCTCTACCCACAATCTACCATCCTGTGTCTGCTTCTCACAGGTTTGCATGTGACTGTAAATTTACCCCTTGGCAAGGAGTACTTGGTTAAGAGTTAGAAGAAAAAATTGGAGGACTACTGCTGAGAGAACATGGATAGTTCTATGGGAGGATACACACAATAATCGTGTGCTGTGATCTCTCTGAGTTTTATTGCAAGCATTTCCCAAAGTATACATGCATGACAGTGTTCTACAGATTGACCACCATATTTTCTTTTAACTTTACTATGATATAAAAGTGACACAAGTTTGGTAGAAACTGCACTTTAAATTTTGATTTTTCTTTTCTTTTCTTTTTGAGACAGGACCTCACTGTATAAGCTCAGACTACTCTCAAACCTGTAATCTTCCTGCCTCAGTCTTCTAAATGCTGGGATTACTGGCATGTGCTAGTATGCCTGTCCCTGAATTTCAATCTTTTGAGATTCTAGGCAGCAGAATGAAGCTATGGCTCTCAATCAGCCACTTGAACATGGGGATAAACAACT
Source organism: Cavia porcellus (assembly GCF_034190915.1). Lineage (NCBI taxonomy): Eukaryota > Metazoa > Chordata > Mammalia > Rodentia > Caviidae > Cavia > Cavia porcellus. Next base: position 33,465,185 of record NW_026947501.1, read on the forward strand.
CCTTTGGTGTACTGTGTTTCTAAGCCATGTTCTTTGAAAGGTCAGGTGTATTTATTGCATTGCTACTTACAATACTTTTCAAATTATGATAATTATAGCTCACATCATAAATTAAGCAGTATCTGCACTAATGAATAAGGTCTTGAAATCTTGCCAATAATACTCTTTGATGTTTTCTTGCATTATAAATTGACAGCTTTTTCCTTGAACATTGACAAGGTCTCTCATAGAAGGTCAGAGTCGTATTGCTTTTTCCTCTTCCTCTTTTATCTCCTCCCTCTCCCAACTATTATCCTAGATCAAGCAAGTCTTGGTGGTAATGTGATTAGAACAATCTGCTCATGAATTCATTTTGTGGCCACTGCTTTATTATCTTCCATTTCAAAGAGATACTACCTCTTTCTATCACAAGAAAAATGTCCTTAACTAGTGAAAATGTAACATTTAGAAAGGTCCACCTGTTCAGATTGTGATTTACACACATTATAGAGGTATTATGAAATGTTCAAGGTTCTATAAATAATGGTGTTATTTGTAATAAGGATATGATTTCTGTATGTGAGGTTCAAAGGTAGGCAGGCAACCTTCCAAGCATGAAAGAGGTGACTGCTAGATCAATAGACAATTTTTTCTCCTCCCTTCTGTTGTCTAAATCATAGGTTTAAATGACAGAAAAGTGTGTTGGAGATAACGTGCATGGCACACTGTTGCTTTCTACCAGTCTGATGATTTTGACTTCCACTTCTTTCAAACGACAACAATTTGAAGTCTGAGCATTTAATTAACCCCTCACACAACTGATATATTAGAATTATGGCTGCACTGAATGTTAAAGAATCCTCATACTTCCAGTTATGCTTATAGCTTTCTTTGAGGGCAAGGAAGACAATGATGACATCTGTCTTCTTACAACCATGCTTTACATAAGGATAAACAGCTTAAAATACAGTTGATGTACATCTGTGGATCAAATGGAAATACTGGCTAATAAGTTTGTATTCCCAGGGCCTCCATGACTGACCACCTGTGTTGGATCATATGTTCCAGTGGGATGAGGGACTGGAATGCAAAACATCTTTAAAGAAATTCTCATTTTCAGAGATGTAAAAATCAGTGTTTCTTATGATTTTGTTTTGTAAACTAGAGGATTCACATATGTTGCATGTTATTTAGCAGGTCAATATAAATGCATTGTACACATCTTCAGCATTTTAAGGGGGTGACACATATTGATATGGAGAGAAAGTGAGAGACAGAAAGGATCTTTGTTCAAAGTAAGAGGGCCTTTTCTATTTAATGAAGCAAAGGTAGAAAACATTCTACCTTTGCTTCATTATATAGGTTGAAATAACGTATTATGCTTTTCCTGAAGACGAATTGTAAAAACCAGAATTTCAGTGAATAACCCAGTCCTTCTGTATAGAATTAAAGTGGAAATGTGAAGATATTCATGACAACATCTGATACTTTGGCAAACAGGACTTGAGTCTGGAGCCAGAGGATGGGAGGGAGAGGATCTCCATAGAAATCCAAATCAAGAAATGCGTTCTTTTCACTCTCATCAGTTCAAGCCACAGATCTATCCTGAATATGTTTTGTAAAATAGCACTGAAAGACTAAAACAAATAAAGTTTAATAAACACGCGCCTCCCTGGCACGACAGATGGCAACAAGGAAAGGCGCCCACGGCGATGTGAGAGAGCGCTCCTGCCTGCTTCTTATTCTGATCACAGTATTGATTAAATGGCTATCTCCACTGCAAATTCATTCTCTGCAAGTAACCATAAAGAAGACAAGTGGGGAGGAGGTCCCAGCAAGTCATGCAAGGTCTGTGGACAGAAAGTGGCAGAGGAATTACGCCCCGAACTGAGATTCGGTTGATAGCCTTTGAAGAGAGACAGATGAAACTCTGCATAAGCACAGTGTCCCGGAATTTTAAAGATGGGCAATGGTTTAGATGTGGAATGGAAAACACTCGGCATTGGGAGTCACAGGCGCTAGTCAAATACTAATGACTTAGGTGATTAGAATCGGTGGCTTCATCTCTAGATCTTGCTATCGTCATCTTTAAGGGGAATGAGAGAGTGGGAAAGATGAAGCAGGCAATGTTTCCTGAGTTAACTGTACTGCTCAAGTGCTGTGCTAAACATTCTACAGATCCTATCTCTTTAATGGTCGCCATAATCACACAAAGCAGGCACTTAGCTAAGATTTAGAGAAAAGAAATCTGGGACTGAGGATTCCTAGCTCTTTCTGCAGAGGCACGACTGCTTTCCCAGGACGGGGAATTGCACCGCACATTCTCCAACATGCCTCTGTGCCCACATTCCAGAGCTCTCTAGCTCATTCCTGGCCCCTTCATTCTACAGCTAGGCCTCTATGATAAAGACTAATGGTAGCAGCAGACGCGGGCACTGGCAGAGAGGGCTTGTAACTGGCTTTTGTTTCCTTCTTCAGCAAAGGCAGGGACTAAGTGCATGATCAAACACTGCACATTTTTATTATTAGGTGATAATCTCAAAATGCATGCACTTCAATTTAGTTAATCTGCTTTTAATTTATAAAGATCTTTAAGAGAAGCCTGGGGGAGACATCTGGTTGACTCCCCAGAGATGGGAATTTGCTCACAAATATGCACATGCTATGTTTAAAACAAACAAACAAACAAAAAAACTAAGCTGAATTTTTTCTCCTTATTTACTTATTTATTTATTTTCGTGCCAGGGATGAAACTCACAACCTTGCTTTTGTCAGCCAGGCCCTGGTACTGTTGAGCTATATCCCAGCCTCCCTTATTTAATTTCTTAAAAATTATCCCAGACTAGTTGACTATTTAGACTGAATTGTGTAAAATAATTCTTTTCTTACTATGGAATAACTTTCCCTTTAGGGAGTCTAGGTTTTTGTTTTGTTTTTATTTGGCAAGGTGTGCACAGAATTCCAGGTGATCCAAAAATAGTTGCTATGCAGTTTGTAAATCAATTCTTTTATTTTTCTTTCCTTAGCAAAAAATACTTTCTAATTATCCTGACTGCTGTTAATGCTTTTTATTTTTGCAGCACATACACATCATGATTGATCACACTGCTAACCTTGAGAAGAAGATAGACCATATATCACGCTATCCACTGTGCTTGAGAGGAAACAGGCATTAAGAAAAGCAGGGTAAATCATTAATCCTAGATTGCAGAGCCTAATAATAAGGACCTGACACTAGGAGGCAACTCTGTCTGTCTCTCTGTCTTTGGCCAATTGGCTTCCTATCCAATTAGGCTGTTAATTTAAACTTAGTTCCACAAGCAGACATGACAGGAGGTAAACAGGACACGATGGCTCCCAAGTCCCCATTGGCTGTGCAAATCTGAGCCTTGGTGGGCTTGCTACTGCTGTGTCTATACACGTCCTTTACAGAAATTAGGCACAGTGCTGCATTCCTGTAATCACACCTACTAGGGTGGCTGAAGGAGAAGATTTGCAGCTTCAAAGCTAGCCTGGGTAACTTTGGAAGATATTAGTTCAAAAATGGAAAAGATTTTGAGAAGTAAATAGGTAGTAAATTAGCACGGAGAGCATTGTCATACATGAGGTCCTGGTTCATTCTTTAGCATCTTAAAAACAAAATAAGACAAAGCAAATAAACAAATATAAAACAATTGGCGCTAATAAAGGACCTGTGATTGACTATTCTTGCCAATAAACCAAATTCTCTACAGTTTTCTAGTAAAAATTCTTCCTTAAAGAGTCACAACAAATAATACACGCAGGTCCACTACGTTTCTGAGCTAGTTTTTAGCTAAGACTCAGTGGTTGGAGAAGCCCAGAATTCAAAATACCTAACACAGAAATCTGACACGAGTGGTGTGAATTGCTCACGTTGTCAGAGATTCTTGGGGCTGGAAGATCAAAATATCATCAGCAATAACCACTCTCTGAAGAAGCTCTTATAGAAATAATCTCTATGTTAGTCAATTCTCTACATTTAGTCTTGGTACCGTAGAGAACTGGCTACTGCATTCTACTCAATGTACTCCTGAAACTCATTTTGCCGTTTTTCACATTCTTGCCTTGGATAATCACTCCTACTGATTCTAATCTAACCCGGAGATTAAGGTGCAGCTAAATTTCCCTTTTCCTCTCTAAGATAGCTTGGTTCCCCGAATTCGAAATGTAGTGTCTTCTTCTTCTTCTTCTTCTTCTTCTTCTTCTTCTTCTTCTTCTTCTTCTTCTTCTTCTTCTTCTTCTTCTTCTTCTTCTTCTTCTTCTCTTTCTCCTTCTCCTTCTTTCCTTTTTCCTCTTCCTCTTCCTCTCCTCCTCCTCCTTCTTCTCCTCCTCCTCTTCCTTCTCCCTCTGCTTCTGCTTCTGCTTCTTTTTCTAAACAAATCAGCCCTTTGTAAAAGTAGACCTCTCTCTTCAGTTCTCAGCATTGCTGGTCTGTTGTTCTAGTTTACTCATCAGTATTAGGGCATCGCTGAGGATAAGAACTTTAATTTTTTCATTTCTTGTATGTCTCCACTGTGATTTTACCTTACTTATTAAATGCAGTACAGAATCTCCATATTGTCCCTCTGCTCACAGAAGGGGCAACCAAACCTCCCACGTGTGTCTGTAACAATGCTAGTTATAATCTTAACTGAGTGTTACTGTTGCCTCTGCGCTTCGGGTTGCACTTATAGCACATAAAAAGTACAGATTTTTTGAACTTTAAAATTTAACACTAATATCACAGGCTAAACTTGCATACTTCCCTCACTAGCCCCACTTTAACCCTACTCTGTTGGATCTTGCCTTTGTATAAAATTGTGATACAATGTCTTGTTTTGAAATAGAATTGTTGAATTAATTTTGATACTTTGCAGTATTGTGTTTTTTATCATTAGCGGGTTCCTTGGTGCCCCATAAACTTTGAACCGGAAGCAAATGCTTCATTTCTTTTAACCTTTCACACAGCAATTATTTTGTGTACACAAACTGTCCTGAAATTCTTTTAATGGCAGTCCACTCCCTTGTCATCACCACATTTTAAAAACAAACTCAGAACTCTTAGCTTTTTAATGGTTTTTTTTTTTTTTTTTTGGTCTTTTTCATTTTTATTAGTACCAGGGATCAAACTCACGACTGCCTGCTTCAAGGCAGCCGCTTATGACGCTGAGCTAAATCCTCAGCCCCTAAAATGTTATTATTACTCTGATATATAGAAAGGTCCCAGGAAATCCATGGTTCTCAGAAAGATTGTGGTCTAGATGCCCACACAAGAGCCCAGTATTTTAGTAGCAGGCATTTTCTTTGGAAGAAGAAATTTGGAGGGAAAAAGAAGAGCCTCTAGCTGCTGAATGTGGGGTTCACTTGGATGTGAAGGCTCGGTGTGGAAGACACGGGGGCTATGTGCCCATTTTGCCTAAAAGATGAAAGTCGTGTACTATTCTTCTCTAGCTACTTTTGTTTTCTTGGAGCTATTTATAAGCTGATATTTCAAAGTTGTAAAATGTTAGCCACTTTATTCTAAGCTCTTCCTACTTACAAACCTCAGTGTGTACATCTGAAAGAGTCACTCTACGGGTTTAGAGAGTGGGGCAGAATGGTAGGAATTTGTATGATTTTAGATGACTAAAAATATGCACACATATGCCCTTTATTTTTTGACTTTTCAATGAAAACTCTTTAGGGCTATGCCTCAGACATTTTTTCAGAGAAAATGGTTAATTAAGCAATTCACAGAGAAGAGTAGCTTCTTTAAACCCAGCTCTGTAGATTGGGTGTGTATGTATCAGCTTTATGTGTCAATTGAAAGAGACCATTTACAAACCTATTGGATATTAATTTCTTTAGAGTCTAGGAACTCACAATCCCATTAGGTTAAACTTGTGACCTATGGTCTCATTTTATTATCTGCTCAACTTATTACAGAGACTTAAAAGAGGTTGTAGAGACAGAGTTTGGAGCAGGGATTTTCCTGCCTCTAGGTTCATACATAAATCATTCTACAGGCTGTTTAAGGCATAGAAAATATAATATATCTGACAAAGCTTTTGAGAATAATTTTCTCTTAAAGCAAAAATATTGCCAGCTGTGTTTGTAGAACTTCATATCTATGAGGGTCTAGTTTCTGTTTTAAAAAGACAGTGGAGCACCATTGGTTTGACTCTGTTTTACTATAACTAGCCCCCTATAAAAAAATAAAAACAAACTCAAGAAACTAGTGAAATTTTAAGTGAATATTTTATGAAAGAAGATGTTCCTGTTATACTCATGAGGAAATATTTTTTCATGACTTCAGTCTTTGTGTTACTTGTTATTATTTTATCATTCCGCTGCTTTACAGAATAGAGATTAGAAATACTATATTTTTAAGTAATGCACGTCTTCTGGTTTTGGTACAGACGTTGCAAAATGGCCTATGAAACACTGTCATAAAATTTCTATTCTGGTAATTTACTCAAAAATCCTTTCAAACTTATTTTTATCATCTCAGTTCTTGTCTACTCATATGTACGCTTACATAATAAAGAAGCACAAAGCATTTGTATTTAGAAGCAAAAGCAAACTATCCTTATGCTTACTTAATCTGTAAGTGAAACTAAGAAAGCAGATTTGGATACATCCTGAAACTGTATTGATTGTTACAAATTTAAATGTTTTATTTCAGAAGAAAAGATATCTTTGGAAACCAAATCATAGTTGCTGTATATTGAATTGAATTTATTTTTCACTTTCTTATAGATTGGACTGTATAACGTAAGTGTCATCCTGAATTGTTTTCAACATTTAATGTCACTAGTATTGAATGTTCTAAACCAAAAATGGTTTCTTTTTTCTTAACAGACTGGAAGGAAAGAAAAAGGAGATCCTCTAAACATTGCAATTGACAAGATGACGAAGAAAACAAGAGATCTCAGGAGACAGGTACTGTTTTTGTTTCTATTTTAAGTGTGTGGTTCTTCCTAGTGGTTTCCAATAATATCTATACTCATGTTGCCTTTTTGAGCTTAATTCAGATTTTCTTCATTCGATATACACAGAAACATTTCATTAGAAAAGTAGAGATTGCTGAGCAGAGAGATGTGCTGGCTGCAGTGCTAACGATGTTAACAATCCATGAGGGATATTTCTCGCTGCACAGGAGCACTTTTCACAGGAAAAGACCTGAACTCACTGCTTTCTACACCTGGCTTTACAGTTTTGCAAATCCAGTCTTCTAAGAGCTTATCTCTGATCTTTGATAATTCTTACTTGCTAAGCTCCCTAGGCGTTAAGTGATAAACTAGAACACTAATTATTAATGAGAAATATAACACTAAATCTAAATGGAGCTAATTAAGGTCTATGGCCCAGGATATTCCCTTGGGAATATAAATCTAGAATGTTTATCAGATGGTTTTTGGAAGTAGGGGACCATTGCAAAGAGAGTTTTTAGAGGAGGCATTTGGCTTATGGCATCATTAGTCTGATGGGTCCGTTTTTCTTGGGGGAAAAATTATCTCTGTTTGAAGCTCCCTTTTACCTTGAAAATATATGAACATTGGTCCATTTGCTGGCAGCCTTATTTTATATGTCTATGAGAAAGACCACCTTCAGTACTGTTCTTCCTCTAGAAGAGATTACGCCATGCATAAAATTATAATTGAACCTCCTCATCCTGGTTTCTGCCTGGTAGTCATCTGATCTTCTAAGAGTAACTTTGGGATAAGTTTGTTCATGAGAGCATTGATTGTGTGAGTTAGCATGAACACATCCCTGGTCCATGACAGCACCTGCTACACGTTCTGTAGCTGAAAAGCTGGATTAGTCCAGCTGAGTCTAGCATTCACTTCTGTACATACAAGATTATCAAGAGTCACTGAGAAACATCTTTGAAATGGTTGACATGAGAGTGCACCACTTTTGATTACAGCTAGGAACTTACAGGCTTTTTCATAACATTGCTTGAAGGTGAGGACACATTTAATTTAATTTCACCTAGAAGATGTCCATAGCTCTGGAATCTGAACACTCTGATTTGACGGTCAACTAACAAGTCCTGTTGGGAGGAACTTTTGCTTTTATTTTACCTTGAAATGATACATATTAAAACATTGGTTCTGCCATTCCTTTCTCTTATATATTGTATGCTATGAAAGAATGTGAGTACTAGAAATTGGGAGGAGGTTAAAGAAAGCATTGAATCAGGTAAATTGACCTGAGTTGTAGCCCTCATTTGTTATTAAACTGACAGGCTTGGCTGTGGGTCCTGCCTGTCTTGATCTCTTTTCCTTACATGAAATAGGGAGCCAAAGCAGATCTGCAAGCTTGCTTTGAGCTTTAAATTGTAGGAGTCCAAAGACAGTCTTCATTGATTTCCTCAGCTGGGGGTTCTAAGGCATAATAATCACAGATTTTAAAAGCAATGAGACAGTACCTCCTGGGCTTGCCTTCAGTAAAATTTCCAAATGCAAAAGTTATGAAATGGGCCTTCCTACTTCCCTGATCTCTTAGCTTTTAGTAAGGATTATGCTTTTACATACAGAAGCCAGGTTCTTAGCTCTTTACACTCGTGGCGATATTGTGATAGAATTTTTGTATAATTAGGTAGAAATAAATAAATGAATTTTTACTCTGCTGTTATGATTCCCAGGAAAAGGTTGATTCCTTTCAGCAGAGGATAGTATAAAGTGGAATTCACTGTGGAACGTTTAAGAATAGGAGGCAAATTCAAAGAGTTTCATATAGGGTGGCAGGGGAAGGAGTATATCCCCCCCCCCAAATTATTCCATGTATGACATTTTTATCACCTTTTCAAAGATGCATAGGAAGAAGAGAAATAGGAGAATGGTTTCATGGTATTAAGATCCAACAGTTTTGGCATGATTTCACATCACATCCGGGGATTTGGTTCAAACACCTTTCTCTTTCCTAATCTGCCTTTCTAGGACTAAAATGGTCCCCATCTGTCAGTTCCATCCCTACCCATATGTTGGGATATTTTTGTCTTTCTTCCCATCACTTGTATCTCTTTATGTACACCTGTAGTGGTACAAAAGCCTTTCTGATCTAAATTGGAACGACCTAGCATTTGTGCAGATGGAACACGCAATGACTAATCTGCTCAGCTCAGGTAAACCATCAGTTTAGACTTGGATAAGTAGTTAATTAGATTAAACCAGCTTTTACCTGGGTGTTTGACAGCCTTTATGAAACTGTGACCCAGTGAATGCTAGTGGCTTCATGAATGTTTGCCTATAGCAGAGATGCTTTCTTTGCTTTCAATTACAGATTAACCTTCCTGAGAGCAGATTCTAAATAAAAACTCTCAACAAACCAGATCTGCTTCCCTGTACACATGAATTCCTTCATGTGAAATTTAGGAAAATAATAGAGATAAAGAATGAAAAATCAAAGTTTTAAACCAAAGCTTCTCTAGTGCCTCTTCTTAATGGTTGTAAAGACAGAACTCAAGACCTCAGAGTTACCACTGACCTATGTCTTCAGCTTGTTTTTATTTAATTTTCAGTTTATCTCTGAGTTTCCCAGGTTGACCTCAAACTTACCGCTCTTTGGCTTCATTCTCCTGAACTGCTGGGATTCACGACACCAAGCAGCATGCTTGATTACAGGGAATTTTGTAATTTCCTGCTCCTGAAGTCCCCTGTCTGTTCCTCATAGCCGTTCACTTGGGAAATATCCTTCAAAAGGGTGACTCTTGAGGTTTACAAATCTGTACACACTAAATTTAAAAAGAAATAAAAGTTAATCATGATTATTACATAGACTTCCCTGATGAAGGAAAGTAGAGATAGACTTGTAGACACTTTTGTGTTTTTTAAAGGAACTTTTGTTTTTCTATTTGCTTTTTTGATACCAGAAATTGAACTCAGTGCCAGGCAGGTGCCCTGTTGTTGAGCTGTATCCCTGGAGACATTTTTTAAAAAGTTTTTCAACAAAAAGATCACGAAGTAGAACTTTTGAACACATAGAAACACCCTCTTTTGGAACAACATATCTGAAGAACGAGAGTAAGAAATAGTAAAAAAAAAGTCATAAGAATATGAGAATATTATTTAAAACTGATAGTCATGAGTCCATCTTCCTATTAAGCCCACGATGGTGAGACATGATAGAGTGGAATCCTTTTAGCAGTATTTTGTTTGGAAGTACAAACAGATTCATGGGATGATACCTGCCAGCTTCAAGCATTATGTTCTAATTTTAGAGTTATGGGCACAGTAGGTCCCATGTCTGGACTATTGTTACTGCTGTGATTCAGGAACCAGACCACTGTGGAAGCAAAAGCCTTTGACTGACTCCGTGTCTGGGTACCCAAGGGGCCTCAGGACCATTCTATTGCTCAGAGAGGACTCAGCCAGTGTCCGACAGCTCCACTAGCCAGCCCTCCTCCTGTGCTCAGCTGTGAACTGTTCTAGACATGGTTTTAATTTTTTCCTACACTTATAGGGATGCTGGCTCATCCTGGTTATTATTTTGATCATTTTATTAGTCTTTTTTAAAGTTGACAAGCAAGTTAGGGACTCAGACCTTCCCCAGTGAAAATCTAATGAATGATAACTGTAGTGTTTATGATGTTGCTAAACATAGCCAGTCTCAGTTCCCAAATCAATCAAGAGCTTAATTCTTACCCGTCCCCCATTAATGGCCATTACAATGAGTCCCACAATAAGATTCAGCGAATCTTAGTTTGAAAAAAGTGTCAGTTTGGCTGATATAATCAAAACATATTTGACCAAAAAACAAAAACCCTGATTAGAATGCTTTTATACAGGATTGAGTACCTAGTAGAATGGCAATGTAACAAATGAATAAAAAGAAATAACAAAAAAAAATCCTTTGCCAGATGGTATGTTCAAAGTCTTGCCTCCAAAGAGGACTACAGAAAAATCTTTCAAGATTAATAAGAAGCAATCATAGTTAAAGTGTTTCTAGCTGCTTCCTTTGGGAACCAAGTTCATTCATAAATATGGCTAAAGGTCGGCTATCATCACCAAGAGCTTGTAAAATAATTGTTCACAAAATATAAACTAATCTATTGCTGGCATATGTTAAGTCCATAAACTGTGTCTGGATTGGTTCTCAATTGTCTGTATGTATTGACCACACTGAGATTTCACCTTAGCTATGTAAGATAGGAAAGCTGTCATCATGCCTATTTTATAGGTCAAGATCCAAAGTGAACTGAGGCACTCAGCAATGCACACCAGGTATAGATATACGACAGCTCCAGTCCAGCCGATCTGACTATAGGATCTTTGCTCATGACATTTACCCCATCCACTTTTCCGTAGAAATAGCATTTTGCAAGTGGGTTACACATATACTAATATATCCTAGGAGGTATATGAGGAAGAAGAGAGATTATATAAATATGTAGAAGTAGTCTATAATTTTCAATAGCATTGCTATCATTCTAGGAATTGGGTTGACGTGTACACAAAAATTTTAATGGTGAATGTCAAAAACAGGTTCTTATTTGATATCATCTCTTGGGTCTCTACATGTTGTGGTGCAGTGGATTTCACTGGATTCTCTTTTGAAAAAGTGTTGTTTTGTTTGGGTATCTCACTTTTAAATGTGTGAATTAGAGACTTTCTAAAACACTTATAGAAGAAAGGAATATTAAGTTATTCAGGTCTCTTTTTCATATCTGCCCATGATTGAGCCAGTTACTTTTACTTTTAGATAGATTTGAATCTGCTTTTTTTTTTTTTTGACAAGGACAAAAGGATGTCTATATAGCTAAGAAATTATACAAATAATGCTATAATGATTCCCCAAGTGTTAAAGTTTATGTTCTTCACACAGAAACTTTATGCTGTACCTAATAATCCCTAGAGTTTGGTCCTAAAGTCAGATGCCTACATTGCCATGGAAGTCAGAAAACAATCATTTAAAAGAAGGAATTTGAGATTTAAAAATGAGGATCTCAGAGAAAGTTGATTATCAAATATCAAAATGAAAAATCAGGGAGGAGCAAGGTGGTACACATAGGAGAAAGTTAAGAGCATGGTGAAAGCCCATTCTTTGGCCAGGCCTTTGATCAAGTATTATATATCCAAGCTACCTCTCCCTTAGGGAAATTCTGATAAAATAGCCATGAATATTAATCCATAACACACTTATTTATCTCCTGAAAAATACTCTTCAGTTTAAGTCCAAAGTACATAATTTCATTCACCAGAAACAGTTTTTAAATTATTCCTTGGGGAAAAAAGAAAAAAAATTCCTTGGAGGAAGCTCTTTGTCAATACATAAGATAGTTTAATTTTCTCCTATAACCATCATATACACGATCATTTACACATTAATTGAAATCAAGCTTGATTTCTGTCCCTAGCAAGTGTAGCTCAAAGGAATTGTCTAGTACATTGACCGACACTGGTTAATCAAATAACACACTAAGCCAAACAGAGGGACTGATATTATATTTATGGGTAGGAAAACTCTCAGATGAGTGAGAGGTTCAACTGCTGACCTCTTTTTTCTGCCAAATTCTCCAAGCCCTAACAATCAAAGAAAAATGGGGAAGTAAGGGAATAGATAGCAATCACTGAGTCCAAACACATTTCAGAGAATGTCTCCATTTGCCTCAGTCTGTGTCACGTTATCTTGTTCTAAGCAATAGAAAGGCTTCTTCTCTTTTAGGCAGTGAAGATGCTATTAAGAATCCTGACTCTGATCTTGGAAAACCCACTGCAATTTTTTTAAACCTGTTGTATTTTTCAGGGTAAAATTCTTAAATTGGAAAATGCAGAAGATTTTGAAACACAATGATTTAAACACTGATTTGCTTTTCCAACATAGTTGTACCACTGTCATTGTTAGAAACTGCTTAGGCTGAGATTTCTTACCTGACCCTGGCACTACAAAGGAGATAATCTGAAGTATACTGGTCATCCACTACTGTGGTCTGCACTGTGGTGCCACTAGGGCAAACTACCTTGATTCTGGCTGATGTTGCTCAGTGGGTTATTGTAATCAACTTGTGATTGAAATGCATCTGTTCTATTTGACTTCTGGCTGGGGTTACCTTTTATTAACTTTTATTACCTTTATTTCTCCCTGGAGGAATTTGCATCAAGCCTGCTGATATATATTGTTTATCTCCCTATTTTCCAAGAGAGTTGAATAGGCCTGAGAGGTAGGAAGTGAGTCACTCTCCTGCAGACGTTGCCTCACCTGCCGTTACCACCTAGCCTGGTGGGTGCCCGATTGCTCAGGGGATCATCACTTTGCACCTTCCTGGTTCCCATGGATGGTACCGTTGACAGCCGAGAAAATTCAGCATTGCTTTTTGGTTGGGTAAAAATTGTGAAGAAAGTGATGCTAGTATATATCCCTCAGTTTATGCTACTTCCCCTTATATTTTTGACTGAATGGAATATCTAGGATATCTTAAGCCAAAACCCTTATCCTGCCTTGGCCCTACACAATTGTGTACATTTCACTTTGCCCAACTTTTCAGGGGTGTTACAGCCCATGCACCTTCTTGCTTTATTATCCTTTAAATCCACACCCCCAGCCTTTCAGTACAGTTGATACCATCTCCTAAATGCATCTTTACCCCTTTTCTCCTTCTGCACTCTGGCTCTACCTCTTTTCTCTCTCTTTCTTTCTTTCTTTCTTCCTTTCTTTTTTTTTTTGTACCAGGGATCGAACTCACAATCTCACACTTGCCAGGCAAGTGCTTATGGCACTGAGCTAAATCCCCAGCTACCTAACTTTTCCACAAAAATAATGGGCATAGTCCCAAAACAAGTCTACTTGACTTAAGCCTTTCTGTTTGTAGCTCACCAAACCCCAGTAGTCTGGTAAGCCAGTGTTTACAATGTGGTATCTTCGATGTATCACTGCCTGTACCTGTGAAGACCTCCACACTTGATTTACTTACAAAAAAACTCACAATTTTTTCTACAAGGCTTAGTTTAAATATCACCTTATCATCACAAATGAATCCAATTTTTGCAAATAAGTTCTATCCAATACACTCTTAGAGTATTTAAAATGCTGTTACGAAACTTTATGATAGATTTAAGTTATTTTTATCTGTGGCCAAATCTTGTTATGCCTTCTTTTTTAGGATGTATACTAGTGCCCAAAATAATGAATTCCCCCATTCATGGATACCCCATATAGAGCATACCCCATTCATTAATTTCACTTCATTTTCAAATCACATATTCCCTGGTTCATTGTTTGAAGGCATACGTTTGCTAGGCCAGGTAGTTTATGTACCCTGTGATAATCATTCCCCTTCTGAAAGAGAATGCCTTACCCTGACAGCTTGCTAGTAAGTGCTTGGCTACCTTTAGAAGAGTCAGCTCCGAAGCACTACTAAATTCCAGATACACAACTCTGCTTTGGAGATTCTGCTTTCATGTACCTGTGGTGGCACCTTAAAAATCCGTTATAATAGGCCCTCCAACTTCTGATGCTCTCACAGGTCTCTATTTCATTTTCTCTGTTTCTGATAGTGTCAACTCCGAACATCATCACTGACCCTTGGGGACTGATTCTGAAGGCCGCTGGGATCTTGTAACTCTCCTCCCATCTATTTATTGCCTCTCTGCACTTTCATGGAGACAATAACTGTTCTGAGAAATGGGGAAAGCAAGCTTCACACTAGTGTGTGACAGAGAAAAAGCTGCAGTAATTTTTTCTAACTCGCACATTTACGACAGAAGTCTTCACTTCTTCTCATCAAAATGTGTATGAGTTTTTTCCCACACTGAGTAGTTCTCCACCCCCAGTGAATTCAAGTCAATTCAGATGCTTCCTAGGAGGGGACAGATTTAGATTCCACAGTTTAAGAGATTGATGTCACAAAACTGCCCTCTCCTCAGATGCCAGCTGACACAAGTAGGTTGTCATCTCTCCTTCTGCCTGATCAACTATAAGTGAGGATTCTCTTAGACCCCTCCCAGTGTTTGATTAGTTTTCCAGAGTAGTTCTCAGAGCAGAGAGAAATACATATTTATGTTTACCAACTGATATTATGAAGGATACTTGAAGAGGATCTCAAGTCAAGATATGTGAGAAGGATCCCAGCACTTCCTGCTCTCTCTCTCTCTCTCTCTCTCTCTCTCTCTCTCTCTCTCTCTCTCTCTGTGTGTGTGTGTGTGTGTGTGTCCCCCTCTCTTTCTAGCCATGACCACCTCCGATTGATTGAATCCCTGGCCATTGGTGATCAATTCAACCTTTCAGCCTCTAATTCTCCAGTGGTTGAATGTGGAAGGGAAAGATAAAAGTTCTGATTGCTAATCATATCACTAGTTGGACTGACAACCAGCTCTTATCCTGAGGTTATCCAGGAGCATACCAAATGTCACCTTACTAGAACAAAAAAGCTCTCATCACCCACAAAATTCCATAGGATTCAAGAGCTCTCTTTCAGATTTATCAGTCAGGAAATTGCGAAGGTCTTAGAAGCTCTGTGTGAAGTAATAGGGTTAAAAGACCAAATAGTAGAACAAAAGATTTCACTAGTGCCCTATCTGCAAGGGTTTTAGGAGCTGTGTGTCAGGAACTGGGAGTAGATTTCTCTCTCTCTCTCTCTCTCTCTCTCTCTCTCTCTCTCTCTCTCTCCCTCTTTCTCACTCCCTTTCCCCCCTTCTCTCTCCCTGGCTGTCTCTCTTTACCTAGCTCTCCCTCTCTCTCTCTGTCCCTCCCTCTCTGTCTGTCTGTCTCTCTCTTACACACACACACACACACACACACACACACACACACACACATTCTTATTTCACAAATTTCTCTCTCTGTGGCCCATGATTTCAATGAACAGTCTGGTTGTTTACTATTGCTTACAGAGTGACATAAGACACAGGCACATGATTTTAGGTGACATCAAAATACTCAGTAGGCAACATAATCATGATTCAGCACACTATTTAGAAAGTAAAATATAATACAAAAAAACCCCAATGGACAAAATAGCAGCACTGTAAATAAAGATAATTATTATTTACCTGTAAATAATGCACAGCAGCATCGATTTATATGGGAACCTTAAGACAAAGGGAAAATCTGCAATCCGGATCTTGTCTTTAATTACAGTGTTGTTATTTTGTTCATCATGGATGAACTTCTCCCTAGTCCTGGCTCTGCTCCAGGGCTTCTCTCTATTAAAGTCTTTACTGAACCTGCTGTAGGAGAAAGATCTCCTCTGCCCAAAGTCTCAATGTCAGATGATTTTCTTTTCTCTCCTACATTAACGGGCAAAGGGCTGGCTTTTGAATTTTATGAGATAACACCTTGGACTCTGGATTCAGAGACTTATTTGAATAGTGGTGTGTTATAGGTTGCCTTGTTCCAAATGCATTTCTTCCCAATGTTTATCACTGTGACATCGGCTTTTTATGGCACTCTGAAGTACTTCAAAGAAATCGGAGAGCATTTTAATACTGCTGATTTACTCTTTCATGTCTACAGTAATTTCCTTACTGCCTAATTATAAGACTTGGTTTAATTTACTCTACACATAATGTTTACTGATGCACATATGGTGCAACATTTCAGAAAACTATACCCAGAACAGGTATTCTTGTCATGCTACAGCATGGAAATTTCCTTCATATACAGAAAATAAATGCAAAGAAGTTTGTATTGACAAAGAAAGGCCTGGAGTGAAAGAGGGAGAATGTACCTTATCCATAACCTGTGGAAGAAGACTACGATCTCTCTGAACACTTACTTTAAAAACTGAATGATTGTGTGGTCACATACATCTAAAGTTTTTAAGATCTATATTACTGCAAAGGTTTAATATCATCCTCAAAATCAAGGATTAGGGAGAAATTGGGGAAAGGAGAAAAGAAGACCAAATAGTAGTGTTTTTGGAGGAATATTTCCCAACTACACTTAAAAGGAAATACATTGATCCTAAGATCAGGGACTCATAGAGGTCAAAGGAACATGCAGGTTCCTTCAAGGCCAAGAAGTCTTTTGTTAGCCTTCCAGAAACTCTTTAGAGATGGGTGATCATTTCCTATCCCAGAATCTGGTATTGGTTTGTTTTAGTTGTGTTGAGTTTATTGGGTTGTTTTAGTTATTAGAAAATTAGGAGACTTTGTAATTATCAACCATTGCAGTTACTTTCATTGATGCAAAACTGAGCTCATTCTAAGTTAAGGACCCATGTAAAGATTCCATGAAGAAACCCTTTCACAGTTCCAACAGTAACTGTTACAGCACATGAAGTGCCAGCCTCACATTCAACTGTGTGCTTCTTGCCCATCTCTAGTGTTAAGAATATTTTTGCTTAGGGACTCAGGACTGATGGCCTATTGTCCTGGAAACAACTGAAATGATCAACTCTTGATCAGTTGATCTATTGCTCCCAATTATACAGAAAAGCAAAGCTGTGCTCTGAAACTAACATTAGTTTGCTGTCCCTTCTTTCCTCATTCTTTGTAGGCAATCTTTAGAATTCTTCAGAGAGGTCTTACTATCCAAAAGATTATTTTTTAAACAAAGCGTTGAATACCAATAGTAAGATTACATTTCTTACTGACAAAAAGCTCATAAGTTAGAAAACCCAAGTAAGCTGGCTGACTCTGAAGCCTGTCGTTTTAATGACTAGTGTTTAAAGTCAGTACACTTTTGTGTTAGATTACAGCTTTTATTAAAATCCCCCTAAAGGGAATAGCATAAGGTAAATATCAATTATTAATGAATTCTGAGTTTCTCTATAGTAATCGCTATAAGCTTCTTCCTTAATATAATCACCAGTTTTTCTTCCTTAAGCTATCCAAATCTGTGTCCATGTGTAAAACTGAATCATGAATATATCTATAATTATTTTAATTAATCAGAGGGCAAAATACAAAGGACTTTCATTTTAGCTTTAGTGAAGATATCTGATTAAGTGTACATTAGAAAAATACCAGATATACCTGGTATATTCAGTAAAGAATGACTAAAAGGATAGTGTCAAGTATTCCACAATTAAGAGCAAAGTATTTGACCTAAGGAATTTTGGGATAAGAGATTTTCTATCTGATTCAACCATAATTGCTTGTCAGAAGTTTGGATGATTTATCAGCCCCACCCCACTCTCTTGTCTTCCAGAATTCCTTAGTTTCTCATGAGTGCATCAATCCTGTTTAACTATTAAGATCAGGACTTTTATATTTTTTGATTCCTTCAACTTCAAAGTGTATCAGGCTCATTTTAAATAGCTGCAGTGTAAGTTTCAACCATGGGAAGTACTAAACAGAACTTTGGCTAAAGCAACAGAGCAGGGAAAAGTTGCCACTAATAGACCATGCTTGATAGAACAGGTTTCCTCCAGCTCCTTCTAAATTCAAAAACTCAAATCAATATTCCCTTGTGTTGTAGGCATAGATGCCAAAATAGCTAGTTCAAAAAGGATAACATACTGACCTATTAGTCACTGTGCCTGTATATTACCATAGCTACAAGGTTGCCCACTGCTTATGGGGTGAAATCTCTGTGTTTGAGAAGGCCAGGGGCTCTTAGAGTCCACCACTAGCATCCCTGTTTTTTTTTTTTTTTTCCATAGGCCCACAGTAGCTTGGGACAGCAGATGCTCAGTTATAAGTGAAGAGTGGATAAATGGAGCATAAAATAACCTGGGACTTCTGTAGCAACTGATGGACAAAACAAGAGAGATATAAGACTAAAATCCACTCATGAAACTATCTAGAATAGTCCTTGACAAACTACTGCCACGGTCTCAAATCCACCTGTCTTCTCACTGATATGAAGTTGTATCAACTGCATTTGTTCTGTAATTGTAGAGCTTAGGAGTTGTGGCAGACAGTTTGCCCATGAATGCAAAATTCCACATTATCTGACTTATATAGAAAAAAAAGTGCCAAATTTTGCTCTAGAGGTAAATCTAGATTGAAAAATAATGAATACAATAATGGTGTAAGAGTGCACACTTTCTGAAAATCTGAAGAATCTTGAGTCTGTGTCCTGCTTTTTTCTTAAATAGTGATCACACCAATCATTTTACAGGATTTCTACAGACTTGGGATTATGGAGCAATCATTGGACTTCTATCTGAAATGAAGGCATTTCAGGGAAAAATTTAGCAGCTATTGGAAATGCAAAGTTGTGTAATAGTTAAAGATAGGAAGTGAAAACTGCTCCAGAACACTGAAAACAGAGAGCAGTTTACTGACACACAGTTGTTCATACTTGGAATAAAGTGGGAGAGAATGGTGAATAGTCTTCAGTTTTAGAAAGCATGATATGCTCTTTAATAACTACAAATAATCAGAGGGCTTTAGAAATATTAAAATCTACTTGTGCTAAGAAGGGAATACCCATCATTCTTCTTCTTGTATCCAATAGCAAAATTAGTCAAGTTACCCACCCGGCACAAGTGAAATAAGACTTCACTCATTTGCTGTCTGGAGTACTTGGGACTGCTAAGTTAAATTTTGTCTTCCCAGGTGTTCTTGTATATAACATGGGGATTCTTTTGAGATCCGTAAGACCAGTGCTGTATTGTAGAATGGCAAGAAATGTGGGTGTATAGGGCCAGATGACTCTGCCTGGTACAAATCCTACCACACTTTGTCAGGTATGTAGAACTGACCCCATCATATAAAATAATCATTTTAGAGCCATGTCTTTTGTATCCTCCTTCAATCTCATTGTCTGCATGCTTTCTAAAGGCTTCTTTTGGTAACCTGCCATCAAATCCACCCATTCTGTGATTGTCTTTCCCAATTGCCAATACAATTGTGGGGGGATGAAATAACTTTTTAAGCAGCGTTTCATGAGGGTCCTTGCTGGGGTGAACTTATCTTGTTAAACATGTGACTCTTGGCTCTCACACTCAATTCAAGCAGCTGTACCTATTGAATCCCAGATAATGAAAGGCAGGTGTTAGATGTTTTCAGATTCCCTTTCATGGTAAGTAATGATTAAGGGTCTTTAAGGCTGGGAATATATGGTTGACTAGATATAAAAGTGAAGAATGAAGAGAAAGGTGACTTTTGTCTAATTAGGGTTTGTGAATTTGAATAACCAAGTCCATAAACACATGGGATTTTATAAAACTGTTCTTAGAACGAGAAGACCTGATGCTGGCACTTGCTGATTTTTCTCAGCAAAACAACACAGTTAATGAAGTTTTTCCTGAAAATGACCTCACCCCGAATGTGACACTGTGAAGAAGATCAAATGAAATAACATGTAGGAAATTTTCTGTAAGCTATAATAACAGGACAAGCATAGACTTATTATTATTATTATCGTTGTTATCACTATTTGAAACAAATGACCAGGAACTGAGCAGACATTCTAAATATGCAGAAATAAACTTTTGTTCTTGGTTAAGGTATCAGAGCAAAGAAGATTTACTAAAAATATCTTTTTAGCTTTCACCCATGCCACTTAAAATTCCGTCCTTTTGAAATGGCAAATCTAGGCAAACTTAGAAACTGGGTAATTGAAAGAATATCTATTCTGATAGAAGGGTGGAGAAATCCAGAGAGGATATTTAGGAGAGAAAAGCTTTAAGCAGTGGGGTGAAGGAAATGTAAAGAATATGAACCTTTTTCTTAGACAATGTTTTTTAAATCTGCCATCAAACACGCTTAACAGGAGAAGACTATGAGACCAGTCAGTCATGTATGAGGTCAACTTGATCACTGTAGCTCAGTAATTGGGAATTGAGATAGTGGAGGAGTTTTGGCAATAAGTGAGAGTAGATGACCCATTTTGTTTTCACTGCATTCCTGGACAAACACAGTGCTTAGAACACCAAGAGTTTTCCGATGGTAGTAGAAATAATAAATAGTGAACACTAATCACTGTTTCAAGAGGTGAAGAACATTTTCTCTCTGATGACTTCTTATTTTTCTTATAATAAGATCTTTTATTCTTTAAAACTAATTGCATTAAAATTGTATCATTTTATTTTTGTGCATGACTTTGATTTTTTTCTTTAGTAAAACATTTAAATATTCTTAATAAAATTTGACATTTGTGTAGCATTTTCTCTACAAATGCATTTTCCCTCTTTGAGTTCAGAAAGAAATTCTGAAATGCACAGTTGTGGGTAAATAATTAGGGGAACTTTTTGGTCTTTCAAGAAGGAATGTCTGTCTATTAAAAAGAATTACAGAAGTGTTTTTTTGTTGGGTAGCTTAAAATAAAACACACACATACAAATAAAAAACACACAATTTCAAAGTCTCATGAAAGTTTACGATTATGCTATTCTAGTGGACTGGAGAAAGCTATTTTTTTTGTCTTTTGCAGGCAACCATTTCATATTTATCAAATAGTTGCAGGTTTTTAAATTTGTGCAAAAACACTTTTGCAATATCTATTGGAATATAGTTCAATATACAACATGCACCCTTCATATCCACCCCGAGGGCAAAGAACTTCAGGTCATTTTGAGACAATCTATTTTTTTTTCCTTAAGCTTATGAGCTAAATTGTGTCTGTTCTCCCGTCTTTCCCCCTCCCATGAAATGTGAAATTGAATTGTTCAAATAGGTGTGATCCTTTGATTGCATTCTTTTCGGGTTGCTGAAAAAATGCAGTTATTTACATTGATGAATAACCTTAATTGGGTAAAATAGACTGGTAGTGCTGAGCTAATACCTTTAAATGTCTTGTCTTATGCAATTAATATTCCCTTGTCACCCATACATTTAAAGAGTTGGAAGACAGCCTTGTGTTCTTGACTCCTGTCAGACTTAACGAACGATTTTGTCAAGTCATTCCTTGCTGCCCTGGTTGATTGATAGCTAAATTTTGGTCTTCTAGCTTATGTAAAAAGTGTTAACTATGCCTTTCAGCTTGTAGCCAAGGACATTTTAACCATTCTAATAGCCAATTTATAGACAAATTGCATAGCCTGTTTACTGGAGGGGTCAAAAATGTGCCACTATTCATCAGGGACACAAATCACAGGGCCCATGAGCTAATGAAGACAGTATTTATGAGTTCCTGCACTTGCTGGATGATATGAAGTTCAAGGTGTCCCTGACTGTGGTTGCTGAGGGCTCCTGCTCTCACTCACAGAGACACTTGGGCTTATGGACTTCATCCTACTTATATTTAGAATGAATGGATATGTTTTGATCCCAGTATTCTAAGAAAAAAAAAAAAAGAAACGACAATGTTAAATTTTCAAAGCACTGACCCTCATGGCTGATTTCAGAGACCCCACTATGATAAGGCAAATCCCTACTCACCTCTGCCACCACTTGGCTTGTGGAGTTCCATACATTATGTATCAAAACATGGAAAGTGGATCCAAACTTCTGGAAAGAGTTGCATGTTCCCTGGTTCAAACCCAATGACATGTTTGAGGCATATAATTTACTAAGTATTTCAGAGTTCTATGTTAAAATACATTGAGCAATAAGTTATAAGATGGTTCTTTAAAATCAGTTACAGTTGTCTCTAGGTATACAGGCAGGTCTAATCTGGGACCACCTTGCAGAAGCTTAATCTCTCATTTGGCTCAATTCTGTCAGATAAATTGGTGTATTTTTTGAAAATAACCCACTCATGTGTTCTTGTATAATTGAATCATATAAGTAAACTTATATCTAGTAAAATGTAAATAGTTGTTATACTCTGTTGCTGAGGGAATAATAAGAAAAATAAGGCTGTACATACTTATCACAGATGCAGTATGCACTCGGAATATTTTCCATCTGAGGTTCAATTCATTGAATTCTCCAATCCAGGTTTTTCAGATACTGAGGGCTGACTGTGTGACCCATCGATGCACTTTTTGCACTGGGCATTTCTTGAACTGTGAATCCTGTTTTTCTCCAGACTCCGAAAGCCCTCATGAAGTCACAGAGTTTCACGGTAAACATCCTGCAGATCCCTGTCCATTCCTGGAATGAGATTCATAAAAACTTCCTTTTGCCCTGGTGAGGCTTCTGGTTCCCTCCTGTGGGACCTGTAGGCCCTTGAGTATTACTTCACCCCCTCTACCAGGTATACTCTTCCTGTTTCCCTTTCTGAGGTTTGGATGGGAAGGAAACCTTTATACACTTCCCTTATCATCCACAAGTCATATTTGTTCTTAGAACTTTCTCTATTGCTCTCTTATAAAGTATTGCTGTTGGGCAATAATGAATGCCAAGCTGGCACAAAGAAGACATGTAACAAGTTGTGCCTGATGGTAGTTTAGAGTATGAACTCTGGAGCCAGAAGATCTTAGTTCAAACCTTGGTCCTTCTACATTAATTCTGTGAACAGTACAAATGACTTAATTCTATTGCTTCAGCTTCCTTGCCCATAAAACAGGAAAATAGTAGCTATCTTTTTTTGAGAGAAATCAGTAAGGTATTCTTAGTGTTCCACAGATTGGCACAAAACAGTCATTAACATGGTTATTATGAAATGTTAATTTCTCCTGACCCCTTCCGGCCCTGTTCTCCTCACCTGCATTCTATGCCACACTGATGTTCTAGCTGCTTTCTCCACACACTGTCCTTCCCTCTAGCCTCTCTTTGGCTTCCTTTTCCTGCACTTGACAATCAAGGTCCCTGTTTTCCTGCTAACATTTTTACCAATATTTTAACAAGTCAAGCTGCTGTATCTGCTGGGTTGAGGCCATCTGGAGATCTTCAATGATCCCAGCACTGCTCTGCACCCTGAGGCAGCTTTTCATTGCCTTTTCTCATAAAAGCAATTGCCCTTGCCTATCATGTTGGGAACAGAGGACTTTGACACAGACCTCTGTGTGCTGGGGCAGAAAATGAAATCAACAGGAAGAGCTAAGCACCTGCTACCATCCTTCAGAATGAGTACCAAATAATACTTCCCTGTCTTAATCCCCATAATTTGTCCTTTTGGTACAACTTTTGTACTGGAGAGTTTTTTTAATGTATAAAAATGAAAAATTTGAGCTGTGATATTTTGAAGCATGGTTCATCCTTCTATCATGAAATGTGTGAAACAGACGACTGTTACGTGGTGCTTTTGTCAGTGGAACTGAATGGAGTTAACTGATTGATCAAAAAAATAGTTTTCAAGATCTCTATTTCACTTTCCCAGAAAGGTGAACAAGAGCATGCATCATTCACTAACGTGTGGTGATATTTACTCTTGACCTATTTAGGATAGGCCTGGCAGGGTGAAGAAATGAGTCATTTCTGTTCAACTTATTTGTCCCTCTTCTTCTAGAACAATCAGTGTAGCCTTTGTATATCCTCATGGAGTTGGCAAAGAGCACAACACAGGCTGCCCAGTGGTGAATAGGCTTTGCATCCTGGCATGCACCCTGGTGGTCAATACTCATTTGCTCTAGGCATGCGCTGTGGCCAGGTCCAGAGTCACAAAGTCAGGAACTAGAGTTACATGGAGAGCTCTTGGATGGGCGTCACTAATGTAACAAGTGAAGTACAGTAATCCAAGCTCAGCCCAGTGTTTCTTATTCCATCAGAGAGAATTTTCCTGTATTTTATTTGGACTAGTAGCACTCTTAGAGGAAATATCAAGAGGACACGGATGGCTAATGTGGTTAACCTAAACCATCAAATGTTTGCACATAGATATTGATAATGGCAATTGTGGTTTAATTGATCCAACAGTGCCTGAATTTGGTAGGGGTAACTATGATCTAGGTAGGAATGGTAAGTACACAGCAGATTTTGCTTTTTATACCATGTCAGATATGATTACTCAATTACAGCATTCTTTTATTCTCAGCTCAAATTACTGGTGTCGGCAGAGAAAATCATAAGGCCCGGTGTACTATTCTTTTTCAAAGGTAATTGTTCACAAAGGAAAGATGATTATGCATCCCAATTGAAAGACTTTGTTTTATGGAAGATAGTTGATACCATTGAGATACTGACCAAAGAAATTTGTTTCTTTTAAAAAGAAAAAAAAAAAAAAAACAGAAAAGGATAATTTCCTATGTTCTGCCTTGGGCTTCATAGATGAATGACCCTCCTCCTACTCATATTCCCAGCCTGAATAATGAATATTGCTTTCATTACCAGTGGACTGTACACATTGGTGGAACTTTAGCTTATTAAAGTCACTTTGGGTGGGTTACTGCACTGACTGATTACTTTAATTGACCTTCAGACTGGCTAAAATTTGCTTGACTTAATGAGGCTCGATTCTTGACAAGCCCCCTAGGCTGAATGGCTGCTAGCCCAGTTGCTTTGTTGGTTTGATTTTTCATATTTAATAATAATTATACCACGAAGCTTTAGGAGATACAGTAAAATATGTCAGTAATCATGAAGAGCCTGCAGCATCTATTCCAAGTAAAGATTTAGGGTTTCAGATTTTCAAGCCTACTCAAAAATCATCTTCTGCTCCTAAATTTGACCTTTTGTTGGTCTGTCTTGCATCACACTAGTGAAAAACTTAATATTCTTAACATGTCTTTCTCTAAGCAACTGATTGATAGCATTAAATATCATCAGCGCAGACTAGAATTCAGTGTTCATGTTTTAAATTTATTTTTGTATTTATTTATTTATTTGTATCAGGGATTAAACTCATGACTTTGTGCTTGGCAGGCAGGTGCTTATGCCACTAAGCTAACTCCCCCGTCCATATTTCTTTCTTTCTTTCTTTCTTTTCTTTTTTTTTTTTTTTGTCTTTTTCATTTTTATCGGTACCAGGGATCAAACTCACGACCGCCTGCTTGCAAGGCAGGTGCTTATGCCGCCTAGCTAAATCCCCAGCCCCCCAGTCCATATTTCTGAAAGTGAAAGTGGTACTGAGTTTCTCAGGTACAGGGCCAATTCTGCCTAAACGTTTGGCATGTAGGAAGCTTTTATTGTAGGCAAAGTTCATCAAAAAAAAAAAAAAAAAAAAAAGAGAGAAAAAAGCATTCATCTTGTAGGAGAAGTAGGATTGACTAGTAGTGACTGCATAAGCACTATGTTGAAGATTACAAAATAGGAATCTGAGCTAAGCATAAAAGAATACTGTAATTGATTAATCATGTTTGCTATGGCATAGAAAGCAAAGGTTGTAGCATACTTGCCATTCGTGTCCTAACTCATAATTTTTGCTCTTACATAAAAAAATGTTATGATTTAGTTATTTCTTGTCAACATACTTGTATGTTTTTCTACATATTTCACTTTTCAACCATGCCTGAGTCCCTGAATTAGTATTCTGTGACATCTTTTTTTTTTTCCTTTCTTTCTTTTTTAATGGAGTACTGGTATGTAGCCCAGGCTGGCCTCAAACTCAAAATCCTTCTCCTTGTATCTCCTGTATAGTTAAGACTACATGCATTCATCACTATGGCCAGCTGGAACTATTCTTTATAAGTCGTTCTTTATTTGGGGGTATTTGAAAACCTCTTTATGTTTTGGGGGCAGTCTCTCATTTATGAGTCTTGATATGAGAAGCTAATATTCCCAAAGCATTTACATTCACAAAATACTTGCCCCCTGGTACCTGCATCCATGTTTGCCACTCAGTGTAAACCTGTAACCTAGAGACTGGGTGTGTATTTCAACTAAAATGATGACCAAGTACACCTGCTTAAGACTGAATCAAAAGCTGTCTACTCAGAGATACAAGCTGCCCTACCTCTTCAGCATTTTGCCCATTTTGAACAAACAGGGCAGTTTTTCTGTTTGTAACAGAGATAGGAACTTGACAAAGCTAATAATCCATCTAGGAAAGTGTTCCTTAAAACTTGTCATTCAGCGGACTCACCTAGGCATCTGATCAAACTACAGATTATGATGAAAATACAGATCTGGGGGTGCTGTGAGTTTGCATTTTTAATATTCAAAAAATAGCAGGGATGCTGATCTATGACCAACAGTTTAAGTAGAATGGACCTGGGGAAGAAAAGACAGGCTTAGAGAATTCAGAGTTGGCAGAGAAGAAACAAAACTAGAATCTCATCTAGTTTCAAGTCTGATCCCTTTTGGTGAGACTATAGTTGGGACTGTGCTATGAGACAAAGCATAAAATATTTACATATATGTGCATGTATATATTTAATCATATACATGATAATTTGACATGAGCATTCATCATAAAATGATTAAATTTTTAAGGTTAACATATCCTTCACCTTACATATACAATTTTTTACAGTACAAACATTAAAGACTAATTTTTAGAAATTTTGAAATATATTTTATTAGAATATAGTTTTCAATATATTCATATACTGAAGAAAGCTTCATTTATTACAATTTAGCATACACTGTTTTCTTGTTTTGATTTTTTCACAAAGCACTGGTAGTCATATATTAATATTTCTTTGCCCACCTTTAGGATTTGTCATCTTTTCTCAGATCTTTTTTCCCCTCAATTCTTTTGCATTTAAAGAATTCCTTTTCTTGTCTTTTATCTCTCTTAAGGTAGTTGTTGATATGTTTATTCATTTTTTCTGTATTTTTAGTGATTATACTTTTATTTATGTTTTTCTTGAGTTCTAGGACCTAATTCTTAGCTTTTATTGTACTGTGTGTTGTTCTTGTACATGTTATACCATGTTTTTTAATCAGTACCGGGAATCGAACTCATGACCACCTGCTTGCAAGGCAGATACTTATGCAGCTGAGCTAAACCTCCAGCCCCTGATATCATTTTCTTTAAACCTTTTAATTAATTAGAATTAGTTACAGTTAAAGCTGCTTAACAGGCACAAATTTCTGGCATTCCTTCAGTGTGTAGATGAGTGATATTATATTCTTTATTCTTAGTTTTCTTATTAAAATGAAAGTTGCTCATCCTGGTTTTGAACTCACAATCCTCCCGTCTCAGTCTCTTGAGTAGCTAGGATGAAAGACATCTATGAGCATGACCAGCTTCATGTGTGTTATACCTATGTATGAAAGTTAGCCTCTATCATTTTAAGTTACTCATTTTCATGAATGTTGTATTTTCTGAACATTTATGGAGATCCTCACACAGATGCCTTTCCTTGCATCACAGAAGTCTCACCTCTGTTATTATTGCACTGGAAAATATAGTGTATTGATTGATGACAGCCTGGCTCTGCTCATCTTCTTCCTATGGTCCCCCACTTTTTTTGTGATTGCCCCTACTTTTGACTCTTCTGTCGTCGAGACTTTCATTTTTTATTACATTTCCCCATGGTGTCTTCTCTAGGTGGAGCCCTATCCAGAAAAGTATAGGGCAAGACAGAACTTTTCATAGTTAAATAAATGTTTATTTAAAGAATTTCACATGTAATTCGTTCAATACTCATCAAGGTCACTTTAAGGAGGTTCCTTTTCTTCATGATGATACTTTTTAAAAGAACTGATGCTTAATCCAGTTTTTTTTAGTTGCCCATAATTATTTATTTCCCCTTGAATTATGGACAAACAATGACAGCTTCAAAGCTCCTAGAATTTTATATACGAATTTCTTCTAACAGTTCACACGTTAGGAGGGCAGGGTATTGTCAAGTGCTCCCTGTCCTGTCTCCTTTAGGACTAGGTTCTTATTTTTTCAGCCTTATTACCTCAGACAAGTTGTTTATTTAAGTCCCAGCTCCTTAATTGTAAACACAAGAATCTCCCCTATCTCATAGTATTAATAGTGGGAATAAAATGATACCATTTATAAAGATCTTAATGGAATGTTTGGCAATTTATTCATGCCCTGAAAATATAAGATTACCATTAATAAGCAGTATGACCAGGCAGAAATTTAATACATTTTGTCATTAACTGTGTAATATTAACTTTACACAGGCCTTATTATATTTTATACAGCGAAAAGTCAAATCCAATTTAAAGTTAAACCAAAGTAACTTCTACCTGCACATTCATGTCTTAGCAAATGATAAATAGTTCAGAAAAGCTACTGAAACTTCTTCACAGTGCTCTCCTCCTGACCAGTAACCATTGTGTATGTTTCCCTTTATCAAAGATTAGGAAACATACAGATTGTTTACCATCTTCTCTTCTGTTTATTTTCATTTCTACCCATGTACATTCAAACAATTATGAACAAAGCAGCACTGCAGAGATTATTCAGGGATAGTTTTATTTTACTTTCAAACAACTGCAATGATTCTTATTTTGAAAAATCTGGGAATGATGTATAATTATGCATCATTAGAAGATTTGGGTTTGTTTATTCTCCCTTACCTTGGAGAGCAATTGTAAGTGTTTTTCTTTCTGCAGCAAAGCAATTACATCACTATAGCACCTGGGAAGAAACATGTTTGAGATTTTTAGATGCTTCCTTTTCCCACCTCTGTGAAGTACCAACAGTGGATCAAGAAAAGGCAGGGACTGCACAGTGGTAGGTTGTCAGGAGTGGCTCAAAGTTCAGGTCTTCATCCAAGTTTCTCTTCACTGGCTGGTGGATGCCTAGATTTTTTTTCTAGAGAGCCTGACCCTTGAATTGTCATCATAATTCCAATCTCCTGAAGGGGGACACTTTGGCCAATGAACAATGGGAGACTTTGGCCAATGAACAATGGGGAACAATGGGAGAAGACCTTGAGTGTTTTAGATCCAGGCTTGATACTAACTTTCAAATTGAAATGTGATATATTTAACACACAGATAGATATCCATCGCTCATCATTCTGTTTTGCTTTGATATGGTAAACACTGACAAATTAAAAACAGAGAGTGTGAACATTATTTGCATGGTAATGAGGTGAGCAACAGTTTAAAGGAAAGCCACACTTCTATTCATTAATTGTACATCTTGTTTTTTTCTTTTTTTTTTTTTAACTGTAGCTTCGTAAAGCAGTGATGGATCACATATCCGATTCTTTCTTGGAAACCAACGTCCCTTTGCTGGTTCTCATTGAGGCTGCAAAAAGCGGGAATGAAAAAGAAGTGAAAGAATACGCCCAAGTTTTCCGTGAGCATGCCAACAAGCTGGTGGAGGTGAGTCAGGCGAGGTGGGAGGACTGAAACTTACTGCAGATGATCCACAGATTGATGCAGAACTTACGGCTACGTATGAATGGGAATTTCAGTAGACAGACCTTACAGGACTTTATTGGAAAAATAAAGTCCTGGAACCTTCCTTTACTTAACCATCTTATTTATCCACCCCTTTCAAAGAAAACTAGCTATTAGTAATCTCTCTTTTCTCCATCTTTTAACTTTTGATGTGCTCTGAACCACGTCTGCCAATTTTCCTGAACGATAATTAAAAGGATGAAACTGAACTATAAAGGACTTTTCCAAAATAATGAATGAAAATCTTATAAATGTAGCTTAGTGACAGATGCACATGACTCTGAGTTCCAAC
Organism: Cavia porcellus; assembly: GCF_034190915.1. Lineage (NCBI taxonomy): Eukaryota > Metazoa > Chordata > Mammalia > Rodentia > Caviidae > Cavia > Cavia porcellus. Next base: position 33,495,350 of record NW_026947501.1, read on the forward strand.
CCTAGCATATAAAAAAAAATGAAACAAAATCAAAGGGAAACAAAACTTCCAAAGTGCTGAATGCCAAATTTGATTAAAGAGAGAACTGAAGCTGCCCAGTTGAAGTCTGGCACACAGTTCCTTTCCTTCCCCTGTATTCCCCTCACCACTGCACACACTGAAACACACATCAGCTGGCAATCCTGTGAGTACATAGGGGAAAAAAAAAAAAAAAAAAAAAAAAAAAAAAAAACCTCCTCCCAAACAGGTGTTTGGACTCCTGGTAAAAGGTCTTGGGACAGGACTAGTATAAACTCTGGTCCATAAGTATTTTTATATACTAATTTAATGTGGTAATTATAAATTTACCAAATTTTAAAAGGTATACATTGTACTGCAGAATGTTGAACAAATATTGTACCAGAGAAGTATTATTTAGGCTCTCTGGATGTAGGAGCTAAACACCAACGGCTTGGGGAAGGTAAGATGAGTGATGCGGTGTTAAACAGGAAGTGTGTGTGACCCAGAACCAGAGGCAAGCAGCACTGGGGAAGCTGCAAATCTAGGCAATGGGTTTCTCTGACCAGATTCCAATTTTTGCCTGACTTAAGGATTCAGCACTGCTGCCACCACCATGGAACAGTCTCACTTTTTTTTTTTTTTAATGAGCTCATTAGATATCAAATCTATTGTTTTTCTCAGAGAGATGACAGGGATGATGCTGCATTTGGTTGTGTCCTAAGCTACTGCTTTTCTTGCTGTTTGGTTAACCCAGCACTACCCATGCCTCTTTGGTTGAAGAAACATGATCATTAGGAAGCCCTACAGCAGACTTGGAGCCTCACATAAAGCTCCTACTTACTTAGGACACAGGTTAAATTATCCCCCATGACAGCAATTGCCAAGTTCTATGTATTAAAGCCTAGATAATAATCGGTAAATTTCTTGTCATAATACCAATATCTCAGGGTCACACTGACTTAGAGCCTCAAATTTGACCATATTCATAATATTAAGACAATCTTTCTGGATTGGTTTTACCTCTAAAGCAAACACTCCATCACTTCCACATTCCACAGCAAGAAACAGGGTTCACACTGGCTGTGCTATCGAAACTGTTGCAGGAAGATCATAAGTTCAAACCCAGCCTGGGCACCTCAAAATAAAAATGGAAGGGTGCATTATAGTGAGAAGACCTTTGGTTCAATTCCTAGTCATGGTGAACAACAAAAACAACAAAAATAATTCACTTGGTTGTTGAAGAATCTGGAGTCTTTTCAGCATTGAGCTCAGAAACCCTGGCCATTTCCATGTTTTGAGGTGAAGACAAAAAAGAATGAGTGGAGTGGTGGAAGCTAATTGGGGAAGGAGAAAGAAAGATGTAGTAACAAAAGTATGCAACAAACTTTTCAGTATTCATGTGTTAAAATACTATTAGTATATGAATATCCTGTCCTGTCTATAGAAGTACAGTTTCATAGGATAATTTCAGAATTCATAGAAACACTAATAAATGGTTTGTTGTAGATTCTGTAGATGAAGTTTGCAGGAATGAACTTAATGCTGCGTGATAGACATCTGTGTCAGAACGGACGGTGTCTTCCTGGGCTTCTGTGGAAAGCCTCATTTGCAGAACATATTTGAATTTCAGATTTGGTGGTTTATAAGTGTGAGGGTAAAAGTAAGAGCTATCTTTTCTACACATTGTTCCTTCTCCTATGATGGACACATCTATGGTTTCTTCTCATCTTGTGTTTATGATGCACTAGAAGTGAATCCTATCACCATGGGTGATATTTGATCCTCACCATGGAAAAGAAAACAGGAAGCTCAGGGCAGCCAGAGCTCCAGCATTTAAGAAAACTAATGCCTCACCTCCCTCCATTCTTCCCTTCACCACCCATGAGTGGTCAATGAAGCCAGATCACTCTGGAATGTCTGCATGTCCGGGAGCTGCAGAGTCTGGAAAAGGAAGTGGCCTTTGCCTGTGCAAGACCTGGCATCTTGAGAACGTTTGTAATTTGTGTGCTTCAGATAAGTTTTAAGTTTCTCTCTCCAATCTCCTTTTTTTGTGACACTGGCTATTGAACTCAGAACTTTTATATGGGTCTGCATTTGCAGTCCTATTCACTTTGAGACTGGGTGTCATTAGGTTGCTAAAATGCTCAAGTAAATTGGAACTCATGGTCTTCCTCCTTCAGCCTCTCAGTGTGCTGGTATTACAGGCACATGTCACCATACTTGGCTGTATGTCCTCATGAGTTTCTTCAGCTCTGACCTCATTGGCTGTTCCCTCCTACTTCTCAGCAAATTATTTTTATTGCATCTTTCTAATTGTTTTTAGCAAGAGAATGGATCTTTTCAAGCTTATTCCATTTGGTTCAAGGCAGAATATCTGAGAGATCTGATGAAAATAATTGATTTTTGGACAGCTGAACATGGTGATTCAAACTCATGATCTCTGCACTTTAGTAGGCTGAGGCAGGATATTATAAATTTGAGTCCTGGGCAACTTAGCAAGACTCCACCTCAAAACAAAAATAAACAAACAAAACAAGAACCTTGAAAAGTGGAGACTAAAATGTAGCTCAGTTTGAAAGTTCTGGCTTCAATCTGCAGTATTTCCAAAACCTACTTTTTACATTTTTAGTCAGATGTATGTTCATTCAATGAAAATATTAAGCTCAAATGAATACTCCTAACTCAAATGAATACATAAGTCAGTAAAAACCAATTTGAATGAAATAATGTTCTTGAAGCCCTATCTATTTCTTGTAGCTAGACACAATCTCACTCCCTTCCTTGGAACTTTAGCACTTGAGGACCCCCGATGAACCTCTACACTTCCATTACTGTAAGCCATGTAAAAGTCATTCATCACATTTTGGATACAGAACACAAGAATACATGAACTAACCTATCAATCATTGATAGTTGTTTTAGTCCTTCCACACTTCTTGACCATTGAGTCTAATGACCATCTATTCACTTTTACAACCCCTTTTATACTTTTTCTTTGTAGTTACATGATGTTGTTCCCCTCCCAGTTTATTTGGTGTTCCTAATAATCAATACCACAAAATAAATGGGGCTCAACCAGATCTATTATACAGTGCCGCAATCCTTAGAAAACCTTGAGTATGGATGATTTGAGTGAAACAAAATATTGGTAAAATATGCACAGACACTATAATTTTGTTCTTCATAATTACTTTAGCAAGAAAAGTGGGGGATTTTTGCGTGTTTCCTCCTCCTCTATATTTGTAACATTTTATGAAGATTAGATTCTCCTATTCAACCAACCCCAAATTTGCAGAGACTATTGACTAGAATCTGGTGAATTAAATAGAATGGTTTGTGATCAGTGTCAATTACAGTTGGAAATGTCTCATGGGAAACTGAATAAAATAAATGTCAGCAGTTTCTCCTAATATCCACAACCCAGCTAACTTACCCTTCTGAGAGCTGGCTGAGGGCCTCAAGCTGGGGCTGCCTCTGAGGGTGTGCTGCACTATCAAGGGGTACCTTTTGCACCTCACTTCCAAGCCAATTAAATAGAACTCCAGAGAAATGGAATACAAACTGTGGCAAAGCTATAGCTCAGCTACGTGGTCCAGGTGGAGGTGGAATGGATGTAAATTGGGGGCAAAATATGCATGGTGGGAAAAATAAAAGCTAATTTTGAAACTGCAACATAAAACTAATTCAACTGGTTTGAGCTTCTAAACTTGGTTTATGCCTTTCATCGCCTGGTTGTTCAGTCTCTCTGCCTGCTCTTCTTTCTCTCCAGCTTACAAAACACTCTGCCTCATACAAGATCCCTGCTGTATTGTCTGGGGACTTGTAGTGACTCCTAACAAGTCCCTGTCATCTTCTGGGCCTCCTTTAGTGCTTTGCACATTCAGCAGTCAAAGCAAACCGATTTCTAAACCTGCTATTAGATCATGCAGTTTCTCTGCGTGAAACCATGCAGAGAGGTCCTATTTTTCTCAGCTAAAGATCAACATTTTAGAGCAAACCATGTGGCTGGCATGATTAAAGGAAGCGCATGCCTGCAGTATCCAGGCTCACTCGGCTTTCCTTCCTGTTCCTGAAGGGCTCCAAGCTGAAGTCCGGAACCAGCCCTGGGGGGGGGGGGTGGCTGAGTTAGCTGGATTCTGCTCATGAGAATCACTAACATTTATTTTATTCAGTTTTATGGGGGGGGTACTCCCTGTGGTAGCTGACATTATTGATCATAAACCATCACATTCAATCTGTTCAATTTTCCTAATCGATGGTTTCTAGTACAACTTCAGCGCCTGTTGATTCAAAGAATTTAAACTTAGTAAAATGTTACAAATATTGTAGAGGAAAACAAATATTTCAAAACATCAACCTCTCCTGTCATCTTTTGCCTGTAGCAGGTATCATGCTTCGTGCTATCCCTAGTTTATGATCATTTTGGCCCTTTCCTGGTGAATGCCACACTCTCTCTTCCTCTTATTTCATCGTTTAGGTTTCAGCCCAAGTGGGAAGAGCTCACTTCATTTTTCCCCTCTTGGCATTCTGTTTGCCTCAGTATTGTACAAGGTGAGCTCTAAACCACGTGATGCTTCTCCTGCTGCTTTACCAATGCCTTTAGTGAAGACACCATGTCTAATTGATTTCTAGCTATACCCCAGCCTCACCCCAGTGCCTGTGCATAGCAGGTATTCAATACCAAGATGATGCTTGAAGAATGAGTAAATACAACTAGAGATGTTGCTAGTTCATCAGTCCATGAGGTTATATATTTTCATAGCATGCCTGCGGGACCCTGTGAGTCCCCTTAGAGACCAACAGTAGAGTAGCATGGTGCCTATTTAATTCTCTAATTTAATGCCATGGAGGAATTTTAAGTCTGTGAAGAACTAATATGAAGAACTCTTACTTCCACTGTTTGCCACTCAGACTCCAAAGAATGCCTGTCTAAGTCTGCTCCTGGGATAATGCCCTTTACTTCACTGTCATTTCTTCTCTTCCCTCTGACTCTTAGCCTGAGTTACAGTGTAGGTGAGGAAGATATTTGGTTCTGACAAAGTACAGAACTGAGGCCATAGCAATGATGAGTTAGACAAGGCAATGGCAATTTTCCCGTTCAGTCTGTTGACTTCACACACTTCATAGGTTCACCGTAGGAGCAATAAGAAACTACATGTGTTAGAAATGCAGAGCTGGAAAGTTAGAGACAAAACCTGAAATTCATAATTGCTGATGTGATCTGATCGTCAGTCAAGCTTGTGTTTCAGTGCTGGGTAAGTTGATCTTCTTTCATCACCCTTCCACTTGTATCCAGCAATGGCTACTGAGAGGCAGTTATGTGCTGGAGCTTTTCAGTCACTGGCAGTATCATCTTGAGAAAGTGACAAGTTCCTGCTCTCATAAAGTGTACGTTCCTTTGGGGAAGATGGAAAAAGAAAGTGGTTAAGGGTAGAACTTTGTGCAGTGGTGTGAAAGACAGCACAGTAAGAGGATGAAGAATGGCAGAAGAGGACTTGTGAGATCAGAAAAGGTTTGTTTTCTGACAGCTAAACAGAGAATGGAAGTGGAAGACTGTTTCATACTGTGTGAAAAGCAAGGGCAAAGGCCCCAAGGCATCAGGATGCTTTGCAAGCTTGAAGAACAAAAGACTGGTGGGACTGGAACCCAGGATGATGAAAATATTACAAGGATGAATTTGAGGGCTATGTCAAGATTTTGTATTTTACTTAGATATTTGGATCAATTGGAGAGTTCAGACTTTACAAGGGCTCAGCATGATCTGCCTTCTATTTTCAAGAAATATTCATTACTTTGTGGAAAATATAATGGAGAATAACATTATGGGAGCAAGAAGGATACATGATATTGCACTACTCTTACAAGAGATTATTATTGTTAGTGGAATAAAGATGGGGGAGGTGAAAAGAAATGGCTGAATCTGGGTTGTATTTCAAAGGTAGAACCAATATCCTAGATGCGAGGATATGAACCAGAGAAGAGTCTGGTTTGACTCCTAATTTTGATATTCTTCAGTAAGGAAATCAGTTGGAACTTTTGTAAAAACTGCCTGAACTCTCAGACTGCTTCTCAGTTGGCTCTGGCTGCAGTTGTTTGATAGGTGTGATCCTGACAAACCCCATACAAATGTCTTAGGTTTAAATAAGTGCAGTAGAAATTTGTAAATTCTAGTCTTTTTTCAAACTCTGAGACAAAAGATGATCAAGGAAAGCAAAATCTCATGCATTTTTTAAAAAATTGCCATGCATTTTTTTAAAAAGTACAAATGGAACATTCTCATCTTTTGTTTAATCAGAGTTATTCCCCCAATCTGGTTAACATATTTGAGATGCAACTAAGGTACTGGTATTATCTAAGGTATTATCTGTTAAATAATTCAACCATAGGAAATCCATAAATAATAACATTCTATGAAGAATTACTTTCCTTATTTCATGCATATGTTAAATTTGCAATAATTTTTTTCCTTTGTCTTTTTGAGACAGGGTCTCACTATGTAGTTCAGGCTGGCCGTGAGCTCACTCTGTACCCCTTTCTTTGTTTGGAACTCACAATAATCCTTCAGCCTCAGCCTCCTGAGTGCTGGGATTACAGGCAGTGCCACCATACCTGGCTCTAAACTTGCAATAATTTTGTTTTGGTATTTAAGAAGTTTTTTTTTTCAGTGTTACTATTTCTCCTCAAATTTCTTAACTCTTAATCCTTACTATACGTAATACTTACTGACCATATTCAATGAAGCATTACAGAATAGTTCAAGGGCCCATCCTACTATCTTAATAATTATTTAAATATAAGACTAGATTTCTTTATAAAGTCTCCATTACTTAATGCAGTGTTTTTGACAAATTTAGGGAATAATCACTATTTTGGTTCCATAGTATAGAGGAAAAAACTGAGATTTCAAGAAGTTATGCAATTGGTCTAAAGTCACATAATTAGAAAGAGGCAGAATTCACACATGACCTCATATATCACAGGCTCCAGAGACTATTCTCTATAAGCATCTGTATCCTATCATCATTATTCTATCATCACTATCCTATACTATGATCCCTCATGCAAATTTTTAATGTAATGCTTGGCCCCAAAGTAATTTCTCAAAAAATTAACTACTTCTGTTGCTGTGTATTGTACAGATATTAAACTTTGTATATCTCAAATCATATTTAAGAGAAGAGCTATAGTTTATGGCACACATTTCTGCGAGTAATCTTTTTGTATATCCTAATGAAGTAGATAACCCATGGTACTTTTGGGTGGTGATACTGACAGGAAGACAAGCTCACTCACTAGCTTCAAGAGGGGTCTTCTTTACAGCCTGCCTTATTCACATCTGTTCAAATTATTCAAAGCTATAGACTTTCACAATTGTTTGCAAAAAGTGAAATCCAAAGGTATTAAATATTTTCCCATTAAAATATATTTTGGTAATTGAGTTAACTCTGCACATACTATTTCTATATGTCATTTAGGTCTTTATAACACAGTCAATACCCTAAGGCAGGGCTACAATTATGAAACAAAGATTTTTTTCAGAAATAAGAAGAATCAACTATTAGTTTCCATGAAATTCTAGTTCACAAGAATTTAGATAAAATCTAATCCTACTTCAATTGAATACCCAAGTTATATATCAGGAGGTGAATTATTACTCTTATGATCAAATATCCAGAAAAGAGAACAGTTAAATATGTTGTCCATATCTAAGGAAAAGGGGAAAGAGAATGAACATTAAGCTTACGCTGTATGTTAGATCTTCTAACACTTTCATACGGTACCTGTTTTTAATCTTCTTAAACAATGGTTTGAGTCATTACTATCCCAGTATGGCAGATGAAAAAAACCTGAGGATCAAAGGAGCAAATAGTCTGTCCAAAGTCTCCAGCTGATAGTTATGGAGTTAAGATTGAGAAGCTCTGGGTCCAGGTTCTTTCTGATATTCCAAAGCCACCTTGCTCTCTCTGGGTATATACCAATTTATGTTTCTTAACCTCATCCACTCCTTCCCAGTTTGTCTTCATCACAATAAAATTGTAAGTGAGCACAGTGTCAGGATTTTATTAACCTACTCTTCCAGAGTAGATGAAGGGTGTAGTGAAGTCTGAGAAAGCTTCCTAGGAGACTGGGTTTGAGCTTCATAACACTCTTGCTAGATGAGACATTAGAAGATTGCATTCCGTGTTGTTGCTACAGATAGATAGGAATACTTTACCTTGTGATATACTAATTCATAGTTTTATTATTTCATCACCTATGAAGAAGATATTCTCTTTATGTTTAGGTATGTTTTATGTTGTATTTCATATTTTCTGCAACTGTTTAAAAGGACTCATACATTGTTTAGCTAACTCACAAAATCACCATGTAGCATAAGCTTATATGGCTAAGGTCACACTCATCAAAGTAAAAATGAAAAATTGTTCCCCATTAAAATGACATGGTATATTTAAAAAGAACAAGAAAGTTTTTAATTGTGTGGGGAAAAAGTCTTGAATGTTCCTTTGTTCAATTTTTACTACCTATAAGGGCTTTTTATGTCATAAAGCCCTCTAGCCAGCCTGAAGCCACAATTTGAGAAGGATGATATGTAAGGACATTGCTTTTTTGAACTAAAAACAAAATTCCAGGGTACCTCGACTCCATTAACTTTGGAAGAAAGTAAAGTTCAACTTCACAAAGCCCTGTGACCAGCCTGAGGCTCAGTGGGTATGGGGTTTTAACCTTACCTTAAAATTCACCGTGGGTCCTTTGGACCTGATGCTTGGGATATTTTGACAGTAAAACAGTCTGCCCCATGGCTATGTCAGTCATCACTTTAATTGTCTGACCCTTGAGTTTTGCATCTGACACATTTTTAAGTGCTGCCTATCCAGAACTTGATCATGTAATTCATAAATCTTTCCTGATTGCAGATTCTAAAAAAGGGAAATATCACTTTAATTATCTTGTTCGAAGGTATATTTGTGACAGACTCTGGAATTTGTAGGTACAACAGGAACATGTCACTGCAGTGGTTTCCCAGTGCCCTCATGCCTTACATGGATATAAAAACAAAGCTTGAGATGCAGCTGGTAGACATTTTGTCCCAAATCATAAAATGACCAACAATATGGAACCCAGTACTTCTTATTATAATCCCATGACTTTGGCTTAAGATTGACCTGATGTGTGAAGGACAGTTTCTGTAGCTGTTAATTAAAGTGGTTCTTAGGTATGTGGGAGCCAAAAGCAAAACAGACACCAATGCATGCCACAAAGACAAATGTACATATTTGCCAAACAGTGTTATGCTAGTTGCTAACATCAAATGTTTGCAGAAAGTAAAAACTCCTAGGTTTCCCCCTTTGACTACAGGCTCATTAGTGCTCCTTGGTAAAAGCCACAGTGCCAAAGGCTGGTAGGTGGCGTGGCATACTTCTGCACATACTACTCCGGGCTCCAAATATATTCTCAGTCCCTCAGAGCCATGCCAGTGTGTATATGTGACTATGCTCCAGACACATGTAGGTATTCTTTGATCTCAATTATATCTGAAGTACAACATGACTATCTTTAGGCAAAAATAAAAGTGATGTTTTAATTGACCTTTAATATAAAATCCAAGTGAAACTGTTTGTAATACAAATGAACCTCCCAGAAATTCCCTCACTGCCACTTTTAACCATATTGCTGCCCTCTGTGGCTCCTATTTAAAGATTCTGGAGCTGCCACAGGGTGTGAATGTCACACATCCAAGGTGCCTGGGAATTGAGTCAATATTTTCACATAATGCCAGTTGCCACCAAAATATAGTTACTTACACAGACTGACAACTTGTTATTTTCTGTGCTAAAACAATAAGAGCCTCATGATTTATCTTTTACATTTGTTTTTCATCTGAAGGATGGATATGACTTTCCAAATCTGTAAGTTATCCACAGAGAATGATTTGCTTACCAAGTTGAGAGGCATCATATCGGTACCTACCCACACCCACATAGCTTTTCTACGGTTTTAAAAATTAAAATATTTGAGAAAATTAAGTTCATAACTTAATTATAAAATACCAGAAGTTTTAATTGCAAAGCCTGTAATAAATGGACAAAAATGTGTCTTAAATTGCCTCTATAGAAAAGGTCCTACCGATTTTTTGCACAATGTCATGATAGTTTCTATCGGGAAGCTGAGGTCTTCGGGAACGGAAATGACAGCAGGGCAACAGAGTTTCCTCTAGATCAGTAGTTTTGCAAACTAAAAATAGGCAGTGATTTGACCTATCCCCATGCAGCACTCAGCTGAAGAGGCTGTTTTGATCCCCACAATCAAGTATGTCAAAAAGTCAAGTCTTTTCAAGTAGGTGCTTTAAACTAACTCAGTTATATAGAACTTAAAAAAAAAAATTGCTATTTACAACCAAAGTGGTGTGTTTTTTGAGTGCCTTTTCTATAGCTATGACCCCAAGCAGATGTTTGTCCCCAGTAGAGGACAGCTAATATTTTATCCTCCTACCTATCTGGGAGATAGAAGGTGAATGAATCCTCCTCACCCAGGTAAAGTTCAGAGTGGACAAACCCAAAGCCAAATGCTCAAATAATGAGGCAGGCAGGGATTAAAGACAGGCCGCGTTCTTGCAGAGGACTCAGGAAATACAGCCAGGAATAACTCAGGAAGTAGGGCTCATGCAGATGCAGGGAGGTCAAAAGCTGAGGCAAGCAGGAAAGGGAAGAGTGAGAATTCATTTATTGGAGAAAAGTGGGGAGAGGGAGCTCTGACTCAGGCAGAGAAGACAGGGAATCTGGTTGCTCCTGCAAACCGCTCTATCTGATAAAGCTCTAGTTCCTCAGTTAAACCTGTACTGTTGCTTTGTCCTTGAATTTTGTCTTGAGGACATTTTCCTACTTTCCCTGATTTCACAGACTATCTGACCTCTGTTGTTTCTCCCTAGGATCCTTCTGTTACCAGGAATCTTTCAAAAGGGCATTCAATATGTTTGTAGATTTCAATGCCTTATATTTCGACAAATGCTGGTTGTGGGATTGTTCTTTATTTTGCTCAACGGTTTTGAGGGGGGAAATTGACTATGCAATGAACCTTCTTTGCTTTTTGCTTGGAATTTTGAGAGTAACAATTGCTTTTCTCAAAATGAGAACAATCCAACCTTTGTCTCAGTTGTTTAACTAGATTTTTTGGAGGAAGAATTTTTGTTCAAATACCATTTATGAATGCTGCCTCAGAATTCTGAAGCATTTCTCACAGTCAAAAAGTACTAATCACATTTGTGCAAGTGGTTTTCTTGCCCAGAAAAGTCAAAGTGTAAGTCCATAAAGAAAGTGTCGAAGTTAATATTTCATCAGTTTATGTGGGAGAACTTCAGTGTGACATGACAATTTCTATTACAAGTTGCCCCAGAAGGTGGAAAGAAGTTAAGTGTGGTTTTCATTTTCACATAGCTGTTTGCAATTTTCTAACCCATTTCTTCCACAATAACTTTTCAAAGAGCTAACACATTGCTTTGATCAAAGGAATTTCCAATTTTGCAGAAATCTAGTGTAGCAGTAGCTAGTTGGACTTGTGACTGGTTACCACTCTGAGGCAAAATGTTTAGTTGCTAATGTTAATTTCAGTGGTACTGCCTTCTACTTTGAATAACTTGCTTACATGGATAATGATTATGAATGTGAAAGTATTTAATGAAATACATACAGTTCTCCTACAACAGAGTATTTCAGCCTCCTCCTTACATGCTTCTTGTAAAGTTGAGGTTGGGGAACTACTTTTGTCTCATAAAATGTTTCCTACTGTCTATGGCCACAGTGGCATCTCCCCTATCCAGTTGGGACAAGCAGAAATCCCTCAGACATTGCTAGTAATCCCATGGGAGACAAAATGATCCACATCAGCACAGAAGTTCTCTATTTTCTTTATAAAATGTTAAAATAAATATAGGTATCCTAAAATTCAAAACATATATATGCAGTGCTACATATTACAGTGACTATTTTGCAGAACACATTTTTTGATCTGAATAAGATGACCAGATAACTCAAAAAATAGGAGAAGCTTTGCTTCATAATTAAAATGATCTTGAAATTATTGTTACTCAAAACTTTCATCAGTTTCTATCCTAAAGTAATTTGGTGAAAATCTCTTGTCCCAGAATTACTTCCCTATGATCTTTAATGCTGTCTCTAATGTCACAATTTACAAATATGTCCAGGTTTTCTGAAACTTTGTCTAGAGACACTCAACTGTAGCTCAGATAATGATATCTAATTACAATGAACTCTGATTTCCTTTTAACTAAGGCAGCTGGCTGAAAGTAAGCCTCCCATGAAAAAGGATAGGAACAAGTAGGTAAGTCATAATATGCAGGTATATTCTGGACCTACACAAAGAACAGGCTGGAAGATGACACAATCTACCCCATTCATGTTACCTAGGAAATCCAGGACAGGTTATTAAATGAGAGTAGAAAGCAGGTATACTATATATTCAATAAATTCTTATTAGTTGAGAGTTAAATTTGGGATGCATTTCTCTGGTTTGGCCTAATCTCTATCTACTTTCATAATCTAAATTCTCAAGTTATCTCTTAAAAAGAAAGAAAAAACAAATGTCTATGTATTTAAGAGCTGTCCTCTCAATCTTAACTTCTGCTGTTTACTTAGTCAGGAATTTCTTTCCTATGTTACTGTAGTGACCACCTGCATTACTTTTTGAATGAAAAGTTGTAAAACCACAGGAGATTACTAAGTAGCTACAGAGAAATATGTGCTGTGGATCCAGTAAGTCAGTCTCATCCCCGGGTCAGGACAAATCACAAAGGACCACATGTATCCTTGGGGTCCTGGTCGTCAACCTCAGCTGCCTTCTTCTCTGCCTGAGAAGGCAAGCAGGTGTTTGTAGATGAGACTGTTCAAGTACATCAAGGGACAGACAGACACTACTTCCAGGCTGGAGATGCTAATTCTAGATAGCACAAGGCCTCACTGCTCACACTGTGATCCCTGGTTTTTACTGAGAGCTGATTAAAAATCCTGAGTATCAAGTACCATTTGTCATCTCATCTGCATTGTAACAAAATTCCCATGACATCCAAGTTTGTGAAACATTGACATGAAAGAGATTTTCTAGAATGTATTCGCACAAGAGGGAAAAGAAATGTGGAAGCAAATAGGTTGTGGGACTCTCCTCACACTGCAGCTCCTTCTGCGAGCCTGCCAAGGCACATCAGCACGGAGAAACATCACATTTGAAATGGTGAATGACATCAGACCTTGTGGTAGGGAGAAGAATAGAAGAAAAGTGTTGTAATTAAAGTGTGGCTACAGAAAATGGGGGATAACATGATGAAAGCAACGTTTTTAGTGACTACTTTGGATCAGTCTTATTATTTTTAATGCTAAAATACAGATATGTTTCAAATAGCATGTTAGCCTATAAAATAGCATTAGTCTCCAACTTACCCTGTCTGGGGCAGTCCAGAAATGCTTAATTACTATTAAGTCACTGCTTATTTACCAAGTCTACTTGATAGTATTAGATTTTTTTTTCTGTCACTTGGTTCAAATCTATTTGATCAAATGTGGACATTTCTAAACCATAGGCACTATATTCATTTGCTGGTGTTGCCATAATAAAATACCACACACTGGATGGCTTAAACAACAGAAAAATATTTTCTCATTGTTCCAGGTGTTAGAAGTCCAAGGTCAAGGTGTCAGCAGGTTTTATGGTTTACATACAATGTGTCCCTCAAAATTCTCACGTGTTTGAGGGTGATTGGGTCATAGAGGATGAGTTTGATAAGGGAAGGGTCCTGGTTGGAGGTGTGGCTTTAGGAGCATCACCTGGAAGGGCATAGTCCATCCCCAGCTCCTTCTTTCTCTCGGTGATTCCTGTACCATAGGACAAGCAGCCTTCCTGTGCCTTCTGTCATGCGGTTTCTGTGTTGCACCCTCCCACGGACTGAGTCCTCCAGAAGCCGTGAGCCAAAAGAAGCCTCTCCCTCTTTTAATTGCAGATGTCAGGTATTTTGTTCCAGGGTAGGTAAAGTGATTTATACAGCTGGTTTGTTTTTCTTCTAAGGTCTCTCTAGGTCTTACAGGAGGTACCACCTCACTATGTCTTCACATGTTCTTTCCCCTCAGCTTGCACATCTCTGGAGTCTTCTTTTGTGTTTAATTTTTTCTTATAAAGGTGCCAATCAGCTTTCATTTGGACCCACCATAATAACCTCATTTCAACATTGTCACTTTCTGAAGGATTCGGTCTTCAAGTACCATCATATGCTGATGTCTTGGGAGTTAGGGCTTCAATATAGGAATTCTGAGTGGTCACAGTTCAACCTATATCAAATACCAACTTCCTCTTTTCTGCTTTTTTTTTTTTTTTTTTTTTTTAACCAGTAATTGATCTTAGGACATTGCATTTGACAGGCAGGCGCTTGCACTGCTGATTTCTATCACTGGCCCTGATATTCCCATTTTGAAGGGCTAATATTTTAATTTCTACTCATTTTTTGTGGTGGCCATTGCATACCTCTGACATGAATTTTATTATGGTCTTGGTCATCACTAATCCTGGAACAATTTTCTTAGATACTCTAACCATGGAGTGTTTAAGAAAGAATAAAGAACTAATTCTGTAATAGAAATTCTTATACCTTTAAAAAACTTGGTCTCTTCAAGTATGTTACAGAGAGAAAATATGACCACATCAAGTTGCAGTCACCTGAGTTTGAAGACAAACTCACACAGGGTAATCAGTCACAAACGATTTTCCTCAGTTTAACTACTGCCTCCTACACCTGAAGCAGAGATCTGTGAGACTTTCTCTCGGCTCTAATGTATTCACCAAAGCCTGTATCTTTTCTTTCTAGGATTAATCACCAAGTCCAATCCCATGCAGCCACTTTGATTTTCTTTTTTCCATCCTATATAGTCTTTTTCTTTTCTCCTCTGTGTCAATATATTGCCCTTGAAATCAGAAAGACCTTATTTTAAAGCATGCTGAAAACCACAAAAGACAGTTCTTGCTGAAAAGGCTTAGAGAAGGTTAAAGGATGCCTTGCAGGACACTCCTCAACTGTGCCCCATCTGGGACTCAGTGTCTCCTGCTGGAGCAGCTGCTCCTTTATCCTCAGACTGTGCCTGTCCCCACCCCTGGAGAGGGAACACACATTTTTAAAATCCAACTTTTTCTTTTTGATAGATGAATAAAAAGTTCACTGAAAATTGTACAAGTAAATACAATACAGTAGGAATGGAAAGAACAATAATGATACTGGATATATCATGTAATTATGAGCTAGATGCTCTCGAGTCTAAATAATAACCACTTTAGGGCCTTTTGCCAGCTGCATCAACTGCAGTGAAGATATCTTCTTATACACAATGATTTACCCTGCCAGTGAAAGCAGGATAAACGTATCATCAACTTATTGTTTCACTTGCACTGTGGCATATTAACATTAAGATATTTGCAAAAAAGTGAAGCTTTTATGAGTAAATGAAGCATTTGTGCAGCTATATGTGTTTGACAATACATAGTCATGTTTCTCCGGCATTCTCATATTATTCTAAAAACACTTTCATCCATATATACTTGGTCCTTGATACAGTTCAGTGAGAGAGAGAGAAGTCAAATTGTTTCCCTAAGAAATGCCATACCAACAGGTGTTAACATACATGATTCTACAATATAAATGTTCATGCTTATAAAGTCTGCCAACATTAATTGAGCCTCTACTATAGATTCAATTTTTTGACTTTGTGAGCTATATTAGTGAATAAAGCAGATGCCTCCACATTTAGGTAGCTTAATTTTAATTTCAATTGTTAATGCTAATTGTATGAAACTTTCAGTAAGCCATAGACAATAGGCAAAGTAAGTATATAACTTATTTAATGCTTGCTGAAAAGTGCTATGGGAAAGGAAAAAACTGAACAAGAAGGAAGATTGAGAGTGTGTGGTTTCAATTTTAAGGAAGGCTGTTAGAGCAGGCTATAATGAGAAAATGTCATTGGGGCACAGTTGAGAAGTTGTTTCTGGTGTTTAAGTAATTTGTTCACAGTGTCTTCCTGCCACCTCATGGTTGTAGTACAGTAGATTATATATCCTGGAACAATTTTCTTAGAAACTCTAACCATGGAGTGTTTAAGAAAGAATAAAGAACTAAAAAAGTGTTAGTGTGAAGTAGGGTAAAACTGACATTTTCTTTCCACTGAGTCATGGCAAACAGGTAATTTCAGTGCCTTCTGGCGAAAAGTTTCTTCAAATTTTTTGACAGTATAAATAAAATAAGTAAAAGATTTCTCTGGTAATGATAAAAATCATGACTGTCATGAGCTTATTGGTATTTCTTCCAAAATACTCAATGCATATTTGGATACAAAATGGTTCATGCTATCAAACACAAAGTTCTATTTGTTCCTAGGAAAGTTCCAGAAGGACCTTGTAAATGGAGACAGTTGTAGTTTGGGATTTGCAAGGAAAACAATTAGATACAGGACACTAATTTACAGGATTATTTATAGTGATGACAAAAGGAATTAAATACAAAGAAAGTGCAGGGAATCTGTCCACACACTGAAAACCTGGAAAATCCAGCTGAGGGTCTAGGTCTTACAGCAGTGTCCTGCGTGAGTCCAGCTGAAGACCTAGAACCCATGACAATGTCCCCCATGAGTCAGACTGAAGAGCAGAAGACAATGACTCATGCAGATCTGTTTCACAGATCTGTGCTGGGAAGGCCCCAAAATCAGCAGTGGAAGCTATAAAGTCTATGCCAGCAGGGTGAAAGATCTGTGCCAGTAGGTTGTGGGTTCTGCACTGGAGTCAGGATCCAACACAAAATAAACAAAAGGGCTTCCTGGAAAAGTACCACAGCCATCCTCAGCAACAGTAAGGTCCTGGGCTCCTCTTTAACTGGGTTCATATCAGGAAGCCAGTGTGACAAGCTTCGCCTGGAGATTGAGCAGCACACATCTTCCCCTCTGGAGCCAGGAAGCAATACTCAAAGTAAGGACCAGAGCTCCCCCAAAGTGAACCCAGCCATTCTCAGCAACAAGGTCCCATGTTCCTGCCATAACAGCCGGGTTCATATCAGAGAAGCCAGTATAACAAGCTCCTCCAGGAGAAGCAACAGCTCCAAGAGAACCAACAGCTCCAAATAACAACATTTAGGAGGATCTACAACACTATTCTCCTTCTGCAGGTCTCCTTTTATGCTGACAATAGTCCTCAGGTGGGCCATCCACACACAGCACCATGCTGATTCAGTTCATCTGGTATTTAAATTGACCATCAGTTTTCAAGTTACAGCAGAGACCCAGGTCTTTACTTCTGAGAAAGCATGAAAAAGGATAGAGAGATCTTCTCAAGCATAAGCAGGTGCCTACTTGAGTAGCAACAAAGTGGGAACTGAGGAATCTGTGACATAAGTGCTAAGCTGTGACATAAGCACAGCTAAGATTCCTCAGCAGGTCCCTTCATCCTGTGATATTAAATTCTGTCCTGTGATCTTGAACTTCTTCAAATAGACAAACTAGGACAGGTTTGTGTCGTAGACAGTCCTCAATTTCAATGACTTACAACAGTACAGATCCCGCTTTCCTTCATAAATTCCCATTAAGATTTATATGGTTATTTGGGAGCCCTTGTTTCTCTCATGATCCTTGCTAGAGGACGTGGACTTATGGAGTGGTTACTGTTTGGAACTCATCAGTATTTGTGATTGAGGAAAAAAAATGAATATAATCAATCATAAATTCACTTCTAAAGTTTCCACTTGGAAATAACACACATATTCCTTGATTCCCCATTGATTTAAAAAAGTTTACTTGGATAGAAGTATATGAAAGCATTTCTTACACAATGGCTGGAGAGAGAGCCAGAATATCTTTGAATCATGCAGAAATTAGTGTAGGAAGTGAAAATATGAAGGTGGTATTATAAAGACTTTCAAAAAGATTATTGGAGAAAATTCATTTTTTATTTGATAAAGCGTCCTTTTGCTGCCCAGTTTGAATATCTGGCTCATTATGTGGAGTTCTTCATTTTTCAAGTGAAAGGCAAACAAATTCTTACAAAGATTTGAAATTAAATGGAAATTTTTTAAGACTGACACAGATGAAAAATACTTAGTATTGTTGATCATACACATTGCATAAATGATGATGTGATATTCCCAGAAGTTCACATTTGTTTAAAAACAAAAAAGCAGTCTCAACTTGCAAAGACAAGACTAAAAAAGAAACAAACAAAATTACTGCAACTTTTCTAGCCTAGCCAGTACTTTGTTTTTCAGTATCAGAAACTTCTGTTATACAACTTATTAGGATCTATGAATTCTAAGGGTAGAAATAGCTGACAAAAATTACCATTACAGAAGCAATGGATTTAGTAAAAAAAAAAAAAAAAAAAAAAGAAGATAAAACTGAGTAGGTTAAATATGTGTCTAATCACATAAAATGTATAAATTGAGCCAGGAATCAGACAAGATGCCAGAGGTCAAACAGAAATTAAAGACATAATTCAGAAGAAGCAAAAGACGGGGAAGTCTGCATCAGTGTGCAGCCAGAGACACCCATGTGAGCAGAGCATCTTTCTGAAAACAGAAACTGGAGGCCAGTACTTGAAGGTTGCACATGGGATGTCAGGCGGAAATGAGTTGCACTAAGGTGATATTCCACTGAGTTTGCTTACCTGATTTTAGTGCCAGAGAGGCCTGAGAGAAAGTAGAAACCTCTGTTTAAACTCACCACTTAAAGAAATTTTCCACAATGTATATATGTATTTCCTTGATGCATCATTCTGCAAAAGCAGTGAAAGTTTATATTTAAATGTGTAATCTAAATACAAGCTAACTTCATGTAGATCTTTGACCAATCTCTGTAGAATAACATATACACTAAAAATATAAAAGCCTTGAAGAATCTCGAGTGTAGTTTTGACTGATAGAGTAGAAGGATATATGGGAAATTACTTAGAAAAAAATTTCCCTTAAAACTACCTCTAGCAAACTGTCCCTTTCATCAATATAATTCATCATGCCACAAGTCCAATTTCCTCTGACGGGACATAGGGGTCAACAGCTAACCTGGGTTCCAGCTACCTCGATTGATCTTCGTTCTCACACTGACTTGTTGGGCTGTCTTTAGCTTATTAAAGCTTTCTATATATTGTTAAGCTCATCTATAGAGCAAGAGTAATGATTGAAGGGCTTTATGCATGATATAACTTATCGGAACAAACCTAGAACAGGACATTGCAAATTCTAATAAACATTTCATTATTTTTACTATTAAATTTAGGACAAAGCACTTATAGACCTCTTTCTTTATTTGTTCTCATTTTTTTCTGACCTTCTGTATCTTTATTCTCATCTGGGTCCTACTCATGGCCTCTTTCTTTCTAACTTGCTTATCCCTCCATCTCTATATGGAAGAGGTTTGTGTTGTCCTTAGGAGATAAGGACGTAGGACAGGTCTACAGATCTCTACCTTTGTGATATTTTGTCTTGGTCACACATCCAGCAAACCCTGCTGGGTGCATATGACTAATTTTCCAATTCCTTCTGTATTGGAAACCTTTACTATTAACTAGCATGTCTAAAATTGTAGGACTAATTATACAGCATTTGGAACAACAAATGGACTCTCTCTCTAACATCCCAGCAGTCCTAATGTCCTCCAGTCTTTCTTTATAGTTTTAATGATTAATTGCTGAGAAGTTGCAGTTAAAACTTTTTCTTTGATCAAAGTCTTCTCACTTTATTCAATATACTATTTACCCATTTAATTATGGAGTGCTGACTACATGGTAGACTTTACGTATTTAATACATGATTGCATTTAATCTTTGTGATTAGCTCTGTGAGACAGAGTGGTTTTCTGGGAATAGTAAACCTAAGACCCAGATAATTCGAGTATATCATATAAAGTCACACATGCAGTAAGTGATAGAGTCAGCTTTTGAACCCTGGTCAACCTGAATCTAAAGCCACCTCCAGCGAGTTCTTTTCATTCTTAATATGGGAGGGAAATGAATAGCCTGCTACTCTGTCTACACTACATTCTCTCTGACAGCTACAGTGTTGGTTAGGTCACTGTTCTCTACATGTAGTTTGGCCAAATAGGAAACTTCATCTGTCTTTGATAACAAAACTATTTCATGGCACAGTTGATACTACAGCCTCATTTCCCTTGTAAGGAATCCTGTGAATATAATGTGCCTGGATTAAAACACTAATGCTATGTCTTTCTACTTGTGTGACTTGTTGCAAGCTATTTTCCCTGTTTGTGCTTCAAGTTTCTGGTTATTAATATGGGAATAATAATAATAATAATAAGTGGCTTCCTAGAGCTTTGTGATGAATACTTGGGGAATGTCATGTAAATTCTTAGAACCATTTTGGTATGTAGCAACTGCTCCGTAAACTTTTCTTCGTCATCATCATTAGAATTGTTATTATTACATTTTATTATAATCGTCTTGTTGTTAGTCTCGAAGCTGTAGCTCAGGGTTACATTTCTCTTAATTATATTCCCAGCTGGAGAAGGAGCCAGGGCCAGCTACGAGCAAATTCTGTCACTGATTAAGGACAGCAGAACACCAGTTCTGCAAGCGAGCCTCAGGGAGAAAGGTGGCATTGCCCCTCTTCTGTGGTTTTCTGTCTGAAGCACTCAGAGGATGAGGGCAAGAGGACTAGTAACCTGCAGAAGTGTGTACATCCTTGTTATGGGGTCACACAGATAATAAGAATCACTTGTTTATTGTCTTGTAAAGGCAGTAAACAAGTAGGTGTTCCTGTGGGTCATTCTTGTAACTCTGCACACATCAGCCCACAATCCCAAGCTTCAGCCCTTTTGCTGATTTCTTTTAGGCCTCCTTCCGGGACAGTAAGATGTGGTCAGTTGGCATTAATGGTCTATATCTCACAGCTACTCATTAATTGATGAGTACTTCTTGGGATAGACCACAGGGCAGGAGCAATAAATTTCAATTGCTTGTTTATTTTACTGCCCAGCCATATTGACATAGAGAAAGTCTCTGCCAGAACTGCCAGGCTATATTATAAATGCTCATCATTTCAAACCAGCTGAAAACCACTTAGGAAATTCTCTTTCCTTACACCCTCTCTATCCACAGCCTGACCCTCATGAACAGGGGAGTCCCGGTTCCATCTTGCATTTGCTGAGCATCTGCCCAAATCTCTTTCCAAGGAGCCCCAATGCCTTGTGATCAGTGATGACGAACTTTAAGGCCATGAATCCTTTGTCTTTTTTTCTTTTTATCTTACATATTTCCTTTCTATTAAATGGAGATCTTACCACTTTCTCTTCCTATGGAAGACAAGGTAAGAATTTAATTAGCTCAAGTATTTATATTGTTTCCCCTCCCAAGCAAACACCTTTGAGTGGCTTCAGGGAAAGATCTAAACAAAGGATTTCTTCACTTTCACCATCCTTCCTGTCTTCTTTTCTCCTATTTACTAATCCATAGGCATCTGAGAACAGAGAAGAAAGTGACCTTAACTCTGGTGGGAATCGAGAATTTCCATCTGTATCTCTCCTCAGCACCTTCTAGTATCCATCGCAGAAGGATGATGAGGGAGACTGCAGCAAGGAACTGAAATTTACAGTCTTTATTCACATTTTTAAGATCTTACTTTGGAATCTTTAATGGGTACAAAGATGAATTTGTAGCCCCGAAGCATTAACAACCAAGTAGAATAAAGATAGCTTTTCTTTGAGACCAAAGTTCACGTGACCATGGTTTGTGCCTTTGTGAATAAACTGATGTTCTTTGGTGTATTTTGTAGAAAGAGAGGCTGCTTTTCTAAGATGGCAAGACCGTCCAGGAGGCTGAACAATCCTCCTGCTCTAGAGTTGGGTCAGGTGGCTTTAAAATAGAAAACAAGGTGTAATTTCAACCCATAGTATGATTAATTCAAGCTGACAAAGCAAGGAAATTAATTTTTTACATTGCCATTCATTTCTTTTCTCTAAAATCAGAAAATATTTATTGAGCACTGTCTACCAGCTTTGCATAAAAGCTGAAACAATAAGCATAAGATATAATCTCTGCTCTTATCATTAAAAATTTACTTGAAAAGACAAAGCTAATATTCATGTTCAAATAGAAAGACCCTTAACCTGGAAGCAGGAGACCTCTGGTCTTGTTACAGTTGAGCAGTGTGTGGTTAAATGAAGATGTCCTAGAATTGGGTTTCCAGAGCGATAAAATTAGACACTGTCATTCATTTCTTGGGAAAATCCTTTGCCCCACATCGATTTTCTCATTTGTAAATTTGAAGTTAATAATAGTGCCCAACTCAAAAGCTTGTTGAGAACTTAAAGTTATGACTTGGCTAGCATTATATTCAGGCCATATTATGTATGAGATATTATTAGCTTGATATTTAAGGAAAGGCTTTGAAGGTCTCTGGGAAAGAAAAGAGACCTGACATGTGTTATGTGCTTCTTGAGCCCTAGGTGCCAAATGGAGCACATCATGTAGGCGTTTTTATATATCTGCACAAATTGCTGGTAAAGTGGGTTAGGGAGACATGAAAAGGTTAAAATAGCTTTATATAGTTTCCTATCTGGTTAAGGACAAAGTTGGTCTTCAAACTCTGATTTCTTTTGATGATTTGCACTTTCTACTCTCACGTCCGCTCTCTGAACCTCAGTTTCCCTAGTGATAAAACACTTGCATAGATCAGAGAGGTGCTGAATTCAACTCTAAATTGTGAGACTCCATTTCATGCAGTCTTGTAATAAAACTGGATTTTATGTTAAGAGAAAAAAAGGTGGGAAAATTCACAGACAGAGGTCTAGAAGTATTATTTCATGAAGAGTCAGTAGAATTTGGCGATAGGGAAAAAAAAAGGGTATTTCTTATATATAAATATTAGAACAAGAATGGGGAAAGTAGGTGGTGGATGAAATGAAAAAAAAAAAAGACTCTTACCAAGAGCAGATTGTACTGAGGAAAGAGAGAAAATAGGGATATTTTCCTTTCCATTACCTTAACCCAAGATTTATCAACCTCAGCTCCATTGACATTTGAGGCAAGATCCTTCTTTGCTACAGAAACTGTCCTGTAAACTGAAGCATGCTTGTATGGCTTAACTTTACATGAGACCATGTTTGGAGATGAAGTCTTCAGTAGATAATAAAGTTTCTATGAATTTATCTAGTATAGCCCTTATGATGGGATTAATTTCATGGTAAGAAAAGACACCAGAAAACCAATGGCTGTGGAAGCCACAAAGTACATCTTCAACAAAACTCAATCATGCAACATCTGACCTCAGCTTAACAGCCTCCAGAATTGTGAGACAATAAATTTCTGCTGCTTAAACCACCCAGAGTATAGTATTTTGTTATGGTCTCCCCAGCAGATTAAGACAGCTATATTGTACTATCCTGGGCTTTACTCGTGAAATACCAATAGTGTTCTACAGTCACAACAATTAAAAATGCAATCCAGACGTCGCCTATATGCCGGTGAAGGTCAAATCACCTCTGTTATGGCTTCTGTCTAGATGCACCCCAAACCCTCGTATGGTTATCGGGTTCTTCAGAGGTAGCTGAATCTCGCTTCTATGATGCTGTGATTATGTGTGTGATGCTAGAATAAGAGTGTGTACTGAGTGGCTTGCTATAGTTTCCTGTTTAATAGTGGATAGGCCCACTGTAGGTATGGGTAGCCTGGATGGATATAAAGGGAGAGAAAGAAGGCAGGCCTGTTTTGCCTCTTTGCTGCTTTCTGCCCACCATGAGCTGTTTCTCCTTTGCAATGCCCTTCTGCCACGGTCACGCTGCTTTGGAATCAACCAGCCATGAACTGAAACCTCTACAATCCGTGATCTGCAGTAAACCTTCTTCCTCTGACTTGGGGTGTTGAGTATTTTGTTTAAGCACTGAGCAAAGTAAAAAAAGTCACCCTCTTTCTGAGAAACAGTCTTAACTTTATCTACTCATCATTTAGGTGATAACTCAAGGATGGGAAAAATTCACTTCATCATCTCCAAGCTTAATTTTCCTGCCTTGGAGGTAGATATATGGATATCTATATTTGTACTGTAATGATATTTATATAGGTGTATGTTTATACTACATAATGAGTACATTCATCCCAGGGAAATATATATTTTTATAATAAGTGATTCTCAAACTTTATTGTATATAGGAATCACCTGGGGGGTGCAGAGGTAAAAGTCCTTAATTTAGCATCTAACAAAAATTCAGGGCAGTGGGCATGGATTAGAAGACAAAGATCATATTTTCATAAGTTTCCACCACAGGCAACTTTACCCAGCGCAGAGACACTTCTTTGAAAAGCACTGGCACCATCAATATAGTCAGAGGCAATGCTGACATTCTTTGCATAATGGAAAACACAGCATTGGGAACCAGTAATTATAGATGTGAGGCTGTATTTCTTTATTTACTTGGAGTCATAAATAGCCCGTGCTGTTAGATGTCCTAGTTTCAGCTGCTATCCTCACTTACACCAGGTGTCACATTGGATGAATCACTGTATAACCACTTTTTCACCTGTAAAATGGGAATATTGTTAGCATCTACCTCATAATTGGCACCACGTGTGAGTGGACACATGGTGGGAATGTTGTCATTGTTTCTGCAAAAAGTATTATCATCAATGAATGTATAAAGTTAATGGCAAAAGATAATTAAAAATGGTTTGGGTGGTTTTCATAGCAGCACTAAAAGGGAGTCCCTGGACTTTCTAGAAGCTTGCTACATTTAAAGCAGGTTACTTTTTCCTGACTTCATTGTTCTTTTGAATCACTTGGGAAATTTGCAAAACATATCTCCCCAACCCTTGCACCCAAGACAGTCTAATTTGCGATGTGTGAAGTGAGGTATAGGAATCTGTGCTTTAAAGATCTCTTCAGGAGAGTGTGACACACCCATCTGAAAGACTACACGTGGAAATAGCTTTGGGAAAAAAAATGTTCTGGAGTGTTTGAACCTGACCTCTTCATTACACAGAACTACAGAGTGTGATAAATGGAATCCTGGACATGATCTTTAAGGTCTATTCTTCAAATGTTGTAGGCACGGTTCAAACATGTGTGAAGTCTTGTTTACACAGTTGATGTATGTCACACATTCTCTTTACCTTCCAGCTTTCTTTGATTAATTTAGAAGTTTGCCAAATTGTAGTCTCAAAAAAAATATTATGTAAGTCTTTGTTAAAAGAGATAAAGAGAACACACTGGAAACCTAGTCATAAAACCCCTTTCAACAGAAGATTTCAACAAGTTAAGTAGAGAACTTCAGAAAAACATTTTTTTTTAGAAAATTCTAAAGTCAGCATAGAATCTTAATAAGAAAGAATCCCATCATACAGAATTTTAAAGATGTAAAAACATGCATTTTTGTTTGTTCTTTATCCCTATTCTTCATCAAAAAAATTTTTTAAATAGAAAAAAAAGAATCCTGTCTGGAATTTCTTGGAGAAGGAAACAAGGATTTTGCTTGTTTTCTTTTCTTTTCTTTTCTTTTTTAAGCAAACGTGTCCTGATTACACTGACAATCCTTAGCACACACCCAAATCTCCCCAGCTTTTCCCTAATGAGTCGGATGTGTATTATGACAATCACAAATGTTCTTTATCAAAATCAAAGACATTGTTGAAAATAGAAGTTGAATGGCCTTCCAGTTCAATGGTAAATCTTAATTCTATGCATAGTATCATTTTTTTTGGTTAATCTTATTGAATATTTTAGGAGAGAAATTTTGATAGACCAACTTTTTCCCTTAATAACTAAAAGCCCCTTTAGTATACTGTTTTTCTGAGTGGATTTGTTTGTTTTTGTTTTTGACCTTGTGCGTCCCAGGCAGCGTCTGTTCAGCTGACTCCATCACTGGCCTCTACTACAGCTTTCTCTGTAGTTCACTTTTTCAAATGAACCAAATTCTTCCAAACTAATATGTCTTAACACACGTAGTAAGCAGGAATTTAGCTCATGCAATCATAAATATCACCTGTTTTCTTTTTCTAAGGCAAACAGAAGACTAGCAGGAAATTTCTTACTGTGGAATTATTGCTCTGATTTTTGTCTTCCCGCCTGGCTGGGAGTTTCTGCTCCATTCATACAAGATCATGCACAGGTGTTACAGAATTCCGTGAATGCAAAGATATGGTGATGTGAGCTGTGTTTGAGAAGCATATTTGCCTATTCCGGCAGAAGGATAATCACTAGTGGGGTTTTTCCTCTTTTTCTCTTTCTCACTTTGGAAAACAATTGCTCTTTCCACCCGCCCCCTTTCTTCTTCCTTGGCCACTTGAGGATGACTGCAATTGAATGATTCCCCTGGTGCACTTAAACATCCAAACAAAGGCAAGCATGGGAGTTTCCTTTAACTTACTCTATGAACCACTGGGAATGGAAGGGCTTAAGAAAGGAACACGTGGATGAAGAACAGGTGTGACTCAGAAGCCCATTTATCTAAGAAGAAAGAGACAAGAAAGTATCTTTGTTGTGGTTTTGCAGTATTAGGTATTAAACCCAGGGCCTTCACTCTAAATTACATTCTCAGCCCTTTTTTTTAATTTTTGTGTTTTATACAGGGATTGGCTAAATGACTGAGGTGCCCAGGTCTGATACAAACTAATAATCCTTCTGCCTAAGCTTCCCAGAGTGCTGTGATTACTGGTGTGTGTCCCTCCCCCCCCAATCAGGCTCTTTTCATTCCCACATTTTTGAAAGAACAGACATATATGAACATGTCTCTAGGTTATTCTGCTGAATATTCATGACAAAAATCTGAGATAACTAAGAGCAACTAAACAGAATTTAATTACTGCAATTAATTCTTGAATGAATCAAATTATAGCAAAACAACCCGGTATCAGATCCTTAGTTTCATAACAACTTTCTAGGAGGTCTCGGAGATTTTCCTTGATGGGGTGCAGTCACAGGACCCTCCCCATCTTCACCCTTAGATCCTTTGTGATGATCTCAGGTTGCATCAGGAAGCTTTGCTTACTAAAGAAAGAATTTCATTCACCAAACTGGGTTCCCTAGGTAGGGGAGTTAGGATAATGTTAAGTAATAAAGTAAATTCACCATATTCTGTGTTTAACTCTCAAGTCTAACCTGAGGGCCTTCAAATTGTGCAGAAAATTACGCTGCTTCATTTTTGATGTGCATTGGGCAAAGCTGAAAAGGCATTAGGATTTACCTTTAATATCTTTATTTCACCTAGCCTGTTTCTGAATCAAAACTACACAGTAGCATTACAAGGGGAAATTCCAGGATTTCGAGATGGGGCCCAGCTCTGCATAGTTTAATGTCCATGGTCTAAAATGGGGCCTGAGTGTGGACGGCTTGATGTTTTTCAGATAATGCACCATGTGCAGCGAGGCCTAAGAATTCTACCTGAACCATTTGCATAAGCCTCCTCTTTACTCAGCTTTTATTTGTCTTACTTTATTTCTGTTTTTTTAATCTGGCTGATATGGGACTGATTTTCACAGGGCCGTGTTCCTCATGTGCAGAAAACTGATAAGATACTGTAAAATGTGTGCATAATGCCTCCGTGTCTTGCAAGGTTTCCAGAAAAGTGGAGCCCAAATGATGACACTAAAATTTAGATTACAGAACATCAAAGCTGCCGCTATTTCACATCCTTCCTCTCTCTTTCCTCTTACTCTTTTCAATCTACTAAAGCACTCACACTCTCATTCCTGCCATGTGTTTGATCCTGTACCTGTAGTGTGACGCTTAGCCCCATGACTTTCTAAAGCATAATCCTGCTTATCCCAAATATTGATGATTTTTGTTTGCATATCTAGTCTGGAATGTTTGATTAGCTACCTACAGTGGCTGCATTCAAATCAGTAGAAGCCTGCCTAAGGACTCTGAAGACTGAAAAAAAAAAAAAAAAACAAAAACCTCTTTTGCTTCATTTTGTTATAATAAAAGTAATAACAGTTCAGTTTAGAAAACATTTAAAATTGTGGATAAATTAGAAATAACAAGCCAGAAATCACCTATAATCCTTCCACGTGGTTGTGTGCTTTGAATTGTCTCTGCCTTTCCTTCTGTCTCTGTTTTCTTTTTCCAGTTAAATTCTATTCTTAAAATACATTTTTAATGGGTCCTTGTTTTGGTACATTTAAAGTTAGACCGCATACTCTGTTAAGCTACTAATTTTGCACCTTTGAATTAAAAACTCATAGAATTTTAGACATTAGAATGAAATTGGAATTTAATAAGTTATAAGGATACTATATCTCAAAGAAATTAACACAGAAATAGTGGCAGACATGAAGTACAAAATTTTAGAGGCCATGTGTACTGCACCCTTGACATGCAGCCAAGTACAATGGTGACAGTTTTATCCAGATTCAAAAGTTGTACATGGTGTTCCCAGTTGTATCTATACAAACTAAAAGAAATAAAAATCGACTAACATTTTTGGCATGATGTAAGAAGTGCTTTGATTGAAGTTTTTAGATATGTTGGAAGAAACATAGATTATTTGCTGTATGAGTCAGGTTAGGTATTCCATCTTCTCTTAATGCAAAGCTATGATGTTTAATTCTACAAAGAAATTAGTCACGGAAGTATTTAACCCAATGTGTCATCAAGCTTGATTTGCATAATATTATCTCTTAGTACCACAATAAATATTCCACCATGAACTGTAGATTTAGTCAAATTAAATAAGCAGCTTTTATAATGATAGTGGATCTCTTAAGTTTTACATAATCTTATTAGCATCACATGAGAAACAAAGTGCAAATTACCTACTTTCCTGTTGTATGAAGAACAGATTTTTTTTTTTTCTTCCTGTGAACAGGACCATTAGTTAACATCTTGAAAAATTAGTATTATGGTCCACAGTTTAGAACATTATAGTTTAATCTAGGTTGACTTTTACCTAGGATTTGCCAAAAGAAAAATAAATAAAATAAATAAATGAAATCTTTCATAGAGGACTAAAAAGTGAACCTATTCCCAATTTATTACAGGATTTCTCATTTCTTCTCAACGGATTCTTTATGGCAATTTTCCTTTTTCCAGAATTGTTTGCTATTCTATTGCATCTTTTTCTGTTGTTTGTGCCTTTCTCAAAGCCCTAACTTTAAAAAAAGCAGAATGTCATATCTATTGTTTGCAAATCCAATGGAAGAAACATTGTTCAGATGCCTTCTCTGTTCTCACATTTCCAGGCTAGTTGGCCGCAAAAGATTTCAGAGTGTCCAGAGAAATCAAAGTCTTCGTCTAAGGACTCTTGTTGGTGGCAGCTCTGTATTACTCTATGGTTTATAGTGATTAAAATTTGATGCGGTACAGACAAATCAATAGACTTACAGGGCTAGATGGCTATTTGCAGCAATGGAACTGGAGAGGAGCACTTCTATTTCTATTTTATAGTCTTTTTGTCTATGTTTCTTACCCAGCTCTTCCTAATAGCCTCCTGCACATTAAAGTGTCAGTGATAAAAAATAAATATTTTCTTCTTACCATGTTTGAAGAAATATACACATCACTCTGCAAATATTTGGAACATTGTCTGTTGCATGAGCTTCTCACCCTGCCACACGATTCTGTGCCACTCTAAGTAGTACGTGATGGGCCAGGCTTATGGCACTGACCCTTGGGCTCACACCTACAGCCCATAGCAGTTTCTCCTATGTTTTCACTTAAACAAACCTTGCATCACAAGAGATAGAGTCCTGAGCATCCCTGATACAGGACTTACATCTCATATATGATCCAACTATTTTATTTAGAATTCCTGCTCTTAGATTAGGTAATGAGTCTCATGTGGTTTGAATAAAAAATTTGATATAATTTTAAGGAGACAGGGAGAATATTTGGGATATTATATGCAAAGTAACGAAAACTAACCCAAATCATAAGATTTTACAATCTAAATTCAAGATTTCTGTATTCCTTCATGCTGATGTTTAGTTATGCTTAGTTAGAATCCTATTTCCACCTAAAGAAATAACCAGTAGCAAAAAAAAGGAAAGAAAAGAAATAGTAGAAGCAGCAGAATCAGTTTCTCTGTACAAATTTGATTTTTAAGTAGAAAAAAAATTTCTTACATATTTACATTAAAATACAACTCATTAAGTTAAACATAAGCTTAACGACTGTGGCAAAAATGGAATTTTAACCCAGACAAAAATCCAGCATCCAGATATGAATAATTGTTTACCAAAAGCATATTTAGTACAGAACTAATTTTCACAGTAATTTAACTGCATTTGGTACTTATATTCTTAGTATAAAACTGAAAATATCACATATAACGTTATCACATACAACTGAAAACATTGCACATTATAATTGAGAAAATCAAATATTATAAACATTTATATTTTCATTTTGTGAATCAGTCAACTGAACATCAGTAATATTGTTGCCAATTGTTGTGAACCTAGTGTATAATACATTCAGATTTACAGCCAGATTTATTAACAATGTCTTATGACCACTGTGATGTATTGTGAATATCAGTCCTTCCATTCCTTTATTCAGTCAACAAATATGTATCTCATATTTTCCAGGCATTGTTCTAGGTCCTGGAAACCTTGATGAGTAAAACAGATATGATCCTGTAAGTGTTTCTGATGCCCTCACAGCCATATGGCTGTGTCCCAATTGGCTATGTGACCAATGACTGTAAATCCAGTGACTCATAAAATTCCATCTGTTTCCCTAATCATTCAGGTCCCCTGAGCTTGATTGACAAAATGGGTGAGGGCCTTTGGGAAACTCTAGTTCTCCTAATGTCTCAGGCAAAACTGACTCAGAGGGTTAGTTACATGTCATGTTCCAGATCCTGGCTACCATCCTCACAAATACACAGAGTGCTCAGAGAAGGAAGAGTGGTGGTACTGTGGATTCTGGGTGATCTTTAGAAGGTGGGTGGGGAAAGCAATTTAGATGAAAAATTCTAGCAAAGCAACCAGTATTCAAGCCATCAGTTATAACCAGAAAAAAATCCGAGTTGACATTGAAGAAAGTTGAATTTAACTGTGAATGCTGGAGTCACTGGAGCTTCATTACTTCATATCCTTCGGGCACATCAGAATCTGTTCTTTAGAGCTGGGAGATTTATTCTGGAGATAGAACAATTTTCTGGAAAGCTGTCAGATGAAATGAAACAAGAATAACATAGCTGTGGTCAGGGGGAATGGAGGGAAAGCGTGAAGCAAGTTCTAAGATAGGTGGAGCTGGAGCTCAGAGCCTGAGTCCTGTGTCAAAGCCACATGAACAACCTGATCATAAGCAATGGGCATTTGTGAAGGGGATGTTGCCTGATTTTCCCAAAGGGCATCTTAAGAAATAAGTTAATAGCGTAGTGAAAGTTTAGGAGTATCTGGTGGATTTTTCTTGCTAATCCTGGTGAAACTGAATCTCTTTCCAGGCCTCTTGTCTAGCTTTTCCTGGCCCAGGGTCTGTGCTTGGTTGAGTAAGCTGAGAAAAACTGCTTACTGTCTGTGATTGTTTGTGACCAGGGCTTGATAGGCTGGCATTTCCTACCGAACCTAACACAGCCACTAGGGGGCATCTATGGAAGAGTAAAGTCGTGGGTGTCTGAGAGTAGCATGTCTTTTGTGGTATTGGTCCAGCTCTGCCCATGGAAGCAGTCGCTTGAGACAGACATCCTTTGCTGATTTCATAATTAAAGAGTTTCCCATGTGTTCGCTGTACTCAGTTAATTCTTTGGGTAGTTGTACATTGTTGCCATTGGTTTGACTCACCATAGTACATGTATGACTATCTCATTGGGTGGCTCCACACGAAGGGAATGTCCAGTGCTACCAGGTGGGACAATTGTGCATGTGCCATTTGTGGTTCAGAGCCACCCAACAGTGAAACATACGAATTAAGACCCAGTTGTGAATCTGTTAAATCAAATAAAGCAGAACAGAGAAAATCGTCACAGACCCAGCAAATTACTTGTATAGAGAATGACAAAGTGTATCTCTGTTTGGTAGGATCACAAGGTCTCACAAAACAAGTTTCACAGGAGAATGTGAGGACAGAAAGGGCCATACCACAGAGTGTATTTTCAATCAGAACGATTTGGTCCTTTCAACTGAATGTAAATCAAAAGTTGTATTCCCATTCACCACCCCTATGTTTTCCTTGGTGGTGGTTTCCACTGAATGCCAAGCTTTTGTGTGAAGAATAAATACCTATTATGTGGGTATGGTTACCAGTTCTCCCAAAATCCTGTAGGAGCTCTCCTTGATTGTAATAATAAGAGCTTCTTTCAATCATTTAGAAATTATCCATGCCATTGTCAAAGCTCTGGCTTACATTAGCATGCTGCTAGAGAAAAACGAAAGGGAAAAGAGGGAGAGAGTTAAACATATGAAGCCTCATTCTAAGTAGTCAGGGAGGCAGTTTGAGAACAAACGCAAAGCCACATAGTTTACTGTTATCTGGTCTAATTGTTCTGTATCTTAAAATGTTGCAATCGATTGGATTGAGTGTCTTCATCCCTGTCTGAAAAGATCAAATAGTAGAGAGGAAGTTGTAGCGGATGTAAGAGAAAGATAAATTTTGTCTGTGTGGAGAGAGTTTCCTTTAAGTGGAGAACAAGCTGTCTTCAGCAGACCCGAGAAACAGCACTGTGTACAGCTCACCTTAGCAAGCTGGCTTCTCGTTGCCAAGGCTGGACTTAGCATATTTCCAACTACCCTTTGCCTTCTGCTTGTGTAGAATAGGGATCACAGCATACTCTGTGGTACTGTTTTGCAGAATCAAAGAGCAAGATATGTCTGCTGTTTGTTAATAATCAGCTATTTAATATTATTCATTGAATCCCTGGTCATTGGACATGTCTATACATTAAAGGTTTTTACATCCTATTCAACTGAGACATTGGATTCATAGATTCTGCTCAGGAGGTGAAGAGACAGAGGAGCAGAGCTCAGGGATGCTGAGGGAGGCCAGCAGCCTGGGCACTTGGGCCTGCTTATTAGTTCTGCAGGGCAGCGTGCAGCCCTCTTGGTCTCGCAGGTCTCCAGCTGCAGCCTATCACATGGTATGTTGCACTGACATATGGTACAGGGCCAGTCCTGAGCATTTGATCATTGTCAGCTTCCTGGCAGAGTCTTAGCCCCAAGCACAGATTAGCAGGCAAGTAGTCAGGGCTTCCCTTTGCACGACGGGCTAGCCCCAAAAGACCCAGAGTCAAAAGTCAGAGCTGAAACAAGGATGCTATGAAATCTAATCAAAGGGTCAGAGCACAAGCCCTTCTTTCCACAGATGAGGAACCAGAGGCTCAGAAACGGAGGATGATGGGTACAGGCCGCATTCCTTGTGAACAGAAGCACCTGGACCAAAAGACAAGACCCTTTCTCCCAGATTAGTGATTGCCGTGTTTCAGCTCACTGGCTGTCAGGCTTGGCAAATGAATGACAGGTTGGTTAGGTGTGGTGGTGAGATGGCGGAGGTTTATGAAGCAGCCTTCTTCTACCTATAAATGAAATCAAGGAAGTTTGATGCTCTAGTCAATATGCCTATGTCAAAAAGGACAACTCCTAACATAAATCTGGACTGAGGCCTCATGGTAGAAGCAGTAAACAAAACATAAAGAGAAACTATTACCCAGTTAGTAATTAAAAAGTTTCATGTATAATCCATCTGATGTTTGGGAAAGATTTTGTGTAAGCAATGAGTAGAAAACAGGAAAAAATATATAAACATTTTGTGTGGCAGGAAGAGAATGAGGGAGAGGGATTTGAGGACAGCATTAGGGTCTTTAGGGGACGTGATTCTTTGAAATTGAAGTTAGTGTGTTTTGTGTTTCATGGTTTCAGATCACCTGATATTTGTATCTTTTAGTTCCTTTTCCATGTGTGCTTTTGGAAATAGTTTCTTCATTTAAATGAAGAAAATAATATGATAGATTAATTCACCCTAAGGTGATACTAAGTGATTTCAATAAAATAAGGAATCTCTAATAGTAGAATCTCAAATGAGATGAGGAGGAATTCTGTGGCTAGTTATGTGCCAAATTTTATTCAAAGTGCAGTGACGCATTGAATCATCAAAGAAATCTTGTGGTTATCTGATGAACAAGGTGATTACATGATATGAGAAAGGTTATGGGTAGCTAGGCAGAGAATTTCAGAACGTATCCAGTCAGTGGCTCAAGAGGTTCCTACTGTTCCTTTTAATATGCAATACTTCTGATATGTATATATATGTATGTATGTACCTATCCTATTATCTGTCTGTCTGTTTGTCTGTCTATCTCTATCATTTATCTAGTACCATAATTTTCTCAGGGCCAGTTAAGATTTTGAGTTAAACGATTGTTACTAATGTCTGAAGTCAGATGTGGAACTGACTATTGAGTTTCTGGTTCTTGTCAGTAGCCCAAAACTGGATGCCTGAGCTACCTTGAGGAGCATCTAGCCTATAGATTTATGTTTTGAGTATAAAAATTCCTTATTTTCCTTGAAAGCTTGTCCCTTCAATGTGACTACTTCAGTTTCCCCTGCACGTTGAGTAGTGCAGGGTTGCTGCAGCCTCCTGCCATCCCAGAAGTTTCCAGGAAGGCTCCAGCCTGTGTGGTAGCCTCAGTACATGTGGGGTGAGTGAGGTTCGTTGTTGAGGCATAGTGAGAACTGAAACAGGCATGGTTTACCAAAGCTGATTATGTCTCCACCATAAACTTGCGTTTTGCTTTTTCAGTGTTTTGCAAGAATTAAATCCAGTAGCTGTTTAAGAGTTCAGGGCTTAATACAGATTAGAACCACTTTGAAAAATGTGACCAATGAATTCCAGCCTCTAACTCAGTTTCCTTTAGCTATGATAGGGGAAAATAATACATACTTTAATACATTTAATCCAGTGCTGGTGTATACTAAGTATATGCACAGTACTCTGTATTCATTATAGCATTAGATATTCAAGGAAATGTGCAAACTCCACCAAATTTCCTCCAGAATCTAGTCTTAACTTCATTGGTCTCTGCATGTCTTCCAAAGCATAAGCCATGGTAGATTTGGGAATAACACTGAACTGATGGGTGGAATTACAATTCTCTTCCTTCTCTTTCCCCTTAATGAATAAACCTTCACATAATGATGCTTTAATGTTCATTTTATTGTTTCTGGGAACATCACACTGACCCTTTTTTCTTGTTTTCTTTGCTGGCCTCACTGCTAAGAGCTTGTTCAATGCCTTTTATTATAAAGCTGGGCACCCTATGGACTTTTTTTTTTTTTTTTTTGGTCTGCCACTAAAGAGATCTAAAGAGGTGATTCATTTTTATAAATATGAAATTAACTCTTTTGAAATCTGAGTTTATTGAGGATATCATCCCCAGTATCTTTCTGCATCCCTGATGCTTACACCCTGCAGTTGAATTTGGGCTACAGATGAGGAAAAAAAGAAATCTGTGTCCTGGTCCTCCTGTAAGCACCCCTGTACTTACTGACAGCAGATACAGAAGTGGCACATTTAATCTAACTTCATTCTGAATCTTTAAAGAAATAAATTGCCTTTCAATTTATTTTTCCCCTCAGAAATACTTAGAGTAGTTGTATTTAGGCCAGTTGCTAAGTTACCGCTGCTGGTGGAATAGAAGAATTACTTGAAAACTTTTAATGTTTCAATTATTTATTTGGGAGATATATGACCCCATGTCTACTGGTCAGATGTGGATGATTCCTAAATTAATGGAGTTAGATAAAGTTTATAAAGAGATAGAGTTTGTGTTTTTATGTGTTCAATAATAGAGCATGTTTTGTATCCCTGAGACCAATAAGAAATAAATTTATGTTAAAAAAACAACAACTTATGATTCCCTAAACTATTGAGTTTATTGACATAACTTCAAAATATATATTTATGCTTGTGTTTGGTTGGTTGGAATTGCCTAGATAGTGAGCTCAATTTTCTGACTCATTTTGCAAGAGTCTTTCTCTTTAACCTCGAAAAATCTCTTCCTCTGTTATTTGTGAAAAATCATTTCTGTAGCTAACTACTTTCTGAACATCATTGCCCCTTCTCCTCTTTGGAAAACACCTTGCAATTCATCTCATTCAGTTGCACACCAGAAGCCCTAATCTTCCCGTTTGCAACTCAGATAACAGTAAGGTCAGCAGTTGTTTATCCTGGGTTTGTGTTAGAATCTTCTGCAAACTTGAAAAGTTATGCATCCCCAGCTTCTCTGCCTCCCAACACCTTTGATGCAATTTAGTCTTGATGTTATTTGATCATGGCATTAAAAAGGCTCCATAGGTCCTTCTAACATGCCTCCAGGCGAGAACCACAGCATGAACTCAACTGTTATAGTAGGTGCACAAGGAAGAGGACCCTCTGACCAGAGGGAACACAGACCACTTCAATACCTGATCAACTGAAAAGACATGCATGAGTTATTCAAATCTGAGTTGTTAAATTAACTTTGTATATTTTTTAATTTAATAAGAAAGAAGCAGTTTGCTTTGCTTATTTCTCTCAAGGGATCCCACATAGAATCTGGAGCCGGATGAGAACTGCGAAAGAAATGTCTTGCCAGAAATTGAGGAGCTAAAAGGTTTGTTAAGAGTGGCAGCTTTCCTCCCTTTGCCCTGCTTGGTGCTTCAGTTTCTGAACAAAACCTGCTCAGTTTGTCATATGATGCCCCATCCCTATATAAGTCCTCCTGCTCTTTTGTGCTTCTCACAGTCACCTCCTTCTCCTGCCAATAAAGTCTGTATTCAGGAAAGTGACGTTGGTGTCTGCTGTGTTTTGATTCCCATAGAGGAAAACATCCTTCCTACTTGAGGCTACCCAAGTCTGTCTAGGCTGGGTGGAACTTGGTGGAACCCATGATGTCACAGTGCCTTGGCAGGTTGCCTGGGTACTGAAAGGTTTCCTTTACATGGAGTTTATTCATGAAATCTCCAAACTTCTCAGATACCTATGAAAATTCCATAACTCTGAAAAGAAGTTGCACTCTTTGCTGCAACTTAAATTGGTTAAAACTCTGTGCACAAGTCTGTTGTAACCCCGTTAAGGGGGATAGTTTAATCCTTTGTATTTTTTCCATTGAAGGAGAAAAATTGCCTTTGTACATAGGTCCTCCTGGCTTACCGCTGTCAATCCACAGCCTACCTTTGGTTACAAATGTAGAAACTGACATATGCTGTCCCTAATCTTGAGTGACAGCCACTTAGCCAGCAGACATTTGCAAGGTCTTTGGGGAACTGCAACACATATTAAGTATGCCTATATTTGATTCATTTCCAATGCACACACTAGCAGTGCTTTTTAGATCTTAAAACAAGGTGTCCTGAAGGAAAAGAACTTAAAGAAGAGTAAGAGTTTCAAAAAGAATGCAACATCAGCTTTAAGAGTATAAGAGAAGCAGCTGGAAAGCTTATTGCTCTGTATCCTACACCCAAGTGTATTTCTCTCCCATTTTCTCACCCTATCACCTTTTTCACTTATCCTTGTGCCAATTGTAATCAATTATATTCATTTTAGAGTCCAGCAGATAGACTAGCACATCTTTTATCCTACACACACATACACCCACAAACACTAGTTCAACTGTAAATCTTCCTTGTTCCTAATTGGCTTACAGTTTGGTTTTCTTACTTAGCACATCTTGAAGATTGATTCTCTAAGGAAATTGAGGATGTCCCTCTAACTGAATATCAGAGTTCAGCATGTGTCAAAATCACTGCAGATCTTACTAAAATGTAGATTATAGGACCCATCCCTGGAGTGATGGTAAACTTATTGCAGATGTGTTGTTTTTCTTTTAAGACAAAGATGTTAATGTATGAGGTTTTTTATTTTGCTAAACTAGACGCTCAGTATTCTGGATTAATTGTATTGTTGGAACTTTGTAATAAGTGAGTTTGGAGTTGGAGTTGGGGCACTCTCTAAAAGGTTCATCATCACTGCTTTAGAATTTCTGATTCATAAATCTAAGTTGAGCTCCAAGAATATGCATTTCTAATACATTTCCAGGTGATGTTGATGATGCTATTTTAGGTACATACTTTGACACAGAATTTTAAAAATAAATATTAACTCATATTAATTGTGCAGATTAATGTTTCTCACTATGACATTTCTACTCCAATTAAACCTACTCCCCCAACGACTTTCTTTTTTCCTTCTCTCTTTCTTCTCTAGTTTCTTTCTTTTCCCTTACTAGTACTTCTTTTGTTTTCCAGATTTATTTTATTTATTTATGCATAAGAGAGAAAGTATATGATACTAATTTGCTGTGTCTGACTTGTTTTGCTTAACATGATGACTTCCAATTTTATCCACTGAGAAAGACTTTTTAAATACATTTAATACCCGTAGTATATAATTTTTCATAGCAAAGTTATAAGGTACATTTTCAAGTCATTTCTTTGTTTGGTTACAGTGCACTAGGGCTACTAGTTCTTTTCCTAAGCCCCTCTGTACACTTCCTTAAAAAGCTACTTTCACCAAAAAACTCTGATAGCTCAATTTAGAAAGAACACTCTGCCCTCAACCTCTGATCACCATCTATGGCTAATGAGATTCCATCTCCATTAGATGTCTGGTCACCCTGGCCTGGCCTTAGCAAGGATTTTGTTAGGTCAGAATACTCCTTACCTATGATGTTACCTCTTAGTAAACATTCCTATACACTCCCTTATCCCTACTCCCTGGCTATTAATTCCCATTTGTCCACGCTGAATTTGGAGTTGAGCCTAAAAGAAAAATCCCATTGCCATGGTGCCCGCCCCTACTGCAGTAATCCTGAGAAAAGGTGACTTTACTCTAAGAAGCTATATTTTTCTTTAAGAACACACAGACACCCAATCATTTTTGCCTCTGCATTAAGTGTTGCAATAAGTGTCTCTATATTGGTATCTTGTGTTCTGGTACTTTTATTTTGATAAGATCTAGAACTTTTTTTTTTTTTTTTCAACAAAATTTCTGAAAGAGATTATGAGTCACAGGAGAAAATTAGTCTCACTGCCTTGTGGTCACACTTCAGCTACATCTTATTGCCAGACGTGAAGGGTAACTTTGTTCAAGTCAATTCCTCCTTTGAAGAACACTACTTTCCACTTCTGTGGATAATCAAGAGGAGTGTGTTCAAGCTCTTATAGCAGTATCAGAAGAGGGGCTCCAGCTGTGAAATGTGTTACAAGGGCAGGATAGATGGGTTATGTACATAGGCACCCTAGGGACTGACACTGCAAGAACATCATTCACTATATAATAGAAGGCCTAGTGATTTTTTTATTGTTAAAATTCAGTTAATTTGATTTACAACTCTTATATGTGTCTTGGGACCCACTTTAAATATCTAGGTGATGGACACTATAAATTTAGCATCCACTCCATGCTAAACATTTAAAACACAAGATCTTAATGCAAACAAGCCCAGGAGATAGGACTCTTCAGAAGTTGACTATATTTTATTATTTAGTAAAAGTAGTCTCAGTCTCTCAGAATTACTTTTCTGAGCCTGCATATTCTAGAGTTCAGAAAAACTAAGATTTGATCTCAGAACTTTCTGGTTTCAAGATTATTTTCCTTTTCCTTGGCATGTTATACTTCATATGAAGGAATTTGCATTCAAATACAAATGGTATTTCCATGTAGGTTAAAATGACTGAGTTTGAAGATGCATAGATATTGATACATTTTAATTCTGTTTTTAAACCTTTGCTCTGTGAATTATGTTAGTTATATTAAATTTTATCCACCTTTGAGGAACGACCTTGACTAGATTAGACTTGGTTTATCAAATTATGCTGATCTTATCTGGATGTGATTCTCTTTGTCTAACCCCCACCCTTTTTTTGGATGGGTGCTGAGGCCATTCATTTTCAGCCTAAAAAGTGTCTATTAGTCTTGAGTACGTTTTAAGACACCTAGATTTCAGCTGCACTTACACAGGAATATCTAGGAATCACAGTATATATTTTTTAATTTTATACTCAACAGTGTGTGTTTTTTGCATTTGTTTTTAAAGTTATTCATTCATTTAGTTAATTAACTTTTGTGATGCTGACTCTGGAATTCAGGTCTTCACACAGACTGGGCAAATGTTCTACCACCAAGCCACAACCTCAGCAGTGGCTTTCAATCTTGTTCTGTAGTCACATTCCCACCTTTTTATGAGCTCCCCATTTGGCCTTCCATTTATAGTTTATTTTCTGGTGAAGCATTTAACCTCTGCACTGAAATTGCCATTCTATTTTTTCTCCCCACTTACCTGGCACACTGTTCCCCATTCTGTGCCTCCTGTTCGAGACCCTCGCAGGTTTTTCCCTTTTGTTTCTGTTTGTCTAAGAGTTGGCACTCTGAAGTGAGACCCAATTCCCCTTTTGTGGCTCCATCTCTGACCTCCTTTCCAGTGCCTTTTCATGCCACTGCTTACTGAGAACTCCCTGCTGATCTCCTGCTCAATTTATGGCCTCTCGAATGATCCCCTCATCAGCTGTTTTATCTGTGATTCCTTTTTAAGTTCATGTTTTCATCACTTTTGTATTCAGTAGCTTAGACATGTGAACAGGGGAAAGTATAAATAAAGAAACTCCTTAATTGTCTCCAGCAAAATCAAATGTAACTTCCTGTGTTTATTACTTTTAGCACTTTGTAAATTTTGAAATGGTAGTGATTTTTCAAATAATTTCAAGACCTTGTTAGTCAAGGTAGCGGTTGAATATCTTTTATATGGTCTACAGAGCACAGGAAGCAAGCCAGGAGTTTCTGGTTGAATTTATTTCCCTTTTTCTCATCTTGTGTGGAGCTACCAGGACTGGTTTCCTCAGGGTTTTCAGAGGTTTTTTCATGTTAAGACTGCTTTCAAGACTTACAGGTGGATACGCAGGTCCTAGAAACATGAGCAATGAGTTCTGATTCCATTCTGTGAAATTTGTGATGGAGGTTTTCCAGGATGCTATAGAACATGATTGTATTAATATTCCTATGAGGTAGATATTCATATTCTCATTTTATATTTAATGAATCAAGATCATAATGGAAATACACATTTATCCAGTATATATTTTCTAGGCACCTGTTTGAGTCAACTTGCCCCAAGAGACATTTCTATAAATGAAGGAGCTAGAATTCATTTTTTTACTATCTCAAAGTGCCAGTGATCACTAAGTTATATTTTTAGGGCCAGATACCTTGTATACTCAGAAGGGCGAGAACAGAGCCCTATTCTTCCATTTTCTCTCCCACTGTTTCAATCCTCTCTCCTCTTCCACCTTTCCTTTCATGATTCTGCCAGCCTGTTCCATAGCATTGCATCTTCCAGGAACAAAAGATTTACGTTTCGTCCCTTTTCTCTCTCTGGCAGCTTTCAAGCACCTTTTAGAATTCTCAGAAATCTTACTTTAGCAGCCTCAGGCTGAGCCATGAGGAAGAAGATTCCATCTGTTCTACAGGAACCATAAGAAACAATCCTTGTCAGCAGATTGGGATTCTAAGAATTTGTTTTGTTAGAGTTCCAGAGAATTCTTGAAATTTTCATCATGGCATAGATTTTCTGTGACATATCAGATATCAGAATAAGAATTATTTTAAGAAATGGAGAGACAAAGTTAGACTGTGGCCAGTTAGCTCAGGTAATTCAATTTTTAGGACTTTTTCTTGCTCTGATGATTGACTAATAAAGCTCTCAACATGTTATATTATAGTAAAAAGTGAACAAGCAGATCTAGATTTAAAAATACATTTACCAATACAGGAAGGCTTGTACTAACAGTATTTATAATGATGACTGACATCCCAGTAGTAGCTACAAATTTGTGTTTTATAACTGTTTTACATTTTATCCCTAATGTCCCCTGCATTTTCATACCTACCCTGCTATACAGTATCCTCATGTATCAAATTGGTATGAGACTTGTGTTTCAGACAGTATTTGAAAGATTTTACAAACATTAGCTGGTGTAATCACATGAAGAAGATTCTAGTGCATTTCGCTGATGAAGACACAGAGGCACAGGGAGGTTAGTTAACTTTACCCTTGTTTGATTGACTAGTAAGTAACAGAACTGGTATTATCCATTCAGGCGTTCTGGTTATAAGGTCTTTGCTCTTAACTACTGTGATTTTTCCCCCCAAACCATGGCACAAAGCCTCGTAATACTCATTTCACTGCATTTTCAATTATTCATCCAAAAGTTTGTGTCTTCACACATAGTTCCACTGGCATGAAAGTTTCTTAAAGCAGGGGTTTTGACTCACTCCTGTTCTCTGGTAGGGATCCTCGCTGTGACTTTTTCATTAATGAAAAATCAAACAGACTCTCACTAAGCACTGGTTGAATACATCTTTTCAATCCCCAGAGCTAATCATAGTGACACACATGACAGATCCTATGGATATCAAATAAATAGTACATTCTGAAGGAGTGTTATGATTTTTACATATGTATACTATCAGATTGTTTCCAAAATTATGAATTGTGATAAAATTTATTACATTATCCAAATGTAATGACTGGTTAGTCCATGTTTATTGATGTAATTCACCTAGTATTTTAGCAATTACAAAAGTATTAAATATGAGAGATGAGATGACAAAAATGTAAATTACAGTAGACTGAAGATTTCAGTATAAGTTGCCAGGAGCAGGTATCTGTTTGGATACCTTGGAAAGCTTGAGGAAGGATGACAAGAGGACTTTCCACTCCCTTCAATCACTATCCCACAGTTTTTGGAAGAGCTAATGAATCTGCAAGTCAAAATATCTGTCTATGCTAGGAAGGCCTATGCTAGGAAGAAATATATAAAAAGAATTCATTTTCTCCTTCTTAAAGTTACTCCTGCTTTCTTTCCTAACTTCTTCTTTACTTAAGTAGGGGACTAGAAAAGATATTAAACCAAAGAATTTAATTTTTGTAATGTAATTTTCGTTTTATGGTACTGTTAGAATGAGCTCTTCATTTATTTGTTTAATAAGCCCAAGCCTTTACTAATGTTTTCCTGAATTTTATATGCTGTTCTAACATAGTGTGATTTTTTTAAATCTGAAAATTAAGCAAGCATCCTTCTAATGTGAAACAATAATATGTCTTGTTGGTTTGATTATTTAGTGCTATATTTTAGTTGTCTGCATACAAGGTAATTGATGTCTGTAGCTCTGTGTGTGTGTGTGTGTGTGTGCGCGTGCGCACACACGCATATGCACGCACACCTGTGTATGTGTGTGTTTTTCTCTGCTGCTCCTGTCTGCCCTTTTCCTCCAAAAACAGAATAAGAAAACAACTTCTCATGTATCCTTCCTCTATATCTTATATTGTAATTGCCACATTTGTGTTGTAATATTGATTTGGAAAACTAATTGACATTCCAGTGTGTGAAGTAATAGAAATCTGAATCCTACCGAAGGGAGTTATTTAGTCTTTATTGAAGTGATTTACAGAGAGCTTTCTCCCCAAATGAAATGCTCAGAGAAAAAGAGATATATACTCAAACAATGCCTATTTCTCTAGTATCACCTAAAATACAGAGATTCTTATAGCCCAGGTTTTTCTTTTAATTTTCTCTTTGCTTCATTTTATGAATTAATGATGTTAATGAAGTAAGTACATGTGTATTGTAAGTATGTCTCTGGGATATTATCAATGATTTTCCAGATACAATTTGGCAAATTCTATTTCCCTAGCATAGTATTTGATTTAAAATATTTGTGGTTCAAACTTAGCCTTACTTTATATTCCATACACTTCCCTACCCTGACACCACTTCCATATGCAACCTACACTTTTCTTTTGTGTTTTGTTTTGAGACAGTCTCACTTTGTCATGAGGCTGACCTTGAACATACTAGGTAGCCTAGGTTTCCTGGACTCACAACAATCCTCCTGTCTCAGCTCCCAATGGTTAGGATTACAGGCATGGGCCTCCAGACCTGGAGACACACAAAGTGTTAAAAGAGTTTTAAAGAAACAAAAAGAAAAGAGTAAATTAAAAAATGTAAAATTCAAGTAAGGTGTTCAACCTGGTCATGCATTTTACCTTTGGTAATTTGCTAGTTTCAGTAACTATAACTATTACTGTGGAACAAGACAGTATTGAAGGAAACTAATTAT
Organism: Cavia porcellus; assembly: GCF_034190915.1. Taxonomy (NCBI): domain Eukaryota; kingdom Metazoa; phylum Chordata; class Mammalia; order Rodentia; family Caviidae; genus Cavia; species Cavia porcellus. Next base: position 33,539,406 of record NW_026947501.1, read on the forward strand.
TGGGTATACAAGACTTCTTTGTGGTATTTTTGCAATTTCCATGAATGTATATTTAGTTAAAATGTTTTTTAAAAATTTACAAACAATAAAAAATGGCCTTGCTTGTAAGGGCACCCTATAATCCATGGTTTCTAAGAAACCAGTTGCCTGACATCTATATGTTAAAACTTGAATGCAATGCTGATTTCTCTATTTTTTCTTTTTTAAAAGCACACTGCTATAGTGTTAATTTTTGTGTTCCCCTACATGTATATGTTGAAATCTAATGCCCAATGCAATAGTGTTAAAGAGCCATGGCTTTTGGAGACCATTTGGAGAACATTAAATCTATGAGGTCTCCGGATTGGTCCACTTATGAAAGAGAGCTGAGATAGCTTGGCAGCCCCTTTCACCCTCTGCAGATGAGACAGGATGTGCCTGCGAGGCAGAGTGACCTTCACCATACTTCAACCTGGCCTCCAGCATGGGGTGCTTTTTTTTCTGTTGTTCATAAATTACAGTATGTGGTATTTTGTTATAACAAGCTCCAAGGATTATAACACAAATGTATTAGAATATGTGTAAGTATTGGATTTCCCATTGAAATATTTACTCTACTCCAAATCACTATTCCTTTGACAGCAGTGTCTACAGAGCTCTGTTTAAGGAATTTCTGAAAGAACTTGTGATTTATATTTTGAATATTCTCCAGAAGTATAGATTATACTTTGAAGATATGCTTTGCTTTTGAAAAACCCAGACATCATCTGGGGCAAAATTTGTGAATAAATTGATAGAAACTCAGTGGAATTTAGTATCCACACAGTGCTAAAACTTGGGCAGTGTTTGAAAACAGCCAACAGCAACAAAAACCATCTTAAAGGCAGTGCTATTTACACTTCTAAACATGGAGATGAATGTCTTGAGCATAGCTTATACAGATGAATTTACTCAATCATGTATTACATTTATGATGAGTATCAAGTGGTTAGCATAGGACCTGATCCATAGCAAGTAATTTAGTAAAAAATTATTAGCAGCCTTAATCATGATGGTGAATGACAATGATTATGATGATGAATTTCGCCCTTAGACAAGTGCCTTCCTTGCTCTGAGACTTTTCTATGATAGTAAAATTCTAGAATTGAACAAAATGAGAGCTAAATTTTCCTAATGTTTCAGAAAATACTGAATTGTGTTCTTTAGCAGGTGTTGGGAAGTAGGGTGAAGGTCTTGCAGGTGCCATTGAGACCAGGTGCGTTTGAACTCTCTGTAGTGGTATGATAGGTGAAAGAAGTCTCAGAGTGGCACAAGTATTGGTTCTCCCAATTAGTTCTTCCCTTTCTCTTATTTGGGCCCTGGAGTTTTGGTCGTTTTGCTGTTTTCTTGAGATTACACTGATATGCATTCTGTCTTGTAACCATCATAGGGAAAGTATCCAAGGATGTCAGTATGTACCTGAACTGCCAGGATCATCAAGTAATTATCACTGTTTGATAAAGGGCTTGTGTCTCCCAGTGGGGCTAGTAGAAAGTCTGAGGCTGCTGAATATCAGCTGCGTGAAAAATAGACAGACTTTTCCAGCTGGAAAACACATCAGCTCAGATATTACAGAGTTCACCGCACCTGGTTGGTGATACCTGACATTAATCTGCCAGTTGGAAAATATGACCTGAAAAGAGCAGTTCCTGGAGTGTCAATAATACTAGTTTTCCTAGTGAATACTGAAAGATGGACAAGCCCCAAATACACACATATTTGGCTTCCAGCTGCCTCTCTGTTGGTTCATAGGAGAAGGATGTGTGTGCATGTACTTGCAGAGCTTGCTTCAGGGGAGTTCAGTACAGTATTTGACTTGGGCCATGGGTGTGGACATGCTGGAACAGCATTGAGTGTAAGTCTAGGCACAGAATCATTGGATGGTGGAAAGGAGTCAGGAGGTAGGCAATCAGGTGTGACATCTGCTGATGGGGAGTCCTCAAGCAGAAGCATCTTGTTGCCAGCTCATCTGCATAGCTTTGGTTTTAAAATGTATTTTTATCATATTCTTGCCAATGGCATGTCAACATGCCTTAATAAGGTACTACCTTGCAGAAAATGGTGAGAGTTGTAATAAGACCCTTAGAGGAGGGCAATAGTGGCTCCTCCCAGATTTCTGTGGTTTAAAGGACCCTGCTCTGAATTTTCTCCAACCCAAATGGAGAGAAGTCGTTAAGAGCAAGGATTGATTCTCTTAGGACAAATCAGGTGCCAATGTGGACATCTCTAGGCAAAGTGTTGGCCAATTGGCAACTGTTTGGATAAGATTTGAGTTCCTCACTTTATAGTGCTAGACATGGCTGGGAAAGGAGAGGAAGGAAAAGGTTGGACCAGGTTGGATAGCCATGAGCTAGGTATCCGTTGCCTTCACATCCTGGCACAGATGTTGGAGGAGTTGATGAAGTCCAAATTCAAATTGTAAATTTGCAGTCTTTCTCAAGTTATCACAAGTATTATAAATACATTTGACATAGCCCTTAGTCTCTCCCCATGTCATAGCTAGCTGGAATGTATTTATTTGCTCATGAAGCCAGGTAGAAGGGAAGTCACCACTACTGATTCATTTGTTTACCAAGCACTTATTGACTACCTGCTCTGGGTCAGGTTCTGCACTGGACATGGAAGATATCACTTCCATGTCAGATATGCTTCCAACCTGGGGGATAGCGAATATATGCAAGCTCTAGGAACAAGATGATGATTAATAAATAATTTGCAGTTATAATAGGAAGCAGACTGGACTCAAGAAACAGAAAAAGATGAAAGTGGAATTATAAGTGTCCTTCTGTGTCTGCTGGGGATTGATTCCAGAACCTGGAGGGTCAGGGGCTTTGATTCCTTATACCTCCCAGGGTAGTATTTGCCTATAAGCTGTGATCTTGTTATGTACTTTGTCATTACTACATTACTTATAAATCATAATACACTGTAAATGCTGTGCAGATAGCTACTGCACTATATTGTTTAGGGAACAGAACAGAAAAATAGTCTGTACATATACAGTTCAGGTAATTTTTTCCCAAATGTTTTCAACCTACAGTTGGTTGAGTCTGTAGATGCAGAAACTTAGGAATACATATAGAGTGTGAAGTGTAATTTAAGATGAACCATTCAAGTTGGGTCTCTCTAAATAAATGGCATTTAACAGAGCTCTGAGGGATGAGAAAGAGCCAGTTACACCAGATTGGAGCAAGGAATGGGAAGGTAGGTAGCCAGGCGAAAATACACAGGCAGGCTGAAGATAGGGAAGAACAGGATGATGTGGGGAAAGACCTTACAAGTAGCCCATGATGCTGGAAAATCTAGAGAAGTAGAAGCAGGAAGCCTTTAGGAGAACGCTGGAAAAACTTCAGGCAAGAGATGATGGTGTTTTAACCATGAGAAAGCCACTTTTAGAGAGTTAAGTCTTGCTAATCTTTAACTTACCTCTCTTTACAAGGAAGAACTTTGTTCATTATACCTTTGATTAATTCATTCCACAAGTTATTATTAAGCACAGTGGATAAGATGACCCACACTTCAGGAGCTGAGGAATCTAGAGGTAAACAAAGCACAAATCCCTACATTTAGAGTACCAGGAGAAACCCACACTGATTAGCAGGAAGAACCAAAGGGCAGGATTGGGGCAGGAGCCAAGAATTGGCAATTATCCTGGAGGACAGTGGTACTGAAACAAAGGTTGACTACTCTGCAGTTTAGCTCCTGGACATTGCCTTACAGTAGCCAGTTACTACGTTGATAAATGATAAAGGATTTTTTATGTTGGTTATGTATTTATTTTGCAGTCTTAAGATTTATAAAAGGAGAGGGATGGGTTGGGCTTGGGGATTTAGTTCATCCACATAAGAACCTTCCTGGTAAGCATGAGGTCATGAGTTCGATTCCCAGGACCAAAAAAAAAAAAGTGTCTTTTTGAGATAGGGTCTGTCTCTTCCCATGTTTGTGTTAAAATGCATACAGATGACTACAAATATTCAGAGTTTGGAAGCTAGGGCAGCCATGGAAGAGGAGGAGGGTGAAAGAAGACAAACGGAAGGAAATGGAGGAACCACGAGAAACTACAGCTGCAGGGAAGCCAAAACAACCACATTCATTGTCTACATGTATCTCGCCATGGCTGACGGGACTGGGGATCCCATGGGGTCTGGGCCCTCTCCGTGGAGGTGATGTGGAGGAAAATCATGGAGAAAGACACATTTCCTCTGGGTCCTGCTGTATCTTTCACCTGAAGCAGTTCTAGTGAGAAGAGGGCATCTCTGCACCCACGGCTATATACTAGATAGAAACCGCTACTCAATAGTAATTACTGGGGGGAGGAGGGAGATGCTTTTCTACAACTGTAGATTTTGTGTGTGCATAGGGGGTGCTTTTTTGTTATGTTTGTCTTCAGTATTGGAAACTGAACACAGGGCCTTCACACTAAGTTAAATCCCTAGCCCATTTTTAATTTTTATTTTGAGACAACATCTCACTAAGTCACTAAGTTGCTAGCTTCGGCTTACACTTGTGATCATCTTGCCTCTGCCTTCCAGAGTGTGACTTCAGGTTCTGATTCAGGAAGATAAACTGCAATGTGTTAAGTATTAGAGTTTCATGTAGATTATTCAGGACAGATTCTCACACCCCTTAGCAAGTGAAGTAGCTCTGTCATTGTGTCATAGGATATGATGTCTAAGAGAATGTACTTTTTTTTTTTTTTTTTAATTTAAAGTGGGATGGGAGAAAGGCAGGGCTGATCAAACATCAGCCACAGAGACAGAAGCGTTGTGGACTATAAGCACAAAGGGGATTGGCTGCCACATTCTTCCTGAATAAGAAGAATACTTGACTTTTTTATAATGAGCAAACCTACAGTTATCAACAGTAGCATATCAGGCTAGAAAGGAATGCTGTTTGACTCACCCCATTCACATCTTCTGGTTTAATATTTAGTGCTTAAATACTTACTGTGCATTCCTTCTGCTGAACACCTTAAAAGCATCCATGATTTTTGCACCTAAAATCATAGACAATGTCTGGTTATAGTTAAAGTAGACAGAATTTAAAAATTTAATACCAGTGGACAACAACTCAAGATAGGAATCTAAGTGTTCCTGCCTGAAAACTGAGAATATCAGGGCTGCTGAAAGGGAAGACATTCAGGGTAAACTGGTAATAATGACCCCAGATGACTTAGGTTTTGGCCTCCCAACTCCTGAGTTGGGAGCCTGGCCTGCACACTGGAGCAATGGACTGGAGGACGAGTTAGAGCACCCCAGTTACTAGCAGATTGCTGGGTGAGTTATAGAAGAGAACATGCACTGCAAGATAATATTTGTAAGACAGCACACACATGAGAGAGATGCCTTTAAATTTTTTATTGTCTTTGAGTTCTTAGATAATAAGTAATAATGGGGTTTTTCCTTATATATCATGGGTGATTAATATATTCTTATATAGATTAAAGTAAATATGTTTTGAAGAGTTTATGCATACTATATTTGCTGGTGCCCACATAAACAGTGAAAGTTTTATGTTATAGCTTTATGTAGCTTTATGCTATAAAGCATATAGCTTTATATGGATAAAAGAGTATATTTTGAGATGAGGATGTGTATGTGGGTGTTGTTCTACATCTGGCAGATGGAGTCATTTATAAGAAATAGAAGTGGCAATATCAGAGCTGTAGCAGCTTGGGTATAAATTTGTGTTGGTTGGTCATTTCTGAGACCTAACATCATGCTGCATGTACCAAAAGTTGCTCATCCGTCACCTGATGCTTTCTCTCCTCTTTTAGTTTTGCATCATTGGTCCTCAGCAATAGAAAAGCCTTCACATTATGGCCATGCATACTTGAAACTTCTAAATACTCAAAATTATTTTTAGATTATAGATGAAGTGCTATATGGAAGCAGCTTTGCTTTCACAGCCTATGATTGCTGCTCACAGATGTGGTTTTAAGTTGTTACTTATTTTTGTGGATGTTCTGCCCACAGTAGCATTCTTTAAAATTTTGAGTTAACATTAAAAGTTAAGAGTTTATACATAAACATTTGGACCTCCGACTTGTCTTTTTAAAAGCCCAGGTAAAATACCACCTGGTTTAGCTGTGCAGTCACAATCACTTTAGTGTGCTACAGTGGCCCTCTTCGGACCATTTTTGTATTGTCTCCAGTGGCCCTCTTCGGACCATTTTTGTATTGTCTCCATGATTCCCTTTCAGTTACTGATGCTGAGGGGAAGGGTATTTGCCATTTGTTATTTTAACAGCAGAGCATCATTTTTCTTTATTTATGCTTTCATCAAAAATTAAAAAATGTATCAGAAGCCAAATATGTACATTTATGGATAAAAAAGAGCATATTTCTTTGTGAAGAGCAAAGATATTCAGGTAGTATATAGCCAACCAGGAACATGGTTGACTTCTGTTAGCATTTGGGTCTTTGACTCTCGCCCCAATCTTTAAACTCTCCCTCAGGAGGTGTAATGAGTAAGTCCTAAAATGTCCCTAGAAAGCCTCCTGTGTGCATAGATGGGGCTTTTTGAAAGGGGGTGGATTATTGGGGCCTCTGTGGCTGGCCTGCTGTGAGGAGATGGGGCCCAGGTAGAGGTGGGTTACTGGGAGCCTGACCTGAAAGAAGAGTTTATTTTTCTTCCAGGTTTTTCTTTCACATTTTACTTCCTGACGGCCATGGTATGAGCATCTTTTCTTTGCCATGCTCTTATGGCCTTGGAACAGGCCAACCATGGAATGAAAATGTCACCCAAATAAACCTCTCCTCCTTTAAGTTGTGGGTGTTGGGCATTGTGTTCCAGTGAGAGCAAAGACAGACAGAAAGCAAGAGCTCTGAGTAAACTGGAAGAAGGAAATCAGAAAGATATTCTGTATTTCACATAAGTTTCTTTGTTTGAAGATTCATTTCTCATATTGCATCTCATTTCCAAAACAACATTACTGTCAACAACAACCACTACAATAGCAATAAAATGCCCCCTGTGGAATTTAAGCAACAAACTACAGGATTACCTAGCGATTCTGATTTGGTCTATCGTGTACCTACTTTTGCCCCTACCAAATGAAACCAAAGTTCATTATAAAAACCAGTAAAGTGCAGAGTCATTAGCTAGATAATGACTCAATAACCAACCAAAGAGACTTCCTTAGTGTGTTTTATTGAAATTACCCAAAGAACAGTGAATTCCCTGTTATTAGGGTAAATATCAACAGAAAACAGCAGGTCGAATGGCTGTTTAGAAGTGTTGACAGGAAATTAAATCTGCAAAACAAGAGTGAAACCTTGGTAGAATATTTTTGTATACAGGGACAAAGGCAAGGAAATTGAATACTGAGATTTTTGTAGCATTCTTCTTCCCTGGAGATGGCAGAATTGAAGAGCACACAGTTTGCCATTTATCAGAAGGTCAAAGCTCAGATGACTTAGCACGATATTCATTTTATAACCAAAGAATCACCTCACAGACTCAGATTTCAGCAATACAGAAGAAAGTATCTCTATATTTTTCACTCAATATGCTCATACTTTTTGTTTGCTTGTTTGCCATTTTTAGGGATGATGCTGTACAATTCTTCATGTTCCAAAGTTACCATTAAATATTGTCACCCTTTTGCAAGCACATATGATAAGTGTTTTCTCAAGTAAAATTAGCAACCTCCTCCACAAGTATTTTGGTGTCAATAACAACTACAGGTACCAATGAAATAATGACTAATGTATTTCTCCACTGGGAAGTGTAAATTTTATCATTGTATTCTGAGCGAACAAGAATGGGAGACTATGCAGATCTTTCTCCCCCAACTTTTGTGATTTTTCTTTCTTTCTACTTGTCATTAGTGATCCATGTAAGGTATAAGGTGCTGGCACCTGCCGATTTAATGAAGTGTGGAGGTAAGGCAAAAAATAGAGAGAGAGAGAGAGAGAGAGAGAGAGAGAGAGAGAGAGAGAGAGAGAGAGTTCATATAGACATTTTAAATTTATTAATATAAGAATAACACCCACATATTTATTTATTTACTTATTTTACATAACAAAATGGGCTGGAGCTCTTAACGAAAAATTTCAGGGGAAGTGAGGAACAGGAAGGGCCTTTTACATGGAAGTCAGGAAATCCATTCTGCCACCAAACACCTAAGCGGGCTCATAAAGTTAAAGGACAAGAGTGTCTTCACAGTTATTTCAGACTCTGATCTGCTCCGACGGGGTGACTTTGACCACTTCCCACAGTTGCATTTACAAAGCTGACATAATAAGAACCTACTTTACTAATGGTCACATCTTCCCAAAGCAGTTTCCAACTGCCAGCCTGGGGACTGCCTAAGGCCTGTTGAACTGTAAGTGTTGCACTGAATATTTTCCCATAAGCCACAAAGGAAAAAAAAAAAATTAAACAATAGGAAAGTTCCAAGAGAAAAAAAAATCTTTTTTTTCAAGTGGTATAAAGGGATTTATTAGGTAGAATTTTAAAAGCACATACTCAAAAAAGTGTGAGGCTCTGGAGAGAGATGCATTATAGCTGGAAATTGGGATATAATGTATTTTTGGTGGTGGAAACCTGTGCTTTTGTGATTCTATAGAAAGTTTGGGGTTGGTTTACAGGAGATAATCTATGGCCCGCCCACAGGTAAAGGATGACTCATTTTATAAGAAAAAGGATGAGATTAGTCATATTGTATTTTAAAGAAGGGTAATCTGTTCCCCCAAAATATTCTTTGAAACCTTTGGATCTGTTGCTCTGTCTTAAGGTCAGGTTTCTGCTCTTTACCTTATTAACTAAAATTATATATGTGCCTAAAGTATCTTTCAGGTATTTGTGTTGTGACAGACCTGGTAGAAAAGAATCATAAGCAAGCCTAGGGAGTATAGATATGAATAACCTCCGGTACATGTGACAGTGTCCTGGAATTGTAGTCTTCTTATAAGTACATTTTTTGAACTGTTTTTTTTTTTTTTAACCTATCCTTATTTCTTCTGTCATACTTCATTCCCTCTCCAAGACTTAGATTCTTATTCTTAAAGGATGCAGAAGACAGAATCATCTTTTATGCCTAGAGTAAAATAAAAATTAGCTCTGGCAATCCAGAGTCAGAGTCTTACAGGCTGAGAGCCCTAGTGTTAGAGCCCAGATGCCAGGATCTCTCTTTGTTCATTTACACTACTTTCCTGGAGAGAAAGACACCAAATACCATCTGCAAGAATAGCACCTGTGTCTCTTTAATTATCTGAACTCGGGACCATCAATGATGTCTGATGCATCCCCAAGAGGCAGACAGGAATGTGTCGTGGTCCCTAGGAAGTCAGGCTAAAGCCTTTCGGCACTTGGAAACACTCTCTCCTGCTCATGCTAGTCTGACTAGGTCTCCTCAGAAACTTATTTTACACCTTTAAGACTCAGACACTGGGTAAGCTTGGCATGATTAAAAGTTTCTTCTCTTTCTCATTTTATTACTCTCAAATAAAAGGGTAAATTAATGATTCAGTGCATTACTTACACACAAAACTGGACTCTTTAATTCAGACGTTCCGTGAATTCACAAAACAAAAATTCAAGGAAGTGATTTGGCATGAAGAAGTGAAAAAGATCAGTTCCCCCAGGAAATTGTTTCACATCTGAATTATTTATGTGTACTCGGAATTTAAGAATTATTAAATTTATTTCCCCCTAGCTCAATCTTTTGCTTTGCTAAAATCTATAAAAAGTGCGACCCAGATAGATGCAGGGAGAGCCACAGACGGATTTTTTTTCCCAGTGCTATGGTACTTTCCCTCTGTTGTATTCTGACCTCAAACATAACAAACAGAACTCTGCAAGAATGAAGTAGGCATCATGAAATGAAAACAAATAAAAATAAATAAATTAATTAATTACTATTCTTCAAAAAATAAAAATCAGTTAAATATGTTATCCACCTGCATGGTTTGAAAGGGTGGACTTGTGATTTATGCTTGTTGAAGATGAAAATCGCTTGATAGCAGTGGCTTTAATCATAAGATTTGTAAGAAGACTGTTAATTTTGGAACAAAGAAGCCTATGATTATTAGACTGACAAACCGTGAAAAACAAACCAAACCAAATGAGACAGACAAACATGCAATTTATGTCACACGCATAAAATTCTTTGTTTTGGTAAAGTCATCGCAATTTAGAAACTACCAGATTGGACTTGCAAAATGGCTAGCCTAAAGTGTATAGCTATTATTCTCAATCTGGAGAATTTAGAGCAGGAATATGTAGCTGTCACAGGAGTGATGGGGAACATAATGCATTTGTATCTATGCGGCACACACACGCACCCACACCCACACACGTGTATATATACATGCATACTGTGTAGGAGGTAAACAGGCTTTGAAAAATCAATACTTTTTATTCTTTTCAAGTGCTTTTAGTATTAACAAATACAAATTGACTACTATTTTGTCTGTCCCTCAAAACTAGAAATTAATTTTCATTTGAGAAATTCTTGCTGATTAACAGATTTTTTTTAAAATCATAAGGTCCATTTCAATATGCCTACTTTTAGAATATCTTGTGGTTCGCAATCAGAGATTTTAACACTTCAAGGGACATTTAACAATGTCTGGAGACATGTTTAGTGGTTGTGATTAGAGATGAAAGGGCATGCTACCAATATCTACTGGGTAAAACCTAAGAATGCTACCAAATACCCTAGTATATACGTGGCAGTGTCCCGCAACAGAGTTACCTGGTCCAAAACCTGGTGGAACTGTTTGAAAAACATAGGATGTGTAGCGTAACGAAGAGAAGATGAAATGAAGAGCTCATGGCTGTTTTCAATTTTCCAGACGGCTTTTTGTGAAAGGATGATTAGAGTCATTCTGCTTATTGCTTATAGTCTTTGAACCAATGAGTGGAAATTATAAAGACACAGTCATAAATGAAAATTTCCTAACAGATATATATGAAATGGGAAGGTGCTACCCTAAGATGTAGTGAAATTCTCATTTGTAGATAGCAAAACTATAACCTGGACTGTCATTAGGAAGGAATGTCTATTATGCATTATGCAACGCTGGCTCATTAAAAACAATTATATTCCAGCTAATGTGCTAGGGAATCAGAATCAAGGTTACAAGTCCTGTTAAAATGAAATAATCTAAGTTCCTGCTTAGAGATGCCAACCTTGGACAGTTCTATTCTTTTCGCTAACTTTGAAAAATCTTGGGTCCGTATACAATATAGTAAAACATGCAGGTTTTAGGAAACATATTGGGACCTGCGTCAACAAGCCCTTTAACTCTGCAACATTTTAGAAATAGTCATAAGATTTTTACATGCTTTGCCTTGTATTATCCTACATTTTCAGCCCCTGAACTTAATTGATAATATAACTAATCAAGCTTTTTATAGTCCTTATCACTTGTTTGCATATTATATAATTTATGATGTATATTGTCACAAACATAACATTTAAAAAGATGATAAAATGAGAATTTTATTTATTTTCCCTCATGGAATTGACCAAATAGTTCTGTGGTAGTCAACTTTCAGGTGCTGCAAACAAAATATCTGAAAAAAAAATGAAAGTGGAAAATTTTATTTTTGCTTATAGCTTCATAAGGTTCAGTCCATGGTCATCTTAGACTGTTGCTTTTCCACCTGTGGAAAGGCAGAAGCGTGTGGTGGAAGGACATGGCGGGGTGCAGGTGCTCGGCTCGTGGTCAGTAGGAAGCAGACAGCAGGAAAGACTCAGAAAAGGACAGCCAGGAACAAGATAGATCCTTCTGGCACACGAGTCTGTGAGCTGTTGCTTGCAACTATAGCCCACCTCCAAATGCTTCTATCACTTGAAAATAAGGCCATCAAGTTATAAAACATTTGGTGGGTTAATCTTTGAGGATGCTAGGGTTTTCAAGATTTGATTGATTTCCAAAAGACCTACAGTGCTGCAGGAAGATGACAAAAAACTAAGTACGTACTTAGCAATTTTTTGAAGACCTACAAATACAAGCCTTATTTTAAAACTGGGTCTAATGATTAACTTCACAAGTCCCTGCAAAAATTTTGAAAAAGTTGCTTGCAGTTTCTGTGTGTATTTAGTCATTCACAGGGAGTACCAAAACTTGCATTTCTGAAAACAACCATGAGAAAACTTGAGTCCAGATTGTTAAGTGATGTGATTTTGTTAGCATAAAATCCGATAATCTTAGATTTGTATCTTGAATTTTTATTTCAGGGCTATGTGTATATCTTCAGTAATTAAGAAGTATTCCCTTCCAAACATGAGACAGTCGGGAAAAAGAAGTCTGAGGGACCATACATTAGCCTTGACCTTCACTCTCACATGACAGCAAATGATTCAGTTATCCTTCCTGCACTGTAGTTTCTTTTCCTACTAAATGGGCATAAAAAGGACTCTGTATCCTCCCTTACAACAAACAATCTTATACCTTACCTTGAAATTCATATGTAGCAAATAATTTTGATAAGAACACTCATAAATAAATGAGCCTCAAGATTCCACTTTCAGGAATTCATTTATATTCCAGCTTATGGGTGAAATGCATTTCTTACCTATGACTATAAATACATTTAATGCTATTCTACTTTTTTAGGCAAAAATCCAGTGTTTATCCATGCCACTAATTAGTTGAAAGCTGAGCTGTACTGTGTTTCCTGGATAGTCTTTTTCAATACAAGTCTAGCTTGATTTAGGAAAATCCAAAATAATTTTTTTCTATGCTTAAATTTTGTATTTTGAATGACTACTTTGAAGATAATAATATTCAGTAAATATATAACTAGTGTTAATTTCCTATTATTGTTTTAAAATTCTGTATCATCATTTTTATTCTTTTGTCTTGTTGTTTAATTTTTAAAATAAAAAATAATAAAAGAAGTAAACAAAAGAGACCAATAAAAGATTCTTTTAATCATAAAAAAAGAGTGAAGGAAATTCTGGTAGCTTAATTAGTACAAGATAGAAGTGAAAATGTGTAGACAAAATCTGTATTTCGTTATGCTTCCTTATAATCAAATCATGTTTCAGTGTGTAACGGAAGAGAAGCCAGGGGAAAAATATATCACTTCACATGTCTTGAAGTATTATTTACTTAACATCTCGTGCGTGAGTCTCTCATTTGTAAGATGAAGAAAGTAATATTTTCTTTATAGGAGTCTTGTTAAATAATAAATAATTCAGTTAGGAATTTCAGAGTGTTTGTTCCATGCATAAGGGTCAATAAATAGCAGTTATTTTTACTAAGAGTGATCTTTTTTAGGTTTTTTTTATGTACTTTATTTTATTTTATGGAAATAGTTACAAAGAACCATGGGTTTTATTTTGTTGTGGCATATGTGTACGTGAGCATAGCATATATTTATTACGTTCACCCACTCCTTTCCCTCTGTTTTCTTCCCCATCCTCTTCCTCTTCTGTAATAGTCTTCCTTTTACTCTTCAGAGTGTTCATTTTAACAGAAGTGCCCGATCATTGAAATTACAAGGCTTGATGATGAATGGTACAATTGCTTAGTAAAGACAGATCGAACGGGCACTGGAAGGATGTTAAAGCTGACCTTCCTGTTACAACCAATGGGTCTCTGCGTCCCTTGTTCCTGCTGAAGAGAACATCCTCTTTCACACGGACACCATGTAATCACCTGTTATTAATGACTGCAGAGTTACTGAGCCTCTGCTTCACAGCTTTGTGAGTCAGGCTGTAATTATGGACACAGGTCTAAAAGGCCTCCTATTAAGCCTGCAGGTGGAATTACAGAATACAAGTTAAATTAAAAAATAAAACCCAAAGGTACTATAAAAGGATTTTATGCCTTTTGCAGACCTAGGAGGTAAACAAATGCCTGTTTATTGAAAGAAAAATAGCCATAATTCCTGAAGGATGCTTGATAGAAAACCAAGTTAGGTACCATTGGGTAATATTATTCCCAATACATAATTTTATCTACTGTGAAGCATGAACATTTAATAACAGCACATATAAAACATTTAGACTTAGAAATTGACTTCCTAAGATCTTACCCTAATTAAATCCTGTCAAATAATATTATTTTAGAATTAAAAGCAGTACGCTATTATTATAATTCTGAATTAGCTCTGGCCCTACCAGATATGCCTGGGCCGGAAGTTTCACGTGGAATTACCTTGAAACCTCAGTGCATCGGTATCCGTTTGTTATAATCCCTTCACTGAGAAAACTCTAACTCAGAAAGTCTCTTTTTCCAAGCATGGTATTTATAAGAGTATGGCTCCTGACCATGGTAGGTGGTAGCTGGAAGAATAATATTTAGAGCAGGGGTCAGCCACCTCCCTGTAAAAGGCTTGTTATAAATATTTTAGGCATTGTGGCTCAAAGTCTCTGTCACAACTACTTAACTTTGCCACTGTAACGCAGGAACAGTTATGTACAATACATAAATGAATGGGAATGGCTATACTCCAGGAATATTGTACTTTTTTTTAATAGAACTGGTTTTAATCCAAGAGTTGTAATTTGCTGACCCTTCATCATTCTAGAGGATGGTTGCTAGCCCAGCAACTGACACCTAGTGGCCAAATTCAGTTAGAAAGTGTACAGTGTTGGTTTTCATACTGCTTTTATTTTCTATTAGTTCTGAATGCTTAAAAACTCAGGAGGTTTTTACATACAAATGTGGAATCTGGCATCTAAAAAACATACCAAGATCTATTTGCTGGCTTTCTCCATGGCAGCTGTGGTGTCTGCTCCAGGACAGAACTTTGCTTCCCTGTTCTCGATGATATGTGTCCACTACTCCTAGGTACCCTCCAGAAGGTCTGATCTATTTCACTTATGAAGACTGCCTGCCCTGTCCTCAAGCTTGAGTTTATGAATACTTTATAGTAGACCTTATCTCTTCTTCCTTTATTGTCAGTTCCTCAAAAGTTACTAAATTTTTTTCACTGAGGCTGAGGGTGAGGGATACTTTTGCAAACTTATATATGACTGTACAGTATTCTCAGTATCTCACAGTAAATTAGGGCTGAAATGTGGAAATAATGAACTTGTTCGTTTCCTATCTCCATCCTAAAATGACATCTCCACAATCAGCTCTGCTTTCCTCTCTTTTCTTTTTTCTCTTCCCAACCTGTGGATCAGAAAAAAATATAATTTTTATTCATAATTTTAAGTGTTTTCTATCTTTCATCATCTTTTCAGCCTCCTTTCTGTCTATCTTAAAGAGTCACGTCTGTGTTCTCTCATACATGTTTTTTATTAAAATAGCTTATTTACTGTGAATTAACAATGTTCCAGTCTTCACAGAAAGTTATCTAATTAAATCCATATAATACATTCTAAGTACCATACACAGTGTTGGTCATCAAATATCACAGTCCTGTTGTCATGGAGGAAAGAAACAAATAGACATAAGACTTCCAAATGGGTCATCCAAAGAGATCTTTACATTTGTAATCAAGCACATAAATGCACTAAGAAGAATGGCCAAACCGCAACTATGTTTCTTTCTTTCTTCCTTCCTTCCTTCCTTCCTTCCTTTCTTTCTTTCTTTCTTTCTTTCTTTCTTTCTTTCTTTCTTTCTTTCTTTCTTTCTTCTTTCTTTCTTTCTTTCTTTCTTTTTTTCTTTCTTTCTTCTTTCTTTCCTTCTTTCTTTCTTTCTTTCTTTCTTTCTTCCTTTCCTTTTTGGTACAAGGGAAATCAAACTCATGACTTCATGCTTGCCAGGCAGATGCTTGTGCTACAGAGCTAAACCCCCAGCCAAAACCACAACTGTTAATCAATATCATTAAATAGTGAACTCGACTTAATTCAGAATGTATTATTAGGAAAAGTGGAGAATTTTACAGAAAGCGTCACTAGCGATCTATTTAACATCTACAAAAGTAGTCCATGGTTGGAAAAGCACAGCAAGACTTTTAAAGATCTGTGTAAGACAAGATCGCTGAGTGCCGAGCAGATACAACACTGACCAAAACAATATGTAAAAGAACTGTATCATCCTCTGTTTCCTGCTGCTAACAGAATGACTGACCCTGGGTACTTTATAAGCAATAGGGATTTATTTGGGCCATCCTTCTGGAGATAGAGAAGTACGGATCATGGCTCTCGTGTCCGGTAAGGGGGTCTTCCTGCTGCTCCTTCCATAGGGAAGGCAGAAGGGTGAGAGAGCAAAAGCAAAAGAGCGAGAGGAGGTTGAACTCACTTTTGGTACAAGCTCTGTCTTTTGGTGATGAGCCCATTTCCAAGATAGTAACATTAATCTTCTCAGTAAGACAGGATACTTATTACCTATTTACTGCTTTTGTCAGGCCATCCCTCCCAATACTGTGCATTAGGGATTAGGTCATGAATTTTAAAGGATGCATTCAATCAATAGGAAATGGATGAGGCAAGAATTGACCTTCATCATGAGTAAATGGAAGGTATCACCTTAAAGGAAAAATAATGCCACCCATAGTGAATTTATATTCTCTGGGCTGCCAGTAATATAGTACAAAAGGAGTCTCTAAAGAATGTTCACTAATGACATCAGCCCATTTTGTCACTGTACGTAAAATACCACCAATGCATTGGGAGCCAATAAGAAAAACATAAAAAAGCAAAAATTTGCTTTTCGTTTTTACTTTTTTCACCAAAAGCATGCTGCATTAACCTCAGAATTCTGAATCCATGTGTCATGGATATATGTAAGCAATATTGGCAATGCTGGTTTGTAAGTAGCACCTATAACAGTCCAAACACGTTATGGATGTTCCATAAAGAGTGGTTCAATACGTGCGCATGGGCATAGTGCCTGGTGCCTGCAAGGTATGCATTGAAGAGCAGCTGGTAAGTGACTGTGGACAGAATATAACTGATAGTGGAGAAGTGTAAGAATAAAGATGGAGAGGCACTGCTGGTTTCTTGGGCCATGCTTGAAATATCTGACTCCTAAGCAGATGGGACTGGAACCACCTTTTATATGAGTCCATTTCACAGAAATGGGGTGAAGGATGTGGGTGATACAAGAATGGAAACCTGGACTGTTGCTGTAGGATAGCAGGAAATACTGCTTTGATATAGTAACAGTGGAATGCATTGTCCTGTGATAATGTACGTATTTATTACAAAAGCCAGATCTTTTGAAAAAATGACAGACCCATAAATATGTTGGTAAAACATTAAAAATGTTTTACTTCCAGCTGTGTCTGCATGTTTTAGTAAGTTCTTAGACAAAAGATGCAGATGATTTGAACTCTTATTTTATTCCATGTTCAAAGTAGCTTCTGTGAAACCCTCTGGAATCCTTTATCAGAGTATTTGTTTTTCATAAGTTGTATCATTCAGCCTTTCAACCCAATATAATCAGGATTCTTGCCAGGAAAAATTTTTAAAAGTATTTTTACTCTTGCATTGACCCTTCCAATAATATCCCCTTCTAAAAATTCCATTTAGACTTTCTCTGAACCTTTCTGTTCATTTACATTCCTAATCATCTGAGATTCTATTTAGAGGTCGAGTTTTATTCACCCTGGAGCCTGCAACCAGGACCTCCTGCCTGACAGCCTGTTCAACATCTCCTGAATGGGAATAATGAATGAAAAGGTCAGAAAGTCCATTTAAGTAACAATATTTTCCAGATTTCAAGATGCCATTGTATTGTGACAATCCATATATTTCTAGAAGGCCAGAAAGAATGCACAGTTTTGATCTTTGGTTTTAATAAACATTTCCCCCAATAAAAATAAGTGAAACACAGTGATGCTTTAACCAATGAACTGAAAACAACAACTGAAACAAAACATAGCCAGGACATGTTCTAGTTTCACAGAACTGAATAAAAGCAATTTAACTGTACAACATCCCATGTACATTCAGTCACTATCATTAAAAGTGGATTTGGATTTCATTTCTATGATGTTTTTACTTAAGCTTCATTGTGCTATTTTTTGCAAAACAAGGTAAGCTTTGGGAGTTTAGGACTTTGTTTTACTGTTTTTTCATGTGTCTGTGTTACATTATTCATGTTGACTTCAGTTCCATTCTTTTTCCAGCTTCTAATTATACCCTCCAATTCTGAGGAGATGCATTTGTTCCTAAGTGCAATCAAGAAGCATATTAGAAATCAGCTGTACATAGTTAGACTTTTATAAATGGAAAGTCTATTACATTTGTGTTAGAAACAGAATGTTCAGACTGGAATTCAATTGCAATTGATAGACATGTATCGATTGCTGAGGACATGGAAGGGCTGTACCAAGTATTATAGGGAACAGTGCCGTAAATAAAATAGCATCTTTGCCACAGGACCTTAGGCTCAGGAGGCAGTATTACAACATAGTGACTAATAGTTCAGCCTATGCAATTAGGGCTAATGTTCAAATCTTGTTTTGTTTTACTATTCATAACTCCTATGATTTCTCAGAAATGCAGCCTTCTCCACTAAATGGGAACAACACTAGCCATGGAAATAGATTTCTTGTATTAGTGCACATTTATTAACAAAAATTCAATTGTGACAGAAAAATATATAAAACAAAATAATACAAGGTTCTCTGTTCTCTAAACTCATATCCTGAAATAACCCCTGTGAAGAACTTGAAGTTTGTATTTCCGAACGTTGTTCCTGCAGATATACTTACATGCTAATATTTCTGTAAATTTCATTGACATTATCCATATTGTTTTAGATTTTTTTTTCTACGAAGAATTGAATACACAACCTCATGCTTGCCAGGCAGTCACTGTGCCACTGAGCTAAATTCCTGGCTTAGAATATTTTAATAAGCTTTTAAATTTTGATATTATTTTATATTCAGGAAAGTTACAAATACGGTAGAGATTTCATTTATCCTTCATTCCATTTCCTTGAATACCAACTAACATCATGCCTAGACTGAAAGATTTATGAAAACTAAGAAGTTAACATTAATGCATTATTAAATAAATTTCACGCTTTATTTGTATTTTACAAGTTTTTGCATTAATGTCATTCTTCTAATCCCAGATCTAATCCAGGATTCCATTTTACCTTTAATGCTGGTTTGATTTAACAAGCATTTATGAAATCTCCCATCTGAATATGTAGTGCTGATTCATTTCTTTAAAAAATTTTAGTACATGGTTTTCACAGGTGAAATTCATAAGATACAGTTTATTTATCCCTCCAGTATATGTTGATTTTTTATATGACTCTTAAAAGTAACTGACATATGCCATTGCTTTAACTCCATTGTCTGACATGGCTTCACTATACCTTGCATCACTTGGATGCCAAACGAAGCCTTGCCATCTATGTTTAAGTAGTTCAATGTATAATGTACACTTGTTACTTTTCATCCATTTTTATGACAATTGAACTCTTCAAATTGTGTTGTCATTATGTAGATTTCAGAAGGAACAAATTTGTAAGCGTTTTAATTTGTGATGACTTTTATTGCTTTAAAGCTGAAGAAACTATATGAATGACCCAGTTTCAATGGCAAAGGCAAGTATTTTAATTCCGTCCCTTATTAGTGGTTTTCCAGTCGCAGCATAAAAATAGCAGCAATTCTCTACTGACAAATGAATTAGTTTTTGGACAATGGTCAGAAAATGAGCCATCATAAGACAGCTTTCCCTTGTATGAATACAGCATGGGATTATAGATTAGGACTTTTATGTGAAATCTCATTTATTCCATTAATTCCTATATTAACAAAAACTAATCTTCTCCCTCGATCTAATTTGGTTACAGACTGTATGTCTGGTGGCAAGTACGTGTATTTGGAGAGGGAAGATTCTCTAAGTACTATAGTTCGTAATAGTCCTTTAGGAGTCATTTTTAAGACAGCTGCAAACAAGTTGATTAGACAGATGGACTGGAATTTAACAGGAAACGTTTCTCTACTAGTCTTGCTGTGTTTTTGATGTTTCCTGTGCAATTGAGACCTTCGCAAAGAGTTAAAAATCAGTGCTGTTTTCCACTTGGACAAGAGCAAGGAGAAGGAGCCTGAGCTGGCCACCTGTGAGTTCAGCTTATTGTTATTCAGCTTCCATTCTAATGCAGTTTCTTTCCTGCTCAATAGCAGTTTTAAAAAGGGATGTTACATGGCCACTGAACCCAGATAACTAAATAAATCTCAGTTTGTAGTCCCATAACTGGGTCCCGATTTGTATTCGTACAAATGCCAGCCAAAGATGGGTACAAGGAATTCAAAATAAATCAAGCATTAAATCCAGATATCTTAATGGAATAGAAGTAGGTATGAGGAGTCTAGTTCTGTCACATGGATACAGACACACACACACACACACACACACACACACACACACATACATATACAGACATATGTACTCACAAACTTATACACACAATAGAGTATATTATGCATTTTCTTTTACTAGATGCATATATTTTTTTCTTCTTTTAAGAAACATTATGCACAGTTGCTTTTTGGTCTTGGAATCCAGGACACCAAAGGTCTGCCTTTACTTCTGTATCTGCACATACCTTTGTGACATGTTCCTAATAATATTATGCAGTCAGAGTTTCCATTTGAGTGAGGTAGCAACATCCTGAAAGTTACAAGTCCCTGAGATGGACATTTCTGCAATTCTTTTCTGTTCCTGCAGAAATTTCCTGCAGAAATCTTTTAAACCTCACAATGAAGCTTAAAGTTACTACTTTCTCAAGGAAAAGGGACATAATCTGGAGGGGTTTATAAACTTCATTTGATGGAAATCTTTAGATAAAAAGTTTAAATCAGTTCATTTAGTGACTGGCAATCAGAAAAGATACACTATCATTAAATTCTAAATCTGCTATCTTAAGCTTTAAAAAATAACACATAAACTACCTTATAGATGCACAAGTGATAATGTATTCTAGGTTCCTTCTTTTGCAGTCAATCATCCTGAACATACTAGCCTCAGGTTGCTGGAAATGAAAATAATGGCCTGGTGATTGTTAAGGGAACGTGTTACATAAGGATATTCTCATATTTAAATGAATACTGCACTTCTTGTTTCTGAAAAGTGAATATTGGTAGCTTCGTTTTGAATGTGCTTTGAATATTTTTATAGAACTGGGTTCTATCTAGGAGGAAACAAAAGTATCTGTGTGTCAGTCAACACAGATTCATTTCTTGGTTGCAGATCTCCTTCCTACTAGCATTAGTTTCAAATATTCTCATTGAAATACATTTAATTTTAAAGTTCTAATAGGCTAATGTGTGAAAAGATTAAGCTAAACCTAAAGGCTCAGACTGGCAGTGATACAAAGGATGTATGTGTATATGTGTATTTAATGTTGTTTTGTAGGATTATACAGGTCCCAAAGTCTTAGAGAGATTTGCAATGCATTTCAAGTGACCCACAGAGTGGAGTCAGAATATGAACATGGACTCAAAATTACTAAGAAAAATAAATTCCTAGGCAAAATAGTCACATGAATGACGGTGCAGTACATAACATACACCTTATTTAAGTGAACTAATTGACCTGAGACCTGCTGGTGTGCCACTATTTTTCTCCATTGCTCTTTCTTAACCTGAGATTTAGAGTTGTAGAATTGGAGTCTCAGGAGCACAGCATTCTTCTTACATTGGTCAGACAAGGGAACTGTGTCAATTGTTTGATAGTAATTAATTGCTGATCTAAATCTTTTTATTTTTAGAGTTGCCAATATTTGAATATTTTAGACATTTGATCCAACAGTCCTTGTCTCTGCCACAGGTACTCAGGTATAGTCATTTTAAAACAGAAGCAGTCACAGATAATATGTCAACAAAGGGATGTGTTTGTGCTCCAATGACTTTTTATTTGAGTATATTAAAATTCAAATTTAATATAACTTTCAGATGACACAAAACGGTGTTTTTTAGGCCTGCCAGCTATCTAAGAATTGTCATTCTTAGTTTGTTGGATCGTGCAGAAACATTCAGTGTGCTGGATTAATTTCTAACAAAAACACGTGGGTTTTTTTTTTTTTTTTTTCTTTTGCTTAAAGGACAGGAGGTTATCTCCCAAGAAATAACTGGCTGCGAGCAAATTTTTCTTGCATCCAATCTGATTTATTAGGGGAATTAGCACGACTTCTGTGGGTTATGTTTTTTTTCCCCCAAAATCAAAGTACTAGAAATATGTTCATTTGGTTTCATGTTAAAAGACAAATTCCATCTTTTCCAATGAACCATCATTAAGGATAGAGGATAAAAAAAATGCATATGCTGGAATTCCAGAAGGAGAGTTCCAAGGTATCAACTTGGTAAATTATTTTTCAAATCTAATGTTTTATTTTAAAATATAATGTTAAGTCTATATTTTTACCATCTTGTATTTAAGTTTATTTTTATCTCCACAAACATTTAGATTACTAAACAATTTACATCTCCCATCTGCTACAGAACCCCTAAGTGATTGTGTAGTACCCTATAATGTCTCAGGCCAGAGGTACCCAAAGGGCAAGACAAATCTCAGGTTAAGAGAGAGCAATGGAAAAAAATAGTGGCACACCAGCAGCCTCTGCATGGTGAAAAGACAAATACAGATACACGTGCTAGTTGTCTTAGTGATGGTGGTGGCCTCTGTCTCTGTGATCCATGGTTTTCACCTGCAGATCTGTTACTCATGGAAGTTGGATAGGATAAGTTTTTTCAGGCATTATAAAGCAATGTTACTGTGTGATGAAGAATCACCCTCTCACCTTATTTAGGAAAGTGCGGGCTTATAGTAAGATGGGCATAATTATCCAAAGCTGTCTTTTACCCTTAAAAGTATCTGCTTGCATGATAAATTATAGTGTGACATTAAAGGACTTGGTAGCTTAATATCATTCTCTTTTTATCTTAAGGGTCAGAATAGACTTTTTGGTCACTACATCCAAAACCAAACCTTGTAGTCCACCATGAATTCCAGATTGGTCCAGAGCCACTTAGCAGTTTGTTCTGGTTTGCATTGTCCTAGAGACTGAGGAAGAGAAGTGGCCAATCTAGACAGTCATGAGCTGCACATCTTGCAATTGGATTGGAGTAAATCGCCTGCTGTTTTTTGTCATTTGTCACTATCCCTGACACTCCCTGACAATATTTCTGTTTCTGTCTCTGTCTCTCTCTCTTTCAATTTTCCCAGAGTTATTTCCCTTCTGCCACTGGAGGTAGCTTTGATTCTCTCTCAAATTTTTTATGACTCTCTATCAATATAGTTTCCCTTTATCCCTTTCAATCCCCCACAGATTTTCTCTCCTTTAGATTATTCTAGTATCAACTAATCATATTCCCTGGTGTACTATATTCTTGCTGTTCCTTTTCCTGAAATGCTGTTCCCTATAAGCATTGCACTGAACATTTCTTTCTGAACACAGGTTGCCTTCTTTATTAGCCTCTTTCTCATCAATAGGATAAAATCTCTGCATTTTCAGTTTTTTAAACTCCTCTCATAAACTAGTTCCAAAGACTTCTAAACCACATGACCAGGACACAGTCATAGTAACAACCTCACTTTTGGTACCAATTTTCTGTATTAGTCACTTTCCCATTGCTAGGGCAAACTGCCTGATGCTGGGGACTTAAAAGAGAAGTTTATCATGGCTTAGAGTTTTCAGGGGATTCTGTCCATGGTTGGTTGGTTGGTCTCAGTGCAGAAAAGGCATCTGGATCTCATTCCCTTGCAGAATGCAAGCTGAAAACAAGAAAAGCTGACTCTCTCCATGGCCCCTCACCCCCTGTGAGGAACTGCCTGATCTGGAGAAGCATGGGCGGCCATGATGGCTGTTGAGGTGGGATGCAGTTTGATGCTTGTGGTGTTTGGCATTTGTCTGATTTTGCATGTCTGGAGCTGACAGTCTGAGAGTCTATTCTGAGGCTGTCAGTGAGCAGCGTGGCATCTATGAGGGTTCTCCTCCTAATGGTGATGACTAATGTTAATTCCCAATTGCTTTGAAGTCCTGTATCATTTTCATTGTTTTGTTGGGTTTTACTCTGTTTTGTTTCATTTGATTTTATTATATCTGGTGGCATGGACAGCTATTTCAAAAATAACATGATATATTATGGTAGCCATTTTGGACTTACTATTATATTGTTTGAAGTCCTTCACTGCATTCAATGTTTTGTTTTTATTGGTTCTATTCTGTTCTCTTTTGTTTAGTTTTTGCTATACCTGAAGGTATCTGAAGCTATTTTGAGGACAGAAGGAGGCATTATGGTAACCATTGTTGATTTCATACTGTTTTGGGACCTGTGTCACTTACACTGGTGTGTCTTGATTGGCTTTGTTTGGTTTTGTTTTGCTTGGTTTTGTTCTCTTTAAAAAATGAAAAAGAAAGAAAGCCATGGTGGAAGGAAAGTGCTCAATCCAAGGTAGCCAAGGGGAAAGCTGAGACAGACAGACAGACAGACAGACAGAGCAGCAAAGAGGCAGAGAGAGACAGATAGACAGAGACAGAGACATTATTTCTGAGAAGGAGGAGAAGAAGAAGAAGAAGGGGAAGGGCAGAGTGTTATTTTTGGGGTAAAGGAAACCATTAAAATGGGGACAATGGTGGTGAGGAATTAAGCAAGATACAGAGAACTAAAGAGAAGGCACTCTAATTCTATATGGTGCTGGATCCGTGTGAGTCTTTGTATTCCAGTGATGGTTCTTTGCAGGGTGGTGATGAAGTAGGATTTTCTGTGGCCTTCAAAAGGGCTTCAGCCTTGTTATCATCAACAAGTAGTTCTCATTTTCTGAGTTTAGTTGTTATTACAGTGGTTCACACCTCTGGTTTCTCTAGGAACTCTGTTATTCCAGGTGAGTGAAAATGGTGATCATATAGTAATTGTAGAAGGTATGCACAGTCCTGGAAGACAGAAAAAGATTATTGAGTTTAAAAAGTAGAAAGGTGAATTTCCCAGTTCATGGGTTTGGCAGATGGAAGCTGACTAACAAAATTCTAAAAAGGATTATTAAATGAATTAGCGATGAGTGTGTGGAGGATTTTCTCTGTTTTTATAATCACCTGGCATGTCTAGACCATGCAAATTTATTCGTAGTTCGTTGTTTCAATAGAAAGAGCATGCATTGTTTGTGTGCATATGTCTCCTCCAGTAAACAAATAACTTATACACATTGGAGTTCTTAGCTTCTAAAAACAGATTCTGGTTCTCTGTGGTCACAGAGTCATTGCTAAATAACTAGGTCAAAGATTTCATGGACATTTAGGTGTCTTTGACACAGTGAAAAAGTCAAGTTGAGTCAAAATATAGCATTTTTGTTTTGACAAGTTGTGTGATCTGAATGTAAAGTTCAAAGAAAGGAAGCCTGAGCAGAAGGAGGTGGTAGGTTTTTTCGAGTCTGCTCTGATAGGGTCAGAACAGAAGGGCTGTATTGAATATATTACAAGACACTGGAAAATAGGAAATTGTGTGAAGAATATCTGAGAAAGTGACAATTTCAGAAAACATAAGGAATACAGTTGAGAAATGTAGCACAGTAATAAAAAGCAATGTCTACATTCAATTTAAAGCACCAACTGTGCTATTAATTGGAAATAAAAAGGAAAGTGACTGAGACAGGGAACAAATAGTCCCTAAGGAAAGGCGATAGCTGTGAAATACTGGCAAACAAATATAAATGGAAAGCAGATTCCAACAGAGTCTGCATCTGATGATGGGCAGTGTTTTAAAAAAATTGTTTGATAATCACAGTGATTACATACATGGGATAGTAAAGAGTGTGTAGATTTCTTTTCTCTTTTTCTTAAACACAACATAGAAATAAGAGAGAGTTGTTATGTGGAGAAGTCTGGGGAGGGTGACTGTAAATGAGGAGTTAGAAGAGCTGTTTTCAGATATTTAGTGGGGCATGATTTGGAAAAAAGGTAAGACTTATTCGCCTGGGTTAGTTAGTATTACTTATGGAAAAGCTAGAGGAAAGTGCACTTGGACTCAAATTAAGTGTTTTAGGGCTCTGGTATGTTAAAAGATAATTTCTAATAAAAATTCATGACTCTCATAGAATAAAAGCGAACAAGTGTTAAAACTCATTTTACTTAACTCATTAATAAGCAAATTGTTGTGATATTACAACTAATTCAAAGGCAAATTCACAGAACAAACAAATGTAGATTAGCAAAGTAGCTCCCGTCGAACTGGAATCAGATACAACATAGTTTTCCATCGAATCACAAAATGGGCCCTAAAGCAGTGGACGTGAACCCCTGGCACATGTGCTACAGCAGGCTGTTTGTATCACTAGAAACTCTTAAGGTTCACCATTCTCACCTGAGCCTTTATTTTTGATCAAAAGTAATTTCAAAGAAAAATTATCCCTGATTAGCAGACATGACCTGCTATGCTGTGTGATTCCAGGTTTTGCTTATCTCCAGAAGTGGTTCCCCAAAATGCTGAATGATTACATGTTGGGGATATTGTAGAAAAAGTTTATTCAAAGAAGAGTTGGCTTGCATGATGACTTTAAAGATAACTAAGAACTTTAAAGTTCTAAGATCTTACCTCACTGCTCAGGGGGCCAAATCTCGAACCTACATCAATACAACTTGGGCCTTTTACAAATTCAGGTTCTTGGAAAAACAACCCAACTCCATGCCCAAGCTCATGAAATTTTCTTTTGTTTCCTACTGTGCCTTGAACCTGCTTGGCCTTCAGATTCCAATCCTATTTTTTTGGTCTCACTTCACCAACTAAAGTCTCTCTCTGTCTCTTAAAAGTGCTTTTGACTTGGAAAAATCAAAAGAGAAAACAGTGGGTCTGTGGTTGTTACAGGCTGAATTTTCCCTCTCTCACCTTTTCCCAAAAAGCGATGTGAAATTCTTACCTCTCAGTGCCTCCAACTGTGGCCTTATTTGGAATCAGGTCATTGCAGATATAGTTAGTTTTGCTGTGAGGTCAGATCGAAGTAGAGTGAGCCGCTTACCAAACACTACAGGTGTCCCTCTTAGTATGATTCTGTGAAGACAGAGACACACAGGGGAAGGCCATGTGATGATGAAGGAAAAGACTGGACGATGTATCTGGAAGCCAAGGAACACCATATTGCTGGTAAGCCACCAGAAACACACAAAAGAAATGAAAAACACTTTCAGAGAGAGAGAGAGAGACAGAGACAGAGAGAGAGAGAGAGAGACAGAGAGAGAGAGAGAGAGACAGAGAGACAGAGAGACAGGGAGAGACAGAGAGAGACAAAGAGAGAGAGACAGAGAGAGAAAGGAGATAGCCTTGCTGATATCTTGAATTTGGACTTCTTCCCTCCAGAACTGTGAGACAATAAATTTCTGTTCTTTTTAGCTATGCAGTGTGTGATACTTCATTAAAACAGCGCCAAGAGACTAATGCAAAGACGTAGACAAACTTCTCTTGCAAGAGCCAGCTCTGAGCCTCATTCTAAATGCAAAGTGCTCTGTGTAATTAAAATGTTATACTCATATACTGCCTGGAAAATATAAGGCATTCAATAAATAGTCCCTATCACCATCTTTATTTTTAAACCTAACGGTTTTAAGTCATCAGTGCAGTGACAGCAATATCATATAATGAAAGGACCATGAGTTGCAACTACATCTGAGTTTACATTACAATTCCATCATTAGGAAGCTAGCTGTGTGACTTGGGAAAGTTTTTTTTTTGTTGTTGTTGTTGTTGTTGTTTTGTATTTTTTTTTAATTTCTAGATAAAATCATTGATTTCTGTGCAGGAGAAGCAATGATTGCAAATCATTCGGCACATGGTAAATACTCAATATTTAGTAACTAGTATAATTTTATTCTCCTTGTCTGATTATTCTGATTATATTAGCTTTTCATGGCTTGTGTTGCCACTAGGGAGCTTTTAATTGTTATATTTGCTCAAACAGTTGAATTCATAGCCATTCCATTTATAAAGGGAAATTTGACCATTTAAAAATTCTCTTTATATCCTAGACATTTTGAGACTTGAAAAATTAATACTTTTCACTTTTATTCTCGAGCTGCTACTAATTTTAAGGACTATTAATCCCCCATGTTTATGACTCACCAATTCATCATCAACAATATGGCTTTGCAGCAGTATGTGACTCAGGAGAAGCCTGAACTGAGCGCCTGAGAGCATTGGAGGCTGAAGAAATAGCTGAAAAGTGGAGGCTGCAGAGTTCTGCTGAAGATAAAGATATTTGAGCCTGTGTTCAAGTTTGCTGTATTAATGTTGAGTGAATTTTAAAGTCAGTTTTCCTAGTCTCCTTGTTTTGCTATCACAGAACCTGACAGCAGGAATGCCAAGAGGCAGGGCCACTGTCTTTTTCTCTTATTGCTTAGACAGAAAGTCATTAGGAGAAAGTGAAAACACCTACTGGAAACTCACTTGGCTAGAATTTGAACTTGAATTACCAAAGTTGTATGGATGAATCCAGCGCAAAATAGATTTGGGGTGGGTAACAGGTGCTAAGATGCAAGCATCAACAAACACAAAGAAGTTATCACGAAAATAATACAAGATATTTATCCTGGATAAGAGGGAAGTAAGATGCAATGTGCATTTTACAGATTAGCTTAATAATGTGGTGTTTCTTTTTAAACTTGAATACCTGAAGAGTGGATTTTAATTTCTGGAAACATTTATTCCCACAAAATACATCTCCCACATGTCTATTGTTGTGTAATAATGCCCCAAGGATTAAGCAAGATCCATACTCTGGTTCTTTCCTTCCTCTTTTCTGTAACCTCTAGACAAAGACTGTCTCTCTTCCTCCCTGCGTTTCCTCCTCCTTCTTCTCTTTTTCTTTCTTCTCTTTCTCTGACTTCTTCTTCAGTGCTGTGGCTTAAACCCAGGGCCAATCCCCTGTGATACCAGTGAACTATATCCCCAGCCTATGAGCTGAGTCTTGATCTATAATATCAAGGAGCATCATCTAGACCTGGCCCAGACCAGGGATGTGGTCCAAGCTCCAAGCTCCAAGCTTAATTCTCTGTCTTTATTCACTGCTGGACTAGAGTTAGAAGCCAGAAAACCATAGTAAATGGCTGATAAAACTGTGTGTACAGTAGGGAGTAGTCCACAGAAATCCTGGGGGTGTGGGAGTTATTGTTGCCTGTTTGGACACACTCAGGTATTCTTCTGTGCATGTGTGCATGTTGCATGATGGGGCCTGTTCAGCACGTATTTATTATTCAATGGGTACCGGGCAGGTCAAGTGTGTGAGGTATGGGAGAATGGAAGACTTTGGACTTTTCCTTTTGACACTGATGTCCTGAAATACTAAAGACGTGTTTTTGAGTGACTACTTTAAGGGACAAACATCTACTTATAACTAGGCCAGAAAAAGCTTGCTTTTTCCTTGCTCCAGAGTTCTCAGAGCATCTTTCTTATAGTCGAATAGGATGTGAGAGTTCTCTATCTCTACTTTTTTTTAAAGCTTCCCCATGCCCATTGGTTGTGTTGTTGGGAAGAGGTCACACAGATCCCCCCACCTAGAAGATGGGTGTACTCCTAGGTTTACTTTAATAGGCTGAAACTGCCAGGGATTAAGCAGACTTCTGAAACAGGCCCTAAGAGGATCTGTGCTTTTGGGTCCAAAAGCTTCCCACTGTATGTGAGAAGGGCTAATCATTATGATGGGATAATTACTCCTTTGATTATACTTCATTCTGTTAAACTCCATCTTAATAGAAACAAAGTACAGAGAACGTCTCTCACTGGACCTTAAGAAAGCACACTGCCATGTGTGGGAGAGGGCTCAGAAGAGGCAACAGTAGGAGACCCAGGAATGCTGAGAAAAGCACCTAGCTGAGCCATCGAGAAAGTGGGAAGCTCAGTCCTGTAAGTGAAAGGCACTGAATTTTACCAACTACAGTGAGCTTGTAAGAGACCTTAGATAAGATCAGTCCCTGCTAACCCCTAAATTTCAGCCTGGGAAAACTGTAAGCTCTATGCCAAACTCCTAACAAATCCCTGGAAACCAGGGCATGAAAGTGTTCATTATGCAGCAATAGAAAACAAATACGTTTTAATTTCCAGGAAAAGAGTAGCAGGTGTCTCAGTAAACTGGTAAGTAACAAAGACACAGCATCCAACCACGTGCAAGTTACTTTTGTTCAAGTAAAGCTTCACAAAGTAGTAGCAGCCCTAGAATAGTTTGGACATTGTCCTGGTCTGTGTGATGTTATTTGTGAGCCTGGCTGAGCTTTTGATGACTTTGAAGAACAATTACTTTGTATAAAAATTTGTGATTAACTAAATACTTATTGTTCTAGTTTTGTTATGTATCCTTATGATTTTACTAAGACAAATTCAAGTTCAAACTATTTTCTACCAAAGAAAACCTCGATTCTGATCTTGCTTTTTCCCCACCTTCCTCTCAAATATATATTTGAAAGAGTACTTTCAATATATCACTTATTTGGAGAGAATAAATGAAGATGCCTTTTTAATAGTGGGAGAGGAAGAAGACGAGAACATCCAGTAAAAATTTCACATCACTTCTTGGATCTTGCTCAGATAAATGGACTTTACTGAGGACATCTTAGCATCCTTGTTAAAATTTCAATAATCCACACTCCAATTCTCTCTTAAATGGGACAGTTTCTTCATTGGGTTCTTAATGTGGTTGAATGAATGTTTTCTGCATCATCCCTGATATGTTGTGAGTGCTGGATTTGAGTATATAAAACTTTCTTTGCTAAATAGTAGGCTTTTGTGAGTCAGCTTCTTATTTATAGGTCTATTTTTACAGTTCTGTGAAGTATATGAATTTGCCAGTTAAAATAACACTTTCTCAATCTTTCAGGTCAGTTTGCATTCACATGTGAGCCAAATGCGCTTAAAATAAAGATGTCCAGCCAGCAGTTAGTAATGCCACTTTTAATTACTCTTTCTGTAAACTGAGACAAGCCTTGTGGGTAAGTTTTCAAGAGTTATAAGAACTCTTATTATCCTATTGTGTGCCTTTACTGATGGGCAATTATATATATATATATATATATATACATATATATATACACACACACACACACATAATGGTTTCTCTGGTACCTATAAAGTAAGTCCTCATATTTTACATTTTAAGGGCATTGTTATGTTGTTTTATGTGAATGATTCACGCTGCAATGAACTTAATGTATATCCAAGGTTCTGCAACTTTTTCTTTGAAATAGATTTTTACTCAAGGTAAAAAAATTGCATGATATAGGTACGTTCTGCCAATCATTATGCTTTCATAGGAATGAGTTTATCAACTTATATCTTAAAAATGTATTTAGGAGAAAGAATACATAGATTTAAAAGACAGGAAATATCTGGGAGCAAGCCCACAGAGATGGACAGGAAGAAAAGTTTTGTTTCTTAACTTTTTTAGAGAATCATCTTTCCAGTTACTTCATTTAATATTTATGCCAAAATCTATCATCCATTCACTCACTCTATTCATTCTTCCATTCATTCTCTATCCATCCATCCATTCATTTATCTGTCCACCTACTTGTCTATCCTTCCAGCTCTTCTCCATGTGCTCATCCCTCCAGCCATCTATTTATCAGTTTATAAAACACTCATTGAGTATCTGCCATCCTGTCATTTGCTGAGCATTTATGGATACAACATGAATTTATTTACATAATACCTCAGGAGCAAAGAGAAAGAGAATTTAAAAAAAAAACTAACTATTGTTCAGAGATTAGAGAAGAATGTACAGCTGAATATATCTAAATTTCAAAATAGCTTCTGCAACCCCCCCCCTTTTTTTACTCCCCCATTCTCCTCTCCTTCCATCCACTTCCACTCTTGTCTTTCCCAGCAGAATACACAAAGCATCCCAAATTCAGCGCTGTTAGGTCCAGATGCATAAACTATAGTCTCAAAGGATGCATGGTAAGAGTCTTACCGCTTTTAAGGAATTTGTCTTGCAATAAAAGTGTTTCTTTGTTTCACTTATCTTCATAAACTATTTTCCATTGAAGTTTAAAGTGTATTCTCGTTGCTTTGGGAGACTCCTTTTATAACAAGATTAGATTGTTTCTTCACTTATTTATGTATTTATTTACAGGTAAGGGGAGTGAATGACTACATAGCCAGGTTTACTTTGCTTCCTTCTCTGTAAGATGAACTCAAATGTAATGAATCTCTTAAGCCAGAAAGAGACTCCTGTAAGGTATTACGTCCTTATACTTCAGTTTAATCTTCTATTTGATGGAAAACTGAATATGTCCAAAGATTGCAATTTCTGCTTTATTTGGAGTACTGTCGATGTGAGGATCAATTACATCTTGATTAATATATCCCTTATATACTTGATTGCTCAGGCCACTATCAGTTCCATTATTCGGAGTAATCAGAATGCTTTCACCAACTCGGAGAATAACTTGGTTCTGCACAATCAAAAATATGTCATTGTAACGCTTCTCTTCTGAAAGACAGAGCCATATTCTTTTGACCAAATAACTGAAATGAGAAATTATGACAATGTATTATTAACCAGTCCCCTAGACATTTGCTATAGAATTAAGCGTGACACTTTGAAGACATTGTTAGAGAGCTTCTTCAGTTCTCTTTCATTCCAAGAACATGAACAATATGAACCAGGGTTGGCAACTCTCTAAAGGCTCGGTAGAGGAGAAATTCATTAAACAAGGTAAAATTAGTAGGAGGGACTACAATAGTACTCATTTAGCATGTTCTCAAGGAGATGTCAAATGGTGTCACCACAAAGTGGCCCAGAGTCAGAGGTCTTGTATAAGGGACTTATACAGAGGATACTTTTAGGAGGCACCTCTCAGGGCACAGAAGAAACAGAATGGGATAGAACAAGAGTCTAACCAGATTTTTATTTAAACTCAGCTGTATTCCACCATAAAGGTCTGCAACAGAAGTTAAAGCAGATCATCCTCAGAATGCTTCAGGCACCAAGAACATCTGTAGACATTTGTAATGACAATGTCAGACTTCTAAAGGTGTCTCCAAGGGTTTGATGGGACACCAGTGGTGTCCGCTTTACCTCTTTTTAGAACTCAGGACTAGAGAGCTTTGCTGGAGTTTGGATCCTGTGAAACTTTCCTAGTTTGTCACAATTCATTATTTTCTGGATTCTTTTCCATGATAGCATAAAGGAAAGCATGGATTTAGAGTCAGAGATCTAGGGTGGAATCGTCACACTGCTTTTTAGTAACAAAGGGAAACATTTGGCCTAGTGGAAAGAGCTCTACCCTCCAGGTACACATTCAGACTAGCTGTGCGCCTCACATGTCTACTTCCGGTATTGCTTGTTATCTGGACCTGTCCTGCTATATGTCATTTAAACCTTAGCTTTTGACCTCTCTTCTCCACAAGACCTTTTGTTCTGTTTATGTTTATTTGATTAATTGATTGATTGATACATATTGGAGATTGAACCCAGGTCTTTTACCTGAGCTGCATGGCACCTCTTTGCATTTTGAGACAGGGTCTCATTTAGGTTCCTCACCTGGGTCTCAAACTTGCAGTCCTCTTGTCTCAGCCTCCCAGAGTGCTGGGATTCTAGGTAGGCACCACCCTACCCAGCTGAGAATTTTAACTTTTGAACTTATTTCTCCTTGTAAAATAATAGGATTTAACCCAATTGCAAAAGACTTTTGGTATTAGAAAAATGGCTGTGGCATGCTTATTTATGGACACAAAGTCCTTTGCCCTACCAAAGTTCTCTCTGCAGTGGCCCCTGCCCACACAATCTGTACTTTTTTTAATACACACTGTAAAGAGAATGCTCCAAAAAATGTAGACTCAAAGACAGATTATATAAAGACAGTATCTTTTTAATTTTTTTCCCAAGTGAAGCTCCTGACCTCTGGTTGTTACCTTGCCTCCTTTCCTTCCCTTGCAAAGTTGGCCTTAGTTTTTCGACTGCATTATCTGACATCAGAGTATCTGGTAGTAAGAGAGCACCAGGACGTGCCAGGCAACTTACCATTTGGGTCGGAGCTCAGGCTGTACCTCACTTTTCCTAAGTAACTTGCTAGTTTTGGAGAACAGAAAACAGCTCTTCTGGGACAGTTAGCCAAGTGACAGGCAGTGACTGCTCTTGGACTTGGGTGGGACACCTTCTTCCTATGGCCTTTGCTATCACAGGCTTCTAGCAGGCGAGGAGATTCTGCTAATTGTAAAAGGCTAGGCTTAAAAATCTTGAATCATAGATTTTTCTAGCTGGAATATCTTTCAGAGGTTATCTTACTGAGTTTGCTCACTTCAGAGGGAAATAGCCTAAAGTCTACAAAATTTAAAGGTTTTCTTTATTACGACACAGTGGAGTACTAAGATGATCCTGATGACCTCAATAGCTGCCAAACTATTTATACACCTTATAGCATTTTTTTAACATAATATTTCTGTTAAATATGGTACCACTATAGATCTGCCGGAAATTGGCAATGGTAAGCCAGTGTTATTGCTTTCTCATTTTTAAAAAGTTTTTTTGACCAATATCCTTTCAAAAAAAAAAAGCAAAAACTTCTGGTGGATTGTAGAGGTCTTCAGAATTTTGGTCTTTAGAAGGTCCTCATTCCATCATATGTTTCCAGATTGGAATAACCCTTGGAAGTGGAAGTCCTGATCACACAGGTCAGGATTGGGAGCAGAACCTGAGAGAGGCTAAGGGAATCTAGAGGAATCATCACACAGTCTTCATTGAACTGTGATATCTAAGCCCAGAAATTATCTACCATAGAAGAGGCTGAGGTGAAAACAGGACATGGAAGTAAGGGCCGGGGGGGCGGGGGCTTGGAGCTGGATTAAAGGGCAGGTAAAGATTGTTGCTAGTTTTCTATTAATGTTTAAACTTTCATTATTATAAATGTTCATACTAAGCCTTCATGCTCAAATAGCTACAAAGGCAGTGTCTTAAAACAGCACCAAGTTATTATCACTAAGTTTTCTTTGGGTCAAATTTTGAGCATAGTTAAACAACTGCTGGCTTGGCTACATTCCTTTCTGGAGATCAGAGTCTACTCCAAGGTCATGTGGTTACTGGCAAAATCTAGTAGTTGTGATGATAGAATTGATATTTCCACTTTCTTGGTGGCATCAGCCAGAGACTGGGTTACTATGTCACCCACTATTCATTGCCACATGGCTCTGTGTACAGGATAGTAATTTCTTCTTTCTTGAATTCATCAGGACAGTGTCTTTGATACTGGTTACCTGCTCTGAAAGATTCAACTGTTTAGGTCAGCTACACCTGGATAATTTTTCTTTTGACTAAACAATGAAAACTGATAAATAACTCAAACAGAGGAAGGACCATTTCATTGTATTAACAAAATGAAACAAAACAAACCTTCCATCCCCTGGGGGTGAGGGTTACACATGCCATGTGAACCAGAGTGTGGGAATTTGGGGGGAGATTATCCTAGAATTTTGCTTACAACAGTAATGAGCAAAGGAGAACATGTTTGGACTCCCTGTCTCCAAATTTAAGCTCTCTCACACAGAACCTGTAAGACTGTGTAAGTTCTGTATCTAGGCTCCCATCATTTGTACCATTGAGGTGGACCAGAATTATAGCTAGCTCAGCAGGGGTCATGCAGATTCAATCGGATTTTGTACAAAAGACCGTAGGTCTGCGCATGCCCTGCAATCCAATCTGAATGAATGTCAGCTTTTTAAACAAGTGGCCTTGGCTTACTTCAAAAAGGCATGGCTCTCAGATGGTTCCACTGGCTTATGAAGAGAAATTATAGTCACTTATAAGGAACAGGAGGAGATGGAATTGTTTGGGATGTGTGGAGAGGACAGGATTGTGGGTGCTGGTGCTCCTGGATGCCCACCATGCCCCTGGCAGGTGACACTTAGCTTGTCTGATGATTTGATACTATGAAGGGAATGTTTTACAGAGGTTAAGAGCTAATAAAAAATTAAGTTTAAGCTTCAAGTCCAAAAGAGAACATCACAGTCAGCATAGGTTTCCTGCTGATGGAAAGTATGAGTCAGGATCTGAAAGCAGGAAGGCTTTGGAGGCCATGGACATAAGAAGAAGGTGTTCTCGGGACTGATGCAAAGCCCCCAGCAGAGGATCTGCTGCATTTCATAGGTTAAATTATGTCTTGTGTGTATTTTTTCACACCTCTGAAATAAGTAACGCATTGTGCCAATATTTAATCTAATTAAAAATTAGTTAAGATGTAATTATCTACATTAAATATCCTTTAACTATGCCAGGGGTGTTCTATCTTTGTGCTATTTTGTAAAAACTCTACATGGATATTGAGCAAATCAAAAACTATTTCCTCTATTCTTGAAACTTTTTAAAAAGAAATAAGTTTATTGCTACATTTTAAATATATATACTGGTCACTGTCACCACAGGGATGTTGTACCTGTACATGACTTATTTCAGTTCTTCTTTTTCCCTTATCCTCTTGTCTTTCTTCAATCCCTAGTCCCATTCCCATTTACAAAAGCTTTGTTTCCATTTCTCCCTCTTTTCTGCTTTTTTCTTTCACTTTCCCTATTTCCCCTCTCAGGTTCCCCTTCTCAACTGAGCATTTCACTTTTAATATCTAGTATACATTCTGGTTCTTAATTATACTTTTGGTTTCTCACATCAGAGAAACCAAAAAAGAAACAATGTGATGCTTACACAAGTGTGTTTGATTTATTTCACTCATGAGTGCAATCTCAAGGTCCATCCATTTACATAGAAATGTCAAGTTTATCCTTCCTTATGGCTGTATAATACCCCATTGTATAAGAAAAACTATATATTCTTTATCCATTCATCAGTTGATTGGCATCTGGGCTGTTTTTAAGGTTTAGCTATTACAAACTTTGTTGCTCTAAACATGGGTGTGCACACATCGCTGAAGTATGATCTATTTAATTCTTCCAGGAAGACACCATGAAGGGGAATAATTGGGTCAAATGCAATCTCTAGTTTTAGTTTTTTGAGGAATCTCCACACTGTTTTCCATAGTGATTACACAAGTATGTATTCCCACCAACAGTGGAGAAGGGTTCATTTTCCCCTACATCTTTGCCAGCATTTGTTATTGGTTGATATCTTGATAATAGCCATTCTTTCTGGGACGAGATGGAATCTCAGCATTGTATTAATTTTTTTCTCTTGAATGACCAGTGATTTGAGTATTTTTGTATATTTATTTATCTTTTCTAATTCTTCATCTGAGAACTGTGTATTCAGTACAGATACTCATTTTTTGTTTAGGTCTTTAAATTTGTAGGGTCTGACATTCTTGAGGACTAGAGATAGGAAAATAAGATATTAAATTAACATTATTTTCAGATGACATTATACTTAACACAGAATACCCTTAAAACACCACAAAAGGACTTGTAGATGTAATAAACCAATTCAGTTGTATAGCAAGATATAAGGGCCACACTCAAAAATTGGTAGCGTTCCTACACAAACAAACTCACTGCAAGAGAAATTAGGAAAACACTTTTCATAATAGCATAGAAAAAAATGAAATACATCAAAGTAACAAATGTTTACATTGAAAATTATAGTATTCT
Source organism: Cavia porcellus (assembly GCF_034190915.1). Taxonomy (NCBI): domain Eukaryota; kingdom Metazoa; phylum Chordata; class Mammalia; order Rodentia; family Caviidae; genus Cavia; species Cavia porcellus. Next base: position 33,576,804 of record NW_026947501.1, read on the forward strand.
TAAAAAGGAGGTTGAAGACAACACCAGAAAATGGAAAGGTATCTCTTGTTCTTGTGTAAGAAGAACCAACATAGTGAAAATGGTTATACTCCCAAAATTGCTATACAGATTTTATGCAATCCTGATTCAAATACTGATAGTAATAAAAAAAAATTCTGATAGAATTAGAGAAAATACTCCTAAAATTTATTTGGAACCAAAAGAGAACTACAATAGTTAAAACAACTCCAGGCAGCAACAGAAGTTAGCAGGCATCATAACTTCTAGCTTTAAATCATACTACTGTGATCATGGCTACTGTGATAAAAACAGTGCGGTACTGACAAAAAACAGACCTGAGGATCAGTGAAGCCTGTTAAAAGATGCAGAAATAACTCCAAACACACTCATATACCTTATCTTTGACAAAGGGACAAAATTCCCTCACTGGAAGAAAGAGCCTCTTTAATAAATGATACTCGATAAACTGGATTTCCACATACTGAAGATAGAAATTAGACCCATGTCTCTCATCGTGCACTAAAATAAAATGCATCAAAGATCAAAGTATCAAAACAGAAACATTAAGTCTGCTGGAAAAACAGAATAGGTAGAACTCTTGAATACATAGTTATAGGCAGACTTTATGAACCATACCCAGACTGCAAAGCAAATATTAAAAAGCATCAACTACTGGGATCTCATCTTACTAAAAAGCTTTTGCACAGCCAAATAAATCATCCACAGAGTGAACAAACAACCCACTAAGTGGAAACAAATTTTTGTCAGCTCCTCCTCAGAGAAGGCACTAATATCTAGACTATAGTCTGGAAATCTAAAGCGTAAGTCTTTCTTACATTGATTCAAAAGCTACGGGTTAATCAAGGGTTATGGAGACTGAAAGAAATCACCAGTGGGTGATCATATATGAAGTCACTTAGAGTGCGCATATGTGCTCTTCAAATGTAGAAGAAAGGCAGTTCAAACTGTTTCAGGAGTCTAATAAGCCCCAGGCACATTTCCATTTTTTGCATAAAGTGTAACTGCTAAACTTTTCAGAGATCTTATTAGCTCACTTCTGTCCCCGCTCCACCAGTATACATGAACAGGAGAATTTCCAGGTGTTTTCTTTCTGTAGCTTTTCTCATTATTAAAGTGAGTTTAAAAATTAACTATAAGTGCTGCATCTTTCTTGAGAATGCTGCAGCTGTTGGTTTGGTAAAGAAGCCTCCAGGGAAATATGGAGGATTCTCATCAGACGGGCAATTTATAGTTACTTTTGATTCCTACTATATGTCACATATTCCCTAACATCAGCTTCAGCTTTATGATGAGTGTATAACAAAACAAAACAAAAACAAAAAAACAAACAAAAAAAAACCTGTAGATGCAAATAGCCCTTAAAGATTTTTCAGTGCAGTTTTCTAGGTCTAAGGCATGAGCCATTTGTGAGGAAAGACAGTCAACAATGGAATTCATGACCACCTAGTGAACAATAGAAACAAGGTAGAGAACTCGGGCTGACTTCTGAGAGGAAACCACAGCTGAGCTGAATTCTTGAAAGATGAGCAGAAGCCAGAAACAGTGAAGATAGACCTGTGGAGGTTCATTCCATATAGGAAAACCAGTGTGCAAACAAGCCTGGGCAGGTAAACACATAGGGTTCCTAGAAGCTTCAAGTGGTTTGCAGTGTCTAGTGGCTAATCTGGAAGTTAGTGAGAGGTGAGGGTTGGGAGGTGAGACCAAAGCCCTGGATGAGAGGTTAGGTTGGTGGGTGATTAGAAGGATTTGGGGCATTTGCTATGCTCGGTTGTGAAGAACTTTCTCCAGGGCAGGGTTGGACCTAGAGGACCTAGAGGGTCTGATAGAGTCTACCTTCAATGCTTCTGGAGGAAAAGGCTTAAGAGGAGTAGGACAGAAGGCAGAGGTCAATGAGGAGGGTCTTGGAGGTATGCTAGTTCCTATGAGGAAGTCCTGAGTAGGGTTAGTGTAGGAGCCATAGATGAGATTTGCAGCACAACCTCAGGGCCTGTTTCATTTTCACGGACAAAAACACAAGCATCCAAGGTTGAGTACAGAAGCCGGATATCCCAGTGTGAGTCCGTTACAAACCACTCATGTGAAATGTTCATGCTTGTTGTCTTTGTTTCCTGATGTATAAGATGGAGAATAAAATAATATTATGAAGCCTGCAACCACTAATGCACATAGAATCATTTGGAATAGTTAACAGTATATGGAAGATATATTCGCTGTAAGTTAGTGTTTATTGTTGTGAAGAGAGTTTAGCCTAGAAACATACAGGTTCCAGTCAAACTCCATGAGTTGGTATCATGGATCAGATACTTGTTAGGTTACGGCTGGAGCTTAACCATTCTGTAACACAGTTGGCTCGTCGATCTGTGTGGATAACAATAGCATCCATCTCCTAGTGAAATGCATGGAAGTACTGAGAAAATGCCTGCCATGTAATAAGCGTACTCAATACCATGGTCATCACCATCATCATCATCACCACTATTATCCCCATCACTGCCATCATCGTCACCACCATTGTTGTCTTCATCATAGTCTGCAGAACCATCAGTGTTTCATCTTTTAGGTCCCTCTCTCATTTCTTTATCTTATTTTTTACTTTCTTGGTGGTAATATATTAAGAATTTATTATTATGAGCTATTTGTAAAATAAAATGCTCCCCACATGCTTTAGATTTCCTTGTATGTATTTAAGTATTATTCTAATATAAAACTTCTTTTTTCTGCTAAATTAGCCTTAGTGTTTCAAGAAAAAAAATCTATGGCACAACTACTGATCTCATAATTTTACATTTGTGGGGCATCATTGACTCATAGGAAAAGGATGTAAAGGTGAAGTGCTAATGTTTTCTTTATTGTGGCTGAAATTTTATTGAAATATACCACTTGGCCCTGACACTCCCATGATCTGTTTTGTAAGAAATGTCATTATTTTCTGTTAGTAGTGTTGCTTATTGCCAGAAACGAAGTAACAGGAGTGAAATTTGGCACTTGGACTGAATCTACAAATTTCAGTCGAAACTGCTCAATTTATTTTTGCTCATAGCCATTACTCAGATGATATTGAGTTTCCAGTTCTAGACTAAGTGCTATGAAGACAGAAATGAACTTGCACCCAAGAGCTTGCTGTCCTCAATGCGCGGGGGTGGGGGGATCCATGCTTGCTGGCATTACTGATTGATGAATAATTATTGTGTCTTGCACAGCAGAGTGTGAGCACTGAGTACAAAGACGGCTCAGATCTGGAGTGACCCAGAGGCAGCTCACTGTCCCCTAGGGAAGGTCAAGCCTGGGATCCTGCCAACAGAGACATTTCCCACTTTAGAAAAGATATTTTCCACCTGGTAGCATCAGTTTTATTTTCAGTAAAATGAGGGTGGCATAGAAGATGTCTAAATTAACTCCCAAATTTTATTCTTGCTGATTATATGTGAGCTGAGCACTTTCTAGAATCTTTCTAAAGAAGTGGGATGGGAGCTGGGAATCTAGCTTAGTGGTAAAGTGCTTGCCTAGCATGCCAGGGGCCTTGAGTTTGATTCCCAGCAATCCCCCTTCAACCCCCAAGCCCAGAATAGAAATGAGACTTGTCAGTATGAGACGTATTTCATTATCATTTAGCTTGTTTCTTTCTTTGAGGGACCCATAACTTATCCCACAAAATATGAAATCTCCTTACTTTATATTTTATTTCAGTATCAACTCTGATCAGACTGTGATTGCTAGGTTCTTTATGAAATAGATGTCATCGAACTGAGGGGGTTATGCTAAGAAATGCAATGTTTTATTTATTGTAGAGCACAGTGTAGGAAATCATTGACCTCTGCACGATGAGTTCCCTTCACGAAGCCATGTTGTTCCCTAAAAGACTGATATTCTTTCCTATTGTCCTTGGCAAGCATGTGCCTGGCGTGTTTCCCCCTGTCATTGCACACTAGGAAGTGTGGGCTGGACCAGTGATCCAATGTGCACATGGGTGATACAGCCACAGTTTAATGTCCTGCTGTTTACTGCCACTTCTCTGATCTTTATCTTTTATTATTTCCCACGTTATTGCATATATACATCAAATCCTTTTCTGCTTATCTGTGGATCAAACCAAGCAGCAGTGTGTGAAAAACAGAAGGATTAGGTGCCAAAAGCAGAGTCTGTGCTCAGAAGGCTGTTCACTCTTTTGTGATAAAAATAGCCCTCACATGGGTATAGTGTATTTCAATTTACAAAGTACTCTGCCAATGAATTTTCATTACTACCTTATGAAGTGTATGGGGAATGTCTTTATTTTCCTCATCCTTTTGATGCAAAATTAAAGGCTCAGGGAGGTCGAGTGAGTGCTACATGTTGCTTGAAGTAGCAAAAGTATGGGCAATCTGGATTTAATGGGAACATTTATTAGCAAAGGTTCAGCAAGAAGAGGCTTGCCATCCCCTATGTCCTCATTATCTCTCAGAGAGGTTCACTGAGGCCAGGGCAGTGTGAGGGTACTATGAAGTTATCCTCTGATAGTCAGAAACTGTCCAACTGATATATCCTCATAGGACATAAACACAAGCATGGCCATCTAGGGAAATCAACCAGTTGAGCTCAGGTAAAATTGGACTGAACTTGGATGTCTACCAATTAAGAGATCACACACACCAAAAATGCCATTTGCTTGGGTCCTAAAAACTTTCACTTCTGGAAGTTCCTTAGATATCAAGATCAGACACCAGATCCAGTGGGAGAAGAAGGAAACCACACATTGAAGAATATGTGGTCTGTTTGCCTGGAGAATGAATGGATATCAGCATTCTTACACAGCTGCCTGAAAGATAACCCACACAATGTGCAGGGTCACTCACTAGACAGTCCTTGTCACCATAGATATGTAACAGGGTGATAGACCTGGACTGACACCCAGGGCTTTTGACCTCAGATCCACATTTCTCTCCCCTATCCTATTATCTTCGTTATGTGCCTGGGGATATGCCCTGGAACACAATAGCACTTTAGGGACCACCTCAGAAGTTACAGCTTCCTCTGTTCTGCTTCTGTTGCACCAAAATCTTTACTCTGTCAATTTCGTTAATATCTGTGTCTCCACAATAGCTCATGACTCTATAGAAAATGTTTATAGGCCAACGTGTGTGGTCTATTATTTTAGTAGCCTGCACAACTTAGTATAGCTTATGGAATGCAAGAGACACTTAATAACATTATTTACTGTGTGAATTTGGCATATCCCTACTATTTCATGAGTTCCTTGTTATACTCAAAATTTTTTAATGTGTCCAATCATCCTTTGATTTTACTCGCTTAAAGTTCTGAAAACACCAAGCTGGACACACCCTAAGGATCACAACCTATTGTAATGTCCTTCACATTACCTTATGAAACAATTGCCTTCTTTCTCTACTCTATTGCTTGAGATCTTGTCATGTTTAATTTGATATAGCATATGATTTTCTGTGGCTTCCTTATTATCTGCTATTTAACACAATTGGTCATGTCTTCTATTTTGTATTCTGCCCTTTCTGACCTGCATGAAAGATGCTACCTTCATCCAATGAAATTGTTTCATTAGTTCTCCAAGGTCCAACAGTAGCTATGCCAATGGTTTTGTTGAGACATTTCCCAAGGCAAGGTATATATATATATTTTTTTTTTCTTTTTTTTGCTTTTGGTTGTCTGCTGGAGAATTGATTCTCTTCTACAATGTATTGATCACCATTTCTAATAGCATTTTGGTCATTGAAAACAAATTAATTTTCAGACAAGATACTTGATAAGGCATACCTTTCAGGGTTCAGGGCAAGAATATTGGTTTATTCTTATATTGGGAATAAGGATTGCAAAATAAACAATAGCATTTATAATCCCAGAATACACCAACTTCTACTCAGTGTTCGTATGTGTCCACACCTTCCTGATCCCTACTACACTCTTTGTATTCAGAGAGGATTGTGGAGTATATGCATTTTATCAAATTCACTCACAGAAGCAATTTTGCTTTTGATTATTTGTATCTTTGTTAGCAAAGGACTACTGTATTATCTTTTCCCAAGACTACAGCACTTTATTCTCATCCCATGTCATATAAGCACCAGATCTCATAATTACAAAAAAGCAGTAGACAACTACAGAGTGCCACAGTTTTTGTTCAGATATCCAGTCATTTACTAGCAAGCGAACTAACAAATTCTTACATTATTCTTCTTACATTTTTTTTTTTATGACTGCTGAACTATATGTGAAACTTCAAAGTGAATCCAGTTGGAACTCAATAAGTAAAGTATTATCATGTACAATAACAGTTTTAGAGATTAAAAAATATATAGAATTTTTTCAAGTAAAGTTCTACATTATCTGCCATTATCGGTTGTATGAGTTTAACATCATTTGTCTCATAAGAGAGTTGCATTACCTCTAGAAACTACAGAAAATAATAGAGTTGTTAACATGTTTGCCATAACTGTAGGTGAGTTCAAAGAAGAGAAAATGTACTTTGAATATGCAATGTTTTCTCTGGTGCAGGGAGTACCTCTTCAGACAGATAGAATGCTACCTGCTTCTGCAAACTTTATTTCACAAATGAGGCTGTGGCATTTTATATTGAGAAAATACATGTAATTGTTTTAAACCTGCAATTGAGCACACACTGGACAAAATCTGAATGAAGAAAGTTGACATCCTTTTTTGTATGAAGGTTACATTTTGGGAGCAGCATTGACATCCTAGTAACAGGCACAGAGTTATGGCCCAGTCAAATTTAATAGTGTTAAGATATGTCAGCTTCTCCATATGCTGACATATGCTGTAGTTATTGTTTTTAGAAGCAGAGCATCAAATACAGACTAGGATCTTTACAGAATTACTTTGTCAAGAATAAGTAGGAAGCTACTTATTGTGATTTTTGCTTTGGATTTAATTTTTACCTGTTAGATGATATTGGAAACTTTAAAAATCTAAATAAAGAACCTTGGAAGAATGCAACTATTCGCTCTTAGAATTCATAAAAGTCAAGGAAAGAAACACAGAGCACAGAACTTTATGTATTGAAGAGTTCACAAAAATAGGCTTAGAAATAAATGTTTGAAAAATAAATTGTAATAATTCTATGACTGGGATTCTGGCTTTTTAGGTATCATGTATAGATGTTAGGGCTACACTTCTATTGTTTGAATCAGGGAAAACAGGATGGATACTCTTTGATGAGCTTCTAGGATGTGTATAGAAAATGAAAGAACAGGCTTATGAATCTTTTCTACTAAGAGTCAGGGTGACTTTTAAAGTTCTTTTAAATTTTATATAACTCAAAATGACCTAGTTTATTATATACTCATTTTATGCTTTGGTATTCATGTGTGGCTGTAAATATTTGTCTTGATCATTTTACATTTGTTTTTCGCTCCATAAAAACCATATTTATCCACTATGTCAGTATATCTTAGATATTTTTTCATTGTTGTCTCCCTGAGGAGTCTTTTAAAAATAATTTTTAACCTTAATGATCTCCTGCATACAACACTAATACCACTCTGCTTATACATTGTGGTAGAAATTTTTAACCCTTCAGCAAAGAACCAATGTTTGCCACCATAAGAATGTATTATCTATCTGTATCACAATTGGTCTCCTACTTAGACAATACATAGTTTTGGGCTACTTTCTTGGCATTTCTCTGTTGCCTAATATTTGTATTGTGGCTCCCATGTTTGCATAAGTGCTTTCTTAACACTCTGCTGAAGATACATCTCTTGGTTTGCAGGATCCTGTGGTCCTGATACCACGAACCATGCTTCTTCACATCACTCTCAGTTTAATTATTAGCATTCCCTTAACTACTATTTCAGGATCATAAATGTTGAGGGCAAAACAATACCACCTGGCTTCTTCTCTTCTTTCTGTTCTCTTCTGAAGGATTCAGTCTAAGACATACGGCTCAAGTTGCTTTCTTTGTTTTTCTGGAGATGATGTTGTTTAGCTGCACTTCAGCGAAAGGGAGTGTTCACGTACTTGGCAGATTCTCTGCGCCACTTCAGAGATGCACTGTAAGACAAACACTTTTTATAGATATGATAACCATTTTCCGTAGCATTTCTTTCGTTTTCCTCAAGAATCTTTGCACACTACATAGCTTTATATTCCTTTTACGGAGTGTGTGGTTGTGTCTCCAGTCAAGAAAAGTTAGGTTATGTGCAATAACAGAACATCCTGAAAATCTTGATGCTACTATCTTCAACTTGCATTTCAAATTCATTCGCCAGAAGTAGACACTGAGCATCATTGTACCATGAGAGAAAGGAATTGAAATTCTTTTGTGACCTGAAGGAAAAGGAGAGCTAGATCTTTGTGAGCAGAAAGAGCAATGCCCCAGAGTAACATTAGGCCCTCGTTTAGTTTTTGGATTTTTCATTACATATAATGAGTGGGTGTTTCCTCTTCAGTGTCTATAATTTATTTGGAACTCCTCCACCACAGAAAGCCCCTATTTTTCTCTTTTTCTTGCCCTGAATCACATTGTTCCCTGCTCATCAACCACTCATCACTTTTATTTATGTATTTATTTATTTGATACCAGGGATCGAACCTCGGGCTTGCCAGGCAGATGCTTATGTCACTGAGCTAAATTCCTAACCCAATCACTTAGCACTTGATTAACATTTTTCTCTGCTTATTCATAACTTATAATTTTGTTGGCTTGTTTTTGTGAATTATTGGGTATCACCAGCCTATGTAGGCACCATTAGGGAAGTTGGTTTCTAAGAGTGCCTCAAGTTCTTACTTTATCTTTTTGCTGGGGGATTTGTGGTACTTATTCTTGGGGTGGGGGGGCAAGAAAAGTTCAAGTATGGATCTCCTGGCCCCTGTAATTTCTGCATGAACTGCCATTTTTTCTTTTTCCCTTGCACATGGCTCATTTTCAGGCCTGTTCTTACGAGTTTCACAGAGGATTTCTTCACTGAAATTGAATTCTACTAATTGACCAGAGAATGCTCAGGGATGTTCTTCTCTGATGGAAATTTCTCTTCCCTTGTCCCAAAACTTCAACACAAAATAGAGATCAGATGATAAATTAATTGCTAATCATAGAGAACAAAAGGAGAATTTTGACAGTCTCCTCTGTTATTCTCTCGGATAGGTCAGAAAAAACATAATATTACTTCTGACTCAGAAGCTAAAATTGAGACTCAAAAAGAAGAACTTGGTACTTAGATGGCTTTCTGACATTTCAATGATATTATTGCCTCTTTATTTCTCTAGAAATTGATTATTTCGATTGCCAAGGGCTGACATTGGAATCTTTTTCTCTTGAGCTGCATTAGGATCAGAAGCCATTTGTTCCTCTCTAATGCTTAAAAGAAACTTTTGTTATGTACTCTTTAAATTTGAAATGTGTTTTCCATTATTCACCACATGAGCTCAGATTTGTAAAGAAACATAGAAACCAGAGACCTAATTTACTCTTTGTTCTGCTTTGTGCAAAACAAAACTGAAGAGGATAATACCCAGGGTCTGGTGGCTTCAGCCAAAATCAATTGAGGCTGCAGATTCCATATGAATGGCAAAAGCCTCAGCGTCACTGAAATGCATGTCATTTCATTGTTACTATTAGGCACGAAAAACATTCCCAAGTCCAGGTCAGAGAACTCAAAATTTTTTAGGGTATATTTTCCTCCTTACCCACTCCCTTCCCATTTTTCTTTTTTCTGTTTCTTCTTTCCCCTCTCCTTTCTTACCTGATTCCTTTCAGGTCAGGTGTTTAGATGACCTCTTGCTCATCAGAGACAAGCAGTGGAATTCATTATGCAGAGCCCAACTGTCTCCCAAGCAGACATAGTGCACAGAGTCACCCAACTGGAACATGGTGGGGCAGGAGAGGCTCTGTGTTGCTTCCCCTGCCTCATGGATGTATTCAGAAAAACATTTGTTTTTAAACAGAGTCATTGGGCTCATATACATCTCTCCTTTGGCTGCTGTGTGGCATGAATGTCTAAGTAATATTAGGTGCTTTTCCCCAGGGTAGCAGAATAACAGATAAGAGGAGGCATGGTTCCTCATGTGTGTAGGATGGCACTTAGGTAAAATGTTCACGTGCCCTGTGTCCTATATTCCTCTGCCTCTGGGCATTAGAACCTCCCATCCTGACTTAAAAGTTCCTCTAAGAAAGTCCTTGAACCAATCGGAGGAGGTCATTTGCTAAGCACAGCTGAGCAAGTACCAGCCACCAAAGGAATACCAACCCCCCCCCCCCTCAGGAAGAAATGGGCTTCCTTAGTACTAAGTAAAAGCTGAAAAATATTCATCTTTAATAAAGAGTTACATATTCTGAGAAAATAGTATTAACCACTTATAATCTTAATCATATATTTAGTTCTCACTTTAATGTCTTGATGTCTTTAATGTTTACCAGCAAAGGCCAGAATTTGGTATAAGCAAGAATTTGGTATGAGCAAGAAAGATCAACAAGCTGACCACCACATCCCACTTGTCTAAAAGTGGTAAATTAGTAGTCTTTACCTAATGATATCTTTTTACTTGAGTAAAAGCATTCATGACACTTTTTCTTCCATGTGAGATCAAAAGAGGTTTTTATTTCTGTACCTCATTCCTCTCACAAGGGATATACTGAGTTTTGTTGTTGGAAGAAAACTCCTAAGTTCCCACATTCCAATTGCTCTGTTTTTCTCAGCCCATCTCCAGCCCTGTTCCCAGCAAACAATCCTCCTTTTCCTCTGAGATGAAAAAGGAATGCAACTTAGTTTAGCTCCCAAAGGTAAAGGGAGATGGATGTGAACCTTTGTTTCTGACGTTCAGCAAAAGAATTCTGTTAGTTAGGCCCTATAAATCTGGGTTTTCAGCGAATGGGAGGGTATAAATATGCTCCATCAGGATGGAGACAGCCCTTGCACCTGAAACTTGGAACACAGAAAATAAATCCATCAAATTAATTTCCAACCTTCAGCCCTGGAGGTCATTTCCCAGCAGGCATATCAGGAGGCAAAGGAGAAGTTAACTTGTAATGATTGGGAAAGCTGAGGACCACCAGCAGATTGGTTGGGAGAGCTGGAAAGGGCTCCTTTCTGTCACTGTCCTTATTAAAAATGTGTGTTGTCTGTAAAACCAGTGACTCACTGCTGCTGTAGAGAAAGTGGGAAAGACCCCCTGAGGCCCAGCTAAGCACTAGCCTGCTGGTATATCCTTGACATTGCCTGTAGGAGTTATTCCTTTGAACTGAAGGATAGCAAGAACGCTGTCAGCACCTATTCATCCTCTAACTGGTCAGTGACCAGGCACGGGAAAGATTCCTACAAGACAGGTGATGTCAAAGTATTCATTTAGGAGATTCTAGAGAGACCTGAGGGTAACACTGGGGAATCTTGCCACAAAAAAAATGTGCCAAGAAAAGAACCTTGGCCAAGTAAAAGTGGGAGATCAGCACATCATGTTAACATTTTCTGGATAACATTTCTTTTATTCTTTTTATCTGTCACTTTATCTGAATTGCTACTTTAGTGATGAGTAGCTGAATTATTTTCTGATCAAACTTCATCACCATATTTGACTTGTCTGTGTGGATCACACTAACCAGATATTCCCTTCCCTACAATATGTTATTTCTAGGGATTATAAACAAAATACCTTACAATGCATAAATTAACTCTCTGTCACAACATTAAAATTGATAGGTGCCCAACCTTTTGGGTTGTCTGGTCTGGATTTAATGAAGAAGAGGTGTCCTGAGCAATATATAAAATGGTTAACATATACAAGTAAGAAAATGTCCTTTTCAATGTTTTATTAAAACATTTCATAAAAGAAAACAAGCAGCCTGTTGGCCATGAAGTGAAGTCTGAGACTCTGGGAGACTCCTGACCCTAGAGGAATTTTTTGTGTATTCAGTGAAGTACATAGTGAAAATTTCTTTAGTTAAAAGCAGAGTGAGTTGGTGGTCTCTCGGTAGGTGTGGTATGTTATGATGGAATAATTGCATCAATCTGGTCTTCTGGCTTTGGAACATTATTTCCCCAATCTGTCAAGTTCTGCTCCTCTTCCTACACCCACAGAAGAACAGATTTTGGTTATGACACTGGAAAGTATCCAAATGTCCAAGAACATTCTATACCCTTCTTGTCTTTATGGGTGGAGGATGATATCCTGCTCCAACACATACATCATGAACACTGGACGTGTCAAACTGATAGGTGCTCTTTTCTTTAGAACTTCAGCCCAAAACTTGAAAGTTTTGGCTCTCTTTCCTGATTGTATTTAATGTGCAATCTTTGGATGGTCTGCAGTGTTGGTGCTTTGATCATGGACAGTAGTAATTATCTGAATGGAAATTTTATCTAAAGGTGGGGTTTTCTATTTGACTATTAAATATCTTTGCCTTGAATATGTGGGTGTCATTTTATTTCAGGATAAGTTTTTGATTTTAGAAGTTGAATCTGTAAGCATTTTTTGTTAATAATAATTTAATAAACATTATGCAACCTAATATTTGCCCTTTTGGCTCTTGAGAACCTAAATTCTTCATCTTTCTAGTGTCGTGGATTGGCTCTGATTTCTGTTCATTGGTATCCCTGGATAATTAAAACTTACTAACATACAAGTAGGAGTCTTTCTTTTCTTTTTTTCTTTTTTCCTTCTGCTTTTTCTTCTTCCTTCCTTCCTTCTTTCCTTCATTTCTTCCTTTTTTTCCTCTGGCATTGATAGGCAGCATTCTTTGCTGCTTAGAAGAAAGAACGGAACCTGAAGTTAGCAGGTTTGGATGGAGCAGTGGAAGATTTGAAAGAGAGTCTGAATTGATAAGGGAATACATAGAAAAGACACACCAGTGTGTGTGCTTGTGCATGTGTGTGTGTGTGTGTGTGTGTGTGTGTGTGTGTGTGTGCTTTACATTACAAAATCAAGCAGCATCTGAGATGAAAGGAATATATGGCTGAGACGGCAAAACGAAAAATGCTAGAGAAAAGTCGATTAGCATTGTGAAGCCCAAAAGCACTTTTTGACAATTACCATGCACTGTTCTTTGTGCTGATGAAATGATGAAGCATAGAATCCCATTGCCAACTCCAGACCAAAAATGTTACAAGATGATTAGACTGGTACTTAGGGCACCTGGTTTTCAGTCCTGATTTGGTCATAAATTAACAAAAAAGAAAAGATCACACTCCATGTAGATGCTCCCTAAATCCTTTTTTAACTTTAACATCATGAGTCATTTAACAAATGCTTCTATATTACACAAGATTGGGAGCAGCTCTTTCTCTTCCCAGCAGGTGGCCTGACCAGAGCTCTGAGATTTGGATAATAATAGGTTGGACCTAAATCCTTGACCTGGTCTACTCTGACCTCCTCTGGATTCTGCATCCAGCAGAAAGTTTTATAATCATTCAAAGGCTGACTTGTGTATTTAGTAGTATTTCTTTTAGTGGATGGATGACAATTAATGTTATATCTTCCTTTTCCTAGTAAAATGGTTCATAGCTCAATAGTCTGGGAATAGCTTTATTTATATAAATAAGTCTTGAGAGGCCCAGTCTCAGTCAGATGTCGACCTATAATGGACATGCCCTAGTTTGGCGGAACTGACCCCAGGAGACCATCATCTGAAGCAATATTTACTGGACTACCAGGGGACTGGTCAGGTCTGCCTTTCTCTTATCGCATGGTCTGTTGTCTTTCTTCTAGGCTAGAGTCTTAGCAGTCTAATGTACTGTGGCTTAGCAGCCTCTTCCTTTCACCCAATATAAGGAGATTAACTTCTGTGCTTTTCTGATTCCCTCATTCATCCTCCTCCAGGAGAACTGTTAAAATAGAAAATTAAGCTGAGTCACTTTCCAAAGTGAGGTGTGAGACCAAGAGGTGTGCTTTGCTAAGCAGCTGACTGAAAGAGGGTTAGTGAACTTTTAATACCCTCACCCACACTGGAGGCTTAAAGGGATCAGTACGTACATATGAGATATTTGGAGAAGGCTGCTGGTGTGTGGTGGCAGCCATTGATGTTTAGAAAAAGGGAACTGGCTTTGCCAGAATTCTGCTTAGAGAGAATGAAAAACTTCCCTTTATGCCAGTGGGGAACACAGAGGAATAGGGTCTCCTTTTTCTGTTGAGGCTGCTGTAACAAACTACCATAAACTGGGTGATTTAATCAATAAAAATTGGCTTCTTGTAGGTTTGGAGACTGGTCTCATAGTACTAGCAACATGATCCTATTTTGGGAAAGGTATTTTGCCAACTCGTAAGTGATGGATTATTGTTGCATCTTCATGTAGTGGGAAAAGATCTAGCTTGCTCTCTGGTCTCTTCTTATAAGGGCATTATTGTCATTTATGAAGGCTCTGTCCTTATAGCAAACACGTCTTAAAAAGCTCCACCTGCTAATATCATCATGTTCAGAATAGATTTGCAATAGGTAAATTTGGGGTGCATCATACTGGGAGAAGCTAAAGAATGGGAAGTAGCCATAGTGAAGCAGTAAAAAGTTGATTGCTGCAATTGTCTACATCACTAGAGTTTGTCAGTAAAAAACAGTGTTTTTCCCCTTGGTTAGGGGAATCTGTATGGAGTGATCCAAGTCCTATTCAACATGGCAATTTGGACAGTGGATGAACCTCAGCAGAAAGATCTAGAAGTATTACTATATACCTATGGGTGAACAGTTTATATGGATAAAAATGCTTGCATTCAGGAAGGGGAACAGCTTGTGCTATGGAGCACCACTGTGTAGCCAAGAGTATAATAGTCCTTTCTCCTCTTTCTTCCTCAACATTCTGGGCCCTGAATTCATTGGAAACACATTTCAACAAATTGAGGGAGTTTCTAAGTAAAAGAATAGAAAAGAAACAAAGCAAAGACTTCCTTATACTTGTTATAATTGATAAATTCCCAAAAGGGGAAGGAGAGGAGACTGCCCTATAAAATAAGATTAGAATTTTAAACATTGTATAAAACAATATGGAGAATTATTGTTCCCTAGAGATGCCACCATCCTAATTTCTGGAGTCAATGAATAAGTTAGGTTATGTGGAAAAGGAGGAATCCAGTTTTCAGGTGAAATTATGAGCTGAACTTCCAATAAGAAAATCAGCATGTATGGTGTTTATCCAGGCAGATCCAGTAGAATCACAAGGGTCCTCATAAGGGAGAGAAGCAGGTAAGTGTCAGTCACAGTGACACAATGAGAGGAAGACTCCAGGTGGCTTTGCTGGTTTTGAATACAGAAAACAGCTATGAGCCAAGGAATATGAGTAGCCTATAGCTGCTAGAAAAGTGGGGGCAGGATGAAGTCTTCCCTACAGCCTCCAAAAAGGAGCACAAACCTGCTGGAAATTTTGATTTTTTTTTATCCCAATGAAAACCTTTCCAGAATTTTGACCTTCAGAAATGTAGCATAATACATTTATGGTGTTTTAAGACTCTAATTTTCTTTACTGCAGTAGAAATAGGGCAATAACACATTGAATAGCTTAATTGGAATGAGATTATTCAAAACGACTAATAAAGCTATGGGTAGAATAAGAGCTGTCCCCATGGAATAAGTTAAATGAAGAGAGAGAAGGCAGAAAGTAAAGTAAAAATAATTCCCCATATGATTGTTCCTTTCCATTGTTAAGTCATATTATTTGTTCATATGTCTTCCAGAAAGCTCCAAATAAAGCTGATCTGTGTCCACTGCTTCTGCCAAGTGGATTCTGTGGCTCTGAGTAGAGGTCATATCCAAAGTCCAAATCCAGAGACAATACATTTTCATGAGGCTTAACTCAGTTGCTGAGAGACTCGGTTTCATCAGGGTAAAATTGGTTGCTCATGTGAGCCTCAGAGTTTCTTAAGGATTCTTGGAACAAAAATCTGAAAGGTAGTTGTTGATGAATGCTGTAGTCTGTTGTGGCAAGAGGGTTGGAGCTGTGACAGGATGCAGCGATGGAAACTGGAGATCCCAGAGGAGCGCAGACCATAGAGGACTCACACGCTGCATAAACTAAGTCATGTTTCTTCCTAATAATCAGAGTGAGAGTTAATACAGGTTTGAACTAGGACAGTGGCAGAGGAATAAAGAAAGAAGCAATTTGAGATGACTTGCAGTAAAAGATGACAGAACTCACCTAAAAACTGCACGCAAATCTTAGTTTCTTGGGTAACTAAGAAATTGGACATATCATTCTCTATGAGCAAGGGATACAGGAAAAATAAGAAGGGTGTTTTTGGGGAGGAGTCACATCTTTGAGTGGATTGAGTGCCACTTATTTGGGGGTACCTAACCAACCAGTTGAGACAACTACATGTAAGGTGTAAGGAAGAAGTCAGAGACTAAGATAACATTTTGAGCATTTCTAATTTAGAGGATAACACAGCTAGAGTCACAGTAATGAATAATGCTGTCTAACAAGAATATTGAAAATACTCTACAGCTCTGGGAAGCTTTTTCGAGGTTTTTTTTTTTTTTTTTTTTTTTTTTTTTTTTTTAATTGTGGCATTCTTGAACATTTCATGGAGGTGGAAAGAGAGCAGACCTCAAAGAGATTGGTGTGCAAAAAGGAAAGCCTATGGTATAAATGTGGCAAGGACTGAATGAGGTTGGAGCGAGAAGACTTAACAGATGTGTAACACTGAACTGCAAATTGAGACGAGACACTCTGCGTATGTGATTGGTGCACTGGAAACAGAAGGGCAAGGAAGAAAATGTCAGTGATTGGGTGATAATGATAAACTTGTGTGAAGAGAAATTTATAAGGGAAGAGATGGAAGGAAGATGGGCAGACTCAGTTCCTATTGCTGAAATTAAACTTGAATAACGGTATTCCACCAGAGGTCTTTTATAGTTTACTTCTGAGTGCAGGAAAGGACTGGACTTTGACATGAGATCCCCTCTCTAATGTGATGGGGAAGTTCCAGCTGCTGGTGGAAATGCAGGCACCAGTGTGGACACAAGAGGGCCAGAATCTGGTGTTCATAGCCCTGTACCTCATGCTAAGATTCCAATGTGAAATAAAGTGATGGTACTGTCCATGTCTTGGAAACGCTGATGGAATGAGAGGCAGCATTTCATAGGGAACAGTAATTTTAATATACCTGTCTTGAGATATATCCCATCCACTAAAATGCGAAGGTTTCAGAGGACAGGTGTGCTCCTGCTGACCCTTGTGGGTCTGCAGGGGAAATCTTCCTGAATTACGTGAGACTTAAGCATGCCTTTGAGTAGGCAGACAGAGATACAAGCATGAACCATGTAAGTGTGAGCATCAGAAATGGGAGTTTTCTTGGCTCTCAGGAGTTATTTCTGCTGACAGCTGTTGGTAGGGATGGTAGCCTTTCAGGAGGACATGGCCCACAGGGAGGCAGTTGGGAACAGCGGTTGTAAGTTACTGAGAACCTGCCCTCTACGTGATCACAGGAACTGTACTTAGCCTCTTGGAGTCTCACTCTGTTCATTTGTTAAGTGAGTAGTCAGAAGCAGCACCTGTAACATTTGAATCTTTATATCATCCATCATATACCTGGTTTACTTTTCTTGGATGAAATAGATACATGTTTCCTTTTCAGAAAACTTCAGTTCTGCTGGCAGATCTATGACCTGTCCTGTACTCCTCCAAATCATCTTCCAAACAGGTCCCAAAGTGCTTTTTCCGTGTATTTGTGCAATCGTCTCTCACCTGTTTAAAGCACTCCAGAGCTGAAGTTAAAAGTGTGAGTTCTGCCATCCTGAATGCTGACTCCTTCCTGCCGTATCACCTAATGATCCTCTCATTAGAGTCAGTCACACTGAGCTGCTTACCAGTTCCCAAACACCCCACATTCTCTGGTCTGCCTCACACCACTCTATCTCCATCAGAGCTTTTCCTAGCACCCCAAGCCTCTGATTTTGCTGTGGCCTCATTCATCACTTTAGGGTCTGCTTTATTGCAAGATTTGTGAGTTACATCTTTGACGCATTTGCTAAATAACTTCTGTCCCACAAAGCTTTCACAAAAAACAAAAACAAAACCAAAACGAAACAAAAGGAAACAAAGTCTTCCCGTAGTGGGCTTATATTCCAGCCTCCACAGACTGCTGTAGCAGTGTTTGTTTGTTTTTAATTGTGTGGTACTGGTGAATGAGCCCAGAACCTTCACACTAAGCTATTGCCAGTGCTTCCCGTACCCTTAAAAAAAATTAAGGCAGGGTTTAACTAAGCCACTAAGTTGCCAAGGCGGGGCTTGAGTTTGTGATTCTCCTGCATCAGCTTCGCAGGGTGCTGAGGACACAGATGTGCACCACCAGCTAACAGTATGTTTTTATTTGATTATCTTCACTGCTTTATGGTTGGGCTCATCCAATGTGGTTTTAGCTGCTTACAGGCAGAGGTCATGCTTCTTTTATTTATGTACTTTATTCTGTCCTTACAGTCCTAAGGAGGCAGCTACTCTCATCATGCTTATTTTATAATTGAAATGAGATGGAGAGGTTCAGTAGCTTCCTCTAGGTCACACAAGAATGAGCAGAAAATTGGGCTTGCATTCCTGCAGCCTAACTCTAAAGCACATTCTGTAGATTGTTATGATGTTTATTTATTGCTCACGCCAAACCTCAAAAATTAGGTATATTTTTCTCCATTTTGCAAATGATGAGCCAGAAGCTAGAGAATAAGTGACTGGTTCTGATCACACAGTTCACAAGTCAGGAGAGCAGCATGTGAACCTGCAGTCTGTTCCCAGGTCCCAGGAGCATGCAGCACGCCCATGCAGCCCACCGGAGGGCTAAGACAAGCACTGTGCTTACAGAGCACAGCACCATAAGGCAGGTAATGCCTCAGCTACCCACGTAAGCTATGAGGAAAACCTAGCATAGTTAAAATGAAAAGTGCCCTCCAGAGTAAGATGGGCAGCAAAAACAAACACTTTCTGTGGCATGGGAGAGAAAACAAGGGCAGAAATTTGAAACTGAGGTTGGAGAGCAGAAACTCAGGCTTGATTTAATTCCATTTTGGGCCTGACACCAGTTCTGCTCCTGAGGGTAACCCAGACACAAGGACAGGATCAAGCACTGAACCTGACTGTAGTGTCAAGTTATTTCTCCTGTGCTTGCTTCACAGCTATGAGAGAGAAAGTCACAGGCACAGTGGAAATGTTTGTAAAATTGTAATGTATTCAGATTCAAAGTAACTATGACCAGCTCAGAATCTAAATACAGCCTTCCTTATGATCTGACTCACCATTGTGATTCACTTTATCAGGCTCCAGGTCCTAGGCTGGGACACTCTCTTGGGCCCGGTAAGTTCGTCTAACACAATCTCACAGCAGAAGAGCCCTATGTATGATGAGAAGGTGTGAGGATAGTTGCAAATAAAGTGGGAAAGCTGCAAAATATGTCTCTGGCTAGTTCACAGCCATTTGCCTCTCTACATAAAGAAAGTAGCCAAAGTTGTCCTAAAAAGTCCAACTGCGTACTCTGGCACTGGTCTAATCAGAGGGGAGCAGGAAAGGAAAGAGGATCAGAGTGAAGCATGAGAAGAAATTGCTGTTCCATCCACTCACTTACTCAGTACACTTAACTTAGCACAATGCTAGGCTCTGGAAGGAGGTAAAGTTTTCTAAGAGTCTTGGAGGTAAAGAAACCCTTAGATTTCTATTCTCTTCTCTATGGCTCTTAACCATTTTTGAACTTTTGTGGGTGATTGTAAAAAAGTGATCATAGTGAGCACATGTGGGTTCTTTTCAGAGAAAGAATCTGAAGGCATTGTGACCTAGCTGATTTTACCACCTTGAGTGCTCAGAAAAAACGTGTTTTTAGTATCAAATCACAGTTTCACTCTTACTTAGAATATTCATGAATGATGATAGTAATTAGGCTTCTCTAATTAAAACTGTTGGAAAAACTCTCAAACTACTTACTTTTATAAACTTGTGAGATATGATGATGTGAGGATAATTTTTTAAGAAGGAAGCAAAATAGGTGTTGTACAAAGGAGATTTTTATTTGCAAGCCATGAGAAGATAGTACCTTCTGGAAGAGTCACTGGTATGTCTGTGGATTTCTCCCATGGTCATGGTCAGCTTCTCTCCAGGGTGTTCAAAATAGAGACAGTTGGGCCCCATCCCCAGAGCTTGTATTACAGAAAATCTAGGGTGGGATTGGAGAATTTTCATTTCTTATAAACTCAAAAATGATGCTGTTACTGGAAGTCCTGTGTTTAGTATTTTTTTCCCTCTGAAATTTGCCTTCTTATAAACATCACTTGAAGAGTATTTTAGACAAGGAGTTGTCAGGCCTTTTTGCAAATCTCCAGCTTCAGAATCTCCTGGTGAAATGTAAGCTTAACAAACAACGGTGGGTGATTCTCATGATGGAGCAAATTTGGAAAGCACTGGGACAGAGAAATTATCTAGAAGGCCTGCCTCTCTGATTGGCTTCATTAAGGTGAAAGCAAACCTAATGGGAACAATCTGAAGCCTGAGTGGAAGGCCAAAGAACCATTTACTGGGTGATGCACTCATTGGATTTAGAGGAAATTTAGAATCAATTTAAAAAGGGAAGATGGTTCTCTATGAGGGTGACACATTAAGATTGGTTTGAGAAGTTGAAAATCTTAAAGAACATCAACACCTGAAAGTGGATCCCAGGCTCCAAGTTTTTTAAGTGCTTCTCAGGAGTTTTCAGTATGCATCCTTGCATAACAATGACAGAAATGGATTTGGATCCTGGTCTCTATTTTGTACCAAATTAGCTGCATAACCAAGAGAATGTTTCTTAATGTCTTTGGAATAAATTCCTTTTTGGAAAATGGAGTTGTGGGGCAAATGAGAAAAGGAAGAGGAACTTGTTAGTGTTCTATCCGTGATTCTCAGCTTTGGCTATCCATTTTTTTTTTTTTTTTTTTTTTTTTTTTTTTGTCTTTTTGCTTTTTATCGATACCGGGGATCGAACTCACGACTGCCTGCTTGCAAGGCAGGCGCTTATGCCGCTGAGCTAAATCCCCAGCCCGGCTATCCATTTCAATCATCCAAGAAAAATATTCTGTCGGTACACAAAGCTCACTCTAGATCCTGCAAATATAAGAGTATGGCATTGCTGTTTTTGGTTTAACTTCCCAGATAATTAGAATGTGCAGTGAGGGCTAGAACCATTGGATTGGAGGATTTCTAAATTCCTGTACAAGTTTTACAATGTGCATTTCTGTAAGAGCTGATCATTAACTTCCTATGGTCATTGACCTGAGAAGAAGAACCTAGATATTCATGAGTTAAGTAAATCTCTCCTGTCACATGATTTTCCTCACCATGCATAGTATTTATTTCAGGCTGATGGCTCATTTGTATAACAGCAAATAATCTTCTGTGGAACACTAGATAGTTGCTTGATATCTTACAAACATTCTTATTAAAATAAGCATCATTCAATTTAAAAGAGTGTAACTAACTTTACCACTATCCTCTTCCATATCTCATGCTGATTACATAATGCATATATTTAGCAAAGTCTGATGTACCTGGGAATTGCATGTGAGATTTGTAATATGCAGAGTTTGACTGAATAAGCCCAGGGGAGCATGTCCATCTGGTTTTCTAACAAGCTGATAGATGTTGCCCTTCACACTGTCCTTTGGGCAACACTTTGAGTACCAAAGCACTATTCTAGTTTCTTCTCACCCAAAGTGAACCAGATTCTACTCTCCAAGCATCAGAATAAACCTGATGATCCTAGCACATACATGTTCCTACCACTCCCCCCAAGTATATATCATAAAGGATACTACTTTATTCTAAGTATAACCATTGGCCATTTCTGCCTGTATTTTAGAGTTTCTGCCTTTAATGTAAATTTTGCACCAATTCTATGTGATTTCCTTTAGCAGTCTCTGATATCTTCTTTGAATCTTTTTCAGACTCCCAAGCTTCTTTCGTCTTGAAGGCATATTAGATTTCTGGGCAAGCTGTATCTGGAGAAACAATGAATGATATAGAGTTTAGGGAAATGAAAATAAATATATAAATATGAAGAGGAGAAGAATCAAGAGATAATTATCTTTGCTAGACATTACCAGATAAAAGTTTGGGAAGTACTATGCGTACAGATAGCTCCTTATCTGAGGCAAAGATAGGGCAGTTCAAATCTTAATTGCTATGCAAACAAACATCACAAGTCTCCTTATTTTTAATGGTACAATCGCCCTTGAAGAATTAGCAAGCAGTGCCTTGAGAAGTAACCAATTGGGGCCATATTGGCCAAATATAGCCTGAAATATTTTTTCTAAGACTGTTCTTAGCTTGAAGACCATAGACATACAACTCACTGAGTACTTTTTGTCCATGGGCATATCTGACATTCACATTTTATCAGTAAATAATGCCAATGGGGAAAAAAATGTACATGTCTTTGTGAATATTGATTGAATTGTGAAAGGATATGTGTTAAATCCTTTAAATATCTACAAAAATTTCAGGAAATGTTGTAACCAAAACTATTGCTTGCTCAGCTAGATGCTTAAAAATTGATGAAGACTCTCAAATACATTCATAAGCTTCTTTCCCCCCTTCCTCCTTCTGTGTTTACACTGGTGGTATCACTGTCAGTGTACTTGATAAATCTATGCTCCAAGACCAAACTGCAAAACCTATTTGAGGCAACATCCCAGGATTAAATAACAGAACAACAATAACAAGGAAACTGGCTGCCTGAAGATAGGCAAAGCTAAAGAGAATCAAATGCATAGAAGCACCTCATTATCTGCTCCTTCCCAGGAATATGAGATGCCATCTTTAGCTTTATTTCACATGCAAATTGGAAGGTTGGGCCTGGCCATTCACCTAGATGACTTACTGAATTAGGAGATAAAAAATGATAGCCTAAAGATGAAAGCAAAATAGTCCTCTTACAGCACGTGGCTTAGCTGAGGCTCATTTGAAGGGAATTGTGGGACTAGGACTGCCCTTGCTGGCACTGATCATAAGAGTAACCTTGACTGGAAGATGCCATGTGCTTTCGTGTGGTGCAGCGGCTCCTTCCTGCTAGACCTGGCCATGATCTTCTGAGGGCCTGAAGATGAAACCAGAGTGCATCCGTGTACCATGTCTGGCCGTGGACTCTGGACTACATGACTGCATCTGCTTGCCCAGGGAGGCAGAAATGGCCATTGGAAAGTCACAATGGAAGAAAAAGGACTCTGTGTCCTGAGGCCCCTTTCCAAGAAGATTCCCAGGTTACACAGAGATTCTTTCTAACACGGGAGACATTTGTGAACATGTTAGGTGAAGCTGTGAGACCTTGTACCTGTGAGTCTTGTAGGACAGCAGCACAAAAGAGCTGTAACAGCTTCTTCAGGTCTGAAGACTGGAAGGGAGAGTGTGGAGGCTGGGTTAGTGGTGTTGGATAGCCAGCAAAAATACGTAGGAATGTTGTTAGGCAAAGGAGAATGTAAAGCAGGTACCAGAATCCAGAATATGAAAATTGAAGCATACTAAGGGAACTTGAAAAATGCATGAGCAAATAGGAAAGGAAGAATTGGTAACAGCATAGTCAAGCAAACCACTTTGAGGAGCTGAACCTGGAAAGACTGTAGGATGCAGTGTAGGTAGGAGGAGGGAGAGTTGGCAAGTCTCAGGAGCTGAGTGGCAGCTGTTAATGTAATTGAGAGTGCTTGACCATCGTTTCTTCAATGTCTTTCCTTGTGTAGCAAAAGATAGGAGGTCATCTCCCCACACCTTATAATCACCATCCATTTACAAGTCTCTGAAGCTGTGGGAAGGTTGTCAATTCCTAGTTCCTAGTTCTTCTCCCCTGAACAACGCCCCTTGCAGTGTGTTCAGGTACAAGATTTTGCCAAACAGCCTCTAGGGACTGGCATTTCCTGTTGAATATACTCCAGATTTGTGCCTGGCCAATGGTGCAGATCGCTAAAGCCTCAGTTGGAGAGCCAGTGTCAAGGGACTGGGTGGAATAGGGAGTGGTGAAGAGGCTCTTGGAGTGAGCTTTCAGTTTCTGGAGTGGATGGCTGTTGGGTTATACTGGGTGCAAAGCCATACCGTATTGTCACCTTGCTATTCTGTCTCACTAGCAGACTTTCATGTCATGCCTGGGGCAATGGACTGCATTCTAGGGGGTCCTTCTGTCAGAACTACTTCAGGTCCTCCTACTCTTTCAAAAAATTTTTGCAGGTTTCATAATTGTCTACTTCAAATTAAGTAGACCTATCAGTGTATATATTCTTATTTGTTACAAATGTATGCCCTTGCTAAGACACTTAACTTTTTAAAATGTGTTTGTGTTATAAACACTAACATTTGATACCTGTTCCATCTCTTGCTATGAAGATACAGTGGCAAATTTGACAGGTTTGATGGAATCAAATAGCTGATTCTGCCCATTTCTATCTAGACTAGAGATTGACAGTCTTCTATAAAAGTATAGATAGTAGTTATTTTTGGGCCATGTGTTGTATAATCTTTGTCATCACTACTCAGCCCTACCATTGCAGTGAAAATTCAGTCACAGATTACGTGTAAATAGGCAAAGATTTGTTCCAGTAAACTTTATTGATAAACACAGATAATCAGGTGAAAAAAGACATTTGAAACAATTTTTAGATGCACTTGAAGTAAGAAAAATCCTTGTCAAATTTTCCCAAAGATTTGCCTGGAAAACCTGAAGTCTGTACAGTGCACTTTTCATTCAAAGTTCTTGAAGAATCAGGAGCATCTTAATCGGATCCAGTTGTATTATTTATGAGGAAAAAAAATATGACTTCAGTTAATAGTTACTTTGATAAATTAAATAAATCCTTTCCTAAGTAAACAGTCAACATTAAAGGGAGCAACACTCAGAAAAATAAAGGGCTGATGAGAGCAGGGGATAAGAAAAATTCTAGGATAGGATTCCTCGGCACCTCATTTGTATTTGCTTGTGTGTGAAGTCTTATAGAGGGCCCAAGGGCCCCACCAAGATGAGCATAACTCAACTGTTATCCTCAAAGAGGTTGCTGAAGTTTACCCAAAGATGCATGTATCAATGTAGATCTGTAAATATCCAGTTCTATGTTTATGTATTTTTCCATCCATCTACATACTCCAGTATGTGGCAAACACGAATCAGTGATGCAGGCAGTGAGCCTCAAGGAGTTTAGATAAGAGAGCTTTCCCACAGGTCAGAGTGAACGAGAAGTCTTAAGTGAGGAGGTTCTTAAAGTTACCTTGGCAGAATGCTGAGTTTCTTGGAAGAGGCACATCCCTTTTCCCCCATCCTTCCAAAAGACAACCTAAGACATAAATGCTGATTCCCATCTCCCGCATTAATTTGGAATTCTATGCCTATGGGGCTGAAGTCATAGATCCAGTGTGGATTGGAATGGTTGAGACTCATTAAATGCTGTAGATACGGCTTTGACTTTACTCTCCCACTTGCCTTCTTGAAATATGTAAGGCTATAGAGAGTTCCTGCGCACATTTATTCATCTGGAGCTGCTTTCTGCAAACATTCCTTGGCACTTGCTAAATGCCAAGCACCGGATGGTTCAGTGCAGCTCTTCTCCATCAACTGAGACAGAACCTGGGGTGCCCATCCCACTAATATGCAGCCCACATATGTGAAGGTCAGCATGTTTTATTCACTGGAAAAGTGAAGATTCTATTTACTCACATGAGACACTGAGAAATAAAATGATAGCACAGGGTAGCAATACTTTTTTCTTGTAAAGATGGAGAGCACACAATTGCAGGGGGCCTTTAGTAATTAAAAAGACATTACATTCACGGTGTGGTTTAGATAAACAAATGATAAGCCTCTCCTATCCTTTCCACATAACCACGCATTATTGATGAAGCAGTATCAAGTAGGCATTAGCTGATGTTTTATTGCATTATTTTAAGCCACTGAGATTTTTGTATATGAAGGGTATAGATTTATGCTGAGCGATTCAGCTATGAAGCAGGCGCATCAATTTGTTCATGAATGTGAGCTGGTGATTACTTCCATTAAAGTCACCAGGGCAGACTGATCACTTTAATTTAGGCAGAGGCATGCAAATAGCATTTGCTTGTGGTGGTGTGTATATGTCCTTAAGAACACAAGTGAAAAGTGAAAGAGCTGTTTTGCATCCCAAAAGAGCCTTAGAAATGGATATTTGTGTTGTCCTTGGTTTACAACTTCAGGCAATGGGGTGAGCCCTGGCGGGACCATAAAGAAACTGGTTTGCAGTTCCCTGTGGCAGGATGATATACATACTTCATTTGGGATTAGTTGCTGACTGCTGATTTAATATTAAACTGAAAAAAATAAGACGGTGCGAGGAACATATAACTATTTCCAGTTCCCTCTTAGGTGTGACAAACTTGTGGCAAACTGAATAGTTCTCTTCTTTCTACAGCATGAAAGGAATTAGTGAAATTTAGAAAAGCCAGAACATTGGAACTGAGCACCTATGATCTTAGCTGTGTGCAAAGGATTTTGGAGGCTTCTGTCTTACAAGAATGCAGCTTATCTAGAGTAGTATGAAGTAACTTTTTGAGCAATTCCTATTTTCACTTACAACTTACAGAATAAATAGCTGGAAGTGCATTCGGATGATTCTGTGGTAGAGAAGTTAAGGACACACAATAAGTATGCGGGTACAATGCTGGTATCATGGAGACTTAAGTTTGCTCAATCCTGAGGAGCTTTCAGCAAGTTCTGAGGCCATCTGCACACATGTGACGTAATAGACTCTTTCATGTAGACATTTCCCTTCTCTCATGAGCAAAAATGAGGTGCCTAAAGATACATGTTGCTTTAGTTTTGGGGATAGCAAATGTATGATTTACCACTAATGATTCAGCACCCATAGTGAATTCTAATCACTGAAAGCAATGTTCATAAGTATTTAGAAAATATTGGAATTAATAAGAAGTGAGAAGCAGTGACAAAAATAATATATTAAGACTGCAACTTTATGCAAACTTAATATATTTTTTGGGCAAAGCTATGCAAATTATATATAAAATAGACCTTCCTGTGCCATAACCTCCTCTGTATTTCCTTTGCAGTTAAAGACCTTACAGCTGGCTCTCTGTATCCACAGGTTCCATGACTACAAGTTCAATTATCCACAGACCAAAAGTAGTTAGAAAAAAACTGCACGCATACTGAATATGTATTTTTTGCCCTTTATTTACTAAACAATGAGGTACAATAATAAGTATCTACATATCATTTACATTGTAAAAGGTATTAAAAGTAATCTAGAGATAATGTAAGGTATTGAAGAGACGAAGAAAGCTCGTTCCATCTGCTGCTTCCCCTCCCCTTCTCCCTTCAAATCCAACTAGGTTAAGTTTTAACTTCCTAAAGGCCATAAAACAAAGGCCTGAGGTACTAGCTCCTGACATCCTGGGTCTTCCCTATCTGGTAGCCCCGTCACAAATTGTGTTAATTGCATCAGATTGTATTAGATTGTACATTCTTCACAGAAATAGCTTCGTTTATATCATAGTAATACCTGTAACTGTAAATGTGTGTCTTCCTTTTTCCCTGGGTAAAAGATTGATATGTTAATCAATGCTCTCTTCTGTAAAGAATTGTAAAATCTTACCCAATTGATATGTTAACCATTGTTGCCCTCTACAAATAGAAAGGTTGTGGTGCTAAAGTAAGGTAATTATGTCAGAAAACTCAGAGATAAAGTCTGCTGACTATGCTAATCAAGATTGGGAAGTATGTCAGAACCAAGCCACACAGGAGCTAGGTGACCTAAAAATAAGCTGTGCAAAACAAGACAGTTAATCAACTCTGACCCACTGGTCGCCCCTCATGATCTGACCAATCACAAATGGACAAATCACCAACTGTTCTGCTCTAACTGCTATGATTGGCTTCTGTAACAATGCTTGCTTGCTTTGCGGTTTTCATCCTTAAAAACACCAGCCTTGCCCCAACTCAGGGTTCTCCGTTTCCACCTGTTTGGAGGACCCCGTGTACACGGAATAATAAAAACCCCATTGTTTTTACATGAGAGCGAGGCCCTTGGAGTCTTCCTCGCGACACCGGTCTAACAGTATAGGACAATGTACGTGGTTTACATACAAAGACTACATCACTTTATGGAAGAACTTGGAACTCATTCCCACAGATACCAAGAGATGACTCAGTTTAAATTATCACTAAAATACAAAGCTTCTTTAAGGCATGCATAATATTTAACTTGTATTTTTAATATTTGGCATATGTAGACACTCAATTAGTATTTACTGAATGACTAAATAAATCAGTGGTAGTATATTATCACTAAAATACTTCTTTCATAGTGAGCTTTCAATAAAAAGCATAAACTAATATTTGTCAAATCCTCCCTTTTCCATTTTTTTCATTTTAATCTTGTAACAGCTTTATAAGGCAGAGGCTGTCATTATCTTATATTTTATAATTGAGGCAGTTGAGGCTCAGAGATGGAAAACATCTTCTTCAATTGGCAAGAATAACAGAACAACAGGCTCTTAGCAATTACATGATTTAAAAAAATTGTAACTATATATATATATATATATATAAATATAAATATATATATATATATATATATATATATATATATATATATATATAATAATCAAGAATGCCTGATCCTTCAGAGAGGTCATTTGCAACAGAAGCAAGAAAATAGAGGGTTTCTGATCTCTTTCATCCCTTGGTGTCTGCATGCTGTCCCCCAGCTGCGGCGTCTACCGACCCATCCCTCCTCTACCAAATTATCCCTAAGGTATTAGCCTCCCTGATCCTTCAGAACCTCAGTTTCTAATGATCAGACTGGTAAACTCATCCCAGTGTGTATGCCTTTTAAAAGGATTCTGTAACACTTCAATACCAAAGGACTCACTTCTACAAAATTCTTTGTAGCAGCCAAATAATTTTGCTTTCGTGTATGTCTGTCAAAGTCCATCAGCTCCCTAAGCCCAAATCCCTGTCTTTACAGCTGCTCCTGCCTTGCCACCCAAAGTTATCAAGAATATATTAACATTTTGTTTCTTACTGATGTAAAAATTCCCTCTATCACACGGAAGGCCTGTGCTTATGGAACCCTGAGTTCTATGCAAAGTAGACACACACAGGTGTGTGTGTGTGTGTGTGTGTGTGTGTGTGTGTGTGTGCGCGCGCGCTAGTTATATCAATGCACAAAAGTAAATAAAGCTTCAGACTTAATCACAACATTCCTCACTGCCAGTGTGGTGAGGGAGGGTCACAGTTTGCATCGAACTCATGCATCATCTGTGCGGTCTGTAGCTTCAGACAGTCATATGACTGGGTGACTGTAAATTAAAATAATTTCCTTTTAATAATAAGAGAGCTCAGTTTTCTCACAAATTTATGGTGATGTTGAAATATTAACACGTGAAACAAGTGCTATATGGACCTCCAAATTGCTATTCTGCTTTATTGTCTTCCTCTTAAAACAGCACTCTGATACCTGAAGCTATAAAAATTAATGAAATGATATAGCATTTGGGAGTTGAATG
Source organism: Cavia porcellus (assembly GCF_034190915.1). Taxonomy (NCBI): domain Eukaryota; kingdom Metazoa; phylum Chordata; class Mammalia; order Rodentia; family Caviidae; genus Cavia; species Cavia porcellus. Next base: position 33,606,248 of record NW_026947501.1, read on the forward strand.
CACTGAATATGTGTTGTGTTTGAAATTGAACATAAACACGAATATTTAAAAATGTAATTTGATCTTCAGGGCTAGAAAAGGAGAAAATGTTCTCATTTCTTTCTGAGGTAGCTTGTATCGCTTTGGACTAAATACGTAAATACTTTATTAGTGAGGGTTTTTGATGTTTAACTAAAGATTATTCCTCAAGACATTTCTGTGAGGCATTTTTGAGACAGAGTTGATTTGCACAGCAGTGTCCACACAAAATGGGTCGCACATTTGTGAATCACCATGTATCTGCCCCTGGGAGCTGAACAGGGCTTTGTGATGAAACTCTCCTTGCATCGCCCAAGGGTGAACCTTAAGGCCCTGGGTCCAGTTTACAGCACTAACAATAACAACACCACCACAACAGCAACAATAACAAATCAAACAAATAGAAATCCCTTCCATTTTAAATGGTCACAATATGTTCTTAGGAAGGCCTTTCATGTTTCAGACTTTTGCAAAACAAACTTTCCAATCAGTGTCTCAGGATTATTGCCACTCTGGATTTGGTTAGCAGAGACGTTTATTGAAGGTTTGAGAATGGATGCTGAAAGTAACACAAATTCACTTCGAGAGGGAAAGTGCTTGTGAGCCTTAACATCCGCTGTACTTGCTGACTTTTCTGTCTAAATTGGTTAATGATATTATTAGTTGCTTCAGTTACTTACACATTATGCCCCCAAATGAAGACAAAAAATACATAACCAGAATGATGGACTGATCAGTCAGCAAAAAAGTATTCACGATCTGTAATTTGCCTTTCCATAATATATCTAGATTCCTAAACAGAGGACTGATGGATTTTTTTCCCTTAAATTATGTAGCCAGCAGCACACAATTTAGTGATACTAGTTAAACTTCCTCCATTTTCTCAAGCTCACTTGTTTTTAAGACGTTAAGTCAGATCTAGAAGACCTTGCCTTTCCAGTTTTTACTTCCTCTACCCCTTTATGCTGTCAACAATTATGGAGCAGGACTTCCTTTCATAGCAGACTGACAGGAATTTAGAACAATTAGTTGACCTAGGGAATCACCGCCTATACTCATGGGCTAATTCACTTTCAGAAATCGCCAAGCAGTTTATATCACCCTCAATTTAATACCTAATTATATGTTTTATTATCTTCTAAGCTTTCATTCTTCTTGCCTCAGTTAGGCTGTAAAGAATTATAAGAATGGGGATATGAAAGGCCTATACCAGTTATGTCCCATAAATGTTACCTGCTTGATTGTCTTATGCAAGTTCCAAAATCCTGTTGAATTTAATCATTGTCCTTAGTGTTTTTTGAGTTGCATTCCATTACTGTGCTATTGTCTGCTTTTTTACACACAGTAATCTTTTCAAATGTCTAGTGATTATAGTCCACTATTATTTTCCTCATTCCCTTCACCCATCAGGTTAAATTGGTCACAGGGGAGAGAATATTGTGCTTTGAAAAAATAGGTTATTATATTTTATAAAGAGTTTCTGGTATGGTAACATCAGAGCTGTAATTAAAGGGCAGATAAGTGCAGTTAAGTATCTAGTACCTACTGTGTGCAGTCTGTTTGGACAAATGTTGAAATATTTCCTGCTATGTCAAGCTTCATTTTGATTAGAGCTGCTTCAGAGAATGAAGCATAGGGTCATTTGCTGACAGAAGTTTAGAAATCAAAAACCAATAAACCATGTTCAGAGTCACCACGATGCCAGTTATTTCAGTGAGAGGCAAAGAAAAGAGAGCCAAAGGAAAACGAGGAAGGTAGGGATTTGGATGGAATCCATGACCAACTTGAAATACACAAGCCTGACTTTGGAGATTCTAAAATCCTTAGCGTCGTATTGAAAGTATTTTCAGAATGTTTCAGAATACGTGGTAAATGGAATTCTGATTTTAAGTGGAATTAAACAGCAGGAGCACATTGCAGAGTGGAGGCTGCCAGGCTGTAGGATTTGTCGATCAGTAAAATTAAAGAGAATAAATAATTGGAGGCCTATCAGGAGTTGCCAGCTTTTGTTTGCCAAGAGTTGCTCACGCTGTTCTTGCTCAGATTCTGCTGGGTGATGAGTTTCCCACAATAGGCCTAAGGCACATCAGCATTTACTTAAACGCTTTAAAAATGAGAAAACATTTCAAAAGATACACAAAGAAAAGTTAATTATCAGCATGTGAATTTTACCAGTTGGCTTCTCCTTGATGTAAGATTTCAGTTCTTCTCAACCTAAACCCTCTGGACCACTATGAGTTTCCACATAGTGACCCACAGCCAACAGGTGCGGGAAGTCCTGTGACCCTCAGGCTGCATCTGTGACTCACAGTGATTCTCTGCTAGTCCCACAGTGGGACTCTTACTACCTACAAGCCTCATTGCCAAATGATTCTCTGGTTTGTACTGTGTACCCTTGAAATTCATTCTTACCCTAGCTGGCAATATGATAGTCTGTGGTTTGTATTGTGGAAAAACTCAAGCATTTTCCATACTAGAGAAAGTGTAATAAAATATCACTCACATCCAACAGTTATAAACTGCAGACCAATCTTGCTCTCCACGCATTCACCTGACCTCTGATAGTTGTGAAGCAACTTCTAAACATCTTTCTTCCTTTAACATCTGGATCGTATATATGGAAAACTTAGGAACTCATTTTTATAAAGTTACCAGTGTACTATATAATTAAAATACTTTAAAATATTAATAATACCATGATATCAAATAATTTAATTCCTTTGATGGTTTCATAAATACATTTTTACTTGTTAATTTTTTAACTTAGATATTAGGCGTTGGTTTCTTTTATTCAAGATGCAAATAAGGTACGTGACTTTTTTCTCACCAGCATCTTAACGTAAAGATTTTCACACTATCAGCTACATGGTTTATTATTTCTTCATCTCCTAAAAGTTCTGAGTTTATCTTATGAGCTGATCATTTCTTTTCTTGAAACAATGTTTCATAGGTAGTGAGTGTCCTTCTAAGAAACAAATAATATCTGTCTCTTTCTTTCTCTCCTTATGTTACCAGTCACTGAGGACTTGGTCCAGAGCTAGTATTTTTATTTTCAGTGCTGATATTTTTTTACTTTTCCTACAGTGATGCAAGAAAAGTATTGACCTAAGTCTTGGTTTCTGGGGAATTTTTAGTTTTCATGTTTTTGTGCCACACTTTTTAGCAACTGTCAACTACTTTCAAAAATATGATCTCAAAACCAAGCAAGAATGGTAAAGGGCCAGCAAGGGCATTATCCAAAGCCATCATTTCACGGAATGAAAAATTGTTCAAAAGCAGGCGCATGAAGAATTTAACAGAAGATTAAAAGATAGAACTTAAAATTGTATATTGTACTAGAAAATTGTGCACACTTTGCTCATTTCTTCCCATGCCACCATGAATAGAGATGTGTTTCAGACTTCTGAGGACAGAATGGAAGAATAATTGTGTAACATCATTAGCGTTGGTAGACTGCTGTTAGAAATAGAGGGAAAAAGTTGTCTAGCCAAATTGTAGTTTAACTCAGTCTTACCTTTGAAACTCTGTCATGATATATTCCAGATCACTACTGTGTACAAAAGTTCTACACCATTTAAAAGTTATTATTTCATTTATTCAATAAACACATATGTAGAATACCAATTTGGCATGTGTTGACTTAGACACATGAAACATAAAATGGTTTACTTTACTTAACACTATAGTGTCAAGGTTCATCCACTTTTGTACAAATGATTCAAATTTATCCTCTTTATGGCAGAGCAGTACTCCAATGTGAATAAATACTGTACTTCAGCCATTTACCTGGTTTGGCTAATATGAATTTTACAAACATAAAAGTAGAAAATAGAGATATATGTCTTTTGTAAAAGATAAGGGGACGAAGTGTTAGAAAGAAGGGCAAGATAGGAAGGGAATAAAAAAAAAGAATTGAAATGAATAGTATACAAATATCAACTTCTTATGAGGAATGTAGTGAGTAGATACTCTATACACATACTATTAAAAATAGCAACAAAAGAAATGCAAAGTGAATCAAAATATAAATGCAAATATAATAAAATTTGAACAAAATGCAGAATAATGGATGATATCATATAATAAAGAGGAAATTATAAGAAATTATAGGAAATTATAAGTAATCCCTGTGTGACTACCTGTAGAACCTACAAGAACCTGTAGGACCCCCATGAATTTAGCATCCTTTCCTTTGAAGGAGCACTACAAAATATATTTCTTTTTCTTAGACTTATTTTGAAAATTAACTATAGCAAAAATTTGCTGGGGAATCAAAGGTGGAATACAGATCGTGAGAAACTACATGTTCGGGATTGTAACTCATTTAAAAGTTACTTCTAAGTATATACCATCATTGTAATAGGCATCAGGTACCCTTCATCTTTCTTAGAAACTGCATGCAGGGATTCCTGTGCTGAAGCTTTATGATGGTCACCGTTTGCTGTCCCCTCCCTGTGCCTTGTTGCTGATAGGACACAGCTCTAGGAAAGGAAAGTGATTACTCAGATATTTCAGGATGGAGCCTGGTGATTTCTACATCTGTGTTCACTTTTCCATGTCACTTACTGTATTTCCTCTCGCACTGAGCTGAGCACACATGTAGTACATTTTAATATCCCCCTGCTTCATGTCATCTCCCAGGGAAGAAGAAACTAGAGGTCAGCATACAAAAGGATCTGTAGCTAGAAAGCACAGGGGGTTGTCTCTCTGTTAATCACTTGTTCTGTTTGCCCTGCTGCGCCAGGCCTTTGCTGTCCTTCTCCTCTCTTTTGGCCTTTCTAATCCTTAATCTCCTGTCTTACCCACACCAGCCTGATGGGATTGATCAGTGCTTTGATGGTAGCTTTCAGTGCCATTGACCTTGGCCTGTCAGTCTGACCTTGTATTACCAACTCTCATTCCTTGATAAGAAGGAATAGCATAAATTGAACTGCCTGACCTGGGAACCTGAATTTAGTTCAGCTGTTTTGGCTTAGATAGTGTTTTAGAAAAATCAAATTTGTGTGCCTGAATGGTAGATTTGCACTCTCTAACTTGCTGCCTACTTCATCGCTGCCTGTTGAGTCATGCCAGGCTTTTCTGCATGCTTCTCATGTGTTCTGCAAGGCATTTGCCTTGGCTACTGGTAGACTAGCACCTTTAGACAGATCTGTGATACTGTGGGCAGGGCATTCTGATGTTCATGTACAGTGAGTATCTTTTAAATCCAAACCATTGTCTATAGCATTTCTCTCACTGGTCAGGGTTAAGCACTGATGTTCTGCTCTACATGATGAATCCTAGGGGGCTGAAGAGAAAGTGCAGGCAGATCAGGGCACCCTACAGGGGAAAACAGTTCAAAGCAACACTATTAAAATGTATCATTGTGTATGCTTAAGAATCTTGAAGTAATAATTTGCTATTAGCAAGCAGTCTGGTCTTCTGGCAGAAATGCCTACATTAGCATATGAAGTGGTAATATTTGGCTTTGTACAGAACAGATACCTTATCATACTGGAGAAACCTTCTCCTGGAAAGGACCTCTTCCAGAAGAGCCACAAGGCCAGGGAACAGTGAACTTTCCTTTGCTCCAACACGATTTTCACTGGAGTCCTCTTTCATGCAGGTTGCCAATTTAGCCTGCTCCATCTCCAACAATGAGGAAGGGGTGAAATTAGTCCGGATGGCGGCCACCCAGATTGACAGCCTGTGTCCCCAGGTAAGCCTTCTTCACTCATTACAAAGCTTCCTATGACTTCACAGCTGGGGCCCGCTCCATTCAAACTCTCACATCCCTTTTTTTTTTTTTTGCCTTGTTTTTTTCTAAATGGAAAATGTTACTTATCAATTCTGGGCTGTTTAGATTTCTACCTTCCTAAAAAAATTTTTAATTACTTCATGTATTCTGAATCACTGTGGCAATTATCACCTCTTCAGTCATATTGACTTTGTTCTCTTTGCTTTGGGTTGTGATTAAAGTGTTCCATATCTGTGTGCTTTGGCTCCATAAATAAATTATAAGCTTGCATATGTAGAGAGCAGGACTTACATCTTCCACTTGTGTGCTAAGTAAATGGCACTTATGTACCCAGTATTTTTTTGAAACTTGAGTGTAATTACTATATCTTAAAAAGAAGAAGTAACACAACACTATGGGTGGCTTATGAGCCACTGTATCTTTCATGTTGTTGATTGTCTCAGACTTCAACATCTATTTATCTGTCGAACCTTAGGGGGCATGGTTTCAACAAGGTTTTGCCCTGTTTCTCCTTTTGAAGAGTGTGCTCATGGTGTCCGTGTCCCTGGATTATTTCTGGCAAATAGGTCATCAATGCTGCTCTCACGCTGGCTGCCCGACCGCAGAGCAAAGTTGCTCAGGATAACATGGACGTCTTCAAAGATCAGTGGGAGAAGCAGGTCCGCGTGCTGACGGAGGCCGTGGATGACATCACCTCAGTGGACGACTTCCTCTCTGTCTCAGGTAAGCACCCCGACAGTCCCTGACCAGGCACAGAAAGAAGAGATAAGAAATGTCGCGCAAATGTCACAGGTCTGTGATTCAGTGCTCTCCTTGGCCCTTGGAGCACTTAGTCACTGTTGCACATGTGATTATAGCACCCTCTTGAAAATTCTTATTTCAAGACATTGAGTCAAGGCATGAGAAGGAAAAAAATAAACACCTGATAAACACGTCAGCACCTTAACAGATTTCTTAAAGGGGCTAGATTCCCTTTTAGTTTCTGTAGATTTTTTTAACAGAATGAATTTTTGATACATCTGCTGGTTACATGGTTTGTGTCTTAACAACAAGCAACTAGTTATTTCAATTTTGCTACGTTATTTGGGTCATTTTTCTAATAAAATGGCCAGTGAAAAGTTTTGTTATGAACAGCTAGAAATAGCAGACACAGAATTAGTCCACTGGAAGGCACTTGGGAGCAATTGTCTTTGAGCCATGAGGATGTACAAGCAGTGAGCATAACAAATAGAACCAATCCTCACTGTAGTTGTAATTTTCTGCATTGTAAATGAAGCCAGACCAGAGGAGGCTAGTAGGCTTGGATACCTGTGAAGCCATTTGGCTGCTCTAATCATGCTGATCATAAGATTGGGTTGCTGGCTAGCTAGTGAGCCTTTTTTCCAAACAGTTTTGACTAAACATATTTGACCAGTTCAACTGGAAGATTCCTATGGAGAGGAGGTCACAGAAAATACCGGCTTTTTTTCTGAGGCATTGAAAGAGCCACGTGACCCTGGGAAATTTGAACTGGCCAAGTGTTGATTCTGCACACAGGTGTGTGGAACTGAGGTCTACCAGCTCCCCAATATTAGAGCAGGCCTGGCCAGCATTCGGCAGATTGAGGCCTGAGAGGGAGAGATCATCTCACTGCAGAGGGGAGTCAAACAGCCAGAGCAGCGACTGCAGTTATGTGTATGTGATTTCTGTGGAGAGGCTGTCATGTTGAAATATTTTTCCTAGTTCCAGTTTTTCTATTTTATGAAAGAAAAAAAAAAAAAAAAAAAAAACAGACAGCAGAGGTCAATTGGAGGCTTGAATCTAAGGCAGCAGAGTTAAATCTATAGATGTGATGAACAATGAAAAGCAAGCTTACAGTGATGGAGGGCAGGAGAAGACAGATGGAGAAAACAAGTGAACACGGGCTTGTATGTAATTTGCCTCACTCACCCTTATTTGCTTAAATTTTCACCAAAATTCTGTAAGATATGTATTAGTATTCTGAGTCTTGCTTCGAGAACAGAGTCAGTGAAAGGGTAGATAACTTGGCGGAGATGAATAGAAATCCATCACTTTCTTTTCAGAAACTATACTTTTCAGTAAGTCAAGATAAAAAAGAAACTTTCTTTCTTTCCTGCTTTTTACTTTTATTTCAGGTCCTCCCCCACCCCCCGGCAACCTCATTCCAAGTTTTAAGCTCTCAAAATAAATTAAAAATACTTTTATATTCCACGGTGGTTGGTTTGCTTGTTTTAATATAAATTGTCTATTTATTTAAATGTCACCTTGACTCTGGGTTGGCTAATAAAACAACTTAGCATATTATCGTTCCTGGAGTTTTTGTTTTGTTGATGACTAAGTCCTAACATTATATGTGCTGTCCAAGCGAGCACTAATCCCACCATTATAAAAGATATTCCCCAAAATGCATTTTTGGAAAATGCTTATAAATTGTTTAGATAAGAGTGTTAAAGATTTGGATCCTGGGGAATAGAAAGGCAGCCAAAGATACTAAGTTTTTTCTAATATCTGCTCAATTTTTGCAAAGTGATTGCAATGTCACATTATTGGCATTCCTACCCCACCTTGGAGCTCTCCTAAAAAACCCCAACTCCTCTGGAACCCTTCCTCTGAGTCCCTGTCTACCTACAAGTAAATATAAAATAACTATGAGCTACTTTTTTCCCCAATAGGACTATTCCAGAACTTAAACCTCTGTCCACTTATCCTTTTCTTCAGATGCATGTACATGCATTTCTGAGGGTGGGTTGAAGCAAGGTGAGAGGTCTTATCGCAGACTTTTTGAATGCTACAAACCTTTCTTAATTTCCTTCCCCCCAGCCTCACCTCTTTGCTACTTTTTTCCCTGCCATTCCATTGTGCATCTCATTATTACCAGCAACAAGAAAAGGCTTTGGCTCCCACTGATAACACTGTGCAGTCCAACCTGAGTGGCACAAATGCCACGGCAAGCCACGACAGGCAAATGAGCAGGCGCTGTCAGGCAGCCAGGTTGGCAGAGCCTGCTGGAGCATGCCTCTGGAGCTGACAATCAGGCAGCAGGCACCTTTCCACAGACGGGGCTTGACTAATAATGATGCAGCCCACTCTTTCCTGCTGGCCGGCTGTGGACACGGCCCAGTAGTTGGGGAAACTACTTCTCTGCTCCTTTTGGAGCCAGTGCCAAACATTTGCATCAATAAATTGCAAGTTTGGCCCAGGAGATACTTTGGAATGGCATTCATGACATTTTAGATATCAGTTTCTTCTTAGGGGAATATCTACTCCGGTAGGAAACTCTATTAAAAACAATATCAACAACAACAATAGCAACAACAATCTTTGTTCTTTAAAAGACTGTAATTTTTTCTTCATGCTACCTGAACTTATGTATGTTAATGTTTAATTTGTTCATATGAAAAGCATCAGGTTTGGGGAACAACGATGCTTTTATTCACATTACAGGATCAAAACCAATTTTCAGTTGTGTCTGGGCTCATAAAAATGTGAAATGGCTACATTAGAACATTTAAACCTTTCCCACTGGGCAAAAACTACATTTTTTAATAGTGTTTTAAAAAGAGCATCTTGGCATTAACCATGTGATAGTTTGATTCTTGGGTTTGGCTTGCAAAATCATAGAAATCTAAGATCTGAGAAAGCCAGTAACCCTGCTCCATAATACCCAAGACTTTTGCTCTATTTGTCTTTGCCTTTCTTTTATTTTAAATCTTTAAGATCTTGAATTTATTTTTAAAGTGATACAGTGGCTTTGGTTTTGAATTTGTAAACTACGGCTTTTGTGGTTTATAACAATGGCGTAGTTTTGTCATCATTGATATTTTTAAAGTAACAAAATTATGTCTTTTCAAACAAGCACAGTTACAAAATTTCAAGAAACTTTATTGCACAATCCATTGCATTCAAATGTTTTATGGCATGTTTATATACCATGGTGGGTATTAAAGTGTAATCAGAGATACCCAACAGTTTCTACTTGTGGTGCATTCTCTGGACTATATGTATCCCGTTACACACTTTCACCTTTATTTTTTTATTTTGAATGGCTTTCCTCTGTGATTGTTTCAGAAATTTATTGTCTTCTGAATATCTTGAGATAACAACCTGTAATGCATTGTTTCTTCCCAATGAATCATTTCATTCAATATCTCTAATTGCCTGCTATGTGTACAGTGGTATCAGGAATGCAAATATGAGTCACATGTAGATTTTGACTTTAAATAATTTCCTGCCTTTCTTGATATATACTAGACCAGTGGGTTTGTAAATACACAGTCCCAGACTAGAGTGTGCGAGGTGGGGGCAGGGTGTCACATGTGATCCAAGAACCTTTGTATTTACTAAGTGTAGTCCTTCAATAAAACATTTATGTCTGCATGAACAGGTGCAAGTCTTTATCAAGTGCATCATAGGAGCTTAAATTAACAAAATAGGAATCTGTGTTAAAACATTCTGAATCATAGTGGCTTTTAAGTATATTCCATTGTCAGTATAATTACTATCTTGAAAGAGCTGTGACTCATTTTTCAATAAAAGAGGGCCTTTTAATTGGAGAAGGCTGGGAAACGCTGAGTAAAACCATCAGTTCATTTGGAAAAATTAGTAAACTCTAACATTAGTAAGATTAATACTTTATTCACACAGCATAACTAACTTGATGACCCATTTAGCAAATTAGTTGATGATTTGACTGATTGTGGTGTTTTTGTTACCCTGGACTTTAATCCTACTCTGGTTTCCTTCAAATAGATGCAGTCATATATATATATAAAAGCATGTTTTTGGTGCCTTTTAATTAGATTAGGATCATTCTTTCAGTAGAAAAACCTATCATTTAATTTTAATATATTGGATCATAAGTGGGCTTAGATTTTTAAAAAATTTAATAACTCCATAGAGACTAGTACTTAATATAACTGATAGTTCTCCATGGGGTACTAAATATTTTAAACATTTTATTAGAATTATATTTTTGAATCATACTCAAAGGACATAATTACCTGTCTCACACTGGACATGAGAAATAAAACATTGTCTTATTGCTGATTTATACTGTATTTCCTCTGTTAGAGATAATAAAATTTAGAAAAGACCTAAGCCTTTTCTCCATAAAGAGTAAAACTTTACTTCCTGCCAGTTAATTTTCTAGTTGTTCAGTGGCAGGAAAATGCTTGCTTTGATTGGAATCTGATAAAACCAGTCACAAGATTGGATTGCATTTTAATTGTAGGAAATCTCATGATCCTGTTAACTTCGTCAATGTTATCAGGACATACACTTTCTATATGCTGTGACTTTAAAAGACTGGGTAATATTTGTTTCTTCTATATTGTCATTAAGTCTTTTCTTAATAAAAACATAATCAAACAAACTTGCATCCAAACTTCAACTCTGTTTATGTTTAAAAATACTTCAACTAGGTCAGAGGGCGTCATATGAGCTGCCACAGTACCTTCTAAAAGACCCTCTTAGGCAATAAGTCTAGAACTTTGAAACAAAAGAAGACTTGTTCTTCATGTCAGTATTTGTCACTGTAGTCTCCAAATTAAAAAAAAAAAAAATCTGGAAACTTCAAAGCAACTCAATTTCTTAGGTTCCCAGTCCAGAGCTACTGATTCAGAACCTCTAGGAAATCCATGTGATACTACAAGCCCCCTGAATGAGTACTGCAATTACAAACTCTGTCCTTTAAATGCCATTGTAGTGTTATCAGCCGTGTATTGAAGTGTGCAGGGTGAGGGATCATAGAAGTTGAATTAATTGTGGGTTGTTTATGAAGTTCTCAGTGATATAAAGTCATATAAATGTATATGTCCTGTCCACAGAAAATCACATTTTGGAAGATGTGAACAAATGTGTGATAGCCCTTCAAGAAGGAGATGTGGATACCTTAGACCGGACTGCAGGGGCCATCAGGGGCCGGGCAGCGAGGGTCATACACATCATCAATGCTGAAATGGAGAACTACGAAGCTGGGGTTTATACTGAGAAAGTTCTAGAAGCTACAAAATTGCTTTCTGAGACAGGTAAGCATGGATACTAAACCTAGCCAAAACATTAATGCCACGATGAATTTCTTTATCTGAGTAAATCAGTTTCATTCCTTTTTGTGGTTCTTTATGCTCTTAAATTGCACATATTATGGAAGGGGTGGAGTACTTGAATGAGCTCTTTGTTTTTTGAATTTGAAACGAATAACTTTAGTAGAATAACACTTTTATTACTTTTTATGTGTACATTTTAGTTTTCATATATAGTCTCATTTGATTCTCACAGGAACTTTATGGAGTAGGCAGAGAATTTCTATTATCTCTTTCCAAATAAGATAGGAAAATAGAGGCTGGCTTCTGCTAGGCGCCTGGAATGAGATCACGAAGCTAGAAAATTATGCAGTTATAATTGGAAGTTGTAATTTTGACCTCAGTAACTATTTCTGTATCTACTGATGGAGAAGATATGATCTTGAAGAAATCCGGCCAGCCAGTAGGTAGCATGATGTCCTTCAGGTAGTACATAGATATCAAGTATTTAAAGAAAGAATGATATGGTAGCTGATTGAAAAGGGTTAGATGTTGAATAATACAATTTTCTTCAGGAGTGCCTTACATCTATCTCCTCCTCCAGGCTACTAAGTGGGGGACTTCAGTAAGACATGGTCACTCCTGGGAGCCTATCTAGGTGTCAGGTACACTGGGATGGAAAATGCCACTTACTGCCACTGAGCTAGCACAGCACTTCACAGCTTTGGAGGGTGTCTCAAACCCTGACCTGTTACATTTATTTATTTTTGTTTATTTATTTATAGTTTTGTGCTTGACTAACATCCTTTGACATTAGACACATAATTACCTCATGCTTTATTTATTTGTTTATGTGTGTGTCAGGCTGAAAATAAAAAGAACACTTAAAAACAGAGGGATACGAGGAAGACAGAAAAGAGAGACCTTAACTCTCTTATTAGGGCAGTAAATGAGTAATGAATTGTGCCTTCTGTGTTCAGAGAGATGACTTTTCCCTCAGTTCTCACTGTGATGCTTCTCAGCTGGTTTTGTTGAAGATCACTAGCCATTTTAAACATAGGTGTCTCTGAAAGGCCATAGAGAATATCATAAAACAAGTTAGTAGAAATGTTTCCTTCTGTAAGGAAATATTATTTACAAGACCTCTACAGATATTTGTTAGTGTGGAAGTGGGATAAAGAAAACTTTTAAATGTAGGCAATGGTCTGAAGTTTGTAAAGAAAGACTGTAGTATCATATAATATCATATAATATATAATATGATATGATATCATATCATATAATAAAGTTTGTAAAGAAGGACTGTAGTATCATATAATAAAAGAGTGCATCCTGATTATTGCTCTTGAGGGTCCTAACAGACTTAGAGACAAAATAACAATAAGAGTGATCATACATCTGCATTCTAATTGGCTGGAATTTAGCACAAGTTACTTTCAAAGTGTTTTGTACTTTTCTTTAGTAAAGCAACACAAAGCAGGTCATACAGTATTTCTTTTCTCACTTGAAAGAATTCAGAGACTGGCATTTTAGAGACCCTTTTTCCACTTACAAGGACACTGTCCCACATTCTTATACTTCTTGCCTGTGGTCTTCTTAGCTCTCTAGTCTCTTACCAAGTCTCAGTTTCTCATGGTGTAACATACAATAGCACTTGCCTGAAGCTGACCCTGGATCAAAAGTTATCGGAAAAGGACAGAAGTCACGGAAATGGCACTCAGCTCTTGCCAGTTGGTGGGATGGGAGTAAATATGGTAAATGAAAAGATTCACACAGTATTGTCAATTTGCATATGACTTCAGGTTCATAAAAACTCAAGTTTTTGTAAATAGAGAGAGGAAGATGGGCTAAGAAAGGGGAGGAGAAGGAGACAAGTACAAAAAAATTAAGATACGTTCTGTACATGTATAAATCCTCCACGAATATAGTGGTCATTATGTACTGCATATGTTTACTAATAAGAAATGAATATTCAGGCAGTACTTGGGATTTTTAAAATATTTTTGTTTGTTTTTGCTTTAATAACAAAGTTGTACTCTTTGGATCGAAATGAACTTAAAGTCAAGGGCTTAGTTGATGGAATATTAATATACTTTGCATCCAAAGTTTACAAATGCAAATCACTTTTTAGTTGCTTTTTTATTTAAAAAATAATCAGTGAAACAGAGTGACCCTTTTTGGATTGTTCAAGATTTAGCTTTCACTTATTCATGTCAAACCATTTAAAACTCTTATGTCAAGTCTTTCTCTTAGTGATCCAGCATTCTGGGGACTTCTCTTAGGCTCTTGCTTATTTTAATGCTCTCATCTAGTTCCTAATTGAATGGAGTATATGAAAAAGACATTTAGATTCTATGTTTCAAGATATACTGAAGGCAACTAGGAAAGTAACCAAATAGGAGAGATTAAAACAGACTGCTTATGCAAAACTGCAGTGGAAGTTATAGAAATCCATGTAAGGAGAAGTGCATCTTACTGGGGTGAGAACAAATAAAAACATGCAGAGATTTTCCCTCTGTATCCAGTAGCTCTTTTCTTTGTTAAACAGGAAAGCTATATTTTTAATAAGAGCAAAAATGTTAGCTGTTAACTGACTGCTAATTAAACTGGGTATTGTGCGTGTATAGACAATACACATAGAGTTGAAGAAAGACCGTAGGATTGATGCTATGATTACGGATGTATGTCTCAGTTACTTTTTACTCCTTGCTGAGACAAACACCTGATGACCAAAGTTGGGAAAGGAAAGGTTTATTTCTTACAGCTTTTGGAGATTTCAGCCCATACTCAGTTGGCTCTAAAACAGGATGGCATGGCAGGGCCGCAGTTCATGGCAGCTGCAAACAGCAAAGCAGAAACCAGTGAGAGAGAGAGAGACACACCTTCTTCCTGCCATTACATTGTATGCTGGCTCCATCCCTGGATGGGTATAGCACTGACACCATCAATCCAAGCACTCAGATAATGAACCAATCACAAATGCATAATGCAAACTCATGAGGCCTGGGGGCCACGGATATAAACCATGACAATGGACAAGTTTCTTCTGGTTATATATACTGTCTGAAGTTAATCAATTATATCAGTCAGTATCTGTACTAGAGAGACAGATAACCTCAAAATAAAAACTAATAACTAATATGAATATCACTGATGCCAAAATTTCTACGAATTAATATTTTGTATTTTTAAAAAAAATTTTACTGCCATATTGAATCAGTTATTTTTCTATGAATGTATCAGATTTTATCCTGAAAGCACTTTTTTTTTTTTTTTTTTTTTTTTTTTTTTTTTTTTTTTGGGTAGCTGGAAGGCAGTACCGAGAATTGAACTCAGAGCCTCAAGTTTGCTAGGCAGGTGCTGTGTCACTGAGATACATTCCCAGCTTGTGAGAGTACATTTTATTATAAGCAAAATATAGAAGAGTAATGTTAAGAAGAGGCAGATGGCAGAGAATATATGAGGAGGAAAAAATAAATTATGATGTTTATTTTTTTGTGTTTTCTGCCTGTCACACATAGTAGATTCTGTCTTTTTTTTTTTTTCTTTGTTGTTTGTTTTCAAATCCGAGTTGTTAGATCCAAGAGCTTAGTGAGAAGCTTCTGACCTCTGTACTGACACTGGTGCCTGGGTGATTCTTTCCTGGAGTTTGGTGTCTGGATCCGCCCTGTGCTTTGCAGCACGCTTACCAGCATCTCTAGTGTTTGCCCACTAAATGCTTGCAGTGCCTCCTCCCTCATCCTGAATTCTGTTAACCAGAAATATCTTTAGACATTGCCAGATAATCTTGGTTCACTATGGGTGGGCAAAATAACACCATGGTGAATTACTACTCTGAGGTAAAGAAGTATCTCCCAATACAGACAAGTTTGAACAGGGCAAAATCATAGAGTGTGGTGCAGGTGTGATACAGGACTAAGTCACAAAGAAGTGTAAAAAGACAGGGTGTTTCCTAAGCCTCAGTAAAGCAGGTCACAAACACAGGCCAGCCTGTGTGCACCTGGGGAATGCCTGCAGTTCTAGGCTATGGTAGGGATATGCCTGCCTGAGCTGAACTCTGTGAAACAGACAGGTACCCAAACCACAACCACCTGTGGTTTTATTTGCCAAGAAAGGTTTCCCTTCCCCAGTAAAGAAAATGTCTGAGTTAAGAGTGCTATTTTTGGTGTTATTATGAATGCTGAATTAAGTTTAAAAAATACTTTAGTGAATCACTCATATACTAAAATTATAGGGCGGTATTAAATAAAAAATATTACCTATTTACTTCTCATGAAACTAATCTAGGCTGATGAAAGCACAATAAAATGAATTTACAGCAGACCCATTAAATACTTACACGGCATATTTGATGGGACCTTCAATAAAAGCCGAATTATAACAAATTGCCAACAGCTTGGCAGTAAGTCCACGCTTGACCAAACTCATCTTCAGATACCTCATTTACAAAGTCAGCTTGATGTAGGAGGCTGAGAGGGCAGAAGGACTCCCTGTGATGTCATGTTTAGATATACATAGAGTGACCTATCACTGAGTGAATTATATTGAAATGTCATTTTTATACATTTGATAGCAGATGCAAGTTCCTGACATGAATGTGACTGGGTAGAGAAAGTCTTGAGATTCTGCCAGATATTTCTTCAGAGATGACAATAGATCAGGAACAAGAAGAAGAAATTTAGAAGTTGCTTTTAAATGAGGGTTCTATGTTCTGGATAGCTTTGGATGAAGATATTAAAATTTTATCATTTTGGATAACACACAGATTAAACAGATGGTATAATTTTCGCTTCCCTACGCTGTAACCTAAAGTTTCAAGAGAACAAAAAGAGAATTTTGGCATTGCTTCTTTATGCTTTGCATAGAAAATGTAAGCTGACCAGCAGATGTAAATAATATTGAAGGAACATCTAGGCCAGTTCAGTGCAGTGTGATGAATAAAGGACAAAAAAGAGAAGAATGAATCACTTGACGGCTACCAACTGGCATTAATCTTACACAAATTAGTTAATTCCTCTGGGACTCGGTTTTCTCCTGTATTATCTGACGCTGTATCACTACAGAGTGGTCGTTGTCATTGTCTTGGATTATGCACAGCTCTGCTCCTGGCTTCCCAGGGACTGCACTGAACAGGACGGTAACTGGCATGGCAAATCCTCTGTAGAACTGTCTGCTCCGTCTGCACTGGGGCCTCATTATTCTCCTGGGAAAATACATTCACATTGCTCCCACTTTCTTCCTGGTAATATTCTCCATTTCCTCCTCCTCCCTCTCAGCATCTGTTTATTGAACTGATCTAGCCATTAATATCTGACTCAAAAAAAAAAAAAAAACGCATCTAACTCGTGGCTTTGAGACAACAGAGAATTTTGCCAGACTTTTGATACTCTGTGTGCCCTTCTCAGTGCTACAGGCCTGCTTGTAATCAAGAAGGTGTCCCTGTACGTATCCACAGCCTAGAATGGTGTGATCCTGTGTGTCGCATTTTATGTGGTACACCGACTAAGTCATAGAAAACTATATCCTAATGTTTTTGTATGATTTAATATGATTTAAATATCATTTAAAATCACATGTAAGATATGGTTTTGTATGATGTGAGGACCCTAAATATGAATCATATTTAAATCCTACTTAGGATATGATTTCATATTTAGGATATGATTTTGTATGATTTATACTTTACCCCAGTAGAGCACATATCCGTAAGCAGCCTCAGGCTCCAAACCCAAGATTCTGAGATACCCAGAAAGATTTATTTGCCTCTTGCTTTCTATATATAAAAGTGGAACAATCCAATTGGTTCTTTGGCAGGTGCTCTCTCAACTTGGACTGGTTCTGTGGGAGAGCTTTTAACCATGATTGGGGACATTTAGCAATCTGCCTTATACTGTGGTTGCATTGCTGAAGGAGAGGAGGACAAGCAAGGAAATAATATTGAAGACGGTAACATGGGCAGCTGGTTGGAAATATAAAATATTAGGCATTCCAGATAGGAAGGACTATTACGGCTGAAGTCACTTCTCCATGACTGACCTTGAAATTAGATTATGAAAGTAATGAATTTCCTCAGAAACTGTAATGACTGAGCTTGCTTGGCCTAGATATCCTAATATATTTTAAATGTATTTTAATATAATCCTTACTACTAGGGTAAAGTATTTTATTTCCCTCTGAAAGGTCGAAATGGTGGTGATGTGTAGGAAATGTCTTACTCTGTTGATAGCTTTGATATTCATGGTGGTAGAAAGTTAGAAATGAAAAAGAATAAGGAGACAATTTCAGTCACTTAGCAGTGCTTACACACACAATATATATTTTGTCTCTCTTTTTGTGTGGGCGTGGTACTGGGGATTGAACCCAGAGCATTTGTACTAGTGTATTTTATTTTATTTTAAAATTTTGAGACACAGTTTTACTGAATTGCTTGGGCTGGGTCAAAATTGCCATCCTCCTGTCTCAGCTTCACATATTGCTGGGATTCTAAGTGTGTGCCACCACACAAGTCTCTCTCAGTGGCTTTATTTTGAGTGATTGATACTTGTATACTACTATACATATCATACATATGTAGTGGATTACCTTATTAAAATATCTATATTTTTAACTTTAGCCCCACAACAAATGTAAGTTTTCTAGCTTGGAATAAACTTGTTGCTAATAAACACCACCAGTGCTCCACACTCTGCCTTCCCTCTGAGGACAGTGTGATGTAGGCACACAGATTCTGAATATACACAGCAGGTCTGCATCACAGGAGAGGAACCACAGAATTATAAATCTGAGATCTGATACAGTAGCTGGTGCTCAGCTGCCCCCTTACCTCCAAAGAGTAGGAGAGGAACCTTTGACCCTTAGGTAAGTAAATTCCCTGCAGCAAAGGTTCTAAATTGCTATAGCATCTTAGGACATATATGATTATGCATGTAGCTTTCTGTTTTACCCCATTGTGAGAAGTAAACATGTACCTCCTTGGAGGTAAATCACTCTTGATGATGTAACTAACTTAGGACAGCTGCTGTATCATTTTTTGAACCAAGTCATTACTAAGTTTTGCTTAGAAATCACTAACCATAGCCTCATGAGTGACTATGCCTATATTCCCCGCTACTTGGGAGGATGAAGCATGAGAATCACTTGAGCCCCTAAGTTCAGGCTCAGTAACACACCATGATCTCAAAAGAAGGAAAGAAAGAAAAGAAGAGAAGAGAAAAGAAAAGAAAAGGTCAAAGAAAAATATCCCTACTCAGGTAGAAACATGAAAATGTTTTCTACACACTGGCCTATTTGTGATGATACATCCTGTTATGTTTCAGATATGTGCAGTTCACTTCGAATGGTGACTGAAAAACCACCCCAGAAATAGATCTGGAAGACAAGATAAACAATTTTAGCCTAACAATAACCCAGAGGTGAAGGGAAGTAGAGTGGCTGCAGGAACATTCACAAATACGCATTTATGTCTCATAAATTGAAAGCAAAATAGAAGAACTAAGACCACTTTTCTGGTGACCATTTGTCATAGGAAAATCAAAAGCACATGAGCCTGCAAGTCTACATGAATCACAGCATGGGCTTAGAATCCTGGGAACTGCAAAGGACATAGTGCTGCTTAGTCACTTCCAGGATGCCAGCACCAATGAGGACAGGAGTGACAGTGACAGTACACAAGCATGTTCCATCTGCAGGGTCAGTGTTGTTTGCTACACGCTGAAGTGAGCGGCCGGGATGTATTAAACGTGTGCAAACTGAGGCAGTAGTTTGGCCCTATCATCTATCTTCTGCATAGAGGGGGCAATGCCACACCACCCAATGACACCTCTTTGCCACTGATCTCTTTACTTGCCACTCAACTGGATCCTGCCACATGTTCTACTCCACATTCTGTGTGCTAACATTTATTCATTACCATATTAATGGATGTACATATTTTCCTGCAGTCTATTTATCTTCTTCATATATTTCTACCCATGTATGTGTGTTTTCATTAAACTTTAACTCTTTGAATTCCAAGGCACTCTTCATTTCTCCAGTATTAATAAGAGTTGAAGGTCAAAATTGTTTATCAGTAGGAACTAAACACATAATGATACAGTTACTTGTTTTGAGAGAGTTGATCACCTTTTAAAAATTACATACCTAATGATCAAAATCAGAATCTTTTGAATCATGTAAGGAATTCTTAGCAAGTGTTTTACTACATCTTAATGCAATCTAAGTATTTAAACCACACTGATGCCAGATGAAACTGTATTTATCAAGCTAGGTTTTGACAAACACTGTGAACTAAATAAAGCATCATATTCAATTTTTTATTCAGTCCTCAAGTTTCAGAATTAAATGTGCCATCCTTTCCTCTTAACTTGAAATCCATTTGTGATTATTTTTGAAATGTTTATTTTAAACTGTAAGAAAACCTTCCAAGCAAGCAGTTTCTTTCCTGGGGACAGGAATTTGTGTCTAGACAAGAGCAGATGGATGCTCCCTGCTTCTCTCAGGGTAGTTACCGTGAGTGGAATTTAGGGTTGCTTCCCACCTCTCCTTCCAGACAGTTCTTTTTCATCTTTTATCAAACAATTCGGCTCATGGGTAATGTATGGCCTTCCGGAGCCTAAATTTGATTTTGATGTTTGAGATGTACATTATGATTTTTCAAACTTGAATTTATGAAAATGGTAGCCTGTGGGAACTCCCACAGAGAGAACAGATGACTGATGCAAACACAAGAATACTCAAGAACAGGCATGCAAGTGAGAATGAAGAAACAGGGGTACCTGGGGAGTCTTTGCTGTGACCAGAGAGGTGACTATAGTCAGCAAGTCATCAGGAGGGAAGAAGGAGCAGAAGCAGTTGGGCTATTTCAGCCCTTACATTTGAAGTCCATTGATCAGCATCTTCCAAACCAGGGAAGCAATGTCAAGGAAGAACGCAATGAAAGTCAGAATATCATTGGTGTAGACAGAGGCAGATTTAAATTTAAAGCAAGTGTGCATTGTATTTCTAGACTGCCTCTGGAACATGTTTTAAAATCATTTGAACATGCTTTACTCAAAATTTTAATTCTAGCACCTAAAATAATGTAAAAGAATTTAAGTGGTATAAGTTTGAGGTAGAAAAAATAGTCTCACAAGAAAATTAGCATAGGCTGGGAGGCTTATTGGAAAGTGTTTTATTTGATCTGGACAAACTGAGTTTGAATCTTTTTTTTAACTTTGTAACCACCTTTTCCATAGAGTCCTGACTTTAAAGATTCTCTTTCATCATGGATCAATGAAGTCAGAATAGAACACAGTGTTTAACATTGGCCTTTTTTAGCAATCAAGATTAAAAGGACAGTTACGGGAATAAATTCATCCAATCTTGTCCTGAGGGTAGATGGCATAGAATGTTCCTTATTAAAACTACAACACTGTCACAGGGATGACATGGTCCTGCAGAGGAGAGAGAAGGGCATTAAGCTGGAGAAAACTCAGTGTTCAAACTAAACTGTACCAGGTCCTCACATTGTGGAGAATTGCCACTTACTGATACACTATTTTCAGTTTAGTTCATTATACTCCAGAAAGCCTGCCTTTTGGGGGATGAGACATTGCAGTTGTACCTTCAAGTCCCATCTAAAGGATCCTGGCAGATTTCCCTGCTTTGATCAAATAAAAAGTGCGTGGATGGGTAGATATGGAGAGATGTAGTGTAAAAATGAGTGAAAGAATTATTTATTTGAATCCTTAGGCTCCAGGCACCATGATAATCTTCTTAAACACATCCCAGGTCTTTTTCTTAAGTTCTTCAAAGGCAGAAACATGTCTATATTATTTTCTACTCCATTTCTGATTCTTAAAGCACTGTCTAGATTTGTTATCAAATTGAGTAATTTTATTATTTTTTATTGAGTCTTGCTTTGCCTAGGCTGGTCTCAAACTCGTACACACAACTTATCTTTCTGGCTCAGCTTTTCAAGCAGCTTAGACACAGGCTCACACTTAAGTGCCACCACACTTAAGTGGTAATAAATTTTTTGAATGTATTATTTCTAGACTTCATGTGAAACTTGTAGGATAACTGTCATTTTTTCCTGTTTTACACTGAGCAAACTGCAGCTCCACTTTGTTAAGTTGTGTGAAATCAAATATTAAGATTTTTAGAA
Organism: Cavia porcellus; assembly: GCF_034190915.1. Lineage (NCBI taxonomy): Eukaryota > Metazoa > Chordata > Mammalia > Rodentia > Caviidae > Cavia > Cavia porcellus. The sequence goes on from NW_026947501.1 coordinate 33,628,167, forward strand.
CAAATAAATATACCATAAAACTAGACCTAGAATTGTTGTTACAATTGATATTTTATTGTATCTTGATAATATCTTTCTGAGAGTGTTATAGCTTGTGTCTGGATGTCCCCCAAAGGCTATCATAGATACGGCTTTCTCAGAGGTGGCTGAATCTAGACTATATATGGCTGGAATTGGTTCATAGTACAGTGCTAGGCCCAAGGGCCCTCGGATTCGGCTTGTGAGTGCTACCCACCCTAAGCAGCCTGGATAAGATATAAGGAATGGAAAGAGCTGTGGTCATCTCTTGCTTGCTTTTTTATCTTTTGCCTGCCATGAACTATTTTTTTCCTCTGCAATGTTGGTATGCCTTGGCACCTTGACTTGGAATAAGCCAATTATGGACTGAAACTTCTAAAAACAATGAGCAAAACAAACCTTTCTTTCCTTTAAATTTGGGTGTTGCATATTTTGTTTCAACAATGAGAAAAAGGGAACTAAAACAGATAGCTTATTGTTTATTGCTGGCATAAAATAGTATATTAATTATCTATTTCTATGTAATAAACACTCCAAGTGCGACATCTTAACATCACATTAATTACTTCAGTTTCTGTGGGCCAGAAATCTCACAGTGGCTTAGCTCCTGACCTTCCACAAGGCTGTAGTCAGGATGGTGGTCAGAGCTTTAGTCATTTTGAGGATCAAAATGAAAATTTCACTTCTGGATACTCATGTGCTATGGAAGACCTCACTTTGTTGTTTGGACTGAAGGTCCCAGTTCTTTCTTGAGTGTTCGCCAGAAACCTCTATGTTACATGCTATGTGAATTTTTCCATAGAGCAGTGGTTTTATTCATAGTAAGCAACCGAGAGAGAGAGAGAGAGAGAGAGAGAGAGAGAGAGAGAGAGAGAGAAAGAGAGAGAGAGGAAAGAGAAAAGCTCAAAGAAGCCTGAAACCCAACCCATTTTATAACTTTATCACAAAAAGACATACTATCTTTGGCCATATTCTGTCAATGAGAAGACAGTTGCTAGTACCAGCTTATATTCAGGTGAGGGAATTAATGCAAAGACATTTTTACCAGGAAAGTGACCTCTTTCCTGGACATTGCAGAACCTGTCTTACCACCGTGTAGATTTTTCATTGTTAAAGTTGGGAGGCACAATGATGGTGATGAGTAGTATATTCAGGAAAAAATATTGAACTGCATAGACAAATATGGCAAAATGAACTACAAAAGAATGTGTTTGGTTTCATGAACTGATTTCCTTATGCAGTGGTTTCCAGAACACAAAAAAAATATTGAGTCAAGATAGATCCACGCAGGATTGGCCAACAGAGGGCAAAACAAGAGAAGAAAAATGTTAGCGAAGCTAGAGACTACAGAAGAAAAGACTAAGATTGACTCGAGGTCCTTGGAGCAGCGTATTGAAGCAGAAGCAGACAGATTAAGGAAACTGCATAAACAAATAAGATTGGAAAATGATACATATGTGAAAGATCACAACGTGCACATCAAGGAAAGTAATGCCATTGTTAGAAAAAAATTGCATTTGCTTAGGTGTAGAGTTCAAGTGTTAATTTCCTAATCTCAGAAAATACATATCTAGCTGCAAAGAAAGGTACACCAAGTGTTAGGGTGCATGTGTAAATTCAGGGTCAAAATGAAGAGTCTGGGCAGTACAGGAACTCTTGGCTTCAAGACTTCACTCACCCTTATACCTTGTAGGGGATGTATATCTACATCTAGTGGAGGACATGATTCTGTCATTACATAGAAAAATGAAGTAGTATTCAAGAGGCAGTTGTATATGCCCATTTGATTACTTTATGTCTAGTAGGTAAACCTCTCATTCAAGTGTCCCTGCAAAGGTTAGGAACTCAAGATTCTGAAAGACCTTCTTATGAAGGAAAAATTGGACTTTTAACACCATCTAATAACTCATGAGCATGGAGTTATTTGCTAAAATTACTAAACTAACATAGAATTATGGAAAGCATCTATAGAGTATCTTTCTTTGTTTTTGAAGTGTACAGGTGTGTCACTAAATCGTGTTGGATCAGCTCCCACTTCTACAACGACTGTGACTTGGCTCAAACATATTCTTTACAACCGACTGTGCTTCAAGAGTGTTCAGAAATATCAAGATGCATCTAGCACCTTATAAAAGCCAGTCAGACTTCCCTTTGGGCAAACTTACATCCTCAGTGGTTTATATCATCCTGTTAGTTACTATCTCTTCACCTCTCCTCTACTACTAGGGGCTATCTGCCTTAATCCTTGACAATATCAGCTAAAAGCTATTTTAGAGAAAAGGGGCTTTATCTATAGGAACAATATCAAGTAGCCACTTTGTGGTGTAGGGTACTGGTGGCAAACTATGAAACAGGTGCTATATTAGGTATTCTGCGCTCTCTCTTTTGACATGCAAGCCAAGTTGCCCCAGCACCCAAGAACTGGATAATAGATTTTTTTTCCCTAAACCAGAATCTTAGTATTAAGGTTTAATATCAGTGTTGCACTTCGCAATAAGTAAGTGGGTTTTAGGTTGTAGTTTGGGCACTTGGTCTCTAAGAATTTTGTCATTACTGGTGTTAGGGATACTGGGAATCATCTCAGAGTTCCCTCAGATTAATTAACCCCATTTACTCTGATAACACCTACTACTTTAGCTAAGGTGACTTACTGCAAAGCTCAATTTCTGCAATGTGGGCAATAGTGCTGTAGTAATTCCCGAGCTGGAATGAACCACATTTCCATTCCAGTTCTAATACATTGTCTAATCATGGATGCAATTCTGAGTCTTTCCCTTTGCTCAGTGGTGAAGCTTTTGCCAAAGAGGCTTAGCGATTCAGTGATCTCAGGCTCAGACTTCTGAAACATCCCCAAAGAGTAAACCTAGAATGTCCACTAATAATTTCCTTAGAAACTTATGAAACTGATAAATTGCTGTGACAACATGGAGTGATGATTTGAAAAAGAGAGAATGAGAAACACAGTTCTACTCATTTTGTTCCTGGCATGGTCAGTGATCAACAGATTCTTCCCTTCATTCCATTCTTCCACTTTCATTTTTACTTTTATTTATCATTTTTCTCTGTGACAGAGCATGAAGAGGGCATAAGAGGCAAAGAAAGAAGAATATATGGGTTTTTCCTAAAAATGACTCATATGTAAACAGTTAACACACACAAATACCAGAGAACAATCCAGCATAATGTTCCAAGTCTGCAATGGTGTGTGTATGTTTAGGATGCTACAAATTGAAAACAAATATGATTTGTGATTTTAGGGATTAAAGAAGGCTACATGATAGGCAGTTAATTTAAATACTGGAAATTGAAGACTGATACACTTCCTTCACAGGACCAAAGAGAAAGAAGTGTATTTCAGAATGACAGAATAAGTTCTTCATGGACATGTTGGAATGATACACTTTGTTCCCCTATCATATTTGGAGGTATAGTCATAATTCAGTTTAATGGAAAACATTTGAATGTATATAGAAACAGTGGCACACAGAGAGAGAAATTGTAGCTAAGTTTCACATGGTTACAGTGTCATAAGATACATGGTTTCTATCTTGTTGAAGAGGTGCTACAGTTCCCTCTACACTGTAGGGAAGCATTGACTGTCCAAAGTGGCTCAGAGGCAGTGGGCTTGGCTGGCTGTTTGGCTCAATCTCTGGTTAACCTTGGACTGTACCTGATGGTTGTGAGAGGTCCTTTTTTGCCCTTTTGCAGAGCTTCTCATTCATTTAACTAACTCACGCTGTGCCATGAAACCTTACCCCTATGTCTCTGAGGAGAATTTGTTCCATCACTTCCTCACCTATGGTTTAGGATCTCCATCAGCTCTAGAATTATGTGACCTTGGTTTTTATATGCATACTTAACACTGATTTTATTACTCTTGTATTATCATTTTTTTTGGTGGCCTAGTGTGCAGTATGCAATTAGAAGTACAACTAGAATTTAAAAGTGTATTCTCCACTTGGATCACCTGTTCAGGGTGAGCTTTTAAGAGTAATTCAGCATTTCTGATAAATAATGGAAAAGCAGTGTCTATTTTTTTTGGATGTGATTCAGAAAATAGAAAGAAGCTTCTATTTGTATAATCTGATATCAGAAACCCTTTTAATACATAATGTGCAAATTGCAAAAACAAAGCTATGTTTTGTCCTAATTAGCGAGAAACTGAACAGTGTCATATTTGAAATAGTCTGAAACTTTTTCTGTCTCAGTATTACAACTAGGGTGTTTAATATTTCAGAATCAGACAATGATAGAATAGTTCACAGTTAAACTTGTACATTAGGGGCTGGGGATTTAGCTCAGTGGCATAAGCACCCGCCTTGCAAGCAGGCGATCGTTAGTTTGATCCCCAGTACCGATAAAAAGAGAAAAAGAAAAAAAAATTAAAAAAATAAACTTGTACGTTAGGTTCTTCTAAGCTACACGATTTTTTAAATGCACATTTGTTTTTCTGACTTACTACTCTTAGAAAAACAAAACAGGATAAAACTAAATCAGGAAAGTGAGTCACGATGTGAAGAGCAAAGCCAGGCTGGTTCAGGAGTGTTGGCACGGGCACAGTCCTATACACATAAGCACTGACAGCGCTTATGAGCAGAGCATAGAAAATAACCTCTTTACCATTTTCCCCACACTGCTTTTAAAACCTTGACGTTATTTACATTCCAATATCTTCCTAAGAGGGCCTGATTTCCATCCTCACTGACAAGGGCAGGTCAGTAACAATGTTGTTCACACCAATGCTCTCCCATCCAGCCTCGCAAAGGAGGTCCCGGCTGCCACAAATAGAACAGCTACCCCCAAATTCCAGGTTGCAGCCCACCTCTCAAGAAAATGCTACAGGTTTTACTTTTCCTCTCTCTCCCTTGAGTCTAGAACAGGTCACCAAGTGACTGCAGCAAGATCTCCTGTCACTAATTGCTGTTCACTTTCATTTTTTTTTTAGGGTAACCTTGTGCAGATACAGCACACCAGTATCCCTTCTGTACCCCTTTACACTCACAGGGCCTTACAGCAGATGGAGGGATGTGCTTGGGGGTGGGGTGTGGGGAGGAGAAGATGCAGCCTAACTCAGCTCTCCAGCTGACCTTTATTAAGGTAGACTGCTAAGCACCTGATCATGGAATTTCTAAAGAACTTCTCTGCTTAATGCTATTGAGCAAATCGGTGTCTGTCCAGTCCATGTGACAGAACATTTCTGAGCCCTATTTCCCAGCCTATTGTTCACTTCTGAGAATAATTTTACTAAGTATTTGAATTATAAGTACATAAATTTTTGAACTGTAAAATACTTTGAAGATACAAAAGTAGCAGAGACTAGTAAAACAGATGCCTCCCAGCACCTCAGAGTGTAAATACTGTATTTCTACCTCAGAGGTAAATACTGTATTTAACTCAGTCCATTATGTCCTCTCAGAATACAAGAACCTGTTTTAATTATGCACACTACTCTGTGTTTTCAAATTTCTCAAAAATGATCTTAGTTTGTTTTGCTTTTTCGGTCAAACTTTCACCTTGGACTCACTTTATGACACTGGCTGTCCCCAAATTCCCATGGTTGGTCCATCTCTGTACACTTCCTGGGAATCTGAAGTGAGTGCTTCCCAGTAATTCCTTCTGAGGTGGAGGAGTCGGATAAATCTGGGGTACCGTTCATTAAGAAGATTATGTGAGAGCAGTTATCCTCATATTTTGTATAATTTTATTCTTCTTAACTTTTAGGATATGTGACCTAAGAAGAAACAGTTGATCAGAACCACAAAGACACACAAAGACATACATTCCATGACTCCAGTGTAGTGTTCCTCAGCCTGCCTAGTCCACTAAGATTTGGCCATCCTGTAGCTTAAATTTTTTCCCCCATTTACTGTTGAGGATTGGAAAGCTTCATTTTTCAAGATTTTTTGTCAAAATGCAAAAATGATACATATTTAGTCTGGGTTAGAACAGTTCTCGTTTCCCCATGTGCTGAGTAAAATTATCATGCTTTAGTTTGTTTGGCTACCTCCACTGCCGGTATGAAATGATATCTCACTGTTTCCGCTGTCACTTTGCAATTATTCATGAAGTCAAGCATCTTATTGTATATGCATAAGTAACCCAGATTCCTATGAACATAGTGTGCTAATCCCCTGTCAGTTTTTTCTGCTTGTTTCTGATTGGTTTGCAGGTGTATTTATTCTCTACATGTGTAAGTGTGCTAATCCTTTTTTAGTTGTACAATAGGGACAGACAATCCTATTCATATATGTGCCACCTTATATTATGTAAAGCTGTAAAATCATTGATGTTCCTGGTTATGGTGGCTTAGTCATCAAACAGAACAGAATTAATACGACTCAGAGGATTCAGTTTAACAAAGGGAATTTGTAGTTTTATATAAGGAAAATATCCATCTCCAAATGTCAAATGAGTACAAAGATACTTTTGTGCTAAGGAAGGCCAATTTCAATTATCTATATTTTTCAATCATGCAAAAAGATTTGTTCCCAATACAAAAGGATGCTTGCAATACCTTGAATTTAATGTGTTGGTTTTTTGAAATGCTGTTTTTAAAATTTTGTTTGTGATTGATATATAATCATTGTATGTATTTATAGTACCCAAACATCAGTTTAACACATTGGTTTTAGAAGTGTAGTTTTTTTGTAATTTTAATTATAATCCTTGTATAATCATTGTGCACATTTATAGGACCCACTGTGAAGTTTTCAAATAGGTACATACAGCATAATGATCAAATCAGCATAATAGCTTATCAGTCATCTCAATTTTATTTGATTCGTATTTGCATCAGTACAGCTCAGGATTCTTCAGATTCTTTCTATCTAGATGCAGCTTAAAATCCCAAATGAAAGTCATAATATTGCACCTGCAGAAAGGATTCACACTATTTATGCTTTGGTTTTGATAGTTTCTGTTGAAGAACTTGATATTCTATGTCCCTCTAACCTCCTTTTCCTTTCCTTCTTTTTTTTTTTTTTAATATTTGACTTTTCTGGGTAGAAATACACTTTTCTAGGAGTATTTTATCTCACATGCTCTGATGCTAGAGAGAAAAGTAATTTAGCCAGTTTCTCACACCAGGTTTAAAATGGATGTTACCATCTTCATACAGGATGAAAATAATCATAAAGACAAATCAGGCATAAGAGTTCACAAATGGAAATAGATGAATGATGTTTCTATTTTATTTTCCTTGTAAATAAAATGAACTGTGCTTTTGGCTTTTGTTTGCCAATTAATTGTTACTAGATAACAGCTGAGAAAATTGAATTATAATTTTTGAGAATCAGTGAATCAGTAGCGTTTTCTAAGTAGTCCGTTGATGTATTCAAGGTATTCCACTGTGTTCATTTTCTACACACCTTCATGGGGTATGCAGGTGTCCCTGTGAAAAGAAGAGGGTGTCAGCATTTTGAAAAACTACCTGTGCATATTCTTTGACATCAAGTGATCCTGATGAAATGGAACACTTTCTCTTTGAGCTTGCTAATCATCTCTTTCTGTATGTCTTTCAGCTGAGTATCATGTGTTTTGCTTGTTTCCTCTTAACAGTCTTACAGAATCGCTTATTTTCCATTGCAAAACCCTCCGCAATCCCTGCATTCTGGACAAAAACAGAATGTATGAGATTGTATTACTCACCTGCTCTCTGGAAGCCATGTGAGCTAAAGTCTTCTGTTTCACCAGCTATGACTATATTTTCTGATATTAAAAATTTATTGATGATTTCATTCAATATTTTTGTGTGCATTATCCTACCGAATCCAGGAACAGAATCTTTGTATATATTCCAGACAGAAAGCCAGGTTTGCAAGAGTTAAGGAAAACTGGCCACCGTTTCAGTTGGTAACAAGTAGTTATGAAATTCAACTCAGGCTATCATACACTGTGCCCTGCTACCTTGGATGGCTTTCATGAATCTTCTTTTATGCAAACCATGTTCCTCTGCTACATAAGAAGCATAAAGACTTCTACACTGGGCCCAGCCCAAACTATATCGTAGGACCCGCATCCCTGCCCGAGGTCTATAAAGAAAGATAGTACAAGAAAGACTGCTTAACCCTCTGCTTTTCTCTTTGTGTGCCAGTGATGCCACGCTTTGCTGAACAAGTCGAGGTTGCCATTGAAGCCCTGAGTGCCAACGTCCCTCAACCATTTGAGGAAAATGAGTTCATCGATGCCTCTCGCCTGGTGTATGACGGTGTTCGGGACATCAGAAAGGCTGTGCTCATGATCAGGGTATGTGAGGCCTCTTTAACGCAGAGCCGAACAAGAGGAACTCCAAACACTTAATATCCTCTTCATTTTTAAATTACTCGGTATAACCTGGTAAGTTCTTGTGCTCCTTATTTAGTCAGACCAGGTGGACTTTCTACTTACAAAAGGATGAGTGATCCCCACAACCCCAGATTTGTACACAATATCCTAAAAGGTTTTGCTCACCTGAATTATTATTATTTCCTAAATTTTGTATAATTTAGGGCCAAGTCTGCCACATTCTATATGGGCTTACATTGTCTTCTTACCAGATCAGAGGATCCTGGGTTGGAAGGAAATGAAGATCACTCAGATTTGAAGTGTTAGTATAGTAACCGTATTATAGATAGTTACTTTCTCCTTATGAATGTAATTCAAACATTATGAATAAGACTAGTTAGCCTTACATCAAAGCTCCCCCAGTCACCCAGATAACTAGCCTCCCAACCTCAGAGCTGTGGTGTCAGGAAGGTGTGAGTTTTCTGAAACATTACCTGTGTCATTACATATAGTCTCAAAGACACACATTATAGTTGACTTAAAACTCACGCTGTACCTCTTGTAATTTGTTTGGTCATCCAAAATATGCCTGATCTATCTCTAAAACACGTAACTCTCCTCATTTCATTTAATTGCTGTATAATATTTCATTTTAACATTTCCCCCCTTAACAACATTTTAACACAGTAGGGTACAGTTTTATTAAACCTAGAACTCTTTCTTCATATAAACTACATATGCAGAAGAGTAACTGATAGCACAGACACAATTAGGGTTATTCTGATTGAAGCAGAGAAGAAGCATCTGTGATATTGCTTTCTGTTATATTGAATTCAATGTAATTATAATAGAAATCATATTTTAAATTTTAAAAGTTCTAGGATAGGCATTAAACAGCAAACAAAAGGGCCAGGAATATAGCTCAGTGACAGGGTACCTGCTAGCAAGAACTAAGTCCTGAGTTCTATTCTTGGTACAAAAAAAAGCAAACAAAAAAGACCCAAATGAAATTCATTATGACCTTATTAATATATTTCCTTTTGTCAAAGGTATCAGTAGTGTTATCATTTCAAATATTGCGCCAGCCACATTTAAATCCCTCAGTAGCTGCATAGGCCTAACAGCTAGTGTACCAGAGGTGCCAGCCCTTGATAATATCTGCACGTGCAGTACCCTGAGTTGTCTCTGAGATCATCCTATGTCTGCTGAGCTCACAGAGGAAATCTCTCAGAAGAATCTTCGAGCACCTAAACCTGCACATCCTTTGCCAAAGCCAAGCTACCAAGGAACCTTACAGTACAAGGAAAGCCACCTTCTTCGTTGTCTTTAAGTAGTCTCTCGGGTATTTGTAGAAGGATCTCTGAAGTATTGCTTTCCTTGGGCAATACATCCCAAGTTCTTTAAGGATTTCAGATATAGCGTAGATTTTTCTCCATTCCCTAGGGTTCCTAAAGCCGTGAAATTCAGACACAGTCCCCTTTGACAGTCATATTCAGGGCACAACCCAGTGCTTCTGAAGTGGCTCCAGAGCCTGGAGCAGAGGCACCACCAGAAAGGATGTTTTACTTTTATTGACATTGGTTATCTAGTAAAATACCTGGCCTCCTCCACTGGAGAACCTAAGCACTACCTTCTGATGTTGTCTCTAAGCCACCAGTCTTTCTTTCATAACAATCTCATGGTCAATTCCTAAAGGGAATAGGATTTGATACATTGTATCAGGCCGTGCTATAATTACTTAACAATAAGGAGTTGAAATTTGGAATATGGAGACTGTAATTTCCTGTGCTTTTAACTTGACTGTTTTATACCGTAAGAGTCTGACCATCTTTCCACCTTGACTGAAATGTTCGCTCTCCACATTCACCTTTCAACAGTAATGCCCCTATTTTTTAATTACCTACAACTGTTTTATTACACTATTTTTAATTGTCTACTACTTCTTCTAGAATGTGAAATTTGAGAAGGAAGTGACTGTCTTTTCCCCCCTTCATTAGAACGCTTTGAATGACACAAATCTCTATGTATTTGTGTTTGTCCTATGTATGTGTGTGTGTGTGAGAGAGACAGAGAGAGAGAAAGAAAAAGAGAGGGAGAGAGAGGAAACACACACACACACACAGAGAGAAAGACAGAAAGAAAGAGAGAGAAAAAAAATAGGTAGAGGAAGTGACAGACAGACATTCCTTTGAAGTTGGGCAGATGACAAAGAAAAAATGATTGACAACACAGAAGGAACGAATAACCTTTTGAGCTCATAACAAATTAGATCATTTCCTTCATTGCCTTCTAACTTGTAAAATAAGGTAATAGAGCATGAGAGTTACGTTCTCAAAGCATTTGGCACTAAACCCCACTATAATCCTCAAGACATATCCCCTCTCTTGCCATTTTTCTGCTTTGTTAGCCTTCATATTTTTGTGACATCCATTTATCTGAGAGGCTGACAAAGTTTATAGCCATCATTCATTTATTTATTCATGAGCTGTAAAAAAAAATCCCACAGTTTTAGATAAAATGGCATATCGTCATCACATGAACTATCATTTCTCCATCTCAACATTTCGAGTGATTTGATCAGACGAACTTCTCACCACTTATAATTTAGGAAGAAATAAATGTACGGTGTTTTTTTTTCTTTTTACACTTCTTCCTTTTGGCACACAAATGGCTTCATTTTGTAGATAAATAATTTCTTGGTTTCTTCTCTGAATATGATTAAGTGTACATTACACACAAAAATTCCATTGTACAGAATCAGGAAAAACTATTGGACAGTGAGATCCATTTATTTTCTAGCATACCATACTGTGCCCTTCCCAAAGTATTGACTGCACTTTGAAAAAGAAAGAAATGTTTTTAAAAAGGAAATACAGACAGGGCCTTGAAGGGTCAAATTCTCCATCAGCTTGCCTCTCAGCAATCAGTACATACGTAATGGAGATGTTGGTATCTGAGATGTCCAGGCCAGCTCCAAGCAACCAACTAAAGTAGATAAAGCTTGCTGTTCAGTGTTCCCATTTCACCTTCCAGGACCCTAATTCTCACTCAGGTCTACACTTTGGCTACTTCACAATTCTGTATTTTGTGTGCATCTTGCTAAAGCTGGTGCTGTGTGGTCCATCATATATATGGGAGTTTTCTGGTTATTCTTGTAGAGTAGTTTGAAAATGACCAGGTGTATCTGGTAGGCCAGTATACAGTCAAGTCTTATCAATTACAACAGTTTTATAAATTCACTCTTAACACCAAATTATGTAATAATGAATTATTGTGCCTAGGAGAAATAGAAAATTAGGCTCCAGTCAGCCTCTGGTTATATTTTTATGAATTTCTCAACACACAACCCCCCTGTTCCATATGTTTTGTTTAAAGACATTTATTTAGTATATATTACTGATACACTAACATTCATCTCAAAGTCACTGGCACTAATTACTGGATCAAAACTTATCCAAGCTAGTGGAGGCTCGTGCTTCCCTACTGACATTTGAAGACACTAGATAATAAACAATTCATCATTATTCTTGGGGACTAATTTAAGCAGAAAGTTAGCAACCAAAAGGACAAAGAATGTGACGCAATGTAAATGATGGAAAGGACACTTGTTTCAAGTATAAGAAGGCAGCTGATGGTGTTGTTTGACTTTAGCTGAAGGCATTAGTGTTGGGTGATGGAAACTTTTTACTCTCCTGTGTCTGGAAATAACTACACAGCACCATGATTTATTTTGGATATTAGAAATACATTTTAATAAGGAGGCAAAATCATAAATAAGGAATCTGCTAATAATGAGGACCAAGTATATAATTGAAATACAGATTTAAAGACTTTGTATTAAAAATAAATGGTAAGGTAGGAGTAACGATGCCTTGACACTGGGACACCTACATTTGACAACAGTAGCTTCTCCTTATAGCAACCCAGGAGAGGCTACAATGCTACTTCTGCACTAAATGTTAATAATTGAAACATATTAATTTGTTGGATCTGATGCTTTCAAAGACAGAGTAAGAACATAATAAGGACTAGGTTCAGATGAAGATCTCTATTGCACTTTCACATCTCCCAAACTGTGCACGAAAGTGCCCTGAAATACTGTAAGATATTTTAAACTTCCAAGAGTAACACATAGAGATCTCTTAGATTCCATGTGAAATATTACCTGGAGGTTGTTTCAGCGTTAGACATCAGGTTGACACATAATTTTTGATGATATGGTATTGTTGTGGAGCTGAGTATGTGGTGATCATTGTGATAGAAAGCAATTTTAGTAATCAATAGGTGTCCGTTTTGATCTCAAGGTCTGGGAAATAGTAACTTGGTGTTAGATCACAAAAATGGATAAGTTGCTAGAACTAAACTGCTTAATTAGCATACCTGTTAAGGATATTTGTTTTGAGGCCCTAGGCATTGTAAGAACATTACTGAACATTTGAGGCTGTGAAGAAGTGAAGTTTGGAACTTAGAGTTTAGACAACCTGGAGGTCATCGATATGCTAATTGTTTTTTCACCTGTCAGTTTCTTTATCTGTAAATGGAAACAAATATTCCATAGTCAATAAAGGACTATCACAGATGTAACACTTAGGAATTTTCAAAGCAATATTTCTTCTCCTCATCCTGCTGAGATGAAGCTAATCTTTATGTAATTGAATACTGGATTTGAATTCAAGCAAGTCAACAGTTTTAAAATTGTAAAGCAAGGAGCCAATATTTGTCATAAGTAGAAAAATGGCATTAAGATGCGTTATATGCATGTACCAATGCCACACAAAGAACATAAGCATTTTGCACTGTAAACATATAATAATCAATAAAGAAAAGGTGGAAAAAACTTTAGGAGCTCTCTGTGTGATAAAATCTTGCTTAATATAAGTTGTCATTGTCTAGCTAATCAATGGAGTCTCATTAGATTGCTAGATTATTTTGGTGGTTCCTGTTAATTTAACACAATCTGATATTTTTAAAGTGTTTATTCAGTTTTCATCATTCAATTAACACATATCTTTTGAATACCTAACTAGATGCCCCACAGTGTTGGAGGATCCCTACATCCAGAGGTGAACAAAGCACACACAAGTCCCTGTCCTCGCAGCATTGCTATCACTTTTGGAGGAGCTAGAGAGTACCCAAGTACATATAATGCTAAATATTGTGCTCTGGGGAAAAGCCTGGCAGTAACGAGGAGAGACCAAAATAAGGTTGGGCATGAATTTTATGAAAGGTGGTAAATGGTTGGGTAACATTTGAAGAGACTTGAACAAAGAGGAAGGGAATAAGCCATGAAGTTCTGGGAGTAGCAGATTTCAGACAGGGGAAATGATGACTACCCCAGCTGGAGAGTGGAGCTGAACAGAAAGCTGAGAGCCAAGGTGAATGAGATTGAGCTATTGGAGCCTTATGAGCAAGGGAATAGCATTAACTGATTCACATGTTAGTGGGACCATACTAGCTATGCTGTTGTGAATATAATTTAGGGAGCAGAGATCAAACTAGATAGATTCATTAGGAGGTCTCTAGAGTAATTCAAGCGAGAGATACAGTACTTGGGGCCAATTGGTTTTGACGTGAGAATTTTTTAATAATACTGATTTTAGATCTCTAATTGTATTTTTTATGCTGCAACCCACTCCAGTGGTATAGAGCTCTGTTGGGAGATGTTTTCCTGTATGTTGCCCCAGATCTCCTGCCAACCTATATTTTTATTTCTTCTTTCAGACAAATTCTCACATATATTTGAGTATTTTCTTTAAATGGTCCTTAATATGTTTTACATACAGGTGAAACAACTCTGGTTTCAGCATTGTCCAAGGGAAACATCTCTGAATCATCAACATTTGCTCACTTTGTTTCTGTATAGAGGTGTCTTTGTTACTTCTCTCGTTGCTGAGACAAAACACCCAACACCCAGAGTTAAAGGAGAAAGGTTTATTTGGCTCACAGTTTGTAAAGGTTTCATTTCATAATCAGTTGGCTCCCAGACAAGTGGCATGACAGGGGCATTGCAGAGGAGAAGGAGCCTATGGCAAATTGGCAAGCAAGAGCAGATTAGCACCATTTCTGTCCATCGTACTCATGTAGTCTACCTGCCCTAGGGTGGGCATAGCACACACACCCTTAACACAAGCCACAATCATGCCAAATCAATCAGTAGACTGATTTAATAATCATACACCCTTGATCCCCGCACCACACACTCTCGATTCAGCCACCTTAGAAATATATACATCTCAATGACTGTATGAGGTTTTGGCTGGACATCTAGACACAAGTCATAACAAGAGGCTATTGTAGAGACTGAGTAGAACAAGCTTGTAGATTGATCCTGTTGTTCAGCTGATGTGTAGTGTGTATCTGGACCAGATATAATCTTGGGCTTCTGTAAATGGGCATAAATTAATGAGCATAAGTTGCAGATTTATAGGAGATTTTGGAGGCTGGATGCTTTGTGACATTTTTCAGATTAGACTCAGTGCCACATCCTGATAAAGAGGAGCAAATTACAGAAAGTTGTTTTTGTTTGTTGTAAAAAGGCCTCTCTGGGTTTACCTCAGAACAGAGATGAGGCATGATTTTTCATCTATAGCCTCATTCCATTGAGCCATGCATTTAAAAAAAATTCTTTGCCTTGTAAGGCTCATTTGTAAACAACTCCAATTTTGTGTGTCTCTTCTAAAATATGGAGGTCTTTGATTGACCAAAAAACAAATACCCATACTTTCAACATTGCGTAATTAAAAAAAAAAAATAGCAGTATGAGTAGAAGACACATTTGCATGTAATTAACCAACTACCTATGCACAGAATTATTTATATAGCTAGCTTGGGGGAATTTTCTACATGTTTCATGCACATGAAAATGTTTTAAATTTGTCCATTTGGTGGTATTTTTGAGAGTTAAGAACATGGACTCTGAACCCTCAACTTGTCCCCCAGTTTTGCCACTTCCTGAGTTTGACCCCTTGAATATTTTGTTTAATGATGCTGAGCCTGTTCATATGCCTGCAGAATAGATATTACAAAATTCATTTCATTAAGGATTGAATTTGTTATCTGAATGCCTATCCCAGTGGGTGATAAACAATGACTGTCATTGTAGTTATTAGGTGTTATGTTTTATTAACCTTGCTCATTATCAGTATTATTCATAGATTTAGTTCATTTTGAGATCTTTCCAACAGTTGTGAGTAGCAGGGCTGGGCCTAAATCACTCACTTCCCCCTGGACCCACATCTGGGTTATTATTTTTTATTTAAAGTATTTTCTCTGCTTTGGTTCTGAGGCTACAGTCACTTACAAAAAGCCATCGTCATTAGCCTCACGTTGCCGGTTTGGGTTTGTCACTGACTCCTGTGCTCAGGGCACAGATCACAGAGGCGTTTGGACACAGTGCTGTAGGACCTGTCACATTCTACTCCTTTTCTGTCCACTAAGGTTTTTTATTTTGCTTTTTTCTTTCCCTTTCAAGAACTAATGATGAAAAGTGCTTGTAATCTTGTCATCTCATCTATCAGCAGAATTTACCAACTTGCTGTAATTGTTTCTCGGTACATTTCAGAAGAGTGAGGATAAGCAGAGAATTTTATCTCTGTCCACAATAAAAATGTGACCAGTTATTTGAACCAGGTTCTGCCTACCCCAGCCCCCATTTAATTAATAGAATATTGGGACAAAACCTTTTTTCTTTCCCATTCTTTTAATATTGCTATAAAAGAAAATTGAACATGTGTAGATGACTGAGAGAATGTTAATAAGGTTGATGGCAAGAAAGAAGAAAAAGCAACAGTAGCATGTGAAACTATGGGAAATTACTAAGCATAAAGGGATATTGTTATGAAGGACCCCATTTTATGCCTGTCTGACCAATCTCAAGGCTTCATCAATAACCACACCTAATTAATTGCATGGAGGCAGCCAAAGGGATCAGGACAATAAAGACACGTCCTGAATGGGGACTGAGCCACTGCATTCTCACTACTGCTGGTGCTTGTGGTCTGTTCTTTTGAAAGGCACAGCACTGGAAGATTTTGTGTTGACAGTTGAGCTGCAAATCTAACACTGTTATTCCCTGTTGTCCTTGTGTAAGATCTTTTTTTACTTCTTGAGCATGTCCCCTGGGGCTAACAGAGCACAACAGTTTAGAGTACTCACTTGAAATTGGCTAACCTAATGCTTTGTGTAGGTATTTATGCCTCAATGTCTCAATTTATTTGTCTGTAAAATGGCAAAAGTAGTGTTGATATCATAGGAGTGTTAAAAAATCTTCCTGAGTCTGTGTGTAAGGTATTTAGAAAAAAAACAGTGACAGATACTTAATGAACAATCAATGCTTATTATTTGGTATCACTGTCATTAAAGTTGTGGAGGCATTCTTACTGTATAGCTTATAGATTCATTTTTATCTGTGTGTGTGCACCTGTGTGTGTATGTGTGCCTGTGTGTAGGGGTGTGTGTGGGGGGGTGTTAGGGAGGCTCCAACCCTGGACTTTTCCACTGAGCTACATCTACAGCCTATTTATTCTTTTACGAAGGGCCCTGCTAAGTTTCTTAGACAGAACTTGATCTTGAAATCCTTTGTGTAGCTTTTTAGAGTGCCAGGATTACAGGAATGTCTACCATCACTATCTCTCATTCTTATCTTTTCTCCAACAGACATTATAGATGAAGAAGAATGTTAATATAACACTAAAGTAAGCCATTCATATGCCATTGTATATTCTAGTTGTTAACTTGTAATATGAAAAAAAATAACACACACAGAACCACAACTGTCATTACAATGACAAATAAAGTAGTGTGTCTAGAGTTAGCCATACTTGCATGCTTAAGTCTAAATTCTGGTTTTGTTGATAAATACTTCAGGGACATGGGGCACACTGGTTTAATGTGTTTCTTTTTATTGCTAAATAGAAAATGTCCTCTCTTGCACTGTCCTTATTCGAGTGAAGCTGACATTACATATGGAAGAATTTTTAATCCTTAATGGATTTTCAGTATAGTGGTACATTTCATGAATGCTTCTGTTTTCAAGCAATGTGGTTCACAAGCAGAAGTGTTTGGCCAAATTTTGTTATTGTGTGCCAACTCTGCATCTGGTTATGACTACAATTGTGGCCATTTTTCAGGCACTAACATGAACATAGCCATCTCTTCTAGAACTGTGGAACGGATTAAGTTTATGAATTGAGACATCAGTGTGATTTGTAGTCTCATTTAAAAATTGTTGAATCAGTTTATTTCAACATCCTATGCAATAATTCCAGCAAATGATTTTTAAATGTCTACTTTGTGTGAGATTCTTCTCCACATAGCACATTAGTTAACCCTCACTGCAGTCATGAAGATAGCTATTATTATCAATAACAATATATAGAGGAAGGAGCCAAAGCCCAGAGAAGTTAGGCAACTTGCTTCTAGTCACCCAGGGATTCATACTCAGGCAGTCCTGACTGTGGAGTCTACCTGTAATCGTTATACCTTAGGGTTTAGTGATCATACTCAGTATTTCAACACTTCTAACTATTGGCCTGGAGATTATCATTCTTTCTGTTTACTGAGGAAAAAAGACCCAGACCAGAGCCAAAAATGGCTTTTAGTATAAACATAGGGTTAAATTTTATTTTTGGTGTTTTTTTATGTTACAATAAATTTAGGTGGCTGGAAATGATAACCAATTCTGATTTTTCTTAAAATTAGCATTTTACATCAAGTCGTACTTAGGCCTGTAGGAAGAAATAATAAGGAAAAGAAATTTTCTGAAAACAAGCAAATAAGAACAGCACAATTTTCAGGATTTTTCCAGCCAATTCTCACCCATATAGTTTTCATTGCACTTAAAACTCTTTAAAATCTTTCTGGGATGCTCTTTAGCCTTTGCAATAAAGAAGTATGTAAATGAGAGTGAATTTATCATGTCAAAAATTCTACACATTTTTATAAAAGTTGTCTCTTTTTGTCTTGATATTTAGACCCCTGAAGAACTAGAGGACGATTCTGACTTTGAACAAGAAGATTATGATGTGCGTAGCAGGACGAGTGTTCAAACAGAGGACGACCAGCTCATTGCAGGCCAGAGTGCACGGGTGAGTGGACTCTCAGATCTTTAGTTTAGTGCAAAGGGGCTGTGCTTCCCCAAATGGTTGAGAAAAATTCTAAAGTCTAGAATTTGGAACTCAGGAGATTTGATGAGTCAGGACATAGTGCTCTCAAATGGCATTGTCGGTAGCAATTCTCATGTTACACAATGAAACTAGCCACTAGTCAGCTTGATGGCTTTTAATGGTCTGGAACAGCTATATCACTTGAAGCTGCATCTATATCAAAGCAAATTTTTATGTGAGGAATGGGTTTTATTTGGGTTGGGCATCGTGATTAGATAAATGGAGGGGACACTGCTTACATTTTATATGGGACACTCATCATTGTTGTGATTCACATCTCTAAGATTGTTAACACTATAAGAAGCAATTGAGTATCAGGGTACTGTTCTATTAGGTGATTTTTATCTCCATTCTCTGGGCTAGGATCCATAGTACTCAAGAATGCATTGGTTCATGGTCATCCAGTAGAGAAAAACACTGTCCCCATTTACCTACCTGTTGCTCGAGCTAAATATTCTGCCATGATAGAAAAAGAAATCACAGAGTTGCAGAAATATGCCAACTTCTCATAAATACTCCGTGGCATGGTCAACCTATATAAATGGACTGAAGAGCAACCTGGATTAGCTGTATCTTTTGCAGGATAGCTATAAACACTCAAGGCATGTGGTAGGTGATTAAATCCTTACAGATTACATAAGAGGGTGATAGTTACCTCTTCTTAAAGCCTCCTCAGTTTCTATGGAGCAAAAATAATGAAATTATAGAATAGCTAAGAATTAGATATTCTAATCTTCTACATAGAGAAAAATAAATTAATATGAACAATGAGGTCGAGAAGGGGCAATAATTTAGAATGAGGAGTGGGGAAACCCCATACTAGCTTAGCAGTTGGGAAATAAAATAGAAAACAATCAATCAAAGATTAAAATGAAGAGAACTCCTGGATAATGAGTCAAGAAAGGCATTTTACCTAAAATCCAACTTCTCATATGTTTTATGCCCTAATATTCTCACCCAAAGTCAAATGATAGGAGAAATGCGAAGACAAAATATTACATTAAAAACATGGCAGAATTGATGTGACACAAATTTGGGTTTCAATTATAAAACCCAGACTTAGGACCATGCTCAGAGCTATAACTTGAATTCCGACTTGAACCTTCATCTCCAGGCATCATCATCTATAAAATGTGAATCACAAACTTGATAATATTTCCTTGAGTAACACTTACTATTCAATGAAATAATAGACATAATATTTACTATGTAATAAGTATGCAAGAAAGGGCAGTTCTAGTAGTCATTACTCTTTGGAGGAGAAATCCCTTCTGATAACATAATGACTAAGGAGAAAATACACAGAAATGTATAGACCCCCTTCCTTCAAAATTCTTTGCAGACTTTATAATCTTCCCTGAATGGTAAAAACTGGGGAGGTTATAAAGCAAAGGTCTTTTTGAGACTGGGTTGGCATAACACCAAACAATTTCACCAGTAAAGTCAAATTAATCTTTAGAATGAAGAAAAACGAGCCTTCTTATGTCAGTTTCAAAGAGTAAACGTAAGTAATCCACCTAAGCCTTAATCATTTCAAAGTTCATCTCACTGACGGCTGCAAGTCAGTGCAGACAAAGTCCTAGATCAGCTGACTCATTCTTATCAAAAGCTAAGACATATCATATAACCCTCATCTTGGTTTATGAAGACCTTGCTTGATGACCTTGCTTTATGGCACAACTAGTCCACAAGGAAGATTAGAGGCTCACCATACTTCTATTTCTTGTGTTGGCTCTCAAAGTGGTGATGAGTAGAAAGAATTCAGTTGATTCCCTGTTTTTATCATTTTTTATTTCTTCACCCTATCGTCTTTTCTTGAACTTTTTTTTTTTTCCCAATTCAATGAATTTTGAACACGGTTCATGACAGTAGGAACAAACGACTCCATAATCCAGCACTTGCTAATTTGTCTTGATGGTCCATCATGTGATCAGTGTGATTAACTTGCAGCAGACAGCACTGCTTATTGAGTCAGCCTGCTTTAGCCTGTAATTATATGATGACAAATCAGAGGGCTGGAATTACGGTCGTTAAGTTGGAAATAAGAGGGTATATTGAACTGATGAGATGATAGGTGGCTGAACTTTTGACCAGCAAAGTTTGATTAAACTGGTTAAAATTGGGAAGGAGGTAAATTTATGTTTGACATAGGGAGTACGTGTTTCCAGTGGTCAGGGTTTTTTGAAATGGATAATGTGGTGGTAGTTATAGTACATGGAGGGTCTTTTCCTTTGATTCTGGGCATGGCATGCTATAAACTTTCTTCACAGGTTGACATAGTTAAAATAGATTAGTAAAAATACTTAGATACTTAATAGTCCTGATCCTAAACTATGGTCTTAGTGAAGTTGTATAAATTCAGGACAACTTTCTTAACTATTCCACGCCTCATCTCCTAAGGTATGCAAGGATGAAAGACAGATTGTTTTAAGCCTCATAATAACTACATTATATCAGGATCGATCTTATAACTAGGCAATGATTATTAAGCTAGTGATGAAGATGATATTGGAAATGCTTGCCAGTCTGACCCAATGACTACCTATACAGGCTTGAGAATACAGGCAATAATGGGAGTTTTTTTCTTAAATTAATGGGGCAACTATCTCAATTTTCCAGTTCACTTCACTGTCTGAGACTAGTAAGAATCAAAGGACCCACTGCTTAACTGCTTGTATTTATTATCCTATTTTAAAATCAAGTAAATAGAAATGGGCACATTGGGTTTTAGCCCTTCAGTTATTGTTTATAAACATTCTTGTCCTTGAAGCTTTAATGTTTAGGCACTTACTCTTTGTTTAAGAAAAGAATACCTGTTTGTTTGGGTCCTCTCTACTCCAAAATTACTTTTCCTCTGGTGAATTTAAAACTAATTATAACCAATGCTTGCTGGAGGTTTAGGTTGAATAAGAGATTTAGATGTGTTAATGATTGCTAACTTCTATGGGGGACTTGCACTTTTATTTTGGTAGGGTTTATTTCATTAGCCACAACAAGTGGTTGACTGTTCAGAGTAAAGACTGGAAGCATAAAAGGAAGAATAAGAATCCTGGGTTTTAACTGGTTATGTCCCCAGTTTGGATCCCACATAAAAAATCTGGAGATTCTAATTGGCCAGAAACCCTCAGACTCCCCTCAGTGATCACATTACAGGAACAAAAAAACCTCATTTGTTTTCTTTCCTCTTGGCTGTGAAAATAATTTTCCCTATGTTCCCTTAGCATGAGAGAATAAACAATTGTATATTTTATATTGAATTTCATTTTAATACAGGCAGCCTCTATTTCTTTTCCTAGCAAGAATGGCTTTAATGTGTTAACATTTGAAACTGCTGAGTTACAATGATAAGACCTAATTAAAAATCATGTGTTGAATTTTAATTTGATTAACTTGCAAATTTTGCAGTTTGAGATCTACTGTTTATAGATAACCTTTTTTTAAATTCCAGTTTTGGAAAAGGTCAATTATGAATTTTTAAAAGCCAAGAACATTTTAAGAATGTTTAGGAAAAGACTTCCGCTCATGGATAACTACATAGAAGAAGCAAATGTAATAATACTTGCACTCAGGTCACATATCATTAAGTGCATTAGGTGGGTCAAGTACCCTTGGAGTTGAAATAACATCTTACTTTGCAAATCTGTTTTGAAGGGGCCAGAGATTCATCAGAATTTTGTCTTTTGAAAATGTTTGGCAGATCTGTCAACTTTTCTTGAAATACGGTGAAACAAAGAATAGAAAAGGTTTAAGCAGTCAATCAAAAGGTATTTATTGAGTTGCTGTTCTAAACAGGGCATAGCAAGGTCTCTACCTTAAGGAAGCACATGGAGAAATCAAGCAAAGAGCATTGGTTGGAATTAATTACAAAGCAAAGCAAGTCAATTAATATTCAAGTGCTAAATTGCATGGTGGAAATTCAAGGGCTGTGGTTGTGGAGAAACATACCTTTCAGGGCACAAATTCACCTTTTGGGGATAATGAAAGATGTATTCTTTTTTCCCCCCTCTTAAGACTGAATGTAGAGTCTGCAGTCTTTTAGTAGTCTTGCAGATTTGTTTTATAGAGAAACACCTAGCAAATAGATTTCATGCTGGTAGCTTAGGACCTGTGCCAATTAGATAAAATTGGATTAGCTCTTTTGTATAGTAGGAAGAATGAATCTAGTAGCTCATTAGACAATCAGTCAAGGATACATCAGAGAAAAAAGTACATATTTAGTTTCTTCAAATCCAAGTCTACTGAAAGTGCCTTGTTACAACTGCCTTGTTATTAATACAATACTACCAAAGTGTATTTATGACCAACTGTTTATATAGTGTACATGCTATAACAAACTTTATAAAATATTTTAGAATATTTTTCTCAGTGTCTTAGTATTTAACTTTATATTTACACCAATTTGAGTTTTCAAATGTTGGTTATAATTACACACACAGAGACCCAAATAACATAGCACATATGCACATGCACGAGAGTTATCTAATGGGACTATGTACTGATAAGATGATGCAGCATTCGGACAGCTGCTAGTCCCAGGATACATTTATGCAAACCAGGCAAAAACATTCCTTATTCTGGGCATATGAAACCCCACACCAGTATGCTCAGCCCATTGGGCAATGCTAGAGAATTCAATGATCCTTGCCCCATTTGGGCTAGAACATTTGTGCAGAGTATAGTTGCCGTAACCCTGTATGGTTATGTATAATTAAGAATGGTAGTAACTGAATTTGGATTCTTTCTCTATGACTAACAAATTGTGTGGTGTTAGTAATTAACTTAATTTCTTTGAATTTAGATATTATTATTATTATTATTCAAATGAGGCTAATATTTGAAAGAAGTAGTTTATTTGATATAAGTAAACTTGAGCATACTTCTGATCTAAATGTATAGAGCCAAGGAATCATGCCAGTTCTCTATCTATAAGTAGTCACGTAAACTCTGGGCTCATACCCTCCCAGTAAGCTAGGGGTAAGTGAAGAGGAAAACTAGTGATAGAAATTTTGATACTGTCATTTAAATAAAATTATACATGTTCAATTTTTTGAATGGAAAGACATACATTTTAAAATTTCACCTGCTGTCTATCATAACCTTTGAACAATTATTTGCTACTCCTGTATTGTCCCGTAAGAAAATGTATGTGATAAGCAAAGAAGGTCTTGACTCAAGTCTGTAGTAGAGTATTGTGGAGCTCAGTTTTTCTTTTTTGTTAAACTAATGTCCAGTGCTATTTTCATTACACCTTAGTTGTTTCCCCATCAATTCACTCACGCCGGGTAGAACTTTGCAATTTAGGTGGCAACTTCCTTGAGTAATTTCACTTGTTCATTGCAAAAATTACAGATCACCAAAAATTACAGATCACCATGCACCCTTGGTCTTTCCCCTGGAGAACACATATAGTTCAGAACGGAAGCACTGACAAACTATCTGCAGTGCTATCTGTGAAGCCAGTTGTATGTGGTTCTAGGAGGATGCAATGAAATGATGCCATGCATTTTATGTAATATTTACTATACAAATGGTGTTTAACAAAACAATCAGATATCATTATTTCTGGTAGTTATATCCTATCAAGTAAATGTAAATACTTGATGAATGCTCAATTATTACACCTAAGGGGAAAGCAGGGTTAGGTTCTTAACAGCTTCAATTCACAAAGTTTTCTGCATCTAACCAATGTATAAACATGTTTAATGCACATTTCATTTTTGATAGTTCTGATTAATTTTGTCTTAGTTTATATCACTGACTCATTAACATTAAACTTAAGACCTACAGCCACAACGCATTTCTAAATGGTTATCTAGGACATGTATTTTTCTTCCTCAGTCACATCAAAGCCTTCTTGTGCTCAAAGCCATTAGCAAGCCCTTTAGCACTATACCTAGGAGCCAGTTTAAAGAGCAAAATCACCAAAAAGCAAAAAAAGATATGCAAATAAATGTGATACTAAATCAACTGTAAAATGACCAGGATTAGTGACATCTCAGAACTCGAGAGGCTGAGGTAGGAGGTTCTCCATGAGTTCAAGACCACCCTGAACTACACAGTGGGACTTTGTCTCAAAATAAATAAATAAATAAACTCCAAAAGAGATACTTGTTTACAGATTGAAAGCTGAAAGAGTAGAGAATTGCCTTGCTTCACCTCATCTGGAAATATTTGCATCAGAAGACTCATTTTTACCATTTTACCTATCATTTCAAAATGATTTTCAAAGTGCCTCAAGTACTGATTTAGAAATCGATTTGCAAATATATTTTAGGGTAGGTGAATCTGTAAAGAAATGTCTATGAATAATGAGAAGGAAAACTGCTGTTGTTTCTTTTCTACATTCCTGTGCCCAGAAACTTGAAAAGTAACCTTTGTTTCCTAACCCTATTCACATTGAGCAGCCTTAATCTGAATGGCTGAAATCTGAAATCCTCTGAAACTCAAAATGTGACTGTGACACAATCACACAAAGCAAGTTCTCAGATTTTGGGGGCAATTTGGATTTTTAGATTAGGAGTGCTCAAGCAGTAAGGTTTATACAAATATTGCAAAATCTGAAAAGTTTTAACATTTTTAAGTGGGCAATGATTCCAGTCCCAAGCATTTCAGATAAAGGATGCCTAACCTATTCATTTTCCCCATGGTAACCCCTCAGCATACCTACTTTAGTACTTGAATGTTGTTCTAGGGGTGGTTCCGCGTGGGAGAAGAGAGGGTGAGATTAGGCATGCCAGTCCTGAACCGCCCTCAGGAGGGGACTTTGCTTGGCACTTCTCTGCAGACGCCTTCAGTTATATGCATAGTCTCCCAGCCCTACAGCACTTGAATGCTCAGATACGGTTTAAAATTCCTATCCTTCCCAGCAACAGAAGGCCTCTTTTCTTTTTTTTCCTCTCACTGAACAGATTTCAGTATTGAAAGAGGTACATTCTTTCATCTGGTTAAAGTTTCCTGAGACCAAATATAAAAACTGTCAAGAATAGACTCTTTTGAACAAACATATGTCATCAAAGCAACAGAGAAGTTCTGTTAGCATCAGTGCACACGTACTTTGGACTGTCCCTACATTTCTCGTGTATGACAGTGGGGACGGGGAATTGCCAGCCTGTGCTGTTGGCTTCTCTGGGATAGAGAAGACGCGTGTCCCAGAAAGGCCGAGCACTCCGCTAACCTTGGCAGGATCTACCTCTGTCCTCTCCACGAGACAGTCACCGCACGGTCTGTGCTTCCTTTGTCATCATTAGTCACACCTTTTTTTTCTTTCCCTGTAACCTATACAGGCCATCATGGCACAACTACCGCAGGAGGAAAAAGCAAAAATAGCTGAACAGGTGGAGATATTCCACCAAGAGAAAAGCAAGCTGGACGCTGAAGTGGCCAAATGGGATGACAGCGGCAATGATATCATTGTTCTGGCCAAGCAGATGTGTATGATCATGATGGAAATGACAGACTTCACAAGGTGAGGCCAGGGCCAGGGAGACCAGGATTTTCCCATGAAACCCCAAAAGCGTGGATGAGCCGGTGAATGGCTGCTGCTAAGTGAAAATGCTACACTAAAAGAAGGCGGTGGTAGTATAAATTTACATGTATAACTGAGAATGAGCTGAACTTAATTCTGGCAGATAGGTCTTTTTGTTCAAAGAGAAAAGATTCATTTCTGTAATTATTATGTTTTAATTATCCTAAGCTGTCTTGAGACAGAACCCCAGTGAGGTGGGTGACTCATCTTTGGTCTGTACTATTTTAGAATACATTAAATATTATTCTGAAGACAAATAAATGATTTAATTGGGAAATATGATTTAATTGGGAAAATATGTAGATGGGTGTACATATATAGTCTAGTGCTAGCTCATGTTCTAGCAATTTCAGTTTACATGCTCATCCTGACTCAGAATTATTTACAGCAGTCTAGAATCCATAGTTTTGGCACATAAATTGGAAACTGTATGGATGTTATTCCCTTTCAGCTCTGAGAAACACTCTTGGTAAATCAAGAGACTGGTCAGAATATTTTCAGGTACCTATTTTTCTCTAGAGATCATTGTTGCTCCTTGCCAATGCATTTTGGAGACTTTAAAGGGAGGAGGATTGCTGGGAGTTTGAAGGTAGCTAGGCTAGAGTGAGTTCAAGGCCAGTCTGAACTAAACAGGAAAACCCTGTCTCAAAAAAAGAAAAAAAGAAAAAAAAAAAAAAAAAAAAAAAAAAAAAGGCAGGTGACAGCTCTTTCTGCTTTTCCTAATGCCAAAAGGAGTGCAAAGCTCAGTTAAAATGTCCCTAAATTCTGACTCAGAATATTAGATGATTTGATTCAAATCTCTCAATATCTTTATTCATTTGAAAATGATAAAATAGTACTTGTCATATCAACTTCATAATAACTTTGAAATCCAAAGAGAGAATGCAAGTGTGAATTGTGATGCCAAACAAATGCAAGCTATCAATGAAACATGTTTAAAAAAAATAGATACATAGCCACAAAGATATTCTAATAATTCAATATAGTACTTGTTATCAAAACATTGAAAAGTACATGATAATGTCAAAATATCACCTATAGGTGAGGAAGTTTCGAACAGTGGTTGAATGCTTCTAATAAGAAAACATTGATTCTAAGTTATAATAAAAAATGGAAATCTGCGTAATCTCTTTTACTCTTTGCCTCTGCCAGTATGTACAGTAGTAGGCACTGCTTGGTTTTTTTTCCAGATATTTTAAATTTTATTTTGAGTTCAATCAGATGACTTCAGTATTATAAGGTGAAATTCAAGACTTTTAAATACCAACATATTCATTAGAGCTTCAAATTTGAACATAGAGTTATTCATTGTGGACTTCAACAGTTTATCTCACAAAATGTAATATTAGGGAAAAAGTCCAAACCAGTATTTAAATCTGAATTTCCTTCGAATCACACTGTCATGGAGGGTTCAGTCATTGATCCTTAAGGCCTGCAATGACTCAATTTGCTTGCTTTCAACATTTTTTTTGGATTCTATCTGAAAGATATTATGTAAGTCATTAATAACATCGCTGGAACAAATAATCTCATTAGTTTAAAATGAATAATGAGTCTAGTCATGTTGCTAGGTCAACTGAGGAGAACATTTTATGATTCTCTAGACTATTTGTAACCATGGTCGAGGAAAAGAAATTCATTTGAGGCCTCTTGTTTGCTGATGTTAAATAAGATAGACTTTGTATTAGTCAAAGTGTCGTCTCGAAGAGGGCTGGTCCAGTTTCCTTGGGACTTCATAGATGCATTTGGTATCTATTTGAATAATGAAATACTCAGGGTGCCACTAGTTGTCACTTTTCTTGCTTCCTGATGTGTAGTTTTGCACCGTGTGTGAGGGGAGAGGGAAGACTATGATAATTAATGACTAGAGGACCAGATAAGGGTGTCAATTAGAAATGAAACTCAGAATGCAGAGGTGCACGGTGGCCTCTGGTTCTGAACCTTTTCCTCCCCTAAGAGGCAGCTGACAGGTGCTTCTCTTTGTGACTTCTCCTTTAAATTCACTCCACTTGGCCTTGTGCATTGTTATTGCTTTTGCATTCTCTCCTTCAAAGATGAGTATTTGAGTTTCCTACCTCTATGCATTCCTATGCACCGTTTTCTGTTATTCAGCAGAAAGGGTATAACCGGTGAGAAATTTTAGCCTGGCTACTCCTGTCAATGCATGTGTTTAAAGGGCATATGGGTGCAAAAAGCATTCTTGCATTTATTATCTTGTTGTTTTATTCTTATCACTAGCTAATTCATTAATTTGATTCAGTAATCTTAATAATATCCACTCCATTATTATTAAAATTGGAGAGGTTCTGCCTCATTATTCATGTAATAACTTCTTCATGGAAAATAAAACTGATTATGCCTCTTGCCTCTTCGCTGCTGGGTTCCTGAATTTCATCCCCTGGGCAATGGCAGCAGCGCTGTCCTGCTAGAGTGATCACGTGCTTTTCATTACATTTTTTGGGGGAAAGAAAGAGCATGCACAAGTCTCGTGTCCGAAGAAACAGAGAGCGACAACTCAAGTTTAACGTTGCAGCAAGGAGAAAAGCTCTCTTTTAAAATCAACCTTAAGTTCTGATCTTGAAAAGATTAGAGTGGAAACCAAGGGGGAGCAAAAAAGGCCTTTCAAGGTACAATCAGCTTCAGTACTGAGAACCGGAATCAAAGAGCACGAACTCACCCGGTACTTGGTGAACTTTGTTCCTGAGTTAGTTCAAGCGCTCAGTAACTTGTCCGGGCCTGGGGAGCTCTGTTGGTCTGTACCACCTTGAACCTTAAAGGACAACTGTCCAGCTCCCTTTGCTCCAACATTTCCAATGGCTTCTCCTTTCACGGAGTTTGCCCTTCAGTGCTTACCTTTTTAAATCCTCAGTCATCTCTCTATGTTTTGTACATGTTTTTAAGTCAACAGCAATGCCATAATCCTAATTTCTCAAAATTCCCCAGGTCAATTCAGCTGTCACGGAGTGCATCTCTAGGCTGCTTCAGCTGACTGGGGAAATTGCCCATGTGTCTTTCATGGAGCTCTGGTCCTGAATAGAAGCATCTATGGTTTAACATATTAAATGCTGCCTTTTGATACTGGAGAGTTACATTTGATATTAACAAGTTTTTCTTGACTGACTCTTTTGGAGTGTATACTTCTTGGAAAAAAATCCAGATATTGACCTTTCTATGGGAATCAACTAGGCCCAAATGAGAGAAGTTACAAAAATCTATATAAGTAGAAATAATTCTATGGCTTGATTCTTTTTCCAAGAAAACTAAAAATGTGTTCCACGTAGGGCTATTGGATCGCCCCTGTTGTAAAGGATGCCAAGATTGCCTTAAACATCTTTGAAATCTCCCAAAACGTAGAATCTTGTCTAAGATCTAGAAATATAAGTGTTTCAGAAACACTGTTTTGAGACCTGGAGCTACATCCAATAAGCTAATCTCCGCCTCATCAGTGTCTTCTATGATAAAAAGACTCAGACTGCTGGGAATTCTGAATTCTCTGTTTATTAGTTTGGTTGATTTTGACTGTTGGTTTTTGATTCAGTGCCCAGTTATTATCCAGATAATATCATTTGTGCAGTCCAGTACTGCAGCCTCTAGATACAGACAATGGAATTTCACCGCCATCTGTTTCCAGAATATTTTCGTCTTCCTCAGACATACACTGTGTACACACTGTGTGCTAAGACCCCATTACTTTTCTCCCCACAGCCTGTGGAATCACCATTCTTCTTCCCGTCTCAATGAATTTGACTATTCCAGGTGCCACACATAGTGGCCTCTTGCCTTTTATGACTGGTTTGGTTAACTTAGCGTATCATCCTTAAGGTTCATCCATGTTGCATCATGTACCAGTACTTTCTTCATTTTTAAGGCGAAATAATATTCCATGGTATGATACATAACTATTTCTTCATCCATTCATCGGTTATCAGACAGCCTGTGTTGCATCTGCCTTTTGGCCATTGTGAATAATGCTAATTTGAACACACATGTGCAATTATTTGCTTATATTCCTGTTTTTATTTTCTTTGAGTGTACTCCTAGGAAAAGGGTTATAGGATCATAAGGTGATCCTATTTTTAGAGAAATGACCATTGTGCATGGTGCCTGTCCCATTTTGTATTCCCACCAGCAATATACAAGGATTCCAGTCTCCCCATATGCGTGCCAACACCTGCTCTTTTCTGGTTTTTATTTTATTTTCCATAATTATTAATGATATGACACATCTTTTTCTGTGCTTTTTAGCCACTGATATATTTCTTATAGAGCTTTCTATTCAAGTCCATGTCTACTTTTAACTGAGTTTTTTCCTCATTGAGCTCCAGGAGTCTTTTATAGACTCTGAGTTTTAATTGCTTGCCAAATAATATGATTTGTAAATGTTCCCTTTCATTTTGTGGGTGACCTTTACCTTGTCTATTGATAGTATGCTAAATACACAAAAGTTTTGAAGCCCAATATATCTATATTCTCTTTCATTAACTGTGCTTTTGGTTTTATACCCCTCAAAACCGCCAAATTCAATGCAATGAAGTTTTGTCCTGTTTTGTTCCCCTAAGAATTTCATGGTTTGGTGCTTATATTTAGGTCTTTGATCTATTTTGAGGTAATTTTTTCATGCAGTGTAATCTTAGTGACCACTTCATGTTTTTTGTGAATATTCAGTTTTCCCAGCAATCTTTTTTGAAAACTCTTTTGTTCATTGAGTGAAGATAGCAATATTGCAGAGTCATTTTATCTTAAATGTGAAGGTCAATATCTGAACTGTGTTTCATTTATCCATATTTCTGTCTTTGTTTTGATTACTAAAGATATTGGATCAGCTTTTAAAAATCAAAATATGAAGTCTTCAATTGTGTCATTATTTTTCAAGGATTTTTTTGTTACATGGATTGCCTCAAGATTCTGAGTGAATTTCAAGATGGATTTACTATTCTGGCAAAATAAATGCCATTGTTATTTTAATGCAGATTTTGATGGATGTCTGGGTAGGGCTGAAATAATAATAACATTTCCATTTAATGTACATGGAATGACATGTGCATTAATTCCTGCCATCTTTAATGCTTTCAGCAACATTTATTGATTTTAGCATTCTGATTGTTAGCCTCCTTAGTTAGCGTGTTCTTATTTTATTCTTTTGGTGCTGTTGTAAGTAGAGTTGTTTTCTTTTCATTTTTCCTCTATCTCTTTCCTGTCATGCTAGGGATTAAACCCACAGCCTTGCTTATGGCAAGTGAGCACTCAAACACTGAGCTACACCCTTAGCTCAGATTTCTTGCTTCATTTTCTTTTAGGATGCTTTATTGTGTGTTGAAACAAAACTGATTTTTAAATTTTGACTTTATGTCCTGCAACTTTTGTAAATTCACGTATTAGTTCTAATTACATTTTGGTTGTTGTTGTTATTGTTGTAGAACCTTTTGGTTTCCACATATAAGATCTTGTCTTCTGTAAACAAAAAATATTTTAATTCTTTGTTTATAATTTGAATGAATTTTCTTATTTTTCCCTCCCAGTTTCTCTAGCTGCAGCAACACAACTATTTGAGTAGAATACCATGGGTGAACACTTTTGTTGTGATCTTGTTCTTAAATTGAAAGATTTCAGTCTTTTTCCATTGAGAATAACATTAGCTATGGTTTTACAATGCAGTTAGGATGATGGAAAATTATGAACTTATTTGACAGTTTTTTTCTAAAACTAAAAATAGATTTTTCCCTAGGACCAAGCAGTTCAGTGTTAGAGATTTGTCCAGATTACTGGGAACTTATGTTCATCTAAAGACTTTTACATTAGTAAAACTGGAATTTCTCAAATGTTCTTCATTGGATAAATGGTTTAAAATATGGTACATCTGTACCATACATGGTGACTAAGCAATAAAATATATACAAAATCTTGGATAAACCTTAAGGAAATTATGCTAAATGACAAATATATGTCTCCAAATATTATGTGAAATGTGATACTACTTAGGTAGTATTCTTCTTTTAAATAAACTTTTTGCAGTTCCTTACTGAAAGCAACCCCAAATCCTCAAACTTTGTATATGTGAGAAGATATTTAACTAAATTACAGTAAGCCCTGTGTGAATATTTTGTTCATTTGTTTGTTAATGCATGTTTTTAATGCAGAATATGGTGGTTAAGGGAACTGAAGCATAAATATATCATTTCAGTCCATTGACTCCTCTTCCCTTGTTCTTACCAAGTCTGTCTGTCTCTCTCTCTCTCTCTCTCTCTCTCTCTCTCTCTCTCTGTCTCTGTCTCTGTCTCTCTCTCTGTCTCTGTCTCTCTCTCTGTGTCTCTCTCTCTCTCTCTCTCTCTCTCTCTCTGTGTGTGTCTCATTCTATTGTATATTTCTCAGATAAGATAAAACATGAAATATTTAATTTTCTCAGTCTGATTTATTTTGCTTAGCATGATGGTCTTGAGTCCATTCATCTTTCTACAAATGGCATCATTTTAATACTCTTTATAGCTGAGTAGTACTCCACTGTGTATATAGACTAAATCTTCTTTATGTCTTCATCTGTTGGTAGGCATCTAGATTATGTTCACAGTTTAGCTACAGTGAATTGTGCCACAATAAACATACGTATTCGTATATTACTATAATATTATGCTTTAGTTTTATTGGTAATGTGACCAGGAGAGATAGAGGTGACCTAAACTGTATTTATAGTTTTAGGTGTTTTTTTTTTGTTGTTGTTGTTGTTTTTTTTTTTTTTTTTTTTTTGTCTTTTTTCCTTTTTATTGGTACCAGGGATCGAACTCACGACTGCCTGCTTGTAAGGCAGGCATTTATGCCGCTGAGCTAAATCCCCAGCCCCTAGTTTTGGGTTTTTAAAGAATCTGCATAATAATTCCTACATTAGCTGCATGAATTTGCATCCCCACCAACAATGTAACATGCTCTCTTTTTCCCTCATTCTCCTTATCTTCCGTGTTTTTAATGATAGCTATTCTAACTGTGTTAAGATGGAATCTCAAAATATTTTTGATTTGCATTTCCTTAATAACTAATAATGTTGAACAATTTTCATGTACTTATTGGTTATTTGTACTTCTTTTAAGAAATATTTACTCAGCTCATTTGCTCACTCTTTGATTAGAGAAGTTATTATTTCTTTAGTTCTTTTTCTATTCTAATCATTAGTCAATTATCAGAAGAGGAGCTAGCAAAACCTTTTCCTCATCTGCTAGATATTCTCTTCACTCCATTTTTTCCTTTGCTGTGCAGAGCCTTTTAATTTGATGTAGTCCCTTTTGTGGATTTTTGATATTACTTTCTATTCTGAAGGAGTTCTATTCAAGAAATCGTTGCCTGTGTCTGTGGCTTCAAGGGTTTTCCCTATTGTTATCTTACGGCAATTTCAAATATTCTGTTTCTATAACTAAGTCTTTGATCCATTTTGATTTGACTTTCAGTGCAGCCTGAGAAGTACGGATCTAGTATCAGTCTTCTGCAAGTGGGTCTAGATTTTCCATATCGTTTGTTAAAGAGGCTGTCTTTTTTTTCATTGTTTGTTTTTTGGCCTTTTATCAGAAATCAGATGGCTATAAGTATGTGGGTTTGTTTTGTTCTATTCCATTGGTGAACATGTCTGTTTTTGTGCCAGTGCCATGTTGTTTTTTCAGTAAAACTTTAAAATATAACTTCAAATCTGGTTTTGTGATGACTTCAGCTTGGTTTTTTTTGTTCAGCATTGCTTTACATATTCTGGGTCTTTCTGATTCCATATGAACTTCAGGGTTGCTTTTTTCTAGTTCTGTGAAGAAAGTTGTTGGTATTTTAATAAGGATTGCATTAAAACTGTGAGTCTTTTTCCTGACCCCAAAACAAGCTATGTCATTCCATTTTCTAATGTCTTATTATCTTCCTTCAGAGTCTGTAATTTTCATTAGAGAGGTCTTTCAACTCTTTGGTTAGGTGGATTCTTAGGAATTTTTAAACTATTGAGGAAGTAATTGTTTTCTTGATCTTTGTCTCAGTGAGTTCAATATTGATTTATAGGAATACGATTGATGTTTGTACATTGATTTTGTATCCTCCACTTTGCTGAATTTGTTTATCAGATGTGAAAGTCTTGTGAAGTTTTTTGCGATTGTTATGTAAAGCATTATCATTGCAAATAAGGATAATTTGAATTCTTCCTTTTCTATTTATATTCTTTTTACTTTTTCTTGAATTAACAGGAGTGGTGAAGGTGGACAGCCTTCTCTTTTTCTGATTTTAGAGGGAATACTTTTGGTTTTTCCCCATTCAAATGAGATTGGCCATGGGCTTGTCATATATAGCTTTTAAAAATAACATCCTTGAAATAACAGAAGTATAGTGATGGAGAACAGACTGGTTATTATGAGGCTTCTAGGGATGGAAAGGATTGTATAAACAGAATGAAGAAATGTGGTGTGAGACAGTTCTTTGATTCAATGATAGCAGTTACATGAAGATGCATGTGTCATTAGGTTGGTAACATACACAAGTGCTGAGTAGCTGGAGAAGTGTAAATAATCTCATTGAAGTTTACCAACATCAATTTCCTAGCTATAGCATTTACCAGACATAGCTATATAGCCAAAGAGGAGGTAAGCTTTGGAGAGGACAGATGAAGGGTGCATCTCTATTATAACAAACAGGTGCCACTTCTTTGGTTTTTCTTCCTGCTTTAAAAAATAGTTTACTATTCAAGTCAGGATTAAATTAATTTATCATAGCTATTTCTGACTTTAGTGATATAAGGCCACTTAAATTACTTTAAAAAGTTTTCTTTTCCTTCTCATATTTTCCAAAAATTTAAATAGCATGAAATTACCTCCTCCTAATAGATTTGGTTAAGTCTCCTAAGAACTCATAACTGAGTTATTTACTTATATTTGATGAACTCTCTCTGACAGCATTATTGCTTTCTTTCATGTGAATCATACTACTTAGATTCTTTAACTTTTCTTTTCTCATCAAGCTTGGTAAATTATACTTTCCTAGAAACGTATTTCGTTCAGGTTCTCATTTATTTACATACGTTTGAGGTAAATAGCTTTATGATATTTTAATTTTCAATTTTCTAAGTTCATTTCACTCTTCTCTTTTTACTTTTGGATATTTGTTCTCTTGTATTTTCTCTGATAGCAATCTAAGTATGTTTTCTAATCAATATTTACCTTCATATATTACCTTTGTGGAGTCAGTTGCAGGCTTTATTGTTTTTAACACTACCTGCCTTCTCACACCTTAATTTCTCCTTGTAATTTTATTTCTTCCTATTTCTTTCTCAATAGAGTGTTTTCATTATTTCTTTTTTACTGGTGTAGATCTGTTTGTTTTACTCTGAGCATATTACTTTAGTGATTCTTATAAGAGGCAGATATACTTGGCAAAAAGTGAACTAGGTTGTGGTTCAGCATACATCCTTGGGCCATGTCACTTCTTTGGTTACAGTTCTCAACTAGAAAATTAGGAGACATCTGCTTGAAGAACTTTCATTTATGATCACAACACTAAGACATTGACTCTAGTCTCCATTGTAAACTTTAAAGTCTCAATTCCTTTTTCCACAGCAATATAATAGTGAGTGTGTGTACTGTACTGTCCAGGGGACTCAGAAAGATGTGACTGTTTGCACTCTTTGACTACGAGACTGAGTCTTAGGTCTGTAGAGACCTAGTTGACTAACTTAGCACATTTTGGAAGACGAAATCAATCATTGAAAGTTACGTAAAATTCACAAAGAAGCATTTTCTTAGATTCTTTGAAATTTTTGAACCATACGAATGTAAATTTCCTTAGCAATGAAAAGGCAAACAGAGTTCACTCTTAATCACTAAGTTATGACAAAGGCAAAAAGTAGCAAAAGTTGTGTCAGTAAAACAGAAGAGATTTCTAAGGTCTGAACATTATAGAGAAGTAGTAATGAGAACATTATTTAACACTCACACATTCTACATCTAAAATTGCCTTTAAAAAAAAAGAATAAAAACATAAAACACTGAGCCTGGTAGCACAACCCTGTTGTCTCTGTACCCCAGGAGGCTGAGTCATGAAGATTTCAAGTTCAAACCCAGTTGGGGACTTAGTAAGATTCTGCCTAAAATGAAAACAGAAAAAATTAAAAACCACTGGAGATGAAGCTCAGTGTGAAGGCCCAGAGTTTCAACCCCAAGGCCTAACAGGGAGGAGGAGGAGCTGAAAGAGGAAGAAGAGGAAGAGAATTATTCTCAGATAATAAAAATACAGTATATGTATTAATGAATTGGAGCCAGATTATAATAGAATCTTCAACTCATTCATTTACATATGAAATCTCTATTCATATATTAAAATATTTTGGGGAATTTCAAATCAAGACAGCATATTTTACTTTTAGCTGGTAATGTAGAAAAATACCTCAGAACAAGAATTAGAAAACAAACTGGACTAGATGTTCTATATAAATATAGAACATACTAAAGTATTTACTGACAGCCATTTTAAGATACCATTTTGAGAAATATTATTATGTAACAATGGTGATCATTTCCTACTTAATATAACTTTAATCAGTATAAAATAAATTGCTTCTGAGTAGTTTTTCTCTACGTCTCTCTACATTTCTAATTATAGGAATATAATCTTGTAACCTTAAAAATGCATTGATTTTTTTAGATGCACATAAGGAAGGAGATCAAGATAAGTAACAATGCTAAAGTATAAGCATAAAGATATTTAATCTCTTCTTTACTTACCTTGCAAGAAAACAGAAAGAAAAATTAGATCACATACAGCATTTTCTTTAAAGCTTTATGATATAGCATGATTTCCATTTCCTTTATAATGAATATTTAAAATTGAGCTGTTTTCCTAATTGAGTAATAAAATATTAAAATTTGCCTAATTAAAAACCTTATATGAAAATATTACAGTGATAATGTAGTTGCATAAAGACATTAATAGTAACAGTATCTTGTATATTGTTTCATAAATCAGTATGACAAGCAAAAAAAAAAAAACAAGAAATTCTAGAATTCTGAAACTCCTGAAATTCTAACCAAATTGTCCCCATTTAGGTACAAGAGAAAATTGTTTCTTGCAGTACTATAATTGATTTACAAATGAAATGAAATAAAGATACTAAGCATGATATAGAACACAATGCATGCATATTGATTTTGGATAGAATTTATCATTTATGACCTACATAAGCTCGGATGAGTTCCATTTTGGGCCTTCTATTGTGTTTTATGGTAGAAACAGTGATGCCTACTTTTACAATTGTTATAAAAACAAAATGATGCAATGTGCACAGCAGCATTAAGTACCTGGTAAGTATCTATATTCTAGGTCATCACTGCTGTCATGAGAAGACTACTCTTCAAAAAGGCAGAAATTAATAAAAGGATAAAAATGTGAATATGTACATCAAAACATGGGAAAATAGTCTCCAAAATAAATGGGAATAAAGCAGACTGTTGACAAAAAAAATCGAGGTGAATTAGAAATCATTTAAAATTTCACAAACAGAGCCAGCATCCAGTCAAAAATAAAGCCAGTCTCAAGACAAAAATGTGGTAAGTGTGTGTGCTTTCTGTCATTAAGTGGATTTTAATTGTGTTGCATATGTGATTTCAGAGGCAAAGGCCCACTAAAAAATACATCTGATGTCATTAATGCTGCCAAGAAGATTGCTGAAGCAGGTTCTAGAATGGACAAATTAGCCCGAGCTGTAGCTGATCAGGTAACATAAGAGGGAAACGGGGAAATGTACTGAGAGGAGGAGGCACTAACTAGCACTTGGGTCGCATAATCAGAGATGCCTGGAAGATGAATTTTCGGCAGTCACTAAAATTTTACAAACTGACCCTTGACTCTGTCAAGACCAGGTTGATGGCAAAACTGAGTCCAGCTTAGGAGAAATTCCTAAGACTATGATCAAGCACTTTGAGAGAGAAGAGAACCAGCTACCTCTGAGATGTCCTTGATGGGGAGTTAAGATATTAATCCAGCTGTTCTCATGCAGAAAGTCAATTACAACGTATGAGGGCATAAACAAAGAGAGCAGAACACTTTTTTAAGTATTATTATTATGGAGGACTTGGCATAATATCTTTTATTTTCAGAGATTTCTACCTAAGACTTTTTGGAGACTTATTTTCCTGGTACTCAGCAAGTTCAATTGGTTTGTCTGTTTATTGCTTTACCTTTTTTCCTAACATTGTCCCTTGTCCCCAAAATTTTAGGTTTTAGACTCTGTGGACTGAATTACAGTAAGAGTAAATAAATGAGCAAGAAAAGCAACCTTTCCTATGGACAGGGAAATGGGTATGCAAAGGTTTAAATGTATAGTGATCAGGGTTTGCTGGTTCATCTAAGAAGCACAATGCAAAAACTGCCATGATTAGAATGTGAGCTGAAATAGGATACCCAGAAGTATGTGGAAATAAAATAGAAGGACAGAGAAGATTTGTGGAATCTGGCAAAGCACAGTGCTTTTAAATGCGGTAGCAAAAACACAATTTTACCTCTTGCTATTTAATATTTTGTAACACATTTAATAATTTATTTGATGTTCTGGCATGAATTGGGGTTATTTGCATTATCAATATCCTACAGATTTCAGTTGTATTTTAATTCGCAAGCATCAGAGATAAGTGAAATTCTCAAACTGTCTTTTGTCTTTTCAGTCCATACTAGGAAACATATTAAAATAATTATCACTCCCCACCTGGAACATTTGAGATTATTTCTACTCTTTTCAATTTATTTGGCTTATATAGAACTTCAAATCCTGTTTTAAAAGTCTTATTGTAATAACTTTTCAATTTTTATAAGGATTTTAGGCAATAGACTTTTTCAGATAACTAATTAGCTATTTAAGCAACAGTCAAGAATAATTTGAGCCACTTCAAATCAAATATAAAGATATAAGTTTCTGAAATAAAAATATTATATAAACTGTTATTTACATGGAACCATTGTAAGGAACATAAATTTTTCACTAGACTCAAATATAGTGTTACCTTCTGGAAACACTGCAGAATAAATGTTTTTGGGGGGCTTTTTTGGTTTTGTCTACTTCATTGATGCCCCTAACCTCCTGAATTTTGAGTCTTTTTATTCCTCATTATAGACTTCTTGTCTCATTTTTTATTATTAATATTTTTCCTCTGAACACCTAATGCTTTCCATATCCAGAGTACCAAATTTGCTTACCCTTAATTCTGGAAAAAACTAAACAGGTGATTCAACAATTAGTATTTATAATAAGCATCAAAAGAGTCTCACTTTAATTGTAATTATGATAGCTAATCTATAAATATTTATTTACATTTTGGAGAAACCATTGGTTGAGATAACTCATTAATATAGCCATAACGTCAGAAGTCCCAGTAATTTGGAGGAGTTAAGAAACAAACGTATGTTCTTATTGATTTTGGAGTAGTATCAACTGCAAGGTTTCAAAGCATATGTTAAGCTTCTTCTATAGAGTTCCTTACATATTACATAAATTTCATATATAAGAAGAAACAATGAATAAGGAACCTATGTAAAAATATGCGAACAAATCAAATTATCAACCAGGAATGAAAACTACATTCCTGTCTGCAAATGCTGAGGAAAAGTGAGATGTATGGAGTGAGCAGAAATGGATGTGTGATTCTAGAGGACTTGTTAGGAAATGCCTTTTCCTTTTTCCCTCCGAGTGAAAATTGTGCAGAATTTGAGTGGCTTTTCCATTATGTAATGAAATTTAATAGCTGAAAGTGTTTCCCAATATGAGTAGATTTCTGAAGTTCAAAGGGTGTAGTTATGAATCTTTTTACATTTTAAGACTTTTATTTCCAGTAATGCAATGTGGAACCAAGTCCCAAACAGTTTTGATGTACAGCAAACACAGCAGTAACACACACACACACACACACACACACACACACACACAACATATCCCTGCATCCTAGTCTTAGTTTGAGAGTAAATGTTAGTGGATTTTAAAGTAAATAGAAAAGGTTTAGACTTTATCATTTTTTTTTCTGGTATTCTTACTGATTTTAACTGTAAAATATCCAGCAATTTTTGTTGTTTTTCTTTGAATAAGGTGTCTCTCAAATTTTGTGCCATGGCACCAAAAATTTTGTTTTGTAAATCATGTAATTTTTAAGTGTTTTTAACACTTTAATTTCAATAATAGAATAGAATAAACACTACTGGTGGGTGGATTGGTTTCATTTAACTTGCATGAAAATACTTTTATGAAGATCTGAGATATGCTTGCAATATAAATTTTATACAGCCTGTTGCATTTTTAATTACTGTTCCATTGCAATGAAATTCTCAATTTGCTGCAAGGTATTTGTATCAAAGGCTTTTCAGCCCTCTGGGGAGGTATCATTTTAAAGTTAATTCCTTCCACTATATGGATCTCTGGAGTAAGATAAATATTACCGTATTAAGTACTTGTAAGAAAGCTAAAAACAGTCTCTGTGGGATTCTTTCCTGATAAATGCAGTTGGTGGAAAAAATACCACAATGCTAAGTGTTATATATAAAAGAAACTCTTTTATTGTTTATTCAATAAATGTTTATGCCAAACTACTAGCTTCGAAGTGCTGATTTAAAAAATCCTTTTCTTGAGCTCAAAGGAAACCTAACTTAAAGTTTTTCCCCCAATATATTTATTCTAAGTAAGATACTTCAATTTTGGCTGCAGGTATTTCTTACAGTATTTCATCAAAGATCTGATGACTGTATGTGATTTACAAGCGGCTGAATTGAGCCAGAACAATTATAGGACCTACAAGCTTCTCAAATTACACATTTGATAGCAATGGAAATCTATATATTTCAGTAACTTGGTAACCATTTTTATTGAAGCCTCCAAATTTTTTTAGGGAGTCTTGTAAATATATCTGAAGTGCTCAGCTAAGCTCTGTGTACTTGGTGGATATCTACCGTTTCAGTCACAAGGAGAATTCAAATTTCCTCACCAGAGTTGACCCCAGTGAACCCACTGAATGGACTTACAAGTAGAAATTTATCCCAACTGGCTTCAAATTTATTGTATCAAATTTTTTTCTCATTCTGATCATGAACAATTTCAGAGTTCCCCATACAGAGGAAATTTATTGCGTTACTAAAATTCTGACAAATCAAAAAATCAAAAAAGTGTGATAGTTTTTTTTTGGTGAATGGAGTATTTCTTAGAAGTGAAAGAAAAATATACATTTTGCCCAATTAACTGATTTGAAACTCTCCCCTGTCCTATGGCGGATAGATTTCCACATAGAGTGATTAACAAAGTATAAATAGCCAGTCTAAACCGCTAACTGTGGGCTGTCTCAGATGTATCCCACAAAAGCTGAGAAAAACCATGTAATTATGGTATATGATACTGACAACTATTCACCCTGAATTTTTTACATCGCAAATGTTAGGTATGGAATTGTATGCACTAAGATCACTTATTTTATCTTGTAGTGTCCTGATTCAGCATGTAAACAGGATTTATTAGCCTACCTGCAACGAATTGCCTTGTATTGCCACCAGCTTAATATCTGCAGCAAGGTGAAGGCAGAAGTACAGAACCTGGGAGGAGAGCTCATTGTGTCAGGGGTAAGCCGGGATCGGGCTTCATAATGGAAAGTCCCCACTGTTGTACTTCCGAGGCTAAGCATTCTTGGCAACAGTACTGTTAAAAAGCACCAAACTACAGTGATTCACAGAAAATTTAAAAAAAAAAATAAATGTTATCA
The DNA here is from genome assembly GCF_034190915.1 of Cavia porcellus. Lineage (NCBI taxonomy): Eukaryota > Metazoa > Chordata > Mammalia > Rodentia > Caviidae > Cavia > Cavia porcellus. The sequence goes on from NW_026947501.1 coordinate 33,669,863, forward strand.
CCATTATTCCAGACCTTACAATAACTCACAAAGAGCAATTTGATTTTCCAATTACTCCATGTTTATACTAGCCTTATAAAATCTCCATTCTTCATAAGAAAACTAATTTCATAGTCTTGAAACTCATTGCCAACCTAGGACTATTATAATTATTTGGAAGCTTTTGTGTACTTATTCATTGTGAGTCGACTTCCCTTTGTTAGTCCTAGTAATTTTCATTCTCTGTTCAGGAGCCAGCCTCTCTTATGTGTGAACTGTGTTCACATGTCAGAGATGATGAAAACAATAGGAATCCATTCATCAGGTTCCAATGCATACTAGGTTTTCAGTAACCCTTAAAAATCAGGAGATGTTTGAATTTAATACAGGTTGATGTGCTGTTGCCAAAACCCACATAGTTATTAAAAACTAACAATTATATATTCTTTGCTAAATCACTCCAGTGTGTTTCTTCTCATGAAAATTTAATTATCCCAACCATTTCCATCAGATAATAGAAAAAAGAAGTTCAAAGTAATTTAGAAGAATCATGATTTCTTGGCAAGATTTCCAAATGTATGTGTTGAGGTTCTTCACCTTGGCTTCCTCTCCTCCATCATCCCCTTTTTCTCAACACAGGGTGCCATGTGTTGTAAATTATGTGCAAGTTCAGAAGTGTGGCTCAGCCACCTGAGCTGTTTTCCCAGCGGACCATGATAATATCCCTTGAACTGTGGAATTATCAGGACCATGACATGATCAGTGTCAGAAATGTGAATATCAGACTGGTCATGAATCTCATTTCTTCCTGAAGTTAGTTTTAGAAATTCAGCAGTTTGACCATCTGGTAAAGATACGTTGAAAAGCTGTAATGTCATTCTTGAAACTGAATATTTCAGTTCCTGTATTATCTGGTTTGCAGAAAGCCTGGCTGGGAAAAGAGCTGATCTGGCTTGCATGGAAAAACCATCCTGGAAGGTCGGTTTCATGCAGTCCTACCTTTGACTCAACAAATTGGCTATTTTGTGCTTCTTCCCAAAGCACGGTTACCTCTTTGCATTTCCAAAATGATCCTGCTTCAATATCCTTCAACAACCAACAGCAGTCTGTCTTGCAATGTACCCTTTCTGCCAAGCTGGTAATTACCAATATTCTCTCACCAAGAAATGATTAAAACATTACATCTCCCTTGCTTCCCTTCTTATCTTCGGCTTTGATGGTATAGTTTCCCATACCATTCAGCTTTCATATTCATCTGTATATAGCACCTGTGGAACTGAGTGCTTTTTGTTCAGCTTGCCTTGTGTGCTTTCATTTGTTACTTTCTGAATCTTATTATTTACATGGATGCGCGAAGCATCTTTGTGGGTCTCCGACTTCATGATCTCATCTGGGCAGTATTGGCAGAGCTGCTTTCCATCATCCTTTCAGTATCCATTGTTCGTCACCGCCTTGAGAGCTTCATTTCCATTGTCTTTTCCTCATTTAGATGTAATTCAAACCATACCCGGCTTTTGTCACTTGCACTGTTGGCATTTGCGAAGGTGTTTGAGATTGAGAACACCATCAAGAAGCCTGTTTCCTTCTTTGAGTCTTGGTAGAACAGTTCTTAAATCCTTGCATGGGAGAAGGCTTCTTTTAGGGGAATGTGATATAACTTTATAAAATTTCTGAGTTAAACAAATTATAAAAGTTTGCTATTATATTGCTCAATTATGGGTCTGCTCTTGGCCTGATTTTCTCCAAGCTTGACTGCTATGTGGTGCATACCTGCATCTGTAGTTTGCTGTCTTTGCCACTTCTGCTTCCATCTTACTCTTCATGCTCCCTCACTAATGGCCAATGTGTGGGGGGATCAATATGCATTCTGTGCAAAATAGCCATAAATGACTGCTCCCGAAGTTCTAAAAGAGTCAAGAATGTGAGACCCCATACACAGAAATTTTCAATGATTTTGCCAAGAAAATTTCACCTATGTTTTATTCCCAGTGATTTTGTTGTATGTTGTGCAGAAGTTGCTATATTCTTCAGGAGAAGCCATTTTTGTTACATGGGAAATCAAGAAAAAGAGATATTATAATCATTTTTCCTTGTACAGTATGTGTGTATATTCATGGGATTGAAGACCATGGCTTCTTCTCTAAAATATGTAAAACTCCCCTGGAAAGTTATATTTGTTACAAGTCAAAGTCTCTAACAAAAGAATAGAGATTTGGACAGATCGTTTCCATCATTTGCCAAGAAAAATGATTTGAGCTTTAAAGTGAGGAGCCATGTTTTTAAAGTCTTATGCTGGCATAATGGACTGATGTTAAGCAAAATGCATATTTATATACCATGTCAGCATATTTATGTTTTATGTTATTCTGTGTGTGCAAACTGAGAAATGCCAGCTGTGTTGTCTGCTTTGGGTTTGAGAAATGGGGAAAGAAAATGGAACAGGTGATAGGGAAGAATGGGTTCAAAATATCTCCATGAGTCACAATGGGAAGTTATAAAATAAAGCCATCCAGAATGTTAAGTTGTTCTATACTCATTCATGTTAGAGTTGCAGGAAACACCACTAATTTTCTGGCTGGTAGCTAATGGGTAAGTCATTGGCTTAAAATTTTTGAATAGTGTAAAGATGCCATTCTTATAAATTTCAAGGAAGAGACAGTTAAGTTGATATGGTTGTAAAGGGAGTAATGGAAAATATTCTTAAAACTAATATGAGTCTAGAAAAATTAAAGTAAAAATAAAAGGAAATAGGATTTCAGAAGATTAAATAACCAGTTAACCTATGAGCTGGTTTTGTTTGCTGTGTTTATTTAAATATTGAAGCTAATTTACATGCTTTTTTACAAGAGAAAAGTAGAAGGAAAATGGAAGGAAGGAGGAAAAGAAGAAAGGAAACTAAGGAAGGAGGAAGGGAACAAGGAAGGAGTGAGGAAATAGGTTGGAAGTGAAGATGGAAAAGGGAAGATACAGCAAAGAGAAACAACGGTAGCATGTCAATAATAGTTTAATGTAGGTAAACATAAAATGTGATACTATTATATCGTCATACAGAAAAGCTGGCTTGTTTTTTAGTATGTAAATACTCTTGGATATAAATGGTCTACTGCCATGATACAGAAATTATTAGTGTGTTTAATTGCCATGTTTCCCCCTAATTTTTATTCAGTAGGTTTCAGAGAATTTAATGGATATTTTTAAAGTTAAAAATGAAAATGTGTACATGGATCTGGAGAAATAAATATCAGCCCATGACTTTTGATGATGTTTATCTACTCAGAGATTTATATGTTGTGTACTAGTCTGAACGAGATCAGAAATACTAATGTGGGATTTTATAATCCTGCACATTGCACCTCAAGCCTTCTTGTAAACCTGATAAAGTTCCTTAAAATGTTGTAAAAGTTCAAATATATCAGGTGTGCCATTGTAATAAGGAAGCCAGAAGGAATAGTCTTGATCTGCAGGTCAGAGATGGAAGCATTTGGATTTAACTGACTGCACATAAAAGTAGTGTAAATGTAGCCAATTTTATTATACAAATATTCTTTTTTATGAACGAAATATATTAATGGAGTTTGGAGATGAGGAATATCAGCTGCTAAAGTCTTCAGGCTAAGTAAGTGGAATCTTGACATTTCTGTTAATAAAGGACACAGAGATTTGGTCTAATATGTATTTCTGTTCCTCACTATTTAAGTCTCCTTTGCAAATCTGAATCATTTCCAATTGGATTCTGGACAAAAGTTTCGCAAGCTGAAAAAGTAAAATTCGTGCCATTGATAGGATATGAGTTAACAAACAGAAAACAGGGGAGTAAAGGATCAATTTATGCCTTGATTTTTTTTTTTTTTTTGTCTTTTTCCTTTTTATCATTACCAGGGATCGAACTCATGACCGCCTGCTTGCAAGGCAGGTGCTTATGCCGCTGAGCTAAATCCCCAGCCCCTATGCTTTGATGTTTTATGTGACTTAAAAAATGTGGGCTGTTAATTAAAATCAACATGAATATTCATGGTTATAGATGGACAACATTTCTAAAAGTTCTGGAAACTAATGATTTTTAGGTTAAACCCATCTGACACTGGCACATAATCATATATATGTATGTGTGTATATGAATTACATTTTATTTCAACAATTCTGTGTTCCCTGTACATTGACAATATTTCATGGTAAAATGAAGTAGCCATTGAAACAAGCACTACTTCTAAGTGTACAGGACAGTTCTTTAAGGAACCCATTTTGGGGAGTTTTGTTTTGTTTGTTTGTTTTTTAATGTCTTCTGATTCTGTCTGTAGCCAGTTCTTTATTACCTCCACTGTTCAGAGTGTAGTAATGGAAAACAATCTAAACTTCTGCTATTTCAATTTGGATTTGAAATGCATTTCTGGGCCTCATTTGAACAAAAAGATATGAGTTAAAAAAATTCAGAGCAGTTCCAAAAAATTTTATCCAGACTTTTCCAGAGGGTGAGCTATTAAATATTCAGGTTTAAAAAAACACATTTCCTGATCTAAAGAAGAATCATGATGTCCACATTTTAAGACAGTGAAATAATGCAAATTTCAGATTATAAATCTGGATGGAGGCATAGTGACATAGAAATGAAACAGGTATTTCTCATTTTCAGAAAGACAGCCTTTCTTTCTACATATTTTGTTCCTAAAACAGATTGTTTCAGGATTTAATCTTTCTCCTAACCCCCTACTTCCTAATCCATTATGATACACTGGGCCTGGTGGCACACCTCTGTAATCCCAGCACCGGGAGGGTGAGGCAGGAGGATCACTGTGAGTTCAAGGTCAGTTTGAACTATGTAGTGATACCCTGTCTCAAAAATAAATAAACAATGAGAGTAATACCATAACTACTTAAATTCTGATTTCTGTACCACATTTTCCTTAGTTGTATTTGTATCACTATACAAAGTCATTGATTTTTACACAAACCTTCTAAGGGGGCAGGGGACCCTTATATGGTTTTTTCAATGAAAATTCCCCTCAAGGTTAGAAAAGTGAGTCAGCCAATTTAAAACTATTATTCTTTTGAAGAAGTAGGGAATTACTAAGAATTTTAATGAGTAAAGTAAAATTTCCTTGGGTGCTGTGCATCACAGGAAGCTAGAGTCTGATTTTTCTGTCCCTGGCTATGTCTCCTCTGTCTCTAGATTCAGTGTTGGGCTAACATGGATAGTACACTGACCTACTCTAAGCAGTGCTTCATCAGATGTGTATTCTGTACCGCTGACCCTTAACTTACCAATATAATCAATTCCATTCACTGAAAAGAATGTTATTCACAAACAGAATGCAATCAACGATTGCCCTGCTAAATTATTTTATACATAGTAAAAGACTGTGTTCCAGTGTTCTCACATGAGCCAAGCCAAAGATCTAACTTGGTTCAACTCAGTGGAAAGATTTGATGTCATCGTTTGAACTAGTGACCAAGGAGTCATTTCTATTTTAGCTGGGGATATTAATGCTTGTAAGTGTAGAGAGGTTAGTGGCCTTAAGCAGATTATGTTTACTCTGAAAATATCAATGTTATTACTTGTTATTCAATCAATGAACTTTTATTCCTTTGGGTCTTAGAAGTTTCACAAGATTTGAGAGCCCCTAATTAAAAAAGAAAAGCAAATAATGGACATCTTAACCTAATATCAACCAGTGCCCTAGATTTGTTAATATTCTGGAGATTATTTAGCCATTAATTAACAATAATACTTTGTTTTGACTTGGAAATTGTACTTGTGGGAGGTACTTCAAGGAGGAGAGATAGATAAATATATTTCTGGGTATCTATATGACCCAAACAAATTAATGGAAGAAATACTGGCTTACACAGTGTTTGCATATAGTATATATTTGAGTACTTGTCCATATGTGATCAGTGTCTGATTTTGTTGCAAGTATTTTCATTTTAAATAATTTTAAAATAATTAAAATATTATTTTAAATGTTTAAATATACTTGGGAGAAACATCTTAGGGAAATTTCATTCCCTCAATAAAATCTGTTTTGGATATGTTAAGAGAAAACCCAGCTATACCTGATCCTTAACTGCAGACACATAATTGTGAGAGGCCAAAGAGTTGACTGAATAGTTTTATTTAAAAACAGCTTCAAACTCAGCCTTGATTTCTGGTATTTCTGTACATTACAGTATTTTTCAGCTTTGAACAAGACATGGATTATTTATAATTGATTATGTAATTCTATGGTGATTTCTTTCTTGTTCTTACTGGGCTTGTTCTAAGAATTTCTGACCTATAGGCTGTTAAAGAAAAAAAAAATGAGGCCTGAGGATTTAGCTCAGTGGCTCAAACACTTGCCTGGTAAGCACAAGGTCAAGAGTTCAATCCCGGGTACCAAAAAACAAACAAGCATAACTTAGATATCCTTGGACATATATAGGCATGATGAATCACATGGAAAAGTTCTATGTATAGACATAAATAATTACAGTTTAAAAATTTTAAGATATGAAGAAGTTGATATAACTATTAGGCTTATGGAGACAATGAATATAAAGATTAGCTGATGGTCTTACGATTTTTAAATGCATTTTTTTGTTAGCTAGGATTTTCAAAAATAAGGGACATAAGCAGGTTCTGCAGCAAACTTGACAAGATATTTTCTCAGTTTTGGTAGAATTTTAATACTTTTCTTAAAAAATACAACCTGGAAATCATAGTACATACTTGTACTCTATTCCTACACTCTGAGCAGTTAAGAGAATTGAAAATTCAAACCTAGATTTCAAAATTTAATAGAATCTTATCTCAGAAAATTTTTAAAAAGTGAGTACTGGGCATATAGCTCAATACAGAGGACCTAAATTCAATCCCAACTACTGTCAAAAATAAAAAAATAAAATAAAATAAAACACAAACACCAAAAAATCCATAAGTTGTCAAGATTTATTGTTAAAAGTTCTACCAAGACTTCTTTTAATCTTCTCAGATCATGAAGATTATTATTAAAACCGTTAGTGAAATAAATAAGCCTATCTATAAATGACACAGCATTCACATTGGAGTCAAATAATCCTACTTTCTACTAAGAACTACCAATCAGGACTTCAAAGAGTTGCATTTATTTTTCATTCATATATATATATATATATATATATATATATGTATATATTCAGCTGGTTCATTAAGAATATCATTTCAGTTGGATCCCTACTGTGTAAAAGGCACAATGACCAATGTTAGCTGAGTTGAGGTATTTAAATGTTTTTATTCTCCAGCACCAAATAATTTTTATGAAAAGGAAAATTGTTTTCTGTCCACTGTGTTTTTATTAGGGTGTGTATTCTATGTTTATTTTTTCCCATTTAATCTCTCAGTTCACTAAAATGTTTAGGAATCTCTGCTAGAATAGTGGGGTATCTGTTGATGGTTATCTCTGTGTATTCACTGTTTTCTTGGTTTACTACATTCTAGAAATAAAAATGTGTTAACTTGCTGTGGTCTACATTCTGTCCCTGCAGTTTATGTAGTCAAGCACTTTCTCCAGGCTAATTTAAATGATATATAAAATATGGCTTTGATCACAGCCCTTAAAGGAGAAATATGTGCCACATTATAGTCCATGTATCTTATAAATAGGAAAAGCTTCTGGATGGGCAATGTGAAGCTTTTGTAGTTCAGGTTTCTTTTACTGCTTCAGAATATATCATCTTATTCTATCTTGCACAGTCATTTTCCTTCTAAGCAATAAATATATTTCAAATACTTTATCCTAATCTTTTCTTGAAGGCGAGCTTTCTTAATTTAGACCTTTAATCTTTCTCTCATCATCAGTGTTCTATCTTGCTTTATTACTTTTCTCCACCATCATCTATGCAGATGCCTTGCTGAGAATGAACTTGACTGGAACTCTTGACTAACCATTCTGCCAAATCTCTACAACCTGTCTCTTGACCTCTTTCATCCATTTTCTTTGGCAAATTTATTTGCAATGAAGGGAGAATGTCCTGGAGCATTGTCAGTCAATATCATCTTCTAAGAAACATATAGTCTTTCCAGCTCAAAATCCTGTATGTGAGACAATATCATAAAACAAAATGGAAATATGATCTCTATTTAGGAGCTCTTAATTCAAATCTTCTGCTATTAGTATTTATTGGAATCTCTCTTATTGAGAGATCCTTCTTTACTAGTAACTTTGTGCTCAAGTTACAGGACATCTGCTGGGTCATGTCTTCCAAGATTAATTACTTTGTAAATGCATCTGCAGATTATTCTTTGGGATTTACAAATGGTTCTCTCTCTACTTAATCCTTTGTTCTAAGAAATTCAATTGGTTTTATTACCTCAACCAGAAATTTAAAACCAGCTTTACCTCTTTCTGATCAAAATAAAGTACAACTGTAACTTTAACTACAGAAGCTCTTGACTATCGCAATCTTATAATCCATTCATGTTCTTTCTTGGACTATTCATCTATTAAATATCATGGAAAGGATGCAGTAAAACCTTAGTTGTAGTGAGACATAAGTTTTATAGGCAATGTTAGATAGGTAGATTCTTAGAGGAATTTAGAGATTATCATTTCCTGGCATTGCATCCTGTGTCACAAAAAGTGATCTTGTTTGAACTAATATCATAAATAAAGGCATTATCACAATCAATCATACTAAATTCATCTAAAGGGTCAGCACAGTTTATCGCTATGCATCCTTTTGATGCAGCCTAGTTTTGCATTGAGTTCCTGAAATCATACTCCATTCCCAAATAGTAGGTAATTAATAAGATATACTAAGAGATTACAAGTTCAGTTTTTTCTATTTTAACATTTAAAAATTGCTCAACACAGAAGTATGTCTTCCTTGTGGGCAGTAAAAATTTGAGATGTTTATTGGAAGAATGGACAATTGAATCATTAATTCTAATAATCTTTAATTTTTATAAGACATGAAGAGACTCAAAGAGGTTCATAAATATTAAACTCATACTAAGAAATAATGGTAAATGACTAATGTATTCCCTATAATGGGAAAATCAGGAGGTGCATATTTTCTAAAGCCAAGTGGGGCTATTATATGAAAACAAGGATAAGCCAACTAGTCAATGCTCTAACAGATAAAAGCTGAGAGAAAATGACACTGTACAGGGCCATTGATTGCAAAATTCTTTGAAATATATGCTGTCATATATAGAATCTGAATTTAAACCTAGAATTATAGAATTGTAGAATCTGGACACAAACAGCAAGGGAAATGTATATATATATATATATATATATATATATATATATATATATATGAAATTTCATTGCTTTCCATAATAAATACAGAAGTCAAGCACAGAAAACATTTTCCTCTTACATGCATGATATTATATCTTTTGTATTTAAAGACATTCTTTAAATGTCTTTAACATTTTTTCAAGGACAAGATAGTAGTGATATTGCTAAATTCATAATACATTTGAATTTAGTAGATTCTGTGCAAACTTCTCCTTAACTGCCAAATTTACGTAATTTTAAATTGTGAATATTATAATATGCTTATATTATACTTGGTAAGGTAGGAAGTATAGGATTAGAAATAGAACTATATTGGCTTGAAATTTCCAAATTCGGAATTTTGTTTATCCTCTATAGAAACAGGCTTTGGGTTTTACCCATTTATAAAACCACACTTTGCAAGCTATCATTCTAAATCTTTCCCTTTGTTGAAATATATTCAGTGGAAATTGATGGTTTAACTTTTCACACATTTCACTAGGCAGACCAAGGTCTGGCCTCTGTGAGTGGCTCAGGACCTGCCTGCTCTTCAGTGCCACCCATTATTTTCTTTTGCTGTAGTATCTGCTTGATAGCATTATTTGGTACTGTAAATCTCCATTTAAAAAATACTTTAACTCTCTACATATTCTCACATGTTGTCTGATTTCTCATAAGAACTGGATTCAGACATTAAAACAAACTATGGTTATAGGACAACAGCAAAATTGCTTTTATAAAAAACCCATTTAGTCAGTGAGCATTACTGTGGCCTGTAAACTTGGCTTCTGAGTGGTGAGAATCTAATCATTACAGAACCTTACCATTTGACTTCTCTGATAACTGTCCCATTTAGATATGTAGTAAATTTGACACACACAGAGAAACATAGATTTTCAGTAGAGCTTTATACTGAGAAAAATTTACGGAACAATTCTAGAGGTAGAAATAGGCATTGGTTATTGGCTTATCCTTTAAATTATATATTTCACACAAACCTCCCTGCAAAAAGTGCAAAAAGGAGGAGTACAAACAGTTGCAGTTCTAACAATGAATGCAACCCAATAAAAGAGGTAAGTATCCCCTTAGTGCCATGTACTGACTGGTTGTGCAGAGTCCACAGCCTAATGAAAGTCCTACAGCAGGGCGATGGATCTCCAAGCATGTTATCTGGGATCCCTGCATATTGTCCCAGGCTTTAAGAGCTGCCACCCTTGATTTTTCTCTTGGTAATGTTCAATGCTCTGAAGAGGGGATTCCTTCCCTTTGAACACATAATAATTGACCCTTACAGTGCCTGATATGGCAAAGCGCTTCTTCATCCTCCACCCAGATGATCTAAAGAGGAATCCAAGTGACTGGGCTGCTTAATTTCAAGAAGGCCCACACTTAGCTCTTTAAGTACCAAATTTCATCAAATGCCTCTTTCTCCCAATAAACTACCCAGTCCCTCTTCCAGTTCCCTAATCCCCCAAGTAGGATATGGGTATTTTTTTCTCTTGCTCTCTCTCTCACTCTCTCTTTTCTGTATCTCTCGGAAATCAGACAGGAGTTCAGAGCACTTTCACTACCTTTTATGAGGTAGATTGTGATGTCATAGATGGGGGCAGGGCTAGTCAACTTTCTACCCACCTCCCAACCTGTGCTGAGGGAGCTCCGATCGGGAGTGGAAGCAGTGATTCCTCCATGGTGAGTAACTTCACTTTCTAATCTAATATCTCTCACTGTAATCATTAATTCTGAAACAAGGGGGTGGGGTCACAGGGAAATAAAGATATGCCTATTCAAGCCCGCTTACTCACTATTAACCAACTTTGGGCAAAAGACTTATTTGTATATCTTTCCATAGGCTAGGAATTCCATAGCACTGATAAACACTTCAAAGATGATCTAAACTTCAAAAATAAAAATGGTATTTTCATTCCTTTATTTCTCAGTCTTCCTTCCCACTGGGATTGAAAGTCAGTGTATATGTGGAATGAATCTATTCTGTAATCCCTTTGTGAACTTCTCTAAGATAGTCAAGAGGATGTACTCTTCTTCATTGGGAATTTTTCAGGGTCAGAAAATATCCTTTGTTGTTTGCCCAGAAAATTAGTCAGCACTTCTAAAAATCTGGGTGGCGAAAACTGATACATGAAGATTATCAGCCAACATCCTTTTGGTATAAACCAAAGAAAATTCCTAACGCAATGACAAAATTCATCATTGAAATTTAATTTCTTCAAGTTCAAAGGCACAGCCATTTTAAGGTCTCACAGATATGAAGACTTTTTGCTGTTATTGCATGTCACAGTGCTACTTGATCTGTTTTACACAGTTACTTGGGAGTTAAGAGGTGTGAAAAGCTGCTGTCCTTTGTTCTTATTGGGGTTTTAGTTACTAATTAGTCATGTTATGTGCCTTAATACTTGAAAAGATCAACTGGAATATTTCACTGCTTTACTTATTCTCTCCTGGGTACCTAGTAAATATGCTAAAATATATGGTTTTATATAAAAGGTTAAAGGCATTTCATGGAAGTGGTTAAATTTCTAAGAGCTGTTAATACATCAGTGTGGGTATTTTTAGAAATATTTGATCATCATGATGTGAGGCCCTGCTGCATTTCATGGAATGGCATGAATGCATCTTGGTATGTATCATGGATATTTATGAGAATATCATTAATCACAGTTTTCAAAAAATACATCCTAAGTTAAACAGCCATATATTAAAACTAGTTTGGAGAATTGAGAACAAATTGAGTGGAGTCCTTTCTTGTGAACAGTTTCTCTGTTATGTGTAGATCATGTTGTCCTCGCTCCCAAAATTATGTAAAATTTTGCTAAAAACGCTAGAACGGATATTGATTGACTCTTGAGATTTGGGGCAATGGTGGGTTCTGAAGTTATTTTCCCATCCTAAGCTTTCTAATCTAAGACATTAATTATAATTCTAAAGATGTTTTGTCCTAATTGTATTGCCACTCAAGTGAATAGGAGGATTTGGGTAATAATCCCCAGTTTTATCCTAATATAGCAATGCAAATGACAATGGTGACGTTTTATATGTTGCTTATCCCTGTCAAGTCTCTGATCTACCTTTCATTTAAATGTATTGTGTCACTGAAAGCCAGGTAGAAGCAAACCTTCAGTGCTAGAAAAGTCTGATGTTTTATCATAGCTCAAGTTTTTAATATCTTTTATCAACCCTTCATACAGCTGCCAGGTAAGAAATGTTCATATGTTGCAAACTCTTGGAACACAATCATCTTTAAACTTCGTGAGTTAAGAATGGTTGATTGTGCACTTGTGCCAATTCAGAGAGTCTATCATGGAATGCGTGGTGCATGCACTTATTTATCTCCATGTGCATGTTTCATTTTTAGTGATGTTCAGTGTTTTTATCATTTTGTATGTATTAAGACTATAATTTAAAAATACATACAGATATCATGCTTTATTGGAGACAATGAAGTGTAAGAGAAATTGCATGGAGATCTGAGCACTGGTGTGCTAGATCTGTTATCTTTGTCAAGTTAGGTAATGCAGAGTAAATTATTCATATTTTTGGCCTCCATTTTTCTTACATGTAAAATGATGTTAAGTGATCTGAAGGATATTTGCTAGTTGTACATCCTTATTCTAAAATTTTGTGTTTTGTATTTTTAAAGAAATGGTTTATCTAACAGGCATCATATAGTGACAAGGTATAGTTTTTATACTGGACATATAATTACTCAATCTAGAAAACGACCTCAGTCCAAACTAGTCTATCTTGATGTGATATCTAATTTTATTGGTCATTGACTTATGTGAGCAGCCACATTCTTTTAAATAGATACTGTCATTTGATTAACCTGCTCAAATAATCTACTTACAGAGTTGTTTTTGATTCCACATCTGAAGAGATGGAGGATCTATGATATGTAACTATGTATGGTAGGAAGACTGGCTTGCTTTTAATTCCATATTTTTATGTGTTTTCTACTTAGTGATTTTAAAATGTCCTCATCTACTAGGTAATTATTAGGTCTGATCTTACTGAGGACACCAAAATCCAAAATTACTAATGCATTTTGGGAGTATTTCCATGTGATTTTGGAAAACGTTATGAGTAGGATATTGGTAGCTATTAAATTAATAGATATGAGAGATAAAAGCAAGTATTTCTTAGCCTGGTTACTGAATCTGGGTAATGTGCAAACTCTTGGAAGTCCAGACACATGTCAATTTAGAAACAAATAATGTAAGTACTTAAGTAAGTAAAATATCCTTGCAGTATAGGTGGGCTGGACTACGTTCAAATGATGTTGGGATAAGTTGAGCCCCTCACCAACTTGGAAGAGTGATTTAGATTTATACTGATTTGCATAAAAAGATTGGGGAGATTTTCAGGTCTGCAAGACCACAGAATTGTTAATGGAGCCGAGAATATCTTATGTTTGGACTACCATACATCACAGTCAAAGTCACTGGGTAGAGTTCAGCTCCTAGTCTTTTCCCTTTAATGTTAAAGTATATGTGGTATTTATTTAAAATTGTTGAGGAGGTTACAAGTGAATGAACTGAAGCTGTTATATATAAAGATAAAACCTGGCAGCCACCTTCTCAGTTACACAAAGACCACTTGATCACTCACAGACCCAACTATGGAAGAAAAGAAAGGAAGAATGTGGGAAAGAGGGAAACCAGCTCTAAGACAAGCTGGCTTGCTGATGGAAATATCACTGACAGTTCTTGAAATGTTTGGCGGTGATGGAAACATTCTTAATCCCATGAGGATCTATATAACAAAGATTGCTTTCCAAAGCAAGATGAAGATTTTATGTCTATTAGAAAACAATTGTGTGGCACTCCCTTCTCTCAATTAACCCTGGCGATAAAGTTTGAGGACTGAGTAACACTGCAAATGATTAGGCAAGTGTTTTCTCTGAGACATTTGGGAGGGGCTATGGATTTGATATGATTTACCTAGACTGAGGAAAAAGGACTTTTAAACTCAAAAGCCTCTTTGTTGTTCGTTGATGACTTGTAGTATATACTTTGCATCACTTAGAGTGAACTGTTGTTTCTTTATTTTGTTTTTTAGTCCCTGTCAGACATATTCTTTCCAAGTTTCTACTTAGGTCTTACAGATTGGATTTCCATGCATTGAACTGCTCTGTAACCTACTCTCCCCTCCCTGATTGTAAGCATTTAGTAAATAAATAGTGTAGATTACACAGGGAAATGTCTCTAAATTTTCTAACATGAAATGAAATTAATTTCTAGAATTTATTATTTGAAGTCATTTTCAAAAGCCAAGATTACCTACATGAGAAGAAAGTCATGATCAAAGGCAGTTTTACGAAATGAGGCCTCTCATAGAAGTAATTTTTCAAAATCTGTTTAAACAGAGCTTAAATATAATTCCAGAGGACAAAATCATTAGAGATTATTAAAGAACTGTAAAACCTTTAGTGTTGTATTGCCAAGAGAATTATGTTGAGGGTGGTAATTGTTTCCCTCCCCATGTCCAAGTATCCCTAGAGATCATTTTAGTAATAAAGGTTCAGATTTGTAGTCAACAAATATTGACTGTAAAATAGATATTGTTTACTACCCTATGTACTATGGATGCATAGGTGAAATTACCTTGGAAAATAAAGGAATGAAACAGTAACTGCAATATACTCTAATAATTACTTTGAAAGATGTGCAAAGTGATTTGAGCATTCAAGTAGAAACAGGCAAGGAATCAAGATGTAACTTTCATAGAATAAAATATTCCAGGTAAAGGAGGAGGGCAGATATCCAAGAAGAAAAACAGAATACGGAGTACTTATAGTAATGAATATATATATATATATATATATATATATATATATATATATAATATTTCCAGACTGACTAGATATGAAAATGTCAGAGAGGGATAAAAATACAGAGAATTTGAAATGAGAAAAAAAAAAAGTAGGGGCTAGATATCAAAGAAATGTTTCTGACCAGGCTGGTTTTGCATGAATGACTTTCGAAATGTTCGGGATTGTATGATGGCAAACCCAGAAAATAGTGGGAGCAAAGTATTAAAATGCAGAGCACTGCAGACATCTTGAAGAGGAACTATATGAAGTGGGTTCTTGGTATCTGTACCTACCTCCCCACTCCTCAACAAATACCAGGTGATTCATTTTCACACCTAAGTTTTAGAATCTCTGTGATGCAGTGAAAATGACTCATGTCTCTATGTTCTTGGAAAAGGTTTCAGAAAAAAGTTATTAGAAATAAAAGGTTTTGGAAAAATAGGAGCTAAAGACTACCTTTGAGAAAATTATTTCAGATTGCTTAGGCATGAGAAAAATAACTTCCTAAGAATGATGATTATTAAATGTAAAGAATTTTTAAATGATGCTATTAAATCTTCTCAAAGAAAGAGGTTGACAATAAACTTTCAGATAATGTTTCATCTTTCTTTTGTCAGTCATGCTAAAATAAAAAAAGTTTCTGAATAGAAGATAGATAATTGGAAAAAGGGAGCTGTTTTTCAGAAAGGAAAGAGGCCCAAGAGATGCAAGGGGAGCTAAGGGGAAAGGGATAGGGATGTTTTAAAAAGGAATTAAAATATGCTATGTTTCTTTTTTAATTCCCCAGAAGTAATATAATCATATTTACTGCAAAAATGTACTAATAAAAATTAAAAATTGAGGAAAAAATTAAGATCCAGATAACTTGCTCTATATCTTCCAAGTTGAGAGAGAGAAAACATCCAGGAAAATATTCGTTTCTGCATGTTGTTTTTGTAGAATTATTTAATGACTAAGTGAAATTCAATGAAGGAATATATGTATTGCTATTCTTATAATAACACAAAAATATGTGCTATGGTAATATAGCATGCAACCTATATGTTCTACACAGAAAATTAATTATATAACTATATATAAATCAACAATTACTTAGGAATGCTAAATTTCACTTCTGTTTTTTCATCATGGACAACAGCTGTTATGCTACAGCCATCAATCTGTGTAGAAAGTTATAGATGCATTGAAAGACATTAGAAGAGGGAACAAAAGAAGCATTATATATTTTATTAAAAATAAAAGAATGAGTCCTGTTCTCCAAGAAAGAGGATCTCAGGTTATAGCAACAAGAATCAATTTTAAATTCCAGATCTTTATTCTTATTCTTTACATCCACTTTATCTATTCCATATAGAGAGCACCTTCTGTGCTTTTATTTGAGAATGCATTTGGAAGGCAAGACATGGTGAGGAACCCTATTTTCCTCTGATGAACAACATTGTCTTTTCTGGTTTGAGATAGGGAGTACTTGTCACCTTTTAGAAGCAACTTACCGCTCAGATTCCAGTGCAAATTAGTTTTACTGTATTGAGTGTGTGTGTGTGTGTCTGTGTGTTTTTAGCAGATATTTCTTACCAGTGATCTGTAGTTGTGCTATTGTCCTTACACTGACTGAGGCAAATACAGCCTTAAAGATGTACCAAGCAAAATTATTTGCCTTAGAGTTTATACTTGAACAAAGGTTGAGTAAGGGATAATAACAGCTATAGGGTTTTTGGTTGTTGAAGATCTGAAAAGTAACTTAAGAGAATGTTCTCTTAATGTTAAGATAGTAAGCAAGATATTGTTATTAAATGTGATTTTGGAAACTAACTCTTACCACTTGGATGATATTTGGCTATAGTAACAATCTCTGTGGGCTTTTGCTTTTTGTAAGTAAGTCAGCACAATAATATCTACTTACAGGGACAACTGCAGGGAGCAAATATCAACAGTTATTCTTACATTAAGAATATTTGAATGTTCATATTTCCCATTTTCTTATGCAGTGAACACTTAATAAATTCTTAACACATTAGCATTTTGTTTAGTTACTAAAACGTTCACATTTTATTTTTCATAGTTTTTAACATTTTTATTTCATGAAAACAAATATCAAAATTTCATAACAAAATATGAGAATAACAGTAGTTAATGTACTGTATATCATAATCTTAAAAGTAGTTATTCAGGGTATAAGACAAACCAAAAAACACCCTCTACTACAGTGAAGTAAGAGATACTAGCACAAAGCTTTCTTTTGTAATGAACCAAGACAAACTAATAGTGCAAATTAAAAAGTACAAATGGCCAATAAATACATGAAAAAATATTCAACATTGCTGGCTATTAGAGAAATTCAAAACTACATTAAGATACTGTCTTACCCCAGTATGACTACTATCAAAAAATTGAATAAAACACATTGGCTTGGATATGGGGGGAAAGGCACTCTTGTGCACTGTTGGTGGGAATGTAAACTAGTACAATCAGTACAATGATTCTTTGAAAAACTAGAAATAGAAATTTTGTTTGGCCCAGTTATACCACTTCAAGATATCTTCCCAAAAGAGTGCAAACCATCACATTTTCACTTCTGCCTTCTTTTAGCAGTTATCACTCTGAACAATTCCAATAAATTACTTTGAGCTCTGTCATTGATTCTTTTAATTTTATCTCTACATAAAATCAACAGGTTTTTTTTCAGATGTTAGATTTCAAAATACATTATTCCCTTAATACCTGAAGCCAAAATTCACGAGTATTTTTCCAGTTAACCAAATTCCTAATTTATCTGGATAAATTCTGTTATACTAATAGACTTTCTTATTTTAAGACTGCATATAAACATACTGCTTTTAAAAAACTGGATTTACCAAATTATCAAATTTTAGTAATTTATTCTGAAAACATATTAGGAAGTGACATGGCTGGTCTCATCTGCCCTCCTATCTTAACACTATGATATATCCAATTGTTAAGTAACTACATTGAAATATAACATAATTGCTTTCAATTAAGTGTCCTAAATTTTAAATGCTTTGTAATACCATTAACAATTTGTATGGAGCCTTGTACATATTTTAATCACAGTTAGATTCAACTACGTATGATAAAACATCCAATACAGAGTTATTTCTCTGACACAGGGAATGTGTTTATAAATGTAGTTCAGAAGCAATACAGTGAGCCTTCAAGAACCCACACTTCTAAATTTATGTTCTGCTATTCTTAGTATATGGCTTATATTCCAAAATTGTGGAAGTCAGAACTTGGCAAATCACTTGATCTCTCTGAGCTCCAGTTTCTTTAGCTATAAAATGAGATTTGTACCTACTTCAGTGCATATTATTAAGATTAAAATGCCTTGATGTGCATCAGATGCATAGTACAGTGACTGTAATACAGGGGTACCAGATAAATGGGCATCAATACTTTTTTGTTGTTTCTCCTAAAAGGCTATTCATTGTTTTGATGACACAGGGGCCTTCCTGTTCTCTTTACCACATCTACCCCAATTACCCTGCTGCATGCCAAGTGGCAAACAACCAAACAAGGTCTCTGCCTTCATAGGGATTGCATTTTTTTATCATTAGGAGTTCTGTAGATGTCATTTAGAGAGATGATGATGATGGAAAATAGGCTAGCAGTGGTCAGCAAAAAATTAAATAGAGATTCTCACATTTCAGTCTGTAGAAGGCTCACATGGGTTGCCATTATAAATGGAAATTTCCATACCATTTCCGTAATTCTGAAAGTAAGCTTTCAGAAGGAAGTACTGGTATTTTATTCCTAAACATTCTTGATGCAAATGAATTTATGGACACTATTTGAAAATACTGGTGTAAGGAGAAGAGGGAGGAAAGCTAAAGGCTCAAATAAGAGCTGTCCAGAATATAAAGCCATTTAGAATCCTTCAGAAAACTCTTCGTTTCTTCTATTAGGATTGTTCCGTTCAGGTAGTCTGCATAGCTCTTTTTGAGGGTAATTGCTGTGGATATTCATTCCTGGACATTATGTAACATCTCGGGACTTTCACTGGCTCCCCCACAATGTTAACCAGATGTCATCAAACATTGTACAATGGAATGGGGACCCATGGGCAGTCATGACTTTTTCCCTAGAATATTGGACCATGTGAAACAGAGCCTCTTACCTTTCCCTTCTGAATGGGTAAATGTCGACTGAAATAATAGTTTCAGATTCATCTCTGACACTTCATTCCTAGCTTGGAATCAGAATATGGAAGAACATTTTCATCAAAACAAAACTGAGAACCCACATAGTCTTCCTCAGGCCATCACCTTTTATATCTTGTAAAATCTCCATCTGCCTCCTTCCTTGGTTATTCCAAATCTTTGTCTTCAAGTTATAAACAACATAACATTAGTTTACTTCCTTTTATAAACTAAGGATCTATACTGTTTAAAAAATCTTTTAAAATGCTACAAAAACAGTTGAATTGTTGCACCTTATTTTATTTTCAAACCTTTATATAATGAGAGAAAAAGTACATTTTAAAATATAAGAATTGAAATTGATAAGAAGTATTCTTCCTTAAAATGTTTTTAAAATAAAATCAAGCATATCAGGGTAATGATCTCCTTGAAATTCAAATTACCTATGTGCTTTTTTTTTGAGATAATATTCCTGATGAGCAATTCTGCAAGGTGGAAATTAGTACCAGGTGAGCTTTGGAACAAAGAAAGTTGTTAGAAGGAACTGAATATTAGCATTCACTTTTTGAAAGAGAAAGTTGGAGAGCTTTAACAAGTGATAACTATAGATATTACAGATATCATTCTCTCAGAGATATATCTATATATATTTGAAAAATTTGCATTGGTATTTTGTAGTATATCAGATAAAGAAGTAATGAAATGGCCTTTATGTATTATAATAAACATGAATTCGATTTAACTTTGTCAAAGGCTAGATTCACAGGGATTCTGAGATAAGGATCGTGCCTTGAGGAAACTTTCATCTTAATATTAAACATAATTTTTAGTGGAGGTAAGATACTGTATCATATTATCTCCAACCCTTTAATGTGTACCTTTGTTACTTGGTTAAAAGTTGTCAGCTTCTTGGAATTAAAGAAGTACTTTTTCCCCCAAAGAGTTTTCCAGTTTTATAGATTTGAAGCTTGCTTTCAAAAGAAACACTAATATTTTTTCTATGATTTTTAGCAATACTGTTATGCATTTCCAGTCTTTTGATTTTTCTGTTTCCTTTAATCTGAGATGTTAAAAGTTTCTTATATAGTTCAGCCTCTGTTGCAAAAGAACAGACAATATGTTGTCCATCCAGAGATGTTCTTTGTTGGACCAAAGAAATAATATTTCCAATTTTAGATGGAAGGGAACCCTCGGGTGCTTTTGCTGCATTTACCCTAAAGTAAATTCACTACAGGAAAAAGAAACTAGAAGGTTCTAAACTAGGCCAAGCCTTGGCATGCACTTATAAGGGAAAGTAACCTGGCTTCTAAGGCAAACCACCTTAACTGCCCTTTATTCTTTCATTTCAAATCAGTTGGAGCTTTTATATATTGCTATACACACTATTTCCAAGGACAGAGGTCATACACTTGAATTTCTGGTAATTGTCAATTATCTGGCAAGTTTGTTCTAGCTTAGCTTCAGTTCCCCATCTAGAGAATGGTGGAGATGTAAAGAATTAGGTGATGTTAACAAAAAAGAAAGATCTACTTGGCTAGGAAATTCGGTATGTGTTGTATCTGAAAAATACCTAAAAATACATTAATCCAATAAAAAATAATGCTCTTCAACTTGTATTTTTCTAGAGATTTGTTTTATAAATCAATTTAACAGGCAGCCAAACTAAGCATCCAACACCAACACCAATACCAACTACAATGTGCACCCCTAATCTCTCAATAGTTTGTGTGTTGCCAGTCTTTTTGAAGAACATATCACTAAAGGGCAAAGAGGTACTTTTTCATAAAGAGCCAGAGATCTTATCTATGGAGACAGGATCAAGGATAACGCAGCGTATAAGTAGTCATTTCGTTGATTCTATTAAGAAATACAGCCATAGCTGAAATTGAATCATGAAGGATAGATTCACAGATGAGGCAGTGATGTGTGTAGGAATAACGGTCTCCTCCTGTGAACTTTGGTGCTGTTAAACTCTTTTGGAACTGTACTCCATACCCTGTACTAATGTGTCCAAAAGCCTGATTCCTATGTGCGATTTCATTTGAGAGCCATAGTTTTTGACTATTATCTGTAGGTGGAAAAACCCAGATTGTAGCTTGGCTACTCACTGGTGTTTTGTTCACAGTCAGCTTGACTGTAGAGGAAGAAGACAGTTCAGTTACTCTTGGGAATGCTTTGTTTTTGCCTTGCATGGTCCACTGGTACCTGCATGCTGCTCTGGTTATCTATTAGAATACTTCCACCTATCAAAGGTTTCTTAACCTGAAGCACCCATGTGTTCCAATAAATTAAGATGAAAGACCCACAAAACACTAAAAATTATACAATCTTCTTTTATAGTCACATACTTCTTTAAAATTTAAAATGGTATTTTAAGATTATTTCCTCACTTGAACCTCAGAATTATTTCTGAAATATACTGTTGTTAACCCAGTTTTGCAGCTGAAGGAATGGAAATCCACCATAGTAGAGTATCCCAAGCATTTACAGTCACTGGCACCACCAAAGTTCAGAACAAGTTTCATTGCAGTATTCTGTTCTGTGCAGTGTAAGGGTGGTACTGGTTTCCCTACATTTCATTGGCTACTTGAAAAGGAATTCAGGAAGTAACATGTGTTTGTTGATGTAATAATAACAAGCAATTATCAAAATATATAGGGAGTATTTACATTCTAAAATTTTTATTAAATAAAAACTAATCTCTTCTCAAGACACCCTCCTCTGCCACTTGAACAATTTATTCCATGACTCTTGTCACTTTCTGAAGCAGTTCTGAAAGTCCTCTTTGATGAATGTCTTCTCTGATGTAGTCAATAATATCATGAACCCTACTACTGAGTGCCAACCAATGGAAAGGCAGCTTGTAAGAACATGACAATGCATCTTTATCCATCTTATTCACTAGATTTGGTACCTCATCACTTCTGGCTCTTCTCCATAACCAAAATGACCATGAAAGATAAATGACATGAGTTGAGTCAGGGCATTGAAACAGCCACCACAGAGCAACTAAAAACATGAAAAAGGACTTCCAGAAGTGCTTCAGAAAATAGCAAGAAGAGATTGAAGAACTGTGTTTAAAGCAAAGAGGATATACTGAGGGGTGAATGGCAATGTGTTTTTAACTGTAATGAATTTATAAGAAATTTAAATATTCACTGTTGGGCCAGGCATTAGCTCAGTGGCAAAGCACCTACCTGGCAAGTGTGAGGCTGTGAGTTCAAACCCTAGCACCAAATGAAAAAAAAAATGTTCACTATTATGTCATACCTTGTATATTGGGTTCTAAACATACTTTTATCAGTCAGCCTCACATAGTATAATGGTGCACGTAAAAACTGTCACACATAGAATATTTTTTCTTCAAAATATTGAATAAATAGGAAGTGGAATGGATAATATCAGAGGTCAAGAGAATTAAAAGTTGTATTTAAATAAGTTTTCCATATAAATATAAATATTTAGAGACAGCGTGTGTGTGTGTGTGTGCGTGTGTGTGTGTGTGTGCGTGTGTGTGTAGGCAGGCAAGAGAATGACAAAATAGATAATGTTCCTGCTGCGTACTAGTTCAGAACTCATATAAATCAAGTTTGGAAGGTTGTGTCTTTGCTCCCTTTGTGGCCTCATAAGAACTTTTGTTATCACTTGGTAACATTTGAAACACCTACAATTCATTAAAAACAAACTATCATGCCAACCTCCAGATTAAGCTTACCAAAAACACAAAATGAAGAGATGATAGAGCAGGATTCTATGGTGGATTTGTCTGATAAGTAAAAACTGACTTTGCTACAAATCAATATTATGAACCAATTTTTTAAAAAAAATTTACTTAAGGAGAAAAGAACCCCAGAAAAATGGTACAAGTAATACAGAATTTCAAAAAATAAACAGTAGGAAGTCATTAGTTAATAGATTACATACTGTCATCTTAGAAATAGTTGTTCAAGTTATAAAATTAAAGCATACAAAGTGGACATTCAAATAGTGAGACTGTAAACAGTTCTGTTCAATGATCCAACAAAAATTCAGTAATATGGCTATTTATCTTATACACTTACATATACATACAGTTATATCCTTTAGAGCAATTTCTTTTCCTCTCTTTTTTACAATGACAATTACACATTTTGGGTTTTATTACTCCTACAGTTGTTATTACTTTTTTTTTAACAGAATAAAACCAAATGTGACATAACAAAACAGAGTCAGTCAAATCAAAAGAATGGACATAGTACACGATGTAAAAACAATACAAGGTGATCAACAATGGTTACTATAATGCCTCTTGCTCTCTTAAAAAGAATTGCCTATATCATCAGTTATAATGAAATTGAACAAAACAGTACAGAACAAAACCAATAATACAAAATTTGGAGACATTACAGGACATCAAAAGCAGATAATAGTCAAAACAGAATGGGCATCATAGTGAATCTTATTGTCTTCAAAGTAGTTGGCTATACCCTCAAATATGATACTATCAAGCAAGACAGAATAGAGTAAAATCATCCAAAACAAGATGTTGAGAGTTATGGCCATATCCCCTGAATGCGCCCCATCTTGTCTGAACCAATTTTATAAGAAATTTAACTTTTAACTATTTTTCTTTCTTCATATAAACAAAAGATGAATATATCTTACATATCTTTTGAGAGTTAGAGATTGTTTATTTAAGGTTCAGAAAAAAATGTAACTCAATGGCTCTCTAATCCTGGTGGTATTAATAAATGAGATGATCTTTCTTTAAAAGATAATTGTTTTGTAATTAGAAAGCAACAATTGAATACAAATAATTAAATTGTGGCTATTTTCTAAGCAAAAATTGATCTTGAAGTTCTATCACTTTAGGTAGAGTAAGAGGAAAAATATTATAATTTTTATATCACACTTTGGCTAAAATATGCTTAGTTTATTATGTCTTTTAACACTACACTCCTGATAATCTCAGGCCTTTATGTTTACTTCTGTTAAAGAATGAAGACATAGAAAGAATGGACTCTGAGGTAGTCTTAGCTTTGTTTTTTTGGTAAATCTTTTTACTTGCTTAGCCACATTCTACAATTAACAAACATTTGTGGAGCATACATACACTGGTTCTGTTTTAGGTATTTTCAATGCAACAGTTGAGAGGGGAATAATAAATAGAAGAAGAAAATATATGTTGTATACTGATAAGAGGATAAAATATTAAAATATGGAAACAATATAGAAAATGAAGGAGTGAAGGTAGAAATTATGTTATAATCTGTGGATAGGATGAGTTTTACTAAGATGCTGGTATTTGAATAAAGATCAGATGGAACCAAGAGAGTAATTCTTACAAATATCTGGAGGAAAAGTAGTCTAAGCAAATAATAGCTACTAAGGTCCTGCATTGTGAGCAAGACTTGTCTGTCTGAACAATCATTCAGAGCCAGTATTTAGAACTTGAGAATACAGGGATATCATGGTTTGTGTCTAGATGTACCCCCAACCCTCATGCAGTCATAAGGGCAGGTTTCCAGAGTTTGTAGTTGATTCATGGTTCAGTGCTGGCGATCTGGGCATGAGTGCTATACTTGCTCTGGAGCAGGCAGGCTGCATACAATATAAGGAAGGGAACAGAAGCTTTCTCTCTCTTGTTATTTTTGCTATCTTCTGACACCATGAACTGTTGCTCCTGTGCCATGCCACTCTTCCTTGGAGCCAGATGAGTATGAAATGAAACCTAGAAAAACTGTTAGCTAGGTAAAACTTTTCTTCCTTAATTTTGAGTGTCAGGTATTTTGTCTGTATGATAAGAGTATCCAAGACAAGAGGAGAAATTAAAAGCATCAGGTCCAGATCATAAGCACTGGAAAACCACTTGCATTTTGGCTGGGTTTTGCAATTACTTTTACTTAGACTGAGAAGTCACTGAAGGGCGGTAAAAAAGAGAAGTGGTTTGCTGTTTGAGTTCATTTAACAAGGTCTTTTTATTTTTTTTAAGAATAAATGGGGTGAAAGAGGAGGAAGCAAGGACAGTAGTGAGCGAAGTTAAGCAACAGTCCAGCAGGTGTGCTCCGTGATGGGTTTACCAGAGTGGTAACAGTGAAGAAAGTGAGAAGTCTAACATTGGAAGTGATTTAAAGATTTGCCTAACACATTGAAAGGGAATACAAGGGGTACTTAATTTAAATGATAGAAAGAGCATTGATTTTTCCCTCCCATGAAGTGGGAGAAGACTGTGGGAAGAGGCTTTGGTGAGGGATGAAGTGAATCATAGAGCTCTTACTGTCTGTGGAAGATTGGGAAAATTCAATCAGAAAAGGTCTGCAGAAAATTAGATCATTCTCTAAATGCTAAAAGATAGTTTTTGATAATTCTTTTAAGAAGTTAAAGTGAAACATATATGGAAATTAGCAAAATAAAGATTGTTATAATTAATTGAATAAAGAATGCATGGAAACCGATACCCAAATTCATGATGATATACATAGTATTCACATAGAAATTATTTAAGTGTTTATTGACATTGGTAGCGGGTTTTCAGTTCACAGTGGAAAAGGAAGTGACCAGGAAGAAGAAAAATGATTTGGAGGGTATTATTTTGTGTCTATTTAAAAAAGCGTTTTAAAGTAGACAGAAAAATGTGTTCAATTATAAAAGCCATGGATCAACTGTTCAAATTTAAAACTAATTTAATTAAAATTACTGAATTTTAAACCATACATTATACTGAAGTCCTCGTAGGAGCGCTTGAATAATGGTACAATTTCTTCTTGCTGTAATGCTCATCTTTACGATGAAAGAAATGTTGAAATTCTGCAATGAAAGAGTTGTTTTATACAGTTTTATGTATGTCTAACACTTCATTTTAGTTTTCTGAGTTATATGTAAGTGATCATTGCTCATGAGTTAGGAAAAAAACTATGCCATGAAAGTGAAATGTGATATTAATATACTACGTAGCCCTCCCTTATATATGGGATTTCTTTTAAGATCAGTGGTGGATAGCTGAAATCACAGACAAAATAGAGCTCTATGTGCCTTACTTACAGCCTTTAGCTGCTAAGGGACAAGTGTGTAGGTACCCTGGACAAAGTTTTGACTCACATCTTGGGCAAAAAAATATAAGATTTAATCATACTTGTGAGAACAGAGAACAGTTTAAAACTTACAAATTGCTTACTTTTAGAAATATATATAATATTTTCAGAGTAAAACTGAGTAACTGAAACTGTGAAAAGTAAAATTATGAATAAGGAAAAAATTATAATTTTAATTAAAGCAGTTGTTGCACAAGTGACACAAACCAAAGTACACCTTACTTTGTGGGTTAGAGCAGGGAGTAAGGTAAATGGGTTATATCTTGAATTTCTAACTCCGCTCAATGGCTGTTTGGGCTCTATGTCAAGAGGAATATATTCAGGACCAGTAAGGAAGAGAACAATGATTGATTGGGTATGGCTAATAAAGTTACCAGTAAAGTGGCAGAGTGAGACACACACTAGCCACCTTGCTTCATGGGTGCTGGAAGGAGCTTAGAAAATTGGCAAAATGGTTTACAAATGTCCATTGTTGCTTTTGGTGCTTGTCCTACTGTTCCTGACTCGTACAAACCTTAGTTCAAGCAGTGTCCTTCCATATATTTTGATGATTAATCATCTTGGATATTTTTGCAAATTATTTTCTTGAAATCTGCTGACACTTTATATAGTTAATAAGTATGTGCTCAATGGATAAAAAAGGGCAGAAATATTTGAATGCTTATATTCTATGATGGATTTTACATTTGATGAACTATTCAAATACGCCCAAAAATATGTAGAAGAAATATGAGGCATCTATTGGCAGAAGAAGATTTTGAGCTAAGGTCAACCTTTGATTCAAGTGGTCCACGTTTGAAGGGTGAAAAAGTATGCATTTGCAACCCACTTCATAGTAAAATAGATTTAGGAATTTGGTAAATAAGGAAACCCAAATGTTTCTGTTTTTATGGAGATAAACATAGGGATTTGGAGGCTGGCATTCAATAGTTGAAGAGCCTCACATACCAGAAAGCTCCAGTTTTTAGGGAGCTATAACACTATAAATTGGGAATTTAATGAATTATTGAGAATTTAATGATTTTTTAAGAAAAAAAAGAACTTTCTAGAAAGTTTCTAGGAATAATATTGAAACCAAAATATGTAGCTTGAATTTTTAGCTTCTCAACTTAGATATTTAAAAATCCCCCCAGGCTACCTTGTCTTTTCTCCTCTTAATAGACCTTCCTGGACTTTCTATTTTTGGTCTTCAACCAACCAATACCAAACCTGAAATGTCCTTAGATATTCTGGGCATTATATTTTTATGTACTTCCCATGTTTTCTAACACTAAATCTTCATTTTCCCTTTATCATAAAGGATTCAGTAGTACTTTAAAAAGGTACAGATATTTTGATGCTTTTCTATTCTTCTAAATATATAATGCCTTTATCACTGATAAACTAACATAAAATTCAAGCATTTAAATCAAGTCCAAACAGAAGTAGCTTCAGTCAGAAGAGCTAATTAGAGCCCCAAATGTTAGATGGGTAAGACCTTCAAAGGAGAAAATAAATGGATGGTAGAGAAATATAAATTCTGAAAGTTTTTTTTTTTTTTTTTTTTTTTTTTTACTCAGTAGTGATATGGGGAAAGATGGATTATAGTAATAATAAAATCCCAGATTAGTTATGGATTTACATTGGGTTAGGTGTTCATATTTAAGGACATTAGCTTACTTAGCATTTAATAAGCCCAGGGGAGGTATTTTCATTTTTACTTTAAAGAGATAGAGCTACGTGTTCTACGTAGGTTCAAGCTCATGTGGTTAATGACTAACCAATCAGGACTTGAGGTCATTTTATTGGAAACATGTCCCAGGTTATCACTATGATAGGAGAACAGAAGGAATGGGAGGGGAAAACAAGGAAGACAAGAGGTCAAGCGAGAAGGTAAGGGTGTGTTTCCAGAGGAGTGAAAAGGCATAGTACTTGCAAGAAAGGGAAAAAATGAAGAGGAGACTAGGATCCTGAGGAGAGGGACCACAAACTCACTGGGGAAGGAAGACTGCTTTTCTTCGGATTATGCATCTAGTACCTGGTAGCAACAAAGCTATGGCATGATCAGCTCATTCCACACACCTACTATGGAAAAAGTGCCCTGTCTCAATGGGAGTTTATTTTCCCCATCCTATGAAAGATGCCATGTTATGATACCTTTTCTAGTGTTTGAGCATGAACAGTGATACAAGGCTGAAGACCGATCCAAAGCCTTCACATTCTGCTCACTTTCCAGGCACAACATTCCATTTACAAGCACTCAGTGCGATAGTGACTTACTCATAGTCTAGTCCATTGAGTGGATATGTGTGTCATTCTGGAGGGTCGGAGCACTTTTATAAATTGTTAAATAGCCCCCAGCACTTGTTAACAGATCCTACAGTCCTATAAGCTAGGTACTTCTGATAGGGAAGCACTTCTAGTTGGCTCTTTGATCCATCTTTTGAGCTTTTAGATAAGAGCTCCTATATGTTGCCTTTTAGTCCTGGTACCCTTTGGGGAGGAAAAATGATGAAAACACAAGGAGCATTTCCATTGTTGGGACAAAAGACTGAACACGTAGAACTCAAAGAATGAGAGATTTAATTTGACTCAGAGGGCTAGCTTCAAAGCAGAAAATCATGACACAAGGGCACATGCAGCTATGATTAGTAGATGAATCCATTGGTGAGTGCTATAGTTGATATTTATGTCGATTTTAGAAGTCTAGAAGTTTAATTAGATAACTTCACAGGTCCACATCCTGGAATATAGAGGAGGAGCCCTTATGGCTCTAGGACGTTGTTCATTGTGTCAATTTGAGAAGATCAGAAGTTTACTTAAGTGATTCAGCAGAGGGTCAGGGTAACCATCTGGTGTAAGCCTGTGTAAGAAGAGGGCTTGCAGATGGTGTGAGTGCTACACTCACCTGAGGGGTGTAGCCAGCTTCCAATATAAGGAAGGAATAGAGACTTGCTCTTCCCCACTTTTGCTCTTGCTGCCTTTGCTGTCTTCTGCCACCCTAAAGTGTTGCTTCTGTACCAGGCCATCCTGCTTTGGAACCAATGATTATGGACCGAAACCTCTAAAAATTGTGAGCTAAATAAACCCTTCCTTTGGGGGTTGCATATCTTGTCCCAGCAGTGAGAGAAAAGTAACCAAGACCACCAGAATAACACCTTCGTGTTACATTCACCTCTGCAAGTGTCTCTTAATCCGGTCAAGTAAATAATATTAACTAGCACAAGTAGTGATTGTCTCCTACAAGGAAGGTAATAAGGAGACTTAGCCCTTGGGAAGTTGCTTTCGTATAAACATTAATTGTTTTGAGTACATATACTGACACAGTGATGGCACAGTGAACTGTCAATGCCTGGCACATTTATGATACATAAAGGCGATCTCTTGGACCAGGAGTAGCTCCCAATCATAGTAGACAATACATCCATTGACATTTTTTTGCCTGATGGATTTATTTCTCATAGTTCTCATTTTCTATGGAAATAATGAATTTAAATAGCTCAGCAGCATAGTGCCTGCCTGGCAAGTGCAAGGCCCTGAGTTTGAATCCTGGTTTAAAAAAAAAAAAAAAGCCCCTTTAGAGGATCTGTGGGGCCAGAAATTTGTGAAATCTAGGAAAATGGAAGAAGCAAAAAGGAAACATGGAAGGAGCAAACCCCAAATAGGGAGCTGGGGAGATTTCTACGTTCCTGTTCACAACTTTTCAAGATTCTTTATATCTAAGCATTCCAAGTCTTCTTCAAGATTTCAGGTTCAGCAAGAATGCCTTGTTTTGGGTTGAGAAAAAAATGTTCTGCCTTTAAATGCAGGGGAAAATGGCTTTAAGCCAGATTTGGGAAATTTGTTGACTGTAATTAAGCCTTCATGGGAGTCCCCAAGGTTTACTTACTGATAATTGAAAAAATGCAAATGAAGACAGTTAATCAGTGGACTGGCTTGACTGTGAAACTCTACTACCTACCTAAATGAATTAAAACCGAGGACACAAATATGTCCAGTTGAGAAAGTTACCTGAGAACCGATTGGCAAATTTCTCAGCCACGCTTTGGAGATTTTTTTTCCTAACCTGACTGGGATTGCAGTGCTTTTCTGTGAAGGTCTTTGCCAATGTAATCTTGAGCCATTACATACAGATTTCCTAACAACTGGCCTCCCACAATGGTACAGCACCAGCTGCCTCTCTGGCATCACTCAATGAAGCCCTGCAGAAAAAATAACAGACCTCTTGTCCTCCTTTCTATAATGATTGATCCACTACTTAAAGCTGTGAAATATTTGCTTTTCAAGACCTCGTAATCAAGTAGGAACACCCTTTGTATTCAGATTTTAGCCCCCAGTATTTTGGCCATCAGTTATCAGAGATTAATATATGTTAAAATGTTTTAATGCATTTTGAAAAAAGCAAGTACACTCTATCTGCGATGGTCATTTTTATCTCGTATATTACAGTTGTCAAATGTATGCAGCTAATTTTTTTCATCTGATTTAAAATCATTACCTACAACTTTTTTTTTTACTTTTGTTAATATTTATGCCCTCTTATTAATGATTTTATTAAGTGGAACCTTACAATATGGTGTCAATACAAAGAAGTGTGCAACGTTTCGAAAAAAATTAACTGTGTGAACAAAAGTGTGAATCCAGCATATTTAAATAGAAATATTTGTCAGTGCTCCAATAGTTAGCAGTAACAACCAAAAGTATTAAATTAATGTAAATGCAGAAGAAGTACTACGGATGATTCATTTGTTCTATACACAGCATCAAACAAGTTTTGACAACTCTCTCACAGTGTAGCTTCTTGGAGAAGAGGGTATAGTGTGATTCTTTTCTCCCACTAAGTGGATTCTGAGGGAGCAAAGTTCCGTGATTGATTAATAATGCCTGCCAGGGACTTGGAACCAGTGGCAAATCGCTGTGGTGTGTTCATCACTGTCATGTCTTAGAAGGAAGGAATATGGTGTTTCTAACTTACTCCATTGTTGTTTGAGGAAGAAGACTGAGAGGACCAGTGAACTGACATGAGGGTTTTCCATTAAAGAAATTTCTTCCTTCCTCCTCCTCCTCCTTTTATTTATTCTTTCTGTGTCTCTATGGTCTTTGTCTCCATGTCTCTGAGTCTGTCTCTCTGCTAGGTTGTAAGTGTATAAACATCTGGAAAAGGCTTGAGAGGAGAAAGCTATGATTCAACTATACCTTTTCTGCACCTTTTCACTGTATCTTTGTTTGCCTGAGTTATTTATCACCCTGGATCTGCTAGACACTTAAAAAATTGTTATTGATATCGACTGTGGAAAAAGTAGGCAGATATTTCAAGGCATTTCAAATGTATCCTGGTTTCTAAGGGGATCCAATGTCTCTTCAAAGCCTCATGGTTTTTTAAAACATGAAATGTTCCTCTTGGCAGATAATAGGCTCCAATGCTCTAGGTTTCAACCTTCCATTCATTAACTGCAAAGCTGACTGGTAGCAAAATCTTTTATTTTTTTCTCCCCCTGCAAGCAATTTGTGACTCCTTTAGGGCAGATAATAGTTTAAATATAAATAAATGACCAGCTCCAGTGGAAATATCTCAGTTTTCTCGGGGTGTTTGCTTTCAATTTATTGTCAATTCTTCCATCACAACTTCCTCTCTCACAATGGATAGGGTAACCTCATTAAAATACTCCATTTTCTTATGTATTAAAACTAGGTTTTTTCATGTAAAGATCTTGCAAGTGGCTAAAATGGAGATTACCCATATTTGGGAAACCATTTTTACATTCTTATGCCCAATGCTATTAGCTCTGATTTAGATAAAGAATATATAATAGCCTCGGCCCAGATGAGAATGGGTTCTTCCTTCTCCCAGGCACTTCCCAACCTTCTGAAGTAATCCAGGTATAGGCCTTAGCATTTGTGTTTCAAAATCACCTTCCAAATGGATCTGGTACATTTTATTCTACTTTACTTAGCCAGTAGCCCCACGACATTTGTATTATTTTTAATCCAGTTAACCGATTGCTTTGTACTTTAGATTTCTGTGATCTGTCACTAATGTTTCATTAATTTTGATGATAGGTAACCAATTTTTGTAACTAATGCAAAATATGTGGTTTCTTACACCGTGGTTACCCAAAGGTCATTATCAGTGCAATTCCAAGGCAAAACACAAACACCTTAAAATAGACATACAACCTGAAAATGGATCTATTTCCACTTGCATGTTGTAAATGGATGAATGTGGAACACATAGTGCATTCTTATTGTCTTCTGGATTTAAATGCAAAGCCCTTACAAGTTAATCTCCCAAGACATTTACTATTTTACATGCATTTAATGCGTTTTCCATCATTTTTATATTATTTTCCACCTTTGACAATACTATGTGTTTGGTTTTTTAATTTTTTTTTTTTTATTTCAAAGTGAGTTATTAAGTCTGATTTGCATTTGCTGGGCTCCAAGAAGTTCACCATTATCACAAAGGGTTAAGTTAATTTTAACTACGGCCTAATCAAACAAGTCCACTTTTTATCCAAATAAGGTATTTCTTGATCATACATTCTAGATTATCAAAAGGATACTGATTTTTGTCTTGAATATCCTATGCTGAAAAAAATTCTAGTAAACTTATTGAACATTTTGACCTAGAGAGAGAAAATGGATCTAGTAGTTCATTCAGCATTCATAGGTACAGACTTATAAAAATACAAAGAATTATGAAGGCAAAAAAAATGAGACATAAATTAATATACATTATATAACTACTGTACACAGAACACTATTCTTGAAAGGACTCAGCAGAATAATACTAGATATGTGCTTTCTTGTATCTGGTTATCCGAGGCTCATTATAGCAGTTCCTGGGTAAAACACAGACATTGCAAACTCAGTATGTCCAAAATTAAATTCACCATTACAGCATTTCAATTTTTTTCTTATTTTTGCAGTCTCATTTAGGAACATCAATGTATACCCTATTATATTAGCTAAGAATGTGGGAGTTGCCCTTTTCCAACATGCTTAAGTATCCACCCCATCCCCATCCCCACCCTCTTATTTTGCCTATCCGGGTGAATGTATAACCTCTAAGAGAGTCTTTTTAAACACATTTAGGATGCCATTTGACTGTGAAATTGTAAAGAATAGTGCAACTAATAATCAAGGGAATGAGTTCAGGAAAGTTTTCCTTCTAGTCTCTCCCTCCATTCACAACACAAAATCAAGACCATATATGGGGTGCTAAATCTGATTTTTATTAGAATTTGGGTGATTTTAAGAAGAAACAAGTGGGAATCAAGACGGGAGGAAAAGTGCTCGCACACTCCCCAAAAAACGCCTTATAGAAACAGATCTGTCACCCTTATTTGCTTTACATGGACTGTAATAGAACAAGATGTGAGGAAACATCTGTTGCCTTTTTAAAAATAGTACTCTGATATTTTAAAAGAATAGTGACAGAATTAGGAGAATCTAATTTTCATAGTTAGGCACAGCAAACACCTATGGAATGAAAATGGTAGAATAGGTCTAGCACAGATCACACTTTGGGGTTGAGGATTGATCTGCGGGCATGGCTATAGGTACCTGCTTGAGACAATGCTTAGAACCTGGGCTCTGTACTCAGGTTGCCTGAATTTACTGACTTTATTCCTTATTTGCAGAATGCCATAAGGCAAGCAATGAGTCCTCAACGTCTCTGTTGGCATAATACTGTTATTGACCTTATCATGTTTAGAGATAAATGAGAGAAAGGAAACTTGGGGAGGTGGTCCAGACCCTGGCATGCAATCTTATTTGCTAAATGTATGCTCTTGTTTTTAAAATTAGCTGAAAAACAAATTCCTGTTAGACCAGGTAAGGAATTTAATGGAATCTCCAATGTGAACAGCAAGGTCTTTAAAGAATAAAAGATTGACTGGTCTTTTCAGCAGAAAGTGATAGCTATGTAAAGCTGGCTGGTCTGTGGAATGGGTGAGGTGTGGTTACCTTTTTAGGCTATTTTAAAATTAGCCAGAACTCAGATAAAGCTTCTTAGAGCACTAATTGGAGGGATTGAATCCCTCCTGAAAATCTAATTGTGGTTAGAGTTGGGTAGTAAAAGTACTTAAGACAATGTAAGTACTTCAGTATGAGAGAAATCCCTGCCCTGAGGGAGAATCCAAACCAGGAAAAGAGTCTCAAGCCAAAGGCACTGGGAAAGGTTAAGCACCCAGTGAGAACATACTTTAGGCCAAATTCCAGCAGGATCTAGGTGCTGTGGACCCAAGGTTGTCTGGATGGAGAAGCTCACCAGCAGTCATGAGGTGAACCACATGGGGCCAGGCACAGAGGTCAAGCTTCCATCCTACAAAGGAAACAGGCACAGGTTCATGTTGGATGATAGGTAGTAACCTCACCGAAAATGAGCCCAGACACTCAGCTATGCTTCACAGGAGCTATGCTGTGCAGTGGTGTTAGATGTTGGGTTTTAGATGATACTGGATAAAAACTCTGTTTTCCCTTATTACAGGTACTCCTGGCCTCTGTAGGCTTCTGTTCCCTCACTTATGAGAGTAAAAATAACTTTCCCTTCTGAATTTTTGAAAATTAAGTCACACAATTTAAAGAACTAAGGCAATGTCAGGTGCATAATAAGACCTCAACTAATACTGGTGATTATTATTAGAATTTCACATATTTATTTATACAACTGATTTGAAAATATCACAGCTATACCATAAATCATAAAATAAAATCAAATTATGCTGTTGGTGTTCCTAAGCTTTATATAAAATTTTTGTCTTGCTCTTTCAAATGTCTTTTCTTTAGGAAGTAAATTTTTCGCATAAACAATGCCAATTGGAAATCCGATCTTGGAGTCATTTGGGATTAGCACAAAGGATATCTTTTGTAAATAAAAATTCTTATGCTGATAATTATCTAAATCACAAAAGAGAGAGTCTAGGAAAAACAGTAAAATTTATCCTTTGGCAATTCAACTATTTAAAAAGTCACATTCTGTACTGATAATTTTAGATTGAGCTTGTGGTCTCTGTATAACGTTCAAGTTTAGTCACCTGGATTCCTCATCACCTCCCTGCAATCTTGCTACAAATTCAAGATCTATCTGCTTTCGCAGGTGGCTTGGATGAAACCACTGGATTTACATTTCAGAGCTATGTCACTTTCATCCAATGTATTGGTTTTATTCATAGGATTCCTGCATCAGGCTCGGAGAGCAAATGGGTTCTGAAGAAGAGTCAGGCTCTCATATTTTTATGTCTATCTGAAAATGGAATATGTGGTAAAAATCTCCAAATTACTCCTTCTCTTCAGAGTCATTCAATTCTCCCAAGACTCACTCTTTGGGATTCATTTAATAATACTGTAGACATAACTTGTGTTGTTTTACTTCTACTAATTCAATTACTCCAAATGAAATCTACTAAACTAGCCCTGACATATCATTCTCCCCTCCCTCTTCCCATAGCACAGAATAGAATTAACTAGTCTTATGAATGAATATTGTTCATTTCTGAAGCCTGACAGGCTTACAGGAAACTGTCAGTTCATCAAGGAGAAACAAGAGGGACTTTTCTTTAGCTTCTACAGAAATAATGACTGATCTACCTCTAATTGTCCCAACATTTTGCTATGTTGTCTCTGTCTTTATTTATACTTCGACCTGGGGAGGCATGATGACAAAGACTAAAAAGTCAAATTCTATCCTATAACTGTCTAGGAGATGGTCAAGTTTCAAATGGTGTAAGTCTCAAAATCATTGTATCCATCAAGTCTTCAGATAGTCTTGCATTTCATTAATCCAGTTGTTATCAGCCTTTGGTGATATCATCATTTATGGATGGCTAGTAAAACAAAGACAGTAAATTGTTCATTCACAGAGCTTTGAATTGGGCCTGGAAGAGTTCAACTGAATATTTCCCAGATGATGCTGATGCCATTGGTTTAAAGACAGTACGTTAAAACGACTGCACTAATTCCATGCTAGGCTTCTCTCTTAACATGAGTAATCTATAGTTTGCTTTAATCATAGCTTTAGAAATTTTGGCTGTATAATATAAACATTTGGGGTTAAGGAATTATTGTGATACACACACTTTTCACAGTGTAATAGAGGGGTACAATGAAATGAGTTACTCTAACCCGTTTGAGTTTATGTCCAAAATATCAATTATATGTCCACTGAATGCTGACTCTAATCAATGAATATCTCTACTTCTCCATACCTGTGTAGGATTGGTGTGAAATTTACCTTTAATTTTTTGCATGGTAAATTTTTTAAGTTTTTGGCATTAAAAAGGATTTATAAAAAGCATCATCCACTGTTTTTCCAATGATCAGATTCATTTGATTGTCATTGTTCATTAATTTCATGTAACTTTTAAAAACTTTAATATAGACCAAGAGTAGCAAGAATAATGGCATCCAAGAGGTATTAGATCCAATTTCTGATGACATTAGTCACTGCATGGAGCATGTTTTGGTTAAAAGATATAATACAAGGCCAAAGGGAATGGCTGTTATATAAGAAAAGGAACTTAGTGCTCCCCAGGTTAAATACATTGGCAATCACCAAGCCCTAAGAGGGTCCTGTGCTTCATTTCAATCCCTTAATGCAGCCACAGCCTTTGCCTTAAAGCTTATACAACAATCTTAACATCTTAGAGTGGGATATCTTGGAACATCCTTGGTTCTTTCATTTAACTTAATGGCTACTTTTCATTATTTGATACTATAAGAAGTTTGATGAATGACCAAATTGTGTTGAAACCTCCCTGAGACAGAAGTAAAACTTCCAGTTCAGCAGTTCCTTTTTTTCTTTCACTGGTGCACCTGTAGATTCCTGGCTGAAATGAAGTATGAAAAATGTACTTTGGAATTTTCCCAGCTCTATGGTTCAGGCAGTGGAATGACCTAGCATGCATTATATACCTTCCTGTCTGTCTAGGCCTGAGCAGAAAAGAATTAACCTAAAAAAAAAAAAAATCCCTGGTCTGGTGATGGGCCTCTAAATCTATTCAAAAAGTGTGACCAGTCAGAGCATTTTTAAGAGCTTTTGCATCCAATAGGGTAGCAGTATAGGCCAGTAGTACAATGATTAAGGATTTATTTCTTATGCTGTGTAGACCAGCAAAAGTTACAGGATCAACTCTCTCATTGTGAAAGGGAAATAATGATTCCTACCTGATAGTCATTGTGATACTTAATGAAGATATACTTGAAAAAAATCTTAGAACGGTTTTTGTTACTTAGGGCGTACTAAATATTTCATTATCAGATGGTCCTACTAAATGCTGTCTAACCCACAACATCCAAACACAATTATTGATATTTTAATTGGAAGTAAAATCCAATTGGAATTAACAAATACTCCAGGCTAAGTTGGTAAAATCCAGAACACAATAAGTCATTCCGGTTCTTAGTTTCTTTCATCTAATCCTGATCTCAGATATAAAAATAGCATCTAGGTAGAAAAATACTTACATAATTTGAACTGTGAAATGGAATTGTAATTCTTCATAATCTTTTATTCTTCAGTGTCTGTCAAATGCTTTTCCAATATTTGAGTTATTGTCCGTATTACTAACTAGCCTAATATAACCACATAATGCAATAATATATATTTCTCTTTGAGAAACCTTTGCTACTTTGGAATTCTTACAGGCTACAAAGAGGGCTTTGTCGTTAGTAGTATCAGGGATTTTAGAAAGCTATGTACTCTTTTTTGTTTACTTTGAGACTAAGTGAAGGCAGATGGCTGATGGGTAGTATGTTCACCTTATTTTGTGATAATTTTTTTTTTTTTTTTACTTTTTGGTAACAAGCAACCAGCGAAATGTTGTTTTAACTGTGAAACTGCACCACTGTCTTTTAAATTTGGAGCCTTGATTAACCCAAGTGATTCTTCTTCTTCTCCTACGATAGCTGGACAGTGCCACATCACTTATCCAGGCAGCTAAAAACCTGATGAATGCTGTTGTGCTCACGGTGAAAGCATCCTATGTGGCCTCAACCAAATACCAGAAAGTCTATGGAACGGCAGCTGTCAACTCCCCGGTCGTGTCTTGGAAGATGAAGGCTCCAGAGAAGAAGCCCCTTGTGAAGAGAGAGAAGCCTGAAGAATTCCAGACACGAGTTCGACGAGGTTCTCAAAAGAAACATATTTCGCCTGTGCAGGCCTTAAGTGAATTCAAAGCAATGGA
This sequence comes from Cavia porcellus, assembly GCF_034190915.1. Classification (NCBI taxonomy): domain Eukaryota; kingdom Metazoa; phylum Chordata; class Mammalia; order Rodentia; family Caviidae; genus Cavia; species Cavia porcellus. The sequence goes on from NW_026947501.1 coordinate 33,708,296, forward strand.
TTCCTTCTAGGACGATAGGCTTTTAACAAGAAAGCCTTTTCTTTCTTTCTTTTCTTTTCCCTTCTTTTTCCTTTTATTTCCATTTTTGTATGCATACCTGCCGACTTGTATGCCTCTGGCATGGGGACGCTAAAGGAGCAGTGTCTGTTTGCATGTAAGATGAGATGTGGTCAGAACTGCTGATCCATCTGTAGCCTGGAGAGAGGACAGGGGATTCCTGTCCTGAGTTGCCACAGACCTGTCCTTTGCAACATTCTTTTCAAGTTGGGCAAAGAGTTCGCATTGTAACGTTTATGGGAGCGGGAGGGATGGGGAAATAAACTTAACTCTACAAAAGCAAACTCTAATGCATGCAAGAATCATTAGGTTGGCAGGTATATTCATAAGTGAAAAACCTGGAAGTGTAATGGTAGAACATAAAACTTGTATTGCTTCTGTTTCAGTGCAAAAATGTACTAGCCAATATGCTTAAGTGTGCGGCCCACAAATTGAACAATTTAACTTTGATATCACAGCCATGATATTATATGGATTTTTAACTGAGGAGAAACTGACTCATCCAGCCTAAAATGCTTTTAATCTTCATTTTATTCTTTCTCTTCTGGTAGTGCCATTACTAGTGCTCATGTTATAATTTTTCCCCTTTAATGAAAATGATTGACACTTATTTGAAATGATTCAAATCTTTCCGGGGCACTGGAAGCACAATGTGGTGACCAACATTTCTTTCCTTTCTTTCTCTTTAATTTAATTATGATTTTGCTAGGAATAGAAGGTCCAGTGGGGGAATGTTAGAGGAATGGAAATTGACAATGTGAAGGTCTAGAGGCAAACACATAGGTTTAGGGTGGAGTGCTGGTATCTAACATGCCGTTGTATTCACTAACTCAAAATAAACACATTTAATCTTGATATTTGAAGAATGTCTCTTTTATTTAATACGTATTTAATACAAGAATTGAGCATCTTCTTAGACATTAAAATTCTTTTGGGGGGGTTTTAGACATTAGAAGTAAAATAGAGGCTAAAAACTAAAATGCTTTGATTTTTTAGAAATTGGAAGTAATATAGATGCTATCACATAATTCTTTCATTCATATTTAGAGTGAAAATATTTCTTTTATTCTACTGTTTGGGTTCTCATTTGTCTTCATTCACTTTCAAAATAAATCTAAAATAAGAAATTTTGCATTGACTTTTCTGGGCTATGGTGGGCCCTGAGCTAAACCTTATGTGTTTCATAGAGATGGATAAACCAAAATTTTCTTACAGAGAAGCATATTCATTTTGTAATATTTTATTTTTTCTCTGAATTGGAAAGCAAGGCCTTTGTTACATTGCTAATGAAGGGTAAACTGAAGGGTATAACAAAGCACTGTTTCTCACCTCAGTGAAACCCAAACTCCTTCCTTAGACTTATTTCTATGATTTATCACATCACTGTATCTGTAGATGACTTCCGGTAAAATACGCCCATATTCCATAGCAATGTAATAATGTATTGAGAATCATGAACACCCAAACATTAACCCGTGTTTCAAGTCCCAAAGGAAAGGAATGGAGAGTTGTTGGAAGGATGAAAACTTAGTTCAAAATCTAATTTGCAAATGGTTCTGCTCAGAACTTCTTACCACAACTAAAATCACCACCACAACCAAAAACATGCCTTTAGTGGAGAAGCCACTCGAACTTTTAACACCAGTCATTAGAGTACAGATAATGATTTTGCCCCCTCAGTATGCACAAACATTCAGAGAGGCACCAATGACATTCTTTGCAGAAGTTTAAGTGCTTCTTCTTTAAAAAACCAGGCACTAGGATGAATATACTAATTATCTATTTGTGGGACACTTCCCTATTACAGCATAACTAGGGCCTCAAAGCAACCAGCTTGCCTCTTCTGTCCATTGACCAGAACAGCACAAACCATGTTCTCAATTCTGAGAGATCTGAAAATGAAAACAGCAGTGTAAGTATTCTGTTGAGAAGCTTTCCCCTAAAATAGCCACTGATTCTATATTTCACCTCCCTGGCAGAATCTTCAGATTCTTGGGAAATCTCCTTTCTCTATAAAATTGAAAGAAGTAAAGAGACAAAGGGGTTAGACACATGAAAGAAAAGTCAGGTGAACATATTGATGATGAGTATGTGCAGAGTCAACCTAACACTATTCTTAAGTCCCCTGAATGAAATATAACTAGCAAAATTAACTCTAGGTTCATACATTGTTCTTCTATCACTTAGTGGGTCAAAGAAGAAGTCTCTGACAAGAACCTTTTAAAACTCAAAAATCTTTCGGAGAGATCCTAAAAAACACATCTATCCAAAGAACATCTAGAGAGAGAGTGCCCTTGATTTTGACTTATAAAGTATTAATTGTTTTAATACATGTTTATAAAGAATGCTTGTTCGTGTGTTTTCTGGAAATCAGTCCCAGGGTGATATTTCTAGTCTTTGATTTCAGTTTTTATTGAGCAAACATCATCCTCATCATGTGTACTACTCATAAGAACAGTGGCAATGAAAAAAATGGTTCTGCACAAAGATAATGGAGATATGTTGATGAGCGCACTATATCAGTAAAATATGTGTTGGAGAAACACAGTCTAGGTGGGAAGTTATTACATGCAGAGAAATACATAAGCCAAAAATGAGACTCAAAGTACCAAATGAAAAAGATAGAAAAATACATTGTCAAGATAAAAGAACCCAAGAAAACTTTAGTATTTTGGGAAAGATAATGAAAGAGATAGGATTTGGAAAGGACTAAATAATATATATATTCTTAATAAAAATTATAAATGAATGCACTCAAAGGAATGAGGAGAAAAACTTCAATCAAAAGCATTAAATATAAAGTATGATAAACCAGGGCGATCCATAAAACATAGGATTTATGAAAGGAACCAGCAAAAAATAAATGTGAGGATACAGATGAAGCTAACCAGTGGAGGTTTTGAAGGAGCATAACCATTATCCAACAGATCATATGAAGCTTTCAAGCAGGAAACTTGATGTAAATTCCTACAATGGAAATGAAAATGTGTGGATACGGGAGAACTGAAAGGGACTGATGCTCTTAGAAGGCTTTTTTTTTTTTTTTTTTTTTTTTGGTACTGGGGATCAAACTCATGACTTTGCATTTGCTAGGCAGGCGCTTATGCCACTGAGCTAAATTCCCAGTGTAAAGGGATGTTCTGATAGGTTACAGGAATTTACAAAGAGTCCTTCGATAATTAGCTATGCAGCAAGAGAACAACTGCAGTATAAAATTTCTTCAGAGAGACTAAAGAGTTAGAAAACAAGAGTATCTAAAAAGCTACATACTAAATCATAGACATGTAGTGTTTTTGAGCAAACTGAGTAATGGATCCCAAACAAATGGATTATTTTCTGAAGTGGCAACATTTTTGGATGGATATAGGAGGATAAATATTTCTGATTGGAAGAGAGTAATCTGAATTTCCTTCAGTTACTCTTCAAAAACTGATACTTTAGATAAAGATAATTTTTCCTAAACATCCAGATTTCCCACAGAAACACAGATTATGTACTGAGAATCAATACATTTTCTTTATTACTGTTGAAGAGGATGAAGTCAACTATTCAGAAGACAACTCTGAAACCTGGTACTAGTTTCACTCATGGGGAATTAAGCTATATAAGCATCATTATGATGGGCTCCACTTTTAGTATCTGGACATGTAAGACACCATGTAGACATTTGAGCCATGAAATAAGGTGTACATCAGAATTCACAAGGAAAGCAAGTTTTCAAAAATTTTGACTTGATTTAATAAATGATACTCTCCCCATTTACTACAGAAATGTTACAAATATATCCAATTTTTATTTGCAGGTGATCACATGTTACCCAAATTAAAGAGGTCACCACTTTTCACTTGAATATTATGGCACATTAAAGAGAAAAGAGAGGGTATTAAGTTAACTACAGAGACCTGGTAAGGTGTCCTAGAGCAGTGACATCAGAAAGGTGGCACATCAGGAAGCTCCAGGTCTGTTCCCCTATAAAAACAACATATTTTGGCAACAGTACCTTTATAGGAACTTCAGAAATAGTTAAGGATTTATAGCAACCAAGGAAAATTTAGTATAGTAGAAAATTCTAGAGCATGTTTTCCTGACTCTGTACTACTTTAGTATAGGTCGTTATTCAGATACCAAATATATGTAATGTACAAAAGACTTATTTTAGATCTATAACAAGAAAAGACTATGATACAGGAATCAAAATACCAATAAGATATAGTAATTATAAACATATATGTACCAAATATTAGTTCCTAGATATATAAACCAAAATTTGACAGTTTAAGTGGTTCAATTCCGTATCATCCTTCTATGCCTTTGAAAGTTAAAGTTGTTAATTTATGGTTATAACTTTTTAATGTAAAATTTTGCAACTTTAATTTTTTTCTTTAGTATTGTTTTCACAGTATCCAATACATTTTGCTATTTTTTATTTTCACCCATCTAAAGGTATGTTCTAATTTTCTTTCTGATTTTTTTTCCCTTTGGTCATTAATTCTTTAAAAGCATGTTGTTTAACTTCCACATGTTTGTGGAAATTCAAGTTGACAATAATTGTAGGAAATCTCAATATCAAACCTTCAATAACCAGATAATGCTTCAATAACCAGATAATCCACTTATTGGTACACTCTTATAATACCAGCAATTGGAAGACCGAGGCAGGAGTATTGCCACAAGTTTGAGGCCAGCCATTATATCTTTAAAAAAGATCAATGATTAGTAAGGAAATAGAAGATTTAAACAACATGCAATAATTGGACTTGACAGACATGTGTAAAACCCACTGCTAAAAACAGAATACATATTTTCTCAAATGTATAGAGAATATACTCCAGATCAGGCTGTATACTGTAACACAGTAGTCTTCATAAATCTCTTCAAAATGTGCAAAATATCTTTTTCATCAAATTTGAATAAATCTAGAAATCAATAGCAAAGTGAAGATTGGTAGATCTACAGATATGTGAAAGATAAACAATACACTCAATCAACAAATGACTGAAGAAAAAAAATCACACAGGAAGTTAGAAAAATATCCTTAGACTACTTAAGTCCAAAACCAGAAAAACATATGGGATTTTATGTAAGCAATAATAAAAGAGGAATATACACACATAAATGTTTACATTAAAGTCACTAATTGGGTATCACTAGTTAGAACACTAGCCTAGCATTCACAAGGCCTTAGGTTCTATCCCAAGCCATCCTATCAAAAAATCACTAACAATTTTAAATTTTATTCAATGATACAGAAATACAATAAGAAAGTAATCCAAAAGCCAGAACAAGTATAAAGGACAAACACACTGGCCCAGTTTGAAGTGAGACACCCATCTTCTCCTGATCTTGGACATCAATGATCCTAATCTACAGACTTAGGTCTTAAACTGGGATTCATACTATTGGTTTCTTGGTCACAGTTTTTAGATTTGGGCTAGAACTTGGTGATATCAGGCCTCTGGCTAGCAAATGGTAGACCATGGAATATAAATTCTGTAATCATAGTGATCTAATTTCTCATAATAAAACTTTGTCTAAACCTATATGTCTATACCTGTCTATCTATTTTTATTAGTTTATTTTTATTCAGAGAACCTTCACTGTAAAAAAGGATATAATATAGATTAATTCATAGATGTACAGAATAATTCAGAAACAATAAAAACTGATCAACATCAATAGTGTCTCTTTCAATGCACCAACAAAAGTAGTACACTTTTACTAGATTGAGTGTGATGGTGCAAATAATAAAAAAAAACATAAAAAAGAGTATTCTAGATTTCACAAAAATAAAAAGGCATAAAAGACTACTGTAAGAAGTTGTGTGCTAAAAAAAAATTGAGTAGCCTGGTAGAAATGTATATTTTCCAAAAACCTAACAAGCAACATTGAATCACAAGGAAATCTGAACTGAATTGGTAATCCCAAACTTTCCAAAAAATAACCCCAAGACCAGCAATTCACCAGTGAATTCTGCAGATCATTTAGTAAAAAATGAATACTAGTCCCTCTCAAGCTCTTGCAAATATTTGAAACCTCCAACTCATTCCATAAAGCTATTATTATGTTGTTAAAGCCAGATAAGCACATTATAAGAAAACTGCAGACTGATATTCCTGATTGATATTGATCAAAAGTACTAGAAAACAAGTCAATAGGATATTACAGTTTATCTTCTCTGAAATTCATGTGGAAATTTAATTTCACTTACAAGATATTAAGAGGTGGAACCAGGTGGACAATTAAGAGGTAATCAATTATCTGCTTTCATAAATTGGTTAATCCATTCATGTGCAAGATTAATTAATTGAAAGGCTACTTGTTTATTTTTAGTGTGAGTGTGCTATAAAAGCTAGTTTTGCTATTTCATTTGTATGCTGTGCACTTTGAGATGCTGCCACAAAAGAAGCCATCCCCAAAGGAGTTCCTTTAGACTTTGACCAAAACCAAGAAGAAAAATCAGCCTCTTATAATTTGGTCTGTGTATTATTAGCATTGGAGAAATGGAAATATACACTCTAATCAGGACAAATTCACGGTTGAAATTCAAGGATGGTTCAAAATACAAAAATAACCAACATACTACTTTGACAAAAAGACCCACTTTATAATGAGAAACAGTCAACAACTGGGATTAGAATAAAACAACCCTAAAGCAAGAAATAACTTTATATGGGAAACTCATAGCTAATCTCATAAGTATTATTAAAGACAAAGGTTTTCTTCTAATAAAGGAAGTGTACCTATCTTCACTGCTTTGGTTCAACATGGCATTAGAAGTCATAAATAAATTAGTTAAGAAAAAGAAAGATATCCTAATTGGAGAGAAAAGAGTAAAATTAATTCTGTTTTCATATGACAAAGTCTATGATGTAGTATACCCTAAACCCTGTCTTAGTTACATTTACTTGTCACTGAGACAAAATACCTGATGCCCAAAGTTGGGAAAGGAAAGGTTTATTTCTTACAGTTTTTGGAGGTTTCAGTCCATACTCGACTCCAAGGCAGGGCAGTATGGTGGGGCCGCAGTCATGGTGGCTGCAAGCAGCAAGGCAGAAACAAGCATGAGAGAGAGACACATACACCTTCTTCTTGCCATTACATTGTATGCTGGCTCCACCCCTATGGCCGTGTAGCACCCCTATGGGGGTGTAGCACTGACATCATCAATCCAACCTCTAGACAATGAACTAATCACAAATGCAAGCACATGAGGCTCGGGGGCCAGCAACATAAACCATGAAATTCTACCCCAGGACTCATGTATATCCTTCATACAAAAGATATTTGGCCCATCTCCAAGAGTTGCCAATTCCTAATATTTTCAGCACTGCTGAAAAGTCCAAGTCCCAAGTCTCCGCCAATATCTATGGCAAACTCTTAACTGGAACCTACTGTACAAATGAAAAAAGGTTAAACATTTCTGAAATGGAAAGGCACAAGATAAGCATTATCATTTCAAAAGTTACAAACAGGGGAATATAAAGCATTGGAAACAAAGCAAGTCCAACATCCAGCAGGGTCAACATTAAGTCCTAGAGTTCCATGCTCAGCATTTGAAGCAATCTGGTTGCAAGCTCCAAAAGGCTTGGATGATTCCACCCCTACAGCACTTTCAGGGATTTCAGCTCCCACAGCTTCTCTCTTAAACCCTATCTGCTCACTTTTTGCAGCTTTTCTTGGATGACCCAGGTTCCCGGCTTTCCCAAACCTTTGGGGTCTCCATCGTACCTTTGGCTTCACCTTTTCATCTTTACAAATTTCCCTCTCAGAAGCACACTGCTTGGCCTCATATGCCTGTGCAATCGAGGTGGAAGCTGTCTTACCCTCTGAATTTGTGCATTTTCCTTGCACCTAAAATCAGCACCATGTGGAAGCTTCCAAAGTTTGCTGCCAGCTGGAGCAGTAGCCAGGCTTTTCTCTCTCTTAGCTGTAGGGGTCAATTGCCTGTGTGATTGGGCTCTGTGAACCTGATTGTGAAGAAAAGCTTCCCTACTTTGCCACCATTCTGAAACCTCATGTGGCCTCCATCACCATTCTGGAACATGGTGCTCTGCAGCTTTCTCCTCTGGGAAAAAAATTTTTTTTTCACTTTTGCAGTTTTTTTTTAAATTTTATTTAAGGAGAAAATAAAAAATAAAGCAGAGAAAGAGTACAAGTTATACAGATTTACAGGAAAAAAAACAGTAGGAAATCACTAGTTAATGGATTACATATTGTCATCTTAGCAATAATTGTTCAAGTCATAAAATTAAAGCTTGTAAAGTGGACATTCCAACAGTGAGACTGCAAACAGTTCTGTTAATGATCCAATAAAACTCAGTGATATCATTTTCTATCTTATACACTTAAATATACATGCAGTTATATCGTTTAGAGAACTTTCTTTTTCTCTCTTTTGTACATAGACAATTACACATTTTGGGTTTTGTTGCTCCGACAGTTCTTATTACTTTTTTGGAAGGGAGTAGAACCAAATGTGACCTAACGGAACAGAGTCAATTAAATCAAAAGGGTGGACATAATAGATAATGTAAAAGCATAATACAAGGTGATCAATAATGGTTACCATAATGCCTCCTGCTATCTCTAATAGAATTGCCTATATCATCAGTTATAATAAAATTAAACAAAACAGTAAAGAACAAAACTGACAAAACCAAAACACTGGAGACATTATAGGTCTTCAAAAGTAGATAAAAGTCAACGAGAATGGGCATCATAATGAATCTCACTATCTTCACAGCTGTTGCCTAAACTTTTGAACCTGGTACTATCAAGCAAAACAGAATAGGGGGACATCAGTCAAAAACAAGATGGTGAGAGTAATACAGGGCTTTAAGTCAAGATAATGGAAAGTCAAAGTTGGTTACTATAATATATCCTGCTATTTTTTATTTATTTTTCCCTTAATTAAAAGGATAAAAAGAAAACAGTAAATAATGAAGTGGAGATTGAGATAAAAGAGGGCATAACAGCAAAACAGCGCAGATCAAAACATAACCATTTAAGCAGATTAGTGTTTCACCACAAGATAATCCTGACATAAAAGTAGTTACCATGTTGTCTCTTTCCTTAAAATCTTTGAGTATAACTTCGTATACTGTAGCATCAAGTATATCAAAACAATGTAAAAACATTTAAGAGAATGACAGCATTACAAGGTATTTAGAATCAACTAACAGAAAATGAACAATGGTTTCTGTATAATCTCCTTGTCTTTAAAAGTTTTTGCTTATACTATCGTACATAATAGAATCCAATAAGATACAACCTGTTTAGACCAATGGAGACAGAAGAACAAAAGCTTGATGAGACTTCAAAACAAGATGATACTAAATCAGTATTACCTATTAAAACATCATTTTCTCCAAAATAGCTGTTCTTATCATCCAATCTTCTCTGCTTCATTTCTGTTGAGCTTTTTTTCTGTCATTAGTTGTCAGTTGGTCTTCTTCGTTTTGTTTTCTGCTCCATTCATTGTGGCCTCTCTGCCACTATTTCTGGATTCTTTGTATTTTTCTTTTTTAGAATATCCTGCAGTATTCTCTGTAGAGTTGAATTGGTGGTTGCAAATTCCCCTAGTTCCTCTTTATCCTGGAAGCACCTTGTTTTTCCATCAATTTCCAGGGATAGTTGTTCAGGATATACCAATCTTGGCTGGAGATTATTATCTCTCAAAGCTTGAATTATTTCCCCCCATGCTCTTCGTGATTTGATGGTTTGTGCAGAGAAAACTGCTGTAATTCTGATGGGTGTTCCCTTGTAAGTGGTCTGTTTCTTGTCTCTGACAGCTTTTAATATTCTGTTCTTGTATTGAATTTCTGGAATTTTTATTATTATATGCCTGGGTGTTGCTCTGTTTGGGTTGTAGGTGGCTGGGGTTCTGTATGCCTCATACAACTGAGTATCTTTACCTTTTGCTAAATTAGGAAAATTCTCCTGGATTATTTCTGTGAGTAGCTTTTGTAGCTCATTTGTTTGTGTCCCTACTTCTTTTATGTTCTTAATTCTTAAGTTATGGATCCTCTCATCATCTTCTAGTCTTTGTATTATTGCTGTTTGTTTCTTTGTTACTTTTAAGAAGTTTTTCATTTCATTCTCCCATATTACAAATCTGCCCTCCAGTTCAGATAGTCTGTCCTTAGTTTCTTTCAAGCTGTTATGCCAGTTTTCGATAGAGTTTTTAGTTTCCTGGTAGTCTCTTTGAACCTGCTTCACGTATTCTATGCTTTCTCTATTTTCTCCATCAAACAATTCTCCCCTCTTTTTCTGTTCTTCCATTCCACCGTCTGTTTTTTCTTGGGTGGTGCTTAATATTTCTCTAACTATTCTGCTTATTTCTAGCTTCATTCCTGAACTGATCTATGAGGCTCTCTAGATGGCGCTTTATGTCTATTGGTGTGGTGTCTGCTATTGCCTGTTTCTCAGGATTGGGGGCCGAGGAGCCTTTCTTGTTGCTGCCTCTTTCCATATTCTTTGTTCCTTATATATGCAAGCTTATATAGGAGGCCCAGCTTCCCTCCCTGTCAGCCACAGCCTGATCGAATTGCGCCGGCTAGGTGTTCCCGCCCACCGCAGCACACCGGGAAATTGTAGACCAGGCAGCCTACTCGGGGCCCGCCCCTCCAGGCCACCCTCAGGCTCTGGGATCTGGGTTGTGCTAGCCCACTGGGTCTCCACCAGCAGCATCACGTAGGCTAGGCACTTCTCACCAATCCCGCTTGAGAGGGGGATACGTGGCTGAAGTCGTTGCAGCGCCCTGCTCCCGCAAGTCTGCCCAGTCCCAGAATGTCTTCCACTGGAGTCTCATTAAACTGTGGGAGAGTGTCAGTTTCTCTCACTCACCTCACCGCAAGTCAATGCATAGCTCCCCGCCCGTCCTGTTTTCCACTCCGTTCGCCGATTCCCGTTCTCAGGTCTCTCTCTCTGCCGAGCTGATGTAGACGCAGCCACTGCACGGTGGGAAACCCAAATCGCAGCTTCCAATGGCCCGGGCTCCAGCTTCCACACTGAGGCCCCTCTGTTCCTGTTCTAGCACCAGGACTTCCAAGTTGGTTTCTCTCAGCCCAGTTCGTTCCTGAGTCAGCAGAGCATATCTCCACCTGCTTATGACTCCTTGCTCTGCACCATTCCTGAATTCTAAGCTGAGTCTTTCAGAGAGCCTCTGTAGCTGCTGCTATCTGTCCGCCATGTTCTCCCGGAAGTCCACTTTTGCAGTTTTGAGCCTGCAAAGAGTGGAGACCCACTGCTTCCTGGGATGTCCCTTGGTCATCTTTCTTATCTCTCTGTTTCTTCTCAGCAATCAAAGTGTCAGCTCTATCTTTACAATCCACAGCTTTACTGGAGTTTTCCTTCTGGCCAAACTCACAGCACTATAAATTGTCCTGCTGGTTTCTTTGCTATTGATTTGCAACATAAAGCTGCCTAAAAGCCCCAAAATAGCCATGCCACAGCTTCAACATTTGACTGCCTTGAAATTTCCTTTGCCAGATTAATCAGTCCATTGTCCCTTGTCTCAGTCTCAGGCAAAGGCTCTGAGCATGAGAAAAATGCAGACAAACTTTCTGCCAAGAAACACACATCATCGGGAGTAACAACCAATGCAGTCCTTCTTTTCAGCAGAAAACTACTCAGCCTAGTCCTTACCATGAGGTTTTCTATCAGCGTTTTGGTCTCCTGAGCGCTGACCAGAATCTCCTCTACAGAGCATCCTAAGCTGCTCCAGCTGTATGCATCCAGTTGACATGTTTGAACCTTTCCAAACTCTGCCCACAAGCCATTTCCAAAGTCTCTAGAAAAACATGGTCAGGTATAGTCACAGCAAATGACCTTACTCCTCAGTACCAAATTCTGTCTTAGTTTAACTCATTGCTGAGACAAAATACCTGATGGCAAAATTTGGGAAAGGAAAGGTTTATTTCTTACAGTTTTGGGAGGTTTCATCCCATACTCAGCTCCAAGGCAGGGTGACATGGCGGGGCCACAGTTCATGGTGGCTGCAAACAGCAAGGCAGAAACCAGCAAGAGAGACACACTTTCTTCCTGCCATTACATTATATCCTGGATCCACTCCTAGACTAGTTTAGCACTCACACCCAAGTGCTAGACAATGAGCCAATCACAAATGCATGAGGCCTGGGAGCCACCAACATAAATCATGATACCCTCCATGAATAAATTGTAGGAAATATTGAGAAAACAACAATATTGTGGGTTTAAGAACAACATACAGATTATTAGTTGCATTTCTAAACACTAAGAATGAAAAATTCTAACTTGAAATTAGAGAAACAATTCCACTTATTTTAGAAAAGAAAAAAATAGGGATAAACTGAACCAATGGAGTTAAGATGTATGCTCTAAACATCATAAATTTTAGTGAAATGAAAATTAAGTGAAAATTTGTAAAAGTTCATAGAATTGATATTTTTTTTACCAGTACCAGGGATCGAACTCACAACCACGCACTTGCAAGGCAGGCACTTATGCTGCTGAACTAAATCCCCAGCCCCTTAGAATTAGTATTTTTAAGAAAGTTTCATTTATGCAAAGTAATTGCTTTCTAAATTTTGACGTATTTGATATTGTTACTGCTACTATTTTGTTGTTGTCTATCCTGACAATGTTATAAAATCTCAAGATACCCTACGAACCAAAATAAATTTGAAACAAAACAAAGGTTGAGCCTTGTACTTCCTTTTTTCCCACAAACTTACTAAAAACTGTGGTACTCAAAGCAGTACAGTTGGTACAAAGAGAGATATGTTCACCAATGTGTTTCTTTAGAACATCAGTAAACAAACATTGATCGTCAAGTTATTTTTATTAAAAATCTCACAAGCATTCAATAGAAAAGTCTTTTTTAACACAAAATGTTCTTAAAAAAATAATGAATGCACATCAAATGCAAAAATTCATGAAACATGGACCAAAGACTTAGGTTTAAGACCTAAATCTACAAAATTCTGACAAAAAAACATAGGCAAAAGTTCCACTACATTGAATTGATAGCAATTTCTCAGGTACTATACTAAATACACAGTATATAAAGAAAAATATAGAGTTTGGACTATGTCAGTATTTTAAAACTGTGCATTACAAATAGCCAAAGAATATGTGAAAAAGTGTTCAGTATGTGGAACCATTAGTGAAATGCAAATCTAAGCCTAAATGAATTATAATATCATTCCATTTACAATATATAGTATCAAAAAATCCCAAAAATAAATGTTTGTGGGATGTACAGAAAAGGAAAGTCTTATATACAGTTGATGAGAAGATAAATTAGAACTGTCACTATGGAAAATAGTATAGAAGATCTGTAAAAGCTTAAAATACATCTATCATATGATCCAGCTGCCCTACTTCTGAGTATATCTCAATGAAAATGAAATTAGCTTATCAGGGAGATAACTGCCTGGCCATTGTTCTTGCAAGATTATTCACAAAAACCAATACAAAGTCAACCTATTGTTAGTACAGAAATGTGGTATATATGGAGCAGAATGGAGAAGATTGGAATTCTGTCATTTGCCTTCAATTGGATGGAACTAGAGAACATGTTAGATTAAATAACTTAGGAACAGAAAAACAGATACAACATATTGTTTCATATACAAACCCCAAATCTAGCCCAAATGAATGCAGACAAGTGAGTACTACTGGTTGGAAAGATTGGTGGAGGAACTGAGAGGAGGGGAGATGGAGAGTCGGGTAGTAAACCTGCAAGCTGGATAACAGGTACCAAAAGACAGAGAGACAGCATAAGTTCTGGTATTCTACAGTTCACTTTGGAGACTAGAGCTTGTAATAACTTTATTAAATATTTTACAAAGAGCTACAATAAACATTCAACGACTCCAAACACAAAAAAATTTATAAGTAGGTGGCAATAATTTCTGATTTGCTCATTATATTTTATAACGTTATATATGTATATATATATGATATTGTACCCTGTAAATATATATATATAATTATCACATGCTAATAAAAATTGAAGAGAAGAAAATAAAACAAAACCTTGTGTGTCATGAAGCATAATCAACAGACTAAAAAGTCAATACAGTACATGGAAAATAGTTTGTTAATCAAGTACATTTCTCTAAGGTGTTAATACATAAAATATACACAGTATAACATATAATATATAATAAATATCACATGTAAATCTGCTACAACTAAACCTTAACTAAAACTAAAACCTTAAAACTTTGTGGGTTAAGGAACATTTTCAATCGGTAAAGAAAAATCAAATATGTGAACCCCACATTATTTGATAAAGGATTTATATCTTGACTATGTAAAGAACTGCCACAACTCAATAACAAAAAATACAATTAAAAAAGCAAATGATATATCATAAGTATTTCCCCAATAAAGTTATACAAATAATCAATAAGCACATAGGAAAATATTAAAGATAATTATGATGTGGGAAATATAAATAAAAACCACAATGAGATACCAACGCTTTAATATTAGAATGGCTGCTGTAAAAACAAGACAAAGCCAAACAACTAAAACAGATAATAAAAAATCCTGGTAAAGATACTTAGAAGACGAACCCTTAATGCATTAATGGTAAAACTGTAAAATGTACCTAGCTCTGAAGAACTATGTGGCAGTTTCTCAAAAATTTTTCAATAATATATGGTCCAGCAGTTGTATATCACTATATTATTTTCAATGCAAAATAATTGAGATTAGGGTCTCAAAGAGATACTTTCAAAGCAATGTTCATAGGAGCAATGTAAAAGCAATCCAAAGTCCATTGACCAATGTGTGGAGAAATGAGATGCACTCTAACCATGTAGTGGAACATCATTAGGTCTTGAAAAAAAGTGAAATCTGATTCATGCTACAGTACAAATAAGAAAGTTAAGTTATACAATCCAGTTACAAAAAGAACTAAAAATAATGGTGCTGTTGACATGCTGTGCATGCCACTTGTTTGAGGCTTTATCTCTTCTCCTGCAAAGGCATTTTCCATCTTTGACGTGGATTTATAGCCACATAATTAGGTTCACAAAGTGCATCACACTAGAAGGTTACATCAGTGCTATAAAAATTATTCACAATATTTCACTGAAGTAACTTGTGAAAATAATTATGTTAGTATTTATAGAAAGATGTGCTTCCACATGGTATTGACGTGTTAGACCTGATAAATTCAGACAAGATTTAGAAAATGAATGTAATTGTGTAGTCACTATGACTCTTTAGTGAATAAGAATGCTAGAAGAGAATACTTAGACCTCCGCTGAGTCCAGAAGGTCAGGATCATGTTACAGAGATGAAGACTGTTCTGGAAAACACCCTCACTCTTCCATTACTTACATAACTGTCACGGAGAGTGAAGAATGGTTTGATGTCTCAGAATTGATGGCATAGGAAGGTAATTTCATGTGACCTCTGAAGATGCTAATTAATCATTTACTGTCATATTTTGCTAGAGAGTATGTTGGGAGGAGAGGGTTAATACTTTTCAATGGTACAAGCTATATTTAATTTTTTCTATAAAACAGTTACTCAGGCCATTACAAGTAAAGTACAAACTTTGGTCCCTTTCACTCTTAATCTAGCTCATGTCTGTTTCCTTCCTTTTTTAATGTACTGACTAATGTAATTTTATATAACTAGTACATTTTTCTTTACATTGAAATGCATTTGTAATCCCAGAGAAAATACTGCATTCTATGTATTTTTACAATTATTATCTTTTAAAGTGCCTGTTGTAGAGGTCCTGACTAGAGGGTAGAGAAAGCATGCCTCCAGTTTTGTAATTGCAACTATCCCTAGAGTGCTGTAAAGTGGAAAACCCTTTCAAAGACAATAAAGCTGAAAAATAAATCATCTGGGGTACCTGTAGAGAGGCACACTGAAATATGTTCATGTCCCTGACAGACTATAGGGAAATGTGAAGGTTCACCCTGAGTAGGATCAGCTCTAACCTATTTTATATTTGAGAATGCCTCCCTAGTGTCATAAACCAGTACAGTACTGATGATGGTACACTGAGAAGAAGGAGCAGGGCCTGCTTTATCCCACAAAGAAACAGATAAGGGAAAAACAATTAGGGAAAAGAAAAATGTGTCTGAACATCTTTCTGTTTTTATGTTGAGCAGAGTAAGGATTGATAGGGTGCATGTTTGCAATGCTGTGTGATGCGAAGTGGAAGGGATGATCGATACGTAGGAAGAATAAGCCAGGGATCATCTGATATGAATGCCCAAGGTGTGATCCAAATGCAAAAGGCATATTTAAATTTAAACGTTTAATATCCATTAATCTCCCTCAAGACACTCCTTGCTTCAGACATGCTAACCCTATTGCTCTTGCCACCTTCTGGAACAGCTTGGAAGTCCTCTTTTGTGAGTGTTTTTGCAGCTGCCTTGATGCCCTGAATCAATTAAAAACACTTATGACATTTTATTTTCCAATAAAAAATTTATAATGTCTCCTTATCCACAGTATTCACTGGATCTGGCACCTTGAGAATTCTAGCTCTTCCCCAAAGTCAAAAGGACCAAGAACATTAAGAGTTTTGAATTGATTCAGGACATGGAGGAAGCCATGACAGGACAACTGGAGTCATGAAAGAGGACATATGTCCAGAATTGTTTCAGGAAGTGACCAGAAAGTTGGGACAAGGATGCCTGAAGAAAGGGGAAGTATTTTCAGAGGATTAACGACAGTGTATATTTTCCTGCAACAAATTTTAAAAATTAAACATTAACTGAAATTTTTGAACATTGACATTGCCTTTTGATATAGATTTAATTGCAGGAGATATTGCTGAGGATATGGGCCTGTGCATATGATATTTTAAAAATTTTTCAAGAAAAATAAAAGCACAAAAAAGAGACAATGTATTCTGGTTTGGTATGAATAGTTGATTCAAGGTAAAAGGATAGTAATATCCTGTTAATCCGTATCTCATTTTTATATTTTGAGGATAAAGATGGTGATGGACAATCTTCCCTTCATTCCCATATATGACGTATATTCAAAAACTACAGTTAATGTTTTAATTTTTAAAACATTTGTAGTTATAATTATAGTAGATTATAAATTATCCATCTTACAAATTTTCTTTTAGTCCACACATGATATTCAAACATCATATTGACTAGAAGCATGTTCCATGCAATCTCATTCCTTACACAGTATTTACAAACTGAGGATCCTTTTCTTTTTGAGTCTAAGTTTTCAACTTGGTAAACCTGAAGTCTTTCAACTAATTTCAGTCTTCAAGATCCAACCACTTTCTACACAAGCCAAAAAAGCAGGCTATGGTTGGACAACATAATAGGAATCACTAACCTTGTATCTTTTAGTTTTTTAATAGTGATACTTGCCCATAATTTATCATCCTAGAAGTTTCTAGAGTTCTGATCTTCCTGTTTTTCTTAAACTGTTTTTCCATTATCATGAACCAGTGAACCTATATGGGAATTCAGCCAATTTCAAAGTGTTTTTATTCCAACCATACATTTAAAAATCGAAGGAACAAGTCACAGTGAGGATTTACAGAACATTTAACCATTGAAAGATAGTTTTCCAGCAATGTCTGTTTTCCAGCAGATCCTTACCACCCTGCATATGATCAGTGACACATAATGCCATTTTAAATTCCCAGATTAATATCAACAAACCCACAGTAAAAGTAATTTTCACATATTTGGTAATTTTGCTTTGGCCAGGGGTAAGATACTCTATCATACAAACTCTTTTTGAGAGACATGAAAGAAAATTTTACAGTATGTGATTGTGGCAGGTCCCTTTCTTCACTGAGAATGCAAATCTATGTTATACTTCAATGTTGAAATTTTTACTTCTACTCACTAGCTCTAATTAAATTAATTTTTTAGATCAATGTTTTGGTTACTCTTCTTTCCTTGCTGAGACAAAGTATCTGTTGGTCAAACTTAGGGAAGGAAAAGTTTATTTATCTAACAGTTTTTGGAAGTTTCAGTCCATAATCAGTTGGCTCCAAGGCAGGGTGGCATGGCTAAGGGGCAACCATTCATCTCGGCCACAAGCAACAAGAGCCAAAGGGCAAAAAGGCAGAACACACCTCCTTTCCTTCCCTGCTCTACCCCTAGGTGGATGCAGCATTCATAACACCAATCCCAGCACTAGACAACAACCAATCACAAATGCTAGACTCAGCTACCTCCATGAGGGCATGAGGGTTCAGGGGACACCCAAACACAAACCACAACATTCAAGTAATACTTTGGTGGGGTGTGAATCTATTTTATTTCTAGTGACATCATCCTAAATTTACCAGTGCACCTTTAAAGCTGAGATTATTCAGGTATTGCTCTCCTTTACAGTGATTATACTAATTTTATATACAACATTAAGAAGAAACTGTGCCATCTATATAACCATGATTCCATTTTCTGCACTGAAGTCAGGAAGGCTATATCAATACAACTACCTCCTCCCATCATCAAAGCCACTTCTGAACTTCTCAGAATACTACTATGCTTCCTTCATCGATATATTTTTAGATTTCTAAGAAAAAAGCAACATCCTTTTAGTCCACTGGAAGACATATACCATAAGGCAAGAGAGGGTCCAAAAAAACATGGTCCAAAAAAAATCACCCTAATTATATTTCTGTATAAAATTGTGGATTTCTTCCTTTCACCAAGGAAATCTAGGCATATAAATTTACATTACAAATTATCATTGACTTCTTTGAATTAATCAAGAAGATTGTTAAGACTGTCTCCAAATATGCAAGCTAATAGATTGAATCCATAATGTCTAATCAATCCACATATCCTTCTCAACACTGCAGCTTCAACACAATATTTTTCCTGTCATTTTTGGTCAATTGTTATTCCAATTAACTTGTACACATATACTACACAGTTTTTCTGATGTAATTCAGCAAAACCTGAGAGTCTCTAAATGTGTGAACCACTTTTCCTTGGGTCAAATTGGCCTTTTTCTCATGGGACCATAATGGGTTCTGACTTCAGCATTCATTTTAAAAACAATAAGCAATAGTTTTGAAAAGACTCAGTATCCGCTTTGAGGATAATTTTCTCAAGTAACATAATTACAGGTCTTTTAACAGGGAAGGAAATCTTCTCAGACAAAAAAGGAGGGAACAATGCGTTTGAAAGAGAGATTCAAGGGGACTTGGGAATTCAAGGTCACTCTGTTCATTGAAGCACAACTGAACATCACTATCCCAAGTGCCAGGTCATATTCTTTGTTGTTCAGTGCTCTAAATGTAAGAAGTGTGACCAAGATCAATTTACATTGTGACATTACATTTAGAAATTAATTTTCAGCGACTCCAATTCTTTGATTATAAAAGAGAAAAATTTCTGGGGACCTCACAGAATATAGTCTGCATCTTGAAATGAAAGTTCAGCACCCTGAACCTGTTATCTCCTTCACTAGTCCTTCTAGAGCAATAATAAATAACCAGGGAATCACATGGTTGATTATCATAAGCTTATCATAAGCTTCAGATTTGTAACTACCTGGTCTCCCAAAACTGGATCTTTGAACTTGATTTATCTAAGCCATTTTGGTGATAATTTACCTCCTTAGACTATCACTGCTGTCCATGTTGTGTGGTTTGGATCTGGAATGTTACATCAAAGCCCATGTGCTGAATGCTCTCTCCAGTCTGGCTGTATTTGAAGGTAGTGAAAACTTGTATGATTTGGAACCAAATTTGAGGTTTTATGTGATTGTTGACATAGTCCCAAATGGTATTATGGAATGCTAGTTTCTTTTTCTCTCACAATCAACCATGAAGTGAATGGCCTTCTCCACCAAGCCTTCTCCTGCCATGATAAATGATTGTCTTACCACAGCTGAAAACAAATTAGGCCAACTGACTATGGACTGTAACTTCCAAAATTGTGAGCCAAAATAAACCTTTTCTATTTTTTGAGGTAAACCTTTCAGGCATTTTGTTACAGCAATGAAAAGTGAACATGCTTTAGGTTGTCAAAAACCATTTAACAAAGTCAATGACGTCACCTCTGCGTAAGTCGAATCAGATAAGATCATAAAACTCACTTTCCAAAATTTAAAAGTTTTCTGTGAACATCCTTCACATTTCATTTTGAATCCAAGCAGGAAAACATAACTGGATATTACAAAGATATCTTTTATATTAACAATTATTCCTAAATTTGTTGGAAGAACTGGAGAATAAAAATTAGGACGCGTTAGAAGAGGGGAAATAAAGATTTCCTATGAGCATCACTCAGATTAAATAGTAAATTCTCTAGGCTACAAGTCTTCTTTGTTTATTTATTTTGAGCAGGGCTTCCATGACTCTGACTTTTCCAATGAGCTTGAGGTTTCTGAAGTTTTCAGTCCCCTTCTTCCTCATGCTGACAGGATGAGACTGTGCAGAAGCCAAGAGAACCTTTTTACCTTCTTCCTGACTCATGATGTCCTACAAGTGCTTCCCACTGGCCAAACTTAATGAGACGCCAAGAGATAAAATAGCCTGAGATTCAGTTTTCAGGCTGGGCGTGGTGGCTCACACCTGTAATCCCAGCACTTGGGAGGCTGAGGCAGAAGGATCCTTGAGCATTTGAGAGCAGCCTAAGCTACAAAGTGAGCTCAAGACCAGCCTGAACTGCATAGAGACCCTGTCTCAAAAGAGACAAAAAAAAGAGATTCAGGTTTCACTAAATTAATCCCAGATGGAATGTCAGTCTCTTCCTCTGTCTTCCACATATAGCCATAGGGTAAATTTAGAATAGATTGCAGAAGATAGATATGGAACTCAGCAACCATCATTGAATATTAACAACTGTGATCCTCATATATAGGATTTAATAGATTTTATTGTAAGAATTAGAGCAAATATGGCTGATGCATGTGATTTATATTTGACAGATCCTTCAAGGATATTAGCTTGTAGTCAGAATTTCAAATTCCAACTACCTTACATATTTAAATCCTTGACTTTCAAAGAGATATTTTTCCTTTGAGAGACTTGTACTTTTTATGCTTGTAAAATGGGGGATGCTCATCTTTTTTAAATGTTGCAATACTAAATGTGTCAGAAGCCATGGCAATTAAGAGTCCCCTGATGATGATAATGAGACCGGTGAAAGGAACAGCATTTGTAGTGTGATTGGAAGCTGGTAGTGGTGATGATGTTCCAAGCTGGTAGTGATCACTCTTCTGAAATAGGAGAACTCTTGATATTGATCAGGCTGTCCAAAAGTTGATGTCATGGAGACTTTCGAGAAGATAAGTGACCTAAAGCTGCTCTGGGATTATTTTTGGCTAGGTGTGGAACAAGTTAAACAGTTTAATTAAGAAAATAGTAATCCAAAATATTCCATGCCTAGAAGAAGTTTACTGTTTCAATTAAGAAGTAATTGAAACTGTTCCTCTGATGATAATGTTATTGAAATATTAGCAACAAAACTAAGTTCCTGAGTGTCAGAATGAGAAAGAGTGGAACATTAAGGAAGTCCTCTAACAGAAATAGGAAAATCAGAGAAAAACATTGGTGAGAAAGGCTGATTAGAATGTTGATTATCCTTTAATCCCCTTTTCTCCTTTAATGACAAAGAAGAGTTTTTGTACTACTTACAATATTAGAAAATTACTTCTTAAGTTTTTTTAAATCTTTTACATTAAGGCATAATAAAATCTCACTTACTTCTGAAATTTTAGAAAG
This sequence comes from Cavia porcellus, assembly GCF_034190915.1. NCBI lineage: Eukaryota > Metazoa > Chordata > Mammalia > Rodentia > Caviidae > Cavia > Cavia porcellus. Next base: position 33,730,041 of record NW_026947501.1, read on the forward strand.
CATTGACGTCCTTCCTCTTTCTCTTTCGTCCTTTCCTGTCTACAGGTTTTTACCCTTTCCAGATACTCTATATGCTAGCAAAGCTTGGCCTAATGCCGCAGAATACTTCTGTACATGATCACTACTCCAACTGTCACCATCAAGGCTGCAACTGGTGCCTACAGCCCACACCAAAGATGGCAATTATCGAGTTTCCTCACTGTGAACAGTGACATTTCCTTCCTTTAAACCGAAAGGGCAAACCATAAAGCAGAGCATTCAGATGTGAACTTTCCCAACAATTATAAAGACTCTACCTCTGAAAACTTACAGTGTCAGAAATAGAAAGAATGCCCTTGGCAGGGAATATGCTGTTTATTTTGATGCAGACTCTACTACTCTAGTATCTTTCCCTGGGCTTTTATTTAATCTGGCCCTTAAAGTCTCTTTTGAAGTCATGTTTGCTCAGCTCAGGGATTCTGCTAGCAGCAATACCTGATCATTAGCAGCCTTTTCATTGGTTCCTCCATAAAAGTGTGGGTCTCTGAACTTGTCTGTTTCCATTTGTAAGTCAATTCCTGCCTCCACATCAGGCAAAAGGTAATTTTATTTTCTTTACACAGACTCTGGGGAAAAAAGGAACTATAGCATTGCCTGCACTTAACACAGAGAATCCAGATCAAAGCCAGGAAGAAAGAACACCATTTCCTTCCATTCTCCTGCCTTGACCAAAACTCTGTGAGGAATTCATCTTTGATTAAAGTCATTTAGGTAGAGAAGCGATAAAAGAAATAAAACTATATTCTACAAGTACACACCACATACAATTACACAAAAGCACAATGTAGACAGATACATGTTTAATCTTAAATTATCTTCACAATGGAAACAACCTTTGTTACTGTATCAGGCATGAATAACTTATAACACTCTTCCTTAGGAAGGTGTGTATGATGCTTTTGTGTATTGCATGTATAAATTCTTCAAATTAAAAATATAAAAATTCTTTAAATTATACATTAAGATGCTTAATGTGAATCTCTCCTGCTTTCTTTTAAATAAGAAAAAAAAATAAACTTTCATCATACCTTTGATGACTTTCAAATGATTAAACAGAAGGATATGTAAGTCAGCACATCAATTTCCTAAAATAAATTTTAAAGAACTTATCTCATGTTGTAGTAGGTTTGAATTCTGGGGCATAAAGTACCATAATTATTCCCACTCCCACTTCTGTACAACTGTCAAACTATGAAAATACCTCACAGCTTCACTATCTAAGGAAATATTCAAGAAATGAAAACTTTAGAAAATTTTGAGACTTCTGGGAAGAAAGCACTACAAAAAAAAATTAAATGGAGTTACACAATGAGCAAGATGTTCCTGTGGATGGGTAGATTTGGTATGATAGCATGTCATGCATTGTGCGTGACAATCTGTGACTTAATTTTTATAACATGAGGCTATATGGCCAACATCATTTATCTGGCTCTGTTCATATAGTGATCATGCAAAGAATTTACACAGTATCAGCTATGAGTTGAAGAAATTAAAGATTTAGAAGTGGTACGCTAGCAACTGCTTCACATTCAATGGAATGGAAAATGGTGGTATATGTTTGCCCATTTCCTCAGTGCAAAAACTCCTTCCACAGCTGATTTCAAGTTACCACATGGATCACGGAGAAAATCAGCACACAATTGGCTATTCTGGCTCACTACGTGCTGTTCTAACACAGAAATTCTGAACCTTTTTGTACTTAGAACTAATTTTATGGAAGAAAATTTTCCAGAGATGAGTGGTGGTCATGGTGGTGTGATGATTTGGGGATGCTTTAAGTGTGTTACATTTCTTTTGTATTTTATTTCTATGATCACACTGTACACTTTGTTTCCATTACTGATACATTAGATTCCTGTAGATTCCTTGAATGAACACTCTGCATCTGAGTTCAAGCACCTACGAGATTCTAATGTCATTGCTGATATGACAGAGCTGGCCGCTTAGAGGGAAATGCGAGCAATGGGGAAACACCTTAAAGGAAATTTCACATACTCACCTGCTGCTCACTTCCTGTCGTGCATCTGACTTCTCAACCAGACCACGGACTGGTCGGTGGCCCAGGAGTTAAGTCCATGTTCATCACACTATTGCACCTTGATCGGAAAGGGTCAGAGACAAGCTGACCACCCTAATCTGAGTGGCAGAACATCTTCTAATGTTATTTCTGTTCTGCTATCCAACAGGGACCTGAAGGTGGTTTTATTTATTAGCATAGTGGTTATTCTTGTTTTTCTTGACTTTATGTCTTTCATTTTCCTTTTCTGTAGCACTTAGCAGGAATCATTCTGATGGATGAAATAGAAAACAGTACAAAAATAGATGATATACAAAGATGATGAAAATTCAAATTGAATTAAACACTGGAGTCTCTTTGTTCTGTTTGTTTAGATATTACATTTATCAGATATGGGACTCTATTCAAGAAACTCGGAGAAAAGATTGCAAACAGATTAAGCAAGACCTGTTCTTAACATTTTTATGGAAGTTTACTTTGCTAAGGACATTGCCTGCCTTTCATGGTGCTGGTGTCCAGGCAACTGGTGGAAAATAAAACTTTGATGTTTTAGGGAAAATCATGTCTATCTGCTTTCTAAGTAACCCTAATATGGCAAATCAATTAAAAAGATGTTCTTGCCATTAGTAACACTTTCCCTTGGGAATTATGTTTATCAGAAACATTTGTGACAAAAAAGAGGCAGGGAGAGAGAGAAAGAGAGACAGACAGACAGACAGACAGAGGTTTTTCATTATTTATTAGGCCTTCACTACTAAAAACATAGCCTATGGACCAGCAGCACTTGTACTAGTTGAAAACTTTTTAGAAAAGCAGAAATGCAATCCCAAACTCAGAATGAGTGACTCAGAATCTCTGTTTTTATAAATATCCTTGGGTGCTTTGAGTGTATATTAAAGTTTGAGAGATATTGCTCAAATTTCATGTTTTAAGGCTCTTAGGTGGCAGGGGAAATTCCCTTTTCTTAAAAATCTATAAATTCTTTCCAAGGTTAGACTTCGTAATCCAAGCTGATTCAAACTAATCTCAGTCAGAATGCAGAAAGATATAGACTTTGCTCAGTGCTAGTGACTAAAAGCATTGCCCATATTTATCCAGGATGTGGTCATTTTAGTATACATGACAAGACTTTGCTTTTGCAACACAAAATTGAATACGCACCACAGTCACAATTTTGTAACATGAGTATTCACAGAAAAATGACTTGAAGGAAATATATCAAAATGCTAATAAAGTTTGTGTCATTGTAATGGAATTTCAGGCACTGTATATTTTCTTTTTTTAAAAGAAATTCTCCAAACTTTTTACAAGAGTTTTTATAATAAATAAAAATGGAATCTAACACAGAAATTCTCTGTGAGTTTTTCTAGTTATGCACTGAATAGGTTGTTACTTATGACTTATGCTATCTTCAATAGAGCCATATGGTAATATTGTACAGATTTTAGATATTCGTCTAGCATTTGTTTTTAACACTTGTCATCTCTGAAAATAAGGAATATGTCTGACTATACCTAGAAATAAGTAGGTGCTCAAAAATATTTATTGAATGAGTAAATATTAAGGAGGGAAAGATGATTTGACATGTCTTAACCAAGACTAGATATAAACTGTAAAGTTAATAAAATAACATTTTTGCAATTTCACTCGTTTTTGAGAATTTTTGTTTCCATAACCTTTCCTATGTATTACCCAATTTTTGGTTTCAAATCTCAATATATTAATTTTCTCATTCTTCTCCCAAGAAGCTCAGTGTCTTATTTTTCTCATTGCTGAGACAAAACATCTGACCCTCACAGTTAAAGAGGAAAGGTTTATATTGACTCATAGTTTGTAGAGGTTTTAGTCCCTAATCAACTGGCTGGGCAGCCTCAGCCTAGCAGTGTGGTAGAGGAGCATTTCAAAAGAAAAAGACTTCATGGTGTGGCAGGCAAAAGGCGGCAAGCAGTGAGCCTGCTTTTTGCTTTTATCCCATTCAGGTTAGGAGCCTTTTGTGTGTTGCTAGGCATTGCCCAGGGCGAGACTTGTGTTTTCTGTAAATCCATTCAGCCACACCCAGAATTGTGCTTATTCTAATTAGCAGACTAATTTAATGCCAAACACCCTAACCCTGTATCACATCCACTAGATCCAGCAAGCTCAGAAAAGTCCCACCAATTTTTGCATGAGGCTTTGGGGAAGCATCTAGACACAAGCCATGACACTCAGTTTGCAATATAAGACAAATCAAAATTTTCAGTTTGTGGTCAACTCATAGTATACCTGTAGTCTTTATCTATTTTTATTCTTTGGTTTATTTTCAAAAATGTACTTCACATGGTAAGCTTATTGTTCTATATAATAACAATTTTAACAGCAACCTAAATAGGCTTCTGTGTTTCCTCCTGTGCTCACTGAAAGTTACCACCATGGTTACTTTTGTTTATTATGTACTCATTTAGTATAATTCTATGCCATATACTGAAGCTGAATAAAAGATTTACTTTTCTTATTTTTGAACTCTGTGAGTAAGATAATGTGACATATAGTTTCCAGGAAATGCTTTATTTCACACGGGGTTTTGTAACAAAGGTTCATCCATGTCTTTGCATATGGATAGAGTTTATTCATTTTCGCTCTGGTGCTACTCAGCTGATTCTCTACAGGTTTCTTCAAAACTAGACAAATGGTAACAAGCTGTCCCCAGAAAACCTTGACTTATTTTCTTTTCCAAGAAACCTGTCTATACAGAGTTACCACATCAACTAGAAACTTTTGTAGATATCTTCTAAACATTTTTTCTAATATGAAAATTAAGAGAAAATTAATTATTTTTATAATTGGATTACTTTATAATAGTAACTCCTGAAGTAACACTTGACTTTAGGTAGCCAGAGGCAGTAGGCTAATTTAGGAGAAATAGTTCTGATTTTAATGTTATTCAGTCTTATACATGGGACAGTTGTTGAGGGAAAAAGAGACCTTGACTAGAGTCTGTGACTGCAAATAATTTTTTCGAACAGCCTGGTGCATAGAAATTTTAAACTTTTACCTTTCTAGGCCCCAGATATTTTTTTTTTCATTCTTTTTTATTTAAGTTTATCTAAAAGATTCTTTCATTGTAATTTCAGAATATTGGAAAAACCTCATAAGACCATATACTAAGGAACTGTTACTTACCCTTTAGAAGAAATAACAAGTATGGCCCAAATCACTGAGTCATGCTAGCAGACTGATGTGTAAGAGGAAATTTTCGTCCAGATGAAATGTTAATAACAAGACATTATAAAAAATGACTTTACCCTCCATTTTCTCTGCAGTCTATCTGATGCAGAAAGAAGGCAAAAGATGCCCAAACATGATGAAATCATGGATTTTTACTAAAACCTAAATATATCTTTCTTAGTCTACATTAACCTTGTCTCTTAGAAAGCATGTCACAGTTACTTATGGGCTTTTAATGTCCTTCTCTGGATTATTTCTAATCCCTCTGGCATTCATATATGGTGATTTGATGCTCACTTTTATTTATCAGTCATGAATATGTCTCAACCTGGTGAATATTCAGATTATAAAGAGCCTCAGACTCCTCACCACGCTGTAGAAAGGAACTTTTACATCATTATTTCCCATAAGTGCCTTTTTCTGTTGATATTTCGCTACATTTTCCCACTGACACATTAAATTCTTGTGTTGTTGTCAAAATGATACCCTAATGTCAGAAGATCAAATAAGGGAACGCAAAAAACAATGTATAATCTAGGAGGCAATAAATACAGCTTGGGCTGAATGTTGGGTTTAATCACAAAGACTGTGAGAAGTATGATTTCAGCTGGGGGAATTTAGTTTCAAATATGTTCTCTACTTAGAAATGAGAGTAACAATACGTTCCATGGAGTATTGTAAAAAATAACTAGACAATGGGTTTGAAAAATCCAGGTACAGCAGCCATCAATAAAGGCATGCAGATTTGAAAGTGTTCCAGACAAGGAGATACATGAAGAACTTAATTGAGAAGGTTCCCATATTCATAGTAAGCATCTATCCTACTGCTTCCTAGAGGAATGCATCATTTGGCCTCCATTTTAATCTTCAGGAAGCGAATCCATCCTAAATTCCTTATTGCCTCTCTTAGAGTTATCTTGTTCCTGACACCAAAAATATACTCTGACAAAAAAAGAAAAGCCACTATCACCTCAACCAAACCCCAAACTTACTCCCCATTTATTTAATTTAAGGTGTCATGGAAAGAATGCAAGGGAATCTCACATTGTCTCTGAATCAGGATTGCCATTTTGCTTTTGAAAAAAGCAATACTTAAATAGTGAACTGGAAGCCTGTCAATGAAAATTAAAGGCATTCTCTGTTCACTTCCTTGAATGCAGGAAAAAATATTTTCTAAATAACTTTATGAAAACCAGTATTGCTTTTCATAGTCTGCAAATATGTATTCCTTCCTATATTCTCCTTTGTCATCCCAAGATATGTTAAAGGGTCTTAATAAGTATATTTTAAAAATGAAATATATTCATATGGATAAAAAATAATCCTTTGTACATATATGAGTGATAAATATGTGAATATCAGACTCTGGTTTGAGAATCAATGCCATGCTATAAAAAAGCTAGAGGATTAATTATTTATGTCTATCTATGTCTATATTTATGTATGATTAGGAACCATTGGAAATGTTATTAAAATCAATAAAAATTATTTGTTGTGTCTCAGAATTTTTAGTTGAAAAATAGGATAAATGAAAATATATTGTGAGCTTTAGAGATAATGTCCAAAAATAATCTGGCACCAAGAGAGTGGCTGCTATGTTATATTTATTCTTATTTTGATAGAGAGATGTTGATTATGTAGGCTTAGAAACTGTAGGGCCAACTCAGACATAGAAAGAGTAAAATGAATGCAATTGGATGCTCAAACTCCAGCGAGCTACTTTGGATACAGAATCTGTCTCAGAGTTTGGCTAATTTCTAGACCAAAACATAGGTAGAAGGAGAACCTGTGTTAATTACAAGAAACTTTTAGACTCAATCTGATCTAGCTCATTTTCCCATACTCAAATTCCTCTTTAAAAAAAGGAGTTCCATGGTTAAACCAATAGGAAGGTTCATCTGGAGAACAGATTTTACTCATCCTTTATTCATTAATTCAGCAAAAAATGGAATAATATCTTTCAGATAGAGTATGCCAAAAAGCTAAAAGGGCATGACAAAATGAACACTTGGCTCTTTCCATAGGCCATGGTCATATATAATACTAAGATTTGCTCTTGGTAAACACTATGGGGGAAGTAAGATTTTTGCACTCAGGAGACACCTTGTGGCAGAGTCCCTTTCTCTACAAAGTCATAGGCTATGTGGCTTTTCAATTCCTGACTCTTCCCATAATAATTCACGGCATCTGGTTAGAATCTGACTCACATTCTCAGGGTGCACCTGTCTAACGGATAACGGATGCTCAGTGCAGCCACTTTCCTAGGGAACTGGAAGTATGACTGAAACTGTAATAAAAATAAGATTTTCTGCTGCCAGAGACCTACTTAGGAGGCTCTTTTTCCTGCATTCAAGGAAGGGAACAGAGAATGGCTTTAATTTTCATTGACAGGCTCCCGGTTCACTCTGTAACAACTATGCAAGCTGTTAAACTGCAGAAAGCCTCAGTTTCCCCTCTATAAAAGGAGGAAAATAAGAGTATATTCACAGTATTATAGAACTTGGTAGTTATAATATTTAGAATTAGCATGATTTCTAGCCCAAGGAATTAATAAACATAGTTTTTGTTTTGGTGTTTGCATCTACTAAGTGAAGGTTATTACTATCATGGTTGTATCTCTTGCCCTGATCCTCAAGATGCCTACTGGACATTCTACTCCATGAGCAGACAGAGAACTGTATTATCTCAGCTATGCTGTGAGAGCCCATATAGCACCAGCTCAGGGAGCCTGAAGGAAGAAGCAAAGCATAAATCGAAGAGATTGTAAGAGGATCTTGCTGAACTGAGCCGGGACTTACATGAAAAGAAATCTTTTAAGAGTTATTACCTATTCTAAAAGGACTATCTGCGTTATTAAATTCCACCACACTGAGAGCCTTGGTCCTTCACATTTGTGCTTTCAAATCTTCCTTATTACTACTTGGGCCTAGGTAGAGTGAAGGAAACGGAGAAAGAAAGGCTGGAAATTAGATTAGAAAGGAGATATATATAAGGGCAAGAATAGCTATGACTTCCTACCTCCACTGGCTTATTGCTTTTAACCTTTCCAAACACGTCTTCTCACCTGCTTTGTTGGGTTGTACCAAGCAGCTTGAGTCAGTGTGAAACCAGGACTCCCAAGTTTAAAACTCCTGCATAATAAATATCTGTGCCCTGTTTATTCATCCTAGTTCTTAAAAATACCTAGATTAGTAAGCCCAATGCATCTATTTATATTGGTACATTTGGTTTCAAACATGTAAACATGTACCAAATATTTTATATATGCTATCCATGTAGTTTTTAAAACACATTTTTAAATAACTGGGTTCATTTTTTCATATAACTGATTTGCTCAAAGCCCTATGAACAGTAAGCAACAGAACTTGAATTTCAACACAGAAACTTAACAATAACAACAAAAATTGCTTTAATTGCTCGTCTGAAATGCTGAAATCTTGATCCTATGCCTAGGAATAGGTAGGGAATATCAGCAACCACAAGATCTTCTGTCTGTGCTGAACAGAGCAGATGCTTAGAGAGTAACATTGCACATCATGTTTATTTAAGGGGATAAAGTCACCTCCAAGAGACAAAAAGAACTCAGGAATCTGGCAAATGACTATTCTAGAGAAACTGGAAGGGAGAGGACAAATATATCTGGACACATGGAGGTCAGGTAGACTGTTTCAGCTGGGATGCCAACCAGCTTTGCAGTCAAGAATGGGTATATAAACTATATCAAGTAGAATCTGTGACCTGTTTCTATCACTACATATTATGTTAAGGTAAATTGATCTCAGTCTATTATGACATAGGAGTGATTTCCAGTTGCTGGGACAAAAGACTCAATATCTGTAGACTGTAGGAGGAGGGGTTTGTTTTGACTCATGGTTTTCACAGGGTTCTGTCCATGGTTGGTTTGTTGTAAAGCAGAAAGGTCATGTCAGAAGGGGATGACAGGAAATCTTAACTCATGGCTACCATCAAGCAAACTGAGAAGGGAGGGCCCAAGGACAAGAAGACATCTTTTCATGTCATCTCTCAAAGCCACTTACAGGTATGTGCCACCTCCTAGCAGCACATTAGCCACAAACTCAATCATGGATTAATGCACTGATGAGTGAAGCATCCATACAAACCAGCTATCTGGCAACCTCTGAACACATTGGAGAACACTTTAGATCTACATCATAAAGTAGGATTTTATGTAGGAGAAATATAATCAAAGAAGTAACTCTTGGTGGGTCAGTTTTAAAGTTTGGAACCCTTGAAGGAAGGTATTTCAGGGGAAAGGAATGAGAAAAGAATACGAGTCTCGTTTTAGAAATGATGAACAATCAGAATTACTGATTGGACACCTGAGTATATTTTTGTTCTGCTGATTCTACAGCAAACCAAAAGAAACTAAGTTTCCTACAATCAAAATTTCTTACTTCTGACTAATTCATTCATTGGTTCAGAAAGTAATAGCATTTTTTTTTTTTTGTCTTTCTCTTTTTTGTCAGTATCGGGGATCAAACTCACAACCACACACTTGCAAGGCAGGTGCTTATGCCATTGAGCTAAATCCCCAGCTCATGTAATAATGATTTTTGAAGAAATATTAAGTGTGATGTGGGAAATGGTGTTACACCACTTTCTTAAGTCACCATGAATCATCAGTAAACAAGCTTTACTTGGCTAATTTCTGCAGTTTTTGTGGGAGGGATAATATCTTAATACTAATTTCTTTCTTCTCACCTGTAGTTTATGTCTTTTGTAGTTTTCGTTTCTTCTTACATTTTACATATGCTCCTGGGTTGTACTGTGTAATCCTACTAACCACATAGGACTTAAACTGTTGTCAGTGATCTTTCTGTAAACTCAGTGTAACTTGTCCAACAGAGCTCATCTGTTTTCATGAGGTCTCAATGCCACAATGCCATGCAGTCCTTAGAAAGTAGAAACTATGTCTTGTGTGTCTCCTGCACTACACAATGGCCTCCTAAGATTATATTCCATAAACTTTTGTGGAGTGACTATAACACTGGCATTTTTTCCAACTACAACTTATCAAAAAGTTTAAGCAGCATGTCCAAATAAAACATTTCTTGGACTAAAATTTTACAGCTTTGGTTTTCAAGTCAGAGGAATTTCAAATTTACATAAAATTATTCATCTTTAATCATATCACTCATTGGTATTCGGTCGGATTATGATTGTTATGGCACAAGGACCACTGTACCAACTAAGCTGACAGGACAAAGGCATTGACAGCTGAAATCCTGAGGAAGCATCTTCCTACTCAATGCTCCATCCTGGTCCTCCTATGATTTTAATTTCTGTATCACCTTTTCTTATTCCTAGAAGATGACCTGGAAATGAAATATTTTGCATGGAAGCATCCTGAAAGATACAGTAAATTCTTATTGTTCATTTTAGTTATATTTTATAAAGTTGCCAGTAATATTGACTTAGTGAACATTAATTTACTGTTTCTATGGTAGATTCAGGGTGATATATCGAGCATTGGCATGTATAAAGTGCTATCCAATTAATCAATGCATAACTTTGTTTAATGTGTGTTTTTCTTAGGACATCTTACTTTTTATTGTTCATTCATTATAGCCAAACTCACAGGTGAGCCTATAACTCATACCCCAGTGAAGCTTTTCTGACACACGTATTTTCTCTGTAAAGCACATAAATGCCTTCTTACGTTCAGTATCATTAGAATCACTTCAGCATTATACTTCAGTATCACTTTAAAAAGGCAAAATAATCACCAGAATATACAAAAATTCAAGAATTACGAAATTATATACACTGTAAACTATTTACAGTGAGAGATTTAAAACAAGAAGACAGAATATTGCCTTTCAGACCTCAGCTAGGAATTGCACACTGGAAACGCAAAATTTTCACCATTGCATAATTATGCATGCTAGTGAAGGACCATGAAAACATTCAAGTAATATAGCTGATTACATTTTAGCAAGTCAATGAACTGTCAAATGCAAAATCATTGGATAATAAGGGTTGATTGTACCTTTAAATGATATTTGCCATTATTTTTATAGTATTTTAGATTTGGGGACTCTGTTTGTCCTCTTTAACAAAATGCTCCATACTCATTTACAGTGGAGAAAATCTGTACTTTACTTGGTCTTTAAGGGATTTCAAGCAGTTAAGGCCATTATAATATGGCTCCGCATGGTGCTTTACCACTCAAGAAGTTTTCAGGGTTTCAAATGGCTCAGCAGAACACAGGCTTTGCTATTTGTGTTCTAACTTTAAATCCAGATAATGCTACTACCTACATAGAGGTTCTAAGGAAAGTTACCTGAAGTCTTATAAATAAGCTGTCTTATTTCTTATTTATTTTGGTAGTACTGGGGATTGAACTCTGGGAGATCCACCTACATGGCCGATGTTTTAAAGATGTTTTTTGGACAAGATCTCACTAGTTGCCTAGGCTGACCTTATTATTTTGATATATGCACCTCAGCTTCCCAAGTAGCTGTTATTCAAGATGTGCTGCTGCAACTAGCAAGCCGCCTTATTTCTCAAATAAAAAATATAGCACACTCTTCATAAGATTTGATATAACATAATAGAATCATATCCGCAATTACAGCATAATGACTTCCATGGACCCCCTCCATCCTACAATTCCAGAAGTCTTGCAATAAAGTATCCTTCCCATTATATATTCTATCACTTTTAGGTTAAAATGGCATGGGGATGAACGGCCATCTGAAATAATGTGTTGGAACTAGTTATTCACGCAGGTTAAAATTTTAAAAAGCACAATGCAGTTTTTAATTAAAATACACTTGCAATAAGAATCAGTGTGATTTCAAGCAAAAGAAAGGAGTGAACAAAGCCATCCCAACTTGCCAAAGCAATGAATTTGTGAAAAAGTTTATAACTGCCATAGTCTATGTATTTCATGAGACTAGTGTATAGATGGCAATTAGATGCTCAGTCTGAAGTGAAATCAGTCAGAATGTAACAGAGTAGCTGGTGATCAGGAAGTGAACCTCTGACTTCAATTTGGGAAATAGTCCAGAATTGTTGACTTCTTATCTGTAACTCCTTCTGCAAAGCATGGAAGGTTATGAATAATTTGCTTTTGATCAGCACACACTAGTAGAAATCACAGCTGTGCCTTAACTGATGGAGTTAGCCTAGGCTGCTGTTTCTATGAACTGAAATGCTTGCTACTAGTTACATCCTGTATGAATGCTTGCATTACCTTGAAATGTATACATTGAAATTGTAATCCCTAAGGTAATGACATTAGAAGGTAGGGATTTAGGGAGGTAATGAGGTTATGAGAGTGTACTCTTTCATGAGTAGATTAGTGTTCTCATAAAAGAGATTAGAGAGCTTGTTTGCTCTGTTATTACCTGAGAACATAGCCAGCAGACACCACTTGTGACCCTAAAGGCAGGTCCTCAACAGAAACAAAACCTGACAGCACTTTGACCATGAACTTCCCAGCCCCCAGAAGCATAAGAAATAAGTCAACTGGTTTACTCATATGTGCTTTGTTATAGCAGCTTGAAAGGACTGATTCACTCATCCTCTGATTACTGTCATAGAAAACCGTCTATTCTGTAAATCTCCAGTATATTCGATTTTAAAGAATTTCTTGGACAAAATAAAGTTAAAAGCTATCTCTTTATTCCAGAAATGGATCTGAGAAGTTCACCACCTCTCGCAATGCTTAGTCTGCTTCTCTAAATAGACTTCTTAGAAAAATCATCATTTTTCTACTTCACTATTAGTGAGTTCAGGGGAAGTCACGTATTTGTGATGAGTAATTTTATGTGGTAATTTAACTGAGCTATAAAGTGCCAAGATATTTGGCCAAATATTTTTCTGAGTATTTATATGAGGATATTTCTGCAGCATAATATTATTTTAAGTTGATAGGCAGAATAAAGCAGATTGCCCTCCATAATGAGGATCATTATCCATTAATTGAAGGTCTGAACACAACAAAAAGGCTAAATAAGAGGGAATCTCTAGTTTCCTAGATGTTGGAGTTGGACTGAAATAGCTACACTTCTTGAATTTTGAGCTTGAAGTGTACCGTTTCATATTTGAACTTACACATTCATTCTACTAGTTCTCAGGCCCTTTGACTTACACTGGAAACACACATGGGTTCTCCTGTGTATGTGGCCTGCTACTGTACACCTTGGGTCTTCTTCAGGAACCACTTCCCTCTAGCAAATCTTTTTACATACAATGAATACGTGTATGCTCATATACACACACATACAGAGAGAGAGAGAGACAGAGAGAGAGACAGAGACAGAGAGAGATGGAGAGAGAGAGAGAGAGAGAGAGAGACAGAGAGACAGAGAGACAGAGAGACAGAGAGACAGAGAGACAGAGAGACAGGTTAGCCTCCATCGCACAATAGAGCCTCAGGAGAACACAGTCTCCAGCAGACTACAATTGAGGTTGTGCTCCTTCTGAGATATCTTGCTCAGTCCCTTGCATTCACATTTTATTTTCTGTAACTAGTGATCTTTGTACTATTTAATGTGTCCCTAAAAGTTGGCATACCCATTGCCTACAGGACACACATGGTTCTTAAATTCATTTTGATTATTTTGTTTGGCTTCAACATTAAGATTTTTATATGCAAATTATTTAGATGTAGTATATATTAAGTACTTCATGACGAATCTTAATACTTGATATACACTTATCAGTTTTACTAGCTTTTGTAAAAATTACATACAAGGGCAACCCATTCAGAACCCCTTCTGTCTCTCAGGAACTATTCCTATTTCCTGCTCGTATATACCATTCATTTTCCTCAATAAGTTTTTCTATTCGTAAAAAATTTACTTACCAGACATTAAAGACTCTCTAAAAATTATTCACAAGACTGTACTTGAGACTTTGATCCTCTTAATTACTTCTGTGTCATCTTATATTTTGCAGTTTTATTTGAGCAGTCTGCACTTGAAATATGAGTTCCTAAAAAGCATGAACTGGGATAGTACTCTGTGTTAAAAAATGTGGTTTTCCTCAAGTATGCATGTGAGAGTATAGAAACATGTGGTTTCCATGAGATCAATTATATTGTTCACATCCTTTTCTGTTGCAGATGATTAGATGTTAGATGTAACTTTAAAAAGATTTACAGAAAAATCAATAACTCAAAAATTCTATAATTCAGTTCAAGGACTCCAATCACGCCAGTTCCATGTTATATCTGAGGAATTAACTCAACATAAATTGACTAAGATACTTAGATTTAGTAAGTACATATAGCTATAATACCTATTCTATGAATGCAAATCATGTGCATTAATAAGGTTCTAAATTGTAGCATTTAGAACAGAAATCTGATTATTTGTAACAGAATTATGATGCAGAGTTGTCAAATAAAACAAATGTAAGGATGAGATAAATCAAATTTTGTGTATAATTTGTTGATATTTCTAGGATGTAAAGTTCCTCAACCTTATACAATGTTAGTTATAGTAGATAACAGTAGATAATATTTTAAAGCTTCAGTTTGTGAAATAGTAATGCAAATATGTAATAAAAATTCTATCTAAGAAATTTTGTTTTCTCAAAAAATATTTTTGTGCAAGAACATATATATCTACATATGTTCAAACAAGCTCCCTTGTAATGTTTTAAATTTTTTTCTTTTAAAGAGATTAAGACAAAACAGTATATAACAAAGCAGATCAGAACAGAACCATGTAAGCAACACAGTACTTCACCACAGACAACCCAATATTGACAGTAGCTATCATAATGTCTCTTTCTTTGAAACAGTTAAGCATGCCTTCACATACAATAATATCAAACATAACAAAATAGTATAAAACCATTCAGGAGAATGAAAGTATTACAGGGCACTCAGAACCAAATAACTGATAATGAACAATGGCTGCTATATTATCTCATTTTCCATAAAAAATTTGTTTATACTGTCACACATAATAAAATCCAATAATATACAACATGATAGAACCAATGGAAACAGAAGAACAAAAGCATGGTAGGACTACAAAGAAAGATGATATTAAATCAGCAGTTGCTATCATACTGTTCTGTTTTCTTCAAAATAGCTGTTCATACCATCACAGATAATAGAATCAAACAAAACAATAAAACCATTCTAACTATTGAATGAAAGCATTATAAAGTTTCAAAGCAATGTAATAGGAAATCACAATTACCCATAAAATCTTATGTAGTCTTACCATTTCTTACTCTAGAGAGACTATATGATATTTATACATGTGAGTTTGAAACATTGTGCTTATGAGTATGGTTTCAAATTGTATCCATTTATTTATAAATATCTCAATGTGATCATTCTTTATAGCTGAGTATAGCTCCATTGTATAAAAATACTGTATAGCTGAGTATAGCTCCATTGTATAAAAATACCACATCTTTTTTATTCATTCCTCACTTGATGAACATTTAGGTTGTTTTCAATGTCTGGCTATTACAAATTGTGCTGCTATAAACACGGATGCACATATATCACTGTGGTATGATGTTTTCAGTTCTTCTGGGAATATGCCTAGAAGTGGAATTGCTGGGTTGAATGGGATTTCCAATCCCAGCTTTTTGAGAAATCTCCGGACTGATCTCCACAGTAGTTGCACCAGTTTACAGTCCCACAAACAGTGCAGGAGCATTTCTTTTTCCCCACAGCTTTTCCAGCATTTGTTATTGGTAGTTTGCTTGATCCTGGCCATTCTTTCTGGAATGAGATGGAATCTCAGCGCTGTTTTAATTTACATTTTTCTAATGACTAATGATGGTGAACATTTTGTCATGTATTTATTTGTCACTTGTATTTCTTCATCTGAGAACTGTGTATTCATCTCAGATGCCCATTTTTGGATTGGGTCTTTGAATTTTGGGGGTCTGGTTTTTTTAAAAAAAATTCTTTATATGTTTTAGACAGAAGTCCTTTATCTGAGAGACAGTTTACTAAGACTTTTTTCCAGTTTGTGGGTTTTTTTTTTCACTATGCTGGAAATTTCTTTTGACATGCAGAAACTTTTTAATAAGATATGATTCCAGTTAATGATTCTGGGAAGTATTTCCTGTGAAATTTTATTCCTGTTCATGAATTCACTACCTATCCCATGTCTTCAAGATTTTTACCTAATTTGTCTTCCAAAAGATCTGGTGTTTCTGTTTTAATATTCATATATTTGATCCATTTAGATTTTAGTTTAGTACATGGTGATAGGCATGGGTCTAGTTTTAGTAGTCAGCATATGGAAAGCCAGTTTTTCCAGCACCATTTATTAAAGACACTGTCATTCTTCCATTGAACATTTGGCTCCTTTATCAAAGATAATGTGGTAGAGTGTGTTTGTAGTGGTGGTTGTATCTTCTAATCTATTCCATTGATTTTCACATCTGTTTTTATGTGAGTACCAGGTTGGTTTTATTACAGTAGCTTTGTAGTATAACTTCAAGTCAGGGATTGTGATGCCTCTTGCCTTGCCTTAGCTGCTTAGAATTGCCTTTGCTATTCTAGGTCTCTTCTGGTTCCAGATGAATTATAGGAGTGATTTCTCTAGATCTATGAGGTATGTTGATGGTATTTTCAGTGGGATTGCATTGAATCTGTATAATAGTTTTGGGAGAATGGCCATATTCACAATATTTATTATTCCTATCCATGAACAAGGGATGTCTTTTTATTTTCTGATATCCTCTTGGATTTCTTTTTCAGGGTGTTATAATTTTCCCTGTATAGATCTTTTACTTCTTTCATGAGATTAATTCCTAAGTATTTCATTTTTTTGGATGTTAGTATGAAGGGTGTGGCTTCCCTTATTTCTCTCTCAGTGATTTTTTTTGTTAGTGTATAGGAACACTATTGATTTTTGAGTATTGAATTTGTATCCAGCTACATTGCTGAATTTATTTATTATGCCTAGGAGGCTTTCAATGGAGTTTTGGGGATCTTCTTTATAGAGTATCATGTCATCTGCAAATAATGATAATTTAACTTCCTCTTTTCATATCTTTACCACTCTTTTCCTCTCCATGTCTAATTGCTCTGGCTAGTATTTCCAGTACTATGTTGAATAAGAGCAGTGAAAAGGGACATCCTTGTTTTGTGCCTGATTTTAAGGTAAGGGCCTTCAGTTTTTGACCATTTAGTATGATGCTGGTTGTTGGTTTGTTTATTGAGATAAAGACCATTTATTTCAATTTTCTGTAAGGTTCTTATCATTAATAAATGCTGGACCAAACCAAAAGCTTTTTAGGCATCTATAGAATGATTATGTGATACTTTTTGCTTTATTTGATCATGTGATACTTTTGGCTCTAATGATATTGTAGACTACATTTGTTGATTTACATATGTTGAACCATCCCTGCATGCTTGGGATGAACCCCACAGTGTATAATCTTCTTGATGATTTGCTGCATCCTGTTTGCCAATATTTTGTTAAGGATTTTTGCATTAGGGAGATTGGCCTGTAGTTCTCTTTTTAGTTGAGTCTTTCTCAGGTTTTGGTATTAGAGAAATACTAGCTCCCAGGAATGACTTAGGAGGAATTGCTTCCCTTTCAATTTCATTGAAGAGTTTAAGGAGTGTCGACCTTAAGTCTTTGTATATCTTGTAGAATTACACAGTGAATCCGTCTGGGCTTGAGCTCTTCTTGGTAGGTAAGGACTTAATTACATTTTCAATTTGATTAATAAAAATTGGGTTATTCAGAAGTTTTTCATCTCCTTGACCCAGCTTTGGTACTTCATATGTTTGTAGAAATCTGTCTACTTCTTCTGTGTTATTGAACCTATGAGAGTAGAGGTTTTTGAAACAGGTGTTGATGATCTTATGTATTTCCAGAGTCTATAGTGATTTCATCTTTTTTTTCCTTATTGCATGAATTTGAGCTTTTTCTTTACTTTTTAAAATAAGGTTGACTAGGGGTTTATCAATTTTATTTATTTTTTTCAAAGAACCAACTCTTTGATTCACTGATTCATTGGATCATTTTCTTAGTCTCTATTGCATTACTTTCTGCTCTGATTTTTATAATTTCCTCCCTTCTTTTGGTTATGGGCTGCACTTGCTCATCTTTTTCTAGATGTTTGAGGTGTAACATCAGTTGTTTATTTGTATTCATTCTGTTTTCCTGATGTAGGAACTCAGTACAATAAATTTTCCTCTGAGGACAGCAATTATTGCATCCCACAGATCCTGGTAAGTTACATTTGTATTTTTGTTTGCTTGTAGGTATTGGTTAATTCCATATTTAATTTCCCCCATGACCCACTGATTGCTCAAGAGTGTGTTATTCAATTTCTATGTGTTTGTGTGTTTGTGCAGTTTTTTTATTATTAATTTCTAGTTTCATGGTTGTATGATCTGATAACATGCATGGGATAACTTCAATTCTTTTGCATTTTCTTATATATGTTCTGTGGGCTCGTATGGTCTATTTTAGAGAATTTCCATGTACTGCTGAGAAGAATGTATACCCTGATGCTGCTGGATGGAACATTCTGTATACTTCTATCAAGTTCATTTGTTCACAGGTTTGATTCACTTCTGTTATTTCTTTGCTGATTTCCTGTCTGGTTGATCTGTCCCTTGGTGTCAATGGTGTGTTAAGGTCTCCTGTTATAAATATGTTATTGCTTATTTGATTTTTCATTTCTATTAATACTTGCTTTGTATAGCTGGATGCTCTGGAATTTGCACATATATATTTAAGATGTTTTCTCTTCTTCTTGACGTTTTCACCTAACTAATATGTAGTGACCTTCTTTGGCTCTTTGGATCATTCTTGTTTTGAAGTTCACATTGTGTTCAAACAGAATAGCTATTTCCACTTTTTTTTGGCTCCTATTGTATGAAGTATTGTTTTCTATCCTTTGACTTTCAGTCTATGAGTTTCCTTTTGGGTTAGATGTGTTTCTTGTGGACAACATATGGTTGGATGTTGTTTCTTGATCCATTCTTCCCGTCTGTTTCTTTTCATGGTGTTTTGAGACCATTTACATTAATGGTTATAACTACTATATATTCATTTATTGTTGACATGTTATCTTTCTGCTGTTGTATCTTTATCTTTCCACTCTGTTTAATTGTCTGTCTTGCCTAGTGGTTTTTCCTACGTGTATCTGGAATGTCTTTCAGTATTATTTGCAGGGTTGCTTTGGTTATCATGAAGTTCTTCAGCTGTTATTTGTCTTGAAAGTATCTTATTTCTTCATCCATTTTGAAGGAAGGACAGTTTTTCAGGGTACATCATTCTAGGTTGGAAATCATTTTCCTTTAGGATCTGAAATACTTCACTCCATGCTCTTCTTGACTTCATTGTTTGTGTTGAGAAGTCTGTTGTGATTCTGATAGTTTTTCCTTTATAGGTGATCTGTCTTTTCTCTCTAACAGCTTTCAAAATTCTGTTCTTATGTAGTATTTCTGCGATGGGTGATTATTATATGTCTAGCAGTAGTTTTATTTTGGATATGGCTATTTGGAGTTCTATAGACTTCACTAATCTGAATGTCAGTTTCCATTGTTATGTTTGAGAAATTTTAAGCTATTACTTCTGCAAATAGCATCTTGATATCATTTGTGTTGTCCCCTTCATTTTCATTTATCCACATCAATCTTATGTTGTTTTTCTTTGAATCATGTTGCAGATGTTGAATTGTTATTCCCTGATTCCTTGTTTTTTTTTAAAGGTCTTTCCTGTTCACTAGCTTCTGTCTTGTATTTGAGGTCTGAAATTCTATCTTCATTTTTGTTGGGGTGGTTTTGACAACTTTTAATCAAATTTTTCATTTCCTGTATATCTCTTTGAATGTGCTTCATGTATTCTGTTTTTTTTTTTTTTTTTTTTTTTTTTTTTTTTTTTTTTTTTTTAATAGTTCGTCCAGGGCTTCTATCTTTTTGCTTTGTTCCTCTAATTTTTTAACTGTGTCTTCTTTAGATGTGTTCAGCATTTCTTTCATTACTTTTATCATTTCTTCTTTTACCTGGGAGGTTATTTGTAATTTGAATTTCTTTAAAGCTTCACAAAGGTCTTCTTTATTTCAGTTGCTATTATTTCACATATTTCAGATGTATGGCATATATTTTCTTCTATGTAGATGGCTCCTAGGCTTTCTTGGGATGGGCTGAAGGTTTGAGATTGTATTTTCATCATTCATCTTGTCATTTTCCTATATTTCTGTGTTTCAAGTGATGTTCCAAGGCTTCCCCTTGGTGTGTTGGAAATAGTATCCTATGCCCTCTGCTCCTGAGACTGAATGGAAGTTTTTGAGTGTGGTCCAGTCAGGCCCACAGGACTTTCCATGCCACCTCTGGTGTTCCAGGAAGCCGGGCTGGCTCCTAAACACTGTGCAGGGTACTCTCCCAGGGTAAGCACCAGTGCTCTGGAACTCACTTCACATGCCCTCAGCTCCTGATTGAAGAAGGTCACTGAGTGTGGTCTAGTCAGGCCCACAAAACCTCCCAAGACTAGTCTAGTGTGGCCGAAAGCTGGGCCGGCACTTAACCACTGGGAGTGATTATCTTGAACTCTCTCAGGGCCCGTGTTGGTGTGTTCAAACTCACCTCCAGCAGCTCCAATTCCCGAGAATGCACTCCCTTGCAACGTTATATTAAACAAGTTAATGCATGTATGTAGAAATGCTTAGAAAAAGTCTATGCACAAAGTGGTCACTTGTGTTTGTTATTATACAATAGTAAAATACACTTTAGACTACCAAAAATCCAAAGTATCTCAGCTTGATGGAACTATCTGCAGCCATTAAGGTACCAGGGAAAGAGATGTGGAACAATATAAAACATTTTTAAGAAAAAAGAGTAAGCAAAATTGTGTGCTAGATTACAATTATAAAAATAGTTATACATTTGGACAAACCCTGCATGATTATTCATGAAAATTAAAACAGTTGTTTCAGGATGATAGAAAATGTGAATTTTTTCTTCAAAATATTCTTAAATGTTATATATTACAATGAATAAAGTAATCAGAAATTGTCCTGAACCAAAATGGTAACATGAAATCAAGACAATATATATGATTTACAATACACTTAAAAAAACATTTGAAGCAGAGGGCATTTTCTAGAAGCACAATATGTTGGCTCGATGAACAGCATGGAAGACATCTCAAAAGAGTGACAGATGAGAGAGGGGATATCGGGTGTCATTCCTACTTTAAAACACTTTTCAAGACTATTACTCTTTCTCTTCCTCCTCCTCCTCTTCTGGCTTCAGCATTGATTCCTGCTATTTGGCACATTAGCAAATTTTTCAGCTCTCTGCTTCCACTACTTCTTCACAGCAGATTTACATGCAACTTTTGAATATTTGCTCAAGAAAAATCAACTGTATTAGGGAGAAATGCCAGGAAAGGAGGCCATTGTTCAGCTTTCAGAGTTTTGCATTGTAATGCATCCACACACATGGAGAGCTGTCAAAAGTGGAAGGAGAAATTCTGTTAGGGCTACAGTTACAGAACTTTACCAGGCTAAGCTTCCCAAAAGATGCATTTTCACAATATTATAATATGATTCTTTTAAAATTGCGATTGGTTCTCTATTGAAGTATTGATATTGTGAACCATGTTAACTTACAAAATATTTAGAACTGTGGGTCTTTTCCCTATGGTAAGGCATTCCAGTAATTTAAATTCTACTTCCAGGTACATAAGTAAATGAATATAATTTAAAATACAGACTTTTGAACAAAAATGCTTTAAACAGTAATTATAGTGTCATGATGCCCTATCATTTATAAACTGAATCAAGGATTTTCATGCTGACACCAACTTACGTATTCTACCAAGTAGTACATCATCCAAAATTTTCATATGTATTCTTTCCAAGCTTAAAGTATTACCATTTCTGTTTTAATATTTCATATATTTCTCAGAGCTGTTACTTAAATTTCATAAGATGCCAATTGCTCCCCTGCATGTGTCAAAAAATATTCACACGCAATATACATTGGAATCTATGTTTTAAGCCAGGATCCTATGAAAAAATTTCCAAATATTTGGTAGCTAGAAAAATGGATTTTGACCATCCCTGACATTCTTTATATAATACTTGTGGTTCTTTTCCTCATGACTGCTTACATCATATATTAATTAGCACCCTCTTTTAATGTTATTGTGGCTTCATAATTTGCTTTGGTCCATGAAATGTACACAGAAGTACTGTGCATCACTTCTGAAAGTGAGTAGTATAAGCTGGTACATAAATTTTCTTTCTTCCCTTTTTTCCCTGCTTCAGTGGTTCTAAGCCACTTGGTCAGATGAAGCCTTGGTCCGTCTGGGCATGTGAAGAACTGGCATGAGTGGAGCTTCCTGAGTAAGAAGCAAGCATCTGCTGAAGCTGCTCAGGTTTTTGGAGTTCTTTCTTACCATTGTCTGAATTGCAGTGAGTAACGTTTGAGAACTTATTCAGATTTTATTCATAACTTTTAGAAAGAGGATATTATTTAACATTTGATGCAAAAATGTATGCAAACTGTATGTGTAAGATAGTAAGCATAAAAATAAGCACCTATGAGTTTACAACTCAATGTTCTGTATCAAACCAGAACTTTCATATACGGTTTGAAATTTTCATTAGTTTTTTTTTTCTTACATCCTAATATAGCCCATAAATATAGTGACTATCTGCATTTTGTATTTACCACTCTCTTGATTATTAATGGGAATATGTGAATTGAGCATTATAATACAAAATACAAAAGACAGTGTTGGAGAGCATGTGAAGAAGTGTTGTTCTCTAGTCTTAGTGTCTTTGTAATTACTTTCTTTGAATAATTGAATACTTAGTACCATTACACTACTAAGAATTAAACTTAATAATAATTAACTATTGGTCTTTTGAAATATTTTAAATAACTATATTTGTAAATTCCTTTCTTTGAGGTAGGAACTATGCTTATGACCTTTTTATTTAAAAAAAGAAGAAGATAAGACTAAACATTAAATTGCTTATTCCAGGTTAAATGCATTGTAAATGGCAGATTGGGAACATTTGACATTGCTATTATGACTATAAAAAAATTACCGTAAACAGTGAGGCCTAAAACAACAGAAATCTACCATCATAGCTTCGGATAGCTCTAAGTTCAATATGCATCTTATTATTCTATAATCAAATTATTGACAGTGTCAAATTCTCTCCAGAGAGAAGAATCTATTCCTTGTTCTTTCCACATGCTAGCTCACCTATATTTTGTGTGCATTCCCTTCTGCCATCTTCAGTGTTAGCATGCCAGCATCTTCATATATCTGACTCTGAATTTCTGCCTTATTCTCTCTAAAGACTGTTATGATTTTACTGTGCTTGGTTCACCTAGATAATCTAAACTAATTCTATTTTAAACTCTTAAGTTAATTACATCTGTAAAAGTTAATTACATCAGTATTTTTTTTTTTTTTTCTTTTTGAGGCAGGGTCTCACTACGCAGTTCAGGCTGGCCTTGAGCTCACTTTGTAGCCAGGTTTGGTTTTGTTAACATACACAGATACCTTCCTGTGGGATAGGAGATTGTGCTAGGTATTTCCAAAAACTTTTCACATCACCAAAATTAATGTGACAGTTAAAAATCTCAGTCACTATTTATGCGTGTTTTATTTTTACTTCTGATAATCTTGTGAAAGGGAGAAAGAGAAGGCAGATTGATTCCAGACCTTAGGACTCAAGGACAACTTGCTGTTGAGTTCCCTTTAGTCTATTGTATTCCAATCTGGAATTGAAAAACTAGAATCATAGAAATGTGAACAGAGGATGAGAAAACAGCCTGATAAACTTGCTTTAGAAAAGCAATGACCTACCAGATTCTACATTTTTAGACAACAGTTCTTCTATGTAAAACAAATTTTACAGATAAGACTGACGCCCCATGGAAACTTATATCAGCAAAAGAAAAGTGGGGCGCAAAGACTTCCCCCTGAGAAGCAATAGTGAGGTGCTCTAAGATCCCCACAAGGCAGTTGAAGGCTGAATAGGACTTTCATCCCTGCTAGACACTAATAAGGCTTCCAAGTTCCTGTGGTACCAGTCAAGACTACAAAGTGAAACCCGATTTCAACCCTTAAACCTTGATAAATGAAGCAACTCCTCTTTATTCCTTTGGGGACATCACATTAGACGATCACAGGCAGCTTAGTTTAGCATCAAGATTATCATTGCTGCAGTGGTAACCATGAAGCTGTCTCCTATCATCATTGTGCCTTTGAATGACCTAATAGGAACAGTATCCCCTGGACCAGGAAGACAGGTTTGGAGATCTTAGGGCAGCCAAAATTTCCATCTAAATGAAAATAATGAGAAGCACCTTTCTTGAATATAAATAGAGGTCACATATAGCACTCTTTTGTTTGCTTAAAGGAGGAGAGGTTGAATTTAGATCATGGTTTGGAAGATTCAGTCCACGGTCACTGGCTCCAGTGAAGAAATGACATAGGAGAAGGTCATGGTTGAGGAAAGTTGTTAACTCCATGGCAGCTAGGAAACAGGAAAACAAGGAAATACCTCCATAGGGAGATACACTTTCCAAAGGCATGGCACCAGTGACACATCTTTTTGAATCAAGCCCTACTTTCTAACAGTATATATAGCATTCTTGAAGTAGCAAAAATTAAAAAAAAAGATATAGAAAGAGAGAACAGATTACTAGTTGCAAAGACAGAGAGTAAATTTTATGTGGTCATAAAAATGAAGGGCTTTTGTTACAATGGAAGTATTTTATATCTCTTTTAAAAATTTATTTTAAAGGGAATAAAACAAAGCAATAGAAAAATAAAACAATAAAAATGATATTGACAAAGACAAGACACTAAGAAGTCCACGATAATTACTATATTGCATATCATTATCCTTAAAATAGATACTCAGACTATTGGCTTTAAGTCTGCAAAGTCAGTCAAATGATACAAGCATTAAGATCTTTCTTTACTTCCTTCAACTGATATCATCTCATTCTGCATTCCTCCAAATCAGTCATTTGCTTATGGGAGGTGGGTATCTTGTCTCCCTGCCCACACAACTACTGACCTGGCTACTGCAAGGTGCATGGGAGGGTGCTGCTGCTGTTTCCTGGGTCTTTCCCTCCCAGCCTGCCTCAATCGCTACTGGCACATTGTAGGATGTTCTTGCTTCCTTGTTCTTTCTGGGGTGACCCGACAGTAACTGATGCATGGGAGGGTACTGCTGCTTCCTGATTCCCTCCAGCCATGCCAGCTCAATTGCTGCTGGTGCACAGGAGGTTATTGTTACTTCTTTGCTCTCTCCTGGGCTGGCCCAAGTATTTCGTATCTTGGCTACATTGATGGCGGTAATGCACGCAAGATGATATTTCAGTTATTCAAGATGACATCATTGAAGGAAGTTCTTTAAAGTATACATCAGTTCTCTCTATTATTTTTACAACTACTGAATTTATAGTTATCTAAAACATTTTTTTAGGTAACAAGTAAAACTTCATGAAGCAAGAGTTGTTAATTTTTATAGCCAGGATGCTGATAATATACAGTACTTATTATAGGAGACCACCGAATAAGTTTGATTCTGAGGTAAGTAGACCAAGTTTCTGTGATCTTTAGGTATACCTAGATGTGATTATTCTTCTTTAGTTTCTCTCATGACAACCCAAATAAAAAATCTAAAGAATTCATTTACAATCTAAACTGTTAAGTGTACAAAATAAAACTTCTCTGGTGACTACACTATTCAGATTACTGAAGTCTTGTGTGGTAAATATACAACCAGGATATAATAGAATGGTTGTCAAAGACTTTGGCTACAAGAGCCTGAGCCACATATGGTATCTGTGATTTGTAGGAATTTTGCAAAGCTGCTCATGCTTTTATGCTCTTTGCTTTTCTATCATTTTCTAACATAGAGTCCATTGACTTATTAATATAAATATCTTAAAATGTCATATTTTTCTAGTACTTTTTATAGGAAGAGACCACAGTGTACTAAGGATTGTATCATTGATAAATCTAGGCACTCTGAAGAATTAAATAATTTAATACACACAAAAATTATTCAGAATATTTATTTTTAATTTTTGTTTCTAGTCTTATCTTTATGATTGTGTTGTTACTATCATTTTCCAACAGTTTATTATAATGAAAGTATTTTTGTAAGTGCCATGGTAACCACAAAACAGAAATATCTAATAAAAATAAAAATAATACTAAGTAAGGAATCAAACACATTACTAAAAGAAATCACTTAATCAGAATTGTAAAATAGAAAAGAGTAAGGCAATGAAACAAAATTAGAAAACAATTTGAAAATGGCTATAGTAAGACTCTACCCATTATTACATTGAATATAAATAGATTAAATTATATAAGACACAGCAGAATTGAATGGATGAAGACAAAGTTCTCCAAACTTTTTGGCACCAGGGATCAGTTTCATTAGAGATTATTTTTCCATAGATGAGAAAGTGAGGAACTGAAGACACTGGGAAAATGCTGAGAGGGGCTTCCAAGTTAGACTCTCATGAAGTACAACACAAGCTAGATTCCTCATAAAAGCTTATGCTTCTATGAGAATTGAAAGCATCTGTTGATGTAATAGGAGGAAGAGCTCAGGCGTTAATGCAAGAAATGGCCAGCTGTTGTATATATGCAATGGAGAAAAACTGTTGGTACAGATGACGATTTGATGTCTCACCAGCTCTCACCACCTACTCTGCGTTTCATTTCCCAACAGGCTACTGTTCTATGATCGGTACTGTTCTATTGCTCAGAAGTTGGGCATCCTTAGATTAAATGATAAGATCCAACTGTATGCTGCTTATAAGAAACTTGCTTCACCTCTAAGGACATGCATAGCCCAAAAATGAATATATTCCATAAGATTTTTATGTAAACAGACTTCAAAAGGAAATGAGTAGCCATAGTTAAATCAGATAAAGTTAATCTAAAATCAAAAGTAGCAATAAGAAACAAGGAAAGTAATTATATAAAGAAGCAAATTATTAAATCAGCAGGAAGAAGTAAATATAGATTGAAACATAAATATATAGATCAAATATTAAGAGATCTAAGGGGAGAGATGGATAAAGAGTTCAATACAATAATATTTGTGAACATTTACACCCAGCATTCAGCAATACACAGATCATCCACACAGATCATGGGAGCAGTAGAGTTAATTTGCACTGTAGATCAAATGGATGTAGTAGACTTTTACAAAGGTTTCCATCAAAGAGCTTTCCTTGTCCTCGGCATATGTGATATTCTCCATGATAGGTCACATGACAAGGCACAAAACAAGTCTCAACAAATTTTAAACAATTGAAATTATATCCAGTACTTTTTATTATAATGTAAAAAAGTTATAAATCAATAAAACTATGGAAAATATGCAAATACATGGGAATTAACATTCTTAAAAAACAGTGGATTAAAGAAGAAACCAAAATAGTATATTTAAAATTTTATTGAAAGAAATGAAAATGGAAATACAACTTATCAAAACCTATACAATATAGCAAAAGCACAATTAACATAGGAGTTTACAGCTACACATGGGGGTGCATGTCTGTAATTCCAGCACGTTAGAAGCCTGAGACAAGAGTATTAGAATTTCAAACCCAGCTTGGATAATTTGCAATTTGAAAGGACCTTGTGTCAGGAAAAAAAAAAAAGAGAAAATAATAAAGAGATTAGTGGGTAGAGCTCAGGAGAAAGGGGTTGGGTAAATTTCTGGTATCACACAAAAAGGAAACAATCAATGCCTGCACTTCAGAAAAATCAGAAAGATCTGAAACAACTATTGATGCATTTCAAGGAATTAGAAATATGAGAACAAACCAGATCCAGTTAGTGAAAGATAAAAACTAATAACAATTGAAACATGAATAAATTAGATTAATAGAATAGAACATTACCCTTTTACATATGAGTGTATGAACTATTTAGTGTGTTCCTAGCAATCTATCAATTTTCATGTGGGTCAAGCTTTTTCTGGCTTCTTACTAGATTCATAGAAATGATTTCTTCTAAAAATTCTGAAGAGGCCCCTGCTGTTACCTATCCGCGGGATATGTGAATGAATGACCACTTTCTTGATCTCCCTCACAAATATCCCCAATTCTGTTGAGTTTAGTAGTTCTAGAAAAGATGATATATCAGTCTTCTTTCAGTAGGTATTGGGCTCTGGCCTGAGGATCTCCTTCAGATACAAAACTCCATGGATGCTCAGGTTTTTTTATTTTAAGTGGCATGGTATTTGCATAAAATGTATACCCACATATACTTGTCTACTTCAAATTATTTCTAGTTGACTCATACTACCTAATACAATGTAAATGCTATACAAACACTATTAAATTATATTATTTAGAAAATAGTGACAAGAAAAATTCTGTACGTGTTCAGTACATATTTAATGTTTTTGAAAATATTTTTGATTCATGGTTGATTGAACCTGGATGAACAACCCATAGACATTGAAAGACCCAGGGACCTACTTCTTGGGATGAAGCAGGAAGGAGAGATAATTTGGATCATGTGCTTTTGTTCTGGACTAAAACAATTTAGAGAAATACCATCTTGCAATTCTATCTAGAATTTTTTCTCTTTAGTAGATTGTTTCCTATAATATATTGAGACTCTGATATTCTATAGCTGGCCTATAAAATTATAAAGAATTAGGACAATCTGTTCAATTGAGACCTTGACTGTTATCCCAATGGGAACTTCATAATTAATACATGTTAGAATTAATCTGGGATTCAGAAAGAAAACACTACCTATTCGAAATAATGAGAACATTTCCCAGCTTTTATACTTTAACTAGATGCATGCCACTGTCTTCAGTATTGTAATTTCCTCATGAACAAAAATAGCCCAAATAATTATCCAGTTCTTGGGGCAGAATAAATAGGAGTTCTTGGACTTCTACATTTTCAGAAAATGGAAGATGTTCAGTTAAAAGAATATGTAGAAAAGAAAAACATGTTTGATAGTTGTCAGTTGCAAAAGGTAAAGTAATGCTTAGCTTCACCATTTAGCAAAAGAGTGAAGTCATTAAACTTTCTGAAACTCTTTAACCCAATTTAACAATTTTTCTATCAACATCAAAATGCCAAGTAGATGTCTTTCTCTGGTCTTATGTTTTATAAAATTTTTATTCAGAGAATTGTGAGCTAAAGTGGAACTGTCAATTAAGGTATTACCCAATTAAGGTGAGTGCCACTTGAGAAATATTTGAATATAATCAGGGTCTTCTGAAAGGCTAATGCATTGAATGAGGGCTCAGTACAGGCTCATACTGATTTTTTTTCTGCTTTGGATAAAATCTAATTCAAGTTTAATTCAAATACGATATTTCAGAACCAAATATGAACTTTCAACATTGTTTAATATTGAAACAACTTTTATTTTATTTCTTGATATATTTATTGCCATCAAAAGCCAGAACACCAATGTGTATTCCCTGTTTTTACATTTTAGAAGACAAGACATTTATATAAGACTAAAAGAATGAGAATTATTTTCCATTTGATGATATTTGAATATTGCACTTAAGGAGCCACCAAAACTTATTAGTAGAGAAAAACAGGATAATTATTTTGTAAGCTTGGGCAAGAGAAAAATAATCAGAGGAAAAGGAAAGGAAGAAGCCCGAGAAAGGAGAGGTAGAGAAATAAATTAGTGAGATCACTTGATTGAGTCAAGAAAGCAAGCTACTACTGCAAGTCCAGGGTGGAAAATTCCATTCCACAGGTGGAGAGGGAGGAATGCTGTGTGTGAAGGGAGCTGTTTTAATAGCTACAAGTCTCATAAGAGGGCCTGGTCTGCCAGTTAGTTAAGTAACTTTGACACAAAAGAGAATGTTCTGTGTTCAGCACCTGATTGCCATCAGAAGATACTGTTGTCAATGGAGGTAAGAATGTTCTTCCATCTGAGCAAGCACCTTGTTATATACCCCAGCAATGGCTGCTGGCTAGGTAGTCATGGGTGTTCCAGGGCTCTGTCGCAACACTGTTTGTGTTACATATGAAGAACTGTTTTCATGCTCAGGAGCAAACTCTAATTTTAGGTACTAGATACATGGTAGTGTCTCTGGTCAGTTTCCTCTCATTCACCAAGTTTTTATTGGTGAAACAAAGAGAATTGAAGCACTGTTCCTACCATAAGCACTGTTTCACAGAGAAGAATAATTAGAGGTTTATATCTAGTGACAAAATAGAAATTAGAACTAGGGGCTGTGGCACTTCCCTCTGAAACATAGAAGAAGAAAGGATCCATTCTTTCAGGGAAGTTAGAAAGGCAGAATTCAAAGATCAGAGCTTATCTGAGATAGATCTGGAAGGATAAAATAATACATTAGGTAGAAAGAGAGTTAAAGTAATTGCAAATACAATGGCCAGAGTTTTCAGACATTAGTGGATGAACATCTTTAGGGATGTTAAAGTAACACAGGATATGGGAGAAAAGAAAACAAAAAGGTGAGAGTGGAAATGTTTTCAGTGGCTAGATGAAGAAGGGTCCATGTGGAGTTTGTTCAGTGTACAAATGGAGATTGCCACACAGTTTTCAGGAGAAAAATGTCGTGACAAGGATTATATTTCAGTAGGCCCCTGTGTTGGTCTGGTGGATGACTTAATGGATGAATGAACCTCAGGCAGAGAAGTCAGACATGGGAGACACTGAGGAAATACATGTAGGTACATGAATAAGCAAACAAATGGAATAAAAAAGCAAGGTTCAAAGAGGGATCAAGATTGATGACTGTCGTGAAATCCAAGTGAACAGAGTCAAGCAGTTCAGGGGACATGTAAATGAACATAGAGCCTTGAGTGACAAAATTAGAAAGCGGTTGAGTGTTTTGGAGGTGTAGATCCAATGGCACATTGACATATAACATGTGCAATGGCTTTCCACCTGTTATCTACTTTGAACTTCTTTTATTACCAGCATTTTTCCTCAAAATACTCATCTCTATGTGTCATTAATGTATACCTTTATTTCTGGATTTTTATTAGGTTTATCTGAAGTTGAATATCAAATTTTCTTGAATTATCTTCATTTGAGGTTTAGTTGTTTCTTCCTGGGATTCAGGTAGAGATAGTAGGAAAAATATTTTAGGAGTCTATGAGTCGAAGAGCATGGAAGCTGTGAATACATATTTCTCATTCAAGATATTTAGCTATTCTTTTCAAAATAATTGTCCAGAACAAGACACATTATAGTAACCATTGTTGATTTTCCTGTTGTCTGGTTTTAAAGGCCCGTAATGCTTTCATTCTTTTTTTTTTAAATCTGTTTTATGCTGTTCTGTTTTTTTTTTTAATTTAATATGTATGAAGATAGGGGCAACTATTTTTGGGGAGAACAGGAGACATTGTGGTAACCACGGTTGATTTCCTATTATCTTGTCTTGAAGTCCTGTGTGGCTTGCATTGTTTTGTTCTGATCTGCTTTGTTCTGTTCTGTTTTGTTTTATTTGCTTTAAAATAAGTTGTAAATAAAGATATTTAGCTGTGATAAGGATAAGGGTTGGGAGATGAAGAAAGGCCATGTTGGAAACAGCATATTTAAGTAGAGAGATATGATCATGTTTATGTACTGGGTTGAGGAATATCCTGTCCTATAAATATTAATTAGGATATGAGAAGCATCTGTCTAGTGGGTTTTTCACACCCTCCATCTTGGCAAATTCTTACACCTCACTCTATTCCCTCTTAATTGCCACAGATGTGAAAAAGCACATGGACGTTACAGCACTAATTTTGATCTCAGAACTCAATGAAGAAAGTCTAGCATTACCAGCTCTAATTGCTAAGCTAAATAATAAGTCACTGTATAGTCTTGGTTCCAAGTCACAGTAAAACCACAAAATAGCAATGATTAAACTTTCTTGTAATAAATCCTAGCAGATTCAAGGGTGAAGTTATTGCTAGAAGCTAGAAGTCAAGCCACATGAGGGCAAGGAAAGAGAAGTTAAAGTAAGTGTGTACTGATACTTGGTTGTATGATTACAGCAGAAATTAGGCAGCACTTTTTAAAATTTCCATCAGGGCAGACTGTTCAAGTGGACAGCAAGTGGTACTATGTTTTGTTTTGCCAAATTTAGTCTTCTGATTTAGGTACTTGCCTTTTCCACAAAATTGACTCCATTAGGAGAGAAGCAATCAAGGATTTATAAAACCATTGTCTCAGGGCACTTAGAACGGTTTTTCACCTAATGAACAGTACAAGAAATAAGCACTCTGAGTTCAGACAGGGGAAGAGATCAATGAATAAGTAGACATTTACAAATGACTTATGTATAGATGCAAATCCACTGGACAATCCACTGAGTCTGAAAAAGAAGCAATGTCAAATTTGTATGGAAATTTTATTAAGGTCTTATGTTCTTTCTTGGTTGAAGGCTCTCGCAACTCACTATATAGATGTGAAAACTGCAAATAGGTTTAAAAAAAACCACAGACAACTCCATCAATTATCCAAAAGTGCTAGATGCTGAGCACAATATGAGGTAAAATATAGTCAAGCTTGAAAACCTATGATGTTATTTTGCTATTTCTAAAATGTTTCAAATAACTGTAATAGAGAAATAACCATGGGTTTGAGTTAGGAAGGTGTTAATCAAACAATTTCAAAATACATGGCTTTTTGCAATATATGTGAACTTACCCCCAACTCCCTTAAGAGGGGGAAAAATATCACAGAACACAGAAAACTGTAAACTATTACGTAGTACTACCTCTCAGTTTTAAACGGCATGTCTGAAGCCAAGATATTTGTTGGAAAAGCTGGGACAGAAAATCTGAAATAGAAACAAAGGCAAACTAATTGTAAGGGCTATGAAATGATCCACAGATTCAGATGTGTCTGGTACACTCATTTTTTAAATTTTATTCAAATACATTGCTTAACCTTCCACCTATGATATCAAGGATTTCAGCATTTGTCTCCTGTCCTACTCAATTTTCTCAGAACTCTGTGAACTTTCTCATCTAAATGCATTTCAGCCACATTGACTGAGTCCAGGTTGGCCACTGAAGATCACTGCCGTAGTTAACCATGGATCATTGTTCTGAAGGTTTCCATGCCTGTTCAGATTTCCATAAGGCCACAGAAGTTCAAGAAGGATCCCAATCCTCCAATGCAAGGGTCCTCTTTCCTAGAATTTCCAGATCCACAGCTTTCAACAATTAGATATTTAAGTAAGTACTGGATTGGGACTCATTCTTTTATGTGCTCTCTTACACATGTAGAAAAATAATACACTTTTCCTTGTAAAGACTACTTCTGTCAAGGGATGTGATATGTTTTCTTTAAATCTTACAATTTAAAGTCTCATATCCTCTTTCATGGACAACTGGGCAGCTTAGTGCTTAATAAAATAAGCCTACCATTGAAGGCATACTAATTCCAAGAAATATTGTATCTTGGCTTGTAATATAAATACTGCATAAATTTAATACAAAGAAAGGGGAAAATAATTAATAAAATCTTAAAAAGACAAAGAAACAATCTATACTTTTTTAATATATGCTATAGCAAAGCGTCAGATCTTACAATTAATAGCATATCTAAATCTTATAACAGTTCCAATTGTTTTATAAGTATCCACATTTCAGGGAGCAAATTTTAAAATCAGAGAAATGAGCACTTCCCATACTTTGAATCCAGAAGGTTGCCTAAGGGACCACGTGTTAAAGGTCTAGTCCTCAGGTTGGCACCATTGACTGGTGGTGGAAATCTTTTAGGGGAGGCCCTAGAGAGAGGTTTTAGGCCATTTGGGGCATGCCTTTAAAGGAGTCTATAGGACAAATGTCCTCTTGCAATTTTAGACCATGAAGTGAAGATAGTACTCATCACGATATTTCTACTCACACGGATTAACCAGGATGTAAACTTGGATACCTGAAATCACTCCTTGGCTTTTTCTAATAAGTTTCAAATGTATCCTTCATAACACTGTGAGGAATACAAGAATTCCAGTCTGCAGTCTTTAAAGGATTTGAATTAATGGCAAGGAAGGAGAATGTCAAGTATAACACATGTAAGCGTTGGATGCTAATATATACTATCACATAGGACGGTAATAAATTTAACCAAGTAGGAAAATTCTTAGAGAGTTTGTGTTTAACAACTTTCCATATTAATACATCTCAACAGTATTTAATATCAGCATAACTATGATTGATAGATTTCTGTTTGAAAAATTCCTTTAAAAGGTAAATTATTTTACCTACATTGGGCAAATTGGCTGAGTCGATGCCATTTTTTTCACTGAGTGTTTTTCTAGCCTTTCGACAGTGATCAGAAAGTTGAAAGTTTTCAGCATAGCTTTTGTGTGTGATCGAAATTCCAGGAAGCAAATGCACCATATAAGAAATAGAAAGAGGAAACTTGCAGTGCAAGGTAGGAGCCCTGAGCACAAAGACGGGCTCCGTGGAGGGTGTTGGGTGGCATAGATGTCATCATAGATGTAAAATGAGTTTTTGTTCCAAGTGGCTTATTTTGCTATATTTTTTATCCTTTTATGAGTATGTAGGGTCCTAGAAATTCTGTACAATTTTATAACAAACTCTTCTGCCTAATCTAAATACAGGGGATTATGACATTTACAACTAATAGCCTTGAAAGGTACAATGGTGTTTACAAGAATATTTAGACAAGGGACATCCAGAAATGTGAAGTATTTATCTGACATATGTTGGATTGAAGCCGGGGTGTTCTATTTAGCAATAGAGATTGAATGACTGCAACACTTTATGGTGGAAAAGTTATTAAATTACTACCTTTGATTATGGGTTTACTTCATGGTTTCTTTCTAAATTCAGGTGATATACTCAGCTATTCTATGGAGCTAATGTCACCCAATAATGAACTTCATACCTTAAGCCTACTTTTCATGGCCATTTCTAGTTTTCCACTCCTGAAACACAGTGAATGTGAGAGATATTCTGACATTAGTTTGCAACTTCTGGAGTTCTGTTTAACATGTTGCTTTTCTCTGGTTTGTCCACACATATCCTTCAACGTCTTCTCTCCCCTGTGGCTCTGGTGATGTACTGTACATAAAGCATAAGGTCCCTTCACAGGATCTCTCAATGTTAAACTGCTCTATACCTTTGGCTCTCCTCTGCTTTTTAGATGCTTTGCCAGGCCCATGGAGTCTAAAGACTTAGGGCAGCCTGAACCAGTTATCATTCTTCTTCTCCAAATTACTTTCTGACTAATCTTCAGGAATTCAGGTGCCAAAACCTTCAAAGAGTGTGTTCATGTCAGCTCAAATATCTTTCCTTTCCTTTTTTTTTTTTGAGTTTTACATACAGTACTTATTTTGAAACTTTGAGAGTGAAGAATTAATATTTTGTTCTGTCTGCTTTCTTTTATATCTTCCTTTTTCTGAGATATATAGTTGGAAATCTTGCAAAATAAATGGAGAAAGGCAAATTACTAAGAAAAACAGGAATAATGCGTGCACACATATAAAGACATTTATAAAATATCTATTATGCATCACTACAAGTAGAAAAAGAGATATCAAAACACAGATACATAAATAGAAATATATATTCATTACCTGGTGGTAAGTATTTTCTCTGAGGTACGTACAAATGGTGTTTTCAAAATGGCTAAGTTTAAATGTTCCTAACAGACTCTTGAGGTAAAGAAAGTTGCTTTGAAATAAAACTTTTTGTTTTGTATTGGAATAGCCACCAGAAGAACTGTACAAGCATTTAAATGTAAAGCAAATATTTTATTCACTGTCAATGGTGAGGATTCTACAAGGTAGATTGGTGTCAAATATGAGTCTTCCAAAGTGGAATGTTAATTATTCTTTCAGTAAGTATAAAGAACTTCTTACTGATGAAATCTGACCTCCTGTGTGTGGGGAGTTTGTGTTATTCTCTACGTGGGTTTTAGAGATCAGGGCTTTAATCTTTCCTAAGAAGACAATCTGACACCAAAGGAAAGGTATCAGCATAAAAGCGAGGGCCTGTGGAGAAAGTTTGCAGTTCATCCAGGTAGGAAGAGAACACTTTAATTAGCCAAGTCATGAGAAGATGAACAGTGCAGGCGGCACTTTGAACAATAGCAGTTTAGGGTAGAATCAGCTCATGAAGGTGATGCAGGGCCTGAAGAGGAGGTGTTACACAGACACAGACTAGGGAAACATTTGATGGAGTATGCAGGCTCATCATACTCATCAATTTGCTCAAGAATTTCACAGTTTTATAGCTAAGAGTTCGGATTCACAGGAAAATTCATTTCTGCAAAGATAGTTTCTCTCCTTGTTGCTTATATAGATTAGGATGCATGTGTTCAGAACTAGGCAGCCAGAATTGCAGATCTCTGATGTACTAAAAAAGTAAGCCTAGTGAGTAATCTTGGGATAGGATTGTAGACAACTTTGAATTTCAAGTGGAGGAGACTATATATTGTTTTATGAACATGCAGTGATATTTTAGAGTAATAGGCTATTGATACTATTTAGATTTATAATGTGCCCCCAAATGCTTATGTGTTTAGAGATGAAGGTTCTGATGGTGATTGGATCTTGAGGGAGCTATATTCATGAATGATGTAGTCCAGTGATGAATTCATAGTTCAATATGCCGTCCGAAGTTTGGGCAAGGTTGGGAGAGATGGGTTACTGGGAATGTAGCAGGGAAGGGTATCTTCTTGTCTCCAGCTCTTCCCTTTTCTCTCTACTTCCTGTCTCCCATGACTTGAGTGTATTTCCTCCAATACACTCATCTCTCATCTTGTTTTTGCCCTGGATCCAGACTATCAAATAAGACAAAATATAGTTTCCTCATTTAAATAGTGGGCATTAGGTATTTTGTACCAGTGACAAGAAAGTGACTAAACAGTTATATGTTTAACCTGAGGATAATGGGATGGAATAGAAGTTGGAAGAAGGACTGTTATAAACTCAGGCAGATAAATGGCAGTGATGGGAATGTGAAGGTCTTCAAAAAGGAAGGTTTAGACTATAGAACTTACATGAAGAGTAGGAAACTTAATGTAATTTTTCTTTGTTATTAGGAAAAAATGAGAACTGAGGTGGGTAAGCATCATAATGCAAGGTTCTCTAAATTCAGTTATGACCACCAGCATATCTTAGAATATAAAAGAAGATGTCCATTCAGATTCATTGGTTGACCATGCATAGTGATGACATAGTAGTATACAAAACAATATTCTTTTCTCATGACTTTATCAAACAATCTCTTAGAAGGGGAAGTATGTG
This sequence comes from Cavia porcellus, assembly GCF_034190915.1. NCBI lineage: Eukaryota > Metazoa > Chordata > Mammalia > Rodentia > Caviidae > Cavia > Cavia porcellus. Next base: position 33,767,524 of record NW_026947501.1, read on the forward strand.
TTATATGTTTACATTGGTGGTGACTGGTAGGATACTTGAGAAGACAATACCTGGCTATATACAGAATAATGAGATAGCACTACATTTATGGTGTATTTCTGAAAAATGTACAAATATGCAGAAACACTCAGCATTCAACAGTCACTTACATGCATAATCACACAAACCATTACCCAATAAGAAGAAAATCACATACATTCTCTCTCTCTCTCTCTCTCTCTCTCTCTCTCTCTCTCTCTCTCTCTCATCTCTCTGTTTCACACACACACACACACACATACACACACACACACACACACACACACACACACCTGCCCATGCAGGTTCCTTTTTTTAAAAAACATAAGTCAGGAAAGTTGTGCGAAAAGAGGACTTTCAAATAAAAATTCAACTTGCATTGTTGCATTTGTAAAAGGAACATTTTTTAAAGAAGAGTATTGATTTATCACCACGTAAATACTTTCATCTTCCACAAAATCCTATGGACACTACAGCAGTGACAGAAAACTGTTAGCTAACAGTCCCTTGGTCATGGCAGGTAGCAAGGTATTAACTTCTATGATCAAAAGAGAAGCCTTAATCCTTTAATAGGTCTGTATCTTGTGAGAAAATTTATACCTCAGTTTCCTTCACTAAAGTGACAATGATCAGTTTAAGCCATGGGTAAGGACTAAAGGACTTAAATCGCCTTTAAGAAAGACACCAAAGGTTGATAACAGGGAAAAAGTGTATTTTTTTGAATATATCCTGTAGGTAAATGATTGATTCTGGTATGAGTATGAAAGCAGGAATATATGGAAGTTATATTCAGTTGTAAATATATATATATATATTAATATATATATATATATATTCATATATATATATATGAAAATATTATGCAGAAACAGAAATGCTATAGATATAGATTTATTTGGAAAAGAAATACAGAAAGAAAACCCTAAAGTAGGAATGTAGTTTTATGTAGAAAACTTTTAGAGTAGATAATTAATTCTTAAGTTAATTATAGAACATTGAAACTGACGTGTATATAAAGTGATTTTATATTCTTGTATGGCAGAAAAACAAGTTAATTCCCAGAGAGATTAGATCTAATATTCCTCAAAAATAATCCGTGTACTTGAGAAAGAATAGAAGGCTACTATATCAGTCATTAACTTGTGACAAAATATTTAACCCTTGCAACTTAGAAAAGAGTTTAATTTGGCTTAGTTTCCTGTGGGTTTAGTCCAAAGTCATCTGACACCAAGACATGATGAAAAGACATATTGGAGGAAAACCTCTCATCTTATGGTCACCAGGAAGCAGAGAGAAGGTAAGGATGGGGAAAGAGATACAGTTTTCCAAGTCATGCTTTCCAGTATCTGGTCTCCAACCAGACTCCACTCTCTAATAGCACATTCAGCTACTGACTTCATCAGTGGATGAAGTCACTGATAATCCTAGTGCCCCCATGATCCAGCCACCTTTCAAAGACTTGAGACTTTTGGGGGACATTTCATATCTAAATCATAACAGCCCCCCATAGCATGAGTCCTAAAGACTGATGATTTATATTTGCACAGTGACTTGGAAGGACCTGAGGATCTGAAGAAAGCAAAAGGAGGAGGTTTCTTTTCCCTATCTATAGTCAGTTTGGGAAAAAAGACTGAAGACTCAAGGACCTACTCAAGACATCACTTCTTATGGTCAGTGGTGGATCTGCCTTTTGTCCCTGGCCTTTCCTAGTGGAGTAAGGTGACACAAGAAGGATCACATCCTCAAAGTTCTTCCTCTTGGTTGTCACTGGTGTTAACCGCTACCTGTCTGCTTCTTACAAGAAAGATTCATACTTGTACCTGGGTTGAATTTCTGTGACTCTCCCCTCTTTCACTTCAGCTCAGAGGTCTGTTTTGGAAGGACCCATGTAAACACAGTATAGTTATTAAAATTGTATAAGTTGCAGGGTTCATTGTCCATCATAAGTCTGCAAGACAGCACAGTAGTCCTGCAGTTGGAGGAAAGCTCCCATTCATCTTTGTGTATATTTTCATGGTTATCCTATCTTCCAAATTTCTAGTGATTACAAGTCCTTACAAACCTTTAAGGCTTACCCTCCTTACCTGCCCTCATCTGTCCAGCTTTTGTAACTTTAAAAAAACAATTTACTCCTTGCAATGGTCCCTCTAAGTAGTTTCTTCTGTCTTCTAGTACTGCATACTTGTGACTCTCTCGCCACACCACCCTTTAATCCCCAGTCTGCTACTTTTAAATCAGTGTTCTGTGACCCCAAAGAAAAGTTGATTACTGAGAATTAGTGAGTCATAAGCCTTCTTTGTTGTACCTGCTCCCAGTTTTAAACCAAGACTGTCTATGGAAATTTCAGGCAGTACACAATGATGGTAAAGAAGGTATTTGCAGGTGAGACGAAATCCAGGAAGCCTGTAAATCATGCCAATCTTGATGATATAGACAATGTTTGTTCTCCTAAGTGTCTTCAAGAAACAAAAGTTATTCCTACCTGCTTTCTTAGTTACTCCACAGTAGGGCACAATGTTAGCATATGTCACTTGTGGGACTTCAGGAGTCCTCTCTATTGCAATATGAACAAACTATATTTGTGGTCAGCACTGAGGGCTCCATATGGCTGTTCTCTTCTGAGCACAAGGAAAGGAGTCACCAGGTTAAGAGGGTCTTCTCAGGAGGAAAGGACAAACTGGAGTAAAGGGCTTTACTCCCACCGCTAATGGGAAAGAATGACTTGCCCAGTGTCACATGACACAAGACAGACAACCTAATACCAAGCAAATGAAGCAACTGTCAGCCAAAGCCACCTCCCATGTTGAAATAGATACTAAATTCAGGGCCTGTAGCATAGTCAGGTGAGTGATCTAGTCCTTTAAAATTTTTATTTTTAGACAGGATCTTGCTAAGTCGCCTTCAAATTTGTGATACTCCCGGCTTCACCCTCTGAAGTAGGTGTTGCCACAATTGTGCATTTCTATACCTAGTTCACATATGCATATGCACTATTATTTACATCACAGCAGGAAAAGAAGCAGCAGAAGTCATGCCTCCCTATCACAGATGGGAGGTGTTTAAGGATTGGTGATAAGAAAGAATATTTTGTTCCAGTTTATGGTTGTAGAAGCTGATCCATGTGGATTGAAATTTCAATCAATAAAGCCAGTGTATTAATACCTGGGCATGGATGATGGAGACAGAAACACAGATGTAGTGATTCCCAAGGATACATGCATGCCATTTTCACATTTATCAAATATATGTATTTTAATTAATATACATTAAATATATATGTATCTGTATAAAGACAAATTAACAAATATACACAACTTCCTATTCATTAAAATCTGGAGCAGTTAATTTGTCTCATTTTACAGATTTTAAAGATAAAGATTAACAGTCTGTTCAGGTGCATTGCAGGAATGTTAGAAGCTACATTTGAACTCAAGTTTGTTCACTCCTAAGCCCACATCTCTTTTTTCCCCTCTCAAATAGATCGTAGTGCACAGGCTGATAACTACTCATCCACAGTCAAAGTCAAGGGAGGCCTCTGCACAGAGAGAGAATGACTTCTATGCCAGACGCCACACCAGGTGCTCTTGCAAAACTTCTTTAATCATCACAGCACCTCAGTGGGGGATTTATTGTTATTACCTTCCTTTTATAGATGAAGGAGCAGAGGTTCAAAGGATTCCAAGTTAATTCAGCTGGCAAGAACAGTAGAAGTGATAGCAAATATTTATGAAGGCTCACTATGTGCTAGAGTTAACGCTAACTTCTTCATATTTCCAAACCAGTAGGAGGGCTGAACTCCAAGCCAACTGCAGAAGGCTAAAGCATTGCTCTCTAAAATTTCACAAGAAAAGGCAAATATTTTATTTATGGAAAAATACTTCCTAAATCATCAACAGTGATCAGTTTACCAAAATGTTTACAAGTGCAGGAGGTCACTTGAGATACAGACATTTGTTTCCATGAAAAGATGGGGATACAGTTATTACAAGATGAAGAAGAAAATAATACTATAACAGTAACTGGTATGTTGTTCACTTAAATATTTATTGATTTGAATAAACTATGAATATTCAATCAGTTGTTCACTGTTTACATTTATAGAATGCCAGTTTCTGGTAAATGAAAACTACATGGTGCCAAAAGCTCTTTGCTTTCAGGGAGTGACTTGAGGGGGACTGCTTCCTGGGGGCTTTGAGCAGTCACATTTCTCTTTCCCTTCTCATCTCATGTTGGTGACGGTAAATTTTTATGATTCATTGTGGTTTCAAACTGATCCTTGAATTTACTTAGAAAAGCATTCAGCTTTGCAATGGATTTTTGGCATGCTTGGCAGAAACACGCACACACACACATGCACACACACACAATACATGTACACACAAATAGGGAACATGAGTAAGTCATTTGGGAAATGCTGCATTTCATGGTGTCCCACATTTTTCTAAGTTTTTGATGTCTGTCAGTTCACTGAAAGTTCTTAGACAATGCATGGTGTAGAAACAACTGCAGCCCTAACTAATTAGACCCGGACACTTTAGGCAGTCCCTATTAGAGAAAACTGGTTAGCACCAGCCCTCTGATGTCAGAGAATTCGAAACATGCTCATCTAATTGGTTACTGAATCTCCCTCAGCATCTGATGACCATGCATACAAGCTGGATCTTTCTGAGAAATTTCTGCCTATATCTGACCAATTCCTGATTATCTTAATTTTAGCAAATTTACTGCATGTCAACCAGCAAGCTGATTCTATAATCTAGAGATCAGATATCATGCTGTGGGTTCCATTTACTTTGCATTTTTATGATTTTGTTTATTCTCCTATTTAAAAGCTTCTTCAGGATTATTTACACTCCTTAACTTATTTTTCTGTTTTTGCTATTTGGAAGTAATACAGTCAGGTTTTTTTATAGGTTTACATAGGTTGACAGTTCTAACATGTATATGTATTTTTAAGGAGAATCAAGCCAGTATCATATATTTTGACCTAAATTCATAAAGTTGGATTTTATTCTAACACTTTCCTTTCTGTTTTATAAATTATTGTCTAGCCAATAAATTTTAGATTTATCCCATGTTTCATTTCTTTACTACTCTTTGTTTTATATAATTTAGCTTTCTTTAGTATTTAATTACCTTTTCTTTTTTATTTTAAAGAGGGTAAAATTAAACATAGCAAAACAAAACAAACAGATCATAAGAAAACAACTTAAGAAACACAGATTTCCAAACAATACCACCAGAGATCTTCACCGTATGTCATATTGTCTCTTGTTTTCTTCCAAATAGTTGTCTATATCTTCACACTCAGTGAGTTCATACCGAACAAAATCGTATTAAATTGATCAGAACAGGATGATGAAGGCATTTTAGGTCTTCAAGATCAGACAATAAGGAAGTAAAAAATGGCTGCCATAATGTCTCTCATTCTCTTCAAAATAGTTATCCATATCTTTACATATATTGAAATTAAACAAAAGAAAACAGACTAATATCACTCTGGACAGAGAATAATAGTATTGCTAGATTTTATATCATGATGGTAGGGAATTAGCAGTGGGTATCTTAGTGTCTCATTTTCTTTAGAGTATCTGTTCATTACATCGTACATTATATAATCTATTCTTATAAACTGTTTAGAAGTTCTACACATGTGTGAATTTCAAATGTATACCTATCATTTCAATATTAGAGGGAAAAACAAATCAAACAAGACAACAAAACAAATTCCTGGAAAAACATGAAACGAAAAAGACATATAAAGCCACAATAATAGGTGATCTACTGTAGTTACTATGATGTCTCTTGTTATTTTCAATAGAGTTGTCTATATCATCAGGCACAATATAATTGAACATAGCACTACATAGAAATATTAATAAAAAACATTGGAGGCATTATAGGACTTTAAAAGCAGTTAATAATCAAACCAGAATGGGCATCCTATTGCATCTTATCATTTTCGGGGTAGATGCCTCTGCTGTTAGACTTGATACTAACAAGCCTACCAAATTTGAATAAAATCAGTCAAGTCAAAACAGCATTCTTACAAACAAGATTCAAATAAGATCAGTCATAGTAAGACAGTGTATTCAGGTTAAGTTAATAGGAAATTAAAGATAGTTACCATAGCATATCCTGCTATTTTTGGGATAGCTGTCTGTGCCCTCAAATCTAGTATAAATAGACAGACCAGAACAAAATAAAATCAAACTAAATGGAGCGATAAGACTACTCTGACTTTTAAATCCTGATACACTATTAACAATATCTTCTGCCTTTCTTCTTTAGACAATTCCTCCCCTTTCCCCTTCTCAGGGCGCTTTGTACATTTTGGGTCCCAAAAACTCCTTTAGTTTTTAGATTAGAGGGGCAACCCGCTATCTACCTAAGTGGCTCTGAACCGTTTTACACCTGAGCTTGATCTTGAGCTGTATTCCTTTACCTACTAAAGCTTCAAGGTTTTCCTTCCTTATAGCTGAGTAGTTTTCCACTGCATAAAAGTGTCATAACTTTCCAGCCTAACTGCAGCTGCTGGACGAGATGTCCCTATTTCTCTCTGGTTCCCTGTCACATAGAGCATTTTTTTCTCATCTTTGACTTTTGGTTCATAAACCCTCTTTCAGGTTGATTATATTTCCTATACAGAACATCTTGATGGGACCCTATCTCTTGATTACTCTGCCAATGTTTCTTTTTGTTACTGTATCAAGGCCATCTGTGTTAGAGATTATAGCCAGTCTTCTCTGTCTCATCTCTGCTATGCTATTTTTCTGCTGTTGGTTTTCTACTTTTCTTCTTAATTCCACTGTCTGCCCCATTCATTGATGCCTCTCTGCTACTGTTGCTTGAATTTTGGTAATTTTTTCTCTTTCTCTAGAATGTTGTTCAGTATTTTTTGTAGGGTTGGATTGGTGGTCAGGAATTCCCATAGTTCCTTTTTGTCATGGAAACATCTTGTTTCTCCATTAATTTTTGGGAGACAGTTTTGAAGGGTACCACACCCTGGGTTGGAGGTTATTTTCTTTTAGGGCTTGGAATTCTTCACTCCAAGCTCTGCTTGATTAGGTAGTTTGTGTCAAGAAGCCTGTTGTGATTTTGATGGGTTTTCCTTTATAGGTGATCTGTTTGTTTTCTCTGATCACTTTTAATATTGTGTTCTTGTGATGAATTTCTGGCATCTTGATTATTGTATGTCTGAGTGTAGATCTGTTTTGGTTATAGCTGGCTGAAGTTCTCCATGCCTTGTTTATTTGAATATCATTTCATTTTCCTGTGCTTGGGAAGTTTCTCTTAATTATTTCTGTGAATAATCTTTGTATTTCATTCATGTTTACTCCTGCTTCTTTGCTCACATTTTTAATTCTTAAGTTATAGATCCTCTTGTTATCTTCTAGCCTTTGTATTGTTGCTTCCTGGTTCCTTGTTACTTTAAAGAATTTTTTCCTTTCACAGTCTCATATTGAAAAATCTATCTTCAAGTTCTGCAAGTCTACCTTTGGTTTCTGTCAAGGAATTTTGCCGGCTTTCCATGGAGTTTTTAATTTCCTGGTAATCTCTTTGGATCTGTTTCATGTTTTCTAGAATTTGTTTATGTTCTTCATCAAAGGTTTCTCTCCTTTTTTTCTGGGCTCTTTCATTCTTCTATCTGTGTCTTCTTGAGAGGAGTTTAGCATTTCTTTTATTAATCTTTTTATATCTTGCCTCACTTGAATTAGAGTTTCAGTTTTAAATTCATCTATGAGGTCCTAACGGTATTTCTTTATGTCCATTGATGTTGTATCCAACATTGCATGTTTGCTGCCCTTAATCTTCTGTATTTACCTCTCCTGCACTTATTTTTCCTGGGCCAAGGTCTGGAATCTTTCTCTTGTTTCTTTCTCTTGTCATGTTTCTGGTTTCTTTCAGACATGTTGGAGGATTCAGGTCCTTTCCATATTGCTTATGTTTTTTTCTGAAGTATGCTACCTAGGGGATTGCTGCCTTCTCCAGTATACTGTTGATCTGTGAGGTGCATGCAGGGCCACTGTGGGCTGGCCCCACCCCTCTGAGCCAGTCAACCAGCGAGTGCCTTCAGCACATTAGTTTGTGCCGTGCGGACATCACAGGTTCAGGACAGTTTTGTCCCTGGCTATTGAGTTCCAACAAAGGGCATGACCCAGCCCGAGCAGATCCTAGCAGTCCTCTTTGAGCCAGGAGCAGCCAACTGACACCACAGTGGTTCCAGGTTCAGGCCCATCCAGCCCAATTCCAGTATGTTGTCCAGCTGGTTACATCCTCTGCGGGACCCAATTCCTAGCACTTATCACCAGTTAATGCAGCTCTCCACATTGGTTCCACTCTCCATTGTGCCATATCCTCCTGCCAAGGGCCTTGGGCTCACCAACCTCTGATTTCAATGACCATGACTTCAGCACGACTGTGAGTCATCTGACTCCAAGATGTACCAGTGCAGGACTGGCTCCAGTGCAGGACCGGCTCCTGTGAGAGTGCTTCTGGTTCCAGCCTTTCGTCTACATTTCTCCTTCTTTTTTTCTTTTTCTTTTTCCTCAGTTTCTTCCTGGGTTATGAGAATCCCTCTCCTTTCATTTGGTTTTCTCCATGGTGTTAAATTCTATCGTCCATTTTGTTTTTCTCAGAGAGGCTCCTACCCTGCTACCTATCAATCTGCCATCTTTTCAGGATCCTACTTTTCTTTTTGAAACAATGTTTTTATAATTTACAGTAGTGAGAATTATTGGATAAAGCTCTTTCTACTTCCCTACAAGTTTATATTGACATTTATTTTCTTTCAATGTTTTGAAATATTATGTCCTTGTCTTATGATTCCTATCTATGGTTGCTGTAGAGATATCGTCTATTACAAAAAATGTACTTCTAGACCAGAAATATCTGTATGTAGAAGACTGAATTCTAGGTTGATCTCAAAATTTCTAGCCTTCCTGTGTTTACACTGCCTAATTACCTCCTACAGATGACAGAGATGGGACGACATGTCCATAATTTGGAAAAGATGGAGAGATTTTGTAATCATTTTAAGTAAACCAAAGGGAGACTGTGTTCTGTGAGACTCAAGGAGAAAAGTCCTTACATGTGGAGTAGGACCTTCCTGAAGAGAGAATACTCCTAGCACTAAAAATGTTATGTTTGCCTTAATTTTTTAAATTTTAAAGTGAAATAAAACCACAGAAAAGAAAAACAAAAACAAGAGACTTACAAATAATTGTAATAACAGAAAATCCCTAAACAATAACAATATAGGCTTTCAAAACCAGATGATAGGAATTTAATAATTGTTTTAATGTTGCATATTGTTATCTTCAAAAGTGTTGCTTAGATTACCAGATAGAGACATGCAAAATTGATCTAATCATATGATTATTAACTGTTCTAAAAACTAACAGAATTAGTAATATATCCTCTGCCTCAGTCTCCTGAGGGCTATGATTATAGATGTGTGCCATGAGGCCAAGTTTAGGTCCCTTAATCTAATCAAGTTAAATATTACAATTAGTACTTACAAATGTTTATATTTCTTAGTTTGTGGTCTCCTTATCTACCTATTTTCCATCAACATAGGATCTAAGCTTCTCGCTGCTTTCTGATTCTATCCTTACAACTTCCCTCTCCCTGGCTCTCCTGCTTTTCCTGAAATCCTTACGATTACAACGTGTCCATGCATATTAATAATTTATCTATTTTAAAATCTTTAAAATAATTTATCTATTTTAAAATCTTTCACTCAATCACGTCTGCAAAGTTCCTTTTTCTATACAAGGTTATATGTTAGCATTTGGGGGATATTAGGATGTGAACATCTTCGTGGCGGAGGGATTACACAAATTACAATAGGAGGAAATGAAACAGTGAAGCCCTGACGTTACTGAGGAGTGTGAATAAGACAAAAGAGAGGATTATTTGGCAAACATTGTCAACTAACAATAGAGGAAAAAATTTCTTCTTCCTGAGAAAGAATAATGAAGAAATCTGAAGGCAACCATGAAATAAGACTACAACTAAGAACAGAGGGCAGATTTTTAAGAAGGAAAGAATAATAGTTGAGAGCATTAAATTCTTCAAAGTTGTCATGGTAGAGAAATGACGACTGCTTGACACATTTTCCCATGAAAAGGCTCCTTAAAAATACATGAAGAAGAGGCTGTATGTTCAGAGTTTTGGTTTACAACATAGAGGTAGCACATTTTCAAACAACTCAATTTGCCAAAACCAAAAAATAATCCCCCAATTATCCAATTCAAAATGACCAAAGAACAGGCATAGAAATTTCTCAAAATAAGACATACAAATGGACAGTATGCTCATGAAAAGTTACTAATCGCCAAAAATTCAAATCAAAATCTTACTTCATTTAGAGTGACAGTTATCAAAAAGACAAAAGATAACAAGGACTAGAAAAGGTATGGAGTAATGCAAACACTTAAACACTGTTGGTGGAAATGTAAATTAGTACCCCCATTAAGCAAGACAATATTAAATTTATTATTTATCTGTAGAATTACTATATGTCTGAACAGCCCCACTCCTCAGTATTTAGTCCAATAAAATGAAATTACTATGTCTAAGAGATAACTGCACTTATATCTGTGGCATCATCATTGTTTTGAATAATGAATATACTTACCCTAAATGAGTATCAACAGATGAATAAAGACAGAAGAGATGGTGGTGGAGATATAGCACAGCCTGGCAAGCATCAGGTCCTGAGTTTGATTTTTGATACCAAAATAAATTACATTGTATACTTCAAAATAACTAGATGATTTGAATGTTCTCACCACAAAGAAATGATACATATCAGAGATGATGGATATGGTAAGTACACACAATATATACATATATGGATACATAATAATGCACCCTCACATGTGTAGGACTATTATATATCAATTAAAAATTTAAAAATTCTGATAGACAAAATTTAATTATTCCATAGTAATTAACATAAAAAGCCTTCTATAAATTTTACAAAGCTTGCAACACAGCAACTTGAATGGATGAACTCCTGCCCACCACTAACTCTCTTGAAATAGCTTCTCATAATTGGCAGAGTTCACAGTCACAGGGACTCTTGTTTCCATTGAGCTGCACTGCATACTAACTCTGTGTCCTATAGTACAATTCTTAAACATTCTAAATATATTTTTAATTTTATCCTGCGCAATTAGGATATTCAATTTAAAAGGTAATTGTTAGCATTCAAATGAGAATAGGGTAAAATGCCTGGTTTACAATGGTTCTTCAATAAAAGACACTTAACACCATGACTGTCATTACAGAAGTACTCTCTGAATCATATGTAATGCTTTGCAAATAGCAGCTATTACGAGTTTCCAGATTTTGCTGGATTTCAGATTAAAGACAGGGACAGCAAAGATATGTGCATGCTCCAATAGAATTAGTAGGGGTTAATACTTTGTCTTTCAAATTACTGCTTTCTCTTTGGGAATTGAATATCAAATGGGGTCATCCCTTTTTGTGCCTTATCACCATTGATACTGGCCATTTTCTGGATTTAGATGGACAGAACTTTGCTGTTGTTTTATCTAATGTTCAAATATACCTCCCTTTCTCACCAACCAATAAAAAGCATCTTCACTGTGTCATTTCTTACTACCTTTCTCCATGAATGACATTCTGGCTACAGAAAAAGAATCTCTGTTTTCAAGATGTGTGTTTTCATTCCTCTAAACCTTTCTTTCCACAACCCTACTTCGTTACCATTCTGAGATAATACATGTGTTTCATTGATCAGTTCAGATGATCCTTTCATAAAGGTTTCCTTCTCATATGTTTCTGTGATATAAAGGTGTCTTTCTGGTCATGAATCAGTTTTTCTTTTTAAATATCACATATAGCCTTCCCAAAGCTTAGGAAATGATAGCTACATGGATGGAGCTCAGTAGCATTCTATTAATAGTCGTTGCTGAAGAAATGCTTAATACAATGATTTTTTCCTATTAATGAAAAAAGTTGATTTGAGGGCACCAGGAAGCAAGAACTGCTCTTATTTAGCTGGAAGAAGAGGCAGCAGGACCCCAGAGGGTTAATTCATCAGAAATATAATCAAAATGGTTGTATACACAGATGCATTTTGCAAAAGGCAGAAATAGATCTGTTGTTTCACTCTGTTTTCTCCAAGACTCCAGTGGCGTTGTGGAAAGCAGGTGAAACTAATTTAATGTTCTATTTAAGTCTTTCAGATATTTTTATTTGCCTAAAGCAAAATAACTCCTTCAATAAAGGCATGTCATGTCCTAGAATAGATAATAACCAGGTGAAAAGTTTGCCCAAATAGATAATGAAGTTGAAAACCCTGAATTTTCTGCTGTAGATTAGCACTAGTTTCGAAAGGACTTTTGGGGAGAAAGCAATGGATTTGGAATCAATATTAATATTCAGTTTTTCTCTTTCCAGACATCTTTGAGTAACACAGCTCCTTGCAAAAGAATCCTCAGATTACAAGATTTTTCTCTTTTTTTCCTTCTTTCATTCTTTTCCTGCTTGCATCTGACTAAGTTAAAACTTAGGTCTTGGCAAACTCCAACAGAGAGAGAGAGAGAGAGAGAGAGAAAGAGAGAGAGAGAGAGAGAGAGAGAGAGGGAGAGAGAGAGAGAGAAAGAGAGAGAGAGAAAGAGAGAGAGAGAGAGAGAGAGAGAGAGGCAGCAGACAGAGAGTGAGAGAGAGAGAGAGGTGATAAAGTTTGATAAGGCTGACTGTAGAATATGCACAAACACATTTTTGAGTAGAGATCACACAGATTTGCAAGTGAAATGTCCTCTGGCCTTATTCAGAAAGGGATTTTCATGAGATGTGCTCACTTATTTTGGAAGCAAAATCTTTTTAGTTCCTGACAGAATGCTTGGCTTTATCAATTTCAAACTACTCAAAGTGCATTTGCTTATAGACATTAGGGGACACAGAGCAAGGTGTGGTCCCAACATACATTGAAGTAAAAGAGTGTTGTCTACAGTCTAATGATTCATACTGGAGTACATCTATCCAAAGATAATCCCAGAAAGAACATACTGAACTTCAGAAATAAGACCAAAGGTAAGAATAAAAATAAGAAATTAGGATTTGACAAGACTGGAACACTTGGTAAATATATAGGACAGTTTTAAATAATTTGGGACATAATTTATTTGTTTTGCAGTACTGGAATACTTAGGGCCTTTGCCCTGAGTTAACCATTTTTTTTTTGCTTATTTTGGTTTGGTTTTGGTTTTTTTGGAAACAAGGCCTTGCTAAATTGTCCAGACTACTCTCCAATTTGAGATCCTCCTACCATAGCCTCCCAGAGTGCCAGGATTATAGGTGCGAGCAGCCCACTACACCTGGCTTGTAGCAAAATTAGTGTCATATGCCCACTTATGTTGGGTGCTGGCCACTCTATATACAGATGGTTTGATAGATATAAAAGCATAATTTTAAGTTAGAAGTAGAAATAAAGGCAAAAGGAAGTTTTTACCACTTTCCTATGGAAATGAGTCAAAATAGAGAATGTCACCATTATCTCATTTCAGCTACCCTTGTAAATTTATCTACAGCTTCTTGCCCATGTGAACTTTACTGGCCAGGTGCAACAAAAGACATTTGTCTCTGTACTTTCACATGTGCTCATACATCTTTAGGTTTCAAAAGCTGCCCGCTTAGAATCACTCAATAGGGTTTCAAACTCTCTTCCAACTGGCTGCCCCCGTGGACAAGCAATTGGAACAACAGATACGAAACTACATATAGTGATTTGAACTAAGGATATAGACCCTTGTGCAATCAACAGCAATCAGTGTTAAGGCAATGCACGTGACAGTGTATCACCAAGGTGATTATGAGGAGGAATCTGGACCATCAGTCTACCTTTCAGTGGGAAGAAATAGGGAAAGAGCAATCACAGAGAAATAAAAAGGATACAAGGAGGAAGTTTAAAAGAGTGTGTGATTATTAGTATCAAATGAAACCAAAAAAATCAAAGGAAATTAGGGCCAAGTAAACTCCTGTGGGACTAGAAAAAAAACTGCACATTAAAATTTTCTCTCAGTGGTTTGTTACACAATGGAATTAGGGTCAAGTTGGCAAACAGTGCTGAGAAAACGAGACAGCAGAGCAGGAGAGGCAACTCTTTTGGGGATTTTATTATTCAGAGAAAGGAAACAGATGGGATAGTAGCTTGAGGATTGATATGGAATTAAAAATCCACTTTGATAAAATTTCTCAGCACCATATCCATCATAAGAGGTTTCCCCTTCAAGCCTTTCGTAAAAGTCATATGTATGGTATATGTGTTGGATTCTTGGAAAAAAAGATCTGAATTCTGGGAAAAAACCCAAAATCTTGGCCATGTCAATATTCTCCCTCTGAGAATAAGAATATGAATTATGACTTTTTAAATGTATTTTGTGAAAATTCCAGGAAATATAAAGTAATTTTAAATTTCAAAATTTACATAAAATTTGGCTTGAATATCACAATCAATTTTGTAACTTTTTAAGTTTAATATGGAAAGTTTCAAAATATTCAAACCATTTTAGTAGCAATTTCATGCAAAACAATTTTGAATTAAATTTAAAAATAACCATTTATATTTCCAGTATGTACAACACATACAAATAGAAATTTAAATGAGTTTGCTTCCTTAAGGTATGATAAGTATAATTATTTTTTCATTTCACAGATGGAATAAAGGTTTTTGAAATTTTAACTAGGACCTCAAATGTACTTAACCAGATAGAGAAAAGTAAGGTTCAGATTCAAATCTATATTATAAATCTATAAATCTAGTTTCTCAATCAAATCTAAATATTTGTTTAAGTTTTCCTGCATTACACAAACAAACCAGAAATGTACTAAAAGAATTGTTTGATTTGGCACTTCATGGTAATTAAAATAACAATTGTATGATTTTTAACTGAATTTAGAATTAAGGAGAAAAGCTAAAACCTTTCAGTGGTTCTCTGGTTATGATTCTCTTTAAACTTCCTTTCTGCAGAAATGAAAATCAGAAGTCTAAATAAGAAATAAATATAAATATTACTGTAAACTTGTTACTTGCTTAAATTCCATCTTATTAAAATTTTCCAGTCTTCCATCCTACCTCTCCAAAGTGGTTGCGTTGAAGGCTGGCGTATATCAATCAGCTAATGGTGTCAAATTTCTGAATTAATACTCTGGCACATGGAAATTACAATTAGTATTCAAAGTTTTACATATTTGAAACACCATGTGAAAACAACTCATCAATATTTATAATAGCTAAACTTATAGTTTTATTTATGAAAGATAAGATAGAGGTCAAGAACCCAAAGAATGCAGAAAGATGGAAGAAAGTCAATATATCAAAACAAATTCTATTACTTCCTTTGGCTAGAGGGGTCATATGCACAGTATGTTCACATAGACTTGGGTTTTAAGGTACGCTGTGGTTTACCAGCAGAATAGTTTTGGGCACTGCTCTGTGTCTTGACTTCTTCATCCATTAAATAAGATCTTATGATTATTAAATAAAAATAGTTATAAAATGCCTAATCCATAGAAAACTTTGTATGTACTACCTATTATTAATATTTTAGTTATTCTGAAAGTTTCTCTTTGGGATTTTTTATGAGTAACCAAAGAAAAAGTTGACCCAAAAATTTTGATTTCCAACTTTATTTAGTACCAAAGTACGGTTTTTTGAGATAGCTATATATTAAAGGTTATTAGATATTATTTCAGGTAGAAAATTCTTTTGTTGCAACCTACTCATTCATTAATTTATTTACATCCCTTCAACATTTACTGAAAGTCTATTATGTACCAATTGTCCTGCTGATTGGAGATGACAGCTGTCAATTCCTTTGCTACTACATGTGCATGTCACATTGAGTTGAAATCTACTTTTCTCCTCTTAAATCTGGGAAGGCTTGCTTTCACAAATACAGTGTAGCAATGAGATGATCTGCCAGTTCCTTCTGAGTCTTGAGATGACTTGAAGCTTCTAGTTCCTCTCTCTTGTCAGCAATGTATCATGCAAGATGTGACTTGTGAGAAAGCACAAGTCAGACCTGTGAAAAAGACGTAGGAAGAAGAAAGGGAAAATCATCTTGTCCCATGTGAATGAAGAAGCTGTGTTAGTGTTTTTCCCCTATCAGCTACCACATGGAAATGACCTCGTCAAACTCAACGCAACACAAAGTCATAAGAAACAATAAAATATTGTTTGAAATCATGTAATTTTAAGAATGATTTGGTCAAATAGCAGGTGGCCATCAAACTGATGCAACAAAAACAGCAGTACAATGAATAATTCCCTAGCTCTGAAGCCTGAGTTGCATCTAAGAGGTAAGATGAGATGAAACCACTGGAATCTATGGAAAATAGAAGGAAAGTGTGTTCTAATTCTTGTGAAGGCAGGCCCAGACACTGAAATGTGTTGCTGCATTCCCAGATGAACAGTCTACATAAATCAGAATGTCAGCTTACTAATATGTTGTGCCATGTGAACTGGGGTATCTCCTCAGCAGCATATGCATTCTCTGTTCCAGAAGCCACCTGAGTGGACAGCTTATCATTCACATTGCATTGTACAGTGGGCATGGAATCAAATGGGAAGAATTAACCCTTGGCAGAAACCACAATAGTTATATAACTGGAGGCACCTAAATTGCATAAACAAATTAAGGAGGGGTATGTATTTGTAGTTCTTACGAAAATTCTCTGTCCAGAGCATCACTGGACACATGTGAATAATTTTGAGCCATTTGATCTTTTACTCAAAGACTCCATGCTGTCACCTTATTTAGTTAATGTAGTCAAGGTGCACACAGTGGATTATCACTGCATTGAGTGAGGCAAACATGTCTGCTTGGATCAAAACCAACATCACTTAGATGGCATCAGAAGACCCTAAAATTCTCAGATTTTTGACACGTCCAAGGTGATATTGCCACATTTTTAAGTATATTTATACTCACATTTGTCTCTCTTTTATCATGATTCAAAAAGTCATGTACTGAGGGCTTGATTCTGAATGTAGCACTATTCAGCGGTGGTATCTACAGAGGTAGTGGATCATAAGGGCATTGACTTCACCAATCTGTTGATGAATTTCTAGCTGGCTTGGCTGTAAGTGGTAAGGCCCAGTGAAGGAGATGGGTCACTAGGACCATGACTTTGAAGGATATGACTTGAGCTGGCCTCTTCTTCTCTTTCTGGCTCTCTAGCCATTGTCTTTGCTTCTTGGTTGTCCTGAGGTGAGCAGCTCGTATCTCTCCCAGACTTTCTGTCATGGACCTTTAACTTTTCTCCTTATTATCTGTTCATCTCTAGTTGAAATTTCCAGGCTATTCTTAGCCACTCTCTGTATCCATGGGCTAAAATCCATCACTGTTGTTCTTAGTTTAATAATAAATAAAATCTACATTTTTAGTTTGCTTTCTCCAGATCCTCCAGAAAACATTTATTCATATTAGTCCTCTGTACATACTCTAAAAACTGAGCTGATTGGAATATGGTGATATTTACTAAATACATCATTTTTTTTAGCTCTGCATTGTTTTCTGCCTCACACCTACAATACCTCGTCTTCATTTTTCCTGTCTAACAAATAGCAGATGACTTTTAGAAGTACTACAACAATAGAATCATTCATAAAATTTTGCTTAATCTCTCTTACTTTTTCATTTTTAAATGCTTGTAGCAATCTATCTACATTTCTAATTATAATGCTTGTAGCTGCAGTCATTTGTGTTTCAGAGTTACTCCATTTTATACATCAGACTTTAGACCCTTGGAGAAGATTGCTCCACTTTATTATTAATCTCAGTGACTTGCATGGTGTCTGGCACGTTGCAGAAGTTTTGTAATAGTTGTTAACTCGGACTAGACTAGAATTAAGAGGCCCACATGGGGATTCAATATGTAACCTTAGGCTCATTATCACTGAAGCCTGGCCACAAGAAAAATATGAAAAATGGCTAACAGTCTTGTTATGCTTAAGCTTTAATTAAGCCATATTTAATTCTCAAGACAAGTTCCAGTTTACTAACTCTAAAGAAGAATAGAGACCATCCTCTACTCATTAAGTGGATGGGGTAAATGCATGTTCCTTTAGAAAATTCTACTTAAAAACAGCCAACACTGGTCCAGACAAACTGACAACAGATGAGCCTAGAGAAAGCCACAGACATAGAGACTAGAGGATATTTTGAAGTTAAATGTACTGAGCGAACCAGCTGGCTGGCACCCTCAGCACATATAGAATAGTTTTAAGTACAGTAAGAATAGTTTTAAGTATGTATTAAAGAATACATAAGATCATTATTTTCAAAGAATAACTGCTTCTTTTCACTCATTTCATGTGTATATGCAGTTTTACTAGCTCACTTATAATGTCATAATCTGCTTATACATTCTTATTTATAACTTGTTCATATGTACCTCTTTGTTCCAAAACCTCTACCTCTTTATATTTTGAGTATTCTTCAGTTCCATCTTCAGACTTCCTATAAGGCACTATTTTTTTTTTTTTTTACAAAGAGCTAGATAATAAATGTTCTGATTTTTGAGGCTCAGGAAGATACATGGTCTCAGTAACTCCTACTCAACTCTGCCACTGCCGTAGGGAAACAGTCACAGATAATACACACATGAAAGGTTATGGCTGTATTCTTGGCACACAAAAGATGCAGCGGGTTGGATTAGCCTATGAGCTTTAGTGAATATTCTAGATGTTTCATAGACACCAAAATTCCTCTATCCCAGAGCTGTTCTATAAATTACTTGAATTTTTCATTGACTTTTTATTGGTTTGGCAGAAAAGTAAAGGCTTTGATAGTAAAACTCACACAGGAGTAGGAATTAGAGATGTTTAAAACAAAATAAGATGCAACAAGTAGTCCAGGTAGATGGGTAGTCCAGGACCTTATGGTAAGAATATTTAAATACTGAAAACGGGTGCTACATCTGATATATTGAAATCTCTCCCTAATTCTTCTTTGGGAGCCCAGGAGTACTGAACCAAACTCAAGTGCTTCTTAACACAGTGAAACTGTCTTATTCACTATGAATACAGTAACTATTGGCATAATCAAGAAATGAGTAAGGGGTGTCAACTCAGCATGTTCTGAATCTTCAGTATTAGGGAAAAATAAAACCTTCTGAACAAGAAGAATTTGGGACTTTGTCTCAGTTTTTGCAAATTTGTTTCTCTATACTGGCTTGATCTTTTAGGGCACTGATAAGGTGGGAGAAGTAATTCAAAAAGCTCTAAAACCTCAGTGAGAATGAATCTAGGTTTCATGTTATTGAGAACTTACTTCCTGAATGTAATGCCAGCTTAGACTAGAGCAGGATATGCAGGTTTGTAGCTACCTCATATCCTGAACATTTACTAAGATTAAAGTCAGCAGTACCAGAAATTCTCTGATGCATTTGACACTCATTTAACCTTTAATAACCTTCACATTTTAAGATTTAATTTTCCTCATTATGACAGGATTCTTTTTTTTTTAAACTTATGAAACAAACTCCTCCTAAGTCATATGTTTCTATTCAGAATTCTTCCCAGGTAGAACTACTAGGAAACAGTAGAACTTGCCACTAATTAAGTTTTACTTGCATTTTTATGTTTTTATTAGACTGTTAGCATTGCACTCTGATGCAAGGAACAAAGGCTCGATTGGTAGTTGATCACGTTTTTTAAATTAAAAAAAAAATCTAGGGACATTTGCATTATATAATGTTTATATTACTTTTGCTGTGTTGGTGTATTCATATATCACATTTTAATTCTTTTTTTTTGTTGTTCCCTTCCCTCCTCTATCTCCATCTCTTGTCCCCCTTCTCACCTGAGAAAGATCTATTTCCTTCCTGTTATCTTTTATTTTTCTCTTTATTTATACACAGCACTCTGAAAAAGGAAATCAAAGAGGACACCACATAGTAGAAAGATATTCTCTGTCCCCAGATAGGTAGAGCCAATAGAGTCAAAATCACCATGCTTACAAAATTTATGTATAGATTTAGCACCATCACAACCAAAATACCAAAACATTCACCACAGAACTGGAGAAAAAATGGCTAAAATTCATATAGAACCAGTTGAACGCCACAATAGTAAATGCAATCCTAACCAACAAAAGCAAAGGAGGAGACATCACAGCCCTACAGTTGAAGTTATATTACAAAGTTCTGTTGATAACAATAGCATGGTACTGGAAAAAAAGACAGACAGATAGACAGATAAACAAACAAACAAACCCATGAGGCTCAAAGGAAGAGAACAGAAGATGAAGAAACAACCCAAGGCACATTCAACTCACTGATCATTCACAAAGTGATAAAAACATACCTGTAAAGACAACCTCCTTAGTAAATGGTTCTGGGGAAACTGGTATCCATTTGTAGAAGATTGAGTACACTTTTAGGTTGTTGGTTATTTCACTGTTTTGGTTAAAACAATGTATACCATTTCAACTTCTATGTATTGTGTATCATTATTTTATTTATCTTGCCACAAGGAGTATTTTTCTTTTAAAATTCCAGTAACTAGGGCAGTTTTCCCTAAATGTATTAATTTAAATACTTGCTGTCTATATCCATCGCCTAAAAATCAGATTCCTCTCATCAATATTTAACACTTTTGGCATAAATTTTTAACTGTTTATCACAGTCATTTCTCTTTTTTCTTGAGCATAAAGCCAAATTATATTCCCCAAACTCCCTCACATTTTAGTATGGCTATGTTTCAGGGCACTGGAATGTGGGAAACATGACGAATGTCTATAAAAACCTTCCAGATCCCCCTTCCTCTATCGATAATGAAGGACTTAGATGTTCTGAAAGCTTGTGGAATGATGAGGTTGAAAAATTAAGGTCAGGAACTTGCCATGTTCAAAGAATCTATTCTCCATGCTGGTGGCATTGTTTTTAATAAATTAATTTTCATTATAGTGAATCACTAAGATTTTAGGAGGTTGATTTGTTATAGCAACCAGCATTGTCCTACTTTATAGACCACTTAATCATTATGCTCCATGATACTTTGTGAGAATTCATGTTTTCTATGTAATTCTCTTTGTAATTGCAAATAATTGCTCCCAAATGAGACAAAAGTTTGATATACAGAGCAGAAAAATAGCATAATAATGCTATTTTTTTATTTCACTCAGTTTTAACAGTGAAATATGAAATAACCTTGTTCATCCTTATTCTGCAGGCCACGCCAACACAGCTCAAAGAGTTAAGCAGTTTTACAGAATCACATAGCTAATAATTGAAAGGTCAGTATTCAAATACAATCTGGGCTTCTGCCAAAGCTTAGCCTTTTCACATTATGTCACCTTTTCTGTCATGTCCCCGGAACCTCTAAAGAGCCTTTAATGTTATCCCAACTCCAACAATCTCTTTCTCAATGAATACTAAGCTGCTAGGGAGCTACTTAGGCTCCACAATATCAGGAAGGCATTTAAGGACTAAAAGAGTAATAGAAGTTCCAAGAAAAATATTTTTCTAGGCATTATTAATAATTTCCTTTGGATGAAGTCCAGGAGCTATTGTTGCATTTATACTTTGGAGTGCTTGCTGGAATTCAACCGCTATACATACGTTAATGAGAGCACTGCCAGACTTCTAAATTTAAAATTCATAAATTAGGACAAAACTCTATTAGTTAAAAAAAGTTGCTAAGTATTCCTTTTGGTGTGAGAAAAATCATAAGTTCCATTGGTGAAGCAACACTTGACACTGCAGTACACATCACCTTTATATTAATAGACATGGTGGAAGCATCATATTTCTTATTTGCAGAACACCTGTATGCCCTAGTTAGCACGTTCCTGGTGAGATCCATTATTGCGGTCATTTCTGGGTCCTGTGAAGCTCAGTGAGAGCTTATCCTCATCACTGGGAAATGGAGGTCTAAATCACCAAGCCTCTGCTAAACATAATAGTAAAGATACTTGACAGATGAATAGTTCTAGGCTTGGACATCTGTTGAGCTCCATGTGCCAGTTGTGAACTTTTTAATCATTTTTTCACTTTATCCTCACTTTTATTTAAATACTTATTGATCATGTGTTTACTAAGTACCATTCTTGATGCATACCACTGTGTAATGGTAAACCAAATGAACACAATTCTTGCTTTAAAAATCTTTATAACAGCACCCTGAAAAAAATTTTTCTCATCTTTATGCGACAGATAACAAGCCTTCAAAAATTAAATAACTTATCCAAGATGACATGGTTGAATTTACCACAACCAGAATTCAAATTCACAATTGGATGAAATGTCTATTATCTGAGATATGACTAGGTGTAAAATAAATGAAAGAAAATAAGATTTTCACAAGTTGTATTGAAATAATATCCTAAGATGATAAATGAGACCAAAATTCCTAAGTTAATATGTACGTAGGTGTTAATGACCTAGAATTTGAAACAACCTAGACTGTGGCCAACAGAGGAATGACTAAATAATGCAAATTTGCCAGCCACGTTGTCCTTGCTGGGACAAAATACCTACCACCTGTAATGTAAAGGAGGAAGGTTTATTTTGGCTCAGAGCTTTAAGTATATTCAGATCATGGTCAGCTGACACCAAGGCAAAAGTGTCACGGCAGAAGAGCATGGTAGAGGACAGCTGTTCACTGCATGGCAGCCAGGAAGCAGAAAGAGAAGGAGGAGCTGGGTGAAGAACATCCTCTACCAAGCCACCCTTCTAACGATGGGCCCCAAAGTACCAATAGTATCTTGCTGCAAAGAGAAATCTCTCAGGAGTTCCTTCTAGTCATCATCCAGACAAATATAAATCCTATTTTGAATGTGTTTCTTGAATCAGTGTTCCTAAGTATCTCAAATATTCTAAGAAACATCCACACAATACTCTGTTCTGTTTGTGGCCTGAAAGTTCTTTTTTAAAAATATGCATTAGCATCTTCTGAGTATCTTTAAGGTAGTTTCTTCTCCAAGACAAACAGTGGTACACTAATAAAAAGTAAAGGATGGCAATAGGAAATAAGAAAGATAGCACCTAATTTCAATAGTGAAATTAGACTGGTAAGCTACATAAATTAAAGAGCAAGTTCACTTTATAAGATAAATATATCTAGTCACAGTTCCTACTTAAGGAGATATTGTATGGTATTGGAGTTGTATTAGATACTTTGACATATTTAAGAAATTAGTGTTTAGGAATATGAATGTTAAGTTTTCAGACTGAACTCACATCTTGGCTCAGGTATTTGATACGTGACCTTGGACATGTGAAATTCTTCAAGCTTTTGGTAGTCCTTTTGAACCTGCTTCACGTATTCTATGCTTTCTCTATTTTCTCCATCAAACAATTCTCCCCTCTTTTTCTGTTCTTCCATTCCACCATTCGTTTTTTCTTGGGTGGTGCTTAGCATTTCTCTAACTATTCTGCTTACTTCTAGCTTCAGGTCATTGATAACTTCATTCCTGAACTGATCTATGAGGTTCTTTACTGTTTTGTTCAATTTTATTATAACTGAGGATATAGGCAATTCTATTAGAAATAGCGGGAGGCATTATGGTAACCATTGTTGATCACCTTGCATTGTGTTTTTACATTATCTATTATGTCAACCCTTTTGATTTGACCGACTCTGTTCTGTTATGTCACATGTCTTCTGTTATGTCTTCCAAAACAGTAATAAGAACCATGGGAGCAATAAAACCCAAAATGTGTAATAGTCATTGTACAAAAGAGAGGAAAAGAAAGTGCTCTAAATGATATAACTGCATGTATAAGTGTATAAGATAGAAAATGATATCACTGAGTTTTATTGGATCATTGAACAGAACTGTTTGCAGTATCATTGTTGGAATATCCACTTTACAAGCTTTAATTTTGTGACTTAAACAATTATTTCTAAGATGACAATATTTAATCCATTAACTAGTGATTTCCTACTGTTTATTTTTTCTGTAAATCTGTATAACTTGTACCCTTTCTCTGCTTTTTTTTCTCCTTAAATAAAATTAAAAAAAAATTCTTCAAGCTTCTGATTATTCACCTACAAATTGACAGTTAATATGGAAGCTACCTTACAGGAGTTCTATGAGGATTACATGTCTTGAAATTTGTGCAAAAAACTGAACAGAGTGCTTTGCATATACTAAGCTCTCAGCAAATGTTAGCTATTATTATCACCGATATTAATGAAGTCAAGGTGGTGGTTTTTTTTTTGCATTTATTTTATGAAAAATTTAAAGCACTTAGGGTTCTTGGCTGGCTACCTCTGTGTCAGCACAATGACTGTCTCCTTTTGCCCAATCCCTCTCTGCCATAGGCTCAGAGCCAGCAGACTCCTGACTCCAAACAAGGGTAGATCAGCACCGTGGCTGTTTCTACTTTGGTTGCACTATTTTCTATCATTTATCTATGTATTTCTCTCTGTCTCTGTCTCTGTCTCTGTCTCTGTCTCTGTCTCTCTCTCTCTCTCTCTCTATATATATAGAGAGAGAGAGAGAGAGAGAGAGAGAGAAAGAGATATCTGTATCCATAGATATATAGACACAGATATACAGATATATCATCAGGTATGTAGAGCAGTGGGTATGGGTGATATTAGGAATTAAACCTAGAACTGAGCTCCATCCATAACCTTTTATTATTTTTTTTGAATTGTGAAATAGCCCCTCACTAAGTCTCTAAATCGTTCCCTGCCTTGTTAAATTCATCATCTTCCTCAGCCTCTGAAATTGCTGGTATTACAGGCACATGTCACCATGCTTGGCTGCCTTGTTTTCATAATTGCTGGATTTTGTCTTGTTTCTATAACCCAGGTCTTCCTAAGAATCCCTATCCTCTACCTGAGGAGAAGAGCTTGACCTAATTGAGTGCTTAAGAGGACTTGTCTCTAAGATCATGTTTATGGCTGATTCTGTTTTCTTATTGGGAAATCTTCTGAAAGCATTTTCTAAATGTCACAGTAGAGGCTCTTGCCTCCTTCCTTCTCAGTACTCTGGGCATCACATAGCTCTTCTTTTCCTCAAGGCTACTGACTCTCTATAGTTTATGAAAATATCCTCAAAAATATTTTAATCTATGAGAGCCCTATGATCTCTCCTAAACACTTCAACTCTGCCACTGTAGCATATACACAGCAGTAGAGCCAACATATATGAATAGCTGTAACTCTGTTCTGAAAAAAACTTTATTTGATAAGAAGTGGTATGCAGACTTTGTTTGTGGGCTTCATTTCTAGGCCTTATTTAGGCTACTGACATGTTCTTCATCTGTTAGCTTGCTTTATTCTTGTGGAACTGCCATCCTATAAAGATTGATCCATCTGGGACCAAAAATTGTGTCAAAGGTATGACACAGGCAAAACAATACATTTTTTTCTATTTCTCCTTTGTAATAAAAATAATGATAAGCTTGCAAATAACACTAAGAACATATCCTAAACATGTTTTTTCTCCTATTCTCTGTAGGTAATTAACTCAGAAGCTTGCTCCCAGGATTAGGATCTGTAAGCAACTCAACCAGAGCTGTCACTAGTGGCTGGAGCTATCCCAAGGGGAGTGTGCTGAACACCAGCAGGGTTACCTCAGATTCATCTCTCTAGCTAGCAGCAGATGGAGTTTGAGCTTCTCATCACTGTAAAAATAATGCAATTCCCATTTCAAATTGGAAAAGGCTCCTAGGAATAAAAGTCAAATATCCTGCTGGTATTTCTCCAGCAGAGAAGCAAGTCTCAATTGTGAAAATGGAATTACTGACCTCTGAGCTCTTCTTTAAAGTTAATGACAGAGTCGAGATCTGCCTCTGCTGATTGAGGGCCAAGCCACATATTCTGTTTTGGTCCCAGGAATGCTAGTCTGTTCAGGGACAATGCCCTATTGCTTAAACTCTTCTATTTCTCTTATTCAACTGCTTCTTCTCAAATGACTTGCTACTTTTAAACACTTTTTAGCACCTCTCCTTGCTAATACAAAAAAGCAAATATCAAATTTGCTGGCCCCGCTTGCTCTTC
Organism: Cavia porcellus; assembly: GCF_034190915.1. Taxonomy (NCBI): domain Eukaryota; kingdom Metazoa; phylum Chordata; class Mammalia; order Rodentia; family Caviidae; genus Cavia; species Cavia porcellus. The sequence continues at coordinate 33,793,541 of NW_026947501.1, forward strand.
CCTGTATCTTTTATCTGACATTGCCTATTGAATTCCTTGTCTTCTTTTCATGCCATTTACCCTTTAACCTGTTTTTTACTTTCATCTTTCCACTAAATCAGCTTTTGTTAGTCACCAGTCACATCCTGACTGTTAAACTCAATAAATGTTTTTTTTCTTCTGAGTTCACTTGATTCTGAACATCTGATATAGGTGACACTGCCCCTTTTCTTAAAATACACTACTTCCTGAATAGCCGTGGCAGACTTGTTCAAACATTTCCAGTCTTTTCCCTCCTCCTGCCTCTCTGCAGCCTCTATTGCTGCTGTCCTGAGTTCTATTCTTCTCATAAGTCTGACGTCTGAGAGTCCTGAGTGTCATACTTCATTATATGCCAAGATTTGCTAATCACTAGTCAAATCTTGGATTATAATCTTGGAATTTAAGAGAAAGTCTGTAATTCTGATGGTTTAAGGAGGTGATACGTGGTGGTTCCAGGGCTCTGCCTCCTGGTTTACAATACAAATCTTAAAAATAATGCTCTTGGGATTATGAAGTTGTGGTTTTTCCCTATAATTGCAAATTTTAAATTCAGTGGAACTCAACAGGGAGCTTTATATTTACTTAATACTTAACTGACGTCTTTACCCAAAGGTTAAATGCCATGCTCTTTATCTTCACTACTCATCCCTGATGCATTTGTAGGGACCAGTTCTAAATTACGTAGCTCCTTTCCGTTTATCTTGTCTGTGTGACACTTCACTGGCAGTTTAAGAATAATTTTTAAACCAGAAGTCTTGTATAATAGAAAATTATGCTAATGACTCCAATAGATTCATGTTCTCAGAGGACAGGTTTCTATGAGATAATAGAATTCTCCCTAAATCATTAAGGTTTGAGGTAAATGGGCCAAAAGGTCCAAAATGGGGAAGTAGGTGGGGGGTATGGCAGAGAAGTGGTTGATTCCAGATACACCACCACCCAGAAATCATATATACGAAATGATGCTTCAACTAATTGAATTAAACCCCATAAAAGGAAGGAGGATTAAGTTTCCAGACAATTCTATTAATAATCTTTGCCCAAAACTTTTCTTAGATCATGTTCTAAGAGACACTATTCAATTTTAACTTTGAAAATGCTCATCATCTTTCTCTCACAAGTTTGGCCTTGGGGATAATCAATTGTCTGATAATTTCACATCTTTAGTACTCTGCTGGATTGTCTAGAAATCATCCCATGGATCAAGAGGTATGAAATTCAAAAGATGAACAACTAGCCAGTCTCAATGAGACCCATAACAATGTGCCAACTGCATGGTGGCATTTAAGATAGATGGCAAATGCCAATTCTGAGGCACTTCTGTTAGATTTTGTGTTTCCCATTAGAGAAATAATGAAGCTTTCATCTAATTTGCATGTTTAAAATTGCAAATCCAACTCTAGGGAGAAAATTTGGTGACTCACAAGTGACTATTGCTTAAGTTTCACATGAGTAAATATATTGGCTCTGTTGGTATTATTCAAAACTCAGAGCCACAAAATACATTTTCATATCATTTTGTTTGTAGAAGAATGACACAATTATTTTCAGAATAATTAACTCCTCAGTTTAGTGACAATTATGTTCCATTATAATAATTAAAATCATACCCTGCTATTTGGATGAACTCAAAGAATAATGATTTCTTAGGGAAAGATTTAATCAGATCATTCTTTTCTCTGACATTAAAAATATCTGTAAATTATTTCAATCCATTGTACTATTGCTTAATTTTGAACAGGCTCACTGTGATAGTTAATTGTAGGTATCAACTTGACTGGATTAAGGAATACCTAGCAAAAGCATTATTTTTGGATGTGCCTGTGAGAGTATCATCAGAAGAGATGAGCGTGCAAATCTTTTTGGACTAAGGAGGGAAGAGATTGACCTTTAATCTGAGCATGTGGATTCAATTGATTAGGGTCCCAAACAGAACAAAGTGGGGCAAAAGGGAACATATGTCTATATTCTGCAGCTATCGCACACTCTTCTCCCTTTGGGCATAAGAACTTGAGGTTCTCTGGCCTTTGGACTCCACATCTTACATGAACAACTCTTCTCGTACTCAGGCTTTCTGCCTCTGATATGGCGCTGTCATTCCCAAACCTGAAGCCTTTCAACTTGGACTCAGCTGTGTTACTGGCATATCAGGGTGTCTAGCGTGAGACAACTAGACAAACTGTCATGGATTTTCTCAGACTCCACAATCCCATGGGTAAATTCCTGTGATTGAATTATATAATATGTATATATATACATATATAATATGTATATATGTATATATGAATTAAGTATATATAATTCAATCTATTAAATTATATATTTCTATTAGTTCTGTCTTTCTGGATAATCTAGACTAGTACCATATTGTTTTTGGAAAAAAAAATCACAGATAAGGTGGCGATCTCAAGTTATCCTTGAACCATCTGTGCATGATAATTGTTATTGGAGGTGTGCTGGGGCTTGGCACAATGCAGAACTCAGGGCTCGGCATAGCAGCATGGCAACAGATGGTGGAAGTACCTAAAATCAGGTGGGTGGGGGCAGGTGCTGAGCAGGATAGTTGTGTTTCAGAGCAATAGTCCATTGAAAGTAGAGCCCTAGTAAATGAGTAAGAGAATATGAGGAAAAAGTCAATGGCTCTCCTGGGGTAGTTAGAGCTTTGAAGGATGTCAGAGTCCCAGGTTAAGGAGTAGATTTCAGGAAAGCACTCCTGCTTTAAGGAGAACTGAAGTATAAAGCAAAAAGTAAAAAAGAAACCACAAGTCAAATATGCTAGGCAGAGGTTGGGTAGAGCTATGAACTTTTGCGCATTATTGTATTCCACTATAACCTGAAACATAAGAGACATCTCAATGACAGTGTACTGTAGGGAAACTATAGTTGTTTGCTGTGTCTTAGCCTAAATTATCTCCTGGTAATGTTAGAAATGGCTAATTGGACTTATTTGGACATGTCTTGAGGTTCAAAGAAAAATCCTAAATCTGAGGCTTCCAGGTGAGAGAGAGAGAGAGAGAGAGAGAGAGAGAGAGAGAGAGAGAGAATAATCACTAGGTATATGTTTATGACTTAGATAAATATAGGCTTCTCTGTGACTTCTTTGTGTACTATGCTGAATGTGAATGATACTCGACTGAGGAACAATTTGTAAACAGATGATCAGCACCACTGTGCTGTGTTGATAGCTCCAAAGAAGCAGGAACCAAATACTCCACAATATTCATTGCATAGGAGGGCTTATATACCTTTGCTGGATGGAAATGATTCAATGAATCAATTAATAAAAGGATCAGAAATGAATTATGTCACTTGGAGAATTCTTTGTCTTGGTTATTCTTCTCTCATTTCTGGGACAAAATACCTGACACCCAAAATTATGAAAGCAAAGGTTTATTTTGCTCACAGTTTGTGGAGGTTTCAATTCATAACGAGCTGACTCCAAGAGAGGGTGTCATGGCACCAGGACAACAGTTCAAGGCAGCAGAAGACAGAAAAGCAACAGGAGCATAAAATGGTGGAGCACGGGGTGGAGAAGAGAATGAGCCTCTCCGTTATATTATAAGCCGGGTACGTCTCCCACTCAGGGAGGTTTAGCATTCACATCACTTCGGTGCCCTTCTTTTGCATAGACTGAGAGCATTTACAAAGTAAGGACGGTGGCTCCTCCTTAGTTAAATTTCTCTCAGGTTGACACAGTGAATCAACCATGGCACATTTTCTAGACATATGAACAGGGTCAGGGATATTGGTCTAGAAAGGTATTTTATCATTTCCTCATTCATTTTATAACCACTTTGGTTAAATTCTAATAAATGAGGAATTCATGAAGCTTAAGTTTTCTATCTCCCACAAGAGAAGCATTCTGAATTTTGGGAGGCAATAATATTACAAAGATAATAATATAAGAATAGACTTGCCAAATCCTCTAAGGGAGACTATAGTTTAACTGGGAATTGGAGTAAGAGGGGCGTCACTGTAAGAATTTTAATTTACATACAAACAGAAAAGAACTTTGGAGAGAGTATCCGTGGTTACATGGAGGAGCTTGAGCTGTCTTAGACTTTATCCCTCACTCTGTGTGATCCAACTGACCTAGCTCTTCACATGGGACCTCAATTATAAATCTTCTTGTTCTATAGAGGAAGCAATGTAACCTGTTGGTGACTCTGGTGGGATGAGATGGCTGAAGAATTTTGTTTGCTTTAAATTTTAATAACATATTTAGAATTAAAAGTGCGGGAGTGTCACCCCATTGTTGGGAGAATGTTACACTGCAAAAGAATCAGCTCCCATCATTAGACAAGGGGCCTAGGCCTAGGACAGACTCACAGATAAACATAGAAAGCCAATTAGTTAATTTTAAATCCTGCTCAGAGCTACTTCATGGTGGTCTCCAACAGTCACTCATTGTTGAGGCACAATATCTGAGACCCATAATTTAAAAGAGGGAAGGTTTATTTTGTCTCACAGTTTGCACAGGTTTCAGTCCATAGTTGACTGATGCCCAGGCAGGGTGGCATGGCACACAGGAAGCAGAGAAGACGATGGAGGTAGAGATAGAGAGATAGAGGGAAATCAAAGAAGGATGGAGGATAGAGAGTTGTAGACCCTTCCAGGCTATGTCACAGTGACCCATTTCCTCCAATCAAGCTTTATTTCCCCACACCGAATTTAGCTATAAATTCATGGGTGGATTAATCCACTCTTAAGTATCTTGCCTCCGTAATTCAATCAACTTCCTAAAGCCCCATCAATGAGTGCATAAAGCTATGGAAAGACATATAAATATCAAACGAACATGGGGCTTATGATTCCAGACAAAGTAAGACCCTACTAAATCTGGAGAGGCAAAGGGGATCAGATCATAGAAAACTTTGATACTCTGATATGGCTTTTCAGTGTTTATTCTGGGAGCAATATAGGATGATAAAGACAATTTCCAATCTTGAAAACTCTGGAAGATGTGAAAAAAAAAAGATTAATTTGAGATGGGAAAATCTCAAGGAAAGGAAATCAGTTAGAAAAATATAGCAGCAGGATATGGGAGAGAAATATGCGAACTTGAGCACAGCAAAAATAGATGCAAAGAGTGTCTAAACTTGGTGCTTGAATGGCAAGGGGTCTGAAAGTTATACCAGAGTCAGGAATAATACCCAGGTTACTAATTAGGCTGAGCAGTTGGATGGTGGTGACACTAATTGAGACAGAGACTGCAAGATGGAGAAAGGGAAGAATCCTGCCCTGAGTAGGTTGCCTGCAGAAGCCACAGGAGCGTGTCTGCTCTGCAGTGGACTGTAAGAAACTGAGAATGGAAGAAAAAGGACTGATGATGTCAATTTGGAAATCATTAGCATACAGGCAGTTAAAAATTCAGGAATATATAAGCTCACTCCAAGGAGAGTGTCAGGGAAAAGCACAGAACTCAGCTCTGAATTAAGGCAAATGAATATATTTGGGGAATGTGTTAAGAAAGGGAAGCCTATAAATTTAACCAGCGCATATCCATCATGCCTCAGAGAGCATAGCGTGTTTCCCCGTATATAACTTCCTACCATCCTCTTTTATTTTATGACCTGCTGCAATCTGGCTTCTGCTTCCCAGCAAACTTTGGTTTCTGTTATTTTTAAAATTACATTTTTATTTAGAGAGCACTGCAGAGTCACATGTGGTTGTATGAATTAATAGAATCAGATATCATGTTTCTTTTACTAAGTTTAGTGGTAAAATCTTGGAAAGTATGTCACAATCAGGATATCAGAAATACAGGATACGGCTAAGAACCAGACATTTCCTTCAGCACAAAAATCCCTCACATCCTTTTTCTTTTTCATCCATGCTGGCTCTGCTTTGAACCTCAAACTGCCTTTAACCCATGCATTCTTCATTGCTGTAATGTGGCCATTTCATGAATGATGCGTGCAAAAAAAATGTATGCATCAGGAAAAGTAAAACTTGTATAAATATTTTAATATTAAATTTATTGAGCCACCATGAGATTGTTGCAAGTTACCTTTGGTCTCTACAATTACAAGAGATTCTCAAAGTGATGGTCTTTAGTTTCCAGATATTTATTAGCATGGTGAAATTCTGATGTATGAACACATTTTCTGTGGTAAACTCCGTAGATACATATAGTACATAGCATGGGTTTATGGCCTCCAGGGCTTCATCTATATTGTTTTAAGTGTCAAAACGTTTTATTGTTGAATTATATGCCAAAGCATGAATATTCAGTTCAGTTTGTCATTCAACTATTGAGGACTTTTTCCAGCTTTCTTTTCCCTTCTGTTGTCAGGAATAAAGCTTGTGCAAACTTTTGTGTAGAAGATTTTGTATAGGTTTTCATTTGTGTGGCATAAAAAATTAAAAGTATATTTGTTGGGTCCTACAGAAATTACATATTAATTTTTTATGTTTAATTTGTGTAGGTTTATGTCAAATTTTATCTATTTTAGGGGGCATGGCTGACAAATTGTTTTGTTCCATTGATGTTTGTTGAAAAGGCTGTCTTTCCTCCATTGGTTTTGAACTTCTGTGAAATTTGTGTGAGCTTTTTCCTGAGATCTCTATTCTTTTCCATTGATCCATGTATCTATTTCTTCCAATACCTCATTCTTGATTATTATAGTTTTAAAATAAGCAGTACTAGATAGACTGAGCCTTCTTATTTTATTCTTTTCATATTCCTTTTTAGCTACATTAGTTCTGTGCTCTTTCCACATAAATTTTAGGATAATCTGCTTTGTGTTCATGAAAAAGATGCTAACTAGAGACAAAGTTCAGTGTTACATGACTAGCCTGCACGTGACCCAGTGTTCACTCCCCAGTATAGACACATGCACATACGTGTATCACACACACACACACGCATAAAGAAACAAATTTTGCTGAGATATTAATAGAAATTGCATCTAGGTAGTTTACATTTTGGATAGAATTGATAGATTTATTGTGTGGATTTTTCCAACTCATGAATATAGTGTGTTTTTATCTTTGGTTTCTGTCATCAACAACATCTTTTTTCATATATAAGTCCTGTAAAAGTTTTATTAGATTTACACCAAAGTATTTCACTCACTGAGCTATTATGAGTCATGTGGTTTGAATTTTGTTTATTTCTTAATAATATGCAAAAATTTAATTGATTTTTAACATTTTTATTTGGTGATTTGCTAAACTGTACATTTTTTAGATTACTTGGAGTCTTTTTTTTAATGCAGTCAAGTGTACTATTTGAAAACAAGGAGTTTTAATTCTTACATTCTGATCTGGATGTCAGTTTTTTTTTCCTTTTCTTGCTTTTTGCATTTACTAAAACTCACAATATTATGTTGAATAATAGTAGTAAGATAAGACATCCTTGTCTTACAGGTTTTGGGGAAATTGTTCAGTCTTTCATTGTTAAGTATAATGCTACCTGTAGATATTTTTTTAACTATGCTTTATTAAATTGAATTCCTCCCAATTTGTATTTTTCTAAATAGTTTTAGCCTGGATGAGAATTGAATTTGGTTAAATGTTTTTTTTCCGTATCAACTGATATAGTCATGTGATATTTCTTTCAAAGTTTGCCAACATCATAATCTGAAAATAAACTTTTGAATACTTATCTAGCCTTGCACTGATTAATGGTTCAAAATTATTCTTATATACTTCTGAACTCTATTTGCTAATATAACATAATGAATTTTGGGAGCTTGGGAGGGATATATTTTAGGGGTAAGACATTTGCTACATAGGTGAGGTGAGGTGTTGAGGTGAATCTCAACATCGCAAAAAGTTTCACGACTGATTATTCAGTAGTCATCACCTTTTGTACTATTTTGGCATCAAGGTTACAATAGATTCATACGATGAACTGGAAACTATTTCCTATCTTTCTCTGGAAAATTGTTTATTATTGGTGTTATATTTTTAAAACACATGATATATTTTGAAATTTTATTAGGATCTGGAACTTTTGAGAAAGACTTTTATAAAATTATCCATCCAACCTCTTTAATGGTGGTAGTACTACTTTACCATTTTGTTTATTTCACTTTATATGCATGTGATAAGTTTCATTTTTTCCCCTAGGGACTAATGAAAAATATTTTCCAGGAACTGTAAAGTTTTATCTAAACTGTCAATTGTATTACAAAGAATCCTAGTTATCAGGGGAAGAAAACAAGATAATATATAAAATCATAGAGAGTTAAATACTCTTAACAGAGGAAAGAAGCTTAAATAATTTTTCTGGGGCACTTGAAAAAAAAAAAAACCCATAGATTAATGTTTCTCCTTATTGGCCTAAATTGATCACAATTACTTGTTTTGAAATTTTCATGTCAAAACTAATATTGAGTTACATTACAATGAGGCAAATATTATAACAAAATATCTTTATTTTTTATTTAAAGAAAAGGAAACAAAAATACATGGAGATAAAAAAAAGGGTAGAAATAATACAAAATTACAGAAAAACAAACGGTAAGAAATCGCTGGTTGATAAGTTACATATTCTCATGTTAGAAATAGCTGTTCAGGTTACAAAATTAAAGTATTTAAAATGACATTCAAAAAGTGACACTACAAACAGTTTTGCTCAATGATTGAACAAATCTCATTAATATGATTATCAGTCCTACACACTTGTTTTACATCTCAAAGAGGGTAAGATTAAACATATCAAAACAGAACAAAACAGTTAAAAAAAACAATTTAAAGAAATACAGATTTCAAAGCAAGTCCACTGGAGATCTTCACTGTCTATCTAACTGTCTCTAGTTTCTTACAAATAGTTGTCCCCATCTTCACCCACTTTATATACTTATTGCATATTATAGAACTAATCAAATTATTGTAGGATGATGAAGGCTTTTTAGGTCTTCAAGATTCAACATTAGGGAAGACAATAATAACTACCATCGCATTTCTCATTCTCTTCATGGTAGCCATCCCCATCTTTACATATGCTGAAATTGAACTCAAGAGACCAGAACAATGTCATTCTAATCAGTGAACAATAGTATTGATAGAATTTACATCATAATGCTACAAAATTAGCATTGGGTTTCTTAGCATCTCTTCTTGAGAGTATCTGTTCATTACATCTTGCATTATATAATCTGTTCCCGTAAATAATTAAAAAAAAAAAACTCATGTGTGAATTTCTACATATATATCTATCCTCTCTGTATTATAGGGAAAAACAAGTTGTAACAAGACAGCAAAACAAATTCCTAGAAAAACATGCAATGGATAAGACATATAAGACCATAATACAGGTGATATTCCATAGTTACCATGTATTCTCTTGTTATTTTCAATAGATTTGTCCACAACATTGGCTTAATATAGTTAAACATAGTATTACCTATCTTTATAAAAGCACAACTTTGAAAGCATTGTAGGATTTGAGAGCTGTTAATAATTAATACCAGTATGGATATCCTTTACATCTTGTCATCTTCAGAGTAGTTGCCCCTACTGTTAGGGTTGATGCTAACAAGCATACCAAATTCAAATAAAATCAGCCAAGGCCAACCCATGGTCTTATGAATCAGATTCAATTAAGATCAGTCATAGTAAGACAATGTAAGTAATACAGGATTTCAGTTTAAGTTAATAGGAAAGTAAGGATAGCTACCATGGTATAACCTGCTATTTTTGGGTCAGATGTCTGTGCCCTCAAATCTGACATGGGTGGACAGACAAGAACAAATTAAATTCAAACTAAATATGGCAACAACACTACTGTCTTTTAAATCCTGATACACTATTAACAATGACCTCTGCCTTTTTTTATAGTGTCTCAGAGCTATCTATACTAAAGACTATAGCTTACCATCTCTGCCTCATGTCTGCTACTCCACTTTTCTGCTATAATTTGTCCACCTTATTCCCTCATTCCACTGTCTGCCCCGTTCATTGAGGCCTCTCTGCCACTGTTGCTGGAATCCTGGTATCCCTTCCTCTCTTTCTCTGGAATGTCCTTCAGCACTCTCTGTAGGGTTGGATTGGTGGCCACGAACTCCCACGGTTCCCCCTTGTCTTGGAAGCATCTTATTTCTCCATTAATTTTGAGAGAGAGTTTTGATGGGTATATGAGTCTTGGTTGCATATTATTTTCTTTCAGGACTTGGAATATTTCTCCCCATTCCCTTCTTGACTTAAGAGTTTGTGTTGATAAGTCTGTTGTTATTTTGATAATTTTCCCATTGTAGGTAATCTGGTTCTTTGGCTGCTTTTAATATTCTGTTCTTTTGGTGGATTTCTGGAATCTTGATTATTATATGTCTCGGCGTAGATCTGTTTGGGTTGTAGGTAGCTGGTGTTCTGTATGCCTCTCTTATGTGGATATCATTTCTTTTTGTTATACATGGGAAATTTTGCTTTAATATATCTGTGAATATTCTTTGTATTTCATTTTTGGTTGCTCCTGCTTCCTCACTCACATTCTTTATTCTTAAGTTATGTATCTTTTTGTCATCTTCTAGCCTTTGAATTGTTTCTTTCTGGTTCCTTGTTATTTTTAAGAGGTTTTTTCTTTCACGATCATACGTCATAAATCTCTCTTCAAGTTTCAGAAGGATATTTTGCCAGTGTTCAATGGAGTTTTTAGTTTCCTGGTAATCTCTTTGGATCTGTTTTATGTATTCTAAGTTATGTTTAAATTCTTCTTCAGAAGTTTCTCTTTCTTTTCTGATTTCCTCAGTTCTTCCATCTGTGTTCTCTTGGGCGGGGCTTGTCATTTCTTTAATTAATCTCTTTATATCTTGCCTCACTTGGACAAAGAGTACAGCTTTAAATTCATCTGTGAGGTCATGGAGGTATTTTTTAATTTCGGCTGATGTTGTGTCCAATATTAGATGGTTACTGTCCTTGTTCTCTTCAGTGTTTCCTTCTCCTGGGCTTATTTTCTCATGTTGGGCAGCTGGAGATTTTTTTTTTTATATCTTGTCATGTTTCTGGTTTCTTTCAGACTGGAGTGTCCTGGGGGTCCCTGGCTCTCTCCGTATTGCTTAGGGCCTTTCAGAAGCGTAGTGACTTGAGTTTTTGCCATCCTCCCCAATTTGCTGTTATCTGGGGTAGGCTGGGATGCAGGGACAGTGCAGGCTAGCCTCCAGCCTCTGTGCCAATCAATCTGTAAATTAGGCTGTACTTTCTGGATGTCACAGAGTTGTGACTATTTTGTATCTGCTTATTGGGCCCCAAGCAGAGGCTTGGTTCAGCCCCAGAAGATCCTGCCAGTTCTCTCTGTGCCAGAAGCAGCTGACTAATGTCACTGTGGCACAGGGTTCTGCCCAAATCCCAGCTGTTCTCTTCCAGACCTCTCTGTGACAGGAGCACCAGGACAGTGGGTCTGCTCAATTCCAGGATGTCTTCCACTAGTTCTCTGTATGACACTGAAGCCAACACGGCGTCAGGCTCTGCCCAATTTCAAGATGTCCTCCACCAGACCTCTCTACAGGGGTGACTCGGTGATGTCACTGAGCCACAGGTTCTGCCCAACTCTAAGATGTCTTCCGTCAGACTCTCTGTGTTATTGATGTCTCCATGGTGGCAGGCTCTGCCCAGTTCCAAGATGTTCTCTGGCCAACCCCAGCAGCCATGAGACCCAGTCCCCAGTACTCACCAGGGCTCTGGTGCAGGTCTTCCTCTTGAGTCTACTGCACAGCATTCAGCTTCGGAGCTCCAGAGCCTTTCACAATCTCCTCTGGTGCAGCTGAGCAGTCCTGGCTGCTTCTCGGGGTCCCGGGTCTCAATTTCCAGCAGTCACCAAAAGCCAACACAGCTTTTCCTGTTGGATCCAGTGGTCAGTTTGCCGCACTAAAGGTGTGGGATTTGCGCCTCCCGTTGTCAGCCTTTGCAGTCTCAGCACGACTTAAATCCTCCAGCCGCACTGTCTTGGTTAATGAGAATCGTTATCCATTCACCTGGTCCTCTCCATGCTGTCATGTTCTAGCATCTAATATGATTTCTCCGGAGAGACTCTCCTCCCAATCCCCTAGCAAGCCGCCATTTTAGGATCCAAAAAACATGCTTTTCTTACACTTCAGCCAATGCTTTGTGACAGCAGCCTCAGAGATGAGCCACTCAAATCCTGTGTATTTGGTGACACAGTAGGAAAGATACCCTAGTATCACGCCATCCTAGGTCCTCGCTAGGTGACTGCCGTTGCCCCTCACCACTTCTGGTCTGAACGAATGTTCTTTTCCACAGAGGAAGAAATGCCCTTTTACCTCCAAACATGAAGCTCTCTGGCTGGCCCTTTCCTTTCGGTTCCTATCCCAAGGTGAACCTTAGGAGAAGAGTCAGAGTGGTTGGCAGGCTGTGCAGTTGGCCACAGCCACGAAACCAGGCTCCTCGTAGCAGCCATAACAAAATATCTTAAACGAGACATTAGAAAGAGAGATACCTGAGGTGGAGCAGATTCTTGATGAGGATTAGTTCCACAAATCAGAATGAATGATGAAAATAACTTGTGATTCTCCTCTATTTTTAATAATTGGTGTTTGGTGGACATTCAATATTTACCTCTTAAATTTCATACATCTTACTCTTAACCTTATTCTGTAGGGTTGCACACAATATCTGCATTCCAGTCTTTGCAAAGCAACTTTAGAAGTATTTCAAGGAAGTTAAAATGTATTTCCCAACTATAAAGTTTTTGAACCAAAATTTTCTCTTCCAACTATTCCTCATAAAGGATATTCAACTGAATAAGAGACCAGTGCCAATGCAGGGCCCTATTTAACAGAGTAAGAGACCAGTGCCAATTCAGGACCCTAATCTGTAAAGAATGTTGAAAGAACACCAGACGCATAATGTGATGAGAAAACTTGTTGGGCAGTTGTTCCCTCAAACATAATAATGTATGTGATGGTGTGGATACTTTAATAAGCTGTTCTGGGTGGAATAGTGAAGCAGAGTGAGACATTCTCTCGAGAAGAAACCTGGATCAAAAATAAAAAGCTATTTTTATGTTATATAAAAGAGCTGAGTCTCGTTATTTACATGACTTTTTTGGCTGAATGTATGTGCAAGTTTGGTGCCAGTGCTTTTTTTGGCAAAGTGATACTGGCAGAGAACTGTCACTAGAGGGCCTGATTCCTTACCTTTCTCCCCTACACTCAAGACTGCACTGAATAAAGGTTGACTTAACATAATAAAATTCTCCAGAAAGTCCTAGAAAACCATAACCCAGCCTAGTAAATCCTCATGACCCAACCTAGTACTGTTTCCAGGACTTGATGTCTACACTGCTCAGTCTCTTGATATTTCTCACTTGAAAAATATGCATTAACAAGAAGGGACTAAATGTAATAAAATATCTGGGTAAGGCCTTGACCAGAAAGAATAGAACAGGGTCATCTTTATTTTATTGTAGATATTTTATTTCAATGCATTCACTCTAAAGCATTAGCTTTTTATATTATCACATGCATAGTTAACTCAAATTTAGCTTGCTGTGAAATTTACTTTTAAAGTGGTCTTATATAGATCCTATATTCAGCATCATTTCACCCAACTTACACTTAGGCAATTACTTGAGATTCCAGAATGGAATACGTTAAATAGAAATAAAATGTGCAGCACCGTTTGAAATCAGATAACAGAGCTGAACTTTATGCAGGCAAACACTGCCTCAGTATGTATTAGAAAAACAAACTGTGAAACACTTGACACAATAGATTTTTATTTTAGTTTTTCTTGTTTGTCACAAGTTCTGCATCTGAGAATTTTGCATATATAGATGACAAAATGATATATTGTTTCCCAGTAATTGTATTTGTTATGTCCCTTGTGTAAATCCCGCTGGTCAAGCAACTCAACAAGCACAGAATTCATTAACTACAGTAGAAATAATATTAGTTTTGTAGCAGAAGTAACAGAAATTTCAGACCTTACCACCTCCCCTTGTTCTTATTTGACTATATGATCTTATAATATTAATGTGAGCCCACACACATGCTTTAATTAAGAAATAAACTGGAGTTAAAAAAACATTCTTACTAGCTTTTTGGAAATCTTAATCACAGTGCTGCTGTTCTACAGATAAGATGCAAAAATAGTTCTCTCACAAATATAATTAAATATTAAAACCAAAGACTAGAGAGAAGGTGCTATTGAGAAATACATTTTGAAAATGATCTATAGAAATTCCCACTCCTGTTTATGATGTGGCAGCTTTATAGAACTTGTGTACCTGTGAGAAACCAGTAGAAAACTATGTGACATTAGTCAACCAATTTCAGGAGTTCCTAGGATGTGTGGGAGGTTCAGGATGAAACAAAAAAATGACCTTGACCTTTATCCTAGGAGACTTTTCCAAAATTTTTGCATGGAGAGGTTTGATTCCATCATATCACAGTCATCTTGCTGAACTGAGATAAAAATTTAAGTTCAGAGAAAGATATAGTTAGACTTTGTAGAAAAAGCAAATTCTGGAAGTCTGCAGAGTGTTACCAATGAGTCTTGGTTTTTGAGCTAATTTACCAAAAACATCAAGAGACCTTGTCACTGGAAGACATACCTTACCTGAATGTGTTTCTTTAAAAAAATGTTTTTACATTACCCAATTTAGTGAAAACCTAGATCCTCAAAAAGGAAGAAAAAAGAAACTTAGAAATGATAAAAGTGTGAGTAACTAGTTGACCCATTAAAGTGCAGTACTGATGTATCAGATTGTTTAATCTAGTAACAATGCTTTTAGGGTTTTATGATATATAGGAAGGAATTTATATTACAGCAGCAAGAAAGAATATGGGTAAAACAGAAATGTACTCATTAGTTGTTTTAGGGTATGTGGGAAGTGACATAAGATTAAAAACAGACTGAGATAGGTTAAAGGTAAATCTAGAGAAGCCAGTAAAATGCCTAGGGTGGCATAGCAAAATAAATAATGTACATACAATGGAATATTAAAATGGTAAATTAACTTTATAAAAAGGCAATCGAATATACAAGCAATAACACAAGACAAAAAGAAGGCCAATTTAAGATACAAATTAGAGTAGACTTAAAAGTTCAGAGATGATTACATTAAATGCAAGCAAGCATGCCAAAGGAAATCTAGACTGTTAGAGCACAAAAGTGATATACACTAAATGAATTTTAAATATGAAACCAAAGATATGGGACAAACAAAAGGATTTTTAAAGTACCAGAATAACCCAATAAAGCACAAGCTATTGTGGTTATATTAATATTTTAAAAGAGTATTGCAGAATAAAGAATATTATCAAGGATTATAAAAGAGTATTTAGTACTACAAAAGATGATTGACCAAGAAAGAAAGAACCAAAATGTGTATGCCATAATTCTAGGGATTCAAAATACACCCACCTATAAATGACAGAACTAAAGAAATTGAGAAACCACAGTCACACAAAATTCCACCAAAAGTGTTGTACACTTATTCTTTTCAAGTGCACATAAAATATTCACAATTTGGACACTGATCTAGAATAAAACAAGATTCAAATCTTGAATAAACTCATAATATTTTTTTTCTGAATCCAAGAAACTAAGATGATCAGAATAACAAAAAGACGTAAAAGTAAAAATTAGCATCTCTATTCGTGAAGAGCCTGGCCTATAGTTCTCTTTTTGTTGATCTTCATGTGGTTTTGGAATCAAGGTAATTATACCTTCCAGGAATGAATTTGGAAGTACTCTTCCTTTTTAGCTTCATCAAAGACCTTGAGGAGTATTGGTCTTTGAAGTTCTTGTAGAGTCCATCTAGATTTAGGCATTTTTAGTTGGTAGGTTTTTTAAATTACTAAATTACTAAAAGTTTCCATAAAATGGCTGAAACTAAGGCCTCACTGGTAAATTCTGTAAAATAGTTCAACATAATACTGTAAATTCTTCTCAAATTCTTTTAGGAAAAAGTAACCTTATCTAACTGGTTTTATGACTCCAGCGAAAATTAACACTGAATTGTATGAAAGACTTAAAAAAAAAAAAAAAAAACTAATATCTAATATTCCTCCTCAACATGGAGACAAAACATTTTATGAAAATGTAAAAAGTCAAATCCAGCAGCTGATACAAAGGAAAATTCTTTATAAATTGAGATTTATCTTAGGAATGCAAGTTTCAATTAACATTTAAAAATTTAATGCAATTCATCATAAAAATAAAGAAAAAACACTATTTTTAGTAGGCATTTCACACAAATTAATATCAAATCTTTCTATATGTTAGGAACAAAAGAGATATGTACTTCAATCTGTTAGAAGGTATTTATAACAACATAAAACTAACGTCATAGTTGGCGGTGAAAAAACTAAATGCTATTTTCTAAAATTTGAAAAATTCAAGGTTTAAATTTTAATTACTTCTGGTAAACATTACACTACATGTTGTATTTGATGCCATAAAACAAGACAAAGAAACTAAAATAAATATATATATATATTAGTTTATATATATATATATATGTGTGTGTGTGTGTGTATATATGTATATACATATATATATATATATAAAATGTAGTGAGTATAATATACTATTTTTAGGTAATAAAATTATGTAAAAAAAAGTCTGCAAGCAATCACCAAAAGGTACTAGATATAACTAAATTTAATGTTAGAGGGATATAAAGTTTAGAAATAAAGACATTAAATTTTATAGCCATGAATATTTTGAAACTCAGATTATGTAGTAAAGAATAAATAGGGAAAAATTAAAGAAGTTAAAATAGATAAACTACATTTGTGAATAGGAAGTTTCTAAATTATGCAGCCAAGTCTTTCCAAATTAATTTATAGATTTAGAAAATCATCATTGAAATACAAGATTTTTTGTAGCAATTAAAGTATTATTCTAAATATACATCAATAAAAGGATCTACAGTAAGAAAAAAAATGTTGACAAAGGTGAAAAAAATCAGGATTTATCTTCTAGTTCCTAGACTTATTATAAAGCTATAGTAGTCAAAACAATGTGCTATCTTGAAGATAGATACATAAATGAAACAAATAGATAATCAGGGTGACAGAATAAATTTATAAGGTCAATTGACTTAAAAAAAGTGTGCCAAGGTCCTTAAATGGGAAGATTAAAAAAAAAGAGGTCATAAAATTGCAATGGCAAGAAGTAACATTAAAACTACACCCAAGCTTTGGAGGCAGATTTATTTATCTAAACAGGTACTGACTAGGATCATTCCCACAATATCAGGTCCTAATCTCTGCTAGTCTAGAACTTATATGGGATAAACAAGCAGGAAGTACAGAAGCAGAATGGCTTGTTAATTTGGGATTGGTTTATACAATGTGGATCACAGTGATCAGCCATTTCTAGAAAACAGAAGCAACAGAAACTGGATCAGGAACTCTTACTTGGGCAACTAAGAAACTTAAACATACTAATGGAGGGGGAAGCATTTTCTGTTACGTTTCCTCTCTTTTAAAAAGTTTTCCTGACAAATTGCTGCTGGACATATTCCATGTGATCTTTTGAGACAAAATCCAATTATAAGAAGTAACATTGGGTTTATCAGTGTACCTAGGATGGGCTCTAGTATTATTTCAGAGATTTCTACTTAAGTTGTTTTTTAGGAAGAGACATAATTTAAGAATGTCTGTTCTGTAACTTTACGCTAACAAGGTAAGTGAGAGAGTTAGTTTGAACTAAGAGAGTGCCCATTGTCTCTTGTGTGCTTATCAAATCTTGGTCAAGTATTCAACTGATTGTTCAGTTCTCTCGAGATAACTGTCCATAGTTTGAGTCAAAAACACATCTAGTAGAGGGTGGGGAAGCAAGGACTGGAGTAAGCAGAATCAAGATCGTGTAACAAAAACCAAAGCTTTCTGAGGGTGTGAGAAGCAAGGATTGGGCAGGCAGCCTGAAAAGGCACAAAACTCAAGGAGAATAGGAATGGAGCCATCCTGTGAACAATGTCCCTGGTCTTCAGCTGTCTGTAGACCCATAAGTGTGTGTGGTCCCCTCAGAGAGAACTTCAGGTAAAGTTTGCAGCAGATATAATGCTGGATTTCTGGAACTTGTGAAGCTAGTTAATATGTACCTGGGTTGTATGTGTTTACGGAAATGTCTAGATATAGATACAGTTATAAGCTGTATGCAGTTTTTATTTAATCTGATTTTTGAGTTAACTTTGTTATGAAGGCAGGCCCATTGTTGTTGATAATGTTAAAAGGTAGACCATATCTAGGGATGATTTTTTACTGCAGGACCCTACAAACTTTTATTGACTTCCCAGTATGGGTAGTGAATAGGAGGTTGGGGTGAGTGACACAGACATGGGCTACAAGGATATGGGTAGCAGTGCAGCAGCTTGAGTTTGCAGAAAATATGGTGTGGCTAGGAGTGACTCTATATCATTGGTGGAAGGCTTCCAAATAGCAGCAGGAAGCAGCAGGAGAGCTTGACAGAAATACCTTTGGTCAAGGTGACCACTGCATATTTAGCCTGTCTTAACAGCTGGAGAACATTTTATCAGAAAGTTCCAGACAGTCATGGTCTGTTAGGCCCAGCCCTAATGCCAGGAATATGGCAGGATTGAATGGTTTTATCATCACAAGAGTCAGGTTGGGATTTTTGACTTGGTGAGTTCCAGTACAGAATATGGCACCTGGACAATTAGGTCTTGAGCTTAGATGAGTTGTAAGCCTTCTTGATCAGAAGGCCAATGGCTATTCGAGCACAGAGGCAAAAGAGGAGACAGCCCTTAGCTACTGGATCCAAGTATTTGCATAGTTTGGCCATGGACATTCCCAGGATTTGATGATCAGAGAAAGTATCGCTCTTTTTGTGAACATAGAATCCAGTTTTTCTTGGAGCTGTAAGCTCCAAGAAATTTGCAGAGTTTCTTTCATATAACCAATCTTTGCTGGATATTTTATCAGAGCTTTTGTGTCTTTCCAGCAAGCAGCTCAGCAATGCCGTTATTCAGAAATGCTTTCGAAAGAGGGATCAAGTTTTTTAACTTGTGGGAGGTTGAGTCCAGGTCAGTTGTGAAGAGATGCTGGAAGACAGGAGCCAATTGTGTGGAAGAAGACACATTTTTGTAAGTTTAGGCAAGTGTACAGCAGGCCAAGAGTGTTAGAAGACTGTGGCAACATATATGGAGGGAAATCATGGTGGCATTGACAGTTCAAAAATCTTAAACTGACTTTAAAGACAAAAACCAATGTCTTAGTATATTTTGAGAGTCTAACTATTTGTCCAGCAGACCATGATGGAGCTGAAAGGGACAGAGTAACCTCATAAAAAAAGTTGATGATGGCTTGGATAAATTTCTAAAAAATACTCCCCCAAAATAATGGGAGAGTTCTTAATGCTTAATGGTAATTGAGTCAAAATGAGTTTGCCTTTTATTTCAGGATCTTACAGTTTAAGGAACTTAAGGAGCATCTCACAAGCAGAGGGAAGCATCTTTTAAATCAAGAATAGTCTAAAAAAGAATGTGTGGGTCAGAAATCATAGGGTGAAACATGATGGATATGTTGTTGAAGGCAGGGAGATCTTGCCCAAGATGATTAAACAGTCCATAAGGCTAATGTGTGAGTGAATGCCTGTTTGTGCTTCCCATGCCATCTGACAGCAATGGAGGGTGATCACAGTGAGGTGGCACAGTTGGTGGCCAGGTTCAGAGGTGAGGCTGTAGTTTCTTCTTCTGGGAAGACAGTTTTCAGAACTTCAGGATTGTGGTTATCTGTCTCAGGAAGATACAAATGTCATCTTTCTCTTGGGAAGCAGTCAAAGTTGAAAGTACAGGGTTAAATGAGGAGGATGCTGGTTTGGTGTGAAGCAGATGTTCTCCTAGGTTGTAAAGTTGTACCAGGCAGAATAAGAGAGAGGTAAGAGTTTTCAGTTGCCTCAGTAATGTAACTTTTTGACTAAGGGAACTTTGGAAGGCGGAGAGTTCTGTTTAATTGTATTTGTTAGAGTTCAGTCTGTCTTATTTATGCAGGCCTAATAGACTGTGTCTTAGTTACTTTATACTCATTGCTGAGACAAAATACCTGAAGCCCAAAGTTGGGAAAGGAAAGGTTTATTTCTTACAGTTTTTGGAGATTTCAGTCCACACTCAGTTGGCTCCAAGGCAGGCGGGCATGGCTGGGCTGCAGTTCATGGTGGCTGCAAACAGCAAGCAGGAACCAGCAAAGAGCAAGACACACCTTCTTCCTGCCATTACATCACATCCTGGCTCCACCCCTTTGTGGGTGTAGCACTGACACCGTCAATCCAAGAGCTAGATAGACACTGAACCAATCACAAATGCACAATGCAAATGCATGAGGCCTAGAGGACACCAACATAAACCATGACAGACTGCTATTTATTTGTCAGGGCTGACTTTCCAATTTTTCCTCAGTCAAAATGTGGAACTCAGAAGGAATTGTTGGCAGTTATTTTAGGTGGATGTTAGATGATGCCACCTGAGCAGGATAAATGTGTGAGAAATGGGTTCTGGAGGCAGGGCCTCTTTGGATGAATGCAGACAATGGCTCACAGAAACCAGTTCAATTGGCTGGAATTAGGTGGTTTGAGAGCAGGGAGTGAAGCCTTAGGTGTTGGCACAAACTGTGGCAGCCAACAAGGTAGAATTCTCAAGAAGAATGGACCTCTTTTTTTTTTTTTTTTTTTTTTTTTTTTTTAATTTGAGATGCAATGTGCAGTTTGGTTTTATGTTCAACTCCATAAAAACCCCTTTTCCTGCAGTCAAGGGCTGTAAGTTTTAGCTAATTAGTTCCCAATCTATCTTCTTACAGTATGTTGTGTACCCTTGAACTACAGAGTAACAGACAAAGTGGCTGCCTCTCAGAGAGAGACTGTTCAGATGCCTGCCTGGCCACATGCCGGTCAGAGACTTAGGTATAATCTGTCTAAGGAGAGTGCAAGGCCTTTGTTATGCCATATGTTAATTGCCATGGAACTACAGGTGAAGGCCCAATCAGCCACCATGACCAGTGCTTCCCAGGCAGGCAGAGAGACAGGTAAATTAGGTCCTCCTCTCTTTGGGGTCTCATGTGAGCCACTCTAGTGCAGAGCCAGGAATCCTCCTCCAGACCTCCCATAGGATTTGAGAAATCCTAAGGGTGTGCCTTCCCATCAGGACCTAGAGAAGTCCTTTCTCCATGCACAAGGGCCATGACCAATAACCAAAGAGATCAGTATGGTTGGTCTTTCTGGCCAACACATCAGATGCAAAGACAAGCAGAAGCATCCAAACAATACCCAGCATTTGGAGGAAGATTTATTTACGTTAATGGGTCCTGATCAGGATCATTCCCAGAATATCAGGCCTGATCTCTGGTAGTCCAGGGCTTGTATGGGATAAGTAAGTAAGAAGTGCAGAGGCAGAATGTCTTGTCAATTGGAGATTGATTTTTACAATGTGCATCATAGTGACCAGCTGTTGCTAGAAGACCAAGCAACTGCAACTGGAATGAGAATTATTTATTACCTGGGCAACTAAGAAACTGAAGTATACTAGTGGTAGGGAGGCATTTTCTGTTACAGAATGATTAGCTCTCACAGGAAAAAAAGATAATCCTTGACATTTAACTTACCCTAATCATTAAATTAAATTGAAATAGATCATAGAGCTAAATGTAAAAACTAAAACCAGATAATTTTTAAAGTAAATATACTTGGAAATCTTCACAACCTTGGCAAGGCAACCATTTCTTAGAGCAAAAAAAAAAAAAAAAAAAAAAAAAAAAAAAAAAAAAACCCACTAGTAATAAACAGAAATAAACAGATAAATGATGCTAATCTTGTTTTTATAAACCTTCTCATTTAGAGTACCATTTAATAAAAATAAAACAAAATACTGACAGGAAGAAAAAGACTTACAATAGGCACAACTAACAAAAGATTCTGTTTTGAATGCAAATAAATGATACGCATCTGCTTTTATAAGTCTTTTAAAAGTCTTCTCTTGTGGAGTATCATTTAGGAAACATAAAACAAAGTACAGAGTAGAAGAAAAAGACTTGTAATAAGCATGATCAGCAAAAGTTTCTATTTGGAATATATAAGGTGATTTTCTGCTGCTACAGTGTGACAAACACTACCACCCAGAGAAAGTTCAAACAGACACTTACCAAAGTCCATGAGAAGTATGGCATATAAGACAATCTGCTTAACACCATTGATGAGAAAGTGTGACCAAAAGTCATATTTGCATTTTAAACTGCCTACTACATATTTAAACTAAACTTAAGATTTATAACAGGTGTTACAAAGAATAGAGAGAATTTGAATTCTTTATACACTGCTGCTGAGAATACAGAGCTGTGCAACCACTGCAGAAATCATTTGAGCCTTTATATGAAAGCTCCCTGTATGAAGCAGCATTTCCATTCAGAAATATCTCCCCTAGACATAGGAAACCCCTAAATCTATGAAGGGATTTGAACATGAATGTTAAATGCAGCTTCACTCAAGAGAATCTAAAAGCAACCCAAGTACCTCTTAACAAGTGAATAAATATGTAAATTATGATATAATCCTATATTAGTATATTGAAATATCAAAAAGATCTACTGGTACATGTGATAAATGCATGAGTTTAAAGATCAAACAGGTTGAACAATCTAACACACAGTATTGTTATGTGCTATATACTTTTATTGATAAGACTTTTTATTTTTCATTTTTTTCAATAAAGTACTATGGACCCAATTCATGCACTATCACATGTTAGGCAAACTCCACCATTGAACTACATCCCCAGCCCTACTGATGTGAAATTTAAAAGTGAAATTAATTTGTAGTAGAACATATTGAATTATAGTTGCATTGAGGAGAAATATTGGAACTACTGCCATGGGCAAGAAAGAGAAAAAAGCTTCCTATAATATTCTATTTCCTGAAATTGCTGAAGTACCAAATTACAACAAATATAGCAGCATAAAGTGACATTTACATATCATCCTATAGTTCTGTAGATCAGAAATCTGTGCATGATGTAACTTTCTGGTTCTCTGCTCTGGATTCCACAAAGAGATGGAGATGTCAGCAGGATTGCGTGGCTTTTTAAGAGACTTGGAGAATGGATCCACTTCCAAACATTTTAGGTCTTCAGAACAATTTAATTCCATGCAGTTACAGGAATAAGTCCCACTTCCCAGATGGCATCCTTCTCTGGTTCTAACAACAGTCCTTTTCTCCTGGCCCCCTTTCCTCCAAGAGAAGTATCTTGGTTGAATCAATGAGATTTAAAAAAAAAAATCAGGTTCAATTTCTCCTGTACTTTTGACGTGTGACCTGTCTTTCTGCCTCCTCTTCTGCTTTTAAGGGCTCCCAGGATTGCACGGGGTCCATCTGAGGAAATTCTTTGGTGGATGAATTCCATCAGACCTATCACAGAAGCACCTGGGTTAAGGATTGACAATAATCTGTATGGAAGTGATTAGATGGAAATATTCATATGCCAATGAACAATACATATTTTACTTAAATGGATTAATGTAACCATATATAACAGACCTTAATATAACGTATTTAAAAGGAAAAATAAAATCTAGAGAACAGAGAATTGGAGGATGGAAAAAAGGCATAAAATATGCTCAGAAAAACATAAAAGACCACAGTGACATAATGAACTCAGTAAAGTGAAGTGAATTATATATAATTATGCATATAATATTGTATATATTCAATTCAGTGATTAAAATGTTAATTCAATTATTCTTGGTATCCATTCTCAGATAACTTGTATTGAAGTGATTTGAAGAAAAAACAAATGCAACAGCAGAATGATCAAGCTATAGAAAACTGCATGACACATCCTTCTGGAGTAACTTCTGCCCTTTCTGTATAAACTTATACAAACGAATTAATTCAAAATGGCTACATAAATACTATATAAAATGTATAGGGTAGTGGAAGCAACAAGCTTTTCACGCGGTGAAAGTAACATCTAATTAGTACTATTCAGTACAAATATAGAATAAGCCACATAACTAATTTAAAATTCTCATAACCACTTAGTAAAGAAAGTTAAGAAAATAGTTAAAATTAATGTCATTGATAGATTTAAATAATACATCCAAAGTATTTCATCATGTATTTATTATAAAATGAAGCCACTTTATATTTTTATTTTAAAAATATTTCTTGACAATTTTATTTCCTTCAAAAATGTAACTATGATATTTAGTTTTACTGCTTGACTTGGACTGTAGTTTTGAATGAGATGAATATTTAACTTAATTTTTGAGTAAAGCAGTTTGCTGTCCCAATAGGAGTGGGACTGATCCAATCATCGAAGGCCTAATTACGAGAAAGGATCTAACTTCCCCAGGTGTGAGGGAATTCTTCAAAAGACTGTACTTAGGCTTCACTTGGCACTGCTGATTTTCCTGGATCTGCAGGCTACCAGCTTTCAGACTAGAAATACCTAAGCTTCTCTGTATCTCCAGCCTGCTGCCACAGTCCATAAACCTTGAAGCCAACTGCTTTAAACTTCTCTCTCTCTCTCTGTCTCTCTCTGTATCTCTTCTCTCTCATATGTCTCTTAATATATCACATATTATGCTTCCCTGGAGAAGTCTATCACAGTAACTTTATAATTTATACATTGAACATATCTCAATTCAGTTAAAAGTTTGGTTCTTCGTTATACCAAGCATATTTTTGGCCACTAATTAACATACTAGATTTACACCAAATGTTGGTAAACTTTATCTATAGAAAAGTAGGTAGTAAATTGTGTAGGTGTTCTGGAACACACAGTTTCAGTTACTTTTAGTCCAGTGCTTCAGTGCAGAAATAGGTGTAGATATCGGTAGTGTGGATATGGCTCAGTAAAACTTTATTTACAGCTATACTTTTCAAAACTTGCTCTAAAGGAATGGAGATAGCTTTCTGGTTCTATAATCTACAGAGTCTTTGCATTTTCAACAAAGAAGTTATTTTTTCTGAAAGTATCTTTCAATGGCTGAGACAATTATTTCAGCTTTACCTCTTTTTGTTAAATATCAAATAGACCAAACACTGACATAGACTAAAGAAGTTTGCTTATATGTAGATAATTTAGAGTACTTAAAAATGTCAGTATAGTTGTTAATACTGTTTCTCCTCAACTGATCTACTAATTTCATCAAAGCTCTCTGTATTGAAATTCTATGTCAGAAAAATAGATTCCAGATAAACTTAATAAGGAAATAATTTGCTAAGAATATTTGGTATAACATGTAATTCTTTTAAGGTGAACAATGTTTGTTAATAAAACTATTTAGATTATTTCAGTATAATTTAGATTATTTAGAATTATTCAGAAATAATTTAGATTATTTCTTATTCCCTATTAAGAAAGTTTCCCATAAATATTTACACAACAGCACTTCTTTCTTATTATTTAGGTTCCGCGAGCCAAAGTGTATGGCAGAAGATAGAGCTTCTTAAAGTCGTAAAAGGCTCTTATTTGGGAGATGAGGAGCAAGTGAATATATGTTAAAATGAATTTTGAAATCCACATGCAATCTGTAAGCTTTTATTTCTACATATTCTGGTTTACACACAGCTTTTGACATTAATTTGTGTACCCAGTAGAAATATGTACACATATATGGGCCAGTTGATTTTGATGCTATCAATGCCTCTATCAGAAGATGGAGGTTTGAAAATTACTCTTAATGTAAGTTTCACCTAACTTTGGAAACTTTGGCAAGGAATTGAACCAATGTCGACTGACAAGGTGCTGACTGAGACTAGTCGAAATGATTCGCTTGTCCTGGGAGCCACTGTGAAATCCATGAATGCTGTGCACTGGGAATTTGCTGTGGGATGCCTTTCAGACACTGACCTTGACAAAATCAAGCAGTGTCTAGACAGAACTGTCACCATGATTATTTTGTCTGAATGGATGGTTGGGTCAAGTAATTAACTAATTAATTAGACATTCAATCAATCTTTAAGTGATATAATTAATTAGCTTGATGCTTAAAATGTGAGAAACAGACACTTCTCAGGGTAAGGAATGTTCATAAAATGTAGTTGGTGACATCCAAAAGATTTCTCCTCCTTTGTTTACTGCCTCCATCCCTTCCTCTTTCCTCCTTCTTTTCTTATTCCCTTCCATCCTTCCTGTCTTCCCATCAACTTTAATTCACATTCCACATAATGTTTTTGGTAATTGTGCAAAAAAGCCCACCTTTTAGATCAGCTATTTTATAGGTGAGGCCCTTGTCTTATGTAGAAGATTTATTGAGGTTGTTTGTTTTCTTAGATCTGAGATAATTTTCAAGCTTTTGTTTTCATATTGTTGGCAGTGTAAACATTTGACCTTTCAGTTTTCTTTCAGAAACTTAGGTGAAATCTTTCCTAACAATTCTAGTTTTTTTCTTCCTCTCTTTAGCTTACTACTGATTATCCAAACTGTTTCTGCTTAAAACCTTAATACTGTTTGTGGCATACACAAGTCTCTTTGTGAAGGGAAAAGTTATAGCTGATAATTAGGAACTGCTACACTACACTATTGTTTTCCCTGAGTCAGTCATACTTGTTACTGACAACTTTACGTACTAAAGGGAGTGCTCTGTACCTTGTCCTCAACCCCGGTGGGACACCCACACAAGCTGAAGATAGTATGTCAGTAGTTTCCAGGTTCCATAGCAAAAATACTATTTTTAGATGTCATTATCCATCCCTAGTCACCTTTTAAAAACTTTCCTTTGATTAACTTCTGTTTGAAGAATTTTTCTGTGATAATGCTGTCTCCTGCATTTAAGTGAATCGTATTTCCTGTCACAGAAACTATGATGTTTCACATCCCTTCAGTGCCACTCTGTAGTAATGCAGCCCAGGTGACAATGTGTGCATGTGTGGACAGGCTCTACTTCAAAGCCTGTGTCTCAGGGCTTGGCTCTAGAGTGCAGAGAGGCATTCAGCTGTCAGGGCTGCTCAAATGCCTGGGATCTGACAATTCCGGGGATAACTGTCAACACATAGGTATTGGATTTGGTGGATAAAAGCCTCAACTATGCATTCATCATGGAGAGATAATAAAGCATGCTTAAGCACACCTAAGATACGCCCATCGAGACGACGCCTAATTGCTCACAGTGGAGATGTGTGCAGGAGAACAAGAGGCTCCAGTTCAGCTGCAATTTCCCTTCTCACGTCTCTCACCATACAGCTACAGACAGAAGCAAACTTTAATTTTCTGAGGCAAAATTGAAAACTACCAAAAGATAGGCACTTTTTCATTAGGCAAAATATATTCACACACTTTGTTCATAGATTCCTCACAACAGGTCACCATACTAATTCCTTTTACAGATAGTAATGTTGAGACTTGGGCTAAAAGACAATCAAAACACAGATATGACATGAACCATCAAAGAGTAAGTCAGAAAGAAAACAGTCCTTCTAATACCAAAGTCAGTAGATGCTGCCAAGCACCATTTGGCATATGAAGAAAAATTGAAAGTCCTAGAGGGCATTTTATTTTTATTACGATGACTACTGTTATGTTATTCTTGCATAAGAAAAAATACTTCTGGGGTTCAACGTAGTAATGACTGTGCAACCTCTCTTGTCCTCAATCTTAAAAAATAAGGTACTGGGACAGGGGAAGGGATTTAATTTAGATCTGATTATCCGTGATCCTAGTAGCAAACCGGGGTATTTGCTCAGCTGTCAGCAACTATTATCTCATGTGGTTGTTGCTGCTTTCGTTCAAGACTTTTCCTCAGGCTGGGGTTTTAGCTCAGCAGCACAAGCGCCTGCCTGGTGACTGAGAGGTCATGAGTTCAATTCCCAGTACCAAAAAAAAAAAAAAAAAAAAAAAAAAAGACTTTCTCTCAGTCTCTGCCTGCTGTATCAGATTGTAACAGCTTTGCCTCGTCTTTGAAATTATCCTGAACACATTCTATTCTATCTGCTAGAACTGATTGTATTTCTGTTTAGTCTCCACATACTCACCTCTTCAGAGTCAGACTGTTTTATTACTATGAAAACAAAATGCTTTTTTGTAGCGTAACTAGTGTCTGCCTCTCTCCATTCAAATCCTCTCCATACTTCACAGCCCAGCAGAATTTCCTTCTGCTCTGCTCTGAAAGATCCCTACTGCACGCACCACATAACAGTGCCCCATCAAACAGGCTGCAGAGGATGGTGGTCCCTTATGAAAACAGAGTACAGACAATTACATACGATATAGTGACTGATGATGGTTTATATATGTGCTACAATATAATTTTTATAGTCTTTCAACTCATTGTACAGAAAAGTATTTCTGAAATTATATGCCCTGTTACAATCCCAGTGGGTTCATATTTATCACATCATTTATTATACCAAGGGGCCAAGAACAGAGATTGACTTGCACCATGTAGGTTTTATAACCCACACTTTCTGTTTGCAGGATGATGAAATTACCCAACGACCCATGTCTCAGAATACACCCCAGGAATTAAGTAACACAGCACTGTTTCCCCATCCCCACAGGCATCTCCCTAAGGTGTCATGGACTGAATGCTCGCCCCTTTGTCATATCATAGAGTTCTGACCCCTGTGATGGCGTTAAGAGTTTGGGTTTTTAAGATGGAGTTAAGTTTAGACAAAGTCAGGAGGGTGGAGCCTTTCTGAAAGGTTGAACTTGCTTTCACTCTATATTCTGCAATGTGAGGACACCGAAGATGAGCATATGCAAATCAGTAAGTGGGACCTCACCAGTTACAGGACCTGCAGGCAGCTTTGTCTTGGCCTTAGTCCCTAGAACCTTGATAAATTAACTTCTGTTGCTTAAACTACCCAGCTAAGGTAGCATGTTACAGTGAATAAAATTAAGGCAATATTGGTCTTCATTCAGTTCAGGGAAGGAAACAAGACAAGCTGCTTCCAGGTTGCCTAAATTATTATACCATTTAAACAATGGAATTGCGTAGACACACACACACACACACATACACACACACACACACACACACATTCAGTTATTTACAGGTGAGACAAGGGAGAGAACCTACAGGATGGGAAAATAACCAGCTACAGCTTTGAGATATTTTTTTTGTTCCAGGAGATAATTACAGGACTATTCTTTATTGCTTTACTCCTTACGTGAAGCCCAGTGCTAACAAAAAATATAATTTCTCTGAGGATTTCAATATCTAATAAGTTGTCTACTTTTATCCTATAAGGAGTACATGAGAACTCATCTCCAAAATCCTTAATATTCATCATTCATCTCAGTGTAGAAGACCCCATATGTATGTCTTGGTTTAGATTTAACATTTTTCACTGGAATGGTTTTCATGCAGACTTTTGAGGTTTTGTAGAAAAACTGGAATTACATTCAGAGCGTGAGAAGGACTGAGCATTTTAAATGATTAGTAACTAAGAAAACTTTCCCTGGAGTTGTGTAGGAAGTGAATCTGCCTTATTTTAACAGAATCTGAGCTCCGCAGCTGCTCCTGAGAGTTAGATGATCTAGAGAGCTGTCTGGAAATAACTTTGAAGTAGCTCAGAGTGTGGGACAGTTCTTTAGGGAGACCAGCGAGGTAAACAGAGAAAACAGTACCTGAACTGAAAGGATGATGGACATAGGGATTCAGGCCAGAGGCACATATGAGGGAGGTCAAGGCAGGAAAGGGCGGATTGCTCCTTGACAGAGAGTACAGTGAATCTGTGGCAGGGCAGAGCTGCTGGATAAGCCTTGCCTTCTTTGCCATGTTGTCTTTTCTTCTGGAAGTCCTGTTCTTGCTGATATTGTTTCAGGCATTTCCAGTAAAACTACAAACAACTGTGTTTTCCACAGCTCAAGAAAGGATTAGCAGGGGGAAATTTAGATGGATGGCGAAGAAAGTGATTAAACAAATGAAAGTCAAGAAAAGTCGGAAAGCTGAGAAGCCTACACATACTAAAGCAGGGGCTCCAGCCTGTGAAGGGAAAGATTGAAAGAGTGGTGAACCACTCAGCACATTAAAATTTGCAACTACTGCATCCCAGACACTTTATCAGATACTGGTTAACCTGGTAAGTTGTTCAGGTGATGATCTGCCCTCCAGAAATTCCATTTCAAAGAATGCCTGAGCAGCAAGGATTCAGAGACTATCTTCGAGGCAAAAACCACAGGCCTAAGGATATGTTCTGTTTGTTTATAAAATCTGAATTTGTAGTTTAAAAGCTTTTATTCCAGCTTCTCATCTCTAAACTATTGTAGTTCTAAGTCCTTCCTGGGTTATCAATTTTCTTGATGCCAGTCTAGCTCTGAAGACATCTGAGTTCTCCTTTTACAGAAGGGGAAACAGAGGAAGAAATGCTAAGGGATTTGCTTCATTCTTTTATTAAAAGGAACAGAACCCAAATCCCTTATATCAAGTCCAGCACATTTATATCAGGGCTGTTGGTGTTCTATGTAATCAAGTCCCAACTGACTCTCTAGGGTTTTTCAGAATTCAATGTCCAAAGAGAGCATGACTAGTTATTGTTCTAGTTACTTGGCACCCTCTCACCTTTTTTTTTACTTCTTTTTTCTTTTTCCAGGTGAATAAGGCAATGGAACAATGTCGGACAGGTTTCAGGGTGTGTGGTGCAGGCTTAGGCTGATGGACTGCTCCAAAAATCAATTACCATTTCAGTTCCAATGAAGGGAGACAGTGGATGGTGTCAGATGCTCAGACCACTCCTTCTTCCTCACCCTGTACTAAAGTCCGTATCCTGGACTCTTCTGCTTCGTGAATTCTCCCCTGGCCACTTGCTTTCCAGCCTTCATCTCCGGGAGCAACTCTGATGTGAATCAGAGATTGTAGCTACTCTTCTTCCCCACACTATCACCTAGTAGCTGTTGACACGTAATGATTTTCAGTTGCAACTGACTGGGAGAAGAGTATTGTTTTAATTGCTATTGAATAACAGTAAATTAAATGGGGTATCGGGGAAGACAGGAGTTGATGGGAATGGGAATTGTACTTCTGTTCGGAGGCATAAATTTGGATGACTGCAGTTGTACTGTAACTCAGAAAAGTGAGAATTTATGATTTTTTTTTATATACTGGGAAAACCTCTAGAGTAGATTGCATTTTCTTTCTAATAGTAGGTTTAGTTTGTTCTCTATAGAGAAATGACAAGGCAATAAAAGAGGTCCCTGCTTTATGACACCAGAATATTTTAGATAAGACTCAGTACTGAGCCTTAATTGATTTTATGCTGGTGCAAAAGAAAAGCAGAGCAGAGAAGGGAGATGGGAAGATGGTGTTACAGCCCCCAGCCAAGTTATTCCAAGTCTCAGGAACAAAACAGGGAGAAAGCTAACATTTTATGTGTTAGAAAAATCAATCTACTGAGTGTCTGTCCTGTGTCCATCCTTGGGCAAGGTGCTTTGGGACATTAAATAACAAATGCAAGACAGCAGAAAAGCTTGGACTCAGATTGTATTGTAATAATTTAAAGTTATATGCATAATTTTGTAGCTTGTTTGTTATTCATTAGTTATTAACTGCATAAGGAATTATGTAAATGTTTGAAAAAGGAGGAAAGGTTTAGAATCAAAGACTGCGTTATGTGGTTCATCCATATTAAATGACTGGGACACAGTGAAAGTCAGTGTGAGTTAGCAGAATCTAGTGATGCTTCTTATACAAGATGGGCCCCAGAGGACTGGCTGAGATGAAGAGAAGCAGGAAGGGAGATATGGCTCAGGAAATGAGGCTAGTGTGACACAGGAGAGATTGCAAAAATGGTAGGAACACACAGGAAATGCACTTGTCTAAAGTTGTGTCTGTGTTGCCTTAGATGGATGCAGATGACATTAATTCAAACTCATGGGAGCTTTTCAAAGGGCCTTAGCCTGACCTACCCTCTACTGGCAGTAGGAAATAGTATTTAGTTTCTGGCTCAAACAGACAGCTAGCTGGGTGGGATGACTTCAAAGCATTGCAAAAAATACCAGCCTCAAATATGTCTTTGACTTGCTTGTCCATCACTGACTAGAAGCAAAGAAAACAGGAAGAAAAGACATAGAAAACGATGCTTCACTGAGTAGTAGAAAGTTCAAGGCCCTTAGATTCAAAAGAAGTGACTTTAAATTCCTTTAATCTGCAATATGGTGAGCACTCAGATTCCCAGTAAACATGGCAAGTTTATGTTACATTAGAGAATTAAAAAATACACAGAAATAAAACAGTGTATGGCACTAGGAGACCCACAATAAATGATAAAATTATTCATTTAAGGAAAAAAATCAGACACTGCAAAGGAAATTTTCCAACTTGACACTTTTGGTGACAACTTTAGTACTTATAAGACAGGACCTGAGGCTTCACTGAAAAATTATTGTCTCCTCTTATTTTTCACCTAGTGCTTCTCAACCAATGTGGAATCATGTCAAGTCTTCCTTCCCAGGGCTATGAGATGCTCCTGTTCTTTTTAACCTAGCACATCACTAGTTATGGAATGATACTATAGTTTCTACTGCATGCTCACTGCTTCTCCACAACTGTTCAGTTAAAAAATCATAAAGTGAATCATCAATGTCAGGGACCATCTCTATTGGGAAAAAATAAACTGCCTTTCTGCAGGGGGTGCTGAGGACAAGATGCAAACTGAGAGCTGGCTCTCTAATCAGAAGGGCTGGCTGTAACAAAGATGACTAGAAGAAAGTGGCACGGAGAAGCGAGGACCAAAGTGTGCTGAGGGGAAGACAGCAAATGTGCCACACACTGTTTTTTGTGCTTTGCATATCGATTTTAATTCTTCCTAAAATTCCATGAAGAAATTATTATTATATCTGTATTAGAGAAAAGGAAACTGAGGCACACAGTCAAGATTAAAAAAATGGCTCCATTACACAGCAGTAGGCACCAGGACTAGGACTTACTCTTGGACAGTTTAGCTTTACAGCCCGTGCCTTAGCCTTCGTGTTGTACTGTTTTTCCAAGAGAGGTTTCAGATTTGGAATCCCTGGATTTCTCATGTATGCTCTGAGCTGGGATTCTGTCATTCTCACCCGCAACGAATGCTGAGTACTCGGTCACTTACCCAATGGGTATGTGGACCCAGCCTTTCCCAAGATCCCAGTCATGGTTCTCAGCCATCTCTGTGGAGGACTTGGCCTGTGTTTTAGTGCAATCATGTGTTTGGCTCTTATTTTTATTCACCCTCTACAAAAAATGTTTTCCCTCACATATTCAATCATAGTACTAGGAAAGAAATCTAGAATAGTATTTGACACATTTCCTTTTTAAAACCCTATTTTCAATTCGTGTCTTCATTCAATAAATGTAGTAGTATTAAGGACTCCTCAAACATAATTTATCATTTCAAAGCAAATGAGATTAGGCCCTGGAGTTTTAGGACTTGCCCCCTACACGCCCAAACACACCTTTTTAAAAATTCTCTTGCAGGTTCCTTCTGCTTGCCAATGCCCCCTGAGTTAACGGTTCTGAGGATTTAATGATGGGACTTCACGCTGAGATACTTCTCCAGACCTCTTTATTTTTTTAAGATATGGTCCCATAAGACAGGGCTGCTAAATTGCCCAGGCTGGATTTGACCTTTCCTCCTGCCTTAGCCATACAGAGTGTTGGAATTACAGGCATGGACCACCATGCCAGGCTCCCGTGCTCCTCTTTAGCATTCAGGCAGATCCATGGTGAAATTCTGTGCATTAAAAACTTTCTTGTAACTCTCTCCTCTCCCTTTGAATGCGCACATTTCCTTCCTTCTTCTTGTCTTTGACAAATCACCTCACACCAATTCTGTGAAAACCAGAAATGTGGGGTCCTCTGTGTGTGTGTGTGTGTGTGTGTGTGTGTGTGTGTGTGTGTGTGTGTAAAGGAGAATTGCACATAGTAGGCTTAGCTGTGGCATCCTTGCTTACTGGCTACTGTCTCTCTGAATCCCTTTACCTATCAATACATTTAGCTGTGTATCTGTGTGGGCTATTCCGGGCTAATCTGCAGTGCTAAGATGCGAGTAACTGATTAACATAAAAGCAATATTTTTACCCATGGTAAGATAGCATTTTCAAAATGAACATTACAGGGCTTACAGATTTTTCTGAGAATGATCACAGATCTCCACATGGATTTCTTTCAAACTTTGTCGTGCCTCAAAGTTATGGAGAAGAAAAATCTGTCAACAGTGGACACTTGCACTGTCATTCTCCCTATGTGTTCTAAATTGACCCCAAAACTACTGAGGCAAGCTAAATTTCCTTGTATTGCTCATTTATACACTGTAGGTTCCTGAGCATCATTGATAATCTGCCTCTTTTCTATGACCATCACCTAATTTTTCTAGTCAACCAGAAATTAAATGCAACCTCAAAAAACAACAACAAAAAAATAATGGTCAGAAGTCACCAGTAGGGTAACAGCAACAAGAACAGCAACAACTCTTGGAGTTGGCAACAGTGTTAAGTGTTATTCTAATTGGAGATCTTCATGCTCCACCTCCAAAGAAACACAGCTGTGGCTTCAGATGATCCAGAGAAGAGTTATAAGCTAAAATAAAAATTTTTTACAGAGCAGGACTACACATTTTTTAAGCACGGTTTCCCTCCTAGATGCAGGACTGTGGGAGGTCCCTGGCTGTGAAACACAAGGATGGTTGTCTGTTCTGGAAACTTGGTGTTCTGGAGCTCCTAATGGGAGCTCCTCTGAAGCTTCCCTGCAGGGGCACAGGAGGCTACAGAGGCTCAGTGAACAGCAGCTGCATATGCAGCTTTCATTAAGAGCTGCTCAACTCCAACTGCAGAGTCTATAAAATGCTTGACAGTTCTAGGAAAGAAATATGTGACCTTCAAAACAGAGTTTACTTTTTCCCTAAACATACTTAGATGATTAATTTCTCCAACAGTTTCCTGTAACTAAATCAGTATTTTTATGAATTTCTTGAACAACCATAATGGTACTTTGTCTTAAACATATACTATAAGGACAGTAATAGACTCTATATCTGCAGTGTTTCAGCCTCATCTTTGGTCATGAGTCTTAGTGAAAGAATGAATATAACCTTTTAAATGCAATGATTTCTGCTGAACTGGCCAGCTGCATTCTTCTCGCTGTGAGCTACTGAATCAGATTTTCTAGCGTCCTGGCTCCAACACATAAGAAAAATAATTGTGACTCCTTTCAGTTCACTGGGTGAGGAAATGCCCAATTACCTTCTGGGGCTCTCATGTTCATTGCTGTTTTTGAGTTTTTGGCTCTAGGCTCCTCTCCAGTTTCCTCTCTAGTTACCTTACCCCAATCCCAGTGGCTTGGCCAAATGAGGTTTCCAGGACGCAAAACCAATCCCAAGGCATGGAGTTCTGGGAAAAACAATGAGGCATATGGTTACTGTTTATTTCATAATGTGAAGGTCACATACAGTTCACTGATCTCAACTATTACTTCTTCGACCCAGATATCTGATAGCTTAGATACTTTGCTTTTATACTACTTAATCTTACATTTGAAGTCTTGATAATTAATAATAGGACAATTGCATTCTCCAAGGAAATAAAGCTATCAATTTTAACTTGGAGATTATATAACTAATTAATGCTATGTTTCTTACTTGGAAAACCTTATGAAATTTCTTGATCTTGCTTCTCTCTCAGTATCTTGAATTACACTCTACAATCGATTTCTGTGAAAGATTTTTGGAAATTGAGTATGGTTTCTGGACTGTTTTAAACACCAGTTTGCCAGGGATCCAACAATTATATGAAGTCACATTATTTAACCACGCAATTCCATCTATATTAATTCTCCTCACCTCATTAGAAGTAGATAGAAAAGGTGATGAAAATTTAGTTGAAGAACTAGATGCGAGCATGTGTAATCCAGTTGAGTTTCTGTGATGTCCACTATAGAAAGTTAATAATTGAGACAAAGTTTTACTGACTTCCAGTGGGAATTACCAGTGAAGAGATTAAATTTTCTTAAGTCAAAAATATCTTTGAAAGTGTCACTGTTATAATCATTATTCCTGATGTTTCACAAAGCACATTAAAATATAATACATAAGTGGGTTATTCTTAATTCCTGCTTTTCAAGTATTAAGTGGTAATGGAATTCCTTATTTGCAAACCTCTGTAATTTAATCTGTGCCTAAATAGATTTGTCTTATCTGTTCAATAGATAACCCTAGATAACTTCAGTGCTTGGGGGAGATTTCTTTTTCATATTCATTTTTTTTCACTAAAGTAAAAGGGATACATAAAAGCATGCATTCAGAAACTAAGTACCCTGAAGCTGTTTTAAAAGACTTTTAACATTACTCATTTTTAAAATCATTTTCTTCAAAGAACCAGGGACTTAGGGTTCTCTTCTCAGCAAATTTTATTAGAGTCTATCCTTTTAGCTGTTAGCATTTCTGTGAAATATTTTCAAACAGCTTATCTTTTAGTTTACCACTCATTTCTTCAGCTGCATCTAGTTTACTATTAAATGCTTTCATTGTGTTGTTATATTTTTTCAATTATGCATGGATTATTGTTTTTCAGTTTTCATTCCATTATTTTAAAATTTTTATTAGTACATGTTTGCCATACATAATGATCACGTTCATTGTGGGAAGTTGGTACATGTAAATAACACGTTAATTTTTTAATTTACTCTTTCCTTCTCAATATTCTCTCCCAACTTCTCTTCTTCCCTATTGCAAAAAATCTATCTGCATGTTTCCTTTTATCTTTTACTTTTGCTCTTTAAATTATGTAAGTTTGGGCTTCTCAAATATGGGAAGCCAATGTGTTAAACTTGTGTGATTTACTTCTCTCCACTCTATTATCTCAAGGTGCATTCATTTTCCCATAAAAGACTCAAATTTATCCTTATTTATATTGTTGTTTGTAAATTTTAGTTCTTATTCAAATCTTCCCTTTTCAGTTCCCTAACACTTTAAACAGAAGAAATAGAGAAGCAAAATTAATTCTTTAAATAAATCAATGTCAAGGTTCATGTCTAATATCTAATTAAGGGGCATCTATAGTTCTGTCTTTATTTTTTGTTTTATTCGTTTTTCCCTTCTATGTTTGTTAATGAAATTTAGTTGACTGGTACACATGAAAAACTGTAGTGCCTCTTCATGATGTGGTTTTTTTTCTGCAGAGAGGATTGATCTCATTTTCTAGAAGGCAACAAACGAAAAGTTTACCTCAGTTTTGTTAGTGTCTCATCCGACTTGACACTGCTTTACAACATTCGGAAGACTCATTTTAATGCTAGTCCCGTGAAATTTCTCAAGGATATCCCTGTAGAAATATAAACTAAGAGCCTGCAAGGAGTGTCTCTCCTGTGGACCTTCAGGTCATTTTCTCTTCTTTTGTTTTGTTTTGGTCTCTCTAAAACTAGCATCAGTATGAATGTGGATTTTCTTCTGGGTTTCATATCCTCTTGCTCTGCATAGCTCCTATAAAATGCCTCAAGGCCAGCCCTGTGTCAGTGGTCAATGCTTCTTCACATAATAAGCCCTGTGTCAGTGGTCAATGCTTCTTCTGTCGGTTGCACCTTTATCTGGAACCAGGACCCTTCACACGGCCTGCTGTGGCAACCTTAGATTCCTGTAATTTCCTCTGCAAATGTTCACTCCTCATTCCTGTAAGTTTTCTTAAAACTTTGATGGCTTCTCCATATCTCAGTCATTTATTTCTCTGGTATTTCTGTCTCTGGGCTCAATCTAAGAGCAGGAAAACGTCCTGCTAAGAACAGGCAAAGAGCACTACCCAGAAAGTTAGGACGATAAATTTTTGTGCTCTATTTTCTCAAATCCTGGCTGCCTCAAACACTTTCAGGATCTTTGAATAAATTTCTTTTCAGTCTATCCTATGTATTTGACTATGGTGCAATAATTGACCTACTGCAAACTCTTTCACTATAGTTAGAACAGAAATATCTTCACACAATTCAGAAACGTAGTTTATAAAAGGATTTAAGAAATGAGTACTCATTTTCCAGATGTCCCATTATTTTGACCAAGTCTATAGCTTTTTATTATAAGCTAAAATGTCCTGTCCTTTCTAAATCATTTTGTGCAATTTTTAATAATAATTTTAAAAGGAATTTCTTTTGTTCCACCTCCCTTGCCCAAAGAACACCATGGTGTTTCCCCAACTTTTTATTGTATATCAGTGGCTCTGAATAATAGATTAGAAGGGTATGTATCTATCCAATTATGTTTCCCAGAGCTGCAGATTTTTCATAATGACTGTATGTCAAACTTTCTAGAGTCACAGTGAAATTTATTATTTGAATTTACCCATATGTGACACAAGTTTTAGCAGGATATCTTAGAACATTTTCAAATGTAGCCTACCCTTTTTTATTTAAAGAGAGAAAACAAAACAAAACAAAACTACCCTTTACATCTACAAGTTTTCCATACTCAGATTCAACCAACCATGGATTGGAAATATTTTTTGAAACATTGTATCTGTACTCAACTTGAATGGACATTTCCAGTTATCATTATTACCTAAACAGTCGATTTTTAACAACCATGTAGACATCATTTACATTGTATTAGGTTAAAGAAAGAACCTGAAGATAATTTACAATACATGAAAATACCACACTGTATTATTTTTCCAAAGGGTTTAAGCAACCATGGATTTGGTCATCCATAAAAGGAAACTAAACACAAACTCTCTATAAATGCTGAGGGATGATTATACTATTTTGAATTTCAAAATATGCATATAAGGTACAACATTTTTCAGACTCAGTGGCCAGAGAATTATTTTTCATGAGTCCTAAAGGTTAGGGATGAAGAAAAAGATTTAGGCAGCATATTCTTAAATATCATTTATGATATACATTTATGGACTAGGTTACTATTAAAAGTACTGAGCACTGAAATATCTTTTAAATATATATGCTGATATTTTAGTTTGGCAAAACTTTTGAAGGAAGGAATATTTACTTGCCAGTAAGTGAATTTTTGCAGAATTATTGCTTCTTGATTGAATAACATTTGTTAATGTACATTGATATTGCCTTCTAGGCAGTAATTAGTCAAGAGCTGCTAGTTTCTTCTAGTTTAAATTGTCTTTTGAATCACATAATAAGCCCTGTGAAATGAATGATGTGTGTATTTTAAGTGTGAACAAATTAAGTCTTTAAAAAGTTAAGTAACTTTTCCAAGTTATGATATATTGAATAAGACATAGAAAAAGAGATGAAGTCAAATACAGGAAAATAATTTTTGAGTGTATTAACATTTCTTCTCTTAATATAAATTTGTGTAATATAATCCAACTATCTTCAGTACTCCGTGAGTTAGAAAATTCCAGGAAGAAAATGTGTAACCTTGATGGTAATAGTACATAATAATATATTATAGGTAACATTTTAATGGTATATATTTTATGTACATTACAGTGTTGCAAGTGACTTCCATGAACATATTAATTCATTTAATTCTCACAGTTATTGCAATTGTATTAATCATAATGCTATTATCAGAAATCACAGCCAATTTTTGAATATTTTGTGATGGGTCAGGCTTTTTATACGCATTATTCCCATTAATATTCACAAATAAATAAAACATGAACTAATTATTTCTGCTGTGATGGTACTGAGGCAGAGAAAGCTAAATGGAATTCTCAATACCAGCTGAATAGTGATTCCAATGCAGACTGCATGAAGCAGAACTAGTGTGTGTAATTGCAAAGTACACTTGAGCCAAACCTTGAGGGTGGCAGCAATGAGTACAAAACATCATGAAATACTACTTAAATTCTATCCCTTTTCATGTTTTCTCATTTAAATTCCCATAAAGGATTGATGACCAGCACCTAAGCAATTATATTATTTTGTGTTATTGTTATGGTTAAATAATAAATGTTATGGAATCCAGATAAAATTAATCATAATAGTAAAAACATGTCTCAGGAGAAGATTTTGCAAGTCTTTTACGCTGGCAATGCTGCAACTAGACTCCCTGAAGACAATAAAGGTAATTAATTTCTAACATCAGTAAGCACAGGATTCATTATAAAATAGCAAATTGGAGAGAGGAAAACTCAGTTTATTGCCATAGAAATGTCGATTTAGTGTCCTTCACATTCGTATTTCCAAGAATTAAATCAGCATTTCCCTTAACAATACACTTCTCCACCTGCAGTCAGGATATGCAGGGAAATACTTTAGGAATTTAACCCTTAAGAAATGCCCAGATCAATGTTTTATCTTCATGCAGTTTAAAACAGATGGGAAGAATCATAAAAGGGCTAATACAAGATGAGGTTGCTCCTTAAAATTATTACTCAGAACAATTTGTTCCAGACTTTGCTCTTGTTGCTAGTTATCTGGAGGATTATATATCACTTAGCAGTAGCCGTGTGTCTCTCTGTGTGCTGACTGTACTTGCTTACTTCAGCAGTGTTGAACATGGCTGTGTGACTTCTTTCCATCAATGGAGTGTGGATAGTTGTGAGTGTGCAATACCTCAACAAACGCTATTGACAGATTGCTCTGGAGTGGTGCGTGCCTTTGGTTGGGTCTGTCCCTCTTAGATCTCAGATTAAAGAAGACACACAAGCAAACAGCATGAAACTGACATATACTGTGAATAAGTAATGAGCTTTGTAGGTATAAGCCATTGAGATAATAATATTGCTACTGCTACAGAACTTAGCAGATGCTAAGACTGATACAAATCATCTTCTATGCAATTCTTCATTCATAGGGTGCTATTTTAATGACCCAGTTTAAGTCACAGATATTATTTAGTAAACAAACAACCAAAAGAACAACACTCTGAATCATGGCTAATTTAGTATGTCTTCAGGATCTGTCTAGTAAATTGACCAAAAATGAGTCAAAGAGGCTTGGTGGCATGTCCAGCCGTAAAACAATTGCCTGTCATGCATGAGGTCTGAGGTTCGATCTCCAGTACTGTCGATCAATTGATAAGTAAGAAGTAAAAGAAGTTAACAAAAACAGTAATTATTTCTGAAGATACGAGCTTACAATTTCAAATGATTTATTTCACTCTAACTTGCTGTTTTGTAAGATTTTTAAAGTTCATTGTGCATAGCAATGTTATTAGTGATGACTACAAAAAATTAAAAAATAGCCACAAAATTAATGGGACAATTAGGCAACACTGTTTGCCATTAAACTTGTCACCAAAAGTGTTTTCAGTGAGAAAACACCAATCTCAGATTTTTCAAAAAACACTGTTTCTCAAACAACATGAAAAACAAAGACTACATTATATTCTGGAAATAATATATTCAATGACCCAGAAAAGACTCCAGTAGTAACTGTACTAATGTTGAAGATGCACGTGATGCATTGTTCACAAAGTAAGAATAAAAAATATTTGTAGATTGAAATATTATACATTCTGTGATTCTAATAATTCTATGAAACTAAATTAACAACTTGAATATTTTCATAGGTGCCACATAGAGTATTTCCATCCATGTTTCTGGAAGTTATATGTACTCAAGGTGGTAAAAAAGTGGTTAAGAAAACTACTTCAATTTCTTTTTTTTTTTACTTGGGAAAATGATAGATAAGCTCGTGTTAGGGCCATATATCTAGAGAAAGATTACATGTCTTGGGTTATTGACAATCATTTATTCTCAACACCATGAAACCTTTAATAATAGTGCTCCATTTCACTGTGAAGCAACTGGCCAAATAGAAGTTTTTCTTTTAGATGAGAAACAAAGAATTTCATTTTCCACAATGTGCATTTCATAAACTCTCCCAGTTCTTTTTACTTCTCTCTTTGCTCTTTTAAAAATTTGCTTGATCCCTCTCCTAGCCCGTTCTTTAGAGTTCCAGAAAAATCATAGGCAGTCATCCCCAGTAGGGATCCTTCTAACATGATCTAGGCTAGTTCCTCCACTCAGAATCTAACCTCTGGACCTCTAGGAATATGTACCCACTCATGTGCTCCAAAATATAGAGGGATGTACAGTGGAGTGCTGGCTAGGTCTTTTCTCCTGTTAGTTCTCCTTGGATAGAGGAAGAGAGACAAAGTCTGCTCAAGTTCTGGTTGGGGATGCCCTCAAACTTCTTGCCTCCTTTTTAGTAATTTAGAGGTAAAGACAGGCAAATGCATGCAGAATGTGTTCCCAGGACCTCTCTACACCCTCCTGTATGGGCAATGTTTTAGAATTGGGAATTAGTTGAAATTTTCTCTACTTCTTACTCATTGATCTTCTATTTTGCTCTATTTTTCATGTAGGAAAATCTATGAGGTTAACTGTCTCTAACTTTCTCAACTAGCAACTCCCCACA
Source organism: Cavia porcellus (assembly GCF_034190915.1). Classification (NCBI taxonomy): domain Eukaryota; kingdom Metazoa; phylum Chordata; class Mammalia; order Rodentia; family Caviidae; genus Cavia; species Cavia porcellus. The sequence continues at coordinate 33,835,720 of NW_026947501.1, forward strand.
AAGAATGGAATCATTATTGAAAGGTTTCTTCCCTAGTGGAATGTACTGAACATTATGGTGATGGTCTAACACAGCAGAAGGCCAAATCAAAAAGGACAATTATCCTGATTATCACTTTCTCCTCCTTTACCTACAGCTCTGACCACAACCTCCTTTCCCACATGCCTTAAGAGAATTCTGGTCAGTTCCCTGTGCGACATCAAGGCCCACCCCAAGCGCTAATTCCGAGCATGGATCACATAACCCTAAGCCTCCTTTGTATCCAGCAGAGGAGAAAGCCTAACCTCAGGAATTGTACACTGTTCTCCATATCCTCATTAAAGGCACTTTTTTTTTCTTTTTGCTTCTCTATTGTGTTGGCAAACCCTAATATTTATGTACTACAAACATCAACTAATACAAGATTTTAAAGATAAAAACTGACTGGAGTTCTGTAAGTCTTTTATTTTGTGGCATCACTTCCAAAGCAAAAGGAATCTCTTTATTTTTCCTTTTTCATTTTTTTAAGCAGAGTTTCACGGTGCAGTTCAGGCTTGCTTTGAAGTCACTGTGTAACTCACTCTGGTCTTGAACTCAGTGATCCACTTGTCTCAGCCTCCCAAGTGCAGGGTTACAAGTATGCACCATCACACTAGAATAATAAATTATTTAATATCCTCCTACACAGAAACACTAAGTCATCACTACTTATGTTAAAAGACTATTCTTCTCAGCTATTGACAAAGGAGAAGGAAAATGCTTCCTCTGATATTTTTATTTTAAGTAACTGATAATTCTTTGTTTTCTGTGTAATATATGTGTCAGCTGAGAAGAAACATCAACCCTAACCCAAACAAGCAATCTCCTTCCTAAGACTGGAAAAGTATCTTTTCCCTGGCCTCTAACCTTGGTCTTGGTGATAAGCTGAAATGTTCTTATAGAAAACCTTGACAAATACAGCTCCATCTTTTTCAGCCTAATAAAATATAATTTAGTGAGTGCAGTTGAGGTTTTTTAATAAAAATAGAATCTAGCATTCTTTCCTGTTTGATAATTTTACTGTGAACCTATAGCTCCTCAGGTGAGATGTGATGATTAGCTTAACATACGAGCTGTTACCTTTCCACACCACCAGATTCATTACATTTGTTTTTCAAAATGAAAAAAAAAATTGTTCAGACAGTTGAATGCAGATGTCTTGTGCTCTGGGTGAATTATTTGGGAATGACAATGCACAATGTACATACCATTTTTGTCCTCTGATTGATGTATTTTGAAATTTTGTGTTTGCCATCCAAACACAAACCATAATTTTGTTGTAGATTTCTCCTTTTCCTTCTCCTTCTCCTTCTCCTTCTCCTTCTCCTTCTCCTTCTCCTTCTCCTTCTCCTCCTCAACCTCCTTCTCTTTTTATTCTTGAAATAAAATGGATTTTGGAAGAAAAAAAATATAAGTGATTGATTGGATTACACTGTTTTAAAAATTAGTGTTTTTTTCTTCTTTCCTGATAGGAGAGGTGTGCATGCACATGGGTGCACATATGTGTGTGTGTGTGTGTGTGTGTGTGTGTGTGTGTGTGTGTGTGCATGAGAGATCCAGAGAGACAGAGAGACAGAGAGACAGAGAGACAGAGGTAAGAGTGTCTCAATTAAGAGTTTCTTCCTTGACAGGTCAATAATGCAGAAGATGTTTTAAGTGATCTTGATGTAGATGTGGAGTACTGACCTCTATGTAGTCTTCCTAGAGCTCCTAAGCATTTATTTTAGACTGAGTGACTCAGACTAGGAGCAATATTCTCTCTAGAGTAAGGTGATGCATCACTGAACATAACCACCATGTTGGTGTAAGACACATAATTTTCTGAAAAACCTAAAGAAATCTTACAAAGTGTGGTAAAAATATGATGAATCCTAAAAAAAAAACTTTATAGTAAAAGATGCACTGCCATGAATTCCCACTAAAATCCTCCCTCTCACATTTATCCTATCATTCTTGCCATTTTCTGAAGCATTTCTGGAAGTCCTCTTTCACCAGTGTCTTTCGTTCAGTGTCATAGCTACTAGATGTGTTTAGTCATTTCACAATATTTACCTATCATGGTCACCTTGACTTCGGAGAAAACCCAGAAGTGGTTACAATACTAGACCTGGTGAATAACGTAGATGAGGTATAATATTATTTATCTAGTTCTCAGAGCATAAGAGGAGAGTGTATACATACATACACACACATATAAACAATTTGTATACATATAACATATATATAATTAATATATATATATACACAATTTATGTATATATATAATTTATATAGTAACATATATACAATTTACATATACAATTTGTATATACAATTTATATATAGGAAATGTGTATATAAAATTTATATGTAGGATAGTATGTATACAATTTATATATTACTTATAATTTATATATTATATAATTTATGTTATATAATTTATATATACATTTTCTTAATTTCTTTATTGCTAGGACACGATACTAAACACCAATAAATTAAAGGAGGAGAATTTTATTTTGGCTCACAGTTTATAGAGTTTTAGTCCATGGTCCAGTGGTTGTAAGACAGTACAGCATGGCAGATGAGAGGTCTTCAGAGAACGGCTTAAAGGAAGCAGAGAGAATAAAGTCTGGAGAGTGACAGTGAGGTAGACCCTTCTATGCCACATCGACAGGGTTTCTGTTACTTTTCTCTTGTTGAGACAAAACAACTGACACCCAAAATGAAAGATGAAAAGATTTATTTAGTTCATAGTTTTTGGAGGTTTCAGTCCACACTCACCTTGTTCCAAGGCAGGGCAAGGGGCAACTGTTCATGGTGGCCATAAGAAACAAGAGCAAAAATAACAAAAATGGGACAAAGCATGCCTCCTTCTCTGCCTTATACTGTATGCCAACTATCCGCCTGGGCAGGTGCAGCACTCACACCACCAATCTCAGCACTAGAGAACAAACCGACCACAAACACTAGATTCTTCCACCTCTATGACTGCATGATGCTTGGGGGGCCATCCAAACACAAACCATAACACCCAGTGACTCACTTTTTTGGACCAAGTTTCAAATATTAAAATCACACTTAGCTCTAAGTCAATCAATAGACCAATTCATCAATACATGTGACATCCCAATGATCCAACCAATTTATAAAAACCTGAGGGCACGAGGTGATTGGTAAGGTATCTAGATGTCATAATACTGAATATAGGTTTTGATATATATATATATATATATATATATATATATATGACTTTGAACTGTATCTAGAAGAAAAAGATGGATATTGTTTTACAATTACAGAAATCTTTTATATTGCTTAAATGAAACTTTATACTTGGATATATCCTACAAAGGTTTTTTTTTTTTTTTTTTTTTTTTTTTTTTTTTTTTTTTTTGCATTTAAGCATTCTACATCCAATGTTGTACCATTGCATGTGTACCTAGTATTTAGCATAAAAGTTTTAGTTTTTAGGTAAAGGTCATATTAAGGAACACAAGTTCAGTTGTGCTCCCTAATCACAGACTATAGGCTTCAACTCAAACTGTTTTCCCAGTAATATGTCTGAAGCCAGATACGTTAAGAAGACTGTAAAGGGCTTTATGTGTCATTTGATATGCAGAAATTGACAAACTAAACAGGTTTCTCTTTGGTTTTGTTGTCTTTTTGGAAAAGAGCTGGCCATAATTAACATAATAAATTAACTATAGATATTTTGTTTTACGTTATCTCTATTTTTCCAAGGATTTTGTAGGTGAACAAATAAAATTTGTGTATAATACTATTAGGAAAAATGATGTATATTTTGTCCTCTTTTCAATGTAACAAGAAAATTCTGAAAACTGTAATTTCTGAGTTTCATCCTTTCACCAATCACCAGGTTGAGTAGAGACATCAAGGAGAAGGATGTACCATCCACAATAACTGTACTTTAGCAAGTGTGTCAGACTATATAACACCTCCCTTACTAAGTTGTTGTTCTTTTCAAGCACACTAGAAAAAAATAAAGGGATACGCAATTGATTTGAACAACTCCATATAACTAAAATTCACATCATAAAGAAGAGAACTCCTACCTAGTTCTCTGACAAGAGGGAAGCGAGAATCCAGCTACCCAGATTCCCTGACACCCCATCACATTGGCATTTTTGGAAAAGTGGTGTGGACTCAAGGATAAAATCTGAGAGGAAAAACACAAGCTTCATGTGTTGCTGTTATTACCTCCACATTTAACTGAAAACCCAACTGTAGCTAGTCCAGACTACAGGAAATACGTAGTAATGGAATTTAAGGCTTCAGCATACCCTTTAAGCACAAATCATTTGTAGGATATATCCCCGAGTGGCTAGTTATCTGATTTTACATAAGCATCTTGAAAGTTTTCTGAACTTGTAAACAAGTGTGTCATCCAGTTTTGGGGGATAGTTCAAAGTTGTCTTTATTCACTATACACATACACACTCACCCCACTCACTTACACAAATAATGTGTTTATTCACTGAAAGTTAAAGAAATGCACCTTTGCAGTAAAATGAAGGTGAAATCAGTCATACTTTTCAAGGTGTAGCTTAGGCAATGTAAAGTTATTTGTGCTGTTCATCACATTGTAAATTGAGAGAATAATGCATTCCGGGAGAAGAGAAATGCTAAGTTTGGTTTGAATATAACACATTTAAGATGCCTACTATGCATCTAAAATAAAATGTTAACCAGACCATTTGTTATGTGGATCTGGACAATGTATAGCTGAAAGTGTTTTGGCACCAGCAATAAGATGGTAATTGAAACATCAAAGAGATAACATGAATGTGTAGTGTAATATTTCTAAGACAGAGGTTCAGTGAGATTGATTGGAAGTGGAAAACTGGTCAAATAGATTGTACACGCAGGTTAAGAATATGGAGAGGCATCAATGAGGAGAATTTCTCTGCAGGAAGGAGGTGTATGATAGTGTCAAATACAGTTAAACAAAAGAATCAAAAGTACCTATTGGTCGTATTTAATTACTAGAGAGTAATTAAAGACCATGATGATTGTAGTTACTACGGAATGATAGTGTCAAATTTAGGTAATAGCTAAATGAGGAGTTCATAGGTAAAGAAATTATAACCATAAGTAGTTGTTCACAAACTTGGCTAAGCAAGGAAGGAAAGCTTAGGGAAGTATTCACTGCAGTACAGTAGCATAAAAATCAATTCTATTGTTTTCTATTGGCTGGCATGTTAATTTTAAGCCCTCTCTTGGATTATGAAAATAAATTATTGATATTATGAGTATATTATGTGCACATTAACAAGAAAATCTTATCATGGGCAAAAAAGAATAAAACACAATCTTTCAAATTGTATATGTTAGCTAGTTTGTTTATTTTGATGAGAATTGGAGCTTAAGTTCAACCTCATTGTTTACTTTCAAAATCTTAACATAGTGCCTATCACACCCTGTTTATGTTTATCTTTTCCTGAAATACCATGAGAGGACTATTTTCCTTAATATTAATCATGGTGATTAGGAGCTTAGTCATATTGATACAGGAGAAAGAAGCTCTCAAACCATTGGTTGTCCAGAACGAGTTCTTGCTCTCTAAAATAAAAGAATGAATTTTGGGAACAATGGAGGTGAAGAGCCGAACATCTTTACTGAGAGAGAGAAAGCTTCTGTCTCACAGAGACAGAGCAAGTCCTGAGTGTGTTGCCAAAGACTGTGTCTTTTTAAAAGGGATTTTTATAGAGTAAAACACAAAATGAGATAGGTGTAAGGTGGAGAAAACATGGGAACTCATGAGGTAGGCATGAGATGGGACAAAACTATGGCCAACGAATAAGATTAATTGCTCAGGTAAAAACTGATTAAATTGGGAACAAAAGGGGAAGTGAGCCACATAGCAAATGTGCATGAAGGCTGAACAGTGACTTTTCCTGTAGGGGGTTGAGGGACCTATTTAGAATATCAATTCCTGATGTTTATCCTTAGGAAGTGTGTGGGTACATATGATCTATCTTTTGTCTTGATCTGGCCCATAGTAGAAGGTGTCTGACTCCCTCACAATTGCAATCTGACCCTCTGTACTGGGTCCTTCCAGGGCCCAGACCTGTCTGACTGCCTATGATATTTTCTGTCTAACTCAGTTACTGTAACACTATTACCTTTTTCCTAATTCTCCTGCCCCTAATTACTTATCTTTGGTTCTCTAGTTGTCTACTAACCTAAGTGGCTTGGTAAATCATTCTGAAACAGCAGAATAGCAGATTCAGGGTCTCATTTGCTTTTTATCTCTTAGATCACCTCAAGAACTGAGAAAGTAGAAAATTAAGCCCTAAAAAGATTTGGTTACATTAGTTTAACATTCTCATGTACAAGACTGTGAAGTTAGTAATAGGTCTATAAATTTGGCACTGGTTTAGATTGTACTGAAAAACCTGAAATTTGGAAGCAACACTAAAAATTCTGTCTAGCAGCTGCCTTATCAAATCATATACACATGCAAATTCATCTAACAGGAAGAATAAGAGTGTTTCAATGTGCAGACTTGATCTAGCATTTTCTTCTTTAGATTGGTGTTCTTAATTTGTTCACATTTTTATATAATGGCATGATTTAAACCCCTCAATGAGTATTGTTGAATATTGTATTTTGCCCTTAAAAAAAAAGTCCAACTCCCTGTGTATGTGTATATGTAAATGTAACCTAATTTGGTAATAGGGTCTTTGCAGTATAATTAAGGATCTCAAAACAATATCAATCCTGAATTAAATTTAGGCTCTAAGTCCATTGTTTGGCGTCCTTGAAGGAGAAAGGAGAAGAACCTTTGATATAGAGATATACAAGGAAGAAGCTCATAGGAAGCAGAGACAGACATTGGAGTGAGGGGTCCACAGGTCAAGGCATGCCAAGAAAAGTTGACAACCATCCAAACATGAAAGGGAGTTAAAAGGAATGCTGTCCATAAACTCTCAGAAGAGAGAAAGCCTGCCTATACCTCCAGTTCACATTTTGGGCCTCCAGAAATGAGAATGAATGCATTTCTATTGGTTTGGGCCACATACACAACTGGTGGTTATTTTTCAAGTAGTACCAGTAAACTGGTACACACATGTCTATACATTTCTAATTGATTACTTTTTACATTGTCAATATCTCTGTTCAAAGTGGCAGTTTAGAACTCTGCTTTTAGTTCATATGAAGTTTATTGAATTTTTGTTTCCAGAAACTAAATTTGTTCTTTCAAAATCAAGATGCAAATTCATCATGTTAAATTTTTTTAATGCTTTTCATTATCCATGATATATTAAAGGTGACAAATAGTGATTTTAGGCTTGGCAATTGCTTCAGCACTTAAGTTTTATTTCAGCAGCCAAAAATAACCTCTTTTGGGTTGAGGAATGCAAACTATATGAAAATGTGTGCTTACCTCCATCCATATCAACTACCTATCAATTATTATGGATTGAGAGTTTCTCAGGCTCTCTAAGGCAAAGTTTATTTTACAATTACTAAATTAAAGATTACTCTTTTATGTACGTATAAAATAAAGCTGTAATTTAATTCATCTCAGTGTTATTAATGTTACTTTTTAAAGCAGAAAACAACTCAAATTGTAGGAGCTTATGGCGGAGTTATAAAATATGTCATTCAGTATATTGCTTTCTTTGGAACTTTTTATAATCATGAGGTTTCACTTTCCTACAAGGTATTATGCTGATTATGTGCTCCTTTCTTTTACAAATCTATTGGTCACAAATTTTACTTTTTGGCTTCATTCACTTGATAAAATTATTAGGTGTTATGTTTATGGTATGCTTATTAAATTAGCACTTAAATATTTGTTATAGTTTTATGATGCAAATTGAAACCATAATAATTTATTGCACCATAATCCTACAAGAAAATCTCAACCTCTCTGATTGTGTGATGAAATATCCCCAGGTGTATATGCTTGAACTATAGTATTATTCATTAAGCCTGAATACGGAGAAGGAAACTTTTAGCAAATCTTCATGGATACCATTGTTAAATCAAATTATGACAATTTTATTTAAATAAGTAATTCTCTAAGAGTTTTGAATGTGGATGTCCATGATCTTAATGTGAAAATAAATGTTTTAAAACAAAGCTACAAGCCGTTAAAATTTAAATAAACTATTAGCATGATGGGTAATTTTTTTTCCTAAAACTTAATTGACAATCTTTAATCTACTAATAGAAATGCACTTGTAATTTCTTTGCTTCATTTGGGACTTATTATTTACATTTTCAAAATTGTGAACCATAGAATAAATCATCTTCATTATTGCTACTGTTACTTTTAAGTTACCAATTATTTTTTAAACCACTAATTCATTTTGCCTCAGTCAACATGCTGTGATATTCCAAAATATAACATTGTGATAACAATATTTTAGCATAAATTATGTATTCTGTCGTTATTGTTAAACTGTCTACAGAGGAAATGGTTTTAACTGGGATGGCTTATTCTGTCACTTTAGATTTTATGGGATAGCACTCACTTTTTATTGTATTCTCATTGATAAAATGTGTACCTGTTTCTAAACAATTTTGTCATGTGGGTAGGTTTATAAAGTCATTGCCACAGTTATGGTGCAGAACTGTCTCATCATCATCTTCATTCTCCCTCTTTATAATTGTACACACCCCATTCTTTCCCTTCTGTGGAAATTATTAATCTGATCATCTTTGTAATTTTATTGCAAGAATGTTATATAATTAGAATCGTACTTGGCTTTTTTTCTTAGTAAAATGCTTTTTAGCTCACTTTTAGTAATTGCAATATATCAATATTTTGTCTTTTATTTTGTGGAGTAGTCTTCTATTAGTTTTGGGACAGATTATTTAACCATTCCTTCACTGAGAGCACATGAATTGTTATCAATTTTTGATGATTATATGAATAAAATCATAAATGTCCTGTTAGGTTTGTATGCCTTTTGATTTGTTTTTCCTTTTTTGTTTTATGGAAAAAAAGTAAAACAAAATTTCATAACAAGATGACACAAAATAGCAATAGTTAATACATTGAATACTATTATATTTAATGTAGCTACTCAAAGTACAAGATACGAGCATAAAGGATTCTCCAATCAGTATTAGCACAAATATTCTTTTTGTGCATTAAGAGACACTAATAGTGTAACTAACTTGAATTATTTTATTCTTTTTTCCTTGAGGACATAAGGCTTGGTCATCCTGCCCAAGATTGACATTGTTGAATTATGTTGAATTATATTGTTGTATACATTTGACAAGAAATGTCCATTTTTCCAAAGCAGTGGTGCCAGTTTACATTTGTAATAAGAATATTCCAGAAGTCTGGTTTTTTCATATCCTTATCAGCATTTGATATTGCTGCTGTTAGATACTTCATGGTCTTCCTATTTTAACACAGCTTTATGTACACACACATCTGAATATTTCTTCTTTTCTCCCCAGGAGATTTTTACTTCCCTTCTGATTTTCTTTAATGGCCTCAGTTTGTGCAAAGTCTTTCCATTTCTACGACAAGCATTCTTCCTTTGTTCCCATCTACATCTGAAGTTTTGTTGTAAGTAAATGGAACCCACGTTGTGGGGCAGAGTACAGATAGTGTGTTCAGCACTGCATCACCATTTTAAGCCCACTTCCTGCCCCCTCTGCCTTAATTCAAACAAACCTGAAGGGTTGTTGCAAGTCAGGAGCTCTGCTTGGGATCAGTTCCTACTTCTAAGTTTTATTTCTTCCCTTCACTCTTGCTACCTCCACCTGACTCACCTCCAGGCATTATTTTTGGGCTTACTCTCCAGGGGCTCTCTAACTGGCAAGTCCCCATCTCAGAATATGCTTCCTAGCAATCTTACTCTCTATTCTACCCAAGGCAGTACAGTTGGCATATACCAATGCCTACTTTTAAAAGCTGTTAGTTGTAGAAAATTAGGTTTTGGATACACAATGTTTATCACATCAGTTTCCTAATTTTATAATTGCAAAATGACCTTTTCTTTTCTCAGGCTTTTGGCTAACCCCACAAAACTCAGGATAATAGCTGAGAAATTTTTGTTCATTTTAAAGATCGTACATTTATACAGAGCTTACAAAGTATATCAGAACTATTCCTACCTCATTCCATTACCATCATCTCTCTACTTTTAACATTTGTAAAATGCTAAAAAAATTTTTAAGAGATTGCTTGAAAAGAGTTTGTGTAGGTACAGAAATAATTGGCTTCCTTCTTTGTCTCTCACTCTAAGCTTAAGTATGAGACTGTGAAACGTGGTGAGAGTTTTTGATAAAATATATTCATGTCGGTAGTCTCCTGGGCGTACTTGAACAAAGAAAATCCAACACCAACTTCTAAAACAGACATTGCAAGGAAAAGAAGCAGGCTGGACCCACCCAGGACAGGACACAAGGAATGATCAGGCAAGGTTTGGCAAATCATCACTTTAACCATTTGTCAGGCAAAGCAAGATTCCTTCCCAGTGTCCAAGTAACTGCTAAACAGCACACGTGGGCCCGCCCATCCCAGTCACTTTTCTGCATGGGTAAAGATTTGTAGAAAGAGGTTGTGGGTGGTGGCACTAATATAATCAGGATTTGGAGAAGAAGATGTCAAGGACTAAGCCAAAAATTACTCTATTTCTTCAGGGAACTAGGCAGTGTGGAAGGTGGCTTCAGAATATATTTCCAAAGATAGCACAAATGCACCCCATGAAAAGATGTTTGCCTAAAGAAAGGTGGATGTCTGCCATCCACAACAGCCAAATTCAGTGACTCTATTTTCGCTAATTTCTTCTCTCTAAGATCCAGTCCTGGAAGAGAGAAGCAAATGAAGCATGAAAAAAAATGTCATAGTTTTAAAATATATATGCAAAATTTTGGAGAGCACATTTATCAAAAAGTAGGACCTATCCTTCAGATGGGCCAACCTTATTAGTTTATTAAATTTTCTGCATATGAATTCAGTTGTGATTCTTTTCAACATTGTTTGTATGGATTATGCGTTTAGAATCTAAACTTGCTAATTTTTTTTAAAAAGCAAGTTTAGTCACATAAAATATTTTCATAGTGGGTTTATTATTCTAACTTCAGTTATATTACTTTGTTTTTCATTATCTTGATTCATAATTATTTCTCTATGTTGTGTAAATCAGGAATGACCTTATAGTGAATTGAAGTCCTATAAATGGGCCTTTGTACTATTTATGATTATATTAAACTATTTATAAGTACTGTGAATCTGTATTTCTCACTTTATTAACACTGAGAATGAAATTATCATAGGATTAGACAAAAACGATGGTACATTAGGCATACTTAGGTTTCCTTTTAACACTGTACATCAGCTTACCATTCCCTTCATTACGATATTTTCTAAATTGTTGATTCTTTTTTATTATTCATTTTACTTAAATTATTCTCATATTGCATAAATGCATTTCTATAGCATTTCCTCTTTTTTGGTTTGCTTCTTTCACTAAGTCAGTTTCATTTGATATTACATTGTCTTATCTCCTGCTTTTCCTTGCTTTATTGATTTTCATTTAATTTCTTTAAAATTGCAAAAAAATTGATGTCTAAAATGTACTTATATTACATAAACTAAATCCCCCTCCAACAAGCAGTTCCCTTATCTCTTCCATGCCTCTTCAAGCCCTCTTTTATAGCATAGATATTTTTTGAGTTTCAGTTGTTTAGATTTTTTCTATAAGAGAAACTTAACTCTTCATTTTGCTTTTATTTACTGCAAAACCTCGAAGCCTCAACAAATAGATACGCACTGGCACATGCCAGTGAGGCTTTCTAGCTGCATCTCAGCAGAGCTGGCTAAGTATTTTGCAGATGCACCCCAAGGTGACTGGCTGTGTTCTGCTTACCCTTGTGTATTCCCTTGCTCAAATAAATTTGAGTGGAAATTGTACTTTTCATGGATAGAACACAGCATTAGTGATACTAAGTAACCTCTTTGTTTTAGAGTCCAACCCACAAACTGCAACTCAAAATACACTTGCTTATTATAAAGTGCTGATACTGCAATAAACTTGAATATAGAGATTTCAGTTTAGAAAAAAATCATAATTAGCATCTTTTGTCTTAAAAGGAGAGTACAGTATTGGAGCTTTCAATCAAACAGTTTTTTTTATTGAAAGGTAAGTTTGCATTTGGCATGCTTTTGCACAATTAATGTGAACTTGGCTGTTGCATGAATTCTGATAATTTCTCAAACATTGGCTGGGTGGGGGGTGCAACTTGGCTCAAAGGCCAAATGGGAGGACTCTGTGCCTACCGTAGCACAGGTCCTCCAGCACTGGATACGAAAGTGATATTATACATTTTTTTGTAAACTTTATATGAATGGATAAGAGTCCATTTCTAAGACTCCATTTTATCCAACTGCAGACAGAGACTCTTCTGCTAGCCTTCAAGAAGGAAGCCACTGTACTGAAAATAACCTATGTGGAGCGTTACATGACAGGGAACTGTACGTCACCACTAGAATAAGGTAACAGCCTCCAGGTGAGAAGCTGCAGCACCTAATGGCTGCGTTTTAATTGTCTTTGAAATTGCAAATAACTTAACGCCTCAAATGTACTAATGGTACAATCTTTATCAAACAAAAGTCATGGAAACAATCCTTTCTAAATGAGCCTCTAGATGAGAACAGTGCCTGGGAACAGGACTGAGAGTGGCTGAATTGAGCAACAAGCTCTTCCTGGACAGCTGACTCACAGGAAACGGTGATAATAATCACATGTTTTAAAAAATTCTACCCTGAAATCTATTCACCACTGAGGCTTTGGGAGGTTTTCTTTGCATTCTTTTATTGAGGAATTTTCCAAGTCATTGTATCAAATAGAAGCCTAGACTGAGAGATGCTATATTTTCTTTGACCAACTTAGTAACCACCCAGAAGAAGGTAAGAGGTTATGTGTATGCTTAACTAAAACTTTTTACCCTGAATATAAATTTTCCAATTCGGTTACCTTGTTTTATACTCAAGATAAATATAGTATCAGTAATTGTAATCTTCTTTCTATAGTTTTATCTACAGGTACTAGTGATCAGGAAATACAGCATTCTTGGGATGATGCATGCTTTCCTTAGGGTTTAGAAATTTCTTACAGCAGATTATATTTCCCACATTAGTGGGGTTTTGCTGGACATAGCAGTTTTCCTGTCTTAGGGGTATGGCTGTATGTCAGGCAATAGTTCCCAGTATTTACACCAGGATTGATACTGATATCTGTTTCTTGGGAATTGAGAAAAGAAGTTCAATATGGTCGGTAAAGCCCTGGGCTTTTCCTTTATATGCTTGCTTCTCCAAATTAGGAAAGTTTACTTCAGACTTCAAGAGTATTCTCCTAAACCTAATAAAATACTAACTATTATTTAAATAAGCACTGCTTTATTTAGAAGAATTAGATACTTAAAAGCTTGCTCAACATATTGCTGATTTACCTGCTTGCTTGCATGGTAAAATTATAAAGAAGCACCCCTTTTACTTTCAAAGGTAATTTATTTGGGGCAGCAATTGGTATAGTCTCCCTATTTAAAGTAAATTCAAACATTATTTCAAGCTTTAAATGACATAACTTAGTTTTTATTCTTATATCCCATTGATGCTGCCCCAGAACTTTCTTGATTCTTGTTAGTAAAGAGATTCTGAAAACATTAAAATTGCTATCATTTCTATCATGTTCTCCGATTGCTTTCAGATTTTGTTTTCTATCAGTTTATACAACAGGTTGTTATATTTTTAGAGAAAAGCATTATAAATTAGTCCATAGGTGACTTCTTCCTCAATTTGTCCCATCTTCTCTACAGCTGATCTGTATTCTACTTTATAATTTGTAGTTTTTCTATCATCTATTTTGATAACTCAGAAAAGTTTCATTTTTTTATTAAGATTTTCCATTGATCATGTCAAATGATTTCTCAGAGGAAGCTTTAGAAGTATGTTCGATAAGAAATTTTCCATGTAGAGAACTGAAAATTTTTGTGAATAAGATTAAAAATTTACAATTTGTACTGCATACATGATCTTATATAACCACAAAAGACTTCTTTCATGAAATGTCTGAAACAATAATTTGTACACATATTATAATAACCCTTTCCCAAGCATGTCATCACTGAAATCTAAACTTTTCAAAGCTTATCCATTTTGTTAAGCATTTCACATTGTAGATCATTTAAATGTAGTGCTTATGCAGTTTGATATTCTACATTCATGTGAGTTCATTTACTCAAAGATAAGGAGTGGAAGTCATTGCACGTATAGAATAGAAGGAATGTGAGAGATGTAGCAATAATTGTATGCACTGTGCTGTTTATAAGATACATACATAGACATAAAAACAGAATGCTACCTTTCTCTGCTCTGTTGTTTTGAGCAAGCAAAAAAATGAAGTTATCTTGTTCTTGCATAGTTTCTTTGAGTATATTTCTAGCTGACAAGTGCAATAAGCACTGAAATAGCAGGAGTACAGATCCTTTGTGGGTTTAACAAGCTTAATAAGGAGTCAGAGAATTTTCCATTAAAGTAAAATTATGTTTAAAAGGCAAAGAATTTTTGTCAATGTTCTTTCTACCATAAAAGGCTCAGTTCTGTAGGACTGCTTCAGGGGAAGGCAGGCCTTCAGCTGAGAGTGATGGATCAGGCAGATCTGGGATTCATAATTTGCTGGCCAAGGCTACCATTGTTCACTGCATTGTGAAAACCCAGTGGGACAATTATACTAATAAATACATAATTTCATAACTCCATTCTGACTCTGAAGGACTTCTTTTCTTCCAGATTAAATGGGAAATACGAAAGGAAAAGACGAGATATTTTTCCTCTCTGACTTCAGCCTCTAGGTTATGTATACTTTTTGGTTTCCTGTATAGGAGAATGGAGTGCAGACACAATGAATATAATTCAGTCTTTGGTATTTCTAATCTTATTTCAAGATGCTCTAATCCAGTGATCTTCATGACTACATATAAGATTTTCCTGGAAGGAAACTAAAATGTTGTTTTCTATTAAGTCTTTTGATAAATAGAAGTTTGGCTGTTACAGAAAGAGCCTTCCTTCTCAGACACCTGAGCAGTCTGGTTTTCAAGCGACTGTTATTCCATGGTACTTTAATTCTTAAACGTTCATAGCCTAGTGGAGGTTTTGGATTTCATTCTGAGTCTTGCAGAATTCTGTGCCCCTCCTACATGGCTCTGCTGAAACTTACATTTGTAGAATAAATGATGGTGCAAAGTTTTTGTATTAATTTCAGTTTCATCCTCATTGCTGAACTGAAGTCTAGATGGCTTAGAGTCAATTTGTTTTTCCTTTCTTAGGTGCCACTGAGTTTAAATTGTTTTCTGCCCATCTGGAAGATTTCTCTCTCTCAATGTTTTAGAGGAAGATGAACTACTCATTGAGCTGACAGGAGAAAGAGTAGTGGGATTAGTTTGGTTTCAGAAATGATATATAGCTGCAGGGTGTAAAATCTACAGAGATTCATATCCTGGAAGACCAGTTAGTCTATCACAGATTCTGCCATTAGTTTTCAGTCCACAAATCTTCAGGCAAAGCGTCAAGGTCAGCTATAACTATTTTTGAATTCTCTGGTTTTGTTATCAGCAAAATGGATTAGCAATACCTTACAACCTAAGGTGTTTTGAAAGCAGGCAGAGATAATCAGATGGTTAAGTGGAAGCATTTGAGGAGTCAGACTTCACTAGACGAAGCCAATGACTAACAAAAATATAAAATTGTAATTTTTATCTAAGTAACCTCTGAGGTGCTCTGATTCCTCTGAAGTGCTCTGATTCCTGACTAAAATATAAAACTAGTAAAAAAAATAAAGTTTCTTCTTCCAAATATATCCTCATACAAGGTTTATTTTTTGAAAAAAAAAATATATATAGTCTCACCGGTAGTTCAGACTGGCCTGGAGTTCACTATGTGGCATGGGATGGTCTCAAGTTTGCACACATCCCACTGCTTCAGCCTCCTGAGCACTAGGATTACAGGCATTGGCCACCATTTTCGGCCACATCTAGCCCTTTATATTTGACTTCTTTTCTTCACTTTGAAGGCAACATCCATTTTAGTACTAGTGTGATTAATGAATTGTCTAGACCCATAGTACCAGGGAGTTACTATGATATGATAGTAGATGACTTTTTTCTAACTGAATTTCATGCCTGAGCTTGTAGCCTACAGAGTACAGAGGAACCTCTCAGTATTAAGCAAATTTCAGCATTCAGTGAGTTGACTGTGCCATTTCAAAGGTTATTTTGTTTGATCATTACTAAATTGAGATAATTTGTTTCTTCCTCAGAGCATTAGTTCCCTCTAGAATCACAGTAGAAATGTTACTGTAATTCTCATGTGCCAGCATAAACATCATACCCTAAATGTTAATGGTAATTGCAATGCAAGTGAATCTGTAAGTAATTCAAAGTGATCAGAACCTAATTCTAAATCGTAGGGTGATTATTTGCTGTCTTCTGTCCTTCACAGTTTGAAGTTTATCACAGGCAGGCCTTGAAGGTGAGTTCTGTCATCCTTTTTTTACTGAGGAAGTAACAGTGATCAAAATGAAGTCTGAGTCTCCAGCCCAGGTCTATAGATGCCCAGTCTATTTGTTTCTCCATTTCAAAAGTAACTCCCAGGTAATGGTTTATCATTTACAAAATACATCAAATATTTTCAACAATGCACTGAAGAACTTGGAGCATATACTTGACTGATAGTAAAGATCCTGTGCTAGTGACACAGAGCTCTAGACTACGAATTGTCTTAAACAGCTAATTGTTATTTGGATTCCACTTTTTACTAATTATGACTTTGGAAAAGTTGTCTAATTTTCACTGGAATTCTCTTTTCTCTAAAGAGATGAGGCCCATAATTTCAGTTTTCTTTTACTATACAACAAAACATCTAACACTTAAGAGAATACTAATTTTTTTAAGAAATTCTGATATTAGAAATTAAAGCTGAGTTCATCAGAGATGTTCTTTTGCCCCACCTGATTACTGGCTGGAGTTACTATCTTAGTTGCTGAAGTTAGCAACAAGCTGTGTTAAGCTGGAAAAGGAAGAAAGCTGGCCTAACATGTTGCCTCTCAATAATCTCAATATTTCTCCAAGTGTTTGTGTCTGTCTTTCTGATTTCTAATTCAGAATGTTTCCTAGTTGCTTCCTTAAATGTACTGATTCTGAGAGGAATGAAGAGGAAATGTGAGACCTCTTTGAAGACCAGACTTGGAATTGACACATAACAATTTGTCTGTATCCTATTGGCTAAAACCTGTTTAAAAACCAGCCCCAATTAAAAGAAAGAGAAGACAGATTCTATTTCTCAATCGGTGCAAAAGTGGGTACAGGCAAGGAAGTTATTAATGGCACTTACACGAGGAAACAATACCCACATTAAAGAGCAATTGTAATTATTCAACAAGAAACAAAAAGTTGCATTTTTCAAACACAAGTAATTATTAGGTAGCAGCTACAGATAAATATTTTATGCTATAGTAGTATAGCAATGCACAAAATATATGCTGTGTTTTTACTAGTATAGAAGTCAGGTATCAACTACGTAGATAGATAGGCATAGATTTTAAACATTTGCAATCAATGAAGAAAAACTACACTGTGATCTAACACGATGACTGAGATTAATGGGCCAGGAAAAGCATTGAAATGTATTATTTGTATTGAGAGTCATGGTCTACAGGCCTGCATAACATGGTAATTATTAGAAGAATTTCCCTTATTTTCTCCACATGTTTAAAGGTAGTTCATCCAAATGTCATATATATATATCAGTGGCTAGGCATGGCTGGCAACATATGAAAACTCAAAGAGTGTCTATAGTTTGCTTGTTTTTTGTTAAGTATATTCCCATTGTCACTGACAGGTATGTGTGGGGAGAAAGGCAAAGGGAAGATAAAAATTTTCAAATTGAGATCTAGGAATTTAGTTTTCTAAAACAAGCTCATATTCATTTCTTGAATTTCTGAAATTTTGAATGTTATAACTCTTATGGTTTTAACATCATTAAGTGAATCTGTGGTTCTATCTGCAAATTAAATCTAAAAACACAGAACTGCAGAAATTAATATTTTAATTGAGTTGACAAGGTCCTCATGAAAGTGGCTATCGCTTAAAAATTGCACTTATGCATGTAGAACAATGAATGTGTTCCAAATGTGATTCTCCCCCCTGAAAACAGCAAAGCCCGAAAGCAAATGATAAATTCAGAGCCAGACAGTACAGGCATTAAGTCATTGCAGATTGTGGATATCTCTGCTTAGTACAAAAGGAATAAGCTGAGCAAGATACAGTGCCTCCTGATAGAGGAAAATAATCTGCTAGACAGCAATTTACACCAATTCACCATCTATTTACCACATATTTATTGTGTGCCAAGTCTATCAAGTATATTTACTGAGTACACAAACAGTTATATGAATTCACAGTCTTGCTGTATGAACAGGAAATTCTAACTAGCAAAATGATATATAACGAAGAACATGCAGTTCAGTTACACTGACAAAAAAGCAGCAGAAGTTAAGAAGCGAGCCTTTGGTGTGTAAAGACCAATACAAATGCTTTTCCCTTAAAAGTAGTTATTACAGTGAGGCCCTGGGATTTTGTACCTCTCCTGTCTTCTCAGCCTCCAGTTTTTTCTTCCTCCTAGAGTAGCCAAATTACACCGTCTGGGCTCATGGCTCAGTGACTGGGTGAGCTGAGACAAGTGATAGTAGTGAACTCAGCAGTCACGCCAGGAAGGCAGGTCTGTATCCTGCTTCCTACTGTCTCTGAAGTAGGAGGACTATCAGCCAATAAACTGCTCATAGTTGCAAGGAGAGCAAAAGGAGATGTGTGCCTGAGAATGGACTCACTCTGTCCTCAGCTAATGTTGAACAAAGCTTTGAGATCTGGTTAAAGGGTTGCCAGAAGCTACTTCTGCCTTTTGACTGTTTCATCGCATTATATTTTACCTTGTGCAGCCCAAAGCAAGCTAAGTGATAGGAAGGCTGCCATTAAATTTCCTGTCCCTGTGTGCTTCTTATATGATTCATGCTGCTTGATTAATAACTGCTTTTAATTATACTGTGTAAAAAGCATGCATAAATAATAATTAAGATCCTCTTTTAGTTTGAAATTCTATGTCATTGATTTGTTGCAAAAGCCAAAACACCGAATCTGACCAATTCCTTAAAGTTGCAACCAATGATTATGTGTACTGGAATGAAGTTTATGGTACAGAAAGAAACAGAATAAAAAGAAAACTAAATTCTTGGGGATTTATTAAGATTACTAAAATTTTCCCATTATATGTACTAATACAGACCTAAAAAGGCAATTTATGATCATAGACAATCTATAAATTATTAGCACACATTGAAATCAATTTTTAATTTCATACCAGGTTACAGATTCTTTAATGCAAAGTTACATCATGTTCACTTATGTTGGTAGAGCCTAGCACAATACCTGGGGTTATAGTTAAAGTGATGTTAAAGATACTGAAGAATGAAGGAGAGTAGGGAACTAATGCTGTAACAATTTTAGTGAAAAGTTATGTAGATAGTAGAAGCAAAACATAAGACAAACACACAATTGTAGGGAATATTTCTACATGCATATAGAAGCATACATGTGTATACATATATCACACATATACCTATACAACAAAAGAGTCTAGATCATTTACTATTGTTATTTATTTGTCTTTTTGTGTCCTGTTTTTCTAGTAATGTTTAGTTTAGTTTAGCTTAGTTTTGTTTTTCCCTGTAATGCAGAAAGGATAGGTATATATGTAGAGGCTTAGACATGCCTAGAACTTCTCCTAAACAGTTTACAAGAATTGACTATATTATGCATGATGAAATGAAGAGCTACCTTGAAGAAAAAGAGACATTATCGTATCCACTGCTAATTCTGTTTTGTCTTGCTATGAAATCCAGTAATGCTTTTATTCTTTGTTCAGAGTGGTTTTAGTCTGTTTTGTATTGTTTAATTTGGTATTCAAAAATAATTTGAAATACTAGCTTAACTGCTCCTGACATCTTCCTGTATTTTTCCTTAATTAGATATTTTTTCATACCTCCTCTAGAAGGCAATCTTTTATGGAAAGTAATACACAAATAACAAGGTGATCTGTATGAACTAAAAGTGACACACACAGCCAGGAAGTACGTAGGTTGAAGGGTGTCACATTGAATTACATTTTAAAATGGATTATAAAAATAAATTATGAGACACGTTATGACTTAGCCATTTGGTAACATAAATTCTTATCTTGATATAGCTCATTGTAGTTTACTGAATTCTGTGTACACTACTAAAGTTTGCCCTAAGAAAGTACTTGTATTATGGCCTCTGTAGATATAGGCATATAGTCTCTACACAAGAAGTGGGAATTACTCATGAGCTTACTTTAGATAGGTAGTTATCAGCTATGGCCTTGCACTTGGAAACTAAAAAAAAATAATTGATTTGGCTGAAGGTGACACAATTGTAATGCAATGTTTGACTTGCTGAAGATCCACTTCACATGTCTAAGCCATCAGCATGCTGCACTTTCTATCAGCCCTCTGACAGGGAAAATCTCTGCGGCCACAAAGATATACCCGCCAAACAAATAGTAAAGTTGTGCTCTAGAATCAAATAACTAGACATAAGCTCAGAATGAAAATTTTAAAAAATCAATCAGATGAAAGTATACTTGTGCCTTAGAGATGCAGAACATACCTAAACTGATTAATATACCTAGGTTGTCATTATTAAAATGGTTATTGATCATATTTTTCAGTGACAAGCAGCACAATGCTAGTTGCTGGAGGCACAGAGGTAACGCAGACACGGCCTGTGCTTTAAGCATTCACAACACAGCAGCAGATCCAACTGAGTAAAGATGATGCTTCAAGGCTTATAAGAAAAACTGTCCTTGGCAAAATTCTAGACTGCGTTTCCAGATGGAGGTGTGATTTTTGCGCAGCATAACTGAAATAGAGCAGGTGTACCAGAAGTAACAATGATTAGGTAGGGGACGTTCAATGCTTGGAAAAGATTTAAGAGATGGTGATACTACTGAACTAGAAGTTGTATAATTTGCTGTTGAATTTTGTAAGTTGATATTTGGGGGTTCATTGGTGAAACGAGGTATGCAAGACATTAATATTCTTATTTCCAGGTAAAAACAAATTAATAAAATTGTATTACAGATTCTCCCTGCTCAGTTTTTCCTAACATCTTATTTATGTATGTATTTACTTATTTATTTTTATCACTACGTGTTTACAGTACATAATGATCGCTTTCATCATGGGGCATTGGTGCATTCATATTACACACATTGATTCTTTTATCACCCCCTTTCCCTCTTATCTCCTTTCCCTTCCTTCTGTGTCCTGGTGTCCTTCCCTTTAATAAGAAATCTATCTTCCTAATTCCTGTCATCTGTCTTTGAGTTGTACCTTGATGTTTCTTTTACATTTCTGGTTTCTCATGTAAAAGAAATCACGTGACCTTTAAGCTTGTGTGTTTGTTTTATTTCACTTAATATTACGGTCTCAAGGTGCATTCATTTTCCTAGGAATGATTCAAGTCTCACCTTCTTTGTGGCAGACTAGTACTCCATTGTCTATACATATCACATTTTTTATTAAATTATCTGTTGATGCACATGGAAAGCACTTCCAAGATTTAGCTATTTTAGGTATGCCATTATAAACATTTATGCATGTATCACTGTGATGCCATGACAACACATTAATATTCTTTGCCTTGCAACTTTATTGCATTATAGAAAAGATTTGGCAGATGGATTTGAAGTAATGATTAATCAGTGTGACTAAAGGAGAGAAAACAGGACAAAATCAGTTGACATAAAAAGAAGTGTTTTGCAGACACCAAATGTTTTTATATGCACTACACGTTTGGAAGAAGAAAATAATTGCTTAAAATCCTAGAAAGGTGGGAGACAACGCTGAGCCAAAGATAGAAGCAAGATGGATTGGAAAATTATGAGAGCAGATAGTTCATGAAGATCTGTTTCTAGCACCAATTGTGGAGGAAATTTGGTTCAAATAAAGAAAATCTTATTGTAGCAAATATTTGTGTAAGAGTTCAGAGCCAAACTTAGTTTAAGTGAATGGACTAGTAACATTGAGACACTTGAGTCCAGTTTTTACTTCCCATATAAAGGAAAAAGTAAATGAAATATAGTTGTCCTTCTATTTCTGTGTTCAGTATCCATAGATTCAATAACATTAGATTAAAATATGTGAGAAAAAACTGTGTGTGTACCACACACACACATTCTTCTTGTCATTGCTCCCTAAAAACAGTATAACAACTGTGGACATGTCATTTACATGTATTGAATATTATAAGTAATATTGAGAATATTTAAAGAATACATGAAGACCTGTATGTGGAATGCTTGGCTGATTGTGTCAACTTGAAAATTTTTGAACCATACTAAGTCAGCTCAGCAACTTTACACTTAGGGTGTAGAGGGACAACCTGAGGGTAGCTCATTGACTGGACACATAAAAGGGACGAAAGATGGCCTTTCTGTTCTTCAGAGGAGCTCCAGTTTTTGCTTTCAGCTTGGAAGTCATCTCTGACTTCTTGTTCAAACTTTTTGGCTTCTGCTTTGAATCCTTCAGCCTTGTAGCATAAATCCTTCAGTTTTCCATTACAGATCAATTAGCCTCTTGATATGCACTTGCATCAGACACTGCAGTGAACTACACACCTTGGGCTGAAGTCTTCAGTCTCTAGTGGGCAGACAGTCTCTGCACGCTCTTCATCCAACTCTGTGACTGGCCATTTGTAAGTCAATCTTGTAATTTGTTATACCTGTGTATATCTTGTGTTACATCTGTTTCTTTAGTAAAACACTGATGCAGTATACTATAGCACTTTATAAAAAACTTGAGTAAATGTAGATTTTTGTTTCTTTATAGATATGAAGGGGCAACTGTAATATTACAGGATCCTGATGAAGAATGAAGCCACAGGGAGATCCTGTGGCAGGAGCAGTGGTGGAGGAAAGAGTATGGGTGAAATTTCATAGTGTTTTTTTTTTTTTTTTTTTTTCTCCTAGTACTTTAGTCTCTTGCTGGTGTCTCCCACCAAGTGCTATTTGAAACTAGTTAGGTGATTCAACTCATGAGCTTTGGCCACTCAGTGTGAAGAATAAGCTAAGAGTATGAAGGGAAAAGGTAAATCACAATGAAGATTAGCTACAACAGGCTGGGGAGAGTTTACTAGCTCTTCTGTATATCAAATCCTTATTTCACTCAAGATCTTCTAATTCTTGATGCTCTGATCTTATTTTTCTCATTCCAAGGAGTTATCCGTGAATACTTTGGCCTCTGGATTTCTATATAACCAGAGATAAGTGTTTGAAATAGCCAATCCAAGTATTTTGGACACTAATATACCTATCTCTTATTATCAATAAATATGTTCTCTCATCCATCATTGCTTTTTTAGATTGGTCATTGTGAATCATTATTCACAAGCTTTGTCACCTTTGGACACTGCTTTCAGAGTAGAAACCTGACCTTGGGTAAGGTAGCTCCACCAAATTAATATATAGCTATAAGTACTTTGTTAGAGTATAATTTTCATAATATAAAATCACTCTCATAGCAATATAAAATGACACCTGAATTTAATGAAGTAACCAGTAATATGCGAAGCTAGTTAAAATGAGAATATAAAGAATTTTCTATTTTAACTTTCTAATTGAATGAAGGGATATCAGGAAAGGACAAATGGATTTAATATGAAGTGCTTTAACATTCTAGAGGATAAAGAACTCAAGAGCCGAGATTTGTTTTCCATCAGGCAAACATTACTTGCAGGTTTATTACCTGCAGTTTAACTATAAACTTACGGAATTTTAAAATGTCTTCAAAGAAAGTTCTTTCAGATATACTCAACTATTGAACACCCAATATTCCCCATTACTTATCCATGTTTCAGATAGCTTTTTTGAAACTTGAAACATACCTAAGAACTTTCCAAGCTTCCTTCTGTGATTAATTTGTTTTAACAATTTTTGTTTCTTTTGGAACACAAAGTCACAGAAATATCCAGGTTTGTTTGAATGAATTAAGTTCCACATCATTTTTCTGGAGAAAAGTATGAGGTGAGGGGAGGAGAAGAGACAGAGGGGGAGAAGAGACAGAAACAGAGAGAAAATCTGTATCCTCTTTTATTTTCTGTGAAATATTTTCTTTTTTTTAGAGAACAATAATTTTAAAGAGAAAAATGATAAAAATAACACTAATATAGTTTCAAAACATGTTAGCAGGACAGTTACAATAATTAATACATTGTGAGTTACTTAGTGGTAGTTATTCAGAGTATAAGATGCAGGCATGATATCTTGTCCAAACAATATTAGCACAAACCTTTCTCTTCAGTGAACTAAGAGAAACTAGCTGTCTAATTATCTTAACTATATTATGCACATGTACATCTTTTCTCTTTCCCTTTTATCCTTTCTCCTTTCCCTCATCACAGTTTGTGTTTTCTTTTGAATAATTTTGTTTTACCTTAAATTTGTCTAACTTTCACTGAAACAACTGATTTTTCATTGTTCCAGTGTGAGAATGGAGAATTTTAGGAACTTCAAAATCACTTTAGTGAACTGTTCCTTACCATGGCAATAGACACAGTTGTTATGTTTCATGCTCTTTTGTTATTTTTTTCTTTTGTTTAATATTAAGTGTGTTCATTTTCTTCTTTGTAAGCATGGAAAACTTGTTTGCCAGAATATTCTATAACTCATCTTCTAATTCTTCTTGGTTCTTACACAAACCAGAGAGGCAAAGTTGCTGGTGTCTGGATTTCAACAGACTAGTTCATGTTTCTCTTTGGATTTCTGTTATCTGTCCTTTCTTGTTGTTACTATAACATTTTTTGCAGTCCAGTTTATCCGAACTGAGTTCCTCTTACAAAGGACTGTTACTGAAGTTTTCACTGAAGTTAAAAATAAAATTATTCCCAATGCCAATGCAGTGAGTTTGAATCAGGGCAATTCATTTTTTTTAACTTTAGAGAGACTGTAGGGTCTCTTGGTTTTAAAGTTAACACTCTGGGAAGTGATAATAAGGAAAATAGGATCATTGAAAGATTTTTTAAGGGAGCCTGAATTTATAACTACAAATATGACTACTGTCAATGTGCCATTATTACTCTGAAGTTAAATATCTTCAAACCTAACTTCTATTTTTCCTAGAAAATACTTTTATCCTATCCCCTATATTACTGTACAAGATCTAGTGTTTATTTTGAGAGCATAACTACTGTTATGCCTTAAAATATATTGTCAGTCATGTTATTATAATTTCATGTATCTTTATCACTATTTAAATGTTCTAAATTACAATTCGTTATAAACACTGAAGTGAGAAATTGTCAAAGGTGAACAGTCTGGGAAGTTAGGCACAATGGCATGCCGTCCTATCATTTAGTGCATCTTAATTTTAGAGAACATGATAGAGTCAAGAGAGAGGAAATTTCTTGAATTTCTCACAGTGTTGTTAATGCATTCTCATGTTCCTTTCTTGGCTCACTAAAGCTTCACCTATGTTGTGACTTGTACCTAAACGTTGTTACCTTCTCAGTTACATTAAAACTTACTGATACTATCCTCTAGTCATTTAAGATTCTGCTTTCTAAAACATAGTTCATAAAATGAATAAGTTAATCAAGTAAACTTACATTGCTGTTTGCTAAGGAGTTACCCTTCTTAGGTAATGCAAACATCAACCATTAAAAATCTCATCTAGGAACTCCATAAGACCTATGTAACTGTTTACTGCGTATTTTATGGTTGTATCACTTCTCTCTATGAATGACAGTCTTACTGATGGGATTGTGTTTGGGGATAGCTAGAAAACTAAACTTATTAATAATTATAATTGATCAGCAGACAACTTTCATTACTTTGAAATACAACACAAACTTTTGTCTTTCTAGTTTTTTGACAATATTTATATATAGTGTGCAGGTTTATCATCTATTTTTTCTATCTGAATTTTAATATTATGGTCATATTCATTTAGCTTTTTTGTGTTGGTTATGTTGCTGAAAAAAATATGTTCTTTGGAATAGTTTCTTTTTCCTATTTTCCAATTCTTTTAAATTTTTCACTTACCAAGATATATTTGTAAACCTGGAATGAACATAACAGTTTGGAGTTCTGTCTTACACACCATCAGTTTTTGCAGTTTCAGTTACCAACAGGCAACTGACAATTTGGTTCAATTCAATATTTTGAGAGAGAAAGGGACCACATTAATGTAACTTTCACTGTAATACATTGCTAAAATTTTCCTATTTCATTATTAGTATTTTATTTTCTTACTGTGCCTACTTATAAATCAAATGTTAATATATGTATGTGTATATATGAAAGACCTAATATGTATGATTTGAATATTTTTGAGTGCCACACGTAATGTTCCAAATTTTGGAGCATTTCTGATTTTGGATTTTTGGATTAGAGATGATTAGCCAGTAAATTCTTCGCAAATGTTCCAAAATCTGTAAACCTCAGCTTCCAAGCACTTAGGATAAGGACTCTCACCCTGATTGTGATTCAGTATCATCTTTGTTTTAGATATCCACAGGCAGTTTTGGAACATATGTCCACACAAAATGAAGTGACTATTCATACCGCGCATTATTCAAGGATTTTTGCAACACAATGAAAAATTTAAGTTCAATCTTTTCCCAGCTAAGATCAAACAAAG
Organism: Cavia porcellus; assembly: GCF_034190915.1. Classification (NCBI taxonomy): domain Eukaryota; kingdom Metazoa; phylum Chordata; class Mammalia; order Rodentia; family Caviidae; genus Cavia; species Cavia porcellus. The sequence continues at coordinate 33,862,482 of NW_026947501.1, forward strand.
AAATGTTCTGCCTTGTATTCCAGCTGTTTCACAGAGATGAAAAGAGAACAGATACGGTGGGTCAGCGCAGGGAACAGTGTAGTGTGGGTGGATTCCGACACTGGCACCTGTGTGGATACCAACACCTGTGTGAGCAAATCAATCAACACTAGAACTCCTCTTTTGTCAAATAAAAGAGAACAAAATCTATAAGGATAAGATATTTTTAGAATTGAAAATTACAATCTACATGCTTTTACATTTATGTAATTATAATTTTACAGGTAAGTATTGCATGTTATTCTATGTAATTAATATGCTTATCGTATATGTTGATAGATAGATAGATAGATAGATAGATAGATAGATAGTGCCACTCAGAACAAAAGTTCGGGACTTACTATCAATACGTGCTTCAACATTGCAAATCATGAGTGCCACAAATAATGAGATTTGACTACATATAGTCTCAGTTCCGTCAGTATTACTTACAGGCAGTGTTTAAATGAGATTTTAGTGCCATATCAAAGAAAAAGAGGCTAGAAAACCAAACCCAAGAGAATAACTAGAATCTATGAGTATTTAAGAAAATTGATAAAGGATTCTGGAAGTGGGTAGATGGGACAGAAGAGAAAGGAAATGGGAGTAAAAAGGATCAAGATGCCATACATTTTTGTACCAATATCCCAAGGTAAATGTACTCATTATGCTTTACACACATGTATTAATGAAAAGAAAAAGAATTTAACAAGGCTGTAAGATTAAAATACAACAAAAATCAATATCCTTCATTTTACCAATACTATAATCTGATCTAGCCACATTTCACCCACTCAACATCCATTAGATAATTTTGGTTTTTTTTTTTTTTGTCTTTTTGAGACAGGGTCTCACTATGCAGTTCAGGCTGGCCTTGGGCTCACTTTGTAGCCCAGGGTGGTCTCAAACTCACCATGATCCTCCTGCCTGAGCCTCCAGAATGCTGGGATTACAGGCGTGAGACACCACGTCTGGCTCCCTTTGGATAATTTTAATCAGTGACAGTAGCCTTCTATCATTTCTGGTAAATAGAGATCAACCTTTTTCTCTGAAACATGGCAGGCAAGCCTAATAGATACAAAAGTTAAATAAATAAGAGTTTTCTGGTTTCTTACATTTTCTTACATGGTTGGTAAAATCAGGAACAGTAAATGCAAGGTGTCACCGTATTCCTTGCCCCAACACCAGAAGAGGGATAACACCAAAACAAAAGGCGTAGACGACTGTGCACAGGACTAGTGGGGTAGTTTGCTGTGAGGAGCTAAATTCATGTTGTTCTGAATTTATTTTTTTTTTAATCTGTAACCTTTTGCAGAACCCATAACTACATGCTAAGAAAGAAGATAGACCAAAACTCGTCATCCCTAATCAGACCTGCAAGGAGATGCAAACTGAGAGTTTCTATAAGATACGTCAGTGGGAAAGCAACTCTAAGCAACTCATTGCGAGATGTCAGTATTCCCTAAGAATCAAGAGACATTCTGTCATCTTCAGCTGTGGTGAAGGCTTCTTTTGTGGCCTATATGAATTTGTGCATGGTTGTCATGACACCAGGCTGCAAAAATCGGTGTTCCTTTTGGTATTTAATAATGAATTTATGATTTAGATCAAATTCTAGCAAGGTATAAATATTTACTATCGAGCATACAAAAAGTGGCAGGTAACGATTTCTTTTATCTCCAAGCAGGATGTACCCTGATCAGTAGGCAGCAACTCAGGCTCCCTTTGCAGTGGACACGATAGCTGTCCAGTAGGAGGACAAGCCACTTTGATGAGATTCTGTTTTTAGATATTATGTTAGTGTTTGGGGAAACGGTTTGCCTTTCTTGAGATTCCCTTACCTCATCTATCCTGAAGTGTTAAGTGCCTTAAAAGCCTTTCAGTCTTAACACATATATTAGATACTATCAGTCCAACCAGACAATCTAGATTTATGACATTGTTATTCAGTAAGGCTGATGCTTTACATTTCAATAAAAGTATTTGAAGTGATCAAGTAATGTGTTTAGGTGTGTATTTCTAATAAACATGTTTTATATACTAATATCCCTAAAAAGAAATTAAAATTAACTTGCACCAAACACACATACACGTGCACTCACACACACAGACACACACAGAGATCCATAGTGCACTGTAGTATTTCCACTTGAGTATACTAAAAGGAAATCATCAAATAATCACACAGGTGATAGAAGTATTCAGGTAGACTATATAATGAAAAAAGCCCATTTTTAAAAATATTTTAAAAATGAAATGAATTGACTACTTAAGAATTTACTCATTAAGTGGAGCAAGCTCTAGATGAAGAAAATTCAAATGCTGATAAAGGAAATAAAAAGATTTCAAATGAAAATATATCATGCTTCTTATTAGAAATATTAAGTATGATAAAGGTATCAAGTCTCTAAATAATAAAATTAATACGATTTCAAGAAAAATATCCATGACAATTAGACATGATTTCATACTTCATACTTGCAAAATAGTTGTTAACCTACCAATAGGTCAATGGAGTAACCCTAAAATTTCTGAAATAAACCCTTAAATTTCTTCTCAATTAAAAAAATGAATATTGTTTAAAATTCGTATTTAAAATAATAAGAGTTGCATTTGAAATTGAAGATGAAAAAATAGATGACTAATATATTTAATTAGGACAACAGGTTAATAACAAAAATTAGCGTTTCTGCACAATTTCCTTAAATAAATTCCAGGTGTCTGAAAGACAGAAATGTGAAGTAATAAAACTTAATATCAAGTAGAAAAGTTGAGACAATTTTGTTTTATACCGGAATGGGAAAGATATTTTATCTTTAGTTTTCTTCTTGTGATTACAGGGGACACAACCTAGAACCACACACATGCTAGGCAAGCACTCTACTACTGAGCTACATTTCCAGGCTCTTTCTAATTATGACGTAAAACACAGGCTGTACAAGAAAAAAATAATGAATCTGATTACAGATTCTTAAACTATTCTACAACACAGCAATTATTCTATAACAATCAGAGGCAAAATTAATAATCACAAGTCATATAATAGGCAACAGGTTTTTGTTTTTAATAGGTTTTTCCTTTAAGTCAATAAAAACAAGTAATAGCAATTCAAATTGAAAAAGTCAAAAAGCTTAGATACCTGCAAGAAATGAGAATAAAAAGATCAGTAAAGGTGTGCAAAGTCTTCCATCTCATTCTAACTTATAACAGGATAAAAAAATTAAAAGTATAAGATAATGTTTACCATTTAGCAAAAATTAACATCTGTGAACACATTATGTTGGTGAGAGTATGGAAAACAATCATTCTTGTGTATTTTTGTAGGAAAGTTAAACAGTACTACATTTATGGAAATAATTTGGCAATATCTATGGAAATTTGAAACAAAAACACTAATTCCACCCTAAGAAATTTGTTCTATGCATGTGCTTACATAAATATGTGCATATATTCATTTTAGTATCCTTAGTAATAGCATGATATTTAAAAACTTCTAAAGAGCTCAGTCCTGTGGCAAGGGACTGCAGTCCCAGCTAGTTAGGAGGCAGAGGAGAATGACTGATTTGGGGCCAGCCTGGGCAACTTAGCAAGAGTCTTCCTCAAACAAATGAAAAATCTGTATAAATAAGTCCTGTAACATTTATATAGTAGAAGAGTTTACTATAAAAAATAAGAATGAGGGAGATCATCATATATGGATACAGAACAATTGCCAGAATACATATTAAGTGATGGAACAGATTGTTAGAGATTTGTTAAAAGAGGAAAAGTAATACCCACCCACACATGTTAGATATTCATTAAAAGGGGAAAGTCAGCACACACATGTCCACCTGTCCGTATGTGAGAATACCTCTGCACAAAGACCCGAAATCTGGATAGTGGTCACTGCTGGAGAAGAAAACCAGGTGCTGATAAGCCTTTTCTATTTTTACCTTCTTCTGCCACTTGGTGTTATAACGTCTACATGTAGTACCTAAAAAAGTAAAAATTATCTCTAAACAGTTCAAAAGAATGTGTGGAGATTTATCAGGTTACACTTCATGGAGATCTGTTGCTAAGGAGAAGACTCATATGTGAAGCCAGAGGAGGAAAATCATGAGATAACCACCAATCAGAAGTGGAGCCAGAAAATGGGACCAAAAGAACATTTAAGAACTAAATCAAGAAGGATCAATCCTTGTCCCAGCATCAGCCAACTTTATTTTAGGCAGCGTACTCTGCCGTCTCAGGGTATGAGTCAGCCTGTGTTGGCAATCTGAAAATCATTTCTATAATCCCCTCAAACTAAAATCAATAATGTTCACTCTATCTGATTAATTCATTTCCACTCACCGTCTACTCGCACAGATGTTTTCTAAGTAATTTTAGCATCAGGCTGCTTTAAAGTTAAATATGGTGCAGCATCTAAACAGCTACATAAGTTAATAGAGGCTGTTCTGCTTGGAAGGGGGGAAGGAGGGAAGAAACCCTCCAGTTAATCTGTATAAACTTTGCTCAGTTACACTTCCCTGAAGCCCACTCACCTTAGTCTCATGAATACAGCTTGAAAACCTTCGTATATATCTCTGAATGTGGTAACCTCAAAATCTAATAAGTAGCAAGACAGACCATAGGTACTTCTGATGTTACTGGGAGGTAGAGGTCAGTAGGGATTAGTCTCTAGAACTCTGGAAATTGTCGTGGAACCGTTCCCTCTTAAGTTACTTAGTTTATAGTATTTAAAGTTAACCTGAGGCTATGACCTAGGGAATGTGAGAGCCAGAGAACTGGGCTGTTTTTCCCAACTGTTAGAAACTCTGTCCAACACAGGTAGCATTTATTTTTTACTCTGTATCATATGTCATCTTTTCCCACATTGCCCATAACCTTGCTGTTGAAAAAATTGCTTGATTTTGCAAATAAGATCTCTAAATTCTCATTGTCAATCTTTTTACCCCTTCAGTCTGTGTTTAAGTATATATGTGTTCAATATGTGTGCATATATGGAATATATGCCACGTATCTGTGTGGTCTTCCTGCTTTTTAAAAAATTTATTACAGCTTTTTAAAAACGTTAGATTTTTTATTGTTCCAGGATAAAGTTTTGAAAATAGGTAGCACTCAAGGCTATTCTCTTGTCCATATATAAGAATGCTAGTTTAGCCTGGGTTAAATTTGTGTTCTCTGACTCTGTGTCTACATACCATAACAATTCTGATCTCCCCTCTATTCTGGATTAAACATGTCCTTTTCACACCTGATGTTTTGATGAAATTTGTGTGACCTGGAATTCTATCACCACTTTTCCATCTCCACCTATTCAACCTCTCTCAACCTCTGACACTTGGCCCAACCACCTTTTTCTAAAGATGCCAAGGGTGGGGGAATTTGTTACTTGACATAAGCTATACATATGTGCTTTTAGAATCATGGGAGGTCATTCATTTAATGTATGGCTACTGTGTTTGCATATTTATTTAAGTATATTCGTTTTATGATTGTTAGACATGTCATGTAGGAATTATGAAAGGCATTTTTTAAGCTTCCTAAGCACAGCCTTGGGGATAAAGAGACTATCATATAAATTCTTTGTCAGTTGATTCTGGATGAATCAGCCTAAGTGATTGCTTAGAGTTTGTTTTGTTTTACTTTTAAAATTTTAAAATGTTTTAAAATTTGTTTTTCATCTATCTGCTTAGAAACTTGCCATTTCATTATATATACTAGTATTTAGTAATAAACTTTATGACATTTAGTTTAGTGGTTTCCAAATTTAGGTGTACATAGGCCTTCTCAGGATCATTTTCAAAGCACACTAGGCAGATTATAATTTCCACTGTGTGGTAGGATAACTACTCTGAATGGGCCTGCTAATTACAACAAACTAAGAGACATTGAAGCAATAATTGTAAATTCATTGTGAGATGACAAAGAAAAAAACTTTTGAAGGTTTTATTGATACTATATGAAAATAAGGCTGTATGCAGGTGTATTAATCAGCTTTCCCATTGCTGAGACACAATAACAAACACCCACATCTTCAAGCAGATGTTTAATTTAGTTCAGAGTCACAGAATGGTCATGCAACAGATGTGGCTAAACCAAGTTTCTTAGTTTGTAAAGGTCTGAACACAGAGCAGGGTAGCAGCACCCAGGTAGGCTGCATCAGGAACCACCCACACTAAATTAGAATAAAAAATACAATGTATCTTTAAACTTAAAAAGGATTACAATAAAAGGCACATCATCATTAATCTTCATCAAAATGAACACATGTATCTCATCTTTCTTAACACACTCTGATATAATTCTGGAAGTGTCTTTTCTTAGAGTTCTTCTGTTGTACTCTCATGAATGTCTTGGTATCACGAACTGGCTCAGAATTGTTACCTTTCAAGGAAATTCTGACCGCGAGGAAGAGGCAGACATTGCCTGGTGAAAAGGTAAGTGACACAGCATAATGATTTTGAACTTACCTTTCTGTTGGAACTCAGAATCAGCTTTCACTGATTTTTTTTTTTTTTAATCATCTCAGGAAGACACAAAAAGGGACTTCCAGAACTGTTTCATAGTGACAAATATGCTAGGAATATATGTTTGAAGCAATGAGGAATATTTTGAGGGGGACTAGTAGCAGTGTGCCTTTTATTGTAGTAAAATTTTAACTTAAATATTCACTGAATTTTCTGGTCACCCTTTCTAATGCTCAAGGCCTTGTCTCCATACCTAAAAGACACACCCATAATTGTGCTCCAACAATGCTCTGGTCTGCTCCCAAGCAAATCAGACTGACTCCGGAAGCTTAACTACCACATCCCACTGTGGCACTCAGACACATGTTCCTAAACCATGATTGAACTTAAAAAAAAAAAAAAAGAAAAGAAAACACAAACTCATCATTCTGTCTAATGTGATATGACTATCTTGCATACAATGAAAAATTCAATAATCCATTCCTTCCAATCTTTGCAGTTCAGGCATTTTTTTTCAAAAATCCAAGCCCAAATTTTATCTGAGACTCAAGGCAAACAAATAACTGTGAATTTCTCTAAAAATGATAAATAAAATTAAAACAAAATATGTTCTATAATCCAAACTACATTGGCCTTGGACAAACACTTCTTTGCAAAAGAGAGGGATAGGAGGATAGAAAACAACTGGACCAAAGTAAGACTGAAATCTAGCAAAGAAAGTACTAAGTTTCATATTCAGAATCCAGGGGCCATGAGAGGGTCAGGGGAATTCCAAAGGCTTGGGAAGACTTATGCCTACAGCCTTCCCACTTGGAAATCACACAGACTCTCTGCGGAACTTGATTTGTTCAGGCTGCTTGCTTGCTCTCATTTTCCAGCATCTCTAACTTCCTGGGGTCTCTACTGAACCTTTGGCTTAATTACTACAGTTTCATACAAGCTTTATTTTAAAATCTTGGTGGAATACTCCATGACTTTACAACTCTGGCATTCTGCATGCCCGTAAAACTAGTATCCGGTGGGCATCATCAAAGTCTAACCACGACTGTAGTGGCCTCTGAGGGCTTGAAGGAGTAAGCAGAATAAAATGACGCCTGGCACCAATTTTCTAGGAGTCCCCATTGTAATAGATGTCCCAGGAACTCTCTTTTTAAATAAAAAAAGTAGACACTTTTACAACCTGAACCTATGAGGAGAAAGATCTTAGTGATTTCTTACATGCCCTCAAGGCATCTTTCATCTTGTCTGTGTACATGGTACTTGATTTCTTTCTAAAGACCTAATTTTTTCAGCAACCAACCCTCTTTTGGCCCCAGTTTTACACATGGTGCCTTCTGTGCCAAAAGTTTGAAGTTTTCAGTTTTTTTTCTTCTCTTCCATTTGTTTCCAATTAATTCTCACTGTAAGTCTGGCTAAAGCATCCAGAAATACTGTGTTACAGCCTGAGTATTAGACTGCCTTGAAATCTCCTCCCTTAGTTCAATTTATTCCCTACCTTCAATCTGAATGTTCCATGAAGTCTCAGCTACATGAGCTAAAAATAGGTAAATTTTCTGCCAGAGCATAACACACCTGTTCTCTAGTCGAGTTGCCAGTGGAGTTCTTGTTCTCAGAAACTTGCTGACCCTGATTTTTGTTGTCTGTGAATGTTGCTGTCAGCATTCTGGTCTTCCGAGCTCCAGTCAGAAGTAGTCTTCAGGCTATACTTACAGCATTCTAAGGATTTTCTGACTCTTATCTCCAAACAAACCTAAAATCCTCTTGCAAACCAGTTCATTGTGGTCATGTAGGGTCACAGCAACAATTCATGGTACTAATTTTCTGTGAGTCAGCTTTCCCACTGCTGGGACACAACATCTGACACACACACACTTTAAATAGTGTTTTCTATTTGTTCACAATTTCAGGGGTTCAGTCCATGGTCAGCTAGCTCCAAAAGAAGGAATATCATGAGGAGAGTACATAGCAAGGCAAAGCTGCTCAATTCATGGTGATCCAGAAATACAACAGGGGAAGGCTTGAGGGACCAGATGTATTTCCCATGATCACCTCTCTCAAAATCTACACAGACACACCAGATTGTGTGCTACATCAATCCCCTGTGCCATTCCCAAGCCAATCAATTTGATTTAATTAAATCAACAGGTAAATTCCAAAGCTATCTTTCAATTGAGACTCAGGGCTTCCTTTGGATTTCTGCAAGCAAAGCAGAACCTGATGGTCACTAAGCATGAAGGAAGTCTAAAAGGAGACCATTGTAAAAGCTCACTGTTGTGGGAAAGATGAATAAATGGTGAGTGAAATACAACAAAATAGGGTTTTCTTTATCTTGAACTAACTGGGCACGGAAGGGAATTGAATCTCCCCTGTACAGATTTTCTTGATATGGGATTCCGATTCTTCTTCTTCTTCCTCTTCCTCTTCTCCTTCTGCTTCTCCTTCTCCTCCTCCTCCTGCTCCTCCTTTTCTTCTTCCTCCTCCTCCTTTTTCTTCTGCTGCTTCTTCATTTTGCACTAAGGATTGGATTCTGAGCCTCTGCACTGAGCTACATCCCAAGCCTTCTTTCCTTCCTTCCTTCCTTCCTTCCTTCCTTCCTTTCTTTCTTTCTTTCTTTCTTTCTTTCTTTCTTTCTTTCTTTCTCTCTCTCTCTCCCACACCCCCCTCCCTCCTCCCTCCCTCCCTCCCTTCCTTCCTTCCTTCCTTCCTTCCTTCCCTCCTTCCTCTCTTTTCTCTCTCTCTCTTCTTTTTCTTCTTTTATTTGTTTATTTATAAATGGGGTCTTGCTAAGTCATTAGGTGGCCCAGGCTGTGCTTGCTTTAGTAATCCTCTTGTCTCAGTCTCCTAGAGAAATGAGATTACAGGTACATGACACCTCACCTCTCTAACATTTGTTGTTTGAAAACTTAAAGAGATAATTACTGAAAGTGACAGCAAGCTGGTACTGAGCACAGTTACCAACAGGAGTAAGCAAAATGACTCTCAGAAAGGACACAGTTATACTAGGAGAATTAAAGAAATTCCACAGATATTTGCAAGGAAAATGAACACAGAGTTTAAAGTAAAATGTTATAATATAGAAAAAAAACCAATTAAAGGAGTGAAAATCTGGGGTAAAATAAGAAACAGAAAGTGTACTTGAGCACAAAAGATAGCATTTGTTCAAATATCTAATGAAGAGTCAAAATAAAATAAAATAATATATCATATAAATATATAAACTAAAGCCTGAGGGGGCTGTCCTATGTTACAATTTTAGTGGTTATATATAATTGGTCATGTTTATCAAAAACTTGTAAAGGTATACAGCTATGAAAAGTGAATATTATTGTTTATAAAATGAATCTTAATAAATATGACATTGAAAGAAACACTGTATAACATGATAATGAGACATTTTTACATCTCTCTAGCTGTAAAGAAGAAAAACCTAGAATATACGTAAAAACAGTAACTTTAGACAGTGGAAAGCAAATTAGAATACCAAAATTTAAAAAAGAATAAATAAATGATAGCATAAATGCTTAAATTAATATAAGAGGGGGGCTCAGTAATAAGTGCCAACGAAGCTGTATCTTTGCAGATTCTCCTTATTCAGTAGCCCCAGTAGCAAACTACTATCAGAACTGGTTTGAAAACCAGTAAATGAATAACAGATGCTTATCTGACCACACTTTTGAAAGCCATTCGGCAGCAACAGATACATTTTGATTACTCCAACCCCCAAAATAACTTCTAGCCAATCACTGCTACAATTCTGATAATCATCTAGGCTCATGACCATCTTATGTAAATCTCACTTAAAGAGAATGTAATGAAAACAGCTTTTCTAGATGCTTGGTTATGGGGTTTTTGTTTCATTTTGTTTATCATACAACTATTAGAGGTTCTAGACCAATTTGGGACTCTTCTCACTTTTCTGTGTAATATTGTGACCTTGCTCCTAGAGGGCCCTTACTGTTCATCTGTAAACTCATAACCCAGACTGCAAGCCTCTTTTCTGATATGTAAACAGCTGGGGACTGGACATATACTCTGCAGTCACTGCAGAGATGCATGTGTGAACAGATTCCACCAAGTTCAGCTCAACCATATTTCTTTTCCAGTATTCTATACCTACTACTGACATCTATCCAGTCTCCTAAGCCTGAATTATAGTTTTATACTGTCCACCTGTCTCTCTATATGCTAAATCATTCAATCAATCACCAAACCTCTTAATTTTATCTCTTGAAAGTCTCTAGTTCAGAAATACACAATACTCCCTGTGTGCTGGGATTACTTGGGCAACTTCAAAAAATATCAGCGCTTAAATTTAAATGTTTTAATAAAGTGGTTCGGAAGAGAAAGAGAGCCTAAATATCAAGGTATTTCAAAAATGTCTGACTTGTTCTAATGTGAAGCTAATGTAGAGACCTAAAAATTGTCACGTCTCTCCACTTGCATTATCACCTAATTGCAGGCCCCCACAATTTCTCACAGAATTGCAAAAACCATTATTTGAAACCACTGTTTTCTCATAGGATTGTGAAAATCAAATCAAGCTCCTGGCTTCCAGGTGTATTCACTTCAAATTTATGCTTCACATTGAATAGTAGCACAGTAGAGGTAGAAGCACACATTTCTCTCTCCCTTTTAAAAATTTCCACATGACTGCTTATCAGTAAAGAGAAACATGGAAGCTTCTTAACAAGTCCTCCAGAAAATGCATCCTATCTTACCTCATTTCTTGTCACTAGACATTTCAATGTGATCTAAAATCACTGAACAATGTATTGTCTTAGACACAGTAATGTGATTTGCTCTTTTCCTAGAATGACTTTCTCCATTTCTTCACCTAAGTCATAATCTAATTAAGAGGACGGACTAGTTTATAAAGGAGCTTTAGACTATCACCTCCAAAACCCCTTTTATAACACTGGGGCTAGATTATTAATATTACTATTCTTATAATACTCATTTTCATTCACTTAATTTTTCATAGCCTATGTTTCTGCCTTCATCAATTGTCTATAAATTTCTTGAGTCCTCTTCAGTCCTCTCAGAGACCTCTCAGAGTTTGCATCAATCTTCAAAGAGTTGGGCAGATAAAAAACCAATAAAATATATTATTTTTGTATTTCATTTCTTCATAATTTATATCCACTCCTACATAAAATAATAGTATAGTTGGGTGGGTGCAAGCAACATGAGCTACATGTACATAGTACAACAAGAATGGATAAAGAAACAATTTAGAGAGGTGTGGAAGTGATGATGGTGTTCACAGAATTGGCAACTGATTAGAAGTTCAGCTTACGTCTACAACTGAACTCATTACAGCAATTGAGGAAAATATGCTTAATTTTCATGTACTCCCTAAGTATGTTAATGGATCTTTTTTGGTTCTGTATTAAAATGTCTTTGCTTTCCAGAGTGTTAGTTTTTGTTATGAAGTGTTTATTTTGTGGGCACAGAGAAACTTTGATTGAAGATATCCACGTGTAAATTGATGGTAATGGTATCTGGTTAGTGATACTGTGCAAATAGTGAAATATTCCATAAAATAAGCATTTCCTTGGTTTTGATTCAATATTATTTATAGTTCTGTGAATTATGAGTAACATTACTTGACCACACAGACCGCAATGTTAGCATGCAAAGAAGAGTAGCTCTTTGTAACTTTTATTTTGCCTCAAGTTGAAATTATCATTGGATTTCCCTCCCCATTACAGTTCTCATCTTTCAGTGGCCTAATCACTGATGATCAGAACTTTCAAAAGTATCTCAGTTATAAAACTCAATAAACTTAGAGAATCAGACAATGTCAGGGATTTCGACATGCCACATTTGTATGTCTCTTTGAACACTTATTTTTCCTTAAATATTCACTATAGAATTGCTCCCATCAGTAGAATTCTATCTCTAGCTCAGAGGTATCAAAATGTAATCTATATCAAAAAATATATGTTTACAAAATTATGATACAACTAAATAATTTATCCATTACAATTCATCAGAAAGCAATTTTACTAAAATGTGGGAGTAAGGAAGTTAACTTCATTTGGAAAACTCAAGAGGCACTGGTACTAAATAAACAACATAGATATATATAGTATTGTATTTTCAGAACAGTTTATTAAAATCACATCCCTTAGAATAATTTAAAATGTCATATCTACTAGAAAGTCAGGTCAGCAAAACATTTGGTGCACTAAAAAGTTACTACATCACTAATATTTTTTTAACATGTTTTGAAACTCACCTAAGTATAAACTTTTATATTCTTACAAAGCTCTTATTAGTGCATGCTTGAAAATACAAACGTTTTTTTCAGCATGAAAATATTTCATTTCTCTAAGATTGCCTTTTTCTTTTTGCCTTGGATAATTATTTTCTTTTCTATAAACCTTTATCTTTTTCTGTAAAATAACATCAAAGAAAAAAAATAGAAACTAAGGGCATTTGAATCTACGAACAATGAGATCACCTTGTGATCCAGTTTAGAAATATGATATTAATGAAGGATGGGCACTTCTCTTTCCCATCGTGAAAACCAGTGTCAGATAAGATATATGCTTGGTTGTTATTTATGGATGGCTTGGGTTGTCACTGATTAAAATTGCAACTGACAAGAGAAATTACCCGAAACAAGAGTTTCTAAAGAGATAAGGGTTATGCTTCCTTATTCCTTGTTTTGATGCCACAGGAGCTGACATGTCCATCCTGGTGTAGGGAGGAATGCTGTGCCTGTGTGGAGGCATGATATAACAAAGTTCCTTCTCCCATCTGCCTGGTTTCCTCCTGTCTGTTAGCAGTAAGTCAGAGTACAGGATCACCTTCTCAGATTACTTCTATGGATGCAAGGGTTTCCAATCTCTGTTTCTCTTTTTCACTTAGAATTTATGATACTCTCATGACTTCAATCACTTTCATTTGTTTGTCCAAGGTTGTCTACAGTTCCAGAATTCAGATTTCTCTCTCTCTCTCTCTCTCTCTCTCTCACTCTCTCTCTCTCTCTCACTCTCTCTCTTTCTCTCACTATCTCTCTTTCATTAAGAAGACTACAGGACTTCTTTCTGTATGATACAGTTGTAATTGAATCCTCTCATTTCTGTTTTTAAAAATGCAAATAAAATAGCATGACTTTTGATGGTTAGCTTTCATAAGACATTATTTGGCAACCCATTGCAATTGATTATATCATGTTGTAGAATACAGTATCTAAGCCATAAAGATTTGATTGATAAGGTACACACAAAATGTAGATATTCTATTCAGAATTATTAGTATTTCATTTAGCCCATGAAAATCCTTCTATTGCTCAAAATGCAATTTTAGTGAGTGTCATCAGAAACATGTTTTTATTTTTTAATAAAAAATAAATTATTAACATTTACTTTATGCCACTTTTTTTCCTATGCTATAGTTTTTATTTTTCCAGTTTCTTACGGAATAGCTTTTACATCTGTCCAGTCACCTCTTGTAGTTTAAGGGAAATCTATTTCTTTTTGGTTCCAGATCAACCCCATGTGGCACTTGTACATGGGGTAATCTAACTGTGAGCTCTGTAAGGGTCAGATCAATGGGGTGCTTCATTCACCTGGATATGTTCAGAAACCAGAGAATTTATATCCAAACCCTTAGTTTCAGCATTAAATCTCTGTAATTTTAAGGCAATGCAGCAAAAAATCATCATTCTTGTTAGCCTGCTGACCACTCTTTAGCCAATGCGTACCTGCTCATTCAACCATCGTAAGAAAGGAATAGCATCTTTCGAAAGTTTTGAATTTTTATACTTTGGCCTGTGCAGTTTTATGGTCTTCTTAGGGTGAACCAAAAATATCAGTCTCTTGCTTTGTACTAATTTGTGGAATTTTTCTAGGTCAAGTGAGTGGAGAGCCATTGACACCTATCACTTTACGCTACTGACAAGAAAATACAAGAATTTTCAACATAAAAGAATCCTTCGCGAGCTGCTCTCCAGATTTCAGCTAAAGTGTACTTCACTGAAGAATTCTAGGAATTATAATACATAGATGGCACAGGTATACTGTAAGCTCTAATTTTTGAAATATGATCACTTTGCTTTTTTCTCATTAATTCATTCTAGTATACACTGAATTATATATGGAGGTTTATGAGTTAATTCAGCTTTTTGTAACTGAAGTACTGTGTTTTAAATCATATTTCAAATTTCAGTCCCTCTTGAAATGTTTAATTATGTACTACATTTATTTAAAGCAGTAACCTTCTCTAAAATTCACAGAATAATTCAAGCAAAAAGGGGAAACATGAAAAGTTCTGGTCATATAATTTAAAAACTTACAGTAAGTAAAAGTCATAAAACTCCATTTCTTTTAGGCTAGTGTTTTAGCTTTTGTATTAAAAAGCTTTATACAGCTTTTAATACTAGTTCTGTTATTTATCAGTTGTAGAATTTCTTTAATGTTAGGCTGTTGTTTCAAACTGTTAGAACAGTGTCACTTTACAAGGAATTCCCATAAAAGCTACAATAATATAATGCCACTATGCCAACATAAAATTTATGTGTGCAAACACACACACACAACACACACACACACACACACACACACACACACACACACACAAAGATTTTACTTCTATAGATTCAACCAACTTTATATCAAAAATACACAGATAAAATATTGCATGTGATAAATGTGTACAAAAATATTCCTGATGTTAGCACCATAAAGAATACAGTAAAACAACTTTATAGCAATTACATTTTATTCTGCATTATAAATAATCTAGAATTGATAAGGTATACTGGTATATTTGTGTAAAAATAGCACAATGTTTTATATAAGAGACTTGAGTGACATGAATTTTGGCATCTGTGGAGAACCAGAAGCAAATTTAACACCAATAATGCAGGATGGCTGTATATAACACCGAGGTGCTACTGTACATACTTTAAGTGTTTCACTACTGTAAGTTAATTCAAAAATATTATGAAAGCACCATTTGGATTTGGATTGAGGAAATATGGCTACAATATCTATACCTAATTTTTTAACTTTATGACCAGAGAAATTTTGAACCCCTGTGGGCCTTACTCTATAGTCAGCATTGAAAATTTTGCTTCTCAATTCCTTGAAGCTATCACTCTACTGAAAGAGGAGAGAAAAGGAGAATTGATGTACCTAGAAAAGCAAATGCACAGAGGGAAAGAGTGCCAAAAGTATAGTGGAGTATTCTAAACTCAGGCAGTGAGAGCAGCAGGTACCGCCTCATTTGGGGTTATAATTTTTCTTATTGGAATTAGAGGAAGACTGTAACATAGTCAAAAACTTTATAGTCTAAGGGTCAGTGTAGACACCTTAGATGCTTAAGACAGAAGAACTACTTCTCATCTATGCATTCAGAAATAGGACTTTCTGATTACACTGTCTAACTGGGTCAGAATAAAGAACAAAGGAAAATCCTGCATACCAATCCAAACCTTAATATGAAAAATCAAAGTAGAAAAGACTCTAAATGATAATTCAGAACACTGTGGGAAAATGCAGCAATATTTATTTATGGAAAAATGCTATGTAAAATATGAAATACAAAATAGCCTAGTGGTTTACATTACATAGTTGACCACCTTGAAATCACCTCATTCATTCCATTAAGATACATAATTTAACATGCAAAATTGATTATTGGGGAATATTATATAATTCAACATTTTGATTCATTGAGATTGTCTTTCTTATCCCCTTAATTCTGACCAGTGAATTAAATTTATGCTCTTTCCTGGTGATTCAAAAATTTTATTTGTCCTAATCAATGTAAAAAAAATTACAGATTTAACTCTGCTAACAAGATAACCTTCAAAGTATATTGAGATTTAGAGTAATCTACTTTGTGTTAAAATTCTACTGTTGATCGGCACTGTCATTTATATTCTCTACTACTAGTAATTCTTCATTTCCTCCAATATTTCCTTATTTCTATTTTTAATTGAAGATTTACAATTCCCCGATAAGGATATAGAATTCTGTAAAGAACAAATAATATTCAAACTATCATATATTCTTTTGATGCCAGCTACTTCCTAAGCAAGCTATTCATCAGAGCTGGCACAGAGTGGATGATTATAACAAAAAGTACAACTTTTATGAAGACTTCCTTTGAAACTAATTATATACTCCAAAAGATAACAGGAGAAAAATTATGCACAATATATTCGTTGAGAATGTGGGCTCAAATATTCAAAATGTTGATCTGAAAATGTGAATATCATAATAAGAACCATTCATTGCTCACAAGTGAAATGTGTTAATGACTTGTATCTTCCAAGGTCAGGAAACAGAGATATAAAATCTTCATGTACTTGATTCTCAATATGTGATCATAATTTAATACATTTTATTTGCTATTATTAATTTTATTTATTTATTTATTTAAAGAGAAAAAAGAAAGGACATAAAAAACAAAGCAGTAAAAGGGTACAAGTAATACAAAATTTCAAGAAAAAATATACAGTAAGAAATCACCAGTTAATAGGTTACATATTATCTTCCCAGAAACAGTTGTCCATATTATAAAATTAAAGTCTATAAAGTGGACGTTCATACAGTGATATTGGAGACAGTTCCATTCAATGATCCAACAAAAGCTCAGTAATATGGTTTTCCACCCTACACACTCGAACATACCTGCGGTTATATCTCTTAGTCCACCTTCCTTTCCTCTCTTTTTTACAATAACAATTACACTTTTTGGGTTTTATTAAACCCACAGCTCTTATTACTTTTTTGAAGAGAATAAAACCAAACATGACTAAGCAAAACAGAGTCAGTTAGAACAGGAGGGTGGGCATAGTACATGATGCAAAAATAGAATACCAGGTGATCAAAAGTGGTTACCATCGTGCCTCTTGCTATTTTTAAATTGAGTTGCCTATATCATCAGGTATAATAGAATTGATCAAAACAGTACAGAACAAGACCAATAAAGCCTACACTGGAGACCTTACAGGATTTCAAAAGAAGATAATAGTCAAACCATAATGGGCATCTTAGTGAATCTTATTGCCTTCAAAGTGGTTACCTATACCCTCAAACTTGATACTATCAAACAAAATAGAATATAGAATAATCAGACAGAACAAGATGAGGAGAGCAATACTGGTGTTCAAATCAGGTTAATAGGAAAACAAAAGTTATTATAATATGTCCTGCTATTTTTTAATTTAGTTTTCCCTGAATTAAAAAAGAGAGAAAATAGATTAATTTTTAAAAAGGGGGGAGTTATTCATTTTATTCAACATAGAATTTCTCCTTTTTTTCTAGAGTTGATTTTTTTCAAATCTTCTTAGTAGTAATTCGTTTGTTTTGTGGAAATCAGAGAGTCAGTTACACTTTAGCATCTGGTTCAAACCATTTCTTAATGAGGAAAGAGAGAACTGAATTATGGAACTGTAAACAAGCTTGAATGAGTACCTAACATTACCTAAGTCAAGGAAGTATCATTAGTCCTAAATGAGAAAGAGAAACAGATTGGAAACCATTGCTTTAATGGAGTAATTTGAGAAGGTGATCCTACGTTCAGCCTTACTGCTAATGCACAGGAGGAAACTAGGCAGATTTGATGCACCAGCCTTCCTCCCTACACCGGAATGGACATGTCAGCTCCTGTGGCATCAAAACCAGGAATAATGAAGCACAACAGTTATCTCTTTAGAAACTCTTGTTTCGGGTAATTTCTCTTGTCAGTTGCAATTTTAATCAGTGACAACCCAAGCCATCCATAAAGAACTACCAGACATATCAGCTTTCTGTCTTTGCATTTTATCATGGGAAAGAGAAGTGCCTGTCTTTGATTAGTATCCTATTTCTAAGTTTGATCACAGGATGATCTCATTGTTCACAAACTAATGGGGCAGGAAAAAAAGTTTAAATTTTGAAGCTTGGAGTTTTTTACGTTAATGGAAAAAGAGGGAGGAAAGAAAACTTCCTTTTAGTGGAAGTTTAGGGCAAATGTGAAATAATACTTTTTCAACAGGAAAATCAGATAGGACACAGGTGTTAGAATTATTGGAAAGTTTACAATAACTGCGATTAATGTTCTTAAGAACTCTACTGAGAAAGAAAGTCTGGTGATGTGTAAAGAAAACTCGTGAATATAGTAACATGATAGACACACTTAAAATGCATGTAATTGGAACCACACAAGAAAGAGCAAGAGAAAAGTGAGCAGTGTAAACATGTGAGAAACAGACAGTTGCATATTTTTCAAAACTCAAAAGATTTTAGACCATGGATTAAAGATTTGAAAGTACCAGCGCTATCTCCAAAAACAAACAAACAAAAAATCAGGCACATAATATTCAAAGGAGTGAAAGTTAAAAAAAAAATAATTCAAATCTTAATGATAGATACAAAACAATGAACACTGAATGAACTCTGGATTAAAAAATGAATCTCAGATCCATTGTGCCAAGTGAGAAAAGACAGTGTCAAATGGCTATATAGTGTGAAAAATCTCTTAAATGTCATACTGAAATCCATACAAAACTATAAAAATATATCAGTAGTTTCCAGAGGCTAGGGTAGAAGACAATGTTTACAGAGGGGCACGGAGGTATTTTGGTATGAAATAAAGCAGAAATTTAGTAATTGTTGTTTGATAGTTTGTGCTTTTTCAGAACATACAAACTGTTCAATAAAATATGTATGTATTATTATAAGTTAATTATGCTTAAAAAAACTATAGATGTATAGAAAACACTAAAGCAAAAGTGTCCAGTGGAAGTGATAAAATTTGAATTGAATCTTTAAGATATGATATGATAAATATTTGACATGAAAAAGCCTATTTTAATAAAATTAAATTATGTGTCGGTACTATATTGAATGCTTAATGTTAAACTCTATTCCTGTATTTGTATTCAACCCTGACTATGGGCAGTTCAGCAATAATCCAGTAGTTATTACTGGGATCTTAAAGACTCATATCATTTATTTTTCAACCAAGGAAAATGAGATAAGTTTCTTAATACGTAACACTAGTGGAGAGCTGGAGTTGAAAATCTACCTGAAATTTTTGACTCTATAATGTCTGAAGTAGTTAAAATTAAATCCAAAGATTTTTAAATCATCATTGATTCCAAAATCCCAGGCACCTCTTTCTTTTCCTATATTTGCCACCCACTACTTTAGGAATGCTATTTTTGCAATTCTAAGGCTGAAGTGTCTAGGAAATCTTTACTGCAAGCACTTCAATGCTTGTCACTTTTGATCCTTATGTTTCTGGCACACTTTCATGTAATTAGCAATATAAATGCAGATTTTGTTCAATTCTTCATCTAAAAATCACTAGTTTAGCATAAAGTTAGAAGAAAGTAGGGACTATACCTTGTAAAGCATGGGACACTCTGTTATAGTAAATTCCAAATTATTCTTTCCACCAGACCCTGGAAGAAAAACAATAATGGATCATACAATAGTTTGAAAGCAGCACGAGATACTCATGTCATGACAATGTCTTCTAAATAGTGGCCCAGACTTGGTTCTCTGGAGCATGAGAGCTTTCTGTGAATAGGAAGATTTATTTCATTGTTTTTAGTTGCTTTCTTAGTAAGAGACAGTTTCATATTCATTCTGTGGTCTTGTTTTTGCTTTATCTCCTGTGTCTGTGTGTCCTAAGAATCCGGGCTGCTCTCTGGATATTCATTTTGATCTGGCTTCCTCCCATTAATTTGGAAGACAGAATATCTTTTTAAAAAAGATAGATTTTGGTTCAATTTGTACCACAGCCATTGTGACCTTCATTAAAACTGAGATACTTTTGAAAGAATTTATTCAAGTAAGAATGCCATCAACTAATACAGACTGTGCTCTCCAGATGCTGTTCTCCCTGGTCCCTTGCCTGAGATTTCTTTGTGTCAGACAGACCCATCTTGGTATTTCTATGCTATGTTCTGTATCTCCTGTGAGCTTCCCTAGAACATTCTGTATTTCTCCAAGCTGCATTGTGAGTCCTGGCATCTGACTGTATTTGGCTACTTGGCTCTTTCACTATACGTTAGGGCACTTCTCTAATTGGAAGGGGAGGTCACTGGTAAGAGATTGCATGGGAACTGGGTCATGTTATGTCCCTCAGAACAATCCTTGACAAATTACAGGACATTTCTTTCTTTCTACATAATTTCTATTGCATGGCTCTTTGCAGACTTTTCATGATTGATCTCCACAGATCACTAACAGCTCTCTCCTCTTTGTTTTCACCCCAAAGGTGATAACTCTGTTCTAAGTAGTTTCATAATAATGCACTATGTCTTTATTGTTGTGACTTTTAATCTTATTTCTATTTTCTAATTTTAAAATCAAACAAAAATGACTCAAAACAAAGGCATAGAATTTCAAATCAACATAAAAGGAGATAGCAATGGTTATTATATTACATATTGTTATCTTCAAAGTAGTTGCTAAGATTACAAGATATAGATTTGAAACATGATTGAAAAATAAAAGCACAAATCATTCTTTTGACAAACTAATAGAGATTAGTATATATACTAGATAGATAATCTTTCTTTTCTCCTTTCCACCATCCCAGTTTTCTTTCTTTTGGAGCAGTTTCTTTGCATTCACAAAATCTATTGTAAATTTTGGATCTTATTTACTCTTTCAGTTTTTTATGCTAGGGAGACAATACAATGTTTACACATGTGAGTCTTAATTGTTTCACTCATGACTATGATCTCAGGTTGCATTCATTTATCTCGAGATTGTCCCTTATAGATGAGTATTGCTCCACTGTATAAAAATATCATGTTTTTATTCATTCAGCAGCTGATGGGAATTATGGTTGTTTCTAAGTTTCAGCTATTACAAACTGTGCTTCTATAAACATGGGTGCACATATATTGCTATGCTTTCAATTCTTCTGGGAAAATACCGAGAGTGAGAATAGCTGGGTCGAATGAAATTTCAAACCTAGTTTTTTGAGGAATCTCCACACTGATTTCCATGATGGTTATATCAATCTACACTCCCACCAACAGTGGAGAAGGGTACCTTTTCTCTCATAGCCCCACCAGCACTTGCTACTTGGCTGATTTCTTGATTAATACCCATGCTTTCTGGAGTGAGATGGAATCTGTGTTCTTTTAATTTATATTTCTCGAATCACCAGTGATGTCAAACATTTTTTTCATACATTTATTTGTCATTTGTATATCTTCATCTGAGGTGTGTATTCACTTTAGATGCCCATTTTTGAATTGTGTCTTTGAATTTGGGAGGTCTGATGTTTTTCAAGTATTTATATATTCTAGATGAAATTCTTTTCAGAAGGACAGATGGTAACATTTTATCCCATTCCATAGGTTGTCTTTTCAGCTATTAGTGATTTCTTTTTGTTTGTTTATTGTTTTTTTTTATTTTAAAGAGAACAAAACAAAACATAAAGCAAAGCAAATCAGAACAGAACAATGCAAGCAACACAACTTGAAAACAAGACAACAGGAAATACACTGTTGATTTCCTGTTTCCTTGTTTGATGATTTCTTTTGATGTGCAAAAACTTTTAATAAGATGAGATCCCAGCTGTTGATTCTTTGAAGTACTTCCCATGAAGTTTGCTTCTGTTCATGATATCCTGCCTACCCTATACCTTCAAGATTTCTACCTACCTTTTATTTTGTGGGGGTTAAATTTAGTTTTTCTGTTTTAATATTTAGATCTTTGATTCATTTTTACTTTAGTTTAGTGCACAGTGATAGACATGTGTCTAGTTTTAGTCTTTGGAATGTGGAAAGCCAACTTTTCCAGCACCATTTATTAAAGGGGTTATCCTTCTAGTGAACATGTTTAGCTTCTTTGTCAAAAATAAAGTAGCTGAGTATCTTTGTAGTTGTGTCTTCATCTTTTAATCTGTTCCAATGATCCTCAGGTCTACTTTTTTGGTGTGTTTGTTTGTTTGTTTTTGCCAGAACTATGCTGATTTTATCACAGTAGATTTGTAGTTTAATTTCAAGTCGGGAATTGTGATGTCTCCTTCTTGCCTTTCTGGCAGGATTACCTTGGCTATTCTAGGTCTATTCTGGTTTCAAATGAATTTTAGGAAAGTTTTATCTACATTTGTGAGATATTTTGTTTGTGATTGCATTAAATCTTTATAAAAGCTTTGAAGTTATGGCCATTTCCAAAATATTGGTTCTTCCTACCAATGAGCAAGGTTTATCTTTCCATTTACTGATATCTTCTTAGTTTTCTTTTCCTAAATAGTGCTGTAATTTTCAAGGTAAGAGATCATTTATATCCTTTTTAAGATTGATTCCTAAGTATTTAAATTTTGGGAGAATGCTATTGTGAAAGATATGATTTTCCTAATTTCTTGCTCAATGAGCTTGCTGTTTATTTAGAGGAATACTCTTGATTTTTGAGTACTGATTTTGTATCCAGATACAATACTGAATTTATTAATTCTGGAAGTTTTTTGGTGAAATTTTTGGGTCTTCTATGTAGAGTATCATGTTATTTTTAAGTAAGCATAGTTTAACATCATTCTTTTTAGTCTTATTTCATTTTCTCTTATTATTTAATTGCTCTTCTAGTGTTTCCAGAATATGAATGGTGATAGTGAACATCTTTGTTTTGTTCCTGCTTTTAGATGAAACGTTTTCAGGTTTTGTCCATTTAGTATTATTATGGCTGTTGCTTTGTCATAGATGGCTTTTATCAGATTTGGGTAAAGACCATTTATTCCAATTTCCTTTAGGGTTTTTGTCATGAACAAGAGTTGGACTTAATAAAAGCCTATTCTGCATCTATTGAGATGATAATTGGTTTTTGGTTTTGGCTCTGTTAATGTGATTCATTACATTTATTAATTTACATATGTTGAACCATCCTTGCATTCCTGGGATGAATCCCACTTGGTCATGTTATATACTGTTCTTGATGGTTTACTGCATTCTGTTTGCTAAAATTTTATTGAGGATTTTTGCCTTTATGTTTGTGAGGGAGGTAGGTCTGTAATTCTTTTTTTCATTGGGTCTTTATCTGGTTTTGGTATCAGAATAAAACTTGCCTCCAGTGAGACAAGAGTGAAAGGAGAAGAGTTTGAGGAGAACTGACATTAAATCTTCTCTAAATTTCTTATAGAATTCAGTCATGCATCCATCATGATCCAGATATTTCTTTGTTGCTGTTATTAATTACATTTTTATTTCATTAACTGATATTGAATTATGCAATATTTTTATATCTTCTTGATTTGGTTTTGATAATTCATGTGTTTTAAGGAATCTGTCCATCACTTTTGTGTCTTCTATCTTATATGAGTAAAATGTTCAAAGTAGGTGTTGATAACTCTCTGAGTTTTCACCAGATCTGTACTGATTTTACTCTTTTCATTCCTTATTACATAAATTTGAATTTTTTGTTACCGCTTTTTGGATAAGGTTGTCTATAGGTTTATTAATCTTATTTACTCTTTAAAAGAACCAATTCTTCTAGCAGTTTAGTCTTTGCATTGTTTTCTTAGTCTCCATTGTGTTAATTTCTGCTCTGATATTTATAATTTGTTCCCTTCTATGGGTTTTGGGCTTGACTTGTTCTTCTTTCTCTAGAATTCTCTGATGTAGCTTTAGGTTGTTTATTTGTGCCCTTTATGTTTTCCTGATGTGAGAATTCACTGCTATAAATTTCCCTCTTTAGGACTGCTTTCATTGTATGACACAGGTTTGTATAAGTTGTTTTTGGTTTTTTCTTTGATTTCACATTTTGTTTAATTTCCACTTTAATTTCATCTTTGACCCATTAGTTGTTCAGGAGAGTGTTAGTTCCTTTCCATGTGTTTATAGTATCTTTCCTGTTTTTACTGTTATTAATGTTCAGTTTTATTATACTATGGTCAGATAATGTGCATAGAATAATTTCATTTCTTTGTATTTATTAAACATGTTTTATGAGCTAGTCTATGCTCTACTTTAAAGAATGTACCATGTGCAGTTGAGAAGAATGTATGCTCTGATGTTGGCTGAAATGTTCTGTACATGTCTCCTAAATCCATTGGTTCACAGGTTGATTTGTTTCTGTCACTTATTTGCTAATTTTTTTTTGTTTTGTTTTGTTGACCTGTGTCTTTGTGATAATGGATGTTAAGCTTCCCTGTTATATAAGTATTTGTCTTATATAGTTGTGTGCACCTATATTTGGTGAATATATATTTATGATTATTATCCCTTCCTCTTGAATTTTTCTCCTTAAAAGTATGTAATTACTTACTTTATCTACTTTTATCATTCTTAGTTTGAAGTTCACATCGTCTGCAAACAGAATCACATCACCTAAGTTCTTCTGGGTTCCTGTTGCAGGGAGTATTGTTTTTCTATCCTTTGACTTTTACTCTATGAATTTCTTTTTAAGTGAAATGCATCTCTTGTATACAACATATTGCCAGATCTTGTTTCTTGATCTATTGTGCCAGTCTGTTTCTTTGGATTGGTGAATTGAGGTAATTTTAAAAAAAAAATATTTTGAAAGTAGTTAAAATATAAGAGAACAAGACAGAACAAAGCCAATAAAGACAATGCAGTGAAATTGGTACAGAACTTCCCAGTAGGATACTGGAATGGTAGTAATAGGTGCTATGGTATGTCTTGTTATCTTCACAATAGTTGTCCAGTCAATTAGGTATAGGAAAATCAAACCAAAACCAGAACATTATAAAACCAATTGATAGTATTGAATAGAACAAAAGAAATATAACAAAACAAAACACTGAAAACAACCATTGCCTTCAAACAGAAGATAGAAGGAAATCATCCATATTTGCTGTATTGCATATGGTCATACTTTCAAGAGATGCTGAGACATCTATCCCCAGTAGCTACGGTTGGGGAAGGGGGGCGGATTGAGTCTCAGCCTGTGTGCTGGTAGGCTTACAGGAACCACTGGTTCTCCTCCTGGCCCATGCTGGGGGCTATTACCAAGAGGGCAGAAAAGTAAGCAGCCTAAGTCCTACCATGGCTGGATCTCAGAAGCACTGGTACTCCTCCTGGCCCACACTGGGCGCACTTAGCAAGAGGACGGGCAAATAAGCTGCCTAAATCCCACAATGGCCGGATCTTGGGAGTGCTGGTTCTCCAAATTGAGGTCATTTACATTTGTGGTAATAACTTACATGTATCGGTTTGTCTTATCATGTTATCTTCCTGATCTTAGTTCCATATTTTTGCCCTCTGTTTAATTGCTTGCCCTGCTTGGTGATTTGTTTTTGTTATTGTTCTTGGAATTGTAGTCATTTTTGTGTGTCTAGAATATTTTTAGGTACCTTTTGTAGTATGGATTTGGTGGTCATGAATTTCTTAAGTTGTGAACGTATCTTATTTCCCAATTAATTTTGAAAGATAGTTTCACAGGGTGCAACATTCTGGATTGGAAGTTGTTTGCTTTGAGGACTTAAAATACTTCACTCCAAGCTCTTCTTGCCTTCAGAGTTTTCATTCAGAAGTCTGACATTATGATGATGGGCTTTCCTTTATAGGTAATCTGTCGCTTTTCTCTAACAGTTTCACTGTTCTTGTGGTGAATTTCTGGAATCTTGATTATTATATGGGTGAGATTTATTTTGTTTATGTATGGCTAATTGGGATCCTATATGACTCCCTTATCTGTATGTTAGATTCTTTTCCCATACTTGTGAAATTTACTGCCATTATTTCTGCAAGTAGTTTTTTTATGCATTTGTGTTGGTTTCTGCTTTTTCATTGATATCAGTTATTCTTATATTATTTTTCTTTGCATCATCTTGTAGCTTTGAAGTGTTGTTTCCTGACTTTTTTGTTTGTTTATTTGTTTTCATGAGGTCTTTCCTTCATGGTCACTAGCTGTGATCCTGTTTTCAAGGTCTGAAAGTCTGTCTTCAGTTACACTGAAGTTGTATTGCCAATTTTCAATGCAATTTTTAATTTCCTGAAATCTGTTTAAATCTGTTTCACATATTCTGTTTCTTTCCTAGGTTAAACATTCATGATTTCATTTCTTTTTTATCATCATCTATTATTTTATCTATCTCTGCTCTATATGTGCTGAGCATTTCATTAAAAAATGTTGACATTTCTTTTTTAAACCGAGACTGCTTCTGATCTGATTTCCTTTGTTGCTTCAGGGACTTGGATCTTTATTTAAATTGCCATCACTTCAGAAATTTCAGGTGTGTATCTCCCATTTTCTCCTATGTGAAGCACTTCTGACTTGTTCTGTGTGGGCTGGAGGTCTGGGATCGCATTTTGTCTCTTCATTTTGCCATTTTTTGGGTTCCCGCAATGGCTGAGATGATGGAAATGATCATCAGGCACAGTTTACCTAGGCTCCCATAATGGCAGAGACAATGGGAATGTTGTTTATAATTTTTGTACTAGGACCTTTTAAAACCCTCCTTCTAATTCCTGTCTGATATAGGTCCTGCCTGATATATAAGCTGCGTGGCTCCTAAGATTATCTATCATTTACACTGTCAAGACCAGGTTCAAACAAGACAGAAGACAACCAAAACTAGGGAAAATATGAGGTGTCAATTGTAGACCAACTTTGACCCTTTTCTGTCAGGTTCAGTGGAGGAAATGAGAAGAATATAGATCAGGGTAATTAGCAAGGTTTGTTTATATGCATAAAATAAATGAAGGGAATCAAATTATTTCATGTTGAATGTGCTTTGTAAAAAGTGAAAGATAACCTCACCTTAGTATAAATGAAGGCTATGAAGATGGGGAGAAATTACTTATTATGATGCAAGCTAAAATGGTAGAAAATTAACAGTTATTTCCAAGGCAATTTTCAGAATAAATTTAGTAATGAATAATTTACACCTGCTAGGAGGGAAGGTGATGATTGTATATTTAAGGGAGAAACATTCATTAAATATAACTGTGAAGATAGTATTTCTTAAACTAATATATATAGCAGCATGCCATACAGCCTTCCAGCAGAAATTTTGCCAACAGGCCAGGAAGACATATTACATAAATACTTCTTAATAGTAAGCCTTTGGTGATCTTTGATAAATTGTGTCATTAACTCCAGTAGAGAGTAGCAGTATAGTTAAGGGAAACTACTGGCTAGGCATATTTAAGAGATGATGCCAAATTTAAGGTAGAATAGGATTAAAACAACGTTAAATCCATTTCAGTTATTTTCAATCTGTTTTTATCAGATTAACTTATGCTGTGGATATCTCACTTTGTAGGTCAGATAATGTGCATAACTCAGATTAAAATGGAAGAAATTGAAGGCTATATGTAGATAACTTGTATTCATGTAATTCTTAACCTGACAATGACATAGATGTGGCTATTTAAGAAAGTCCCATTTAGCACTTTTTATTGGTCTTTTCTTCAAATAACTAAATACACATTCGGGAATAAAAAAATGTGTCATTCTTTTAACTTTTTATTGTTATATATTTGTGAAACATATCGATCACATTCATCATAAGAAATTTGTACCAATACATAATATATTTTAATTCTTTTTTCCCATTCTTCTCCCCTCCCTTTAATCCTTCTTCCCCTTCTCAATTACAAAATCTTGAACAAAACTGGACACACAAGTTTAAATAAAACATTGTTTAGCTTGTGTGAGGAGCATAAAGGGTAAATAAGACAGATACTGGGAAGTAAGAATTTGCTCAGATGGGAAGAAAACCAAGGGAGGGAGGAGAGGAAAAGAAAGAAAGGAAGAAAGGAATGAAAAAGAGATTAAAATGAGAAAAATGACAATAGATACCTGCTTTCAAGGATGATCTTTATTGATTAAGGACTATCACTTTACAATAGGAGACTTAGGAATAATCCATGAAATCAATGAATATGCCATTTATTATTTGCATTTGTTTCAAAATAGCAAATCTCTCCTTGTGTACTCACACATGAGTTGTGGTTCCTATCTCAACAGAGAGCTTATATGAAAATGTATCACAATCAGTCGTCGTATGCTCAGTTCTCAGCTAGATTTTTCACCATTGTTTTTTGGAACCTGTTTCTTTCTGTTTCTTGATGGCTTCATGTTACCTGTGTCATTACTATAAGAAGTGCAATTGCCTGCCTCTTTTTCTACTATGTTGTTGTCCCGAATTTTTTTTCTTCTAGTTTCCTATCTTACCCAGAGTCAATTATTACATAAATGTGGATAATAGTGGTGAATACTTTTGTTCTTTATACAGTGCTATATCAATTTTACTCAATACAGAAGAATGCTCTCATCCACAAAATCTTCACCATCCATATTAAAATGCATGTGCAGTTTAGTCTATCTGAATATCTTTACAGTCACCAGAAAATCATATAACGTTAATTAACAAATTTCCATTAGGGTACATACAGAGAACTTGCATACATACAATGAAATACACAAATATATTTCCCATCCAAGAATCTGTAGGATAACAGACCAATTTTCAAGACTAAAGAATGTATATTATGTTTACAGAAAAACAAATAAATATTCAAATAAGTTTAAAAATTAATTATTTGGGAACCCAATTGTAAGCTCTGGCATTTTCAATATATGATCTATTTAACAGAATTATTATCGCTGAAAAGGCAAACATTAATTCAGCTTCTATCATGGAGCAAGAACTTACTCATATTGTCATTGTAAATTATAAGGGAAGAAATTCAGTTCAGCCATATGACTAGGAAGAAATGCAGTATAATCTTTGGAGGAGAATCTCCTCTTTATATATGATTCCTGATGAAACTTTGGGAGATCACTACCAGAGGTACCTTCTAATTTTTTGTATAAATGAAGATAAACTTTCACAAGATAAGTGATAGCTTATTGAGGACTGGTGTTAGCCAGCATATTGCAAGAATCGCAACAAATCTTCCTAATGTTCTGAGACGCTTCAAATTTCAGGACAAAGAGGTGTATAAAGTGGACATATGTCAATATATTAGTTGAACAGTTATGATATAGCAAGTAAGTTATTTGCTCCTTCTGAATATAAGTATTCCTATGAGAATCTGCAAAATTAATCACTAATAATTAGTATTCAATTGTTTTAAGAATTAATGGGATTTCACATGTACTGACCTTAGCACCTAAAATGATCAAAATGAATTGGATGTTTCTCTTTACTTTTTGCACTAAAATATTTTGAAATATTTTGCCCTTGGTGTTTAATTCTCACTATCCTACATTCTTAATACTCACCATGACTTTTATTCTACTTGTTCTAGGAAACTGCCTCAAAGACCAACTCATTCTTGAAGTTCTTCTGGATTCCCTTCTCTGGTTTTACCTTCCACTGCTGTCATTAACATTCTATTCATACCTCAGGGGAGGGTACTATATGACATTGGACTTGAGTTGTCTTTTAAATATACTTTTCATCTAAATAAATTTTAGATATTTCACTAATATTTGTCTTTGAGGATGTGGGACTTGCTTTGAACCTTGAAGAATAAGAATTATTTAGATTGATCATATAAATAGAACAGAAGCCAAGAAACAGTATTAAAAATAATCATCTTTTAAAGAAATGGGAAATGACAGTGCAATGCTGATCATCTATATCAATAAACAATCATTAGTAATCATCAAGCAATTGTAATTTGTGATGAGCAAGATACTTTGTTAGGAATTAATTTGTGAATGATGTGTGCTCTCTCTGAATATGTTTCTATGACATCGATTTTCTATTTTAATCCTAGTAGAAGAGGGCTTGCACTAATCTGTCTACATTCTCTCTATTGCCATGAATTCTATGGTGATTATTAAGCCCCTTCAAAAGCAAACACTAATTTCTATCCTATTTCAAATAATCCATCCCTAGCCTGAATAGAACCTTAATTATTTGCACTGTGCTCATATACATATTCCCCCAGGGTCCTAGAATGATGTACCAAAACAATATATCAATCCAAAGAACCTGAATAATTTACTTTCTAAATATATTCTAAAATACTAATTTTATATTGAATAGCAGGAACTTTATTTGGTACAAAGATTATATATAGAATATTATATACATATATAATATTAGAGAGAGAGAGATGTAGATATAGGAGAGAGACTCGAGAGAAAGAGAGAGAGGAACCATCTGAAAAATTCTGACAGAAAATTACATAGCTCAACTACTTACTTCATGCTTCTTTATAAACTCTTGAGTTAAAAATAAACTTGCTTTGGTGTGTAAGAACTCTTCATTGGAAAAAATCTGGAAGTCTCTCTTTGACTACTCGTGTGCTAAGCTAATGTATTTTCATTTTAGACTTACCCTATCAGATCATCCAAAAGCTGTATTGAAATATGGTTACATGGTGAAAGCCCTGCTGAGAGATGAAAACACACAGATTATCTGATGGTGAGTCTGAGATTGTGGGTTAAAAGATGCTCTGGATTCCTCTGTGGGGTCATGAATTTCGTGTAGATGCACCATAAGCTGTTGCACATGCCAGTCAGGATAAATTAGGTTAAGGCTGCTCACAATTCCATATCTCACTGCAAAGCTATAACATTTTTTGTGTGACTATGAATTTCTCTTCTTTCTTTCTTTATTTTTACCTTTAAAATACCCTTTTATTTTATTTTCTTTCTGAAGTGACGGGATGTAGGAATTCTGTCACATTTAGTATCTGCTGTGAACCACTAAATTACATTCCAAGTTCACCATGCGTTTTTTAAAATTGAAATTTATTGGTACAACTTAAATGTAGATAATTATATTATTCATTATAGGACATTTATACCTGTACATGACATATCTTGATTCCTGTTTTATTTATTCCCCTCCTCATTCTTTAACCTCCCCAATCCTCCTTATTTACAAAAGATTTCTTCTATTTTACCTTTTTTCCTCTGTTTTTTTTTCTTTTTCTTCCTTTCCAGTTCCTCTCCTCTTCCCCTAGTACCTGCCCTATTTAAACAATTTCTTCCTATTTCACCATATCTATTACATATTTTGTCCTTATTTACACTTGCAGTTTCTCGGAATGTAAGGGCAAAATTATATATGTAAAACAATTATATGATTAGTAAAAGCACAGTTACCTAATGACACATTTAGAAACATGTTATAGCAAGTTAAAATCAAATAACAGCCTCTGCCTATGCTTCTGCTGCCTGTCACATAAACACTGCTAAATTCAGTCAATCTTGAAAGTTGGGGTCTAGCTGTTTTTCTTCTGATAATGTGCTGGGCCAATTTGACTATTCTCAGCTTGTATTTCCCTTAGTTAAAAGTATATATTGCTTCCAACAGTCTTCAAGGACTTTGGTTAGGATGAAGTAACCCAGTCAAGCACACTTCACTCTGCTTGTTCCATGTGAACCCCATCACCTCATCCCTAGGATGTTCCTATGTATGACAAAAAATTCCTTTCAAGCAAATGTATGTAGAGTCAGTTTGCCTTACAATGTATGACTAAATTCAATTCATGTAACCAATCACGTCAGAACCTGTCATGTGCCTTGTATTTCCTGCTTGCATACTAAAACTGTATTCCACCTGAATCCTTGCTGGTGATTTGGACAGTACTGTTTTCTAGCCCACTCGTGTTATGATCAAATAAAATTGCCGTCTAGATTTCTCAGTGCAAATAGTCTTCCATACAGTTTGATACTGATTTTTCTGCAACAACACCAGAGAGAAAATGCAATGTATACATGTGTGTCCAATTTCTTTCACTTAAAAGTATGGTCTTGAGATACATCTGTTTATCTAGAAATGTCTCAACTTTGTTCTTCTTTATGCCTGAATAATATTCCTTTGCATAAAAAGCCACTTCTTCTTTATCCATTCATGGCTTGATGGGCATTTGGGTTGTTTCCAAGCATGTTGGTTACTTTTATCTCACAGCTGAGACAAAATACTCAACACCTAAACATAAGGAACATTTATTTAGTTCACAATTTGTGGAGATTTCAGTCCATAAACTGCTGACTCCACAGAAGTGTGGCATGGTGAGAGGCAACAATTCAAGGCAGCAAAAGACAGCAGAAGCAGCAAGAACAAAAATAGGGGAAAGTAAGACTCTTTTCTCCATTATATTGTAAGCAGGCTAGCTGTCCCCAGATGGGTGTAGCACTCACGCTATCTGCGTGCCCTCCTCCTGCACTAGATCAGGATGTTTATAATATGAGGCCCTGCCCCCCTGATAAGTCACTTCATTTCTAAACTCAAAATGACACAATGAACATCCTAGAATGGTGAAGGAGTGTCCTCTACACACCAGGATGTAGACTGCTAAGTTACTGAGTTAAGCTTCTAGAGTTCTCAACTTAACAGAATGTATCAACCCTTATTCCAAGGTTTAGCTATCACAAACTGTGCTGCTGTAAACAAGGGTCTGGATGCTTCTAACTCTTTTGGAAAACAAGGGAAGAAGGGAAATAGCTGATTCAAATGGGACGTCATAGTTTTTGCAAAATCTCTGCACTAATTTCCACAGTGGTTGCATTAGTTGACACTTCCATCAACACTGGAGAAGGGTTTCTTTTTCCTCATAACCCACCAACATTTGTTATTGATTGATTTCTTGATAGCCTCCATTGTTTCTGGAGTGAAATGGAATCTGAGCATTGTTCTAATTTTCATCTCTTGAATGACTGGTGACATCAGGCATTTTTTTTTACATATATTTATTTGCAATTCATATTTCTTCACCTGAGAAGTAGGTGTTCATATCAGATTAACATTTTTGGATTTGGTATATAAATTTGGATTTTTTAGCATTTTTATAACTTCTTGATTCAGTTTTGGTAATTCATATATACCTAAGAATGTGCTCATTTCTTCTGTTTTTCCTTTCAGTAGGATAAAGTTTTTTAGAGATATTGACCTTTGGATTTCGGAGATTTCAACTTTTTCATTCCTAATTGCATGGATTTGAATCTTTGTTTCCTTTTTTAAAAATATTGGCTTCTTGATTTTATTTAATATTTCAAAGCGCCAACTCTTCTATTGATTCATTGTATTGTTTTATTAATCTTCATTGCATTAATTTCTGCTTGATTTTTATAATTTCCTTCCTCATATGAGCTTTGAGTTTCACCTGTTCTTTTGCTAGAAGTTTGAGGTTACTAGTTGTTTATTTTAGCTCACTTTGTTTTTCTAATGTGAGAGTTCACTGCTATAAACTACCATCATAGGAGTGATTTCATTGTGTCCTCTAAGGTCTCATATGTTATACTGGCATTATCATTTAATTAGAAATACTGTTTAGTTTCATCCTTAGTATCATCTATGACCCACTTATTGTTCAGGAGGGTGTTAATTTCTATAAGTTCATGGAGTTTTTCTGGTTTCTTATGCCACTGATTTCCAATTTCATTGCACTATGATCTGAGAATACAAATGGATTAATCTCATTTCTCTTGCATTTACGTATGCATATTCTATAAGCTAGCATGTGGTCTCTTTTGGAGAATGTCCCATAAGCAGCTGAGAAGAATGTGTAGTCTGTTGTTATGTGTCAGATCAATCTGTAGATATCTAAAAAGTCCAGTGGTTCACAAGTTTGGTTCAGTTCTGATATTTTTTTGTTGATGTTTTTGTCTACTTGATCTTTCTATTTGTGATAGTGATATTTGGCATCCTCAGTTATAATTATGTTATGCTTGTTTGATTTTTTTATGTCTGTTGATATTGTTTCACATAGTTCAGTGTTCCAGTATTTGATGAATATATATTTATGATTGCTATCTTTTCTTAGAGTTCTCCCTTAGCAACAGGTAGTGATCGTTTTGATCAGTCTTTGCTTAAAGTTTACATGGTATGCAAATAGAATAGCTACCCTTATTTTTTCTTGGATCCTTATGCATAAAACATTACTATTCATCCTTTGACTTTCATCCTTTGACTTGAAAGCCTATTAATTTATTTATTTTGAGTTAAATATATTTCTTATAGCCATATATCTTTGGATCATGTTTCTTGATCCATTCTGCAGGCTGTTTTTTGTTGATTGGTGAATCAATACCATTTTCCTTGATGGTTATAACTGTTATGAATTGGCTTATCTTTGTCATTTTATTTTCCTGTTGCTGATTCCTTGTCTTTCCCTCTGTTTAATTGCTTGTCCTTACTTCTGGGCTCTTTTTATTGACTTTTGATTGTAGTCTTCTTTATCTCTTTCTAAAATATCCTTCACAAACCAGCTTTTAAAGCTGGTTTGGAGGTTATGAAAACGCATTCCAACCCAGAATGATGTATCCTGAAAAATTATCTTTAAAAATTAATGGAGAATATGTTTGTTTCAGAACCTGAAATATTTCATTCCAAGTTCTCCTTGACTTAAGGTTTGTGTTGCGAAATCTGCTGTGATCCTGTGATTTCCTTTGTAAGAGATTATTTTCTTTTCTTTAACCACTTTTAGCATTCTGTTCTTGTGCTGAATTTCTGGAGTCATTATTATTATGTCCCTTGGTGTAGATTTATTTTGGTCATGAGCAATTATAGTTCTAATGCTTCACTTATCTGTGTATCAAATTGTTTTTCCCTCTTTGGGAAATTTTCTGCCATTACTTCTGTGAGCATTTTTTTTTTAATGTTGTTTGTTTTGTCTCTTACTTTTTCAATGACTCCAATCAACCTTATATTGTTTGAATCATGTTGCAGCTGTTTGTTTGATGTCTCATGTTTCCTTGCTATTTTTTAAGAAATCTTTCTTTTCATAATTTCTGACCCCAATCCTGTCTTACAGATCTTATATTCTGTGCTTACAATAGATCAGTTGGCTCATACAATTTCAATGGAATATTTTATCTCCTGGATATTGCTTTGAATCTGTTTCAGGGATTCTGTTTTCTTCCTGTGTTGGGTATTTTTCCTATGTTGGGTATTTCCACATTTCCCTAAGTGCCTCTATGTTATTTTTAAAATTGTGTCACTGAGCAAATCCTTCACTTTGTTTATCTTTTTTACTTGAGAGATTATTTTGATCCAATTTTCTCTATAACTTCATTCATATGTTTTTACTTCTAATACCATTTCAGAAATTCAGAAGGGTGGCTTCTGATTTCCTCTATCTCATTGTCCCCTGAACTTTTCCTTGGTGGGCCGGTGGGTCTGTAATTGTATTTTCCTTCACACTTTGCCATTTTCCATTGTTTTATTTTAATTTTTCTCTTTGTTGATCCTTATAAAATGAAAATGGTAGGTAGCTTTAACACTAGTATTGAAATTTCCCCAGGAAACTTCTGTTCCTCAGAGGTGTCCTCTAGGCTCCTGGCATTTGTTTATGTCTCAAGATCCTATTTTCTAAATTTATTAGGGATGAAAAATTGTTATCTATTTAGCTCGGTAAGAGTCTTTTATTACTAGACTATGGTGATGATTACGATCTCAGACAATCATAGTATTGTTGCATGAAGGAAAACAACTGATTACAACCAGTATGACACCCTGACCAAGTAGTACAATTAGCAATAAACAATAACACCAACCACAGGCTAGCAATTGACAAAATATAGTAACTATTAAATTGGTACCTTTATTCTTTGTAACAAGATTTATAGTTATTCAACAAAATCCAGCATAAACCAGGAAATTGTATGCTATGAGTTTCCCCGCTCAGGGTGAAATTTAATGACAGGTGAAACAAAAAGAGATATTGAGTGAAATGTAGTAGAATCCAGGCAGAAGAACAAAAGATGATCTCTCACACTTTGGGAAACTGGATAAGATGATGTGGGAAAAGGAGCAAAGAGAAAACAAAAGAATATTCAAGTTTACTAGATAGACTAGAGACAATGATCACTCACATGAAAATATTTTTTAAAATCAAGAAACATTTGAGGAAAGATAAAGAAGTTGAATTAAACAAAACAAATACTAAAAGTAAAAACTTAAATAACCAAAAATAGATCTCATCAGGTGCCCTCTATTCTGTATTAATGCCCAAGTCAGAATTTAAAACCTGTGGAGGGTAACCCCTGCCAAGTCTGCAGTATTATTAGTGCTCAGTGCAAGGCTGACCTTGTCCTCCAGATGTGGGGCGTGGGGCCAGTCTTCAGTCAGCAGCTTTCTGGATATCCCTCATTGTGTGCCTAAGTCCCCTTACCCTGTTTGTCTCTGTATCACTTGTGTAGTTGCTGTGGTGCCCTCAGTCAGAGATAGCTGAAGCTGCTCCCAGTCCTGTGTATAGTCAGCCCCTCCCAGCCCTTGAGAGCCTTCTCAGTTCCACAGAGTTAGCATGTCTGTCTCCTCTCACACTGCTGGGAATGGGAGCAGGCGGTAGTGACTTTCTACTCATTTCAATGCTGTGGTGTAAGGATGCTTAAATCAGGGAGCAAAGCAAGAAGGATAGTGCTGTTTTACTAACCACCTCCACTACTACCACTGCAGGCGCTAACCTTGCTGTCCTTAGAATTTTCTATGGTGCATGGCAAAAAAAAAAAAAAAAAAAAAAAAAAAAAAAAAAAAGAAACCTAGCAGTTCATTGGACAGGAAGCAGCTCCCTGGATGCTCTTGGAATTTGTTTATGTCCTTGTGTGTGCCAGTAAAATTTGTTCCCAGATTGCAACGTTCTCTGTTTGGAAGAAAGCAAAAGAGGCAAAGGACATTATATCCCAAATTTGTCCTGTGTGGCTTGGTTTGCCCCACTGTTGCAGTACTTCAATTATTTGAGATCTTCCCAGAATGGTGGTTTCTACTCCATATGTATGTGGCTTTCCCACAGGCAGCTCTATGGGCTGCTTCACCATTTTATAAAGTCCTACATGTATGTTTTTCTTTTCTTTTCTTTTTTTTTTTTTTTTTTTATTTACAAGTCTCCAGTTCCAGACTGATTTTGGCATCCAAATGTATGTCCCACCCATTTCTTCCAATTACTTGAATAAGTAGATGATTTTCTTTGCATTACCCCACTGTGGCTCTTATTGAGTCATGTTGCATCTTTGAATTTGTTTCTAAAACATCCACACAAGCCACTCTGAAGATGTCTTCACTTGCTCTAATCTCAAAGTGTCAGTATCAGAGACTGGAGTTTTCTCCAGGCTTTAACACTTTGTCCACTTGGAGACCATTAAATACGAGTGAGTTCCCATCAAACCTGAGATGCTGAGGTCAACTGCACAACAGCATGTGCTATTCCTTGCCTGTTATCTTTCGTTATTCAGGTGCTTTCTTCTCCCAATTTTCTACACTCAATTTTACAAGAATGTTTATTTTTAAAAGACAACCTGGTTAATTCTGGATGCGCATCTCTGGATTTTGCTGAGTCTTGTTCTGTATATACACTTCATTTCACTCTCTTTATTGCCCTTTTTTGGCATTGCATTTTTGCAAATTGAAGGTTTATAAAATCTGCATCATGCAAGCTTATCAGCTCTACTTTTTAAAGAACTCAGGTGATTGCTAGCATTTTCAATAACAGATTTTTTAAATTAAAGTATGTAAATATTTGAGACATAATGTCATCACTCATTTGATAGATTGTAGTATTATGCAAACATAACTTTTATACGCACAGGGAAACCAAAAGCTGTGTGACTCATTTTAATGTTGAAAAGAATAATTTATATATTTAGCTTATTAGTAAGGCTGCTAGTTAGTGAATGGGTCTGAGGTAGAGAGGGGTGACCATTCACGCTGATAAAAGTAAAGATTACACAGAGTACTAGGATGTTAGATAAAGAATGAATTTGCTCAAACGCATGGCATGTAGCCCACTCCTTACTAAGATCCTGAAGGGCAGTGCAGCCAATCCTAGCAAAGATCGTGAATTTCCAGGAAATTAGAATACAAATTAACCAGTTCTTTTTGGAGCTCAGTTTACTGTAAACACTATGTGAAAGCACTATACTAGAAAGCCTGAGTCCCAATTAGTCATTTTAATTTCAAAGAGCCACCTGTAATAGATGACAGCTAAACAGTTCAGTGAGTCCTGTACCCTACTTGTCTATAATTCTAAATTGAGAAACCATGCAGCCACCCCATTCAGATTCTCTCCTGAAAGTCCAGGGGTAATAAACCTTCATATTTCCAATAAAACTTTCCTAACCTTCTTCTTTGGTTTGCAAGTTCATTCTTCAGTGTTTGTGGAACCACGGACCTGAAAAGATGTGATATTCACTCTGTTTCAGTGGTCTGGAACATTTGCAACATCTGTGAAGCACACCTGTATTAGGATTTAGCGAGATTTTCCAGAGACTCTTGCCATAGACATCAATTAGCAACTCAGTAGAAAGTATATTATTTTTACCCCCATACCTGAAGAACTCCGCATATGAGAATCTTTGTATAAAATGAGAGCAGCTGATAAAGTTATTCTGGCAACCATGTTTACACAAAGGTATGTTTAGCAAATGAGTACTGTAACATGTACTGCACTACTTAATTAAAGTTTAAATTTGGGCAGATTCCTTAAGTAAACCCCACTTTCCTCATTGGCAAAATGAGTACAAGATGACCCCAGGGTTATCTCTCCTTGTCTCTCTGAGAATGTTTTATAGGGCAAAGTCTCAAGGTGAGTACAATGTGGGGAAAACTATATGAAACCAAAAAGATTACAAGTATAGCTGCTTAACTAATATGGATCCAATAAGGAAGTGGGGTGTGGAGCAAAGGCACATAGATGACATCATCAGCCTTGGTTGATAATCTATAGTCTTAACTTTGTCTTTAGTCTGAGTGTTAGTACTCTTAA
This sequence comes from Cavia porcellus, assembly GCF_034190915.1. Classification (NCBI taxonomy): domain Eukaryota; kingdom Metazoa; phylum Chordata; class Mammalia; order Rodentia; family Caviidae; genus Cavia; species Cavia porcellus. Next base: position 33,901,551 of record NW_026947501.1, read on the forward strand.
TCTTGGTCTTGGCCTTAGCCTAGACTTAGTTTTAGTGTTAGTGTTAGTTTCATTGGATTACAAGACGGTGTCTCTATGAAAAATTCCAAATAGTTGGGACTCACACAGTGTAATCTTTTTTTTTTTCTTTTCTTTTTTTTTTTTTTTTTTTTTTTTTCATTTAAGAGGAAAAAGAGAAAAACACAAAACAAACCAAAGCGGCGTAAGGGTACACGCAATACAGAACTACAAAACAAAACAAAACAAAACAAAACAAAACAAAACAAAACAAAAAACCATAACAGTAAGAAATTACCTGCTAGTAGATTACACACTATTTTCTTGAAAATAGTTCCTCAAATCACAGTATCAAAGAACACAAGGTGGACATTCAAACAGGGAGACTGCAAACAGCTGTGTTCAATGTTCCAAAAACATTGATAAAGTCAGCTATTTAACACCCCCAAACACACTTGCTGTTATATCCGTTAGAGCTCCTTTTCTTTTTTTTTTTTTTCCCTCTCTTTTTTACAACAAAATTTACACATCTTGGATTTTATTACTCCTTAGTGCTTATTACTTTCTTTGGCGGGGGGGAAGAATACAGTCAAATATGGCAAAACAAAGCTGTCAGTCAATACCAAGGATAGACGTAGCACATGGTGTAGAACAGAGTACAAGTTTATCAACAATGGTTATCAACGTTGTCCCTTGTTTCCTTAAAAAGAATTGTCTATCTTATTAGATATTATAAAGTTGGACAAAACAGTAGAGAACAAGACCAATAAAACTTAGGCATTGTAAACATTACAGGACTTCCAAAGAAGACAATAGTCAAACCAGAATGGGTATCTTATTGAATCTTATTGTCTTCAAAGTAGTTGCCTATGTCTTCAAACTTGATACTATCATATAGAATGGAACAGAGTCTAATCAGTCAAAACAAGATCGTGGGAGTACTACAGGACTTCAAAACAAGTTAATAGGAAATCGAAAAGAGTTACTATTTATATATCCTAATTTTTTTGAATTTTTTCTTTAATTAAGACAAACATAAGAAATGACTAAATAATTTTTTTTGAAACAATAAGGGGGAGATTGAGATAAAACAGGACATAACAATATAACAATAGAGGTCACAGCATGACTGTTTCAATAACCTAGTACTTCACCACCTTATAACCTGAGATGAATATGCAATTCTCAGATGAAGAAATGCAAATGGCAAATAAATACATGAAAAAATGCTCATCATCATTGGTCATTAGAGAAATGCAAATTAAAACCACACTGAGATACCATCTCACTCCTGAAAGAATGGCCAGGATCAAGAAAACCGACAACAAATGCTGGAGAGGCTGTGGGGAAAAAGGAACTCTCCTGCACTGCTGGTGGGAGTGTAGACTGGTACAGCCTTTGTGGAGATCTGTCTGGAGATTTCTCAAAAAGTTGGGACTGGACATCCCATTTATTCCAGCTATTCCACTTCTAGGCATATTCCCAGAAGAACTGAAAGCATCATACCACAGTGATATATGTGCACCTATGTTTATAGCAGCACAATTTGTAATCGCCAGATCTTGGAAACAACCCAAGCACCCATCAACTGAGGAATGGATAAAAAAGTTGTGGTATTTCTATACAATGGAGTATTATTCAGCTATAAAGAAGGATCACATTGAGATATTTATCAATAAATGGGCACAGCTTGAGACCATACTCGTAAGTGAAATAAATCAATCTCGCATGTGTGAATACCGAATAGTTTCCCTAATGTAAGTAATGATTCAAATATATAAAAATATGTGGTAATCATGATTCCCCATTAGGTGGCCTTGAAGCCTTATAAAGTTTTCACTCATTAATTAGAAAGGCTTTATTCTGGGCTTCTTGATATGAAAATATTTGAAGCTAGAGTATATGAAGTTCTACCCAAATATTTCAAGGAAAAAGACACTATGGTAACTACTATTAAGTCAGGTTATAAGGTGGTGAAGTACTAGGTTATTGAAACAGTCATGCTGTGACACAGTGTAATCTTACATTTCCACTCATCCCTTAGGGAAGTGAGTAAATCTGGCCATTGAGATTTTAACCTCAAGATATTATCTTCTTCAAATATGTTTCCAGCTACAGATCTGACCTCTACCTTTCACTGACTTCCTTGGGAGCCCAGCCCCTTTCTGACTGTACATTAATTTTAGTCTAACTTAGTTGCCTATAAATCTAGGACTGTATTTGTAAAACATTTTCTCATTAATTTCGTGTTCTGTTTTCAAGTTTGTTTTTAAAAACTTCATTTTTTTATCACCCTAAATTTTAAACACTTATTCTGAAAATGTTATTATGTTTGGAACCTTCCACAAGACATGCATGTGTAGATCCTATTGTCTTCTCCACTGGGCAATTAATTGTATGGAAAGCCTTTTTTTTTTTTTTTTTTTTCTTTTTCTTCTTTATACCAGGAAATGAACTCAGGATCATACACTTGCCAGTCAAGTGCTATGCCACTGATTTATATCCCTGGTCCAACCCAATTTTATGGAAAATTTTTCCTATACCTTCAAATTTGACTAAACAGTACAAATTTGATAACTTCATTCTATAATTTTAGCCCTACACTTTTCTTTCTTTACAAACTGTCTTTCCATTGTTCTCTTCATTTTTAGCTTGCTTTTCATTTTTCAGGTTCAGATATTTAAACCATTATGCAACTTTGCCTGTATTTCACGTATGTATGTATGTACGCATGCATTTTTGGGCACTGAGTTTGAACCAGGGAATTTCATACTAAGTTACATCCCCAGCCCTTTTTATTTTTTATTTCGAATCGGGGTCTCACTAAGCTCCCTAGAATAGGTTCGAATGTGTAGTATTTCCACATCTGCCTACCAGAGTGCTGGAATTTTAAGTGTGTGCCACCATGCTTGTTCCTATTCTCTCATGTGCTCTGTTTTGTGGCTGTATTGCAATGCAGGGGTTCTTTAGCAATACAGGGGTTCCTGGGGTCTCTGTTCATGCTTCTCTTTGTTGCAAATAGAACACTGTACCTCAACAAGAGAGTGAAAAAAACAGAACACTTACCCAGCCTAAAATCATTAGCTTTTTGACTGACCTTCATTGTCAGTCTTTAGAACAATGATTGCCATCTTTCTTGGCACAAGCTAAGCTAGATTTTTTTCTGTCACAAAATAAGAATCTGAAAACTTTTTTTCTCAAAATGGATTGATTCAATATTGGTGTGAATATTGAATTTTGATTGAATCAATCAAAATGGATTGATTCAATTGGTGTGATAGACGAAACCCAAAGCAGGAAATAAGATTGTTCAATGCAAGATGTTCATGCTAGTTTTTAAGATATTGCTACTCAGACATTTTTTTGAAAGTGTAAAAATTCATGGTAGCCCTTACATGAATGAGAATGGGACATAAGCGGAAGGGTAATCTTTCCACCATGAGAAGACAATACTATTTTGTAGGATAGCATTTGAGCGTTATCCAGAATATTTTTTAAATACTTATAGCTTTTAGATTTGTATTAATACTTAAAGCAATGACAAAAGTGTAAAATGTGAGATGAATGAAGTTTATTTAAATGACTACTGAAGACAGTAATAGTTAAAGAATTTTGTTGCTTTGTGATATGGTTGCAAAGGCTAGAAAGCCATTCTAAAACCTCAATGAAAATATCTCTGTTGATCAAGTATCTAGTAGTTAAACAAAAGGTGCAATTGTTGAAATATATTTCTTCCAGGGATTTTCCCATTTCACATAACATGTAATACTTAAAGGAGTAGCATAATTTTTATACTATTTAGCAAGCCATCCTCATCTGTGAATCAGTTAGTTCTGGTCACTGTAAATCCAATAGCCAGAGGAAAAAAGATAGGAACAAGAGGGAAGAAAAAAAGTATGGAATTGTTTTAATTATCTTAATTACACTTTTGTTGTTGGGACCAAATACCCAAGATCCACAATTTAAAGAAGGGAGGTTTATTTTGACTCATGGCTTTTAGAGGATTCAGGCTGCCATCAGTTGGTCCCAAGGCAGAGAGTCTCCTGTAGGAAAGCTGTTTGCATCATGGGGTCAGGAAGCAGAGAGAGGAGAGGGGCCAGAGAGGAAGCCAAGATAACAATCTCCTCCTTTTAATTACTGTTTTTTTTTTTGTTTTTTTTTTTGGGTGACAAAGTGAATAATACACTGATTTTTGCCACTTAAGAGTTAGGATTGATAATTCTGAGTCCTAATCCAAATTAGCTCTACCAAGTGATTAGAGCTTTTGTAAGGATCCAGTCAGGAAACAGCATCCACACACTATTTTAAGTGCAGATTTTAAATATAAAACATTGTTAACTAGGTCCATTATTGTCAAGTGGATAACAGCAAAAGGTACATATCATATGGATATTAAGGAGGGAACACCTTCTATGAGTGGCATTATTAAAACATAATTGCTTAGAGAAAGCTGCGACTCAGCACACAAAGGATGGCTGGTGTCTCTGAATTTGAAAGAAGAGCATCATGAAACTGGGACCCCAATATCTGAGGTGCAAATGGATGCTGGATGGCTACTGATACTCTGAAGTTTGGGAAGCCTCTGCCTAGGGCAGGGCTAAGCCTCTGGTGAGAAGATTCTGGCTTCCTGATATGAGTCTGAGGTGAGCACAGGTAAGATAGATCTGTAAGTGTTGGAAAGCTGTAAACCAAATTCATCTCCTGTTGGGGGAGGAGTTGCTGCTGTGGCACTGAGGCATCCCTGGGTGCCACTTACAAACAAAAAGAAAAAAAAATCTGCTTCTGTTTCAGCCTTGAGCTTCTCTCTACCTCCCTCTGCTGGTAGAGTTTTACAGAATTAGCTGTCAGGATTACAGAGTTCTAGGTGAGAAGTTACAATACAATGATCAACTCTCAAAATCAACACACATGGGTCAGTTTCAGAGCTTTTCCTTACAGATCACCTGACCATGACCTGGCCATGAGTGACACGTCATGATGCAAAAATTGTACGACTCTAGCTAAAGTATAGTTACTTTATACTACTAAGATCAGGTTTGGAGTCCGTGGTTCATTTTCTAAAATAAAACATTATTATTCACAGAGTCCGAATAAAATTCAAGTTGAACTCAAGAATTAGCCGTCCATATGTACACGACACTAAAACCTGCATAGCTTATAGTAAATCCAGCATTTGTTAACTATGAATCATAGTTAACTGTGCAAGGAGAAATAACTACGAGAGAATATGTTGCATTAACACAATGAAAATCACTGTGATACAGAAGTCAGGGTTCATTTCAAAGGCATTCTGCACAGTAGATTTGTTTTTACTCACAGTTTTTTATTGAATTTCCTTGGCTTTTTGGTAAAAACTGTCTCAGTGTGAAGAGTGGAGATAAAATGGTCTTTCAGGCTTTTAACAAACTCTGATTATTTTCTACATCGTACGACAAATCTAAGAAATGCTCTCAAATTATCCCTCCTCCTGGTTACCTCAAATTCTTTTCAAATCCTTAATCAGCCTGTAACATTTTTTTCCTTTTTGTTTGTGCAACACTGAAACAAGCGATAAAAACAAGGCTAACATCTGATAAGTTAACACTAACCTGCTAATGTTATTTTTAACTGATATATGAGAGGTTGGATGGGTGGATGAATGAATGGGTAGATGGGCAGAGAGGTGGACATATGGATGTATGATTGAAAAAAGGAATAGGTATAGAGCAATCTTTAGAACTGCACATGAAGTACATGAATCTATCACAATTCTTCACTTATAAATTGAGAAATGATATGATAATTTATGTATCAAGTTGAGTGGGTCACAGGGTACACAGATAAAAATGCTCTGGATGTTTCTGTAGAGAAATTTTTTATTAACAATGTTTCAACTGGTGGAGTTAGTAAATCAGAGGACCCTTTCTTATGGGTGGGGCTCAACTAGTAGAAGAAAAATCTGAATAAACAAAAATGTTGACCTTTCCCTGTATTGGAGAGAATTCTGTCTTCCTTTCAAACTACAGTGTTAGCTTTTATGTACTTTAAACTCCTGCTAAAACACTAGTTTTAAGCCTTTCAAGCTTTATAATGGCATTGGTACTGGAGTATTTTTCTCAGGACTTGGGATTGTAGCTATACTATTAACTCTCTGAGTCTTCAGAGTCTGTGTAATTTTTGTGTATGCCAATGCTTTGTTTCAAGATACATACTATCATAACATTCCATTCTGTAGATTCAGTCTGCTGATCTTGACTTTGCTCCCATAATCACCAATTTCCTGCAGAATTTTATATATATATATATATATATATATATATATATATATATATACACACACACACACACACACACACACACACACACATGTAACATATTGGTTGATTTCTGAGAAATCAAACTAACACTAATGGTGACTCAAACATATGAAGACAGAAAATAAGAGAGGATCTTCTAGCTTTTCAACTTGAACTTGCAGTTTTCAAGCTTGCTTTCTTCTCTGATGACACAGTTATAACAATTACCACTTTTACTAGCTGCCATTCACAGTTCACAGTCTGCCGACAATGTGCTGTCCACTTTGTCTATTGTATCTTTTTCATTCCTTTGGGAAAAATTCTACAGAAAAGCACCACCTTCTTAAAGTGAATAATAAGGTACCTAAGTTACATGACTAATAAAAAGCAAATTCTACATGTAAATCCATGATTCTACATCTAAATCCATGATTCTTTGATTTCAAAATTTCATTTTTAAGCATTTATGGAACCAACATTAAATTTATTGACTGCCCTTACACAAACTTTTGTTTTTTTTTCCTTAGTTTCTTAACTCCATAAACAGGAGAAGTTAAGTGTGATATTTATTATCCTGTTCAGTTCAAGCAATCTGTAATTCCATTATCCTTGAACCAGGAGACAAAAACCCCACAAGGTTCCACCCATGAATGGAGCCACAGTCAGACAGTCCCAGTGTCCAGCACAGCTTCAATGCTTGTTTGAAACTCCACAGCGGTTGGAGTGAGCTGGCGGAACTTTATGTGAGACAGCTGAGACATGCTGTTGGCTTCCGTAAAGAATTTTTCCCACTATCTCTGAGTGGCAGGTCCCGTCAGTTATGTAGTATTAATCTAATTAAAATGTGATGCTAGAAATTAATCTGTGCTGGCATTTCTTCACTTCCTTTCTGCATTTTCTTCCCTTCTGCAGATCTCTAGTTTGCTAACATGATTTTCACATTCTGTGTTCTCCTTGCTTCACCTCCGTCCCTCTCTAAAGTCTCTAACTCCCATAAAATGCTGCTGAGATTCACTTTTTTCTGTTCTTTGTACCCTAATACTAGTGCCTCTACCTATTGTTCATCTCCTAGAATCTGAAAAAGAAATTGAGCAGACTTAACAGGTTTCTCAAAGTATACTACTAGATGTGTAAGTTTCTTGTTATCAAGAAGAAAAATATTCTATTCTGTCTAGATAACTTTCTATAAAAGCAAATTAAATATTTTCTTTTCTTTCTACGCACCTTCTCAGAGTCACTATTTCATTTGATTTGTCAATAGCTGGATTATGCAATAGATTTCATATTTTATTGTACTTTGGAAACCTCTTTTCACAGAGCTTCCTATGGGAATAAAATTCCATATAACTAATTTTAGAAAATGGCAAACTAAAGTGTAACCAACATGTAGATAACTAAGAACATTTAGCTTTCCAGAACATGTATCTAGACAGGTGATAACATTTTTAGCTCATGGAATAAAGGCCCATTAGTATTCATGAAAAGCAGGGTACAAGGCAAAATCCAGTTTAAAAAGAGTGAAACAGCTCTTAAGTATTTTATCAGATGGTAAAAGGAAACACTACTCCAAAGTTTTGTACCCAAGTAAAAGTTTAAAGTGTTAAAAGCAAATTGTTTATTTACTAATTCTAAAAAACTAATGAATTTAATTTAGTCTTTCAAAATAAAGGTTTATTAAATTTAGTCATCCAATAAAAATGTTAGAGTTTAACCTCTAACATATGTCAAATCTTTCAATAGTACAAGTAAGGGCATGATGGATAATCTGACTCGAATATTATTTGTGCTTTATTTGCACCATACAGCATAAGGCAAGCGACTGCAGGTCAAAGAATGTAAATTTCTGATATTGATGTATTGCTGACTTCTTCTCCATCTCATTGGACTAAATCATATTCCTGCATTCCTGGCTCCATTTATAAATGTCTTTTTCATCACAGTTTTCCATGAATTGAAATCTCATGATTTTTAAAATATTTTTATAGATTTGAGTATCTTTCACTCATACCGTTTCTATTGTAGACTATATTTAAATAGATTTGTTCCCCTTTCTATCATAAATCTATTTATGATTTGATGTTTTCATTTATTAAAGTCTAAGATTTATCAGAATTTATTTTGGTTTTAAATGTGAGGTGATTAATTTTCTTTCAGATGGTTACCAAACTTATTTAATGTGACACAACAAGTTACTTATACACATCAGTCACTTTCCTCATTGCTGGACAAAATACCTAACACCTACAATTTCAAAAAGAAGCTTACTTCAACTCACAATTTCAGAAGCCATAGTGCTTGCACAGTTATCTGGCTGCAAGATGGAAATGTTTGGGGAGAAAAACTGCTCACATTATGGCTGCCAGAAAACAGCAAGAAAACGGAAGAAGAGAAGGAGAGAAGGAGAGAGAGAGGGAAGGATATACCCTTCCGGCTCAGATCTCAGTAACATGTTTCTTTTTATCTGACCCCAACACTTAACACTGCATTCTGCTATAATGTCCCATAATCCCTCCCCTAACAAGTGCATGAGAAATTCAGCAGTCATTCTTAATCTGTCTCATACTATATTATCTTCTCTAAGCCTCAGTAGACATTAGGACATTATTTCTAGAACTTTTAGTTCCACTGATTGGCTTGTCTGTTTATACAGTAATACTCCGTGGTTTAATTATTTTATTGTTGAATTGTACTTTAAATGTGCATTTTCAAGTTGCATTGACTTTTTATCTGCATCTACCTTTAGATTGTCACTCAGATTGTATAAATTTTAGAACAACTCAGAGAAGATTGATGTACTTCAAAAATTGAATATTTTTATTATGAAACCTAGTAAAACAAGTAATTAAATTTTGTGATCACCTATATAGTAATTTATTAAAATATAAATATTATTTTAAATACACATAAATCTTTCACTAATTCATTTAAATTGGTTATAATTCTATAAAAAGTTGTAAATATTTGTAATAAAGTATTATTATTATTATTATTATTATTATTATTATTATTATTATAGTAAGGGCTAGTGTTAGCATAATTTCTTTGATTCTTTGGAATATTTTTTTAAGCCCAAACTAATTAATATAATGCTTTAACTTTAATTACCACTTATTTTACTAACATGTCATTTTCCTTGAGTATAAAATTATTCATTTAGAAAGATAAGTCTAATAAAAAGAAAATTTTGAAAAATTTATGTATACATAGTTAAAGTCATTAGTAACAAAGCAAATAACTTAAAAAAATTTTAATAACAATGGAAATTTAACTTAAAAGGGGTGCACAGCTGAAAACACAACAGTTTTGAGGGTTGCTATTGGATTTTTAAACTTCATCCTATTTAATTATTAGTACCATAGAAAAAAAAGTAGAATTGATTTAAATAAAAAGCGATTTATATTATTTACTTATCTCAAATTAGAAACAAGCTCTATTGTTTAGCCATAATTTTGAAAAGTTTCTTGATATTCTGCAGAGTTGATCTAGTCATTTTCTGATAAGTAAGCTGGTAAGATAATCAGCAGTCTAAATTGTTTTTCTTCTTTTGAGTCTTGCTGTATGAAAGCTAAGACAACTTCAGGCTTGACGTGGGGAAATGAGACTGCATTAATTAGCCTGTAGACTTTTTTGATAAAATGTACCTCATACTCTGGTGTTGCTTGCTGCAGGATATGTGCCTGAAGTCTCTCAAAGTAATGCTTGACTTTAGCTTTCTAAATGGCTGGCGTGGTACAGTCATTATGGAAATTCGATGATAGCCAGTGTTCCTTTTTATCTTCCCTGCCTGGGTTCTGAACATGTTGAGAAACAGAGTGAAATAACTAAGAGATTAAATATAGTTTAATTCTTCAGAAAGGTGAAGGAAGAGACATTTTTTCAGTTTCCATTCTGGTGTGAAAGAGAAATGGGAAAGTTATTTGAAGACCAGGAGTAAGCACCTTTACCAAAGAGGTACAAGCATCCAAAGCGTGCAGAAGAGAGTGCTTCTAGACAAGGGGACAAAGTTGCCCCTTTCTTAGAGTAACTCACGCCCAAGCAGAAGAAGGGCTGAGCTAAGTCAAGCCTGTGCGAGTATATCCATGACACCTCCCCATCACACATGTCCCTCCACCACAGTGGCAAAGCAAGTACATGCATGGAGGTACGCTTGTAAACATTCTTGTAGAAACTGGGAAGGAAGGGAGCTGTTTTACTTACTTACTTCTTTTTTCTTTAGAAAAATGACCTTTTTTCCCAAACCCAAGAGAAGAGAAATCCTTCACCGAGAACACAGGTATATTTTTATCCTAAAATTATTTTTTTAAATATCTTAATCCAGAGAATCTTGTTTTCCCCTCTTGTTGAAAGGACAGCAGCCAATTCTTCACTTCCTTTGAATCTTAAAATTCAACCAAGGTCAGATTTTTGCTCATCATCCTGATTTTCAAATTATTGGAGAAGCTAATAAAGTAACCAAATTTCTGATAAAAATAACCGAATTACTTTTTGAGTTCTATTCTTCTATTTTAAACATAGCAGAACTAAACAAAGAAACTGTTAGACCCATCACTCAGAGACTACGAATCTAAACATTCATCTTTATCAGAGCACCCGTTTAGGAATATGCTTTCAGCTAGTTTCTAAGATCATTGTAATGAAAGTTTTATCTACAATTATAGTGTAAATGGTAAGAAGAGGGCATTTTAAGAGAGGGAGACACCTCTCACATTCTTGCAAAAACTAAAAAATAAATAAATAAACACAATTTAAAAATAAACAAAATAAAACAACTAACCCCCCACAAACAACTTTGTGTTAAAGACTAATAAATTTCTTCTAATTTAGCTCTAGTGATTTTTGCTTTAAAAAAATCATACAAGCTGAGAGGAAAAGTACCATGATTTGAAGGAAAATGATTGATAGACTACTTCTTGCTTTTTTTGTAGAATCCAGGCCTTGACCCAAACAGAGACAAATATAGCTTGAGCATGCCATTTAGATAAAAATCTGAATGGCATATTTTCCTACTATATGCATTACTAAATATTAGATTGAAAAATGAGATGTCAAATCTTACAACTTTCATGGTGATAGGAGCTCTTGGAAGCCTAAAACTTTGTTTATCTTTAATGAATGACTTCGTGCTTCTTAACTTACATGGTGACTAAAACAACCAAGCTGTAAGTGAAATGCTATGGCATATGCTCTGTGGGTAGGAAACAAATTCAACAAAGACTCATTCTTGTGTTTTTCTATCTGTTAGCACGTACCCAGCCAGGCAGAGTTCTTGGTTAAGTTATGGACATATTAGCTTAGAAAGAGAGATCTGTACATACTATAAATTGAAAGTACACTTAATACATTCAACCTACCTAATAACATAGCTTATCAACACAGTGTATACTATACAGCAGGAAGCCTTTGCTTGGGAGCCAAATGCAACCACTGACAGCTCATAATTTGACCCATAAGTTTGTAAATTTTTAAGGGGAATAAAACAAAACAATAATACAGAACAAAACTAAACAATGAGAGCAATATTGGATTACAAAACAAGACAGTAGGAAAGTCCCAATAGTCGCTATTTTGAATATTATTAACCTCTAAATAGATGCTCAGACTCCGGAGTTTAGGTCTACAAAGTCAGTCAAGCTATACAAATGTTCAATTGTTTCTTTACTTCAGTTGCTATCATTTCTGCCTGTGTTCTTTCAAATGAGCTAGTTGTTTATTGAAGAGAGGGCAGTGCTCTTTTTCTCTCCTGTCCACAGCTTGCCTCTTTGGTTCACCCTCAGCCTGTGAGGCTTCCGAAGGTGCACAGGAAGGCTTGCTTTGGCTTCTTGGCTCTCTCTCAGCTGATGTGACTAAAGATTATATATTTTTAGCATAATTACATGATTCTTAGTGATATTTTTCATGATTTACCAGCATGGCACTGGAATGGTATGTAGGGGAGGATCCAGTGAAGTGAGAACTCTGGATTGACTTCACCTCTAATACCTAAAACACAGAGTAGAGTTCAAATGCCCATGTATCAGAAGTTACAGGTGACTGTGTGACTTGAGGGCTGAAATAGCAATTGCTGATACTTTATTTTAACCTGTATTGCATATGCTTGTATATTTGAAGGTGGGTGTTTATTATTAAGATGTACAAGTTTTTTATTTGTTAAACTTGGAATTTTATGTTATTTCATATAATATAAAAATATAAGTCAAATATAATAATAATCCCTGCTTACATATAATTATATATAATATAATAAATATATACTTTATGTGCAGCCCAGGACAACTCCTCTTCATGCACTGCACCCCAGCAAAAGGTTGGAGACCCGTGCTGTAGTGACTGTTATTGGTCTCATGATTTCATGGATGAAAAGATTTGTGGCTCACTGGTGCTATGCAACAATGTAAGAGAATATAGTACTTTATATCATTAGTCTGGAAAAGGATTAAATACAAAATTCTCAGTATGTTTATAACTCAATGACTATTATTTTCGTTTCACCTTAAAATACAAAACTTGCAAATCAAAAATAGATCATATTAGTTACATGGTGCCACGATAGAGCTGAAAAATTCCTGTCACTTTACTGACATTGCAGTCATAATACTGGATTGAAACACATTGCTCACATGATTGTAGTGATGCTGATGTAAACAATACTACTGCACTACTGCTCATGTAGCAGTATAGCTCATAAAATTATGTTTGGTATATAATACTTGCAAATAAGCTAAGTCTCTGGACATGAATGAAATGAAGACAAACTTTCTCTCAAGGAATAACACACATTCTCTGGAGTCCAGCAGTCAGTGAAGTTCTTCCCAGCATGATCAGACAAGAGTCTGATCTTTAATAGCAGAATTTCTATCATTATTCTGGTTTTCTGATGTCTGGCTAACATTTCCCATAACCATAGCCTCAAGCATTCCAGATCTACTGTTTCATGTGGCATCTGTGAACATTTCCAAACACTTGTCTTTCCCACAGGCCAGTTCCAAAGGCTCTTAAAGTGCTCTATCAGGTAAAGTCACACCAATGACTCCATTTCTGGAACCAAACATGTCTTAGTTAGTTTTCTTGTTGCTGAGATAAAATACACAACATCCAAGGTTAAGGAGGAAAAGTTTATTTAGCTCTTGGTTTGTAGTGGTTTCAGTCCATGATCAACTGGTCCCAAAGCAGGGGGGCATGGAAGACAGCGGGCATGGAAGACAGGCACTGCAGAGGAGAAATAGTTCATTGTGGGCAGAAGGCAGCAAAGCAAGCAAGGGAAGATCACCACTATTTCTATCACTTATATCTTATCCAGGCTACTTAGGGTGCATAAGACTCACCCTGGGCACCTTCATCCTGGTGCCCTTGAGCCTAGCAGTGCACCATGAAACAATTCCAGCATCACACATTCTAGATTCAGCCACCTTGTAAAATTCCCACATATGGCTACATGAGAGTTTTGGAGGACATTAGACACAAGTCATAACAATACTTTTATCATTATTTTAGTGTGTACACCTTCTAATTATATATAAAAGTTCACTGTAAGACAATCTGCCCTGGTATGCCAACAGCAACCATTATATATATATATATATATATATATATATATATATATTAAACCAACTTGTTCATACCAGTTTCTATTATGCTTAATTTAATCTTAGGTTTTTTTTTTTTTTTTAAGTCAGCTTGTGCTTAGGGACAAGAGGATATTATATCCTTGTGGATCATTTATTGTAGTTGTTTAGTGGGCTATACCATGTATGTTTGTATCAGTGTTAAGGCTTATAACTAGCCTCTTGTGGTCTCTGTGTAATTGTAGGATTAAAGATGTGGGGCTGGCACTAAGGGTGCAAGGTTGGGATTAAGGGTCTCTCACTCAGTGTGTGTGCTACCTGCTCAAAGGGCAGGTAAACTTAATGCAACACAAGGGACAGAAAGAAGGCTTGCTACTGCATCTGTTGCTACTACTCTTGCTGTTTTCTGCCTCCCTTGCTGGGACTGTATCTCCTTGCAATGCCCTCTGACATGCCACTCTGCCTTGGAACCAGCCAGGTATGGACGGAAACCTTAATTGTGAGCCAAAATAAACCTTTTCTCCTTTAACTTTGGATGATGAGTATTTTATCTCAATAATAATAACAATGACCAAGACCATAGAAACACTTGATGATGCCTACACAATGATGATAATCCTCTTGACACATTTCTGAGAATATATCCCTGTCATTGACACATAAATATATTACATATGTAGTCAATGTATAAATAAATGTATATGTTAACTATATTTTTATTTTGATGGGAAATCATCTAGAAACACAGAACAGCTAACAACTACAGTTTTGTTCCTTCACATTCTTTCAGCCCCATCTTGATGGAATTGTTTCCTCATTAAAAATGCAACTATTTCTCAAATTCATTGATGAATTAATTACAGTCTCAATGACACTATTACATTATTATTTTAAAACTTGTCAAACTTTTTATAAATTTTGCAGAAAATTGAAATAGTTGAGAATAACTAGAAACATTTGAAGAAGATAAAGACTGTAAAAGCATTTGGGATTTCCAATGCATTGCTTAATAGAGCATACAATATATTTACAATGGTCTAAAATAAAAACACTTTGATATCAAAAGAAAACACAGCCTTGAAAGGAAACACAACAAAATATTAATAATGGTTTTCTTTGTATAGTAGATATATGGGATTCTTTTTCTACTTTTTTTTCCATTTTTCGATGACTATAATTTTTGTTTAGTACAAATAGTAAAAATTGAAAAGATACAGACCAATGAAATACAATGATTTCTTTAGAAAGTAATTGAATAAGATGCCATAAAATTATAAAACTTTTTATAAATTAAATCAGAAGATTATTTTTAAGTACCTACTGCATTGTACACACACAGACCTACCTCTAGCTGTTTTATTTAATGTACAATCAACTTACCATCTATTTCCAGATGTTTGCCTCAGATTTCGAATGTACAGGGCTGTGGATGCAGTACCAGAGCCAGTCACTTCCTCCCTTCTTTTCTAATCGTGTGTCTCTGCCTTAAATCAATCACCAAAAGTGATATTCTCAGTGCAAGTTTCCTTAATACTATTTTGTTCAATGTTGTGATGCCTGTGGGTAATTGCCCAAGTGTGACATTATGTTGAAGATTCATTACCGTGACTAGGAGGAATGAAGTCCATCTGTCATAAATGCATGGGTAACTTGGTTTTCTTTTGTGCTTCTCCAATGGATCTAGCTCATCTATTTTATCTGGAGCAGCTGCAACACAGATTTTGTTTGTCAGCTGAACGCTGTACTGGAGCTTATACTATGAAGACAAGTGAGTATGGTGGGCTCTGTTCTCCCAAGCTTCAAGAGACATAGTAATTTGAAAAGGTAAATTGAGGCGTAGTAAAATCTGATTCTTTAGAATGTATTTGAACAGAAAGTGAATTTTAAGTTGAAAATCTAGTTGCCATTGGTGGTTAGGGTCTTTATGAAGAAAATGCAAAGTGGAAGTTCCTATACAGTAAATAAGAAAATAAAGTAAATATCTGATTTTTAAAACAAATAACTATGTGATTGCCTTATTTTGTCTTTCCTGCTGAAAAATCCTAGTTATTTAACTACACTTATGTGGTATCTTCTTATTGCTTAGTGTTAGGCTTCACTTTCCTTAAATATAAGCATTTACAAGATTTATCTTGTTTTATTATGGCTGTCAATCTAGCAAGGTTAAGGTCACTGATAAAGCCTATTTGCCTTTGTTGCAGGCTTGAGCATCAATCTGGAGCCATTAACAGAACCTTTCTGGACATACTGTCCTCACAGCCAAATGGAGCTGTTCACAGAAAATCTTTCTGGTCATAACCACCACTCATACCCATATATAAGTTCTTCAGTAGTCAATGCTGATATTTTTCCTTCTTAATTTTCAGTTCCTAAAATCACTTAAGTGGTTTCTCAATGTTAATATAAAATGTGAATTTTTAAAGAAAAAATATCTATCATAATTGTTGCTTATAGCCTAATATAGAGTAAGGAAGATGCAAAACAAGCATATACATATTATGCAAATGGTCTAGTTTGCTTATAGGCACCTCCTTTTTATCCTACTATCCCCTCCTCATACTCCTCCTCTTTTACTAACACAAGATTTCTAAGAATCAACAATTTTTGTGAGTTTTTATCTATGAAATATCTGGCTCACACCTCATTTATTATAGTCAGTGAGGGCTTTATTAATTGGATGACATAGAATTGGGCTATTTGCCAGAATGCATTTGACAAAGGAAAATTTTAGCCCCTTTACAACTTCTTAGAGAAGAACATCATATTTCAAAGGGTATTTTAGAGATTTTAGAGGATAAGATTTTTGTTTCTATTAGGATTCCACTCACCATCTTTGGGATAGGCTTTCACTATCTTGTTCATGCTGATCTCTGACTTCTGGGCTCAAGTGATCCTCCCACCTGTTTCTTCAGAGAGCCAAAACTATATGTGTATACCACCACCCAGCTCTCTGATCCTTAATTGTGCTGATAGTACAAGAGACATGGAGAGAACTCCATCCATAATTAGAGTGTGTACATCTGGCTAAACCAAGATCCAATAACTAGAGGATTCCATACTCTTTTTGAAGCTTACTTCTAAAAGTGCAATGATTCAAGGCTTTATGATAGTAGCTTGTTTTGCTTTTTTCTGTCTTGTTTTGTTTTCAGTGTTGGGAATTGAGCTCAAGGTGTCACACATGCTAGGCAAGTGCTATACCACTGAATTGTAGTGCCCATGTACAACAGCCCTTTGAATCTCAGAAGACGGAAATTGGACCAGGAGGTCACAATTAATTTGGAAATATCTCTTCAGGTTGGGAATGTCACCTCATCTTGGCTTGCCTTGGAGAACTTTGACATTCAATCTAAATGAAAAGACGCATTTAGCATGTCTGTGGGCCTTTTATTTTCCTTCAGAATGGTCCCTCTGTGCTTTGTAGTTAAGCAATATTGATTAAGTAGGGGTTTGCATTTAGATATCAGAGAGCTGCGTAAGGAAACCAGAGCTTTCCACACACTCATCAGAGTAGAAGATCCCAGTTAAGTGTAGTCAAACCAGCTTTGTTTTTTCAGAGCAGCTTTGTAGACTCTAGAGGACGTAGTATAGGAGATCTGAATAGTGCACATTTCCTAGGTTGTTTTCAAACATTATTGGAGAGAGACGTGTAAGGAAGCATCAAAGAAAACACAGTGAAGTTCAAGCCTTGGTATGTATTACTTTATACATAGGCAGTATTATTTCCTAGTTCTGTGTAGGTGTGTGAATTGGGGGGGGGCAGTTTTTGTGGTCATCCTCAGAGATGATTAATCCCTAAATAAATTCATTGATTTTGAGTCTGCCTAGTGTGGCATATAACTCAGAATTTGCCTGGTAAAATAGAAAGTACTCTAGGTTTTATAAATAGAGAGACTTTGTCTTAAGGTCACAGTATGTAAAAAAAAAAAAAAAAAAAAAAAAAAGAAAAGCTAAAAAACCATACACAGAATGGAAAAAAAAAAAAAAAAGCATCACAGAGATTATAAACCATTGTGAAGATGTTAATAATCTAGTGTAAGATAAACAACAAGTTTATTTAATAAAACCTCAGGGATGATGATCACATTCAGAGGTGTAACAGCGATATTCTCCAAAAGGACTGTGAATAGAGGAGATTCAGTTAGCACCAACGTGACACAGGAAAAGGAAGGAGAGAAGATCCTTACTCTTCTTCTAATACTTGAATCATCCATTATTGTCTCCTATTTCTAGAAGTTAGAAGGCCTAGGGGGCTTGGAGAACTGCTTCTTGACATAGCACTGAGCAGGAGGCCAACAGGGTAGATGGGACAGCATAATGAGGTGATGCAGAAAATATATTTATTTCTTGGGAAAAATTGAGGAAAGTCACCTTAGTAAGCAGGATAATATTTGCCTCAAATCTCTGTGTTCCAACCTCTAAAACCTATGGATATGTCACTTTACATGTTAAAAGGAGACTTTATAGATATGATTAAGAAATTTCCGATGGGGAGATTTTCCTGCATTAGGCAGGTAGATTCTGCATAAATACAAGAATCTTTATATTTTATTTGTTTCATTTTTGTTTTTTTTGAGACAAGATCTCACTATGTGATTCAAGCTGGACTTGAACTCACTATGTAGCCCAGTTTGGTCTTAAACTCAGGGCAATCTTCCTGCTTCAGCCTCCCAAGTGCTAGGATTACTGACATGCATGCCACACCTGGCCACAAGAGTCTTTTGAAAGAATAGATAAAGTCCTTCAAGTTAGAGACCAGAATTGACAATAGAATCTAAGGTTGATGTGATAAGAGTTTAGAGATAAAAGATACTATATGCAAAAAAATGTAAGTGGCACTTAGGAGGTAGAAAATAATCTCTAGAAGTTGTAATGACATCTTTACTTTGTCCATAGATCCATTTACAACTTTGGACAACCAGAATTGTAAGAACATTAGTGTATGATGCTTTAAGTAATACAATGTGAGCAAATTTTTATAGCGGCAATAGGGAACCCGGTACACTCCCTAAAAGCACAGCAGTTTTTGAAAATAATCTTCAGAATATAAAGCAAAGAAATGTATATTTGAAGTACAAGGGAAATTTAAATTTTGTCTTTGTACATTCTCTACTGTTTCCAAGACCATTAGTTGCCCATGCTTGGCTCCTGCAGTGCACCCTTAAGAAAGCCTGGACATTTATGTCCCAGGTTCTTTATTTCCCATCCCGCTCTACGTAAAATGTACAGGAAAGAGAGATGCAGTCCTGGTCATCTTAATAATGAATATTAAAGTTAAGTAATAATTTACATGAAATTTATCTTTCATTCTGTTGTTGAATTGCACTTATCCTCTTCTCCCATCAATGTATAATAAAATAATTGCTCAATTAGGAAGAAATTACTTTGGAAACAACTAATTTGAGTACCTATCACATCTGCACCTAGCTCTTTGCTCTGTCAACTGAAATTAAAAACTTTGAATGTCAAACAAAAATGTGAGAAAGGTTAGCCCCAGCAAGAACAGTGTCTCTGAAGCAGGTGAAAGCAGATGAAAAATGACACGCAGCTTTGTTAAGATGGGTGTGATAAATGGAAAGGGACAGGGGTTCAATTCGGAAAACAGAGGACTCAATCCAAGAGAAGCAAAGGAGTGTGCCTGCCTTTCACAAGGAGCCCAGCCTCGCGGTCGGGTCTGCAGGAGATGTGAAGCACCTGCTACCTGGGCCTCAGTCAGTATCAGGGGTCTCAGCTCCTATCCTGTAGCTGTGGTGACTATGATCACAGTTGACAGCGCTTGGCCCATGGCTGTCCATTCAGCACTGTGATGAGGTCACGAGCTCAGAAATGCTCTCATTTCCAGAGGGCGCACGGGGCAAAAGGCAAGGCCTAGGTGTCTCCATTACAAATATTACAAATACGAAGGGGATTTTTTGGTTTTTTTTTTTTTTTGTTTATTTCTGAATGGTAAAGACAGTAGTAGTCCTTGTAAAGCTTTCTTTTTGTTATTATTAGGAGTCGTCCCTGTTTGTAATACATTCACAGTGGGGAGCTGTTACATGTACATAACTTTTTTAAAATTTTTTTTATTTCAAATTCTCCTCCCTCCTCTAGCCTCACTCTCCATCTCTAGATTCCCTTTCTGTTAGCAAAAGATCTATCTCCCTGTTTCCTATCATCCAGCTAATATTTTGGCATTAAGAAAATCCATACTGTATAGAGATTCTTTAAACAAACTGAAGTTAGAAATTCCCTTCAATATAGCTATTCTCTTTCTAAAATAATCATATACAGTGGTACATTCATACCCATGTTTACAGCAGCAGAGCTTCAAATAGGTAAATCTTAGAAATGGTCTATCAGCAGATGAATGGACAAAGAAATGTGGTGTTTGTCTACAATAGAGTACTCCTCTTCCATGAAGAACACATTTGAGTCCATCGAAAACGTAAATACTTTGAGGACACAATGTTAAGTGATTGAATCAAACACAAACTCAGATACAAAGAAACCTAAAAGCAAAAATTATTCTCAGGAGCATACAGCATCTCTGACCCTTTTTCTTTATTGTTGTGTGTTTCTATCTCATCTGGTCCTCCCCACAAAAAAATCACCTCCTTGGATTTGTTTTTCTGAGAATTGATTCTGATTTCTCCTTTCATCAGTGCTTTAAGGAACTGACTTCCAATCCACTTCCCCCCCAATTAACCACCAAATCCCATCCGAGGTCCTACCCTGACTCCCAGTACTAGGGACTGAATCCAGGGTTTTTTACATTAGTTACATCTCCAGTTCTTTGAAATAACTTTTTCTGAAACAAGAAGCACACACTGATATTTATACCTCTGCATACTTTTATTACTACTAAGTTATTTATTAATATTATTATGATGATGCTTTAGCTGTGGACAAAAAAATTAAGAGCAAATATCACTGCATAAAGAAGCCAGCAGAGCATGAAACATTATTTTATAGTGTGTGTATTCAAATGTGTCAGGCCCTCTGTTCAGAAGTTCCAACACTTAGGAATACTTCACAACAATTCTTGAGTTAAAATTAGGTACATGAACATAAAGACTATGAAAATTCAGACAGATAAGTAGAAAGAGAGACAGATACAATTTCAAGACAGGGCGTCCCTTGTAGGTAGAGAGATTTTCAAATCTAGTCAGTAACTGCTATCTTGATATATGACTTTGGGCAAATTATTTTTTCTTGGGATTTCAACTTTTCAAAATAGTCTAATATTTATGACTTCATAAATAAAATACATTAAGTCTGAGCAACATAAATTAAAACACAAGTTTTGTCTTCTTTACCAGGAAAATAGTTAATCGTTTCATTTTAACAGAGAATGAGCTTAATTCTATTAAGATGAAATTATGGATTGCTGCTTATTTTGGTTTTTTTGGATGCTCAGTGGCAGTGCTTTGTGCCTGTTTATGTGTGCATGTGTGTGCCTGTATGTCTGTGTGTGTGTGTGAGAGAGAGAAAGAGACAGAGAGAGAGAGAGAGACAGAGAGACAGAGAGACAGAGAGAGAGAGACAGAGAGAGAGAGAGAGAGAGAGAGAGAGAGAGAGACATAGATATAGATATCTAGATATATCTATTGGATTAAGGTTAGATTTATCTACAGATATATACTCACATGCACACACACACACACACACAAAACACACACACAGAGGAAGAGAGAAACATCTGTGTATTGGAGAGAATAAAAATAATAGAAAATATTCTCTTATGAGTAAGGATTGTTTCTTAAAAAATATTTTGGATTCATTTCTTTTTTTCTTTTCTTTTTGTTTCTCATTGTCAGCCAGTAACACTGTAAAGTTCCCTCACTCATCCATATGCTCATTTATTTGGGAACCATGGAAAATGTGATTCCTAAGCCTAGATCCCACTTGCCTTCATGATTTCCTAAGTAGGGGCTAGGACCTCTGGTTCCAGATTAAATATCACTTCCTTACAATTCATCATAGCTTCCCTCCCTTCATTCCGTGCCTCCTGTTCTTTCATTTGTGATGGTATCTATCATTCACCACATTTCTTTTCACTATGTTTTACTGTTAATACAATTCTCAGAAAACCTTTAATAATTCTTTATACTCAAAAATAGACCTACTGGTGACTAGTTGCAAACTGTTGGCCATTCTCATTTTGACATTATAAATTACTCACTGGAGACCTACATGTATAAATGGAGACTAGAAATAAAGATTCCAGAGGGAATTTCAGCATTACAAATAGACCCTACATTAAAAATAAGCAAAGCTGCAGAAGGGAGAGAAGTGTTACTTAAAGGAACCTGTTCATTGCTTGGATCGTATCTTTTTTTAAACTCCTTGACTCTAGTTCTTCACATTGTTTAAGCTGGTTTATAATTCTGTGAATAGTAGGTAATACTATAACACATAAGTTTTGTCTGTGGACATATACATTCTGTGAATTCCCTTCCGCCACTGGAGAATAAGTCAATTTGCCTCTGTTTATACATTTGGTTTAATAGATCACATCTGAAAAGTCTTTCGTTGGGATTTGGAACTTGGCATCCCAATAATCTGAGACGCAAAGCTTCTGATTTTAGCTCTCACCCACCATTGTCCCTTAAATCATGGCATAGAGACTTAGTTTCTTCTTCCTCAAAACTAATAAAAGAAACTAGAACTCCTTTCCTCAAAACTGGTCATGAATCTAGCTATTATTCTAGTTTTCTCTCACTTTCAGTGTAGGAGTTGGCCATAAATAATTTTCTCTGTTAGCCTCTCACAGACAGGCCACACAGACAGGCTAAAAGGAATCTCAAGAGTCTTTGCTGGGGATTTCACTTCTGTCTGCTAGCACTAGATCAAACCCTTTTTAGCCAATCGTATTTCAAAATGCCAGTACTTCAGTATAAAAATGGATGGTTCACCTTGGAATATTGGTTCTTAAATTTAATGATTTTAATAACATATAAAACTATAATCAAATAAAATTGTTAGGCTTTTCTTTTTTAACCTGTCTTTTGTTGTAGAGGTGTTGTTTATGATTCCTTATTATGGGTACAAAATGAATCAACGCCTTTTCTAACCCTGTGCTATTACACTGACTGTCGTAGTTTACCAGTTTTGAGGTCGCGGCTGGCTAATTGGGAGTGACTTGACATTCAGGGACAGCAGGGTTACATGTACCCAAGTCTTGCACCTGAGAACAAGCACAGAATCCTATTTTCACTTTATCTGGCACCAAATCAAGCAAGTTTTTGATAGAATGGGCTAAATCCAATAAAGGACACAACAGATAGTGGCCATTAACCTCGTGGTCACCATAAGCTCTTCAAGTGGCCTGCTCTGTACTCCATGCAGCATACTTCTTTTCCTATCTTTATTGCCTTTAATAATGTCAAACCTTGCTGTGTTTCACATATCTCTTGTCCAATTCTTTGTTCAGGACAAGAATCTGGAACCTCTACAAGGATCCCATGGCACCTCAGATGCCATTAACATGTTCCTCCTGTGTAATCTTAATACATTTAGCTTTTATAGCTACACAGAAGTCATAATTATATTGTTTTTTGAGAATCATCCTTTAATTCCTGAATGCCTAGTATAACTCAAGGCAAATAAATTATGTGACTTGCGCTTTCCATGATAGCAAAGGCCATCAAAGATGATGTTCAGTATCTCCACAATGCTGCTGGCTTCAACAGCTCATCCATAAACAGACCTGCCCTCCTTTCCAGATGCCCCCACAGCTCTTTCCATGGTAGATCCCTTGGACCTTCTGCTTTAGTTTTAATTTTCCCTGAATATGTTCCTAGGCACGGATTCCTCTCCTTGTCCTTTCTCCATTCCTAGTTACTTTCTCTCTGTGTAGTCAAATGCTATCGAACTACTCAGTTCTCAGTTCACTTGCCTCTTGCTCATGAAGACTTTTGGCATTATACTTAAGTAGGATGCTTCCTTATTTCCATCTCATGCAGCACGGGGATCTGAAGTGCACTGAGTATTTCAGCTCCAATGTCTGCAAGGAGAGCCAGTACTGTAGAGCTGAAAACTAGAAATATATCTAGTTCAAAGCCCTCCTTGTACAGAGGAGGGCACCACTATTTATTACTTTCACCTGCCATTCCACATTTGAGGAGTACTTCACTTATGAATGACTTCGTGCCCTCAAAGGAACCATCCTTTCTTTTCTTTTTCCTCTAGTTCTGAGCACCTGGGGAGTGATTGACCTTAGAGGTGTCATTCTTTATGCAAATGAAAAGAAGCTTCCTCTTATTCTTATGCAGATAAGAAGTGAATAAGTCCTTGTAGTTTATAAGGTACTCTCCTTATTTTAAAGAGAAGCCCTTCTTGTGCTAGTTTCTAGTGATGCCCTAACATGTTTTAGGCACTGAATGCTGTTTGTAGTTATTGGGGATTTCAATTTCACATTCCTAATATATTTTCCTTAGCAACCTTTTATTATAATGAATTATGGCTATGAAAATACAGAGAGATATTGCATTATTTGCATTTCATGTTCGAATACAGTGTTTTGGGATGATTAAAAATTGATAACATTTCTTTTTGATGAGAAAAGCCACCTAAATGCCAATTGTCCTTCATAAGAGACACAATACTTTGAAACGATTCTACTCAGTTCTGTTTGCAGTTCCGTTTTGTTTAATTATCTAAGCTGTTTAACTTGTTTCTTATTTACTCAATTTTATATCATGTGAAGATAGGGTTGAAAGATGTTTCCAGGTAAGCCCACTGAACCAGTGGTCAGCATGATGTAATGGAAATAATATAACTTCTAACCTTCTAGGTGCATCAAGTTTGTGTATCACAAAATCAAATCATGAATTTGAGAACAATGGAGGGTAAGGAGAGGAAAATTTTATTGAGAGAGATAGCTCTTGAGAGACAGGAGGGGGGCCACAGATCCTACTTCACAGAGGAACTTTTATACAGCAAAATTGGAAGGTGGGTAAAAAATCATGAGATGGGTACAATGTGGATTAAAATGCTGGTCAACCAATCAGATTGTAAGTACAGATGTTTAGGTAGTATTAATCTAATAGGAAAATACATCATGTAGCAAGTATATATGGAAAGAATAAAAACCTTTTAAAGAAGGAATGCATCATGAATTCTTGCTCACTCACTTCATGACTATCTACTTACGGTTCAGGTGATATTATAGTATAACCCTTACTTTATTTTTTATCCCTTGGGAAGGCATGTAGGCGTGATCATTTTGCCTGTATTTTAGGCCTTGCCTTTGACAGATGTGCCTCCTGCCATAGTGGTAATGTGTTCTTATCTTCTGCACTGATTCTCTGGAAGGCCTAGTATTGTCAGATTGCATATAATATTTTTTGACTAATTTACATTTGCACAATATTCCTCCCTTTGAAGGAATATCCCTAGTTGTCATGGGAACAATGCCATAAGTCGCAACGATCATTCTGCCTACCTCTGGCTGAAAGAGACTGTATTTGTGATCAACAGATATGAATATATTTTAGAGCATGTAAAAGCTCTTGATTGATGCCAGGTGTTTTTGTCTGGGGTAGGCACATAGCTTTACATTTGGAAAAGAAAAAAAACAAAGAAATAGTTAAATATGCATTGGGCATATTAAGATTAAAAAGACTATTATGAATAGAAGCGACAAATGTTTATTAGAAAGAGCCAGTAATAACCTCTTGGAAAGAAAGTAAAATCTAGGGAATTTTGGACTCTGACATGGCATTAAACTGTTGCTTAATATCTTAAGCAGCCATCAAGATAGTAGCAAAATAATTAGGATTGTATACACAATATTTAGCTTTTATAATTGTGCACGTATCCCTCTGTGTTGTTGCTAACATGTCTGATTCCATTGCTTTTGGAGGACAGCTTGTCTCATTAATTTTTTTTTTTTTTTTTTTTTTTTTTCAGGAGCAAGAGAGACCAGCCAAGTTGTTGCTTATAGTCTTTTGAGTACAGTGAGTTAAGGCCTTGATGTGCTTTATGAACTCTTCTAATCTTAGGAAAAGGGCAAAGATAGAACCCCAGTGAAACCCGATCATCAATGTTATGAAAGGGATGAGTGTGTGAGTTTATCAATATTTTTGATATTATTTTATAGCCATGCAAATCTCAGCATGTATCTCTGTATCGATTGATGAAGCAGCCAGAGCCACAAATTGATTTCACAGCACCAAGAAGTGCCATTGGGGGATTTTCATTTAATTTTAAGGTAATTGAACCTGTGTGTTCAGCACCAATCTTTGATCTTTAAAGTTATAGTGTGCATACATTGCTCAGGGGATGTCTATCTCAAGCATTTAGTAGAGTTAGGCCAATGAGAACAGAAATGATTTTCTTGTGTTCTCAACATAAGAGGGCCTTTTTATTAAGCTGCTTTACCGTGGGTGCAGGCCACACATCTAGCAAGCTGTTTGTTGTAATGACTCTGCATATTTTGGCAACCACACTAGAAAAGAATTGCACACTCATTTAAGTATAAAGTAATAAGTAAAAAGGCTGAGTAACATCGTAGATCGCTTACCTGAAGGCTTTATTTTCTTTTTGAGCAAGAGGCTTTTATGTGTTTACAGGAGTACTTGGATAGTTGCTTCCACTCAATGACAGTCTCTGATTCTCAGGGCTTGACTCAGCTGCGGTGTATCTGAGTGCAGGCTTGCTTCCTTGACAGCTAATGAAGGCATCAAGATAACAGTGTATGGTTCTTTTCAAGTTGGTCCAAGGAAAAGTGGCTATGTGGAGAGATTTTTACTAGTATTAAATCTCTAGGGTGGACTCTGGGATTTTTTTTCTTTAGGTTGAACATTCCTTTTTTGCTGAAAGGCTGTCAGAGTTTAGCAGTGAGGTGACATCTACTAGTACTGTTTTTATATCACAGCAAAAATCATTAGAAAGAAAAGAGCATCTACAAAGTTTATAAATGGACTGAGGCCTAGAATTTGAGGTGTATTTTTTACTTTGATAAGAGGTAAATGTAGTAAGTGAGGCCACTGTAGGTGGTTTTACTGATCCATTTTTATAAAGATGTCTCTTTAGGATATCCTTTGTTTTTTCTGTCTTTTTCAATGATTGTGGCCTCCGTGTACAATGAAGGTGAGAGAGAATGTTTAGTGTCTGAGAGATATTTGGTGTGACTGTTGTTTTAGAAGAAGGTCAATTATCACTTTGTAACTCTTAGGAAGTCTAAATCTAGGGATCATTTTTGAGGCCAAAGCCTTTATCTCCTTTTGTACTGTATCTATTCTACAAGTAAAGGGCCTGACCCATTGTATCAGTCATTATTTACTAGAAAAATAGACATAAGATAAGATGCACCAATATATAAGGATTCACAAGATGGGCTTACAATGGTCACCCACAGAGTCAGATGAAGAATGCAGGGAGTCTATCTGCACACTGGATCCTGAAGGATTCAGTTGACATTATGTAGTTCTGTTGTAGTCAGAGTTTGCAAGGGAAAGGATTTAGTACAGGACACACCATTTATAGGGTTCTTTTATAATGGTCCTCCAAATTGTCACATGCAAAATGTACAAATGTGTCCACAGACCAGAGACACAAAGAGTCCAGATGAGGGCCTAAATCCCATAGTAATGTCCTCTGTGAGTCTGGATGGAAGTCTAGAACCCATGACAATATCTCATGTAAGTCTGTATCAAGGATCTGCCCTAGAAAGGCCCAAAGGTCAGTGATGGAAGCTAGAAAGTTTGCACCAGCAGAATGTTGGGTCTGTGCCAGCATCTGAAGAACCTGCACTGGAGCCAGGAAACAATACTCAAAATAAGGACCAAAGCTTCCGTGAAAAGAACTGTAGCCATCTTCAGCAACAGCATGGTCCCAAGCTCTTCTGATGATGAGAAAATCTGAGTTCATATCAGGAAAGCTATCACAACATCTCCTCCAGGAGAATCAACAATACACCGTCTTCCCATCCAGTTCTCTTTTTATACTATTGGCAGCAATCCTCAGGTGGGCCATTCATACCCGACCATCCTGATTCAGTACAGCTGGATGTTACAATTTGACTATTATTTAATTCACCATAAGCTCACTGCAATGTCCTATACGAGTCCATAGCAGGAGGTTGAAGGGTCTGAAATGGAAGGCTGAAGAGTATATTCTGGAAGGCTGAGGGATCTGGGCCAGAAAGTTCTGTGTTGAAAGCCAGGAGATGATGCCCAAGGTGAAGGTGAAGACTGGATCTCTTTGGAAGAAACAGAAGCAGATATTTCCTTTTTCATTTTCCCTTTATATCAAGACAACAAGCCACCGTGGATGGGTCTTCAAAACCCTACAGTTGTTGAACAGCTGAGTTGATTTAGTTAAACTTATCTTACTCAAATTGACACAATCAACCACCATCATGCTCAGTTAGTGAAAGTATCTTCCCAAACCAACAGGTATTGCAGACTGCTATTGTTTTTCCTATGTGTAAGATTGAGCCATCAATATTTTCCATGTCTATTTCCGAGCCTATAGTCTGATTAAGAGGATTTTTCTTTTGGCAGATCTCACATATTTTAAATATCATTTCTGAGAGAATCTCTTTTTTATGAATACTTTGAGGCCATCTGGGGGTCTTCTCACTCCAAATGAAAGGTTTAATGTAAAGACTTAGTTTTTCATGGAATAGCAACAGGAAGAAACAATTTACCATATCTGATTGGAGCCACCCTGATGGGAGGAACTGACACCTATTGGAGACAGCCTGTTTCATTTTTTTAATGAGAATATTTGGGTCAAGTATGATCAAGGTACCCTGCCCAGATTAAGGGGCCTGAAGAGGGGGTCTTGGAACAATTTTTGGCAATTACAACAGCCAATTGATTATCCTGAGATACTCTGTCAACTTTCCTTCGGTGCCCTGTATAGTAAATTACTCTCATCCTAAAGGGCATATAGACAGATCATAGAAGTTATCTATCTCTTTATAATATTTTATGGGAGATGTGTTGTTTGATAGATTTTATATATATAGCTGTATGAGCATAGGCAATCATACTTTGAATCTGTATAAATATTGACTTTCTTTTATTGAGCTGTAAAACCTTTGTTAGAGTTATGAATTTTGTTAGCTTGACACTAGACTAGTGGGTAGGTAAGAAACTTTTAAGAGCCTGATGCAGAGTTGCTATTGCATATCTTGCCATTTTTGTCTCTTCTTTTATAAAGGGACTGCCATCACAGAAGAGGGTCAGATCAGAGTAAGTAAAATATGTATTTAACAAGTCTTTTCTGACCAAGTATGTATAGAGATGTAACTGCTTATAGTCATGTCTTTTAGCCTCAATTTTTCTTTTTCTGATTGAAAGATGGCAGGACTTAAAGATGAAGATGTCTTTATTTGAATGGCTTGTCCTCTAAGAAATGTAGATTTATATTTAAGAAATCATATTTAAGAAATCAATTGTCTGTTAGGTATAGGCTTCATTGGGAAGAAAGATGTCATGCAACATTGTGAGTTCTTTCCTTAAAGTCAGCATGGATGCCTCTGGTACTAGGAGAGCTATGTCAATCACAACTCCAAGGCACACAGGTGATCCCTTTGCTGCAATGTCTAGCTTATGACTCATAAACTATGGCTGTTGAACATGTCCTGTATCTTGCCTAAGACTTCCAAAGCCATATTCCATGTTATATTAACATATAGATTGAAATTATATCCTGTCAGTTGGCTGTGACATCTAGAAATATTTATTTAAGCTTTTGGAATGCAATGGGAATTAAGTTTCCAGGTGAAAATATGAGTTTCTGTCTTTTGGGCTTCTTTTATAAGCTGGTAGAGGAGACCTGCATCTCACCATATCCTGTTATCCAAAGGCAACAAAAGTCTATGTTTTTGGGAATCTCTTTATCTGTTTAACGTGTTAGGTTATAGGAAGGAGAGTATTGGTTTAATACTCTCTTCTTCCAGTCTTCACATTCTCTCAGATATGATGAGGCCCAAATATTTTACCTCAAGGCAGCAGCAAAGTTGTGCCTTAGATTTAGAAAACTTATGACCTCTGTCTGCTAGGAAATTCAGTAGACAAGAAGTGCCTTCTCTAGAGAGCTCTCCCAGGGGGTGCATGCAGCATATTATCTACATACTGCAGGAGTATGAATATGGAAAATTAAAAACAGACAAAGTCATGGGAAAGCACCTGCCCTAAAAGATAGGGGCTGTCTCTGAAGTCTTGAGGAAGCACAGTGTAACTCAGTTGGGAGGCCTGAGCATGAGGATTTTTTAAAGGTAAACAGAAACCAGGAATCTGTCTGTAAAGGGATAGAAAAGATGACATCTATTAACTCTAGCACTGAAAACCAACAGGCATCTTTCAGGATCTGAGAAAGAAGAGTGTATGCTTTAGGTACCACTAGGTGGATTGCCACTATTGCCTATTTACCAGTCTAGGTTCTTGCCCCAACATCAATTCTTCATTGGTTTTTTGAACTGTCAAGATTGAAGTTTTTCAGGGGCTGTTATAAGGTGCAAGTTCATCTTGTGCCATTAAGTTGTTGATTATAGGAAATTATTCTTTTACAACTTTAGGCCTTAGAGGGTATTTTTTCTGGTGAGAAAAACTGGTAGAATCTTTAAAATGTATTTGTGCTGAGCCAAATATTATTTGTTTTCCTATTTTATCTTAGTTGGGATTTATTTCTGCCCCATAGAGAGAGAGAGGCAACATACCTTACCTGGGTATAGGTACATTACAGTATTCAAACAGGATAAGATATCTCTCTCCAAGAGGGGAACTGGATCTTCAGATCTAATAAAAAAAGAATGGGAGAGGAAAAAGCCATCTCAGTTTCAGCCTAAGTGTTGTGAAAAATAGCA
Source organism: Cavia porcellus (assembly GCF_034190915.1). Classification (NCBI taxonomy): domain Eukaryota; kingdom Metazoa; phylum Chordata; class Mammalia; order Rodentia; family Caviidae; genus Cavia; species Cavia porcellus. The sequence goes on from NW_026947501.1 coordinate 33,932,186, forward strand.
AGTTGTTTCTTTTCTAGTGATTCCTTTCACTGAAGTATAATGGCTGGAAATAAGGCCAGAGTTAAAAAAAAAAAAAAAAAAAAAAAAAAAAAAAAGCCCAAGAGACTCACTAGTGACCAGTAATTGGCTTGGTTGTTTTCCCTTTATAGCTGTGATTACCTGGGTCTCCTCTGTGGAGATGTTGCTCTGGCCAGAAGGAGAAGGTAGAGAATGCCTGGGGCCTCTTCTATCTTGCTGGACCAGTTGGTAAGATTGGCCTGATCCTTGAGATCTCCACTTCAGGGAGCAGTCTGACTTTCAGTGGTCACCTCTGCAATCAGGGAATGGCTCTGGAGGCCTCTTGCTATGATTTTTTCCCCCCACAGGTCCTTTTAAGGTGATCTGGCTTTTTGTAGCATTAGCAGATGAGTTTAGTCATTGAGTTCTTCTTGGAGCCATAAGTATCAGTCTTAGAGTTTATTTCTTTTAAGACTAAGTCCAAGGTAGCCACTTTCTCTTAGTCTCAGCTTTTTCCCTTGGCCTCTTTTAGGTCTTGATTATAAAATATTAAGGAGGCAATAAGCAGTAAATTGTCCAATGAGCTTTCTGGAGCAAAAGTCATCTTTTATATCTTTTTTCTAATATCTGAGGCCAACTAAATCAATAAAACTGTCTTTAAGACTAATCTATCCAAAAAGGGCCACTGTAATGTGCAGACTGGTCACTGCACAAACTGCAGCTGGTACATACCCAAGGAGAAGACCATTAAGAAGTTTGCATTTGAAACAGTATAGAGACTGCCATCATAGGGACATTTCCAAAGTAAGTGCCTTTGATGGCTTTGTGCATCCCAAGCTTCATGTGAGGCTGCATTCCTGTGTCAGGGGTGCCATTCACAGAATGTGAATCGAACTTGTGAAGGAATCAGGAATCGAACTTGTGAAGCCAGGAAAGACTGACACCTCTACCCCAATTAAGATCTTCTGATGCTGCCACATAACCTCCACAAAAGCCCATGTAAGGAGTTGGGCATTAATGGACTAAAAGATGCCAGCTTTGGCAGCATTTATTAATAGACTGAAGGTCTTGGGAAAGAAATGGACATTATACTTTAAAAAAGAATAATCTGTTCTTTTACTGAATCAAGGAACAGGGTTGTATATTTCATGAGTGCCTCTTATAAATGATCTAAGAAGGCAGATGGTTTTTCATCTTTTCCCTGATGAATACCTGACAACTTAAAATAATTGAAGAACTTAGTTCTCATCCTTCTTAGACCTTTAAGAATACAGGTCTCCTGTCTGGTTGGTAGACCAGTAAGAATCTTGTGTAGCAACTGCTTGGTACCTAGTATAAACCAGCTACTCACCTAAATACCTGGCTTCTGAATCTTTAAAATTAACAATATAATATTCATTTCTAAACCTGAGAGAAGCTTGTATTTTGCTTGACTCTTATTAGAAGTTAAATGTTTAAAGTAAGTGAACATTGCATCTTTTTAGTCCAGTTCATTGTCTGAGAAAATCTCCTAAAGATCTCAGTGTACATATCAAGGTTATCTGAAAACTTTCCTGGATCCTGTTTGATCTATTTGAGGTCACTAAGACAAAAGGACACATAGACATGAGCAGGGCTAAGTTCTCCACCCACCACCTGTAATGAGTACTGTCCTTGAGGAGCTTGAATAAAATCAGAGAGGAATGAACACTGTCTGGTAGAAGTTTGCTACCTTTTTAATTATGATTTCTTAGAAGCCTCGCACTTAGAGTCTAGAGGGCAAGTAGCGGGAACTTAAGACTCAGTCATAGCTGAGGAGGCTTTAATTAAGGTTGCCTTGGAAACTTCATCCTTAGAATTGGAAAGGCAAGAGAGGAGACCCTCAGGCTCAGTAATGGCAGATACTTCTAGTTGTGCTTTAAGAACCAGATATGTCTGATTTTACTGTGCCTTACATTTATATTTTGAGCACAAGTAAGTATTGTCTCTTAAAGTAAAACAACTGCCTGTCAAGCACAAAGTACTAAGTTGGATTCCCAATATTTAAAAAAAAAAAAAAAAAAGAAAAGCAAAAGAAGTCAGAATATAAGATAATTCTGACAATTTTCCCTCTATCTTATAGTACATTTATTGTTGTGATACAGTATCATAATCAGTGCTTCTCTCTGCACTTCATTTTGCCTCTAGTAGACAGGCATGTGCCAAAATATATTAAACTCCTTCTTAATATGTGAAGGTCAAACAATTTCTAATGCTTAAGAGCATATCCCGAAGAAGCAAGATAATTTGAAATTGCGTTTCCCCTATGCAAAACAAGGGGGAATTAGGAATCCCTTTTAATCCCCACTTGGTTTCTGTATCTCCTCCTCTGAGATGACCTACTCCAGAGAAAGTGGCCGCTATCTAGAGTGTGATCAGAAGATAAGTTAGACCAGAGCAGTCACTCCATTCTTCTAACTGTAGCATGTGTTTCTAAAAGCACAAGATATAATTGATTCTAGCTATTTGATTCATGTTTTAAAGGTAGCTTTGCTAGCAAAATTAAACCATAATCAAGAGACTTGAGCAACTACTTTTTAGCTCCTTGAAAGAGTGTGAGGGAAAAAAAAATAAAAGGACAAATTGGAAGTGGATGGACCACTTCCTGGCCTGCAAAGGAGATCACATCAAAGATAGATAGAGACAAATAATGTCTCAGAAAAACTCTGTCCTAGGCCCTAGGGGAATGAACTCCCCCCAGATATTTGTGCTGTCTATCTTATTACCTAAGCAATCTTAGCAGCATATTATGGGTAAGTTTTAGTCCCAATCAACTCCAAAATTTCTGTCCCTATATCTGCCACACACTTATGAAACTCAAGGGTTAAAACCTAGACTCATTGTTCAGCCAGCACAATTTATATATTACTGAAAGTACATTCTTGCCCTACACACATTAAATAATGAGCGCCAGGAGTTTGGAGATTTTTCCTTAAACTGAGTGTGCTTTTGTTCCTTAAATACCGTGCTTTAGGAACTAGCTCCCTCAGGACTCACCCAGAGGTTTGGTTCTTTCCATGTGGCTCTGAGATCAGTTTCCTGTACCCATGAAATTGTGCCCAGAACTCTAATTAGGGATGTCACTTTTATATGTGCTCTGGACGGACAAAATTTCTGTCTCATCTGACCAGAGACCAAGTGTGTGTTTCTCATCTAAGATGATGTCTCTGCCTTTGACATTTAGCAGCCACTCATTTTCTAAGGGCTCAATTTAAAAGTTTTTAGTTGTTCAATAAGAGGAAAAAGGTGAGACCATTCAGGATTTCTGGCTCTTTAATCTTTCTCAGGAACAGGCTTTCAAAAAAGGAAAGTACCAAGTGACAGGAAATGTTCAGAATTTAGATCCAGTAAAGAGGAGGCTCTCTCTCTCTCTCTCTCTCTCTCTCTCTCTCTCTCTCTCTCTCTCTCACACACACACACACACACACACACACACACACACACACAAAACTCACACTCATGGTGAGCTGTAAAGACTGCTTGCCCATGAGCCATCACTTTCACCATGTAAAGGCAAAGTAGGAAATCTCAAGGGCTATGATTGCCTCCTCACCAGCAGAAAATCAGACTAGAAAAGAAGCTGAAGCAGAACAGTCTGCACACATTCCTCAAGAGTGTAAAGAGGAGATTGCGGGAGGGTGGGCCAGGTTGCTCTGTTGAAACCTGTCCTCCAAGTCTTAAGAACAGCTGCTGGACTGTTGCCTCTTAACAGTCAGTTGGAGTCCTGCGATTTATTCATAGTTGTGCATATTTCCTAAATATAAGCCAAATTTCATAAATTGACCCATTTTACAGCATTTCATAAATTCACCTTTTGGTAGTATCCAAATCTACTAGGAGATGCTCTATCATTAGTTTCCCTAATGCTCCTGTCTAAAACAAGACAACAAATCACAACAGTCAAAACAAGTCAAGCAAGATATGCAAGGAGCACCAGTAAATTCAGCAACTGTTAAATCCAAATATAACATACACAAAAGAAGTATATAAGACTTTACCTACAAAGGTAAAATGTGTCATCGGGGGCTGGGATTTAGCTGAGCAGCATAGGCGCGGGCCTTGCAAGCACACAGTTGTGAGTTCAATCTCTGGTACCAATAAAAAGAAACAAAACAAAACAAAACAAAAATGTGCCATCAAGGAAACATCATAATCTTCCCATGTTTTCAAATTTTTAAAAAATTTATCTTATTTTTAAAAAAAGAAGAGGGGTAAAACTAAACAGAGCAAAACAGAGCAAAGCAGATCAGAAAAAAACAATGTGACACAGATTTCAAGACAACAGGAGATCTACAGTCGCTACCATAATGTCTCTTGTTTTCTTCTAAATAGTTGTCTATATCTTCACACATGATGAATTCATACAAACAAAATAGTATAAAACTGATCAGAATAGAGTAACAAAGGCATTACAAGCCTCAAAACCAGACAATAGGAAAATTTTAAATGGCTGTCATACTGTTCCTTGTTCTCTTCAAAATAGCTGCCCATATCTTCATGTACGTTGAAATTAAACAACACAAAACAGACTAAAGCCACTCTGAACAAAGAATAAAAGCATTATTGGATTTCACAGCATGATGAATCAGCAATCAGCATTATGGATACCATAATGTCTGTTTTTCTTCAAAATATCTGTTCATTTCCTTGTTCTCAATTTAAATTTATCATCATTTTAACAAAAACAATGTGTAAAAAAGGCAAGACATAGAAATTCAAGGGGTAAGCAATTCACAAGCAAGAATCACGATTTCTGACTACCTAAATGAGTGACAATCCAGAATTCATAAAACAAAAGCAAACTCTTACCTCCTTCCTAGTATCTCAGAATGATCACCAAATAATATAGGGGAAATAATACCACCTCTAACCTACTAGATGTTAGATACACTCTTGTGTTTCTCAAAATCAAATAATGAATTTTGAGGAGCAGTAGAGGGTAAGAACAGGAAAAATTTATGGGGAGACATAGCTCCTGAGAGACAGGATGAGACCCCAAAAATGTGCTGCCACAGACCCTACTTCACAGAGCAGTTTTATTAAGCAGAATCATGAGGTGGGTACAAAGCAATGAACCAATAAGAACATAAGCATGGCTGCTGAAGTAATACTGATTGAGTGGGGAAGGAATTGTACATAGAAAGAACAAAGACCTTTTCAGGAAGGGATGGATCAAGATATCCTGGTTACCACCTGAGTGACGATGTCTATCTAGATTTTCTTGGATCAGGTGATGTCAGTTACAGAATAATTTTTAATTTGTTGTTTAGATGTTGGGGAGGCATATAGGTTTATCCATTTGTCTTTATTTTGTGACCTGGTCTTTGGCAGATGTGCCTCTGGCCACAGTGGTAATGTGTTCTTATCTTCTGCACTGACTCTCTGGAAGGCCTTGTCAAGGTGCCTATAAAATTTCTGCCTAACTTAGCTGCCTGTAATAACACAAGGCCCTTATGGACATGCCCCCTGCATGACAGATGTGTGCCTCAAATGGATGGCTCATATCCAGCTATTAAGATTCACTGGTAGACAATATGTAGTAGAAAAAGGTATTAGTGAGTTGTTTCACATAAAAAAATTATTTGATGATTGACCAAGATGTGCAATCTTAATGGCGTTCACTACAGACAATTAGGGAACATTATTCAGCTGCAGTGTGAGAGAACAAACCAAGGCAGGGTCAGATTGGGAGAGGCAGAAGAGGTTGAGGTTCTGGAACAGCCAGAAATACCTACAGTTGACACTAGGATATAGAAATTTTAAAGAAAAATCAAAGAAATAAAATGGGATTTAGAAATCAGAGAAGGCAGACTTTTATCTGCTTCATTTCATCTAAGTACTTGTTTTCTGAACCGGTCCTTCATGAAGGTTCGGCATTCAGGGAGACTGCAGGCCTATGAATACACGGGGGGTGGGGGGACTTTTTCAGACATGGTGGATCTACAACGGATACATTTGATTAATGTTTTATGATTATCAAAGAAATTCCACAGACCACAGGAGAGATTATACTATACTTTTCACCAATTCTGAGTTATAGCTAGGAGTTAGTGGGTTAATATCTCCTTGGGAATTAAATGCCTACTCCTTGGACTTGTGAACTATTGCCAAGTTTTAAAGATATGCAGTGGGCCCTGAGGGGCTAAGGCAGTGGTATTAACAGTGTTTCTACATCTTTGCAAGCAGGAGCTCGACTGGAAAGGGAATGGATTAATTTTCACATGAATGGATATTGTCTATAAATGTTTCTTCTTATATACAGTATTTATATTTTTAAAAACTTTTTAAAGTGTAGCCAAAGCTGTATTTTATCCATTTCCATGTGAATCTCTTCTCTGACTCTGCTTCATAGTACTTTTTATGCTCATATGGATGTGCCCCCACATGGATGTGCACACCCCTGCACATGTGCATACTATGTATGCCGCACAATGCAGATATACAGCACACACATTCATCTGCACTATATAGTTTAAACACATACATTGCATATACCACATCAATACTATCCACATCTCATGCTGTATAGTCATATTTTACACACACACACACACACACACACACACACACACACACACACATGCACACACACTCACATACAAGTACACAAAGCTGTCCATGCTGTGAAATAGGTATGCTTGCTAGATTATAAACTTCCTTAAAATAAGAGAAAATATTTATTTGTATTCACACTTTTAGCATCTACCACAGATAAGGATGCATTATAATGTAAAATAATTGGGCAGTAAAACTCAGTTTTATTTTTATCTCCCTGTAGAGAAATATTTACTAGTCAGTAAATTGCTGCATATAAAAATTAGTTGACAAGTGATTTAGAAATATAATCTGATTTTATTTTTTCTTAGAACACGACTATTAATAAACCAGAGTTGTCCTTCAGTATATATGTGGGGCTGTTTCCACAACCTCTTATGGATACCAGAATCCACTGATATTCAAAGCCTTTAGATAAAATGACATTGTGTTTGCATATCACCTTTGCATACCCTCCCATTTACTTAAGTCATCTCTAAATTACTTACAGTATTTACTACATTGTATTTTATGAATAATTGTTATATTTTAATGCAATTTATTTAAATAAATATTGTACAGCTTGTTGAACCCCAAATTATTGGAACTGGACTTTATTTTATAAAATTAAAAAAAATATTATCACTAAATAATACTATTTTATTGAGCCCTTACTACACACAGACATGCACACACACACACACACACACACACACATATTTAGATCCACCTGACATTTTTATGAGCAAGACCCTAATTATCCCCATACTACAGGTGAAGAAACTGATCATAGAGAATTTCTTAAATTGCCAAAAATTTCCTGACTCAGAATCTATCTAATTTTGTAGTTCATATCCTATGTAATTTTGTCATCACAAACTTATAACAACATGTATTTAGACCTGTTTTGCAGGTGCGAAGCCATAGATAAATTTGATATTAAATAAACAATGAAGGTCACCTAGCCAACTTTGAATAAAGATTAGAATCCTGTTGGTCTGTCTCCACAATCAGTGTATTTTCACAGATCTCAAAATATCCAAATGATGCAGTCAAAGCTGGTGGAAACTGCATCAAAATTCTGTAAATTGACATCTTGTGAACATGGGATCAACCCCATGACAAAAATTCACATAAAGTTGTAAGAAAATGCAGAATCTGTTGGCATAGTCAGGACCTGTAGTCTTTACATCTTTTGTAAAGATTCTTTCACTCTGCTGGTTTTTAGATATTGGGTATTTGGCCTGCTCTTCTACTTGATACCTTAAATAGATTTCACAGTTACCTTCTGTTGACATTTCTTGCCTTGTGAACTACTACTTCTGGCTTATGACAGATGAGGCTGTAGAACGTGCACCCTGACTAAATAGAACCATGTTCCACCAAGCACTCCCTCATTTATTATAACATGGCCAGCAATGCCCATTGATAAGTTAAGCACTAAAGATACATCATTCCACAATGACTATGCCCGTAACCTCTGCAGTTAAATTTAGAAAAAAAATGGTCCATTCTGATCCAAATGAATCAGTTTGGATGAGACCCAGATCAGTCATTCAGATAAATGTGACTAACAAGTACATTGATTTAAAATAACTAGGTAATTGAAAGTGGGAAAAGTATTTGGAAGATATTTGAATGCTCTAGTTAAAAACTTCAATTTCTATTCCTCTTTTCTTATGATATGATTCAACTGTACAGGTTTTCTTATGACAATAAATGAAATTCTATTTAACATTTTTGTTCTGTTAATAAAAGTCATAAGACCAAGAATTTCAATTTTTGTCTGACACTTTAGCCTGCTGTTCTCATAGGAAATAGATGGGCATTAACTTCTAGGGATTTAATAATAAGATTAAAATAAGAGGAAATGAATAGAAGTATCATTTGGACCAAAGCCCTGTCTTCAGGAAGCTCTACACATTAAGTACCCCAAGAAATGAGGATTTCCTTGCTGTATGTTTGATACCCTCTAGAAAAGGAGATTTTGTTATCTTTTAAAGTGGCTTTCCACAGTATTAGGCTAAAAGGATACTTTAAAGCTTCTGATAGCTGTAAAACTTGAAAACACATCTATTAAGCTAGGGCTAAAATTAAGGTGAGAAATCGTGAGCTCTGTTCTATTGATCTGCCACCTCTCCTTGCAGCCATTCGGACACTTCTGAATATCTGTAAGGCGGGAACAGCTAGCTCCACAGCCCAGGAGGATTTAACTGTGTGGGCAGAAGTTCATTTCCTAAATTCAGCAGTGGAAACAATAGCCATTCCAGGCACTACTTAAAATATTTTTTCTATCCTAATATTACATTTTTAAGAAAAATTAGCAAGTGCCTTTCTCCGCACACTTACTCCAAGTGGTGATCTATAGTTCTCTGTACTGTTCTGGATTTCTACCAATACTGCTATGTACCTAGCATATTCCTAGTAGTTTTTCAAATGTAATTTAAGCTTCATATTCTTTGAAATAATTCAAGGTTAGTGACCTTATCTTATTATATATATATATATAATTCTTGTCACATAAAAATATGCCCCTAAGAAACACAGGTTTCTTTACTTATTACCTCTTTTTCCTTATGCCCTAGTATCTCCCCATAGTTGCACTGTAGTCCTTGGGTATATTTATTGTGCCATTGATTCACCAACAGCAAGTTACTGTATGTGCACTGTGATGCCTTATTCCTCTATATAGAAATAACAGGCTTTTTTAGAGCAAAAACCAGGCTTTTTATTTATTTTTGTAATGGATACCATGGAATAAAATTGACTGAATAGGGTAAATTTAAAAAAAATATTTACAAATATGAGAAGCAGAACTAAGACAACAAAAATTGTTTCATTAGTGAAAGAAATTGAAGGACAAAATGAAAGCATGATAAACATTTTTGAGATTTATTAATCACTCAGTTATGGAGCAGGTGGATTACACATGTTATTATACCCATCTTTTGGACTGAGAAATGGAAACCTGAAAGGTTACTTTCCTCACGCTAAACTATACATCTAACAATTAGTAGATCTGGAATGCTAGCCAGATCTGATTCCATGCTTTCATCCATCCTGTTCTTTTTCTTTGTATATAAAGAAATGCTCTTGGCAAATGTATATTTTATGCCCTCCTTCTAGATAGCCTTAAGCTTCTTTGTCAGTAGGGGACAAATGTCACTCCAGCCTCTGTAATATGTATTTGTTGATCATACACACATGAAAGCAGGTACCTTTCCATATCTGTAAGTTACCCACACATGGAGAAGGTGAGGGAAAGTGACCTTTCTTATGAACCTCATTGATTTGTATTGCAGTGTTCCTAAAAATAAGAGAAGTGACAAATATGCTCAGAATGTAGAAATCCTCAAGCAGTCAGGCTTGAGTATGTGCTCATAAGGAACACTGCAGCTAACTTTTCTCCCCTTCTGTCTGTATCACTGATGTTGCTATTCCTTATCACTCTGCTCTGCTCTTCCAGTCTACTATAACCTGGGGCTGTATACATTTATTTTATTGGTTCTTTTGCCTGGTCTAAAACAGGAGCCCACAAAATATGACCTGTAAGCTAAGATTGTTTTGTGCACTTACACGTAGTGAAAGTAATCAAAAGAAAAACAACATGAAAGTTACATTACATGCCAATTTCAATGTCTCTGATAAGTTATAATGGGCCATTGACCATTCTTTCTGTTTCAGTATTGTGTGCGGCTTCTTTGAACTGCACAGGTTGAGGACAGTTGTGACAGAGACCTTCTGGCCTGGACAGCCTAAGATGGTGACTTCACATGAAATATTTGCTGACCCTTGTCACAAGAATGGTGGTCTTTTTACAGATTACCTATTTTGGTTTCCTTATTTCTTCTTTGATCATTATGCTGATGTGAGTGGGTTTTGCTTTCAACTGTCTGAAAGTCACATTATGCTTGTTATAATTTTAACAGTGTGAGATAAAGAGGCACTTTGGCTGCAACTTGTGAATGTCAATGTCATTAAGGGAACTTACTTTTCAAAATCTTTTCTCACTCTTTTGTACTCTTGTGCTTGTCGGCAGACACCTCCTTTCTGAGGTTACGTTTTCTTATTTGAACCTATTTATCAAGCATCATTAAACCTGACTTTATAATATTTTTGACTCTCTGTGCCACAGGTTGGAAAAAAGAACCAGGCAATTTCTGGAGCTCAGTGGTCAGGTCTTGAGGAGTCCCCTAAGAAGCTCATTAACAAAGAAAGAGATGATTCAGAGGAAGTCATTTTGGATGGTGGGGGCCTGTACATTCTTCATGAGCATGCTGAGAGGAGAGAGTGTCCATGAGCCACTTAGACAGTTAGTTAACCAGGGTGCCTAAGAAACTATTTCCATGATAATTCAAATAATAAATCATTTTCCTCCATAGTCCTAGGAAACAAGGCAAGAAGATCCCCTTTAAATAAAGGAGACTATTCTAACAGTATCAGTAACAATAACAATAACATTATTACCTTGAATGCAATATGTGGGACTCCCAGAAACTGAAAAAGTTTCAATGGTGCTGGGTAGATATATATCAAAATATATAAGAAGTTATTCACAAATTTTATGTTATTTTAATTTTTAGATTAATTTATGCGCTATTGCTTCCTTTTTGCAAAATGTATACAACAAAATTTCTTTGCTCCTTGTTCTTCTCTTTCTCTCTCTTATTCCCTTCCTTCCTTTTAATATTTTTAAAAACATAAAAACCAAATGCATTTGGTGGTAGCAAAATTAGAAACTATGTTTATTTGCTGATAGAAAAGCTAAAAACTATATTTATTTCCTGCTTGCAAAGCTAGAAACTGTTCTTTATCGGCATGCAGATAAAAGAAATGTTTTTTGATAAATTAAAAGGAAAGTAGTTTATCTTTTCATTATTATAGTATCATTTAGTTCACATGAATTATTTGGTTAAAACTTTCCATTTTTTTGAAATTAAAAACTATTACATATTTAATTATATGCAAATACTTGGTGAAATGAATGAATTTTTCTATACTTCAATTCATTTTAACAAATGTCAAATGTCAATACTTGTGGACAGAAGGGGCAAGGCAGTAATGATTAACTGCCAAGATGAGATATGGGTCATTTGTGGACGTGGAAAGCACCTGAAGCTCAGTTAACTTTGTCTGCTTCTTATTTGATGGATTCAATGTGTAAAATCCAAGTTATATCTCAGACATTAATAGTCCTATTGTGGGCGAGAATTTGGGGAAATTTTTCTATAAAGAGCCAGCCATACAATATTTTAGGCTTTGAGGGTTATATAAATGAATACATAATATATACTCATTGTTATATACATGGTATGATTGAGAAATATACTATATGTTTAAATATACTGCATGATTAAATTTTTACAAAATACTGCAGTGTAACTACCACTTCTTAATGCTTTTAGAAGTTTTAGAAGCCGCCTTTTGTGAATGTTTAGTTGCACTGTCGTGAATGACTGAATCAATTCAAAATATTCATGGCTATTTTCATCAAATAAAAACAATGTGGGCTGTCTATATTTATTTATCTTATTTAGTTGATCTGGCATTGTGAGCCTCCTGGCTCTTTCTTAGTCAGTCAAAGTCACCATGAAAAATAAACATTTGGAATCCTGTTTGGAGTGAGGGGGATATTTTGAGGAGGAATAATAACAACATAGTTTTTAAAAATATATTAACATTTTTTATTTTAAAAAGCAAAACAGAACAAATGATAAAAATGATACAGTATTTCAAAGACAAAAATTAGGGAATTAGACTAGTTAATAGATTTCATATTGTTCTCTCAGAACTAGCTGTTCAGGTTACAAAATCTAGACACTAAAGTGATCAATCAAACAATAACAGCACAAACTGTTATTTTTAATGAACTAAGAGAGTTAGTAGTATGTTCTTTAATATAATGCATTTTCTAAAATTTAAATATATGTTTCAAGCTTTTTTAATTATCTTTTTTTCTCTCTCATACTCTTTCTCCTTTTTTTCTTCTAGGTGGACTGTGCGGACAAACCATGGAAAAGTCTGTGCACTAACAGTAAATGTGGTCAGTAGTACATGAAGTGTGGTAGATAAGGTGACAGAGGGAAAGTGCAGTGGAGGAGAGGCCCAAGAAGCACTATGATTTGGGGAATGCACAGCAGTTTTCTTCAGAAGCAATATTGCAGGAGAGGAAAGCCAAAGGTGCTTGCATTCCAGAGTGTAAGGAAAAACTGTCAGAAGAGACCAGAGATTTTTAACTTGTCAAGTATGGTGGATGTTCCACTTTCCATGTTTTTCAAAGGAAAAAAGGAAATTATGTTTTATAAATCATGTATATCTTACTTGAATGAAGTATAGTATCTCTGTGTAATATACATATATTTTTAAACTAATACATATAGTTTTATATATATATATTATATATATTTAAACTAATATATATATATTTAAACTAATATATACATTTAAACACACACACATATATATATATGTATATATATATATATATATATATAATCTTAGTTTAAGGACTGTTCAAAACGTTGGTCTGTCACTTGATATATTCAAGTTTATCAAGTTTTTCTTCTTGATTGATTTTTAAACTGTTAGGCTAATGTTTGGCTAGTTCAGTCTGATCCATCCCTGAAACAGGGAAATATATCACCTATGTGACACTGAGGTTTTCCTAACACTATTCTTCAGGGGATAAGTACAGAAACCATGTTATACACAAGCTTCCTGAACACCAAAATACACCAAGAGGTATCCATCCTTGGAGCCAAGCCAACTACAAAAATCTTTATATGCAAATACCTTAGGTGATGTCAGCAAAGAAAAGAATAATTAGATTGTTAGCTATCATCATTTTGCTATAAATCTTACTTTAAGCAGAAAAAGGAAGGAGCTGGTGCAACATCAAGCAGAAACACAAACAATATCCAGAATCTGGAGGTAGATTTATTTATGTCACAGACACTGATCTGGGTCATTCCCAGAATATCAAGCCGTGATTTCTGTTGACGTAGGGATTTAATGAGATAAGCAAGAAGGAAGTACAGAGGCAGAATGTCTTGTCAGTTGGGGACTGATTTATATAATGTGCATCATAGTGACCATCTATAATCATGGTGACCAGCTATAATCATGGTGTCTCTTATTTCTAAGAGACAGGAGCAACTGGAACTGGCACAGGAACTGTTACCTGGGCAACTAACAAAACTGAAGCCTACTGGTGTGTGGGGAGTGCATTTCTGCTGTACTAAGACCATGAGGTAGAACTGCTACATAGTAAAATTTAAAGGGTGAATCCAAATATTGAGTAGGAATAGATGAAGATTTGGGGTGTAAGCATATGCACATGCTGGGGACCGTTTTGGAAAAAGAAATATAATTTTTGAATAAGACCGAATGAATATTATTTATTATATTTTGGGTGTTTTGAAACAATCTCACTGCATAGTTCAGACTGGCCTTGAATCACTTTATAACCCAGCCTGGCCTCAATCTCATAGTTATCCTTCTGCTTCAGCCTCACAAAACCTGGGATTCTGATGTTGCCCACTATGCAAGGCTGAATATTTACTTAAGGTGAAAAAAGATTGCAACAAGCAGCTAATTTTCAAAAACTGTCAATTTCACAAATTTCCAAAAATCTAGAAAATTAATAGCATTTTCAAAAGCAACATTTATAATTAACATTTACAAATTAAAATGTTTAAAACACACCTCAACAATGATTTCTAATATTCTGGCTTCCATATTTTGATCATGTTCACATAGTGATAATTGTGCTAAACTCTATTCCAGAGAAAAGTGAACAATAGTGTAGTTCTTTTAGTCTATGAGTTGATTTAAATTCGACTTTTAGTACTCATAGTTTATAAAGTTTTTTTTTTCTTTTATCTCAGCCTTCCCTTTGGAATATTTTATCTCATCTGTTTTTATAAAGATTAACACATGTTATTTTTGCCCAAATTTTCTCCCAAAAGTCTCATGTGGTCATGGGAGCAGGCTGCTGGAATTTGTGATTGCTTCATGGTCCAATGCTGGGATTATTGTTGTAACTGCTAGACTCACCAGAGGAAAGGTGGCCAGAATACAAGGCATGGTCTTGCCTTTGCACTCTTCCCTCTTTGCTATTTTTGCTTTTCTGTCTTCCACCACCATGAACTGTTGATCATCTGCCATGTGCTTCCTTGTCTTGGTGCCAGCCGTTTATAGAGTGAAACTTCCACAACCTGTAAGCTAAACAAACCTGTGTTTCCTTAACTTTGGGTGACAAGTATTTTGTCTTAGCACAAAAAAGTAATCCACACAGCACATTTATCACCTCTATCAAGTTTGATGGAAAAGTGCCACAGACTGTGCAGGTCTGAGATTTCGCCTTTGTTATAAACTAGCAAGTCACCCTATTCCTTTTTCAAAAACACCTGTAGGAGATATGAACTTTGTGAGTCAGAGATAAAGGATTTTATTACAGAAAAAGCAACAGCTACAAATTAATGTAGGTTAGCACAGGTTTGAGCAGGTTCAATGTATCTTCCATAGGGTCACAAGGTTTACCATGGATCCATGCACATACTTGGGCTGAGCAGCAGGAGAGGTGTTACAAACTTGAGAGAATCACTGTATTTCTTTTTTTAATTTTTTTGATTTTAAAGACATTAAGATAAAAGAAAACATAGCAAAGCAGATCAGAACAGAACAATTTAAGCAACACAGTATTTCACCACAAGACAACCCAATATAATGGTAGCTACCATAATATCTCTTTCATTGAAATATTTGAGTATATCTTCATACACAATAGAATCAAACATAACAAAATAGTATAAAACCATTAATGAGAAAGAAAGTATTACAGGGCATTCAGAACCAAATAACAGAAAACAAACACTGGTTACTGTATTATCTCATTGTACATAAAAGATTTGTTTATACTATCACACATAATAAAAGAGAGTAAGATACAACATGATAGAACCAATGGAAACAGAAGAACAAAAGCATGGTAGGACTTCAGAGTAAGATGATATTAAATCAGCACTGGCTATTATAATATCTTGTTTTCTTCAAAATAGCTGTTCATACCATCACAGATAGTAAAGTCAAACAACCCAGGATAAAACCATTCCAACTAATGAATGGAAACACTATAAGGCTTCAAAGCAATGTAATGGAGAATCCTGATTACCACATACTTTTATGTACTCTTATAATTTCCTACACTAAGGATACTATATGGTATTTATACATGTGAGTTTGATTTATTTCACTTATGAGTATGGTCTCAAGTTGCATCCATTTATTTACAAATATCTCACTGTGATCATTCTTTATAGCTGAGTGGTACTACATTGTATAAAAATGCCACATTTTTTTTTATCCATTCCTCATTTGATGGACACTTAGGTTGTTTCCAAGATCTGGCTATTACTAATTGTGCTGCTATGAACATGGAAGCACATATATCATTTTGGTATGATGTTTTCAGTTCTTCTGGGAATATGCCTGGAACCAGAATAACGGGATCAAATGGGACTTCAAATCCCAGCTTTTGGAGAAATCTCCAGACTGACCTTCATGATGGTTATACCAGTCTACATTCCCACAAACAGTGCAGGAGAGTTTCTTTTCCCCCAGCGCCTCTCCAGCATTTGTAGTTGGTAGTTTTCTTGATCCTGGCCATTCTTTCTGGAGTGAGATGGAATCTCAGTGAGGTTTTAATTTGCAATTCTCTAATGACTAATGACGATGAACATTTTTTCATGTATTTATTTTCCATTTGTGTTTCTTCATCTTAGAACTGTGTATTCATCTCAGATGCCCATTTATGGATTGGCTCTTTGAATTTTGGAGGTCTGATTTTTTAAAATTATTTATAGGTTTTCAACAGAATTCCTTTGTCTGAGGGACAGTACACTAAGATTTTTTCCCAGTGTGTGGGTTTTATTTTCACTATGCTGGAGATGTCTTTTGACAGCTACTGTATTTTTAATAAGCAGAAGTAAGCCCGATATTTGTCCAAGGGTAAACATTGCCTGACTCCTAGAGTTTGTACACAAAACCTTGAAAAACGGTCCAGATGAACTTTTGTCAGATCCTTTCCTTCTTGGTGCATCCAGTAAGAACATACAGGGATGCTCATACTCATAGCAGACTACATTTCCTATTAAGTAACTGTAACTATTACAGGTATTTCAAATTTTCTTATGTAATATCATTCATTTTAAGCACTAGTTCAATTAGCAATGCTCATAAACCTCTGTGCCCACCAAAAGTCTCAATTAAGTAGTTCATCTTAGTCTTGTGCTGTTCATGTCCTATGTCCACTCAACAGAAACTTTGTATTTTTCTAATGTCTTCTTATGATTAAATGTTCTTGATTAATTAGTTTAGAAATCTAAAAGCTTGGTATTATTGTCATTCAGAATATAATACTTCTTTAAGAAATACTGCTCCATCTATGATCTGGAAAATATTTTTGTTACAATTCATTTCTTGATGTCAGAGTAATTTTACAGCTTATTGATCATGTTTACAGCTTCTGTTTTATATTCCATTCTTTTTACTTGAAATGGTTTTCTGTTTTCTTAAAGAAAATATACACAAAAGTGGTGCAAATAGCATGTGAATTTGAATTTCTTCCGAAACACCCTGTCTGAAATACAGATCTGACTGTAGGTGGTTTCATTTGGAAGGTGATTCTTGGTGGCATCCATGAGGAATGGGAAACTGAGACACGATTGCCTCCTGTCTCATAATGAAAGGTAATATTTTCAAGCAACTAATGAAAGGTAATATTTTCAAGAAACTAAACATCATATGGACTGAGCTTAAGATACTTTGAGAGTTTAAAGACCCAAAGTAAATAGGTCAGAAGTACCTAACCTGGCTTCTGAAGAATACAGAACCTAGAAGAGTGCCCTGCCAGAATTAGCAACCATATCTGAGGTTACTTTTGAGTAAGAGATAGGTTTTGTTATTCTCTGATTACTAGATAAATGTCTCAGAAAAACTAAGGTGATGCGAGTCGGATGGTAGCCTGGGGGACAAGGCTGAGCAGATTAAGCATCTGCCACAATATCTTTAAAATATTTCTAATCTCCTCAATATTAAGGTTAAGATCTTTCATGGTGATTTTCCATATCAAAATAACATTCCTGATTTAGTTTTCCTTTAGTATATTAAGATTTATAATCTATACTCATGTCACTCTGTAAGACAGTGACTAGAATGAGAAGTGATATCATAGCACAAGGACAAAAACTTATGTAGTTAAAACGTCATATACATTTTACCAAACATGATCAGGGAAGATAATTTGCTGGAAGTTCTTATATCCATCAATGAAGGATTGAGAATCCTTAAAATAATCCTGCAATACAGATCTTGAAGCACTTTCACATAGGTAAAATGAATTTCTCCAAGTGGACACATTGTTATGGTTTGTGCCTACATGTCCCCCCAAAGCCTCATTAGAGCATAGGGCTTTTTCAGATGTGATTGAATCTAGAGTGTGTTGATGCGGGATTAAGGATGTGTGATTAGTAAATCAGTCTGCTGATTGTTTAGGAGAACTTCCGGCTAGGGTATAGGATGTGAGTGCTACACCTGCCATTGGACCAGTAGCCTGCCTTGTTGCTTTTGCTGCCTTCTGGTGCCATGAATGTTCTCCTCTTCAGTATCATTTCTGTGGATCCAGCTGATTATGGACTGAAACCACTACAAATTGTGAGGTAAATAAACCTTTTGCCCTTTAACTCTGAAGACATGCATCCCCCGAGATTACCATTTTATTTACTTTAGTGTAAGCTCCTTTCATAATTGCAGGAGTTCATTTTCTGTCCAGGTAAACTTTGTTTCCAGAGTGCTCAGACCTGTGCTACCACACAGTTTCCTTCTGCTGCACATTTAATATACAGTTTCACCACAAGCCAAGGTCATGTCGTCATATGCCAATAAAAGGAGTAGCAGTAATATGCATGTGAATAGATTGTTCAGGAGATATGGCCATAACAGATTAGTATACTAACAGAATAAGAATTCAAAAGAGAGGAACCAGCCCTCAAAACTCAGAATTTCCCTTTGTGTTCTTTAGAAATCTATGTTCACAGAGACGTCTTAGAAGAAAGATTTTCTCTTAAGGTCTGTCTTAGTCACTTTATGCTCATCGCTGAGACAAAATACCTGATGCCCAAGTTGGGAAAGGAAAGATTTATTTCTTACAGTTTTTGGAGGTTTCAGTCCACACTCAGTTGGCTCCAAGGCAGGCGGGCATGACTGGGCCGCCTTTCATGGCAGCTGCAAACAGCAAACTCCAACCAGCAAAGAGCAAGACACACCTTCTTCCTGCCATTACATCACATCCTGGCTCCACCCCTATGTGGGTGGAGCACTGACATCATCAATCCAAGCACTAGACAATGAAGCATCACAAATGCACAATGCAAACTCCATGAGGCCTGGGAGACACAGACATAAGCCATGACAAGGTCTTTCTATATTTTATATAATTTTCTTAATTTTGGCTTTCATGTCTTCTTCCACCTTGAGGATGTACTAAAAAAAAATTTGAAAGCCACCCAGTAGAACTCTCTGGAGTAGGATAATTAATGGGCATTGCTGCTCCCACAGCATGGCAATATTTTGCATTTCATACAGCGTAACCAGGCCTTCTTTCTCTTAGACTCTGAGACTGGCTATATTTATATGATGCTGGGATGCTAAAAATTCTTGAAGCCCACATTAAAATATGATTAGTCCTTTCCAAAATAAATTGTTTTTCTTGTAAGTAAAACTGGCAACAAGTCACCATAAAATTTTAAAATAGTCATTTTTCTTTTTTTGGACACACAAAAGCTTTTGAAATCTTAGGGTTACTCTCACCAAATCTCCATCATATATATATATATATATATATATATATATATATATATATATATATAATTACAGACACATAGCATCTGCTGAAGCAAGCAAGAATCATTACTTCCAAATCATAAGCACAATATAAGGCTCAGAAAGGTTAGGGGAGGCAAGCTACCTCATAAAGCTATGGCTTCACTTAAATTGGTGCCTTTCTATCAACTTTGGGAAAAGGGTCCATGTCATGTGTTATAAAACATATCTGTCGTGAGCAAAGAACCACTGAGATCTGCAGTGGTAGAAATGTCAAGAGTGTTGCTTCTTGCAGGTAGAAAATCTGGGTTTGTATGTTCAGTACATCTAAAATGTGTTACTTCATGGTTGGGGATTTCAGAAAGAGTGATATTACCTTGAGAGTAGTCTCAACTTTCAAAATTAAAATAAAAAGAAACCTGTTTGTGTGTGTGTGTGTGTGTGTGTGTGTGTGTGTGTGTGTGTGTGTCTGTGAGAGAGAGAGAGAGAGAGAGAGAGAGAGAGAGAGAGAGAGAGAGAAGACAGAGACAGAGACAGAAAGTGAGTGATTCCCACTCTACAGCATGTAAGTTGCTAAATGTTGACTTATGAGTACAGTGAAGAATTTATGGAAGTAAACAAAGGTTACATGGCCAGAGGAATGATTTTTAGAATACAGTCTGAATCCTTTAATTCCAAAGATCTTTAAAATGGCATGGAGAATGTCAACCCTCAATAATGCATTCACTTTAATGATAATAATGAGCAAAGGTATGTTTACAGGAGTAGAAGGAAAAGTTCAGAGACACATAAAGACATCTATCCTTGGGAAAGTATTTAATATAGATTCATGATTAGTCTATAAAAACAAAATGAAGGAAAACATTCTCTATTATTGTTTTCATCCTCAGAAAAAAATGATTCAGCTGTTCCTGTGCTGTCTTATTAGGTGTAATTGTGGCTCTCTGATTTTGTTTCTCCTGAATCCTTATTTAAGTCTTGTACTATTAAGTTTTTAAGTTTCCTCAGCTTAATCATTAGGAAACCATGGAAAATACCATATTTAGTTTCTAGTAACTCATTGTCATCTATGATTTTGAACCACTGGATATTAGGCAAAGTGTGGAATTAAAATGATGACAATCATGTAAATGTGTATCTCTCTGGAGATCCTACAGTACTTTGACCAAAATAATCTTTCTATAATAGTATGATTACGGTGAGACAAGCAACTAACAAATAAATATTACTCAAAATAAAACTAGAAAATATTATGTACTGTAGAGGGAGAAAAACATCATTGGCTACAGAGAAAGCCCACATGTATGGAGGTGTTATGTTAGTGAAGTAAACAAGGTAAGATAAAAGCTCAAAGCAGAACCATGCAGGATGAGCCAGCGACATAGAGATTTTGGCAAAGACCATGTCAGGATCAACATTTCAACAAGGATAAAATCACTTGATTGGAAGACGCTTGACATTATTGATGACAGGTGATAAGGCTTCTCTGTCCACAATAAACCAGGGCAAATGTTAGGTGAGAAAGGAATGAGGAGGCAGATAGGTATGGTCTTAGAATTATAAGGGGTGGAAGTTATATCCATCATTTGGATGCTTTTCCCTTTCAAAGCCTCTAACCTGCATCTTTCACTGTCGCCACCATCAGTTCAAACTTCCTTCACACTGAGCAGTAAGGCAGCCGGACATGGAGAGGAGAGGAGATAGGGAAATCAGAGTGTATGGGTGTATAGGGTAATGAGGCATTGGGTTATTTATTTTGAATCATTTTGAGGGTAACAAAACATATAAATTAAGAGCAAATGCATGCTACATTTGGAAACTAAGTATTACAATGCCCAATTTAATAATCTTTCTGGTTGCTTCCATGGAAGCAACATAATGCATGCGTTTAGATAATAAAATAGTAGGCACAAAGACACATATGCAGACCTTGGCATTGGTTCTGGATTGTATTACTCTGAAATAGCAGTTACACTGAACAATAGCGGATTACATGTGACCTAGAACCATCTTCAACTGTATTTATGACAGAATAGAGGAACTAAATTAGTATCATCAATAGAAGTAGCCTAAGCCCCCAAGAAACAGAGTACTAAAAAGTTAGCACCCCCCTTCTTTCTCCCATGTGTTCACTTGGCAACAACCAGTGTCCTCGCACGGCCTTTGGAAGCAGAATAGAGGTATTCTTTGGAATGTTTGGCTACATTTACATGTTTGAATTCTCTGCTAACACAATTTTGAGAATGTGGGAAAGTGAAGCCACATTTCATTAAGAATAATGAAAAGGGCATTTGGAGTCAGAAGTTCTATTGTGGTTTGAGGTAGCTATGCAGCTTTTAATCACACTGGCTCCCTTTCATATCTCTGTATTCTCTGTAATACAAAAAAATGTGTTGGTCCTTTCTAGATGTATTAGAATGTCAGAAGAAATTTTTGGTGTTTTTCAAAACTTTTTTTAAAACTGGTTTTTACGTTATTACTATAATAAAAGAAAAGAGAGCATTTCCTTTTCTTATCTGATTTACACTGCTACAGTACTCAAACTTTCCCCCAGTAGCCTTTCAAGGTACTTACTTCTAATTCAAATTTTATTAATGTTTGGTAAAAATAAGAATTGGAGGCTTATATCTTTTTATTACAAATATCCTTCAATTTAGGATATGCCCTGGGAACTTTAAGGCTGCAGGTAGGAGACTGCTGAATAATCATGAAAATTGGATCAGACAAACCCATTTAGTAGTGTTCAGTCTACCAAGGCTCAGTGGTGCATTATTTTCCCCAGAAAGTTCTTTGAACGTCTGATATGCTTTTCTTGATTTGAATTCTCATACTCCTATAGCTGATTTAGAGAGCTAATTTAAGCCAAAAATTCATGACTGTATATTTGCAATTGTGAATATTGCTCTTTGAGAACAATTTGGAACATATTTCATGGGCTTTATGTAAGCCATGTAAATATGCAAAACTTATATTTTGCGTAAAATTTCCATTATTTTTGAATTTCCTAGATGCTGTAAGCATAAAGGAGAAACTACAGGCAAATAGGCTAAAAAGGTTTACAGTCTATTTAGAGTATACCACAGTGTTTATTGTTGCTAAAACTATATCAGTGTCCCAATATATTCTTGTTATTGAAATTTCTGTCCAAAAATTTACAATAAGCCCATTTATTGTTTTGTCTAATAGCCAAATGAGGCATTTAGAGCAATAAAGAACAAAAAAGTGTAAAAATGAAAAGACATGAAGTATAACATTATTTACTTTACTACTTAAAGAACTCTGAATTTACACCCTAAATTCAAGGGCCTGTTTCCACTTCTTGCTTATGAGAAAAGCACGATGGACGAGTAGCTCCTAGCATTTTAGCCTCTTTTGTAGCTGCATTTCTTTGAGGATAAGCTTTTACTTACTTCTCGTGAAAATACAAATATTAAAGGAATTCATATAACTCTATTCATGGGTCCCCTCCACTTTTTCTTTTCCAATCAAAAACAGTTCACACATTTCTTCTGGTACCCATCAAAATATAAAGATACACTCTATTCACCAATGTGAACTACATATCAGTTTAGTGGAACAGTCAAACAATCCTGCTTTATTGGTTAGAGATGCAGACAGTGAGGATAAATGAGGTGAACCTGTTTACTTTCTAAAGATGGGTGCATGTATATTCTTTCCTGGGAAAGTTTAAAAAATCGAGTGCGCAGCTCTTGAATGGGAAGATGGGTGGACACATATTCTACTTATGAAAGCTAAAAGTCAAGTAGATGGTCCTTTAGTATGCATGGTGATGGCAACGTTGTGGGGTACACCTGAGAGTAAAATGCAGGAAAGGAAAATATGAGATAACTAGAAGGATAAAAAAGGAAAACAGTTTGAAGAACCCAATGACACTAGCACGGCAGGGGTTCAAAGCTGAGAAAGTTACTGAATGTATGGTTTAGTTTAAAAGAGAATAGAACAACACAACACAAAACAGAAAAAAAAACAAAGAAAATCAGAACAGAACAGTGCAACCAACACACGACTTCAAAACAAGACAACAGGAAATCAATACTGGCTACCATAATATTTCTTGTTTTCTTTGCAATAGTTGTCTAACAAAAAGATTTGAAGAAAAATGCTCAAGAACAAAAAACATAGTTTAAACCAGTTGTCTTCAATCTGGGGTAATATCAGAATGTGCTGCAGAGTGTGTGCATACACAGATTGCCAGCTTCCACCCCATAATCTGATTCAAGAAGTATGGGGTGAGGCCCAAAAATCTAAACATCTGACCAGTTTCTAGATCATGCTGGTAAATCTATTCAGAAGACTACACATTGAGAACCTGTGATTTGGGTCCTACTTCCATGCATAGTCTAAATATTCAAGGAATCCCCAACCCTTGTACCATGGAACAATATCAGATATGGCCTGTTGGAAATTGGGCCACACAACACATGAACAGTGGGCAATGAGGAAGCTGTGTTCACAGCCCCTTCCCAGTGCATTCACTGCTGCCCGAACACCACTTCCTGTCATATCAATGGCAGTTCTAGGTTCTCATAGAAACACAAATCCTACTGTGAATTATTTCCTATCATCCCCAGATGGGATTGTCTAGTTACAGGAAAATGAGCTCAAGACTCTCACCGATTCTGTATTGAGGTAAGCTGTAAAAGCGTTTCATTAAACATTGCAATTAAAAGTAATAATAATGATAATGATAATAATAGTAATGCCATGTATACATTTCCATGTAATAATATAATAGTAGAAATGCCAGTGCACAGTAATGTAATGTGCTTGAATCATTCTGAAGCCCTCCACATCAGTCCAAGGAAAAACTGTTGTGCAAGACACAGGTCTCTAGTGCCACAAAGGTCCACTGCTGTATACTATTGTACATCAACACAAGTGTAGTGAATAACATTGTTGTTTATTTCTTCCAGGTAATTTTTTCTCTGCAACTCTCATACCTCTTTCTGATTCAACTTACAGCTACTCAGTGTTTTAGCTATTGTAATCCATGACCTTCTCTATTGCTTAAATAATAATCATTTCCTGCTTACAGTCTAAGCAGCATTCTCTGTATTAATATGTGTGTTGTACTGCTGCCAGTCATGATACCTTTATATGGCTTTAAAATGCTTTTGTTATAAGTACCTCAGTAAATGAATTTAAAATGAATGCTATTCTGAAATAGAATTGGGTGGAATGCATCATCTGCTTCAGTTTAATTAAAGCAGGTTATCACAATCTAGAAGAGAAGATATAAGCAGGAGAACTAGTTTAGCACTATGCTCTCCCACCAAAGATTTTCAAATCCCTCCTGGTATCCGACTGTTATTTTCTGTTATCAATAGGGCCAGTCCTATATGCACAGATCAGCACCAGAGGGGATGGCATTTTGAGAGTTAGGCCTGTCTATCTTTAAGTCTCCTGTAGTGCTCTCATTTATCAGTGATTTATAGAAAATGCTTATTTGGTGTTCCGTGCTGGCATTTGCACTTTACCGTCCTCCTTTCTCTGAAATTTGGAGCATGCTTTCCTGTCACCTTTCATGCAAGATGGAGTCAACCACGTGGTGCTTTCCCTGATACCTCTCCTGGAGAGCGTGACATGAGCAAGGAACTTTCCTGGCAGTCTCCAGCCCAGGTTATGCCTATACATCCTGCTCAGCTGTGCTGCTGGGACTCTGAGATGCTGACCTCAGTAGTGCACTTGAGCAAAGTCATTTCCATCTAAGGGAAGGTTCCACTTTTACAGGCAACTGTGTTTTTCAGGTCCACTGCCTGCCAGCTGACTACTGTCTCAGAGCTGCTCTGAGTTCTGAGCTCCAGTCCTCACCCCCTCCTCTGAAAGGGCCAGACCTATATGGTTGCTTGAAGGCTATTAGGCCCTATTGTCTCTTTATTTTAATCTTCTGCAATCCTAGGGGTCAAACTCAGTGCCTCATACATGCTAGTCAATGCTCCACACCAGAGCTGCAAACTCTTTCCTATTTTTGCTCTGTTTTAATAAGCATTTCCACATTAAATCTCTTGCCTCTTCTAATTCCCTCTCAGTATCCTGGGACCAAATGGACACTATGACCTTGTCCTGACTTGCTTTCCAGAATCATATTCAGAATCTGTATTCAAGCCAGACTGTCCTGTCCACAATTTATTTTCTCCTTAACTTATTTTCCACACTGTCAACCTCTCAACTGTGTTCTGCACACATGCACATTTGTGTGTGCGTGCGTGCACACACACACACACACACACACACACACACACAATTTATTTTTTGGCTCCAGACTAAGAACTCACCGTCTTGAGTATGACCAAGCTGACCATTTTGTCTGTGCTGATGCAGGAGAGGAAGGAAGAATCTAGCCAACACAGATAAAAATATCTTTAAGTCAGGAAGTTTAGGTTACAGTTGCAATTCTCAGAGTTAGTATATACACACCTCTTTAGACACTCAGCAAAAGTGGCAGGTGGAAATGAGTAAAAGCATTTCTATGTGCCACCCTAATTGGGGAATACTATTGCTGTTTAATTTGTAGGACCACAGACACCAAATACTCTTCAGTATTAAGTGAGGTCCCATACATGCATCAAAGAACTGTCTTGTTTACAGTGCTCTAAGAATGTCCCTTGAAGAGACATTAGGTTGGTCATTTAGTTTTACTGAATCTTGACATTTACAAAAATAGAAATATTAAGCATACATACAAGTACATAGTGCCAGGCATATAGTAGGTGCTCAATTATCACTAATTTCTTTTATCCAGCCTTCTCTTTCCTGCTCTACCTTTCAAATTGTCATTACAATCAATTAAAAAACACTTGTAAAACCATGTGTAGGTAAAGAAGTCTTATGTATGTGTATTATATTTGAAACATGGCTGCCAGACTATTTATTGAAATCTTATTATAAAAGAGTTAGTAAAATTAGTAGTCTTGACCATTTTTTCCAGTTCAGAATTGAAAAATTCTTCTTGAAATGAATTATTTTATTTTTGCATTCCAAGCCTAACCTTTACCAATTTTTGTCCCGTGTTTGCTGGATATCACAGTAGCTTTCCTATGAGCCCAGCCCTGTAATTTCAGGACAAGCTAGAGCTGCTCTGATGGATGTATTATATACAGAAAAGGTTAATGTATTCAGTTCCCATTTAATTGAAAATCCCCAAGGAACAAGTAATCTTTTGTAGGAGGAAAAAAGGGAAACGGAGGAAGCAGCTTGTTGAGCTGACATTCCTTCTTTCTCCTCTCACTCCAAACAAAGTACTGCTTACATATCTGACACTCATCAAATAGAATATTAAGAGTATATAGTCAAAATTCTGCTTTGCAGTTGCTTTCTTTCTCAAAATGATTTTGTATGTGTTATACCTTTCATAGACATGTACTTTGGTTGTGATCCTATCTCCTTTTAGACCTGGTGGAATTCTACAGATTCAGAGGTATAGAGTTTTTATTTACAAAGAATAGTGCTCTGTCATTGAGTACAGGTATCAAAAGCATGCTTCTTAAAGTGTTCTGGATGGTCAATATATATTTGAAGAGTGCAGTGTTATCATAATTTCTCTGGTCATTTATTAAAAATATCAGATAGAATTTAGTTAACAAGGAAATTTATGATGACAATGAAAGAATTCCATGAGAATAATTGACTCCTTTCACAGAATGAGAATCATAAACTATATAATAAAACTTGTTATGACAATACAAGGCAATGAACTATCAACTTTAGTAGTTTATCATTATGAAGGATTTGGTAACAACTATAAGCCAATCTAGTATGGAAAATTTTCCTTTTTGATCCCATTTGAGTATTCATTCTTTAATATCATTAATTTACTTTTGTCCTATGTTCTTACTTTGCATGTGAGTGGTATCACATGTTAAGAGGATTGTCTTCATTAGTGACTAGGGTCACAGACTAATAATCCTAAGGTTCTGTTTTAAATGTTCTTACTGTTAGAAGTTGTATGAACTTGGGCAAGTTACTTCATCTATTTATGCCTCCACCTCTTTTTCTGCCAAAAGAGAGTGGCAAGGGAAACTTCCTTACGGAGTTGTTGCAAAGATAAGACTTAAAATTGTAAATTGTGAAAGGTTTATCACATACTGAATCCTCCATGTGTTTTAGTCTGTGCTCAAGTGATGCATCACAGAGACAGCAACCTTTTCTTAAATTCTTTAGCATGTTGTGTATAGACTATCACATTGTAAAGAGTTTTCTCTCCACCTGTGGTTGGGTTGAATTGCAGGACCCGCAGCTCTAACTCTGGCATCTTAGCCTCTAAGTCTCTCAGTCTCTCAGTCTCAGCCTCTGCCCCTCTCTCTCATGTGATAAAGAAGTGGGGTAATGTTATAACATACTCTTGGTTTTGACAAGAAAAGAAAAAAAAAAGCGTTTCTCAAATTTAATCTATCTTGGAATATTATTCAAAGCAGACATACACATATTGATATTTATGGCAGAGAAATTCACAATAGCTAAGCTATGGAAACACTCCACTTACATCCATTAACTCACACACTGTGATCTTTTATTATTGTTATTATTATCATTATTATTTTACAAAACTAAACCCTGAAAAAAGCAAACCGACCTGCCGCTCATGAAATTTCAACCTGCAGAGGCTTTCACCAAGGCTTTCTTCAGTTCAGTTTATGAACTTCTTCCTCTTACAGAAATACCTTAGCTCAGAGGTGAACATTTCTGCTTATTTGTGAGTCAGCGAATCTATTGCATGCAGGTTTTGTCAGTGCTTGGAAACGTTAACCTCGTCATTTCTGACAAATCAAAAGCAGCAAGAAGCTGATGATATGAAATGATTTATTAGATAGAAACACATTGAAAGAATGTGTCTTAAGAATGTAAAACCTGGTGATTTCTAAATCCAACTTGTCATTTTGTGGAGAGCCCTCTGTAGTGGTTTAAGTGTGAATATTTCAACAAGACTGCAAGGCAGACTTTTACTTCATGTACCTGTTCTGACTGTAAAATTTTACAACCACTCATTTGCCATCTGTTTTCCATTTTTTTATTTTCTATTAATGCATGTTTTTAGAACATATTGATTGTATTCTCTGTGGTATATATTCATAACACATCTTAATTATTTTAATCTTAACACATCTTAAGTATTTTTTCATTCCTTATCTTCCCCTTCCTGCCATGTTTCTGCTCTTGAGAAAGATCTATCTCCCTACTGTCCTACTGTTAACTACCTTTTATT
Organism: Cavia porcellus; assembly: GCF_034190915.1. Taxonomy (NCBI): domain Eukaryota; kingdom Metazoa; phylum Chordata; class Mammalia; order Rodentia; family Caviidae; genus Cavia; species Cavia porcellus. The sequence continues at coordinate 33,960,837 of NW_026947501.1, forward strand.
TTATTCTTTATTTACATTTTAGGTTTCTCTGAAATGTAGAAGAGAAATCATATAATATTTAAGATTGTGGGCCTAATTTATTTCAGTTAACATTATAGCTTTCAGGTATATAAGTTTTCCTACAAATGACTCAAATGTATCCATTATGGCACATGTATTATGTATAGATACCACATTTTCTTTATTCATCAGTTGATGGACATATAGACTGAGTCAAAGATCTATTCTGAATGTGCTGCTGTTGTATGGGTCTACATGTATCAGTGTGATATCATGTTTCTGACTCTTTTGAGAAGATACCTAAAAGGGGAAAACCTGAGTCAAATGGAAATTCTAGTTTTAGTTTTTGCTATTTTTCCATACTTTCCATGGTGGTTGCACTTAACCATCTTCTTAATATGCGTTTTTTAGAAGCAAACACAAAATTCCAAATGTTGTTAGCTCAATACACTATATAAACAAACTGTGCAATAAAGTTCACTAAAAGTATTACTTCTGATAGAATAAAATATTTCTATATTTTAACTTTACATCAATTCTTTTTAAAATTTTGTTTAAAGAAAGACTAAACGAAACAGAAAATAGGTAGAAATAATACATATACTCAGAGAAAAAAATAAACAGTAAGAAATCACTAGTTGATAATTATGGATTGTCTTATAAAAATAGTTATTCAAGATACTAAAGTGGAGCATATAAAATGGGGATTCAAACAGTGAGTTTGCAACCAGTTCTGTTCAACTATCCAACAAAAACTTAGAAATATGGTTATTGATCCTACACACTTAAACATACATGCAGTTATCCATATCTTCAATTACATTGAGATTGAACAAACCCAAGCAGGCTAATATCACTCTGAACAAAGACTAATACTATTGCTGGGTTTTGCATTGTGGACACTCCAGGATCAGCACTGGGTATTTTAGGGTCTCTTTTTCTTCAAAGTATCTGTTCATTTCATCATGTGTCATAAGATCAGTTCTCATAAACTGTTTATAGATTCTACACATGCATGAGTCTTAATATGTATTTCTATTCTTTCTATATTAGAGGGAGAAACAAAACAAAGCAAGACAGAACAAAATATATTACTATAAACACATGAAATGGAAAAAAAATATATAAGACCATAGTACAAAGAGTTCTACCATGGTTCCTATATTGTCTCTTGTTATCTCCAATAAAATTGGCTATATCATCAGACACAGTATAATTGAATATATCAGTACATAGCAGTATTATTAGAAACACAACTTTGTATATAGTATAGAACTTCAAAAACCGGCAGTTATCAAATCAGAATGTGTATCGTAGAGTCTTGTCATCTTCAGTGTAGTTGCCTATACTCTCAGACTTAATATTATCAATCATACCAGTTTTGAATAAAATCTTCTCTGCCTCATTTCTATTATGCTTTTTTTTTTGCCATCAATTGTCTGCTTATCTTCTTCATTCTGATTTCTGCTCCATTCATTGAGGCCTTTCTGCCACTGTTCCTAGAATCCTAGTAATTTTCTCTCTCTCTAGAATGCCCTGCAGTATTCTCTCTAGAGTTGGATTGGTGGTTGCGAATTTCCCAAGTTCCTCTCTGTCTTGGAAGCATTTTGTTTCTCCATTAATTTGTGGAGATAGTTTATCAGTGTATATCAATCTGGGATGGAGGTTATTTTCTTTCAGGCCTTGGAATATATCGTTCCAGGCTCTTCTTGACTTGATGGTTGGTGTCAAGATGTCTGCCATTATTCTGATGGGCTTTTCCTTTATTTATCTGTTTCTTGTCTCTAATAGCTTTTAATATTCTTTTCTTATATTGAATTTCAGCGATCTTGATTATTATATGACTGGGTGTAGCTCTGTTTTGGTTGTAAGTGGCTGGAGTTCTGTATGCCTCATATATCGTTTCCTTCTCCTGTGTTTGGGAAGTTTTCCTTAATTAGTTCTGTGAATAACCTTTGTAGTTCCTTTGTTTGTACCCCTGCTTCTTCATTCACATTCTTTATTCTCAAGTTATAGATCCTTTTGTTGTCTCTAGCCTTTGTATTGTTACTGCTTGTTTCATTAATTTTAAAAAGTTTTCCCTTTCATAATACCACATTGAAAACCTGTCCTCCAGTTTGGATAATCTATCCTTAGTTTATTTCAAGCTGATTTGCCATCTTTCAATAGAGTTATTAATTTCCTGGTAATCTCTTTGAATCTGCTTCATGTATTCTATATTTTTTTATATTCTTCATCAAATGGTTCTCTCCTTTGTTTGAGTTCCTCCCTTCTTCTGTCTGTGTCTGCTTGAGGGGTGCTTAGTTTCTCTTTTATTAATCTTCTTATATCTTGCTTTACTTGCCTAAATATTTTGCATTTGAACTCGTCTATGAGTCCCCAAATATATCTCTTTATGTCCACTGGCACCGTGTCTGATATTGCATGTTTGCTGTTCTCATTCTCCTTTGTCTTATTTGTCCTGGCTCGATGTTCTCAGAGTTGGGACCTGGGGACTTTTTGTTGTTGCTTCCTCTTCCCATCTTTTTTGCTTCTTCCAGGAGGCCCCAGTTTCTTTCTTTGTTGGTTACAATTCTTCTGATGTGTGCTGGCTAGATGACCCTTCCCACTGTCCTGTGCTAGTAATTGCAGACAGGGACAGTGTATACTGGTCCCTCCCCTCCAGATCAGTCAAGCTGCTGTGGCCTGCACTGTATTACTATGTGACACCTCCACTCTGGGTCAGTCAAGCTACTATGGCCTGCACTATATTACATTGCACCGCCTCCCTTCTGGGTCAGTCAAACTTCTGAGGCCTTCACTGAGTTAGTGTGGCTAGTGTGCGCCACCATTTTAGGGACTTGATTTCGGATAATCTATTGGGTCTCACCCAGGTTGTGTGACCGAGGCCTAGCGCACTCCACCAAACCTGTTTGGGAAGAGAACAATTGACTGAAGTCACTGCTGCCCCTTGTACTTGCCAGTTCTGCTCGGTCCCAGAATGTAATCCACCGGAGCCCCCCTATTTATTGAATGGCTCCACTCCTGTCACACCACAGCTCAATGCAGGCACCTTGCCAACTTAGCTCTCTGTTTGGCTCACCGACCCGAACTCAATGTAACTGTGCCTCCAGTGAGTCGAAGTAATAGGACCTCGGCAAGTCACGGTGGGACCTCAGATAGTCGACAAGTCAACCACTGTGGTGGGAACACTGAACCTTTAGTTGTTCCAATAATAGCACCAGGACTGTATGTTTGGTTGGTTCTTCTCACCTTAATCTCTTCTTGGGATGAGAGACTTCATCTCCCTCTGTTTGTGGCTCCCCACACTGTATCATGATGAATTCTAGGTTAACTATCTCAGGGAGCCTCTGTAGACAGCTGTTATCTAACTGCCATCTTTGCTCCTCTGCCCTACATCAACTCTTTTTTTTTTTTTTTTTTTTTTTTTTTTTTTTTTTTTTTTTTTGGTCTTTTTCCTTTTTATCGGTACCGGGGATCAAACTCCCTACATCAACTTTTAAGGATGTGATTTGTATGCACATGACTGATAACCCCAATAATTTCAATTTGTTTAGTGTTAATATTCTATTGCACTATATTCATTAACAAAACACTGAATAAAATTATAAACAAATATGTAGAATTGTAAAATCAGTAAAAATCATATTTGGTATTAAAATATTAAATTTAAATGAGGAAAACCGAAATCAAGTAAAATCTCTACAGAGAAAAGTTAATAACAGTATCAGTGGAACTGGGCTCAAAGCTTTTTCTGAGCTTTCCCCTGTTCCAACCAAAAGCAAAGAGTCAAACTCTTCGGACAAATGAAAGAGGATGAAAGGGATTGGGAGAGGGAAAGGATGGGACTTGTTGAAAATGATTTACCATTTCTTTAAAACAAATGTAACTACATATCACAAACATGCACCACTTTTAAAAAGGGGCTCCAGAATTGAAAAACGTACTCCGTTCCACTGAGTCTTAAGTGTCCGGCTCATAACTTCAGGGTAATTGGATCTGTGGCAGCATTCTCTACTCCCAGCCACTTCTGTGAAAATATAGAACATGAATATTACTTCATACTGATTCTTGGTAACTTAAAAGGCAAGATCAAAAAAGATGGGATCAAGGCCCTGTCACAAGGAGACACAGAACAGAGGAGTTCAGCTTGAGATGGGATGGGCAAGGCAGGCTGAGAGGATCAGTGTTGCAAGGAGAGAATAAGGGCTACATAACACTTGCCGGCACCTGGTGATTCAATGGAGACATCTATAAGGCAGAGGGAAGTGGTAGGTTATGTGCAACAGGCTTGTATATTCTACTGGCCATTGTCACATTCCAATTTTTCTACTGATCTAAGTAGCTGCTGGAAAGTAGATGGGCGCACTCTGTTGATTTAGTTGATTCATTAATGTTTTCTCATTCATTTTAGGAGGCAGAAAAGGGGCTTTCCATTAATATTATGAAGAAATAAATTTTTATCCATGTTTTGTGTTCCAAGTTACTGTGATACAGTCTTTTTTTTTTAATTTTAACAACCAAGCCAAGCAAAACAAGGGTAAATATGATACAGAATTTTTCTTAAATAGGAAAGTAACACTAATTAATATAATGCACATTGTTATCTTGAAAGTAGTTGTCTTCTTTTCTCCTTTCCACTATCCCAGTTGTGTTTTCCTTTTGAGAGCTTTCTTTCCCTCTCATTTTTACAATATCTATTGCACATTTTGGATATTATTATTCATTCTCATTCACCAGGCACTACCCAATTGATGAATACTTGATCAGGTAACTTATTCATTACTCCTATGGGCTGAGTGTCACAGTTGTCATTAAGTTTAATGAGCATAGTTAACTGTTGTAATAATTAAAGTGTCACTTAATGAGGCTGAATGTTTCACTGCTTAATATGTTAAATTAGGGAATGTTGTCATGGCTGGGCACACAACATCACCTACCACTTTTGAAGATGAGTTAATGCTGTGAATGTTTCTGAATGAGAGGCCTTGGGATTGTTAACTTTCTAGGAATTTTAAATATTAGAATATGGTAAGTCCCGTTAAGTGCTGATGCTGCCCACTAACACTGTATTAAAACCAAGCTGGCATTGGATGAACCTTGACATGGAAGTAGCCTTCCCAGTTATGACGTGCACCATGTGTGCTTCTGGGTTTGGACATTACTTCCAAGCATCATCTCTTTGTCATCTGTTTATCTCTCAAAGCCTTTCCCAGCGGTGATCTTTCTTTCCACTGCCACACAGAAACTTTCCTCCCACAACAATGAATAATTTTTTAAACTTATGGCAACATGTACTAATAAAAAATAAAAATTGAAAAACAAATTACAAAGTAAATAAAATTGACAACCCCCTCTTGAGAATGCCATCCAGCCATTTTCATAAATGAATAGAAGGCAGATACTGTTCTTTCCTTCTGCACCATTCTTGTATGTGTGTCAGACATTCCTTGACCTGTTGTTAGCTGAGTACCTGCTCCATGTTCCCCACATGAACAAGAGCTTCTGAGTACCTGTAACCAGGCCATATGCACATTACATCCTAACATAGCCTCACACTAATTTCCTCTATTATCTTTTAAATCCACAGAATGACCCTTACTCACCATGTGTTGATGAGAAGTTGAAATGAGATAGACTTTTTTGATTGTTTACTGAAATACCCAAAGGTATTACAGAAAAGGGTATAATTGTATAATTTCTGACTATCTGCATAGACTCAGACTCCAAGTTTGCTAAAATTAAGTTAACATTCTTAGAATATTCACTGGAATTAAAAGTGCTTTTTAAATTTCATTAGTTTAAACACTTGCTCAGTCAAAAATCTAAGGGTTTACTAAGAGCTGTTAAAGTATTTTGGAAGTGGCCTATATGTCCTTCTGCTTGATCTTAAAAAATATGTTTTCTATATGTAAGTTTTTGATTATGTGAGGACAAAATGTAGCAGGTATTAAATTTAAAGAAGCCCTACTTTAAAAAATAAAAACAGGAAAACACTACCTAATTATCCTATAACAAGTATTTTCCAAAGTATTGTATCTAGCAAACTTTGTAAGATAATCCAAACTATGACCGTCCACATTAGAGAGGATGCTTTAAAATTAAACAGAAAAACAACTTTTCCACCATGAAAAAGATTAAATTAATTGAAAACATTTTCATAGTTAAGTGATTTTTTTTGTCATATAACAACACAGATATGTCTGTGGGAAGCCCTGTAATTGGCTGCCACCTTAACATCTGCAGGCTGCACTACCTTAACTCCCTCTAGGAGTTAAGTTTGGTAGTTAAGTAGCACCTTGCCTACCTAGCTTGTTTGATCTATTCAGGGATTATGTTAATCAGCTGCCTTATGAGCCCATGTTGGAGAAATTTGAATTGACCTATAACCCTTGGTCTTGCTGCTGTTACTAAGTTACCTGCTGAAGTCTCAGAACCCAACACCTCTTCCCCAATACCCTATATATTTGATTATCCTTCCTTGAATAAATGAGACTTGATTGGACTTCTTCATCTTGTCTTCACTGTTTGTGTCTCTTGTCCCCTCTTCATCCCCACTCCCCCTCTAGAGTCTCCATGGACTTACCTGCAGGCTGGTACAATTTCAATCACAGATTCTTCCAAAGATGGGCTTTCAGTGAAATTGGGAATAGAAGTTTTTCACCTATATGCAAATAAAATTGTAAACTTTTCATCTGTTTGTAAGAACAATTTATTGTAATAAGATAATGTTGTCAAATTTCAATGGCAAAAATAAGCCTTCCATCATTCAAGAGGCTTTCAAATCGAGATGTACTAATGAACCATTTTTAATATGATTTATATTTTCATTATGAGATATATTTTGAGTTATATAGTCATAAATATCAAAATCAAGATATATTAGACTTATATCTTAATTTGAAGTGTTCTAAAAGATTGCCATAAAAATAAACCCTATTAATTCATATAGTTATATTTGTAGACCATATAAATTATAGTCCATTATTCCAAAAGCTGTAGTGTTAATCTATAATTTAAAATCCTCACCTGTACCTTAATTCTTTTAAAATACTTATTCTGAGGTTAAATAATAATGGATATATTACTTTTTATGTCACAAGAGAGAATTTTACCAACTTTTTACAAATTATATATTACATGTTAATATTTCATAAAAAAAGGCTGTGCAATTGAATTGTTTTATTATGAAGACAAACAGAATTGCCTGCATTTTCTGTTAAGGAACTTCCATTGACATGGACAAATCATAATCTATTTTTTATTTAAAGGAAAAAACACAAAACAATATAAGGTTATAAGTAATACAGAATTTCAAAAAAAAACAGTAAGAAATCACTGGTTAATAGATTATATAATGTCAACTTAGAAATAGTTGTTCAAGTTACAGGATAAAAGTGTACAAAGTGGACATTCAAACAGTGAGACTGCAAACAGTTGTGTTCAATGATCGAACAAAAACTTAGAAATATGGTCATCTATCTTAACACACCTAAACACACTTGCAGTTGTATCTTTTGCAACACTTCTTTATCCCTTTTTTAAAACAAAATTTACACCATTTGGGATTTACTACTCACATAGTTCTTACTACTTTTTTTGGGAAGAGAATAAAACCAAATATGACAAAACAAAGCAGTGAGTCAAAACAAAGGATAGACATAGCACATGATCTAAAAACAGAATACAAGGTTATCAACAATGGTTACCATAATTCCTCTTGCTACCTTAAAAATAATTGCCTATATCATTAGGTATAATAAAATTGAACAAAACAGTACAGAATGAGACCAATAAAACCTAAACATTGGAAACATTACAGGACTTCAAAAGAAGTTAATAGTCAAACCAGAATGGGCATCATAGTGAATCTTATTGCCTTCAAAGTAGTTCCTTCTACCCTCAAAATTGATACTATCAAACAGAATAGAACAGAGTAAAATCAGTCAAAACAAGATAGTGGGAGTAATACAAGGCTTCAAATCAAGTTAATAGGAAATCAAAAAAGTTACTATAATATATCCTGCTATTTTTTTTATCTTTTCCCTTAATTAAAAAGATAGTAACAAAAATAATTTTTTAAGAAAAAGGGGGGATTGGGATAAAAGAGGACATAAAAACATAACAATATAGGTCAAAGCATAACAATTTCAGCAACCTAGTGCTTCACCACAAGATAACCCAACTTAATAGTATTTACCATAGTGTCTCTTTCCATGAAATATTTGAATATAACTTCATGTTCTATAGCATCAAACATATCAAGACAGTGTGAAACCATTCAAGAGGATGAAAGTATTACAGGATATTTAGAACCAGATGACATAAAATGAACAATGGGTTCTATATAATTTCTTTGCCTATAAAAATTTTTGTTTATAGAATCACATATAATAAAATCCAGTAAGACACAACATGATAAAACCAATGGAGACAGAGGAACAACAGTTTGATGGGACTTCAAAACAAGATGATATTAAATCAGCACTAGCTATTATGATGTCTTGTTTTCTTCAAAATAGCTGTTCATATTATCACAGGCAATAATATCAAAAATGAATAAAGATATTCCAATTAATGAGTGAAAAGTTTGTAAGGGTTCAGAGCCACATAATGGGGAATCATGGTTACCACATACTTTTATATATTTGAATCATTTTTTACAACAGGGAAACTATTCAGTATTTGTACATGTGAGTTTGATTTATTTCACTTATGAGTATGGTCTCAAGCTCTGACCATTTATTTATACATATCTCAATGTGATCCTTCTTTATAGCTGAGTAGTACTCCATTGTATAAAAAAACACAACTTTTTTATTCATTCCTCAGTTGATGGACACTTGGGTTGTTTCCAAGATCTGGTGATGACAAATTGTGCTGCTGTAAACATGGGTGCACATATATCACTGTGGGATGAAGCTTTCAGTTCTTCTGGGAATATGCCTAGAAGTGGAATAGCTGGAACAAATGGGACTTTCAATCCCAATTTTTTAGAAATTTCCAGACTGACCTCCACAATGGTTGCACCAGTCTACACTCCCCTACAACAGTGCAGGAGAGTTCCTTTTCCCCCACAGCCTCTCCAGCATTTGTTATTTTTGGTTTTCTTGATCCTGGCCGTTCTTTCAGGAGTGAGATGGAATCTCAGTGTGATTTTAATTTGCATTCCTCTAATGACTAATGATGATTAACATTTTTCATGTATTTATTTACCATTTGTATTTTTTCATCTGAGCAGTGTGTATTCATCTCAGATGCCTATTTTTGGATTGGATCTTTGAATTGTGGGGGTCTGATATTTTTAATTCTTTATATGTTTTAGACAGAATTCCTTTGTATGAGGGAGAGTTCACTAAGATTTTTTTTCCCAGTTTGTGGGTTTTCTTTTCACTATGCTGGAGATTTCTTTTGACAAGCAGAAACTTTTCAATAAGAGGTGGTCCCAGTTATTGATTCTGGGAAGTATTTCCCGTGCAGTTTTATTCCGTTCCTGAATTCTCCACTGACCCTTATGTCTTCAAGGATTCTACCCAATTTGTCTCCCAATAGATTTAGTGTTTCTGTTTCAATATTCAGATTTTTGATCCATTTAGATTTTAATTTAGTACATGGTGATAGGCATGGGTCTAGTTTAAATTTTTGGCATATGGAGAGCAAGTTTTTCCAACACCATTTATTAAAGAGACTGTTGTTCTTCCAGTGAACCTGTTTGGCTCCTTTGTCAAAGATAAGGTGTTTGAGTGTGTTTGTAGTTGTCATTGAATCTTCTAACCTATCTCATTGATCTTTCGCTCTGTGTTGATTCAGTACCATGTTGATTTTACTATGGTTGCTTTGTGGTATAATTTCAAGTCAGGGATTGTGATGACTCCTGCTTTGCCTCTGTTGCATAGAACTGTCTTTGCTATTTTAAGTCTCTTCTCACTCTAGATGAATTTTAGGAGTAATTTCTCTAAACCTATGGGGTGTGTTGATGGTATTTTTATGGGATTGCATTGGATCTGTGTAAGAGTTTTGGGAGAATGGTCATTTTCACAATATTTATTATTCCTATCCATGAGCAAGGGATGACTTTCTATTTTCTGAGATCATCTTCAATTTATTTTTTCAGTGTATTATAATTTTCCCTGTATAGGTGTTTCACTACTTTTGTAATAGTAATTCCTAAGTATTTAATTTTTTTTTTGGTTGCTAGTGTGAAGGGTGTGGCTTCTCTTATTTCTCTCTCTGTGATTTTGTTGTTAATGTATAGCAATGCTATTGATTTTTGAGCATTGATTTTGTATCCAGCTACATTACTGAATTTATTTATTATATCTAAGAGTCATTCAATGGAGTTTAGGTGGTCTTCTATGTAGAGTATCATGTCATCTGTGAACAATGATAATTTAACTTCCTCTTTTCTTATCTTTATGCCTTTTATTTCTCTCTTGTCTAGTTGCTCTGTCTAGTATTTGCAGTTCCGTATTAAATAGGAGTGGTTGTAAAGGATGTCCTTGTTTTGTGGCTGATTTTAAAGTAAAGGTCTCCAATTTTTGGCCATTTAGTATGATGCTGGCTGATGGTTTGCTGTATATGGCCTTTATTATATTGAGGTAAAGACCATATATTCCAATTTTCTGTAAAGTTCTTATCATGAATGAATGTTGAACCTTATCAAAAGTTTTTCTGCATCTATAGAAATGATCATGTGATGCTTACTTTTGGCTTTATTGATATGGTGGACTAGATTTATTGATTTATGTAAATTGAACCATCCCTGCATGCCTGGGATGAATCCCACTTGGTCATGGTGTATAATCTTCTTGATGATTTGCTGCATCCTATTTGCCAATATTTTATTGAGGATTTTAGGTTCATTAGGGAAATTGGTCTATAGTTCCCCTTTTTAGTTGGGTCTTTCTCAGGTTTTGGTACTAGTGTAATATTTGATTCCACGAATGACCTAGGAAGGATTGCTTCCCTTTCAATTTCATTGAAGAGTTCGAGGAATGTCGGCATTAGGTCTTCTTTGTATTTCTTGTAGAATTCTGCAGTGAATCCGTCTGAACCTTCACTCTTCTTTGTAGGTAAGGACTTAATTACACTTCCAATTTCATTAATAGAAATTGGGTTATTCAGCAGTTTTACATCTTCTTGACCTAGCTTTGGTACTTCATACGTTTCTAGGAATCTGTCTATTTTTTCTGTTATCAAACTTTTGAGAGTATTAGTTTTCAAAATAGGTGTTTATCTTCTGTATTTCTATAGAGTCTGTAGCGATTTCACCTTTTTCATTTCTTATTGCATGAATTTGAACTTTTTCTTCCCTTTTTAAAATAAGGTTGGCTGGGGGCTTATCAATTTTATTTATTCTTTCAAAGAACCAACTCTTTGCTTCATTGATTCTTTGGCTTGTTTTCTTAGTCTCTATTGCATTAATTTCTGCTCTGTTATTTAGAATTTCCCCTTTTATTTTGGCTTTGGGCTTTACTTGCTCTTCTTTTTCTAGCTGTTTCAGCTGTAGCGTCAGGCTATTTATGTGTATTCATTTTGTTTTCCTGATGTGGGAATTCAGTGCAATAAATTTTCCTCTGAGGACAGCTTTCATTGCATCCCACAGATTCTGGTAAGTTGTATTTGTATTTTCATTTTCTTGTAGGTATTGTTTAATTTCTTCTTTAATTTCCCCTGTGACCCACTGATTACTCAAGAGTGTGTTATTCAGTTTCCAGTGTTTGTGGGATTTTTACAGCAACTTTTATCATTAATTTCTAATTTCAAAGTGCTATGATCTGATAACATGCAAGGGATAATTTTAACTCTTTTGCATTTATTTAAATATGTTTTGTGAGCTAATACATGGTCTATTTTAGAGAATGACCCATGTACTGCTGAGAAGAATGTATATTCTGATGTTGTTGCATGGAACACTCTGTATATGTCTATCAAGTCCATTTTTCACAGGTGTGATTCAGTTCTGTTGCTTCTTTGCTGATTTTCTGTCTGGTTGATCTGTCCCTTGGTGTTAATGATGTGTTAAGGTCTCCTGTTACAATTGTGTTACTGATAATTTGATTTTTCATTTCTGTTAATACTTGTTTTAAATAACTGGGTGCTCTGGAATTTGGTACATATACATTTAAGATAGTTATCTCTTCCTCTTGAAGTTTTCCAATAACGAGTATGTAGAGACCTTCTTTGTCTCTTCTTATCAGTATTGGTTTAAAGTTCATATTGTCTTCAAATGGAATGACTACTCCTGCTTTTTTTGGGTTCCTGTTGTGTGAAGTATTGTTTTCCACCTTTGACTTTCAGTCTGTGAGTATCCTTTGGGCTAGCTGGGTTTCTTGTAGACAGCATATGGTTGGATTTTGTATCTTTATCCATTCTGCCAGTCTGTTTTTTTAAATTGGTGCATTGAGGCCATTTATATTAATGGTTATAACTGTTATATATTGGTTTATTATTGAGATGTTATCTTTCTGCTGTTGCATCTTTATCTTTCTGTTCTGTTTAGTTATCTGCTTTGCTTAGTGTTTTTTTTTTTTTCCTCAGTATATCTAAACTGTCTTTCAATATTTTTTGCAGCGTTGGCTTGGTGATCATGAAGCTATTCAGCTGTGCTTTGTCATGGAAGTATCTTATTTCACCATTGATTTTGAAGGACAGTTTTTCAGGGTACATCAGTCTAGGTTGGAAATCATTTTCCTTTAGGATCTGGAATACTTCACTCGATGCTCTTCTTGACTTTATTGTTTGTGATGAGAAGTCTGCTGTGATTCTGATAGGTTATCCTTTATAAGTGATCTGTCTTTTCTTTCTGACAGCTTTTAATAATCTATTCTTGTGTTGGATTTCTGGGATGGTGATTATTATATGTCTGGGTGTAGTTTTATTTTGGTTATGACTATTTGGAGTTCTATATGCTTCACTGATCCTGATGTTGGATTCTGATCTCATGTTTGGGAAATTTTCAGCTATTACTTCTCTAAATATCCTCTGACGTCCTTTATGTTGTCCCCTTCTTCTTCATTAATCCCTATCAATCTCATGTTGTTTTTCTTTGTGTCATCTTGCAGTTGTTGAATAGTTATTGCCTGATTCTTTGTTATTTTAAAAATATCTTTCCTTTCCTGTTCACTAACTGCAATCTTGTCTTCAAGGTCTGAAATATTATCTTCACTTTCCTGTGTTTATTCTACCTTTGTTTTCTTTTTAAACATGGTTGTATTGTTTAATCACACACACACACACACACACACACACACATATATACATATACACACACACACACACACACAATTTTTACACTCATAAGCTATTTGCTTTTAACTTTAGAATGAAGGCATCACCTTGATGGGATCTGTGGGTGTGTGCTTATTTCCCTTAACATTATATTACTTAGATGGGTGTCATTTCAATATGCTGGAGTACATTTGTTTCAACTGTGACATTTGAGTTCCTTCCAACTCATCTCAAACAGGCAAAATAACCCTTCAGGAAATTAGTTTGACTATCCCTCTTTTCTTCTTAAAATACCTCCAAGAGTTCTCCATGGGGAGGATAAAATCGTAACAACTCTCTGCAGACTTTAAGACTGATTGCATTTCTTCCCATGCATGTCCTATGGACTTACTTTCTTTTCTAATGGGTTAACAGTGATTCTTCATCAGCATATATGAGATATTGTTCTTTGAACATCTTTTCTCTAAGTATTGACATGACTTTCTCTTTATATATCAGCTTCACATTCAGGGTGTATCTGCTCAATTGTCTACATCATCTTTTCAGAAATTAATTTCTTTTTTTTTTCCAGCAAGGACATGGTCACTCTCAGATAGATATCATAAATATAGTTGCTTGTTTTCGACTGTCAGTCTTTCTAACTGGAGTATAAAATCCTAAGAAATAGACAAGTCTGTCATGCTCATCCCTGAATTCCCAAATGTAACAACACTCTCAAAGGCAAGGTACTGTACTCCAAAAATTACTGAATAAACAAAAAAGTAAATACCTTATCTAAAGACTTTCAGAACTTCCAGTGAAACTTTCGCTATAACTTGTGTTCCACTTCTTAGAGATTTTAAGAAATACTTCAGCAATACCAAATTTTTGCCAAGAGACTTAGTTTTTAAGCTGCTTTCCATGTGGGGTTTCTGTCCATAAATTGTATGTATTTCTTTTTTTAGAAAATATTCTACAGAGAATAAATTTACAAAACCACACTGGTATATAATCCTTTCAATAACACTACTAAGATTCTGCTATGTTCAAGTTTATGGAAGATGATATCAGACTTCAGAATGTTTAAATAATTTTTACAGAGTCACACAGATCTTAAATGGTATGGCTCAAATGGGAGCCATTCTGCTTCACTCTAAAGCCCATGATCTTTCTAATTATCTAGTGTGTTTAGGTCATCATTATATTCAAGATAATTGTGTTGCATATAATATGAGATGATATAGGCCCAAGGATAAATTATGTTAATAAATATGATCTAATTATTATTTGCAGAGAATTCCTTGAAGATCTACTTTTAAATTGTCTTTTGCAGTAGAGGAGCAATGTATATATGTTCATGAATACTGTCTTAGATGCTGTGACATATATCAGCATATATAGCATATTATAGTCTGGAAATGAGGATTTGTCAGTGAGTACATGGATCTTTTTTCAGGAACTTTATCCCTATGGATATACCAGCCTTTATTCCATGTCAAGAGTATTTCTCTATTGACAACCAAGAGGCTGGGCTAACCATGACTCTTCTGTTGGAGATATCTCACCGATAAGGCTGTTGCTGTTCATCACAAAAGTGGGGGAAGAAAAAAGTGACACTTGAAGACAAGAGAAGCTATATCTTAATAAACTGGAGATTGCTAGACTTTACCTTAAGTAATAAATGTGGGAAGATTTTTGATCTGTGAATAGAAGCAAAAACAATAAATACCTATTAGAAAAAATTAATATCCCTTAATGTGAAAGTCATGTGTAAGATTAAACCACAGGCAACAGATAAATACAACAATACTACTGTGTGTTATCACAAAACCACTTATCTGCAGGGAATGAAAACTAGGAAAAGTAAAGGAAGTACAATTAAAACTAACTTTGAACAAATGGATTTTTATATCTGTGTTATAATTAAAACAAATAAAAATAAGCAGCTGTTGAGATTGCTTGAGTTCACTTTTTAGAAAAGTTTTATATTTTCCTTCAGTTATGGCTAACACATTTACTACAAGAGAAGCTGACCAAAGAGGAGAGTTGACCCCATTCTGTAGAGTGTCAGCAAAAAGCACTGAAAATTAGGATGTCAAACGCAAATTAGGAAATGTTGAAGTTCATCCAAGACTAGAATATGAGCTAAAATGCAATTAAAATAAAGTTATGAAACTTTAATCTGAAATAAAAATGTTTTAACTCTTAGTAAGAGTCTTCAAGAATTAAAAAGTCCCAAATAATTTGTTCTGACATTTTTTAATTTCCTAAGTATTGCTCCTATTTCTCAGATATGTACTTTTTGTTTGAATTTTCTTGATGTGAGATGTCATCATAAATTTGCAAAATATAAATCACAGTAATTCTCTAATCTCCAGAAATAGATTAAGGTTGCAGTTTTAACTTTTTGTATCATGCAGGATAAGAACAATGGATTAAATATATCCATAGATGTATGATTATTTAGTAGAAACATGCAGTTATGTGTGAAATCCGATGGAGAGACTGATAAGATGGCTCAAGTGAGGATCTAATTATTAAGTATGCATAATGATGGACTCAGTCTGGTCAGGGAGTTGATGTGGGGTGACATAAATAGGTAGATAGACAGACAGACAGATAGATAGATAGATAGATAGATAGATAGATTAGATAGATAATCATTGTCATGACAATATCAACGGGCATGATCACAGGGCCTGGTAAGCAATGAGTATGTGAGTTATATTGTTATTACCATGTGCCATTTGAATCTGTTCAACACAGTGGTTCCCAAAATTTGGCACACATTGGAATCACCTGGGAACTTCTAAAAATTCCTGGTGCTTAGCTTCTATTTTCAGGTATTCTAATGTCACTATCTTATTAAGGATATGCCATCGCATTGTGGTTGTTTAAAGTTCTCAAGAGATTTTAATTGGTATAAAGTTTGCAAACTACAAGCTGATCATCAGAATTTACTCTGGATCAGCTACACAGTTGATCATGTGGAAGGTGGAGAAGTACTTCCACTTATAGGAAGAGGCTCTTTTGGCCTAGGAAATTTCAAAGCCCCCATATCAATTGGAATCAGAAGAAGCGAACTAGCTCTTTTAAGTATTAAGCAATATATATGCTATAAAGTTCAATAATTAACACTGGGTGGTAGTAGTCATAAATAGATAATTAGTAACAGAAAAGTAGAGGTCAGTATATATATAATGTGTGTGTGTGTGTGTGTGTGTGTGTGTGTGTGTGTGTATAAATTTAGTAGCCATTAAAGGAGACATCACAAGTCAGTGGTGTAATTAAAGATTATTCATGATGCTGTGTTGGCACTATCATTTAACATGAGGAAAAATAACAGTTGCTGGGCCTATGGGAGCCTCCATTTCTAGGAAAGGCCAGTATGTGGCCAGTAGTCACAACACCTAGAGCATACTGAATGGGTGCAGACAGCAATCGCTTCCATTAGAAATCCATGGGGAACGTGAGGCCATCATACATGGTTTAAGGTCTCTGGGAGGATGAGAATTTTTCTTACGTATCTAATCTGAAGACATTTTTGGAGAGATCACTACTATACTTTGGATAACTCCACATTTTTGTTAGAGCAGGCCTCATCTGGGGCAGGCAGTTCACAACCGTGGTTCACAAATAACATAGTTTTAAGTAAAATAGGTAAGTTTTACTTAGAATCCTAAACAATGCAGGGGTTCATTTTAATGCGCATTTTTGAGAGTCAATAGCTGTCTTTTAACAGCATCAGGGAACAACTGAATAATTATTCATCTTATCAAATAATTTTCCAGTATTTAACAGAGATGATAGGATGGGTAATGGTTTAGCCTCCTTTTTTGTGTTCATACATTCAAAATGAGCTTGTGAAATGAACCTCCTCAAAGGAAGAGGTCATCAGTGTAATGCCATATCTGTGCTCCTAGGGGGAGGTCTAATAATAGCCAAGACCTTTCTAAGACCGTGTGCTATATGGTAACATTGTTGAGGTAGCTCAGACCTTAGGATATATTGTGTCAGTTTGCATTTGACAGCAAAGTGGCTAAGGAGCTCCTGAAATTGATGCTGAACAGAGTATTAACCAAATTTATGACAGCAAAAGAGTCACCACCTGCTAATGGAGGAGAATCAGTACTTTCTGTATGTTGGATACAACAGTGATTAAAATGCATCTGACATAGATTATAATGCACTATTCATTCTTTCCAAATCTAAAAATAGGCTAATGTAGGCTACTACATGAAACAACATTGAGACAAATTTCCGCATCACTAAATACAGAAGCTCTATGGTAGTGTGAAGTTTTAGTCTTTAAAGGCTTTGTTTTAATTTACTCAAGACATTTTAACCATCTTACAAAGTCCACTTTACTAATCTAATTTATAAGTAGTGAAGAATTGATTTAATTTTGATTTGCTAGTCCTTGGTTTAGTTCATACACTCTATGAAGTATTTTTGTGCAATAGGTTCTACGATAGGGGCAGTTTAGGCAGCTGATGCGTGAGTATTTTTCCTCTATTTTATATTCCGAGAAATACTCCGCTGGAGAAGCTCCTCTAAGATTAGAAGGAGAAACTATTTCAATTTACTCTAATCCACAGATATAACAATAATTCTATCCCCTGTATTGATTACAACCATGGAAGTTTACCACTTTGTGCATTTCAGCAGATTGTAAAGTTAATTTCAGTACTTACACTGAGAAACAAAAGCTAGTTGCTACCTTATCATTTTGTTCCATGAATTCTTTTAATAGCATTTAGATTTCAAGTTGGACCAACTTGTACACACTTGTGTCATCTTTTAGTTTCCTCCATAAGTAATGAATTTCTTTTTTCTACCTCTCCTTTCCCCCTGCTTACTAGAAATACTTGGAGCTGGGAGGTAGTCTCTATCCAGCTTGTATTTGTAAGTATTTTGTTTTTTTCTCTAAGAATCTTTAATAAAAATGACAGGTTTCCCCTATCTCACTGGTTAATTAATTTCTTGGATGTACAACAGGCATAGTATGAGTATAGTATTTTCTCCTATAATCCTGAGATCTGGGTCTACTAAGAAAAACAATACCAGCAGTGAAGTTTAAAACAAGTCATCAAATATATATTAGTATAAAATGAAACCTTTTATTGTACCCTTCAGTAAATTAAAACTTTTAACCCTGTGAAAATGCTACACATAGGAAAACAAAATGGAGCTCTTTCATCCCCTTCTGAAGTGAAAAGCAATAAGAAATCTCCATAGATACTTGAGACTATAATTTTCTATTCACAATTCCTTTATATCTAAGGTATTTCTCTATGAATTATTTCCCCATGGTTCTCTTCTCTTGTTAAAAATAGAATCCAGGAGAAACATAAACAGAATTATGAATATCATGAAAAACCTCAGAGATTGCTTTCATAAACACCTTTTCAAAACAGGTGTTGGAGTTAAATCCAGAGGTTTAGTTTAAAGGCCCAAAGTGAAACTAAACTAGATTGAGAATTAATCTTGCCATACATAATTAGTTTTGCTTCTTAGTTTTGGGCATACTTGCAAGTGATCTGTGATGTTTGCATCCCCATAAATGCATGGTCTTCCAATAACCTTTGTCCATGGGATTCTATGTCTAAAAAAAGAAGAGTATTTTCTTCTGGGAAATGATTACAGCTGTAAATTTCACCACATTTGAAGTTTTGGTTTCCCATCTCAGACATGATAACAAAAGCAAGCCTCTGGCTGCTTACTACCTTCCTCAACTGATACTTGCCCACAAAAGCCAGCAGAATGTCACAACACACCTCTGTGGCCCACTATCCAAAGATTTCCTTTGCTTAGAACATGTGACCTTGCATGAGTCTAATTTTGCTAGTTCCAGCTTCCAGATGCAGTTTTGTTTTTCTCATTAACTTCATCTAGATTGTTAACTCTCTTCGGAGCCAGACAAGATCAGAATCATAACATCTTTCTATGAGTTGTTTCTCCAGCTTCCCAGTCTTTTAGGCAGTTCAAGTGACATGCTTGAAAGCAAGGGTCCTGCACAGGGAAATATAACTTTTTCTGCCCTTCTGTATTATATTTTCTTTTTTAGGCTGCAAAAATAATATATAACAGTAATCATTCAACCTTTTCACAAAAGTTAATTTCCTCAAATGGCCATTCTCCCAAAACTTTTATACAGATTCAATGCAATCCCGATAAAAATACAATCAACATACCTAATGGAACTTGAGAAATCACTCCTAAAATTCATCTGGAGTGAGAAGACACCTAGAATAGCAAGGGCAGTTCTAAGCAGCAAAGGCAAGGCAGGAGGTATCATAATCCCTGACTTGAAATTATACTACAAAGCAACCGTAGTAAAATCGACATGGTACTAGAACCAAAACAGAGCTGAAGATCAGTGGAATCGATTAGAAAATACAACCACAACTACACACACACTCTACCACCTTATCTTCAATAAAGGGGCCAAACTTGTTCACTGGGAGAATGACAGTCTCTTTCATAAATGGTGCTGGAAAAACTGGCTCTCCATATGTCAAAAACTAAAACTAGACCCATGCCTATCACCATGTACTAAACTAAAATCTCAATGGATCAAAGATCTAAATATTAAAACAGAAACACTAAATCTATTGGAAGACAAATTGGGTAAAAACCTTGAAGATATAGGAGTAGGTAGAGAATTCATGAACAGGACTCAAACCACAAGGGAAATATATCCCGGAATCAATAACTGGGATCACATCTTATTAAAAAGTTTCTGCATGTCAAAAGAAGTCTCCAGCATGGTGAGAAGAAAACCCACAAACTGGGAAAAAAATCTTAGTGAACTTCCCCTCAGACAAAGACTTCTGTCTAAAACATATAAAGAATTTTTAAAAATCAGACCATCAAAATTCAAAGACCCAATCCAAAAATGGGCATCTGAGATGAATAAACAATTCTCAGATGAAGAAACACAAATGGCAAATAAATATATTAAAAAATGTTCATCATCATTGGTCATTAGAGAAATGCAAATCAAAACCACACTGAGATTTCATCTCACTCCTGAAAGAATGGCCAAGATCAAGAAAACTACCAACAACAAGTGCTGGAGAGGCTCTGGGGAAAAAGGAACTCTCCTGCACCATTGGTGGGAGTGTAGACTAGTGCAACCATTGTGGAGGTCAGTCTGGAGATTTCTCAGAAAACTAGGACTGGAAGCCCCAGCTATACCACTTCTAGGCATATTCCCAGAACTGAAAGCATCATAAAACAGTGATATATGTGCACCCATGTTTACAGCAGCACAATTTGTAATAGCTAGATCTTTGAAACAACCTAAGTGTCCATCGACTGAAGAATGGATAAAGAATTTGTGGTATTTTTATACAATGGAGTACTACTCAGCTATAAAGAATGATTGCATTGAGACATTCATAAATAAATGGACACAGCTTGAGACCATACGCATAAGTGAAATAAATCAAACTCACATGTATAAATACCAAATAGTTTCCCTTGTGTAAGAAATGATAAGAATACATACAAGTATGTGGTAATCATGATTCCCAATCATATTTGTTTGAAGCCATATAATGTTTTCACTCATTAACCGCAATGGTTTTAACCTGGGTTGTTCGATTTTAGTATCTATGATAGCATGAATAGCTATTTTGAAGAAAGCAACACAACATAAAATCTAGTGCTGATTAATAGTCCTGTTTTAAGGTCCCATCAAGCTGTAGTACATCTCTTTCCACTGGTTTTAACATGTTGTATCTTACTATATTTCACTATATGCTATAGTATAAACAAAATTCTTTATAGGCAAAGAGATAATATAGAAACCATTGTTCATTTTCTATTAGCAGGCTCTAAATACCCTATAATTCTTGCATTCTCTTGAAAGGCTTCACACTGTCTAGATATGCTTCATATTATATTATGCGAAGTTACACTCAAGTAATTTAAGGAAAGGGGCACTATGGCGACTACTATTATGTTAGATTATCTGGTGGTGAAACACAATGATGCTTGAATTGCTCGATTCTGCCCTGCGTTTTTCTATTACAATGTCCTCTATTATCTCAATCCCCCCCTTTTTAAAAATTAATCTATTTTATCTCATTTTTTTTAATTAAGGGAAAACTAAATTAAAAATAACGGGACATATTATAGTAACTTTTTTGTTGTCCTATTAACCTGACTTGAATCCCAGTATTGCTCTCCCCATCTTGCTCTGTCTGATTATTATATATTCTATTTTGTTTGATAGTATCAAGTTTGAGGCTATAGGCAATCACTTTGAAGGCAATAAGATATACTATGATGCCCAATATGGATTGACTATTATCCTTTTTTTGAAGTCCTGTAAGGTCCCCAGGGTAGGTTTTATTGGTTTTGTTCTGTACTGTTTTGATCAATTCTATTATACCTGATGATATAGACAACTCAATTTAAAAATAGCAAGAGGCACAATGGTAACCACTTTTGATCACCTGGTATTCTATTTTTGCATCATGTGCTATGCCTACCCTTCTGTTCTGACTCTGTTTTGCTTAGTCACATTTGGTTTTATTCTCCTCAAAAAAGTAATAAGAACCGTGACAGTAATAAAACCCTAAATGTCCAATTGTTACTGTAAAAAAGAGAGGAAAGTAAGGTGGACTAAGGGTTATAATCACAGTTATATTTGAGTGTGTAGGATTGAAAATCATATAACTGAGCTTTTGTTGGATCACTGAACGGAACTGTCTCCAATTTTACTGTATGAATGTCCACTTTATATGCTTTAATTTAGTGATATGGACAACTGTTTCTGGGAAGATAATATGTAACCTATTAACTGGTGATTTCATACTGTATGTATTTTTTCTTGAAATATTGTATTATTTGTACTCTTTTACTACATTGTTTTTTATGTCCTTTCTTGTTTTTTCTTCTCTCTTCAAATAAAAAAAATATTTTCCTCTAACTCAGGGTAGCATAATTTTAATATTAATGTACATATGTTTAAGTGCAAAGACTATCTTTTAACTTTTCCCTTCACTTACTGTGGTACCTGACATAGAAGTGTCAGTAATATTGACTTTATAAAGGTCACTTAGTACAGTTGTTTAGAACGCAGGCTCAGAGTTAATGGGTCATGTGTAAGCAAATTACATTCTTAAAATTTTGTTAGATACTATTAAATTGGCACTGTGCTTGAAATTTTCTGATTTACACTATTATTAAAAATAAATACAGATGTCCGTTTCTTTTCTCCTTTGGCTTCACAGTGTATAAATCTTTAAATAACACTTCATTTAAAAATATGCCTTCTTGATTACTAAATAAGGTAAGTATCTTTTCACAAATTAATTGGATCATAATTCTTGTACATTCTTTATAGGTTCATTTACCTTTTTAGTGATTTGCAGGACTTCTCTATTAATATGAATTTTAATTACTTTTGTCTTTGTTAAACTGCACAGAGCTTAGAAAAGTATTTTATTTTAATTTCTCAAATGCTTATTGTTTTCTGGTAATTGTAGATTCTCATACAAGTTTTCAAAATAATGCAGAATGACCCTGTGTACACTTTACTTAGTTTTCCTAAATTATAATAATTATAATTATAATAATTGTCAGACAATAACACAACATCACAGAGAGTAAATCGACATTCAGAATATCACCAATCAAGACACAGAACAGTCCATCGCTGTTGAAGATACCCAATGCTGCCTTTCAGTAGGCATTTCTTTCTTTCTCCTCTAGTTCCTTGGTAACCCTTGGCAATTGCTAATGTATCCTTCATCTCTAAAATTTTGTAATTTTAAAAATCTTAAGTAAATAAAAGCAATTTGTAAGTTTTGAAGATTGGCTTCTTTCCACTTGACATAATTTTTCTTAGATTCATACATGTTTTTGTGTATTTCAACAGTCCACTCTTTTTTTTTTTAATTTTTGAGCAATATGGTGTTGATGTCCCACAGATTTCATAACTATTCACATCCTAAAGACATCTGAGTGGCTTACAGTTTTTGGTTTCTATACAGCTCTTAAATTGGTGTGCAGATATTTGGGTAAATGTAAATTTTCGTTTAAGTTTATTTTGATATTTTCAAGATTTTTTTTTTTTCTGGAATTGACTAAACTTCTTTAAATGTTGAGTAGAATTGTGCAGTGAAATTTTCTGGGTCCATGATTTCTTTCTGAGAGTCTTATACTACAAATTCAACTTCTCTAACAGTTAGGAGATCACACTGATGTTCCTTCATAGATCGCTTCACATTCCCAGGCTGCTTACAAGTTGCCTTTAAGTCATTGTTAAATTTGTACCCGGCTAGTACTACTAACTATAGGCTTACAGTAGCACCTCTCCTTGGTAATAAAGTTCTGTCTTTTTTCTCTTGGCATCAATCTTTCTCCTAGATTTAGGATTAGTTGATTAATTTTTAACTTCAGTTTTGGATGAAAGAAACTCATTAATTTTTGTTTTGTCTAATCTGAAAAGATGAGAAATCTAAAATAGTGGGTTAATTGGCAGCCACAATTAGAAGTTACTTGCCTGTATCTAGGTTTGCACGCTGTAGAATAATAATTACTAAATTTAATGTACATGAGCATCCCCTGGAGAGCTTAAAAAAAAGCCAAGAAATTCTCCATCAGTAGGTACTGACAGAATTAACCAGACCAGCCTTTCTGACAAGTGCCCCGTTGAGCCTGAAGATGCTGATTTTGAAGAGCAGCTGATTTATATCCACACTCATATTTAGAATTCTACATCAGAGTCTCAGATTTTTCTGTGTAATGTGTTCACATGAAACCTTTAAAATTTTTTTTATGCTTTGATTCCATCTTGGGATAGCCTGTGTGAGTAGCAATACAACACTGGGTGTCAAAACATATCAAATGTGATGCTAACATACAGTGAAGTTTGAGAACCGCTGCTCTAAGCAGTGACTATTCAAATCTGGTTTCTCAGAAATAATGTTGGGACTTTTTAAACAAGTCTTGTTATTTTTAATAGCTGAGCAGTTTGAGAACTTTCTCAGGCTTCCTGAGATTCAGGCTTGCAATGAGTTAAATCTATTCCATGCCTTAAATAGTCATGTTCACTGAGCAGTAAAGAGTTCTCTTCATGGAGTCAAAAGGCTTCATACTTCAAAGAAACACATATTTAATGCTGGTGTTTAATGAAGTCAGCCTTTTGTACAGAACTTTATTGCACTTTGTTTTAATTGGAATTTTAGTTGATCTTTTGCCTTTTTGACACAAATCTAAAAGTCATCAGGGACAATTACGACATTGTCATCATAGCCCCAGGATTTTTCATTAATTTCCTTAACTTACTGATAAGGACATTCACATCTTCCAATAATTTCATTCAAGCAGAAAGGTTACAGTGCAAAGTGAGACAGTTCGAAAAACTGCATGTGTTTTTTCAAATACGTATAGAAGAGTAGTAGATTTCCTGAGATAATGCTTGTCTCTAAACATTATACAGCATTACAGAAAAGACCTGTTGAATTTTTATCCATGTAATTACTTTTACATTTTTATTTCACCTTTTTAAACTTTTTTTTTTAAATAAGGGCGTGCTCCGTGATTTTTTTTTTTTTAATTGCAGGCTTTACAAAAGAACATATAACCATTGAGCTCAGTTAGTAGGAAACAATGTCTGTTTCTATATGTTAGCTCCTTCCTCTGGCTTTGTCAGGACCTCAAATTCCTTCTCAGAATAGTCAACCAGTTACCATGATTTCCAGAGCTACTGCTGCTACTCTGTCTTTGGAAAGTTTCTCATGCTTCAGAGTTTGGGAATCACTGTTGCTATAGATATAGGCAAATAGGATCTCTGTCCCTGTCTGTCTGTCTGTCTGTCTCTCTCTCTCCTCTTTCTCATTCTCCCCTCTCTTCTCTTTTAGTTCTTAATTCTTGATTAAATGGCTATAATAAAATCCTAATAACTGGCATAAACTATATCTGATATTTTAGGCAGAAAAGTTAATTCCTGAACTGATACTTTAAAAAGTCAATAGGAGTAGTATGTAGCATTAAAATAGATAAGCGAGTAGAGTTTCATTATATTGCGGCTTCTTTCTGCAAACTTTTCCACTTTTCAAATTAACGTAGCTTTAGATACCCAGCAAATATAACCAATTTTTAGAAGTGAAAACAAACAAACAAACAGACTCACAGAATAATACAACGTTTCTAACTATAATGAGAATAGATTTGGAGTCAGAAAATCTATCTTGTTCATAAACAAAGACTACTATTCACTAGAGTAAAAACAAAAAAGAAAGTAAGTAAAATAATTTAGTGATCTTATGTGTGTTCTATGCATCATTATATCTGGCAAAAGAGAGAAATCTGAAAGCAGAAAAGTTGAATTGAAGATTAAGTGCATAATTATTGAATGGAAAACCCAGTAGAGAAAGAATACAGAAGCTTGAAAGCTAAACAAAAAAGCAAAAGAAAAATTACATTACTAGCTTGAGCAAATATCGCAGAATTCAGAGAAAGATATAAAGTGATGAAAATACACCAAAACATTTTTTGTGGTATAAACATTATCAGCTAAAATAGTGGAGTCATAGGGGGAGATTTAACTCAGGGGCACAAAGCCCTGCTTAGTAAGAATGAGGTCTTGAGTTCCATCCCTGGTACCAAAATAAATAAATAAAATAGACTAGTGGAGTAGGATAGTAAATTCTATCTAATACATCAAAGAAAATCTGTTACAGTCAGCTTTGTCTGAGCTCTAGATAACAAATAAAGCTCACTGAAAAATGGTAGGGCTGTTCTGTGAGCTCATTTACCATTGCTCAGCTCCATCTCTGACTCCCAAGACTGGTGGTCTTGGAGGACGAAAGCCCATATTCTCACTGTGGGTCCCCATTTCTGAAGGAGCAAAGCAGATTTCAGTCACCATAAATTCTTTTAGCTTATTCTTTCCTGCCCAGGGCATTCCTGAAAGAACTGAGACAACAGGCTGCCTTTGTTTAGAAAATTATAGTAATTCCTTCTGACTAGAAAGCAGGAGACATTCTTCTAAAATATTGTGTGCTAAACATCCACCTCAGGACCATTTGAAGAGGAAGGTTACACTGGAAGCTTCTATCTTCAAAGAAAAGCCAAAAATAACACCTGTGGGAAATTTGGGCATTCTGAAGGGATCCTGTATACTGGGGAATTAAGAAAGACATATGCTTGCCCATGGTAGGGTACGTACTTATTAAAGTCACCAGAAGTCCTTACCCTAGCCTGACCCACAGTCTCAGTGCTAGCAGGAAGGGAAGGTTAGAACAGAGTTCTGTGTGGCTGAGGTGAAGGCTTCAATACATGCCACAGTATGATGAACTGGGAGATTTCATTCCCTTTCTTAAAATTAATTGTTATGAACTGTATTATTAACATTCTTATTCATATTCCCCGATTATTCATACAATTTATGTATTCATACTATGTATATTTCTAGTTGATTACTAAAAGTACACATAATGCAAAATGGGGAGGGAACACATTTTGTGACTGTGATGGAAATTACAATGAGGAGGGTTTTCTATGACCATAAATTTTAGATAAGCAAATAAGTTTTAAATGATCTAATGTAAGCATTCTTTCTCTTGGTCTTGCATTTAAAATAAAGATAATGGAGGGAAGGAGAGAGACAGAGAGAGAGGAAAAAAAGAGGGAGAAAATGAAGGAAGAAAACACAAGGAAAGAGTGGTCAGTGGAAGAATAAGCTCATGGCAGTTTTGAACTTAACTGAACTAAAGTGAATGCGTTAGCATATATTTTCATTATTTTAATTGGTAGAGATCTTTGTAGGTGGATTTTCATTATTAATTTCACAATAAAGCAGCCATTCTGTGATCATGCAAAGCTTATCAGTGCCCTATGCACTCCCTTCAAAAATAAAGAAAACCATAATGCCAATAGTTTTTCCTTTCAAAGTGGGAAGTATATTACAAATTTGTATTAAAATTCTATTACAGTTTTTTATTGCAAGTTATTAACAAATAATCGGGCATTTCAGTTCCCGGATCAGAACTGATGAACTGAAAGGAGTGCTTTTGTCCCTATGGAGCTTTTTTTAACTTTCTGGAAAAACCTGTTCAGAGCTTTTATATTCCCAAGGATGAACTAAACAGCTGAATCAGTGACTGATGTGTTTTTTCAACATTTAAGAACGGCGTTTCCTTTAGAAGAATGCCAACCAAAATCTTAAGCGTATTTTCTTCTATCTCTTGTTACCAAAATCGTATGTATTTTGTTTTATCTATTTGACAGAGGAGGAAGGAGAACCAAGCTGTGTGAGTGGGAGGAAGAGTCAGTACTTTAAAGATACGGACAGTTAGGGTCATCCACATCTGCTCCAAGGAAAGACTTCGACACTTGTTGTCTTAATTACTTTTTAATTTTTCATGCGGCAAAATATCTGATGCCCAAAATTAAGGAAGGAAAGTTTTTTTTGTTTGTTTGTTTGTTTTTTCATAGTTTGGGGGGGTTTTAGTCTAACTCAGTTGGCTGTAAGACGTCATGGTGTGGCAGGGCAGTCCTTTATGGCTGCTGCAAATTTCAGAAGTGAAAACCAAAGCAAAAGCAAAAGACAAAGACCTGCCTTTTTCCACAGTTACACTGGCTCCAACCCAGGTGGGGGTGAAACACATTGGCAATCTCAGGGCTAGACACCAACCAATCACAAATGCTAGATTTAGGCACATCCAAAATTACATGAAGCCTGGGGAAAGAGAGAAAGGAATATATAATCTATAACATTCTGTCCTTGGCCCCCCCCAACTCATGTATATCCTTTTATAAAAGACATTTAGTTTATCACCACGAATTGCAAAAGTCTTAACAAGATTAAGCATTTCTGAAAAGTCTGTCTCAAGTTGCTTTTGAGATCTATGGCAAATTTTTAATCCCCTGTTTAAATGAAACAAGATTAAACATTTTCAAAATACAAAGGCACAAGATAAACATTACCCTTTTAAAGTCACAAATGGGAGAATACCAAGGATTGGATCCAAGACAAGTCCAAAATCCAGCAGGGCAAACATTAAGTCTTGGAGTTTCATGCTCAGCATCTGAAGCAATCTGGGTGTAAACTCTAAATGGCTTGGGTGATTTTACCCCCAGGCACCTTTAGGGATTTTAACTCTTGGAGCTTTTCTCTTAAGCCCCCTCTGCTTGGTTCTAGCAGGTTTTCTTGGTTGACTTACGTTTTGGGCTTTTTTTTTAAATTTTGGGGCTCTCTATTGGATTTTTGGCTTTAGCCTTACATCTTTACATACTGCCCTCTCAGGGGTACATTGCTTGGCCTACCAGGCCTTTTGTAATTGGGGTGGCAGCTGTTTTATCTTCAGAACTTGAGTAAATTTAAATTTTAATTTATTTATTTTTTATATCTAAAACCAGCACCACATGGATACTGTCAAGATTTGTTATTATGTGGAGAAGTAGCGAGACATTTTTTTTGGCTGTAGGGGTTGAGGGCTTGGATGATGACTTGTTTGAACCTGATTGTGAGGACCCATTGTAGCTATTTTGAAACCTCCTGTGGCCTTTGTTGTCACTCAGGAATGTGACGCTCTGTGACTTTTGTCTCTGAGCAAAGTCTTTCACTTTTGGCAGTTTGAGTCTGCAAAAAGGGAAGACCCATTGTTTCCCAGTATGGCCCTAGACCATTTTTTAAATTTTTATTTTTCCTCAGCAATTGAGGTTTTGGCTCTATCTTTCTAGTCTACAGCCTTACTGGAGTTTTTATTCTGGCCTAACACATGATGTTTTAAATTATCCTGTTGGGCACTTTGCTTTTGATTTGCAACTTAAATCTGGCTAAAGACCTTTAACAATAGCCATGTCACTGACTCAATATTTGACTGCCTTGAAATTATCTTTGCCAGATTAACCAGTCCATTGCCCTTAATTTCAGTCTCAGGCAAAGTCACTAGACATGAGTAATATGTAGCCAAACTTTCTGCCAAGCCATAACATACATCATGTGGAGTTCAATGACCAAAGCAGTCCTTTTTCCCAGCAGAAACTTCCTGATTCTGGTCTTTACCAACAGGCTTTTTGTCTGCCTTTTGATTTCCTAAACTCTAACCAGGGTGCCCTTTACAGAACAGCCTAAGCTGTTCCAGCTCTGTGCATTTAGGCAACATCTCCAAACCTTTGTAAACTTTACCCATAAGCCATTTCTAAAGGCTCTTGAGCCTTGTGGTCAGGTACAGTCATAGCACCCCATTCCTGGTACCGAATTTTGTCTTAGTTATTTTTTATGTTTTGCTGAGACAAAATACCTGACACCCAATATTAGGAAAGGGAAGGTTTATTTTTTATAGTTTTGAGGGTCTTATTCTATACTCAGTTGCCTCTAAGACAGCATGGTGTGGCAGAACAGCCCTTTATGGCCACTGCAAATGGCAAAAGTGAAAGCAAAAGAGAAAGAACTGCCTTTCCTGCCTACCCTTACACTGGCTCTACTCCTGGGTCGGTAAAACACTCACATGAGCAATCTCAGCACTAGACAACAGCCAATCACATACACTAGATTTAGCCACACCCAATTTTACATGAGGCCTGGGGTGACCAAAAAATTTATATCACTTGTGAATATTTGCTAACATTCACAATACGTTTGCTAATATTTCCAGGTGGAATATATTTCTATATGCATTATGTTTCTTCACCTATCTGTATAATATCATATCTTGCATACTTTGTACTTTCATGCATTGGGCATCTTGGCTCAAATAAGAACTTCACAATGATAGAGTCTGTGATCTATCTGATCAACTGCATGTAACCTTTGGAACCTCTATTTTATGTCTAATTATGGGCTACATTTTGATACATGCAGATTACAGATTTGATTTTGTTTTTAGAATACCATTTCTCATATTACATCATGAATTTTTCCTCTTGTATATGAACTCTAACTATATCATAACTTGCTTGATGATAGCTTTTACCTTAAAAACTTAGAGTATAAAAGTTTTTGAAAGGAATAAAATTTTCTTTTACTTATGTAAGATTATGTAATCTTTAACAGAACAAGTGATTTCAGAGAATGAGAATTGTAAATCTCCACGGACAAAAAAAGTCTCAAACAGGGAACAAGGTTGGAAAAAGGACTCTAAAGGACAAAATGAGAAGAAACACACCTTTAACCTTTTTAGAACATTTCATGTTTACAAAGTTTATTGAGTTCTACATTATTTTGCTCTTTCAGGCAAAAAGATGAGAGCATTCTCATTCCCTAGAGGAAAGTCTTAAAGTATCATAGCTGGTAACACATTAATTTTTGCCTAGAAAACAGGACTTCCCAGATGAATTCCAAGTTATTTTCTATGACATAACTTTGTACTTTGTGTTTGGATAATATCTGTCAAAGTGCTTCTTTTCCAAAGAGAATTTGCTCCTAAGATCCTAGGCTAGTCACTGAATGAGGCAGTTGCAGAGAAAACTGATTTGTTTTGTACAACCCACATTTTATCTATGTGGAGAGTAGTTTGAGTTTAAGGACTGTACCAAATACTAGCACATTATATATGTTCTGAGATTCCATAAAAAGACTCAGGCCAGGTGAATTAAAGTTATTCTGTGGCTCTTAGCAATTTTTTATACACTATAATAGTACCAAGAAAGTATTTTATTGCAGCAGTTATAGTTTGAAACAACCAAGGATAGAATCACCTGGAAAAAGGCAAGATATAACTTGAAATATTTTACTTACTATTTTTCCACGGAGCCTATTTCCACTTTTTTCCTATTCTTTCTTTCTCTTTAGTCTTTATTTTTCTTCTGCCTCTTTATTTATTTCTCTTATGCTTCTTTCTTTCTTTCTTCTTCTTTTTTTTTTCCTAATGTCACATACAGAAATAGTTGAAAATGATCAGGAGGCCATTAAGGCCAAATGTATTGATTAGAACAGTTAGACCTTTGGGCTAAGAGAGACTTGATATCTCTCTTATAACTATCTGAATGACTTTTATGGTGTGTGTTACACACCCCTCACAACAAATCAAGGAAAACAATATGGTAGTGTCACAAATGTAGTACCAGTTGCATAAAATACTTGTGTGTAGATTTTCAAGCATTATGTGCTACTCATATGGTGAGACTTGGCTGTTTCTAGGTGTTCAACACCTCAGATCATTTTGATTCTTTCAGGTTTTGATCATATGTGACAGTAGAATGTTGTATTATTTACACTGGAGAAGTCTTCATCCAAATTGAAAAAAATGGCAAATGAAGCCTATATCCACATCATTACAGGGGGGCAACCAGCCTTGCAATAATATAAATAACAAGATTTCTTGACGTCTATGAACTCTGATATTTCTCAGAAAAAAAACAGAATCAGAATATTTGTCTCTACTGTCTTGCACTAAGATGAAAGATTTGTGTTGTAAGATACCATTAAACTTAGATATCTTTTTCAATCATCAGAAACATCTTATTAACTAGCATCACTGGGGTCCATTATTGCAGCAACTTCAAGTTCAGCCTTCTTAGTCAAAGCAGGGCACAGCAAGCATCGAGGCTAACTCACTGACTATTTACTACCATCCTGATGATGACTCTTTCAGTGCAATAGCATTCAAAATGTAATTCTCAGACAGGCCTGTACAGTACCATTTGAGGATTTCTTAGAAGAGGTTAACCTATTAAGTCAGAAATTTGGGGTCAGACTCAGCATTCTGGTTTGCACAAACTCTGTAGGTAATTCGGATTTCATGTTTGAATTTGACAAACACTATTGCATTGCTTCATGTTTGAATTTGACAAACACTATTGCATTGCTTCATGTTTGAATTTGACAAACACTATTGCATTGCTTCAAAATTTTGTTGTTTTTAGTATTGACTGTTAGTCATTTTTCACATGTTAGGGCAAAGTACCTGACATACACAATTTAATGCAGAATATAGTTCATTGAGAAAATGCAATGTACCAGCAAAGAATAGTTAACACTTATTGATCACTTATGTGATTAGGTACAAGGCATACATTATTTTAATCCTCAATATTATTTATGATTGCCAAATTATTTATGTTTATAAAATAAACTAGTGCTTATAAAGTCTCCATAATGCAACCCAAAATACTTAAACATTGAGTGGTGAAATACAGATTAAATTTTAGATAATTATGAAACTTAGGTGAAAGTTTTTGTCAGAACTGCCTCTTTTTCTAAAAAACATGCAGCCTAATTTGATAAAAAAAGAGAAATAAAATTTTTAGTTTTTAGTTATTAAGTTAATTGGGCTAGAACTTGGGATATTAAAACATGAAAAAAATTTTAAAATTTTAATATTAAAAGTTATGATATTGAGGTCTTTGTGAGTTAAAACTGTAACTCAAACACCATGAAAAGGCAAATTGATAGGATCAAATGTCAACTTTAATATGGACAATAATACCTTAAGCAAAAATAAGACTGAAAGAAAATATTGTTTATTTGTAATTAAATCAGAAAAGGGATCTATAATATATTGGAACTTCTATAAATCAGTAAGACAAAAGTATTGGAATAACCTAATATGCATATTAGCAAACTTACAAGGAAGATGTAACAGTAGAAATGTGAGTCTTTAGTAAACGTGAAATTCAGTTCACTTTCACTTTTTAAGAGATTCATATTAAAATAATAATAATGCTAGAAGATTGACACATAAGAAATTACCCATTTTCAGTGTTATTCAGAGAATTTGCAAGCAGACAGTTACTTTTCATGAAACTGTACATTTTAGTGTTTGATTGGGTTAGACAATGGAAGTGACATTGGACAGTGTCTGTACAAACTTTCAGTTCATATATCATTTGAGTTATCTGAGATTTTTATGTAGATCTAATGTACTGAAATGTTGTGCAAGGAGTATGTGAATATATTTTCAAGTAACATTTGCAGCAGCAACATTTTAGGAAAACTCCTTAATTATTTTATGTCACATTATTGAATCTCATATAGTATTACATGTACTATATGGTATATAGGTTACGTTATGTGGTGTACAGGTTGATATCAATTTATCATAGAAAAATTGCCCTAACATATCATTAAGACACAGAAACTGAATCTATCCTCAAAATGTGACAAATAACATGAATATATTGATCACAAAAAACTATTTTTTACAAATATATCTATACATAAATATTTTGTTCAGTCAAAGAAAGAAAAGTAATAATCGTGAATTATGTAGTTCTGTTTTAGGCATGGGAAAATTAATATTTCTCATTTTCCTTTCTGAAAAAAAATGTAAAAGGAAGATTTCCACATATGGTTTTGAAGTTTTAGAAAACATATCATTATATTACCTATGAACAACTGAAAGTCCTAAGGAGAAAGCATAGTTTCGATGGTCCCCTGTTTGGTAAAGCTCCTAATGAATGACAATTTTTATTCTCCCACCATCTACGAAAGCAACTGTGGGACCAACCCCTGAAAATTTTCAACCAAAAGAAATAGTAAGGGAAGTTTTCAAGTAATTTCATACATTAATCAATTTTAAGTCATTGTTTCCACTGTAGTCCTCTTCCATTAAAGCTAAACCTTCAACGAAACCTGTATTCATGCAAAATTTTGTGTTGTTGGTACTTAGGAAGAATAAAAATTCAGGACAATAAGTATAATGGACAAAACACTCAGAAAAAAGAATAATCATTAAAGCTGTTACACTACATAGTGCCCAAAGATTGTATTTATTTGCAGTGTGCCATATGCTGCAGAAACAACTGCAGTTTTTGGCAAATAATAATAATAATAATAATAATAATAATAATAGGAACAAGCGGTAGCTTAAAAAAATCCTTAATAATACTCAGGTATATTCTATAGAGGGTATCCACTGTACATCTCATGCCAAGTCTATGTGAACTTAATAATTAAAAACTACATAACATGTTACTATAAAGAATATATAAAACCCCTGATAACTTTGCATTCTTGTAATTCTACTGTTAGTTGGTTACTGAATGTTTTCATAAAAAGTAATCTCATCAGTCCAGCTCTGTTACTCA
This sequence comes from Cavia porcellus, assembly GCF_034190915.1. NCBI lineage: Eukaryota > Metazoa > Chordata > Mammalia > Rodentia > Caviidae > Cavia > Cavia porcellus. The sequence continues at coordinate 33,995,040 of NW_026947501.1, forward strand.
GCACAAGGTAATGCTCTGATTCTCTCTCTGACTCTCTCTCTCTCTCTTTTTTTTTTTTTTTTTGTGTATGTGTACCTGTCATTGAACTTCAACCTTGCACTTGCAAGGCAGGCAATTATGCTGCTGAACTAAATCCCCATCCCTAAGTTTTACTCTTAATATCTTCATTAACTCTGGCATTCTTTATCAAAACTGAAACCCTGCACTGACATCGGAGGTGCTTCTTGATCCCATTCAGCCAGCTACTCCTGGGGAAGAGTATTACAGCAAGCAGATCTGAGATACTGGAAATTCATAATTCTTACTTTACTAATATTCAAAGTGCATCCAGCTAATGTTCTCACATTTCAGTCTCAGGGAACAACCATGGTGCTACCTACGTGTAAAAGAGAAAAGTTAGTTGTTTCCTAGCCAATGTTCTACACACCATGTATCTTTTGTTTATCTTTCTTTTTTTTTTTTTTTTTTTCAAGAATAACTAAGAGCTAGGGATTTAGCTCAGCATCATAGGCACCTTTCTGGCTAGCATGAGGTAGTGAGTTTGATCCCTGGTACCACAAAAAAAAAAAAAGAATAACTCCATGTGTGCTCACAACCCCATTTTATTTACTAAGATTTTTTAAGATTAGAAATCTAACAACACATATATTTGAAATCCTATTTATTCTATTTTTCAAAAGCTTCCATTTATTCCTTTCCTCAGTCTTTTTCACTCTTCTCTTTTCACAGTGTCAACATCTACGTATTTGACTCCTTAAAGGCCACCTTTCTTTCCTCAGTTAAATTTGATGTATTCCCCCCACCCTCATTTAAAGACTTCACTTGTAGCTTTTCTGACTTTGTATCTCCTTTTTGCTACCCCCTCCAGGATTGTTTCCAACAGCATAAAATTCTCATCTTAAAAAAAAAGGCCACCTTCTCTGTAGCTAATTCCACAGTTCTCTATTCACCTTGCTAGGGTTTGGATGTGTTTTATATACTCACAAAGGATTGTGGGCTCAATTCTTGGTCCCAAGGATACTCTATTGGGAGGTGACAGAATCTGTAACAAGTACAGGCTGGTGAGGGAAGACATTAGATTATTGAAGGATGGTGGTTTTTTCCACACAACCCCTTGAATTCTTATAAGAAATTGCTATGTAAGAAGGAAGTCTCCCCTCTCTACATACCATCTCTCTGTGCTCCTGATTTAAGACAGAATAAATAGCTCTCCTTGTTTGTATCTGAGCCATAAAATGATACAGTGAAGGGTTAGTCCTTGCCCCAGAGCCTGTTATTCCCTTTGAACTTTCATCTTCCAGAACTAGGAGCTAAATAAATCTCTTTTCTTCAGGGTAGCCTGCGTCATTCCTCAAAATGCATGCCCACATAGGTGGTGCCTTTCAGAGGTGGCTGGATCTAGGGTGTGTAAATGTGGATTAAGTTTACATAAATATGGATTAAAAGCACGATGATTTGATGAAGCCATTGATTGGTTTGGCATTGTTCTGGGTGTGGGTAATGGGAAGCATCACCCTCTGTATGGATGGGACCAATTAATATACTTACAACCTGGATGGGATAAAATGAGAAAAGGAGGAAGACAAGCTTGCTGCTGGCTGCCTTGCTGCCTCTGCCTGCCTTGCCATGGACTGTTTCTCCTCTGTGATGCCTCGCTTGTAGTGCTATCCTGCCTTGGAGTCTGTGATGATGGACTGAAACTACTAAAAAATGTGAGCTGAAATAAATCACTTCTCCTTTAACTTTGAGTATTGGGTGTTTGGTCTCAATAGTGACAAAGTAACTAGGACACATATATTTCATTATAGTAACAAAAAGTTGACTAACAACTTTTTAAAATACTCTTTATAAGAGTTAAGAAAACTCACTATATGCAATTATTTTCATGCCCTTCTTCGTCTACTTTCTACTATTTTCCTCATAGAAATTTGTCATAGCTAAGACATCAATCATATGCGCCATGCCAAATTAAATGTTTATTATTCTATTTCATACCATTTGACCTATTGAAATTATACTCTACTGATCACTCTCTTCTTGAAACACTTGACTTGATTCTAGGATACCATGTCACTGTTTCCTACTGTGAAACAGATTCTGCTGGATTTCCTATGTAGATGATTATATTGCCTTGAAATAATGACAATTTTCACTTGAATTATTGTAACAGACAGGAAATAGAGAATTCTAAGAGATCCAAAGTCTTCTGTCTGACATTTAGTAAATGTACTATCTTCAAGTTGCAATTTTTGTTATATGGCATTTATCAAATTAATTGATATTTCATTTTTGTGTCTTGTGAGAGTTTGAAAATATAAAGAAATAGTGAATTTTAGAAATTGTTTTTTACTTCTGAAGTAATGTGTTCATTAATGAGACTACACTCATTTTTGGAGCATTTCTTAGTTTTCACCTATAAATTTTTGGGTCTAGAAAAGAATGGATAATACATAATGTTTTCTTTACTATTTATTGATTTTTCTTCAGCCAGTCTCTACTCTTTTGTGGCAAAATTTCATGACATAATCATCCCAACATGACCCAAAGGCAGAGACATGGAAGTTCCTTCTGTTTGAGTAGCTTTGTTCTTTTCCTCTTTACTCAGATTTTAGCTGAGATGTAGTCTTCCAAGTACTCTAGCTTCTCAAATCACATTTCTTAGCTCCGCCACCCTCTTCCAATTGTCCAGAAGATCTGCTCCTATGCCATGTGGCAACCACTCTCAGCCTGCACTGCTGTTAGTAGCAGAGCAGTTATGGCTTTAGCTAGACATTAACACTCTACCTTACAGTTCCAGTTTTGTTTAGGTCCTTATGGATTCTGACTTGCCTTGAAAACTCATCTGTGCAGGTGGAATAGTGTTGCATTTACATTTCTGTGTTCTAGCAAGAGCCAATTTGTCAGGTTGCAAAAACATACATAGAAGTTCCACTTACTATGACTTTTTGAAAACAGTTATTTAATAATTCCAAGAATGTTATAAAGCAATGACTTTTTCCTACTACCCTATTTATCTTTATGGGAAATTTTTCTAACATTTGTGACCCATATTGCAAGGAATATGTGAAGCATATAGGCACACTTAAATACACGCTAAAATGAACATCTGTGTACCCATAACCTAGAAAAATAAAACACTCCACTTGAACTCCAAAAAAGCTTCTATTATAGTTACAGCCTCATCCAAAACCATCCCTTCATCAAACAGTCACTCTAAAAAACCCAAGTCAGTGATTGTCTGATTACTCTTTAAAATGTACTATGAGTGTGTGTTGTAGTTTATTTTTGCCTATATTTTAACTTTATGAAACGTTCCTTACCTGCACTTATTATAGATTCTTTTGCTTTTTTGACATCATTAAGACGTTTATTTTCGTGTAGCTAGATACAGGTATGATTTATAAGTGAAGTATAATTATATCAGTTTTTATTAATGGACATTAGAACATTTATATACATGTGGTTATTGTATATATGAACATACGTATGTTCAATTCTTTTAAAAATGCCCTATACATATGTGACTTCATTGAAGCACCAAAATGTTTTCAGAAGGGGTCGATAATGTCATTCTCATCAGTAGCTTCTGCTTTAACAACCATTCCAATCAACGTTTAATTTCATTGGCCATTTTATTTTCCATTAATTTGGTATATGCGACATATTGTGTTTTTTGGAGTGTCTGCACAACATCCCGAGCCTCAGGAGTTTAAGATCATTGCTCCCAGTGGTCAAGGAACCTCCCAGCATCCTGTCACACTTGACCGACTCCACAGGTCTTGGGCCTGCTGCGCCAACCCCAGTGACCCTCTCTCAATCCGGGGAACTGGGCAGCTGGAGGTGAGTGTCTGCGCACAATCCTGTGCCCCCAGAGTTTAAGATCATCACTTCCAGTGGTCAAGGAACTGCCCAGCTTCCTGCAACAATCAACCTGCTCCAGCTCCATAGGTTTTCAGCCTGCCTGCACTACCCACAGTGACTCTCTCTCAATCCAGGGAACTGGGCAGCCAGAGGGAACTGGGCAGCCAGAAGTGAGTGTCCGCACACCATTCTGAGCCAGGAGAGTTTAAGTTCATCATTCCCAGTGGGCAAGGAACTGCTCAGCTTCCTGACACACTCGATCAGCTTCACAGGTGTTGGGCCTGCCTGCACCACCCACAGTGACCCTCTCTCAATCTGGGGAACTGGGCAGTTGAAGGTGAGTGTATGTGCACCATCCTGAACCCTAGGAATTTAAGATTATCACTCCCAGTGGTCAAGGAAATGCCCAGCTTCCTGCCACACTTGACTGGTTCCAGATCTGTAGATTTTCGGCCTGCCTGCACCACTCCCAGTGACCATCTCTCAATACAGGGACCTGGATGGCCAGAGGCCCAGGAGAAGCCTTGGAACAGCACTTGAAACAGGGAAAAATAGTAAAATGACAAAAAAGAAAGACCAAAATGCAATCTCAAGCATTCAGCCCATCCAAAGAAACCTTAGGAGCTATGTACACAGATGAAAATATATGCCATACACCTGAAATATCTGAAATAATAGCAACTGAAGTAAAGAAGCAACTCTGGGAAGCTTTAAAGAAATTAAAACTGGAAATAATCTCCCAGATAAAAGAAGAAATGATGAAAGTAATGAAAGACATGCTGAACCACATCTAAAGAAGACACAGTTAAAAATTAGAGGAACAAAACAAAAAGATAGAATCCCTGGATGAACAATATAAGACAAAAGCAGAATACATGAATCAGATTCAAAGAGCTATACAGGAAATCACAAATTCCATTTCATACCTCCAATACAAGATTGCAGCTAGAGAAGAGGAAAGGAAAGATCTTTTAAAAATGACAAGGAATCAAGAACTAACAATTCAACAGCTGAAAGATGATGCAAAGAAAAACAACATAAGATTAATAGGGATTAATGAAAAAGAAGGTAATGACACAAATTACATCAAGATGATATTTAGAGAATTAATAGTTGAAAATTTCCCAAACATGAGAATGGAAATGTACATTAGGATCAATGAAGCATATAGAACTCCAAATAGCCATAACAAAAATAAAAATAAACCCAGATATAATACTTATCATCCCAGAAATCCAACATAAGAATAGAATATTAAAAGCTGTCAGAGAGAAAAGAAAGATCACCTATAAACGAAAACCTATCAGAATCACAATAGACTTCTCAACAAAAACAATGAAGTCAAGAAGAGCATGGAATGAAGTATTTCAGATACTAAAGGAAAATGATTTCCAACCTAGACTGATGTACCCTGCAAAACTGTCCTTCAAAATCAAAGGTGAAATAAGATAATTCCATGACAAAGAACAGCTGAATAACTTTATGATCACCAATCCAACCCTGCAAAGAATATTGAAAGATAGTTTAGGAAAAAAATACTAAGCAAAGCAAACAATTAAACAGAACAGAAAGATAAAGATGCAACAGTAGAAAGATAACCTGTCAAAAATAAACCAATATATAACAGTTATAACCATTATTGTAAATGGTTTCAATTTACCAATTAAAAGAAACAGACTGGCAGAATGGATCAAGAAAAAACATCCACCCATATGCTGTCTACAAGAAACTCATCTAACACAAAGGGAAACACATAGATCAAAAATCAAAGGAGGGAAAACAATACTTCATGCAACAGGAACCCACATTGCAGACAATGTGGACTTCAGAGCAAGAATGATCAGAAGAGATAAAGAAGGTCATTACAGAGTGTCGGGGGGGAAACTGCAAGAGGAAGAGATAAAAATCTTAAATATATTTGCACTAAGTTCAAAGCACTTAGTTATACAAAGCAAGTACTAACAGAAATTAAAAATCAAATCAACAATAATACAATTATAATAGGAGACCTTCACACACCATTGACACCAAGGGACCAATCAACCAGACAGAAAATCGGCAAAGAAGTAACAGGACAGAATCACATGTATGAACAAGTGGACTTGATAGACATATACAGAGTATTCCATCCACTAACATTAAAATACACATTCTTCTTTGCAGTACGTGGGACATTCTCTGAAATACACTGTAATCTAGCCCACAGAAAATATTTAAATAAAAGCAAATGAGTTGAAATTATCCCATACATGTTATTGGATCATAATGTCATAAAACTAGAAATTAATGATAGAAGAAACTGCAAAAATCCCACAAAAACAGGGAAATTGAATAACACACTATTGAGCAATCAGTGGGTCACAAGGGAAATTAAATAAGAAATTAAACAATACCTACAAGCAAAGGAAATACAAATACAACTTCCCAGAATCTGTGGGATGCAATAAAAGCTGTCCACAGAGGGAAATTTATTGCACTGAGTTCCAACATCAGGAAAACAGAACGAATACAAATAAATAACCTGATAATATACCTCAAACATCTAGAAAAAGAAGAGTGGGATTCATCTCAGGCATTCAGGGATGGTTCAACATACGTAAATCAATAAACGTAATCCACCGTATCAATAAAGCCAAAAGAATCACATGATCATTTCTATAGATGCAGAAAAAGCTTTTAATAATGTCCAACCTTCATTTACAATAAGAACCTTACAGAAAATTGCAATAGATGGACTTTATCTCAATATAATAAAGTCCATCTATGACAAACCAACAGACAGTATCATATTAAATAGTCAAAATCTGAAGGTCTTTACCTTAAAATCAGGCACAAAATAAGGTTGTCCCTTAACACTGCTCCTATTCAATATAGTACTGGAAATACTAGCCAGAGCAATTAGACATGGAGAGGAAAAGAGGGGTAAAGATAGGAAAAGAGGAAGTTAAATTATTATTTGCAGATGACATGATATTCTACATAGGAAATCCCCAAAACTCCATTGAAAGACTCATAGATATAATAAATAAATTCAGAAATGTATCTGGATACAATATCAATACTCAAAAATAAATAGCATTCCTTACACTAACCACAAAATCACTGAGAGAGAAACAAAGAAGCCACACCTTTTACACTAGCATCCAAAAAACTGAAATACTTAGGAATTAATCTCCCAAAAGAAGTGAAAGATATACACAGGGAAAATTATAATATCCTGAAAAAAGAAATTAAAGAGGATCTCAGACAATGGAAAGACATCTCTTGTTCATGGATAGGAAGAATAAATATTGTGAAAATGGCCATTCTCCCAAAACTCTTATATAGATTCAATGCAATCCAAATAAAAATACCATCAACATACCTCATATAACTAGAGAAATCACTCCTAAAATTCATCTGGAGCGAGAAGAGACCTAGAATAGCAAAGGCAATTCTAAGCAGTAAAGGCAAGGCAGGAGGTATCACAATCCCTGACTTGAAGTTATACTACAAAGCAACTGTAGTAAATTCAACAATGTACTGGAATAAAAACAGGGCTGAAGAGGATCAAGAAAACCAACAACAACAAATGCTGGAGAAGCTGTTGGGAAAAAGCAACTCTCCTGCACTGTTGGTGGGAGTGTAGACTGGTGCAACCATTGTGGAGGTCAATCTGGAAATTCCTCAAAAAGCTGGGATTACAAGTCCCATTTGACCAGCTGTTCCACTTCTAGGCATATTTCCAGAAGAACTGAAAACATCATACCACAGTGATATATTTGCACCCATGTTGATAGCAGCACAATTTGTAATAAGCAGATCTTGGAAACAACCTAACTGTCCATCAACTGAGGAATGAATAAAAAAGTTGTGTTATTTTTATACAGTGGAGTAATATTCATCTATAAAGAATGATCACAATGAGATATTTATAAATAAATGGACCCAGTTTGAGTTCATACTCATAAGTGAAATAATCAAACTCACATGTATGAATATCGAATAGTCTCCCTAGTGTAAGAAATGGTAAGAATACATAAAAGTATATGGTAATCATGAATCCCCATTATATTTCTTTGAAGCCTTATAATGTTTTCATTCGCTAGTTGGGATGGTTTTATTCTGGATTGTTTGATTTTATTGTCTGTGATTCTATGAATAGCTATTTTGAAGAAAACAAGACATTGTAATAGCTAGTGTTATTTAATGTCATCTTGTTTTGAAGTCCTACCATGCTTTTGTTTTTCTGTCTCCATCGGTTTTATCATGTTATATCTTACTGGATTTTATTATGTGTGAAAGTATAAACATTTTATGGACAAGGAGATAATATAGTAACCACTGTTCATTTTCTGTTAGTTGGTTCTGAATACCCTGTAATACTTTCATTCTCTTGAACAGTTTTATACTTCTTGGTTATACTTGATTCTATAGTTCATGAAGGTATACTCAAATATTTCTAGGAAAGAAACACTTTGGTAGCTACTGTAATGTCGGGTTGTCTTGTGGTGAAACACTATGCTACTTAAAGTGTTCTGTTCTGTTATGTCCTCTTTTATCTTAATCTTTTAAAAATAAAAATATTGTGTTTTTTGGCTTTAATTTGTATTTTCATAATCTTTAAATGAAGTTGAAAATATTTGATGTTTTTGTTATTCATATATTTCTTTTTTTTGCACCTGAATGTTGGTGTGACTTAAATATGTCTTCTCAAAAACATGTGTTGGAAACTTAATTTTCAGTGCAACACCGTTGAGAGGTGTGGTCTAGAAGGAGGCATTTAGGTTATGTAGATTCCACATTCAGGAATGAATTAATGCTGGATGTAGGAGGACTGAAGGCAGCAAGTTTGATTTCTTGTTGTTCCTGCCTTCTTTTTGTCCTTCCACCATAGAATGACAAACCAAATAGAGTCTTGGCAATGTTAACATCCTAATATTGGACTTTCCAGTTTCCATATGATGTGGAATAATATTTTTGTTTTCATAAATTATCCAGTTTGTGACGTTCTATTATAGCAGCAAGAGATGGAGTAAGATAAATGCTCATATTCTTCCTCCCTAGATCATTAGATCTTTTTTTTTTTTGCTGTCATTTCATGGCTGAACTTTCATGCATACCAGATATAAAAACTTTAGTAGCTATATATAACGCAAATATCTTTTTTTCAGGAGGTGATTTGTCTTCTTACTTTCCTTTTGGACTCTTTAAATAAACAAAATCTCAATTTTAATAGAGCTGAAATTAATTTCTATTTTAGTCTGTCTTTTTGGGTCTGGTCATTTTAGTTTATTTGTAGACGAAAATTTCAATGCACTTAGTGAGGTAGTGAATATTTCTTTTAAGTATCATTTTTCAATTCCTTAGTTGACAAATCTCTGAAATTTTTGAGTTTGTTATTTTTAAAAAATTATGACTTCCAAAAAAAACCCCTGTGACTTCCACAGCCTCTGTGACTTTTTGATTCCTCTTCCACAGGTTCCTGTCTTCTAAGTAACATAATATTCTATCACTCATTAATTAAAAAGTATTTTATCCATTGTATTTAATCCATTGTTCTCAGTTTATTTCTGAGCATGGTCTTCTTGAATTCCAATTTCAGCTAGGCATTTGCATTTGGATATCACATGTTGAACTAAAATTCAAACCTAAATCAATCATCTCACATCAGTGCTTCCCCCCACTCCTTGCAGTTCAGGCAGTCTTGCTCTCACTTTGTATCTCAGGCTGGTGTCAAACCGGCAATGATCCTCCTGCTTCAGCCTCTGGGACGAGTGCTGGAATTTCAAGTGTGTATCGCTGTGCCTGGCCATCAGAGCTTTCATATGAACAATAAGTATTTGTGATGCTGCTATTCACACAGTCACTAGGTCAAGGACACGATTGCCATTTTTAATACTCCCTTCTCCATATTTCATCTATTATGACTAGGTCCTACTGAAATTTGATTTTTATTTTTAATTTTTTCATGCAATCTTCAACTTGTTCCTCTTCATCTCAATAAAAGTTATTGTTCTGAATGATTTCATGGTTGTGAAAATCACCTTTACAACTTCTACTAATATATCTAAAAGAAACTGAAGTTTTATGATATTCATAAATGTTATCTTTTTTATACCTTCCTTGTCTGAAAAGATTAACTCATGAATAAAATGTTAGCTTTATTATAAAAGAAAGCAGACAGTACAGACTGGCTTCATATTCTGAGGAAAAAGACAGGTCAACACTCTCCTCTAAATCAGACACAGCTACATTTGGGAATCAGTATGACTGAGCGATCATTTCTTCCCCATGGCATCAAAATGTTTTTTCTAAGTTAAATCACTCAACAGAGGGGTGGACCAGAAGATGGCCTCTCAGAAAGCAAGTATCACTAAGAGAATACCTTACAGAAACAGGTTGCTTTCTCTCTAACCCATCAATGAGATAAACCACCTTAATACTCTGTGGCAAATAATGAAAAAGTATTGAGAAGTAGGAATGGGAGGTTTATTTAAGGGAAACCCAGGATCAAAATAAATGATTTACCCCCTAACAAAATCACATAGACTTACCAACACTGACCCGCTTTTTACAGATTATTAACTAGAAAAGATCCCCAGACAATAGAGATTTCATCTTCTTCATTTCTCATGCTTCCACCATCTTGTAATTTGTTCTCTTTCACTTCTGTATCTAGCAGCTATTATCTGTTTATTATTTCCAGCACTTATTATGCTATGACTTAACTTTATTCTTCTGGATATCTTAACTCTCTTTGTGAGAATGTCCTCAAATTCATCACACACAAATATCAGTTATCCAACTCCTATATGCAGTAAAACCTTGGTTTTCAACCATAATTTGTTCTGGCAACATGCCTACAATCTCAAGCAGTTGTGTTTCAAAGTGAATTTCCCCATAAACAATGGAAACTCTGAATCTTCATTCCCCAATTTGAAAATATTTACATAGAATGTTGACAATTCTGTAACACAAATCAAAGTCATAGTGAAAGTATAAAGTAAACGAAACAAACTAATGTACTTACCTTTGAAAACCTCCAGGCTGGTGTGAGGGAGAGAAGTCAGAGCCGTGTTACTGTGTAGGCCCACGTTCACTATCACTAAATGAGTCACTGCTATCAGTTTAGTGGAATATTTTTCTTCCATATAATTTTAACAAAGAACCTATCCAGTGACACTTATTTTTACCTTTTTTAGAAGATTTCATATAAATGTGACCTGCATTGTGTTTAAACATGTTTATCACTTGCTCTGCTACACCTTTATTCTATTCAGATGATGCTTTCAGATAAAATTTCGCAGTTTCCTACATTTTTCACATCTCTTCATTTGAATTAAGGGATTCCAAGGCCTATTCCTTCATCTCCTCTATGGAAGAGATCTTCTCCTTAGGCTCTTGCTATTGGGAGACAATCCACCATAATCCTGCAGCTTCTCACAGCCAATGAGAAACTCAGGCTTCCGTTATGATAATGTGACATTCAGCATCACACACTACTCATTTGCAACTACTCATATTGCAACAGCTCACTCATTTGTCAAGTTAAAATTGAATAGAAATACTTGCTTGTTTTGCAGAATGCTTACAGAACTAGTTACTTACAACAATATAAATCTCTCTGTGCCCTCCACTCCAAATGCATTAAATGATCCTTTGTTTTATATTTATAACATTCTATTCCATTTTATGAAATAAAATTTTTCTTTGTGACAGCATAATGATCTGTTTAGGTATATATTTCCCCCACTAGGCTATAACTTTTTCAGTGGAGATATCTTCAGATATTCAAAATAAAGATATTACCAGTGTTCAGAATGTTTAAGTGGAGTTCAGTTTCTCTTGAACTTTTAACTTACTGGTCTTTGTTATGCATACCCATGAATTTGACAACAGATTTGGCTTCTCAGATTTGGTATTTTGTTTTTTTAGATATAAATTCATCTTTAAATTATCTTGGCTTCAGCAGTCTCCCAACAATCAAGCATGTCCTCCTACAAGCTTTTATAAGTCTCCTCTTCATCTGCACTATACAGATGAATTACAAAAACTCCCTTCCTTCTCCCCCTTTCTCATCCCTTCAGTTCTTAGCTGAGAACCCTATATGGAATACAAAAAAAATGAAAGCAGTCTCTGATTTCTGTGCTAAGGGAAAAGTGGCATATTTTTTTCAGCAAGCATTTATTAAATGTTTCAGTCAGCGTTGCAGTGTGATCAGGTGACCATGTCAGCCTAGCAACAGAAAACACAATTTACGAAGCAGAGTTTAGAGTTATGATCAAATAAAATATTTCAAAGTAAATCCGGCAAATATTCATATTACACAGTTACTGTGCACATGATAATAGTGTACTAATAGTAAATAGTTCCCACAAATAACTGTCAGTATCATGACCTCCTTACAGTGATACCAGTTATTAGAATTTTTCTTTTGTCACTCTGTGGCATATAGAAGCAGCAATAAATGTTAGTCTTCTGAGAGCACATACAGTTTAATCCTTATGTCTTGCACATTTCTATGCTGATTTTTATTCATCTCTTCTGTCTAATTTCTTTTCTTCTGAATTCCTAGGAATCTATACTTCTGAGACTAATGATGACCTCTTTATCTGATATTGCTGTAGTAGAGTAAAAATACAAAAACTTTGTCTTTGCTATTCAGATCCTGGAAGAAGAGCCTATCAATGTCTAATTTATCAAATAACCACTTTAATAATACCAGATGGAGGTGAAAAATTACTTTTTTAGCCAACAATAAAGCACAAAGTGATTGTGTGTACTATAGTTCAGTGGTAATACACCTAACAATGAATTCATTCGAGGCAGTGTCTATGAACTTGTTCTGACATTAGAATGACATAAGTGCTATAATCAAAGTAGTTTTAAGAAAGTAAGTTAAATAAAGCCTTTTTAGGTGGACTGAGATTTCCTTAGTGCCCTATGTTAAATAAAGCTGGAAATCTCCTTAGATCAACTTGTTTCCTAAAACATGTCATATCTGAACTTAGAAACTATAGCTAAACTCTGTCACCCATAAGGCTAATAAAATCCTTTTGCTTGTGGAAGTTAATTACTTTCTCCTTTACCTCACTGCCTTAAATTTCTCTCAGGTCTTCAAGGAATAGTATCAAATTGTACCTATAAACTTTCACTGCTAATATTTCTAGCCAACAAGGAGTAATTTTTTTTGTAATTTGTTTTTTTTAATCATTTCAGAGTTTTCCATAACAATTGATTCCTGATAAGATGGAAAAATATTTTGGATGCTATCAGAAAACATAGTGAAGGAATGTTTGATAAGGCAGAAGATATATTTTCTACATTTTCTCAAAAATTAAGTAACTGAATCTATATCAGCAATATGCCAATTTTTCTCTGCCCTTGCAAGGAACTTATATAGTTTAACCATAAATTGAGTCTTCACTGACCAATTGAGCAAACTTTTAAAAAAAAATTAAATGCTTCAACAGCATAGTCATTGTGGAATCTCCTTAAGTGTACGTACATATTATGTATAGTAAATTGAGTCTGATTAAAGTTATGCCTTTACTTCTTTGATTAAATATTCACCCAATCAACCTTTCATTATGTTTAACAATAAAATTAGTGAATTGCTGCATTTTATTCTAGATACAGCTTTAATATTTCTTTTTGCTCTATAGACAATCTTGAATAAAAGTATTTTCTTTCTAAGTAAACAGTACTGAAAAGAGGTTCATGACTTCATGATTTCCTCAAGCAAGGCTCTGATAGAAAGATCTCAGGGTCTTCTAAGGAATCCTAATTGCAATTATTAGGTTATAACTTTAAAAAATCAAGATCTTATCTCTCATGTAAGATATTTCACAATGTTGTGCATTCAACTGGAGTTGTAATTCATTAACCTACAGAATGATGCTGTGACCTTGGTTTTCAGGAGGATTAGCCTTGAAGTTATGAGGCACAATAAGTTATTCCAGCAATGTCATGTACCGTATCAGAGTCAGGTCTTGACTTGAGGCTAGGTTTTTGAGCTCAAAACTGGTTTTTTCTTGCTCTGTAATCCATTATCATTTAGAAACTACCATCTTAGTTCATATTTTTTGCAGTTTACATTACTTTTTTTGTTTTTTTTTTAAAAATTTACTTAAAGAGAAAAAAGCAAAACAGAAAAAAGCGTAGTAATAATAGAGAATTTCAAAAAAATATACAATAAGAAATCACTAGTTGATAAGTTAAATACTGTCATCTTAGAAATAACTGTTCAAGTTACAAAATTAAAACATACAAACTGGACATTCAAACAGTGAGACTGCAAACAGTTATGCTCAATGATCCAAAAAAAAGGTTCATATATTTTTAATTTCCTCATTTTTTATTAAAGGGGTGGAATGAGAGCACCAGTCTGAAATCCAGATTGGCACCTTCAGTGACAACCTCATCTTAAGATCACACAAATAAGAGAGATGAAGATCAGGGACCTGCTCTCCAATTTCACTATATATGTGATATCTTTACATTTTAGTTACTTTAAGATCCTAACAAATAGAAAATATCTCCTGTTTTCTCTGAGGAGTCACTAAGTACTATGATTTATGTAAGTTAAAATTGTCAAGTTGGAAACAACAGAAATAAATGCTAAGTTAATAAAGAGTTGAGGGGAGGTATAATTGAAGAAATACTAAAGTATTTTTATTACAAGGATCAAGCATCTGAGAAGACAAATTTCAGGAGTCACATATTACTGCTCCTAGATATACTTATCATTTAGTTCAGCTTCAGTGGCTGCCTAGTTAACCATTGATCTAAAGTGGATCTTTAGTCACATTTAATAGTCAAAATTTCATAGAGAGAAAAAATAGAAAAAGAAATCTTTATGAAATAATATGAGAAAAGTTTAAACTACAGGTCTTTCCAGACCTTCTAGAATCTGAGACAAATTCAAAGAAGTGTCAGAATTAAATTGAACTATAGAATATTCAGTTAGTGTTAGAGAATTTGTGCCAGAAATCATGCACCACCTAAAATTCTTAAGTGGCATTTTGATGACACAGCAAATATTACATACCTGAGCGTGAATTTAGCAAGAAATGAATAACACCTTTTAAAGAGAACTGGACAACTGGTAAACCACTTAAGGAAAGTATTGAAAAATGAAAATATATCCTCTCTGCAAACATTGAAATCTCCTGTAATGAGCATATTCAAGGCAATTTTAACCAATGTTAATGAAGATTTGATGAATTTGACAGAATGATTCCATATTAAATTGGAAAGTTAGATACAGCTTTATGTCCTTTTTTAAAAATCCTACTAAGTACAATACTAAAACACATGTGTACTTAATTATAATAAAATGTGATTTAAGCACAAAGAACTTCATAGGTAAAGAGGATGAAAATATTAACATTTTGGATAACAATTCAGAATAGTTGTTAGTGAAAATACTATTTTGTCTATAGTTTTTTCCAGGGTGAGAATGATTTCTCCAGATGAGGAATGCAGTAAATAAATATAAGTAGAAAAATTAGTTTGACTAAAAGCATTTTAAAGAGTATATCTATAGTTACCAATATACTTTCTTCTGTGATACTGTTTTGGTGGTATTCTAGAAAATTACAACCTAGCATACTGACCTCACTCTATACTTAAGAACCTGTATTCTAAGAGCAGATGGGTGGCTAGTAAGTTATAATGGGGATGTATCCTTTAATAAAATTGGGTTCTGCAGTAACATATTACAGTATGATTATGAACTTTAAATCAGATCAAATAGGATCTTAATGTGTACTTGCCCCAAATTCAAATCCTTGAGTGAAAATTATTTATTCAAGAAGCAAATCTCAGTAATTATACTTGTACAGATTGAAAAAACAAGGGAGAGAGAAAGAAGTCAGCAAAGATGGTGTTAAAAAGTGAATTATAGCTAAAGATACCTGGAATTCAATCTCTTTAGGACTCCTGGAAGAATCACATAAAATTTGCCTCAGAATATTCCCACCAGATAACAAGAAGGCTGAGGTATTTATCCATGGATGTCTATCCTCTATTGATTGACTGTTGACTTCTAGAAGATTAATTGATATATATATATATATATATATATATATATATATATATATATATTTAAATTGTGGTGAATTGGTTTGTACAAAGGTCCAATAGTGACTGAATTAAACTTAGCAGAGCAGAAAGGATAAATAGGAAGATAAAGTTATTCTCAGTTTCCTAAAATCTCTCCTGTAACTGTGAATGAGGTTGTTTGGCTGTCTGAGGATGAAACAGGACTCAGGCATCTGCTAGAAGGCACGAGCATTCTCCTAAAAGGGTCTGAAAAGCAGTAGACAGTCACTACAGGTGTTTTTATCTTTGTGGTTTTACCTAACATTGTGAGAGGATTTGGAGTTACATTGTCCTTTCACACATAAAAAGATATGCTCCTACAATTAGTATTGTGTCAGTTGTGATGTTCGCAATACAGGCAGTGAAAACGTGGATGTACCCAGATGAAGGTGGCACGTGAGGGTGGCATATAAATGGCCCCTCATTGCCTCAGATGCAATGTCTTGTGATCCAAAGATCTTAGAATAATAGAAACAGATCCAAAAATATTCTGCCTGAAGTGATCTTGCATAATTTATTATGCATGATATTATAATGCAAACTAACACAGTGTGCGAGCTTCTCATGTCAGATGAAATTTGAGAGTAACTTCCAAGTTCTTTTCCTCTGCTCTCTCCACATATGCATTTCATGATAAAATGGCAACATAGAGTCGAGAGATGGATTTGCCCTTTATTCAAACATCAGAGAAAAGTATTTTCAAAGATATCAATAAAAATTTTGACTCTTTGTATATTATCAGCATATTGTGTTGTAATTGTCAATGTATGAAAGTAAAGACTTTTGATGAACCAAATTTCTGTCATCACATGCTGCTAATACTTCACTTGAACATGACCTTATGACCAGCATAAAATTGGCAGAGAAATCCTAAAAAACTGAAAGCATCCATATTAATCAAGGAGAGTGCAAAATGAAATGTTCAAAGACAAGAAAGGCTACAGGTTTTCTCCTGAATGCTCCACTTGGAAGTAACAAAATCACAGTCCATAACAGAATTTTTATTTTCTAGGAACTGATCCAGTTATACATATGCACCATGGCATTTCCCATTCACCCTGAGCATCATGCTCCTGTTAAAGTGGCCATGAAAAATACACTTTTTAAAAACTTATATAAGCTCATCTTCAGCTTAGAACTGTTTATCTCTCTGGTCTTCTTTTGCCCATGTTCTTTGCATGCCTCATCACCGTGGTATCAGCCCAAATGTTATATTTTCAGAGATGCCAATTGGATATGCGACTGGTGTCTAGACATCTGCATTAAGTAATCATCTCACTATAAACTACTTCTTCATATTTTCATTTCTACAGAAAACTACATTCATTAATTTGGGACCTTTATTTCCACAGCAAAAACTTTCATTCACATCTCGTTCATTGTACCCAAAGCTTCAAATTTTGTGTGACCATGGATGGGTAACTTGCTAAGATCACCTCAGAATTTCAAACCTCAGTAAACAGACTAGAGAAGCTAGGAATTTGCTGTTCACAGTTTACTGTGACATAATGATGCCCAAATAAGGTCAAGACAAATTTGTACAAATTTCCTTTTGGTATTAACTTTTCTTTTTTATTGCCAAGCCCATATCCCTTTCTAAAATTTTACATGTTCTTTGACACAATTAATAGACATTATATTGATTACCATCAAGTAAAAGGGATGAATGTCAGGAAAATAAAAGCATGTGACCAGAACAAGAATTATGCCTGAAGCAACAGAATCTGAGGTGACTTTTGATAGGAGAGATGTCACCTAAGCCAAATTTAACTGAAGGGATAGAAGTTTTGCTTCTAAAATGTTTGGAAATTATTCTCTACAGCTTCTTATATAGTCCTGGAAATATATTTCCTCCAAAGCAGTATTTCTTTCTCAGTAATATCTGTATCTTACGCTTATGTGATACCTAAATGAATCCGCAGGATTAACAGGAGGTGTCATAAATGCAGAGGTGTGAGGAACATCTGTGTGTGGATGTGTTAGGAGGAGAGGGAGAGAAGAACGTGGGGTGGAAATAAAATTGCGCCAGTACCTTCGGCTGCTTTGAGGTGGTTTTCTCAAATGGAGCTGTGAATCAGCAGGTTTACCACGCACATACTTGATATTTGAACAGGAAAAACCGAGTGTGAGGTGCTCAAAAAAAAAAAATCAGACCTGATTTTATAAAGAAAAAAATACTGCTGAAATAACTCTCTCCGTCTCTGTCTCTCTCTCTCTGTGTGTCTCTCTCTGTCTCTTTCTCTGTCTTTCTCTCTGTCTCTGTTTCTCTCTCTCTCTTTCTCTCTCTCAGAGGAAGAAAGCCAGGGGCAAAAATTTCCATTTAATCAGCACAATGTATAAAGAACTGATTTGGGTCCATGTTTAGAAGTGGTGGGAGGGGAGGAGATATTTTTAAGTATATAGCCTTGAACTTAAGTAACGTTATAAGAACTTAAGCATCTGTTTGGTGTCCATAACCTTCTAAGAAATCCTGGCTCCTGTAAGTTATCTCTGGGTGTATAAATTGATATATGTGTTTGGATTACCATTTGTCACAGCTATAAGACTGAAAATGTGTCAGTTGTTTTTTTAAGAATTAGTCTGTTTTAGAATAAAATCTGAAGATTGAACTAGCAAAATACATTTATCCAAGTGGTCACTGCAACATTGTTTGAATACATAGAGAGAGACAGAGAGAGAGAGAGAGAGAGAGAGAGAGAGAGAGAGAGAGAGAGAGAGAGAGACAGAGAGAGAGACAGAGAGAGAGACAGAGAGAGATAGATCAGGAAAAATCCTAAATAGCAATTAATTAGGAACTTTCAGTAATTCATGACTCTTTTAACACTGTTAATACTAAGCATATATTGTAAATAGAGAAGTACAAATGTCAATGAGCAGATGGACATGAAATCAGAAGTATTTCAAATACAAATTAAAATTACAGTCCCCTAAGTAAATAATGTTAAATATGTTACCCAAACTTGGAGATTTTATATTTTAGGTCAACTAAAGTTGATGTAATTTGTAAAGATAATGAACAATAGGTCATAATGAAGAAGTATTTGTTTTTACTAGAATGGAGAGAGTTCCTCATGGAAGATGGCACAGGTCTTCTTCCGGGGGCCTGTGCTTGTGAATTCTGATGTTCCACAACTATTCTTTTCCTTTGCCCACCACATCTCTATTTCCATGTTGTACCCCTTCATCAGGCATTGCTGCTGGGCCTTGAGTACACAAATCTCACTTGCTGCTTGGAATACATAATTTGAAATAATGTACTGAAACACATTTTCCGATTTCCTTGAATGTTCACCTAGTTGCCTTTGTGAAAGACTGCGAGAGAACCATACCTGTTCTTTGATTTATATGAATTGCTAAGTTTTCTCCATATCCAACTAACATGTGGTCCTAGATTTCCTTCTATAGGGTTTTGTTCCTTTTATTCTTCTCCAACTTGAAGTTCAATAAGTACGTGAGTTACTCGGACCTAGAATCACTTAGTATCTGCCTTTCTCTCAGAATGAAAATGTGAGTCAATGTACATCATCACTACCATAACTTAAGGCTGGACAAGCCCAGTGCAACAGTGAAAATGTGTCTGTAACAATGACACACAGGACACTCCTGCATCCCCAAAAGTGGCCCCGGAAGCCAGTATCCCTTCCTCAACAGCAATAAACTGAACTTCCTCAAGTTGCAGTTATTACAATAATAACTTGGCTTGTGGTTTCAAATTCACAAGTCACCTAACAGAAGCTGAAACCCAGAAATATGTGTGGGCATAGATTCCAGTTTACCGCTTCACACATGGAAAATCAATCTTGTTTCCTGATTTCTAAAGTGATGTGACTGCATTTCATTGTATAAGAATTTCCTTAACAGTATGATTGTTCACTGTGTATCTACCTCCCTCTTGGAATTATAAGGTGATAATCTGTTTCTGTTTATATGATGAAATAGCTAATATTCCTTTTACCAAATATGAATAAAATATCAAATTTAGCAGGCATTTCTCTTAGTAAGACATAAAGCTATATGTGTAAAGGAAAGATGTATAAATATACACATATAGTTATGTAAATATATGTTCATAATTTGGCAAAGAAAATTTAGAGAGGGATATATATGTAATAGCTGGTAATGGTACCATTGGGAAATGGGCATGAGGACTTTAAGTACTTCTGTTTTCTATGTTTAGCTCCTATAGTGTTTTATTTTTGATTTTAGAGTGTTATATAATTTTATCAGCATAATTAAAAACTATAAGTTTTTCCTCATTTTAATTAAAAGGAGGAAAACAAAAAGAAAAGGGAATGTCTTTCAGAGAAATTCCCAGAAATATTCACTTAATTACTGACAGGGTTGCTTCTTCTTGCAAATCACCTTGCAAAAGAGTTGCAAGGTTTCTTGGATTTGTTTTTATGTCCAAAGCAACAATAATATGTCTTGCATTTCTGTAGCCCTTTAACTTTAAAAATATGTTCAAATACATAACACTCACTCATTCCTCACATAAACAACAGCGGGGAATTTATTATTGCCTCATTTTTCAGATAAGACAATGAATCTAGAGAATTTAACACCGCACTGTACATGGATTCTGAACATCTCCTTGTCATGAAGATGAAGTAGGGTGTGAATATATCAGGCATTGAGAATAGTAATTTAACAAATGCACTATTGATATCACCTGAGGCCGTACATAAGCCAGGAGGATTTACTAGGACTCAAAATGTTTGGAGAGCTGCCTTTATGGGAATCACACTCAGAGTCTGAGACCCCTTTTTTTCAATATGCTAAACAGAATTAGATCTCCATCTTTGAGTGAGAGTTTGCTGTTTGTCAATATCAAAGCCACAGCAGTCTTGCCTATGTAAACTATGTAACCAGGATGAAACAATCAAACAAACAAAAAAGTAACTTGACAATAAAATGTATGTGTGCATGAATTACCACATCCTTTTATAAGCCAGCATCAATGATTCCAACGTCCACATGAGGAATTACATGTTGTCAGATTTATTTTTCAGGTGTGATATGCCTCCAGGAATATTCCAACTCAGGCTGCAATGCTTCTATTTAAGTATATCTTGCTAGTATTTCTTTCTTTACTCTGGCACATATTGATGTGAGAGTCTGGTGAAGGAGAGCCCTCTGCTTTGATGCATAAATCAGGAAACTGCAAGAAATTTGCATTACTAGAAACTTTCCAACCTGAAGTCATAACTTTCATATCATTAAGTTGATGCACTGATACTTGTTTTGATTAAAGCACCAGCTAACTCATAACAGCATCTGTACTCAGTGGTATAACTCAAACAAGCATAATGAATGTCTATCTTTTAATTTTTTATTGAAAAGCTTCATAATATATAATTAAGATGTTTTTTACATGTTCTCATGATGAACCATCTGCAGGTATGACACTTAGCATCTGTACTTAAAAGTAGCCACCTGTTACAATCTGGTAATCCTGACTGCAAATCATTTCAGATAAGTGGAATTTGAGATCATTTGGACTTAGGGATTTTCATGAATCCATTGTTATCTTGACCTTTATTACTTTAGGTTATTTCTTGGGAATTTAAGTCTCATATATTGAAATATCTAATCAATAACATTGGTTTTCAAGCTAGAAAATCTTGGTAAATGTAGAGCAAGAGAAGAAGTATTTTAAAGGTTCCAGGTTCATTGTTTCTTTCTTATTCCTCCTTTACCCAGGTGATATTTGTACTTAAATTCTTGCAACTTCTAACTTTTTTTATGTCCGTAATTTCAAAACCTCTTCTTAGATGTTTTCTCCACTTTGAAATATAAGAAAAGTCATGACATTTGAGGTGATTTGCATCAGATCAGTAAACATAACAAAAGTAGACACAAAAGTAGAAAATTGCCAAAGTTGTAGGATATTTGAGAATTAACATAGTGACAGTTGTAGAGGCAACTGTGGTTCTTGGAGATACGTGTCATTCTAGAATTCATTAATTCCTGGAAACAGGAGAGGAAATATCCCAAGCTACTCTGCCCTTATCTGAGCATAATTTCATTTTTCAATTCACAGGGCAGAGGTGGGGTTTATATATTCAAATCACCCCTCAACTCTGTGACAATAAAATACCATGAAAGATATTAATATGATGATAATGAATATTAACATAATGATACTAATGATATTAACCTAATTATTTTCTTTTACTTGCTAGCTGCCAGGATACTAGAATAGCACATGACACACAGTAATTTCTTAGACATTTTAAGTATTATATGTTAATAAATAAAGTCAATCCTTTTAGCATATGTCTTGGTTATTTTTCTCTTGTTGCTAGGACAAAACAGCCAACATTCAAAATGAAGGAAGGATGGGATTATTTAACTCACTGTTTGTGGAGGTTTCAGTCGATAATCAGCTGGTTCCAAGTCAGGGTGGCATGGCACTGGGGCAACACTTCAAGGCAGCAGCCAGAACAAAAGGGAGAACAAGCCTTCTCTCTTGTATTGTATGCAGGCCACTCCCTCCACCAGGGTGAGTGCAGCACTCACAAAATCTCTGTGCCCTTCTCTTGCACAGGATAAGGATATTTAAAAAGTAAGGATTCTGGATCCCTATTGAGTCTCTCAGTTAAATTTCTCAAGTTGACACCATAACAACATATATGTGTATATTGTATATGAGGTATAAAACAATACCCAATTTTACATAAAGGATTTTGCTGATTAATACACAAAATCAACTTTCTCTGTTTGCTAAAGTTGAATAAAGCATAATGACTATTTTCCCATTATGGAACATGTAACAGTTTTGTAATCATTTAAATATTTTGCATGTCACTGTGTTATAACTGGAGAGAAAGTTCTGGGAAGGCAGAGACTTTGTAATATATGCATGGTTATACACACATATTGAAGCATTTACTTGATTTACATTTTGAATAGTTACATTATGAGACAATAGTAAGAGATAAATTTAACCCTAAATGAGATATTTTAATTAGGCTCTGATTAAAGACTGGTCAATGATGATATATAAAGTGCAATGATCATATATAAAGTGATATATAGAGTGATGATATATACAAACTCCCTATGATGAATGTTATCATTATGTACATCTAAAATATTATCGATAGCATTTCTGGATGTTTATGTCGAAGGTCATATATGCTTTATATGAAAATTATAAAATTATACTCAAGAAGATGAGATAATTACTCCATAGAGGATTCTTGGGGACAGAAATAAATTAAGAAAGAGTGGAGTCTTTTCTTTACCTGTGACATTCAAAATTTTTCTATATTTCTAATATTGCTATGCCTAATTTAAATGAGGGATAATTTAGATATTATATATATATATATATATATATATATATATATATATATATGTGTGTGTGTGTGTATGTGTGTGTGTGTCTGTGTGTGTGTGTCTGTGTATACATATGTTTCTTCATTATACCTATTTCACTATTTGTTTTTTATAAAATTATTGTACCCTCCAAGACTATGTAGTATATTGCTGAGTACTTATATAGATAAATCTATATTGGTTAATTAATTTATTTAGTTGTCTCATTATTCATTTCATCAAAAATAATATTAATTGAAAATTGAATGTGTTTGTATAGTATTAGAGTCCAGCCAGTAGTGAGTATTAGAGGTTGAAAGTCTCTTGTCATGTAGCCAAGATTCATTGGAGGATGTGCACATAAAATCTTCAACCTAGATAGACTATAGAAAATATCAGACTCCCAGAAAGAGATCAGGTGTTAGTTAAAGCCACCTTATTTGTAAAATATATTCTAGGTATATTGAGAAGCGACTCTTCTTATCAGACAAAAGATAATTCAAGTGCCAAGTTCTTAGATGGTTACATTGGTAATTTGTAAAGAAGCTCTTATAAAGACATTTATTTTTTTCTGGAGTCCACCCCTTTGACACTTGGCCAAAGTGTCCTTTTAACAAAACTACCAAAAGGATTCAATGCATTAGTATAGAATCATTATGCCACACTGGCCTCAGTTATGCCTGAATTTATTTAAATAAAATACATCCTATTAAGTGTGAAGTACTATCTTAGAAATCTACATGTCTTCCTCAGGCTTCCATACTAACCTCTGTACTTTCCCTAAGGCATAAATTCACCTATATACCAACCTTGGCCAATAAGTTGAAAACTTATATGAGACATTTCAAGCTGAGAGAGGCTCATAATACTTAGAGAAAATGCAAGAGGTCTAATCCTAGAGTGCACACGTGACATAATCTGAGCAAAAGAGTTCAAGCAGCATATGAAGTAGCAGGTAGGTTGTAAGGATTAATAGAGTCCACATTGTGGTACCCCATACAGAGAGCTTCTCCATCCCTAAACCCAGTTTGGCCGGAACAATTCTGTTTAAAATGTTTATGATTGTCAATGACAGCACTTCCACCCTGGTGGGAGAGTAGTTCTAGAGCTGTTCTTCCTGCTATCATGTGCAGATTGTGAGAATTTGGCTACACCCTGTATGGTGGTCAGAGCTGTCAGTCACGAGGAGCTCAACAGTCTGGTCAAATTCAAATCTTCATGTCTCAAGGCAGCTTGGAAAACAGTTTAGAAAAAGACATAGGTGTTTTCTTTCACCCAGAAGAGAAGCCTTCCAATAACAGTTTTGCTTGAATTCTGGATAGAGTTAATTTTTGACATAAAATATCATGTTTTTTTTTTCTTTTTGGTTAAAGACCTTATATTGATTTTCTATTGCTGCTGTAAGACAGCATCACAAACTAGACTACTTAAAAATTTATAATCTTATAGTTCAAAGAGTCAGAAGACTAAAACGCATCTCACTGAACTAAAATCAAGGTGATGGCACAGTTGTATTCCTGTCAGAAGGCTGCATAGAAAGCTAAATAGAGTGGAATCTATTTCCTTGCATTTGCAGTTCCCAGAGGCTACCCACATTTCTTGTGACATGGGCCTCTCGTATAACACCACTATACTCCTTCAAACTTTCTCTTGCTATATCTCTCTAGCTAGATTATAGTAGGAAACTTTCCTCTGATTTTAAGGACTCACGTGATTAGACTGAACCCATTTATTTAAACCTACATTGTCTCCACACAGTCCCTTTTGCAGTATAAGATGACTTATTCTGTCTCACAGAGGCACCAAGGTTTTGGATGAGACTTACCTTTGTCCCTATTTAAATATATGCAGGGTTTAATGCACTCCCTGCACAACTTTGCTGCCCTAGATTTTCCAGTCCTTGCAGAGTCTTTTCCTCATTTTGCTCTAAAATGAGCAAGTGGAAGTCATATCATACGTAGTAGAAATGCTAAAATATCAAAGCTTTATACATCCAACATTTCAGTGTGCAGAATATACACCTCACAAGTTTCCTGTTGTGTGGCACAAGCAGTGAGTCCTTGCTAGTGTGCTTGCTTTTTGAGATATGTGAAAGGTTTACCATACATATGCCAAATGACTAAGCCTAGGGACAAGCACTGTCTATTTTGAATAAATCACCAGCCATCTGTGATATGGGGTCCTGATTAACAACTAAGGGATTAGATGTTAAGCACAGCTCAGAAAGCAGAGTTCAACTCCAAACTTGGTGAGGAATGGAAAACATCCTCCTTGGCTTCTAATATTGGTTTGGTCAGGGAGGAAGGAGCTGGTGAATGCTGAAGAACTAAATTCTGTGTGGTACAGGAACTCTGTACAGCAAAATCTATAGTACTAAAGACAAATTTGTGCTGTGGTCCTATTAAATAAAGAGAGAGCAGAAATTCTGCTGTTCAAGTTTTTATGTCCTTGGCCAAGTTAGGCGCCAAGGGGAAAACAAGCCATCTGAGCCAAATGAACCCTGAAATGATTATGTATCAGCTTGATGTGGCATGCAATGTCAGTGTATTGGTTAAATATTTTTCTCAATGTGTTTACAAGTGTGTTTCTGCATGTAATACACATTTCAATTAATAGAATGAGTAAGACAGATTGTCTTTCCAAGTATGGGTAGTCTCATCTAGTCCACAGAAGAAAAGTGTGGAATAAATGATAAGAAAGAAGAAATTCTTAAACTGGTCATGCTGGCATATGACTGTGAACCTCAGGATTGTTGTTATGATTTTGAGGTCATCTTGTGCTCCAAAGAGTTCAAGACCAACCTGAAGTGCACAGTGAAGCCTTGACTCAAAAAAACAAAAACAAACAAAAAAAAAAATAAGAGGATTTTTTTCTTTCCTTATGCCCAAATATCTTCAAGAGGAGACATTGATCTCTGGCTTATGATTTGTACCAGAACTGGAGCTGATGACTTCTTTTGTATGTATATCTTGAAGATGCCAGACCATGGATTTAGATTGTATAATTTGTAAACTAATTCTTCATAGAATTTCATTTATAAGTATCTCTCTCTCTCTCTCTCTCTCTCTCTCTCTCTCTCTCTCTCTCTCTCTCTCTCTCTCTGTCTCTCTCTCTCTCTCTCCTCTTCCTCCTCTTCCTCCTCCTCTTTCCTCCTTCTTCACTCTTCCTTATCTTCTTCCTTCTCTCTACTTCTCTGAAGAACTCTAACACAATCCCTTCCATCCCTTCCAACCCAAGTATTCCATTTGGTTTATAGAGCCTAGTGTGGTAGGTCTAAATAAGAAAACCCTCCTATGAATTCCAAAACTATATGCTATACTTTGGCTTGTCAGCAAACTTTATCCACTGTATTTTAACAGCCTATTTCGCTTGACTCTAAGTATTCCTAAGCTCAAGAACCATTTTAATAGCATTCATTCAATTTAATTATATTTATTCAATCATATTTGGATACCTTTGGTTTCTATCTTAGCTACTTTTCTTGTTGCTGAGACAAATACCTGACACTCAAAGATAAAGGAGGAAAAGTTTGTTTAGCTCATTGTTTATAGAGTTTTCAGTCCATAATCAGCTGGCTCCAAGGCCAGATGTCATGTAGGGGAGTATCACTGAGGAGAAACAATGACACATTCCAGGAAAACAGTAAATGCTAACTAAGGATTGAATAAAGGATGAATACCACTGAAATTTGAAAAGGAGTGACAAATCTCTATAAATTTAACCCAAATATTATTCCTTAAGAATATATTTCCTCTTGTCATTTCACCTAATTTGTTCCTTACTTTTAAAGAAATAGTGAGGAAACATTACTTTTTCCATTATAGAGACAAATTCACACTAAAGCATTTTATAAGTGAGGAAACTAGGTACGAGTGAATACTGTTGATAAATCTTTTCAAAAATACTTTGTACTCAGGAGGGCATTTGTCTTTTCTATTTCTGCTAGTATCACTGGTCCATGAGGTCACTTTAGAGCTAATGCATGTACACAAAGCACACAGGTTATAGGAATTGTATAAACACAAAGTCACTTTACATATCTTTTATATTTGAGATCCTGGAAGAAAATAAGACCTCTATGTTCTCTTGTATTACAAACTGATAAAGATTCTGTCATGGTAGAGACCATGAAATAGTGAAAACAGAAGTAAAGATTATTCCCAAAGATGAAAATGCATGTAATTTGTAAAAATGTCTTCTGCAAATACATTACTATCACCCTTGACATGATCCAACTGGAGGCTCAGGTACTACAGGATGAACTGACAAAGGGTGACCCAATTTTTAGTGCTAATATCACATAGGTTCAGGGCAAAGCAGATCTCATTTGTCCTCTTAGGGTGTTTCATGGGCTTCTTATTCAAGGCTATATTAGGGAAAAAAAGATCAGAGCTAGGAAAGTGACTACAGGCACAACTATCAAATAAAAAAGAGCAACATAGAAGATCAGGTTCATGACCCAAGTGATAGTAGTAAAAGCAATATTGATGCCAGAAAACCCAGAGGAAAAAGAGGTGGGAGTGCTCAGAAATTCTAGGGGATTCATTTTGCTTCTGTACTGTACAAATGACATATAGGTAGAATTTTATTTTATAGACATATGCAGAGCATATGTAGGGATTTTAACCTGCCCTTTAACCCTTCTTCACCCTTGTCTTTTGTCTGCAGCTAACCACAGTTGAAAGTTAGGTATATCTGCCTCCTTACACTTCTATGCAGTACACATTATTACACATTTCTTCTGCGACTTAGTGTTTTCCCTTAAAATCTGTTTTGTTTTGTTTTATTTAAAAATTCTTCTCATCACTACTTAGAGACCAGCTCATTATTATAAAACCTAAAGTGCTATATTTTATGAAATATTCCAAAAGACGAGGTATGGTTTATTTAACTATTATTGACGGGGGCTTTAATACTTCTCACATAGGAAATCATTCAAGTATCATTTTACATATGCATCTCTATGCACAGTTTGAAACACTACTGATGGATAGGAACTAATAATTACAATTACCATGTATAATGTTATTTATTACCTTCCAACCAGTAGGTTAATCTTTGCAATGACTCTGTCAGGGATTCCTTGGTTGTCCTCACTTAATCCAGATGAAGAAACTGCAGTTCAGAGACATTAACCAGGTCAAGAAGGCCAAACTGGTAGAAAGAGATGGAACCAGAGGACCATGGCCAGGTTGCAGTGTTTCAGAGGTAGGACAGAAGCGCAACGGTTGGATAAAGCTATCTAGAAACAATCATTCAACAATTGAAATCCTAGATGCTTTAAAGTGCCTTTAAATGGTATTTTCTGCTTACAACTAAGCACACTGTTGGTCAGTCTTCATCTAGAAATTTTACTTATTGTCTCTGCTGTCACTTCATATACACCTGGAATTTTCTTTCTGGGCAAAATATACAGGGGGCACAGTATATAATTCTTTGCTTAACTTTATAAAGGACTTTAAAGAACATGACAAACTATTTTGTCAGCTGCAGTGAGAAAGACTAATGATTTTCCAATATTTTTGCTCAGTTTAACACTTCTTTAGAGATATTTTGTTAATCTAATGATAAAACTGATATTACTTCTTATTTAATTTGTGTTTCTTGGTGGCTATTATGATTAATCTGTGTCACCTTCTTTCCATTGTTGTCTTAGTTACATTTTACTTGTCACTGAGACAAAATGCCTGATGCCCAAATTTGGGAAAGGAAAGTTTTATTTCTTACAGTTTTTGGAGGTTTCTGTCCACCACACTCAGTTGGCTCCAAGACAGTGTGGCATGGCGGGGCTGCAGTTCATGACCACTGCAAACAGCAAGGCAGAAACTTGCAAGGGAGAGAGAGACACATCTTCTCCTGCCATTACATTATATCCTGGCTCCACCCCTAGATGGATGTGGCACTCACACCCCCAATCCACGCACTGGACAATGAACCAATCACGAATTCATGTTGCAAAGTCTTGAGGCTTAGGGGCCACGGACACAAGCCATGACAATTGTGAAAGCTTTGTTTCTAACTTTTATTTAATTTTTCTGTCTAACTTTTTAGAAAAAAATACATATTCTGGATGGTGCTCTTGTGCTTTGTATCTTTCAAATATTGTATAAAGTTGAGTTAATTTATTTAGTGAAGCTATAAAAATGATGAAGGTGTTACCACAAGGTGCAATTATTTTCATACATGCAAGGATTGGCTGCTCTGTAGGAGGTGGAAAAATCAAAGTTCCTAATTGTGATTGTTGCAGATTCACAGATTATTAACTCATTATTCCTTTGCCAGTTAATTTGACGATGAAGCTGAGAATCTACTGAAGAGAATATAGTGAATGTTCTTTGATACTAAATGATCAAAGTCTGTCTGTGACAGCTAACCTTTTAGAGAGGAGTGCCCAAACTGCAACCTAAAGCCCAATTATTTACCACTAATTTACAGTATAAAACCCAAATATTGAAGTTTTAGTTTCATAAAAAATAACTACTGTTTTGGCATTGTTTGCATTAAAATAAAAATACGTAATATGTTCGCCACCACTGTCCTAGTTGTTCAACTCAGTGTAACTGTTAAATGAAAATTAGCAGCCATCAGTAGGACTCAATGTTAAAATCACTCAGGATTCAACTTTACTTGATTTTAAACCAAAACTCCTTCTTTCAGTATGAAGTACACAATAATATCAAATGATCAGAATGTTTTCCTTAAATTTAAGAACCTGGTGATCATTCTTCAGTATAGCTGAATTCCATGGGAGATTAACAGAATTGAAGCAATCATTTTTTTTTTTCCAGTTAGGTGACGAATCACCAAATACAGTAGAATATATGCAACAAGGGAAATATTCTGTCAAATTCATGCCTCTCAATTCCCAATGCTATTGGATCGTGTGATTTATATAATAAAAACAAATATAAAGAATGCAGAATACCAAGTTCTCCAATATTAGAGAATTCATTTCTCTATGATTTTAAATGTGATATGTAATGAGCCTTATTTATTGCCAAAACTTCCAGGAGGCTAGAAATGCATTAAGTATAGTTTCTTGCAATGAAAGTTTATAGATTAATTTGGATTGAAGAAAATAATATGATAGTTTAAAACAATATAATGGATAAAAATTGACATAAATGAGACATAGTTTCTTCAAATTAATTGAACTTTGCAAACAAGGGCCCATAAAGGATGAGAAAACTTCTGTTCTCTCTTAAAATGATTTAATTTTGATGAGACCTGTTCTGCCACTGCAAACAACTAAATGAGTGGTTACTTACAGGTGAGGGGGGAATTAAAGTACTGTATTTTTATAAATTTTGATATTATATATAAAATGTAGACATACCTATTTCAAGGTAGACTATTATAAGTCAAAGATGGAATATACAAGCCATGTAGGAAACAGTGAGCTTAAATATGAAAGTAATAAGCAAATGATTTTAATGCATTTAAAATATACTCAGTTATACAAAGAAAGTCAACATAAATAGAATAAAAAGCAGATAATAGTACTTTTAAAAATATGGTCATGTAAAATCATCAGTAAAATTCAGTTTTTGGAAAAACACAATAATGATAATTGCATTAAATATAATAGGTACAAATATTGATATATAAGGAAGAGATTTTTACATTGGATAAAATATCCAATGCAACTTTACCCTGACTATAAGGAGTTTATTTTGAACAAAAAGGTAGATGAAATGGACAATAAAGGGAAAAGGCATACTTTGCAAACATCACACATAAGAAAGATTTGGAGAAACTGTTTAGTGATAGTTCTTGGGTTTGACATACACTAAACTAGTGCTTCAGTCCCCAAAATATGTACCTCCCCACACACAATAAAAAAGTCATCCTGGGTCAATTAATGTTTGATGAAGTGCATCTCAGAATAAGGAATATCAAGGCTAGCAGGTAATCTAGAATGATAAAGACTCAACAAGAAGACAACACCCATAGAACTTAAAAACATTCCCCCGAGATCCTAACAAAGTCAAATATAAATATTCAACCATACTGTTATAATTGGTGTTCTAACCCTACTCTATATGGAAAAAGGAGACTGAAATCAGCAAATATATACAAAAGTGTAAAAATCATGTTATTTGATCTAATTAATATTTATAAATATTCGACCCATCTATTAATGGAATTTCAATTGTTTTTCACAAATGATAAGGATTCAAATGATAGTATATTTATGTTTTAGACACAGAAACAATACACAGCATGCTACCTAAACAAACAAACAAACAAACAAAGCTTAACCAAAACTCAACTAACAACAATATGTAGAAAATTCTCAAATATTTATAAATTCAAAATGCACATTTTTAATATCCACAATCAAAAAATAATCACAAGGGAAATAATAAATTATTTTGAACTGCAAAAAATTGTGTAATGTAGCTAAAGCATACTTGGAGGGAAATTTATGGCTTTAAGAGTTAATATTTGAAAAGAAATATTGAAAATTCATTCTTTAGGTTTTCATCATTAAGGTTACAAAAAAGATCAAACTTAATAATAACTTTTATAATAATATGTAATATAATAGATCATAATAACATAGTAACAATGAAATATAATAAATAATTCTTGTTATGGTAAGTTTGATCTTTGTGTAACCTTAATTACTTTATTTAAATTATTTTATTATTATTTGTGTTATTTTATTTAAATAATACAAATATACATAGAATGAAACAGAAAACAATAAATTTAATATGACCAAAGCTAGTTCTTTTAAATGAACAATACAGTTGATAACTATTTAGTTAGATTGTTCCAAAAGAAATAGAACAAAACAATATCAGCAATCAAAGAGGAAATGCTACATCAGCTCCGGTAGACTGAAATTTTTTAACTACAACTCCATTGTATGGGACCATATAAATATGTGTTTGGTAGACTCTGCATTAAGGACATTTAGTAGCAAATCTGTCTTCTACCTGGTAGATGACAGTAGTAACCCACAGTATTGACAATCAAAAATGTCTCCAAACACTGTCAAAAGTTCTCAGCAGGTCAAAATAATCCCCAGTTAAAAGTCACTGCTATAAACATTAAATGGATAACAAAGGAGCATTTTTTTTTGTGTGTCTTTTTTGTTTTTATCCATACCAGGGATCGAACTCACGACTGCCTGCTTGCAAGGCAGGAACTTATGCCGCTGAGCTAAATCCCCAGGCCCCCAAAGGAGCATTTTGAAAAAAAAAAATTGGAAAGTTCCCCAAAGACAGAAACTTTTCAATATGGAATATTCAAGAAGAAAAAGAAAACTAATTAATTTAAAAATTTTCTATGCAACAATATATAGGGGGAATTGCTTATAAGCCAGTAGTATCCAAAATAATTTTCACATATTCTGGAAGTCTTATGATATAGAAAGGAAAGAAAGGTAAGCAATTTTATTAGAAGAGTCAAAATTTGGAGTAAGTGAGGTGAGTGAGATTAATTTTCCTTTTCTATTTCCTTTTGCAGTGCTTTCTTAGGAAAGTATCAGCCATTTTCTAGCTAAATAACACATAGGAAAGAAACCAGCTAAATGGAATTTTATGGGAAATATCAAGAGAAGAGAGGAAGTGGAGATTTACTCCAATTTCTATGTCTGAATCCTCTACAAATTTCTAGTTCATATATGATCATGCTTGCCTAAGCCTCAAATAAATACCACTGGCTACAGATGAAAAGTACTGAAGTGTAATTTCAGCTGTAGCTGAAATCAAATAAGTAGCCTAATCAAATAAGCTACTTGTAAAAACAATCACTGACACTTTTCAGAGAAATATAACAGAACCCAAAGTGTGAACAACATAACTACAAAATAGGGTAAATATGCCAAAATATGTGTTATACAAAGACCCAGAAAAGTGTGATCCATTTCCAAGAAGTGATACCAGTCTATATTGACGCAGGTAGAAATTCCAGGAAAATTTTTCTAATGCAAATATTGCAAACATGCCCATTACAATAGAAATGTAAATGTAATACTTGAAATACAAATTAATTGAATGGACTTAGAAAAAGAAAAGAGTTTGAAATTAGAAAAAAGAAATGTGATTGAACAAAATTAATTTAAAAGCATAAATCCCAGCCACTGAATTGCAGGAAAAGTTTATAATGCATGTATCTGATAAAGGTTTACAATGTGGCTATATAAAGACATCTAACTTAATAAAAGGAAGACAAACAATTTTAATAGGAAAAGTTGTACACATTCAACATTAGAGGCCAATAAGCATATGAAAATGCATTCATCATAATTGGTTATAAAAGAAATGCAAGTCAAAACTATGATGAATTACCTTTGCATAGTCATCTAGAATGCTAATATTAAATTAACAGTTATTATTTGTCATTTCAGGTAAATGAGACTCTTCTACATAGTGAAAAGAATAAAAAGTTGCCCTGGTAATTATTGCATTTGTAGAAATTTAGTAGATTCATGCAAAGCTGAATACATACAGAAAGATAGAGAGCAACTTATTTCCTGTATATCTATTCAAGAGAAACAAGATGATTTTTTCACATATAACCTTTATCATATGAGTCATAAAATGAATGCCCACCAATAGGTGAAAAAACAAAATGTGGTACAGCCTTTCCTATGGAATACTATGCAGACATAAAAAGAAATCAATAGATAATAAAAGCAAAAGCAAGAATGAATATCTAAATCATTATACTGAAAAACAGTAATAACTAAAACAAATATGCTATATGGTTTCATTTATATGAAATGTAAGCTAATGTCACAAAAACCAGATTCATGGTTGTCAGAGACACAGGTGAAGGGAAGTTAAGCTGATAATCTATTAGAAATAGTGGAGATATTTATAAACCTGACAATGGCTACAGTTTTAATAAGGCAAAAAATTGTCACATTTATTCAATTTACCTGTTTAAATTAAATACATTTACCATTCCTTCATATGGCTAGTAAAAACATATTTAATAATGATCCACAAAGCAAATGAGTCTTCCTATAAACTCTAGAAGAATTGACCTTGCTAGTCAGTTTTCTCAAATATTCTGTGCAGAAATAATATCAAATTTATATAACTTAAAAATTAAAGATTTCTAGGCCAACTTGGGCTACAAAGTAAGTTCAGTGCCAGCCTACAGTGCATAGTGAAACCATGTCTCAAAAAGACAAAAAAAAAAAAAAAATTAAGGAACTAGAATTACTTTTCAACTTCATTTTTTTTAGGTAAGCATAACCTTAATGCTAAAACCAGAGTATTTTAAGAGATTACTAATTGCAATGTCCTTCCTAGACACAGAGGCAAGAATCCTTAAAATATCAGCAAATTGAATCTAGCATTAAATAAAAAAATGTAACTTGACCAAAGATAGATCATCTCTGTAATCAAGGCTTAACAATAAAAAGTAACTAATATGATTTACCTTATTAATATAGAAAAGCATAAATATGTTACAATTATTTCATTAGCTGGAAAAAGTATATATATATATATATATATATATATATATATATTTATTTATTTATGTATATATTTATGTAAAGAGAAAGAAACAAAAAAAAAATACCTGGAGATAAAAAAGGGTAGAAATAATACAGAATTACAGAAAAATAAATGGTAAGAAATCACCAGTTGATAAGTTACATATTGTCATCTTAGAAATAGCTAACATGTTACAAAATTAAAGTATGTAAAATGACATTCAAATAGTGATACTGCCAACAGTTCTGCTCAACGATCTAACAAAAACTTAGTAATATGGTTATCAGTCCTACACACTTGTTTTTTATCTTAAAGAGGGTAAGATTAAACATATCAAAACAGAACAAAACAGTTTTAAAAAAAAACAATTTAAAGAAATACAGATTTCAAAGCAAGTCCACTGGAGATCTTCACTGTCTATCTAATTGTCTCTAGTTTCTTCCAAATAGTTGTCCCCACCTTCACACACATTAAATACATACTGCATATTATAGAACTAATCAAATCATTACAGGATGATGAAGGCTTTTTAGGTCTTCAAGATCTGACATTGGGGAAGACAATAATAACTACAATCGCATTTCTCATTCTCTTTGTAGTAGCTGTCCTTATCTTTACATATGCTGATATTGAACTCTGATCAGTGAATAATAGTATTGCTAGATTTTATATCATAATGCTACAAAATTAGCAGTGGGTTTCTTAGTGTCTCTTCTTCTTCAGAGTATCTGTTCATTACATATTGCATTATATAATCTGTTTCTGTAAAATGTTTTTTGAAAGAATCTTCTCATGTGTGAATTTCTACATGTGTATCTCTCCTCTCTGTATTATAGGGGGAAATAAATCATAACAAGACAGCAAAACAAATTACTAGAAAAACATGCAGTGAAAAAGACACATAAGACCACAATATTAGGTGATCTACCATAGTTACTATGCTTTCTCTTGTTATTTTCCATAGTCTTGTCCACATCATCAGGATTAATATAGTTGAACATAGTATTCCATAGCTATTTTTATAATAAAACAACTTTGAAAATATTGTAGGACTTGAGAGCTGTTAATAATTAATACTGGTTTGGATATCTTTTACATCATGTTGTCTTCAGAGTAGTTGCCTCTACTTTTAGGGTTGATACTATCAAGCATATTAAATTCAAAAAAAAAATCAGCCCAGGCGAAACCTCAGTCTTATGAATCAGATTCAAATAAGATCAGTCATAGTAATACAATATAAGTAGTACAAGATTTCAGCTCAAGTTAATAGGAAATTATGGATAGTTACCATGGTATAACCTGCTATGTTTGGGTCAGATGTCTGGGACCTCAAATCCAATATGAGTGGTCAGACCAGAACAAATTAAATTCAAACTAAACAGGGCAATAAGACTGCTTTTAAATCCTGATACACTATTAACAATGACCTCTGCCTTTTTTTTTGCAGTGTATCAAAGCTATCTATACTAAAGCCTATAGCTTACCATCTCTGCCTCATGTCTGCTACTCCACTTTACTGCTATAATTTGTCCACCTTACTCCCTCTTTCCACTGTCTGCCCCATTCATTGAGGCCTCTCTGCCACTGTTGCTGGAATGCTGGTATCCCTTCTTCTTTTTCTCTGGAATGTCCTTCAGCACTCTCTGTAGAGTTGGGTCGGTGGCCACAGACTCCCACAGTTCCTCCTGGTCTTGGAAGCATCTTATTTCTCCATTAATTTTGAGAGAGAGTTTTGATGGGTATATGAGTCTTGGTTGCATATTATTTTCTTTCAGGACTTGGAATATTTCTCCCCATTCCCTTCTTGATTTAAGAGTTTGTGTTGATAAGTCTGTTGTTATTTTGATAATTTTACCATTGTAGTTAATCTGTTTTATTTTCTGATTGCTTTTAATATTCTGTTCTTTTGGTGGAATTCTGGAATCTTGATTATTATATGTCTGGGTGTAGATCTGTTTTTGGTTGTAGGTTACTGGTGTTCTGTTTGCCTCTTTTATCTGGATATCATTTCTTTTTGCCATACATGGGAAACTTTGCTTTATTATATCTGTGAATATTCTTTGTATTTCATTTTTGGTTGCTCCTGCTTCCTCACTCACATTCTTTATTCTTAAGTTGTGTATCCTTTTGTCATCTTCTAGCCTTTGAATTGTTTCTTTCTTCTTCCTTGTTATTTTTAAGAGGTCTTTTCTTTCACGATCTGATATGTTAAATTTCTCTTCAGGTTTCAAAAGGCTGACTTTAGTTTCCGTCAAGGCATTTTGCCAGTGTTCAATGGAGTTTTTAGTTTCCTGGTAATCTCTTTGGATATGTTTCTTGTATTCTAAGTTATCTTTAAACTCTTCTTCAGAAGTATCTCTTTCATTTCTGATTTCCTCAGTTCTTCCATCTGTGTTCTCTTGGGCAGGGCTTGTCATTTCTTTAATTAATCTCTTTATATCTTGCCTCACTTGGATCAGGAGTAACACTTTAAATTCATATATGAGATCATGAGGTATTTTTTTATTTTGGCTGATGCTGTGTCCAGTATTGGATGGTTACTGTGCTTGTTCTCTTCAGTGTTTACTTCTCCTGGACTTATTTTCTCATGTTCAGCAGCTGGAGATTTTATTTTAATTTCTATCTCTTGTCATGTTTCTGGTTTCTTTCAGACTGGAGTGTTCTGGGGGTGTGTGGCCCTCTCCATATTGCTTAGGGCCTTTCAGAAGTGTGTTGACTTGAGTTTTTGCTGTTCTCCCCAATTTGCTGTTATCTGGGGTAGGCAGGGTTGCAGGGATGGTGCAGGCTAGCCTCCAACCTCTGTGCCAGTCAATCTGCAAATTAGGCTGTACTTTGTGGGTGCCACAGAATCATGACTATTTTGTATCTGCTTATTGTGTCCCAACCAGAGGCTTGGTTCAGCCCCAGCAGGTCCTGCAAGTTCTCTCTGTGCCAGAAGCAGCTGGCTAATGTCACTGTGGCATAGGGCTCTGCCCAAATCCCAGCTGTCCTCTTCCAGACCTCTCTGTGCCAGGAGCAACTATGTACTGTCCCCGTGGCTGCGGGTCTCCCCAATTCCAAGATGTCCTCCACTAGTTCTCTCTATGTCGCTGATGCAGATATAGCACCAGGCTCTGCCCACTTTCAAGATGTCCTCCACCAGACCTCTCTACACCAGGGGTGACTGTCTGATGTCACTGAGCCACGTGCTCTGTCCAACTCCAAGATGTCTTCCCCCAGACTCTCTATGTTATTGATGTTGCTGTGGTGGTGGACTCTGCCCAATTTCAAGATGTCTTCCAGCCAGCCACAGCAGCTGCGGGACTCAGTTCCCAGTACTCACCTGGACTCAGTGCAGGTCTTCTTCTTGAGTCTATTGTACACTACACTGCTTGCCTTCACTGTGTTCCTGACACAGCTTAGAATGGTTAGAAAACTGCATGGTGCCCAGCTTTGGAACTCTGGAGCTTCTTACAATCTCCTCTGGTGCAGCTGGGCAGCCCTGGCTGCTTCACAGGGTCCTGGGTCTCAATTTTCAGCAGTCACCAAAAACTAATACAGCTTTTCCTTTTGGGTCCACTGATCAGTTTGCTGCATTAAAGGCAAGGGATTTGCGGACTCCCGTTATCAGCCATCGCAGTCTCAGCATGACCTTAAATCCTCCAGCCGTGCTGTCCCTGGTTTGGCTGTTTATTAGCTATGTTATTTTCTCTGATGTCATTTCTCAATTCATTGTGACTCCGCATGCTCAGACTTGGCCGTGGGAGCAGCAGTAGTGGCAGTGGGGGAGGCAGCTTCCAGGAAAAAGTATATTAAAAAACCCATCCCATATTTTGGTTAAAAAACAACCACAACCAAAACTCCTCTCAGTAAATTAGATATTAAAGAAATTTCTTAACAAAATATTATCTGAAAAATTAGCAACAGTTTCACATTATAACTAACAGCAAGTAACTGAATGCTTTTTTCCTAAGGTCAGAATCAACAAGAATGAATCTAGTTTGTACTTGTATTCTTTGTGGTGTGGAGAATTTCAAAATTAAGAAGAATAGGAAGAAGAGGAAGAACAAGAAGAAGAAGAAGAAGAAGAAGAAGAAGAAGAAGAAGAAGAAGAAGAAGAAGAAGAAGAAGAAGAGGAGGAGGAGATGAAGAGGAGGAGGATGAGGAGCAGAAAGATGACATAATCAAAACAGATCAATTGGGGAAAAAAAGAGAATGGGTTTGTTCCATTTGTTCTAATTATACACACTAGAAATCCTTTAAAGCTACAAAAAATGTACTTGAATTATTAAGCCAATTTAGGGAGTTACAAGGTCAATATGAAAGTATCAATTATATTTCTACACAGCAACAGCACAAAACAAATTAAAATGCTAAAATACTGTATTCATTAAGATCCAAAATACAGAAAATTATGAGATACATTTAACAAATGCGTGCACAGAATTTAAACACTGAAACTTAGACACTGAGATACAAGAAGACTTACATAAATGAAAAGACTTACCATGTTTATGGGTCAGATTATCCTTATTAAGATGTTGACTATTCCTAATTTTGATGTATTTTATCATTAAATTTTTACAAAAGTTTCCATAAATAAACTACATTATGGATTGGAGAAAGGAATGGAAAAGACTTTGAAATAGCCAGTATAATATTTAGTTGAAAATAAACATTACTAGAATTATGGATGTATATTACAAAGCTTACGATAATAATAATCTAGGCAGCATATCAATCAATTGAATGGAAGAGAATCCAGAAATAGACTCCAGTTTGTATGGTGAATGGGTTGTTAAAAAAGTTTAGAGGTTACTACATGATGAAAATACAGGAGGGCACCCACTGTCCCCAGAGCCATCCTGTTTGGGACCCTCTACCATCTGGGTGCAGTGGAACAGCTAGATGGGTCTGGGGTGCCTGCATCTGCCTCCCCATGTGTCTGGAGGACTGTGGATTTCTAAGCAAGCAGGTGAGCATCACCTTTTCCAGAGGCCCAGCATCCTGAGGTAAATGCCTCTCGCACTGTCCCGCAAGTCCAGCTTGTTTGGGACCATGGAGCCTTCTGGGTGCAGTGGAACAGCAAGGCAGGACTGGCGCGCCTACATCCACCTCCCCATTTTGGCTGCGATTGGAGAACTGTGGAATTCTAAGCAAGCAGGCAGACCCCCACTGTCACCAGAGCCCAGCCAGTTTGGGACCCTCATACTGCCTGGGTGCAGTGGAACAGCAAGGAGGATCTGGGGCACCTGCATCTGCCTCCTCATGTGTCTGGAGGACTGTGGATTTCTAAGCAAGTAGGCGAACATCACCAGTTCCAGAGCCCTGACATCCTTGGGTAAATGCCCCCCGTACTCTCCCTCAAGCCCAACTTGTTCAGGACCATTGAGCCTTCTGGGTACAGTGGAACAGCTAGGCGGGTCTGAGGTGCCTACATCTGCCTTCCCATTCTGGCTGTGCTCGGAGAACTGTGAAGTTCTAAGCAAGCAAGCAGGCTCTGACTGTCCCTGGAGGCCAGCTTGTTTGGGACTGCAGAGTTCTAAGCAAGCAGGCAAGTGCCACTGGTTCCAGAGGCCCAGCAGCCTGGGGGAACTGGGTGCCAGAGTCCCAGGAGCTGCGGGAATAGAAGTGGATTTCCAACAGACCCTGAGGAAGCTTTCGAATAACACTTGAAACACAGAAATATAGAAAAATGACAAAACAAAAGCCCAAATTACAACCTAAAACCTGCAGCCCAACTCATGAAACCCTAGGAGCAAGGTATATAGAATAAATATATGCCATATACCTCAAATATTGGACATAATAGCAACTGAAATAAGCAAGCAACTCCAGGAGGCTTTCTCCCCGGTAAAAGAAGAAATAATAAAAGAAACGAAGAGATGCTGAACACATCTAAAGAAAACACAGATAAAAAAAATGGAGAAACTAAACAAAAAGATAGAATTCCTTATGAGCAATATAAGAAACAAACTGAATACATAAAGCAGATGCACAGAGATATACAAGATATAAAAAAATTCCACTGAAAGCTGTAAAAACTGCCTCAATGAAAGTGAAGATAGAATTTCAGACATGGAA
The DNA here is from genome assembly GCF_034190915.1 of Cavia porcellus. Taxonomy (NCBI): domain Eukaryota; kingdom Metazoa; phylum Chordata; class Mammalia; order Rodentia; family Caviidae; genus Cavia; species Cavia porcellus. The sequence goes on from NW_026947501.1 coordinate 34,035,833, forward strand.
GACAAGATTGCAGATACTGAACTGGAAAGGAAAGATCTTTTAAAAGTAACAAAGAATCAAGAAATAACAATTCAACAACTGCAAGATGATGCAAAGAAAAAAAAATAAGAATGATAGGGATTAATGAAAAAGAAGGAGATGACATAAAGGATGTCAAGAGGATATTTAGAGAAGTAATAGCTGAAAATTTCCCAAACATGAGATCAGAAACCGACATCATGTTCAGAAAAGCATATAGAATTCCAAATAGTCATAACCAAAATAAAACTACACTGAGACATATAATAATCACAATCCCAGAAATCCAACACAAGGATAGATTATTAAAAGCTGTCAGAGAAAAAAGACAGATCACTTATAAAGGAAAACATATCAGAATCACAGCAGACTTCTCAGCACAAACAATAAAGTCAAGAAGAGCATGGAGTGAAGTATTCCAGATCCTAAAGGAAAATGATTTGCAACCTAGACTGATGTACCTACAAAACTATCATTCAAAATCAATGGTGAAATAAAATACTTCCATAACAAAGAACAGCTGAAGAACTTCATGATCACTGAGCCAACTCTGCAAAAAATATTGAAACACAGTTTAGATACACAAAGGAAAAAACTACTAAGAAAACAAGATAATTAAACAGAATATAGATAAAAATGCAAGAGCAGAAAGATAGCATGTCAACAATAAGCCAAAATATAACAGTTATAACCATTAATGTAAAAGGTCTCAATGCACCAATTAAAAGTAACAGGCTGGTAGAATGATCAAGAAACAAAAACCAACCGTATGCTGTTTACAGGAAATCCATCTAAACCAGAAGGATGCTCACAGACTGAAAGTCAAAGGATGGAAAACAATACTTTATGCAACAGGAATCCAAAAAAAGCAGGAGTAGACATTTTGTTTGCAAACAATGTGAACTTTAAATCAATAATGATCAGAAAAGACAAAGAAGGTCACTACATACACTTTAGGGGAAAACTCCAAGAGGAACAGAAACTACCTTAAATATATATGCACCAAATTCCAGAGCACCCAGTTATATAAAACAAGGATTAACAGAAATGAAAAATCAACTTATCGGTAACACAATTGTAACAGGAGGCCTTAACACACCATTGACACTAAGGGACAGATCAACAAGACAGAAAATGAGCAAAGAAATAACAGAACTGAATCACACCTGTGAACAAATGAACTTGATAGACATATACAGAGTGTTCCATCCACAACATCAGAATACACATTCTTCTCAGCAGTACACAGGTCATTCTCTAAAATAGACCATATATTAACTCACAGAACATATTTAAATAAATGCAAAAGAGTTAAAATTATCCCTTGCATGTTATTGAATCATAGTGCTTTGAAATTAGAAATTAATGATAAAAGATACTGCAAAAATCCCATAAACACATGGCAACTGAATAACACACTCTTGAGTAATCAGTGGGTCACAGGAGAAATTAAAGAACAAATTAAACAATATCTACAAGAAAATGAAAATACAGACACAACGTACTGGAATCTGTGGGACGCAATGAAACCCTTCCTCAAAGGAAAATTTATTGCACTGAGTTCCCACATCAGGAAAACAGAACGAATGCAAATAAATAACCTGATGCTACACCTCAAACAGCTAGTAAAAGAAGACCATGTCAATCCCAAAACCAAAAGCAGAGAAGAAATTTTAAAAATCAGAGCAGAAATTAATGCACTAGAGACTAAGAAAACAATCCAAAGAATCAATGAATCAAAGAGTTGGTTCTTTGAAAGAATAAATAAAATTGATAAGCCCCTAGCCAAACTTATTTTAAAAAAGGGAATAAAAAGCTCAATTTCATGCAATAAGAAATGAAAAAAGTGAAATCACTACAGACTCTATAGAAATACAGAAGATCACCAACACCTATTTTGAAAACCTCTATTCTCAAAAGTTTGATAACACAGAAGAAATAGAAAGATTCCAAGAAATATATGAAGTACCAAAGCTAGATCAAGAGAATGTAAAACTGCTGAATAACACAATCTCTATTAATGAAACTGAAAATGTAATTAAGTCCTTACCTACAAAGAAGAGCCAAGCCCAGATGGATTCACTGCAGAATTCTACAAGGAATACAAAGAAGACCTAATGCTGACACTCTTCAAACTCTTCAATGAAATTGAGAGGGAAGCAATCCTTACTAAGTCATTCCTGGAAGCAAATATTACTCTAGTACCAAAACCTGAGAAAGACTCAACTAAAAAAGAAAACTATAGACCATTCTCCCTAATGAACACAGATGCAAAAATCCTCAGTTAAATATTGGCAAATAGGATGCAGCAAATCATCAAAAAGATTATACACCTTGACCAAGTGGAATTCATCTCAGGCATCCAGGGATGGTTCAATATCGTAAATCAATAAATCTAGTTCACCATATCAATAAAGCCAAAAGTAAGAATCACATGATCGTTTCTATAGATGCAGAAAAAGATTTAAATAAGGTCCAACATTCATGCATGATAAGAACTTTCAGAAAATTGGAATAGATGGTCTTTACCTCAATATAATAAAGGCCATCTACAGCAAACCAACAGCCAGTATCATACTAAATGGCCCAAAATTGAAGACCTTTTCTTTAAAATCAGGCACAAGACAAGGATGTCCTTTATCACCACTCCTATTTAATATATTACTGCAAATAATAGCCAGAGCAATTAGATAAGAGAGAGAAATAAAAGGAGTAAAGATATGTAGGAATAGCATGACAGCCCCATTGCTGCCTCCTCACCTCTCACTCTTATGGCCACATAATGCACCTGCCTACATTAACCAAAATCCTCTCCTGCTTATGTCACATACCAAGACGTGACGATGACGCATCAGAAACCACCCCGTAGCCTCTTCCGGCCCCACCAGCCCGCCCTTGGCCTATACAGTATTCGACCACTTCCTGAATAAATGAAACTTGATTGGACTCTTCAACTTGTGTAAATCTCTCTTTGTCTCCCACCCTGTTGTATTCATCCCCATTCCCCCTCCAGGTATATACCCCACGGATTGATCAGCAGGCCGGATAAAAGATAGGGAAAGAAGAAGTTAAATTATCATTGTTTGCAGATGACATGATACTCTACATAAAAGACCCCCTAAACTCCATTGAAAGAATCTTAGACATAATAAATAAATTCAGTAATGTAGCTGGATAAAAAATCAATACTCAAAAATCAATAGCATTCCTATACACTAACAACAAAATCACAGAGAGAGAAATAAGAGAAGCCCCAGTCTTTACATTAGCAACCAAAAAATTGAAATGTTTAGGAATTACTCTTACAAAAGAAGTGAAAGACCTATACAGGGAAAATTATAATACATTGAAAAATGAAATTGAAGATGATCTCAGAAAATGGAAAGATAGCACTTGTTCATAGATAGGAAGAATAAACATTGTGAAAATGGCCATTCTCCTAAAACTCTGATACAGATTCAATGCAATCCCAATAAAAATGCCATCAACATACCTCATAGATCTAGAGAAATCACTCCTAAAATTCATCTAGAGTGAGAAGAGACCTAGGATAGCAAAGAAATTTCTAAGCAACAGAGGCAAAGCAGGAGTCATCACAATCCCTGACCTGAAGTTATACTACAAAGCAAACATAGTAAAATCAACATGGTACTAGAATCAAAAGAGAGTTGAAGATACAACCGAACCTAAAAACACACTCAACCACCGTATCTTTGATAAAGGAGCCAACAGGCTCACTGGAAGAACAACAGTCTCTTTAATAAATGGTGTTGGAAAAACTGGCTCTCCATTAGCTGAAAATTAAAACTAGACCCATGTCTATCACCATGTACTAAATTAAAATCTAAATGGAACAAAGATTTGAATATTAAAACAGAAACACTAAATATATTGGAAGACAAATGGGTCGGAAGACATAGGGGTAGGTAAAGAATTCATGAACAGGACTCAAACCACACGGGAAATACTTCCCAGGATCAATAACTGGGACCACCTCTTATTAAAAAGTTTCTGCATGTCAAAAGAAATCTCCAGCATAGTGAAAAGGAAACCCACAAACTGGGAAAAAATCTTAGTGAATTCCCCCTCAGACAAAAGACTTTTGTCTAAAACATATAAAGAATTAAAAAAAAAAAACCTCAGACCCCCAAAATTCAAAGATCCAATGCAAAAATGGGCATCTGAGATGAATACAAAGTTCTCAGATGAAGAAATACAAATGGCAAATAAATACAAAAAAAGTTCAATCATCATTACGCATTAGAGAAATGCAAATTAAAACCACACTGAGATTCCATGTCACTCCTGAAAGAATGGCCAGGATCAAGAAAACCAACAACAACAAATGCTGGAGAGGCTGTGGGGAAAAAAGGAACTCTCCTGCACTGTTGGTATGAGTGTAGAATGGTACAGCCATTGTGGAAGTCAGTCTGGAGATTTCTCAAAAAGCTGGGATTGAAAGGCCCATTTGTTTCCAGCTTTTCCTCTTTTAGGCATATTCCCAGAAGACCTGAAAGCTTCATACCACAGTGATATATGTACACACCAGGCCTGGTGTGTAAGGGGTGCTGTGGACCACGGTCAGCCTGGCTTCCCTTTCTAAACTTCCCTCTTAGTGATTATGAGCCAGCAATTTTACCCTTTTGTTTCCTTATCCGTATCCTGCTTTCTTTACCACCCCTGTTTTAGTACACTGTTTTCCTCTTGTGCATGTGTTAGCATCTCCCTGACTGCTGCCACCACTTAGTTGGCTGTGCTGGAGCTCTTCTCCTGCAGATGTGCATTAAAGATATACTAGGGCTGATTGGCCCCCTGTGAGGGGTGATAGTGATGCAAAAACTGACCAAAGTTGTATGAAGAAACAATAAAAGTTTCAATTTATAATTCCATTTCAACTTCTATTTTATAGACTAGGCTTATTTTTATCAAACAATAATTGTTCAGGATGAAAGTCATGAAGATGAATAATTAAATAATCAATTAATTATTCAGGAAGGAAAAATAATGCCAAGAGCAAAAAATTTTTCTCATGAGATGCTCACTTGTATAGGATCAGCACAAACATGTTTTTACTTTTTAGACTGTAACACTAATTGTATCACAGATTAAAGAGCTTTGCACTTAACATTTTGCCTTGGCTCCCAAATTGGAGTTCTTCCCTGTGTGGTTATAAAGCCTATGAATATGTGATTTTTAATGACTACATAATTATAGAGTAATAATACTGCAGTTTAATTATAATGATGATGTAATAATTATATTACTATTAAACCATAATTAATAGAACAGTTCCTCTATGGCTGAGCAGGTACATTCTTCTTTATTGATTTTGCTATTTTTGGAACTAATAAAAACTAAAAAAATGTTTTCACTTTTGGTGAGGGAAAAGTATGTGTGAAATATGGCTAAAATATTTATTAATTTTTTTGTCTACCTAGAAAAGTTAACACTACTGAATTTATTTAACATTCAAACAATGTATGAAATGAATGTCTTTATTCAACACTTTTCTGATTGAAGGAAATTACTGATCCTCGGAAACATTAAGCAAGCTGCCCAAGATATGCATCTAGCCAAAACTGGAATGAAGATTTGATGCACACATGCCCACCTCTATGGCTAGAAATTGTTTACCACCAAAATAGACTGCCTTTGAAATACAAGGAACTACATATTCATGTTTTGAAATTGTCATCCTCCTCAGGAATCGAGCTTCAAACATTCGTTGAGCACTTAGGAAACTCAAGGGCCCAAAAGAGTAGACTTTAGATTTAGAAGTTTAAAGACTAAAAAGAAACTAGGATGTGGGCTGAGTTTTCTTTCCCATAATCACCTGACTTTCACTCTCTATTCCTTCCTCTAGGCAGTTTTCTCTTTGCACTGCCTCTGCTAATTGGTCATTTTTTTTTTCTTTCCACTACCTGAGTGTCTTATACTATGCAAATCTAAATTATCTTAGATAAAGTAGTATCTTTTTATCAAACAGATGTCTGAGACCACTCCAACCATCATATTAATATCTCTATGAATTTCCCTAGAATAATTGATTTCTACTTCTCAGTTGAACCTAGCTGTTACTGCCTTAAAATGCTTCTGTTTTTGCATTATTTATGACTCTGTTTTATGATTTCAATTTAAGTTCTTTGAAGCAGTTCTAGTTTGCACATCATAGACATCAATAATTATTGAACAGAATTGATGAGGACATATTTGTATCACAGACCATGCCTTGTTCATGCTAAATATATATGTATGCAGCTTCCAGTCAATTAATAGTCCTTGATGGATTAATCTCAGATATATTTTTATCTTGTGTTATGGTTTGAGTCTGGATGTCTCCCAAAGAATCATGCAGTCATGGAGGCAGGCTTCTACAGTTTGTGAATGACTCATGGTCCAATGGTGGGATTATGGGTGTGAGTGCTACATCCAAATGGGTGCAACTTACATACAATGTAAGGAACGGAAAGAATCTTCTCTTCTCTTTTTGCTCTTGTTGCATGTGCTGTTTTCCGCTGCCATGAACAGGCCTCTGCCATGTTCCACTCTGCCTTGGAGTCAGCTGATTATGGGCTGAAACCTCCACAAACTGTGAGCTAAATAAACGCTTCCTTCCTTCACTTTGAATGTTGGGCATTTTATCCCAGCAACAAAAGAAATGTAACCTCACAAATACTTTAGGGGCTGGGGATTTAGCTCAGTGGCATAAGTGCCTTCCTTGCAAGCAGTCAGTCGTGTGAGTTCGATCCCCGGTACCGTTAAAAACCACAAAGACAAAAAAAAAAAAAAAAAAAAAAAATGTAACCAATATACTTTGCTTTTCTGGTTTAAATGGAAACATTTCCTTTTGCTGTTTCCAAACTCTACAAGTTATTTTTGGTTTGCATTGCCACATTATCATTTGTCGATCTAGGTTTTAAGGGTGACTGTGCTGGACTGTCAGTCAATCTTCCTCCTCTTTATCAGTTCCATAACAAAAAAGTTTCCTGTTTAATGTTTAGTTGTTTTATGTCAATGCAATATTCAAGATAAAACTTTTAACTTTTGATTTGTCCCTGTGGTCAGTTAATTTGCTCTTTTATTTATTTATTTATTTTTTAAATACAAGATGGTACTTTGCTAATGTCTTACATCACGCAATCTTTTGTACAGCAGCTATTATTTGATTAAAATAAGTTGCTAAAGAACAAGTTAAATATCCTATTTTGTGTCTCATCAACACATTTCATTCCAGGCATTTCATTCAGGTTTAACCAGAAAAAAAATGAAGTCAAATAAAGGGTTATAACATTTGCCCTACTCTTCATGTCTTTAAATTATGAGAAGCTGGGTATAGTGGTGCATGCCTATAATCCTAGCACTTGAGAGGCTGAGATAGGAGAATCTCGAAGTTTAAGCCAAACTGAATTGCATTTTTGTCTCAGGAAGACAAATATATACAGAAAAAAATAAATGATAAGAAATTCCACAAAAGTATGAAATCCATGTCCTCTTTTACTGTACCCACACTATTAATATTTGTATAACATCTATACAGACAATAGCTGAAACAATGCAGACTAAATGTATCTACTATACTTCCTCGTATACAAGAAATTTCATGTAGTTTATATTCTTGATATCAATATAAATATATGAACATAAATTTCCTGTTCATGATATCTTATTAATTGCACAGTTTAGGTTCTGAATGAGTACATTCAAAATTATGTTTTTGAGATATATCCATGTTTTGCATGAAGTGGTATATCACCTTATCTACTATATCTTTCTTGAAAGTACCTCAATCTATGTATACATTTATTGCTAATTATCATTTGCTTTGCCCTATATTTGACAACTATGAACATTCCTCAATACACATGTTCAAATATTTTTGTATATGTGCTTATATTTCTGATAAATATATACATAAAACTTAAATTACCAAATTATCGGGTTACATACATGATAAAATTTGTGTGTAAGGCCAGGTAGTCAAAGATAGTTTTATAATTTTTGCTTTCACTAGTAGTGTATGATGCTTGCTGTTTATCCATATTCTTATCAAAATTTAATATTCCTTGTTGTTTTAATTACTGTCATTCTGGTAAGTACACAATTGTATTTCACTGCAATTTTGCATTTTTTCATAATAAAGATAATGCACATTTAAAAATATTTTTAATCTTTTTCTTATTGGTATACAGGAATTGTAGACACAGATCAATTCTCATACATTTTGAAAACTATCTTCTACGCTCTTATTTCTTTTATAAAGTGTTTTTGAGGCCAAGAGTGTTGTAAGTAATGGCATTTTACTTTATGCTTAGTGATTTATGTGAGACATTGGATGCAATTTTATTTATTCCAATTATATGTATATATTTCTTCATGCTATATTTTAGAAACTTCATTGTTTCACTATTTGCTTTATATTCAGTGAACCTGTGTTGCATTCAAGGTTTGCAAGGAGGACAACACACACAATGTATAGTACTATTTTATAATAATCACGCAAGGAGTCAAATACAAAGAGAGTCCAGGAAATCTGACCATACACTAAAGGCCTAGAAAATCCAATCAAGAGCCTGGGTCCCATGGCAATATCCTGGATGAATTCAGTGGACAACCTATAGCCCATGGCAATGCCTCATGCAGGTATGTTTCATGGATCTGCACTGAGAATGTTCCAAGGCTATCAGTGGAAGCTAGAAAGTCTGTACCAGTAGGATGAAGGATTTGTGCCAATAGGCTAAGGGTTCTGTGCTGGAGACCTGAAGAAATGCTCAAAAGACATGAGCTCCCCTGAAAAACCACCCTCAGTGACAATGACATCCTGAGCTCCTCTAACGATGAGAACAGCAAGTCCATATAAGGAAGCCAGCATGACAAGCTTCTTGAGATTGAACAGCACATCATCTTCCCCTCCTGAGCCAGGAAGTGGTGCTCAAAGTAAAGACCAAAACATCCCCAGAGTGAACTGCAGCCATTCTCAGTGATAATAAGTTCCTGAACTCCTCTGACCATGAGAACAGCCAAAATTCATATCAGGAAAGAAGTTCAACAAGCTTCTCCAGAACCAACAGTAATGAGATAGCCAACAACACCAGTTTTTAATCCACCACAACCTGTTTTTTATTTCTTTCTATGACAACAAATATGGGTAACAGTTAATCCAATGTTCTTTATAGAAAGATGTCACTTCCAAATCCTCTATGATGCTTTATTGACCTTGATGAAAGGATGCTTATTTTCTTCCAAGATTTAACAGCAAAGATAAAATTTACTTTACTATAGGAAGCAATAACAAAAATATATAATTTTTAAAGAATGAATTTTGAAGCACTAGACATCAAGTAATAAGAATGATCTCTGACATATAAGAAAGAGACAAGGTAAGTTTTTTAATCACTGGAGATTACCATTTTGAGAATTTGCAGATTGTCTGATAACGAGGAGAACCCAGTAGATCTTGTGAGTTGAGGACTTAGACTGAGATGCCCATATAGGGTAGCTTGGTTAAGTACTATCAGTACACACTTGTGAAGAAATAGCCTGTAATTGGAAGGGAGGAGCCATCTAAACTGATTAGAGGAATTATCTTGTAATACTCAGAAATATGTTTGTTGTGTTTCTACCACCAACCCAGACAAAAATTAACATCGGTGTATTATTGGGTGAACCATTCAATCTTGTCTTGACATTGAAGAGTAATTAATCATTAGTTAAATGCTGGTCAATTTTCACTGAACAAATCTTACAAGAGAACACCAAAAAGATCAAATAAGGACGTTTTCTCGTTGCTAGGATGTAAATACCTTATTCTCCCAAGTTAAAGGAGGGAAGATTTATTTTAGCTTACAGTTTGTAGAGGTTTCAGTCCATCATCAGCTGGTTCCAAGGCAGAGCAGCACAGCAGAGAAGAAACAGCTCATAGCAAGGCAGGCAGGAAGCAACAATTCCTTTTTCCTTTCCCCTTATATTCCATTCAGATTCCAAGATTATTGGTTGGTGACACAAACACCCAAAGTGAGTGTTCACTCTTCAGTAAGACCATCACCCAAAGTCAGAATTTTGCAAAATCAATTGGTGGGCTAATTCCATTTTCCACACACACAATCAAATCACTTCTAAAAGCTCCATCTATAACTCATAAGACTTTGGGTGGAAAGCTACATAATTCATAACAAATGAATTCCAAATACTTTACTGTATTCCAAAAGAAAATTTAAGAATATTTATATAAATATAAAAATATTTTGTACCCAATAAGATACGATCATAACATTCAATTAAAAATTACAGGATGAGGCCAGGGATTTAACTCAATGACATAAATGCCTGCATGGCAAGCATGAGGTCCTCAGTTTGATCCCTGGTACCAAAAGGAAAAAAAAAAAAAAAAACTACAGGGCATGAAAAAGCAGGGACTAAGAAGCTAAGTGGTAGAACAATCAATCAAAATGATAGTAGAATTATACTGATGTTAGAATTCAAGGAAATTAAAGTTATTATAACTGCATCTTATATGGTAAAAGTTAAGTATAGATATAGAAAGTACTAAAGTATTTTTGTATTTTGTAAGATGAAAACTATAGTGTCTAGGAAAATAAATATGTGTATTAACTATTGCAAAAGAAAGCAGGCTTAAAATATGGTAAAGCAAAGTAGTGAAAAGGAAAAAAAAATTGTACTAATACAAAAATAAACTTAAAAATTAAATCCACAAAAATTAAACATAATAATCAATGAACCATACAAAAGTCAAGCAGACTAACATATGTAAAATTCAAATTACTGGAGAAAAAAAAGAATTGCAAAAATCATTAAAAAAAAATCAAGGCTAAAAGCATTCCAAGTAACATTTAAAGCAACAGCACAGATTCAAGAATCTAACTGAAACCAAAACACAAGAAATAGAAAGAATTTCATAGCAATGCATATCAGCAGTTTCCAATACTTAAGATTAGTAATTAATACAAAGGTTTTAGAAAACAAAAGAACAAGATATATAGAGGAATGATAAGTTCAATATGTTTCTTCTTAAACACAATGTGGATAGGATAAAATGAAACAATAGTTTAAAGTAATGAATAAAGGAACAATTTTTGTGGTAAGAAAAGAAAGAAACGAAAAAGAATTTTGATGAAAATAACACTCAGAAGTAATTTACCTGATCTTAATTACTATGATAGACCCAAAATAATCATAACTTCATGATAGAATGGTGTTACAGACATAGAGGACAATTGAGCAGAATAAATTACCCCCAAATAGTCCCATACATGTACCTCTCTACAAAGCTGCAAATGCAGTTCAATAGAATAAAAATACTAGATTCAATTTTAAAGAGTACCAATTCAATTCAATAAAAGTACTAGAGAAGTTAACCTTGTACCCTGTATTCACCCCCAAAATGGCAGAAAAAGATCAAATAAAAATATCAAACGAAACTCAAATATGAAGCAAAATGGAATCAATATAACTAAAATGGAAATCAATGAACTACGAGTAAAAATAAGAAAGAAAGAAAAGTACCTACCCCAAAGAAAAAGCAAAACATGAAAAACTGGGTTTATAGTTAATTATGAGTTTGATTTTTAAATCATTCCAAACTCTTATTTTTCTACTACATTATTTTACTTATATTTTGCTTATATCTTTCATTTTTCTGTTCATTTATTTAGTGACTCTGGGGATTGAATCCAGGGCCTTACACATGTTAAATATGCATTTTATCACTGAGTTATGACCTCAAACTTATTTGTTTTGTAAGGTTCTGATTTGTTTGGTGAACTTTTAGGCATTTTCTTTATAACATTTTATACACAACTGATTGATACATTGATCTTTTGTTGAGAATTAAGTTTTACGTTCAGAAGGCAGTCGAGGCAGATCATCAATAATTCTAAAAGAATGAAGATTATACAAGAATGCACTCTATCTTGTCAAAATTATCTATTATATTACTCTTTCCTTGGAGGGTAATATTTTTGGGATTAACTGAAAAGTTGGTGTTTACCATAATCTTTCCTTAACAGCAACTAATTTCTCTAGTTTGAGATTATTGAAAGTTAATTTAACATCCTAATTTTTCAGTCATCAATCTTGCTTCTATAATTGTTACAGATTCCAGGCTCACTTTAGTTCTTTGTTATTCTAGATTGTATATCCCTCCTATTTCAGCTACTTTTCAGTGATTTCAAACTTTTATTGTTGTTAAGCTTTTTAGTTGTTATTAGTATAAGGAATTTTTCATGTTTCTTCTTTGGCAAATGTGAAATTTGCTTGATGAATTTATAATTCTTTTGGATTTAGAAAATAGTAATATCCAGAGCAACAATTTAAAAAATATAGTCATTATTATTTTTTTCAATTTTCTTTTCCCTTTTGTCACAGTCATAACTCCACGTATTCCTTTTTTATTTCATTTTTTCATTCTCTTTTCCTTTCACTCCCTCTCAGTTTATTTCCTTTTTATCCAATATCTTCAATTTTTCTATCTTTAATTACCTACTAAAATATGTACTTAGGGAAAGATTGAAACAACTCATTCTCTCCAGGCTACAAACATTGAATATAAAAAGTACCCTATTACTATAGAATAATCAGTGCAATCGAGCTACTTTTAATCAGCCTTATCTATGAGTTTTTTTGGGGGCTGGGGAATATGAACGTTCCAGAACTTCTTCCAGGTGCTTCTGTTGTTGTATTAAAAAATTTAAGTGATATTCTGAACTCTTTTAAGAAATGGCATGAGTTCTTTATGTGTAACAAAAGACAAAATATATTAAAATACAGCAACATGTGTGCCCTTTTGTATGATAAAGTCTCTCTATATAGTAAAATAATTTTATTTAGGTTGCCTAGTATGCAATTCTTTCCTTCTTTTTCTTGGCTCTGTTTTTGAGAGAACACCTCATAGTCAAAACTCCTGGGAAATACCAGCAGAAAAGAATTAATGGAAGAAGAAGGTGTATTATTTATTTGCTTGTGATACTAAACTGAATATTTTTGAAAACTGTGTTCTTCTGTATTAACTTCAGGGAAATGGGAAGACAATACGTAAGGGAGAAGGAAATCCTTCAACCCTATTCTTGAAAATGAAGAGTTAGGTGAGATGTAACTCACTTTTCATTCATTATACACAGAAACGGAGCACTGGGAGCATATCAGATTGCTGTGCAAATGTTAGGAAAAAAATAGAGCAAAGATTATCGCATTGAATCTTGGTAAAATAAGGGACATTTGTAAACTGAAGTAGTTAAGATGAAATATACCATTGAAATGTATCTGGATAACAGAAGATTTGGGACTCAGGGAATGTTGAGTATGAAAAGAGACTGATGAGAAACCTTATATGACTTCTTTGGCATATATCTAGATGTTCTCTCAAAATCACGTGCATTCATGGGAGAGGCTTTTCAGAGGTAGCTAGATACAATATGTGTAAATATGAATTAAGGGTATGTGGTAACTAAATTAGCCCATTGATTTGCTTAGCATAGTTCTGGTTATTAATAATGGAAAAGTCGCTAGGCACGGTGGCAAACTCTTGTAATCCCAGCACTCAGGAAGCTGAGACAGGAAAATTGTTGCAAGTTTGAGAGCAACCTGGGCTATGAAATTATCCCAGCGCCAGTTTGAATGACATAATGAGGCCCTGTCTCAAAAAGACTAAAAATAATAATGATCATAGTAATAATAGAAAGATCTACCCTGGATGTGGGTAGAGCAACCAATATGTTTGTAGCCTGAATGGAAATAAGGAAAGGAGGCTCATGCCTTCACTGCCTCCTGCCTGCCTGCTGGGGACTGTTTCTGCCTTGGCATGCTCCTCTGCCTTGCTGCCCTGTCTCTGAGCCAGCTGACTCTAGACTGAAACCTGCACACACTGAGCTAAAAGCAATGTTTTCTCCTTTAACTTTTCAGTGATAGCTATTTTCTCCCAGCAACAAGAAAATTAACTAAGACAGTACTATAAAAGAGGAATGTAGAGGATATTAGACAGGGAAGAAATGTTGCCTGGTCAACTGTATAAGGTAATATAGAATGAGTGTAATTTTTAAAAGAATACCTTAGTCACTGTCTTCATCACTAAAACACAATATCAAACACCCACAATTACAAGTACATTTCATTTCATGGTTTTCAAAGGATTCATGCCATAGCCAGCTGGCTTCAAGGCAGGAAGGGCTTGGTGGAAGAATCTAGCGGAGGAAAGCACTCATGCCATAGTGTTCAGGAAGCAGGCAGAGAACAGAGAAGCTAGGAAAGCAGATATAGTTTCCAGATCACACCTCATGGGATCTACTTCTCCACACAAGACCCCACTTCCTAATAGTAAGTCAATCATAGCAGCCCCCTAATTCAGTTGCCTTCCAAAAGCTTCACTTGTAAGGCACCATGGCTTTTGCAAGGCCTTCTAAATCTAAATGATAACACTAAGAAATGATATATTAAAAAGACACACCAGGCATATTAGACAGTGATGTCAACATCACCAAGTGAGGACCGCCAAACTTCTCCTCTGTGCAATACAACACATATAACTGAATTGTTTTTCTATTGAAAATTACAATACAAGGTCCACAGAACAACATTAAAACATTATACTCATGAATCTCTCACAATGAACATGTTCTTTTATTTTATGTGTGGTTTCCTAAACTACCTGTGGCTATCAGTTAGGAGTTGTAACTACTTAAAAAATATTGTTTTCACAATATTCTCAGAGAAGCGCAACTTCAGAAAAGCGTAGGGGAACTACTGTAAGATACAATGAGAGAGCATGCTATTGAAGACTATCTGACAGAAAAATAATAATTTATCATGTAAGAAATCATGGCATCAGCTTAAGACACTGAGACCTTTTCAGATAATTTCTATTTTAGATGTGGTTGTTAGGAAACAATCTGGGATAGAGTTGAAAGGCAACAAATGTATTGGTGATTAATGTCATTAACAGAAAGGTAAGGATAAGATTAGGCAAGAGCAAAGCAGATTATAATAGTTTTATAAAAAAGTCTTGCTTGTTTAGGTGGGGGCCCCAGGGGAAAAAATTGCCCATTAGAAGAATCCTAATATAGACAAATCCAGAATATAATCTTCCCACCACATAACTCTTCTCAGAGTTTCCTCATAAACACATGGCCATGATCCAAAAACTGAAGTAGATCTTAAAAGAAATCACAGCTAGAAACTATCAATAGTCTGCACTTCCTACAGCTATTTTTCTTAGGGGAGAACAAAATAGCACCACTGCAGCGCTAATGCCGTAGATTGTGTGTGCACGTGTGTGTGCATGTGTGTGTGTATTTGCATGTGTATGTGTGTCTAAGGACCTGCATGTGGGTACATGTATGTGTATCAGTTTTAATGTTAAGGAATTTAAGGTAATATTTACCTTACACATTCAACTTCAATGAAATCAAAATATCATGAGAGTAAGTTTTCAATTTGTGAAACAAAATACTTTTTGTTCCTTAGAATATAAATTTAATTTTATGGAAACTTAATTCTGAAGAATAATATACATGATGTAATTCAATCCAAATCATGACACATTTCTGTAGTCTTGTTTCTTTTATTTTCTTTCTCCCCCCTCCCCCTCTCTCTGCCTCTCTCTCTCCTTTTCTGTTCTCCTCTCCCTTACTTTCTCTGTCGTTTTTTCTTCTTCCTTTTCCCCTCCTTCCCTTCCAGTACTGGAGAATGAATGAATTGAACCATGATCTTCTTCATGAATCTGTATCCCAAGTCCATTTTACTTTATTTATTTATTTATTTATTTATTTTTGTTTACAGAACTAGGGTGTTGCTAAATTGCCTAGGCTGGACTTGAGCTTGCAGTCTTCCTGCTTTGGCCTCCCAGAGTGCTGAGATTGCAAACATGTATCATCACACCTGGATAGAAGGTTATTTTAAAAATTATTATTACTATACAAATATAATCATTGGTAATTTTTCTATTTTATGTTTATGGAGAGAAATACTTGCTCACATGTGGAATAGAAATTCTACTGAACAGGAGAAAAACACAGAAGTACAAAAGACTGTAGTAAAAATTATTGGCATTGAAGATATAGGCTCAAACTTATAAAATGTCATTTTATATTTCTTGGTTATTTTGTTCTATGAAAATTGACCATACTGGCTGCCTCAAGTAAGGCCAAATTTAGATTTACCTTAAAATTAGATCATTACTTATATTGTTTGAGGGCACAAATAACCAATAAATTTTAGCAATTCTGAAATTGATGACAGGCTGTTCATTGTTTGCTGTCTTACCGCTGAACATAGCCTAAACTGACTATTCATTCATATGTCTTCCGTGTTTTCTTTCTTGGCCACAACTAGAATGTCATGGTCTGAGCCAAAGCAGATGAGTGAAATCTCTTTGGCTCCAGACAGATGCTGCTTGAAAACTCAGACCTTGCCTCTTTTACCACTGAGATGAGACCGTGAACTTAAAAATCTGTGGATTCTGATCAGAGTGATCCTTTAAAAAGTACCTTCCAGAGAATTTAATTATACGTAGGCATTTAAATATTCCAGCTCATCAGCTTGGTACTATTTGGTACTTTTTTTCTAGAAGAACAATTTATAGATCACCCTGTCATTCTCAAAAGTGTCCTTGCCTATATAGCGCATTATTTAATCACTTTGTTTATAAAGACAATCATGCATCTCCTCTGCCTTAATTGTCATGTTACTTGCTCTTCCATGGAGGGAATACACTCCATGATCTTTTCAAAATTGTATTATATTTCTGAGGTCAGAAACACATCTTGTTCATTTGGTTTTTGTTCATGCCCATAAGACTTTATATCTGGTCAGTACTGTACCATAATGAACTAGATTGAACAATACAGGAGTAAAAGCTTGAACGGATTCCCTGATATGTGGAATCTAACAAAATGGGGAATCTATGATTAATAGAAAAGTAGAAGGGAATAAATGAGGAGTGTAGGTATAAAGGGGACGGTGATGTGGAAATGCACACGATCAGTATAGAGTTTATGAAAACACCACATTGACATACAATATTTTAGAAAATTAATATCACTAGTAAAATACATTTTAGAAACTTATAAGGCAAAAATGTGCTTCTGAAAATTATTAACTACAGCAGAAATGAAGGATCAAAGGATAACTGGCATCTACTGAAATATGATAGGTTATCTGTTAAGGCCCGGTATTGAATTATATTTTCATTGTATTACCTGAACCTTTTCAAGGATTCTGAGATTCCCATTTCAGATCTGAATGTAGATTCCTCTGGGCAGAATTTTGTCTTCTCCAAATGTTTAGATAAACTTCTAGTCTTTGACTATTTATAATCCCATACTGTATTTAAATCTCATACTGTTCTTAATTTATTTGTTAATTTACTCAGTAAACTGTCTTTGAAAGTGTCTGAGATATTTTTTTACGGGAGCATCAGTGATTGCTGCTTGGCTTTATTATTTATAGCTTCACATTTTAGAGATGAATTTATTTTTAATTACATGTACCAAATGGATATTCTTTGCTTTCCAGATCTTCCTGCCCCATACTTAAGTAAACTTGAGAATAATAATTTTGACCATTTAGAATAGCACAGGAAATTCACTGTGCATATGATAAGTTAAAAAAGAAGTTGTTGAAGAAGATGTCTATAACAATCACAATTTTACATAGGCACAAAAATGAAGCCACGTTTAGCACATATGCTTATCTCGTGGATGGGAAGAAAAATATAGAAAAAGTGAAAATACAGTCAGTTTTATTGACTTGCTCCAAATGACTTGTTCCACATTTTAGAATGGCACTAGCTAACCCTCCTAACTTGGAGATGAGCTAGAGTAGTTCCTTTCTTCTAAGGTAAAAGTAGAAACATTTTAAAGGCACCTATAGATCAATGTATTTGCTGTAGATTTCTTTGCCTGCCTCTATCTAGTGGTATCATGTATCTGGAAGATTTGGGGTATATGGTGAAGATGTGATCATTAAACATATATATTTTTGTCTGTTTTTTTTATCAGTTTTGTAAATGAGTTGATGCATCAATTTGCATCATGTAAGAACCTGATATCAACATAGAATTAAATGTGCCAGTGTTTTACTGTGGAAAACATTTCTGAGGATGATCGCAAGAAGAAATACATGCAATCTAGCATAATCTTTAAATGACACTGAAGTCTGGTCCTGGAAATGGAAAGAGTAAAAGAAGCACACTACCTAATTGAGGTGGTACACATCTGTAACCCCAGAACTCAGGAGGCTGAGGCAGGAGGATCACCAGGAGCTCAAAGCCAACCTGAACTTCATAGCAAGACCCTGTCTCAGAAAAACCAAACAAACCAAATAAAATGTATGGGTAACTATTGCTTACACCTGAATTTCTCACTGTGCTTAACTGTAGCAGGTGTACATTTTCAGACAACCACTCTTTTAGCAGATTTCTTTTTAAAGGAGGTCCAGGTGCTCCACAGTCTCTTTGCCACAAGTAAATTTCAAACCCTATAACTTTTTTACTCTCATTTTTATTAAAATTCAAAGAAGGACGTGTGGCTCAGTGGTAGACTTTTTCTTTATTTGGACAGGGTCCTGGGTTTGATCTGTACCACCACAAAATAAAAATCAAAGAAAATTCCAATCTAGATAATCTTCATTTTCCCTATCGAAATACTGTCTTAGATACAAAGGGAAAAAAAGAAACAAAAACAATCCATACGTAAATTCAAAATTATGTCTAACCTATCACAAACTGAGAAATGTTCATTATGAACTGGGAAATGATCCTCACAGATTGAAAGTACTCCACTATAAACACAAGAAAATATTGGACTGTAAATAAGCTTTCCCGACCTTTTACTTAATCCCAGTTATGTATCCAAATCTGCTCAAGAGGGGTCCCAGTCTTCTTGTCTCTGTAGCCATCCCAGGTACCCTTTCTCATCTAATAATTTCAACAGCAAACAATTCTTGGTGAACCACTGAACCTTGATAGACCTTTAATCTGTTGCATGAAATTTCTAGATTTGCTGCTCCTTTGAATATGCAACTGACAGTTGTGCTCATGCGATGATGTTTTAGACATTGCATGTGTTTGCAATAGACTTTAGCCACTGACTGTGTTTGGTTTTCTTTCTTGTACAGTCCACTATTCTATTAACCTCTTTTCAGTGTCTGATTTGTTTGGTTCATTACTTTCTGGGTTTAATTATAAATAGCCCTCTATTCCTGCATGATTTACTAGTGATACAAATGTGGTTTCTTTCTTTCTTTCTTTCTTTCTTTCTTTCTTTCTTTCTTTCTTTCTTTCTTTCTTTTCTTTCTTCTTTCTTTCATTCATTGATTTTTTCTTTCTTTGTTTCTTTCTTTCTTTTCAATTGTGTGTTTGTTTTACCAGGATCTCACTGTGTAGTGCAGGCTGCCCTTGAACTCACTATGTAGCCCAAGCTTGACTGAAACTCACAGCAATCCCCTTGCCTCAGCCTCTTACACAGTAAGATTGCAGACATGTGCCATCACACCTCACTTAAAATGTGTGTTCTTAGTACCTTTGAGATTTTTTTTTGTTTAACTACTTAGTCCCTGAAATATGAACGATAGGTTCCTACTTAATAGATCTTTTGTAACTTGTAGGAATAACAATAAGGAAACTGCCTTTGTTTTGACAAAACTTCACAACATACTGACAAGCTTCAGTGTGTGTCAAGTCCAGTCGTCCAGCTGAGTGGAATCCAACAAAACAGAAACAGAAAAAAAGAAAAAAAAACACTTATTTCACAGGTAGCTGAGTAATGAAAGAAGTATTTTTTTTCTGTTTTCTGGATATTTCTTATGCACTTAAAATATTCCAATTTTTTCAAATTTTTAAACATTTAACAATTGAGTCCCTTCCCCAAAGATATAATAGCATAGTTGGAATATGATAGAACAATTCAAAGAATCTTCTTTTATACAGTATATCTGTATGTTTCTATTCTCTATATTCTACTGAAGGAAGAGTTATAAAGCCGATTGCATTTTACTATATTTATTTATTACAAATATGTGTTTGAATGGAAAATTTAGATTTGGCATTTTAGATTAGTTTAAACACTGAATCAGATGGCAGCTTGTAGACAGGACCCCTGGAATTTTGCATTAGTTTCTTTAATAACTTCCTGGGTTTGCATATTTTGTCACAGAACTATGCTTGGACCAGTTACAGGATTCCATTTACCAAGTGGAACACATAGTGCCAAGGACAGAAATTCAGGAATTGGGGATGGTCTGGCAAGATCAACTCAAGAATGCAGGTGTTGTTGGGTACTAGACAGGCTGTTGGATGGGGTTTTGGAAAGCAGACCAAATCAAAGTACAAAGCCAGTTAATGAACTAGAACCAGATGGAGAGAAATTCAGGCTCAAAAGTTGGATCAGAAAAGCCAAAGAAGCAGCCAAAGATCTTGATATTGTTTTTCTGTTGTTGTGAATGAAATGGAGGAGACTGTACTGAAAAAAAAAAAAAGAAGAAGAAGAAAAATAAAAGAAAGGAGACATTGTTACTTCTGGATTATACAATAATAATTGCCTAATGTTAAGCACTTATGTGTCAGGAGCTACTCTAAGAACTTTACTTACATTAATTACTTAGTTTCAATTCAACTCTGTGATTTATATTTTATTGATACAGTTTCATTATTCTGTAGTCTATAGTGGTTTGGAATACCATCTTTAGAAACTGATTACCTGTGTTTAAATATTGGTTCTGAATTACTAGCTGTGGTTCTCAAGTTAATAAATTAAACTCATTGGATTAGTGCAAAGATTAATGAGTTAATATATGTAAATTAGTAGAATAGCATTCATTGAGGTCTTAATAATTAACATTTCTTATTTTATACATGTGGCACTCAAAGCTAAGATTTTAACCTGAAAAAGTATGTGATTTCCCTTAGCCTAAAACACACTATTCTGTTTTAACCAGCATTGTTTGTACTTCTCATGTTTATAGGAATCATAGAATGACCACAGCTAAAAACCGTGAGCCAAGTTTCCAGAGTTGTAGGCTGACTCTATAAAGAGTTTGGAGTTCAGGGGTCCTAGCTTCGAAGAAACATTAAATGAGGGACAGTGGAAATGACACAGGCAAGTTGCAGAAATGTCTAACCACATCTGATTTACTTGATTAGTAACAGATAACTCCTACTTACTACCTGGCCCAGGTATTCATGCCTATTTTCTGCTTTAATGTTGTTTGGAGGTAGTTGTGTGTTAAAGATATGTGGGTGGCCATTAATGACTTTAGTCTTGATAGTTTACCTTTTGCATGAATAGTCCTTAATTTCCTTAAGGGTTTGGGTCAAGAACTCAAAATATTTAGTACAAAGTTTTATCTTTAGATGATTTCAGTAGCTGGATAGATTATGCAGTTAGATGTGGTCAAATATTAAAACAGTGGAAATTAGCAGATTTTTGGCAATCTCCAGAGCATATTTATCACATCTAAATGGACAACATTTTCCATGCAGGGATGCAAGGGGGCATTACATATACTCAGAGTCTGTATTTACTTTGCAGTTTACTTTGATTTTCTTAAATGTTTGATCTATTTAAAGAAAATACTCTATATCAAACAAAACAAGATTTTTAATTTGAATTTTGAATATGAAGGACAATAAAATATCTTCAAAAAACATAAAATTTGAACCATTTTATTATTTATTAGTCCTAACTGATTCCTTGAAAGACAGAACTACAACTTG
Organism: Cavia porcellus; assembly: GCF_034190915.1. Lineage (NCBI taxonomy): Eukaryota > Metazoa > Chordata > Mammalia > Rodentia > Caviidae > Cavia > Cavia porcellus. The sequence continues at coordinate 34,057,569 of NW_026947501.1, forward strand.
ACTTGATAACCGGTGATTTAGTTAGCTGTTCCAACAAATATCTACTAAACACCAATGATGTGCCTATTTCTTCCCAGGTTACCACTAAAAAAGCATAGAACAAGGATTGCTTGTCCTTGGTGGCATACACACTATTATAGGATGACAAAAGGAAAAAAAGATGCAAATATGCGATTTAGTGTCTATTTTGCTCAGACAATAATAAAACAGTAAAGAGGGAGGGCATGTCAGAAATAAAATGAATAAGTTTATTCAGATAGAGTTATTTCATTTAGAGTAGGTAGAGAAGTTTTCATAGATAAAATGAAATTGGAATGAGAAAGTCAGTAGTGAAATTTCTGGGGGAAGAAAATTCTAAGCAAAGAGAATAGTATTAAATTCAGTAGAAAGACTGGATCCTTACTCAGGGAACACAAAAGAATACAATTAATGAATTCATGTTTTTCGTTGAGGTAGAATATTAGAAATAGCTAATAATACAACGTTCCCATGTTCCGGTATTGACCCTATTGTCTTTTGATTCACAAAAAAGTAAGAAAATTATGATTAATATATGCTTATCAAATAGTTTCAAAATCCATGCTATTACTTTCATCAATATCTTTGCTAAGTTAGTAGGAGATTTACTCTCCATTATAGGAAACACAGGGTACATTACTAGACCAGTGAGTTACGGGTTACATTCCTCAAATTGAATGTTAATAACTATGAAAGAATGAATTACATAACCCACAACTAATACCTTCATGGTATCATGTTTTCATCCTTAATCTAGATGGTTCTAGTAACAGAATAACAGTAATCATGGAAACCTTATTTTTCTTAGTAGAATCATCTAGTTAAGTTCACCTTTAATTCAGCAGCAAAGGCTGAAGTACAAGGTCCTCAACAGTAGAGGGCAGCAGTTCACCAGTCTTCTCACAGGCCATTTTCACCCCACAGAATTTACCCCATAAAGCATGAGGCCAATCACCTGCCTGGGCAAGTGTAGCCTGTGACTGTGATATGGTCACCTGTACACCAAGTTATGATCTCATTTTCCTTACCACTAGTCTCCATCAAGATGACTTAACCTTTTTCAGTCCCTGAGGAAGATAACCAATGCCTATGGTTATCTATGACTTTTGACATATTTGAGAAGTCCTGGTTATTTATTCATGGTTCACACAATATCTGAATTCTAAAGCTCTCAAAGTGGAATGTGATCATTCAAGGTTGAAAATTATTAGAGCTTGAAATTATAGAGCTATGTGGTTCCACATGAGAAAGAGAACTTCAACTATATGCTTCCAAATTATACTTGATGCTTGCAAAACAGAGATTTGTTTTTTAAGGTGTATATCCACTGAAAATATGTGATGTCTTCTGCCCTGTGATGTATCTGGAGAGGATACATATGCATAATATCCCAAAGAATCGCACAGGACAGACATTTCTGTATGGCCAGAAATGATGTTCGTTTACAGAGCTAAAAAGCCGCAGTGGAAGCCATTGCTCTCCTATAAACACTTTAAAATAAATTTTGGAGGGAAAAGATTTATCCGTGGGAGAGTAGAATCAAACGTAGAATGCTAGACAAGGTTAATAAATTGTGAATCAGGAAAATGGAACTTTAAAGTACTCATTCAAGTGTTTGAACCAGTAAGCTATTGTAAAGATGTGTTCTGTTCGCCTCTATTACTATTTGAATCAATTCTTTGTCATAGATTCAGGCTGAAAAGGTCTAGGAAGTGTAGACCATATGTGTAATTGAGATTGAAAGTCAGATGACATCTGCTGCAGTCAGCAACAAAATTGCCTTGATATTTGGAGAAAATATTGTGGGAAAAATGATGTGATAATTTAAAATCATTGCACTGAGTCCATCTCTGAATGTAAGTAGCAGAAACAGCTCAAAGAAAAATGCCTCTTACAGAGCAATCAATATTGTAGTCCCTCCCACCAAAAAAGACAAAACTCAAGTGGAGGTCCTTAGGCCATTAGAAATAAGAACTTGCTCTTTCTTTACCTGAATAATATATTATGGATTAGTATTTTATAATTCCATTCACTTATTACCCAAACTGTAGTTCAAGTCCATGAGATGCATATGACTGAAATTTTAAGAGCAGATGATGGAAGCATGTTAATGGGAAAGCAAGTTTAAGCTTGGCTAGATTGTAGGGAGATTTAGGAGACATATATCTAGGTTTATATTACTGATCCTCAAGTGGGGGATATTTTAGCTGTACCTCACCACCACCAGGGGAAACTTGACAACAAAAGGAGGAACTTTTTATTTTCACTGCTTGGAGTTTACACTTGGCTTGCTGTGGATAGAAACCAGGGATGCTGCTAAACATTCCATAATACTGGAAAGCCTTCCATAAGGAAAACGTCTCTAAGGCACTCTGGCAAGAAGTTAAGAAAACTTGTTCTAAAGAAAAAAATACAGAAAACAGAGTGAAGAGAGCAGAATCAGAGCAAGCAAGAATATACAAAACAGAAAGCAGTTATGGGTCACAAAATAACGGGATGTCTTCTACGAATTCCTTTCTGAATGTATGAAAGGAGATCCACCAGATATGCACGTGTCTTTCTGGGGCAGCATTTCCAAGGACACTGATCTACTAGATACTATTTTACTTCTTATTTCCCACTGTTAAATTTGATACTGACTCTGTTTCACTAGGAACACATGCTTAGCGGGTATGAATAACATCGAGGTGAACATTGGATGTTGCGCCTGGCCTTCTTTGGTTTGAGGATAAGAGATAGGTATGGCTGCAGATGGAATCACTTTGGAGGCTTAGGTGCCTCAGAGAGCCCTATACTCTCCTTGTCTGGAGGGCAGAGTGACACTGTCCCAGTTCCAGCATGGCCTAAATATACTTTATACTAGTAGCAACCCCTGAAGGAGGTGACTTTGGGTCTATGCTTTTCTGAAATAGCTGAATACTCTTTCACATATTTAAGGTTTTCATGGGCATGATTGCCCACACAGAAGTCATTGAAATTAGCTTATCAACCTTTAAAAGCCAGCACACTCTTACCAGTGTAATGTAAATGTTCAAAGCACCATAATTTTACAAAGTTCTATCTTCTACGCCTCTTATTATGAAGTACCCTTTAACTGGTGGGTAAAAAGTTTTCATAGAGGAATCCATTATAAATATACTTATCAGTGAAATGAATCTCTTATTTTTTTACAATACAGGACAAAATATTACTAATCCTGAGGGTTTGAAGACTACTAAATATTCCCAGAACACACAGAAATAGTGGTAATGAATCTTGAATATTTATGATGTTAAAAGTGGAAGAATAAAACTTTAGTTTTAAATAATTGAACAAAAATGAAAACATCTTCCTGCATTGGGTCAGTATTTATCCATTCCTGCAAGTTGAGGAAGAAGCCTGTTTTTTCCTGGCTCTCCTCTCTATCTCCTTTGGCATCCAGGTTTCTTTCCCCTGCCATGTGCCAGCCTTGGAGAGAACTTCTACTGCTCTAAATTGTATTTACTTCTCTGAATTCCTGAGCCTTGATACTAGCTTCTGTGGGAGCTCAATAAATATTCATTGATGGAGATGGTAATGCGTACTAGACTCTCTTCTTTTTGGCTCTCTGCTTTCTGACTTTAATCCAGCCATTTCCTTCTCTTTTCCCTGGGGGAACTGGCAATCTGTTTAAAGCATGTTTGCACTTTGGAATCAGGAAGCCAGCATAATTATCAGCTTCCAGTGATCCCTACATTGTCAGTTAATTCTCAGGTCTTGGCATTTTCTGTGCTGAGTTTATACATAAGTGACCCTCAACTGGGGGAGTATTGCCATGGAAGATTTATTTCAGGGATGAAAGTATGGCTAGGAAGACTTTTTATTTGTCAAAATAACATGCTCTGATCACAGTTGCCTAAAATTTTCTTCTCATATACCCATTTAGTGGATTATAAACTATCTCTCCTTTAGAAACACAATTCAGATGAGCTTTGAATGAATCTAGTAATTAACATGGACAAATGATTTTGTATAGGTCTTAATTCTGCCAGTCATTACCTGTGATTACTGTATGAAAGTCATTTCATGACATTGAGACTCTTATTTAGAAAGAGATAGAGCTATAAAAGAATATATCTGTTTTTCATTTTTCCTAACATTTATAAAATGGAATAAAAATTACTTTTATGCAGATAAAAAATGTACTTATGTTCAAGCCATAATTTAAATCTTTGTTTGAATGAATAAAGCAATAAGATGCTATAACTATTTTATAGATGAATTTAAAGAAAATAAATATTCCTAGATGTAGAGGCATGAAATAGACATACAACTGTGTTGGGGACCACTAATTCACAATGGCTAAATTTGCATATTTCCCTAAAGGATAAAATGGTATTATCAATACTATCCATTTGAGATGCCCCATTAGCTCTTCAGGGATGGGTGATGCCTGAAGACTCAAACCAAAACCACGAAGTCTGAAAACCACTCCAGGGCAAGATCCTCTTTAGCATAAGACCATCTCTGCCCACTTGAGTCATCTCAGGATTACACTTGCCCACTGAGTCTTAGGGCTCTCAGTCTTCTGTGAAGTAGAAGTCTCTCACTAGCCCTGCCTAACACTGTATACACCCATTAAATAGTGACTGTTTCAGAGTCTCACTTTCTTGGCCCATCTAGAGATAAAGACTTCCTAGTCCCTCATCATGTATTGCTAAATTTGCCTGTGTTTCTTATTATATCTTATCATCCTAATAATAGGCAATCACAGCTCTTAGCTGAGTCAGGGATATAGACAGAGCCCTATCTAGCTGTTTCCACTATGGGAAAGTCAACTGCCCACGAGCTTTAAAATATTTATATGTCTATATATAGGATCCCCCTTCATTGCTATCAGGAATTTACAATTTAGAGAGTTGTAAAATGCAAATTCAAGTAATTCTAAAGATGTGTTCTACATTGTGCATGGCTTTCCATTAAAACATAAATTGTCCTTATTTTACATATTAGGAACTAAGTGTTATGTGTGATTACAGTGCATGTTTAATTTTATTCAATATTTCTCCTAAAATCCTAGTTCTGTTAGTTTTTCCATAGTCTCAGAATTCAAGCAGCATAATATATAGAATAATCAGAGTAGGATTTGCTCTTTGTTCTGTGACCTGTTCCCAACAGGATGATATATAATAGTTTTGATGTGAACTTTCTGCCCAGGTGCCTTTCATTTCTATGACTTGTATTAAAGTAACTTTTCAAGTATCCCTGCTCTCATTTGAGGGAGAGTGTCAATCTGTCAAAAAATAAAAATAAAAAAATAAAAGCAGCACAGCATTATGTGACAGATCTTCACTTTATCTGGATCAATAATCAACGTTCAGAGTCTTTCCTGCTTCCAGCTAACTTTTATTATGGCACCTGCCCCAGTGCTGCGGAGGAACTCACTGTGTCTCTTGTTTCACTAACATTACACTTTCTCCTTCTTGACAATTCGCTTAGCTATATTGACTTCTTGATTTAAAGATGTTTTCCTTCATCTTCCTTCTTTCCTATTTCTATTTGACTTCAGTGATTTTAACAAAAAGTCAACACTTCAAAACAGATCAAACTCTACATCGATGTATTCTTGCCATTAATTTTTAATGAAATTCTAAATAAGAGATAAGATTTATGATAAAAATTTACACAACTCTGGCAAATCTAGGGGCCTATGTGTGTGCATTGGTCTGAGGTGGGATAGGTTATCGGTGCTCTTTTAGAACAGCATTATAATTCGATACCATCACTATTTTAAATAATAATTTTCAAGAAATCCAGGGCAAAATGGGCTTTGAAATTGTAAGTGCCAGTATTACATTTTTAAGCTTAGATGAATAGTTTTTCAAACAATTCTTTATTTGATGAATAGGCCTTTATCCATGTTTATTTTTCAGGTTTAATTCATTTAAAATGTCTTGTTTATTCTCTAAAAGTTCGAGTGTAGGATTTTTTTTTCAAAGTTGATTTCTAATTTAATTTTCAGATCAGAATTGGCTGATGCATTCATTGCATAAGACAATACTGGCAACACAGTTGTGCTTCAGGGAGAATTTTATTGGACTCAAACCCCATTGTTTGGTCACAATGTAGTTTTAATAACTGACTTTTTTTCTTGCATATTGTAGAAAAGTTTCAAATAAGGATATGTGAAACTCAAATGTATCAGCCATAACTTAGAACTACAGTGATAATATCTATTCATTACTACCTGTTTGTAGTACATAATGACTACATTTATTGTGGGGAGTTGGTGCATAGTACATTATAATTCTTTTTTCACTCCCTTCCCTTTCATCACTATCTGCTCCTTCCAACTCTTGATCCCTCTCTGATTTTCTATGATTTTATATGTAGGAAAAAAAGAAACAAGTTGTTGTTCTTATTTATGCTATGTTTCTAAATAACAAAAGAAAATTTGATTAAAAAATACTTGTGTTAAGTTTACATAATATAAATTTTGCATGACACAAATTCTTCATAAAAACAGAAAGAACTAGATGGATAGGAAAATTTGTGCATTTTTTTATGCTTAGTTCGAAGAGGAAGTCAATGCTTGTGGAGAAGTGTGGTTGGATAAGAAAGTGTAATCTAATGATGTTATGGATTATATTGAAAACGACTCTTTAAAGTGCTCTGAGCTGAGACTTTTAGAAAAAGATTCAACTATGTGGTTGCTACAGCTAACCTGCTTTTAGGAGGTAGTGCATGTTCTGGTGCACACAGTTCATGGAGGCGTTACCTTAGAAGGGTATATAAAACTTCTGGGCTGCTCCCTTCTCTCTTTGCTCTTTGGCTGTCATGATGAGGACAGCTTTCCTCAGTTATGTCCCTCTGCCATGCCATTTTCTGCCTTGCAACCAGCTGAGCAAGAATTATAACCACATGTTCCAATAATCCTCTCCTCCTTTAAGTTGGAGATATCAGTATAATGATTCAAAAATAAGACAATGATTAAGGCAGATTTTGGTATCAAGCACACATCATTGTTGCTATGACTACCTTCATGATGTGGTTCAGAAGACTTTGGAATTTGGTAAGTGTTTGGAACCATTTGGAAATATGAGCAAGAGAAGCCCCAAATACATGTAAACTGAGCCTAATGGGAGATTCCAGTCCAATCTCTGAAGACCAGAATGCAGATAAAAATGGAGTAGAGACAAGATTCAGGAAGATTTAGTTGGGAACCAGGACTCTTGAGCATTTGGGTTCTAGCCATATGTATTATGCTCTGGCAGAAAACTTGTCTACATTTTGCTTGTTTCCTAAGATTTTGTGACAGACTTATCTTAAGGAAGGAAGATTCGTTAATCTGTTGAAGAAAATTTCAAGACAGCTCAATGTTGAGGTTATAACATGGGTATGTTTGGTGGTTTTTTGTCAGCTATATATTGATAATTAGGAGCCAGTGTCACAGCTGCATAATTTTCAATTTTTTGAGTATCCCCAAAAATGTAGCTTTTGTAAGTTGGAGCAGTAGAGAGCTTGGTTGCTGAAAATATTAGCATTAAAGAGAAGTCAATCATTTTGTATCACAAAAAAAGGAAAATGCTTTTAAGACATTTCAGAAATCTGTAAGATCCTGCCTTCACAAGTTTAAATATGCAAACATAAAAGAATAGTTTTGAAGACACTCCAGGTCATCCTTCCTAGGACATTGATACTCCAGGATTCATTTCACAGTGCTCAGCCACACAGGTAGTTGGGGCCCTCAGCAGCCATGATACAAGGGAGCCTGTTTGCTGCTTGAAGCAGACCTTGGCATCATTCACACAGTGCTGGTTTTACAGCCATGCAGAATGAGAGTTGTTGGGTCAATGAATTTTCCACTTCAAAAAAGACCTGGGAGCCCAGGTGGTGTGCACTTGAAAGGAACGTGCCTGAATCTGTAATTAGGATGAAAATCTATGGAGATATCAAGAAACTGTAAAAGCCAGAGTTATAGAAAGTCTGCGGAAAACTCCAAGTCATTAACAAAACTACCCCAAAAGAGATCATGAGCTACAGTGTTGTATGGGCAGGATTATCCAAGCTGTTTGAAGTTTACTAGTTCTAATGTTTTCCCTATTGGGATTCAATCTTGCCATGCTCCAATTTGCTTCTTTCCCCCTGGTTTTTCTTTTTGGAATGGGAATGTTTATCTTGTGCCACTGTGTGTCAGCATTGTTAAACTTTCATTTGTATTTTGATCAGCAAGAAGCGACTAGGATAAATGTTAATAAACTGGAGGGAAGTTAGCAAAGTTTGTTTGTATAGACTTTTCTGTGTATTATCTGAGATAAAAATTTTCCTTTCCTTCATGCATAAGGAGATTGGATATAGTTTGTCCATTTATAGTTCATATGCTACCAGCCTGATTGAAAATGAGGCAGTATTGAGAGGGGATGGGACTTTTAAGAGACGAGAACTAGTGGAATATTACTGTGTCACAGGAACAATAACATATTTAGCAGAGATAAATGCCCATTTTAAAGAAATGGACTGTCTTGTGAGGCTAGATTAGTTACCAAGAGAATTTGTTTACATGTAATACATTGGTCTCCTGTCAGTTCTCACAAGTATTCCACCTGCTTGTACATGACAGGTTCTATTCTGTTTTCTACCATGTTATAATGTAATTTAAAGGATCCAAGCTCTTTTTGGAAACTGAGTAGATATCAATGACGTGATCTTGGATTTTCATGCTTCCAAAATTGTGAACCAAAAGAGATTTCTATTCTTTGTATTACATATAGCCTCAGGTATTTTGTGACAGCAACAGAAATGAACTAAGAAATTTCTACTGAGAAGTAAGGCTTGTCTGTTGTTTATCTGAAAATGCAGTATTGGCCTTGGAAATGGATAATGGGCAGAAACTACAAGAATTTGAAGGAACAAGCTAGAAAATACATTTTATGTCCCAAACAGAACATGAGAAAGGTGCTTTGGGGAAGACATAAAGAAGAATATGAGTAAGAATAGTATAGAATGTCTTAGCACTTGACTACGTGGACATCACAAGAATCCAAGCTGGGAAGCATGGGAAGTCAGTAATCATATTGATCTCTGTATGTGAATGGCATGGTTATTTCTATTACATTGACTTGTTGTGAATATTTTTTGAAGTCTATGTGGCCATAATTTTTTTTTAACAAAGCATGAACAATTAAGCTTTCTTTTATCAAAACTATTGTAATAAAATATTTATTCAAAAGAAATCCACTAAAATGAGCTTAAGTAGCCTGATTTTGATGTAATCATGATAAACAGAGTAAGAACAAAACAAGCAAACAAATGACAAAATGAGCTTGTTGTCTACTATTGAACTATTTTTTTTTTTTTTTAGTTAAATGAGTATTGAGCAATATTTTAAAAATTTTAAATTTAGGTCCCATTTAAAAATGTACTCTGTTCTGGCAGATCGTTTAATTCTTTGCAATTCTTTTTCATTAAATAAGATAGTTGGAGTCTTGATTAATTTTCTCTTGTTGCTGAGACAACATACCTAACTCCCAAAGATAGAGAGGGAAGGGTTTATTTAGCTCGCATTTCATGCAGTTTCAGTCCATAATCTACTGGCTCCAACGCAGGGGGACGTGGCACAAGGACACCAGCTCAAGACAGCAGAAGACAGCAAAACAATAAGAGCAAAAAGGGCTGAGGGCAGAGCAAAGCTCTTTTCCTTTCTTATACTGTAAGCAGGATATCTGGGCTCAGGTGGATGCAGCGCTCACACCATTTTACAAAGTGAGGACTTTACCCCCTTTCAGTCACTTAGTTAAGCTTCTGGAGTTTTCAGATTGATACAATATGTCAACCATAACAGTTTGCCTATTGGAAATAGTCACTAGTATTTTTATTTAATTTTTTTCCAAAAATAGTAGTTTGTTCAAATTAAACTGTATGCAGATTATAGATATAGGAACAAAAAGAAAAAAAATGTCTATGTAAAGTGGAGAAAGTAGGCTCACAACATATCTAAAAGGAATTTTAATTTTGTTTATTTAATAGCTTTGAAGTTGAAAGGGAAACCCATACAAGACAAATTGTTCTTTTAAAACTTTGCTTTTTGAAAGTGCCCAGCTCTGTAACTGCTTCATGGCTTGTAATTACTTTCTTGACCCTTGACCACGAAAGCATAATTGAACATATAAAATGCCTTGATTGTTCCACTATACCAAGCTTCAAAAACTGATCATCATCAGTCTGTCATTGTAATCGATGATCTCATCATCCTGTTAGCTAATCAGAACGGCCAGGCAATTCTGTCTTGTTTTTTTTTTTTTTTTTTATTTAAGAAGAAAAATTTTTAAAAAAGCAGAAAAAGGGTACAAGTTATACAGAATTTCAAGAAAAAAAAGTAGGAAATCACTAGTTAATGGATTACATATTGTCATCTTAGAAATATTTGTTCAAGTTACAAAATTAAAGCATATAAAGTGGACATTCAAACAGTGAGACTGCAAACAGTTCTGTTCAATGATCCAACAAAACCCAGTAATATCATTGTCTATCTTATACACTTAAATATACATGCAGTTATATCATTTAGAGCACTTTCTTTTCCTCTCTTTTGTACCATGACTATTACACATTTTGGGTTTTATTACTCCCACAGTTCTTATTATTTTTTTTTTTTTTTGGAAGAGAGTAAAACCAAATGTGACAAAACAGAACAGAGTCTGTCAAATCAAAGGGTGGACATAATAGATAATGTAAAAACATAATACAAGGGGATCAACAATAGTTACCATAATGCCTCCAGCTATCTCAAATAGAATTGCCTATATCATCAGTTATAATAAAATTGAACAAAACAGTAAAGAATGAAACCAACAAAACCAAAACATTGGAGCCATTACAGGTCTTCAAAAGTAGATAATAGTCATGCCTTGGTTTGCAACTTCCTTTGTGTGCATTATATAAAAATCGTATACAACCAGAGATCAGGGCCTGATATTTGGGGAATTACCAAGATCAGTGCCCATCTTTGTAAATAAATCTGCCTCCAAACGCTTGGTGTTATTTCAGTGTTTCTAACTGCCATTAAAAAGTGACAACAAAACACACCTGAAAAATAAAAAATAAATAAAACCAGTAATTAAATCATTCTCTTTGTACTCAGTGACAGAATAAATCTGTATTTGTTTTCCAACATGAGGCATGTAAGATAATGGTCATATGTGATCCAAGGATTACAGCCACGCTGAACTAAATTAATTTTTGTACATTCACTCCAGTTTAGTATCAAATGTAAGAAATACAATTTTTGCATTATAAACTTGAATCCACTTTAATATGAAAAATATCCCTATATGAATTTATGTGTTTAAGTTATTATTTAACAATTATTAATGATAGAACACTTGAGATGTCACTCGAATTTGTTACAACACACTTGCCCTGAGACTTCATTCTGAGAATTTATCTATGACTTAATGATCCTAACAGCTTGAGGTTTTGATGTTTTAATGTAGCGTTAAGCACAGATAACTGATATTCTCTGCAAATAACAAAATCCTTATAAATGTCTTCAAATGGTCAGTAAAAAGTCTTCTAAGATCTAAGAAGGGCTAAATACATCAGATATCTCTAAAAATGACCACAACACAAGTGCACATACTGGTACTCATCAAGATTTTGTTTTGGTAACAAACAACACTATAATGTTAGTGGCTTAAACCACTAAAAATTAGTTTCTTGCTTAAACTATGTATATTGAAATTACAGGTGATTTTCCAGGTTAACAGTCTTCCATACAAAAAACAAAAAATAAGCATTGCACCTATATAAAAAGATTTGCTTTCTGCTTCATGAAGAGAGCAAAGAGAATATTTCTTTTTAGATACAACACATTCCACTTCTCAAATTTTGTCACCCAGCTCAACTCACTTATACAAAATTAACATCAAAAAATTCCCTTTTTCTGAAATGAAGGCAGCCTCTTCCTGTGTGGAGTTCTAACATCTACTACAGATGTAAGTTAGAAGAAGTGCAAGCTCTGAATTAATTTCTTCTGCTCCTTATATGCCACATGAAATTCTGCTTAGACTCACTTAATCCTGAATATGCTATCTGTTTTACTGCTTTCAATATGAAACATTATAAAATATTTTAGAAGGCATTTTAATTTGCTAAAACTCCTGGAGTCCGGCTATTAATGCCTCTTTGATTGCTCTCTAGACTTAACCATTGTAAGTAAATCAAAATGCTGTGTGATTCTGAGCATGTGAATCAAGTGCCATTTTTATTACTCTTTATAGTACATTTTTCCTATTAAAGAAAAGAAACAAAAGATAAAATAGAAGCTTGCATTTATCTCCATCATTGTGCTGTATCCCTTCATTAAGATGATTTCTCTTTCCTTCATCTACTCATCTCTAGCAGCAGCAATAACACATATGATATTGTATAACAGGTAATCCTGAATGTTTTGGGGTCATTGGAATTCAGCAACTGCAGAACAGTACATAATATATAAAACCTAAATTTTTTTATTAGGGCTTTCTGTTTCTACAATCATTTTAGTCATCTTCACATTTTTCTCTCCAGTTATTCTCTTTCTGTGTGTTACTAGATTTTTTTCTCTATCACCCAGCTCAGCTAAGGTCTAAGGTCTTCCCTCAAATACTGTAAAAAAATCCATATATTTTAATTAGCATATTAGATAGGCAGTTATCTCTCTCTAGATCCAATCAAGACAAGGTCATTATTTGCATATCTTAAAATTCATTGAACTGTTTCACTAAATAAAGAAACAATCTATTCTAGTTCAAGTTCTAAAGAACCAGTCAGCAAAGATATAAAAATAACAGTTGAGTTTTCCTTAATGCATTCTGTAGTGTGGCCAAAGCCACCGGCGTGGGTCACAGGTTTCAGATGGGGTTATTCCTGTTATTTGTGCTGTATGCCATGTACAACAGGTTTTACAAGATCTCACAGTTGTCTTAGGATTTCTATCTAATACTGGCCACAAACTTTGTTCCTTTCTTCCTCAGTAAATTTCAAAGGCCCAGGAGTTGCTTGTGAGTCATGAAAGCTCCATTCAGTTCAGAAAACTTTGAACTCCAAGTGGCAGGGAACAGAATTGAAAATTTCACAAAAACACCTTTATTCTCAGGGTCATCTCAGTAGGGATGCAGCCATATAGAACTGGAGAGAATGAAAGCTAATCAAGAGCAGAAATCCTTTCGAACAACAACATCAGTTACAAAAGCAATGATTCACAATCAGGATATTAGTTGCGTCGGCTCTTATTTTAACCAAAATGTCCCTTTTGGTTTTCCTTGATGCTCATATCCAGTTCAGAGAAATGTTCCACTAGAGGATTCTTTCTTGTATCTCATAAATAAATCAGCAAGATAAAAATAGCTGCTTGTCTCAAAGCAAAATAAAAGTCAAGGCTAGAGCAATCTTTCTCCATTCCTTCCTTTCCTTCTTAATATTGAGATCTGGCAAAAGCTAGCTCTGAATGTATACAGCATACATCAAAGACCTAACAGGAAGAACAAATTATTCAAGAAGTGCAACATGATTTTAAAAAGGTGTTTACAATGCTCATTAATATTTAAATTCCAGGTTTTAGCCAGTTGCTGTTGATTATTCTTCTTCTAAAAATATTTATTCATAAAAATATTTGAGGACATAATCATTTCTTTCTTGCAAACACACAAACACCGCTTCTGTTTTAAGCAGTGTTAGGGTACTTAGGGCTATGAGAATTTTCTAAAGATAGGTTTTCGAGCTGTGTCTATTGACAAAATCGTCCTGGAAGTTTAGGGGAGTGCTCTATAAAGGAGTTGATGGATATCTCAAGCAAAGAAGCCTTGGTATATTTTATCTTTTATGTTTGTCTGAAATAAGCATTTTTCTTTTCAGTTAAGTGCATGAATTTAATTTGCACATAGATGTCCCTTACTCTTCAACACCTCCTTTATCTCCTTTCTGCTGTTCTTCCAAAAGTCATGAAGTGCTGACATCATGTAGAATATGAGTTTCCTTTTCTGTGACTACCTTAAAACTTTGATATAAGGAACACTCATTTAACATGCAAGATTGATGTGATTTCTCTGCAATCAGATAATATATAACTACATATTCATTAAATTTTACATAAAACTCCAGTAATTAAAGTTGAATGATTTTTGCCCTTATATTCATTTAGTAATTCTAAACTTTGACTACTTAACCATACTATGTTGGCTATTTAACATATGTCTTTTTACTTAGAGTCACAAAAACCATTGGGGAATTTACTTTAAAATGTCTACAACTTTCAACTTTGTCTTGAAATAGGGAAACCTAGAAAGACTATCATTTTTACGGTATGAAAAAAAACTAGGTAATATGTAAAATCATAACCTTCCTGAAACATCAGAGAGCTGGTCTTATAGAGAAAACAATTAAACCAAAATATAAGGAGAAACTCTTCCAAGGAAAACATTAAAATTAATATTTGTCTAAAATTACTAAGGAAGACACAAGTTACCATACAATCCACTAATTAAGGATATTTAGTAAACACAGCCACTTTCTGAAGACTGTGAGACAGCATAAAAATACAGAAATGTAGGAGCCTGCAAACATGTGAAATTCTTTCCACTGCATCAAGGTTACAGAAGGAAAATACCAGTGATGGTTCAAGAGAGAGAATCCTGTTGTCAATTAGTGTGACTGCAGCTGGGGTGGAGTGAACATAAAGTACTGTTTAGACACTAGTTTGTATTTGTGTAGGAGAAAATCTTAAGCTGTAAGGAAAGGCAGGAAACACTCTCATATCCAGGGTACAGATTCATAATTATCAAAAGTGAGGAAAGTCAGGTAGAGAATATAGCTCAGCAGCACAGCGACTGAATGGCAAGTACATGGTCATGAGTTCAATTCCAGGTACAAAAAAAAAAAAACAAAGAAAGAAAATGAAAATTACTCTTTTAGAGGAAAGAAGTTAGAAGAGTGTGTTGGGTTACATTAGTAAAGATCCTCGCTGGGCAGGGTGGCACATGCTTGTAATGCCAAGCATGGGAAGCTGAAGCAGAAGGTCATTACAAGTTTAAAAGCAGTCTGGGCTACAATGTGAACTCAAGACCATCCTGGGCTGAAAAATGATCTAAAAACAACCCTGAACCTCAAAGCATGACCCTATCTAAATTTTTTTTGAAAAAATCTACCAATGAGGTGAAGACCACCATGGTTGAGGAAGACTAGTCCATGAAATGAAGGAACATAGCTCCTGGCTAAGACTGAAGTGGAACCAAGAAACAGAAAATATTGCCTCTTTTGCTTCTCTTCTGGCTTTATAACTGTCAAAGTGAAGGATCAAGCACAAACGAGCCAATGTATCGCATGACAAGCAGGAGGAACGTGAAGATTGTGATGTAAGCACAAAGATTTCATTCACCAATTGAAGGGGCATTATTGAAAGCAATCATCTGCACTCCGCCCTAAACAGGAGACAGTGTAGTATGAATATGAAGACTGGTGATTCACTCAGCAAAACCACAATGAGGAGAAAACCTAAACTTGTCTTTCATCTTGGCTAGTTGTAATAAATCCTTCAAATAAAGGGTGTGATAAAGATGCAGCAAGCCCGTTTCTTAAAAGTAAGATACAACTCAGTATTCATTGCTCTGCTAAAGGTATACATCTTTCCAAAACGTTATGAAATACATGAATGGACAGAAAATACTGTCAAAGTAAAATGACAAACAGAATCAGATGAAAATCTGCCACTAATGTTGGTACAATCAAGTGAGAAATGAAAACCACTAGTAATGTTAAATGCTCTAGTGAAAAAATTCTACATTATAAATAAATGGGCTAATGAGTTATTTCCATAGATTAACATAAATCATAATAAATAATTCAATAGAACTGAAATGAAAAAAAAAAAACAAGAAGAACACTTCAACAAGCTTATCAATAAACGTCAGTAGACTAGACTCTTGAAAAAAAGACTAAAACATTCTAGGTCAATAGTTATCATGTAAATTACAATACAAAGAGAAAAGCATATGACAAAAACAAAATGCGGATTCCAAAATATGTGCAACAGTTTCATTTGGTCTAACATATGTGTAATTGCCATTTCAGAAGAAGAAAACAACAAATGGAGAAAAGATGTAAGACATTTAAACAGACAGAGTAAGGCATCAAAGATTGTATACCAAATCTCAGCTGAGACCAAGTATGGTATATCCCCTCCCACTTACACTCACATGCAGGGACATATATATGCACATACTAAAAATACATTATTAAATACGTGAAAGCCAAAGGTAAATAAAAAAGCTTCATGTAGTGGTACACACCTTAATTATAGCACTTGGAAGGCTAAACAATAGGGTCCCTGCAAGTTCGAGCTATTTTGAGCTACCCAGTGAGTTCAAGACCAGCCTGAACTGTACAGCAAGACTGTACATCAGGACTCAAAATAACATAAAATAAATACAAAGATAAAGAGAAAATTTAAGATTTTTTAATACTAGGAGTTGAACTCAGGACCTTATACTTGCCAAGCAGGGGCTTATGCTGCTGAACTGTATCCCCAGGCCCAAAATTTAAGATATTGAGAGGTAAAAGGCATGTTAAATATAGAAGAACAAAGATAGTCACAGCAGGATTATTGTTAGACATGCTTACATAAGTCAGGAGATGATGTAGCGACATCTTGGTAGTGCAAAATGGGGAGAAAAGAGAAACTTGTACAAAAAATTCTATGTGCAGCAAAAATATATTCAAAATACAGTTTCAGACAAGCAAAAATTGAATAAATTTTTACCATCATTCTTGCTATGTAAGAATGTTAAAAGTAAGTTCTCCAAGTTAAAAAAAAGTATCAAATATGAACTTTTAGCTACACAAAGTAGATGAATGTTCTAAGTGATACAAGTGAAAAGAAATAAAACTTTATTTTTTTATATGTTAGTTGCTCTGAAGGTGATTGCATAAAGTAAAAAGAATATAAATGAATATTAAGTGCATAGCTTATGTAAAAGGTAAAATGTATTGAAATAATGATGCTAATAAAATGAATGGGAAATGAGTCAATTGTTAAATGCAATATTCTGCATATAAAGTTATAGAATATTATTTGAAGGTGGACTGTGATTATTAGAAGATTTATCATGCAAACTTTATAGTAACCTATGAAAGCACTTTAAACACAGATGTAGACAATATTCTTATGGTGTGTAAAATGAAATTATTTAAAATATTTAATTCAGCACTTCTGCTTTGCAAAAAACAAGTAGATATGTGTTTACTTATTTCGGATGCTAACCACAATTTAAAATTTTGGACAATAGAAAGCATTATATATGCATAAGAAGCCTCTGAAAAATGAAGAAAAACACACACATTACTTGAGAAACTTGGACCCAAGAAATATTGTAATGGTGGTTTTCCTGGTATTTCATTTTGCCTCACACATCCTAGATGTGTTACTGAAAAAGATAGGGAATTGGAAACACCACTACCCATGTAATAAAAACAAAGAATCAACAAAAGTCCCACAGCAGTCTGAAGGCTGTAGTGAAAGACCCAGGAATATTGTAGCTAACACGATATAAAACCCATAGTAATTTATCTGTACCAGGCAAACCACATGCCCAACAACTTCAGTGGCAACAAAGATTGAGTGGAAAGTGCAGACTTTCATCTCCTTAAACTTTGATATGGTGTGTAAATGTACACTAGAATGAAATCACAGAGGGATGGGTCCGATGCCTCATGCATACACTTCACTGTCAGTAGAAACCATGTGACACATCCAGAGTTCACCTATATATGACAATAACAATAGTTACACTCTTCCAAAGTGGAATATTGCCACAGGAAGCCTAGAGAAGAGTCAGTATCATTTTTTCCTTTGCCAGCTGTAACAAAGTCAGTGCAACCAGAGCACAGTGTAGACCACACAGGAAATCAGAAGTTTCACTTCCACTCAAAGCAATAAAGAAACCTACCATTTCAAGTGTGCATGGAGTCCAAGTGGAGACCTGGGGATTTGTCTTATCAGCAATAACATAAGGACCCTCCTTCCACTGCCACATTAATGTCAAAAAAGTCAGCTGAAACCTAAGATACAAATGCAATAGTTTTAAAAAACATAATACAAATATGGTCAATATTCAACTGAATATAAATTGTGTTAAGAATCAATAAGATCTCCAACAAGAAAATGAAAAAAAGATAATCACTGAGATATCAGAAATCTCAGAATTATATGCTGCAAATATTAGTCATGACAAAAATGCTCCAGTATGCAATTGCAGACATGCTTGAAATATTTTTTTAAATAGAAAGTCTCAAAAAATATCCAACAAAAAGTACAAGACATAAATAAATAAAATCTAATTGGAAATTTTGAGATTAAAATATACAGTGACATAAAACATAAAGCAACATAAAGGCTCAGTAGATGGAAACCACAAAATGAATAACAAGAGGAACAAATCCACACATTGAAAAATAGAATAGTAGACACTAACAAATCTGAAGAAAAGAGAAAATAGCCAGGCTCAAAGAGTGGAGAGAGCCTCAGGAATGTGAGGGGCAGTAGAAATTTTTAACATGGGCAGAGCACTGAAATAACAGAAGATTATAAAGAATCGGGGAATGAAAAAGTCAAAGAAAACTTCTTAAATTTTGAAACAGATATAAAATCTACAGATTTGAAAAAAGAAAGTCTAGTTATTACAGGATAAACACTACAAAATTTACACTATGACACATAGCAATCAGATTTTCTAATACAAATAACAGATAAACAATCGTTGAAAGCAGAAGAGACAGATGAGGTCTTCCTTGCAGGAACATTCCTCATAAGAAACCAGGAAAACCAGAGAAAGTGACACAATATTTTTCAAGCCCTGAAGCACAAGTGACATCTAGAATCCTATGTTTAGAGAAAATACCCTTCACAAATATACTGAAGATCAAGAAATTTCAGATGAAGATAAATCAAGATTTAAAAGTATATAGAGGAAATTATTGAAATATGTATACCTAAAGTATACATTCTTTCCCATGAAGACTTACAATTTGTGTAAAAATCTGATGTGCCTCTAAAAATATGTAGAGAAAACTTTTAAGATGTTATATTATAAATGGAGATGATCAGAAAAAAGGAAAATAAGATTTCTACATTTCATTCAAACTGATAAGATGGCATAATCTGCAAACTATAATGGTAATTCTGAGATCAACCCTTATAGAAGGTATAAAAGAGGTATCAGAAGAGTTACATGTAAACATAAATAGTTTTAATTAATGATCAAGTAACAAAATGCAAGACATAAAAGAAAAACAGTGAAAAAATGAGAACAAACATCAAAAAGTATATTACATTATCACTCTGAAGAAAAACACAGTCTTCGAAGTTGTGAAAATATACAAAGTAAATAATTTTCTGGCTCATAAGAAAATAAATAAGTGAATGACTGAAAAAATGAGTGTTTCCAGCCACAATAGATAAAGTTATCTGCGTATCTATCAGACTAATATACAAATACTTGACTATTGAAAATGAACAAATCTAAAGAAAAGCTACTCTAAGTTACCTGGATTTAAGTGAAAGTCTAAAGAAATGATCCAAAATACATGAATATGAATGAAAATGAAAGCACAATAGTTGTCATACACCCTGTGGTCCACAGCCAAAGGAGTACTGTGATAGACACATAGCATTAAATATACAGTCAAAAGGTAGAAAATGTCAAATTGATAATTCAGGCTATTACAACGTTTTGACTGAAGTTGACAACAAAAGTTGTCAAATAAGCAGAAGAAAGAAAATTACAAAAATCAGAATAAAATAAATGAAATTAAAAATAGAGAAAATCAATGAAACAGAGTTGTTTCTTTTAAGTAACAGTTATATTGACAAATGTTTACCATAACTGACATGGAAAAATAAAGAACACAGAAAAATAATGATATAGGGGATGTCACTATAAATCCTGCAGACATCAAAAGACTTATAAAGAAATTCTATGAATGATTCTACAGATATAAACTTAAAACATAGGTGACTTAGAACAATTCCTTACAGGCAGAAACTAGCACAAGTCAGACAAAATGAAATGGATCTCTTACATAGACCTGTAACTATAAAAGATAGAAAATAAATAAAGATATAAAAACCCTAGAAAAGTAATCATACAACTTTATATAATTGACACTTTGTAAAATGTTCTATTCAACAGTACTAAATACACTGTTTATCAGGTACATATGGAATATTCTACACAGAAAATATTATGAGACCAAAAGTATTCACATATTATTTTGAAAGTGAAACCATTTCAACACTCAAAGGTTATGATACCATTGCTTTATCAATAGTAAAATATAGTTTTAAATCCCAAGAAATCATATATATTGAAAAAACATGTATAGATTCACTATCTTTCTTATTTTGCGGCTTTATAGATATTCTTTATGATTTGACTGAGTGGATTTTAAGACACAGTGTTTTAAATATTCCTGTAAGAAGAATAAAGAAATTATAAGTAGTGTTTGCTAAATCTTAAATTTTGCAGAATAAATCTGATTGGAGAGACATGAAATTAAATATCACAGAGTTGAATTTGGGATTAATGGAGTAGAACTGTTCCTGACAAATTCTACTTTAAATTTAGCAAATCCAAAGCAAGTGAGCAACAACGAACACCCATTAAAATCTCCTCATGTACGTGGAAAACATTTGGACAGTAATAATTTTAAGATGGTGTTAGGATAGGTTTGTGCCATTTAGAGTTGGTAATATTCCACTAAGTGACCAGAGCACTTAGACTGTCTTGAATGCTAGTCACTTAGCAGGAGACTGAGAAAAGTTAACCATGAGCGATGGAAGCAAGAGTTTAAATCACTGACTAGCTTGGCCATTAAAGCAGCGTCCTCAGGAAACAGATCACTAAGCTGTGAGAACAGTTTAAAAGCTTACACAACAAGTAGGTAAAAGTAATAAAGAACTGCAACAAAGGAGATATAATTTGTCAACATTAATGTTAGTGCCAAGAACACAGTAACTAAACAAAAAGAGACAATATCTGAATAAATAGTGCCTGAGAATTTGTACAATAGAGAAAAGAATTATTAATATTCAATGTTTAAAAGTTTAAGACCAGAAAATATGGCTAATTGGTAACATGAGCTGTAGTGTGATATGATACAAAAGTAAAAAAAAAATTATATCATCAAAAATGGAAAAACATAATTTTTTGCACAGTTTAGCAACACTTGACGCTATTGTGGATTGAAGCTGAAGTCTGTATATCACATTTTTCAATGGCTTTGGTGATGTCGCCCTTTTGTTTGCTTGAATATTTCAATGTTATTTAAAAGCTCAAAATTTAGAATTGAAGCAAATAGTAATGTATTCAGTTAATGAACAACAATTTTTATTTGACATTAATTTTATTCTCATTTGTGTTTAAAGTATCATGACAAAGTGAAATCCCTTTGAATTTATGAGTGCAGAAGTGCTCAACTGGGGAACAGTGATGAGCTAATTACAATTATGTTAGATTACAGTAAAGGAATGGAGGGGTACTGGCCTCCATATAGATGGATACCATATATACCATATACACATAGCTATCATTTTATAAAAGTTTGTACTATTATTGATAAGAGATCTAAAACAGAAGAAATTACTTCCACTTTTATTTCAGATAAGATATAATAACAAACTATCTGAAACTCGTATTATAAACATAAAAACAATCTGATTAAGAACAATTTCTTAAAATGCATCAGCAAATTGAGCACTTAGTAGTGAACCTTCATGGCTAAAAGTGGCTAAGAGAGGCAGGAACTCAAGTAAGTAAGTAGGGCTTTTCTCTGTGAAATTTCTCTGAGAATTTTCCTTTGTGAAATTAGGGGCTAAATTGGAAGATCATGGAGCTTTAGCTTTTAGTGGCGTCAGAGTTTGCAGGGCAAAGTAGGAAAAATGCTTGCTTCTCTGAAGAATTCACAAAAGCAAACTGTTCTTGGCACCTGTTTCGCCCTAAAATATAGAACCCTCCATGTAACAGTAGATCAGAAATAAACCTGGCGTGTCAGTGGGGTGCAAAGGGATTATTTAAATCAAAACAACATCCCAAGAGAAGGTAAAAAGCCTTTCTCAGAAATAATTCATGAATATATTCATGACTAAATTCTATGTATATAAAACTTCAGTTTTTAGAGCCCCACTACTCTAAAGACCCTGAGGAAAAAAATCAAGCAGTTTGTTAGTGTTCTCATGTTTCAACAAGAAGCAAGTAAGCCCTGGAAGGAACCTATCTTCCAAACTATAAAGCTTTCTCACAGACTGCTTCAAAGAGCCTGGATCTTTTCAGCTAAAAAAAAAAAAAAAAAAAAAAGTAAAATAAAATAGAAAAAGCAAAAATCGTTAATAAGAACCAGCAGAGAAAATTACAAAATCAGATGCTGATATTTGCATATATTGTAATTATCAAATGCAAAACATATTTCTGAAATATACATAAATCTAAAAATTGCCTAGTTGGTCCTCCACATCCTTTGTTTCAATAGCTGCAGATTTAACCAAAAGAAAATCAAAAGCAATATTTAAAAATCGATCTGGATTGAACATATATAGACTTTTTGCTTGTCATTCTCTGATTATGTAGTATGAAATCTATTTATGTAACATTTACACTTAATTAGGTATTAGAAGTAGTCTAGACATCATTTAATATATTTAATAATTGCAGTTTATATTCAAAATGTCCTGCCAAATCTCATGTTCAGAGATAGGGCTGGTGAGAGGGACTGGTCCCTGGGAATGTAACCTGAAATGGGGTAGTCCTGTCACTCCTTTTTCCTCTCTTAAGAGGCTGGCTGCTGTGAGTTGAGTAGTTTTCTTTCCCATGCCTTTCCACCATGCTGTTTTGGCCTTGGCGCTCTCTGACTATAGACTGAATCACCAAACACTTCTTTTTCACTCTGATTCCCAACTACCTTGGCCTTGAGCAGTATTCTTCTCCCATAGTTTTCCATCATGCTGATCTGCCTTAATCCCAACCAACCATGGACTGAATTCAGAGCAAACCATAAGCCAAAATCAAGCTGTCTTTTTCTAAATTGTGGTCATGGGGTGTTTTGGTTTAGTGATGAAAATGTGACTAATACAAAAATGTACGTTAGTCTGTGTTGGTATATAAGGGACTTGAGCTTCCTCAGATTTTGGTATCCACAGGAATCCAAACCCGTGAAGACACTGAGAGCAAGTAACATAGGTAGGTTGAGTGGTTTAGTGACAGTGAGACCCTGTCTCAAAGTAAAAAGATTTTTAAAAGACTGGTATATAGTTTAGTCTGATGACCCAGGATTCAAAATTGAGTACAATAAAATATATAAAATAAAAATCATAATGGATTTTATCAGTACATGAATATTAATTATTTGGAAAAATATCTAGAGAGGAGCACAATGAGGAATAGATAGAAAAAAGTAAACAAAGAATGATTTATAAGAAACAATACTTGGGAATTATTTTAATATGTTTGAGTTACTGTGTGACAAAATATTATATAGATTGGATGGCTTAAGAAACAGATTTTTTTTTTCTTCTACTTATAGTTTCAGGTTCAAAGTGGCAGCAAACTTTATTTCTGCTAAGTGTTCTCTCTGTGACTTTTAGACAGTTACTACTTTGTTGGTATGTCTTCATATTATAATGAGAGAGAGAGAGTGAGAGAGAGACAGAGAGACACACGGAGAGAGACAGAGAGACAGAGACACAGAGAGACAGAGACAGACAGAGACAGAGGCAGAGAGAGACACAGAGAGAGACACAGAGACAGAGATGCACACAGAGAGAGAGAGAGAGAGAGAGAGAGAGAGAGAGAGAGAGAGAGAGAGAGGCAAAGACAGAGAAAGCAGGCAAAGTCTGCATTCCAGTGTCTATTCTTACAAGGGCACTATTCTATCAGGCTGATTTTATGCCATAACCACATATAAACCTAATTACTTCCTAATCTCCATCTCCATATATCATTCCATTTGGAGTTAAAAACTTTAAAGTGTAAATTTTCAGGGGCAGGAAAATAGAGCACAATTCATCTCAGAGTAACATTTTAAAAGAACTTATTAAAGACAATGTTCTCAAGCATTCAGAAAGCCAAAGATCCAGTAAAAAATTAAAAATAAATGCTCACCAAGGCACATCCAACAAGGGGAAAGGTCTTTAAAACCTCCAAAGAACAAATATAGGTAATCTAAAAAGGGTAAATATCAGACTGACAGCTGGCTTCTAAACCAAAATTATAGAAATCTGAGAACAAATGATGTAAATATAGTAAGAAAAATTGTCAATCTAGAATTCTGTGTCTAAGTATCTTTTGGAAACAAAGAAAAATGAAGCCCTTTCCAAACCAAAAGAGAAGTTTCTAACATTTATCATTGGAACTACTAAAAGATAGAAGGAAAGTTATCCCTTGGAGAAATACAAATTTATGTTGGAAAAATTGGTGAACATATGCATGAACCTGAAGATAATGTCTAATTCAAGGGTCAATGCAGATCTAAGACAACAAAATATAATACAGCATGTACCTTTACTAATTATAAATGAAGAGCTCTATAGCCCTGAAAATAAAATAAAGCCAAAAGACTAAGTTTGTTAGAAATTAAATGCACTTTACAAAAATCTAAAATATTTAGCAATAGAAATCAAATCTGAAAACTCAAAATTAGAAAGGAAAATAGGAAAAGAAATCAAACTAAAGTTAAAAAACATGACACATAAAAATCAAAGAGACTAAAAATTAAAATGTAGCAATAAATTTGAATATAGTAATAAAACATACATAAGTAAAGTGAATGAATCACTCTACTTAAAAAGGGATTTCCTGGATAATTTTAAAAGCAAATACTTATTATAAAAAGATAAGAAAGTTAAAAATGCTGAAATTTCAAAAAGAAAAACATGTTATAATCATATTGTAATTAACAATTATATTAACAATGGATGAAAACTTTGAGGCAAAAAAACCCCAAAACAAACAAACAAACAAACAAACAAACAAAAACCTAGGAAAAAAGAGACTCTCAAAATACTGTATCTTACAGAGTCACCAGAAACAACAATTCACCAGATAAATTCTCCATTCTATACCTGTGTAATATTCATGAAACAGTGTTTCCATGGAAAAATAGCCACATGGTCTTCCATATTCCTATCTACCAAACAACAAAAGTAGGACATGGTAGACACAAGTGAATGACCATTTTTTCTTGATTGGCATACCTTGTGGTGCTTATTGAAAGTACAGAAAATTTTATTGGAAATTCCGTGAAGGTGGAAGATTTGGGTAATATACAAATTTAATCACCAAAAAGAAAAATTCTTGCCTTTTGGTCCATACTGACTTTTAATTCCATTTTGGTGTCAATAAGCCATGAGTGTTTTACTATTGTCACTATTAATATGATTTTCTTTCCTGGTGCAACGTAAGACAATGAAGGGAATTCTAGTATTATTAATGAATAAATATGTTTCATTACTCTTTTTATTTATTGTTAAGAAAATCTTACAATATTCTTTCTTTTTCTGAGGAGAAAGTCAGTTTTGGAAGGTTACTGTTCTTGCTGTCCCTGCAGAGGTTATCTGAGACTCTAGAAAATGTTTAGAATCTTTGTACATCAAAATCAATAAACCCACAACATATGTAATGCAAAAGTAAAGTTATTGGTGTACTCTCTGATGTTTGCACAATGGCAACTTTGCCTAAGGACACATTTCTCAGAATATATTCTCATTATACGCAGTGCATGACTGTTTTTGTTTTACATGAGAAATACTATGTGGTATATGTGACTCCTTCGTCTAATGACCCCACCATTAATCTATTCATATATGGAAACTGAAGCACTGTAGCTGAAATTTAGCTTTAATATTAAGTGTATGCCCATATCACTAATTGCCCTTTTTTTTTTTTTTTTTTTTTTTTTTTTTTTTTTTTTTTGTATAAACAGAAAAGACTCCATGTGAGAGTAAATCCTGACTTTGCCCGGGGTCAATCAGACCCTGCAGGGAAGGCTGATAAGCAGCAGTGGTAAAGTGCAACATGGATGATTTGAAGATGTGCAAAATCCCTGATACTTCTGGTAAATTCCCACTTTTATTTCAAATTATTTGAAAAACAGCACTATCCTATTGTAAATGAATTCATCAAAACTGAGATGCTGTCAACAACTGAATGTTAAGAAAATGATGTCTCTTGTCTAGAATATTCTGCTTGGCATGAATATGGGTGACATCCAGACTGTGCATATATCTTCTATTCAACTATTCTATTTGGAAAATCTCTCTCTCTCTCTCTCTCTCTCTCTGTCTCTCTCTGTCTCTCTCTGTCTCTCTCTCTCTCTCTCTCTCTCTCTCTCTCTCTCTCTCTCTCTCTCTCTCTCTCTCTCTGTCTCTCTGATCTTTGAAACTCTGTTTCACAGCAGCAGTATGAAACAGAGTAAATTTAATTTTCTGGTTTTCTTCACTTTAGCTTGTGTTACCTTCAGTGGAAAAGTTATTCCATTTTTTTGTTTGTCTCTGGAATGTCTGAAGATGAATTGCATAGTATGTGATGGATAAATATTAACAATGAAGACTGAAAAAATAGAAGGCCTGAAAGGACTGCTACTTGCTACTGCTACATTCTCCAGGGGAAATATATAGAGTGGTGGAAAAGGTGGACACTGGTAGCCTGAAGGGGACATGGTTCATATCACAAAGGAAATGTTTTATCATCTGGAAAATTTTTCCTCGGGACTTGTCTACAAGTAGGGACAATTTTATTATTGTGTGAGGTTACATGCTTAAAAAGCTTTCGTTTTGTTTAAGGTTTGCTTCTCTTCTGATAAAATTTTTATTGCTTTTTAAGAAGGGGAATTTTGTTGTCATTTTTCATCAGATCTTATACTTTTTGACTCACAGAACTCTTCAGACTCTCACATAGTTGTAGCACCTTGAGAGCTGCAATCCCAAGCAAGGCCTTCATTAAAGTTGCTGTGGAAAATTACAAGATTTTTAACTCAGAGCACCACCACTGATGCCACCTGATGAGCTTCTTCCAAAGCTAAGTTGAATTGACAAAAGAATTTTCAGTTTTTACACACTATAGCAAGAGTCTAAGAAAGAAAATTGGTTTCTTTTACCCTTAGCTGGAATCTATCCTAAAAATACATTTAGTAAGGAACAAGAGGAGCTCAAATTAAGTAAAAATTGCATATAACTTATAGATGACTTTTCAGATATGCTGGTCTTCAGGTGGCTGAACTGCTGCTTCTTACCATGCTACAGTGAGAAAAAAAAATTGTTAAACTGCTAAGAACCACCCATGCTATGATTCTAGTTTTATAGTTTACCAGGAATCTGACCCTGTGCAAGTTCTGCAGTCTCCAGTTTCCTTAAGTGAATGATCGTGATTTGTGCAGGGCTCAAGGCTGTCAACGAGATTGTGTGATTTAGTACTCAGAATAAGATTGTAACCATTATATTGCTAAAAAGTGTAAAAGAAAAATGTGGTGAATGCATACATTTTAAAACATTTATTACAGTAAAGACACATTGCTATCAATTTCTCTCAAAATACTCTTCCTTGATTCAAACACATACATCCAATCATCCTTGTCACTTTCTGAAGCAGTTCTAGAGGTCTTCTTTTGTGAGTGGCTTTAATTATGCTGCTGTGAGTGCCTGGATATTCCAGTCATTTATCTTTCATGGTTGTTACCTTTCAAACGTTCCAAACTGTTTACCTTTCAGGATTGTTTTGTTTGGGGGAGATACAGAAGTTGCAGCGTCCAATTCAGTGCATAAGGCAGATGAGGACACACCCGAATGTTTTTAAGAGCCTGAGCTTATGCTGCCTGGTACTTTGGAGTAACATTCACTGTGTTTTTGATCATGCTTTCTAAAGGCACAAGTGAAAACTTCTAGAACTGCTTCAGAAAGTGGAAAGAATAGTAGGATAGGTGTTTCAATGTGAGAAGAAATATTCTGAAGAGTTGTAATAATGAGATTCTACTGCAATTTTTTAAAAATACTTTAAACATTTGCCATTTTTTATCCCTTTTATATAATGAACATTCAGGAAAAGAATTAATTTTTATTAATACTGAATTAGAAGTGGTTAAGATTTTCAGAGTGTGAGGGGAAGGGTCTGATCTTATCTGTAACAGATAAGAAGCGGGAAGGGAAGTAGTCAGATAAGTATCTTGGAACACAGTGGTCTGCTCCTAATTCTTAATGTCCAGGACTTATGCTGATTGTAAAAATAAGTGCTGGGGGCCAGGCTGTTTGAGTGATGCTATACCAGAACATTTACTTAAAATTTCTGAAAAAATTTTTTTCTGTTCCTTCTGTTTTCTCTTGATTCAGAGTTAGAAATGGGGTAAGATCTTAAGAGTTTATCACTAACAAATAGAAGCTTAAAAGCCATCTGGTGTTTCCAGGGGCAGCTGGATGATTTTCTCTAAAGGGTACATATTAGGAGCTCTCTGTTACCCTTCTACTTCCTCATACACTGAATCCATAGACCCCTGTCAAGTCTCAGCATGACTGTGCATTTGGAAAGAGTTGTCATTTAGTTCTCTCCCGCTCCAGAGGTATTCCCCACATCCATCTTGGAAAATCAGTGATCTCCCACACCTCTAACTTGCTTGTCCATCAGTTAACGTATTACACAGACATGAAATAGTCACCTGCACCAGAAATCTGCTAGGTGCTTAGAATATTTTAAGCTGGTCAGACAAACTTTCTGCCTCAAATGACTGAAGTATACAAAAAATAAGTAATTTGGAAAATACAATAGATTATTAATAATTCTGATGTTTCTATCAAGAAAACTAAAGGAAAGCTACAATAATAAAAGAGAAACCCGTTTAGATTGAAATATCGCAAAGTGCTGTGCTGAGAAGGGATTTGAACTGAGAGTTAAAGGCTTAAAACAAGCTCACTGCACAAAGGAAAGAGAGAATGATAGGAAAAAGTGATAGCAAGTTCAATTAGCCTAGAACAGGAAAGGAAATTAATGCTTTGAAGAAAGAGAAATAGATAATGTTAGATTCTGTTGACACAGAGGGCAAATAAAGATCAGCAGAACAGGATCATTATGAACATTCTGCCCATAGTACAAGTGTTGTGTTTGAATTTCAATTTGTATGCGAGTCACTGAGGACTTTTGATCAGAAGAATTTACTGGTTTGAATTTCTTAAATCATTCATTGCGGTGTACAGAGCATAATAGAAAGTTGAAAAACTGTAGGCAAAGAGATCAACAGTCATCCATTTCATGAGGATGACAATATTCTCTGCAAGACTGGTAAAAGAAGATGAATATAAACTATTAGATTTGAGAAATACTGGGAAAGTGGAACTCACTGAATTTGGTGATAAATTGTGTATCTCAGTAACAGAAAAACAAGAAGTTCGGAATGAGACCTGTATGCTTTGCATGAGCTGTAAGAGGATAATGGCATCATCAATATCCTATCAAATTTGTTCTCAGAAAAAACCAGGTTAAAACTGTGTCTAGTTACATGAATTTTAAAGGTTTCTGCCTCTAAATATGTCACAAGTGCTACATTTTTTTTATAAATACAATCAACTAAGAAGAGATCAAAAAAAATTTCTCTATTGAGAAGTCTAACTCTTGGATTTTACCAAGCAATGGAGGGAGCAGCTAAAACAACATTCTACAAGCAGGACTTTTGGTATTTCTGTAGCTTTTCTTGTTGATTTGCCATAAATTCACATCATAAGGAATCACCACTATTTTGTCTCTCACTCTATGAAGGTTCTGTTCCATACTTTTTGTCTCTTTCCGCAGTTCACACTAACCAGGCTGTAACCACAGCATGTTTCAATCAGAGTATGAAAGATGGAACAGAAGTTAGGTGGAGTTGTGGATCGGGGAGTGGAAGGTGGTGACCGTATTGTGCTTTGTCTCATGTAAATGTAGGTTTTTGCTTGTTACTGTAAAATAACACTTTTTGCCTGGATAGTCAGGATACATATTGAAATTGTAAGATGCAAGCTGTAATCAAGATGCAATTCTGAAGAAAAATCAGAGTTTAAAGTAAGTTCATTTGATTTTTGATTCTCATGTTTTTCTCTCTTTTTATACTTATTATGTCCTGTACGTAATGGGTTCTCCAATGTTTCTTTAAATTGTGGAACTTTTTGTGTCTCATGTATAGCCATTTTTTTTTTTTTACTTGTACTCCTGGGTAATTTTATCCACACACAGCCCTTTAATGATGAGCAAGCTATATATATGAACTAATAATGAATGTCTTTTTTCAAAAGTCAATCAAGGATAGAAGAACAACCACTGGACAATATAAAATAAAGCCATGAATTAAATGTTTTGATTGAGCTTTTAATAACTTATTCTAAAGACAGGTATGGTGGTCCATGCCTATAATTTCAATAATCAGGAGGCTAAAGCAGGAGGATTTCTGAGAGTTTGAGGCCAGACTGGGCTACAAAGTGAGTTCAAGCCCAACCCCAAAATCTATCTAAAAAAAAAAAAAAAAAAAAAAAAAAAAACCACCACCACCAAAAAATTGTTCTTTGGAATTATTAAACTAATCCTTAGTTCCTTAGTTCTGTCTAGAATATTTTAGAGCATTCTTTTAAAATCATCTGTAATGTTTTAATCCCTGGTTTTATGCTCCTATAACAAAATTTAATTATTAAATTATATTTCAATATATGTTTTTAAATATTTACTATTTCTCTCCTCATGGCATCAACCTATTCAAAGATTAAATATCTCCATTCTCTTGATATCAGATTTAGCTGTCCAGCTGGTAAATGACATTTTTTAGATGAAGTTTTAAGACATGGTTCTGTCAGGAGCTCGCTGTGCCCTAGCCCATGCAGTGTGAGGAAGGTATGGAGTCAAAGATTAATTCCAGCAGTAAAATGAATGAGCAAGAATTAAAAATTTTATTTTTGTAAGACACTGATATTTTATTGTTATTTCCATATACTATCCTTTAAGGTTAGGGGAGTGTACACTTCATTCTTAAAATCATTTATTTATTCCTGGGGGGGAAAATCCTTTTCACTACTAGTAGCTCTTTGTTCATCAATTAACAGGAATTAGGTCAAACACTATCCAGTTTCTCTTGAGATACTTGAGTATGTATGATTTCTAGATTATTTTGTTATTTATGATAATTTTGAAATATTACCAAAAAGTCTAGAAAGAGGAAGAATTAGAAAAATTGTGTGGACTTATCAAATTATCTCTGTTTTCCTAGTTGTATGAAATGAAAAAATAGAATTATAACAATCCTTACACAAAAGACAATCATGATGAAATTAACTAAAGTAATTATCAGAACTTCCATAAAAAGTACTTAGCAGCCATCAGAGAAATGATGCCATTAACATTTTTCTTATCCTCAGAATGATCGATGCCTGAGACATACTTAATCTTCACATCTTTGCTAATAGCTCTACGTCTTTCAGTGTGTTAAACAGCACATATTACTTTTCTAAAAAAAAAATAAAAATAAAATAAAAACTGAGCTGTGAACCTGACCACTTAGAGGAGTGAGCATGCCTCGCTCATAGCCTCAGAGGTGACTAGATGGTCTGAGGTCACCAGAAAGTATGTTGTACATTCTGTCTCATTTGTAGCTCTCACATGATGATTGATACATTTTACTAAAACTGCAATCTCTCTTTAACTTACATGTTTGTAACATCCCAGTTAATATTCATCTTTTCTAAATTATTCAAATATTAATATTTGAAGCATATCATTGCTACTCCTTTTGAAATTACACTTACGTTTGGAAAATAATTCTTGATCTCATGTTTTGGAAAATAGAATATTTACACTAGTTAACGAACTTTCAGAAAGTGGGAAAGAAAATTCTGTGACCTTTTCCCTCTGGTTCCTCTGTTTTGAGTTTTTGGTCTAGTGCTAATTCTTTATTTGACACATGCTATATTCTGGAGATGACTCAGGGGAAACTGCAGTGACTGTTGATATCTAGCCTTGCCACAGTGTGAACATTTCTGCAACGCTACCATTTCTCATGAAGGATAGGTTTTAAATATGTATAGAGCGAGCCACTCTTTGATGGATCACAGCAATGACTCTTTCAATGATAGAACAAGCCTGTCCCAAAGCTCGACATTGCCCTGCTGATGACACTCCAAAACTCTGCTGTCAATAGACTTCTACTTAAAATATAACTTGACTGATGACCTAGACACTGTAGTTTGAAAAATGAAGTTATGCCTTCCACTAAAATGTGATGTTAGAGATTCATCTCAAGAAAATTCTTTCGTTTCTTGTTGCTCAACTATGGTTGATAGAAAAAACAATTTTGTACTAAGTCACAAATGACTCAGCCTAATAAAATGAGGCTTCTTTCAAGTCAGAACACAACACAGAAACACACACACACACACACACACACACACACACACACACACACACACACGTTACATGATTAAGATGGGAATGTTTTATCAAAAATGATGCTAAAACCGTACTGCAGAAATGTATGTGGGTGGGAAGATCTTTTCTGTTTTCTCACCCTGATAACATGGGTACAGTGTTTCTTAGTTTCCTTCTTCACAGATTATGATGCTTTTACCTCGGAAAGTCAGGAGAGAAAGTTCTTTGTGGGTCCTTTGGCTTCTAGGGGCTGATACTCTTATTTCCCCAGGTGTTCTGATCCCCTGGAATTACTTGTTTGTGCCTCATTATGGATTAAATTTTGTCACCTCACAAGGTGTGAAGAAATGCTAATTCCTACTGCCTCAGGCTATGAACATATTTAGAAGTAAAATCATTAAAAATAAAGATGAGTTCATTATAAGTCCTCGATTCAAAATGCCTGATGTTTTTAGAAGAGGACAAATTGATATATTTTTATTCATGTTTCACTCTAAACCCAGTCTCTGGGGACCATTATTCATTCTACTTCTAAAAGTTCAATTCCTTATATTTCACATATCCAAAGTAACTACTGCCACTATACTGTGCATGTATACGCTATGTTTATGTGAATTTGCCTTTGTATATTTTATACTTGAAAGTAGCTAAAATAATGAGTTTTACCTCAGCAAATAAAGTGATGAATCATTTAATCATCGCATGTGTTGAAACATCAAATGTGCAACTATAAACATGCTTATGGATGTACTTATCAACTAAAATATGATGCAACTTTCAGGAAACAGAAAATTCAAGAAGCAAACAGACAATTAAAAAACAATAACAAAAGCAAAATAAATGAAGATACAGGATTTCAAAACAAGATGATAGAAATTTAACAGTGGTTGTTTTATTGCAGGTTGTTTTCCTCAAAATAATTGCTCAGGTTCCCAGATACAAAATGCAAGATTGATCAAACAATATAATTTCCTTTTGAACAGTTTTCATTCTTTTATTATATCTATTTTAACTTTTAGATCTTCTTTACTTTTTAAGTTTCTTACACTAGTGAGACAATATTGTGTTTACACATGCAAATATGATTTATTTCACTTATTAATATGGTTTATAGTTGCATCCATTTACCTATTAAAAGTTCAAGCTTATCATTATTAATGGCTGAGTAGTATTTCATTGTACTCAAATGACACATTTTTAAAAATATGTTCCACAGTTGATGAGCATTTGAGTTATTTACAAGATCTGGATATTACAAATTGTGTAGCTATAAAACACGGGTGCACATATATCACTGTGGTGCGATGTGTTCACTTCTTCTGGGAAAATGCCCAGAAGGGGAATAGCTTGGTCAAATGGAACCTCTAATCCTAGTTTTTTGAGTAATCTCCATATTGATTTCCACAGTGGTGGTACAGTCTACACTCTCACCAACAATGGAGAAAGCTTCCTTTTCCCCAAATCGCTCTACCACTTGTTATTGGTTAATTATTTTATGCTAGGCATTCTTTCTGGATTGAGATGATATTTCAAGCTTGTTTTAAT
This sequence comes from Cavia porcellus, assembly GCF_034190915.1. NCBI lineage: Eukaryota > Metazoa > Chordata > Mammalia > Rodentia > Caviidae > Cavia > Cavia porcellus. The sequence goes on from NW_026947501.1 coordinate 34,091,534, forward strand.
TTTCATTTCTTGAATGGCCAATAATGTTAAACATTTTTTGATATATTTATTTTTCATTTGTATTTTTTCAACTAAGAATTGTATATTCAACCCTGATGCTCATTTTTGTATTGAGTCTTTAAGTTTGGGGGGCCTGACATTTTTTTTTTCAATTCTTTGTACAGTCTAGAGAAAAATTCTTTATCTGAGAGATAGTTAGCAAAAATATTTTTCCTAGTCTGGGGATTTTCTTTCCACACTGTAGGTGATTTATTTTGAAGTGTGAAAACTTTTTAATAAGAGGAGATCCTAGTTGTTTCTTTGATGTACTTCTGGGGCAGTTTGGTTTTGTTTAAGAACTCTTTGCCTACCTCTATGTCCTCAAGATTTCTACATATGCTGTCTTCCAGGAGATTGATTGTTTCTGCCCTAACATTTAGATCTTTGATTCATTTTGACTTTAGATTACTGCAAAGTGCTAGGCATGGGTCTAGTTTAAGTCTTCAGCATGCACAAAGCCAGTTTATCCAACATCACTTATTAAAGAGGGGCTATGTTAGTCCCAGTAAATATATGTAGCTCCCTTTTCAAAGATGAGGTGTCTGAGTATGTTTGTAGTTGTGTCAGCATTTTCTTTCTGTCCCATTGATCTTCAAGTCCACTTTTTGCCTGTACCCTGATGATTTTATTACAGCAGCTTTGTAGTATAGTTTCAAGGCAGTGATTGTAATGCTTCCTGCCTTGCCTTTGTTGCCTAGGATTCCCTTTGCTATTCTAGATCTCTTATGGTCCCATTTGAATTTTAAGAATGTGTTCTTTAGATCTGTGTCATGCTAATGACATTTTGATTGAGATTTAACTCTTTGTAACAGTTTTGGGTTTTCACATTGTTGTTTCTTCCTATTCATGAGCAAGGGATATCTTTCAATCTTCTGAATTGCTTTTCAATTACTTTTTCTCAGTGCATACAAATTTTAAAGTGTAAATATTTTATTTCCTCTGTTAGATTGATTTCTTTTTTAAAGTTAGTGTGAAGGATATGGTTCCCATAATTTCTCTCTCGGTGAGTTTGGGTACAGCAACATTATAGATTTTTTAGTACTGACTTTGCTGAATTTGCTTAGTAAGTCCCAAAGTCTGTTGGTGCATTTTTTTGGGTATTCTATGTAGAGTATCATGTCTTTTGCAAATAATGATAGTTTCATTTCTTACTTTTCTGTCCTTATTCCTTGTATTTCTTTCTCTTGCCTAGTTTTTCCGGCTAACATTTTCAGAAATATATTGAATAAGAGTGGTGATAGTGGACAATCTTATCTTGTTCCTGATTTTAGAATAAAAGTGCTCAGTTTTTGACCATGTAGTAAGATGTCAGCTGTTGGTTTGTCATAGATGTCTTTTATCAGATTGAGGTAAAAACTGTGTAGTTGGATTTTACCTGTTTTGGTTTTTTTTTTTTTTTTTTTTTTTTTTTTTTACCATGAATAAGTGTTGGACTTTATCAAAAGATTTTTATACATATATTAAGATTGAGATTTTTCTGTATATGACTTTTGTCTTTTGCTCTGTTAATATAGTGCATTACATTTATTGATTTGTGCATTTTGAATCATCCCTGTATTACAAGGATTCCAGGTGTATAATCCTCTGGATAGTTTGTTGAATTTTATTTGATAGAATTTTGATGAGGATTTTTGCATCTGTTTATTAGAGAAATTGACCTGTAAATTTCTTCTTTTGGTTGGGTATTTCTCTGGTTTTAATATCAGGGTTATATTTGCCTCCCAAAATGAATTAGGGAGAATTGTTTCCCTTTCAATTTTATTAAAGAGTTTGAAGAGTATTTGAATTAAATCCTTTCTAAATTTCTTTGTCAGCTATGAATCCATAATGCCCTGGGCGTTGTTTTATTGAGAAGTTTTTAATTATGTTTTCAATTTCATTAACTGATATTGGGTTATTCAGAAGTTTTATATCTTCTTGATTTCACCTTTGGTAATTCATATGTTTCTAGGAATCTGACCATCTTCTGTGTTTTTGATTCTATGAAGGTAAAGGTTTTCAAAGTAGATATTGAAAACCTGTGTTTCCACAGAATCTATAGTGATTTCACCTTTTTCCTTCCTTATTTTCTTTCCTTCTTTGGGCAAGGTTGGCCTGGGGGTCTGTCAATTTTATTTACACCTTTAAATAACCAACTATTTGATTCATTAATTACTTGCATTGTTTTCTTAGTCTCAAGGTTAATTTCTAGTCTGATCTTTATAACCTGCTCCTTTCTTTGGGCTTTGGCTTGACTTGTTCTCATTTTCCTAGAAGTTTGAGGTGCATCATTAGGTTGTTTATTTTGTTCTTGTTCTGTTGTCCTGATGTGAGATGTCACCAATATAAATTTCATTCTGTGAACTACTTTCATTGTGTTCCACATGTCTGGTAAGTTGTATTTGTAATTTGATTTTACTGTATATATTATTTAATGCCTTGTTTAATTTTCTCTATGATCCATTGATTGTTAAGCATGGTGCTTTTTAATTTCCATGTGTTTATGGAGCTTTTGTGGTTTCTTTTGTCTTGAATTTCCAGTTTCATTTTACTATGGTCAAATAATATACATGGGATAAATGCAGTTCTTTGCCACCAAAGCTGGGTCAAGAAGATATAAAACTGCTGAATTACCCAATTTCTATTAATAAAATTGAAAATGTAATTAAGTCCTTACCTACAAAGAAGAACCAAGTCCAGAGTCATTTACTGCAGAATTCTACAAGAAATACAAAGAAGACTTAATGCAAACATTCTTCAAATGCTTCAATGGAATCAAAAGGGAAGCAATTCTTCCTAAGTCATTCCTGGAAGCAAATATTACTTTAGTACCAAAACCTGAGAAAGACCCAACTAAAAAAGAGAACTACAGGCCCATTTCCCTAATGAACATATATGCAAAAATCCTCAATAAAATTTTGGCAAACAGGATGCAGCATATCATCAAGAAGATCATACACCATGACCAAGTGGGATTCATCCCATGCATGCAGAGATGGTTCAACATACTTAAATAAAAAAAAAAAATGTAATCCACCATATCAATAGAGCCCAAACTAAGAATCCCATGGTCATTTCTGTAGATGCAGAAAAAGATTTTAATAAGGTCCCACAATCATTCAGTATAAGAATCTTACAGAAGGGGCTGGGGGTTTAGGTCAGCGGCATAAGCACCTGCCTTGCAAGCAGGCGGTCGTGAGTTTGACCCCCGGTACCGATAAAAATGAAAAAAGACAAAACAAAACAAAACAAAGAATCTTACAGAAAATTTGAATAGATGGTCTTTACCTCAATATGATAAACGCCATCTACGACAAACCAACAGCCAGAATCATATTAAATGGCCAAAAACTGAAGGCCTTTACCTTAAAATCAGGCACAAGACAAGGATGTCATTTATCATTGCTCCTATTCAACATAGTACTGGAAATACGAGCCAGAGCAATTAGACAAGAGAGAAAAATAAAAGGAGTAAAGATAGGAAAAGAGGAAGTTAAATTATCATTATTTGCAGATGGCATGATACTCTACATAGAAGACCCCCTAAACTCCATTTCAAGACTCTTAGATATAATAAATAAATTCAGCAATGTAGCTGGATAAAAAGTCAATATTAAAAATCTGTAACATTCCTATACACTAACAACAAAATCACTGAGACAGAAATAAGAGAAGCCATACCCTTCACAATAGCATCCAAAATCATGAAAAGTGGAGGATTTCAGAAAATGGAAAGACATCCCTTGTTCATGGATAGGAAGAATAAACATTGTGAAAGTGGCCATTCTCCCAAAACTGTTATACAGATTCAATGCAATCCCAATAGAAATACCATCAACATACCTTATAGATCTAGAGAAATCACTCCTAAATTTCATCTGGAACCAGAAGAGACCTAGAATAGCAAAGGCAATTCTAAGCAGCAAAGGCAAGGCGGGAAGCATCACAATCCCTAACTTGAAATTATACAACAAAGCAACTGTAATAAAATCAACATGGTACTGAAATAAAAACTGATTTGTAGATTAATGGAACAGATTCAAAGACACAGCCACAACTACAAAAACACTCATCCACCTTATCTTTTATAAAGGGACTAAATATGTTAACGAGAAGAATGAAAGTCTTTTTAATAAATGGTGCTGGAAAAATTGGCTCTATATAATGCTGAAAACTAAAACTAGACCGATGCCTATCATCATGTACTAAACTAAAATCTAAATGGATCAAAGATCTGCATATTAAAGCAGGAACACTAAATATTTTGGAAAACAATTTAGGTAAAAAGTTTGAAGACAAAGGGGTATGTAGAGAATTCATGAACAGGAATCAAACTGCATGGGAAATACTTCCCAGAATCATTAATTGCGACCACCTCTTATTAAATGTTTCTGCATGTCAAAAGAAATTTCCAGCACAGAGAAAAGAAAGCTGACAAACTGGGAAAAAATCTTAGTCAACTGTCCCTCAGACAAAGGAATTCTGTCTAAAACATATACAGAATTCTAAAAAATCAGACCCCTGAAATTCAAAGACTGAATCCAAAAATAGGCATCTGAGATGAATACATAGTTCTCAGATGAAGAAATACAAATGGCAAATAAATACATGAAAAAATTTCATCATCATTAGTCATTAAAGAAATGCAAATTAAAACCACACTGAGATTCCATCTCACTCCAGAAAGAATGGCCAGGATCAAGAAAACTACCAACAACAAATGCTGGAGATGCTGTGCAGGAAAAGGAACACTCCTTCACTGTTGGTGGGAATGTAGACTGGTGCAACCATTGTGGAGGTCAGTCTGGACATTCCTTCAGACTGGAAGTCCCATTTGATCCAGCTGTTCCACTTCTAGGCATATTTCCAGAAGAACAGAAAACATCATACTACAGTGATATATGTGCACCCATGTTTATAGCAGCACAATTTGTAATAGCCAGATCTTGTAAGTGTCCATCAACTGAGGAATGGATAAAAAAAATGTTGTATTTTATTACACAAATGGATTACTACTCAGCTATAAAGAAGGATCACACTGATATAAATCAATGCAGACAACTTGAGACCATACTCATAAGAGAAATAAATCAAACTCACATGTATAAATACCGTATAGTCACCCTAGTGTAAGAAATGGTAAGAGTACATTAGATTTTATGGTTACCATGATTCCCCATTCCATTGTTTTGAAGCCTTATAATGTTTCATTCATTAGTTTGAATGGTTTTATTCTGGTTTGTTTGATTTTATTATCTGTGATGGTATGAACAGCTCTTTTGAAAAAAACAAGACATTATGATCACCATTGCTGATTTAATATCATCTTGCTTTGAAGTCCTACCATGCTTCTGTTCTTCTGTTTCCATTGGTTGTATCATGCTGTATCTTATTATACTTTAAATGTGTGATAGTATAAACGAATTTTTTTTATGGAAAAGGAGATGATATAGTAGCTATTGTTCATTTCTTGTTATTTGGTTCTGAATGCCCTGTTATACTTTCATTCTCTTAAATGGTTGTATACTATTTTGTTATGTTTTATACTATACTACAGTATGTGAAGATCTATTCAACTATTTCAAAGACAGAGACATTATGATATCTACTGTTAATATCAGTCATTTTGTGGTGAAGTACTCTGTTGCTTACATAGTTATGTTCTGATCTGCTTTGTTCTGTCCTCTTTTGTCTTAATCTCTTTAAGATAAAACAAAAAAAAAGAAACAAAAAAATCAGTTATTTACTTTTATTTAAGCATGTCTTATGGATTAGTATATGGTTTATTTTTAAAAATGTCCCATGTGCTTCTGAGAAGAATATGCATTCTTATGTTGTTCGGTGGAACACTGTACACATATACTAAGTCCATTTGTATACAAATTTGACTTAGTGCTGTTATTTCTTCACTGATTGTTTTCGTCTAATTGATCTGCCTCTTTATGATAGTTGGGTGTTAAGGTCCCTCATTATAAATGTACTATAACTTATTTGATTTTCATGTTTATTAATATTTTTCTTACATAGTTGTATGCTCCCATATTTGGTGCATATATGTATATGATTATTATTTTTTCTTCTCAAATTTTCCTGCTAACAAGTATGTAGTGACCCTCTTTATCTCTTTTGATAATTCTTTGTTTGAAGTTCATGTTGTCTGCAAACAGAATAGCAACTCCTGTACTTTTCTGGGTTCCTATCACATGGAGTATTGTTTTCCATACTTAGACTCTCAGTCTATGTATTTACTTTTGAGTTAAATGTGTTTCTTGTATATAGCATATTGTTGGATTTTGTTTCTTGATCCACTATGCCAGCCTGTTTATTTTGATTGGTGAATTGAAGAAATTTACATTAATGGTTATAATTCATATGTATAGGCTTATCTTCTCATGTAATCTTTTTTTTTTTTTTTTTTTTTTTTACCCTTTGTGTATTTGCTTGTCCTGCTTGTTGGTTTCTTTCTGTTGCTTTTCTTGGAATTGTGGTCATTTTTATCTCTTTCTAGATGTCTTTCAGTATGTTTTGTAGGGTTGATTGGGTGGTCATGAAGTTCTTTAGTTGTTTTTTGTAGTGGTTATAATTTATTTCTCCATTTATTCTGAAAGATAGTTTTGAAAGTTACATTAATCTGGATTGGAAGTTGTTTTCTTTCAGTTCTTGAAATACTTCACTCCATGATGTTCTTGACTTGGTGATTTGTGCTTAGAAATCTGCATTAATTCTGATAGGATTTTCATTTTAGGTAATCTGTTTTTTTTTAATTTTTCTCTAGAAGCTTTTAATATTCTGTCCTTATGCTGAATTTCTGGATCTTGATTAGTATATGTTGAGATATAGGCTTATATTAGTTACAACTAAATGGAGCCCTATATGCCTTGCTTATCTTATATCAGCTTCTTTTCTTGTTTGGGAAATTCCCTGCTCTTTCTTTCTTTCTTTCTTTCTTTCTTTCTTTCTTTCTTTCTTCCTTCCTTCCTTCCTTCCTTCCTTCCTTCCTTCCTTCCTTTCTTTCTTTCTTTCCCTCTCTCTTTCTCTTTCTCTCTCTCTCTCTGTCTCTCTCTTTCTTTCTTTTCTTTGTTTCTTTTTTTTTTTTGTCCTTTTGAGACAGGATCTTGCTATGCACTTCAAGCTGACCTTGAGCTTACTTTGTAGCCAAGGCTAGTCTTCAATTTGCAACCCTCCTGCCTCAGTCTCCAGAGTGCTGGGATTACTTGCTATTCTGCAAATAATCTTTTTTTTTTTTAAATGTAATTTGTGTTGTCTCCTTCTTTTAGTTGACACTTCTCAGCCTTATATTCTTTCCATTTCCATCATCTTGCAACTGTGGAATTTCCTAATCCCTTGTATTTTTAAGATCACTAGCTGCAATCCTGTCTTCAAGGTCTGAGAGTCTGTTTTCCATTTCATTTATGAAGTTTTATCAGTTTTAAGTACAATTTTGGATTTACTGGATATTTCCTTGAATCTGTTTCATGTATTCTCATTGTTGTTTGAAGTTTTCCATCAGTTTCCTGTGCTCCTCTATTGTTTTTTAAATCTATACCTTCTTTGGATATACTAAACAATTCTTTAATTATGCCTATCATTTCCTGTTTTTACCCAAGAAATTATTTGTGATCTGATTTCCTTTACAATTTCCTATATTGTTTCTTCATTTCTATTGTTATCATTTCAGAAATTTCAAGTGTGTAATTTCCACATTGATTTATGTCTATGTCTCCTGTTCATCTGGATTGGTTGGAAGTTTGCAATTGCATTTTGTTCTTTCCTTTTGGCATTTTCCTGTGTTCCTCCAAATCAGCTGGTGTCATGTCCTAGTTGCTTCCTGCGCTGGCAGCCCATATGACAGAACATCTCGCTGAGGGTCGCCAATGGGTGTGGGTCTCTGGGCACAGATGGCAGGTCCTTGTGGGCTTCAGAGATAGTTCCTGGATCTGGTCAGGTCACTGGGTGTAGCTTTTCAGTTGCTGCAGGTCTCACTTACAGTTCCTGGGTGTTGGCCGGTCACTGGGCAAGCTTCCCTGTCATGCAGGCCTCTCTCTGGTTTCCCACATAACTGCAAGTTACTGGGTACAGACACCCAGTCCCTGTGGGCCTCGGGGATAGTTTCTGAGTGAGTGGCATATCAATAATGCAGACCTCAAGTCCCCACAGGTCTCACTGAGTGATCCTGGAAGAATGTAGGATGTTTGGGAGCAGACTGTCAGTTCCCATCAGCCTCACCAAGATTTTGCATATAGCTGGGCATTGTGGGGGCCTGATTCCTGGTCATTTTGGCCTCAGAGATGGTTTGCATATTTTGGCATGTTACTGAGGGGAGTACTCTTATTCCTCACAGGTCTTACAGAGTATTCACAGATGAATTCTGGTGTAGCTCTTTGTTACAACAGCCCTAGGAAAGTCCTGTGTGGATGGATGAACAGACTGCAATTGCTTTAGTTCTCAGAGAGCTAATACTATACAGCATTTGCCAACTTCCCCCAACTGAACTCTTCTGATTACTCTCTATAGTATCTGTTTCCATGTCCTGTAGTTAGGCCAAGACTGCTGTCTCCCTGGTTTCTATAGGTCACTTAGATTTTAGACTGTTTTTTTCCTATGTTATTTAACATTTCCGTGGATTCAAGAAGACTAAGGAATTTGCAGTTGTCTATCATTTTTGTTGTTGTTGTTACTGTTTTGTTTAATTTGTAACATAGGAGCTGAACTGATTACAAATTCCCAATATCCAAACTAGAAACTAAAAACAATGAGTATAATGTTTTGTTTTCTTTAGTTTCATTCAATTAAGCTATTTAAATTTGATTTCTAATTTTGTTTGCAACATTTTTATTTGACTTATGTCTTTTTAGAAGTTCATTTTTAAATTTAAATATAATTGGGGATTTAAACATGTATTATAATATGTAACACATAATGTATATTTTGTTATATATATATATATATATATATATATATATACATAATGTAATCTAGTTTAATTATCTGTAAAATATAATACTTTGATTTGTTGAAATTTATTTTTAAAGTTCCAAATGTGGTTTGGGATAGTGTATATTTCCTGTTTATCTGAAATAAATGATTATTTTACTGTTGCTGACTACAGCATTCTTAGATAGGAAAGTTTATATGTTTTATCAAATTTAGTACCATTTTTTTGTTGACTTGTTCTTCAAACACATTTTGCTGTCTTTCCTTCTTATATTTCATTCAGGATACAATATACCTCTTATTCTCTGTAATTATTGAGAATTTATTTGTTTAAATCTTTAGCTGCCTTATAATTTTGAGCTTTTCTCTCTGAGATTTAGCTATGTCTTCAAGGTTATTAATTTCTTCTGCAATGACTGATTACTATTTATAAACTCCAGTGAGTTTCAAAATTAAATGTTCCATTTGATTTCTTTTAATTCCTTGATGACTCTCCTAATTATGACAACCCTTTCATTTAAATGCTTGGCCATAATTTTAAAAGTTGTTTAAAGTCCTTGATAATGTTCTGTTTAAATATTCTCTAAAAGTCATGCCATCATCTCTGTCATTTCTGGTTTGTTTCTTTCACCTGATTCTTCTCCTACTTGAAAGTCTTATTTCATACTTTTTGGAATTTTTGGGTGCTAGATTTATTGAATCTTATTTTGTGTTAGTTCTGGATTTGATGATTTCTTGTAAGAATGCCATTAAATTTCTTATCAATTTCCTGAAATCTTCTAAAACTATGACATTTGATAGGATAGATCTACATAAATAGCCTTTACCCAAGAGTGGAATTTATCAATCTCAAAGCTATTAACATTTGATTGTAGTGAATTTTTTTTGTCATGAAGAGCTGTTTTGAAATGGTAAGATCATTTTCTTTATGTTAGGTTTCTAATGATCATATAACCATAATTGCCCCTGATTGAGATAACTCAAAGTGTCTCTAGATATTACTACATGTTCACAAGTGGGAAATCTGCTTCTTGTTGAGAACTAGTGATTTATATCTTACAATTGTGTGGTTGTACAATTTTATGATTTATTACAATTGTATGATGCTTCTGGGTTCTGCACTGAGTGCTTTCTTTGTTCATTAAGGACTTTTCATTCTGCATATTGGAAATTGAGCACTGCCCATGCTTGTATCAACTATGAGAATATTACCTTCTAATCCCATTGTCTTTTTCTAGTCCTCACATTTCACCTTTGAATAGATAGAAATGATGATCCTTAAAGGCAAGAGTGTTATTATAAATAGAGTTAGGGTTAGGGTGAGAGTTTGAGGTAAGGGCATCGCGTTAGGGTTAGAATTGATAGGATGCAAGGAAAAGTCTAAGAGTTAAACTAGGAATAGGATTAGGTATAGTACAACATTTAGAATTGAATTAGGTATTTGTGCTAGGATTAGGTGTTAGTGTTAACACTGGGGTCGGGTTAGAGTTTATTGTTACGTTGAATATAAGAATGAGGGCTTAGGGTTAGATGTAGCTTGCAGTGACTAATAAGTGTTAGTTTTTGGGAGAGTTAGGTGTTTACGTTGAGAGTTGGGTTTAAGGTTATGGTAATGGTTAGAATTTAAGATAGGATTAGGTTTGAATAACGGTTTGAGTTATGATTATGGTTTTTTCTAGAGGCAGAGAGAGTTATTTGTGTTGGCTTTAGAGTAGGGGTTAACATTAGGTTTAAATTAGTGTCATCCTTATGGTTGGTTTTAGCATATGGTTTAAGAGATTTTTTCAAGTTTAGGATATGGTAAAGATAAGGACGAAGTTTAGGCTTGGGGTGAGGCTGAAGTTTAGAGAGATAGAGATGATTGCATTCCAAGTATGCTTAAATAAGGATAATGGTGCAGGTGAGGGTTTGGTTAGGATAAATTTAGATGTTAGTATTAAGTTAGGTGTGTCAGTTAGTGTGAGCATTAGGGTTAGGGTAGTGTTACAGCTGGTTACCTTTGGTTATAATGCTGTGTTTCAGTTGTGGTTAGGGTTAGGCTAAGGTAAGTTTTTTTTTTTTTTTTTTTTTTTTTTTTTTTTTTTTTTTTTTTTTTTTTTGTGTGTGTGTGTGTGTGTGTGTGTGTGTGTGTGTGTGTGTCTTTTTCCATTTTTATGGGTACCAGGGATCAAACTCATGATCACCTGCTTGCAAGGCAGGTGCTTATGCCGCTGAGCTAAATCCCCAGGGCGCCAAGGTAAGTATTAAGGATAGGAGTTAGTTTGTGGTTTTAGGTTATGATTTAGTTTCTAGTGTTAGTATTGTTGATAGCATTCTGAGTAGGGTGGTGGAGTTGGTGACAGTGATGTTAACATTTGGTTTCTGGTTAGAGTGAATGCTTGGTTTCCTGTAAACGTGATATGAGGGTTAGTGTCAGATTTAAGTTAAAGTTGGTTAACATTAGACTTAGTTTTAAGTGTTAGGTGTTTCATAATTGTTGCAATGTAGAGTTAGGTTTTGGTGTTATGATAAAGTTAGGTTGAAGGTATTGATAAAAATGAAGTTTATGGTTAAGTTTCGCATTAGGCTTAGATTCGTTTTAGTTTTAGAGTTAGGTTAGGATTAGGATTAGTGTTAGGATATAATTTGTGATAGGCTTTTAGGGTTACGATTTGGGCTACGGGAAAAAATTAAATATAGTAGTAATGCAGTAGCAGTGCAGAACAACAAGAATTATGACTGTATAAAATTATTTTCTACATAAATCTACAACAGTAAATACCATTCAGTGAGGCACAATATTTCATGGTATTCAATGATACAGTCAACTAGTACTTAGTAAAAATAACATACACATGTGTGCATACATGTACATACATGTACACATACACACACATATATATGTATGCGTATATGTGCATATATATAGTATTTTATTTATTTTGTAGGAAAATAGCAGTGAATAAACCAGTAAGTATAAAGTGTTTACATCTCTCATATATAACATTAAGTCTAACAAAATCACTGATCACAAAATAGTGCCATTGCTGCTATAAAAAAGATAACTTTTTCAAAATGAACAATAGAAAGTGAGTCCTGAAAAGCAACATTTATCTAAGGCTAGGTCTATAGGTATGTTTTCTCTTGTTCTTTTGTTTTCGGTTGTTTTGTTTCATTTTGTTTTGCTTTGCTTTATTAGTACTGGAAATTGAACTCAGAACTTTGCTCTTACCAGGTAGGTACTGTGCCAATGATCTGTATTCCCAGTATTATAGGTATAAACATTCAGTACCAGCAGACCATTAATATGAGATTCAAATGGACAAATGTGGAAGATTCTCAATTCAGAAAGGACAACAGGACCAACATAAAACAACTACAGAAAGTGTTTGACTGTAGAAGTGTAACAGACCAATAAAATTAAAAATTAACCAAAAGAGGGATATATTGAAGCTGTAAATGTAATCAAATCAGCTCTTTAGGCTCACTTATGTTTTTCTAAAATACATTAAGATTTTCTGAAGGCAACACATAAACTCTGAATAACCTAAAATCAAGAACACAACCATAATTCAATTTAATATTTAAAAGATACTTAAAGTATTTAAAAGATATAATATTTAAAAGATATAAAAATGTCTTTTAAAGCTGATCATGTAAGATAAAAAGGAGGAAACATTGTGATGTGATGTACTTATAGTCTTATTAGAAAGAATCCTCTCTTTTAGTTTCAATTAAGCCTAAATATTCTTTTCTCCTTTGCAGCCATTGTATTGGTCATACCCTCTTAGTTTTATGGGTTGATTTTACCACTTAGTCACACAATTTTGTCTAGCTCAAGAATATATTCATTTTCATCTTGTATTTAAGTGTGATTTAAAAAAAACAAATGTAGCTTGACTTTTGTTCTTATCCAAAAGGCAATCATTTTTCTTTTAATTTTATTCCTGGCAGATTTAATTTTTACAGCACAGCAATTAATTTCATCAGTATGTACCTTACTGTGCATCACTTATCTTTATCCCATTACCTTGTTAAATTTATTAACAGATGCATTGTCATAATTCTGCATCCATTAAGTTAATTTTTATTTACATATTAATTCAGTAAATTTTATCCTCTTAATTTCTAAGGCCAAATTTTCCAATGTGTCATCATTTGACTTTTCATAAATAATGCTGTTTTGACTTTTTTGACATTTTTCAAATTTATATCTAAACAGATTGTTAAATTTGACTTACATTTATCTGCATTTTATTGAATCTAAATGTTAATTTTATTTCTTTATTGATATATTTTAAATATTCATATTGGTAACATTCATTATAGGAAATTTTTACCATTATATAACATATCTTGATTCTTCTTTTTTCTTATCCCACTCTGCTCCTTCACCTGTTTCCATTTTTTCCTGTTATTCTCTTTATTATTTGTCCTTTGCCTCTTCCTGTCTCTCTTTCCTTTGTTTCTCTTCTCACTTGAGCATTTTCTCTCCATTTTCCAATGTATATTATATATTTTGTTCCTTGTTTACCCTTTTAGTTTCTCACTTCAGATACACAAGGTAGTATTTAAACTCGTGTCTGATTTGTTTCACTTAAATTTTTGGTTTCAAGACATATCTGTTTGGCCAAAATTGTCTCCAGATTAACTTTCTTTGTGGCTGAATAGTACTCTATGATGTGAAAAATCCACAGTTTGTTTTCCTTTCATCAGTTGATGGGCATTTGGCCTGTTTCCAAGATTTGGCAATACAATCTGTGCCACTATGAACATAGATATACACGTATTGCTGTGGTATCATGCTTTTAATTGTTTTGGGAAGATGCCAAAGAGAGGAGTAGCTGAGTGAAACAGAGCTTACACTTTTAGTTTTTTGAAGAATATCTATGCTGATTTCTACAGTGATTTCCAATCTACAGTACCACCAACTGTGGAAAGGGTATTTTTTCATTATAATCCTGCCACGGTTGATTATTCTTTTTCTTTAGCCATTCTTTCTGGAGTAAAATGGATTGTGAGTGTTTTAATTTACTTCTCTCGAATGATCATTCATATTTTTTTGCATATTATTTGCATCTGCCAATTTTCTTCTTTATTTAAAAGTGTCTATTGATTTTGGGTGCACATTTTTTAACGAGATCTTTAAATTTGCGGGTCTGATTATTTTAAGTTCTTTATGTATTCTAGATACTAGTTATTTTCTGAGGAATAGCTGAAAAATTTTTCCTACACTCTGCTGTTAATTTTTTTGCTGTTCAAAAGCTTTTTAATAATATGAGGTCCCAGTTGTTGTATTTTTGTGATATTTCCTGTGCAATACGGCTTTTTTTTTTTTTTTTTCATAACATGCATCATTTTTTTCTACATCAATGTTTTAAAGAGTTCTGTTTCTTCTTCCGGTAGATTTAATATTTGTTTTAATATTTAGATCTTTGATCCATTTTGATATTAATTTATTGCATGTTGAAAGCTATGGATCTAATTAATCTTTGGCATGTGGAAAGGAAAGTTTTACAACACCATTTACTAAAGAGGCTGTCTTCCTTCCTGTGAAGGTGTTTCTCCTTTCTCAAAGATAAGATGGTTAATATATCTGGATTTGTTTCTGTATTTTGTATTCTGTTCCATTGATCGTTGGGTCTATTTTACTGCCAGTAATTACCATGCTGTTTTTATTACAGTAGCTTTGTAGTAAAGTTTCAAGTTAGAAATTGTGAGGCCCTCTCCCTTGCCTTTGTTGACCATAATTGATTTTGCTATTCTAGGTCTCCTGTGGTTCCAAATGAATGTTATGATTTTCTGCTCTAATTATATTACATATGTTATTGGGATCTTGATGAATATACAATTTTGGGTGTATGACTTTTTTCACTATATTGTTTCTTTCTATATAAAACAAAACCTATCTTTCTGTGTTATGATATTGTTTGATCTTTTTTTAAAGTACTATACTTTTCAATTTAAAGATCTATTACTTTCTTCATTAAATTTATTCCTAAGTGTTTCATATTTTGGGGATGCCATTGTGAAAGTACTGTTTCTCTAATTTCTCTTTCAGTGGCTTTGTTGTCTGTATACAAAAATGCTGCTGATTTTTGAATGTTGATTTTGTAGCCAGCTTTATTGTTGAATTTAGTTGTTAAATCTAGAAGTCTTTTGATAGAATTTTTGTGGTCTTCTGTATGAAGTATCATTTCATCCACAAATAATGATAGTTCAATAGCTTCATTTTGTATCCTTATTGCTTTTATTTCTAACTCAGGTTAATGTCTCTAGAACAATATTGAATAAGTGTGGTGACAGTGTAGAGCCTTGTCATGTTTCTCCCTTTAGAGTTAAAGCTTTCAACTTTTTCCCCATGTAGTATGATGCTAGATGCTCATATGTCATAGATGACTTTTATCTTTTTGAGGTAAAGACAACCTATGTCAATTTTCTGTAGGTTTTTTTTTTTTTTTTTTTTTTTTTTTTTGTCTTTTTCCTTTTTTTATCGGTACCAGGGATCGAACTCACGACTGCCTGCTTGCAAGGCAGGCGCTTATGCCGCTGAGCTAAATCCCCAGCCCCTTTCTGTAGGTTTTTTTATCATGAATGAGTGCTGGACTTTTTCAAAGTTTTTTTTTTTTTTTTTTTTTCCCTGCATCTACTGTGACGACCATGTTTATTTATTTATTATTTTACTTTGTTTGCTCTGTTGGTATTTTCCACTACTTTTATTGATTTTTGTATGTTAAACAATGCTTGAATGCCTGGCATGAATCCTGTTTTGGCAAAATGTATAATCTTGTTGATGATTTGCTTCATTCTTTTTGCCTGTTGTCTTAGTTACTTTTGTCTCTCACTGTTGAGACAAAATACCTAACACCCAAAGTTAGAGAAGGGAAGGTTTATTTTGTATAGGTTGGAGGTTTCAGTTCATACTCAGTTAACTACAAGGCAAGGTGACATACCTTAGGAGCACCAATCCATGTTGGCTACAAACATCAAGCATGAACAGCAACAGAGAGGAAAGACACACCTGGCTGGCTCCACCCTGAGGTGGGTTAGGCACTCGAGTGCTAGACAATGAACCAATCACAAATGCTAGATTTTGATGTGTCCACGATTGCATGAGACTTGAGTGGGGGCATCTGAAACTAAACCATACCATCTGTATCTGATTGAGGATTTTTGTACCTATCCCTGTATCATTAGGCATATTGGCCTGTAGTTATCTTTTTTGATTGGTTTCTTCTCTGGTTTTGGTAATTGTAATGTTTTCTTCCAAAAATGGATTTGGGAATACTACTTCCCTTTCAATATCATTAAAGAGCTTGAAAAGTAGTGATATTATATCTCCTCTAAATTTCTACAGAATTCAGAAGTAAATCTATTAAAGCATGTGATTTTTTTATTGGTAGATTTTAAATTACATGTTTAATTGCATTGACTGATTTAGGTTTAATTACGACGTTTACATCTTCTTCACCAAGTTTTGATAATTCATATGTATTTTAGAATCTGTCTATTTTTTCTGGGTTTCCATCTTATTAGAATACAGTTTCTCAAATTACATATGGATGATCTTCTAGATTTCTGTAGTGTATGTTATGATTTCACTTTGCTTATTCCAAATTGTATGAATTTGAAACTTTTTTTTTCCTTTTTGATATTTTTGGCTAACCATTTATTAATTTAATTTGATCCCACAAAGAACCAACTCTTCATGATCTTTGTATTGTTTTTTACTCTCAAATGCATTAATATGTGCCCTCATCTTAATAATTTCTTTCTTCATGTGATCTTAATGTTGACTTACTCTTCTTTTTCCAAATTTGAGGTTTTCAATTAGATTGTTTCTTTTGAGCTTGTTCTGTTTTCATTGTATGAGAATTTACTGCTTCAAGTTTCCCTCATAGGAAGTGCTTTCTTTGAATTCCATATGTTCTGTATGTTGTATTTGCATTATTATTTAATTGTAGAAACTGTCTAATATCTTCTTTAATTTAATCTATGATTCATGGGTAGTTCAGAAGGTATTATCTAATTTCCATGTATTCATGAAGCTTTTGTGGTTTCTTTTTCTATTAATTTCCAACTCGATTTCTCTATGATATGATAATACATATGAAATAATTTTAATTCCTTTGTATTTATTTAAGCATGCTATATAAATTAATATGTGATCCCCTTTCGAGAACATTCCATGTGTAGCTGAGAAGAATGTTTCTGATGTTGTATTGGAACATTTTGGAAATAATAAGTCCATTTGTTCAAAATTTGGTTTAGTTCTGATATTTCACTATTGAATTTTTGTCTAGTTTAGCTGTCTATTTGTGACAGTGGGGTATTGAGGTTCACCCTTATAATTGTATTAGTTCCTGTTTTCTTTTTCATGACTGTTGATATTTGTTTTATACAGTTGGCTTCACTAGTATTTCATGCATATATATTTATGATTATTATCTGATCCTCTTGGGTTTTTCCCTTTAGTAGGATGTAGTGAACTTCTTTCTCTGTTCATCTGTCTAGGCTTGAAATTGATTTTGTCCTGAAATAAAATAACTAAGAGTGATTTTTTGTGTGTTTCTGTCACATGGAAAACTGTTTTCCATTCTTTGATTTTCCTCTATAAAGTTCTTTTTGAATTCAATGTGTTTCTTGTATCTATGATATTATTGAATTTTTCTTCTTGAGCTATTCTGCCTGTTTTTTCTAATTGATGAATCAAGATAATTTCTATTAATGATTATAACTTAAATATTGACCTTTCCTTGTCATGCTATTTTTATGTTGGTGGTTCTTTATTTTTTTATCTCCTCTTTTTAATTATTTACCTTACCTGCTGGATTCATTCTATTCAGTTTCATAAAACAGTCATTTTTGTATCTCTTTTGAAAATGTTCTCCAGAACACTTTGGAATGCTGGAGATGTCTTCCAAAGTGTTTGTCTTCCAAAGCCTTTGGATCTTAAATCTGTTGGAAGAACTTACTTCTTCAGTGTATTGAGGATGAGCAAGTTGCTGCTGATTTGGTCTAGTCTAGCACATGATTCTTTGGCACTTGCTTGTAGTATTATTTATGACCAATAATCAGTCTCAATCTTGGGGTACTATGAAGAATGACTGATTAGAACAACTATGTCACTTTGGCTAAACTAGTGTTGCCAGCAATAAGAACAGCATCAAACTTACTCTACAAAATGAGAAACAATATCAACCATTGATTTACCACTTTTACCTGTATGAACAATATTTATGGTTATATAATAAAAGTTAATCCATGCCTCAAAATTGTGATTTTTACACTCAATGAAGAAGACTTAAAATGAATTGGGGGATAAAAAGATAAATAGGAGAAAATGAAGAGCTGGGAAGCAAGGTTGGGGAGCAAAGGAAGATTAAGTGAACTTTGGGAAATTTGTAAAGAAGACAGGAGGGAAATAGAAAAGGATGATATAAAACAAGAACAGAATGATAACTAAAAACTAGAAACAAAATTCTGCATTTATATAAATCAAGAACAAACAATCAAGAAAAGCAGCAAGAGACCAGTTATACCAAGAAGTGAACAGTGGGAACTTCAATGTTTTGAAAAAAAAAAAATAGGGAAAGACAAAATAGTCTTTCTGCTTCGGTGGAGCTCTGTTTTGGTTGGGATGTGTTACGTTGTATGTATGTACATGTTCATGGACAAGAGTTTGTTAAGCTTTATAAGATTCAGAAAAGATGGTTGAAAAAATCTTGATTTTTGTTAACTTATCTCAATAGAATCCTACTGGGACTCAAAAAAATTATAGCAAGACTCATCAAAATAAAACAGGAAAAATAAATGTCCACTCCAAGAGGTATCTCACCTTTAACTTGTAGACAGAGTAAACATACAGAGTCCAAAGAGCACTGATTAATCTCAAGTCAGCCATAGATTTACCATGGGAAAGTGAGGAATCCCAGCAGGCATGAACCTTTAGTTCCACAGAATTTAGGTTGGTTTTTGGTTGTGAGACTGGAGCATGTTTTGTTCAGCTTGCAACATTTTTTGTGTCTATTCTAGCTTGAACTTGGTTTCCTGCCAGCTTGTGCTTGGCTCTTTCAATTCCTGCCAGTTTGAACTTGGTTCTTCCTCACCCTGCCCCTGGGAGCTGCTAGATGGAGCCAGCTTTCAGCTGTTTTGAGTTCTAAGCAGTAGCAAAAAGCTAATTGCAATTACAGGAAAATTATTTATTCTTTGAAAAAACACTATAAATATTTAAGAACATTAACCTCAAGGTAGATCAAAACTAAGGTATCCTATGTCTATCCACACCCAATAAAAACTCCTTTCTTCTAGACAGAAATGTAATTTTGGGGAGATGTGAAATAAAAGACATATTTGCTTAGTCAAGAGACTGTAGGTAAAGTATATTGGGCAAATATTGCTTTCTAGCCAAAAGCTGCTTGTAAGGCATTGTAGGCAATGAATATACATCCTATGAATTTAAAATGCCCTACTTTATCAACTACATAAAATCTAGAAGGATAATAATGTTTTGCTCAAACTGTAAGTCTTTTGAGTTTTAGTGGGGCATTATAAAAACTCACATCAAACGTAAGTGAAAGCCAAATCTATCGTGAACAAACAAGAGTGTGATCGCCACATTAAAACACTTTTTTGACTTGAATATTTTTAATTCAAGAAAAAGACAGCTCCTATTTGTGGGCACATTATCTAAAGAAAAATTTCTGGTATTGTTTTCGGAGCTTTCTACAATCTTACTCCACTTCACCTATTTTTTACTCCAGAAAAGTCAGGCTTTTGTAGGAGAAGAGAATTAACACTAGCATTGTAGTGTCAGAGTCTTGATAAAGAATCACGGTATCCTTCCACTTCAGTCAAGAGTTAAGCATGGATCAGATTTATTACCTTCAATGTAAGGGTAATGATGGATGACTTTCTAGGTTTCCACAATATGTTACTTAATGTGCTTTACCTCTATCAAATCAGGGATGTAGGAAGATAAAAATCTCCTTTATCCCGGGGTAACAGAACTAACATAACATAGGTATTATTTTGAGCAATAACAGAGAGAAGTGCATGGTTTATGAAAAGTGGGATACAGTTCATTGTATTACCCAGAGCTCAGAAAGAGGTCAGCACTGAGAGGTAAGAGTTTCAGTCTGAGAAATATGAGATGGAGGAGGTGAGATCCACTATAAACACTACGATAGTGTAGAGAGTATTTGTAAAATGGAGCAGAATGAATGGGAAACTTTAGGAAGGAAATTAGAGATGCCTAACCATCACTCCTTGCACATAGACTAATGGATTTACAATTGGTAGGGCTGACCCTAATCATTAAGTCACTTGTGATTACTGATGGCTCCAGTACTCTTTGGCTTTGCCTTTCAAATTAGAGTATGTCTGGAACCTATAGGTTACTTGAAGAAATGACACTAAAATTGAAGTAATAAGCAGCACAATTTTGACAGATTGTAGATACTAAAATTCTAAGTAGTGATGCATTAATAAAATAATTTGAAAGCAATTTGGGCTTTTATTGGACTACTTGCAAGTTCTATTGACAACAGTTTTTTTAAATGCAGCTGCTTCTAGTTCACTGATCTGATATTATTAGCTCAGGTTGACCTTTATTGTGATGTAAGCTTCGTGGATTGGTCAGATTTTCATCTTGTCAGAAACCTTAACATTGTTTTCTCCTAACTTACAACTGGTCTCCAAACATTGATTATCCTCTCATCTTGTAGATTTGGGAAATTGGCTTGAATTTTATTGAGTTTACGTTGAATGATATTTATATTAATTAACAGGACAGGATTTATACTTTATTGTTTCTCATTTCTCTATGTTCTTGATTACTTACATTGATGCTTCTGCTGCTTTCTAATATTATATTTATGTAGACATTGCTAACCATGAAATGCATCTACATTTGGGAAGATAAGTCTCTTATTCTTAATGCATACTTGTTAAACATTTTCCTAATGTTATCCAAAAGTTGATTGTGTTTATGGTTTTGATATTTACTTTTCTTACATGTATACTATTCCTTTGTGATTTAGGCAACTCAAATATTCTCCTAGATATTATTGAAAAGTTCATGCGATCATTTCAACTCAGAAAACTGAGGCAAACAGTGGAGTACACATTGCATTAATGACAACCGAGTACATAGTTTATGCAAAGCATTAAACATTATGATGAAGATGAAAAGTAATGATAGAAAAATGGGAGATCCTGAGATTTATTTTTCCATTTGCTCATTTGAATTTGAAATTCACTTTGAAATACTGTTTGCAATATTCATAGTTTGTCTTAGTATATGAGAAAAATTTCCAAATTTGATAAGGAGTTTTATAAAAGGCTATACACATTTCATTTCATTTCATAGTTCTATGTGGAATGGCAATAACAATATTTACAATGTATAGACATATATATCAGACAGTAGCTTACATATACAGTTTTGATGCTGAAGCTCGTATGAAACAGTCACTGAACAGTAGAAAATCTGATAGTAAAGCATTGTAAATTTGGCAGAGCAATTATTTTATATCTATTTTATAAAAAGTAAACAATTAAACACAAAAATTTAATGATATCTTGCTTATAGGATATTGTCAAATGGAGTCCAAACTCAAAAACTGGGGCATGGAAATCACATAATGACTCCAAACCAAAATTCACTTTTAAGTGAATTAGTACTATTAGAATATATGCAAATAGGCAAGTCATATTTACAAAATGATTTTGAATAACTTGAAAATGGCCAATAAAAATTACATGAATATTGAAGTGCATTCGGTTGGAATGTGACCAATCTGAATAAGACTCTCCTTGATACTTACTAGCTCAGGTACTAAGCCACTTTACAAATCATAGGGTTTAAAAATCAGCATACAATTTTTGCTAATCTGATGAAACAATAACAAAGATTAAAAATAGTGAAGGTAGTATTAATCTAAGTAATCAAAATTGACAAACAATAAATTATGGCTTTTATCAAAGCTCAAACTTGAGATAAACATTTTATTTATAAATTGTTATTGGTTTGACTTGTTATTGGTAAGCCTAAGATCTGGCATTTCTTTGTCTTTATTGAAATCCCCCAAATTAAAGAGCTAGTTATTTTGCTCAGCAAATTTTCTAGTACTCTCCATTGATAATGATTCTTTAGGTACTTGCTGTGAACACCATGCAATTTTTATGTATTTCTATTTTAATTTCGCATTTAAATTTTGTTCTTTGGGTAGCGCCTTTGTGTTTTCTTCAGTCAATTATAATGTCATACAGAGAGTTTGGCTCCCTGTTCTTGAACCATTTTATGGTACAAACATGAGAACAACAACATTGTGAATAATGGATAGGCAATTAGAATTTTTGTCTCAAGCAATAAGTGCCAAGCAATATGTAGTTCCATGATTTTATACTACAAATCTGTAGTCATTTTTCTCAGAACTACTAAGAAAATATGTAAGTGACTGAATTTATTTGTAATTGATTTTTTTGTCAGTATTACTTGTTTTGTTATTAGGCAAATTGAAACACTAAGTAGATACTCAGCTGACTGACTGAAAAAGAAAATTATGTTTTTCTACATTCAAGATGTGTACTTTTTTCAGTATATAAAATTTGTGCATATATTAAGTTATAACTGTGATACTTTTGTGCAGTTTATAATCTGTCTTCCCAGATTCTGGACATGTAAAATTTACTTCCTCATCTCTCATTGACTGACTGAGCAAAATATTCATAAATGGAAGTGATACTGGTCTCTTTGGTGACATAATAATCATGTAATCGCTTATGAAATTTTCTTGAGTTCCTTTTCTCCTTCCACAGTAGCTAACAATTCTTGGTCATAACTTGGTCATAATTTTCCTATCAGCCTGAATCTAGAAGTGTTCTGACCCCAAAGATCATGGTCTCAGCTGACTAACACAAACATGTAGGAAAGTTAAAATTAAGTAACACTATAGAGCAAAGTTGTGATGTTTTTAATCCAGTACATTCTGCCTACAGTTCTAGACAGAGAACAGAAATACACTGAAAACCAGGCTTTCTAAGATATGCATGACCAACAAATTCTTCTCCACGGAAAAGTAAAAACAGAAGTGTTGTGCCTGAATGGAGAGGAAGACGGTGTACTACTGAGATTTGAAACAAGATTTTTTTTTCTTTAAAACTACAACAAATTTTATCTATGATAAAAAATGAAAGGTATATTGCTAGTATTTGAAATTCTACTTGTTAGGCTGTAGAGAGTACATGCTGCCATTACCTTTTCATGAATTAGGATGCTGTTATCTCTATTATATTAAAAACTTTGCTCTTTATGCTATAATTAGAGACTGAGCCACAATTCCAATGCCTACCTCTATGACTCTAAAATTAACAGGCCCACTTTGTATCATTCCATATCATCACTCAAAGAATAGAAATATACCTGGAAAGAATGTCTCTGAGATAAAATAAGAAATAATTTTTTGAGGAAAAATATATTAAAAGTTATTTATAGTCAGTTTTTTTTGTCTTTTTCATTTTTATTGGTACCAGGGATCAAACTCATGACAGCCTGCTTGCAAGGCAGGTGCTTATGCCGCTAAGCTAAATCCCCAGCTCCTTAATAGTCAGTTTTAAGCAAACTTTATCAGACATCAAACTAACTTACTGGAAAGGTAGCAGATAAAAATCTAATACCCTGTGTATCATTACTATAAATCCTAAGACGTCTGATATTTTCTTAATTTATTGCCTATTTTCGTTCACTGATTCTACTTCTTATTTGCCATTGCACTATGTAAGTCTAGAGATGCAGAAGGTTCTCTATTTTAAACATGTTGTTTATCTTTGGTAGATGTGTTTTTGCTAAGATAAAAGCATGAATCTCTCTCTCTCTCTCTCTCTCTCTCTCTCTCTCTCTCTCTCTCGTATGATTGCCAACTAAAGTTATTCTGTTTTTTGTTGTATGATTCTTATTTTATAGCCATGTGTATTTCAGTCCTTGAAATTTCAGCGTGAAGGATGAAGAAATAAAGAATCAGAAAACAGAAGGCTGAAGTCAGGTGGAGTTATCTCTGAATGAGAGAAAAAGAATTCCTCAGGACTAGAGTGCATTTATTTATAAACTCAGCAAATTGGTGTCACATGGCACCCCTCTGCCTAGCAACCTGCTTGCTTGGCTTGCCTCAGGCTTTCCACATTCTCAGAGCTGGAACAACTCATTCATATGCCTTGCCTCTGGCACTGTATGTTACTGGGCTGGCCTTGCTTTAGCCCCACATGTGTGACTGATCTCCAGCTTCAGCTACTTCCCATATTTTACATAATGGCAACTTTCAGCTCTTTAAAAAGATACATTGTTTATAGACTAAGTTCTCCTATGTGTTTTTCTCATGAGCTATTGCTTAATAACTTCCAGACATTACTGGATATGTACATTTTATTATAATATTTGAATAATAGAATTTCTGTTTCTTGGATTTATCTGTTACTCAAGTGTTTCATATTTACAGGCTCATCAAATCCTGAACTTCCAGTTACCATAAAGCATGATTCATGAAGGCGAATTGACTTTAAAATTGAATTAAATGTCATTCAAAGATGTTAAAGGTTTAAATTGTTGATATCCTTATCTCAATATTTATCTCTTAAAAGTGGACATTCACAATTAAATGGGGCAAAGACTTACTGTCAAACAGAATTTCATTTTATTTAAATCTCAGATAATAATTACTCATGTGTTCTTTATCTTAGAGGTTGACATCATCATGACCTAATAACTTTTGGATTCAACCTAGTCCATTTCCATTACTTTGTTGTTTGCTCTTATAATAGTTAAAATTATTTATACTTACTATTTTTAAATTGTGTTCAGCAGTAGACTTTATGTCTTACAATAGAACAGAGTTATTTTACTTCTTAAAATCCTAAAGAAATGCATTCATAGGATATATATATATATAAGTGAATAAAATATTGAAATTCATTTTTTACCTTTCATCTGTGGCCTTTCTCTAAATGCAACAAGCTATTTGTTGTTTTGTCAATCATAGGTCTTTCTCTAACTTGCGGAGTAATAAAAGTTACTCAGAGATCAAAAGTCCTGCCTATACTCTTAGTAAGTTACTCTTTTTGTATTACCAGAAATGAATATATTCAACTAAATTATTAATGTATTTTATTACTTGTTCCCAGAGCATCTTAATATGGACATACAAAATCTAAACTTATTTTGATCTTGTATTTATGTTGTATAAGAAAATAGATGCATTGCTTCTTTTGTTCAGGATCTGAAATTATTTTCAATTCACTATTGTCATCAGACAATTATATTAAACATGCATACATTAGCATTTACACCAGAAGTACATTCATGACTTACATGGTATTGCATTTATCATGCCACCTCTATTCTGGAAACAGTAAATTCTGGCAATATTTCACCAATTGGTCCACTTTAACTTTCCTCTACAGTTATTCTCAACTTGTATAATGACATAACTAGGTATTTTTAAACTGCAACCTATTAAATCATTTTTGCTTCTTTTATTCACTTTTATAACTGGTTGATGTTTTTGGATGGATGTTCACACCCCACAATAATTTTTCTTTCATTTTCTTATCTTTTTCTTTAAAATTTAAATGCTGATATTTGGATGTGAATATATATGTCTACAAAAAGTTGATCACATTACACTTCTAAGGAGCTTTATAATGGTTGCACAATAGTTTCTTATTCATATACAAAATTCTGAGCATAATTTTGCTAAAAAAACTAGCTATCAATGTTCTAATATTTTGAGTATAGGCTATAATTTGTTCTAATAGTTTCTGAGTTCTAGAATTCTCACGTTTTTTTATAAATTTATTATTTATTAGTACAAGTTTATCATAT
Organism: Cavia porcellus; assembly: GCF_034190915.1. NCBI lineage: Eukaryota > Metazoa > Chordata > Mammalia > Rodentia > Caviidae > Cavia > Cavia porcellus. Next base: position 34,117,341 of record NW_026947501.1, read on the forward strand.
ATCACATTCATCTCAGGGAATAGTGGAAAGTTAAAGCAAGATAAGTATTTTAAAGCATATTTCAAAATAGGTATACAATACATGTCAAGTTTCTATAATTATTAACTCACTGTACTATCAATTGTTTGAGTGTTATGGTTTTAATATCACTCCAGTTTCCATATATTATTTATAAACCATTCATATATATATATATATATATATATATATATATATATATATGGGTATATTAATTTTGGGCCAATAAATTAAATGTCACTTTAGCAGAAACCAGCTTTATTTTTTAACATAAATAGTGTTTATACTCAAGTTTAGGTAATTACCTTTGATTGTTAAATTTAAATGTTCATTGGGTTCAGTTGATATAAACATTTTATATATTTTTTATTTTACTTTGATAGAATTCTTTTGCTTAACATGGAATTTGTGCAATCAGTAGTTTTGTAATCATACATAAGTTATAATATTGTATTAGTCAATTTTTTCTCACTGTGACAAAATACCTCACCTACACAATTTAAGAAAGAACTGCTTATTTTAAGTTCAAGTTTCATAGGTTGTAATCAGCTGGCTCCAAATTGAAAGCATCAATGTGGAAAGGGATGGCAGAGAAGAGCTGCTTAACTCACGGCAGCCAGGAAGCAGAGCAAAGGACAAGACTCAGCGGGAGAGGAAGGGAAAAGTGAGCAGAATAAACTCTTACAGGTTTTTCTATGTGTATCTGTTAAGTTACTCAAGTAAATAAATGGAGTTAATGTGGCATTATGTGTTTAGTCACCCCAGTTTATGCCTAGGAGTTATTGATTATAAAATATTTTACAGCATCAACATTAAGTGATACAGGCCATTGTTTATTTACCCTGGCTTGGTCTCTGTTGTGAAAATCAGTAATATATTTGTCAGTTCTGTGAGAATTTTTCCCCTATTGTCAATCATTATTCAATAACAATCAATGGCTAATTAGAGATTTGCTTACTTTATTCTTTCATTTTAGAATAAAATTTTTCTATTGAGGGACTGGAAATAATTTCGAACAGTTATTTGCTCATGTAAAATTTACCTTATCTGAGCATTATCCTGGAAAACTGCCTCCTGCATCAAGGTTCACATGGCTATTGCAATCCAGTGATCACTGTATTTGACATAGAGGACAAAAGAAAAATACAAGTATTCTGTTATTCTGTCCAGTTCACCCCTTAATAGCTTCAATTCCTCTTTGAAAAAACTTTGGATATAAATAAAAATAAGAAAATCATCACTGCTGTACCCGAAGGTAAATAACTATTTTTTGTGACATTCTTTTCTAGTGGAAATAAAGACGTTTTATCTTTTTAGGAACTTGGTTACCTCAGCTCACTTTGGACTTCACATCAATGCTGTGGATATTTGTAATTTTATAGTCTCTGCTTAAAGTTATTGTAATATATTGATTTTACTTGTTTACATACCTTTTAAAAATGTAAACATTAATATGTAAAAACTCTGCAGAGTATACATCATAGGTCTGAGGAATAAATTAAGATTTCATTCATAGTAATTCATTGCTTGTAATTTTCAGTAATTTTTCTCTGAGCCTCGATTTTCTCCAAGCCATAGTTTTATCATCTGTAAAGTACATAGTAAATATGTATGCTCAGATTTTTTTTTTTTTATTTAAAGTTGTATCCGGAACTTCCTTGAAGATGGACAGAAGCCAGTAGAAACCCCTTTCTTCAGCTATTCTAAATAAAATACATTATTTTTACATGTATAACAAGGAAGCCAAATTTTTAGTGCTAAAAAATAAGATGTCAACATATACAAAAAAGCATTTTTTTGAAGCTCGCCAAAATAACGGTGTTATGGGAACAAAGAATACAATTTATTAAAATTTGGTTTTGTCATTGTGTGGGAATATGAGAGAGGGAGCAGAAATAAAACAATAGTATTACTTGTTATGGTCCAACATAACAGTCTAATATATGAAGGAATATTTTATTTTAACTCACAGTGCACATTTAAATTGATTTGATCTACTCTATCATTTTGTGCTTTGATATTTTGGTAATATAAATGTATTTCTTATACAAAACACATTTGCAAGCCTGAATTGATTAAGATGTTGTAATCTCATACATGATTTCTCATATGTATTTATAGGTAAGATAGAGTTGCATTATTATTGCTCAGAGTTATCTTTCTCAGAAAATGTTTAAACACAACACATTTGCAAGATGATTTGCAAAACTTCTGCAGTTTTATCTGTTTCACATCACATCTGTAATACATAGCACTGAGATAATCTGTTACTTAAAATTTTTCTTTTAAATTGTAATAGCAGGTCTCTGATAATGAAACTGATAGGCTGTGATCTAAGCTTTAGGGAGATTCCTGATGGTGGTAGCAAGTCAAACATCTGAAATCACTTAGAGCTGGAACTGTGGAGTGTGAAGGAGTCTAAATGCTGTGGTCTAGACAAATAAGACAAATGAGTGCAAACTTCTAAGAAAGTATGTGAAAAGTGTTATTTATAGGGGACTAACTGAATGTAATGGTTTACAAGGAATTCATAAAATACCAATGGATAGGTAATTGTTACACAGGGGCAATCAGAAAATTGATATGTTGTCCTATATTTAAGGGCAGTAAGAATGAAGAAGAAGGGGATAGTGTAGCCATCGAACACAATCATTATTTCTGATTTGTATTTTGTTTTATAATTGACCTTTGGGAAAGTGTTAGGATTTTAACTAATCTTCCACAGCAGAAAGCACATATGAACTATCCATCTGTTTCCCTGATAGAAGAATTCTAAGTCAAAATTTTTAGCTGGTCTGTAACTCCTGAGCCTTTTTCTAATTAAAACAAAACTAGAATATTCTTAATACTGAGATTCAGTAATGTCCAATCTGAGAGGATAGTATTTCACCCATAAACGTAACAGATACCCATGTATATATTTGTAATCATTAATCCTTGATTATATGGTTACAGTGTTACGAGTTACTGCAACATTTTCCCAACATCTTTTCTCCCCTGGAATGCCACTGGAGTGATATTCTAACAAACACAATCTAATGAGTATGTGCTGAATAGCGTGGCATTGGGATAATATAACCAGGGCCACTTGTCCTGAAGGACATAATAAAGCAAATCAGATATGCAACCAAAATGTGAAGTGATTGAATTAAAGAAGTGAATGAAATGCAAATAAGTAAATAAGTATAATAAACACTTCAAATGATTTCATTTACTTCTTCTGATGCAAACTATGTCATTAACCTGTTAGTTGAGATAATAGTCCTAACTGAAGGAGTTTGAGAGGACACTGATGCAATCAGTGAAGGCTGTAAATATAATGGGTGAAAGTAAATAAAATTCAGAAGGTTCAAAGGAAAAGACTGAGCTGATATAAATAAGTATGGAAATTTAGATAAATATAAAATCATCTTTAAAAAAACAAGTTGTCTTAAATACTAATGCAATTATTAAAGATAGTAATTAGTGACGTTGGTTTTGAATATTAATTATATAATAATTATAAACTGAATACACATTCTGTGCATTTTTTTAGTGTTATGTTTTAAATGTTTATTTTATATTTGGAAACAACATAATTAAGAATTAGACAAGGGTGTCTTTCCCAAAATGTGTACATCTAACAGAAATCACCTTAAATTTATGGGATTTTTATTTGTTTTTGTTTTACAACTAGTACCATGTTGGAACTTTTCAGGAAAGAATATCTCAACAGAGAAAGGTTTAGATGGGAAATTGTAAGTGGTTTATGGGAGAAAACGAACCTTGAATGAGACTTAACAGATAAACAAGGAGAGAAAATAACACTAATAAGTAATATAAGGCTATCATAGACATTACCAATATATGAGCAGGAAAGTCATGTAGCAGTCTGTGTAAATGAACTGTATCTTCCTGAAATACTAAAAGATAATGAGTTACTAGCAATAAGCTGAGATGTAGCCAGAAGCATCTAATCTATATCAAAGATTTTAGGCTTCATTCTGCAGATACTGTGAAGTCGATAAATAACAGAGAAAATGAAGATACAGTTTGAATTTTTGGCAAACTCTTATGGAAATAGTAGCTTATAATAAATAGGCAGAGAGAGACAGAGAGAGAGAGAGAGAGAGAGAGAGAGAGAGAGAGAGAGAGAGAGAGAGAGAGATTTGGGGAAGGCCTGGAAACAGGGAGGTCCATTCAGACATTATTACAGAGAGGTGCTGATTAGCTCGCATTAAGTGACTAGCATTACTGTGTAGACAATGAGGAGGTACATGTCGTGCAGTAGGTGCATAATTAATACACATGCTCTAACCAGAGGAGCATATAAAGGTGCTTATGCTTCATAAATGCATACATGTTTGAATAAATTCTAAAAGCAATGGTTTGGCTTTAGAATGTTTAGAAAGTGCCATGTCTTAGACATGCTGTAAAAATACTTAATTATATCAAAATTAGCATAATGCCAAATTACATGCTATTAAAAACAATGTCATTTTTGTGAAGGGAGGCTTTTTAATAAGTAACTGTAGTATATGTAAGAATTATTGGGGAATAAATAAATACTTGTTTACTGTTGGCAGGAATGTAAACTAATAAAGCCATTATAAGCCATTGTATGGAGATTTCTCAAAAAATTCTTAAAACAGAGCTGGCATTTAGGAACACCAATCCATCCTGGGACCTTGGCCGGTGTATCTGCATGCTTCCTGTGTGACTCCACCCAGCACTAAGGAATGCCATGCCACCCTGGGACCTTGGCCCATGCCAAGTAAACGCCCAGACCCAGAACATCTGCTGCCCCCTTGGGGACACTCCCTACCTCCTGGACCTAATACTACTGTTGATCTTTAGTTCCTACCCTTTCTCCTGACCCTTGAACTTCAGTGGATTAACTGTGCTAGCTTAAGGGAAGATTCACAGCCTCACCCAAATAGAAGATCTTAGCAGGCTCCAGTCAGTGTGATGAGTATGCCCTTAAAATAGAGGTGTACAGTTGATAAATTGTTTCAATAGTAAAGTTCCCTCCAGCTAACTGTAAGATCTTGGTGAGTCTGACAAGAGTGTGGGTGACTCCATACTGTACACAGAAAGCATCAGGTAGGATGAAGAGTATGGCAATAGGACTCCTCCTACTTAGAGAACATCAAAAGAGTTTATGAGACACACAGGCACATAATAGAGCCATAGTAGGGCCCCAGCTAACACACACTATAGACAGGGAAATTTGGTGACCTGGAATAACCTGAAGATAAAGTAATAGCGGGAACTAAAAGTTGATCTACACCAATACTACTAGGCTTTACAGCCCAGAAAGAATACAGAATTCACCGAACAGCCTCTGCAGTGAAAAGTCAGGGGACTGGCCCACCTATTCATGAGGGACCCAGCAATTGGACAAACATCAATCTTACATTAGGATCCCAAAATACAAACTACCAACAGTTGCCACTAATGAGATTGAAGAACCAAATATTAACTCGAAAGGGGAAAATGGCAAAATGAAAAACCACAATGTGATCTTAAACATCTAGTCCACCAGGAGCAACTACAGGAGACATTGAAATAGAAGACTTCTAAAGTAACACATCAGAAATCTCTGAAAATATAGCGAATGAAATTTAAAAAAAAAAAATAACAACTCCAGGAAGCTATAGAGGAAACCAAATTAGAAGTACTCTCCCATGTAAAGACAGAAATAACCTTAGTAAAGGAGTTGCTGAGCACAGCTAAAGAAATAGGCAAAAAACTACAGGAGCATGGGAAACTGATTGAAACCTTGAATGAGCAATATAGAAAACCAGCAGAATTCATGAAACAAAGTCAGAGACATCCAAGTACAAAAGATTCTATTCAAAGCTGGCAAAACCATTTAAATGTAGTTGAGGATAGTATTATGGACCTTGAGGACAGGACCACAATTAGTGATCATGAAAGGATAGAACTTTTAAAAATAACAAAGCAGCATAAAATGACAATCCAGCAGCTTCAAGATGATCCCAAGAGAAACAACATAAAATTAATAGACATCAGTGAATGCCGATGGGATCAACACAAATGACACAACTAAAACGTTCATAGAAGTAATAGAAGAAAATGTCCCAAACGTGGGGAAAAATCTGATATGCAGATAAGTGAGACATATAGAGCACCAAACAGTCACAACCAACATAAATCTACACCCAGACATATTAAGATATATTAAGACATATATATTAAGACATATTAAGATCTCAGACATACAGCATAAAAATAAAATACTAAAAGCTGCTAGAGAAAAGACACAACTCATCTATCAAGGAAAGCACATTAGAATGACAGCAGACTTTTCAGCACAAAGCCTACAGTCAAAACTAGTTTGGAGTCAGGCATTTCAAGCCCAGAAAGAAAACAACTTTCAACCCAGACCGATGTACCCAGAAAAACTTGCATTCAAATTTAGTGGAGAAACAAGATACTTCCATGACAAAGAACATGTGAAGAAATTCATGTCCACCAAACCAACCCTAGAAAGAGTATTGAATGGCATACTAGATAAAGATAAAAATGAACACTATCCTCAGAACAACAACAGAAAGAAATCACCAGATAGGACAAGCAATTAAACAAGGGGGAAAAGCACAAAGCAGACAACTCAAACATAACATGGAAAGTTGAAGCAGTACATATCAGTGATATCCATAAATGTAAGTGGCCTCAATTCACCTATCAAGAGAAATATGTTGACAGAGTGGATCAAAAAACAAGATCCCACAATATGCTGTATACAGGAAACACAACTGATCCAAAAGGAAACTCATAGATTAAAAGTCAAAGGATGGAAAACAGTATTCCATGCAACAGGAACCCAGAAAAAAAGCAGGGGTAACTACTCTATTTGCAGACAACGTGAACTTCAAACCTAAAATGATTAAAAGGGATGAAGAAGGCCACTGAATACTTGTTAGTGGAAAAATTCAAGAGGAAGAACTAACAATTATAAATATATATAGACCAAATACAGGGGCACCCAACCATATAAGACAGATACTACGGGACATGAAAAGTCAAATACACAGGGACACAATAAAAACACAGGATCTTACCAGCCCATTGACACAAAAAGATAGACCAACTAGACAAAAAGTCACTCCCCACAAAAATAGAACTGAATCACACCTGCAAGCAATTGGACTTAGTAGATGTTTACAGAGGTTTCCAATAAAACACATCAGAATACACTTTCTTCTCAGTTACACATGGGAAATTCTCTAAAATAGACCATATATTATCCTGTAAAACATTCTTAAGTAACTGCCAAGCTATTGAAATTATCCCTTGCATAATTTTCAACCATATTGCACTAAAATTGGAAAGTAATGGCAAAAGAAATTTCAAAACATGCATAAATACATGGAAATTAAATATCAACCTTTTGAACAACCAGTGGGCTGCAGATGAAATATAGAAGAAATAAACCAATACCTGCAATTTGATGAAAATGTGGAAACAACATACAGTAATCTGTGGGATGCAATGAAAGTGGTCGTAAAAGGGAAATATATAGCAATAAATTGTCATATCAATAAAACAGAACAAGCACATATAAACAACCTAATGCTTCATCTCAAGCATCCAGAAAAATAAGTTAAATCCAAAGCTCATAGGAGAGAGGAAATTGTAAGGATTGGAGCAGAAATCAATGCAATTGAAATTAAAAAATAATACAAATAATTAATGAACAAAAATTGTTTTTTGGATAGAATAAAGAAAATTGACAAACCTCTAGCTAATCTTATAAAGAAAAAGTAAGAAAAAAAAACCAATTCACACAGTAAGGACTAAAAAGGGGGAAATTACTACAGATCCTATGGAAATTCAAAAGATCATGAATAACTACTTTAAAAATCTCTACTCTCATAAAGTGGGAAACACAGAGGCAATGGACAGATTTCTAGAAACATATGAACTACCAAATCTCAACCAAAAAGATACATTGATTTTGAATAAGCCAATATCAGCTAATGCAATTGAAAACATAATTAAAAATTTGCCAACAAAGAAAAGCCTAGGTCCTGATGGATTCACAGCTGAATTCTACAAGAAATTTAGGGAAGATTTCATGTCAATACTCCTTAAACTCTTCAGTGAATTTGAAAAGGAAGCAATCCTCCATAAATCATTCCTGGAGGGAAATACTACTCTCATACCAAAACCAGAGAAAGACCCAAGCAAAAGGAGAACTATAGCCCATCTCACGAATGAATATTGATGCAAAGATTCTCAATAAAATACTGGCAAATAGAATTCAGCAAATTATCAAGATTATATGTCATGACCAAGTGGGCTTCATTCCAGGAATGCAGGGATGGTTTAACATACACAAACCAGTAAATGTAATGCACCGCATCAACAGAGCCAAAAACAAAAGCCATATGATCATCTCAATAGATGCAGAAAAAGCTTTCAATAAAGTCCAACACATGTTCATGATAAAAACTCTTCAGAAACTCAGAATACACGGTGTCTAGCTCAATCTTATAAAGGCCATCTATGACAAATCAACAGCCAACATTATACTAAATGGACAAAAACTGAAACCTTTCACTTTAAAATCAGAAACAAGACAAAGATGTCCACTATCAACATTCCTATTCAATATATTTCTGGAAACACTATCCAGTGCAATCAGACAAGAGAGAGAAATAAAAGAATAAAAGTAGAAAAGGAAGAAGTCAAATTATTACTATTTGCAGATGACATGATACTCTATGTAAAAGACCCCAAAAATCTCTGTTAAAAGACTACTAGACGTAATAAAGAAATTCTGCAATGTAGCTGGATACAAAGTCAATGCTCAAAAGTCAATAACATTCCTGTACACACACACAGGCACACACGCACGTACACACACACACACACGCACACACACACAGACTCACCAAGAGAGAAATTATGGAAATATCATCCTTCACAATAGCACCTAAAAAAGTGAAATACTTTAGGAATCAACCTAAGAATGTAAAAGACCTATATGCTGAAAATTATTCTAAGCTAAAAAATGATATTGAAGAGAATATAGGAAATTGGAAGGATATTCCTTCTTCTTGGCTAGGAAGAACCAACATTGTGAAAATGGCCATACTCTCAAAATTGTTATACAGATTTAATGAAATCTCAATCAAAATACTATTAACATAACTGATCTATAGAAAACACTCCTGACATTCATTTGGAAACATAAGAAATGTAGCAAAAGCAATTCTGGGCAAAAAAGGCAAGGCAGGAGGCATCCCAATTTCTGAGTTGAAATTATACTACAAAGCCCCTGTGATAAAATCAGCATGGTACTGGCAAAGAAATAGACCTGCGTATTAATGGAACACATCAGAAGATGAAAACACAACTACAAAGACAATTAGCCACCTGACGTTTGACAAAGGGGCTAAACATTTTCACTGGCAGAAGGATAGCCTCTTTAATAAATGGTGTTGGAAAAATTGGCTCTCCACATGCTGAAGACTAAAACTAGATCTGTGCCTATTACCATAACAAAACTAAAGTCTAAATGGACCAAAGACCTAAATATTAAAACAGAAACACTAAATCTACTGGAAGACAAGTTAGGTAAAGGTCCTGTAGACATAGGGGTTGACAGAGAATTTATGAACAAAATGCAAACTGCATGGGAAACACTTCAAAGAATCAACAACGGAGATCTCATATTATTGAAAAGTTTTTGCACTTCAAAAGATTCACCAACAGAGTGAAAAGAAAACCCACAGATTGGGAAAGAATTTTAGCTAGCAACCCTTCAGACAAAGGACTTGTATACAAAGCACAAAAAGCATTGAAAAACATCAAGTCCTCCAAGTTCAAAGACCCTGTCCAAAAATGGGCATCGGAGATGAACACACAGTTTTCAGATGAAGATATACATAATGGCAATAAAATATATGAAGAAATGTTCACCATCACTGGTCATTCAAAAAATGCAAATTAACACAGCACTGAGATTTCATCTCACTCCAGAAAGAATAGGTACCATCAAGAAATCAACTGGTAACAAATGTTGGCGAGGCTGTGGAGAAAAAGGAACACTGCTCCACTGTTGGTGGATGTGTAGACTGGTGCAACCACTATGGAAATCTCTATGGAGAATTCTCAGAAGACTAGGATTGGATGTTACATTCAATCCAGCTATTCCCCTCCCTGATATTTTCCCAGAAACAACTGGAAAGGTCATATCACACTGATATATGTGCACCCATGTTCATAGCAGCTCAATTTGTGATAGCTAAATCTTGGAAACAACCCAGATACCCATCAACCACAGAGTAGATGAAAAAGTTGTGGTATTTTTATGCAATGGAATATTACTAAGCTATAAAAAGTATGATCTTGAGGCCTTCATAGGTAAATGGAGACAACTTGAGACTATCTTCATTAGTGAAAAATATAAGAATCGTATTTATAAATATTATATTTTGTCTCTAGTGTAAAAATAAGAAATATAATTGCTATTGTAAAAATGAGGAGAAGAAAGGGCTCTAAAGGATGTAACTGCATGTATGTTTAAGTTTATAGAATTGGTAACCATATTACTAAGTTTTGTTGGATCACTGAACAGAAGTGATTGCAGTCTCGTTTGCATTTCCACTTTGTATGACTTACTTTTGTAACTTAAACAATTATTTTTAAGAGGACAATACGTAATTTATCAACTAGTGATTGCTTATTGTTTATTTTTTGAAATTAGGTATTATTTCTAATCTTTTTCTGTTTTTTCTCTTTAAATAAACTCAAAAACAAATTATAAACCCTCAGCCCCACAAATATTGTTAATTTTGATGAAGTTCAATGTGTCTTGTATCCTTGATACAAGATTTTGCTTTCAAAATCATGTGTAAGAAGACATTACTTATTCCAAGGTGATGAATTTTTTTGCCTGTATTTTCTTTTAAAAGTTTTATAGGTCTAATTCTTTTGTTATATATGAGTGTGCATATGATGTGTGTGTGAGTGTGTGTGTGTAAATTTGAATCAGTTTTGCATACTATATGATGTCATCCTCCAAGTTTATGCTTATTCTCATGTGACTGTCCGGCTATCCTAGCATCATAAATCAAAAGCTTATAATACATAATAAAAACAAAATATCATAAAATTACACACATACACACACACAATCTCATACACACGCACTACTATTGGTCCTAGGCTTCGATTGACTCTTTCACCTGCCGGGGACTCCCAGAGGGATGGAGAACACACAGGACATCATCACCCCAGCTACTGAGATTTCCTTTGCCGATGCGGTTCATCCTCAGGGCAGAGACCATTTCTATCCTTAAGCACAGCTCAGGAGTCAGCAGTGGATGGGGTCCAGGGGAGAAAATACATTCGTCTGAGACTGCTTCAGAAAGCTTCTTTATTTAATTGTCTGTTTAGTTTGTATTTATTTGTCAAAGAGTCAGTTGCATCCTTCTTGGGTGGATGGAGGCGGATTTCTACAGAAAGACCTGAATGGGAAACGTGTGCTGTCTACAGTGAGAATATGAGTTGGGTAAAAGGGGTAGCTGGCTGTTTGTTGCCAGGTACCCAAATCTGCTTCTCCTTCTTGAGGTGCATCGTAGAAGTGCAGATGAGTCAGCATCTTCTTCCTGTTGAGCCTTGGCAGAAAAACAGCTAGAAGCTCAGCTTTGAATCCCTGTGCATCTAAGGCAAGGCTGGGTGTTGCACAATTAGCTCTCCTCCAGCAGGTGGCGAAGGCGAGCAGCAGCGCCCCACTGCACATGCGCAGAGGTGCGCATGGCCCCTGAGGCGTGCTCTGGGGCCATTGCAAGGTGGACAGCAGATCTGAGAACCACCCATGGGAATGCTAGTGCTTGATGGGCACGTCGGCGTTCCTACTGTCCACAGAGAACCCTATTTCGTCTTGTTGTGAATCAATGGGGTGGCAAGACCAGTAAGTCTTTTAAAAGGGGCACTCTGCTCATTCTCTGGGGTTTCCTCCTACTCACCAGAAGTCATCATCACCCGGCACCAAGATCCTAATCGGGCTTGTTTGCAATGGCGTTCCATCCTTTCTGCTGCCACACACCCTACGGCCTCCGTGACATATGAGGTCATGCACACTAGCCCTAAGCCCATGGTGCCTCCATGAATAGCATGCAGTGACCCAGGCTGCAGGTCCCCCACCTCCCGTGCAGGCCACAGAGGCTCTCCTTTTCTCACAGACACGGTGTGGAGGGCCAACGTTCTTAAGTGTTCCCCAAATTTACAAGCTACTTGCTGCATCCTTGCCTATGGCGAGGTAGGCCTTTTGAGAGACCCTGATAAAAGGGGTCCAGCAACGAAAGGAAACAGACCTTTCACCCCGACTCCATTGTGAATAGGCTTTTTAACTGTTTTGTTAATGTCCTTTACAGATGTTTTATTACTATTTCTAGAAATATAGTTCTTTTTAAGCATGATGCAGTATCCAGCAGCCTTGTCAAAAATGACTTACTGGCTTTAAGGATTATTTCCTTTTTTTTTAATCGGTACCAGGGATCCAACTCACGGCTGCCTGCTTGCAAGGTAGGCGCTTATGCCGCTGAGCTAAATCCCCAGCCCCCGGATTATTTACTTATCAGAGCTCGACATTTTTGAATAGACAGTTTTACTCCTCAGTTTCCAAAAATCTAATTTCCTTTATTTGTTTGTCTTCCTTATTTGATTTTACTGAATGTGATCTCCCAATATAATGTTCAATAGATATGTCAAAAGGAAACAACTTTGCTTTCCTCATATTGATTTTGCAGTAATTTTTGTTTGTTTGTTTTTTATGCACCGGTGACCGAACTCACAACCTTTTCCTTACCAGGCAAGCGCTTGAGCCACTGAGCTAAAACCTTGGCCCTTGTTTTCCTGTAATGAGGGGGAACTCTCGTGTCTCCTGAGAGTATGATTCTTACTGTGAAGTCTTTGTAGATGTTTTGTTGGCTTTCCATTTGGAACAGTTCACCCAATACTCACAATTTAAAGGAGGTTCATCTAGCACATGATTTGAGAGGATTAGTCCATGGCAATCTGGCTCAAGAGCAGGAGCATCTTGGAGGAAGAATATGGTACAACAAATCTGCTTGGATGATGGCATCCAAGAAACAGAACAGAGGAGAAGTGCCACAGAGGATGATGTCAGGGACCATTTATTAGCACAGTACTGAAGGTCACGCTTCCATGATGCACTTAGACACAAGAGTGATTTAATCAAACTGACAAGGAAGTTTAACTGCCACAGATACCATTCATTACCCCGCAGAGATTGTCTTTTAGTCATCACTAGTTGGATTTTTTTTTTAAGTATTGGATTTTGCCAAACATATTTTTTGCATAAATCTGTTTGTTGTTTAGTTTTATCGTATCAATAATGAACAATAGGAAAAGTAATTTTATTACCTTTAATTTCCCTACTTTGCATTAAAAGGATAAATCTCACCTGGTTATGGCATGTACAGTATTTTCTTAGTATTGCTGGATTTAGCTGGCTGCTATGTTATTGTTAAAATTGCCATTTATGATCATGAAGAATACTATCTTCTAGCATTATTTGTGTTTCTGTGTCTTTGGTATTAGGGTAACAATGGTCTTATGTATGCAAATTGTACCCTTCCTTTCTAAATTTGAAATGGTTTATGCAATATTAGTGTTGATTTTTCTTTAAATGCTTGGTGGGAATCATAAATAAAGCCATCTGCTCTTAATTTTTTTTTTCATTATTTTTTATACCTGTTTATCTTGTTGTACTTGTAAGTCTATTCAAATTTTTATTTCTCTTCGATTTACTTTGACTGGCTTGTGTCTTTTCAGATTTTTTTTTCCTAAATTTTCTATTTCATCTGGTTAATGGTACTCATTAATTTGTACTCTGTTTTGTTATATAATTTTGGTGTTTTATTTCTTATTTTTAGTTCCTTTTTGAGATTTCTCTGTTTTTTATCAATCTATTGGAAATTTTGTTTTCATTTTTGCCTGGAACCAACCCTTATTCTCATTTTTCTATGACAACTATTTTATTAATTTTTATCCTAATCTTTACCATTCTTTCCTCTGATTTCTTTAAACATACTTGATTCTCTCTAGAATGAAGTTAAAATTTTTTTAAAGATCGACTGTTAGGTCATTTATTTGAAAGTTATGTTTTATTTTAATGTAATATTTACAGTGTTAAAATTTTCTCTAAGCTTTATTTTATTTAGGGTAGATAAATGTTTAAAGTTGTGTATTGATTTCCTTCATCTCAGAATATGTTCTAATAGAACTGATGAGTGCTTCTATGACTCATTGTCTTTCAGGAATGTGCTGTTTCAGGTCCATATATTTGTGTATTTCTCAGATTTCCTTATGATATATTATACTAATTTAATTCAGTTGTCAGTTAATATATTTTATCTATTTTTATTCTCATAAATTGTTTAATAGTTGTATTACTGACTAATATATACATGATCAATTCTGGGAATATTTACTGGTGCTTAGGAACATGTGTATATTGATGTTTGTTAGGGTAGAATGCTAATATATGTCTGTTAGTATCAAATAGGTTTATAGGGTCGAAAATTTCTTCTATTTTCTTATTGAACTGATGCTATAATTTTTCTGTGCATTACTAAAGGCAATGAAGTTTCTATTTTTGTGAATTACTTTCCACTTTTACCACTTTTGTTTTATGTTTTATCTGTTATTAGGTTCCTATATATTTTTAGTTAACTCTGTATAAAATATTCTATATCCATTTTGTTTAAAAATTTAAAATGCTTGTGTTAATATAATCACTCCAGTTCTCTCTAGTCACTTGTTTTAATGTATATATCTTTTCTAATCCTTTCATTCATATTCTCACAGATATAAGTCTAATGTCTCTCTGATTAATTGGGTAATTTTAAAATATGTTCTGTCAATTTGTATTTTTTGAAATGTTTAATTCATTTACAATTAAGACTTGTTTCCACTATCATGCTATTCATTTTCAATGTTTTATAACAATTTTTGAATAGACAATCACAGTCAATGATCACATATAATGTTAACATTGAATTATGTTTCAGAAGCATTCTAGAGATAATTTAAGTGAAATAAAGTTTGGATATAAATTGAATACAATTATTACACCTTTATATAAATGCAACAAGTACCAAGTGCATACATCGAGAATCTTAGATCAAATTCCCTGCTAATACAAAGTGACAGTCATATCAGACTGCATTATCATTTATATTTTATTTTATAATAGAACTTTCATTGTGATGAAGAACTCTTCCTCAGAGTGATTTCTTTCTGCAATGATTTCATTATCACTTTTAAACATATTACATCAAATGTAGTTTCCTGCTCTTTGCAAAAGAGTTTTGGAATAAATTAGAAAAATGAATATTTCCAATTTGAAAATTTAGAAAATATTTTAAATGCTTCTGAGATTCAATAATATATAAGTATAAATTATAAATCTTCATATACCCCATAGCAACCGAAAAATCTTTATGCATTGTCAGTATTTGAAGGGAGTTTTTTTTTTAAACAAAAAAGGAAAGCAATGATACAGAATTACAGAACAAATAATACATTAACGATGGTTAACTTACTGTGTATTGTTTTATTCAAACTACCTATTTAGGTTACAAGATACAGGCATGAAAATAGTGGTCAACCGAACAATGAAAGAACAAACTGTTCTTTTTTGTGAACTAACATTATTAATATAGTAATCTGTCTTCTGTCTCTCTCACATTCTCGCTCTCTAAAGTTTTCTCTTCTTTATTTTCTCCTTTCTTCTCTCCCAGTTATTCTTTCCTTTTGACCAGTTTCTTTAGCTTTCACTTTCACAATATGTGTTGTACATATTGGATCCTATTTATGCTTTCAGTTGTTTACACTTGAGAGACAATATGATATTTACACATGAGCATCTGATTTACTTCACTAATGAGTGTGGTCTCAAGTTGCATCCATTTACCTGTGAAAGCCTCAAATTTGCCCTTCTTTATAGCTGAGTAGTACTTTGATGGAAGTTTTACTTTTTTAGTAATGAATAGTTCTAGTAAGTGAATACATTAACAAGAATACCAGTTGTAATATAAGCCTCTTGTGAAGTAGAACTGTCCCACTGCTGCTCATGCATATCAGATAGCAGTTAATCTAGCAAACATTTAATTAAGTTAATGGCTTCATTTGATGTTTACCAAATATATGTGTTTTCCTGCAAGTAACAGAATGTATGCCTAAATCTGGCTTAAAAATAGTAATTATAATTTTGCATGAATAAATTTCTGAAAATAGAGGTTTTCAGATTTGTCTGACTTGATAACCAAGCAGTGTTAAAATATTTCATCTCTCAGAAAAGATGAAGTAGAATTCCAAAGATTGCCCCTCATATTTAGCCATATATGTACTAATGTGTTTACTAAGATTTAGGGGTTAAAAATAAACTTTGAAGAAGCCACTCAATTTCTCTCTGGTTTTCTAAACTAAGTACAATTTTATAAAAGTAGTTCTGGTATGATTTTGAAGAACAGCATCATTGTGGGAATAGGCAGATCTATGTATTAATTCTATTTGTTTTCTTCTTACTTGATTTGTTAATACAATTTTTAATATATCTAACGAAGTACACATTTTTTTTTATCTTGTGTAGAGTGTCCCTGCCTTGATACTGCTATAATTTGAATTCAAGGTTGATAAATGATTCCCGAGTGTCTGCTGATATATCATACTACTAAAAGTTCCTTGACGATTGGAATCAATCCAGTATTGTCTCTGATGAACATGGTAGTCTGAGAATATGAAATATGTGCTGGACAATTTCTCTGAATATCTTTGCTGGCTTTATAAAATAGGCAGCTGGGAATGTGCTGAGCCTGTGAAATAGGTAACCAAAGTAGGAAATGGATAAGATTTCTAACCTAAATTAGCCATTATGTGAAATGAACAAAAGTAACTTTCATTTCCTGAATGAGGAATGATTTCTTCCCTTCTGTGAGTTGAACAGCAATCAATATGAGAAGAGGAAAAAAATTAATAGTAACCCTTTGCTTATGAAAAGGAACACTTCTAAGACTGGTGTGAGCTATTGTTACTGTGGAGTTAGGAAAGGAGTAAGTTGAACATTCTCAATTTATTGAAAAATTCATCTTGACACACTTACACTTGTATTCCTTTATTTCTGGGATGTAATTTAAACACGTGAGGTGAGGTCTATGTTGGTTATCCAAACAGAAAAGAGAGCTAACTGAAAAATGGGGAGGAATAGACAATTTTATATCATTTCCTGCTTTTTATTATGTAATGTGTATATTATCTTTACAAATATATGTACACACATACAAAATCAGTTGCAATCATATCTTTTTTTCTCTAATGTTCTCCCCTTTTTTTATCTGACTGGGTTAAATTCTTCTCCTTTCTAGCTCTACAAGGCATAGCAATTCTTTTGTGTTTTAATAGTATATTTTCCTTTGTGATAGATGGACTAATTGGTCAGCTTGTAACATCCAGCTGAACTGAATCAGCGTGGTGCTGGTTGTGGAAGGCCAACAGCATAAAGAGACATTATGTCTAACAGCATAAAAAAGGGAACTGGAGAGAAAGATGGTGAGCTGTTGGTTCTCCTGGAAAATCTTGCACTGTTTTTCTGTTATGAACTTCGCTGTTATCATCATCTGAGGAGCACGGGTCCTCATTGTCACTAAGCATGACTGTAGTTATTTTTTTGGGAGCTCTGGCCCTTACCTTGAGTGTCACTTCCTGGCTGTAATAGAGATCCCTCAACCTGCTGGCATGGATCCTTCATCCCACTTGCATAAACTTGCTGGATTCTACCATTGACCTTTATGTCTTCTCACTGCAGAACCTTGATACAGACTTGCATGAGACAGTCAAGCCTCTAGCTGGACTGCACAGGACATTGCTGTTCTAGATTGAAGCCCTAGATTCTTTGGGTCTCCAGTGTGTGGACAGATTTCCTGCACTCCTTTACATTTAACACCATGTGTGATTATTAAAGAATAATTCCATAAATTTTGTGTCCTTTATTAAACCTTTGCCTTGTAACCCTTGACTACATCTATGAATACTGTACTTTTCACACTCAAAATTAAAATTATACTTTTATTTTGCTGTGTGATGTTTGCTACTGTGTTTATAAAATTTAAGCTTTTTATATTTGTGGCATTAGTTGTACAGAATAGTGAGTTTCATTTGCATATCTGTATGTGTATATAACGTATTTTGCTAATTTCCATTCTCATCATCCCCCTGCCATTTCATCTACTTTCTGAGATTCTTTTGTATTCTCTAACATATGAGAAAACATACAATACTTGTCGTTTGGAGTCTGATTTATTTCAATTAACATGACGATTCCAGTTTTACCCATTTTTATGCAAATGAATTATTTCCTTATGAGTAAATAATTCATGATATATATGTATTGTTTCCTTTATTCATTCATCAATTGATGATGTTGTGAATCACCTGTTTCCCTAGCTTAGCTGTTTCCATCTTAGCTGTTTCAATAGCTTAGCTATTTTGAATTCCATTATAATAAGCAGAGATACACCAGGTTCTATAGTGTTCTAGCTTTAATTGTTTCAGGAATATGTTGACAAGTGGCCAAATGTAGGAAAGTTTTGGGATTTTTGAGAATCTTTGATACTAATTTCTATAGTGGCTCTACTGAATTATATTATATGGTGTATAAAGATTCTTGTTTCTATATTCCTGCCAGCATGTATTGTTTCTTGTTTTCCTAATAGCAATAAGCTCCCTATACATAAAGCTCTCATTGTTAATTTCTCAGATTTTTCTATACTTCTGGAGTAGAATAAGAACTCAAGAATAACTGTACATTGTATGTTTTAGTTGCACAATTCATTGATGTGTGCACTGAAAACGTATTAATGACTGTATTTTCATCTCTCTCCTTATTGTGAACCAGTTTTATTTAGGTCAATCAAACATGTATATTGGAAAAACATATGCATTTATACAAACAGAGAAAGGGAAGGCACAGTTTAAGAAAGTAATTGGATAACTGGTTTAGAGCTTTAAATCATATGTTATCAATATTTGTCTGGTAAGGCTTTAAAACCATTCCAAAAGCACAAAGAAAAATTTTTTTAGTTCTCTTTGTTCTGTTGTCTTTGTCTCTCTGTGTTTCTGGATCTCACATACACAGGTGAAACACACACATGCACGGGCATACCAACATTTAAACATTTGTTTTGGCATGTGCACCATTTTACCTTTAAGGTGACTATCACAGACCTAACTACCATAATCTTAGAATTTGCAATAATATTGACTGTTTTAAACCACTTAAAATTCTGTTCAGTTATTTGCAGTGTTTACTTAATTCTGTTTTCATATTAGCTTTGCAATTCTAAATATGTGTAATGAATGTTTCCTTCCTAGAGGTTAGATATGAGAATGGTTACATCTCACAAGTTGATTTTACTTATTCATTTACAGATCATTTTGCTTATTCTGTGGATACTGCCCTGGTATCAGATGTAGTCAGATAGTGTTCTAGACGGTGGAAAGGAGGATGCAACACTGATCTAAACAGGGGGGTTCTTAATTCTCTAGAGGTTTGTTATATTCAGGAAACAAAATACACAAGGCAAACAAATATCAAACGTTTAATATTAAGAATAAAATTTAGTTATGAGTTTTCTACTCTACGTGAAGCAGTGTGAAGACCCTGAGGCAGAAAACCACCTGGGCTGCTGTTTGAAGAAGGAGGAAGCAACAGGCCAGTACTTTGCGAGTGAACAACAGAATGGGTCTTGATATGATCAAAGATGTAGGCAAGCGTCAGATCATGTGAATCTGTAGAGGCCAAACAGTTTGAATGTTAATAAAATTCTATCAAAAGCTATCAGAATTTCCAAGTAGGGGGTTGACACGATCAGATTTACATTTTAGAGAACTTTTTCAGGCTGATGTGTGGCAACTACACTGTCAAAGGATAAGGTGAGAAGCAGGGTAATTCCTTAGGAAGCTCCTGCAGATTTTCATTTAAGAGATGACCGACAAAGGCTAGCAGACTGCAAGTTAAGGCAGGCTATATATATCCCATGCATATATTTGGAATGTGTGTTATTTAGATTACTAAGTTTTAAAGTGAGCAGAGATCTGAATGTGAATAATTACAGTGTGAATATACTAATGTGTATTCATTAGTATGTATTTATTGTTCCCACCATTATTGCAGAGGTCTACATTAGAAATACTCTGGTTTATCATGAAGCAGCTTAACACAACAGAAACAGATAAACTGGATATTGGAGAAATTATTTAAATGATGCCTCAGTGTTCTCATCTATAAAATGGAGAATAACAATATTATATAATGCATATGAGTGTAATATAGGTTAAGTGATGAGAATAGTTCTTAATATTAAATTGCTGCATAAGATTGTAAGAATATTTTTTTAACGTCTATTATGCAAAATCAATTTAAGTTACTGGAAAGTAAGATAGTTTTTAGAACTGGATAGATCTAGATATCAACTATTGTTCTGAAGTTGTTTATTTCTTCTTGGCCTTGAATAAATTGTTAAACACCTATGGGCCTCAGTTTCTTACCTGTAGAATGAAGAGGTTAAACCGTACATGAGAATGGTAAGATTGTCACTGAAAGAGATATTTGCAAATCACTCAACAGTATATTCGCCACTTGAAATAGATTGAAATGTTAGTTACTGTGAGGATAAAACAAGTGTGTCTAATTTTTTAATTAATGAAAAGTTTGAGGTGAAATAGTTACCTCCAATCAGAATGCTCATTTAGAATGAATATTTATAGAAAATCTCTGTTCTTCAAGAAATGTGGTTAAGGATGTTAAATCCTTGCCAAAATCCTTCTACTTAAACACGTAAGCTTGAAAGTTCTTTTACAATTTAATATGTATGTAATTGACAAACAAAATAGTTTATGTTCAAGATGCTCAATGTGAGTTGATACATAATACATTTTGCAGTGATTACCATAAGTTAATTACTATCTCATCTAAGTCACTATCCAGAGTTGCCATTTATATGAAAGGTAATAAATTTCAAGTAAATACCGATGTTATTATGGTAGTCACTATGTTATATATTAGATTCTCACAACTTACTTTATAACTGAAAATGAAACCTTTAACCACCTCCTTCTATGTCCACATGATCAAAGGATGCTGAATTTTATGAAATTCTCTTTCTGTATCTTTCAAGATGATTTGTGATTTGTGCCTTTTGTTCTTATAATGTGATTGACCCAATTGATCTAGCCCAACTTTGCACAGTAGGAATAAATACTACTTGATTATGGTGGTTGAGTCTTTTAATGTGATGCTGAATACATTTGATTAGTATTTCATGGAGCATTTTTGTTTCACATGTTCTTGTGAGGGGCATTGATGTTTAATTTTATTTTGTTGTAGGATTCTTGTCTGAGATAAATATCACAGTAATTCTATTCATGTAAAATTAATTTGGAAGTATTTGTTTTCACATTCAATTTTTTCCAGAAGACTAAGAAGGATTGGTATTCATCCTTCTATAAATATTTAGAAGGATTGACTTATGAAGCTCTCTTTTCTTGGGAGGTTTATTATTACTGATCCAATCTCCTTTTTCATTATTTATCAGTTCAGATTTTTCTGTTGGTTTATGATTTGTTTTTAATGGACTATATTTCTCTTGGAATTTATCCATGCATTCTAGATTATTTAGTCTATTGGATTGTGACTGTTTATGTTGGCTTCCAAATACAGTTGTCCGTTGTATTATTTGGTATCATTTATAATGCCTTTATTATTTATGATTTTGAGTATTTTTTTTTCATTTCGGTTGGTTAATCTGGTTAAAAGTTTGTCTGTTTTGCCAGATTTATCAGTCTTACTGCGCTATTCACAAAACTGAACTCACTTTTCTATTGTCTTTCTATTTTATTATTCTTGCTGTAATATTTATTACTTTTTCTACTGCTAAACTTAGATTTAAGATTTTCCGTATTCTTTGTAATATGCAGGTATATCACAAAGTTGATTACTTGAGATCTTTCTTTGTTCTTAATGTAGGTATTTATTATTCTAAACTTCCCTTTTAGATCTTGCTTTACAGCATCCCGTAAAACTTATTGTGCTGTTCGAAATGTCATTTTAATGAAAAGATAATTATTAATTTAGAGTTTAATCCATTTTTGAGTTTAATCCATTAGCTGTTGTTCATGAATATTATTTGACTGCTACTTATTTTGAATTTTCTGATCCTTCATATCATTGATTTTTAGCTTCATATTATTGTACTACCAAAAGATACTAAATATTCAGATTTCTTGAAATTTTTAGTACTTTTTTGTGCTCTTACATAATCCATCCTGAAGAATATTAACTGTATGTTTGAAAAGAATGTGCATTACATGGTTCTGTATATGTTGGGGCATACACACTAGTCTACAGTGTGTATGTACATGTGTATTTATCTCTCATGTGCATATACCTAAGAATTTATTAATCTTAAGCTGTGAAATAACACAATCAGAACAGTAGCACCAATCAAGGCTTCCATCTGACTGAATTTGTGTTAATCTAAAGTCTTTCTCCAGCATTCAATCTGTTTGGGTAGGACCTATGCTATTAAAACAGAAATATAGAAGTTTTTACCTTTGTAGACTTTAGTTTTAACTATGATATTAATCCCACTCTTTGTAAGGATGTACATTTTTTAATTTTATGGAAACCAAATAATAGAATAAAAATAGTTAATACATTGAGTATTGTTACCTTCAGTTATTACGAGCACAATATATGGGCATAAAAAATTCTTGAAGCATTATTAGCGTAAACTTTTTCAGTGAACTAAGAGAAACTAGTAGTATAATTATCTTGTATTTTTTCTTTTCCTCTTGTTGCTTTCCCCTTTCCCCTACTCTAGTTCCTTTCTCCTTTTGAACAATGTCTTCCAATTTCACATTATCTGTTTTACATTTTGGATCTTATTTAGTCTTTAAGTTTCTCACACAAAGGAGACAATTTGATGTTTACACATGTGAGTCTGATGTATTTCATTTATGAATATGGTTTCAAGTTACATCCAATCAATACATGAAAAAGATGTTCAACATCATTGGTCGTTTGAGAAATACAAATTAAAACAACATTGAAATTCCATCTCACTCCGGAAAAACAGCTATAAAAAATCAACCAATAGCAAATGCTGGTGTAGCTATGGGGAAAATGGAACCCTTTTCTACTGTTGATGGGGATGTAGACTGGTGCAACCACTGTGGAAATCAGTGTGGAGATTCCTTAACACATTAAGAATTCCCATTCTACACAGCTGTTCTCCTGGATATCTTCCTAGAAAAATTAAAAACATCATACCATAGTGCCATATGTGCACCCATGTTTATAGCAACACAATGTTTAATAGCTAAAACTTGAAAGCAACCAAAATGCATGTAAAGCGTATGGTCTTTTAAATGTGAATATTTAGCCATATAGTGTTATTTAAGCACAGTGTTTTTATTGATTTTTTTTGTTTTGATGATTGATCTGCTGTTGAAATTAGAGTCTTACAGTCTACCATTATAGCATCAATGTTTATGATTCTCTATGTTCTGTTATATTTGGTTTATATATTTAGGTATACTGAAGACAGGTGCACATATAATTTTTATAGACTTTGGATAATTTGACAATTTTATCATTATAAAATAAGAATCTTTGTGTCTAGTGACAGATTTTGACTTAAAGACTTTTTTGTTTCTTAGATTACACTCATCTTTGTGTTGTTTTGGCTATTATGTGCCCTGTTACTCTCAGCTTATGCATGTCCTTAAGTCTCAAACTCTGGTAGTCAGCACATTGTTCAGTCCTGCTTTTACTTTTCTGTCCTCCCACTTTGTGTCTTTTGATTGGAAAGTTTAACCCATGTATTACTGTAACTTTTGATACTTAGTTATGAACTTAATAATGCTCTCTGTTAATTAGCTTTATTTTGTACTAGTAATTGAACTCAGAACTTCACACTTACCTAGCAGGCACTATGCTGCTAAGCTGTTTCCCCAGCCTGTGAATTAGTTTTGACTGTATTTAATTCCTCTTTTCCTTTCTACCACTGTTGTCATCTTCTGTTGTGATTTATACAATTTGTTTTGCGGTAATTAATGCTTTTATTTGTGTAACTAGTGTAATTTCTTTGTGGTTGTCAGGAGGTTTACATAAAATGTGCTGTAGTTATAACATTCTAGTTTAAAATTATAATTTACTTTTCCTCACATAAATATCTTTAAAATTTTATTTTGCCCTTTACCTCAATTTCATATCAGTGTCACATTTTACATCATTTTGGTTGTGCATTTTTTTACTCCAGTTATTTTAATACTTTTCCCTTAACTTTTAGCTAAAGTGAAAACATTTAGATGTCACCATCTACTGGTGGTCAAGTTAGCACCAGCTAAATTAAATCAGCATGGTGCTGAGTATATATGGCTCACCTGGGGAAAGTGTCAAGCATAAATGAAGACACAGAGAGGAAGAGTGTGGTGTTGTGGGTTATCCTTATTGTTGCTGTTTGGAGCCATTGGTTTTCCTGGAGGAGCTTGTCATAGTCAGTTTCCCTGATATGAATTCAGCCATTATCATCAGAGGAGTTTGGGCCCTCGTGGCTGTGAGTGGCTACAATTCACGTTGGAGGAGCTCTGGTCTTCAGGCTGAGCATCACTTCCAGGGTCCATAGGGAAAGATGTGTGCTGTTTAATTTCTAGGTGAAGCTGTTACGCTGGCTTCCTGCATATACTTGGCTGTTCTCATTGTAGCTGAAGACAGCAATTATACTTTTAGGTGAGCCCTGATCGTTATTCTTAGTGTTGTTTCTTGGCTTCAATGTAGAACCCTCAACCTATTGGCACAGATCCTTCAGCCCACTGGTATAGACTTTCTAGCTTTGGGCCTTCCCAGTGCAGATCTGTAAAACAGACATATATGAGTCACTGTCATGGGCTCTGGACCTCCAACTGGACTCATGGGAGGCATTGTCATGGGCTCTAGGTCTTCAGCTGGACTCATGTAGGAAGGATCTTACTGTGAGATTCAGGCCCTCAGCTAGATTTTCTTGATCTTTCGTGTTGCAGACAGATTTCCTGCACTTTCTGATATTTATCTCTGGGTAACCATCATAAAATAATGTTATAAATTCTGGGTCCTATATGTAATTGTTCTCCTTGCAACCCCTGCTGCAACATACGTACTCTAATTATACTTACAGTTTTCACCTTCGTCAAGGAGTTTTATGCTTTTGAGTTTTCATAATGTTACTTAGCATTCTTTCATGCTGACTCTACGAATTCTCTTTTGTATTTGTTTTAGTACAAGTCTCATGGTGATAAATAACCTGAAATATTTTTTGTCTGATGATGTTTTATTTCACCTTCATTTCTTAAAGAGAGCCTTACTAGAATAGTATTCTTTGTTAACAAGTGTTATTTCGACTCTTTAAATATATTTTCTCATTCTATCCTGGCTGGCACGATTTCTGTTGAGATGCCTACTGATAGCCTTATGGAATTCATTTAGGTAAGATATATCACTTTACTGATTTTAAGATTCATTGTTTTATGACAAGTTGCTTTTAATATGTTTGGGTTACTTTTCTTTGAGTTAATATTACTCGGTTTCTTCTGAGTATCACCAACTTGGATGTTCTTATACCTTGCAATACAGTATA
Organism: Cavia porcellus; assembly: GCF_034190915.1. Taxonomy (NCBI): domain Eukaryota; kingdom Metazoa; phylum Chordata; class Mammalia; order Rodentia; family Caviidae; genus Cavia; species Cavia porcellus. Next base: position 34,143,074 of record NW_026947501.1, read on the forward strand.
TTGGAAGTTTTTAGGTGTTATTTCTTTTAAACAAGCTTTCTAATGTTTTTGTTACCTCTTCTTATTTTATCCCTTTTAAGTTCATGTATTCGTACCTTTTATGCCTTATCCTCTAAATTCTTTATCCTCATTTTTGAACTCTCCATGTATCTTACCTCACTGGCAATTGGCAGGGTTTGTAAGCCTGCCTGTGGAGACATGAACAGGTACAGCTCAAATTCCCACTGAGGCACTTTTATCCTTCGATGGCTGAGAAATTTTGTTGCTTTTGGGGATATGAACAGGGATCTACTATTATCTCGCCATTTTTCTGATACCTCGCTTGTGCTAGTTCTTCATTCACTCCTGCTTTCTAAAAGTTAACAGCTAAATGCTTTCCATTTAATTTTCACATTCTTTCTGAAGTTGTTCATTTTATCTCCCTATTCTTGATGTGGGTATTAACCACATGAATATCTTGGATGAGGATATAGTTCTAGTGTGGCTCCAGTGGTCTTTGTATGGTCAAGTCTTATCTTATCCTTTATGTTCTCCTAATCCATAATGAAAAATGGCTATGGACCAAAAAGCTGCTTGCCTGGGGCAACCTATAGAGAAGAACTGAAGTCAAACCTGGTCATTCTGAATAGAGTCACTGTCATCCCAATGATGGACAAGCAAACAAGCTTTTATAGTTTTAAGTCATCGTTTTCAGAGCTTGTCAGTTAATTGCAAAAGAGGTTCTCTTTTCCTTCTAATTTTAATTTATAAAATTGTAATGTGCAAGTAGATACTAATAAAGAAAACAAAACACTCTTCTATGAAAAAATAAAGCATAGAATGATGACAAAATAATAGGACAATAACAGTGGCCAATGTACTGTATGTCAAGACCTTAAATGAATGACCAAAATGTTATTCAGGTTACAAGTTGTCCACAAAAAAAGATTCTCTCTTACAAAGAAAACAACACCAAAAAAAAAAAAATGGACAAAACTTTCTTTTCAGTGAATCAAAGCAACTGGTGGTATAAATGAAACAAATTAGCAGTTTTTGAAACAGCAGAATATATACTATAGGAATTATTTGAATTTCTCCCTATTTCCTTTTAGCTTCTGTTTTGATATAGATAGGAATAGGTGTAAGTATGAGCGTAGATACTGAGTTTATCACGTGAGAGAAACCATAAGATTTTTAAACTTGTGTCTGACTCATCTTATTTAATGTTACATTCTCAAATTGTATCTATTTGCTGTGAATGCCTCAAGTTTATCTTCCTGAATAGTAGGGTTGTACTATGTTGTTTGTAAATACCATTTTTCTTTATCCACTCATGTTAAAATTGTTCCATATGACTTAAACATTTACAGGTAGTTTGAAGAGATAGAACTGCTAATTATTTCTCTTTTGATCATTACACATGTATGCAAATATCAGTTTATCACATGCTACCTGATAAATATTCATAAAAATTACATATCAAATCACATTTTTACTAGTCATTTCTTACTATTTTTTGAAATTCTGTATTATTTCCAGCCTTTTTTCTGTTTTGCTTGTTTTCTCTAAATAAAATTAAAAAAAATGAGACACAAATTTACGTATCAATTATTACTTTTGGAAATTAAAATATTTCTGAAGTACAGTTCTTTATGACTTTAAACTTTAAAGTAGATAAATAGCTAATAACCTATGTTCAGTAGTAACCATGTTCAGTAGATTATCATGGTAGACTATCTTTAAGACAGAGTAATCATGAAAAGAAGAAGAAGAAAAAGACTTGAATTTTGATAAACTTGGAACTTCCCTCTGGGATCATACTACAGATTTTTCATGAAATCCTATATCCATGCATGTGGGAGCAGGCAGGGACAGGAGATCCTGAGGTAGGCAGGAAGAGTTCTGTAAGTGTTTCAGGTGTCGAACTGAGGGACAGGGGTAGTTAAAGAATGATACTTGAGTCCAGAAGCATTTTTACCCTACTAATACTGGCCGTGATAGCATACCAGCCACTTTACAGTACCTCATTCTTCTTTTCCTAATCCCAATGTACAAACAGTGGTCCTTCCCAACCACAGAGCCAGTACCTCTTCTGAATGCACACTTACCTTCCTGCTTCCCTCAGAGGCCCCTGGGAAGACAACCTTTGCAGCTCAGTGTGATTTATCTTCTGAACATTGTTTTGTCTTTCATGAGTCAAAATGACACTTTACATTGAAATTTAACAGCAGAAGAGAAGAAGAAAGTTCACTGATTTACTGTTTTATTAGATTTCTGATTGAAAACAGAGATGAGCTGTGGCCTTACATGTAAAATTGCCCATCTTTCACCTCTGAAGCTTTTATATTTGAAGTTGGTGACTTATTTATCTATTCTGTGTCAGACTCTGTAATTCCAAGGCAGCACATCCAGGAGGAAATGGGAGGCAGTTTCTTGAATAGAAAATACAAATAGATTCATCAAAGCGTTGTCTTTCCAAAATTTTCTGAAATGTCAATAGTGAAAGAGGGAAGGATAAAGGAAGAAGATAGAAGAGGAAAGAGGGAGGGTGACAGAAGAAAAAACTCTTATCTGTTGAACAATTAATATATACTAAGCATATTTCATGGTTATGAAGGCTATAAATGTATATGTTCATTTGATCCTCATGTTGTATTAGAAATTGCTTGTTGGTATTTTCACTTTGAAGATAATGATTCAAATAATTTATTCAAATAAATTACATTTAAATGTGAATAGAATAAATAATATAATGGCTTTAAAAATCTTATGTAAATTTTCTAACAACTGATTTAGAGATAATTTACAGCTACCTAGTTTTAGAGAAAGCACGATTATGAAGGTTTAACAACAGGTACAGTGTTTTATAACTTATCAATGACAAAATCTGGCTCATACTTGGAGTTGTCTAATTATGAAGCTTCAGGTTTCCTATTTTTAAATTGTAATGTATTTCTATTTAATAATGTAAAAACAAAACTCAACCATTTTGAAATATGTTTTGGAAAAGAATTTCAATTGGTGATTTTGATAGACCCTGAATGATATGGCCCCTGAGCTGTTTGATATACCTTGCTGAATTTAAACCATTTGCTTAGTTTTTACAATGTAAAGCCTGTTTCCCACCTGTAAAATAACCACTGATTGCATTTCTCCTATTTAGCACTTACATACTTCTGTCAACATACTCAGCTTATTCCTTCTGCTAAAGAAGCAAGGTTTCAGTGACAATTAGAAATAATTGTTGTGATTGCTCCACCCACCTAACTCTGGCTTTCAATAGAGCAGCGCATCCATTAGCCTTTAAAGACAAGAATGTTCAAAGAAAAATGTATCATTTAAAAACCAAATACCATTGACTTTGAAGCTAGTAATCTTTATTAGCTTCCAAAATGCATGATGTATAAAATTATAGAAAAGTGGAATACAATGTGATTTTTCTCAGACAGGTGTCATTTATTAGAGAAATTAGTTGAGGAGGGCAAGATAGCAACTCTATTTCATATTCTGAGATATATGCCCAAAGAAATCTTAAAGTTTTACTTAGCTTAAAATTCCAGAATTGAATTTTTTGGCCATTACAGTTCCTTTGAGCTGAAAGTGCCTTCTTAAAAGAAAACTCTCACTGAATTAGTGAGAACGTTTTGAATTACTTATATAAATGTGTACTTGCACAGAGTGGTAAGGTCTGCTTGTATCTGTGGTGGAGATAAAATGAAATCTGTAACATGATTTAATAGCTTTATAGTCACAGACTTTATATAGCTTGAAGACAACTTTTTTGAAATGAGTCAATGCATTGAAATAGTTTTCATTGGTTAAATTCTAGATACTGTCTCAAACTCTCTCTGAATGACTTTCTCCTGAATTCTCATTTGGGTTAGCATGGTAAAAAACTCAGCTAGTTGGTTTCAGATTTTTCCAAATTGGTTTTTGTGTAATTGCAGGGAACAATTAAACAATGTATGCATAAATTGAATTATCATGTTACCCCATTATAAGTACAATTTTTATATTTTTATGTATTAAATGTATGCAATTTAAACTTCAAAGATCATTTAAAATCTTAAATTTGATCAGGAATTAGTTTAGTCATAAACTAATTCAGTATAGCCCATTTAATAGTCAAAATGGAAGGAAAATTAGGATGTGTATCCAAGGTTTTGGTCAGATTGCTGCTTAAGATTTTGATTGTGGGCACATTGAGAGTAAGCAACTTAGAGGTAGTAGTGGGTATAGCTCAACCCCAGACAAATTTAAGAAGAATCAAAGTGAAAGCATCTGCAATTTAATTTTTTACATTTTATGCAAATACTGAAGACATGGAAATTTGTCCTTTGTAGTATGAATTTCAAGTAATAGAAAAGCCCCCTTCTCCCTACTCCGTCCTACTTTAATTAATAATGAAATGTAAAGTTTAGAAAAATGTCAGCATAACTCTCTTGTTGAGATGAGGTTAAATATTCTCTCAAATTTGGTGTAAAACAACCAGTCTTTATATTAAGCATCTGGCTTCTCATCTCATCATCTTCCCTATGGATGCATATGAATCATAACCTCAATCTCATGAACTTCATTTTGTGTTTCTGCAAACCCTAGTTTTATCATATATCCGCATAGAAAGCTTGCCAGTGCTCTGTGCTAACCCTCTGGAGACTGCTTGGAATTCCTAGACCTGCTCTGTGTCTTTTACTCATCAAGGGACTAGAGTTGGGGACACATTATTTTGAAGGTAGTCTCCCACCTAGAGCATGCAGCAGGTGGAGAGGGCTGTGCAAGAGAGATCAGGGTGGCAAGGCTGTCTTTCCACTCCCTTGGGCCATTCTATTGGATTCCTCTTCTGCAGGGAAATTTACTACTTAACATTACCTGCAAATTGCTATGTGGGGCTGTTGGTCTTTAGAAAGGAAACCGAGTGGAAGAAGGAAATAGAATCAAAGTAAATTTTTCAGTGAGGTGTGCTCTGTTTTTGCTTTGCAATTACCTGAGAAACAAGTTCTTACCAATGGATCCCTGAGTGGCTTCTTAGAGAACACAGCACCACAGAAAATAAGTGCAGATATTATGTGTGCAGGTGAAGAATCAACTTCCCCAAGGCAGTCTCTCTTGCCCTAATTAAGAGAAAGTGTTAGGAGAGGGCAGGAAAATGTGTTTTTCACTGTTAGATCTGACTGCAGTGATCAAAGGCTTACTCTTGGGGGAAACTGTAATCATTTTTAAGTCAGTGCTTGTTGGCTGGTAAAATTTAAGCACAGTGACTGTTCAGGCAGAGTTAGTTGTATGGGGTAAACAACAGCTTATACTAAGATGAAAAGGAAAAGAGATTGCATGGTGCAAGAGTATACTAGGGGTGAATGTTTCAAAATAAATAAGCAAAGGTGATATATGAGCTCTTGGTCTCCTGTGGATTCCTTTCATTATTGTCAGAGGGCTACAATGGGACAGGCTCATGTCTATAACATACCTGATCAATATTGAGTGTACCCAGTATCTAAATATTTTATAGTCTTTCCAAACTTTCCTCGTAGTATGGTTTCCATGTATCAAAAACTTGCTTTCAGAATCAACCAATTTTTATGAAAGTTATTAGTTATTATGGTTATTAGTTATTACGGTTATTAGTATTCTTACTAGGTAAGGCTTAAGCAAAGTTTATCATTTCTCTTGAAGATAATTCCTAAATTCCCTGCTAGTCATCTCTACATAGCTTACTGTTATGGTCCAGTTCTCTCCTTGTTGTATTCCTGAGGGGCTTGGATCACAGCACATTTACAGTCCTGCTCTAATTAGTTTGGAGTGATGAGAGGTATTAATGATATATCTACTGTAAGGCAGGATGAAACAGAGTTTGGAATATTTATTTCCCTCTGTTTGTTTCCCTGCCTTGGCACTGAGATCCTCCTAGTAGCTAACTTGCATATTACTTTGGCGGCCCTTTCCTGGCTTCACCCTCTTACAGGTCAACAGAGATAAAGGTAGTAAGACATCACACATCTTTGTTCCTTTCATTAAACTCCCCTGTTTTAATGATTTTGGATATAAATTTAGTTCTTACTCTGAAGATGAGTAGTTCTCTTTTTTCCCACTGAATTATAAGATCTGGTGATCACAGAGATCAGATGGAGATCATGGAACAAATCTAGAGGAAACATTTAATCTCTACCTGTACTGGTTAAACATCAAGTCTCATGTGTATACTCCCTTCTTCCAGCTTTCCATGCAGAATTCACCTGTGAAGTATTGTCTTTTGAAGGACACTGTTGAATTGTAACTGAGAAATGTGCAGAGAATTGCTAGCAGCAAATGAAGCTGAAACTGAACACACATGCAGGGCCACACCATGGCCAGGGCATGGCTGACCAGAAAATTAAGAGTTGCCCCAAAGGCCAAGAAAAGACCATACCTGAGGACACCTGGCTCTAACCCCAATTAATAAGATAGAGACTGTAGCCATAGACATCTCACTCCTACTATTTCCTACCACAAATGTTATCATGGAGATAAGACAGTTCCTGTAAATTAGCATAAAATACCACTTGGAGAAGTAGTTAAGGTGACTCAGTCCTGCTCAGATCTCACCCTTTCCTCAGCTTCCCATCTCCTTTTTTTTAAGACCTAATAAATATGGGCCACCCACAGAAACCCTTTGTCTCACCCCCCAGAGTATCAAAATCTGCTAGAGGGTTTTGATCCTCTTGGAGCCCTAAAATCATACCACTTGTCTCATTCATTTAAGCCTTGGCCATACACTTGTTTGGAAGTTTGGGAATCATGGCCAGGTCCCTGATAGAGAATAAGGTAAAAATCACTATTTATTAACTTGATTTATGAAAATGTTATCTATAATTATGAGAGAAGAATTATTCATTTGTACTTTTATTATCTTTTTATTTTTGATAAGCTCTACCAGTCTCCTACATGGTAAAAAAATATAAAATATATCTGGTTAGCATTGTGAGGATTGTATAATGTATAATTTCACCACTGTGCCTAAAGTTGTGCAAGGAAATGCAACCTGAACCCAGCGCCTTCTGACACTGTGGATTCAGTCTATCAGAAATGGGGCTACCATCAATGAATATAGCTTTGCTCACAAGATTATTGTCCAGGTAGATGTGTAATGAGAGGAATTACTTCCACATTTTTCTCTTTTTTCCTTTGGATTTCCAGAATAGGCTTCCTTTTGATGAATCCAACATAAAGCTCTAGGACAAGGAATTCTGGATAATGTAGTTCATATGGTTCAGGTCTTTGAAGGATAAAACTGGGCATGGAAGAGTACTTCCAGGTGTGTGAAAAACAGAAAATAATTTATACAACCTCACAAAAATTACATACAAAGTCAAGAGGAAGATAATCTTTTTTGTTCGTGATGCTCTCAATATAAGTTTATAGGTTCTAGCAATTAGGCCAGTAGTGATAGTTTATAGTATTGACTACACTAGTCAAAAGCATCTCTTTGGGAGAATGTATCTCTTCTGTTTTTAAATAAACATTGATAGGAAAATATTTTCTTTCATACTTTAGTTTGAATAGATAAGAAATTAAGTTTGGATGTTTATACTACATCATCCAAATTACAGCAGAAGATTGCATGTGTATCTCTTATCACAGAGACAAATTTTTCTTGTCACTTTCTAGAGATTATTTCACAAGAACTACAGGCACTGTAAGGTCAATCACATTGAATAACAGTTGGATTTTGGGAGAATATTTCATGTTAGAGGTCTTCAAGACCTCCCTTGGATTCAATCTCTCCCAGAAAACCTCAAAGGCCTCAAGTGACAATGTTTACCACTGTTGTTCATAGCAGGGAAAGGATACAAGAAAAAGACAACAAAAGTAAAACTCATGTGGTGAAGTCTAGAAAGAAGGATAAAGAAGCTTTCAAGTGGAGTCACACAGAATTAAATTTCCCCCAACAAAGGAATGCAACAACTGATTGGGTAGTGTTGCCAATAAAAGGTCTGAGCCTGGTTTTAATGATTTATTGGACATCAGTCACACAGGCATAGAACATTTATATTGACATAGGGGAATGAAACTACCAACCTAGTAGATGTCTTAGTATGAGTTCATGTTCTATAAAATCAAAGAATGAATTTTAGGAACAGTGGAGGTTAAGAGCAGAATATATTTTTTAAGAGAAAGAAAGCTTCTGTCTAGGAGAGAGACTGAAGGGGTTCTGAGTGGATTATCAAAGACTCTGTCTTCTTTTGGGACTTTTATAGAGTAAAACCATGAGGTGAGCCAGGTCCAAGGTGAGGTAAACATGGGAACTTGCAAGGTGGCCGTAAGGTGAGACAGAACTGTGGTCAACCAATAAGATTAATTGCTCAGGTAAAATTGATTAAATCAGGAAGAAATGGGGAAGTGAGTCACATAGCAAGCAGGCATGCTTAAAGAACATTGACTCTTCCTTGAGAGGGTTGGGATGGGGACTCCTGGCTTCCATTATTTAGACTATAAATACTTAGAATGTGGGTATATTTGCTTTGCCTTTTGTTTTGAGATCTGGCTCACAGCAGATGTTTGTCTCCTCCAAGGTCACAAGACATTTGAGAGCCTAGCCCTGTCTGACTCCCTAACATATTTCTATGTTACAGTAACAGCTGACCTGTAACAGCTGACTTCAAGTACTTAGACTTCCATCCCTCTGAGGGAAAGACAAAGTCCACAATAGGTTACACTGATAGCATAAACTGTACTGACAAACTAGCACAACATAGCCCATGTTTCTTATCGATGAAACATTTTGTAAGGTCAGTCCCCAGAAGTCAAAAACAGGCTTTTTGTGGGAATGAATAGGGTTTTCATACTTAAGACTTGTTACGCTGATTCCTTATGTACATAAATCTACTATTTTTGGTTTGTTGAGAATCAGGCAACTGGTATGGAAAATAATCTGTAGCTCATTTTTCCTTTGATTTGGAAGTAGTTGCTAGGATATTGTAGAAACTAATGATGTCAAAGTTGTATATTCAACTTCGTTTTTGTATCATTTTTCTACTCCAAGGCATGCTCAGTTTGGTCTTGCAAGTTTTCATCATCTTTGTGTTCTCTTCTGTTTTGTCATCAAATCTCACTTTTAGAAAGCTTTGCAGATACACAGTTTAGAGTTTTGTGTGAGCCTGTTTTTCCTTTGCTTCTCTCATAAGGAGTTTGTACATCAGTGTCAAGATACTTCTGTTAAAAGAACAAACTTGTTCTCTAATAAATAGAAATGGAAATCGCTGTGAAGTCATCATATTGATCGTCACTAACCCCAAGATTTTGACATTGTCAGTCTATTTGTAACTTGAACTCCAAGAAAACTAAGCAAATAACTTCAGAATGGATTTTCTGACTTATTGGGTGCAATCCCTTTTCTTGTTATAAAATAACTGTTCATCATCATATCTTGAACCAAGTACATTGTAGTGAAATCATCTGTATAACTTTAATAACTAACTATACATTTTCCCACTTTGAGAATTAGTATTGCTCATGTATTCACTTTAATTGACAAATTGTCTTTTTGAAATAAAACGTGACTAGGGAAACAGATCTCATTTATTTTATGGTTTATTCCTTCCTATAACCTTGTCTGAATTTCACATAAGAGTTGAGACCTCAAAGTGACAGGACAGGAAGTAAAATGGAAAACAGTTATGAAATTCTGATAGTCACTTCGTGTTATTCATGTTACTGCTCTTTTCTACAAAGTTCCTGAAAAAAACACAAAGCCATTTGTTATTTGGAGATAAGCAGCTGTGTTAGGGACAATATAATTATTAAAAGTACATTTTCTGCTCTAGAGAAAACATTTGCACTTGAGTATTTGTATAAGTGCATGCGTTATTGGCATGGAAGTTGCATTCTTTAGGTCTCAGTACTTATGTAAAGCTATTCAGCACATAATGTTGGTGTCGACATTCATAGTCTCATACTGTGACTGATCAGGCCTGCAATCTCTCAAACAAGTGGATGATGAAGGCTTAAATAAATAAAACACGTGGTATGATTTTAGGACTTCCAAAGGATCAAAACTCTCTTGCAGAATTTGAGATTCAGGGGGCTTAGACAAAGAACTTCTCTGAGTGGCTGTATTTATATTGGTTTTTGTACAAAGGAGGGGGATACTGAAGAAAATATGGGAACTGAGCAGGACCTTGGAAGTCAGTTCAAAGACTTCTCCAAATAGTAAATTATGCTAATTGAGGAGAATTATCTTATCTCCAGGTTGACATTTGAGGCAGTTCTGAGAGACAGCAGGAATGACATACCTTCAGCTGCAGTCTCTATCAGGTTAATTGGGGCTGTGGCCTTATCTTTTGAGGCATCACTGGCATCACAGGCCACAACAGGCCTCAGCATGGACCATTGATTCACAGAGGCTCATTTACTGTGAATTTGCTGCCAATCTCCAGACAAGGGGCCTAAGCCTGGAACAGACTCACCAATAAGCATAGAAAACCCATTGGTTAATTTTAGATCCTGCTCAGAGCCACTTTGTAGTATTCTCCATCAGTCTCATGTTCCTAAAAATAATTTATAGAAAGCATTCAAGAATGAAGAATCTAAATCTGTTTATACAAAATATCTCATAGTTTAGAAGGCTGTCATAGTATAGCCTGTCGTGGAGCTTATATTTTTCTTTCATGATTTGAGAAGGACAAATTGGATTCATTAAGACATTTTTAACCCTGTGTGCCTCATAGACAGAAGCACAGTAGAAATTACTGGATTTGTCATCACCACAGAGGGGCTCACCTCATTGTGGTGACAGTCCAAAGCTTTTTTTTTTTTTTTTTTTTTTTTTTTTTTCCCTATTTCCTATTGTATCAGTCAGGTTTTGCTAGAGACACAGGTTTTCCACAAAATATACAAATGTGTAAGAAATTACAAGATTAGCTTATAATGATCAGCCGCAAACCTGGATGAGGGAGGGTACAGAGGGTGTCTGCACACTGCAAGCTGAAGGGACCAGCCCAAGGGCTGGAGCTTACTTCAGTGTCCTATGCAAGTCCCTAACAGGCGGCTGATGGGTCTATAGGGAATGCTGAAGAATCTACAGAAAAGGCTGAAGTTGTCCCAGGCAAAAGCCATAATTCTGTGCCAGAAGCCAGGAGTTGACATCTAAGCTGAAGGCGAAGACTGGAGCTCCTCCAGAGAACCACAATTAGTCCCTCCTCATTTGCCTTTTATTGTAGGCAGGCTGCTCCCCTGGGGTGGGTGTAGCACTCACACCATCTGGGTGGCCTCCTCTTGCTCAGATTGAGAATGTTACAAACTAAGGACCCTGGCCCCCTGCTGAATCACTTGGTTAAGCTTCTGAACTTCTAAATTGACACAGTGAACAATATTCTAGAACCCTAACAGTTCATCCTCTACATCCCAGGATGTAGAGCTTGGGAGTCACTTAGTTAAGCTTCTAGACTTCTCAAGTTAACTCAATGTATCAACCATGACACCTATGTAATACTAACAGCATATCAGACAGTTACAGATTCATCTCTGCTTTTGGCCAAATTAAGTTTCTGGCCTGTTTCTTAGATAAGCAATTGAAAGTAGAAATGTTCACAGTGTAATTTTATTGCTGCAAAATCAATGTTGCAGCTATTTCTACTAAAACATAGTTTCAAAAATTTCCCTGACCTTGGGGTACTCTGGTATTAATTTGAGAAAGATAAAGGACAACTACTCATCTTTATGATTTCCAGTCATTGTTTTGCAGCCTTTACTCCATATTTTCCCCTTTGAGTGCATTTTCTACACAGTACCCAGAATGCCCCTTTATAAGACAGACTCAGCCATGCCATTCCTGCTTCAAATTTTTAAGTGATTTCCCACTGTGTTTAAATTCCAGAATCATTCTCTGGCCTGCAAGCGTCATGTGGTCTGACACATAAGCTTACTCCCACACATCCTTCCCTGCCCCTGGCTTTCTTTCTCACCATGTATCTGGGTACCGGATCATCCTTCATCTTGCTCTGGCACCCAACTGCTTTCCTGCTTCTGGGTTTTTTGTAATCACTGCTCCTCGTGCCTCTAGTGCTCTTGGCATCACCTGGCATAGTTGATGCCTTTTGGTTTTTGCTGCTGAACAAAAGACTTTCCACGAGTCAGTTTAGCACATGGATGGCTTTTGTTATACTACATTTTATAATTTCATACAGTTTTTAATTATGTACACGCAAACATGCACACACATACACTCAACTTGCCTCACACCTTCGCTGATACTGTTTGTCTTCTACTGCACTGAGTATCAGAACTCCACTGACTCATTTACCAACTAAGTACTGCTGTCCCACAGTAAGAGGCACTGTTGTCTCGACCACAGTGATGAAAAGCATCGTCCTTGACCTTTTACACCTGATAGACTACGGTTCTTATCCATTGACTAATATTTGTTAAGTAATATGTTAGATCTTCAAGATACTTTATATTTATTTACTTATTTATATATTTTTGCAAAATTACTTCCTGCTTTTATGGAGGATTATTTGTGAAACAAAACAATAGACAAACAAGAAACTAAGTGATTAATAAACTCCATGTTTAAAAATACTTCAAAAGCTCAGTTGAACTCATTGAAGTTCTCAGATGTATACAAGAAGATTATTACTAACTAGAAGGGAAAGAATTTTGAAAACAAAGTCTATCCAGGAATCTTATATATTCTTTGTTTGAAACAAGGAAACGTTTAGTATATTTAGCTAAAGTAACAGAAAATAACATAAAAGAAAAAAGGGGAAATCATGCAAAATAAGCTGGAATAAAAGGAGAGTAAAGAAAAAGCTACCTCAAAGAATTAGTATATGTGATAAAAGATAGGATGGGAGGCCATAAAAGTGATTGAACATATTTATGTTTCTATTTATTTTTATTTTTAAAAAAGAAAAACAGAAAAAGGTAGAAATGATACAGAATTTCTAAATAAACATAATCATCACTAGTTGATGTATTATGAATTATCTTAGAAGTAGGTGTTTAAGTTACAAAATTAAAACATAAAAATGAACAGACAAACTATGGTAGCACAAACTATTCTTTTTGGTGAACTAACAAAGACTTAGTAGCATGGTTATCTATCTTGCACACTTCAACATAAATATAATTACATGTGTATACCTACAAGTTGTTCTTTCCTTTTGAGTACTTAATTTTCCTTTTATTATTACAATATCTGTTGTACATTTTGGGTCATATTACTCTTTAATTTTTTATTAGTATTTATTTTTTACCCTAGAGAGACAATGTGATATTTACAAATGTGAGTCTGATTTATTTCACTTATTTAGTGTAGTCTCAAGTTGCCTCCATTTACCCATAAAAGTCTCAAGACCATCCTTTTTAATAGCCGGGTAATATTCCATTGCATAAAAATGCCACATCTTTTTCATCTATTATGTGATTCATAGGCATTTTGCTTGATTCCAAGATTTAGCTGTTACAATTTGCTGCTATAAACATGGGTTCACATATATCACTGTGACATGACCTTTTCAGTTTTTCTGGGAAAATACCCAGGAGGAAAATAGCTGGATTGAATGGAACTTCCAACCCTTGCTTTTTGAGGAATATCCATACTGATTTTAACAGTGACTGTACCAATTTGCCTTCCCACCTAAGGTGGAGAAGTGTTCTTTTTTTCCCAACAGTCCAGCCAACAATGGTTGATTTCTTGATGGCAGCCATTCTTTCTGGAGTGAGATGAAATCTCAGTGTGGTTTTAATTTGCATTTGTCAGATGACCAGTGATGATGAACATTTCTTCATGCATTTATTTGTCATTTGTATACCTTCTTCTGAGAAATGCATATTCATCTCAGATGCCGGTTTTTGGAAAGGGTCTTTGAATTTGGGGGGCTTGATGTTTTGCAAATCTTTATATACTCTGGATACAAGTCCTTTGTCTGAGGGATTGTTTGCAAAATTCTTTCTCATTCTGTGAGTTCTTTTTTCACTTGGTGATTTTTTTTTTGAAGTGCAAATCTTTTTAATAAGATGAGATCCTAGTTGTTGATTCTTTGAAGCACTTCCTATGTGATTTGTGTTTTATTCATAAACTTTTTGCCTATCCGTTTGTCTCCAAGATTTCTACTTACCTTGTCTTTCAGCAAATTTAGTGTTTCTGTTTTAGTATTTAGATCTTTGCCCATTTTTATCAGGTCCTGACCTAGATCCCTGATCTCCCAAATGAGTATGTAGCAGAGGTTTAAAAAAAATAAGACAAATTGCATGGCTTTAGGGCTCTAGGAGGTCAAAACATTTTAGTTGAGCTTGAGACTCTGAGGGCTAAGACAAAGACTTCTCTGGATCTGCCCAGTTTTATTAAGACAAAGCACAAAAGCCGGGAAGCTAAGGAAGTGCAGGAAATGAGCAGGACCTTGGCCGTCATTTCAAAGACATCTCCAAATAGTAAATTATGCCAATTTAGGAGAACTGTTCTAGCTCCAAGTTGACATTTATGGTAGGAGTATGACTGCAGGAGTGAGATTCCTTCAGCTGCAGTCTCTATTTACTTAGTGTTGGAGCCAAGGTGTCCGCAGCTGTGGCCCTATCTTGCCCTTTGAGGTATCTCTGGCCTTACAGGCCACTACAGGCCTCAGCCAGGAGCTGTAATTTATACAGGTTCATTTACTGTGAATCAGCTCCTGTTTCCAGGCAAGGGGCCTATGCCTAGGACAGACTCACAGATAAACACAGAAAGCCAATTAGTTAATTGTTAATCCTGTTCAGAGCTGCTTCGTAGAGGTCTCCAATACAGTTTGACTGGCACTATTAAACTAGTTTTATGCATGGTGATACACATGGGTCTAATTTCAGTCTTTGGCATGTGGAAAGCCAATTTTTCCAACATAATTTATTAAAGAGACTATCCTTATCCCAGTTATTCTCTCTACATTTTGTGGATTTGATCATTCTTGTAGCTACCAGTACAGATAGGACAGAGCTTCTTGCAATTAATATATTATACATACTTAGTGACTTGTTAAAGGGAAGTCCTTATTTTATAGCTTCTCATACAATTATCTTTTTTCTGATAAGTAGTGTCATCTGTTCTCTAAATTGGGACTATATAGTATATACTCACTCTTATTCTTTTCCAAAAATCAGCTGGTTCCTGGGATAAAGGCACAGTGTTTTTCTGATTGCTTTCATTGAGTACTGTCTCAGATACCTTTTCTGTTGTAAAAGAAGTCAATGGATTACATATAAACAGTAACTTACACTTTTCTATGGGACACTAATGGTAAAAGTCTCATAGTCTCATGGTCTTTTTGCTAAACTAGATGTGAAAAAGTAGGTTAGGCTGACTTTATCTGAAATTCCAAACGAAAAATTTTATTAGTCAAGTTGATTTGCTATTTGCTTATTAAATACCTGAACTACTGGATCAAAAACTCATAAGAGAACCCTGTAGAAAAGTGATTTAGCATTATGTTAAAGAATTCCAGTTCTTTTGAAGTTCAATGTGTAGTAGAAGTAAACTATACAAAAGGATAAACCAAAAAAGAAGACAATGTATATTTGAAGTGTAGTTGTTCCATTTATATAAATTGAATATATTTGCTAGATTTTTAGAACACTTTGTTCCCTGTTTTGAAAGGAGAAAAAGAAACCAAAGTGTATGTGCCTAAGTCTATAAATTTGTGTTTGATTTCTGTCCAGGTAGTCAGTTCCATTGATATCTTTTTTGCCTGTCTCATAAATCAGAACTTGTAATTGTTGTTAGCATGGATGAATGCAAGGAAAGCCTGAGAAATTGCTTTAAAAAACTGCTTATTAGACATATTTAATAAGACAGTATAAGTAAGTAGACATATTTACAGTGAAACAGTTTTGTTTCAGTTTATGGACTTTACATCTACTGTCTCTTGCCACAACATAATAATGCAGAACATAAACTACAGGGGAAAAAGGAAAAAATAAAGTAAGAAGAATATATCTTGGTTCCATTTGTGTCAAAACAGCGACGAAATGCAAAAATATATTCCACTAAGGTGTTACTTGGATATTATTTATAAAGGCTGCAGTCTCTGTCCTAATGTTCATTAGCTTTGTCCTTGTTGCCTAGTAACAGATTTATAATTTTTGTCTCTCCTTGTATTGATGGCTTTAATGGAGAAAGCAGTGAGAGAATGCCTGATGAAAACACTTTCAATCTCTATTCAGAAATGTTGTTAACATTTTGTGAGTATGGCTGGTGTTGCTGATTACAATGATCAAGAAAAGAAATAGTCTTAGAAGAAAATCAGTGAAAGCGACTCTCAAAGGTGTTCTGAAATGGTCTATGCTTTTTTCTGTTACCTAAATCCATTGCTAAAATATTTATTTTATAAGCAGGATACATCTGTAAAACTAGCTATTAAACTATTTAATAATTCTCCCCCAAATTACCTCCAATATTTAAGTTGTGGTGATTGTATTCTTTCGCTCCCAACATTCTTACCCAATCTTAACCTTACACAGAAGCGGTAGATAGGATGTCACATTATGTATCATGGAAATTTAGGATTCTGCAAAAAGCATATCAGGAGTAACAGGGTTGAGTGCTGAGGCACGTGAGAGCTCTATTGCAGGCAGGGAACTGCAGGCACCACCGCTCTTCAGTAAGAGGTTACCCGTGCTTTTCCTTTATGTATTTGGATGTAATTCATATTTAAAAAATAGTTCTAAAGAAAACTTAAGGACAAATGAACCAGAAAGAGTCCTTGCTAGATTTATGCTAAGAATCCTCTGCTGAACAAAATAAATATTTACATTCAAGCTTATGGTCACATAATCGATTACTGCTGCTGATTGAAAAAAAAGATGGGAGAATTGTCATTCATTAAAAAGGCCCAATTTCGTAGACTTAGAGGTTCTCTGGTGTTTACAGCAGGCATACTCAGGAATTTTTTATAAATTCTCAATAGCATTCTACAGTTAAATTTCTATATCTTGAGGAATTTTATTTCTCTTACAGTCCAAGCAATTAGACGAAAATTGAGAGGTAGGCTGTAGATCAGTATTTCTCAAAGTGTAGTCACCAGATCAGCAATATCAACATCTAGAGAGCTATAAGCTATGTAGATTCTTTTGTTGCGTGAACCTAGCAGGGCAAAACTCTGCTTGGCAGTTTGCTTCACTCTGTGTTTTATTAAGTGATGCAAGTTATGTTGAAATTTAGGCTTTGGGAACCACTGCTATGGAACAAGTTTTCTCTTTCCAGCACAATTGATGTTTGATGTTTTGGTTTAGGTAACTTTGTAGGGTTTTGTCGTCTACAACGGCATTGCAGGAGGTTTAGCAGCTTCCCTGTGCTGTATCCACTGCATATCAGTAACAGCCATCTCAGTTGTGAAAGCTGAAAGTACCTGCAAAGATTGCCAAATGAAGGACAAATTATCTGTCGGTTTATAACCATTGATCTAGAGCAATAACTTTAAACTTTATTGGCAATTCATTAAAAGGGAGACTTCTACACCTGAACTCTTCATAGTCTGTCTTAGTAGACATATGGACCAATCCTATAATCTGTGTTTAATAAGGCACCATCAGGTATGGCCCATGAAGAGCATTTTGTCACAGTGTGCTGTGTTCTTAAGCATTTTTTGTACTTAATCTTTGTGGGTGACTCCAATGGGTGACTGGTTGAGCAACTGCTGCCACTCAGTGGCTTTCATCTTGAGTGAATGTGGAAATGTCCTGGGAAACTGGTAAAAATACGGATGCTGAAACTTTTTCTTCTGAGCCTTAGAATATGGGAATCACATTGAAAAAGTGATTTTCAAACTTATTGATCATTAGAATCATTAAAAGTATGAGGTCTGGCTCCCATCCTTATTTATGATGTATGCATGTTCTGCTTCTGGAAGATTTGGATGTGAAATAATAATTGTGAGCACCATTATATCACGAGCTCTTCAAATGTTTCCAATATGCAACAAGAATTGAGAGATTACTGTGAGCTGATTTCAGGATAAGGTGAACTTAGGCTGTTCTTTCTAATCATCAAGTATAGTGAAGAATCCCACGGAATCCTATGAATTGCTAGTAGCTAAAGAAGTCTGAACTTAATACCAAATGGTGAAATCTTCACAATTCTGGTTCAATAGACAGTAGGTAGTAACATGATATTTTGGACTACTTAGAAAAGAATGTTGTCTAGCAGGGTTTCCCAGCTGCAAGGTCATGAACCTTCGGAGGCTGGCCACACAGTGGGAGGTGAGTGGCAGGCAGGTGAGCAAAGAATCTGTAATTATATCTGCTCCCAGCTCACTGCCTGAGTTCCCCCTCCAGTCAGGTTAGTGGTGTTACAACATCCTCATACAGTGACCAGTGACGGTGAACATTTTAGACCTTGCAGTGAGACAAACAGCCCACTGTAGCACCCATGTCATAGGTTCACCACCATGAACTTTATGTGCAAGGGTTTGCTTGTTCATGAGAATCTAATACTTGATGATTTGACATGAACATAGAGAGTGATGTTTGTACTAAGGAATAACTGAAAATATAGAACAAGATTAGTAGAGAGTTTGGCTGCACAGAGACCATAATAAATCGGTGACTTGAAGATTCCTATCAAACCCTATCAGTGAGTGTCAGGTGATAATTAAATTGCATCTGGTGGCAGGCCAACATGAAATTATAGAATAGACTGGACATAAGCAGTATATTTTGGGTGTCACTGTCTTCTGTCATCCTCCAGATGGTAGGTAGCTTTTTTTTTTTTTTTTTTTTTTTAAAGCTCTAGGCTCATTGATTCTGTGATTCTGCATAATGGTGAGTTGCATTAGTATTTCATATTTTGTTATGTATTTCCATGTTTTAATAATATAAAGCATGTAATAAGTGTAATGTGCTTTAATCACCCTTAAACTATCCTACTCTCCTTAGTCCAAGGAAAAATTGTCTTTTGTGAAAGTGTTCTCTGGTGCCAAAATAGATGTGTACTGTTTTTCTCAAGTATATTGACAGGTCTGGGGATATAACTTAGTGCTGAAGCACTTGCTTGCCAAGTGCAAGGTCCTGAGTTTGATTCCTGGTATGCTCCTCAAACAAAAGTACATTGAACAACCAAAATTACAATGTATCTAGGACTGAGTTACTAGATGGTTCTTTCATTATTGAAGTTAATTGCATTAGGATAGCTTAAACATTCCCATGGGAATGCAATGGTACAAACTTTGGGAACTACTCTGATGATGATCACTGTAATGGTTTTTTAAACACTATTTACTTTTCACAATTTGAGAAAAGCTTCCTTCTGATAACAAACTCTTCAAGGGCAGTACGAAGTCTGTGAGTTCTTTATGTATTCCATAATTTGTAAAAGAGCATTAAATGCTCTTTCAGCGATACTTTATAATTGATTGATTAAGTTAGGTAATTGAGACAATTCAACCTTCTTCAGTTATCTCATTTGCTTTTACAAAACTCAGGATGACCAAAAATGATAAATTTTTGCATAGACAAGGAAACAAGTAGATGTATCTACCTATATTTTCAGTCATGTTTCCTCATTTCAATATTCATATTGAGTTTATGTATTTGCAAAAGACATACATGTGTATGTGTGCCTGCATGTGTATATATGTATGTATATACCGAAAGTATGCTGTGCAAATTGTAAGAAGAAAAATAATATTCTTTCTGAATAAATTTATACTCTGAGTTGGCTGAAGTGAATGCTTTTTTGCTAGTATATTTCAGGCAATTGAATGCAGATGTCGTGTGCACTGTGTGAATGATTTGGGGGTGACAGTGTGTAATGTTTGTACCATTGTTGCCCCAATTGACATGTTTTGAAATATTTTGCAGTTTGTTTTTTCTTCTTCCTTTCTTTCTTTTTATTCTTGAATAAAATGGATTTTTGTTCCCCCTCAAAATAATCCTCCCAAACCCTTAAATGTTTAAATAAATAAAGTTACAATCTATACCAACTTGATGGAATAATATTTTTGTCAATAAGAACTTCCTATAATTCTGTAATATCTTCCCAGCACATTAATGCAAGGTTTTAAGCATTTTTCTAAAATTAGAATAAAAGCAACACTTAAAACATTTTTAAAAATCATATCATTAAGAAAATAATTCATTTAATTCTATGAACTCTTGTAAAATTATTTTGATTGAAATATCTTATCTCCTATGTTTCTTTCATCCTATTTTTTAATAACTATTCCAAAATAAAAGCCATATCAGTGTTTGTTTTAAGGGTTTTAGTTTGTAATATTTATAAGTTTACTCCAATTGGCCATTTAATAAAGCTCTCCACTCTTTTATCTGCTGATACAATGGCTCTGTGTTCTCTTTAAATTAATAGTTCTGGTATTCTGCTTCTAGGGAGTGACTGAGAGTTGTAATCTTAAGGATGATGTCCAATAAAACTGATTCCAAAACTTTCAAACTACCTCAATTTTTTTCTACAGATATTTCTAGTAATAACATCAACTCATTCTTTGCTCATAATGTTTATTTCAAATGTTATCTTTCAATTGGTTTCTTTAAAGAAAAAATCTGATCTTTCCCAGAGTGGTGCACTTGTGCAATTACTAATACCTTATAGTCATTAATCAAATGGCGACTGAAAGATGATCTTTATACAGCACAAAGAGTAAACAGGAGTGCAGGAGCTTGCAGCAATGTAATTATGAAATGTTGCTCAGTCTTCCTTCTTTCAGGTGGGTTTTATCGCCTAAACATTCTGCTTCATGCCTGCTGTGGGGATTATGGGTATTGTTGCTTTTCGTCTTATTTTTGGACTTGGTATAACAGCTGGATTCCAGAGGTTCTACTTCTGTCATTTCTATTCCACATCTCCATCTGATCTTTGGTACAATTTCTCAGTTTTGAAATAAATGGTTTGTACTCAGTCAGTAGTCTTTTATTGCTGTTTGTTTTAAATAAATCAAATCTCTTTTTCAGCATAATTTCATGAAAAATTTTAATGTATGATAAATCTCAAAGCAGTGCTGCTTTGACTGAACAGAATGAGCTTCCCACAGCCTTCCTGATGCAGCATCTTCTGCCCTGGGGTGCTTTTCAGGATGCCTGGTCTCAGGAGAACAATGGGAAAAACATCAAACTAGATTTTCTTCTGACCATCCTTAAGTCTATCATTATTAATTTTTGTTGCTAAATAAGAGTGGCTCTGGATTTGTGAAAGAATACCGAATACAGAATTTCTGTGTACATAATTGTGGTATAATATATAGTGTGTATGTACAGAGAAACATCCATCATACATAGATATTTTAATGCAGATCACATATAAAGATATGAAATTTTTGTATCTGCCAGAAGCATAACAAACTACTCTGTGCACTGGAGGAAATTACGCACTTTCAAATATTAAATGTCATTCATAGAAATGCCAGGAACCATTAAAAATGGAGAGAGAAAACTGGTAAAGATTGCAGAGTTTTGTTATTCTCTCCTTTGGAGGTTACTTGTATACACTTTAAAGGAATACCCCACACCTCTATACAACAGTTACCCTCTGCAGCTGTTCTTTGAGATATGACAGGTTGGAAAACAGTGCTGATTGAAGACTGGGGCTTTGTGCCATGTGATTTGTTTGAGCTCTGGACCTAGTAGCTTATAGCAGGATGTACTAAGCTGCAGCACAGTGTTTCTTTAAAACTCTATTTAGTGAGAAATAAATAGCATGCTGGGACTTCCATTAGAGCCCAATGCAAAAAGGTTTGTGAGATCACAGCCCTTCAGTACATACATACATGCAAGCAGATGTAGTTGTTAAAAGTGGCTTGCAGACTGAATTAGCCCCTCTGCTGGAGGAGGCAGTAGGGGTGAGGGTAGGCTCTTTTTGTTTATTGCTGATGTTAAGAATTAATAATGGATATTCTGAGGTTATATTATTTATTGGACCTGATCCTGGACAACACAAGTCTTTTAATGTCACAAAAGCTATCTTTTATTTAAAATCTAGAGCCAGACAACTAGAAAACAAAAAAGAAATAAAGTAAGTTAACCGGATATAGGTTTAAAAAGTACAATTACGAAAGCCTCTTGTCTGGAGTATTTTTTCCTACCTAGAGGTATCAGTGATTTTCTTCCAGGCCATAGCAGGATAGGACAAAAGTTGATCATTGGTTTAGGAAAGGTGACCATTGTTGACTGATTTGTGACTGTTTGGTATTTTATTTCATCATAGGAAGATGTAAATTTCCAATTAATTGTAACCTAACATTTAGGGCACATTTAAGCCAAGTACCAATGAATAATTTGCCATCAATGCAAATGTCAACCTTGCTACTAAAAATAGTGCTTCATTTGCTCCCTAATATAGCATCCTTTTGACAGAAGAGAGGATAGACCAAATTAATGTATTACTCACTTATTTGGATTTTTTTCTAAATAGTACTCTTTACTCTGGACTGCCCTTATGTTTCATTTATGTCTCTTTAAACCATCACTGGATTGATTCTTACTTGAGAGCAAATCCAAACCTCTTATTTTCTTGGGTATCTGTGGTGCCTTCAGTTATATAGCTTTATGTATAATAAATTTATGTTGGAAAAGTGAAAAGGGAGTGAAGTTAACACCTTAATAAAATAATTATCACATAGGGCTAAAGATAAAGTACCTGTTATAGTATATGTTTAAAAATTCTCCCCACAAGTCTATTCTGTTTAGAGATGGAGGTTTTTGAAAGGGAATTCGATTATGGGGATTAATTCATTGATAAGTTCACAGCTGAATGTGTTGTTGGGAAGTAGGACTCATTTGGAGAAAGTTGGTTACTAGGGGTGTGCCTGCACACGTTCCATCCCTCCCTCTGGGTCTCGTGCCCTCTACTTCTGGCCACCCCGAGATGGGCACCATTCCTCTGCCCTCCCGCTCCACCATGATTTTCCTGTATGCAGTCATCCTGTCATGAACTGGAACCTCTGAAACTAGGAGTCACAATATACCTGCCCTCTTGTAAATTGTGTGACAGGTATTGTATACCTTCAATGAGAAAGCTGACTAGTACGTTATTCTTGTAAAAATAAATCTGAATCTCTAATAAAATCTGGTTTGAAAGAGAATCCTAATTCCTGTGTACCATGAAATCTCAGGGTTTTATTAAAGATTTTATGTGAAATAAACTGTCTATATTTTTTTTCAGACCACTAGGTATGTTTGAGAAATCCATATTTTAGAACTTTGTATTTAGTGTATTTATGCATATTGCTTATATGGCTCAACAATATAATTTTGTCAGTGTTTTGAACTCCTAAACTAAATAGTGATAAATATGCAACTACTTTACATTAGAGATCATTTTCTAATCACAAAATTAAATGGGCCTGTATGAGATTGCGTTAAAATTTCTGTGTCTTTCTGTTGTGATTTTTATCTGAAATGCCAACCAAAAAGACCAATTGTGTTGAAGGCATGCTTACTAGCTGGTAGGCTTTCAGGAAGCAATTTAATCATGAGAACTCTGATTTCATCATGTGGATTAGTCTCTTGATGAGACCATAATTTCATGATATTATTGGGAAGTGCTGGAAACAAGAAACAGTGGAAAACAGTTGAAAAGAGTGGACATGACACTATGACACTGGCAACTACATGTCATTCCCAGGTCCTTCTCAGGCTCTTTCCTCTGAAAATGAGATTGATTAAGTTAAAATATTTCACTTACAGGTTGTTCCTATGTGTGTAGCGTAGTAGAACTAGCACTATGTACATTGTGTTCAGTAAACATGAAGAGCTAGAAATAAAATGATGAAGAAAAAACTATGTATACAAACGGCACTCTCCTCTCTTGGACTACAGAGAATCCTGAATGTGGAGATGGAAACAAACTTGGCTGAACCTAAAGAAGTATGTTAAAATAGAACTTCATGACCTTATAACTTGCCATACCAGGTTTTATACATATCTACCTTATGTGATATTCATGTCCCTAAGCATTTATCATTTTGGGGAGTAGCAGCATTCACCTTTAGCTTTCCATTACCTTCAGAAAAGAATGAACAGTACATTGTTACTGTTTATAGTCACTCTACCATGTAATGATAGAAGACCAGAAAAGTATGGTGCATTGAGCTCTCACTTACACAATCTGTTTTAGCACATGTTGGCTGAAATATGGGGGATTGTTGCAGAGAGCAGAAGATGAGACAGATGATTTCCTTCACTCCTTTTTATTTTCAGGTGTGATCAGGTGCCCAGGTAACAGTATAAGGTGTTTGAGAGAGGCATCCTTAGCTTCTCGACCAAACCCAGAGTACGTCCATTATAATGTGGTCACTATCCCACAGAGTAGGTGCTTAAGGGAGCAAAATGTGATACTAATACACGAGCAGATAAGTGATAAAAGATCCAGCTATGGTTACTAAATTATAAATATACCTATCAATTTTAATACACATTCTGGTACAATGCTTTCTTGACATATCAGTCATCTAGGTTTCCAGTGTTTTGGATGGTCAGTATATTGAATTTTATTAGTGTAGTTCTCCATTTCGAAACAAAGTAAAAGATAAAACATTATGATAAAAATTAAGCTTCATTTTTGCTTATTTATAGTACTGGTGCTGTAAATTGAGGGTAGAGATAAATTATGCTTCTGAAAATGGGCATAAGAACATTGATTTACTAGTGTATGAAGGTATACTCAAATATTTCAAGGAAAGAGACACTATGGTAGCTACTGTTATGTTGGGCTGTCTTGTGGTGAAACACTATGTTGCTTAAATTGTTCGGTTCTGACCTGTTTTATTATGTCCTCTTTTATCTTAATCTTTTTTTAAATAAAAAATATATTTATTCAATTTTTCATTTATTTAATGGTATAAAGACTGTTTTGTTCATAAAATTATTGAAAATCAGAAATCTTAGAGCATTTTACTAATAGGGAAATTGTCTTGCTTAAAATGATTATTTAATAAGTTTTCATACAAAAAATTATATACCTTAAATTCTGGTGTCTGGGTGTTATGATATATGCCCTAAGAACCAGACAGTATCACTGCCATCAGAAAATATGCATTTTTTGGGGGGGTACTGGCTCAAACTGAAGATCTTGCACTTGTCAGGCAGGCACTTCTGCCACTGAGCTGTATCTCCAGCTCAAGATGCAGTTTTAAAAGTAATACATGCATGATACTTAGAGAATAAATGATGTGAAACCAATAAGCACATACCAATCATAATATTTATTTTCTCTATTGCAGAATATTGCTTTTATGTTTCTTCATTCTGAAGCATTCTTAACCCAGATATTCAAAGGCCTTAATCCTATCTGACATTCCACATTTTGACCATCCCTTGTGGCCAAAATGTATTTCCTTATTTTCCTTATATCATTTTCAGTTACTTTTATACATATTTCTTGTCCTTAAATCTAAAATATAAGGTTTCCTAGGGTAAATGCTTTTCTTTTTTATTCCTCATTTATCCTTAGAGGTCAGATAATGTCTGACATTGAGTCAATACTCAATAAAGTTTGCTTGTAATAAAGAACATATCTAGCATAGGTGATTAGGAAGCTATCATTGGTGGTCTGTGAAAAAGTTTGAAGCAGAGTTCATTTCAATGTCCATCTCAAAGACTTGTTATTGTTATAACAAGTAAATTGGATTATGTCACCTTCCCAGGTATGCAAGCCATACAGGGTATTGGCGGAACAACAATTTGTTTGTGTCTAGGTGGGTCATGGAGCTGTGCCCTTAGCTACTGCATCTGACACTCACTCCTTCCTCTTTGGTGCAGCCACCTACTTTGTTTTGGGGCCTCCATGAGCTAAACAACTTTGCCTCACCACTCTTCTGTCATAATCTTCCTACTTCGAAGCTAGCCAAATATGGACTGAAAACTTTGATAGCCAAAATAACCCCCTCCTTTAAGTTGCAGGTGTCAGATATTTGGTCCTTGGAGTGGGACAACTGACCAATGCACTGTGATAATGATCAGTAAATCTGTGGCTTCCTGACCTCAATTTTTCTCATCCAGAAACCTTTTACTATCTCTGTATTAGCTTTCCTATTGCTAGGACCATGCCCCTCACACAATTTAAAGGAAAAGGGTTTTTTCTTTTCTTTTCTTTTCGGCTCATGATTTTAGACATGTCAATCCATGACTGCCAGTCTCTAATGCAGAAATGTCTAGATGGAAAGGCATGGTGGATGAAGAACCAAAAAAGAAGTGGCCTGGTGGACTCCCAGGGTTATGTCCCATGCACTAATTCCTTCAACTATGGCTCTAGCTCCTAACCTCCTACCAGCCCACTTATCTGTGGACTTTCCTCAGCAGGTGGTGCTTTAATTGTGTACTCACTGATGGGTTGGTAATCCTAGGCACCTCTTCAGGAGTTTCTTATTCCAGTTAAATTCATACTCATGCTTATTCCCAGGAAAAATGAAAACATCATACCACAGTGATATGTGTGCACCCATGTTTATAGCAGCACAATTTGTAGTAGGCAGATCTTGGAAACAACCTAAGTATCCATCAACTGAAGAATGGATAAAAAAGTCATGGTATATTTATACAATGGAGTACTACTCAGATATAAAGAATGATCACATTGATATGTTTATAGATAAATGGGTCAGCTTGAACCATACTCATAAGCGAAATAAATCAAACTCACATGTATAAATACTGAATAGTTTCCCTAGTGTAAGAAATGGTAAGAATACATAAAATATGCGGTAAACATGATTCCCCATTATATTGCTTTGAAGCCTTATAATGTTTTCATTAATTGGAATGGTTCTATTCTGGGTTGTTTGATTTTATTTTCTGTGATGGTATGAACAGTTATTTTGAAGAAAACAAGAAAATATAATAGCTAGTGCTGATATAATATCATCTTATTTTGAAGAAGTCCCATGAAGCTTTTGTTCTTCTGTCTCCATTGGTTTATCATGTTGTATCTTATGGATTTTATTATATGTGATAGTATAAACAACATTTTTATAGACAAGGAGATAATATAGAAACCATTGTTCGTTTTCTGTTAGTTGGTTCTAAATACCCTGTAATACTTTCATTCTCTTGAATGGTTTTAAACTGTCATATTGTGTTTGATGCTATAATATATGAAGTTATACTCAAATATTTCAAGGAAAGAGACACTATGGTAGCTACAGTTATGTTGGTTTATCTTGTGGTGAAACACTATGTTGCTTAAATTGTTCTGTTCTGACCTGTGTTATTATGTTGTTATGTCTTCTTTTATCTTAATCTCCTTCTTTATTTTGATTTTTTTAATAAAAAAGAAAAAATTCCATACTCATGCTTTTCTAGCACACATCCATTCTTTGTCAATATGGCATCTCCTTAAAACACACTTTTCTCCAAGTAAATACAGTAACAAGATCATAATTCTGCCTACTATGTTATATCTGTTCTGTGTATAACTGAAAATGCACGAATCATTTCCTGAAACTCTCAAAGTTTGCAGCATCACTCAAAGGTCCAACTACAAAATCTCCCATGAGACTCAAGGAGCAAACTCATAGCTGTGAACACCAGGAAATTTCAAACCGTTTATTCCCCCAAATAAATGGTTAAATGGATAAAAATGGCACCACATAAAGATTTCTATTTCAAATAGGAAAATAGAGGACTACAAATGAATAGGGGGCAAAAAAGACTGAAAAGTTCCAGGCAAACATTAAATTTTGTAGCTCCAGGTCCAGCATCACATGTAAGTGGTAGCATATGTTGGCCAAAGGGGTTGGAGAACCCTGTTTCAGATTGTGTTCACAAAGCCTCTGTCTTAGGCTACCTTTGCTCACTGTCTGCAGCTTTCCTCAGCAGATGGTACCTATTCCTGGCCTTTCAAGCATTCTGAGAACTCTACAGCTCAAGCCTCATTCATGGCCGCAAAAACCATTTCTCAGAGGTTGTTGACAGGGATTCCAACTCTTTACATACCTTTTGCCTCACCTCCCAAGCCTTCCTTCAAAATCTAGATGGAGCCTCTATGATCACATAATGTGCATACTGCAGGCCTGCAAATTGATGTGCCAAAGTCTGCTTCAAGCTGGGGTAGGAGCCAGGACCACTTGGATCATAAGTGTGGTGACTTCCGAGAGCCCAGATGGTTTAGCACAGTAAAATAAATTTAGGGAAGTCAATTTCTCATGCATTCTTTCTCAAGCACGGGACTCGAGGTTTGTCTTTTCAAATGAAAGCTTTACATTTCTGCACAACTAAGTCTTCCATAGGAAGGGTCTTGATTTTTGAGATGCCCTAAAAGCATATATCTTTTTCCCCAGTCAAAGTACTTGGTATCTTTTTAGTAGAACCAATTTCTTCAACCACCCTTTGGTTTCTTTGGCTCTGATTTAACTTGTACCTCTTTTCCAGCAAACTGAATGACTCAAGTCTTTCTTCTCTGCTTTTTGCTCTAATTCTCATTGAAAAGCAGACTAAAATATGCCAGTACTGATGCCATTGCCTTAATTTTGAGCTACCTTGAAATTTTCTCCACTGGTCCAATGAGTCCAACACTCAGTATCAGCCACACATCAAGTTTTGGGGGGTGGATAAAATGTAAACAGTATGTGAGATACCTGGTTTCTAGTTCAATTCCCAACATGTTTCCTGTTTCTATTTGAAAACTCCTCAGCACGGTCCAACTACCTGTCATCATTGTAGTCTTCTGAGCTCTCACTGGAACCATCCATCAGTCTGTGTTATGATATTCTATGGTCTCTCTAACCTATTTCACCAAATCTTTGAAAGCTCTTCCCATAAACCAGTTCCAAAGGAAGGATGGTAAACCACATTGTCAGGTGAGTCACAGCAATGACTTTATTCTCAATAAAAATTTTGCTAATGGGGTAAAATACCTAAACTCAATACTTAGAAGGGGCGAGATTTATTTTGGCTCACATTTCAGTGGTTTCAGTTCATGCTCACTGGTTCCGAGATGAAAATGTCATGGTAGAAGCCATGGCAAATGGTAATGGCTCATGTCATGGTATTGAAGAAGCAGAGCTCAGGAAAGGAGCCAGAGAAGTGGCTAGGAGCAGATACGGTCCTCAAAGTCATGTCTATATGACTCACCTATGAAGACATCAGAGGCAGAACCCATTGATGGAGTTAATGCCATTACAATTGAATCATCTCTCCAAGAGTATCTTAATCTAGTTAATTTAATAGTCAGGATTAAAGGCACAATTTTCCACTGCTTGGTGCTATGGTACACTAAAGCCGAGATCTTCAACCTCTTCCCTTACTGTAACTCGTAATAGCAGAGGCTTAAAAAAATGATTATATGTTAGACAAAAGGAGTATCCATTTATGGGACTACTAACTGTGTAGATCACACATTATAGTGATTAAGTGACAAGAAACGGTATTTGTGAAATTATTTTCCTCATAAGTATTGCCGAGAATCTAAACCCCACGTTGCTGCAGTGAACGGTGATTTAAGGAGTAATGTTAAGTAGGAATAATCTGCATAACCATCATGCTGATCTGTCCCCAGGACAAATATGTAAAATAAATCTATGTGAATAACTGCACTGAACTCGCAAGTCAAGGACAATGCTTTTTAGAGTGATGTATTTTCCTGATTGTTAGGTATGTCTTTATTAATCTCATCCTCTGGCTTTCTTAAATATTATTGTGAATTCTTTTAAACAGAAAAAAAGCAGAGAATAGTACAATAGCCACAAGGTAAATCTCCAATACATGAGTGAATATAGTAATTTGGAAAATAATATATTTAAAATGATAATATTCACATACATAAATTTGAAAATATACAGATCATTGTCATATAGTTTTATTTGGGACTTTTTACATTTTAACATGCAAAATCAAAATCTTTTTGAAAGGATTAAAGCTTTGTGGAACTGTTGAAACCCTTGTGCTCATACCCTTCAGAAGAGAATTGTATCACAACTTTGGAGTTCATATTTTTACCTGTTTTAATGGTATTTTCATAAGTTAATATTCATATAAAATATATAGTACAAGTCACTCTTAGATTTTCACGTAATTGATATTTTATGAAACATCATTTTTATCATTTCAGAGATTTTTTCCCATAGTTATAAGCTTAACTCTGATGTGTAATTTTTACTAATAGGAGATAAATGTTTAAATTTTTAAAATATTCTAAAATAAAAGCCAGATTACCTTTAATCCTCGCCTCAAAAGACTTCCTCTCACTTTGAAGACACTTGTCCCATTTTTTTTTTTTTAACTTTCTCAACCAGTTCTGGCAGTCTACTTTTATATCTTTAATTTTGCTATTCTGGCTGCCTCAACATACTGGATTAATTCAACGTGTCTAACTTTCTTGGTCATTTGGGAAAGAGCCGGAAGTCGCCAAGTGGCAGATACAGTGAATAAGGTGGATCAGCCTGCATCACTGTGTTTTTAGCAGCCTGAATGGCACTGGCAGCAGCGTTCACAGTACTTTTTTTGTTTTTTTTCAAATCACACTTTTTCCCACTTTAGGAAGGAGGACTTCAAGATCAGCTTCAGAACATGACACAAACAATGAGATAAGTGTGTTTAAATTTAGAGTATTCTTAGGAGGAGAAATGGTAATGTGTCATTATTTTATCTATTTATATTTTGATCTATGGATAGCTGATAAAATTATTTTTCTAATAGTTTGAAATTAGGAACAAAACTACAATGGATATGCTTATCAGTGCCTCTTGAATATTCTTGCATGAGCTCCAGACTTTAGCCATAAAAAACACTTGGCTATATTGTGCTTTGCTATTGATTCAAAAGTCAGTAGTCCTACTTTCCGATCGGGACAAAGGATATTGCTGTACAAGGCTTCAGTGTCCTTAGCTGCCCCTCACATCTGGTAAGGGAAGTGTGGTACCCTCTCCTCACTTCCTAAATGATATTAATTTTCATGAATTCAAGAATGTTCTATGTACTGACAGAATCCTATTCAGTACCTCAAATTCAAAATCCTGAGCCAGCCCTAAACAGCTGTTTTATTCAGCGCTCATTCTCTCATTCACACAAAAGATATTTTTAACTTCCCATGAAAAACTTCAAAATCAACATCATTGAAATTATATTAATACATGCTTCTGTCAAATTTCTTCCAAGTTGTTATTGTAAAAGCATTTTTATTTTTTTCTTCGTACTTCTGGTTCTCCTTTATCCAAATCTTTCTTTTTCTTATTGGAGCTAGAATAATATTTTTAATTTGAAGATCTGATGACAGCATATTACCCTTCTTTAGTTGATATGTTTATTTCTTCAGTAGTTCTCCATTGCTTTCATGACCCCAGGGTTATATTTTTTTCTTTATTCTCCATGGTCTCATTCACCAGTTTCAAGAGGAAATCACGTTACTTGCAATTTGATGTATGCTCTTTCATTACTTGTGTGTTTACTGTATGGAATTTTGCCTCACCTTCGAGGCCTGGCTTGTCCCTCCATGTCTTGCAGAGTTGACCTTCACATGCAACTTGTTTCTTACTTTTGTGTTATGGTTTAGTTGCAGCTTTTGTTGTCCTGTAGCATTTTCTCTGTTTTGTCATATTCCACATCATAAAATGTTTACATTGGTCTTTTTTTATTTTTTAGTTTTTCAGGGATTTTTGAAGGTAGGGCTAATGCTTTGTGTCATTACCTCTTTGGCGCTACAACCAAAGTCTGTACTTAGCAAATCCTAATCAAATAATAGGCAAGTGTGATGAGATGACCTTCCCCAGATCATACAGTTAGACCTGGGCTTAGAAGTCAGCTCCACTCATTTCTAATACAAGTCCTTTTCATAAACAGAGAAACTGACATTTTTCACAAGTATTATCATCATACATTAGTGTCTTCTGCTATTATGGTTGCCAAGGTAACCTTTGTGTTCAAAATGTTGTTTTTCTTTATGAACTGATTCTGCAAGTCCCATTATCAAGAAACTGATAAAATAAATAATTAAAATGCAAATACTTTAAAAAGAGGGATAGTTACTTATATCAACTTGTGGCAAAAGGATTGGTACAGAAGAAAGCATGACAATGTCAGAACCCTTCCCAGTAGTGGGTAAGTGGGCAGAATAGAGAAATAAGGTATTAAGAACGAAGAGGGATGAGCACAATGACTGAGAATACAGAGTCAACGCTTTTGGTTCACCTTTGGAATGACATCTTTTGAGTCATACTCAAACCTGTCTGTCCCCAACTTCTGTTCTATTCCTGCTTGCCCTTTAACATACATACCCAAAGAGACTACACAAAAATCTATTTTTCTAAGAAAAATAATGGCATTAAAAACCATTGTGATTCACATTGCCTGTTATGAAAAGCAGACAGAAACACTTTATATTAATGCTATTAAAGTATGAATTGCGAATATTTAGATAGAAGATCGTTGGAGTTCACAATCATGTCATGGTGCAAAAGTCTGAAATAAAGGAGAACTTTGGGTCAATATTCAATCAGTACTCCAGGAGGGCCCAAGGAGTTCCCATTAACCGGAACCCTCAGTGTGAGAAAGTCTCAAATGAAAGCCCTGAACTGAAGCGTTTCTGGCAATTTATTGACAGAACAGTGAAGCCAGGATCAAAGGGAAAAAAAAAAGGGATCTGTACAGGAACTACTTGGCGGGGGAGAGGGGGAGCATGGGAAGGACAGGGGAAGATCATAGGTTAAATGATCCAGGCAGGGCATTTTGCTCCTACCTGAACTTGTGGTCCTAAAGATGTCTTTTCAGCTCTACCCGTGCATTCTAGGATGTTTTGAGTATGTGGCTCCAAAAGTCCCTTACCTCTGCCTTTTCATCTTATACACACCTCTGGCTGACACCCGCACAGAAGATGATGATTAAATTTGAGATGGAGCACAGGACAGAGCTCACAGGTACTCTAGGTAGTGCTTTCTTCTTAATATCCTTCCCCAACTTAGTCTTAGTCTTCTTTGTAGTTTTGTTGGAATCTTGGTTGCTTCTAAGTTTGCATAATAATGCATAAAACTACTCTATACATTGATGTGCAGATGTTACTGTAAACATAAGTTTTTAAATCCTTTTGATAAACAGCAAGTAGCAAGGGAATTGAATTGTTTGGAAAAGTCATTTTATAAGACATTACTAAAATGTCTTTCAAAGTCACTGTATAATTTTGGATTCACACTATCAACAAACGGAAGTTCATTTTGCTGCACATCTCCCCAGGTTCTGTTGTTCTCAGGGTTCTGCATTTTAACCACTCTGATGAGTATGCAGTAGCTTTACTTGATGATTTAATTTGCATTTTTTATGATTAACATATGATAAGTATTATTTCACGAATCATGCTCTTGGTGAAATATTTAATACCATCACCAATCCAAGGTTATCTAGTTATACTTTCTTGTTTTATTTATTCATTTTATTTTAAAGAGAAAAAAAATAAAAACAAAAATAGCAGTAAAACAGTTTCAAAACAGACTAACAGGAAATTAACAATGATTGATTCATTGTGTAGTGTTATTTTCATTGTATTTACTCAGTACAAGATATAGGCATGGAATATTTTCTAAACAATATTAGCATAAACCTTCCTTTTCAATAAACTAAGAGATAGAGTACTACTTAGCCATAAAGAAAAAGAAAACTGAGACATTTATAGCTAAATGGGACCATTATCATAATTGAAAAAAAAATGGACACATGTAAATATCATTGTCTGTATGGTGTGAGGAACTGTAAATATAAATGAGAACACACATATACAATAGATTCTGTGAAATAGCAGGAAAATGTTCAAAAGGAAAAGGGGAATAGGGATCAGAAGGAGGAAAGGAATGAAGGGGGAGGAAAAAATGAGAAAAAAGGATAAAATGAAAACCAAACTCTGAACACAGAAGGGACCTGAGTTTGAAAAGAGGTAACAGGAATGGGGAAAACAAAAAAAGGAATGAACATATATCATGTACAGTTACAAATTTCCTATAATGAATGTGGCCATTATGTATGATTAAATTGTAACAATAATCTTAAATGACAGAAATAATTAAAAATGTCATGTAAATAAACAATAAGGACACCAACAAAGGCACTACTCTCTGAATGATGGGTCAAGCTAAAAGCAGACTATTGTGTTATCATGTCTGAAAACACACACTAAAACTGGAAAAATTTCCAAGACATAAATTCATCAGATACTCCCTTATCTTTAGATGAGTATTATTTCTTTATCATTAATGACTTTAGCTTCATCCTATTCTTCCTTCTAGATAAGATTTTAATATGAAGAGTCATAATTTACCACATCCTTAACAGTATTTAGAAAAGAACAAAACTTCCTAAATTTGTTCACAAATTAAGATAACCTTAAATCCTATAATGAGTGTTATCAATTCTGTCTTATTGAGAAGTCCCATGATTCTCCATCCCCTTGGGGTGTTTTTAGTCTTCATTGTAACAAAGCATCCCACTTATTAAGCTACAATGTGCCTAGTGGTCACCTTTAAGTAAAGAGTACTTGCAGGGTGACATGTATAAGTTTGCTGGCTGATAATTTTCAATCAATACACAAGCTTTATATTCAATTGAAAGCTGAAAAAGACTGTAAAATGCCAGATTTTGAGGCATAGATAAAGGAGATTGAAAGGGTAACAGATTGCTAATCTGCTAGGCTCTTGAGTCTTTTCACTGTCCTAATCATTTGCTTCCTTCTGCTTAAAGCAGATATACCATATCCAAAATCAGTGCTATCCAAAATTTTTAATATCTCAAAAAAATCTTGTTAATTTTAAAATAATTGGAAATGAAATCAAATGTTATTACCTCATGATCTATCTGAGTTGTTTGTTTGGCTTTGTTTAGGGCCTATTGGCAGTTTAGAGAAGTTAAAATTTCTCACTGTAAATGCAATTCTGTTTGTAGTTCCATTGAAAACAGCTCCCCCTTTTCTCTCTCATATCTTTTAGCCCTGAAAATCTTCTGAAAATGAATCTGTGAGTCCTTGTTTACTAACTCATGCTGTGTGGTTAAGGCATCCCACCAGTTCTTTGCAGCATTAGATCTTTAAGGTAAAGAAGAGTAATGAGGAGATAAATGTATGTCTAAGAATGATGAAAGAGAAGCTTGGAGACTCAAAGGTGTGGTGGCCTCATTTAATGGTCTCTTATGCTTTGAACTGTATGCATTCCGCTGTGACTAAACAATTCTGAAGTTTCAGCCAGAAAAATGTTAAGAAACTTTAGAGCAACCTATACAAATAGACAAATAGAACTATTTTAAAATATGCATATATATATATATATATATATATAAATGTAAGAAAATAGATATGGAATTAAATCTGTAAGGCTTAATACGAAAGAAAATGGCAAAAGAAATGTAAAATGTGCTGATATTTTCATCATATAAGCTAGTTAAGCTTGATGTGGGAATTTTAAAGAATAATTTATTTGATATTCCACCCATGAAAAAGTGGTCTCTGTGATCCTTCTCCTTGAATTTGGCCATGCCTTTGTGATTGTTTCAATGAATGAATTGCATTAGTAGTGATGTTTTCTGACTTCTTGTGTTAAGTTAGAAAAGTTCAGTTAGCTTCTATTGATGTACTGGACAAAATTCACTTTATAGGTCCTTCAGTATCCATGTAAGAACCATGACTATCCCAAAAAGCCATTTAGGAAAGTCTATAATGAGAGATAACGATAATGGAAAAAAAGAGGAAGATTTGCATCTCTATTAGTCAAGTTTATATTGTTATATTGAAATATCTGAAGCTGAACAATTAAAAGAAAATGGGTTTTGTTTGTTTGTTTTTAGATTTTGATGTTGTTTTTGTTCTGGGTATCAAAGCCAAGGGTTCATCAATACTAGGCAAATATTTTATCTCCAAGCTATCACTGAGCTACCTAGCCACAAGAAAACACATTTATTTAACTCACAAGTTTGGAGGCTGAGAATTTAAAACAGCATGGTATTGG
This sequence comes from Cavia porcellus, assembly GCF_034190915.1. Taxonomy (NCBI): domain Eukaryota; kingdom Metazoa; phylum Chordata; class Mammalia; order Rodentia; family Caviidae; genus Cavia; species Cavia porcellus. The sequence continues at coordinate 34,178,908 of NW_026947501.1, forward strand.
CTCCCGTGAAAATTCTTGGCTCAAATTCAGTTTGTAGATAACATCATGATCAGAATGCAGGTAAGAGGAAGCTATCTCATGGGAAGACAGGAAGCCAGAAACCTCAAGGTGAAGGGGCATTTTACTCTTTTATAACAACTTCCTTGTGAAAACTAAACAGGTTAAATCTGAACTACATCAGTTCTTTTGTAAGGCAACATTTTTAGTGACCTAATTTCTCCCCATTAAGCATAAAGTATTAAAGATTCTACATGCCCAGTATTTCTGTACTGAAGACCAAAGTTCCAACACACAAACTCTTTGGAGACACAATAAAGCCACACTCAACATATAGCATAAGCACAGCTATTAAGACATCTCATCCTAGGCTCCGGGATTGAAAATTGAGACGTTGATCTCAAACTATATCAGAGTACAAATGCCAGTAGGTTTCCCCTGAGCCTAGTCAATTTCTGATAGTGAAACAAACAAATGATGTTGTTTGTATCAGTATTACACCATGATTTGATGCATAGTTATAGATAACTGAAACATAAAGTGAATATTAGTCCACAAAGCCATTCTTAAATGAAATAGCAGTCAAAATCATTTAAAAAGCATATTTTCCCTGTCTTTTCCTTTCCACTGAAACTATCCTTATAATTTAGGAATAGATAACCAAATCAAAATTAATTTCCAATAAGTAACACTTTTCACTTAGAAATAGGAATTATAATATACCAAATACCTATGGAAAAGGCTCAAATGAGAAAAGTATTTTAATGTTTTATTTAACAAAGAAATATGTGAACAAATTAGAAGCAGTAGTATAAGTAATAATGGCAAAAATTTATTCAGGATTGAGTGTATTCTAGTTGCTCTTTGTTTCAGAGGCTCACTTGAGATGCAGGCAAACCCAAGAAAAGATGCAGAGCTGTGGGAGTTTGACATGTGTTTACTGTCTCAGAGGCATGGTAAACACTACAGTGTTTCATTCCCTTATATACAGTGCCGTGCATAGCTGGCAAGTTTTGAAGAAGTTACATAACACAGACTTCTTATTTATATGTGCCTTGTGCATGTGTGGGCTACTAATTTATGCTGACACATTATTGAGTAGAAGGCTGAGGCTAAAAGCCTGAGCTCAGCTATCTCTATCTTGGTTACCCTGAACACAAACTCTTAAAAATGTTTTTGCCTATTATGGTAGTCAGCCTCTACAGTGACGTCTGATGATTCCCAACTCCTGCAGTTTCATGGTCTTGTGTAATTCTCTCCCATCAAGTAAGGGGTGTACTTTCTGAATTGACTTCTAAAGAACAAAACATGACAAAAATGATGAGATACGTGTCAAGATTAGATTTTGAAATATTGTGATTTTAGTCTTCCTCCTGGATTCTCTCCTGCTTTTGATGAAGTAATTACTGTTTTTGGGAGTTTTACATTACTAGTAACTAAGACTGGCCACTGGGTAGCAATTAGTAAAAATTGTTTTGATTTGAGTTGAATGCCAACCTCCCAAAGCCTCATGAAGTCATGTATTAAGGCTTCTAGAGTTGTGACTGATTCATAGTCCAATGCTGGGATTTTGAGTGTAAGTGCTACACTCAAGTGGGTGTGACCTACATATAATACAAGGTACAGAAAAGTCTTCATTTGCCACTTTTTGATGTTGTTTTTGTTGTTTTCTGTCACTATGAACAGTTGCCCCTCTGCCATGGCACCCTTCTTTTGAGACAGCTTATTACAGAATGAATCTTCTATAATTGTGAGATAAATAAACGTCTCTTTCCCTAATTTTTGGCACTGGGTATTTTGTCTCAGTAACAAGACAAAAGTAACAACAGCAAAATTTGGTATCAGAGGATTGGGGCTGTTGCTGTGACTCTGCCTGACCATGTGATTCAAGAGCCTTTGGGAATGTCTTGTGGAAAGAGACTGGAAAAGTTTGAAGATGCCCCTGGAAAAATAGAGGTGAAGTTAAAAAGGCTTCCACCCAAATTTCAGAAGAAGGCTTGGGAGCTCAGGCAGTGTGCACTTGAGAGGGCAATGTGTGAATCTGTGAGAGTTAAGCCAAAGGTTAAGTGGAGAGCCTAGGCGTTTGAAGACGCCAGGAACATAAATCATCTGAGGAAACCTGAAAGGATTTATCACGGTGGGCCTAAGACAAAAACCCTCGGAGCTACAATCACCAGAAGGGCCAGCAGGTCAGAGTCATACAAACTTCTTAAACTCACAACTTACCACAGATTGCTTCTGATGTACCACATGCAATTTCAGGACTTAATGTTTGCCATGCTGGATTTTAGATTTGCTTCAGTCTCAATTCTTTGTGTCCTGATTTGTATGTTTTAGAATGATAATGTTTATCTTGTCATTGAATGCTGGGAGTGTTTAATCCTCTTTTCATTTGTTTGTACTAGTCTCACACCTAAGATTTTGCCTTACAAATCAGAGGAGACTTGAAACTTGAACTCTTAAACAATGCTAAAACTTTTAGGACTTTGGCAACTCTTAGAGATAGACTAAAGGTGTTTTGCTTAAAAGATGTGCATGAGTCTTTGGGAAAACAGGGGCAAATTGTTATTGTTTGCGTCTGGATGTCCCCAAAGCCTCATGCAGTCATGGAGTCAGGCTTACAGAGTTCATGGTCCAATGCTAGGATTATGGATGTGAGTGCCATTCCCAAGTGGGTGTTACCTACATACAATATAAAGAGAACAGAGAGAGTCTTCTCTCATGTGCTCCTCCCTTGTTGCTCTTGTTAGTTTGCTGTCTTCCACGCCATGAACTGTCTCCCTCTGCCAAGAGTCTGGTTTGGGTCCAGCAGATTATGGACAGAATCTTCCACAACTTGTGAGAAAAATAAACCTTTCTTTCCTTAATTTTAGGCCTCAGATATTTTTGTCTCAGCAAGGAGAGATAAGTAAGTAACACAAATATTGAGACCTTACTTCATCAAGGCATGAAGAACTGAGTTCTTTGATAAACATAAATGATTTTGAAACAGATTCTTCCCTGGAAGAAACTTTTTAAAGTCTTATAAAGGATCTTAAAGTAAAGGTACAATTAATCTATGATAAAAATTTTGTTCAACAGCAAGTAAAATATTAGATACATATTATTTTATGGCATTTCATTTTGTAGTAATGCTTCTTTGGTGCTGAGAAGTTTGAACCCAAGATATTGTACATATTATGTAAGTGCTCCACCACTGAGCTACATACTCAGGGATAATTGTGTGTGTGTTCGTGTACATGCTTCCACAGTAAAAGATAATCCAGTTGAATTGAGGAAATTCAAGCACAAAATTGATTACTGATGTATGGGCTCAAAATACTCATACTTTTAGCAGTTGAAATTAATCTCTTTAATATGAATTTTCGTTTTGTTTTGCCATTTGTAAAGATTCAATTATGTAACAGTATAATGTATCAATTATGTAACAGTATAATGTATCAAAGACTTCTGGTAAAAAATACTGAGCCCCCACACCCAATTTTTTTTTTCTGAATTAGTAAACAGAATAAAAAATAAAAATTTAAAAATAGGAATTTAATGAAGTAAGGGTCTAAAAGAAATAAAATTATTGTACAATTTTTTATGATGAGCTCTCTGGTTTGATGTTATGCATATTCACTTCCTGAAATAATGTTTTTGTGTTATCTGAATTTTCCTATGTTACTCATTCCAGGGAATATTTCTGGATTTCATAGTCCTTGATTTGCACCATTCCTGGAAATATCTGCAAAACTAGCACTTTAACCTGAAAGTTAAAGTGTGTAACGAATGATAAAATCCATATTCTAAGGTTCATATTTTAATTTTGTCATTTTCAGAGCAAGAATTGTTGTTGGCTTTGTCTGCAAAACCTTGTGATGTGAAGGGCACCATGCATTATACAGTACTTCCTCTTAAATCTTTGAATGTGCTTGCTCTAGGGTTTAACATGCCAGACCTGCTAGAGCCCCTGTTTCCTATCTGTACCTCTGACTGTGCGAATCTTCTCTGGCATAACAGTTTGTTACTTCACAAAATCGAGCTGTTATTCAAATTATGCATCAAATAAATGAATGGAAACAGAAACTTCTCCTTTATTTATTCCAACAGGATTGATTTTTCTCTGTTTCTCTTGGAAGTCCATATGTGTGGCCATTAATGATGGATTCGTTTTTTTCACATAGCTTTGTGCTGTGGAATACAGACCAATTCCACCATGGAGTTGAGTTAGTGAATTTTGTTGTAGTTACATACATCTTTTATATTTGTAGCTCACTGTTTCTGTTGATGCTACAAGACTTGTGTGATAAACCATCTTTAGGTGCTTGATAGTTATATGAAAAATAACTGAACTTCTCTTTTCTGGTTATTATAATGACTTTAAAATTAGATTTGAATAAGTGAGAATCTTCAATTGACTAGAATAAAAACTGACAAATTACTGTGTACCAGGAGTAGATCTTGAATATCTTAAAGAGATTGAGGAAAACAGGTGATTTCTCCTGGCAGAAAAACAACTCAGGAAATTAAGATAAGATACATTCTTCCAGTATCTTCCTGGGGTGGGGAGAGAGGCCTGGAAGAGAGGTTAAAGTGGTGATTCTCTTCCACATGTTGAAAAGAAAATAATTTCAAGTAGTGGATGGGTCCTAGATAGGGTAGTTCTGGTTTTAAATTTGCTTCAACCACATACTATCTGTGCAAACTCAGCAAACCTAAGCTCTCTCAATTTCAGATATTTTTTGTAAAATATAAGATTTAAATTTGTATACAAGGTTAATCTTACTTTTGAATCTTTATAAAGTTCAAAATTACAATGGCCTAAAGTGCTTAGCATATGTTTGTATCAAATTGTTTAAAAAAAAACTGCATAATTGTACTCCAGAAAGAGTCCTCTCAGCAAAGTTTCACTCTCTGTAACCTGGTGATGCCAGTGAAATATGCAGTGAATTATCATGGAAATAAATTGAAATAATGAGAAAATAGGGGATGATCATTATTTGTCCTTGTATACAAATGGGGCAATAGGATGGGAAGTAAAGTCATATTCTTTCTTTCTACCTAAATTCCTGGCTGCGCATATTCAAAAAGATATAACTAAAAAAATAAAATCAAAACAAAATGAAACAAATATGACATCTCTGTCCCATAAATATATAATAATCAAATATGCATCATCTTTCTCATTAGTCACACTACATGGTGGAGAATGCTTATCATTGTCCCAGAGTTAGAGGAAAGATCATCTTGAATGTAGAATTCAAAAAGTCAAATATGATATTCTTATTTCAAAGATAAGCATTGACCTTTCTTGCAATCTTTCCTAGTAAATTCCTTGAGCAGATGATAGAAGTAGGAAGAAGCAAGAGAGTGGGAAGTGGATAAAAATTAATTAAAGATTTGATATAATTTTAGAAATTACAAAATCTTAAGGATGTTCTGAGAATATAAAGTTGTCAGTAGCGATTGTGTCACTTCTCCAGTGTACCAGGTCAAAGGGAATAATCACTGAAACTTCCCCGTATACACCTGCTAATGGACTTGACAAGTGCAGATGTCATTACACATGAAATATTTATGGAAGTTTCTTCCTGTAACTGTTTTCTAAAGCCCATTACTGATTTGACTAGACTGTGTGCTATAAGCATATGTGAAATCATACACATATGGAGCATGACGAAGTGGTGGTCATAACAAGGAAAATCATTGAAATGGAAATGACTTTTTGTGAATATTTTTTCTACCTCTGTTTCTCAAGATTTATTTTACCATGCAACAAAATTGGATCATAATACAGGAAATAATGATATTATTATTTGAAGCAGACATACAGTAGTTTAGGATTCATAGTGGAAAATAGTGCTTTGAGTATGTACTTAAATTGTGTCATTGCCAAACTTTGACATTGAATAAGAAGGATTATTTGTGTGACCCTTTCTTATCAAATTAACCTTTCATATTAAAGCAATGTTAAATACAAAGGATACAAGTAAAAATAATGTTTAAAATTTAAGTAAAAGCAATGGTTAGGAAATCTGTTGCATTAATAATACAGCATATATTTAACTGCATAGCAAATAATATATATAGTCATAACAAAACAAGTAGTTTATTTATATTCAGTCTTTACAATCAGCATGTAGCAAAAACATAGAATTTGATTGCATTATGAAATAGAATATAAAGGCTATCAACCTTAGCAGTAAAAATACAAATAAAGAAAATTCAGAGATGGTATGGGAATATAGTAGAGGTAAATGGTTGGTGGTTTTCCAAGTTTACAAAGAGAACAGAACTTACACAGCTAGGTTATCTTTTTTAAAAAGTTGAAGGAATAATAGCACGGTAAATCTGTGAAACTAATAGATTGAAGGCATACAAAGTGATGATTAATTATTTGGGAAAGCAAAGGTAATTTTACTGATATTAGAATACTCAATGTTCATCACATCAGGAGGTAAATAGAAAAACAAAAATTGATCACCAAAAACTTGGAAGTATAAACACATTTACATATAGAGCTAATCAACAGAAAAAATGTTTGTTATAAGCCTTGTAAACTTCATAAGTGTTTAAGTATTCACATATATTACATTGGCAGTATATATGCATATGCATATAAGAGGTGGAGGCAGAGAGAGTGTGTGTGAGAGAGAGAGAGAGAGAGAGAGAGAGAGAGAGAGAGAAATTCAGTATCCCTTGAGAGATACTCTTTTCTCTAAAGGAAGCTATCAGGTAAAATATTAAGATGAGAATATAAAATTCTTAAGATTCTTACATTTTACCCAGATATGCTAATGATATAGACACCTTACTACTGAAAGGTAACATTTCATAAAAATTGAAACTTTTTTAGTTATCCTACTTACAGACACGTGTGCTAAATACTTGTATTTGTGCTTTACATTCAGAAAAGAATTTGATATTGAATGTTCATGTAGGTCAGAAGAAAAGTAGACATATGAATGGTTCTTAAAAGTCCTGATGAAATTAATGCAATAGCATTTAGGTATCAGTGTGTCTCATGAAATCAATAATATTAAAATTATGCAAGCAAGTGATTTCAGGAAATCTCAAGAAAGAGGGTATCTGAACTTGGAGAACTAAGGCACAGCAGGCTGCTGGAAACTCATGTTTCTCCTGGGGATGACAAAGATGAAGGGATAAAATTCAAAAGAAAAACGATTTTTCATGCCTCTAACTCTCCATTGACCAAAGCAATCACATTAGCAATCACAAACAAGTCATGGTGAAGTACTTGAAGTATAGAAATTGAAGAAAATCTGAATCCACAGAACAAAAGATGTAGCTCAGAGAAGGTGAATAATGGAGCTGATTGAGTAATGAACAACATATATCAGAGCTAGGACATTCACTTGTATAGAAGAGGTACAAGGGAGTATTTGTTGTTGATCGTTCTTATTATATATTTTGGTTCTACAGATTTAAGAATTTTCTCTTGTCTATATCCATTAATTTTGAAATAGTACATGCTAAACTAACAACTTTGAAAGTAAAGGAATAAGCAGCATAAAAAAGATACATTTCATTTCCAATCCACAGATAAGCAGGCACAAAGAATGTACATTTGACACATCCATGTCAGCATTTTCACATACTAATACAGCGGTAAGAACTCAACTACCCTGTACTTATGTCTACAAAATGGTTAAAACTTTTATTTTCAGTGTAATGTTTTCTGTAATATACATAGGCAGAGATGCATCTATAGGAAAAGTATTTCAGTCTAAGATAAAAGAAGACCTGCACATTTCTAAAAAACTTCAAAACATTGCTAAAAGCTATAAAGATATATGTGCATGGTGGTGTAGGGGGTAGATGAGCAATCCAGGTTCTATGTGTGTGTGTGTGTGTGTGTGTGTGTGTGTGTGTGTGTGTGTGAAAGAGAGAGAGAGAGAGAGAGAGAGAGAGAGAGAGAGAGAGAATTGAAATACGTAAAGTTTATCAGTTTTGATTGAGCTATATGGTTCTATCAAGAACATAGAAGGAAATATTTGAGAGTCATATAGTAGTGAAAAATAAATGCTCAGTCGTTACAGAATTGATTGCCATAAATCAAGTCAAAAAGAATAACATAGGGAAAAATACAATTTACAGGTAGAACTAGTAAAAGGGGGAAATGGTTGAATTCATAAGAAGCACAGAAACTCTTGAAGACTTCATGAAAGGGAATAACCAAGGGTGGAATGATTTTGTCTATGACAGCAAACATTAGGAGTAAAATGATAAATATTAGGGTATATGATTCAATGACAAAAATAACCTTATATAATTTGGTTTACTAGGAACATTAAAGTGCATTGTGAAAATTACTTATTTAAGTCTGTGACTGTTTGCATTCTAATATAAAATAGTCAACATTTCTGGATCTAGAGGCCCATGTATTAAGGTTTTATCAAAAATTGTTGGACATTTGGTAAAGTAATGATGACCTAGACTAGGTTTTGTCACAGTTGTTTAAATTGTAGCATGATATGGTGATTTAAATTAATTTGGTTTAAAATCAAATACACCCTAGGTCCTGCTGCTTATACCTAAAATCTTACATGAGAATTATTGTAGAAATACCAAGCATTTGCACCTGTAACCAGGAAACAGTGTAGTAAATCAACCCCTACATCAACAATCAGAGCATATTTTCCCAGTGACTGTGAAAATTGATGTGTTAGTTGCAAATATAATAAAATAACTCTATGAAAGATTGAAATATCTAAATTATGCTTTCAAACTAACCTTGGAAAACAGTTTACCTGGAATCTTTTCATACATCACAGCATGAATTACAGAAAACAGAGCCTGCATTGCCAATGCGTCCTATAATTTTTTAAATACTACTTCAAGTTTGTTTGAAGAACTGGTTTGAAATGTTACTATGAATACCCATAAGAATAAATTAAGAAAGAATTTGTCCACAACAAGAGATACATGCACTGATAACTACTGTTGCAATGATAGAACTATGTCCAGAGTTAATCCAGAAACACCTGACTTGGTGGTACATAGCTGTGGGAAGTTTGCTGCAGGAGCTAATCACTGAATTGAGTATTTCAGGAGACACAAAAGTTAAATAAAGAATTAGGGGAGTATTTTTTTGGCAGTGCCAAGAGCTTGAGCAAAGGCACAAAAATCGGAATAAATTTAATATGTAGGGGGCATACTTTAACAAGTAGGATAATTTGAGTGTCAGTGGCTGGGTAGGGCAGAGGACTGGGCTGTAGTGGGCATGCAGCAGTCTCATGGACCACATCCAGTCTTTTTCTTTGCAAGGTTGTTTCCAAAATGTTGGTTGTGTATTTTTGATAAAGTGATACTAAAAATGTTTTTTTAAAAATGCATTGTTGATATACACATTTTTCATAGGTGATAGCCCAGTGTTATTGTACTACTATATGGTAAACATTATAAAACATTCATACAAATGTGTTTTAAAAGAAAAAGCTGAATTGTAAATGGAAGTTCTAATATTTTCTCTCTACGTATCAATCATTTACATTTACAAAGAGTGGGGCATGAGGGATTCTGGGTAGAACAGGAGTACTGGGCGTAAGGGAAGTGTTTTTTTTTTTTTTTTTTTTTTTTTTTTTAGCAGAGAACAGTAGAGGTGAGGGACAAGAGAATCAAGCAGAGGCCGGAAAAATAGTCAGAAGGATGTTCAGAGTTACAGTGGTAAGATAAAGTACAAAGAATGAAGATGTGCAGAGTTACACTGGTACGACAAAGAATAAAGAATCTGAGATAGAAAATTCAATTGGGTGAATTGATTATTGCATGTTGTATGACACATTTATGTTCCTCACTTCATATCAGGAAGATGGCCTAGGTGAGGAGAGTGTCCCGTTTTTCTTGGTATAGTACTTATTCTTTATCCAAAAAATCTTGCAAAATTGCTAGCAACAAAATCGTTTTAATGTGGTGAGTGTACTTATTAGTTTACCAAAATAAAAATGTCCGTTTAAGCCCTTGTCTTTTGTTCTTTAGTTTATTGAAGAGAAAATAAGTGGTTGTTTGAGACAAGTTGATGCATTGCAAAAAGACTGAAAGTTTTGATCATTTACTTTAATAATTCCCTCAAACTGGCATCCGTCTGTCAAACTACAGTGGCTGACTTTGGGAAGTTAAGAGATAATTTTGAAACATAGGAACTTAAAAAAAAATAAACTTTGTTTCCTGAATAGTTATTAAATTTCAGTGCTAGGACTCTCCTTATTCTTTGGTTGTCTAACTTCTATGTCTCCTTAAAGACTCCAAAGAATACAAGTATTTTCTAACTCTATATTTATCTTACAGAACTCTAAAATCATTGGTGGCATGTGAAACATACTCCAATGCCCAACTACACAAGCAAATTTTTGATCTAATGAACTGTTATGAAATTTTTTCTTTACATAAAATCAAAGTCCTTTATAAATGTTAGTTTCAGTCTGACAGCATCTCTCCACTAGGAAACACCCAAGGGTAGATAAATTTCATCAGCTGAGGACGGAGGCAAAATGTAGAGGAATATTAGAGTTGAGATTAGATAATTTGCCCTGATTGGTTTTGGTTTGTAGCAGCTTCATTTTGTTGAAGCTTTCTTGAGGATATCAAGGGGACATTTTTAAAAAATAATATTGAAAAAGACGAACTATTCACTGCTTTTCTTTTCTTTTTTTTCCTGGTACCGAGAATCAAACTCATAACCTCGCACTTGTGAGGCAGTCACCTATGCCACTGAGCTAAACTACAGACCTGAATTTTTCACGTTTTAAAAGAAAAGAGAGGTAGTAACATAGATAGAAGGAACAAGAGTACAACCCAATGGGATAAAGATTATGCAGATGATCAGAATCCTAATTCTGGCAACAAATTGAATCACAACATAGAGGCGGCAGGTCAATATAGTTATTCCCATTCATAAATGAAAAAAATATAATTAGTCTCAGTTAAGTATTGCATCCACAAATAGTGAGTTATAAGTGATGAATCGAGAAGAATTTAAACCACCTGCATTTTACAAATATCCAGAAGGTGTCAGGAAATATGTGTATTATTCACAAATTTAATTATATTGTGCATATTATTTGTTTTTAATGAATTTAAAAAATATTTTAACTGAAGTAAAATTTAAAATGACATGTGGGTGCATGTACTATTTGTATGGGTTTCTGCTTATGTATGTGTATCTTTAAAGTCTTTATATCACTATATAAAACAAAATAATTTGAGATATATCTGAATTATATATTATTACATTTTTCAAAATCATAAAGTCTAATACTCTGATATACTTTATATGTATTGGCCTTTTCATTCACTCTATTAAAACTGAGTAGTCAAGTTAATATAGATTTTTTCACCTAAGTAGACAATATTTTAAATCCTAAGCACAAAAACAGAGTGAAAGATAAGGAGAAAAGATAAATATTCTTCCCCTTTCAGGGTAAGAACATCACCTTCAGGGACTAATGTTTCTTTCTCTACTTTACAAAGATATTTGTGTAATCGTCATCTTAGGCCAGGTCTCGATAGATTAAGAGAAAGGGTTGACAATGAAAAATAAGTTGGCTGACTAAGAATCTGGAACTAAGTGCCTTCTTGGAGAAAATGACTTTTGAGGCGTCTTTCTGATGCTAAATTTTAGATATGAAAATATTACAATTCTCTTGCCAAATTTCTGCTTATATAAATATTCTTTGGAGAATGTTGGGAGCCGCGGCCGAGCCCGGTCGCCTTACTTGGCGGACGTGAGGCCTGTAGGAAAGAGCAAAGCCTGAGCTAGATTACCCCTCCCATCGAGTGTGCTAAGATGGCGCTTATCTCCTGCTTCCTGCTTGGTAAACAACCCGCCCTGTAAGATCTCCTGCTTCCTGCTTGGTAAACAACCCGCCCTGTAAGATCTCCTGCTTCCTGCTTGGTAAACAACCCGCCCTGTAAGATCTCCTGCTTCCTGCTTGGTAAACAACCCGCCCTGTAAGATAGTCTGCCTAGCAACAACTGATGTTAGCCAATCAGCCCGCATCGCGCGCTTTGAACTGGTTGGCCACTGTAACCCTATAAAAGTGAGTGCCTCTCCCGCCAAGAAAAAAAAGAAGAAGCAAAAGAAGCAGAAGAAGCACGCAAGGAGCCGTGGAGAGCGGACCGGTAGAGGCTTCGGGACAGACTGTAGGGAGAAGCACGCAAGGAGCCGCGGAGAGCGGACCGGTAGAGGCTTCGGGACAGACTGTAGGGAGAAGCACGCAAGGAGCCGCGGAGAGCGGACCAACAGAGGCTTCGGCCGGGAGGATTCCCGGGGCAGGCTGTACGGAGAAGGAAAATAAAAGAAAAGATTGTCCACTGCCAGACTTTGTTGTGTGTCCTTCCTGCCGGCCGGGAGTGACACCGACATCTGGTGGCCCGTACGGGGAGCTGATCACCCCCGAGACGTGGCAGTGGACAACGCTCCAACGCAGAGCTGCAAGACAGGTGAGTAGAGGATAAACCTGGGCCCTGGGTGGCACGCACCTACAGGGTTTGTAGACTCCTCTCAGGCTCACGCGTAAGTGGCGGATTCCTTGGGCCTCACGCGGTGAGTAACATATTAAAAAATGGGAAACATGCTAGGTAGCGGCACTAAGAGTGAGGGTGGTTGCGGGGAAAGCTCTCAAGAGCTTACAAAAGTACGCAGGGTATTTGAGCAGGCCCAGTCAGGGAGCTCCCGAGAGGGGTCCGTCAAGGGGAACAAAGATGCTAAGGAGGAGGACGGGGCTCAAGCCTCGGAGTCGTCTGACTCCGAGGACGAGTGAAGGTTCAATGGTGAGGAGGCAAAAGAGACCAGCTGTCAGGGGCCTAAGTCGCTTGATGGGGAGACGAAAGGCTCTTTCGCTGCGTTGCGCCGCGAATTGCGCTCCACTCAGCTAGGCTTACAAAAAAGCAGAGAGCTTCTGAGCGCCCCCTGGCAGGGGAGGGAGACAGAACCTTCTGCTCCGCCCTGGAACTCGTTCCCGGAAGCGGTCCCTCGCCACGAGGCCGCCGCATGGGAACTCCCCCCTCTTCCGTCAGTACAGGAAATAACGCACAGGCCGCCATTTTCTGTTCAGCCACGGCCGCCATCTTACGATGCTCCGCCACCGGCGGGACGTTATTTCCACAGACAGCTGTGGCATGGGGGTCGTGTGTCTAATGAAGACCACCCGTTCCCAGGGATAGATAGCGGCCCCTATGGGATATATCCTGTACAGATGGCCATGGGTCAGGGACATAATGTGTGGGAACCCTTTGAAATAAAGCAGATTAGAGAACTTAAAAATGCAGTTACAACCTTTGGGCCGACTGCGCCTTACACCATTGCCATGCTGGAGAACCTGTCTTCTGGGCCCCTCACCCCCGCGGACTGGACTCAGCTGGCAAAGGCGTGTCTGCCCTCGGGTAGTTACCTGGATTGGCGAGCCTGGTACGCCGAGTTCGCTGCCGAACAGGCGGAAAGAAACGCTAACCGAGGGAACCGGGGATGGAATAGAGACATGCTTATGGGGGAAGGCCAACACGCTGATGATCAGACTCAGTTCCCTGGTGCAGTTTATGAGCAGATCAATACCATTGGGCTTCGCGCCTGGAAGCAGGTGAGTGGTGCCGGAACGGCATCCTTGTGCCTTTCTAAAATAGTCCAGGGCACAACAGAGCCATTCGTTGATTTTGTGGCTCGGATGCAAGATGCCGCCGATAAGATCTTTTCCGATAGGGAAGTGGCTCAACCGCTGGTTAGGCAGTTGATTTTCGAACAATGCACAAAGGAATGTAAGGCAGCAATAGCCCCACATAAGAATAAGGATCTTAACGCCTGGATCAGAATATGCAGAGAAATAGGGGGGGCGCTTTCTAATTCGGGAGTTGCAGCTCTTCTGGCTGCGGCAGTGCAACAAAGGGGACCTCGCAGGCCTAGAGAGGAACATAAAGCCAAGGGGTGCTTCAGCGGCAGGGACCCAGAAATGCTAAATAATATGCTCGGCCAGTTGGTCGAGGCCCTGAGACAAGCCAATCTGCATGTTGCCCCCGACAAGATTCAGGGAGGAGAAATGGTGACCTACTTAGGCGCGAGAATCTCCCCTATGCTAGTCTCTCCGCAGAAGGTCACCATTAGGACGGATGGCGTTACGACCCTAAATGACATGCAAAAGCTATTGGGAGACATTAATTGGATTAGGCCATATTTACACATACCAAATTCAGATCTAAAACCCCTGTTCGACCTTCTGAAGGGAGACCGAGATATAGCCTCCCACAGGAGGCTCACTCCTGAGGCAAGAGCTGCCTTACAGAGAGTGGAGGAAGCCTTAGGTGGGGCTACCTTACACAGAATTGAACCAGGGCGACCCTTTGACGTCTGTTTGCTACAGACTAGTCTACAGCCCACAGCGGTGATTTGGCAGAAAAGACCACTCCTGTGGGTACACCCTAAGGTCTCACCTGCAAAAGTCATAGAACATTACCCGGAGGCAGTCGCTTCATTGGCCCTTGAAGCGCATGATAGAGCTGTCCAACATTTTGGCTCAGGACCACAAGCCATCCGAGTACCCTATACCGCCAGCCAGATCAAGACCCTGGCTGCCTGCATAGATGCTTGGGCCATTTTGAGATGTGTTTTCCATGGGGATATAGACAATCAATACCCTAAAGACCCTATCTTGTCATTTGTTACTCAGCACCCTGTAATTTTTCCAAAGGTTACTGCCTCTGAGCCATTAGTCCCAGCAACTACAATATATACAGATGGCTCCAAGACGGGGATAGGCGCCTATGTGATCCTAGGCAAGCCCCCGGTTACCATACAATTTGAACCAGATCAGCCTCAGGTGGTGGAACTGCAGATCGTTAAAATGATTCTTGAAAGGTTCTCAGGACCCATTAACATTGTCTCCGATTCTAGGTATGTGGTCAATGCTATGCAAGTGCTTGAGACTGCCGGTTTAATTAGATCCACTTCCACAGTGGCTGGGCTGTTCCTGTCTATCCAGACATTGCTTCAGAACAGACACCATAAGGTCTTCACCACCCACATAAGAGCACATACATCCCTGCCAGGGCCTATGGCACAGGGGAATGCGGCTGCTGACACTGCCACTCGCCCGTTATGGATTTTTACCTTACTAACACCAATCGAGCGAGCCCGTGCCTTCCATGATAAGTTTCTTGTCAATGCCAGGACACTAGCAAACCATTTCCATGTTCCCAGAGCAGATGCACGAGATATCGTGCGACTATGTGACTCCTGTGCCACATACAAACCTGCCATACCGATGGGAGTAAACCCTCGAGGTTTGATCCCTGGTGATGTTTGGCAGATGGACATCACACATATACAGGAATTTGGGACTCTTAAATATGTTCATGTTTCCACAGACACCTGTTCTCATGTCATATTTGCAACAGCAGAAACAGGTGAAAAAGTGTCTAATGTGATCAATCATTGCCTGGTGGCTTGGGCCGCATGGGGCAAACCAAAAATATTAAAAACTGATAATGGACCAGCCTATATAGGCAAAGCCTTCAATGAGTTCTGCAAAATGATGGAGGTTCAATTAAAACATGGTATCCCATACAATCCCCAAGGTCAAGGAATCATTGAGAGGGCTCATAGAAGCCTCAAAGAAATTTTACAAAAACAAAAAGGGGGAGTAGGCCAAGGCCTGGCCCCAAAGGCACGATTATCCATGGCACTATTCACACACAATTTTTTAAATTTAAATAATGATAATTGCTCCCCAGCTATGGAGCACTGCAACCCTTCCCCCAACCATAAAGGGTGGGTTAAATGGAAAGATGTCCTAACAGGACAATGGATGGGCCCGGATCCGGTGGTTAGCTGGAACCGAGGCGCGGTTTGTGTTTTCCCACAGGAACCGGGACGAGAACCACTGTGGGTACCGGAGAGACTGACACGGGCAACAAAGCCCTCGATTGAAGATCAGATCTGCCCTACCGGAGATCCATCACAGACCAACCAACAAGATGAATAGAAATAGCGGTAGCCCAAAATGGACAAAAAGATCCTCAGGCATATGCATGGCTCGCTCGCCTAGCCTACGACCGAGTCTAGGGGCGGTGAGCTTCCCACACTCCTCCTCTAAAAAATTATGACATAGCTGGGTAGGAGAGTCAATGACGGGTAAGAGCGTACTCCCCCGGTGCGACTCAACCTAAGCCAGGCCCTACCCCATCCTGCACGTAAGCCGCTGGACTGTTAGATGCTGCCCAGGTCTAAATTTCTCTCCGAGGGGATTTCTTTACGGAGAGGAAATGAGTGCAAGCTTGTGTGCATCCAGGTTCCGTCCAGTTTGTGCCTGGCCCTAGAAAAAGGACGAGGGCCTCAGGGCCTTGGCAGACCATGGGACGGCCGACCAGGGTCTAAGCCAAGGACCTACGGTGGGCCTACGCATAGGGCATAAGCCTCTGTACCCAGTCCAGGAAGGGCTACGATGCGCACATTCATAAAAAATAAAAAAGGGGGAGATGTTGGGAGCCACCACATTGCTGAGCCGCCGCATATAGCGATCATGCGGCCTGTGGTAAAGAGTAAAGCCTGAGTTAGATTACCCCTCCCATCGAGCACGTTAGTTTCCTGCTTACCGCGTAAACAACCCGCTCAATAATATGTTAGCCAATCAGCTTGCCTTGCTTACTTTAACATGATTGGACACTGTATCCGTATATATACTGGTGCCACCCCTGGGGGGAAGAAGAAGCCCGGAAGGAGCCGCGGAGAGTGGACCGGTAGAGGCTTCGGAGCGAAGCACGGAAGGAGCCGCGGGGAGCGGACCAGAGGAGGCTTCGGCTGGGAGCGATCCCAGGGCAGGCTGTACGGAGAGAAAATAAAAGAAAAGGTTGTCCACTGCCAGACTTTGTTGTGTGTCCTTCCTGCCGGCCGGGAGTGACACCGACAGGAGAATACTCTGTAAAATGAAAATGAGCAATTATAAAATGACTTTTCTTGTGCTAAGAATAAATAAGTAATGTTTGAAACTATTTTACTATAGGAATTTATATTCTGTGTCATTGGATACGAAGTGTGATACAGAATATTAGCAAAAAGAATCAAACATTTAAAATTGTCAACTTCGTCACTCACTAATTACCGCAATGCATTTTCTACTTCAGAGAGCTTAAAATTAATGATGTATACATTCACTATCTGATAAGGTGTCTTCGAGGGAATTAAGATATTTCTTTATGGAGAGTAGTAGGCATAAGGAAAGAAACAAATATGGAGGAATAAGAGGTATATTTTAGACATTTTTCTCATGAACTATACAAAGTAGAGTCCCAAGGTATGTGCAGATATATGAAAATATGAGACAAATTTATCCATGAAAAATATGACATAATCATCACTGATCATTAATGAAAAATTACAAGCATGACTTTTTTTAATGATTTGCTTCATTTTCTCCTTTCGTATATGTGAAATGTATTACTAATATTCTTTTTTATTTTGATATAAATTTAAAGATACTTTAAAAATTTAAACTATGTACATGTATCTACATTTTCATTAACCTTCAAAACTGGGAAATATATTTTTTAATAAAATGGCATGACTAATTCCGTATTGTCTTATCTCGATGCAAAATATATCAACTTACTTTCTCTATGAAATAAAAACTGTCATGTTAGAGATGTGTTAGTTTTAATATAAAACAAATCCATTAGAGTTAGTTGAAAAACCTGTTATATTCTGTTATTTCACTTGCTTATGTAAAAATTGTGACTTATAATGCATTTTTGTAGAGTTTTTAAAAGTATTAAAGTGTTTTTGTATGTCTAATACCATTTATATTTTGATAAACACAATAATTTTACACATTTGTAGAGCATAAAAATGGTATTTTAATTCCTTTATGCATTATGTCTTGAGCAAATCAGTGCAATCAGCATATATTTTATTTCAAACATTTATCAGTTCTTTTGGTTTGGAAAAGGTAAAATCCTGTCTTGTAGCTGTTTGGGATCCATAATAAGTTATTGTTAACTATAATTACTCTATTGATAATTGGTACACTAGAAATTGTTCTTCTTGTACAACTGTAATATTGTACTGAATTTTTCAATTTCTCTCCATCTCTGATTCTCCTCTGCCGTCTTCAACTTCTGGTAGCCATTATTCTACTTTCCTTCTGTGACACCATTTGTTTAGATTCCATTTGTGAATTAGATCATGAGGTTGTGTTATTTTCTTCCTGGCTTCTTTAACTTAATGTTCTTCAGAATCATCCACATTGTTGAAAATAAGTCAATTTAATATATATTTGGAGTGAATAGTACTCCATTGTCCGTGTGTATGTGCACATGTACATATGTACCTATAGCACATTCTGTTTATACACTCATCACTTGATGGGCATTTAGGTTAATTCTTTTTTTGGCAATTTTTAGTGGTGTTATGGTAAACATGAGAATAGAGGCATCTCTTCACCTTACTGATGATATTGTCTTTTGATGCATCCCCAGTAGTGTGACTTTTGGGCCATATGTTAGTTTTCATTTAAATTTTCTGAGCATCCTCTATACTCTTTTCTATATGGTTGTGCTGATTTACATTCCTGCCAACAATGTATAAGTCCCCTTCCTTACATAGTCATGAGTATTTGTTAAACAGCTTTTGCTCAACAGAGCTGAGACAACTGCATATCCATATGCAGAAGAATGAAACTAAATCTTTTTCACCATGTATGTATGAGAAATAAACTTTAAAAATGCACTAAAATCTGAAATGAAAATCCTAAATCTGTGAAACTACTGCAAGAAAACATAGAGCCACTGCAAGCTACTTACCTGGGCAGGTTTTCATTCAGTGTGTTCTCAAAAAAGCTGGCAATAAAAGCCAAAGTAGAAAATCAAGAAACATTTAACATAGTAGAACCTATCTATACAATGATAGAAAACACTTATGAATGCACATATGACAAGAAACTCAATAACCAAAGAAATATAAAACCTGATTGAAAAATGAATGAAGAAGTAAATAAACATTTCCCTAAAGAATACGTACCAACAGGCAACAGAAATATGAAAAAAACAAAAACACAATATCACTGTTAGGAAAATACAAGTAAATCTACAATGAGATTTTTACCTTGTTAAAAATGAGGTTTTCTGAAACTGCACTGAAAATGACATCGTGAATACATATGAAAGTCACAGGGATATAATCTATGAGAGTGAAGAGATTCTCCACGCAATCAGAAGGCACATTTTAGAATGTAGAAAATAAAAGAAAACATAGGACATATTCAAGAGCTATTCTTCTGTTCAATCTGCATTTTTTGTACTTTTGTTCATCTCAAAGGCTCACAAAACAATCCTCCACCTCCAAGAAGCAATCTCACATTTTTCCTGAGATTTCTGTCCACTCCCTACACTATAATTTTTGATGTAAGAATTGTGCTACACATAGGTCAGTCTATTTAGAAGTATATATAAATGACATAATAATTATGGCATGTTATCAATAGACTGTTAGATTTCTGTTCACACTGTTTGATGCACTTGTATTTAGGCAAGCAGGCTACTACTGAATTCTCAGCACCCCTTCTCCAAATTTTATTAACTCTATGTATTCTGATAGAGAATAAGAGCATAGTAAATATAATTATTTTAAACTTTATAAAACTTGATGAAGATGACTATTGTCCTCTATACATTATACATAGTGCTGTTGGAGTTTAGAATATAGATGTTGAGAGTTGACCTAGGGCTGAATATGCCCAGAAGGACTAAGGTATGAGCTTATACACTAAGACTGTAATGATTACTATGATAGACAGAGGAAAATATTATTGTCCAATAGAACACAGAGTCATTTCTAATTAGAGAAAATGCAAGAGAATTATATTTAAAGTATCTTTAATATTTCTATAGTTTTGGAATTAATTATAGTTTTGGAATTTGGCCCCCTGTGGTTTATTTCTAGTATCATTTGGTTTGGAGATTACTTTTCAACATTTATAAAGCAGTACTTTAGTAATGACCACATGCTACTGTGTCCTAATAGATAACTTGAGTAGTTGTAGCACTCGGAAATGTAATGACTCCCTATTTAACTGCTTTGCTAATTCTTATTTAACTTAGCATCTTTAAGTTCTGTAGTTTTCATCTTGTCCTTTGCTAATACTTATTTTCAGAATTTAAAATTTTTCCCCATTTTTTCTCTTCTTTGAAACATTCCTTTAAAAAGGTATTCATAGTGTTTTATTTCTATTTATATGCCCTTTGGAAGAGCAAAAGAATGTGGAAGGCCAGAGTTGGGCAACAGGAAGCCCAATGATCATACAGAAATGATCCCTAATGCAAAAATATTTTCTTTCTCAAAATAACTAACAGGTTTCCATCTTTTGCAGAAGAGAGCTTGTCTCCTTAGAGACTTTCGGAAATATCTTTGTTTTGAGGCTACATTTGATATTGACGCTTTTCAGAAAAGAATAGGAGAAATACACTACAGGAAGAGTCCAATAGCCCTTCGTAGAAGCTCAGTGCATAACTCCAAACTCCTTGTTGGAGAAGTATTTCAACTAGCGTTTTTCGAATCTCCTCAGCTGCACTGTCATTCAGGCTTACTGGATGACAACCCTTCACATGAAAGAAGAAAGAGAAGATGGATGACAAGGAAATGGATGTTGTCTTTAGTTGTAGGTGCTGTTGTAACAAAATACCAAAAATAGTAGATACTCTGAAAAAAAATTTCTTTCCCTAAACATTCTTGAAGTAGTAAAGTCCAAGAGGCCAGTAGGTTGCATTATTCTGGTGAGGGCTGCTGTTTCTAGAATCCAGGACAGCACATGTTGAATAGCACAAGTTCCAGGATGATACTTGTTGCTGTCTCCACCAGAGGGCAGGATGCTGTATTGTCTGTAAATGGGAGGTGGAAGAGCGAACCAGCTGAAGGCTGCATAAAGCTTTTATTGTAGGGGCTTTAATCCCATTTGTAAGGAAGCAGTTTTCATGGCTCAGTCACTTGTTAAGAGCCCTGCCTTTTGTTCCTATTACATTGACAACATCTGTATTTTGGAGAGGATACATTCAAACAACAGCAAATATCAAGAAAGGAAGAGGCTACATATTTAGCCTTCAGAACTCTTCTAAAATCCTGTTGAAGTTCCTTCGTCTTCATGCTGCTGAATTGGAAAATGAGAAGGATCTTTGGTTTTAGCTGGATCCACCAATTATACAAAAGCGTCATAGACTGAGTGTCTTAAAGAGCAATAATTTATTTTGTCACAGCTCTGGAAGCTGAAGCGTGAGGTTTTGAGATGTGTGTCGATATTTATGGGGGTGTCTCTATCATTCAAATGGCCACCTTCACTCTGTTATCATGTGATAGTCAAAGAAGAAAAGCACGGTGCCTGTTATCTCCTTGTGGAAGGATGCTAATGCCACTGGGAAAGCTCCTCCCCAACTATTTCATTAGAACTGGGTTACTTCCCAGTGATCCTATCACTGCATATTATCTCTTTGTAGGGAATAAACTTCAATTCATAACAGTCCTGAACTGAGAAAAAGACGTGCATTTAGTGATGTCTGTACTGAAAACTGCATGACTTTGAACAAATCACTGTCTTAGGATGAAATTTTGTTGGCTGCAGTGAGAAATGACAATGAAAATAGCCTGATAGCCTGCATACTACACAGGATGTCACA
This sequence comes from Cavia porcellus, assembly GCF_034190915.1. Taxonomy (NCBI): domain Eukaryota; kingdom Metazoa; phylum Chordata; class Mammalia; order Rodentia; family Caviidae; genus Cavia; species Cavia porcellus. Next base: position 34,200,553 of record NW_026947501.1, read on the forward strand.
GGATGTCAGAGTAGCTTGATTTCCTCCATCAGTCTACAGGGGATAGCTGAAGTGGGCACTTAAAATTTCTCTCAGACTTTTAAAAAATGATTGACTTATTTGAAGAACTGTTTGAGCTTTTCCATTCAATCAAAATGGTTAATTCAGCAGCAAACTGGGTGTGAATATATGTGGAATCTGATATCGGACCCTTAACATCTGTTACCAGCTCAATCTGCAAATTGGTTTTCCACTTCTCTAATTATACAAGCATCTCTTGCCTTCATCATTTCCTCAGATAATTTACAAGGTTTTATTAATGATGGAGGCACATTCTCCCTAGCTGATTCCTCCCAAGAATATTTGTAACACATATTTAAACTGTACTGCTTCTTTGAGACAGTGTTTCAAAACCTCTTACAGTTGTGGACATATTTAAATTCTCAAGTATATGCATGCAAAATGAGCTGATCAGAGGTATGTATGATAGAGTTTTAATTTCTTTACAGAACAGACAGGGTCTTCATTCTTATTCTCTGAAAGTTCCACATCATAGGGTTGGGCCTACATTTACAAATAGCTTGTATTTACCTACTGAGAAAACTCAAAGGAATCAATTGAATGCTTTGAGCTCATGTTCTCATTGATAAAGTATAGTAACATGCCTATCTTACAGACTCCTCAGTATGAAATCTAATAGATGACATGTATTCTGCATTACAGTATCTCTTTTCATAATAAACTAGCTTTTGTTAGGATTATTCCATTGTGAATATGCTCCCCATTGTGTTCATTTATGGAAGGTTCATATGCTCAAAAATCAGAAGTTGTGGAATACTGTGAAGCATTACAGCCTGATACCTAATTTTGGATGTTTTGTGAAAGTTGAAAGAGAATATGTGACTGGAATTGATGAAACTAGTTTTTACTTCAGAGAGGTCATTTAAACTTTCTCAGTGTAATCCTTTTTTCCCCTAGGTTAAACATTTGCTATATATAAACTTTTATACGGCACAAAGTTAATGCAATACATTTTTGTAGGGTGCATTTTCATTTTTATACAGACAAGTTTTTGAAGTTAGGGCAAACTACTGGAGTCTCATGTTTTAACAATAGACCACAATTTAGTTTTGCATAGATTGATTTATTTCATTAATATGTCACTGAAGACAGAGATTATATAAATATTTAGAAGTTCTTTCAGAGCTGGCATACAGTCAAGAGTTGCTCTGGAAGAGGTGAAGCATATTTTTATTAAGACTATTACACTAAACAAACACAGAACTACGTAGCAACCCACTTTGTTTTCAAATGTGTTGGGTCTTCACTAACATTCATCTTATTTTCTTTACCCACAACTGTTTCTTGATTCTTATCTACATGTTTAGCCTCTACTGAATCTAGACTATTGTTGAAATACTTAAACCTTCAAATTAATTCTAAGAATTTCTACATTATCACTTTGCTCTCTTGAGGCAGTTCTGACATGTAAACTCTGATATGTGAACCTTTCTTTCTGGAACTTGAGCTTCAGTTTGCGTTCTTGTTTCTATAAACATTTTGTTATTTTTATTGAAAGCTTGAGGTTCTGCTTCTGACTCTGACTGGGAGTCTCAGAAGCAGTAAGAAATCTGCTAATACAATGAACTGAAGGAGAGAAAGTCATAGCTTACCTTACCCTGTGACACTACAGAGTGGCTTTGCTCTTTACCAAATCTAGCTTCTCAAATCAAGACCATTCTGTACTTGAATTCTTAACTGAATTTGAAGATGATCCGTTGTAGGGAATCTGATTCCTAAGTCCTTCATGGAAATAAACCATTATAATAAATGCAGAGAGTTAAGCTCTGCACTGAAGTTCCCATGTTGATGAGTGAGGTGAATAATTAATAGGTGAGAGGGCACATGATTTATAAATTAGAGCCTGAAATAGTAACAAACAGAATGACCTATTTCATGACCCATTTTTTTTACCTTCACTCTTAATCTTTTCCCTTGGCCCATTCCTCAGTCTCACTTTGAGGTGAGAAAGTGATTTAGAAGATACTTTCTTCCTGACACATGATGTGAGATTGGGATTAGCTTGCTTCTCAGTATTCTATTTTTCCTGAGCCTTTTCTCTATAGAACTCTGAGAACCAACTGCTGAATATTTTACAAATAAATATATATCTAAAAATAATTTTATGAGCAATGGAAGAGTGTTTTCCATTTATACGTCTTTTTTTAACTCTAAAAGTTTTACTCAGAATGAAGTTTTTTCTTGTACCAATCGTATCAGACAGAGCAACTCCATCTGAGTGTGTGTGTGTGTGTGTGTGTGTGTGTGTGTGTACATGTGTGCACATACACATGTATGTGTGTTTACCAAGTACCAATTTTAGATCTTACAATTGCTATGTATATGATATTGGGTGGAATTTGATAAAAGTTGAATTTCTAACATCAAATAGTTCACATCAAGGATTTGACTTCATTTAGTGTATAGCTGACTTACTGTGCTACACGCTCCTGCTCCTTATCTAACTTAGGTCTGGAGCATCCTCTCCTTTGTTTCAGTGCCTTTTGCCAACATGGTTCAAATGTCTTCTATTTTTTTATTCTTTCAATATTATTCTTTATTATAGCTATTTATCTTTCTGTATTGTTGGGAGCCGCGGCCAACACCGGTCGCCTTACTTGGCGGACGTAGGGCCTGTGGGTGGGAGCGGAGCCTGAGCTAGATTGCCCCTCCCATTGAGTGAGCCAAGTTGGCGCCTGCTTCCTGCCCCCTGATTGCGCTGGCGACTTAAACAACCCGCTCTGTAAGATAGTCTGCCTAGCAACAACTGATGTTAGCCAATCAGCCCGCATCGCGCGCTTTGAACTGATTGGCCACTGTCACCCTATAAAAGTGAATGCCTCTCCCTCCACGAGACAGGAAGCACAGAGGAAGCACAGAGAGAGATAGAGAAAGTCCACCGGCGAGAAAGGGCTGGTGGCAGAGTGGAGGCCTCGCGGGGCCCACGCGGAGACAAATAAAGGCAAGGTTGCACACCGCCAGACTTTGTCGTGTGTCTTTCCTGCCGGCCGGGAGCGACATCGACACTGTATTTCTCATGAAAGTCTAGCACAAGTTCAATAGTCAATGTAGCAAGTATTACCTATTCTTCCCTTGGTTGATAAATAGATTTTTATGTAGCAGTCCTTCCTTAACTGTGATTTTGCTATCTGTAGTTTCATTTATCAACAGTTGATCTCAGTCTGAAGTATATGTCTTCAGGAGGTCAACAGAGGCATGATCAATTGTCAAATTCTTTCTTCATATACCTCACTTCATCTCCATCAGGCAGATATGCTTTGACCAACACAATGTTAATGGGCAAGATGTAAGCAATATACAATTGAAATGTTCTTAGATGCCTTATGTTCTAAGAGCCTTATGCTCTTCCATCCTGTCCTTTGGCATCAAGAGAATTATCGTGCATCACCCCTATTCTAAGAATACCAAGTGACGTGTGGGACAGACTCAGAGCTTCAAGTCAAACACTTGTAAACCTAGACTAGATGAGCTGACAGGATCTTCAGACATGATTGATAAAAAAATAAAGTACAGCCTTGTTATATAGCAATGAGATTTCCTAGTGAGGTATCTTATAGTATTTAGCTGAGTATTTATTACAGTATTTAAAATACAAGTGTTTAAATGTTTGTTGAAAACAAATGAAGTGACTATTTCTTACATTAATACACTGAGCAAATGCAAGCAGTATTCATAGGATATTGTTTCTAGGACTCTTTCAGGGACCAAAGTCTGCACTGCTGAAGTCACATATACAAATTGGTATAGTATTTGTATATAATGTATACACATTCATATATTTTGAATCATCTCTATGTTTATAGTACCTAATATAAATAATGTAAATTGTTATATATATTAGTTAATGATGACATGGAAAAAGTTTACATGTGCAGTATATGTGCAGATATTTTAAAATTATTTTCAGTCTGTGTTTAGTTGAGTGCAAGGATGGATATCTAAATAGACAGTTCTACACTCAATTATCCTAATAAAGCATGGGGGATTTGAGAAAAAATATACATCGATAGATCATAATATGTCTGTATTTCTTGGTAAAGTAGTGAATGAGGTCAAATAAAGAAGATTATTATATTACTGAGAGCAGCAGAAAAAGAAACTATTATCATTAAACAAATGATGGAGTTAGTCCATGGCTGTGTTTATTAGCTGTCCAATAATGTGCTAGGTAAAATAGAGATCCATGTAGGCTATAAGCTTGCTTAGGAGAAAAGCATCATTTTTGAAGATTTCTAGGATTGAGGTACCAACAAGGAGGAACAAAAAGAAGGTCAAATAGATAGTAGAGAATATTTTGGTTTGATGAAAAAGGAGTAACACTGGAGAGAAGATCGAAACGAAAATGAGGAGAATTTCATAATTTGAGTAGGATCAGATAGTAGAGGCATTGAAGTCCAGTTATGAGTCTGAAAAAAAATCATAATTTTTTAAATTAACAATTTTTTTAGTTTTTATTTTTGTGGTATTTGTAGTATATTTTTTGTATTTCTTTAGTCAATGTATTCTCTTCGGTGATATATATATATAGTAGTATATATTGATTTGTGTATTGATATGTACTGATATGTATTACACTTACACATCCAACCACATAAATAAGAGAGGGTTAAAACCGTAGCCTTTGCATTCTGCCTCTGGAAGAGATCCGAAGCAGCGAAATCTTGCTGTTGCAATGTACAGAAATGAAGAAGAGCATTAAATCATATTTATGAAAAAACATTAACAATTCTTAGGGCACAAATTTATGCAAGAAAAAGAAATTGCCCAGACAAGGATATCTGTCCCTTTGCAAGTTTTGGTCTTACAATCTGTGATTTCTTTTTATATTATTGAACAACATGTATATGTATTCCAAAGTTATCACTTTCTCTTTTATGTAAAATTTTGAGTGAGTTTAGAAAGACATACAGCAGGAGCTTGAATGATTTGGAATAAACAGTACTTTGCTATATCTTGATTTTCAGCTAAATGTTTTTCTCTGAATTGTATGGATTATTTGAATGATTTTAAAGAACACTTTTTTCAATAGTTTGCAAAGTAAAAGTTACATTTAAGCTAATTTTCAGTAAAACTAGAAGTTTTTGTTTTGTTTTGTTTTAATTTCCATGAAGCCATAGTTGTGAGATGTCACCTAGAACATTTTTCCCAGTTCTTAAGGTTGGCTGGCAGCTAGGATTCTTTAACCTGAGACTTAAAACTTACAGAGTTACTCATGCTGGATAGCATAAAATGATGCAGTTTTTACCAGCAAGTAGGGGTTATCAAACAGCAAAAAAGACCATAGAACAAGAGTTATCCATAGGAAATGTGACTTGAACATGCGTGGGGCGGGGGGACTGGACATGCCCATAAACAACATACACGAAATATTAAATTTTTACTTTGGGAATCTCCAACCATTACTAACACAGTTCTTTATACTTTCATTATTTCCCTCTATTACTCTATGACTCCTCTATTACTTTTAATTATAAACTTATTTTCAAAATACTATGGGATTTTAGACCTAGAGGGGACTTCATAGAACCACATCCCACTTCATCTTTTTCTGAAGTGAATGCTATCGTCTGGTTGGTGACCACCATGATGAAAGTAGGCAAGAAGCCTTCTTACTTTAATGTGTCTTATTAAAAGTATCACTGTCCTTTACCACTTAAAGGTATAATGTTTCAGGCCTTTCTTTCTCTCCTATTGATTTTGAAAGTGAAATACTCCTCATTCATTATGCTTTCTTTAAACTCCCTTGGAAACATTCTAAACATCTCTTACTCTCACCTGCACAATTTCAGTAATCTCAAAAATAACTCCTGTGACTATTTTCTCAATTCTCAATCATCTCATACAATATGCTTCCCCAAATCATTCCTGACCATAAAACTGATTAAAAATTGCAATTATGAATCTCATTATGTCCTACAAAACTTTAATATTTTTATCTTAGAACATTGAGAAGAAACAAAGAAATGGCTTCAATCTTATGCCTAATATATACATCAAACTAACTATAAGCCAGACACTGCTTTCTCACTGGACACATATGGCTCGTATTTCCCAAATCCAGTATTAACTTGAAGCATTGAATGAATATTTATAATACAAACTCTAAAGAGCAAATCAGCCTAGTTTATGCCTTATATATTTAGAATAGAAAGATCTGTAATCTAATTTAGAATGATTGCCATCATAAATGGTTATAATTCATATTTAGACAATTAGAAATAATTTTTATAAAATATTTCAAAGCTTTACAGCGTATAGTTACACCGTCACATGTTAAGTATTTTTTCTTTTCAAGTTGATTAACTTCTAATTCTAATTTTGATAAAGAATCTCAAAGTTTTCTCAAATTTAAAAATGATATTTCATTGCTCACAATGGTGTTTTTCCCTTTGCAGGGAAATTTCTTTTCATAAATTAATTAAAATTTATCAAATGATTCCATAAGTTTCATTGCCTCATCAAATGATTCCATAAGACCATTGCCTCACTTCTAAATATGACTCTCCTTAATATTTTAATGACCTTGAGCAAAATACCTATGAGCAGCTCAATTTTTCCATACAAAAATGAGGATAGTGCTTCTCATAGGGTTTTGTGATACACAGGTGTCCAAAGAAAATCTGACAGCCATCACTCAATAAAATTATCAGGTACTATTCACAACTTGCTTCCCTAAACCTAGCAATCAAGTATCTCCTTGAGCTATTTTATTCTCCAAGCCTACTTGAAATTTTTATACCATTTTATACTTAAAATTTTTATATCATTCACACAGAAACTTTCTAAAGACTTTTTTCATTACCCTTTACTTTAATGGACCTGGTTTTACTGGAAAAATGTACCACATTATTTTCCTAATAGTAGGTGAAGTATGTAACTGTTTTAAGTATAAAATAATTACATTGAATGCTTGAAAGTAGGAGTTAATGCCACTAGAAAGGAACATGTTTTGTGATATTAAGTATGCTCAAGTATCTCACCTTTTAATCATCATGATTTGTTACATAACAGGGATTTGGGGTAGTTTTAAAGAAAAACCAAAGACTTAGAACAAGTAGATACTTGTTTTTTGTCTTTATGTTGGTCAGATTCTATTTGATATTGCTTGTTAACTTGGTGTACCACAGACATATTCTACCCAGGCTTTTTTAGTTCAAAGAAAAAAGACATTTTTATAAATTATTCCAGTAGTTCCTAAATATTACCATGCACTAAAGTCACTGGAGGAGAGCTTGTTTAAATAGTGAGTGTCTCACTTCATCCTGTTATAGTTGGGATCGAAAATGTTCCCTAAAAGGCTCATTATGTTGAAGGTTTTTTTCCAGCTGACAGAATTTCAGGAAGTGCTTGCATAAGGAGGACTGTAACTTCATTAAACGGATTAATCCACTGCAGAGTTCATTAGATGAAAGAACTTATTAGGTGATAGCATCTAATTGGATGATGTAGGTCACACGGAGCATGGCTTTAAAGGATGTGTTTGTCACAGCTCTGCTTCTGTCTCTGTTTCTCTCTCTCATGCACACTTTCTCTCTCCATTCCCTCCTTCTTTTCCAGCCCATCCTCAGGCTCCCTTTTGATCCTGGCTACTAAGGCTAAGCCGTTTTCCTTCAGTTATCCGTTCACCATGATCTACTTCACCTCATTCCCAAAATAGTAAAGTCAATGGGCCATGGACTAAAACCTCTGAAACTATGAATCAGAATACAACTTTCCTTCATTAGACTGTTTTTCCTAGGTGTTTGATCCCAGCTATTAGAAGCTGCCCACCCCACACCCATAAATGTTGGCAGGGCTTTTGGGTAGAGCCAGATAATTTGGATTTCTAAGAACTCGCTAAGTGATGCTTCTGCATGTATCTGTCTGTTAGCTGTTCTCCCTTCTAGGCTATCTTCTTATCTGTACCTACTGTTTCCTCTTACTATGTTGATTACTTCTCTCCTGATGACCAAAGTTGTCATTCTGTCCGCAGTTCAGAGAGTTCTTGGGAGTTCATGCACATTCAAAAGCAGTTAGAAATGTCTTTATGTATCCCATGTGCCAGACATGGAATTGTGAGATGGAATGTAGAGTTATAATTTTCCCACACAGATTCATTTTAACTGGTCACCCTCTCCATTCCCTGAATAAATCTTCCCTTGTTACTCAAGGCTGCTCCACCTTTTTCTCTCAGTTTACAATCTGGTACTTTCTAACTCATTTATTTTACTGCTTTATTCACTGGTGCTTTTTATTGGTTATTTCCCTTTGGCTGACTTTATTATACACTCTTTAGAAGTAAAGGACATTATCTTTCAGATTTTCTAATTTAACACAGCATTTATGAAGTAAATTTTCTTCTCAATATGTTCCAATTTGTTGTCAAAATTCTTCTGTTTTTCATGATATTATATCATAAAGCGAAAAGTTTTGAGAGTTTAAATGCATTATATATGGGGTACCAAGTTTTATAACTGAGAATATAGGAATGTGAGATGAATTAAAATTTTTGATAAGTGAAGAATTATTTTAGCTTATTTCTGATATAATATTACATTTCTAAATATTGTGTGGGATGCATTTATATAAAATTATTTAGTTTTACATGAAATTCAAACCTGTGATTTTAGCTGACAACCTTTTTCATTGAATTTAAGAACTTACATTTGAAGCTATGTTAACAAGACTAGCTGAAACATCTTGCTCTCATAAATTTTCTTTATGTAATATTTCACCTTATTTTCAAAGTGTGATTTTGAGCAAAGTACCCAGTATCTCTGAGTTTGACTGATAAATCAGATGTTTGGAGATAATGAATAAAATTGTCCAAATGGTTGAACATGATTTCTCCAGTAATCATTTTCAAGAAATAATTATTAATGATTAAGTATACGCATAGTAATCATTACTGTTATTGTCTTTTGGTCATCCAGGAAAAGTTCATGATGTTATATTTAAAATATATTTTAAATTTACAGTACATCATCATCAGATTTTAAATTTAGAGTACATCATAGATCCTCCATCACAAACTGCTGTGTTCTACCAGCTTAATATGTGAGAGACTTAAAATGTACAGTATCTACTCAAATAAATAGGTCATTAAGAGTTTTAGAGCTCCCAGGCCCTCTGGTCCAATCATTTTAAGCAGCGTCAATTGATGAAAAGAAAGCATGGATTATTTTCTTGGATCCGGCTCCCTGTGATCACCTGAGTTCCACTGATGTTTTCATATTCCTACTACCACAAGCTCCCAGCCAAGGTCACTGAAATTGGTTTCTGGGACATTTGTGCCTTGATCATATCCCTGAACTAGGCTGGTCTCACTGGCAGATAATCAGGAATCTGACCACAAAGTGTTACACAAAAATTTTGATTTCCATAATTGTACAATAAATATTCTGATGCTAAAAATGTATTAGTTTACAAATATCTTGGAGCAAGGCCACATGAAATTGGAGCTTAAGAAACAGATGTCTGAGAGGAAACTAGAGGTGTGAATATAACTGATATTCAGACACTTTAAAAGTGACAAACTTTAGTATATATTAGTATCCATTACTGTTTTCCCATGGCTGTCACTGTACCATAAATATGGACAATTGTTAGGTTAACTCAAAAGAAGATAATAAAATACAGAAAGAGTGTGTCTTAGTTACTTTTTTACTCATTGCTGAGACAAAATACCTGAAGCCCAAGTTGGAAAAGGAAAGGTTTATCTCTTACAGTTTTGGAGGTTTCAGTCCATACTCAGTTGGCTCCAAGGCAGGCTGGCATGATGGGGCTGCAGTTCATGGCAGCTGCAAACAGCAAGCAGGAACCAGCAAAGAGCAAGATACACCTTCCTGCCATTACATTACATCCTGGCTCCACCCTATGCGAGTGTAGCCCTTGAACCATCAATCCAAGCACTAGACAGTGAACCAATCACAAATGCACAATGCACTCTTGAGGCCTGGGGCCACAGATGTAAACCGTGACATAGTGTCACATCTAGCCTGTGGTATATGACTTCGCGCCTATATATTGACCAGTATTCTCTCAATTTCTGAATACTACCCTTATGTCTGCTAAAACTAATTCTAGTGTATTTGTTCCTTTTTAAAGGGCTCCTGCTTCACACTTTGCTTACCTTGAGGAAAGCTGTATTTAAGGGCTTGACAAGTTTTAAGAGTTCGAATAATTATGCTTCATTAAATAGTAAATTAGGATTTCTCACTATTTGCAATCTTAGGCCAGAGAAATAATCTGGCCAGTTTTTAAGGTATCAAGTTTCTTCATTTTCTTTTTATTTAGATATTTATTCCTTGTTGCAAAACTCAACATTATCTTTGTCTCTCTTTTTGTTTCTAATCTTATATGTGGTTCTCACTCAGGATATAATTGCCACTTTCTTTCCAAACTCCTATTGTGGACTCTTTGCAAATATGTTCATTTGTTCATTGTGAACAAATTCAAGATGATATGTTGCAAAAAAAATAGACAAAAATAAAAATGAAGTCAGTTACCCACTTGTCAGTTAAGACATTACAGGATAACACTACTTATCTGACAAACATGAGGCCATGAGTACCAAAAGGTAGGAAAAAACAAGAAAGTATCACATAGAAGAAAATGCCAGTGTTCTTTAAGGAGTCATGAAAAATTTTTAAGTCCAAACTCATTTTTTTTTAAAGATGACTTCATTTTAACCCATTGTAGCATTATAATTATGTCTTAAATATCTATAGAATTAAATATTTTACCTATTCATATGATCCATTTTAGTGCAAGTAATCAGTGGGAAATAGTAAATACTAAAATCTATCAATAATTTGCATCAGCTTTCAGTTTCAAGGTTCTGCAAAGTTTCAAGTTTTGGATAAGAAAATTAGCTGTTTTATTTTAATGTTTGACAGAACTGTGTATGTCATGGTTTATGTCAGTGGCCCCCTGGTCTTATGTGTTTGCACTGTGCATTTGTGATTGGTTCATTGTCTAGCACTTGGATTGATGGTGTCAGTGCTACACAGGCCAAGGGGTGGAGCCAGTTTACAATGCAATGGCAGGAAGAAGATGTTTCTCTCTCTCTTCTTGCCCATTTCCACCTTGATGTTTACAGCCACCATGAACTGCGGTCCCACCATGCCACCCTTCCTTGGATCCAACTAAGTATGGACTGAAACCTCCAAAACTGTAGAAAAAATCATTTCCTTTCCCAACTTTGGGCATCAGATATTTTGTCTCAGTGACAAGTAAAAAGTAACTAAGACAGAATTTGATCCGGAGGAGTGAAGTCCTTTGTTGAAACTATAACTAATGATGTTTTTCGAGAGGCTTTGGAAATGGCTTGTGGACAGAGTTTGGAAATGTTCAGACATGTCTTCTGGATGCATAGAGTTGGGTCATTTTAGGGTGTTCTGTAGAGGAGATTCTGGTGAGAGCTCAGGTTACCAGAAGGTTGATAGAAAGCCTGATGGTAAAGACCGGTTTTGGGAGGTTTTTGCTGGGAAGGACTGCATTGGTTTTGGATTCTCCATGATGTGTGTAATGGCTTAGCAGAAAGTTTGTCTGCATTTGGCTCATGCCCAGAGACTTTGCCTGAGACTGAGACTAAAGGCAATGGACTGATTAATCTGGCAAAAGAAATTTCAAAGCAATGGAATATTGAGGCTGCGGCATGGTTATTGTTGGCGCTTTTAGCCATCTTTATATTGCAAATCAAGAGCAAAGAGCCTAGCAGGATAATTTACAATGCTGTGAGTTTGGCCAGAAGGAAAACTCCAGTAAATCTGTGGATTATAAAGTTAGAACTGACACTTTGATTGCTGAGAAGAAACAGAGATAAGACAGATGGCCGAATATCCCAGAAAGCAACAGGTCTCTATCCTTTGTAGGCTGAAAACTGCAAAAGTGAAAGAATTTGCTCAGAGGGGAAAGCTGCAGAGCATTGTGCTCCAGAACGGCCACAGAGGCCACATGGGGTTCCAGAAAGGCGGCAACATAGAGAAAATTTTCTTCACAATCAGGTAAACAGAGCCCAGCAATTCCGGCAGTCGACCCCTGCAGCCAAGAGAGAGAAAAACCTGGCTACTGCTGAAGCTGGCAGCAAACCTTGGTGGCATCCACAAGGTACTGATCTGAGGTGCAAGGAAAATGCACAAATTCTGAAGGTAAGATGGCTTCCACCTCAATTGCAAAAGGCCTGGGAGGCCAAGCACTGTGCCCCTGAGAGGGTAGTTTGTAAATACTTAAAGCTGAAGCCAAAGGTGCGGTGGAGACCTTAGAAGTTTGGAAAAGCCAGGAACATGGATCATCCAAGGAAAGCTGCAAAAAATGAGCAGACAGGTTTTAAGAGAAAAGCTGCTGGAGCTGAAAACCCTGGAAATGCAGTGGGGCTGGAGTCACCCAAGCCTTTTGGAGCTTGGAACCAGATTGCTTCAGATGCTGAGCATGGAACTCTAGGACTTAATGTCTGTCCTGCTGGATGTTGGACTTGCTTTGTTTCCAATGCTTTGTATTCCCCATTTGTAACTTTTGGAATAATAATGCTTATCTTGTGCCTTTACATTTCAGAAATTTTTAACCTTGTTTGTTTTGTATGGGGGTTACAGTTAAGGGTTTGCCTTAGATCTTGTAGGAGACTTGGGACTGGGACTTTTCAGTAATCCTGAAACTGTCAAGACTTTTGCAAACATGGAGATGGACTAAATGTCTTTTGTATAGAAGATGTACGTGAGTATTTGGGGCCAGGGGTGGAATGTCATGGTCTGTATCAGTGGACCCCAGGCTTCATGCATTTGCACTGTGCATTTGTGATTGGTTCATTGTCTAGCACTTGGATTGATGGAGTCAGTGCTACAAAGGCCTAGGGGCGGAGCCAGCATACAATGTAATGGCAGGAAAAAGGTTTGTGTATGTCTCTCTCTTGCCTGTTTCTACCTTGGTGTTTGCAACCACCATGAACAGTGGCCCTGCCATGCCAACCTGCGTTGGAGCCAACTGAGTATGGACTGAAACCTCCAAAAGGAAATAAACCTTTCGTTTCCCAACTTTGGGCATCAGGTATTTTGTCTCAGTAACTAGTAAAAAGTAACTAAGACAGTGTATTTAAAACTGTGAAACTTTCTGATATAACTTCTTTCAAAAAATTAAAGCATTTTATGCTTTATTATGAAAGATTCATTTATTAATGACAGAATATTTAAATGCAGTATTACATTTGAAAATGCATATTCCTGTATTAAAAAATAAAAGAATTCATACATGGAAGAGCAAATGTTAATTTCTCCTAAATTCTCTTTAAAGTTGTCAAACTATCATCTAATGTGATGCTTTACACTCACACTTTATTTACCTGGAGATGGTTTTGCTTTGTTTTTAGTTTCCCTGGTTTAAGAAATAAATCCAATGTCAATCTTGCTATCAAAATCAGTGGTTTCTACAACTAGAAATCTTCACACAAGATATAATGCTGGAAACTCTGAGAGGAATAGTGACTAGCAAGTGACTTGTTACATAGCAGTAGAAAAAAGAAATAAATTAGGTCTTCAGTTAAAAAAAAAAAAGTAAATTTGAAAATCACAGTAATAACCCATCACATGAAGAATCATGATAAGGTGTAATACTGAGGTACTGCAGATGTAGAGTAAGAATTATTCATCCTTAAACTTCTCAAACAACTTTAAACAATACTAAGCAGTTGTGCCACATTCAATATCCAGTGTTTTACTGACTAGCACTGATGTGCTAAGTACAGTGAATTAATATTCATTAATGTGGGAAGTTTTTCAAGAGGAAAGGTTATAAAGAAGACAGTATTAACAGATCCAAATTACATACATCAAGGTAACATCTGTGAAATACTTAAATTTAAGGTTAAGAAGTATAATTTGCGTGAGGCAAAATTTACTTATATTAAGTGCAAAGTAATATAAATTTTGAAAAATGTGTGCAGTCAAGTATTCATAGCAATTTCCACAGTAGTTCTTTCATTTCTATTATTGTCAATTTGACCCTTTATGATCAATCTCCCCACTAATTATTTTGCAATCAATGATTACTTGGTTTTCTTTTCACAGTAGTCTTAAGCATTTAGGTAATGACAAATTATATGATTTTTCATGTATTAATTTATAGTTGATCCATATTTTCTGTCAAATGTCTTTCTAATTGCATATTATGAATTGAGTTATATGAATTATTTCTATTGTTATAAATTTTTTTCTAAAATAATCTATTTTAGATATGAATACTTTGAATGATATTTACTGTCACAAGTATTTTATGATGGGCTTGATTGCAGTTTTTGGTAATAGTATCTTACAAGAAGTGATTTATATTTATCTTGATAACTTTAATTTAGAATATTCTGAAACAAAATACCTGGCATACACAATTTAAAGGAAGAAATGGTTAGGGTGGCTTATGGTTTCAGAAGACTCAGTTAATGTTCTTCTGCTTCTCAGATAGGAGCATCCTGAAGAATAGCATGTTAGAGCAAAGCTGGTCACTTACTCTTTGTCAGGAAGTAAAATCTTGGAGAAGTGAGCCATCCACAGATATGTATTTGACAAAAAGCACTTCCATAGTGTCTTAGTTACTTTTTACTTGCTGCTGAGACAAAATACCTGAAGCGCAAGTTGGGAAAGGAAAGGTTTATTTATTTCAGTTTTTGGAGGTTTCAGTCCACATTCAGTTGGCTCCAAGGCAGGCGGGCAAGGCTGAGTCGCAGTTCATGTCGGCTGCAAGCAGGAACCAGCAAACAGCAAGACACACCTTCTTCCTGCCATTACATCACATCCTGGCTCCACCCCTATGTAGGTGGAGCACTAGACAATGAACAAATGCACAATGCAAACTCATGAAGTCTGGGGGCCAAAGACCTAAACCATGACACATAGTGACCACATTCTTCAACTGGACTCCACCTCCTAATAGCAATTCATGTATGAATATCAGTGGATTAATCCACTGATAAATACAGTACTCCCTGATCCAATCAGCTCTCCAAAAGTCTCTTTGTTTGGTCAGGTGAACTTTTAAGATCAACCAAAACAATCCACCCCTTGTAATTTTGATGACTAATAACATACTTTTATGAAGTGTTGGCAGTTGCAACCAGGACCTTCTCATGGAGTCATGTTCCCAGGCTCTCTTTATCTTTTTTCAATTTTTCTTTCTTTGTGCTAAATTGTTCTGACTTGAATTTGTGATCTTCCTACATCTGCCTCCCATAGCACTAGGATTATAAGCATGTGTCATTATGCCTGTGTATCAAATAACATTTCTTTAAACCATACTCAATCTCCTGATAAGCACTATAAGAATGTCATAATTCTCCCTAACACAATATGCAGTGATCCCTTCCACATGGTCTCATCTGTTGTAGAACTGATCAGAAGTCAAGTCTTCACAGAAACTACAGGCACAGTCTTAGCTGTAAAGCCCTGTGAAATTAAAATAGCAAGTTACTTAATTCCAAGATACAATGGCACAGCGTAAGCATTTACATTCCAAAAGGAAATAATAGTATGATGGAAATGAGTGAAACCAAAACAAAACCAAAAATAAGCAGGACACATATTGAGTCCTGTGGCTCCAAGTATGTCTCCTAAGGCAAAACGTTGTTTGATGGGCATACCAGAGAATTTGTACTACCTTAATACATAGCATCTCATTTGAGCTGGCTCTGTTCATAGGCTATACTTTCTGTGGCATACATTTCACATTCCTGATCACAGATTTTCTGAGGTTACCATTGTATTTGAAACTTTGTTCCTACATCTTAATATGTCCACCGATCAGCAAATTGCCCGGTTTCCTGCCATCATATTACATCTGGATGGAATCCTTATGACTCTAACATCTCTCATTGTATGACTGAGAAGTCAGCATCATCAAGATTAAGACAAAATGTGTCCCTTGAACCATTAAGTGTGTCTTTTTGGACCCTGGCTTCAGGGGCTTTTGAGTTTATAGATGATGAAATACATTAAATGAAGCCTGAAAAACCAATCTCTATGTGGCACTTCTCTTCCATGAGGCTGAGAAAATCTCTTTTCAAATGAAAATTTGTACTCCTGTACCCTTAAACCTGCAGTGGATGGGATCTTGCTTAGTCTGGCAGTGTCCACATGGCATCTTTCTGCTTGTCCTGGTTCACTATACTACTATTTCTTTTTCTTTTCAGAAAGCATCTTTTTTGAGGACAACTTTGCACACAGTATTTTTTGGTTCCAAAATTCAAGATTTCAAGTCATTTTGTTCTTTTTATTTTTTATTTTTATGTTCTCCTGTGAAATGAAATAAAAGCAACCAAGAATAGCTATGCTACAGCCTGACTATTGGGCTGCCTTGACATTTTCTCTGCCAAATCAATTGGTTTACCACCCTTAAACTCACACTCATATGTTTCAGAGCAAATAGGTAATATAGACATATTCTTTGTCAGAAAATAGCAAGCATGAAATATTGGGAATGTAGATAATATACACGAATGCTTTGCCAGAAAATAAGAAGCATGAACTGTAGACCAAGTTGCAACAGAGTTCTCATTCCAATCTGACATTTCATAACCACCCTGTATATGGTCTGTATTTGTATTAGAGTCTTGTGAAGCTGGATAAGAATTGCCTAATATCCTCTATTTTAGCTCTTATGTTTCTCAGATTTATATTTATTTGCCCTCTATATAACTTTGCTACCTTTTCCCCTAACAATCTTTGATTTTGGAAACTACTTCAAGTTTCTATATTAGCTAATCAGTTTAAAAATCCTACTGAAATGGATGCTAAAGATTTTCAAATAATGTATTTAAAACTCATTTCATTCTACATTAATATTCCATAAATTTCCATATGGTTTAATAACCTTGAACTGTGTGTTACTCCCAGTTTTCTAACTGTGTATAATATTCCTTCCATAGTTTACAACTGAAAAGCTTAAAAATCTTTAAAATAATTGTCATTATTACACAAAATATTCAGACATCTCAAAATTTTCAAAGATACAATAATGTATTTTGTATGTACACTATTTATCAGTGTTAGTAACTTTGTATAAATTCATATTTCTGTCTGGCAGAATTTTTCAATGTTTGATAAAATTTTTCTTATGCCAGAATTGCCTAGCATTTCTTATCATGTAGGCATTCTGTGCCTGAATCCTCTCAGTAACTCTTGGCCTGAAACATGTTTATTTTGCCTTCATTAATAAAATATATTTGTCTGAAAATAATATTCTAGATTCACAATTTTTTCCTCTCAATAGTTTAAAATTGTCCATGGTTTTCTCTTCTCCCCAGTTCCTGATAATAATTTGCTCAAAACTTGATTTTGTTCTGCAAATCCCAGTGTGAATCTTTTCCACCAGCTTTTATTTTAGAATTTTTTATCATTGTTTTCCAAGCAGTTTCAATATGTTTATGGGTATTCACGTGTGTGTATGTGTGTTTGTGCATGTATAAATACTTTTATCCATTTAGCTTTCATTGTTTATTTGACAGCAATGATGTTTGTTGCTTCATTTATTTGGGACAATTTGGGCTATTTCTTATTTACATACCGTTTCTTTAACCTGTCAACTTTCCTTTCCATTTGGTACCCTATTACCTATTACATTATACCACTTGATGTGGTTTCACATTTTAGTGATATGCCTCTTATTTTTCTTTTTTTTTTTCTTATCATGCTTTTATTAGCCAGTACGTATATATTATGTCATCAATGTCCTCGGTTGTTTCCTACATAGGATATTACCTATTGTAAATCTCATTTTAATGTGTTTTTTCTTTGAGTTAGTGTCTATTTTTTTCAGCTGTAGACATTCAATGTATTTTTCAACTTATGGTTACTAAACTTTTAAATTACGTTTATATTTGTCTTTATTTCCTTGAGCATACTGATAAATTTTTAAAAGTTATTTTTACTCTTGAATTCTAGTCACATAATCTGTTTCCATTGAAAGATTTTGTGGTTCTATGTCCCATTTTGGTGCTCTTTTTGTGCACCTGAACAGTTTTTTTATTAGATGTCACAATTTTTTTTTAAACCAGGAATTAATTCCAGACTTTGCACTTGCCAGCAGATGTTATACCACTGAGCTATATCCTTAGCCCTCAAATTGTTATTTATATGGTGCTAAATCTTATATTTGTTCTATCTCATAAATAAATTGAATGCTTATTTGTCACAGTTAATTGGAAAGAGTTTGATCACTTCAAGTCTTGTATCTATGATTTATATGGTAGACACAATACAGCTTTTATTGTGAAGCTAATTTAACTCTACTACTAAGGTATGATATTTCCTGCTACCCTACAAGAAAATCTCTCTCACTTATAGGATTTGACAAGCCTGTTCTATAATTTTTTTCTCCATCTTTGGAGAGTGTTGTGGTATTTCTTTATGTATTAGAAAGCACTGAATAAAATGGATAGGATTGTTTTGTAGCTACCTCATGGTGTCTCTTTGGGTAGCTGCAACCATCTGGTACCCTACTGTACACATTTCAGTTTCCTAAATATCCTCAAACTCTGATATGCATCGCATTGTTTACAACTCCAATCACAAGAAACTTGATGGCTGAAATAAATCAGTACAAAAAATATGACCTTTTTTGTCTTTTGATTGAATCTTTTAAAAAATGTAAAGAAGGTATAAATTATAAGCATACAGAAAGAATTGTTACGGTTCTCTGTACACTAGTAGATTTAATATGAGGATAAATCTATATAACATAGAAAATGAAAACCTATAAGCTCTTTATTATGAGATCTCACATATTTTAATAATTCAAATAAAATATTAAAGTATAAGAACTGTAAAATTATCAAATAGAGGTTATTCAATTTTGAAAGAATAATTCATATTAAGAATTAAAATTTCATATTAATGAGACAAAATAAATTATATTCTAAATAGGTAGCCATAAGATGAAATTAGTCACTTCTTCCAAACACAGACACTGATTATACTGGTGAAAAAATTTTAATTTCCTAACACAGAGATGAATATCTTTGCCTAAAATAATTTGAATAGACTTTGCTCAGTACTTGAATTTTACAGTGGTAAGTGTGAAAACCAGATGCTACAGTTTTGAAAAACTCATTGCTATAAAATCCAGTCTCATTTTTCTTACATTGGAATTAGAACCTTTTACTATTGTAATTAGTAGCTGACCCTGTCCTTGTCTAATTTTCACTCATCTCTGCTAGAAACCTCCAGGGGATATCTACCTTAATCATGGATTCCTACTTCATCATTTTTATAGCAAATACACAGTAGATTGCCCACCATCATAGTTCTAGACCCCGAAGAAGGTACCAGTGCCCATCTTTTCTTTTCTACAGCTGCTACTCCCCTGGAGTTTACCCATCACAGTGGTATTGATAGTGCACAAATGTAGAAAGGTGTACCTGATTCTGCCACTTCAACTGCAATGGTTTTCTTGCTATTGTTTGTGTTCATGCTTTATTTAATGTAATCATTTAAATTTTGAATCATAATTTACATGCCATAAAATTAACTGTTTTTCAAATGAACAATTCAGTGATTTTTATTATATTCACAATGATGTGTATTCATGACCGCTATCTAAATTCTGAAATTTGTAGTTATACGTGCTCCCAAAAATCCATACCAATTAATAGTCACTGCTCCTTGCCCACTTTCATCCAGCCCTGACATCTATCTACAAATTTGCCTGGTCTGTACTATGAATACATTTGCACTGTATGTGGCAATTTGTACATAACTTCTTTCACTTAATGTGTTGTTTTCAAGGTTCACGTGTAGACAGATTTCTTTACGTTTATTCCTGAAAACATTCCATTGTCATATTATACCATATTTTAGTTATCCATTCATTGACTGATGGATATGTAGTTTTTTTCCAGTTTTAGTTATTCTGCTGTTGTTATGAATAGTAGTGCTGTAATAATTTGGGCAACAATTTTTTTATGGAAAAAGTGAAACAAAATTTGGTAACAAAATAATAGGATAACAATAGTTAATGCATTGTGTATTGTTAGCTTTAAAGTAGTCACTCAAGGTACAAGATTCATAAATTCAAAAGATTTTATATAAGCATGTTTCCAGTTCCTCTAGTAAAGTATCTGAGCAATATGGAAGTTTATGAATTGTGAAAATGTTGAATTATAAAATTTATTTTTTTGGATAGTAGATTATAATAAAATATTTTCAGAAATTATAAATATACTCATTAGATGGTATTTTTACATTGCTCATTTTTTAAAAAAGTTATGGTTAAATTCTGGTTAAATTTGTCTGCATATTTTTTAGTTGCTTGCACTTTAGGTGTCAGAACAAACAATGTTGCATCATTTTGCACAGTTTCACCTTTAGTTTGTAAGCTTCCTTTTGGGTGACATATGTCTCCTCTATCCAATACGTAGCATTTTATTTTGTGACTCAATCTTCCAGCCTATGTCTGTTGATTTTGGAGTTAAGACTTTGACAGTGTGAGATATTATTGTATGTGTTTTCTGAGCCCTGTCATTTCATTATTGTTTCATGCTTATCCATTGCCACATAGCTCCATGCTTTTATATTGTTTCTAGTTTGTTTCACTGCTCTCCAAGTTCCATGTATGTTCCTTTGGGTCTTTGACGCTTATGATCTCCCTGTCTTTCTTTAGGATTCCACAGTGCATTCCTTTTCTGCAGTGCTCTTTTAGATTTAGAATCCTTTAGATTCTTCCAGATTTCTTTGTCATTTGAAGTATTTACTTTAGATTTAGAGTCTTTTAGAATCTTTCAGATTTCTTTGTCATTTGAAGTATTTCTTTTTCCGTCTGTTTTTCAGGCTAATGTGGCAGGATATAGAAATCTGTATAGAGTTGGCAGTTTTCTTTTAGAACGTTAAAAACTGTCCTCTAACCTCTCCTGGCCTTAAATGTTGGTGGTGAGAAACATGCTGTGATTCTGATAGGTTTCTCTTCTATGAGTAACGCACTGTTTTACTCTAAGCGATTTAGTGTTGGTTTTCAGAAACTTTGATTATGATGTGCTGTGGAGAGATTATTTTCTAATCATGGCTGTTTGAAGTTCTTTATGTCTCTTATACTTGGATATTAAATTCTTTTCCTTGACTTGAATAATTTTCTGCTACAATTTTAATGAACTCATATTTTGTACCTTTTAAATTATCTTGCATTTTTCCTTTATTACTATAATTTTGATATTGTTTTTATTTTTTGTTTGAGCCATCTAGCAACATTTGAATCCAGTTTGTATGGTATCTTGTCATTTTTAGAATATTGCGAAGCTTATGATCTTTATCTACCTTTCTCTAAATTTCTGACATTCCGCCATCATATTGCTGTGTTACCCATGCTTTCCAATGCATTGTTCAAATTTGGTATTTCCCTTCGCCTGTTTTTCATAATTTCTAATTCTTTTCCAAATAGCTCATTCATGTTTTGTGTTGTCTTGTTTATTGCTGTTTATTGTTTCTTCTTTAATTTTGTTGAATATTTAATTAGTAAAATTATTTATGTTAATAAATTCCTCTTTTAACTTAACAAACATTGTATGAATTTCCTTTTAAGTCTCTTCTTTGATATCTTCAAATATTTTCACCACTTGACTTTTGAGTTCTTTGTTTTGAACCTTCTCCTTTGTGGTGGTTGTTAATATTTCAGGAGTTTAGCATTTGAGGAAGTGTATTTTGTTTCCTTGCTTTCTCATATTTCTATTCTTTTGTGCTGCATTTTGAAGATCAGTTCATTGGAAACATTGTTACTATTGTGGAAAACTCTTTAGACAGAATCTTTCCCTGTGATGTAGGTATCTGTTTTTATATATTTTAGGGTTTGTGACACCTTTCTGATCCACTCAGCATATCTGAAGGTGATTTTTTTATATTTCTGGTCCAATCTTATTCCATGTGCTTTCTCCTCTTATCTCATAGAGAACAGAAGGCAAAACAGTGTTGATGACATGAAGAGAAGCCATATGTTGGCATACTAACATCCTATTAAGAGAAACAACTATGTTTCCACTGTCAATAGCAAATAAATAAAAATAAAAAATAACGTGTGAAGTAAATTTTTGCTGGTCATATAGCACAGTGGTAGAATGCATGCTTGCCATGTGCAGTGCCCTGGGTTTAATCCTAGTACTGTAACTTTTCTTTATATTTTTAGAAGAATTCACCAGAAAATTGATGTAATTCTGACATTTTTGTTTCTTTCACAATCTTTTAAAAAAACTATTCAATATATTTTTTACAAGTCTATCCCGATTTACCATTCCTCTCTTTGTTTTTCTCTCTGTCCTCTGTTTCTGTGTCTCTGTCTTTCTTTCTCTCAGTCTCTCTCTCTCTTTCTCTCTCTCTCTCTCTGTCTGTCTCTCTGTCTTTCTCTCTCTCTCTCATTGATACATAAAACTGTTCATTGTACTACCTTGTACACCTTTGAAACACATCAAACATGAGGCTTTGGGGGACATTTAGATCTAAATTATCACAATTGTTAGAGAGAAAGTCAGTGGTGTAACTTCAGCAGGAAATTCTTTTCAAGCCAGTTATGGTGGAACAAAACCTCTAATTCCAGCACATCAGAAGACTGAGGCATAGTATCAAAAGTGCGAGTTTAACCTGAGCAAGTCAGCAGTACATTGGATCTTATCTCAGAAAAAGATAATGCATGTTAGAAGTTCCTTGAAACCACTTAACACCTAATGTAGCTTTAACCACTTAACACCTAATGTAGCTTTTATATATTTTAGGGTCACAAACCCTAAAATATATAAAGCTATGAAAACATGACCCTGTTTTTGTGCACAGATATGCATGGGCTTCTTAAAGCTTTTTGACTCTAAAGACCTTCCTGAACATGGGGAGTCTACTAGAGTGGTTTGTGTCCAGCAAGTTAAGTAGGGTTGGTTATGGAGACAGATTCTTCAGGCACCAGAATTATTTCAGAATTTCTAGGAAAGTGAAAAATCACGGTTTTTAAAAGCATATTTTAGTTCACATCGTATGTATAGTATGTATTTTGTATGTATCTTTGTTCATATTGTTAATATTTGATTAACATTTTAGAATAATTCTAACTTAATGGAATATGATTATTTTAATGGGGTTTTTAAAACTAGGTTTTTGAGGTAAACTCAATATACAATTCACTCCATGTTTGTAGAGTATGTTTTTTTTTTAACTTGATAGAAAAAACACAGCTTTTATCCCTAAAATATTCTTATTATTTTATATTCTTGATTCAGTCAGGTTTTACTACAGAAACAGATATAACACAAGATGGATAAATGTATAAGAAGTTACAAGTTAGCCTTATGATGGTCAGCCATGGAGTCGGAGGAGGGAGCGTGCAGAGGGTGTCTGTGTACCAGAGGAGGAACATCCAGCCCAAGATTTGAAACTCACTTCAGTGTTGCCTGCAAGTCCGTATCAGGAAGAAAATGGGTCTGTGGGGTGCTGAGGACTCTGCACCGCAGGCTTAAAACTGGTGACCAAGACTGATGAGTCTACTCTGGAATGCTGAAGAGACCCAGCTGGAAGCTGAACAGTCTGTGCGAAAATCCAGGAAACCATGTCCAAGCTGAACGCAAAGACTGGATCTCCTCCAAAGACTAGCAATCTGCCCCTTCTTATGTCTCTTTTATTGTATGCAGGCTCTTCATCATGAGGTGGAGGATCCTCTGCACTTAAACCATCTCCGTGTCCTCCTCTTGCACAGGCTGCGAAGTAAGGACCCTGGCCCTGCTGAATCATTTAGTTGAGCCCTCATTGCTATTCTCCCAAAAATCTTATAGAGATTCAAAGCAATCCCAATACAAATACCATCAACATACCTCATAGATCTAGAGAAATCATACCTAAAATTCATCTGGAGTGAGAAGAGACCTAAAATAGCAAAGACAGTTCTAAGCAACAAAGGCAAGGCAGGAGGCATCACAAACCCTGACTAGAAGTTATAATACAAATCAACCATAGTTAAATCAACATAGTACTGGAATCAAAACAGAGCCAAAGATCAATGGAATAGATTAGAAGGTACAACCACAAGTACAAACATACTCAACCACCTTATCTTCGATAAAGGAGCCAAACAAGTTCACTGGAAGAACGACAGTCTCTTTAATAAATGGTGTTGGAAAAACTGGCTCTCTGTTTGCTGAAAACTAACACTAGACCCATGCCTATCACCATGTACTAAATTAAAATCTAAATAGATGAAAAATCTAAATATTAAAACAGAAACACTAAATCTATTGGAAGACAAATTGGGTAGAAACCTTGAAGACATCGGGGTAGGTAGAGAATTCATAAACAGGACTCAAACTGCACGGGAAATACTTCCCAGAATCAATAACTGGGACCGCCTCTTATTAAAAAGTTTCTGCACATCAAAGAAATTTCCAGCATAGTGAAAAGAAAACCCAAAAACTGGGAAAAAATCTTAGTGAACTGTCCCTCAGACAAAGATCTGTCTAAAACATATAAAGAATTAAAAAGAATCAGACCCCGAAAATTCAAAGAACCAATCCAAAAATGGGCATCTGAGATGAATACAAAATTCTCAGATGAAGAAATACAAATGGCAAATAAATACTTGAAAAATGTTCTTCATCATTGGTCATTAGAGAAATGCAAATTAAAGTGATTCCATCTCACTCCTGAAAGAATGGCCAGGATCAAGAAAACCATCAACAGCAAATGCTGGAGAGGTTGTGGGGACAAAGGAACTCTCCTGCACTGTTGGTAGGAGTGTAGACTGGTACAACCTTTGTGGAGGTCAGTCTGGAGATTCCTCAAAAACCTGGGATTGGAAGTCCCATTTGGTCCAGCTATTCCACTTCTAGACAGATTCCCAAAAGAACTGAAAGCATCACACCACAGTGATATATGTGCACCTATGTTTATAGCAGCTCAATTTGTAATCACCAGATCTTCGAAACAACCCAAGTGTCCATCAACTGAAGAATGGATAAAAATGTTGTGGTATTTTTATACAATGGAGTATTACTCAGCTATAAAGAAGGATCACATTGAGATATTTATAAATAAATGGATGCAGCTTGAGACCATACTCATAAGTGAAATTAATCAAATTCACATGTATGAATACCGAATAGTTTCCCTATTGTAAGAAATGATTCAAATATATAAAAGTATGTGGTAATCATGATTTCCCATTATGTGGCTTTGAAGCCTTATAAAGTTTTCACTCATTAATTGGAATAGCTTTATTCTGGGTTGTTTGATATTATTGCCTGTGATGAAATGAACAGCTATTTGGAAGAAAACAAGACACTATAATAGCTAGTGCTGATTTAATAACATCTTGTTTTGAAGTCCCACCAAACTGTTGCTCTTCTGTCTCCATTGGTTTTATCATGTTGTATCTTACTGGATTTTATTATATGTGATAGTAAATAAAAATTTTTATAGGCAAACAGATAATATAGAAACCATTGTTCATTTTCCATTAGCTGGTTCTAAATACCCTATAATACTTTCCTCCACTTGAATGGCTTCACACTGTCTTGATATGTTTGATGCTATAGTATATGAAGTCATATTCAAATATTTCAAGGAAAGTGACACTACGATAACTACTATTAAGTCAGGTTATCTTGTGGTGAAGCATTAGGTTGCTTAAATTGTCATGCTTTGACATTTATTGGTATGATGTTATATCTTCTTTTATCTCAATCTCCCCCTGATTCATAAAAATAATTATTTATTATTTTTTAATTAAGGGAAAAATAAAAAAAATAGCAGGATATATTATAGTAACTTTTTTGATTTCCTATTAACTTGATTTGAAGCCCTGTATTACTTCCGCTATCTTGTTTTGACTGATTTTACTCTGTTCCATTCTGTTTGATAGTATCATGTTTGGCAGTATAGGCAACTACTTTGAAGGCAATAAGATTCACTACAATGCCCATTTTCTTTTCACTATTATCTTCTTTTGAAGTCCTGTAATGTTTCCACTGTTTAGGTTTTATTGGTCTTGTTCTGTACTGTTTTGTTGAATTTTATTATACGTAATGATACAGGCAATTCTTTTTAAAGAAGCAAGAGGCATTATGGTAACCATTGTTGATAACCTTGTATTCTGTTTTTACATCATGTGCTATGTCTATCCTTTGTTTTGACTGATGGTTTTGTTTTGTCATATTTGGTTTTATTCTCTTCCAACAAAATAGTAATAAGAACTATGGGAGTAATAAAACCCAAAATGTGTAAATTTTGTTGTAAAAAAGAGAGGGTAAAAAAGTGCTCTAAAGGATACAACTGCAAGTGTGTTTAGGTGTGTAAGATAGATGACCATATTACTGAGTTTTTGTTGGATCATTGAACACAACTGTTTGCAGTCTTACTCTTTGAATGTCCACTTTGTATGCTTTAATCCTGTAATTTGAACAACTATTTTTAAGATGACAATATGTAATCTATTAACTAGTGATTTCTTACCATTTTTTGTAATTCTGTATTACTTGTACCCTTATAGTGTTTTTTTCCTTTAAATAAAAAAATTAATGGAAATTTGCTTCATAGATAAATGTTCCAATAACTATTCAGATAATTGATAATTATACAATCAGTAATAGTGGCTATAAATATATTTTTTTAACCTCACTAGATCTTTACCATAAACTACTATTTTTATCATTTACTACATGAAGTACATCAAAGCTCAAAAAGTTTTATGAATTAACCCAAGATCACAAGTAACAGAACCAGTAGTCAGTCCAAATGTTGTATTTTTTTACTCTCATTGCTGATAGCTGTCAGGTAAGAACTATGTCAGGTTCGGGTTAAGATAAACAAGAAAAAAAAGTCAGAGAAGAACTGGGGAAATGTATGTGTTAGTAATGTTTTTAATGTTGTGTTACATTAAGTATGTATTTGGAGAATCTATAATTTTCAATAATTCTACAATATACATGGTTGGTATAGAAATAATACTTTGTTAAATTATTATAATTCCAAATGCCTGAAGTTAGAGAGCTGTTGAGATTCAGAGTAGTAACTTGTGATTGTTACTCTTTTAATAACCTTGACATTTTAAGATATTGTTAAAAATAATTGAGAAACTTCTGGTCCAACAGTTTCCAGACATATTTGTCTCTCCTCCAGTGTTTTCTTTTCTCCAAAATAGCATTACAGCGCTTCAAAGCTTTTGATGAACTAATGGGTTATTTAGAAACCTACGTTACCTTTAAGCAGCTGACCATTTGGTAGATTCTAGCAGCAAAACCAAATATGTCAGTGTAAGCTTTTAGACACCTTTCAGATCTATTATTCACATGCTTTTCTTTAGGCTGCTGTTAGACAAAGCTCTGTAGAATTCTTCGTTCTCTACCCTTCAAGCCTCCTTCTTGCAATGTCTTTGATCTTCTTCTACATTATAAAATCCTCTCTGTGCACCGTAATGTCTCACAACTGTTATGCATATGGATCCTGTGACTTTGGCTCATAGTGATATGTGAGGCGATATACTTTTAAGGTTTGTGAATCACATTATTTAAAACCCTGGCATGGTGCTGTGAACATAATAAATGAAAATGCAGCTGTAGTATTGCAGTTCAAGTAACCCATTCACCACCACCTGGACAACATTCCATAATGCTCTCTGAAGAAAATAGTTTATGCAACTATTTCTGAAAGATAGAAAAACTCAGCTTTTCTTCTATAAAGCTCCTATATTTGTAGCAATGCACTTCTTGAAAAAGTACATAAGTATTTTTAACCTTTTGTATTTCATCTCCATGTCTCTTTGCCTCTTTATATTTATACACATATGCATATTTATTATGTATGTAATTCTGTCTTCAAGCTACTGAATGACAGACTTTTTTATTTTTCATTTTACCTTTGACCCTGAGAGTCATTCCCCACTGCCACCATGCTGACCTAGACAAATAACTTGAATTTTTATTACCATTTGAAGGTATATCAGGCTAAATGACACTGGCTACATCTCTTAAATCCAAGAAATCTTTCTTTAATTCACAGTGTAATCTTTGCCATTTCTAAATAGTCTTCCCTTATTTTTTCACCATGTTAAAAGCATGGGAAATGATAATCAGTTAATATCAGAAAATTTTGCACCTATTTGAACAATACTGTTATGCAATGTAGCTTCAAAACTCCACATTCTGCACTCTTTTGTGCCAAAATGATGTGCGCTTTGTTATTTTCACTGGATAAATGTAAGAACTACCAACGGACCTGCTCGAGGAAAAAAAAAAAAAGATAAACTGTTTGTTCCTTTCTTTTCTTGTCTCAAATCCAGCAGCTTTACAGATTTAGTTTCCATTTATTAGAACAGATTGAAATTACTTATTGGAATTTCTTAGCGCTCTTTCAGAGCCCAAATGAACAGATGTAATTGCGTTTGGTAAATCAATTCACCCATCATACTGTGCCTTTAAATATGCCAGGGTTACCAAATAACAGCCAATAGCGTACTGGCTTAATTATATCAAGTAAATCTATGCCTTTTCATAGAAGTAATCAATTCAAAATGAAATAATAAATCTTACAGGTTGGACAATCTATCTAATTAGTGAGATTTTCTTTTCTCTAACTAGGATTTCAAATTAACGGGCTTACATTCACCACAAATGCAATCTGCTTATAGAATCTTATTAACATAATGCACATTAACATGTACATTATTAAAACCCTACCAAAACCTAAAATACTAAAGAGGACAGATATGAATAATTACTTAACATTAATTTTAATGACGTGTTTTTGTTTTCTTCATTGGGGAATTGTCTCATTAATTTATTTTCACGTGAACAAACAAGAGGTACCTTTAAGTATGTTTAATAATCACAAGTACATCAGTATAATACCTTAATGTATCTTCATTATTGAGATTTGAGTACACAGTTATAAAAAATAGTTAGCATTAATTCTAATGACATGTTTTTATTTTCTTCTTACCGATGGGGAAATTCTCTTATTATTTTATTTTTACCTCCACAAACAAGAGGTACCTTCAAGTGTGTTAGACAATCACAAGTGTATCAGTGTAGTACTTTAAAGTATCTTTATTATTGAGACTTGAGCACATATTTTTCTTTTTCTTGTCTTCATTTCCTTTTTTAGTAAGAAAAAAAAGCAGTGCACAAAATGTAAACCTTGACATTCAACTCAGCAAAGATATACTGAAGACTGAATCAGTATTCAACGCAAAAGCTTTAGAGCTTTTCAGCAAGCCCTTATGTTGTAAGTGCATATCTAGGCCCACTCATCTCTTTTGTTTAATTAAATCAGTAAATATATATATTAGCATATATTCCACTTTTGTTACTGCTGGTCTATAGACTTTATAGGAATAGTTGTGTGTTTCACCAACTGGTTTCAACCCAGTATTTTCTGCAGTAGGTTCCTCCACACTGTGTTTTTTGATGGAATTATGAACTGGTTTACTATAATGTTAATACCTAAATGATGACGAGGAATCTTGAAAGGAAAGAGGGTAATGAATAATAATCTATTTCTATGTATAGTTTCCTAGAGTGAGAGAAGGAATATAAATAGAGAAACAAGTAAGTACAGTTAGCATAATTTCTTCAGGCATGTTATGTCCTAGGTATGAACTTTTGGGTACCTTTCGTGTTGAGAAGAGTTCATTAAGATTCCTCCATTCAAACAACAAACCCTAATGAAGAATTGGTACTAAGTTGTTGATACTAAATAGATATAAAAGATTTATAATACCTAAGCAGATTTATTTTGCATATGAGGGTTACTGTTTGTGGCATTAATAAAATTACATAAAATGCTGAAATTTTGCTATTTATTACCATTGAGGAAATTTCATTCTAACAATATTTCTGGATATAGGTGTCATTCAGTGAGTATGTGTTTACATCATGATAATTTACCAGCAGCACAATTATGCTTTGTTTATTTGACAAGTGACTTGATTTTTCTTTTAAAGCAAATATACAGGAACAAGAATTTTAAAGACTAAAGAGTTTGAGTTCAGTTTTAGACATGTTTAAGTTGAAATACCAATTGTGGGCGATTCATAATACATAGCTAAATATATATTCCTGGGAATCACAGAAATATGCTGGATTGCAGGTTTAGATTTTTTAAGACATACTATGCTATTTTCAAACCACAGTTGACAAACTAGGTAGGGGTTTTGATTAGGAAGCATGACCAAAATGGAGCTTTGGAATTTAGTCAGATATGCAATGATTAAACCGTGCATTTTTGTTTCTCACTGTGTTCTGTATATCTTTTACAGAAAGACGACTAGGCCAGCAGAAAATGGAGTGGATTTAAGAGAATCCACAGCAGTTCTCAGTATCTAAATTTTGTTGCTGAACCCTGTAAATGTAGTTGAAAACATCCAAAAAACAAAGCCTTAAATGAAAATCAAAACATTACTGTTATCACAAACCAGTGGAACAATACTTCAGACAGCTACTTGTTCACTGAAAAATCTTAAAAGATTCACCAGCACTGCTGTTATGGATGTCATGATGCTTTCAACTTCCTGCAAGCACAACCCTGCGTACAAAAAACTGTCTCACTGAAATTCACACTTACTTCTCATAATCTGCGCATGGTAACTGATAATTCCAAGGTCTGTACCAGCGAGAGATGTGAACTAGTATAAAAGATGCAGTTCACTTTCCCTAAACTCATAATAACTCTGAAACCACACTTGAGATTTAGTATTCCTCATAGAGCATGATGAGGACACCAGGGAGCCTGCATCAAACCCCCGAACAATAGAATTTTATTCCTAATATGGAACAGTGTTATGAAAATCAGAGAACAAAAGGAAAGGTTTAATTGAGAGGGAATTATAATAATCTGCCACAGTATACAAAGAAGTGGAGATAAAGCTACATATACAGTTAAAATATGTGATGTATATTTAATTATGTATTTATATATTTAATATATTTAATTATATATATATATATAAAATTTAGAATGTTTTCATTTATTATTTTGTGGTGAAATAAAAGCTAGTTATAAAGTCCTCATACTATCAGGATTATGGGGACACTAACACCTATTAACTAGGTACATATTAGCTGAATTTAATTTATTTGTATTCAAAAATAAGAACAATAAAATCATCAAAGGGCTTTACATCAGGAAAAAAGGAATAATATGTTGATCAATTTAGCTGTATTCCCTCATAGGAAGTCTTCTCATTTTTTTCAAGTGTCTTCTTTAATTTCTTTCATCAATATTTTGACATTTTTCATTACAGATTTCTTACACTTCCTTGGTTAGACATATTCCTAGGTATTTTGTTGTTATTTTTTATGGGTATTATGAAAGTGATTTTCTTCATGCTTTTTCAGCAAGTTCTTTCACTGGTATGTAAAATGATAATTTCCGTATATTTGTGTTCTGTAAATTCACTGAATGTTTTTGTCTGTTCTAATAGTGTTTCAGTTGCATTGTTAGTATTTTACAAATAGAGAAAAATAGTATTTTGAAACTAGGATGATTAGACTTCCTTTCTATTTGATGTTATTTTATTTATTTCTCTTGCAAAATTGCTACAGTTAAAAATTTCAGCACTATGTTAACAAGTCAAATAAGACTTTCTAATTCTAAATCTTAAAGAAAATTCTTTCAGATTTTTCCCACTCAAATAATGTTGGCTGTGTATTTATTATGTTATATCGTTTTTGTGACTTTGGAAGTGTTCGCTTCCTGCCAATTCTTTGGGATAATTTGAGAACTTTTATTAGTAATTTAACCATTTGCTAAAGTTTAGCAGTGAAGCCATCTAGTCCTGCACTTTCCTTTTGTGAGAGAGTTTTGATTACTGGTTCAATACCATTAGTTGTTATTGTTCTATTTAATGTCTTTATGGTTCAGTTTGGATAGATCTATGTGTTTTGAAATTTGTCCATTTATTTTGGCTTTCATAATTTGCTAGTTTGTAGCTGTTCATAATAAGAGATGCATATTCCTTACCTTCTATTGCTGTGTTATTTATAAAATCTCCTTTTCATCTCTGATCTTGTGTCCTCTCTTATTTTGATTAATCAACTAAAGTTTTCTTGATTTTGTTTATGCTTTCAAAATCAAACTTCATGTCTTTGATGTTTTTATATTCTAAATTTTATTTATTTCTTCTCTGCTATATATTTTTTTTCTTTCTACTAATTTTAAGTTTGGTTTATTCTGCCTTTTCTAAGTCCTTGAATGAATCATTGGGTGCTCTATTTCAAATGGTTTTTAAAATTTCATTTATTTAGACACTTATTACTATGTCATTATTGCTTTTATTTTTATTAATTCTCTTTCACTTTCATCAGCTACTCATTGTTGGTTCAAATTATGTTGTCAAGTTTCCAATCTTTGTATAATTTCAAAGGTTTCATTCATTGTTGGTGTCTAGATTTATTTAATTGTATTCACACAATTACTTATTTATTTGTATTCATTTATTTAATTGTATTCATATATATATATATATATATATATATATATATATATTTTTTTTTTTATCGGTACCGGAGATAGAACTCACGACCGCCTGATTGCAAGGCAGGCACTTATGCCACTGAGTTAAATCCTTAGCCCCATTTTTATATTTGTTAAGGCTTGGTTTGTATCTCTAAGCTTGTTATTGGTATAATCTTTATTCTGATTATGTTTTCAGAGTCTGAGAGAATGAAAGGCAGAGAGAAAGAAAGCTGTCACTAACATCACAGTTATTCATATACCTGTCTTGTAATCTTTATTTTGAAATGAAGTGGAGTTTATTTTGCTTGTTTTCGGATTAAATAACATTTTTGGTTTCCATGTTTCTTTTGAAATTCAGCAATTTTTCTTGTTATTTTGAGGATTATTATTTTCCTCTCTGTTTTTCCGATTTTGTGTGGTTTCTGTATAGTGTGTACCTTGTTTGAACATTCTACATTTCTCAAATGCATAGTTTTATACATTTTCTTGGTTTGGTAAAATTTTCTCTCCTCACTCTATTTTGCACTTTATTTATACTCTCCTAGTTTTCTGGATGCCTCTTACATGTATGTTAGATTTTATACCTTCCATATAATTTTACATATTTTTAAAATTTTCAACTTGTGGTCTTTTATTGATTTTCTTTTGCATATTATTGAATTCAGTGATTATCTCTTTTTAATTTACTGTGAAAGCCATCTATTGAGTTATTTGCAGTCATTTTATTTTCTCTTCTGGAATTATTGTTTCTTATAAGTGGGTTAATCAGAAATCTCCTTGCCCTGAAAGTCCTGAATTTCTTTTTTGTCCCCTAAATCACATAAATTCATTCAGAGTTTTTGGTTTTTAATAACTATGATAACTTTTCTTCCTGTTGACTATTTTAAAACACCGTTCTGTATGGATCAGAGGAATTTCAGCATCAAGTTATCCTCATATCTAACATTGATTTTTTTCAGATTTTAACACTTCAAATCGTAGCTTCTTGATGATTCCATGATGCTTTCAAGTGTTAGATTTAAAATGAATGTATTTAATGTAATTTCAAGTGTAAAATTAAATATATTTAAAAATAACATACATTACCGAAAAAGCAAAAGTATTTTTGTCTAGAGTGAGGGTAGATATATTTTCTTTGTAATAAGATAGTTACATCCAGTAATAAATCAAATCCTAACAAATAAATCATCAACAGGTGCAAATGTGTAGCCTTTTAAATGAAATGATTGTGATACATTTCTTTATTGGCTATTATAGAACAGTGGTGGTGAACCTAAGGTGTATGTGTTATTTTTTTTTTTATGAGACAAGTTATTAGAGTAAAAGTTGTTTCTTCTGAACTAAACACTTAGCATTCAGGTTTAAATTGTAGTGTGCAATAAATAAGTGGATTTTGGATTGCAGTTTGGACACTCATCTCTGAATGTTTCCATCATCGTACAGAATTACAAAAGAATTAAATGGCTTTTGTTGTTGTTGTTGTTGTTGTAGAACATTATTCTACTTAATAGAGTAAACTCAGGGAGAGGATTTTTCCAAACTTGCGGAATCAAAAATAGTAGAGTATAATTTCTTATCTAGTGTTCTCAAATTATTGTCCGACTGAAAGCTAGCTTCCTAGACAACTCTGAGTTTATGTTTACGGAAATCACAGAATTTATATATTTTGCATGGCCTTTTGACAAAAATTTCACCTTAAAGACCTTTCATACCTGGGACTTACTCTTCCAATGGTATTTTAGCAATATAGACACAACAGGAATAACGTGACACATTAGGGAATATTCACAACTAACTGCCTTACGCCAACTTTGGCCTCATTTATCTTGGTCTCCATGCATTTACTTACTAACATGATCCATACCATGAAGTTTATTTTCAGATAAATGGCAACTTTCAAGTGAAATGTTACAAGAGAAATCATTTTTTTTTCATCTGATTCCCCAGATGTGAACTCAATAATACTTTTATCGGCCATGTTTCTAATCCATTACAATACTAAGTTTGCCGTGAAATGAGAGTAATTCAATTTCAGATTATACTATAAAGCTGAAATCATTACAGCTTTGCCTGAGAGTTTTAAAGTAGTTAAGGCTATGGCAGGGTTTTCATGATGATGCTTTGTATTTCAACATTTTACCATCAAACATTATAAAGAAAAAGTCAAATAGGTTTTGAGATTGCACTGGTGCCTGTGAGAAATGTCTGCTGGGGATTTTATTTCAAGAGATCCACATCACTGAGTAGGTCCCTCGTCTAGTAACTTTCATTATTACATTGGCTATGGGTCCAAGTGATCAGTTTTCTAATGCTAAAAGCCATCTCTTCTCTGTGTGTTCATTCTAAGTATCAGTTATGGAACACTACCGAACACTGTCAGCAGAAGTTGTAGATCACAGTACAAGTCTGGTCTTGTATATCACTATTGACAGAATGTTTAACATTGTTGGGTTTCTTTGATAAAATAAAAGACGGGAAAAGATTTAAGCTATCTATCTGAAAGTAGGTGAATGAAGTTATAGAAACCTTTCCAATGTTCTTATCAGAGTTTAAGATTCAGTGAGCAGACAAAAAATGTGAAGGAGATTTAGGAGTAAGAGAAAGACTCCTATTTAGTATTATAAGGGAATTACTTTCATGTTAGGCTTTAGACAAATCTAAAAAAAAAATTATTTCCCCAAACTATTCAATATACAGCTGGTACCTGATCAAAAAACATATGTAAATGATTATCTCACTGTTACATGGGAAATCAACAGGTTAATTGCTATGTATCATCTAAATAATTGTAGCAAGTCGCTTGTTACAATTGTAATCTTCATTTTATCGTGGGTGAAGTGGAGCCTTATGTAAGAACCTTGATGTGGACACTGCATTTGGTAGCAGGAACTTAAGGGCAAGAGATGTAAGATGAAAAGCAGAATTGTTGTAGCTGCAGAGAAGACAGAGGGAAATGGATGTGTGTTTGAGGCAGAAAAGAGCTAAATATATTTTTGACACATTGCATATATGATGCAAATAAAGAAGAATAGATGAAGATGTCATTTTTAAAAAACATTTTATTTTTACCTGAGAACAGAATGAAGTTCCTGTCAGGAAAATCAAAGAGGCCTATGGTCACAAGAGAGGAACATCTTCCTTAATTACAACACTAAATTATATCCACAATCAGATATGTAATTTTTTCAAAGACACAAATGTGCTTTGCATAGCCCAAATGCATTGTACTTTTGGAGAAATCCTGCCTAATATATCTCCTAACAATAATGGCAGGCCTATTTTACTGTTCAACCATTTTCAATTCCTTAATCATGTGAAATTTACCATAAAATATAAAACTTATAATGTTTGATCAATAACTAACTGATAAAGCATAGAAGGAAGAATATGGTATATTGTATTGTCTGTTTGTGCCATTATAAACTGTATGAAAAGCAGTCTACATATAGCTTATCAAAATACTTTTCCTAGTGACAGATGTCTCTATCTATCATCAAAATCATCACCAAACCCCTGTGAGTAGTGTTTACTATAGGTACAATGGTGTGCATTTTTTTCTGTTACTTTGTATTAAATTCATTTTTAGTTTTTCTGGTTATATCATTTAGCTTCTTGTAGAGTTCCTAACTGAGATGTTGGGGGTGGAGGAAATTAAGTAATCCCCATTTTACGGTACTACAAAGTGATAGAGTTTAAATTTGTATATAATTTAACTTGTTCTCTTGGCCATCAGGAATAATAATGTGGTGGTTCAATTTACTTGGGTTGATTAGCTTAGTTTGGGGAGAACCTGAAAGGTAAACTTCCCCCTGGTTGTCTCTGGGAGAGCCATAGAAGTGTGACCTTGCTAGGTACCTGCACCATCAGCTCTGTCATGTTTCCCTGGCTGTGCCTCAGGAAATAAGCATCTTTTCACGCCATGCTCTTATGTCAAGATATTCATGCCTTGGAGTGAGCTGATTGTGTAAGGAATCCCCTGAAAGCATGAGCCAAATTTAAGCGCTCCTCGAATTGTGAGTCATGTATTGTATCTCAACTAAATGAAAGTTGACTAATGCAAATATTTGGTTAGAGACATAATGGAGGATTTGCAACTTCAGTTTTGCTAAGTTGTGTAATTGTAACCATTCACAGAACAATTTCCTTTCTGATAAGAAACCAGTTTTCAGCTAGGCAAGGTGGCATATGCTTGTAATGTCAGCATTTGGGATGCTGAGGCAGGTGGATCACTGGGAGTCTGAGGCCAGCCTGAGCTAGAAAGTGAGTTTAAGGCCAGATGCAACTATACAGTGAGACTCTGCTTCAAAAAGTCCAAAAAAAAAAAAAAAAGCCATTTCTTCATGTGAATAGCGTCTTCCTATTTTCCAATTTTAGTTACACATGTTGGTCCTCATTTACACTTACCTTTTCTCACACAGGAGAAACAATGTGATATTTAAACATTCAGTTATAACAAGGGATGGCAGAGGGAGGAAAGAAGGAAAGGCAAAGAATAAGAGGAGAAAGAGGAGAATAGAAAGAGTAAAACTTTTGTATGAAAAAGAGGAGAACAGATATTTAAGCGAGTAGAGGGACTGTTGGAAAAAGAAAAAAAAAAAAAAAAACAAGATATATCATGAACCAGTACAAAAAACCAAATTAATGGATTATTCTGTATACCTGAAATGTACAAAAATTTATCAAAATAAAAGTAAAAAAAAATAACTGTTCTTACTTTAAATTTCACCTTTCCCAGGACATCTAAACTATAGTTAGTTGCAATTTTAACACTCCAAAACATTTGCATATTCTTCTTGAATTTTAATGTTTAACCCCTCTAGCCTCTTTTACCACTTCCTTGGGTAAATAAATCATTTAATTATAAATTATTGGATGTTTTATGATGAATATTACTATTTTTAAATTTTTTATGCACTGACACTAACTTGGAATTTAACTGATTTTGAAATAATTCTGGAGCTAGCCAAAATTAAGAAAATCATTAAATAACACTAGAAGTTTCATAATGTAAGATTCTCCCCTGCCTATCACTTATTCAAATGACAAGCCATCTCATTATTTAAGTAAAAAGAAATGAAATGTTGAGAGACAGGCTTATTAGTCCATAGAATAACCAATCTCATATGTTTATGATATTATTTTATGGTTCCCTTTAAAATTTAAATTAATACCATCTCAAATTCAAAATGCATATGCCATCAAAATTTCAATATTTTAATTTCCTATTGAAAATGTATCAATTATATACTCCATTTTTGATCTTTTCAAATTAAAGAAGCAGAATCAGCAATCTCTATCAGATGAAAATTGTCATATTATTTAAAAATTAACTCATTATTAAGCCTGAATGTATTATTATTCTAGTATATTCACATATATTCACATATATTCTAGTATATTCACACATATTATTCTAGTATATTCACATATATTCTAGTATATTCACATATATTCACTTATAAGTGCTTGCACCTACATAAAGGAGAATTAATTTTTAAATGATTATTCTAGACTTTGGTCTTTATCTTCTAATTACCATTCATTTATGAATAAAAAAATGGCCTTGGAATATGTTACATTATTCACAACTAAATTTTTATACAGTAAACAAATACTGTTTTTTATCAAAGCATTTTTTCAATATCCCCAAATTCTTAACACTTTTAATGACTTTATATGTCACGTATTTGCTTGTGGACAAGTTGAGATTAAAAAAGTATAATTCTTTAATTTCAAACCAAGCCAAATATTACAACTTTGTAAACAAATTGCTGTTAGTCAATATGGATTGAACATTCTCAGCCACAGAATTCATTAATAATTCCCAGTACTCCATTTGAATCCATTTCCTTGATTCAGTATTCAGAGTTCAAAAATATTAATGTGACAATTTTTATAAGTAGAGGACTCACTGTAGAAAAAATACTTTGAAGATTTTCAG
Organism: Cavia porcellus; assembly: GCF_034190915.1. Lineage (NCBI taxonomy): Eukaryota > Metazoa > Chordata > Mammalia > Rodentia > Caviidae > Cavia > Cavia porcellus. Next base: position 34,238,977 of record NW_026947501.1, read on the forward strand.
TTATCCAATTACCTAACTCACAGGGTGAAATTATGACATCATAGAACATAGAGAAAAAGATTTGATATTAAACTGGAAGAAGTAGTCTTAAATAATTCTTCTATCCAGGGTTGAATATATATGCATTTAGAAAGAGGTAGGCTTTTTGGTTGAGAATCTTTAGAGGAAACTATGACCATTATACGTTAGGGAACCTAATAGAAAATGTAGAAAGGCACAATATGTAACCATCTATATCAGTGTTGGTCCTGTGCTTTGGGCCTCACTGGTTCAAGTTCAGCTTCTGTACTCTGTTTACACTTATATCAGCATTCCAGAAATAGCGATTTAATCTTCAGTCTTATCCAAACCACAGAACTGCAGCTCTAATTCACAGCTGCATCTTACAGGTGTTTATACTGTATGTTAGCATTTGGAATATCTTTCATTAGAAGTGGGGATGGCATTTCACTGGGAAGAGATGTGCTAAATTATTAGGCAAATTGATCAGAATTAATATCATTTTGATTAAGTCTGGATTTAATCTACTTTTGACAGTGTCATTTTAGTACTTTTCGAAAGCCAATTAACTTGTACAGGTGATTAGCATCACCTAGTCTCTGATTTTACAGCCTGTTAATTTCTCTTACTGTATCCTTCACCTTCATTTTCATGATTTTAATCCAAATATTACTAAGGCATTTGGAAATCTATTTGAATATTATTTTTATTTAGAGTTCAAAAATTGCTAGTAGCACTATCATTAATTATGTTTTCAGATGTCAAAATAGCATCCTTAAAGCAGAAGGAAACAAATGCAGGTGCCAAGCCTGGGTACTGTACATGGAACATATAGAAATATTACACACTTGCATATCTCTCTTTGCTTCTGTATAAGCAAATGAACAACGAATGAAGCAGCATAATTATGCTTTTTCTTGGAGAGAATCAAGAAAGTGGCCCTTCCTATGTGTTAGTGCATTTATTTTATTTTTGGAAAGTGTAGAAAAGACTTTGAGTTTTTTGTTTAGCATTACCAAACAAATGAAAATCCCTGAGTATCCCCATAATAATTAAAAGAATAAACAACACAATACACTCCCTATAAATCAGCTACAATAGTGTAAGATTTCTACAATTTTATATAGAATAGTTTTCAGTTCAAAGTTAAATCCATAGTCTAAAATGTATTTTGTTCTACAGTGACAGGTTAGAGGCCAAGCTGAAGCAACTGGAAAGAAACCACAAAGCCCCCCAAATCTAGGGTGGATAGTAAATCTCATACGTATCAAAGGACAAAGTCGGAACTTAGCTATTAGATTCCTGAGAAGAGTTGAATTTATACGTTCTAAACCACATGGAGCATGAAGAAAGAGAGATAAATCCCAACATATGCCAGATAAAATGCTGCAAATTTTTCCACAAAAGGAACAAGAAAAGGCCCAAGAATGCAAAGAATATTTGTTTTCCAAGAAAGTATACGTCTCTGGACTTAGTGGTAAGAAAAAGTGTCAAAGACTTGTCTCCATGTGTGTTTTCAGTCCAATTTTCTGCTCCTTTTTTTGCCTTACAAATCTTTGTGATTTCAAGATTTTGGCCTTCTCCATAGTACAAATTCACACAATACCAGTAGAAAAATAGCAAGTTATATACGATATCACAGAACTGTATAAGATCTGTCTCACTGTTGTTTTTCAGTGTGTGTATTCCGTTACCTGTCTAGCAGCTCACACACCCCTCAGCATTGAATGCTTGATCATATGCAAGGTCATGATGGATTGGAACAAGGCGACATTGCTCACAACTGAAAGAAAGGCACTTTTTCCCTTCTGGAATTTCTAATTAGAATACCAGAATTCTAGTTAGCCTACAGCAAACTTACTACATGTGTGCCATAGAAGGCTGTTATCATTGAAAGCGCTAAAAGGTTTGCTCTCATCAGTTCTACAGAAACACAGCTGAAATGTAGATTAAAGAAGAATCAGGAAAAGCATATAAAAGGACCAAAAAGCAAAGAACAGATAAAGAAGAAACTACAAATAAATTTTTATTTCATTCTTTTAACCTGTTGGAGAAAACCAACATTCCTTTGGTAAACTGTCTTTTACTAATTGAGCCATGTTTGGATAAGTTTCTAACCCTTAGAACTGAATGACCCCAAATGTAATAGAACCTGAGTGTTAGGGGTTTCTTAATGACATACAGAGGTTCTAGTCCATCAACAGTCAAACTATTCTGTAAGGTGTGATCAAAAGTTATTGAGAATGATTAAATTAAAAAACAAACACTAGTACTGTAAGAGACACATTTCCATTAAACCTGTGCTAACTATTCTCCCTGGATCCCCCCATACATATTCCATCATTCTTGCCATCATTCCTTGTTATTGTTGTTTTTGTTTTTTTCTTGCCATCTTCCTAAAGCTGTTCTGAGCGCTGTCTTCCATGTCTCTAGTTGTCTTGTTATGACTGTCACTGTGCCCTGAACAGCTGGAAAATATTTACCCCAATTTCTGTCAGAATAAAACATTACAGTGTGTTTTCAACCAGCTTATTCACTGGCCTTGGCATTAATTAACTTCTGGCTATTTTCCAATGTCAGAATGACCATAAAGTAAATAATTTGGATCAATTCAGTATGTCAAAGCAGCCACCAGTACAACTAAAGATACTAATGAAAAAGGATTCTTGAACTTCTTCAGAATGCAACAAGAATGATAAGATGCATATATTCAGAATGGCGGGGAGTGGTGTTCTGAGAGAGGCTAATAGTAATGTGTCTTTTGCTGTAATATGTTTTTATATTAAATACTATATTTTATATGTACCCATATGTCTACTCTTTGGTATTGACTCTTTGCTTTAATTTTATAATAGAGAAAAGTTTGTATATCCATTGCTATTCCACACTGGTAAAGCTATTGAGAGTTTAAATTTTATAAAGGTTGAAGAAACATGTATATACATTCAACAAAGTCTGCCAGAGAAATGTATTTGGTATAGCAGATATATGAAGAAATCAAGAGAATTGAAAATGTAAAATACTATGATTAAAAAAAAGAATACATTCATAGTCAATGAATAATTTCTGTTTGTCATAGCCAATCTCTTATGTGAATGCACATTCCAAACTATACATGGCTCAATTCACTTGTCTTTGTAGAAGATAATAGTCAGTTGCAAATGTAAGCAGTTCTAGAGTTTGTGAGTGGTAGCATTTGACAGCAGGATTGTTGAAAAGGCAGACTCACTGCCAAAGTAAATGAATCAACCACTCCTTTACATTGCATGGCACACTACTAAGCTGTATGTTCTTACATTTCATTCATGTAATTACCATCAAAATGCATGATGAGTTTTAGTTTTACTAAGGTTTGCTATAATGATCAAATTTAATTTTTCTTTTATTTTATTATATAGATATAAAAATCTAGGTTGCTTCTTTTGGTGAATTTTTGGAATTCAGATCAGACTGACAAAGAGCAAGCAACATAAGAATATGTAAAACTGCGATAGCAAAACTATTCAACCAAATTCTTTTTATCATGATTTCTTCCCTTAATGAGTCTGTTTTTATCATTGATGCATACATTCAAAACTCTCAGATGACTATAGACTCAAACAGTGCCAAAATATGTACACACTATACATATTCATGATAAATTTTAAAAATTAGTAAAGGTTTAATAATAATACACAATGATTTTAATAATATGATATTAGAAAAGTTATATGAATGTAGTTAGTGCCTTACTGTCTAGTACTCATCCTTGTTATAATGTGAGATGGGATGACTGTGTGATGAGATGAACTGAGACTCTGTTTCTGGGGGTAGAATACAGTTGTAGTTCAGAACATTTCCTGTCTGTATTTTAACCCACAAATTTAATGATAGGAAGACTTGGGGTGAAATGTTTTATTTGTTAATAATATTAATAGAAAAATTGTCATTGGAACAATGACATGTAAGTGATCACCTGCAAAGTAGGAGAAGCAGGTCTTTAAAACTGGTAAGCAAGGAAGATTCCTGTCACAGGAAAGTTACATATAAAGGAAATACGAAAGGCTCAGCCATCTCAGGATGAGATGCTGAGGATTCTGTTAGGTAAGGAATTATACAGTCACTGCTGCATGGTACTATTTATGAAAATTGTCATTAGGAAAATGCACATTACCACTCTGGCAAAATATTTTGAAAATTTATTGCAATAATACAATGCATTTGTGGTTGGAGGAGGACTCTTTTCAGCCAATTCATGGATCACATGAATGGTTTGGCTGTCTTTTGTAAAAAATTACTTAAAGAAGGAAAATGTTGGCAACCTAGGGCAAAATGTTTCAGATTAATTTGGTGTTTAAAAAACAGATAACCTGATACAAACATATTTGTAACAAAGTAAATGTAGAAATAAAAAGATAATTATTATATAGTTTGAATAATTTGATATTCAAAACATAGAAGAGAGGAAGGATATATTCAAGTACTTAATTGGAAAAATATGAAAATAGGTTGTTTTTATTCATTTATGTACTTCAATTTATTTGCTATACTAGTTTTAGTTTAAAAATTATAAATTTTATTCCATATTATAGTGTCCAAATCAATATGAAAAATTTGTAATATCACATTTAAATTCAGATTTGTCAACTCTAACTCCAGTTTTTATGCTCTTTCACCCTGTCATTTAAAATCATGTGTTTTAAACAAAAATTATTGACCAGAGAGAAATAAAGGAGAGCAAACCTACAATTTAGAATTATCTGTAAAGGAGTAAAACAGTAAAGAAACAGTAACAGGGAAGTCAGTTCTGTGTCCTACAGAGAAAGCAGAAGCAAAATGATAAAGCATCACACAGAAGCTCTGAATTCCCTCAGGTCTCTAGCTAAAGAGACTTTAACACCAGTTTAAGCACTTTGATGAATAATGCATTATTGAACATTGATAGGAAAAACTGAGCCATAAAATTTTTGCTTCCAAACAGGTTAGAAAAAGAAAACTGGAAAATAGAAATCATCACAATTGATTATGAACAGAGTTGAAAATGAATAGTATGTCACATCATAAAATATTTAACTATTACAGTAAGGAATGTTAGCTGATCATGTTTGTAGTGAGGAGAGCCTAAAGCTATCTTTGACCCACATGATCAGTCAGCTAAAAATGCAGTTTAGAGTCAGGTGTGGTGACACATGCCTGTAATCCCAAAATTTGTGGTGGAGCCAAGAGAAACCACAAGTTTGAGGCCAGCTCAGTATACCCAGTAAGTTCAAGACCAAGTTGAATACATAAAAAGAATCTGTCTCAAAAACTAATAATAATACAATTTATATTCAATGTTACTGGCCATTGGAGGAATGCATATTAAAACAATACTGAGATTCCATTTTACCCAAGAAAGAATAGCCGTCATCAAGAAATCAAATAATAATGAATGCTAGGAAAGGCTGCAAGGAAAAAAGAACCCTTCTACATGGTTGATAGAAATGTAAACTAGTACAACACTGTAGAAATCAATGTAGAGTTTCCTCAAAAAACTAAACTACAAATTCCATTTGACCCCACTATTCCATTTTAGGCATATTAAATATTCCTGAAAGAGTTAAAGAACTTATATTACAGTGAACATACCCATGCATATCATTCTGACAGCACCATAATTAATAATTGTTAGATCTTAGAAGCAGACTATCTAACAGATGAATGGATAAAGAAAAGTGATATTTACACATCATGGAGTCCTACTGTACCATGAAGAAAGACAAACAAGTCATTTTTTGAGTAAAATAGATGTACTTCAGACCATAATATTAAGTGAAATAGATACACACATCTAGTATCTTATGGTATCACTTATATGAGAAACTCAATAATAAAGATTAAAATAAAGATAGCTAATTGGAGGAAGGAAGAAAAAGAGATCAGGAGATGAAGTGAAGGGGAAAGGAGGGGGGTAGGGGAAGTAAAAATAAAAAAAAAATAGAGTATTGGGTGTTTCATCTACATGCACCAACTCCACATAAGGGATGTAAGCATTATGTACCGTACAAATGAATGAACCAAAAGTTAAAGTACAAGTTGTTAAAAATCCATTTTAAGAGTCGGGGATTTTGAAGATTTACTGTCTCCTTGAATGGTGGGTAGATTAAGGTGTAACGGAAAAATATTTGACAACTGCCTTTTATGTATCAGATCTATTATATGCATTACTTTCAATTACTTTCTTGCCCAACAAGAATTATTATTGTACTCTATTTTTTCACCTTCTTTTTAAAATTTTATATTAGAAAAAGAAAGGTCAGAAAAGAAAAACAAAAAGCAAAAAACATAACAACAGCAAACTCAAAACAATGTAGGTTTTCAAAACACAGTGAAAGAAATTTAATAATGGTTGTCATACTGCATATGTTTCTCTTTTTTCCCAAGGAAAGAAAATAGAAAAACAGAAAAGAAGGGTAGAATAATCTGAATTTAAAAAAAATCATCATAGAAATGCTAGTTGGTATATTACTCATTGTCCTCTTAAAAAACAGTGGCCAAAGTCACAAAATCAAAGCATATAGTGGCTAGACACTCAAACATTGACAGTGCAAATCCCTCTGTTCAATATTCCAACAGAGATTCAGTTACTGTACTATATTTTGAGTTTGAGAAAATCAAGTTTCACAGAGACTTGATAAATTAGATAAACAGTTAATCCTACTAAGTGGAAAACCAGAATTTGAATTTTCTTTGACTCTTTACTAAACTAGTTTCTTATTAATTCCATCAACAAATTACTTCACTTATCCAAAAATGAAATAATTTACTGGCAATAGGAGTTTGACAGTAGTTAATGGAAGTTATTTTCATGTTGAGAAAATGTATTTTGGCCAGTGTCATTGGCAAGATGCCTATGAGCTAATCCATGAATTCAAGTACTTATTGTACAGGAGGTTCTCCCCTGCTTATTTGAATTATAATGAAGGTTGGAGGATCGCTGTAGACTGCAATTTATTCATTTCTGGTTATTTATCAACAGAGTAATGGGATTATTAGGAAATTGCTTTTTTCCCCCAACTCTATCCATCTGACTTCTTCTCTTTGCTCATATTTTAGGAAAAACAATTTAATGCATGCTAATGAATTCTCAATTTGCATAAATCGTCTCCCTATGTGATTTATAATCCAGAATTAAATATGTCCAAAAATACCCACATGCAAAGAAAGTCTATTATATGTAGCCGTAATTCTAATAATCACACATTTTATAAGCAGAAACATTGAAAAGATTAGATGACCATAAGCCACTTAGAAAAGATCCTTTTGTCAGTCTGTCAATTAACAAAGAAATTGTTTTCCTATCTAGTATTATTTTTAGCAGTGGATTAATGTTGTATGAGCAAGTATTTCCTACCAAATTAATTTCATTTTTATATGGAGAAAAGCATAAATACAAATTAATTGTTTTTTTATTTATAAATACCTTAATATATTTATGATGGTTTGATAAATGCCCAGCACTATTCTATAGTTTGTAGATAGAAGAATATATAAGAGTGAGCATACATACAATCTACTAACAAAAGGCATTGAGTTAATTCTTGGTGAGCTATTTATTATAGTTTCAATTTCCAGTATGTGGAAAATAGCAATTGCCACACAGTCTTCTAAGTATTCAGACATATTAACTATAAATTTCACAAGTATTATATGACATAGATACAAGTATTTTCCTTAATTTACAAATCAGTAAATCAAAGCATAAAGTGATAATCCAGCTTGTATAAATCACAGTGTTAAAAATTTTAGCCATTATGGTATACATCCTCAACTATCTTTGAAGTAAAGTTGAATTTATTGCAATAATAATGCATTGATTATTCATCATCAACGGGCTGCATCCTTCAACGTTGTTTCATTGTATTGTGTCGAACTCATAGAGATTAAATTGTAGAATTTCCTGTGGTTAATTCTGCAAGCATTCTACTTGTAGGTCATGGACGCACAAGTTTAATATACTAATAATTCATCAAAAGAAGTATTCAAAGAAATATCAACAGGGGGAAAAATCCTGGTACTAATGTTGGTAGTAATGCTGTAGTACTAATTAGTAGTACTAATGCTGAAAAGCATGTGAAACTTGTCCTCATGCAGAAAATGTGCTTTGACAACGTCAGTAAGAAGAGCTATTCAATAACAGAAGGGAGCAAACTGAAGTTTGTCTCTGAATTCAAGTTTTATAAATAAAACAATATTATAGTATAAAATTATATGTAAAATTAATGAGGTTCTTCCTAACTATGATTAATGTTTTCAGATTCTGTAGTCTTTCAAGAATTTGTTAGTGTTGATTTTAGGGTAATGAGTGAAAAATTTCAAAATCTTTCAAGGTCTTTGTTATTCAGTTGCATAAAGTGTGTTTGTTTTGTTGTTGACAATGGTAGAGAGTAAAGTTTTTTTCACCAATCTCAAGATTGCCTCTGGTATAGGAGCTGCAACCATTAGATGTGTACCATTCATAAATTTACAAAGGACAGTAAGAATGTACTCAAGAAGATAAGGACAGCGAGACAGAAACAGAAATAGAGAGAGAGAGAAAGAGCATAAAGTTTCTGGATGAAAAAAATTGCAGTATGATTCAAATGATGATCCTACTGATGATGAGATACTAACAATATCAACATTTGCCACCTTTCAAGGTGATGATAATATTTTAAAAGCTAGATAAGAAATTTTAAATCTTCTGATATATTTAATAACATAATAGTGACATGCTGCTGTATCAGTAATGAGGAGACCCCAGCAGTATGATGACCTGTCAGGCTACCTTTGCTTAAACGTATTTAGCGATCTAAAAAAACAAACCTGAAAATCTGTGTTCTTAACAGGGAGCTGGGACGTTTGGAACAACAGTCAGAGACCAAATGTGAAAATTTGGATAAATAATCCCTTGCCTTCAGGTTCCACAGGATCACACTAAAAATTTTAAGAAACTAAAAATAATTGTTCTGTTAATTCCTTGGGCTTCATATTCACTTGCATAACTAGAAAAAACCTCAAAGACCGGGATAAAGATTAAAATGATCTTTAATTCCCAGTAGCCTTTAATACATAATAAAAGCAAGGGAAAATAAAAGCATTTAAGATTTTAAATATATGTCAACTTATTTTTCAGACATAATGGTTAGTATGTAAAATTAATCAGAGATGTTAAAAAAATGAAAATGTGAATCAATACTAGCAGGCATAAATGAAAAAAGACAGAAAATGAGAAAACACTAAAAACATTTAATTTTGTATTACAAAATCAAGCAAAAACATTTGAAATATGAGTATATATGCAAGTCATCCATAAATATTATTTTAAATGATTTGAAAAATACAAATGATGTATGTAATACAAAAATAAATTGAACTGAACTGGTAGCTCAGTGTTTAGATTAACAACAAATTAGGTATATTTAATAGAAGATTAGTAAAATCCTAGTGCAAAATCACAAGTAATTAAAAACTGTAAATTCAGTGAAACTTAAGCTAGAGGAAGAGACTGTTACAGTTAAGCAGCATAACATTGGAAGAATTGGGCAAAAAAATATAGAAGAAAGATAAAATTGTAGGATTTAAAGAGAAAGGATGTCATTATTTAACATGTAATAGAATCTATAGATAAATCTATAATAGAAGAATAGAATCTATAGGTAAATCTATAATAACTCACCTTCAGTCTTGGACACAAAATCAGTATGCAGCACTAAATACTGTTCTGTACTGTTCATCCAAAAAAGAAAAGTATTGGATGAGTTGGAAAAAGAAACTAAAGCAAAAATTCTTATAATGTGAATTTGACTTGATTGAAATAGGTTTATGGAAGTTGATATAACATATTTTTTGTAAAGTTAACTATAGAAAGAAGTGTCTTCCAAGATTAAAATACCACAGTTAATTAAAGACTTCAAGCCAATAGAAAAGCAAAGAACCCCTAAACTTCAAATAGAAAATAACCATGCTTGTCCATTTATCCGTGGGTCACTGTCAAAAAGTAGTGTGATTTAAATAAGACAACATAGTGAGTTTACAGGCTATACTTTGCTTACAATGTAAAAAGATTTAAATAAATTTGAAAATGTATTAATATACATCTTTGGAAATAAATATACACAACAGTAGTCATAATAATTTACATATATATATATATATATATATATATATATATATATATATTATTTTGATGAGAATAAAACCAAATGAGAGAAAACAAAATAGGGTAAGTCAAAACAAAAGGATGAACATAGTACATGACTTAAAACCAAAATACAAGGTGATCAACAATGATTACCATAATGTTTCTTGTTATCTTCAATATAATTGCCCATATCATCAGGCATAATAAAATTGAACATAACAGTACAGAACAAAATCAATAAAAACAAAACATTGGAGACATTATAGGACTTCAAAAGAGGGTAATGGTCAAAACAGAATGGGTATCACAGTGAATCTTATTGTTTTCAAAGTAGTTGCCTATACCCTCAAACTTGATACTATCAAACAAAAAAGATTCAAAAAATATCAATCATAACAAGACACTGAAAGCAATACAGGGCTTCCAAATAAGTTACTAGGAAATCAAAAATGGTTACCATAGTATATCCTGCTCTCTTTGAAATAGATGTCCATGCCATCTTCTAGTACAAGAAGACAAACTGGGACATAATATAACCAAACTAAACACAGTGGTGAAAACAATATGGGTCTCAAGTAATGATACAAGCCTAACCATTTCCACTGCCTTCCATTTTTAGGCAATTCCTTCACTTTCACTTTCATAAGGTACATTTTACAGTTTATATCCAATTAACTTCTTTTGTTTTTAGATTAGGGAGGCAACCTGCTATTTACCTAAGTGATTCTGAACCTTTTTTACCCCTGAGCATTAATTTAACTTGTATCCACTTAACTACAAAAGCCTCAAAGTTTTCTTTCCTTGTAACTGAATAGTTTTCCATTGTATAAAATTGTTATCCCTTTCTAACCAATCTGCAGCTGATGGACAAGCTATCCCCATTTTTTTTCCAATAGCCTGTCACATGGAGCATTATTTTCTCATCTTTGACTTTCAGGTTAATTATATTTCTTATATAGAGTATCTTGATGGACTCTATCTTTTGATCCATGCTGCCTGTGTTCCTTTTTATTAGTGTATTGAGGCCATCTATGTTAGTAATTGTGGCCAACATTCTCTCCCTCATCTCTGCCATGCTATTTTTCTGCCATTGGTTGTCTACTTTTCCCCTTCATTCCACTGTCCGCCCCATTCAGTGAGCCCCCTCTGCTACTGTTCCTGAAACCATGGTCTTTCTCTCTCTCTACAATGTCCTTCAGTATTTTTTTGTAGGTTGGATAGGTGGTCATGAACTCTCCCAGTTCCTCTTTGTCATGGAAGCATCTTGTTTCTCCATTAATTTAGAGAGACAGTTTTGCAGGGTACAACAATCTGAATTGGAGGTTATTTTCTTTCAGGTTTGGAATACTTCGCTCAACACACTTCTTGATTTGATAGTTTGTTGAGAAGTCTGTCTTGATTCTGATGTGTTTTCCCTTATAGGTGATCACTTGCTTTTCTCTGACAGCTTTTGATATTCTTTTCTTGTGTTGAATTTCTGGGATCTTGATTATTGTATGTCTGGGTGTAGATCTATTTTGGTTATAGCTGCCTGGAGTTTTGTATGCCATATATATATAATTTCCTTTACCTATGCTTGGGAAGTTTTCTTTATTTCTGTGAATAGCCTTTGTGTTTCATTTGTGTTTACCCATTTTTTCACTCACTTTTTTATTCTTAAGTTATAGATCCTCTTGTCACCATCTAGCCTTTGTATTGTTACTTCCAGGTTCCTTGTTATTGTTAAGAGATCTTTCCTTTCACATTCACAAGTTGCAAACTTGTCTGCAAGGTTTGTTAGTCTATCTTTAGTTTCTTTCAAGCATTTTTGCCAGCTTTCAACCGAGTTTTTCAATTTCCTGATCTCCTTGAATTGGTTTCATGTATTCAAATTTTTTATATTCTTCATTGAAGATTTCTCTCTATGCTCCTCCATTCTTACATCCATGTCTTCTTGAGAGGTGCTTAGCATTTTTTAAATTATTTTTCTTATGTCTTCCTTTACTTGTATTAATATTTCTGTTTTAAATTCTTTTATATCACAAAGTTGTTTCTTTACATCACATGCTGTTGCTTCAGAAACTTCAGGTGTGCAGCGCCCAATCTCTTCTTTGTTTATCTCTTCTAGGCCAGTACTGCTTGGGTTGGAGGCTGGAGACTGCCTTTTGTTTCTTCCTCTTGTCATGTTTCTGGTTTCTTCCAGAGAAGTGGATAGTGGGGTCCCCACACTTTATTGGTTACAATTACTCTGAAGTGTGCTGGCTAAGGATTGCTGCTTTCCCCATCTGCTGGTGACTACTTTAGTATAAGCAGGGGTTGAGCAGGCTGTCCCCTCATTCTGAGCTGGTTAACCACTGGGAGTCTTCACCAAGTTATAGTGCACCACGCGCAGTTGGGGTTGAGTATGGATAGCTTTAGGGAAAGCTCGCATTGGGTATTGGACTGTGCACAGGGGCGGGACTCAGTCCATGCGGTTTTCACCAGTCTTCTCTGGGCTAGAAGTGGATGAATGAAGCCAGCTGCAGTTCAAGTTCCAGGCTTGTCCTGCCAGACTCCAAAATGGCTCCCAGCCAATCACCCACTCCCACAGGAGGACTCAGTCTCCCACACTCACCACAAGCCAGTGCAGTTCTGTAGTTGGCTGCTCCCCTCCATGACTGCGTCTTCCTGCTGAGGCCTTCAGGCCTGCCAACCCCCAGCTTAACTGTGATGGCGCATCTCTGGATTCCAGTGGTGCTTTTTGCACAGTGGGACCAGCTCCTGTGAAAGTGTGTCTAGCTATCACCTTCTGTTTAAGCATTACTTTGCTTTGCTTCTTTTCTTTCTTTCTTTCTTTCTTTCTTTCTTTCTTTCTTTCTTTCTTTCATTCTTTCTTTTTTTCACTTTATTTTTCCTGAGTCAAGAAGATCCAGTTCTTTTCTTCTGGCCTTATCCAGAATGCGATATTCCAGCATCTGGACTGTTTTTCTCAGAGACACTTTTTACTTTGCTATATTTTTCCACCATCTTTCCAGAATCCACAATACTTTATACTTAAAATAAATAAAACCTGAATATGTCAATACATTACATTAACAGAAACTTTATGAAAATATTTTTTGGGAGGCCAAGAATCGAACTCAGGATCTTGAACTTGCCAGGAAGCCTCTGAGATGGTGAGCTATAACCCTGGCCCAAAGATAAAGTTTTTTTTTAACTCAAAAGAAATCTTTATATTTAAAGGTATTTGTCAAGGAAAACAAAAAGTGAAACCTAAAGCTAAGGAAGTTTAGAACTTACCTTGTGCAAATACATATAATAACATTAAAAACTGAATCTATTTAAATGTTATAAAACTCAATATAATCTACATAATATATAAAAGAGATATGAGAGGAAAAATTAAAGATGAAATTAATGGAAAAATGATTTTTAAAATAGAAAGTATACATACTTCCAGTATTGGTTTTTGCTTAGTAATTTGTATTTAAAATCTTACAGTGAATTTTCATAGCTTTATTAGTTTATTTTTAAATACCAAATGCATTCCATTGTAGCATGTACCAGAATTTACTCATGGAGCAAAGATCATCTTGGTTACTTGAAAGTTTTTGTGAATTATGATTAAGGTGTATAAAATATAGAGGGTGTATGTTCATAAGTGTTATCAAAAAGACACATGATTGTTCAATTATCTTGTAGCTTAATTATAATTCTACCATTCTGTAAAATTCTACCAGAAGCTCTCCTTCATTAACAGAAGATTTGTCTCTGTAGTACAGCAGATTGGAAATACCTTTAAGGAAATAATTTGTAACTTTGCCTTTTTAAATACATTAAACATTGGCTGGTATAAAAGCTTTTAAATCATTTTCATTTTATTCTACTTTTCACAGCTTGCTATTGAAATGGTTTCATAAGCCTAGTTTGTTTTTTATTCATTATTTCCCTGTTTTTCATTTAGGTGAAATATTTAACATGTGAAAAAATGGAGATCTCTTTTATATAATGAGATGCATCAAGCATCAAATAGCTGAAACTGCATTATAAACAAAAAGATGAACAAAGGAAAAAATTACCTCTATGTTATAATTACTGTTAGTATTAATCTAGGTTAGATAACTGATGCTCTCATTTTCTATCTGATCTTTCTTTTGTTAATACATACAATCAGAAGCGTACCTCAGTCCTTTCTGTGATTTCATCCAAATGGTTTTTTTAGAGAGGCACTCATCATTTGGGTGCATGTGTTTGGAATTGATTCCATCAATAAGGAGATGAAACAGAAAGTATGCCAAAGAAAAAAAATCACTTTGTAAAGGAAAACAATATAAAGTAAATTAGTCTTACTGCATAAGTTATTCTAACCAGTTACTGAACATAAATATTACTTATATTTTCAGTTGAGTGTTGTGATTGCCCAAAGTACAGAAAAATCACAATTAATACGATGATTGCAACTGTATATTATTTTTCCATTTTTAGTATAGTTTAGACTAATAGTATAGTAAGATTCTTTTTGTTAGAATTAGAAAGAGGCTAGACTAATGAATATAGGAAATTATGACCATTTTGTGTAAATCATCTAGTTTTATTATTGAGAAAAAAATTATTTCCAAAATGTTGTCTACCACCTTCAGTATTTTTAGTATTTTTTTAAAATAAAAGGCCAGTTTCATCCTCTATGTTAATAAATGCATTTGACCTTCTTAAACATAACATTTAATGCTTTTGTTATCAAAATTTTCTATCCAAATTGTACTGTTTAAGTCAAACAAGAAACTAAAAACATTACTTAGGCCACAGCATTTTTAGTCTTTCTTATCAGTGAATGTGAAGAGGGAAAAAACAAGATGGCTTAACACAATACAGTGTTAAAGTAGTGTGTAAATAAATACCTGTATGCTCAAAGATGTGATATAGATTCCAACCATATTAAAAAAATGAGATTGGGAAAAACAAACATCTATTAAGCAAGTGATACTATGTGAAAACTCTATACTTTATTTCTAAAAATCTTCCATGTGTTTTAAATATATGAAATGCACTTTTTTGGAATGAAATTGAGAGTGTAGAAAACCAATAAACTCAATAATACATGTTAACATTGCTCCTAGCTTCTGTAGTTACATATTGGGTAACACATATTATTGGTTTTTTTTATAGATATTCCTCCTATGAGTAGGGATAACTCAATACTGAGTTACTGAGCAGGAACAGAAGTGTAGATTAGGTTAGAGTCTGGAATATCTGGGAACAGACATCATCCCATTTGAATCAGCATTATGAATTCAGTCATTTTTCATTGAGCAGTGAGGAAAACACATAAAGGCTTAAGTTTATATTCTGATTAACTGTGGAGTGCATTTAATTGCATTAGCTCTGCTTTGAACATCACAACTTCTTTGTTCTCTGTTGTTTCTGAGTGATAGCAGGATTGATTTAGAAAGTAGAATGTGGTAAAATTAGGTGAATGAGACTGAAGTCAGATTAGTAAAAAGGTGGAGAGGAAATGGTTAGTGGAGACACAAAGAAATTTATGACTCAGAAAACTAAAATATCAGGGCAGACAAAGGATGTTCTATAAGTATAGAAACAAGATATGCAGTATATGTTACACAGATTTTCATCAGTCGTCTTTAGAGGATAGTGATAGAGACTAAGAGCACAAGGAATTTTTAGGAAATGGGTATGTAATGTCAGTATCCGGATAACCTGAAGGGCCTGAAGCACTAAAAGTCAGGGTAGAAACATGATCTAATATAAGGAGTAATTGTGTCTTTGTTATTTGCATATTATTTGCCATAATGGGAGAAGATGAAGGTAGATTGTTGATAATTTGATCTCCTATATACACCAAGTGAAAATGTGCCAGAAATTGTTTGAAAAGAGGTGAAGAGATTTGGTTTTATATAACAAGTTGGGAAATATGAACCTACTCGTACTGATAGCTGTGAAATAGATATGTTTTAAAAGTAGAAAGTACTTTTATTGATACTTCAATATATTTCTTTTTTTCTCTCTCTTTTTCCTTTTGTATGGGCTTTTCCATCAGTATCCATGAGAAAGTGGCCTTGTGCTTGGAAAAGAGTACAAATCATGACTCTACTAAATATGTTCATTTATTTATAATTCAGAATACAATTGCTTGGATGGAATGATAGAAATGCAGTAATATGGAGCACTGAGTTCAGGATTGCTTCTCATTGTACAAAGACAACTCTGATACATTAGAGTTATTAAGTGATAACTGTAAAGACTTTTATGTTTTTAAATAGTAGTCTAACCACTTATGTTAATTTGTTTCTCAATGTTATTCTGTTTTGAGGAATAAAAAGAATAGAGCAAGCAAAGAAAACTCCAAGATAATTTCATTAAGAATACAAAAGAAAAATAATCTTGAAATAACAGCAAATTAAATTCTGATGTATAATAAATACATTATTCAGTATGACCAACTAGGATATAGTTTTGAAATAAAAGAATGAAAATTCATCAAGATAACACATACAAATAGAAAGAAAGAAAAAATATCCTCTCAGTGGATACAGAAAAAGTATTTAACAACTTACCAAAATACTGAATAAAATAAAAAGGATTATTTAAACATACATATCATTTATGAAATACAGAAAACTAAATTTTCTGTACAGCAAAAAGATACAAATGTCCATTCCCACAACTTTCGCTTAACATAGTACCAGAAATTCTAAACACAGTACTTGGAAAAGAAAAATAAATATTTAATAATCCAAAAGAGTAGAGAAAAAGTAAAATGATTTCAGTTCACAGATGATTTGGAATTATAGGCAGAAAACTGTGAAAATTACTTATAGAATAGTGAGAATTAGTCATTGAATTTAGCAGAGTACTTGGATACAAACTCAATGAAAAAAAACTTGTATTTCATACAATAATGATGAAAATTCTAAGGAAATAAAAAAGAATTTTATATCAAATAAACATGCAAATAATAAAATGTTTAGGAATCAGTGCAATACCTTTCAATATCCCAATGATGTTATTTGAACAAATAAATATTGCATTCTAAATTTATCTGAAATTTCAAGGGGTCTCCAACTACTAACACAATCTTAGAAAAGAAGTACAAAGTTGAAGAACTCCAGATTTTAAAATTTACTACAAACATACAGTAATAGAAACATTGTGGTAATGATATAAAGACAAAATTATAAACCAGTAGAACAGAATATACATCCTGGAAATTCTCACATATATTGGTAAATAGCTTTTTACAAATGTGCCAGAACTATTCAGACATGATGGTACAGTGTTCAAAAACAAGTGAGGTTAAAAATCAGATATCCATGTACTTACAATAGAATGAAATTGGACCTTTATATAACTGCAACAGGTATTAGCTACTGAGTATGCTACTATGGCACTGAAGCCATATAACCTAGCAGAACCAAGTGACACCAAGTTACCATATAACATAAACTTTCTATTATGAGCTAGGTATTAACTGATGCAACAAATCAGAATTTAGACTTGCACAGCAACAGTCCATCTTTAAATGGAAGTGATGAATATATGATTGAGCCAGTATGAGTCTGGAGAGGACAAGTAAGTAACACGAAAAAGTTGCTCCCAGGCCTGTGGTTCCTGTTCAGGCTATACTGCCTGTTGTTTCTCAATGGGCACATATGACCTGATAGAGTTTACCATATACTTAAATGACAACCGGAAGACTAGAGCTTAGTTTATACATGCTTCTACATGTTAAACAGGCACCACCCAAAAGTGAACTTGATAGACCCTTTGCAGTATATCCCTGAAGAACAGTGGTAGAAGAAAATCTTAATAGGAAGAACTTTGGGCAGTGACCCTGATCACATATATTGCCCAGAAGAAAAAATGGCAGGATTGCAAATATAGAATGATTCATGGACACTATTCTGATTTCTGACACTGACTGGTACTTGAAAGGAACATAACTAGAAAATTGCCAGCAAATGTATTTGGAGAACAGGTTATATGAACAGACCTCGTCTTATGCGTCAAGGATGTAAAGATATTTATGTCCCATGTAAATGCTCACCAAATAGTGACCTTAACAGAAGACAATTTCAATATTCAAGTAGATAGGATAACCAATTGCATGGATGGCAGTCAGAATTTTTCTTCAGTCATCCCTGTGATTGCCTAATTGGGACATAAACAAAGTGGCTATGGTGGCAGGGATGGAGGTTATGCGTGGACTCAGCAACATGGACTTCATCAATGCTGATCTGCACACAGCTACTATGAATGCTCAATCTGCTAGCAGCAGACACTAAAACTGTTTCCCTTATGGCACTATTCCTTGTGGTGATAAGCTTGAGACTTGGTGGCAGGTAGATTCTGCAGGACTGCTTCCATCAATGGAAGGGAAGTGCTTTATACTCACTGAAGTAGACAGTTATTATGGAATGAATTAGCTTTGTTATTCACAATTAATTAATATACAGAAGCAACCCAAGTATTCATCCATGAAGAAATGAATAATTAATATGTGATATATACATGAAATGAAATATTTTTCAGTTTTAACACTAAGAGAAACTGACATCTTACAATGGGTGAAATTTGAAGATATTGTACTAAGTGACATTAACCAAATACCAAAATATAAATACGATCCCTTCTACATAAGGATTTGAACTATGCAAAAAAAAAAAAAAAGAATACAATGGTGGTTTCCTGGGGCATGAGGAAGAGAAAAATGGGAAGTTTCTGCTTAATAAGTGTGAGGTTTTAGTTATACATGCGACATTTCATCTAAAGCCAACAATAGTGTATTTTGTACTTATATTTTTAAGAATTGATATTATCCTCAGTGCTTTCAGTAAATTTTAAAAATGCATCAAACTATTTCCTAAGTGAAAGAAAGAGGTACATAAAAGTTAGTACATAACGTGAATTCAACAGTAGGATTTCAAGGTCCAATTGGCTTGTTATTCATTAGACTGCCTCTTCAGAGTGCCCGTGATGTCCTGTATATCTAGCCTGTTCCAAATCTCCACTGACTTTAACTGAAAAATCCAAGGAAAAGATTTCTTTAAAGTGAACATGTCTACTTTGAAATTATACATTTTATAAAGTCACTCAATTTATATTATCACTGTCAAAATTGTTGTGAAAAAAGTAATCTACTTGATTGTGAGAAAAGAAAATGAGAGTTGAGAGTGACTTATGATCACACCAGTTACACAATTGTAATTGTGTGATGTTTCTAGGACTAAGATTCCCTACTTAAGAACTTTGATGGATAGACATAAACCTTGATATAAGTTTTAATAAGTATGAATGATGCAAATAATTTGTGTTATATCTATATTTTATTTTGTCTTGATATCTTGCAAAATTAATATTACTATGATTTTCATAGAATACCTTTACATTTGAATGCATAATAATATATTTATATAACATTGTGTTTATGAGCATCTAAAGTAAGAAAATCACATTCAGAACTAAATTACTGATATGTGTAGAGGGTTTGCTGAAAACTACATAAAATGTATTCAGTTAAGTGATTAAGAAATTTAAAATGAGTGAAAAAGAGTGCACAATTTAGAATAAGAAAATTATCTTAATGTAATGTCTTAAAACATTCAAATAAATTCATGTTATAAACCAAGTTAAAATTTAAATCTGGCATGAAAACAAAAATTAAGACTTAAGAGAGGATACAGAAAAATCAAGATTCTCTTGTGGAGTGCAAGCCAATAGTTAGCAAGGTATGAGGACAAAAATAATTGAAGAAAGTAAATTTTGAGAGTTTAATTACTAATGTTTACCAAAATATAGTACCATTGTTTCTGGGATATTTCCATTCAATATAAAGATTAAGTGGAGAAAATATCTGTATATTAATAACTATACACAACATATAAATGTAAGTCATGCTCCTAGAACAACAATAAAAATACTGTGTGTCTCTAAGCTATTTTAATATGGAAACAATTGCAGCAAACCAAGTACCAACTGTCATACCAATAGGGACGCTGCCTTACTTTTCAATATAGCAGTGTTCAGTTACGTATTAGTCTGGTGTCTTGATAGACAAATTATTTAATTGATCTAGCCTGCAGATCGGTCCGTAGGCCTCGCCTGGAGAGGGGACGGGGATGGAGGGCTGGGCAAGAGAAAAGAGAGACAGAGACAGGCTGAGATTCTAATCGAGTCTTGTTTATTCATGAAGTGTACATGGCTTATATAGAGTCAAAGGGGACTTGGCCTTACAGGATGGGCCAGCTTAGATCTTCTCATATGCCGTGGGCCTATCAGACTAGCAGGAAGTCATACATAGGCACATAGGTAAGCGGACATGATGTCAACAAGAGGGGATTATGGGAGATGCAGGCTGAAGCAGGAAGGTGTTTACATCATGCGCATTGTAGGCAAGGGGAGGATCATGGGAAATGTAGGCTGACACAGAAAATGCCCTCAGGTGGGAGGGGCAGGACAGTGGCACCCATTCTGAGCTGTTCCCTACATTTAATTAAAATTGTTGCATTTAAGTAGAGGTTAAAATTTATCTACGAACTAAGTAAGAGTAAGAGGTGTTGCGCTATTGAACATTAACACAGACATTACTTAGTTTCTGTGTGTATCCTCTCATATACCATGTAATAATACTACAGTATTAGCTTTACACTTGAGCTAACAAGTAGCTGTTGGTAAAAGATAAAATAATTAGACTAGTTATAAACCTTTGCTCATCATTTATCCAAGGAAAAATGCAACACTGGAAGTTAAAATAAATAACTACTATTACTTAGCATTGGTAGTAAATATGCATCTAAACTTTGGGTTCATATTCTAGATTTGCAAAGCAGCAATTGTATGACTTCATCAAATTCTCTACTTCATCAAGTTCATTGTTCTCCACTGGGGTGTTTGTGTGGCGGGGGAAGACAAGGAAATATCCCCCAATTTAAGCATGTAAAGTTAATACTCTAAAGTGTAAGTGACTGTCTGGTTGACTGTTTTAGGGGAAGGAAACAGAAAATTTTAGAGAGAGCTCCTGGGCAGAGTACCAAAGAAAATTGAATATTTGTTGTTAGAGGAACAAAAGGAGGAATATAAAATGTACAGAAAACATCAATGAACTCCTATGTATAACTCAAATGTTAACATGGCTCAGTGTGATGAAGTGTAAAAGCCTCCAGTGGTCATTTTTATAAATTATGGAATTTGGAGCCAGAATACCAGGAGGTAAATGTTAACTATAATGTTTATTCATTTATGTATTTATTCATTTGTAATTGAATAACGTTGAGCCATTACTCTTTTATCTTTAAATGGGAATAAAACACTCATTAGAAAGTGCTTTGTAAAATGTGAAGCAGGAACTGAAACTGTATATTTCTAAATTCTTGAATAATTCATCTAAAGTAATTGACACAGTCTAAGCATTACTTTACATTTATAAGCCTAATTTAATTATCACTAGTATGGAGTGAGATGTACCTTAAAGAAAGTCAATCAGTTGTCAAGTCAAACAAGTAATAAGGGACAGAGTTAGAATTTGCCTGGGTATCTTTTTCCAAGTCCAGGCTTTCTGCCTGTTGTACTTTAGTGGTATTTCAAGGATATGCAAGACCTAGATAATCCCTCGAGCTTCACACACTGTGTACACAGTATTTTATGCCAACACCCAGAATGTTACAAACCCTCGCAGTCCATGGAGAATCTTCATAGCATACCTGTATTTCTCT
The DNA here is from genome assembly GCF_034190915.1 of Cavia porcellus. Taxonomy (NCBI): domain Eukaryota; kingdom Metazoa; phylum Chordata; class Mammalia; order Rodentia; family Caviidae; genus Cavia; species Cavia porcellus. The sequence continues at coordinate 34,260,802 of NW_026947501.1, forward strand.
CAAATGCCAACTCTCTGTCCAAGTCTGGGTCTCTGGAGTAGTAATTAAATGCTGAGAGCAAGTGAGATTCATGGCCACTTATAATTTTACACTTGACATCTAGAATCCATGCTTTTGAATGTGATAATAGGGACTAAAACTGCTAATCTTTTGTGGATTATCAAGTTTTGTAAAACTGAGAGGTGATCAGATTTTAAAAGATATTTATGATGCTTTTTAAATTCTTTGCTTTGATTGACACACTGACTTTTGAATATTAGCTTTACTAGTAATTCTTTATGAGATCAGGTCATCAACATTCTTTATTTCACCATCACTAGTTTCCCTTTCACTTAGCATTGGTCCTCCTTAAACATTATGCATATTATTAAAATACACTATTGATGCTTCTGTTAAGTAAACATTAAACTACTTCATGTTTCAGGATGTTTCTCCTACTGTCCCCTTTAAGAAGCATGAAAAATGGGTAAATTTAATTTTGGACCTACCTTTCATTTTGTATGTGTATAAGTTTACATTCATCATCAGAGAAAAATATCTGCACAGACACTTTTTTTAAACCTTTAAAGTTTAGCACTGTATTCTACAAACTTGCATAGCTGGTCTCATTGACTTGGGCCTGAAAAAATATGTTTTATAACAAATCTACATGTATAATTCTGGAGATTACCCCGAATGTTGAAAAAATATTAAAAAGCAAAAATCATACTTCAGTAACATTTCTAAAGGTGAATATCTTTCCATTTTCCCCTGAATATTTGGCAAGAAGAACCAACCATTTATCATTTATTCCATTAATCAGCCGCTCAAAAGAATTTATTGAGGCCGTGGTATATAAATCCAATCTTGAGAATTCATGAGTTCACATGCCAGGTAAGATATTAAAAAAAAACAGATAAAATATAAAATTATAATGTTTTACAGGAGCAAGGATTCTGAAAGGAATAGAATGTAATTCAAATAAGCTTATATAGGAAAAGACTTCTTCCCTAACATCCCCTGTTCTCCACAAAGTTTGGAGTGTGTGAATAAAATCTTAAAATGGATGTGGATACCTTTTTTTCTCCCTTTTTTTCCTTCATTCTTTCTTTCTACCTTTTTCACTCTCTTTTTCCCCTCTTTCACTAAGTTTCTTCTCTTTCTCCCTTCCTTCTTCTCTCCTTCCTTTCTTCCTTGGAAAGTATGACAGTATAGACAAAGGTATACATACAGTACGATAACATTTGTTATATTTTCAAACTCAAACTGAAATTAAAATTTATATCATTAAATATGATGAAATATACAAGCATTACTAGGATAAATATTTATATAATTCTTTTAAAGTGAGAATAAAACAAATGTACTCATATTGGACTAAATGATACATGTTATTAAGAAAAATCATGCACAAGGTCATTTGAAGGAGGAAAGTTATGAAAACAGAGACAGAATGTTGCAGTGGAAGAGGGAGAAACTGAGAAACAAAATGAATCTTTCTTGTTCCTGCAAGATGAAGAGACCAGATTTTCTAAAAGCCATTTATTTAGATATGTGGACTTGAATAATTCACAAGAAAGTATTAAAAATATATGAGAGTCCTGATGCTAAGAAAAAGTTGAAATTAAATTGGTAACAGAATTCACAAAACTAGGCTACCATGGAGCATCTGCCATTCTTAAGAACCTGGAGCATGAGGTTTTATAAAGACTGTGTGGGAAAAATTGTCTTGAGACCTGCAGATTAGAGAGGAAAGAACTAGACTCCAATCCTTATCCTGAAACTCTGAAGACACATTAAGTAGAGACTGGGTCATACTGGATGCATACACTAATATATAGTATAAAAAGAAAAAAAAAATACTTGTCTCCACAATTGCTCTGTTTAGAAGGGAAATAATAAAGTGTCTTTGGAAATTGTATATTTTGACACTCATTTGAATTATGAACTTGGTTTACACCAAGTGCAAATCTGAGGACTGCTAAATATAGTAACATTGTCAAGTACCTCGAATAAATAAATCCAAACTCATTCTGGAGAAAAACACTCTTAAACTAAGAAGCTCAGGATTTCTCTCATGAAGCTTGAGGCTAATAAAAAACTTTAAGACATAAGAAAAACAAGCAACCATGAAAAAGGACCAGCAGAAACAATAAGTAACAAAAGCAAATCCTCAAAAGTCAGTGTTCTGTGAATTTCCAAGAGGAGACATAAAAGTAACATCTGTCTGCATATTGAGAAGGCACAACAGACCAAAGACTGACTCAGACAAATCCAGCCTGGCTAACAAATGAGTTTATTTGAGATTACTTGCAAAGTAGCGAACAGCTTACAGGCAGCTACATACTGACTTCCCCAACAACTCCTTAGTCCAACCCTACTTGCAGGGTTACTGTGTATATGTGGTTTTTGTTAAACAGTAACTCTGGACGAAAGACCAGAGTCCCCGCGGGAAAACCGAGTGCACCTCATTTCCATCCCACCCTTATTGCAAACTCTCTGGTCTTCTGAGGTTCTATCAAGCAGCAGTGCTGCCCCACCTTCTTTTGTTGTGGATTGGCACACAGCCTCCTGTGAGCTCCATTGAAGTGTGACACAGCAAGCACTAGGGCTAGCAATCAGAGGACTATTCTCTATACAGTCTGACATCACAACTGAGTGACAGATGATTATGACTGGTAAAAGAGAATAATCCTGCCAGCTTGAGAATGGCATCTTTTGGTGTGCTTGAAATGGGTGAACTTTGGATTAGAAACTGCCTTCAGGAGGGGTCCTGCTACTCCTAGATAAGCACACCTAACTGTTTTTAAATTGTTGCTGCAAACAGTATGGTTTTTGTTGAACAACTGCTTCCCTTCCGGAGTTTAATAACTCTATATGGGCTATACGGAGTGTCTATACAGAAGGCCTCTGATGAAAACCTAGGCTAACAGATATCTTTAAAAAGCCTCCCCTCCTTTAAAACTTAAAATCCCCTAATTAACTAAATCTACTGGTTTAATCATGGTGTGTAGGTAGATGTGATTTCTTTACTGGGATCCCTTCATGAAATATTACAATTCCACTTAACATTCAATTGTTTCTTTTGATATGTGTTACAGAATTCATACTTTCTGAATACTATGTTTTTACCTTTATTGTTTCAGCTCATGGTGGAGGTTTCAGAGTGTGCCATGTGACTAAATTGGTGAGAGATTCTTAGAAGTTTGCTGTGGTTTTCCCTAGGTTCCACTACATGGAACATTTCTTTCTTGCTTCTTTCATTTTGTATTCTTTCATTGTAATAAGTATGACTGGATGTGGTTTTAAGGATGAAAAAAAGATACAATGGTATATTTAAATTATATTGAGTATTAATGAACAAGTATTAATGAATAATGTGAACAATAAGATATGAAAAGGATAAGAATGATTTGAAGCAGAATGTTGGGAATTGGAATTCTTAAGCACTGAAAAGACCAATTGATGCCTGTTTCTGAAAAGCTTTATATGAAAAAGATGAAAAATGAAATACTATGAGATAAATAGAAATTAACAAATAAATAGCAACAATGCAAGGAAATGAAAAATACAAAAAGAAAATGTCAGCTTTAAAATATAATATCAAGACTGTAAATGTTCAATAGTACAATGTAAACAAAATTTCCACCTTAAAAAGATACAGATGATCAGAGGCAAAAAGAACATGCTAACAGTGTCCAGTAAAACACAGAATACCATTGATGTGGATGATAATTACTTGAAGAGAGGCCTTCTCAAAAATAAATAAAGAAACTGAGAGGATTATGAATATTTTCAGATTGTGGAAATTAAGGAACAGTACATAGCAGTGATGGCAAACACTCTAGAGCTTTTGAATGATAGCCAGTAGTCTACTGTAGCATGCACGCTATAAGTTTTCTACCACTGACATATTGCTAAATTTCCTTTTATATGTAAGTGTGAAATTTTTAATGAAAAAACTATGAAAAGCCCATGACTAGTGACATACTTGGAAAGCATACTGTTGCAAGACAAAAATTATTACAAAGGAATTCTGATAAGCATTAAGAAATGTGAGCAAAATAATGGGGAATCTCAGAGACATAGCTAAACACCTAAATTATGAAAGATGACAGTAGTTTATATTTGATGGAGCCAAAAGGTGCAGGCAACGTACTAGAAAATAATAAAGGATGAAAAAGTATTAGAGCATTTCAAGAACACAAAGATCAATATATAAAAATGTTTTGTAACTCTAAGTAACAAAATCCGGAAGAAAATATGTTTTAAGCATTTTATAAAGTAAATTATTTTTATTATTTATAAAAAGGATTCTAAAAAGATATTGAGATGACATAAACAAATGGAGGAAAATAGTATGTTTGTTGAAAGGAATGCCTAACATAATGATATTTTAGAGACAAAATTGTGGATTCAGATCAGTATTTGAACAAAATCAGGGATTTTGTTTGTACATTAAAGAAAGAACTAACAGAAACACATGGTTCTTTCTCAGATATGACAGGAATACAAAATTAACTTTTATATGCAGGATTTGCCTATGAAATATGTTTATGAAACCATATAATTAAGAGTTCAAAAGACAAATAGACAAAAGAGTAAAATACAGTTCTCTAGAATGATACACAGAAAGTTTTATTGCTGGCAAAGCTGGTGTTGAAAATTAGTGGAGGGAATTAAAGTTTCTTTTATAAAAAATATAGATCATAATTCAGTTTTATTGCAAATGAAAGAAAAACTAGATCTTTATCCCACAGAAATTCCAGGATTTTGTGAAAAGAAAAAATATAAAAATCTGAAAAAAAATATCGCCAAAATTTTACTTAATCTTATATATATGATTATATAATACTTTAATCTGGTAATCCATGATATAAAATGTTCCAATTTAAAATAAAAGTAAAGTATTATTTGAACAAGCATTTTGCAATGGAAAATATATATAAATGTTACATAAACAGATGAAATGAACCTGAAACTCATCAATAAGCAGGAAAAATTAAAATAAAAATGAAATACTATTTTATGTATTATCCTAGTTGGAATTAAAATTTGTTATACTCCAGGTAAGAGTCTACAATAACGCAAATTTTCACATTCTGCTCATAAAGATAAAAACACTTTAGTAATCATTATGGTAGAAACACTGAGTACTGTATATTCATAGTTGACATTCATAAGTTCTACTCAAGATGTCATTTTTGCCTCGTTATAGTTTATATCTAGAGAACTCCCCCCCACCAAAGCCTCATACTCTCATGGGTGAAACTTTGGGAAGGTGATTGGATCTCAGGAGTATGGTACTCATCAGTGAGGAGTTTATAGCTAAATGTGATTTGGGAGATAGAGCTGGATGGAAGAGGTGGGTTGGTGTGGGCATTTCTTTCCCTCCTTCCTTGATCTCACTCTCTGCTTCTGGATGAAATGCCAGGTACTCTTTCTATTCTGTCTTGCCCTTTTGCCCTGCCAGCTTGCCTTGGACTGAAAAGCTGTCAGGAGCTGCCTGACTATGGACTCAAATTTCCACACATTGTGAGCCAATTAAATCTTTCCTCATTGAAGTTATGGGTATCAGGTGTTGTGTTTCCATGAAAAGAACATAATTAAGACAACTGCATAGGTGTTTAACCTGGGGTCTCTCTTGTCTATGTATATAAGTAGTTAAAACTAAAAGAGTGCATAAAAGCATTATTTTGTATCAGTAAATGATGGAAAGTACATAAAAAATCATTCAAAAATATTGAATAATGCAAGATAGCACATTAAATAGAAATAATATTGAGTGAAAACATAAAAATTGCATCTGTATAACATGTTTTAATATTATCTTTATGTAAATATTTTAAGAAATTGTTGAAATTTGAAGCTTGAAGACTTACACAGGAAAGTATTCAGAAAATATAGTATTTTATTACTGCTATTTGGAAGCACGGCAAGGGTGTCATTCTTTAGAGAGTAACATCTCTCATGTGTATTCACCTTTTTGGTAATGTTTACTTTTTCTTAAAATGTATAGTAGTCATATTTGTGCTAAAACAATTACTTGGGTATCTTAAAAGTAAATAATAAATTATGTTAAATATATTGTTATATACTATAACAATATAGAGAAAAATAGACAAGTAGATGTTTTCTATAAATGTTATATACTATGACAATATAGAGACATATAGGCAAGTAGATATTTTCTATAAATTCATATGTCTACACACACACCACACACCACACACATATATGGGTTTGTATATAGAATGTAGGAAATGTAGACAGAACTTTCCATTGTAACAATATATTAAGTATCACAGAATAAATCTTTAAAAATCTTGTGACCTATAACGTATTTGGGTAGAACTATAAGCTGTGGCCAAAGACATAAAAGAAGATTTAAATACATTGCCAAAATAAATATTTATCAGATAAAAGAACATTTTTGTAAAGATTTAACATTTTGCAATCTGTAAATTGAATCAGGGTTTTACAGATCTTGATAAATTGATGAAAAAAATAATAAATTAGAGCTCTGGGCCAAGATAGCGTACATACTCCTGCTGAAGAAAAAGATGGTCAATAGTAATAATATCATTTGTATAGAGCTTACTTTCTGATTCAGTTATCACTTCTTCTGGGCGTCTGGCACTGATTGGACTGCCTCCCTAAATTTTCATCTCTTGATTACTGTGAGTTCTAGGTCTGAAACTAGGAGCCCAGAGGCCACAAGTGTCTGCCTGTACACCTGCGAAGAGACTCACATTGCATTTCTCACCTGTCACAGTTTCACAGTTTTGTTTGTAAAATGAACCCTCTTCTGGATTTTGCTTTTTTGTTGATGTTGGATATTCATTTACATGAGAAAATAGACACATATATAATTTCTTTTAAGAAAAAAATATTGGAGGGTCATAACACAACTTGGAAACAACTTATTTTCTTCCTCATTTTCAAAGAGTTGTGGAAGTAATTAGTTTACTATATAGCACTAAATATATATGGACAAAACTAAACATAATTAAGATATTAAGTACCTCTATAAAAGATGTGTATTTCTCATTATGCCTTTTAAAATTGCTTCAAACATGCAGAAAGATAACTGATAATGCAAGATGTAATTCATCAGATACCTGTTCTACAATTTAAATAATATTGCCCATAGCGTTGCATCTCTCCAGTGCCCTGCACTATATCTGCCCTGCCCTTTAACCATATAAGAAACCAACTTGGTCTTTATATTCTTCAGGGCTTGATTTATGTCTTTAGAACAGTATACTTATGCATCAATTCAATATTTATGAACTTTATTCATGATTTGATAGTTACAGAAATCATGCCACCAGAATATTGATAAAGTTAACTTTTTGTTATCTACCATTTTTGTTACAAGTCATCTTAGTACAACTAGCTATTATTTTTCCATAAATATGTGATACTCCTTTGAATTGTAGCTCACAAATTGGTAATCCATTTTCTTACTGATGGGTATGTAGTTTTTCCCATTTATAAACAGCTCTGTTATATCTATTCTTAAATGTGTTCCCTTGTTTTGTCATATATACCCACCAGAGGAGATGCATGTTCAAACTCATTAGATGTTTCTGAAACTCCAGTATTCGTCTCAGGTGATTATATTTTTTTATTTCTGGTTATCCTTACCTATGTTTTTGGTTGTCATGCAATCTATCATTTCTGGAGCCTGAGCAGTGAGTGATTTTGTCTATAATTGAATTTTGTTTTCTCAGCAACTCTTCATGTATTTAATTTATATTTCATCTTCTATGAAATTCCTCTGCATGTCTGTAATATTAATGATTGTCTATGAAATAAAAGAATGCTTTATTTTATTGTGGTAGACAACAGGCTATTTATCCTCATGTTTTTATTATACAATATCTTAAAATAAGTATATATAAATGTATAAATATTAAGCATATTATTAATTAGAACAGAAATATCAAACAGCTATCTCTACATCTTTCTCACCTTGTTCAAGTGAAAGTTTTTATTTTCTGAACAGTAAGACTAACATTTGTATTAATATATTTTGAGTTTGTTTTTGAGTGGTGTAAAATAAGGACCATATTTCTCCAGGTGAATATTGAGTTATCAACCTCATTTATTTAGACTATCTTTCTTCCACTATTTTTGATATCCATGTGGAAGATCACATGATTTTCTGTGTAGAGTTTTATATAGATTCTCTATTCTGTTTCATTACTGTCCGTTTTTATGTCAGGACCACATTGAATTATTTTTGTCTTTTTCAGACAAAAACACACAATGTTGTACTATAAAGTTCAGGCTGGTCTTGAACTTGCTTTGTAGCCCAGTCTGGCCTCAAACTCACAGCAATCCATCTGCCTCAGATTCCCAAATTCTGGAATTACAGGCATGTATGACTATGCCTGGCAGTACCATATACTGTTTTGATTAGGACCTCTGATTAAGGAACATGTGTTTCTTTCATCAGATTTCCTTGTGAATTTAGGATTTTTTGTGGTTCCATATATATTTAGTATTTTTACTTTTTTCTGTAAAAAGTATCATTGAGCTTTGTATAAGGATTACATTGAACCTGTTGATCACTTTGGATAACATAGACTTCTTAAAGTTGTTAATGTCCACCAGCCCTTAAATACAGTGTTTTTTTTTTTTCATTTATGTATTTATTTTTTAGTTTTCAATGTAAATACATTTTACCCTCTTGGTTAAATTCCTCAATATTTTATTCCTTTTCATGTTATTATGAATGAGGCTGTTTCTTCAATTTTTATATTGTTCTATACTTACATAAAAATGCAACTAATTTTTGCATATTAACATTGTGTCCTGCAAGTATGTAGAAATTTATGTCTTCTAATTTTTTATAGGGTTTTTAGGATATCCTTTATACAAAATCATGTCATCTATAACTAGACACAATTTACATCTTCTTTTGTGATTAGGATGCCTATTATATATTTCTTGCCTAACTAGTCTAGAGTGTCTGCTAATACGTGAATAAAAGTATCAAGTGTGAAAAATTTGTGTTGTGTCTGATCTTACAGACAAAGCTCGCAAATGTTTAATGTTGAGTTCTACTCCTTTGTGATTTGAGGGATTATTTTTATATCCTTACTAGTGTGTTTTGATTCTTGTATCATTTGTTTGCATATTAGAATTTTTTCTTTGTGATTACCATAAATATTACATAAACTACTATCTAGAAGAATTATTTTAAGTTGACAAATTTAATTTCAACTCCCTGCAAACCTATATATTTCTACTTTTCTTTTATGCCACGTTCTATGTTATAACTTGCATGTTTCGATATTGCCTCTCCATTAAAAGGAACTGTAGCTACAATTGCTTTTCATACTTTTATCTTTGTAAGTTTATAACAATTTTCTAAGTTATTTTCATGGCAGCATTTCAGTATTGTGGCATTCTGATTTCAAATTCTGTGTATATTTAATTTTAACAATGAGTGTAATGTTTTACCTCTTTTCATTTTGCTAAATAGCATCCTTTTGTTTTGACCTAAAGAATTGCATTTAATTGCTTTTCTAAGACATATTTAATGGTAATGAACTCACTCAGATTTTCACATTCTTCATTTCTAAAGGACAGCATTGACGGATGCAGCATTCTTTACTGCTACTTTTGCCTTTTTATGTTTTCTCACTTTGAATATACCATCCCATTGTTTCCTGGCCTACGACAGTTCAGCTGATAAATATACTGATGCCTTATGATGTATCCCTTTTATGTCACAAGTCATATTTCTTTTCCACTTCCAAGCTGTTTTTCTTTCTTTGATTTTTGACACTCTGTTCGTAATGTGTCTTGTGAATATGTCTTCATGTTTAAACATTTTGGGCCTTTCAGCAGCTTCAAGGATCTGGGTTCAGGCCTACTCTTCAAGACACAAGTCTGCAGGTGCTCTGTAAGCCACATTTCCCAGCCACTTCTCAGTTCTAGTCTAGGAAGGCGCACTTCTGAGTACTAGCCCCACTGTGCTGCAGCATATGCCTTGTTAAAATAAAGACTCCATTTGATTATCCCATAAACCTATTAATGATTTATTTTTGTGGTAATGGGGGTTACAGAAGTCTTGTAAAGCTGCTGAGAGGAATTGTTATCCTCAGTAGTGCAGATAAAATTGTCTGTTCAAACGAAACACCAATAAACACTCACAGTGATTCTCACCAAGGAACAGTCAGCCTATGGTATCCTGCATAAGCCAGCATCAGTGATGCCAGGTGGTGTCAGTAACCTATAACTGGTTGTGCCAACTCTTGGAAGCCAGCATTATCAGGTGTCACCTGCTGATATCAGGACCGTTAGCAGAACTGCATTTTGCTGATTCGTATTTTCCATCTGTATCAAGCAAAAGAATCCTATGCTGATTGGCAAATTTGTGCTGTAGTGTCCATTTTAGTAGAAGGTAAGATTCAGTATAAACAGAATTCCACATATTAATATTTCTTACACAAAAATATTTCTTGCTAATCAAATTTTCTATATTTATATTCCTTCATACATTTATCTAAATCCGAGTTCATTAACTTTAAGATACTCTTTTCTTACATTTTACCATTTTATAGATTGAGATGAAGTCCATTTGAGGAAAGGTAAGCATTGATTCATAATTTAAAATGTAGTTATTTTAGCACTGTTTTAAGATAGATTATATACTTGATTTAATTCCAATAAAACGTGATGTTAACATTTACCAGGAATTATTGTTCAAGCTTTATATAATAAAGGTCTTTAAATTTCTTCAACGTTCAAATAATTACAAAATAAAATAATGCTGGGATTAAAAGTCATCTGATTTTATAGACTATTTGTGATAACCGTAAAATTATTTTAGTTTATAGTTTGTTTCCAAACCTTGGAGTCCAGTGTCCTTTGTTTTATAAATTCTTCAATGATAAGCATTGAGATTTAGATCCAGAATGTCTTCCAAAAGCCTCATGCACTCAAAGGTGAGACTTTTTGGGTGGTGATTGGATCACAAGAATGCTAAGATACCTGTTTCAGAATGTGGGGACTGGTTAGAGGTGAGGTACTAGAGGTGTGACCTGGGAGAGTACAGTATGCAGCCCTTCCTGAATCCTCCCATCCCTCTCTGCTTTGTGGCTTACGGGATGTGAACTGCTTTCTTCTAAATCAGACCCTTCCTCATGTAGGTCTGCTAGAGGCTATAGAGTGAACACTCTAAAATATATGAGCCCAAATAAACCTCCTCTTTAAATTATGAATTTTGGACCTTTGTCCTAGCAACAAAGAATGTAGCTATCATTAAGAGAATAAGCATAAGCTATCTCTAACTCACAATATTAATTCTGAATCCTGTCCTTATGTGAGTTACTGAGTAATAATCTCAAGAGGAAAGGCTGTGTATGTATACTTTTTCAGATGTTCCTAGGTCACCTATAATTTCATGCAAATTTTTAAAAAAATTGCATTAACTCACTTATTCCTGTCTAGATCTTTTTATAATTCATGATGCCACCACACTAAGTAAAATCTTGATATACAAGCTATATTGGAAAATTGCTACCTATCTGGGGGGCAGATTAGCAATTTGACATTAATTGTCTCCCTGATTTCCAAATAAAAATATATTCTGAAAGCCTATTTCTTACCACGAGCGAAGGTTAGTTGGTGTTCTACCTCTGGTGGCTTCAGAAAACTTCATAAACCATTTGCTCCTTTGATCTCTCATCAAGACTGATGACCGCTAAAAGGAAAAAATAACTGACCTTCCACATAGCTACTTGGCTTTTTCATCTCTGCATCTGGAGATACCTGCTTGTAAAAGTGGCACCACTTATAAACATATTTGATAGTCACATAATCATTGACATCCTTCATATATTTTTTGTGTGTAAAGTATACATTTGTACTTTAGAGATGTGATGCAGAAAAAATGATCATATAATTAGATGTTAATATGAGACATGAAAATGACATTGACAGTGAGAACCTTAGCTCTGTGCATATTATTCTGTACAATGCAATCTTTCTTTAGTGTATTTCCTAAATGAATGCATGACAGTTTTCACATTCATATTCCATGCATTATATTGAACTAGATTTTATTAATCTGAAAGTCTTTATTGTGTAGAATTCTGTTGAACTTTTAGGTTTAAATCAAATCAATTTGAATGAAATCAAGTTTAGAGTTTGATTTGACCTTGATGTCAAGCAAGATTTTCTCAATTTGGCTGAGAAATTGTGCTTTCAAGAGCCAAATTCATTTCTAAGCCTTTTTTTTCTTTTTCCTTCTTTTAATACTATTTCCTTCAAGTCAAAATTAATCAAATATAGCAGCATTTTTATTATATTAATTTGATAATATCAACTGACAGGTTGTATTTTAAAATTCCAGATCAAACTTGTGAGACCAAAATATTGGATAACTTCTTGGGAAAAATGTTGAAAGTTAAAAGCTATTATTTGTTGGGAAGACTGAAAAAATATGTTGATTGAATGTTATATTTTATATGGCGACACAAAAAAACACAAACAAATAAAATATGTAGTGATTAAATGGTAAAGTACAAATTGCTTGACAAGCATTATTAGCTCGTATATAAAACCAAGTTGGTGGCCAGTTTACCATTTACTTGTCTTTACAAAGGAGAAGAATAGAAAAATATGCTTCTAAATATAAATGTGAATTAAAATAGGCCTTCTCTTCCATATAATGGGCATTTAAAAAAAAACAGATTAATTTCAACCTAAGTCTGAAAAAATCTGAGTGCATGAATTCCATGGATAGTCCTTGATCTTAAGGCAACAAAAAAAGATTTTGTCATTGTCCTATCATTAATTTAATTGTGCTTTGTTTTTCATACTTAGATTACAAATTCCATTTTTATACATCAGTCTCTACTAAAAGAACTAACATCAAATTTTCTTACATTTTTTACTCTTGGTACACAATATAATTATTTGGCTTATTTGTCTGAATCTATTGTGTGAATTTTTACTGAATTCCACATAAACCTTCTTTTTCAAAAATCTTCTTTCAGTACCACTTACCTATTTCATTTAAATACTCTAAAGAACATCAATTTTATGACATATGGAGGTAAACTTTGGCCTTAAAATGGTCACTGATGTACATTCTAGCATGAGAGTGAATATTTTCAGGTTAATACATATGCTTTGCCTTTATTTTGTTTGATTTTAAGCTCTTTTTATTCAGTTTTATGTAAAATTATTTGTTTTCTCTCTGAAGTTTGTAAAATCTATTTCCTTTTTTAACATTATTCCAGGGTCTTTTCCATTGCATCCTATAGAATTTCATACTGTGATTACTATATCATATGATATCAAGCTTTATTAATTGTTAGCCAAATCTTTTCACTGTTGAATCATGATTGACTGGGTATTTCTTTCCTGAATCTATTGATTTGTACCAATATCCTTTCATCAATAAGACTCGCAGTGGTTTTTGTCCAAAAAAATTTGCTTTTCCATGTGCTTCGTTTTCTATGTCTGGTAATCATTACGTGAATACTTTCTTGAAGTCATAACTTGTTGTTTTCCTTTTTTAAAATTATTTTAACTGAGCCAATTATTTCAAAAATCTGACCTTGAATCATATTCTTAATCTTTCTAGCATACCTGGCTGCCATCCTATATCACATTGTTACCATCTTGTTAGGCAAAAGTAAAGATTGCCTTCTGGCAACTGAGAATGGTGGTCAGATGATTCTTATGCAAGGCTTAATTTGTTACTTTGTAGGCTACCCTCTGAAAATCAGCAAAATTAGCTTATTGCAAAACTATCATATTTGAGCATCTAAAATTACTATGAAAAATATATATTTACATATTTTGTGTGTAATGTATTTATATAAAACTAGTATTTTGCATGAACTAAAAACTACAGAACTGTTTTATGTATTTTTAATGTTTTTCTCCTTTTATATACAACTGCTCTTAGTTCATGATCAAGTTGCACAGAACTATTTAAAATAAAAATTAGTTGATAGTTTACTATATCTAGCTTTTGTGTTAGTGTACGCATTTTTGTTTTAAGTTGAATTTTTAATATAACTGATAATCAAATGTTATCTAAATCTATGTAAACATTTACCTAAAAAATAGTCATACCACACATAATTTATGTTTGACTTTAACACATTTAAATTTCTTTTTGCATTTCAAAGTTGTGGAATTGAATGTTTGAGTCAATAATAATAGCCAAATAAAAGGGCAAAACTGCATTAAACATTTTGTCTCAGGAAGAACCATCAACATTCAGCCAGACTGTGGATTTTCCTGAAAAATTGGAAGTAACAGCTTGACCTTGTGTAATTTCAAGGAGTGATCCAGCTCTACAAAACCTCAGAGCAAGCAGGTAACTTGAGCCAAAGTTTCAAAAATTCATGGAAGCAAAATTTTCTTCTGAAAAGAACCCTGAGCTGAATGTTAGAAAAAATTCTTGCTTTCAGTTTCTTGTTGCACTTTCTTTCTAGAGTGTATTCATTACAATGGGGTTGTCATGGTTTGTAAATCCCTGTAGTCATCATGTTTTCTAGTAAGGCAGGTAATTAATGTTTCCAAATTCTGACATAACAACAAAAAAATCCTAGTCATATAGTAACATTAGTACTGCTATAGAAAAAGAAACAAGAGAAATAAATGTGGTTTGAGGTTAACCTGCTCTGTAATTATGAAAATCAAAAGTTTCTTCAACTGGTCTACTCATTTTATATTGGTCTTCCTTTCCCAGCAGTCTTTATTTCTCACTGTAGTTGACCATCAATGTCAGAATTATAATCTTTTATTGATATGAGTGTGTTAAATCATAACCTAGTAAGACTGCATATATTTAAAACCTGAAAAATAGAAGTGAAACAATACATACCTTACTAAAGTCTTACTCAGCTGTTAACAGATAGCGTAGTCCATAATTATATTGTGTGATTAAAATAGGTCACTCAGGATTGCAGACTTCTGTTTTGTTTGAAAAGGTGCTAATAGCAAATGTGGCCTCAGCAACATATAGATTTCCCCTTTGAGGAACCTAGGACATTATTACATAACTTGTTTTTTTTTGTTTGTTTGTTTTTTTTAACTTTCAGTTGCCTTTTTTTCTATATTTATATTCAAATTTTTCAGTGTCACCACTTGTGGTTTTTGAAATTTCTAGCAAACACCTTCTTAGTCTACTTCTATTTATGTGGGGTATAGTTACATTATGATAGAGTTTTAAAATTCAAAGCAGTTGGCCATATTGATTGCTAAGAAATATGGCTTCTTTTTGATACAACAGGATTGTACTAGATGGAATGGAGGTACTTAGGAATTCTGTTATAAAAAGTTAAATGTACAGTTACAATCTTTTATTTTTGAATCATCCATGTTACAATCTTTTATTTTTGAATCATCCATGATGTGACATGTACAGCTTGGGTGTAAGTTTGGGTAAAAGAAAACTAGACTGCTATGAGAAGGAAAAAATATATAATTATGTTGTTATCCTGTCATGGGGCAGAAATTTTTATATGTATATCAACATCCTCCCCTGCATCTTCATCCTTATATCCCCTATAAAAATGGAAGGTTCTTATAAATTGGTGATCGTCCCACGGGCCCCTCTCAAGTTAAACATGAGTATATACTCATGAAAGTGTTTAAGCCAAGCCCTACGACCTTAATATACTCCAGTTTTTAGCAGTATTTTTAGATAGAATTTTATTTTGCATTGCTAGTAATTGAACCCAGTGGCTCATACATTCCAGGCAAGTGGTCTATCAGTGAGCTATTTCCCAGGCAGAAAACTAATCTTTTCATTGCTCATTGCAATTCTTTCTAACCATTATTCTGAGGACCAATTTTGTTCTTTGGTTTAAGAACATGTTTGTCAGCTGTAAAAACTGATACAGGGGCTTCTTTTACAATCTTTAATTAATTTCTGAATATTTGTGTTTATTACCTACATCTCTCTGTGTGTGTATCTATAAAGTTGAATTAGGTATTTTGAGGATACGTCATTACTAAATTTATCATATTTGACATTTTTATATAGAGAATTTATGGATGTCTTGAATGAGTACATCTCCAGTGTATCTTTCCTATCCTCTGAGCATCAAGCACAAATGTTTTTATTATTTATGTTTTAGTTTCCATGTCATTTAAATATTTTTGTGTTCCATTCTCTCCTCTGAGAGTAACAGAGAATGGATCACTATTTGTAATTTCATAGAAATTACATAGAACATAGAAAAAATAATGTTCTGAGAATTTTTGATGTGCTCAAAACAATTCAATCAACCACCAGAAAATGAGTCAATTACAACAAATATTATACATTCCAAGCCAAAGCCTGCATGAAAACAGCTTCCAGAATTTTCCTAAATATTTATTCTTTTTTGTTTATATTATGGGATATTTATTGCTGATTAAAAACATACTATCCTGGACAGAGTAAAGAGGAAGAAGCAAATCCCTTCATGGATTCTGTTAAAGGTTGGCATAAGCAAATGATTGAGGTAATCCATCAGATAACTCAATTGGAAACAAATGCTTATCTTTGCATCTTATCAAATTTATATGGTATTCATGTACTGTGATAGTGGAAGACTGACAAAGTAATGTATGTCTTCTGTCCCATATTATAAGAATAGGATGTGCTGCTGCAAAACAGCATCAGGCAAAAAACAGCCTTTAAGTATTGTTTTCAACATAATAGCCTCTAAAATTATTAAATTGGAAGACAGACTTAAAAATTATTATTGTCAAATGTCTTAATAGTTATTTAACATTTTTTACCTTATTGGCATTATATTTGATAAATTTAGACTTCACAATGTGATTCAAGATCGTTTTTGTTTTTTTTTTTTAAATAAGAAAACATACTATTGAGGTATAAATGACGTAGAAAAACTCTAAATGTTTAGAACATTATGAGTTTTTAGATAAGTGTATGTTTGTATACATTCTTACCATATATTTCATAAACATTTTCATCACCACCTAAACTTCATCCTGCCCTTGAGAAACCATCTTAAAAGAAATAGCAGTTCCTTTTGCTTTATATGTGAGAATTTAGATGTATGTTCTAAGGTGTTATTTTCACACATAGCAAACAGAGTACATGTAGAGAAATAATGCATATATCTGAAATATAGGACACACTTCTATATATTTACACACATATAGTGACTCGACATATAATCAAAATATACATTCTCTCTCTCCATCGCTAATAAATTGGCTCTAGTTTTAATTATAACTGACTTATCTTATTTGTTTAATTTACTTGTTATACACCTAAGAGCAGAAGAACTTGAAATGCTTGGTCTAGAAGTAAAGACTGCTGTAACATACAATAATACACTGGCAAATATTTGTGTTAGTACTCTTCTCTTCTTGCTGCGATAAAATACCCAATGCCCACAACTAAGGAAGGAAAGATGTATAAGTTCAATAACCCAAAATGTACTGTACTTACTACTTAATGTGCCTTTATACTTGTTCGCTTTCTGTAAAGCTAGTGTAATTGCCAATTAAGTTACAATCTTGCAACATACCCACCATGTAACCCCCTCCCTGCTTCCCTGGTCCCTGTAACTGCTTGTTATGCGTCCCTGCTTCCTGTAAAACTAAACCAGATTGCCTTTTATGAAGACCCTGACCCTTCCCCTTGCAGCGTGCTACTTTGTAACTCCCTGTAGTCAGTGGCTGGGCGCGTATTTCCACGGTTTCTTTTCTGGGACAGTGTGGCCCCTGAGCTCAGCTAATAACGCACTTCTATTTTAATTTTTGGAATCCATCATTTTTCTGCCTATATCAAAAGATTTATTTACTTCACAGTTTGTTGAGGTTTCAGTCCATAATCAGCTGCCTTAGAGGCAGGTTGGCATTTTGGCAGAAGGGCAACAATTCAAGGCAGAAAAAGATAGCAAAAACAACAAGACCGAAAAGAAAGTGGACAAGTCTCTTTTTATTTCTCTCTCTCTTATATTGCATGCATACCACCAGCCTTAGGATACGTGTATCTCTGACAGCATTTCAGTGTCTCCCTTTTGCACAAGCTCAGTATATTTACAAAGAGAAGACCCTGGACCCCTGCTAAGCCACTTTTTAAACATCTAAACTTCACAAGGTGATACAATGATTGAACTTTACAACACCCTAGAGCATACAGCCATAGTAGGGTATGTCCTCTCTACCCTAGGATGTAGAACTGCTGAGTTACTAGTTAAGCTTCTAAACATTTCAAGTTGATAAAATAAATCAACTATAACAATACTTAACAAATGGCTTGTTTGTTAGGGAAAAAGTTCTGTTTCATTTTTAATATACATTGTATAAATGCTATTAACATTGCCAGTTTCAATCTATCAATATTTTATTACAAAACATAATGTTGTGAAGAGTTGTACAATCAGCTGTTATAAGGTGATACAGGTGTTCTGTAGCACATCACTTTGACATTACTACACTATTCCAAATTTCTTAAAGAATATAAAATTTAAAAAGCTTGATAGAGTTTGTTATTTGTTGGTTTCCTTATTTTATTTAACCTTAGGAGCACTTAGCATAAGAATTTGTATGAAATGCTCACATTGTACACCATATTCTGAGGCAGAAAATGTGAACAGCAATTTTATGGAAATTGAAGGACACTACCTTTTTGCATTTTCAATTAATTGAGTCATTGAATCATTATTTGTTTGCCATTTCAATATATTTTAATGCTAATTGCATTTCCTTTTGTGATATATTACTTATGAAATCAATCTAATTCTTTCAGACTGTTATGTGGTGCAATGGAACTATTTGATTTTTGTGTATTTATTCTTTCCAGTCTGTTATAAATAAAGAAATTATACATTAAATTCATTTTTGATTGAGAATTTTGGTTGAAGGTACTTAAAGCAACCCAGAAACTTGAGATAATATTGTCAATTGATGGAATTTAATAAAAGTTTTACTGCCTTGTAGTAATGATGCATTAAAAAAAACAACAACACAAAACAATCAAGCTCCAGAAAATTCGATACACTTCACTAAAAATCCTAAAAATAATTATATTAATGTATATTTATAATTGTAATTTATTTTTTTATCATGTTGAACTTCTGTGTTTTTTTTTTTTTTTCTTTAGCCAGATTGTGTATTGTTCAATGTGGCATTTTAATTCATTGTAGTTGGGACATTGATCCATCTTTTCTGGATCAAACCATTTCTGTTGGCTTATAGGGATTTCTTTGGTCAGTCTCAAAATATCTCACCTTCTGTAATTTCAGGATAAAACTTCTCAATTTTGTTAAAGACAATTAAAGGTTTAATGTGCCCAATGTTTATTATCCTTCCACATTTTGTGGATGCTAGTATAATACATGAGAATTTTAGATCAGAGACAAGGACTATATTATTCACAGCACAGTAAGCATCATAGGCTTCATTTTTACAATGGTACCTTGTGTTCCTAAATCACAGCATAGCACAATATGGTACAGAGATAAGGTTCTTTTTATTTTTTCCCACATACAGAGACTCCAGAGGTTAGAATGGCTCAGTCTGACGTGGTGGATTTTAAACCTTTCCAAGGCTTACCTCATAGGGAGACATTGTATTTATTATGTTAACAAAAAACTTATGTTTACATGGGTTGAATTATCCCTATGCTCCAAACTTTTCACAAAATTCATGCCCCTGAAAAGATAGTCTGGGATAAAAGTTGATAATGTCTGGATCAATAAGATATGCAAAAATGAGAGGACTCTTAAATACTTTCCCCCAACACTGTATGGTATGCATCCGATATTCACCCAGTCTACACTCAGAAAATCTCTTAGAAAGATTTACAAGATGTGATTTTAATTTGAGATTTAAAAGATTATTTCCTCCAATAAAAATAATACTGTCCAAATTAATTTAATGTACCTGCCATTCTCTAGTTATTAAAACTTTGATACACAAATATTTAACACATATAATCCCACCATGAAATACAGTAAAAGATGGCTTTTATGTGAAGGACTAAGAATTTTATTCAGAGTAAACATCAGTTCAGTAAGGCCCTTTAAAAAGGAAGGACAGGGCCAGGGTTTTAGCTCAGCTGTGTAAGCACTTGCCTGACAAGTGTGAGGTCATAAGTTTGATCTCCAGTTCTTAAATAAATAAATAAATAAATAAAATTAAATGAAATAAAAAGCAAGGATAGACTTAGTCTTTGTGAGAACTGGAAGAAACAGATCATTAGAAGTTAACATCAAGGATGAGTCTAGTCAATCTCAGCTGTTGTAGAATTCAATAGCCAAAGCAGATCATGGACGAATCAGGGGAATTTGTTTATTTTATGTGTATACCGATTCATTCAAGTCCAACAGGACTGAGCCCCAAACAAAAGAAGGGCTCTAGGTTTTATACCTTTTCTCAAGGGGTTGATGTGAAATTGGAAAGGGATGTAAAGGAAGTTACACAAGCAAGTAAAAAGCAGTTATTTATTCAGTGATAGTTTTACAATTTAGCCTTGAAAGAAGACAGATTCCAAGATGTCACAAAACCGCTTATAGGAACACAGTTGTCAACCTTATCTGTATCCCTTAAAAGAAGACAGAACACGGTTGTCAACCTTTATCAGTATCAGTACAGAAGTTAGTGGTTAGAGGGAGGAGGATTTCAAGGAGGAGGTATTGAAGACCAGGAGGGAAAAAAAAAAAAAAAAAAAAAAAAAAAACAAAAAACTGATTTTCCTCTAAATTCTTCTTTCCAGTCATACTTTTGTCATTTTCCCTTTAAAATGCATAATTCCTACTTATGCAAGAGCTGCATATTGAAAATAATATTTCTCTCTTTTTCTAACTTATATACACCGATTTTTTTCTTCCTTTTGACTGTTATCCAATTTTCAAATAATTTTTGTTTCAATGCCTTTCCATTATCAAATAAATGTAGGTATGTTTCATTTATTTTTCATCAGTTCTCTGCTCTATCTATGGACCTCTCCCATTTTCCTGCTCTATTGTGTAACAAATCACTACAAAGACTATCTTGAACAATAGTCCTATATTATTTCACAGTTCAGAAAGTCGGAAATGCATGACAGAGTGAGGTGGCTACATTGTCTCTTCAGCAATGGTTCCTGTGCTGAACACAAGGTTTGCCTGGGCGGACTTCTCATCAATATACCTTGAGAATGAATATGCTTCAAGGAAACACACACATTGTTGGCACAATTCTTTTATTTTTGTATTATAAGGATGACATTTCTCTTTCTTTTCTGATTGTCCATTGAAGGCTGATCACAGCTTCTAAATATTATTCCCAGGATTGTTTCCTGTGACATCTTTATTCTTCAAAACCAGCATCAGATGCACTTTCTGTTATAATCTCTTTACTTTTCCCTCTGTGTCACCATGAAGAATACTATCACTTTTATTGCCTTTCATTAGGTTTCTGTTGCTGTATAACAAAGTAGCAAAACTTTTCCAGTTTAAAAGAGTGCTATGTGTTGAAAGTCTGTTGTGACATGAGTACGATCTCTGCCTAAATCATAACAGACATAAAATAAAGGTGCTGGCCTGTCCTGTCTATACTCCTACACAAACTCCCAAGGCTTACAATAACAAGAAGATTATTTAACTCACCGTTCTGGTGAGCTAAGAGCACAGTATCACCATCTAGTTCAGGTTGCATCAGAACACAGTGTGCATGACAGCATAGTATTGAGACAGAAAGGCAGTAGATCTTGTGAAGAAGCCAAGCATCTGGGGTGACTGAATTGTATAATAACCAGTTCTGCTGAGATGTAGCAAACACCTGCAAATCCCAACCCGCTCTGAGAGAGCAGAAGTAATCCACTCATGAGGGTGCAGTTCCAGTGACCTAATCATCTCCCACCTGCTACACATTTTATAAGTTCTGCCAATTAAGTGCGTTAAATAGAGACATTCAACATAACTTCTGTGGTTGAGTTCAATTACAGCATGGTCTGACTGAGTTCTTACCTAAGAGTCTCCGGGAAAAACTGCTTGAAGTTACTCCTGGGGTGGGAATAAGTCAGTCCTACATGGTGAGGCATAAATGTCACTTAGTGTTCTTTCCACTCATGAACCCCTCTCGTGCTTAGGGACACCTCTTAACTCCTGGATGTGCAGCTCCCAGTCATTTTGTATCATTAATAATTGTTTTCACCCAAGTCCACTGGATCCCTTTCGTTTTTCCCTTTTGAGGTTGGCCAAAAACAAAAACAAAAACAAACAAACAAACAAACAAAAAAATGAAAATCCCTGTCTTTTTGAAGGACTTACCTAATTAGATCAGAGCCATTCACAATAACTTAGTGTGTGTGACCTAGTAAAATAATGCATTCATACATCATCTTATTCACAGATTTATCCATACTAAAACGGGAGGAAGTTATAATACCATGAGTATACATTGGGTTACTTTAAAATCCTAACCAGTACAAAAAAAAAAAAAAAAGTGTAATTTGATATGTTTTAGGGGTGGGGAGTTAGCTCAGTGGCTCAAGCATGCTCCTGGTAAGCGTGAGGTCATAAGTTTGGTCCTCAGTAACAAAACTAAACTAAACTAAACTAAACTAAACTAAACTAAACTAAACTAAACTAAACTAAACTAAACATCCTAACTATTCTTAGGCATCATAGGGTTAGGCCTGTCCCACCTAGGATAATCTCCCTTTGAAAAATCAGCTGTGCCTAATAATATATTATCATGGATATGACAAATACATATATCCTGCTCATTCTCATTTAGAAAGATTATACAAATAGTCACTGAAATTTATTATAGAATTTTACTATTATACGTATTATGTAAGGAAGTTGTTAACTTCACTTCTCCAGAAATATCTAGGATTTTACTTCTATAGCATCAAAAGAAAGTAGAGCTTTCTTTAATGAGGTCACTTACTTTAGTAGTCAAGAATATCTTTTATTATACTTGACAATGATTTAGGTCACAATCATCAATATAACTAAGCGTATAGTTGCAAATACTTTTGTTTCTATATTTTACTACTTAAGTAGAAGCTATAATCAAGTTTTTGCAAAACTTGTAGTGTTTTGCACAAGAACAGGAATGAATTTTCAGGATTAATTATTGGTATAAATTTAATGCATCAGTGAATACATTCAGAGATATTATTACCTGAAAATGTGATAAAAGTGACAATATTTTCTGTGGGAAATAAAATATGTTTTATCTATTGGTGTCAATATTACTACACGCTTAGAAGAGTAAAATAAAGAATGTTTATTATCTCACAGGTTTTTTTGCAAGTTAGAAGTTTGATCCAAGGTTTAGTGAGTCCTCTGCTTATGATTTTAGAGTATTGTAATCAAAGTGCTATTGTGTTATGAAGGCTCAATTTTGAAAGCCCATTCAGATTTATTTGCAGTATTCATTTGCTTGCGGTGGTGTTACTCAGGGTCATGGCTGATTGCTTGCTCTTAACCAGAGGCTGTCCTTACTTCTCTGAAGAAGCTGAAACTTCTATATTATGTGGACCCCACTCAATATAAACATTTACTTCAAAGAGTTAGCAAGCTGCCTCTAATAGGAATATTTTAGCAAGGCAGATTCTTACATTTAAGTAAGACAATCAAAAATGGGATAGTTTGTCACCTTTTCAATGTTCTATTTGTTAAAAAAAATTGTTTCAATGTTCTGTTTGTTAAAACAATTGCTCTCATTTATACCTATGGTCTGTGAATTTTAAGAAGTCTTATATGAAGGAATTTGTGTGAAATAAAGGTGCTTGAGAATCCATCCAGCACTGGAGGACAAAGGGTTGATAAGCCACAATGCAATAAATGCTTCTAGGATGGAGGGAATTATTATAAGCTTTACTGGATAATGCATGAAAAGATCAGTTTTGAGGCATATTGTTATAAAATCTGCCTAACAAGACAATGCATTGATTTTAATATGGAATATATTAGTTAAACTCACATCAAATGAATGATGAAGTAACGAAATCCTGGCAATGTCCAAGGTTAGAATAGGTATGTCCAGAGGAAGATGTACTGGAAGATTGCCCTGTAAATGATGTCACTTTCCTCCGGTTGGTCCATGCATCTGTCAGTCAAGTCTGGGATTGTTTAAACTAAATGCAAATCAGTTTAAATACAGTTTATTAACATAATTATTACAGTTAATGGGTAGTTTAAATGGCTTTGCAGTATTTCAGTAGTAAAACCAGTATAGTTGAAGTTTACTATTTTTGCTGAAACGTTTAACAAGTGTTTTATTTATTTATTCTTCAAATTTCATTCCTTGATAAGTTTTACATAGAAGAATAATGAAATTCAAGTTCCTGTATCACATCAAAAGCAAATCAACATACTCTATTTTAGTCCAGAACTATTCATGAAGTTTACTTAATCCTCTGGACTAATCACTTCGTCTTGTGGGGTGGAAAGCTGCAAACGAATAAGCTATATTATGTGTTTTCTCTGTGGTCAGTGGCCTTAACATATGATTAGTATACCCAAACACTGAGAGAACATGAACTACAGATTAATAAAATGTCAACTATTCGTTCTGCCACAGTAAATAATGAAGTTGTTATGAAAAGTCATTGTAGTATTTGTGTACTTGTACACATTTTCACTATACATTTTTGCTTATGAAACAAGGTTAATTTTAAATCTATTTAACAGAAAATAAATATTTAACTGACTTAATATGAGAAACACTCAGCAACACTGGGGATGTAAAAGGACATTTGTGAATGATAAAGTATATAATACCTGGAGAAAATTTGTTATTTTTTCTTAGATTTTTACTTCAATTATAATCAATTTATCACTGGTCATTTAGAGCTTCAGTGTAATCTTATAGATAATTCACTATAACGACTTGGACAACAGCAGTCACTACATTTCTGTATGAAGCTCTGAATCCACTCTGCATGGCTAATCACAACAAACTTTGATTCTTTTGAATAATTACTCAGAAATTCCCTATGTTATTTATGCTGCTGTATATTTGCATATAAATTTTAAAATCAAATTTCTAAGTTAGCCATTTGGTATATTACTTAGAAGGCATTCAAAGTATTGATCAAAAAGAGGAAAATTGCTTTTATTTTATTATTATTATTATTATTATTATTATTATTATTATTATTATTTTTAATTTGTTGTCCAGCCTGGCCTCACACTTGCACACAGTAATCCACTTACCCCAGCCTCCCAAGGGCTGGGATTACAGTGTGCACCACCATGTCTGACAGAAATTCCTTTTAAGAAATTCAAATCTTGAACATTGTATAATTCTGTAGTTACTTGATTTTTTTTAAAAAATTGTCTCAAGAGTATTTTATATTTAGTATAGAAATCTTTCATATAAATTCATGGCATTTTTATGCTATATTTTGACTTTATAAAGACAGTTTTAATACTAATTTTATTCACCATTTGTATTGCTATTATGTAAACATAAAATTGATCTTACTGTTTTTTACTAGGAACCCAAAAATCATGGTAAGTTCATTTTTTTTTTGTCTTTGCTCCAAGGATATGATAAAATGATACCAAAAATAATCCCATAAAAACGAATAAGACAGGAAATACACTATGTGGGAATGAAAAACATCTTCCTATTTATGGATAGAGTGGAATGTCCAATGTTATTTATGGATAGAGTGGAATGCCAACGAAGTGATTAGTCCAGAGGATTAAGTAAACTTCATGAATAGTTCTAGACTAAAATAAAGTATGTTGATTTGCTTTTGATGTGATACAGGAACTTGAATTTCATTATTCTTCTATGTAAAACTTATCAAGGAATGAAATTTGAAGAAAAAAAAATCCTACTTTTTATTAGTTTATTAGGATTGTGAATCTTTAATATTTTTTCCTGCCCAAACTGTCTTTCCATTGTCCTGTTGCTAGAATCTTTATTGTAAAAGTACATATAAATGGTGAGAAAGAAAAGAAACATTTAATATATTAACATGGTATTATTTAACGTACTAACTGTTCAAATGTATGTGTTTTGTGTATGTCTTGTATTATGTTCAACATTTTCCTCTATTGAAATTTAAATAGACATTAAATGTTGCCAAGTGATATTTTTGTAATGTATTGAAGTGATTTGGTTACATTTTAATCTGTATACTCAATGTGGTGAACGAATCTACTTGATTGTATAATGTTAATTAGTTTTACACTGTTGGAACACAAGTTATTTAGCAGTAGGTTATTTTATATTTTATATATTGCTTGGCTTTGACTTCTTCAGGAAAGATGAATGTGTGTCATTTTATTTACTTATATGTTGATTTCATTTCATATAAAGGTCGTATTATGGTTTCATTGACTGAATTGAGAAGCTTTCTTTCTGCCTCATATCACACACATACAAGTATCAAAAAGCAGCTATGTGAAGTGATGACAAAAGCTGTTCAGAGAAATTTTACACATAATTTGGGGATCAGTATTCTGTGTCTCTGTTTTCTGAGTTTGAGTCCTCTACTTCCCAGGTTGTCTAGAAGTTCCAACAGTGTATTCCAGTTCATGGGGTAAGAGGGAATTAAACATGGGTATCATTTCAAGCCACCTTAAACCACACAGCCTATGTACCTTTTGGAGAGAAGTCCCAAAACACAGCCTCTGGCCAGTATGTTACCTTTTTTCAGGCATCAGCCGTATCCCATTATTTGGTTTGCTTTTGGCAAATTTCAAGTGCCTTCATGTGGTCAACTTTAATGTTAACTTTCAGACTTACTGCTTTTACATGTATGATGTATACAAGCTCTTTCTCTATTTCTTGAATTATTCCAGCACTGCCATTTTTACCTGTTATGATAGGTATTGCTTCCATAATTTTTTTTCTTTTATCTTTATATTATCCATATTTATAAACATTTACTATATTTCACAAGGAAATACAATTAGATTTTTTTAACTACAAGAAAATTCTTTTTTGAGATGTGGCACTTTTAATTTCTAATATAACTACATATTTGTTGCTAGTTTTCTACATATAAAATTGTTTTTCTCTCAAAATAATCTGATATATGATACATTTTCTTATAGTTTCTCAAAATGTTTGCCAAATTTGATGCTAGAAATGTTCATTTCAAAGGCAAAGTAGACCATAAATGATTAGAGAGCATACTGCCATGGGGTATCTTTGTCTAAGTTTCTGGAGCTCCTTATAGCTGTTCTAAATTGCTTTGGGATGTGTTGTTTTCTTTGAAGGCTAGATGTTGTTTGCCTGGTATGAAAATGTTATAATTCTATTTACCTGGGAAACAGATGCAGAAGTGGAGTTCAGACCAGAATACAGGGCTAATACTAGCAAAATATTTGTATGTTCATCCTTTCCGATCACCTCTATTTACTGGTACCATTCTCTCTCCATTTCATTGTGTTCTCATGTTTGATTCTGCTGAGCAGCTCATGGGAAGTTTCTGTCTTCAGCTGCAGTTACCATTTGTGAATACTGAGCTCTGGCTTCTGGGCTCCACTCTATCCATAAATAGGAAGATGTTTTTCATTCCCAAAAGTGTATTTCCTGTCTTATTTGTTTTTATGGGATTATTTTTGGTATCATTTTATCATATCCTTGGAGAAAAGACAAACACATAAGTTTGATCGCCAACTTTGATCTTAACCACCTTCTCATGTCTATTTTACTGTTTTAAACTGCTGTTGTGATCAGGAAAAACACTGACCTTTCATACCAAAACCTTTCTAATGCACAGTCCTTTTCCAATTCTTTATAGCTGCTTTTTAAAAGCCAGATCAAAATGTTTTATATATAATCCTGTTAGATTACATTTCATGGCCCTCTTGTTAACCTTTTAAAGTGCTTTTGACTCTATTTTGTCATCTAAAATATCACAGCTCTCTCTTGCCAGTGTGCCATCTGTGATGACATATGGTGATTTAACGTCTACAGTGTGATTTGAAAAGGATCACTGCGTTACTGCCAGCCTGGATTCTAGCTGAGAAAACTAACCTGAAGTCCCTTTCCAGGTGCAGAAGGAAATGATGCCTTGGTACGGTATTTTGTAATCATTCCCTTGGTACAACTAAAGTTATTTGTTCACAGAGGCAGTAAAAATTGAGGAAAATTAAATGTCTTTATTTCAAATGCATATATATATATATATATATATATATTAATTTAAAATACAATAGTTTAAATATTTTCCTGACATTGTGGCTGAAAACATTAAGGTTGAAGTGCTTTACCTCGTCAGAAATTGAGAACAAAATTTGAACTCATAGTTCATATCTCTAAAACTCCTGTTCTATCCACTGTGCATCATTTAATTGTGGTGTAATTAAATACGTGAGCTCATCAATTCCAGGTTTACCTACATGCTGATCCATGACTCAGACTTTAAAAGAAGCATCTCAGTCTGTTGTCATTTGGTATATTTCTGAGAAAGATTTGTACTTGCTCTTATCAACACGATTTCTGAACGTTGACAGTTGTTTAGTCCACAAAGTAATCAAATGCCTGTGTAATTTTCTTTACTATTCTCAAGGGAAGAAAAATAACTGAAACTTTAGTCCATCTGCACTCTATCCAGTAAGAAAGAGATTCCTGAAAAGCAAAAAGTGCCTAATAATTTATTATCCCTCCACAAGGCCCTTTCACACTGACTTCACCACTGGTTAGAACCAACTGGCTGTCCATTAGTACTGTGGAGATGGGGGAATGCTTTAGAATACTATTTCTTCTGCCTTCCCAGTTTATGTCACTTTATTTTATTATTTTTTATTTAGAGAAAAAATAAAAACAGAAAAAATGTAGAAATAATTCAAAGGTAGACTTTCAAAAAATACAATAGTAAGAAATCACTAGTTGATAAATTACATATTATTATCTTAGAAGCAGTTGTTCAAGTTATAAAATCAAAGCAAGAAAGTGGACAATCAAACAATGACAGTACAAACTATTCTGTTTGATAAATTACCAAAAACTTAGTATGGTTATCTATCTTGCACACTTACACATATAGTTATATCTTTTAGAACATTTCCCTTCTTTTCATTATTAAAATATCTATTATACATTTTGGATCTTAATACTCTTTCAATTTATTATTTTTTATACTAGAGAGACAATATGATATTTACAAATATTAAGTCTGATTTATTTCACTAATGAGGATAGTCTCAAGTTGCCTCCATTTATGTATAAAACCTCAAGATGATCCTTTTATAGCTGAGAAATATTCCGTTGTATAAAAATGCCACATCTTTTTTTCATCCATTCAGAAGACTGAGTCTTCTGAAAAAATTGTTGGCATTCATATGCAGATGGAAAAAAGTGGCTACTATTGCATCCTATTGGACTCCAGTGTACATATTCAAAGTGCATAACTTTTCCCATAGTATATGTCAGTGCATGGTATTTGTAAATTGAACAACATTAATATGTATAATGGTTTTTGCTATTTTAAGTTTAATGTTCCCATTAATATTGATTATGTACCCTCTTTATAATGGTCTTTAAATTGTTTGCTAATTTTTTGTATGTGAGGATTACAGATTTTTTCACTGTTGTTTTTCATGAATATTCTCTAATTTTTCTTTTTTATTTGCGTGTGATCTTTACGTATTATGTGTTATTTAATCTCAGATTTAGAAGTGAAAATTTGTTCCCTAAGGCTCTTTTAACATACTAATTTTGTTTTAATTAAGACCATCAAATCATTTAATCAAAACATCTAATGGTAATGCCATCAACTGTTTTTTTTTTTATTTCACATTTTTATTGACAAATAATTGTACATCTTTATAGAGTGCAATGTGATATTTAAGTACGCACATAGTGTTTTAATTACCTCAGGGTATATAGGCTCTACGTTATTTTAAACATTTATAATTTCTTTGTGATAAATATTAAAAATGCTTTCCTCTAGCTGTTTTGAATTTGGGACATAATACTGTTGGCTACATTCACTAACATTACTTTGATTTTTTATTTATATTTTCTCATCTTTTTTTGTGTGTGCAGCTACCACCTTCTTTTTTATTCTCCTCTCATTTAACAACAAAACACATCACTCTAATATCTGATTCCACTATCAAATCTATTTTAACAAATTTAATTGTCTGTCTTATAAATAAGATTTTGATAACATTGAAGAACTATAAAATAGTCCTATAAACCTATATATTTGACACATGGATTAGGATCATCTCCTAATTTCACAATATTGCATTAATTCTACTCGAAATGTCTGTATTCACAGATCTCAAATAAAAGGGCATGGACTTCTTTGGAGGGCCATTATTTAGCTTGCACATATTCAATGTAAAAGGATACAAGAAGATTAATCACAAAAGTCTCATTATAACAAAGCTAAGAAGTGATATTTAAATGTTAGAGCAGACTTCAGGAAAATAAATGTTGCCAGAGAAAGGAAATAAGTTTAATTGTTAAAAAATAGCAATTTGTGAAAGTCACAAAATCTTTGTGTTTATGTATCTGCTAATAGATCAACTTCAATCCTATGAAACAAACACTGACCAACAGAAATGAGAAACTATGGTTTTTACTTTCTGATTTGTACAACTAGGGTGATGATACTTTATTTTTGATAATGATACTTTTATGCCTACTTCATAGCATATTTAAAAGGACCAACACAAGGTTATAATTTAGAAATTACCAAGTGCTCTAGAAATGCAAATTATTACTGATACAAAAATTAGCTTTTCAATATACTAATACTGTTGGAAAAAAATGTGAATTGGTTTAAAATTTCTGAAGGAATATTTGATATTTCCCTCTTTGTTAAAATAATTATACTGATGATAATTTATTTCACAGATTTCACAAGACTACATTAAAATATTTATGAATGGTAACTCATACAGGAAAAATACAACCAGATAATAAATAATCATGGCATATCTCTTAACTGAAAAGGTTTTTCAAATTATGGATACCATAATATTTTCATTATGCATATAATTATAGAATTAAATATATAGTTACTATAAATATGAAGTGGAATCCCAAATTAGTTGTATGTATGTGCCTATAACCAACCATAACACATGTAATACATTAAACAGTTGAATAGTTCTATTACTATGTATTACACAGTGAATATGGTGATTATTTTTCCATAATTAATAAATTACTGCAATGCACATGTTTCTATTTTAAATATATAGGAAGGAAATGTATTCTTTTACATTTTATTTCTATATTTTCCCTCCAAAAATATTTGGAAAAATAAACACTAATATAGTATTCAAAAATCAACAAAACATCACACTCTGTGAAGTGGAAACATCTGATGAATACAGTAAGCATATTATCATATTCCAGTGATGATTTGTCTGGGAGTGGTTGCTTTGAGGATAAGGAAATCATTGTGTGTAATATTTGTAGATCTTGTCTATCCTCCTATTACTGACTGTCACATTCTCCTTCTCCTGCCTCTTACTTCTTTTCTTTTGCAATTGTTTAACTCCCCCCCCCAAAAGTAAAACTCAGAACTTCAAGATGATATAGCCATTCAGAGAAAAAGATAAACAGAATTAAGCATTTCTGAGTACTTCTAGATATCAGAATTTTGAGACAGTGACTTTAAAACTGGTGTTTTATGTAGTCTTTCAGAGAGAAAAACATAAAGGAACTAATGGAAACCAGACAAGTACAAACAAAGACATGATATCAATAAGAATATATAAATTGCACAAACCTGTAAAACAGGTATCAAGAAGAACATATATTTGTTAGAAGTCAGGAGAAAGATCCAACAGCAGATACAATCAAAAAGGGCACCTTGTAATGACACCAAAAAAAAAAAAAAAAAGGACAAGTGAAATCATTATCCCTAAGGAGTAGAGAAAAAAAGAAAAATGGAAATAATCTGAGGGGTGATATTTGGAACATCATCAAATAGAATGATATACCTATTATGAAGTTTCAGGAAAAGAGAGGGTGGCAAAAAAGCAGAATGTTTAAGGAATGGTAGGTTAATCTTCAAGTATCAAAGAAGTCACAAACCCATGTATTCAAGATGTTCAAAAGAACTGCATACAGGATCACTTCACAGAATCCACAACAATAAATATTGTAATGAAATTGTTAAAACCCAAAGATAAAGAGGGGATTTTAAAGTGGTAAAAGCAAACTGAATAATCATGTATATGAATGTGTAAATAGAGTTATTTGAAGATATTTTACTAGAAGTCATGATGACCAAAGAGCAATAGAACAACATATAGAACATACTGAAAGAAAGGACGTGACTAAATTCAATATCCAGAAAATCCTTCTTTAAAATGATAGCTAAATTATCTTTCTCTAATGTCAAATAGTGAGGAAGTACTTTACCACTGCACTTACTGTGTGAGAAATACTAGGAGAATCCTTCAGGCTGAAACGAATAGACAGTAGAGAATAATTCAAAGAAACATGAAGCTATAACAATCTCCTACTAATACACCTATATTTACAAGCTTCTATTAATGAATTTTTGTAACTACCATTTTTAAATTTTCTGCAGCATTTGCAAGAGAAATGCCTAAAACATACTAACAAATCAATGTCATTTCACACATAACATATGAAAATGCAATTTGTGACAGAAAAATATAATGAAATATTGGAAGAGTTTTTGGGCATGTGCTGGTGAATTTAAATGAATTATCAACTTGAATTAGATTATATTAAATTTAAGATGTTAAACATGTATACAAGTAAAAAGAACACATCTGAATAAAGAGAAGAAAAATAAGAGGAAGGAGGAGGAAAAGCGGAGGACAAAAAGGTAAAAGAGAAACAGAGGAGGAGGAGAAAATGGGGAAGAAAAATAATAGTTCATGGCAAGCAGTCAGCTAACCAAAGGAGGCACTGATTAAGGAAATGAGAAATACAAAAAATCCATGACAGAAAAAAATGGCATTAGTAATTTATTTTATCGGTAATTAATTTTTAAGTAAATAGATTAATCCTTTCTAAAAAAGTCAGAGATTAGGAGAATAATTTAAAAATAAAAACACAAAAGTCAGAATAAATATGCACTGTCATTGAGATGCAACTTAAATCCAAACACATGAATAATTTGAGAGTGAAAAAATGGAAAAAAGATACCCCATAAAAGCATTAGCTGCAAAAAATCTTGGTTGACAGACAAATATTTTTTTTAAAAGATTTCATCACAATTTACAAGGAACAACAAGGACAATAAGATCAATGCATCAAGAAGAATCCAACTATGAACAAATATTCACAAAATAGACCCACAGAATATATGGAAAAAAAGTTGACAGAATTGAAGAACAAAAGACAGTTCTACAATCATGGCCACAGACATCAATATATCACGTTTAATAATGGATAAAAGTTACAGATCTCTGACTTACAATGGTTTGACTTACACTTTTCCAATTTTTTACCATGGTTCTAGACACCAACAACAGTAGCTCCCAATCGGCCTCATGATCACAAAATTAAACAAGTGATATTTAACCATCAACTATAATATATGATATACAGCAAATATATTAAATTTATTTTTGACTTGCCAAATTTTCAACTTATGATGGGTTCATTAAGATATAACCTCTCATAAATTAAGGGGCATCTATATGTACAGAATGTGCATAAAGAAACACAGGATCTGTACAACACTTTAATACTACAGAAAGAAACAAACATATGTAAGCCTTCCCATTCAAAACCAAATGCACATTGTTCCATCAGCACAGAACATTTCCAGGGCAGACAGAACATTACACTACAAATTAATCTCAAAAATTGAAACATTTATTGAATGTGCATTTATGAAGAATACTAATCTATAAAGTTAAAAACACTCAAATTTTCTTCTGCATCCACAATGAAATAAAGCTAGAATTCTAACAAAAGGAAAAGTAGAAATTGAACAAATAGAAGCAAATTAAACAAGTAGTAAGTTAAAGAACAATAAGAAAAGATATTGTATTACATAGTGTACACTATAACTGTATACTAGCAGTTCTGTTTTTGTAAGCAAATTTACAAACTTCTAGAAACACATGAACTATTAAAACTGAGTCAAAATGAAATAGAAAAGTTTAATAGTCTTGTAACAGGTAAAAGGATTGATTCAGTAATAAAAACATCACTGCGGAGAATATTCCAGACCCAGATACCTGTTTGTTTGAATCTAAACATTTAAAGTATTAACAACTGTAATAGTTACTTTTTATACGTAGACAAAGTATACCTATAGAGACAAAATACCTGAAGCCCAAGGTTGGGAAAGGAAAGATTTATTTCTTACAGTTTTTGGAGGTTTCAGTCCACACTCAGTTGACTCCAAAGCAGGTGGGCACGGCTGGGCCACAGTTCATGGCGGCTACAAACAGCAAACAGGAACCAGCAAAGAACAAGACACACTTTCTTCCGGCCATTACATCACATCCTGGCTCCACCACTATGTGGGTGGAGCAATGACACCATCAATCCAAGCACTAGACAATGAACCAATCACAAATGCACAATGCAAACTCATTTGGCCTGGGGGCCACAAACATAAACAATGACAACAACATTAAAAAAAAAAAAAAAAAAAAAAAAAAACTTCTTCCATAGCACAAAAGAGAAAGATATAATTTCTATATGTGTTTTGTATACTATGAGGCAAACATTAGCCTAATATCAAAACCTGTTAGTGATATCACAAGAAAAGAATATCATAGTGTTTTTGCATATTCCTTATGCATAAGTTGATAATTGTCCACAAGATACAATAACAAAACAAACCCAAGGGCAAACAAAGAACATCACAGCACAGATAAGTGAAATTTATTTAAGAATGCAAAAGTAATTTTAAATAAGAAAACAAACGTAATCCTCCATATTTGTAGAAAAATGAAAGAAATGATATTACATTGATAAGTAAAAAAATTAAAAATTTGATATAACCAAACACCCTTTTATGATGAAAGTGCATAGAAAAATAATGGAGGGGAAAATAACACAATAAAGACATTTATCAAAATCCCAGTTATCTTTATACTCTATGCTCATCTTTGAGTGAGATTAAATATTTCCCATTCCATGGTCACTAATGCAATGATCCCTGTAATGTAATTTACATATGATTTCAAAAGCATGATTGACAAAGCATAAAGGAAACCCATCCAATTATAAAACTTTTGTTTCTCAAAGCACACCATGAAAGTAAAATGACAATTTATAGAATGAAAAATTATTTGAAAATAAAATATGCTATAGTTAAAATGTAGTACTTGTAAATATATTTTTGTTGTTTTTTAAAGATTTCCCCTAGTAAACTATCACATAATGGATGATTCAGGAAGAGAGTTATTTTCTAACAGTTTTGGAGGCTGGAAATCTATGATCAAACTCTTAAAGGCTATTTTGCCCTAAGTCCTCTATTTTTAGCTTACAAATGCCCATCTTTTGACCATGTCCTCATATGGATTTTCTGAGTGCTTGTGTTTCTTTGGCGTCTCTTTTATAGGGACAACAATCATATTAGATTATGAGTCCATACTTAAATTACCCATTTAACCCTTGTCATCTTTTCATGAGCCTTGTCTACAAACACAGTCCCATTGAAAATTAAAGCTTTAACATATACATTTTTGGGGGGATATAACTCATTTCCTAATAAACCCTTACAGCATAACAAGAAATGTAAATGGTCTAGCCAAAAACAGAAACAAAAGAACTCAATAAATCAATTTTCAAGGAAAATATGCAAATAGCATATAATCAGAAAATATGCCTTATATTATTAGTTAGTAAGGGAATTAAAATCAGGATTACCAAACTATACCACCTTATACCAAATATGATGAACCTAATATTTTTTAAAAACAGAAAATACTGATGTAGTGAGGTTATGATAACACTGAAACCCTCACACATCATTGGTAGAGATATAAACTGGTGAAGTAGCTATAGAGAATTTCTGTAGTTTCTCATATAGAATTTTATGAACTAGAATTTCTGTTCTATAGGACATACCTAGGAGCCTGAAAACAGGAGCTTAAGCTAACACTTTCATTTTAATGCTTGCAGTATCATTCACAGAAACTAAAGGGGAAAAATAAATGTCCATGAGTAGCTGGATAGACAAAATGTAGCGGATATCTCTAATGAAATACTTGGCCATCAAAAAGAATGAAATTCTAATATGTCTTATGATACCAATGAACCTCAACAATATTTTGCCAAATGAAATGTCACAGAAGAACACATGTAATCCTACATAAATGGTATATTTAGAATAGTCAAATTAGAGATTCAAAAAATGTATTGATGTTATGAAGAATTCAGGGGAGGGAGATACTGAGTTTTATTGCTTAAGAGTTAGAGTTTCTGTTAACATTGTTTGAATTGTTTGCCTAGTATTTCTTCCTCTTAGATGTGTTTGAAGTCAGTTTTTAGAGTTTATGAACAGCTGAGGGACCCTATGGGTCCTAGCAAGTTCTGTGTCTATGACTGTTTTTCACTTCTCTAGGTTGTCACTATGGGGCAAGTGTGTGTGTGTGTGTGTGTGTGTGTGTGTGTGTGTGTGTGAATGTCTAAGGCAGAACATCAGTCCTGCCTTACGTGTGAACCTCAGACTGCATCATCAGCTTGGGCTTTATCTCCCTCTTTCTTTATATTGGCATTTTGTTATGATTCATACAAGAATAGATCACAGAGCACCATGCAATTTCTCACTATTAGTTTCTCCCTATAATTCACCAGCAGTAAAACTACCCACAATGCTCAGTGTACTCAGCCTGAGCCCCGATTCCACTCAGGAAAAAAAAAAAAAAAAGATAGTTACCACCATGACATAAAAATGTTATAGAAATAAAGTAACAATTAAAAATGATGACAACCATAAAACATAAAATAATATGACAAAAATCATAAAAATAAGAGAAATGGGGCATAAATATTCTAAATAGTTAAAATTCATAAAGGTAAAACTGATATTAAAAGGCAATGGCATAATGCAAAAGCAAGAGAAGAATATTGAAGTAAAATAAAAATGATAATCTAAGAAAATAAAAAGTTTGAAATCAATAGAACAGATAGGAAAAGGACAGATACTCCCAAAAGCACACATTTCTTCCTGGGTGTGATCACTCTCCCTACTCTCTGGAGCTTTCCAGTGTGTGTGTCTAGTAGATGGCCAATGTCTTGGCTGTAGCAAGTGCATCTCATAGGTGGAGCATTATGGCCATGCATACTCTGCTCTGTGGACTTCAGTCTTTGTGTCTGGGTCATGGCCAGTGTCCTAGCTGTGGTGTATGCCCAGGATGCCTACAGTGTGTGAAGGCAGCAGTCAAATTTAGATTTCTGAATCTGGCAGGAGGATGAATAAGCGAACTGTGTTCTTTGCCTCCACTGGTCCCAGAATTCAGATATGTCTCCCTCATGACACCTCAGCTGACCAGGCTTTTTCCTTCATTACAGTTGGTGAGACCACTATCCACAGGGACCTCCACTGTATCACAGCCTGTGCTCTCCACTGCTCATACCGCCCAGTTTTCCAGAGTCAGACATTTTCATCAGCCATCGCAGTCTTGTGTGGGTATCTCCAACCAGGTCAGTGAGCAGGGTGTCCACTGTGCCTTTGCTTTGCAATTGCACCAAATTCCTTGATTCCAAAACCCTAACTGTGAGCACCTCTCTTACATTAACTCCTGACTACAGCTCTCCAAATGTCTGCTGGAAAATGTATTTCATTTCTGCTTTAGATCTAACTTGCTGTACAGGACTCACCACCCTCTTCCTCTACCACCAAATTCGCACATAGAATTTAAAAGTTTGTGTTGGTCTTGAATTTCTCATGATTAGAGCTGCTAATATTTGTTTAATACTAGGGCTGTACTCACTGGCAGCATACTTTATGGTTATGAATTCTGGTTCTCTTCATTTCCTGTTTGCTTTTATGATAGAAAATTGTCTATTAAAAAAGAACTAAAGGGACATAGTTCTGCAGCACAGCGCCTGCCTGGCAAGTCTGAGCTCTTGAGTTTAATCCCTGGTACCAAAAAAGAAAAAAACAACAACAGCAAAAAATGTCCTTAACAGAGTTCAGACTAGATTCAACCCATTCATTTATTTGCTTTATCAGATATCAGCTATTTTGTATTGAGACAACTGGGAAAATACTGGACCTCAGTGTCTTTGGAATAACTCTCTATCTGACAGTTTTCCATGTGGGATAAGAGTTTATGAAGACCTGCTTAGTTAGTTGCATGGAATGGGCCTGAGATTCATTTCTCTGTTTCTACAGTAATCAGAACAGTAGCTGTCATAAGTGACTTATTAAAAAATAACATCAAATCCCATTATAAAGACTTAAAGACTTGTAAACAATGTTTCTGATTTTAGTAACCATCATATTCAGTTAATATAGTTAATATATGTATCAAAAATGGCATGATTTGTGCATGGAAGTCTGAAATGATAAATTTTATTCTTAGATTTTAGTGATTAGAAAGAATTTAAGACACAGACAAAGGTGCTGTCCATGTGTAGCTTTAAAATGACATGAGATTTAAAAAAAAATACTTGTGTTCCAAGTACACATGGTTCGTTTTCAGGATTTATGTTACTGAATTTGTTCAGGCATCTCTAGAGCAAGAGCTGTCTGTTGATTATTTATGAAACTTTTGTCCTCAATGGAATTCCTTAGAAATTCCTCAGCGTTTGGCATAACTCTTTGCGACTAGCTCTTTCTTCAGCTCGAAGCTGTTCTTGCTGTCCTTTCGGAAGTGAAGGCCTAATCACCATGAGTGATGGCTCTGTCCCTGAAGGCAGGCACTCAGCTCATGCACCACCTCCTTATCTCAGCCTGTGCTTCCCTCCTTCCTTATGCCATCTCCATCTGCTTCAGTCCGTGAGGGGAAGAAGCAAAGTTGTGCTGGGTTCCTCTCATGAGTTTTCTCCAAAAGATTACTGGATAAGGTAGGAAGTATTCCTTGTACTCCAAACGCCTACTGATTTTGTATTTTCTATGTTCTTCATTTTATGAAAAAGAGTGTGAATTTGATTAAATTGCTTATATGTGCCTCAGTGTCTTCCCATACAAATTTGGAATAATAACAGTATTTGAGTGTTGAGTTCATTTTATTCATAATACTCTTAATGATGTCTAAAATTTACGAACACTACTGAAGTGTCAGTGATTATCATTATGATTCTCCTGTATACTCCCTGAGGAATTTTGTACTCCAGTTGAAGCCATCTTTCTCTATACATTGTGTGATTGTGTGTGTGTGTGTGTGTGTGTGTGTGTGTGTGTGTGTGTGAAATCATTGGATTAGAAAAAAGATTCTCTTTGGACTATTTATTTTAAAATGGGCTCATCAACTCTGAGCAAATGAATAAAGACAATGAAAGACATTGAATAACAGTGTGAGTGTCCTCATAGACAGAGGGCCAACCTCCCATGTGAAAGCACTATGAATAAATGAAACCTTTTAGAAGATGCAAACAGTAGAATATAAAGGCATAAATAAAAGTTCAGCAAGAGTTTGGCTCTGAGTGCTTTAAATGAAAGGTGTCAGTTCTGAAAGGCTCTTGAATATTTCCTATAAAACATAAACCAAAGTAAAATATATTAGGAACTTTAAAAGATCAAACATCTCTATCTGAAGAAAGGGAATTGGTCAAATTTCATGTAAGTCCCCCCCCCTTAAAAAAAAAAAAAAAAAAAAAAAAAAAAAAAAAACCTTACCTGAGTATATAACAGAGCGCTCATTTTTCTCTTCCACTAAGTTTGCCTGCCACCCATTTCCCACTTACAGTCATAAGTGAGAAAATACTAGATCAGAGGACCTAAGACGTCATTAGCACAGATGCATTAAGTAATAAGGAAAATCTTCCTAAGCAACTGTTCTGTTCAAGTTGCTTGAACAAATTTAGTATGCATTTTTACAATGCTGTGTATGTTTACTCCAGTTATAGTTCCCAATTCTATTGATTAGTATAAAAAAGGATATGTGTAAGTCAGTGGCCAGTGTGGGACCTACTACAAATATGAGTAATTGGAAAAGACCTACATAGTCGTTTATACGTAACTTGATAAAACCTCCAGGGAATGTTGTATTTCAACAAGGGATAAGCCTTAAATCACAGAAATGAATCCATAATATTACAAATTGATGTCTCAGTGAGCAAATGCAAGAAGATTGGTGCTATAAACAGCCTGTCCACTTTGTATAGAGCTGCAGTTGCTAGTCAGGTCTAGTATCCTCCTGACACAAGATAGCATCAGCTCGATTGGGACAAAAATGCTATAAATCTGCACATTGCCTTCTGGAATTTTGTACCACATTAAACCATCTGTTGGTGCCCTGGAGCACACCCACCTGCAAATTTCTCAATTAATGAGTTGTTTCATGGTTTCTGGAGAAGAGTGTCTGTTTACTGACAGTGCCTTGCCATTTAAAAAGGCTGCAAAAAATTAGTAGAGCTGAGAGAAGCAATGAATGTATCCTCTTTATACAGCCCAAAGCTCTGTGTTCAACATTTGTGTGAAAAGAAGATCTGATCATTTCAGAAGATGTGTGTTCTCTTCTCTTTAAATTTAGAACAGATATAAGGAAATTAATTTATACTTGAGATGAAAGCCCTCATTCTGTTGTAGAAGCTACCTCTTCTGTCTCTCATGAAAAGTGTAATTAAAAGGTTTTAAAAAATTATTAGATATTCCTCATCAGTAAAAAATTTACTAATGATTCATAGGAACAAGATGTATAATGGAGAAATCATCTTCTTGGGTTCTGTATGTACAAGGAACTTGACAACAGTTACTTATAAAGCAATAGGAGAAATGGTGAAGGGGAGAGAAATAAGGAGAGAAGAAAGAGGTAAGTAAGGGAATGAAGAGAAGGGAGAGACAGAAAAGAAGAAAGACAAATTGGACATAAATACTACAGAAAGGTAAACAAATAAAAGAAAATTTCCCCTTTATCAAAATCAACTACCTCAATATTTTTTTTGCAAAGTTAATGATATCTAACAAATTCTTCATGCAAAAGAATATTTAGATAGTAGGTTTATAAGAAATGTGCTTTTTTGTGGTGATGGAAGAATATAATCATAAACATTTATTTAATTGCATATTCACATCAGACTTCTCTATGTAATATATTCCAATAGCAAGATCAGCAAAATTTTCAGGTAATTGTTTAATAAAGGAGACATTTACAGCATCTTTTACTTCCATCAGGTTAATTTCTGTTTTAAAAATTAGATTTTTTTTTCATTTTGATTTTAGTTTATATGTTGAGCTATATGAGTTATCTTCTGCATGTAGATAGTTTTCCTAACACAATTTATTGAAGAGGCAATCTGGGTTGCAGTGAATAGCTTTGACCTTTTTGTCAGATAACTGAATGTCCCCTGGGTTGTTCTTACACCTCCTGTTTTGTTCTATGGTTCCACATGTCTGATTTGTGTCAGTATTATGCCGTTTTTATTACTGTAACTTTGTAACATAACTTGATAGCTACATTGTGATGCCTCTTACTTTTCTCTTGTTGCCCAAGATTGCATTTGGTCTTCAAGTTTCTTCTGAATCCATACGAATTTTGGGTTTGTTTTCTGTAGTTCTGTGAGAAATGCTGTTAGAATTTTGATTAGAATTGGAATTGCATTCAATCTATATTTCAATTTTGGTTGTATGGCCATTTTGATTATATTGGTTCTGCATAACTAAAAATATGTCATAATGTCCCATTTTCTGAGGTAACTTCCAGGCACCTTTTTCAGAATATTGTAGTTTTCATTATAGAAGTTTTTTACTTTTTTGTTTATATTAAGTCCTAAGTATTTTTTCTTGATGCTATTATACATAGTTTTGCTTTCTAAATTTCTTTCTCATTGAGTTTATTATTTATTTAGATGAATGAAAATGATTTTTTCATGTTGGATTTGTATTTTGTTACCTTGCTGGATTAGGTTATTACCTTTGTTCATCATTTTTTATTTATTTATTTTTTTAATTTAGAGGAGGAAAAGCAAAACAGAAAAAAGTAGAAATGATACAGACTTTCTAAGAGTATTTTTGTGGAAGTTTTGTGAGTCTTCTGTTTAGGGGATCATGTCATCTGCAGATAATGATAATTTGACTTCTTCATTCCCTGTACATATTCATTTTGTTTAGTCCCCTTGCCTAATTGCTCTGGCTAATGTTTCAAGTTAATTAGGTTAAACAGGAGGGATAATACTGGACAACCTTTTCTTCTTTCTGATGTTAGAGGAAAAACTTTCACTTTTTCATAATTTATATCATTTTGGCATAATTGCCTTTTATCAGATTGAACTAAGGCATTTCTGACACTATTGTTTTTTCAGAATTTTTATCATTAATGTTTGTTGGATGTTTCAAAAACGATTTCTGCCTGTCGTGTAATTGTTGGTTGTACTTTTGTTTATGCAACATATTACAATTATTGATTTGTATATGTTGTGTCATTCTTGTATTCCTGGAATGAAGCCTGTATAGCTATGTTATATAATCTTTCTGATGATTTTTTCTCTTTGAGGATTTTTGCTTCTAAGTTCACTAAAGACATTGGCCTATTGTTCTCTGTTTTGGTTGGGTCTTGGTCTAGTTTTGGAGTCAGGATAATGCTAGCTTCCAGAAATGACTTTGGGAGTACTTCTTCCCTCAGTATCAGCAGTGTTTGAGGAGCACTGGTGTTAGAACTTTCCTAAAGTTCTAGAATTCAGCAGTAAATTCATTGGCTAGTGGGCTCTTCCCCACTTAAAAAAATATTATTATTATTTTTTTAATTTTTGGGTTTCAGTGAAGACTCCATGGGAATCAACTACATGGTATGGAGTGATGGGGGACCAAATGTTGTGGTTGCTTCATGGTCCTGTCCTGGAATGTGACAATAATTCTCTGTTATTGAATTATTCATAGTTTTAGATCTTCTTTGTTAATTTTGGCTGTCCATGTGTGTCTAGAAATCTTTCCATTTCTTTTGAGTTGTCCAATTCATGGTTATACATGTTTGTGAAGTCACAGTTACTCTGTCCACTA
Source organism: Cavia porcellus (assembly GCF_034190915.1). Lineage (NCBI taxonomy): Eukaryota > Metazoa > Chordata > Mammalia > Rodentia > Caviidae > Cavia > Cavia porcellus. The sequence goes on from NW_026947501.1 coordinate 34,303,769, forward strand.
TGATTTCTACTTTTTAATTTCTATTTATTGGGGTCTTTTTTCCTTTATTTGGTATGATTGCCTAAAGGTTTTTCCAGTTTTGTTTATTCTTAAAAAGAATTAGCTCTTTGATTTATTGATTCTTTGGATTATTGTTGTTGTTGTTTTCAACTTTAGGAACAAAAGCTCCCACTAGCTCAGTGGCTGCCTCTGACCATGTGATTCGTGACTCTGGGAGGGTAATATTGGAAAGCCTAAAATGGAGTTGTTATGGAGTTGTTCTCTGGCTCAGTCTTAAACATCCTCTTCTCAAAATGTGTCAGGCACTGCATTGGATTTCTTTGTAACTCTAGCCCACTATTTCTGAGTCACTTTCAAAATAAAACACCATGCTTTTTTGTAATTTACACTGGCTGTGGGCTTTTCTTGAGGCTATCACTGCATGCCACATTTGTATTTTCTCTCTGGACTTCCAGCCTTCTGTGCTTGCCTCCTGGTTCCCAGTCATTGGCCTAACCCATCAGAGTATCTATTGACCTGTGCTAAGGAGAAATAAACTATACAGCAGGCTTAAATTGGCAGAGATTTCCAGCCACATAATTGAATTTATGGATGCAGACTCCATGAGAAGCAACTACATGGGTATGGAGTGATTGGGGACCAAATGTTGTGGTTGCTTCACGGTCCTGTCCTGGGATGCGGCAGTTGCTGCATCATCTCTGTAACCAAAGACACAATGACAATTTCATTTTCTCTGTACCAATTTGTTCTTTTCTTTTGCTGAATTTCTCTGGCTAATAGAATGCATAGAATGCTTCCAGTTTTTCCTTATTCAATATAATGCTAGCTATTTGTATTATAAGTGATTTTCATGTTGAAGCATTTTCTTTCTTTCATAGCTTACTCAGAGTGTGCTCGTGATATAACTGAATTTTATCAAAACTTTTCCTATGTAGAGATGATAACTTTTTTCTTCATTCTGTTGATGCAGTGTATTCCATGCATTGATTTGTATAGGTTGAACCATGTTTATATATCTAAGTGATGAATCCCACTCCGTTTTAGTTAAGCATATTTCACTGAGCATAATCTCTTGATGTATAAATTAAAACTTGTAATCATCAATTACTTATGTGAATTCAAATATAAACTATTTCAACAACATTAAAACATACTAACATTAGCATATTGAGGGAGCATCTACTTTTTCATTGTTATTGATCCATGTTTGCAGTACATGTTTTCACTCCTTATATGGAGTTTGAACATACACATAATACTTCTTAATCCTTCGTTTGATCTCCTCTCCCTTCCTTCATCCTTATTTGATCGCTTTGTCAAGTGAGAAAGTTCTATTTCCATACTTCCAGTTATCTTTTATTTTTCACTTCATTTATAATTTATTTTTTTCATATAAGAAAAACCATTGGATATTTAAGTTTATATATCTGACTTATTCCACATAGCATTTCACTCCCAAGGAGATGAGAGTTCAGTTGACAGGACAGGCTTTCATTCTTAGCTTATGTGATGTATTATCCTCAGAATTTCTCGGTCTCTGCCTCTCCCTTTCTCTCTCTGTATCACACATACAAACACATGTCATAGTTCAGTTCAGTTTGACTAACCTTCTTTTTCTTGCCTCATTGTGCAGTGCTGGCCCTGTGCAGAAGGCCTCACAGAGAGGAACTCATATTCAGTCATTTTCATATACTAGCATGAGTATGTCAGGATCCAGTGATTTAAACACTACCACAAATTGTGTTGAATTCATTCCACTCTCATTTATCTAATTATTTGGAAATCCGCCAGGGTACTCTTTTTCAAATCCCTACAGAGTTATTCACTACAACAAAACATTATCCTATATAAAGTTAACTAATCTATCCCAAGCCTCTAACTCACTTGTTAATTTGAGATAATAGATGAAGGACAGAGAGACTCTGTGATAGTTCTGCACAAGTGGATGTTCACTGTCTCACAAGAGACAGCCAAAGGCATTTCTATAATTTAAATACAGCATTGGGGCTCCCTTTAAAGTAAGGTATAGCTCCTCCTTCCAGAACATTAAGATGGTTGATAGGTACCACTATAAGGAGTTGGCATCAGAGAGTCATTAAACTTCTGGAATTTTATTAGAAAATTTGATTATGTTGTTCTTAGATAAAAACAGTACGTGTGTTGACAGCTACTCAACTAGCTGTCAATTTTGCACATATACCAACCTTACGGCCCTAACATATTTATATTGATTAATAGGTACAGTTATGTTTTTGTGCTACAAAGTGTGATGTCTGCTCAACACCATAATTCATGCACGCACATCCTCAACTGTCTAAAGGATATTAAATCTCCCTGTAAAGCTGTTCTCTTTAAGTAATTGACTTTTTTATTTATGCATTTGTTATGTCTGCTGCTTTCCTTCACTTTTATTCAACAGATCTCATCAATTCTTCGAGCTCTTTGATGCTATTATAATCTCTAATTTTTCTTATACAACTTTCCTTTGTTCTATGTAATTTAATTTAGGTTAGCTCTGAAAAACTATAAAAAGACAAAACCAAATAATAATACTTACTGATTATCTAATCCGAAGAGTTAAATAAAACTAATTTACTTAATTTGAAAAGGTAGAAGCCACTGTTTGAAAAATGGAGATGGCCCCATTCCTCAGTAATATCTGTTTTCTCAATTTTCATTGCTAAAGATGTTTTTATTGACTTACGTTATAGATATTCATATATGACTGCTTAAATCTCAGTGTCCTCAGTAAGTAGATTGTTTAAGAGTTCCAAGTAGGAAAACTAATCTCTTTCTGTGGAACTAAAATGTGTTTGGATTCTGTTTGACTGTGAAATGAACTTTTCAGAAGGTGATTACCTACCTGAAGTTGACAGTCATAGACAGACATGTGTAGTTTATATGATTTAACGAAAGACTTCTGTTGATTGTATGTGTGTGCACAAAGTTACTATTTCACTAAATCTGAGGAATAATCAAGGATTAAGTTTTTATTAGTGTATTTTGTAGTACCATAGTGATTACACTTTCATGAGGAACTGGTACATGCACAGATCACGTCAATTCTTTTTATATCTCTTCCTCTTTCTTATTTTTCTTTGCCCACAATCTCTTAGTCTGCTTCCCTTTTGCAAAATCTAATTTCCTGTTTCCTATTATCTTATATTTTTCTCTTTATTTTATTTTGGGATCTCATATAAGAGAAATAAGGCAGTCTTTAAGATTGTGTTTGAATTGACATTATGGCCTCAGTGTTGATCTATTTTCCTAAAAGTTGCTAAAGTTTACTCTTCTTTATGATAGCGCATCGCTTTGTTCTGCATAAAAATCACACTTTCTTAATTCATTCATCTGTTTATGGACATAAAGTCTATTTCCATGACTTAGTTATTACAAGTTGTGCTGCTATAAATGTTAATATGCATGAACAATTATAAAAAGTCTTTAACTCTTTGGGGTAATATACTTAGAAGAAGAATAACAAAGTCAAATGGAATTTCTAATTTGGATTCTTACAGTTTGCCTTAAGGGTTATTTCTGTTACTCCTATTTTTGAAATAAAATATTTTATATTTCAAATGGTGCTATTTCACTTTTTCTATGAAAAAGAAAACTTCAACATGGATGAATATATTTGTATATCTTTGAGGAGGTCAGAAGTGGATTTCAATATGGTTGGAAGGCCATGGGACAAAATATTCTCAATTTTACAAGCCAAAAGATAATGATGAGAGAAAACATGGTTGTTCTAGTTCATATATTTGTCCTGGTAACTGTCTACTGTGCATTACTTTCTTGGGAAATCTCCGGTCCTTTACACAACAAACTATAAATGGACTGTCTCCAGTTGAACTTTTAGTATAAGCACATAGCTGTAAATTGCACTTTTTACCTGCAGTGTAAGTATTTCAAAGGATCTTTTTGAATGTTGAAATTACAAATGAAAAATTTCAGTAATTTGTGTCCATAGTGCCTGCATTCCATTTGAATGGACTTGTTTATTCCTACACACTATTCTTACAGCATTCCCTTGCTTGCAACCACTTTTCATTCCTGTAAGTGCCCTTGTCCTTTAGGGAACTCCTTAGTAAACATAAAGCAGCTTTGTCCCTGAGAGCTGCAACCCTGATGCCCTTTCCCTCAGTGCCTAAGGCTATTCTTCCATCCTTGAAGGCAGTGAGAAAGAAGAGGAAACATGTGAGGGTGACACACTAGGTTCCCCTTCAAAAGAACATTGATCATAAAAGGAAGGGAGAGCCATTTCAACTGGCTATTTTTTCTTTTGCACAATGAGCTCAATATTAGATAATTTAATTATTATGAAACATGATGTTCTCTAAAACTGGGGACACTTTTTAAACAGATTATCCCTTCTAACTGATTCAATTCCAATTTCATTTCAGTTAAAAAATCTGTACTGATTTCACATAGGGATAAGATACTAAAATACAAACCAATGACATGAAAATGAAATGAAAATATTCATCTCTCGCAAAGACTTCACAGCCTAATCTATTTACCCAAATGCAAAAAGAAAATCACAAAGTCTCTAACACATTGAAAGAGGGAAATATATCTTTGGAATTTTATGGATAATACATAGTGAAAAAATTTTTAAGATGTAAGATTTAATATATGGAAGTTCGGTTAAATCAAACAACTTAGAAGAAGAAACAACTTAGAAATCAAACAACTAAACCTTTAATTCTTTAACAACACTGTCCTTTCCTCCTTCCTCCCAACTCACACCTACACCCACATTCACAATCTTCACTGTCCAAATAGGACCAAGTTGACTATTCTACCACAAGTCAATTTACTTAAAAATCTTGTTTACAAACTTGTTTACAATACATCTGGCCACCAGATGATTTCAATGGTAATGAAATATATTCAAAGTATATTCATACTCTTCCACCAGATGGTTTGTATTGTTCATATAAATAGCTCCTCTTTACTCAGTAAATGAATTTACAATCACTTTCTTCTTCTTCTTCTTCTTCTTCTTCTTCTTCTTCTTCTTCTTCTTCTTCTTCTTCTTCTCCTTCTCCTCCTCCTCCCCCTCCTCCCCTTCCTCCCCCTCCTCCCCTTCCTTCCCCTCCTTCCCCTCCCCCCCTCCTCCTCCCCCTCCTTCTTTTGCTGCTGCTGCTGCTGCTGTGGCTGCTTTTGATTCTGATTCTGCTTCTTAATGCATATTAACTATGTAAACAATGGATTTCATTGTGACATTTCTACATATGGATAAATTTTGTATATGACTTATCCATCCCCAACATTGTGTCTTACCTCCAGAAGTAAAAGTTGAGCTTCTTCCTTTGTAATATGCTGTACAAAACATTAATATTCATTCTGAACTCCTGTTCACACTTCTGAGATTTGAATCTCTGCAAACACAGAATACAAAATGTACATGAGAAAAATACCTAAGAAGGGTGAATACACAGATTCACAGTGCTTTTCTGGACCCCTACAGATGTGCGATCCATATAGTGAGAGAGGAGGAATAAGTTCTGGTATTCTGTTGCACAGCCGGGTTACTGTAGTTAACACTAATGATTTGTATGCTTCAAAATAGCTAGAAAAGAAGAATTTGAATGTTCTGAGCACAAAGAAATGTGTTTAAAGTGATGAATATGCTAATTACCCTGATTTTATCATTATATAATTTATATATGTATCAAAACACCACATTGTGTACCATAAAGGAGAATAATTATTATATGTCGATCAAAAAGAAATATAATACAAAAAAATTCTATGTTCACCAAAGCTAAAGCAGACTGAGAAACTTACAGTGTGAAGAAGCCAAGAAATCACGGCCTCCCACTTTACACAACCAGTAGGAGTGAGATATGGGGGCTGTTTCAGCTCACAGGGATCTACCTTCAACTATGTAAGGCAAATTACTGTGTTGTCAAGCTGCACAAGCAGACGTCTCTGCAGAGATTCAAAATATTCAAAGGAGATTCAGAAACTTCTCTCTATCATTTTATCCTTATTGATTCTGATCATATTCTGCCACTGAAACTTAGGGAAAGAGACCATCCCACCGCCATCTTGTATAGACATGCATTTAATTCTTTTTTAAAGAAACATTCAAAGTATGAATCTATTTGTTTTCTGAACGAGCCCAAAAGCATCCGACAGAAAAGATACACAGAAAAAAAAAAAAAAAAAAGAATGATTTAAATATTTACAAAATGAAAAGAGTCCCAAGACTAGAATGGTAAAATTATCTGTTTTAAGTATTTCCACTCCCTGTGGGCAGTTACTGCCACTGAGATTACTTCAACATTAGAGGGAGCCCCAGCTGTGAACAAGTAAGAACCCGCCCACTGACCCCTTACTGAATGAGACCTTATCTTGAATGATAGATTTTCACTGCAAAATGGAGAGGTTTCCTCCCCAAATTAAGTTATAACTTTGGATTATTCTGAGGAGACATTTTATTTAATGAGCTGAGAGTGGTGAGTGCCTTGACGTGACCAAAAAAACTGGATTTACCTGAGCTAGGTAAATTACACTCAGTCTTCTTGGGTTGTATTAAAGGAGTGAGGAGAACCTAGTGAACCTTAAATCAATACCTGAATAAATAGAAGGAAGCTACAATATTTTTATTATCGTATCTCATAAGTTGGCATTTTTATTTTTCAAACTTTTAAACAAGGTGATAAATTCTGGATGCTGAAATATATGCATTTATAACATTACTTAATTTTTAGTCTATTTTGAGAATTTTTTTGAGTTTTTAAATTTTTATATTTTTACATATTTGCAGGACATAGTGATTATATCCCTCATGAGGAACTGGTACATATAGACAACGCATGCATCTCAATTCTTTTTCTGCCCCCTTCCTATTGTTATAGCCTAGTTTTAACCCTTGTGCCTCATTAGAGTGAAGTCCCCCACCCCAGGGGGCTGGTACCAGTTACCTGATAAAGGAAAACTGTTTCCGGAGGCACTAGGGCAGGAGCTGTTACACTGGGCTCACCAAACTACCCATTTAGGGGGAACTAAACTTGTTTAATTGTTCAGAACTCGGTTTTTAATTCCAAAACTCTCCAAACTCACTGCCTCTTTGAGCTCCAGATGCCCACAGTGCTTGTTAGTCAACTCAGCCAAGAGCTCTACGCTGGAGACCACCCAACATGGAGGAATTGTTCCAGGAGAACATGGGGAAGTAGACTTCATGGACATGGTAAAGCCTGGTTTACAGGGGCACCACTATCTCTTGGTATTAGTAGACACCCTTCACTGGCTGGGTAGAGGCTTTCCCTACTAAGTCCAATTAGTGGTAGTTAAAAGGCTATTGCTTGAGAGCATACCTCGATTTGGCCTCCCACTCTCAATGGGGTCCGATAATGGCCCGGCTTTCATAGCCCGTCACCAAAAAGTTAGCCCACGCATTAAAGACTAATTAAAAAACTCCACTGTGCCTATCGGCCACAAAGTTCAGGGCAAGTAGAGCACATGAACCAGACCATCAAGGATAATTTAGCTAAATTGTCCTTGGAAGCTGGCGATAATTGGGTGAGCCTTCTTCTCTTTGCACTGTTAAGAGCTAGATGTACCCCATATGTTTCTGGAATTTCCCTCTTTGAAACCATGTTTGAGAGGGCCCCGCCATTGGTTCCAAGATTGTCAGAAGATAAACTAGCTGAAATAACTAATCAAGATCTCATTAAGCCCTGGCAGACTCTCCAACCCATGTTGACTTCTATCCACCAGCTGTTTAGACAAAAACACCCGGATCTGCCTTCAAAGATGCCTCTCATGGCACCGATCAAGCCAGGGACTCCAGACTTGGTGCAATGCCACCACCATGACTCCCTCGAACCCCGCTGGGAAGGACCTTTCACTGTGGTGCTCAGCACTCCCACCACCGTCAAGGTAGCAGGAAAGACTGCGTGGATTCACCATACCCATGTCAAACCATTGGAAGCAACTGACAGCGAGGAGTGTTCTCAACGGACTGTACAGCAGACTGGTAACCCCTTACAGTTAAAATTGACTAAAGCATAGTTAGATTGTGTCAGGCATGAACTGTTTTACCTTGCTTGCTTTGATTTTAATAACATTGATGCCGACCTTGCACGGCAGCTTTGGTCCCCTTGTAAGCAAAGAACAATTGTTAAGATCTTTGTATGGGAACCCCTGTGGTTGTGGAGGGGGCTATATTACTACAGGTAAAGACACCAACTGGGGGGAATTATACATACAGTAGGAAACAAGGATAGAGATTCTTTCCACACAAATGATAAATTGTATAATTGTACAATCTTGGGACAGATTGTGGGAACAAGTTAACATTCCTTGTTGCTATACCCTCAGTTACAGGAGGTTTGACTCAAAGGTCGATGTGTATGTTAAAGCCCTGCATGATACCTAACAAAGGCAGCCAGCCAGGGCCATGCCCTTAGAATTGTTCTTAGTATTCAGAAATGCATTCGTCTTGCTATGACTCTGTACAAGAATGTATAGGCATAGATAGCAAAACTTACTTCACTGCTGAGCTTATGAGGACACGGGTCGGAAGTGTAGGAGGTGATTGGTCCACCAATCCAACAGTAATAGGAAGTTCAAAGTATGCCTAAGCCTCATGTCTCAGCACGGTTGATAAATCAGTGTGCTGGAGCAGGGTGGCCCCTATACATGTGTCTGATGGGGACGGGAATGGCCCGCAAGATAAGATCAGAAAACTCATGGTTGAGGAACGGATCAAGCAGCTAATAAAAATAATGTTTCCCCAGATACATTACCACCCCTTGATGTTGCCTAAATCACATGGAGTTGATCTGGATGCTCAAATTTCTGATATTCTAGAGGCCACTCATAAAGCCTTAAATGCTTCCAATCCAACTTTGGCTGAAGATTGCTGGTTATGCATGGCACAGGGCTCCCCCAAGCCCCTTGTGATCCCCATCAATGTTTCTCTGACTACGCTGGAGGAACAAGATTACTTAAGTTGTAGTTCTGGTCCCCCCTTTAGAGTACAACCAGTAGGCTTCAAAGACTCTCTCTGTCTCCAAGGAGATTTTCATGATACCTCCAACACTGACATGCGGTTCATTGCATTTACTAATTGTAGTTCCATAGTTAACCAGACTACCTCCTTTTATCCAGCCGAAGGGCAAGTATTTATTTGTGGAGGAAATATGGCCTATACTTTCCTCCCAACTAACTGGACAGAGATATGTGTAACAGCTGTCCTGTTGCCTGATATAGAGATCCTACCCAGGGATGAGCCTGTCCCCATTCCTAGTTTAGATTACATTACAGACTGCTCAAAGAGGGCAATTCAATTTTTCCCTTTATTGGTAGGCCTAGGAATATCAGGAGCCTTAGGTATGGCGGCAGCAGGAGTAGGGGTTTCTGTCCAACTTTCCAACCAGATTGTTAGTGATGTGCAGGCAATATCTAGTACCATTCAGGTCATTCAAGACCAAATAGACTCATTGGCTGAAGTAGTTCTCCAAAACAGAAGGGGACTAGACCTCCTAACGGCAGAACAAGAAGGGATCTGTGCGGCATTGCAAGAATGATGCTGCTTTTATGTAAATAAGTCTGGCATTGTCTGAGATAAAATCAAGAGACTACAGGAAGACCTAGTTAAAATGAGGAGAGAGCTATTTAAAAGCATTTATGGAGTGTCTAAAATGAAAGCCTGCCCTATCTCCTGCCCTTGCTTGGACCATTGTTAGGAGTACTGCTCTTGGTCACAGTAGGTCCTTATATACTCAATAGAATAATTGCATATGCCAGACAACAAATGCAAGGCATAAAGTTGATGATGTTACACCAGCATGCCTACAAGTCCGTACCTCAAAATCCTTAAAAATTAGGTCAAAGATTTGACCTCAGTCACACCACCAGAGGAGAATGTATAGCCTAGTTCTAACCATTGCACCTCATTTCTGTTTTGTATGTGCCACTCAGCCCCCGCCTTCCCTTCCTATCTTTCTAGGTTAAGTTTCAATTTCCTGAGAAAGCTGTAAAAGCCTTAGGTATCAGTTTCCTGTAACTCCCTCCCTACCCCTCATCCAGCTATCTGTAATAAAATGCGCTGTTCTTTAAGACATGCTCTCCTTTGTAAAAATTGTAAAATCTTACCTAATTGATATGTTAACCATTGTTTCCCTCTACAAATAACAGATGTGGTGCTAAAATAAGCTAACAGGGGTTGTTAATTGCTGCTAGACTTTTCTATTATCCGCTGAGGAAACCAGGATGTCTTCTGGTCTAATTTAAGCTTGTTTGAAAGGTAACTTGCTTGTATGCAGGGAGACTTGCTTGTTAGCCCAACCCTTATCTGAACTTTGCTCTTCCCAATATAATCACCACATTCCTGTCCTGCAGTGTGCCCCAGCCCCCTCCTAGTATTGTGAGACCAGTAGCTGCTTGCGGTTTTACAAGATAAAGCCCTGACTTTTAGCTGTCAGGTGCACAGTCTCCAAATTGGATACCGGAGGCTGTGTCACCAGGCTTGGCCTAAAATAAAGCCTTTGCTCCCCGAATTTTAATTTCTTGCTTCCTTGGGTTTTATTCTGGGGTCTGAGCTACCACACCTATCTCCTTTCTCCCCTATGCTTCTACTTCTTGGTTCCTTTTCTATTTGCAAATTATATATTTCCCTGTTTCCTACTATCTGTCTTTCATTTTACTGTGTTTGTAGTCTGTGTTTCTCATATAAGAGAAAACATATAATACTTCAACTCTGTGTCTGATATACTTAATATAAAATAATCTATTTAACTATAATAATTACATATTTATGATTTCATGATTAAGCCTAGACCAGGTGACCCAAAGCACCCCCCCCACTTGCCATACTGGTTTATGGAAGATTCTGAACTCGTCACAATTTTAAATGAGAAATTATTTTACTTTTCCTCAAACTGCTTGGGAATTCTATGGAAACCCCTTTCCCATTGACATTTTATAGTTTTACCACAAGATTTCCATCTGGTCACATCAAATTTAGAGGATATCATTTCAGCTTCTAAATCCATCTCTGTTGATGTGTAGTTCTGACTGAACACACTTCTTCCCTCCTTTTATTGCAACTACACCTACCTGTATCCGTAGAAGTGCATAGTCTTTAAATGGGATGAAATTGAGAGATAATCTCTTCACCTATTGGACCTATCTCTTTTTCTTATGTTCTCTCTGCTTTTGGGGAAGGAAAAAGGAGAGGATAACTAATGTCTAAATAAGTCAACTTTTTTTTCTATGTCAGAAGAACTAGTTGAATGTATTGTATAATGATGGATACTTTGCGTTATTTTGGTGGGCTTGTGATTCCAGGTTCTGACCTTAAAGATATGATTCCATTTTTTTCTCAGTTTATGTTGCAAAGAAAAATCCAGCTCACAACAACAACAAAAAAAAAAAAAAAAAAAAAAACTGCTCCAGTTTCCTTGCATAAAGTAGAGTTTCACATAGTACATACTAAAACAAAACAAAGCAGAAAGAAGAAATTATTACTTTGCTGTGATTGGTTTCAATGTGCCAGCAAATGACAGTGACCCAGCCACAGAGTGGTTGTATCTGAACACGGTTACCACTCATTTCTGTCTTCCTGCCTTCTTATGTCTTACAGACAAGTCCCAAGGGGGAACAAAGATAGACAGCAAAGATTATACAGCGCTACCTTTTTCATATGCCCTTTCATTCACTGGGTACTTTTGCTTGTTGATTGATTTGTTTGTTTGTTTTTTAATGAAAGGCAGGCAGCTCTAGTCCAGCAAACTCCAACCTTGTGCAGTTGACATTGGGAAAATGCACGTATCAGCCTCCTCAACAACAATGCACTTTTCACCTACCAGTGCTCCCTCCCTTACCTACTTTATCTTTCTGTGCCTCCGGGGTTTGGGGACTGAAAGACAACAGAGGACACTGAAAAGCCCTGGTTTGTCACGGTATAACATGTGATTACGTTCTGTTTTGGGGAGAAACCTATTTGTCATTTTCTATCTAAAATCATAAATATAGGAAGAATAACCTTCCTTTGAGAATCAAAACACACACACACACACACACACACACACACACACACACACACACACACCATGTTTGACTTCATCCTAAGTACCATATTTACATGAATTGAGGGAAAATTGAGTAACATGAATGAAAAAAAGAAAAACACATGATTTTCTAAACTTAGTGACTCAGTAAATATTGTCAAGGTTTTTTGTTTCTTTGCATTTCAAATATTGGGAATGTAGCATCCTGCTGTCCTCTTAAAAAACATAGGTGCCAGAAAAAATGCCATTCTATGAAGTAGCACAGATCTAGTGATAATCAGGATCTATAGACTTGCAGTGTCAAAGGAGGAAATAACAGGAAAAATGGATGATAAACTGTAAGCTTCGGAGGAAGCCAACTTTTATACATGTCTGCTGTATTCTATACCACCTGCTGTGTCTGTCTGCTCGGATCCAAATACTGTTTACACAGCTATACAAATTTAGAATTTGCCCAAGAAATATTCTTATTAGATCATTTTAAGAGAAAAAAATTAGGTAAAGAAATTGAAAGCTTATGATTACATCATTTCTGATTGATACTCATTTTTATAATAAATAATTTATGCCAGTTTCTTATGTATGTGCTTTACATATACAAGCACAGTGCAACGTGTTTGAAGAAAGAATCTCCTTATTTTTTATGTACTATTGGCCTGAGCATCACTCAGGAGGCAACAAGGACTCAAAAAAGCTCTATGCAGCAGCTAGGAGGTAAATTAACAGTTACCTTTTTAAATTTCTAAAGATTTTTATTATTATGCCTATTTTGATCTGTCTCATCTTGCTTTTTCTGGTTCTAAGTTAATTGCTTTGATTTTTTTTTTTTTTTTTTTTTTTTTTTTGCTACTGGGCATTGAACTCAGAACTTCATACTTCCCAGGCAGGTATGTGATGCTGAGCTATATCTGTGGCCTGTTATTCTTATGTTGCAGATAGGAAACATTCATGTATTATGTGAAAAAAAGTAAAACGGTTTATGTTTTGTTTGATAACCAAATGTCTAGGGAAGTAACTCAAAATAAAAGATCTAATTTTAAGTAAATTTAAAGAGGTACTGGACCAAAAATTGAAAGACCATGACTTCCACCCTTAGAATCCGTAAAAATGGGCAATTAATTACCCATGATGTTGAATTTTTGCTGCTGTTGTTAAATGAGACCATTTTTCCTGCTGATTATTTAATCTTTCAACTTATGTCCTCCCTTCTCAGGCATCCTGAAGAGCCCAGTATAAGGACAGCATCACATTCGTGCTTTCACACTCTAAACTGTTTGCTCAGAGCCTCTTCTGAGTAAGCGTTCTCAATTGAACATTTAAAGAATCCACAGACATACAACGAAGCAATTGCTCTCTAAGGAGGAGGGAAAGAAGTGAATCAATGTGGCTCTTCATTTGTATAACCCAAAGAAGTCAGAATTGTAGAAATTTCAGGCTCTATATCAGGTTACACAAGCAACATGGTGCCTCTTCACCTCCTCATTCTGCTGGGATGGGGACGTGGACCGCCTGTGTAATGTACCTCAACTTATTCTTGTGTAGCACAGACAGTAACATAATATTTTATGTTAAAAGACAATGCAGTTTTTAAATTGAAAGACAAAACTTTCTTAGTTTTAAAAATTGGATATGAGTAATTTGCTTTTTTATTTTCTCTCTCTTACATTTATATTCTAAGTAAAAACCTGAGAGTTCAGGGTGCTACCGCAGTAGTCTCCCTAACGTTGGGTCCCCTTGGTTTAAATGGCCATCTGGGTGCTCAATGATTGAGGTAAATCTCATCTGTCACACTCTGATCATTCACACTCTGTCCTACTATGGTTGAACTTTGCAGCAATTAATCACATAGTTTAAAGATTGTGCTGAAGTGTCTGAGGTCAGTTGAGCTTATTCTGTTTGTGAATATTTTTTCTCTTCATGCTAACTAATTTATACTGTACAGTACTTTCTCAAATTTTCAGTTCAGTATTTTAATCACTCTTCACTGGAGAGTTTCTAAATTCTTTCAAACTGTGATCCTCTTAGAACTGTGATTCTTCTTTATTTCAAGGAATTTTAATTTATCTGTTTTTGCGTAACTTGTGCATATCATGTCTTTACCACAAAGTACAGAATCTATTTAGCTTTAGACATTAACATTTAGTACTGAAATATTTACTACTTTGTTTGACAAATGAAATATTTCGTGCTTTGACAAATATTCTTTGTTTTACTGTATTAATTTATAAATTTCACATCTCTCTCTTTGCTTATAATTTCCAAAGCTTAATTTTATTGATTTTTTACCAGTTTTTTTTGTTTCAAATATTAATTTATGGGTTTCATCCAATACTGCTTTATTTTTTCATTCAACTTAGTCTAGCTTGTCTCTAAAAATCATGGGTTCACGACCAATGTAACAGTGTCAAAGGTGGGGCCTATTTAGGAGGTGTTTAAATCACAAGAGCTTTGCTTTCATGAATGGATTAATTCTGCTATAAAAAGGGTGGTTGGAGTAATTACTCTGAAAGGCCATGGGTTCTCCTCTCTGAAAGGTATACTACCCAAATTGCCATCTTGGAATCATAGAAATTGAGCCCTAATAAATGGGTGACTTGATTTTGGATTGTCAGCTTGGAGGAGTCTGATGAATTGTTTCTGTTCTCTATAAATCATCTAGTCTCAGATATTCTGCTAAGCTTCACAAAATGAACTGATGTAAATATTCTGTCTGCTAAGGCATGACCCTTCTGACTTGATTACCTACTAGAAATATCTGACATTCTCATTATATTTGCTGAAGATGTGGGTGTATTAGTTTTTAAATTTTTCATATCTTCCATAAAGGGACTCTAATGGCATGAGGCTCTCCTTTATACACATCTGCTAAATACAACTAAACACATGCAAGTTCTGGTGATGAGATTGTATGTTCCAGGGTTTCACTTCTTTAGACACCTTTGACCACTTGGCACAATGCAGTTTGCTGCTCACTGTTCTACTGTGGAAATGTACATTCTTGTTTTTAGAAGAGTCTATTTATGCTAAAGTTGTTGTATTATTTAATGCTGTTGGGTGATGCCCTCAGCAGTTAGAATTTCACACAGAATGACCTGTGAATATCTTATCTCAGCGCAGTGTCTGTGGACTGTGCCTATCAAGTTCAACAATAGCAACAGTGTCACCAATAAAAAGGTTCTGAGGGACACTTTCCTCATTATATACCACCTCTATGTTGGCATCTTTTTTTTAGTTAGCTAAGGAACATTTTGGGTATCTACCATAAAATTAACTCCATAAGTTATGCACAGTATATATAGTAAGTGCCAAACATGATTTAGACACTTAGAGATTAATCTTTATTCAAAATTTCAGAAGAAATTATCCTTTTAGCCTCGTGCTTAACATGTAGTGAAAAATATCAGCAGTTCAAGACAAGAAGTCAGTGGAGAAAATGTCAAAAAAGAAAGAGGCAAAACATTTTCTAAGAAGTAATAAAAGACTGATTCATTTGGAGCAAAGAGGCTATATAAAAATAAATGACTTGCAGAGACTTTTCTTATTTCTTTTTAAGAAATTGGAACACATTTTTATGGCCAAAAAAAAAAAATCTTGGTTCTATTTTGATCTTTGTGGGTCTGAACCAATTCTGACACTAATGTGGGTGGTCTGTCTCAATTTAATGCAACCCTTTCACAGTGCTGGAACCTGCATACTCTAGCCACATTTTTAAAAAAAGAGTTTCATTTTGAAATCTGATTTAATCCCTAAAACATGTTCACCACAGGGTCATAACTTGTATGTCTTGCTTCCCAGCTGCTCTGATTTGAATGTGGTGATGTTTGCTGGTATGAATCACAGGTAGTACATGCATGATTACCCCATCAGGCACTATGGACATTTCTTTTGGGTGTTTTGTACTGATGTGACAGGTACTATCAGTATTTCAAGCTGGCAGGGAGGTGTTAAAATTGAGTATACAGGGTGTTCAGCAGTATTTAATCCCCAACTTTCAGATGAGGGATATGAGACCCAGATTTACTTGTAAGAACTGCATCGTGAAGAATTATCTCCTGATTCCTCTTTTATTATTTGACAAAACAAAATAAAACAAAACAAAATTCCCATGTCTGCATAGTCTATGTTAGAATATTTGCTGTAAGATTCTTTGAACAGAAAATTGGTCTCTATATTCTGTTCTCATCAACTTGTATTCATGTATACTTCATCAACCACAGGATTTCCTGAAAGCAGTGTACAGTAACACCAGAAAAGGATACTCTTCCAAAAAAGTACATCATGCAGAAAACTAGTTCATAATTACCAAGCACGTGCCTGGTATCTGTATTCAATGTGTTTGTAACAACCCGTCCTACTTTCCTGACTACTCTATAACTTGCTAGAATTCTATGATTTCTTCTTCAGCAATGGTAACATCTATGAAAAATGGTAAGATCATAGGGAAATTTAACATTAACCTAAATGTTGCCAAAGTTTGAACCTTTTACTGACTTTTTTTTTTTACTTAAAGAGAAAAAAGAGAAAAACAAAGCAAAAAAACCAAAGCAGTAAAAGGGTACAAGAAGTACAGAATTTCAAGAAAAAAAAATATACAGTAAGAAATCACTAGTTAATAGATTACATATTGTTATTTTAGAAACAGTTGTTCAAATTACAAAGTTAAAGCATACAAAGTGGACATTCATACAGTGAGATTACAGACAGTTCTGTTCAATGATCCAACAAAAAAACGCAGTAATGTGGTTTTCCATCCTACACACTTAAGTATACATGCAGTTATATCCTATAGGCTACTTTCTTTTCCTCTCTTTTTTATAATAACATTTATTACTCCCATAGTCCTTATTACTTTTTTTGAAAAGAATAAAACCAAATGTGACAAAGCAAAACAGAGTCAGAACAGAAGGATGGACATAGTATATGATGCAAAAATAGAATACCAGGTGATCAAAAATGATTACCATTATGCCTCTTGCTATCTTTAAAAGAGTTGCCCATATCATCAGGTATAATAGAATTGAACAAAGCAGTCCAGAACAAGACCAATAAAACCTACACTGGAGACCTTACAGGACTTCAAAAGAAGATAGTAGTCAAACCATAATGGGCATCATAGTAAATCTTATTGCCTTCAAAGAGGTTGCCTATACCCTCAAACTTGATACTATCATACAAAACAGAATATAGTAAAATCAGACAGAACAAGATGCGGAGAGAAATACTGGGGTTCAAATCAGGATAACAGGAAAACAAAAAAGCTACTGACCCTTTTTTGACAAAGATTACATATAAGGATAGAGAAGAGATTTTGGCATGCCCTATTGGAGCCTGATTCATTTATGACCACTCTGCCCTCTAGCCTGTTAGAAAAAAGTGAGGTGATGTTAAGGTGTGCCTTTGGAAATGCCAGCCTGATTCCTTTAACCACAGCTCTTTCCAGAAGTAGTTCAGTTAAATTCAAGAACTCACAAGTATTCAGGGAAACGTTTTCAACATAAAATCCCAGTTGTCCTAGGGTTCTGCCCTGTTCTTAGTACTCTGGAAATCTGAAATAGTCTTGAATTAAAACAACTCACACTTGCATGTGACTAAAAGTACAAGAAACAATGATGATAATTATAATGATGTTGTCCAGAATAAGAGGAAATATGCGGCCCTCGCCAGAAATCTAACACATTTATACTATATCTAAAAGTCTAAAGAAAACAGTATCTTCATGTATGAAGACAGTGAAGGGTGCAACTGAGTCAACTCATGATATGAGAAGGGTAAAAAGGAAAACATAAATATTTACATATCATATTTTGAAGCATAAAATATTAGCAGCCCCTTATTTACTGTGTTTGACTTCTAAATTTAATCTCACATGATCTGACACATATGGGCATCCTCCATCCCGGTTCAGTGAAATGAAAAACAGCTAATTATTGGCCTTCATTTTATAATTCTAAACACATTTAACTCATTCTTATAGGTTAGAGACTTAGACAACTAATTTCTTAAAAATACAGCACATAAAAACATGTTTACAACTCTGTGAATGTGATCACTGAATACACGTCCAATTCATAGCTTTGGTTAAGTCTGAGTTTAATGAGTCAGTACTGTGTAAGACCATAAAATATGTCCATTTCTTCCTGGGTAAACCAGAATCTTTTACTCATTCATTCACTCATCCATTCAGCAAGTGTTTATTGAATGGCTACTGTGTTCCACACACTGTTCCAGAAACTGAAGTATGAAGTTTGTGGCAGTAAACAAGAGTCTAAAATTCTAGGCAATCTTAGTAAAAAAATTTGAGTATCAAAATAATGTAGTATATTAAGATGAGATGCATGTAATGGAAATCTTTAAAAGGATAATAAAGAGTCCAGCAGGAAGACTCTCTCTTTTCAAAAAGAGAGAGTAAGGAAGAAAAATCTAGGAAGTAGCAAAACACATACATCACTTAATTTTTCTCAGAAATTTGTAGGCTTGTTGGCTGACTATAGTGTTTAATATAAACAACTTGTATTTATTAGAATCAGGCAAGGAAACAATCTCAAAGATTATTTGGTGACAGTATTGATGTGCTAATAATTAACTTTCCTGAGCACCTACTTGCAGTAAACACAGCTAAATCATTTTGCATGAATTATTTCATGAAAGCTCTGTGAGGTACTTAATGGCACTTCACTGATCCTAAAGATCAGGAAAATGGGTGAAAGGGGAAACAATTTTCCAAGTTACACACAGTGAAAGAGTTCAGATTTGAGTCCCGTCTTTAAATGCAAATCCGTAATTTTAATCTTTATTTAAAAATGCAATTTTTAAATTCGACATAAATTCCAGGGCAGGAAATTTTTAAGTGCTTTACTTATATTAAGTCATGTTAATTCTTAAATTAGTTGCTTTCATAAACAATGAAATATTTTTTAGAACTTTATGATAGTCTGAATAATGGCTTCCCTAAAATATGCATGTTCTAGTCTGCAAAATCATAAATGTTAGGGACCTTGCAGATTGTATTAAATTAAAGATCTTGCAGTGGGGAGTTTATTCTGAATTATCTGCAAGAAGTCAATGTAGTCACACAGGTCATTATAAGACAGAAGCAGCAAGGTCAGGTACAGAGAAGACAATGAGAAGATAGAAGCAAAGGTTAAGTGACATGGGACCATGGTCCCAGAAATGCCATTCTCAAACATCCTCAGGACTATGAAAGGCAAAGGGGCAGATCTTTTCTCCCCTAGATTTTCCAGAGTAAGCAAAGCCTCACCAACCCATTGCGAACTTCCGATATTAATGACTATGAGATAATAAATATGAGTTGTAAAGCACTCATTTGTTCAGTCAGTTTTAATCACAAAAAAGGAAACTCTTGTGGATTTTACTGCATTGACATTGGGTGCTGCTACCTATGAGATATATGCATAATCTAAAATTGACTCCCAGGCAGGTGATAGCACCTGCACCTGCCTGGCAAGTGCAAGGTCATGAGTTCAGTTGCTAGTACCAAAAATAAATAAATAATTAATAAAACAAAATAAATTCTGGATTTGGGTAATGGTTAGTGGTAGGAAGAATTTTGAAGAGAAGAATTCAAATGATTTTGTTTACTTTACATATTCTGTGAAAAGGCATGAGGTTACTAATTGCTTTTCCAGTGTGATGGCTTCAAAAAGAAAGAACACAACAAAGAAAATCCATATTGTCTTCAAACATTTAAATTGTTGCAAAGACATTGAAAAGATTGCTGGCTTGGACTAATAAGAAAACACAAAATACATGATTAAAATGCAGGAAAAGGGATACGTGTTATGCAGAGGAAGAAATCTGGTTCAACTGTGCCTTTCACTTATGTATAAAGGACATCTTTAAATTGATGAACTTGCATATCTGGGTGAGAAAATTTTCAAACAAAATATTTGAAGGAAAGTCATGTTTCTCCATCCTTCTTATGCTAAATGGGAATTTTAAAAAAGAGAATTCAAGAAATAAATAATAAGCCAAAGGAACCAAGACCTGGTGTCTTAGGAAACTGTTTTGGTCTAGGAACATTGTAAACCAGGCCAAACGTAAGAAATTCACTGTCAGAAAACCATATTCTGAAGGGAAAACCATTTTTCAATCTCATTGATTTTTCAATCTCAAATTTTGTTAGTTCCTTGAAAGAATCAAAAGCTTAAAGTATTTAGTCCAATGAAGAAATCTGAAGAAATTAGGCTTGTGACACACAGATCCTCTCACCCGTCTCTGCTGGAGACAAAAATACAGATGGGATTACAGTGCTTAGAAAAGTTTTGTACAGGAGACTCTTGTTTTAGGCTGTATTTTATGCATAAGATCAGAGTCAACAATCTACGAGTGAATCAAAAAGCAAGGGTATTTAGGATGTTTACTTTTTGTTTTTATTTATACATTTCAAAACATGACAGAGAATAAATTTGATGGTTGCTTGCAAAGAAAAAAATCATTTGGAGATTTTTTAAAATGTAAACGTAAGAGGTAAAGCAGAGAAAGCAGACAATGAATATTTCTCTATATAGCCTAATATTAAAGTTCTAGTAGTATAAAGATGAATATATGTGTGGAAGGATTTCTTTCAGGAAGGAATTTACTTGTTTCGGGAAGGAAGTGATATTTAAGCTTACTCTTACAGACGGGTGTTGCATGCTCAGTAAAATGAGGAAGGAATAAGTAACAAGGAAAAAACTTCATAGTAAAAGGCTTAAATACATATTGGAACCAGGAGCATTATGTTAGATAGGTAAATGATACAGAGAATATATTGAAGATGAAGTGTAAATTTTCATTTTCTATTGAGGATGAAGTGTAAATATTCATTTTCTGTTTGAATAGCAGTAAGGAATCAATGAAAAAATCGGCTTATTGAAGGTTTATTATACACACATTTACCGTTGTGTTTGCATTTAAGCTACAAAAAGCCTATCTTTTATATTTTATGAGACAGCATGTTAATTAGATTAATAAATTACTATATTAACCAACGTAAAGAAAAGTATGTAGTCTTTTTACAACCACAAACACATATTCAGTTATTTTTGTGTGATGCAAATTTAAATTCATGTGTGTTTGTGCTATGAACTTCTGTAAGTGTTCCAAGTGTATTCATAAAATAGAAATAACTAGGATGAGAACTTCTCTAGAGTAAACCAGTCAGCAAGGTAGGTATATCCAGATGTCATACTTGCAGTATTTATTTCCTTTTGTAATGTTCCAGTTAAAGTCTTCCTCTTCTTGTCTGGCTTAGGTTAGTTATTTTCTTAAAGATTTCTCTTTGTCTAACTATTTTATAATTGCTGTGTTGTTTTTCAAAAACAAAAACGTGTAAGATTTTGAGACATTTTAAAGTAATGAAACTCAACTAGTTAAAAGGAAATAATAAGATCATTAAAGCTTTGTTTTCCTTTTGGGATAAAAGCATTATTCTGCTTTAAAATATACTAATTAAGTTGGTTTCAGATCCTTTAGGAGTTCATATCTGAATAATTTGGCTTCATGGTCTTTGGTTTTTGCTTTTTAGCTCACGTCTGTTAAGTGGAGTGGGTCACGTCAGGCTTCATCTGCTGTCTTTACCTAATATAGATATTCTATGACTACAACCTTAGTTTTTTTTACTGCTTGGTATGTATTGTATTTATTTCTGATAGTGATTTTCAGCATGGTTAGAGAGGCAGGAAATAAAAAATAAAAGTAGCCTTTATTCTAAGAATGCAGAGAGATCCCCATGACCACAGGAGTCTGGCTTTTCTGCCTGACATGTGGTGTGGGGGGCATACATACAGTTTTGGTTTGAGGTGGTACCTAAAGGGACCATTACTGATGCCTCAGTAGCCCACTGGAATTCATTTTGCATGACAGGTAAATTGCCCAAGGACGGGGAAGGTGACCTCAAGGTACACTTCCCTTGGTCCTGCCTCTCACTGCTGTAGTATCCTACCTAGGACAAGTTCCTTTCAATTTCTATTTCTCTTTTTGGCTGATTTTATTCTATTAGAATGTTCTCTACTTCCATTTCCCTAATAAAAGTACATTCACAAAAGTAACTTTCTTAAATTGTCCTTGATTTTGTGTGTTCTTTTAAACTTCACGTGGAAAATTATCAGGCATATTAACACATTTCTAATGTGAGTATTCTTATAAATTGTATGGGTCCCAAATTTAAGATTTTCAAAATATTCCCTCACTATGAATACATACTCTTTAAGTAAAATGCTATATATGTGGCATGCATAAAAGATAAAGCAATCAAATAAAATTGAAAAAATAGCAAACATGATCGTAGCCATCCATGCTCATTCCTCTACCATTATAGGACACTGGATTTTTAAAAAGCAAATTAATTTTTAATAGATTAGCTTCAAACAAAGATAAAGAAATATTCAAGCAAGATGTTAAAATGAAAGATGTTAAGGCCAAAGAATTAAGTATATTTGTCCATGATATGCTCACTTACTACACTCTTAGACTTAGAGGTCTTGATAGGCCCAACAAAGTTAGATATCCTAGTAAATTACCCATTTCCCATCTGAATAAAGACATCACTTCTTCTCCATCAAGGCAAAAGGAATATAGAAGGTGAGTAGCTATTATACTTCTTGCTTTGAAATTACTGTCCCTACATTAAAAGAAATAAAAAAAAATCCTTCTTCCCTCTAGAAAATGTAAAAGGTGATCTTACTGTGTTTGACATATATGAAAAATTATTTTCTGTGACAAATGAAAACTATAGTCACAGCAGTCACAAACTTCTGCATGTGACCAACAGAGAATAACCACTAAATTTGCTTTTTACTTTGAAAAATGGAAACAACACCAAAAGACAAAACAATGCATACAACAAAACAAAAATCAGGCAAAACTCTGTGGAAGACTGTATTTTAAGCACTGAACAGCACGTAGTAAATGACAGTTCACACTGAAAGAAAGGAAGCACAGCGGAGAGGTATTTGATCCCCCTAGATTACTGACTACAGGCTTTGTGGGAGCCTCAGAGGGTCAAAATAATTAAAACTCACTGGACAAAATACTGACCATGGAGCAGCAAAAATAGATTGGGAGGTTTGCAGATCCCTTGAAGTTCATGCTTAATGATGAAGCTGAGGAGAGATAAGGAAATAGATAGCCACATACTACCAGAGATCTGGGGCAGACCTACTCCAACAGATTAAATGAAACAATTCTCATGTGTTACACAAAATTTTCTCACAAGCCAGAAGGGAATGGGCTATAATTTATGAACACAAAATGAAATAAGGATTTATAAGGAAACTGCCTCAGTAATACAGCCAAGACCTTCTTAGATTAAAGGAGCCCTAATCCTACCTAAAAACATATTTTTTAATCATAAAAAACTAAATGATCACAAGTAAGTTTACATCTCAGAATTAAGCTCAGGAGTTTTGAATAGGAAATAGAATTGTCTGGACCCAACAAAATCAAATTTACAATACCTGGTACCCAACTAAATATTAAGCTTCAAATAGGCAGGGAAATGCAGTTCATATTAGGGAGGGGAAAAAAAGTAATGAGAACTGGAAAACTGACACAAAGTTTAGAATTATCAAATAAGTCATTGAATAATAACCACTGAATTTCATTTTTTAAGAAAAATGTGATTATGTTAGGTAAAATAGGGATAAATTTAAAGAAATGTGAACCTAACTTGCAAGTTGAAACACACACACACACACACACACACACAATGTTCAGTATCAGAAATACATGGGATAGTGAAAATGGAAAATTAGACATTATAGAAAAAAAAAAAGAATAAAGACATTGAACATGAAAATTAAGCATTAGGGAACTCCAAGCTAGATTTTAAAAATTAAGAAAAATAAAGATTAAAAAGATAAAGGTAGAATGATTAAAATGTGAAACAACTTCACAAAATTTAATATACAAATAAGAGCTACTAATGGCAGAAAAAGGGAGGTCAAATTAAAACTCTTCAGTAATAATTCAGGACTAAAACCCGAATTTTATTAGAAGCATAAGTCATCCTGTTAAGTTCAAGGGGCTGTGGTCACATTCTTGAAGGGAAAAAAAATTACAAAAAAAGGAATAGATCGATTTTTTTCCTAGGAAAAATGTATATAATTTATAGTCACATAGCAAAAATATAAGACTAAATGATATTTTATTTACAGTCAAATAATGTAACAATGACAATAGAGTACTTTTGGAAACGTTATGAGTAGCAAAATAGGGACAAAATATATTTGCAACAGGAAAGGAGAAAAAGAACTTAACAAAAACATTTTTCAAAGTGAAATTCCAAAGCAAAGAGTTTTCAGGACATAATGAAGTTGAAAGAATTTATCACCAGTACACCTGTACTTTGAAAATATTGTAGCAGTGCTTTCAGACAAAACGAAAATATTCCATGAAAATCTGTATCTAAAGAAAAAAATTAAGAGCACTAAAAATGATAAATGAGTGGAAAACTAAAAAAAATGATATTCTATATTTCTTTCAAAATCTCTTTAATGATAGCATTTAAAGTCAAGACAAGGACAATGCAATTCATATTTATTAAAGTGTGTTATAATTATATAACAAATGTCAAAATGAAAAGTATAATTATGCATATGTGTGAGGTAGTTGTGATACAGGGGAATGAAATGACAAACCTACTATGCCCATGAGTTTGTGTTTTCTAAAATCAAAGGATGAATTTTAGAAGCCATGGAGGTACAAGTAGAGTATATTTATTGAGAGAAAGAGAGTTTCCTTCTGAGAGAGACAGAAGGAGGTCTCGAGCCAGTTGCCAAGGACTGCTTTTTCCAGCAACATTTATAGAGTAAAACCATGAGTTCAAGGTGGGGAGCGGGAGACTGTGAACTCACAAGGCAGATGGCCATAAGGTGGGACATAACAATAGTTAGCCAATAAAATCAATAGTTCAGGTAAAAGTATTTACATTAGGGACAAATGAGGAAGTGAGTTGTAGAAAGCCAGCATTCTTACACAGCTGTGACTCTTTCCTAGGGGGATGGGAAATACTTAGAGTACCAATTCCAGAATATTGGTGTATTAGGTCTTTGTCTTGAGACCTGGCCCACAGTAGGAGGCATCAGCTTTTCTGGCAGCTGCCAGGTGTTTTCACTGGCTTCATTGAGGACCTAGCCTTATCTTGCTGTCTATAATGTTTCTAGCTAGCTCAGCTGCCTGCAACAGTTATAATACACATAAATTTATTATCATTAATTGAAGCCTAACTGTGAAAAGAGATAAATATTCAGCTTCAACACTAAAGTAAGTGGTAAAGAACAGTTATGGTTCATAAGTCAATATAGGAGATAAAATATAATTAGCAGAAATATGCACACCTCATACAAAAGATGTCAGAAAAACATAAGTAGAAAATAAAAGATCATTTAAAAATAACAGGACAAATAGAATAACAAAGTATACTTGAACTAAACTATACTAGTAGCTTCCTTCAAATATGCTAAAGATAATAAATTCGCTTCCTTCAAAATATCATAATTAGGCTAAAGTGTTATGAATTGTATCTACATCGTCCACCTCCTCAAGCCTCATGCACTCATAGGTGGTGGTCTTTTAGAGATAACTGGATCTAGGTTGTGTGATTATTGAATAAAGGAATATGATAACTAAATTAGTCCTCTGATTGCTTTAGGTCTGGATGTGGAACAAGGGAAGGCTCAACCTGAGTATAGCAGGCACCAATCAATAGGCTTCTAGCCTGGATGGAGTCTTAGAGAAAGTCACTTCTGCCACGCCGGTTTTGCTATGTTGCCCTGCGTTAGAGCCAGCATACTATCACTGAAACCTCTGCAAAACATCAGCTGAAGGAGTCCTCGCTTCTTTTAACATGTGAATGTCAGTTATTTTGTCCCCAAAACATGAAAGTAATGAGGACCAAAAGGATGGGAGACGGTACCACGTAGCGGTTAAAATAAAATAAAGGCAGATGGGATACTTATTTAAATATCAGATGAAAGTAATTTCATAAAGAAGAATATTACCAGGGATTAACGGGAATATTTCTTTTTGAAAATTGAGTTAAATTTATAAAGGGAATGTAATGCTACATATTTATGTTAAAGTACCAGCACTTTAAGATATGGAACGAAAGCTTAAGAATGAAGAAGTACACAATTCTACTATTTTGTTCAGCCTTTTTCACATTTTATTATCAATAATTGAAAGAGGTAGATTGAAGATATTGAAGACTTTTAAATACAATTTAAAGCATAAATAATATTCAACGTTTGGAAATATGTTAAACTGTACATGAGATACTACTTAATGTCAGTGCAGCTAAATTAGAAATTACTAAGAGATCTCTGGAAATGTTTATAAAATTAATAAGCTTATAATAAGACTGAATAAAGAAAAAATTAAAAGAGAAATTATAAATAGCCATAACAAGAATCCCAATAAAACTAAACCTATTAAATTTCTCTTGTATCAAAGGAAACCATATCTTTGAATGAAATTTGTGTCTGCTGAAAAAAATATAAATATATATATATATTTGAAAAAGTTCTATCATGTAAATTTTCTCTATAAAACTTACAGAATGGGGAGTTGCTGAAATGAGTGGAAGAATTATGAATTATCATATTTAAAAAGAAGACAATAAGTCAAGGATAGTTCTTTGACAAATCGATAAGATTCTAGTAAGACTTACAAAGAGTGACAGAAAGAGAAATTACAACAACATGAATGAGATAGTGAAGAAATATGATTAATTTTAAGACACAAATTAGCTTACTAAATGTCAACTCAACAAACTATTTAAAAAGAAATGAGCTACTGAAATTCATTGAATGAAAACAGAAATAACCCATGTAATTTATCTGAATTAAATTTAGGGTTTTTTAAATGACATCCCTATCCAGTGTGAAAATTTCAGGCCTCAAAGATTTCAGAATTTCTCTTGAACTATTAAAGATCAAATGTAACAATGTATTGAATAATAAATTACTAGTAGATTAAGATATAAATCTGAAAATATTAACTTCACATATTGAGATTGCACAGATCACAGAAATTATAGACAAAGTAATTATGGAAGAATTTTTAATATTTATGAAATAGATAAATAATTTAATAAGCTATCTATATTTTTTCACACATTTAATTGCTCATTGTCAATGTTCAAACTGATCAGCATTAATAATTTCATTTTCATTCCAAGTCATTTAAAGCATATTTAGTTATGTTAAAAGGTAATTATTAACAATTTAATCTAACTTAATCAAATTATCAAATCTATGAGCCAAGCATCTACATTCGAACTGATATATTCTACCAACATCAAAAGAGTTTTTTATTGGAACCCTTTCCTCTAAACAAAATTTCTCAGTGTAATAGGGAGTTGTTATAAGTATCTAAAATGGAATCCACATTGATTAAACTATGACTTTGAAATCAAGAAAGTCTAATGACCATACTTGGATTGTACATTCATTTCCAAAGCATTAAAATGTTTACTGGAGTCCTTACTTCCGTGTAGTCTATTAGCATACCATAGCGTGATAAATGCTACCAGGCATCTGTGTTTCAGTACACTGAGTGGTGTCATTCGGTGTATTCCGGATGTCGCATTTGGTCTTTCGGGACTTGAGTACTGTCTACTCAGTATTTTGGAAAAGATATCACACTGCTCACTCACAGTTATCTCATAAATAAAATAAAGATGAAAATAGAAATTGCCTCAAAGGAGGGATTCAAAGCTTAAAATCAAATATATAAAGGAAAATTACTCCGGTAGAACTAAGCATTTAATATAGTTGTTGAATTGTTGTCATAATTATAGTGTAATATACTTGTACCCTCAGTGAAGTTTTGATTCGGTGTTTTTTGCTAATTATTTGTCTACTAATCTCATTAAGTTAGAGTATTAAAATCAAGGTATTGATATCAAATTCCACCATTATTTAACAAATTTTAAAAATAATTCATTTTAAAAAACAAATATTAACACTTAGAAAATTTATGTGTAGGCTTCATCTGAACTACTGACATCATATGAGTTTTTACAAAGATACTAGTACTCTTCTAGTTTGTTCTCATCAAAATGAGAACTCATGATTTTGGTAAATGTGAATCACACAGGTGAAATTCTAATGAAACCTTTGCTTAAAAGTTTGCTAATCTGGGCCAGACATTTAGCTCAGCAGAGTGCCTGCCTGACAAGCTTGAGGTCATGAGTTTGATCCCTGGTACAAAAAAAAAAAAAAAAAAAAAAAAAAAAAAAAAAAAAAGCTTGCAAATTTATTTATTTCAAAAGAAGCAAACATGAAAACCTTTTTAAAATAAGAAACTCTAATTCAACAAACAAATTTACTCATATAATTCAATGAAATTTCATCTACTTATGTACTGTATAATGTGAAACATAATCTAATCCCTTCTAATTGCCTAAAACTTCCTTTGTGGGGATATATTACTGCTTGTACTCTGTGCTTCTATGTTTCTTACTCCATTTCTTAAGGAAGGGTTCTTTCGAAGATGCTGCTTAAGCATAGATATACAAGTCAATTCTAAATGGCTGTGATGTTTGAACAATCTTTCTTTCTTTAAACACATTTTAAATGATGTTAGACAATTTATTAAAAAAAGTAAAATAGCCACGATGGAATAAATGGACAGAATGTGTCCTCCTACTGTATACAACTAAACAACTCAAAATCCATGAAATACTCAATTTTACGGTATGTTTAACAGGCATCATTGGAAAGCAAACAGATGAGCCTTATCATCCCATTTCTGAAATGGGTTACTTCCAAAAACTTGGGAGAAACAAGCAGAAGGTCTTGTCGAATTGGGAAGATAATTAATAGGACTGAGGAAGACTGAAGACCACAGATTTCACGGGAGGTGTTATCAAGGCCCCAGAAATATGCCTAAGGATACTGCTGAGTCTTATTTAGTTTGTAATGCATTTATATTTCTGCTCCGAGGAACTGAGAAAATAACAGTAGTGAAAGGATGAACTACCATAGGGCTGTAAATTGGCCAATTGTGAGAGCTCGCCAATTTAGGTTTCCACTAAGAGAATGTAATAGCTGTGTTGCTGCACATCTTTGACATTTTCTTTTGTTGTTTTTGTTTTTATTTTGTTTTTTTTTTCAACAGCTTTATTTAGAAATAATTGACAAATCATAAGCTACTGAAACTGGCACTTTGACTATTGAAAATGTCTGCCTGGTGATCAGGACATAGATTATTTTATCAGCCAGAGGAAAAGGATCTCACTACATATCTGTGACTTTCAGAAGCATCTTCAAAAAAACTCCTTCCTTAAGAAACAGAATAAGAAGAAAAATACTTTTAAAATGCACTATAAATATATTCAGTGATTTCAGAAAGGATGGATATGTGTGAACAGGAATGAGATGTGCTGAAAAGAAGCAAACCTTGCTGTTCTAAAAATAATGCAAATACTAAAATGAAGTAAATTCATAGAATGAGGTCAGCAGCACGTGTGACACTAAAAGTGAAAGATGGAAAATCTGAAGACACAGAAAAGCCTGGATTATGAAGAGCATGAAGGAAAAAATAAATCCATTTGGGGAGAGAAGTCTTTGGCAATAAGTGGGCCACTAGTGTATACTTCTTGGTATTCCAGAACAGCAAAAGAGGGAGAAAAAGAGAGAGACAGAGACAGACAATGAGAGTGAATGCAGAAATGAATAACTGGAGGAAAGCAGTGTGTTCATATGCACACATGCCCATATGCTTTGTCCTGAAGTAATATTTCACTATGATTTAACAAAGGAGGAGGCTGGGGATTTAGCTCAGTGGCATATCCTCAGGACCAGAAGGAAAAAGCAAAACAAAACAAAACAAAAACATAAACAGAAGGGCATAAATAATTAGGTATAAACTATCATGGAAAAGTAAGTTTAAAAAGTTTAAAAATAAGTTTAAAAGTAACTCATTATATTATTATTTATAAATTAAGCCACTATTTGTGATCTTGAACAGAAGATCACAAGGGTTGAGTTGAGTCCATTAATGATTGTCCCTTCAGAAATATGCTAATTTAAATCAATCAATGCGCTAATTGATACATTTGCTATTTCAACTGTCACAAAATACTACTTTGTAGATGTCAGCTAGTGCTCATATGTGAGATTTTTTTCCTCCTGGCTATGTATCAAGAGTTGTTGGGTATTATAACACAGATTTTTACCATTTGCTGGTTAATTTCCAACTGTATACTTGATAGGTGCACTAGTTAACATTTCCTCCAGAAGGGTAGAGGGGTAGAATCCCTACGTTGCTGGATGCTTTCATTCATTTGTTTAATTCAATTTATTTTATTTGTTTATTTAGAGACAGCATCTCACTGTATAGTTCAGGATGGGCTTGAATTCACTTTGTTTTTGGCCTGAAAATCATGGCAATCCTCCTGCCTCTGCCTCCCCAGTGCTGAGCTAGATTATAGGCATGTGGCACCATACCTAGCTACAGATTACCTTTGATAGTTTTTAGTTTTCAAATTAAAAAATGCCTGTCAGATGTATATAAGAGGTTTTTTTTATGTTTTTAAAACTGTTTAATAATGAAGATGATAATATTTTCAAATATTTATTGGCAACTTAACTGTGATAATATTTTCAAATATTTATTGGCAATTTAACTGTTCTATTTGGAGACTGTTTATCTAATTTTTTATTAGCTCATGTTTGTAGTACATAATGTTCCCATTTCTTGCAAATTGGTACATCTATATAACACAACTTAATAGAATGTCGTTTTATTATGAACATATTTCTTCCTTATATTACTGCTTTTAAATATCTCATTTTCATATAAAATATATACTTTAATTTATATTAACAGATTTTGTTTAAATGCACTGTAATGATCCTTCCTTCGTATGTGATCACTCTAATATTTTCATTGCCATTAAAATTTTAAAAATTTAAATGAACACAGACAATTTATTAAGCCTTTCAATTACAATTTGAGCATTTCACATTGAATTGTTTTCTTAAGGACTTTTAAATGTATTATTCTATGGCATTATTAAATTGTAAATTTCTAGCCATATTTAATTCATGTATACCTGAATTTTTGTTGATGATGAGAGACAAGCTTCCAATCACATTTTATTATTTTCTCAATAGCACTTGTTAAATAGTTCATCCATTCCAAATGCTCTCTGAGGCCAGTTATATAAACATTAGATTTTGTTTCCAGTATCTCTAGTTTATTATTTCACTTGAATATTTTAGCATCACATTTCTTTTGTGGGTTAATCTGAGTTAATATTTATGTTGGGGCATCTATAAATGTATAATGAAAGTAAGTGCAAATTCCCGATTTATGTGAGCACTGTCAATTTCATCTCAATTCTTAAAAGATGCAGTTTACAAATCACAGCATAGTAAGGGATGCAGAAACTAATGAATTGTTTTTCACTTTGTTTGAATTGGCTTTTGTTTATTATTTTCAAAATTTTTATTTTACCTCTACATGTTTGCAGTGCCTAATGATTCCATTCAACATGGGGAATTGGCACAGGCAATAAACATCTCAACCCATTTTTTCATTCGATTCCCCACCCTCACGCTCCATGTTTTGGGGTCTGTCCCTTTTGCAAAAGATCTATTGTCTTCTTTGACAACACAATGATTTTTCCACTAGCTGTGCTTCAGTTTCAGACAATATCCCATTTCTTTTCTCTGCAGGGAACACAACCCTGTCTCTACCTACTTGAACAGCTACTAAAATGTACTCTTACTTTATCTGTATCCACCCTGAGCAGCTTCAAATCTGGTCTAATTTACACCTCTCTTTTTCACCTGAGATGACTGGCATTTCTATGGATTTTCCCTGTAGTAAATAAACAAAAAAATAAACAAACAAAAAGAAGCCAAAGCTAACAAAAAAAACAGTAATCAAATAAACAACATAAAATTCAGATATTTTCTATAATAAAGTCAATAGTTGTACCATTTTTACAACATCTTTTTTTTTAGCTTTATTTAAAGGAAAAAAAAAACAGAAAAAGGGTAGAGGTAATACATAATTGAAAAAATAAGCAGTAAGAAATCACTAGTTGATAATTTACATATTGTCTTGTTAGAAATAGTTGTTTTGGTTAAAAAACTAAAGCATACAAAGTGGACATTTAAACTGCAAACAGTTCTGTTCAACAATCCAACAAAAACTTAGTAATATGTTATCAATCCTACACACTTGAGCATACATGAAGTTATATCTTTTGAGCACTTTCTTTTCCTATGTTTTTTACAATAGCAATTGCACATTTTGTGTTTTATTACTCCTACATTTCTTATTGTTTTTACAGTAGATATACAATGTGGTATTTGTATATACAATTCTTATTTATTTCATTAATGAGGATAGTCTCAAGTTGTCTCCATTTGCTTATGAAGGCCTCAAGACCATCCTTTTTATAGCTGAGTAATATTCCACTGTATAAAATTACATCTTTGTCATCCATTCTGCGGTTGATGGGCATGTTGGTTGTTTCCAAGATTTAGCTATTACAACTTATGCTGCCATGAACATGAGTCCATATATATCACTGTGATATGACCGTTTCAGTTTTTTCATGGAAAATACCCAGGAGAGGAATAGCTGGATTGAATGGAACTTCCAATGCTAGTCTTCAGAGAATTTTCCATGCTGTGTTCCACAGTGGTTGCCCCAGTCTACACCCCCATCAACGGTGGAGCAGTGTTCCTACACTGGAATCAAAAGTCTAGACAAATATTTCTAAGAGTTTTAATATAATTAATAGTAGGAAAAGGTATAGCCATTAGACGCTTCCCCCTTTACAATGTATTATTATAATTTTTAAGTGGAATATAAATTCCTTCACATAAGTGTGTGCTCTTCAATTTTCCATGCTTTTCTATATGTTGTCTGCCTCTCTAATTTATCTGTCCAGAGTTAAAGACATTAATGTTTACAATCCCTGATTTAAGAATTTAATTCTATCTTTTTATATTTATCCTACAGGTAAGTTTGAAGTTTTCTACTTGCTGGTGGTAATGAGGGAAATCAAAGCAGTATAGGCTCCATTTTCTTTTACTCTGCTGAAACAACAAGCCTTCCTGGAGTAACTGACCTTTTTTGTTCATCTTTCCATTCAAAACATTGACGAACCTTTTCTAATTGACGAACCTTCTAAACATTGAAGAACATTTTCTAATGTTTTTATCTTTACAGGCCATAAGAATTTGTGGTCCTTGACATCTTGACAATGTCCTTCAACAATTTTATAACTGTCAAATTTTTAGGATTCTGCAATAGTTCCCTGTTACTCATAGTTTAGTCTATTTTTTTTATTACAGGGGACAATCATAGCCCGAATTGAAATGGAAAAAGTTTTAAAATAAACATAAATTTTAAATTCATGTTGTTCTGAGTAGTATGATAGCAGTCAATTGTCGTTCCGCAGCTACCCAGGATGTAAATCATCCCAATTCCCAGTGAAGCTCCATGGCAGCGTGCACTACAGCTCCTGAGTCACTTGGCAGCCATCTGGATAGTTAGATCCATTGTCTTGGTGATACTTAAAAAAAAAAAAAAAAAAAAAAACCTCTTATTTTACTTAGAAATAACAATAAAGCACAAGAGTAGTGATGCTTGATATTTAGATATACTAAAAAAGAGTTATGAAGATCTTCTTTTCAGTGAAAGGTTAAAAATTGTCCTACATAATTTTTAGAGAGGGAAAAAATCACACACTGAGGTCAC
This sequence comes from Cavia porcellus, assembly GCF_034190915.1. NCBI lineage: Eukaryota > Metazoa > Chordata > Mammalia > Rodentia > Caviidae > Cavia > Cavia porcellus. The sequence continues at coordinate 34,337,524 of NW_026947501.1, forward strand.
AATGCTTATGCCTTTGTCCTCATTTATCTCATCATCTAGGCATTTTTATATGATCACAAGAGAAAGGAGTAGTACGGTAGCAGCTTTTGAAGGGAAAGGTTGAGTTCAGAGATACAGCTCAGTGGCACAGTGCCTGCCTGGCAAGTGTGAGGTTGTAAGTTTGATCCCTGGTACCAAGAAAGGAAATTTAATGCTATAGTCACATAATTTTAATTATCTGTCTATGTATTTATCTACCTATCTACCTATATTTGTCTCTTTATGTAAGGCTTGGTCCAATCTGGGGTTAGAGGTAAGTCTCAGAATATATCTTTAGCCTTGTGGAAAGGGAGAGATATTAAATTTGTATTTTCTCATCTTTTATAATCAAAAAGAAAGAAAAAAAGTTAATAAGAGAAGGAAGCAAATAAGGCAGAGTAGAAGAAAATCCAATACCTTGAAAAAATGTTTGGATTTGCTTAGTATACATTTTAGATGACTCTCATTGAATTGTTTCATTTAGGCAATTCATGAGGTGTTGCCATAGTTACATATTTTCAAAGTGCTAAAATAATTTAATCAAAGTTCTATCTAAATTTTATAGTTTTTGGATCATAGCTACATTTTATATGTAAAAAATCCACTTTCTAACAGTTTATGGAATTTACTGACTATTCCTTTTGATATAGGGGAATGAAACTCCCAAACTTCTGTATGTCTGGTCTGAGTTGTGTTCTCTAAAACTGAAGAATGAATTTTAGGAAAAACAGATGTTAAAAGCAGAATATATTTTTTGAGAGAAAGAAAACTTCTGTCTGAGAGAGACAGAAGGGGTCTTGAGAGGATTGCCAAGGACTCTGTCTTTTCTAGGGATGTTTATAGAGTAAAATCACGAGGTGAGATGGGTCCAAGTTAGGGAAAATGGGAACTTGCTCTGTTTGCATAAGTTGGGATAGAACTGAAGTCACCCAATAAGGTTAATTGCTCAAGTTAATTTGATTAATTTAGGAAAAAATGGAGAAGTGAGTCATGTGGCAAATGGACATGCTTAAATAACAGTGACTTCCTGTAGGGGATAGGGATGGTGACTCCTGGCTTCCTCAGAGTGATAAAGAATTATTCAGACTATTAATCCTTAGGATGTGGCTGTATTTGCTTTGCAATTTGTCTTAAGATCTGACACAAAATGGGAGGTATTATTCTTCCCCAAAGCTGCAAGGTATCTGGTCTTCTGCACTGACTCAGCTCTTGACTGCCTTTAATATTTCTAACTAACTTAGCTGCGTAAATTTCTTTAGTCACTTTATGTTCTAGCAAGATTCAGGCATACCTGGTTCATGAGTATCTCATTCTTGTTAGTTTTTTCTCCTAGTAGTTTTGAGCAATTCATACCTCAAAAAATTTTATGACAAAGAGTGACATGGTTTTCCACTACCTCATGGTTTTAAGTTATTAAGACAGCCACTGTTTTGTTCAGCCTAAGAGTCAGGAATCATGGATTGTCAAAATCCTATAAAATAGTCAGTTATATATTTGGGTAAGTAATTGTCACTTGACACATTGAAATTTTATTATTGAAAAGGTAGGAAAGAAAATAATACTGCAATATCATACAGTTTAAAAGATCAATATTAGAACCCAATTTCATGACTTTAAATTATCATATGTATGGCAGTGAGCAGATTACCCAACTTTTTCTGATTTTGGTACCTCATCTCTGAAATGGGGATCAGGACAGAAACTGGTTCATAAGATTATTTAAAGAATTTAACATGTCAACATATATCAAATCTTTAAGAGCTGTTGATCAATAAATGCTTATTATTATTTGATATCCTTGAACCATCGAATTAGCAGTATACATCCTTTATGTTTTAAATGGCTCAAGAAATATCTTATTAGTAAAGCAGAAATATGTTTTGTGATTTTTTCCTAAGAAAAGTTTAAACTTTAAAGTAATAACCTCCTCTGCAAATGCCAGAGCTCATTACAGTCAACTGAAAATTCAGTTTAAAACAAAATAAACAAATATAAGAACACATTGTGAATTTAAATTTATTTAGATTTTACAGTTAAATAGAATTTTCTCCTTTCTACATTCTATTACATAACATTGACAGAATAACATGTAGTTTAATTTATCAAGCTGCATTGAGTGATCTGGAAGGCTGACATCTTGTGTGTGCTTAGTGTTTAAGTTCTGTGGCTACGTATATTATGCAAATACATCCTAATATGAAAGACCAGAAATTTCTGCTAGTTTAGCTTATTTCAGCTCTTTTGTACTATGATCTATATAATCAAATAATTTCCAATTTATGATTATTTCTAACTTGTTACGATCCATCTCTGGCTGTAGTATAGAAGTGCTATTACCATTACCATAGTATGCTAGGCATGACAGCAGGGTGTTACAATTCCATACAGATTTTGTTAGAAGTGAAAATAGACAAATTCCATTTCCCATGAAAAGTGATACTGAATTTTTATCTGTCTATATTCTTATAGTTAATATTATAAAAAGGTAATATAAAGTATTGATATAGAGGAATGACTTACTATATATCCAGTACGAGTTTGTGTTCTCTCAATTGAAGAATAAATTTTAGGAATGATGGGGGATAAGAGTAGAATATATTTATTGAGAGAAAGAAAGCTTCTGACTGAGAGAGAGACAGAGGGTTCCTGAATGGGTTGTCAGGGACTCTGTCTTTTCTAGGAACTTTTATAGAGTAAAATCATGATGTTAGTTGGGTCAAAGGTGGGAAAAATGGGGATTTGCAAGGGCATAAGACAGGACAGAACTGTGGTCAACTGATAAGATGAATTGCTCAGGTAAAAGTGATTAAAATAGGAGCAAATGGAGGAGCAAATCACACAGTAAGTGGGCCTGCTTAAGGAGCAGTGACTCTTTCTGTAGGGAGGTCTGATGCTGACTCCTGACTTCCTCAGGGTGATAGAGAAGTATTTGGACTGTGAATCCTTAGGATGTGGTTGTATTTGCTCTGCCTTTTGTCTTGAGATCTGGCCCCATGGCAGGAGGTGATTGTTTCTTCCAAGGTAGCTGAATTTCTTTTCTGGCTCTTTTGAGGGCCCAGCCCTGTCTGACCGCCTATAATATTTCTAACTAACTCAGCTGCCTGTAACAATATGATGACGGTTCTCTTTTGGACATGACTCATTATTGAACCTCTCTTACCAGGAGATAAAATAAACCTGTCTCTTTAAAAGTTGATTGATTATCTTAGGTATTTCTATAGTGATATAATGATGACAGACACAAGTGTGAATCAAACTTCAACACAAGTTTTGACAAAGGCAAACCATCTTCAGACCATAACAGGGAGCTGTGGATTAGTGCTATCATGTATGGTCAAAAGAAACACACAAGAAGACCAACATCACACCCAAAAGGATCAAGTGCCATTTTAAATGCTATGCAAAACAGATATCTGTCCGAGAAGCTTATATTTTTTATGATTGCCATAAAATATGTAATTCCATGTGGTAAAGAGAATATAACATGCAAGGCGGAGCCCGCATTACAGGCAGAAAAATCAGCAGAGTTTTATAATTAAGTAAGTCAAGCCAACATTATCCTAGTGTTTATATGGAGACCTATACAATTTTGTCTTATAAAAACTTATGACTGTGACTCACTACTTCATCTTCTCATCTTCTAAAACATTTCTCAATTTAGAGAGACTTCTATCCTGTTTTCCTAAAATATTTTTAAATAACAAATACTATCACATAATTTTCTTATTTCAAAATATCCTATTAATGGTCACACAAAATCTCTAAGTGTATTTTGGTGCTCAGGATATTTGATAATATGGCTCAGACCTTGTTTTTAGTTTATTTTCTGCCCTTACTATGTTGTCATTATTGCTTATCTTTCATTTCTTCTACTTTCCACAATTTTGTACTTCATACACCTGCTGTTGAGTTCTTACCCTTCAAATCTCATTTGAATACTAAGAATTTTTTTTTCAGAATCAGGGTGTGTAACTGTATTACCTTTGTCAAAGATATTTGAGCCTTAGAGAATTCACCAAGAACTGTCTCACAATATTATTTATCATGGTTTATTTATAGATATCTTCCCTAAGTCAGATAGACATAGGACTTTTTCAGAGGTGGCTGAATCTATAGTGTGTGATGCTGGGATTAACAATGTGTGATTAGGACACAGTCAATGATTGTTTTGGCAAGTTCTGACCAGGATTAAGGGTGTTATTGCTCCACCTGCACAAATATAAAAGATGGAAAGAGTCTTTCTCCCTTAGTGTTGCTTTTGCTACTTTCTACACATTCTGACAATTCTCCTATGCAAAGTCACTCTGCCATGGAACCAGCTGATTATGGACTGAAACCTCTACAAACTGTGAGCTAAGTAAACCTTTCCTCCTTTAACTGTAGGTGTCAGGTATTTTGTCTCAGCAGTGAGAGAAAACTAATTAACATATGATCCTCCTGAAAGATAGAAAATTTTCATCTTTATTACTGTTTCTGTTATCAACATATCTGATGTTTCCATTCCTTGAAAAACTTTAGATATTTCTCATATATAAATTATTTAGAAATTAATATTGTACCAGATATTTGGTCATCATTGGTATACTTAAAAAAGATGGCCAAAGACCTAGACGTAGGATTAATATTAATGATAATGCAAGAGAATACACTAGCTGTGGATATTGGTGAGCCTTCTAAGCCTCATTTAAGAAATTAGCTTTCAGTATGAAATTGCTGTCATGAAAGTGTTTTGAAGAGGAAAGTAAGTTATCATATTCGTTACATCGTGACTGCCCCGTTAACCATGAATTCTGACAGACATATTAGAGAATGTTGCAAATATCCTACGAGGATTGGTTGTAATTTGGACTATAATGATGATAAGAAGCACTTAGAAACTAATGTGAAGAAATTGTAATAGATAATGTGTGGAAGTAGGTGCCTAGTGATCAGATGGCAGGAATAAGTTTCATAGCTTCTATAAATAATTCATATTTCCATTGAGATTTTCCTGAATCAGCATTACAATGAAAGTGATTGTAGCCATTTTCTGGAGCGATGTGTGGATGTTTGTTTGAGATTCTTGGCATCTTATTTTACCAGCCATTTATTTTTGCTGGTGAGATGTCAAGCAGTAATCTCCAAGGTGCTTTATTTTTCAGATGAGTTGTGAAAATACATAAGTCTTTGTGTCTTTGCTACATAATTTGCACTGAGTGCATGGCCAAGGTGAATATTTTGCAAAGAAGTTCAAAGTGGCTTTGCAGTTTTAGCATTCAGCAGCTATGGAAAATAGGGTTTATTTTTTCTTCAATGTTCCTTGTCTATTCATTTCTAAAGTTCCAAGCAATCAATAGAAAACCTGTGTCATTATTCCAGAAATTGCTCAATCTCTAAGTCATATCTTCCATTTGTAATATTTTTCGTATCTGTCTCTTAATATTCAATCTATTGTTCTTATACTGGAATTTTCCTCTATGGTTAAGTATTGCTATTTTGAAAATATCTTGCTTGTGCTTTATAATCTCAAAAGACTTAATTTTGAATTTCCCCTCTCAGATTTGTATAAGCACTCATGATAACTTTATATTTTTGGAATATGTTACTTTAGCTTGGATCTCACTGTTATCAGCTTACATGGAAGTGTACACATAAAAGAGAAAAGAAAATAGAAGGAAAAGAGTTAAGTAAGTTGATAAAGCAATTAACAGAAACTTCAATTGGTAGAAAAATGAAAGTTGAAGGTAAAGGATTATGAAAGAAAAATTAGTGTAAGAAAATATTTCAACACGTTTTATAAACAAAGAAATAGGACCGAGAGTAACAATAAGATGTCATTACAGTCTAGGTGTAGATGTCCCCCAATAATTTCATGAATCCATTTGCAAGCTGATTGGATTATGGAGGCTTAGCAATGACTTGCTGTGGCAGGTGGCGTCTGGTGGAAGAAGGAGTTCAGTGGGGGCTGAGTTCTTCCCTCCCTTCCCGGCTTCCTGTCTTGTGCCTTATGAAATTCTTTTCCACCAGGCCTCTGTCCTGTGATCCTGCAGAGGAGCCAGTGGACTGTGGATGAAATGTGAGACAAAATAAGCCCTTCCTCCTTTAAGTCGTGGATGTGGAGTATTAGTTCTAAAGAATGAGGAAAGTGATTAAAACATATTAAGAATTATGATCAAAGCATAAAGTAAACATTTAAATTTTTAAAATTTTATTATAGTAATTCACATTGCCATCAGTCCTTCTCAGAAATACTCTTCACATATGATCCATTTATCTCATAATTATTGCCATTTAGGAAGCAGTTCTGGTGGTCTTCTATTGTATTTTTAGTAATCATCCTGGCTCTCTTGATGCACTGAATTGATTCAAAACATTTACCTTTGTTATTTTGACTCTGGGGAAGAACCAGAAGTTTCATGAGGTCAGATATGATGAATGGAGTGGGTGAGGATATTGCACAATGTTTGTATTTGACACAGATTGTCATGCCAGAAACTATATATACGGCATTTTCATTATGAAAGATTAAAGCACTTTCATATTTCAGAGGCCATTTTCTGGGCACATAATTTCTTGATTGTGCTAATAAGTCCTTATAATTTTCAGAGATCACCATATTATTCCTGGGTACAAACTGTTCAGGTGATTTTCATTAGAACTTGGAACCTTGGATCAGGAACATAACCACTATCCCTGACTTAAAATTATACTGCAGAGCTATTGTGATTTTAAAAAAGGTAGTGAAAAAAACAGAAGCAAAACAAAATAAAACAAAACAAATCCCATCAAGATCCAATGAAACAGATTAAAAGATGCAGAAACAACTCCAGACACAGTCACTCTACTTTTGACAAAGGAACCAAACACATTCACTGAAAGAGAGATTGCCTCTTTAATAAAAGGTGCTGGAAAAACTGGATTTGCACTTGCCAAAGACCAAAACTAGATTCATGTCAATCACCATGCACTCAACTAAAACCAAAATCAAACAGAGATCTAAATCTTAAAACAAAAATTCTAAATCTACCAGAAGAGAGAATACATACAATTCTTGAAGATATAGATGTAGACAAAGGTTTCATTAATAAAACCCCAGTTACGTAAAAAATACTACAAAAAAAATCACCAACTGGGATCTCGTCTTGTTAAAAAGCTTTGGTATAGCAAAATAACTTATTAATAGAGTGAAAAGACATCTAATAGAGTGAAAAAAAATCTTAGCCAGTTGTTCCTCAGAAAAAGGACTAATATCTAGAATAAATCAAGTACTAAAAAAGTCAGAATCCCCAAATTCAAACACTTGATCCAAATATCCACATGCCAAAACTAGTATGTATATATATATATATATATATATATATATATATATATATATGTATCTCAACAAGTACTGAACTGAAGTAAAAATGGATTAAAGATCTAAACATTAAAATAGAGACATTAAATTTAATGGAAGGGAAATAGGTACCTATTTCAAAGTCCTAGGTGTGGGCAGAATGTTCACGAACAGTACTCAGACTATAAGGGAAATACGACAAAGAATTAACATGTGGGAGGCTATTTTATTAAGAAGCTTTTGTACAACCAAAGAAATCATGAATAGTGTGAAAAAAACAACCCACAGCGTGAGAAAAAGTTAGAGCCTGTTGTTCCTCAGGAAAAGGACATATATCCAAAATATAAAAAATTGAAAAAAATCTATTCAAAGACTCCCAAATTCAAAGAGCCACTCGAAAAATGAGCATCAGAAATGAATACGCAATTCTCAGATGAAGAAATACAAGTGGCAAATAAAGACCTGAAAAATATGTTCAATATCACTGGTCATTTTAGAGATGCAAATTAAAATAATGAAAGTTCATCTCACTCCAGAAAGAATGGCTATCATCAAAAATTAACCAATAGCAAATGCTGGCAGGGGTGTAGGGATAAAAGAACCTTTCTCCACTATTGGTGGGAGTGTACACTGGAAGAACAACTGTTTAAATCAGTGAAGAAATACCTTATAAAATGAATAAGAAGTCCCATTCGACCCATCTCTTCCCTTCTGGTTATTTTCCAGAAAAATTGAAAACATACTAAAGAACGTATGTTGTATACCGTTTGCATGTTTACAGCAGCACAATTTGTAATAGCTAAATCTTGGAAATCAATGGCCATCAACTGAGGAATGGATTAAAAAAGATGTAGTTTGCTTACATAATGGGTTAGGACTCAGCCATAAAAAAGGATAAATGAGACTTTTATAGGACACCACACACATGAATGAAATAAATCAGACCAATATCGGTAAATGTGATATTAGCTCAGTAGTGTGAGAAACTGAATGAATAAATAAGATCCGAAGTGTTCAATAGATATTGTGAATTGGGAAAAAAAAAAAAACTGTTCAAAAGAAAAGACAAATAGTGTTATGGGAAATGGGAAAAGAAGAAATATATATATATATATATATATATATATATATATATATATGATTGTAACTTTCCTACCTGCCTGTTTTGAGTTTGTTTTATTGTTATTTTATTTTTTCTCTTTAAACATTTAAAAAATGAAGACATGAAATGATTGGACATTTCTCAGAGGAAGAAGTAGAAATGACAAATAAATATATGAAAAAAATGTTCATTATTACTGATCCTTCAAGAAAGACAAATTAAAACAATACGGAGATTCTATGTCACTCTAGAAAGAGTGGCTATTACTCAGAAACATATTAAAATGCTGTGGGGAATAAGGAACTCCCCTGTTATTGAGAGTATAAAGTGGTACAATGACTGTGAAAAACAGCATGATTATTTCTCAAAAAAACAGGGATAGTGGTGCCATTTGACCCAGCTATGCCTATTCTTGCTATCTTCTCAAGGAATTAAAAAAAATTACCACAGTGTTTAAAGCTGCACAGTTTATGATAGCTAAATCTTATAATCCCTGTGAACCAATAAATGGATAAAGAAGAGGTGAATTTTTAAAATATAGTAATATAATTCTCAGCCATAAAAAAGGATAGACTTGAGATATTTAGAGCAAAATGGATAGACCTTGGGACCATCCTTGTTAATTAAAATAAATCAGATGCTCATGTTCCTCTCTGGCATGAGAAAATGAAAGTTAAATAATAACCAAAATGTATAATAGATAATTTGAAATGCGAATTGTTCAATAGCAAAGATGAAATATGGAAAGGAAATAGGGAAAAGAAGGAAAAGAAAAAAAATTAGAAAAGAAGGATAAAATTGAAACAAAGTTTGTAAATAAAAAAAGGGAATAAACGTTGAAGGGAAGGAAAAAAGTAGGGAAAAAGAGAAGAACCAAGCTCTATCACATACCAGTATAAATTCTCTATGATGAATGAGGTCATCGTGTGTATCTCAATTGTACCAATAAATTTAATAACAAATAATCACTCAAAACAAAGCCTGGATGTGGTGGCGCACACATGTAATCCCAGCACATCGGAAGCTAAGACCAGGTGGATTGCTGGGAAATCGAGATCCACCTAAACTACACAGCAAGACCCTGTCTCATTGAAAAACCACACAAACACACTCCCACCAAAAATATCCAACAAAAAGACATAGCATATCTTTCTACCATATAAAATCTCATAAGTAGTTTAGCTTCAATTCAAAGTCATTTACAGGAGTCCCTCTTCAGTTTCTCTTTCCAAGGTTTAGTTACCTGAGATCAACCACTTTACAACAACAGGAAATGGAAAATTCCAGAAAGAAGCAGTGCATAAGTTTTAGATTGTGTACCACTCACAAGTTGCATAACAGTTGATCCAACAAAGAGGTGTGTACAATGTATAGTGTCAAAGGCAAGGTTCTTCTGCTGAGTAAATGAAAATGAATTGGGGGAGATTTCACCAGTTTCTCACAGTGGCTTTCCCGGGATTTATGAAGGTGGTTAATAGTGACCTAATGCTGTGCCACAATACCTGTGTCAGTGGCTTTGCTTCAGCACAGAGCCTCAGTGCCTCATCTGACATCATCCTCAGAAGAAGAAGGGTGAGAACAGCACAATAAAACATTCTCAAAGAGCGAGAGAGTAATAGTTTTACAGTAATACTTATCTAATGCTTCTGTGTTATCATTCATTATTGTACATAGGATAAGTATAACAACATATCTCTTATCCTTCAGTTAAAACTTATATAGTGGACATATTGTCTATTGCAATATATTTTGTATGCAATGTATTGTATTGCAATATATTGTATGTATCATAATATAATTTGCATGAACATGGAAAGATTATTATAGTTATTTTTAAGAATGAAAGTTGAAGAATCACTTTTTCATTTTGTTCATTTACTTATCTAAAACAAAATACAAAAAAGTACTTTTCCAAAATTAACCTGATTTTGAATAACCATATATTCAACACTAAAAGTTAATAAGATCACTAATTGAGGATAACTAGCGATTACATAACAAAACAAAGTATCTGTTTTTTCATTCAAATTTCATTTTTATCTCCTTAAATTTGGTCTCAAAATATTTAGGCAAGAAGTATCAGAAATAATATTAGAGAGTTTTACATTATTGAGGGAAGGAATTGATTAGGTGTGAATTTTAGAAGATTCAAAGAATTCGAGTTGAAAGTATTTTAAAATACAGGTTAAATGAACAGTTAGAAAAATTTTGTAATGATTTGGTGGAAAAGTGCTTAAGCAGATTCAATTAATGGCGATGGAAAAGGGCTAAGGTGTGATATTTTTTAAGCAAAATGAAAGAAATAGATTTTAATAGACTTAGTAAATGACTAACGAGTTACAGGGGATGATTAGGACCCATATTTGGTGTCTTATTTCATTTCATAACCAGGCTCTTCAAATATATAATATTTAGTGGTCTCAAGAATAGAAAGGCGATATCTGAGGCCAAAATCATATTGGAGATAACACAAATGTGAGTGAGAGGGAAACTAGTGAGAGGGTTGTAGGGAAATCAGTGTCAAGGGATCAGGGATATAAGTGGATAGGATGCTCTCAGGTCTCCTCTGAACTTTGTGAAAAGATGAGGAAAGTAGAGAAGAACAGAACAATTTTTATCTTTGTGAGAGGAAGAGTTTGTTCTGAGGTACCATTCTCAGGAGAATCAACAGCCTAGAAAGAAAAATAAGAGAAGGGAAGGGAAGGGAAGGGAAGGGAAGGGAAGGGAAGGGAAGGGAAGAGGAGGGGAGGGGAGGGGAAGAGGAGGGGAGGGGAGGGGAGAGGAGGGGAGGGGAGGGGAGGGAAGGGCAGGGCAGGGCAGGGCAGGGCAGGGGAGGGGAGGGGAGGGGAAGGGAGGGGAAGGGAGGGGAGGGGAGGGAAAAAGCAAAGCAAATTGTGTTCTAAGTAATGAAAGAGGATGCTTGAGTAAAACAGTTTTAGAGAATATCTACCATTTAAAATAGGAATTGAAGATAAATCACAGAAATCAAAATGTAATTTGTAGAAAGCATTCAAATTTCTGTAATGCTAAATAGAAATGATAGGTTCATTTTAGTTTTCAGTCTTTTAGACAAACCTGTAGAAAATGTAGATGAAAGTCTTCATCCACTGAATGGATCTGTTGCCAAAAAATGTGGAAGATAGAAATTTTTGAAAAGTGGCAGTGGCAGTAAGAACAGTTCGTATATGTCACCTTCGTCTTTGCACATCTGTTACAACATTGCACTTCGATCTCCCTAGAGCAGCCATCCCTCCAGTAACTAGTACCCAGACAACATCAGGATAAAACCTGAGCACCCTGCTATACAGAGAGTAAATGATGCAACCCTTCACCACCTGGCCTTGACTTACACCCCTGAATCACGCATTCTAGCAACTGTTCCCTCTTATTGGTGTGGTCAAATCCTTGAGTTATTTTTGAGTGCATTTTCCATTACTGACTACTGACTGTGATTGCCAAATCATCTTAGTCCTCCATGATTTTCTTCAGTGCATTTTTCTCATTATTTTCATCCTTTAGGTGAGGAATCACAGTCCACTCTCTACACACTCAGTTTGTCACTGACAAAATAAAACAGTCACCTTGATAATTTCAAAAGACTTTGATCTTTCTATACTTATCTCTCCCTTCATAAAACGTTTTTTTTCCTGTATTTCCATAATTTCTGTGTTATTCATGTGAAATGTGTGATTAATAACCATGAATGTATGGCACATTTAATTTACCCTCAATATGGATGCATCACAACTTTTAATGGGGGCTACATTCTGATAAACTAGTGACTAAATATCACAGCTCGGCCTTTAAAAAGTTCAGAACACTTTTAAATTAGCCTATAATTAGGAAAAAGTCATCTAACACAAAGCCTATTTTTATAATAAGTGTTGAATTTTTCAGGTACACACACAAGTGAGTGTTTTACAGATTTTTTTTATTTAAAGAGAAAAACAAAAAATACATGGATATAAAAAGTTGGAAATAATACAGAATTACAGAAAAATAAACAGTAAAAATCACCAGTTGGTAAATTACATGTTATCATCTTAGAAATAGTTGTTCAGGTTACAAAATTAAAGTATGTAAAGTGACATTCAAATAGTGAAACTGTCAACAGTTTGCTCAATGATCTAAGAAAAGCTTAGTAAAATGGTTATGAGTCCTACACCCTTGTTTTTTATCTTAAAGAGGGTAAGATTAAACATATCAAAACAGTTCAAAAAGAAACATTTAAAGAAATACAGATTTCGAAGCAAGTCCACTGGAGATCTTCACTGTTTATCTAATTGTCTCTAGTTTCTTCCAAATAGTTGTCCCCATCTTCATGCACATTAAATACATACTGCATATTATAGAACTAAACAAAGCATTCAAGGATGATGAAGGCATTTTAGGTCTTCAAGTTCTGACATTGGGGAAGACAATAATAACTACTGTAGTGTGTCTCATTCTTTTCATAGTAGCTGTCCTTATCTTTACATGTGCTGAAATTGAACTTAAGAAACTAGACTAATGTTACTCTGATCAGTGACTAATAGTACTGCTAGATTTTATATCATAATGCTACAGAATTAGCATTGGGTTTCTTAGTGTCTCTTCTTCATAATAGCTGTTTATTACATCTTGCATTATATAATCTGGTCCCATAAATAGTTTTTAAAAATCTTCTCATGTGTGAATTTTTACATGTATATCTATCTTCTCTGTATTACAGGGAAAAACAAATCCTAACAAGACAGCAAAGCAAATTCCTAGAAAAACATGCAATGAAAAGGCACATAAGACCACAATATTAGGTGATCTACCATAGCTACTATGCTTTCTCTTGTTATTTTCATAGATTTGACAGAAAAAGAAACACATTAGAAGACATTAGAGCTGAGCATGGTGCTGTATGCCTGTGATGCCAGCAATCCAGCAGGGTGATACATGAGGATTTCAAATTAGAGCTCAACCTAGGCAAATTAAAAACTTTGGTGAGACTCTGTTTCAAAAACAAAACAAAACAGAAAAAAAATTAAAAATCTTGATTGATGTTGACTGGTTTTAATCCCTAGTACTGGGAAAAGAAATAAGGAGAGAGAGAGAGAGAGAGAGAGAGAGAGAGAGAGAGAGAGAGAGAGAGACAGAGAGAGAGAAAGAGAGAGACAAAGAGAGAGCCAGAGACAGAGACAGAGACAGACAGAGACAGACAGAGACAGAGACAGAGATAGAGACAGAGACAGAGAGAAAGGAAAGCAAAAAAAGAAAAGAAAAGAAAAAAGAAAAGAAAAGTTCTCAACTGGGCTATTGATAAACTGGGTATCTTACATATTTAGGGTAGCACTAGAAATACACAGGTCATTAAGGATTCAAAGGACAGTGGCGCTGGACTTTTTATGAAAGCTGAGTTTGAATGGGAAAGGGACCTCTGGGGGCTATTGAGAGAAGAAGAAAGGAACTCAGAAATCAAACTATTGGTTTTGGCAGAAAATGATAGACTTATCTTGACAACTGCTTCAGGTAAGAGAAGATAATAACAGATGCAAAGTCAGAGGAAGCCAGACTTTAGAAAAAAAATTAAGAACCTGTGATAAAATTTAGATAAAATACTGTTAAAAATAGAATTCTGCTGATTAAAAAAGGTTCACATTCCATTATGTAAAAACATTGGTTTAGGAGGTGAAATTACTCAGAAATATCCTATTATACTAAAATGTTTACCAGTCTTTCCTTTACTACAGCCATATGTTAAAGTATTTTCTTTATTCACTTAACTGAGGTTTTAATGGAATACAATTGTTGAAAGCATCACTATTATGCTTTTGGGCCTTTTTGTCATCACATAATTGCTATGTACTCTTTTCCAGCTGTACATTAACATTAAAATGTGAGCATTATTTTTGAGTATATTGCATGCCAAGGCTAAAATTGGCTTTGATAACAAGAAAAATATAACAAAATGCTTGATAGCTCTGTACAATTCATAGAAATTGTTGATTATTTGCACTTCTTAAAAGTGGAGAGCCTTAATTTTATTCTAAATACTTAGCTATGATTTCAGAGATTTCCTAACTAAAATAAGGAAAAATTAACCCTCAGATGATATAAATTGACACGCAGAATGCAGTGATAGCTCAACTAATTTTCTTCCAACCCTGCTTGTATTGATTTTAATACTTTTCAAACATTTTCCATATTTCTCATGGTGCTTCAGTTCTAGGACTAGAAACAGTTGAAGGTCAAGAAGAACTTTCTTGGGCTTTCTAAAAATCCCATTCCCGCTTTGTTTGTAAGATTCGTAAACTTCTTCATGGTACCTCATTCATTTTGCATTGAGCCAGTTTGTTTTTTTCTCTCTTTCTATATAATACATATGCTTCCCCATCTATCTCTGAAAAATGTAAGTTCTGATGAAAGAGTTCAAGGTGATCTCCTCAGTTTGTAGTTATTTAATAGCTTCAAAGACAAACACACTGACAGTTTGTCCTTTACAGATATGCAAGTCTAACTCCTAGAAAGGTAAAAAGAGGAGGTTGTAAACTAATTACAGGTAGTAAGAGAATACTGTGCATACTCTATCTGACAGTAATTTTACATGCTTAAGGAAGCTCTAGTGTGTAGGCAAGGTTCTTGTTTAATTATAATTTTGCAACCAAGAAAATTGAATTTTAGGGAAAGTAACCTGCCCAAAGTAATAAAACAGATAGAATCTAGGTTTTCTGAATCAGAGACTCAAATCTTCCATTCTATAATGCATCAATAAATATTTTAAAATTAGCTAATACAGTTATGTCTTATAACTTCCTTTGATATAACCAGTCAATCTAGTGCTAGAACTAAAGCATCCTTTGGTTACTTCTTTAGATTATGTTAAATATGAAAGATGAAAGTAAAGTACATAATTACATAGTGCCTTCAGACTTTAAGTATAGTAACACTCTTCTTATTTGGTCTAACATTTTCTGCCTTAAGGGTAAACTGTCCATATGTGTAAGGGTCATTTTATCCCTATTCTCCTAGTCTAAGTCATTAAAGTTGGATTTCATAGCATGAAAGAAGGCAGAGACAAAAAGCATGATTCTTAATTTTTAGCCATTGCTATCTGTGTGCATCAGTTTCATTTAGTCATTTTAATTTGTTTTCTGTCCCCAAAATACATATTTTTGGAGTTTGCCACTTAAGATTTCTCAGTCACAAAATAGCAGATAAAAAGTATTGTTACCTTATGGTTTATCAGAGAATCATAAATTTGCTTAGACTCTTTGCTGTTATAATTATCTTAACAGCATTGGCAAAAATTGGTTCTGATACTTGAAAAAGTTTTGTTTATAACGGTTTTATATCATCTATACTGTAATGTTCACGGTAACTCAAGACATTTTGTTTTACAAGCTGATTTATTCTCTTTATTTTTTCCAATCTAACACGTTAGAGACGCACACCATTCAAAGCTACTTTATCAGTCAGGAAGACTGGGTTATAGCGAATTAATACACTATCCCCAGTCTGTGAGCAGTGTATTCAAGAATACAATCATTTTGTGAAGAACAGAAGATGTCTCAACTGCAAGTAAAAGATACTAAACTGTAAAATAAGCAATTAAACTAGGAAGAAATGACAAAACTATTTGCAATTTTTTTTACCACAAAATCAATATTTGTTGACCTTTGAAATTTCATCTTTAAGAATGTTAACAATAGCTTGTTGATGAAGGGAAAAAGCGATAAGAAAAGATCATCAAGAATTAGGTCTCTTTTCTAAGAGATGTAGCTGTCAATGAAGTAAAAAGCATAAAAAAATTTAAAATAAATAAAATAAATCTCATATGCTTAGGAACACAGTAAGGTGTGTCAGGACAAAGGACACTAGCAAAATGCATGTTACCTGACTTCAAAGACATCTCCCCTGACATGGCAATTCTTGCAACTGTGTCACAATTAAAGGACAGTAAACTAACTCCACTAGGAAATCACAGAAATAAGAGGTCAGTGTGAAACTGGGATAGAAAGATGAGAAAGGACTTTCTTGGACAGAAGAAAAATCAAGTGAAATTTACATGTAAGTATAATTTTAAATAATAAATTGAAAAGACAAAAGTCATTACAAGTGGATTTCACAGCATGAAAGTAGGCAGAGACACAATGAATGATTCTTAATTTTAGCCATTGCTCTCTGTGTGCATCACTTTCAGTTAGTCATTTTAATTTGTTTTTTATCCCAAAAATGAAAATGTTAAGTTCAGGCTGTATTTTCAATTTAGCAGTAGAATCTTGTTTTGTTTTTAATATCCATAGAACTTCAGATACCTTTCAGCAAAGATTTTATGTAATTTACTCCATAATCTGATGACACCCAAAAGTGAAAATACTGTATAGATGTAAAATTTACTACCTAGTTGATTTCAAACACAGATAATTATTTGTCAATGTTGTATATAACTATTTTCCATTTCTTTTATGAAAGAAGAATATTTGTCTTTTTGGAAAAAAATGTCCAAACACTGGGATGCCAGTAACTATGGAGAATTTCAGGCAGCAAATGCTCTATGAGAACCACTTCCAGTCTCATTCTGATTATTCGATAGCTTCAGGGTAGACAAAGAAAGAATTTCAGTCTATTTCACATATGAGAGGAAGGTTTTATTAAGCCAATTTTGAGAGAAATGTATCATTTGAATAAATTGCATTATAACAATGTATATTTTTACAGTACATATAAAGCTACATTGAAGACTGGTAGATAATGATCTATAAGACATAACATCTTGGAAAACCTAGGGCAAATAACTTGTGAAGAACTCTACAGTGTAATGCTTTTTCCTGGAAATATTCATCACTGTACTGAAATCAAGAATTTTCTGATTTTCCAGCTTCTACATTAAACCTAATTTCTAAACTTGAATCTGAATTACTCATCTAAAGACAGAAATGTCAACCAATGAAACAATCCAGTGACAATTTCTAATAACTCTAATAACTATTTTGAAGTTTAGGTGACACTTGACACTGGCTGGGACTTATAACTTCAATCATTTTATATTTTATTTGATTATTCTTTTTAAAGACAGAGGAGTAGCGATAGATGAGCCACAAGGTCTTCCTTTAAGGTTTATATTTACTTATTTACTGATTATATTTTGTAGTGAGAAAGAGACAGAGGGAGACAGAGAGAGAGACATAGACAGAGAGCAAAGAAAGAGAGAGAGAGAGAGAGAGAGAGAGAGAGAGAGAGAGAGAGAGAGAGATTTATCATTGCTCCATGTTTTATTACTGAGCTATATCCCTAGCACTGTGCTTATCTTTAAAAGTTTCTGCTAATTCTAACATCTATGCTGTATATCTATTACATACCAGTCTGCCAGTTGGCTGATTCTTTATTCTGTATGCATTAGATTTTCTCACTCCTTGGAATGTCTCATAGTTTGTTATATGATGTCATACTTTTTAAGCATTTCTGTTTTGGGATGCTGAATTTTTAAAAGTTCCTATAAATATTCTTGATATTTTTATGAGGGTGGAGGTTGCAGTTATTTATAAAAGGCTTATGCCTTTCATATCTAGCTGTTAAGATCTGTTCAATGGGACCATAGCTATATCACAACTGAGCAAAAGCTCGCTCATTCATTTGTCTGTTCAGTTTCTCAAAAATTATGAGATTTTTATCCTTGATGATGAGAGTACGATTTGGTTCCCACCTTATGTGAGTTTTGAGCATTCTTTTACTTTTTTTGCAGTAACTCTTTCCAGGGCTTCTGACAGTTTTGACATATGCGTGTGATTTTCACTACTTTGTTTGAATATCCAAGGAAGATTCTCTGCAGGTCTGTGGTGTTCTCTCTCTTTGAAACTTTCTAGAATTCTCTTATCAGTTTATTAATTTTCAAAACTTCATGTGCATTGCTAGGGGTCCTAATGATTGCATTGGCTCCTAAATAGAATATCAGTGTGATTTTTCTGTCCAGTATTCACCAAACTGTTTGCATATATTCTTTTTTCCCACTATATCTTAAAAATAGCTATCGGTTCATTTGGTGAAAGCCTGTGGAGAACATTGTAATTTTTTTGGATACCCAATATTTCCTTTGACCAATGGGGTCAGGGTAGGAAAAACAGCTCCAGTCTGAAAATTAATACAGAAATTATGACTTTTTGGAGGAGGGGTTGCCTTCAACCTCTGAATAAGCCATCCTTATTCTGTCCGTCCTATCCTTATATCTGGCTTTCAGAATTGCAATCTTACAGATGTTGTGCTTTGACTTTTTTTTTTTTTTTTTTTTTTTTTTTAGAAACTGCCCTTCGTTTAGCAGCATTCCTGGATGCTATCACATTGATGCTAGTGACACCAGTCTGACAGTTGTCTAGTTTTGAAAATCAAAAAATAGTATTGGGGCTGGGGATTTAGCTCAGCGGCATAAGCGCCTGCCTTGCAAGCATGCAGTCGTGAGTTTGATCCCTGGTACCGATAAAAAGGAAAAAGACAAAAAAAAAAAAAAATAGTATTGCCAGGCCTTGTATATTATACTTTGGAGCATAATTTGTATTATTTGAAAACCTTTTCAAGCTTCTGTTAGTCTGTATTGAGGAGTATTTTGTATGTTTTTGTGATACTGTGGATTAAACTCAGGGCCTTTCGTATAGTACTCAAATATTCTGCCACTAAGCAACCTCTGTAACTTATTTTAAATGTTTTTAAACGTTTTTCTAGTTTTCCCACATGTTCTTCAGATTATATCAAATCTTTTCCAGTGACCTCTCAATCTAATTTACTATGATTATTGCAACGTCCATGAAAAGATAATAAACTGTTACTTTACAATTGTTTCTATCACCACCCAAGACACAAAACTTTCACGGTATGTGCCCATCAGCATTGGTAAGTAGAAAAAGACTACTGAGCTTTTCAGAAATGAAATCACTCCTGATATTTGCACTTGGGTAAAGTGAATCGTCTCTGTTCCCTGCCACCAGACTATTCAGACATACCAATTTGATCATTTCTAATTCACTTTTCATGAACAGTGATCTTTTCCAAGCTTCTTAAAACAATATCACCAGTAAATCAGCTTCATTCTTTGCACTCTGCCAATATGTTGAATTCTGCACCATGAGAGAGTTTTCCCATATCTATAGAAACGTTTTCTTTCAATTTCATACTTTTCTATGTTGTCTACTTAATCTAGTCTCCCTGAAATTTAACTCTGACTCATAACTGTGAATATTGCCTGAGTCCAGGAGAGAATTCTGGGTACAGTCTTTTTCCTTTCAAAGCAGGCCCTGGAGTTCTCATCTTGATTATCTTGTAAATTAACTATGAACATTGATCTTGTGGACTGAAGGAATTCTGTAGGTAAATTGTGATTGGGGTTCATGCTATTTTGCAAGGCCAGGGCCTTTATTTTATGTCAAGAAATTTAGAAAATTTAGTAGTTAATACAGAGCAGTCTGTTTTTACATGGGTCCAGACTCTGATTTTTCTAAGTAATACATGGAAGTGACCAAAAGGAGAGTGTGAGAAGTGTCTCTGAGTACCTGAAGTAAATTGGATTTACCCACATAAGCTTACCAAATACCCATGGATCTCTTTCCTCCCTAATCAGGTCTCTGGGCATAATAAGGTAGATATTTTAAGCTTACAAATTCAGAGTCCTCAATAGATTTTCTTCTACTATTAATCCCATTTCATAGACATGAATCTATGCATTTCTCTGCCCTTTGCTTCAGGAAAATGTAATTTCATGATATGCTACCAAGGAGTCCCTCTTAGTTTTTAACTGATTATTACTCATTCTTTATTTTTAAATAAATATTATAAATAATATTTATTTTTATTATTTTTATTTTATTTTATTTTATTTACTTTTTCTTTATTCAGTGCATCATAGAACTAGTAAGAACCATTCAGTATCACTGTTCTAATGATTGTGACTTTTGTAAAATTCCTTAATGCATCCTCTCTAGTGTACATGGTCAGCCTTGGTTTACCACAGCAAACATCTTGATAGCTAACACTACTAAAGAATGCAGGATATCAAGTATGTCACACATTCTTCTAGTGATGGACATATCTCCAATGATGGAGTTCTCCAAGTTAACAGCATGTTGATTGTGCTACTTCCAATTTCTACTTTTAACATTTTCTCAGTTTTCCTTCCTCTGTATTGTGTAATAGTTCCCCAAAAAGACCCATATTGAGTTTTGTAAGCATAAGCGCTACGTGCAGAATGCCTTTTGGGTTGACAGCAGTAGGAAAAGAAAGGAAGAAGGATAGGGAAGAGAAGGATGCTCAACTGTGATGCCCTCACCCCACAGCCTTCAGTGAGTGCCACAGGAAATTGTGGAGAAGAACATTTTATCCTTCAAGACTTACTTAAATCATGTAGTGATCTTTCAAGTGTCTACTTTGGCTTATCATTGGCTGTGTACTGTTCTTTAGCAAAGGGGTGTCACCTTGGGAATGTCAGCTTTAATATACAGAAAGCAATTTTTAAAGAGACTCTAAATTGAGATTTTTATGTTGTTAGTACTTCCAAAAACTGAGAAGAGAGTTATGTGAATCTTGAAGTAGGAAGTTATGTCTGTTCCAACAGTCTAACAGTAGCCACTTGTTGTGTAAGCCAAAGGCCCCACTGAACTAGGTAAAATGTACGTGTGTGTGTGTGTGTGTGTGTGTCTGTGTGTGTGTGTATATATATATATATATATATATATATATATATATATATATTTACTATATGCTTTTTAGTGTTGTTTTTGCTGGGAAGAAGGAAGAGTGACTTCCTGGATTTTAGACAGACACATTATTTTCATCACGGTTCAGGCACAGTCACGGTTCAAGTGTGGTGTCAGTGACATCATTGGCCATCTCCCCTCTGCCTCCCATCTCAGGTAGTTTTGTTCTTAAACCTCATTCCAGAGATTGATTTTTAAATTAGTGACTTTTTAAAAGTGACTGATATAAATATGATTTTTCTAAGTGGCAATTCTAGAAATTCTTACACTGAGGTAGCCCAAAAGACTGTTAGGAGAGTGTTAGAAATGTCTTCTGTATTGTTATACCTCTGAGAATTTGCTACATTAAAATTTATATGATGTAGCCTTCCACATGGACTGTAAATTATTATGTGATACCTCTGAATTTAGATAGCAGTTTTAATTAGCTTCAGTTGACTCTACATACACAAACACTTGCAAATAGAAACACACATAATTCTCTTCGAACACATGAACATCTGAAGAAGGGAAACAGTGTAGTGATAGATGACATTAATATTTTAAAAGTTTTCAATTTATAATAAGTATGCAACTTATTCATGAGAAACACTTTTTTAAAAAATAAAAGTTCACTTAAATGGTGTGTGGTACCATTTGCAATTTTGTTGACTTCTCTGTGCAGTGGAATTCGATGCACATTTTCAGAATCTGCAGGTAACAACATATCAAAGAAGACCTAGAAAACGCTTTAGATTACATACCGATATTTTATACTTGCCCTGCCTTAATGAATCCCATCTGCCTACAGTTTTGATGTTGTCAGAGTTGTTTCCATTTTAATAGTTTTTGCTTGTTTTTGCTTCCATTAAACCCATACTTTATTCCCCACTGTTGCCCCTTTCCTCTTCTCTTTCTCTATATACAATAAATTTGGTTGTTTGCCATAACAGACTGTTTAACAGGCAAAAGCCTGTAACATGCCTGCATCACTGTCATTTATCATATCTAAAATACTCTTGGAAATTCTAACATACCTAATCTATTTCTAACACTGTATTTCTTAAGTATATAACTAAACACAAATGTGTAAAACCTGAAAAAAACTTCCTTATTATTTTATCAGCTTTCCTCAGAGTCACTGAATTTCAATAAATACTCAATATAATATAATTTTAAAACACACGGGACCATTTCCTTACCTGAGAGTTGCTTGTATATCTTTGATTCTTCTCCTCTATAACAATAAAAAGCAGCTAATCGTCTGATTTTTCTGATGCAATTCCCTCATAAGAAAAGTGGCTCCTGGTTGAATATCCTCACTTTATCCTGCAAAATTCCTACACGTTTTTGTTCCTGGCAATTTATAACAATTTATTATTTTAGACATACACCTTGTCTACAAGAGTTTTACATTCTTTATTCAGAGTTTCTTCACCATCTTCCTAAGAAAACATGTGCTGAGTTTTGACTGGCTGCTTAGGCTGCCAGACCTAGACTGGTAACAGGCCAGTCTGAATGCTCAGGCCCTAAGTAGCTGCCTGGAGTCTGGAGTATAAAGGGCCTTTCCAGGGCTGGAGTTTTCAGAGATGGACCCCATGACAGGAGTTTAGGGAAAGTCTGGTACTTCTGTTTCCTCCAAGTAGAGAGACCTCACTCCAGTCAGTGCTGCCGAGTCTTGATGGAGTGGTGATGGTAGAATAATACAACTATCCTTCCTGTCTCCTCCAATGCATAAATCTTATTTTTGTGCTATAATAAGATATTGTGATCTCTCACACTAGTTTCTTCAGTTTGTCTGAGGTGTTTTTGTAGATGAGTAGTTGTTCAAACAGACGCTTTTTCCAAGGAATAATGGAGAAAATTGTATTCTGCCATCTTTTTTCTTTAAACAGTCTTTGTCCTGAACTTTTGGAACCTACTCAGGAAGTCATTGCCTATGTTAATAATCTTAAAATATTTTCCCTATGTTTTCCTGTAGTTATTTCAGATTTTCCTATCTTATATTAAGGTTTTAATACATTTTGAGTCAATTTTTTATACAGTAAGAGACAATTTCAATTTGAAAGTACATCACGTGACTGTTCACTTTGGGGGATTATAACACACTAAACAGATAGCTTTAGCTGCAATAGAAACAGTCAATAGAGTGAAAGGACAACTTATAGAATAGGAGAAAATACGCACCAGCTTTTCAACTCACAGAAGAGTAATAGCCTGAATAAATAACAAAAACTTCACCAATGTAATATGAGTAATTCAATTTAAAAATAGGTAATTGACCTACATATATACATCTCAAAAATAAATATAAATGGAAAATGTATGTATATATGTAAAATAGTCAACTCCATTAGTCAGTAGGAAAATGTAAATCAAAACTGCATTGAGATTCATATTATTTACAATAACTATTTAAAAAATAACAAATGTTAGTGAGGATATAGAGAAAAAGGGCACTCTTGTATTGTTGGTAAGAATGTAAATTAATTCAGTAATGATGAAAAATCAGTAAGAAAACTTAAGAAATTAAAAAGAACAGCCATACACTGCAGCAATCCATCTCCCATATATGAATTTGAAAGAAATAAAGTCAGTTTAGTAAAGAGATACCAGCACGTCCATTTTTAATGTACCACTGTTTACAGTAGCTAAAGTACAGAAACAAGTTAGGTACCTGCAAAGGGATGAATAGATAAAATATGGTTTATATCTTTGATCCTTACTTTATTGCTGAGACAGAATACCTGGTACCCACAATCTGATGATGAAAATTTATTTTGGCTTCAGCCTGTAATCAATTCATGCTTTATTGGCCTTAAGACAGGATGCCAGGGAAGATGAGCTTGGCAGAGCAGAGTTGCTTGCAGCATGGTAGTAAGGAAGCAAAGAGAAAAAGATCAAGAGAGAAGGAAGAAAAATACACTCTCCCAGGCATGACACCAGGGACACACCTCTTCCGAGTGAACTTCACTTCACAAGGTAACATTTAGCTACAAACTCATCAATGGACTAATCTCCTTCTGACTATCACTCTCACGATTCAAGCATCTAACCAAGGCCCTGCCTATGAGTACGTGCAACTTTGTCGGGACGTCTAGAGATAAACTTTAACATAATATATACCCAAAGGAGTATTATTCAGTAACAAAAAAGAATGAAGTCCTATCATTTGCAGATTGGTACCGGAGATTATTATGTTAAGTGAAAAAAGTCGACACGTAAAGAAAAGCATGACATATTTTTTTTTTCTTATGTGAAAACGAAAAATAACAATGACAGCAACAAACACCCTAAAAGCACATGAGAGGCTGAATAAGTACAGGGCCAACAGAGAGGAGGTGAGAGTTCGAAGAAAGTTCATAGAATTGATTAATGTACAAAGTGTGTATGTATGTATGTTGTATTCATAATAAACCCCCAGACCACTACAATGATGTATATTAGTAATTATATATAAAATGACTTATGCATTTATATTTATATAATTCTACTTATCTTAGAAGAACAATAATACGTTCTTACTAGATTGTCTTGTGAGTTGGATGAGACAGTGAATGCACACACTTACTGGAGTGCTAGCATACAATGCTTAATAAGTGTCAGTGGCGATTCTGGTGGTGGTGGTGGTCATAGCAGATGGTATTAGTAGGATGTAATTTCTCGTGAAATTGCCTTCAAATAAGCAGTACAGTGACCTAGATAGTTGCATATCTTTTCATGTTATAGTTTTATACATAAAGTTGCCACATTTCATTTTTAGCCATATTTATGTAGAAATTACCTGTTTATCTTGGTTTTTAATTATAAAGTAAAATTTATTGAGTTAAGATTATCAAAATAATTTCCATAAGTCGTATTTTACAGAACAAGTTTAAGGACAGTAATTACTTATCAAACTTGCTCAAATTGTCTGCTTTAATTCAAAAAATGAAACCATAAGTTCTTTTCACTAATCCACTCACTTAATCAAAACAGAGGTTTTATTCCTAAAGTGTTCTTCACAAATGAGACCTCTCCACTACTGATGATTGATTTCAAAGAAGGAAATAGAAGTCTCTATAAAGTCTTTCCCTTATCATATTTTTTTACTTCATAAGATGAACTATAAACAAGTATTTTATAACTTTCTACTGATGTTCTCAGTCACACAGATAAGTAAGAAAATACAATAAATCCATTGACCTTCCACACGAAGAACTCTCTGTAGATACATTCTCTGATTATAGGAGGAAAAGAAGATGGAGGATAGAGCATTAATTCAGGGCAATTAAGGTGTAGTACAATACAGGTAAAACGTTTATATGGGGCAAAGTCTTTTTCCCAGTACTGTACTAGATGCTATGTAGGTAGTGTTTCTACACGGAACATCATACGTAAGAATGTTAACAAACACAGAATCACTGTTCCAGGCTGAAAAGGTTTCACATACATAGATGTCAGTAAAGCATGAATATAGCCTAGTGTACATGTATTATGACCAGTGATTTGCGAGCCTCTATCCTAGCTTTCCACATACCAACTTTCTAAAGAAAAGGGAAGTAGTATATGTGTTTAATGTTTTTAGGCAGTATAATATTATTATCAGCCTTGCTATGCTTGGATGACTATTTTGGATTCACATTAGTATTTTATTTTCCAAAATGTTCATAAATCCCAACATGTCTTAGACTTCTTAGTAGAAATCATGCTAGAATACCCATAATCTCATGAATTTAAGTTCCTCTTTACACATATTGACTGGAGAGGACACTGAATGCATCTCTTTTTCATGTTTGCATTTTAAAAAGAATCAAATTGGCTATTTTCTACTAGATTATTCCTTTATAACCAAAGTAGTAGAAGAAATTTTGAGATGAAATTAAGATGCACAAGGTCATTAGTGGGATTGAGTAACAAGAAAATGCTTTAAGGTAATGATGCATTTATCACCTTTTTTTCTTAATTCATCTTCTACCACTGGGAGAGGTGGTCATAAATGTAGCACTCATAGAATCTAAAGTAACACTTTATAATTTGTCAATCCTGTTATAATTCAGAAATAGAAGAGAAACATGAAAGGTAAGCAATGCCATGTATGCATCAAATGTCTTGAATTGACACTTTAATAATCTGTCAAATGAATTTTGCGAAGTTGTTTTCCATTTTATTTGCAAAGTTGGAGACTAGTGTTTCAGCTTATAAATAAATATACTTATATATTATATACTTCATTTTATGTATTTGCAGGATTGAGTTATTATTGGTTGCTTATTTTGCTTCTAACTAATGCTTCAGGTAGGATGCACATTTTATGTCTTTTCTTTTATACTTTCTTTCTCCTTCTAGTTATATCAAACAATTATATTCAGTAAGATTTTTGCATTATATGGTTTTTAAAAAATGAATACAAGAACAAGTGAATTCTTCAGGCCTGTATTTTTCAAATAAAGTATTTTTCCAAGAAAGATTCATTTTGGGGGCTGGCCCTTAGTAAACTCATGAGATCTGAGCTTTGGAATTTTTCATAACAATGTTTTTGCTTACCTGAAACTTTATGCACCTGGTACAGACAGTTTTCAGACAGTTTAAACTGTTAACGTGATATATACAATGAACCTGTTTCTCCTCTGGGGTTACACAATTTGAATAACAGTCTTCACATCCACTGTGTATATGTATGATTGATTTACAATAAATCTTGGACATTAGACTGGGAGGACTTTCCTACTTGTTAACTTTACTCATGTTCATCACATGTCACTGCTGCAGTTATGGAATGAATTCATGCAAATCCAATGGATGTAGACACTTTGAAGCTTGTAATTTATTTTCTCTACAATTTGGCTCATGTTTTTATATGCTTTACTTAGTATAACCTGTATATTTTGCTTGCATAAACAGTAAACATGGGTATAATGCTTCTGAGTTTGTTTAGTTAGTCTGAGTCTGATCTTGGGGACTTCTCAAAGTGCAGGCCACTGCCTAGTATATAACTTAGCTATTATGTGTTGATTTTTAGCCTATAATTTAGCTATTCCATGTCAGTTTTTGAAGTCTAGTATTTTATGTCACTGACTTCTTGTCTTCATTTTAAAAGTCAGGTACCTCTTTTCAGATATGTTTTGCATTATTCTGTTCTGCTCTATTCTATTCTACTCCATTCTCTAGAAATCCTTGAATGGTATCCAAAAGAAATTTGAGATATAAAATATAAGAAATCAGCAGAACATTCCACATGCTTTATTGTTAGTAATTTATACCTTTGTTCTTCAATTCTTTCTTGAAGCCATTCTTTCTGATACTATATCTCCCAAATTAAGTTGCCTTGATTTTCCAGGAACCCATAACCATGCAAATATAATTTGTTGCATGCATTCTTTTTCCTAATGACCACACTAGACTTAAAAACCTTCCTTAGAAGAGCTTGATTTACTCACCTTTTCACTATTTAGACTACATTCATTTAGGACCTGAATTATATGCTCAATTTTTTTTCTGAATTTTCTGTGCTGTTAGCACTGAGAACTATGGGTTGACATAATCAAACTTTTTTCTAGTTTCATGAAGCTTTAAATTGGATGGACACATAATCAATTATTCATAGATGGAAGACTATTTTAAAAGGGAATCATATTTTTCTTTAAATCCTATTATCTACACTTATTTATTTTCTTAATATTCTATGTTCTTTCACATATCAACATGGTATTTCATACTATTGATAGTTGTGACAACATCTAATTTGAAATTATTCTAAGAAATGCTAGAAAAACCACACAGTTCTGGACAGTATAATTCAGAGTGAGTTCTTATTTACCAAGGTAAGTAATTAAGGGAGGGTCTTTTAAAGAGCCACATATCTTTTAGGACACCATGTCCTCTGTGAGATTGCTTTTCTGATTTTTTTGTGATGTCATATTAAACATAGTTTGAAACACATGCCCCAGTTGAATGACTGTCTTGGAAATAAGATGTAACAGAAAGCATGTCTTGCTCCATGTGTTTTAACTGAAGCAATTACAAATGTATTTTATGATTGTTTTTACAATAAGTTTTGAAAAATTGATATTTTATCTATTTACTCCTAGTGATATCTTTAGTGTTCATACTTATCAGAGATACCTGCAGTGAGCCACAATTCCCTGCAACATGTTAAAGTGCGTAGCAGGAAGAAGTAAGGAAGGAAGGAATAAGGAAAGAAAGAAAGGAAGAAAGAAAGAAAGAAAGAAAGAAAGAAAGAAAGAAAGAAAGGAAGGAAGAAAGAAAGAAAGAAAGAAAGAAAGAAAGAAGGAAGGAAGGAAGGAAGGAAGGAAGGAAAGAAAGAAAGAAAGAAAGAAAGAAAGAAAGAAAGAAAGAAAGAAAGAGCGAGCAAGATGGTAGTACAGTGGGGGATCCAGGATGACCAGTTTTTCATGAGGAACAAAGGGCCAAGAAGCAGCCAGAACCTCGTACATATTGACTGAGGAGGAGATTGTCAGGTTACTCAGAGGGCAATGGCGAATTTTAGCTAATGGAGATCTGGTCCTGGAGCTTCTTAGTAGTCTTAGTCTGAGTCATACTTAGTAGGCGGGGGAGAATGGCCAACCCCTAATGGGAATGTGAAATCTCAAGAGATGACACCAAAAATCCCAGACCTCCATTCATTCCCCAGGGAAGCATATAAAATTAGCCATTTTAACTTTGTGATCCCCAACACAAACTTAATGACATTTCTCTTTTTCATAAGATCAAACTTGTTGAATATGTGTGATTGTATTGCTCAAATTCTGCCATTTTTCGCATTTTTATGTGACACAAAGATCAAGATAAAATAGCACTGAATTTAAAATTTCAGTGTAACCATGAATCCTAGTATTTCAATACAAAAACAAAACAAAACAAACAAACAAAAAAAAAACCTCAAATAAACTGGGTATAGTATCACATGCCTATAATCTCAAACTCATGAGGCTGGAGCAAAAAGATTACTATGAATTTAAGGCCAGCCAGCGCTATAAAGTGAGTTAAAGAGCAGACTAAACTACATAGCAAGAGACATTGTCACATACACACAAAGTAAATAAGAAAGACAAAAGAAAAATCCTCAAATTTGTCGTCTCCATTTAATAAATCCCTAACTACAGAAAAAATAACACTTAGTAAAGAGACTCAGCAATTATTCATTCACTTTAAATTTTCACTTTGCAAAATAAATGTTATTTTCTTACCAAATTTTCTCTGAATAATTCTATTAGCAAATATTATGAATTGGTTATCTATTGGTGTTATTTCTTTTTTCAGAAACAATTTGTGGTGATTTATATAGACAATAACATGGAAGAAGCATACATGAAAAAGTAATTTATGAATTATTAACAGACACAGAAAATCTGCTTGTATTTTATTTATTATACTAAGAAGGGTGAAACAAATCTTTTCCAAGGATTAAAATATTTGGTCATAGTATTATAAGGCAATTCTTGAGGACTAAGTTGCTATAGTCAAAAAATCTGAGTCCAAATGAGAATATTTATCATTGCCTAAGTAAGGGAAATTGAGCAAGTAAGTCAACATTTTTAACTTTCAGTGAAGTATAAAAAAAAAAAATGGGAACATAAGTGCCTTCCTGGCAAGCCTGAGGTCCTGAGTTTGATCCTCGGTACCAGAGAGAGAAAGAGAGAGAGAGAGAGACAGACAGACAGACAGAGACAGAGAAAGAGAAATAATAATAGTATATTTTGAGTATTAAATAATTGGATGTATAACACTACCTAAAACTTAGTAAATTTTTACTAAAGATTAATTTATATGTACACAATGAAATTATATGTAAAATTTAAATTATATATGATATAATATTATATTCACCATAAAAACATTTTTATATGAATTAAATATTTTATACCTTCACAATCACATTATAAAATATTTATCACTAGAGTGGTAAATCCATACATCAGCTATCTCATATATGCAGCAATTACCAAACTTAAGCCTCAAACAATACACTTACCTGCTCTACTCACTTGCTATAGAATGACAAATGCATAAATATCTAGCAATTAAATAACAAATGCATAAATGTCTTGTTTTGATTTGTGCCTTTTGGAGTCATACAAGTTTCTATTATGAAAAATTTACATTGCTGGCCATTTTCACAAAATTAAATATCATACTACAAATCTAATGTAATTAGTATGATATTCTTGGTTTATGATATATTTTATGGTGGTTCCTATTAATGTTGAAGGAAGAAATAGAGGGGAGAAAAACCTAAGTGAAAATGATTGGAGGTTGTGAAAGATTCTGCCCATTCTTCAAGTTAGAGATGTGTTTTCATCTCAACAATAGCTGAGTCATATTTCTTTTACCTTTGAAGCATGCATGGTGTGTGGGTGGCTCACTAATGACCAAGGTCAGCTTCTTACATCAGCTAGTCAATTGCTATCTATAGTTTGAATACTCCTGCCATAGTGAGACAGAAACTGGCACTCCTAGATAAAATATTTTTGAACACATTTCAATAAAATACACAAAGCATTCAATACAATACAATACAGAAAGGTTCAGTACAATACAATACACAAAGCAAATGCTTTCCCCAAATTAAAAAAAAAAAAATGATAACAGATTTAAATGTTATGATGGGGAAAAATTCCAAAAAGTGTCATATAATATGAAACTATTTTAAGAAACTGATTTTATCGAATCATGGAATCAGATAAATACAAAAAAACTAATTGCACTTAATATAGCCCATAGTTGAGGGCACCAGGGCAGAGACATTAAGGTGGCAGGCATTTGGAGGGAAGTTACTCAACTCAGTGAAACAGAAAGAAAACAGAGATGAAGGGACAAGATGCAGTGCAGGAAGTCAAGCCCCTGTGACTACTTCCTCCCAACCTCCCATTCAGCAGTGAATTCACCATGGCTAAGCCGCTGATGAGCTTTGTACCCTCATTTTCTAATCACTTCCATAGCAAGCTGTTGATCCTTCCAACATGACTATTAAGATTAAGTGGCACTGTTGCCATAATAAGATACTCCTAACATCAGTTTTGATTTGCAGAGATGTTTCCTTACAGAAATATGGTGAAAGACAATGACTAAATTTTGGGAAGTAACATGTCATTGTAAGTAGTGTAGTTCAAGGCTAAATTTTAAGAAGTGAAAGTATCTCAAGAAGAAGTGAGTAAGTCTGCCTAATTAGGAGAGAAATACTCAAATGCATGACAGTGTCACTGCCAACATCACAACTATGCTGACAGTACTTCTGCTTCTGATTATCCTATCTAAAGCTGTGTCCACTTTCAGACCAGCTGAAATCTCTTCTTTGCTTTGCTCATTCAAATTAGAGTAGCTCAGGGAAAGGAAGTAGTGTAACTTTACTTCACTGTAAAGTAAGTAATGTACGCATAATCAATAGATGCTGGGTAATAAATCATTTTAAACCTCTCCATGACCACACTGCGTATCAGCCTATTACCACCAGTGACAGCAGTGAGCAGGAAGTATTCATCATTTGACACAATCAGGGACAGAGGTGGATTTGGAGAGTGGCATATGTGTGCTGTTTTTCTGAATTTAAAGCCGATACACTCTCTAACTGGGAATACTTTTCATTGTGGTGTTCATTTTTCAAGGTGTCCTGTACATCTGTAAGTTGTTTTTCTCTGTTATGCTCACAAATATAATACTTTTCAATAACAGAACATTGCATAATTCTCAGGTGCCTTGTTATACCCCAGTGTCAGGTCTTAAAAATAAGAAACATATAATTACTACTATTCTGCTGAAAATTTTCAAAATGATACACAATTAGTGAATTGATCTGACAAACTCCCCGGTGGAATCACACTCCTTAGAGTGCTCATTAACTCTCCAGACTTGAGCGGTGCTTCAGCTCCTTTTCTTCTTAAATAGCAGCTTCCTAGGGTTCATGTACTATATTTTTTTTCATTCCTGAATTGCTTTGGCAACAAGGCTTAAGTACTCAAAGTACAGCCCATCTCAGCAAGCAGAGGCTGACAGTGTTAACTTACTAGTTCTGAAGAGAGGAATGTGGGGCTTGCTATTGTCATTAAGGGCTGTAAATGTCATGTCTGTGACTGTCTCTCA
Source organism: Cavia porcellus (assembly GCF_034190915.1). NCBI lineage: Eukaryota > Metazoa > Chordata > Mammalia > Rodentia > Caviidae > Cavia > Cavia porcellus. The sequence continues at coordinate 34,369,724 of NW_026947501.1, forward strand.
TCCTTTATGGAAGTTTTGTCATATCTGTCCTTACTGTTTTCATACACTTCCTCTAGTTATTCAACAATAAATGTCTGTTAACTGCAAATTCGGTTCTGAATAGCAACAAATATATATTATTTTAACGCTAGTCTTCCTTATATTTCATCTCTTATTCATTAGAATTGAGACCAACATTGCTAGGAATGAAAAGACTGTGTATTATACAATGTATATTTGTATTTAGTATGAAAGAAAATGTTTTAATAATGTTTATAATGTAGAAAAATGATCAATTATGCAAACATGGATATTGGATATTAATTATTACATTAGCCATTTGTATTTTGTAGATGTTTAATAAATAAATGGCCATAACTGTAAACATGCAAACACGGGCAGATGTGCACACACACACATACACACACACACACACACACACACGTACACACACACACACACTGAAATCATGACACACCTTTAGAAATACTTTAACCACTTTCGAACAGTTCCATGAGTGAGTCATGTTTGTTCCTGTACAACTGAATTTGAGAGGAGAATTTAAGGAGCTTTATTTAACTAGCAACATGAAAAATTGATAGTGGTAAGATTTGGAGAAGAAAAAGGCACTGTAGAGGAGTTATATAGCTTTATCAGCCCTTGTGTATGAAAGTCCTTCTTTTATGGTACAGGAGCTTACTATCAACTAAGACTGGCCTTGACTTCACTAGGTAGCCAGTGCTGACCTTGAAATCACAGTATTTCTCCTACCTCAGCCTCCTGAGTTTTGGGATTACAGGCATGTGTCATCCTGCCCAGCTTGAAAGTGCTTTTAATGCTGGAGCATAGTTATTCTCTTCTATCAACTTCTATTGGCTCTTCAAATGACACTCTACTCATAAGTATCATCATAGGTCATGGGGGTGTGCTTCACTCTTCATATAACAAATAAATTGATAAATATGGCAGGGAGCACAGTAATAATGAAAAGAACTGAATCATTTTCCTATACACCAACAAGTAGTAAGTTTATAGGAGCTTCGTTCATAATTGGAAATGCTTGTGAGCAACCAAGATATCTTGGTAGATGGATAACCTGACTGTGTTCAGGAATTAAAATATTATGTAGTGCTAAAATTAAATTTGAATAATAAAACTGTGAGATGATGATGAGGAATCCTAAGCCAGTCCACAAAGGTTGTACACTACATGACTCTGAATATATGACATTTGTAAAACAGAGAAAGGCTACGCAGACAGCAAAAAGATCAGTGGGTACAGATAGTATGGGGAAGAAACAATGAGTACACAGTGAAGTTTCCCAATATTAAAAATACCCCAAATTATTCAATAGTAATAATGAGTATATAATATGTACAGCTGTCCAATGATATTAGATGTATAATATCAAGAGTAAGAACTTTAGAGGCTGGGGATAGACAGTCATGAGTTCAATCCCCGGTACTGGAAAAAAGAAAGAAAAAAAAAGTAAGAACTTTATCCAATAAAGATACATGAACATGAATTCATCAATCATAACACATATGCCATGCTGATGAAAATTTGGATAAGGAAAAAAGCTATGATGTTTTGGGACAGGGAGTATAGGAAACATCTCTGTACCGCTCTGCTCAATTTAGGATGAACCTAACTTCTCTAAAAACTAAGGTTTAATATAGAAAATAATATCATTTACTAGTAAAAATAATCAGTTACAATGTTACATCTTGATTTTGAAGGTTTGAAGATACGAATAATAGAAATAAGTTGCATTTTTCCTAGTATTGTTTTTACAAAATAAACTCATTTTTCCTAGTATTGTTTGTACAAATTATAATAATTATGTACTTAAACTCTTTGTGAATCACTTTCCCATCAGTGGGCCAAACTTATCAGTTCTAGAATTTATACAGAATCCAAGCCCAAAGTTTTCTCTGAAACTCAAGGCAAACTTGTTGCTGTGATCCCACAAGAAAAACAAATGGAAAGTCAAATATTTTCAACATACAATGTTAAATATCTCCTTCCAAAAGTGAGGAATAAGAAAGTAGAAAGAAACTAACAGGATTGCAACACAACTGGAACCTGAAGAACAAACGTTGCTTCTTGTTACTGCATGTTGGCTTCTGATTCCTGCTCTAAATCTGGCCAAAAGCAGTGAACAATGCCCATGCCATAGTCTGAAGGTTGGGCCTCTTAAAATTTAATTTGCCAAATCAAATAATTCTCTACCTGGTCATTTGGCCTCACACAGTTACAGGATGTAGACAATATATAGATGAAATCTTTGCCAGAATCAAACATTTATGCGCCTTTTAAAAGAACTTTTAAAACTTTTTAAAGATGCTATAATCTTAAAACAATTATAATGACAATAATTGGTTAAGAATTATATGAAACATACTCTTCAAAATAAAGTGTGCAGAGACATAATTAAAATATACGAGCAAAGTTGTAAAACAGAGGAAAGAGTAAGACTCATTTTTATGCTTCATTTATAAGTATGTTTACTGAGTACCATGCATTGGAAGAGACACACTTCAATATCTACACTAATTGTTCCAGTTCAGTAACTTAAGATAATGATATATGGATGTAATATGTATTTTTCATCTTCAATTTAGGGACTTTTTATAGAACACAGAATATACTTCTATTAAAACCTAACTCATGTTCCTGGATTGTTCTTAAGCTTGTTTATCTTTCATAACACTGCTCTTGCAGAACCTTCGGTCTTTTCTTTTAATGAATCCTTTCTCTTCCAAGAAACTTAAATCTATTGAGAGAACAGGCTGCTATCCTTTTCCTGTGTCCTATAATTTCATTCAATATATAAAATAATATTAATTTTAATGTGGAGCAAAGGTTTTCTTAGTGGCTCATCACCTGACTCTAATGTCAACTCCAGAATGCTGGCCCCGGCATAAGTGTAGAGTAAAATTATTTTGGAGCATCACCTAAAAGTTCATTTCATTGGCTTGCACATAAAAATCTTGTACTGGACATCTATTTTTTACTGACAGCAAATGCTTGAGAGAGTCAGAAGAAGAAGATAAATACTATATATTTGGATCTTTGATACTGATCCACTTTATAAGAACAAGTAGCATGCCTTGTCTTCTTGATGTAGTAAATGTTCTTATGTTAGGCATAGAAATAAATGTATTTAACTTTTTTCTTCAAGAACCATTTGGGTCAAGTTTTATTCTATCACATTTAGAAGAAAAAACGTAATTTTCTGTTCTCTTAATCTATGACCAAAGCATGTATTATGGATTAAGATCTGGTGGTCAACTGAATGCCAGCTCGCTTACATCAGCATGGCGCTGATCATAATTGTTCCACCTGAGGAAAGTTGCCAGCATAAATAGAGATGTTAAGAAGGAGAAGCTATTATGCTGAGGTGTTGAGGCATTGTGGATTCTCTTATGAGTTGCTGTTTGAGCCGTTGGTTTTCCTGGAGAAGCTCTGGTCCTCACATCGAGCATTGCTTCCTGGCTCTGAGAGTGAAGATGTATGCCACTTAGTCTCCCGAATGAACTTGTCATGCTGGCTTCCTGGCAGGTACTCGACTGTGCTTGTCATTGGAGGAGGCCCCATGTTGCTTAGGATGGCTGTCATGCTTTTCAAGATATCCCTGCTCTTTGTTGTGAGTATGACTTCTCAGCTCCAGCGTAGAACCCTTAGCCTACCAGCACAGCTCCCTCATTCTGCTGGCATAGACTTCCCTGGTTTCCACTGCTGACCTTTGGGCCTTCCCAGCATGGATCCATAAAAGACACTGGCAGGAGGTCTTGTGGGCTTTTGACCTACAGTTGGACTCACAGGAGGCATTATCATGAGACACTGTTTTCATCTGCACTCATGAGGGACATTGCTGTGGGATTCAGGCCCTTGGCTAAATATTCTATCTTTAGTGTTGTGGATAGATTTCTTGCATTTTCTTGTGTTAACTCTGGGTGACCATCATAAAACATATTATAAATTCCATGTCCTGATTCTAATTGTTTTGTGCACAACCCCTGATTACAACAGCATGGAAATGATATTTTTTTTACAAATATCATGCATAAATAGGTATAAAACTCTCATAAAAACTCTTAGGTCATGGAGAAGCTTCAAGGACCGACCATACGTCTAATGATCTTTCATGGGAAGTCCAGTTTCCCTTTCTCAGTGTTGAAAGATGTTTCCCTAGTAGATCACCATGACAGTTTCCAGAGGCAGAAAAATATTCCACTAACTTCTTACAAAGAAAGCTAAAAGGATATGTCTGTGCAAAGAGATTAAGTGAGAGTTGCAGGTAAGGAAGATTTTGCTCAGGGTCTTCTGAGGGGAGTCCATATCCTTCATCTTTTTCTTGGTTGTTCTCATATACACATTATTTGTATAGGCAATGATAGTAGTAACTGAGAAACTGGAATCAGATGGGGTTAGGAGCCATCACCTCTGCCTGAAAAAGTGAACACTGTTTGGCTTTTCATAGTGAATGCGTTGTATAATCAATGCCAGAAGCATTTAGTATGTGGTTCTAAGACATGTGAAATTTTAACACTTTTCCATTAATTGAAGCAACTGATATTAAACATTTCCTGTACTAAAATATGCAGAGAATATATACTGTCACTCAACTAGCACTGAGCTAAGTCCTGGCCATAGTCCTATGACATAGAAAATATTTGTTAAATCAATATATTTTTACTTAATATACTTTGTTATTATATACATTACATTACACTTTCGAATGCTTGATTTCTTACAGAAAAACAATGACAGTGAGGGCTCTTATCTCTCAACTTTGTCGAATGAGCGAATTATAATAAAGTGTGATTATAATCATAGTTGTTAATAGCTAATATCGAAGCACACATCAGGCTCTAGGCACTGTGTTTTTCATTGAATTATGTTGTTATCACCTTCCCTATCTTAAGAACTGCAATTACGCTTTGCCCTCCTCTTATAAAATGAAACTAGACTTTAGGAAGAAAAAAGGGTAGTCATGGAAGTACAACCAGCGAATAGATAATTTGGTGTTCAAGAATATAGAGTAATAATACAGTTTTTCAATGAGGTGGATTTAAATGGAATACTGAGACACTTTTACAATTAAGATGAAAATTAGACTACGTTGTGAAGGGTCTGTCAAAATGCAAGATTTCTTAGTTGATTTTTTCTTCAATATGACAAGTCATAGTTATGTACAAGATTCATAGCAATAGTCCTTGTATTACCTGAAGTATTTGTGGAGACGGTTATTCTCAATACTCAATATTGTTTGATTATGTATATTTTTACATATATTTATTTTACATTAAATATGAAATTAATTTATCATAACCATTATAAAATAACTTATTTTTATTCTGTCTCCTTGAAAAGAGGAGAGCCATCCTGAAGAAGACACAGATGTTAGGAGTGAATGCAAAACTTAACACTGATTCTACTGACACATAAGAAAACTTGGCATAACATCAAGTTCACAAATCAAGTCAGTGTGCTTAGACTATAAACCTTTGGGAAGAGGATGGGAAAATGGGTAAGCATTAGGTTTCGGGGAGAAAAGGAAGTGGTGGCACCAGATGCAACTGAAATGAAATGTGACCCTGCAAAACAATATCTCCAGTGATTGACATATCCTGAATTTCAAGCATTATTTAAAAGATGAAGATTCTACTTTATGTTTAATAAATTTCATTTACTTTAGTTATGCCAGCATGTTGCTACAGGGAACATTTTATAAACTATGTACAATTTTTTATTGAAAAATATACTTCAGATTTATCATTTGAAAACATAAAACCTCCTCATTTTTTAACCCAAGACACAATATGCTTTTCACTTTTGTATTATATATAATCTTAAAATCTCTTTCAATGAAAGGCTATTTTATCACTCCCTAAATAAAATGAATACAGCCATTAACCTAGAGGATGTTGATATTTAAGTGCACGACATATAACAGACTTGTGTAGTTCATCTTTGTGGTCAGCTTGACTAATTCAGGAGACTCTACTGGAGTGACTGGAACCTGGGGACCACTGCCCTCATTAATGCATTTATTCTGATGTTCAGAATTGGCTGTGCTTTTAAAAGCTGAGGCCAGTTGGAAGTGAGTCACTGGAGTGAGCCAGTGGACCATTCCTTTCTACCAAGCCTCATTTCCTTCTGTTACACACCTGGCTGCCATTAAGTGAGCAGCTTTGCTTCATCAAACCCTTCTGCCATGCTGTTCCTGACTTGAAGCCAACCAGTGGTGGACTGAAACTCGGAGTCAAATCATTAAACCTTTGCTCCTTCAAATTGCCAGTGTTGGCTACTTTGTCCTGGCAACAAGGAATCTAAAAATACAAGGCTCTAATTCTCTTTTGATCAGCCATAATTTCTTCAGCCACTCACATCACAGCCTAAGTGCTCAGGGTGTCGCCCATCCCGCTCTGGCCTGGATGGAACACAGGTTCCCATTGGAAATTGTAGAGGCATGGGACCTGATGAGAACATTTTCAGTCTCTAACTGTATGTGCCCTGCCAAATGTGAATGTTTTCAGTCTTTAACTGTATCTGTTAAGAGACCATTGGACCAAACCAGTTTGTAAGACCAAGCTAAATTATAGGGGAGGAAATAGGCTTTACTTTAAGTAGGTGGGCCAATAAAGTCAAATGAAAATTTCTATAGAGAAAGGGAGCAGTTAAGAATCTGGGGCAGTATGTATGTGCCATGTCTATCTGGATAAAGAGAGCTTTATTTTAAGGAATTGGCTTGCAACATTGTGGAGGCTGGCAGACTAAAATTCCAAAGGCACACTGCCAGACTAGAGCTAACTGAAGAATTGGGATTGTGGCCGGAGCTCTAAAGGAATCTGGAAGCAGAATCTTGCATGTCTTCAGGATGTTAACTCTGTTTTTTCTCTTGTATGTTCCTGACTGGATGCATCTCATCCACATTATTGGACGTTAATACACTTTATGCCTACGCTACACTCTTAAATGTTAGGATCACCTAAAATACTCCTTCAGAGCAATTTCTGGAGTAGTATTTGACTAAATATTTTGGTACTATAACCTCATTTGACACATTAAATTATCATACCCTACTTACCAAACACAAAGAGACTGAGGACTTATAAAAGCTATAAACACACACATACCATAAACACATCGTAAGTATTTTATTTCCTCAGAATCCCTGATTAACTCAAATTTTTATTATTCTTCCCATTTGAATACTCTTTTCTGCAAAATAGCACTTTCAGTCTCTAACAGTAGATTTCCTCATATATACTTTCTTCTCTAATTTTTATTCCTTTGTTTTCATTTTTCAAACCACCAGTGCCACCAAGTCCATATAAACTTCCTGGCTTTGTTTGGCACAAAGGAAACATCTAATAATGATTGTGCGCACTTCCAGTTCTTTCTTTTCATGATGTTAAACATTTTAAAGATTAAATCTGTGTCTCTTCAGATTGTCGTGTAGTCTTGCACTTCTGATTATGTCTTTTATTGCTGTCTCTTGTTTATGATGATTCTTTTTTTTTTTTTTTTTTTTTTTTAGTTTGTTTGATTTTAACTTAACATCCGGGGACTTTCCTTAAACAGTGTAGATTTCTTGCACTCTAAAAGCACTTTGGAACTTCAGGACCGTTAACAGTTAAGGAAAATATTTTATCTAGTACTGCTGCTTGTGGTATATATATATATATATATATATTTTTTTTTTTTTTTTTTTTTTTTTTTTGCCCAAGTAGAGTACATTTCAATGCTTAATTTGCCTGATACTTAGCATTTTAAATTTCCAGAGAAGTTCACCTCCAAGAATGGCTCTCAAACTTGGCTGCACATTGGATTTATGCATGGAGCTTTAAACAAAGATCAATGCCCCACTGAGATTCTGATTTAATTGCTCTGTTAGGGAAGGCTTCAGTAATCATAGTTTTCTTTCTTTTTTTTTATTCCTTTGTTATGCATTTGTTACTCAGTTCCCACATGAATCTAATGTGCAGTCAAGTTTAAGAGCCACTGACATAGAAATGTTTCTTGGTCGACTCCTTTGGTGCCTAGGTCAATATCACCAAGGGTACAAATGCCCTAACATGATGGCTTCATAGAGATTTCATTTCTGCTCCTTTGACCTTGTATTACACACTGGGGAGATTTCAAACTCCAACTTCTAGATACCGAAAAGCGATAAACTCCAGGCTTACTGTATTCTATCAGTAACTGCAATGTTTCTCATACATTTATAAATCAAGTTTTCTACTTTTATTTTCAGGAAACTAGAGGTTCCCTCTCCCTTTATGTTTACTTGTATGCATAGCTATTCTTTTGAAAACAATCTTGTTTTATTTCATCCAGAAATTCCACAGGCTTTTTTTGAATGTTTTTCTGATTTTTGTGTTCCCTTATTTTTTTTTTTTTTTGCCAAGCTCAATTCAAATGACATGTTTATGAGAAGTATTTCCTTTAAATCAGGCATAAATTAGTGACTCTGAATTCAGTGGCATCCTGTGCTTACCTGTATAAACCACATGTTACTGTCATGGTATTTTCAACACATGTGTGTAATTCCTAAAAAGCAGTGTACTGCCTCAGGTTCATGGATTATGTCTTAAATGTCTTCCTACATTGAGCAGTTGCCACAGTTCGTGGTATGTAAAGATATTAAACAATGATGGCAATAGTAATTTGATGGACTAAAGACTCTAAGGCCTCCTATTTTGTTTATGAAACTGCTCGTGAGAAGATATTAGATGTTCTGCTGCACCATATTTGCTTACAGTATTAGACATAACTGCTTTCAATATCTGTCCTGTCCAAAACAGTAGCTATCTACATATGACTACATCTATTTAAGATAAATTCATTATAGAAGATTCAGTTGCTCATTGGCAGTAGCCACATTATAATGATTCATATGTATCATATATATATTCTATAGCATGGGATAATCTAAAATTCCTTTTAGGAAGTCAGTTCCACTATTCTGTGAAAATTATCCAAAAGCTCTTGTTATTTTTCAAATGTTAGTTTTGAACTAAACTATAAGTAAATCATTCCAGATAAAAGCAATTGCTCATTTGTCCTATCATATAGAAGTAATTAATAGACGTTATTATAGGTGTAAAATCTAAGACCGTACATAGTATTTTGTTGGAGTTTCTATTTCACAGTTAAGCACATCAAGATTCAGAGAAGTTCTGCAGTTTTGCCCAAACTCACACTAGTCATTAAAATAAGAAGGGCCAAATTGTGAAAGAGAAATTCTAACTGAAAGCTAAACCTTCTGGTCCACAGAGAAATCAAGCGGAGGTGGGTTTACTAAGATGTGTATAGTTGCAAAGTACCTGGTGCTGACAGTGAGGAACTGCCTTCGTGCCTTCACGACTCCAATGTGATCTTCAATTATGTGTGATCCAAGAACTACTGAAAATAACTGGCATCAAAAATTCTGCCTATGCTCACTACCCCAGAATGATTCTCAGGAGCCTGACTCAGATAGCTCTCTATTTGTAGAGCTGAATCACAGACGCCCCTAGTGTACTATTTAGCATTGCAGTATATCAGTGATCTCTCTCTGCTACCTCACTCTCTATAGCCTCTGTGAGTTGACACGTCCCCAGATGTTTATATTCAATTCCAAATGTACATGCTTTTATACAGCTCCTAGTTATGAGCATGTCTTTGGATATTCACAGGGCTATCCATCAAAAAGGGAAGACTAGTTCTGTTTAGTAATTATTATCACACAAATTCAAGCAAGTGTCAGAATGAAATTTTAAAAATGCGCTTCTTAGGAACGTTCACTTCAATTATTTGACTCTTACACAAAACCATTTCTTTTAGAAAGCACATTTTTATTGCTGTTATTCTTCAGTGATTTCTTTAAAAAGCTCACCTCAAAGACTTTTAGTTTAATAGGTATAAAATACACATATACATCATTTCTCCTTTAATACAGAAAATAGAGTAGGAGTAATCATCAATAGGAAGATATGCAAAACTTTCTAAATCTTAGCAAGTCTGCTGACTGAGTTTCCATACTCTGTTTTAACAATAGGCAGATATGTACCAGTTCCTCTTCCCCTCCATCTCTTTCTTTCCTTTCTTTTTTCCTTCCTTTCATGCTTTTCTTCTTTTATGAGGAATGTAGTTGATTTTATACTGGAGAGTGAATAAGCATTTTCTATCCAACTCAAACTTTGTTTGTATACTATGAGACCCAGAAGCACTTTTAGAAGTATACTTATTTGCAGGAATGCTACATTGTGAGGAAAAGCCAACACCATTGACATTCTCTCTCCTGTTTTCCTAATAAATAGTGGACACTTCGATATAAAATAGGCCGAAAAAATTCTTTTGAATCTGCAGAAGGCTAGCATAGACTGGTGGTGAGGATGCAGGCCATAGTTCTCACACAAATTCATCTTTCCTCATAACATTCTTAGGAACGTAAGGTAGAAACTATTTAAAATATGTACTTTAATCATGTCTAGACAACTGAGAAATGATGAGGGCCCAGAATTGAGGCAGAAATAAGGAAGTTTTATGGGAAGCATGTGCTTTTCAAAAATAAAGAGGAAGAAAAGGAGAGAGACAGGGAGAGAGGGAGGGAGGTAAAAGGGGAAGGAGAAATGAAGGTGTGGACAGAAGAGAACAGGGGCAGGAGGAGGAAGGAAGAGCGATAGCTAAATATCACAATAAAAGCTACCCAAAATATACTTATATATTTGGAAATTAAAGAAAAAATTGAAGAGTCTGAATTTCCTATTCATCTGTTAGTTAATCTCACTAACCATCTTACATATGGAATTATAAGTGTTAGAAGACATTCACAATAGAATACTCTGCTGCATAATATGAAATCCTACCAATCGCAATAGCTTGTGTTGAACTGGAGATCATTATATGCAGTGAAAGAAGGCATGCATACAAACACAAATAAACATGTAAATCATTTTAAACCATAATACTTGTTTACACACATACAAATTGTGATCTTTCTTTTAGGTGTGCCTCAGTTTCCTCCTCACCCAATAGTACACTTTTAAATATTTGTGCTCGTTTTATTTCCCATATTCTCTGACTTGATAATCATTCTCTCTCTCTCTCTCTCTCTCTCTCTCTCTCTCTCTCTCTCTCTCTCTCTCGGTCTCTCTCTCGGTACTGAGAATCAAACTCAGGCCTTGCACTTGCCAAGCAGGAGCTATATCCCCAGCCCCCTACAATTTTATTACATAAGTAATATGCTTTTGTTTGTTTACAATGTGTTGCATTTATTTTCACTGTCTGTTATATATGTTGCCCTAAGAAATCACGCATGAAATGTTTACATTTCCACCAAGTAATACAAACAGTTCTATGTATATAAAAGCAATTGCCTCATACTTCCTGAGTTTCCAGTTCTGCCAGTAATCAAGAGTATGATACTGGAATAATGATAACCATCTATACACTAATGCATAGAATTGAGTTTTAGAAAATAGATTCATACATGTATTGGTAAGTAAATTTTGACCAAGGTACCAAGTTCATTGATAGAAAAAATATATTTTTCAAAAGGTGATGTTTGAAAATTCTGAATAAAAATACACAAAAACTAATGAAACTGGACTCCATACCTCACATAGAATGCAGAACTTAAGAGTGGATCCATGACCTAAATATAAGATCTAAAATGACAACACTTGTAGAAGAAAGCATAGGAATAAATATTTACAGCCTTAGATTTGGCAAGGGTTTCTCAGATATGATACCAAAAGCATGAGCAACAAATGGAAATAAAAATAAGTGAGATTTCATTCAAAATTAAAACAAAATTCAAGACACTCACAATTCACCAAATGGGAGAAAATATTTGCCAATTATGTAATTTATGTGTCTAAAATGTACAAAAAGTTCATGTCAGTAGCAAGTAATAAACAAATCAAAAGTCGACAAGAACTTAAATAGACCCATCCATTGGAGGAAGGAGTTGCAAAATTGTATCAGATGTAGAACTATCAGCCTAAAGTGATAATCTTGGGCATTTTACAATAGAGGCTTTTAAATGACTGATGACATATAAAGTGTCAGTAGTCTGTAAACCTCTTTTCAGTACCAGGAATCGAGCTCACCAATTTTTAGTGGTGTGACAAAATAAAATTAAAAATGAAAATTTTGAGAGGATATAGATATAGATAAATAGGATATAGAAAGAAATTTATGTTGTGACCATTGTCAAAGTCTTTAATATAACTATAGTAATCCTACTAGATAGTTTAATTGGTTTTTATTTAAGATTCTTAAACATTCTCTGTCAGCTCTTTAAAATTCATTTTGAAAAGTTTTAACTTATTTACTACCACCATCACCAATACAAAAAAAAAAAAATACGTAGAAACTGGGGCTCTTTTCTTTCTTGATTCCTTTCTTTGCTGCTGTCAAGACTTAGTACTTTAGACCAGAGACAGTCTCTTTTCTCTCCTTCAGTCAGATTTGAAGGACTTCATTCTGGATCCTACTTGCCCTGTGAGTAACCCAAATAAGACAGACATTTGCAAGAATACACATGGAAGAAAAATAAAGAGCAGTTTCATTTTCTTAACGTAGAATTCATAAACTGGCGAAGTATAGTTTCATATTAAAATTGCAATTAGTGACTTTTCTTTAACAGTGTTACACTCAGATTCTGAACTGATAAACGCAGGTAGGACTTAGGAACTACATTCCCATGCAGTTCAGTGTGCGTTCGCCATGGGACTCCTCACTCTCCATGTGGCCTGCTTGACCCCTTTGCTTTATTTGTACAGCTCTTCTGCCTTTATACCAGCTGGAATGAGACACATTTTGACTTAACAATCTTCTAACAGAAGAAATCTCCATTTTATTAGCATTCACAGTTCTTTTAAACATAGTCTTACAAATACATTGGTAGTAGAAAATGTTCCACTTTAATAACAACAACAATAACAATAAATCAGACACTGGTCAGTGATGGAGTACTTAGCTAGAATACTTGAGAGCTAGGTTCAATACTTATTACAGAAAAAAATACATAAAATTATCAAACAAATTCATTTTTAAGTTTTGTTTTTATTTATTTTTAATCATTTATGTGTTTGAATTCAAGACAAAGTGTAAAATTTTCTACATTTAACTGTTTATTTCAGCTAGTTTTAAATACGTATATTTTTTCTACCATGTATTTGCAAACTTTACTTATTTCCATGATGGTAGATTACCTGGGTAGAAAATGCTGACAGCAAGAAGGGACTGATGGTGGAAGATTTGAGAGAAGACACAAGATTAGAGTACAAATTTAAAAAACAAAAAGCAAAAATCACAGCAGGTGATTCCAAGAAACTGTTCCACCAATACCAAAAATTACTCCCACAGAGAGTTATTTACTTTGAACATTTCTAAACTTATCTGCAAAATCTCAGAATTATATCCCAATTGTTTAAAAATGCATGAATGAATACATATAGGGAATGGCTAATAAAAGGCTATATTTTAAGACCTCTTATGAACAGAAAATTAAAGGAGTTCCCAAAATGGGAGCAAGTTGTAATAAAAGAAAAATCACTTTTCCTTATCTTCTTTTTGATGATTATGTGTGATATTTCTTTAATTCAGAAGAAAACAGGGAAAAATGATAACTAAATCAACAAACTTGGGTGGACTAATTGATAAACATCTGAACAAAATGTTTTACATACTGGCCCATCACCTCTCTTAGGTATTTTCTACCTATAATAGAGGGCACTGTCTCTCTCATTTCTTTGTTTCCCTCATGCCTAGTAGTCTCTTAGCTTATTGTGTTTCTGTGAACATGTCTTTTCACCTTCCTTTGAGATGCTATACATCAACAAGTTTCAGGGGAAAATATAAACAGACCAGGATTTACTAGTCATACTTTCTCTACAAATTAGCCCAATATTTTGGTTTGTATCTCAAATCTAACTTGCTGTTTTTCCATAGTCTCACCCCCAGTCCACATGTGTTGTTGTTATTCTCATCTGCGTCCTGCATTTCACAAGGTCTGGTTCCTTCACACTGTCAGTTTATCCTTTGTGTAAGCCTGACCACATCTGTGGGTCTCAGTTTCCTCATCTGTAACATGTATGTTTCATTCTATTACTGACTTTCTGTGCTTCTCTATAATCACGTACATGCTGAGCCACACATTTCCTTGTGCTTTTAATTTATTAGCTTAGTAGACCTGGGCAGGATCTTAGTATAAGCAAGATGAGGCATGTATTGTGCTTTTTGTAGTTAATATGGAATAAGCATGGGTCTCTTGAAATTCGTATGGTGCATGATTTCTGCTTTTTCTGTTCTTTTCTTTGGAATATCTATCTGTTCACGTAGCAGTTGGTCCACTGAGCATCCACTTTATAAATGCCTACAACTTGCAAGTCACATATTCAGGTATTATAGATCAAACATAATGATTCAGACTAACATTTCAAACATACTTTGGCAATATTCCATAATAATTAAACATTAGCAGAAGAGTACCATACTGGTCCTTATATCCCCTGAAATAAACCAGAGACATGATGCCAGAATATAAGGCCATTCTTTAAAAAGCTTTAAAATAATACCTATACGCAATAAATTGAATCCTATTTGACAGAGGACTGGGAATGGAATAAGATACACAGATTTTTCCTTAACTATAGAAAAAAATAATTTGCTACATAAAAATACAACTATTTTAAAAATTTCTCCCAATATTTGGATGTACAGTCTCATGCATGTAAACACCCTAATAGAGAGCTACAGTCCAGAACTAGTTAGAGGAATGTGGAAGGAATATATATAATAGCCCTAACTTGGAAAGTGATTAATTAAAATATTAAAATTTGTCAATTCTATTTATTTATGCATATATCAGGCATAGTTCCTGAGTTGAGAAGAATATGACGATTAGTTTTGAGCGCCTGTCTCAAGCCAGAGAGTACTTTCCTGGCTTCAACTGTCAACAGTTTCTAGTTACAATTAATATTTCTACCATTCAACCTTTTCTCCTTCCCAAACACTTAAGTACTTGGCATTTCTCTTGATCCTTCTTCTTTACAAATACTGAATTATCTCCCCAAAATACTTGTTTCTCTTTGTTTACTGGGAGATAAAGGGTTTGTTTATCACAGTAACCTTAAAATTTATCTCAGGAAATTCCCAGTAGCATTTCAATATAAATTAATAAATTTCCTCCATGTGCAAAATAATTGAATGTGTATATATTAATGTATATTAACATACATACATGTTTCAGTACTTATTTTATTATATATTAATAGGCATTTAACTTCTCAAATCTTGACACTATGTCAAGTTGACATACACAATTCAAAACTCAACACTGTCAGTTACATATAGACCTGTGAGAACACAGTGAACAAGTGTGCAAATTAATGTAATTTCTTTATAAAAATCCATCTATTTTGGTGAATAGATTAATGACTCATAGAAGTAAAGAGTATAAGTCAAACTCATTTGTTTTATGGACTAGTTATAGAGACAGTCAATCTCTTATTAGTGTTTTTGCAATGAAGGTAGGAATTCCATCAGCTTTATGGAAAGGCAGATCCACTCCAAACACAGGTGAGATGTATTCTTATGTTAGGCTTCAGATGGGCAAATATTGAGTAACAGATGTGCAAACAGACAGTTCTTTGGCTTAATTAATGGAAATGAAATTATTCTCTCCTTCCTATAATCATTGTTTAATGCTAGATTTTCATAACAGTGCAAATTCTCCTTCTTCCATAGTCCTTTAAATAGAAGAGGTTATTTTTAGCTGGCTCATTACCAGTCTCAAAGATTATCTACAAAAAATTTTAAAATATTGCAACTGTGGGAACAACGTCTCTCTTCTTTCCTCTTCTATTTTTAAACTGAAACCATCTTTACATCGCTTTCAGTCATTTAACTGTACCTAATATTCTTTTAGTTGTCACTTAGCAAGAACTAAAAATTTTACATAATGTGGTTTAGAACACATTCGACCTTTTTTAGATTTTATTTTATTTTAAAATATTATTTTAAATACCAAGAACCATCAAGGTACTTGTCATAAAAGAAAAGGTCACCCCAAAGAAGAAAGTCCTGGGTTGACGTTGTCTAATCCAGGATGACAAGCAGTAATTGTAGAGTGTCTAAATGATAGCTTACTCCATGCTCTGGGCATAGAGGTACAGGAAAGCTTCAGGAACTTCTGCAGCTATTTCCGACAGAAATCTGGCAAAAAGTGACAAATACCCAAAATTCAATTGTCATAGTAAATGAAAGGTATTTAAAATGTATCGCTCTTGGTACAAATTCTATTATATATGTTCCAAATAGAGTTGATATTTATTTGAAAGTGATTTACCACCAGCCTAGATTATCATTATAATAGGATCACTATGAAATATTTGCTATATAGGAGTATGGTGTTTGCTCATATAACAATATGTTCTTGATTGAATATCTATTTTACTGTCATTATGAGATACAATAGATACAGAAAAATGTGGGTTTTTTCTCCCAATGAGACAGAATCGCTTAAAGGACTAAACTTTAAAAGCTGATTTTAAAAGCAAATAAGGCTACACTAAGTGAACATTGTGAAATTATTATAAATATTATAAAATTCTGTGCTACTGTAAGAACTTCACAGCTATTGTTAAAGAGCAGTTTGTTTTTCAGAACAAATATGAGGACAGAATAAAGCTAAAGATAAGTGTTTTTCACAGGAGATGCAATTGCTGGCAAACTCAGGGCAAGACACTGTTTTAATATCCCTTCTCCAGAGCTTTCTGTGCCCACATACTTTTTACCTACTAAATACCCAGGTAAAATAGACCTTCAGCTTTGAATTTGTACAAAGTGCAGTGATGGGCTGGTTTCAGGAAATGTTGCTGTTAAAGTGATTTATTTGTTTCAGCATCACAATCTTGTGAGAATACTGAAACTGAAGAAATTAACACAATGAGATAAAATTTTATTACAGTTATTGAATTTGAGATTTAAACAGACTGTGATTTGTAATCTTTTATATGTCCTATTTACTAAACCTTGGTGTTAAATTTAGAAACTCTTTCAATGTTTAAAAGCAATGGAGATCGGGATAGTAAACCAGACCATATCAAATAACATGTCATAAGGGATGTGTATGCTAAGAAATTTCTCATGGTGCTGCCACCATAGATTTTTAAAGGGTTGGAAGAAGTTGCTAGGTGTATTATTAAGGGAAAAATTCGAGAGACCATTCTGAAACTGTGGAACTGAAAATAAAGCACAGACCACTATGTTCTCTGAGGAGTTAAACAAGTCAAATGATGATTCTAAATTAGAAAAGAAAGTGGCAGTTTGGATAAGCAAAAGAATCCTCGACAGGGAAAGTGATTTGAGTGTTCTGTGAAAATAAATGTTGCATAGTTTCCTCCTCACATTTGTCTATCTACAGTTGTATAACCAGTACTCGGTCATCAAAGAGGCAGAGACACATATGAAATTGAAAACCTAGTTGCAAACTGTAGTCAAAGGTGAAGTACTGTACGAGTTATTTGTCACTAAATGTCTTAGAAACGCTCTAAAAGTAAATTTATATTAGTTCATTATGCAACTAGGATCACAATGAGCTTTAAATGTCTGTAAAAACTTATTTAAATCACTTTCACCTACATACATCTTGTTTGTTTGATATTCAATATTAGTAAGTAGCTTCTTTTGATATCTTATTGGCAAAAGACTATATTTTTTAATTAATCTAAAATGTAACTGTCTGCAAGGGACTGGAGAACTTGTATTAACAACATGTTCCAACATGACATTGCTGTTATTGGTCTTGGAACCTAAGCTGAAGAACTACTGAAGTAGTATAATCTTTAACTCTCTATAAAATAGACACATTACTATTCATGTTTTCTACTGAAAATTACATTTCCAAAGAATGTTGTATTTGTCCAATTCCCCTGACCAAACTGTGATTTCAAAGATAAAGTCATACCATTTAAATCTCTTAGCTACAACACTTTAAGAGGTAAAATTTATTCAATCCTGGACCATTGTCTTCACAAATAAGAAATAAATTGATTCCAATAACCCTTTGCAATTACCTGTCTTTGCTTATGCCTCATGTCTAAACGAGAAAGTAATGAAACCAAGATGAAATCTCTTAGAAAAGCCCAAACAAATCACCTTTTTATATATAGGACTAAATTTTGTTTATGTAACAAAAGCATTCTCAAACTAGTCAGACAAATGTAATGCAAAAATAGAAATGCTTACAGTGAGATGTGAGTTTTGTCTTTATTTTAATTTTTAGATAAAAATCAATCTACAGTACTTGTGTATATTTTAGTGTGTCTTATCATTCACCCATCTAACCTTTGCCCATTTCTCACACTTCATTTCCCTACCAACTCTAGTTGATTGCTGAAATGACACTATTTGCACAAGAGTTAAAAACAGAAGAGAATGACATTCATCATCCTTTCAGATGGTGTAGACAAGTGTCTGGCCCACTGAGAACAGAGATGAAAGATAGAAAACAAGGTGAAAAGGTGGGTTTTGGTAGAAGGAAAATGTGAGGACTCTGGGGAGGGCAAGTATAAGATGTCACAATGATATTTTTTCTTCTGTTTTCACCCACTGCTGTGCTTAGATCGATGTGATAACTCTTGGCTATATTCTCCCAGTGTATCTTTCCCTAATTCCTAAACATAAGCACAGCCTTTCCTCACACTGCAGTGGTTATTGTAAACCATTTTGAATAGAAACATTACTCCAACAGCTTCATTTGAGAGAATTAGCATATTATCATTACCACTCTATGATCACAGTGAAGGTGACCTCTTAGAGTGACCTACTGAATCAGCAGTAAGCCTATAAATCATTAGCATAACCAAAATAAAGAAACTCTGCTGGCAACATCATGCCCCTCTCCTTTTGTGCTCTGTTTCTGTCTTCAAATAAAGATTTTTGTGTTTAATGCCTTCTTCTGGACTTCCTTCAATGTGCTTCTTGCCAACAAATTTCCAAGCCTGTAAGATATCTGTGAGGGGAAGGACGTGTTGTAGTGTTTGAGCCCTGAAATTCTAAAGATATTCTTTAGGAGATAAGTGTCCATGGGTCTTTCAAAATTCTAGATATCTCAGATTCAGATGAACTGATTTCACTGTCAGTTACCATTTCCAAGAACTTTGCACAATGAAAAAATTCGGTATATAAAGTGTAAATCAAAAGATAGATTTAATAACAGCCTTACTTATATGATACGGAGAGTATTTGATGCCAGAGAGAATGGTGTTAACTGCTTTATAGACAACTGCTTCATAAAAATTTATTTTCCTGAATTTGCAGGGCCTCTCCTTCACGGCAGTCAACTACCTGTTCTGATACCTCACCATCCTTGTATCTCTATGAGAACTGAGGCTCAAGGAACTGATGCAAATGAAAACTGTTTCTTTCTGTTTTTGTGTGCTATGAACTATTCTTAATTCCTAACCTAGGATTCTATTATCTTCTGCTAGTACCTAGCTTAGTGTGCGAGAATATTTAGTTTGCAATTGACTTATATCCCTGCCAATTCTTGTAAATCTCCTATGATTTCAGTACTTGTATGGCTCAGCAATGATTTCATAGCTTCCCTTTTCTCTATTTGAATAAAAATGTTTGCAGTCATTATCCTAGACTTGTCTTATCTTTATGTCTGGGGTACTGCTTATTTCATAGATCTCCAGGCAAGAAAAAACAATTTAAGGAACTGTTCTTGACACAATACATCTGAGGATCCTCATATTCACCTGCACCTGACTGAATGACAGCAGCCTGGAATTAGATTAACACTGATGCCCAGTGGATTAACCAGGAGAGTGATGTATCTTGGAAGGATTGAATAATTTGTACATGGGATTGTAGAGATTTGCTGCTGTTGGATGGAAGGTTGCCTTTTCCAAAATCAGCCCCTCATTGTCTCTCACAAGTTTCTTCAGAATCTTGCCCAAAGATTATCAATCCCAAGGATGCTATCATTCTATGTACTTAGATTTTATCCTTAAGTTTATAATGGCAGACCCAATGATCCTGATTATTTCCTACAAATATATGAGAGTCAATCAAATGAAGCTTTTTTTTTTTTCTGAAATGAACAAAACACTTTTCCCATCAGAATGATTAGAAGTCTTTAGATACTTCTTTAGAAATGACAGCTTTATATCTATATTTAAAATCCATTTGTTGGGTGAGGTGCAGCTCTATGGTCCCAGCATGTGGGAGGCAGAGGCGGGAAAATTGCCATGAATTCAAGACCAGCCTGAACTACATAGTGAGACCCTGTCTTAAAAGAAAAAGAGAGAGAGAGAGAGAGAGAGAGAGAGAGAGAGAGAGAGAGAGAGAGAGAGAGAGAGAGGGAGAGAGAGAGAGAAGTGAGAGAAAGAAAAATAACGTTTAATTATTTAATGAATCTCAATGATAGACTTAGTGAAATAAATTCTGCCAGTGTAGTAAGTACTAGAGAATTAGAAAGAATAGTTAATTGTGCTTTCTTTAAAGACTGTGTGTGAATTGATTTTTTAATATGTCTATAAAATGTAATGTCTTTATTTGCTATTAATTAGAGCTCATTGAGAAGCAAAATCAGCTTTGTCCAGAATTGTCAGAGGAAACATTGCTTGAATAATTGCGACTGAATGAAGACTTCTGTGATGGATACGTTTGAGTAGCTTTGAGACTAGTAAAATGCTAGAGGGTACTCGTTAGTCCTAGTGTATTTAATCGCATTATTTGAAGGATTAAAATTTTTGCTTTTCTCTCTCTCTCTCTCTCTCTCTCTCTCTCTGTCTCTCTCTCTTTCTCTCCCTCCCTCCCTCTCTCTCTCTTTGTTTCTGTCTGTCTCTTTCTCTTCCTCTCTCTGTCTCTCAGTCCTGGGAATCTTTACCCAGGTCCTCACATTTGCCAGGCACCATTTTGTTTTCATTATTTAGCATCCATCATTTGTCTAGTCATGGGTGACATTTTCCTACCTACAAAATGAAAATATTACCTTCTCATTATGGCTTTTCTTGGTGCTTATTTTCATTTCTTTCCTAATACAAAGTAGCAGAGAACAGGTCTTTCTTATTTGCCAAATTGATTTCTCAGTACTGATGATTGCTAGGGAAGATATTTTAGACGTGCTAACATGAGAAATGTGAGTGGAGAAGAAAAGCTGGCCCTCATTTTGTTTGTCTTTCCTGACTTTTGTCAACAATGTTGCTCAAAAGAATATACTTTGATATTTCCATTCCTCACTTTTTCTTCATCCTTCCTCTCTCCTTCTCCTCTACACTCCTCCTTCTCCATTTTAGTCTCAGATGCACCATGCTTTGGTTATTCTTCTTTGCCAGTATTGTGGTTAGGATGAACATGTTAAGAAGCACAGTAGTGAGCAGTTAAAAATTGAATAAAATTGTGTATCATTTTTGTATAGTCATATATTAATTTTGTATTTCTTAAGGAGTATAAATTCATTAAGAGAACTCTTCATGTTTCCAATGTGCACACACTTGGTTCTCATACACAGTGATCTATCACTGTGCTGGCACATACATACAGTTCATACACGCAAGCTGTGTTTTCCGTTACACTTCTGTAGTGAAGGTTTCCACAATGCTTTTATGAATGTCATGTAAAATTCATTCTGTTACTAGATAGCTCTGTCCCTTATTTGAGTGAATGCCTTTGAATATAAGATATATATGTTTACATTTCATCATTGGAGAAAATGAACATTAATAATAACAACAGATTATATATTACAGAAAACTATTATGGTAACAAAATGTATATATTTATATATAACTGCATATACATATATTTAATAATTTTATGCTTCTCAAATTCTTCAGATCTTTGAAATTTTGATTTGCTTCTTTATTTTTAATAGCTACTTCTTCCAATTGCTTTGAAATATTTTATATTGCTTTGAAATATTTAATAGTAAAAGACTGCTAAAATGAATTATTTTTTGTTTTCACTTATAATCAAATACCATTTTTTTTATTTTGCAATACATTTGAAATAGCATCTAATTATTTTCATGTAAAATCTATAATTTCAGTGGTTTGATATGTGTGTTTGTAGGTTTTAAAATACCTTTATTTGCAGAGAGATAGTTTTAAGAATCACTGAGAGTATGAAATCAAAATTATACAATGGTAAATTAGAAGGCAAGGTAATATACTAGTTAGCTTTGAGTTACTGACTGTACAGTGTGATACATAAGATATTCTCATTTTTTTTTTAGTTCTTTATCTACACTAGAACTCTAGTTTAATATATTATGTATTAGTTTATGTCTTAGTTATTTTCTCACTGCTAGGACAAAGTACCCGACATCCATAAGTTAAAGGAGGAAAAATTTATTTTAGATCACAGTGTGGAGAGCTTTAAGTACACAGTCAACTGGCTCCAAGGCAGGGTAGCATGTGAAACTGGCATGACAGAGGAGAAAAAGCTCCTTCTATGGCACACAGGCAATAGCAAAAGTTTCATTTTTCTTTCCCTTTTTATTTCAGCCAGTCTACAAAGCCACACGCACACAGAGTGGGTCTTCCCTCTTCATGAAATCCATCATTCACATCTAGAACTACGCTAAAACAATCAATTAGTGGACTAATTCAATATCATACACCTATGACCCAGTATCACACACCCATAATCCAGTTACTGCCAAAGGCTCTACCTGTGAGCACATGAGACTTTGGTGGGGGGAACATCTAGGTATAAATGATAACAGTTTACCTCTGTACTATTCATGAATTATAGAACTTCAGGACAATTCCCCTTGTTATCCTATGTTTTCTGCTGCTAATTTGGTGCCTGCCACATATCAGTATGAAAATATTTCTTGAATTTATAAATTCATTTTAATTCAGGGAAGCTCTCCATGTGGTCATTGAATCAGTGTTGTTTTATTATCAAAAATATTGAACAAACATTTTTGATGCTCTTTCTACTGTATCTATTCTGGCACATACATTATAAATGAGTTGCTAAGAATTTTATAAAATACTTAAATACTAGATTAAATATGAAAAATAGTACCTGGTAATTATGTGACAGTAAAATAATTCTTAGGAGTTTAGTTTAGTTACTTTAGTTTAGTTTAGTTTAGTTTAGTTTAGTTTAGTTTAGTTTAGTTTTTGGTACCAGGGTTCATATTCATGACCTCACACTTGCCAGGCAGGTACTTGTGCCACTGATCTAAGCCCCCAGCCCCTTAGAATTCTTATGATTTTCATCGTGGAAATTAAAGTGTTAAGAAAGGCCACATGACAGTAGACAATGAAAAATTAAAATGTATTGCAAATGAATTGTAGTTATGTTTATGGAAAGATAGGAATTCATATTTGAAAAGATAATAATTGCTTAAAATTGAATCATAGCATGAGGGATCACTGAAAATTAAAACATCATGATGGAAGGGTGTCAAACCAGGAGGGAGAGGGCTTAAATGGAAGTGTGGAAAACTTAAATATTCTGAATCAGATAAAGGAGACTGGGTAATTAGAAAGGAGGAGAATACTCAAAGATGCATGGATATGAAAAAGTACAGGAAGGAAGTTTGATCTTTCTGGAGGAATTGTGAATTAAACTCAATGAGATGATATGAGGAATATTGCACTAGTAAATTCTATGTCATCAGTGTGCTTTCAAGAACAATTGCAGTGAAAAAAAATGAATATAAGGCTAAATGACAATCCATTAGACACCAGCTTGATTGAAGTAGAGCCAGTGGGGAGATACAAATAAAGAATAAAAAAAATGTCATCATGGGAATTTCTCTTTTAGAAACCAAGAAACCATGGACGTGTCTTAAATGTGTTGGAGAAAATAAGCCAAAAGGGAGAAATTGACAGTATAATGGGAAGAATAATTGATTAGAAATTATTAAGGAATGATGAGAAATGATTATGATAACATGAAGTGGATTTTTAAAAAGAAGTAGAAGTAATTATTTTGAGACAAAGGGACAGAAAACAGTGTGATAAACATTCTATGAACTGTTGGAATAAAAAAAAAGGGAAGGTAGATTTTAAACAGAATGTTGCTAGTAAAGAGTCCAGATTCTTTTAATAATTGAGGGGAAACTTGGAATATAGAGAACTATATAATGAATCAATAAGACCTCGGTGATTTGTAGAACCAGCAATTACTATGAGGCTTTCAAGATATTAACTTCTCCTAACCTCTTTCATTCTCATGTTTTTCTGTTCTAAAATGAAGTTGTGATGAACACAAAAACATGACGCCAAAATTTTCCATCAAGGCACTTGTTGCACTGGTTACTTTTAGTGACACATGCACGCTGCCCTGAACTGTCAGCCCTTTGAAGACTTCCTCACTTGTATAAAGGTTCGTCATTCAAGGCCAAATATTTTGAGTGATTGCCCACTTTCAGTGTCTGAAAGAAACAGAGGCAAAAAGTCTCAGCAATATTGGGCCAATGGGAACCAACTGTGGTGAGCTACTTTAGTTTCACAATTACCTGTGAGTTGGTCAGCAAGGGAAGGAAGTTTGGCCTGCTGTGTAGCTGGGTTTCTTTCTTGCCATCTTGGTGCCTCCTCCTGTCCGGTTGCATCCAAGGCAACTCTCATAAAACTCTGATTGAAGCCACATCTGGAAAACCCGAGTTGTCATTTAGATTTCTGTGCAAATATAAATAATAATAATAATAATAATAATAATAATAATAATAATAATGAAACTTTTATACTGAATAGATTCTCATAGTCACATCATAGATGGTATAGTCTATTTATAACTCCCGTTTAATAAAGAAGTGGTCCATATTTTTAAATATTCTAAAATTATTCATTTTAACAAAACAAACATTTCATAAGTGCAGTTATTTTGCTCTATTTCATAACATGGTCCTTGTCCTGATTGCTTTCTCAAAAGTCTGAGTGAGTAACTTTGGAAGTATTCCTACACATTTGCTCTTTGATCAAAGTTTTCACACTGACAACAGTACCTGGCCTTATTTTAGATCAAATTTGTCACTATTATTAGAAATCGGTCTCTGCTAAGAGAAACTATTCTGTGTTTTAGCTTGCAGCTCTTCTGAGATATGGTAAGAAATCTATTTCTAACTCGATATATGAAAGGAGCATACATCCAAGGAGAAGTGTGAAGTGCATAGAGGCAGTGACCCAATAGTGACAGCTACTTGATCTTTTTTAGAGAATGGAATGGTAGGAACCTAGTTACTCAGCCTCCTATATGGATTTCATACTTAGACTAAGCTGTGAATTTTCTGACAGTGGAAGTTTTCTTTCTTTTGCTTTACACATTGTGTTAAAGATTTGTTGCCAGTAGCAATCCATTCAGGTGCAGTGCATAGTGCTTCAAGAACTACAGCTTCCCTGAAGTGAATGGAGATTCATAGCTGATAGCAAACCATTGTGAGAATGAGTTCACATCAGCCGAGCAATAACTCCATTCAAAGGACCAGCAGTTCAGTCCGATAGTGTCCTCTTGAGAAGAATAGCTTTGCATTTAAGCTCTCAGATGTGATGACACACTGGGAAATGTTTGTTCTGTCAGTATTTCTCAATGGATATGCTTTGCATGGCTATGACCTATCTTTAGTACATAAATCATCTCAAAAGTTAACTTTTGAGCTCGTGCCGAACTATGTCTGCTGGAAACAATCTGCAACTGATAAAAGAGTTAGGTTAACATGGTTCTGTTTTGTTTTGTTTCATTTTGTTTTAAATCTTTAATCAGTATAATTTTACTTCGTTTGATATTTCACACTATGTATGATTTGATTTCATAAAATGGACAAAGGACTTGAGTGAAGCAGTAGTTCAGGTTACAAATATGTTGGAAAAACAAAATACATCATTTGGTTTTGTGCATCTTATCCATGAAAACCATCTGTATTGATTAAGTGAACGAACAATTTGCTTTACATTTTCTAGAGGTGAAAGCTTGAACTGAGTGTACACAATGAATGAATGATTTTTCAAAATAGTGAAATTAATTAATTTGCTGAAAGAAAAGTCAGCAAAATAGTTTTGCTTGGTCCATTTATGAGGCCTAGAATTCCTGTTAATACTAAATATGAATGAGCCACAAATTTTTGGAACTCAATATAAATTGCTGGATGATTCCACCAAATCAAATCTCTAAAACTTTTTCTATCCATTTTATGTTTTCTATTGTTCCTTTTACATCATGATTTGACTGGCAAATTCATGAACATTTACATAGTAAATGTTTAATTTTTTTCTTCATATAAAATAACCTTAAAAGAAATATAATGTAAAAATTAAATCCTTCTTCCCTTTTTTTGCTCTAAACCTGGCCATACAGTGTCCCCATCACAGTAAAAAAAGGTTACAGAGCTATTCAATGCATGTCAAAACTAATATCTGCATATTTACCCTCAAGAATATAACTTACTTTCTTTACAAAAATATTGGAACAGTATGCTCCTATTTCTGCACCTTGATTCTTTTACTTAATTAATTATCTTTGAT
Organism: Cavia porcellus; assembly: GCF_034190915.1. NCBI lineage: Eukaryota > Metazoa > Chordata > Mammalia > Rodentia > Caviidae > Cavia > Cavia porcellus. The sequence goes on from NW_026947501.1 coordinate 34,396,195, forward strand.
GAATAAATGAAAAAATGTTAAATACTACTACATTATCTAGAAATGTATTTAAATCACTCTAAATCTCCTTTAATATCTGGTTCTGTTTATCACCTGACATAAAGAAGTTTGTCATAAATAAAATCATTTCTTAAAAAAATTGTGACTCTGCTGACATAGACATGGATTTCATGCCATGAATTCCACTTAAAATATTGACTGATTACAGAGTATTTGGCAGCAGTTATCCACGTTAGCCAGTATGATATCATTATGTATCATTACATGCATTTCTATCGAGAAAGTACCAGTTATGTGTCAGGCATTTAATTAAGTGGTAAGGACTGGAAAAGAATGAGGGGTCCAATCATAAAACGCTACTTTGGTAAAGGTGGTTCAAAGACGAAGAATGAGGAGACTAGATTTTAAAAAGCACAATTTAGTAATTGACGTATGACAAATTAGCTCAAAAAATTAGGAACATTCATGTTTCCCAAGTTAGGTAATTTGTAACACAGAAGGTAACTCTTCACTATTATGTAACAAAAAATATGTTTTCTGGGGGAAAAAAGGCATAAGGTGGTTTTCCAGGGGGCCAAAGATGCAAAGTTTGCAAAGTTAAAGGGAAGAAACTAGAGCAGGAGGAAGGAAATTGAGTAAAAAAGAAAACGCTATGTTGTCCATGGAATGTTTCATGTTGAGATTTGACTCCAGGTTAAAATGTAATGGGGAAACATTAGAGAAGCAGAGGGAAAATTGAATAAAAGAACAATTGTTTAGATAATGGAAAATGTGCACAAACTACATTTGGTAATAAAATGTCCCATCTAAATAGCTAATATAAAGGAGAAAGAGGGTGATTTGTGTTTAAATAAAATAGCATATCAAATTGTGTGGAGAACAGCCTACAAGGAGAAACTGAAGACAAAAAAAAATGTTTAGAATATATAATCAGAAATGTATACAATGAGGACAATGAAGGGAATAAGAACATAAAGAGAAATTATATGGAACAATTTTCAATAAAGTATCACTGGATTTAGTGACCACTGACTGATAAATGGGAGTGAGTGGGGAGAAGTAGTGTATGATATGATTTTTGGTGCAGTAAAAGAAAGAGAATATATAGTAAAAATGGCCTTTAGTCTAAGAATGAGGAGAGAAACTCCATGATGGCCAGGGTCTGGCTTTTCTCTGCTGGACATGTGGTGTTGTGGGCATACATATAGCTTTGGTCTGGGGTGGTGCCTAAAGGTGGCGTAGCTGACTGGAACTCTTTTTGTGCCATGGGTAAGTTTCCTAGGGGTGGGGAAAATCACTTCAAGGTAAATGTCCTTTGGTCCTGCCTCCCACTGCTGTAATGTCCTATCTATGGCAAAATCCTTTCATTTCCATCTTTTTATTGTTAGAAAAAAGGTAAAGTCTCTCTCTCTTACTACTTTCTGCTGAAAGGGAGAATCATATTGAGGTTTAGAAAGGTAGATGGGGCGACAGTTGATGCCTATGCAAAAACTGGTGCCAGGTGTTCCAGCCAGGACAACTTTATCATTGATGAATGCTTGCATGTTAGACTGGAGAAACAAAGAGATGAGGTACTATGAGGAGGCAAGCCACTATCATATTAAAAGACCCAGGTAAGATAGAAGGAAAGGTGCCTTTGATTTACATATGTCATTTTATCAAGACCACTGTGAGGTAGAATCATTGCCATGGTAAGGTAGAATTCTGAAAAATAAGTGTGGGGTTAGGAGGAGTGAAATTATAAGAGATGGTTATTCCCCCATCTGAAAGGGTAAAATTTAAAAGTGTAGGTAGGTAGGACTTGTCTCTGGTCCAGGAGTTGAGCTGGAAAGAATAAGAGGGGTGGGGATGGCCTTGGCTGTGTCACTATAAGGAAGTTAAGACCCTAGGCTTTCAGTGATCTCATGTTTGACTAAACAGCTGAGAGTAGAGAGAACTAAGACAGTTGTCATGTAGAACAACATGAAGATGATCTTTAAAAGTCATTTTTAAGATCTATGACTATAAAGTGAGAGGTGGACTGAGCGATATGAGAGAGCATGGTATATTGGCACCACTGGGTGGATTGGGGTAACAGCACTATTGAGTACCCTAAGGTCCTCTACTAGACAGTAAGATCCATCAGGCTTGAGTACTCAGAGAATGGGAGTATTATAGGGTGAATGGGTACGTTTAAGAAAACCATTGTTTAAAAGGTGCTTAATTATAGGTTTAAGACCCTATAAATATTTGGGATCTGTGGGATATTGGAGAACACAATGAAATAATTGAAGTATCCGTGAGATGAATTAAAATAGGCATGGCATGGGTAGTATAGTTGGTATTGGAGGTATCTCAAACTATGGGATTGACCAGAAGAAGAAGCGAGTCTGGAACTGCATGAAATAGGTCCTGTCTGCAAAGATCATATTGGTTGGCCATGAACACCCACTAAAGAGACTTAGGACTTAATATAGCAGCCTAAAAACTCAGGAAGAACCCTATACATGGCCTTTATGTCCATGAGTATAGAGGATGTCTTACCTGAGAACTCCAATGGACTTGGGGTTCTGAAAAGGACACCAAAATGGGGGATGTGGGCCCCAAGCCCTGTCAATCTTCAGCAGCATGTCCAAGAGATCAGTCAGTGATGAATCTGGCAGTGATGGAGCCTCCTGTGAGAGCAAGGGGTTAGAGGATAGCTTACGCGTTCTCTGGTGTCTAGGACAGTTGCTCTTCCAGTGGCCCTGGAGACTACAATAGGGGCAAGGCCCCAAAAGAACACCAAGATTTGGGCACTCTCTTACCCAGTGTCCTTATTTGCTGCACTTGAAGCATGGTCTGGGAGGGACTCAGGCAGCTCCACTTTGTGTTGGTTTACCTGTCTCAGAGCTCCAAGTGTCACTGCTAGAAGATCAGATGGTTATTTTTTATCTTTGTTGTTGAAAATGTGAAAAGTCATATTAAGAAGGTCTACCTTTGGGGTTTCAGGGCCACATTTAGCATTTTGTCTTGGAATCTGGCCCACAGTGGAAGGTATCTGTTTCTTCTACAATCACAAGACATTTAGTTTTTATTTTGGGTATGTGTACAGATTTAAGTCTAAAGGAGACAAAGGCAAAGAATCAAGTATGCAGGAGTCAAATAATACAATCAACAGAATATTATGATTATTACTTTAGTAATGGCTTCCAATAAGGAGGATAAGATACAGAGAATTTTAGAAATTGACATTTCAGTCATTTGTCATATACACATTTAGGTTTTACAATTGTACAAGTATCTCTTATGCTGTTAGAATGTTTAATGCCATCTGATTCTTGGAGGCTGGCCTGTTTTATTAATTTTACCCTTTTAATTCGGAGAGAGATCAGCTATGGTATCATTTAATGGCAGTTTAGTATCGTTAATTATGGCCCCTATATGCCCGGAACACACGCATCAGCACAGGGCTGAGCTAGGGCCAGTGCACGAGCTGTAAAGGCTCAGACCTGGCCCTTGTCCCAGCCGTAGTGCTGGTCTCATTGTTCTGTGAGCCCCTGCATCATATAACCTTTTCTCAGGAAAAAACATGGTGGATCACAGCAAAAGGAATACAAAAGGAATTTATAATTATCTCTTAATGTTAGTTGTTGAACATCCAGAAGATTGATAACAGTAAGGTGCAGTAGAGGCAGTAACCTTTTAGAACATTAAATGGCTATTAACCATGGATATTTTAACATTTGAACACTGAAGAAACTTGTGACGTTGTTTGGACTTTTTACTGTTTAAGCATCTCTAAGCATACATATGGATCTGAAAGAAAACACTTGTCATCATACATTACATAAATTTTGTTTAAAAATTATTATTTGGCAGATGACCTCTTGTTGGTCTGATCTGAATCTTCTGGCTGGAACACAGGAAAAAGGCAGCAGAAACAATCCCAATTTTATATTTGAAGGCATGGATATACCATCATATCAGCAACAATGAGTTTGTCTTAGTCATATGAACTTTAGTTGAGGTGCCTCCAATAAGGCTACGGAGATGATTGGGGCCCCCAATCAATGAACAAGACCTGGTTAAAATTACCAGGTAGCCACTTGCTTGTTCATCAGTTGAAGTCCTGTCTAATGTCTCCTCACCCCAATGGATTTTGTTTAACAAATTTTAGCATCATTTTGACCAGCTGGCAAATTAGGTGGAAGCATGTTTTTTAAATCTACAACACGAATAAACCTTGATTAAATGGTTTGAAAATGCAAAAGAGGAAAAAAGATGGTTGAGCTCAAATAAAAAGGAACAGCTCTTTACAGAGCAGGCAAATGTACAAACATGGATACTTGATATGTACATTATAAACAAACTGAACAAACAACAGATACATAAACTGACAATCATCTTATAAAATTAGAGTGCACTCAAATGTATTTGGCCAACTCAAACTATAATAAATACACTAGTGTGAACCTTTTTATAGATCAATTAATATAGATCTCTTGAAATAAGAATACTAGAAAAGGAACCTAAGAGAGCTCAGAAAGTTAATTAAAATATATATATATATATATATATATATATATATATATATAGTTTTAGGGCCAGCCTGCTCCTGAAGTGGGAGCAGAGACTGAGCAAAGAAGACTGGAATAGATGAGTATCAAGCAGCCAACCTTCTGGCAGGTGTGTGTGGGCAATTACCCAATGATTGGCTGCAAAGCAGCAGCTTGTCACCATGAGACAAGGAAACACATGCTGCTAATGTGGCACTGGGTGCCCCACGGCGATCCAGCAGCTTCTGGATGCACAGTGAGTTATGTGACTAGCAGCAGGGTGGTCGTTGCTGATCACACAAGGAGCCACAAGGGCCTGGCCATTGACCGTGAGACCCGTCCCAAAATGGTGGTCCCCTGTTACGTGCCTGAGGGCCGTAAGACGGTGGCTGTCCTCCATGCAAGCTTCAGCAACCATGTGACCCTCCAGAAGGCTAGAACGCCTGAGACTGAGTATGGTGAGCAGGCTCAGAAAATGTCGATGCAGGAGAAGGAGGAAAAGAACCCTCGGACAGGACAGACAGCTGCAGAGTGGATGAGAAGACAGAGACTGGGGAGAAACGCAAGGGGAGCGATTAAAAAGACAAGAGATAAGGTTTGGAGGCACTAGGGGAAGAATTAGAGACACTAGCAGAAGGGTCAGAGGCCCTGGGGGAAGGGTTAGAGGCTTTGGGGAAGAATTAGAGACCCTAGGGAAGGGAGGAGGAGAGGACCATGTCGTGGTACAAAATCTGTGCAGTGGGTACAGAAATCTTTGGCTGAGGAGGCTGTGCAGTTTGATTTTGGGTATAGGGAGGAGGGGGACTTAAAGACGGGGGCACATTGTCTAAGGGGTCTTGAGGGCAGGAGGGAAAATTTTGTGGTGCAGTAGAGCTAGCTAAAAATATTTGAGCAAGTGTACATGATTTAATGAGAGAGGAGCACATTCTTAGGGTAAGGAAAGCCTGTACACGCGGAATTTCTGCTAACTTGTTGCCAGTGTAACACAAGTCATATAAATTTTTGAGAATAAAGGGGTCAAATGACCCTTCTTTAGGCCACGGGCTGTCGTTAAGTTCGTATGTCTGCCAAGCCTCCTGGCAGTAACAGATTGTTTAATTATTATGGTTTTCTTTAGGCCAAGGGTACCAAGGATACAAACCAGGCACCCCAGTGGTGTGCTTTTTGGGGAAAGGAAAAAGTGTTTCCCATGATCAAATTAAAATGAGCCAAAAGCTAGACTGTGGCTAACCAGAAATCACAAATTTTTGGATGCACGGTTAATGGTTCCAACTCCTGCCCCTGTGTTCTTCACCAAAAGGGCATGGGTGGAGTCGCAGAGGATCACAGTAATGGTTCTGTCTCAGACTGTACAAGGAACATGAGAACTGCTACCCCAGTCCAGTGACAGAATGGGTAATCCATTGTGAGCCAGGCCCATGGACACAGAGTAACCATTGGATGGAGGATGGCTCACCTGAAGTAAATGAACTAGGCCGGTGTTGTTTACAGGCCAGCAGCGATAAGTTGAGCATCTGCCACAGGTTGAGAAATGAACAATAAATCCAGGATGCAGTCTGGTCTGTGAATTGGCAGGGAGACTCAAACTGGGAAGACCCCAGGCGATATTTACTCTACCTTTCCTGGTTGGGGAACCAAATGATAGGATTTTTGGCATGGTTAAAAAAAAAAAAAAGAGAGAGAGAGAGAGAGAGAGAGAGAGAGAGAGAGAGAGAGAGAGAGAATATAAAGTGAAAATGACCTTTATTCTAAGAACACAGAAAGAAGCTCCATGAATGTGGGGTCTGGCTTTTCTCTGCTGGACACATGGTGTGGGAGACATATACAAAGCTTTGGTCTGGGGTGGTGCCTAACGGTGACATCGCTGATGCACAAGAAGCTGATTGGAGCTCTTTTCGCACAATAGGTAAATTGCCTTGGGATGAGGAAAATGACGTCAAGGTAAACGTCCCTTGATCCTGCCTCTCACTGCTGTAATGTCCTATCTAGGGCAAAACCCTTTCAGGGTAAAATAGCTTAAGCTTTTGGCATAGAAAATTATGCTGGATGGTGATAGCAAATGTTCTCACATTGGATAGGTTATGGGGTTAGATCGCTATAGAAACTAGTTAAATAGTTAAAAATTTTGAAATGGGCTTGTTAATATAAAGCAAGTAATATTAACTTTTCTACAAATATATAAGGCTTGTTATGTGCAAAGAGTTATCATTAAAATTTGCTCAATATCTAAAAATATATCGTTTGGGTCACAAACAAAAATAATGTGCCCTATTTTATCCACTTAGAATAATAGTAAATTATCAAGAATTATCATAAATGAATATAAAGTTACTATTAAATATTTATATGCAATTTTTATAAGCCCACTGTTACCAGTCTTTGTATTGTGTATAATGACTCAATCTAAGTAGATGATAGTTATAATTTAAGAAGGCTACCAATCAATGTCCAAGTAATTACCAATTTTAGTGAACACTCACATTCTGCTGTGAACAATGAACATCAACAGTAGAGACTTCAACAGAGGTTTCATCTTTAAATTAGATAGCAAAATAGCTGGGAAATACATAAGACAGCATTGGGGGTAATGACTATAGTGTTTAAAGTCAAAATGACTTAAAGTCTTTCAAAATTTAATTGCTAAACATTCAAGAAACACAGCAGAAGCTAGAAATGATATTCAGTTATCAACAGTGACAGTGTGGCATGGATATGAAAGTGCATAACTGTACCCTCAAAATGGATTCTATATTTATAAAGAGCTAGTAAGATGCACGTGAAGCTCTACCCATCACTTAAATTTCAAATCAGTTTTTCTTATAGGAAAAATTGTGTAAAAAAACAGTAAAAGAACACGTTAAATGCATCAGTGCTTTCAAATTTTTCTAACTCTATGCAGTGATACTGCAAATTTCTCATGAATTGAACTGTGTTCTCTCACAAAACTCAGCTCAAAAATTTCTAGGAAACACAGGGTTATCCACGAGGAGAGTCTTGAAAATAAATGATTATTTTTATTTTTGTTTAATCTCATTGTTTTGTTTGCTTATTTTTTTAATATTAAAGAAAATTGCTTTCCCCAATAAATCAGAGTTCTCATTAAAAAAAAAGGAGAGAAATTGCTATTTGGCAAATATTTATGCAACCTTCCTTTTTTTCTTTCTGTAATGACTAAAGACAATATCGATATTGTGATACACAGGCTCAACATATTAGCCTTGCTTCTCTTGAGTTGCTGAACTATTGTCAACAACCATTTATGTTTGAATTTAGCTTAGTATAAAAACAAAGTAAATCTATGATAATCAGTGCTGCTTTATTTATTTCTGCGTTGAGGCCTCAAAACAAGCCCTAAGTACCAAATATAGTACCCAAGTGTTTGGTCAAACCTACACACTTGCAAGTGGATTTCAGTATGTAAATAATGCTTAACTCCACTAGCCAGCAGGAAAGCATTTCTTTATATACAAATAGCCTATTAGCTCACTTTTCCTAAGACATAGGCTGTGTCATACTTTTAATACTGGTCATTGTAATGAATGGCACAAGTCAGAGACCAGTGGAGACCATCAGGCTTGTGCAAAAGCAACATGGTGTGATATTTATTGTGCCTAGGATCAGGCAGACAGACAGCTAAAAGGCCACTATTGGGCACAGAGGAAAGCAGAGCTTTTCATAGTGCTTGGACAGAGGTGGGTCAAAGTGGGGAGATCAAGTAAGGGATGTGGTAAGAATGTCAGGGGCATCAGATGAGATCTGAACAAGCATCAATGTTCTCAGAATGTCCCTTACATTAAATTGATGTCCTGGTGCTGGGAACATTCTGTGACAGTGTGGCACATCACTTTATGATATCACGACCTGTGTTTGTTGAGGGCAGAACTCATGTTGGAGGGAAGAACCTTGAGATGACAAAAAAACAGTGTGAAGAACCTGAAGTTTCCACTTGAGTCAAGCCTTGATATACAGATAGGTTGTAAATTCACTTTTCCTAAGACACAGGCTGTCATATTTTTAATACTGGAAATGGCCAGTATGAGAACATGAATAGACAGAGATCTGAAAGAAATTAAACCTTGGAATTAAGGTGTATTGTAAAGTCAGAGAGCCTTAATTGGAGGTTAAAATGTCTCTTGCTTTGAGGATAGAGAATATGTACTAAAATAATTAACTTGTAACAGAAGGGTCACAAGTAAAAAAAAATCAATAAGTCATCAAATCTATAAATGTTTTACTATAGAATTTGTAATATCAGTCTAGCAGGGAATATTTGATGATTACCAAGTAAAAACAACATTTAAGACTGAGAGGGAAACTGATTTTTTGGAATTTGTCACAGAAAAATATAACTCAGTAAAAGGAATCAAGCCCTTGAAGCTTCCGGTTTCCATAGCTACTATGATTGGTACCTAATATCCCCTCGAGGCCTCATGTAGTCATTGGGGTAAGATTCCATAGTTTGTGATTCATTCATGGTTCAGTGCTTGGATTATGGGTGTGAGTGCTACACCTATTGTGCTACATACAATATAAGGGACAGAAAATATCCTCTGTTGTGTGCTTCCCTTTGCTCTTGTTACTTTTTCTGTTTTCTGCTGCCATGTGCTGTTGCCCTCTGCCATATGCTGTCTTGGAGCCAGCTGAGTATGGACTGAAACCTCCACAAACTGTGAGCTAAATAAAACCATCTTCCTTTAACTTTAGGTGTCAGGAATTTTGTCCCAGAAATTAAAGAACAATAGCAAACACAGAATTTAGTACAACAGGTGGGGTTGTTTCTGTGACTATACCTGAGCACGTGGTTCAAGAACCTTTGGAAATGGCTTGTAGAAAGATTTTGGAATGGTTGAGATGTCACCTGAGAAAGTAGTGCTGAAATACTTTAGGTTGTTCTATATAGGGGATTCTGGTTAGAGCTCAGAAAGTCAGCAAAGCAATTAACACCAGGCTCAGGAGATTTCTTTTGGGAAGAAGGACTTCAATGTTGCTAGAGTACAAATGATGAATGTTTTGACTGGGCAAAAATTTATTTTTATTTTGTTCATATCCAGTGATTTTGCCTGAGACTAAGATTAAAAGTGGGACTAATTAATCAGGCAGAAGAAATTTTCAAACATTTAAAGGTTGGAGCACTGCCATAACTATATTTGGGGATTTTAGTCAGGATAATTTAAACTGTTGTGACTGGCAAGAAAGGAAGCTCCAGTAAAGCTGTGGACTGCAAAGATACAACTGAGGAAATCTCACTTGCTGATAAGGAACAGGAGAATACAAAAGATAGCCTGAGGGCATCACAAGAAGCAGCAAGACTTTATGCTTTGCATCCTCCAAACTGAAAAAGTAAAAGACTTTGTTTTGAGAATAAAACCACAGAGCACTGTGTTCTGCAACGGTGGCAGCCATACTGTGTTCCAGAATGGCAGCAGCAGCTGCATCAAAATGCTAGTGATCCCACCATGTTCCAGAATGATAGTGGTATAGAGAATTTATTCCTCAGAATTAGGTTCAGAATGCTCAGCAATTCCAACATTTGACTCCTATAGCCAAGATAGAAGAAAGTCTGGCTATTGCTGCAGCTGGCACTGGACCATTATTCACATAGCACTGGTTTCAGGCACATGAAGATTGAAAGAGCTTTGAGGTTAAACGTATTTACACCTAGATTTAATAAGAAGACTTAGGAGGGCAGGAAGTGTGCCCCTGAAAGAGCAGTATGTGAAACTGTGAGTGTAAAATCAAAGGTGCAGTGAATACACCAAAATTTTTGAGAAACCAAGAACGTGGATTTTCTGAGGAAACCTACAAGAAGGAGTAGAGTGTACCCAAAAGAGAAGCCATGGGGAGCAGCAACATTGAGAGAGCTGTAGAGTTGAAGCCATTCAAGCTCTTTGGAGCTTACAGAATGCCACAGATTTCCCAGCATGCTGCACATGGTACTACAGGACTTAATGTTGCCCTGCTGGATTTTGGACTGGCTTTGGTCCCAATGCTTTATGTACCCCTATCAGTACCATTGGAATGGTAAAGTTTTTACTGTGCCATTAAATGTTGGAAGTATTTAACTTTTTATTTGCACAGCTTAAGGTTTACCTTGCATCTCAGCAAAGACTTGGGACTTGGACTTTTCATCAATGCTGAAACTGTTAAGTCTTAGGCAACTCTTGGAGGTGGACTAAATGTCTCTTGCATAAAGGATGTGCACGAGTCTTTGGGGGGCAAGTAGCAGAATGTTATGTTTGTGTCTGGATGTCCCTCTAAACACCATACAATCATGTAGACAGACTTCTTGAATTTGTGATTGATTCACCAATATCCGATGCTGGGATTATGGGTATAAGTGCTACATTCATCCTAGGCTGGATAGCCTACCTATAAGGGGTAGAAAGTCTTTTCTATGCACGTTGATCTTTTACTTTATCTGTCTTCTGCCACAATGAATAGTTTCTCTCTGCCATGCCACTTGGCCTTGGAGCCAGCAAGGTATGGACTGAAACCTCCACAAACTGAGTTAAATGATGGTTTCTAATTTTATCTTGGGGTGTGAGGTAATTTATCTTAGCAACAACAGTGGTATTTTATTTATTTATTTAGTACCAAGGATCAAACTCATGACCTTGTGCTTGCCAGGCAGGTGCTATGCCACTGAGCTATTTTCCCAGCCCTAACTAGAAGAGAAAAGTAACTAACATAATAGCAAAATCTTGATTGAGTCCAAAGCAAGAATTCACAGAATGAGTTAAGAAATACAAAACAAAAGGATATGTAAAAAAATTTTGGTTTACAACAGAAACAAATGTGGACTGCAATCCTAAGTCATTTGATCTAAAACTAAATTATTAAGTTCATATTATCAAACTGTTTCAAATCACTCTTGAGTCTCAGGACTGACCTAAGACTGACACAGAAAAAGAAATGCTTTCTAATAGAGATTAAATGGTTTAGGCATAGAAATATGCACAATTTTGCGAAATTTCCAGAAACATCATGTTATGAATTTCAAGACATTTAAATGCAAAAGAACTAAATATTTTATAATATGATGTAACAAATTTTATTTTAGGTTAGTATAGGAAACGATTGTATAATAATTGAAAGTTGTAGCAATTCATATTAGGATAAGAAACCATAATGAGAAATTTCTATATGGCATTATCACATTTAATTCTAATTTAATACAATTTTAAAACCATTTCATCAGTGTTCATTAATGCAAATAAAACATGAAATTATATGTTCATGAGTAATCAGAATTGATAACATCAACAACATCAAGAAAGTATCAGACACTTTTATGCTTTCAATTTAAAAAAGTGTTAGAAATCATTGGACATCAAGAGAAAAACACAGAAAAAATCATTATAGTTAGAAAAAAGAAACTAGGAAACAAATGTGACATGGGGAAAACATGAAGTGAGGTCTAAGTTGCTATGTTACTCAGGCTAGTCTTAAACTTGTGTTTCTCTGCATTAGGCTATCAGAGTGGAGGTTTATATATAGGTTTGAACTAACAAAACTGGCTTTATTTATTTCCCTTCTGGTACAGTTTTGTGTGTGTTCATCATGTTGGGAGTTTTGTTTTTAGCACTATTCAAATTTTTGGAATAGTGCTATTATGATATGATATGACATGATATAGTTATCTAAGTTCTATGTTGATGACATAAAAATTCACCCTTTTTTGAAGGTTCTTTTCCCCTAAAGGAATAGTATTTATTATTAAGATATGACACTTTAATTGCCATTATTCTGTTAGTCTCCAGAATATGTGATAATTGGCTCAGTGATAAAATTAAAATATTCTTGATATATCATATATGTAGTTTCAAAATCTCTCCTTGATTCCTACTATTGTAAACCCAATATCTAATTCACTCATCCAAGTATTGTAATCCTCTCTCTAGTTTTCCACAGAATCCAAAAAATTATATTTGTAATCCCACTGAGACATTATTGGAAACCCAGTAAATTAATTCCAATCTACCACCACCAATGCAACCCACCAAGACATATTCCAAGTTAAGGGCAGTCAAGGGGTCCTAAATCTAATCCCCATAAAGACATGTGGACCAAGGCCTTGATCCTAGGCCTCTCCCAGAATTTATTATCTTGTGAAGAAGGGGTGTGACTCAGGGATGAGTGACAGTGAGGATGGCAGGAATTATACGAGTAACTTGAGCTAGTTGTCCAGGTACAAGATTGGCATCTCTGTAAATTGCAGAGATAAAGATATGCAGAAGGGTCAATTTACATAATCCAATTAAGGTAGCAGTGGAATTGTTTTGGGGGGCTGTCCCTTTGGTTTCTGATATACAAACTCTTATGCCCTGGGGAGTCATAGTCTCCTATCTTGAGGCTCATACCCAGTTGACATTTCTGGACTTATTTGCTCTAACATCTCATGTGCTCAATCCTGTATTGCAGAGAACATTATGCGAGGAAACAGGACTGTCTGATGGCTACAGATTTTGCGTATCAGCACCTAGGCTAGCCTTATTTGCAATGCTTAGAGCCAACTGAAGAGAGAAAGAAATACTCAAGCTAACTTTCTGCATATTAGTATCAGGGAATGAGTCTCTAAATAATCAAAGTCACAGTAATTGTTTTGGATTCAAAGGGCATCACTGGAGTTGTCTCCCACATCTACCCACTAACTGTCCTGACTTTATACATGCTTCCTAGTTTTGAACTTTAATAATAGCGTTTGTGTGAGAAGGGGAACAAAAGATCGCGATGAAGAAAGCAGGGACTATTAAAAAAAGAATAGAAAGAAAAATGGAAACAAAATTTTTATAAATAAAGAGAGAAAGAGGGCCTGAAGGGAGGGAAATGGAATGGGGGAGGAAACAAGATGTAACAAGTACAGATACAAATTTCCTATGATAAATGTTATCATTATGTATGTCTAAAATGTACCAAATAAAATAAAATATCAGATACTAAGAAATAGTAATGTCCTCTGTTTGAACATACTCATAGGTATCTGAAGCCATCTCTAGCACTCAAGTCCAATTCTGTCCTTTAACACCACTTTCTTCCTCTTCTCTGATCCTTTTTCATTGATTGATATTTTTGGTCCTACGTCCCCATTATTTTTGTCTCCTTGCTACATCAAGACTCTCATGTGCATTACAGGCACAGAGAGCATACTGACATTTATAATAAGACCTGCACTGAGTTTAATCCTGACCTTCCAATTTCAATGTTGTACTCCCTTCTGCAAGTTATGTCCATTTTATATCTCCATTGCTTCTCAAGGAATGTTAGAATTAATGTTCTACAAAATATCTGGCTCACAATACCTGGTGCACATCATAAGTATATATTAGTCTCCTTCCTCATTCATACACTCTTACATAAATCAGTCTTTAGAGAATGCTTAACTGTGATAAATAAAACCAATAAGAGTAACACTTATGTAATGTCTGAAAGAGTATCGCCTTTCTCCTGAACGATTTATCTGTCAGAACAGAGAATTCTGCTCATCACATTCTTTTAAAAAGTGGTTGCACTCTAGGAGATATAGTGATGAAAAGAACATACTTTCTTCTTCTCTTGCATAGTACAGCATGCTGCTGTCTCATGAATGTTTCCATAGAAACAGCAGTAAGACGTGTGAGGTAGGAGATATGCTGGGGTCTTGTTATGGAGCTTTTTCCCCTTTTGTAATCAGTGCCTGGTTTGGTTGAATGTATAAACACAGAGATACTGATTGGAAGCTGCATGAATTCCAGAGGAACCGTATTCAAGATAAAAGTTCCTCATGTTGCCTTCTATGTTCAGACACAGGAGTTTTGGGCAAAGGTTGTATGGACCTTGAATCAAAGAAGGTGTAAATCACCTAATATTCAGTTAAATAGGTATTGAGACTAATAAAAACCAGTAGAATTGGCTGTACATTTATTGTCAAATTATTGATTAAAATTCTTTAGAGAAGAGCAGCAGTAGAAGACCTCTAAGACAATCCTATCAATTTATGAAAAATTTGCCTCTATATGCTGCCCAAAGATGGTTAAATGAAGTTCAACATTTATAGGACTGGGGAGTTCTAGGATTAACTCTGTTTCATAATTTCACTGATAATTTCCTCCCTCTGTTTTTTTTTTAATAGAAGCAAGATAATAAATATTCCACACTTCCTGCATCTTTATTTTCCAACATGAAATAGGATGTTTATTTCATTTTTATAAATGTCTATTCTCTTCTGTGTTCCAGGAAAATACTTCATATTATTCATTTCTTATTAGACAACTGGAATGTATCCCTAGTCACATCAATGTTTTGACAGTTTCTTTTATAGAACTTGGGAAATGTCTCAGACTTTTCACCATTATGTACATCTTTTGAAAAAGATACCATACAGATAAAATGTGTATAGTAATGGATCAAAGAATCTGAAGGCTGAAAGATTTTTGTGAATAATCAAAGATCAATCGGTTTTGAAGGAAAAGTGTCTCAATCAAGTTTCCCCTTGTTTATACCAATAAAACACATCAAATTCTTTAATTTTACTTTGCTAACGCTATGCACATAGACTGCTTGTGTGCTGCGGGAAGGTGTGAGTTCTGAAGCATATACTGCAGAATGACCAATTTTAGTAATTCAGGAAAATGACAGATTTTGCACAATCACATTGGCTTGTCTTTTAAATTATTATTTTAGTCACTAACAAATCTTATTTATTCAAGAATGACCTGATAGAAATAAGTTTTGACCACATTTAAAAGTTAATTTCAAACAACAAGAAGAAGATATGTTAAGAAAATGTAATATTGTTTAAAATATAAAGAAACTCATCATATCATCACATACTAGCCATTTACAGAGTACAGGGAGAGATAAAAGGAATAAAAGTCAGTGGCAAGAAGATACTAATCAGAATAGAGTTTTCACTTTAATTCTTATGCATTTCATTTTCAGTGTAGTTTCCTTTTCTTTATATTAGTATATGTTGTATCGTTTAAAACAGCAACTTCAGTATAGAATTTTTTCTTTTGTGTACTTTTATGATTAGTCATTATTCCCTAAAACAGTGACTAATCTATAGTATGCAGGTTGTTTTTCTAAAACATTAGTATTTGTGTTTAGTTGTGGCTTTGGCACTTTATGATAAAGGAGTGACATGAGGTTGCATTTTTGGCACTCTCTGAAAGGTTCACCATCTGTTCCTTAGAATCTCTGAATGATCTACACATACCCTGTCTTGTCACTTTGTCACTGCAACAAATACCACATACTCACAACTTAATGGAGGAGAGGTTTATTTTGATTTAGAGTTAAGAAATTTCAGTCCATGTTCAGCATGTTTAAATTAAAGAACAGCATAACAAGAGGACCTTAGCTGGAGGAAATTGGTTTACTTTATGTCAGCCTGACAGCAGAGAGAGAAGTGAAGAGCTCAGAAGGAAGATGCACCCTTCCTGGTTATGCTTCCACTGACCCACTTCTTTTCGCCAGGCTCAACAAACTAATATCAAGTCAGTAATCACTTCCAAGAAGCCCCCCTCTGAGTGCATTAGGCTCTTCAGGGACATTCTTGTTACAGACTACAACATACCCTTATCTGCTTTGCTAATCAAACCATCATTTACCTCACTCCTTTCTTCCTAGTGTTGCCTTATACAAGCATAATATCTCTAATATTCTTAGCTTTTTACTGTAGCATTTGCTTTACCACTGACCCTTACCTGAAATCAAACTGTCTTCTGATATCAGTAAATTTCCTCTACAAATATTCTTCATTGAAATTCACATTTAATTGAAATTTGGACTATTCTACTTAGGCTAAGTTAATCTGATTACAAAATTCCTTTCAATCTTTTGTACTTAGCTACACATTCCTAGGTACAGTTTTCATGCTTCCCATCAGTGGACAGGCATGGCAGAACAATGGAATAGCACCAGAGGCGAAGAGAAGAGGAACCTCATACAGGCCTCAAATGCATCGCTCCATGAAACCACCCAGGTAAATTCACAAGCATGTTTTATTAACTCCTATAGTGGGTCTAGAGTTAATTAAATGGAGATATTTACTTGTTAAGTTTCACCACTCGTCAAATTGATAAAAAAACGCATTTTAAATCTATATTTAATCACTAAACAATAAAATGTAATGTAACAAAACTATCCTAAATACAACTAAAATACAATAATTCTTTCCCTAAAGGTTTTTTTTTTTTTTTTTTTTTTTTTTTAATTAAGAGGAAAAAGAGAAAAACACAAAACAAACCAAAGCGGTGTAAGGGTACACGTAATACAGAACTACAAAAAAACAAAACAAAAACAAAAAAAAAAAACCAAACAAACAAACAAAAAACATAACAGTAAGAAATCACCTGTTAGTAGATTACATATTATCATCTTGAAAATAGTTCCTCAAATCACAGTATCAAAGAATACAAGGTGGACATTCAAACAGGGAGACTGCAAACAGCTGTTTCAATGATCCAAAAACATTGATATAGTCAGCTATTTAACACCCCTAAACACACTTGCTGTTATATCTGTTAGAGCTCTTTTTCTTTTTTTTTTTCCCTCTCTTTTTTACAACAAAATTTACACATTTTGGATTTTATTACTCCTTAGTGCTTATCACTTTTTTTTTGGGGGGGGGGGAGAATACAGTCAAATATGGCAAAACAAAGCTGTCAGTCAATACCAAGTATAGACATAGCACATAGTGTAGAACAGAGTACAAGTTTATCACCAACATTGCTCAAAAATGCAAAACACAGATTCTTGTAAGATTCAAGAAATCTCTTAATTATAATGTCTGTACAATACAAACAGCAGTTAGTTAATTCCTGAATACAAGTTCCAATATGGACAAACAGGGAAATGAGGAAAATTATAACTAAAGAACAAAGCTAAAAAGGCAAACATGAAGTCAGGTACTATTGCATATCTAGCACCTGGAACACATGTTAGCGAGATGTGAGTTCTAAACAGCTGATGTGTCCTTAAACCTATGGTCTTTCTGGTTACAAACTATTGGCTCTCTGCATTGGCTCTCGGCAACTGGCTATGCCTATAGGCTTCTGCTTGTTTCAGGAGACATTCAATGCTTCTGGCATCTCCGGCTCTCTGGGGTCTCCACAGCACTTTTGGTCTCAGTCTCACAGCTTTGCACATCCATTCAGGGAAACATCACCTAGCCTTGCAGATCCACGTTTGAGTTATGAATGTAAGCATCACCCTTCTACTCACACATTCTATATGAGATTACAATCAGAATCACATGGACAATGCCAACCTCTGCCACCAGTTAAAGCAGCAGTCAGGCCCTCTTAAACTTGTCTTCATCGACCTACTACCTGCAAATATGCCCTACCTTGATTGATTACTGAGTATGGTAAAATGGATCCTGGGGAAAGGAAAAAAAAAAAAAAAAAAAGAAAGAAAAAGAAAGAAAAAAGAAGGGGCTGGAGATTTAGCTCAGCGTCATAAGCGCCTGCCTTGCAAGCAGGCAGTCATGAGTTCAATCCCCGGTACCGATAAAAAGGAAAAAGAGCAAAAAAAAAGGATCCTGGGGAATTCATTGCTGAAGTGACCCTTCTCTCTAGGGTTCGAGGAATTTCTTATCAAATGAAATGTTTTACTTTTGCACCCTCTGTGCATGTTTAACTCACTGTTTTTTGTTTTGTTTTTTTTATCTTTACTAACATGGTTCATAACTTTCAAACAACATATCCATGGAAAAATTCTATACTTTTCCTCAAAAATTTCTTCTGTATTTTTATAAATCTTTATAAGTGCTTTACACTATTGCTGACAGACCACTGTCCTTTGGTGCAAGATGCAACATGTATCCAAGTTTGACCATTGTGCACTCAAGATATACTTCAAATTCATGGAGTTCCATCCAAATCTTTGCTACCTATATTGACCTTTCTAGTGTTACTCTTGTTTTAATTCTACATTATTATACAAGATATCAACTTTAATTCTTTTTGCTGAACAACTACTAGATTTTTCATTGAACTAACATAAGCAAAGTGTTCCGCACCAGATTTCAGTTATTTGTAGCTGTGCATTGTACTGAGCAGAACATTTAAACCTCTTTGTATGAGACGAGGAGAGCTATGTGATTTGGCTCCTAAATAAATTTTCCAGTATGTCAATTATAATCCATATTTTGTACTGTGTTAAAAATTGACTTCATTTTTAAAATAATCTTTAGAGCAAGCAAGCCCAGTCTGGAACCAGTGTCAAGTGGAAGCCGCTGCTAGACTAGGAACAGCCAGACTCCAGCCTCTCCCCATGAGTCAGAGCAATTCAGAGAATAGGAGAAGAGAGAACAAGGCCATGCCAGCAAGCAAGTCCAGTCTGGGAACCAGTACTATTTGTGGGAACCAGTGCCATGCCAGCAAACCAAGAACAGCCAAACCCCAGCCACTTCCAGTAACGTAGGCTGGCAAACAAGAGGTACCAGCCTCTTTCCATCCCTATCAGTGACTGCCTTATCCAGAGCAACACAGGCTGTGAAGATAGCTATGGAAATAAAATGTAGTGGATGCCTGTGATGCTTTGTTGTTTCATTAACATTGCAGGTCTAGGGCCAGTGGTCTGATCATAGGTTCAGAGGATAGTGGTACTCAGTGTGACATCTAGGAGTGACCTCCTTCTGAGGGATGCAGCCTTTGTTGATTTCCTACCATCTTGTTTTGGAAGTCCTAAATTGTTTTGTTGGGTTGGTTTTTATTCTCTTTTGTTTTGTTTGATTACGTTAAATCTGATGGCAGGAACAGCATTTCAAAGATAGCAAGATATAGTAGCAATTTTGGATTTACTATTGGCTTGTTTTGAAATTCTTTATTGCATTAATTATTTTGTTTTAATTATTTCTGTTCTGTTCTGTTTTATTTTTACTATTTCTGAAGTTATCTGAAGCTATTTTGAAGATGTTAAAAAACATTATGGTAACTGTTGCTGATTTTGTAATGCTTTTAAGTCCTGAATCTCTTACATTGGTTTGATTATTTTATTCTATTTTATCCTCTTTAAAGTAAAATAAAAAAGAAAGTGTGAAATAAGAAATTCTTTATATAAGAAAATAAAAAAAAAATATTTAGTTTCTATACTTTTATTGAGAAAAATTAGGTCATACAGAATTCTTGATAAGCCTCATATCCAGTTTCCTTTGTTATTAATGTATTAACTAATGTAATAAATTTGTTATATTGATAAATAATTGCTGTATTATTAAGTCTGTATTTAGTCACATTTTCCTTGTTGTTACCTAGTACCTTTTTTCTGTCCCAGGCTCTTTTTCACAAGAATCATTTTTGATTAACCCATCATGTACACTAAGGATCTTTTTGCTGATATAATATTTTTTACTTATCTTTTTTATAATAACATTGATATTTGGGGAATAATGGTCAACTATTTTGTTACATGGTGCTTTATTGGGATTTATCTGATTATTATTATTATTATTATTATTATTTTTTTTTTTTTTTTTGCAGTTAGACTTAGGTTATATGTTTTGGGACCACAGAAATTGTTCTCATCTCATTATATCTACTTTTAAAATCACTCATTGTTGTTGATTTTGACCTTGGCAACCTGCTAAAGCAGTGTGAGGGTAACTGTGAAGTTATTCTTTTTATTTTCGATTTTCTCCTTTTTGGAAGAAAATAACTGCACCCTTATGTTTTACCTCCTTCAAATACAAGTATATGCACAGATTATTTTACATTCTGAATGGCAAATTTTGGGGTTTATTCCTTATCAAGTTATTTAATCATTTATTTATATAAACATGAACTCATTTATATTTGTTTTATACTTTGAAGTTTAATCCAATACTACTCTACCGACTTATTGCATTGTTTTGACTGTGGCACTTTCATTGCCTCCCATTTCCTTTTGAACATTTCTATCAGATTATTTTTAAAAATGTTTTCTCCAAGTACTGTATTCCCGCTGTAATACCAGATGCTTCATACACGTAGTATGTATTTACTTCCTCTCTCTTGAATCAGCAGTTTCACTGAGGATGCCTGGCTCCTTATACTGTTGAAGGTTAACAACAGCTAAAATCAGGGAGGTAGACATGCTTTTGATGCTCATGTGTTCTTCCTTCTACACTCTTATAGCTCATGGGGTAAGAAAATCTCTCTCTCTCTCTCTCTCTCTCTCTCTCTCTATATATATATATATATATATATATATATATCACCCTACACACATATATACAAATACCATTACATGTTTATCTGTATATACTAACACTATTAACACAACTATAAACATATCAGTACATGCGTGCATATATATACCAGTACTACCCACACATCACCACATGGATACACACTTATCAGTGTGTGTTTCTGTACGTATTTGTATCTCCAACTCTATTTCATTAAAACTTGTGTCTTTATGTTCTATCCTTGCTTATCTGTAACTTCCCTCTATAAGAGTGAAAAACCTGACTATTCATGATCATTCCTTTCTTAATTCCCCATTTGCAGTATAGATGCATAAAAGCTTCAGAGCTGTTAATGCCTAATCACATGAAATGCAGTGTTATCTACTGGAGTACAGTACTTATGTCAAGCTTTTATTCTAATTTTACAGATCCTACTTTTCAAAATTACTTACTTTGACAATCTGTCCCATACCTTATAGGGAGATCATTTCATCTTCATAAAATTGTTTTACATTTTTCACATCCTTTACTCCGTTCTCAAACTCCACCAATTTCCTAAATATTTTTAAAAAAACATTTTATACATACGTTTTACTCTTTATGTAGTAAATTCCAATGAGTCTTCCATATGATGTATGGAATACACAATAGTTTTGCCAGTCTAAAAATTTCTTGGTGCTTCCAACACTAGCTCCCCGTTCTCCCAAACTCTGGAAACCACTAATTATTGTTTTTTTGTTCTGCATTTTTGTCTTTTCCTAAATGTCAGATAATTGGAATAATTTAGATTATGACATTTCCAGTCTGGCTAATTTATCTTAGTAAATTTTTAAAGTATACTTTAAAAATTCTTGCTATAAAGAAAAAATAATTATTTGGGGGTGATGGATAATTTAATTAGCCTTATTCATTCACACCATGATATATTCACGGAAATACTGATAGATAGGACTATTATTTTTGTACGTTAAAATAAAATATTTTTAAAAGCAAATATGCATTAGAAATTAATTATTTTGTTAATTTTTGGATTGACAGCTATTTTGATCAATGGATTATGTATATGTAGCACACTTTGTTCATCCATTCATAAGGACATCTTACAGGCTTTCACACCTTCTGAATTTTAAATTTGTTCTCACCTTATTTTCCATGTCAACTGCTAAACTTTATCGCCTTTTTTGTGTGTGGGAGACTTTAAATATTATTCAGTTCTCAATTTAAATGTCATGCCTTTACAGATGCTTTTCTTTCCTGCCCTAAAACTAGAATCCAATGTAATTATTTTTCATGATTCATTTTATAAAGGCTTGGTAGAATTGAACACTGTTGACACTATGTATTATTGGATTTACTCTATCTTCTCTACTTAATGGTGACCTTTTTAAAAAAAAAATTCTGTATTTCTAGCACCTACTGCTTTCTGACACCTGCTAAGTTCACCATATAGATTTACTAAATAAATTTAATGGTCATTGAGCACAATATCTCTTTGTAATAAGTGGAACATAGATATTCATATTTTACCTCTAAAAATTGAGATTTAAGCAGTTAAGAAATGCTGAAGCTTATGTGTAACATGACTTTGAAATTTGCATATTTTTATCTTTTATGTATCAACTTGGATATCCTAAGTTGAAAGTCTGTGATTATTTTCCTCCCACACTTCCAATACACATTGTGTAGCAGTCCAAGTAAACATGTTCCACATAGGAAAAAATAGGTATTATCCAACTCAGAAGAAAATTATCTTAGAAAACTGTTTCTTATAAAACATAGAGTTAAATTAGAACTGAAAGGAAAGGGAAATATTCTCATTAGAATCTTACAGAAGTTGATAAACTCTTCTAAGATTTCCATTATGCTGAATTATGAATGAAGTATAGTATGAAATGTGTTATAGCTTCATGGCCATAGCCAAGGCCACCTTTGAGGACATCTAAGACTAGAGGATGTGTGTTTTTCTCATGGAAGCTGCTATAAATATTCATGGGCCTGTATCTGACATGCTGGTAATAGAATCCCAGTGATTTTCAAATATTTAGAGTCTTTTCTCTTAAAAGAAACTCAGTTCAGAGAACTATATTTTTTTAAAAATGATGTGTTCTTCATGAAATAGTTTGAAAAACTTTTCTACCATTATTTAAATACATTTTAAACACTGAAATTAAACCTACAGTTAAAATGTCCTCGAGTTACAAAATTGTGCTATTGCAATCATTACCATTACTATCCAGTCTTTCAACAATTGTCATTGCATAGAACATTTAAAATCATCAATAATTCAGAATTGTACAATAAAGAACTATCCATTTTCCATTTTCTGGTGTCCTCTTAAATTCCTGTCTCAGAAAACTCAGGTTTCATTACAGAGGTTTTTACCTCCTCAGATTAATTCTTGAGTGTGTAGTTTTTCTCATTGCCATTGTGAATGATATTTTTCCCTAACTTCTTTCTCAATGAGTTCAGGTCTATAATTCATATGCAACCAGAAGAGACCCAGTATAACACAGCCAATCCTAGGTAACAAAAGCCAAGCATGAGGCATCATAATTCCTCACTTGATGTCATATTACAAAGCTTAAACAGCATGGTTCTAGCACAAAAACAGACAGGAGGATTAGGGAAACAGAATAGAAGATGCAGAAATAACCCCAACATTCAGCTATTTGATTTTTGACAAATGTAAAAACACATATTCTGGAGGAAACATAGCCTCTTTAATAAATGTGTTGGGAGAAAAAAAAAAAAAAAAAAAAAAAAACTACATGAAGAAGATTGAATCTACACCCATGTACCCAATAACATTCTAAACTAAAATCAAACTGGATCAAAGAATGCGCAAGAAATAATACTGAGAATTCAAAAAATGGGATCATATTCAATTAATAAGCTACTAGACAGCAATAAAACCACCTACAGTGTGGAAAGACAACTTATAGATTTGAAACAAAAATTTCTAATTATTCCTCAGATTAAGGCCTAGCATCTACAGTACATAACTCATAAAATCAGACCTCCTCATCATAAAAGTCTCAATAAATATTAGAAGGTGAAATGAAGCACAAATAATCCCAAAATACATGAAGAAATTGTCAGGATCACTGTCTGTGAGAGAAATGAAAATCAAAACAATACTTAGAACCCAGCTTGCTCTAGAAAGAATGCGTATTGTTAGGAAATCAAATAATAACAAATGCAGTGCAGGCCTCTGGGAAAAAGGAATTCTTTTGTATTGTTGATGGGAATGGGAATCAGTACAGCCACTATGGATATCACTATGGAATTTTCCAAAAATTTCTAGGTATACTTCTTCTAGGTACCTTCCTCGTTATATTTTATATCCATATGTAGTCACAAAGCCTCATACACTCATAGGTAGGCCTTCAGGAGGTGACAGGATCATTGGAGTGTGATACTCATCAGTGGATTAAAAGTCTACAAATGGGTTTATAGCTAAATATGATGCTGGGAGGAGAAGGGCTCTTAGAAGAGGAAGGCCACTGGGGGTGTAGGCTGGAAGAGGATATCTCCCACCCTGGTCCCTTCATCATTCTCTCTTTCCTACCTGCAATACCATGAGCTGTTTCTCTTGTGTCATGCTCTCTGCCATGCTGCCCTGCCTCCAAGCCAGCTGACAACAGACTGAAACCCCTACAAGGTGTTAAGTGAAAGTTAACATTTTCTTGTTAGATTTCTAGATGTTGGGTGTTGCATCTAAGTGACAAGAAAATAATGGCTTGAAGATCTTCCTGAATGAGTTAAAGATATAATATTATATTAATAGTTGCATAATATGTTTACAGAAGTACAACTCATAGTATCTTACTCTTGGAAGCAGCCTATGTGTCCATCAGCAGAAGAATAGATAAAGGAAATGTGGTATTTACACACAATGGAGTACTACTCTGCCATAAAGAAATGTGACTCGAGCTATTTGTAGGCAATGGATGCACTTTGAGACTGTAATGCTAAATAAGGTAAGTCATATTTATATATTGCATGGCTTCTCTTACAATGGCAGTCCAAATTATAAATAAAGAAGGAATAGAAAGTTAATAATTAGAAATAGAAAATAAATCTTTCTCAACTGAGGAGATGAAAATGGAAGGAAGGAAACAGGAAAAGGAAAGGGAGGGGATAAAAAAGGCATGAAAATGTGTGACACACATTCACAAACTCCACATAAGGAATGTCAATATTATTACATACTCTGAACATGTATAAATCCAGAAAATTAAAAACAATTTGTAAATCTGCAAAAATTAAATTGCTCACTGAAACTGCTAATTTAATATTCAGTCATTTTTCTGTGTCCAGAATAGTTCAGTACCAGAGATCTAAATGGGTTATTTTCTCCCTGAGATTTGACAAAATTAGGGCTGGGGATTTAGCTCAGCAGCGTAACTGCCTACTTTGCAAGTGCGTGGTCGTGAGTTCGATCCCTGGTACTTGATAAAAAGAAACTAAAAAAAAAAAAAAAAAGAAAGAAAAAAAGAGACTTGACAAAATTAAGAAAAGCAACAAAGGACCATAGTTCACCATTTCTATTTATCTTAATTGTAGAACAATATTGGGCAAGAAGGTTTTGTTTAATAATTAATTATGATTTCTGTCATTCAATATTTTTTACTACAGATATAGAAAGTTTCCATTGTGGCATTTATTGAATTTTAGTAGTTTATTATATTTATTTTCTTAACCTATGAAATTAGTTATCAATGAATACCATTTGATTAATAATACCATGCTTCTTTGTTACCATCCTCCCTGTTTTCGCCCTCCTTTTCATACTCAATTGTTTTAAAATAACTAATAATATTACAGGATGTGAGACATGGATGAAAGGAAAACTTATTTGTAAGCAAATAATTTCCTTATAATTACCTGAGCTTGATTTCACTGAAAAATAGTTTATACCCTTGAATGAAACCTTTTCTTTTCTTTTTAACAAAAAGGACAATCAGGCACAGACTAATTTTATTTTTGATTTTTATTTATATTTATATGCCTTTGCATTAGATGTTGATTACATTCCTTGTGCAGCATTGGTGCATGTATATGACACATACCAATTCTTTTTTCATCTTCTTTACTTCAGTTTTCTATGCTTTTCTTCCATCTCTTGATCTCTTCCAATTTGAAAAGTGTCTGTCTCTCTATTTCCTATTATTTATCTTTATTTAATTTTGAATTTCTATTTTGAGTTTCCCTTATAAGAGAAATCATATGGTACACAAACTTGTGTGTCTGATTAATTTCACAAAGCACTATGTTGTAAAGTGCAACTATTTCACTATAAATTTACCTTTCTTTATGGTAGGGTGCAATTTTGTTGTATATAAATACCGCATTGTCTCTATTCATTCATCCGTTGATCTGTTGATGAACCTATAGTCTACTTCTAAGGTTTAACTATTATGATTTGTGCTCTATAAACTTCAGTATGCATATAGCTCTAAAAAATTATATCTTTAATTCTCTTAGAAGATATGAAAGAGAAATACTTGGATCAAATTAGGCACAGTTGGTTGCCTGATTTTGAGACTACCTCTGAAAGATTCAAGTAACATATCAAAGTATGTTATTTATAATGCAAACAATACATGTTAATTAAAATGCAAATTTAAGTGAGTAGAAAATCTTTTAATTATATATACACACTATGTGCAAATGTTATTGTTAATATTTGATATTCTTCTCCAACACATTTGATACATATTATTTATATTTACATTTACCAGTGTCTACAAAATATATTTCCCATATAACTGCCATCTTTATGTCTGCAAATAATTCTGTGAAGATGATATCATTTAAATTTAATTAATATTTAAAAACATCTATTTAGATTTTGTCCCATTTGTACTACTTCAAGCAGTAAATGTATCATTTAATGTATCATTCTCCTTATAAATGTATCATTTTCCATAGCATCACTTGTAATATATTTTATTACGTGTGGAGTCAACATTGTGCTTTAAAATCCTCAGAGTGTCTATTAAACAGCATAGAAGAAATAGTTTTACCAATTTTCAATCCAAACAGCAGAGTATAAAACTTTCTACTGATTATAACTTTTTAAATTTCAGCAAGTCTAAAATGGTAGCCATTTACATATCTCCAACTTTTGAGTGCTAATTTTGCTGAAATTGAATGCTCTTGCACTAATTGAACACTTTCATTCCTTCTCCACTCCAGGAAAATTTTGAGGAGTTAGGACATATTATAAATGGATGCGACTTAGAAATTACCTATAGTTTGTCACAAATTATCTGCTCATGTTAGGGAGACAGCTGTCACAAGCACATTTCTTAGTGTGTGCTAAGACTTCTTTGGCTACAGCAAATAGCTTTTTAGACCAGGCTGTCTATGGACATTGCCTGCAAAATAGAGTTGAGCCATTGTGAATTGGCTTCTTCAAGTAACAAACTAGATAAAAGAATTCTCAGAATATTACAAGCATCTAATCCTCTGTGTTACTCTGATACTATACGGAGATCCTCACTGTGCTATAAGAAATACAGCACTAACAACACTGAAAAGTTCATGTAAATACTTAACAATCACTGTAGTTTATGGATAAGAAGAATATAATATAACATCACTGTATCAACTGACTAGTAAATTTTGAGTTTCTGCAACAGAGAAACATATAATTCACATTGTTTATTCTTTTTTTTTTAGTGATATTGCTTAATTGAATTCTTGCCCAAATACCAATTAACACTACATTATTTCATTTTGTAAGTGACCGGTTTGCAAATATGTAAAATAAAATTTTCACACTCCAGTAGTATTTCTTACACTTAACAATATATACCAGTAAAATAGATTATCTAGCTTCTAATATATCTTATTTTGGATATTCCTCAAGTATTGTATGTGTGCCTAGTCACACTGTATTCTATTTTCAGAGCATCAACAACTTCAGATAATTTAAGGTTCAATATTACTGCAAAATGAAGATCCTTAATATGATGGGTTTTTAAAAAATATTGTAGGCCCAGAATTTTTTTACCTCCTAAAATGCCAGTTGGAGTCACCTTCTCTTAGTTTGAGTAAAAACTATTTCACATAACATATACATAACACACACACACACACACACACACACACACACAAACTCACACACACAAACACACGATTTCATGTTAATTTTCAATGGTAAATGCTAGTGTTTTATTATTCTAAAGATAAAAAAGAAATTACAATTTTTTCTTTGTTAAAATGTCATCCAATTATATGTATATATGTGTACATGTATATGTGTAATATATATATGTATATATATATATATGTGTGTGTGTGTGTGTGTGTGTGTGTAATATATGCAAGATAGATAACTATACTACTAATCCTTGTTAGTTCATCAAAAAGGACGTTGTGTTTTCTTTGTTTGATTATTTGATCATTTATTTTATGCCTAAATTTTGTAAACTGAATAACTACTTTGAAGACAACAATATGCAATATATTAACTAGTGTTAATTTTCTAAACACCAAACAAAACAAAAGAAAAACATCATCTAACACTAGAACGTGTTTTAATTCTGTGACATTTATTACCCCAATAGTTTATCCATAATTGAGCCACTGTCATTATCAATTATTATTTTTACCAAGGTAATGGATTTAGTGTTTTACATTAACCTAGATTTCTAACATTTAATTCTTCACTCTTGCTTCTCAAGCATTCTTTCTGGAGGCATCTTATTACCTGCTATGCTTTGGTGTGTGTCTTTCAGGAATCCATGTTTTGGAGTCTTGACCTCTGTGTCATGAGGAAGAGACAAGACCTTTGAGAAGTAGAACCTCGTGTTTGTTCTTTGGGTGCTGACCTCAAAGAGAGTAAGATCATTCTCTAGGGCCTCCTGTGTTACTCTCAGACTGTTGTTATAAACATCTGTGTCTAACCTTAGATTCATTTTCTGCCTACTTGTCCTTTGATATATTCTTTCCCCCCACGCATACTAATACCATTGTGGGTCACCAACATGAGTTGATTCCTCTAAGAGAGTACTTGTCAGTTACAACATGTTCTATGGACTCCCAGCCTCCAAAATTTTGAGCTCAATAAGCCTCTATTTTTTTTTTTTGTAGTTACTAGTCTTGGAGATTTTTATAATAGTGATGAAAACAAGACTACTGTGTTATATTTATCATTTTTTGTTAAACTATATTCAACTATAGTTTTACTTAAAAAAGGGATGCATTATGATATAACAATAACCCTAAGTGATGAATGTTTCAAACTTATACCCAGTACCCAAAATGGGTTTGTCAGTCTTGATCTGATAAAGACCAAATATAAAAAACATGCTTCTTTGAAATATAAAAAACATGCAGAAAGCAAAATAATTCAGCTATGAAAAGTAAAGGTTGAACATTTATCCTTCCCAAAAGATTTTCATTTGGTTCTTCCAGGAAGCCCAATGAGTGCTAAATACTGTGAAGCCAAGGGAAGATAAACCCTTAGCTTGCTGTTACTTCTATATTCTCATGGAAATGCTTATTGTAACGCAAAATTAGTGTGTACATGATCTTGCTTTCAAAATTGCAATAGAACCATTTTCCTGGAAGGTTAAATAAAGATTGGTCTCAGCTGTTGTGTGTTGTTTCCCCCCACCCTTTTCAGTTAAGTTTATTGGCACAATTTAAGAATCCATGATGATCACATTCATCACAGGGAATCTGTAGAATTTGTGCCTGTACATGCTATATCTTCCTCTTTTTTCCCCCATTACTTTCTCCTCCCTTCAACCCATCTTCAACTCCTTAAATACAAAGCGTTATTTCCATTTTATCCTTCTTTTCTCCTTTTCCTTTTCTTTTTCCTTCACCCCTCCCTTCTGCCTAGTTATGCTTTCTTCTTGAATAATTTCATCTTATTTCACAATATCTCTCATACATTTCAGTCTTTATACTTTCAGTTTCTCATGCCAGAAAGATAATGTGATATTTACAAGTGTAACAATTTATTTCACTTAAGATGATAGACGAGATGCAAATATTTACCTAGAAATATCCCAAATTTATCCTTCTTTGTGGTTAAGCAGTATTCCATTGTGTAAAAACACATCTTATTTATCCATTCATCAGTTGCTGGGTATTTGGATTGTTTCTGTTGTAACCTGTATATATATATATATATAAAAAAAAAAAAAAAAAAAAAAAAAAGCTCTCATAAATCTCCTCAGAAGCAAGAGAAAGATCAAAGGTAACTCTAAGAGCAGAACAGGATGTCTTCCTAATCTAAACTTGCTTGTTTGCAGGGTAACTTGCGTTTTGCAAGGTAACTTACTTGTTTGCAGGATAATTTTGTTTGCAGGATGTGCCTTCTGCCAGAGGATGTTAGCCTGATCCTTACCTGAACATTGCTTTTCCCAAGAAATGTAACCGCCACGTTCCTGTTTGTAGTGCGCCTTGAACCCCTACCCCTTGCATTGTGAGACCAGCAGATGTTTGCGGTTTTACAGGATAAAAACACTGCCTTTTAGCTGTTAGGCACGCAGTCTTCCATATTGGCTACTGGAGGCTATGTCGTCAGGCCTGTGCTTTAATAAATAATTTTTCATTTCCAAATTATTTTCTTTGGTTCCTTCATACCTCAGGAAGCGGACCACCACAGTTTCCAAGATTTAGCTATTACAAACTGTGCTGCTGTAAACATGGGTGCACATATATTGTTGTTGTATGATGCTTTTAATTCTTCTGGGAAGAGCTCAAAAAAGGGACAGCTAAGCAGAATGGATCGTTTAGTTTTAATTTTCTAAGGAATGTCCATGCTAGTTTCTAATGCACGCACCAGTCTACATTCACAGAAACAGTAGAGAAGGGTTCCTTTCCTCATAGACCTGCCAGCATAGGTTGCTCGCTAATTTCTTAATAATAGCCATTCTTTCTGGGCTGAGATGGAATCTAAGTGTTATTTGCATTTGTATCTCTTGGATGACTGGTGACGAAACTATTTTCTCATATAATTATTTGTCTTTTGTATTTAATAATATAAGAAGCACGTGTTCGTCTCAGATGCCTATTTTGGATTGGGTCTTCACATTTGAAGAAGTCTGATTTTTTTCAGTGCTGTGTTCTAGTATTAGTCCTTTGAAAGACAAATGCCTAAAATTTTTCCCACTCTGTGATTTGTCTTTTCACTCTGTTGGTAATTTCTTTTCTTTCTTTTTTATTGGTACTGGGGATCGAACTCACGACTGCCTGCTTGCAAGGCAGGCGCTTATTCCGCTGAACTAAATCCCCAGCCTCTGATAATTTCTTTTGTTATACAAAGGCTTTTTAATAAAATGAGATTCCAGTTGTTTATTTTTTGTAGTATTTCCCCTGAAATTGGGGTTTGTTCATGAAGCTTTTGCTACTCTGATAGATATAGGGGAATGAAATTTCCGAACTACTATGTCTGGTATGAAATCATGTTCTCTAAAATCAAAGAATGAATTTTAAGTACAACGAAGGTTAAGAGTAGAATATATTTATTGGGAGAAAGAAAGTTTCTGTCTGAGAAACAGAAGGGGTCCCAGGGATGTTGCCAGAGACTCTGTCTTTTCCAGGGACTTTTATAGAGTAAAATCATAGGGTGAGGCAGGTTCAAAGTGGGGAAAACTGGGAAATCACAAGGCAGATGGGCATAAGTTGGGACAGAACTATGGTTAGTCAAAAAGATTAATGGTTCAGGTAAAATTGATTAAATTGGGGACAGATGGGGAAGCAACATAGAAAGTGGGCATCTTAGAGAGCAATGACTCTTCCGTAGGGGGTAGGAATAGTGACTCCTGACTTTCTCAGGTGATAGGGAACTACTTAGAATAGCAGTCCTTAGGATATGGATGCATTTGTTTGGTCTTTTGTCTTGAGACCTGGCCTACAGCAGGAGGTGCCTGTCTTCCCCATAGTTGCATGATATCTGAGATTCTGCACTAGCTCCTTTGAGGACCTAGCCCTGTCTCATTGCCTATAATATTTCTAACTAACTCAGCTTCCTGTAACACTATGTTTTCAAGAGTTCTACCTATTCTCTTTCAGAATAGCTAGTGTTTCTATTTCAGTACTTAGACGTGTGTGTGTGTGTGTGTGTGTGTGTGTGTGTGTGTGTGTGTGTGTCTGTGTGGTGCAGGGGATTGAACTCAGAAAGCCTTGTGCATACTGGACAAGCACTACTCCACTGAGCTGCACCCCCAGTCCTTTGATTTATTTTGATCTCAGTGTAGTGCATGGTGAGAGATACAGGCCCAGTTTTAAGCTTTCACATGTAAAATGCCAGTTTTTTTCAGCACCATTTATTCTATCTTTCTTCAACTGAATGTGTTTAGCACCTTGATTAATGGTTATGTGGTTAAGTGTGTTTGAAGTTGTTTCTGCATCTTCTAGTCAGTTCCACTGATCTTCAGGTAAGTCTTATTACCAGTATGATGCTGCTTTTGACACAATTTAATATTAAGTCAGTGATTGAGATGCCCCCCCCCGTGCCTTGCCTCTGTTGCACAGAACTGTTTTTTTGTTGTTTGTTTGTTTTTTGTATTCTAGGTTTCTTGTGGTTCCAAATGAATTTTAGAAATATTTTCTCTGGTTCTGTGAGTTTTGTTAGTGATATTTTGATTGGGATTATACTAAATTTGTATAACAATTTTGGGATTATGGTCATTTTCACTATTTTGCTACTTCCTATCCAAGAGCAAGGGATATCAAACATTGTAAACATAATAGGATTTCAAAAGAAGATAATAGTCAAACCAGAATGAGCATCATAGTGAATTTTATTGCCTTCAAAGTAGTTGCCGACACTCTCAAGCTTGCTACTATCAAATACAACAGAACAGAGTTTCATCAGTCAAAACAAGATAGTGGGAGTAATACAGGGCTTCAAATCAAGTTAATAGGAAATCAAAAAAGTTACTATAATATATCCTGCTAATTTTTTAAAATTTTCCCTTCATTAAAGAAAATAAAAATATAAATCCATGATTTTATAATCAATAAGGGGGAGATTGAGATAAAAGAAGACATAACAACATAACAATACAGGTCAAAGCATGACAATTTCAGCAGCCTAGTGCTTCACCACCAAATAACCCAACTTAATAATTGTTACCACATTGTCTTTTTCCTTGAAACATTTGAATATAACTTTATATGCTTTAGCATCAAACATACCAAGATAGTGTGAAACCATTCAAATGGATGAAAGAATTAGAGTATTTAGAACCAGCTAACAGAAAACAACAATGGTTCCTATATTATCTCTTTGCCTATAACAATTTTTGTTTATACTATCACATATAATAAAATCCAGTAAGATACAACATGATAAAAACCAATGGAAACAAAAGAGCAACAGTTTGGTGGGGCTTCAAAACAAGATGATATTAAATCAACACTAGCTACTATGATGTCTTGTTTTCTTCAAAATAGCTGTTCATTTCATCACAGGCAATAATATCAAGCAGCCCAGAATAAAGCCATTCCAATTAATGATTGAAAATTTTATAAGGCTTCAAGGCCACGTAATGGGAAATCATGATTACAACATAAATTTATATATTTGAATCATTCCTTGCACTAGGGAAACTATTAGGTATTCATACATGTGAGTTTGATTTATTTCAGTTATGAGTATGGTCTCAAGATGCGCCCATTTATTTATAAATATCTCAATGTGATCCTTCTTTTTAGCTGAGTAGTACTCCATTGTATAAAATACCATAATTTTTTTATCATTTCCTCAGTTGGTGGACACTTGGGTTGTTTCCAAGATCTGGAGATTACGAATTGTGTTGTTATAAACATAGGCGGACATATATCACTGTGGTATGATGCTTTCAGTTCTTCTGGGAATATGCCTAGAAGTGGAATAGCTGGAATAAATGGGACTTCCAATCCCAGCTTTTTGAGAAATCTCCAGACTGACCTCCACAAAGGCTGTACCAGTCTACACTCCCACCAACAGTGCAGGAGAGTTCATTTTTCCCCACAGCCACTCCAGCATTTGTTGTTGTTGGTTTTCTTTATCCTGGCCATTCTTTCAGGAGTGAGATGGAATCTCAGTGTAGTTTTAATTTGCATTTCTCTAATGACTAATGATGAAGAACATTTTTTCATGTATTTATTTGCCATTTGTATTTCTTCATCTGAAAATTGTGTATTAATCTCAGATACCCATTTTGGATTGGATCTTTGAATTTTGGGGGTCTCGGATTTTTTAATTCTTTATATGTTTTAGACAAAAGTCCCTTGTCTTAGGGGAGTTCACTAAGATCTTTTCCCAGTTTGTGGGTATTCCTTCCACTGTGCAGGAGATTTTTTTTTTTTTTGACATGCAGAAACTTTTTAATAAGAGGTGGTCCCAGTTATTAATTCTGTGAAGTATTTCCCATGCAGTTTGAGTCCTGTTCATGAATTCTCTATCTACCCCTATGTCTTCAAGGTTTTTCCACAATTTGTGTTCCAATAGATTTAGTGTTTCTCTTTTAATACTCAGATCTTTGATCCATTTAGATTTTAATTTAGTACATGGTGATAGGCTTGAATCTAGTTTTAGTTTTCGGTAAATAGAGAGCCAGTTTTTCCAACACCATTTATTAAAGAGACTGTTGTTCTTCCAGTGAACCTGTTTGGATCCTTTATAAAAGATAAGGTGGTGGACTGTGTTTGTAGATGTGGTAGTATCTTCTAATCTATTCCACTGATCTTCAGCTCTGTTTTGATTCCAGTACCATGTTGATTTTACTGTGGTGGCTTTGTACTATTAACTTTAAGTCAGGGATTGTGATGCCTCCTGCCTTGCCTTGTTGCTTAGAACTGTCTTTGCTATTCTAGGTCTCTTCTTGATCCAGATGAATTTTAGGAGTGATTTATCTACATCTATGAGGTATGGTGATGGTATTTTTATCGGGATTGTATTGAATCTGTATAAAAATTTTGGGAGAATGGCCATTTTCACAATATTTATTCTTCCTATCCATGAGCAAAGGATGTCTTTCCATTTTCTTAGATCATCTTCAATTTCTTTTTTCAGTGTATTATAATTTTCCCTGTATAGGTCTTTAACTTCTTTCATAAAAGTAATTCCTAAATATTTCATTTTTTTGGTTGCTAGTGTGAAGAGTTTGGCTTCTCTTCTTTATCTCTATGTGATTTTATTGTTAGTGTATATGAATGCTATTGATTTTTGAGCATTGATTTTGTATCCAGCTACATTACTGAAGTTATCTATTGTATCTAAGTGTCTTTCAATGGAATATAGGGGTCTTCTATGTAGAGTACCATGTCATCTGGAAACAATGATAATTTAACTTCTTTTTTTCCTATCTTTACCCCATTTATTTCTCTCTCTCTTGTCTAATTGCTCCAGTACTATATTAAATAGGAGTGGTGATAAAGGACATCCTTGTCTTGTGCCTGATTTTAAAGTAAAGGCCTTCAATTTTTGCCATTTAGCGTGATACTGACTGCTGGTTTGTCGCAGATGGCCTTTTTTATATTGAGGTAAAGACCATCTATTCAAATTTTCTGTAAAGTTGTTATCATGAATGAATGTTGGACCTTATCGAAAGGTTTTTCTGCATCTATAAAAATGATCATGTGATTCTTACTTTTGACTTTATTGATATGGTGGATTACATTTATTGATTTATGTGTTGAACCATCCCTGCATGCCTGGGATGAATCCCAATTTGTCATGGTGTATAATCTTGATGACTTGCTGCATCCTATTTGCCAATATTTTATTGAGGATATTTGCATCTGTGTTTTAGGGAGACTGGTCTATCGTTCTCTTTAGTTGAGTCTTTCCCAGGTTTTGGTACTAGAGTAATATTTGCTTCCAGGAATGACATAGGAAGGAATGCTTCCCTTTCAATTTGACTGAAGAATTTGAAGAGGGTTAGCATTATGTCTTCTTTGTATTGCTTGTATAAATCTGCAGTGAATCCGTCTGGGCCTGGGCTCTGCTTTGTATGTAAGGCCTTAATTACATTTTCAGTTTCATTAATAGAGATTGGGTTATTCAGCAGTTTTACATCCTGTTGATCTAGCTTTGGTACTTCATATGTTTCTTAGAATCTGTCTATTTCTTCTGTGTTATCAAAACTTTGAGAGTAGAGGTTTTTGAAATAGGTGTTGATGACCTTCTGTATTTCTATACAGTCTGTAGTGATTTCACCTTTTTCATTTCTTATTGTATGAATTTGAGCTTTTCTTCTCTTTTTTAATAAGTTTGGCTAGGGGCTTATCACTTTTGTTTATTGTTTCAAAGAACTAACTCTTTGATTCATTGATTATTTGGATTGTTTTCTTAGTTTCTATTATGTTGATTTCTGCTCTGATTTTTATAATTTCCTCTCTTCTTTGGACTTTGGGCTTGACTTGCTCTTCTTTTTCTAGCTCTTTGAGGTGTAGCATCAGGTTATTTATTTGTTTTCATTCTGTTTTCCTGATGTGGGAACTCAGTGCAATAAATTTTCCTCTGAGGACGGCTTTCATTGCATCCCACAGATTCTGGTAAATTGAATCTGTATTTTCATTTTCTTGTAGATATTGTTTAATTTCTTCTTTAATTTCCCCTGTAACCCACTGATTACTCAAGAGTGTATTATTCAGTTTCCATGTGTTTTTGGTTTTTTTTGCAGCATCTTTTATCATTAATTTCTAATTTCAAAACACTATTATCTGATAACATGCAAGGGATAATTTCAACTCTTTTGCATTTATTTAAATATGTTCTGTGAACTAATATATGGTCTATTTTTGAGAATGACCCATACACTGCTGAGAAGAATGTGTATTCTGATGTTGTTGGATGGAACACTCGGTATATGTCTCTCAAGTCCATTTGTTCACAGGCATGATTCAGTTGTGTTATTTCTTTGCTGATATTCTGTCTGGTTTACCTGTCCCTTGGTGTCAATGATGTGTGAAGGTCTTCTGTTACAATTGTGTTACTGATAATTTGATTTTTCATTTCTGTTAATACTTGTTTCATATAGCTGGGTGCTCTGGAGTTTGGTGCATGTATATTTAAGATAGTTATCTCTTCCTCTTGGAGTTTTCCCCTACTGAGTATGTAGTGACCTTCTTTGTCCTTTGTGATCATTGTTGGCTTAAAGTTCACATTGTCTGCAAACAGAATGGCTACTGCTTTTTTTTGGATTCCTGGTGCGTGACTTTCCTGTTCCTTTGACTTTCATTCTGTGAGTATACTTCTGGGTTAGATGGGCTTCCTGTAAACAGCATATGGTTGGATTTTGTTTCTTAATCCATTCTGCCAGTCTGTTTCTTTTAATTGGTGCATTGAGACCATTTACATTAATGCTTATAACTGTTATATATTGGTTTATTGTTGACATGTTATCTTTCTGCTGTTCCATTTTTACCTTTCTGTTCTGTTTAATTATCTGCTTCCCTTAGTGGATTTTTACTTTGTGTATCTTAACCGTCTTTCAATATTTTGCAGGGTTGGCTTGGTGATCATGAAGTTCTTCAGCTGTTCTTTGTTATGGAAGTATCTTATTTCACTATCAATTTTGAATGACATTTTTTCAAGGTACATCAGTCTAGGTTGGAAATCATTTTGCTTCAGGATCTGGAATACCTCATTCCATGCTCTTCTTGACTTTATTTTTTGTGCTGAGAAGTCTGCTGTGATTCTGATAGGTTTTCCTTTATTAGTGATCTGTCTTTTCTCTCTGACAGCTTTTAATAATCTATCCTTGTGTTGGATTTCTGGGATGGTGATTATTATATGTCTGGGTGTAGTTTTCTTTTGGTTATGACTATTTGGAGTTCTATATGCTTCACTGAACCTGATGTCAGTTTCTGATCTCATGCTTGGGAAATTTTCAGCTATTACTTCTCTAAATATCCTCTTCACATCCTTTATGTTGTCCCCTTCTTTTTCATTAATCCCTATAACTCTTAGGTTGTTTTTCTTTGAGTCATCTTGTGGTTATTGAATTGTTATTTCCTGATTATTTGTTATTTTTAAAAGATCTTTCCTTTCATGTTCACTAGTTGTAATTCTATCTTCAAGGTCTGAAATTCTGTTTTCCCTTTCATTGAGGCAGTTTTTACAGCTTTCAGTGGATTTTTTGATTTCCTGTATAACTCTGAGCATCTGCTTTATGTATTCTGTTTGTTTCTTATATTGCTCATCTAGGGATTCTATCTTTTTGTTTAGTTCCTCCAACTTTTTAACTGTTTTCATTAGATATGTTCAGCATCTCTTTCATTTCTTCTTTTACCTGGGAGATAATTTCTAGTTTCAATTCCTTTAAAGCTTCCCAGAGTTGCTTGTTTATTTAAGTTGCTATTATGTCCAATATTTGAGGTGTATAGCATATATTTTCTTCTATATACATGGCTCCTAGAGTTACTTGAGATGGGCTGGAGGTTTGAAGTTGTAATTTGGTCTTTCGTTTTGTCATTTTCCTATATTTCTGTGTTGCAAGTGTTATTCAAAAGCTTCCTCAGTGTCTGTTGGAAATCCACTTTTATGCTCCCAGCTCCTGGGGTTCTTGCACCCAGTTTCCCCAGGCCACTGGTCCGCTGGATCCTGTGGTGCTGGCCTGCTTACTTAGAACTCCCGCAGTCCCACATAAGCTGGGCTCTGTGGACAGTGGGCATCTGCCCGCTTGCTTAGAATTCCACAGTTCTCTGAGTGCAGCCGAACAGGGAGGTGGATGTAGCTGTTTCACTGCACTTTGAAGGCTCCACAGTCAGAACAGGCTGGGCTGGGGGAGAGTGCATGGGGCACTTACCCCAGAACTCTGTGCCTCTGGAACTGGTGATGCTTGCCTACTTGCTTAGAAATCCACAGTCCTCCAGACACATGGGGAGGCAGATGTGGGTGTCCCAGAGCCATCTGTCTGTTCCCCTGCACCCGGACAGTGTGAGGTTCCCAAACAGACTGGGCTTCTGGAGACAGTGTGCACTGGCCTGCTTGCTTAGAACTCCACAGTTCTCTGAGTGCAGCCAGAAAGGGGAGGCGAGTAGGGAACTCAGACTCACTTAGCTGGATCATTTATTTTCGCCACTATTGTGAAAGGTGTTATTTTCCTTAGCTTCTCTGTTAGTGAATTTGTCATTTTTGAACAAGAATGGTATTGATTTCAAGTGTTCATGAAATCATGTCCATCAAATCGCCTCTAAAAACTATTCTGAAGGATATTTTAGAAAGATATAATGAAAAATACTGATAGAAAGAAGCCATCAGGTGGGGCAATTAAAAAGAAGGGAAAGACAAGGAATCAATGGCAGGAAAATAATTTGACAAGGGCAATCCAGTATATATCACTTATAACCATTCATGTTAATGGTCTCAATTTACCAATAAAATGAATAGAATGCATCAAGAAACAATATCCAACAGTGTGCAAGAAGCATATTTAACTTAAGATGAAATTCATAGACTGAAAGACAAAGGATAGAAAACAATACTCCATGTGACAAGAAACTCCAGGAGGAAGAGACAGCAATTGTAAATACATGTACACCAAATTCCCATGTACCCAACTATATAAAACAAATATATTAGACATGAAAAATCAAGTAATCACTAACGGCGATTGTGGGGTAACTTAATACTCCACTGTTACGAATAGACAGATGAACTAGATGAAAATATCAGTAAGGAACTATCAGAACTGAAACAAACTGTAAATAAATGGACTTAGTAGATGTGTATGTTGCTATACTCAAAACCATCAGAATACACATGCTTCTCCACTGTGCATAGGATATTACAAAATAGAACATATACTAGCCCATAGAACATTTTTAAATAAATGGAAAGGAACTGAAATTATCCCATACATGTTAGCAGACCATAGTGCAATAAAATTGAAGATCAATATCAAAACAAATCACAAATATTCTGTAAATAAATGGAAATTAAATAAACTCCTTCTGAACAACTAGTGGTACA
Source organism: Cavia porcellus (assembly GCF_034190915.1). NCBI lineage: Eukaryota > Metazoa > Chordata > Mammalia > Rodentia > Caviidae > Cavia > Cavia porcellus. The sequence goes on from NW_026947501.1 coordinate 34,435,796, forward strand.
AATATTAAATTATAGAAGAATTAAATAACATGTTCAATTAAATGATAATTCCGGTACAATATACTGGAACTTATGGGATGCTATAATAGCAGTCTTACGAGGAAAATTCATAGCAGTGAATTCTCACATCCAGAAAACAGAATAAGTTCAAATAACATAACACTGAACCTCAAACTTCTAGTAAAAGCAGAACAAGTCAATCCCAAAGCTTCTACATGGAAGGAGACTATAAAGAAGAGCAGAAATTAGTGCAATGAAGACTAAGAAAACTAAGGCTGAGACTAAGATTACATCCATGTGAAAAGTACTCAACCTTATCAAAAAAATGAAAAAAGGCTTCAATTTATGCAACTATGAATGAAAAATCATTTGATTAGAAATCAAATTGGATCTGTGGAAATCCAAAAGATCAGCAATACCTACTTTGAGAGCCTGTATTCTAATAAGATGGAAAACACAAAAGAATTAAACAGATTCCTAGATACATATGAATTACCAAAGTTGAATCAAGAAGATATGAAAGTTATAAATAACCCAATAATAAATGAAATTCAAATGTAATAAAAACTTACCAAGAAAGAAAAGCCTATGTCCTGATGGATTCCCTGTCAATTCTATAAAATATTTAGAGATCTAATGTTATTTTGTCTCAAACTCTTTAATGAAACTGAAAGGGAAGTGATAATCCCAAAAGTCATTCCTGGAAGCAAGTATTACCCTGGTATCAAAACCAGAGAAAGATCCAACTGAAAAAGAAAACTATAGGCCAGGTTCTGATGAACATCAGTGCAAAAATGTTCAGTATGATACTGGCAAACAGAATGCAGCAATTAATCAAGGTGATTATACACTCTGACCAAGTAGGAGTCATCACAGACAGACAGCAATGCCTCAATATATGCAAATCAATAAATGTAATACACTGTATCAACAGAATCGAATACAAAGGTCATGAGATCATTTCAGTGGATGTAGAAAAAGCATTTGATAAAGTCCAAAACCCATTCAAGACAAAATCTGTAAAAAAAGAAAAAAATGGAATAGGTCTTTATCTCAATCTTATTTAAGTCACCTATGACAAACCAACAACCAGCACCATACTAAATGAACAAAAACTGGAAGGTTTCACTTTAAAATCAATTGTCTACCACCACGTCTCCTATTCAATATAATTCTGGAAACATTAGTCGAAGTAATAAGACAAGAGAAAGAAATAAAGGTAGGAAACAAGTAAAATAACCATTACTAGTAGAAGACCTTGTGTCTACATAGTAAACCACAAAAACTCCATCGAACAACTTTAGATTTAATAAGTTCAGTAGCATAGCTTCATAGAAAGTCAATGCTGAAGAATCTATGGCATTCCTATACACAAATGACAAACGCACTGAGAGAAAAATTAGGGAAACCATGTCTTTCACAATAGCATTTTAAAAAAGCAAAAAAAAAAAAAAGAGAGAGAGAAGAAAAGAATAGTTAAGAATTACTCTAACAAAAGAAGCTTTGTTGAGCATATCCTTAAGTGACTTTGGACAAAAATGTTTCTCATCTGAGATGTCATTCAAATTTTTTGCGCATTATTTTTTATTCTATGGTCCAACTTGGATTTTTTTTTGTATTTTAAGTATAATTTTCTAGTAAAATAAATAATAATTTAATGGCTCATATATATTTAATACATTTTTAAGATCCACTTAAAGTAATTATACCATAAATCCTGTTAATTCAGTATATTATAAATGTTATCACTTTTTTATTTTCATTTTGTTAAAGGTATATTTTGATAGAGTGTTTTAAGTTAAGGAGACATATTTCTTTATGTTTTCTTCCACCATCGGATTGTATCTTGTATCTAATGTATTTTCTTACTGCAAGCTCTAAAATATATCCCTATGTATTTTTACTAAGAAACTTTACATTTACTTTTGGTGGTTAAGTTCTTAATCCATCTTGACTTGGATCATCTTGAATCATGTGACATAATTACCTGGTGGTTTCTACTAATTATGTCTTAAAAGATGAATCTCTCCTTCCCTCCAGTAGTCTGCCATAACACCTGTATTATTCTCCAAAATCCCAAGTATCTGAAAGTATATATATATATATATATTGCCTCTGCCATGTATACATGAGTGTTCACCTTTTCTTTACCAGGAATATGCTGGTTTTTTTCAAGTTTTATACAAGGCACATTGGAAGCTTTATTAGATTTACTTTAAATTTACAAGATTTTCAAAACTTGACATTTTGATCAGTATTTGCTTTCATGTGCAAAAAACATAGTATTATTTTTTCTTAGAGACTGACTTAGTATCTCAATAAATATCAACAATCTACTAGAGAACAGAATGAGGCAAATTTCATTGATTATTCTCTTTGCTGATAAGTTAAGTGACTGTTATCCCTTCTCTCACTAAGGGGTGTGATCCTCCTTCTTAAACCTTGCTCTCCATAGATACCCTGTGATGATAGAAAGAAAACAACCTGTTTGGAGCACATATAAATTTATTCTCAATTGATAAACTAATATATAGTAAATTCTATACAAAATTAACCTAGATAACTATTGAGATGAAGTTTTTTAGAAGAGCTATACATGTGGTGGACTGATTGATGGACTCATATACAGCAAATTCTCTTTTAGTTTTTACTTAAAACTTTAAAATGTAGATTCTTACTAACAATATTTTACTACAATATTGAATTCAAGATTTTTTAAAGATCATTTATTGAGCTTTCCTGTTTTGGGGCCAGCATACACAATATCCACTATTTAAAGAAGGAGAGGTTTATTTTGGCTCATGGTTCCAGAATTCAGTCCATGGCCAGCTGACTCTAAAACAGAAACATCATGGTGGAAGGACATGAAGGAGAAAGCTACAGCCTCTAAAGATATAGCTTCAGTGATGCACATCTTCCTCGTAGGCCCCACATTTTAATAAGTGGAATGATTCTGTTCAAAGGTGCTATTATGTTGTTATTTTCAGGGATCAAACTCATGACTTGCCAGTATTTTTTTCCTGCTTAGCTTTGCAGATGCTCAGTATTTTATGATTTTTTGCAAATTGTCATTCTACTAGGTGTTAATGATATTTTATTGTGCTTTTTCTTTACATGCTCCTTATAATTATTGAAATTGAACATCATTTCATATTCCTGAGGTCCATATATACATCTAGTTTGGAAAAAAAGTCTGTTTAAATATTTGACAGAGCAGAAAATAAAACAAACAACATGAAGCACATGAAGTTGTTTTATTTTTGCTATTGAATTATATGAGTTTGTTTTATGTTCTTACTAGTAGCCCACTTACATTTTGTAAATACATGCTCCTTACATGAGAGATGCCTTTCATTTTATTGATTGCTGTGCAGAAAGTTTTGGTTGAATTTAGTTCTAACTATTTGTTTTTGCTTTTATTGCCTGTGCTTTTGGTCTTATACCCAGTGCCTATGCTTTTGGTCAGTACCCTGTACTTCATTTTCAAGACCAATATCATGAAGATTTTCTTATATTTTTTCTAAGACTTTGTGATATGGGGTTGGTTTTTGTGTGTGTGGAATAGCATAAAAATGTATTCCTATCTTATTCGCGTGTGTATATCCAATTTTCCCAAATTTGATTTATTAGATATACTATACTTAATAGTTATGTGATGGTGGTCACATTTTGAAAATTGGCTGACTTGTATACATAAATCTATTTCTTAGTTTTCTAGTTTTATTTATTTATATGTTTATTTTTATCCCGAACCCATATTGTTTTGATTATCATGCTCAAAACATACTTTAAAATCAAGAAATTTTAATCCCTTTGTTTTGATCTACTGGTTAAAGATTAGTTTACCACATAATTTCTTCTGAAATTTCAAAACAATTTTATGACTTTTTTCTATTTCTGTAGAAAAAGTGCTTGAAATTTTGAAAACAATTACATTAAAACTTTTGATCACTTTTTGTACTGTAAAAATTTTAACAATATTGTTTTACTCAATTTATGAAAGCAGGATGCCTCTGAAATTATTTGTATCTTTAATTTCTCTTAAAAGCATTCCAACATTTTCATGTACATACCCTTAGTTTCTTTTTAGAAATATATTACTAAGTAGTTTTTTTATGTTATTGTTAATATAACTTTCTTAATTCTTTTCTAGATAGTTGGCTGTTATTGTATAGAAATCCAACTGTAATTTTTTTTTATTGTATACCTTTACTGATAGGTTTTACCTATTTTTGGGAGGGTGCAGCATTAATGATTTTAATATATAAGGTTATCTCATCTGAGCACAGATATAATCGAACTTTTTCCTTTTCTATTTAGATACATTGCTTTTTTTCTTTTCCCTCTTAACTGATTTGTTTGATATTAAATATGATGTTGAGCAGAAATGGTAAGAGTGAGAACTGTGTTCTTTTTCTGTTCTCAGGGAAAGTTTTCATTTTTCCACTACTAAGTGAGGCCCTGTGGTAGGTGGCCTTCATTGTATTATGGTACATTCCTTTGATAGTTTGCTGAAACCTTTAGCATAAATGCTGCTGAATCTTGCGAATGCTTTCTCTGCAGTTATCGAGATGATTTTTACTAGATTACACTCCACTGTATTAAAAGTGTACATCACATTTCTTGATTTCCCTGTGCTGAACCATTCTTTCATTCCAGGGATAAATCCCTGTTTCTCTTGCAATTATTTTAATGTACAGAAAAATTAAATTACCTAATATTTTGTTGAGGATTTTTACATTTATGTTTCTCAGCAATAATAGCCTGTAATATTCATTTGATATATTTATGTGGCTTTAGTAACATAGTAACCAAGGCCTGTGAAAAGTGTTTGAAAGTAATATCTCCTCTTTGCCTTTGAGAAAAAGTGGCATTCATTCTTTCTTAAATGCAAGCTAGAATTCATGAATGAAGCCATTTGTTCCTTGGACTTTCTTATTATTAATTTAGTCTACCCTCATTGTTGTGTTTATATTTTGATTTACTCCCTTGGATGGAATCCAAGTTTATTAAGTTAATCCAAGTTTATTAATTAAAGTTTATTCATTTCAAGGAAGTTATCCAATTTGATATTGTACAACTTTTGACAGAATCTCTTTTATTGATACTTTCATACTTATCAGCTGTCAGTTTTTGATAATATGTCTTGCAGTTTTCCTAGATTAATTCTTACATTTTATAGCCTCTGTGGCTGACTTTTTATTTCTTTTTGTACTAGGGATCAAACTCATGACCTTGTGCTCCCTAGGCAGGCACTTAGGCCGCTCAGCTAAATCCCTGGCACCTTAGCTTCTGCAGGTGGATGTCTGTGCATAGCCACCTCCCCAAATTATGTCTCTCCTCAAATTTAGGAAAGATTTAGCCATCTATCTTTGTATCTTTGTTTCTTTCTTTTCTTTTTCTTTTCTTTTCTTTTCTTTTCTTTTCTTTTCTTTCTTTCTTTCTTTCTTTCTTTCTTTCTTTCTTTCTTTCTTTCTTTCTTTCTCTTTCTTTTTTTCTTTCTCTTTTCTTTCTTTCCTTTCTCCTTCCCTTGCTCATTTTTTCCCTTCTTTCCTTCCTTCTTCCTCCTCTTCTTCCCCTCTCTCTATCCCTTCCTTCCTTAGTGTATGCTTGCAGTATATCATAGTTAAGTCAGTTTTGAACAATAAGTACATGTATACATCATATGTACCTTGATAATTTTCTGTGTCTTCACTGGCCTCAAAGTTCCTTCTCTCTGATCCCTCCTTTCCTGTGTCTAATAAATGTGTCTTTTTAATCCTGCCATCTTAAGTTTAATGTATTCTTTTATCTGTTTTGTTTTAGGTTCTTCACATAAGCAAAGTTCCTTCACGTGCTATTTAACATTCACTATTTGATTTATTTTGCATAATGTGGTCTCAACTTCAGGCAATGTACTTTAAGTAACTTTTCTAAGTTTCCTTTATTCTTCTTTGAAATTTTAACTTTTGAATTTTTTGGGGTTTGACTTATATTTTCAAGTGACCTGTGTACATGGTTCACAGAATAGTTCTGCTCAATAACATTTGTTGTTGAGGTTGTCTATTGAATTTTTTTATTCATTGCATTTTTAGCCTCTTGTTTCATTCTTTTTAAATGATTCATTACTAATTGACATCTTATTTCCTTCATGTATATACAGTTTTTTCTAATTTCACTTGAACCGTCACTCTGTTTTCTTGTAGCTTGCAGGGCTTCAAATGATTATGTTAAATTTTTTGTCAATTCAATTCTATAGTAATTACTAGAATATTATTGTTTTCTTTTAGTGGTGTGTGCCATGCTTCCTTGATATTTTTTGTGGCCCTTGAAATTTCTCCTCTTTTTTTGCTTTCAAAGTAACAGTCTCCCTCAGTTCCTCACTGAGTGCTTTGGGAGAGCAACGTTTTCCCCCAGCAGCCTACCTCAGGAAGTCTAAGGTTTTCTTAGACTATGATCAGCATACTCCATACTCATTACTTTCAGGGAAGCAATCTCCAGATTCTCTTCTTTTTTGATCCTGCAAAGCCAGGATAGTTGCTAGGGACTTATGTTTGGTTTTGCTAGCACAGAGTCCTTGAAACACTCAGCCTTCTCCTGGTAGCACATAGCTGAGCCAGCAGCCATGATACTTGAATTTGTTATCTGTCGGAAACACACCCAACAATGTGCAGGGAGTGGTTTAGGTGTATAGTGCTTTTTGAGAACCTGTAAGCAGTTGTGCTCATGGGCAGACTCTTGATGGGATCCATAAGGTAGCTGGAGTGTTTTTTAACTTTTCTTCTCTGCTCCTACTGTCTCTCCACTATTCAGCCACGATGATCACCTCCATATTAGGGCCATACATAGTTTAAGTGTCCAACACTCACACGCTGCCCTTCTAGTTTGCTCTTAAAGGAATTACTAACATGGGGGTTTCTGTTTTCTCTGAGCTATGTCAACAACTATGGACAAAACTAACATGGACTAAGTGAAATAAATTTTAGCTTTTCTTACCCTCTTCCATGCATCCTTTTCTAGATATTTTGCTTCAATGGTATACCAGAATGTGAGTTGAATTTCCACCCTGGGTCATTTTAAAAACTGATTCTTTATATGTGGGTTGCTGATAGAAAGGTCGTAGTCCACCATCTTGTTGATGTAACTTTAAATCTTTTTTCACTTAAATCTCCACAACCACCTTGTGAGGAAAACATGAGTTTTAAATGTTTCCTGCTTAAAGGATCTTGTATATGTATGTATTGATGAACCTCTGATAGTAATTTTAAAAGTGATCTATGCCTACACTCATGGACAAAACCTTGTAACTATAATGTGTTGAAAAGTAGATGAAAGTACATTTTATCTGTAATGGCAAAAATACAGGGACAAAAAAAGTAGGGACTGGAATGCATTAAAAATTTTGTGTACAAAAGGACATTATCAGTCATTAGAAAACAACCAAGAAAATGAAAGAAAATATTTGCAAATTTTCAAAGCATGAAAATCATTTTAATAAGAGATTAACATCCACGATATACAACACTTTCTATAACTCAACAACAAAAATCAAATAATCCATCCAAAAATAGTTTTCTCTAAAATGATACAGAAGTGGCCAATCAGCATGTGAAAAGGTGCTAATAAACTAATCATTTAGGAAAAAAAAAAAAAACAGTGATGCCAAGTCTGTCACAGTCATTAGGATGGCTATTACCAAACTAAACAAAAACAGAAAGTAACCACTGTTGGCAGAGACATGGAGCGATTAGAACCCTTGTATACTCACTGATGGTTGGAATGCAAAATGATGCAGATGCAGTGAGAACAGTTCCTCAAAAATTAAAATGGTACTACCAAACAATCTATTACTTTCACTTCTGGATACATTCCTAAAGCATCAAATTTGGCTGTCAAAGATTGTTTGCATTGCTATTTTCATAGCAGCCTTGTAAATAATTGTCCAAGTAGAAGCAACCTAAATATCTATTGACAGATGCATGAGTAAACAAAATATTGTATGGTATCTACATACAATGTAATATTATTCAACTGCCAGAAGGAAGACATATTCAATAAATACTGAGAATATCATAAAAATAAACCAGCCAGAAAAAAATCAAATATCGTATTATTCCACTTATGTACGGTGCTCATGTAGAAAGATGAGTGCTCGTATTTGGGTTGATAGAGAAGGAAATGAGAAAATGGCTATTGGATATAGGCAGGATTTTATATGAAAAGTTTGGGAGATCAAAGACACAATGATGCAAATGAACCTATCAGTACTAAAAAAAACTTTCAAAATGATTAAGATGGCAAATTTTATATTGAATTTTGCCATAATTAAAAAGATTAAAAGAAGCTTACAAAATAACACAAATAACATGCATATCTCTGCTTTCATAGAAAACTTATACATATGTGCATGCATCTACAAGATGATATTAATTTAAAATATCTGTGAAAAATATATTCCAGGGGAAATGTTAGCGTACTAATAAGCAGATTTTCATTTCATACAATACAGTTGTTTTGAATTTTTTTTTTTTTTTGCATATTCTTTCCTTCTTTCTTTACATTTGTTGTTGTTGTTGTTGTTTTTGAGACAAGATCTTAATGCGTAGTTTAAGCTGGGCTTGAAATCATGGAAATCCTCCTACCTCAGCTTGCCAAATGTTCAGATTATAAGCATGAGCAACCATGGCCCTTCACATATAACTGACAAGTTCCTTATATTTTTATGATTGTATTATGTTTTTAACTTAAAAGACTGGAAAAAAAACAGTGAAGAACACATAACACACACAAGTGGTTAGTCATTCTTATGCAAAATGATAGCTTGATAGAAACTTACAGAGGCCTTCTCTTCAGGCTCCAACTTAAATTATTGACTTTGTAAAATATCAGCATTTGTAAGTGTAGATATCTGATTCACACTTGAACTTAGAATGAAATCACCTTCAGTAGTGAGAGTGGAGACAGGAGAGTAGGAAATGTGAATATACTGGTGTCATTCATGGGCAGCCAAGACTCCAAATCACTATTACAGATATTCTTTAAACTTTTTTCCCTTATCTTAAAAATTTGATATTCACTTTTGCAGCATTGCTTTGGAGCATTTCATTAGGTGGTAAGAAGAGGCCTATACGTGACATGCCCATCTGCTGCCAGATTTCCCATAGACAGCTCCCCAGATATGTAGAAGCTGTTCTCCAAGAAAGAATATCACTTTTTTTTCCTTCTCAATAGCTTTAGTGTTCCTAGTTTCACATATCTTTCATACCAACTGCCAACTTCATTTTGTGTCCTATCATATTTTTGCATTAACATAGTGTATGAGTTTCCCTAAATACTAATTTCATGAAGCCAATCCTAGTATATCATTGTTTGCTGAGAGAAAGTAAATTCACAAGCATCATTAAAAGTCCATAGTAAGTATGATTTTCCCAAAAAGCTTATTATAATTCTTGTGATTGATTTACTTCCATCTAATTTCAATATAATCTTAATATTTTTTTCTTTATGATTTGTATTCCTCAGAATAACTCATTCTGCAATTAAAATAACTATAGTAAAGGAATGTAATCCAGGAGTAGAATTTAAAATTGATCCAAAGAATGAATATATTACTCATTTTAACAGTTTATGTAATCTGCAAAGGCTATGTAACAGCCAGATAAACCTATATACATGAATAGCTACAGCCAGATAGAAAAAAAAAAAAAAAAAATAGAATGTAATATTTAAAATTTACGGTGAGCTTGCCATTTACCTTGTCCTATTTTAGGTGATGAATTTAAAGTTAAAGTGATCTAGGTTTTACTATTTGTTAACTGTGTGACTTACAGTCAGTTTCTATCTTGTTATCTCCTAAAGGAAGATAGATGAATACTTGCCTAGCAAAATGTTCGAGATGGCTGAAAACATGGTGTGCTTTAATAGTTTACCACACTTTACAAACTAAACTTTTGCTGGGACTGTAAAAGCTTGTTAGACAGGTCATGGTTTTCTTTTGTTGTTGTTGTTGTTCTATTTTGGTTTATGATTTATAAACCTAACTGGTTTACTTTAATTTGGTCAAAAGCTATATTAATACATTTTAACTTTCACACCATGTGAAGGTAATTAGATGTTAATTTTGATTTCTTTCCTTCTCTCATTGTGTGTATATTCCTTCCTAACTGAATATATAATGCCTGACACCAAGGTGAAGAAATTTTATTTCAAAAAGGGAAAAGCCAAAAAATTTGCAAAGTGACTTAAAAGAGTGTTCAATTTTGTTATGCAGTGTCGGGCACACTAGAATTACTTCTTCTACCATGTGTTTTTGATGAATGGTATCCTTCACATTTCCACATTATATTTAGATTATCTTCAAACTGCCTTTCTTATTAAAAACTAAATGGCTATGTAAAATAACTAAGTTAGATAAATGTCAGGCATGTACATGAATATAATTAGTTAGCTTATTTTTCAGTACAACAACAGGCCTAGAGAGCGCTGAACAAGGGAGATGACCTTAATTCTCATGTTTACTGTCCCTACCAGAGGAATTTTATATATGAGTACCTTCATTGTGTGAATCAAAAGGTGCATTGCAGTTGAAAACAATAGTTCCTTCTGCTTGGTGTTTAAAGTCACTATGAAAATAAAAATCTACTTTTGAGGAGAAAGTATCATATAAAGTAGAAGAAATATAATGAGGGGAAATATTTCTGTAAAATGACATGCTAAAATAGTTTGACATTTTTAATTGCAGTATTTTAGGGGAAAGTTAACTTGCAAGAGTAAGAGATATACTTGCAGTTGAAATAAGGAAGAATTTTCAGTCATTTCCAGTTGCTGTGACCAAATACCTGACACTTTGAACTTAAAGAAAGGGAGGTCTATTTTGGCACACAATTTCAGCCCATGGGTAGTTTCCAGATAGAAATGACATAGTAGAGATGCATGGCAGAGCTAAGCTGTTCAACCCACAGTGGCCAGGAAGCAGAGGAAGAGTGATGGGCACAAAAATACACACCTCCAGGTCATGGTCCAATTGATTCAGCTCCAAACCGGTCCCAATTCCTACCAGCACACTCAGCTACTGAACTCAGCAGGGAAAGAATCCCCTGATGAATATAGTGCCTCTATGGTCTGATAACCTTCCAAACACAGAAAAAACGTGGGCAGACATTCTAGATCGAAACATGAGTCAGTCAAGGTAAAGTGGATGTAGAAGGTGGGAAAGAAGAGAACACATGGTGATAGCACATTATCTGATTCTAGTTACTGTTCTTTCTTTCGCATGCATGGTGAAGAGAATGGGGAAGTAACTCAGCTGCAAACATATATTAATTGACATTCTTTTCCTTTCAATGAAAATTCTCTAATTTATCGGTGGCCTTCATTGACCTCATTACCATGCGTTTTGTGGAACCTGGTAGTTCAAGTCTGGGATACCTGAGATGTTATTTATTTTATTTTTTTTTTTTTTTAACAAATGAGACAGCTACTTCCAGAATGATGTGGATAGTTGATTTAAAATTGATGGAAGCCGTTCTCTCTAGCGTCTATCATTTCTCATGTGAGGCAAACGTGGGCAACTAGACTGATTTTATATTACTTTACATAATTGTTTGTGAGGATATAGCTAAGATTCTAAAAGCAGGAGTCAGGTTCTTACTGGTTTAGAACATATATAGCATCACTGGACAGTGAGTAACACACTGGTAGAATGTTGTCAGTGATTTTTGCTGTTGTAGTCAGGGGTTGTACACAGAGAACAATTCAGATCAGGACATGGAGTTTATAATATTTTTTTAATGGTCACTGGGCGTTAACACCGGAAAATGTAGGCAATTTATCCACAACACCAAAGACATAGATTATTTAGTCAAGGGTCTAAACGCCACAGCACATGTCCCACATGAGTACAGATAAAAATCCAGATTTCAGGACAATGCCTCCCAGGAGTCCAACTGGAGGTCCAGAGCCCACAGGAAGGACTCACGCCAGTCTCTTTTATGGATCCGTGCCGGGAAGACCCAAGGGTCAGCTGTGGAAGCCAGAAAGTCTATGCCAGCAGGATGAAGGAGCTGTGCTAGTGGGATGAGGGTTCTACGCTGGAGATGAGAAGTCACACTCACAACAAAAAGCAGGGCTAGCCTGCAAAGCACCACAGCTGTCCTCAGCAACACAGAGGCCCCGAGCTCCTCCGATGACAAGCACAGTCGGGTATGTGCCAGGAAGCAGCGTGATGAGTTTATCCTGGAGACTAACCAGCACATGTCTTCCCCTCCAGAGCCAGGAAGCAATGCTCGATGTGAGGACCAAAGCTTCTCCAGGAGAACCAACAGCTCAGACAGCAACTCGTAGCAGAACCCACAATGCCTCCTTAACGCCTCAATCCCTCTCAACACCTCCCTTCTCCACCTATTTATACTGGCAACCCTCCTCAGGTGGAGCATCTTCTCTCAGTGCATGCTGATGTAATCCAGCTGGTGTTAAGTTGACCACCAGTTCTCAAACCATAACAGTTGCTGAATACATCTTTGTTAAGTAAACAGATAAGTAACACGATACCACCAATACTCAGTTCAGTGGATGTTGTGTAGTGCTTTGGAACAACGGCATCATTCTGTTTGTTTTTGATACACTTTGGATAAATTTATCTAAATAAAACACAATAGCCTCATGCCCTACATTCTGAAGTTTCCAGTAGTGCTTCTAACAAAAATAAATAGAAAAAAGTTCTCTAAACTATTGTCCTTATGAGTGACATTTCACCTTTGGAGGTTTGTAACTTTGGTGTGCATAACCATCATCTTCGTAAGACTAACACTTAAAGTTTATTCAGGCTTCACCTCAAAATGCTAAGACACATACAAAAACACTGTGAGAATAGGCTCGTAAAAATCAGTTGGGACAGTGATATTTAAAATATCAAAATTAAAAAAATAAAGAAGATAAACAAAAGTGATATTTAGTATTTGGTTATATAAGGCCCAGGGTGGAGATGAGGGACCTTTTTCCCAGAGATCAGAGTTTTATCAATCATTGAAAAACATATAAAAGTAATATTTTTAAATGGAATAATAATTGCACACTATGTCAAACAGATCAAAAAGGTATGCTGACAGCTTTGTATCTGGAATGATTCTCAAGCCATATTTGCATGTATCATGAATGGTAATTATAACTAGTTAATGAAAATGGCAACGTAGGAGCTATGTGTTTGCTGTTGTTACAAACATGTATTGTAAAGGAAGAATAAGTAATGTTAACAAAAAGGAGACACAGTTGCAGGGCAATAGGATTAGAATGGCATAAAAAGAATAATGCAAGAAGGCCCAGTTTGCCTTTTTGTAAAGCTTTGACCTGTGTGTCACCTCTCAGGTGAACAACAATATTACAGATGACATCGCCTGCAGACATGAGAAATTTTTTCTGGGCTGAATTGGCAGCAGAGCTGCCACAATCCTTACATTTTTACTTCTACTTTTTGTGTTCAGGTGTACAACAGGAGGACAAGGATTCAGCTTTTTATCTGGATGTGCATTGGGCTTTGCTAGGTGAAATGTCTTCATTATTCTCAAATAGCCTTTCCCTTGAATATAGAAACTGTCACCCTCGACAAAACATAGCAGTCCAAAAAGTCCGAATTCAGACTCCTTTCTAGAGGTTGAAAAAAGAAAAGAGTAAATTCCCAGAATACTCTAAAAGGAATATTTTTTTTCTCACACCAGCCAACAGTCTGCTAAAGCTGTGTAGCATAAGGTTAGGTATTTCTTGCACAGTAGTTTTTATCAAGTAGATTACCATGTACATGCTACTGTTATTCAAGTAGATGAAGAAGCCTTATTACTCAGCTATCTTTGTCCATTGTGCCTTGAAACTGATGGTGAACTTTATATCACTTGCATGGCATTTTCTGTATCATTTTACAAAATGTTACAAGCCTGTACATTATATGGAAAATATAGATTGGTGATATAATTTGTCTGTTCTCTAAACAAAACTGGGCAACCCCCTAAAAAAAGAGGTGGTGTACTGGCTTTTTGTCCACTTACTTCATGCCAAATATACCAATGTTAGCATCAACAATGACCTCAGAATTCATCTAGTTGTTTCTGAGAATTGGAGATGCTGAGTTACTTCTTATCTCTCATATAGCAGTGATAAACTTAATCATAGATTAAGAATAACCTGCAGTTATACGTGAAACTAAATCACCAAGTGAAATACTATTTCTATGAATCTAAATGTTATCTCCTAGTCTTTATTTTGAAGTAAGGAAGTGGAAAGAAAGGAGAAACTGTGTATTTATTTTAGTATGTTTAATTAATTAATTTAATTAAAATGTTAATATTTTAATGAATAAAACATTATACTAAATATGGCCATGTATATCCATGCAAATTCTTAGAATGTCACTGCAAGTTGTATATGACTGTCATGAATTTTTAAATATTTTTTAAAAAGTAATGTCACAATGTTTAATTACTATTGCCCAGTATCCTACAATTAATAAAGACCCATGAATTTATTAGTAGAGTTCTGTTACTCAGATTTTCAAATAAGGAAACAAAAAATTATACTTTAACAGCTGCCTTTTAATTTATTATAATCAATAGATTTGTTAGTGCTATGTAGAACCAATTCTTTTCTTTTTTTTCCAGTAATCCTTTCACATGTGTCAATGTGTCACTTCTAAAGATGGACAGAAATGTATGCACTAAGATTCTTTTGGTAGATGATTTGTCCAAAGACTCACTCTCATTAATTATAGGATTTTTATTTTTCCTGAAAGGTCTATTAAATTCTTATCTAAAGAAAAATCTTGTTGCCATGGGATTTCACAGTATCCTATTCATGTCTTTTTCATGTAGAGTGCTTTCCTGAGTCTCACAATGCTTGGTATGGACACAGTGAAGTAGAATGCATGTTACAGACAATTGCTTGGCCATGTAAACTTCGCTAAAAGTTTTCAGTTCTGACAGTAATTAGTAGTCTATCATAGCAGCTACAAATAATCCTTTGAATGCATATTTTTGAAGATGTTCTTTAAAATGTTTTCAGTAACAGGAATCCTCAAAGCAGAGACTTCCAAAGAGAAGCTACTGAGCCTGGATTCTGTGGAGGTGAGATGGAGGTGAGATGGAGGAGAGAGAATCATATTGTGCAAACAAAAGATAGAAAGTGAGTCAATAATGAATGAAGACATTGCAGAAAACGAATCAACAAAACACACCACTATCATCTAGATTGCAATGTATACATGCTTCATTTGAGGGATAACACCGCTTTAGATTGGGGATCAAGAGTCTTAGCATTATACTTTGAACGATGTCATAAGATGACATTGTATTTTACATTAAACTGTACACTATTCCTTAGTTGACTCAAGTTCCCATATTATTTTCTATATTTCAGCATCACTGTTACTTCTAGTGGTAGTTTTAGCTTTGGAGTTGATTGATTGGCTTATCTTTCATTATGGCTGTGGGGTAGATCCCACTGGGTGTCTCCAAATGGGCTCATTCATTTGCTATCAGTTTATTGTATTTTATTTTATTTATTTTAGACAGAATTTTGCCACATAGTCTAGGATGACCTTAGATTCACAGGATAATTCAGAATTGCCTTAGACTAACAGACTCCTGCCTCAGCTTCCTCAGTGTTGGAATTATAAGCATGTTCCATCATATCCAGCTATTTTATTTTATTTTATTTCATTATTTTTCCAAATTTCGAGTTTCAGTCAGAATCTAGTGTATTGGTAGATTGTAAGTATATAAAAATTATGCACTCAGTAGTGTTGCCACTGTATAAACAGCATGATGACACATCATGCAGATAACATGGATCATAAAACAGCTTTTTTCTCACTTGGGGGCATCACCACATACTCAAGCACTCACATTTGATTCTGCTCATTGCTTTCTCATCCCTAACATGGTAAAAACACAAGTGGTAGTAGATATGGCCCAGCAGAGCATGTTTGAATGTCATGAATATTTATTTTCGCTTTGTTCATTCCTTTCCTTGTAGTACAAATGCTCCTCATACCTACCACCTTAATATTAATTTCCATTTATAGAAAGCTTAATTTATCTTTCTCTCTTGCTAGAATCCTACTCTGATAAACCAGCTGTGTTGCATTCTTGTATGAAAATATTCTGTTACATAAATAAGCCAAAGATAATGATCCAGTAGATGATTGGGGAAAGTCAAAGTCTTTTCCCGGAAGTGAGAGAAAGAATGATGCTCTTAAACATTAGGGGGTTAAAATTCAAAGCCTGATGGGCTAGCAATGAATGATGAAATACAGCTCTGAATTGAAACCTGCTCCTCAAATTCATCATGGATAACATAGCTTAGGTGGCATGAGATTTGTGTTCCTCTTCATAATATTCAAATACCTCTGTATGGGTTGTTTTCAAGACTGAAGGTAGTATGTATGTGAGGTGCTTCCTGCTAGCTCAAAATAGAAGAATAAAAGATTAAATGACTCTAAGAAGACTGTCGTTCTCCTTTTCCCACAAGATTTCTGCTAGCAGGGTGTAGGAAGGCAATAATCACATGTTGACCTCCCTTTTACATTTTCAGAATCTATTAGAGTGATGGACGCATACTTAGGAATCAATAAGTGCTTTCTGAATAAATGACAAATCACCCCATCTTAGCATAACATAAATTTCCAGGAAATTTTCTTTAAGCTATGCAGCTAAACTGAGTGTTTTAGTGAAAGGAAATGGATGTTCTTGGATTCTGACTGAACTTTGACTGTGTTGCATCCCATCCGCAGCATGAGCAACAGTTTCTTGAGGATGGGAGGAATCTATTTCTGTATCCCAGGTTCTAGCATGTGCTTTTTTCTGGGTGCAAATGTACTTCTTCACTTTGCCTTCATCTTTTCAGCTATATCAGTGTTTAAAGTGGATGTAGGAATTGGAAAAATGCTTGACATACTTTCCAGAGTGCAATTTGCATGTGAGAAAACCTGGAGAAATGGTTCAGGAATGAGTGAGTGTAATTATGAAGCCTGGGTCAGAAGCTGAAGTCAGGGAATGCGTGGAAACTATTTTTATCAACAACAATAGTGTGGGAAAGGAATGAACAATTACTTACATGGACCCATTTATTTCTTTCTGTGGTTGTTCAGTGAGTTACTGACACATGCCAAGGATTTCTTGGTGCTGGGGAATGGTAATAGTAAGCGGAGAGACAAAAATTGCCCCATGAACAATGAAGCGACCATTCTCATTCAGGAGAATAAAGGCTTTTTTGAAAAGTACAATGTATACACCGCTCTATGATGATGACTGCCATTAGAAAAAAAACAAACAGAAGCCTGGTGGGGGGTGCACACCTGTGATACCAAATGAAGCAGGAGGATCGCTTTGAGTTTGAGGCCAGCCTGCGTTATAATGAGAGTTCAAGGCCAGTCTGAACTGCACAGTGAAACTGTCTCAAAAAGAAAACCAAACAAAACAAAAACAAAATGTAAAGTAAAATATGAGAGAAACATGTTATTTATATATTTAACTTTCCATATAATGAAGTTCTTTCTGAGGAGGTACAATTTGGCAAAGAAGTGAAGAAATGTGATACTGATAGTTTTTCCCATGCTCTAGTATCAAATTACGCTGGAAACCTCAGGAGGTGATGCAGACAAAGCTGAGCACTTGCTGGTATCCTGTGTTCCATGAAGGATAGTGAGATGCTGTGCTCATGGAGGTGGATGCCACCTTCTCTATGCCTGAGCTACACAGCACACGTGGCTTTGGACATCTCAGTGCTGTGGGAAAAGACCAGAAGTCACAGCCTTGGCACACTCCAGCCTCAAACTTGTATTATGTGTGCCTCCTGCTCCCAGACCTAGTCACATGAGAGAGGCTGTCAGGGAAAACGTGATGTATTCATTTCCTGTTCCTGCTGCAACGAATTCCACACACTTCATGGCTTAAAGCGACAAAAATGTTTCCTATTAGTCTTAGTGCTCTGCGGTCCCCAAGTGGACGTTGGAAGCTGCACTCCTGTGATGGCTGTGGTGGACACTGTAACCTGTCCTGTCTCCTAGAGGTCATCCTCTATCCTGCCTTATGATTCCATTTCACTTAGACATTTGTCCCTCTGCTCTCATCATCATAAGAGCTTTTCTCTGATCTCTGTTCTCTTGTTTTTTTTTTTTTTTTTTCTCATAGTGACTCCCGGAACTATACTGGGAACTCGCAGAGAATCAGCACAAACTCCATGTGACAGAATCTTTAAATTCATCACACTATCATCTCTCTTACCATGGAAACTAATATACTATATTAGTATAATATAGTATGTATACTAATATAAGACCCAGGGATTAAAATGTGCACATCTTGATAGAGAAGTGTTATTCTGTGTACCATTTTTGATGTGAAATGATAAAGAACTTCTAGAATAGAACCATATGAAGATGTGGATCACAAGTATACAAAAAGAGCACCAACTTAAAAAGTGCCTGTCTTGGTCATATATGCAGGGTTCAGCAAGGAGGCTATTGTGGGAAAATTTTAAATGGGAGCATGCAGAAGAAGATAAAGGCAGAACGGTAGAAGAGCGCAATATGGGGTCATCAAGAAGAACATGATACTTCAGTTTCCAGAGCGAGGAAATTGTACATGGAATGGAGACCACTAGCCTACTCAGCTATGTGGTGTAGTATTAGATCAGACTGAGTCTCAAATTTTTGTCCAAATAATTGTATACACATAGGAATTCATAACAAACTGAGTTTATTCATTGTTCTCTGTATATATTTAGTCTAGAAAGTGGGTGAAGAAAGGTTAATGCAGCACTGTCAGAGAGTTTTGTGTGTATGATATTTTTACTCACTAGAATCTAACTAATTGGAGAAAAACACCAAATTTTCTCCTCTTTGACTTGGTGTCTAACAAACTGGGTAAACCAGAAAATTAAAAATAGCTTCACTAAAAACAGCCAACTTCCAATGTTTGCTAATATTTTTGAGAACATAATTTTTGTGGAGTATAATACTAAGGGTATGAAGAACTATTTTATTGAATTGTGTGGTTAAGGAATCTTAATTCAGAGAGATTAAAAACTCCTGTTAATATTATTAACAACAAATGCATTATATGTTCATTGTTGACAACCGATATTCCGACACAGAAGCAACTACTTTCTGATTATTACACTGTATGTTTTTCATGATTTGAGGTCTGCTCCTATCTGAGTCAATGTATTATGTAGAGTCTGCAAAAAAAAATTACACACACACACACACACACTTCAGGCAAAGAAAAACCCTTATAAAATATTAATATAAAATTTACGGAGATGTCATGGGCTTAATAAAGTTACTTTTGGCCTCTGTAGTACAAGAGGTGCTCAAAGTGATCATTGACTTTCAGACATTTGCTAGTACTGCAACTGCTGCTTCAGTGACCGTGGTCACTGAAATTGCTGCACGTGTATTTTTTCAACTCCTTCTCTAAGAGTCTGTGGTGTACTTGGTTTTCTGCAATAAACTAAATCCTCTAGGACCACCCCCCAATATGAGCATGATGTAGAAAAAACACTCCAATCTATGTTTTCCTTTTTCTCTTCCTCATGTGTGCATATATATTTTTTGTCTGTCTCTCATCTCTGTCTGCCTCTGTCTCTTTCTCCCTCACTTGCTCTTTCAAGCAATTAGACAATTTTTTTTTAAGTTTTTGGAAAAAATAAATCAATATTTCCTAGCAAAATAATAGGAAAATACCAAAAGTTGATACATTACATATTATCTTCATCAAACAGAGTATAAGGTTTGTCATAAAAATTCTTCAGACAATATTAACACAACCCTTACTTTTTAATAGGCTAAGAAAAACTACTATAATAACTAACTTACACTTTTCCCTTTTTCTTTCTGCCATTCCCTCTTTGCCTACCCTAGTTCCCTCTTTCCTTTTGAAGAGTTTATTCTGATTTCATAATGTTTGCAGTACATTTTGGATTTTATTCAGTTTCTCTCACCAATAAGACAATATGGTGTTTACATATGTGAGTCTGATTTATTTAATGTATGAGTCAATACCACAAATTAATTAACAATGAATTTTGTAATTATGAAGCATATGATATGCTCACATGATAATACTAAGCCTTCTAAAAGCCTGATTCATTCAGTAAGGTCTATTAGACTTATAATCCTCTGAATAAATACCTAACATGATTTATTATGTTCACTGTTAAGGAAAACAAAAAATGTTTTCAAATTAATACTCATTTTAACTTTTTATTCATATTTCTTTCTAAATTCATTTTGAAGAGATTTTTGTTACTAGGCTCTTCAGTCTCCTGGGGGTAACAAACATTCTATTTTTTCTTTTCACTTTATAAATTTTATGATTTATTTGACCTAATTTTAAAATCATTCTTGTATCATGGGATTTTACAATCAACTTTATGCTGTATATTCTTTTCTCTTTTTCTTGATTTTCTCCAATTAATTAAATCTCCCTAGAATTCTTGTTTAGAGTGTTCATATGCCTATATTTTTGATCAAGTATTAACATTTAAGGCATAAATACATTCCTTACATTTTAACATTCCTTACATTCTAGCAATGTAGTGATCAAAACCTGTTCAAATGTTCGAAGCACAGATATACAGCCATGGATTATATACTCACCAATATGTGCATCTACATTATAAAACATAGTTAAATGTGGGTCTTTTCTAACACTATGCATTTTGTACCACAAAAGTGCACTTTGATTTGAGATCAAACATTTACAGAAAATTAAAATTATATGATGTAAGATTATATAGTCATGATCTTTTTTAAAATGTAGATATGTGTGTTTCAATACTTTGTTGAAAGTATACACATTAAATTTAAAATGCAAAACAATTTTAACTGAAGCAATGGGCAGTATAATGAGAAATAGTGTATGTATTCACTTTAAAATCACAAAGTGTTTTACATTTTTTAAAAAACTAGTACTTTTTTGGGATAAAATTATACCCTCTGTCTTTTATTACATAGAATTTTGTATTTGAATACATAGATCTGAAGCAATTGTATCTATTTATTGGAATAAACTCACAATTACTTTCTTGGTTTTGCTTTTTTTCTTTTTTTTTAACAAAACTGTTTGAGTTTCTTTGCCTACTGCTAGTTCTTGCATCAACTGAATCACAGACACACTCCTTTCCTGAACTAATTTTTACAATATGGGGAGAGAAGTACTTGAATCCTGTGTGGGGATCAGGTCACCTTAGTCTACATGTTCTGCTCTGCCAGTGTTTGAATCCTTCTAATACAATGGAATAAGCTGATGTAAAGGATGCATATCTGGATTATTTTTCACTGCAGAAACCACCTGATTTCTCTTGGTGGACTATACAATAGTAAACAAATGCAGAACCTAATAATACAAAGAAAAGGAGCTTAAAAATGAAACAACTTTTCTGAAAGTTGTCCAAATTAATATAATTTTATCTTTAAAACTGTGAGTTTGAGGTAACTTGTATTCCTTTCAACAAATCTAACACTGAACAGAAGAACAAAATAGTTCCAATGGAAAAGTAAACAGGGGACACACATGATCGTACTGTAACTATATTTTAGTATTCAAAGCTGTGCATTTGAGAAATGTGACTAGATACTTGAATGAAAGAAAGATAATTTATTGGATTTATAGACCCCCACACAGATGTCCCTATTTCAGTCCTGAAAAAGGAGTTAAGAAATGGAATCAAAGTGGTTCCTTGCACAGAATTAACTTTGTAAAGCCTATGGCTGATTGTTAATAAATTTTCTGATGAAAAGGAAAGAAAATTACTTTTTCTAAGCCAAATACCAATTTTACAAAGATACTAGAGAATATTACAAATAAGAATGAGGAAGTGAGAGAGACAATTGGTGATAACTTGGAAGAGAAACACATTTTGGGACAAAAAAAATGATTTTTGGAATGTGTGACTATGCATCTCTATACATAAAGGAATTTAAGTAAATTTGTAGGTACTAAAACTTAATATTATAGTAAATTATTTTTAGAGTAAATGAGAGGAATCATATTAAACTGCATTATCCTATTTCAAAAAGTGTTCTCTGACATAGGAATTAGAATGTGTTAGAATTTGTCTTTGCTGCCCATTCACTTTTTTCCTCTGTTTTCACTTTATGGTCACTAACATACAAGCAATAGTAAAAAGCAAGCCAATTCTACTGAAAATGGAAGAGGCTGTTAATTTAAAAAATAGCAGTTTCAGATTCCTGTATTTTTAAATGTTCTACATCATAGAGTTTCCGTTTATTTTTCTACGTACTAAACTGACTTGATCTGATCATATTTGGAATTTAAGACACCTCACACATCTGAAAACTGCAAATTTAAATACTGCTAAGAGATGAATTAGCTTTTTGAAAAATAGCAATTGATGCTGTAATTATTGTTGCTCTTATTATTAAATTATGCATTACTCTAACTTCCCCAAGTTGTGTTGAACAAAAGGATAAACTGCAAAGAACACCTTCAGAAGGCTAAAAAATTAAGAACCTGCCTGAAAAACAGGCTGATAGTGAAGTCTATTAATAGTTAAGCTATATAGACATTTATTTGTCTCTTAGGATATAACAATATAAGTAATGCTTATATTGCTTATATTTTATCATGCATGAACTGCTTATGTTACTAGAATAAAGGTCTTCAATGGTCAGTACGTTTATTTTTTAAACATTCAATGTATGAAAAGATTGAGTACATTTAGTAGGAGATAGATAAATTTAAATTTAATGTATATATTTATGTGTCCATGTATTAAAAGAAAAATAAATTATAAAATGAGTTATGTTATAAACAAAAAGATAAGTATACATTAATAAATGTGAAACTACAGATATCAAAAGAAAACTATTGATGATGTCCATAAAATAGCTGAGTTGACCCTATGGTGCAAAGATATTCTGGAGAAGTCTCTCGTGTCAAACAAGAAAATATGCGGATAAAGATACACCAAAGCAGTTGCAAGGAGCTGCTTAATGGACAGGGAAGAAGAGGATGCTGAAATGAGAAGCAGAATAAAATCTCGAGTGGAATGGGCACTAAGACCTTAAGTGTTGGTATACTGTTACCATTCTGTAAAATCTTCCCTTGGGAGGTAGCAGGAGTCTCACAAGACCTGCCTTAACCCTATCAGAGGTGGAGAAGAGTCCATAAAACACGATTACCTTCCACTAGAGTCTGCCTTCTAACTTGCACCACCTCAATACCAGCACCCTGGAGACCATACCTACTGCATGTAAAACTGAGGAACAAATTATACCTGAGCGTAGCAAGCGTTAGTCTGCAAAGAGTGTAAGTCAATAGATGAGAAACGGCAAGAAGAAAACTATATAATGCAGAATGGAAAAGAATCAAACAATATCTCATATACTTTATCTTTTAATCTGTACTGTTTTGAAGTAAGGAGCCTCAGTTGAATGTTTTGGGACATCCATAAAATTCTTTGGCCTCTAAAATATATTAATAAACATTTTATTATGATATATACCTCTTAAATTCAGTATCTGAGATCCTTAGGTTATGGTTATAATTTTAATCTTTCAAAAGAGTTAAGTAAATTAGTTTTCCTTATTAGACTAAGGATAGTGTATTTCAGAAAGTAACCATAAAAAAGAGTACACTAGCCATCCAAAATATCAATCTATATTCTAATAACAAACTAATGGATTTCAGCTTAATAAATACAAAAAAAAGGAAAAAATCAATATATAATGGCAATCAGTTCACTAATAATACATGTTTTTTAAATTGCTAGATGTCTAATAATTGATATTGCTTCAAAATATACAAAGCAAAATCATACACAATTGCAAGAGATATTTTAAATTAAAGTTATCAAATTCATCATTACGATGGAGAAGAATTTTCTCAGAACAGGCATGAGAATGATAAAAGAAAAAATAATAACCTTGTATTACTGTTTTGAACAATAGATATTCTGGTGCACAATACTACCACACCAGAGAGTTAATATTTTTTCTTAAATATAAAGTGTCTTTTTAAGAAAACAGAACATTGGGTATGCCATAAAAGCACTTTATATTTTAAGGAACATGTGCCATAATATCATATGCTATATTTCAATTAAATATGCAGACACAAAGAAATAACTTAGATAATTTGTTATGGTTGAGAATTAGAAAAATTTTCTCGAAAGGTTTGGGCTAAATAATAAATTATAATATAGTAAGTAAGTAACAATAGGTAATTTAAAACATTTAATAAAACCTAAAGATTAAAAAATAACCTTTTATGTGGGATACAGCAAGTAGAACATCAATGAAATTTGGTCATAAATACTTTTAATTTAAAAAGTTATAAAATAATATCACAAATAAAGAAAATGTTAAAATCTTAAGATGGAGAAAAATGTAAATACAAGTGTGTTATTTGAAAAGACTACATGACAATGCCCTGGCCAGATTGATTAGGAAATATGAAAAAAAGATCTATTGATCATAATTAGAAAGATAATATGTAGTTAGAAATAGTTAGGAAAGACAAGGATTTTTTTTTTTAGTTCCTTGAAAGGATCTGTGAAATAAACTTTTAAAGGAAAACAAAACTACTCATAATTAGAAGAATTTTATAGAATGTATATTTCTATCATATTGCCATGTGAAAAAGAGTGGAGCAATTTTTAAAAAATATTTATGACTCAGAATGCTCTGCAGTGTGACAAAAATTTAGTAAATTTTCAATACTAAGGAAAGTAGTCTAGTGAGTGAAATGGCTTCTATCTAGACCTAGAAAGGCACCATAATATGATACATATATTAGTCACGGCTTCTTGCGGAAATAAGACCAGTTACATTGAGTAAATGTATTACAAGGAATGGGATCACACGATTGCTGAGACAGACCGGCCTCAGTACTTGTAGAGTTAGTGTGAAAACAGGAGATCCAGTGGAGCAAAAGGTGTAAGTTCCAGACCGAGTTAAAAGGCCTGGGAACCAAGAGATTTTGTGATTGACTTTCTTGCCTGGGGATCTCAAGAAACAGAAGTTGGACGAGAGGAACGCTCTCTTAGTCAGGCACACATCAGCCTTAAGTCCTATTGCCTGCACCTCACTGAGCACATGTAAGGCGCACACCAACCTTACTTAATCTACTGATTTAAAACTTAGAATTGGGTTCAGGGTTTAGCTTAGCGGCATAAGCACCTGCCTGGCAAGTGTGAGGTTGTGAGTTTGATCCCTGGTACCAAAAACAAACAAACAAACAAAAAAATCTCCAAAACTTAGAATCATCAAAAAACACAAGTAGCCAGAATGTTTGCACATATATATGGTTGATCAAAGGTACAGTCAATTTGAAACATAAAATTCAATATAACAGAGTAAAGAAATATTAGTTAAGTTTGCTTGTAAATATATAGGAAAAATTTTCAAACCATACTATATTAAATCCAATGATACATATGGTGTTCTATCTATCCAGGTACTTATCTAAGGGAGATATTAATGTAGTTCCTTTTATTTAAGTTAACAGTTTAATACTAGAAAGAAAACATCTTGCAAAATGCAGAAAATTTGGTAGAAGTTTGAAAAAAGAAGATCATTAAACTTATACGGCTGACATAGTTAATATTCATGTGAAAAATTTAATTACTTTCACATACAGTATAATTTATAAAATTTATAATAAAATTTACTATTATAATAAAATTATAAATTTTATAAATTGTAAATAATTTATAATTTATTATATTTAATATAATTTATTAATTTTATTATAAATTTATAATATAAAATTTACAATTTATAATATTACAAATAATAAATTCAAAAGCACACTGAAAATACATCTTTGTGTTTGTTCTTATATAGTCAGGGTTAAATATTTTTAAAAGAAACAAAAATCACTTAATATAGAGTAAAACTGTTTTATTTAATATGACAAAATAAAACAAGGGAGAGGAAGACAACTTAGAAACAATGGAAAATATTTACCACAGATAGGAGATATAAAACTTACAGTCTACAAATCACAAGACACACACATATGTGTACACAGGCACAGACACCAATATAAAACACACAAAAAACATAAACAAACTAAGCCATGGGAGAAGAAATATGGCTGGCTTACAAACAGTTGTGGCGAATCAATAATAATGTCAGAAATGGGAAATAAATAATTCATGAAAATTAAATGAAATTCATACTACATGTAATGTAACACTTTTCTTTCTTTAATTCATTTGTTTTTAATGTATCAATTGCATGCATAGGAGAAAACGTAAAGCACCATTTCCCTCATGTATTGCCGAAGTATATACTGGCATGTCTTTTTCAGCGAGCAAATCAGAAATATGTAGTGACATTGAAGATGCGCACATAGTGTTCTGTGGCCAACAATTATGTTCCAAGGTATAAAACACTAAAAAAAAAAAAAATCCTCATATATGCTCTTCACAGACACAGAAATGAATGTTCATCATCAGGTTGGTTTTATAAGAACAATGTAAACAGATCTAAAATGTCCCCATTGGAAGATGGAAAAAAATAAAAGCGTTTATTCTTGCAATGAAATGCTCTAACATGGTTTCATTCTTTGAAAATTTTATGTCTTAATTTGAACAGGTAGTTTGGAAAATTACTGAATCATTTTTATAGTTTATTCATGCTCATACTGAATTATATTACGTAGGAAAAAAACTCAGCACAATTCATGGGAAATCAGGACATGCAATGTGACCCTTGAGGGTGTTCATCTTTTAACAAAAGTTAACTCTTCTCTTAGAACAGAGGTTCTAAACAACTCTGTCATGTGCTTTATTCCACAGTTAGGAAAAAAAAAACACTCTTGGGTTAAAATGATCATTTATTTATGTATATTTATCTCCTGAATTATTGGTGTGTGCTGTCTACTTCTCTTTATATCTGTCGTCATCAAGTGCCATCATTTTTCACATGGAATTGCAAAAGGTTTTCCCTTGGTCTGTATGAGCTGATATAAGATCCTTCTTGAACTTTTGTTTGTACCACATTGCAACTGCAGTATTATGTTAATTTGAAAAAATCATGTTTGGACACTTGTATGATATTCTATTGCTCTGATGACAGAGTTTAAATGAAATTTGATCTCAAAATTTTATATGATTTTTCACTTATCTCTCTTTATTCACATAATCCTGGACAAACTAGTACTTTAAATGGAAATCTTCTGTTATTTTCCTCTAAAATCAAGACTTATGCATATTTTGTTCTCACTACTTTAAGCATACTTTCATTTTCTTTGCTTAATAAACTTCTTCTATTACTTAAATTTTCAGCTCAGAGTCCTGCTAGCAAAGCCTTCTTTGGTTTCCTCAACTATATGTGTCCTCCTAAGCTATCATGGTTCCTTCTTACTGTACCTTTCTCATTGGCATTAATCTCAGTTTGTTATAATGATTGAAATAGGTTGCTGATAACGTGATTAATAGCTCTCTTTCCAACAATGTTAAGTAATGATTTTTATATACTATATTCCTCTTGATGTCCACAGTTTCTATGTTAGCAATGACACAGACTGGAGCTCAATAAATATTAATGCATAAAAAATAAGTAATATTGGCCCTTAAAAATTCTGTTTTGAAGAAGCTCTCAATTTAAAAAAAAATAGAAAAAATTTTATAAATTCTTTGCTGTGGAAGATAATTTACTTGAAAAGTGCCTGAACTTAGAAAAGATGTGTTTGGGGGGATGAAAGAAGGAAGAGGTGGTGGAGGACAGACACAAGGAGGGGTGGGAGAAGCAGAGATGCATAAGAAGAAAAGAGGAATGGAGGAGGAAAAATGAAGTATAAAGAAGCAAAGAGAAATTTTAAAATCAATGTGAAATTCAGTAAGGAAAAATAATATTCAGTGTTTCAGGTATGAGGCTTTCAATTGATTTTTTCTTGCCTTAATATATTGGAGGTATGTCTAGTCTCATAAGTGCATGTTTTTCAGTATTATTAATGGCTGTTATTTTCTTTTGATTCATAAAGAAAATGTATGTACAGATACAAATTACTCATGTTCCACAACAAGTAAGTATCCAAAGCTACTCTGTTATTAAAGTTGAGTGTGGTAGAAAAGAGAATTTTTAAAAGTTGAATTTATTCTCATAAAAAAAGTAAAATCCAAATGTAATAATGCCAATTGCCTTAAATCTAATGTTCATATGTATGAACTTATGTTTATAATGTCTTTATCTCTGAATGATGGGAATATCTGAGAATGTAGTATAGCAATATATTGTCATAGAATTTACCAGCATTAAACATTTTCCAGTTTTGTAAAATCCACTGAGCAATTTGATTGCAGAAAGGTATTTTTTTTCAAAGATCCAGCTTCTCAGTTTGCAATGCTTTTCATACTCTTTATATTGTCTAAGTTCATGCAGCTAGCAGCAAATGACAGAATTGGAATAAAATCCTCCTACAACAAATTCCAATACCAAGGCCAATCATTAAACAACTCTGTATTTTGAGCATGAATATAACTCTCTGAACATCTTTCTTATCTATGTATCTGTTCAATTTTTTTCTCATATAAATATTGCCAAGCATATTGTAATTCCAAATAGCATGATACGCTAACAAGATCCAGTATTGTGAACAAATATAGATAATTTAAAAGCTCTGAAAGCCTTTGTAAACAAAGGCTGTATTTGCTTCTTTTAGTATCTCCAGAACTAGCAATGCTGTAAGGAAGTATGGTCTAATCTGGTGGAGATCCAGGCAGGCAAAGGAGTCATTGGGGTATTTTTTTAAACAATGATAGAGTTGGTAGAAAGTCTTCAATGATGTGACATTTAATATGCAAATATGACTCGGTAAAGATATCATAATGTTAATGACAAAACCGACTAGATACAAACATTGTGCCCTAGTTAGTACATTTAGTTTCTATAAGGATCCCAAAGCCAAATTATTTGCATACTAAAGTTGCAAGAATAAAGGAATGTATTGTAAATAGTGAAAGCCAGATTTCTCAGTATTGGAGAATTTAAAATGATGGAAAAGTTGGAATCTACAACAAATCTCAAGGTGCTAAGCTGAAGCTGAAGCTGTCAATTCAGACTCAGTAAAAAAGAAAACTCGGACAGCAGTTGCTGCCTCCACACTGCAATTCTGTCTTCTGTGGTTTCAGTTCCTTCTGATCAGTTAACGTCTGAAAATATTAAATAGAAAGTTCCAGACATTTCATGAGGTTGAAATCATGTATCTTTATGAGTGTGGTGATAAAATTTCCCCACTCAGCCTGCAACATGAATCATCCTCTATCCCAGCTGTCCAAACTGTATACTACCCACCCGTCAGTCACTTAGCCATCTGGGATAGCAAACTAACTGTTGCAGTATCACACTGCTTGTGTGCAAGTAAACCTTATCTTACTGAATGAAGTTTCCAAAACATAAGAATTTGGTATTTCAGTGAGATACTGTGAAATGCCTCACACAAGTAAAAAGGTAGAAGTTCTCAATAAGGTTAAAAGACAGTCATATGTTGAAGTTGTGATGTTGTTATAAAGTTATACTCTAGTCCTGGACTTCTTTGGAAACTTGTCAAATTTGCTCCTTATCCAATTTTGATATGAAAATTTCGGGGGGGGGGGAGAGCGGAGAAGATGGCGTATAGATAACAGCAGCTCTGGAGGCTCTCTGAGTTAGCCATCTTAGAATCCAGGAATGGTGTGGTGTGGGGAGTCCTAAGCAGAGGGAGATATACCTTGCTGACCCAGGAATGAACTAAGCTGAGAGAAAAAAATCAGAAATGCAATCCTGGTGCTACGACTGTAACAGCTAAAGTCTCAGTGCCGCCGAAGGAACCTGCACTGCCACTGGAACATGCAGCTTGAATTCCCTGCCGCTGCTGCATCTGTAATCGGCACAGCAGGGATAGAAACGTGAATGCTTGAAAGTGGGAATCAGCAAACCGAATTGAGAACAGAGATGGCAGGGAGGCCTGCATCAACGTGTGGTGAGTCAGAGGAATAAAGACCCTTCCATAGGCTACAAGGCTCCAAAAGAGGACATTCTGGGACCAGGCAGACTGGCTGGAACAGGGCATTGCAGTGACTTTAGTCACATATTCCCCTCTCAAGCAGAATTGGTGCGGAGTGCTTGACCTGGGTGATGCCGCGGACTAAGACCCAATAGGCTAGGCCAAACCAGGTCCTTGTTCCTGACAGTGCACCCTAATGCAGTGAAGCCTTCAGCAAGTTGGCTGACCTGGGGGGTGCAGCATAGGCTGACCTGCGGGGGGCAGCATATTCTGCCCTCCTCTGTGTCTCCCTAGAACCCTGCAGTGGGCAGGAACACGTAGCCAGCATGATAGAAAGAAACTGCAACTGACAAAGAAAGTAACTGGGCCTCCTATATATGCCTATATGGAAGGAACAAAAAATAGAAGAGGGGGCAACAAAAAAGGGTCCTTGGTCCTCAATCCTGAGAACACTGATCCAGGAAAGGTAAACGCAAAGGAGAATGAGGACTGAAAACATGCAATATCATGCACGGCACCACTAGACATACAGTGATATCTCTGGGATCTCATAGACGAGTTCAAAAGTGAAGTATTTAACCAAGTAAAGCAAGATATTAGTAGAACAGTTAAAGAAATGCTGAGCATTTCCCAAGAAAAAAACAGATGGTGGAAAGGAAGAACAGAAAAAAAGAGGAGAATTGTTTGATGGAGAAAATAGAGAAAACATAGAATACATGAAGCAGGTTCAAAGAGATTACTAGGAAACTAAAAACTCTATTGAAAGTTGGAATAACAGCTTGAAAGAAACTAAGGATAGATTATCTGAACTGGAGGACAGATTTGTAATGTGGAAGCATTTGTAATGTGGAAGCACTTCTTAAAAATAACAAGGAAATAAGCAGGAACAATACAAAGACTACAAGATGATAAGAGGATCCATAACTTAAGAATTAAGAATATGACAGAAGAAGCAGGAGTAAAAACAAAGGAACTGCAAAGGCTATTCACAGGAATAATGAGGGAAAACTTCCCAAAAATAGGAAAAGGGAAAGATGCTCAGATGTATGAAGCACACAGAACTCCAGCCATCTACAATCAAAACAGAACTACACCCAGGCATATAATCAAGATTCTAGAAATTCAACATAAAAGCAGAATATTAAAAGCTGTCAGAGACAAGAAACAGATCACTTACAAAGGAACACCCAACAGAATTACAGCGGATTTCTCAGCACAAACCATCAAATCTCGGGGAAAATTAATCCAAGTCTTGAAAGACAATAACCTCCAGCCAAGATTGATATATCCAGCACAATTTTTCCTAGAAATTAATGGAGAAACAAGATGCTTCCAAGATAAAGAGGAACTGGAGGAATTCACAACCACCAATCCAACTCTACAGAAAATACTGCAGGACATTCTCAAAGAGAGAAAAGTACCAGGATACCAGAAACAATGGCAGAGAGGCCACAATGAATGAAGCAGAAAGTAAAATGCAAAACAAACAGACAACTAATGACAGAAAAAGAGCACAACAGAAATGAGGCAAAGAAGGTTGGATATAATTTCTAATAAAGATGGCCTAAATACAGTAACTTAAGGGGAAAAAAGAGAATCACAGGCAGAGTGGATCAAGAGATAGGGTCCACTGAGAGACTCTTTATAGTAAATGTAATTAGCATGAAGAAGATTATAGAGACCAAAATCAAATATGAGAAAAGAGAACTCAATGTGAAAGGGAACCAGAGAGTAATAAGGGTAACTGGGCCAGTATTTATGGATA
This sequence comes from Cavia porcellus, assembly GCF_034190915.1. Taxonomy (NCBI): domain Eukaryota; kingdom Metazoa; phylum Chordata; class Mammalia; order Rodentia; family Caviidae; genus Cavia; species Cavia porcellus. Next base: position 34,467,542 of record NW_026947501.1, read on the forward strand.
GGTTGAACAGACAGGCTTTAATAAATGAAGAAATATAACTAGAAATCCAACCCATGAGTGATAAAGTACAGAAATATTTAGGTAAATAGCAGGTTGCCACTCCAATATAAAAACACCGTGAGTGATGGGGAGACCTGAAAATACACAGATCATTGTAGGGGAATAAAGGGGAGGAATAGTCTTAAAAAAAAAACAGCAGAAGATATAGCTAATAGTGTATCAGGAATTAAAACCCTTATTACTCGCACCACTCTGCGTGGTTGGAACTTGTTCTGTCCTACTTTGTATACAAGCATTGGATCTGAGGGCACAGACAGCTGACCTGAAGATATCAGGACATAGCACAGTGGTCATTTTTAATCTCCTATTAACTCAATCAGGGTCCCTGTATGACTTATACTGTTGCATCATGACTGATCTTAGTTAAATCTGACTTATTTAAATACTGCTTATTATGATAGATTTTAATCAAAACTGTTAGGTTGCTGGTATCAAATTGAGGAGTCTATAATTCTCAACAGTATAGAAAACTATCCTGAAAATGACAGTGATTCACCACAATATCCATTCTGATTTGATTACTTCCTGTTTTTGTAGCTCTACACTATCTACAATGTCATATTTTTTAATAATTATGTTATGTACTGATATGTTCAATTGTATTTATCTGATGATATAGCCAATTCGGTTGATGATAACAAGAAACAGCATAGTAACCATGGCAGGACTCCTTATAAGAAGTTTTATATGTCTTCTTAGTTTATATGTCTATTAGAATATGTTTAGTTCTATTCTGCCTTGTTCTGTTTCTCCCTCTAATATAGAAAGGATAGAAATACATGTTAAGTGTCATGCTTGTGTAAAACCTATAAACAGTTTATGAGAACCGATCTTATGATATGATGAAATGAACGAATACTTTTAAGGAATGAAAGGGGCACTGCAGTACCCAGTGCTGATTCCAGAGTGTTATGATGTGAAATCCACCAATATTATTAATCTATTTCAGAAGGATTTTAATCTAATAGGTTTTGTTAGCTCTCAACATAAACGAAGATATGGATGAATGCATACATGTCTAAGTGTATAGGATTGATACTCATATTACTTAGTTTTGTTGGTTAGTTGAATAGAATGGTTTGCAGTCTCCTCGATTGAATTCCCATTTATATGTTCCGCTTTTGTATATTGAACAATTATTTGTGGGGGGGACAATATACATCAACTAGTGATTTGTTACTGTTTATTTCTTTTCTTGGAAAGTATATACTATTTTTGCCCATTTTCTATTCTTTTATCTTTCTCTAAATAAAAAAAAAAAAAGAAAATTTTATCCCAGCCATTGTCATTTATTTGGTACCCAAACTGCAAGCTAGAACTTGCCTCTTGAATAGCTACCATTTCTAACCAAACAGTATGTTTGCATTTGTTATTTTTCATACTCAATTCATGTCTCAGAACCAATTCATCATAAGTACCAAGTTACCACTGTATATAATGTTTTAACCATTCTATTTTCTATTATTGCTGTTACTTTGTTACACTGTCTGATTTGTAAGTTAAGCTTCCTCATAGGTATTTATAAAAAAACATGCTTGCATATTCTCAATTTATTAATTTTATGAATATTTGGGAAAAGTATAATATGTTTAGGGTTTTGAGAATTTACCAGGCGTCATATAACGTATCTCTGGGGATGACAGGAACTCACACACATACAAAAAGGGCCACATGCTGAAACAGAAATGGATATATGTGTATATTAGTATAATATGTGTCTTTATATTAATGGTATATATATTAACATATAGACATGATACATAATATATAATAAATGCACACACAGAATTACATGAGTTGCATCCAGTGAGAAGAATTAGAAGCAGGAATACCCAGTGCGTATGAACACCGCCTGCACTCAGACCTTAATATCATCATTCAGTACAAGGTACCAGAGATTAGTGAATTGGAAAATATAGACAATCCCGGGGCATCTTGCATTATCTATTAAGAAAATGCTGAGAAACATGAAAATTATCATCCTTAAACTCATATTTATACAAACAGATATTTAAGAAACAAGACGGATGTGACAAATTTTCTTCCAAAAATTCAAGTTAATAAGTACAAAGACAAGAAGAACACAGAATGTCACATATATCAAATTAATACATTTCAGAGTATTATCCACTGACAAATGCTCAAGTAAAGAAGTGAGTGTTTTAAACGTCACAGTATATTTGCATAGCTGCCAAGTGTGCTTCTCAAGTATTTGGTAATTTTGAAGGAAACACACACACACACACACACACACACACACACACACAAAGTGTGCTGTGGAGAAACCCAGAAGATTCTACCTTTGTAAGGTGTTCTAGGTTACTATTTCCAAGAAGATGTGTTAACATCACATATTACCAGAAATGATATTCTGTGAAAGGCACACCAACTCTCTTGTGTTCTCATTAATGCAGTCTCAACAGCAGTGCTGAAAACCTTAGGAAATCTCAAGTTGAAGTGCATTTTATTCTTTAACTGTCCATTTGAAAGTGACATGAATGTATTAAAGAAATCATGAAAAAATATAATGAAAGACAAAAGAAGCACTAAGTAATTGTTACAAACGTGAGATTACAGAGACATGAAAACAACCCATGTGAGATTCTGAATTAGATTTTAAAGCATAAAATAGATTTAAGTGGAATTATACCTCCGTTAATGCCATAGTTTGATTCCTAAAACTCCTCCAAAAACCCATGTCAAAGACTTAGTCCTCAACATGATATTATTGGGATGTGGTAAAATTTCAGAGGTCAGGCATAGGAAAAATCTTTTAATCTGTAGGATTCATGGTATCAAACTGATTGGAGGAGTCTGCTTTTTTCCCCTGTTTCACTTGGTCACCATAGGTGACCGGCTTTGCTCCACCCTGCGTTTCTGCCATGTCATTCTGCCTTACCTCAGGTCCAAAGCTATGGAGCTATTTCGTTCTGGACTGAAATTTCTACAACTCGTAGCCAAAGTAATTTTTTTGATAAATTGAGCACCTTAAGTATTTGTTACTGCAATGGAAAGAGGTTGCTGAAGTAAATATTCTACAGTAATAAAGGGGTTATAAGGGAAAAAAGAAAAAAAAAAGAAAATATCTAGTAACTCTTTTACTATATTTGTAAATTATTTATAACAGTCCCCACAGTCCCATGGTAAAGAACATAGCTAAGAACTGTAGGGCACAGAGGACATTGGGTATTTTCCATTCTCTATACAGAATATTTGGGAAGCAGAAGCAAGCCTGCCTATGAAAACATAACTAATGGGGAAATGGGAACACATTTACAGCCCAGAGATCTCTGTAAGCTTGCTGCAGCCATTAAAAAGATAAAATGAGAGGTGGGGATTTAGCTCAGTGGCATAAGCGTCTGCCTTGCAAGCAGGCGGTCGTGAGTTCGATCCCCAGTACCGATAAAAAAGAAAAAGACCAAAAAAAAAAAAAAAGATGAAATGAAAACATAAAACAATATTTACAAAATCCTTGTGGTAGCAAAGAAAAGTATTCAACATAATGTTACATAGAAAAAAATGAAATAGACACAAAATCATAATTATTGTACAAAAATAAGCCTACAACGTGAGGGAGGTAAAAATAAGAACTTTGACCATTTCCTTATATATCTACATAATAGAAATAGATGATTTATTTTTTCTTGTTTCAACTGTTGTGTATTTCACTTACTTATACCTTTTCCATACTCTCCCCGCCAACCCAAATGACTTGTTAGCTAAGATTAACTTTCCACTCATCAGCACTGTTTAAAAACCACGCAGAAAAGACTGAGGATTTTTGAGGCGTATGAAGGAATTTCAGACGAATGAAGCTGCTTCAACAAAGACTTGGAAAGAAGCACTGCATTCCCGACAGACAGAGTGAGACAAGCGTGTTTGGAACACAGAGTCAATGGGAGTGATAGACAACGCATCCACTCCCATGTGTGGTTGACAAAAATATGACAGACTTCATGGGTATTTTAGAGTATTTCTGAACAAATCTGCTGCCATGAATTTCACAGTGAAGAAGTGGTTTAATTTGTATGTTAGAAAAGAAAACGGATGAGTGAGAAAAGGAAAGAACAGCATCCAGTAGGGCATAGAAACCATAAGCTAAGAGACCAGGCAAGGGTGTGATGCTCCAGACTGCTATCTGGAACCTACCAACCCCTCATGAGTTAGGATCAGTTACTCTGAAATAAATCAACAGATTCTGTTGTCATGCTGGAAAATGTCTGATAAATGCATCTCACAGTGTATTCATTATGTTAATATTGCAATCATCATTTGCAAGGACCTACTTTTTAGCAAACACCAGGACCCAGAAAGCTTTACAAAATTTATGTAAACATGTCTGAGAAGGCAAGTTGCGGATACTGACATCAAGACATTTGAAAACATTACCATAATCTGTAGTGGGAAATGTAATGGAATTATCATTTTCTTTTTAATTGGAAAAGATGTAAGCAAAATGCTTTTATTTTGTGTATCAGCCATAATTATTTCCATTGCCTCTGGTGTGTTTACAGCATTTGATTCTGTTAAAAAAAAAAAGAAAAAGTTTTTAAAAATAGATTCTTATTTTATGTATTGATGCTGCTTGAATGAAACCAATCTGCCATTATTGTGAATAAATGTGACTAATGACAAGAAAGAAATATGACTTGTAAAAGAAACTAAGTAGGAAATTAATATGGTTCTATATTTTTACATTAAAAGCATACTAGTGATGAATTGAGGTCGATATCTTATGTTTTATTTATTTAATGTAGTAAATTTGCATAAACCAAAACCTTCAGTCTTCATATCTTCTCGAAGGAAAATGTTCACTTCTATAAAGAACAAATCAACATGCTGTTTATGTACACTAGGCAGATACTTTTTGAACCATCCGAAGCCAAAACATGCTGTTCTAAAATCTAACCTGAGAGACATAAATCAAATTGCCTCTGCCCTTAAAGAAGAGGATATATTCAGGGAAAAGTGCTATGACATGACTTATATTTCACTAAACTACCTCTGGCTGTGATTCTGAGAATAATCTAAAAATAATTAGTAGTGGGAGGAGACCTTTGTAACAACTCCAATAAAGTAGATGAAGACGTCTATCAACATATATTGTGATTTTTAGAAAGTAAGCATCTGGGTATTTCTTAGGTAAATGAATGTGGAATGAAAGACATAATGAATTATTTCAAAATAAATTTTTTAAATCAAATTATTTATTTGGGGGAATAATCTACAATAAAAGTATTGCATATAAGTTCCATCTGAAGATGCCAAATGTAATCAAATGTCATTCTACATGAATGAATTTTAAATATTAAATACATTTCTATTACATAAAATAATGAACATGGCTTAATTTTCCTACAAAATCTGGCTAAGCCTGGTATGATCAAAAGTGATATGTAGCTTGGAAAATGAACTAAAGATGAATAAAAATTTCAAATAGTCAATGTGTGATTATTGAGAATATTAAAAATAGCCGTATTATAATCTTTATTATAAATAAGCATGTAAGATTTTAGGTTTATTTTTATTCATTAATTGATTGTTATTTATTATCTTTTACTCAATATTTGTTTTGTCATAGTGTCATCTGTTTCTTCATTCATAAAGTTCTCCAATTTTCTGTTTGTATTCTACAAAATTCTTCTTAATATCCTTCAGGTCTATATTGTATCTACTTTCACCTATATTCCTTTTAAATTAGGATATTATCAAACATATCTAGAATGTCAGGATATTTGTGTTTCTCTTGTTTCATAATGACAAAGGCAAGTCTTTTGTATACATTAACACTTTAGTATCACATTGTAGGTTATAAATAAATATTTGTTGAGTAAATCAGTAACCATATTTGTGATTCCTAAAATTGCATACGTATGTGTGATAAGGTCATGTAGAATCTTTCAATGTGCCTTTCCTGTGTCAAATTACAGAAAATCATGTGCTCTGTTTTGCACCAACTTTCCTTGTCACTTGGGAAGTTGAGTTGAGCATGCATACCCTGATACAGGGTGCGTGGTCTGATAAGGACTCTCATTTGTTCTTAAGTGTTCACCTGTCACCTATAACATGAAGGTGTCCAAATCTGCATCTCTAACTTTGAGTCTCTGGCTCAGTGCCAATGTTGTTCTGGGTATTTTTAATAGAATTTTAGTAGTCAGCTTCAGTTCTGGAACCAGTCAGCTGGTTCTCCATTTCCTGACTCAGGTACTCTTGTGTGTGAAGGGTACTCAGGTGCCCTTCAATATGACATGATTATTGGTGTATGTGATCAGTAGCACATGGTAGAAGTCATGGCACAGCTATGAAAATGGTTGCCCTTTGTGGAATTCTTGCTCAGTTTTCTTTCTATGGTCACTTCAACTAGAAGTTTATCAGGAGTAAACTGATTAATAGAACATGAGGAGATAAAGCGACCTAATAAAACATGAAACATGATCAGTTCCATTCACCAGTGAATTTAGAAATGAACATGTTAGATATGGATAGTCCTGCCCACAACTTCACCGAAACTTTGTGATGGACTCAGAGAGACAACTTTCCATAACCAGTCTTGAGTTCCTGTCCACATACAATATATGAGTGAATACATGTTTGTTGCTGCAAGGTGTGAACACTTGGGGTAATATCTTCTGCAGTGGCAGGTCATGATCATAACAGTATCTTATACTCAAAATAGCCAAAGCTAAAATTGTTCAGTTGAACCCTCGATCTCTCTCTTCTTCTACTGTCTATCTTTTCCACTATTGCCTTAAAGTTCAAGACTGACCCATATAATTTCCTTCTTAAATTATTTTTCCCACATAATTTCTTAGCATACTAAGAATTACCAACCCATTTTCTATATTTGAAACATGGATGAGATTTTACCTAACATTTCTTCATTTTTGAAATTAAATGCATTTTTCAGAAATTAAGATAAGTTTAAATACCAGCTATGCTTTATATGATATTTCTATGACTTGCCGGAATAAAAAAAATTAGAAAAAATAGAAAAATTAAACTAATTGCATTACTCATTGTATTTTAAACTATTTTATAGCACACATTGTTGTATAAATAGTGAATATAAAACAGTAAAATTCTATATTTCAATATTTCTATATTTTATTTATTTGCTAAATAAATTTTATAATTCAGGATGCTAACCATCAGTATTTCTAAATAGAGGTAACATGTTAGTGAACAAATACTGATATCCAACTTCTTTTTCATTTTTTAACATAAGAAACATGTACTGAAAATCCTCAAGAATTATGTATTATTCTTTTATATGCTATTTTGGCCTAGAACTTTTACTTTCATATAGAAGGAGTTAAACATTTGTCAGGTGAATTGTTGCTCAATATAATTATGTGTGGATAAATGAAAATTTACTTTTGGACAGTAGAAATAGGTTAGTTCTCTCTCAGTAGAAACTGAACAGGGTTATCAAGAAACCTATATGGATTGTGGAGGAAATAAAGTGTCTTGCTATTTTCAACCCACTGTGACCCTGATAGAATTCATCCAGCCTTGGATGAGGGGACTCCACAAAACACTGAGCCTGCACCACTTTTTAAAGATCCATCCAGTTCACATATGCTGGAGTACAATACAACAGAAACACTAATCCTGAAAGATTAGTAAGTCCGCATTAGTAAGTCCTCATTTCTAAACCCTTGAGCACAGGGCCACTGCCTGCTGATACAAGGGAAGGAAAGTGTGGAAGACATGTCGCTTTAGGTGCTGGATGACCAACTGTCCTTTCTCTTTTTTCTTTCAAATCAGTCACATGAACTCTTCTCTTCTCCTGCAATGTGGACTTACAAATGCCTATGTTTCTATTTGTATCTTTCCCTTTGTGTATTCATTATATGATCTGAACAAACTTCTCTTCATACCCAGTCCATTGTCCTTTCTGACGGTCCTAACATGAATTATAGTGTCTTATTCATAATTTTTTAAATTTGTTGAAAAAGGAGATAACAACCTTGGACTTTGGTATATGAAGATTTGTGCTTTGTCACTGCCTCTGGAATAAGCCTGTGTGTGTGGAGTCCTTTGAAGACCTAATTTCATCCTCTTTGTATAGCTACATTCATAATGAAAGATGTGGCTTATTATTCCCAAAAGTGTTGTTAAGGCCCAGAAGCCACCAGTCATCCTGTAATTGTTTACTCCCTCTCCTGAGCTTCAGGGAGAAAGTCACGGACACCTGCCAGTAGAAAGCACTGTGATGTTCAGACGTGCCAGAATGATCAGTGCACAGCTCAGGTCATCGCATCCCTGAGGTGCTGCTTTAACTTGTGTGAGAAACGCTTGGCATGTGGCCATTTCCTCCACATAAAAGAATCCTGGGTACTTAACGTATATCACAGGGGTAGAATGACATCTTAGAATCAGGTCTGCTAATTCAGTGGGCAGCCCTGTCACTTTCTACCTTGTGACTGTAAGCTAATGAGTGAACTTTCCTGCATCCACTCCTCGGTGTTCTGATATGTGGGGAGAACAGCAGGAATGCAAATATCGGTCTGAGCTTTTACAGGTGAATTAAAATGGGAAAACAGATGAACTCTAGGGCAAAACAACTCAAGGGCAATAGAAGTTGCAGTGCGGAGTTCACTTTTAAACTTACAGGAAGCAGAATACTATCAGCAGGTGAATAGCTTACAATTTATCTGAGCCTTCTGAAAATCTGAAGGCGCTCTTAATATAGGCTGTGTTAATGGTAGAGAGTATAGCAGGTAATGGCATGAGTGAGTGGCTGTTACTTGTTTGTCACTGTGGGAGTTAATTGCAAGACCTTCTTTTCCACCCATTACGAAGGTCCAACCATTGACTCTTCCAAGGCTGACCCATGAGGTGGTAAAGGTTGAGCTTAACAATTTTCCTCCAGACTCTCACATTAGTTTACTCCTACTGTTTTGCTGCCTCTCCTCTACAAGAAGCTTAAGAAAGACAGTCACTTTATTTCTTCTTGGGTACCACCAGTGATTGAGTTTTTGTTGTTGTTGTTGTTGTTTTTTTTTTTTTTTTTTTTTTTTTTCAGATGACAAGAAAGAATTGGTTTTCAGAGCACTCATAGGAGCTTCTACTATAACCATTTACTTTTCCTTTAATAGAGTACACATAGTATAACTTTTTTGCTGGGTGTTTCTATCTCAACGAACAATTGACTTAAGTTGTCCAAATTTAGATGTAATAAGATTCATGTGTCCATCTAATGTATTCTAACTTAATTTCTGTGAGTACTGAATATATTAGCTTCCTGTTTGGTTAGGGCAAGATGGTCTTCCTATGAGTGTTCCAAGTCATATTCTAGCTTATGTGGTATTAGTTTCATTAGTTCAAAAATTGAGTTAGCTACACATAAATTTAATCTACTAATTTAGAGATTATTTCAGATATTTTCTATGTCTTGTAAAAATGATGAGTTATCTAAACAGCTGATCATATTGTAAGGAAATCATTTTAATCTAGAGCAAATTAAAAATTAAAATAATTATTTTTTTAACTGTGTCTTCTTTAGATATGTTCAGCATCTCCTTCATTTCTTTTATCATTTCTTCTTTTACCTGAGAGATTATTTCTAGTTTGAATTCCTTTAAGGTTTCCCAGAGTTGCTTCTTTATTTCAGTTACTATTATTTCAGGTATTTCAGGTATGTGGAATGTGTTTTGTTCTATGATTGTGGTTCCTAGGCTTTTTTGGGATGGGCTGGGTGTTTGATGTTGCATTTTGGTTTTTCATTTTGTCATTTACTATATTTTCAAGCTTCAAGAGTTGTTCCAAGTGAGGGAGAGAGTTCCCCCAGACTGTGTCTAGGCCCGACTGGCTGGGCCCACAGGGAACCGCGGCCTGGCCCCTGAGGCAAGGAAGAGTGTTCCCTGAGACTGGGACAGGATTCTGTGCCTAGGCCTGACTGGCTGGGCCTGGCAGGAAACCATGCGCTGGTCCCTAGGGGACAAAGACAGTTCCCCTAGACTGGGGAGGGGGAGTTCCTGGGGCAGGATTCCTTGCCTAGGCCCCACTCGCTCTAGGATTTGTTTTTAAAAACATTTTCTTTTAATTTTTTGGGTAGAACTATCCCATTTCAGTAAGATGGCACATAAAAACCAGATCTGCAGTTTTTGAAGGTCAAAAGTGAATCATCACACCACTCATGAATGGATGAAAGTGACTTTGACACTGGTCCGGTTAGCCAAAGTTTCATGACAGTGAAATGCAGCAAGAAGTGACTGACACAGACACACAGAATGCAGATCTCCTTGATTTAGAGGACGAAGAAAACAGAAATATGAATACATGTATCACTAGTTGAAATGCTACAAAATGGTCATGCCAAGGAGATTATACAGAAACCATTGTTCATTTTCTGTTAGTCGATTCTAAATACTCTGTAATGCTGTCATTCTCTTAAATGGTTTTACATTGTTTTGATATACTTAATGCTACAGTATACGAAGTTGTACTCAAGGACTTCAAGGAAAGAGTCAATATGGTAACTACTTTTGGGTCGGAATTATCTGGTGGTGAAACACTATTCTGCTGAAATGGTTATGTTTTGATCTGTGCTGTTTCACTGTTATGCCCTCTTTTTTCTCAATCTCCACTCCATTATTTACTTTTTTATTTTTATCCGTTTAATTAAAGGGAAAAATAGCAGGATATAATATAATAACCCACTTTGACTTTCTATTATCTCGATTTGAAGCCCTGTATTACTCTCACCATCTTGTTTTTGACTGATGTTCCCCTATTCTGTTTTGCTGGATAGTATCAAGTTCGAAAGTTTAGGCATCAGCTGAAAAGATAATGAGATTCATTATAACGCCCATTCTCGTTGACTTTTATCTACTTTTGAAGACCTACAATGTCTCCAATGTTTTGGTTTTGTCGGTTTTGTTCTTTACTGTTTTGTTCAATTGTATTATAACTAATGATACAGGCAATTCTATTAGAGATAGCATTATGGTAACCATTGTTGATCACCTTGTATTATGTTTTTATATTATCTATTATGTCCACCCTTTTGACTTGACCGATTCTGTTCTGTTATGTCTCATTTGGTTTTACTCTCTTCCAAAAAAGCAATAAGAACCGTGGGAGCAATGAAACCCAAAATGTGTAATAGTCATTGTACAAAAGAGAGGAAAAGAAAGTGCTCTAAACTATATAACTGCATGTATATTTAAGTGTATAAGATAGAAAATGATATCACAGAGTTTTATTGGATCATTGAACAGAACTGTTTGCAGTATCACTGTTGGAATGTCCACTCTACAAGCTTTAATTTTGTGACTTGAACAATTATTTCTAAGATGGCAATATGTAATCCATTAACTAGTGATTTCCTACTGTTCATTTTTTTCTTCTGTAAATCTGTATAACTTGTACCCTTTCACTGTTTTTTTTTTCTTTTCTCCTTAAATAAAAATAAATAAATAAATTTAAAAAAATAATTATTAATGAGACAACACCTTAAGTACCAGCATACTCCACAGGGATGGTAGCACTGCTCAGTTAGTTACCAGACACTCCTCTCTTCATCTGCAGCTTATTTTATTTTTCAAAACTATCTTTAACTATACATTTGAGATGAGACCCCACAAACTAACTCTAAATTATATTTGACAAACTAGAAATTTAGTTCCAAATATTCTGCATGTTCTCATACGCATCAGAAAGTGCAGAGACTCATGACCAGCATAACAAATAATTCCAGGGAACTTGATCAGAATGTGTAATGCAGAATTCATACTCAGTGGTTAGCTTCTTTTTGTTTTGTTTTGTTTTTCTTTTATAATTAATGAGCACTGGAAAATTCTGTTTATGTAGAAGTTGGATTAAAACCATAAATTATTATCGAAGCAGTCAGGTAAAGGCTTAGCTTATTATGCACAGGAAGAAAAAATTAAGCATTAAATGGTTTGTGGCAGTATAGCCCAATACTAGCTTAAATTCTTTGAAACACAGAACAATTCAAACATTTTTGGTCCTTTCTTACACAATGTTTTACACTTACTTTATTTGTTTTGAAATAAGGTGCTTATTGTACTTGGAACTTAGTTCCAAAGACTCTTCCTTCTAAAACATTCCTAAGATTCTGCCAACAATCAGTAACTATTTTAAGACACTGATATGGTTGAAACTTTCTAAACATGATGCCCCAAGCAAAGGTAGTATATTCAGGAAATTTAATATTGTATGATTTAAAGATACAGATTCTCCACTGCTTACATTATTTTTTAAAGAAACAGAATTGATCAAAGTCAGGAAAAGATTAACCAGATTGTGAGATTTTATAATTGTATTTCCCTATGACTCTCAAGACCAATGTTGATTAGAATACTGTCGGGGACACAACAATCTCCAAAATTTCTAATGCTGCATTTTGGAAATTCCAATTTCTCTATTTCTTTTTAGAAATGCTTTTTATGTGCTTATGGTATGTCAGGTAATGTTCTCGGAAGCACAAATAAAGTGGAGAGCAAGGCAGGCCTAAACCTTATGCCAATGTGGTTTATATTTCACATGATAAGCCATGATAAACACTTAAAAAGTAGGAAATGTTGTTTAAGCTTGGTTTTTCTAAATGGGACAATGATAGTAGAGCAAATTAAGAAAATGGGTGGAGTAAGAAACTGTTAGGTTATATATGGTCTTTATGTTATATAGAGATCTTTGTGGAGTACCTTTTTTATTTTAAAAATCAAAGATAAATAGAAATAAAGAATTTCAAAAAAGATAGGAAATTAACACTAATTAATATATTGGATGTCGTTAGCTTAGAAGTAGTTGTTCAGGTTACTGAATGATCAAACCATCAAGCAATGAAAATGGAGTGGGTTTGGAAGACATCATCTGACAATCAAGAAAGGCATTGTATGACAGAACAATGACAGACACGGCACTTTAGCTTTCTCTGCTTAGCCATCTTCTAAAACAACTTATGCAAATAAAATAACTTAATCTTTGTCACAACTCGCTGAGACAGATGCAAATATTATGCTCATTTGACAAATTAAATGAAGGTGGTGGCAGATTGTAGGTAATTTTCCAAGTTCATATCCAAAGCCTTTAGCTCAGCAAATCAAGATACAGGCTTGGTATTACTAAGCAGGGCACTGCCTTCCAGGGAGAAGATGCCTAGACAGAGAAAACGGCAGGTATAAGGTTGTAAATATGTCTAATTCATAAAAGTCAGGGTACTCAAGGAACAAGAAGCATTCAGACATGACTAGGGAGGAGAGATGAGAACAGTATCAGATGAAATCAGAGGTGGAAGAAACAGGAAAAGTGGGTTGCAGTGTTAAATATCTCGGGATTATTTTCAGCATAATTAAAACGTTGGAGGATTTTTGTAAGAAAATAACCTTGCTGTTCTATAGTTTGAGAAAGCTACTTCAACTGTTTCTTGGTAGATGGATTTCAGTGAATTTGAATGAAAACTGAAAACAATTGGAAGGTTATTGCTGCAGTCCAGTGATGATAGCAGTTTTACTGTAGTGTAGAAGTCCTAGAAACTGAATGTGATGACAGTGGTGGCTGAAGCATCATAACTGATAGATCGTATGTGTGAGGGAAGTAGATATAGACATCAAACAGAGTGTCTGGGACTTGCTGAATATCCCAATTAAGCCTTAAGACTATGTGCTAGATATTCTCTTTAATATATCAAAAAGGTATGTTTACAAAAGTTGCAATGCAAATATTAATACAGCATGTTTCATTATACTTTGTTACAACTGAAAATGCTATTCCTCTTCCTGATAATACTTCAGATTTAACAAAATACTGTTAACGAAATGCTTGTAACAGAAATTATTAGCATTTGATAATTTGCTAACTTGTACTTTTCCTTAATATTTTTACACTCATATCACTTTTCCAAAGGAGTCTCTTCCAGAGTATTAAGCTACATATTAAACTCTATTGTTTTTTAAACATGTATTATGTAACCACCATACTTTTTATACTAGAACACAAGCATTTTAGAGCAGGATTTTCTCTTCTGTGCATTTTCAGTATTCCAGAGTACTCAGTTTAGAATTAGAAATGAAGTAACAAGCTCAATAATTTACTCCTGAATTTAGATGACAGGTGTCAGTGAGGTACTATACCACCAGAATGTCTTTTTGTAACATTAACTCCAGCTAAATTCCCTTTTCTTTATTGTTTTCCTTTTTGACTAATTGGCTTTGAAGGTAAACATATCATCTTTATAATCAAAACTTCACACAACAGGGAAGAATAAGGTGGAATAGTTTTATATTCTTAAGGGATATTGTAAATGAAGACTGAAAGGGTTCCAGGAGAAAGAGACATAGCATTTTAATAGATACCAACAAAGGATGAGCTGTCCAAATACAGGATATTGCTTTTCCTTTTCTGCTTGAAGTGTTTCCTTTTCCTTCATATTTTAACATCTATGTACTATATAGCATGAGCAAACTGACGCCTGAAAAAAATCTGAATAAAAAAACAAGTGAATAAATTCAATATGCCATCATTGCATATAATATAAATTTAAAAATATATTTTGTAATCTTTACTTGTAAATCAAATTTAGCAAGATGTTAAACTGAGAGTGAATATATAAAATATGCATTTATATATAAATTAAATATATATAGTCATGACTATAACATCAGTATAATGAATTAGTGCTAGGAAGGAGGACTTTTGGAAACTGATTAAAAGATTTTCCCATAGTGACAGGGTAGCCAATTAAGGTGACTTGGTGAAAGAAACTGGGATAGATAGAAATTAATAAGTCAAGAAAGAGCAAACTTTGGTCACAGTGAAATTGTATTAAAAATTTATAGTCATGAAACAACAACAGAGTTCATTAGTCTGCATATTTAGCAAGTAGATTTAAAAATTTAGACTCCCTGACTTTGATCCAGGAGAGTGTCTTGGTGTTGAGCATTCAAAGGTAGCCAGCCCTGCTACATTTTGGACATAGGTAATAACTGACAACTGATGCCTTTGTCTCCTTTAAAAGCAAGTATGTTCACAGTTTCCTTCAATATTCTAATATGCATAAAATTAGATGAATTATTTTTAATGTAGTGAGTACTACTTCTGTAAATAAATCAAGAAAAAAATAGGAGATTTTCCTCACATGATCATTCATATCTGTTAAATCGATATATCTTTGGCTCAAAGACCACTGTGGAATTTCAAGAATGCTACATACGACAGATTGAATACTATATAAGGTAAGTCATAAAATATAGTATAATAACTATTGAAATATTACCTAAAATATAAAGTATTAAAGAATAATCAATAGAATAATATCCCAGAGTCTGACATTCATAGCTAATGGCATAGGTGGACTACACGGGAAGTCACACTTCCTTCTTACTCAAAATTTATCTTTTAAACTCTCAACAAAGATTAAACTGGTTTGCCATAAAGTATCTGCAATTCATTTTGAATATTTACGCATGTCATAGTTTAGTTCATAGACTACTGCAAGGAGCAAAATTTTAAAAAGGAGAGTATTCTGTGCACAGAGCCCTGAAAATTTGAGAAGGTTTCATGGAAAAAAGTTACAAAGAATCATCTGATCTTCTGTCCCAGCAATACCCTTCCAACTGGATAAGTACAATCTCGGCTCCTACAGGACATCTGAATAGAAGAGTAGAGGTAAAGAAGACTGAACTCTGTGTAAGGAATGCCATCAGGTTTAAAATCTTGTAAAGCAGTGAAATAGAGATTGTGTTAACATCGTGGGGTAGATACAAAAAGACAAGTTCCCTAAAGGTGAGGAGAGACAAGGTTCCAGAATGAGAGGAATAGAGACTTCAGTGTAGAGTTTTGAATTATCCTCTTTGTGAGGCTTGCTAAAATAGGTCCACGAAATGAAAGCAATGTATCTATCTATCTACCTGCACGTCTATCTATCTATCTATCTATCTATCTATCTATCTATCTATCTATTTTGATAGGTAGATATAATTTGTACTTGTATTACAAATGGTTCCAATTGCATACAATATACTCTGACAAATGCTACCTGGTAGAGTGGATGACCTTTAACACAGGAGTTAAAAAAATATCATTAAAAGCCTCCATATTGGCAAATCCGGCTCTCAAGTTTAGTTTTTATTACGAATATTTTGGCATGTGAGAGACTTCAGTCTCTTGGCACATAAAGAACAGCATGATTTAGTGTATATCATCTAGAATTTCAGAACAATGCACCATTCCTACAGTAAGACAGTTTTGAAAGGAGGATGAGACCAGAGCATAAAGATCTGAATTGGGTAACAGATTCCACTCAGTATAAATGCAGTGGAAAGGGGCTGAATATGAAAACAAGCTATATTTTTCTACCCACCATTCAAATGTGTTCCTGGGTCCTACAGAGAACAGGCACCACACACTGGAGTTTCAGAACGATTTCTACATCAACATAACTAGAATAACGAGTCACACTTAATCTCTAAGTAAGGGCTGAATCTCCGCTTTGATTGAGCAAGAATAAATGTACCTGGCACTCCATAAAAGAGGCTTGTGAGAAAAGTTCTGAGGAAATGTTTTGCAAAAAAGAGTTACACTTGGCTAAAGTATTCCAAAGTGTCAAGAAATAGATAACATTTGTGCTAAATTATTATTGCTACTAAAATAGAAAACCTATTTATAGTTAGTATTTTCCAAATTAATAGCAGTTCATTGGTATTAACTCAGTACCTAATATATATCTGTATATGTATCTGTATCTATATCTATCCACATATATAAAAGTTAGCACTATTGTGTGTGTGTGTGTGTGTGTGTGTGTGTGTGTGTTTATGTGTGTGCGCACACATGAGTGTTATACTGAATTTTGAACCCAGGGCTTTGTGCATGTCAGTAATTGTCCTACCACTGAGCTACAACCCAAATCATGGCATTTATTTCTAATAAAAAACCAAGGTAATAGCTCTGTAGTGATAGCAGTGCCGTTAGATTTGTTGGTGTGAGATGAAATGTGAGTGCTATTCACTCTTTATATAATAAAAGGATGAATGGTTTATTTGGGTTTACCATTTTAGTGCCATTACGGTTTATATCTACAATCTCTCTCCATAGTCTTATGTGTTCACAGGTGGGCTTTTGGCAAGTGATTGTATTTTGGAGACATCATACTCACCAGTGGATTAGAGCATTGAGTTTTTAAGTGAGTGTGGCCTGGATGGAAGCAGGTCACTGAGGATCTGACCTGGAAGAGTGTGTACTTATTCCTGCCTCCTTCCTTTTTTCTTTGCTTCCTGTCTTCCCTAGTGTGAGGAGCTGTCCTTTGCCATGCGTTTCCATAATGCATTGCTGTCTAATGGACTGAACCAACTAAAACCATGACCCAAAATAAACCTCTTCTCTGTTAAATATATCAGATGTTTTGATACAGGGAGTGGAAAAAATTAATATGTTTCATGGCTTCTTTTGCACTTTAAATAGATTAAAAGAAGCAAAGTAATAAAAACAAAACAAAATAGTAGAACTGATACAGGATTTTGAAAGAAATTGATAGGAAATTAACTGTAGTCGCTAATTGCATATTTTTATCGTCAAAATAATTGCTCAATTTACAAGATACAGGCCATTTTATGACTTCTTGGTCTCATTCCTCTCAGGCCCATGATGAGGAAACCAGGCAGAGGTTCTTAATGGGCTTTATTTACTAAATGGATGCAAAAGATAGAAAGGAGACCATGGTTCCAAAATTCACTTCAAAGGCACTAACTCATGACCTAACTTATTTCCAGCATACCTTATCTTCAAAAGGCTTATATTATTATCTTGTTTTTTATTAGAAATAAATACCATGATTTGGGTGGTAGTTCAGTGTAACAAGCTGGTAACTAAACCTTTCACACTGTGCACCCATGTTTATAGCAGCACAATTTGTAATATCTGGATCTTGGAAACAAGCTAAGTGTCCATCAACTGAAAAATATAAACCTTTAACACATGAAATTTTATTTATTTTTATATTTCCTAATTTTTTTATTTAAAGAAAGGAAGAAAAAAAGTTTTAAAAAATACAAAAAGAGAGAAAAAGTAGAATACAGAATTGAAAAAAATTAACATCATAAAATCGCTAGTTGATATATTACATATTGTCATCCTAAAAGTAGTTGTTAAAGTTATAAAATCAAAGCATAAAGTGACTAGACACTCAAAAATTGACAGTGCAACCTCTTCTATTCAGTGATCTAACAGAAATTTAGTAATATGGTCATTTTATCTTACACATTAAACATATCATTATATCATTTAGAGCGCTTTCTTTTTCTTTCACTTTTAAAATATCTATTATAATTTTGGATCCCATTTTTGTCAGTTTTTGTTATTTTTTACACTAGAGAGACAATGTGATATTTACTAATGTGAATATTGTTTTTTTTTTTCACTGAGGATGTTATCAAGTTGCCTCCATTTACCTATAATAAAAACCTCAAGACCATCCTTTTTTATAACTATTATTCCATTGTATAAAAATACCACATCTTTTTCATCTACTCTGCAGTTGATGGGTGTTTTGGTTGTTTCCAAGATTTAGCTATCACAAATTGTGCTGCTATGAACATAGGTGCATGTATATCACTGTGATATGACGTTTTCAAATTTGGGGGGGGGGATACCCAGGAGGGGAATAGCTTGATTGAATGGAATTTGCAATCCTAGTTTTTTGAGGAATCTCCATACTGATTTCCACAGTGGTTGCACCAATCTACACTCCAACAATAGTGAAGAAGTGTTCCTTTTTTCCCGCATCCTCACCAATATTTGTTATCAGTTGATTTCTTAATAGCAGCCATTGTTTTTGAGGTGGGATGAAATCTCAGTGCTGTTTTAATTTGCATTTCTCAAATGACCAGTGATGGTGAACATTTCTTCATATATTTGGTTGCCATTTGTATATCTTCATTTGAGAATTGTGTTCATCTCAGATGTCCATTTATGGAGAGAGTCTTTGAATTTTTGGGACTTGATATTTTTCAGTTCTTCATATGTTCTGGATGTAAGTCCTCTGTCATAGTGATTGTTGGCTAAAATTCTTTCCCATATGTGGGTTTTACTTTCACTTTGTTGTTGATTTATTTTGAAGAGCAAAAACTTTTTGGTAATATGAGTTCCCAGTTGTTGATTCTTTGTATTGCCTTTGTAGTTTGCATTTTATGCATGAATTCTCTGCTTAACCCTATGTCTCCAAGATTGCTACCTAACTTGTTCTCCAGCAGATTTAGTGTTTGTATTTTAATATTTAGATTCTTGATTCATTTTGACCTTAGTTTAGTGTATGGTGATAGGCATGGGTCTATTTTTACTCTTTGGCATGTAGAAAGCCAATTTTTCTAACGCCATTTATTAAAGAGTCTATGCTTTTTCCAGTGAATATGTTTAGGCCCTTTGTCAAATGTAAGGTGGCTGAGTGTCTTTGTAGTAGTGTTTGCAACCTCCCATCTGTTCCATTTATCCTCAGGTCTATTTCTTTGCCAGTACATGCTAAATTTATTACTGTGGATTCGTAGTACAGTTTCAAGTCAGGAACTGAGAAGCCTCCTGTCTTGCCTTTGTTACCCAGAATCACCTTTGCTATTCTAGGTTTCTTCTATTTCCAGATGAATTTGAAGAATATTTTCTCCAGATGTGTATTATGATTGGGATTACACTGAATCTGTATAACAGTTTTGGGAGTAAGGATATTTTTCAAAATATTGGTTCTTCCTAACCAAGAGCAAGTAACATCCTTCCATTTCTAATATCCTTGTCAATCTCCTTTTTTAGAGCATACAGATATTTTACATTCTTGATTAGGTGGATTCATAAGTATTTCATTTTTTACATGCTATTGTGAAAGGTGATATTTCCATAATTTCTTTCTCAGTGAGTTGTTTTGTTTGTGTACAGGAATGCTATTGATTTTTGAGTGCTGACTTTGTATCCAGCTGCACTGCTGAACTTATTATCTCTATTAGTCTTTTAATGGAGTTTTTGGTGTCTTCTATGTAGAATATCATGTCATCTGCAAAAAATGATAATTTAACTACTTATTTTCTTATTTTTATTGCTTTTGTTTCTCCTTATTGTCTGATTGGTCTGGCCAATATTTTCAGAACTATATTCAATAGGAGTGGTGATAGTGGACATCTTTGTCTTGTTCTTGACTTTAGAGTGAAGCTTTCAGTTTTTGTCCATTTAGTATAACGTTGGCTGTTGGTTTGTCATAAATGGTCTTTATGAGATTGAGGTACATCACCATCTATTCTGAGTTTCTGAAGGGTTTTTATTATGAACATGTGTTGGACTTTATCAAAATCTTTTTCTGCATCTATTGAGACAATTATGTGATTTTTTATTTTTGGCTATGGTGTATTATATTTATTGATTTGCATATGTTAAACCATCCTTGCATTCCTGGAATAAATCCCACGTGATTGTGTTGTACAATCTTCTTGATGATTTGCTGCATTCTATTTATCAATATTTTATTGAGAATCTTTGCATCAATGTTCATTAGTGAGATTGGTGTATAATTCTCCTTTTTGGTTGTGGTGATATCAGAGTGATACTTGCCTCCAAGAATGAGTTACAGAGGACTGCTTCTCTGTCAATTTCATTGAAGAGTTTAAGGAGACTTGGTGTTAAATCTTCTCTAAATTTCTTATAGAATTCAACAATGAGTCCATCAGGACTTGGGCTTTTCTTTGTTGACAAGTTTTTAAACACATTTTTTATTTCAGTCGCTGATATTGGATTATTCAAAATTATTATATCTTATTGATTAAGCTGTGGTAGATCATATGTTTCTAGAAATCTGTTCATTTCCTCTATGTTTTCCTCCCTATATGACTGGAGATTTTCTAACTGGTGTTCATGACCTTTTGAATCTCCATGTGATCTGTAGTAATTTCACACTTTTCAGTCTTTAATGTATGAATTTGAGTTTTCTCTTTCTTTTTTTTTTTTTTTTTTTTTTTTGATGATTGGCCAGAAGTTTTTCAATTTTGTTTATTCTCTCCAAAAACCATCTCTCTTCATTAATATTGGTATTTTTTTTTTTTTTTAGTTTCAATTACATTAATTTCTGCTCTAGTGTATACAATTCCTCCCTTTAATGATCTTTGGGTATGACTTGTTCTTCCTGTTCTAGAAGCCTGAAAAATTAGCATTAGGTTATTTATTTGTGCTTGTTCCATTTTCTTGATGTGACTATTTATTGGTATATATTTCCCTTTTAGGATTACTTTCATTGTGTACCATAGGTTATGGTATGTCATATCTGCATTTTCATTGAATTGTAGGTATTTCTTTATTTCTTCTTTAATTTCGTATGTAGCCCACTGGTTGTTCAGAAAGTTGTTATTAAATTTCCATGTATTTATGCAGGTTTTATATTTCTTTTGCAATTAATTTCCAATTTCAGTGTACCATGGTCAGATATTATGCATGGGATAATTTCAACACCTTTGAAGTTACTTAAGAATGTTTTATGGGCCTGGGGATTTAGCTCATTGGCATAAGTGCCTGCCTTGCAAGCAGGCAGTCGTGAGTTCAATCCCCGGTACCAATGAAAAGGAAAAAGACAAAAAAAAAAAAAAAAAAAAAAAAAAAAAAAAAGAATGTTTTATGGGACAATATATGGTCTATTTTGGACAATGTCCCATGTGCACCCAAGAAGAATGTATATTCTAATGTGGTTGGGTGGAACACTCTGTAACATCCACTAAGCCTATTCGCTCACAAATATGATTGAATTCTGTTATTTCTTTGCTGACTTTTTATCTAGTTGATCTATCTCTTTGTGACAGTGGAGTTTTACATTCTCCTATTATAATTGTGTTCTTGTGTATTTGGTTTTTCCTGTCCATTAGTATTTGTCTTATATAGTTGGATACTTCTGTGTTTGGTACATTTATATTTATAATTGTTAGTTCTTCCTCTTGTCATTTTCCACTTACAAGTATGTAGTGATCTTTTTTAGCTCTTTTAATTATTTTAGGTTTGAAGTTCACTTTGTCTGCAACACAACAGCTACTGTTTTTCATCCTTTGACTTTTATCTATGAGTTTCTTTTTGGGTCATGGATTTCTTGTATACAGCATATTGTGGGATCATGTTTCTTGATGAATTCTGTCAACTTGTTTCTTTTGATAGGTGAATTGAGGCCATTTTTGTTTATGGATATCACTGATATGTACTGGCTTGACTTCGCCATGTTGTGTTTCTATTGTTGGTTTCCTGCTTTTCTCCATTGTTTAATTTTTTGTCCAGCCTGGTGGTTTCTTTCTGCTGTTATTCTAGAGATTGTGGTCACATTTATCTCTATCTAGCATGCCTTTCAGTAATCTTTCTAAGGTTGGTATGGTTGACATGAATTTCTTCAGCTGTTCTTTGTCATGGAAGTGTCTTGTTTCTCCATTAAATTTGAAAAACAGTTTTTCTTGGTACGTCAGTCTGGGTTGAAAATTATTTTCTTACAGGGCTTGAAATACTTCACTCAAAGCTCATTTTAACCTGAAGTTTTGTGCTGCGAAGTCTGTTGTGATTCTAATAGGCTTTCTTTTATAGGTAAGCTGTGTTTTTTCTCTAACAGCTTTTAGTATTCAATTTTTATGTGGTATGTCTGCAATATTGTTATATGTTTGGGTGTAGATTTATGTTGGTTGTGAGTGTTTGGCACTCTGATGTCTCACTTATTTGTATATCAGATTTTTCCCCATGTTTGAAGAATTGTCTGCTCTTACTTCTGTGAATAGTTTAGTTATGTCATTTGCACTGACTCCTTGTTCTGGATTGAAAACTGGTAATCAACTTAATGCCAACAGAATTAAGTCACCATGCTGCTGAGTGTAGATGTTTCACCTGAGCAAAGTTGCCAGCATAAATAGAGGCATGGAGGAGAAGCTATGCATTGATGCATTATTACATTGAGGCATTGTGTTTTCTCCTACAAGTTGCTGTTTGAGACATTGGTTCTCCTGGAGAAACTCTGGTCTTCATATTGAGCATTGCTTCTTGGCTCTGGAGGGGAAAATGTGTGGTGTTTGATCTCCAGGATGAACTCATCATGCTGGCTTCCTGGCAGGTACTTGACTGTGCCTGTCATCAGAGGAGCTCAGGGCTTTCATGTTGCTGAGAATGGATGTAGTGCTTTTCAGGACAGCCCTGGTCTTTGTTGTGAGTATGACTCCTCAGCTGCTGTGTAGAACCCACAACCTGTCAGCACAGCTCCTTCACCCTGCTGGCATAGACTTTCTGGCTTCCACCACTAATCTTTGGTCCTTCCTAACGTGGATTTGTAAAAGAGCTTGGTGTGAGTCCTTCTTGTGGGCTCTAAATCTCCAGTTGGCCTTGTGGGAGGCATTGTGATGAGCTCTGGGTTTTCATCTTGACTCATATGGGACATTGCTGTGGGATTCAGGCCTTTGGCTAAATATTCTATGTCTTTGGTGTTGTGGATAGATTTCTTGCATTTTCCTAGGTTAACTCCCAGTGGCCATTATAAAATAATATTATAAACTTCATGTCCTGATTCTAATTGTTCTCCTTCCAACACCTTACTACAACACTTCTGCATATTCAATGATGCCTATTAGTCTTATACTGTTTCTCTTGGCATCATTTTGAAGCTGCTGTATTCTCCTTTCATGCTATTTTGTTGTTTTTATAAGTTCTACCATTTCATGATCTCTATCTGTGATCCTGTTCTCAAGGTCTGAAATCCTATCCTCAGCTTCATTTAAACAGTTTTAACAGCTTTCAATAACCCCCCCCCCACCCACCTTGGGTATCTCTGAATTTGTTTCATGGATTCTGCTTGCTTTCTACATTGTTCATTCAAAATTTTAATCAACTTCCCAGGCTCCTGTATTTTTTTAAATTTATTTTTTCTCTAGCTATGTTGAGCAACACTTTTACTAAGGTTGTCATTTTTGTGTTTATGTAAGACATTATTTCTAACTTAATTTCCTCTATATCCTCATGGATTTGCTTATTTATTCCATTTGCTATCTTTTCAGACCTTCCTGATGTATGACTTTTAAAGTCCTGTATTTTAATGTGGCCTGTACTTGCTCCTGATGGACCAGGTGTTTGAGATTGCCTTTGCCTTTTCGTTTTTTCACTTTCACCTTTTGGGTCTTTCAACTTCAACAGTCTCAAATGTCTGTGGTGTGAAATTTAGGAGCCTACTGTGTGTTTGACGTTTTTCCAATTGCTGGGTACCACAATGAAGAGGAGAGCCAGTCACCTGAATTCCTCCTGGGTGAGTCCTATATTCTTCTGGGCTAACTAGCCTAAAAGTATTGATGTAGATCAATTCTAAGTTCCTGCTGTTGCTGTCTTCAGGTAGTTACAGGTCACCAGATGTTCCTGTCTATAGTGTTTGTGTCAGCTGAGGCCCTTCTGTGTCACTGGGGGTCTCATAAGCTCTTTTAATTTTCTCCAACTTGGGGGAGGCATTATTGGCACACCCTTTAACTTATCTGATGTTCTCTGTGTGTAGGAGGGGATCACCCACTGTCTTGCCAGGTTCACCAAGGTCTTACAATTGGAGGGCGTTTCACCTCTGCTCCTATTTACCCACTGCACACCTGTATTTTAGGGGCAAACTCACCACACTGACTGGAGCCTGCTGAGGTCTTCTGTTGGAGTGAGGGGTTCCTGAGTCTCTCACCCTGTCAACATGGTAATCTGCTGTAGTCCAAGGTTCTGGGAGAAGTTGTTGGATCCACATATCAACCACAGTACTAGGTCCAGGGTGTGCCAGAGTTTCCCAAGGGGTGTCCCAGGCATGCCAGCTGAGGGGTGGGCATGCAGCGGATGTCTAGGGTGTCCCAGGTGACCCAGGCATACAGAGCCAAGGGGCGGGCCCAAGGTAGTATTTGAGGCTGAGGAGTGAGCCTGCGGTGGCATTCCAAGGCAACCCAGGCATGCTGCACTGAGGAGCAGGCCAACACATGAACTTTTAAAGGCTGTTTCTTATCCATTTATGATCTGAGGATAGATTTTTTTCATTTTTTAAAAATCTTAATTTAAGTAGAAAAAGCAAAGCAAACATGCATTGAGATATTTGTTTGGATGCAATATCAGTAAAAATTAAGACATTTTGAAAATGTGTTATTTGTTTATAGCTGCATGTGCATACCTGGAAAATGGAGTGGGAATCAGCTAAAATATTGCTTTTAAAATTAATATATACACTCAACTGTTCCCATATAATGGAATAAAATATTATTTTGTGGTACTACTAATAATATTAAATAATGATATTATAAATGTAAAACTGCATAAAATATGTTTATGGCCATAAAAAACCTTGGGAAATGAAAAGCCACACTTTATTGTAGAAAGATGATCTGTATTTCAAAGTTTACTACTATAAATTGTATCTTTCTCATTTATAACATCAATGATAGCCTCCAAAAATTTCTACTATGTGTTAATGGATAATATAAACCTATAATAAGCCACCTCTATGAAATTATTTTATAATCCAATAAAAATACACACACACACACACACACACACACACACACACATATATATATATATATATATATATATATATGTTAAAATTAAGTAATATGAAAAGTAACAAGTTTTGTACTAGTAGGTTGTTAGCTCTACCCCTTGCCAGAATAAAGTACCTCATATCCACAACTTAAAAGATTTGAGGTTTGTTTTGGCTTAATTCAGAGTTTTCAGTCCATAACTGTCTGACCCTAAGGCTGGAAGATCATGGCAGAATCTCATGGTGGAGCAAAATCACTTAATTCATGGCAACCAGGAAACAGAGTCCAGGACTAAAAAACACCAGAAAGGAAGTAGCCTACTCCCTACTGTAATGGCCTCAAGGCCCAGTGCTTCCACTGAAGCTACCTCTTCCAAGGGCCATTCAGCTGTGACTGCATCAGTGAGCTTACCTAATGATGACATTAGTGCCTCCACAATCCATTCATATCTCCAAGAGTCTCAATCCAGTAATAGGGAATCCTTAGCAGGCATCTACAGTGCAGACTAAAGATGATCATTTCTTAATGCTTACATTTTATATTCCTTTAATAGACAAGTAAAAATTACCCTAAAATAATGATCTTGCATTAATAGAAATTGAGATATATGCTTGGTAACTATAGTCTTCCTACAACCATGCATTAGAATTTAGCTCATAGACTCAGCGTCAATGAAATCCTATTTTTACTTACTATACTTGTTATCAGTGTGACTCTTTGACAAATAGTTTCATATACTAAATCCATTTTCCCCTCTTCCCAAAAATTAAAAAATAATCTTTCTTTTAATAAGAAAATTTTATTCTCTTTATGAGCTCTCTTTTTATAATCTCTCATTTAGCTTTCTAACCTTTTAAAGTTATATATTTATTCTCATCTCAGTTTCAAAATGGATTATATCTCTGTTATGCATTCATAATTCAACCTCGTATATTTCATCTATAGTTTCATTTTAAGGGAATAAAACAAATAATATTTCTATTTTTTAAATTATGCTAATGTTATTCATGGCTGTCTTGTAGGACACTGTCATTTTCTAACATGTCTTGCAAATTATCCATTGTTGCTGTTTGTCTCCTATAGTAATTGATCTTTCTTCCTGCATTCTGTCTTAATCATTATGTAAAAGTCTTCAAAATTGTCAAATACCTCTGTAGCTTGTTTTATGACTCTGTCTTCCTGATGTCTTTGGTAACATTCCACTTCTATGCCCCTGAGGTAAAACACTCAAGTCTATCTACAAAGATGGAGTCTCAGATGTTTACTAATCCTCAGAAGTTACTCTACTCTGGAAACATACAAGTTTTTTTCTTGGCACATTCTCTCCTGCCTATGGCTTTCTAAGCAAGTTTTCCTGTTAGGTAAACTTTTTCTGAAACTATACACCAATAAATATCATTCTGTCACTCTTATACTCACAATGTAAGTGGGAAGATAATTGTAAATTCCAATCTTTCAAAATTGTAAGGAAATTTCCACACTGGATTCTAACAATGAAATTGATATAGCAAATATCTAAAATATTTTTTATCTCTTAAAAAACTGACCTCTGTTTTTCTCAGAAAGTATGCGTTATTACATACATTTAAGTTTTCAATATGAATTATTTTTCTCACGTGCCCACATTGAAGCTTGTTTAGTTTTTTTCTGGTTTTTTAAAATGTGTATTTTCCAGTAAGGAAAATAATCACATATTGTTTCCTCAATAAATTTCCCTTGTCCTCACTTTTCTCTTCCTGAAACTCCTACAAAGTCATTTTGAACACTCTACCTTAATATATTTTTATCATATATAATTTTGTGGTCTTGATTTTATTGGGTAATTTGATGGTTATTTCCATATTTATTCACATTATTGTCAGGCATCTATGCATATACTTACTTTGTAAATTTTACTTAAATTTTTTCTCTTGAATTTTTTTGAATTTCTAAGTAAACTTGATTTTGACATTTTTATCATACTGTTGAATTTTTCTTTTATACTCTGTGGTTTCTAATTTCTCTAAAGACAGAACTTTAAAAATTGATCTGTTTTCTCTACTTTTTTTTTTCCTTTGAGGGAGTTTACCATGGTCTTTCCATTTCCAATGACCATTATTTACAAATATTTGTTAATTTTTGACTATTGGTTTCATGTAAAAAAGATATACTAGAAATTTGGAAGGAGAATTGTGTAGCAGCATTCTTTTTAAGGTGAAATGCAACAATACGGCATGATATACAGTCCCACAAACTCCAGAATATAGAAGGTTTTACTCTGAAACATATATTCAGTTGGTATTACAGAGAATGTAGCCAATTTGTATGGAAAATAATTTTTGGTCATTTCTTGATATGTTAGATATCTTTTATTTCAACTTTCTGTATTCTGTTCCAGACACTGATGCTAAAGATGTGAATATAAATATGGAAAATTGTATTTCCTATGAAAGTAAAAATAGCATAATGCTGGGACAAAAGAGAAAACAAGAAAGAGATGAGCAGTGTATGTGGATATATGCACTGGGGAGTGAGTAAATGCTTCTTTTTTTATCATGTGTTACTTTGCCTTCTTATTTCTTTAACTGTTTTTGCATAATATTTTTTCCATCGGAATTATTTTCTGAAGAGTAAGTGAATTTATATCACGTTGCTTAATAACTTGTCAGTAGTAAACATAACTAGGCCCTAGTAGGTCAAATACTACCTAATAATTTCACATCTACCTCAATTTGCATATATGTTTCATATTAATTATATGATGTAGGTGGTATCATTACAACTTTTTAAATAGATAAATATTACACTGAAACCTAGGCATACTGGTAAGATTTGAGTGCCATATATGAATCAGACTTCATACAATAAAAAAAAGAGATGAAATCTTATGAATAAATTTTAGTATATGAATTGCTCACTTATTGCTGTGAATCCACATATTGGATATTTTGAGGTTAGGTACTGAAAGTAATAGAAGACACTTTCCCCTCTTCATTAAGTATATTTGGTACACACACCCTGCTGCTGCTGTTAGTTCAGAAAGAGAAGAAACACTCCAAGAAGTACCCCTGAGAGGGTTCTTGTGGTCAAGAGAATGGTTCAACTGGATTGTGAATAATTAACAGTAATTACATGCATGGAGCTGAGCAAAATGAAGCTAAAAAATACTAGGAAGCAATAAACTCAAAGAATCATTTGAGAAGCATAAAGTCAACCAAGACAGAGCAGTATTCATGGAAGAGATAATAGAAGGAAACTAAAAAACAGATCAGGACATTACTGGGGTCTCTGTTCCACTTCTACACAAACCTTATCCTTTAACAATGGGCCTTAAAAAATGTTTTGAACATGACTAGGGAGGAGATAAGATAGCATTTTTAAAATGCCACCTCATTTTCCATAGTAAAAGCAACATATTTATGAAGCAACAGGAAGGAAAAAAGATTTTAAAGTTTCATTTTCATGAAAGCAGCATAAAAGCATATTTTAGGCATCCTAGGATGGACCCCCTGCCTCGCTGGACCACATTCCATCATTTCTTTGTTAACTTCAAAGCAAAATATTTGCATCCTAGATAAACATATTGAATGACTGAAAGATGTACCCAAAGTTGAGATTTCTAAGACACAGGCTGGAAAGTTGGTTTCCAGATTCTGAATCCTTGATTTTTTCTTGTTAATTTCAATTATCTTTGCATCTTTGGTTTTTGGAAACAAGTTCTCACTGTGCAGTTTATGCTGGCCCTGAACTCATTATGTAAACATAAACTAATGTTAATCTTACCATTTCAGCCTCCTTATAGGTGAGATTATAGGTGTACACTATAATTCCCAGCACATTATCTTCTTTTTTATATTGCTGCATATAGTTTGCTGATTTCAGGATTTTCCTTCCACGTTCCTGATCTCTTCAGGTACAGTCTATGTTTTGGCACCAATAGTTTACTGGTATCCCAGCATTGAGCAGAGGTATTTTTTATTTCTTTCTCATTGTCTATAAGAGTTCCCCCAACAGAAGAATTACCTGCAATTACCTATTAAAGCTAACTATAATAGATTCCTAGAGCTGCTTTGCAGATGGTATTTTATTTTCTGCCGACATCTCCGTCTTTCTGTGTCAGTGATATTTGAGCTGTATTTTTTCTCATACTCAATGTTTTCATTTGTTATAGAATGAAGATGCATGAATTTTTATAAAATATTTGTAGCTTTTCTTAGTAAATACTATTTATTCATACATTTAGGGAGATTATTGATATAATTATTATTGTTTTTATTATTTGTAACACTAGGAATCAAACCCAAGGGTGCTCTACCACTGAGCTATATACACAATCCTTTTTATTTATTTATTTATTTTTTAATTTTGAGACAATACCTTTGTTATAGTAAGTAGGTAGAACTTGAGATTCTCCCATCCAAGTACTAACCAGGCCCGACCCTGCTTAGCTTCCAAGATCAGACGAGATCAGGCGTGTTCAGGGTGGTAGGGCCAGCCAAGATTGAGATATCCTGCACAACTGTCCCTGGAAATTGATGGAAAAACAAGGTGCTTCCAGGATAAAGAGGAACTGTGGGGATTTGCAAACACCAATTCAACTCTACAGAGAGTATTGCAGGATATTCTAAAAAAAGAAAAATACAAAGAATCCAGAAATAGTGGCGGGGAGGCCACAACGAATGGAGCAGAGAACAAAATGAAGAAGACAAACTGATAGCTACTGACAGAAAAAGAGCTCAACAGAAGGCAGAGAAGATTGGATGATAGGAACAGCTATTTTGGAGAAAATGACATCTTAATAGGTAATACTGATTTAGTATCATCTTGTTTTGAAGTCTCATCCAGCTTTTGTTCTTCTGTCTCCAATGGTCTAAATAGATTGTATCTTATTGGATTTTATTATGTACGATAGTATAAGTAAAAACCTTTTAAAGACAAGGAGATTATACAGAAACCATTGTTCATTTTCTGTTAATCGATTCTAAATACTCTGTAATGCTGTCATTCTCTTAAATGATTTTACATTGTTTTGATATACTTAATGCTACAGTATACGAAGTTGTACTCAAGGATTTCAAGGAAAGAGACAATATGGTAACTACTTTTAGGTCAGGATTATCTGGTGGTGAAACACTATTCTGCTTAAATGGTTATGTTTTGATCTGCACTGTTTCGCTGTCATGCCCTCTTTTATCTCAATATCCACTCCATTATTTACTTTTTTATTTTTATCCTTTTAATTAAAGAAAAAAAATAGCAGGATATATTATAGTAACCCACTTTGACATTCCATTATCTTGAATTAAAGCCCTGTATTACTCTCACCATCTTGTTTTTGACTGATGTTCCCCTATTCTGTTTTGCTGGATAGTATCAGGTTCGAAAGTTTAGGCATCAGCTGAAAAGATAATGAGATTCATTATAACGCCCATTCTCAATGACTTCTATCTACTTTTGAAGACCTACAATGTCTCCAATGTTTTGGTTTTGTCGGTTTTATTCTTTACTGTTTTGTTTAATTGTATTATGACTAATGATATAGGCAATTCTATTAGTGATAGTGGGAGGCATTATGGTATCCATTGTTGATCACCTTGTATTATGTTTTTACATTAGCTATTATGTCCACCCTTTTGACTTGACTGATTCTGTTCTGTTATGTCACATTTGGTTTTACTCTCTTCCAAAAAAAGTAATAAGAACCGTGGGAGCAATGAAACCCAAAATGTGTAATAGTCATTGTACAAAAGAGAGGAAAAGAAAGTGCTCTAAACTATATAACTGCATGTATATTTAAGTGTATAAGATAGAAAATGATATCACAGAGTTTTATTGGATCATTGAACAGAACTGTTTGCAGTATCATTGTTGGAATGTCCACTTTACAAGCTTTAATTTTGTGACTTGAACAATTATTTCTAAGATGACAATATGTAATCCATTAACTAGTGATTTCTTACTGTTTATTTTTTTCCCTGTAAATCTGTATAACTTGTACCCTTTTTCTGCTTTTTTTTCTCCTTAAATAAAATAAAAAAAAAAGAACTTGAGATTCTCCTGCCTTTGCCTACCTCAATTCTAAGATCATAGGTGTGAGCTACCACAAGCAATTTATTATTTTTTTTCAATGATGATTCTTGATTATATCAATTTGTCTGTAATGTAGATTTCAGTAAATTCTATAAACATATTTCTATTGTGCCATTTTCAGGCTTTTCTGTTTTTTCACTCAAAGAATTCAGTCATTTTATTGTCACATTTGAAATTGTTTATCAATTTTATTCATTTGAATTTTTCATCTTTTCATCTTTTTAAATTTCACTTTACTTATTTTATTTATTTATTTTTTGATGCTGAGAATGAAACTCATGAGCTTGCACTTAGAAGGCAGGTGCTTATGCCACTGAGCTAAATCTCTAGCCCAATCAATTTTTAAAATGAATACTTAAATCATAAATTTACTTGAATTCTTTTTTTTTTCCTTTGTCTTTTTCCTTTTTATCGGTACCAGGGATCAAACTCATGACTGCCTGCTTGCAAGGCGGGCGTTTATGCCGCTGAGCTAAATCCCCAGCCCCTTTACTTGAATTCTAAAGTAGCATTATACGTTTTACATGTGCTAATTTTCTTAGACCAGTACAAAAATTTCATATCCTTTATGATTTGTATTTATTTCATGCTTTATTTAGAATCATATTTTAAAATTTCAGTCATATTTTTTTAGTACACTGCCATTTGTCCTTTTTCTTCAATATTTTGGTTAGTGCATGTTCCTGGTGGGGATTTAGTCTGTGTACATTACACATGTGAATTATACATGTATACTCATACTTACAGCAGCACAATTCATAATAGCAATATGTATGTCTATCAGTAGATGAATGGATAAAAAAGATGTGACAGGCTGGGGATTTAGCGTAGTGCAACAAACACTTATCTGGTAAGCCTGAGGTCATGAGTTCAAGCTCTGGTACAAGAAAAAAAAGATGTGGTATTAATGCATAATGGAATATTACTCTGTGACAAAGAAAGATAATTTAAGTCATTGTAGGAAAAATGGAGGAAGATTGAACCATATTATGAAATTAAATAAATCAAACATATGATAATACATATCATATTGGTTTCTCTTGAAAGAGAAACTCAAAATATAAACAAAGAGAATAATAAAATGTAAAATATTTATAATTTTTAATAAAATTACATTTTGCTTGGATTCTTGGTCTGTAGGATTCTAAACTATAGAAATTTAGGAGGCTCAACATGTAACCTAGTACACTGAAGACTTTCTGCAAATTTCCTGTACTCTCTGATAGTTGAAATTTGCATGTATATCCACAAAATAAAGTTAATTAAGATTTAAATATTCTAAATTTCTATTTCTATAGGTCAAATCCATTAACTGGAAATAAGATAAAATATTTCTAAAATGCTTCTGGTCTTTCAGTTTATGTTTAAGGTATGGTTTTTAGGTAAATATAAGTTAATAGTTACTGTATTTTTCTAAATCCTACAAAGCTGAACCTTTCAACACTATGAGATAGTGTTATATATTTCTAGTATTTAGTCAGTTTCCAGGCTAATTTTATTTGTTATTAATAATTTTAATACAACTATGCCACATTTATTCAGGTAAGTGTTGCCTGGTTCTCGTTCTTTTTCTCTCTTTCTGTCTCTTTCTCTCTCTCTCCTTCCCTTTCTCTCTCTGTCTCTGTCTGTCTCTGTCTCTGTCTCTCTAAGCATTCCTCTGTATTTCTTACATGAATTCCAGTTAACAATATAATTGCATATTCTTTTGAACACTCTCTGCAATTCTTATGTCTTTAAATTACCATTTTATTCCCTTTATTATTAGTCAACAAAAGACATCAAAATACAATGTTAAGGAAAACAAACACTAGAAGCATACTGCCTGGATTTGAATTCCAAGTTTTCCACTTATTAATAAGCCCATCATGTTGAGCAATTCATTAAACTTTCTTGTGTTGCTTCATTAATAGAATTTATAATAGCAATGTTCTACTATGGGACTGAATGTATAAATATTTGTTAATTCTATCACTTTTAACAGGCACTATACAACTAACTGCTACTATATTTGAATTACTTATTCCAACTTTTGTATATTGCCCATTGCTATATTATGTTTTATGATATTTTATTTATCCCAGTGTTTTCTATCTTTATTCATTTTAAAACTTTCAACCGCATTGCATTTTAACATATAAACTTGCATAATTTCTTTAGAAGTTCATCAGTTTTTTCCTAGCAAATATTAAAAATGGGTCTATTTAATATTGGAAATTTTTCAGCAGATAACAAAATCAACTCAATTACTAGAATAATAGGTTAATAAATATTTTATTTGGCAATTTTTATTGGGTACGAAAGCATATGAAATCATTTTTAATTTCTAAAATTATAGTTTTTCTTTCATGTGTAATATTGTTACACATATTTAAGAAAAACTGGAGAAATGCAAAATAGTGCTTTATGTTTACTAGGAGAGTAATAGGATAATGTGAAGCAAAATTATCTGATATGAAATCTAAAAATAACTTATGAGCCAGACCTTTTGCCTGGTCTCCACCCTCACACAAAGGGTGACGTCACAAAGGAGAGAGACTGCCCTCCAGCAGAGTGAGTGAGGACCTACAGTGAACATAGCAGAGAAGGGGCACGGAGTATGGAAAACAGATCTCATGTGGAGAGGAAAGGGAGGCATGGTTTATCTCCAGCACAGCCCCTGCCTGCCAGACGCCAGGTGGATTTCCTCTTAAAGGGAAAATGTGAATGTTCTCTCCATGGTCTCCATTGCCACTGAAAATGTTCTGTACAGGAGACTCCTACAGTGATCACAGATCCAATCCCTGTTTGGGGACGGCCTGGAAAGGGAGCCTGAGTTGCCATCTGCGACCCCGGTGACCTAAGCATCTCAACAGCATCTTTAACCTGGACAAACTGCGTGAGTGCACATATCCCTGAGGGTGACAGCCACAGTGAGAAAATTCCCACTGGATGAACAGAAACGTTCTCATTAGAAACCTTACAAGCGATGAAAGAATGTGGTAATTTATTTAGAGGTGTGAAAGCCAGAGAAACCTGTCAGACCAAGTCCCATTACTGTGCAAAAGTATCCTTCAGAAATTAAGGATAAGAAATAATCCTGACCAAATGAGCAAAAGTCGTGGAAACATTCAACACTTGATTGAACTTAGGGTGAAAAATGCACAAGAGTGTCCTATATCTAAGTGCAAAGGGGCAACTACCCTCATGAAAACACACACAATGGCAAAAATTATGAGGACAGTGCATACAGGAGCAAGAAAGAAAAAGCAAAGCCAATCTTTTCATTACATAAGAACAGCAAGCCACAATGATTGACAGTAAGTGAGGAAAGGAGAAAAGTTGCACAGAATAGCTGAAGAATAATGAGCTAAATGACTGGCACAGGTTGTAACATATTAATAATAAACTTGAATGTAAATAGATTGCATTCTGTAACTGTAAATATCAGGGTTTGGCTCAATGGAGGGTGGGGGTAATGGGAGAAGAAGAAAGAGAACAAAAAGAGAAGAGACAGCCAACAGTGTGCTAAATGAATAAGAAATTTCACTGGTAAAGACACAAAATGTCTGAAAGCAAGTAGAAGCTTAAATCATATTCCACATGTACCAAAATTAAAAGTGAGCTGGACCCAATATATCAGGTAAACCAGACTAAATAAAAAATTACAGAAAGAACCAATGAATGTCATTATATATTGATAAAAGGATCAGCTCATCTGTAGGTTGTAACAATTATAAATTTGTCTGTATCTAACAGTGGACAAAATATAAAACATTAGAGAGTAAGTGATTTATACATTGGGTTAAATATATAAGATCCCATCCTCAGAAATACAATTTCATGTTTTGTTTTGCTTTTTTTATTTGACAATATCCCTGCTGGTTTGATGGATGTAGAAGAGATTACTCCAGTTACAGCTTCTTGTTTGCTTGTTTTGGCTAGCAGAGCAACTGTTACACAGAGCTTTATTTCCTGTTTACATTGTAAACTATTGCATTAAAGTCTTTCCAGTTCTGCAGTACAAAATTTCTTCTCAAACGAATGCCTAATTGTATTTCTAACACTTGTAAAGTTGAATAAGAAGCCAAAGATTTCATCTTTAGATATGCAATTGTAGAAGGGGTTTTTTGCTTAAAGCAGAAAAGCAATGGAAATGGATAGCAGTGTTGTAGATGCCAGGTATAGAGGTAAAATATTAGCAATGTCATGTCAGGAAGTACTGTATAATCACCTTTATTGCCATGTTGTATGTAGAACACTTAACTTGCAAATATACAAGATGCAGTGAAAGAACATTGTAGGCTCATTTTATGAGTCACAAATCAAGATTCTAGTTATGTAACAAAATTCAAGGCTTTTAGTTCAGTTCACTTCTTGCAAAATGAAAATGTTTATCTTAAAAAAATCATTTAATTCTGTATACTTTTACGACACTTTTTGCTTTTAGTTTATAGTTTCATTATGAATCATCTCCTTTTGAACTATGGAATATATAAGGACAATGAGCAAGTTGGTCACTTAGTTTGAAAGAAGAGTCATTAATCACCTTTTTGAAGACTGTGTGAATGGAGGGAGGGCGCTCTAGAAGTTGTTGGAGGAGATAATTGTGTAAGTGAAGACCAATGTACTTATTCCTGGGAAACAAATGGGCTTCAAAGGCTTGGTTTCTTTTCATGCGTTGTTCACTGTGAATTCACCCTGTTGTCCAGGGAATCTGTCTGAATTCCATCTGCAAGTTAGCTTCTGCATTTGCATTAAATGCTTTGACCTGAAAGTAACTTATTTTCAACTCACATTTTACCACTTGAAACAAGTCATATTGTAATATCTAACATGGAGTTGGAAAGAATCTCTTCTCCTATGTGCATTTAAAAGAAAAAAAAAAAAAAAACTAAGTATAAGTGAATAATATTTTTCTGATTTTGCTCAGACCTAGGATGAAAGATGAAAGCAAATATAGTTGTTCTCAGAGGTTACCTAGACCTTTACATGATTAGAAAATAATTTATCTTTTAGAGCAAACTCAGATTTATTTTGAAATGAGAAAGATGACCTCTTGCTTCACAATTTCGTTTTTTGACATTTTCTATGAAATTAAAAGTTGTTTAATGCTTATAATACACCAGGACAGTTCTTTCTCCTTGAATCTGAAAACTCGAAACCACTTAAAAAAAAACTGACAGACTATTTTCTTGGGAATTTTATTTATGATTCTAGTTTCTCAACTTTTCTATTTAATTTTTACTACACTTAGAAATCAATCAACTACTAAAAATCACACGAAGTAGTAGTTTCCAAATGCGTCTGTTCATGTGTTTTAATATGACCTGTGAGTCAAAATAATTTTAAAAAAGGGTAGGATTCTTGCATTTTTGAAAACCACAGTGTTAAAATGTTCTCCATTTCTTATTTGATACAAATACAATTAATACTTATACTTAATTATTAATAAAGGAAGCCTGGGGTACATCTGGATTTTTTAATTTTCCTTCACTTTTTTGGGCCAACATTTTGCCCCACCATCTTTCCAGCCATGGTCTTTAGTGCTTATCTTAGCTATGTTCTCAAATACTCTGACCATACCAAAACAGAATGCATAGTTTTAATTAGTTGAGACTGCTTTCAGTTCATAGCACAACTTATAATTATCACACAAAATATTAATAATATAGTACGTGAAATTTGAAACAGAAATGCAATCATTTGATTAAAATACTGTAGAGAATAAACGGAAGAGGTAGAATTCAAACATGGATCCCATAAAATGGAACCTGGAAAATGGGTGTTTGCTTGCCTGAGTAAGGCAAAGCATAAACACAATGATAATATAGGATGGATACAAGAAGACAGAGGGGTGGAGCTCTTGCAAATGGGAACAGGTCAAACAGACTAAAGGCAAGAGATGAAGGAGAGAGGAAGAGGACGTAGGTAGCATAAAGATAGGCCAAGCACAGGGACCTAATAACCTCAGTGACTGTGAACATTACATGCCAGAACATGAAGTTAAGAATAACAACATCAACAAGAATGCAAATGTGGAAAAGGGAAGTGCATTAGGAAGCAGAGAGGGAAGAGGGAATGGGAACGGGAGGGAAAGGGGAATAAAACAGAAACAAACTATGTTAGGTAATGTTCCCATTTCCAGCGTGTTTGTAAGTTTATTGTCCTCCGACATGTACAAATTGTTTAAAGTTCCTTGAATTCTGAGTTTTCCCATTCCTTTGCTAACATTGAAGTATTATAGTTTCCTCCCTTAAAATGAAAATGTCATATTTAAATTATTTTCCTTGTCATTTTAAGGGTTATATATGAAAAATTCATAATTTCAAACCTCTTGTCTATAAAAGTAGGTTTCTTTCTTTTTATTTTGGGAATACATGCCTTCAGAGATCATGCAAAAGAAATATATATGACAGAGATTCTTTCCAACTTCCAACTTGTAATCATCAGGGCTTTATGTGGAATAAGACTTTAAAATACTAAAATTCTCCATCCAGTTGAATAGTTTACTTAGAGTCATCACATAACAATTTTTTCCAATCATTATTTTATTCTTGCTTTGATCATATAAAATTGGAATACAGAATTTACTTCCTTACTCTAATCCAATCACTAGGTTGATGTATACGTTGAAGTAATTAAAGAGGCCTGAGTTGAATTTTAAAGAAATTATACAAAAAAAAAAAAAAAAAAAAAAATCATGACTATTTTGGATGACAAAACCAATTCGACAAGGGAAAGGAACATTGTTTCATGAAGTTATTTTGTGTGTTCTTTGAGAAAAAGACTTTGTAGCCAGAACTCACTCATGTATTTGAAATTGCATCTTCTTTCTCCCTTCAGGTATCTCTCCATAGGTGCCAACTGTAATATATCAGTCGCTGAACGGCTCACTGACCTCGAGTGTTCTTGCTTAGACTCAGCTAAACTATTAGGGAGGCTGCTGAGATTCCACTCCTGTGCAAAAGACTGGTCCTGGAAGATAATGTAAATTTGGTTGCTTTTCAACTCCTCTTTTCTCCTTCTTTCAACAGAGGACTGCCATTAAGTGGTCCAGTAGTAGCAAGTGAATCAGAAAGTTAACAACCATTAGTAGACTATAAAGCAAAGAGGGCGGTTTATTATTCAAATGAACAAATCTTTATCACTTATGTGAATCAACTAAAGATCCCAGAGAAAGTAGAGTGTGTTGTTTCTGCAAGAAAACATAGTGACACAATCAAGAATGTTCTCTTTGAACTCATTTCTTACACCTTGTTGCTGTTAGAGAAAAGGTAACAGAATTTCTTGGGCTTTTGTGCCATACTTATTCTCTATATAGCACTCACATGTGTTGATTACAAAGTATTTCAAAGCACTGGAAGATTTAACTTCTCTGTCCTCTTTGCAAGTAGCTCTGAAATAAGACTTGCTTTAGAAGTGGCATATCTCCTCCCTGGTGGAAAACGCAAGAACCGAAGGGCACCTTCTTCACATTTTTCCCGCTGCGCAATAAATGTTGTTGGAAAGGTGGAAATGTGTGTTAAAATAGAACCTCTGATATCCTAGATTCTAGAGCAGCTAGGAGCAAAACCCTATCTAAGATACAGGTATGTAAGAAGTGTGTTTTTGTTACATTCTTGCACTCAGATTTCTTTCCCATGCTTCAGTGTAACTTACTGCCTTGACAGATACAATGTGTTCACCAGAGTATGAACAAAAAAAAAAAAAACAAAAACAAAAAAACGCTGAAGAGTCCCGAAAATGCACTGAAACTCTACTGGATCATAGTGCTGTACGTGCATCAGACTTCATTTATGTTAAGTTAAATCTAGGGACACTGGCTGTTGCTCCTAGCAACTTGCTTCTTATTAAACACTCAGATAATATTATGAACACAAAGCATGCTTGCTAATCAGAAAATCAGACAGTCTATTAAATATTCATGATGCTATTGTCTTCCAAGTCACCACATACCTCTGAGCTTTTTTTTTTTTTTTTTTTTTTGCTTCTACTTTTTCATGGAAATTTTCGTAAAACTATAACTTGCACACCTCGCTCAAGCAGCACTGCTATTTTGATAATTTTGATGAGGCCATTAATTCTGACTCTATTTCCTAGACTCTAACCTCCTTATGACCTTGGTTGTCTCATCTCTAGTAGTTCTTTTGCCAAAATAGGTCTCTCTTATTTTCTCAGTACTTTTTTTTTTTTAATAAAAAATAAATGCAGTTTTAAAAGTGCTGGTTCTGGAGTCAAGTGGGTGGAGTCCAAATGTGGACTCTGCTATTTCCAAATGTTAGAGACTGAACAGTTTCATTGAACTTTCAGATGAGAGCAAGGAAAAGTACTTTCAATTTACAGGAAGTTCAAGATACAGATTAAATGAAATAATCAACACCAATAGTTTTACTCACTAAGTGTTTTACAATTATCATCTATGCCAAATCCTTAGAATAAATAATGTTCACTGCTATGTCTTCCCACTGCCTTCGGGGAGAACCTCAATCTGATAATCACCACAACTGCATTTACCAACTAACTTGTCTCATAAAATTTAAGAATGAGCCCTTCAGTGATAATCAATGGGATTCTTCAAGTCTACCTCACAGCCCTAGGACAGGCTAGATGAGAAAACTTTTGAACCTTAGTTCCTCTGATGAGAATATATGTTTAGGATGATTCCATTCAAAAAAAAATTTGGTCAAAGGAACCTGGCATTCACTGCCACAGTCTTATTTAAAGAAAGTAATGTATCATTCCAAAAGGACAAATTTTATTTTTTACCAGTTTTATTTTGTTTCTAAGTCATTATTTATAATTTTATTTTTTTTAATTTCTTGATATGGCATCTATTTTGCTCAGTTAAACATCATTCAAATTTCTAATTTGGAATGAATTATAACAAAATTTCTAGGACTGATTTTTCACTGATCTTATAAATTTGCTTCAAAGAATGTTTTGTTTAATACTCCTATAGATTAGACATTCAGGAAATATTTTTATTGCTTTATCCAGATGTTGAGGTTTCTATCAATAATATAAAGTGATTCTAAAATGAGAAGAATAGGAAATATTTTCAAAACACAGGAATCTTATATAAATTGTAGAAGTACTTTGTGAGAAAGAACACTTTAATTTAACAAATACATTTAAAAACAAATCTAATTTCAATTCAGAGGAAAATTATAATGGAGTTACACAGTCTCATGTCACAGCAATGGCGACAATGTTAGATTGTTGATCTGTCTCTTATACATTTGATTATCTTTTCATGAAAGAAATGGGGATATGATAAGTGGCAAAATCCACCTGAAGTAAACGCATGTACTAGAATGTTTTTTAATCCAACAGGTGAAATGCTTGGAAGGATTTAGGTTATAATCACTGTGATAAAAACTTGGAAAGTTGTGATCATTGGCAGTTCATTGATTCAGAGATTATGATAGAATCCCATCAATTAGCATAATCACATACAATGTGTGCTCTAAATTCAGGCTTGCATTTAAACAGAATTTTATAGAGAAGTGTCTGAGGTTCTGTTTGTTCATGTGTTTGTTTTAGTTTCCAAGCTACTGAGCCAAGATTAACTGAAAAGCAACAGACAAATATCTATGCTAGGTGGCTATTGTGGCTGTCTGATTTTTTATCAATGCGGAGAGATGGAGATTATTTTTGCAAAAATGTTTCTAGTACAAGAAACTTTTATGTGTGGTTTTGGGAAAACCTTCTTATTTTACATAGAGACCCAAAGCGCCACACTTCTAGAAGGATTAAGGGATACTAAACTCTCATTTCACAAACTACAGATCGTTCCTGACTAATCTAGAACATTGTAGATTTAGCCTAATTCTCAACCATGGATTAAAGACTTCTGTTCATGTTTTAGTATATTTGGGTATTAAATATAAGCAAATAAAAATTTGAATAAATATTGATATCTTAGACTACATTTTTTTCTAATTATAGCTTTTCAATCTTAATCAAAACTAAATAAGGAAGAAGACCAAGTGTCTTGGTCAGTTATAGTCACAACAATGATCCCTGCTATCAAATTCTGTTTTGGTTAATTTGCTCTCATTGCTGAGACAAAACACTGTATGCACAAAATTAAGGAAGAAAAGGTTTATTTAGTTTAAAGTTTGTGGAGGTCTCAGTTCATCTCAGATGTCTCCAAGGCAGTGTGTGACTGAAGGTCAATATGGCAGCTGCAGCAAGTACCAAAAACAGCAAGTGTAAAAGGGCAAAAGGCAGGAGCAAGTCACCTTCCTCCCTTATACTGAATATCAACTACTCAACTCCTGGGGGTTGCAGCACTTGCACCCCAATCCCAGTGCTAGACATTGAACCAATCACTAAAATCTAGACTCAGCTGCCTTTGAAAGACCTGTTCACAATGATTGCATGAGGCTTTGGACAACATGCAAACACAAACTATAACACCAGGCAACATGAGTAAGAGTCATTGTTCAGTCATTATTTTATGCTACTGATATGGTTTCCAACAGATAATATCTATAGGGTTTCCAAAAGTAGAAATATACAGAAACTGAAACAACTAGGTTTACTATCCCTGTAAAGTAAAATAAAATAAAATAAAATAATAAAATAAAATAGCAAAGCAGGTCTTAGGGAGCTGTAAACTTCATTTAAAATTGCTTGCCAGATTGTGCAAAGAACTAAATAGGATTTCTACAACTCTAATCTGAAATAAGATCCACACTTTTGTGGATATTATTAATCAAATGTGTAACATTTGATTAAAAATAATAGATTAACCTGATGAGGATTTAGCAAAATGGAATGTAAGTCTGGTAAAATCTCTAAAAGTTAAAAAAAGGAAGACATGCACTAAAAAAAGGTGTTAAGAGAAAAAATTATGTAGCAGAAAAATCAAATCTATTTGGAATGCTAAAGTAACAAGAGAGAGGGAAGAGAAATAAGAAACAATATATGAAGAGGAAACATCTGACAAAATGTATTAAACAAATCAAAGTGCAGTTTTACCTTTGGTGGGGAAAAAAAAAAAGTCTAACAGCCTTAGTTCAAAGTAGGTGAGGTTTATTTCGGCTTCCAGTTTGAGAGGGTTCAGTTTACAATTTGCTGGCTCCAAACAAAAGCATTGTGGGTAAAGAGCACTGTGGAGCCAAATTGCTTGTGTCACAATATCAGGCAAGCAGGGCAGGGAAAGATCACCTGAAAGAGACATAACCATCAAAGACATGTCCTGAAGGACCCACCTCCTCCTACTGGGCCACACCTCCAGTAGGACATTCATCTCTGACAAGTACAGTACCCCGGGATTCAGTCACTTCTCCAGGAGTCTCTTGATCCATCCAAGTTGACAGTTAAGACCAACTGCCAATGCAGACCCAAGAAACCAGGTGAAAATCTAAGCAAATAATAAATACCAGGGGCAACAAGTAAAAAGAGACTACACACATAAACATCACTGAAACACTGTAGAGTGTCTAAGAAAAGAAGACTTTTAAAAAATGAGTTTTTTAAATACTTTAAAATGAGTTTAAAAAATATCTTTAAGAGATATTTAGACTGTCAAAGAACTTCTACACAGAGAAAATAGAACACAGATTCGCATGCTGAACATGATTGATTACTTTCTCTAATATCAGGTAAGATATTCAAAAGCAAAAGTGGAAACAATAGTTAACAGAACTGAACCACACAAAGAAATTTTCATAAAGAATACAAAAGTTGTTCTTCAAGAGGAAGGAAAACGACATCACCTGGAAATTCAGGGATGGAGAATGAAATCAATAGCAGTGAAAATATAAATAGCAATGCATATTTATAAGCATACAAACATATACATGTATGTGCATATACTAGAGATCATCAAAATACCTATACAGTGAATGATTAATTTTTTTAAAGTATGACACTAATGGACACAATGCCATTAATTTCCCTCAAAATATTTTCCTTTGCTCTGAACACACTGATCTTACTGTTTTTGCCATTTTCTAAAGCGGTTCTGGAAGTCTTTTTTAGTACCTTTATAAAGTGTCATCAAAACGATTAATATTGCTGTGAAGTACGATCTAGTGTATCCTCAATTATGCTACTTAACAGAGGGAATACTTTCTAATTGAATCTAGGAAGCCAGTGTTGCCTTATTAGCCAAACCAGCCAAAAACATTATTTGTAATGAAAACCATACAGAATGTTTATCATGGAAATATTTGGAAAATCTTAAGCAAAATGTTAACAAACTTCAATACTATATTAAAAAACTAACCACCATGGTGAAGGAGGATTATTTCATTTATGGAAGGCTGGCTCAACATTCAAAAATCAATTAACATAATCCATCACATCTGTTAATGAGATGTGACTAAAGTTTAACGATGTGGACACACTAAAGCAGAAAATCACAGTCATATTTCTAGCACATTTGATAAAATCTAATATTCCTTAATAATAAAGTCAATAAAATAAGAATAAAGAATTCCCTAAACTTCTTTGAATAAGTATTAAAAAAACTACAGATGATATAAATTCAGTATCACTTATACAGATGCTTGGTACCACAGGGTTTCTGATTTTGGAATATTTTATGTAATGAAATATCTCTGGACCC
Organism: Cavia porcellus; assembly: GCF_034190915.1. Lineage (NCBI taxonomy): Eukaryota > Metazoa > Chordata > Mammalia > Rodentia > Caviidae > Cavia > Cavia porcellus. The sequence goes on from NW_026947501.1 coordinate 34,511,723, forward strand.
AAAGATACAATTCATTTATTCTTCTTGTAGACCTTGTATAATGTCCTATGAATGATAGTTTGGGGGGCATTCTAAGTTATTTGTTTACCTTCATACTGAAGGTTGAATTCAAGGCTTTCACACTGAGTTACACCTTCAACCATTTTAAAATTACTATTATTATTATTATTATTTTAAAGTTTTGAGATGGGGTCTCAGAAACTTACTAAACTACACAGGCTGATCATCAAGTTGAGATCCTCTTGGTACAACCTCCTACTGTTCTGGTATTATAAGTACATGTGGCCATGCCTGGTTTTTAAAAGTGTTTTGGTAATATTTTTATAATAGTATGCATGATACTAAATTTATTTGAACTGGACCAGCAGGAAGCAGAAATGTCAATATCTTAGGCACCCATGTGAACAAAATTATGTTCTTCCACATCACCATTATTCCTGACTGAATCTCCGTGCTACTAAGCAATGATTTATTCATACAGATTCAATGATAAATGTTTAATAGAAAGTCATGCTTATTGAACAGTAATAGCAATAAGTTATTACAATCAAACATCTTGAATTTAGGTTAACTAAGCATCTTGTTAGTGCCATAAGTATGCTGCTATAAAACATTAACCAACCCAAAAGGCAAATACTAAAAAAAAACCAGCTGTCCTATTGGCTACAATATTGTGTTTTATTTAAAGATTATTATATTATATGGTTTTTTATTTAAGTGGGAAGAGCAGAAGCAAATGGACAAAGGATGTAGGTTTTCTATGGAAGAGGTGACAGGCAATCTAGATGGCTTTGAAAAAGATTTCCTACAGGAATATTCACTTCATTCACAATGACTGTGGCCTTTGAAATCCCTCTTTGGTTTTATGCACTATAACTATTTCATGTTCTTTCTGTGTGAAATCTGTTCTCATCCTTCAAAAGTCCCATCACACATTTTCACTGTCATCTGTAGGCAATTATTTTGGAGCTCTTACACCACCTTCCTTGGCAATCCTGACTCCTATATGGTCACCAAGATTCAGAACCACTTCAGTCATTTCTCTATCAGTCAGTGAAGTAGCTACAGTCTTGTTAATGTTAAAAATTTTAATATCTATTTCTTTTAGCTTATCAATATAATCCAAAGGTATGTAGATTTTTATGTGTATAAACTGGTCTGATCTCATGTACTTTCTTCACTGGACATACTGACCCTTTCAAAGTCACCCTTACCTTGTTCACCATCAGTCACAGGTCAGGTCAAAGATAGTGCTGTGTGGAAGCATCTGGCTTTAGTTCCTCTGCTCTATGCCTCATTAACAGCATCTCAAACATTCTTTATACTAAACTACTATTAAAAATCTTCTACTTCTGTTGACTGCTATCAAACTGTTTGAGAATGTGGTTTTGTTTTTATTTATTTTGGAACTAGGAACCCAACTCAGGACCTCACACTTGCCAAGCAGGTTCCATGCCACTGAGTCATACTAAGGACACTATATTTATTTTTCATTGATCTAATGACACTTTTGCTGTACTAATACATGAATGAGTTGGTAGATTCTCAATAAATTCACATTTCAGGAAAATTAAATGATTTAACATTATTTTTGATGAGAATTTTAGGTAGCAAGCAAACAGACCAGTTGAAAAGAACAAAAATTGGTCATCATCAAGTACACCTTCCCTGCTATAAACATGAATAATTTATACAAAATCACTTTTGAAAGAAATTCAAGGCTGGGGATTTAGTTTAGCGGCACAAGTGGCTACCTAGCAGTAGGTCAGGTGTTTGATGCCTGGTAGCAAAAAAAAAAAAAAAAAAAAAAAAAAAAAAAAAAAAAAGGAAAAAGAAAAAAAATGAGCCTGGTGATCTGTTAATATAATACAGGACTATATAATAAGTAATCACTTGTTTTATAATAGCAAGGACACAATCTTTTGTGTAGTCTAGAAAATTAACACTCATTTTTAAAAATTTTTATTTAAAGAAAGACTAAACAAAACAGAAAAAAGGGTAGAAACGCTACATACTTTCATTTTTTTTAAATTTTATTTTATTTAAAAGGGAAAAGAGAAAAAAAAACAAAACAAAGAGTGTAAGGGTACAATTAATACATAACTACAAAAAAAAAAAACAGTAAGTAATCACCAGTTAATAGATTACACACATTATCATCTTAGAGATAGTTGTTCAAGTCACGGATCAAAGCATACAAAGTAGACATTCAAACAGTGAGACTGAAAACAGTTGTGTTCAATGATCCAATCAAAATCATTAATATGGTCATCAATTTAACACACCTAAACACACTTGCAGTTGTATCCTTTAGAGCACTTTTTTTCCCTCTCTTTATTACAACAAAATTTACCCATTTTGTGTTTTATTACTCCCCTAGTTCTTAGTACTTTTTTTTCCTTTGGAAGAGAATAAAATGAAATATGACAAAACAAAGCTGTCAGTCAAAACCAAGGATAGACATAGCACATGATGTAAAAACAGAGTATAAGGTTATCAACAATGGTTAACATAATGCCTCTTGCTTCCTTAAGAAGAATTGTCTATCTCATTAGGTATTATAAAGTTGAACAAAAAACAGTAGAGAACAAGACCAATAAAACCTAAGCACTGTAAATATTACAGGACTTCAAAAGAGGATAATAGTCAAACCAGAATGGGCATCATAGTGAATCTTATTGCCTTCAAAGCAGTTGCGCATACCCTCAGTCTTGATACTATCATACAGAATGGAACAAAGTCTAATCAGTCAAAACAAGATAGTGTGAGTATTACAGGACTTCAGATCAAGTTAATAGGAAATCAAAAAAGTTACTATAATATATCCTGCTTTTTGTTTATTTTTCTCCTTAATTAACAAAGTAAAAAAATAATTAAATAGTTTTTTTTAATGAATAAGGGAGAGATTGACATAAAAGAGGACATAACAACATAACAATACAGGTCAAAGCATGACAGTTTCAGCAACCTACTGCTTCAGCACCAAATAACCCGACTTATAGTAGTTACCATAGTGTCTTTTTCCTTGAAATATTTGAATATAATTTCATATACTATAGCATTAAACATATCAAGACAGTGTAAAACCATTCAAGTGGATGAAAGCATTGTAGAGTATTTAGAACCAGCTAACAGAAAATGAACAATGGTTTCGATATTATCTCTTTGCCTATAACAATTTTTGTTTATCTATCACATATAATAAAATCACAACATGATAAAGCCAATGGTGAGACAAGAGCGATAGTTTGGTGGGGCTTCAAAACAAGATTGCATTAAATCAGGACTAGCTATTATGATGTCTTGTTTTCTTCAAAATAACTGTTCATTTCATCACAGGCAATAATATCAAGCAGCCCAAAATAAAGCTATTGCAATTAATAAGTGAAACCTTTATGAGGCTTCAAGGCCACACAATGGGGAGTCATGATTACTACATACTTTAATATATTTGAATCATTTCCTACACTAGGGAAACTATTCGGTATTCACACATGCGAGTTTGATTTATTTCACTTATGAATACAGTTTGAAGATGCACCCATTTATTGATAAATATCTGAATGTGATCCTCCTTTATAGCAGAAATACAACAATTTTTTATCCACTCCTCAGTTGATGGACACTTGAGTTGTTTCCAAGATCTGGCAATTACAAATTGTGCTGCTATAAACATAGGTGCGCATGTATCACTGTGGTATGACGCTTTCAGTTCTTCTGGGAATATGCCTAGAAGTGGAACAGCTGGAACAAATGGGACTTCCAATCCTAGCTTTTTGAGAAATCTCCAGACTGACCTCCACAAAAGTTGTACCAGTCTACACTCCCACCAACAGTGCAGGACAGTTCCTTTTTCCCCACTGTCTCTCCAGCATTTGTGTTGTTGGTTTTCTTAATACTGGCCGTTCTTTCAGGAGTGAGATGAAATCTCAGTGTGTTTTTAATTTGCATTTCCCTAATGACCAATGATGATGAATATTTTTTCATGTATTTATTTGCCATTTGTATTTCTTCATCTGAGAAGTGCGTATTCATTTCAGATGCCCATTTTTGGATTGGATCCTTGAATTTTGGGGGTCTGAGTTTTTTTAATTCTTTATATGTTTTAGACAAAAGTCCCTTGTGTGAGGGGGAGTTCACTAAGATCTTTTACCAGTTTGCAGGCTTTCTTTTCACTATGCTGGAGATTTTTTTTGACATGCAGAAACTTCTTAATAAGAGGTGGTCCCAGTTATTGATTCTGGGAATTATTTCCCATGCGGTTTGGGTCCTGTTCATGAATTTTCTACCTACCCCTATGTCTTCAAGGTTTCTACCCAATTTGTCTTCCAATAGATTTAGTTTTTCCATTTTAAAATTCAGATCTTTGATCCATTTAGATTTTAATTTAGTACATTGTGATAGGCATGGGTCTAGTTTTAGTTTTTGGCAAATGGAGAGCCAGGTTTTCCCAACACCATTTATTAAAGAGACTGCCGTTCTTCCAGTGAACCTGCTTGGCTCCTTTATCAAAGATAATGTGGTTGAGTGGGTTTGTAGTTGTGGTTGTATCTTCTAATGTATTCCATTGATCTTCAGCTCTGTTTAGATTCCAGTACAATGTTGATTTTACTACTGTTGCTTTGTAGTATAACTTCAAGTCAGGGATTGTGATGCCTCCTGCTTTGCCTTTGCTGCTTAGAATTGCCTTTGCTATTCTAGGTCTCTTCTGGTCCAGATGAATTTTAGGAGTGATTTCTCTATATCTATAAGGTATGTTGATGATATTTATATTGAGATTGCATTGAATCTGTATAGCAGTTTTGGGAGAATGGCCATTTTCACAATGTTTGTTGTTCCTATCCATGAGCAAGGGATGTCTTTCCATTTTCTGAGATCATCTTCAATTTCTTTATCCAGTGGATTATAATTTTCCCTGTGTAGATCTATCCCTTCTTTCGTAAGAGTAACTCCTAAATATTTCATTTTTTTTCTTGCTTGCTAGTGTGAAAGTGTAGCTTCTCTTATTTCTCTCTCTCTGTGATTTTTTTTTTAGTGTAATGGAATGCTATTGATTTCTCAGTATTGATTTTGTATCCAGCTACATTACTGAATTTATTTATTATATCTAAGAGTCTTTCAATGGAGTTTTGGATATGTTCTATGTAGAGTATCATGTCATCTGCAAACAATGATAACTTCACTTCTTCTTTTCCTATCTTTACCCATTTTATTTTTTCTCTGTTGTCTAATTGCTCTGGCTAGTACTTCCAGTACTATATTAAAAAGGAGTGGTGATAAAGGACATCCTCATCTTGTGCCTGATTTTAAAGTGAAGGCTTTCAATTTTTGGCCATTTAGTATGATACTGGCCATTGGTTTGTCATAGATGGCCTTTATTATATTGAGCTAAAGACCATGTATTCCAATATCTGTAAATTTCTTATCATGAATGAATGTTGGACCTTATCGAAGGCTTTTTCTGCATCTATAGAAATGATCATGTGATTCTTACTCTTGGCTTTATTGATACGGTGGATTACATTTATTGATTTACGTATGTTGAACCATCCCTGCATGCCTGGGATGAATCCCACTTGGTCATGGTATATAATCCTTTTGATGATTTGCTGCATCCTATTTTCCAATATTTTATTGAGGATTTTTGCATCTGTGTTCATTAGGGATGTTGGTCTACAGTTCCCTTTTTTCGTTGGGTCGTTCTCAGGTTTTGGTACTAGAGTAATATTTGCTTCCAGGAATTACTTAGGAAGGATTACTTCCCTTTCAATTTCATTGATTACTTTGCGGAGTGCTTACATTAGGTCTTCTTTGTATTTCTTGTAGAATTCTGCAGTGAATCATCTGGGCCTGTGCTTTTCTTTGAAGGTAAGGACTTAATTACATTTTCAATTTCATTGATAGAGATTGGGTTATTCAGCAGTTTTACATCCTCTTGATCTAGCTTTGGAACTTCATATGTTTGTAAGAATCTGTATTACTTCTGTGTTATCAAACGTTTGAGAGTAGAGGTTTTTGAAATGGGTGTTGACGATCTTCTGTATTTTGATAGAGTCTGTAGTGATTTCACCTTTTTCATTTCTCATTGCATGAATTTGAGCTCTTTCTTCCATTTTTAAAATAAGGTTGGCTAGGGACATCAATTTTATGTATTCTGTCAAAGAACCAACTTTATGATTAGTTGATTCTTTGGATTGTTTTCTTAGTCTCTGTTGCATTGATTTCTGTTCTGATTTTTATAATTTCCTCTCTTCTTTTGGCTTTTGGCTTGACTTGCTCTTCTTTTCTAGCTGTTTCAGGTGTAGCATCAGGTTGGTTTGTGTATTCGTTCTGTTTTCCTGATGTGGGAATTCAGTGCAATAAATTTTCCTCTGAGGACAGCTTTCATTGCATCCCAAAGATTCCGGTAAGTTGTATCTGTATTTTTACTTTCTTGTAGGTATTGTTTAATTTCTTATTTAATTTCCTCTGTGACGCACTGATTACTCATTCAGTTTCCATGTGTTTGTGGGATTTTTGCAGTATCTTTTATCATTACTTTCTAATTTCAATGTGCTATGATCCGATAACTTACAAGGGATGATTTCAACTGCTTTGCATTTGTTTAAATATGTTCTGTGAGCTAACATATGGTCTATTTTAGAGAATGACCCATGTACTGCTGAGAAGAATGTGTATTCTGATGTTGGGTGGAACATTCTGATTATCAAGTCCATTTGTTCACAGGTGTGATTCAGTTCTATTGTTTCTTTGCTGCTTTTCTGTCTGGTTGATCTGTCCCTTGGTGTCAATGATGTATTAAGATCTCCTGTTACAATTGTATTACTGATAATTTGATATTTCATTTCTGATAATAGTTGTTTTATGTAACTGGGTGCTCTGGAATTTGGTGCATATATATTTAAGATAGTTATGTCTTCCTATTGGAGTTTCCCCCTAACAAATATACAGTGACCTTCTTTGTCTTTTCTGATCTTGGCTAAAGTTCACATTGTCTGCAAACAGAATGGCTACTCCTGCTTTTTTGTTGATTCCTGTTGCATGAAGTATTGTTTTCCTTCCTTTGACTTTCAGTCTGTGAGTATACTTCTGGGTTAGATGGGTTTCCTGTAAACAGCATATGGCTGGATTTTGTTTCATGAACCATTCTGCCAGTCTGTTTCTTTTGATTGGTGCATTTAGACCATTTACATTAATAGTTATAACAGTTATATGCTGGTTTATTGTTGACATGTTATTGTTCTGCTGTTGCATCTTTATCTTTCTGTTCTGTTTAATTATCTGCTTTGCTTAGTGGTTTTTTCCTTTGTGTATCTAAATTGTCTCTCAATATTTTTTGCAGGCTTGGCTTGGTGTTCATGAAGTTCTTCAGCTATTCTTTGTCATGGAAATATCTTATTTCACCACCAATTTTGAATGATTGTTTTGCAGGTTACATCAATCTAAGTTGGAAATCATTTTGCTTTAGGATCTGGAATACTTCACTCCATACTCTTCTTGATTTTATTGTTTGTGCTGAGAAGTCTGTTGTGATTCTGATAGTTTTTCCTTTATAAGTGATCTGTCTTTTCTCTCTGACAGCTTTTAATAATCTATACTTGTGTTAGATTTCTGGGATGGTGATTATTATATGTCTGGGTGTGGTTTTATTTTGCTTATGACTATTTGGAGTTCTACAGGCTTTACTGAACCTGATGTTGGTTTCTGATCTCATGCTTGGGAAATTTTCAGCTATTACTTCTCTAAATATCCTCTTGATGTCCTTTATGTTGTCCCCTTGTTTTTCATTAATCCCTATCAATCTTATGTTGTTTTTCTTTGCGTCATCTTGAAGTTGTTAAATTGTTATTTCGTGATTCCTTGTTATTTTTAAAAGATCTGTCCTTTCCTAAAATTCTATCTTCACTTTCATTAAGGTAGTTTTTACAGCTTTAAGTGGAGTTTTTTTATTTCCTGTATATCTCTGTGCATCTGCTTTATGTATTCTGTTTGTTTCTTATATTGCTCATCTAGGGATTATATCTTTTTGTTTAGTTCCTTCAGTGTTTTAACTGTGTTTTCTTTAGAGATATTCAGCATCTCTTTCATTTCTTTTATCATTTCTTCTTTTACCTGGGAGATTATTTCTAGTTTGAATTCCTTTAAAGCTTTCCAGAGTTGCTTGTTTATTTCAGTAGCTATTATGTCTGATATTTGAGGTGTATGGCATATATTTTCTTCTATATACATCGCTCCTAGGGTTTCTTGAGATGAACTGGAAGTTTGAGGTTGTAATTTTGTCTTTCATTTTGTCATTTTCCTATATTTCTGTCGTTCAAGTGTTATTCAAAAGCTTCCTCAAGATCTGTTGGAAATCCACTTGTATGTTTGCATCTCCTGGGACTCTGGCACCCAGTTCCCCCAGGCCACTGGGCCTCTGGAACATGTGGCACTCCTCTGCCTGCTTAGAACTCCCCAGTCCCAGATAGCCTGGGCTCCAGGGACAGTGTGAGCCAGCCTGCTTTTGTGGAACTCCACAGTTCTCTGAGTGCAGCCAGAATCGGTTTGGATGTAGGAGCATCTTATCTGCCTATCTACTTCACTGCACCTGGAAGGCTTGAGGGTCCCAAACAGGCTGGGCTTGGGGGAGAGTTCGCTGGGCATTTACCACAGTTTGCAGGGCCTCTGGATCTGATGGTGCTTGCCTGCTTGCTTAGAAATCCACAGTCCTCCAGACACACGGGGAGGTGGATGCAGGCACCCCAGACCTGCCCAGTGGTTCCCCTGCACCCAGATGGTGCGAGGGTCCCAAATAGGCTGGGCTCAGGGCACAGTGTGCACCTGCCTGCTTGCTTGAAACTCCAGTTCTATGAGCACAGCCTGAAGTGAAATGTTACATTCTTTCAAAGAAAAACAATAAACAGTAAGAAATCACTAGTTAATGATTACATATTGTCTTTTTACACAGTTATTCAAGTTACAAAAGTGAATCATACAAAGTGGGGATTCAAACAGCAAGACTCCAAACTGTTCTGTTCAACTATCCAACAAAAATTTAATGATATGGTTATCAATCCTATACACTTAAACATACATGCAGTTGTCCATACCTTCATTTATGTTAAGATTAAACAAACCAAATCAGACTAAAATCTTTCTGATCAAAGAATAATAGTATTTCTGGATTTCACATCATGACACCATGGAATCAGCACTGGGTACTGTAGTGTCTCTTTTTCTTCACAGTAGTTGTTCATTGCATCAAGCATTATAAGATCAGTTCCCATAAGCTGTTTATAGGTTCTGTGCATGCATGAGTCTAAACATGTATTTCTATCCTTTCTATATTAGATTGAGAAACAAAGCAAGACAAAACAAAATTTTACCTATAAACACATGAAACAAAAAGTTATATAAAACCACAGTACACAATATGCTACAATGGTTAATGTGCTGCCTCTTATTTCTTCAATAGAATTGTCTATATCATCAGACTTAGTACAATTGAATGTAGCAGTATATAACAATATTAATAAAAACAAAACTTTGTAGATAGTGTAAAACTTCAAAAACAGGTAATAATCAAATCAGAATTGGTATCATAGTGAGTCTTGTCACTTCAGTGTACTTGCCTATACACTCAGACTTGACACTATCAATCATAAGAGTTTTGAATAAAATCCGTCAACACCAAACAACAATCAAACAAACCAGATTTAACTAAGATCAGTCATGGTAAAATAGTATAAGTTTTGCAGGGTTCCAGATTCAGTTAGTAGAAGATTAAGGATGATTAGTGTATTATATCCTGATATTTTTGGTATAGCTGTCTGTGCCCTCAGATCTAGTGCAAGTAGACAAACTGAGACAGAATATAATCTATCTAAGTAGAGCAGTGTAGGTAATATGGGTTTTAAACCCTGATACACTATTAACAATATCCTCTGCCTTTTTAAAAAGACTATTCCTCCCCTTCACTCCTCCAGGGTGTACAGTGCATTTTTGAGTCTCAGCACCTCCCTCAGTTTTTGGATTGGGGGCAACCTTCTATTTACCTAAATGGTTCTGAATCTCTCCCTCCTTGACTTGATCTCAAGTTGTGTTCATTTACCCATTAAAGCCTGTCTTTCCAACCTATCTGCAGGTGCAAGTTGCTCCTATTACTTTCTGGTTCCCTGTCACATGCAGCATTGTTTTCTCATATTTTATTTTCAGTCCTTAAACCCTTTTTCAGATTAATTATATTTTCTATAAAGAGCCTCTTTGTGCACCATACCTCCTGATCTACTCTGCCTGTGCTTCTCTCTTTTCTTTCTTTCTTTTTTTTAGTATTTCAAGGCCATCTATTTTAGAAATTATAGCCAATATTCTATGCCTCATTTCTGCTGTTCTTTTCTGCCATTAGTTGTCTGCTTTTCTCCTTCATTCCACTTTCTGCTCCATTCATAGAGGCCTCTCTGCTGCTGTTTCTGAAATCTTGGTATTTTTCTCTCTATCTAGAGTATCCTTTAGTATTTTCTGTAGGGTTGGATTGGTGATCGTGAATTCCCCAGTTCCTCTTTGTCTCGGAAGTATCTTGTTTCTCCATTAATTTCTACAGACAGTTTTTCAGGGTATATCAGTCTGGGCTGGAGGTTATTTTCTTTCAGGGCTTGAAATACTTTGCATCAAGCTCTTCTTTTTTTTTAATTTTATTTAAGGAGAAAAGGAAAAAAAAGCAGGGAAAGGGTACAAGTTGTACAGATTTACAGAAAAAAAATGAACAGTAGGAAATCACTAGTTAATGGATTACATATTGTCATCTTAGAAATAATTGTTCAAGTCACAAAATTAAAGCTTGTAAAGTGGACATTCCATCAATGATACTGCAAACAGTTCTGTTCATTGATCCAATAAAACTCTGTGATATCATTTTCTATCTTATACACTTAAATATACATGCAGTTATATAGTTTGGAGCACTTTCTTTTCTTCTCTTTTGTACCATGACTATTACACATTTTGGGTTTCATTGCTCCCACGGTTCTTATTACTTTTTTGGAAGAGAGTAAAACCAAATGTGACATAACAGAACAGAATCGGTCAAGTCAAAAGGGTGGACATAATAGATAATGTAAAAACATAATACAAGGTGATCAACAATGGTTACCATAATGCCTCCCGCTATCTCTAATAGAATTGCCTATATCGTTAGTTATAATACAATTGAATGAAACAGTAAAGAATAAAACCGACAAAACCAAAACATTGGAGACATTGTAGGTCTTCAAAAGTAGATAAAAGTCAACAAGAATGGGCGTCATAATGAATCTCATTATCTTCACAGCTGATGCCTAAACTTTCGAACCTGATACTATCCAGCAAAACAGAATAGGGGAACATCAGTTAAAAACCAGATGGTGAGAGTAATACAGGGCTTTAAATCAAGGTAATGAAAAGTCAAAGTGGGTTACTATAATATATCCTGCTATTTTTTCCCTTTAATTAAAAGGATAGAGATAAAAAAGTAAATAATGGAGTGGATATTGAGATAAAAGAGGGCATGACAGCGAAACAGTGCAGATCAAAACATAACCATTTAAGCAGAATAGTGTTTCACCACCAGATAATCCTAACCTAAAAGTAGTTACCATATTGTCTCTTTCTTTGAAATCCTTGAGTACAACTTCGTATACTGTAGCATTAAATATATCAAAACAATGTAAAACTATTCAAGAGAATTACAGCATTACAGAGTATTTAGAATCGACTAACAGAAAATGAACAATGGTTTCTGTATAATCTCCTTGTCTTTAAAAGATTTTTGCTTATACTATCGTACATAATAAAATCCAATAAGATACAGCCTATTTAGACCATTGGAGACAGAAGGACAAAAGCTAGATGAGACTTCAAAACAAGATGATACTAAATCAGTATTACCTATTAAGATGTCATTTTCTCCAAAATAGCTGTTCCTATCATCCAAGCTTCTCTGCCTCATTTCTGTTGAGCTCTTTTCCTGTCAGTAGCTGTCAGTTTGTCTTCTTCATTTTGTTCTCTGATCCATTCGTTGTGGCCTCTCTGCCATTATTTCTGGATTCTTTGTATTTTTCTTTTTTTAGAATATCTTGCAATACTTTCTGTAGAGTTGAATTGGTGGTTGCAAATTCCCCCAGTTCCTCTTTATCCTGGAAGCACCTTGTTTTTCCATCAATTTCCAGGGACAGTTGTGCAGGATATCTCAATCTTGGCTGGAGATTATTATCTTTCAAAGCTTGAATTATTTCCCCCCCACGCTCTTCATGATTTGATGGTTTGTGCAGAGAAATCTTCTGTAATTCTGATGGGTGTTCCCTTGTAAGTGGTCTGTTTCTTGTCTCTGACAGCTTTTAATATTCTGTTCTTGTATTGAATTTCTGGAATTTTTATTATTATATGCCTGGGTGTCGCTCTGTTTGGGTTGTAGGTAGCTGGGGTCCTGTATGCCTCATACATCTGAGTATCTTTACCTTTTGCTAAATTAGGAAAATTCTCCTGGATTATTTCTGTGAGTAGCTTTTGTAGTTCACTTGTTTGTGTCCCTACTTCTTCTTTTATGTTCTTAATCCTTAAGTTATGGATCCTCTTATCATCTTCTTGTCTTTGTATTATTGCTGTTTGTTTCTTTGTTATTTTTAAGAAGTTTTTCATTTCATTCTCCCATATTACAAGTCTGCCCTGTCTTCTTGATTTGATGGTCTGTGTCGAAAAGTCTGCCATGCTTTTAATGGGTTTTCCTTTATAGTTGACCTGTTTCTTTTCTCTGATGGCTTTTAATATTCTGTTCTTATATTGTATTTCTGAGATCTTGATTATTATATGTCTGGGTGTTGCTTTGATTTGGTTGTAGGTGGCTGGAGTTTTTTATGCCTCATACATCTGAATATCATTTCCTTTTCCTATGCTTGGGAAGTTTTCCTTAATTATTTCTGTGAATAACACTTTTTGTTCCTTTGTTTGTACCCCCTGCTTATTCAGTGACATTCTTTATTCTTAAGTTACAGATCCTCTTGCCATCTTCTAGCCTTTGAATTGTTACTGCATGTTTCCTTGTTTTTTAAAGAAATTTTTCCTTTCATGATCACACTTTGCAAACCTGTCTTCAAGTTTTGATAGTCTATCCTTAGTTTCTTTCAAACTGTTTTGCCAGCTTTCAATGGAGTTTTTGTTTTTTTTTTTTTTTGTAATTTCTTGGTAATCTCTTTGAACCTGCTTCATGTATTCTATGTTTTCTTTATATTTTTCATCGAATATTTCTCTCCCTTTTTTTGTATTCCTCCATTCTTCCATCTGTGTCTTCTTGAGATGTACTTAGCATTACTTTTATTAATCTACTTATATCTTGCTTTACTTGATTAAATATTTCACTTTTGAGCTTGGCTGTGAGGTCCTGAAGATATCTCTTTATGTCCAATGATTCCATGTCTGGTATTGCATGTTTGCTGCCCTCAATTTCTTTTTGTACTTACCTTTCTTGGATCAATGTTCTCAGAGTTGGAGGCTGGGGACGTTTTTGTTGCTTCCTCTTCTCATATTTTTTGTTTCTTCTGTACAGTTTTGTAGAGGAGGTCCTAGTTCCTTTCCTTGTTGCTTATGGTCCTTCTGAAGCACACTGGCTAAGTATTTCTGCCCATTCCAGTGTGCTATTGAGGTGCAAACAGGGGTGGCATATGTTAGCCCCTCCCTTCTAGGTCAGTCAACCTGCTGAAGTCTTCACTGCATTAGTGTGGACCATGTATAGGGGATTGGTTTGGGACAACTTACTGAGTCTCAGCCAGGGGTGTGACTAAGGCCAAGCATACCCCAATAGTCTCTTCTGGGAAGGAAACAACTAACTTAAGTCTTGTTATGCCTTACTCCTGCCTGTCCTGCCCAGTTCTAACATGTCATCCAGTAGGTCGCCAGTTTCCTGTGGGAGGGTCTTATTCCTAGCACTCACTGCTGGTCAATGCAGGTCCCTTGCTGGCTCCATTCTCTGTTAGGCTCACGGACCTCCAACTTCAGTGCAACTTCCCTTCAGTGTGACTGCGGTTCCAGGAAGTCGAACTGGTGCGAATTTGGGTGGCTAGATGTATCGTGGCCACGCAAGTTTGACAACTGCACTGCATAGTAGTGCATCTTTCCTAAAGGATCATTGGTTGAGGATGTGCAAACATCCAACAGTGTGTAAGATGCCAACCACAGTCCAGAACCATCATCAAATCCTGTACACCAGGAAATGGGTGTTCTAGTCACTAGACTGCTTGATGTCATAGTGGCAGTTAAAGGTATTCAGCAGCACTCAGTTTTGCTGAGAAAAGAGACCAGTAACCATTCAGTGCTCTACCACTCATGTGTGTACCTCCTTCTTAAACATGTCTGTCATCATAGAGACTTCTGACTGCATCAGTAAACAGCCAACATTTTATTTTTTAGTTTAAGCAGTGTCATTCTAGTTATCATATATGTTTATCCATCACTTTTAGCATAAGACCTCCACAGTTTACCATTTTATTACATGTGGTGCTTATTCTAACACCATACCCTTCTGTAAGACCCCTCATTCTTACACCTCTATGCAGTTTTTTGAAAAATTTGTATATTGGTACAGATACATATTTTTCTTTTTCATTAGTATAGCTCATATGGACACTTTCAGGTCTTTTTGTAATTTCCAAAAAATATTGTTACACCACAGATCAGAGAAAAAGAAAAATGGATATGATGAATAATGTATAAAGGTCTCACACCCCTTCCAGCAGGCTGAGGAACTTGCCACTGTTGAACCTGGCATGCACATATCACTTTATTATCCTTGGTAGGTGTGCTTCTGTGGGAATCCGGACAAATATAAAAATGATCTATCGATGTCAAAAAGAAATTTTCAGACATGAATAAAATGCCAAATATCTATGGTATTTGCACAAGTAAGTTATGCAAAATACATAATCTCATTAAAACTTATCAATACCCATGTACAAATATTTAAAATATAACATAAGTGTACTGACATCCAATAAAATAATATTAATAAGTATAATAATAATTATTTACAGACCCTTTTTCCCCTTTTATCCAATTTTTGTGTATGTTCAAAACTGTCCCTAATATTAGTATCTATTGTAGACAAAGATATGTATTTGAGGATTTGGCTGTGGTAGAAGAAGAAAATGTATAGGAGGTGCTTACTCAGTTCAGAGGTGCTGTAAGATACGCAGAAAAACTTCATTTGTTCTATAGCTCAGAAATAACTACATATTCCTCAAGAATGGAAGAAATTTCAAGTGTTTCTAACAAAGAAATGGTAAATGTCTGAGATGATGGTTGAAGATGACAATTACCCTGATCTCCTCAATGCACATTGTATGTATATATTGAAATGTCACATCATACATAATCTGTAAGGTTATAATGATTCATTAACATTCTATTATTATTATTATTATTGGTTTTTTTGAGGCAGGATCTCCTTATGTACTCTATAAGTAACTCTAAACTCACACTGTATCCCAGGCTGGCCTTAAACTTGAGTAGTCCTCTTGCCTCAGCTTCCTTGGAGTGCTGGGATTACTGAACTGAGTCACCATGCCCAGCTTTAGGCATTAACATTAAAAAATAAAGTACAAATTTAAAAAGTTGTTCATATAATCTCTTTTTAATCCTTCCAATCTTTTTTTAGGTATCATTAGATTCTCAATGGGTAAAAAATATTCTTTTAAAAGTCTGTTTCTTTTTCTGCTCCTTCCACTTTCCTTACCAGAAATTCTCCATGTTACAGACTTCATGAAATTCATAAAATGAAATAACAAGACTGTTATATCTAAGAATTCAGTGGATATTATTATTTGTCTATTTTCAACTCACTCTGTCTCAACTCCAAGTCATTATTCTCTGCTATACTAGAAATAATGGAACATAGATATTCTTTATTGAATCTTCTAATGAAAATGATTACATAGTATTATATTTTTACAGCTAACCAGTATAATCATTATCCTAGGATCCCTTGTTCCTAGTGCTGGGTTTAGAATATAAAACTTTCTGAATAAATAGCATGAAGTTAATTTAACTGTAAGCAAATGAATACATTTTTGAATGCACATAAAATCAACTCAGTATTACACTGTGCTTTGTCTGTCAATACTGGATAATGCCTGAAACAGTAAGGAAAAACATGCTCCATTCTCAGCCTTTTAATAATCTGTATCAGAAGGGTTGATTATGAATGTCCCAAAGTTACAGAATTATGAAAGTTCACTATTAATCACGATGTTTCAAGTTGCATGGACTAGGAAATACCTAGCATCTTAGTAAAGTGAAGTTCTGGGTGCATCTGAGGGTGATTGCCATGTAGGACAGCAAACTGAGGGAGGAAGATCCAACTCAGTTGTGGGTGGCACCAAACAATACACTTCTAGCTTGTGTAGAAAGAAAACAAGAATGAAAAAGAAGTGATATGTTTTGGAGGTGCCTCAAAAAATGGCAGCCTTTGTTATTGCATTTGAACAGTCATCTCTAGGTTTTTCAACCTTCCAATGCAGATTTAATCCAGCAGTTCTCCATTGATTGCAGGCCTTCATTTGGGACTAGTTCTGTTTCCTTGATCACAATTGTTTCATTGCTTCTTGAACTTAGTAGCCCTGGACCTATCTAGGTGACAATTCACAAGGACTACTGCCAATATTTCTGCCATTAATTCCACAGATGGGCACAGTGGACTCTCACTCAGATCCTGTAAATCTACCAGTAAATCTCATCACATATTTATGCACATATTTTCCTGTCAATTGTGTTTGTTTTAAGAAATTTAACTAATAAGCCTTTGGTACTGGGAATCTAAAGAAATATAATTGTAAGGATGAATTTCTCTATTCGGTTTTGTGATCCCTCTATACATTGGTGAGATGTGATGTCACCACGGCTGCTCCTTTTTCTAGTGTAGAAAGTAAAGAAAGTGTGTGATATTAACTGTGTAATGTAATATGCAACAAAGGCCTATTTAATTGTTCTACTTCACCACTTATGAGATGTAAAGAATGTAGTAACTTTATATACAATACTTTAGAATATTTTGGGAAAATTATAAGGATGCTGGTTGGTTTCTCTTAGCATTCCTGGGCAAAGTAACAGAGGAAAATAATGATCTCAGATATTTAAATTCCCACCCCTGTGTGCACATAAACTGTCTAAATTCTTCCAAGTACATCCTGAAGAAGTTTCTCTCTTTCAGCCATGGGGTTGAAGTTGCTGAAACTAAATATAAGCTTCACAACATAACTGACTGAGCTACAGTGCAGGTTTAACAATCAGCCTCAAAGCATATCTGCAGTTAAAGTGAAGATGCATATCATAAGGGATCCCATTAATTGAGATTTAGATACTGAGAGAAACGTGATAAGACTGCATAATTAACTTCCTAAATTCTGACATTTTGTTCGCGGAGGAAGAGATTTCCTGTCCTTCAATGGAAGACACATTCCTGCCTCATTTTATGTATTGTTGGCCTTTGTACCTACATATAGAGAAATCTATACTACTTCCATGATGCTTAAAAAATAATGACCTTTTACGATATAGTTACCAACATAGACAAGCCTCATAATCCTCATAGCATACTTCACTATCCAACTTTTCCTCTAAGCCTATATAATGAGACTCAAACCTTGTAAGATTTCTAAGCATGAGTTACCAGAACGGCCCATGTAAAGATGTACTAAACTCCCAATGAACTTTTTGAGTTTTCTAATTGGTATAAGCAGAAGTCATGAGAGATGTGAGAGTGAATTTTAATGGTGTATGATAACGTTGGAAAGAACATAAACCTGAATGATCAGGCTGAGTTTCTTGATTGGGCATCCATAAAGTTCAAGGAAAATCTTCACTGTTGGAAGATACTGAGGTAGTTCACCTGGCTGTTCAGTTTATCAGGGGGAAAAATGTCCAGATGAACAACTATATCCTGATTCATGGATTTAGCAAATGTACTTTGTGGATGGACAAGGATTTGGCAGTAACACTGGAAAAATGGTGACAAGATACTTGGGTACATGAGTAGACCCACCATGGATGAAAGATATGGAGATATTTGTGTTGCATGAAAATGTACACAAAGTCCTACAGCCCCTGCCATCTTGGCTGACCACCTCAATGGACTCAGGTACTCCAGGGAGTGGCACATGTGGGGCCAGGAAAGAAATGAGCCCCTCTCATGCCCCAGCCTTCCTGGCCAATCACCTTGTGGGACTCAGAAACTCCAGGCAAGAGCACATATGCGGCCCAGCCAGACCTGGGCCCCTCATGCGACCTGCTGTCCCAGCTGACCACCTTGCAAGACCCAGAAACTCCAGCCAGTGGCAAGTACAGGTTCTGGCCAGGCCCAGGCCCCTCCCACACTCCTGCTGTCCTGCCTCCTTCAACCTGGAGAAATTTAAGGTGGCCTGTGGGACACCCAAAGATACAGTAGAGTCCCCGCTGAGACAAACAGCAGGGAGATCTGGTGACTCTGCACAACCTGAAGACACAATACCAGCAGGAAATAAGGGACAATTTCCACCAATACCCCTCAACTTAGCCTAGGAAGAATATAGGACTCACCCAACAGGCCCTGCAAGGGGAAATCAGGTGACTGGTCCACCTCTTCACTGTGAGACCCAGAAATTGGACAATTATCAACCTTACTTTGGGACCCTAAGATAAAAACTACCAACAGTTGAGACTTGTGGGATTGAAAGATAGACTATTAAAGACAGAAAAAAAAAAAAAAAAAGATAGACTATTAACCCAAAAGAGGAAAATGGCAAAAAAAAAAAAAATGCAATCACAAACATCTAGTCCATCAGGAACAAATGCAAGAAACACTAAAAGAGAGGACTTCAAAAGTCACACACTAGAAATCTCTGAAAAGGTGGCAAGTGAACAAAAAAAAATGAGGCTATAGAGGAAATCAAATTAGAAGTAATCAATCTTGTAAGGACAGAAATAACAACCTCCTTTAAGAGAATAACAATCTCCTTTAAGATGTTCAGTGCAGCTGGAGAAGAAATAGAAAAAAAAATATCAGGGCATGGGAAACTAATTGAAACCTTGGATGAACAATATAGAAAACAAGCAGAATCCAAGAAACAAACTCAAAGAGATATCCAAGAAACAAAGAAAATTTTTGAAAGCTAGCAAAACTGTTTAAATGAAGCTGGGGATAGATTTTTGGGCTTTGAGAACAGGATCACAATTAGCCTCCATGAATGGATAGGATTTTTTAAAATAATTAAGCAGCATGAAATGAAATCCAGAACCTTCAAGATGATGCCAAAAGAAACAATGTGAGACTAATAGGTATCAGTGAAGATTCAGGAGTAATCACAAATGACATAGTTAAACTATTCACAGAAGTAATAGAAGAAAATTTCCCAAACATGGGGAAAAATCTGATATACAGATAAGTGAGGCATACAGAATGCCAAAGAGTCACAAGCAACGTAAATCTACACCCAGACTTATAATAATTAAGATCTCAGACATGCAGCATAAACACAGAAGACGAAAAGCTGTTAGAGAAAAGACACAAACTCACCTATCGAGAAAAGCCCATTAGAACCATGGCAGACTTTTTCAGCACAATCTCTCAAGTCAAGATGAGCTTGGAGCGAGATATTTCAAACCCTGAAAGAAAACAACTTTCAACCCAGATGTATGTACCCAGAAAAACTGTCTTTCAAATTTAATGGAGAGACAAGATACTTCCATGACAAAGAACAACTGAAGACATTTATGTCCATCTAACCAAACCTAGAAAGAGTATTGGAAGACATACTTCAAATAGAGACAAATATGACCACAATCTCCAGCACAACAACAGAAAAGCACCACCAGGCAGGGAAAGCAATTAAACAAGGGGGAACAGCAGAAAACAAGCAATAGAAACATAGCGTGACAAAGTTGAGCCAGTACATATGAGTTATATCCATAAATGTAAATGGCTTCAATTCACCTATCAAGAGAAATAGGTTGAAGGAATGGAACAAGAACCAGGATCCAAATATGCTGTATACAAGAAATATATATGTATAACTCAAAAGGAAACTCATAGATTAAGAGTCAAATGATGGAAACCAATGTTCCATGCAACAAGAATCCAGAAAAAAACAGCGATTGCTATTACATTTGCAGAAAATGTGAACTTAAAACCTAAAATGATTAAAAGAGATATAGAAAGTCTCTGCATACTTATTGGTGGAAAACTTCAAGAGGAAGAACTAACAATTGTAAATATATATGCAGCAAATGCAAGAGCAGCCAACTATATAAGACAAATAAAAATAGACATAATAAACCAAATGCACAAGAATACAGTTATAATAGGAGACCTTAATATACCACTGTCACATAGAGATAAGTCAATTAGACAAAAAGCCAGAAAAGAAATAATAGAACTGAAGCACACCTGTGAGCAAATGATCTCATTAGACGTTCATGGAGTGTTTCATCCAACCACAGAATATATATTCTTCTCAGCTTCACATGGAACATTATCCAAAATAGACCATATGTTAACCCATAAAATATTCTTAAGTAAATGAAAATGAAATGAAATTATCCCATGCATAATATCTGACCACAGCACACTGAAATTGGGAATTAATGGAAAAATAAATTGTAAAACCTGCATAAATACATGGAAATTAAACAATAACCTTTTGAACAACTGGCGGGCTACATATAAATTAAAGAAGAAATAAATCAATACTTGGAAATCAATGAAAATGTGGATACAACATTCTGTAATCTGTGGGATGCATGAAAGTGGTCTCAGCTGGGAAAAATATAGCAAATATAGTCACATTAAGAAGAAAGAATGAGCACTAATAAACAACCTGATGCTAAATCTCAAGCTTCTAAAACAAAAAGGAATTCAGACCCAAAGCTCACAGAAGAGAGGAAATTTTAAAATCAGAGCAGATTAGTGCAATTGAAACTAAAAAAAAAAAAAAATACAAAGAAATAATCAATCAAAGAGCTGGTTTTTTGAGAGAATAAACAAAACTGATAAATCCCTGGACAACCTTATAAAGAAAAAGAAAGAAAAACTCAAATTCATGCAATAAGAATTGAAAAGAGAGATTCATTATAGATCCCACAGAAATTCAAAAGATCATGAACACCTATTTTGAAAATTTCTACTCACATAGGGTAGAAAACACAGAGGAGATGGACAGATTTCTAGAAACATATGAATTGCCATGCTCAAGAAGATATAATAATTTTGGATAACCCAATATCAACTACTGAAATTGAAATCATGACTAAAAAATTACAAAGAAAAGCTCAGAGCATGATGGATTCATGGCTAAATTTTATAAGAAATTTGGAGAAGATCTGAGGCCCATACTCCTTTAATCTTTCAATGAAATTGAAAGAGAAGCAATTCTCCTTAACTCATTCCTAGAAGCAAGTGTTACTCTGATATAAAAACCAGGAGAAACAACCAAAAAAGAATAATAGGTCAGTCTCACTAATGAATATTTATGTAAATATTCTCAGTAAAATACTGGCAAATAGAATGTAGCAAATCATCAAGAAGATTATACATCATAACCAAGTGGGATTTATTCCAAGAATGCAAGGATGGTTCAATATGTGGAAATGAATAAATGTAATATACCACATCAACAGAGCCAAAAACAAGAACCACATGGTCATCTCAGTAGATTCAGAAAAAGCTTTTAATAAAGTCTAACACTTGTTATTGATAAAAACCCTTCAGAAACTTGGAATACACGGTACCTCCATCTTACAAAGGCCATCTATGACAAAGCAACAGCCAGCATTATACTAAATGGACAAAAACTGAAAGCTTTTACTTTAAAATCAGGAACAAGATAAGGATGTCCACTATCACCACTCCTATTCAATATAATTCTGGAAACACTAGCCAGAGAAATCAGACAAGAGACAGAAATAAAAAGAATATGGACGGGAAAGGAAGAAGTTAAATTATCACTACTTGCAAATGACATGATACTCTATATAGAAGACCCAAAAAACTCCATTAAAAGACTACTAGAGGTAACAAACCAATTCAGCAGTGTAGCTGGATACAAAGTCAATACTCAAAAATCAGTATCATTCCAGTATGCAAAGAAAAAACTCACTGAGAAAGAAATTATGGAAATATCACCCTTTACAATGGCATTTAAAAAGATAAAACACTTAGGAATCAACCTAACTAAGAATGTAAAAGATCCATATGCTAAGCTCAATGCTAAAAGTGGGGATGAAAGAAGATGTAAGAAAATGGAAGGATATTCCTTGTGCATGTTTAGGAAGAACCAACATTGTGAAAATGGCCACACTTCCAAAACTATTATACAGATTTAATGCAATCCCAATCAAAATACCATTAATGTACCATATAGATTTAGAGTAAATGCTCCTAAAATTTATTTGGAAACAGAAGAAACCTAGAATAGCAAATGCAAAGACAAATCAGGAGGCATCTAAATTCCTGACTTAAAATTATACTACAAAGCCACAGATAAAATCAACTTGGTCCTGCCAAAGAAATAGATCGAAAGGGCAATGGAACAGATTATAAGATGCAAACACAACTACAAAGACACTCAACTGCCTGATATTTGACAAAGGACCTAAACATGTTTGCTGGAAGAAGGACAGCCTCTTTAATAAATGGTGTTGGAAAAATTGGCTCTCCACATGCTGAAGACTGAAACTACTGCCATGCACTATGGTAAATTCAAAATGGATCAAAGGTCTAAACATTAAAACAGAAACACTAAATCTACTGGAAGACAAGTTAGGTAGGATTCTTGGAGTTGTAGGGGTAGGCAGAGAATTCATTACAAAATGCAAACTGCAAGGGAAATGCTTCAAAGAATCAACAATTGGGATCGCATATTATTGAAAAGTTTTTGCACTTCAAAAGAAATCACCAATAGAGTAAAAAGAAAACCCACAAAATGGGAAAGAATTTTACCCAGTAAACCCTCAGAAAAAGGACTTATATCCAGAACATACAAAGAATTGAAAAATACCAAGCCCCCAAATTCAAAGACCCTCTCCAAAAACAGGCATCTGAGATGAACATACATTTCTCACATGAAGAAATACAAATTGCAAATAAATACATGAAGAAATGTTCACTATCTCTGGTCATGCAAAAATGCAAATCAAAACACCATTGAGATTTCATCTCACTCCAGAAAGAATAGTTGTCATCAAGAAATCAACTGATGGATGTGAGAGCAATTGGCTGCGACATCTGTCACCCCATTGATCGCCAGGGTAGATTTGGCTGATCTGGCTGGCTAGGCGGGTGTCCCCTTCCTCCCTCAACGATCCATGTGCGTCCCTCCCAAAGCTGCATGCTCAGTCAAAGAGGACGACCACCTCAGATAGAGGAGGACCGTTCCTCGGTCAAGGGTATACAAGTAGCTGCACTCCCCTTCTAGAACCTCCAAACAAGCTCTCAAGAAATCAACTGATAAAAAATGTTGGTGAGCCTGTGTAGAAAAAGGAACACTGCTCCATTGTTAGTGGGAGTGTAGACTGTTACAGCCACTATGGAAATCAGTATGTAGAATTCTCAGAAGACTAGGATTGGAACTTCCATTCAATCCAACTATTTCTCTCATAGGTATTTTCCCAAAAAAACTGAAAATTTCATGTTAAAGAGACATATTTGCATCCATATCAGCACAATTTGTAATAGCTAAATCTTGGAAACAATCAAAATGCCCATCATTCACACAGAGTGGATGAAAAAGACAAGGTATTTTTATACAAAGGAATATTACTTTGCTATAAAAAGGAGATTGATCTTGAGGCCTTCATAAGTAAATAGAGGAAACTTGAGACTATCTTCCTAAGTGAAATAAATAAGAATCATTCATAAATATCACATTGTGTTTCTAGTGTAAAAAGTAATAAGCACTGTAGGAGTAATAAAATCCAAAATGTGTAATCACTACTGTAAAAAAGAGAGGGAATGAAAGTGCTCTTATGCATATAACTACATGTATGCTTAAGTGTGTAAGATAGATAACCATATTTTAAGTTTTCGTTGGATCATTGACCAGAACTGTTTGCACTCTCAGTGTTTGAATGTTCACTTTTTATGCTTTAATTTTGTAGCTTGAACAATTATTTCTCAGATGCCAATATGTAATTTATCAATTAGTAATTTCTTATTGCTTACTTTTAAGAAATTCTGTATTATTTCTATCCTTTTTTCTGTTTTGCTTTTTCATCTTTAAATAAAATTTAAAAAATGAAAATGTACACAAAAAAGCAAGCTAAGCACAAGAGAACTTTAATTATACAAGGGTAGGTTGATCTCTTCTGTGCATAATAGTCTCTTCTTTCACCAGCTATGCCATTGCCTAGTGGGCTTACGAAGTATGTGACCATAGTTGTGGGAATAGTGGTCATGTATGAAGTTTTACTCACCAGAACTGATCTGGTTCGTGCCACTGTTGAATGCCTTCTTTGCCAGCAGCAGAGATCACCAATTATTCTCTAATACAGCGATATTCTGTGAGGTGATCAGCATGAGTTGTGGTGGCAAGTGGATTATGTTGGGCCATTCCATCATATGACAGCACTTTAACCTTACAGAAATAGACATTTATTCCAGGTATCAGTTTGCCTTTTCTAAACATAATGCCTCTATTAAAATTAAAATTACAGACTTGGGCTGGGGATTTAGCTAAGCACATAAGTGCCTGCCTTGCAAGCGCGCAGTTGTGAGTTAGATCCCCAGTACCAAAATATAAATAAATAAATAAATAAATAAATAAATAAAATTTAAAAAATCATGGACTTAGAGAGTGTCTCACCCATAATCATGGATTTTCACATGGTGTTGCTTTTGACCTAAGAGATGCATCAAACGGCTCATTCTACAATGGGGCACTGGCTCTTTGAAATGTAGTCTCATTGCCATCTAGGCACCAATGCTTAAAAAGACTGAGGCCACCTTCTCCATAGAGCCATACAAGAGGTAATCAAAATATATTGTGAATCCTTACATTTAAATAGCAATTGTTATAATAAAAGACATTGTCCTTATCTCCTTCAAAATACCTCTTTTTGGCTCAGAAAGAGCTGTCCCATTATTTTTCCACTTTCTGAGTCGACCCCTAAAACATTTTTTCATGAATATCATTATAAAGTATCAAGAAAAATGCAGTGAATGCTATTGCAGCATTCCATTTAATGGGAGGACAGACTCATGAACACGCTACGTTGCATTCTCATCCACCTTAGTTAACAGATCTAGTCCATGTGACTTCTCATTTTTCCTCAAAGACAAAGTGAATCTGAGAGGTAAACATTTTTAATTGATTCAGGAGATTGAGGCAGCTGCAAGAGTACAACTAAAGACATGAAAAAGGATTACTGAACTACTTCAGAAGAGTTACAAGAATGATAGGATAAATGAGTTCTAAATGAAATACTTTGAAGGAATCTAGGAGTGGGAATGAGTTTTTGTTGCCTTCACTATTACTCCTAGTGAATACTAGTAATATTTTTTGCATTCCATTTCTGTTGATTTATGTTATTTTGGCCTAGAAGTCTTACTTCCAAAAAAGAGAAAGTTTCAATCTGGAAGCCCTACAATTATTCCACTGAACTGAAAGCTAAGACTTATAATCAATAAGTAATGGGAATGTAACAGTATAGGTGAGAGTGATTGTGGGAGATCATAAAGATGTATTTGTACTTCTGCTATACAATCAATTGCAGGAAGAATATGTTTGGGAGTGCAATAATTCCTTTAGTGTATTTTACAATATTATCCCACAATTTATTAAAGTTTGTGGAAAACTACAGTTCAATCCAGGTCGGATGACTAATGTCCCAGTATAAGAATGAGGTTGTTGATTATTGAGCTAGGGGAATAACTGAGGCCCATTCATGTACTTGATAAAGGTCAGTACAATACATAAAAGGGTAGTAGATGGTAGCTATACCAGCTATATCCATGTGAACAATAATGGAAATAAAAACTGCAATTGTCATAAGTATTTCCTATTTTATTAAAATGCCTGGACACATATATACACATATGTTAAGATGACATCTTTGTTTTCTTCCTGTGTAAAATAATACTGTCAAAGTTGTTGTGAACTATTGTTAAATGTAAATTACAATACTGAAGTTACAAGATGACATGAGAAGAGTAAGCATCATCAAATGAATAATTTGTCCTATTTTGAGAGAGCACTGTTTTTTATTTATATGCAGGATATTGTATCCTGCTAGATGTGGTTAGGACTTGCTATTGTATTTGTAAATAAAGTATTATTTAATTAAGTATTAAGGATATGTGTACAGTTGTCAATGGACTGAGCTGTTAATCATGATACATCAAATGGAATAGGTTAAGAGATGCCTAACAGATTATTAGAGTACAGTTCTGGATGTGTCTGTGAATGGCTGACAGGTAGGTCAGAGAATGGGAAACAAAGACCCATCTCAGTTGGGATCACACCAACAAATAGGCTTATACCTTGGATGAAATTTAACAAAAGAAAGAAAGGAAAGTGCTATAACTTATATCTAAATGTGCCCCAAAATCTCAATTGCTCTTAGGTGGAGATTTTCTGAGGTGGCTAGATCTAGGATGTGTGGTCCTGGGATTAAGTGGGATGTTGACAATGGACGCTCCATGTCAACAGGCTTGTATACTGGATGATATATAAAGGGCCCGAAACAAGGCAGGCCTGCTGCTGTTACTCTCTGCTTCACTGCCTTCTGCCTGCCATGCCCCTCTGCTATGATCTTCTGCCTTGTAGCCAGCTGAATAGGGCCTGAAACTCTACAACGTATGAGCTAAACTTTCCCTCATGTAACTTATGAATGTTAGGCATTTTGCCCAAGCAATAAGTGCATAACTAAGACAATAAATGAATAACTAAGACTAATAACTAGGAAGCGTGCCTGTGGTGGATTGACAACTGGTGGTCAACTTGTAACACCAGTATAACAGAATCAGCATAGTGCTGAGTGTGGATGACCCACCTGTGGATCATTACCACCATAAAAAGGAGAACTGGAGAGGAAGTATGTTGTAGGTTATCCTGTAGCTATTGGTTCCCCTGTAAGAGTTTGTCAAGCTTCTTTCCTGATACAAACATGTCTGTTCTCATCTGAGGAGGCGCTCAAGATGTTATTGTCACTGAGACTGACTGTGTTTCACTTTGGGGAAGCTCTGATAACTTTACTTTGATTATAGCTTCCTGGCTCCAGAGAAGAAGATGGCAAGCTGTTCAGTTTCCTGGAGAAGCTTGTTGCACTGGGTTTCTGACATAAACTCAGCTATATAGAGAAGCTTGGGACTTGTTATCACTGATGATGGCTATGGTACTTCTCATGAGAGCTCTGATCCTTATTTTGGGCAGCAAAAGTACATGACCTGACTCAAGTACATGACCTTTAGCCTACTGGTGTGCATGATCCTTCATTTTGCTGGCAGAGTTTCTAGCTTCCACTACTGATTCTTGGGCCTTTCCAGCACAAATCCCTGAAGCAGACTTAGGTGAGTAATTATTGTAGGCTCCAGGACTCCAGTTAGACTCATGGGAGACATTGTTATGGGCTCTAGGTTTTCAACTGAATTCATGCAAGAAATTGCTATGAAATCCAGGCCCTCGGCTGAATCCTTGGGTCTTAGTGTGTGGACAGATTTCCTATATTTCTTGTGTTTGACTCCATAATGATTTAATAAATTATGTGTTCTGTATTAAGTCATTTTCTTTGCAAAACCCAATCTATAATGAAATGGGATCACTGCTGTGATCTTTTCTGCCTGCCTGTCTTAACAGTCTTGGAAATTAATATGGAAAGGGTTTGAGAGACTGGTCAAGAGATAGCCTCTGTATACTGAACACTATGTTGTAGACTCTGGATTCTGGAACAACAGAGTGCTGGTGGAAAGGCTGTGAGTCAACATGAAGCTCAGGAGGCTTCTACAGAGAAGGACTGCATTGGCTGCTGGATCCCAGGTATTGGGCTTTGGTAGAAACTTGGCCTGCATTTTGCTTGTATTTAGAGATATTATCTGTGTGGCAGAAAAAAAAAAGTCAGTGCAATCTACTGTTGGAGACTTGGCCTGCATTTTGCTTGTATTTAGAGATATTATCTGTGTGGCAGAAAAAAAAAAGTCAGTGCAATCTACTGTTGGAGTGGTAGCACAGTTACTGTTGAGAGCTTTTGGCCAGATCTACATTGGAAATTAAGAATCAAGTGCCAGCAGAGTAATTTGAAGCACTGGGCCAGATGGAAGTCTCCAGTGGAACTCTGGGTTGCAAAGATGACATGGAATAGAACATGGCTGTTGAGAACAGAAAAATGGAAAAATGAACTGAAGTCTTTCATTTAAAGGAAGCATATTTAAATTTCAGGAGATTCCTGCTTTTCATTCTTGCCATGTCTTGTTAAAATTTACTGAGAAGCAAGGACTGTGCTTGTGTTAGCACTGGTATATGATTGTAAAATTGTTTTTAGGTATATGCTTGTAATTAGGTTGATTAGTCAAATACTATTGTGGTTTTAACCTTGAATTTTAGTCAGCCTTTGAATATTTCACTTTTTTTGTAGGAATGACCGTAATGAGAATTGTATATATGTAAATGTTATATTAATGTAAATCTGAATAGACCAAGAAATGCTAACTTTTCAAAATATGCCACTAGAGACTATGAGGAAATGGATATCATTATCAAGTTGACCAGGATTGGATTGTGGTGGATTGACAACTGGTGGTTGAATTGTCACACCAGCTGAATTGAATCAGTATGGTGCTGAGTGTGGATGATCCACCTGAGGATTGTTGGCAAGATAAAAAGAAGGAGAACTAGAGAAGAAGAAGAAGAAGTGTTGTTGTTTGTCCTCTGTTGTTGGTTCTTTTGTTGCCATCATTCTCATGGAGGTGTTTTTCAGAGGTGAGCTTACAGAGTTTGTATTTGATTCATGATCAGTGTTGGTATTATGTGTGTGAGTGCTACACCCACCTTGGGGCAGGCAGTCTACAATATTATAAGGAATGGAAAGAATCTGCACACTCCCCACTTTTTTGCTCATTGCTTTTGTTGTTTTCTCCTGCCATGAACCATATGCCCTCTGCCATAATCTACTTTGCCTTAAAGCCAGTTGAATATGGATTGAAATGCCCACAACCTGCGAGCTAAATAAACCTTTCCTTCCTTAATTTTGGGTGTTCTGTATTTTGTCTCAGAAAAGAGAGAAAAGTAACCAACACAGTGCCAGTTTTTGAAAAGCTCCTGTCTTCACCATTGCCTCTGAACATCTATCTTCAGTTTCTTGAGCTTTACTACATGTTTGGTTGGATTTTCCAGTGAGATTCTAGAGATTTGACTGACATGCTGCTCAGTTCCTCTTGTTCTGGGATTGAGCAGCTATTGGATCATCCAACTCTTCTGAGTGCAGATGGCCACTAAGGTCCTTTCCAACACTCATCTTATATATAAGTCTGCGTAATAAATTCCCTTGCATAATTATACATGTATTTTCAAGTGATTCTATTCTTTGAGGAATGTTAACTAAAATTTGTCTACATGATATTCTGGAAAATTTAGAATGACATCACAACTATTGTTTCCACTATCTCCAATGATAGGCAATTGCTGAAAACACAGGATTGCTTGTATTGTACTTGTTTCATTTATAAATATTTATGTGCTTTATTACAGATATATTTACATAGAATTTTATTCATTTTCAGTAAATTGTTTCATTGAAATAAGTCCTATATAATAATTGGATTTTTAAATATTTATTAGAATGTAAATGGGGTAAATGTATAGAGTCTGAACAAGAACATCTGTCAAGCATTTGTATTGTGTGTTCTTTGGCAACATATTTTTTTTTCTTAGAATGTGAGCTTCTTATTACTATATGATATTTTTATATATTAGATATAATATATGTAAGATACATGAGACCAGTTTTCTATATAACAAGTTTTCGATAAGTAGCAGGTATTGAGAATGCCTTTATTGTTGTTATTACAGATTATCATTAAATTCAAACTGTTGCCAGAATTGGCCTCTATCATATAATATTTCCATGTATTCATAAAGAAGAAATAATGCTAATGAATTAAATATGTCAATGTTTTTTGTGTTTGTTTTGTTTTGTTTTTAGTATAAGTCTTACTATG
This sequence comes from Cavia porcellus, assembly GCF_034190915.1. NCBI lineage: Eukaryota > Metazoa > Chordata > Mammalia > Rodentia > Caviidae > Cavia > Cavia porcellus. Next base: position 34,541,901 of record NW_026947501.1, read on the forward strand.
TCGTTCAGGCTGGTGGAACTATACTAACCAACTGATACTAAAATTAAACTTTTTAAAAATTTTCACTACTTTGAAAATATATTAGGTAATATATTTCTATAATACCAAACCTTGGGAGGCTAAAGCAGGGGTATTACCAATGAGTTTGAGGCCAGCCTTCCCTGCATTGTAAGTTCAAGGCCTGAACTACATAGAAAAATCCTGTCTCAAGTTCGAACAAACAAACAAACCTTGTCTCCTTTGTATGAGAAATTGAAAGCATAAATAAAGTCTAAAATGTTAGATATCCCGAAATGGGAAGATATTGTTCCCAAAGAAAAAGGAACTGTGGTGGATGAAAGGGGAAAGGATAGTAGAGAAAAGGAAAAAAAAAAATACAAGTCAGTTATACTATTAATTCTCCTAATTCATATATCAGTTTGAGAAATTTTTATGTTAATATCTTGCAACTTGAGCAACTACTTAAAAAATAATAGTATATAACATATTATTATTTTCCTATGTCTTTGCTATGAAATTTTGTTTCAGTTTTTTTTCTGTAAAATAACAAATAATAAATTAAAACAGAAAACAAAAAAAAAGAAAATATATGAGGCAAGAGTCTAGGAAGAGTGAACAGTTAGCAAAAAAAGAAAAAGATAGAGTAAGGTATGACAGTGCACAGGAGCAGGATAGAACTAGAATTTTAGCTGCTTTACAGTGGTTTCCACTCATGTTGATATGCAAGTTTTTTAAATTAGAAATTAACAAACCAATGTATAGATGAAGATAGTATAGCTCCAACAATTAAGATACATTTCCCTAGATCACAGAGGCAGTAAGTATCAAAGGCAGATATTGATCATGGATATTTAGAAAACCCTTAATTTGTACTTTTCCTGTAATAAGATTTATGTTCAAACTAAATATTAGCAACATTGTCATTTAAACTCTAAGAGGAAATAGAGATATATGCATCAGAAATATCAATAGCTACTTGGACTTAAGAAATGACCGTAGGCTTATTATCTTACCAACAATATAAAATAAAGCTAATATAATTTAGTGAAAATAATTTTTTAGCATCAAAATTTGTCTGAGTGTGACTTTTACATAAGGAAATTTCCCATAGAATAAATATTTTAAGTAAAAACATAAAAAAATCTATTTATAAAACATAGTTAGGACTATTTAACAATAGTAACTACAAATTAAAATACAAATATTAAAAATTGAAAGAATTAGTGAAATATAAGAAAAATGACTTTTTAAATTTAAGTAATTTTGAGATAATTATTTTGAGATACAAAATGAAGTTGAAAACAAAGAAATTCAGTGGTATAAAATCTAAAAGAAAAAGAACAGACAAAATATACCAAACAATTAAATTCTGAGGAAAATATATACATCTCAGTGGGAGATTTCATGAAAACTAACAATCAATTTATCTTTACTTTGATGCAATTGAAATCAATAACATTATTTTTCTCAATATTTCTAATCTGTAACCTACAGAATACAGAAACTTGAAGCTATTTCTAAATTGTTCATTCACTTATTCAAACTTGTTTTGATTATTGATTTCTTTTATGCACATGTACTGTGTAGGCTCTGTTACCAGCAAAAACAAATACGAATATGAACTCAATCCCAAAAGTCCATGAGTTCACTGAAATTAAATGTAACGGTTTGATGACATAAACCTAGGTCTCTGAGTTATAGAATAGCATCAGTGCTTAATAGGGATACAACAGATAATAAATTCCAGAGTAAGCAAAAAATTAAGGTATTATTTGGGACTACCATTTGTAGAGAAGGCATGACGAATGTGAAGATCTTGAGAGAGCTGGGAGTGTAAGTCACTGGTAAGATGTTTACTTAGCATGTATAAGGCCTTTGACCTGATCCTTCAAACCATAAGGAAAACAGAGAAGAGAGAAAAGGAAAAAACGTTAAGATCTTGGAAAATAAACTAGGCATCCTCAAAGAGCCATTAACATTTCATAAATAAATAAATAGATAATGTTTTTGTCTCACAAAATTATAAATCTAGTAGTGACCTCATTGTCACTTGATTGAAAAGTGAATTAATTATTCAGGATCACAATAACAGCCAATCAAAAAACCTTTCAGTGATTTACTTATTCTACAAATAAATAGGCATTAACTTTGTTTTTTTTTTTTTTTTTTTTTTGAGTACCAATCTTGAAAGATAATGATGTAATATTTGGACAGATAGACTAGGGTTTTATTTTAGTGATGCTAAGCATCTATTTGAAAATACAGGATTTAATGAATTAAGAACCCAAAATACTATTTCCAATGATGATAAAGATTAGGCAGATGAGAAACAGGCTGATAAACCAACGTATTTTGAGCTCTGTGGAATAAGCTACACAGATTGTGCCCTACAAACTCCACACAAAGCACAGTGCGAATGTATTTGAACTTTAATTGAAAGGGTAAGTACTGCTGAGTAACATAGTCACCCAAGCACTTATAGATGCTCTGACAAAGTGTGTAGCATAACTCGTGCTCTGTGAATGAGAATCAGCAAAAAAAAAAAAAAAAAAAAAAAAAACAAAAACACAGTTTGTAGTGGGCTGTGGACAAATGACAATGGTGATTTGAATGAAGTCCGAAAGAACAAGATGACTACATTCAAGAAATACAAGTGTCAGGACTTATCAGTTGTAGGGACTGAGGTGTAGAATATATAAATGCTCAGTGTGTTATTAACTGAAAGTGATCACAATGTTAAATACAGAAATGTGGTAAGAATATTAAAGATTTTTTTCTTTTTTGGTACCGTGGATTGAACTCATGACCTTGCACTTGCCAGGGAGGCACTCACCCCCCTGAGCCAAACTCTTCTCCTTTCTTTTTCTTACATGCATGTGACATAAAACTCCTAAATGGAAATAGCTAGTAGACATATTCAGAAATATACAAAACAGGCTCTTGATATTTACCGAAGATTTTTGACAATACTTTAAAAGAAATTCCAAAGGGAAGATGTTCGCAACATAAGGACTATTTAATTTCTAGACATACATTAGATAAGTGAACATCAGATTTCGCACACCAGCTCAATCGTGGAGTTTATATTAACATTGTGACTGGTAGGAAGGTTTTTCTATTCTCAGTCCTTTATTTTGACCACTGATACACAACCAAGGTACGGCTTCTGGTACCATTCCAGTAGTTATCTATTATTGTAAGATTTTGTATGGTTCCCTATCTATTTATTTCAGGAAGTATTGGTTTCTAGGTTTGGTTTTGTTTATCTACAATCATGCAGACCTTATTTAGATTTGCCTTTAGTTGCTTTGGATGACTGAGTCCTCCTTTTCTATTCATCTACTTTGTGACCATTAAGTGTGGAGATGTTTGTAAGTATGCCCAGAATATATCAGTGCACAAAATCAGTGCATTTCCCCCATGGAACAATACATTTTCATTTTATTTTCTTTCTAGTCTATATTTCTAATCATTCTCTTTCTTTTTGGCAGTAAGTCATTCATATTTCTTTCAGTCCCAATCTCAGGATGTTCATTGCTACATCAAGCCATATACCCTAAATCTCTTTCTAGATGATTTAGTTTAGGGGATAATTTTCTGAGGGATCAATGCACACACATAGATTGCTTTTTGTGTACCTGGTGAAGAAACACAATTATGGTGCAAAAAGACTACAGGAGGACCAAATGATCAGAATTCAGTTTTTAAAATAGAGAAATGACAACCTTGATTCCACAGAAAGAAGTGAGTTTTGGTAGGCTCTGCACAAATAATATTGAATACAAATTAACATTTCATATTGCCATACTGTTTTACTTATCAAAGCATTGACATCCATGCCATTTTACCACTTTTAATAATTTTATGAGGTAAGAAGGCATGACATGGTTTTCATTTTAAAGTAAGCATGGTAGATTAACTAATGATCAACTTGTAATACTCAAGTAAACTGAATTAGTTTGGATAGCCCACCTGAGGATTTTTACCAACAGTGTAACAGGAGAACTGGAGGGCAAGATGGTGTGCTGTTAGTTCTGCTGGAGAAACTTGTCATGCTGGTTTTCCTGATAAGAACTCAGCTATTCTCGTTGTTGGGGGAGTTTGAGTCCTTGCTGTCTTGAGGATAGCTGTTGTTATCTTTGGGGAAGCACTGGCTTTTATTTTGAGCATTGCTTTCTGGCTCCAGTGCAGATCTCTCACCCTCATGGTCCAGATCCTTAATCCTGCTGGCAAAGACTTTCTAAATTCTACCACAGACTTTTGGGACATTTTAGCACAAATCCTTAATACAAACATGAATGAGATGTTATCACAGGCTCTAAGCCTCTAGGTAGTCTCATGGGATGATCTTTAGGTCTTCAGCTGGAGACTTGCAAGACATTTCCATGGGATCCAGGCCTTCTTGTTGGATTCTTTGGGTCTCTTATGTGTGGAAACATCTCTTGCACTCCTCTGCATTTGACATTTTGGGTGAATATTATAAAATAGGCCTATAAATTATGTGTCCTTTATTAAATACATTCCCTTGTAAACTCTGACTACAATAAGGAAACAAAGTCTTAAGTAATTCAGGAGGTTTTATGTCACTCATGGTGGTACTAAGAGATCTGATCTCTAGGTCTGAGTTTTAGTAACTAGTTGCTTTTGAAAGTCATAAATAATCAGAGAAACAAGCAGATTTTTAAAGATAGATTTCATAATCAAGAAAATGAGAAGCTATACCCTAGCTTATGCAAAAGAATAATTGGTAGAAGAGGGATACGAATTTTATGTCTTAATTCAAAACTCATCCAATGCATCACTTCTCAATTCTCAAGGCCAATTTTTAGGCTTTGAATATATATCAATGGTGAATAGGTCTAAAATAAAACATATCACAGGAACTGCATGGAAAGATGGAGAAGAACAGTAAGAGAAATGTCAAATCTTAAAATAGTCTCATGAGCCCTCCCAGTACAGGAACAGGTGATCAAGATATTGTGTCAATAAGATGAAAATTTCATGGAAAATACCCCATTCATATGTGTAAAATATGATCGATACAGTATGAGTGGTCTGTTTCAGGAGCTGAGATATATGGGTTTTTGAATAAGACAGTTAAATTCAAAGAAAGAAGAATGACAGGAGTAGACTTTGTGGAGATACACTGGAAGAATTATATAAGATCCTTTCTGGATATGGAAAGATTTTAGGCTAAGCTTCAGTTTTCTGAAATGGTTTCATTCTCCACAGTGCCTCAAGCAAGCTGTTTATTAGTATTTCCTTACTAGCTGTGTGCCAAAACAAATGTTATTATTTCGTTCACAAGCTTGTATTACTCATGCCAGATGAGTGAACAAATTATGGGTTAATATGGTGGATAGGAGACTCACCAGTATGCCAACTTATCAAAATGATTATTTTTATCTATTTTTGCTTTTGTGTGGTTTCTATAGAACTGGAAAATATATTTCCATGTCAGACTCAAAAAAATGTAGAGAACTAAAGTAATATGGTAGAAGGTTATGGTAGAAGTGAAATGATAAAAATGTTTTCTATCTCTAAATGTCCATCAGCATACCGGAAAATACGTGGTTTTATTATAAATTCATTTTCATTAATACTCTAAAATCTGGGGATTTTTATAAAGAATCAATGCAAGTAATGATCTTAGTAAAGATATCAGTTTTAAATTCAATTCATTAATCAAATTTTTCATAAGTGCTAGTTATGTCCCGGACATTATACTTAAAAGTAGAGACACAGATGTGAACATAGGTACAGATTATGCTGAAGATATTATATTGTAATAAAGAGAAATGTATGAAAAGAACAGGACAAAAATGTTTTGTAAGACATTTTCCGATGTGAACTTATTCCTAAAATGCAGCTAAAAAAGGATTTATTCCTGACTAGGGAAATCAGCAAAGGCCTCATAAAATTCAGACTTCAGGTGAAGATATGAAGAATAAGCAGGAAATAGGCAGAGCTACAAATTAGTAGCTTAAACCTTGCAGCAAAAGAGAACAAGTGCCAGAATTTCTTCATAAAAAAAAAAAAACCTAGGATGATTTTAATATTTTTAGATACTGTTACAAGAGTCAGATTGGTAGGGAAAAAAAAACTGTTAGAAGCTATAGAGGCCATCTCTTTTAATATGTGCAAATAAATTTAAAGTATATCTTGGAAGCCATATAGAGATATTAAAGGAGTTTAAAATTAGGAATAACTTCCAAAATTTGTTGAAAGGAGCATTTTTTTAATGCTGAAAGTGAATTATTGAAAGACAGAGAAAGTAAACCTTACAGAGAGCAGGTTAAAGTATTCTTAGAGATTAGTCTTTGGTTCTAACTCAGATCAATGTAGAAAAAAATCTCAAACTACAAACCTGACCATGAATTCCAAAGGAGAAATTTTGTCCAAATGAATCCAGTCTAAGTGAGTTTACTTTTTGTATTCTGTCTTGGGAAGAGAATCATTGCTGCCATTCAACAGTCACCACATCTGATGCGCAGGTGGGAGAAAGATAACACATTTTGATTCACAGCAGTGTTAACCTAAAGCTCTTTGCTTGTTATTTTGAGGGCTTAAACGAAAATTTAAATTTCATAGTGAAGTGGTTATTGAATGAAAAAGAATCTCACTAATAATACTGACATATGTGTGTTAATGTTAGTGTAATGAGAATTATTTTATCTACTTATATGTAGTTTAAATTCCTTTGCTCAATTTTTAGAATATCATGATTAATCTAAGACTTGCTTGTTGTCATTAATTTCATTGTTATATCTAAAAGTGATTATCTTAAGTGTTTTAATAAAATTCTTCATTTTAGAGGAAATATTGTATGTTACTACTATTAACTTTTATTGGAATAACATCAATATTTGAGTAAACCAGATAGTTATTACTATCAAGAAAAAATTATGATAATTTTTCCTTTAAGGATCTGTAAGTGAATCAAATGTCATTATGTTCTGGAAATGTCTTAAGAAGCAGACATTAAAGGAAAAGTTGCTGAGGTACGTTAAAGTGAAGGATGCTTAAGTTTAGGACCCCTTGCTAGCTTAGCCTTCTTACATTAAAACTAGCAATGTGTTCAGCTGATCGTCTTTTGATTTAAAATTTGATTAAGTGCAATGTGGAAATTATGTCTTACCTACAGGTTCTCATCACACCCATTACATCTGTCTTCCAGTCAGGTACCATCATGGCTGTTAGCACAATGAAGAGGGATTACACAGGTCACCAGGAAAAATTGAGGTCAGTGAAAACAACATGAAATGTATAGCCTGTGACTAAAATAATATATCAGTGACAAGCTTGTTAACAAGGAACATCAATTCAGAAAATTTTGATTAGTTATTGAAAGAAAACAAGCAACGCACACCCCCACAAAGTCAAATCTCATTTGGGAATGAAGCTTGATATTTTCCTAAAATTTGCAGGTATTCTAAAGATGTTTTGGAATCAACCATAATGACTTGGGAAGTAGAAATTAAAACAGAATAAATAAATAAACATGATATCAAAATGCACTATTTTATGTACTGAAAAATGTCCAAACTTTTGTGAAGGAATGATCTTATATCCAAAAGTCATAAACCCAAAGAACAAATTACTGTGAGTCTGTTCATGAACATAAGTATTACGCCATTTCTTTGATTTAAAAATTCTTACTGACATTTGTTAATTTTAAAATTCCTAACTTGTCATGATTACTGATTAGAAGTACTCCATTCAGTTTCATACTTGTCTTTAGTTCTTATTTTATACTAAAAGGGCTTTTAAAACTATGTTTGGATTGCTTATGACCATACCACCCTGAATGTGCCTGATCTCATCTTAAATCACTTTATCATTAGACCATGTACTATTACATTTTCTTTAAGCTTTCAGCACAATACCAAGAGCTGCACAGAAAATTCTTCAATAAGTGATGGTCATTGAATTAACAAGAGGCCACACGGATGCAGCAGTGAAATGTTAAGAGAGAAATGACAGGGATGTAGCATTCTCATCCTTTTATATGAGTAAAGCAGCATGAAATTAAGCAGAGAGATAGCTCAAAAATTACTCCTGGCTCTGTTAGTACATTTAAGAGTGTTTACAATTGGAAAAATTACCTTCATACTTTATTTGACATGCTAGTTGTTGACAGGTACCAATATCTTTAGGAAACTAACTTCTATGAGAAAAGAAAAAAAAATATCGTTGCCTTTGCTTTGGATCGTGAGAGGAATTCATGTGATGTGTAATGGGTAAGGGAAAAGAAAAAAATAATAAGGAAAATGTGTGTATAGGAAAATTGAGAGGAAAGAAAATGGTAGTGACAAATTGGATTAGATATGAAGTGGCTGAAATTTTTCAATAATACAGAGGCTGAAAATTATCTTAATGGTGAAATGTCCTATTCTTTTTGAAAAATACATTACTGAAATAATACAAAGTGTTCTGTCTTTTATCTAACCAACCCAATGCTTTCCCAATCATGAAATGTCAGTGGAGTCTGTCATACTCAGAATGCATTGTGAAAAATTGCTTTTGCCCCTTTAATTCAAAACTTTGTTGAATTTTATATGTGTATCAGAACAAGGAATTGAAAACTGAACATGAAGAGGAGGAGTTGAGAAAATATGCAACTTCAGAATTGATAGAATTTTAGAGCTCTATCAAGATTTCTGCAAGACAGTGAACTGGAGGGTTTCATACTTCCCTAGATCGTCATAGGGAGATAATTCTCTTGGGGATCTTGCTAGTTCATAAGTCTACTCTTTCTCCTTTGCTGAAGCAAAAACTGAGGAAGGAAAGAAATACAGGAATGAGAAAAAATTGCTGAAGAAAGTGAAGGAGAAGTTAAGAATGCAGAGCAGGTGTTCACCCCTGTGTGAATTTCTCATAAACGAGTTCAAACTTTCAGATCCAGCTCTCATCCACGTCAGCTTCTGCAAGTCCTGCCTCATCTTAGGTGAGCCAGTAAAGAAGGACAGAAGGGAAAAGTAGATCTTGCTATGAAGATTACAGGAAGTTAGGATTTAAGGATAAAAGTGAAATGTTTTTGAGATACTGTAAAGTACGTTTCAATTGGATTAAATGGTGAGAGAAGAAAACAGAAATTTACCTACAAGATCAAGAGGAGGAGAAAGATCCAACTTAGAAACACTGAGTGAGAAGTAATTCTGTGAGTTAAGATAAAGGGCAAAGAGATACGATACTGGAGTTTCCAGATCATGTTAGAAAATAAATGACTAAGAAATTTCAAAATTTTTCTTGGAAAATTATTCTAATAGTCATGCTAAGATAAACAGAAATTGAGTTATGTACTAGATGGCTTAAAAATAAAATTAATTTGAGTTTTGTTCTAGAAGACTTAAAAATGACTGACTGAGAATTATGAAAGTCTGAAAACCAGCAAAGAAGAAAAAGGATGAAAAAATAATAAATTTAATATAAAAATACTAAAATCTAGAACTAATTGACTGTGAAAATTTGGCAAAGAGTTGGGAATTGTGTTAAACATCTTCAAGAGCTGAGTAAAAAAGAAAAATGAAACAGAAAAAAAGATGTGGCATTTTTATGAGTATTACCCAGGTATAAAGAAATATAAATTTGAGGCTTTTACAGGTAAATGGATGGAACTTGAGACATATTTATAAGTCAAAAAATTGACATGTATAAATATTGTATTTTCTCCCTAGTGCAAAAAACTGAAAGAGTAAGATACAAAATGTTCAATATATATTGTGAAAATTAAAGGCAAACAAATTTCTCAAAAAGAAATAACAGCATAGACAGGTAAAAGGAAATAGAAAGAGAAAAGAAAATATATATATATATATATATATATAGTCAGTTAATCCAAAAGAACAGTTTGTGCTTTCATTGTTCAATTGTTTGATTATTTTTATGCCTATATCTTATAATCTGAACAACTACTTTGATGAAACAATATGCAATATATTAACCAATGTTAATTATCATGTTTTGAAACTCTGTATAATTGTTTTTCTTTTTACATTTTTAAAATTTTAAAAATAGAAGGAATATGAGCTCACCAAAGAAGGACAAAACCGAAACAGTTGAAAAATTTTAAAGAAACTCCTAAAGTATAATTGTCTCTCTACTAGTGAGTATAGTACAGGTCAGCATGTATCAGGTGCTTCAACTGTACCAAATGGCCTCAGCTTGAAATGCTTAGTAATGTATGTAGTCTCTACAGTGTAATGGCAGAGTAGGTACTCCTTATGTGGCTATGAAATATGCTCCATCTTCCCAGCAAAATTATATCATAACTTGTGATTATCTTATATAATATCAGATTTGCCCTTAGAAAATAAACTCTTCAAGAAATTCAGGTCTTGAGAAAGGCACAAAAGAAGTAGCACATTTAGATAAATAATAGCCTTTGCCAATGTTGACTGATTATAAAATTGTACTTAAAGAAAATAATTCCAGAGGTTTAAATTTAACCCACATAAAATCATTTAAATGTGCTTTAAAAATTAATTCATGCTTTTGTGGAGAAAGCACAAACTCTTTATCTCATTTGTTTATGTATTAAGTGCATACAGTGTTAACTGATCTAACACAGGTGGTTTTATTAGAATCCAGTGAGATACCTAAAGAACAGTGAAAACAGGAATGAGATATTATAAAAAAAGAAATTTTAAGTTCAGATGACAAAAAATATATGTGCATGTCTGTTGTTACTATTTATTGCCAAGAACATGAGAACATTGATCTTTTTTATAGCAATATGTAATTCAAAATCTTCTTTTATTTGCTATAGATATAAAGGTATAAATTTATTTTTCCATTTACATTCCAGCAAGTTGAACTTGTGAGTACAAATACAATAAAATGTGTGTTAATTTCCACCATCTCTTCAAACTGGCATTTCTATTACTTCCCAGTCCCGGGATTTTTAATTCACAGTATTTCACATTAATGTTAGACTTGCTGTAGGGTTCTTTCTTAAAACATCAAATGCCTTCAGGAAAAGTTAGCTCTCTAGCTTTCTGAAGTATTACTCATTTATAGCACTCAGAATGGAAGGCAATGGAAATAGCAGAATGCAGAACCACCCAGAGGCAACACATCTTAATTCTGAGTGTCAAAAGCATACGACTAGCGGCTGCCTTTCTTACTTAGTGATGTATAGAAATTTTTTAATGTCCTTACAAGAATGGTTTTTCCAGATTACCCATATTGTGTATAAGCAAATAGAGTTTGTTTCTACTGATCTAGGAACATGAAATCAAATTGCTTTTTTGAATTACCTTTTGAAAATGGCACTGAATTCTTACATGCAAAGAAAAACATACACATAACTGCATAAAAATAAGTCCCATGAAACACTTTGAAAAATATAAGGTTCTTTGATATAGAATTTCTCATTCTCCAAACAAGCTTTTGAGTTATGCAGTGCTAGAATTGTGGTCTCTTAAAAAACGACTTGGCTAAAATACATTGAATATTTAGTAAGGGACAAACACAGATGTTTGAGATTTAGTAGAAGTTATCAGTAAGCAGTTTGGTTTAAACATTGAAACAGTCTGATAGAATAATATGGATGGTGGGTCAGGATAGGTGTCTTTATGATGTATCATACAATGATGTGATATACAATACTACACCATACTCTGGAAATGATTATGATTACTTTGACTGTATATATTTTCCTCCCTCGGACACATATCAAATATTTCTGGAATGAAGGCAAAAGTTTTGCACTTGCTGGTACAGAAAAGAAGAGAACATAGACAAAAACACCTATCTAAAATTTCAATCATTAGCTTTGTGTCTTTTGAAAATGTACTTCATTTCTCTGAAACTCCATTTTTTTAATTCTTTAAGTGGAAATAACAATGCTTTCTTCCTATGGTGGTTGCACAAATACAGCGGCAAAAGAGACTGAGAAATATGCATCTTTTCTTCTTTTCCCTCATAGCATCCCAGTGCACAGAGCAGCAGCGATGAAACCACACAGTCTCTAAGAATGTGTCTCGGGATTCTTCCCCTATCTCACAGTAATGTATAAATCTGGTATATATGAGAAATAGAAAATACTACACATTGTAAAGAGAAACTTTGCATTAGAGCACTGAAAATATCCACTACATTTAATGAGTATGAATACTTAGACTTGATGAATTGTACCATTTTGCTTAGCTATAAAATTACCATCTCTCTCAGAGTTTTAATAACTATAAAAAAATCAGACACAGAAAGTTAAGTGTCACATGATTTCTTTTGTATAAGAAACTTAAGTTATAAATACTTTAAAGAGCAAAATAAAAGACTGAATAGGGAACACAAAGATAGACTTTGTGGGGTGGAGAAGGGATCTGGGGATTGGAAATAGTGGGGAAGGAAGAGAAAGAGAAGTAAAAAGATTCAATATGTGGTATATACATGTGTGAATTTCCTATTAATGTGCTCATTTTTTATTGAAAACATGGAAATGTAAATGCATATCTATCATTAAAAACAAAAAAGTATTTTCATCTATCTTCTGATTAATAATTCAGATAAGTTATGTTTATTTCCTGCTCAGGAAAACAATGGGTTAATATTGTTGACATTATTGTGGTTTCATTCAACAATGAGTTGAATTTTAATGAAGCAAATTATCATTTTTGACCAGTTGCATTGAACTCATGTGAAGCAACACATAATATTTCATTAAGACATTATCTATTGATGTATGATCTCTGCCTGCTGATTGATACATAATACTAGCCACTTTTTAGATTGACAACTTTTTAAGGTTTTAGAACACATATGTAGTATACAAAGTTAACATTCTTTTTATTTCCTTTCTCCATGTTATGCAACTGCTTCCTTTTATCACTGGATCATCATTGCTCATTTTCATTATTTTTGTTATTGTTCGTTCACATTTGTAACATATAATGATTATATCCACTTTGTTTTTATGGTATGTGTAGATGATGTATCTTTTTTTTTTTTTTTTCCCTTTCCCCTCACCCCTTTCCCTCATCCTCAGTCTTGGAGATCCCTTTCCATTTGGAAAAGATCTTTTCCCTGATTTATTGTATGAGACTTTGATATTACTTTTTACTTGTATTTGTATCACTAAAATGAGAAAAACTACACAACATTCAAGATTTTCTATCTGATTTATTTCACTTAGTATTATATTTTCCAGGTGAATACATTTTCCTACAAATGTCTTAAATATATCCCTGTTTATAATCAAGTAGTATTCCATTATGTAGTGATACCACATTTTATTTATTTATTCATCTGTTGATAGACATATAGGCTGCTTCCAGGATTTATCTAAGTTGCACTGTTAATACATTTGTATGCCTTTATCACTATAATTCAATGTCTTTAATTCTTGGGGAAGATTCTCAGAAGAAAAATGCCTAATCAAATAAACTGTTTTTAGATTTTTTGAGATTTCTCCATACTGATATGCATAATGGTTGTATTACTAGTTTACATTCTCACTAACAATGTAAAAAGGATTTTTCCTGCAGGCAAATCAACATTTGATATTATTTAATCCCATAATGATTGCCATTCATTGTGGGATAACATGAAATCTTAGTGTTGTTTAGGTTTTCATTTCTGTAATGCCCTGAAATGTCCATGTCCAACATTTATTTTCATATATTTATTGACCATTATTGCTTCTGAAAAATGCTTTTCATTTCATTTGTATATGTTTTCATTGGATCTTTTATTTTGGATAGTATAAATTCTCTGAGTTCTTTTGATATTATCAGTATTAGTCCTCTGTATGAGGAAAATCCGTCAAAAACTTTTGGACAAAGGAAAACAAATGAAATTAGTCACTTTCTTGGGTATATCTAATGGTTTTATATTTCCAGACCACATGCAGAGAACACAGTTTCCCTGCTTCTTCCTCTTATTAACTATCTGTTCCCATCCTGCTTTTCTTGATTATGTGTGTCATCCAGTTCCCTGTATTCAATGGGGTGGCCTTATCATTTGTACTGACATATCAATGTAGGGGAAGAGGAGATAATTTTTCTAGATACTTTTTGATAGTATAATTATAAGAACGTCTGAAATTCGTAACATAAAAGCTTCCAAAGGAACGCAAATTGGATTTAACAGAGTTCTTGTATTTTGAGTCGAAATAAAGCCAAACAAATGAACTTTTTAATAACCAGTATTGTTGAAACTGGTAAGTGATGAATAAAAAAAAATAAATTGATTCAATATAACTTTTTAAAATTAAGTTTAGTGTCTAAATTATCTTTGAGATTTGAGAGAGAGAGTTTGGGCTTTAGGCCTCAGGTGTAGTCATCACGAAATCTCGAATCCATCAATGTAGCGGCCTGCTCTCCTGTGTACTTAGGTCATAGATCAAGATAAATGAGGACACATGTGTTCTTCTTTGCCTTCATTTTCAAGTGATCCATCTCACTTCCAGTCATGTTCAGCTGTTGAAAATGCTTCACAGTCTTGTATGCATGCAAGGAGCTAGGATATAGTCTATTAATCTACCCAGAAAAGCAGGGGACCATGAAAAAAATGAGCAGTCAGTTATTGCCTTGTGATCTTCTGCATAGTAACATAAAACTATCATAGATTTAGGGTCAGACTTGGGTGATGTGGTGCAAAATATAAATTCAAGAATGGTTGTTCCAAAGACAGGGACATGGAGATAATGATCATTTTTTCTGTGAGGTATTATAGATTTTTATACTAAAGTGTTAAGAAGGCACTTTCCTTTCTTTACTGAATCTATCCTGACACACAGTGTGTGTGTGTGTGTGTGTGTGTGTGTGTGTGTGGCCTTAAAGTTTTAATTTGCCCTTTAATGTCATCCTCTTGGGGATATGGAAAGATTTGTGGAGCTTATATTAGCTTCATATGTGTCCAGGGCTTGAGCCAGGCATTAGTGTGCATGAATGACTCACCACAAGCTGGTTTTTAGTTCTACCAGATGAAGTATTACTATATTGGATGTGAGTAGAGAAATCAAGTCTTCCTTCTCCAGCTTGTCATTTCAACTCATGACAGATAAGTAACCTTCCAAGAGTTGCGATCAGGACATGCTCAGGACCAAGACCTTGTGTGGGCCAAAACATTGACTCCGCTGGCACTTATTCAACAGCTGTGGCACTGAAAGCTTGAGTAATGTTATTTTTGCCTTCATACTCTTGTGCATGCCCAAATCTGAGTCTATTTTTTAACATTTTTATTTAAAGAGGAAAAAAAAAAAAAGCAAAACAGAAAAAGGGTAGAAATAATACATAATTTCAAAAAAAAATAAACAGTAAGAAATCACAGGTTGATGAATTGCATATTTTCCTCTTAGAAATAGTTGTTAAAGTTACAAAATTAAAGCATAAAAACTGGCCATACAAACAGTGAGTCTGCAAACAGTTCTGTTCAGTGTTCCAACAAAAACTTAGTAATATGGTTATCAATTCTACACACTTAAACATATATGCAGCTATATCTTTTAGCACTTTTTATTCCTCTCTTTATTACAATAGCAATTATACATTTAGGGTTTTATTACTTCTACAGTTCTTTTTTTACACTAGAGACAATGTAGTATTTATAAATATGATTCTTATTTATTTCACTGTTGAGGATAGTCTCAAGTTGTATCCATTTACCTATGAAGGCCTCAAGATCATCATTTTTATAGCTGAGTAATATTTCATTGTATAAAACTATCACATCTTTATCTTGGTTGTTTCAAGATTTAGCTATTACAAACTGTGCTGCTATGAACATGGGTGCACATATATCACTGTGATATGAGTTTTTTTCAGTTTTTCTGGGAAAATACCCATGAGGGGAACAGTTGGAATGAATGGAAGTTCCAATTCCAGTCCTCTGAGAAATCTCATACTCATTTCTATAGTGGTTACACCAGTCTACACTCCCACCAACAGTGAAGCAGTGTTCCTTTTTCCCCTGCAGCCTCGCCAACATTTGTTATCAGTTGATTTCTTGATAACAGCTATTATTTCTGGAGTGAGATGAAATCTCAATGCTGTTTTAATTTTCATTTCTCAAATGACCAATGATGGTGAACTTTTCCTCATTTATTTATTTGCCATTTGTATATCTTCATCTGAAAACTGTGTGCTCCCCTCAGTTGCCCATTTTTGTAGAGGATCTTTGAATTTGGGGTGCTTGATGTTTTTCAGTTCTTTATATGTTCTGGATATAAGTCCTGTGTCTGAAGAGTTACTGGCTAAAATTCTTTCCCATTCGGTGGGTTTTCTTTTCAATCTGTTGGTGATTTCTTTTGAAATGCAGAAACTTTTCAATAATATGAGATCCAAGTTGTTGTTTCTTTGAAGTGTTTCCTGTACAGTTTGCTTTTTGTTTATGAAATCTGATACCCCTATGTCTCCAAGACTTCTACCTACCTTGTCATCCACTAGATTTAATGTTTCTATTTTAATATTTAGGTCTTTGTTCTGTTTAGACTTTAGTTTTTTGTATAGTCGTAGGCATGGGTCTAATTTCAGTCTTCAGCATGTGGAGAGCCAATTTTCTAACACCATTTATTAAAGGAGGCTACCCTTCTTCAGTGAACATGTGTAGCCCCTTTGTCAAATATCAGGTGGCTTTGTAGTTTACTTGCATCTACTTATCTGTTCCACTGATCCTCAGGTCTATTTATTTGCCAGTAGCATGCTGATTTTATCACTGTGGCTTTTTTTTTTTTTTTTATAGCTTCAAGTCAGGAATTGAGATTCCTCCTGCCTTGCCTTTGTTGCACAGAATTGCCTTGGCTATTCTATATTTTTTCTGTTTCCAAATGAGTTTTAGCAGTGTTTTTTCTAGATCTGTGAGATATGTTCATGGTATTTTGATTGGGATTACATTAAATGTATATAACAGTTTTGCAAGTGTAGCAATTTTCACAACGTTGGTTCTTCCTAACCAAGAACAACTAATATCCTTCCATTTTCTAATATCCTCTTAAATCTCCTTTTTTTTAGCATGGCATAATGTTCAGCATATTGGTCTTTTACATTCTTAGATTGATTCCTAAGTATTTTATTTTATTAGATAATATTGGGGAGGGTGATATTTCCAAAATTTCTTTCTTGCTGAGTTTTTTTTGTTTGTGTACTGGAATGCTATTGATTTTTGAGCACTGACTTTGTATCCAGCTACACTGCTGACTTTGTTTATTACCTCTACTAGTCTTTTAATGGAGTTTTTGTGATCTTCTAAATAGAGTATCATGTCATCTGTGAATAGTGAGAATTTAACTTGTTCCTTTCACATCCTTATTCCTTTATTTCTGTCTCTTGTCTGATTGTCCTGGATAGTGTGTCTAGAACTATATTGAATAGGAGTGGTGATAGTGGACATGCTTATCACATTCCTGATTTTAAAGTGGAAGCTTTCAGTCATGGTCCATTTAGTGTAATGTTGGCTGTTGGTTTGTCATAGACGGCCTTTATAATATTGAGGTAGACACTGTGTATTCTGAGTTTCTGAAGGACTTTTATCATGAACATGTGTTGGATTTTATCAAAAGCTTTTTCTGCATCTATTGAGATGACAATGTGGATTTTGATTTTGTCTCTGTTGATGCGGTGTATTACATTTATTGATTTACATATGTTAAACTCCCCTGCATTCCTTGAATAAATCCTACTGATGCATAATCTTCTTGATGATTTGCTGCATTCCATTTGCCAGTATTTTATTGAGAAGTTTGCATCAATATTCGTTAGTGAGACTGGTCTATAGTTTTCCTTTTTGGTTGGGTCTTTCTGTAGTTTTGGCATCAAAGGAGTACTTGCTTTCAGGAATGATTTAGAGAGGATTGCTTCCTTTTCAATTTAATTGAAGAGTTTAAGGAGTATTAGCATCTCTAAATTTCTAAATTTCTTGTAGAATTCAGCTGTGAATCCATCAGGACCTGGTCTTTTCTCTGTTGGTAAGTTTTTAATTAAGTTTTCTATTTCAATATCTGATATTGATTTATTCAAAATTGCTATATCCCCTTGGTTGAGCTTTGGTAGTTCATATCTTTCTAGAAATCTGTCCATTTACTTTATATTTTCCACTCTACATGAGTAGAGATTTTCAAAGTAGGTGTTCATGATATTTTGAATTTCCATGGGATCTGTAGTAATTTCCTTCTTTTCAGTCCTTATTTCATGGAATTGAGTTTTTTCTTTTTTTTTTTTTTTTTTTTAATAAGGTCACCTAGAGGTTTGTCAGTTTTGTTTATTCTCTCAAAAAAACAGCTTTTTGATTCATTAATTCTTTATTTTCTTAGTTGAAATTGCATTGATTTCTTCTCTAATCTTTACA
Organism: Cavia porcellus; assembly: GCF_034190915.1. NCBI lineage: Eukaryota > Metazoa > Chordata > Mammalia > Rodentia > Caviidae > Cavia > Cavia porcellus. Next base: position 34,560,186 of record NW_026947501.1, read on the forward strand.
ATTTCCTCTATTCTATGAGCTTTGGGTTTGAATTGCTCTTCTTTTTCTAGAAGCTTGAGATGAAGCATTAGGTTGTTTATTTGTGCTCATTCTGTTTTCTTTATATGACAATTTATTACGTATATTTTCCTCTTAAGATTGACTTCATTGTGTTCCACATATTACAGTATGTTGTTTCCACATTTTCATTGAATTGTAAGTATTGCTTTATTTCATCTTTAATTTCAATTAGCCCACTGATTGTTCAGAAGGTTTTTACTTAATTTCCATATATTTATGCAGATTTTGCAATTTCTGTTGCCATTAATTTGCAATTTCAGTGAGATATGGTCAGATATTATGCATGGGATAATTTCACTATCTTCATTTACTTAAGAATGTTTTATGGGATAATATATGTTCTATTTTGGAGTATGTCTAATGCTCAACTTAAAAGAATGTGTATTCTGATGTGGTTGGGAGGAACACTCTGTAAACATCTACTGTTTCCTTGCTCACAGTTCTATTATTGATTCAGTTTTATTATTTCTTTGATAACTTTTTGTCTACTTGACCTGTCTCTTTGCGATAATGGGGTGTTATGTCTCCTGTTATAATTGTGTTCTTGTGTATTTTGTTTTTCATGTGCATTATATTTGTCTTATATAGTTGTGTGCTCCTATATTTGGTGTATATATACTTACAATTGTTAGCTCTTCCTCTTGAATTGTGTATATAGTGACCTTCTTTATCTCTTTTAATCATTTTTGGTTTGAAGTTCACATTGTCTTCAAAGAGAATAGTTACCCCTGCTTTTTTCTGGGTTACTGTTGCATAGAATACTGCTTTCCATCCTTTAAATTTTAATCTATGAGTTTCCTTTTGGGTCAGATGTGTTTCTTGTATACAGCATATTGCGGGATCATGTTTCTTGATCCATTCTGTCAGCCTACTTCTTTTGATAGGTGAATTGAGGCCATTTACATTTATGGGTATTACTGATATATACTGGCTTGACTTTGCCATGTTGTGTTCCAGTTATTTTCTTTCTGCTGTTCCTCTTTGTTTAATTGCTTGTCCTACCTGGTGATTTCTTTCTGATGTTCTGGAGATTGTGGTCACTTTTATCTCTATCTATTATGTCTTTCAATACTCTTTTTAGGGTTGGTTTGATGGGCGTGAATTTCTCCAGTTGTTCTTTGTCATGGAAGTATCTTGTTTCTCTATTAAATTTAAATGAAATTTTTTCTGGGTACATCAGTCTCCGTTGAAAGTGGTTTACTTTCAGAGCCTGAAATACTTCACTCCAAGTTCATCTTGACTTGAGGGTTTGTGCTGAAATGTCTGCTGTGATTCTAATGGGCTTTCCTTGATAAGTGAGTTGTGTCTTGTATCTAATAGCTTTTAGTATTCTGGTTCTATGCTATATGTCTAAGAGCTTAATTATTATATGTCTGGGTATAGATTTATGTTTTTTTTGTGACTGGCATTTTGTATGCCTAACTTATCTTCATATCAGATTTTCCCCATGTTTGGGAAATTTTCTTCTATTACTTCTGTGAATATTTTAGTTAGGCCATTTGCAGGAAGACTCCTGCACCTTCACTGATGACTGTTAATTCTATATTGTTTCTCTTGGCATCATCTTGAAGCTGCTGGACTGTCATCTCATGCTGCTTGGTTGTTTTTAAAAGTTCGATCTTTTCATGATCACTAATTGTGATCCTGTCCTCAAGGTCTGAAATCCGATCCTTCACTTCATTTAAATGGTTTTTTCCAGCTTTTAATAGAATTGTTTTTCTTGGATGTCTCTGAGTTTGTTTCATGAATTCTGCTTGTTTTCTATATTGTTCATTCAAGGTTTCAATCACTTTCCATTCTTCTGTACTGTTTTAAAATATATTTTTACTTTAGCTGCACTGAGTACTCTTTTACTAAGGTTTTTATTTCTATCTTTACATGGGAGAGTACTCCCAATTTGATTTTCTCTATAGTCTCATGGATTTGTATGGTGTTTTTTTGTTTGTTTGTTTGTTTGTTTGGTTTTTTGTTTGGTTGGTTTTTGTTGTTGTTTTTTTTTTTTTTTTTTTTTTTTACTTACTATCATTTCAGAGATTTCTGGTGTGTTATGTTTGAAGTCCTCTGTTTCAATGTTTCGTGTACTTCTTTCTGGAGGGCTAGATGTTTGAGATTGCATTTTGCTTTTTCTTTTTGCCATTTTCCCCTTTTGAATTAATATTTGGTCCTTCAGTCCCACTAGTGTCAACTGTTGGTACTGTTCTTGGGGTCCTACTGTAAGCTGATATTTGTCCAATTGCTGGGTCCCACAATGAAGATGTGGGCAAGTCACCTGATTTCTGCCTGCAGGGCCTGTTGGGTGAGGCTTATCTTCTTCCTGGACTGACAAACCTAGTACTATTCATGTAGGTCAACTTTTAGTTCCTGCTGTTACTTTATCTTCAGGTTATTCCAAGTCACCCAATCTTCCTGTTTATACTCTTTGTGTTGGCTGTACATCCTACTGTGTCCCTATTCTGTGTCTATGTGTCTCATAAGTCCTTTTGATTTTCTCCAAGTTGGGAGAGTCCTTATTGCCACACTCTTCACGCTTATGATGTTGTCTGTGTGCAGGAGTCACCCACAGTCTTGCCAGACTCACCAAAGTCTTACAGTTGGTTGGAGTTAGCTTACTATTACTTGTTTACCCACAATATACCTCTATTTTAGGGGCATACTCACCACATTTACTGTAACCTGCTGAGATCTTCTGTTTTTGGGTGAGGCAATTCCTGAATCTCCCTTCAAACTAGCACAGTTAATCCACCATAGTCCAAGGTGCTGGGAGAAAGGGTGGGAGCTGAAATCAACAGCAGTATTAGATCTAGGAGGTAGGGAGTGTCCTCAAGGGCCAGAAGGTGTTCTGGGTCTGGGCATCTGCTGGGCACACAGGAAGTGTGGCACAGCAACTTAGGTGGTCCTGGGCTGAGGGGTGGGCCACAGGTGTCAGTCTGGGTGTCTGCAAGGCGTGCAAGAAGCATGGCACTGTGGTGTATGCAGTCCTGGGCTGAGGGGTGAGTGGGTGGCATCAGTCCAGGCATCCATGGGCACTATCTGTTTTTGAAGTCCTATATTGCTTTCATGTTTTTATTCTGAGTGGGTTCATTCTGTTTCATCCTGTGTAGCCCTATTCCATTAGTGAAGCTGCAACTTCAACTGGTTGTTGAAGTTGTAGGACAAATGCCAGGAGAAGCACAGGAGCATAGTGATTGGAGCCTGCTGAGGTATTCTGTATGGGTGAGAGGTGACTGAGTCTCTCTTCAACTCAGCAAAGTTAATCCACTGCAATTTAAGATTCTGGGAGGAGGAGTGAGAGCTAAAGATCAGGCAGTTGGTCTAGGAGATTGGGTGGGTGTCCTAGAGCAGCAGCCGTTGGTGAGACATCCCTGCAGGTTGACAGGGGTCACCAGGAAGCATGTGGAGGTGCAGGCCAAGGTGCAAGGGAGGCATGGTATTCCTCAGTGCCAGTGGGAGTCATGCGGGAATTGTACAGAGGCATGGGCCAAGTTCTGAGGGTGGAGCATGTTCCTCAAGCCCAGCGAAGTTGCTCAGGAAGTGCATGGAGTCATGGGCCAAGGTTTGAGGGCAGTGGCATTCCTCAATGCTGGCAGGAGTCAGGTAGGAAGCACGTGGAGATGCGGGCCAAGTTCTGAGGGCAGCATGGTACTCCTCAGTGCCAGTGAAAGTCCAAGCTTGAGTCTTATGACCTTGCCAAGCTCCAGCTCAGGGTTTGGAATGAAGCACAATGCAGTGCTTCCATGCATCCAGGAATTTGTCTCTGTCTCAGGAAAACAGTGATAGCAGTCTTGGTACAAAGGAAGAGAAAATGAGGTTGGGTAAGTCCAGATTTTCCAAGGAGCTGGAAGCCAATGGTTGAAAATTTTTGTTGTAGGGTGAAAAACTGGAGAAGGGGGCCTTGTCCATAAACCAGGATTGAAATTCAATGTGTCATTGCCCCTTTGGATTTCATGTACAAATCTTAAATTCCAAGATAATTCATTGTTTCAAGATAACTCAGATCATTCACCTTCTGAGAGAAAGCCCATGTTTGTCTGCACTGGTTGTGCAGCACGGAGTTTGTCCTGTACAAAACACATTGTTTTTTTATTATTGCAAACTTCTAAGACATATCTTTAGGTGCCCTTATGAGACACATCTTTGTTCCATTCATTACGTTGAAGTGTCACAGCATGGGAGGTCTGTAAGGGTTTTCTATTGCTGCCTGTTCAAAACCACTGATCAAAAACTGCAGGAAACCAAGCCCGCTGGGAATGCCTATGAGTTGTCCCTCAGTGGAAGATAAACAAGAATGACAAACAAAGAGATAAAGAATTAGTTTAAAAAGAGGGACCCGAACCCTTTCCTCTCTTAGACAAAGAGCCCTTTGGCTCACCACAATTTTATTCATTCAAACATGGGAGCAGGAAACTAAGGTACAGAGGATTCATCTGTCTCCTGTTCTCTGTAGTACATGCCCAGGTAAACAGCTGGATCTCAGCTGAGTTGACTCTTCCCAGCCCCTGCAGCTTGCCAGCACGCCTGCACATTGCAAAAGGATCATTGCTTTTCTCCATTTTGCTCACACATAAGGTCAACAAGGCCTCAACTCTCATTACGTGGCTGGTCCCTTATAATAAACTTCTCTTCCTAAACTTCTCTACCTATGGGTAGTATCATTTCTTCTCTCTGAAGTCATTTTTTTTTCAATTTAAATCTGCTTGTTTCAATACTTTAAAGACATTTCTTTTAACCCTTCCTCAAGGCATTCTGTGATCACCCCAGAGGAGAGGATTCTTCCATTCTTTAATTTGTTTTTTACTCCAGGTGATAGTATACATATCAGAATCACTTTTGAAAAATTATAAAACTTTTTGCTTATGCTCATTTTCTGCAATAAAAAAAATCTCTAGATTTTCCTTATAGTTTAATTCATGTCCACTGCAATATGTTTTAATGCCTTAAATTCATGCAGGTAACTTTGTGGAATTTATTATCGCTGTGTTCTCTGTTACATGTGTGCCTATGCCAGTGTTCTCTGGATTGAATAAAACATTGCACAGAAGAAGGATTCCTTATTCATATTTTCCCATGATGCATTTGTACTTGATAAATATTCATCTTTTGAATCGCTGGATTAGATTACTATAAATTTTGTTATATGGAACCTTAAAAGAAAGTGCATATATAAGGACCAACCCACAGTGTTCCTGTTAAATGCCTTTGTTTTAGGATGACTATACTCATAAATTCTGCCTTAGATAAAAGAAGGTACCCTTTCTATTTGGAGAACAAGTATGAACATCAGCATTTGGGAAGCTCAGCTTGCACTGAAATCTTCCTCTTTTGACAAGGTATAAAATCTGAATCCTATCCTGTGGGTTTTTATTTTAAATTTTTAGTGGGGGTATAGCAATATTGGTGGAGGTTTATACTGAGACAGAAGCCAGGAACACATTACCACTAAGCTATATCTCCAAACCTTTATTTTATTTTTTTTTTAATTTTGAGACAATCCCTTACTAAGTTGTACAGGTTAGCCTCAAATTTGTTATCTTTCTCCCTCATCCTCCCCAACAGCTAATGTCTAAACCACATAGAACTGAGCTTCCTGATGACCTTATTTTCTCTTGTAGACCATTTTCTGTTTGCTTTTCTGTTTTTGAATCTAGGTTAGTTGCTATATACCTACTTGATTAAAATGGAAATCATGAAGTTGGCAGTATCCCCGAAGTCAGACTCTTCATGAATTCACTCATATTCTGAATTCAGAGTACTTAAAGAGTACTTAAGCAGTTCGGTGTAGCATCTGCCTTGGAGACAGAAAAGTCCCAATGGATATCAGTTTCTATATTTCCCATGAAAACCAGCATGGCTTCTTATTTGCTGTAGTGTTATGTTCACAAGCATCCATCAAAGGAGGCTGTGTGCTGATATTGCTTTGCTTTTTAATTCATCCACTAAAATATGAACTTAAGAAAGAAACTATTAATGATATGAGATGGGTCTTACCAAGTGCTCAAAATGATAAAGTATATTATAATACAGTTTCATAAGCCTGGAGCTTTCTATAAGAATAAAAAGATGACTTAGCTGAGTCGGTTATGATGTTCCCACTCACTATTAAATGGCATTTTCTTAACAGGACTAATTTTTTCTGGCTGCTGATTCAAGGGTCCTTGATACTTACCAGCATTGTGAAGCATTAGTTAACAGTTTGACTTTGTCCACTTCTGCATAACTTCTCTTGTCACAGTGTATGCTTCTTCTGCACTCAACTAAAATGTTTTCCATTGGCTTGTAATATAAAATAGCATATCCCAATTCCACATGACTTGACATTTACTGTAGGTAGTTTTGCTCTTACTTTTTCTATCTCCTGGCATTAAGGATTTTATCTAAATTATACCATTCCATCACCATAATATATTGGCAGTATTGCTATTGCTGTTTCATACTTGAGGACATTGAGGCATAGAAAGATTTTTATAGCATAACTATCATGGCCACTTGATACACATGCATATTCTAGGAAAATTCAAATAAACTATTAAAACACGAATGTTCAAGAAGACATGTAGGAACCTGTCTTTTTCCAGCACAATGGATATTTCATAGGCTACAATTGATAACCACTAAATATATTTAAGTGTATAATGATTTTTTTCAACTAAACTGATGTTTCTGAAAGAAAAGGAATACTAGTTCTTATCTGTGAAATGCTATTCACCGTAAGTCAACTCTTCATTAAAAAAACAAATAAGTGTAATATGAGTGGCAGAAATTTTTAAATCTCAAATTTTGGAGCTCCCATGAAAGAGAATCATCAGATCAACTTCAGTGATACTATTGGAGGGAGCACTGAGAAACTATGTCTTGATGTCTTGCAAATATTTGGAAATTCCACACATTCATTGAGGGCTAAAAAGAAAAATCATGTACAGTAAAGCACTGATTTATAAACAAAAAAAGTTGTGGTCTTTCACGGGTATATGATGTGAGACACAATTTGTTGAATTAGGAAGGAATCCAACTTATGAATGTTTTCCCAGGAAGGAACTCATTCATAAGTTATTGACTCACTGTTTGGGAAAGGTCACCTCTGGATCATTTTCAACATCTTCTTACAGACAAAGGCAGTGAAGAAACCAGGCTAATGTTAAAGAGAAAGAAAACAGATGATCAGAAATGGATTTTGCAATCTATAGTGAAAGGATCTCCATAGAGAGGTGAGAGGTTTTGAGAGAGAGAAGAGGGAAGAGTTGAGTGCTTTGTCTGCCTCCTACTCTAGTCCCATACCCTAGCCAGAAAGCAGAAAAGTTTGAGTTATTTTCTGTAAAATTCTATTCTTATTAGCAGAGCAGTTCTCACAATGGTCACATTGTAATGGTATGGGACTTTACAAACCCTGAGAGACTTTACAAACCCTGATACCTGGACCTACACCAATTTTGATTGAATTAGCAGGGAATTTAATGGGCCTGAGGAGTTTTATAAGTGCCCAGTGATGATAATTTGCCTGAAAAGCACTGCTAAGGGATAAATTTTTTCCCTCATGTTTTGATTTCAGCCAAGAGGTAGAGTGAAATCTTTTCACTCGTATTGGACAACACAGCCTCATCGTCATTGCCTGATTAGCACTCTTTTCTGCTCATCTGTTTCTCTGGTGGTTGGTTCTAGTATTCCTTACTGCTGTTTGTACCTATAGTTCCCAAGAGACAGCTTCCTAAGAAATAACTCTGATCATCATCATTTTCTGCTAAACCTTTTCAGTGGCATAAAAGACTCAGCAGTAAGACTCTTAAGAAAAATAAAAGTATCCGGATGACTTGTAAGTACTGAATCTCTGGCTGATAATCTGGTTTCCCACTAAGGAGGTACCTTGCCCAAACACAAAAAACCACTTTTCCCTGTAACTACAAAAGCGATAGATCCTGTCCTGCTGCTGTCTGCTAATAGAGACTTCCAAAAGGCAATGAATAAAAAAATTCAAGGGTCTGTGCTGAAAAACACATTCTTATTTCTACTTGCATATTGGCATCACCCAAAAAGCTATCCGCACCGTGGTGTCTCCTCCATTGTTCTATGTCATGCAATATCTCCAAGCTTTGATATAGATATTTGTAATCTCTTAACAGTATTATATTATGCAGTTACTTAGAAAGTCACTGTTCTAATGAGAAAACAGTTGAACATAAAATATTTAGTTTAGCAACTATTAAATAATATGTAGGGATCCAGGAATAACTAATGGGGAATATAAGTATTTAGCATGAAGAAATAATTTTATTAGGCAAAAGTGTATCTCGAACGGGCAAAGAAGTATCAGGATAACTAAGAAAAAATTACAAATGTGGCTTGGGAAAGAATAGGGAACAATTACATTGATGACAGTTGGCTTATGAGGCACTAGCTATGGTGGCCGATAAATGCCTTTCCAATTGAATGTGCAAGCTCACGGAACTAGGAGTAAGTTTTAAGCTTTTCTTGATGGGTAGGGCACTTGTAACATAAGTATAATTTGGGGAGAGTAATGCCCTCAGCTCTTATTATCTTTTCCACATCTTTGTAGATGATATTTTTGAAGACCTAGAGAAGAAAAAAGAGGAAATCTATCTGGCTTGCAACAAGTGAAGTCATTTTTTTTCATTTTGGAAAATGAAGAGATATTAGACAAAGGAGTGTAAAACTTTACAAAACACACACACACACACACACACACACACTCTATGAGCACACATGCGTGTATACACTATAGACACAAGTTTTTCAAGGTGGGACACAAATCTGTAATATTAGCAGTCTGGGAGGTTGAAGCAAGAAAGTCAGAATTTCAAGCCCAGCCTAGGCATCATAGTGACATAATGAGACCTGCAGCAGAACAAAAATTAACAAGAGTGTTGATGAGTGGAAAATCTCTGGATTTATTTCTACTACCAAAAAAAAAAAAGAAGAAGAAGAACAAAACAAGTTGTGAAACCTAGATGTGTGTCATTGTTCATCATACAACTTGTCTGGCTGATGGCAATTTGCTTTCGCATTCAATCTTTTATAGTAATCTGTATGGAACAAAAGATCTAGAGAAAGTGAGAAGTGACATAAATGATGCAGAAGTTGTTTGCTGAGAATACTACATGATATATTCAGCTAATTGTTCAAATATATTTTTTCAATAAAACATTTTCCAAGGTAGTATTTCATCACTTTTTAACTTGGTGGTACTTATTGTCTTAAAAAAATACCCATCAATATTACATGTAAGTTACTTTCTGCTTTCTCTGTAGAGCAAGGAGAAAATAAAAAAAGAGAAGATAACTCTTTACTAAATTAAACAAGTTAACCTTCTTAACCTAAAAACAAAACTATAATTTTGTGTATAGAGAAGTAGTATATCCTCACAGTATTAGTTCTATGACTCAAGTTAACTCAGCTGCTAACTCTCCTAACTTTGCCTTGGTGCCTGCCCTAGCAATTATTAGTTAGAAAGTCTAGTTTCTTTTTGAAGTATTTCCCCATACTCATTCACTTAATTCTTGGTCTTTCCCTGAATACATTTCCAGTACTTTAGGTGACTGTGCTTACCTTTCTTCCCTCAAGGCTAGAAAGTAAGTCTCAGAGAATATTTCTTGAATACCCAATCCTACGTTATGAATTTCTCTAAAATATGTACAAGTTTATAAATCACTGAAGTTTCATGGCACCCCATGAACTTTATTCTCAGTATATTAAGGAGAATACTTGGAGATGCTTCACTGTGTACCACCTGACATATACCAGGCAGTTATCATGACTTGGTTTCTTCATAAAAGCAGCCCCATTTCCTCTCCCACATCTGCTAGTGATCATATCATGTTGTGACTATAGTTCAGATGTTTGATTACAAAAATGTATCTCTATTTCTGAAGTTGCTATTCTTCATTATTTTGTTATACATTTATCTGACATATAAAATTATACATATTTTCAGAATACCATGTGATATTACCATAGACATATACAATGGGTAATATTTAAATCAAGGTAATCTCAAATTTCTTTGCTGTGAAAGCATTTAACATTCTTCCTGGTAGCTTTTATGAAAAACACAGCTTATTGCTATTATTTGCAGTCACCCTGTTGTTCAACAGGACACTCTTTATCCTTCACTTTTTAGAATGAGTCCAGCTATAGGTGGAGGACAACCTACATTAATATCTCTCTCATCTGCTTGAAGACAGAGAATATTTCAGCAATGTGATACTAGAAAGTGGGAAACAAAGTATTTTTTTTTGAACCATTGATTGAACTCACAACCTTATGCTTGCCAGGCAGGTGCTTAGACCTAAATCCCTGGCCTGAAAAAGAAATGTTTTAACATAGACCATTCAATATATGTTTTTATAAATCAGTATGATTGTTTTAAATTTTAATATTTCTATGTATTAAATGTATTGAGGTTTCTAGAATATGTCAAGGATATACAATTAAGCAAAATTACATTTCAAAGCATATGACTTTCTGCAGGTTTGATTAAAATCAAAGTAGGCATTTTAAAACATTTTTATAGGAAGTTTATTATATATGTTGAACATTTTTGGTAGCTGGAATAAAAGTATACTTGAATCCCTTAGATTATTTTTTCTACTTTCAAAGTGTCCTGCTAGCTACCAACCAAATTAGAAGTAAATTGAGGTCAAAAAGAAAATTTGGAGGAAGAGACAAATGAAGTGTCTTTGTGTATCATAGATAGACAGCTACCTAAGGATTTATCTGTTTAAGGATAAGCCCTTGTTAGAAGGGGCAGGTCAACATTTCAATATGAAAATTAAAAGCTAGAATCTATTTCCAAAGACAGAAACCTGGCTGTATCCCAGAGCATAGGTTTGTTCTCAGGTCCAGTCATTTCAGTGTTAGAGTTCCTGTCAAGCCAACTGAACAACAGTGATCAACAAAAATATAAAATAAAACACTGAACTAATTCGCTCTACTAATATAAAATTATCTAAATTTATTAGGAAAGCTGGCCATCATATTACTCAATTCAAGTGCTTGGAATAGTGACACCTTGTTTAAACAGATGTCAACTCATAAGCATGTCCAGCTGTCTAGAATAAAGAAAATCCTAGGGGAAAATATCAACATAATTATCTAAGCAGCCAAAATAATGTCTAGATTCCAAAATGCCACTGAAAACTTGACAAGGCTTCTGATCAGATCCAACTGAATTTCATCAATATAAATGAATTTTCTGCTTGTCTATTATTGCGTTACATGAAATGATTACAATGATTGTGTAACATTAGAGATGATGTTCGCAATGGTATAATTAAAAGGGTAAGTTTTATATGCTGCACATAACAATACCCCTCCAACATGTTCATTCTGAAATTCCCAGAAACCTTGAAATATTATCTCTATGCCAAGATGGAAAGAAAGTAAAAGATGGAATTAAAGCTGTTGAATAATTCAGCGTGAGTTTTCCAGGTGGGCTTGATTTAATCATTATCACCCTCGAATGGGGTGGGATCCTAAGTGGTCTTTACAAGGGGAACAGAAGAAAAGATATATGTGATCAAAGATCCCAAAGGATATTTGCTGTCTTTGAAGATGAAAAATGGCTATAAGCCAGAGGGGGCATAAGGAGAGTGTCTTTCCTGGAGCCTCTAGAAAGCAGTAAAGTCCTACCTGTAACACAGTTGTAGTCTAGTGTGATCCATTTCAAACTTCTGACCTCTGGAAATGTAAGATTAAATACATACTTAGTAATTTGATACTGAAGTGATATAGAATTAATATAAATTACTTGGTTCATGAGAAATTCGAGTTTGGGAATTTGATTACCCTTCCCATCTATCAACTGCTTCAAAACAATGATAAGCAGCTGTCATCCAAAGGCTGCTTGTTGTGTCATGATTACCCTATATTCTGTTGGATCCCTTTGCTTTTCCCAATGGTACAAAATGGGTAAATCTGTATCCTTAACTTCCCAGGCTTTCGGCAACTGGTTCCTTTGGTTCAGCCAATAGCAATTGGTTTTCTGACTGGTTCTGCTATTGGCATGGGAATGAAAGAAGTGGGAGCATCAATTCTCTCCTCTGTCTCCACTGGAGTCTCTGGGAGTGATGCAGGTTTTTGTCACGTTGGAGGTGCAATGGTAGCAGTGTTTGGCAGTTTGAAAGCTCTTTCTGTGGTTACATCTTGCCCTTATGGCCCTATTGCTGTTAGATGAGCCCAGGTTCTTCCCGTTGTCCAATAACTTCTTCAGCTGTTGCCTATCATGGCCACTCTAATCTCAGTTAAAACCTTCACTTTCTATCTCTTTTGTAAATAAATCTTTTTGGTTAATTTCTTCTTATTTAAAATGCCTGTGAAGTTTGCTTCCCTCACTGGAAAATGTGCCGTGTAATAATTTCCCACAAAGTATGGTTACACAGGTAACTATGTATTATTCTAATATCCATAGTTGTAGGCAAATTTGGATGACTATCATTAATAGGATCCACAGATAACTCATCTTTTTTAACGTAAGAGGAAGTTGACATTATATGTTGTTGCCCATTGAAGTGATGAAAGCATTAATAACAGTGATAAAAGAATGATACATGTGAAAAGCAGAGGTTTTGATTTGTGTCTTTATCATGCAAACAAGTTGTGTCTGGAAGATCATTTGCTACATAGTAGCTGTGGCCCTTGATCTTTCCTTGGTTGTTGAAGCTGAAATAAGAGTACTATGTATCTTAAGGGACATATTTGGGGATAGTACTGAGGTGTACAGAGACAACATAACATAGCATGAAGAAAATACTCAAATGATAGCAGTCACGCCAATCTTTTACATTGAGCTCCAGTATTAGTATTCTGCCTTTCCTAAATATGATCCCTCCCTTTTTAAAAATGAAATCCTCTAGCATTTGTCTAGGATGTACCCTTTCACAGTTCCAGTGTGCGGCTCGCTTAGCATAAGGAACTCAGCACATTTTACTTGTTCTTCCTCATTCTTGGGTTGCACTGCTCCATCTGCCTGATGAATTTCCCTTTGTAAATCCAGATTTCAGACTTCTCATGCCACCTGTCCCCACACATGCTTGATATCAAGCTCTTACTACCTGGCTGGACATTTTTCCATCTATTGCTGCTGGGCTGTAATGCCAGGGAAAGACATTCTGACTCATTTAACCCTTCCAAACCCAGCAAAGATGAGGGGTGGTGTTACATATACGTGTACTGTGTGAACACTTTCACATGCTTGGGGACAATGAAAGTATTCTACATTTTGCATAAAAAGATACTTCTCCCAGACACTGGAGACTATTGCATAAATTGTTTTTCCCCTCATTCTATGAAATGACTAAAGCCATTTTCTGAAAATGAGTATTGTTAATCATTGGATCATTAACCTTTACAATGTCAATGTGTTCTCCACGTCAAATTCAGTTAAATGACTGCCGCAGGTAACAGTTAAGGGAACATTTCATGTAGATGACCATATTAATGCTTTATTTAGTTCTAAATGCAGTGTGAAGGATATAGGTGAGAGCTAATCTGTGTTTGAAAAAGCAAAGTACTAAAAAGAACAATTTCCAAGCAAGAAAGTGGGACTTTGACAGAAAATGTCACTTCTCTAATTTTTCACATTGTTTATTACTTTGCATTGTATCTTTTATTTTTCTTTTTCCATTTCAGTATATAATTCACACTAACCAAACAGTGTACAACACATTACCTTACATGTGCATGCATGAGTGATCATCTGAGCCCATTTTGTGATGAGCATCTCCCATTTTGCAGGAAAGCAATTTATCCATTCATAATCACCACTTCTAAATTGGAGAACTGGGTATTTGCTTTCTGGCCCAGAATCACATTTAATATGCTCTTTGTTTCTTTCTTCTGAAACACAATTGTTTCAGATCATATTGAAGTTCATAATTTTAAATAAAATATTTTCTTAGAAGATGCTTCTTAGATTTATGAAGATTTGTGAAATAACATTTATAAATTTTATTTTTTCCTAACAGGCAAGTTGAAAATCAATACACGTCTACTAATTTTCCACTGTATTACTAATGTCCTGTTAGTGTGTGACCAGTATATTAGAAAAAATTAAATATATGTTAAACCTGCTCTGAAAATAAGAGACAAATTCACTATATTCATCACAAATTTACCAGCCAGATTCACAGAAGACAACTTGATAGTGAAAAATTGATCATATACCATGCAATGTAACTTGTTAGTCACATAGAATAGTCTCCATATGTCTCCATATGGGAGACTTTTATATGGAGTAACATGATTATGAATGCTCTTGGGTTTCTGCTTTTGAGAAAGAAAAACTGAACAAAAATAGAAATTATTTTTATAGTCATTTGTGTCAAATTTAATTATTAAGCCACTAGCACAACCTCATGTTTTAAATAATATTAGTAAAAAATTATTTGTAAAGCATTGCTAAGTAGTTCTTTACATTTGGTTTACCTAATACTCCACTGGGAATCTCTGTTCCAGAAACTAACCAGCACCAAGACTTTAAAGAATGGGATCTTGGAGTGGAACATTTGAAATTTTCTATTACAAGATTCAATCATCAAAGCCTTTCCCTTTGTGAAAGTCATCAATCAACTCCAATTTTTCCTGCCATGTTCTACTCATTCTTGTTAGGCTGCTTCTATGCAATGTGAGATCCACCAGTCACCTTCTTTAATTGGATGAAAATGTCTGTCATACCAGTCATTCCAAGCAATGTAGCCAGCTTGATGATTAGATTAATACTTCACTCTTCAAAACACTGTACTGTGTCCTAAAGACCAAGTATTTTTGTCTGGGTTCCAATATCTCTTAATACAAAACTCCCTCCAGCCAGAGTGGTACATGAACAGTTTGTCTTCATCTGATAACACTTTATATTTTATGCCCTATTGACCTACTTTGGCATGACTTAAAATGCCCCCTTTTTTTTCCTTTAAAATCTGATTTCAGAATTTTTATAAACGTAATGATACCTATGATCACTAGTGTTGCCACTAAAGCACTATGACTGTGAAAATCCTCAGTATGACTTCTACATGGTGCATTTCAATAAATGCCTTCACTTGTACAATGTTACACCTTAGATACTACAGGGGAAAATATACTTTAGAGGACTGAAGTGCCTCTCAGCTAGTCCTGAAACAACTTCATTCAGTCAGCAACAGATCTCACGTGCCTTTGAAACCTTTCATTCTAGTAGCTTTATGTGACAGTGTTTGTCATTCTGAATGCTTCTTCACTGAGCCTCTGCAGAGCATTAAACTTGGAAGTACAAGTAGGTCTGTAGAGAAGGAAAGCAAGGAAATGTTTGGAAAAATTATGTGATTGTCAATGTCTGCCCATCTAGCTACTGAGCAGAACTGAAATTCAAACATTGTGTTCTCTAGCACAGATGTATTTCAATCATTTTAAACTTTCTATATCACTTTGGGGATGAATTGGGACATAAAATCCTCATATAACCATACCTCTATGTACAGTGATCATATATCTTGGTTTACTGGGGACAGTTCAATTTATGTCATTGTCTAGTATAGTTACTATCTCTACCTTTCATTCGTAAAAGTATCAATATTTGGCTGTTAAAGTACAGGACTGTCCAACCTCAAAAATGTAACAGTTTTTCTTTAGAAATGAAGCCTTGCTTTTTAAAGATACATGCTGATAACAATATTTTTGTTGCTGGAGCAAAATATTTGGTTCAGAAATGATAAAAACCATACATTACCCAGTTGAGTAAGAGCACAGGTGATTTTTTTATTAGGATTTTTCAAGCAAGAAAGAAGTTACTCCTCTGAGGAGGAACAAGTAAGAGTGTTGGTTCTCCAAAACAAAAGAAAAGTGGTAGCAAAGAGTTTTTGCCAAAAGTCTTCAAAGGTCCTCCATGTAAAAAAGTTTTCAAGCTTGCAGAATCAGCTCACTCCTGACTGGCTAGTTTTGTGCTTAGGTCTAGGCTGTTGGTGGATGACCGTTGAATGTTCAGATAAGGTACATTTTTAAGGAGGATACCTTGGCTTTCATCTGTGTTTCTAGTGTTGCATTTTTAATATTGTGAAAGTTCATGAGCCTCGGTCTCCATTAATGTTCTGCTCTGAAATCACAAAATGGCCTGATCCCTGCAGAAGCCCTACCTAGACCTGGATTTTTGTTTTTTTTCAGGTGGTCTTCAGCTGTCTCTTGCCAACTAACTTTCACTTATTGCAAAAACTATTTGTTTATTCTGGTCCTTAACTCATTACTATTGCAGATAAAAATTATTGACCATTAAACAAATCCTGAGTGTTACACTTTCTTTCTTCTACTTGCATGTACATAACAGATATCTGCACCTGAACATGACGCTACATTTGTTTTGGTGTTCTGCAATCTTTTGCTTGTAATTTCTGGGCTTTAGACTGTACCCTACCCCAGGGTTTGGATTTTTCCTCCTTGCCTCAGCACAAGCAGCTGGAGACATCCTCCCCCTGTTGCGAAGTGAACTAGAATGTGTTTCTGTCTTCCTCTATGACTAGTAGAAATGCCTAAATTCACTGATAATGTTCCACCACTTTTAATAGGGATATTCTCAAATTCTGAGTTTGATTCAGTTTACAGAGAACCGTAGTCTAGCATACTATAGATCTATTCAAAAAGTTCCTGCATTCACCAAAAACAATTTAGGAACTCAATAGCTTATGAGTTTGCATGCTTAAATATTTGAATAAATTGCGTTTGGAGCCTAGAGTTGGATGCCATTGTGAATTTTGTAAACAACAAAGGAAATAAGTACTAATGACCCAACTTCTCTCTCAATTTGTGACCTCTTCATTATATTTTAGCTTCCCTCCATTTGTAATAAGACCTCAAGGAACTACAGACAAGTAAAGAAAGTTTTGAAAGTGTGGTACATGAAACTTTACTGTAAGTCCAAAATTTATCTTCGATATTAACTATGTAGTCAATACATTAAATATTGTGTTGAATCTCATTGTTCCTCAGTTTCACTGTCTGTATTGTGGAGATTAACATAGTTATCTAAATTAACAAGACTATTTCGAGAACTGGGTAAGTTAACTGTCTGATGAATACAACACATGCTATGTATTTAAAACTACCATCTTACTCTACAATTACTTTGGTTGAAAATAGAATTTGAAAATAATGTTTAAAGATGAAGATATTTGAAACATGGCTATTTTTCTGTTTCTCATACTGCAAGAGACACTTGTACCACTAGCCCTGCTATCAAGGAAGTTCCCACAAAACCAGAGTTTCAATATGTTTTCTTCTGGGTCCACCGTTGTGCCGAAGGCTGGCTGAATCTACTTATGTATATTTTCGGATTTTGTGACTTTCCTCCTACAGTTTCAAATGCTTCTGTGTTCTGGAGGGGAGTGGATTCACTGTGCTCTGCATTTGGCAAATTGTGAATATTAATTTTTACAGTTCTATAGTTTACTTATGCTCTTGGTTGTGCATAGGCTAATGAATCCAACCACAGACATTCTTTATTTAATGACAGTTTCAATTTATGATCAAGGCATGCCATTCAGATTTACAACCTGCATCTCAGACTTAAAACCTGTCTTTTTTTAAATTTTTTTTTTAACTTCTTCCCAGTTTATTTTTAGAGCTTGTTTTTTGTACCGTATACCCGTGTTTATAGAATACTGTAACTTTTACTATTTTGTGTTCTATACTTTACAGTAGTGCAGGTAAAATTATTCAAATATAAGCCAAGTCATCTAGTTGAAACTACCACTGACCATTTCTTTATTCTGAATATTGAAATGTACATATTCTATAGAATTACTCATTGAGCAACCAATTTATTTAGAAATAATCTTTGGTTATTAAATATAGGATATCTTTTCTCAGAGTTCAGATTCAGAACACTGATTTGGCCCACTGTAGTATTAATATGGGTTAAATGGTGGGTTAGCATTACAGTAAATTTTAGCATATGAACAAATAGTCTCTGCTTCACGAAACTGCTGTTCTCTGAGTTCAACAATCACATACTCTTCCTCTCTGCATAGAAACATATACAGAAGAAGAGGAAAAGGCTAAATTTATATTGTAGTGGAGATGGTACTACTGACAGAGGCTGTTACTGAACAAAATAGGAAAACTAGACAGGTTTCCATGAGGGTAAATTTTAAAATGGAGAGATACTGTTTAGCATCCTGTGTCAATCCAGCAAAAGCATGAGAATGTGAGGGATTAATGTGAGAACAAGGAGAAGGCTTAGAAATCTGTAACACACAAACCAGGAGTAAGTGTCAGGAATAGCTGCAAAGCTAAGCTATCTGAAAGCCAGAAATATGGCTTTCAGAGAATTCATGAGCAGAAACTAAGAAATTGTAACAATCTCATTCTGCTTATTTTAGTCAAAATATTTTATGTACTTGTTTCTTGTAATGAACTGATCTGTGTCTGAAAAGCTAGGTGCAAAGAAGTCTCTTTAACGTGAGCAATTGCACTTAGGGAACTACTATGCCTTGTACTAATGAAATGGCTAGAATGGCCATTCTCACATGGATGATCTCACCATTCACATATAATACCTTGAAAAACAATGAAGAATCTACTTCCTGATTCTTTCATCTTTGTTGTTTCTTGGCATTTTCTTTTTTTTTTTTTTTTTTTTTGTGGATATACAGGCCTTCCAAAAAAAAAAAAAAATCACAAATACAGTGTTCTAATAGAAACTATCCAAATTAACTTGTTAACATATACAAACAGAAGAAAGGAAAAGATAAGAGTATCAGATTTTGTATGTTGGTTTAATGAGCCACTTAGGGCTGCAATTGCCAAAATGCAATATTGAGCCCTATATATAAGTAAGAACAACACAGATGGCTAAAAGAAACCTTTCTTGTGGAAATGCATATTGAACTGCACTGCTATAGTAGAGAAATAAAGATCAGGAGAAAGGAGCCTCTTCATAAAAGGTGATGACTTCACTATTTGAGTCATGAAGTGATTAGGGAACTATTTAGGTGAAGTAACACCGGACAGAGATACATAAAAATTCTTGACTTATTTCTGTAAGCAGGGCAGTAGCCTCCTGTTCTTTCATTTAAGCCTTTATAAGCATGGAGTAAGGTTAAAAGGAAATGATGACATAAACTCAAAGAAGTATATTTAAAGCATTTCCCTTCCATCCCTTCCTTCGAGCTCTTCCCTCAATCATCGTTCCGTACTTCTTTAACTAAATATTCCCATTTTCTCACAGGCCATGCAAATACTTGTTTCCTTCTACTTGTTAGGAATAATATATTATTTGTATGTGTAAGAGAAATAATAGATCAAAGAACTAATAAAAATTTTTGAATAAGCCCAATCTCCATGGCATTGTTATTTATAAAATTGTTAGCAGGTCAGATATTATGAGTCTGAGAAAAAGAGAGTCAAAGTAGTAGGTTTTGCTAGTTTTAGTTAAGAGTAGAAACTCAGACCTCTGTGTGTAGTATAAACCTTTATGAGGTCTCCACTCAAAGCAATCCTAAAGAACACAGTAACATTTTAAAGTTAACACATTGTATACATTCAGTATGACACAGAGTTATTTCCAGAAAATAACAAACTACATACCTGATTGTCTAGGATACGGTCCCATAATATCAGAAAGGAAACATTCATCAGAGATCCTCCTGCTTCCTTGGGCTGGGATCTGATTTACATTAGACGTTTTTTTTTTTTTTTTTTTTTTTTTTTTTTTTTTTTTTTTTTTCCTTAAATTTCTTTCATAGATTTTCTATATGGTGAAGGCTCCTGTTAGAACACTGACCATAAGGAAATGTCAAGGCAGACATTTTCCAGTTCTAAAGAAATGCTCTAAGGAAAATATCATTACCTACATGTACTAGGTAAAACCATGCTAGTCACCATACTTCCCTGAGCTTCAGTCATAACTCTATGCGCATAAAAATATTCCAAACTCTCACTTAGTGCAAAGGCCTAAGTAGCAGTGCCTGCATTGTCACTTGAAAGCAAAAATCTCTATATTGGCTTTGAAGTGAACTCTGTCTAGACTTTCACACTGCTCCCTTTGTGTCTGAACTCAGTTTGTTCACTGAAAATGTAAAGGATAAAGGACTACATTCTCACAGCATCAAGACCCAGCTTCCTGGTGACAATGTTACAGTGTCTATCCCAATTCCTAGAAACTTCATGAATGCATTGTCACCCTCCATCTGCATTCGAGATAGTACATTTCTATGCTAAGATACTACTTTTCTTTACCTACTTTGGACTTTAAATGAAATCGGAAAGAGACAATTTAAATTACTTTAATGGTTTCTAGTGGGAGATAAAAATATTCATTTCATTATGAATTTAAAGAATCTTATTCTGTGCATTCATTTTCATGGTGTATATTCTGAAGTGTATATTTAACTGAAGTAAGGATCTTATTTTCTAAATGCACTCGGTATTAAAGATAAACATCTCTAACCTATGCTTATTTCCTGTCTTTCTTCGAAAAGATGCTTGATCAGTTTCAAATTCTTTTATCTTTTCTTCTTACCTTTCTTTCAGTCACAATCTCCAGTTACCAAATCCAGTTTCAGTTCTGTAAACAATGCTCAAATCATTCATTTTTAAGTCATTCTGAAAAAGTCCTGTTACCATTCATCTACAAGAACATGTTTTGTTTCCAATCATCCTTTCTTCTCCTTCTGCTTCAATCTTCATTTCCTTTATTGAAATCCAAAAGACTACTAATCATACTTCAAATCATTTATATACTATGTGCTCCATATTAAAAATGTACAAAGACTTTCTAAAGCTCATCATTAACAAGTTTCCAATAAATGTGGATGTCTAGTCTTAGTGTTTTCCAATGCAACAGAACCAGTAGGATGCACATAGGGCTCTGATCCTTGTTGGTTTATTTCTTTATCATGCTTTCATTTGCTTGTATACCTCAGCTCCATTTCTCTGTCTAAGCTCAATGCTGGCAAATTTAAAAAAAAAAATTATAAACCCTACTTCTTTCTTTAAATCTCTGTTTTCTGCTATTCTGTGCATACAACTCAGGGTCTTGCACATGACAGGCAGATAAGATAAAAATGAGCTAATACCCAAGCTTTTTCTTTACATCAAAGTTATTATCATAACTCTATGCAATTTTTAAAATTTTGTTTTGAAATAGTAAAAATGCAACAGGACAAGACAGAACAAAGCCAATCGAGACAATCCAGTGAAATTGGTGCAGGATTTCACAGTAGGATACTGGGATAGTAGTAATAGGTACTATGGTATATCTCTTTAACTTCACAATAGTTGTCCAATCAATTATCAAACCAAAAATAGAACATTATAAAAGCCAGTTGAGAATACTGAATAGAGCAAAAGAAACATAACAAAACAGTGAAAACAACCTATGCCTTCAAACAGAAGATAGAAGGAAATTCCCCATATTTGCTATACTGCATATGGTCATCCTCCCAAGAGATGCTGAGGCATCTATTCCCAGTAGCTATGGGAGGAGGAGACGGGTGGGGGAAGGTTCCTTGATTTTCATCCCGAGTGGCAGTAGGCTCACAGGTAATGGTTCTCCTCCAGGCCCATGTCTCAGGCACTTACCAAGAGGGGTGAGTGAATAAGTGGCCTGAATCCCACAATAACTCTATACATTTATTCAGTTGTATATGTCTTCCATTTTAAAACCATAATTGTACATTGTCTACATTTGCATATACATTTTCTTTGTTAAATTTAGTGTGTGTTGCAATCCCATCATAAGTAGATCACTTAAAATTTTATAACCCCAATAACCAAGCTAGCTCCTGGTAAATGGAAAGTATAACAGACACGGTATCAAAGTGACTTAGTAACTTTGTTACTGCCTTATTTGTAAATCTGTATGCTCTGAGTTTTAGGAACATGGAGGAACAAACAATTCACACATTAGAATATCATGATATTATTTTATCTCTGTATATCTGATCCATTAAAATCTATAGTATTTAATGGTAACTCCAGTCTTTTCACTACAGAGAATTTCAAAACAATTAAGAGATTTTTTATGGTTAATATATTGCATATAGTTATCTTGAAGGTAAATGCACAGATTACAAGTTATAGGCATGAAACAAAATAAAACAAAATGAAAGCACAAACTATTCTTTTTGATGAACTAACAGAGATTAGCAGTAAAATTATATATCTTGATATATATTTTTCCTTCTTTTTTTTTTTTTCTCTTTTTCCCCATCCCAGTTGTTCTTCCCTTTTGAGCAGCTCTCTCCCCTTTTGCTTTCACAATATCAATTGTACATTTTGGATCTTATCACTCTTTCAGTTTTTACATTAAGGAGACAATATGATGTTTACACATGCAAGTCTGATTTATTTTACTTATGAGTCTGATTTCCAGTTGCATCCATTTACCTATAAAAGCCTTGAGTTTGTCCTTCTTTATAGCTCAGTAGTACTCCATTGCACAAAAATGCCACTTCTGTTTTACCCATTCGGTGTGTCAATAGCTATGTCAAATGTGAATGTGCGGTTTCCCTAACTTTTCATTCAGTGAGTTCATTGTTTGTGTACAGGAATATAATTGATTTTTGAGTATTGACTTTGTATTCAGCTCCAATGCTGAATTTTTTTATTCTATATATATTTTGATGAGTTTTGGGGGTTATCTATGTGGAATATCATGTCATCTGTGAATAATGACAGTTTATCTTATTTTCCTATCTTTATTCATTTTTTCTCTCTCTTTTATAATTTCTTAAACTAATGTTTCTAGAACTCTGTTGAAAAGGAATGATGATAGTGAATATCCTTGTTCCTAATTTTAATTTGAATGATATCAGTGTTGTTCCATTTAGTATGATGTTGGCTGTTGGTTTGTCATAGATGGATTATATCATATTGAGGTGAAGGCCATCTATCCATATTTTCCATAGGGCTTTGATCATGTTGAGTGTTTGTCTTTATCAAAAGCTTTATTGGCATATATTGAGATTATAATGTGATTTTGTCTGTTGGTTTGTTGATGTTGTGCATTACATTTACTGATTTTCATATATTCAACCATCCCTGCATTCTTGGGAGGAATCCCAGTTAGTCATGGCATATAATCTTCTTGATGATTTGCTGCATTTGATTTTCTAGTATTTTATTTAGGATTTTTGTATCTATGTTTATGGAGACTGCACTCTAGGTCTTTGGTTGAATTTCTCTGGTTTTGGTATCAGGGTAATACTTGCCTCCAGAAATCAGAAGGGAAAATTGCTTCCCTTTCAATTTTATTAAAGAGCTTCAGGAGTGTATGTGCTAAATCTTCTCTAAATTTATTGTATAATTCAATTGTAAATCCATCTAGACCTGGACTTTTTTGTTGGTAATTTTTATGACTTTTTCAATTTCATTATTTGATAGTTTGTTATTCAGAATATTTGTAACCTCTTGACCCAGCTTTGGTAATTCACAACTTGCCAGGATTCTGCCCATTTCTTCCGTATTTTCCTACCTAAGAGAGTACTGATTCCCAAAGTAGGTATTGAGATCCTTTGAATTTCCACTGGATCTGAAACAATTTCACCCTTTTTATTTCCTATTGCATTAATTTGAGTATTTTTGTTCATTTTTTTTGATAAGATTGACTAGAACTTTATCACTTATATTTATTATTTCAAAGAACAAACTTTCAACTCATTAATTCTTTGTATTGTTTTCTTTGTATCAATTGCCCTAATCTCTGTTTTGATCTTTATAATATCATCCCTTGTTTGGGCTGGGAGTTGATTTGCCTTTTTTTTTTTCCTAGAAGCATGAAGTGCAGCATTAAGTTGCTTATTTATGCCCATTCTGTTTTCCTGAGGTAAGAATACACCATTATAAATTTTCGTCTGAGTACTGGTTTCAGTGCAGGTTTTGATAAGTTGTATTTGTTTGATTGTGGATATTGTTTAATTTCCTCTTGAATTTAGTCCATGACCCATTGGTTGTTTAGGAGGATATCATTTAATTAGCAGAAGTTTATGGAGTTTTGAAGTTTATTTTTTCATTAATTCCCAATTTCATTGCACTATGGTCAGATAATTATTTCTTTGCCTTTATTTAAGCATGTTCTACAGGGTGGTAGATGGTCTATTTTAGAGAATATTTCATATGAAGCTGAGAAGAATATGTATTTTGCTGTTTTCTTGTGGAACACTATAAATGTTTACTACGTCCATTCTTCAGAAGTTTGATTCAATTGTTATTTCTTTGTTAACTTTTTGTCTAGTTGATCTATCTCTGTGACAATGGGATGTTAAGTTTGCTTCATTCAAATTGTGTTATTGTTTATTTGATTTTTTATTTCTAGTAATATTTGTTTTATACATTTGGACACTCCCGTATTAGTTGCGTATGTTTATGATTGTTATCTCTTCCTCTTGAACTTTTCTACTAACCAGTGTATAGTGGCCTTCTTTATCCCTTTTGGTCATTCTTGGTTTGAAGGTTCACATTGTCTGAAAATAGAATAGCCACCTCTGATTTTTTTCTGGAATCCTGTCACAAGGAGTATTTTTTTTTAACCTGATGACTATCAGTTTATGAGTTTCCTTTTGATTTAAATGTGTTTTTTAAATGCATTTCTTGCATACGATATATTGTTGCCTTTTCTTTCTTGATCCATTCTGCCAGTCTGTTTCTTTTGATTGGTGAATTAAGACCATTTACATTGATGGTTCTGACTCATGTCATGTATATTGGTTTATCTCTGTCATATTACTTTCTTGCTGTTGGTTCCTTAGTTTTCTCCTCTGTTTAATTTCTTGCCATTTTTTTTCCTACTGTTGTTCTTGGAATTGTGGAGACTTTTGACTCTGTCTAGAATATCTTTCAGTATTCTTTGTAGAGTTGGTTTGGTTGACATGAATTTCTTCATTTGTTCTTTGTTGTGAAAGTATCTTATTTCTCCATTAATTTTGAAAGATAGTTTTCCAGGATGCCTCAATCTGGGTTGAAAGTTATGTTCTTTGAAAAGTTGAAATACATCAGTTCAAGCTCTTCTTGACTTGATATTTTTGTGATGAGAAGTCTGCCATAACTGTGATTGGCTTTCCTTTGTAGGTGATCTGTTTCTTTTCTCTAACCACTTTTAATATTCTGTTCTTGTACTGAATTTCTGAGACCTTCTGTATGGCTGTGTATAGATTTGTTTTGGTTATGGCTATTTGGAGTTCTCTATGTTTCAGTTATCTGTATGTTAAATTTGTTTCTAATTCTTCGGAAATTTTTCTGCTATTACTTATGCAACTAGTCGTTTTGTATCATTTGTGTTGCCTCCTGCTTTTTTGTCAACACCTGTCAGTCTTATATTGTTTGTCCTTCTATCAGCTTGCATCTGATAAATTATTTTTAGGTTCCTTATTAGTTTTAAGAGACTTTTCCTTTCATAATTGCTTGCTGAAAGCCTATCTTCAAAATCTGAAGGTCTATCTTCAGCTTCATTCAAGTAGTTTTGCTGGCTCTCAAAGGAGTTTTGAATTTCCTAGATGTCTCTTTGAATTTGTTTCATATACTAATTCTTTCCTACATCGTTCATTCAAAGTTTCATCATTGTTATATGTTATTCTATATTTTTAATCTATGTTTCCTTTAGAAATATTCAGAATTTTTTATTATGGTTGTCATTTCTTTTTTTAACTGAGATAATTATTTCTGATCCGATTTCCTTTATAACCTCATAGAATTGTTTATTTACTTTAGTTGCTGTAATTTCAGAAATTGCAGGTGTACAACTTACAAATTCTTGTGTGTGTATGTCTTCTGGACTTTTTCAGGGTGGACTGAAGGTCTGAGATTGCATTTTGCTCTTTTGTCTTGACATTTTCCTGGATTCCTCCAGATAAACTAGTTGTGGGAGTCTTAACCACTTTCTGCATGGTTTTTCTATTCTGCATTGTAGAAGAATGGGCAAGGCATCTGACTTTCTTAGAATGAAGGTTCCCATGGAGGTAGAGATGCAATATGTGGGCTTTAGCCCTTCCAAAGCTTACTGATGTTGCCCTGCTATCCCTGGGGTTCTGCAATGGGCTAGGAAGAACGTCACCAAACTTATACTGCTAGCCTAGGCTCCATTAATGGAGGTAGGCACCAAAGGAAATTTTTATTAGGGTCTATGTTTAATAGGTAACCACTGTATGTTCTGTCAAGTTTTCATATGACAAGTACTAGAGCTTCACATTCTTTCCATTATAAGTATTCATCACTTCATATTTCCTAGGTCTTAAAATGGGATGAGCAATAGAACTGAGCAATTAGACTGAATAAGGGCATCTGTTTGCTTAGTTTCATGTCTTCTCCAGTCAAGTCTACCCATAGCATCATTTATGGGACTATAGATATTATCTAATTTGACTAATTTTAGAATTGAACACAAAATTCTTGGAAAAATGTATGTTTCTTACATACGTATTTTTCAGACCTCCAAATAATGATTTACTAGAGTCCAAGGTTCCAAAATCTAGCACACACTTATGATTTGTTTGAGTTTCTCATAATTTAGGAAACATTGATCAAAGTCCTTACTTCTTATGTGAGGATGTCACTGAGTTTATCAATCAACTTCATAGCTATATTTGAACTCCAATCTTCTGATTGATGGTCTGAGAATTTTTTGTTAACATTACCACTTCTAATAATAGATGGTACCTGACTAATAAAGAGGCAGAATTATTGTACTTTTATTTGGCAAAAACAATAGATTTTAAGATCCAAAAATTTCTTAGGAATCACCTGTGTCCATTTTGCTCTTCAAGCCATTAGCTTGATGAAAATGCTTTTTTTCTAGAAGAGACAGGATGATCAATTTAAAATAAAGCCAGAAGAATTAGCCTCATATCCATGGTGTTACAACCAGCTTAATTAGGAGATAAGCCAGGATACATACCATCTCTTTTCTGCACAAATTTTCAAGGAAGCAGAAGGAAACAAATGGTATCACAATCTGGAAGGTCTATTGAGCCAATAAAAATTCAACTGACACCAAGGCTGTACATCAGGTGTAATTTGCTAATAGACTGGCACACTGAGCATTTGGAAATAAAATTGAAAACCAAATCCTCTTGCATTCAAAAGGTGCAAAAAATTAGTGGAGTTAATAGGTTTCATGGAAGCACTTGCTGTTAGTTTGGTCTGACTGAAGTAAAGGCTAACCCTGTAATTGCAGAATAATGAAGCACAATCCAAAACAGGGGTGATAATATCCATGAACGGTAATAACTTTATCACCTAAAAGGAAATTTTCTTAAGCTGCTTGATCTCAACAAGATGATTCTGCTAAAGGCATGATTATTTTCCTATTACTGATAGTTTGCTGATAAGAATGGTAAAATTCAGATAGGAAGAAGGAGGAAATGTGCCAAAATAAGATTCTGAGTAAGTTGTGTTGCTTACTGTATATCTAGAAATAGACATATTGAATGAATATGAATAAATTGAAAATGAATAAAGTGTGTTTTTTAATTATTAAAAAATTATTTAGAATATATATATATATATATATATGTATATATTTGTGTGTGTGTGTTAGATAATTATACTACTAATCTCTGTTAGTTTATCAAAGGTTTTGTATTTTCATAATTTGATCACTTTTTGTACCTATATCTTATAATCTGAGCAACTGCTTTGATGATAAAAATAGTAATATATTAACCATTATTAATCTATTATTTTGTTTTGAAATTCTGTATCATCATTTTTATTCTCTTTTCAATTTAAAATATAAAGTATTCATTGATACGATTATTTCAGGGTCCAACTTTTGAGAAAGATGGCAGAGAAGAGTTCAAGACGCTTAAATTTCCATCATATTTTTGAAGAAATTATTTTGGGTTGCCAAAAATGGATTAGCTAGTGAAGCTACCTATTCCTTCCTTTCTCTATTTCAGCATTTCTCATTGCAGAATAATTGTTGAATTTTACGGAGGATGCAGACTTGAGCCCCTGAAGAGCTGCTTTCCTGAATGCTGGTACAGAGCAGGGCCATGCTGAATCTGCAGTCACCTGGGGAGTTGAAGTATAGAGAAATTTTGGTCCTATTAATGTAACTCTTGATTTAGCAGGACTAATATGGACCAGGAATCTGAAAAATCTCCTTATTTTTTGTTGTGCAATCTTTTAAAGAAGATTCTGTTGGAAATTAGGAGGAACATGGAATATGTCACAAAAATATTTTTTGGCTTTTATTAAGAATCTCCCTTGCAAATGGATTAATTACCTAAGTCACATATTAGTAGCAAAAATCTTACATTGTGTCACTAATTTGTTCTATAATAAAAATAATAATAGACTGACCTTATTTTGACTGCTGGAATCAATCTATCTGCATGTTTTTCCCAGCTACATTTATGTGTATGTGTTACTAAATTCAAAAATACAGACAGAAATGCAATCCACCCTCTTTACTTCCAAACTTCTCATTTTCATTATTGCAATCATATTTATTGTAGCATGGGATATTCAGTTAACTGTCAAGCTATTTGTGTGCATCCAAGTCTCAGGATACAGTCAAGTTTGGCATGTATAAATTATGTCACAAAGCTATCAAGATGAGCCAGAGTATTTGTGTTTTTTCTCCTACAATTATAT
The DNA here is from genome assembly GCF_034190915.1 of Cavia porcellus. Classification (NCBI taxonomy): domain Eukaryota; kingdom Metazoa; phylum Chordata; class Mammalia; order Rodentia; family Caviidae; genus Cavia; species Cavia porcellus. The sequence goes on from NW_026947501.1 coordinate 34,588,809, forward strand.
TTTTCTGTATAGAAATATCTCACAAATTTAGACTAAGAAATATATTACTAATCACTCTCTTATTCCACAACTAAATGATAGCATTTAACTTTAAAAAGGTATACTGTAACTTAAAAAGTTATCCCATAACAATTTAAACTTGTAATTCTTAATGTATATAAATTTATATCCAGAGGACATGGAATAAAAGAAGATTGCTAGGAGTATGGATAAATATTTGCATCGATCTGATAATTAAATAAATTTATGGGAATGATACAAGTGGAAACTTAATGCTACCACATTCAATCTAGCAAACTTTAAATAATATTCTGCAAATTTCAGTTATCTAGAAGAACAAATGTTAGGGTTAGGGTTAGAGTAATGGGTTAAGTGGTGAAAAGTACACAATGATTATATATTGCAGATCAGGAGTGTCCAGTATGGGCTCAGTTAAAGAAACTAAAAATCTCAGAATGAGGAAGATCAAGGATTCAGCACCAGTCTGATACCAAATGCTTAGTATATGCTCTGAAACTCAGTCTGAATCTGAATTAGAAGACTACTGTCTCCTACTGAATTAGGAGACTACTGTCCACAGGTGACAGCAGTGGCAGAAGATACATCCACTCAAGCAGTATGGAGCTTCCAAAAAATGCAGCAAGCTTTCACTTTCTTCTTGCTTCACTGCAGGCTTACTGGATGGTACCACGGGCAATCAAGGCAAGTCCTTCCAGGCCTCAGTTTGCTGGATTTCAGGTCAGTTATCTGTGCAAGTATTCATAGACGCATCTAGATGTGTGTTTTACTAATTTCCATGTCACCTCTTTCTATGGTCAAGTTGATGTGTCATGACGTGGTCACATGTTCAACTTGGCTATTTCAAAAGGAGGAGAAATCCTAAAAAGTCTTACATTCATTTCAATTTGAAGTATACACCTATAATTTAAAATTACTCAGACTATCTCCTTAGGACTAGCACCTGTTATACTTTCCTGTAGTCATGTAAGTGGCTATAATATTACAATTTCTGTCCTAAATATGTGAGGAAATTTACTGATCAGGGTGAGTTACTAAGTCGTCTGCCCTCAGAGATTTTAAAAATATTTTTGTGTCTTATTTTCCTAAAAGGTTACCTTTTAAGAAAGAATGACTGATAGAAGTGAATAAAGTTTTGGACAATGAGTTGAGGCCTCAAACCCTTTTGGTATGTGATCAGTCTGTTCCACAAATACATCACTAATTAAAAACATAAATCCATTTTGATGTTGAATCTTATTTCTTTAGATTGTCCCATTTAAATGTCAAGGAGAGAAAGGGGAACTGTGTTGATCATATAGGTCACATCTTTGAAACAGTGTACCCTGATATGATCAGTTTTTAATGCCCGTGTATCAGTATCAATCAATTCTAGAAAAATAATATATATAACTGAATAGCAGTTTGAGGTTTTCTTATTTAATCACCATAATTAAAGAGAGAGATAAGATATATGGCTGATTCATTCTTCATGAGTAGGTGTAGTGGAATATAGAAATAGTGGGTTTCTTGTTTTAAAGCAGAGGTACACAGAAACCAATTTTGTTAACATTCATCAAGAAATAGACAATAGTACAAAAAAGCTTTTTTGAAGATGACTAACAAAACTGGACTCTATTTTTGAAAAATTGTCTTCTACATTAGTGCACAATTAAGTACAACTCAGTTACTAAAATATGCAGCTATAATTTTTGTGCTTAATAGAAGACAAAATAGGGTGTTAAAACTAAAATTTTGACAATAAAAGTAAATTTAGTACTTGGATGATTTCTCTCAGTGACCAATCCTTATAAACTATTGTCTCAGAAGAATAATTTAGAATGGTTTCCAGACCAAAGTCAGCTTTTCATCACAGTAACAAGATATTTCAGATCATGAATTTCGGAGCAGGAAGGATTTATTTTTTTCTACAGTCTTGTAGGTTTCAATCTGTGGTCAGAAAGGCAGACATAACAGGAGAATCATGTGGTGAGAAGGTCATTCACCCAGTGGCTAGGAATGAAAGATTATAGGATAAATACCAGTCCCACAGTGTTCACAATGGCACACCCAAATGACTCCAAACCTCCCTCTGCACCCTGCCCAACAAGCTTCAAACTCCCAGTGGTTTCATAGGGAGAGGATCAATCATTAACACATGGGCATTTGAGGGACATTCCAGATACTCATGCTAATTTTGAGAGGCTTTTTATTGCTTCCTTTATTTGTATTCTATACACAAAAGCCTGTTAACCCATGTTGACTGTGGATTTTAAAACTCTGAATTGTCCTTAGGATCAAAGGTTGACTATGAGTATGTCTAGAATAGGAGAAACAGCAGTCAAGTTGCCTGTCTGAGCAAATCAGATGGAAAGGAGTTCAAGCTCTTAGCAATATTGTAGCATACTGGAGTCCTGTTTCTAACCAAGTACACTATTAGTAAACATCATAACATAATTAATACATGCTGTCATTTGTTCACTTTTCTGATAATGTTAAGCAAACCTAGAGTATACAGTGATCCAGAAGAGATACATCTGCCAGAGATCTATCCATATATTTTTTGCTGATGTACAACCCAAATAGGTCTTCAATGTTAATTTGTAGCTTGGTTTTCATTTACTTCTGTCACAATTATATTTTAGCACATTTGTAATGACAGATTATTACTGTAAGACCGGTGTCGCGAAGGAGACTCCAAGGGCCTTGCTCTCATCTAAGAACAAAGGGGTTTTTATTATTCCGTGTACACGGAGTTGGAGAACTCTGAGTTGGGGCAGGGCTGGTGTTTTTAAGGGGGAAAAACTGCAATGTAAGCATTTATTACAGAAGCCAATCATTACAGTTAGTGCGGAGCGGTGGGCATCTTATCTATCTGCTATTGGTCAGTTCATAAGGGGTGACCAGCCGGTCAGAGTTAATTAACTGTCTTTGTTCTGCACAACTTGTCTTTAAGACACCTGGTTTCTGTAGGCTCAAGTCTGACATATTTTACAACCCTGATTAGCGTAATGGCAGGCTCTATCTCTGAGTTCCCTGGCACAGCACAGCCCGAGCATATCACAGCCACAGAGGTTGTTTTTATTTCTGCAGGGCTGAGTTAGGACTGAGTCACGAGGCCCAGTGCTGTTTCTAGCTGAGAAACAGCATCTTGTTTTTAACCTTTAAATTTCTGGTTCTTCATTACTAAGGGATATCACTGCCAAAAACTTTAGTCTTAGTACTTGAACTTTTGTAACTCCATCTTGATCTTCATGATTCTATAGAACTCAGTTCACCTGTGACTTCCAAAGTCATTTTTATATTTCTAAACAATTTGGTTATACTTGATATGCTTTACTAATACAGTTACATCATATTTACTGACTTTTACAGTTGTTGAAAACATCATCTTCATATGAATTCTATGTCCTAATTTTCATTTGCATGGTTTTTATTTATAGGACTATTTCTTGTAATAAAAAGATCCCCCAAAACTCAAGTTCAAAAATGGAGCAAAAACGTATTTTAAAAAAGTAGTGTTGATGTATTTTATCCTGGGCCCAGAGACACAGTGCAGTAGGAATTTGCAAATGCTGTGTCTCCCTCAAAGATTGAAGCCTTTATGTACATATCACAGTTTACAAAGTAAGGGGTTATCAGCCTGGATCAGAAAATCTGCTAATGAGGAAGACCTTTGTTTTCCTTAGCAGAGAACAGAGAAGTCTAGTAGTAATTAACAATCTTTTGTCAGCTTATTTTAGCACCACATCTGTTATTTGTAGAGGGCAAAAATGCTTAACATATCAATTAGGTTAGGTTTTTAGGGATTTACAATTCTTTATAGAGGGGAGCATTGATTAACATATCAATTAGGTCACCCAGAGGAAAAGAAAACTGCATACAGAACAGTATGGCAGCCTTACAGGTACATTGGTCATATAAACATAACAAAGCTCTTTTTGCTAGTGTACAGCACTATTATTCTATAAAGATAGTTTACTGATCAACACAGTAGTGCCTTTTTCTAAAACTTTTTTTTTCTTTTAAACATTCTTTACAGTTTTACCAAACAAAGGTTAATCATTTTATTGATAGCAACATAGTTCCAAATAGCCTATGATTTATTTCCAATATTTCTGGAAATTTCCTCTCTTTTCAGTCACCTCCCCACTCTGTTGGTACACGGAAAATTTAGGATATATTATAGTAATTTACAGAACAATCCTCTGGAGAATGACATTTTCATTTTCTTTATTGTGTGTTGTATGAGGAGAACTGAATTCTTGGTTAAAATAAATTTTCTTCAGATTTCAAAGTCACTTACATTTTATTAGAAAATATTGTATTATTATTATTATTATTATTATTATTATTATTATTGGTGCTGGAAAATCTAACTCAGGATCTTGTTCTTGTCAAAAGCTTGTGCCATTGAGCTAAATCCTTGGTACTGGATTATTACTTTTAGAAATTAAGTTCTCTAATTTCAACTTCTTTTTTTGTGTGATGTTTGTCTTTATCCTCTAAATACGTTAGGATAATATACTTTGTTGTTGATATTCATCAATTTCGTATGATTTGACTTTCATAAAATTTTTATCATTTAATCAACTCACATGTTAGAAAATTTACACAATAAGAGAAATTTTTATTTTAAAATATTGCATATTTTACCTATTTTAATTTTTTCATTTCCATTTCCCTCTTTCTTTGAAATACCTCTCATCTCTGAAATAAAACCTTCTTGATTTTATCTTCTTCTTATCATTTGACATTTTGTTCTACTTGAAGATCTCCTTCATTTTATATCAGAAACATCATCTGTTTTCTCTATCTTCGGTTAGTTCATTAGGTTTTTAAATTTCCAGTGACCTTTATCTAATTGTTTTGAAGTGTTCTATGCATAATTAATGTCTTTATATACCTACATCTGTTAATTGTATATGTATATATTTGTTTCCTATTTTATTGATATTACTGAATCTCATTTTTAAATATCCACCCCACCCAATTCATGTAAGATTTCTAGTGATCACTGATTCTTCATTTATAATTGATAGACCCTCAAGAGCTACCTCTGACTTCAAGTTAATAGATGAGCTATGATGATCAGAGTATGAAAGTTTGGGTAAAAACTAGATGTTTTGATGGAAGTCTCCACATTTTAACACTTCAGATTTTTTAAGATGTTTTTGCCATCACAATGAATTTTTCTGGATATTGCCTTCCCATATCCATCTTAGGGAGGATACAGAATGAGATCATGGCCAAATAAGTTGCCAGAGCTCCCTCATCATTCAAGTTTTCAGCTTGCAATTTAGTTGGTTTTTCCTTTGTCACCCATGCTTCCTTAGATTTCTTCCTCTGTTACTGTGTTCAGAAGTCAGGAGTCACTCAAGTGAAATATTTATAAATTTTATTTTTTCATTGGCTGAGTGAGGTCAGTTATCTGACTAGCAGATTGAATAGGAAGCAAATGATGACATGAGTTTATGCGCTGATGTGAGCACTCTTAAGTTTTTAACTATTCTCTCTAGCTTAGCTTGAAGACTCACCCAGTCTTCCTTGGTACAATAGTTTCATCCATCCAGGATTCTTAAGCTGATATCTGGGAGCTTTGCTTCTCACTGCTATCATCTTCTGCTGACACTATTCTGGACCGCTAACTCAGATAAGGGTATTTTGACCTGCTAATTCAGTAAGTAATCATCTTCTGTCTGCAGCTGCCTGTAAGCGTTCTATAAGCATATTGACCCCACTGCTTTCTGATGGCGCCACTTTATTACCAACTTAGCAAAATCTTCAGGGAAAAACATTTCTGTCTTCATTAGATAAAAATTACATAGATTATCTCTTTATATTTTTAGAAGAATTAATGTACCCGTGAACTAACTATTCATTAAGATGGCCTCTGTAATTAAAAATAAACTTTTTTTTTTTTTAAGGTGAGTGACAGAAATCCATTTCTATGACTTTTAATACAGTCTCAGCTTTCTCAGCTTCGTAGCAGCCCCTGGATTGTTAGAAACCTAAATGTCAGAAGAATGTATCTGAAAGGAGAAAAAAAAAAAGTAAATAAAATACTACAGAAGACAAAACCTTAGGCTTTCTGCCCAGCATAAATAATAACTTTCTGTTTTCCCTCTCAGTTACCATCGGGATATGTGAAATCATTTCGAGAACTCTCAAAAAATATGTAAAGCTTTCACTAAAAACATATTCATGTCGAAATTAATCTGTCATCAATTACAATGAGACATTTATATGTGAAACCCAAGAACATAAAAGCAGAATGATATAGGGATTATTGCAATCCATTTTTGCTAAGTTCATAACTTCTATAACCAAATAGGCATTTCAGATGCATGTTTTATTTCCAGGTTTTGGGGGTCAGATCTGGACTTTTTCATTTTCTTTCTCATTTGTGCTTTAGTGCATAGAATGCGTTCCCATTAATGCTTTCACTTAGAAGTAGAGTTCTCAGACCTTAAAAAATAACATGAGCAAGGATGACCTCAGGTAAACACTTACTAAATGGTAGTTTATGAATAAACATAGCAACGAGGATTATAAGTCTGCCAACAACACTTCTTTTTGTAATATAAAACTCAAGAGCTTCATCTTCAAGTGGAATTATATACATTATGACCTATAGTTTATATTTTGCTAGATAATAATATATAAAAACAAAAGTAATCTTTCCGAACTTACTTCTTAAACTTATGAAAACTCTGGCCCCTGAGTCAGTCCTCCGCTCATAAAAAATAGAAAGCTTCTGATTTTGTCCCACAAATTGTAAAATTCTTTACTCTCATTATTTGAATGATTTATTTCTGTACTATGGAAATACTCCTGCCTTGCTCTCTTTCCTAAAAATTAACTCTAGGGCAAATTGAACTAGCGACCAGTGAAGGATTCAATAAACCTTGATCTCTATGCTTCTGTTTCATTTCTTCTCTCTAAATCTTGTCCATAAGGAAAGGCTAATAGGTTCACAATATGATAAATGATGGGAATAAAATCATTGATGCATATGGATACAATATTTTGATGTGTTTGTTATATGAATATGTTTTATCATATTTGTACCTCTTTCCAGATACATGACTGTAAGGAAGAAAGTAACAGGCTTATTTCTACTCTGTGATTTATAGAATTTTATGTCACATAGATTTACACTGAGGATAGTCAACTAATTTGTAAGCACACAGGCCTATCATTTGCTTTTGTAAAAGTATGGAGATATAAATAAAATATAAACCAAATGTGAGATATATGCACAAACACACTATGAATTATTATTCAACTGTAAAAATAATGAAATTAAGTCATGTGCAGGAAAATGGAAGCAATTGGCGATGTTATTTTAAGCCAAATTAAACACATTTTTTTCCCAATATTGTGTATGGAATATAAAAAGAAAAAAAAAAAGATAAGTAAATAAACATGAAAATACACACACACCACAAAGATAGAAAGTATAAGGGATATTATTAGATGAAACAAAGGGAATAAGGGAAATAGAAAATGATTGGCATCTAAATATGTTATATGCATGTGTGGAAACCTCAGATTTCTCATCAAGTAGGTGTTTTTTGTTTCTCATAACATTGAATGGATGTCTTTACTTAAGAGTAAATGAAATGAATCTTGTTAACTTTCCTATGGCCATCTGGGAAGACATTGTGTTTCTTCAGACTTGAATAGGTCTAATTTTAAAGGTCTGATTATATCCACTATACTATCCATTCTTTAACTGAGAAAAGGCTTAAAGGTATGGGCACAGAAAATGTGTTTCTTTGGTAACAGAATACAGTCATGTGGCACAGGAATGTACAAGCATCTGAGGCTTAAATTCCTACAGAAGAAAATGCCATTTAATCTCTTGTCATTAAGCATCAAAAGAAAGGCTAAAGAGGCCATTACTACAGTTAATCTTAAAAGCAATAGCAAGTAGGCCGTAGATGGTAGAGTTGAATCTGGCTATGTATAGCAGAACTTGTGGCCAAAGACAGATATTATCTAGGCTTTTCCAGCCACCAGCTGGAAAAATATGGTAAATTACTTTACTTTTCTTTTCTGAAACCTATCAACTTTAACTTGCTTGGTTCATTCACTGTTGAACTTACAGATTTTTCTATGTCTTTTCTATGAGGAAAAACTTAATATCATTCACACATGATAGTTCTCTTATTGAGAATAACAAAAACAATTTTATTTCACTATAGTTGTGCCTCTCTTTACCTCTTCACAATGGAAACATCTTAAGTGTTCTTTAAAATATTTATATCCATTTCTTATGTTCTGGTCTCTGCCTTTTAAAAATTGCTAAACTGAAATACATTTAAAATGTTGCAAAATATCTTTATTTTGCTCTTTCTCAATGTATTAGAGTTTTACTTTATAACTCAACAAATGGAAGTTTACTAGAAAGTTAAGGGTAGTTTGTGTAATCCAGACCCACAAAATACTCCTGCTGGAAGCAAACATTGTTAAAATTATTTTTTTTCATTTTTCTTTAGAGAATTAATTTATTATGTATATTTCCAAAATTCTAGTTTAATTTTCATGATTTTTGAAATCGATATTCTGCGTGGTTTTTGATTGGAGCCTTTTCCTAATAAGTAGAATTTTAAGATTTCACCATACTCATAAACACAATTGCAATTTATTATTTTTTCTTGAATATTATTCAATTAAACAAATGCATGTGAATTTACTTATCCATATAATCATTAATGAATACTTGGGATTTTTCCGTCTGATGTTCTAAACAATGCTTTACAGCCTCACACTTATCCTAAGTAAAACACTGAAAGAATTTCACTGATGCATATACTTAAAGAGGAGTGCAAAGTGCTTTTAAATTCACAAGTAATAAATGAATACTTTATTCTTGATTTGTAAGATTTGCCTGCATATTGTGCATAACAGCTTTGGAAATGTAAACAGATTTTAATGTCTCCTTTTTCTGTATGAATTTTAATTTGGTAGTCGATAAATAAGTTCATCAATCACTTCATTTTTAAATTAGCATATCATATCTGTCCATATTTATGGGCTTCAATGGGATATCATATTACATGTATATATTGTGTAATAATCCTTTTAGAAGAACCATACAGTTATTTCTTTGTGGAAGAAAAATTCAAATTTTCTCATCTATATTTTTTGAAATATAAATGTCACTATTGTTATCTATGTTCATCTTATTCCATGACCAGAGTTTTTTCTTGTATTCAACTTAGTACTATTGAGCAGACTTTCCTAATTTCTCTACATGTGTATCTCAATCCGCCGTGACTATATTCTACTTTCAAGTTCCATCAAATGAACTTGTTTAGATTCAACACTATTGGTCACTTTGTATCTGGCTTATTTCACGTATTGCCTTGTCCTCTAATTCTATGTATAATTTTACAAGTGCCAATACTTCCTTTTTATAAAAATCCAAGTGAATACGATTCTCTAGATGTAGCATACCTTCTTTACCCATTAACAAAGTGATGGCCTTTCATATTGACTGCATTTCTTGGCTACAATGAGTGCAGAAGTAATAATCATGAGAATGCAATGACTGTTCAAAATACTAACTTCATTTCCTTTGAATGTATATTTCTAGTAGTGATATTGGCGAATCACAGTTTTGATGTTTTGAAGACCTTCCACATTGTTTTCCTTCACAGTTATGTTAATTTACATTTTGTTCAAAAGTGTGTGAGAATTCCCTTCCCTTCATACCTTTGTTAGCATTTTTATCTTTTATTTTTATTTATTTATTCTTTAATAATAGTCATTTTAATTGTGATGAGCTTATATATCACATGGTGAGCTTATAGCACATGGTGGTCTTGATTTACCTTTCTCCATTGATTAGTGATGGTGAGCACTTTTTCCCCACACACCTGCTGACCACTTGTGTGCCTTTTGAGAAATTCTTTTTTAGGTCTACAGTTCATTTTTAAATCAGAATATTTATTCTCACACTGTTGAATTCCATATATCCAGGATGCTAACCATTATCATTTATTTATTTTACATTTACACCTAGTCTACATTAAATTCAATTTAGTGTATGAAATGAAGTTGAATAACCAATTATTAGAAGACCTGCTAAATAATTCCTCTTTAGCTTATTGATCTAAAATGTCTTATGTGTCCCTAATTAACTAATATACATTGAGAAGCCATTTACTCATAGTTTGTCATCCTTCATCTGTCTTTAATTTATACTTTATTTTGTAAACTTTTATTATAAAGAGGATAAAACAGAATAAAACCAACCAAAACAAACCATTATAAGAGATATAGGGCTTCAAAACATTAAAAAATCAAACATAGTTACTCTAATGCCTTTTAATGTCTTCCAAACAGCTGCAGATAACTTCAGACATAGTAAAACTTGAGACATAGTAAAAAACAAATAGAGAATAGAATAGAAACAACAACTACAAAAAAACAATGAGTACAATAAAAGAATTAAACAACAAACCAATTTCTTAAATTCAATATTGCTACTATAACATATCCTGCTATATTTAATATAGCTGCTCCCACCATCCGATTAACATAACCAAAACAAAATAAAACTCAACCCAACAAAACAATGGAAATAATATAGGACTTCAAAATAAGACCATACGAAATGAACAATAGTCACAATGCTCAGAAGGAGATTGCCCCCAGATGCCACGTTGATTACAACTGTCCTCTGAGTCTATGATTAGACCACTGGTTCTAACCGTGCAAGGTTAGTGAAACACGAAAGCGCCACAGGCATCCAATTTACCTCCATAGCTATCATCACAGCCTGCATTTCTCCAGCTAAGCTGCTCTCTTAAGGCAGGGGGTGGGCATGGGGGCGTGTTGTTTACCACTCCTCCTTGTTTGCCAATCCCTCTTGCCAGAAGGGGCTTGGGTCTGGCTGATCCAGTTTGATGGCTGCCCAAGCATGGCACTGGCTTCCAAACTGGGCTTGCGTCCTGTTGTGGCCTTATTCTCTCTACCCCTGGTCCATGAATCAATTCATATTTTAAATGTACATATATACAAGGGTACAGAACAAAAAAATGTGCAGTTAAATGGACAATTACAAAGCAAACACACATGATACCAGCACTGTGATCAATTAGAATTTTGCTCATCCTCTCAAAGGTTTCCTCATGCCTTTCTCTAATTCTATTTCCTCGCTGTCTTCAAGTTCACTTCTTTATTCCTACAACTGTGCTTTCTCACATTTTTTTAGAATTTTAATTTAAAATTGTATTTCTCTTTTATGTTTGGTTTCTATTCTTCAGAAACTGTGAAGCTATTTGTGTCACTGTGAGGTTTAAAACATTTGGTTGAGTTTATCAAAGCAACACTTAATGGCACACAAATATAGGTTTATTTGTGTATTTAGCGATGGTGAAAATTTGATCATGCTCATATTTATATAGTTGGACTTCAGAAAAAGTTCATGGCCTTGTGAATATTCAAGTTTTAATTATATATATATAAATTTCCAAAATTGAGCAGACACTAAGTTACAAAATCAAGGATCACTACAGTCTTTAAGTAATATAAAAAAGAAAAACATGCAGACTATTATAGTCTTGCTCCTCATAGATTCTAAGATGTGTGTAGCTAGGAAGGTAGCTCTTGGGGTGTAACTATTGGAGCAGGGAAGTAATTAAAAGTGCTCAGATGGAGAAGTAAAATAGCAGTAGAGTTATAAAGGCCTCAGTTAATAGCATGGATATTATTGAAGAATCATTTAGAATAATTCTTCCCTGGGATATGGGTTAAGGTCTTTATGTGTCTGTATCAGTCATATAAATGTGAATTCCCCCTGAAAGGGAATGTGACCATGAAGAGGGTCACTGTCTTCTAAATAAAGTACTAAAAGATAGTTGAATTGAATATCATGCAAAGAATCATTGCAGAAGCTTAAATAAAGCACATGAGTTATCATCTGTTGACCAAAAAGAATGTTATTGCCAACCAAAACTAACCAAAAAAGAAAGGAAAAAAAAAAAAAAAAAAAAAAAAAAAAGTAAGTAAGGATTTCTGGAAAATAAAAAGAAAAATCCCAGAGACAGAATTCCTGGAATTCTGTGAAGGAATAAAAAGCAAGTAAATTGTAAATTGCTAACTGTACAAGGAGCGATTTAAAAATTGAATATTTAAAATTTTATATAAGCTTTATTATAGAAAGAGACACATTGCCAAGAATGGCGTAATAAATGTGTTGGATTGAAGAGGCGTAATAATATTTTAGGGGGATCGGTGACAATGTATTTTTACTATAGTAGATTTTATTTGTATGTCTACTGTATTTTTTCATTACCTGTTATTGACCAAGCATGTATAGCAATTTATTTCAAATAAAAATGTTATTGTGTGTTCTTATTCATCTTATTCACTGAACCTGCCATCATATCACTCATGGATTTTGCCCAAAATCAAAATGGCCAAGAAAGGTAAATGTTTTGAGTCGATTCTAAGTATCAAGCCACCTACAACTATGCAAATAAAGACACTCATGAGAGAGTACTTCCAGAACCGTTTCAGAAATTGCCAATAATAAAGAGAGAAATATATCGGAAAGGAGGGGGGTATTTTGAGAGGGATTAATGGCAGTGTATTTTTTAGAATCATAATTTTTAATTTAAAAAAAAAAAAACAAAACGTAAAAAAAGAAAAGATACAGAATTTCCTCTCAAACATTCATTGTATTTTGTGACCATATTGCATATGTGAATATCAACCAGATTGCTGGTAATAGCATCTTTTTGTAAGAGTGTTTTTAATGGATTTTTTATATCTTAATGATACTGTATGTTGGATCACTTTTTCAATTTTCTATGTGTAGTATTGCCCTAAATATTTGAAACTATGCTTTTGCATGTTACATCATTTTATGACTTTAAAGTGTAGATCCTCATACTTAAATATTGTAATGTTTCTCTATTTCTATTTACTAATCTTTGAATAAGTGCTAGTGCTCAGCGAAAATTCAACTTAATTCTTTTTGTTTGGGGAGGAGTACTGGGAATCAACTCAGTACCTCATGTTTACCAGGCAGGTGCTGCACCACTGAACTAAATCCTCAGCCTCTTAAGTTGACTCTTTTTGTTGTTATAAGTACAACAGTTCTATTCAGATATTAAGGCATGACTAAATAGTTTTTTTTTTCAATTTGTGGTGTCCAAGTGGGATGACTGATTGTATCTTTCATTGTCATATTTAACTCTGTATCACGAAATATATGGGTGTCCCTTCTCTTTTTCACAGTAGGAAGATTGCATTTTAAGTAATTTTAGTGCCAAATTAGACCAAAAATGGATTGATACAATGGAGGAAGGAGAAGTTGTGGTGTAGGTCTGGCTGAAGGGAAGGATTTCTAAGTTTTGAGAGCCCAATTTTTGCCATTGAAAACACAAAGAAATATTATAAGGACAAAATATTTTGTGTGCATTTCTTCAGGGTCTCATACTGTCGGTCAAATATCCTTTGATGCTTAGGAAACTACTCAGCACTAATCTTTTCTATTAACATGGATGACACTATCCATTTTTCTGTTATTCACTTTGATGGTAGAGAGGATGGATCACATTTCTTTCTCCTCTCAAAATGGAATTTTTAAAACTATTTTGATATTTCTAGAATGGCTTTTATCAATACTTATTTGTTGGTCATTTTATTGGAGGGTACTATCACATACAGAATTTAAAATTATGTGATTGTTTTCATTGCATTGTTACACGTATACAAACCTGAACTCACTTTGCATTTAAATGTGCCGTGTAATAATATTCTCAGCACTAAATTATTTAATAAAGATTTGATTTTTCCACATAGAGGCACCTGTTCTGACTTTGTTATTTAAATATTTCATTTTAAATTGAAAACAATACTATTTCCATTTTCTTAGAAAATTTTACTCCACTTGAAATTCAGCATTATACTGCTGTGGGCTCACTATAAGTGAAACTATATTTTTTGGTTTCTTCCTTTAGGATGGTTTGACTGGTGAAAAAGTAGTTGTCATCTGAAAATTATATTCCCTTCTCTAAGCTTTAATTTCATCTTTGCTCTTTTGATTAAATGAGGGCATTTTATCAAATGATCTCCGTATCCTTTCAACTCAGGTACTCAAGCACTTGTATGGAGTCTTAAAGTTTATCCCAATGTACGAGATAAGTTACCAATAGAATTTGAAATAAAGCCTCTAGGGCATATCTTTAGCTACAATAAAATGACCTCGAGAAAGAGAAATTTCATGAAAACCAGAGTAGCAGAATACATGAATCAGAGTAGTATGGAAGGTAAGATGAAGGATGAAAAGGAAGAGAAAATTGAAAAATAAAGGACAAAATAAAGGGATATTTGATATAATTGCACAGCAGAAAAATGATAACATGTTTGTAATACATAATAAATGTGCCCATTTGGAGTAGTGGTACATACACATACTGAATTATAGCTCATTTTTTTTCTGAAGGCATTTAATCACAAAATACAGATTATTCAATTTTGTCATTCTACTACCTTTCCGATTATGTCTCTTGCAAATATCTGTTGAATCATAAATCTTTGCCTTTTCTATGGATACTGTCTTTTCTTTCTTTCTGTGCTTATTCCTTAGCATTCTCCTGAGTCAGATTTATCATTCATCAGCAACCTCATACATCACTCCAAGTGAAATGGCTCCTCTGCCTCTGACATCCTGTGTCACATGCTTCCTAAACCCTGGTTGGTGTCCCTGTGCTGAGAAGACCAATTTCTAGTACAATCACATAATGAATGATTTTATTTTAAGATTAAGTGCTTTTCATTTTCTGGGCATGGTGATGGGGGCTTCTATGAAGATGATGGAGCAATAGGGTCTTTCAAGAGTACTATCATGATGAGCGCAAATGAAGTATCAGGGTAAGGTTGTGATGCAGGAAATAAAAGAGATGTGGTTATAGTGCAGAAATAAATATCTTAGAACTATTTTCAGAGCTGATATGATGCAATTTCAAGTCAGGGATTATTATGTTTCCTGCCTTGCCTTTATTGCCTAGAATTGTTTTTGCTATTTTAGTTCTCTTCTGATTTCAAATTAATTTTAGGAATGTTTTCTCAAGTCCTCTGAGGTACACTGGTGATATTTTGATGGAGATTGCATCTCTGTAACAATTTTAGCGTATGACCATTTTTTCTATGTTAGTTCTTCCTAAACAAGAGCAATAGGTATCTTTCCACTTTATGATATTTTCTTTGATTTACTTTTTCAGAGTATTGTAGCTTTTAGAATAGAGATCTTTTACTTGTTTTGTTGGACTGATTCCTAAGTATTTAATTTTTTGATGCTTTTGTAAAATGAATTGTTTCCCTGATTTCTCTCTCAGTGAATTTGTTGTTTGTGTACAAAAATGTTACTTGTTTTTACGTGTTGAATTTGTATTCAGTTACACTACTGAATTTGGTTATTACATCTAGAAGTCTTTTGGTAGAGTTTATGTGTTACTATCACATCGTCATTCTGGTATGAGAGGCTGAAAGTGTGAATAAGAATCAAAATGTACAATAAATATTATGAGATAGGAAGAAGTTTCCAAAAGAAAAGAGTAACTAGGAAAGGAGAGAGGAAAAGGAAGGAAGAGAAAAGAAAAGTAATGAGAAAGGTAAGATAAACTGAAAATAGGGCTTTGTAAATAAGGAGGGAATAGGAATTAAAGGGAGAGGAGAAGGATAGGGAGAGAAGGAGAATCAAGATATATCATGTACAGTAAAAAATGTGTATGATGAATATGATCACTACATATATCTAAATTATACCAATGAACTTAATAATAATAATAAAATAATGCTACAATAGTAAAAAACCTGTTATGATACAATGAAAACAACTGAAATATGAAAAACTGCATCCTAGGATTTTGCAGTTTTTAATTGATTTAAATTGCTCAATTTATGATCTTATTTAACAGTCATGTATATGAGCACACGTACATATCACTTACTCTCACTTTCTCTCTAGGGAGTGAGTCATGCCTTTCTGCTGTCTTCTCACGCAAACTTATTTTTCCTTTTCATGCACAGTCCTTATGCCTTGCCCATTCTCCCAGTATACTATTTTATAATGGCTATTCTTTCTTTTATATTAATGCTATTTTCAACTTCTACTTTACCTCAGTTAACACCATTATGGAAAAAAAAAAAAGCATCCTTTCTTAACAAAACACATTCATTCTTATCATTCCATCTTATAGAATGAGACTGTTTTCCACACCCTGAATTTTAAATTCCTTATGGAATTCATATTTTGATAAATATTCTTACTAATTCTGTTTTCATCCTGCTATCCATGCGCTCCATATTCACACAAATGTACATTAGTTAAGCTACTAACACAAAGGATAACAAGATGACATGCATCTTCTGTTCCTGAAAAACTCACCTTCTGGTATAGAAAGAGGCATAAAGTGGAGTTTGCATTATAAGACATTACTCAGGGTTATGAAGACCAAAGAGGATAAAACTTCTGTTGTATTATCACACCTGTTAATCCTTTTGCCTTCAAAATTGATTTGTGTTTCGCTGATGTGCAATTCCTAAGCCACTTTATGATCAAGAAGTTCATTAAACTCCTCTGCTCTAGTAATCCTGTCATCTACTTCTTGGTTACCCACAGCATGGCCACAATTGGCATCATTCCGAGTAATTTTCAGACTCTTCTGATCAAGCATCACTAGTTCTGGTTTTCTTGCACTGTCTAGAACTACTGCTGACTCATATTCTGACCTCCAATTCTCCATGTGCCAATGGATCGCACTGGTTTTACCTGTTTCTATTAAACAGAGACAGCCTCCAAGTTGCCATATTGAGTCATTGATCAGAGTTTTTTACACCGGATTTTTTGTCTCCATTGCCAACTTTGATCCTACAGTTTGCCATTGTTTGTTTCATCCTCTGCCATTTCTTAAATTGGAATTATTACCGATGACGATGATAAAAGTACTTAAATATTCAGTTAGGGCTGGGGATTTAGCTCAGTAGTTCAGCACCTGGCTGGCAAGTGTGAGGTCCTGAGTTTGGTTCCTGCTATGCCCTGCCCTCAAGAAAGTTCTGTTAAACATGTTCTCTAAAATTATCTGACTCCAGTGCTTTATAATACACCTTAAAGTGTTTATTCAACACTATATAAGATTTGTTCTCATAGTTCTCGAATCACTTTCCATTTACTTCACAAGCTGCATTAAAATGAAGTCTGTGAATTCTGCTTTCATTAGATTACACAGCTTGTGCCTCAGTCTTTCCCAGCACCCTTGTGAGGTTCAAATTCTAGTCGTAGTGTTTCGAGTCTTCAGTAAAATTATGCATATAATTATTTCTACCAAAAGTATCAGGATAAAAGTCTCTGCAACCCTGAGGAGTGGTGGAGATCATGTGATCCACACAGAAGCAGCCACAGGAAATAGCTCTTTGACAGAGCAACCTACACTGTGTGGGAGGGAAGCCCCTCTCCCCATGATAAGGATGCTTAGTAACAAATGAGTCAGCCTTCTACTGTCAGTGTCTTTCAAATTCAGAGACAAATAGGACCACCTAGGAAGTTAGACCTATGCCTGCTTCTGCATCTGAATGACATTAAAAGAAACCTGTAAGAATCTATTAAGAAGGAAACAATGTGGTCTGTGGTTATGCCTATATTCACTGAAGCAGTTTTCAGCCCTTCCTCTGTCTTTTAGTAGGTGATTGATACTGAGTTCATAATATAACCATGCCCAGTTTCAGGATTCCTCTACTGTGTGCATAAGGAATATAACTGGCCCCCCTGAAATTGATCTCATATTTAAAATGGAGCCCTGGATAAAACATATGAAGTAACTTTTTAGAACCCAATGAAATTCAATACATTATAAGGTTAGAACTATAGAGAATAAGAATTATGTCTCAACGTAATAATATTGTATTGGTATTTAATATAATGATGATCATATTCAGAAGCAAGCTTTGTTCAATCTGAGACAATTACTCACCATTACTGGGTGAATGGGAAACTGTTTTCATAAAATTAAGGAAGCTAAAGGGAAGTTTATATGTGCATATATAAATATTAAAAATTATGCATATGAAATATAAATGAAAATGAAGCTTGCTTCTGTATGTCTACAGCCTAGTAGTTATGTGTTTTAGCCCAGTTACACATCATCACTGGGATTATGGCAATAGTTTTACCTCACATTTTATTCACTGTTTCACAGTCAAACTTCAAAGTATTGCGTGATGTCCCTTCAGTGAATGAAAATTAATGTAGTTAAAAACATCTAGTTTCCAAAAAATTCACCATCCTCTCAGTTACATATTTTCCATCCAGTTTCTCCTCACTTTAATTTTCTCAGTAGCACTGAAATCTTTTTAACACAAATTAAACTAAAACCCCTATGCCCTCTATTCCCCAAACTTCCAAATTCTATTCATTTCTCACATTATAGCGTGGACCTCTCAAATATTCTTTATCACAGCACCTCCTTGCTGGAAACATATTATTTGCCTCCTCCCAGATATTCCTGACAACACAGATAGAGCATCCTTTTGAGAGTTAACTGGTTGATATTCCAAACAATATATTTTAAGATAGACCACAGGGAAAAGGTACCTTAACATCTATGGATGCAGGAGAATGAAAATGACTTCAATGTGGACATATCGCACATGTTTTTAATCACAACGGATTCTAAATTCATTTAAAATAAGACTCATTCCTAATTTATCTTTGAAAATTCTATACTGACAACATGTGGCCTGGTTCAAAATACAAGTGCAAAATACTGATTTGTTTAGTAAGCATTGAACTTGACCCTTTGTCAATATCCTTACTAAAGACTGTCCACATATCATCACTAAATATTTTCTTTCTTCTTTATTTATCTTAACAACCATTATTTATCAAAGTGCAAGGCTAGAAAGAAATGGCAGAGAAGAAGAAAATGAGCCTTAGAGTTTGGTGATGTCAGGACAATTCAGTGAATTCTCTCTTTTATTTATGAGATATAAGGACAATGACATTAACTTGGTTTGCTGCTGTTCTCAATGGTTTCTGAACTTTGAGACTGTATTTATGGAAACTATTAAAAATTATCATAGTAATATAAAACAGGAAAGAGTTCCAGCAGAATTCACTGGGTAAAATCAAAAAAAGAAACCTAAGAAAGAAACCATGGTCTTTGTCAGTCAGTGACTGAAACAAACCCATGCAGTGAGCCTCATTTCCTTTTCATTTTTGTAGGCACATAAATATTATCTCACACGGAGGCAGAGAGCTGGAAGGATACTAAAGAGAGTCCTGTCAGAGTGTATTCGATATGTTTTGTACATTGTGTCGGTATATATATTCCACTTCTTAAGCACTTTTTAAAATTTTTCTCCTTTCCAACTCTATCAATTTGGCTCTTCTTATCCTAAAGTGTTATATCACAGCAAGCATCCTAAATACCTTCTTACCAATGAAATTTAGTATGTACTTTTGTATCAGAATTTATGGCTTTTACGGGCACATTTTTTCCATATAAGAAAAAATGCAAATAACTTTTAATAAGTATGCAGTCTTTCAAAAATGACCCAGAGTTCCTAGTTGTTAAATGTTGAAAAGATACTTTGTTTCTGACAAAAAGAAGCAAAAAAAAATGTGTCATTGGGTTAAAATTTAAGATTGTCTGATAGAAAATGGTACAACAGAATATTGAA
This sequence comes from Cavia porcellus, assembly GCF_034190915.1. Lineage (NCBI taxonomy): Eukaryota > Metazoa > Chordata > Mammalia > Rodentia > Caviidae > Cavia > Cavia porcellus. Next base: position 34,608,507 of record NW_026947501.1, read on the forward strand.
AGGAAGAGAGGACTCCACTTTTGTGGTGAACTGACAGCTGGTGGTCAGCTTGTAACACTCAGCTGAACTGAATCAGCCTGGGGCTGGGTGAGGAGAGTCTGCCTGAGGATTGTTTCCAACCACATAACAATGAGAAGGGAGGGGAGAAGGCTTTTTGTGTGGTGTGGTTGGTTCTCCTATTGCTGTTGGTTTTCCAACAGGAGCTTGCCAAGCTTCTGTTCTGATGTGAACTTGTCTGTTCTCATCATTAGAGGAGCTCAGGAATTTGGTGTCACTGAGAATGGCTGAAGTTCACTTGGGGGAGCTCTGGTCTTTTGTGCATCACTTCCTGGCTCTAAAGGAGAAGACGGTGTGCTGTTCAATCTCCTGGAGAAGCTTATTGCACTGGCTTCCTGATCAGCTGTTCTCATCGTAGGAGAAGCTCAGGACCTCCTCACGGAGATTGGCTGTGGTACTTTCCCAGAAAGCTCTGGTTCTTACTTTACACATTGCTTTCTGGCTCCAGTACAGAACCTTCAGCCTACTGACACATATCCTTCATCCCACTGGCATAGACTTTCTGGCCTTCACTGTTCACCTTTAGGCCTTTCCTATGCAGATCCATGAAACAGACCTGCATGAGATATTTTCATGGGATCTAGGCCTCCACTTGGACTTAGAGGGGACATTGTCATGGGATGTAGGTCTTCAACTGGATTCATGCAACAAATTGCTATAGGATCCAGGCCATAGAATCCAGTTGAATTCTTTGGGTATTTAGTTTGTGGAAAGATTTCTTGCACTGCTTTGCATTTGACTCTTTGGGTGACTATTATAAAAAAATAATTCCACAAATTATATGTCCTGTATTTAATTGTTCTCCTTGGTATCACTGGCTACACCAACCACTTTCTTTTATTTGCTTCATTTCTAATATCCCTGTTTTGGTTCTTAAGAACATACCTCTTTTTTCTCCCTCAGTATGGTGGATTAAACTCACAGCCCTCACACTGGCTTCACCCCCTAATCTTTATTATTTTTGTTTTATTTTGAGACAGTCAGCAAGTTGCCGAGGTTGCCTAGGTCCAACTCTGCTTCCTCAGCTTCCCAGTCTTGGGGTTTTAGGCATGTGCCACTATGACAGGCTTCATACCACATTTGGATACTTGCTAGAAGGATGCAGCATATAGGTATCCATAGTTAAAACATTTACTACACTGATGTTGTAAGGTTACATGGCCTGAATATAAGGGAAAATACATGAGTAGTTTCCACTTATGTCTAAATATGAGATATTGCATGAAGCATTCTCTTTCCAACAATAAAATACAGTGACAAGAGGATAAAATCATTACCCACAGAGACCAATTAGAAGCTCAGTGTCCTACGTTTATTATCTGGATGAGTCCTGTATGCATTGTCTGGCATATACCAAAATTTCAGGTTCACAGAAAGAAAGAACCTGTTCAGCAAAAGGGTACATTAAAAGAGGTTCAAATAATTAAGTGCATTTTTTGGCTGATGTGCAAGAAATGTAACCAAAAAGTAAAGTGATATTACTTTTATTAAAAGAAAGAGATTTGCAAAGCAGTGGCTTAATTCACTGCTTTTATTTATTGTCAGGATTTTTATTACTATCAAAATGCTTTTAAGCTTTCAGAGAAACCGTGGAGCAGACCATCCAATATTCCTTACGCGTCCTGATATTGTCAAGTTTGTCACAGTGTACACAGTTAAAATAACAACGTTAGGAAAAAAAAAATAACAGAAGTGTGTGCACTCAATGCAACCATTAGAGTGTATAAATTCTAATTTCTGACTTACTGACCACTTTATAGTGTTCGTGATAATGAAAGGGGAATGAATAGATCCTTAGGTGACATCCACTTCCCCCTTCACTGAGAGCATCCTTTTAATTAAGAAGCACTATTCCATGAATTTTGGTTTACAACAGGACAAAAAAAGCTCATTATATTAAAATCATAACGTGTTTTTCCTTTCATTTATTACAGTTAATTTTTAAAATGTGGGTTCATTTTTGTTAATCGATTTTGTCTTATTTTGTGTGACCCAAGTATTTCATCTAGTATTTTAAATAAGATAATTGAGATTACTCCAACTTCATTCTTTGATTCTACTGTTATGAAGAAATAGATACGTTTCATATCTTGTACAGGTATATAAGCTTAACCTCTCAAATAATTCTTTTCCACTTTCTCTTATTCCAACTACCTTAGTTACAGTCCACTTTCATTCTAAACTATCATATCAATACAGCAAATGCTTCCCAACCTATGGCATCAACAATATGTTCTTTCATTAGTTTTGGAAGCATTTGCTTTCTGTCAGGACATAAGTTCCACATCAGACTTTCCCAGAAATTTGCCTATTAACTGGCTAGTCACTGTAAGACTGAGGTTCTTTTGAAATAAATTGTCTTTGGAGGGATTTATAGATCGACCCCTGCTTCTATTTTCAAATCATCCCAATACATCTTCATAATTCAGGGTTTTTGGTCATTTGTTTGTTTGGTTTTGGTTTTGGTTTTTTCCCCAACATCTTTTCTCCTCAATCTTCAAGAGGAAATTTGCAATCTAGGGGACTGATTGAGCACTGATCCTACAAAAACAAAAACCAGAGGTCATGGAAGTGGGGAGGATATAGGACTGTTGATCCCATCTGTCTACCAACACCATGGCCTACATTTTTACTAGTACTGTTATTGTTTGTTAGATTTTTGTCTTAGATGTTATCAACTGAGCATAAATCAAGGGAGTAGCCGGTGTGGGTCAATTGAAACAAAGCTCACTCATTCAGCAGACTGTGGAGAGAGACCAGTTGCCCTATAAGAAGACAGAATGCACTATGTGTAAGCTACTTATGCATCATTTTGACCCAGAATGCTTAAAAATTTACTCAGATTAAAAAGTTACTGTTGGGGTCAGGAAAATGACTCAGCAATATAGCAGGTGAACTGAGTTTGATTCCTGGGACCACCAAGAAAAGAAAAAGTTAACATGGTGCACACAGAGTATACAAAAGAATTTTGTCACAGGAAGAAAATTTGAACTATCTAATAGCAGAGAAATATTTATATAACTTAAACACATTCATACATTAAAATAGTAGACTTTTAAAAAGTTGTGACAGGCACAGGAAGGGAAAGCCAAAGAATGAAGATGTGTTATGTACATGTACCAGTTCCCCATGATGAATATAATTATTAGGTACTGCAAATATGTGCTAATGCACTTTTTAAAAAGTTATGTTCATAAAAATAAAAATGCTAATAACATGAAGAACATGCTAAGAAAATATATAATAGTGATAAGCAATATGTTTTCAGACATGTGTGAACAGGAATTAATATTAAAAGCCATACATAAAAAAGTGTTCATTACCAACTGCTACTATACAATGCTCGAGGTACTTTATGATTTAGGGAATACGTAGTCATTTATAAAGATGTTTTAACATGCCCCATTGGAAGGTCCTAGGAATATTGTGTTTTTTGTGTGAACAGTTTGGTTAGCTAAATTTTAAAGCAACATATATAGAAAACTCAACATTAAGAGAGATAAATGAAAAAGTCTGAGTGGAGTATGTCTTTGCTTTGAATTTGAGATTTCCTGTAGTCTGTCTCAGCTTCTTGTCTCAGCCTAGTTTTGATGGTCATCCCAGTATGCTAGCTGACCAGTGGTTCCCTCTCTCCACCCACACAGCTTTTCCTTATGATAGGAAACTTTTCTAGACACAGCATATTTCAGTGTCTTTGCTAAGCTGTCTGGAAAAATCTTGCACGATTTTTCAGTAAATAATACTTCTGCTTGCTTTCACTTTAATTCCTTTCTGTGTCCTTTTGTTGTACTCCAGTCAAGATACCAACTAGAACAGCTCCCAAATAGCTACTTAATCCTTGGAGCCTTGTTTACTTGTTTCCTTCATCAATGATTTATATTTTCTTCAACAGATAGAACTGCTTAGGCAGTAACAGTCTTGACTGATACTCCTTTGGAAAAAGACTCATGTAAAATAGTTATTTCCCTGAAATGTTTTGTTTTTTTCAAGTTGAATCACAGTGGAATGCTCTTATCTAGAAACTAAATTCCCTTATTCTGCTGAACTGGACTCTCAGTAGGAAATACAGCTGGTAAAACAATTTGAGTCTAAGATGCAACATAGCAGATTTTTTTTAAATAAACTCCCTCATTCCTATATGAAGAGAAAATTCCTTGACTTTCTTATTATTACAGGATCAAAATTCATGATCAATTGGAAAAAAGAAACTAGATAAACTGCTTTAAAAATAAATGCACATTATAATGAAAATGTTTGAATTTCAATTATAAGACTGAATGCAAGACCTCAAACAAGGTGCTTACACTAGATACACTTCAAGTTCCTCCTGCAGAATCAGAGATTGCTACCTAACAGTGTTCTCATGAAAATAAATGAATTCAAGTAACGATTTAAAACTAATAGGCCCTAAGCAAATGTTTGTTAATTTTCAGTGTTAGGAACTATTGCTCTTCAGCAAAGAATCACTGTTTAAATGCATAGAAACCAATAGTATTGGACTAGGTTTTTGCAAAAAGAGAATTTCTTTTAGCAGCCACTCAACAGATAAGGCCAGAAATTTAAAAGGAGCTCAATTTTTCAACCTCAACCACTTTGTAGCCAAGGAATTTATTGAACAGTAGCAAGGAGAAGTGTATTTCTTGAGTGTAAGAAGGGACCTGTAGTGCTCTTCTGAGCAGGGCTTGAAGAGTCATCATGCCTCTTCCCGGGCTGTATAGTCTTTGCCAGAGAAGATATCTGTCATGTTCTCTGTGCATTTTGAGCCTACAATGTTATACACTGGAAGGACTACCTTTTTTTTTTTTTTTTTCAGTCTAGTCTTGAAATCTGGCTCCCAATCCACCCTTGAGTAGAGCCTTGAACATTTTCTGGAATTTAAGAACTCCATTATTTGAAGAGTTTAGGTCTAAGTGTGTCCATCCATTATCCAACTTCATGGTAGCATGATGTTCCTTGAAAAAATTGTGTAGCATGGATTCTTTTATTGTGGGCATATGTTTAGACACTTGATTAACTTGTAGAAAGAAGCATGAAAATTAAGACCAGAGTGAAGAGCAATGAATTTCATCAGGCACAGAGAGCAACATTGAAAGAGTGATTATAACACAGCTTCATGTGGTTTTATCTTTTAAAATGTAATAAAATAAAGAGGTATTCATTATATTACATGAACCTGCATTTGGTTTTATGGGTATGTTGAGAAGAGAGACTTGATCCTGAAATTCTATATTTGGAAAATAGAATTTTTCTTCTATTCTCTTAAGTTCTGTTAATGATGTTATGCAAAGTAAACTGAAAAAGCGGATTAACACACAAGAAAAAAAAAGATGTTTTATATATATATGTATATGTATAATGTGACTTATGTAAGTTGAAGCTTATATGCCATTTTAATAGAAGATAAGAAAATATAGAGGAATTTCTCAGGGAATAAATAACTTGAGAGGCACATAGAAAAATGAATGATTTTTTACAAGATAAATAAACTGTTAGAATAGATAAAGAGATAGAAGATTTATAGTTTGGTAGCAGTTTCTGAGAGTGGTGGCAAATGATTGTCTCTGAGAATAAAATATCAGATTTGGTTGCTCCCAGGACAGGCCTTTAAGGTAAGGAATCATGGTTATTTCACCATTGTTCCTTTAAAAGCAACTTGCAACTGAGTGATGAGACTCTGGTAGAACATTAATTAACTTTCCACGCTGAAGCTATGCATAAGAACCATGCTTATTTCACTAGATGATCTAACAACTTGCATGTTTTCACCTATAGGAATATATTGCCAAGAGTAAGTATAAACATATATTTTATTCTGACCTTCTAGAAAATTGACATTAGTCAATCTTTCCTGGTTTGTAAGTTAATTTTCCAGAGAAGGATGTTACTGGCAATGCCGAGGGCACCGAATCCTGTCAGAAAGAAAGGCTGTGTCAGTCTTCAAGAAATACCTGGACATACTGTACTCAAAGTTGAGACAATGGAACCACCATGACCTGAAGAGTTTCCTTGAGATGTCACTTCCAGACCTTCTCCCATGTTAAAATTACAGTCTCAGTCTTTCAACCTGATGACTCAGTATGATCCTGAACTGCATGCTGCCCCTTGCATTGGATCAATAAACTCTGAACTTTTCTATAGTCCTTGTTATAGTAAATTATTTTTGCCACTCATGACACCAGTCTCTTGCATACTCCATCTCGTGTGGTACTGAAGAAAGTTTTGTCCACTTAGAGACTTTACTTTTAGACAGAGAAGGACTGAAGAACTCAGATGTCTTTATTTTGATTTGTATGCTAAGTGGCTTGTCCAGGATAGAGACTGATAAGTTATGAATCAGAGGAATTGAAGATTATAAACAGGAGATTCTAATGAAGTCAGTGCAATTTTACAGAGTAAGGAAAAAGAAAGCATCCAATAGATGTTTAAAACAAAACAAAACAAAACAAAACTCAGCAATAAACTTCTGAAAACATTTTATCCAGAAGCTCTTACAATATTTTGGAACATCACCTCAGTATAGAACTGGACTCAGTTCTGAATACAGGAAAAACACGCAGGGATTGATGGTCATGTCTGGGATTCACTGGATGTAAAATTACAAAGATGAAGCATCATGGGTGAGGAGAGGATTCTGATGAAACCCAACTAACAGAATTCTTACCAACGAAAGGCAATGAACACCTGTGAGGGATAGGAATTTGGTCAGATCTAAAAAATGATTATATATTATGCATAGGGGATTCTCGTCTCTTTAATTTAGCAGGGTGCTTATTATTAGAAAAATATTTAGAAGTCCAGGAGGAGGGCTTGATAGAGAAGAGGATGTGGGTGAGCCTAAGATTTAGGTAGAGAGGAAATAGGGAAAAAATGCTAGCAAATCAGAAACAGGAGACAAGAAGAATGACTTTGTGTTTTTCTTTATTTATTGAGAACTTGTTGCTTCTGCTTTCTTTCATTTTAAAATTTTGTAAGTTAAGCTTAAAACTCATCCTTGCGTCTACACTGGCGACATGTGAATTAACGTTTCCTGGCAGACATGCTACAGCTTTAGAGGGCAGACAATTTAAAATTCAAGTACTTGTTAGGGAAAACCTAACAAAACCAGGACTAAAGATGAGTAAGGTCAGAGACTTAGTGGAAAACAATATTCATTATTAAGGGAAAACTTCTAAATGGTTGCTCTTGAATGAACTGGATCTATTGCAAAGAAGTTGTCATAGTTCTTTAAATTCTTTCCTAATTAAGCCTTAGAATTTGAATTATAATTTCAGACACAAAATCGGGTAATGAAATTCTGGTGAGTAGAATAAAAGGATAATTTTAAACCGTAATGAAAACAGAAAATAACAGCAATTTAGGAAATTCTTTGACATAATCTTCCTGTTTCTAATTGGTAGGTAATTAGCATACCATTGTCCCATCTTTGCCGCTTTTCATAAAGGTATTGTTTTTCCTTTTTGCCACATACAGACAGACTCATGATACATTTCTTCTGCTACCACCCACTGTGGACCTTTTCTCTTAGGTCGTGCTCCCCTCCTCCCTTTGTTCATATATCTAGTATTAAGCGCATTTTTTTCTGAAGAGTAGCTAGACACAATTCCTTTCTTTGGCGATGAAATTACTGTGTGACTTCTGCTTGAGAAACACAACTTGATTTTTATTTGTGTAGGGAGCAATAGTTGCCAAAAAAATTTAAGGATGATGAAAAAATTTCTCTGCATCAAAATACATTGTAATGAATGTCTAAAATCTCCTTGTTACAGGTTAATTAACTTATATTTAGTGAAAACTTCCCCAGGAATAGAAATTTCTCTTTGTGGGTATTAAATAAACAGTAATTAGATGGATCTTTTTTTATATTTTCTCACATAATATATTCAAAACTTTTTCACTCTTTAATGTACTTGCCCCCAATACAGCTAAAATATGCAAGTACTAAAGGTAAGAGGGTAAGAACATGGAGTAATATACAGTTTCCATACTCAGCAATGAGTCTTTAATCTGGTATCTGGGTATATTTTATGCAATTCTGATGTCAGTGGGTCAATGGTCATTGTGATTATTACTTAACCCTCAGAATTAAGAGTACAAGAAAAATAGGATAATATAAATATTCCTGTTTACGTTACCATACATTACATCTGTATAGTCATCATCATATAGTATAATATAGATAGCATCCCTTTCTCTAAATAGTAGTTTTCCCATTAATAATCTTGGTTTTCTTTGTCAGACAAATACCAAAAACACAGTTAACTGCTCAGGTTAGGGTATTCCATTAGTTCATATTGGTCCTTCAAATTAATAGCGTGAATGTGTAAGTAAAACAATTGTTTATAGTAAAAGACACATTGTCGTTATCCTCAAAATACTCTCCCTACCCCAAACGTACTTACCATTCTTGGCAGATTCTTTGATAAAATAAGTTTAAAATTCTTAGAACCAAAGCAAATGATTCTGCCCTTACTCCTTTTTCAGACAAAATAAAAAACTGGCAGAAAAAGTAAGACTTTGGCAAATGGTGTCTCTGCCCTTTGGCTTCCCACAATAGAAGGCACATTAGAGTGGAATTGCTTCTTTAATCCATTTGATATTTAATCTCAAGTAATTGGGAGGAACCAGAGAAATTAGGTTTCTGTCTTCTTCTGGCTTCTCTAACACTCATCTCTTGTCATAAGTACTTCTCTCTTGCAACCAATTGTGTAGAGCAGAGGAACATTTTTCTTTAGTGTATGATTTTGAAAATGTTATAACCACTGTAAATGCTCCAAGACTTTTACTAATTTTCTATTATTCTTACAAAACTCAATCAAACTAAATGTCAGTGATGGTCAGGGGCTGATTGTTCAAACATGATTCAATGACAAGCATTGTTTTTATTAAAGTTCCTTTTTTAGTGATAAAGGGACCTTCATTAGTTACTCAACTAAGCCAATATTGAATGTTGGAACTTGTCTCTTGGACCATTACCAGTACTCTCAGTGTTAGTCAGGATACAAGTTGCGTAAGAAAAACTCAATTCAAAAATTGTAAGAAAATACATGGAAATACATTAGCTCACTTGACTGAGGAGATCAGATTGTAAGTTGGTCTTTCAACCTTGCAAAATACAAAATATGATTTTATATCCTCTATTATTCATTCACTCTTCAAGGTACTCTGACCTGTATCGTTATCTTTTTGCAATGTCTATGAAGAAAATCTGCCCTCAGAGAAATACATGGTTTTTTTATTTGGGTCTTATGAACTGAAAGGTGAAAGATTCTCAGTGGTTCTATAGATAACAGACTTTTTCTTACTCAGTCAGTATGAAAGCAGGATCAGATTAAGATGGATCTGGTTTGAAATTATTGGATGCTAGTCCAACTTCTATAACTAAAACAGTCACAGTACAGGTCTAGCAGACCTTTGTGGAAATGGAGAAAGTAAATTTCCTAAAGGACCAAGAGTTCTATTGTTAGAAGACTGAGAATATGCTGGGCAGGAAAATGGAATGGAATAGAGTGGAATGGAATGGAAGTCCATATTGCATAACTTTTCTCCATTGTCCTTCAAATACAAAGCATTTAGATTCAAATTCTTGAAGCAAAACTGTGACTTTCAGAAAAGTTATCTTTCCTTTTTTTAACTGTAAAATAAACATATCTTCAGGGCTGCAGAAATTATGTTGATAGTTTTTCAAAAGAAAACAATTTTAAAAGGAGAAGTTGGTTGGACCCATTCATACTCCAAAACACTTTTCCTATCATCCTGAAATACTACTATCTGTAATCCCATTATATAAGCCATTGGTAGCTCTTTGAAAAGTCTTATAGAAACATAATTTTGTAACTTTAAAGACCTATGAGATTCCCTATATCCCAAGCCATTCAAGACACACTGCTTTTTTAATGGTCAATCACTGCTTATATTTGATCTTTGATGGTGGAGAGTTTATCTTTTCACTCAGCCCAGTGTGATAGTGCTCATTTTCTATCTGTAGAGAGGAAACTTATATAAGGCAAAGAATAAATTCTGTTGACATACAATAAATACTTTTCCATAATTTTGGGATAAGGTCCACTTTCTTGCAATCTCTTCTCATTTTTTGTGGTCTGAATAAAAAAACAAAAGTGTACTCGCCCTTTCTTGGGACAGCTCCTGAGACATAGGCTGACAGAGCTTCTCCACACATGGGCATCCTTCCTCCAACAAGGTGAGGACTGCAAATGTCTTCCCTCATTTAAGGAATTCCAGCTCATTCCTCTAAAATAACTAAATTATTTTCATAACTTCTTGAAAGTTTGGGAAAGAATAATAACATGCAAGTGGCACAGTTCTGAATTTCATTTTATAAGCAGGATAAAGATTGATGAAACTCCAAAGACAAACTTAGAATCAAAACAAAACAAAACAGAACAATACAAGATAAACTGACCTTTGTGTGGTACTGAGGATCAAGAATAAAGACATTCTACTGCCCAGCAACATATTAAAAAAAAAAATTGAGAAAAAGTCTTTCTAAATTGCCCAAGTGGGATCATCTTGCCTCAAACTCCCTCAGAAAATTTCTGCTTATTACTATCATTATTATTATTATTATTATTATTATTATTACTGTTGTTATTACTATTACCAATAGTTATAGCAGCAGTAGTAAAAGTAGTAGCAATTTTTGGTATTGGAGATTGAACTTGGAGTCTGTGCAGTGAGATAATCCCTATCTCTTTATTTATTATTTTCGCAGAATTTGAAACATAAACTTCCTAAAGTGTTAGACTCCCCCAAGTGGATTGAAATTTGTGATGCTCCTGCCTCAGCCTCCCAGATTGCTGTGAATAAAATATCTGATTTAGAAAGTTGCTGCTGTTTTAATTACTTAGGTTTTTTTTTTTTTTTTTTTTTTGGACCTCATAGTTTGTATTTATGATGCAAAAGCTACTTTTCTTCATCACCATCCCTGAGGACAGTGATAAATATAGATGGGACTATCACTACTTAGTATCAGGCTGAGCTTTATTTTCCTTAATTGTAACCACAGTCCTGACAGTCATGTTTGATTGTCTCTCCTTTGCTGTTGAAAAAAAATGAAGCTTTAAGCAGGAAGAAAATTCCCCAGGAGTGGAATTCAAACTCACTGATCTAACTTTGAAGCCTCTATCTGGTCACAAAGCTACTGTCTGTCATGGGACCAGTTTGGTGCAGATCACATCAGTAAAGGAGAGGCCCATTTGCTTATGTTTCTTCTACTTATGGCATGCACTGCAAAGGGAGCCTCAATATCTCCCAAAGTGAAAGAGCTCAGTGATGGAGCAACACATGCTGAGAGATTTGATTTGCATGAAATAAGGAGAATTGGTCATTTATATGAGTATTTGCCTCAGGTTGTTTGTGGGTTGGGAATTGCCTACAAATGGGTAAAGAAATAAAAATCTTTTATTGGGTTATGGGGATGGTTTGTATTGGATTATGGTGATATTTGGAGAAAAATGTTAAGTTCCCAAAGATTAAAAATTGTACACTTAAAAATCAGAAATTATGTGGAAGATAAGACTCAGTGAACCTTCCAATAAAAGAAGAAAAATTTCTTATAAGAATATGTGAAATGAATGAGAGTGGGATTCATACTGTGTTGGTACTGTTTGTTATGTATTCTCAGAAGTTATGTATTACATTACAACATATATATATATATATATATATATATATATATATATATATGTTGAATATAAGGTATATACATATATATCTGTACATGTATGTTTTCCTATATGTTATATTCTCTATAAGTCTATGCACATGTGTGAATACATAGAGAATATATATATATATATATATATATACATACATACATCGAGATTAGGGAGAATATATACAGATTTAAATAGAAAAACTCTGCCAATTTATGGTAATGCTATCTTATCATTTATTTTAAAAACTACTTTTAATTGAATTAGGTCTGTCCTTTGCATCTTATCAATACAATATTCACAATGATAAAGTTTGTATGTGTTCTTATGACACCATTCATCATTGCTTATCATCTTGTTTTAAGAGGAAAGTTTGAAAGTTGTTTGTCATTTTCTGAGTAGTTAAAACATGAAAAATAGATACATTTTGTAATCTATGATAGAATGGAAAGAAAGAAAATGGATACATTTTGTAATCTATGATAGAATGGAAAGAAAGAAAATAGATACATTTTGTAATCTATGATAGAATGGAAAGAAAGCCAAAGGCCCAAACTAATTTCTGAGATGCACACTCATATAGATTACTGCAGGATTGGATGATGCTTTATGTGGGAGAAACTTGGTACAAATTGGGAAACTGGTAACAAATTAGAAAGGGCAAGTGGGCCTCAGAGGGCCTTCCACCAGTGCTACAGCGGAAAATGACAGTGGCTGAGCCAACACCTACAATCCCTTATCCTTCATTATTTATTCATTTGTTCCATGCCGTCTCCACGAGGGAGCTATGGCTGTAGGGTAGCATCCACATCAACACCTATTCATGCACCCTCCTAAGATAGTCCACTGAAGTGTGGCTACTTATACCTTAAGTGTGCTGATCTCAGTCCAAACTGATGCGATCCCTTCCCTGGACTGTGATTCAGAATACTCATACAGTGACTGTCTTCTGATATTTCTCATAGACTCTGTCAGGCAGGTGGTTGTTGTGCAAAGGAAGAGCCTCACTTTCTGTACTCAAGGAACAGTGGGTCATAACATCTGCTACTGTCTTTTCTACTAATCACTCTCTTGGAAGGAAAAAAAAAATAAGATAAGCACTGTGACTGCTGCCAGTCTCAGACAGGCTATGAAGTGTACCCTAAGGAAAAGAGCGTAGCATACAGATCAAAGCACATATGTTACACTCAACACACACTAATTACTTAAGTTTGTTCATGTTATTTCACAGCTTCTGGAGTTTTAGTTTCCTCCAAAATTACTAGAAATGACCATCATTTTTGTGTTTTTCTGGAAACTAAATGAAATTGAATAAGTTCACCATATAATATAGTTCCTCACTATAGTAAATCTCGAGAAGTCTGTCATTATGATCATTATTATCACCATCATAAATATATAACTGTCATAATTCATTTTATTAGTCAGTTTGGAAAGGGTAAACTTGCTTATAGAATTGCTTGTCATTGCATCCAGGATCATGGAATGAGGAAGGCTATATTGATTTGTAGACGATTTTTGGACAAGAAACAGTTGCTGTTATACAAAAACCCATTCTTTGCTAAAGTGTGGTCATTGAACAACAGTGGGGCACTTTAGAGACTTTGAATTACTTACCATGTTTCATCTGGACTCTCCTTATAAGTATATTTCCTTGTGATCTTAGTGTAAGTTTATATATATTTTTATTCTTAACCACAGACATAAAATGCATTACATCTGAAAATTTTATCATTCATTGTATGGAATACCTCTGACCCTGGTCTAGCTTCAAGTACTTATGTTGCATTCTGACATTTCACTTAGCCATCACTAATAACTGGATTTATTGCCTCAGTGTGGAAGTTCTTTGTTTTCAGTATTGTAGCATCATCTGTCAGTTCTTGACTTTTCTTTCTCATGTTTCTGCTTTTCAAGTATGGATCTTCTCTTGCAAGGATTGTCCCATATACATTGCAAGGAAATATAGTCCAATGAAGCTAGCACAGTTTTATAATTTATACTACAGTTATTACAACATATTATTTTATACGTTTGTTAATGCATATGCGTCTATACAGCTCAGCAACATGGAGAATAGATTGAAGCAGCAAGTTACACCTGAGATGAGATTTCTCTCTGCTGGTGAGAGATCATATTGAATAGGAAATTTCTAGGTAAATAATAATTAATGTGGAATAAAATGACTGGGAAGTATTGAACTAGGGATAATATAGATTGAAGAAGGCAGCTCTCAAAGGCAATAGATTTCAGAAACAAATCACTAATTGCTTACACTATAAAACATAAAATTAGTCTTCTGTCATGTTATTTAAGAAATCACATGAAGTACATACATGCATAAATTATTTCATATTATTAAGACCAGATAATTAAAATTGTTATCATAATCACATTCTTAATTACTGAAATAATTTGCTTTTTTTCATTTTTAACAAATGAAGTGGGAATACAAATAGCAAACCATATTCAAATCAAGTGCATCCACATGACCTAATTTGAATTAGACAGTGTTTATATTTCCCATTAGTACACACATCTGTGGAAATTTATTAAAAATGAAAAAATATAAAAATAAAATTTTAAGAACATTTTATTTCAGTTTAAAAATCTTTCTGATATTTTTCTTATAAGAAGTAAATAGAAGAACACGATTCAAAATGAATGAGAGGAAAATTGAATTCAGATAGATCATATTAACATAAAGATTCCTCAAACTACTATAAATGGTTATGATAAAATGAAACTATGTCATTTCTGGAAATATGTTCTTAATCTTCTACAATTGGGAAGACAGTGTGGTAGAAGAAAGTACTTCACAGTAAATACCAACACGTAGCTTTGTTTCCTTTCACTTTGTGTGTGTGTGTGTGTGTGTGTGTGTGTGGCTGAGAGTGTGAGAACTGGTTTTAGCACTTACTGGGTTGTTAGAGCTTTTATACTTATTCATTTTAAAAACATTTTAATTGATAATAAAAATATTTACTAGGAAGTGATATGTAACATATATTTTATAGATAATATATGAAATCAAATGATCAGCTCAGGGCTATTAGCATTTCTGTCTACTTAATGGTTGTCATTTACAGTGATATCTTGTTGACAGTAGTTTCTCAGTTCACAAATTTAATTTTTCCATGATTTTGGTTACAGAATTCATCCAATGATTCTGGTTGTAACTGTAGAACAAATTCTATGACCAGCATCATGGAAGGAATTAAGATGGTAAATTGAGACCATCATATTTCTGTTAAGATCTCTCAAACTGCTGGATTCTAGATCTTTCCATATACATAATACATTGTAAATGATAGCTACACTACTGTTTTGTTGAATGCTCGAAATTATTCCTCTCACTTTTATGATGTTACCTGTTGTGCAAAATATCTCTCTTTACACATTCCTTTTTTCATTCCTTGCCTCTAGTGAAAAATATTCTATTTATTACAAGTCAACTTTTTAAATTTATTACATACAGCTGAAACTAAAAGCATTTGCATTGGTGTGTCCAGCATACTACAATAGCCTCCACTCTCATCATGTTGCTCCAAGTGACACAATCTCATTACTTTCGTGGTAGAGTGATATTATTACATTTTGTATATAAACCCAATTTTCTTTATCTGTGCATCCATTGATAGACATATGCTTTTTAAAATTTTGTTTTATTTTATAGAGATTATGACAAAAGAGGACATAACAAAGCAGATCAGAGCAGAACAATGTAAGCAACACAGTATTTCACTACAAGACAACCCAATATTTACTGTAGCTACCATAGTGTCTCTTTCTTTCAAATAGTTGAGCATAACTTCACATACAATAGTCTCAACCATAACAAAATAGTATAAAACCATTCAACAGAATAAAAGTATTACAGAACATTCAGAACCAAGTAACCGAAAATGAATGATGGCTACTATATTATCTCATTTCCCATAAAATTAGTTTATACTATCATATATAATAAAATCCAATAAGATACAACATGATAGAACTAATGGAAACAGAAGAACACAAGCGTGATAGAATTTCAAAGCAAGATGATATTAAATGAGCAATGGCTACCATAATGTCTTGTTTTCTTCAAAATAGCTGTTTATACCATCACAGAAAATAAAATCAAACAACCAGAAAAATATCATTCCAATTAATGAGTGAAAACATTATAAGGCTTCAAAGCAATATAATGGGGAATCATGATTACCACATACTTTTATGTATTCATATCATTTCTTACTCTAGGGAAACTATTAGGTATTCATACATGTGAGTTTGATTTATCTCACTTATTAGTATGGTGTCAAGTTGCATCCATTTATTTATAAATATCTCAATGTGAGCATTCTTTATAGCTGAGTAGTACTCCATAGTATAAAAATACCACAACTTTTATATCCATTCCTCAGTTGATGGACACTTGGGTTGTTTCCAAGACTGGCAATTACAAATTGTGCTGCTATAAACATGAGTGCACATATATCACTGTGGTATGATGTTTGCATTTCTTCTGGGAATATGCCTACAAGTGGAACAGCTGGAACAAATGGGACTTCCAATCCCAGCTTTTTGAGAAATCTCCAGACTGACCTCCACAATGATTGCACCAGTCTACACTCCCACCAACAGTGCAGGAGAGTTCCTTTTTCCCCACAGCCTCTCCAGCATTTGTTGTTGGTGGTTTTCTTGATCCTGGCCATTCTTTCAGAAATGAGATGAAATCTCAGTGTGGTTTTAATATGCATTTCACTAATGAGTAATGATGATGGACACTTTTTTCATGTATTTATTTGCCATTTGTATTTCTTCATTTGAGAAGTGTGTATTCATCTCAGATGCCCATTTTGGTTTGAATCTTTGTATTTGGGGGGGTCTGATTTTTTTTTTAATTCTTTATATGTTTTAGACAAAAGTCCTTTGTCCGAGGGACAGTTGACTAAGACTTTTTCCCAGTTTGTGGGTTTTCTTTTCACTATGCTGGAAATTTATTTCGACATGCAGAAACTTTTCAATAAGATGTGATCCCAGTTATTAATTCTGGGAATTATTTTCCATGCAGTTTGATTCCTGTTCATGGATACTCTATCTACCCCTATGTCTTCAAGATTTTTACCTAACTTGTCATCCAACAGATTTAGTGTGTCTGTTTTAATATTCAGATCTTTGATCTATTTAGATTTTAGTTTAGTATATGATGATAGGCATGGGTCTAGTTTTAGTTTTCAGCATATGGAGAGCCAGTTTTTCCAGCACCATTCATTAAAGACACTGTTGTTCTTCCAGTGAACATGTTTGGCCCCTTTATCAAAGATAAGGTGTGTTTGTAATTGTGGTTGTATCTTCTAATCTATTCCATTGATCTTAAGATCTGTTTTTATTCCAGTACCATGTTGATTTTATTACAGTAGCTTTGTAGTATAACTTCAAGTCTTGGATTGTGATGCATCCTGCCTTGCCTTTGCTGCTTAGAATTGCCTTTGCTATTCTAGGTCTCTTCTGGTTTCAGATGAATTATAGGAGTGATTTCTCTAGATCTATGAGGTATGTGGATGGTATTTTCATTGGTATTGCTTTGAATCTGTGTAACAGTTTTGGGAGAATGGCCATTTTAACAATTTTTTTTCCTCCTATCTGTGAATAAGTGATGCTTTCCATTTTCTGAGATCCTCTTCAATTTCTTTTTCAGGTTATTATAATTTTCCCTGTATAGATCTTTTACTTCTTTTGTGAGATTAATACATCAGTATTTCATTTTTGGATCCTAGTATGAAGGGTGTTATTTTCTCATTTATTTTGTTGTTAGTTTATAGGAATACTATTAATTTTTGAGTATTGATTTTGTATGCAGCTACAATGCTGAATTTATTTATTATATCTAGGAGTCTTTCAATGGAGTTTTGGGTGTCTTCTATGTATAGTATCATGTCATCTGCAAATAATGATAATTTAACTTTTTCTTTTCCTATCTCTACCAGTTTTATTTCTCTCTCTTGCCTTAGTGCTTTGGCTAGTATTTCCAGTACTATGTTGAATAGAAGTGGTGATAAGGGACATCCTCATCTTGTGCCTGATTTTAAGGTAAAATCCTTCAGTATTTGGCCATTTAACATGATTCTGGCTGTTGGTTTTTCATATATGGTCTTTATCATATTGAGTTAAAAATCATCTATTCCAACATGAAAGAGTGTTGGACCTTATCTAAAGCTTTTTTTTACATCTATAAAACGATCATATGGTTCTTACTTTTGTCTCTATTGATATGGTGGATCACATTTTTTTATTTATGTATGTTGAACCCTCCTTGCATGCCTGGGATGAATTCCCCTTGTCATGGTGTATAATCTTCTTGATGATTTGCTGCTGCTTGCCAATATATTACTTAGGATTTTTACATCTATGTTCTTAGGGAGACTGTCCTGTGTCTCTCTTTTTTAGTTGGGTCTCTCTCAAGTTTTGGTATTAGAGTAATAATTGCTTCCAGGAATGACTTAGGATGCATTGTTTTCCTTTCATTTTCACTGAAGAGTTTGAGGAGAGTCAACATTAAGTCTTCTTCGTATTTCTTGTAGAATTCTGCAGTTAATCCATCTGGGCCTGAAATCTTCTTTGCAGGGAAGGACTTAATTACATTTTCAATTTTATTAATAGAAATTAGGTTATTCAACAGTTTTACATCTTCTTGACCTAGCTTTGGTACTTCATATGTTTCTAGGAATCTGTCCATTTCTTCCATGTATCAAACCTATGAGAGTAGAGGTTTTTGTATAATCTGTAATGATTTCATCTTTTCCATTCCTTCTTGAATGAATTTGAGTTTTTCTTTCCTTTCTAAAATAAGGTTGGCTAGAGGCTTATAGGGGCTTATTTATTCTTTCAAAGAACCAACTCTTTCATTTATTGATTTCTTGGATTGCTATCTTAGTATTTATTGCATTAATTTCTGCACTGATTTTTATATGATTTCCTCCCTTTTTTGGCTTTGGGCCTGACTTACTGTTCTGCTTCTAGATGTTTGAGGTGTAGCATCCGGTTGTTTATTTGTATTTGTTCTGTTTTCCTGATGAGGGAACTCAGTGCAATAAATTTTCTTCTGAGGACCACTTTCATTCCTCCCCACAGATTACAGTAAGTTGTATTTGTGTTTTTGTTTGCTTATAGGTATTGTTTTATGTCTTCTGTAATTTTTTCTGTGACCCACTGATTGCTCAATAGTGTATTGTTCAATTTCTATGTGCTTTTGGGGTTTTTGCAGTTTCTTTTATCACTAATTTCATTTCATGGCACTATGATCTGATAACACGCATGGGATAATTTCAACTCTCTTGCATTTACTTAAATATTTTCTGTGGGCTAGTACTGACTTCATTTTTTGTGATGAGAAGTCTTCTGTGATTCTGAAAGGTTTTCCTTTATAGGTGATCTGTTTTTTTTTTTTTTTTCCCCTAACAGCTATTAATAATTTATTGTATTGTGAATTTCTGGGATACTGATTATTATATGTCTGGGGGTAGTTTTATTTTGGTTATGGCTATTTGGAGTTCTATATGCTTCATTAATCCGAATGTCAGTTTCCACTCTCATGTTTGACAAATCTCCAGTTATTACTTCTATAAATAGCTTCTTGATATCATTAGTGTTGTCCCCTTCATTTTCATTTATCCCTATCTATATTATATTGTTTTTCTTTGCATCATCTTGTGTCAGTTGAATTGTTATTTCCTGATTCCTTGTTATTTTTAAAAGATCTTTCATTTCCTGTTCACTAGCTGCAATCTTTACTTTGAGGTCTGAAATTCTATCTTCACTTTCGTTGAGGTGATTTTGACAAATTTAAATGGAAATTTTATATCCTGTATATCTCCTCGAATCTGTTTCATGTATTCTGTTTGTTCATTATGTTGTTCATCCCTGGATTCTTTCTTTGGGTTTTGTTCCTCTGATTTTTTAACTGCACCTTTTTTAGATGTGTCCAGCATCTCTTTCATTACTTTTATCATTTCTTCTTTTATGTAGGAGAATATTTCTAATTCAAATTCCCAGAGTTGCTTCTTTATTTCAGTTGCTATTATTTCAGGCATTTCAGGTTAATGGCATATATTTTCTTCTATGTATATGGCTCCTAGGCTTTCTTGGGATTATCTGGATGTTTGAGATCACATTTTAGTCTTCTGTCTTGTCATTTTCCTACATTTCTGAGTTTCAAATGATGTTCCAAATTTTCCCTGGGTGTCTTGGAAATTGCCTCCTATGTCCTCTGCTCCTGGGACTGAAAAGAGATTCCTGAATATGGTCCAGTCAGCCCCATATGACCTCCTGTGCCACGTCTGGTATTCCAGGAAGCTGGGCAGGCTCCTAATCAGTGCAGAACTCACTTTACATGCCCTCAGCTCTGCTGATTGAAGAAGATTGCTTGGTGTGGTCTAGCTGGGCCGCAAAACCTCTCAAGCCTAGTCTAGTGTGGCAGGAAGCTGGGCAGGCACTTAACTGCTGGAAGTGATGATCTTAAATTCTCCCTGGGCCTTTGCTAATATGCTCGAACTCACCTCAGGCAACCCCAGTTCCCAGATTGAAAGAAGGTCACTGGACATGGCCCAGCCATGCCTGAAACCTGCAGAGCCCAGTCTAGCATAGCTGGAAGCTGTTCGGGTCCTTAACCACCCAAATTGAACTCTGAATAGACATTTAAACACTCAATAGACAATTAAACCCTATTAAACTCTCAATAGATGTATTGTTTTGTCCTCATATTGACTATTGGAAATACTACTATAATATATATATATATATATATATATATATATATATATGATTAAGTATCACTGAACTTGACATATTGACTTACTTTATTTTGAATAAGTACCAAATCCTATATATTTCTATTTTTAGTATTTTAAGGAACATTTGATTTCTTTTGTATAAAAGCTGTACTAGATTACATTCCCAACAAAGAGCATATAAAAAGTTCTCATTTCCTTCCACATCCCTACCAGCATTTGTTACTCTCTTTTGCATTAAAGTCATTCTAACTAGGAGAACAAGAGGTGTTACTGTGCTTTAGATTTCCATTTCTTGCTGATTAATGATGTGGAATGGCTTATTTCATGTACCTGTTTGTGCTTTGCATATATTTTTGATAGATGCCTATTATTTGTCCAGTTTAATAGTGGATTTTTTGTTTTTGTTTTTGAGACTCAATATTCTAGGTGTTAATCCCTTAATAAATGAAACGTTTGTAAATATTGTCCTTATTTTGCATGTTTAATCTTTAATCCGTTGACTACTGCCTGTTTCATATAGGAACTCCTTATTTTAATAATATTTTTGCCTATCTTTGCTTTTTATATCTCTAATATTGGTGTTTAAAACTTTTTTCTTTTGCCTAAATCAATGTCTTGCAATTTCTTTAAGATTTGTTCCAGTACTCTAGTTTTAAAATTTAAAGACTACATTTATTATTCTGATCCATTTTGATTTGATTTTTGTAGATGATGTGAGATGAGGTTCAATTTTACTCTTTTGCATATTGATGCCCAATTTTCTGAGCACTATTCATTGAAGCACTATGCATTTTCTCCTGGGTGTATGTTTTTATGAGTTGTTAAAGATCAGTCAGATTTGTATGCATGAATATACTTTTATGTTCTCTATTGTGTTACAGTGATCTTCATGTTTTTTTTTTTTTGCCTCTTTTGTTCATTATTTCTTTATGAATGTTTGGACTTCAGGTATTATGCTGCCTCCTGTCTTGTTTAATTTTCTCAGGGTTTCTTGTCTAGGCATCCTCCAGTATTTAACATTAATTTTACCATTGATATTTTTTTCTATTTCTGTCAGAAGAAAATCATTGAAACTTTGATAGAGGCTGCTTTGATGTTATAAATTGCTTTGGAAAGTATGAACATTTGAGCTGTATTTATTCTTTTAATGCACAAAGAAGGATAAGTTGTCTTTCTTTTTCCTATTTATTTATTTTTGTCTTTTTCCTTTTTTATCAGTACCAGGGATTGAACTCATGACTGCCTGCTTGCAAGGCAGGCACTTATGCCGCTGAGCTAAATCTCCAGCCCCTTTTTCCTATTTAGACACTCATTTTTCTTACGTGGAAAACACAAAGTATAAATACATTAAACAGAAAAATAATGATATATAATAGAAAACAGAGACAGAATTTTTGCGAAAGAGATGAAAACCAAGAGATGGAAGCAAGAGAGGGAATAAGCAGGGGTATGGCATGAAAAAAGAGTTAAGATGTGTTATATACATGTACCGAGGCCTCATGATTAATGTAATCATCGTGTAATGAATAGATTAATAAAAATAAAAATTATATTATATTAAGTACTATACTGGATAATTGTGATGAAAGAGTGCACATTTGTTGTATTTCATATCTTAAGAGAAACAGTTTAAATTTTTTCCTCTTCAGTATGATGAAGCTGTGGTCTTGATCTTTACTAAGTTTGGATATGTTCCCTCTTTACCAAACAGTTAAAGACCCATAATAAATTATTTTCCTTATAAACTGGTAATAGTCAACTTATGTTTTATCACAATCACTAAAAACTGACAAACAGAAGAAATGTTGAATTTTAAAAAATATACTCTCTGCATCTATTGAAAAGAACACATATTTTAACCTTTCTCTTTTGATATGATATACTTACACTTTGTACATATATAGTCATCCATGTGTCCTATGGATAAGTTTCACTTGGTCATGGTATATCATTATTTTATGTCTGGTTATATTCAGTTTACTAATATTTTGTTGAGTATGTCTGAATTTGTCCTATTAGGTTATATTATTGCATAGTTTTCTTGATGTGAACTTGAGGGTTTGGTATCAGGGTAATAATGATAGCTTCATTTAGAATGAATTTGAAACATTCTTTTTCTTTCAATTAATCAAAGGGTTTAAGAAGAATTAGGGTCAATTCTTTTACAATTTGATGAAATTCAGCAATGATGCTATCAAGTTCCCTGATTTCCTTTGGTAAAACATTTATTACCAGTGAAACCTTCTTACTCATTATTGGTCTGTGTGTACATGGTTCAAGTTTTGTGCTTTGTATTTGTTCAAAAATATAACAATTTCTTTTTTGTTTCCAATATTTTACTTTATAGATAATAGTAATTTGTAATGAGCCTACATATTTCTATAGTATTATTTATTATATGTACATTTTAATCTCAGATTTTATTTAACTTTATTTCATTTATTGGTTTTTTAAATAAGAAAATGATGGTACAGAATTTCAAAACAATTTAACAGGTGGTTAGAACTGGTTAATATATTGTGAAATAGTATCTTTAATAGTTGCTGAGTTTACAAGTTATAGACATGAAAAATGCTCAAACAATAAAACATGAACCATTCCTTTTGACGAACTGAAATTAGCAGTATGACTATCTGTCTTGCAAAATTACTGTTTCCTCAGAACAAACTTGACCTCTTATTAACCTTTTAGTCAGTGTTCAAGATGCGTAGCCTAGTTGGGATGATTGTCAGCAGTTACTATTTACAGTTTTCTTCAGAGGGGAGGGGAGAGAGAGAGAGAGAGAGAGAGAGAGAGAGAGAGAGAGAGAGGATGAGAATGAATTTGGAAAGCTGCTGAGGGTCATGTAAAGTCAGAAGGAAAGGAAACTGAACAAGACCAGATTGAGAAAGTAAATCAGGTTATGTCCCAAGTGCCACTTAACCACTCTGGTGGCCCAGAATTTAGATGTGCACTATACAGCTTTGATAGAAGGGCTCCATGTAGCTGCCTGTCATCCCCCAAACCTGCACAAAGTGGTGGAGGTGCATCGTGTGACTGAGAGTCCTTGCATGTTTCTGGAGTGTCTCGTGGTGGCTTACTGAACATATATTCCATTTGATCCCCATAATGAGAATGCCAAAATATAAATATGTCTTTTGTTATCCAGTTGACTCCTGACATCGGCTGCAAGTTTCAGGCACTGGATGAGTTTGCAGCAATGGCTATGACACAGTTAATTGAGGTGGCTCAGAAAGTAAATCATGACAGAGAGGAAAAGAAGTAAAAACTTCAAGAGAAAAAAGCTGAGAGTAACGTTAGCAATTTACAGGTAAGATGCTCACACAAGGACCAGAGGAAAGGAGGAGAAAGGGAAACAGTCTCAACAAGGAGAGGAACACCTTCTGCTAGCCCCAAATCAGTGTACCTATCATAAAGAAATGCATCATCTCAAGCAAGATGTCCAACTTTGCTCCATAAGGAAAAGAAGTGTGTGATGGAGTCAGAAGAAGTTTCAGATAGTTGAAGTCATAGGTCTCTGTCTCTCGAGTCCAAGGAGCTCCTGTTAAATTCAAATATAGGAGGAAATCTGTCAATTCCTAGTGGGCACAGGAACAAATATATCTGAAGTTATTCATTTGGTAGCCCCAATTTTAGATAAAAAGATAAGTATACATGGGGTGACTGGTCAGGCCTCCACTTATTCTTGTGTGAACCATGACGAGTTCAGTTTGGGTGACAAGAAGTTAATCATTCTTTCATACTTACACCTGATTGTCCTTTCCCCCTTCTGGACCAAGACCCTCTTTTCAAACTGTGTGCTTAAATTTCTTTTACCCATCAGAAGCTATTTTACTGGGAAAGAGCCCTCCTAAAGGCTCATGCTTTGACCATCATTTTTCCTACATAAGAGAAATATCATCTCTTGGAAGAATAGAAATCAGCATCTGGAAATCTTATCCTCCTTCCATGGATTCAGCATTTTCCCTTGGTTTGGTGAGAGGACAATGCCTCCAGGTTTTGTGGCACATGTGCCCCCAGTGGTAGTGGAGTTGGTGGGATGTGCAAGGCCAATCCATCTGAAACATTATTCAATGACTATGGAGGTTTGAAAATGAAGCAAACTCCATGCACAGAAGTTATTGGAGGCAGGAATACTTAGAGAGTACCAGTCTCCATGTAATATATCTTTTCTGCCAAGGCTGGGAACAATGATTACCGGCCAGTCCAAAATTTATGGGCTATAAATTAATTGGTTATCACCCTCCATCTTATAGCCCCAACCCCTTATCCCTTAATCAGTCTGATTCCTCCTGCACAAATTTGGCATAATGCATTGAATTTAATAGATGCATTCTTTTGTATTTCTTTGTCTGTGTGATCCCAAGAAATATTTGCCTTTGAGTTGGGATATACATGTCAACCAACTTGGGCAAGGCTCCCACAGGGATTTAGGAATGCTCTGACAATATTCAGGGAAGCTTTATCCAAGGACTTGGTGCAATAGTCAAGAAAATTCTGAAATCTCTCTATTGCAATATGTTGATGACATGCTTCTAGCTGCTGAGACACACTAGTTATGCCAGAAAAAGAACAGATAATTTTTTAGGATTGCCCAGTATAAGGGTATCAAATATCTCAGAAAAAGACTCAAATCTGTGTACGAACTATAAAATTTTGAGGATTTATGTTAAATGATAGGACATGTTCTTTGTCATCCTCACCTACATAGGTTATTTAAGGCCTAAGAGAACCAGTAACCAAAAAGGACTTGAGAGAATTTCTAGGAATAGTTTGATTCTATTGTGTTTGGAGTCCTAATTTTGCAGCCATAGAAAAACCCCTGAATGAAGCTTTGAAAGTAGGCAACAGTCTTTCCCTGGATTGGAGCCCTGAATGTCAAGCATTGTTTGGAATCTCGAAAAGAAATTGGTAAGTGCTAATGCCCAGGCACTACCAGACATTACCAAGCCTTTCCAACTCTTTGTCCATGAAAAGAAGGCACTGTTAAGGGATTCCTGACCCACACTTCGGGAGCCTTGAAAGCACCCCATGGCATGTTTATCTAAGAAGCTAGACCCTATGGCAGCTGGATGGTGCCTGTGCATGTATTCTCCTGCAGCCACTGCCATAATAGTAAAGGAAGCACACAAATTAACTCTGAGACAGAGTCAAATATGTGTGTTCCCCATGCATTTGAGATGTTGCTGTGAGGTCCTGGTGGTAAGTGGCTACCAGGAACTAGGTTGGCTCAGTATCAAGGAACTCTTTTAGAGAGTCCCAAACTAATAATTAAAACTGTACAGTCTATTAATCCTGCCTATTAACCCTAACCCTTTCTGCCCATATTCCCGGAGCTTCCTGAACATGACTTCACAGAGGCAATTGAGATCATGTATTCAGCTTGAGAGTACCTTCAGAATGTGCCCCTCGAAGACCCAAACATGATCCTATTCTCAGAAGGCAGCAGTATTGTAATTGATGGGGTTCAGAAGGCAGGAGATGCAGTTGTCACCCTTGAACAGACTATCTGGTCAGAAGCTTGGCCTTCTGGGACATTGGCACAATGAGCTGAATTGATTACTCTCACCTGTGTCTTGGACATAGAAAAAAAAAAAGGTGGGTAAATGTTTGCACCAGCTCTCACTATAACTTTGCAACACAACTTGTGCATGGCACCATCTACTTGGAAAGAAGCTTTCTAGCAGCAGGAGGAAAGGTATGAAAAAATACCAAGAAATGTTGAGCCTATTACAGGCTGTTAGGGTGTTTGGTTGGCTTCCAAGCTAGTAGTGATGCATTGTGGACTAAATGAATGAGTCCAAAGAAGCCCAAGAAAATTGAGTGGTCAACTTGGCCCCTAAGCCAGCTGCTATTGGGGAGCAGTCTCTTGTGACTCATGTCCTGGTGGCCCCACTAATTAACCACCAAAGTATTCAGAAAAGGAGCTGTTATGGGCTAAAGTTGAAAGAGCCACTGAGGAGAATGGGTGGCAAGTTTGGTGTGGAGGAAGTTTTACTTCCTGAGATTTTGGGACTTTTTACAATACAGGACTTACAGAGCTATAACCATTTGTGAAAAATGGTTGTGACACACTTGCTCAGGTGCCATTTATTTGTGCCAAGACTTTGAAATTTGTGTGTTTCTGTGGCTTCAAAATCCACAGCCTACACCAACAACAATCCAGTCTCACAGCATGAGCAACAACCAGGTGTCTGGAGACAAGGGACTCTGCCATTTGAAGATGTTGAAATAGCCTTTACTGAAAATCTACCAACATAAACAAGAAGTATTTGAGGTGTTGATCTGCATCTATTCTGCCTGAATGGAGGTTCTCCCCGCTAGAATTGAGACATCTAGGGAAGTAGAGCCCTAAAAGAGTTATTTATATCTTGTTAAGAGCTCTCCATAATGGTGGTGTTATGGATTAAAAACTGATGGTCAACTTAACGCCAGTTGAATTAAATCAGCATATGTTCCACCTGAGGAAAGTTGCCAGCATAAGGAGAGATGTGGAGAAGAAGAGATAAGTGTTGTATGTTTCTCTAAGTGTTCCTGTTTTGAGCTCTTGGTTTTCCTGGAAGAGCTGGTCATGACAAGCTCCCCCAGTGAGAGTTTGACCTTTATCATTGGAGGATCTCAGGACCTTGTTGGTAGAGAGTGGCTGTGGTTCACTTTGGGTAGCTCTGGTTCTTAAACTGAGCATTGCTTCCTGCTCTGAAGGGGAAGACATGTGCAGTTTAATCTCCAGGAGAAATTTATCACACTGGCTTTCTGGAATGTATTTGACTGTTTTTATTCTTCAAGGACCTCCAGACCTCTGTGTCACTGAGGCTGGCCATGATGCTTTTCAGGAGAGCCCTCGTCTTTGTATTGAGCGTGATTTCTCAGCTTCAGCATAGAACCCTCAACCTACCAGCACAGCTCCTTCATCCCACTCTGTATATGTCCTTGGAAGGAACAATATATCCTTGAGTGGGGAATGTGAAAGCAATAGAAGCAACTGCGACTCCATTTCCTGCTAGTCTTTTTTTAAATTGTAGTTAAACTTTAGAAGACCTCACTCCTCAAATCCTGCTCCCCTCTAGTTAGCCATAAGTCTCATAAAAGAGAAGTAGTGAGACAAGAAATAGACAATTTTTGCCCACAGGCCAGAATGACCATTGCTCACATCTTGTGTGATACGAAGACAAGAGGTGGAGGGAAGCGTTGTAAAAGAACGTTTAGTTTTCCAACGAAATGATGTGGTGTAATGTAGTTGTTATAATAACCAAGACACTTTTGACCCTATAAACCTGTATAAAAGTTGGGGAGAAGAACAAAGACTTGCTGACAGCTCCAGCCCCTCATAGCTGGTCCATCAGCATCTACTAACCTTGCCTGTTCCTCAAGGCCTCAGCCTTCTGTGAGTGTTTGTTGCTAATCAGTCACAACACTTCAATATAATAATACCCACTCAATTTTCAATTTTTTGGTATGGAAGGTAGCTTTCCATTCGTTCTCTTTTAGTCAATGTATTTTTCCACCATTAGTCTTGTATGCTTTTCTGGAGAAGTGATTTTGGTACTTTTTTACTTTCTTTTAAAATACATTCAGCCTATTAGTTTATAGGTAGATGCAGAATTTTTATTTTTAAAATTATTTTCTGGTTGTTTTAAGTTTTTAAATTTGTTACTCTATATTCATTGTAATATAATGTTTTCCTGTACTTATAAGTTTTGATACATTTTACTTTTTAAGTAGTAATTGTTCTGCTTATTAATTTTGTATTATTGCATGTTTTCATAACAGTTTTTATTATTACATTACTTCCAGCTGTAGAACTTCTCAAGCATTTCTTGTAAGGTTGGTCTACCAGTAATTAATTCTCTTTTCTATTTTCTTTTTCTTTGCCTTGGAAAGACCTTAGTTTTCTTTCACTACTAGAGTAAGTTTCCTAGGTATTTTGTTCTTGAGTAACAGCATTTTTTAAATATTATTTTAATTTATTAGTACATATACATAGTATAAAATGCTCTGGTAATTTGGTACATATACATCATAATTCCTAATTCTTATTTTCATTCTTTTTCCCTTCCCCGCCCTGTCTACCGATTCTTGATAACCTTTCTTATTTCTTCAGTTCATGTTTGTAGTAAACTTTCCATTATTTCTGGTCCTGTAGGGCTTCTCTTGAGAACACCACTGTTTTGTAATGAGAATTTCTTTATGTGTGATATGATTACTCTTATCTTCATGTTTCTAGAATTATTTTACCATTGGATTTTGGACAGATTAATATATTTCAAAGAGGATAGTTTGGGTCAAATATAATTGGGCTACTTTGTGTTTCTCAGACCTGAACGTATGTATTACAATGGAAAATGAATTTTCTATTTTTTCCTTCTGTATATCAATGAAATAGAATTTGTTTACTTAATGCTACCTTGTTAAGACTTGTTAAGTTGCTTCTCTTCCTGCCCCATCCTGTTTCTATCTCCCTGAGTTGATTGCTACAAAAGACATGTCTTCAGTTTCATAAAGTTCATCTCAATCCAGTTTGTGGTTGTGGCTCTAAATGATGTTTTCACTTTATTTAATGAATTTTTCAGTTCCAAGATTTTTTTTCTGAAGTTTACTTCCTGAATTTTTCATTCATATTATGAATAATTTTTCTAATTCACTCAATTTTGTTTGTATACTCTTGCATCTTGCTGATCTTCCATGTTATTATTTTGACTTTTTAAATCATTTGAAAAAAATTATTTACTTTGTTCAACTTTAATTTTTATTACTGAATGTTTGAAAAATATAATGATTACATTCTTCGTGAGAAGTTGGTACATGTGCATAACATTTCATTCTCTTTCTCTAAACTCTCTCCATCTTTCATGACCTTCTCATTTGAAAAAGGTCTATTTATTTCCTATTATCATACATTGTCTTTTCATTTATATTTTGAGTTTATTACACAAAAGAAACCATGTGATATTTAAGCTTGCATGATTGATTTATTTTTCATAACAGAGATGACTTCAAAGAGGGTCAATTTTCCTACAAATGACTCAAATTTATTCTTCTTAATGGCAGAGTAGTTAATTTTGCATTTGTTGGTGGACATATGGGCTGCTTCCATGATTCAACTATTATGAATCGTTCTGATGGGTCTGGGGGTTTAGTTCAGCAGTAGGTCTGCTTGGCAAGTGTGAGGTCATGAGTTCAATCCCTGGTACCAAAACAATAATGTTCTGCTATACACATGTAACACTGTAATATGATAATTCTATTGGTCAATTTTCTATTTTTTTTTTTTTTTGAGTTTTCCTCTACATTTTCTATGATGCCATTTTGTACCTTGAAATTGTCATGTTACCTTTTGTTTTTCAGGCTTTTGCTTTTTTCACACTGATCCTTTTTCATTTGCTAGAAAACACAGCACATTAATTTTACAGTATAGCTTTTGTAGTACAACACACACACACACACACACACACACACACTAAATAAAACCTCTTAGGATATCTGCCTAGGATTGGCTCTAATTAGATCCCATAATACATTACATAGAAGTTTCTTACTTATGATCAACTTAGCAATGCTTGCAGTTACCTTAATGGGTAAGATTTTAGGGGGTTGGTAAGATTTTTTTTTTTTTTTTTTTTTTTTTTTTTTTTTTTTTTACCAACGCAGCTGAGATACCTTTCTTTTAGAGAGTGTATGTCTACCAGTGCCTTTGAGCATCATGTACATGACTCTCTGTTTGTGTCACCTGTCAGTTTTAAATGGTCATTAAGGGGTAGGGTCATTTCAGTGGATTAGGTATATTTAGAACACTATTTTCAGCACCATGGGTGGTGTGTAGTATTTTTCTCAGGATAGTATAGGTCCATTTGGAGAGTTTTGGTATTTAAATTGCTCAAGGAAGGCTGGTCAGATTTTCCTTGGGGAAGAAGGTAGTTGGGCAGAACCCACTGGGATTATTTATGGATAACTTACTGGCCTGAAGTGCTCAGGGTCAGATGCATGACTGCTTCCATAAGGCTTTGCCTATGAGGGCCAGGCCAGGGTTCCTTCTTCTAGCTGATAGTGGGTAGGGTATATCTTCCCACTCAATCTGAAGAGCTAGTACAGAAAACCTAATGTACTACGGACTATTTAAAATCTTCAGGATTACGTGATGCAAAGATAACACTGATGAATATCCTTAGTAGGTTGAAGAGGTCACAACTCATGATGAAATTTCTGCAGGATAATGAAATGATTTGACGTAAACTTAGCTTCCTAAATTAGCTCATGGCTATGAGGACTCAGTGTTTCTCTAGCAATAAACAGGTCAGGTGTCTTTGATATCAGTGGAGACTTCTGGGGATTCCTGCTTAACTTTTCCTTACTTAGCAAATCCTTGGTTCACAATTGATCTCCACCAAAGAGAGTGGGTGATAGATATTACATGGTCTTCATCCCTTACTTTATTAAGCCCTTCTGGGTCTTCATGCAACACAAACCTACTGCCACATTTCTACTGCACCTTCTCATTTAGCTCAGCGGGATATAAATCTTTTTTTTTGTTAGTCTTTTGTTAGAATGTAGCACATGTACTCTCTACTCAGTCATTTTTCTGATATCACTATCCTATTTAGGGTTTTATGTCTACTGCCTACTTGAATTTTCTGATGGTTTATTTCCACTAAATATGGTTGAGTCATCTGAGTAAAAGAAAGGATAAGGATATGTTTCGCTAATAGGATGGGATAAAATATTAATCTTACGTGTTAAAAAGAAAACAAATCAGGTGCAGCTCTAAGCAAGTGCTTCATTCTCTATATCTCTGTGTCACCGAGAACAAAATGAACTCATATATTAGTTAAGGGAAACAATGTGGATGCAATGGTCAAGAAATATTATCTTCATATCTTCATCTCACCTGTTTAGATTTCTTGCAATAACTGATATGAGTCTGAAATTTAAAAGAAGCTTAGACCTTGTGCCATTTTCAAAACAAGATTTTTGACAATGACTCTGTCCTTACTAAACTGCCTTTCTCTTAGTAAAACATGACTGTTCTACCCATGAAATAAATTACTTATCCTCTCAAGACCTCTGTATCTGAGTTTAGAAAATATAATAGAATCTACCTTTCAGATATGTAAGGGTTAAATAAGACATCGAGTATTTCATGCTCAATGAAGACATTTAGTTTCATGCTTCCCCCAAAATAACTGCAATTAGAATATAATAATAGGGAACTAGTCATCCAATATGTTTCAGTCATTATGTAAATAAAGACAAATGACTTTAATTCATATGCCTCTCATATTTTATTTTTAAGAAACTAAAAAATATGGAGAGATTGAAAATGCACTGCAGTGGGCAATGACCTACTCTTAACCTGTATCTTCTCACCAATATTTCCACTTCATTTCTCAGCAGATGAATGGTAGATTGGTGCGTACGTAGGTAGATAGATTGTGTTTGCTGAACTATTTGAAAATAAATTGTACACTTGACAAACCTAAATACTTTATCTTGTATCTCTTATGTACCATTATTAAAGTTGTTAAGGTGAAAGTATAATTAATTTTATAAAATCAGTAACTTGTGAGATTAAGTTTGAGCCAAAGCTCAATGAAAAATAAAAGCTTATAAATCACTTTCCAGATGGATAGAACACTGTGATTTTTAAAAGTCACATACAACCAATTTCTCATTGATTCAACCTTAATACCATGATGTATTAGGGGAGAACATGCATTATTGTATTGTCATTGTTTAAATAATAACAGAGAAAATTAAGCCCAAAAGGACTGAATTTAAACAACCAGTATGATTTAAAATGCTGGTTCCATAACTTTGATTTGGTAATTTGCACAGTGAACAGAAAGAAAGATCTGAAGGTTAGACAACTTGCTAAATGTTTAAAATCAGCATGAAATTTATTAATTTAGTATCTGTGTACAGCACTGCAAAGGCAGTACAGTTTGCCTCCCATCAAAATTATAAGAAGTTAATAAGAGTAAATGTAACAAATTTAATGAAATTTATTTAATGAAAGTTTTATGTGACATAAGAACCTTGAGAAATGATGACCAAAAGATCCAGGGAAAACTCTTTTAATGTTTATGTTCCATGAAAAGTGGACAGCTGTGGAAAAAGGTAGCCAGATGAGGAATATGGTTTAATGGTAATACATCTATGAAGAAATCATCAAAACCTCTAATTTCACCTTCTTTTGGGTTCTTTGTGCAGCGTTTCCTTTGATGGTTTTTGAAGGCGGAAGAAAATTAGAGATTTTTTTGGTCATCATCATAGAGGTGATAAAAATTTAAAAAAATATAAAAGAGGAAGTAGACACTGAAATTTGTAATCATGGAATCTGTATAAATACTGTATTATTCAGCAGAATATTATGGATCATTTGCAAATGTCATTTTGATATAACTTTGGAGAAGGAAAATTCAGAAGAACATAAACACTTTTTGAATGCTTTTTTTCCCCATATTTCTGTTTTTTTATTTCCCTTCCTAAAACCTGTTACTTCTTGTTCTTGTTTAGCATTAAAGTCCTTAGTTAGTGGCTTAATAGTATTATCATTACTATTTTTTCCAAGAACACATTTGTATTGGTAGAAAATTTCTAGTTTCTTACTGCATTAGACACATTAACTTGCAGGACTGAAACATGTTATTAAGTGTTAGGACATAGATGGCAGGAAATTATTTGAAAGTGTATCAAATCATACCTACTATGCTTTTGTTTTTCTGTTTCTTTGGTTCTATTCTTTGTATCTTATTGGATATTATTATGTGTGATAGCATAAACAAATTTTCTATGGAAAATGAGATATTATAGTAGCCATTATTCGTTCTCTGCTATTTGGTTCTGAAAGCCCTGTAATGCTTTCATTCTCTTGAATGGTTTTATATTGTTTGATTATGTTTTATACTATCGTATATGAAGCTATGATCAACTATTTCAAAGAAAGAGACATTATGGTAGTTACTGTTAATTATTGGTTGTCTTGTGGTAAAATACTGTGTTACTTGCATTGTTCTGATCTGATCTGCTTTGTTATCTCTTCTTTTGTCTTAATCTCTTTAAAATAAAAAAAATAAAAAAGAAAATGTATCAAATCATAGAATTCCAAGCAATTATAAAGTACTTAACTAGGCCAACTTGGAGGACTTTGTGGGAAAAATAGCCCCAGACCACATTATTTTCTACTTTATTTTAAAAGAAGCTTGTGTTAAGGTCAGACTAAGCAAAACCTAGTTCTTGTCAATGGTCCCCATCCATGCCTGTGACAGTCACATCCTCTCTATCCCCTCTGTGTAATTCTAATGAGTGCTTATACTCACTTTCCATACAGTGCGCAAAATCTGATCTTAGACAAGATCCAATTTACCATTCATTTTACTCTTCATGGAATGTAAACATGGCAACATTATTATTTTTCCATTATCTTTGCATTCACCTAAAATGAGTCATTACTTTCTTCTTCTTATACTTTCTTAAAATATTAACCCAAATTCTGTTACAAAATGGAATAATCCCTATTAAACAAATTTCTAACATTATCAAATAAACATGCATATAAGTGCTTCTTAGAGATTCTAAAATAATACTTCACAAAGTGACCACTTACTCTACTTCTGGCGAATCGACCCAAACATTTGTTCTATCCTTTGACTGGAAAATGACTTGATCATGTATAACTGAATTAATTTAGATTCACTTAAAGTCATTCTCTTAGAAGAAGATACAATGATATATTATAAATTTACCTGCTAATGCTATTGAGAGGAAAAGCGTACAGTCACCTAGTCCCTGATGCTTCCCTCTGTCAATCAACAGCTTGAGCTATATGTTTCTACTTGAATAAAGTCCTTTTTCTTTTATTTCTCATTCCCTTCCTCATTATGGCTACACTATTCAATCAATTTTCTAAATGATTATAATCACAAATGTATAGAAACACAAAAAATAAATGCTTGTGAAGGTAAGTGGCTAAAAGCAGCAATAATTACACTGTAATCTCAATTATTGGACTTACTAGTTTATATGTTTATATATATTCTATATTCAAAATGTCATGCAGTTTTTGTGTCACTCATCTGTCTTAGTCACAGTCTAGATTTCTGACTTACTTTGAGCAATAAGGCTTGTCTGGAGCTTATATTATATAGCTGAAGACCTAATCTAAACCACTAACAAGGATTTAATATTTAAATAGGGGTGCTACTAAAATCACCATGTTTTTAAATAAACTTTGTTCAGAACTTCCACACATTTCTTTTCAAGGAGAAAAGAAAAATGTCATTCACTTGCAGTAAACTGACATACAGGTAACAGATGGCTGTAGGAATTTTTTTAGAGTAAAAATGCATTAAGAATGAGGCATATCATCTATTATTTTTCCTTGCTCTCTTTATCACTTTCAGTCAAAACAAAAATGTGATATATTACAGGAAAATGACCCCCTTTGTGACATTTCTGATGCGACTTTCCAATTTCAACGCCAGGGTTGTTCATTTTCTGAAAAGAATGAGACACACTTTAACATTTCACAGCCCCATGTTTTGGAAATGAATCCTGCAAAAATTCATTAAGCTATTGCTAAAAGTCTAAAGTTCAGAAATTACCCTATTGCAGTGATAAAAATATTCTGAGAAGCAATTTCAAATATGAACATGTGGCTAATGGTTTTCAGTATAAAATCATTCAACAATTAATAACTTTATCTTTCACTAATTGTTAAGAAAAACGCTGGGTGTATCTTATGTACATACAGCTGGCATCTGTCTTTGTGGTAGAATTTAAGGTATCCATGAGCTGGTTATGATGGCATATACCTATAACTCCAGTTCACAGAAAGCTGAGGCTGGAGGATCCCTGAGAGTTCAAGGCCAGCCCAAACTACATAGTGAAACTGTCTCAAAAATACAAAAATAAGATGAATAAATGAATTAAAATAAAGTAGCCATGAAAATATCTTTCTAGAATTTTCCTTCCTAGATTGCCTCAGTGAAGACTTGGTTTCCTTTATCAGTCTAACCTACAAATCTCTATGATTCATTGTGTGATGGTTACATACTTAGAACAAAGATAAGTGCCCTTTTGAATTTGATTCATAAATTCTCCCCTTTATATAACTGAGGAACAGAGACATAAGAGATTAAGAAATTTGTTCCAAGTAACACATTTCATGCATCGTACAGTTGGATTTGGAAAGCAGATCAAAGAAGGCAAAACTAGGCATTTATAAAGTTTGGATGTTGAGGATTTAAAGTAAAAATGTCACCTATATAATAACAGATAATTAGAATATACTGTAGCTTATTATTACAAAGTAACAAGGTTTACTAAGGAGATAACAATGTTGGACAACTTTTAAAATAAATTTCCTATTTTGTAAGTGTTTTTACCCTTATACCATCATTTTCAGAGAAAGTGAGGTTTTGTCAACTTAAAGTATATAAACCATAGAGTGATAAAGCATTTCTGATCACTGAGTAAAACTGGAAATTTTTAAGGATTTCCTACGTTGTTCCAGAAAAAAATAAGTTAACATTAATGAGTTTTTAATTGCCCATTTAGGAAAGCCCCCATTTGTTGGTAAATAGCTTCCTCTCAAAAATGCATGTACCACCAGAGAGACTGAATCATGGATTTTCAGTAATAATTGATAGCCTTTATTTGTCTCACATCCTATATATGACACCCAGTGACCAGACAATGTTTGATACATAACCTTGATAAAAATAAATCTCCTATGGTAAAAGTGAGATTAGAGAAACCTAGCCTAAGCAATCAACCAATCTCCATTTCTATGTAGGAAACAAGACAACACACAGAAGACAATTTATAAACTACTAGTTTACAGCACCAGTTAATTGAAATTTTTCCAATGTATTACATGCTTATATATATAATTAAACTGTATTCCTACAGAGTTGTTGGGAACCACAAATTCACAGTGGTTAATTTTGCATACTTCCTTAAAGGATAAATGGAGATTTGGGATTATCAGTATCACTCACTTGAGATTTCCCATTAACTCTATAAGGATGGGCCATCCTTTTCCACCTACTAAGACTAAAACTAAAGCCACTAATTCCAAAAAAATACTCCACATAAGATCATCTCTGCCCTCTCGATTCATCCTAAGATTATGCTTGTCAGACTGCTGAGTTTTCTGCAATTTTAAATGCTTCAGTAGCCAGGCCTATCAGTGTCTACACTCAATAAATAGTGACTGTCACCTTCTTGATCCATCTGGAGGATTCGATTTCCCAGTCATTCTTCGTATGTTACTAATTTGTCTCTGTTTCTTATTTTATCCTCTCACCATACACTTAATGCAGCCAATCAGGGATTTTTTTGCTAGATCTGTGAACCAGAGTCTAGGTTTATACCAGATAAACTTATCCTACTAATCTCTGGTTATATAAATGCAAAATATGGAAGTAATTATTTGATTTAAAGATATTTTAGTGTTGGCTCTGATCCCAAACATAAAAAATATATGTATAAAATAAAATAAAAATAAACTTAAAATTTTTTTTTGGTTAAAAATGTGCACATTTTTGTAGAAAAAAGTATTTTATCACACATAAGCATTTGGTTAAACAGTGTAAAATTTTTCTAAATTTGTCTAATTAATTGTACTATTACACTTTTATCAAGGCCATTATAAAATTAGGTGCTGCTATTTCAAAAGTAGCATGTTGTAACAAATTCTCATTTCACAGTTGAACTAAAAACTAGAAATGAATAACCTGTGGCCCATGCCCAGGCACCCACGGGAGAGATGAACAGTTCTACCATCTGGCATCCCCATGGGGCCTTCGTAACCAGCACTGGACTGTCAGGCTTAAACAGCTTAAAAACGGACAGTATGGAGAAAAAAAAAAATGAGAATGCACTGACAGCATGAGCATAGGAAGGAAAAAGGCAGACAAAAATAATTTCCTTTGAATTTTACAGTAGGAAGTAAGGATACATATTTCTCTGCTCTGAAAACAGGGCCAAGTGTATGTCAGGAGGAAAACAAGACCTGATCTAAAATTTTTGAACATGACTGTGCTACTAATCATGCATACAAAATAGGCAAACATCAGTGTTCTGGGATCCCCTTGGTTTATTTTTAAATATATAAATATAAAACTATTTCTACATATGTATTTGTAAATGAATGCTATCGTTGAGGTCTCTTCAAGGTCTGTTATTCACTGATGATAAACAGAACCCTTTTGCCTGACCACTATAGTCAAGGAAAATTTCTGCCTGCTCCAATTGTATTTTCTTTCTCTTGCTAGTTACATATCATTTTGCTTGCCTTGTTGTGTTTCTGTCTCATTAAAAGGTGGTGCTGCTTAATGGGACAGAAAAACTGCATTTATAAATTATTCTAATCTAGAGAAGATGGGCATTCAGCATCTCTCTTGTATAATTATTCAATTGAATGTGATACTGCAAAATCATTAGCTGCATAAAACAATCAGGTGAACAAGCAATTTCATTGCGAGTCTAAGATTTAAATTTGATTCAGCATTAGGAAGCAGTATTGCTCCCTGAAAGGACCTTCTGGGGACATTGCATGTTGCATGGATGATAAGTGTAGACGTAGATAGCATAGTGTAATGATTGTGAGTTAACTTGTATCATAGAGCCATTAATTATATGAGTATTCTGGGTATGAAGAGGGAACAAACGTACTCAGGAGGAGAAGGAATACTTAGGAATAGCTTGTCTTTTTCTATTTGACAAGTCAGCTTCGCTGTGATTATCATCTTCCCACCTCACCACATGTCCATAAGGACAGAGTGAACATTCTCTGCCAGCTAGGTTCAAAAACCACATGAAAATCGGAGGTTTACATAAGTTATTAGCTTTCTGGAGTTTTGACTGGCTTATTATTTCTTGAAAGTCCATGAGTTGATGGGATATTTCTGAATGTGTTCAAGAAGTTTAATGTAAATGTGGTCTCAGATAACATAGTTTTAACAAATGATAATCTTCACCAAACCTCATAAATTGAGAGGTTCCATATTTTTACAAAGCTTTCATTCTATGGAGTAGACATTTTTAGTATGCTTATTCTTTTATTGTTTTATTCCTTAATTTTCCACTTTGGAATCTCTTTTGCACAGATCAATAAATGTGTAAACAAGAATACTGAATTAGCCTAGGAAAAGAAAGAAAGCACATGGATTTTTAAAATTTTTAATTAATTCTTAGGGAAATTTAAGTAGAAGAGTATGTTTATAAAATACAATATCAAATATAAAAGCCTTTTGTATGCTTATTTATCAGAATTTTATGTTTGAAATTATCTTAGAAATTATTTGGGTATTTTTATGCAGGAAGAGTTTTTGAGTAATTACATATTATTTTACCTATATCAGGTTTTCAACTTTCCATATTATCAGTAATGATATATTTAATTTTCAATATACATGCATAATTAAATCACAATTTTATAAATTTTATTTTACATTTTAACAAATACAAAAAGAAATCACTAAGATCGAGAACTAGTAATGTTACTCAAACTTCTTTTATGGATGAGGAAATAATTTCTTAAAAATAATACCTTGTTCATTATCATAGAAAAAGGACATAACTACAATTGGAAGGTAAACATCTAGATTCTTAACATTTACCTCACTAAATAAAATTGCTTGTAAATTAAATTTAAATATGACTTTTAATAAATTTTTCAAACTTGTTTTAGGGAACAATGATAAATTTCTAATTTGTAATATAACTTTTCACCTTGTTATTGAAAAAAAATTAAGTAGGTCGGTTGACTGTAGTCAATTCTTTACAAAATAATTTTTCCTATCTATTTTTACTCTTGATCATTTTAACACCAGCCTTATAAACCTGGGATGTGACTGTCTCCAAAAAATATGATTATAATACCATTATATCTATGAAATATCCAAATATTTTATGTTAAACTCTATGTGTTAAAATTTAATGGGGAAGTTTTGATTATTTCCTTAAACTAATATAGTTTTTGTCTATAACTGAGATGAGATTGTACTATATTTTAGAATGCCTCAAAGCATTTACTTTAAGCGAATTTTCTTCTTATTAGAATACTTTCTCATTACTCAATGTGAAAAGGATTGTATGTTTTCTTTTTTAGTGTTTGTATGTTTTTGCTTTTATTTTTTGTCTTTAAGAGTAAATTTTATTTTGTATATTGAAGATATATACATATATGTTACAGTGAAAAAACACATACATCATCTCACTTATCAGCATTTTTTCCTGTGGCAATAATAGCTATTATCTACTTTTTAAGAAAAAAAAAAAGTACAATTAACTACAGTCCCCAGGTTGTACATGTGAACTTTAACTTTTTTATCCTATATATTTACCACTTTTATCCTCTGATCTATATCTGTATATTATCTTCCTCCAATACTGATTCTGACAGTTACTATATTATATATATTTATAAGATTTTTGTTAGATTTCACACCTAAGCAAGCTTTTGAAATGTTTTTCTCTGTGTGTAACTTATTTCAGTAACATAATATGCTCCCGGTGCATCCATGTTGTGACCAATAGCAGGACCTCTGTTTTGTTTGTTTGTTTTCCATTTCATTTTGTTTTGTTTCATTTTCGCAGAACTGGAAATTGAACACAGGGCTTTTATATGAATCTCCTTCACATTAAGTTACACCCTGAGCCTGTTTTGTCTTGTTTTATTTTTTTTTTTAATTTTTATTTAAGGAGAAAAGAAAAGAAAGAAAAAAAAAACAGTGAAGGGGTACAAGTTATACAGATTTACAGAAGAAAAAAATGCGCAGTAGGAAATCACTAGTTAATGGATTACATATTGCCATCTTAGAAATAATTGTTCCAGTCACAAAATTAAAGCTTGTAGAGTGGACATTCCAACAATGATACTGCAAACAGTTCTGTTCAATGATCCAATAAAACTCTGTGATATCATTTTCTATCTTATACATTTAAATATACATGCAGTTATATAGTTTAGAGCACTTTCTTTTCCTCTCTTTTGTGCTATTAGAAAGACTGTGTTTGAAAGTTGAGGTAAAATAAAACAAGACATCGTGGGAGCAATGAAACCCAAAATGTCTTGTTTTATTTTACCTCAACTTTCAAACACAGTCTTTCTAATAGCACTAAGTAACCCAGGCTGGGCTGGCATATAACCCTGTGTTAGTCTCCAGGATTCCTGGTAGGATCCTTGGGTACCACCACCCTTGGCTCAACATTCATTTTGTTTGTTGACTTTTTGGCTGTTTGTTTTTAAATTTATTGACATATTAATGGTGTTTCCAGATTTTGCCTATCATGAATAATGCTACAATAAGCATAGGAGGGCAAACGTCCTCGTAAGGGAAGAGTTTAATTCCTTCCGGTATAAAGACTTAAAAGAGATTGTTAGGTCATATAATAGTTATACATTCAGTTTTTAAGAATCACTGATAATATTTCCCATAATATTTCCCATAATATTTGCACAAAAATTCCTAACAACTGTGGTGGACAAAGGCCCTCCTGTCTTTTTGATAACACTGTCCTAACAGGCATGAGATGGCATCTTTCAATGGTTTTGATTTGCATATCATTGATGATTAGAAATATTGAGCCCCTTTTGAGCTTCCTTTTGGCCATTTTTATCATTTGTAAAAAAATGTCTATTTAAGACTTTGTCCAGATTTTAATCAACTTAGGTGTTTTTGTACAGTTGAATTTTGGGAGTTATTTGGTAAAACTCTAATATTGTCGCCTTATCTAACATACAATTTGCAAATATTTCCCTAACTTGCAGTTGTCTTTCATTTTGATTCCTTCTCTGTAAAGAAGCTTTGTATTTGATTTTTGTTTATGCTGTATGTAGCCTGACTTTTGAAATCACTGAAGAAATTATTGTCAAAGCTAATGACAAGGAGTTTTTCATCTATGACTTCTACCAGGAATTTTATGGTATGGAAAAGATCTTACATTCAGATCTTTCACACACTTGCAGATGATTTTTATGTGTGGTATGGAATTTTATCATTTGTAAAAAATGTCTATTTCATTTTTCAGCGTGTAGAAAACCAGATACCTTACCACCATTTCTTAAAGAGAAAATTCTTCCACCATTGTATCACATTAATGTCCCTGTTCATAATTAGTTTTTATTTATCTTTAGGTTCTGTATTTTATTCTATTTGCCTATGTGTCTTTTTTTTTTACAATATTACCCTGTTTTGACTATTATACTTCTGTATTATAATTTTAATTTGGAAGTACGGTATTTCTGTCCCTTTTACTTTGAATTACTTGGTGAATTGAGTGTTTTGTTATCCCATACATTTTATAGTTTTTCTATACTTTCTATCCAAATCAAGTCCACTTTTACTAAAGATACTCTCATAGAAATCATGGCATTTTCAGTAGAACATGGATGGAGTGACAATTACAGCGGTATCTCAAGCAGTTTGGTTCCCAAACAAAAGCATTTGCAAAGTTTCCCTTTCGTTGCACACTCTATATCTTGTGGCAAACAAAACCACAGCCATCTTTCTTGTGCAAGCACTAATGTGGCCATATTTTCCAAAATTGTGGGACAAATTAACTTCATGCAATGTGATACCACAGTATAAACAACACACCATAGCTTTCCCATTCCTTTAATGAACTATTATCATCAGAAAACCACCACAAAATCCCATAACGTTCTCATTGGGTATTCTAAATGAGAATTTATGTTTTATTTTGTTTATCAACTTTTTACAACATAACTGTATTGGGAAATGAAATAATAATTTTAGAATTTTCAATCAGAAGATATAAAATCAATAAGATGAAGAGTTGAGTAATCAACTTTAGACAGTGTCATACAGGGTTAATGGCACACTGAATATGTACAGTAAGTAGTACATAATGACTAATTTATTCTCTCCACACCCTAAGGTATATGCATCAAGGTGGAAATGAATGTCTAGGACTCAACAGGAAATCTCTGAAAACTATAAAGAAAAGAATTTTCCTCCAGAGCAATGCAGCCTGACAGTCTTTTATTACTGACATACACCTTTCCTCAAAATAAACAACAAAGTGTTCTGCTTGTTAACCACATAACATTAAATAAAGAAAAGCCAAATTCTGAAGTTTGTAAAACTTGATGAAAAATTATTATTTCCAATTGCACACACGATATAAAAAAGAGTTAATAAAGATTCTCTCAGTTCCTTTGGCATCTCTGGCAACTTCAGACTTCTGTGCATGATCTGTTTTGGTTTCCTCATTTTTTGTAGGCTTTTTCTCCATACTGCCAGCACTGACTTGTTTTTATTTTCTCTTTTGGAAACTTCTCTCCTGTGTTTTCAGGGTGCTTTTTAGGCATAGACTCTAAATTGAGAGGAACAGGTAGCAGACTTTCTTGGGGAATTTCAAAGTGTTACTTTTATTCTTGTGCCCTTCATCCGTTATCTTGGGCCCGATGGCAACAGTGGTGTGTGTTTATGGTTTAGTAGGTCTGAGGCATTTTTCACCTTTTCAGGCTGCTTATGCTTTGTCTTCTCTTTGTTTCTCTTGCTTATTTTGTTCATCTTCTATTTCCTTCCTTCCTTTCCTCTTCCCCTTTCTTCCTTCTTTATTTGTATTTTTAAAATGTGTAGAATTGGTGGTTGCAGGACATTTTTACAATGCTTGTGCAAACTTGGTACAAGTGCGTAAAGTACCTTAATTCATTTTCTTGTTTTGTTCTTCTTTTCCCCATCTCTTGTTTATGTTCCTCTTTGAGAAAGATTTACCTCCCTATTTCCTATTATCTGCCTTTATTTTGTTTTTTAATTTATAATTCACCTTTCTCATATAAGAGAAACTATGACATATTTAACTTCAGTGTCTCATTTACTTCACTTAAATTTATAGTTTCATTTCTGTAGAGATGACACTGAATCTACATTTTGCTTTATAGCAGGACAGAAAATTAAAAGAGAAATTTTTCTGATACATGAGCAAGAAATAGTTTTGCATTTTTATGTGCTGTATGATTGCTTTTATCAGTGTTTTACAATTTTCAGTGTACAAGACTTTCAGTACATTAAACATATTCCTAGGTCTATTTTAATTTTATCACTAATGGGATTATTTTCTTAATTTGTTTGGTCAAGCTCATTGTTTATCTGTAGAAATACCACAGATTATTTATGTGGATTCTGTACCCTACATCCTTAATGACTTCATATATTAAGCAAGTCTATCTAAAAATTTTGGGGGGGTTGTATACATTGGATTATACTATCTGTATGAAAGAATAATTTTACTTTGTTTCATTGTGAATCGCTTTTATTTCTGTTTAACTGCTCTTGCTAAGTACTGTCGGTACCGTGTTAAATAAAAGTGGAGAAGAGTGAACAAGTTTGCTTAAATCTGGTCTTGGAGGAAAAGATGTCAGTTTTCCCCATTAATTATAATGTTAACAGTAATTTTTTAAAAATAGCCTTTTTTTAGGATGAGAGAATTAATTACCTTTGATAACTAAACTATTAAGAAATTTTTTATTTTATTTTATTTTTTTATGAACAGGCACTGAGGCACTCAACTCTAGACCCAGAACATGGGAAGCTGAGACATGCAAAATGCTATGAGTTCAAAGCCACCTGAGTCACACAGAGCTTTAGGCCTCCCTACACTACAGACCAAAACCTTTTGCCCTCCTCTTCCCTTGTTCCTGTTTGAACATTTTCTTCCCGTTTCCCACTATATAGTATATACGATAGTTCTCTAAGCCAGACCCTGCTTTCGTGGCCAATATTTTTATTCTAATTAAGTTTACTGGTATAATTTATATATGCATAATGGTCACACTTATCATAGAAAATTTGTGCCTGTACATGATATATTCTAGTTCCCTCTTTTTTTTTTTTTCATTCCCCT
Organism: Cavia porcellus; assembly: GCF_034190915.1. Taxonomy (NCBI): domain Eukaryota; kingdom Metazoa; phylum Chordata; class Mammalia; order Rodentia; family Caviidae; genus Cavia; species Cavia porcellus. The sequence continues at coordinate 34,652,887 of NW_026947501.1, forward strand.
CCTCTTTCCAATTTCCCTTCCTCATTTACAACATTTTGTTTCTGTTTGACCCATTTATTCTCATTTTTTTCTTTTTCCTGTCATCTTCACATCCAAGTCCCCTTTGGCTATGAAATATTACATTCTATTTCACAATCTTTATTGTACATTTTGGTTCTTATTTACAAGTTCAGTTTCTCATACCAGAGAGATAATGCAACATTTACTCATGTGTGTCCAATTTATTTCACATAAAAGTATTGTTTCGAGGTCCATCTATTTTGCTGTAAATGTCTCAAATTTATCCTTCTTTATGCAGAGTAGCACTCCATTATATATATATATATATATATATATATATATATATATATATATATACACAGCTCTTTTATCCATCTAGCAAGTCATGTATATTTGGGTTGTTTCCAAGATTTAGCTATTATTGCATCACTATGAACATGGGTGCCCATGTATCACTGTGTTATGATGCTTTTAATTATTTTGGGAAGATACAAAGAAAAGGAGAAGCTAGGTCAAATGAAGCCTCCGGTCCTAGTTTTATGAGGCATCTCCACACTGATTTTCAAAGTGGATGCACCAGTCCACGCTTCCACCAACAGTGCAGAAGGGTTCCTTTCCCTCCACAGCCCTCTAGCACGTGCTATTGGTTGACTTCTTGATAGTAGTCATTCTTTCTGGAGTGACATGGAATGTTAGAGTTGTTTTAATTTTAATTTCTTGAATGATCAGCGATGTTAAACATTTTTTCATGCATTTACTACTTACCATTTGTAATTTTTCATATGAGAAGTGCATATTTATCTAAGATACCCATTTTTTTGGATTAGATCTTTAAATTTGTGGGTTTGACTTTTCAATTCTTTGTACGTTCTACATATTACTTTTTTATCTAAAAAACAACTGGCTAAGATATTTTTTCCACTCTGTGAGTTGTCTGTTCATTCTATTGATGATTTATTTTGTTGTGCGAAAGATTCATAAGTTGAGATCCAAGTTGTGGATTCTTTGTAGTATTTCTTGTGTCGTTTGCATTTTATTCATGAAGTCTTTGCCTCCACCTATATTTTCAAGAGATCTACCTATTCTCCCAGTAGATTTAGTATTTCTATTTCAATATCTAGATTTTTGAGGCATCTTTATTTTAATTTAGTGCATAGTAATTACATAGGTTTAGTTTTATATTTTGGAATGTGGAAAGCCAGTTTTTTAAGGACCACCTACTAAATAGGTTTTTATCTTCAAACGTGTGTGGCTCCTTAATGAATGATAAGATGAATGGGTGTGTTTGAAATTATTTCTACCTCTGCTAACCAGTCCCATTGTTCTTCAGGTTTGTTTATCTGCCAATACCACACTGGTGTGAATCACAGTAATTCTGTAATATGATTTTAAGTCAGGGATTGTAAAGCCTCCTGTTTTGCCTTTGTTGCTCAGAATTGTTTTTGCTATTTTAGGTCTCTTCTTTCTTATTCCCAATGAATTTTAAGAATATTTTCTCTACTTCTGTGAAAAATAGATATTCTATGATATTTTCATTCGGATTGCCTTAAAGCTGTATAGCAATTTTGGGATTATGGTGTTTTCACTTGTTGGTTCTTCCTATCCATGAGCAAGGGATATATTTATATTTTCTGACATCTTCTTCAACACATTTGGTTAAAAAAAAAAACACCAAAATTTTCTTTCTAAAGTCAAGAACAAGATGAGGAGGTCCGCTATCATCACTTGTGTTCAATATGATTCTGGAAACGTTAGCTCAAGAAATTAGATTTAAAAAATGAAGATGGAAAAGGAAGAATTAAATTATCTTTATTTTCAAATAACATAATACTCTACATAGAAGAGCCCAAAAAATCCACCAAGAGACTTCTAGCTCTGTTAAACAGATTCAGTTGCATAGCTGATACAAAGTCAAAACTTTGTATTCAATAGCATTCAAATCAATAGCATTCAATAGCAGTGAAATCAATAATATTCCTGTACACAAATAAAAACTCACTGGAGAGAAATTAGTGAAACTACAAATGCAACAACATTGAAAAAAAATGAATGACTTAGGAATCCACCTAATAAAGGAAGTAAAACATCTCTGCATTGAAAATTTTCTATGATATATTTTGAATAAATATCTTTTTTTGGTAGTACTGAGGATTGAACTCAGGACGCTGTGCATGCTATCAAAGTGCTCTACCACTCAGCTATGTCAGTGTCACCAACTTCCCTCTACAGTTGTTATTTAGACTACTGGTTTCTCACAAGAGACAACGCAGTACCTAAACATGACAGTGTGATTTATTTCACATAAGAATATGGCCTCAAGGAGCATCCAGTTATCTAGAAATGTCTCAAGCCTATTTTTTTTTTGACACAATGGTAATCCATTGCACTAAAAATCACATGTCTTCTTTCTCTATGTTGAGTGTCATTTGAGCTGTTAAAAAGATTCAGGTATTACAAACTGTGATGCTATAAACATTGGCGTGCATATATCACTGTGTTTTGAGGTTTTTAATTCTTTTAGGAAGATGCCAAAAAGAGGAAAACTGGGTCAAATGCAACCCTGGTCATAGGCGTTGAAGAATGACCACTGATTTCTGCAGTGGTGCTGCCAGTCTACACTCTCACCAAAAGTGAAGAAGGGTTCTTTTTCTGCAGGGCCATGCCAGAATTTGCTATTTAGATAGAATTACCAATATTAAACTGTCTTGCTGACCCTTGATATTTTAGTGTAGATATGGTATTCATATAGACCCTAACAGATGCAGGTGTTGTGTTCTTTAATATAACTATAGATGGTTTTATTTATTAAAGTTTATAATACTTTGATTAACACACTTTTTCATTGTTTGTTTCTTACATATTTGGATTGATCTGAGTTTTTGGTGGAACATTTTAAATGAGTAATATATCTATCCCTAGTAAGTATATATATATATATATATATATATATATATATATATGTGTGTGTGTGTGTGTGTGTGTGTGTGTGTGTATACAATGCATCATTTCAGTACAAGCATGAAATATACACTCAGCAAATCAGATAATTAATATATTAGTAATCTCAAATATGTATCACTTGTTTGTGTACTAATGTGTACTTTTTCTCATGCTAATGTAGCTACTCTTGCATTATTTTTCAAAAGTATTACATTATCTCTCTTACACATTTATATAATATATTGCATTGGTTTTATTATAAATGGCACAGTTTCCTGTAGCTGCTGTAATGAATTAGCAACAACTCAGTAGAATAATTAACATAAATTTTATCTTACTCTTCAGGGGAACAGAAGCCTAAAACGAGTCAATAGTGTTGCATTCTTTCTGTGATCTCTAAGAAAAAAATGTTTCTTATTCTTTTCCAACTCTTAGAAGCTGCCTATGTGATTTATCTTGTGTGCTTTTTTTTTCTAGTTTCAAGGTAATTATATAATCAGTCCATCAGTCTGTCTCCCTTCTTCCTTCCCTTTTTCCACATTTTCCCCATCATCAGATTCTAACTCCTCTTGCATTGCTTCTGTAAGGAAAACATGTATTCTGTAGTTTAAGTCTGATAAAAATGTGGCGTGTTACTTCCTTTAATTCTCAAGTTATAAAGCAAGAAGGTCCATGAGGTATACATAATCATGGGGTTAGACATACTTTTTACTCTTCATTTTTTAATTTGAATTAAGATTAATTTGGGGAAAAAGCAATTTGCCATCTCATTATAATGCTGATGAAAATATGATTTGAGCATTTCTGAAACTATTGACCATAATCTTTAAAATGTTAGTCTTTGAAAATGTGATCATACACCCATATAATAAACTATCAGAAATATGCACATATATTTACATGCTACAATGTCCAGCATTCTCATACTTAAATAAGCAGTAAAAATGTCTAACTGAATGATGGGCTGGAGAGTATTATACACGTTTATGCTCAGATCTGCATGGAATCATATCTTATAGGTATCTTGACATCAACTATGATGGATGTAAAGTACAAAAATCATAAATTCAGTGAATTACCATTCATACCCCTTGAATGTGAGCTGTTAAATGTTCAAAAGCATACAATTGTGGAAAATTAAGCAAGTACATAGTATCTATAGAAACAGAATCCTGAAAAGTTAAGTTTCAAAAATATGTAATGCATAAAAATTTCAAATAAAGTACTGAAATAAAAAGGTAAAATTATACTTACTTTTATCAACATAATTAACACTTTAGAAATAAGCAAAATGTATTAAAATGCTTATGGTTCACAATAAAAACTGCATTTATGATATTAAAATGTATATATATATATATATATTGCAAATAGAATGCAATAACATTTACTATACTGATTATAGAAATTTGGTAATGATTGATGGAATTGTTAATCAAGTGAATTTTAAAACAGAATATCCAATGATCAAAATCTATCAACTTTTAATTGTAATGAAGTATATCAATTTAAACTGATGATTCAGTGCACATTTTCTATATAATTTATGGCAGAGATTTATAAAACAAAACATCTAATAAAACAAACTTAAACTTTAAAAGGATTGCTAAGATTCTGAGCATTGATCCAAAGGCCACAGCCATAATCCAAAACACAAAGCAGATTTTCTTTACACCCAGAATTGAAAAGTCCAAAATGCATTTTTAAAAATGAACAAAAAAGAAAATACAAACGAATAAGATCACGTCTTTTAAGTTAAAAATGAAAATGTTACACAAAAAGAACAGTTTTCTAATATCCCAAGAATTTTTTACCTTCAAGAAGTCATTAAAAACGCCCAAATATAATGTTTTTCTGATATATCTTCATCAAAATATTCCACATTAAATTTGAAACTTGCATACATTCTTCTATGTCTATTTAATGCAATATTTGCTATTTTTCTTTAGTATCATGAGGTGATCCTTTGCTTTTCCCTTTCTCATAAATTTCAATAATTTCTGTTTTTAATCCTAAATTCTAGCTTGCAATATATTTTACACAAAATATAGATTCTTGTTTGGTGCAGTATATCGATTATCTGTGCCTGATTTACATTTTAAAATTGTCACTCTGTTATGTCCTCATTTGTCAGGTTGACATAAAGTCTATCTTAAAATCACTAAAACTGGTTCTCTGTATATGTGCAGGTGGCTTTATTTTCTTTTATTGCACAGTTTACCTTTTTTTCTACTAGTATTCTTTATTGTCAAGGTTTCAGGCTGCATTTTTGACTGCAATGAATTTATAAACTACAAAGGAATGTAGATACACATAATATAACATGTTCATACAATACGAAAAATATCCTTTTTATGATTTAAAGTTGGTTAGTACTTCATCTAATATGAAAACATAAGTAATTGCATGTTATATATATATATATATATATATATATATATATATATATATAAGCAAAATCTATTTTTCCAAGTAGTAATTATTTTGTAAATCTCATCTTGACTCAACAAACTGAACACTATTCACTTTCAGATGCATAGTAAGCAAAGACAATTACTGAGGCCTTGGTTTACATGTAAAATGTGTAAGGACATATCGTAATAGACAGGAGATAGAGGCATAAGGTAATTTACAACAATAAGGAAGAAACGCAAAATATTCTGTGAGAATGGATCTTAACATTAAGCTTCAACCAGATTTTTGTATTTGGGTGTTTGCTAAAATAAAATACTATATATTTTGGGGAAAATAAACTAAGGGGAAAACTTAAAAATAGGTGATATGGCAGTCTGAGCAAAAGGACTGATGAAGGGTCTTGTGAAATTATATTAACTTTGAATTTTCAACTATGCATTTTTTCAGTATTTTGAGAGAAGTTTCATTTAATTCTCTGTTCAAAACCAACATAGGTACTAGACAGACATTTCATTATAAATTAATACTTTATTTACAATCCTTAATGTTTGTATTTATCACTTATACTTATTTTTCTGATCTTTTTAAATAGGAGGATATAATTATTTAGTTGGTGATTGATATCTAATTTTATCATGGTATATATGTATATATATATATATATATATATATATATATATATATATATTCTGTGTATCACAGTATATATTCTGGTAGCAATTGCATGTACTTTGGGGCTTTTTTCTCAAGAAAACTACAATGTGGATTTGTAGATGGCACAGCTATTTCAAGGGCTACATATAAAAATAAAATTTCACTATGAAAATCTATACCAAGATGTGCAAGGTGGCACATGCCTATAAACCCAGCAATCAGGAGGCTGAGGCAGGAGGATCCCTATGAGTTCTAGGCCAGCCTGGGTTACATAAGCAAGTTCAAGGATGCCTACTGGAAAATAAGCAAGTTCAAGCAAGCAAGCCTGCAAAACAGTGAGATCTTGTCACAAAAAAGAAAAAAGAAAAGAAGAAAAAGATCTCTACCTAAAATACCTCACAGTTTACTACAAAATGAAGGCAGAATTTGTTGACCTAATAAATATTGTATAATAGACAACATATAATATTACAAACATTTTATGAAAGGAGAGATCATCATTGGCTAGGTTGCTACAGGAAGGTTAGAATAATTACCCGGGGGGGGGTATGTTTTCAGCTTGGAACGATAAAATGTGGGTATGTCAGGAATATAGAGTTACAAGTGTATATATTGAAATTGTGAACATCATTGTGGCAGAAGAAGCTGAGGCCAACATGTATTGTTTATAAGAAATACTTAGAGTTTTCAAGTTAAAAAAATAAAAAGAATTGTCTAAAGTGGAGAACAGCTTGGATGCCTACTGGAAAATAAATAATTATTCAGATTAATTTGCTGGTCCTCAGTTTTGTCTCATGTGGAAGAAGGGATTTGAAACATAATGCATACCATATTCTGCTGTCATTGTTGTGAAATTATGATTAAGTTCTGGAGGAATTTCAGTTACAGAGAAAGAGTAACTGCCAGCTGCATCTAACAGCTCCTTGTGTCATGGTGAGGAAGAACTGAGTTTAAGCTGGCAAGATACGGATGGGGTAGAGCAGGCTGAGCAAATCAGATCCCAGCCTCAGCCAGAACCAACCTGAACAGCAGTAGACCTAGAGATGCAGGTTTGTTGGTATTATCCACTACCCAGGTGAAAATCCACGGCCACCTTGCTGGGGTAGAGCAGCACCAAACTGAGCTCTGGCAGCTCACTAGCAACAGCAGGCTCACAACTTGAAGTGGAAATTTTATGTTTATATTATTTTCTTGTTTTTCCTTTCTTGTTTTTTAACTTCTTTTGTTTTGCATTCCTTTTTAGTTGTTTGCCATTATTTTAATTCTTATGAGCTTGAACATCGTTTCTAGTTTTTTTTGTTGTTGCTGTTGTTATTCTGTTCTGCTTTTGTTTATATTTCATCCTTCCTTCTTCTTCCTGTCTTCTTCACCAGTCTCCTAAGTTTGTATAATTTTCCTTTGTCCCCCAGCCTTGCTTCTAATCTTTTCCTTTTCTTCTATTTTTTCTATTTTCCCTTTAAGTCATTTTAAATTTTCTCTCCTAAGGTTAAATTACCATATCGAGGGCATGCTTACTGAATACAATTTTCTGGTTTGTTTTAGATTGCTATATAGCCACATATCTAGTTCATTCGTTAAAGGTATAAAATCAATAGTTACCATAAATTGTCATTTTGAGGACTGTGTTTGATTCTACTGTTTTGCTAGCTGTACTGTATTAGCTAACATGACATCATTGTTCCAATCAGATCTTCTTTCTTGTATGACCAGACTGATATTGCCTAAGATTCATAAATGATGGCATAGATCAGTGCTAAAAAACTGGGATCTAGGTCATATAGGCAACAATTTCTCATTCTTAATATGTTAATGGGATAGGATATGGCAAAAACTCAAAGCTCAAAAGCTAGCTACACCTGGAATATGTCCCCTGAGAAATGGTCGTTTCCTGAGGGTTCTCAATACTAGCAAAACAGTTACTTGCCATAAGCAATTTAAAAGCATAAATGCAGAAACCAAACTGAAAACATAAAAATAAAGAAAATACGAAATCAAGATTAAACACCCATCTTCCATCTCAAAAAAAAAGGCAAAATGAATCAATGTTATGACAGAATATCAGATATAGAAGACAGGAATGCATTTAGATAACACGAAAAGAAATATTTCTTAAAGTATAAAGGAACCAAAACATCAATCTAACAGGTGCTACAGGATGCAAAGAAGAATAAGAGATGATTGATAAAAATCAATAAAAAGCAAAATGCTAGTGCGAAAGACCTAAATATCCTGTTCACAAAAGTAATGGCAGAAGACTTTTCTAGCAGGAAAAAAGAATTTGACATGCAGATTAGTGAGGAACAATGAACTTCAATTAGCATAATAAAAAACTACAACAAGATATGTGATAGTCAACATTCCAGAAATTCAGAAAAAGTTTGAAATATTGAATACTGTTAGAGAAAATAAACAAGTTACCTATTAATAAAGACCATCAGAATCACAGCTGACTTTTCAACACAAACCCTCTGGTCAAGGTGGTTTCAAGTAAAGTATTTCAAGTCCTGAAAACAAAACAAAACACTCTCATGATGTCCAACCCAGACAGATGCACCCTACAAAACTGCCTTCTAAACTAATGGAGAAATAAGATACTTCCAAGGAAAAGAACACCTGAGGACATTTATGATCACAAACCAGTGTTCCCAAATGTTCTGAAGTACTCTCTAGAACAAACTAACAAGGACTCTAACTACATGAACATTAACAAAATGAATCCACCAAGCAAAGCAAGTAGGAAAACAGAAGAAAAGAGGGTCAACAGAAAAGAAATTATATGAAAAAGATAAGTAAAATATATATCACTTCTTCGTGCCATTACATTACATGCTGGCTCCACCCCTATGTGGGTGTAGCACTGACACCATCAATACACGTGCTAGACAATGAACCAATCACAAATGCATAATGCAAAGGCATGAGGCCTGGGAACCACCAACATAAACAGTGACACAGACTATCAGAATGAATCCATGAGCAAGATTCAACAGTACACTGCATAAAAGAAACACTTTAAACCAGATGTGATGGTATACACCTGTAATTCCAGCACTTGGAAGGCCGGGGCAGGAGTATCTTTGCAAATTTTGATACCACCCTGGGCTACAAGGTGGGTTCACTCAACTGCATAGTAAGACACTTATCAAAAAGACAAAAAAAAAAAAAAAAAAAAAAAAAAAGAAAGAAAAACATTTAATTCAAAAATATTTCTTAGATTAAAAGTCAAAGAATGAAAATCAATACTCCATGTGGTAGTAACCTTTAAAAAGCTGAGTTATCTATTTTCTTTGCAGAAACACTAGTTTTCAAGCCAAGGCCAAATTTACACAGAGACAAAGAAACTCATTTTAAATGGTCAAAATCTGAAACCTTTCACCTAAAATCAGGAACAAGAGTACGTTGTCCAATATCAGTATTCCTATTGAATGCAATCCAGAAATATTAGCTAGAGGAAATAGACAAGAAAAAGTAACGGAACAATCAGAATAGGAAAGGAAACAGTAAAATTGTTTCTCGTGGATGACATGATTCTTTATATTTAATACGCAAAATTTTCCAAATTCTCCAATAAACTTCTAGATTTGATAAGTAAATTGATTGTTAAGCTAAAAACAAAGTCAACACTCAAAAATCAATAGCGTTTCTGTACACAAATAAATACACTGAGAGAGAAACTATTTTTTCAAAAAACCCTTGTACTGTATCATTGATAAAACAAATGTGATAACTAGGAATCATTCTAAGAAAGGAAGTAAAAGGCTTTATGTTAAAAACTACAGTGCTGTGAAAAAGGAGAAAAAAAGAGGGTATCAGAAAATGTTAAATGAAATGACAATTATTATTGTTGAATAGAAAATTAATATAGTGAAATATTTCTAAAAAAATTTATATAGATTAAATGTGATCTCTATCAAAATCACAGTAGCATGTCTCACGGAATTAGACAACATGACCCTAAAATTCATTTGGAACCAGAAGAGACCTATTATAGAAACAGCAATTCTGGGCAACAAACAACACAGGAGGCACTATGATTGCAGAGATAAAAATACTTTACAAAGATACTATGATAAAAACTGCATGGTTCTGGCAAAAACTATGATCCATGGAACCAACTAGGATATGCAGAAAAAATTCTAAATGCATTTAGCCACCTGATCTTTGAGAAAGGAGTCAAAGACCTTCACTGAAAGAAAATCTTTTGAATAAATAATACTGGAAAAATTGACTGGCCACATTCTGAAGATTAATTTGGCTCATATTTTTCACTGGGTAGGATACTAAAAACAAAATGGAAAAAGATATAAATATTACTATATAAACACTAGCTTTGCTGGAAGACAGAATAAGTGGAACTCTTGCAGTCACTGGTATAAGCAAAGACTTTACAAACAAAACCTTGATCACACAGGAAATGTCTCAAAGAATCAACAACAGGAATCTGATCTTATTAAAAATATTTTTACAGCAAATAATCCACCAACAGAGTGAAGTGACAATCCACAGGATGGGAAAAAATTTTGCCAGTTTTGCCTCAGACACAGGACTATTATTTAGAATTAACGAATAACTAAAAAAATGGAAGGCCCACAAATTTAAAGACCGAATCCAAAGAATAAGCATTTAAAATTAAAAGATAATTCTTTGGCCTGGGGATTTAGTTCAGCAGCATAAGCGCCTGCCTTGCAAGTAGGCAGTCGTGAGTTTGATCCCTGGTACCGATAAAAAGGAAAAAGACAAAAAAAAAAAAAAAAAAAAAAAAGACAAATGTCAAATATATGAAAAAATGTTAAACATCTTTTATCATTAAAAATATTCAAATTATAGCAATTTTGACATTGCTTCTGCCTACAAAAAGAATGGGTATTATCATGAAATCTACCAATAATTAATGCTGTCCAGACTGCGGGGGGAAAAGGTACACTTTGATGTGGAGATTCTTCAAAAAACTAAAATTAGAGGTTACACTTGACCCAGTTATTCCCCTTGCTGCTACCTTCCAAAAGATGTAAAAGCATCATACCACACTGGTCTTGCACACACATGTTTATAGTGGCATGGTTGTAATAGCTAAATCTTGGAAGCATCCAAACTGCCCATCAACCAATGAACAGATAAATAAGAAGTGCTTTTAAAAATACAATAGAGTACTACTCTGTCATAAGAATGATATGCCTGAGACACTCTTAGCTAAATGGACGCACTTTAAGAGCATACTCTTAATTGAAATAAATTGGAAACATATGGTTAAACACTGAATTGTTTCTTTGGTGTAAGAAACAGAAAGTGAAAATAGGGACCAAAATGTATAATAGATATTGGGAAATAGGAAGAAAATAGTTAAATGAGAAGAAGAACAAAGGAGGGAGGAGAGGGAAAGGAAAGAAGGACAAAAATTAAACAATATCACAGGAAAAATTGGAAACAATTTTGCAAAGAAGAAGAAATAGAATTGAAAAGAGAGGAGAAAATGGGAAGAGGAGTAGCATGATGTAAGTAGATGTCCAATTCACTGTGGTGACTGCTATCACTGTGTATATCTAAAATGTGCCAATAATAAAAATGGAATATAAATTATTCTCTTAGTGTTAAAAGTGAAAAAGACATATTTCAGTGTTGTAACCATGAGTTGGTGCTACACAATCTACTTAGAGATTTTGAGTCTTGTCAGTCACACTTTAAGAATGGGGAGGTCTCTTTGTGAGGACAATATAGATATTGACAATATAGACAATATTAGGCTAAAAACCAGAACTTGTACACATTTTTAATAATTCCTATTTTATACCAGTCTCATGCATTCTGCTTTAAAATTTATTGCCTCTTTTACTATTTCTTGACATATTTTATTGAATTATATTGCTATAATAGCTGTAATCCAGCTGATGCAGAATCCAGGTGAGAAAATCACTACTCATTAAAATGAATGGACTTACTGGGGAAGAAGACATTATTCAGTGGCTAAACGATACCTTTCATGTGCTTTCATTTCTAGAAATATTTTTGAAATTCTATGATTTTACAACTACAATATGATTTCCATGTTGGGGACATAGAGAACTATTCAAATCAGAAATGTATAAATGGAATTACATGACTGCATAGTATTTTACTATTCATTTGCCACTGATCTGTTTAATACTGAGGTGGGTTTGTTGCAAAAAGTTTGGTGAAGTGCTTTATTTACATGAAGCTCCAGATTCAAATCCTATCATTACAAAAACCTACAATAGTATTCAGATGATGAAATATGAATGAAACTGTTTGATTTTAAAATTAAAAATCTACCGTGTGATCATTCATTTTCTGAATATACTTCCATTAGGATATGTAAATTGCTGTTCAGAGCCACACAGAGAGCTTTGCTATCATAGCCCTGTGAACCATGAGTGTTGGCCCATGAATATTTATTCTAGCTCTAAACTCAGACATACAGATCGCCAGGGTTCAGATCAGTTCGCTTCCTATCCTCTCAAATCCTCTCAATGAGAATGGCTTCTAAACTATAAAATTAATGTTTAACTTCTGTCAGTCATAGCACAAATAAGAGAAACTGGAAAAATTAGACTTTTATTGTTTTGCATCTGAGAGAACAGTCTTAATTTACCTCAAATGAACAAGAGAATTCTCATTTGTTAGAATATGCTGGTTCTAAACATGCTTTTTCATGCCACGTGCCTCCTGGATAGTACTAAGGAAAAAACACTTGAGTTTCAAGTAAATTTTCATTGCTTTACTGTGTGAAAACAGGGTAAATAGGTACTTGTGTCAGGCTTTCTTTGAAGGATTCCAAAAGGAAAACACACATTTTTAGATTTTAAAATAATTTTCTTCAGGATGTCATTTCTGCTCAGTTACCTCTTCTGATTTATAAATATCCTTTAAGAAAAATACTCAAGAGTTACATGTGAAACATTATTGTTATTTCTTTACAAGAAGAAAATCAGTTTTGCATACATTCCTGGGAAGAATAACTGTAACATCAGGAGGTACATATTATGTGGTGGGAACTTGCCTGGTGTTGACCACCAAATCCTGGGCACAAGTCTTCTTCATCTTGCCTTCCAAGTAGCTAGAACAATAAGTGTAAAAATTGCATGTCATTCATTCACTCCCTTGTTCAAAACTCTATCTCCAAGGCAAGTCATAGAATCCAGAAATTCTTTTCGCTAAAAAAATAATCATAGAAACTCTAACTTTTCCCACTTTTTGGATTAGAGCTGGTCATAAAGAAATTATTACAACCTGCTTTCATAAAGGGTCTTTCCTGATAATCAAAGGTTACGAAGTACACAGAGAGGCCACAAAGAATCCTAATAGACCATGCTGGATCCCACTCAGTCTATTATGATTAGATTATATATTTGCAGTATCATTACATGTCACTGTGATTGTCTATACTTTAATTATGTTTCTACAATAATTACTCTCTAAGATCTCCAAAACGAACTTAACAATTTATTGAAAGATGAGCTTGAAAATAGTTTTAGAGGGTAGAGTATCTTGATAAGGCATAAGATCTCCATTGACCTTTCTTCATGCTTTTCCTAAGTATCTCTTCATTTATATCCTTGTAACATCCTTTATAATAAGCAAATGAACACAAAGGTTTACCTATGTTTAAAAGACATGCAAGCAAATTAATCAAACATAAGGAAAATTAGTATCTGGCTGGATAGAACAAGTTAAACAACATAGAGCCAGAAATTGGTACATACAGTGGCAGAGGGAGGAGCAATGTACCATTATAATATGGTGCCATATGCTAACCCTAGACAGTGTCAGAATTGAGATAAACTAGCAGACACTCAGGGGGTTTCCACTGCAGAACTGACTACTTGCTTGCTATGGGCTCCATGAATATCTGGTGTCAGAAGATATCTGGTTTCTTAAGGGTAAAGTTTGAGTCTTTGTGAAACTTTGTCTTTTTATATACACAATATCAATTAAGTACTTTTTACATTATTTAGTTTAGGCATTCAAAATTCAAAAAAAATTTTCAAAGCTCTTTAGAAAATCTGTTAAGATACTCGCCTTTCCAATTTATAATCAAGGTACTGGACTATAGCCACATAAGGAAAGAGAAGGAGAAGGGAAGTGAGTCTCTGGGAGTCATCATTGATGTGAAGATTGGAGCTCATAGGTAGAGTGAAGAGAGAGATTTCAACACGTAAGTGAGAGGTGGCAAGCAGTGCGTTTCTCCTCGAGCCTTTGCTCATAATGTGGGATAGGTGGCCAAACGTGCAGACACAGGGTGACTACTGGAGACCCAAGAGACCTCCAAGGAGAAACATACAAGTGGAATGGAGCACTGGATGCTGAGCACTGCAGTGGATGGTGAGTGATTCCAGTTCAGCAATCCTATTTGGGCATCCCAAGGAGAGGATGATTGGCCAGTTGCCCTTTTGAAAGGGACCAACTGACCTCAGAACTCAGAGCAGTGACAGGTTGACTCCTCTAAGTGTAAGGAGAGGTGCAGCCTTGTGAGACTTCCAAGGTTAGGAAGCCCAGTTCATGCTAGCAGGATGCACCCTGAGTGTTGCAGGTTGGTTATCTCTGCCCCAGTCTCACAGCCAGAAACCTGACCCAACCTAAACTCCAGTAGAACTGAAGACACGGGGTTACTGGGGTTATACACCACCCCACCATAATTATATTGCTGATTTGCTGGGCTCATCCAACGTGGATCTGGCTCTGTCCTTTTTGTCTACCAGTCACAGCAGAGGCAGGCCCTGAAGTGGACATTTGCTTCTTTCATTTTTTTTTCTCTTTTTCATGATTTTTTTTTCTTCTTTGTGCATGTGCAAACATTGTTTCTAGTTTTTGTTGCTGATGCTGTTTTATTCTTTTCTGGTTTTCTTTTTTCTCTTCTTTGTTTCCCTCTTGTCATCTTTACCAGTTTCCAAAATCTTGCATAATCTTCACCATTCAGCCTTGCTTCTAATTTCCTTCTTTTCATCTATTTCTCTATTTTTCCTCAACCCTTTTTATATAGTCTCCCCTGATGTCAAATCACCATATGGAGGGCATATTTTACTATATGCAATGTACAAAATAGTTTTTTTTTCTGTATTTTGAAATATAGCCACAAATGTTCATATGGTAAAAAGTGGGCAAATTGTTACCACAGTTTGTTATTTTCCAGATGTGACTGATGCTTTTATTATTAATGACTGTACTATTTTAGTCAAGGTGACACTTTTGCCCTCGTCAGTTTTTCTTCATCATATGCCAAGAGTGAAACTGTGAAAGTCGTAAGCAATATTGTAGTCAGTACCAAATAACCAGGAACTAGGCCAAATAGGCATTAACTTTTCATCCCCAATCAGTAAAGAGGTAGGGCTTGCAACAAACTCAAAATCCCAAAGCCAACTACACTTGGAAGACATTGCTGAGAAGTAATTGTTTCCTAAGTTTTCTAATACTAATATTAAAGCTACATACCTTAACCAATTTATAAGCTTCAAAACAGATATTAACCTAAACACAAAATTAGAAAATAGGAAAACACAGAAGCAAGATGCAAACCCAGGCTTTTCAGTTTACCGAAGGCAAAGGCAGAGTGCAATGAAGTAGGACAACATGACAGTTCACTGTATAGACTCTTTGAAGCGGTAACAGTGGAAATAACAAAGCAGATGAATGAGGCTTGAGGAAAAAAATAATCAAACCAGAAGTAATTGTTCAGATAATTACAGATGTAATGAGCATAAGGAAAGACTTGATTAGCGACTTTAGAACAGATACAGATTTAAAAAATAATATAAAATTTAGGCAAAATGAGAAAACCATAAATGAACAACATAGGAAAAAAGTAGAATCTGTGAAACAGAGTCAATCAGGAATCACAGAGATTAAAAATTCTGTTGAACTACATACAGTAGAATCTATTAGTGTGAAGACAGAATATCATATCTAGCAGACAGGACTACGGTTATTGATCATGAAGAACGCTCATTTATGTTAAAACATAGATCTTTCTTTAAACTGATAATTATCAAAAACAATGAAAAGTACACACATGCAATAGTAATTGTGTGAAGTCCTGCAAGACTACACTGTTGAATAAATTAGAAATATCTAATTACAGATACTGGGAGCCCTTTTCTCAATGAGGAAAAGTTTACTAAAATCTGATTCAAAATAAATCTGATTGTATTACTCAAGATCTTGATCTGAGAGAGGAATAATGTTACAATGCAGAATTCCAAATTAATAAATGGATGCTGCATTGAAAACTGTTGCTATATATGGAAAAATCCACTACCTATGCATTGAAACACAATGATCATGATCATGATCATGCAATGTTGGGGAAGTTCATATTAATCAATTATTAAAGGCTTCAACTACACTATGAAGCTATAAATCATTAAATTTAGATGCACTGTAGTGAGTCTAAAATTGTACTTTTTAGAGACACATTTTTATCATAGTTTCAGATTATCTGAATCATACTTTATAATATTTATTAAGAAATCATACCATATCAAGTTCTAAATATTCTTTTACAGTTTTAAATACAGTTTTTACTATTTTTTAAAATATTCTTTTATAGTTTTAAATGCAGATTTTACTATTTTTGGGTAAGAATATTACCCCAAAATATACCAAAAATATAAAGGTTCATATTACCTTTATTGTATCTATGAATTTCATATATTGATGTGAATTTCAAATATATTCAAATATTTTTCATGAATATACATATATACAAAATATATATAATTATATATATACATAGTATATATATAAGTATATATACTATGTATATATACACATAATTATATATAATACAAAATATATATAATGTATATGTATATACATATGTATATACATATATACAAAATATATATTTTTTGTGCTCTGTACTGTGGTTTCAAATAATACAGGTCCATTCTGGATGATTTTTCTATTGGTAGAACCACTGATAATTATAAAGCATAGGAATTTGGGAACCCTTGAAATCTATTTAGATTTCAGTGACACCCCAGTACCTTATAAAACCACATTTTTGTGGTAATCTTTTTGTAATCTTTTTTTTTTTGCCATCTAACTGGCCTTTCAGTGTTTTGGTCCTTTGTGTTCTGGTGCACTCACTATTCTTTCTGATCATCTTTTTCTTTCACAGCATGAGTGCTGAGAGAGCACTGTTTTATAATGAGCTAGCTATTTCTGAGCAGTTTGCTTTCCCATCATCTGCCTCAACTGCTTATTGTACCTGTCAGTCATTTTCCATAATTACAGGTGAATCTACTTCCAACGTCCTCCCCTAAGTGTGTGCATTCAAATATCCATCTCAGTGTTGCTAGTAGAACCCTATCCCTAAAAATTATTGCCATCTACTATATGAAAATGATGCATTTCTCATAAATATTTGCTTAATCTGATTAGTACTTTTTCATTTGTGAATCAAATATCACATTTGCGGGACCCACAGTGCATCAGATTCTCCACTCCTTCACTGATGTCACTTACTGTTTCTACCTTAATCTCTCATTATCTGACCTGATCCTGTACTTGTCATCAACAATAATGCAGCAAGTGCCAGAATTTTCCTGATGTGGTCCCCAAATAGTTGTTTAGAGGCAGGAGGAGATTATATATCTAAAAGACATAATACAGAACCCTAACCCATAACACCGATTTTTGACAACCTTTAATGATCAAAATTTCTGAAGTCTAAAATTTCTGTGTACAATCATGGAATGTCAGAATTTTAAAAACTTCTTTCCCATTTAAGTTATGTAAAAGAGGCAGGGATCAGACCATTTACAGTGCTAAGAACAATAGGTAATTATTTTGAAATGAGAGAATATTCTCAGAGGGTTAATGGTATGTTTCTTTTAATTTTTTTAATTATTGAAAGATTCACTATATATGTAAATCATACTTCATCAAATTAATGCCTTTTTGGATGCAAAAATCATAGTACTTACCTTCTCATTTCTGTGTTGAGCATATAAAAAAGTGGAGCATTTTATAAATATTTATTTCAAAAATTAGTGGACTTTGTGCCAGAAAATGTTTTATAATGAATCATTTACAATAATATTTAATTTGGAATTATGTAGTATCTTAGTTGCTTTTCTCATCTAGATACAATACCTGTTACCCAGAAATTAGAGAAAAAGAGGCTCATTTTAGCTCATTTTTTATGAGGTTTTAGTCGGTAGCTGGCCGTTTCCAAGGCAGGACAGTATGGCATAGGGAAATCACAAAGGAGAGATATTCCATAGCAAAGCATCCCGAAACCAGCAAGCAGCCAGTCTCCCTTTCATTTTTATTCTATTCAGACTGTAATGCCATTGGATGGTAACACTCATATCCACGGTGGGTCTTTTCATTAACAACCTACAGCATTATGCTATTCAGTGAATTAATATAGTTATCATGCAGCCTTAATCTATGTCCACACATCTTGAATCTGGCCACCTTCAAAAATCCCCACATTATTAGCATGTGAGGTTTTAAAGGACATCTAGACACAAGTCATAAAATTGCACTCCTGGCACTCAAAAGACTCAAGCACATCCCTTTGTGCAAAATGCATTTAGCTCATCTGTAACTAATGCCAAAGTGCTAACACATTCAGCATTATTGAACAGCCCATGTCAAAATGCCTCCCTGCGACTTAAGACATCTCTCAGTTGCAACTTCCTGTAAAAATAAAAAGAAACTTAAACACTTATGACATAAAATGGCACAAGATGAAGATTCCTATTGGGGACTAAAAAGGAAATAGGTCTGAAAAAAAGATTAAAATCCAGGAGTCCAAACGTTAAGTCCTATAGATCCATGTCCAGTGCCTGTTGCAATCTGTATCAACATGTGAACTCCAAAGGGCTTATGTGGATTCTCCGCTTCTATGTTATGAAAGTGGTTGTAGCCCTCATGGTTTCTCCCTTGGGATGTTTTTGGTCACTCTTGGTGGCTTTTCTCATGTGACCCATATTCCTGATTTCTCCAGCTTTTTGTGGTTTTTACTGCATTACCAGCTTTGTGCTCACAGCTTCCCATACCGCTCTCCTCAGAAGCACACTGCCTGGCCTCCCAAGTCGTCTTCTGAAACATAGGATTAAGTCTAACTGAGCCCGCAACACTTGCATTCTCCATGCACCTAGAATCAGCACCATGCAGATGATGGCAACATCTGCCATCCACTGGAGCAGTAGCCATGCGTCATCCTTCCTTTCCTGAGGTGATAAAGTGTCTGGATTTCTCAGTGATATGAATCACTTCAGAGGACCAAATTCTCGAGGTCACCACCTTTCGGGAACACAGTGCTTGGAGCTCTTTTCTCAAGAAAAATCTGTTAAACTTTGCAACTTTGAGACTGCAAAAGTTAGAGTTGGGCTGGTTCAGGCTATGTTTTCTATCATCCTGTTCCTTTTCAGCAACCCAGCTCCTCTTTTCCATCTTTGAAGGACATTGTTTTATCAGAGTTTTCTTTCTGGCCAAACTCAAAACTTTTTAAATCATTCTGCTAGGTCATTTGCTCTTGATCCTCACAGTAGAGTTTGCTAAAAGCTCCCAAATTAGCCATGCCACTGCCTCAATATTAGACTACTTTGAACTTCTTCTGCAAGTTTAAGGAGTCCACCACCCTTAATCACAGTCTCAGGCAAGGTGTTTGGACATGAGCAAAAATGCAGAAAATTTTCTGCTGTAGCATTACTCATGGTGTAGATGTCAGCTGCCAGTGCAGCCCTTGTTCTCAAATGGAAAACTCCTGAATCTTGTCATTATGAGCGGTATTTCTAACACCATTTTTGTCTTCTGAGGTCTGACCAGAATCTTATCTCAAGCTTGGGTCATATTATTCCAGGGACACTTCTTCAGCCATCATGTGTAAACCAATCCAAATTATTTCCACAAGCCAATTTCAAATGCTTCAATCCACATGGTCAGATAACATAACAGCAACAACTGCATTTCTCTGATACCGAAATCTGTCTTAGTTTTTCCATCACTGAGATACAATACCTGACATTCACAGATTAAAGGAAGAAAGGTTAGGTTTAGCTCACACTTGTGGAGTTTTCAGTACATTGTCAGCTGGCTCCAAGGTGGGCTGGTATGACAGGGGCATGGCAGGAGACACTGTCCATGGCAGGGCACAATGGAAGCAGCAAATCAGCAAGATTTTCCTTGCTTTTATCTCTTCCAATGTAAAAGCTTAATGGTTAATATCACTCACACCAGTCAGTGAACTAATGCAGTAATTACACGACATTCATCTATATTTACATAATCTAAATCCAGCCACTTCTGGCCACCCCACCTTATGAGTACATGAGGCTTTGGGGGTGACATCTAGAAACAAAAAACAACAGGTACAATCAAGGTTTCTAGTGGTGAATTCCAAGATATTACTTTTGAAGATTTTTTTCTCCATTGAGCCCAAGCATACAGTCAGTTAACTGAACTAGCCACTCAACACTGCGATAAAAAAATAACAACAACAACAATAACAATACTTTAGTTTAAAAATGCATTGTTTGCCTGTCTTGGAATTCCATTTACCTTATGAAATCTCAAGGTGCTTTTTAATGGACTGGTGTCACATTTTGCAGAAAAAATAAAAGGGAAAGTACTAACTGGTTCAGAGATAATTAGGTAGAGAAACAGTACCCAAACATTTTAGCACCACTGACTGTTTGGAAAACAATGTTCTCTCAGATGCAGATGGACTAAGGTGAAGTGGGGTTGGAATTTGAAAGTGGTGGTTTTATAGTGATTCAAAGGAGCCAGAAACCTAATTCTTACCTGAGCAGTTCACAATAAGTTTCATGCTTTTATGTAAATCTAACAAGTGGAAGAAGTCAGGCAGTAATATCAGCAGCTGTGGAAAGGGATTATCAACACAGATGATCTTTTACTTGCTGGCCCGCCACTGAGGTCCTACGATTCATACAAGTACTGGCCAGTGGGCTCTGGAGTTCTGGACCCTGGAGGTAGAGGGTTCAGTCAGGGGATAATCAGTATTTTTATTAAATTTGTGGATTATATATGAGTACATATAAAATTGATTTCCACATACCCAGTACAACATAGAGGCTGACACAGAAATGGGAAAATATTGTAGGGGATTCTCTAATTACAATTCAAGAATTACAAAAACAAACAGCCACTTACAAAAAGTGAAAAGGAACTATTCACTAGGGAAAGTGAGCTAACATAAAAATTATCTATTCACAGTGACACAGGGACTTGAAATCTTTTTAATCATTGTGACAATCATCCAGATTGCTGAATTATGTTTTCACACTTAACTAATAGTCTATTCTTATAATATGCATTTCATATCTTGAATTTTTGTATTTCTCCCAATGGTTTGAGATTATTAACAGTTTTTACAGTTTGCTCTATATATGTATTTAATTTCTGCATAATTTCTAATATATTGTGTAAAATCTTTTAGAGTCTTCATACATTTTTTGCGAGTTTAAATATTGACTGTGTAAGCAATGCACATACATGTAGAAAAACAATGATGCTCTGTCAGAAAATGCCAAGATGTTCTTTTATATATCTACATTTATAAAAGATACAATTTTCCAGCCATTTGGGAGTTTGCACATGTGGTGGTGACTCATTATCACTTTTGATGGATCTTGTCAAAAGGCTCACATCCATCATATATCATATGGCTGCAGTTACTATTGTTGTATCATACATTCAGGTCATTCTCCAGATTTTAATCTTCTGGGATGTCAACATTTAAAGAAACCAATGGAGATGGTGTCTTTCAGGTTTATAACCCCAGACTCATTGACAGGGTAACTAAAAACACCAATCACAAACATCACCATCTCTGGGGAACTGGTCCATTGTTTTGAATTTTTCCTACTCACGTGTAGCTTTTAAGAACCTAGTTTTGTTAATAGGTTTTTTTTTTTTTTTTTTTGACCCAAGGGCAAATGAGGATGACAGAAACATAGTCAGTTTACCATGAGGTCCGATAGGGGGCGCTTGCCTGTACTAGGCAGAGGAGCCCTGACTTCTTCCCACTTTCATTTACCCAGACAGGTATAAGCAATTAAAGTAACACAATATTCATATTACCCATTAATATATCCTCGGGTAAATAGGCTGTATTGACATCATCCCTGGTCTTTCACACAATATAATTGTTGAACTCAGTGAAAAAAAAAAAAAACTTTCTAAATATAATGGAAAAGAAAAAACTTCCAAAATTGGTTTTTGATATGATTTTTAATATTGATAGGTCTCTAATTCTGTTTAATCAGGAAAAAATGATCCAATATTAAATGAATAAAATGAAAATTATTTTCTGAGGATTAAAAAGTAATTATTTTAAATGAGCTCATGTCAATATTCATTGAAATTTTAAATATGATGAATACATTTCTACAAAATAAAATTTTTCAAAACTTGATACAAGCAGAATTTGAAAAATTTTGTTTAGGTAGATATTAAGAAATATAGATGTCTTCACACACATATATATCAAACACAGATAATGACCTGTATTTGACATACATATGCTAAGTAATTCAATATCTGTTATAAAGTCCACAGAAGTTACAAAAACATAAAATTTAAAAATCATGTTATGAATCTAGTATATCCTGTAAAAAAAAGAAAAACTTTAAAATGACAGTAGAAGAAAGGCAAATATCTTTTTAATATCATACATTAAACGTGAATGTATAATTGATAACAAAAATATTAATTTTGACTCAGGAAAGTACATTGCATAAAAATAATTTTACTATAGCATGACCCATGTTAAAAGTCAGTAAATAAGATGTACAGTATGAAACTAGTAAGTGTCTTTAGTTATGCTAGTCTGCCTCCATGTCTTGAATCAGTTCAAATCATTTGACTTTGAAGAAAAGCCGGCTCGTGGGGTCACATCTGGTGAGTAAGGTGGATAAGTGTGGACTGTAACAGTTCCATGAGTCTAAACTCACCTTTGCACTGCACAGCACACTATTTTCCCCCATATCTAGTGAAGATATCATGTGTGTGCTGGTTTTCACTTCCTAACTCTTTCTACAGAGGGTAGGTGGAAAAACACTGGGGTAGCATTGTAAAAATGCAGCTCACAGTTTGTAGTTTGTAAGTAAAATTTTCTGAAAGAAACTAGACTTCCTTCACAAAATAGATGATTTCAAAAATGGCAAAAGGAAAGAATAAGCCTAGAGTATCTTTGTGTGAAATGCAAAAGTGGCCCCAAATAATTAGGGGCTTGTCAGTTAGAAAGGCCAAGTTCACAGTATTTTCACTGGAAAACTCCCCACATAATGCATTGCATCAGATATTTTACGGATCATATAAGAGATAAGAGATTCTTAGAGTTTGCAGAAGGTATTAATACGCATGCATAAAACTATAAGTATAGTTAAAATATTTAAAAGAAATGACTAAAAGCACACAGTATTGAAAAGCATATATATATATATATATATATATATATATATATATATATATAATGTTTTTGTTACTTAATGGATTCATAATTGAGACATTAGGTCAGTCATTGGTCTTAAAAACATGGTCTTGGATTCAGCTACTGAAAACTAGAAATTGAAATTCCAAAATTGTAACTTTTTCCTTTAGGATTTCTCTCTGTGATCTCTTAAAACAGTACCACTTCTAAAGATCAAACCTGAAATTAATCCTTCTAGATTCAGAGTAGCTTATAAAAACCACTCTTCAAAATTTGAACAGTTACACTAAATATTTACTGGACACAGGATACTGAGGAGAGACAGTTGCAGCAATTTCTTAAAAAGCATGGGATTGGATTACTTGTGGGCACCCTGAAGCAGCACAGAGAAAAAGAGAGACATAAGAAGGAGACAAAGGAGGCCTTTAAAGCAGGAATGGGAGAACTTTCCGGGGTACAGAGGCTCTCATGTCAGAAAAAAAAAAGAAGTGGGACTACTTTTATCAATTCTGGCTGGGGAAGGAGATTCAGAGTTGGGAAAATAACATATGAACCACTGATTTAAGAGGCATATGCTTGTGTGAAACAGAACACAGATTTACTGGGGGCTGGAGGTGGAGGCTTGGGTGGTTGTAGAGTCTTAGGATTGGAAAGGGTTTGGCACACACACGAAAAAGGAGTGGGCAGTTTATCTCTGGAATGAGGACTATGTAAGAGTTACTCTTGGAGAGCCAAGTTGTTTCTCTGGGTCAGGTACCAAGTTGAGATAAGTTGTTTCTCTGGGTCAGGTACCAAGTTGAGGGGATGTAGCTAAACCCTCGGCTAGCAGAACCAACCAGGTTTTACCAGCGTAAGACAAGGAACTTGACCTAGAAACACTGAGCACATCAGGAAAACACTTCACTGCGTCAGTTCCCAGTGACCCTCACACTTACTTCCAATACACACACCAAATTCGAGCCAGAAAAGTCGTTGGTCTATTGTAGGAAATGCTTGATGACAAAAGTACTACAAAGAGATGGTAATGTACATTTAATATGTAAATGATCCTGTTCACTAACTTTAGAGAAGGGAAATAGCTAGCAAAACTATAAGATGTACAATAAACTTTTTTACCATTAAAAATATGCTTAGCAATATGGAAATATAGAAATAGGAGAAGGAAAGAAGAAAAGCAAAAGATAGTAAGATTCTAGTGAATCTCCTTCCCACATAGCTTGGAACGCAAAATTCACCTTCAGTTGTTCATCATGCAAAGGTTTTTTTGTTTGTTTGTTTGTTTGTTTGTTTTAAATTTATTTATCTGTCTACTAGTTCTGGAGTTATTCCTGCATCATCTGTGTTTAAGTAGATCAAAGCAAGCAGATGACCAAGAAATTAAATGAGTAACAACATGCCAAAAGTACCATTAAATTACATGAGCAATTATTCACCATTGGATATGCATGCCATTTGGCAAAAAGTTTACTATGAGAGTAAGTAAAATAATGCAAACACACAAACTGTAATATCCCATGGTTTCTCTTATATGAGGAACCCAAAATATAAATAAGGAGCAAAACAAAAGATAACAGGAAATAGGAAGTGGAGTTTTTTTAGTTGTTGTTGTTTTGATTTTTAAAAAAGAGAAGAAGATCAAGAGATGGAGTTGGGAAGGAAAGGAGAAGGGAATGAAAACAGAATTAAGATGTTTATGTCCCTCCTTCTAATTCTTGTATTCTGCATGTCCTGGTCGACTGCCACATATATGATGCCAAGGTCTGCTGCCAGCCAAAGCAGTAGCAGACTTGCTTTATTTTGGCTGTATGGGTCAAGTGGCTGGATTTCTGAGCATTCTGAACTTGTTGCTGAGGAACACATTCTCCGCTGCCATTCTGAAACATGTTGCTTTGAGGCTCTCTTCTCAAAGCAGATTCTTTCACCTTTGCAACTCTGAGGATGCAAAGGCAGGAGTGTGACTGATTCTTGGGATGTCTTCACGCCATCTTTTCAGTTGTCTTTTAAAATACTTGGCTTTTCCTTGCTAGTCTTTCCAGCAACCAATTTCTCCTCTGTCCTATCCTTGCAGGGAACAATTATTCCGGAGCTTCCTTTCTGGCTAAACTCATGTTTTGAATCATGCTTCTCGACTCTTTGCTTTTGATTCACAACATAAATCTGGCTAACAGCTTCCAGTAGAAGCGATGCCACCACCTCAACGTTAGACTGCCTTGAAATTTCTTCTGCAATATTAATTAGACTGCCACCATTATTCTTTGTCTTGTGCAAAATCTCCGAACAAAGGGACAATGGAGATAAACTTTCTGCTAAGGAATAACCCACATGGTAGGGAGTCCAACAACCAGTGCAGTCCTTCCCAAAATAAACTTCCCAAATTTGATCTTTGACAGAAGAATTTCTAACTGCTTTCTGGTCTTCTGAGATTTGACCAGAATCTCCCATCAAGTACAACTTAAGGCATTACAGCTTTACTTTTTTTGGCTGGCATTTCTTCACCTTCTTAATTCTCCCTCTTACCACAAGCCAGCTCCAAAGGCTCATAGTTAAACAGGATGGTTGGCTTTTATTTTTTTCTCTGAATCTTAACACAAGGAGGAAATAATTTGGCATATTATCCTATAAATAGCATTGTCAGATTTGAAGTGAAAGTATAGAATCCATAGCGAAAGTTGAATTTATACATAAATATTTTTGCACAAGCATATTCTAAGTTTTGCATGAAACACAATATATCCAGATAAGATTTAGTTTATGTAAAGTTTTAATGTAGCATGATATCCTTTATTTTATTGAGCACATTTATGAATAACACATCCTAAGTGTATTTAGATTCTTATATCATATTTTTATCTGTCTTAAAAATTTGTTTACAAAGGGACTAACTATATTGGCATAAGCAAAGCAGAAATTATTTTGAAGTATTTGTAGGTGAGCAGAATGAATAACATAAGGAATGTCTTGCACATCATTCTATATCATTATGTAAAACTTTTCTAGAATTGATCTAAATTTTTTCCATTAGGAGTCTATTTCTGTTTTGCTTTTTACCTGAATTCTTCTTACAGTACAAACCATCATATATAGCAGTCATCTCCTGATGAAACTGAATTTTAAAAATTCTTTTTTTGATGTCAGTTTCAGCTGACTTATACAAATGCTAAAATAGAATGAATACTGATACATTCATAGAGTGATAGTCATCTTGGTAATCCCTGGAAAACAGCCTGAAATAAGTTCAGTAACAAATAACATAATTCCTACATTCAAAGCATATGATAATTACATTGAAGCAGACAAGAGAGAGATTTTTGCGTTAGACAGTCTCACTTCCTAGGCAAATCGTGGTGCTTTGCTATCCCTTATATCAATTTTAGTGAAGATATTTCAGGGGATTTTAGGACAGCATAATGTGTTTTCCTGAAGTGGACTGCTATCTATTCTGAACATTAAAAAAAAAAAAAAAAAAAAAAAAAAGGAAGAGTGATTTACCACTGAAGGCCTTACTAAAGTAGCATATAAATAAAACTTTTAAGATTATTTGGAGACATAACTGCACTCTCATTGAGAAGAGGCCACAATATTTCAATTCTAGGAGACTGGATGTGGTGAGAGTATCGGGCAGGGCTAGTGTTAGAAGTCTGAGAAAGTTTCCCAGAATTGGTAACTATTAGTTAGCTTTCTACTGCTGGGGGGAAAATGTGGGGCAACACAATTAAAAGGGCAAAATGTTACTTTGGCTCATGGTTGCGGAGGTTTCAGTCCATGGTACCCTGACACAAAGAGAAATATCATGGTGAAAGGAACTCGCAGAGACAATATGCTTGATACGTAGCAGGAAAACATGGGGAGGAGATGTGACAAAGAGGAAAGAACCAGGGAGCAGGCATCAATCCCAAGGTCACAACTCCATGACCCACAGATACACTCAAAATTCTCCTTTTAAGCATTTGTTAAAGTCAATTGAGGCAGCAATCAAGATTAATCATTATAATCAGAAAAAATCAGAATGAGGCTGAGAAGAATGTAACACGTGTGTCTGTTTCAGTAGCTCCAATGGGAAGAATTCAGGAATACATTCTAAGGACACCTCCAAAGACACAAGGAGAGAGACAGAGAGAGAGACAGAGAGAGGGAAGGAGTCAGGGAAAGAGGGAGGGAAGGAGAGAGAGAGAGGCAGACAGACAGACAGACAGACAGACAGAGACAGAGATCCAGCCTTAAGCAAGGGCCAGAATTGTAAGAATTGGTGTCTTCACAGGACATCTTCTTACCTCTATGACCTACTTTTCTTGAATCTACAGAAACTAAACAATTTTGGGAGTAGACCAGGATGAAGGAAGAAACGCATAGAAAGGGAAATAAAGTAAAATTAAAATTAATGCACAGTCTTATCATAGTATTTCCCTAAAGTCAGATATCAATCTGAAATTATCCCAGATTGAGAATAGGAAAGGGTTACAACTTTAAATGATTTTTTCAGGCTCTGACTATGATATATAGGGAACTTTCTGTTATCTGAGTGACTACATACAGTCTACAACTTACGTAAGACATACTGTAAAAAAAGTAAGGACTGAAGGGTGATACAGTAAATAAGGAGACATTTTTGTTTAACCTCCAGAACATGGGACCAGGTAATAGATATTTTAGGAGTTGTGGATCAAGAAAAAAAATTGCCTCCATAATGTAGATTTTTACAATGATAGTTACAGCACGTGTCCTATACATTTGTACTAATAACTTCCACATGTAACAATAAAAAAGGAGTTCATGGAGCATAATACATGTGTATAAATGAGAATGAACTTCTTTTGAGTTGGATCCTTTAAAATTTTGTATTGAAGTACCCAAAGAGTGCATAAACTCCAACACTTGTAAAAATAAAAGTGTGGAAAACGAATAAAAGGCCTAAAAATACATAACTAAGGAACATATTCAGGTGGAAAAGAAACAAAAAAAATATGTTTAATCATTTAGCATTAGATATTATAACATCAAATGTAAAAACTGACAATAACAACTGCTGTCAAAGATGTAGAATTTTATTTCTCTCTCATGTATTGTTGGTAGAACTACTGTGATATATCCATTGCTGGAAATGATTTAGTGGAATTTTAGCCCTGAAGTATATCCTGTTTTACTGAGTGATCTCAAACATAGTGGTAGAATTTACTTAACTGATTTTAAAACTTAGCGTCTACAAAATGAATTGCACATGGTTTATGGCATCTTTCTAATAACTGAAATATATTAGAAATGACTGTTACAATGCACTATTATTCTGCAATAAGAAGAAATAAATTAGCTACCCACAAAAACTGAATGGATTATTTTTATATTGATAAGGAAGAGAAACTAGTTTTACACCATATAACTTAGGATTTCAATTATATGATATTGTGGAAGAAGCAAAAGTACCCCGAAGGCAAGCCATCAGTGGTTACTGACTTTCAATGGGAGTGAGTTACAGGTTAAATAAGAAAGCAGAGGAAACTTTGGTGACAAAACCATACCATGCAGTATTCTGATGGTGAACACAAGACATTAATGTCAAAACATGTAGAGCTTTATAGTACCAAGTAAATTGCATTATGTTCAAGTTCTAAAAATATGATTTAGGAGGTTGGAAGATATACTTTAATGAGAATGTGATTAAAGATGTAAATATATAACAAATGTATAGAACAACTTCACTACAAGGTAATAGGAATAAGGTACTGAACCAAGTGACTTTGGTAATTAGTTGTCTGAAAGGTAAAAGGCAGATTAAACCATATGTAAGCAATTTCCTTTAGTTGATAAATTATTTTCCATCAGAGTACTAGCAAATTAATCTGGAACCAATATACATGCCTGATATAATTGAATAATTAAGTAAACAGATGGCAGATGGTGTGAGCAATGTTTTCTCTGTTCCAGTGAGTGTTTACATAGAAGCATGATAAAGCTAGAATGTTCCATGTGGTCATTAAGTTAAAATAAAATATCAAGCAGCATAATTTATGTTTAATTTACTAAAGATGTACAATCATGTATGGAAATATTTGTAGATATTTTTACACAAAAAATAAATATGCATTCATCATGCCTTTACATGCAATGCCACCTGACAGGGTCATACCATCCCTTGAGCACATCTATCATATTGATTTGGTTTTCTAAATACCATTCTCTAATTAAAAAATGTCTCTTTAGAAAAATAATTATTTCAAGAATTGAGGCCCCGAATATACAAGATGAATCTAGCCATTTTATAATAGCAAAATTAAGGAAGTGCTTAAGAGAAAAAAAAAAAGAAACTATATTGAGGGATGGTATGTTAATTGGATAGATACAAAAGTCTACTAATAGTCAAAATTAGAATAACTGAGCACTGGATTATACCAAAAAGTAAAAATGCATCTCCACATTGTTATATCTATATCTATATCTATATCTATATCTATATCTATATCTATATCTATATCTATACCTATACCTACATCTACATCTACATCTACATCTATATCTATATCTATATCTATATCTATATCTATATCTATATCTATCTCTCTCTCTCTATATATATATATATATATATATATATATAGAGAGAGAGAGAGAGACAGACAGAGAGAGACAGAGAGAGACAGAGACAGAGAAAGAGAAAAAGAAGAGAAATATCTCTGCAGAAATGTATTTTGTCCACTAATGCTCTCAAAGAGGAAGCGCACACTTCCCCACTCCTTAGATTGGGAAGTGTATAACAATTTCCAGTAGTAAGCAAAGGAGGCAGAAAAAAGTGAGAAACCTCACAGCATGACTTCAACCAGCTGAACAAGATCCACCTTCACCATGGTGTCATATGTGATAAAAATATTTCTTTTTCTCTGTAGTCTTTCCCCAAATCCTATATCTCTTATCTAGTCATAGAAAAATCACAATTCAGCAGAAGGGAATTTAAACATACCTTTCTAATTGAACTCTTCAGAACGCATCAAAATGAGGGAGATCTGGAAGACCATCGCCACTAAGAGGTAATACGACAGTGAATGAAATCTGCTATCTTTCATGAGGACCTGAAACAAAAACAACAAAGGATATTATTTAAAGCTATTTGAAAACTGGATGCTATGTGCTTTTGCAAATAACCCTATATCAATGTGAGTTTATTAGATATCAGGACAATCTAAAGAAATGGACCATCCTAATTAAGAAATTTTCTAAACAAAGAGAACACAGGCGTATAATGCATGCGATCTGGGAGGACAGTACAAAAGTCCACCAGGTACACATATGGGCAGGATCTATGTAGCAGAAAGCTCTGTTCTTTAAGAAGTTTGACTTATTCCCACCAATAATAATGTCTTCTGTCTTCTTTATAATGGCCATGCCTCTAAAAGACTTGCAATAGGATATTTGGGACCTACAGGCTTAAATCATCCAACTAAGATCTTTGTTTTCTTTTTTAAGAATCTGGTTTAAATTCATACTGTGTTTATCAGGCCAAGTTTCTAAAAGTAGATAATTACACTCAGGCACGTGACAAAACATGTAAAAACTATTAAACAACCGCCTTGACTTTCAAACAGCTTTCCTGAATCAGAATTTTCAGGGATTCTCTGTTAAAATACTGGCTGTACATTGACATTCCCATCAAAGATTTAAACATTCATATATATTCCCCTCTTCAATAAGCTAATTTATTTGATCTAGAGTATAATCTGGGTATTGCATTTGCTATTTAAAGCTGCAAGTGTCATAATTTGCAGTTACAATTAAGAACTACTTTTTCACCATTTTTCCCCCAAATTTTCTGTCTATATTTTGGGAAGAACTGCTATTAACCAATTTTTAGATATCCTTACCTTAGCCAGATGAATTTGACTAATATACTCTGACAAGACTGTGATTTTCAAAAACTAAGTGGACTCCCTGAATTTGAGTATCAGTGTTGGAATCTAGATGACATGATTTAATCAAATATGTTTCCCATAATTAAGAAGCCAGATTCAAGTACACTGCTTCCTTTAACCCAGATCTTCCACATAACGTTTAATAAAGGTTACTGTAATGTAAGTAGTCACCCACTGTCCACCTGGAGCTTTCTAGCTCTGATTTTAAATGATTCTCTTGGTCTGCTATGCCCTCTCGGCTATTGCCTCCCACATCCGTATTTGTAGTCCACAGCTTGGTTTCCATTCATTGTTCTTGAGCAGATGAAATTTTAGAGCATTTGGGACGGAATGGTCTCCATGTCTCTGATGAAAGATAAAGCATCCCTGTGACCCTTTTTTCATTGCACTCAAGGATGTTTTCAGAAAAAAAAAAAAGATATGATGGGGATATTTAAAACTTAAGATGTGATGTAAGTTAAGTTCACTCACTCTTCTAGAAGAACTGATACTTGTAGCATCATATTACATTATACAGTGAAGGATTTCATAAGTATCAAACAGTAATAAGCATGTAGAAGAGGAATATTTTGATATTTTTGAAATTTGTATAATTTGGAAATCTCCACACTTCACGATGGAACAGTCTTGTCTCTATGTCTCTCTGAAATTAATCCTTCAGGTGTTAGAGAGCTTGTGTGAACTTGGGAGATGTCAGTAAAACTACGCAATGGATCAGAACCAAAAATTTGTGGCTCTGATATCCACATTCACTGTCAGTCAAAGGGACTGCGTAACTGAGAAGACTAGCTAAATCTATCAGCGAGGTAATCATACATTTTATTTATCACACGAATCATTCATTATTCTTTTATGTGTAGAAGGTCAAATGTTAAAAGTAATTGTTCATAGTCCATGGAAAAATTTATAATAAGTACTTAGCAGTTAGATCTGAGTTTGAATCAAGACATCCATACCAGCTAAAAGAGAGGTTCTTAATTTTTCTCCGTATATACCACGTATGTTTGTTTTTACTCCATCTCTCCTTTTCCCTCCCTCCTCTCCTTCCTTCCCTTTCTTACATACACGCACAATTGCTTACCATGAGATGTTATGGATATTCTAATTAGCTTGACTATTTCAAAATGCACATCTACTTATAATGTGAAAGCATTTCATTTTACAGCTTAAATATATAATTTATTTATGTGCTCATCATAGCTCATTAAGCTGGAACTAAAAGCCACCATTCTAGTAGCATAACATGAATGTTCTTTTTAAAACTGTAAATGATGTTTCCAGTTACTAATACTTATTACCATTCACAGTACATATTTGAGCTCCTTTATACCTAAAAGGAAATAAAACCTATTGAGATCCTAGCATATTAAGCCTTTATGCTCTAAGTATCTTTTAAAGATGATTCATATTTTGTCTGAATCCTTAAATGATACATAAGGGAGGTATTATTATGATTGTTATCTGATAAAGAAGGCAACCAGGGTCCACTGTGTCTGACTGGGGTGAACTGTGTTTGACAACCTTTCACAGCACAGCCGAGCTATGTGGGAACCTGGGGGATCTGATTCTGAAACCTCCCTCTTTTCTCCTCTGCTCCCCCATGTGTTCTGAGTACCCTGTATATTTTGATATAAATTTTTAAATACACATCATTTATCTTCAACACTATGCAACTACTCTGATTCACAGATGACTTTGTTTCTTCATTTATTGTCACTTAACATCCAATATATAAAGTCCTTTTAAAAGTAAGCTTTTAAAGACAATAAAATAAGTAATATAGTATGAAAAAAGTTACCAATTTGGATTCAGAGGTAGAAAAATTAATGCTGTTTAAAAAAATAGTTAGTGGTCCACCAGTGAGATATTTGGCCATTCATCCCATATTTAATGAGGTATATTGCTATTCTCTGGATCACTAGACAAGATACCATGATACCCATATTTTTTTTTAAATAAACAGAATTAACTCTACCCCTGGCACTTGCAGAGGTGACCATCAAATTTACAACTTTTGACTCGTGACTTAATTACAAAATAAATAAGTACATTTGACATATCTGCTAAGGCAAATTTCATTAAAGATGTACTATAGATCACTCTGCATACATATTTTCCCTTCTAAGAAATTTTGCCGGATCTGCATCCAAAACTAGAAGGGGAAAAATACCCAGAGAATTTATCAGTCTAGTATTTGTTAATTATTATTAAATATTCACCCTGCCAAAGCCTGAAATTTTATTCTCTGTTGTTTAATCTATTCATTTATTCAAGGAACATTTTAAGCATGGAGTAGGGAATAGAGGTGACATTGTCAGATGTAGTTTTTGAAAGTATGACAGGGAAGTGAATAAGACAGACAACTGATATTTAGACTTTGTTCAGCAAGGAATAGGCCATCATTATTGTTAAGCACCAAAGTTTTAAGTTGAAAACTAGTTTAGTTCTCCACTTCCCAGGACAAAATTTTGGGAAACAGAAAAAAATCTCAAAACAAATCTGGTGCAAATCATGATGTACACATGGTATAAACTTTTGGGAAACTCTTTTTTTTTTTTTTTTCATCTAATATGTAGTGACTAACTTTCCAAAAAATTATAAATAATTTTGAGTTCAGCATGGCATTTTAAGTAAAAAAAAAAAAATATATATATATATATATATATATATATATATATATATATATATGTGTGTGTGTGTGTGTGTGTGTGTACTATACATAAGACAACATATATACTATATAAATATGTACTATATATTATATAAAATATGTACTACATATGACAACATATATATATATGTAGATATATTAAATATGTACTATACACACACAGATTTTAATCAGTATGTGCTTTTCAGCACATTTCAAGATACTGCAGTGCATCCCCATAGGGAGTTCTCTTTACACATGATGCCTGCTTCTTCAACAGCTATGTGGTATTGTTCCATCTAGGCAAACAGCGCAAAAATAAAAGGGACAAATGTAAGGATACATTTATTTCATTATTATATATTGTCTAGGTGTTTGTGCATTGAAGAATATCACACGGAAGAATTGGTTATGCCTAAAATGGTAAAATAATTTCACAATCCATAATCAAGAGTTAAAGGAGGAGGCAACTTATGTGACATTTGCTATGTCCTCAAATTTTGGTATTACCTTTCATTATAATTACACATGTAATGATAGATATGCATTAAGAATACTAACATTTAAAATATAGCATATACATAATAAAACTTTTGTCCTGGATTTCAGTGGATCACAGCTCTTGTACTATATGATGAATTCGTACTTTCAGAAATCTGGAACCTCTTTGTCAAGTTTTTTTTCTCATTAGCTATCTTATGAGACACTCTAAATTAAAACACTAACAAGTTTATTATCTATTGAAGTTATTCTAAAAACTATTGTTAAGGAACATTGCTTAGATATTCATTTTCTTATATATAATAAAGATACTCAATAAATACACTTATCTAAATAAAAGTGCATTATGCCTAAATCTCAAGTCATCAAGTCACTTCTTGAATTTTTAAAGAATACTATCAAGATTATTAAATATTTAGTTGACATCGATTATTCAAAAACAAGATTTGTAGATAATATAGTTTAGTAAGAAATATAAATATATTCTATTTCACATATAATATTCTCAGTCACCCTATGAGTGCTTACTTATATTACTGTTGAAGGAACTGAAAATTAAGTAGTTAAGATTCTGACCAAAGTCAAGTAACTGAGTAATAGCTATTAGTAAATTCTTATTAAATCTCTGTAAGTAAGGACTTTAATGATACACAGAAGTGCCTATACTAACCAGTTTCTGGTGAGAATTTTAATGGCAGATGAAAGGCAGAGAAGATTTTGTGAAAATAAATGCCTTTTAACCTTCTTTAGAACTAAGGCAGGTATAGCATCAGACTGGTTAGGACTATATTATTACCAATCCCAATTTTGAGTCTGCTAAGTGGTCTCTTACATGTGAAGAGTACTTTTCATTGAGCACTATGATATTATTTTAAAGATGTATTTGCAGAGTTAAATTCACAAAATCCTATGAAACATCATGAATCCCTCCCCACCACTTATTTTTTTTTTATTTAAAAGAACAAAACAAAACAGTAAAATGGTACAAGAAATACAGAATTTCAAAAAAATAAACAGTAAGCAATCACTAGTTAATAGATTACATATTTTCATCTTAGAAATAGTTGATCAAGTTACAAAATTAAGTATACAAATTGGACATTCAAACATTGAGACTGCAAACAGTTTTGTTCAGTGATCAAAACTTAGTAATATGGTCATCTATCTTACACACCTAAACACAGTTGCAGTTGTGTTCTTTAGAGCACTCTCTTTTCCTATCTTTTTTACAATAACATTTACACATTTTGGACCCATCACTTATTTATGTAACACAGTCAACAGATGCAAATGCTAAGAATGTGAATCGTATTTTGTTATTTAATGATTTTGCTTCATTATCACAAGCCATGTTTAAATTATCAGAAACTTTCTTTAATTCCTTCAATGGTCCCGTCTCTTAGAAAAGTTCTCTAATCTGCTTTCCTGCTCTCAAATTCATTCATGTAATTATTTTTATCATTTATTAGAACTCAGCTATTTTTTCACTTACTTGAGGAATCTATTATTTCTCTATGCTAAGAAAAGTCCTGTAGCTATCCTGTAGTTTAGCTATATACGTTCTTCACAGGTATAATTAGAATTCTGAGAGCTTAAGAAATTTACTAAAGAAAATTCAGAACTAATTGGCTATTTTATTAACATTTTATTTTTCTTTAAATATATTCCCTGGAATGTGAAAACTAGGTCTTAAAATTTGTTTATAAACTAGGGGTCCACGGTCAGAAGCACCCAGAATGTTTACTTGGCAGACATCTCAATATTAATACATTGTAATTAGTTTCCTGCTAGGTAAGTAACTGAACACTCTTCATAACAGTAATTATTTTCTTTCTTGTATTTCAAAAGATTTGTCACGTCTACAGTCTACTTTCCTGAAGGACAGTTATCAAATGGAAATATGTGGTATGTTCTGCCATTTTTGATAGGACCCTAATGGGATACACTTATTAATCTTTCTTTTTGTCTAGTTTGTTTATTTACTGCTTATTTTTGTATAATTCTCTTTGTATTTGGACTTGCAAGTCCTGATAGGCATTGGAATAATAAACTGTAAACCTTAAAACTGCAAAAATGAGTTTCATATCTACTGCTAATGTCTACCAACCACTGTTCCTTAAATTTGAGTTTCTCTGTGAGTCACAAGGGATCTTTTTAAACTATCGTTTCTAAATTGATAGGTGTGAAGAAAGGTTTGGAACATCTAGACTTGTAATAAGCTCTCAAGTCATGCTGACATTATCGACGCATGGATGACACACTGACTAAAAAGGCAGAATTAGAATCCCTGAGTGAAAAGGAAGCTATACACAATCACCCAGTGAAAATCTTAATCCTAGTATGAGGCAAAATAGTGAGTTGGATATGAGACTCAGTGTCCTAACTCTGGGAAATAACGTTGAAGGACACAAGTACAAGGCTGAACTCAATGAAAGAATTCTGAAGGAAAGAAAAAAGAGGGACAGAATGGAGAGGAGGAGGTGAAGGAGGGAGGCAACTGCCCGCTAAGGCATGGATGGTAGATTCAGCCTGGTACACAGATGTAAACCTTGCATGAAAATATACTGGTGCCAGTAAGAAATTTTGGAATTATGGCTAGTTTGAAAATGATTCTGCCTCTCCAGGAGCAGAAAACATCTTTCCATGTTCTCATCCCCTGCTTAGTCTCCTTTTTCAGAGTATATATTTTTCATTGTAGAGATCTTTCATTTCCTTAGGTTAATTGCTAGGTGTTTTTTTTTTTCTTCTAGCTTCTGTGAATAGTATTATTTTAATAATTCTCATCTCACTCACTGCTGTACAAATGCTGATAATCTTTGTCTTTTAATCTTGTGGCCTGCTACATTACTGGAATTCATTATTAATGCTGAGATTTTTGGTACAGTTTTGGGTTTTGTAGAGTATCATCTCATCTTCAAAGAATGCCAATTGGGATTCTTCCTTTGCTATATATGTCCCTTTTGTTTGTTTGTTTTCTGGTCTAATTTTTCTAACTAATGTTTCCAGTACTATTCTGAATAGGAGAGCTGGTAGTGAACATCCCTGTCTTGTTCCCTTCTTTAGGTGGATGCTTTTAGTTTTTCCCTAGTCAATATGCTGATGGCTATTGATTTAACATACATTTTTATCATATTCAGGTGCTCCTTCTATATCTGTTGTTCTTCAGAGTGTTTAATGAAAAGCAATTTTGGATTTTGCCAAAAGCCTTTGCTGCATTTGTTGATAAAACTGTGTATTTTTAATTTTTCTTTGTTTATATATTGTATTACATGTATTAAATTATGTATGCTGAACCATTCTTACATCTCTGGGATTAAACCTACTTAATCATAATGTGATATTTTTGATAATGCACTAATTCTATTTGTTAACTTCTAGTTGAGGACTTTTGCATCTGTGTTCATCAAGAAGATTAGTCTATAATTTACCTTTGTAATCAGATCTTTATCCAGTTTTTGGATGAGAGTGACACTGACTTCCAGAAACAAGTTTGGGAGTAGCCCATCCCTTTCAATTTCTTTGAAAAGCTTGAGAAGTACTAGCAATATAACATCATTAAAAATTTTGTATAATCCAGTAGTGAATCCACCAGGTGCTGGGCTTTTTTAGTTGGAAATTTTTTATTACTATGTTAACTTCATTGCATGTTATTGGGTTGTCAAGTATATTTGTGTTCCCAGCTTATTTTGTTAGTTTCTGTGTGTCTAGAAATCTGTCAATTTCTTCAAAATCTGCTCATTTGTTAGAATATCAAATTTTGATATGGAGCTGTCTGCTGGATTTCTACAGTGTCTGTGGTGATTTCACCTTTTCATTTTAATTACATTAATGCAAGTCTTTGGTAAGTCTGAAGAGAGACATATCTATTATATTCATTCTTTCCAACCAACTCTTTCATCCATTGAAATTTGCTGGGGTTTTTTTTGTCTGATTATATGAATTTCTTCTGTCATTTTAACAATTTCCAACCTTAGTTTTTTGTTTGGGGCTGGTTTGTTGTTGCTTGTAAAGTATCTTAACATTTCTCATAAGGTCGTCTATAAGTTTGCTCTGTTTTCCTAATGTGAGCATTGACTGTGATGAATTGTCCTCTTAGAATTGATTTCATAGTGTCCCACAAGTTTTAATAAATTGCAATGTCAATTGTCATTGACTTCCATACATTTTTGAATTTCTTCTGTGACCAATTGGTTGTTTAGGAGTATATTATAAATTTTCCTGAAGGATTTTGTCTTTTCCAAAATTTC
Organism: Cavia porcellus; assembly: GCF_034190915.1. Classification (NCBI taxonomy): domain Eukaryota; kingdom Metazoa; phylum Chordata; class Mammalia; order Rodentia; family Caviidae; genus Cavia; species Cavia porcellus. The sequence goes on from NW_026947501.1 coordinate 34,691,608, forward strand.
TTTTGTCATTGGTTTCTATTCTCATGGCCCAGTGGTTTGATAGTATCCATGTGGTAATTCCTTTTATATTTATTAAAAGAAATCTTGTGGACTCGTATGAGATCAACTTTGGGTAAGTATTAAATACAACTGAAAAAAATTCATACGACAATGCAGTGGAGTGGAATACTCTATATATCCATTAAGTCCATATGATCAACCATGTGGTCTGGCTATGAAATTTCTTTATGATGTTTATTGTTTAATTGGCCAATTTCTTTTCAAAAGTATGTATCAATCCCCAGCTATGGTTGCATTTGTGTTTATTTGATTAATTAATTTCAGCAGTTTTTGGTTCATGAAGAGAGGGTTCAGTTAATCAATAAATATAAACTTATCAATGTTATCTCTTTTTTTAATTCCCATAACTAGTATAGAGTGACATTCTTTGTCTCTTCTAATTAATTTGAACTTGAAGTTTACCACCTCTGATGTTAGAACTGTTACCCTTCTTAGTTTTGGGAGTCCTGGTGCATGAAATCTTGTTTTCTATTCTTTCACCTTTAGTCTATGAGTAGCTTTTCAGATTGGATGAGTTCCTGGAGTCCAAGACGCTGTTGGGTTTTGATTCATCTTGATCCAGTCTGCCAGTTTCTGTCTTTTAATTGGACAGTTGATATCATTAACCATGAGACATATTACTGAAATGTGTTGGTTGTTTACGATCATTCTTTGTACTTTCTAGACATTAGTCCACTTTTAAATTCTTACAGTTATTTCTCTTGTTTAGAAAAATTTTTCCTACATGTATGTCTTCAAGTGTTTTACTTATTTTATCTAAAATAACAGCAAGATGTTAAAAATGCTATGATATGAGACTAAAAGATTCTGAACAGGAAAAGAAGCAAGCAGAAGTGTAAGAATGCAGCCTCCAGAATGGGAAAACATTTTGTTAGCTATTTCTTACAGAGAACTAATATCTAGAATGTGCAAAGAACTCAAAAATATAAATAAATAAAACCAACTAAAATTAAAGATCCCTCCAAGACATGGGCAAGTAAAAAGAACTGATACTTCATAGAGCTTCCTTTGATCATCAAATATATGAAAAATGCTCAACATATCTGACCATTAAGAAATGTGAATTAAATCTGCTAAGTTTGTATCTTACTTCAGAAACAATGGCAATCATTAAGAAATCAAATAATAACAAATGTTGGCAAAGCTGAAAAAGGAGCCCTCCTTCATTGTTGGTGGAAATGTAAAACTAGAACATCCATTATAAAAATCAATATGAGGATTTCTCAAATAACTGAAAGGAGAAACTCCATATAATCCAGAGATCTTCCTGCTAGTTACTTTTCCCCAAAGTGTTTAAGATAGCATAGTACAGCAATACATGCACAGAAATGTTTATAGCATGACAGTCTGTAATAACTAAATCCTAGAAACAGCCTGTATATACACTACCACATGATTGGATAAAAAAAGTGATGTCTGTGAATGATGAAATACTATTTTACTACAAAGAATGACACATTTGTAGAGAAATGAACGCATCTGGAAAATAATGTTAAGTGAAATAAATCAGACACAACAAGCTTACATGTCGTTTGATTGAGGCAAAGCACAAACAAAGAGAATAAAAAAGTATGGCTATAAGGAGACTAGGAGATGAATCTCTTGGAATAGAGAAGTGATCCAATGGAAAACATACAAGGGATGAGGAAAAAAGGAAGGGAATATAAAGATACGCCAGTTAGAAGGTTCAATTAATGCAAACATTGTATGCCATAATATTAGCTAAGAGTAATGATATCAACAGGAATGAAAATGAGATAGAAGTTTTAGAGGAAAAATGAGAAAGAAGGAGAGAATGGTTTAAGAAAAATAAGAAAAGAAAAATATCTGGGATATACTTATAACAAATCTACAAGATGATTCTAAACTGCCTGAATTTCAAACATATATTAATATAAAAAATAAAAAAGAAAGAAGTTGTACTTCATGAGATAAATAATTGCATAGGGCCCTAAATAGCACAAATAGTTTCATTGATAAGGCAATCTAGAAAACATACTTAAATTTTCTGACTAATTGTTATATAACATGGAAGTATTTTTTGATTGTCAATTTAAAGTAATTTGGAGTAAGTTAATAGCAGTGCAGTTTAGCCTTCAGATTCTGAAGAACTGTTGTAAACTTCTTACCTTAGTGGTGGTTGCACTCTGTAACTTGTCATGAAATGCAATAGATGTTTGTGTATTAAGGTGTATTAAGGTGTTTGTGTATCATGGAAAAATATTCCATGATACATAGAATTCAGGATTTGGCTGTTTATCTTACTGTTTTCCAAGATGAGAAGATACTTTTTCATAATTAGTGATCAATAAACTTTTGCTGAAAGAACACGTTAATAAATAAATAATTTTTCCATCATCGTTTGGTTTTAAGAATTCTTTGTTTCCAATTACATAGAGTTCTTTGATATTCCATAAGAGAGCTAATACAGCTCACTACATGTTTCCAGCTACTACATGACTCCCAAAGACAGCATGAAATAACACTTAGACAAATAGAAATTACCAAATGCTGGATCAATTTCCCATTTCGACTTTCACCACCATAGTTATCTTCAAAAGTTTAATCAGTTTATTTACAATTTTTCTTCCAGTCTGATAGAAAACATGATTTTTCTTTTGCTTGTTTGTTTTTATCCTGGTCTATAAAACACATTTAAAGCTAATCAGCTGCTCTTATGAAAATCCTGAAAGTAGGAATAACTCATGAGTTAAATTATATTGCAGAATATCCACAGGTTTTAAAATGATCAAAATCCACATTTCAAGACCAGATCTGAGAGTACTATCTGCTTTTTTTCTCCTTATGCAAATGACTAATTAATTTTATTTCAAAGAGTCCCTTCTAAGAGATAGCTGAGAAAGTGTGAAGATTTCCATGTGAGCCAATTGAAGGAGAACTTTTTAAAAAGCTGATATAATTACATCAATAGCCAAGTTTTAAAAGACTCATTCAGGATAAAAGTTATAGTGTTAACTCCCTTATTAAGGTTGAATTACATGTATAATCAGTAAAATCCTTGAATGGAGGTAGCTAATATTTCCTCAGTTAACTCTAATTTTTCAGTAGTTTGTCTCCCAAGTGCCACGTAAGTGCTAAGTATGTGTGTAGATGTTTCTGGAGTTGTGACTTTCAGGTAATGTGAATGTAATGAACCAATTAAAAAAAAAAAAAAAAAAAAAAAAAAAAAACTATAGGTGAAATAGAACAAAGACCCAAAAAAACATTACACGTGGAGGACTAAAAACACTATGTTAAAATATATTAGATTTTTTAAGTGTCAAAGAACAGACATAAAGTAAGAGTGATATGTAAAAATAATATATGCTTTAAGTTTGTTTTCAGGTATTTTGTTGCCAGTCTCCTTCTAGGATATTCAAGTTCTTTGGGTAGGCACTTAATGAATCTCTTCACAGAACTCAAGCCAAACTTCCCAACATGGCTATTTATTCAATGATCACTCATTTTCCAGCTTCTCAATTTCACTGTCTCAATTTCAATGTTATCATTGTTGTGGAAATGGTCTTAAGGCAGAAATCTGTCATTCAATGAAGACAATTCAACCCTCTGAAACCTTTACAGGGAGTAGTAGTAGCACTCAAGAATGTAATTTCCAAAATGACATCCAGAAATTGTTCATTTATCTCACATGGAAAGTCATTTCTCTGAAAGTGGTTATGTCATCATTGCCTCATGACAGGGACCAAGGAAGGTGATGTTAACGGGTTGAGGTCACTTTCCAAGTCTGCTCACAGTGGCTGACCACAGTGAGACTCATTCCAGTGACTAAATCTTCAAACAGTAAAATAAAGACATTGTCTTAGTTACTTTTATGGGTTGCTGAGACAAAATACCTGATGCCCAAAGTTGGGAAAGGAAAGGTTTATTTCTTACAGTTTTTGGAGGTTTCAGTCCATACTCAGTTGGCTCCAAGGCAGGGAGTCATGGTGGGGCTGCAGTTCACAGAAGCTGAAAACAACAATATGGAAACCAGCAAGAAAGAGACATACTTTCTTTCTGCCACTACATCACATCTTGGCTCCAACCCTAGACCAGTGTAGCCCTCACACCCCTAATCCAAGCTCTAGACAATGAACCAATCACAAATGCACAATGCAAATGCATGAGGCCTGGGGGCCACCAACATAAACCATGACAGACATCAACATCTATCAGGTAAAATTTATTAAATCAGTCAAATTTCCTACATACATTTCTTTAATAGCAAATTTGCTGTTTTCAGTATTCATATAAACTGCCATGAGTTATCACATAAATATTGAAAGAATGATTTGTTCATTAAATCACTTACTCCTTATCGAATTTATAAAGCTAGTGTTGCATCCAATACAAAAGGAGAAAGTTATGAATCATTAATAAGATTTTTTTAGGGTCAAGAACTGAAATATTTGAAGGAATATTTAGAAAGAAATAGAAAATAATTTCTTTGAAACTAGTTATAAGTTAGAGAAAAATATAGCCAATAATTTTTGAATCTATGCTTAAAGGCATATTTGGGGAAATCAAGTTATAAGATAGAAAATGGTGAGGTAATTGAGAGAGGAGACAATGGCATTTGTCAAAGTCTCTAAATCTCCTAGAGAGAGAGACAGAGGAAAGACCACTGTTTGTCTGGATTGGCATCTTCAGCTCTGTCTACTGAGAAGCACGAGCAGTGTAAATAAACGTGGAAGAGAAAAGGCTGCCTGTTTAGAACTTAGACAAAATTTACTAAGTCTATACAATTGGCCATTGGAGAAAGTTATTTACAAAATAAGACTTCAATTTCTGTATGCCTTCAATAGTGATAAATCTTTAAAAGGATTAAAAAAAGTAATAGCTATTGAACTCTGTGTCCAAAGTAGGTATCAGACAAGTATTCGAACTTTCCCACTTTTCTTTAATACAGAAGCACTGATATTACCTAATTCAAAGGCAACAATAACTACAAAGTCTGCAATATTCCTATTATTTTTAGTACTAGAAATCAAACAATTTACTGAATTCTGTCCTGGTTTCACCAAGGAGATACTTTGTATCCTTCTAACTTAATAGCAATTTACATTTTTTGAACCCAGCCTTTTATATTTCCTGCCTTTGTTTTGGGAGATCAGTGATATAATAAGACATATTAAGCCCTGAGGCGAAAAAAAATCACTCATTCAGATTATGTCTCTGTTTTAAAATTTGATTCCTTGTTCAGTATTATTTTTGCAATAATTTTGATTTTTAAAATATACATATTTATTTTGATTATGTAATTTCTAGCATCTACTTAAACTATGTGCCTTATGCAAGTATTTCAGCAGCTTTACCCTAGTCTTGTCTCTGTCATCTCCCTAGGAGATGCTTTTAGAATGAGATTCAGAAACTTATTTCTATGCTACTTTTTAAGAAATTTAAGGGTAAGCCAGACATGGTGGCAGAGACCTGTAATTTCAGCACTCAAGAGGCTAAAGCTTGAGGCTTGAGGCTAAAGCAAAAGGCTAAGGCATGAGTTCCAGATCACCCTGAGCTACATAGTTTAGGATCAGCTTGAACTGCATAGTGAGAAAAAAAATTCAAGGTGAGTGTCATCACAATACATTCAACTGAACTACAGACAAGGAATAGGACACCCACAGACTGGGAGCTGGGATAGTGTCATGGTTGATGTGTCAGTAGCCCCCAAACCTCATACAATTATGGATTTGAGCAAATCTAGCATTTCTGATTGGTTCATTGTCTAGCTCTTGGATTGGTGGTGTGAGTGCTACACTTGCTCAAGGGGTACAGTGTAGTGGCAGGAAGAAGATGTGTTTAGGTCTTTTGCTTTTGCTTTGGCTGTTTGCAGCAGTCATGAAGGGCTGCCACGCTGCCTTGAAGCCAACTGAGTATGGACAGAAACCTCCCAAAACTAAAAAATAAACCTCTTTTCCATTAACTTTGGGGATCAGATATATTGTCTCAACAACCAGTAAAAATTAACAAAGACAGATAGTTTATTCTGACAAAGGAAATTGTATGCTCTGAGTGCTTTCCCTCAGCTGTCATTGCTATAAATGGGATCTTCACTGGCCTGTTTGCAGGGATTAAAGGATGCTTCATTTGTGTGGCATGAAGTTGGTGCAACTGGAATCTAGGTTCTTTTTTTTTTTTTGTTCCTCAATAGTGGTTCTACTGCTTTCTGTTTTTCTAATGACAGATTATTAGTTATTGAGGCCTTAGACACCATAGCACTGGAATATATGTTTGAATTGTTCTCAGACTTGTATAAGTAAAGTTTGTGAAGCCAAATTTATAATTAATGTTTTTTCAGATGGGAAATCTGAAGCTTATAAATATCAATCAATTTATTTAACATTTTTTATTTGAACTTTGTTTCAAGTATGCCCTTCTCAAGGAAGAGTAAAGAGGAAACACAAACCAGATTAGATTTGGATCTGGGGGCCGAGTATTTAGCTCAGTGGCATAAGTGCCTTCCCTGGCAAGCACTACATTGTGAGTTTGATCACTAGTACCAAAAAAAAAAAAAAAAAAAAAAAAAACAATTTGGATTTGAACTCTGAAATTATATTAGGGTTACACCATAATTACCATAGCCATAGATGAGAGATATGTATAATCAATATACTAGTAGAAGCAACATCCTGATTGGAAATAAAGCAATAACGTCATATATAAAATAAATCATCATTAAGTCCTAAAAATAAAGAAATAGAAATATATGAAATCCATTCATTGTTGTAAAGGAGAAAAAATGTCCAGACACTGGGGAAATCTCAACAGCTCAGATTGCCAGAGTTTGGGATATGTAGTACTATGATTAGTCTAGAAAAGCAAGCTATATTCTAGAAATCAGATAAATTTGATAAGCACAATGCTGACTAAAAGCCAAATGGGGATAAAGGCATGATTATGAGAGATAAATAAACTAACTGTCCTGGTTTATCCTCACCTGAGAAGGTTTCTCCCAGTTAAGCCATTTGGGATTAACACTAAGACATTTCAGAAAAACAGGAACAATCCCAGGGAATCCATGATTTTGGTTACTATAGAGTGAATTGAAGATCCAGTCTTAGCAATAAATACTCAGATTCACTAAACTCAGTCAAGAAGGCAAAGGCAAGAGATGGATGTTGTAATTTTAGAATGCAAGTTAGGCAAGTGAGGCAGTGAGATGGGCTAAATTCAAAGATGAAATATAGGCATGAGATGTGAAAGACTCAGTCATTCAAAAGACATTAGACTATGAAAGTAGACAATATACATGCAGAGCAGCATACAGTAAATGGTAATAAATTCCATAACTGAGAAATAGTTACAGAGAATTAGTGGATTGAGCTTTACCATTTGTAGTGAGATAAGACAGGTGGCATTAAAACTAAGACTTTAAACACAACTGGATAGTCATTGAGTAGACTTGAAATAAAGCAGAAAGATAGATATCAGATGATGCAGGTGACACACAGGGTGAACACATTATATTCCAGTTATGTCTGTCCATTTGAATATAATTTGAAGATAAAATAGAGTTGTAAGAGATAGCTTCTGAATTAACATTGGGATTGGTTCCTGAGGTCAATCTGATATCAGTGAACCAACTATGACTTTGATCACAGAATGACCTATGTTTTGAAGGAATTACAGATGATGGTGAGCAGAGAGTCACTATCAGGTATGAAAATAACTGCAGAGAACCCAGAGAAGGCAACCCTTTAGGGAATGAGAGGGAGATGGAAAGAAAGAAGTAGGTACAATTTTAGATTTTAAAGCAGTGTAGAAAAATGGGATGAACTCAGGTTTTTCTTTTTCTTTTTTTTTTTTTTTAATTTTTAAAACTAATCTCTCGCTATGTAGCTCAGCCTGGACTTCAACTCATATATATATATATATATATATATATATATATATATATATATCCCCAACTAGCTTCAAACTCATACTATGTGGATTGCTTATTGTAATCCTCATAACTCAGACTCCTAAGTGCTAGGATGACAGTTATGCATTACCATACCTGGTAATCACAGATTTTCAACATGTACAACAAGCTCCAGGAATTTCTCTAATCTTAGGTCAATTAATCAATGAGCTATGTGAATTTAGGAAGTAATTTTAATTTTTCCAATCCTTAGGTTCTCAAATACAAAATAAGGACAGTATTATACATATCAGAGAACTAATGTAAATTATAGCTTTCAACAGCAGAATAAAGTTCATATTTCAATGCTCAGTGCTTAGACATGTAGTGAATGATGATTCTAGTATGATAAATCAACAGAAATTAGCCACTGATTACAGATTCCCATGGTTAAGCAGTGAAGTATCAAAAATGCCATCCCAATTTTTAGTAAAGTGCTACAGGGCTTCACTAAAAGGTCATTATATAGGTACAGGTGTTCTACCTTTGAGGATATAACAATTAAAAACAGCAAGTTAAATGATTTGTTTGATGAAATTCTTAAAAAAATATATACTGGAATTGTATTTGGAGTATTCCAATCTGCTCTATTACAGGATAAATGCTCTGATCTGTAATGAAACTCCATGAATTGTCTTCTTTCATGAGATTCATGAACTGACTATTCTGACTACTTAGAAATCCTGATGACTGGAATTTGCATGTTAAGTTGTAAAGTGGGACCTAGATTTTTCCAAGAGCAGCCACCTGGCACCAAGTTGTAAAAATGTCTTGGATGATGACAATTTAGAAGACTTAATGAACCAGGTTAAGTGGAAAATAAACTTAAATGAGTGTAGAACCATTCCCAAGTAAAAGAGTTCATTTTGCATGCCACATTGGCCCACTCTGAAGATGATTTAAAGAAGAAAAAAGGCAAATTGAGAGCAGTCTATACTCTCTCTGCAGCCTACAGTGAGATTTGAGAATATCAGTGCTCACTTTGGAATTTCCATAATGACTAGAGAATATAAGTCCATATGGCTAGGGATTGCCCCTCAGCCAATAACTCTTAGAAGGAAATTGTAAGTGCACTAAGGGGCATCGTTAACAATGATATTCTCTTAACCTTACAGCAGTGTATTTAAGTTTATGGAAGTAATATTGACATTTACAGACCTTTGGGGAAAGTACTGAATGTGGGTTTAATCGTCATGGTTAGATGTGTGAGTGTCCAGGCTGGCAAACTGTTTTTGAATGTGTACTTCATTCAAGTTCAACAGGAGTTGGATAAACAGACCTGCCTGGAACATTCATGCCCTTTTGTCCATTTATCTATGCGAGAAGAAAATAAAGGGTGAATTGTAAGAATTCATATCAATGTGAATACATCATGAAAAACAAATTATTGCTGGGTAGCATAAAATCAATTGTGCTTTGTTAGGGAATGTTAAATTCACAAAAACAATTGTGAAGACATCCACAGCACTGTAGGCACTTATTGGCTAGAACAACTCGAGCTAACACACTTTATAAAAGATAGTTATGATTCAATCATTTGCTGTAAGTAACATTCACTTCCATCCCCCTGTGTGTGAAAGCAAGTTGCCTTAGCAACACAGGTGCCAGATGACTTACCCTGCATATTGTGTTTGCCTATTCCTCTGTGTTGATTTGCTTTCCAATATATAAGGTTAAGAAAAAGTGGTTTAAATAATGCTTTGGGGACATTGGTTCAAAGAATGTTTTAGGAAAGGGAAAATTTTCACTAATGCTCTCCCATCTATCATGCATTTGATTATGTTTTTCAGTCAGCTGGGAGAATCTTCTTCACTTCATCTCTTAAACAATCATCAAAATTTTATGTTACCTGAGTCAACTGACTTCTTGGTGAAGTTTCCCTGATATAATATTAACTCAAGTATCTTTTGCCTGGAAGTATGTTTTTTAACAACTCTTATATAGATCATTCCATGGTCTCCTTTTCCTATGGTTGTCTGAGTGATGATGCTGCATTCATTCTCAGGACTGTGAGAGAAATAAACACAGTCTATAAAGAGAACAGAGTAACACTTGACTCAATAGATTTAAAATTTGCACTTTACCTTAAAGAAAGAAATGATAGTCCAAGTAAAAACAACGTATAATTTTATAGGAGTACTGATCATTTATAAGAGTAAACAATGATTGTTTGCATAATTTCTCTTACAGACAAAAATTGGATCTAATCATTTGAATATATTTTTTTCCAAGAAAAAGGTTATGGCAAATTGGTTTTACCCTTGCTTGCTGTCTGCGTAGACTGAAATGATTGGATAATTTTTAGTCCATTGACATATTTTATAGAATTTACTCCTAACAAAGACGTGGGATAGATGATTCTTTTGTGGTCTGACTTGTCTCCTTCCTATGATTGCTTCTCCCCAAAAAACCCCAGTAATTATTTCAGAATTTCTTAGCATGACAATTTCCTATGTATTTTTGTATACCAACAATGCATACTGATTAGCTCTTTCACCTCCAATGCTTGCCTAGTGGAAGTGCTATCCTCAGAGAGCAATTAATTTCTATCATAGCTGTATGTCTTTTGCTGCTCATACTTAGTGCATTGCATTTCATATATTAAAGTTTTATATTTAATAAATTGATTTTGGAGACTCTGAGATGATATGGAGGGTTTGTGAACAGGAATATTTGTGTGTACTCCAGATTATGCAGGAAAATTAGACTTCATCTCCAAGTTTTGATTTTTATGGTTAATCTCCTTTTGACTATGAAGAAATACTGGTTCTTTAAAGCAAACTTTTTCTAAGGAAAAGAAATGGATTAATCTTTGGATTTTTTTTCCACTTTAAAAAGAATCGCTTTCATTTACATGAAACATATGAACCACATAATATGTTACTCTTCCCTAGTGATTACACAATTCTTGGGGGATTATTGTGTCACATAGTTCATTTATTATTTAAGACTGTCTGTGACAAGATTTTTTTCCCCTTTACTCACTCATCAATGAAGTTGTGTGGTGTGCAGACATGTTAATACTGATCTAGGTCCCACAGCTTCACAAGGACCTTTGAGATTCATAAACATTATGTAGATCTTCTCTAGTGATATGCATGGAGTAACACAAACACTTTGGATAAACCAACATATAAAATAGAATGTTTTACAAAAATCAGTTTTTCAATACAAAACATGAAATGAAGTGAGGGTAGAGACATGCTACACCTTAAGTATCACCGAATTCTGAAGTTTAAACTCCTACCATTTTGCAAAGTAGGTCCACAATAGTCTTTTTTGATTTAAGAGATATCACCGAAATAGTTAATAGAATTTTCTTCTACAAACTTTATAGATGCCTTTATGCTTTGCTTTTCTTTTGAATCCTGATGACTATGAATCTTAAATCAATGGAAGTATAACATATCTCACTGTACTCACAGACCAATATGTATAGTTCTGTGTTTGCAATTGCAAATATTATATCACTGCTCTGCTTCCAAGAGTACAATGATGCTATAACGTTAGTATTACAATGTCTTCATTAATATTCATGTTTCTAAGAATGCCGGAGGTATCATTGGTCAGCAGAAGTATTAGATATAGTGCTGAAACATCTCATATTAGAAATCATCTGAGCACTATCTTCTTCCTTTCCCATCTTCTTGTGAAATTTTTGCTTGATGAAGTAGCTAGTGTATCTTTAATCTTTTTACCACTTACTAAACCTCTATGTTAAAGTGTCCTTATCCTTAAAAAGGGATTATGAAAGCTTTTACTTTAACAGTTATTATTAAGAAATTATGGTATTGAACATATATAAATAATCTCTCATATGAGGAATGCTCAAAATCTATTAACCTCTATTAATATCATTAATATTTCTTGTGAAAATGTGGAAAAAGGTCTCCAGACTGATAACAGTAGGCTGACAGGCATTAACATTTTGCTTGAGTTCAAAAATATGCATTGTTTTTGGCTTACCCTATAGTTCTTAAAACACATTTCTATTTGAGAATGTGCTGTATCATTTCTTTTATGAATAAGTACATTCAGGCAAAATTATTGAATATAAATAATATGTGAAATTAAATTTTGCATTATGTACAAAAATAGTCTTTGAAGTAGAGTAGAGGAAAGACTTAAAGTGGGGTTAAGCGGGAAGCTGTGTGCTTCTGACTCGGTATCTTCTTATTGTATGTCATTCTCCTCTGATGCCACAACTCTGTCACTATTAATCATGCTGTTCTCATGTTCTTCCCATTATCTTATGCATTATTTTCTCCAAGAAACCACCCCAACTCTGACTTTTAATCGTCTGCATTTAATTTTTTAAACCATTACTTTAAGAATATTTTGTGGTGAAACAACACCATGCTTGACTTTCTTTCTGTCCTTTGCAAAAATACGGACATAGAAGGGATGGTTTACTTCTCAATTTCTTCATGTTTCATATGAAAAAGCTGCAAGTAGACCATTTGGAACTTAGTATCAAGATTACATTTGATAAAAATATATGAGGCACTTAAATATTTTCTCTAAATAATTCAGAGGTATAATGGTTATACATTTATTTTAGGATGACTTCAGTCTTTATTTCTATTATTTCTTCTTCTGTTCCTTCAATCTTTCTTCATTTAACTTCATCTTTTGACTGTGCTTTGAGAATCTTGCTGATTGAGGACCATTTCTTCCCTAGTACACGTTATTTGTGAGAACTGCCTTCTGTCCCCAAACTCTCACCAATGCCATATTTATTCAGTTAAAATTTTTAATTGAAGTTTTAATTTATTATCCCATTAAAATTTCAAGCTTGATTGCAATAAAGGACATTTAAAATGAGAACATGTGAATTTAAATGTTAAATTCAAATGTTACTTAAAGTGAATGGGATGTACAATGCCAAATACCTCAGTTAATAGACTTACTGTAACTGAACGTGAATTCAGCTGTGCAGTCTTGGCAGCATAAGCAGAAGACAACCTGTGATAGATTATAAGGAGTCTTAAGAGTGTTTTTCCAGTGAGTATTTTCAGAATGAATCTAGATCTAATCCCAGAAGGGGATAAAAGTTGCTTTCAACAAGTTGAATGAGAGAGTTGATCTATGTATTTACTTCATTAAGTGGTTCCTGAGAAGAGAAATTTATCAAATAAACAGGATATATTTTCATTGAATATTACAAAGCAGACTAGATATTTTATGACATATTTCTCCAATTTGCCACTGTTTTTGTGTTTTCTGATAAAACATTTAACTATAATTTAAAAATTGATGTATCACCCACCAAAGGACCTTGCTAATTGCATAATGCTGTATTTGGAGCTGAGGAATTATTTTTGGATAGCTGGTATATCAACAATCTAATTCTGTGTATTCATTTAGTAGTTTACAGTGTACAAAATGCTTTGGAATATATTATCACACTTATAAACACAGAAGAAATGTACTGAAAAAGCTCTAAGTTGAAAGTTAAACAATTCACATTTCATCTGCCCACGAAAACCTTAAACTGCTCCCTCTATTTCTAGTTCTTCTGTCTCCTGACTCATCTTTTGATGAGTCTACATAGAGTGTCTCTGAGTTAGCACACATTTCAATATTTAAATTGTTAATATCTTTATAGGCAGAAACAAATGCTGGCATAAGCAGTTATGAAAAAAAAAAAGCGTTAGCAGACAGCTACAAAATCCAATCATGTCTTATTTCCCTGAGGCTTTATTTTTAAAAATATTTTTTAAGTCACTATGTAGTTCACTATGGACAGTATTGCAGGATATTTTTGCCATCTGAAATTTTCTCACCTCAAGGCTTGTATCTCCATCCTACATTCCTGCCTTAATCCTGGAGCCAGTGGGGGATTTTCACAGAGTTTGATACTGAATGTAAGAAAAAATAATAATAATGAGACTCTGGTCTTTCAAATGACATTGATGATCACACATGTGGCATTCCTTTACTATAACAACCGCCTAATATAATGTAACTTAAGAAGAAAGGTTCATTTTGGAAATTTCGGTAGCTTAGTCCACGACCTGTTGTCCCCTTTAATTTGGGCCTGTGATGGCACAATACATTAGGGCAGACGTGCCTGGTAAAGGACTGAAGCTCACCTCACAAATGAGTGTGATACAGAGAAAGAGCCCAAAGCCTACAATTCTATTTGAAGATGTACCTTCAATGACCTAAAATTTCACCACGGGCACCATATTAGGAGTTTCTACCACCTTTTCATAGTGGTCCACTAGGGAGTGAGACTTCAACACAAGAACTTTTAAAAAATATGTCACATACAAATTATATCTCCTCTTTTTACATAACAGAGCCTTAATCTATTAAAATGTTCCTATTTGATTCATTGTATCACCAATAATAACTTCTCCTTCTCTCCTTGTTATGATTTATACTTAGATGTTCCCCAAGTGCCTCATGTGCTCATAGGTGGAGTTTTTTGTAAGGAAGCTAAATCATGGAGGTGACACAGCTGACTTATTCTTAGGAGGAGGGCCTGTTCCTAAGGGATGGACTAATGGAGATGTGGAGTGGAAAGGTTTATCTTTCTCCTGGAGTTCTTTTTTGACTTGCTGCCTGGAAATCATGACAGGAGATGCTCTTGCTTCATGTGCCCCTCTGCCATGCCATCAGGCCTTTGAGCTGAAAACCTGAGACACAATAAACCTCTTTTCCTTTATAATGTGTGTATTGGGTATATGACTTGAGTGACAAGCAAGTGACTTGAGCCTGCTTCAAAGTCTAGAAAATCACATAACAAGCAAGAGGAAAGATATGTATGTCAGAAAGGGATTAGGCTCAGAACAAATGTTGTTTTAATAATGCTATATTACTGAGGTAACCCATTTCAATTAAGTTCACAAGAGTTTCTAGTCCTTAAAAAATTTAAAAAAAAATCCATACATTGCATTAGAATAAAAATAAAAGTAGTTTCTCTCACACCTCATTCCAAGATTTCTTTTTTTGAATTTTAGAAGTCAAGTGCATAGAATTCATTCTACATTTCATTATAAACTACATGATGCCTAGGTTCCTGATGTCCTTGAGATGTCTATATTTAGTTTGTTTTCATTTTTATGTCAAATCCTTTCTCTCACTGTTTTCTGGCACTTAACTTCATAAGCACTAATTCATTCCTTTGGGTGTTTATAAAGCATGTATCATTCATTTTTTGTTTAGATTATTTGAAAAGATTATGTTTTTCTTGAAAGGAGTGTATGGTTCCAAATGACTCAAATGCCATTCAGTCAGGAAACTGAGGTGGGGTCATCCTGAGTTCAGAGCTAGCCAGGGCAATTTGGTAAGACTTGGTCTGAAAAGTTAAAAATACAAAAAAAAAAAAAAAAAAAAAATTGATACCTAAGGATGGTGGTGCACATCTGTAATCCCAGCTTTTAGGAAGCTGAGCTTTTAGGAATATCACCATAAGTTTGAGCCAGCCAAGTCACATGACTAGCAAGATCCTGTTTGAAAAAAAATCAACCCATCAGTCTACCACTAAAATGCAAAAATAGTCAATATTTCTTATTTAATACATTTTAAAGGGAGACTCCATTGTTCTCTATGTCTGCTGGCCTCTAATTTCTTTTCATTGCTGCATCAAATTACATTCTATTTTATGTTCTAGTAGGAAATTGTTGTCTCATGTGTCTCTAACTGGCTACTATTTGAGGTATCACAGCCTTCTCTGCATTTATCCATTATATATTATTAGAGAATTTCTCTGGTAAATACATCCAGGATTTGAACACATTTCATGCGTGACATGATCATTATACCCAAAAGATTTACCATAAATATTCCTATTGCACAAGTATTCCTTGCACCTCAAATTCTTGCCAAGTGTGGGGTTTATTCAATCTCCTTTCATCCATCACAAAGAAGCATTTTCTTTCTTTCTTTCTTTTTTTGTACCAGGGATCCAACTCACAACTATGCTGCTTCCAAGGCAGGCTCATATGCCGCTGAGCTAAATCCCCAGCCCTCGAAGAAGCCTTTTCACTCTATTTATCTAATAGTAAATTAGGTTCATTCTTTACCTCCCTAAGTCTGGAGAAAATTTCTAATCAAGATTACTATACCATGACAGACATTTTACCTTTTCATAATTCTCTGTTCATATTTTTCTTTTCTTTTTTATTTTGTTTTATTTTTTGCTGTTTTTGATTTTTAAAATTTGTAAAAATTCTACATATCTCACTGATTAGGTTTATATTAAATTGATACATAATTGTATATATTCAAGGAATATAGTGTGATAATTTGATCTTTCTCCAATATGTATTGGATAATCAGGATAATTAATATTTCTGCCTTAAATAGTAATCATTTTAGTGTTGAGAATTTCAAAATTTCTGTCTGCTAGTTATTTTAAATATATAATTAATTATTATAACAAAGTCACTTTATTGTGCTTTACAATAATAGTAATTATTCTTTTATCTAAGGTATTTTCACCCCCATAATCTAATCTCTCCCTCTTCTACCTTGCTGTTACAATTCCTCACCTCCGCTGGCCACTATACTCTTTACTTTTGTATTTAGTTTTACATCTGAATGATAACAGGAAATATTTGTCTCTCTTTTGTTTTTCTGTGTCTTTTGTTTGTTAAATATTAAAGACAAAAGTAAATTTAGCAACAATCTTATCCCTAAGTGATGACACACCCTTGTAATCTCAGTACTCTGAGAGACTGAAGCAGGAAGATTAAAAGTTTGAATTTAGTCTGGGCAATTTAGCAAGATCTTGTGCCAAAATAAAAATAAAAAGGGTTCGAGAATGTAGCTCAACCAGAGACCCTTATGTTCAAACTCCAGTACTGTAGTAAATAAATAAACAAAGGCATTAAAAAGAAAAAGAATAAAGTGTTTTCCAATTTAATTTGGAAAAACAAAACCCTTTAAAAAAACTGTGTATTCTTAATTCAAACATTAACCTCAAATACTGAGAGGATATCATTAAGGTTCTACATTAAAAAGGTAAACAAAATAGGTTAATGACTGAACCAAAATGTTGGAATTTGTCTACTTGATATAACCAGTTTGTTGTTTCTCTATTAGCCTAGTAATTATATAATTCTATATTTGCTAACCATGTTTTGGATAATTTATCATAAAATATAGCTGAAACCTAAACTGAAGCATAGAAATCAATATAAAAAACGATGAGACACCAATACACAATCTAAACTTAAAGTCAATTTTTTACTAACAATTTTTTTTTTTGTCAGAAAAAAGTAATTGATTTCTTCTTGTAAGTCAGAAAAGGAATTAATGGGTTTTAATTTTATCAAAATTGAGATTTGCTTTCCAGTGAAAAATAAACAAATATAACTGTACACTTTCTGGCTCTATATTATGTTTTTCTAGCTGTACAAACTTTGAGAAACTAAACTTATCAATGATTTTGATGATACCATGATATATAAGGTTATACTAACAATATATAAGCCTTTTTAGTCCATGGAATTTCTTTCTAGGCAGGAATTCTAAAGAATAAAAAAAGTTCTCATCTCAAAAACCAATAGAGATACATTCTTAGATGTTATTTGATCAATATGTTCAAAATTGGATTTTAGTGTAATATTAAAACAAGGAGAAATACTGATAATAAATATCTATATATGGTATTACTTAGTGAGAAAAATGACAGTTCCTTTGATTATATGAAAGATTCTCAACGCTTTTTGAATTATCTCAGAAATAAGTACCATGTAAGAGAAATAAACTTTAATTTAAAAATAACATTTCAATTAATTAGTAATTCAATATCTAAAATACTTATTCAAAATTAAGGAGTTGATTATAAACAGCAGTTGGAGCTCAGAATCTTAGCATTAGAATATAGAAAATCATAAAGGAAATTAACTGAAAAAATTGGTAATTTATTTTCCTTTGAGTATCACATCTTTTGTTAAGGTTCAGGGTTGGCAGGAATTAGACCTTCTTATTGTACGTAATGCCATTATCAAAATTTTCTATACCTCTTATCTTTTTTCTTCAAAGGTGAAGGCATTCTCAGTTTTTCCTATGACTTTTATTGAATTTCATGCTCCTAAAATAACTTGAAGATAAACATGACAATTAAGTTCTTTAAAGGTAGTTGTAGTTTCAGTCTAGCAGCTTTCGGTGTCAGGGTGTGGCTTGTGAGTTCAGGTCAGCAAGAGATCCAAGATCCAAATTCAGACCATCAGGACTCACATTCTAAATAGGAGACACAAGGGATATTATAAAATGAAAATTTGAGTTCCAGCCTCCCAGCCAGAAACCAATCTGAATTTCAATGCAATTAAAGCTACAGGTTTGCTGGGATTATCCACTACTCTCCATAAAACTACTACTACTGCGTTCCTAGGATTAATTAAAAGGGATCTGGACTCTGTCTGCTGCTTTGTCTACCAGTGACAGCAGAGATGTAACTTGAAGCAGACATTTCTTTTTCTTCCATTGTCTTTCAGTCTTGCTTCTAATCTTCCTCTTATTGTATTTCTGTATTTTTCCCCTAAAACTTTGTAGATTCTTTCCTCTGAGGATAAAATTGCAGCAATGAGGGGTTATTTACTGTAGACCATTTTCTACTTTGTTTTACATTTTGTTATGTAGACACAAATCAATTTCATACCTCTAAAGGTGGTAAATTAATGGTTTACACAGTTTGTCATGTTTTAGGCTTTGATGCCTAAAAAAACATTGCTGATTTATGACTTTTGCTAAGGTGGCATAATTGCTCTAACCAGTTATTCTTCCTGATATGCCAAGACTGAGATTGCCTAAGGGTCATAAAAGAATACCACAGGAAAGTCCCAAAGAACCAGTAGCGAGGCCATGTATGGGACAACTTCTCATCTGCAATATTATGAAAGGTAGGGTCTTGCAACTGACTCAAATGCTAAAGCCCGCTCCACCTGGAAGACATCACTGATGAGTAGTAATTTCCTAAGAGTCTGAAATGCTAGCAATAAAGCTGCTCACTATAAGCCATTTACAAGCATCATCCCAGGAAATGGACTTAAAAAATAAAAATAAGAAAAGCAATGTGTGACCTCAGACTTCTAGATCACGTAGCTAAACACAGGACAATGAAGTGGAACAAGGTGAAAGTCATGCAAATGGAGGTTCTGAAATGAAAATAGCAGAAGTAACAAGTCAGGTGAATGAGGCTCTAGAAAAATCAAATCAGAAATAATTACAGACACACAGGCTCACACCACACACAAACATACAAACACATAAACACACAGGAGCGTAGGAAAAATATGGAAATCATGAGTACCCAGTGTATTTCAAGCCCTAAAATAAATCCTCCAACTCAGGTTGTCATATCGCACCAAACTATCTTTAAAAATTGATGGAAAAATAAGACATTTCCATAAAAAAATGCCTTAGAAAATTCATACACACTAAACCAACACTCCAAATGTTCCGAAGAACATTCTAGAAAGTGATAACAAGGACTAGACCTACATAAGTCTCAACAGAATGAATCCACTAGGCAGGGAAAAATTAAACAGAGGAAAACAAAAGATGAACCATTAACAGGAAAATAGCATAAGGCAAGGGTAAATAAATACATATCAGTCAATAACCATTACTATTAACATTTTCAATTCAACAATAAAAAGAAACAAATTGGCAGAATGGATAAGGAGACAAGGTCCAACAATATGCTGCATACAAGAAACATATTTAATTCAAAAAGAAATTCATGGACTGAAAAATCAAAGAATGAAAAACAGTACTTGATACAATGGGAGGCTGAAAAAAAAGTGGTGGTATCTATAATCTGTGCAGACAAAGTGGATTTCAAGCTAAGAACAAGAGACCCAAAGCAGGTCACTACATCCTTGTAAAGGGAACAATCTAAGAGGAAGTGATAATAATCGTAAATATACATCCCCAATACTTGTGAACCCAACTATATAAAATAAATATTAATGGACATGAAAAATCAAGAAAGCAATAAGACAATTGTAATGGAGGACCACAGTACCCCCCTGTTGCGTTCTAAATAAGTAGATGAAAATCTACTTGATCAACAAAGATGTATCAGAACTGCACTGCAATTCTGAGCAAATAGACTTAGTATATGTCTACAGAGTATTCCAACCCCCAATATTAGAATACCCATTCTTCTTGGGTGTATATAGGGTGTTTCCCAAAACAAACCACATACTATCTCATAGAACACGCTTAAGTAAATGCCATGGAATTGAAATTATTCTATGCATATTATCAGACATAGTGCGATGGTATTGGAAATCAATGGCAAAAGAAGCCACAAAAGCTTCCTAAACACATGGAAATTAAACGTGTTGGTTCACAAATAACCAATGAGTCATAGGTAAAATTAAAAAACAATCACAGTTTCAAAATTTAAACAATACAACACATTGGAACTTGCATGATGCAATGAAAGCAGGTCTCTGAGGATAATTTATAGCAGTCAGTTGTCACATCAGAAAAACAGAGCAACCTCAAGTAGACAACCTCATGTTGAGCTTCAAATTTTTAGAGTAAGAGGAAGTCAAGCCAAAAGTTCATATGAGAGGGAAAGTCATAAAGATCAGAGCATACATTAATGCAGTGGAGTCTAAGAAAGTTATACAAAAAAATCAAGGAATCAAAATATCTGTGAAAGATGAAATAAATTTGACAAAATAGTAGCTAATCTTAGCCAAAACAAGAAAAGCTAAAATCCACTCAGGAATGAAAAGGGTGAAACCACAATGAATGCATAAATATAGAAGACCATTAATATCTACTTCCAGAACCTATCTTCCAATAAGAAGAAATAGACACAGAAGAAAAAGAGAGATTCCTAGATATATATGATTTAGCAAAGTTGAATCAAGAAGATATAAAAATCTTAAATAAACCAGTATCAGTCAATGACATTGAAGATATAGTTAAAAACCTACCAAAAAAAGCAAAGCAGAAGACCTGATGGATTAACTGCTGGATTCTGTAATAAATTTAAAGAAGATCTTATGTTGGTACTTCTCAAACTCTTTAATGAAATTGAAAGGGGAAGTATTACTTTCAAACCCATTCGTGGAAGCAAGAATTACCCTAATACCAGAAACACAGAAAGTTTAGTACAAAGAAAGAAACTAGAGACCAATCTCCTTAATAAGCATGGATTCAAAAGTCCTTAGTATAGATACTGGCAAACAACAAGCAGCCAATCGTGAAAAAAATTATTTACTGTAACTGTGTAGTTTTTATTCCAGGGATACAGTAGTTTAACATATGCAAGTCAATAAATATAAGACACCATATAAGAGCCAAGGACAAAAACCACATGATCATTTCAATAGATGCAGAAAAAGCATTTGACAAAGTCAAACACACTTTCATGATAAAACACTATAAAAAATAGAAGTAAATGATCTTTTTAACCATATAAAACATATATTATGCCACTATATATCATTCATTTCATAAAATAACATTTTATTTTTGTTCTATTTCAAGTACTGTAGCTCATTGTTTGACTACTATGCATTATTAAATTAAATTAACATAATTTCTCTTCACCCATTTTTGAGGAATCTGAATTATTTTTAGATTTTTATCACACCATATATTGCTGTTATAAGCATTCATATATATGCTTATTGCTGTTATAAGCATTCATATAAATAGGAACATATGTATGTGTGTGTGTGTGTGTGTGTGTGTGTGTGTACGCACATAATTTCTTAGCTTGCATGTTTGAGCTGATTGGCATTCATAGATATAAAAAATCATTTTACAATTTCCCATATCCATTCCTGATAAAATTTCAACAGAACATTGGAATAAATGGTCTTTATTGCAATCTGATAAAAGCTATCTATGACAAACCAAACACCCACGTCACGGTAAGTGGACAAGAACTGAAAGCCTCCTCTCTAAAACTAGGAAAAATATAAGAATGCTTCCTATCTTATTCAGTGTAGTTCTGAAGACATTTATCCAGGCCAGTTACAAAAGAGAAAATAAGGAATTAGGATAGGAAAGGAAAAAGTAAAATTATCATTTGTGGATGACATGATATTTGACATAGAAGACCACAAAAACTCTACCAGAAGACAACTAGATTTAATAACCAAATTCTGTAGCATATAGACACAAAGCCAACTCTCAAAAAACAATACATTTCTGGACACAAATAAAATCTTACAGAAGGAGAAGGTTAGAAAAACAGCACATTTCACAATAACATAAAAAAGTACCTAGCCATCAGTGTAAAAAATGACATAGAAGACATTTAAAACTACAATATTCTGCAAAAGGACATCATAGTGGGTGTTAGAAAATGAAAGATATCCCTTGCTCTTAGCTAGAAATAACCAATATAGAGAAAATGCCTCTAATTCCAAAATGTTTATTCAGATTTAATGCAATTCTAATCAAATTATCAAAAGCATATCTTATAGAAGTAAAGAAAACAATACTAAGATTCATTTGGAACCAGAAGAGACAAAAAAACAAACAAACAAAAAAAAAAAAAAACAGCAAAAGCAATTCTAGGAAGCAAAGGAAAGGCAAGTGGCAACACAATTCCTAACATGAAATTAAGATCTAATTGTTAAAACAGAAACACTAAATCTGTAGAAGATCTAATTAAGCAGAATTCTTGAAAACATTGATGTAGGGAACTACTTTATGAGCAAAACCATGATCCCACGAAAATACAGCAATAATCAACAACTGAGATCTCATCTTATTAAAAAGATTTTACATAGAAAAGGGACCACCAACATAGGGAAGAGACAACCCACCATGTGGGGAAAAATAGGCAGTTGTTCTTCAGACAGAGGACTAATATTTAGAATACATAAAGAATTTTAAAAAATCAGACATCCCATATTTGATTCAAATTCAAAATTCAAACTCATTCAAAAATGATCATCTCAGATAAAAACACACTTTTCAGATGAAGAAATAAAATGACAAATAAATAAATAAAAAGGTTCAAAACCACTGGTCATACAAACATGCAATTTAAAACAACACTGAGATTCCATTTCA
Organism: Cavia porcellus; assembly: GCF_034190915.1. NCBI lineage: Eukaryota > Metazoa > Chordata > Mammalia > Rodentia > Caviidae > Cavia > Cavia porcellus. The sequence goes on from NW_026947501.1 coordinate 34,714,580, forward strand.
CTCCAAAAAGAATGGCTTTTATCAAGAAAACAACCAATAAAAAATGCTGGTGGGCCACTGCGGAAAAAGGAACACTTCTCCACTGTAGATTGGAATGTCGATTGGTACAACCACTGTAGAAAACGGAATAGATATTCTTGAAAACTAGAGGTTCCATTTTACTCAGCTATTTTCCTTCCTGTAAAAACACCACATCATTATATGCACACCTACAGTTATAGCAGCACAGTTTGTAGCAGGTAAATCTTGGAGACAACTCAAATGGTTATCAACTGATGAATGGATAAAGAAGATAGGTATTTTTAATACAGTGTTGTTTTTAATGCTCTACAATAAAAAATAATAAACTCAAGATTTTATTGGATAACTAGATGCACTTTAAGACCATCCTTTTAAGGGAAATAATTCAGACACACATATTGATATAGCACTTTTTTTTGTAGTATAAAAAACTGTGTGTACATAAGAACCAAAATGTATAATAAATATTTGATGGTGAGAACAAAATATTCAAAAAACGAGAACAATGGATGGGGAAGAAAGAAAGAACAGGGAAAAAGAATAGAAAGGAAAATGGAAGTACAGCTTTTGTAAAGGAGGGGAAGAAGGGTTGAAGGGAGAGAGGAAGAGTATGGGGGAAAAATAATGAAAGGATCACATGAAGTTATTGCCGTGTTGACCTCTGAGGTATTGTTCATAAAGACTGTGATTCATAAAGGAGGCAAAATGTTCAGAAGTGAAGGTTAGGTCATCTAAATAATGTAATAAATTCCAATATTAGCAGATGTATCCATAATTAAATTCTATATTTATGAGGGAAGCATAGTTTCAAAATCAGTCTATTATAGCTTGTGTCTAGATGTCCCCCAAAAGCCACTTGTGATCTTAGATTTTTTATGGGGACAGCTCAATCTTGAATATGTGATAGATTCATGATTCAGTGCTACAACTGAAGTTCAGACTAAGGGTGGGTGACTGCGGAGTCAGTCTACTGATTGGATTGGCACCTCCCTAATCCTGGTAGACTGAATACAATATAAGGAACCAAAAGAGGCTTGTCTCAGGCCCTCTGCTCTTGTTGGGTTGCTGTCTTCTGCTGCTATAAGCCATTGGGTCTCTGCCATGTGTCAGCCAGCTTTAATGCCAGCCACTTATGGACTGATACCTCTGTAGTCTGTGAGCTACATAAACCATTCCTCTTTTAACATTAGTTGTTGGGTGTTTTGTCTTAGCAGCAATAGAAAAGTAACTAAGACAATTCCAATACACTCACAGAGATTCTATTCTTCCTTATATGAAAATTATCAAATAATTGAAAAAAAATGTCTGTGCCTGAACTCCCTGTTGAAGCTTCCAAATTCAAGAGTTCTTCAGGGATTCAAATAAATCATGATTAGAGATCTCTTTAGTACAAAGGCTTAAGTTATATCAAAGTCTTGCCTGTATGGAAATTAAAGGTTTGCTAATAAATTTTAAAATACTGTTGTTTCTGGAAAGCTTTTTGTGAAAAGCTACTTTGGTTCCATACTCACTTGCTAATAAGATGATATTGTTTCCAGGAAATTTGATGTAAGGGTAGTGATACAGAAATATGATGTGTGAGTCGAGTAGTTATGAATTTTTACACTATTTTCCCATATTAAATGATAACATTATATTTTTTGCTTAACGGGTTTTGGAAAAGTAATATAAATGTTGACTTTGAAATGAAAAGCACAAGGAATTTGTGAAAGTTACAGAAGTGATCATGGAGCAGGCTAAGAAAAGTAGCTTTAAAGTACAGGCAGGCCTCTGTCCATGGATCTCAGCAACTTGGATGGAGATTATTTAGGGAAAAATTACATTTACATTGAACACACAAAGATATTCTTTTTCCTGTTATTATTCCTTAAGAATTTCATAGAATAGCTATTCACGTAGTATTTAAAGTGTATTCAATTTGTAATTGTGTTAGATTACTTTGAGATGGTATACAGGCTTATATGAACATTTTCTATGCAAAACTGTCCATGCTTATGTATGGGGTAAAATTATTAATAGATTGGTGTCTACAGAAGTGATGGAACCATTCCTCCTTGGATTCCTAGGGAGACTTTACTGATTTTGCCATTGAGCATGACTCCTTAATCACTGCAAAAGATCCAAATCAAACTGATAGGTATACTCTCTGAGGGTGAGGAGAGACACAGCTCTTAAAATGCCTAATTTTGGTGGGAATGAATATCAGTGTCCAACTCAAGAGAATTCTTAGACACACGAAGCACTATAAAACAGATATGTGGCCTCACTCACAGCAATAAACGTGATGAATTAAGGCAAGACAGGAGCATATGGCAATTTGGCTCTGCATGAAGAACATTTCCATAGTACTGAGCTATAGAATAGGAGAAAACAGACCAAAAAACAAAAGAGGGGAGATTTCTAAGAGACTCAGAGACTCAGATATAAAAATAGCAGGTGGTAAGATTAGGATTCGGCACTGAGCAGCTATTTAGGAGAGAGCGCAAACACAAGTTTCTTGAAGTGTTCAGTGAGTCTTTCAAGGAAGATTTTCCAGTCAAATGTTAGTACTATGGTAGGTTCATTATCATCCCTGGTTCCAGGAGGGGTGGATAGTTTGCTGGTGACTAGGTGCTCATTAGACAAGGGAAGGTATATTTAGATCAAAGCACAAATTTATATCATTTTGCGCTATCTTACCGAGAATTTTTGTCTTAAAAACAAATTCAATTTATAACATATCTGTTATAAATCAGTTTTTGCTCTATGTAAAACTGTGATTATTATTAATCTGTTAATTTTTAGATTTTACTCTCAATTTCACATAATTTCATAAAGAGAATGGTTATGCTTTCAGTAAGTTTTTCTACATACTCAGCAGATCTATGAGCTGAGAAAAATCAATTGTAAAGTTGACTAACACTGCTTTCCTTACTTTGACTTACTACTCAGTGATATGAATCATCTAACTTTTAATTAATAATAAAATTATTGAAATATAGATTTCATATCTTTTCCTTCAGAAGTGTAAAGAATGTTGCCATGGTAATTTTATTTTTAAAAACATTTTCTAAATCATCAGCTACTCAAAATAATTTAGATCCAGAAGTCTAATTTTTAAATTAGTATGGTATGTTAAATAGCACAATGTTTTTTGAAGGAGTATTTTGAGGTTGGATTTATAAAACTTGAATGATTTGCAGGTCAGAGACCCAAAGAAAAAGAAACAAAAACTTGTAGATAGTAACAATGTGAAAAATAAAGGTTTTTGCTCTCTTTTGGTGTTTATAATTTTGTCTGAAAAATCAAGTCACAGAGCATTACTTTATAGAATTGCATCACTATCTCTTGAGTAAAGGGAGTTCTAAGCTTCCTGCTGGTGAATAAGCAGACTTGAAAAGAATATAGTGAAGTCTGAACAAACACAGTCTTTTCAGCATTTTGTTATTATTACATCTGTTACCTACCAGTAGTTTATAGAGAAGGAATTATTTCTGATCTTATGCCAATTAATGGTGGAACCATTTCCCCTTCACAATATCTTAAGCTCACCTTAGCATCTCATTCTTGCTCTTTTCCTCATGTCCCACAAGTTGTACTTCTTTTGTGCCTCTTCTAAGACATCCGTTATATGCATGAGTATCCTTCTCTCCACACTGAAAAACAGAATGATAACAAGGCAGGCATATTAATAGTGAGAGACTTGTTTATGCCAGGTACCTTGTAGAGTGACTCACATATAATGTCTCAGTTCTCAGAGTAACACTCTCAGGGAGGAAAAGGTGCATTTTCAATCTTATCAAGAATGTAAATAAGTCTTAGAGAAGCTACACAAATTGCATCAGGTCACAACACATCAAAGTAGATAAGAATTTGAATCAATACAAGCCTGAATTTTTGAGCACTCCTCTTCACTGCTTTTGCAGGGTAAATGCCTGCAGATTCCCTCTGGTGTATATTTTCCCAATATTGGTGGCTGATTAGTCTTCCTAATTTAACCTCCAACCATAAATCCCTTTTCCAGGACCATTCCCACTTACTGATAGAAACAGAGTAATGAATTAGTATGCTGTTTCTGATGACTAACTATATTTTAAACATCAAGTACATCGACCCTCCTAATGTCCTTTAATTAGATTACAAGTTCCTGAAGAATAAGACTAATCTCACCGATGTGTGTGTATGTGATAGCACTTGGTAATTAAATTTTATATAGTGCTCAATATAAATACATTGATACCTTGGTTCATAAACTTGATTCTTTCCATGATCATGGTCGCAGACCAAACTGATGAGGACATCATTAACTTTCTCCACGTGGTCAACATTGAACCTAACCTTTTAATTTGATTTGATTCTTACCCAACTCAATTAACTAAAGAATTGAAAAAAGAATTACATTCCTAAACCAAGGTACACTGTACTTAAAAGCATATAAAGCAAAGATGAAACATCAATGTATGTATAATTTTGAGTAAATACTTAAAAGAGACTAATATTGCTACCTCTGAAATACAAAATTTGTGAAATGAGAGAATCAAGCCTTTTGTTAGTTTGGAGAAGATTACACAATTAATAAATATACAATCTTGCCATAAAGCAATCAGAGTACATAAAAGAATGTGATAGACATGATTCCCCATTATATTGCTTTGAAGCCTTATAATGTTTTCATTCATTGTTTGGATGGGTTTATACTGGGTTGTTTGATTTTATTGTCTGTGATGGTATGAACAGTTATTTTGAAGAAAACTAAACAATATAATAGCTAGTGATGATTTAATATCATTTTGTTTTGAAGTCCCATAAAGCTTTTGTTCTTCTCTCTCCAACGTTTTATCAAGTTGTATCTTACTGGATTTTATTTTATGTGATAGTATAAACAGAATTTTTATAGACAAGGAGATAATATAGAAACCATTGTTCGTTTTCCGTTAGTTGGGTCTAAATATCTTGTAATACTTTCATTCTCTTGAATGGTATTACACTGTCATGTTGTGTTGGATGCTATAATATATGAAGTTATACTCAAATATTTTAAGGAAAGAGACATTATGGCACCTACTGTTATCTTGTGGTGAAACACTATGTTGTTTAAATTGTTCTATTCTGACCTGTATAATACGTTGTTATGTCCCCTTTTATCTTAATATCCTTCTTTCTTTTAATTTTTTAATAAATTAAAAAACATAAAAAATTTTAATAAATTAAATAAATTTAAAAAACTCTCTAAATCTGTTGTGAAGGTGTACATTTTATTAATAGGGATCTCTTTAGTAGGATATCCTCGATTTGAATGCCCTTTATTATAGCAATTTCTCCTTTGTGTCTCATTCTACTCTTTATTTTGACATGAGAGATCTGGATTCCCTTAATCATAAAATCAATTTTAAATTATCTAGAACTTTACAATTTATTTTTGGGTCTTGACCAAAACGAACTGCTTTCTTTCCATTACTTTAATTAACCTAGGAATTCCACTCAGAAATAGGAATCATGGATGTGGTCCTGTGTAGTAGAGGATTTCCAGACACTGAGAAATAGCAAAGTGAATTATCTCAATAACTTGTCCTTCCTATGAAAGTCTAGAAAAATATTTTTTTAGGAAATTTGACTTTAATTTCAAAGATACATAAGTGTCCTGGTAAATCTTGCAAATATATCTAGAGAGACATTAGTAGGCAGCTCCAGATTACTGCAGTTAGATATGTCAAGTAAAATCACTTGTTGTCACTTGTAATCTGTACAATATTCTAAAACTTCTTAAATTTCTCTGTTCTTCCATTTGTGCTACCGAAACAAAACTAATACTTAAGAGATAAAATTATTTTGAAAACATATGGCATATTCATTTTAATCTATGGCTTTAAAATAGTGTTCAATGGAATAAATGTTAAGTGTTAAATTGGTTATGGTTATCACCATGAAGTATTACCTTATCATTTCTCTAAGGCTTGCTACAAGCCTACCAGGGTACAAATAAGATGCCATTTTTTCCAGGTATGTTAGAAGATATCAAAAAAAAAAAAAAAAAAAAAAAAAAAAAAAAAAAACATCTCTGCCCTGTATAGCAAATGATAAAGTAATACAATTGTTAGTTTAAGTGTTATAGAGATAGAATGTTTAAGGAAATAATGATCACACTCACAGATCAAAGCTGAGGTAAATTGTAATAGCAGAGAAATCATTTATTCCATAAATACACTGAATATCTAAAATGTTCAACATAGAAAACTGATGAGTGTTTATTTACAATTAACACACAATGTCAGCACGCTGAAGGAACACATATTTTATTGCTAGAAATTGGTGACTAAGAAAGCAATAAAACACAATGCAACAAGTACCAACAGATACATGCAAGAACTAGACAGAACAATTTTGAGAATGTTTTCCAGAAGAAGTGATATTGACTATGTGAAAAAGACTGGAATATCATCTCATTACAAATGAAAAGTAGCTGTATGTACAGAAGACAATAGAAATAAATGGTGAGGAGGCTCTAGAAATGTGAACATAGTTTGGTGTAACAGATTCACAATAATGGTAGATGGAGGCCAGGGGCATTAGTGGAAAGAGAAGCTGGAACTAATTACTAGTGGTCTTATGGGGAAACCATCCTGCCATTAATTATACTCGAGGATTAAACCAAGGTATTGACGTTACTAAGTAATTTCTAACAGCAAAGTATAAGAGTACAGAAGATGCTCCATATTGCTGCATGGAAGGCTCCACTGTGGCTCCTAGACAAGAGGTACCCACAAAATTTGGAAACCTGAAGGAAATACAAGTGTTCATTCTCGAATACTAGACATTCTGAGGCAGAGACTCTGAAGTGGGGTCCAAACTTTGTTTGAAGCAGTTTTGCAATAATTCAAGCTTTCCATAGTGTTTGAGACCTAATGCCCTAGACAGATCAATTATCTTTGTCTACGTAGAGTTCTGTGATGCTTCCATCCAGCAGAGAGTAAAGATGGGAAGGACTCATGGTCTTGGTAAGCGGTTCTGAGCTTAATGTAGGCCACAACAATTACTGGGTATGGGCCTGGGGTGAAAATGAAATGCTCAACAAATTAGCTTTGAAAATCAAGTCCCAGAAGTCTAAAAAGCAAATACAGAAAGGAAGACAGTATAAAGAGAAATCTAAAGGGTGAAAGGGAGTTTTGAAAACATAAAGTAGCAAAGTATTACAGTTAAAACATGGAGCGTTTGCACGAGGAAGTTCCTCACTTGAAAGTTTGGAGAGAAAAGTAGCATTACTTACTTACTGGTGTTACCTTTTCTAGACTGTTATGAGCATCAGCAGTTTTGGATCCTACTTTTGTAATAGAGAAGAACGAAAACTGCTAAGATGGGTGGAAACATGATATTTCTTGAAATACTGACATGCAACAAATATAATTTATATCTACTTTGGTAAATCACTGCTAAAAATTCTGAATCCTATTCTCCATCAGTTGACAGCAGTCCACATATTTCAGAACACCACATTTTTTATATCATAGCTTGTTTCTTCCTCTCAGGCCTTTGTCCATGAGAGTTCTGAGGCGTTTCATGAAATTATTTTATTCAATTCAAGTGTTATATCTCTTGTAGACTCCTAGATACTAATTTTATACTTCTATCTCAGTGAGTTTTATTCATATGGTGTGTTGTCTTCTCCACCTTCACTTAAACTCCTTTGTAGTATTGGACTCAGAACTGTGGAGATGTTGGATGGGGAGCCGGCAAGTAGACAGAATAGTGACTTCAAAAAGGCATGTCCTGAAAAAGCAATTAAGTCCAGCGAAGAGGTATGCAAAATAGGAAAGAAAGGACAAGACAGAATATTTTTTTCTTCAAGGTAGAATAGCAAGGATATAAATAATCATATCTTATTAGTATATATTATAATGGAAAATAAGTCCCTTATTTTCTTTGGTTTCAAGCCAGAGAAAAGAAATTTTTTTTTTACTGCTCTCCTTAAAATGCCCATTGTGAACTTTTAAAGAAATGAGGTATTCCTTAAAACTTCATTGCAATTTATTAATGAACCAATTTTCACCGATTCTGAGATGTATGAAACACAGAACTGGTTTCTTGATTATAAATAAAATTGATAATCTTATCATAAAGTAACAATGAAAACTCAAATAAACTTCAAACATACATAGAAATATTATAGAAATAACACAGAGATGAACAAGGCTGTAAGAAACTTGATGAACAATTATATACTAAAATACTAGGAAACCAAAAAGCAATGGATGAATTTCTGAACACTTATAACCTAACAAAAATTGAACAAAAAGGAAACAGAAAATATAAATTACCAATAGCAAGTCATGAAATTTAAATGTAATTAAAAGTCTACCATTTAAAAAAAATTCCAGATTCCAGTGCCTTCACTGATGAAATTTACAATAAAATTTAAAGAACGCTTAAATTCAATTATTAACCTATTTGAAAAATATAGAATAATAGAAACTCTGTAATTTCTTTTTATGAGGCCAGTATTATCCTGATGTCAAATCAGAAAAAGATTTAAAAGTACAAACTCATATTGTTGAACAATAGATATAACAAGTCTTAATAAAATATTAGCAAACTGAACTGAATTCCATTTCAGAAAAATCAAACACTGTAATCTAATGTGAGTCAGCTAAGCAACGTAAAGACAGTTTATCCTAGGCAAAATGAAAAGTGTGATAGAACACATCACTACTAAAAGACAAACACAAAATTAAGATAACCTCAAAAGACATACAAAAAGTAAAGAAATTCAATATCCTTTCACTCTAAAAACTCTTAGCAAATTAAAGATAGAATTAATCTACCTCAAACTACTAAAGACGATATTTGAAAACTAATGACATACTGGGTAGAGCAAAGCCAAAAGCATTGCCTGTAAGATTGGCAACAAGAATAAATGTACCCTTTCATCACTCTTATTTGCTAGAATAGTGAAAATATTAATAAAAGCAAGTAGGCAAGAGAAAAAAGGAAGAGAGGCATGCACAGAGGTAAACAAATTAAATCATCTGTCTTTATAAAATGGACAAAGTAAAGTTGCAGTATAAAAATATTAGGAAAACTAATGTCCTGCAGCAGTCATGAGCTTAATGAGAAAGAAATTAAGAAAGCAATACTGTGCATAGTATCTAAAAATCATTGATAAATTAAATCAAGGGAGTGAAAAATCTCTTCCATAGAAACTATAAAACACTGATAAAAACTCGTAAACAACAAAACTATATGTTTCATGTACCTGAATCAGATGACTTAATATAGTCAAGATGACTACATTAAATCAATATATGCATGTATATATTTATGCACTTATATAAAAATATTAATGACTTTCTTTACAGAAATTTTTAAAAACCCTAAAAATCATATGGAATCACAAAACAAAGTATTAATTGTCAGTAAAATTCAAAGTAATCCTGAACTAAGATAAAAATATGCAAACAAAATCACAGGTGGCCAGAGATAACTAAATATCTAATTTCAAAATATAGTGCAAAACTATGGTAAAGTGAACATTATGCTGCAGCCATGAAACACACAGAACAACGGAACAGAACAGGAGCCCCAGAAATTAATCCACATTCATAAACTTTTATTATTGTCAATTGTACAGAAAAAATGAAGTTTGTGTTGGGAAATCGTTATGTTCACATAAGATATATTGATCATTTTCAGTCTCTTTATCCTCATCTCTCCTTTATTTCCAAGAATATATCTTTCAATTTTTAATCATCTGCATCTTATTATATTCATTTGTTTATCTATATATTAGTTTTTCATATCAAAGAAAGCATGGAATATTTAACTTTCAGAATCTAAGCCTATTGATGTTTGACGCAGGAATAAAGAACATGCATAGAGGGAGGAAACTCTCTTTATTAAACGATGTTAACAAAATTGCAAATACATATTCAGAATTATGAAGACAACTCTATTCCTTTCCCCATAAAAAATCAAGTCAAAATGGATCCACTATTTCAATTCAATTATCTAATTGCCAAGATGACAGAGGGGAAACACTTTACGACAGGAGTAGAAACATAGCTTTTTTTAGATAGAATCCCCAAAGTACAGTTAACAAAAGTAAAAATAGGCAAAAACAAATATATCAAACTAAAACCTTTCTGTAGTGAAGCAAATAACCAACAGAATTAAGTGACAACCTAGAGAATGAGAGAAATATCTTTGCAAAATATTCAGCAAATGCAGGATTAATATCAGGAATACAAAAGGAACTCAAAAACAGAGCCAGAAGGATATCCTATAATAAATGAGATAAATATCTGAATAAATATTTTGTTAGAAAGGTATATAAATGACCAGATAATCTATAAAATATGCAATCTCAATAATTATACAAATTAAAACAACAATGATATATCACCTAATCGCCAATAGAATGGCTATTATCTAAAATACAAGAAATTTTCCTAGAGAAATGGAAAAAAGAATATCTTCTACATTGTTAGTCGACTACAAATTAGTACAGTAATTGCGGAAATCAGTGTGAAGTGATCCTAAGGACTGAAAGTAGAAGCTACCATATGATCCAAAATTCCACTATTTAGTGTTTTCAACAGGAGACAAAAAGACACATGCACCCTCATAATTATTGCAGTACAATAACTAGAATACAGAACTAATTAAAATGTATCTTAGCAGATGGATGGATAAACAAAACATTATATGTACATGAAATGTCATTATTTGCATCAATATGGATGAAACTGGAAGGCCATTATGTAAGTGAAATTAGCCATACCCCCAAAACAAATACTATACAACTTCACTGTTTTGTGGAAACAAAATATTCCATCTTATAGAACAGTGGAACAGTGGTAGTAACTACTGGACGGAGAACAGGGAGAGGATGTGAGCAGAAGTTTAGAAAAGGATACTAAGCACAGTTTACAAAAGAGGAATTATTTTGGGTTTTATATCACAATACAATAAATATGGATGAAAATCTATGTTTACTTCAAAATGTCTAGAAGAGTATGGAATTTTACCACATGAAAATATTTAATATTTGAAGAGATGGAAATGATTACAACCCTAACTAGATTATTATGTATCCTATACATGCATTAAATTACCATAACATACCCCCCAAAAATGTAAAAATATTATGATTTAATGAAAAATTAGAAGTGACTGACACAGAATCAGAACTCCAAAGAAGGAGGATATCAAGGAAATTGAATTTTAAAATCAAGTTATTTTCCCAATTTCAACAGTGTTTGACAAGAGAGTGTTCTACAACTATTAAAATATTATTCCATCTTTAAAAGATATAAGTAAGTAAAAATAGTAGGTAGCAGTGTTCTGAGGGTTCAAAGTCCACAAGGTACTTTCTTATGTACCATGTGCCTGTTTGCTGGAATACATTTTGGAGAACTGAACTGCTGACTGATAGTTTCAAATTTATTTACCTAGAACAAAGAGATGCAATATTGTGCTATTTTTCCAAGTAATGTTAATGGTGTGCAGAATGCTCATCTCTCTTTTGAGAATCTGTTTTCATATATTTTAAAATATATCCTTGAATTTCAATCTTTCATAGAAAAAGTTCCTTGAATATTCTATACGTGAACAAACAGAATTATTGACTTATGATGCTGCATATAAACCGAATATGTTATTCTGCTTTCCATATCATGATTAGTCAAAATTCATCATATGATTCTTTTGTAATTTAATATTTAAGTCATCTTCTAACAGACATTTACTTCAGGTTCAAGATAAGATTTGGAAGTAGGAAACAATTTTATTCATAAAAATGGTCATACTATAAAAAAGTAAGGTGCAATTCACCAAGATGAGTCTTCTAGTTTTTTGCCATATGAAGTTAATCTTACAGACATTAGCACTGATGCACAGCTAAAATTAATGAGAAAAGATTGATAAAAAATAGGAGAATTTTATTTCCATAATCTCATATTACAATATTTAACAGAGTGTTTCATGCAATCATTAACTATTAAACTTTGTACAGAAACCCTTGGAATGCCCAGTGCAGATGCAGAAATATAATCCCATGCTTCATTTAGCACTTGTGGATTCTGTGTCCTGCCTGTGACCACCCACCAACTTGAAGCCTGCTGTACGGTTCCTCTTGGCACTAAGAAGCATAGGCTCCATGTAACTGATCAACTTGGTCATGGATGAATGCACAGACTGAGAGGAGAAAAGATCATACACCATGACCATGTAGGCTTCATCCTAGAGAAAGAGGGATGGCACAATATACTCAAATCAATAAATTTAATAATCTTATAAACAGAGACAACGATGAAATTCACATAAACATCTCCATAAACACAGAAACAACCCATGGTACAATTTAAAACCCATTCATGAAAAAATCCTTGAAGAAAATAGTTGCAGAAGTATAGATCAATATGATAAAAGCCATTTATGATATACTTACTGCAGCATCAGGTTAAGTGGGAAAAAACTGAAAGGTTTACTTCAAAAATCAAGAACAAGGGGCTGGGGATTTAGCTCAGCGGCATAAGTGCCTGCCTTGCAAGCAGGGAGTTGTGAGTTCGATCCCTGGTACCGATGAAAAGGAAAAAGACAAAAAAAAAAAAAAAAAAAAAAAAAAAAAAAAAAAATCAAGAACAAAACAAGCATGTCACTATCGACAGTTCTGTTCAACATAGTGCTAAAAATACTACTCAAAGCACTCAGGAAACAGAATAAAATAAAAATAATATGGATAGGAAAGGAAGAAGTCGAATGATTCTTTGCAGATGACAAGATCATCTCCATAGAAGACTCAAAAATTCATTAAAAGATCCCTAGAAGTAAAAAATAAATTCAGTCACATATCAGTATGTAATATTAACATCCAAAAATCAGCAGCTTCCTTATACAGCAAAATGAACTCACTGAGAAATAAATCAAGAAAAAATACCATTCACAATAGCATCAAGAAAAAATTAAATGCTTAGGGATTATCCCAATTTAGTAACAGATACCTATCATGAAAACTGCGGTACTCTGAAAAAGTAGACTGAACAGGACATCAGAAAATATAAAGATATCCTTTGATTCAAATATTGGTAAAATTGGCACATACTCGAAACTGGAATATGTGCGCGCGCACGTGCACGTGCGTGCGTGTGTGTGCGTGTATGCACGCATGTGTGTTATGTCTTTGTGTGCATACACATGTGTGTATTTGTGTGCATACACGTGTGTGTGTGTGTGTACGTGCGTGTGTGTATTGCAACGCTAATCAAAATACTAACAGAATTTCTCATGGAGCTAGAGAAATTAGTCCTAAAATTCATGTTGAACTAGAAGAGACACAGAAGAGTAAATGCAAGATTAACAAGAGCAAACCAGAATTCATGTGAATCCCTGATTTAAAGTCATATTACAAAGCAATAGTGATAAAAGTACCATGGTACCGGCATAAAAAGTCCGGTAAATCAGTGGAACAGAACAGACAATATAGAAACAACCCCAGAAACATTCAGTTATTTTATATTTTTCAAAGGGGCTAAAACCTTACCATGGAAAGTATCTAGTCTCTAATAAACAGTCCTATGAAATTATCTAACTACTCGCAGAAGATTGAATCTAGATCTTTATATCTCCCTGTGCACTAGATTTACATCAAAGTGGGTCAAAAATCTAGATTTTAAAACAGAAACACTTATCCTGCTGGAAGATAAAAATAACTAAAACTCATGAAGTCATTGGCATATGCAAGAACTTTCTAAATAGAATTCCAGTTATACAAGAAATAACATAAAGTATCAACAAATCAGATCATAGCAAATTATGAAGGTTTGCACAGCAATAGAAACAAGCAAAAGTATAAACTGACACCCTGTAGAATTGGAAAAGCTTTTTCTAGCTATCCCTCAGACAGAAGGCTAATGTTCTGTATATATGAAGAGCATAAAATGTTTGGCCTCCAAAATAAAAGTTTTAATTAAAAATGGACAAACAAAGTCCATAGGTAGTCAGAAAAAGAAGTACACATGGCCAATAAATACATGAAAAAATGATCAGTATCACTAGTCATTAGAGAAATGCAAGATAAAACAACACTGAGATTCTAGAAAGAACGGCTGTCATTGAGAAATCAAATAATAACAAATACTGGAGAAGATGCATGACAAACAGAATACTTTTACATTGATTTTAAGAATGTAAACTAGCACCCCCAGTGGGGAAATCCTATGGAGATTACCTTGATACTGAAACTAGAAATTTCACTTGACACAGCTAATCTTCTTCTAGATAGCCTCCTCTAAATGTTAAATATACCATAATGCAGTAAATATCCATAGTAATTTAATGGTAGCACAATTTATAACAGATTAATCTTGCAAGTGACCCATAAGTTAATCACTGAATGAATGAATAAATAAAGATCATGTGTTGTTTACATGCAATGTTCTACTCTTTAACATAAAGGAGGGTAAATCTGAGTCATTTGTAGACAAAGAGATGTGCCTTTGGACCGTAAGGCTAAGTGAAATAAAGGAGCTACACAAGCCTAAATATCACCTGACTTTTCTCATCTGAGAAAGCCAAAATATAATATAGAGCAAATGAATGATAGATAATAAGGAGTAGATCTTTTATCAATGTAAAGAGGCTGAGGAGATGGAGAGTATGGGGACGGAAGGAAAGAGGATGAAAAATACTTGTCATGTGTTATATAGATTTTCTAACTCTTTACAAGGAATGTAAACATTGTGAAATGCAAGCATGTACTAATAAAAATAAAATTTAAAGAAAGGAAGAAATAAAGAACATAGAGTATTACACTCACGATTAACTACAGGAGAAAAACAATTTAGAAATCAGATTACATGGCTTCTGGTTTGGTTTATTCCATTAAACTATAACATCATAACATAAGCATCTAATATATATATATATATATATATATATATATATATATATATATATTAATTTTAAGAATTTTTACTGTCCATTAAATTATCCACAAATCTAAGGAATTGATTTACTTGATATCATTTTACAAATGCAAAATTATTCAGTATCTTAAAAATGACCCTGTGTCTCTACATTTTATTTATTCTTCATTTAAGTGCTGAATTGTGTCTTCTCAGAGTTCTATGCTACCAAGCTGAATTGTGATAGTCTTCAATGAGGCAGAAAAATGTGGGTTCTCATAAAACATATCACTGTTCAGTTGACTCAGTTAATTACTTAGGGTCATTTTCTTAAGACAATATTTTATGCTAAGAGTTGGGATACTAAATTTGAAATTTAATTAATGCTACAAAATTCAGGCCATATAGACTATAGAGTTTATACCTGTTACAGTACAATCAAGCACCAGGTTAAAACTTGAGATTCATGAAGACTCTGTCCCGTTAAGTCACATATTTGATGAAGCAGACAAATAGACTTGCGCTGTCTGGCAGACATGTACTTCCTCAAGCCCATGTACTGTTGGGCAAGAGGAGAGGAAGATGCACATGGAGGTAGGATACTGGAGACTTCTGTAGAATAAATCACAGATTACCATAACTGAAACCCTGCAAATGCCTACTTTAAAGAAAGAATGGAGTCATGATCCAGTGACCTAACTATGAAAAGCTCCCTTAAATGAGACTGTTACCAAATTTCTGGTTTCTCCTTTGATGCCTTTGAGTTTTCAGGTAACAGAAATACCTATAATTTAGTAAGTAGTGAAAGAATTTTGGGTTTTGTCTCCAGGGTCAGGGAGTCTGGGGATTAGTAAGAATGAGAACCACAGATATATGTACAACTATTCCTCAATAAAGCTGGGTTTGGGAGTCCGATTTGACCCACCTATTCTACTTTGAGGCATATAACCAGAATAACTGAAAACATCATACCACAGTGATATAATGTGCACCCATGTTTATAGTAGCACAATCTGTAATATCCAGATCTCAGGAACAACCTAACTTTCCATCAACTGAGGAATGCATAAAAATGTTGTGGTATTATTGTACAATGGAGTACTACTCAGCTATAAAGAATGATAGCATTGAGATATTTATAAATAAATGGATGCAACTTGATACCATACTCATAAACAAAATAAACCAAACTCCCACACTACCAGCCTAGCCCAGCCTGTTTAGCTGCCGCGCCTGGCCATAGGTCTGCAGAGGAGGAGCTGGGCAGATCTGGGGTGCCCTCACTGGCCTCTCTGCGTGTCTGGAGGACTCTGGATTTCTGCACCCAGACTGCTGGAGTTCCCTCAGGCTTCCAGGTGCAGTGAAGGAGAGAGGTGGGTTTGAGGCTTCCACATCAGCCTCCCCATTCCCGGCTTCATTTGGAGACCTGCTGAGCTCCCGATAGGTGGGCTGGCCCACACTACCAGCCTAGCCCAGCCTGTTTAGCTGCCGCGCCTGGCCATAGGTCTGCAGAGGAGGAGCTGGGCAGATCTGGGGTGCCCTCACTGGCCTCTCTGCATGTCTGGAGGACTGTGGATATCTCTGCAACCAGGGAGGGTCCACAGGTTCCTGAAGCACTGCGGCCTGTGGTGAGTACCCTAACCCGGCTGCGACTGAAGAACTGTGGAGCTTCCAAGGGGCAGGTGGGCGCACAGTGTCCCTGAGGCCCAGCTTGTCTGGAACTGCGGAGTTCTGAGCAGGCAGAGGAGGGCCACTGGTTCTGTAGGCCTAATGGCTTGGAGTAGCACGGCGCCAGAGTCCCAGTAGCTCCAAACATAGAAGGGGATTTTCAACAGATCCTGAGGAAGCTTTCAAATAACACTTGAAACACAGAAATTTAGGAAAATGACAAAACGAAAGACCAAATTACAACCTCAAACCTCCAGCCCATCTCAAGAAACCCTAGGAGCGATGTATATAGAAGAAAATATATCCCATTCACCTCATATATCGGACACAATAGCCACTGAAATTGACAAGCAACTCCAGGAAGCTTTAAAGAAATTCAAACTCGAAATAATCTCCCAGATAAAAGAAGAAATGATAAAAGAAATGAAAGAGATTCTAAATATATCTAAAGAAAACACAGATAAAAAATTGGAGGAACTAAACAAAAAGATAGAATCCCTAGACGAGCAATATAAGAAACAAACAGAATACATAATGCAGATGCACAGAGATATACAGGAAATAAAAAACTCCACTGAAAGTTGTAAAAACCGCCTTAATGAAAGTGAAGATAGAATTTCAGACCTTGAAGACAGGATTGCAGCTAGTGAACAGGAAAGGAAAGATCTTTTGAAAATAACAAGGAACCAGGAAACAACAATTCAACAACTGCAAGACGATGCAAAGAAGAATAACATAAGAATGATAGGGATTAATGAAAGAGAGGGAGACAACATGAAGGATGTCAGGAGGATATTTAGAGAAGAAATAGCTGAAAATTTCCCAAGCATGAGATCAGAAACTGACATCAGGATCGGTGAAGCATATAGAACTCCAAACAGTCATAACCAAAATAAAACTACACCCAGACATATAATAGTCACCATCCCAGAAATCCAACACAAGAATAGATTATTAAAAGCTGTCAGAGAGGAAAGACAAATCACTTATAAAGGAAAACCTATCAGAATCACAGCAGACTTCTCAGCACAAACGATAAAGTCAAGAAGAGCATGGAGTGAAGTATTCCAGATCCTAAAGCAAAATGATTTCCAACCAAGACTGATATATCCTGCAAAACTATCATTCAAAATAGATGGTGCAATACGATACTTCCATGACAAAGAACAGCTGAAGAACTTCATGAACACCAAACCAACCCTGCAAAAAATATTGAAAGACAGTTTAGATACACAAAGGAAAAAACCACTAAGCAAAGCAAATAATTAAACAGAACCGAAAGATAAAGATGCAACAGCAGAGAGATAACATTCCTACAATTAACCAGCATTTAACAGTAATAACCATTAATGTAAATGGTCTCAATGCACCAATCAAAAGAAACAGACTAGCAGAATGGATCAAGAAACAAAATCCAACCATATGCTGTTTACAGGAAACCCATCTAACCCAGAAAGATACTCACAGACTGAAAGTCAAAGGATGGAAAACAATTCTTCATGCAGCAGGAATCCAAAAAAAAGGCAGGAGTAGCCATTCTGTTTGCAGACAACGTGAACTTTAAACCAACAATGACCATAAAGGACAAAGAAGGTCACTACATACTCGTAAGGGGAAAACTCCAAGAGGAAGAGATAACTATCTTAAATATATATGCACCAAACTCCAGAGCACCCAGTTATATAAAACAATTATTAACAGAAATGAAAACTCAAATTATCAGTAACACAATTGTAACAGGAGACCTTAATACACCACTGACACCAAGGGACAGATCAACCAGACAGAAAATGAGCAAAGAAATAACAGAACTGAATCACACCTGTGAACAAATGGGTTTGATAGACATATACAGAATGTTCCACCCAACAACATCAGAATACACATTCTTCTCAGCAGCACATGGATCATTTTCTAAAATAGACCATATATTAGCTCACAGAACATATTTAAGCAAATGCAAAAGAGTTGAAATCATCCCTTGCATATTATCGGATCATAGCGCTCTGAAATTAGAAATTAATGACAAAGGATACTGCAAAAATTCCGCAAACACATGGAAACTAATTAACACACTCTTGAGTAATCAGTGGGTCACAGAAGAAATTAAAGAAGAAATTAAACAATACCTAAAAGAAAATGAAAATGCAGATACAACTTACCGGAATCTGTGGGATGCAATGAAAGCCGTTCTGAGAGGAAAATTTATTGCACTGAGTTCCCACATCAGGAAAACAGAACGAATACAAATAAATAACTTGATGCTACACCTCAAACAGCTAGAAAAAGAAGAGCAAGTCAAGCCCAAAGCCAAAAGAAGAGAGGAAATTATAAAAATCAGAGCAGAAATCAATGCAATAGAGACTAAGAAAACAATCCAAAGAATCAATGAATCAAAGAGTTGGTTCTTTGAAAGAATAAATAAAATCGATAAGCCCCTAGCCAACCTTATTAAAAAAAGGAAAGAAAAAGCTCAAATTCATGCAATAAGAAATGAAAAAGGAGAAATCACTACAGACCCAATAGAAATACAGAGGATCATCAACACCTATTTCGAAAACCTCTACTCTCAAAAGTTTGATAACACAGAAGAAATAGACAGATTCTTAGAAGCATATGAAGTACCAAAGCTAGATCAAGAGGATATAAAACTTTTGAATAACCCAATCTCTGCTAATGAAATTGAGAATGTAATTGGGTCCTTGCCCACCAAGAAGAGCCCAGGCCCAGATGGATTCACTGCAGAATTCTACAAGAAATATAAAGAAGACCTAATGCCGACACTCCTCAAACTATTCAATGAAATTGAAAGGGAAGCAATCCTTCCTAAGTCATTCCTGGAAGCAAATATTACTCTAGTACCAAAACCTGAGAAAGACCCAACTATAAAAGAGAACTATAGACCGATCTCCCTAATGAACACAGATGCAAAAATCCTCAATAAAATATTGGCAAATAGGATCCAGCAAATCATCAAGAAGATTATACACCATGACCAGGTGGGATTCATCCCAGGAATGCAAGGATGGTTCAACATACGCAAATCAATAAATGTAATCCACCATATCAATAAAGCCAAAAATAAGAATCACATGATCATCTCTATAGATGCAGAAAAAGCCTTCGATAAGGTCCAACACTTATTCATGATAAGAACTTTACAGAAAATTGGAATAAATGGTCTTTACCTCAATATAATAAAGGCCATTTATGACAAACCAACAGCCAGCATCATACTAAATGGCCAAAAATTGAAAGCCTTTACTTTAAAGTCGGGTACAAGACAAGGATGTCCTTTATCACCACTCCTATTTAATATAGTACTGGAAGTACTAGCCAGAGCAATTAGGCAAGAAAGAGAAATAAAAGGGGTAAAGATAGGAAAAGAAGAAGTTAAATTATCATTGTTTGCAGATGACATGATACTCTACATAGAAGACCCCCTAAACTCCATTGAAATACTCTTAGATACAATAAATAAATTCAGTAATGTGGCTGGATACAAAATCAATACTCAGAAATCAATAGCATTCCTATACACGAACAACAAAATTACAGAGAGGGAAATAAGAGAAACTGCACTCTTCACATTAGCAAGCAAAAAAATGAAATATTTAGGAATTACTCTTAGGAAAGGAGTGAAAGACTTATACAGTGAAAATTATAATACACTGAAAAAGGAAATTGAAGATGATCTCAGAAAATGGAAAGACATCCCTTGCTCATGGATAGGAAGAACAAACATTGTGAAAATGGCCATTCTCCCAAAACTGTTATACAAATTCAATGCAATCCCAATAGAAATACCATCAACATACCTTATAGATCTAGAGAAATCACTCCTAAATTTCATCTGGAACCAGAAGAGACCTAGAATCGCAAAGGCAATTCTAAGCAGCAAAGACAAAGCAGGAGGCATCACAATCCCTGACTTGAAGTTGTACTACAAAGCAACAGTAGTAAAATCAACATGGTATTGGAATCAAAACAGAGCTGAAGATCAGTGGAATAGATTAGAAGATACAACCACAACTACGAACACACTCAACCACCTTATTTTTGATAAAGGAGCCAAGCAGGTTCACTGGAAGAACGACAGTCTCTTTAATAAATGGTGCTGGAAAAACTGGCTCTCCATTTGCCGAAAACTAAAACTAGACCCATGTCTATCACCATGTACTAAATTAAAATCTAAATGGGTCAAAGATCTGAATATTAAAACAGAAACACTAAATCTATTGGAAGACAAAATAGGTAGAAACCTTGGAGACATAGGAGTAGGTAAAGAATTCATGAACAGGACTCAAACCGCACGGGAAATACTTCCCAGAATCAATAACTGGGACCACTTCTTATTAAAAAGTTTCTGCATGTCAAAAGAAATCTCCAGCATAGTGAAAAGAAAACCCACAAACTGGGAAAAGATTTTAGTGAACTCTCTCTCAGACAAGGGCCTCTTGTCTAAAACATACAAAGAATTAAAGAAACTCAGACCTCCGAAATTCAAAGATCCAATCCAAAAATGGGCATCTGAGATGAATATGCAATTCTCAGATGAAGAAATGCAAATGGCAAATAAATACATGAAAAAATGCTCATCATCATTGGTCATTAGAGAAATGCAAATTAAAACCACACTGAGATACCATCTCACTCCTGAAAGAATGGCCAGGATCAAGAAAACCGACAACAAATGCTGGAGAGGCTGTGGGGAAAAAGGAACTCTCCTGCACTGCTGGTGGGAGTGTAGACTGGTACAGCCTTTGTGGAGATCTGTCTGGAGATTTCTCAAAAAGTTGGGACTGGAAATCCCATTTATTCCAGCTATTCCACTTCTAGGCATATTCCCAGAAGAACTGAAAGCATCATACCACAGTGATATATGTGCACCTATGTTTATAGCAGCACAATTTGTAATCGCCAGATCTTGGAAACAACCCAAGTGCCCATCAACTGAGGAATGGATAAAAAAGTTGTGGTATTTCTATACAATGGAGTATTATTCAGCTATAAAGAAGGATCACATTGAGATATTTATCAATAAATGGGCACAGCTTGAGACCATACTCATAAGTGAAATAAATCAATCTCGCATGTGTGAATACCGAATAGTTTCCCTAATGTAAGTAATGATTCAAATATATAAAAATATGTGGTAATCATGATTCCCCATTAGGTGGCCTTGAAGCCTTATAAAGTTTTCACTCATTAATTAGAAAGGCTTTATTCTGGGCTTCTTGATATGAAAATATTTGAAGCTAGAGTATATGAAGTTTTACCCAAATATTTCAAGGAAAAAGACACTATGGTAACTACTATTAAGTCAGGTTATAAGGTGGTGAAGTACTAGGTTATTGAAACAGTCATGCTGTGACCTCTATTGTTATATTGTTATGTCCTGTTTTATCTCAATCTCCCCCTTATTGTTTCAAAAAAATTATTTAGTCATTTCTTATGTTTGTCTTAATTAAAGAAAAAATTCAAAAAAAATTAGGGTATATAAATAGTAACTCTTTTCGATTTCCTATTAACTTGTTTTGAAGTCCTGTAGTACTCCCACGATCTTGTTTTGACTGATTAGACTCTGTTCCATTCTATATGATAGTATCAAGTTTGAAGACATAGGCAACTACTTTGAAGACAATAAGATTCACTAAGATACCCATTCTGGTTTGACTATTGTCTTCTTTGGAAGTCCTGTAATGTTTACAATGCCTAAGTTTTATTGGTCTTGTTCTCTACTGTTTTGTCCAACTTTATAATATCTAATAAGATAGACAATTCTTTTTAAGGAAACAAGGGACAATGTTGATAACCATTGTTGATAAACTTGTACTCTGTTCTACACCATGTGCTATGTCTATCCTTGGTATTGACTGACAGCTTTGTTTTGCCATATTTGACGGTATTCTTCCCCCCCTCCCAAAGAAAGTAATAAGCACTAAGGAGTAATAAAATCCAAGATGTGTAAATTTTGTTGTAAAAAAGAGAGGGAAAAAAAAAAAGAAAAAGAGCTCTAACGGATATAACAGCAAGTGTGTTTGGGGGTGTTAAATAGCTGACTTTATCAATGTTTTTGGAACATTGAACACAGCTGTTTGCAGTCTCCCTGTTTGAATGTCCACCTTGTGTTCTTTGATACTGTGATTTGAGGAACTATTTTCAAGAAAATAGTGTGTAATCTACTAGCAGGTAATTTCTTACTGTTATGGTTTTTTGTTTTGTTTTGTTTTGTTTTGTTTTGTAGTTCTGTATTGCGTGTACCCTTACTCCGCTTTGGTTTGATTTGTGTTTTTCTCTTTTTCCTCTTAAAAAAAAAATAAACCAAACTCACATATATAAACACCGTATAGTCTCCCTAATATAAGAAATGGTAAGAGTACATAAGATTTTATGGCAATTATGATTCCCCATTGCATTGCTTTGTAGCCTTATAATGTTTTCATTCATTAGTTGGAATGGTTCTATTCTGTTTTGTTTGATTTTATTTTGTATCATAGTATAAACAGCTATTTTGAAGAACATAAGACATTATGACAGCCATCGTTGAGTTAACATCGTCTTGCTTTGTAGTCTTACTATGCTTCTGCTATTTCCATTGGTTTTATCATGTGTCTTATTGAATTAATATGTGATAGTATAAACAAATTTTTATGGAAAATGAGATATTTTAGTAGCTATTGTTCATTTTCTGTATTTGGTTCTGAATGCTCTGTAGTACTTTAATCTTCTTGAATGATTTTATACTACTTTTTATGTTTGATATTATTGTATGTTAAGGTATGCTCAACTATATCAAAGAAATAGATATTGTAGTTACTATTAATATCCAGTTGTCGTATTGTGAAGTGCTGTGTTGCTTTCATTGTTCTGTTCTGATATGTTTTATTCTGTTCTCTTTTGTTTTATTCTCTTTAAAATAAAATTTTTAAAAAAGAAATATGTACTCCTATAGCAGGTCCTTGCATGTTGCCTTATCTGTCATCATTAACTGAGGACGCTAAATCAGTTTTGTGTGTACAACAGAGAAGAGGGAAGATTAAGGAAACACTGAATTCATAGGCAGATCCTTTCTCACAACTTCACAATATATTAATTCCCTGTATATGGCTTTATCCCATTAAGGGGATTAAGAGCGGATGAGGAAAAAAATCAGATTAATAATTCTTCATAACATGCTCAATTGTCCCTAAGGGTTTATTTATGTCATTTATGTAGGGGATAGAACTTTCAATAAGATAAATATTTAGCATAAAATGAGTTTAGTTAAAATCAAAGACAGTGAGATGTTTTCAATTGGGAAATACACTTTTCATACCTACTTTGTGGGATGAAAATTAATAAGGATGGTAAGATTAGCAACAGAAACAAACATGGGTGATGTGATTGAGAAGAAGCCCGTCAGGTAAATGCAGTCATGTTGAAGGACTCTGGAGATATCATAAGACAGAATTTGTTTCACAGACTGAGATAGTTTAAATAAGGGGAAGGATAAAAAGGATAAAAACAATAACATTCCTGTGGGTTAGAGTTGTTAATGTGTATTGTAAGATTTTCATCATTCTCATTTTCCATATTAATAAATTGAATCTCAAAATGTTTATACAGTGTTATTAGGGCTACCTGTCAAAAGCCGCAACCAATTATGGAGTATTTTTGATAACGTAAAGCTCAAGAATCTGTAATCTGAAATCAATTTTTTTAGAAAACAGTACCCACAACAACTAAAAAAAAATCTGGATAGTATAAAATGGATTAAATATAGTTCAGTCCTTCAGAATTAAATGAAGATATTTACTACATCATAATTCTGTGTTAATTTATCAGAAACATTCATGTTCAATGTGATTTTTAACTGTATAAAAATTATATGAAAGAAAAAGAGAAAAATGATAGAATTTCTTAATTTTCAAATATACTACAAATCCATAAGCTCTAGGCTAATATGTCATTCACAGGCATCAGAAAATGTATTGGCACTTACTTTGGTAGAAAATTATACAGAATCATAAAAAAAAGTAAGTGTGTGTCACAAGCTTCTATGCAAACTTCCTGGAAAAACACTGGATATAAGAAATATATCCAAGTGAGCATGACCGCAGCTCAGGCCTTTCTTACAGAAAAAATTCAGAGAGGAGAATAAAAACACTTCAGAGAAATAAAAGGCTATCAAATTTAAAAGGAGACATTATTTTTAATTTAAAAATGATTTCAACACTCAAAACACTCATGTTTGATGTGAATTCTTCAACTTTATCTAATTAAGGTTAAGCAATTACAGGGAATGAATCTGTGCTTAATTCAATAAATGTTTGCTTTTTTTGTGCAGGAATGGGATGACAATCTCAAGCTTAGCTACTTAGAATTTCTGTGTTGCTCTATTATGATTTTTTTCTTAGATTTTAAAGTAACTATTATTTTCAATATAGAATACTGTGCAAGCTCAAATATCCAAGAATCATTCCTGCTTTGTTTATGGTTTATCTTATTCTCAAAATTTTCCTATCTACTCTTTTATATTTAACTGACCTCTTTAACATTAAACTGACATCTTTCACTAAAGGTTAGGCACTTTCAGTTGCTATGTATCATGTAGAAGATACTGTTCACAGGTAAGGTAAAAATCTAAGTTCATTTAATACTGCAGAAAGAAAAATTATTAATCTCACAAAATGTGTCCACATATATTAATAGGATTAAAACTAATCTCATAAGTATATACTTCAGTAGAAGCAGGAACATGCATCAGTTCTATAGATGAAAAGATCAGTATCTTATTTGTCATATTTTTTAAAAAATCAGATTAAATATAATTATAAAATGCTGAATTATATCAATATAATTTTTCTAGATTAAAACAATTTCTTTCAATTGAATTATTTTAAAATTTTACCTTAAAATGTTAACATTTACATATTAGAAGGATGTGTAGATTAAATGCACCAAAATGAATACTTAATGCATAAGAAATAGAAGTCTCAATTGCATGCTTCATCAAATAGGATACTGTTAGAATTCTGTACAGCAGAATAAATCACTTTTCTTCTGGGATTTTGAAGCATGAATAAAATATTTTATTGGCATTCAATTAAGAGTCAAAAAATCCAGTAAAAATGCTAGATAAACTTGGAAAAATATTCAGTTTCGGGGAACAGAAGTATTGTCACGGATCTACTAATTTTTCTCTAGCGATATAATGAAAGACAATTTAAACTGATCCTCAACTTTAGCATAGATATTAACTCTATTTTTTAAAAAAATGTATTATCACTCTAACAAATCTAAACATACTTTTTGAAATGTGTTATAGGTAGTTTTCAACTTATCTATATATGAATTGTATTTGAATTAAATGGATATATAGATCAATTTCTAAAAAAGTTTATAATTTCATATTTTATTCACAGAAACATTTTACCCTACCTGCCCACATTTACTTATACTTAGTTAACCTTCTGTTTGGCACTTGTCACCTCAACTTCCTAAAATTTAGGGCCTATTAGAGCAGGGATACTGTACATTATTGCTTACTGCTTTTTCCTTTGCCTAGACTAACCTACAAAATATTATTGAGTAAAATACAAC
The DNA here is from genome assembly GCF_034190915.1 of Cavia porcellus. NCBI lineage: Eukaryota > Metazoa > Chordata > Mammalia > Rodentia > Caviidae > Cavia > Cavia porcellus. The sequence continues at coordinate 34,740,727 of NW_026947501.1, forward strand.
ATTCAGAATTCCACATTATGTTACAGTAACTAAATTTATGATATTTTCTTTCAAAATGTACAAAAATTGTTAAAATTCTGCTCATATCACAGTTTCCTGGTAGTTCATGAAGGGGGTATACATATGATGATAATGCAGTTTTAATTGTGTTCCCCTAAATACTTATATTGACATGCCAATCCTTGATATCTTAGAACACGACTAAATTTTGGGGGTATGAGCTTTAAATAAGTAATTAAGGGAAAACAAGGTTGCACATATGGTCAATACACTTTGTTCCCTAATGAGAGGAGATTAGGACACAGGTAGATGGAAAGGGAAGACCATGTAGAGACCCAGGAAATATTTGCCATCTATAAGAAAAATGAAATAAAAATCCCTGCCAACACCTTGTTCTGAAGATAATTAATACATTTATTGTGGTAGTTGGTTAAATTTTCTGCTCATAGCTAGTGTGATCACCGCCTCTTACCTTCAATTGTGATGAGTAAATCTAGGGCTATGGTTAACTTCAAAAAGTTATCCACATGTATATTTTCAAGAGAAAAGCAAAGTGTTTGTTCAGAACTCTGTGTTGATAAGCTCAAAAAGTGCAGTGTTCAAACAGAGGTAAACAAAATGGAACCTGTCTTGATGTACCCTTCTTTTAATTTTTTACAAATTATATAATTAAGAAAATTACTTTAGACTATCTGTCCCCAAGTATTTTGTTTGACTTGCAATCTTTTGCTTGCAAAAGGGAACTCCTCATATGTTCTCCACAAAAAACTAAAATCAAACTCAAATCTAAATTAATAACCAGAGAATCATTTTTTCTACAATATATTTTATACAGTTTGAGATTTCCAATTTAAATTTCTCCATTTGCAAAATTATGTAATTTGAAAACATATAATTTTACTCATGTTAAAATACAGGTTCCCTGAAAGTATTGTATAAAATACCATCAAGCTATGTCTTTAAAGTGTATGTAAAACATAATTCTGCACATTAAACTTGAATAATGACTAAGACATTGTATTCTGAATAGTCTAAAATTAAAAAATTAAAAGCTTTAAGCATTTCACATATGCTATTAATGCAAAATAAAATTAAATTTACATCTTATTCACTGTTGTGTTTATCCAAAAGATTTGTCCTTATCTGAGTTAGCACTTGAAATACACAGCCATAAATTGCATGTGTCTCTTTGGTTTTCCCAGAAATAACTACTTTTTACTACACTGGAATCAAGAACAGTTTGAATAATGCATAGTTGTTCCATCACCTTTCAAAGCACATTCAACAAATACTGCATGCAATTTTTGTCATGGCATTGCAAACATTTAACCAATAGTAAGTTTCCAACACTTTCCTGTCAGAGAATTAATGACAAAAAAGACAGAAGAGAGACAGTTGCTGTGTTGACTAAATCTCAAACTATTATTTAATACAGTGAAGAACTAACACAGTGATATGCCACTTTATATTAATGCAAGTATTTGCAAAACCATTTAGCACTATTTATCTTGTTTTACCACAGGCCATTAACTACATTATACAGAAAAATCCTAAATTATACAAAGTAAGATACACATCTGAAATATTATTTTGAGTTTCATTTTAATAACAAACTAAAACTAATATAAATATGACGCTAAGTGGAAGTGATTAGAGTACACGAACTTGAAAACAACCAATTTAAGTTAGAAATTCCATATAGCTTAATAAAAATACTTACATGAAATTTTAATTTATTTTATGAGTTTACATCACACAGTAAAAGTATATATGACATTAATCATATAAAATAGCATAAGAAATTATAATTTAAATATACTCAAAGGCTACTAATCTCTATAGTTGAGTAATGAGAATAGAGTTAATTTTTTAAAATTTTACACAGTAAGTTTATAATCCTAAAAAAGAATCTGTATCACATTGATATAGGGAAGTAGTCGATGATATATAAAATTAAAATGAGAATGTTAAACTTAACGTCCCACAAATCAGTATGAAATTTTATAATTAGTGATGTAGCAGTTTAATTATCATTATATTTTCTTTCAATTAGGATATTCATTATGATGTGTCCTGAACAGATAACATCTTATCCTAACTTGATAGATAGATGATAAATAGGTAAATAGATAGATAGATAGGTAGATAGGCAGACAGAGGAGGATAAGCAGGTATATATGAATATATGAAACAAATTATAACATATCTTAAGCGGTGTCTGGTGATTGGGCTTCACACTCTTTCTTACCTATTCCAAAGACCACTTTCATTTCAATAACCATGATAGATGGATCAGTGAAATATGTACCTTTTTATCATCCCTTTAGCATGCTCTGTGATCTCTTTTTCAGTGCTTTTCCTCATGCTGTTTATTGTGATATGTGAGTCAGTACCCCATTATGAAACAGATGACATACTCAACAGAAGAATCTGAGGATGTTTGAATTTTGAAAATATTTCTAATAAAGTGGACAATGAAATTCAGAACGGAAATATGAAGCATCAATAAATGTGTGAATTGTTTTTTTAAAGAGCAAGGAGATAAAATTTTACTTAGACTGACAAACAAAAATAGAGAACTCCCAAGCTGATAAAGTAAAAAATGAGAAAGAAAGCTGGCCAAGATGGCACGTACTTGTAATACTGTCACTGTGAAGGGATGAAGTAGGAGCATCGTGAGTCCCAGCCACGCCTGGAAATCTTAGTGAGGTGCTGACTCAAAATAAAGAATAAATAAAAAATGGAATTGTAATATAGATAGATATATAGATAGGTAGGTAGGTAGATAGATAGATAGATAGATAGATAGATAGATAGATAGAATAAAGGACAAAAGTATGTAATCATCTCAATGAAAACTAATATAATTGGAAGAATTCAACAATTAAATATGCTAAAAACATTCAATATGCTGAAAATAGAAGGGAATCTTCTTAGCTTGATGAAAAGGATATTGAATTGCAAAGGAACTGTTTTCTCTTTAGCATCAGAAATAGGATAGAAAGTCTGCTCTCACCATTTGTATCTGAACTTGCAATGCAGGTTGTGGCCAGGGTAACTGCACATGTTAATAAACAATATATAGTTCAAAAGCAGAAGGAAAGCTATCTCCATTTCCTAATGACATGATATGTACATAAAAAGAAAAAAGGAGCTATATATACATATTAGATCAACTAGATAACTTCAGCAGAATCACAAGATGTGAAGTTAAAATAAAAATATTTTATTCAGCATTATAGCAATAAACAATCCAAAGATTAAGTTGGGAGAAAAGCTTTTTGTATAATAACATAAAATATAAAATACTTAGATATAATTTTATGTAGTGCAGAAGTTGTACACTGACAATAAAACATTTTAAAACAAAATTAAAGAGCCAAATACATGAAAATATTTTATATTCATGAATTCAAGCCTTAATTTTAAGATGTGTCCTACTCAAATATATATTCAGATTAATTTGGTTTCATTCTATAAAAATCATATGTTACTACATTGGCAAAATATTCAAGCTTATTAAAATCCATATATTAATGTGCATGGAATCTGGAAAAGAATTAAAAGTCTTGAAATGAACAAAATCAGAGTATTTGTCACACTTTCCAATTTCAAAACTTAGTGCAAAGCCGAAGTAGTGAAAACAATGTTTTGCTGAGATTAGGATACACATATCCCAAGGGAATAAAATTGAAAGTGTAGAAAAAAACTTATAAATTTTTGCTCAGGTGATTCCAAAAGGATTCCAGCAAAATCTGAGGGAAGGAATAATCTTTTCAACAAATACTATACCAAGATATTTAGTTGCAAAAGGATTGTGTTTGACTCCTAACTCAGAACATGTGCAAAATTTAACTCAAAACAGATCAAACATCTAAATTTAAGAGCTAAACTTAAAATGTTTCAGGAAAATATATTAAGTATAAATCTAGTGAGAGAGTAGTGAAAATATCTTATTCTGAAAATGTTCCAGAGCAGTTCTAATGTACCGTTGATAGAGAGGAATCACTGGTATAACTTATCTCTTGAGGACAGGGACCACGCTTCATGCATATTTATCCTTCAGACCAGCTCCAGAGGAGTTTCTCATATACAATTTTAAGCAGAACACTCACCATAATTTCATACATGTGTGCACTAGTAAAAATCAGTACCTGGCTCATTCTTCAACTTCCAAGGATAAATTATATCAAATATATTCATCAAGTATTTGTCCTTATAAATGGGTAACCTAACTCAAATTCCTAGCAATCTTATCAAGTGGATCAAATTTAGATACACTATACTGAACTGAATTCCCTTCAGGCCTGAGTCTTAGTATCTGCATACCTTATTGATGCCATTAGTGTCCATATTTCAATGCAAGGTATTTTATTGGAACCTGCCATTAACAGTGTAAAAACTAATTGCAAGTTGCATGCTACATAAATTTTTCCCATAAACAAACATCTACAGAGTAAAACATATGCTAATGAGGAACTGATATATTCTTCCACATACCTGCCAAGGCAGATGGAAAGTACTTCAGACAGAATTCTGATAGGCAAAGAATCACAAGCCACACTTTTAAAGCCTTGACAAATTCCATGAGATCTGCTCTCATGTTTACACCTGTAGGTTTGTTTTTATTTTTGAAATTATATTGTATTTTTTTGAGTTGACATTGATATTTAAGACAAGGGACAGGCCTGTATGGTGATAGTAATTTAAATCAGATACATGATTTTGACATTTGCTATCTTGGGCTAATATTTGTGTGAAAATTTAACATGGTCTTTTCTCTTGGATCTGTATTGTGAATTCTAGATCTGCAGAGACAGATGGCTCTGTCTTCTATTCAATTAGTTAAACACACTTTCATTAATCTCTTCAGAGGATTCTCCAAGGATAAAGTATCAAACAAAATCTGATTCAAATAATAAAGGTTTATGATAAGTCCCATACTGCATATTTTCTAGACTGTATTAGAGCAAACAAAATGATAGATTTGCCAGTTGATTGAAAAGAAAAACTATGATTAAGCATTTCACTATTTCTCATTTTAATCACTGGACACCAAAAGATAGTGGTATAAGATTAAGTTTATATGTATTCTGTATTGCCAAATGTATCTGTTGTTTTTGTTTCAAATAGATTTTGACAGTGTCAGCTGATTATTTTTTTTTCTACCAGTATTTACCAATTTAAGTAAATTTGTACTGTCTGTTGTCAGAGTAGCTATTAGTACTCATATACATCTGGGATACAGAGTAAGAGATAAATTTTGCAATTTTCAGATTTCATTAAACCCTCTAACTGCAGGTGCAAATGTCAAATGTCCAAATTGCAACGATTAAGCTCTGGCTTATATTAGTTAAATGTTGGTATATTAGTTAAATGTTGGCTATACTTGTGGCCAAACATACGTGTTCTTTTCCTCAATGCCACTCCTTACAGTGGTGGATCCATGTGATCAATTATTGACAATTATCTGTGAAAGAAAGTGACCAGTGTCATTTCTAAACCATAAAATAAAGAGTAAGCATGTCTTTTGTAGAAACTCGCTTCTTGCCTTGTCCCTTTTGGGAAACCTGCATTGTCATGGCAAAGTCACAATATACAGCACAATGGACAGTTCATGCCTTCTGACATTAAAGACTGAATTTGTTGCTTCAGGATAACCTCATCTACGACGAGCCTGAGCAGGAGACAGGCAGGAGTCTCTATTTACTTAATTAGTGCTGGAGCCAAAGCGTCCTCCGCTGTGGCCTCATCTTGCCTTTCAGGTATCTCTGGTCTCACAGGACACTGCAGGCCTCAGCCAGAGCAGTGATTCATACAGTTTCACTTACTATGAATCAGCTTCTGTCGCCAGGCAAGGGGCCGAGGCCTAGGACAGACTCACAGATAAACACAGAAAGCTAATTAGTAAAATTTAAATCCTGCTCAGAGACACTTCATAATGGTCTCCAACAGATCTGTGCCAATCTATATTGACAGTGGAACCCAAAGACTCTAGTATGACTGAGTCCCAATTCCCTTATTAATTTTATGAACCTGTTTCTAAGTAAATTACATTATCAATTCCTTCCTAAAGTCGTTTTTCATCAAATATCCACACTGTCATGTTTCTCACCATCCTTTTCACTTAGTTTGGAATCATTACTAACTCTTATTATTGGCCAGAGAACAATACTGTATGTATTCTTTACAGCCACAGGCAATTAAGAGCTAAGTCTCCTCCTTTTTGTCTCTTCTTCCAAGTCATGGCGATGTAAAGGCCAAGTGTCTCAAAAGAGCAGCACCATCTGAATAATTACCTCTGAATGATACAATAAGTCTATCATTTCACTTTAAAATATTGAGCTATTATGTTTCATTTCTCAGTCACAGTGTAGTTTGGCTTATCCTATTTAAATAGATGTTTTCCCAAAAAAGTATCATATATATATATATATATATATATATATATATATATATATATATTGTTTGTTTGTTTGTTTTGGTACCAGGGATCAAACTCACTATGTAGATCTTGCCAGGTAGGCACTTATGCAGCTGAGCTAAATCCCTGGCCCTTCATTCTTTAATTAGTTAATAACTACCGTAGTTTTCCAAGTAGTGGTTTCAAAGTGTGAGGTACAACCTTGTACTGTGCTATCACTTTTAAATTACAGAAATACACAAATTGAGATTAAAGAGCATAGAAATTTTTATAGCAATTCAATATTTCTATAATATACAAGTGTGCTGTATTTCACATGCTTATTATATTTTATTACATTAATCTGTGATAGACTCTAGAAAGAAAATTAAAACAAAATTTAACATGTGAGCGAGGGATTTAGCTCAGTGCCAGAAGCACCTTCCTGGCAAGTGCAAGGTCTTGAGTTTGATTCCTGGTAGAAAAAAAATTGTTTAAAAATTTATAAATGAATTAACATGTCTGTGTTCCTCATAGAGGTGCATGGACTGGTATCACCTTAGAGCAAAATGTATTATTTTTCGCAGCTAGTACTTGTCTTCAGTTTAAATAATATTAAGTAATACATTTAGAAATACAGAAAAGAAAACAGTTATTAAAATTTCATTGTTGATATTTTGGTGAATATTTAGTACCTACCGATAGACATATAGTGTATAAATCTTTATGCTGAAAGAATTACAATAGTCATACTGTTAAACATGCATTTTCCTTCAATATATGCCATGACCCATGCAGCCAGCAGGGTATTGAGAGGGGCCAACAGGAGATTAAGAAAAAACTATACACATAGTAATAGGAAAACTGGGACCTGGAGGAGGAGTTGACCTGGTGATGTAGTGACAACCCAGCAAGGTTTGCATCTTCATTTATACACAGTGAAAAGAGGGACAGCATGCAATGGGGGAGAACGTGCAGGAGCTCAGTGTTTTACTGAGAACACGGAAAACAAAACATATCAGAGCTTTCTGTGCTGTAGTTGGCAAGACATCCCTATACATCCCAAGACATCCCTAGACATCTGTAGGACTGGCTTTGTTCTAGTCCCAACAGCTTCTTTACATGGTTTGTATCTGGCACTCTGTGTTCTCAGGGATGGCCTTGCTCTAGCCCCTAAGGTGTAATTGATCTCCAACTGAAAAGTTTATAAGTCAATAATTTACACTCATTATTGTTGATGAAAATTCAGTATCCCATGATGTACATTCATATCATAGTTTATTTGTCCTGCCCTTCACAGACACAAATTTCATTTTGTTCAAGTTTCATTTAGTCATCACCATAAGCTTCTATTCAGCTGTGAATATATGTAGAAGCGTCTGCCAATTCCTATGGTAGGTTGGTTCCAGGGTTTCACTTGCATCCTCAATCCTTTATATGAAATGGTACAGCTTAAAATACAGTTGGCACAATCATTTACATTATTTGTACTACCTTAAAAACTATAAAAGTTATATGAACAACTCATTAGGAGATGATTGCAAGGGAAAGAGCTCTACATTTTCATCTGCGATTTGTTGAATCAGTCTAACTGTATGAACGTGAATAGCATCTTCTTTAGTGTAAACTGCAAATAATGGGTAGCTAGAGCAACATTTAAGCCTACCTTACAAAACCAAAATGTGGTCCTTTGAACAGGTCTGAAGAGTGACCATTTCTTCAAAATAATAATTTTTAAATATTTCTTATATTTTTTCCTGTGAAGGATATATCTTCTTTATGTGGTCATAAACAGTCTCAGTATCTGCACACATGTGATATCTAATTGCAAGCAATTACTGTAATTTACTTCTACGTTATTGAGAGCAAGCCACAGACAAACCTAGCTTGGCCAGCAAACTTTCAGTACCATTCCTGTGGGTGGTTATATGTATGTGAATCAGATATTGTCTATTTTATATCTCTCCCTTGGCCAAAACTGTAATGGTATGTGACAATTTTTTTCTTGGTGAGCCAACTCTTTTATAAGCCATCCGTTCACGGAGGAGAGAATGAAGCAGGTAGTATTCCTCATGCTGCAAAAATGGAAACAATAATTCAGATCACTTTTTCATAATTACAGTATGTATTTTAAATTTTATATAGTATACTACATTCACATTTCTATGAAAGGTATGACTAATTGGAGGTGAATTTTTGTGCAGAAATGTTTGTCTTAAATTTAACACATGAGGAACTTTTAAAATGAGAATTTACAACATCAAGCTTTTCCCTGGGAGAATTAATTCTTTCTAAGTCTGAATTGTTAGAATGAGGAAACATTACTTTTCACTTTAATTCAACCAAGTTTAAGCGTTTTACCTTAGGTTGCATGCAAGACAGGAGTGCACAGAAATTTTCTTTCCTGTCAGTTTCAGAAAGTCTCTAATAACTGCTTTTACTCATCATTCTCATTTTTTTCAGTAATATCTCGAATCAAAATGAAAAAGACCTGTAAGGAAATACCCAAAATCAGAATTTAATGGTTCAGTAAGTTACTGTATGTAGCTTTAGAGTTCACATGTATAAAAAGAGAGTGAGTTGTGCCATTGATAGAAATAAAATCATTTAGTTATGAAAATTACACAGGGCTCCAGGTAAGCCAGGTAGGAACAAATCTACAAAAATTGGCAATAACTGAACGATTACTTTCTAAAGTAGAAGAAAACAGTAAGTCCCATTCTGTAGCTCAAGAGTCCACAATGCTGGGAGAGATATTTCTGAAGACGGGCACCCAACAGTTATGTGGAATTGTATTGTGCAGCTGCTTTTTAAATCTCAAAATAACAATCAGAGATAAATTTGGTTTATCTGAGTGCATGGTTGGAAATCATGGAAAGAAGCATACTAACACCACCTAGTTTGAAGTAGATATTTTGAACTTGGTTTACACAAGGAAGAGAACAAGCAAAGCACTTACTTTCGTATAATTTGGTGCCTTTTTAAACTTGTCTTAGATTACACGTAAGAATACATTTTATACATTATAGCATCTTTGGCATTAAAGTTAAGCCTGAGGTAGTGACTCTAGAATCTCCCAGACTGGACACATTTCTAGGAGAGACAGACATCTCTTAGCCAAGGTGCCTTCTTTGTGTGCAGCAAATATTATATTAAGCTGATCACATTATCAGTTAATAAAATATTTTTAAAAAAATATTCAAATATAAAACAATAGAAATTTCAAATACTCATTTCTTGACACAATTAATAGATGCATATATGGGATTCCAAGAAGAGAACCTGAGAAATATTGAAGTGTGTATCTTTGGCTTTAGGAGATTTATGTTGACTAGAAATTTGAAAAGGTCGGTGGTATAATGAAAGCTAATTTCAGAATCTTATAAAGCCAGGATAAACTCCCTTTGTGATAAATTTTAAGTTTGAATTTTAAACATGAAATTAAGTAAATTCTTTATCTTTTGTACATGAATAGTTAGGCATTTTTTTCCTCTGTAATGTTTTCCTAACACATATTCCCTAATTTAATCTCCTTCATATTTTTGTAAGCTTTGATGTTTTCCATTCTCACTATGCTTCTCCACCATACTATTTCAGCCAGGCAACCAGCCAACTGTGAACTGTACTTTTGAGACAAAATAGCCATCTCCCTCTAAGTTGTGGGTATTGTGAATCATGTTCCAGCAATAAGATAGTCACTGAGAGAAAGTGACATTTTCAATCTTTTCTAAGCAAAAACCTTCCCTCTGCCTTTATCCCTATAATAACTTTGTTCTGGTGTTCTCTGTTATCATGTGTTCTTATTATACAAGAAAGAGTTTAAAGGGACAAATGTTCTTGTAACTGCCTTGACTGAAAAAAAATATATAAAATCATATTATGTAGTTGAAAATGACTACACTTTGACTGAATTCATAGATTTTTAAAAAGATTCCTCTTTCCCCTGTGTTAAATTGGCTAGAAAGCTCATGACAGCAGCCTAAGAATTAAACCTAGAGCATTCCTCAATGCAACCTCAGCCCTCTGTTTTCCAGGAATAGCTTGCTTGACAAAATGGTGCTGTGTTGGAGTGTGTATCCAGATGGCAATGCAAAATGAAGGGAACTTGTCTGATAGTCAGAGTCTTACAAGATGTTTGTTTTGAGTATGAAGAAGTAAGTTTTTAAGGCTGAACATGTGGTAGTAGACAGTCATGGGCAGCTTTTCTAAATTGATTCTCACTTGCATAAGATAAATCTGTTTGGCACGTGACTTTTAAAGCCATTCAGGGATTTTATGAAGCAGATATTTCTCTCACCGCAGAAGGATTTCTCATCGTGCTGTGACCCTGAGAGTGAAATCTTAAATGACTCTTCCCCTCTTAAGTTTTAGGAATTAGAGACATTCACAGGCACAACACATTCATTTTAAAGTCAATTCTTGAATGCCTTGAGTAGCAATATCCCCACCTCTTGGCTTCCCTGTAAGTGTACCACTTATTATGTTACCAAAATGTCAATATATTGCAAGAGAAATTATCAGATTATCAAGTTTCTTAGACTCGATTGGATTAGCATTAATGGCAGTGCAACTTACTATGCATGCATTCAATCAGACAGAATAGATATCTGTATTGCCAAAAAGATTACTACTTATATCTCTCCTTCAAATAGTCACTCAAAACTGCATTATGATTTTATCCATTATCTACAGTTATAAAAATTTGTAACACTAGGTCATTTGAATATTATTTTCTCTTTCCTCATATCATTTTTTCTCCTTAAACAAGTGCACCACTAGGACCAAAAAGAGGTAAAAATTGTGTCTTTGAAAATCAATTCCAAATATGATCATTGCTGGAACTGAACCCTCACCCTCAAGAAACCCAAATAAAAAATTGAGAAACAGTAAACAATGAGGTGGATTTAATTAAATGAAGTTAGAAGTATTTGATTGGAAAGAAGATTATGCAGATGTTCCTGTGGGAGTGCAGGAAGACGGGGTAATAATGTATGCATATGTGCACAGGAACAGATTAAAATAGTGCAAGTCTTCATTGCCTTCTTGTTGAACACAATGGAAATTATAATTTTTTCTTCCTTTAATACTAGGTCTTTCCAACGATCTATTCAGCCAAAGCAATATAGAGGAAGTAAAAGCCTAACATGGCTGTTAGGTTGTACTGATTGTTCCAAGCTTCTACATTTTGGAATGAGAACATACTGTAAATACACTACATATTTGTCTAATAAAATTAGAGCCACATAAGTAGATCTTGATCTCAGTGGCTTGGAATACAAAAGAACTGAAGTCTGCTTTAATAAGCTCCAACTTACCCTTATATATGTAAATGAAATGCTTATTATTATATGCCTAATTTGGGGGAACTTTTATTATACATCATTATTGTGAAATAAAGATATTTGATGTATTTGTATTACTCTCAATATCTTCATTTCCAAAGTATTTATTTCAGCTGCATATTAATATACAGGCACTATTGAGTCAAATAACCTGTGTTTGAATTGTTTTGTTACTATTACTAATATGTTTTTTATATTGTACTAAATTTATATTGAAAAATTGGTACATATACACATCACACCATAATCATTTTTACTACTTCTTCACTCTAGGGAATTATACATTAATTTTTGTAGGAATGTGAGTCAAGTTATATAAATCATAGTGTTGTAAGTCACATAATTCTAGTATCAATATTTGCCCCATAAAGATTTTATATTACTTATGTCAATACATGTCATGTGACCAATCATTTGAAACATAGTTACATAATAATTTAATTTATGTATCATTATAATAATCATTATAATTTTAATTTTTTATATTGGTATATATGCACATAGAGCTTAATCATGTATATAGTTAATGTATCACTACACTAGATTCTAATATTTTGAACTTTGTTCCCTATGTGTTGAATAATCCATTGATAAGCTCATGTACAATATCAAACAGTAGCTACTTCAACTAAAAGAATAAATCTCAAGGGAGATTTTTCTACATTGATGACCACTTCTAACAGGTTCAATGCAAGTACACCCACTAAGAGCAACATGAAAGAACAGACCATTGTCACAATGATAAAATTTGTACGTAGTCCTCTCAGGAGAGTCCTTTCAAGAGAGAAATAAGGCTACCATATCTGAAACTTCAATGATGCACTGAAAGAGTCATCAAAATATTTTGTTACTGGACCTATCCTTTTGTACTGGGACTCAAACTCAGGGAGTAGATATCAATATTACTATTATGTGATTCTCCAGGCAGATTCTGTATTACTGAGCTGTATCCCTGGTCCTTTTTACTGGAAGAGGCAACTCAATATTTAAATATTATTTTTAATATTTAATTATTTATTCTTTTTAATATTTAAATATTCAATAATTAAATATTCTAGTAGTATCTTGTTCCACATTATTAGAATGTGGAACAGATAATTCATAGTCTTTGTTTAGTCTCATGGGATTTCTAGTATTTGTAAAGTAGTATAAGGAGAAAGCATACCTGGAATTCCGTATTAAGTTGAAGTTGGAAAAAAAATCAAATCCTAGTTCCAGGAACTATTTTATTACTGCTAAACCTCATTTCAATGTTTTATTAAACTGTTATAAAATTCCTTTTTGAAAAATAGAAGGATAATAGCTAGATACTCACAAACTGTTATGTATATAAAATACAATACACAAAACATGTCAAGTTATAGTGACTGGATGAGGGGTAAGCAATTATGTTACAGCGATGTTATTTCCGAGAAACAAACATTTCTCATTTCCAGAAGCGATATCCTTCAGATTTCACCATCAAAGTCACACACAAATTGGTTCTAAGATAACTGATTTATTCCCAATCTCTATAGTTTTAAAATTAAAACCAGTTTTGTAGTGGTATATGAATGATATTTTAATTTACTCTTTTCTGTTGAGATGAGGATCACATTTTCATGGGCTCACTTGGCATTTCAGACTTTGGCTTGTCTTTTCATTTTTATCTATTCTTTTGAAGAGGAGAGATTTTCATTTTCATAAGGTTTAACATCATTTTTCTTTGATAGTTTATGCATTTGTTCATGTACCTCAAATGTCATCGCTCAACCTAAGATCACATAACTCTTCCTGTATTATAATCTGGATAGTGGTATTGCTCTTCAAACTTAGTTAACATTTTGGTTAACTTTTGTGAATTGTGAGTTAACTTTTGTAAATTCTCTCTCCTTTTCTCTGAGGAGTAAGGGGAAAGCAGACAGAAAAGAAATAATTACTGTTATTTTATTATTTATTACATGCAGCATATGCATTTCAACCCTTTGTTGAAATGGCTTTTTTCTATAGAATTTTTTTGTTCTCCTGTTATCAGTTTCAGTAGATGGTGTATTTTTAGAAATTTGAATTTGAGTTGTCAGCTTAGAAGCATAAGGTTCAAAGCCATACTTCTTCATTATCCTTTTAAAAAAATGACTTTAGGGTCATTTTTGTCGAGTCAGTGTCATCGTCATATTAGTAATATAAGTCTTTTCTTTTTCTTCTTCTGCATGGGTAAATTTATACTTATTTCACTGATACATGAACTAAGTTTTACATTGATTTTTCTATATTTCATGCTTGCAATTTCTTCATTTTGCTGTATTTTTATTTTTTCCTCCTTATTTTGGATTCAAATACTAAACTTCATATAAATATTTGCAATTGACTCAGGACCTTGCACTTTTCATGCAGACACTATGCTGCTGGGCTGTCCCCAGTCTCCTAGCTTTTTCAAGTGTTTTAAAGATGGAAATTTAGATTGTTTACTTTGTATCTTTCATCTTTAATATGTGTATTCTAGGTATACTTTCTATTAATTTGGCCACATAACACACTTGGTAAAGTTATGTTTTCAGTGTTATTTGGTTCAAAACTTTTTAATATTAGAATTTCTCTTTTTGCACATGAATCATTTTAAAGACAGTTCTTTATATATCTACATATTAAAATATTTTAAGACTGACTGGCTTCTTAAATCATGATTTCTGTATTAGTTTTATTGTGGTCTGAGAGTAAATTTAGATAATTTATAGCCTTTGAAAGTTGGTAAAGGCCTTTTATAGTCACCATGGATTGATTTTGATTAACTTTCCATGTGGTGTGGAGAAAGATGTATATTCTAATATTGTTGGATGAATTACTGTATAGCTTTCAATTAGATTTATTTGATTAATCTCCAACTATGTAGTTACTTATCAATTCAAGTATATAGTATCTGATTTCCTGTTTGAGTCTTTCTATCATTGATACAAAATTAAAATTTCCAACTATAAATCATGTAGAATTGCCCTTTTCCAAAATGGAAGGGGCCAGATATGTTTCAGATATTGGTTTTTTAAAAGTATGGAGTACTTTAATAGTTACCAGTTGAGCATCACTCAGTAGTAAATCTGATATCTGAAATGCTCCAAAATATGAAAATTTTTGAAATCTTTGAGTCCAAAATTTCAGATTTTGAAGTTAGAAAATTTCAAACAGTGATAGCTTTTTCTGTTGTTTTTTTATGATTCTATTTGTTTTCTTATTATTTTCATATTGTTAAATAAATATAAATATATACATATCAAATATTCTATACCCAAATAAACATTGTGGCATTTTTATTTGATACTCTTTCTCATTCATTATTTTGTCCTCTATGTTTCATTATTGTTTGGTTTTAATGAAGCATTTTTCATATTTCACTGTTAGTGACATTACTCCATGTATCAGTATACATCTAAAATCCATTTATACCTACTTTAAAGTAATATAATATCAATGCATGTTTGGTTCATGCTTGGTTTGATAATCAAATTTTTCCTCTTTTGCATTGTTGTCATATATAGTCTGTAGTTGAGACCTGTTTAACATCCCCAATCTCTGCCGCTGCTGTATTTAAAGATTTGCTCTGTCTCTCATTTTTCTGAAGGTAGCATTGTCTCTATGTCTATGTCTATATGTATATCTTTATATATAACCTGAGTGGTGGTCTCTGATATTTCTGAATCTATGATTTCATAATTGTCAATCATTAGAAAAATAACCTTTCAGGCACCATGCTTCTTCTGTTCTTTTCCCTTTTGTTGTTCTGCGTATATTCTCATTAAATATATACTATATCATTGAAATGGTTCCAAAATGTTTAGATACTTTGTTTCCAGTGTTTTCTTATTTTTTCCTTGAATTTTACAATCTCACTAGTTATTTCCTTGGATATTCTGACCTTTATGATATTCTTTATTTCTGTCTTAGGAATTTCAATTTCTATTCATTCCGTTTCATTTGTAAAAGTTCATATGTATATCCATTTATATTTTCCATCTGCTATTCAATAAAACTTTGACTATGTTTTCAATTTTCATTTTGATTTTCTAAAATTTATTTCTTAAGAGTTGAATATCTTCTTACTCCCAATCAGGGTAAGCACTATAAAATAATATCCCTTTAACACTAACTTTTGTTGAAGAGTATTACATGTACTAGGTTGATTTTGAAACCGTTGTGTTTTTTTTTGTTTGTTTGTTTGTTTTTTTGTTTCTCTGACCCTGACAGAAGAAAAGGTGAATTTTTCTCAAATCTTCCCAAAAGTTACCGTATGGAATTCCTGGGGTTAAAACTCAAAAATTATATATATATATATATATATATATATATATATATAATTCTCGGTGGCAGATCTTCAGAATTTTAAAATGTATCTCCATCTACTCTACATTCAAGCTGCCTGGGGTACTGAAATGCTTCCCAGTGTGTTCCAGCCTCATGCAAGCTCCAGCACTGGTCTGTTTTAATAAGGTGTCATGCTCCAGTTATGTGCTCTGTGACATCAATTCTCTGCTGGTTCTAAAAGAGATATTGATTTTCAGTGTTTTAATCTTTTTTTTTTCTTGTCAGAAACTTAGCGGTGATGCATTCCAAACTCTTCACATGTCAGATTAGAAAATAGAAATTCATGTGTTAAGATAGAAACAAAACAGTCAAAGAAATAAAATTTGAAGATTGTGTAATATTTCAATGAGAAAGAAAAAAGCACCTCTAAATTTAAATTTTTATCCCCACAAAAATATATTTTAATGAGAAGTAAAATAGCAACATTCTCATAAGCACAAATGTTGCAGTATATCTCATCAGCAAAATATACTGCTCAAGCAATATGCAAGGAAGACTTTTTGACAAAGAGAAGCTGCTACCACTTGGAAAAAAGCCAATAAGCTACACTAGTAATGGTAACTATATACATAGTTACACATTTTTATTTTATGGGTTTACTTTAAAGTATAATTGACTATCTAAATAAAATCACAATATATTCTGGGGATTGAAACATAAAAATGCAGTTTGGCACGGAAATATATTATGGTAAGTTTCTTAAATTATTTTGAAATTTGAGCATGTTACTTGAAGGTCATCTGTAATATGACAAAGATGGGAGTATATTGCAAACACTAAAGCAATCACTAAAATAGTACAACAAAGAATTATAGTTCCTTAATAGGAATTAAATAAAACTATAAAATCTCCAATTAAAGAAAACAGAAAAAGAATAACTTTTGCTTTTCTCACTGCTAAGACAAAATACTCAACACCCAAATTTAAAAGTTGGGAAGGTTTATTTGGCTTGCAGTTTGCACAGGTTTTAGTTCCCAGTAGGCTGGTACCAAGGCAGAGCAGTATGGCACTGGGACATTGCAAAAAAGAAACAATTCATGGTGAATAGAAGGCAGTATGGCAGCAAAACATTCAAGTATGGAGGAAACAAGCAGCTATCTACAAGTCACAGGCAGTGACACTAAAAATCTTCTGCTTGTAGTTTAAATCCTGTTCAGACTTCCCAACCTTAAGTAGGTTGCACTTACACCAAGGGTGCAACACCCTTAATCCTAGCATTCGCCATGAATGAATTGCAGAATCACATCTTTGATCCTAGCATCACACACACTAGATCCACCAACTTCTGAAAAGTCACACCTATGACCACATGAGGTTTTGGTGGGACATGCAGATAGAAGCCATAACAAGGAGAAAAAGAGGAGAAAGAGAGAAATAGAAAACCATAACTGATATATTAAATGTAAACCTAAACCATCATCCACCATTATAGTTAGCATAATTAAGATTTTGAGATTGATTAGTTGAAGACAGGTCAGGACTGTGTACAGGGAACATAGTTTCAGTAAAAAATACCAACTAGTTAAATATTTTAAAAAATGGAGAATTCTATATACTCAAATCAATCAAAAGAAAATAAGAGTGACTAAATTACTACTGGGCAAAATAACATTTTGGAGTAAAGATTATTATGTGAGATAAGAAATTCATCTTATATTGATAAAATTACTTATCAAAATACATTCAAGTCTTAATCAGTTATGCAACTCATCATAGATGTTTAAGTCACAAGAAACTAAACCTTACAAAATTAAAGAGAGTTAAATAAAGCAAAACAAGAATACTTCAGTTTATTTTAACATTCTTCTTTGAAAACTTGATGGAACAATTAGATTAGATATTCATACATGTATGGAATATTTGAATAATGATTTCATGTAAGTTAGAAAGATTTAAATGTATAAGAACATTTAAAAAGCCATTGATTAATATTCTTCTCAATACTACATTCTACATTTACAAGGAAGAACATATTGAGACAACAAAAGTCTTAAGTGAATTTCAACATATTTAACTTATCCAAAGCATATTCTCTAAGAAAAGTAGAACCGAATTAGAACACATTATTAAAAATACACGAAATATTACCATATATTTTAACATTAAAATAACTATAATTCAAAGAAGAACTCACAAACCACTAAAATTTTTTGACATAAATAGCATAAAATAAAATCTATTAAATCATGGAATGCCATTTTCAAGGAGTTACTGGGAATATCAGAGCATGTTGGAAATAAAAGTAGAACCACAATCCAAGGAACAACAGAAAAAAGAAGTATAAAAGAGAAGCAAGTCTAAAGCATATTTACCAGGTGGAATATAGTGAAACAGTAAAGGAAACAAATGGAACCGAAGTCTTTTGCTTAATAAGATCACCAAAGTGTTTTCTTGTCACAGTGGCCAGCAAAAATATTATAGAAGACATAGTAACAGCATTTGGAATTATATACGTACTTCACTACCGAATTTAAAGTTAGTTAGAAAAGTAAGACTAATGTATACAAGTTAAATATTTACTTAAAATGAGCATAATTCTTAACTGAGAAAAACTAGTAAGGCTCACTCGAAAGAAAATAGAAAGACTAAATAATCCTAAGGTTACTTTAAAAATTCTCTGCATAGTAAAAGACTCAAAGGTACACGTCATACCCATATAGCTTTAGTTGTGAATTTTACCAAACTTTTATGAAATTCAAAGAAATCAATAATAAACCTTATGTAAAAATTCAGAGAGAATACTCCTCAGTTTAATCTATCAAACTGTCATTACCCCCAGGGGGGGGGGAAACAGAGTAAAATATGTTATAATAGACACATTTCCACATAACATCCGTCATGAAAATAGATACAAAAATTCTAAATAAAATGATACCAAATCAAATCTAATAAGATTTAAGAAATATAGTATTAATGATTCTAATTCTTAGATACTCAGTTATCGAGTCAAACACATGGCTATATTTTGTCATAAGGGTGATTTGTTGATATTATTAATACTTACTATAACTTGGATTTAAAATAAAAGAAATTGCCCTCAATCTTATGAGTAGGCTAAATCCAGTAATCTGAGTTTCTTAAGGGAGAATAAAATAATTGAGAAGTTTTGCCTCAAATCCAGAATAAAATCTTGCCTGAGTTCCTTATGAATCCCAGGTCTATCATGGCTCACAATTATATGACACATATTTGAAATTCATAATATGTAATTTGTTATAAAGCAATGATCAGGAAAATGCAAATATGAAACAATAATCCTTCTGGCTAACAAATGTCATCTCTAAAAATAAGATATACTTACTATTATTGGTAATGAGCTCTAGGACTTTACCTCAAAATTAGGACTAAGAAATGAATATCTAAACTTATTTCTACTCATTATTTTATTGGAGGGTCTAACCACATCATAAAGGAAAGTAAAAGATATAAAAAATATCAAACTAAATAGAAAGTGGAACTGTTGTACTTGTGGCTTTACAATATATGAAGAAATTCTGAAGAATTCTAAAAACACAGCAGTTCAGATATAATTAGCAAGGTTAACTGCAAAGCTCCAGCAGGAAAATGATATTCAAAAATACTACTTAAATAAAGATAAGTGACAAAATGTAGGCTACACCTATGTAATAAAGAGCGATGGTATGATCTTCTAATGCCAGCACTTTGGAAAGCTGAGGGAGGAGGCATTAATACCCTCAAACCAAGCCTAAGTAAGTTAGGGTAAGTTAGTGACTGATTAAGATCCTGCCTCTAAATGTTCAAAAAGGTGAGATGTAGGTCATGGTTTACACCACTGTTCAACAACAACAACAACAAAATCCCTGAAGTTAAATTATTTTAAATGTAATCACTTAAATAAAATTAACATAAAGATTGCAAATTACATTTTTGCATCAGAAAAATCAATCTGCTAAATGTCACTTTTGATTGAATTACTCTAGATCCAGTATGATCCCAACTGAAATTCTAGCAGGATATCTATTTTTTGTTGAAATATATCAGCTAAACCTAGAATTTATATGGCAATGATTATTTGAAAATCTAAACTTGCTCTCACCATCTTGTTTTGACTGATTTTACTCTATTCTGTTTTGCTTGATAGTATCAAGTTTGGGAGTATAGGCAACTGCTTTGAAGACAGTAAGATTCACTATGATGCCCATACTGGTTTGACTATTATCGTCTTTTGAAGTCCTATAATGTCTCCAATGTTTCGGTTTTATTAGTTTTGTTCTGTACTGTTTTGTTCAATTTTATTATAACTGATGATATAGGTAATTCTTTTTAAGATAGCAAGAGGTATCTTATGGTAAACATTTTTGATCACCTTGTATTCTTTGTACATCATGTGCTATGTCCATCCTTTTGATTTGACTGACTGTTTTTTTATGTCACATTCTCTTCAAAAAAAGTAATAAGAACCGTAGAAGTAATAAAACCAAAAATGTGTAATTGTTATTGTAAAAAGGAGAGAAATAGAAAGTGCTCTAAAGAATATAACTGCATGCACATTTAAGTGTATAAGATAGATTAGCATATTACTGAGTTTTTGTTGGATCATTGAACAGAACTGTTTGCAGTCTCACTGTGTAAATGACCAATTTGTGTGCTTTAATTTTGTAACATGAATAACTATTTCTAAGATAATATGTAATGTATTAACTAGTGATTACTTACTGTTTATTTTTTTTGAAATTCTGTATTACTTGTACCATTTTTCTGTTTTTTTTTCTTTTTCTCTTTAAATAAAATTTAAAAAAAAGAAAATCTAAACTTGGCTTTAATACTTATTAAGAAGCTACAATAATTAAAATAGTATAATGTCAATAAGCAGATCAATAGAACAGAATCAAGTCTCAAAAATAGGCTCATACTTTCAAGAGAGATTATTTTAAAAGAAAGGAAAAATGGTATTTCTGGGTAGAAAGGACATTTTAAACAAATTTTGATGAAAAACCTCAGTAAAGAAATTCAAAATTTAATTTTACCTCTCATAACAAATGTAAGATTGAATACATAATGGATTAGAGATTCTTTAATCATATGTCTATAAAACAATACTCATAAACATTGTAAAAGTATTTTTGACCTAATGCTATACAAAATATTTTATAAAAGTAAGATATCAATGATATATTATGATGATATAAGATGATATAAGAAAAAATTTTATTATATAAGTATTTAAAATCATTGTTGTTTAAGATACACTATTCCAAAAAGGAAAAGACAAATAAGAACTTATAAAGAAATAGTTTTGCATCATGTTTTCTGATAAAGGAATTATATTCGGCTTACAAAAAATGTGATTCAAAACTTAACTATAAGAAAATCAAGAGAAATTTTGGCTCTTGCTCTAAAAGTTAAACATGTATATACCACCTAATATTCTACTTCTAGAAATTTACCCAGGAGAAATGAAAACATGCCTTTACCAAAATATGGGCTCAGTTTTCACTGCTGCTTTATCTGGAATTGTAGAAATAATCCAAATGTTCATAAATAAATAAATGAAAAAAAAATTGTATGTGATTCTAGAAAGCATTAAATCTGTAAGACAATATATCAGTACCTGCTTTGGAGGATGTTTGAGGATGGAAACTAGAAATGACAAAGGAGTATGAGGTCAGCATTCGTGTCATTAGTAGACTTACCCTGCTAACATGCTCACAGATATGTGCCTAAGCACAAATACATGAAATTTTGTAGCTCAGAATTATTTGTCATATCTAAATTAATACTTGAATAAATTAGTCTTTAAAACATAAAATTCTTTAGTAAATAACATCTAGCTGTGCAAGTCGAATACTTTTAATAACCATTTTAAGCAGTTTCTAACAATGCTTAAAATATCCTTTGGAGGTTAGGATGAGTAAACTTATACTTTGTAAATGAAGAACAGTAAATGCCAGTGTGTATAGGAATTGCACAGCATCAGAACAGGCCTATGGGGAGAGGCTGACTATTACAAAGTGAACATTTGTGTTGGAGAAAAGCTACCAAATCTGTTCTAGGTTCTGAGTCAGAGCAGAACATATGGGCTTATGGAAAGCCTTTCCCAATTCCATCACTCACTGGTGGCATTTGTCACTGACCACTGATGGACAAGCAATGACATCAAATATCTCATCTGTCATGCTGGGATGACAGTCCAAATTTGTCATTTATAAAAGCGTGCTGGTCTGACAGATTCATATGAAAGTCTCAGTTTGAAATGATGTTAGTGATCATACATCGTTCAATGAGTTATAACATCATGTAGAGAGGAAAAAACATTTAATACTCAATTTTTTTCATCAGGTGCAAATTCCTTTCCAAGAAACTCAGATTTATAAGGTGGGATAGTGCTCTGACTTTAAATACTTAGTTTGTTAAACTAATCTGGCAGCAACTGAGGGAACAGAAAATCATAAAGATTGAAACTTGCATGATTTCTAATCAAACAAGGCATTCTCCTCTTTTGAATTGCTTCTTCAGAAAGTTTAGATTTTTAGAATAAAGAGTTTTCATTGCAGTAGAAATAGATTACACACTGTGGAGATTTGGAAGAACAGAGAAATAATGAAGATTGAATGCTACCGAGATTAAAATTTCTTTGGAAACCTGTCTGTGATACTCACAGTATAAGGCACCTTACAATGAGTTTAGTGGTACCTGAGTCAATGATTTCGGAAAAGTGTGGTAGTCGTAGATGATTCTCATTGGAAGTTACTGATAGTTTTTGATGGTGGCAAACACATTGTTCAAAGGTAGGGATTCACTTTTTCCTAAACTCCATATTATCCTTCTGTCCTTATTACTGTGCCACACCAGCATTACAAAGCTAATTTAAGAAGATGTTAAAGGTGAACTCCTTTAGTATGGTTAGACTGAAGATAAAGAAACAGGTGTAGCTCATGATTTTATATACATATACACATTGACACATTATCAATATATGATCAATAATATGCTACAGTTATACTTGTCTATATACAGGAAGTGCAATTCAAAAATATGGTGCATGTTTAAATTTAAAATTATTGCAGTCAAGACACATTGCTGTTGATCTGCCTGAAAATATTCCTCCCTGCTTAATAAAAAACACTTTTTGCAGCATTCTTGTTATGTTCTGAATTTGTTCTTGAAATCCTCCTTATTGAATGTCTTTAGTTGTAGTGACTTCTTCATGTTCAAGTCAATTCAAACTTTACCTTTTGTGATCATTTTGACTTTGAAGATTCAGAAGCCTTAGGTGTCAGACATGGTGATTAAAGAGGATGGATACACACCATGATTTTACAGACCCGTCTTTCTTTTGGATGGCCCTGGATGGCCACATTCACAGAATTTTATCACATCTCTTCAAGAGTATTACAAAGAGGACTTCTAGAAATGCTTCAGAAAGAGGAAATAAGAATCAATTAAGCATGTCTGAAGCAATGGTAGTATTTTGAGGGGCAATGTGTTATTATAATAATTTTTAAAATATTTAAATATTCAACATATTTTCAATCACAACATGTGTCTCTTTTCTACAAACATACAATGCATATTGGAATATTTTCTCACATGTTGGCCCCCTATAGTTTTTATTTTTATTCTTAAAATTATTTATCTCACACTACTATATATATAAGCAAACTGGACTGAATCTTAGCCTCTTTTTTTGAAATGGGAAGGGAGAAGATGAGTTGCAGGGAGGGAAGAGAATTTGGGGAAAAAAGAGGAATCAAAACATATCATTTATGTGCAATTTCCAACGATAAATATGATAATTATGCATATT
The DNA here is from genome assembly GCF_034190915.1 of Cavia porcellus. Classification (NCBI taxonomy): domain Eukaryota; kingdom Metazoa; phylum Chordata; class Mammalia; order Rodentia; family Caviidae; genus Cavia; species Cavia porcellus. The sequence goes on from NW_026947501.1 coordinate 34,764,572, forward strand.
TAAAACTTACCGATAAACTTAATTTAAAAAAGAAATAATTTTAAAATAAGGCAAGAATTTTTTTCACCTTAAAATGCTGCATGAATTTGTAATCAGTGCAAATACAACTCAAGTTTACATTTATCATCTTTGGGAAATGCCTGTCAATTTCTGCCTCAGTACACTGAGAACCAAAACATAAGAAATGAAGCCAGGATACATCAGGCATTAATGTGTTCAATTACTATGTCTATTTAAGATACAATGCATATTGAATTGAAAATTTATCTCTGTGTGAATTTTATCTTAATAATATTCCCTTGTAATATCATGAAATGCAGGAGAGGTAAAAAATGTGGGCTCTGGCTTCGAATCCCAGGTTGTCTATTTCCTGTATGATTTGCATAGCTATCAAACTTTGATTTCCTTTAAATTCTGAATTGTTATGATTACTACATGACATTAATTAGATAATTTATCTGGATCAACCTGCTAAGCACTATTTGCTTCCAAACAATAATAAGAAGTCTGTTTTTTAATTTTTTCTTTTAAAGAAAATACTATATTTTAGTAACTTAAGTTTGGTAGCTATTGAAGAAAATATGAGGCATTCAATTCCAGAAGATAATGATCTTCCACTTATCTCTGGAGATCAGTTGGCTCATAATCTTTGAATCAGATAAGGTTTACTTGTCTACTGAGTGCAGCAACTTCACAAGAATTGGTTTTTCAAGGTGTTGGCAGGAATTTGTGCTTCACTGGCTTTGAATTTAGAATCACTGAACCTTTTGGAGTTCACCATTGTGTGACCTGTTCCACCACACTACGGTTCCACTAGAGCTTTGGTGAGACAGCTGCTTATGAAGACACTGGGGCTAATAAGTCTCTTCACAGTTGTAGCAGACACTTCTAAAATTCTTTCTAGAATGAGCTCTGTGACCCTTGTAGTTACTGGGCCATCAGAAGGACTCAACAAAGGCTTGGTTGAATAAATGACTAAATTATAAATCAGAGACTTCAGGCAGCACAAAGATCATTTTGGGATAAAGAATTTTGATTAAAATTTCTTCTTCCAGAAGTCTCTATTATTTTTCAACAAAGTGAGTTCACAAAAATTTTCCTTTGCTCTATCATAATATACACACAATTGTTTTAACCACATTCCATTTTAATCAAACTAGTTTATGACTACCACAGAAAATGCTACCACATGCAAACAATTCTTTCAACTTTAAGTACATCTTGAAGATTTATTGTCTCATAAGTAGTAAATTGCACAGAATCCCCCAAAAAAGTCTATATTTAAATCTATAAACCAGATCTATTCTGTTTTACTAAATACAACAAGCGTTTTTTTTTTTTTTTCATTTATGACACTTAGACAGATTTTTTTTATATATCTCATATCAACAATAAAATATGTAATCTATGGGAAAATAACACTTACTGGAACCTCAGCCACATACTATTTTGGACACAATGTTTTAGAAGAAAGTAATTACCTAATATTTTTAAATTGCATTTGGCTTTACCGACCTCCAACTTGGTTTCTTCACTATCAGAATCTCGATCTGACATCAAGATCAGCAATAGCAGATCAACTGTGAATGGATATATTTTGATCAGATCACTTTGACAAACTATACCATTTCTCATGCCCATACGTATTTGGGCATTATTGGCCTTTCTGTGATTATTACACTTGATTCTAATAGAAAGGGCAAGAAATGATGTATGATTATCACAGCACTCCACTGACAAGTTCCCGTACTGTTTTGCAGTGCAACAAAATAATTAGGTTCAATTGTCCTCCCTGTTAAATACAATCATCCATTTGTACCTTGTTAGAAAATCATTTTTAAAGAATATTCTTTACAGAAAATGTGATTTGTGGCTCAGTGGGAGATCCCTTACATAGCATGCAGGAGGTCCTAGGTTCAACGCTTAGGACACAAAAATCCAATTTACCCTCATGAACTCTTTGTACGTTTTCCATATTCTCTATATAGATATTCATTCAGTTCCTAGTGAATGCCAAGTGCTTGACATGGGACAATGACACCAGATGAAGTCACTGTCATCATGCTGATTATGCTGTGTTATCATACACCTATAATATAATTACCCAATCATTGCATTTTTTCAGAAACTTGGTCCAGTCATGCTAATATTGTTTAGATGTGTACTAGTAGAACATGTGACCTGAAGATTTATGAGTCAGTACAATATTCAATCAAGGAAAAAATACAGTCATTCACAAAAGTTGAAATCGACCTCATCAAGAACACAGAGAAGTATGAAACTCTGAGCGCATTACTCATTGATTGATGAGCATTCACTTGATTACTGACTTAACAATACTTTATTAGTAATGATATATGAGAAACTCTACTATGAGTTTCAACTACAAAAAGAGTTACATCACATTGACATGGATCATACTTGCAAAAACAAAAGGAAGCACATTAGTGGTTATCATTATATGTTATAATCACAAAATACTATAGATGAATGGCAAAGCTGGACTAAGCCTTCAGATGCAACAGTATTACTCCTTTAAGAAATAGAGTAAACCTTGAAGAACAAAAGATTTTATTACAGGGTAGACTTAACATTTAGTCAGAGGGGACAAAATATGGAAATTTGCAATTTAAACTCACTTATCAAAGGCAGGGTTCAAACTAAAGACCTAGTTAGAACATGGAGTGAGGATGTGTAGAAGGGAAGTCTGTATTTCTCATGAGAAAATTAAACTCACACATCTCACAGCAATTTAGCTTTAGCTACACTTTAGCTACATTTTGCAATTTTGACCTCTTTATTTAAGATATAGCAGTTAAAATTGTCTCATTATTTAATGATTATTGGAGAAGAGGAAACAAAAGCAGAGTAAGATGTCTTATGTACATGTACCAACTCTCCATGATGGATGTAATCAGCGTGCACTGAAAATATGTACTGATAAAAAATAAAAGCATTAGAGGGAGCAATAAATTATCTCATCAAACTTTCAAATTCTCTTTTTACATTTTAAGCAGTTGAGTTATGGTCTTCTAAGAAGATTCCTAGATAAAATTAGATGAACCAGAGATGAGCTGGGAAAATGCCTGCGCTTGATAAAGGGAAGAAAATAAAAGAGTCTTAAAACCACCATGTAGGTCAGGTTCCCACAATAAAAGAGGAAGGAACATTGGGTAAGAAATGTGTAGCATATAGTTGAGCCTTAAGGAAGGTTTCTTGGTTAATGAAAGGTCTTTGAGACTCAGCCGTTTGCTAGAGGAATCCTGTGCTTCAGAACTAGAATAATAAGTATCCTCTGCTCTATTTTTGCCTAAAAGCAGCTGGACAAAGTGTGGCCTTGATACAGCACAGTGAAGGATGTGACTGCTGGTGCTGTCCTGTCATCTGTGATCTCTCAGCAGGTGTTCTGAACAGTGAACTTTTTCCCCTGGCATATGGATTGTGAATGATATATTTAACTTTTTTGTGAGTAGTTTTATACTGGGTCCAATAAAAAATAATGGCATTGCCATCCTTCTGGGACTGTGGTTAAGAGCAGCAAGTTGATGTCCATAAAATGGTTAACACAGTTCTACTCATACACGAATTACTGAGAATATTCTCATCTCTAAAACACTATCTGACTCTTGTCAGATAAGTTTAGTTTTGAAATTTCAGCCTGTGTTGATTTTAGGATGGATGAAAGAAGCATCATATTTTTTCTAGCTTGGGAACTGACAGAAAGTAAAGCTGATCCTGCGTTGAGGGGCACAGTATTATGCGGGAAGTTGTAGGAGAGCTAGACTAAGGCTGTGATAAAAAAAAAAAATAACCATTTATGTTAGCTGAGCAAGAGGTATGTGGGCATGAGGATGCTTGTATAATGCTTCCTTTTGTCCTTGTTTAAAAATGATACTAGATTTCTCATTTGGGCTTAATCCAGGATAACCCCAGAGCATGTATGATGTACATAGTCCTTTATTGTTTCCGTGAGTATCGTGCATCGTGGCCAGCCACTTATCATCAGGCAGCTCCGAGAGTTGTTCAGACAAGCAGACGAAGCCTCAGCACTCATCTAGAGCACAGAAACTGAAAATAAGAAGACAGTTACGTTAATTATATTGGTCAAAAAATAACGACTAATTGTAAAATTCTCAGTTGCTAGGTAGATTCTGATTTTTAAAAAGCAGTGATTTCAACCTGTTTTATTTTATAAACTAACAGTCATCAATCTTCTAGAATCTATTTGAAGGTCTTTTCACGAATTAGTGCTTCTGTTAGTATCTGAGTTGTCCAATGATATATATATATATATATATATATATATATATATATATATTCTGTGATGTATACTTAAAGTCAAATTTTGAACAAAAATTAGATCTTTCATACTTAAAATATCTAAGCACCTATTCTTTCAATTTTATTCTGGGATCACATGACATTAAACATCTCAAAATTTGAGCAGCAGGAAAAACAACAAGGTTGGCAGATAGAATATCTATTTTTAATTTAGTTACATCTGAATAAAATCAGGTGCTTTTTGAAATTTTAATACATATTTAAAAATTGAGTTTAACTCATTCTTTAAAGACAGTGCAATACTGATATTCTTGTTTGCCCTCTAAAAGAAAGATAAATAAATTGGTTGATGGTTCTTCAATTCATAACCATTTGGCAGCTAGGTGAAAATACAACCTGTGTCCATTATGTCTTCTAAATTTGTCCACACCCATCAACACGGCACAACAAATCACAGTGGATCCCTAGCCCAAGAAGTCACAAAGTTCACAGTAGCTGGATTTCTTCACGTAGAGGTCAGTACAATCAAGCATATCACCAGCCTTTAGTTAGGTGCTTTGAAGGTTTTCAAGCCAAAAAAAGGGATAATCCACAAAAATGAAAGATCTGTACAAAGAATGAAATCTCCATTCAGATGAATTCTCCACATTCGGATTTTAAATTCTGTCCAGTTTCTCAATGTCATACTTAACTTTCTCAAAAAAAAAAAAAATTCTGAAATTTAGCCAAATCCATGTTGATTACAGGGGTATCACCCCTTCTGTTTCAAAAGCTATAACATCAGTGTTTGCCCAGACTATGGTAAATGGAATAAAACGACCACTGGTAATGCAAAATGGATAAATTACTTCAGCAGAAAAGGAATGTACATAAATAATAGGTCATAACCCAAGAGAAATTTAAAGAATGAAGTACTAGAGAATATGTAACATTTATGTTTCAAACTTTCTAATCCTTTCACAAGCTTTTAGTTGTTCACAACAATTTTAATAAATCAAAAATTGAATGAAAACATTAATGCCAAATTTTAATTTTCAACATTTTAACCATAAATTATTGTTTTGTGACTCCCATTCAGTTAGGGAAGATATAATTTAGGCCCTTCAAATAGGCCTCCTCGATCAATGCCTTTCTGATGATTATTATGCCCTCTTCCAGAACTGATTCTACATTAAAAGTTACTATTTCATCTCCCTCTACATTCCAGAGAGATACAGGAATTGTTCAGCAGCTGAAAACACAATTTTATCATAATTCTAGCCTGAAGAGTCAAGACTAAGCGAAACAGAAAATGGATAGAAATAATACATACTTTCAAAGAAAAAATAAACAGTAAGAAATCACTAGTTGATGATTACATATTGTTCTTTTACAAATAGTTGTTCAGGACACAAAAGTGAAACATACAAAGTGGGGATTCCAACAGTGAGACTGCAAATGTTTCTGTTCAACTATCCAATAAAAACTTAGTAATATGGTTATCAATTCCATACACTTAAACATACATGTATTTATCCATATCTTCATTTAGGTTAAATTAAAAAAAAAACTTTAGCAGGCTAAAATCACTCTGAACAAAGACTAATAATATTGCTGGATTTCACATCATGACACTCCAGGATCAGCACTGGGTACTGCAGTGTCTCTTTTTCTTCAAAGTACTTGTTCATTTCATCAAGCATTATAAGATAAGTTCTCAAATACTGTTTATTGGTTCTACACATGTATGAGTTTTAACACGTATTTCTATCATTTCTATATTAGAGGGAGAAACAAAACAAAGCAAGACAAACAAAACATATTCCTAAAAATACATGAAATGAAAAAGACATATGAAACCACTGTACAAGGAGCTTTACAATGGTTACTGTGTTTTCTCTTTTTGTCGTCAATAGAATTGTCTCTGCCATCAGACATAGTATAATTGAATATATCAGTACATAACAATATTAATAAAAACAAACCTTTGTAGATAGTGTAAAACTCAAAAACAGTTAATAATCAAACCAGAATGGGTATCAAAGTGAATCTTTTCATCTTCAGTGTAGTTTCCTATATTCTTAGACTTGATACTATTAATCGTAACAGTTTTGAATAAAGTTTGTTGATACCAAACAGCAATAAAACAAACCAGATTTAACTAAGATCAGTCTTGGTAAAACAGTATAAGTTATACAGGGCTCCAGATTAAGTTAATGGGAAATTAAGGATAATTATTGCACTACATCCTGTTATTTTTGGGATAGCTGTCTGTGCCCTCAGATCTAGGACAAGTAGAAAAACTGGGACAGAATATAACCTATCTAAGCAAAACGGTGTAAGTACTGTGGATTTTAAATCTTGGTACACTATTAACAATATCCTCTGACTTTTCAAGAAACTATTCATCTCCTTTCACTCCCCCAGGGTGTGCTGTGCATTCTTGGGTCTCACCACCTCCCTCAGTTTTTAGATTGGGGGGAGAGGCAACCTGCTATTTACCTAAGTGTTTCTGAACCTTCTCTCTTCTGGCCTTGATCTCAAGTTGTATTCCTTTACCTAATAAAATCTGCCTTTCCCACTTATCTGCAGGTGCTGGTCGAGTGACCCCTATTACTCTCTGCTTCCCTGTCACATAGAGCATTGTTTTCTCATATTTGAATTTCGGTCCATAAACCCTTTTTCAGGTTAATTATATTTCCTATAAAGAGCATCTTGGACCCTGCATCCTGATGTACTCTGTGTTTCTCTCTTCTTTTCTTTTCCTTTCTTTAAAGTATCAAGGCCATCTAGATTAGAGATTATAACCAACCTCTGCCTCATTTCTGTTGTGCTTTTCTTCTGCCATTAGTTGTCTGATTTTCTTCCTCATTCTGTTTTCTGCTCCACTCATTGAAGCCTCTCTGCCACTGTTGCTGAAATCGATACTTTTCTATCTCTAGAATGTCCTTCAATACTCTCTATAGGGTTAGATTGGTGGTTGCGAATTCCCCCAGTTCCTCTTTGTCTAGGAAGCATCTTGTTTCTCCATTAATTTCTACAGACAGTTTTTCAGGTACATCAATCTGGGCTGGAGTTTATTTTCTTTCAGGCTTGGAATACTCTGCTCCAAGCTCTTCTTGACTTAATGGTTTGTGTCAAGAGGTCTGCCCTTATTCTGATGGGCCTTCCTCTATAGATTATCTGTTTCTTTTCTTTAACAGATTTTTAATATTCTGTTCTTATATTGAATTTCTGGGATCTTGATTATTATATGCATGGGTGGAGCTCTGTTTTGGTTGTAGGTGGCTGGAGTTCTGTATGCCTCATACATCTGAATATCATTTCCTTTCCCTATGCTTGGGAAGTTTTCATTAATTACTTCTGTAAATAGCCCTTATAGTTCCTTTGTTTGTACTCCTGTTCCTTCAAATTTTTTATTCTTAAGTTATATATTCTTTTGTTGTTGATAGCCTTTGTATTGTTACAGTCTGTTTCCTTGTTATTTTTTAAGAAATTTTTTTTTCTTTCAAGATCACACACTGCAAACCTGTCTTCAAGTTTTGATAGACTATCCTTAGCTTCTATCAAACAGTTTTGCCAGCTTTCAATGGAGTTTTTTTATTTTCTGGTAATCTCTTTGAACCTGCTTCATACATTCTAGGTTTTCTTTACATTCTTCATTGAACATTACTCTCCTTTTTTGTGTTCCTCCATCTTCTGTCTGTGTCTTCTGGAGAGTTGCTTAGCATTTCTTTTATTAATCTACTTATATCTTGTTTTACTTGGTTAAATATTTCACATTTGAGCTCGTCTATGAGGTCCCAAAGATATCTCTTTATGTGTGCTAATGCTGTGTCTGGTATTTCATGTTGCTGCTCTTAATCTCTTTTGTATCTATCTCTCCTGGATCAATGGGGCTGGGGACTTTTTCTTGTTTTTTCCTTCTGTCATGTTTTTGGTTTCTTCCATACAGGTATATAGAGGAGGTCCCATTCCCTTTGTTTGTTGCTTATGGTTCCTCTGGAGTACTCTGGCTAGATACTCTTACCAATTCTCGTGTGTTATTGAGGTGCAAACAGGGGTGGTTTATGCTGGCTCTGCCCCTCTGGGTCAGTCAACCTGCGGAGGCCTTCACTGTGTTAGTGTGCATAGTGCATAGGGAATTGGTTTGGGACACCTTATTGGGTATCAGCCAGGGCATGACCATACCCCACCAATCTAGTCTGGGAAGGGAACAACTGACTGAAGTCACTGCTATTCCTAGTTCTTGCCAGTCTTGACAGATTCCAAAATTTGTTCCCATTGGTGTCCCTTTCCCATGGAAGGGTTTTATTCCTGGTACTCACCACATATCAATGCAGGTCCCTTGCTGGCTTTCTCTGTTGGGCTCACCAACCTCTGACTTCAGTGTGACTGGACTTTAGTGCAACTGCAGTTCCAGCAAGTTGAAGCAGCAGGATTTTGGATGCATGAGATCATGGAATCATAGCTGCCTCAATAGTAGCCCTGGGACTGCATGTTTGACTGATTCTTTTTGCTTTATCTTCTTCCTGGGTCTAGGAGATCCATCTCCTTCTGCCCAGGACTCCCCAAAATGTGTTATTTCGGCATCTGAGTAGTCTGTCTCAGGGAGCCTCTGTATTCTGCTCTTATCTATCCACCATCTTTATCAGAAGCCTCCATGGTTGACTCTTTACAAAAATAAATTTTCTGAATTTTTAAAATAAGAACATAATATGAACTTTGAATTAGAAAAACACAGCAACAAAAACAACAAAGTTATTCTCAATATAGTATTGACAGCAAATGAAGATTAAAAGATAAAGTAAAATTAGACTCTACAAAAGAATAGATTACAGATACATCAAGGGTCATGGTCTATGTTAAATGCCATGGACAAAAAACACTTCACTACAGAGATTCAAAGCAGAGAGGTTTATGTTGAGTAGAAGCACTGTGAGCAATATCAGTGAAAGGCTGATATTTAAGATTTACCTGCAAAGTTGGATACAATCTTGCAAAAGTAATAAATAAAAATTCCCAATACAATTACCCCCTTCTGTGTTTCTACCATACACAAGGTCTCCATGGAAATCTCATATCTGTATCATTCATCTTTTGCATAGTCCATCTTCCCATGGCTCTGGATAATTAACTTGGGCCTAATATGATTCTCTCCGTTTAAAGGAAAACAGAACTGATAACCAAAAGCTAAATTTTATGTGGATCCCATTATTTCACATTATAAAACATGCACAAGTCCACATTGATAGTAAGAAACACAACAGGTAATTAATATTTTCTCAATTCTTCCAGTGATGTTTGTGTGTGGTACAAATTAAGGAAGAGGATTCCCATTGATTTACTGTAGTGACCTTAAATGAGTGGATTATTTAGAATTGTCAGATATCTCATTGTTCATATACTGAGAACCACTAATCTAGGCAAACTTTAGGTTATCTCCTTGGTCTTTCTCTCTACTCCTATTTTCTTCTAACCTCTGTTTTAATCATTTGTATAAGTATTTCTGTTTGATTTATGGTTTGTTGCCTTTTGACAACTAACTTTATTATTATTACTTAGGGTAGAATTATTGCTCCTTCTTGCATGTAGTCATACTAAGTCACACAGTAATCACTTTGTAGTAGTATTTGGAGGTTCCCTGGTAGATCCCTATGGCCAGGAGGATATAAGACACTGTGCAGATTGATGGAGTGAATTTACCTGGATCTTTAACTCCCTCTAATTTCTCTTATTGCTCATTCATTGTGAGCTTGTATGTTTAATCCTTTCCTCTTTCCAACTACTTCAGCATATTTTCAGTATCTTCCTTTTTCCTTAATCTTCTTAGAGTATAATCCAAGGATATGACGGATAATTCAGTAGCACTCAACACCCACAGTTAATAAGGAAATAATATGCAAATCCTTTCACCAAGTATTTTAGTTTCTTAAAAAATACCTACACTAATTGGGAACATATTTTCATAATGAAATCTCAAAGTAAGGCCAAAGGGAAGAAAAATTTGCAGACAGATGCCTTGCTGAAAACTCACAAATAATGAAATAAAAGTCAGATAATTAAAACTTGAAACCAAAAAGGAAAAAAAAAAAAAACTATTTCTGAGAAATTCTATCAAATTACTTCATTTTTAATCATTTATATTTTTATCACTGAAGATAATCTTTATCAATTTTGTTTCAATTTCAAAGACTGGTATCTTTTCCTAGATTTTTGATGTATCCTTTTAAAAATTTAAGAAACATATTAAGTCAGATTAGTTCAGAATCTCTTGCACTCAATTAAGACATCCTTGTAAAAACTTAAGCAATTACATTTATGTATCAATGGACTCATATACTTTTAATCTATCAAATATTTATTTGGTTTTAGAAAAAGCACAAAGTAGCTAAGTGCGTTTTACTCATTGTAAATTTTGGGGGACAATAAGCCACAGAAAATTTTTCCAATGTAGTCCTTGTGAATATTTTCAGGACCTTTTTACTTCTTTTAAAAATATTTTTGCCCTGGTGGTGCAAAACTGTAATCCTAAAACTCAGGAGGCTGAGGTTGTGAGTTTGAGGCCAGCCTGGCCAAAAAAAAAATGAATTGTAGGCCATCCTGAACTGCATCGTGAAACATTTTCTCAAAAAACTTCATATATCCCAATAACAACAACAACAAAAAGCTATGTATATATTTTTCTTTTACAAATCTACAGTTTGTTAAATTTAAATTAGTAAAAAATACCTAAAATTTACAAATAATCAATTGAAATATACAAAGTAGGAATACAGTGAATGCTTAATTTTTTAAAAAATTATTACAGCAGAATGTGTGTTATTAATCTATGTCAAAATAATCCCTTTTCTTCAAAAATATTTATTTCTTGCCACTTATAGAAATAGTTCTTAAAGTCTTCTTAGTATGTCCTTAGTTGTGTTGTCTCGACAGGTCTGATGTCTTGAATCATTTCAAACATTTAATTTCCACAGTCATTTTGACTTTAAGGAAGAGTCAGAAGTCACACAGTGCCACATCCTGTGAAGAAGGTGATGAGAGCATCCTGGGATATTGGCGGGTGCATACCTTGCTATCAGAAAACATTTGGCAGCAACATTTACTGTGTCTACCATCACTCTTCCAAAAGGGACAGAAGACTTTCAGAACTCACAAAGTGAGAACCATAGGATAAGTGTATCCTTTCCAACTTGTTTGTGTAAATGTTATAACTTTATTAGTAAGAGTGGACTATATTATCCCATTATTATGAAGGTAACATGTATCTTACTGGGCTATGTTATGGTTTACATGTATATGAACCTCACCTCCAGAGACTCAGATGCCCATAGGTAGAGTTTTTGGGAGGTGATTGTATCATTGGGCATAAGTCATTCATGGATTAGGCCTATATGGAATTTATAGCTAAATGTGATATTGGGAGGTGAAGTGCACCTAGAGGAGGTGGTTCATTCAGAGCATGTTGTGGAAGGGTTTGGCTCCCACCCTCACTATTTCCTTGACCTCATTATTTGCTTCTTAGTTACTATGCCATCTTCTGACATGCCATCCTGTCTCGGAGCCAGCTGGGATAAACCTTTCTACTTTTAACCAATAGATGTTCAGTACTGTGTTTCAGCAACAAGAAAGTAACTAAGACATCTTGAAGCAATAAAATGTTAATTGGTAGATGTTGTTACAAATACTGGTTCAAGTGCTTTCGTGGTTCTTAGAAGAAATTATAACTTTAAAGAGGTTCAAAATGGACAGTTTTGCCTGACATAATGGTTTGATTTGGGGTAGGCTGTGTTTCCTATCACCACTGAATTCTCTTTGATAGGTTTGCAGGATCTATTGTTAGTACATTTCTATGTACACTCTATCTACATTTCCATCTCCATAGATAGATAACAAAGATAGACACCTTCTCTTCCAGCTATTGCAAAACTGTGCTACACTCTGGTCTGATCCCTACTGATCGTGAGGGAAATATCAAGCTGTTACCCAGCCTTGACCATGCATGTAATGGAGATGAGGTTATTTCATAGGTTCAGAAAATCTTTTAGAAAAAGATTCCTGAAGAACTCAGTATATATTAAGATGGATATAATGAGAAGACACCTGTTGTGGATGCACCACAGGCAGCTCCTTATCTTTTGCACATGGCTTGGGTTTTTATAGAAGAAAGAACTGAAGAACGTCTGTAAGAGACACAAAGGAAACACCTTGGAGAAATGGAAGCTGTATCCTCATCTAAGTCTCCAGGTGAGAGCCCGCAGGTCCTGAAGGAAAGAGTAAATGACTCAGTAGCAAGCAAAATTTCTTTTAAATAGTTTCGTTCTCGATTAGCCTCATTTGTCACTAAAATTTACAAGCTTCAATAAGTGTATTTTTCTTGGAAACAATCCCAATAAGTTGCAATCATCTTTAAAATGCTAGTAGCAGTTGAGCCTCACTGTAAGCCTATTAGTAAAAAACAAAACAAAACAACTCCTATTTTTCAATAAAACAAAAAAGCCAGTTTTTTTGTTTTACAAAAAATTATTAAATAGGAATTGTGTTTTATTTAAAAATAATTTTCATTTCAAACATATGCAGCATTATGATTATAAAGTATTTCTAATCTCAATAATAGCTAGCATATTTTGCATGCTCGACATTGACACATTTTATAGTATTTTATGTAAAATTTATATATAATTTATGTAAAATTATAGTATCTGTGTTATTTCTCACAAGCTTATGAAATAGTTCTTTGATGATTCATTACTCTTTTCTTGTGATTTGAAGTATACTTTGTAACACACACTTCACCCTTTGGTGGTAACAGTTTGTTTGTTTGTTTGTTTGTTTGTTTGTTTTTTTTAATTCTTTGGCAAAGTCACACAAACAGACTATGACATTCTACTCATATCACAAGTACTTGGAAGTCCTTGGAGCCCATCCTCTCTCCTCACCTAGAGCTAATGGTAACTTGATTTGTTTTACACCCTTATGCTTTTGTTTATTCCATAAGTCAATAAAAATGTGATAATATAAAATAGCTCTTATTTTCATTTTACATTGTGCATGATTTACTTGAGATGTGTTAATGCTGTAGCAAATACCTGTGAATATATTAAATATGGATTCCCTTCTAGTTCATTAATATTCAAGTCCGTAGATGAAACATTTTGGCAATTCATAATTTAGTAAATACTCAACTTGATTTTTATAAGAATAAATCTTGATTATTAGGAGGAAAACATGAATAAGAATTTGTGTTGGATATTTTATGGATATATATATATATATATATATATATATATATGATATGGATGTATATTTTATAATATATATGTCCATATAACCTATATATGTAATGTATATATATATATATATATATATATATATATATGATATGGATGTATATTTTATAATATATATGTCCATATAACCTATATATGTAATGTGTATATATATATATATATATATATATATATATGCTTTAATTTTTCTTTATATATTGACTAACAGCAAACAATGTTTCATTTAGAATGAGGAATCCTTGGAAATAATAAGATACTCTCACTTCACAAAGTAATTCAGAGACTTTAGATTTGTGCAAAAGCAATCCAGCACCAGAATTTTTTTTTTTAACCACCATGTCAGTATACAAAATCTAGGTATAAAATAATACAGAATGGTTGGGATTAATAATATAATAATTATTCTAGATTAATTACTCTTTCCCTCTAATGATACAGCATGTATGTGACTGAACAAAATAAGGCAACCCGTATTTAAGATTTGCCATTTTGTGGAAGGTTCTGCTTCTGGAGATAATTTGACTTTTTAAAAACGTTCTTCTAAAACCCAAAGTTAAACGTTTTCTTTATTTTTGTAGAATGACTATTTTCTTAAGAGCACATACATGTAGAGACATATTTACATGTGCTCTGTGAAAAATATTCTATTTGGCCATCCTGAGTCTGAGAAACACACCATCACACACACACACACACACACACACACACACACACACACACACTATACAGAGAAATCATTTTATATATATATATATATATATATATATATATATATATATAATGCATATATATATATATCAGATTCCAATTCATTGTAGTGGAAAAGGAAAATGAGTGTCTTTTTTAAGTCTTCTAACTCCATACTACAATTGACACCAAGCATTTCTGCACATTGCTTGTTTACTTCTTCTATCCAGCCTTAGAATTACTTATAAAACTAGGTGTAACTCAACCCAATAAACATCTGTTAGTGTCTACTAATATGTTATTATCTTTAAAAATTTTTCCACCACTACCATTATCATCTCTCTCTCTCTCAATAACTTTGGTTCGGTAAACATCTGCATCATAAAAATCATTTGCATGTTACTGAGCCTTCTCTTTCTGAAGACAGCATTTTAGTTTCAGAAAAATTTCCACAAAACCCTCTAAAATTCCTAAGTTATTTTATCTGTTTTGCCAGTCACATTATCTCAGTCTAAAAAACTGTACACTAACTGGGCCAGCTTGCTTATAAAATGATAGCCTACATATTCCAATTGCTAAAATTTATGCTTTTCAATTGAGTTTTAACTTCAGAAATAGTTTCAAAAGACAAAGATCAACACTGTTAATGTTTAAATTTTTTCAATGCTTCTTTCTTCATTCATGTTTCTCTACTATTTTCAGACCTTACCCTGTATTTCTGCAACATGAATCACTATGTTGCATCCAATGTAATTACTACCCTTTTCCTTACGTTAGAGAATTTGTGTGCATATATATATATATCCTAAAACTGCTTCAAGTATTAAAACTAAATTAAGTTAAAGAGTAAATTATGGGTAGGCTTTGCAAATGTGCCCTAACTAGAAATTCTTGTATCATAAATATAAGTGGTTATTTGGTTTTTATGGAAAATTTTCCTCTTTTTGCCTGTTTATAAATAACCCTTTGTAGTAATTACAGTTCTTCAACTTATTTGTTTGTTTACCAGGATTTTTTTTAATCCAGAGATTGAACTCATTACCTTGAACTTGCCAGGCAAGATCTATACCACCATGCTATAGCCCCTGCCATATATTACTTTTTAAATCTCTATTTTGCCTTCATTTTTGATGGAATTTATTATAATAACACAATAACCAATATGCTTATGGCTCTGAGATTAGTAGTTTAGCAGTTACATTTTGGATTTGGCTTCAACAGTTAGTCAAGTGGAAGGGTCTGCACACTGCAGAAATACTTTAACCACTTTTGTGTAACTAATGTACTGGCAAGACAAAGCATATCTATATCTATATCTATATCTATATCTATATCTATATCTATATCTATATCTATATCTATATCTATCTATCTATCTATCTATCTATATATATATATATATATATTTAAGAGGGTGAAACAAAACATAACAACAACAACAAAAAAACAAAGCAGATCAAAAGAAAACAATGTAAGTAACAGAGATTTCAAAGTAAGACAACAAGAGATCTACAGTGGCTACCATAATGTGTCTTGTTTTCTTCTAAATAGTTGATCTTCAAGAGTTCCTCAGATCACCAGACACAAACAAATAAAACTGTTCCAATCCTATAAATGTTAACTCTTTTCTTCCAATAGTTCTATATCTTCACACATAAGGAATTCATACAAAACAAAAGAGTACAAAACTGATCATAACAGAGTAATGAAGGCATTACAATCCTTAAAAACCAGACAATAAGAAAATCAAGAAGGGCTATCATAATGTCTCTAGTTCTCTTCAAAATAGATGTCCATACCTTCATGTATGTTGAATTTAAAAAGTACAAAACATATTAATACCACTCTGAACAAAGAATAAAAGCATTACTGTATTTCACACCATATGACCATATGGAAACAGCAATGGATATCATAATGTCTCTTTTTGTCCAAAGTAGCTGTTCATTTCATCACGCATAACATAATTGATTCTCGAAAACTGCTTAGGACAAATTTAGGCATGTATAAGCCTCTATATGTATACTTATCCTTTCTGTATTAGGGGAACAAAACAAAACATAACAAAATCATTTACTAGATAAACAAGAAACAAAAATTACAAATAAATAACAATAACAAAGAGCCCCAAACAGTGATGATATAGACCTTCAAAACAAGGTGTAAGAGACATAACGAAGGTTGTTTTAGCATAGTGATCTTCAAGAGGTCCTCAGATTACCAGACACAAATGTACAAAATTGTTCCAATGCTATCAACGTTAACTGTTTTATTCCAAGAACTTATAGAATTTGTAGCACAATCATTTTAGGTATCCTAAGTGTGTTTATACAAATTTTGATATTTTTTCTTTTTCCTTCTTTTTTCTTTTTCCTCCTTTTCCTGAGATATTTTTCCCCTTTGAGCAGATTCTTACCCTTTCACTGTATTTATTGAGGATTTCATATCTTATGTACTCTTACTATTTCTTACACTAGAGAAACAATTCCATATTTACACATGTGGATTTATTTAACTCATGAGTATGGTCTCAAGTTGCATCCTTTTTCTTATAATTATCTCTCTGTAATCATTTTGTACAGTTGAGTATTACTCCTTGTATAAAAGTACATTTATATCCATTCCTTCTTTCCCTGGCATTTTGCTCATCTTGTTCAATGCTTTCTGTGTTTACTTATCATTTAGGGATCTAAGCAGTACACCTAATTGATGATAGGTGCCCAATGCTTTGAGAAAAAAACAAAACAAAACAAAACAAAAAGCGTTTTGTCTTCTTAGGAATTTGCTTACCATTATTTATTTTTTACTCTACATTCAAAACTTCTGTTTTGTGAATATCATATGCCTCAATTCAATGTATGTTTTACTTATCACTCTTACCAAATTACAAATCAATAAATTAATTATAATAAATTAAATATCTGCCAGCTTAAAGGGAGAAATAGTAAATTCCCCAAAATAATTGGAGACCCAGCTTTGAATAATAGATGGTACCACCAGACAGAATGGGAAGATTTAAACAACACAATAATGCAGAGAGAAAATAGGAACCTACACAGGATTAACAGCAGCACAAAACACATTTTTTTAAAAAATAAATTTTAAACATAGGCCATAGTTTCATGTAGACATTAAATTTCAGCAACTTCAAGTGGTATTTCTATAAAATATCTTCTCTGACCAAAACATGGTAAAAATAACAATCAGAGATAAGCCACAATTGGAAAATTTATAAATTCATAAAAATTAAGCCATACATTCTTGACCAACCAGTGAATCAATGGAGAAATCCAAAGGAAAATTAGGAAATGCTTACGAGAAGGAAAGCAAACATAGTTCTACAATTTGCAAAATGTGTCTAAAGCAGTTCTCAGATAGAAGTCATAGCTGTAAATGTTTAGAGTTTAAAACTCTAAAGCCATAATTTCAATTTTGGGAAACATTCCTGAATCAGTATCTTCATTTTTAGTTACCTTTGGCAGAAGAAATGAAAATAGCTCATAGTGTTTTACTTTCCTGGACAATGATGATTGTGTTCCTGCCTTGACAACCTTTAGACCTGGCTTGTATTTTACTGTATTTGTAATGCAGTGTTTGATAGAAATAACTTGTTATTGACTGTGCTGCGGTTCTTACCGCAAATGGAATGTTTTTCATTTGGCTTGTCTTCCTCACTACTGCTGTTTTCAGATGCCTTTTATTGAATTAAACATTTTTATTTCTGTTTATGTGGAGTTTGTGTTATTATTGAAATTAAATTTTAACATATGTAATTTCCAGAAATTTTCATCCTGTCTGCTCTGTTCTTTTGTCGACACAATCCATTTTCTAGTAATAACACAAACATCCCTAATTTTACTTAATCATGATTCTGATAACCATGATTTTTTGCTCTGATTCCTAAATATTTGATTAGGTCATTTTTATGAGGAAGATTGACTCATAACCAATTTTGTAATGGTTTGGTTAACTGTAACAACAAATTCTGGTCTAAAATGTGCACTATGAAGTGTTCTGTTACATTTTTAATTGGTCCGTGTTGTAAATGATTTCCTTGAATGTGAATTTAACTCATCCTTTCAGGCATCTGAGTCATGTTTTCTCCTTCAGCAATATATTTTAGTTGGTAAGTCAATTTATTTATCCAATGTTTTTGCTGAAGATTAATATATTTCTTCAGTTATATTTGTCAAGTTGTGTTTGAAAGGAAATATGCTTTATCAAGTTTTTCAAAATCATTATAATAGTTTCATAACTATTATAAACTATTGTATTGTTGTAAAATAAATTTTATTGTGCACCTCTAAAGTATACAACATGATGTCACATGATACAAAGATAATAAAATGTTTACTAATGTGGACAAATATCTTTATAATCTTTATAAATTTTCATTTTATTAGTACAAGTTTTGAATACATAAAGCTTACATTAATCTTAGGGAAAGGTACATGTAATGCATTTTGAGGCCGTCTTTGGTTTTGCTTTTGTTTTTGTTTTGGGACAAGGTCTCCTGTATAGTGAAGATTGACCTTCAGCTCCCTTTTGTAGCCCACGCTAGCCTCAAATTCACAGTGATCCTGCAGTTTAGGCTGTTTTATATCCCTTCCGCTCCCCACTCCCTTTTCTCCATCTGTCATTATCTTATGGATTTTTCCTTTTCATGCACCACAAGATGGCACAGGCCCGATGGCACAGATCTCTCCTGCTGGCCTTCCTTAGCTGCTGGTCTCTGGATCTCTTCTTCAGTATTAACAGCTCTGTTTACTCCTCTTTCTTTGGAAAGCAACTGCTCTGTCCAAACAAATCAGTATAAGAAAATCCCCCAATAGAGGCACGGTGCAGACCCTTGGAGCCCACTGTGCCCAAGCAATAAATCACAAACAGGTTTAGAGAAGCACAAAAAGTGAGTCAGCATGATGGGTGGTGAGGAGGAGGGCGCCTTCCTGTACTAAAACCTGAAAAGTGCCTGGACAGAGCTACTTAAGCAGTGCCTGTTTCAGAGACCATGAAGGGTGAAACCAGGGAAGCTTCTGGAGGTCTTACTGTGAAATTTAGGTGTACAAATAAGGGCCCCACTGCAGGGTGCTCAGTTTTCAAAAATGCCACCATGTCATCTGAAAAAGCAGAAGCAGAGGAGGAGATCCATACAAACAACCTGCCTGGCTGCACTCATGTCTGAGTGGAAAGTGGGGGTTTGACAGGCAGGGAAGACACTGAAGTCAACTGCCCCAATTCGCTGGGATGCAAGGGGAAGCAAAGAGAAGCTGAGAGAGGGATAGACAACTACTGCAAAAGCCACGTCATCCTCCAGCTGGAAGGGAGGAAATGAGAGAGATAGGTGCTGCTTTTCTGTCTCACTCAAGGTTTACTGTAGAATAGTTTTTCCATTCCTTATTGTACCCATCTATTATATAAGGATAAACTTATCTTTATTGTTGAGCCCAACATTGCTTATAACTATCCTGGTAATATTCAAACATTGAAGATTTGTGAGTTCTAGGCCACAAATAGTGGTTAACCTATAGCATGCATTCTGCAGTGGGTATTTGCATCATGGAAAGCTTTGAAAGGTATGCCATCACCGATCCAGGCTATTTCTTTCTAACGTAATTTCATAATCAACAATGAACTTGGTTTGATAAGAATTAAAATCCCCTTTTAGCTTTATAGTTTTAGCATGTAGTCAATGTTCATAAATATTTTGTGCTGTTTGAAAAAATACATTCTTCATATAGATCGTTCCATATGTTAAGCACTACCTCGGGGCTTATTAATTCTATTACTCAAATCTCTTATATCTCTCAGTATTTTCCTACTGGATGTATTAACATCCAAGAAAGTTCTGTTCAATCACTTTAAAATTGCATTTCATTCTCCTGATTTCTGGATAATTTCTACAGAACTATTTTCTAATTTATGAATTATTTGTATTTATTTCATAGCTTCTAAACCCAATTTAATTTTACTGTATTTTTCAATTTTAGGTTCATTTTTAGGCAGATTTATTCATTTCACATGCCTTACATTTTTAAAATCTGTATAGCATACTTAACTGTAATGCTTTGATATAAAATTTTAATTTATCAAATCTTGTATATTTGTTTGTATTGTTTTGCGAGACTCTCAGATCAGTATTATTTCATTTCTTTGATTATCAAATGCTAATTTTATTATAGCTTTATTTGGCTTATGCTTATCTTAGATTAAAAAAAGGTTGCTCATGATGACTTTTATTTTTTCATTTGTGTTTGCAGCATCTCTTATTAACGCAGGATTATTTTTTATTCCAATGAATTTGTCTAATGATAACGGTAAAATGAACATTGGACTGCAAGTTTGCCGTTGGGCTAGTTTCCTCTGATTTCTTAGGAGAGAGGTTTATTCCCCTATCTCCTTTTCTAGAATTACTTTCTTGGACAATTATGAGGGTTCTGATACTATTCTTTCTCCAGAATGTTGCCATTATTTTTTTTTAAAGCTGTTTTCCTGAATTTAAAGAAATTCACAGGAGTGACAGCTTTTGTCTTTGAGATGCTTTATTTTTAAACTGTTAGAGGATATATTATAAATTCTTATGATTCTTATGGCTTATTTACCATTTTAACAATAACGAGTTGGTTCACTGGTTCTTACAGTGGTGATTGTGTGTGTATGTATAGTCAGTCTCATTATAAATTAATTCATGTTAACATATTGCAGTGTTTAAATGCTTTGCTGCCATTTTCCTTAAATATCAACTTGTTCCACATTTGGCCACTGCTAATATATTTTTATTTTGTAATGGTTTTAAGATGAGGTCTCACTTGTTACCCTTGCTGGTCTTGAACTTCTAAGCTCAAATGATCTTCTCAACTCAGGTTCCTGAGTAGCTGAGCCTGCAATTAAATACTTAGGAATTATTCTAAACGAAGAAGTAAAGACCTTTACAATGAAGACTATAAAAGTTGAAAGGGATATTGAAGAGGACATTAGAAAACGAAAGGAATAATCAGAATGAAAAGTGAAAAGGCCTTACTTCAAAAATTGACAGAGATGTAATGCAAGCTCAAACAAAATATCAACAACATTTCATGTAGAACTAGAGAAAACAATCCTAAAATTCATGTAGAACCAGAAGAAATCTAAAATAGCAAAACTATCCTGGACGGCAAGAGTAAGTAAAAAGTATCATATCTCTGGACCGCAAGTTGTAAGTTACAGTGATCAAAAAGTATGATACCGTCACCTAAACAGAAATACGTGTTGATGGAACAGAATAGAGGATTCAGAGACATCTACAGAAACATTCAGTCGCTTGACCTTTGAAATAGGGGCTAAAACTTTATGTTTGAGGAAATATTGATTTTTAAGCAAATGGTTCAGGGAAATATTGGCATCCATATGCAGAAGATAGAAGCTAAACATAAATCTCTCACCATGCACTAAATTGCAGTCTAAATACATTAAAAAGCTAAATATTACAACAGAAACGCTTCACAACCTGGAAGACAAAATAGCTAAAATTCTTGGACGGCAAAAAAAAAAAAATAAATAAATAAAATAAATAAATAAATAAATAAATAAATAAAATAAAAACAAAAAACACATAACAGCCAGGACTTTCTGTAAAGAACCCTAATTTCCCATGAAATAATATCAAGAATCAATATATGGGGTTGTTTCAGATTATAAAGCATCTCCATAGCAATGTAAATAACCAACAGAGTGAAGAGTCAGCCTACAGAGAGGGGAAAAATTGCTAGCTATACCTTGGGAAAGTGATTATTATCTAGAAAATATACAGAACTCAAAAAATTAGACTTCCTAAATCAAAAGATCCAATTAAAACATGAACAAGTGAAAGAATTAATACTTCTTTTATAAAATTTTATTTAAAAGAAAAAAAACAGAATAAAGTTAGAAATAATACGTAATTTCAAAAAAAAAAAAATAAACAGTAAAAAGTCCCTAGCTGATAAATTACATAATGGCCTCTTAAAAATATTTGTTCAAGTTACAAAAGTGAAGCATACAAAATGAACATTTAAACAGTGAGAATGTAAATAGTTCTCTTCAATGATCCAACAAAAACTTAGTAATATGGTTTTCAATCCTACACACATAAACATACAGGCAGTTACAGCCTTTAGAGCACTTTCTTTTCTTCTCATTTTCAAAATATTACACACACACAACAGATCAGAAGATGCAAGCACAACAAAGACACTCAGTCACCTGATATTTTACAAAGGGTATAAACATGTTCACTGGAAAAAGGATAGCCTCTTTAATAAGTGGTGTTGGAAAAATCGGCTTTCCACATGCCGAAGATTAAAACTAGATCCATGCCTATCACCATGCACAAAACTAAAGTCTAAATGGATCAAAGACCTAAATATTAAAACAAACACTAAATACACTGGAAGACAAGGTAGGTAGAACCCTTGGAGACATAGGTATAGGCAGAAAATTCATGAACAAAACACAAGCTGCAAGGGAAACACTTCAAAGAATCAACAACGGGGATCTCATATTATTGAAAAGTTTCTGCACTTCAAAAGAAATCACCAACAGAGTGAAAAGAAACCCAAAGAATGGGAAAGAATTTTAGTCAGCAACCCCTCAGACAAAGGACTTATATCCAGAACATATAAAGAATTGAAATACATCAAGTCCCCCAAATTCAAAGACCCTCTTTAAAAATGGGCATCTGAGATGATTGATTACACAGTTGTCAGATGAAGATACACAAATAGCAAATAAATACAAGAAGAAATGTTCACCATCACTGGGCATGTGAGAAATGCAAATTAAAAAAAAGAATAAATACTTCTTAAAAAAGCACAAATGACAAATAAATATTGAAAATTTTTCAACAGCCCCCCGGTTTTATTAATATTTGTATTATGCATGTACTTTTGTGAATTCTTTTAATGACCACTTTGTAGTGGGCCAAATATATTGATAAAGACTGGTTTATAGGCATTTAGAAGAGTATAGGGTAACCTATGTGGTGGTCGGTTTTATGTACTGACAAGAGAAATACAAAGTAATAAAGATTGACACATTTGGTGAAATAGCTAATAAGTATCGATTAAATCAAATTTGAGATCAGACTCAATGTACAATGTAAAGGCAGTGACACAAATGTCCAAGGACATCGGGCTAGGGCAAAAGTAAAGAATGAGAAAAAAAAAAATATATATATATATAAAGTTTTATTGATATATATATATATAGTTTTATTTATATATATATATATATATATATATATATATATAATGTTTTATTGGCTCATGTTTGTGGCATACATATTCATATCTTGTAGGGAATTGGTGTACACATGTACACAGTATATTTTAATGCCACTTTCAATCTCGATTTCCTTTGCTCGCTATCCCATCCATCTATCTGTTGACCTCCTTCCCCTCCTTTTTTTTTTTTTTTTTTTTGGTACATGTTGGGAATATATAATGTTTATGTTCCCTGCATGAAAGGTACATGTACATAACACACTTTAATTCTTTTTCATTTTTTCCTTCCCTTCCTTTCCAAATTCATATCAATTATATGATTGTTCATACATTAAAAAAATGAAAGAGCAAGACAACTTTTTACTGGGATGATCAGAATAGTCCTACTATGAGGGACAAGGTTTTGTTCAGCCCAGGATGTCACAGGTAAATATGGAGCACTGTTACAAGAAAACAAAAATAAAATGCATTTTCAGGAATGAACTTAAGAGTGTCGAGACATTGTATTAAAAATTAATGAGAGATAAAATTGGACAGTTTAAATCTTAAAAATGACAAATTCATTTTGCCAGATAACAGCCAAGATTTGTCCATGAGGAAACAATAATTCATAGAATAGTATGTTGGTAGTCTGATAAACAATATAATAGCAGATAATAGAGACTATTGTCAAGAGAGATGTCAAATGGATACATAGCGAGAGTGAGGCCACACATACTGACCAAAATGCATGTGCTGTGCGGCTGAGAGCATGAGCTGACAATCTGAACCTCATACCTTTTAGCTCCATCATTCCAGGACCAGGGTATCGGATGAATCAGGTATAGAATAAACAGCTCCTAAACTCATGTGATAGCAGACTCCAGATAATTTGGAAAAAAAAATAGAAGGATCTTTGATCCAGATATGCAGCAATAGTATTGGTTTATTCTGCCTCTCATGGTTACTTTTTACATGCTCACTGTGAGGAGAATAAGCCTTGCTACAACATCTGACAAAAATCCTGTATCTCTATGGGCTTTTGGATTCACAAAATCAGAATATGCTGGCTATCCTGTGATTCTGTGCACCGTTTTCTGAGATTCCTAGGGACATTTGGTGCTTAATCAAGCTGTATTTTCTACTCTCGAGTTGGAGCAAGTAATGCCTTTTAGTATTCTTTTTCTTTAGAGACGTGATTTTTGTTCTAAATTTGTAATAGTACCCTCAGTCTAAGTGATTCTCTGCTTAAGGATTAAATAAACAACATTTCAAATCTGTGTCAAGTTATTCTATAAAAACCCTAATACATAACACAGGGAGTGTTTTATCAGACTTCAACCTTTACTGTATGTATGGTATTTTCACTAGCAAAAAAAAAAAAAAAGATTTTTGAGTACTAAATTAATTAGATTTTTGAAAACCTCATGCTGCACTATGTTAAGCCAGCAAAATGTTTATTTTCATTCAAAAACAATTCAAAATATCCCTTCTGATTTTGCCCTTACATTTTTCCTCCTTTAATGACCTTCTAATTACATTGAGTGCATTTGGATAGTGCAGGATATCTTCTCTACCTCAAGAAATTTAATTTGATAAATATTTGCAAAAATGTCTTTCACTGTGAAAAATCACATTGTCACAGGTTCTGAAGATTAAAAAATATCCAGCTGTAGTGCGCTATTATTATCTCTGCAAACAGCACCTTCTTTGTTTTCCATGTAAGGACACACAATAGTTTTACCTGATGATTTGCCTCTTCAAAAAAATGCAAATCATTATTTGAGTTATCATCATGAGTTTTCTGTTCATTGTCCTCATTCAAGATTAAGCCTTTTGGAGAATGTTCTATCTGGATTATTACTAAAGACCTTGCTGAGAAAGAGAATGTGTCTGGTGATTTTATATGGGCAAGTAAGGCATAAAAAGTGATATAAATTACTCCTGATTACAAATTGTTTTATAGGACAAGTCATATGTTGTTGTACTACCATAAAATCTTCTGTAATAGTAACCTGAACATGTGTCTAGAAGAGAATAACGAAAATTAACATTAAACAGAGTACTGATCACCTCAATAAGTATTGTGTTAAAGATGTGGCTCATTTTTCATGCCATGACTAACCGTTAATAAATTATTTATTATGATTCATAAGATTTTACTGAAACTATTGAAAACCGGCAAAGATTGGTGTTTTGGGAAATCTATATAAGAGATTTCTTGGTGTATTTTTGTATCATACATTATGATATTTCTTTGGCAATCAAAAGATAAACCGGATTAGACTACTAGCTTGGAGGAATGACATTTTCTTTTTCTTTTTCTTTTTCTTTTCTTTCTTTCCTATTTTTTTTCCTTTTGTACCA
This sequence comes from Cavia porcellus, assembly GCF_034190915.1. Classification (NCBI taxonomy): domain Eukaryota; kingdom Metazoa; phylum Chordata; class Mammalia; order Rodentia; family Caviidae; genus Cavia; species Cavia porcellus. Next base: position 34,790,391 of record NW_026947501.1, read on the forward strand.
GGAATTGAACTCACAATGTTGTGATTTCCAGTCAGGCACTGCAGCTGAAGTATATCCTCGGCAAGAATGGCATTTTCTGAAAGCGACAGCTCTAAGTACTGGGTCACTTGTAGAAATTTAGGAACAATGATGTTTGATCTTATGTACCTTTAAACATAATTTTTATTAGTAAAGTAGCTGTAATTGGTCTCTTATAGATGCTAACGTAATTGGGGACATTCCTTTTTTTTAATTTTTAATTTTAGGGAAAGATTTCTTGTAGCTCATCATTTGTAGAGGTTTCAGCCTATAGTCACCTGGCTCCAAGGCAAACTGCGTGGAGAAGAAACAGTTCATGGCATCGCAGGCAAACAGCAGCAGTGAGCCTCCCTTTCCCTTTTATTCCATTCAGACTATAAACCATATATAGGTGGTGCCACCTACACCAAGGTAGGCCATCCCATTATCTACACCCATAGGTGTGCTCCATCAACTCATGGACTAACTCAGCCATCGTCTCTTAATCCATATTCACATACCCTTAATCCACATTCAAACCCCTAGATCCAGTCACCTCTATAAAACACCTCACATATAAGCATGAGAGTGTGGGAAGACATCTAAACATAGGCCATAACAACTTCCTTGGTGAATTTTATCTGAAGTATAAATAAGTGCTAATGCCTATTTCACTCAATACTCAAAGAACAGAGAAAAGAAGAAACACTTCTCAATTTAATTTATGAAATTAACCTAATGTGGTTCAAAAACTTAAAGGGAACACAGAAAAGGAAAAAAAAACATAGATTGATATCTCTCAAAAGGAAATATTTAAAATCATGAAAAAAACAAAAAATATTATAGTCTAAATCTATCATTTATATATTGTGCAGTAATAGTCATTCTGTAGTTGCTGAAAATTTGATTTCATTTATTTTTTTCTGACACAGTAAAACTCTATACTCCAAAAAATAGTATATGTAGTAAACAAGTAATAATATATTCTGAATAACATTTAATAAAAACTCACCTGACTTTAGGGAAATTTATACTTAAAAACAAGATAGAAATAGTCATAATAAATTGCTTCAATTTAATACATTTGTCAAACATCTTGGTCCCTTCAGCACTGTCATGTCACTGTTCAGTCACATCACTCTTATCCTAAAATAATAAACACTGATAGCAACAAAAGTTTGATAAAATGTTATTTTGTTACTGAAATATACCACAAATGGACCCAAAACACAGGAAACTAAAAATTTTCTTAGTAACAATTATGGGCAGGCATACCCCTTTGTTAAGCTTTGCCCTTTGATAATGAAAAAAATCAGTTCAAAGAAGAGTTACCAAAAATGGAACCTCTGGTTAATAAGAGATCCAAGTAGACCACAACAGACATCTCATAGTAGAACAGTCCATGCTTATGGAAGAAAACTAAGGAACTTTACCTACATTTTAGTATCTGAGTAAAACTACAATGCAGTATCTGATAATATATATATTTATTGAAGCTAATTCTTATATTGTCTATAGATTCCATCTTATAATTCAAATTAATTTAATTTATATTATTATTGCATTTGTATTTGTTGAAATGAGAGCACCAATGCATTCTGCATAACTGATAAATGCTGTTTGGGATTATTTATGCCACTTGATATGATTAGATAAATGTAGAAAATATTCATGAAAAGAAGTGGTCAGATGGTCTAGCATTGAGTGAGTCGTAGGTAGTAAGAAGGATAATCTTTTGGCATGTGCATCTCCCAAAGCAATATGGTAACACGTGATCCTGTGAAGATACACAAAGGAGCAGTGCTTACATTTTGGGACATTAGTTTAAACTAGTCTTTAACTTTATTATAAACAGATTTCCTCCTTTTTCCCACTAAGAGGGTAATTTTCTTTTTGTGAAGGGCCTATTCTCTGCCCTTCTCAGAATAAAGGAGGGAGGGCAAGTATGCATGGCTCAGACTTTCTGAATTCTCTCTTTCAGATGAATTAATTTTCAAGCATTGGAGTTTTGTTCTGCTTGTCTTCATAGTAAATTGGCTGAGACAAAACAATATTTTGTTTCTATTTCCCTAAATAAAATGTGTAGATATCAAAAAGTAACATGCTGATGTAACATTTCCAGGAATGTTTTCAAGTAAATACCTGCTCATGTCTATTAAATTGTTCTGCCTTCACAGAGAGTTTCTATATTTTCTGTTGGCTTTTATTCATCTACACTTTATCAACAAACAATCCTGGGAACAAAGGCAAGAGAGACTAAAAAAGAGTGGAGCCCTGTTATCTGACCTTCTTGGAGCATAGTGATGGCAATCCAGGCCAAGATAGGCTGATTGCAGCTGACATTTTTGATCTCTAGCTTACAAGGCTGATTATTTTCTGTCTAGGTCTTACTTTTTGGAAAAGCAGGTAGCTTCAATCTTTAACATCAAAAAACTTTTTCTTTCTTAACTTTTTCATTAAATTGTAGATGATCGTAGCCATTTTCTTTTTGTTTTCTTTATAATTTTCCAAATGTATTTTATCAAATCATAAGAAAATGAGTTCCATTTTCTGTTGCTCATTTCTAATACAGATCAACTCTTTTTTATTTGTAGTCTCTTAAATTGATCTCCTTTCTCTGTATTCTACCTCCTGAGACTGTTCAGAACCATGTTCAAATAATTTATTTAATTTGAATTGCAAAAAAAATTAAAAAAATATTTATATATGTGTAGTTGAAACACTAAGACCTATTCAGTAGAAATAAAATAGTTCATAGGGAAATGTGCAATCATATTGAGTCTCTCTATGCATTATTATAATTGTAGTGTGTGATAGAATTTCAAATATCTATCCATCTAATATCTGGGCGACATGTTGTGGGCTGTGACCGTGTACATCAAGTTTATCAGCACCCCTGCCTTTTACCCACTAAATATCATTATATTGGTCCCAGTTGTAGCACTGAAAAATACCTGTAGACCTTGCTAAATATCTCCAAGGAAGGGAGAGAAAAATCATAATTAGTTGAGAATCAGTGACTCAATTACCGTAATATCCTCTCCATCCTACCAAGTAACCCACACTCTTAAAACCTCATTTGTAAACAAAAACACTCCCAGCATTCTACCACTGTAACAATGAATTAAATTGAAATGTAACTAGCAGACCCTAGACCATATGGGAGGGAGGTAAAACTGTAATTGAGTGCTTGCATATGGATGAAAAAAATAATTAAAACTGCAATAGTGCATCATTAGATCTCTCTGACATGTTAAATGGCTGAGACCATTCCTAAGGAAGATGCAGGTAAGATGTTTGCTAACACTTTGATTTAAAATGCTATACTTGAGGACTTGCTCTGCTCCTTCTCTGTTTCAGATTGTGTTGCTAGAACCCATTAAACACCCTGACTGTTTCCAAAAATTTATTTGGAATTATTTTATGATCAATTCACCCTATTTTCCTTAGAATACCTCATGGTTGGCACCATATTATGTTCTTCCTGCCCACCTAATTTCCTATCAGTATATTTTTAATATAAATTTGTCATAGGAACAGTTTAGCCATTGTACTACCTCACAAAATCTGCAGCTACCTTAAGAAGAAAATACCAAAGCAATTCATGCATGGGAGCTTGAAGAGCATCTACCGCCAGGCAAACATGTCAGGCACAGTAAGCAAGTCAAGCGCAAGCATCTGAAATCCACGAGCTTAATTCCCTTGCAAAGCCTTAGTATTATAAAAATGTTGGGCTGATATCATACTTATGTCTTCCTTAGTAGAAATTTTTTAAAATTTTAATTTAATATAATTTATTTATTTTCCTTCAAGGACTATTAACAGTGATAGAAAGCATAATCTCTTTGTCATTTATAAATATCATAAATCTAAATATTACTGACATGACTATCAGACAGTCCTAAGATTTATATGCATTTAAGTTTTACTATTTTAAATATCCTAGAAATTTATGCTTATTACTTCTCAAATATAGAGGACAACATGAGTGAAGGTGATGTTAACTACATTGCACAACAGTAAATGAGAGGGTAAGGTTGAAATTTAGGTAAATTACCTCCTGAATCATTGTTCTACAGTACAGGTTGAAGCATGTCCTAATCCTCATATGATCTTAAAATTGTATAACCATTGAGACATCTTTTGATGTATAGATCATTCATATAGTCTTTAACCAGAATTCACTAAAGTTCTTACATGGAGTTAGTTCGTCTGGCAAAATTGACTGCAAAAGAGGTGAGGGGAGGATCAATTTCACAAGTACTTATAAAGACAATGATTTTAAGGATTTTTTTACTCATTGCGTTTGGTTTAAAAAATATGGACATATACTTTAGGAAGGTAGAAATAGTTTACAAAATATTCGAATGTGTTCTATAATTTGCATGGTACTCAAACATGTTTGCTGTCACCAAATTTATTTTATTACACACTCATGATATTTTAAAGAGAAAAATGAAGTGGTCTATGATTTTAAAAAGGTGTAGCAACTTTGAAATTCTATCACACAATACAATTATAATAATGCACATTTTTATTATTTAGTACATGATTTAAATGCTTTTATTTTTCTAAAACTGCCTTCCCAAAAAACTCACAAGCATCCACAAGATTACATGTCACTACATACATACACACCTCCTCTCCACATATATGCACAAACAGAGCTACATGATTGCTTCATATGCACACACCATATATAAACCCTGCTGGCTGTCTTTCCTTTATTCTAGATATTTTAGAATGTGTGCAATATATTTATAAGTCTTATTCAGTCCTCAATACCGTATTTGTTTGCCCATTTGAATCTAGATCTTTTTTGGCAAAATAATATAGAAGGACACATATTGGAAAAATATCTGAAACTTCCTTAGTGTCAGTTTGTCTTCTTATTGTTCCCCTCAAAAGCCCTTCTGATAAGAAAAGAAAAAAAAAATTCTGTTATCATCATGTGAAAAGCATAGCTACCATGGCCACCATCACCATCACCTCCACCACCACCAAAAATGGGCAGGCTGTACCACTGCCCCTTGCCGGCTGGGACTGCAATATCTGATGAGAAGATCTTTCTGTGGAAGTTGCATGATTAAATTTAAAGTACTGTGTCAGGACCAAGACAAGAATGGAATGAAGAGGGATAGAACATGTAAGCAAGAGGAAGCAGGTAAGCTATTTATTATTATTATTATTATTATTATTATTATTATTACTATTATTACTGTCATATATTTAATTATAAATCTCTTGTCCACTTTCACTGCTGTTGTAGCATTGATAGTAATCAACATAATATGTATTGCAAAAATATTAGATTTGTTAAAAAATCTATTTTATAGCCATAGTGATTCACTTAAAGAAGATTTAGAAAATGTGGCTGGGGTTATTGATGCTTTTTAATCTTGAGTTTTTGTTTTATAAAAACCCTCGTTTCACTTGCCAACTCTTTTCTCAATAGGAATGTGCATAATTACTTTCTGTTACCAGACTGTTTCCTCTCTTTTGTTCCTAGCAACCTGGGCACAGATTGGTTGTCCTCTGGTGGTCACAATCTGCTGTCAGTTTTAACCCCCTCCTTCATTCTTTGGCCTGCTCACAGCTGGAGAGATAGGCACCACCAGGCCAGCTATACCAGATTTCCAGCAACATTGACCTTTCCTACTGAGTTCTATACATCAGAAATATTCTTGTAACTCATGATTAGATGTGTAAAAATAAAGTCAGAAAAGTATAAAATAATGTCTTAATAGCTAATCATAATAATACAGCTATTTTATAATTTTAGGAGGTTTTTGCAAAAGCATTTGAGTGAGACCTTGTATCATGCTAGTCAAATATTTCATACTTTTGTAAAACTTCTATATATTAAGTTAAGAAATTATACCTGGTAAGCTAAACAATGGAAAATAAAGTAAAATTTCTCAGGTAAATTCTGGAGTAGGCTGTATCAGAAGTCAGAGATCAAGAGCTATGAAAATTAAAGTCTAACTGGGTCTTAGAAAATAGCTAGGCTCTAGGGAGTAAAGAGGAATTCACACTACATTTGTAAGAATATCAAAGACTTATGCTGCAGGTTTAGGAATATCAATATTACTCAAATATGGTACTGAAGAATGATTTAATAACAATTTTCATGGTTAGATTTCTAGAGGAGCTAAAGGGAAACCTTAAAATCTCTCTCCCAGAGAGCTGGCTTAATGCTGTCATGGACTAATCTTCATCCTTGAACTTTGGAAGATATCCAAATATGTCACCCTAACTGTATCTAACAACTTAAACAGCATCTGGACTACCTGAACTGCTGTTGTTAAACAATAAGTACAACACACCCTCCCCCAATTTTCTACTCCTTTCTGAAGATGCCATCTTTCAATACTTCCCCAGGAATATTGATGGCTCTTGATGACAATGGTAAACTCACGGCTGGCTCAGGGAAACCCTTTCATTCGCTGATTGCTTCATTATTCTTTAAACTCAAGTATGGCTTTATCATTTTCTATTACCTATCTTTTCCAGAAAACGGTACCAACTAATTAAATATTGAACAATACACTCAAAATCACAACAAAAGCTCCTCAAACTCTAATACCATTGATCTGATTAGAGCAAACAGAAGAATAATAATGTTCTAGAATGATTTTAGCTGATATTCTATTCTCAGTTTCTTACTAGTAACTCTAACCACAATATTAAAAACACATTGAATTATACCTCAGGTTAATGTATGTATTTTTAATGTAACACATGGCTGGATTATTTGACTATCTCAGAAATTATAAATTGAGGTTGTTTCTTTTTATGTTGTGTTGTTTTTGTTGCAGACTTGACTAGGTCTAGAGGTCTGTTTCTAATCTTGCACACTTTCAGTATTCTGAATGCTAGCAAGTAGATTCAATTTTCCTTCATGGAACCAGTTGCGGATTTTCATAGTATTATTTCAAGTTTCTCCAAGGTAGCTAAGAGAACTAGGAAGAGCCTATACGCCTTTTTGACCTTGAATCAAAAGTCACATGTCATTTCACCATCTACTTTAGATAACAAAAGGCTAACCTCAATGCATTCCATGTAGAATGCACCTCTAAATATTAATGAGTAAGAGCTAAAAGGAGGGGCCAGCGATTTAATTCAGTTGCATAAGTGCCTGCCTGGGAAGCATGAGGTCATGAGTTCAATCCCTGGTACAAAAAAATAAAAAGATCTAAAAGATCATTACAGGCCATTTTTGGGACTGACCTCTTCAAGTTTAAGAGAGAAATACTTCTATTAACATTCAAAGAACTCTACGATAAAGCCCACATTTTGCATCATTTACTCTTTAATTTTTTTTTTTCTTTATATTCCTGGTCTACACTTTTCTCCTCTAAGCTTTTTTTCCTACATTCTAATGGTTTGTAGGTATTCATCTCCTCCCAAATTACTGGTGAAACTTCATCCCCAGTACAGCAGTACTGGGAAGTGTGGCCCTCAAGAGACAAGTAAGTCAGGAAAACAGAGCCCTTATAAATGGGTGCCTCGTGCCATTTAAGGGTTTGATGGAGAAAATTTATCTCTTCTGTCTTGTGAGATCATAGTGGTCCTCCTGTCCAAAATAACAGGATGCCAAGTTTCTCTTAAAAACACCCCCCCAAAAAAAACAATCCCTGGTAATGGACTTTCCAAGTTTCACAGTTGTGGGACATACATTTCTGTTCTTAATAATTGCCTGATCTGTATTACTTTGTTATAACAATACATAAATGGATTAAGATATATGATTATTCTATAGTTAGAATTTCCTGTATAAAACTTTATTTATGCTTATATATTCTTCTCTCCATATTTGATGACCCAGCGTAAATCTTTCTTCCTCCAAAAATTCTCATTTATACCTATTTCTTTTTTATTTTTTGTAATTTCATATGAATATTTATGATTAGGTATTTCATATTTAATTTTGACAACTTTTACTATGGAATCAATTTTTATTTCTCCTTTTTAATGCCAGCAGAATCTAGGATCACTCGATTATCATTGACTCATTGTTGAAAAAGCTGAGTTAGTGCAACAAAGCAGTTCAAACAGATGAAAGAAGATAGTAATTAGTTCATTACAATTTTACTTTAAGGAAATCAAAATATCTTAATTTATGGTGGGAACTGCAAAAATACAGCTAACCTAAAGATTTAACACATTTCATATTGAGTTAATTATCTTATATAAGATACTGTACCCAACTGTTAATTTAATTTTACAACAAATCTGTGTAGAACATCAAAATTCCTTTCTATTAATAATAAATTCAAACTTAAGAGTTAGTATGCAACAAAGTCAAAAATACAAACTTGGATTTATTATTCATAATATTTTTCTACTTTAAAATAATATGCAAGGCCGTTTCTCCTAAAATCAGTACCAGCATGCAGTATCTCAGTCTCATTATTCAAATAATATTGAAAACTATAAAAAGTGAGAAACTGATTAATGTTAAATAATTACAAAAGCAAATGAGATTTTGTCTGAAGCAGGCAGACAATTTATCAATAAATTTAGGATGTGCTTCTATAGTGCCTGACAAATTTACTGATGCTACTGTAATTAATGTCAAAGATTTACAATAATTTTACATGCACACACCCAGGAATAAGCTGACACAAACCTAATATTTTGTCATTATAAATTCCTACAATGAAACATACATATTTGCCCCTAGAAAAATAAAGTGGCTTTTGTTGCTAAGAAACCTTCATGCTTCCTGTTTAAAAGTGATTATTAAACAAATTTCACAAGTTAATTCTAGTCTCTCTTATCTAATCCAAATCACACAAGCATAATCTATGGCCAAATTTGCATGCTGTGTACAGGAACTGATTTCAATGCCATATTTTTGAAGGAGAAAATATGTCACATTTTACGTTGAATGATAAATGTCTGATACCATAGAAACCAAAAATCTAGTAACAATAAAAGACATCAGTGGTAGACATGGCCCTTTTGCCCCTCCCAAGACAGAATGGAAACTGTCTTTACAGATGCATTCTGGTAGCAGTTGCATTAGTGATTGTGGAAAAGGAACAGTCTCCTTGGGCAGCTTGCGAATGTTATCTACAGCAATCGTTCTATGGCTTTCATGAATGAGCAGCAACCCTTCTGTGGCTTTCATGAATGAGTTCCATTATCAGCAATTGATCTCTACTTGGTTCACAAAAATTTGCTTTGTATTATTTGAAAACATGCGTACACATGATGCATACACATGGTGTGGAAAAATAGAACCATAACATGGCTACTGTCTCCTAATGGTTAGGCAACAGTAATAATAAAACTTTAGAGATCGAGTATAATGCTATGACTGAAAGTCCATGGCTTTTCCTAACATATATTTTCAAAAACCATATTCCTTAATACAGAAATTTAAAACCTGTTTCTTTCATTTAAATTACATAAGAAAAAACATACTCTAAGTCAGGTGGTTTGGAGAATATTTGCTCTGATCTTTAAAATGCAGCTTGGCTAGCATTTGTTGTTATGCTGGTCTTTCCCTTGGTACATTGCTGGACTCTTCACACCAGAGCACAAGGATGAAGTCAGCCCTAATTCTGTTGCTATAACATTCAACTAATTCTTAGAAGGAATACTATTTCCAGTCTTAGTCGCTGAAGAGATATGATCTTCCTTCTGTTTTAAAATAAGAAGCCCCTCTTGCCCTTTTTCTTTTAAGTGCCTCTTAATTATGAGTAGTTCATTTTAAAAAAAGAAACCTCCATTTTCTTTGATTTTGAAATAGAAAATCAAATGCAACCTCTTCATAAGAGAATACAAAAGCCAAAATTCAGTTTACTGTTACAGTATCCTTGCAAGGTCAATTTATTGTTTTTATTCTTTCTTAGTCTTAAGGGTGTCTAGGTTAGTGGTACATTAGTTATCTTATTATGTCTTCTAGGATAATTATTAGATCTCTTCAAAATAATTAATGTTCTGGGAATTTTTGTTTGTTTTCTTTTGTTTGTTTTTGTACAAGGAATCAAACTCAGGACCCTGCAATTGCCAGGCAGGTATTTGTGCCACTGAGCTATGTTCCTGACCCAAAGATCTCTTTCTGGCTTTGGAATTTCAACTGAAATTCTAAAGACAGATTTCTAGAAATCATGTTCAACATCTTATTACTCTAGTTTAAAATGATCCATCTGTGTTCTAATATCTTCATTCGCTTTAGGTGTTCTGCTTCTGAATGATTGAAAATTATTCCAATTAAGGTACGTTTCATCTTCAGAATCTTTTACAAACATTCATTAATTACAACTATGCGTGTAGTCAGCTAATGGTCTGGGAACTCTCCAGGGTCTTCTGATTTATGTTTCAAAAGACATGACGATTAGCAATCCTTCCCTCTTCTTCAGCCTAGAAGTAGAATTGAGTGTCAAACACACAGAAAAAACCCTCTACTCATTCTTTTCTCCATGTTTTTTCAAACCTTCATTTCTCCCACCTTTCTTTACATACTTCTTGTTTTTAATTTTACTGAAAGATAGATTGAGGTTTGTTTTTTCGGCTGTGAAGAAAACATCTATCCGATTTCACTGTATGAGCATGAGAAAGAAAGCAACTTAAGTCTGCCCTCGCTCAAAACTTATTGTGAGTACTGAGGGAAATCAAGGACTTCAATAGAAGCTGCTGATTTCGCATAAGGATAGTTCCTAAATTTATAATCATCTTATCAGGAAATGGTAACTTTTATACTATAAAAACTTGTGATTATTTGAAATACTTCTTATCCTCTAAGACAAGGGGAGAAAATAAAATTGAAAACATACACTTCTGTATTTTTGCAACTGGGGGTTACAACACTTCTTACATCTACCTTCCAGGCTGCTTTCTAACTAACTTGAATAGTTATGTTACTGGATCACTAGTAGCCCTAGTACCCTGAGTATGAACTAGGCATTTTACCAGGCTGCTTTCTAACTAACTTGAATAGTTATGTTACTGGATCTCTAGTAGCCCTAGTACCCTGAGTATGAACTAGGCATTTTAAAATTCTTTCTCATGTCTCTCTTTAGTGATAAAATACAAGTCAAAAGGAGCATGTCCATACACTGACGGACACAACATCTGCCCACCCCAGAGGCAAATTCTTTAATGGTACAGCTCTGGATTTACTGTGGCTTTATATTTCTGACACATTCTGGAGCAATGGAAGCAAATAACATAGTGAGCCCATTTCCAGAAATTATCTCCCCAGGATCGTGGGGAGTTGTTTGAATGCTCGAAAGGCATTCTCCACTGATGTTCCCAGATTAGTGCCTACAAATTGGGAGGTGAAAGCCAATATTCAGATTTACAGTGAAACTAGGATCACACATGTCCCATTTTAAATGTTTCAACTACATCTAAGTGATCTGGTAACTATCTTACTTGCCTTGAGGTACAGAGAGGATGTCACATATATTAATCTCTTATATTTTATAAGAACCTCAAATACTCATAGATTTGGGTATTTTTGGATGTAGGAGGTGACACAGAAACAATATCCCTAGGGTATTGTGCAATAACTGCATTCAACATCCTACAAGGGAAAAGAAAAAAAAAAAACTGCTCACCAAAAATGCATACTGTAAACAGTAGTACTCTTTTAAATAGTCAAATGATCGTCTTTGTCTTATCCAGTAAATTTGATGTTTTTGTCATAATATTTAGATTTTTGATCCATTTTGACTTCAGTGTATTTTGATAGACTTGGGTCTAGTTTGAGTCTTTGACATGTAGAAAGTCAGTTTTCCAGCACCATTTATTGAAGAGACTATTTTTCTTCCAGTGAACATGTTTGGTTCCATCAAAAATAAGACGGTTGAGTATGTTTGGGGTTACATCTATATCTTCTATTCTGGTCCACTGATCATTAGGTCAGATCTCTTTCTTTCTTTCTTTCTTTCTTTCTTTCTTTCTTTCTTTCTTTCTTTTTTTCCAATACCATTGTGATTTTGTCACAGTAGTTTGTAGTATATTTCACGTCTGGGATTGTGATGTCCCTGCAAATTGCCCAGAACTACTTTTGCTAGTCTACGTCTCTTCTGGTTCCAACTGAATTTTAGGAATCTTTTCTCCAGATCTGTGGGGCATGCTAATGGTATTTTGGTCAGGATTGCTTTAAATCTATGTAGCAGTTTGGGAATTGGGCCATCTTCTCTTTATTGATTATTCCTATTCATGCAAGGGATATGTTTCCATTTTCTGAGATATTCTTCGATCTTCTTGTTTTGAAACTATACTCACAAGTGAAATAAATCAGACCCATGTGTGGAAATATCATACTGTTTACTAGTATGAGAAACTGAATGAGTAAATAAGATCCAAAATGCACAAAAGATATTGTGAATTGGGAAGAAACTATTCAAAAGACAAACTGAAGGGGGAAAGGAAACAGATAGGAAGGGAAAAGGCAAAAATGTATTTATATACAAGATAGTTAAGATAATTATATGCTTAGTTTCTTTCAGTTGAAAAGAAAGGTTTATGGGAATATTGCTTGCATAGGATCCATCCCTATATCCTGTGTTCTGAATAACTACTATGAAGGTAACAATACATAACATAGTAATTATTGTTACTCTCATAATAGCCTATTTTGAAACTGTGTCTATGTTATTTGTATTTTTGTCTTTAATATAAAAAGGTCTTTGTCCCAGACAAACCAAAGCTGGGAAGGTTTATTACCACTAAAACTGTGTTATAAGAAATAATAAATGGAACTCTCCAAACTTTCTTTTCAGAAGGATACTGATTGGTAACATAAAAACCTACCAAAGTATAATAAAATTCACCATCAAAAGTAAATACTTTGTGAAATCACAACACTCTAATATTGCAATAGTGGTGAGTCAGTAGATTTTATTTCTAGTACACAGTTTAAAAAACCAAACTGTTTAAATTAACTGAAGCTATAATCATTTGATAAGAGATATAGACCAAAATATGCTAATTGTGACAACAAAAATGTAAAATATGGAGAGGGATAGAACTGTAGCAAGTATACACGTGATCAAAATTATGTTGGTAATACCTTAATATATCTTCATACAAGCAGATGTTTTCTTCACACTTAATGATAACCATAAAACAAAATACTATGAGAGCTACAAAAAAGATCTGAGTACACTATAAAACAAAGCCTCTACACCACTAGCTAAGAAAACAAGAAAAGGAAGTGAAAGATGTTTAAGACCTTGAGAAAACAATTAATTAAGTGGCAGTAAAAGTTCTTGACTATCATTAATTTCTTAAATGCAAATGAGCTGCATTCAATAGTCTAAGAGCAAACAGAGATTGGCTTAAAGAAAGAACTGATATTTGCTTCAATGACAACAATACAATAGCAGCAAGAACTTTTATTTATTTTGAGGACACTGCTTTACTGTAACAAAGTTCTAAATAGTATCCATTCAAATGGAAACCTAAGAGAGCCAGAGGGGAAGCTATGTTCATATCAGACAAATCTACAAAGAAGTTCATTGTAAGGGAATGAATGAATTCATTTATCAAGCCAGTATAAAATTACAAATAAAAATGCAGGCAATATTGACACACCTAGAAACATAGAGCAAATATTAAAATATATGAAGAAATACATAAGCTACAATGCAGGAGGATTTCAATACCCTGCTTCAACAATACATAGATTTCCCAGATGGAAAATCCATGAGGAAACACTGGACTTGAACTATATTTTAGACCAAATAGACCTAAACACTATTGACTCACAGAACATATTTCAACACACAGCAACAGAACAGAAAGAGAAAAAAACTAAGCTTAACATCTGAAAAAGCCAATAAAAATGACTAGAGCAGAAATTAAAAAATAGATAAATCCCTATAAATGAATATGCTACCAATATGTAAGCAGGAACAAATCATGTATTTCAACAGAATGAAAAGAAGGTTGAATAAATAATTAAATTTATCTCATTAAATAAAGGCCTAGGAACAGATGGCTTCACTGCTAAATTCTACCAAACATGTAAAGTATTAATGCCAGTACTTTTTAAGCCCTTCTAAAAATTGAAGAAGAGGAAATAATTCCAAAATAATTCTTTGAAACTAGAATTTTCCCAATATCAAAACTTAATGACCTAAAAGACATTTATAGGTCAATATGAACACAGATACAATGTTCTTCAAAAAAGACACAGGCAAACCAATTTGAATGGTACATTTGATGAGTCAATCACTGTAATCAAGTGGGATTTCCTCCTGAGATGCAAAGATGGTATAATAAATATAAAACAATAACAGTAATGTACCATCTTAGCAGAAAGGCAAAACCGTATGACCATATCAATATATGCAGTGAAAGCATTTAGTTACACCAACATATTTCACAATAACTCTAAACAAACTAACTTTGGAAAAATGACATTAATAAAATAAATGTGGTATGTTACAAGTCACCCAGCTCGTCAGATACACAATGAATTTTTAAACTGTTATCAGAAATAAGATGGAATAGCCTACTCCCACCATTTTTGTTCAGCAAAGTATTGGAAATTCTAGTCAGAGTAATAGTATTCATATAGTAAAAATAAATAGTAGTGCATATAGTTGCTGAGTACATAAACACACACGAGACTAAAATTAGTAAATTTAGTAAAAATGCTTGATATCAAATCAGTTTAAAAAACTCAGTAGAGTTTCTAATCATGAATCACTATATGAAAAAGAAATTAAGGAAGCATTCTTATTTATAATAATAACCAAAACAAAGAAAAATGTTTAGATGTGAATGGTACTAAGGAGTTTGAAGATCCATGTCCAATAATCTATAAACCAATGATGAAAAAAAAAAGAAAAATCACACAAATAAACAGTAAAACATCTGTGTTGATAGCCTGGAAAAATAAATATTCCTAAAATGCCTATATATTCCAAAATTCAATCTTTATGAATATTCTAATAATATTTCATTTAGAAATAGAGAATAATGCCCTAAAATTAGTGTGGAACCAAAGAAGAACCCACACAGTTAAAAACAATACAGTATAAGCTAAAACGAAAAGGCAGGAATTATCACACTACAGATTTTAAAACTTTATTCCTGTGTTATAGTAATGAAAACAGCATGGAACCTGTATACAGTGTTATTTACTAATGGGATAGCATTAAAACCCATAAATAAACCTAAACATTTTGTGAGCAATTTTTGACAACGTTGCATGATACTTACAGAAAAAAGGTAGTTTTAATATTACTTATTGTGTGAGGAAGACTGAACATCCACAAGCAGAAAAATGAAAATGTACCACTGTATAAGGATCAATCCAATATAGACTAAATGATCTAGAGTTATACTAAGCTGAAACACCAGAAAAACAAAAACAGAAGAAAACTAAGCTGGCATACGTTGATCAGGGAAATTATTTTTTGATATGACCCTCAAAGCCATAGCCCACAAAAGGTGAATTAGACAAAATTATGTCACACTAATGATGTTCAGTGCAGCAAAAGAAATAACTAACAGAGTGAAGATACAATGCACATGTGGGGGAAAGGTATTGATAAGCTGTAGGTCTGAGAAGGGATTTCTTGATTTGGTTCTGATTTTCCCCAAATTGTTTAAGGTTTGAAGACTTGATTCTTAGTCCAGGGTGCTGTTGGGAGGTGGAGGAACTTTTGGTAAGCAGGGCCTCACGGAGTGAAGGTAGGCCACAGGCGGTGTGCCCTTGACAGGGACACTACGACTCTGTGCCCTTCCTGTCTCTTCCTTTGCTTCCTGGCTACCATAAGATGATAGCCTGGCTACCATAAGGCCTTCTGTGTCATGACTCCTGCCATGACACTCTATGGCACTATAGGGTTAAAGCAGTAACGTCAACTGATCATGGGCTAGATTCCAAACTGTAAGCTAAACAAACCTAATTCTTTTAAATTAACTCTCCTGAACATTTTATCACAGTAATGGACAGATAACTATCTCAGAGGACTAATACCTAAAGCATACAATGCATTGAAACTACTCGATAATAAGCAAAGAAGCCTATTGAAAAAAGACAATGAACCAGAATAGCTATTTCTCAAAAGAAATATACAAATGGCCGACAGATATATGAAAATGTTGAATGTCCCTAATCAGAGAAATACAAATTAAAACCATAATGCAATAAAAATTCACACTTGTTAAATTGGTTTTTATCATGTATGAAAAATAATGAGTCTTGGTGGGGATGATGAGAGATGGAATCCTTATCACAAAGTGCATTGCACACTGGAAATGTAGCTAGTTGCAATCCCGGAAAATGGTATGGAGATATTTGCATGTTCATTCAGCATTATTCACAATAGCCCAGAAACAACCAAAATAACCAAACTGTCCAGAAATGAATGACTTTTTTAAATGTAGCACTATGCATAATATATTCCAAATTTGGGATACAGTCTTTGGTTGCATGTATGAAACCAGAAGATGCTATGCTACGGGAATTTAGACAATCAGAAAAAGATAAATATGTGTACTTAGTTACATGTGAATCCAAACTTGTAAACTCCTAGAAGGAGAAGATTAAAAATGTGGTTATTAGCAACTGGAAAATGACAGTCAGGTCAAGGACAGTCACTGTTTAAAGGGTACACATTTTCTGTTAAGCCAAATAGGTGCTAGTGAACTACTACAAACAAAGGGTCTACTTATAATGTTAATGTGTTACTGATAATGTAACATCTCCAAATATTTAAAATGGTGGATTTGAAATGTTTTAATTGCCAAATAATTCTTTGAGGTGACACATGCTATTTAGGCTGATTTTATTTATTATTTCAAAATTTATACATGTTTACCAAAATCACATTGTAGTCGGTAAATATATATACACATATATTATCAATTAAAATAAACATTAATGTTAATGTCTTAGTATAAAGACTATTTCAATGAATGTATTTCCAGATAAGTAGTTTACTTTTACTTCACACCATAAAAATCCATTTTTTCCTCCAGAATTAGGGTGAAAAATTAGATATTTGAAGGAAATTATCTACCTCCATGCTGTGCTTTCAGTTGAGATTATGAATCAAATCACAATGAAATATTAGCATCTAATACACATGAAAAATTTGGATACAATAGTAAGCTAATGAATGCAAACTAACAACCTGATGTATCACATTTGAAGTACAATTGCTATTATTGGAGACTGCAGGAAAGTAAATTAGTTTATTTTCTTCCTGGGGAGTGCAAGGTATTAGTGTCTTCAGATAATTCGAATTATCAACAAAATTACACTCATTTTAATTCTATAAGTTATCCTCAAAAAATAATACATAATTATTTCTATAAAGAAGTTTAAATGACATGAACATGCAATGAGAGGTAACATTGATTTTAAAAAGCTATATTCTAACAAAGAACAAAATTGCAAAACTATGTAAAATAATAATTTTAAGGCTTGAAAACAAGCATTATACATACTTAGGTGAGACAATGGTAGTCATAAACATACATGTATAATATGATCTATTTGATTACACACCTAAATACACACACATATATGTATCATTTGGTTAAGCATTTTTATAAGAAAATATCTTGTATCTACATTTTTAAAAGCCTGAGGCCTTATAAAAATATCCAAATATTCAGCTCAGTATTTTCTTTGAGATAATGGCTTTACCAAATATCCAGGTTTGTGATACTTTAGTAATTTATTATTTCCATATATATTTCGCTTTTCTAAGAATTTATTTACATATCTATTTCCCTCTTCGGTTCACCTATGTTTGTATGCATGTTATATATTCAAAACACAGTAGGTGAATAGCTAAGTTATTTTCCTTCATTCCCATACCTGTATTTCAGTTTCAAATGACTGCTTATTGTAGTGCATCCGAGAATAGAAGTCACGAAACAAAAAGCCTTTTCAAATTTAGCTGGAAGTTACAAGTTTAGCTTTGGAAATGTTGAGTAGAAATGCTTATGAGATTTCACAGTGGTGATATCTAGCAGGCATATGTAGGTAGGCCTAGAAATAATGTTTGAGAAATATGCTAAATTTTACCTGGGCTCTGTAATCTTGAAAAAGAGTCTTGTAAGGAATTTTCCTACCATTCATGTCAAGGAAATGACTTACTACAAAGAAGCATCTTGGGACAAGCCTCTGCTTTACCTGGGAAGACTAGATATAACTACTGGTTCCAAATTGCCGCTATTTGCTGAAAAATAATTAGAATTTTATCCACTATCAATAAGAACAAAATATTTGTTGAATGAACCTTTGTCAAGAGTCTCTTTTCTGCCTCGAGTTTCTAATCGTTGATTCATTCTCAGCCTGGACCAGTGTACAGTTCATCTGAACAGATATTTTCTAATCTGTTTAATCTTGGCACTCTCACTTTCCTACACCTGATTCTTGGTAGCCTAGTATTTTTGTCCTATTAAACACACACACACACACACACACACACACACACACACACGATCTTTTCTCTTAACACTTGGAAAATTCACATACTTATGGTCCTAACATTGTCTCTACTGCAGTCACCAGTGGATACTGTGACAATACTCCCTTCTCCTTGGATAAATTCTTGCCGATCCATTTATGCTCAGACGTCATAGTTACGAGGAACAAGAAAAACGAATAATTTGGCCAACCATGCATCATGAATCATTAATATTTAAAATGTAGAGTAAAGAGTCCAGGGATAGTTTTGCAATCATCTGAAGAACCCAATGAAAATAGGGAGGGGTGTGTGTGTGTGTGTGTGTGTGTGTGCATGCGTTGTGTGTGTGCACCTGTGCGCGCGCGCACACACACACACACACACACACAAAAGAGCAAGAGAGAGACATAGACAGAAGCTGAGAGTAAAAGAGACAGACAGGGACAAAAAGGGAGACAGAGGAAGAAAGTGAGACAGAAACACAGAGAGAGAGAGAGAGAGAGAGAGAGAGAGAGAGAGAGAGAGAGAGAGAGAGAGAGAGAGAGGCCCTTGTTAAATTCAAAGTTTTATTTTCTTGCCAGATTCAAGGAGAAAGGGAGAACCTGGAGGGAATTAGAAAGCATTTAGTTTACTTACTGCTGCAATTTCCACCCCGTGATAGAGCAATTACTTCTCATGAGAGAAATCACTGGTGTACATGAATATGGCATGGGCTGTCAAAGCTAACAGACTGGATTTAAAGTAGATTGTGTTATTTATATTGAGTAATCCAGTATAAAACAGTAAAGATAATAATAAAGGGGTTAATGTATATTGAACAGTTATTCTGTTCTGGAATGACATTAAAATCTATTTCTTATTCTATGATCACAGTTTCACAACTGTTAAATGATATAACCGTTCTCAATAAGTACATTTATTTACACAGAAATTTTGTCACCTGAAGGTTAGAAAATAGGTCTGAGCCTATGTGAAACATCAAGACAGGGCCTACTCTGCCCTGTCATTCCTGAACCAAACCTCTACATTATCTGGCTATCACTTGTAAATTAATTAACTTCATTAAATTAGCTTTAATTTTTTTTTAATCTGGTAGATATCTGGTAAAAAAAAAATACAACTCAAGTGTTTTGGAAGGAGAATTATAAGAAGAAATAAAGTTCTTAGCATACTGCCCAGCACAAAGGAAAGCCTCAAAAACTTTTAGTTCTTAATCTCTTGCAAGTGAGAATAATATATCTCAGAAAGGAAAAGAAACTGCCTCAAGGTCACTCAGGTAGTAAGAAAAATAATTAGGATTCAAAGCTGTCTCTCTCCAGCCCAAAGTCTGTTACTTTCCACCACAGCTTGCTGTCTCGAATGAGTGAGATAAATTGAATCTTGATTAATAAATGAAACAGTGCATTTGCTTTTATCATTCTGCTGCTTTGGGGAGGCATTTTCATCCAGTTCTCTTGTGGGAAGGGCAGGGAGACCAATAGCACCGTATGTCTCGGTGATTGCTTCTCCATCTGGCATGATTGAGTAAAGATGCAAGACTGAGGAGAAAAATCAATTCGCTCTCAGCTGTTGCCTCTCTTTCCTCCTTAGTGGTATTTTAAGCATCTGCTGCTACTGTTTCCTTCACGCCCATGACTCTTAATCATTTTTTTTCCTGTTTGAAGCCTCATTCTTCTCCAGGGATGTCTTCTTCATTTATTGCTAAATAATAGGAAACATGACGTCCCACCATGTTCCGCGTCTCCCTGGTGAGTGGACAAAAGCAGAGCATATGGGGACATTGTGAGAGATACTGACATCCGAAGCTCTTGGCTGCCTCCAGTGAAGGCCTGGATTGCGCTGGATCTTGTGTAAAAAGAGGTTTGATCCAGGATAACAGGAAGGGGAGACATTAAGTGCTGGAACTGATGGCCTGTCCATTATGGATAAAAGACTGAAGAGCACAATACACTGAGCTGCAAGGAGCCCTCTCGATATGTAAGGGGCCCTTTACAGCTAAATACAGGAACTATGAAGAAATACTAAGAAAGAGGTTTTTATTTATGAGCCAAAATGCTACATTTAATTGAATGTCTTAAAATCATACTTTTAGATTCCATTAGAGCACAGAACCCTGTGAAATAAATCCTAAAATTTAGCATATGTAATTAAAGAAGGCATTCTACACCAGGGTAGTTCTATTGTTTGTATACCTTGCTAGACTACACACTGTACCTGCAAAGATTGTTTGGAATTTGTCTTGATTACTGCTTTTGTACAGATACTAGCAAAATGTCAAATATTTCTCTTGGAATACACTATATGTTTACAGTTGGAAATAAATGTTTACAGTTCAAAATAAAGCATCAATTAATGAAAACATGCAGAAAATGGAAAATACTAAATTAAAAACAATGTATGTGACTTTATGAAATCAGTGCACAGCTGAAAGAGAAAGGAAAATAAATTAAGAGGGAATTGTGGGTAACTTCTAATGATATATCCAGGTTCCCACATTTAATAAAGGTTGTTTCTTTATATAATTCCTTTGAAGTGTTGATATATGCAGGATGAACAGAAAGTGTACAGGATATCCATGTTCTGTCCAGGACTCATGCCTTTGCCCACCTAAATTCTTTTGATCACTCTACAACAGGACATGACACTCAGAACCTTGTTTCTGTTTGAACTCTATTCACAGGTATTGCACTTGTGCATTATGTGTTTCTTCCCTACAAGACTTTCATCTTCTTGAAGCCAGGAGGCTGTTAATGTTATTATGTGCCCTGGGGTTGCTTCTGGGACCCCTCGTGGGAGTCAAAATCTGTAATACTCAAGTCAGTTACATAAAACACCATAGATTTACATCAAACCTTTTTAATATCATATACTGTAAATCACCTCTAGATTACTCAGGCTACTTAAAACAATGTAAATAATTATTGTATTATATTTTCTAGGGAATAATGATAAGAAAAAGCTGTAAATATTTAGCATAAATGTACTTTTTTAGTGTATTTGGTTGCTTGCTTCTTCAATGTGAATGCAGAACCTGTATACAGTGTGTCAACAACAGCTTTTGCCCTTAGAATCCTGGACAAATGGCAGGCTCACAGTCTATGAATGATGGAGCTGAGTATATGAATAAATGGGAAGAGAAGCAGCATGATTATTGCTCTGTTTATTTTTGTCAAATGTGCGCATTTTCCAAATTTTTACTGAGCATTGGATCTTGGTAGTTAGAGCAGCAAGGGCCAGGAATGAGCTGGTAAACAGCACTGAAGTTTTTTGAAACCCTGTGCTATGCTTGAAGACTTGTCATTTCTCTAGGGGAATAATTGGATGCCAGATTGTCATTACTTCTGCGGAATGTTTGCTTTTAGCTAAATATTTGTTATACTTCTCCAACAGCAGCTCAAGGCACTTGGCTGTGCTCATTCTTGGAACAGCTGTTACATGGTGCTCAGGAGCCAGGGAGTACAATAAGTATCCTGCCCTCCAAATGCCAGTGGTCTATCCTCTGGGCACTCATTCTTTGATTTTTATGGAATAGGTTCAAGTCCACAATGGTGGAAACCATTGTGGAAACTCTCACCAGTGCTTTCATTCACAATGACAGAAGGTGAAAGCAGCCCAGGTGTCCATCAACAGATAAATAGATAATCAAAGTTGGTAAGCATAGATGATGGTGCCATAGTCTGCTTTCTGGTACTGTAATAAGTATCTGAGAACAAGCAATGTATAAGGAGAAAATTTTATTTTGTTTTACACTATTGGAGGTTGCAGCCGTGAGTGGGATGGACCTATTGCTCTCAGGCCACTTGTGGGAGAAGTCAGTGCTTCATGGTGGGAATACATGGCACAGCATAAAACTTCTACTCTAGGGCCAGGAAACAAAAGAGAGAAAGAAGGGGAGCAGTGGTTCCACTATCCACCATGCTCCTAATGACCTAAGTCTCCCACCCAGCCCCACCTTCAAAGAATTTTCATCCTTTCAATTATATAATTTGAGGGCACAGACTTTTAAAACATGGGCCTTTGAGAGTATTCTAGATCTAAACTGCAGTAAATGAAATATTGTACAGCTTTACAGAGGAAGGAAATTTTGGCACATTCGATGGATATTATAGAGGGCAATGCAGAGGATATTATTCTTACTCTAGATAAAAGATACATACTGTATTACGCCATTTAAATGAGATAGCTATATATTCAAATTCATAGACAGGGAAGAAAGAGTACTACTTGGGATAGGAGTTATGAGGAGTTCATATGTACTTCCATTTAAGATGAAAAGTGTTCTCCAGATGAATGGGGTGGAGAATTGCACATCAATATGAATGTACTTAATACTACTGAACTGCTTAAAATTGATAATTTGGTAAATTTTATATTATCTGTATTTTGTCACAGTTTTTTAAAAAGCTAAGAATTTTCTGAGTAAAGATTAAACACATGATCATATTTAAAATTTCATTGTAACCATAAATGATTAATTATCTTCTTTCTTAATCTGGAATATAGTAGATTATACATCCATTCATAATCAATGCTCTTTTTATTTATTTTTTGCCTAAAAAGACGTGGATACTATTTCATCTTGCAAATAAAATGATCCAGGATAGGAACTTAATAAACATCATAATCTTCAAGAAGCATGGCCTGTATACAAAGCACTTTCTTGCTAAGATCCGTTTGTCAATAGAAATAAAGCTCCAGTGCAAATTAAGCTACCCAGTTGCCTCAAAATTTCTGTTTTGCCTGTTATAAAGGTACATGATTATATTCCCAGCACTCCAAAAGGCTGAGCCAGGAGGATCTTAAGTAAGTTTGAATTCAGGTCTGGGGCAACTTAGCATGTTAGTAAAATCCTGTCTCAAATTAAAAGATAAAAATAAATTTAAAACAGTATACTGATGTAGTACAGTGTGAAGATCCTACATTCATTTCTCAACAAAAACTTTCAAAATTAATATCTGTATTTATTTTATTTTCCTGCATCTTATCAACAATTTTATTTTTAAAAAATTCACTACTAGGAAAAAAATTAAAGATAAAGAGTAATATTCAGACTCAAAAACAGCATAATCAACTATATTCAAATGTATGCGCAGTGCTGGCTTAACAGCCACCACTTTTCAGAAAGAAACTGATCAAAACATTAATCTGGAAAGAATGACAGTAAGGTGCTGGTTACACAGCTGTCATCAATCCCTCAGGTCAGGTACACTGAGTAGTGTCATCCTCCGGACATGAAATTCCATGATCTCTCCTTTAAGGCAAAAAAAAAAAAAAAAAAAAAAAAAAAAAAGTCATCAGGAAATAAATGTTCACTGTGCTTTAATCCAAATGTCAATATGCTTGTGTCTTTTTCTGCTTTTGGCTATGTCATTGGGGTCCTTGGAACAGTGGCTGACATATTTTTGTCTTAGGCCATGTTAGAACAAGTCACCATAATTCAGGCAATTTAAAAACTTCACATAGAAAATATTTATGCTTGTGAATTGTTCTCTTTTTCTATCAAATAAGTACTAAACAAATGAAAAACTAACAAAATAAAGATAAATATGAATTGTTTTCTTTAATAGAGCATGTAAGGTCCAGGTGTATAGCTCTATGGCAAAGTGCCTGCCTGACAAGTCCAAGGTCCTCAGTTTGATTCCCAGTGCCAAAATTAAATAAATAAATAATAAATAAGTAAATAATCAAGGTAGGCAAATACACATATGTCTAATGTTAATTTCGCAAATTTATATGCAAAGTGATAGCTAGTGGAAATTCCTTGTATTGTGGGAAATTTATAAAACTCATAAGTTACAAATTTAGCCATCCCTTGTATTCTTCACCTGATGCTTTGCCTTCCTAGACCATCTCCGCCTATTTTACTACTACAACTCTGTAACATTGTGCTATCAAAAATAGGAAATGAAGTTAAAATAGATTGAAATAGTACACAGTAAACGGAGCAGTAGAGAAACAGCTCAGGGTGGATATTCTAAAGCTTGTCTGTTTGAAAATGGCTTCTGTTCCTAGAGTATGTGACACTCAGGAAGGCAAAGTATTAATTAAAGTTCCTTAGACCAGTGGAACCACCAGCATAACGTACTGACTCAACTGAGGAAAGAACCCAAGAAGTCCCCAGACCTGCGGCTGACATGCAAGAGACACTGGAGATCTGATGTCTACTGCCATCTTTATTCAGAGGCCGAAAACTAAACTGATGGTGTAAGTTACATTCAGAAATCCAGCGAGCACCAAGGCACAGAGAGACAACATTGCAATTAGTGTCCAAAAGAGCTACAAGAGACCGACATCTTATTCAAACAGTCACCCTTTACTTAGCCACTCTGCACCATGCACTTTCTCAATGGATGAGACCCATCCATTTCAGTTTGCTAATTAAATCGTATGCTGAAGCAGTCTGGCAGATACACTCAAAATAACTGTAAGCGAAATATCTAGGCTTCCCACCGCCAGTCAAGTGGACACATATAATTAATCTTTGCAGAGAATTAATGAATTATTAAAGAATCTGAGGTTAGCTGGAGTAAAGTCCAAAGCCCTGGTAAGCATATCGGTCATTTCTAGGAATAAAAACAGATTTTTGAACCTCTATTTTAATAGACTGACAAGACCCAAAGAAGATTTTAAGGGCAGGTCGATGCGGGGCTTTGGAAATTAAACCAGAAAAACTGAATGTGGTATATAAAACATAATAATATTTAGTGATTGTTTGAAAGATTATTACGATATTTTAATAAACATTATTGATGTACTATATTAACAACACACATTTTGTGGATAAAATAATAGATCTTACAATGGAATTAAAGTGCTTCAGAAAAATTCTACAGTGTTAAAATTTAAGGACCTTGTTGAACATGAGACTGAAATGTAGAAGATGATGCTGAGGCCTAATTTAGCAGATTTTCCTTTCTGGTATTTGATGTGTTCCTTCTATAGTAATTCACAACTCTTGGAATTTATACTTTGTGTGAACCCATCTCATTGCTCAAGAACTGATGCCTGACCAGTAGCATTTGACAAAAGGAAAGATGTCTTCCTTCAAATATTAGACAGTAGATGTCACTGATGCTCCTATCACTCTGTTTCTTGCTGTCTTTCTGTCTCTTGGCTTTGTGTGTGTGGCACATTTTATGCATAATGTAGCTGCTATGACTCACTTGGCAAGAACCCTGCCTCTTACTCATAGCCATGGAGAATTAATGATTGCCAGTACTCAAATGAGCTTGAAGCAAATTCCCAATCGCAAGACATCTGCAGTCCCGGCCTAGTGTTTTATTACAACTCATCAGAGTTCCTAAGAGACAGCTAGCTATAGTTAGGTTACTTAACCAAAGTCAGCAGTCCAAAATATATGGTATATGGAAAGAGTGCTAATGAAGACAATGAAAGAAATGTGATCCTTAACTAGACTCACAATTTATGCAAAAATTAAACCTGATTATGTTGTTGAATGTCTTGTATTTTCAGCCATACCTATTCAAATCTATTGAGTGAATTACTTTTCCTATGCCTTTTTTTTTTTTTTTTTTTTTTTTTTTTATCGGTACCGGGGATCGAACTCATGACTGCTTGCTTGCAAGGCAGGCGCTTATGCCGCTGAGATAAATCCCCAGGCCCTATTGAGTGAATTATTTTTAAAAATATACTTAAAATATATTTTCTTATGATGTTTGCATTTTAGCTTTAATTGCTACTTAGTTCTACTAGGCTGGCTACAATTATCTTGCAGAGTACTGAAGATACATTAAGAAAAATTTAATATGCTTTGTATGTGCAATAATGATTTGGACCAGTATGTAAATAATGGACATTTTTTTTTCCTGTTGAACAAAAATGTCAATAATTATAGTTAGAAAACATCTTCTACATCTCTGTGTACTTCAGAGTCTATATTTCAGGGCTGGTGCTGAGTTGCAAATGTCTCAAATGAAAGTTTTCCGTTCTAAGCAAAATAAAAGATATATGAGTTGGCTTTTGATATCTTCACTAGTTAAAAATTTGTCTTTTTTAAGAAAATAACTTCTTGAAACTTACTAACAAGCTATATATATATATATATATATATATATAAATTTATATCTCACAAGTAAGGTATATATTATTATTGGTTGTTCTCAGGGAAAGTTCTTGAGTAGCACTTCTCTTTCTCAGAAGATAATTGCAATGCAATTTGCCCTGCACAAAATGATGTGACTGCTTTGGTCCAAGATCCAGAACTTCACAGCTACAGATTTCTGCAAACAAGCTTAATCAGCCAGTAATCTTCTAATTCAACACTAGAGTTCTTAGGAAATCTAATGAAATGCCACATATTTAAAATAAACATCCCAGAGAGTATAATTTGTGATGCAATCAATAAAATATCTTCCACAAAGTAGCCATGATCTTATTTATTTTCATTAATGCCATTGCTTTTTATATGGAAACCATTACTTGAAGTATTAGAAATGACCAGGTTTAATCCATGATGCTCTGTGGTTTTAATCCCTTAAAAATGAAAAGAAAACACCATTAAATTGGAAAAATACTTGTGATCATTCTCTTTTGAAAAGAGTAACATTTTCAATTTTCTTTCTTACTTTTATTTCCTCTGCCTGATTTTAAAATTTTATTTTTGCTTGCTAGAAAGTTTAATGTTGTATCCCTACTGGTTTTGTTTGCTTGCTTTTGGTTGAAGCCTTATGATAGTTTGTGAATCTGGATCACTTATTAAAGTTATGTAAAATCCATATCCAGTATCCATAAAGCCTCGTTTTACCACATTTTTTCCTCTTTTTATTTTCCTCCTTGGGAACTCCAAGTATATATTTTTAAGATTATGGAAATATTTTCCTAATGTCTCTTAGAGTCAGTAGTTTAACTTAGGATAATTTTCAGAAGTGTTTTTCACTTATTTCACTTTTCCTTGGACTTTTACATTTTTATAAATTTGATCTTTCTACATAGCTATCCTTTTTCTTATGAAATTCTCTTTGTTATTTATTTTACTTCCTGTAACATAAAACTTGTTTTTCTTTTGTCTCTGATAATTCACTTATCTGATCCTGATATTAGTCCTTTTCCTATATCGTCTCAGGGCAGATATTCAAAGCTTTAATTTTTTTTTTCCAATTTTATTTTTAATTGCTCTCTCTGGGGCTTTTTCTTCTAGCATACAATTACCATGCTTTGGCTTTCCTGAGTGCCAGCATTATATGTGTGCACTGCCAAGCATGATTCATTGGGAAATTTGGTCAAGTCAACCTACTCTGCTCTGCCGGAAATAGCCTCCCATGTTTCATTTGAAGAGTTGGTCTGCATATATGATTTCAGATAAATATGATCTTAAAAAATGCCACACATCTTTTCCAAACACAGATCAAAAATTAAATATAACATAAAAAGAATAGTTTTACAAAATCAGCATGTTATTTTCTAAATGATCTTTATTCACTGTTTATCCAATTAGTAATGCTTTACACTTTATATGAGTTTCTAAATACAGTTTCATCCCTCTATAATCTGAAATTTGGGTTTTGATAAAGCTACCACATTTGTCTAAAGTTTGGATTTAATACAGAAGATTTAAATAAACTAAAATGAATTCATGACATCCGTTCCAATTTGTTACACCAAATTAAAATCTATAAATACTGTTTGCTAAGTGGCCAAATTAAGGAGAAATTATAGAAACATGATGGGTAATTAACTTCATGTGTAAATTCACTGTGAAATTACATCTATGTTGAGGAAGGACAAGCAATTGTGAGTGCTTATTTAAATAACAATGTGAAGGAACAAGAGTTGACTTGTTTACTTTACTTAGTCATTTCGCCAAATCTGTATATGATAATTAGTGAACTACTTGGAAGATAAGTGGATATGTTCCCGAACACACAAATGCATACCTACATTTGTAAGAAAAAGTTTCCAAAGTGTGCAAAAGGTTATGTGAAACTGAAATATGCTTCAGTGGACCAAATTATCAGGCGGACTGAGTGGATCAGTTTTTAACATCCACATTTTGCAACCAGAAAGATTCAAAGGCAGCTATTCTGCAAACATAAGAGCAAAAACCAATGATTCGTTACCAGCATATTTGGATCCACAAGTGATGCGGAATTTTAAAAAAGCAAATAATTTTAGAATCTGTTCAAGGCGTGTCTTTGTGTCTGTCACATAATCATACTGAAACAGATGATATTTTTAAAATGACTTAGAAATCATTGGTCTCCCCTTTCCCTTCCTCATTGTTACCTTAATAGTAATGTAGAGATGAAGCTTGCTACCTCCCTCTCTAGAGTTTAAGTGACCAGCATAATATGAGCATTACCGCAGTCCTATACATAGTCATAGCTTGAAATTTGATTTTTGACATCTAAAACCCCAGAGGCAATCTGTGAGAACCTCAACAACACTGATAAGAGCTTCATTCCTGGCTGTCACTAAGCGACAGGTGATGACAGTCATCAGCATGGTTATATGGACTGCACAGGTAAACCTTCAGGGCGCTCTAGCAGCGTGTCATTTGATTACATCGCATACAAGGTCTCCTCTGAACTCACAAACCCACAAATATGTGAGAGAGAATGTTTTTTGAGCCATACAGTTTTGATGTTTTTGTTCTGAAATAATAGATTGCTCAAAGGTCAAACAAGGATTATCAGTATCTTTGAAGAAACAGCCTAAGTACAGTCACCTAAGTCTTCCTCCTCCTTGGTTGTATATCCAGTCAAAATTCTAGAGCTGAAAAAATAGCATCACTGTGTCCCATCTTGCCTCATACATGAGGCAACTGAAAATTTTACAGTAAAATAGTCTGTGACTTGCCAAGATTTTATCAAAAGGGTCTCACAGTTTTATATGCTTCTGTGTCTTCTATCACCAGTACCAACCAGCTCCAGGATACGAAGGTGACGCCCTCCTCAGCTACATTTTGCTGAAGTATTTCAAGAAATTTTTTCTACTATCAAATTTATTTTTAGTATCTTTCTTTCCTTTTCTCTTTCTATGTCTCTCCTTTTGTTTATTTATCATTTGGTTATGTATATTGTAGCAAATACATATGTGTTTTTCTTCCCCTAGAGTTTGGACTAGAATTAGTGATTCATTTTAAAATAACAGAGTAGAGAATACGTAAGAATGTGTGGCTCTAAAGATCAAGCTATAAAACAAGGCAGTTGTACCTGCCTTCCATTAAGTTTTCTGTCTTTCATTGCTTGTGCCAGGAAGGCCAACTATATGTCGTGAGGTCACACAGGTTTCTGTAAAGAGAAGCCCATACAGTAAGGAACTGGGAATTCCAGCCAGTGAGGTAGCTGGTTAGGAAGCAGGACATTCATCCTCATCAAGTCCTCAGATGACTGAAATTCTATGTACCCCTTGACCTACACTTTATGAAAGATCCCCTGCCAGAAACTCTTGCTTAAGCCACTTTCAAATTCCTGCCACCAAGAAATTCTATAGAAATAATTGATTAATAATCTAAGCCAATATTTTGAGATAACCTGTTACCCAGAAAAATATAATGAACTCCGATTTTTTTCTATTGGCTGATTTTTTAAAATCACATGATAAGAAGAGTTTTTCGTTTACATGTATATAACATACACATATACACATATATTTATGTATATGTACATTTATATATGCCTGTTTACTACTTGTTCAGCAATCATAATGAATTCTAAGGAAACTAGGTATGACTTTTCAGACATGTTCCATCTGGCTTGATTGTACCAAAATTTATATACATTATGTATCTATTTATCTATCTAGTGCTTCATAAAATTGAATATCCATTATACACATTAGTATTTCAATTTCTATTTCTGTTTGAAAATCTATTTGCAACATAACTGGAAAACAGTAAGTCCTAGTTCTCCAGCAGGTTATCTCTATGTATAATTACAATTTTACTCTCACAGCACATTTATTTGCAGATCTGTTTTTATTTCCATATTCATTCATTTGTATCCTCTGACATAAGAGTCTTTTCAGATCTGGATTTTGCTGTTATGGAGTTCTCCTACTCTGTTGTTTATTGATGAAATTCATCCAGATTGTGAGCTGAAGCCTGTAGCTAGGCAAATCTCAGTTCCCTAGCAGCATGACTCAGTAAAACCAGCAGGCTTTGAAGGGGAGATGATGGCAACATGTACTATGGTCTCAAAAGTTTGACAGGAAAGAGCCACCCTCATGTCTCTGTTAGCATTTACCACTTAGTAATCATAGCTGTATTATTTAATCAAAAATTTCTCTGAGCACCTCGGTATGGTCATGATGAAGGAAATCTTAGAGGGCAGATGATCATGCATAAATCAATATAAATTCTTTTGTCATAACAGATTAGGTGAGAATATAAGAGGAGAGACATGAAATGATTAAAATTTATTTGGAAAATTAAATCTATAAAGCACCTGCTGAGGTCACATCTGTTTTGAAGGACTCTACTCTTCCCAGATTTCCTCATAAGAACCTCTAAGTAAGACAAGACAATCCTAATTTTCTATCTGAGGAAGGTAAGTATTAAAAGCCTATCAGACTTTTATCAATTCCTATAAATAATAGCTAAACTTTTTTCTAGCAATTTCATGGAATTTATTTCAAATCTAATATTTTACACTGCTAAATTTTGTGAAACCTAGTGACTTCACAAATGGCTAGTTATTTTTTCACAATATATAGACCCCACTTTTATGCAAATAATAGTTACAAAGGAAGAAACACAGAGACGGTGGTTACATTCGCTGTACAGTCTTCACACTACAAGATAGCTTTAATTTATTTAGTTTCTCCCACAAGAGGGCTTTGCTTTGTTTTCTTTCTATCAGTTATTTACCTACTTGACTTCTTTAGTGATGCTATGTTAGTATATCATCTTCCAATTTCTTTTAGTTACACATCATATCAGAGATGTGAATCTCATATTTACTCAGTCATTTACAGTGATTTCTGACTCAGCCTGTTTGCAACTTCCATGTAAGACCTTACATATAAATGGATGGATAAAAATGATTTCTTGATCTTAAGGATCTCTATCCCTAAAAATGGAGCCAACCAAGTTAACAAAACACTTGTTTTACTGCTGGTAAATTCTATAATTGTTAAAGATATGGGTGAGGTAAAAGAGCAGAGATAGCAATTGAAATTTCTGTCATCACAAGTGCCTTTGGGGAAACTGAAATGAGCTGAATTGTACTAGGCAATGTAGAAAGGCAGAAAATTACAAGATGTGTCATTCTGAAGGCATTCAGGTAGTCCATGTAGCATGGGTGCAGCAATGATACAAGCTCTAGTCCACTTTATTCTGCTACACATGTATTTCTGAGATGAGAAAAATAAGAATAGATCTCACATCAGTGGTTCTCACCTGGGATTGACAAGACTATCACTCCCCCCCCCCAAATTGTGCAATGTCTGGAGACACTGAGTGACCAGGGGTGAGGCTACTATTGGCACCCAATGTGTAAAGGCCATTGAACATTCACAGATCCAACAAGAATTAAAAATTTACCTGACTTCAAGTGTGCATGCCAAGGTTCAGAAATTTTGACTCCATGCAGGAAAATGAAAACTTCTGCTTTGGATAAAGTTTTCCTTGTGCTTGCTGAGTTTTAAGCAAGAGATTATTATGGTAACATCACTCCCAGTTTCCCGCAAGGCATCCTGATCACTGCTGTGGAAACAGTGGGCATTGCATAAAGCTCTGCCTTCCTTGCCATTTTAAAAAACAGCCTCAAGTTTGTTCTGACCTTTCTACATGGGAGACAACCTTGCATTCTTAATTCTCTTGGATTCTTTTCTTGATCTACAAAAGTTTGTTACTCAATTAAGTGCAAATACAACTATATCTTTTTCTAAGTTAATGGTTTTCTTGACTAGAGTGCTCATTCATTTATTAATGCTCCAAAAGGAAATGTGCTTTCCTCAGACTTCACAAATTACATAAACAGCATTTTATATCCAGCACTGTAATTGCAATAAATCATAACATCAGTATAGTATCTTTGATTTGTATTGCAAATCCATATAGCTGAGTATATATACAATTTTGGTACATCTTTAGTGTCTGAAGCATCTCAATCCAATAGAGACCCTCCTTTATCCCAGTTGACATTAACAGTTGCTCATGTTATTATTATAATTTATAATATTAATATTTTTCAAATAATATGTACAAATGTTATAAGAAAGTTACTCCTATACAACCCAACATTGTATTTTACGAGTTCTTACATTTTGGATAAATGTCACATTAAATATTCTCTTTATTTTACCCAGAAATTTGAGGCAACCACATTGTAATTTATTGTTTTGTAATCTTAGCACAAAATTGTGCTTACCACAAAATAGTGTGCTTATATGCAGTATACATATAATTATATACATATATATGTATTAATATCAACCTGTTCTGGTATGTTTCTTAATTATTGCATTTTAAAATCTTAATTAACGAAGGCTAAACTAGAAAGGTCAAATATATTATTAAGTAAAAGACTGGGATGTATCTATAGAAGATATTGTGGATCTAATTGATATCTTTGCTACTTTAAAATGAATTCAAGAGTTTCCTATACCTATCTAATTAAGAATTATAAACTTGCATTAATCCCAATCCAATTTGCGCTACCCTCCTATTAAAGATTTACGTTCATATACTCAGCAGGAAGAAGTGCAACAATTGATTATTATGATCTATCCTGGTTTCCAGAGTGATGAAAATTGGAGTTAACTTACCAGGTTAAGTCATCTGCCAAGTGCTTGTGAACAGATGAAAATATTAACTAATGTTAATATTTTTGTGCAAATGAGGCTAATTGCACTAGCAGAAAAAAGAGAGCAATTAATTTGGGGTATATTCTAGGTACTAGTATATCCCTCATCTCATTTAACAGGAACATAAGTCCTCTGAGACACAGGCTTTGTAAGTGGGAAACTGTCAGGCCTTAGAAAAGGAGATGTTATCTACCAGGAGCTTAGATCCTGAACTCAAACTCTGGTGTAGTTGGCTTTGAAAAGGATGCTGCCCTATTCTTAAAGGCCTTTGGGTAACCACAAACCTTTAGAAGCTTTCTTTTTTGTGTAGGTAAAAATGAGAAGAAAATTGAGTCATGGTTCAAAAAAGATCTTGGATCTGCACAAAGATTTCAAAAATAAAAATCTGTAATCACTGTCATAATCATCCTTAGAACATCTTGGTTATCAAACAGAGACATCCCTACATGTAGGGGACCACTCACTGTTTTCCCCAGCTCTTCCACCTGTAGGAAGCCAGTATGGATTCTGTTTTAAGACTCCATAAAACTTTCACTTTCCATAGCATTTACAAGATTTCTCCATGTTCTATCAACTGAAATAATCAGTACTTCATTCCAGTTTATAAGTGACTGAAATTTGATTATATGAATAAAATATGTTGCTTTTCAACCATTTTTAACTTGTTACACATTTGATCTGTGCTGGATTTATTTTTGGCTATTAGAAATAACGTTATGAATATTTGCATACACTTTTTGTTTGTAAAATATATTTTTAATTCTCTTGAGGAAATACTGTGCATAAAAGTGTTCAGTGGCAACTCTGCTTAATTTATTTTTTGCTAAATTTTTCCTTGTGTTTTACCAAGTCATACTCTGCCTTTTTCCTCCATAACTCTCCACTTTTCACCCAAGATGCTATAAAAATATATTCAGATTTAAGTATTTCTAAAGTCATCTCTTTGTGAAGTTTCATGTGTTTTTTCTATTGTTAGTGATATAATTTAGATAATAATTACATTAATCATAGAAAATTTGTACTTGCACATGCTATATATTGCTTCCTCTTTTTTTCCATTTCCCCTCCCTTTAACTCTTCTTCCTCTTATTTACAAATTGTTGTTTCCATTTTATCCTTTTTCCTCATTTTTTCTTTTCCCTTACTTCCCTTTCCTCTGCCTTCGCCCTACTACCATTTCATCTTCAACAATTTCTTCCTATTTAGCAATATCTATTATTCATTTGGATTATTTACACTTTCAGTTTCTCACACCAGAGAGACAATGTGATATGTGCACGTGTGTCCAATGTATTTCACAGAAAACTGTGGTTTCAAGGTCCATCCTTTAGCTACATATGTCTTAAGTCTATCCTTCTTTAGAACTTATTATAATTACATCGCATTAAAAAGAATGTATGTTTTTTAATCTATTCATCATTTGATAAGCATTTCAGTTGTTTCAAAAGGTTAGGTATTAAAATCTGTGCTGCTGTAAACATGGGTGTGTATATATCACTGTGGTATGATGCTTTTAATACTTTTTGGAAGACACCAAGAAGGGGTATATCTAGGTCAAATGGGAGCTCTAGGTCTAGTCTAGTATTTTTGAGGAATTTCCACACTGATTTCCACATTGATTGAGCCAGTCCATACTTGTCCCAAAAGAGGAGTGGTTTTCCTTTTTCCCCACAGAGCCACCAGCATTTGTTATTGGCTGATTTCTTCATAATAGCCATTCATTCTGGGGTGAGATGGAATCTCAACAATGTTTTAGTTTATGTCTCTTGAATGACCAGTGTTGTTAAACCTTTTTTTATTATATTTATTTTCTGTTTGTACTTCTTCATCTGAGAAGTGTGTACTCATTTTAGATGCCTTATTTTGGACTCAGTTTTTAAATTTGAGGGGTGTTTTTTTCAATTCTTTATATGTTCAGAATAGCTGGATAGGATTTTTCCCCACTCTGTGGGTTGTCTTTTCACTCTGTTGGTGATTTCTTTTGCTGTGCAAAAGCTTTTTAATGAGATCTCAGGTGTTCATTCTCTGTAATATTTCCCATGCAGTCAGGGTTTTGTACACAAAGTTTTTGCCCGCACCAATTGTCTTCAAGATTTCTATCCTTTCTCTCTTCCAGAAGATATAGTTTTTCTCCTTTGATATTTAGATCTTTGATCCCTTTTGATTTTAGTTTAGTGGCTGCTGAGCAATATGGGTGTAGTTTTTGTCTTCTGCATGTCTAAAGCCAATTTTTCCAGCACCATTTGTCCTCCTTCCAGTGAACATATTTGGCCGCTTTGTCAAAGATTGGGTGGCACAGTGTGTTTGGAATAGTTTCTGTATCTTTTAGTCTATTCCATTGATCCTAAGGTTTATGTTTTTTGCCAGTATTTCACTATTTTTATAAGAGCACTCTGTAGTATGATTTCAATACCATATTATTTAATAAAGTATCTGCAACTCTTACTTTGCCACCAGAAATATATAAAACTTTTAAATTTTCCTGTACCCTCTTAGGAATACAGCTATTGTAGTGTATATGTAATGTTATCTCTTTGTATTGTTTCTTACATTTTTTGGTGTCTTTATATATTTACTGAGAATTCTGTGTGTTTATTGGGTATTTGTATTGTTTTGTTTAGAATATACATTTTATTTTTGAAGACTATGTGAAAAAACATACAGAAAGAAAGTGTGCCTGGCGTATGGCCAAATTTCAGTGTAAGAAAAACACTTCAATTTTCCCTGTTTGCTCAATAATAATATTTCTCTCCAGTGGTTTAGGATTTAAGAGGCAAGAATTCACTAGAAATTATTTAACATTAATAGTAAGAACACAAATTTAAGCTTTACTTCTACTGATGTGCTCAATTTTAAGACTTATTAACTATACAACTCATATAAATACTAACATAAATAGCAGTTAAGAATTTTTTGTATAATTCACATTATTGCTCAGCAGGTTGAGGGAAAACAGCTTTACCCATTCTATTTGCAATATCATTTTTCAAAGCAGCCACATGTCAACTTCAACTCATGCCTTTTAAAACCTGCCAGACAATGGATGTATCGTACAGAAGTGTAACACAAAATGTTAGCTATTGTTCAGTTATTATGCAGATAATATTGTGCTAAGACCTTTGAAGTTGCTATTGACAAAACTGCTGTCAGGTAGTTAGTTATTTGCCTCACTTTACTATCAATAGTGAAGTTAATTTACTTCTTCAATACTATACAAAGCTTAAATTAAAAGTTGAGGTTATAAACTAATGCTCTTTTATTTTAAATAATTTGTTCTGGGTTAATTTTTACTAAACATATTCTCTGTGCTCTTGGCCTCCTTTGATTGGACACTTCACTGAATTCAATGAATTTTATAACTTTCTGGTAATTTTAATTTTGTGTTGTTCTTCAGAATCTTCATTTTTGTAATTCAGGTAAGCTCTTTTGGCCAACCCAAATTTAGTATTCGTTATTTCAATTATAGATTCCCCCATGAAACCTATTCATTCAATAAATTTAATGAGAGCTTATGTTAAATATTAGACATGGACCAAATCAAATAAATCATTATATCTGCCTACACAGTAGAATAAATAATAAACTTGCAAAATTGAGAAAATGGAGATAAAGTATTGCTTACTAGGGTAGAGGGGAGCCTTAGACACATTTTTAAGCAAAAATCTATGCCAGCTTCTTTTTTCAGCTGTGTATCAACAGTATCTTTATAGTTACTAACTGAAAAGCATTGTTACAAAATCTATTGCACTAAATTTAAATTTTTCAGCATCAATCCCTATGTCATCACTACTTTAGTACCAAATGGTAAGTTTTGGCGGAGGAAAGGCAAAGCATAGAAGAAGGCATGTTACAAAAAATGCCCTAAAGCTATGTATAGTGTTTCAGTGTAAGACCGAGTGTAATTATGAATAACTGCAGCAAAAATACAATAAAGTGTGTTTCGTGTATAAAAATGAGGCTGTAAACGGTGTCCAGAGTCAACTGAGAAAGGATCCTGTACATTAATTTTGGTGTGGGTGGGTTTTATCCTGAAAGCAACACATAATTGATGACGTGTTTTAAGCAGAAATTTGTTAAAAATAAATTTGAAAAAAACGTTCAAAAATTGCATCAATAGTCAATTGATAAACATTGAAGTTTCTCATTAAGGTGAAGAAACTAAATAGTAGTCATTTCACTCTGCACAGAGTGCTCTACAATATACTATAAACTATGCAGCTTACCCAACCAGCTACTTCTTAGATTCTTGAGACTTAGCCATTCAAGTTTAAAATTCTAACCAATCCAGTTCTCATTTAATACCATCATTCTGAAAGGCTGACAGAGGAAGCACTGAGGGATTTTTATCCTCTTATCGTGCCTATCATGTGTCATTATTCTCTTGAAATCTGAAAACCCCTCCTAATACCATCACCTTGCAGATTAGTGTTTCAATATATAATCTTTTGGTGGGTGTGGGACAAAAATTCTGTCCATAGTTTTAGTATGGCTACATACCTAAATTAATAAAGGCTCCAATATCTAATGGTGAAGAAGACAAAGGGTATGGATATGAGAAAAACTGATAATTGCAAGGGGTAGACATTTGTGTGATTTTTGGCTGGAATTGTTATTGCTACTAACATTTACCAAAATAGTTCACAGTAGGAAGTAGATGTTTTGTTTCTGTATCACAAAAAGAGATTCAGTTGAAGGCAAATAGCCCTAGAATCTTAGTTTAAATGTCTTATGGGGTGTACTATTAAGGATACGTGTTATAACACAGTATTTTCTAATCAGTGAATGTCTATGTATCTGAAGCGCCAACTAACTCTTAATTATATACTTTTTCAAGATTAGTATCCATTTTGTGTGAGATAGTTTAGACCAATTTTTTCCTTTCTATTTTTTTTTTTCTTTTTCTTTTTTGTGGTACCAGAGATCAAACCCAAAACCTCATGCTTATCAGGCAGGCATTGATGCCACTGAGCTAAATCCCCAGCCCAAGGTTGCAGGATTTTTGTTTGTATTGTACATAGGATCAAACTCACAACTTTATGCTTGCCAGGCAGGCACTTACACCACTGAGTTAAATGCCTGACACTTAATATCAATTTTCAGCAGACTGACTTAGCAGTCATTGAGGATTAGGAAGGCACAGTTCTCTGTAGACCATGGAGGCCTGACCTTGAACGTTATATCTAGATTCTAGCCTGTTCTTCTTTGGCACTGTCCATCTGTTTTGCTCAGCCACCCTGAACTTAAACATTTTTGCTCCAGAATACACTTATCTACGATGTTTCCATCTCAGAGTCAGCTGACCATGGGATCAACTCCTTGAAACACTAAACCAAATTAAACCTCTCTTATGTTAATTATTAGGTTTGGGTTACTGTGTTCCACTTACTGAAAAGTAACCAATACCAAAACAGATTAACAAACAAAAAACAATCAAACAAACAAACAACAACTGCTACCAAGGAGCAGGGTCATTGCAGTGACTATACTCAACCCTATGGAATAGAAAACTTCATAACTGCTTTGAGAAAGATGTTGGACAAATTTGGAAAACCAGATTGAAAAAAAAAATTCTAGAATACTCTAAGCAGAACCTGAAGATTAATTCTGACTAGAGCTCAGAAGACCAGAAATCTGATAGGAATGCAGTGAGGCTCAGAAGGGTTCATATGGGAATGAAGACAATATTAGAAATTGAACTAGGGACTATTTATGTTCGTTACAAGAATGACTATCGAATATCTCCAGCAAAAGTGGGAAAGATGATGATCTACACAGTTGTAGTTCTATTGTAAGTTGTATTTTTCTTGACATCAACCAGGAACTGTGTCTTCTTTTTTTAAATTTTATTTAAGAGGAAAAAGAGAAAAAACAAAACAAAGTGGTGTAAGGGTACAGGTAATACAGAACTACAAAAAAAAAATACAGTAAGAAATCACCAGTTAATAGATTACACATTATCATTTTAGAGATAGTTGCTCAAGTCACAGTATCAAAGCATACAAAGCAGACATTAAAACAGCAAGACCGCAAACAGTTGTGTTCAATGATCCAACCAAAAACATTAATATGGTCATCTATTTAATACCCCTAAACACACTTGCAGTTAAGTTGTATCCTTTGGAGCACTTTTTTTCCCTCTCTTTTTTACAACACAATTTACATATTTTGGGTTTTATTACTCCTTAGTTCTTATTACTTTTTTTTTTTTTGGAAGAGAATAAAGTAAAATATGGCAAAACAAAGCTGTCAGTCAAAACCAAGGATAGACATAGCACATGATGTAAAAACAGAGTACAAGGTTATCAACAATGGTTACCATAATGCCTTTGCTTCCTTAAAAAGAATTGTCTATCTCATCAGGTATTATAAAGTTGAACAAAACAGTAGAGAACAAGACCAATAACCTAAACTTTGTAAACATTACAGAACTTCCAAAGAAGATAATAGTCAAACCAGAATGGGCATCATAGTGAATTTTATTGCCTTTAAAGTAGTTGCCTATACCCTCTAACTTGATACTATCATACAGAACGGAGCAGAGTCTAATCAGTCAAAACAAGATAGTAGGAGTATTACAGTACTTCAAATCAAGTTAATAGGAAATCAAAAAGGGTTACTATAATATATCCTGCTTTTTTTTATTTTCCCCTTAATTAGTCATAAAAATAACTAATTTTTTTAATGAATAAGAGAGAGATTGAGATAAAAGACGACATAACAACATAACAATACAGGTCAAAGCATGACAGTTTCAACCTAGTGCTTTACCACCAAAACTAGAGACAAAAACTAGAGACAAAATTTTAGTAAGAGAAATCATTATCTTGGCATCTGCCATATAAGTTCCACAGTTAAGAAGAGTAGTTTCTTCATTGCAGGAAAAGGGAAGAAGATAATGTCTAAGAAAAAAAAATGTTTCCACATAGATGGGATTAATTCACGTTACTGAAATATTTCACAATCCTCACATGCACACAGCCTACTCAGAGAAACAGCCTACTCAGAGAACAACTGGAAATCCGCACGGAGCCTTCATTTGGGCTTTCAAGGAACCAGCAAGGTGCTGCGCTCGGAATCATCTTGAAAAGAGACTTACTTTCTTTTTAATTTGTAGTGTTGGTTGAACTTCCTGTTTATTTGGAAGTGAAGAAATTGAAATCTAGAAAACAAACAAACAAAAATAACAACAGTGACCAAAAATGAGGTACTTTATGGTCACCAGATCAGGCTTACAAAAGACAATTAAAGGAATTCTACATTCAAAAGTGAAAGGAAGATAATTGTTATTATGAAAAAAAATGTGAGTGTATAAATTCATCCAGATAAGTAGATATGTAAAAGGTAAGTGGAAAATAGTAAAATATTATCAATGTACTGAGTCATAAAAACACCAACCTGTAAAAGAGAGGCATTAAAAAAACAAGAAGCAATGAAAACCTGAAAACAAAGAAAAGCCCAGATGTCTTTGTTGCTGTATTTTTCACTGAACCTTTAAAAGCTAACAACAGTAGCCAGGCATGGTGTATCAAGACTCTAATCACAGAGCTCAGGATGGGGAGGCAAGACAATCACAAATTTTTGGACAACCTGAGATAGAGAGAAGAAGCTTGTCCAAAACAGAAACAAAAATAAAACAAAATAATAAATAAGATCACCAATTATCAAATATTTTTATGGAACCAAACAGAAGGATTTTTTTTTCCAAATTCCAGCTGTGTAGCCAATTCCAAAACCGAACTAGGATACAATAATAAAAAAAGAAAAAAGCTATAGTTGGTTGCACTATTTGTTCAGTTATAACAACTCTACTGCATGTAATTCGAAATAAAACTTCATACTGCTTCATTCACTTATGGGTATCTTTTATCATTAGACTCTTCCTAATACAGTGCTTACAGTTGCTTTATGCAAAATGCAGAGTTGCTGTAGTATTTCTGAGAACAAAAATTTGCTTCACTAAACAAATGTGTATTTGACTGCTTGGTTTCTGAACTCCTCTGCATTACCAGGAATATTTCATTTTAAGTATAGTCTAATATTTATGATGTCATTTTATATAGTAATTAAATCTAACACATGCAGTAACAAGGGAGTGCACAAAACAATTACATTAAAAATAAAACAGCAGTGGCTTAGTCTTTTTTATGTTTAGCAACTACTTCATTATTCCTGATTGGCAGGTAATGATTTTAAGACACATTTAATAATAAAATAAAAACTCTATGTATACTGTTTGAAAGAATATGGGCCTCTTAGAAATCAATACAATATATCATATTTCTCTTCCACCTCAGGATTTACTTTTTCCACTTTAAAAGTGTGACCCATGAAAGGGAAGAGGGAGGAGAATTATGTTTGTAGGTTTTCTTCTTGAAAGAATCAATTTGTTTAGAATCCAGAAGCATCACCTGCCTGTGATATTTAATGATAGGGTATGTCCTGGTTTGCTAGTTTTCCTTATACCCAATTTGCCAGCTTTACTATGCATATTTGGGAAAGGAAATTTTCTGAGAGGCACTTGCAAGCTACAGCCTTTGTCCTGTTTTATTTGGTTGGAGAACTATGAATGGTTGAACAAAAGGCAACAATAAGAATATTTTATGATACAAATATTAGACAAACTTCAAATACGGGGTCTACCAGTAAACTTTCATTGCAATAAAACATTAGCCACGTAATATTTAGCACTTGGCAAAACAAGTGCTAAATAGCACTTAGCAATACAAAAGCCAAGTCTGATTGCTTGGATAAAGAGTATATGGCCTGAGAAACCCAGCTTGATTTTCAGAACGTCTATTGACATCTGCTATGTGTCAGTTTCTCATAAGCCTTGTTGATTTGGTCCAAATTAGACTGCATCTGGATGATAATTTAGGACCTTGGTAATTTCCTGTCTTTAGATTAATGAAGGCATGCTCCATTCAAAATTTTACTTATTTGTGTTTAATTTAGTTTATTTCAGTATGCTGAAATATACCAATGTGCTTTTTTCTCTCTGTTTCTTGGAACTTATAATTTTCTAAATTGACTAAAACCACCATTATCACTTCTGCTTTGACCCAGAAGACATTTAGAAGAACTTTTTTTCTCTATTTCAGAAGCCTTCTTTTCCCAACCGTTTTATTCTTTTCTTTTTAATCTTCCAAATATAAACTGAACTAAAAAAGGTGTTGTGCATAATTTCTAACCCTGTAGAGTAACATATGACCCCTTTTTCAAAAGACTACAGAAATTTAAATATAAAATGCATTTTCAGTGATAGACAAATCTTTGCTTTATATATTATAAATATTAAAATATACTTATATATCCATTATGTGTATTGATTATGATTAATAAATATCTTCTACCCCTGAACTTTTAAAATTTACCTGTCAAAAGTGAAGGGTACCGACTTTTTGTTTTTGTTTTTTGATGGGTAATGTCTCAATATTCCAAGTAAATTTACTTTATTAATGGAGGTTTAGTTACAAAAATACTTCTAAAAATTCATTAGGCATATATTTGAGGAGTTCCTAGTCTAAAAGTTATGATGATTGGAAATAATTTATGGAAATCAAACTTCAAAATACAATTCCGTTTCATATCCTGTATAACATTTCAATTCTTATAAATACTAAGAAGCAGAAGTTTAAGGTAATCCATACTTGCCATCAGGAAATGTAATTGTAAATACTGGATAACTGTTTCTTTTTTAAAGTTAACCTAGGCAACCTAGAAAGTGTGTGTAATGCAGGAGCTATTAGCTGGGTGAGAATTAAAGGCATTTGAAAGCAAAAATACAAAGAGCTACATCAAGAAAATTTACGGAAAAGCAAGTAAGAAGGGTAGGAGAGAAGAGAATAGCAGAAAACAAACATCACCAGAGCTCTGCCTGGAAGACAGAGCAGGCATTACAGATTATTCTGTAAAAGAAGGAGAGCATTTTATAGAATTGCCTCACTCTCAACATACGTATTTTCTACAATAGAGAAAAGATGAAGAAGATGAGCAAGACTGAAGTTCAAAAAAGACTTGAGGGTATATTAATTACAAAGTCTATTCTTATTTGCCATCTGTGTAATTGCAATGTACTTAATTAAAAGTAAATACTGTGGTCTTACTTTGTGTTCA
Source organism: Cavia porcellus (assembly GCF_034190915.1). Taxonomy (NCBI): domain Eukaryota; kingdom Metazoa; phylum Chordata; class Mammalia; order Rodentia; family Caviidae; genus Cavia; species Cavia porcellus. Next base: position 34,833,668 of record NW_026947501.1, read on the forward strand.
TTCCCACTGAGTTTGAATTGATTTTTGTTTATTTTTATATCTCCTAATATATCATTGTTTCTTTAGAAAATCTATTGTTCCTGTTATTTATATGGACATCTGGGACAGGGCTTCACCTTCCTCCAAATCACAAATCATGCTTTAGTCACCAGAGATATTCATATCCTTTAATGGAATCACAAGAGGTTTTCTTTACGATGGACACTCAGGGTCAAATTTAAGGCACGTGGTCTGTTTTCACTGTACTTATTTCCTGCTATTACCACATATAATGAGAAAAGGATGCAGAATCTTTATAATCTAATAGCTCAGCCACACTTCATATTATCACTGTTAACTTTTTAAATATATTTTACACACTAAAGACATTTTAAAATATGATAGCCTTTTCAAATATACTTGAAATCACAAAGATTGAAGTTAAACCTCTTAATTTACATTTATTTTTCTATTTTGTTGAAATGATTGACCCAAATCAGAATGTGTATTGCTACTATGAAAAGTATACCGAAAGTTAACGACTCAAATTTAAACAAATAAAGATGCGCTATTTTATAGCTCTCAAAACAGAAGTGATATCTCTGAAGTAAAAACTGAGGTGCTGATAGCACATACATCTCACTGACAAAAAACTTCTGTCTTTTCTACTTCTATAGACTTTGTGATTACATTGAACCAATCCAAGTCATCAGGAGATAATTTATAATTTACAGCAACCCAAGTTCCATCTGAAACCTTAGTTTCCCATTTTACAAGGTAGTATAACACATTCAGAGGTTTTGAATTTGGAATTTAGGAGGTAGGCATCATTTAAAGCCAATTTTCTGTTAATTTTTCATAAATATCATCCTTAAATAATTCATCTCCAATTTCAAAACCATTTTCTTATATACTTGGAATACCAATAATCATTCAATCTTTTTTGTATTATTACTCTCATAAATATTCAAACAACATGCATTCACTGTGTTTGACAACTCCATTCTCAAATTTAGGTGAAATATGTAATATTCATTTTGAATACATTTCTTAAAAATTATCAATTCATTATGTTACAGGTGTCTCATGTGTTGATTTTTTTCTGTTGCTTTGTCATATTGATAGCACTATTTCCTTTATATTTAAACCTTAAACTAGATGTAAAAACCAAAGGAAATTAAAGCTATTCAATACATTTGGGGAAAACATGATCCCATTGTGTCACAAAAGAAGGTCTAGAAATCATCCTGTTCTGGAGTAATTAGAGGTTTTATCTTGTATTTAGCAGACAAAATTTGACCACTAATAATGGTCATTTCCTTTATCTCCACTTGCCAAAACTAAAAGTATTGGTGAATTTGTATTGCAATACAAAACCTGAGGGATATTTTTTGTTTCCTTACCACATCTAATGAATCTCTGGCAGTCGTGTCTTTCTCCTAAACTGTTTTATTTGCAGTAAATTTTTCTAAATTTTTTTTCTGAAGTTTTCATTGATGAATGTACCCTTGAAGGTTTTCTAAAACTGATACAGAGGCTTGGGTACACTATCATATATTTGCATAAACATTTGTTTTATTATTTTAATGTAGTTTTTGAGATAGGGTAAATAAATTGTATACAGACAGTTTTTTTTTTTCTTTACTTCTTCCCCCTCAATTACTTTATTTTTAAAAGTATAGATAACACAACTTCTGATTTGGGGAACTTGTGATTATAAGAAAATGTGAACAAAACTTTGTTTTTTAGTTTACTTTTAAATATGCATGAAGGCTAACATAAATGTAATATTTCCTTGCCTTCTTAATATAAAATTTCATATGTGAGTTAGATATCTATTTTAATTTCCAATGTCTAATGCATTGAATTCCTTAGCTCCTTGCAATGAGTGATAATTTTTCCCCAAGAGAGTAGATTTTAGTGAAGAAACTAAGGCTTGAGAAATATGACTAACAATTTGGAATTTCAATGGGACTGATTATCTGAAATAATTCTTAATCTCCAGGCTAAGGAAATACAACTGAAATTCACACTTTAATGCTTAAATGACTCATAAAATAAATTAGCTTTTCAACAGCTAAATATTACCCTGAGGGTCTAAAATATTTATCATAGCTTCCCAAATTATCCATGTTTTATCCATTTAAGAGTACATATTCAAAAATAATTCATTATTCAATAAATGCATATTTTCTCCGGATTCTGTACTATTTTTTCTATTGTTATATGCAGAGGACACAGCTGTAGAGAAAAAAAGTAGAATTTTTTATTGTTCTTACACATAGAGCTTGTTGTCAGTTTTATGGAATCACATGTGAATTTCAGTCCTCCAACCAGGTAAACGTAAGGATGACTTTGGCACTAAAAGAAATTCTGCTATTTGGAATAATTTAGAAAGAGCCTGTGTGCTAATTTTGATCCTGTTATCTGAGAATAATTCAAACACTAAATGAAAATGTAAACACTATTTTAAAAATAATTTATATTGTTACTAGCCCCATTGTTGGTCTGACACTTGCTCCTCACACATGTTCAATTAGGGAAGAAGAACATTATCAACTCAATAAAACATATAGGAACACATCACATATTATCAATTTTTTGAACAAAATAGGGAGTGGATGTATAGATGACGGAGGAAATCACTGAAGTTGTCACCATGCTGAGAGGCCATGCATACACAGACTCACGTGAGTCACCAAGAACGCTCCTATGGGAAATCTGTGGATTTGTTTCTGCATAGGGGATAAGCTTGTAGATCTGCTGCCAAACTTTCGAGAGGGCCTTGCTCTGCTCTTGGTTTCTGTCACCAGCTATTAGTAAGAACGTTTTTGCACATAGTGGAGGATAGATGGGATCACTAGCAAGGAGCTTTGCATTTTTCTTTCACGTAAACCCAACTCTGTTAAACATTAGGGAATCATGGCTGCTGCCTATGGACCATCCCCAAACATACTGCAAATTATTCTGTTGAACAGTTTTAACTGGACCTTCAAAAAAGAAGACTCAGAGAATGTAAACCAAACGAACACATAGTACAAACGTGCAGAGGAGAAAATTCCCAGCAGGTGCTCAAAATAAAGATGGAGGAAAATTTTTAAAAAAGGTTGCCCATTGTGGACCTAATACAATGTAACAACTCGTAGAAGGAAATGTTAAAAGCTTGTGAAGTGTTAGCAAAGAAGGAAGGGATGTTAAATATATAGGTAAAATATAAGCGAAGAAAACAGAATGGTGTGAAAATATTGATATCGATAAGATTTATTTAGACATATTTAGGTTAGTATTTCCTTTTAATCTTTATTTTACATTATTCAGGAAAAATATCAGAGTTGTTTTGTCTTCCTGAAATGCATGTGCTATCTGCATGTGTTTTGGGAATAAATGCTGAATTGTGTTCTGGGCAATGATGGAGTATGTGCTCCTGAGAGATCTGGCAGGTACGTGGAGGGAAATTACTTTGTTTCTTTTCAGACATTTAGCATCTTGTTTCCTCTAAATAAAATGTCCATAACCAGACATGAGTTTGTGAGGAAGAATGCAGGACAGTATGGTAGATGAATCTCCTATTTCTAATCAGATGTATTTTGTATATCGTGAACCAATGGATTGTATTCATATTATCCAAATATCCCACATCATTAGGAAGAAAACACTTATGGCTTGAAGAAAAGGAGGGATGGGAGCTTAAAATTAGAATATAGTCCTAAAACAAAGCAGATTTTCATAGGACATGCCACTATCTTCCCTAGATTATCTGACCATTTTATCTTATACCTCGAGAAAAATATCCTGTAGGATAGGAATGAAACTGACATAATTTATAAGGGTGAAACATGAAAAACATAAATGTAAACACTATGTTTTGCTCTAGAAACTTCTAGTTCTCCATGATGTCTGATTCCTTTCCTTAACAGGAAGACACCACCAGATCTGTTAGGTAGTAGGCATTTGTCTGTCTGAAGGCTCCACTCTCCAGCTTCTCTTAAAGTTAGATGTGTCTCCTCCACTAAGTTCTGCCAGCAAAACAAATGCAGACATGAAGAGAGCAATTTTCCTTGTGTTGTCTTTAAAGAAGCGTGAGATCTGCACTTTGGGTCAGATGCAAATGCAAGTGTCTTCATTTACAGCTAATGAGGTGGCAAAATCTAGTTTTTAAATCATTTACGGGAACAGATTATATAATGCAAGATGTAAGGAACAGATACTCTGAGGAAGAGACGCTGAGAAACCCGAGGCTTATTTTGTAGCATTATAATATAAATTCTAACAATCTATTGTTCGCTGATTAGAATGACATTGGACTGGTTTCTTGAGTTCAACTTCAGCATATCACAGGGGGACAGCTATCACAAAGAGAATGAGAGATGCGATGGTAGTTACTATTGTCTTCCCTAATTTGGAACTTGAGGACCTAAAAAGACTTCATCATCCTGTAATGATTTGATTAGTTCTATAATATGCAATAATTATATAAAGTGGATGAAGATAGGGACAACTATTTGTAAGAAACTAGAGACAGTTAGATAATGAAGATCTCCAGTGGACTTGCTTTGAAATCTGTATTTCTTTAAATTGTTTTTTTTTTAAGTGTTCTGTTCTGTTTTGATATGATTAATCTTACCCTCTTTGAGATGTAAAACAAATGTGTAGGACTGATAATCATATTGCTGAGCTTTTGTTCGATCATAGAGCAGAATGGTTTGTAGGGTCACTTTTTGAATGTCATTCTAAATACTTTAATTCTATAACCTGAACAGCTATTTCTAAGATGACAATGTGTAACTTATCAACCAGCAATTTCTTACTGTTTGTTTGTCTGTAATTTTGTATTATTTCTACCCTTTTTTATCTCTATGTATTTTTTTGTTTCCTTTTCTTTAAATAAAAAAAAAGGAACTGCAAATATTTGCGTTCACTTACCCAATCTCAAATACCAACTAGCTTTTTCCTGCCTACCTTCGATTAGATGACAATTACTGATTCTTCTTCTTGTATTTTTATTGTATATGTTTGTAGTACACAATGATTGTATTCATCATAGGGAACTGGTCCATGTACATAACAAAATTGAGTGCTTTTACATCCTCTTTCCCTCCATTCTCATTTGCAAAAGATCTATCTCCTTGTTTCCCTAATATCTTGCTTTCATTTTGATTTTTATTTATTCATAATTTTGAATAACAAACAAAACACACCCATCTGACTGGGCTGGTGATACAGCTCCGCAGCACAAGTTCCTACCTGGCAAGCATGAGGTCATGACTTAGATCCCCCGTATGAAAAACACTTTGTGTTACCAGAGATACCGTGAAGCAGTTAAGCTTGTATGTATTTGTCTGGTTGTTTCACTTATTACAATCTCAATGTAATTTTATTTTTCTACAAATGACTAAAGTGTATCTGTCTTCATAACACAGTATGCTTTATCCATTTCTTTAAAAAAAAAGAATAAATGAGGCCATAGATAAATTTTATGGCTTATAATTTTAAAATTACTTTGAAGGTATTTTAAAGATCACACTGGAAGGGTTTTTTGTTGTTGTGTTTTTTTTTTTTTTTTGTTGTTGTTGTTTGTTTGTTTGTTTTGGGAGTTTTTCTCATTTAAATTCCCACTTAAAAATTTCAATGCAAATATTTTGGTCACATGATCCCTTTTAGGAGCTCTATAAATACGTAACATACAACATTATTCTATATATCAAAGGTTGAAAATTGGGTTATATTTTATCTTGACATACTAGAAAAATAAAATTTACCTATTATAATTTCTATTGACTTTGTTATTTCCATTTTTTGCAATTTTTTTCTGAATCTGCTAATTCTTTACTATTCTCTTTGAATTCATTTTTTTCAGTTTTCATAATTTTGACACATTTTAAATAGCATTTCTACCACACATTGAAATTCTTTTTACCCCATACAAAAAATAGAATATTAAGTTACTGGCAGTGATTTCTTCCCTAGTTCTGTGGAAGATATGAGGCATACATCAAGTCCCTGGTTCTGTAGAAGATATGAGACTGTGTATCAAGTCAATGATCAATAACATATCAGAGTGTAACATAACCAATGTCTAAAAAAAATAGAATATGTGTCTTTAAAAATTGAACTCGCAATATAGTATCTAATGGCCAATAACCTTTCAAAATTCACTTTTATTTTATATGCCTTCCTACCTATTGTTTGAAGAACTTTTCAAGACATTTATACAAAGGAACGTTTTAAGCCTTTTATAAAAGTGTCACTTAAAATTCAGTTGCTACATGAAATGTTTTCTATATAACATCACATAATATTTTAAAATTCCACATAGGCATAAGTATTTGAAATTTTGTACAGATTGTGAAGACTACTTATCCAACCCTTTAGTTCAATAACTGAAAATACTTTTATACACTCTTAAAAACTGTTCTTTTATACAAACTTACATGTTTATGCACCCACAATCTATCTAACCTTTTCAATAGTATTATCCACTAATTTTTAAACATTATATTCAATGTAATTACCTTTGTCTTTTTATCTGAGTCTTTTTAGTGTCACATTCAGTAAATCATACATGTTCAATGTGTAACTGCTATGTGAAAACCAGTTTCTTTTCAAAACCAGTTTTCTGAAGTTGAAGGCATATGTTAGTGGATACAGCATGCATCCAGCATGCAAGTAGTCCTCTATTCAATTTCTAGTATCAAAACACTCAAATAAAAATAGTTTTCATAATTAATGTAATGCAAAACTAAATTCAGAAAATCAAGGTCTTAGTCCTTTGTTTAATATTAAACATAATGCAGTAACTCTTCCCATGTCGAAATACTGCATATTTTTACTAATTCCAAAATAAAATCTCTAATCATGGAGGATTCCAAACTTGCCTTTTGTGCTTATACTACTGTTAAGTGTTTGAATATCTTTCAAGACATGGACTATCCCTGCTTTTATGTATAAATATCTGCAAAAGACATTTTCAGACAATATTTGGTTTTTACTGCTGCAAATTGCCATTTCCTTTGAGAATTAATGATAAATATTTTGTAAGGGCTTCGTTGATCATGATAGCCATATAAATTTTCCTCCTACCAATTTTTCAATATTTTAGTATTTGCTACTCATGTCACACCGAGCCAGGCATGGAGGTCTGTGCCTGTAATTCTAGCACTTGGGAGGCTGAGGTAAGAACATCACTGTGAGTTCAAGGTCACCTATGCTACTTAGTGAGTTCAAGGCCAACCTCACACTGCAAAATGAGACACTGTCTCAAAAAACTAAACAAGTAAATAAACAATAAATAAATAACTACATACTAATTTATTTTTATATCTTTAAAGTATGTTCTCTTCTTTAAATTTATCTTTTTGATTGGGAATCACTAAACTGTATTTCTCTTTTAGAATACAGTTCTTAGCACAATTTCATAAATATTCCTAAGTAGTTTAAAGCGTTTTTTATAGTATAAAAAGATGAAGTACAATAAAATTCTTAAAATATACTTGGCAGTTAACTTGAAAGTCAAAAAATGTCTGAATTAAAAATAGTAAGAACTAATATTTTGTAGGTACACATTTTGACCTGAATTTTTTTACAAAGCATTTTTATGCAATGTTAATTTAGCTGCTTAAATATTTGCTTATGTGATATAAATTTTCTGCATTCAAGATAATCTTGTGGCCTAGATATTTGTTTTTAGTAAAATGAACTTTAAACCTTTAGGAGCTCGTATCTTCCAGAAATAAATTATACTTATTTAATAAATACCTGGCAAAAGGAAAGACTCAGAATATTTTGCAACATATGCTAACCAAAGAAGTAAGGATGATCATAAAATGAATAGTCAAACTGATATAATAATTATAGTTCTTGGATTATGTTATTACACATTCCAACTTGTCCTTAATTATTTAGTTTTTGTGGTTTCTCTGTGCACCCCCTGAAAATGGAATTTCTGTCTGTCTCTCTCCCAGAGCCAACATTCTTACTAAGTCTTGCCAAGAAACATTTATTTGTAAGTAACAGTACACCGTCTTTCTTGTACCTTGGCTTCCATGTCTCCTAATCAAATTCTTAAAAATTATTTTAATGTAACTTCAAGTCATGCTATTTGCTTCTTTATAATCAACTTTTGTTTCCCAATAGTCAGCACTTCTGCATCCTAGGCAATATATTTTTTTAAAAAGAGCACAATAGCCAACATTTTCTAACCCTTTTGTGGATTCTTCAGCACCATAAATTCATTATAATAGACTAAGTGTCCTCCTGCACCTACTGCCCATATATACCTCGCCAAAATATAGATGTGCTGATTAACACATACTACAAATGCTTTCTGTTCCAAATAGCCACCCAGAGGAAAGAATGTGCATTTTATTTTATTGCTCAGCATTATGCAAGATGAAAGGGGCATTTGTGTATAATTAAAGAGCTGTAAATGTCACTGACTCTCCAGTCAGAAAGCTAGCTTAAAAAAAAATTTAGGCCATTGTGTATCTTTGTGACCTTGTCTGTCTGCAAAAATGGAAGGACTTTAAAGAAAAAAAATCTGCTGAGCTAAGGACAGAAAGACAAATCGTAGGCAGTGATTTCTTCCTGGCCTTGAAGGATCAATGCTGTGCAGTTTTAAGATACAACAATGCCCCTTCCCCATTTCAACTTTGTCTATTTTCCTGTTGATTTAGTGACTTCTGAGAGGATCTTCTATAAAATGTAGAATTCTGAGATCTGTGTCATTTGACGAGGCAAGTGTGCTTACTTGTTCAGAGCGCAAGTACAGGGTGTTCAACTCTACTTTTTCCTAGCTGCATAACCATGGCCCATGCTGAGTTTCTCTGTGCCTCATCTCATCATGTAAACTGGAGGTGATAATGTCATGTGACTCCTAGGATTACTGTGGGCATGAAAGTGAGCTGATTATACAGAGAGCAACGAAGACTCCTATGCCCTGTATCTCACAGATTATTGCACAGTATGCATTGACCTCACTCTAGGAATCTGCCTTTCTCACATATTCAGATTTATCTTTTGAAATTTAGAAGAGCTTTGCACAGTGGCAATGTCATAGCCAATGAATTTTATTTGAGGTGTGATAATCGATAAAAAAAAAAGTAAAGCAGCAAAGTTGTTATGCATATTAAAGGGGGTAAGGAATTATCACTTCTTAGCACCATATGTGAGCACCTATACTAGGTGATTTAAATGTATTTTCAGAAGGAATCATAATCTTTCCTATGAATAATGATGACATCCTTTTGCAGGTGAGGGGAAATGAGGTTCAAAAAGAAACAGTTCATTAGACAAGTTTATACACCAAGCATGTGGCGAATCTCAACACTGTGGGAGGTTAAGCTTGCTGTCTTCTAAAATTTATGATATGTTTTATTTATCTTTTGTAAAATATTTGCAATTCATTCTATAACTTACATTTGAATTTCCTTTAATTTGTTCCAGGAAATTTAACAGATAGATATTGTTCATATGTCACTTTGTTAATGACAAAAAATAAGTATGAGAAAGTGAGTTGATTAATCTTATACAGACAATAAGTGCAGAGAAAAATGCAAAAATGTATTAATAATTTATTTTTTCACCCACGTGATTTAACATGAAAGGCAATTGAAATGTTTCCTTGTCAAATAGAATGTACACTTTTAGCAAGAGCCTAATGATTACGTTATAAAAATACAGTGGAGGAGTTTCAAGTCATGATCACTGGGAGCTAGACTGAGAATCCTTAAAATGGTATGCAATAGAACACAGTTGTGTTTCCAACTAACCTTGTATTATTTACCCAACTTTACATGAATCAAAGTTGACAAGCGCGAAAAGCTTTGTTACTAGATGGGACAAATGATGGTACTGAAAGTGAGGAATTTCAAAACGCAGGTTAAATGCTAGGCAGAGAACAGAGAAAGAAGAGGGTACATGGTATTTGTACTTCTTTTTAATATTTTGTAGCTAATCTCTGAACATAATAGAAATTCTATCACTTCATATCGTACAGGTTATAATCATAATGGCAGACTTACGAGAAGACCAGCATTTGCTTTCCGTAAGTGAAAAACCTTGGTTTATATATGATTAGAAGACCTGATCAAAGACAGCATGCGTATGAAAAAAGTTAAAAGCATGTAGTGAGGCAGCATACTACTCTAAAATAGGATGCAATACTTAGCTGGAAGGGGAGATATCACAATCTCCAGAGTGGTTTTTCCAGGACAAAGTTTATTCAGTGCATTACAAATGTGATGACCTCTATGATTTCTCCAAAGGTGCAAAACTTGATTGCATTATTTGTGATGGTGGGGAGGGGGGCATTCGTGCTTTTCATTGGAAAATGAAATGAAATGAAATAAAGTGAAATAAATAAAATAAAATAAAACAATGCCCACATAGAAACAAGTTTAGGAGAAATGAGAGAATTCTAGTCCTCCAGAAATCTACACAAAATATCATTTACCAGGGCATCTTAGCTACCATTGGTGGCAACTTAGCAACTCAAAATAGTGAATAAAGATATTGTTGATTTGTATTTTGTTTTCATTGTTTTCTGTGCCTCTATTCTAATTCCATACCTCTGGGATTCCATACTTTCTTCCCTGAATAAAATCCATTAAATAATTAGTAAAATCCCAAAGAGGTTTAGTGTTTGGCAAATGTTTTCATTTTTTTCTAAAATTATTTGCTAAATATTAGAGACTAAATATTAGTTTTAAGTACTGTTAATATTGTTCTTACTGTATTTTCCAATTAAGAAGCTCATTCACTTTTGTATTACAAAGATTAAGACTTGTACCTAAATCTCCCAGTTCTTAACCATATCAACTAGGTTATACACCACAATCTCTGTATGTTTTTCATTCATTCTCTCAAAAATGAGTAAAAAACAAACTCAGAAATTTTAGTTTTCATCAATAAGGACGATATATTCTGCTTACTGAATGGAAAAAATTTGCAAAAAATCAGTATAAACAGAAAAAGGGATGGAAGGAAAATCATTCAACTCCAGCAGTATTTTAACCATCTGTAGCAAAAATAATATACTGAAAGTTCAAGAAGGTTAAAAAAATAAAGTAAACAGGAAATTGAAATTAAAAGTAATTTGTAAAGAACAAATCGAACTCCTTTCAGGATGCAAGCTCAAAGTTTTTGCTAGATTGCTAAAGGAATTTAAAGATGAAAAGAAGCAGCATAAAACTTTTTCTATTTAGAAGCAATGAGAAAATACCATCAGACATGACAATATATTTTATTTCTAAGCTTGCAGAAATAGAAAGCAATCAATAACAGGTTATTAATTTTGGAGATAGATAAATTGAGTTACAAAAATAATTTGACAGATACCTGTCAAATAATTTTGACAGGACAATTATATGAAAAGATACTATTTTAAATGAATCCTTCACATAAATAAAAAAAAAAAAAAAATGATGGAAATTTTAAGAAAGCATACTTTGTCAAAAGCTTTAGTTGTATGAAAATATGGAATGACTACCAATTATGGAAAGAGTCTAATATTTTGGTATGGAATTTTTTTTTTTACTTTGTGTGTATACTTCTATGTTATTTTTCCTTTTACTCAATGAAAGAAAAAAAAAACTAGATTCTTGCTCATTTAAATAGAATAAGTAGGACAGTTACAATTAAAAATACCATTGAATTATTTTTTAATGACTTGCACAATAAAGTGAGAACTAGAAACCTAGAGAGATTTCAAGGCAAAACACATGCCACTTGTTAAGGCCCTGATATTAGTAGAATTTTGAAGTTTTTAAGTACTAAGAAGGCCAGTCAGGTGAGGACTGGGGAGACTCTGAGGAATGAGGAGCAGCAAGTGACTTTGGTGGAGAGGGCAATGGGATGCTTTGCTACTGTGTTAAGGAACTGATTTCATGTTGAGATTAAAGTCAATGAAAATATTTAGATTTTCGAGAGGTTTGAATACAGAGATTTGTATAAGCTTGCTCAGCCTGTTAGGTTGAAAGTGTACAGAAACTTCTTAAAGATTCCCATTTGATAGATTACCACAGGTGTGTAGTGAAATTGTAATTGTCCAGATCAGGAAGGTAAAAAAATAGGGATCTGAAAACTAGAAATATTTTAGAATTTTCTACAAATAATCACAATAGTTTACTGCAAAATGAATGAATTCTGTAAGATAAAGATAAGAATCATGCATGATTGCATGGCATTTGGCTTACAAAAATAGAAAAGTCAGAATTGTCTCTTCTGCAACAGGGAAAATAAAAACTTGCAGGAGAAAAAAATATGTGAGTCAACAACAGATGTCAAAATCATACCATACTGCTAACTTTGATGGGCCTATTAAAAGTAGGCACATTGAGCTGATACATGAAAGTGAATCAAGCAAGAAATCTAAAAGAAACAGGATTTTAGAAGTACTAGAACACATAGGATATTTAAATCTGTGGTCAGATGAAATCATGTCTGGCATGGATATAAACAGAATCACAGATACCAACCTGGAGGCACACCAGAATATAGAGATTGGGAGATCAGGGAAAGAAGAGTAATAAATAAAGAAGGTGTAAACTCTACTGAAAATAGTGATATGCTCAGGTGAGTAAAATCAGAGCATTTAAGCAGAATAAAAATGCTCACTCCTAACAGGTTAACACAGATCAAGCTTAAAAACCAAGAAACTTCCAGGCATGGAAACAGAGCTGTCACAGGTGATTTGGGTAACAGGCATTTTTGTGGAGAGATTGAAGAAATGGTGTCAGTGGAGATAACTTAGTACAGAGTAGAAATCCAACAACTGCGGTCAAGAAGGATGAAACAATATGTGAGAGGTAAATAACTTTGCCATAATGAAGATAAATGGAACAATAAATAAAAATAAATGCGTTGTCAAAAGATTCACATTTTGCTTACTATAATTGATTCAATTAAATATTTAATATGGACAAATTACTGCAACGTTTGCATACTGATGCTGACTTTCTGCAAAAAGGAGAACCTGAAAACTGTACCTCTATTCTCAGGTGAGTGGGAGCCATTCTCAAAGCAATAGAAAGGTGGCCCTTAAAAAGTTAATGAATAGTTTATATGTTGTTTAAATAGGGAGGATACAGGTGGGTAAATTAATGTGCTTACAGGATCATGAGTTAGCTGTCTTTTGATAGCTTTTTTTCTATGTGAGGGGTCAAATCTGGACCCAGAGTTTTCCCATGTTAGGAAAAAAATATATATACTCTACTCCTGGGAGATACTTACAGTCCCAAACCCACTATTTTTTCACAAATAAATAAATGAAGCAAGGTCAGTGTAAATGATTTTATCATCTGGTTTCTGCTCCCAGATGATTCATATGGTGGATTAGGGAGCAGGTCTTTTACTTTTTTAGTCTCCCAACTAAGGCAGCAGACTTTAACACTCTTCCTATTTTATGTGAAGAAGTTTTGACAGCAACAGTCGCCCACTGAAGAACAGGACATACCAAAAAGCGGTATGTTTTTACAGAGAGTTCTAAGAGAATTAGGAAAATATAGTGCAGAGTTCAGGATATAAAAAACAAAACCAAAAGATGTAAAAATTCAATATGTGAGCTCGGTATACAGGTGTACAATTGCAAGTTTGTAATCCCAGCCTTCGAGAAAGGTCAAGCTGGAGGATCCCCAGTTTGAGCATAACCTGGGCAATTTAACAACATCGGAGAAGACCTGTCTCAAAATTAAAATGGAGGAAGAGGGCTACTGCTGTGGCCCTGCCTTCAATAGCCAGAACTAAAAAAATAAGTCAGTCAATAAGTGACTGCAAATTTTAAATTACTAGGAACAGAAAGCAATGCTCCTAAAATAGAATTACATTTTTCAGTGTTGTAAATTGCTTTCCAGGTTTTTTAAAGGCATAATTGATAAAGACTATACCAGCATGCAATGTGAGAGTTCAGTGTATTTTAGAACGATGATCACAAACTAATCAATGCATCCATCAGCCAAGCTATCTTTGAGTGCGGTTAGGGAGGTGTGTTTAATGAAGGGATTTATACTTTCAGTTACCCAATATCAAGTAAAGCATAAATATTAGTAATGATAGTTACATGGTTGAACATGAGAATCACACAATTTATTGATTTTATCATTGACTCACTCTTTAGGACAAAAAACACAAAGTTAGACCCTTAATTTTGGCTATCCAAAAAGAATTGCAAAATGATTAAATATATAAATGAACAAAGAAAAAAACTATTTGTGTATGACTCCTGATGAAAATGTAAACTATTTATATAACACAGCATAGAGGAATATATTAAGCAATACCATTTTATTTAATCAACACTATATTATTTAAAATTTAACAGGCTATTATATGCTTTGGTTTGCACTAATTTATGTTTAAATATTACCCCTATATAACAATCTTTTCTATTGTCCCATACAAATATTTAGCTACTTGGTTTGTTTAATAGGAGAGATTAATCTCTTATAACTTTCCTCTTCCTGTTACAACACCCTTCCGATCCATAGTCACAGTATAATTATAATTTGTATAGCTTTCATATGATATCCTGAAAATCTTTTGGAATAGACACATGTTATTATTGACACCATGTAGAGATGCCAACCTGAAGACAATTTTTCAGTGAGTAATATCTAAGTGCTTGTATCAAAATGTCTTTTCGTGAAACAGCTAAATTTTCTGCAGGAGAATTATCTAAGCTTCTGTCTGAGAATTCTGATTCTATTGGCTGCCTGATTTCCTAGGACTAGGGGAAGAGGTCTGGGAACTCCTAGAGATCAGGCTCCCATATATCCACCACATCATTTTCAGGGATCTGAGGCTCATTTTATCAGTAGCTGGGCAGAAGCCCCTGAGATTGGAGCCCCTGGCATTCTCACTCCACTGGGAATGTTCTTTCTTTCTCCCCTGCCTGATGTTTTGATGGTAAAGATAAAAATACATTCCTGTTTGGGGAAAGCTAGAACATGTCTGAGAAGACTGTATTTCTAGGACCTCAGATCCTCGGTGTATGGTTGTTTCTTAGCATGTGAGTGTGCCACTTCCCGCCATGGGAAGTTTGTTATCCTTTTGGATCTGATTTCAGCTATGCAGAAATTAATGAAGGTTTTATTTCCTTTATTATTTCCTTTTTACTGCATACATCATCTTTCCACGTGAAGTCTGAGGAGACATAGACTATGAAGTCTGTGAAATATTGACCAATACAAACAAAATGTTAAAATTTTTTGACTATGATATCATATGCAAATTCCAAAAAATAGAAGATTTACAGATTTTTAGTTGAAAAATAAGACATGTAAGTTTCAAAAATCATCACTAACCTTTCAAAAATACTAGTAGAAATAACTTCTGAGAGAAACAATGTTGCCAGTACTTATTACACATACAACTCTAAAAATGTATAAAGAAATGATGTAGAGAACCACAATATCTCATTTGTATATAAACAAGTCTATATGATAATTAAAAAGAAGGTATTCTTTAGAAATCTGCATTTATTAAGTTATCACAAAACTGAAAAAGAAAATATGATAATATTTTCCATAAATGTGAGTGCAGTGACTCTCATTTGCTATTGTCAGAGGTGTAAAATAAAATATATGTACATTTGGTTACATATGTCAAAATCTGAAATGCTTGAATACTTCATAAATCAAGAAATCATTTATATAAAGTATCCTTCAGATATCAACAAAAAGTCAAATTGTATGCACAAACATGATCAAAGTATTTTCTTAGTGACAAAATAAGACATATGTAAAAGAATGTAATTATAAAAATGTAATCTATTCACATAATATAAAAATCAACAGAAAAGGAAGTGGTCTATGTACTTTCACGTAACAATAGAGCAAATAACTAAGTAGTTTTTTTTTTCTTTTAATTTTAAAGAGGGTAAAACTAAACATAACATAACAAAACAAAGCAGATCAGAATAAGCAATCTAAGTGACACTGATTTCAAAGCAAGACAACAGGAGATCTACAGTGGCTACCATAATGTCTCTTGTTTTCTTCTCACTGGTTGTCTATATCTTCACAGACAATGGATTAATACAAAACAAAATAGTATAAAACTGATCAGAACAGAGTAATGAAGGCATTATAGGCCTTCAAAATCAATAAACAATAGAAAATCAACAATGGCTACTATAATGTCTCTTTTTCTCTTCAAAGTAGCTGTCCATATCTTAATGTATGTTGAAATTAAACAACATGCAATAGAATAAAACCACTCTGAACAAAGAATAAAAGCATTACCCAATATCATAGCATGACAATACGGAATCAGCAATGGATACCATATTCTCTCTCTCTCTCTCTTTTTTTTTTAATCCAAGTATTAGAGATCTCATTCAACCTAGCTATTCCCCTTCTGAGTATTTTTCTAGAAGAATTGAAAACATCATACTACAGTAATATATGTGCACCCATTTTTATAGCAATACACTTTGTAATAACTAAATCTTGGAAACAACCCAAGTGCCTATCAACTGAGAAATGGATTTTTTAAAAATATAGTATTTTTCTATAATGGAGTACTACTTAGCTAAAAAGAAAGATAAGCACAGACTTTTATAGTAAATAGATGCAAATGGAGACCATATTCATAAGTGAAATGAATTGGACTTGCATGTGTAAATATCATATTGTCTCCCTAGTGTTAGAAAACAAACAAACAAACAAACAAAAAAACCAACCTGAAATAAACTACTCAAAAGAAAAGAACAACTGGGAAAGGAGAAAAAAAGGAAAGGAAAAATATATATATATATATATATATATATGTATTATACACAAGATAGCTAAGATAATTGTACTACTCATTCTAGTAGATCATTGTAATGAACGGATAGCACTTATGTTGTTTGATTAATTTTGTATGCTGATATGTGGTAAGGTGAGCAACTATTTTGAAGACAGTTCCTATCATTTTTTTTGAAATTTTGTAACATTTTTAATTTTTCAATTCTCTAAAAAAATCGATTCCACATACAGGATATCAATTTTCATACAGTATGTACACGTTTGGACCATCAGGACTGTGGTAGTGACATTTGCTGTTTTGCTGTTTATGTCCTTGCAAAACATTGAATGCAATAATACAGGTTTTTTTTTTTTTTAATATTGGAAATTGATCTCAGGACTTTACACTTGTCAAGCAGGCCCTTATGCCACTGAGCTATGTCCTCAGGAGTAATATGATTTATTAGAACACTGACTTGCAAATGATGTTTAAAAAATTAATTAAAAAGTGAAAATGTGTTAAATTTTGTGAATCACAAAAATTATAAAATCATTTTGTTTAAAACTGACTATTGGTGATGTAAATCATTCATAAAATAGTAAAACATGAACATGAAAATAGTAAAACATGAAAACATGAATGTAGAGATAAACATACAGGGTATTTTCATTATCATTGATTAATTCTTTCTTTAAGTATCTCATATACTACATAAAGCAGTAAAACCACAAAACAAAAGGAAAGTGTAAAAATACAAGACACAAGGAGAAAGAAGAAAGGAGACCCTTCTGATAGTAATGTTACAAGGAACCTTCTTCGCTGGATGAGAGCCCTGAAGTGCGTATCCTGTTTGATATACTTAGATCTAAATTGCTTTGCTCCTGTGGATCACTGCCTTCCTCACAGATTTCTTACCTCTGTCTATGATGGATACCAAGTCCCAGGATGTGGTTGATCTAAAACTACAAACCACCTGCACCAACTTCGTTTGTGGCCTCCCTTGATCTATGTTCTGTGACACCACTCTAGGACCTTTGGTGAAAGAGCGTAATTATTCTACAACCTTTTCTTCCCTTGATCAAAGATATGTGACTTGGTGTGCTACTGCCCTGTCCTTCCACAGCCCTCTACTCACCCCATCTCTCAATCAAATCATTGTCATTCTCCAAACTCTGAACATGTGTACTCTTTGACATCACCCTCACAGGTATGAGTCCAATTCTCTTGACCCAACATACAGCTAATAAATACCCTCTGATCATTCCTCAATCATGCGCATTTCAAAAAGTTGTTAAAATATACCTTTTTCCATAACACATAATTTTTGTGATATTAGAATTTGTGTTTATTCATCATTATGCCCCAATTATTTACCACACAAGTAAGGAATAGTCTTTTTAAATATTAGAATATTCAATAGCATAATGATTATTTACTGTATCTTGTAAAGAAAGTTATAAACTCATAGTTGCAACCTTATTTTCAAAGATGAATGTTTTATTTTTTGCCATATATAGTTTATACTGTCATTTTCCTTTCCACAAGTAAAAGAAATTCAGGGAAGTATTTAACTAGAGAAACTAGAACAAATTTGCTCTCAGTGGCATATTAAATTCTCAAAAAATTCTAAGAATATAAAATATAGCACTTCTTTTGGCACTGTCAGTTTTGTTCCTATACTCAACTCTAAGTAACACAGTGAAGATATTTATGATCCTTTCTTTTTATTAGGCAAATGGTATATTGAAACCCTTTAGATACTATCTGAAACTAAATATTAAATACATGCAGTCCTTCTGAGAAATGGAAGCATTTGACATAATATCTATGTTTATCATATGACATGATCTCTTGAAACATGGCAAAGAGAAACATCCACAAATATACTCAGGAAATAACAGCATTTTGTTGTAATACAAGAAATGTGATAAAACACACAAAGTTAAAGCAAACAGAATGTCTGGAATTAAGAGGGGTAGGTGGCTATGCTAGTTGAAGACCTGTTAAACAGTACGTGTTCATATGTACCTCAGACCTGAACAAAATGTAAAGTTGAGAAACATCTCTTCTCAGATACCAGGCAGTGAAGAAAGCAATTGCTTTTCAAATAGAGAATGAAAGAACTTTATGAAAGAAGAGTTTTCAGGCTAGCTTGGTAGCCCTCAGGCAGTAGGATCACTGCAGGTTCAAGCTCAGGGTGGGCTACTTAGTGAGTTCAAGTTCAGCCTAAATGACACAGTGATACCAGGTTTCAATTTTTTTGTTATTGGTGTTGAAAAATAGAATTTAGCTTTTCCAACAATGATTACTTTGCTCACCCAAAAAAGGTGTCAGGTACATTAGGATTAATCATATGCATGTGTTCAAGAGTATCTACTGAGGTGTGATAAAAGCAGAAAGACCTGGAAGGTCTAACATGGGAAAAAGAGGTATTTTGAAGAGTCTGCACTCTTGTAGGGGGTGGTGGACGTAAAGAGGGCTTAACTTTGAGGCCACTTGCAAGATACCAACAGCAAGAGGAGTGATGCCGGAAACTGTGGCTGAAGTTGGAGGAAGAGGTTGCCAACTCTCATCCCCTAAAAACAAAGAAAGCACTGCAACTCTCACAGTAGCTTTACCCTGTGATCTCAAATATATTGTCTTGCCCTTAGTATACAGGAGGTTATTATATATGAGAAATCATTTCTTCCCAAAAGCTGTAGTAAAATTATGCTGATTTGCTAAAACGTAAAAAAACCACTAGTTTAGTGTCTTAGAATTAAAAACAAGTACATTTTTCTCATTAAAAAATAGAAAAGAAAAGAGTGAAAATATTAACCACATTCTGGACATTTGTGTCTGCCTCATTTAAATATTCATTCTTCCATTATAGCAATTATAACTTATATAACTCTAATATCTGTGTGTTTATATCACTCATCGCTCTCCAAATATTGAAAGACTCCTTATAACACATAATAAAAACCACTCATTTAGATGTTTATGAATATTTTATGGCTACTGAAATCTTCACATAAAGATTTGTCTGGATCAAGAAGGGTTGCAGGGAAATGGCCAACAAAACACATAGTTTAGTTATCACCCTTCAACCAAAGCAGTACTCTAGCATAAAAGTTCAAATTTCACTTATCAAGTCATACTCAGTAGAGGTGAATGAGGGGAAGCAAAGTGTCTATGCTCGGTCTTTCGTCCATAAATTACAAACTTAAGAGTTGATAAATGTCACGTCCACAGACAAATCTCATCCAAAAAAGGGACTGGACCAACACGAAAGTGTAACAGAGAAGAGAAGAATGGAAATACCCTAAGTGAAATTTGAAACAAGTAATACAAAGAAGGAGCATCATACTGTGGAAATCCTGTCACTGCTGCTGTAGCAGAGATTGAGGATTTGCAATGGGAATTTAGAAGATGTTACTTGATCAACATGTGGAAGTCACTCCAACAACAGCAAAAATAACATCCCAAATAAATGACATTATCCAAAACAAAAAGACATAGGAAGCATGAACTTTTACAAAACTAGGGGAGATATTTTATGGCATTAGAAGCACATATGAGAGAAAGATGGAAGGGGATCCGAACCTAGAAAGAAGTCTGGCTGTTTCCCAAGGCACAGAGACACTCTTCCTCCATGTTCTAGGTTAGGTCAGAAGAGAAAGGCAGCCATTGTTCAAACTGTTCTTCAATGTTTTTAGTTAAAGATTTAAATATTGATTTTATTATTATTTCATTCTAAATTGTAGTATATTAAATAAACATACTTTTGCTATATTATAATTTTTTCTGCATATATATAACTGACAGTGAGTTTTTAATGTTTTAGCAAATATTTTAAGAGGATACAAGCTTTTTGCCTTACCCCATTGACTAAGGTCATTCTGGATTCGTTCACTTGCATGGGCACCGGTACAATCTGACTACTACAGTAAGGAGAAGAGGGTGCATATGTTGTCTTCATTCTTCAAAACAAACAAATACAAAGTCCACTGTAGTATCTCATAAATATGAGAGAGCACCCATAATTTGCTAAGGGAAATGCAGATTTTATTTTGATTCATTGTAAGATTGCAAAAAGTTTTATATGTCAAATGATATTTTTACAAATATTATTTAGGTAACATTATGGGAAACATAATTTCACTATTTTTAATATATTCACTCCATGGCTACACATTTAACATTTGTATTGTGCCAAATTCCCACTGTAACCAGTTTCTTCAACAGCTACAGCATATGTAGGCACTGAGTTGAAGGGACAGGGCTCTGGGTTTATCAGCTTTTTCATGTTTTGTTCCTCACTTCCTATTGTATATCAGTTCTGCACAGCCTGCACCAAGATTCGCACCTTTTCCACAGCCATGGCTGGTAAGTTATCACATCTGTGTTTATTAGACCTGGATCAAATCTTGTGTTTTTGTAAGCCTTGCCTATGGAACTTCTGTGACACTGTTTCCCTACACATGACTTCAAATTCTGGAAGCTACAGATAGTTTCTCATATTCCTTCTCTCAAATCAGCTGGTAATTGCAGTAAATGTAAGGATGTAGCCATAGCTATCTCATCCCAGAGGTATAACTTACAAAATACGTAGAGAACAGGTCAGATTAAAAAAATAATAATAATAAAGAAGTAGGGAAAAAATTCTATTCACAATGAGAACATTTCATTTATACTGAAAGTATAAAGTTGAAAAAAAGAAAACATAATAAAGTCAAAATCAAAGCAAGCTCTTTTCAACTTGAGTAGAGTGAATTACACAGAATACAAAATAGTCACAACAGATATTCACTGATTATAACCCCAGCCGATGGCAATAATACAATCAGCAGCAGCAACAAATATTATTTCCTAGAAAATTACCATGTTCCTAAAATATTGTTTGGAAATTAATTGCTGATTTAATATTCACAGTATCCCTACAAGTGAGAATTATGAGTAAACCAGTTAAATAAAAAATAAAAAGAAAACAAATGTAAAGTTTAAATTGTCCAAGGTCATACAACTAGAAGATATTGTAGCTAGAATCTAGACAATTTCTCTGTATTATAGAGATCCAGTTAGGATTGTGCTATACATACAGATTTAGAAATGGGTCAGACAGGTCACCTGTAACTTAGCTACAGAGTTTTCCCTATCAGAGATTGTAATAGAAGAAAGGTAAGGTAAGATGAATATGTACATGTTTAAAAACTGGTAGGTAGTAATAGAGTCATCAACTAAAACTTGGATTCAAGAATTTAAGGCTTGCATAGAGGTGACAGCTCCCATTATTATTTTTTTTTTCTGCCTGAGTACTTTAGGAGAGTTTGTACACCATGAAAAATGTTAAGGACAGAGCAGTGTGTTCAAGCCCTCACTACAGGGTATACAGTGATACAAGTTCTGATACAGTTCCTATCATGCTTCATGGCAGAAGTACAAGTTTAACACACAAAAACTGAATAAATGCTTAATTTTACTTCTCTTCAAGCCTAACATCTGGGTAAACAAAGACAATAGAGAACGTAGAGCACATGGAACATAATACTTTTTTCCACTGCAGTCTTTTCCAATGTCCAAGTGCTTAAATTTTGCAATACTGTATGTATAGCTTAGATTTTAGCCTGTGTTTTGCTTTAAAAAATCATCATTAAAGCAATTTGAAAGGAGTGAGACAACAATTTATATATTCCATTTATCTATTATATAGTCTTAAAATTACAGAAATTCACAATGGGAACTACTTCGAAGGACTGTCTTGTTTTCAATTTCTGCTTCCTTTCATACTTGATTAAAAGACCCAATTGTGTACATAGCTTCAATTGTTAATTACATGGCTGATATTGATTCATTCTGAGAAAACTGAGCAGATTATTGACACTTGAGTGTTTAGCCACTATCACAGTTTACCTGCCTAGGAGGCTAATAAAATGGCTTATTCTTGTAAAAATTGAATCAACATGTAAGAAAATAGTTTTCCCGTTAAGTAAATGTGAAGGTCAGTGGATAAATAGCCACTGGAAAAAAATGAATTTTGTTTCCTTCTATGCCTTAGCTATAAAAAGGCCTTTGCATCTATCAAAGTTAGCTCATTCGAAGCTTGAAATTGGGAGGAAACAGCAATTTAAGAAACAGTAAAAGCGCACTTTGTACTCTCCTTGAACTTTGCTGACCCAATCTCTACATGTATTTTCATTTATCCTCAGTCCTTTGCTATTGTTTTTGAGGGTTAATATGGACTCCCTCTGGTGACTAATTTCACACCTAACCATTCCCATGGTAGTTAATTAAGAAGCTGCAGTCTCTGGAGCCTGTACTTGTCTTATGCAGAAAAGCATGTGAGGTTATAAGCATATAGGGAAGGTTTCTTTTTCTTTCTTCATTATTTAGGAAAAGAATATAACCTCAGAAGTTAGATTTTCCAATAAATGCACAGAATTTTTATCACTTAACTACCTTCAACATGTTAAATTCTTTCCTTTTTGCACCACTTTTATTATCATTTAATGAGAAATCATAACATTTTCAAGTGAAATTTTTCTTAAATTTAGATAAGATTAAGAGTCTCATTCTCTCCTGGTTGAGCTCGCCAGACACCTCTCAATTTAGACAAAATTAAAACATTACAAATAAAATGAATACTTCCAATGTCTTTTATACACTTGGAGAGTAGAATTGAACTAGGGAAAATATGCAATTAATTCCAAGCATTGAAGAATTCCGGCATAGCCTTTTTGACCAGGACGCTCTTCAGTTGCTCAATGACCCTAGAGAATGCTTCTTCTCCAAACGTGTACATTTCAGACTGCATTCCCAGATATTCAGTCCTTCATCCTGTAGGTAGCGCTCCTATAGTTTGGATTGGCTTGAGAATTCTTGTGGCTTCATGTGTTGAAATGTATATCCTACTTCGGAGGAGAAACAAAACAGAACGTTAATCTGATGATAGTGTTCAGAGGAAACTGAATACAATGACATAGATTAATGAGACTGACACAATGATAACTAAAGCCTACTATTTCAATTGTTATTTTTATTAGTACACATTTGTAGTATATCATGATTCCAGTTCTCCTGGAGAGTTAGAATATGTACATAACACATCTCCATTATTTCTGTATCCTTTTGCTCTTTCTTCTACTTCTCTCCATTTCATGGTCCCTTTTCCATTTTAAAATGATCAGTCTCCCTGGTTCCTATTGCATGGCTTTTATTTTGGTCTAGATTTATAATTTGAGTTTCTCATTTAAGAGGAATTATATGATATTTAAGCTTGTGTGTCTCATTTTGGTCTCATGGTGTGTCCACTTCGTAAAAGATAGGTTTATCCTTCTTTATGACAGAGTAGGACTCCACTGTAAATAAATATCATGTTTCCTTATTCATTTGTCTGTTCATGAATACATAGGCCACCTCCAATTACATTATGCTATAAACATGGCTGTGTATGGATTACTGGGAGCTGAAGAGAGAGCAACAGCATCCACCCACTCCCTGTCTCCTACCAAGTGATGCTCCATAGAGCAGAGGCCCTGACAGCCACACAGCCACTCTCAGGAGAGGCTCCAGCGCTGTGCCTCTGAGTGGTGAATCAGCACAAGCTTCTCCTTTATCAAGTAGCTTGCCTCCAATATGACAGAAACTCTGACTACTACGATCCATTTTCTGTCTTCCTCTTTATATTTTCTCCTTGTATTTCATTTCATACAGTTAAATAAAAAGCATTGTAAGAGCTATGATTGAAGGTTTGAGTCGTGCTCCATTTCTATAGCCATCCTCTTCCAATCTGGAAAAGAATCATCCTTTTACAGGATTCTGTGCAGCCTTTCCACTCAGCACTCATGTTATCACGACATATGTTCATTTACTTAAAAAAAATCATCTTGAAACTGAATATAGTTTTACCCCTTCTCATAGCTTTCTCAGGTCAGTAGTATTTGTTTATTCCCTCCTGCAACTGATATCTCAATTAACATGAGATAGCAGACATGTATTACATAGCAGCCATTCCCTTTACTGCTTTTACCTATACTAACTGTAATATTTATTCAGGCCATTAAAATTAATTTTGAAGTAGTTCATATTTTAGTAATCCTAAACAGTCAGAATATTTATTGCCTGTTTTGCATAAATATGAGAGTTTTGAGCAACCCAAACTGTGAGTTAGGAATGATGTGTGTCAGTGGATGCTCATAGTTAATTGCATTAACTAATACAAAATTGTTCTCTGAGGTGAGTGTTCCCACTTACTTTCCCACCTGTTTTATTTGATGAGACCACTTTGGCCAGTGGGTAAAATCCGGGTCTCAGTTTCATTTCTGCTATTCTCTATAATAGCATTTAAAATTGGCTTTCAGAAGTAATTTAATTATACTCTGGTATTGCTATAACTTTTCTTAGTCACTAAATCTTCTTCTAGGTGATACAATAAATTGAAATATTGTCCCCCATATACTCTGATATAAAAGCAAGAAAAATACATAAAATATTTGAGGGATAGAGATTTAGCTCATCAGCACAAGACTCAGACTGGCAAGCACAAGATCTGAGGTTACTCCCTAGTACAAAAATAAATGAATAAAATAAAATTCATACCACTATTAAGACCAGAAAAATATCTTAGTGCCATACTCTAATGGAGCCTCTTCTTTTAAGGTCAATATCGTCCCTCTAAATGATTCTAACCTTTTTTTTTTTTTTTTTTTTTTTGTATTTTTCTTATTGGTACCAGGGATTGAACTCATGACTGCTTGTAAGGCAGGCACTTATGCTGCTGAGCTAAATCCCCAGCCACTCTAACCTCTTTCTTGTTAATATCTTTAAACACTAGGTCATTTCCTGTTGCTTTATAAGATAGTTTACCATGGTTATTCAGTTTGTTGTCATGGAATTTTTCTTCAGCTCCCTAGGAAACAAGCAATGTTAATTTTCATATGAATGGCTTCATGATCTCAAAGACCTTCACCAGGGTACCTAAAATTCCTGTATATTCCACCCATTGGTCTGTAATGCCAAAACACACTTACCTTTAATTCTTTAATTTTAAAAACATTGAATTCACATAGACAAAATGAGATGCTTTCCATCTATTTAACACCAACACTAGAAACATCTCAACTAAACATAGAAAAACAATATCCAGGGCACACATCTTTTGAAGTTTTCAAGTGTTAGACTTGGATGAGCTCTTAGTGCTACAAAACAACCCTTCCCCATTTTTCCTAGCCATTTTATTTCTGTATTAGAAACAATTCCTTTCTATGGAATCTATGTCCCCACAAAAAACTCTTCACTGATACACTACACATGTCTCAAAAAAGCAGCAGTAGCAACCCCGAGATGATTTCCATGTACTGTGCGAATCACATCTACCAATTTAATGGATCCATGCCTCCCCCCAGCTCCCTTCTGTTGCAGAGGTTGATCAGTCCCAAAGCTTTCTTTCCAAAAGGGAAACCTCTCTACTTACACTGAGTTCTGTCACCTCAATAAGATTTGATTCCTACACTGAGCTCCTCACACTGCCATCATGGGCACAGCCTCTCAGATGTGTTACTGTCGTCTTTCCCACAGTGGTAGCCTCCAGACTCAAAACCCAAACACCATTTGGACTTCAAATATCTACTCAGAGAAATTCTTTCATTTCTTTGCTACTATTTGTAGGAACATGCATTAAAAGAATATCTACCTATGCTGTTTTCGGTTACCTCTTTATTTTGCTATTTAATTTACTGTAATCCAGCACACATTTCCTTAACTTTATCAAAACTGTTATTAATCTGTTTGAATTCCCATAACACCTGTTACTAAAACTGGCAGTAATTTTCTGTCACCATTTAATTCAAATTATTTAGAAGCATTTGACCCAAATCATCATCTCATTTTTCATGAAATATTTTTTTAGCCACCATTTTTCCCTTGATTTAATTTACTTTCTGTATGTTCATTGTCTTCCAGTGAGCACATGCAAAGGACCTTGAAATTCATTTCTTACAACTATCATGCTTATGTCCTGATGACTCCATCTATAACTTTTTTTTAAAATATCAACTTATTCAAATGCCAAATAAATTCATCAAGGTCCTAGTTCCGTGTGAATGTAGAGAAGTTATCTCAACCCAACAGAGCAAAGTTTAAATCCTACTTCAGCTCATACTTTCTTTACTCTTGAGTTTTCTCCCTTTTGAGAGGTAACTCTGCTATCATCACACTTTGGAGATATTCTAGACATCTTGATCTCTTTCCCTTCACTCATTTACTTTATAAAGTCAACACAAACTTTCTTTTGCTTCTAAACCACGAATTATCCCCACATCTGATTCCCAGCCTCTTATTGCGTATCCTGTCTCTGCATCCCCTGTGCATCTCATCCAGCCATTGGTTTCTGAAAGCACACAAGTAGCCCTTTGCTCTACACCTGCTGTGTCCCAAGTTGCTCTTTTTCTGAGCTCACATTCCCCCCAGAACTTGCATAGATTCCAGCCTTAGTTATTCACTTAGCTTACTGGAGATGTATTTTATCACAGCTTCTCAATATATGCTATAGCGTTTTCTAACCCCAAACTATATTTTCTCAGGGTATATTCTCACTTAACATTTTGTTTATTTATTTATTTACTTATTACTTTCCCATGTAGAATTAGCAGGACTAGGGGTGTAACTCATTGGCATAGCACCTGTCTGGCAAGTATAAGTTCTTGAGTTCAATTTCTCGTGCAAAAACCAAATCTATGAATGTAGATCCTGTTTTTGTTTGTTGCTGTGTTCTCAGGATCTGAACACAAGTACTTAATAAATATCTGTTGGATAGAAAATATCAAATTTTCTAGGTACTATAGTTATATAATGACTTCTAATATTCAAGGCATGAGAACTGATTTTTCTTTTCAACATTACACGTACTGCCTGAAATATGTTCTTATGTTTGTGATCAGTTTCCTTTGCCTTGAAATTTTGTAGTAATTAGTAAGCTACCTAGTGCAAAAATTTATTGTTTTATCTTTCAACTCCATTCAGAGCACTCAAGATTATAGCTAGAGTCCTCTACAGCCCACAATGGTTTAACATAAAAAAAAAAAAATATAATAATTACTTCAGCACTATTCCTCATATAAATAGCAAAACAAATTTTATTAAAACAGCAAGCATTTTAAAAGATTATTGTGTTAAACTGTAAAATAGAAAAACAAAAAAAGCACATCCTTGCCAATTTACTGGAGATTAAATATTTGTTCAACTCTTGGAAATCTTTAAGAAAATATCAAAGTTTATAAATTCAACACATTTCTCTATAGAGCAAACAGAAGTAGAATGGAAAATAGAGAACATAAAGTATCTTTTCTATCAAACCTTACCTGTTTTTTTGAGAGCTCATTCTCAGGCTAGTTATCGCAACACAAAGGTTTATTTGTTTAAGTTTAAAAGTAACAGTTGAAAAACTTTGGATCTTTCTCTTTCATTAACTTATCTAAGATTACAGAATTCTAAAAAACCTATATCAGGCCTTAACAATATAGGTTTTTCTGCTGATAACTTCAGCTTCAATTGAGAAAAGAATCAAGAAATAAAATCAATTCTCCAGTATGTTCATGATGAAAGAAATTTTAATTATCTAGGTCTAATTGACTTGAACAGTTTGCAAGTCTGCATTACTTTGTGCTAATTGTCAGGCCTCATAGAATTCTACCAGCACTTCTTGTAGGGAGCAGATTTCTCAATTGTTTGGATTAGTGGTAACAGAACTGGGAAGAATACTTCAAAAGGTAAAAGAGCAACATTTGTCATCACAGTCCCATGCTTCACTTTAAAATTAATTTTTAGGGGAACATCAAATATTTTATTCCTTCATGGTTGCTCTTCTCATCAAGTTTTTCCATATAATTAATTTTTGAAGGAAGTTAGGTTTCGTAAAGAAAATGTATCAATATTTTTGGGATGGCAAACTGGGCAATATGATGGGGAAAATATTGTTGGAAACGGCAGTTTCTTTTGGAATCAAGTGGTGTCATCTTCTAAATAATAAATAAAGTAATTTAATTAAAAGCAATTGCATTTAAACAGATCTGAATGCACTTGAATTGAGATATTTCTACATTCTGCCAAACACAAGTGTTTAACATCCAAAATTCAATCAAACAGGCATCATTTGTACCTATCATTATGAATTCATCAAGATATATCCTTTAAATTAAATTGACTTAATGATGGCTTTGGGATTATGGCTTGGGTAGTAGCCAAGTAATTTCTATACGTTATGTGTTTATACACATACATTTTTTTTAATCGGTACCAAGGATCGAACTCACAACCACGTGCTTGCAAGGCAGGCACTTATGACACTGAGCTAAATCCCCAGCCCCTATACACATACAATTTATGCATGTGTATATTTTAATAATTGATTCTCTGTTCTACAGTGTGTGCTGAGTATAAAAGTTTGGATATTTAAACCATAATGCTTCACACATTCCTCAAGCCCCACATCTACCCACAATAAAAAAGTTAATAATATAAATATAAATATAAATAAAGTTAATATAAATAAACACATTTAAATAGTTAATACAGCCTAAGTAAATATCAAACACTAGAAACCTCCAACTTCAGGTAAGTGAAACAAAATGCCCTTCTATTTCAATCTAATTGTTTCTAGAAGTCTCTCTAATAAAGTTGTCAATCTTTTAAAAGCTAAGTTTTTAAATGGTGTACTCAGAAATATAATCAACACTACTAATTTATCATAATCAACTAACTAAAGAGCTACTATAAGCTGAAACAATTATTTATTCTTGTTTTTCCTTCCAGACAATTTTATGATAAATTGTTCGGTAAGTTTTGGCAATGTGTTACAGGCAAGAGTAGAAGCTATAGTATTTAATATGAGTATCAATCATGAGCCTGAAAGTTCTACCTTTTAGAAATTAGTCTGAATTTCACAAAATTACCTGTGACAATTTCTCTACCAATAAAGAGAAAGAAAAATAATCATTTTGTTTAATTTTGTAAAATTTTCACCTGTTTTCAAATGGCTGCTTGTGTCTTTATTACCTTTCAGCTGTGTCAGAGAAAGAAGAGTTAACTTTCTACCTTATTCCCATATTATTTTTCAGAGCACAATTACTCTTCAGAGAGTCAGATTTTTTTTTTTTTTTTTTTTTTCAGAGTCAGATTTTGCCAGCACCTTGACATTGCACTATAGGGCAAAAGCTCTCCATTCAACAATTTCCTCCAGCCTTCCGGTTTAAAAACATGAAAGTGTGGGACTTACAACAGAACAAACAAAAGCATTCAGCCTAGAGACATGGAAGAGGTCAAAAACAGATATAACTGGAAGATATTACAGTGCTCCCACTTCTGATTATCTTAACACCACATTAGTAGGGGGCCCAATGCAATCCTGAGTTACAGCTGAAAGAATTTACTTCTAACCAGAGAAGAATTTATGGAAGTTGAAATTTAGGAGACAAAAACAAATAGAAAATGGTAAGCTGATGCAGAATAAGGAGCTTAAAAATCGATTTACACAAATATGATCAACTTATCTTTGACAAAGCACAAAAAAAAATCAAAAGGAAAAGAATTAAATTCTTTACAAATGATGCTTAAAAACTGAAACTCAATAAGAAATAAAATAACCTAACACAAAGATTTTACACTTTCCAGGAAAATTACTGCAAAGTAGGATATAAAAATTAAATGTACAATACAAAATTACAGAAGTCCTCAAGGTAGTAGAAAATCTATACAGTTTATTTTTGCTGATGAGTTTTTAAATCAAATGTCAATAGCATGATGCATGCAGAAAATTGGTAATTTGTATACTATTAAAATTAAAAGTTATTTTGTGAAAAATGCAATAAAGAGTAAAAATACATTTGCCAAACTATTACCCCAAGAGCTTCTATCCAAAATATACAAAAACTAAAAAACTCCTAAACAAACTTATTTGTAATGCATAGTGAAAAGAAGTAGCAGTGTAACTAACTACAAACACTTCATAAATGACTTAAAGAATACAACATATAAATATTTTCAACATCATCTATCACAGGAAAATTGAACTGGCAATGAGACAATGGTACACACCTATAAAATGGTTCAAATCTGTAATACTAATTATTAAATATTGATAAGAATGAGATATTGAAACTCATTTATTGTTGGTGGGAATTCAAAATAGTAAAATGACTTAGATTGGAGCTTGCTTATAAAGCTAGTTAAATTTTTATTTAGTGGTACCAAAAAAGAGAAACCAAACACCAAAAAATATACCGCAATTTAACCTGAATATTTTAGGGCTTTCTTGAAAAAATAAAGTTATAGTGATAGGAAACAAACAATGTTTAGTCGGTATTTGGCACAGATTCAGGGAATTTGTGTTTGAATAAGTATTACACCATGGTGTTTTTTTTTGTTTGTTTGTTTGTTTTTGTTTTTTTTGGTTTTTTTTTTTTTTTTTTGGATAATAAAACTATTATGTTCACTACTACATAAAGCTTAATGCCTTCAAGGAATATGCATTTTATGCAGTTCAGGTGATCAGATAAAATGAAAGAATCTAAAAGCATATTTCTAATATGAAACCATGTCATTTTAGGTGGTAATATTATTAGTTGATGACTAAAATCACTTTGATGAGGTATCTGTAGGATAAAAGTGGATGGAATTATAAAAGCACTGCACATTCATTCATAAAGTTTATTTCCTCCTTAATGAATATCACGTTGTAACAATTCTTAAAATATTATATATTTTATTTATTTATACTATAAATGAATAATTAAGAAAGTGGCTGAAAAATGTTAAAGCAAATTACTGTATCAAATTTTGGGGAGTTGAAGATAGATATTGAAGAAAGAAAGGTTGAATGATCCAAAAATTATAAAATATCAGTATAAGAGTTTATAGTTTAATATACATGCAAACAGTTACATATGAGTTTCTAGTTTAATATACATGCAAATAGTTACATATGAAAACATATAGATGCACATCACTATATACATTAATATATAAACATGCACTTTCACGCTCTACCAGTTGAATTCTAAAGCAATGATATTCTAGTAGCAATAAACACTCATAGAACATAGATCTTGGTTTCTAATATGACTTGGTTTCTAATATTACTTTTCAACAACAACAACAAATGCCAAAAGTTCTTTGAAAAAATATCTTACAGAGGGGCTGGGGGTTTAGCTCAGCGGCATAAGCACCTGCCTTGCAAGCAGGCGGTCGTGAGTTCGATCCCCGGTACCGATAAAAATGAAAAAGACAAAAAAAAAAAAAAAAGAAAAAATATCTTACAGAATATGTAAGATGAGTCTGAAGAATCTTCTAGGCAAAAAGGCTAAAAAAGTGGTAAAACAAAACAAAACAAAACAAAACAAAAAAAAAACAAAAGAGACTGATAAGAGAATGCCAACTGGATACAAAGGACAACTGAAATATGCATGAACAAACTGAAATGCTTTAAAAAGCAGATGACAGTTGTGGTGGCACATACTTTTAACCCTAGGACAGTGGGAGGCTGAGGTAATTGGAGGTCAAATTCAATCATTCCCTGCAATGTAGTGACCTAGCAAGATCTTGTCTCAAAAATGCACCAATAAATATATAAATAAATACTTTTAAAATTCCTACCACACAAAAACTAAAATGATAATTGATAATTGACAATTTAACCTAAAATTAAAGTATCTACAATGAGATTTAAATAAATGGAACTGTGTACTGAATATTGTGGTTTCTTCCTTATTTGGTCTTGAGACCTCTATCTTGAGAATGGGCATAGGCCAAAGGATTTCATCTCTAGGACAGTCCCAGAAGGGTGAAAGTTAGGTTTAGGTTTACAGGTGAGGACAGACTCAAAGGTAGCAGAACTAAACCCAGGATAAACAAGTATTTTGGTCCCTTATAAGTAAGTCTAGAGGCAATCAGGAGGTCAACCGCAACCCCGAGGTAGGAAGCATAAAAGAGAAAAACTCCCTGCAGAAATACATGTGTGTTAAAATTTTGGAATTTCCCTCTTATACTTCCCAGAGCAACTTGTGAATTAGTTAGTTTTAAAGAATCGGGTGCCAAAGGGAAACTCTCATGTTGACCATTAGGTAATATTACCATCAGCAGTTGTGAGGGTGTTGTAAGGAAGAATAAGTGGGCTCTATTACAAACACACATGCAAGGAGGGAAAGTTCAAGTTACGCTAAATCAGGTTGGTATGATTGGATTTCAAATATTATGCCGGTACTAAATATGGATCCCTTGACAACTTCTACATTAAACAAATTTATGACACTGACTTAAATAAATGATAGCCTGTGTAAGTAACAAATGAGTTGGAATAGACAGATCTTCCTGGCAGAAGTTGGGGGAACTTTGGTAGATTGTTCGTTATTAACCAAGACATGGACCATCACTCCAAAGTCTTCTGACAGAGCAATTTGTAATGACACAATTCTAAAGCACAAAAGAGAGAGGAAAAGAGGAAAAACAAGTAAACATTGTGAAATAGAAAATTGAAAAGCACAATTTTAAGTCAGATGATCAGGTTTAATATTAACATTAATGTCACTGATAGTATATATCCTTGATTTGTTATAATAAAATGGTATTTTATCACTGTGGGCTTCTTCCCCAAAATGTATCACCAAGACTCACCCATAAGAAAAGCAAAAGTCTCGATTGAGTGCCATTCTACAAATATTGTACTAGCACTTCTCATAATCAACAATGTTAATAACAATAAACATCTGAAAAATGATCTCAGCGTACAGAAAGAAAAAAGTTATAAAGAAAGTAAGGAATGAAGCATGAATTATGGTTAACTATAAGGCATCAATAATTACACAATTATGAACATATAGACATGCTAATTAGCAGGTAAACTGGTTGTCAGCTCTACAGAAACACTATGATATCCTTACAATAACTATTGTATATGCCTAAAATTATAATTTAATTAGAAGTTTATTAATACCTATTAGCTAATGAAGTGTTTGTAAATAACAACTCTACCATTTGAATCTTCCAGCAATTAGACTTTTCAGTGTGTGTGAATCACAGGTGGGCACAAGTGTAATCTTTCTGGCTTATAAATGTTGCAATTGCTATTTAGGCAGTGTAAACTCAGTTTTCAAATCACCACATGTATCAAGAAAAAAATGCTCCAGATATTAAGGGAAACAATAATGCCCCCAAAGCAAACCTTAGTACCTTTAAACAATGACTATCACAGATTTGTGAGGTTTTTCTCCACAAATTTCACTGTCATTTAGGTGATATTTACTGGAAATGAAATTTCCAAATTGGCCTTTAATCTTTCAAAGTCACTGTGTCTTTTCTGATTTTCAGGTAATCTCTCCTGAGATTCTTGAAAGCTCTTTGAATGTTTTCCAAAAAAAAAGCATGTTCCTGATAAATGAAATTACCCAATTTTCACCATATTTGGTAATTTCCCATGAATCAAAGCAAACTATGTGGCCAAGCGTAGAATTAATACAGGAGCAAATCACATAAATGCCTGAACACCAGAATACATGGTCTTAAGGGAACTACCAGTTTAACAGTCTCTCATAGTTACAGTTTCAAATAAACATCAAATTCTAGCAAATTAAATTTAAATGTCTTGTGTGATGCACTGAGTACACAGGAAATAGGGGTCAGGCAAAGTTTCACAATTTTGTTTATGCCAAGGTTATTGGTTTCTAGTAATCATCTTCTGAGGCCCAAGTTCTGCTTTAATTGACCAAATCAATAACTTTAGTTGATTTTTGTTCCCTGATGTATTAAAAACTGAATTTTCAGGGCTAATTGGTTTCCTGGGTGCACTCTCTGCTAATGTGGTTATTTCAAAACACCAAATTTTTCCTCTCTCACCTACCCCATCTCACTCACTCAAAACAAAATAAACACACACACAGACATGCACTTGAAATTAAATTTATACAAAAGAAAAACATCAGTAGAATTGATTAAATCTTTTACAATCCTGCTCTCTGAATATTATTTCTCCCATTTCATCATGTTTTTATCAAAATTATTTAAAAATAGTTGAACAGTTCTATATATAAATATATTATTAGGTATTGTGGTTGGGTATAGGTATAAAAGTTGTGAAGTATCACATTTTAATTTATATACTGTTTTTTTTATTGAGACATTCCTTCATATATGTCACCATTTCATTGAAACTTGAAATATACTAAGAGGTTTCCTGAGTAGATCTTATTATGTCCACCGTGTAGACCAGGTCATGGAGGCTAATAAAAAGA
This sequence comes from Cavia porcellus, assembly GCF_034190915.1. Taxonomy (NCBI): domain Eukaryota; kingdom Metazoa; phylum Chordata; class Mammalia; order Rodentia; family Caviidae; genus Cavia; species Cavia porcellus. The sequence continues at coordinate 34,868,623 of NW_026947501.1, forward strand.
AAGTGAATTTTTCACATTTATATAACTTGAAGGAAGTGAGCTCAGGATAGAGCTCTGATAACTTGAGTGGAATCACCGTGTTTCTGATGTTACAATAAGCAAGGACTGCAGAATTTTACAGATCTGGGTTTAAATTTTAACATAAGTGTTTGGGCAAATTTTAGCAATGTGTACATACAGATTATTCATTGTAAATATTATGGCAACTACACTTTATGCAGTTAGTAGACTTGCATTAATATTATTCCATCACCTTACTTTGTCTCATTGAGGACATGGTTGCTATCTTTAAGTCCTACAGACTAAGTTAAGGTGAACAGTGTGGTCTCTCCTAAACCAATAGTATTAGGTATTCAAAAGCATGAAAGGAAAACTTAGTAATGTGAAGAAAATGGTCAGGTGTTCCCTTGTGTAGCACCAAAAGCAACAATGCATATACTGGCTAATGAGGAGAAGCGGTAGGACTGAAGCATCAGAAAGGACTTGATGGAAACGGTGACACTTGAACTTGGCTTTAATCTATTATGCCCATGTGTAGCTTGTATCCTTTTGTCTTTACCAAACTTCACATTCATTCTCTCTAAAATGCATTTTCAAAGACATGAGGTGCATTATGAATCACACTTCAACCATGAACGCTTGCCCCCCTTGTCATATTGATTAGGTATCATACAGATGTGTTAGGCACCTGCCAGTTCACCCTCAACCCCTTCTTGCCTATTTTCTGGGTGCCTACACGCTGTCCCCATTGAGGACTAAGCACCCATTCCTAGCTTATCTGGGTTGCTTGTATCAAAAACTACTGGGTTCTTTACGGTAAGCACTTACATTGCAGAAAATGTGCTCTCTGAAACATAAGCGCCACTACTCTAAGTACCTGAGGTGAAAGAACAATTGTGAAATTTAATAAAGAAGAAATGAAATGTTCAATCGGAGACTGAAATTGCTTTACAGTCATACAATAAAATAAAACACAATCCGGTCGCCCTCAGCACTGGACTATTATTCACACACAGAAAAACAGGAAGTAGCCCTCAGGGTTGCTTGACCAGAAATGTATTCGTGATGAGAATTTTATTTCTTTCCTTTTAACCTCTGAGGCACTGTGAGGGCAGGGAAGAAGGCCTCACATTCACAGCAAAAAGAGAAAACATGTTCTGTTTTACTCTGCTACCTTTTTCATTTATTATTCTGACAAGTTACTACTAGGATAAACCAAATATATTACTTGCTGAATCTTTAGATAATACTACCAGTGTGGGGTTGAAAGATATATTTCTCTATCAGAAATTACACAAATTGTCTCCCATTTGTGGTGAGGTAGCATGATAATTTTAGGTCACTGAAGAGAAATCTGACTACTTGCCAAATTCAATATTTTACCTCCAATCCATATATGATAACTACTGCAAAATTGAGTTCATTGTAGTACTCAAGACCTTTCATTGACTAAACGGATCGAAAGTATTTATGTAGAATTATAAAGAGGAATTGTGGGGAACTTTCTAGAAGCCTCTGATGCAGGGTGGCCATGAATGTTACTCAGATGATGGGTTCAATTGGGTCGGTTTCAGAAGTGAACTAACTGAAAGACTTCTCTTGTTCTTCCACGTACTCAATCCTTTGTTCATTTCTTTAATTTTTACAAAACATTTTATTCTTTCTAACTTAGTCTTTGTAATTTGTGTTATGCTAGAAAGGTATAGAATAAAAGTTTGATAGGAAAATGAAAAATAAACTTAACCTATTTTTTATGGTTTATATTTACTGACCTCAAAATTCTTGTGTGCTCTCTCAGTGATTTTCGTATCTGTGAAGTCCTCATTCAATTTTTACCTACAGGGAAGGTAGAATTTTACAGAATTACTCAAAACTTACAAATTTTATCTTCTTGTTCTATACTCACTTTAATCTTTTTCAAACTATAATCAAGTCTTATTTTCTCTTAAGATCAGGCAATAATGCTGTACTGTGTGTTTTCTGTTTGCCCTTGCTCCGGAGCTAGTATTTTTAAATAGTCTACAAATCACCAAAAAATTAAGCTACAGGCATTAACCTTCCCTCAGTATTTATGAAATATGATCACATATGTCACACAGAGCCCCTCAGAGATTTAACTATGTACAACAGAAACTTTTTAGGGAAAAATAAGTAATGGAAATTAATGGTCTATGAAGATTCTATATTCACACTAATCTAAAATTTTCCTGAAGATCCTTTATGTTGTACAGTATATGTTCATTTCTCAATGCAGTCACAAACAAAATTGTTTTGGTATTAAAATCTGTGAAAACTAGTATTGTCTATAATTGACAGGCAAAAGAATACAAGAGATAATTTTGATAAAGACAATCATTTTAACAGCAGCACAAAACTTTGTAGTCTGCATTATTTCCCTGATAAATCATTTGTTTTTGGCACTGTGAAGGTGTGGTTTAGAATGAAGAGGGGAGTATCTAGTATCAAATGAATCATAGGGAAAATGAAGCAGGACTAATAACTTTAAAATAATGAAACAACCAAGAAAGATAGCCATAAAATGCTTCACAGCACTATGTGTTGGGGAAGATGGCTTCTGTGAATCGCTCATTTTCTACCACAATATAAAATTAGTATATCTTTTATTATTTTTCTATTATAATCCCGCTTCTTACAAGAGTCAAATCTTGAAAATAATCATGCTCCATGTATTCCAAAACAATTCACTGCTTTTGCCTTATAATTCAGTGTGGTTCCTTTTTGGATGGTCTGATTTATATGTAAGTTCAAAATATTTTACTCTTTTGAATACTCAAGTGATGAGTTCTCTGTAGTGTCAGTGAAGCAACCAGATCCCCAACCCCTCTGACTTTTGTGCTTCTTTATTCCCCCTGTATTTGAGAAATCTCTTTTACTTCCCTATGCAAACCAGCCAGTGCCCTAGATGTTTCTATACACAGTTCTATTAATCATCTGCATTGCATTTTTCTAAATGTTGTTCTATTTTGATAGTATTTCAGACATGATAACTGTCTCAGTATAATATCACAAAAATAGCTGGCTACCTTAGTTTTCTGCAAATGGAGGGCAAATCTCTATTTATGAAGTGAATTTAAAAACATCAAATCTATACTGTCTCCTCTTTCATCAGGAACATGAAGTATTGCCTACCAATTCTGGCAGCATCACGGACCCTGTCCTCAGTAGTTAATTATAGAAAAAATGATGCAGGAAGAAATGTTATTGCACCTTCAAAGAAAGGTAGGAAAAAAAGAGAAATCAAGATATTAGTAGTGGGGTGAGAAGTGATGGCAAAGGTATAGAATAACAATGATTTGAAAACTCATGAGAAGTTGAGAAATAAAGCACATAAGAAGACAGTTAAAGAGCAGATCTTAATGTTTATACAAGAAAACAGGAAAATTTTTTATTAAGCACATATAGTTTCAGGAGCCAGGGACATAGCTCAGTGGCATAGCACCTGCCTGACAAAAGTCTGAGTTTGATTTCCTGTAGCAAAATAAACAAACACACAAATCCATAAACTAGATCAAAACTCATAATAATTATATGTATTTTTTTGCTTTTGACAAGTATTTACAGTTCATTAATTTTTCATTTCTGAGGTTGCTATAGCTGAATCATGAAAATATAAATTTTTTGAAAAATGTGCATTTTTTGAAAATGTAAACTGTTGTGTTACTATTCACTAAACAATGTAAAACTGCTTGCATGATATTGTCATTATATTATATATTACATGCAATCTAGAAATCATTTAACATATGTGGGTAGAGGTATGCAGGTTATATGCCAAAAATATGCAATTTTATGAAATTATTTGAACATCTGTCCACCTTGGTGTTTGTGTTAGTGGTAGTTGAATGGTGGGTGTGGGTCTGAGTTTCTGGAAAGATTGCACAGGAAATAAAACAGGAAGAAATCTGAGAGAGTAGCTCAATGGTAGAACACTTGCTTAACAATGATATGGTCTAGGAACTTGATGCTACACACATATGCGTGCAGGTGCACGTGTGTGCACAAACACATGCACACACTATTATATGGTTCAAAAAACAAGAGCAAAATACAGTAGTAAACTACAACAGAAGGGCCTCAACATTAGAGAAATTGATGGTCAAATACAAAGTTAAACTCCACGTAGTGTCTTTCATTTGAGTAAAGTGAAATACAAATAAAGAACAGAACAAAGGAGTGACAAAAGGAAACAGAAAGACAGATCTTCTGCAAATAACAGAGGATCCAGGCAACCGAGGGTGAGTGGATAGGGCAAGGGAAAGTTTCAGAAAAATAATTTCAAATATGTCACCTACTCTTATTAAATACATGGTGTAAAGTTTAATTTTAGTTCATAAACATGAACTAAAAATAATAACGATGACAATGAGAACAGGAAAAGACGCGATGGCTGAAGGAGATCGAGAGGATAAACTAAGAATTGAGATGTGTTATGTACCAGTACCACCATCCTAGGATCAGTGTAAACTTCATGTACAGCAAATGCACTGCTAGTAACTTAAAAAAGGGGTGTGAGGAAAAGTATCAAGGCTAGCATTTCAGGTTCCTTCATCAGAGTCCAGCACAGGGATTTTCTAAAATGTAGTAGAAAATACTGGATGTTTAGTAGAGCAAAAAAGAGGAATCTCCTCTAATGTGGAATCCAATTTGAATTCAGTGATATTTAAACCTATGGACACTAAGTTTTCACTTTTGTTAACTTTTTGTAATAACAATATTCATTTTTTTTAAATTTTATGATTATTTTTTTCAATTAAGACAAAGACTGATAAGGTTCTTAATTAAAAAAAAAAATCACACCTTAGGGGCTGGGGATTTAGCTCAGTGGCATAAGCACCTGCCTTGCAAGCGCACAGTCCTGAGTTTGATCCCTGATACCGATTAAAAAATAAATCACACCTTCAATTTTGTTTTAAAGAAAGTACTTAAGGTCTAACTTACATGAATGAACATGAGTACTGTCAAAATTCCTGTAATCACTCTCGAATTTTCTCTCCTACTAATCAAAACGTTTGAAATTTTATATTAAATTTGTCTGTTATGAAGACCATTATAGTTCATAAAGAAGATAAAAATTTGATCAAATAGTGGAAAAAATAGGTAGTTTATTTTCTTAATCCTTTTACTAGAATAAAGCTTGTGGAATAGTAGAAAAAGTGAGCTCTTAATATTAAACACATTAATTTAGCTGTACTTCTTAATAAGAGTGAGTTGGATTTGGCTGCAGGGTTAGAGGATAGAGGCTGGATCACAGAATATCATTTGTGAATATAGAACTAATTGTTATTTGGAAACTGAAGAAACTGATGTCAGATCTTGAGAACTAGAAACAGGCAAAACTGCAAAGCTTAAACTAGATTTCTCAGCAGTGAGGGGACAGTCATTGGAAAAAAAATAAAGCTGCAGATACTAGAGGTTCATCATAGTAGGCTGGCAGGCACAAAGATGGGGAACGCTGTAAAATCACTGTGACAGTGTTAGTGCCCTTCGGGAGTCCTTCATTGCTATCACCTCTAACTGAGCAGCACTCATTACAGAAAACAGGCCAGGAAGCACCAAGAATGTGGCCCAGTCTGACCTTGGAGGTCAAAGCTTCCAAATCTCCTCCATAATCTTACCTGGAGCATGTCTGTGCTCATAAAAGCCTGATGATTAATCACAAAAATCTTTTTGATACCAAAGATGTCTTAACCCAATGAAATTGCTGGCAAAATCAGTGAATTTACTTTGTCTCGAGTCATAGTTTCTGGGAATAGAAGAGAATAAAGGCATTTTCTGCAATAACAAATAAAGGCATCAAGTACACAAAGTGTCATATATGACTATGACAATAAAGATTTTTTATGTGTATTTTTCTAATATTTCTAGAAACTTCATCAGAAATGAAATCTATCTAAATCTTTTATTCTTACTCAGAAAGAAAAAAGAAATTTTCATTTAGGAAAAATATGTTCTCTTTTTTAAGATTAAACTCAGTTTATGATCACATATTAATTATCTTAATTTTGCTACTAACAGTTCAGAGATCGAACTCCTTATAAAACATTCAGTGATGAAAGGTTTTGACTTAATGAGTGAAACAAAACAAACCAAATTACAGGGGAACAATGCATTATCCTTTATTTATTTGTGTATCATTATCATCCTTATAATTATATCATCATTACCTTCAGGTCCACATTACTTGACAATTTACAAATGGGCACTTGTGATTTTATTTTTTATGAAGATGCCCTGTGCATATCCACGGCACTACTTTATAATATACACAAATGAAGAGGCTCCAGATGTATTATAGAATGTGTCTTTACAAAAGGCTTCTCCTGGACTCGCCAGGCAATGATTTTCTGTACTGTCATTATTTGTTCACACCAAGACAAACAAAAGCACTGCAGTAAGGGATGAGAGGCTGAGATAATTGCTCTAAGCTACCTGATATGTAATACTTTCAAAATGAAAATGAGGCACTGCTAAATGAAAACTTTTGCAAAATGATATATTTGAATCAAATATTGACATATTAACTTGTCCTTCTGAAATGTATCTGATGGCTGCAATAAAGCACACTTCTCAATTGTATGAACAACATTTTATACTGTAGATAAAAGTAAACTTTCTCTGTTTTTTAGACATGTCCCTTCGGACTTCCTGCCATCCTAGACCTTACCTATTATATCTATTGTTTTAAATAAATGAAAAGTTCTGTGATAATGAGAGCTATTTCATCTTCAGAAACACCAATTTATCTTTGATTTATCTCATCTACTATAGTGGAAATCTAATCTGAGTTGGAATTTTCTTGTCACATTTATTTTTTGCAGTTTTTTGTTATTTTATTAGTATATATTTGGATAACACAATAATTATATTCCTTGTAAGGAGATAGTACATGTACATAATTCATGTTTGATCTTTTTTTGACTTCTCTGAACTCCTTTCTCCTTCCATATCTTGGTTCCCAGCAGTACTCCAAAGATTTCTCTTTCCTATTAACTATCTTTTATTTTACTCTTATTCATTCCATATTGTTTCTTTTATTGTTTCTCATGGTGCTACATAGGTCCATTGTTTGTTGTATATTACACGTCACTGTATGTGTTTGATATTTTGCTCATGGGTGTGAGAAAGCCTCAGCTACCTTAAAATAACTGAAATTATGCTAGTGTGAAGTATGGATCCTGTATCCCAAACACTGTCATAGACTTTCTTACTGGTGACTTTAGCATACTGGATTTTTTTCATCTTATCATTTATTATAGTCTGCTCCTGTCTCTTGATGGATCAGTTTCTAACCAGGAGTAGGTGGCCACAGGCAGTCCAATTCCTCTCCTTTACAGGATCAGTAAACAAAATATGATGGGAGAACTTTAGTTTGGATGTTTTTAACCTGTACTATGACACTACTAGAAAACAGAAAAAACTCCATGATTGGCAGCACTGCCAGGAAAAATTGCATGACGTGGCAATGGAGAGTTCATGAGAATGAAGAAAAATATAAGCAAAGAAACACAAATTAGATACACCAATCTGTAGTTATCATTTGTTATAACAAACTAAAATCAAAGCAAGAGTTACTCTTTTGTCTTAAAAGAACAATTCACATTCATATATCTAGATTTCTGCACTAGGTAATAAAAATTTAATTCATCTGAGCATGTTTTTCCACAGGGACTACTTCTTTTTGGTTGTCACTTGTTTCTTTAGTATCTGCTTTTAGCATCTCAGATGAAGAGAGAGCCTTATTTATATTTTCACTTTGAACTAAAAGGGGACTTTATACTTTGCTTTTGGGAAGATCAAGATTAGATCAAACCCACTCACATATGGTTATCAATATTCTTTACTTGAAATTCTCTGATTTGAACATTTATTTCATTCAAAAGCAACCACATGCAAACATGAAGAGTGAATTTTTACCAAATATACATGCATTTTATTGCCCAAAACCAGTAGATGTTTAGTTTAATTGTCACAAGTCCACCATTCATTAACTAGGCACCTATATGCATCCTTTAAAACCATACTTCGTCTCCAAATAAAAATAAAGACCAGGTCATACTTCTGTCTAACATGATACAACTATCCAGTACACTAAAAGCACAGTAACACATCTCCTAATATAGCCGTTCAATAAATATTAATATTTTTCTTGATATATCATAACTATAATATAAAGCCAATACTTTTATGGTACATGATAAGACAATGAGACAGGGATGAGAACCAAGCTATATGACTCGCTGTGTACACAGGCGCATATACATTCATGGCAAAATAAGGAGAAAATACTCATGATATCATTTGTTACTTCTGAGTGTGGCAGTAGCTTGTGCTTTTAATTACCTTCTTTCTGGACCCATTTTACATTCATTTATTTTTTGAAAGTGAAGCTGATCACTGTTCATGATCTCCCTGGGTGACAAAAGTCGTGGAATTTTGAGGTTCTGAGACATTAGTTATTCTGATTGGGTTAAGTTACCATGTTTGTCCATTGATATTAATCACAGGGTAATACTAAGAGGCACCCTGAGGTAGGAGTCCCCAAACCCTGAGATGCAATTTGATGACAGTCCTTGGACATTGAGGAGCAGAGCAAGAAGTGAAAAGCAAGCGAGCGATTGAAGCTTTATCTTTATTTACAAGCCCTCTGCACCGACCGCATTACCTCTTAAACTCTGTCTTTTGTCATATAAGGAGTGAATTAGAGTCTGGTAGAAGCATGGACCTTACTTTGAACTCCATTTGTGAAATATCCGGGTTGTGTGCTCCTCATGAGAACCTCATGCCTCAGGATTTGAGGTGGAGGTGAGGTGGTCATGCTAACACTGGTGAGCAGCTGACCATACAGGTTAAAATTAGCACCAAGGTTAGGACAAAGACAGTAAATCAATAATTTGCAGACTCCTATGACTACCCTATCACTGGGTGGCAAGGGGCAATTAAACTGCATCTTGTGGCAGGCATTATGTCCAAGTCAAAATTGTCCTACCTGCTACGTTATGTAGTGCTTTCTTTCTTTTTCCCTGTACTGTACACTTACCTCGATTCACACTTTTTGGCAAACCCACAAGCTAATCCTAGGGAAATGACTTAAGAGAAAAAAAAAAAAAAACCTTACTGGAACATTAGAGAGCTTGCTTGAAAAGGAGAAAAGACCTAATTACCTGACAACAGAGACTTTAAGGCTGTCAATCAAAGAAAGCTACACTCAAAAGAAAATACCAAGCATTGCACTTAAATTATAGGTTTGTTGGAACAAAGGATTCACATTCTCCAAGAATGCTTTGTATAATATATGGCAACTGACAGTCCAATGAAGTCATGAAACCTTCAAAATTGCTTAACCATATGGAGACTAAAGACCCTGCAATGATAGACATGCCTTTGGAATTTTCAAAAATGGAAACAATTATTGAATGCCATGACTTTATCTAACGGGTCTGCACTGAAAACATCGTTATTAATGTATTTTCTCCTGAGATGCCCCTCAGAGGACCTGGAGTTCTTCCCTGTTCAGTCTCAACAGCACCATCATCTCATATAGGACAATCTATAAACCTAGTATGATATTTCTTTTCTTCCATCATGTGACCATAGGGAATTGCCAGAAAGCTTTACTTGTAAGCCAGAGGAGAGAAAGTAGCAGGAAATGGACATATGACCATGGAGTGCTGCTGTGAGTACTCAAGATTTATAGCTTAGTGGAACAGCTGGTTCATAAGGACTAGTTCATGTCACATGGTCTGTAGTGGTCTGTAGTTATGGACACATATATTCTGAGGTCAGATATAAGGACAAAAGCTATCTCTCAAAAGGAGAGACATTATCCTTGCAGGAGGTAAGAGTGAACTGCTCTAAAACTGTAGGGACTGCAGTGTGACACAATGAACCACCCATAGCTGCCTGCTAAAGGATGTAGACACTGTCTCTACCCATCACTGACAAAACAGTTTGTACTGTCACCTTAATGTACTTCTCTCTCTCTCTCTCTCTCTCTCTCTCTCTCTCTCTCTCTCTCTCTCTCTCCTTCCTCCCTCCCTGTCTCTCCTTGTATCTCTCTGTCTGTCTCTCTTTTCATACCTATGCCAAAACCAGCAACTTTTTAAATTGCTTAGTAAAAGTGCTACACATATATATCACTTCAAAGAGATCACTGGATATTGGTGGCACATGTTATGATTTATATCCAAATGTTCGCCCAAAGCTGCATGAGCTCAAAGGTGCAGCATTTTGTGGGTAACTGGATCATTGGTAAGTGCTACTCATCATCAGATTAGCAAACTGATACATCATCTTGATGTGTTGTTGGAAGATGAAGGCTGTTTCAGGAAATGGGACAAGGGAGGACATGGCTTGGAAAGGTCTGTATCATTGTCTCCTCCCTTGATCGGTCTGTGTCCAGTCTGCCATGCCATGAAAAACATTCCTCCACCATGCCCCTTTACTGTGCTCCTTGCCAACCTAATATGCCAGCCAAGTATGGTCTGAAACTTCTACAAAATGTGAGCCAAAATAAACTTTCCCTCTTTAATTTTTAGGCATTGGGTATTGTGCCTTAGTGGTGACACAGTAACTAAGCCAGCACTACACTAAACCCTTCATCCTTCACCTTAAGAAGACTACCTCAACATTTCTCACAATACTGAGTCTTATTTCATGGAGAAAGAGACACTTGAATTTTTTTTCATGGGTTTTCATCCATTCTTGTGCAAATAGGTTCTAAGTAAATTTAAAGTAGTTGCTATATCTTGCTCACTGGTTCCATTCACCATGATGTTATCAATATAAAAAAAAAAGCCTGTGTAATATATTCCAAGTAAAAACCATAAATATCCCTGTTAATTAAATTATCATGTAGGGTGAAGAGTTGAATACTCTCTGAAGTAGAAAAGTGAGGACCTTACTGGTTGAAACCAGACTGAGTTTTGCGGTCTTATCATCAGAGACTGATAAAAAGGTATGGGCTGGAAAGAAAGGAACATGCCAGGGACCAAGGACAGTGTTAATCTGTTCAAAGAAATAATTATTTGGTACACAGATTGCATCTGGGGTGGCTTAGCACTGGTTACACTGGTGACAGTGGTGTTTCCCATCTCTAAGATCTATATGCTTTTTCACGGGCCAAATAGGTGAGTTCCATGGGAAGTGAGAAAGCACCAATTATACTTCCACAACATCCTTGATCCTGACAGTAATTTCTGCAGTCACTAGAGGAACACAGTATTTGTTTTTATTTACTGTTTTCCTAGATACAGGCAGTTCTACTTTCTTCCAGGTTGTCTTTTGCAGTTTAAGAGTGTTCACTTCACAATTTAGAAAGCAAACATGGGAATTCTGCCAGTTGTGGAATGTGCCTATTCCAGTATGTATGGCAGAACTCTAGAATACCACAGAATGACTGGTCAGATGGAATATGGACCTATTAAGAATGCTATGAATTATTGGTCCCCCATAAGCTCTGTTACTGACTAGTGAACCAATATAATATTATGAGTCGGATGGAATTAGTGTTAGTTCAGAACCTGTGTTTAGTGGTTCCTAAAAGCCTTGATTTTTAATTTTTCTCAAATACATAGCTACCTTCATAAAAAGCTTAGGTCCCATTCAAGAAGACTCAGAGAAAGATCTCAGCTAGAAAATTTCAATCTCTGAACACAACAAAACTTCCTTAATGTCCCTTATCTTTCCATGAATTGTTTTATGCTTTTAGCATTGGTTTGTTCCATTTCTACGCCATAAGAGACTAATGTAAAACTGAACAATTACCATGTCTTCATATGGCAGAAAAGCAAAATTGAGAAAGCTCTGTCACTTCTCTTTCACAACGTGATGTGTCTAATTCATGAAGAGAGTTACAACATTTAGTAAAATCTAAATAGCTCAGATCTTAATATTATCACTTGGCAATTAAACCTCAATGAATTAAATTTGGGAGACAGAGTCAGACAGTGGATGTTAACCAGCTCATAGAGACTGTTGTCTTTCAAACATGAGGCATTCACTAAAACTGACTGTTTGGTTTATTTAAAATAATTTCAATTCGTTTTAAATCATAACAATGTACAGTTGAAAGAATAGTTTGATCTCATTTAAATCTAGTTGATCAATGTAATAGTTTGATACAAGAATTTGACTGGAAATGAACACTAACATAAGAAAAATGGCTTTGTTTCACATTTGGTAATAATGTGCCATTCAAGAATCTGAAGAATCAATGTTCACTGAAGATATTAGGATTACTTAAAAATCAGAGTAGAGAAATTTTAAGCATTAATAATGAATATTACCAATATAATAATATATTCATTTCATGGAGAATAAGTTTTGAGAGATATTTTAATTGACATAGAGCCATTTTGGAACATTTCCTTATTATTTAGAATTCTTAAACTAGATGAAATAAAATAATTGAGTAAGTAGAAAAATATAATGGAAAATCATGGCTAATGCTAAGTTAGCTTGTCTTCCTGCAGGAAGAAATCAGTATTTTTTCTAAGCCTAATTATGACTGTACATTGTTTTTATGCATCAAACATAGCATGTGGAATGGTCTTGCACCATTAGCATTTATTTTCTTTGTATAATTCATTAAACATGTAAATAAAAATGGAATACATTCCTTATGTCTTCTATTTCTTCAAGTAATAAATTTTGACCACAGAGATGCTTTATTCTGAACGTTTTGGAAAATCCCATTTTGAAGTATGCACATGCAATTCATATATTGTGTTCAACCAAATTCAATCAAATGTAACAAAAGAGTGAATTACATTGAAATAGTTCACTATTGTCATAGCATAAATAAATTGCATGCAATTTTAAGCCCATGTGATTTATATTTTATTATTATATTATAAAAGAAATGATTTTCAAACTTTACAAGATCATGGAAAATATAAGTGGCAAGTCAAATTCTCAGTTTCCTAGCGATGGAAAATACAACCCTTCACAGTTATTCATTCAATTACATGTCTTGTGCTTCATCACAGTAATAATAGTTAATCTTGTGTCTGATTTGCAATTGATTATGTTCTTTGTAAGTGCTGTCTGCAAGTCAATCATATATATTTTTTCCATAAACAAGGTATCTTCTTTCATATAAATACATAAATTTTAACATAATTATGATATGCTGGATGAATTATAGTACTTTAGGCACTTTACAAAATATCTATTCCTCCTACTCATGATTACAAAAATTATCTTCTAAATATTTTAGAGATTTTACATTTTGTTATGGGTCACATGTAGGTCTTGAAATTTTTTGTTGTTTTGCTTCTAGAATACAAATGAAAAGGACACAATTAATTATTTTCTCACTATGGTAGCAAGGAGAAATGGATATTCTGGAAGCTTTCTTTCCTTTTTTGTTGTCCACAGTAGCATGCCCTGAAGCCCAGGCTCTCCCTTGTGTGACAAGTGTCCTGTCACCAAGCTACACCCCCTCAATCCTTTTCAATTTTAGTCTAAAACAGAGTCTTGATGTACTGCTCAGGCTGACCTGAAATTTGTGTTCCTCTTCCTTCGGGCTTGTTAGTGAGTGGGACTGCAGATGTGTGACAACAGTTCTTGACTGAAGCTATTTTTCAAATTGAATTAAATGACATATTTTCAGTTTTTTAAAAATACATTTTATTTTTTTTAAATGTAGGCCCATAACTAAGCAAATGTTACATATTTTCAAAGATTTTTACTGTTTAAGAGTGTTTTACAACTATTTATTTATTTATTTATTTATCTATTTGGTACCTGGCATTGAGCCCAGGGCTTTTTTCCTGAGTTGTACTCACCAGCCCTTTTGTTTTAACTTTTCACTAAATTGCAACACTGCCTAACGTGGCCTCAAACTTGCCTCTCAGAGTGCTGGGATTAGAGGTGTTAACCAGTCTACCTGGCTTACAAGCTTAATTCTTTTTTTTTTTTTTTTTTTTTTTTTGTCTTTTTCCTTTTTACCGGTACCAGGGATCGAACTCACGACCACCTGCTTGCAAGGCAGGTGCTTATGCCGCTGAGCTAAATCCCCAGCCCCACAAGCTTAATTCTTAAACATTCATTTCAGTGAAGTAAAATAATTGCCGTTTTCTGACACTTATTAGAATGCACTGCTGCCTGTCTATCCAAATATTCGAGTAAAAGCACTAAGAAATAGCCCATCACATTAGCGATGAGAGTATAGTATATTTCTAAAAGAATGACCTGTGTTTAACCTACCTATGTATCAATTTTCATAAGTAACATGATATATAAACAGAGTCATGTTGTGATTCAGTTTCAAATTTCATAATTACTGGACTGAGAACATTCTAGTATGCATGATGGCCACTAATATGTCCAAATTCTAGTTCTGCATTAAGTCCTCTAATGTAAGTAGACTCCATTTCATTTTAAGGCATTCTTCCTCATGTGCAATATATGCCTTAAAACAGAACGTTTATTCCTGAAGCAAATTAGTCTCCTCTTCCTAGGACATTCTGCAGTTTAGGTTTATCCAAACAGATGATACCTCTGGGAATTTTATATGATTTATTTCTTGTTATAATGCGGGCTTCATTTCAATTTTACAATATGCACCTCCTTGACCAAAAAGTTAAAGAAAACCTTACTGTATCACATTAAAAAAAAATCATAGATTCTAAAAGTGTATTGTTATTCATTTGATTCATTCATTATTCATTTGATTTCTATCTCCTGAAAGGTATGATTTCTGAGAATGAAATGATCTTAATTTGTGCAGTTCTCCCTGTTCAATCCGTACCATTTAGAAGAAAGACAGTTAGTAAGCTTGCACACTCAATATTGAATGCTTGGTATTTGCCTTAAATTCAGATAAAATTAATGGGACTATATGTTAATAAAGTATCAAAGTATTTTAATTTATGATAGTATTCAAATCAATGCAACTATCAGGGTTAACTTCTGTCAGTCTACTGCAAAACCTATCAAGACTGTTTCTTTCATTTTATAAATTTGCTGTCATGTAGACTAAAGATAGTTAAATCATTGAAATTTTCATCCACAAAAATAAAACAAATTTTAGTGATATAAATTATAAGGTAGAAAAATTAAAATCCAAGTCCTATCCATTTTTAGACTATATTTTTCAGTAAACATGATAAAAAGTAATCTTCTTAGTACAGTATTTCAGTTCTGCTATACTAAAAGTCAATTCATTCTTAATTGTTCATTCTGTTCTTTCTGTTGTGCAAAGTTATGACATTCTTATCAATATTATCAAAAATCGCCAGGCATGATGGAGCATGATTCTAATCCCAGCACTCTGGAGACTGAGGCAGGAGGATCACTGCCAGTTCAAGACAAGCTTGGGCTTCAAAATGAACTCAAGCCAGCCTCAACAGTGGGACTCTGTCTCAAAAAGATCTATCTATCTATCTATCTATCTATCTATCTATCTATCTATCTTAGTCAAAAATTGATGATACTGTTTAAATAAATTAAAAGAGAGGATCGGTTTACATTTGTGACTTTTTTTTAGAAAAAAGGAAATATGGCATCAAGGTATTTTAAAAAACATTGTTGAAACAATCTTTCATGTGGCCTAGATTTGTATATAGAAGAAAGTTAAGGCAGGAAATCACTTACATAGTGTTAACTGGTAGATTGAAATGGAAAAACGAAAAACAAAGAGGAAAATAATAGGTTAAAAAAGTGAATAAAAGAAGAGAGGAGAGGAAAAGGAAAGCAAGTGAAAGAAAAAGAAAGACAAAGAAAAGAAAAGAACAGAAAAGAAAAGAGAAAAGGGGGCATGAGTGATATGTCCACAGGATTCTGCTTATTAACCATTCACAGTAAGCTATGTTTATTACCCACCAAGATCCTCAATCCTGACTTTCTTGTTGCTTTCTTCCTTCCTTTCCATATCTGCTGTTCTTTCTTCTTCTGGTGCTTCTTTTTAAAACAATGTTTGGTTTACTTATAGCACGTAATGCCCTTGTGACTAGGTATGCATCAGTTAACAGGACTATGAGACTTACATGAAAGCTGGAAGAACTATATACTTCAAATAATGGAAATACACATACAGAAACTGAGCATCAACTATATTACAGTGCTTATAAATGTTGATCTGTGATTTTGTTCCAAAATAAATTTGAAAAACATTACAGTTATATAGAGTAAATGAGCTTGTGTAATAGTTCATAAATATCCAACAGGGAAATTTTTAAGTAGAACACATTAGGACACAATGGAGTTAAAACCAATTTACCAAGCAATTTAGGCCAAAAAATCAATCCACAAACAAACATCATAGGTCATCCTGAATTACTTCAATTGTATGCCTACACTGATCGGAATAATTAAATTTCAAGGGAAGCAGATGAGCTTTGCTATACTATGATCCAGATGACCAGAAATAGGTGGGGAATTAGAAATAATTTTAACTCTAAACTCATATTTATTCCTATAACTTGTAAGTAGTTCAAACAAATCACCACTCCTATATCAATGATTAAAAAGTAATACAATCTTAAAATCCATTTACTTATTCAGGCATTTACTGGCAAAAAGTATCATGAGCATGAAAGTACTTCAGCCTTAAATTATTTTAGTCCACTGAAAGATGACACTAACTATAGGCAATAAGCTTAAAACCTTGCAAAGTTGTTTATCTAAAAAAATTGTGGAATTTGGAACATTTTATAGTCTTCGTGGAAAAGATAAATAATAGATGTTTGTGATACTCAAGGCTGAGAAATTCTTATATAGAATATCCTATTCGTGTTTTTTCTACATCTCATTAGACGGGGTTGAAAATTATTTATGCATTTTAATTATTCTCAGAGCTTGCTCTATCCAGAATTCTTCTAAGTTATTTCACATAGTGCTACCTTAGGGAAAAAGACACTCTATATGAACTACAACTGATTCCATCTGTTTTTACAAAAACAAAACAACAATCACCATGAAGCAATATTTGTTTTTACATGTACAAATGAAAAATGAAATTTATAAAAGAACACTAGTAACTCACATGTATTGTAACAATGACTTTTTGTTCCTAGTACTACATAGATTTTCCCAGATAAGAACTTTACCCTATGTGCCTTCTGGGTGTTTGATAGCCTTGTTGATATAATGAAGTTATGAAGGAAAACCTGAGTAGGTTAGAACTTATATTAGTATTGGATTCATGTTGGAGATTAAAAAGGAATTATTTCTGGTTCACCAAAAAATAATGAAAAAACAATACACTGGAGTTCCTGAATTTACAATTATTCTTTAGCCCTGAGAGTTTATTTATTTCAAAGTAGTAGTAGGAAGTATTTTCTGTGTTCTGAGGACAGCCTAGTTTAATATAGCACAATTCTTTATTTTTGGTGTATTCTTTTTAGTTCAGATGGACTTGAACAATCATACTGTTGTTCATCAATCCGTTTTATAAACTTATAGAATATATTGGGCAGCCTGCATTTCAGAATTTCTGTTACAACAGTATAATATTTTGGAAGATGTGTAAAGCAAGATTTCTTTCGAATCCTCACAAACTCATTCTGTGTAGGAGGGGGAAATGCAAACATGGAGGAACCTGAACAAGTGCATGGGTTTATATCTTCTGGGAATTTGGGTTTTATTTTAATAGCATGGTGGCAGTACTCTGTCAGTCATAACAGGACAACTGAAATGAGCCTGAGTGCTGTCTTCATTTGTATAATTCTTCAAGGACAGAGATTTGGCATAAGAAAAAGAAGAGAGAGACAGTATTAGAAAAGGGTTTTAGAAAAGGTAGTAGTGTTATCAATAGGCAAGGAAATGAAATTTCAGGGGACTTTGCATCAAAAGATACTTGTACACTGTGAGTTTTAAAGTTCTGACTGGATAGCATCCAAATCCTGATGGGGAAAAAAAGTCAAATATAAAGGATGAGTCAAGGTAGACAGTACCCACTCCATTATCTTTTATCATCTGCATCTCCATTTTTCTGATTTAACAGAAAGCACATAAAAGGAGCCTGTATGCATCTCTCTTGATATTTTATCAAAAATTAATAATCAATTTTAATTAAGCCATGTTAATATTTGTAGCTGACTTGTTCTGTTGCTTTTAGTATTTGGAAAATCAATACTGGTCCACATTTATTAAACAATATGTTTGAACAATATTATTTTTGCCTAATTTTATCTTGTCCGCTTATAGAAATTGCTTTTATAAAGTTTTTCACAGTTTCTTTTCACATACCACAATCTCATATGCCTCCCACCAGATCACAAGCATGTCCAACTGTCTACCTATAAATCTATCTATATTTAATACATATGTATATTTAATCCCCATTCAATTTAATTCTTCCCACATCTCAGGTAGTTTTCAGAGATTCAGAATAATGTGTTTGCTTACTAAAGGAAGTTCATGAAAATATTCATTTAATTCTACTTAACTAGATACATCCACAAATGAATTCCAAAACCTTAACCAATCATTTCAAAATATAATATTTTTCTTTCATATATTTACTACCCACTTTGTTTGCTTGTTTTATCAATGACCTATGTAGATTAGAAATGCAATCAAGTGTGTGTTTGGCTATAAAATAACAAATTCTGATGCAAAAGGCATTATAAAATGCTGTCAAAAGTGAAAATGTCTCATTTTTTTCTTTTTTTGTGTTTATTTTTTTTTTTAAACAGAGTTTTACTGTGTAGTCTGAAGTGGATTTAAATTCCCTTTGTAACCCAAAATGACTTTGAATGTGGGACTGATTTTGCTCACTCTCCCATATAAGTGAAACTTGGAATAAAAACTTTGTTTCTCAAATATACATATAAAATACACATTTCTTTATCTCAACATCATAGCCTCACTAAATTCATGTTTAATTCGCTCCCTTTTACATTTTCAATCATAATCTCAAATTTCTCCCACAGGGAGAAAAGTGACTGTCGATTGGGCCAATAATCACCATTCTTAAAATTAAGCACAAAATTTTAGTTACGTCTGGAGTAGCAGAGAGTACAGTAAACTTCAGTATCTCAGAGACTACATGTAGGGTAAGGGTAATCAAGTTCTTTTAGTGATCTTTCCATCCAAAAACAGTCACAAAAGAAAATCTATTATATTTCAAAGTGATGAAATTAGGATTCTAAGTATGACAGAAGATCTGAAAGCGGAGTAGACTGATGCATTTCCTTTGGGAACCAGCTCTCTCATTGTTTATAATGTCTAATTTAAACTCTAATTTTATTGCTTTTGATGTTTGATCTTCCCTACTCTGCCTAAATATAATAAAATGTGTGACTGTGGACAGCTTTTGAGCATTTAACCCTCATGATTTAAGATAATTTCTCAAAGGTGATCATTGGATCCAATAGACATATCAAAGACTTTCCTACATCTTCTTTAGGCAATGAGGATATTCTATTTGTTTTGATATAAGTACACTGGAATAATATTAAACAAGCTATATATATATATATATATATATATATATATATATATATATGAATTGATATTAGCACACAAAATACAATAGAACTAAGAGAAAAACAAAATCATCTAAGCCATAGTGTGGGTGCTGTCACTGAGTGTATCTAGGTAAATTATTTCAGTTACATATGTCCTTTGGTAATCAATTTTGAATCCACTTCTGTTGCATACATAAGAATGTATGCATCTTAAATTTTAAAAGCACTGTATATTTTGGAGGAATCGTAAGGAATCAATTGTAAGGACACAAGTCTTTATTTTTTACAGTTCTGATTACTCTAAATAAACTTAATATAGTACATACAAATTTCAAAGCCTACTTTTAGATATCTGAAGAGAGAACCCCGGAAGGGCTACATGAATTAGAAACTGTTACAATATCAATTCATAGAAATACAATAAAAAATTAGTCATATGGCTATTAGTCAACAAGGGAAGTTATATTATTTCCTTATTCAAGTAGGTACAACTGTAATAGCATCTATGCGACTTAAGGTACACTCAACTGCCTAGAAAACAGGGTCCATGAGGGAAAATTTAAGCCCAAAATGAGGGTAATAGTTGGCATAGTAAAAGTAGTGAAATAATGATGATATAATAGATATTACTTCATTTTAAGGAAGGCCTAAAGAAGTCAGTGTTCTTTTTCCAGCTTTTCTTGAGATAGCTCATCATTTTTACAGCTATGTTGTTCTTTTCTGCTTTTCTAGACACCTCTATTTTTCCATTGTTTTCTCATCTGTTTGGACACCAAAAGGTCCTAAGCCATACCACATATTTCAGATTTTGTTTTGGAAGCATTAAGTTTCTGATTATCAGTTACCGCATCATCCCGTGGTGCTTAGCGAGCCATCTCAAAATGTAATTGTTTGAAACAAGTATCACTATTCCACTAAAATAGTTGGGGTTGGAAAGTCGGGGTGACTTAGCTCATTCTTAACACCGGAGTCATCTCACTTACTCATCTGGAAAGTTTGGAAGTCTAGACAGTGTAGAAAAATATCATGCTTTGCATTTTTCACATACCACTGCATTCACATAAATTAACTCTATAAAATTATCTTAATGTGTATCATTTGTTATCATATAATAATTGAAAATATATAATACTTTCTTTTGAATCTAGTAGGTTTATCCTAGATACATGATTTCCAAAGTCAGCCTAAAAGGCTATACAGACTCTGTTCAGCTTAGTTTCTTGAGACATATGTTTTCAAATCAACCAGCCAATCAGTCACCTAACCAGTCAAGCAACCAAGCAGTCAAATTGACAAGAGGATCAAACTCATTCACACAAAGAAATCTCCTGAAAGAATCCAACACACCCAGCCTTCAGTCAGGGTCATCCACTAGAAGTATGTGTTCAGATGATTCTTCTGTGCAGCCTTAAAGATGCCCTCCCTCGTGAATGTTACCTATATCTACCAAACTCTCCAAAAATACCATGACCTGGAGAAAAGTAAATGCTATTTTAAGCCACTTATTTTTGGAAAGCGTTTATGTAGCATGAAATGACTCAAACAAGTGACGCCAGTCATGTCTAGTGGTTTGTAGGCTACTGACTACAGTTCTATTCAATGTGGTTTCTCAAAGTAGAAAAAAATTCAAGATCATTTATTTTAGTGTCATATTCCTCATATTTCCAAACACAAGGAAGAAAAGGATAAGACACACCTCGACAGTCTCATTTTAAGCCAAAGCTTGTATGAGACTTACTAAGGTCCCACCAACAAAGCAACCTCCCTAGAATTTGCTCATAGCAGAAAGCCTTGGTTATAGGCTCTTAATGCCACAATGTGGAGTCTGAGGGGATATTTCTTCTAGCACTAAATTTAATGTGACACCCAGTGATTGCATATAGCTTCCTTTCTATTTGAACACCCCAAAATTTGTGGGATTCTGGGTCTCGGTGAATTTGGATGTTTTTGAGGATATAATTAGTGTTGGTATCCTAAGTGTATATGAAATAAAGATAAGAGATGTCTCAGGAGATAATCAAATCATAAATTGCCATATAAAAAGGTCAAAACAAATCCTGCAGAATCATCAACCAGCTGACATTTTTTTTTTTACATTAAAAAGCTTACTGGGGATACATATAATGGACAAGGGCTTTATGAATATGAATCTAAATCTTTTAATTGTGATGTGTTAACACTTTGCTTTCTTTTTTTATTTAAAGAGAAAAACAAATCAAAACAAAACAGTAAAAGGATACAAATAATACAGAATTTCAAAAGAAAAAAATACACAGTGAGAAATCACTAGTTAATAGATTACATATTGTCATCTCAGAAACAGTTGTCCAGATTACAAAATTAAAGCATACAAAGTGGACATTAATACAGTGAGATTGCAGACAGTTCTGTTCAACGAGCACAATTTGCTTTCTAATATGATCTTGATTAGAAGGCATTAAAGCTGCCACCAACTCATATAATAGGACTTATAAAGTATTCTGAAGGTGAAAAATTCAAGTTCAAGTTAAGACATTATTCCCCAATTTCCAGCAGCATAAAGAATGTCGGATGGAGCTAAGCAAAAGAATAGCCACACAGTCCAGTTAATGATGAGTGGAACATGATCTCTCCTTTGAAAATATGCTTTATATTAAATTTTACTTTTTACTGAAAGAAAATAATTGCACAACAGTGAAATGGTTTGATAAAAGCACACACTTTAGAATGATCAAGTCTGGCCAAGCCTCATTTCAGATATGAGATTTCAAATATAAATATTTATAGCTGTGAAGTGAGTATGACTGATCTCAGGATAAAAGCTGAGCCTCATACAGGTGAAAACAGGACAGAATTTACCATGGGGGATCTGGTGAGACAGCATTCTGTCAGAGGATGAGGGGAAGAGGAAAATCAGTGTATAAAGCAGAATAGAGGGAAATGGTCTGGAGCATAGGCGAAGCACAGAGTGTATACGAAATCATCATAGCATGAAAGAATAGTATAAGATGGAACCACTTCATAGATTTACCACTTGTGTTGAAGAAAAATGTTTTCACATTCCATTGTGCTCAACATAATAATCAGAGAAAGTTATTTTCTCAGTTTTTCTTAGATGAAGGACAAGCATCTTTAACACATATGGAGTGGTGCCGTTCTCTTCGCATTTCTGATGTACCCATGTGGGTGCTAGGCACATCCTCAGATATGTGTCTGCATTGCGCTGTTGCAACTGGATGGCTCCTTGGCCAAGTCAAGTTTGCATTACTGATGCAATACAGAGCCATAAAAAGTTATGGAGCCTGATTAATTAAACAAAGATGTCTTGACAGCTACCAAATGTCCCAGAAATATTCTTAACCTCTGGATGTGGCATGCTGCAGAGTATAGGAAGCAGGTTTGGCATTATGTTAATTACCACTGCGTGGAATTGAAAATCTCATAATGACAGGTGGGGAAAGGAAAGGGTTCGGTGGGAATGAAAGACTCAGATTTATAATAAGCAGCAAAAGAGTTTTGATGGAAATCCAATCCATCTCTGCATCACATGGTTATATGAATCTGTACCTGTAGAACTGGGATATAAATCAAATCATTGTGTTTAAGATGAATGTGATTATGACCAATATACAAGTTCCAGATAGTTATCAGTCTAATTGATGGAAGCTTAAATTGAAACTTGTGCCATCTTACTGGGAAATACAAAGGCTTACTCCAGAGGAAGTAAAATAAAAGAATAGAGTCCCTGTTTTAGACTTTGGCTAGTTATTTAAAGAAATAGAGTAAGATTCCTTTCTTCTAAAGGTATAAAAGTAAAAAAAAAAAGGTCATGTTTGAACAACACACATTTTAATAAGTAAACATCACATATAATTAAAAATGCTGAATTATAATTTATGAAATCCATTGTTCTCTTAAGCCTGTTAAGAATTAAGAAATTTCCATTTGTGGTTGTCATGGAAACAAGAAAACTTCATGCTTTTTTCAATTCTGGCTGCTGGTATTACAATAATTGGGCCCTAGCACAGAATTTAATTTTCCAGCAGTCATCCATATACTTCATTTCATCATCACAGATTATAAGAATGTATATCAGGAAAAAATTCCTAAATCTCACGATGTAATGCAATTGAAGGATTTAAACACATTGCAATTCATTAATTGAATCTGTGCACCAGGAGTAGCTCTTCTATTGTAAAAGTAATAGGAGACAGAAAATAGAACATTGCATTAAAAATAATCATAAATTTCTAACCCCAGTTTCTGAAAATGTTTGGGAAAATAAATATGATTGGTCAAGTTCAATTTTTCAAGCATTCAGTCACTGAATGATTTTAAAGTTTTCTCATGTTAGCTACACTCCGTGAACCCAGATAAGTTTTATCCCACACTGTGGATAAGAGCTTGCTGTGGTATAGCCTCTAATTTCATATAGGATGAATCTAATTCAAGGTGGAATCCAGTAAGTGTCTGAAGGAAAAAGCAAAGAAAACCTTCCATAATAGCTACTGAAAATTAATACCATTTGTACAAAATGAACACTTCTCTAATTACATTAAAGGAAAAAATCAAGTTTTTATTGAAAGACAGTGGGACAGTATGTTGGAGAATACAGAACTGAAATAATGTTTTGGTGATCTGATGGGAAATAAACATGTATACATTGTTACAAAACAGCTATTATCTTTAAAATTGTACTTACATATATATATATATATATATATATATATATATATATATATTTTTTTTTTTTTTTTTTTTTTTTTTTCTTTTTCGTTTTTACCGGTACCAGGGATCGAACTCACGACTGCCTGCTTGCAAGGCAGGCACTTATTCTGCTGAGCTAAATCCCCAGCCCCATACTTACATATTTTAATCTACACATTTAGCAAGAGAATATACACTAAAATTACATGATAAGTACAAGAAGTTTGATTTTTATTTTATACTTAAACTGTCTCTGAATGTCATCACTTTTCAAATGGAGACATTGGTTTTCACAAAATGGAGTTTGCTGATAAAATCCTTGAATTCTCGTTTTATCTCTGTCATGATTTAGTGAAGTTCATTATCCTCCAATATTCACCTATATTCAAGAATAAAAAAATCATTTTATTTTTATTCCTGTTCCTCTCTTTCCACAGCACTAATTTGCTACAATCCCTGCCTTCCACATGGTACACTGGTGTGATCCTTGTTTGCTGAATTCAACTGATTAGCATTATTCATTTTACCAATAAGTTTATTGCAAGTAATATTATCTTCTTTAATTTTTACACTTTAAAACGCAATTTACATACTAATGTTCAGAAATATCTTCTTGATTTTGAAGAAAAGAGCATTTTTACATAAAAATCGTAGAATCTAGAAGGGCAAATAAATTATTATCCATACTGTGTGTTTTAGTTATATACTGCGTCTTCCTATCACTGCCAATTTATTGTATAAAAAGCTTTCTATAAGGTGTCTCTATTTATTTCCTTAAATCCTACATATGTTTAAAAGTGTAATGTGGAAGCATGGTAGCTTCATATTTCTGAAACAAAATAACAGAGATAAATAACCTAATTAAAAAAGGTTTATTTTATCTTGCAAGTTCTACTCTGTAACTGATCTGCACCATATCTTTTGGCCCATGGCAGGGTAAGAACACTTCAGTTTGGGAAGAAATGCAGGATAAAACTGCTCATTTCATGAGCATGTTGGCAAAGAAAAAGAGGAAGAATCTAGGATTCCACAGTCATCTTCAAATCACACTCTTACTAAGCTATGGACCTATCACTAAGACCCACTTCTTAATAGTAGTAATGTACTGAGGGTTACTCCTCTAACACATGGATTTTAGAAAGCTATTCATAGCAAAAGTAAAATGAACACATTCTGAAAGCTTCCTGACATTTTCCCTAAAATAAATTCCCTTCTGATCTCCAAAAGTACTTTATATGCATTTGTTCAGATGCATTCAGCCCCTGATTATTTTGTGAATTTCTTTTTCTATGATGACAAGAGTAATGTAAGTTTTGAAAATAAATCTTAATTAATTAAATTATTATAAAGCACAAAGATGAAAGAAAATACTGGTATGAATTATCTGTTGCACAGTTGTATTTATCTTTCCTATTATAATTACTTAAATATTACAACTGAAAAATATCTGTAAATTCAAATTCATGATGCAATACAGTAACTTTTTTATGCTTATTGTGCCAGTTAAAGCATAAAACCATAAATGTACAGTTTAAATATTGAACACCAAGCCATGTGAGCAAAGAACATTTTCACACCAAATCCACTATTTCTCTTTCTTGAACACGCCTGAAATACTCACTTTTCGGCAAATCTTTACATTTTTGCCTATCTAAATATATAACTGATGATGGATTTTTTCCATAATAAACAAATGGAGTCACAGAAAAGACATTCATTTTTTCCAGCTTCTTTTTTTATAATTTTAAAAATTACTCAGTTCTTTTTGTGGGTAATTGTAATTCATTTATCTTCATTGATGTGTATTCCATGGTAAGTATAGGACAAATTTACAGTTTTAATTTTTATATATGTTTTGAAATTCAGATAACTTAGCATACTTGTTGTGTGGAGTTGTGTTTTAAAGTGTTTATAATAATGGAATTATTAAATTAGATGTGCTTTGGTTAGAACACTATAAATCCACTATAAATTTTTTAGGAATATAAAACACAAATAATTTCACTGTTTTGTTATATATTTGCTGAAATATTTTTTTTCTATTTAAATGTAAGTATGTAAGCATGTACCAGTGACTTTTCATCCTTTCATAGAAATCTGAATCATTACAAGTTTTTGTTTTATGATAAATTTTGTTGAGAATATTTATATATACATAACTTTGCATATAAAAGTGCACATTTATACTTTGAAACTGCAAAAGCTTAATTACACTTAATATTACTGAATAATTATCACATTGTTCATTCACTATAATAATTTAAAGCTTCACTAATAGCATATGAGAGCAATGATTTCTCTATAGTTTCCAATATTTGGCTATAAAATACTTTTGAAATGTTTGCCTGTTAACAGTGCCATCATATTTTAATTAATTTTGAAAGTTTTGTAAACTAATTAGGTTGATAAGCCTTCTCAATTCAACATTTGAATTTCCTCATATGAAATACGTGTTTAATATTTTCTCTAATTTATTATTGGGTTGTTTGTCATTATTGGATTGATTTATAGAAGGTTTTAGATACTATATAAATTACACATTTCCTTTATATATCTTACAAATATTTTTCTTTTATAATCGTATGAGTTTCCTTTTTATTTAACATTGTATTTTTTGAATAGATGGTTTTAATGCTAGTGAAATTAGTTTTTTCAGATATTTTATGAAATATTCATTTAATATTGACTTAAATGTTTTTATATACTGAACATTTATGAAGATAATGTCTTATAATATATCGTAATACTTTATTATACAATTTGCTTTTCAGTTAACTTTTTTCTTTGTGTGTGTGTGTGTGTGTGTGTGTGAGTGTGTGTGTGTATGGTTTGCATACATGTAGTTATATTAAATTTGACAATCCAAAATTATCCCATAATAATTTATATAAAACTAGTATATCATAATAAAAATAAATAATTAAAATGTGAACAATAAAGGAAATAATTCAACTTGGAAGTTATTTTTCCATGTAAAATAACAGTAAAAAGAAATCAGTTACTAAATCTAAATATGTAGATATAACTCACTGATCAAACCAAGGAAAAAGAGCTTCTCTGAACTAGAATCTTTATCATATTTGCAGTGTTATTCCTGTGTTCTTATTTCCTTTATGTGCAAATGTGTTTGTGGGGTGGAAGATAAGCGGTTAAGTATAATAACTTTTAATAAAGTTATAACATTTGAAATAGAAATATAACCCAAAAATGCTATTGATGATTTGTAGATTTTTTACATAGACTGAATTCACAGTCCTATTCCTGATATAGCTACAAAAACTGACAAATTAAAAAAGCTTTTTGAAAATAGTCAAAATAAAAGTAGCTATTTTTATTAGAGTATTAATCAGAGGGCTTGCTTACTAAAATGAAAGCATGGGAAAATATTAACTGACAATATTTGTTCATTATGCATGGATATTATGCTCTAAGGTTAGATAAAATACTTTAGGGGAAAGACATGTTCAACCAACTGGAGATTATCCTATGCAAAGCTAAACCACAGAAAAGTAACAACAGTGCAAAAGCTTCTCCGATGCCCAAGGCCTTTTATGGATCTTATTTTTTGCCAAAACATATATTAACTTGTGGATCTTAATTCAATAATCTGTTGCATTAAAATGTGGTCAAATATGACCAAACCTCAAAGAACTCTAACATTAGTACATTTTCTCATTCAATTCAGTCCCATATTATAACTAATGAAACAGGATATAAAATGATATAATTAGCCAATCTTATTAGAATTTCTACCGTCTTTGCTCTTCTATGGAACAACGCTTCCAAGGAAGAAGATTTACATAATCAAGTAGATATATCTATCTGAAGATTAGAAGAGGGATCTGTTGTGTTCTTTGGTAACCTCTATAGATCATTGTCTGCCTGGATTGACCAGGTGGCAGAAGACTGCTAACTCTGAAGAGCTGGAACATCTTGAAGAGCTGGAACATTTGAAGATATTTAAGGCGAAACAAGGAAGCTCCTGAAGGAGCAATCAGATAGAAGTTAATAATCCAGGTAAATTTTCAGCATAGTTTGCTAAATTCTGCAGTCAGCAGAAAGCTATCTCTTTGCTATTCCTCAATATATTTGAGAGTTTGATTCAGTTCAAGCCTTTACTCATGTTTGATTCAGTTCAGGGCTTCACTTATGTCTTCACTTCTGTCCGGGGACCCCAACAAAGATATTCTCTGTCTCTTATGCTTTCATACAGCTATGTGTCAGGATTTGCTGACCTCAAACTGGCAGGTTCTGACTTGCATATATAAATACAAAAGTCATCAGCTCCCCAAAATGTTTCTAAACCAGAAATAAAATAATACCAGAAGATTAAGAATTGAATATTAAAATAGATACCATTGGTGCTTTAAAAAATATCAGTAGATTTTAAGATATTAGCTCACAATGGAGTTTCAAATGTGGAAAAAACATAGTGCAGCATAATAAATTCCATGAGAAATGAGCATCTCAAATTAATAGAGCATTTGATAAGAATCCCAGGAAAACCGAAGGACAGTGTGATGTCAGAATGAGAAATTTCAATGAGGCAGTGAGGCATTTGTCAAAAAGCAGTAGGTGTAAATGCAGGAGAGGGAAGCATCTGAGAAAAAAGGGGCGGACGCAGCATCAAAGGAAGCGTTTTTAACTGTTCTATATACCACCTTGATAATCAGACACACACCTTATAATAGATTCAGAGAAATACTATTCAGAGAACAAGGCCTGCTTGTTAGAAATATGCACAAACAAGGGAAAAGCATAATTGCATACCTTGTTGCACTCATTATAATTCTAATCACTTTCTTAAATTGGCAATTTATATTCCTTCAGACACTAAACCCAAAGTTTATTTAATTGAGGATGAGTCACTTATACAAAATGAATGTTCAAACAATTAAGATTAAAATTTAGGAAAATGATAACTAAAAGCAAACACTATGAGAACTTAATAATCTATTATATTTAGAACAGATATATGAGACCATCAACCTTATCTCCCTATCACTCCAGGAGAATGTGGCACCATTAATTACAGTCATACTATACTTCAAAGGAAGATGAGGCAGTCTATAGGTCTATCATAGTATTATATTTGTATTCTCTATGGTCATTGCATTTTTTTTGGGGGGGGTTGGTCGGTTGGTTCTGTTTACCGTGCAATCTATGAAAAAGTGGAATAATAAAAATTTCTCATTAAAATTGTATTTCTGTCTACTTTTCTCTGGGGTTAATAAAATACAGGATATTAACTGATGTTAGCATTTTCAAGTGTTACAAGCCTAATTACATATATTACTAGCTCTGTCATTTCTTAGGTGTTTGAACCAAATTATTTCTCAAAACTTCTCTGTGTTTTACACTTTCTGTTTACTGGAAAATTTTTAAAAACCTGCAGTAATTTTTGCTGAATAGATTAATTCCATTTATTTGTAAAATCATTAACTTAGTTCTATCGTACATACTATTGCCAATAGCATAATTAGTTAACATTGTTTCATTTAATTATATATCTTTATGATATTTACAATGGCTCTTGAGTTTGACCCTTTCTCTGTAGATTTTGACTCTTTGTAACACAAATTGGCAAAACACGTGTATTTTATTTTCTTTTGCCATATATGTTTTTCACAACCTTTTCAGTTTAATATCACCGAGGTTTTGCTTTACTTAGATGCTACGTGTTTGTGTATATGTGCATGTCACTCTTATTGTAATTTATTTTTAAAATAAACTACTGCTACGATATGTTTGGCTCTAGTTTACTTTGCTTTATAATTTTGATTAATATGCCTCCATCTGTTAAATTTTAATGATACATTGAATTTAGCTTTCAAATTTATGTATTATTATCCTTTTATTATCACTGAAAATAAAAGTAATGTTTTATCCTTGAGATATGTTATATGTAAAATAAATAAATTTGATATTTTTCTCCAAATTTTTTATGAGTGAAATTATACTTAAGATATAGAGTGGTGTAAGTTAGCATATTTTTCAGCCTCCTTGGGTCTCTATATATCCCATAATTTAAATCTGAATTTTTGTTGTAATATAATACTATAAATACTGTGTTAATGAATTTATATTATTACTCACACTTCTCAGAATAACACTAACCTTTGAACAAAAGCAATGCAGTACCTGTGCATTTCTCACAGAAATTAAAGCTACCTGTATAACAATTTAAACAGATCACCAATAATCCTTTAACAGGATCCTAGACACAGATTCCATTAGTAAGCATCTATTTGGAGTTCCAGTTACATATGTCCAGATTCTGTTTTGTGTAATCTGCTTGCACAGAAAGACTTAAATAGAATAGAAGCAACTCCTCATTACTACCTTTGCAATATTACTTTTTTGTATTTTTCTTTTCACATGGAAGTAGATGATAGTAAATTCCATACTGAACTCTAGCTTGAATGTCTATATGATGTGATAGTCAATTGTAGCAGATTTTATTTCAAAGATATTCTACTACTATACAACTCTGAATGCTTTACTTGTCTAAAGAAAAATATGTGAAAATATGTCAGAGCTATTATTAATGGTTAGAATTAATGCCATTGCAATTGGTAAAGTAACAATGCAGGAAAAGTTAAGTAAAATAATTTGACAGACTTTTAAGTAAGCAATTGACTGATACTGGCATTCAGAAATCATGGACACAAGTGACAAAACTGAATGAGGGAGCTAAACTTATATGATTTAAATCAGAACAAGCATTGAAAATACAGGAGAACTCAACAGAAATAAAAACAGATCTCAGAAAAAACTAGGACTGAGAATCAAATTATGTCTGATTAATGTTGTAATTCTTTTTTTTTTTTTTTTTTTTTTTGCCCAGAGAGCAAAAATATTAGTTTATCTCAAAGTTGAAAACAAAGGAACTTAAATCACATCACAAAAGGCAACTATTTTGAAAGACTAAAAATGTCACTTGGAAATGGGGGAGGCACACAGAAATGGGTCAGAACACAATGGAGAGAGAGGGAGGAGCTGTAAATACAGCAGCCTACTCGCCATATATTTCAGAGGAGCAGGCTCTTGCACACATGGGCTCTGTAATACCGGACAGTCTATTTGTTCACGATATTAAAGGGTATCTAGAATTAGCTACAGTAAGTGATCAGAAGTTGCCTGAAGAATGCGCACAGAAAGGCTGCGTGGGAAGATGACCTGTCATTCAGGAGGGTGGAGATGCTGGGCCTTCCTGTTGACCACTGTCTTGCAAAAAGTGCAGAAAGGGGAGGGGTGGCTTTAGTCATCTGCTGTCATTCCTTTCACTGGGTCTTTTTGTCTCATCTCATCCAGCTGTCTCTTCGTCTCTTCTTCCATCCTTCGAATGCCGTCCATAGTCAGATCAACCCACTTGTCCAGCCAACAGAACAGCTGCCTGTGGAAATTTGTAAACAGACGCCTCTCTTGCTTGTGTATAAAGTTCTCCACTTTACTCTGCAGGCCCCACCACTTGAACTTGACACTAACCAGTTTGTACGCACACATATATGGGCAGACTTTCTGATTTACAAGTTCTTGCTTCCAATTTGTCCCCAAAGGTCCTCGGCCTATTTTGACAGATTTAAATTTTGCTGGGTCTTCTTCTGCCTTGCAATCCTTGCTAAGTACTTGGCTTTGATCTGCAATGTCTGTATATATGGCTTCCACATGTTTCCATGTCTCAGGCTCCAGCTTATGCACATTCTCCTGGGTGCCAAGATCCGGTTTGTGCCAGGTCTCAATTTTAATCAGAAAGTCTTCCTTCATGTACTCATTTGTAATAACCGTTCTGCAGTAAGGGTAGGCATTCCATGCCTTCTCGGGTATATTTAGGGCTCCCTCTGGGGCCAGCATTCAGACAAATGTGGGTACTTTGTTCTGCAAGTGGTAGATCTTGTGTGTGTACTGGCCCTTCTCTCCATCCTTCACCAAGACCTCCACACCTTCACCACCACCAGTTTCATTTTTACTGGCCTCAGCCACAGAATACAGCTGCCCTAGTTGATACTCATCTACAGACACAGGCAGGATGACTCGATACTCCTTGAGCAGCACCATGTCGCTCTGCGTCTCCGCGGCTGCCCACTGCTTGCCCGGCCTCTGGCCCGCTTCCTGGCGGCCGCTCTTCCCCTGGCCCAGCCGGGCTGCCTGTGCACCTTCCTCGTGGTCTGCTCTGTCCCTGCTGCTCTCGCTGTGGCAGCAGCGCCGACTGCTCAGTGTTGTAATTCTCTGAAGAATTAAGACATAACTTGCGTTCTAAAATTGGCAGTGGGTGTAAACTACAGATGCTGAGGTTTTGGTAGTTCAGGAAAGTGACCTTCAAGGATTACTTGAAGTTAAAGAGCTATTTTATGAGAATCTGATGATTCCATGATGCTTTGTTTTCTTCTGCAGTGACCGGCGCAGCCCCCCAATGAGACAGAGGACGCTCTTGTGGGTAACAGGTAACTGCCGACTTTATTGTTTCGGGTTCTGGCTTATATATCTGACTGTGGCCAATCAGGCTGCCACGAGGGCTGCCACGAGGAGGCAGGGCTGGAATGGGACTCGGGCTCTGGCTAATATACCCAGCTGTGGTCAATCAGGTGTTGCCACAGAGTCAGCATGGGGCAAATACGAAGTGAGCACGGGGTGGCTAATTTGGAGAGGGACGTAGTGCATTGCGGAAGCTGGCTTAGTGGTCCTTAGTCCCGGGTGGGGTATGGTATGTTGAGCGCCTGCGCCCAACATCTCCCCCTTTCTTTATGACTGACGCAGGGTCTCCAGGGGTCAGCGCCCCTCGTGAGGTGTCATGCAGCCGTCATGACAGTGCCTCACTACTCATTGGTGCTCTTTTGGAGGGGGTGGGAAATCTGTTTTATGAGCCCAACCTGCATGCTCGCCGAAATGGGGACCCGGGTGTCTCTTGGCCAAGGATGACACCCCTTGCGATGCTTTGCTCCACACCTGCGTCACAGCATGGCGAGCCATGCTGCTGGGCTTTGACCAGATTCTACGTCCAGCAATGCTTATTTGATAATTACTTTGTCCCTATTCCTTTGTCTGTGAATCCGACAGAGCAGAAGTAGACTGCCGAACGGGGCAAGTGTAGCCATGGTAGCCAGAGCCCCTATTCCTGCCCATTCCTTTATGAAAGAGAAAACTTTATGGATCACAGGAAACTCATCTGGGTCCGCCATAACTGGAATCGGTAGGAACTGGGGTACCTGCATAACGACAGCTGAAAGTGTACTGTTATTCCAACATTGTAACACATAACAGGTTGTGGTGGAGCAATTTAGAAAAATCATAAGACCTTTTAAGACTTGTAGGTGGAGGGTGTGAAGGAATCGTTGCTCCTCACCCCTGAAACATTGCTATGAAAAACACGGACTGGGGATAAGCCTGCCACAAGAATGCTTCATTCCCTTTTCTAAGACAAATATGGTTGTCCCTCCTAACAAACCCAAAGAAACCATACAACAATTTTCATCTGTCTCTAATTAGGCCACCATCCATCCAACCAGATGAGGTTTATTCACTATTCTAACCACAAAAGCTTCCAAGCATCCACCTCATCACAAGAGCTCTCACAGGTGACTCTAGCAACAGCTGCAGTGACTGAGGCAATGAATCTTCGTTTCCAACTCAGTTGCAAGGACAAACTGCAGGTTCCATGCTATTGTCGAGTGCCACAGCAGCTTTCTAAGATTAAAGCGTTAATTCAGAAGAAATCAGATTTTCCTGTGGAATTTAAATAGTCTTTAGTCTTAAGCAGGGAAGGACAATCAGCT
Source organism: Cavia porcellus (assembly GCF_034190915.1). Classification (NCBI taxonomy): domain Eukaryota; kingdom Metazoa; phylum Chordata; class Mammalia; order Rodentia; family Caviidae; genus Cavia; species Cavia porcellus. The sequence goes on from NW_026947501.1 coordinate 34,902,518, forward strand.
GGCTTCAGGCACTTTCTGCCTGGACAGGTGTTTCTCTGTAACAGGAGATTTTAGAATTCTGAGGGAAGGAAAAGTCAGAAATTGCCCCTAGTTGATCCCCAAGCTTGCTCTTAACATAACCTATGTGTTTCTTGTGAAGAAAACTTCAGAGTGGGATTACTCCCTGAGCCATTGTAGCTAGAGCTCGGGATCCTGTTGGCGGGAACCAGGCCCTCCACGGTAACCATGAGGGTGGTAATATCCATGGAGTAATTTTCAGTCCCTTTTCTCTCAGTAAGTCGCTCAAAGCAATTAACAGCGGCTGACTAGCAGTGTTACCCATCTTAAGATAGATTTTTCTTTCTTTTTTTTTTTTTTTTCTTTTTTGGGGACCGCTTAATCCCCGAGCCCCTTCACGGCGCCCCCAAAACCGGCTTCTTTACGGCCCGGGAACTCTCTTTACAAGTTCCTCAATCCCGCCTTTTTATGGCTCCCAGAACTCTCTTTACGAGCTCCTCAATCCCTTGTGACGCATCCCCCCAAGGTTGCCCGATAGCCCCCGCCATCCGGCTCGGCAGCACCCGCTGCCTGTTGCATAGCACCAGCTACCAACATTGAGCAATTTAACCTGTCAGCCCCCGCCCGCTGCGTAGCCCCCGCTATCAGCGCTTGACGGTTTTACCTGTTGACGGTCTGTTCCATCAGAGAGAGAGAGGTTCCCCTTACAGGCCACCAGTTGACCGGCGCAGCCCCCAATGAGACTGAGGATGCTCTTGTGGGTAACAGGTAACTGCCGACTTTTTGTTTCGGGTTCTGGCTTATATATCTGACTGTGGCCAATCAGGCTGCCACGAGGAGGCAGGGCTGGAATGGGATGCGGGCTGGCTCTGGCTAATATACCCAGCTGTGGCCAATCAGGGGTTGCCACAGAGTCAGCACGGGGCAAATACGAAGTGAGCACGGGGTGGCTAATTTGGAGAGGGACGTAGTGCATTGCGGAAGCTGGCGTGGTCCTTAGTCCCGGGTGGGGTATGGTATGTTGAGCGCCTGCGCCCAACACTGCAGGATATAAGCAACTGTTAAGAAAGTTGAAGACTGGCATGTGCATATAGTATATGGTATATATTATATGATATATACTATATTATATTACATATATAATATTATTATTGAGTGATAGTAGTGGAAATCTAAGCAATGTCCATCACTCACCAAGGTTTTTAGACTCTTGAATTGTTTCAGTTTTGAGCAATTTTACTATACTGCATATTACAGGTGTCAAAAATATAAAATAATTATGATATAGACATGCAAATAATTTCAAGTGAGGAGTCTATATTTCAGTATGAAATTTTACCTTGTCATTACATTTGATCCTAACACACACACACACACACACACACACACACATATATATATATATATATATATATATATATATATATAAGGAGTATCCTTTGAATTTGTACTGGTGTCTTACTGTTTATCTCATCAATAATGTGTTAAATCCTGAATGCATGCTCACTTTGCATCAATATAAACATCATGATTTATTACTTATTAATTCATTTATGGATTGATTGATGTTCAGTACCTAGGATTCATCCCAGGACTTCACATACGCTACACATGTACTGTACCCCTTACATACATACCCAGCCCACTGTAACATTTTCTACATTGCAAAGGATTTGCCAACTTCAATTTGAATTCCTTTTGCCACAACCTCCTAGGTAGCAGGGACTACGTGTCTAGGTCATGATTTTACTTTTTGACAACTATCTCAAGCTATTTTCCCCATTCTCTCCTTTGAAGTCTGCAACTCACTGGAAAGAAGTGGTATTGCATGCATTTCCTCTGAGCCAGAAGACCAGAAATTCACAAGCTACGAGTGTTACATATTTGCAAGAATGAAATATGAGCAGGCACAATTTTTTTTTTTTTCAGTTAAGAAAGAGAAAATATAAATGTAAAAACAGGAATCTGATGGGTGTTCTTGAGATAATTTCATCAAAGCAGTATTGGTTACACTTCCAAAAGATCACCCCCACCAAACAAGAAAGAAAGAAAGAAAGAAAGAAAGAAAGAAAGAAAGAAAGAAAGAAAGAAAAAGTTAAGACTATAGGTTATTCCCCAAATTATCACTGGAGGATGAAAATCATGAAATTATAAAAGGTAACCTGAGGTTAAAAAACTATCATTTTTCTTCACCAGTGAATTCCTTCTCCCATTTATGTCCCATTACGTCCCATTTATGTGCCTGGTTCCTTAAAATACAGAAGCTATAAGACCAAATTCCTATTCCAATTCTATGACTATTTCTTGAAATAGTAATACACTGTTATAAAAAATGAATAAAATAGAACAAAATTAATTGCATAATAGCTTTTACTCATTTTTCCCAGAAGTCTACCTTGCCTGTCTAGAGCAGGATTGATTATTTTATGGAAATTGAAGCAAAAATCAAAATATTTTCTTATTCATTCTATTATGTGAATATGAAATATATTTTTCTGTCTCACTATTTGTTGAATGAATAACTGAGGGGAAATATTTTATAACAATTATTTTTTTAATGAGAGCAGTTCTTAGGGAAGTACAGAAAGATACGTTATGAACAAAAACTAGTTAAGCCTAAGGAACCTTTTCATATACTTTAATAATATTATCAAAGGCTTGCTCGTTTTCAGTTCAAAATATGAATATAATACATTTTATACACTGGTGATTTCTTATGTGTCATGTTAAGAATTACAGTGAGAAATTAATGCATGAATAAATCAAATGAAATAAATAAAAATGTTAAAATAGTGACTAAAAGCATATAGTTTCATTTAAATTCAAGAAAGTTTACATTTCAGTATAAGATAGCTAATCATGTTTACTATTCATTAACAAAAGCTTTTAAAAGAATTTTCACATTTGATGTTAAACTTTGATAGAATCCAGGTGCTTCCCCAAGGTAATGCCAGCAGTATATGTTCAAAGAGAAAAAGTAAGAAAAGTGAAACTGTGAAATTAAAAACAAATCTTACTTATAGTGCAATTAGTGGGAGGGGCTAAGTAAGGAAATTCAAGCAATTAATTATAGTCTCAAATTAGGCAGATCGAATTTGCGAATTCAGGAAAATTGCATCTGTAATTAATTTCCATTATGCCAATGAAACATTATACAATAACTTCTTACAAAACTGAAGTTTTAAATTACATTTTTTACTGATATATATATATATATATATATATATATATATATATATATATGCCTGATGTGTGTGTGTGTGTGTGTGTGTAGTTCAGAGTTCCAGTTTCTGGGTCATACAGAGGTTGAAATCTTGGCTTTACCACAGTCTGAATCTGATATTTTCCCAGCTATTTGAACATTCAGAAGTATCATTTTATTTCTGCTCAGATGTAGGCTAAGCATTTTAGAAAAGCTTTTGTTTTCTTTTTAACTTCTTAATTTAAATGCCATAAGAATACACTCCAAAAATTGTTCCAAAAAAGAGTCTCCCAATTCAGCTGTAAAAGTTAAGCAAAAGTTTGTTTTTAGTTTAACTTAGTTTTGAAAGTGTCTAGTATGTGTTTTTTGAAGAAGTTCCCTTTCAGGTTCCTTAGACAGACCCTATCACAGAGACCAATCAGTGTGCATGCTGCCTTAAATAAACATTTAAGTGTGATCTGAGTATGACTTGTGTCTCTAACAACAGCTCCCTAAAAATATGTGCATAGCGGTGATGATCTTGATAAAATCCTTTGATTAATCATTGGCAAGATAAGATGTGCAAATTTTAAAATATATTTTGAGCTAGTCTAGGTAGTGTACACCTGTAATCTAGAATTTGAGAAGTCAAGGCAGGAGAATGACAAGGTTCAGGGCAGTGGGCATTATAACAAGACCTCTATCAAGGAATCAAAAAATGAAATAAAACCTTGATTTTATTTTTATTTTTTTTGTTTTTGTGTAATGATTGTAGTATTTTTCATACCTGGCATGGAATCTTAATTCTTTTCTTTATTGGAAGGATGGTCTCATTCATTTTCTTAAACTTCGATGAACCTTAATTTTCTCATCTGAGTACTGGCTAATGGAATTTTCTTCTCTATCTTCCACAATCTGACTGTGATTCAATAAAATAATTAACACAAAATTCTTCTAAATTTAAACCACTATTCTTATGCATTCATAAAGAGAGTGAGTGAGGTTATTTTGAACACATGAATAGAATGTTTGGCTTACGCATAAATTCAAATAGTACAGAGTAAATGAAACCTGCTGGAATTCTGCATTCTCAGTGAAGAGCATTAATGTGTAAAATCATTACTTTTTCCTTTTATAAAAATGATTTATTGTTGAGCACAACTTTAAATAATATATGTGCCGATTATACATGCTATAGGGTAAGCTCTGAATTTTTAATCTCTTTCTGAAGGACAACCACACACAGATATTTATATCATCATTAATAATATAATATCCTCAAGGAAATATTTTCTAGAACTAAAAGAATTGTGTGAGGAAAAGAGAAAAACATGACTTCAGTGGATTATATAGCTACCTGTCTTCCATATAAGAAAATATTTCAGTGATATTTCAGTACAAATCTCCATATTATACCTTGTGTGTGGTGGTGGTGAGTTAATTTTTAGGAAAAATATAGTAATTTATGAAAAATGTTAAAGGAATTATTAGAAATATTTGTTGTACCAGGTAGTAAAATAATTTAGAATCACAAGAACTGTGTTGCTGTTACAAGAATAAACAAATTTGTGGAACGTAGAAGAACAAACAATAAAACTTTAGTGTACATGTATATGGCTAATTATATAATGTCAGAAACATTAATTAATTTTTTACATATACAAAAACATATTTTTATATCAGAACAATATTCAACATAAACTCTAAAACACAGATATAAAGTTAAGATAAAAATAAGAAACATGTAAAAACTATATATAATGCTAATATAACAAAATAAAGATTAGATTAGTATTATGTAAAAATGTAACCACCTCACTTTAGAGTGTTGTAATAAGGGTTTACAAAGGCAAAGATTTAATACAGGACACACAATGTACAGGATTATTTGATAATATTCATCCAAAGTTTCAAATTCAACAGTGTGGAGATGTATTCATGCACAAGAGACCCAAAGAATCCAACTGAGGGCCGAAGTCCCACTGCAATGTCCTCTAGAAGTCCAGCTATAGACCTAGAGCCCCTGACAATATCTTCTACAGGTCAAACTGGAAACCTAGAGCTGACAACAATGTCTCATACAAGTCTGTATCAAGCATCTGCACCAGGAAGAACCAGAGGACAGCAGTGGAAGCTACAAAGTACGCACCATTGGGATAAAGGGTCTGTCCAGTAGGCTGAGGGCTCTTCCCTGGAGCAAGGAGGCAGTGATGCTCAAGGCAAGGACCAGAGCTCCTCCTAAAAGAACATCAGCCATCCCCATGGACAGTGAGGACCCAAGGTCCTCCGGTGATGAAGACAACTGAGTTCATATCAAGAAAGTCAGCAAGACAAATTTTTCTGGAGAACCTATAGCGCATGGTCTTCCCATCCCGGTCTCCTTTTATGAGTTTGGTAACAATCCTTAGGTATGCCTCCCTGCCCTAATACTATACTGATTCAGTTCCACTGGGTGTTTCAAATTTGCCTTTTTCATCCACCATGCAGAACAATGAAAAATATTTTAAAAACTAGTAAAATGTAGTTGTTCTTCTATGACTGACTTATTTTACTTAACCAGCATATGTTCATCATGTCAGAAAATGCAGATTTTCCCCCTAAGGTAGTGTGCATGTGCTTAATTTTAATCTGTTCATCCATCAATTTTCAGGTATTATCATATATTCACTCTTGTGAATCATGCTGTAATAAATACGGTAAAGTTCTTTTGGAAAATAAGAAAAATTGAATTCCCACTCCTATATAGTTTTGTTTTTTTAAAAAAGAAAATGTTACACTATTTTTCATAGCACCTGCAACATTTTACGTTCTAAACAGTATTGCAATTCTCCATCTCCTTCCTGTACTAATCAGCTTTTCCTCACTGAGACATATTATTCCAGCCAGTACCCACAGATTAAAGGAGAAGTGGATCCATTTGGCTTATGGTTTCTGGAGAGCCATCCATGGTTAAGGAAGCTCTGAAGAACACTCTGGTAGAAAGACGTGGCAGAGTGAAATTATTTAGGTCACAGTGGCTGAACAGGAGAGAAAGGAAACTGCCAGAGAAACAGGAGCCAAGACAAGACACAGTACTCAAGGTAAGGTACTCATGATCCACATGTACACAGTTAAAAACATGTTTTAATAACCCTCCATGTGTCTTTTAAAACTCGTTGACAATTAAACTTAATCATTACACTTGCCAGTACTTCTCATCTTTATTTATTTTGTTAAATGATGAGGTGATACCTTGGTATGGTTTTGATTTATATCCCTCTGATAATCATTGCTGTACATTATTATAGAGAAGTTGCCATTTTCTGTGTCTTTATTAGAGAAATGTCTGTTGTATTTTTATCCTTTGCACACTTTTCATCAGATTATTGTTTTGTTTATATTCCTTTGGTCCTTTTTGCTATACACTTTTTTTTTTGTTATTTTTCCATATATTCTAGCATTCTGCAAAATGGCCCAAGTTAGTGTTATATCAGTACAAAAACACTTTAATAATGGAGGAGGGCAGGAAAATATATGATAAAAAATGACTGCTAAACAACATCCTATTTTTGAAGGTTGAATTGGCTGCTTGTTGACCTAATCATCTATTTTTGGAGGAGAATATCAATAGAATCTTTGGTTTAGAAAATTATGTTAGTATGATCTTTCAGGGAAATATATAATTTGGAAATATGTATATGTGTGTACTATACATGTATGTATATATAAAATGGATAATTTACAATTGATTATTCTAAGGGTTTCACACTTAATCAGAGATAAATACCCATGTTATATGTCTTTATTAACATTTATATTTATCTTATACAACAATAAAAAGAATTATAAATTTAATGTATAATCATATGTACAGGGCTGGAGATTTAGCTCAACAGTATAAGTGCCTACCTGATAAGCACAAAGTCATAAGTTCAGTCCCTAGGACAAAAACAAACAAACAAAAAAAAAACCCACCACATGTATACTTTTGTTACAACATGTAAGAGATAAAATAAAAATTATATCTATGTATTAATTATGAAATAATAATGCTAATGGAGATGGCAATAAGCAAAGTTTGAGCTTCGTATTTTATATTTATCAGAGAAAATTCACTTGGATTGAATGAATGGGATTATAATTTATATACAAGTAGCACTTTTAGTGAAACTTGGTATGAGGTGTTACTGTAGATTGTCTATAAAGCAACCATAGGAAATGAACTGTATCAGTGTCTATTATACAGGTTGTTAATGGGACTATTTAACTAGAGATCCAATAATGTTTTTATTAACCTCTTGATATATAGAAATTTTGTCATATGATAATTAAAACCTTTAATGTATACAGAATTTTTAATGACACATGCATTATTGATAGAAAAGCATCCTAGGCAAAACAAAAATCAGCTGATGAAAATTCTGATTCAGATTCGTGTGTCTGAAATTCATTACCATAGCAACAAATGAACCTGACTTGTCCAATGTTGGGTTGTAGTCTTAGAAATATTTACAACTGCAACATTTTCCTTTGCCAAATGAGGCTAGTGGCAATCATTATGACATAATTCATATGGCTCTAGTACTGTAACGATAGAAAGTGGACGAATTAATTACCTATTGTTCTCACTGAAAATCTTGCAAGGCAACCAGTGTTAATGATCTTACCCCCACTTTGCAGATAAAGTAAATGAGGCTTAAAGTAAAACGAAATCTCATATCGCACTGATAATAAATGGCTAAAAATGGCATCTCCCTTCTATCTTTAATCACACAGTATTTTTGAAGATAAATTTATAATTTACACATGTTCTAGTGTGTGAAACAAATAAATTTAATACATATATTAAATATATTACATTTAATAAAAGGTGTTTTACTGTGTATGTGTATGTCTGTGTTGTGTTATCATAAAGTTTAAGATAGCTTAACTCAGATATCTATAAATTTTAATGAACTTGCATGACATTTGTGAATGATGGTGATTGGTGGGATGCAGTAGCAAAGCATGATCAAATGAAGGATGAATGTCACCCTATAAAATAATTTGATTCTCTTAGTCTTTGAATCAAATCAAGTTATGTTTTTCTCTAAGCAGAGTAGGTTCTGTAGTAACCAACTATTCCCACACATTGTACATGATGATTCAAGTAAGTTTAGTTTATACATTGCCATTAGGACTTGATTTCCAACCTTTTGTTGTTTTAATAAGAAGCAGTCTGCTGATTTGGCCTTTTCTTTATGATGTGGTTCTGGAGTACACCCCATCCCACCCCACCTGCAAGCCACTCCCACCACCACCACTAAATACAAGTCATTCTGTCTGAAGAATCTAGAATCATCCTACATCTGTTCATGCCAATAAGTTTCCATATTGGTAGATCGTCTTTCTACATAATTACTTCATGCCATACTGGGTACAAGCTACACTATGCCATATTCTATTTTACTGAAATAGAAATTTTAACCAGGATATCTACATACATAACAAATGTGTCAAAGGGGTTATGTAGATCAACATGTCTTAGAACATTTAATGTACTGAATATGTAGAATGATAAGTTCAACATTTGATCTACCTTTCTCCTGATTGTTTAGTAATTTGCAAGCCAAACGGATACAATTATGTTTTCTAGGCTCCTTTATAGGTGAGGCTCCCATAGGCCTTTAAGAACCACCCATCATATATTCACTTTATAGGAACTTAGAATTTAAGTTAATGAATAGATATAAAGTATTGTAACAATATTTCCTTTGTGAGTAGAGATTTAGTAGTAAAGTCCTATGAGTGAATTCTCATCCTAGATTTTTACTGGTTGTAGCTATAGTTATCTGCCTCTCTATGAGGCTTTGGAAGTGTGAATCATTGGTTCCTATGGTAATTAAGTTATATAAGATGGAGCAGTTTCCTTTTAAATAAGATCTGTAAATTTATTCCTTAGAGTGTTACCTGGATTCAGGTCCTTCAGTCCTTAAAATTTTGTATAAATATCTAATTCCCAAAAGATTTCTGTTAGGTGTTACCAAAATAATATTATATTATATAGCAAATAACTAAAGAACCTTAAAAGCATTTAGCACTTAATTTTCAGTTTTATCGGTCAGCCAATTGTCTGCTGATTTGGTCTGGAATCTTCTATAGATAATTCCCATCCTCTTTGGAGCAGCTATGTAGCTAATCAGTATTCTTTTCCTGATAGTGTTGGACAAGGGAAAGGTAAAGTCCAACCATGCAAATATAATTCAAAGTAGTGTTATATCTGCTAACATCCAATTGACTAATGGGAATCACATTGTGAGATCAGGGTGGCAAAGTGGAAGGAAGTAAGTACCATGGCAGTAAGTACCATGGCAGAGAGTGACACAGCATAATCCCTTCATAAGCAAGAGTGCAAAACTGAGACCACTCTCCAATTCATCTTGCTATACAGATTTATGGATTAGACTAGGTAAAGTCATCCAACCATCTTGAAGAAAATATCAAGTAATAAAGACTATTTTATGACCTTTTTCTGTAATTTCAATCTATATTTAGAACTCTATAAATTACTATTTTTGCCAGTTTACAGGCAAGGTAACAAGAGATTAAAAGATATGAGTGAATCTAATACTGATAACACAGAAAATAGGTTTGGTGACATGTTTTCACAGAAAACATTTATGAGACCAAACTCAGCCAGTATTATGGTTTATGTCAGATGCCCTCTTCCTCCCCAAGTCTCATGCAATCATGGACACAGCCAAATCTATCATTTGTGATTGGTCCATTGTCTACAACTCCAATTGGTGGTGTGAGTGCTGCACCAGTCCAGGGGTGGAGCCAGCATATAGTGTAATGGCAGAAATATGGCATTTTCCTTTTTTGCTCTTCCTGCTTGCTATTCGTGGTGGTCATGAACCACTGGCACTCAGTCATGTCATTTTGCTAGGAGTCAACTGAGTGTGGACTGAAACCTCCAACCTGGAATAAATAAACCTTTCCTTTCCTAACTTTAGGAATCAGGTATTTTGTTTCAACAACCAGAGATAAAAGTAACTAAGACTGCCAGAGATCTTGGGTAAGAACTGGTAAACAGGCTGGCTGCACATGCTCCTTGAATGATGAGTTTACATGTTAACCCTTTAAAATATCAAAATATTAGACAGCAAATTTATTGTTTTTTAGCCCTAACTCCATCTGAAACTGTTTCCAACTTTTGATGGAAAGCTACCTGATTCCACACAGTCAGAAGCATACTTATTAAGACAAGTTAAATGAATAGTAAAATATCAAAGAGCATTTAAATATCAATATTTATGCATTTTAGAGGCTGTCCTCATTGACACAATTTCCTGTCATAGGGTGAGGGGTTGAGTCACAGGGGAACAGCAATCACTAGGGCAAAAATTGGTGTTGCCTTTCAAAAGGGCATGAGCTAAGTAGCAGGAAAGCGGAATTAACATCACAGAGATATGCTCTTATAAAGAAATAGCAAGAATGTGTTTTTGTACTTAGAAGTACAAATATATGACATCCATTACTGTTTGCCTCTGTCTTATCTTTCTTTGAAGCCTTTTCCTTTCCGAATTTTAAAAGACGTTACATAGAATGATAAAGGATTTAAATCTCTAAAGATTCTAATCCTCTTTCTCTAAAGTTACTTCTGACAAATCATTCTATTGAAATCCTGAAAATATTTATCTAAATATTGACTCCCTGAATTTGTTAAATCATTAAGAATATTTAAGTGTGATTTTATGTTCTGATGATGGGTTATTAAGTATGCATGGATATATATATATATATATATATATATATATATACTATTAATTATAGATTCATAAGCATATTCCTATATAATCTTTTTATACTTTTGTTTCTGTGTCCATTGTCCATAATATTTCCATGTGTCTTCAAAAGAATAAATAAATAGTACATCACATGCCTCTATATTGTATTAGAATGTAGGCCATTATATGTTTTCTTACTATAATGCTATTTTTGGCTTTCTAATCTACAAGTCAAGTTGATAGATTCCTTTATCATCACTATATTTCTGGTGTTTTCATTTTTGGGACTTAAGAATGTTATGCATAATTTACAAACAGAATTCAATAGTATTGCTTTCCTGAAAATAACTAAAATAACATCATTTTGTAAATCTCAAAAATTAAGGCTTAGAATTCAAATGAAAAAGTAAAGTAGAAAGACAGACATTCTTAAAATTCTTGGGTATTATTTTGTTCACAAAAAATCTCAATGTCAATTATTGCCTTTTGTCTATAATTTAAAAATTCAGCCACATATCAAAAAATTATCATATCATTTGTAACATTTTATTAACTATCAGCATTTTTCTTACAATGATATTATTAAGGAGATTATTCAAAATTATTATCATATCATTAATAATAGTTATGACATTATATTATATGATTACAAATAATAATTATTATATCATTATTACTCATAATTTTGTAAGTATTGTTTCTAAGTCTTTTAAATCTTCTTACACCCTTGACCTGCTGAATAGTACTATGAGGAAAAGAAACAGCTTTAAAGAAGGAACTATCAGAGTTTCACTGACCATTTAACTCTGCGCGTGTGTATGTGTGTGTGTGTCTATGTGTGTGTGTGTGTCTGTGTGTGTGTTTGTGTGTGTGTGTGTGTGTGTGTGTGTGTGTGTGGTTTGTGCTCAACCATTTAATTTCTAGTCCAGATGTATGTCCCTTCCAATAAGACCTGTAACCATCAAGTCATCTTTGAATGATGCAGTTCTCCCTCTGCTCTTCAATGTCCAAGGCCAACTAAAGAATCAAGGGTTCTTAGGTATTAGGGATTTGCTCTTTCTGACCACTCTTTATATTCAAGATCAGACCCTCATATTTTATTTGAACAAACTGTCTTCTCCGTGACAACTTACACAAAGACTCACGTTTTTTTTGTTGTTGTTGTTGTTGTTGTTGTTGTTTGTGTGTGTGATTTAATTTAAATATAGAATATATATCAGGAAAAGCAATACAAATTAAAATGAAATTATAGCTAGTATATGGCTAGAAGCTGAATAACAAGTGATAACATTATTAATAACTTCTACTATTTATACAATGTGTATTCTGTGCCAGTATCAGGCTCACAACACTGTCTTTTATAGTTATCATAATCAGCCTCCAAAATAACCCATATTTTCCAACTTCACAGATTAGAAAATGGGGGCTTAGTAGGTACGTGACAGATAACTAATGTATCAGAGAAAACGTATAAGATCCTTACCTAAAAAACATTCTTAGCTTGGGTATTAGTATGTCTAGGTTGCAATCCTTCAAGTGCAACTATGGAGGCTTTATAATTGTTCCTAACCTTGGTCTTTCTCTCGTACCCTGATACTTCCCTTGAACACCAATTGTTGAAGCTGGAACCCAAACATGATATGTCAGTATGCATTACATACATACATACATACTATGTCTATTTTCCTAAGGGCAGGAGGAAGAATTCAACAGTTTTCTTACAACAACACTTTTAGAAGGAGTGTTATTTCTCCTCAGGTTTTAATTATCCACAGTTTTTATAAGGCAAACCTAAGGGAAAGAATTAATAAATGGAAAGAGGTTACAATTTGTCTAATTAAAATCCCTCTCTGGTACTAAGAAAGCTTTATTGCAAACATCTATGGCCATTAGATCACTGTGTAAGCAATCCACTAACTGAACTAATAAAGTGTATTTTATCCTGTCAGCTCAGCTTTGGAGCAGGGGCAGGATATCCTACTCAGATTCCACCATGATTTAATAAAAATGCAAGTCCTGTTCTCTAAGAACATAACTAAGCAGAGAGTGAACTTTCTCTTTTCCTGCTGGGATCTTGGATTGCAAATCAGTTTTCTCTGCCTGAAAGCAATCACCTAAGCTTGTGGTTATGTGAGACTAGGGTAAAAGGAAAAAGACATAAAAATTAATGAGCCTACCTGATTCTTGGGCTTTTCAGACCATAATTCTGGGCATATGAGACTTGAAGTCTTACTCGAGATTGGCTCAGGTGGGTAGAGACTGAAATGTGCACCAGTGGTTTTAATAGTTTTTCCATAGTAGACTACTCTTATAAAATATATCTCTATCTTCCTGCAATTTTGAAACAAAATTTGATGATAACAAAACAAATTTTACCATGAACAGAATTCATATTATGGAATGCTAAGTATTTTTAATGTGTGTAAGAGAAATCTTCCCAAACTAGCCCAGGCAATAATATTGGCTTGTGCAACTAGAAACTTCCAATTTAGGATGAATGTAAGATATAATGCAGAGATGATACAAGACTTGAAATTGTACCAGTCCTCTCCCTCCCCACCACCTCCTCCACCTGCTCTTCTCTCATCACTTGCTTGTTCTTATCTCTAACTTGAGCTGTTTGCTTTGCGAGGATGGTGGCTGTATCACCCTGTGGCAATTAGGCGCTAGCGGGTTTAGTCTTTCCTAGTAGTCCTTTTGAATAATGCTGAAGATTCTTTTCAAAAGGCTACACCTACATCAACGTGGACCAATGCCCTAAAACAGTTGCGGGACTGTTTTCTGAAGTCAAACACCATGCTTCCCAGAGAGTAGATCAGGCATGGCATGTAGTGTTAATGTTAGTTGCATGGACTCCTGAAGAAAAGCAATTTGGAATGGATGACTAATGTCAAAAATATCCATCTATCACCAGAATGTGGAAGTCAAAGTGATTTTGAAATTAAGCATCTGCATAATTTTCTGTCAGACTTTCTGTTTTTGTCATTGTATTAATTGCCATTCTTTTTCCCTGTAATAAGCAAAGTCTTTGAGTTATTTGTATTTCTGAAAATCAAGAGTAATAAGTGTCACATTTAATGTTGATTGTAGTATTTTTAAACCTCAAAATAGAATTTTAAGTAGATAATTTCTTATGTGCATACAAAGTATTTACAGACGTAGAATACATATGTGTTTCTAATGCAATTAGCCACTCGATGATCCAAAATGCACTTTTATATATTCAGATACCGAAACTCCTTCTCCTGATATTCTCATATATTATGAATGTGAGAAAAAGCTACAAAAATTGCTGCAAGTCTCACGAAAAACGTCTCTGTTAGTATTTCTGCAGATAATATGGTCCCTCTATTACTAACTGCTAAGTTAGGTAGAAACTAACAATCAGAGAGAGATTGTTCCCTTGATTATAGTTTGACCCATATTCAACCCATGTTGTGATTTTGCTATGCAAACGCTCAGTAGCCACCAACTTTAGATTCCTTCTGAAATTTCTGGAGTTATTCTTCTGCTTATTTCCAATAAAACATTGGCAACATCCTCCTTCGATTCACAACATTATTCCTCAGTGTTTTGAGGCCATGAATTCTTCCCATCTGACACCTAACAATTTGGAAGTTATTTTACCCTAACATCTCACATAATAGAACCTCCTTGATCTTTCTTTCACTCGGTCAGAAGCCATATCCCAATATTCTTCCATTCAGGAACAGTTTTAGCAGTTTAATACTAGAGTCACTTAAAAAAGACATGGTTTACACTTTGCAAGAATACTGAAAACCCAAACAAACTATGGCTGATACGCATGTTGATGAACTTTATACATCACTTATATTTGATTCAACATAAAAGTGAGGGAAAATTTTTGATATTGATAATTTCTGAATCTGTTTTTCATCTATTCCTGGAAGGCATTGTGTAGCTTTAGTAGTAAGCAGTTTTTTTTCCTTTATTATATTTCTCTAATTATTTTTGTTTCTTTATTTGTTGATTTTTATTATTTTATTTCATGTACTATTTCACACTGACCATGTTCCTACTTTCAGCTTAAGATAGAAATTATGTCATTGGAACTGTAGTCATTTTTCTTTCTAACAAAAATTTGTAAATTTTTGTCTTACTCTTCTTAGCTATATTGTACAAATTTTGATAAATAGACTTTATATTGATTCAGTTAAAACATTTATATCTTTTTTCTTTTTTGATATATGGATTATTTAGAAATATGTTATTCAATATTCAGATATACTATTTCATAAATGTTTCTTATTGATTTTCAGTTTACTATTGAAGTGCCCTGTTTATGATTTTCATTATTGTTAGCTTAAAAACATCATTTGGCTGAACCTGTCTTCCTGAGCGATCTGAGAAATGAAAACTTATGAACACACTCTTTTCAACTAGTTCAAAAGTTTTAAGAGTTCATGTTTTATCAGTTTCAACCAGTTTTGTTGGTGGTATTATGTGTAATTCCATCAAGTGGGAGAGTTTTTTACATCATACTTTATTATTTCATAACTGTCTCCGTCTTATTTTGTTGATTTTGTATCGATTATGATGCAAATATTGTTTAAGACTTATACCTTGCTACTGGAAACAATAAGTACTTTGTTTTTTGTTTGTTTGTTTGTTGTTGTTGTTGTTGTTTTTTGTCTTTTTCATCGGTACCGGGGATCGAACTCAGGACCACCTGCTTGCAAGGCAGGCGCTTATGCCGCTGAGCTAATTCCCCAGCCCCCAACAATAAGTACTTTGGTTATAGCTTTCTTATGAAATTTCTCTATTTTAGTAACAGTTATTTGTCTTAAAAACTATGCTATCTGACATGAATATATGTGCTTTTTAAATTAATTATCATTAAGTTTATTAGCACAGTTTAGATATACATGATGATCATATTCATCATAGGGAGTTTCTACCATTGAATATCCTGATTCCTTTTTTCCCCAGTTTCCTCCTCTCCCTTCAGCTTCTTTTTTCCCTCTATTTTCAATGCTTTGTTTCCATTTAATCTTTTTTTGCCATCCTGTCCTTTTCCTTTCTTTGTTTTCCCCCTTTGCTGTCCCTAGTTGCTCTTTCCTTTTGATCAGTTTCTTCCTATGCCATAATATCTAAGTGGGTATTTTGATCATTATTTAGTTTTTCACACTGGAAGACAATGTGATATTTATACATGTCCAATTTATTTCCCTGAAGAGTATGTTTCCACGGTGCATCCAGTTAGCTAGAAATGCTCAATTTATTCCTAAAGAGTACTCCACTGTATAGAAAAAGCAGATATTTTTTATCCATTCATTGGTTAATTGGCATTTGGGTTGTTTCCAAGATTTAGCTATTACAAACTGTTTGATGATAAGATGTTTTTAATTCTTCCAGGAATATACCCAGAAGGGGAATTGCTGGGTCAAATGAAACATCTAGTCCCAATTTTTGAGGAATCTGCACGCTGATTTCAGTGTACACTTCCACCAACAGTGGAGAAGGGTTCTTACAAAATACCTGGGTGTGGAGTATGGCTGTGTTTGCCTGTAATCCCCACACTGGAGAGCTGAGACAGCAGGATTGCTTCCCGTTCCAGGCCAGCCTGATCTACATAGTGTGTTCAAGTCTAGCAAAAAGTACATAGCAAGACTGTGTGCAAATATGGTAAAAAGATAAGAAAAAAAGAAAAAAATGGAATGTTTTCTATTAATTAATGCTATATTAACATTTACATTTATATATAAAGTTCACTTATAACTTCCCTTGTATATTTGTTCTTATTAATTGTGCTTTTCCTTTGCAAAGTTTAGTCCTGTAACATTTAATGTGATTATTGATGTGGCTTGATTCAGGTACATAATTTTATAGTTTGTCTTGTTGCCCCTCCTGGGTACATTTTCTTCTCTCTTTCTTGCCTTTTTTGGGATTATTTGTTCGTTTTTCAATTTTATTCCAAGATATTTGTTTCCTTCTTATCTCTATTTATCTTTTTAATTTTTATTGCTCTGAATATAATATACACTCCCTTAACATTTTACTATGTAAATTTACCTTTATGCCACTTTACAAAATAAGGTAGTAATTTTCAGCCAATTGGACCATTTACCACTTTCTTCTATAATCACTTTATTATCATTGTTGTAACTACTACATCTATATATGTAAGCCACTTGACATATTGTTTTGATACTAATAATTATACATTTTAAATAAATTCAGAGGAAAGTGTTTTACATGTGCCTAATATAAACCATTGCCTTATTATACATTCCCACTTAAAATACAAGTTTTGTTGTATCATTTTTTTTTTAACTGAAGAAAGTCCTTGTGTGATTCTTATAGTGCAGATCAACTGGTGATGGGTTCTGGTAGTTTTCTATAGCCTGAAAAGTCTTTATTTTGCTGTCATTCTTGAGGTATATATAATTTTTTTCACAAATAGAATTAATATTTTATAACTTTTCTTTCTTCATCACTTGAAAGATGCTGTCTCCCTGTCTTCAGGCTGCAGGTGCTTCTGATGTACTAGTTCCCTGTATTTGATGCCATCATTCTTCTGCTAAAGGAAAAAATAATATCTCTCATTTAAGCTGATGTCTTAGACTTAACCAAACAAAAAAGAAGAATCAAAATCAGGATTGAAAAGAGAAAAGCACAACAAATATATTTAACCGAACAGTTTATAAGACACATAACTTTTCAGAAATAAAGATCTCAAACCTGAGGAAATACTGTGATTTCATGGCCAGACACAAAGTAAAGCTGAAGGACAACATCATATAATGTCCTGATAAACCTGGAGGGACACAGCAA
The DNA here is from genome assembly GCF_034190915.1 of Cavia porcellus. Classification (NCBI taxonomy): domain Eukaryota; kingdom Metazoa; phylum Chordata; class Mammalia; order Rodentia; family Caviidae; genus Cavia; species Cavia porcellus. The sequence continues at coordinate 34,920,239 of NW_026947501.1, forward strand.
GACCTCTGGACATACTCCTTCCCTCCGCTTACAGGGAAGGACACTTGGTGTATGAGGGGCTTCAGGAAGGGAAAGATGGGGATGATCAGAGACATTGTCCTGCTTTTGTTTAATCTCTCAGTTTCCTTCAGTTTAAAATACTCAATATCCTGAGCTGGGATAAGTAGGGGTAGTGTCACCTGCACATTCTCATCGCATTTATGAAGATAACTGTTTTACATTAATTAATATGAATTCAAAATGCATAGACCTGATTCATTGTATTTCTTCTCTTTGGGGCTGCAGAACTCAATTACCCTGTAGAATTATGCTTTTCATGACCTGCATCAGTATCATGGCCATTAACTTTTTAAATAATTCCATTATCTTGCCCTCTTTATGGGACTGCTTGATATTTTCCCACAAGACCCTGGTGTTCTTTGACTTTTGTTTTCATTTTAATAATCTCTTTTATGTCTTTGTTCTTTTGCTTGGATAATCTGTAGTTATATTTCTTGAAGTTCATGATATGCTGCTAATGTCTACAATTAGCTGTACTATAGAAAAGGCTGATACAAGGATGGAGCAGGAACAGTTGGTTATTAGTTTTAGCAGTTTTATAAACTTCCACCTAGATCTATCAATTGTGAAAGCACTTCACAGTAAGAGCCATTTTTGTCACCTCATACAATCTCCCCTTTCTGAGGAAATCTAACAGAAGCCAGATGACAGTGACACAACTAAGAGTCACATACTACGCAAAAGAAATCCGAATGGTGATCTGATCTATTAGCTACCTGCTATTTCATTGCTGAGAAAAGCAAATAAACTTAATTCTCTTATTTTTACTATGAAGATGAAGGAAAAGGATTCTAGTTATTTTACCTTTTGAATTATAGCTAAATATCTTGTCTGCGGAAGAGGAGAGAAAATTAGACAAGCTAGTGAACTACTGGAATACCTACTTAAATCCATGACTCATTCCTTTGTGAAATGTAAACACAGGGCTCCTGGACGGTCTCTCAGTACTTTAATCATCCCTCTGTTTCCAAATCCTTTTCTTTAATTTATTTCCTAGTAGAGGGTTCTCAGAAATGCCTAAGCCATGTACAAACAAAAATATTCATTTCCTGATCATGTTTGCTTTTTTCTACTATATTATTTTGCTTTTCCTTCTGAGAATATTTAATTTTTAAAGTAGTTTCCACTGTAACATTTTCATTGTTTTTTTAAAGATATGTTATCCGTTTCTCTCATGAGATTTCTTCTCTTTTCATCCATATTTTCCTTACCTCTTTGCTTCAGATGTTAGACTCGATTATTTGAAAATCTGAATTATTTAGTTAGCCTCCTTCTACATTGTGAGAAGGGAAAATATTTCCTTGTTTAATTATTTATCCCTTTCTTTGCAGTGTTGCTGATGAGGACTTCATGCATAATAATTAAGTGCTGTATCACTAAGGCATAGTGCTGCCTCTGCTTACTTGATTTTGTATTTTGGGTACTTTTCAAGGGCATTTTAGAGCTTGTGAATGTTTTGTTGTATGACATCTAGATAATGCAAATCTGTTTTTTTTCTTTCCATCCTTTTTATGTGTAGGTGTGTGTGTGTGTGTGTGTGTGTGTGTGTGTGTGTGTGTGTGTGATGGCCAGCTAACCCAGGGACTCATTTGAGCTACGCAATCATTCTGCCCTACATCTCCAGCACATTTTTCAGCTCCTCTATAATGCTTTTATAGCTATTCGTACCTATCCTACCTTGCTCTGCTTCAGTAGTGTCAATTGTCCATGTAATAAAACCGCTATGATGATGTTAATCGACACTGTGGATGAAGCGCAGTCATTGTTCCAAACCAGTGACTCTGAGGATAGGATGAAGCACCTAGAGTTTATGAAAAATCTTTCTAGGTCATTCTAATGTGTACTTAACTGCTACACTTGGGTCTGCAGTAACTCAAGCACAGATCTGGCTCACTTAAAGATTTATAAGCTATTTACTATGACAAAATATTCAAAGGATAATAGAAAATGCCATATTCTAGTCTTTTAGAATTACAGAAAGATTTTCCTGTCATAAATATCTTTCATTTGTCTTATGACTCATTCCTAAAAATGTTACCCAAAGGTTTAAGGAAATTAGTTGTAATATTTGAAAGATGTGGTGAAATTAGAAACTGAATTTATATTATAGAGTCAATGTCAAGATCTCAAATTCTAGGGTGAGGTTTTTACACCAGACTGCCCTCTGAAATCCTTGAAAGATTTTGATCAGAGTTGTCACATGCCCACACATATACACCCAAGCATGCATACATAAGTACACACACTCACACACTTTGGCAGTTACTTGCAAGATTTATCAGAGAAAACTTATAGTACTAATGCAAAACAAATTGGAACTTTGGACCTTATAACTTATTAACCATAAAGCAGCTTGTTTTCAAACAATATTTTAGACCAATTCTTTCTGAGTTGCCCTAGAGATCAGAGCAGAATATGTGTCTGAAGTTTTAATATTATTCCACGTCCCCAACCTACAGAGCATTTTGACAACACCTTTCTCCCCAGAGATTGGCTCTGACACCTCTCTTCTTTATTTTAAGAAATGAAAGTCAACTATACTTCAGGGAATAAATCTCAAAGATGGAAACACTTTGGACTAGTTTGAAATGTGACTGGCTACACTGAAGTCTTCTTAGTAAAATGGTCTTCTCTCTTAATTAATACATTTTTACAAAGTTAATGAATTTCATCTTGCAAAATTGACTGAAAATCCATTCCATAAAATTATATGCTTTTGAGTGTCAACAAGGATATTGACTCTTTTAGGTTAAATGCAAAAGTGTTAAATTTATTAGTTATTGCTTTAGTTTTTCCATAATATGTAATCCTGTCAGACATAATCACATTGATATACTGCTTTAGTCTTCCCTGATTCAAGAAGTTTTCAAGAAAAATAAAAAAGAAATCCTGACCTGCTGTTAGCATAAAAAATGTTTGACCTATGTTTCTTTACTTTTCTTTTTTTTTTTTTTTCAGCGCTTATGCCGCTGAGCTAAATCCCCAGCCCCTGACCTATGTTTCTTACCTTATTCTTTCCTCACTGTTGACTTACTTTCCCATCTGTGAGCAGCTATTCTTGTCTACATGGTGATGCTTTACGGTATCTCTGTCTTTGACAGGGTATAGTATGGCCCATAAATAAATTTTCATTTTTTATTTATCATATACACTTTTAGTCAAGCTTCACCACCTACTGCAATCCATCGATATTATATTCGTTTATTGCATCTTCTTTATTGACATCTATCATGTCCGTTACTTATACTGACCATAAAAATGAACATGTCACTCTTCAGCTATTTTGTTAGTTCATTTTCCCTAGCTTCTTTTATCCTTTAATCAAGAAACAGCATTATTTATTAGTTTTTCACACCTAATCCTAGGAAAATGTTAGGATATGATTGTCCCTTGAAAATATTTTCAATTAATGACTCAAAGTATTTAATATGTCATTAATCTTATCTATTTAAATTTTTCTAAAAAAAGGCAATCTATTTATGTAAATTCTAGATATAGGAAGAATGTGTGGATGGTATTAAATACGATGCTGTGACATAAACCAAATACAGCAGTAATCAGTTTTATAACATTGAAAGGAACAATGTTGAGAAGTGGTTATAGGATATATGAAAAAGTAATCTATTTTGCATCTAAAGAAATAGAGAATGAAGACCAGAATTACTGCAACTTTAAATTTTAGGGTAAATTTTAAATTTGTAAAATAACCAAAGTACTTCAGACAACACATCCTATGATGATATTTCTCCTAAAAATTTAGTTTTCATAGATCAAGCTCCCATTAAAAAACATTCCTCCTTCTCCCACTAGTTTCTGAATTGTATAGTGAATCAGATTTGGGGTTTAGTGTTCATTCTTTCTTCAGACAATAAGGGTGTGGATGAACCTTACTCAAAGGAGTTACAAAGACTCATAGAAGTGTTGAGAGGGGCTGAAATGACTACATAAAAGCAGCCTTTGTGCTCAGATAGTAAATGGCATGCATAGAGAACACTGTCCATGATTGTACACAGAAAGAAACATTTCTCATAATTGTTCGTGACAAAAATGTGATTCTACTAACTGGGATTTGAGCCAACTAAAGCCTGAGTGGAATAGGACGAATTAGATTTTTCTTAGATTATTGCTTCTCCTACTTATGGGAGTACGTAGTATATGTATGGGTGGAGACTTGAACTGTGAATGTATGATACAAGAGTATTTTGTAAATTATTTTGAGGATAGTGGGCATATCAATATATTTTATTAAAAATAAAGTTTATTACATCATCATCAAATGGATAAGGACAAGAAGATGAGAATTCTTATGAAAAAAATGATCATCCAAAAATAAACTCTTAGGCCTTCTACCCTAGTCTTGCATGGTTGATACTATAAAGTTAGCAGATTTTTCTGTTTTATTATTTTAAAATGTTAATTACATTAAGGAGACTGTTTAATCATGAGTAACCTTACTACACACTTTAAAATATTACTCATTAATAAACTACACAAGTTATCTATTTTATATTAACACAGAAAGTTCTTTCAGTATATCAATATAAGATGTGAGACTTCATAATATCCATATACAATTTTGAAATGTTAATAGCTTTGTTATTAGGAAATAAACAGTTCATAAATTCCATTAAATCTATTACATTATAGTGCATCATTATTATCATCAAACACATATTCTAGCATATAATTCTGTGATTTGCATAAAGGGTATAGCCAAATATGGAGAGTAAAGGTCTTCTAAGTTGAAGAGATTTTAGCATCAGTGAGAGTCATGAGATAATTCCATGAGCCTAGGATGTTAGGTTCTTTGTCCACTGAAATAGACAGTGCTTTAGCAGGACAAATGTGCTGGAACCAGTAGTTTCTGCTCATGCTTTTACTTGGAATGCAGAAGACAGAATATAAATTTAGGGTCTCTATGGTAAGCAAGAATTTGTAATTATATACAATGCAAATTTTACACAATTGAGAATCAATTGTGAAAAATCACAATTGAGAACTTAATCCGTGTTTCAACATCTTTGTTTTTCTCTTTTCCCCTTTTGAAGGGACCCCCACATAAGCATATGTATTGCTATACTTGTGAAAATGTGTACTTCATTGATAGGGCATTACTAAAGACAAGGCAATGGTGTTCTCATTTTTAGGACTTTATTATATTATTGTATGTTTGTTTTATTTTTAAATGCAGAGTAGAATTACAACAATTTTGCATACTTTAAAAGCAAACAGTAACAACTGTGATGTCAGACCTGATTATAACAGTCCTTACCTGTGATGATAGACTTATGCATGTGTACTTGTCCATGTGTTAATGTGTACTTGTCCATGTGACAGAGTAGCAACTGAGATGTTTCTGCAATATTTATTTTGTATCCTGATTATTTTTCTCTTAAAAATTTATGCTTATTCTTATTTAAAAAACCCATCATTATGTCTATGTAATTGTATGTGTTTATGTATGTATGCATTTGTGCCCAATATAAACTTGACTATACACATGTGTATATCTAACGTATGGAGACAAATTTTTTTGTAGTGCTAATAATAAAGGCAAAGTTTTAGAGGTTAACACTGAGATACCAAGAGGTAGTATAATTTGATGGGTGATTTAGCCTCTTTTAAAATTTCCTGGTGGTCTGTGGTTTAAAGCAAGCATTCCTACAGAGTATACCAGTAGAAGTGCTTTCAGGTGATTTTTGTAGAGCAGACATTTTAGAGAAAGGGTAGGAGGGGAACGAAAACAAGAATAGAGTTCACAAGTGAGTTTTACACAAAAATTGCACTACTGATTTAGTTTAGAAATGAGGAGGGCCCTATTTTTGGTACTGTCTTGCTGGGCAACCCTCAGGCCCGGTGTGTTGGTACACAGGATTTGACCTGGCCAAGATACCCAATCTCCCAAACAAGTGTATGACAAAAGCTTAAATAAATGAGACAAGTGGTATGATTTTAGGGCTCCAGGAGGATCAAAACCCACCTAGCATAGCTAGAGACTCTGGGGGATGAGACAAGAAATGTTTCTGAGTGGCCTGCATTTATTCAGCTTTTCAGCAAGGAAGGGATTCGAGTAGAAAATACAGGAAACTGAGCAGTACCTTGGGAGTGGTTGAAGGACTTTTCCGAGTAACAGACTAAGTTAATTTAGGAGAACTTTGGTATGTTAATTTAGGAGAATAGTCTTCTGTTAATTTAGGAGAATGATCTTAGGAGGAAGTCTCCAGGTTGACTTTCACTATAGGAGTCAAATATCTGCAGCTACAATCCTTATCTTGTTACTTGGGGTTGGAGCCAGGTATGCTCAGCTATGGCCTTATCTTGTCCTTTGAATCATCTCTTTGTTCCCTGGTCAGCCATGCTCTGGCCATGCCACAGCACTGCAATTATGTTCAATTTACAGCTTCAGTGGCTCCCAATGTTTGGCTGAGAGCCACTCTACAGAGAAAGAAAATCTGAGAGTTACCAGCCAACATTCAAAGTAACTGGAATAGATAAGCAGACCTGGCCAGTATTGATCACTAGGACAGGACACAAATATGATCCACTGAACAGTATAGGAAAACACCTCCTTTGCTGTGACTTTCCCTGTTTAGGGTGTTTGTCCCTACTTTGACTTCTGTGTCTTGGGTTCATGAGAGGAAGAGGAAGGAAAGGACTTAGCAAGGCCACTTAGTTATGAGCTCACAATCATGATTTCCAATATCTAAACAATTCTGCTAGAAATAGAGCTGCATCTACTGTCCAATATCTACTGGATTATCAACTGTATAACTTGTCATTATCAAGGTCATGCTACTTGAGCTTCAGGATCTTGTACAGAAGTGGGCAGATCTTGGGAATTAATTAAATTGGATGCCTTAGTTCCTCACTCATACTCTACAGTACTTACTAGTTTCTGTCAGAGTGAAATGGTTCAGTACATCAGCCAGAAAAGGACTATTTAATTAAGATAAACCCAGTGCTGTGTTATTCTATCACTCTTCCACATGCCAAGAATGCTTTGTTTTATGATCAACCATTTAATGTGCACTTTCATGGTCAATTACACTGACAATGATTCGATATGAAAACAAATAGGCAACCAAACCAACACAAACTCCCCCACATTTTCCTTAGGGTTTTGAGGAATGATATAAAGGGAAGTTTAGTGATAACAAGAAACAAAGTAAGTGTAAGATATAAAGGAAAAACATAAGCACTGATGATTTTGGCCTTCCAGCATTTCTATTTCTCCTTATACTGTTTGCCACATGTGAGACAACCAGGGGAAAAAAAAAAAGACTGGACAAGTGTCCAAAATTCAAAAAATCAATTAATATTTTGCTATTTCCAATACTCTTGAGACTAAAAACACATTTTCACTCTGTAGTCAAATCAAGAGAAAGAACATTTGAAATAATGTAAAACAGCCAGAGTTCCTCTAATATTGTACATGTAGACCTTATTTTGTTTTAAGATATACGTAAAATAAAAGGACTCAAATAATTATTTATGTACGGCCCTTGGGGATTTGCAGAGAACTGGCGCCTTATCACTAAATATTTCACATGGATGAATGCTACAAATTTCAACATTAATAAATACTGTCACTGAAGGATGACACAAAGATGTATGAGAATAGTTCATTGAGTTCTGGTCCCGAGTATAGACATATTTTGTTGGACTTCTATGGTTCAAGTCACAGAATGTAAAATGATTTTAAAAACTTTACTACAGAACAAGTGTCTGGGTGGTAGTATTCTCAAATGCTGAGGCACACTCTTTGCTACTTCTCCAAAACTGGCACTACCCAGAGATACATGAGATAGCTGACAACTTGGAATGATCATCTATGGAATTTTTTTCAGTCTTTGCTTGCTGCTGAAATTTCTATTTACTTTTCTAATATATATATATATATATGTCATTGAGCTAAGTGCTTTGTGGCACTTACAACTTCATATAAACCTTTTCAATTAACATTTCTGTGGGGTGATGATGTCTTCCTTTCACAGAATAGAGAACACAAGTTCAGAGGGATTTTTTTTTTTTTTGTTAGTGTGAAGGTGTGGCTTTTCTTATTTCTCTCTCTGTGAGCTGGTTAGTGTATAGAAATGCTATTGATTTTTGAGTATTGATTTTGTATCCAGCTACATTGCTGAATTTATTTATTATATCTAGGAGTCTTGCAATGGAGATCTTTCAATGGATTTGGGGATCTTCTATATAAAGTATCATGTCATCCTCAAATAATGATAATTTAACTTCTTCTCTTCCTATCTTTACTCCCTTTATTTCTCTCTCTTGTCTAATTGCTCTGGCTAGTATTTCTAGTACTATATTAAATAGGAATGGTGATAAAGGACATCCTTGTCTTGTGCCTGATTTTAAAGTAAAGGCTTTCAATTTTTGTCCATTTAGTATGATACTGGCCATTGGTTTGTCATAGATGACCTTTATTATATTGAGGTAAAGACCATATAGTCCAATTTTCTGTAAGGTTCTAATCATAAATGAGTGTTGGACCTTATCAAAAACTTTTTCTGCATCTATAGAAAGGATCATGTGATTCTTACTTTTGGATTTATTGATATGGTAGATTATATTTGTTGATTTACATATATTGAACCATCCCTGCATGCCTGGGATGAATCCCACTTGGTCATAGTGTATAATCTTCTTGATGATTTGCTGCATCCTATTTGCCAATATTTTATTGAGGATTTTTGCATCTGTGTTCATTAGGGAGATCGGTCTAAAGTTCTCTTTTTTAGTTCGGTCTTTCCCAGGTTTTGGTACTAGAGTAATATTTGCTTCCAGGAATGACTTAGGAATGGAAAAAAAAAAAAAGTTGTGGTGTTTTTATACAATGGAGTGCTACTCAGCTATTAAGAATGATCACACTGAGATATTTATAAATAAATGGGTGCAGCTTGAGACCATACTCAAAAGTGAAATATATCAGACTCACATATATAAATACCAAATAGTTTCCCTGGTGTAAGAAATGGTAAAAATACATAAAAGTATGCGGTAAACATGATTCCCCATTATATTGCTTTGAAGCCTTATAATGTTTTCATTATTTAGAATGGTTCCATTCTGGGTTGTTTGATTTTATTGTCTGTGATCGTATGAATGGTTATTTTGAAGAAAACAAGACAATACAATAGCTAGTGCTGATATAATATCATCTTATTTTGAAGAAGTCTCATGAAGCTTTTGTTCTGTCTCCATCGATTTATCATGTTGTATCTTATTGGAATTTATTTTATGTGATAGTATAAACAAAATTTTTATACACAAGGAGATAATATAGAAACCATTGTTTGTTTTCTGTTAGTTTTCTAAATACCCTGTAATACTTTCATTCTCTTGAATCGTTTTACACTGTTATGTTGTGCTTGATGCTATAATATACGAAGTTATACTCATATTTCAAGGAAAGAGATACTATGGTACCTCCTGTTATGTTGGGTTATCTTGTGGTGAAACACTATCTTGCTTAAATTGTTGTGTTCTGACCCATGTTATTATGTTGATAAGTCCTCTTTTATCTTAATCTCCTTCTTTCTTTTATTTTTTTAATAAAAAAAGTCAGAGGCCTTAACTGTACTGAACATAGTCATACAGCAAACAAAGCTAAAACCTTATTTCAGTATTGTACAAACCTATGACTGCGTGCTACATGATTTATCCAACACTGCCTGCTCTCTCAGCATTCTTCCTGTTTTAAAATTCCCTGTTAGAGACATTAATTGGGAATAATTGGGACAGAGTAGCTGACACTGAGCAACATTCATTTAATAAAGGAAGCTTCCATTGCACATCAAATACAACATATCTTGTAACACTTATAAATCATACATAAGAAAGGGACCATTCATCACCGCTTAGAATGTACCATAATGGTCTTAAAAAACAAAAAGAGCTTTTATACATTTTCCTGTTATCTGTAGCCAGCTGTATTAGAGATTCACATGTGATTTTATATTGTCCTGGCTTGCTCTTCCTCTCCCGTTCACTTAGAGAAGTTAGCTTCCCAACTGGTCTAGATAAAGCAATCTAAGACTCTAGCATAAGGAAAGATAATGCTGGTAAATATGCAATGGTAAGTAGTAATATGTGGAGTGGAAAGCATATAACAAGAATTTCTGTTATTGTCATGATGGTTTATGAAGCCAAAATTGGGTAGGAGTCTGTCCAGAAGGCCCATCATTAGATGGAGCTCATCCAGCACAGATCTCCAACCTGCCTGCTGGCTACTATCTCTATAGAATCATCTTCTTTGTCCAAAGAGACCTATTAATTTTGGCCTTTTAAAAGCGCATAATGATAATACCCAGTGAAGTATGCGTCATAATACTGATGCCAGCAGTAGCCACCACTCTCTTATTTATAGAGAGACTCATGTCATTACAGAAATTCAGTTTGTCTTCTCCCTCTTCACAACTTTCTAGCAAGAGTCAGATTTCAAAAGTTAAACCATTCTCTCCCATGCTTGAAATATGGACCTATTGCTTCATCAAAAACCTCACATTTCTTGTTGGTCACCAGATCTTTGTACTGCAGTTCGATTAAGTCTTGTCATGCTGGAATATCATTATGTTACTGACTAGCCTCATGGGTAATGAGAGTCAAGCCTTGGAGTATATTTCTGCCATCTCTCAGTATTATGGTTTAGATCTACAATCTCTCTTCAAATTTTCGTGTGATCAGAGGTCAGATTTGAATGGCAATTGGATCATGGGGCACACTATTCTTCAGTGGATTCACCTGTTGCTGGATTCAGCTCCTGAGTGTGCTGCTGGAAGGAGGGTCTGATTGAAGGCAGGACACTATGGGAGTAGCTGGAAGGATGTATCTCCTGGCCCAGCTCCTCCCTTCTCTCTGAACTTTTGGATGCCGTGATGTGATGAGCTCTCCTCCTCCAGACTCTCCCACCATTCCTTTTCAGCCCCAGCTGAGCACAGACTAGAAACACAAGATAAAACAAACCTCTCCCCTTTTAAACTCTGGGAGTTTGTCATTTTGTCTCACTGGTAAGAAAGTGGCTCAGAGACTCACCTTTCATTTGAAATTTGCCACCTTATAATACTATATGCTTGTTTGTCATTATTTCTGACACTTTGATTTCACTTTCTGTCACTTTGATTTCATATTTACCTTACCAAAGAGAATGGCCCAAGACATTTCTCAAAACATCAACATCAACATCAACTTATTCTGATATACATTTCTCCCTATTGTTTCATGTGATTTTAGCAGCTGATGAATTGAATTCAGCGACAAAAAGACATTAGTTACTTTTAATTCTTATACAGATATAAATATAGAGCTTTATGAACTCTTGTTTTAGTCTTGTTTGTGCTGTTATACAGAATGCCTAAGCTTCACTACTTCAAAAGGCATAAAGATTTACTTGACCCACAGTACTAGACAACTTTATTCTTCAAAGTATTAAAGCAATTATTAAAGACAGGAGTTTTTTTTTTCCTTCTCTCAATTAATGTTGATGGGAAAATTGAGTATTCATAAGAAAAGAATGAGAATCTCTCACAGTAGTTATAAAAATCATTTAAATAAATTAAGGATTTAAATGGAAGATCAGAAATAATTAAGTTACTAGAAAAAGCACAAAGGAAATGATACAAGTTATTGAGATAACAAGAGAGCTTTTTTTGAATAGCCATGTAAAGTATAGGGAAGGGAAGTGCCACAGAAAAGTTAGAATACATCAAAATAAAAATTCTGCAAAACAAGTACCATAATTACAGTGAAGACACAACCTAGAGATTGAAAAAAAATTCTCAAAGCACACATCTGATAAGCAGTTAAAATCCATAATGAATGACTAACACCAAAACACAGTAGCAAAGCAGAAATTATGATAACCTGATTGAAGGTGATCTGAAGACTTAAAAAGGCATTTCTCAAAAAGACATGCAAATACTCAAAAAGGAAATGGAAAAAAATGCTCAACAATGCTTACTATGCATCAAAGGAATTAAAATCAAAATCACAAACAGATACTACCTCAGTCCAGGGAGAATAACTATTATCAGATCACAAAAGTAACAAGTGCTGGTGAGGACATGAAGCAAAGAGGACATCTGACCACCATTGGAGGGGACAGCCTCCAACACAGCCTCTAAGGAAAACAGCAAGGATGTGCCTTTAAAAATTAAAAGTAGAGCTGCCATATGATATGAAGTCAAATGGAAATGTAATGTGGGCCTAAACATTAAAAATACAATAAAAACATTGTTATCAATTCCCTTTAAAGCTGCTCCTCTGTTTGAATGCATCTGTTCCACTGTTCTTGCCACTTCCTGCAGCAGTCCTGAAGTCTTCGTGAGTGTATTTAGTTACACTATTGCGTTCAAATTGACGTCTTAAACTGATATCTTTTGTATAAACTGATAGTCGTTTTGACTTTTAGAAAGAGTCAAAGTCAGCAGGTACCATAATTGCTGAATAAGGTGAGCGAGGACACATCATAATGTTTTTATAAGCATACCTTCCTTTCAATGGCCCTGGTAAGCAGCATTCACTGTGATTTTGATCAGTTTGGAAAGACATTTCTGAAAGAGGATTTGCAGAACTGTTTCAGGAAGTGAGAAGAGTATTTGAAAGGGTGAGTTTGAATCAAGGAGGGACATTTTGAGAGAAATAAATGGCCATGTGTCACTGGGGTATAATTTTTTTTTTTTTATTGGTATTGGGACTTGAACTGATGAACTGGTGCTTGCCTCGCAGGTGCTTATACCACTGAACTAAAGTACCAGCCCTCTTGCTATGATTTTTTTTTCAAGTTTAAAGATTCACTGTGTATTTGATCACCCCTTGTATGTTCTAACGATAGTATATCAAAAATTCATCCCCTAATAGTTTCCTTATTTCAGCTGTTATATTTAAGTATTGAATCCATTTGAGGTGATATTTTTGGTGAATGAGTTTGCTATTCAAAACAGCCAAAAAACAGACCAGTTCATTTTTAATAAACTAATCAATGAATGTAGAAAATGTGTTATATAGACACAGTGGAGTACTATTCAGCCATACATAAGGATAAAAACTGAGCATTCATAATAACATCAATGAAACTGAGGACTGTAGGTTACATGAAATGAGCAAGGCAGAGAAAGAAAAGTATTACATAATCTCACTCATATATGGAGCCCAAAGTAGTTGATGGCATAGAAGTTGAGAATGTAAAGGTGAGTGTTAGAGGGTGGTGGAGGGGAAGAATAGATACCAAGATACCAAGTTACACCTGGATTAACTAGTTCTAATATACTAGTGCAGTGCCCAGTAGAGTGAGTACAGATAACAACTGCATATCTCAAGACAAAACTGTGAATATTTTCATCATAAATAAATGATAAAAGCTAGTAAGGTCTGATGTGTTGATTTTTATTTTTTTGTTCCAGAAATCTAACTTACAATCTCATGCTTGTCAGGCAGGCATTTATGCTGCTGCGTTAAATCTCCAGCCCCTAATGTGTTGAATTTTAAACATGATATCATGTGTACTTAGATAAAATATCACATACTATCTCACTCATATAGCTTGTAACTAGAGGTCCCCCCAAAGCCTAATGCAGTCTTTATCTTGGTTTAGGTCTGATACACTTACAATTACCAAGAGTGACCAAGCGACACATGAATGCTTGAAGTAGGCAAACAGTCTTGCAATAAAAGACACATTGCTATAACCACTCCTGAATATTCCAAGCTTCTTTAAAGGCACTTATACCAACATTCTTGCCATTTTCTGAGGCTGTTCTGGGAGTATTCTTTCTTAATTTCTTTACAAACTATGATCAAAACTATAATGAATGGCAATGCTGAGTTACATGCAATGGAAAGGAGGGCTCATAAAAATATTTTGGTGTGTCCTCGTCTACCTTAGTCACTGAATATGGCACCGTGCAGGTCCTCCTCTTCTTTGAAGCCAAAATAATGACTTGAGAAACATTTCAGGACACTGAAGCATCCATGTCAGTGCCTCTAAGGACAATCAGTAAAATGAACATCAACAAGCGCTTCAAATAGTTGCAAGAATGATGAGACAAATGTGTTTGAATTTACGGAAAGTTTTTTGATAGGAGTTAGCGGCAGTATGTTTTTACTGTAATGTTTTTTTTTTTTTTTTAATTTAAATATTCACCAGGTTTTTCAGTTAGGTTTTCTATAATGGGATAAAAAAAATACTAGTGAGTAAAGAGCTGATAATGTTGAGTGGTTCATGTGAATTGTTGTATTTAAAGATCACATAAAGTTAAGAGGACAATCAATTGTATATGAGAACTGATACATCTTCTATGCTAATATGAATCGCTATCCCAACGTTTAGGAGTCAAATTACCTGAGTACAAGTTTATGGAGCTGTGGAGAGGAGCACAAATAAATGATGTGTTCTTAAATAAACGTTCCATGTCCAATACTGAATTTACTCCTTTAGTACTAGCCAAATCCAGTTGTTTAAAAAAAGTCATCAATTTGAAGTTATTAGCAACGCTTTTAAGCTATGATTAAATTATAAGTATAGATTACAGAGACTTGCATTGCACCGTTGTTTGCTATACTGAGTAGGAACAATCCAAACAATTTTAACAATGCAAATATAGTACAACATATGGATACAGTGTGCTTGAATGTGGCTACTTCCACTGAGAAACTGTCATATTTTATTAGTTTATATCTGAATATCTAATTTTGCGAGTTATTTCTGTTTCTGTGCTGGATCACTGGATTTTATAAATGCTGATAAAACAATTCAAATAGACCTGATAAAATTGCTTATAAAATACAGGTTTAATAAGAGACAGATGGATATAATGCATTGTCCAAATTGTTGAACCAGTGTTGTTCCACACAAAGATACCACATTATCCCTTTTCCAAATTGTATTTTTGTCTCCACCTAGAATATTCTTTACTCATACATGAATTTCTTCTTGTAGTGTATATATCTCACTTACAATTTTCTCAATTAACTTTCTCCCACCCCCAGGATCGAAAAGAGCCCTTTGTACTCAGAAATGCATTTATATTAAATTCCTTTAGGCCATTATCTTCACTTGATCATACATTACAAAAAAAAAAAAGATACTTACTTGTTCTACTTTTCTTTTTTTTTTTTTTTTTTTGTACTCTTTGGAGCCACCGAGATGGAATCTTCAAGAGAAAAGGGACTTTGTCTTTCACGAGCATTGGTGTACTAGTACCAAGAAGGGTACCTACTCTTAGAAGGAGCTCAATATATGTTTGTGAAAAAACAAAACTGATGTAATGTATTTATTACCTTAGTATCTATAGTTTTGATGACAGGTGGTATTCAGCAGACTGATGGTAGCTTGTATTCCATGAAACGCTTTTGAGGACTGCTTCCCTGTACCTACATGACAGTTATTCTCTTTTATTTTTAACATTTGTTTAAAAATTGTTTGTGTGTGTCTGGGTGTAACATGATTGTGTAACACTGGGTTGTTAATGGAGGCCTGCTTCATGTTCTAAAATTGGCTAAAATTTTTCTAATGACTAAATCAAGGCCAAATCATTGTTCAGAGTCTCAATTTTCTAGTCGAAAATGACAATAAGGTCAGATAATTTTTAAGAATCAACAAACTCTTAGTTCTATCACTATATTGCTGTTTTTATGTTATTTACCAATAAAACTGGTGCTGGTAATAAGTGCAAAGTATAAAGAGCTAAGGATGGTCCCAGGCAGTGTCTAGACTCTGGTTAAAATAAGATATTTGTCTTGGGACAAAATTGAAGAAGGACCTCAGACTTAGTAGTCAAAATTAATAATATCTGAATACAATATGTCATAAGGTAATTAGAATCCATTGTAGTGCTATACAGAGCCATACTAGAATATTGGGCAAACAAAAAACCAGGGAGAACTAGGCCAGCTTATTTCTAATTTTTTTCCGCAATCACTCCTGTTACTTTAAAAGCTTTTGTGCATTATTATATACCATAAATAACTTTCTGAGAGTAAAAAAAAAAAACCTGTAAACTGTTGAGGCATAAATGGAGCATCAAGAAAAATATCAGTAAACAGTTCATCAAAAATATCATCAGTGGATAATTCAGCTATATTCTGCAAGAAAAATGACTTTAAAATTGAAAAAAAATGAAATATGATTAGTTATATGCTACCCAATGAGAAATGAATCGTGTAGATGAAGAAAATGCAGGATGCAGTACAATTTTTCTGACTATATAAAGATGCATAAGAGAATGATTATGGGATATCATAGTTACTAAACATTTTACTCCCAACAGGCTCACCTACATTTGATTTCCATTGCTGGAACAAGTTGCCCATAAATTTAAAAAGGGGAGGTTAATATTTTTCTCCAGTTCAGAGGATTCAGTTCAAAGTGGCATCTAATCAGGAATATCATGTCAAATGGGATAACTAATTCGTGGGAGATAGGTCAAGTGAACACTGAAAAAAGGAAGGGGTCAGTGACCATAAATAGTCCCCTTGTCCACGCCACCATGAACCACTCAGGCACACCCAGAAGTGTGCTTTACTAATTCCCCAGGAAAGTCACAAGCCAGTTAATTTGGCAGTGAAGCTAATAGTCACATTACATTTTGTGAATTTGGAATTTTTTTAAAAAAGTCTCTCACTTTATCTATAATGAAATAATAATAATAATGACTTTCATTTTCATTTTAAACAGTGCATGAGTTGTGTAGTGTCATCCATTAGTAATGCCCCCCCGTAAACTTCAAATGTGACTTTATTTGAAAATGAGGATCTTTATAAACATAATTAAAGTACTGTAGGATCTTGGGGAGATTTCATCATGGATTTAGGGATTCACCAATTATAATGTTTGATATTCAAAAACAGAGCAACAGTCGATATGAAGATGGAGAAGATTGAAAAATGCCCATAGCAGATGAAAATGTCAAACAACACTTAACAGAAGACTTTAGAAACCATGAGAGGCAAAAGATGATTTCTCTCAGAACCCACATCAGTAACCAGCTTTTAGGGCAGCTAAATTTTACATCATTCTTTTCCACGAGAGAATGAGTTTCATTTGTTTTAAAACATATTGTTTGTGTTGATTTGTTATGGTGTTTACAAGAATTTAGTCTGGAATCAATAAACTAGTTACTATTCATGAACATTTATAAAGAGCTGATAAGTTTTAGGGGCAGTACTTCAAATTATGTTCATGAAAACCACCTGAGAATTATTTTATACTTAGTAACGGTATTATCTACATTTTGGGAAGTTTTTGATACAATTCAAGTCTAACAAATGAGTAGTTGATGCCTATTTAGCTGGTGCTAGAACCACATTTTCAGCACTAAAGTTATTAATGATAACGAAGACTGCTAATCTATTAAATGTTGTTCTTATTAAGCTTGCAATATACACAAAAAGGTAAATTCTACTTAGGTGAACAGCTGTAAACCATTAAAATATCATTATGTAATAACCATAAATTCAAGAGATAAATATTAAAATAATTTGAAAAATAAAATTATTTTGTGAGTTGAGTTAATCAGGGAATCTTTTGATAAAAGGTACAACCCTGTGAAGCAGGGCATTCAAGACAAAGAGAATTAGGAACAGAAAGATTAGAAGCAAACAATGCCATATAATGATAATGAATGATGTGAGACAGGGCAGTGCAATGTGCTGTAATATAAACATTTTGTAATGGATTTGCCATAGATTCATGTATCTGGTAAATAAAACCAAAATCAATGAAAACGTGGCTATGTTTATATGTGATTAAAAATACTCTTGAAGTTCATGGCATAAGAAACAAATGCAGAATGTAATATGCTATAAAATTTTGCTATATTAAAAAAATTCCCATGCAAAGTGAGGGGTTTTAGATTTGTGAGCGTGAGAACAACACATTTTTATTCCAACTCTTCATTGTCTTCCATTCTAAGAATTCTATTTCTATAGCCACAGCCTTTGGCTCTTGTATGGCAGTGCAGAATTCAAATGCTAATTTAGTTTACATATACATAGAGAATTTTCCAGATATTATGAAACTCATTAATGATGTTTCTGACATTTTCCAAAGCATACATTTTGACCAACAGTGGCATAAATTAAAAAAAATATTAGTAAAATATTTCACAAGTATTTTACACTTTTGTTCTTACAGTAATATCATAACAAGCAGCAGGAGCATTGTTAGAAGAAAAAGTAACCTTACTTCCAATTTAGCCTTGAAGTTTTGTTTTCTGGTAAAAGTTTGACAGCCAACATAGACTGACATTCATCTATGAAACTTGAAAATATTTTTGAAGGATCTGAGCATTGCATCACCCAACATAATTAGCACCAGTAGGAATATCCACACTTTAGATAAGCACTAGCGAGAAATTTAATATAAAAGTTAGATATAACTTGTGACCAATCATAAAAATACACTTTAATACACACGGAAATGCAAGAGGCCAGCAATAATATTTAAGAAAATTGCACAGGGATCCTATTAACATATCATCCAGCAGTTCTCTGTATTTTTATCTTCCACTTTTAATTGAGGCTTTCTTTTGCTAATGGATATTATATTACTATTTATACCATCAGTCCTGTAAACTTTCTATTTTCTAACAGGAGAAAGTTAACCTTAATCAAAGAGTTTATAAACATAATGATAAAGTTCCAATAGAAATATGCCTTTATTTTTACTTCACTCAAAAATACATCCCGTTTTCTTGCTGTTGTCTTACTTTCATATGAATGTATATTCCAGAGTGGAAGAAACATGTTAATTTTCACAGCCAATGTTCCCACAGAAATTAGCACCTTACTTAGAAAAAAATTAGTATCTCTCTCGTGCTCTCTCTCTGTTTAATAAATTTATGCATAAAAGAATATAATTATATGACATGCTTGGTCGTTTTCTGTGAAATATAATATTGAAAACACCATATGTTGATAGGATGGTAACTTTTAACACTGTCAATAGGACTAACTTCACGTCTTGTTTAAAATTCTCTTGTTTAAAATGAGGCTAATTTAAAGTGAAACAAAGCAGGAGGTGATCATGCTTTTTATAGTCTTACTAAAACCATTTGCGATGGCTTTTCTCCTTAACAATATTTGATTTGTAATATAACAAATATTACACATGTAATTCATGATGCCATCTCCTTATACATTTTCATTTTATGATAGTAATAAAATCTGATGAAATAGAGTAAGTTTGTCCAGATTTCTGAAATCAACTGACTTTAGAAAAGATTGACTCTTGGGATTAGCAGCATGAGGCAGTTTTCAAGATTATTATGCCTTTTGGGTAGGTTACCAGTAAGTTGACCTTTTTAAAACTATTTTCATTATCTCCATATCTTTGCAGAATTTCCTCTCTACTCTCCCATTCTTTCTTTCCATTTATAAGCACCAGGTTTTACTGAGGTTAAGTGATAGCAATTACAGATTAAAAATTCAATGCCATTCTCACCAGGGTCTAGGAGGAGAAATATCTATACTTATTTGTAGAAAATATCCATATTTATTTGTAGATCCACCTCTCCCAGGGGATGCATCTTATTATGTAAGACACTTGGCTTTTCACATTGCCTCATTCATCAGTGGGAGAAAACATCTCAAAAATGTCATTGTTGCAAGGCAGTAGATTAAAATCTGCTACATGGATGAAATTTGCATTAAAATGTACATATTTAAAATCACATACTATATTTGGTAGTAGATGTTTATTGATCATTTTAAGAAATCATGTACTTCTGTGTTAAAAACCCTAATGGATCAAGGCAAATAATTAATACATTTTGATTGTTAATTCATTATATATGGATTTATAAATCCTTCTTGTTTTCTACATGTAGAGCTTGAATTAAATCATACTTTTCTTCCAGGGCATACTATCATCATTAGTGCTTGAAGGTCCTTTTCCTTGATTTATCATCCTTTTTCATCTTAACTTTACACTCTTCCTTTCTCCTGATAAGTTGTATGCTATATTATTTATCCTTTTAAGAATCTATACCTGTGATTCTAATATTTGTCTTTCACTTTTAAATTAGGATAAGAATCATTCTATAGGGATCATAACATTTTCTGTCCATATCTATTTAAATATTCAGTGTTTTATGTTCATGTTTTGTTGCAAATGGGTATCCTGGATCTGTGTAAATAGTTTTCATTTCATCTAAGCGATACTATGTTCTAGGGATTATTTTTGTGCTGCATTGAAATGATACTTCTAGATTGCGGTCTCTCCATATGTATGTAAAAACCTGTAATTTCCATTTCATAGCTCTCTATCCTCCTTTAAGTCTCCAGTGCACTCTTGTAGTCTCTCAGTGATCTGTGCTTTACCTCTTTAATATCTTTATGAAGATTTCCCAGATTGCTTCTAAGTCCTTGCAACCACAAATGAAATCTTATCAGTTCTAAATGCACACCTGTGTGTGTGTGTGTGTGTGTGTGTGTGTGTGTGTGTGTGAGAGAGAGAGAGAGAGAGAGAGAGAGAGAGAGAGAGAGAGAGAGATAAGCACCAGAAAAAGTGTTGGGCTGGGTAATTTTCCCAACACTTATCTATGTAGTCTAGCAAATTAGTCTACAGAAAGGTGGTGTCATTCTCTTTTCCTATTCTTTAGGTTTTTTTTTTTTTTTCAGACTCTGCCTATACAAATTTAGTATTTTCCAGATTTCACATGTTTGTTATTTTTTGTCAGTCTATAATCTGTAGTCCAGAATCTGTGATTCAAAATATTCTACAATCCAATATTTTCTCGTCACCAATGGAACACCGTTAGTAGAAAATGCCAGCCCCAGCCTCAGTTAAAATACAGGCACACAGAAAAGACTCCATAAAATTTCCTCGAAGCTATGTTTATAACATGCATGGGAAAAATAAATGAACTTTTTCTTTAAAATTGAATTCCATGCTCAAAATACAAAAAAAAAAAAATCTGATTTAGTAACATTTTTATTTCTGCAGATAAAGGTAACAGTTAATCAATTTTCAGTTATAAAATCATATAGCATTTCATTCCAATATGTATTTAATTGATTGTTTGAATGATATATTAGCTTTTTGGGGGTCTGGAACTACAGTGATTCTAACTTGCTTTTGTCTTTTTCTGTTAAATTGGAATTACAACTTTTCTACGGGGTTTATAGTCTTTTAGGTGTATTGCTTTTCTTTGGATATTAATTATATTTTGATTTTACATTTTCCAATAATTTCTTTCATCCTGTCAATTATATGTTAACTTTGTCCAGGATTTTATCAGCTTAATAAAGTTCTTTATTTTTCTATACCTTTAAGTTTATCTTTATTTACTATTCAGTTCACTAATTATATATTTTGCTTAGGAATACTTGATCAAATTTAAATCACTATGCCCTCAGTTTCTAATCCTGTTATGGTCTTTTTATATATGATTTTAGCTTCAATTACCACTGTACTGTAAATCTGCTTTCAAAGTACTACTTATCATATAATATATAAATCCCAGTGGTGCAGAACACTACTTATTGGCCCCCAAATAAAAATGAAAGTAATAGATATCCTAAAAATATTACATCGCCCACGAAAACTTTCATGAAACATATTCCTATTTTCCTGTATCTGTCATGCTCTTATGAGAGTTTTAATGTTCCCTTCAGATGCATGTTTTAGTCTGTTTTCTTATAACTGAGGCGCAATAGTCAGAGCAGCCCATTCAATACTAAACTGCAGAAAAGAACCCGTAGGAGGTTGGAAACAATGTACCAAATTGGATGCCACAAAGTTTTGATATTTTTATGCTTCGTTACTACGTTTTCTGCAAGGAAAGTTTATTTTTCTATTTTTTGTATGCCTCTGGATAGTTTGCAGAAAATATGGATATATTTGGTTACACAAACAAATATGTAAAGATACATACTACATATGTATACTTATGCATATATATGCATATGATATGTATATATGTTTTTTAACTTATAATGACCTTGTTTCATAAATATTTCAATGGAACTCACCATTTGCTGTGCCGTATTTTTGTATGGACTCTCCATTCAGTCGTGAACTTTCTTCTAGTGTTTGTGCTTACCCTATGAACATGATTTCTTTAATGTTATTTCAGGAAGTTATACTGATAGTAACATAAGGATCACATCTCTGCTTGCCTATAAGAATTAACCTTATTTATCCATTACAGTCAAAATTATTTTCAATCACAGAATATTTTTTCTTGTTTTCTTGGATTAGTGAAATTGCTTATATGTGTGTTTTGGAATTATTGGCAGCTTTGATTTACTATTTTTAGGTCAACAATGATTAATATATTCATCCCCCTACTAAATTCAAAGTTACAGGTATTGTCTATGGAGACAGTTTACTTGGTTTTTCTTTTAGTGTCTTTTAGTCTTTGTTTTTAATCACCACATTATAATTAGCTCAGAGAATAATGTCTGGCATATAAAAATCTCCTAGTAAACATTGATTGGTCTTTGTGGTTTAAATTTCCTAGCATAGAACACTTTGACAAGTGTAAAAAAAAATAGAGAAAGCAAATTTCACCTCTAAAACAATCTTTTAGAGCTAAGTCTATAATAGTTTCTTAAGAATTACATACAGCTATGATAAATTTTTATTATTATCTTCAAAAATTGTTAAATCTGTTTTGTCTTAGGCAAGTTTATAGTGTGTGTGTGTGTGTGTGTGTGTGCTGTGTAATAGAAAATTTAAAAAAAAAATAGGAAGAGCATCCCATTTCCTGAAATATAAGAAATCAAGTGTAATTATTTGAATAAGATCAAAGATATGCTATTGAAAAATTGAAACTTTCAAAGATGATAGAAATTTTGCATGTGTGTGTGTGTGTGTGTGTGATCACCTATTTTCCTCAAGATAAAGCAGACAAAGTCTGCACTGTGAATGCATAATAAGGACCAGAAGGATGCTATCATTGCCAGGCTTTCCCAAGGTGTCCAGTTCTGAAGCATTAAATGTGCTGTCACTTTCAAATGTATTTGAAAGAAAAATAAAACAATTGAAAAATTTTTTAAGAATTGACAGGATATTGGTGATGAAAAGCAGTGATACAACATAAAACTCCTGTACAGCATATGTCAACTGGACTGGCAAAGTATGTCTCATGTGGGCAAGCCTTGAATGCATTTTGCAAGATCCACAATCTAAATGAGAAAAGAGGTGGTCTGAGTTTTCTGGGAAGGAACCAATGCTTAATGTTTAAAATTTATTTCAATATATTTAACATGCTCAATAGCAATAAAACTTTGCTATTTTCTACTCAAAAATCCAGTCATTTATTAAATGCTTTAGATGTTTGTTCTGTTTTGCTTGCTTTTTGTTTCTTCTGGTCTTAATATACTTAAACTATCTTCCTAGTGTTTGCTTACTTAATGTATTTTCTACAAAAACTATTTGGCTTTACAGTCTCTATTGGCTGATTCAGATTTTGCAGTAGAGGGAAATGATCTACTGTTTTGTAAGAAGTAGGCTTTTTTCATGTAAATGTGCTACATGTTATCATTTGAAAAGAACACAGAATCAATAGAAATGAGAAATAGGGTGCTGGACTCTGAATTTTTACACTGTGATTCTATATATTTTCAATTAAGAAAACCACAGAGGATCAGAACACAAATTAAGCAGTAAATTATTTCTTCATCTGTACTGAAGATTTCTTCCCTTTTTTTTTCTTTTTTTTTTTGCTTTCTTTCTTTTTTTATCTTTTAACTTCTTTCTTTTGTTTACTTAGAATTCAATCATTCCTACTTGTTACAAATGATCTTTTTGTAAGGAACAGGAGGAAAGTGATTTACCTTTCTTCCCCAAATGAAGTAGAGATACATGAAAATAAAATCACAATGATAGAGTACAAAAATGTATTAAGAGTAATCATAAAATCTAAATTATTAAAATGAAGAGCAAGCTATATTGAGATGTTTCTCTACTAGTATCAGCAACCTAATGTAAAGCTAAAACCATATGAGATGAGACCACAATAATTCCTTATGGAGACATATCACAGTTATTGGTTACCTGTATAAAACTCAGGACTATTGGTTTGTTAATCTAGAATTCATAACTAGGAGTAAATATCCTCACATGTAAATAAAAAAAGCCATAATGGATCATCCAGGTTGTTCAGTTAAATTGAAGATGCGAATCCAAACATTCTTCATTCTCATCTTTTTTCAGTGATTAGTGAAACTAAACTCAGGGGAATATCTTATCGCAAATCCTTAATTGCTTTGAAATTTATAGAATGGGTTTAGAAACGTCTAGCTCTAAAAATTAATAAGTTCCTGGGGATAGCATAATTGCTCTAGGTACATTAGTGGTTTTTAAAGCTGTGAAGTGCACCTGTAAGCCATATATTTGTTAAAATGCAAAGAATAGTGTTCCTAATTCAGAGTGACTCCATATTTCGTAATGCTATGTGTCAAAAATTTTATTTTACCCTCACAGTTTTTATTTCCTAATCAGAATCACCCAGGGACTTTTCTTAATATTTAGATTTGCAAACTCTGCCTGGACATTGTAATTTAATGCAATTGTTATGAATCTCCTTATGTAGATTTTCAGGAAGAATTTCACAAGGGATTTCTGAGCTAGATGCAGAAACAAGCCCATTTCTTGCTGCTCTTCTCGACTATTCACATTTATAAGATGTGAAAGTTCTGTAACAGAAAACCGAAGAGTATTCTTGCAATAATAAAAGAAGAACTCTTTTGGAAGCCTAGTTTTGGGGAACAGTAATGCATTAAATTAGTGGCCCCAAAATTTTTGACAGAAGAGATAAGTTTTGTAGAAAACAATTTTTCCTAGGACAGCAATCTAGATCCCTTGCAGTTCACAGGGTCCACCCTCCTGTGAGTATCTAATGCCACTGGCTGACCTGAGGGGCAGTGGAGCTGGAGCTGTAATGCAGGGGATATGTTAATACAGAGGGAGCTTTGTCTCTGGCATGGCATTCACTTTCTGCTAGGTAGCATAGCTCCGGAAGTTTCCTGCCCCAGGCTCAGGGAAACAGTGTGGCACATGGGTGTTTTTGCCCAAAATATAAAGCAGGAGTTCTCAGCATTAAATTATACTCAGGCCTGAAATAAAAGCAATTAATACTATCTGATAGGCAAAAGAATGATGCTGAATAGTAGAGAGTAAAAAGGAACCTATAAAGTGAAGTCTCCAACTTTTTTTAAAATTGCAAAATACTGATACAAGAAACCTGTTACAATATCCAATGAAATACTAAAGAAATTATAAATAGATACATATATATGGAGCATATAAAAATTAAAAATATGATGCTGTACATTTCCAATAATCTATGACAAAGAAGAGAAGAATCAAAGAAAACAAATATAAAACAACAGTGAAATTAGAAAGCTAATATAGCAATAATTACTTTAAATTGAAGTATTCTAAACACCACACCAAAGAGAAAGCTGGCAGAAATACTTTCCAGCCATATGCCACTGACAAGGAATTCACTTCAAATTTAATGTCACACATAGATGGAAAGAAAAAGGGTAAAAGATGCGATTTTTTAAAGCACAACTTTTTTCCATGCAAACCAACGAATAGAAAAAAAAAAAAAAGAAATATTTCATGATGTATATTTTTGTCGTAAGACATTTTCCACTTGTGATGGAATGCATATATAAACCCCTTATAAGTCAAGGAGTATCTGTGCTGAAAAATGAAATCTAAAATTTTATAAAAAGAATTATATAATGTCAGATTTATAGTAAGTATCTAAAGCTGATTCAATACTTGGAAATCAATCAGTTTAAATCACCAAATAAGAAAACTAAAATTTAAAAATCATATCAATCAGTGCTTGAAAATTATTTTAAGAAGTCTAATATTTGTTAATAAGAAACCAGTCTCAGGAATTCAGAGTGGATGAAGCTGACCTTGCTTTCTGAACAAGGGACATGCAGAAGTCCAACCCAGAAGTATGAGGAGCTGTGCGGTACTAGAAACCCAGGCTGTCAGGTACAGAATGCAAACTCTGCAACCATCTGGACGTGACTGTTTTGCTTATGACTTATTCTGAAAGCCAAAGAGACTAAAATGTTGAAGTCATAAAGGAAACACCAGCAAGATAATGCAGAATTTTGCACGTTGTTGCTTCTTCAAGGGGCTGGAGTTTGATTTTTACTCTAAATGTGATGGAAATATATATACATATAAAAAATTGGACTGACAGTGTAAACGTTGTGTGATTAGGGTTTTAAACTTGTCTCCCCTGACCCTCGGTTCTTTTGCAGAGCATGCATTCTACTCCGTGTGCCTGTGGAGAGGTAATTTTCATTCTTAATAGAACATTGTATGTGCTCACTCTCTACAGTATTCAGTCAGAGATAAATCCTCATTCTAATGACTTCAACATCAACACTGGAGAACAGTGTACAGAAAATAATATTGATCCTGTGAAGAAAATGACGCTATTTACAGCCACTCAGATCAAATCCGTCAAACTCATTTCACACATTAACAAGCTTGCTAGTGGGTTTGATTCACAAATTCTTGGTACCAAGGGGAAGATGCTTATATTCTAAACGGCACCTGACAGTATACGTCTAAAGATAACACAGAGAAAATAATAAACAGACAAATATGCCTAATTACTAATGGCTGATGAGCAAAGAACTGGCAGTCTTGAAGCAACACCCACCTCTGGTGATTTAAATTGGAGATGACATATCTAAATTTTAATTACAATCAAAGTTAAAACCAAAGGACAGTAAGTAGAGCGGGAACATCCCTTAGGCGACTAAAGATGCCTCCCAATTTATTACTCTTAGCTGACAAATTAGGCAAAGCATTTTGCTGTCTTGTGTCTCCCACTATTCACAGTTCATGTTACAGAGGTACACATCCATTAACTCTTGGGAGTAATGCTGTTCTCAGGAAATCAAAAGAAATGTGAAATCTAGGTTCTGTGATTTTCCATAAGGTGACAGAGAACTTAGTTTATGCCCACTCAATAAAAAATATTAACATTACCTCCATCAATATATGAAATCTGCTGTGATTGAGTACTGTTTAAATAATTTTTAAAAATACTACTATGTGAAATTTATAAAATTTGTACATTTGTGAATATTTATGTCTTTTTAAAAAATGCTGTTACTATTGTGTCAGATGATTCTGGGGATATTCATACCAAAAATTTCTTTTATTTTTTTTTAGATTTTATTTTTATTTATTTAAAAGAAAAAATAACAAAATCAAAGACACAGAATTTCTAAAACAAGACAATAGGAAATTGACAGTGGTTAATATATTGTGTATTGTTATCGTCAAAGTAGTTACTCAGATTACAAGATACAGACATGCATCATAACTGATCAAATGATATGAGCTCAAACTATTTTTAATGAACTAAGAGGAACCAGTCATTTATATATACATATATATTTTCTTTTCCTTGTCCTTTCCTTCCTTGTCCTTTCCTTATTTTAATTTATTTGCCTTTCACAATATCTGTTCCAGATATTAGGTCTTATTCATTTTAACAGCTTCTTTGACTAGGGAAACAATCAAAAGTTTTATTAACTATACTTTTTCTGTTTCACCTCGTACATAGTTTATTCACCATTATAGAAGTAATTTTTAAAAATTGAATGAGACATTTGATGTTTCTGAAGCAAGGAGTATATTGTAGATTCATTGTGATGCTTCAATCTGAAATGCATTTATTTCCATTTGTAAAATTTCCTGAATGTAATTATAGAATTATATCCTACTATTCCTGACTAGACTTTTACATTAAAACATAATATGCTCTTGGGATGAAAAATCTTAAAATTAAAACTACAAATTGAATATTTAACCATTGATTTTTTGCTATTGCGATTATAACACTTGCTTCTTATACCTACATATTTTGAATGAGTAGATTTATCTTCACCATACATTGAATTCCATGTTAATCCCAAAAAGAAAAAAAGGGCAGGGAACTTATGTTGTCTGTCTTTGTACTGCAGTTATCCAAAAGTTCAAAAAGTACCTGACATTCACATTGAAAATAAGTGTTAAATATTTATAAAGGTGCTCTGATTTGCATAGAGATCTTTTCCTGAAGAACTCAGCTACATTTTTCAAAAATCAGTTCAGCAGGAATTAACTGCTGTATTTGCATTGTGCTAGTTGTCACATAAAATAAAATAATAATAAAAGATAGAATTTTGCCCTCACAGAGCTTACTATAAAACTGTGCAGCAATTATATCTATACAAGATATAGTTATAGAACAAAGGAAATTATCTGATTAGATATCATATTAGATGCCATAGCATGTAGCAATTGATAGAAAAATTATAAAGAAGTGAGATAATTTAAGTTGAAGGCAGAAGCAATTAGGACAGCGTAATAAAGAAAGGAAAAGACCGATTTTTATGCTTGAAAGACACATCACAGAGAAGGAAAACTACTGGCTTCCAATCATGGTTTTACCACTTACAATGTGGCTGATACTAATCTTTCAAAAGCTCTTTTTTGTCAGATAAAAATTGAGTGTAATTTACTGGATAGTCTGGCTAAGAAAAAAGAAAAGAAATAATGTGCATAAAGAACTTAGTATTATTAGACCAAATAATAGATATTCCAAGAGCAATTATTGTCCTGGAAAGATGTTCGATAAAAATTATACTTATATGACTGTCTATGTTTTTCAAAACTACTCTTGCTAACATCAATTTCTTTTCTTATTTGGTCATTTTCCTATCTTCAGACAAAAATAAACTGAAAAGTAGTAGGATTGACGGGAACATATGCACTAAAGTAACTACCACAGAATTTACTATATGAGTATTTTATGTAGACTCCAGCACATTAGAAAGAAACAACAACCACAAAAACAAACAAGTAAATAAAACAAACAAACAACAACAAAAAAAAAAGCTGCAGGAACTTTTCTGTTCCATGAGGGTCAGGAGCATGCAGTAGGTGTGGACTTATGCTATTACAATTTTTTTAATGCAAAACTGGGTCACTCAGTTAAGAATATTAGAAGGAAATAGTGTGTCTCTCAGGAGACTTTCTTACTGCGTCGTGGATTTCTAATAAGTGGATTACTTGTCAGGGGCAGATACCCAGTGTTGGAAAAGAATCGATAAAAAGCCTATACCGGGTTAAGAATTAAGGACAATATTATGCATCAAGGGAAATTTATAAAGTTTAGACACAGAAAAAAGCCAAATTCCGACTTGTCGGAAGTATGCTTTGGTGCTTAAATACTACCATGGATATTGTGGTCCTCAGAAGACAGGAGTAATTAGTAATTATTAATTAATTACATCAAACTATTAACCTACAATGGGACAAATGCCACAAACTGTTGCATATGACCCTTCTCCCTAGATTCTTCTTGACCTAGTCTCAGGCTGAGGTGGAGATGTGTTTGTTCCAAGTTGGATAAACCCTCAAGACCAGGCAGGCCTAATAACCAGAGATTAATTTTTGACGAGATAGATGTCAGCACAAATGGTTAGAGAATACAGGTTGGTAGAATTATAAGATTTTATTTGACAATAAGTGTCAAATTATACAGTGATTCTATAGCAACAAAGCATTAAAATGTGATTCTAATTTTAGAATGGAGTAATATAATTTTAATGAAACAAAATTCTAGCTCTGTAATAGAACCAAAAGGTATATAGCTACTTTCTTAGAAAACTTGATGAGAATGCATTTCTATACTTTTCTCTGTGTAAAAATATGTTTCCTTATATCAAAGGCAATACATATAATTTTCAGGATGAAAAGGGTGTGTTTGTATTTCCCTTGCAGCTGAGGTGGATTGCTTTAATACTTAACAACTCTTTTTCATTCTCATCTCTAAAAATCAAATGTGTATGTACTATGAGCTTCATTTTAGGAAGATGCAACTGTTAATCACGACATGTCCAAATGAATAGTCAGAAACTCCTAGTAAATTAATGGAACACATTTCCGGCTGTGTCTGTGGGTGAGACATGCAGGGCAGCAGCCTGAAGGGGAAAGTCCCTCCTCAGATGTGGGTGACACCAAAAATAAGCTTTCAGCTTGGAAAGAATAAAAAAGGCAAGAAGGAAGTGGGGCCATATTGAAGAGATTTGGTCTTCCTGGCCTGCCCATCCTTGGTTGCTGTTGACTATGGACATTGGTTTACAGGACTCCGACTTCTTCTGCTATCTAACCCAGACTTGTACAGATGCTCAGGAGAGTGTCCAGGACACTGACTTTCGACTGCGGATGCATCCTTGATTCCTCTTGTTCTGTGCCTTTTTTCTTGGCCGAGCTGGTACTGAATCTTCTGGCTTTCCAGGGTGCAGCTGGCCATTTCAGGTTCCACCAGCACTGATTCTACGAGCTGTCCTAACATATCTCTTAGAAATATATATGTATATTTACTGCTGATTCTAGGGCTCAAGAAAACCCTGCATGATACGGAAGTGTTAATTTTAAAATTCTGCATTGGTCCTATAGTTAGCATTTCAAATCTATTTGGGAACCACATTGTGAGGGCCAGAAGATATAAGAAAGCAATTTAAAATCAGGGGATGTGAAGCAAGAGACAGCATGAAGGTGACTTTTTCAGCAGGGAAGAGGGCTTGGTAACATTCTTACCAATTCACGGTACTTTGAAGCAATGCAGTATTTAAATTCTAAGAATGTTTCCTTAGAGCTGATGTAGAATAAACCATAGACTTAATTAACATTGTGACAATTTCCTAACATGCAATTATGTCCAAACTTCAAAGATTTATGCAAGTATAAAAATACACTGGAGAACTAAGAAAATTGTTTCATGTGAAAAGAATTATGTTTTCTTATCTTTTTTAATCTTTGATCCCACAATTCAAAATACATCTTACAAATGATAAGTTTTATTTAGATGGGTGAGAAATTTAAGCATATGTAAAAATCAAATAGAACAGTTCCAGAAAATACTCGGTATTTGAAGTCATTTCATTAAAAAAAAAATTAAATTGTGACTATAAATTTTAAACAAGCATGCTGATCTAATCCCACAACTTTTGCAAAATTAATTTAATACTCTTCATTTTAGACTTTGTAAAACTTCTTGGCAATCAAGTATCTGTTAGGGTTTGTACAAATGAGAATCAAATTAATATTCTCTCTCTTCATTTTTCAAGTTTAGATTTTGTTCCAAACTGAAAATTTGGTTAAGTGAATGATGATATATTATTGTAATAGCATTTCTGGAAAATTCCATCATATGTTTGCAGTACATAACTATTATGAAAAGTGACCAATGTGAAACAGGTTAACAGAAAATTTGTTACTTCTTTTATAAAATCTGGTGTTTATGGACACTGTGAAAATTAAAAGTGTACATTATATGGAATATAAAAAGAAGGAAGAAAAATCTAGGCAGGGGGATAGAAGGCAGGAATAAAATGGGTGGGAGGGAAGGCGGATGACAGAGGAAGGGGAGAGAAATTGTCACACTTCACACTATCCATAAATGTATCTACGTAATTCAGCAGTGTGTGTAAAAGTGATTTCCATAGCTATGTTTAATCTTTCTTAAATCAATTGACAAATCAATTGTTAAATGTCATTCTATTTTTGAACCCTCTATTTGTTCCATTGGTTTACATTCCCATCTGAGCCAAAGACAGTATCTTGACTAGTGTTTATATTGTAATTTTAATTAGCTAGTCTAAGAATATTGTTTTGCAAGATTATTTTTGGCTCCGTATTTCTGTATAATCTTTAGATAAACTTTTAATTGTATACACATATGCATGGGTATATGTTTCAAATATACTTGCTTAAACAATATAGTATACATGGTTTTAGCATATTACTTAGATGACTATTGATAACATTGAGGAAAACACACTTTTGAAACAATAATGATTGTTACACTTCATGAAAAATGATATAATCATTCAAATTTTATCATATTTTATATTTTCAGCAATATGTTCTACATATATTTTATGTGTACCTTTAAATAATGTAATTTTATCAAATTGCTTGATTTTTATTAATATTTCCTAGTTGTTTTGCTAATATAAGTATTTATTATTTTGGTGAACATGATATAGCCAATTGAATATGTAATTTTCAATGTTCTATATTTTTCTGCTTATAGCTTCTTTTTATTGTCAACATAAAAAACTATATGTGCTTTTCATTTATACTGCAAATTTTGTTCAAGGATGAATTTGAATCATGCTTTCTTTATCATTTCATATAATGTATCAGATTTATTTGTAATGTATAAATTATAAGTTGTTCAAATGTGTTTGACTTTATCTCTACTTAACTTTTGTATTTTTATTTTTTTCTCTCTCCTTCCCTGAATTTTTTCATCTATGACTTTATGTGAAATTATGCACATCACATTTTATTTCTACTGACCACTCATTTTTTTTTTTTAATTTGCTCCTTGCTCTGATACTTCCTTAAGCACACCTAACATCATGGTCTGCTTTGAATTCATGTCACTTCCTTTATAAAAATATACGTAAATTACAACAGTATATTCATTTTTATGCTTTATTATTTTTATTATTCTTGTTAAATATTTTACTTGTTTGTGATAAACATGTATTATGGAGTCAGGGAAATATAAAAAAAAACATTACGTTGTTAAACCAGACTCTCTGCTGGCAGAAACATGAAGAGTTTGTAATCATTTCAAAAATAGTCAACCCATAACTGAGGCTAAAGTGACTTTGGCCTGTATTCACACCCATAACTGTTTGTCCCTGCATCATGTCTCATGTGTTGGGCATTCCATGTTTGTTACCAAATACAGATGATTCTTAAGTTGAGTTTTCCAGAAGGAAATGTTATTTACTAAAATCTTACTCCTGTATCTCAGAGACTTGCACATTTTATGCCACTCTCTCCAGGAAAAAAAAAAATATATATATATATATATATATATATATATATATATATTTCTTTACTTTTTTCTTTTCTCTTTTTTTCTCATTCTTTTCTTTCTTTTTGTCTCCTTTTCTATTTTCCTTGGATCTTTCTTACCTCCAACCCATGTTAACAGCAGTAACATTTACTCAGGTCATCTAATGAGAAATTCATGCAATAACAAAAGTCTTCATGTTGTCTATTTACTAGGCAATCTGGTAAGTCACATACATGCCACTTGATATTTACTCCTGGATGTATCCGATAGTTAAAGTAAGTCAAAGTACTTCAGGCGTCTGAAGTCACTCTGCAGCACTATTTTCTCTTCCTCAGAAATTATCAGGAATATACTGTTTTCAATAATTACCCTATATGGCTGGTGATATAATAGCTCAGTGGCACAGCACCTGCCTGGCAAGTGCAAAGGTCCTGAGTTTGATTCCTTGTATCAAAAAAAAAAAAAGACCTTATATTTAACATTTATTGTACCCTCTGTAGAAATAATTTATGAAGCATTTATCTGAAAATGGCTTTTAATAACAGAGCTACAGTTTAAGTATCTCTGAAAATCTCTGGACCTGATTTTGATTCTAAAGCATGATTTTGCTGGATGTACATTTCCAGATTGACTTCATTTCAATTTTCTTGCATCAGCGCCTTATTAATTTCTATGTATTGTCTTGAATCTAACCACTGCAATTACTGTTGTTTCTCAGTAACACAGTACGTATATTATGTTGCTTTTTCCTCCACATACTTTAAAGCTTTCCTCTTTTATATACTTAGGGTACATTTTTTCCCACATCTCCTTTGTGTTATTTGGTCCAATATCCAAGAAATAATTGGAATCAAGATGTTTTCAAGGTTGTGAGTGAAATTACAAAGAAGAGTATGTACTTTGTAATTAACTGAGGTCAACGGAATTATTTTAAAAATCATGAATAGTAATTGCACTGTACATTTCTTATGCGTACACACAGAGAAGACATTTTCTCTTATCCCCATTTTATCATTTTGCACAGTGTTGGAACTAGACCATAATAAATTTTTTTTAGCTCTTTGCAATTAAAGATGGAGAATTTCACAATTTGTAAGATCGATAGGAAGTATTGTACAAGAATGTGGGAGACCATTTCTTTTGCCTGTTTTAGAGAATTCTGCTTACAAACCCATACAACCCATACATGATTTTTTTCTAAGTTCAGTTAGTCTGGGCAAATTTCTTCCATCCTAAAAGAGTGGAGGTGATAGAGATTGTGTGAGCACAAGAGTTAAGAGCACACATGTTTGGGGAGAATAATTTTAAGCTGGGTCAAGTCATACTTTAATGCACCCCTACACTGAGCTAATATTTCAATATCAAGAAGGGAGAACAGAATTTTGATTATTTCTCATGTTCAAACAGACAAGACTTTGAACATATTTATATACATATTCTCAATTTTAACATCTTTTATAGTAAATGAGTGTAAATTTGACGTGTTGGTAATTTATTTGATATTTTTATTTCTGTATTTGAATATTTGTTTAGAGCAGAGGACAGGAAAGCTTTTTCTATAAAGGATCACACACTACATACTTTGGATTTTGTGAATTATCAAGTCTTACTTTCAGATATTCAAGTTTTATTATAAATGAATAGGCATGTCCAATTCTCAATAAGCTAAAATAGGCTGGACTAGGTTTTCCAGTTAGCTGTCCATCAATTTAAAAGGCTTAGTATATGGAAATTAACACAATAGTGTACAAATGAAAATATCATATATTTTTGAATTTTAAAGTTAGATTATGCAACACACAATATCAAATCTATTATAAAATTTATATTTTAAAATATATAATAAATAATATAATAAGTGTTCACTTTCTGGATTATCCTCAAGTGTTGTCAATAAACTGAATTGTCCTAGAATGTTTATATGGTTTAAATTTTCACTTTTGCTTGCTTCCTCCTGTTTATCAGTAAATGATTTATGCAACTGAGTCAGTTGCTTAATGATATTTTTCCTTAAAAATATGTGAGATCTGGATTTTTTAACAATGCATGCTAATTATTACTTAATTTTTCAATTTACTTTGTATTTTAGTAGTAGTTAATATTCATTATTTTACTGAATATTTTATTTATTATTAAATACAGCATACATTTTATGTGTTATTATATACTATGGATATATTCTGCTATTAAATGTATTATATATTATTCTTGACTAGTTCTGTGAATATATATGATATATATCCTATATATAATGTATATATTTGGATGATTTGTAAAAATATAATTCATTGGTTTAATATATAATTGCTACCACTTTTGATATTTTATTTATCTGTTCTGATTTGCTTGTAGTATTTCTTTTCATTGATTCATTTATGAGTATCACCTTTTTTTGTTTGTTTGTTTGTTTGTTTGTTTGTTTTGTCTTTTTCTTTTTTATCGGTACCAGGGATCGAACTCAAGACTGCCGGCTTGCAAGGCAGGTGCTTATGCCGCTGAGCTAAATCCCCAGCCCTTATTTATGGGTATCACCTTTTTAAGTATTAATTTTACTTTGAAGAGATGGTGCATAGTATTTTTATTTTTAATTTTTTAATTGTTAAAGTTTCATTTCTTGTTTCACTTGTTTAGAAGGCATTGCTTCAGAGATATCGGTGTTTTTAAATATTTTTATCACTTCCTCTAATTTATCATCCATTTCAGAGGGCATTATATTCTTAATATTTTAGAGAGAGATGTTCTTCTTTGTTTACTATTTTGTGTATAATTACTCACAGTAAGGAATCATGTTTCGAGACCAGTAAGATCTAAATACAAGATTTTGTGCTCAATGCAGGTATATATATATATGTATGTATGTATTTATCAGTACCAGGGATCCAACTCACGCAGGCCTGCTTGTAAGGCATGCGCTTATGCCGCTGAGCTAAATCCCCAGCCCCTCAGGCTAATATTTTAAAACAAGCATTACCATACCAAATTTAAAAACAGAACTCTCACAGATAACTTCTGTGGCAATCAGTCTGAGAAGACAAACAGAAACCTCTATATCGAGTTTCCTAAATCATTAAGACTGACAGTTTCCAAAATTTTAAAATTCTTTCAATTTCAAATAGATTAACCAAAGTAAGTACAGAAAAAGAAAGAAAGGAGAGAGAGAGAGACAGAGACAAAGACAGAGAGACAGAGAGAGGGAGAGAGAGAGAACTCCAATGCTAGGGAGCAAACCAACTTTTGCATATAATTCCTCAAAGAGTGAGAGAATCAGGAAAATTTGCACGTAACTTATGTTGTTTCTCCTCACACTCATAGCTTGTATCACTATAGCCCTGTTACTACAACCAGGAAATTAAAATTTGTGCAATGCCATTAACAATCGTTGGATTTGATTTAGATTTCACGCAGTGCTTTTCTTTTTCTGTTCTAGAATCTAAGTTAGATTTACACATTGTTACTATCTCACTAAAGTCTTCTCCATTCTGAACATGCTCTCATTTTTCCCACTATCCTAAAACTATATTTTTTGAAGGGGATATGGGACATTTATTTTGGAGTATGTTCCTTGATTTGTGTTTGGCTGATTTTTTTCTCATAATGAGAAAAAGGTTATTAATATTTGGCAAAAATATGGAACTTTTGTGCTCTTCTTAGCTCATCATGTCAGTGGGTGGTTGATCAGAGTTTACAAGGGAAAAGTTTTAATACAGAGAACATAACTTATAGGATTATTTTATAATACTCATCCAAAAAGTAAAATGAAGAAACATGCAAGTTATCTGTCCATGCAGTAGAACC
Source organism: Cavia porcellus (assembly GCF_034190915.1). Taxonomy (NCBI): domain Eukaryota; kingdom Metazoa; phylum Chordata; class Mammalia; order Rodentia; family Caviidae; genus Cavia; species Cavia porcellus. Next base: position 34,956,964 of record NW_026947501.1, read on the forward strand.
CCAAAGAATGAAGCTAAGGGCCTGGATCCCACAGCAATGCCCTGCAGAAGTACAGCTAAAGACAGAGCCCATAGCAATGTACACCACAAATCCAAGCTAGAGACCTAAAGCCCTCAATGTCTCAAGCAAGTCTGTATCAAGTATCTGCACTGGAAAGACCCAAAGGCCAGTGGCAGAAGCTAGAAAGTCTGTGGCAGTAGTGTGGTGGATTGATAACTAGTGGTCTTTGTCACAGCTAAGTTGAACTAAGTCAGTGTGGTGCTGCGTGTGGTGCTGCAGGTGCACACGAGCATTGCTGCCAACATAAAAAGGAGAACTGAAAAGGAAGAAGTGGTGTTGTTGGTTCTCCAGGTGCCAGGTGATCTCCTGGAGGAGCCTCAAGCTTTTCTTCCCCGACATGAATTTACTTGTTATCATCATCAGAGGAGTTCGGCATCGCGTAATTACTGAGGATGGCATGGGTACTTTTCAGGGTGGCTCTAGTCCTTACTTTGAGCATTGCTTCCTGGATGTAGTACAGAACCCTCATTCTACAGACACAGATCCTTCATCCCACTGGCACAGACTTTCTAGCTTCCACTGCTGACCTTTGAGCCTTCCTAGCACAGATCCATGAAACAGACTTACATGCGACATTGTCATGGGCTCTAGGTCTTCAGTTGAACTCATACAGGTTGTTGCCATGGGATATGGGCCCTTCACTGGAATTTGGGGAGTATTTTATGTGTGGAAAGATTCCTTACACCTGGGTGACTATTATAAGATAATACTATAAATGATATGTCCTGTATTAAACTGTTTTCCTTGCAAGCCCTGACTACAAGTGGGATGAATGATGTGCAGAACCAGGCTAAGATATTGGCACTGGGGCTGAGAAGTGGTGCTCAAGATAAAGAACAGTGTTCCTCCAAAGATAACAGTGCCATCCTCAATGAAAAAAAGAACCTGAACTCCTCCAACAATAAGAAAAATTGAATTGATATCAGGAAAATCAGCACAAATGCTTCTGCAGGAAAATCAACGTAACAGCATCTCCTTTATTCTCTTTTTTGCTGTTGGCACCAATCCTCACGTGGCTCTTCCACATCCAGAACCATGTTGATTCAGTTCAGAAGGATGTTATATGTTGACCAGTAGTAAATATATCACACTGATGTTTATATGTCTTCTCTGACAATGATAACTTGCATCTTTTAAATTGCTGTCTGGTAGTTTCCTCCAATGAAAAATTACCATTTTCACTCTTTCATTAATCAATAATATGGGAAGATATTTTATGACCATGTGCACATTTTTCCCTTAAACTTTCAGCCAATTTTCACTTATCAGAAAATATGAATATTTCCTGGAAAAATTATAAACTGTTATTTGTCCAAAGATACATGGTGTTTTTCTACCCTGTGTTTATTAATTGGAAATCTATATGGCATCACCTTCCTTTAGTCTGCATTATTTTTATTCAAATATATACTTACATCAGTATTGATTTATGAATTTCTTTTATTCCCAAATTTATAGTGCAATTTTTTTGACAGAATCTCGTTATATAGCCCACACTTGCCTTAAACTCACTGTGTAGCCTAGGCTGGCCTCACACTTGCATTGCTCTTCCTGCCTCAGTAGTACTGGATTATAGGCATGCGATTCCAGGTATTCAGCTTAGGTTTTTGGAAACTCCTTAAGATTCTCCACTGTGCTATCTTGACTTACCTCTTTGAATTTTCTGGTACAGTTTTAATTTCTGAATAACCAAGTTATTTTTTACTTATTTGAAGTTCTCTGGGTAATTGTGCTAAGGTATCCCAATCCTTTTCATTTAAAGAATTCACACACAAATTATATATATCTATATCTATATCTATATATATATATGTACATTCATATACATATACACATTTCTACACATATATACACATTATATATATATATATATATATATATATATATATCAACTTATATATACATGTGTACTGTACGTGGAAAAATATGCATTTATGCATATACTAAATTGAGCATTCATACATCTAGATTGATTTATACAGATGACTTCAATTTATCTTACACAATACACCCATTCCATTATTAATCTCCCATTAAGTCAAATCAGTCCTATCCATCATCCACACTCAACTCCTTAATCTGCTATCCTCCATGAAATCATCAATCTGCTAGACAGGAATCCTTCTGCTCACTCCAGGCCCATTAATGGACATTTCCACAAATGATCTTTAAAAGACATCTGGCTCTCTCTTCAGAGCCAAAGATTGCTCACTCATTCCCCTTAAATAAGACATCTCCATGGACTAATGTCTAATTAGGCCCTGACAAACACTTGTTTAACTCATGACTTTTTGACTTTGCCATTGTAAATGTTAAGTAGCATTCAATAGAAAGTTACTTTGAATTTTGATCTTTTCTTAGTCTAGTGGTATGAGTTTGGAATACTGTACAACAATGAGCCTTAACTTATGGTCAACCATGCAATCAAGACTGTAAGCAGTCAGTACTGTGGAGTGTACTTGTTACTAAGCTGTGAGGATTACAAAATTTATATCTTGAATGTATTTTTGACTTGGTGTGCAATTTAGGATGGGCTAATCAGCACGTAACTGTACTGTAAATGAAAGAGCATGTATATGCTAAAACCTTAAGAACCAGGAATTTTTACTGATGACTCTGGTTTCAAAATAAAACCTTCCTTTTTTACCTTCTAAGCTTTCCTTTCTTTTTTAAATGCTTACCCAGTTACTTTGAGCATCCTTGTGGCTGTGTTTGTTTACATAGTATCCACAATGTCACTTAAGCAGGTGCCACTTCAACCAGTCAATTCTTGTAATGAACACATTTGATAAAATAGTTTTTTTTTTTATTTTTGCTGTTATATTGTCCTATAAAATTGATGAAAAATATGCAACTGTTTGGTTATCCTTTACGTAAATAGACTGTTAACTGGTTAAATGTGTACCTATATATGTCCTAATTTGATAATGTAGCTTCTATTACAGTTTATTTACTTACTCAATGATAGTAAACATATAAAGTAGTTTCAGAATTGCTATATAACACTTCTGTGAGAAATAATTTACTGTATAAAAAAATTGGATATTTTGTCTTCAACTTTTACAGCCCTGAGCCAAATCATATTTTCCACATTACTTATGTGCTTTACTGTCTCACTGCATTCTTTGTAGTCACACTATCCATAGAGTTAGATTCATTTCTCACAGTGCAAATTCTGTTTTGAATCTCCATGTGCTCCAATTGGTTATCACCATTCACTTATTTTTCAGTACATATAATTTTAATATGGTGTTAAGAGACAGAGCCATCTGAAATATTTATTTAGCTAATGTCACTTCTTCCTTGCAATTACATGATTTTTGCTTGATCTCATATTCTTCTTTTCCTCTAACTTTTCCTTTACATAAACAATTTCATTTATATCTAGATTATCATTCCTGTATTAAATTTTCTTTGAAGCCTGGGAATATTTCAAACAGCACTGGTACTCTCTGTCTGTTGGGGATTTGGGCGACTTACATGAAAAAATGTAGCGTAACCTTTTTAATGTATGCTGAGTAGTTCTGTACTTGTTTTCTCTTTTCTATGGATTTTGGTCAATGTAACCTCCAACTCTATGAAGAACAAATTAGATAATGTGTATGTGTCTGCATCATTAACTGTTTAGTATACATTGGCTTGTAATTCTTTAATATCATTTGATTTTCATATCTTAAAAATGCTTTTATTTTTCCTTTGTCATTTTTGTGTCATGTATTTTTATTTTTGCATTCTATTATGTCATAATTGTTAGAGGTTTAGTTTTATTGATCAAAACTAAACTAAACCACTCACTTGCCCATGTGTTAACTCCAGAATTTCCTCCATTTCAAGGGTGGATAGTGTACCATTTTCTATTTATTTATCGGTACTTTCATACCAGAATTTCCTCCTATTTAAAAGCTGACTAGAATTCAAATGTGAATACATCTCCAATTTCTGTATCTATGCATTCATTTACGGACAGTTAGGTGTTTCCCTTTCTTGACTACAATGAATATACAAGACAAGTATTTCTTCAACATACTAATTTCGTATTGTGTGTAATGCATATCCCATAAAGATGTTGCTAGATCATTTGCTCATTTCTATCTATAGTTTTTAAAGGAATCTCCAAACCCTTTTCCAGGCTTGTACTAATTTCCATTACTATTAAAAAACGCCAAAATTCTCCTTTCTTCATATCTTTATAAACTCTTTTTATTTTTTATCTTTGTGGTAACGTGTGAGATTTCATTGTGTTATTGACTAACATTCCTGTGGTGATGTCTAACTCTGTATATATGTCTTGGCTATCTGTATTTATTATTTTAAGCAATGTCTATTCAGGTATTTGATTAATTTCTACACAATTATCTGTTTTGTTATTGGACCTCTTGTATATTTGGGATTTTAACCTCTTTTCAGGCATATCATTTGCATATACCTTCTACAAGTCTGTGAATTTTGTCTTCTCTCTGTTAATTTTTTCCTATTATTGTTTTTAAACTTCTTTAGTGTAGTGCTGTCCTGCTTCTCTACATTTCATATTGTTTTGCCTCTATTTTTATATAATCTCTAAAAAATTAAGTTAGAACAAAAATTGTGAACACTGTTTTCCTCTAATAATTTTACAGTATTTGGGTCTCCATTTTAGACTTTAACCTGCTTTAGATGTATTGTTTTACATATGGTAAATTAAGCCTTGAATTTCATTCATTTATGTTTAGGCATCAGCTTTCCAATAACTTTTATTGAAGAGATTGTCTTTTCTTTCTAATAAATTCCAGACATCTTTCTTTACAATTACTCTTAAATATAGGGGCTTATTTCTGTGCTCTGTGTCTTTTTGTTGTACAATATATCTCTTTCTATGCCAGTGCCATGCTATTATAGGCATAGTAATTTTGAAACATACTTTGCAATCATGTATTATGCTTTCTTTTTTTGTTCAACTTATTTGGCTAACTGGTTTCTGTTAGGTACAATACAAAGTTTTGGAGTTTTTTTTTTCCTATTTCTGTGAATTATGACATCAGAATTTTATAAAGATTGCATTGAATCTTTAGATTGTGTTGTTATAGTAGAAGGTTTATATTTTTGTCATTTTGCATATATTTTATTCAGATTTTTTATTGTTAATACAAAAGTCTAAAATTATCCACATTAATGGTTTCCATTTATTTCAATACATTTATGAAGTGTTTAATGCTTAAATCTGATTATACATATGTATCTCCTTAAATAATTATCCTTATGATGAAAATATTCAAACAAATTCTTCCAGATTTTCAAATATTACTCTGCATTCTTGTTATCTGTAGTAACACAAAAATTGCAGTAGTCCATCAGAACTTTTTGCTTTTTTCTAGTTGAAACTTGGTAATTTATAGTCTCTGGTAACTATTTATTCTCATACTAAGTACCTGAACTCTGTTTTTTACTTAATCTTTTGCTATCTAATTTATTACTATTGTTATTATTATTACTTGGTATCAGGGATCAAACTCACAACCCGACACTTGCCAAGCAGGCCATTGTGCCACTGGGCTAAACCCCTGGACATGATTTAATAATTTTGATCACTATTCTTTAACAATCATTATTTTTAGTATTATGATCTTAATTTGTTTTCCTTTTACTTCACTGCTTTACCATTCCAATTTCAGTTATATTATGTCTACTTCATAGAATGTAATGATTTCCCTAATTTGTCCATTAGACTATTTTCCTCCAGTGTTTATTCTAGTTATGCATATATATTTCATAATTTAGAATATTTAGTCTTAGTCTCTGCTGAAAGTTTCCCACTCATTATTGTGGTTGGTAAAGCTTGTATGGAGTAATGATTCTTCTAGAGGTCAGAGGGTTATAGAGCCTCCTCTTTATCTCTCTGTTTCTGTATTATTTTTGAGCTTGAATCAACAATATTAGTTTGATCTAAGTCTTTGGTTTGTCATTTACTTACCAATCACAGGTGAAAGTATACCTAAAATAGACCATGAAATACTTGTTTGGCAAGTTTATTAAATATATCTATTAATTGAATAATTCATTGATAATTAAAATGTGTAATCTCAATATTTTGGTTATTGAGTATCATGCTTCAAACACTACGATTGTTTTCCATTTAATTTATTACAAACTCTGGGAAATAAGTTTTCTGATTGACCTGAGAAAATGAAATCAATAGGAAAAAAAAATCACTAGGTTGAATTCAACTGCTTTTTGCTAAAAGCTAAACATTTATTCTGTTCTCTGTTTCATAGCCCCTGGTTTAATATTAATATCACACCAAATAAACTTTCTCTTCTATTATCTACCAATGTACAGTACAAAAATGTAGAAAAACAAATAATGTATAGGATAACTTAAATCAAGTATTATCATTTCCTAAATCTATGTTATTAGCAACTGTATCCTTCCTAGATAATATCAATACCATTTTCAAAACAAAATGGATTATATAACCCAATAGAAGCAAAAAAGAAAAGCATCCCCCACCGGAAAAAAAAAAAAAAAAAAAAAAAAAAAAAACAAGTTCAAATAAAATAAAACAAACAATTTCGTGGATATGTGGTAAAATCAACGAAGTGAACTATGCAGTACAGTAGCGTAGAGGTTATAAATAGTTAAAGATCTTGTAGAGTCAAAAGAAAATTTTGTTTGTTTGTTTCTGTGAGATATGTTCTCATTGTGTGTTTCAAGATGCCCTTGAACTCCCTATGTAGCCCAAACTGACGTCAACTTGCTGTGGTCCTCCTGTCTCAGCTTCCCAAGGACTGATATTACAGACATATGCCCAGCTCGGGGTGTCAAAATTTCTAAGCCAATCCTTAGGTGAAACAACAACATATTAATTTAAATTCGTATACATCTAAACATATCTAATCCCTTAATAAGTATGGAAGGACAGTTTTAGCATTTATTTACAAGAAAATAGTTTTATAAATTTTAGAAACTGGCAATGTGGATAGGAACCAAGGTTCAGTCAAATGATTAGAAGATGAGGTAGAATATACCATTTGATAATGTGGGGCATAACTGTAGGATGGCCTTGAGTATTCATAAAATCAAAGGAGAAAGAAATCACCTTGGAAATCACAAGTATACTCATAGTGGTGGCAAGTCCCATGGCCATGCAGGGCATCAGACATTTATGTGTTAAGACAGTTACTTCAAATGCTATTGGTACATTAGATGCATAATATAAATGTAGAGATCTATTTTGAAATGGAAAAGTATGAGTTTTTATGAAAATTAGTATAATCGTTTTAATTAGGAGTGCTTTGAGGGGTTGTTTTGTTTTATTTACAACTGAATGACACAGTGCAGTAATTTATATGATCATCCTGCCCAATGATAACGTCTATTTTTCTTTAAACAACAATTTAAAATGAAGTTGTGATGCAAAATCTTCTAAGAAACAGAAAATCTAGGCTGTTATGTGTATGAGTGCAATCATATACTTGCTGTTACAAAATTTTAACAACAGATGAAACTGGGAGAAAATTAGTATACATTTTTAATTCCAATAACAAAGAGAAAACAATTTTCCTGAATTGTCAGCTTTAGAAAATACTCTGCAATCAGTTTTTAGAAAATATTTTAAACCTGAATTGAGTTATATTTTACCAAATTCATTTAAATTAAAAAGTTTAGGGCAGTAAACATATGCGGGCATTTTTTCATTCTACAGAAGCTGAGCTGCCAATGCAGAAAATGAACAATTTTCTTTATTACCTTAAATGTTTTTGTGCAAAATTGCTATGCATGCTTATGGTGTTACTAAAATAGAATTGATCATTTCTCTTGATAAAATTTGTGATACATAAGTGGGTCTTCTGAAAATACATCTTCCATTTCCATCAAGAGCTTAGTGAATTGCAATTTATTCTGATATTTTTGTTTTTCACTTATCTCCTGAGGAAGCCATTAGAAGAAATTATTTCCATTTGACTTTTTTGGGGGTATGGGGGATTGAACTCACAACCTCACACTTGCTAGGCAGGCACTTATGCCACTGACTAAATTCCCAGACCCTCATTTGAGTTTTATGGAGTAAGTTATTATACTTTTGTATCACACATGAATACTTGAATATGAAATTGGCATGTCTCACATAATTTCCAAGAGTGCTTGCTGTAAGAGATTTTGTGTCAAATGCAAGAAAGAGGCTTCAGAAATCAAAATATCAGATTTTCAAGAAGGAACGTTTAATAATGACCTACTTAAGTAAAGGTAAAGAACTGATGAACAAGAATGATATTATAAATACAAGTGTTAGTTATCTCATTGAAGTGTGTGTTACTATTTCTGGCTATCTTATTTGACATAAAAAGTGCCACAATGAAAATTTAAAAAGGATAAATCAGAAAGGAAATACACATATGAAATATTCCTTTATTAAATTCTTTTGAACTGATATATACTTGTAGTTTGTATCTGAATCATTAGCGAAGGCCCACATGGTAAGGACTCGGTCACATGTGTGGTACTGCAGGGAGGGGAGGTGGTAGGACTTTTAACAGCTGGTCTTGGTGGAAAGAAGTCCGGTCGCTGGGACCTTGGCCTTTCCTGTCTTTTTACTTACCAACACCATGAGAGGAGTGGATTTTTCCATCACTTGATCCTATCATAGATATACTGCCATGACTGGACCAATAACTTTGATATTGTGAGAGAAAGTAACTCTCTCCTCTGCATCAGGTGATTGCTTCTGTTATTTTATCATAGTGATGATAAACTGACCAACACCATTTAAAAACATAAAATTGTCACCTATCCATTGGGTACTATGTGATATTAAAACACATGTGTGGGGGCTGGGAATTTAGCTCAGTGTCATAAGCACCTGCCTTCAAGCAGGCGGTCGTGAGTTCGATCCCTGGTACCGATAAAAAGGAAAAAGACAAAAACAAACAAACAACAACAACAACAACAACAAAAAAAAAAAAAAAAAAAAAAAAAACAAAAAAAAAAAACATGTGTAAAAGTTTCCGTCCTTGGTATCTGAAACATTTATCATTTCTTTTACAATAAAACCTTTTAAACTCCTATGGTCTAGCTCCTTGAAATGTGCAGTGTGTTATCCCTAGTCACCCTATGATACACAAGCACATCACAACTTCTTACCCTTATCTAATTGTAGTAGTACTCACTGGTACACCTCTTACCGTAAGTTCCCAAGGATACTAGAAAATCCATTGTACTCAACACCTTCTGTAAGAAGCACTGTTGACATTTTATGAAAGAGTGGCATCATGTAGTGCTTGTCTTTCACTGTCTGGTTTATTTGAATTTACACAATGAACTCCGGTCTTGTCCATAGCGATTCACAGGAGAGGATTGCATTTTTTTTTTTTTATGGATGAATGATATCACATTGTATGTGTACAACATTTTCTTTATCTATTCAGCTGTTGATGTGCGCTTTCCATTTCTTAGCTATTGTGAATCATGTTACAATATACTTCCAAAGACAGATGTTCCTTCAACACACTGATTTCACTTCCCTTGGGTAAATAATAGCATTAAAATTTTGGATCATATTAGTTGTATTTCTTTAAATTTTTTGAGGATTGGCCATAATGTTTTGCAGGATGGGTGTGCTCATTTTATTTCCCACAAACAGTATGCCAGGAGTTTTTTTTTTTTTTGTTTTTTTTGTTTTTTTTTTTTTTTGTTTTGTTTTGTTTTGTTTTTGTTTTTGTTTTTTCTCATTTCATCAATAGTTATTTGTTATTTCTTTTTTTTTTTTTCAATGTAGCTATTTTTCTGGAACACGGGGACTTATCATGTTTCAATTTGTTTTTCCCTGATGATCAGTAGTATTAAATATCTTTCCATGGTTTTCATTTGGCCAGCCCTTTTGAGAAATATGTATTTAAGACTGCTTCCATTTATGCATCAGGTTTTGAATTTCTTGGTATTGAATTTTTGGCATTTCTTACACATTCTGGCTATTAACCTTTTATCAGATATATTTACAAATATTTTCTTCCATTATGTGCTTTTCTTTTCATTTTGTTTATTATTTATTTGGTGTGCAGAAAACTTCTAGTTTGATAATACCAACTGACTTTTTAAAAATTTTGTTTCCTCTTTTGTGTTTCATAGTCAAGCAATTATTGACTCTTCCATTATCCTGTAGTATTGAGTTCTGCTCTAGATCCCTGATCTCCCAAATGAGTGTATGGTGTGGTTTAAATAAAAAGAGACAAATTGAATGATTTTTTGGGCTCCTGAAAGGGCAAACCCTTTAATTAAGCTCGGGACTCCCAGGGCTAAGACAAAAACTTCTCTGGATCTCCCACTTTATTTATAAGGTCCAATAACAAGGGTCTGGGAAACTTAGGAAAGCACGGGCAATGAGCCGGACCTTGGCAGTCACTTCAAGGACATCTCCAAACAATGAATCAAATGAATTAAGTGGCACTGTCTTATCATGAAGACATGGTAGATGTGAGACTGTAGGAGTACTTCCTATAGCTGCAGTCTCTATCTTGTTAATTGGGGTTGGAGCCAGAGTGTCCCTAGCTGTGGCCTTATCTTACCCTTTGAGCTATCTCTGGCCTCACAGGCCACTACAGTCCTCAGCCAGGACCTGTCATTCATAGAGGTTCACTTACTATGAATCAGCTCCCATTGCCAGGCAAGGGGCCGAGGCCTACGACAGACTCACTGATAAACATAGAAAGCCATTTAGTAAAATTTAAATCCTGCTCAGAGCTGTTTGTAGTGATTTGCAACACTGTAGCATTTAAAATATTTTTCTTCTAATAGCTTAAATTTGAGAAGAAAAGAGAATTTTTTCAGTTACAAAAAAAGTTGAAAAATTTTAGCATCAAAAAATGGTTTTCAATTATTTTCTCTCCTTCTTCCAATCCTATTTATTATTCAACCATCCAACATTTTGATGAGATCTTCTTCCTTCTTTAAGTAGAACTGCTTTAAAGTTTTATCTTAAATTTCAGACAAATGACAATTATTATGTTATATTTATTACTAAGAAAACAGCAGTTGTATGTATGCTATCTATACTAATTCCAGTGTAAAATTCATATCATGGTAGCTGTTGAAAGTCTTTACCTATCTCTAAGTCATATGCTGGAAGTGTGAACTCTAATCTTAGATATTTCCTACTGCTTTGTTCTGTGTAATCATCCTAGTTTTCCCTCCCTCACATCTATAGTGGCCCTATTACTGATATATAAATTATACAACACTTCTGTATTGACTTGTGCCCATATTCTCTTGAGCTGTTTTTAGATTTAACTCATTTTTCATAGTTAGAATTTTCAGAGGATTTTAATGAGATTTTTGCTTTTCTCCCCCCACCAACTTTTTATATTTTCAACCTCTGAAGTCCTTGCAAGGCTAATGCATAAAACATGTAATCACTTCGCTGACTCACCTTCCTTCCTTCCTTTCTTTTCTTCTCTTTCTCTCTTTCTCTTTTTCTTTCTTCTTTTGAAGTGTTGAAGTCTATGCCAGATCTGAATCCATTGAACTAAATTAATGAAGGATTTCATTCTATATTTTTGTTACTTCGGTCTTCTGGCTTGCTTGAATATCTAACTATTTTTACCGTCAAGAGAATTTCATACAGTAATAGGCATCTACCACTGGAATAGCATATATGGTTTATCCTACTTTATTATGTTAAAATAATATTTAATAAATCTATCAGATTACTTTGGTAGCATGTATTGTGATTTACAATATGTTTGTGTTTTTCATTATTTCAGAATTAAGGAGTGCTGTAAAGCAAAAGGGCCATTATTTTAGCCACATGTATCCTCTTTTATTGATAAGAATATTAATAGTCAGAGATTAAGTATATAAATGGTCATCCAAGAACTTCAGGGACAAACGTGAGCTTGAGAGTTGTCACTTTATCTATAATCCTTTTCATCATAAAAGACATCTTCCTGGATTATCACCCTCATAATCCTCTGAGAAACACTGTAAACTAACCTCCTGTTTATGGTACTCTCCCTGTATTTCTGCAGTTGAGAAACACAAACAATTGAAACAATGGGATGATTGATTTAGACTGAGTTCATAGACTAAGATTTTGTCACTTTAAAATAAATGAAGCTCCTTTGAAGGAGATTGAGGAATTTTTTAAAAATGCTGTTTACTTCAAGTTTCTGGGGGAAAAGAGAACAAATTAAACCTCATAATATAAATTGCCTTTTAGTAAGAATTTACATGTTATTTATGAAGACATTCAAATACTCTATTCTTTGTCAAATAATCTGAGAGATATATCTGATAGGAACATTATAGGTTAAATGAATTAAAGCTATATACTTTGGGCAATTTCTAGATGTCATTTGATAATGACTCTAGGTTTTAAAACTAATTAATTAATTCTTGGCAATATTAAAAATTATTACAGAAAGACTGGGAATTTTGTGTGTATGTGCGTGAGGGTACAGAGATAGAAAAACAGAGAGATTAAGAGACAGAGAGAAAGAGAGACAAAGACAAAAAGCCACCAATTTAAATTAAAACATCAAGGAGCTAATACTCAGACCTAGCACTAATGTCGAGACTGATTTATACTTAGGATTGTTCATTCTAACATTTCATTGCACTTGTAAAGAAATCAAGAATCCCTGAAGGTCAGGTGCACAAAGAGAAATTGATGGCATAAAAGTACGGTACAAATAACACTGAAATAAGGTCTTTGAATGCAATTCTTTGTTTTGTTTTCTTTTTTAAAGTAATATCATGCTGTCTCTAAGTCATGGTGACCTAAAGCCTTCTCTAAGAACAATGAAACAAGCGCTATTCAAAAGCTACAGCGTTAGATAAGTGAAATAAAAATACCTTTGTTAGGCTGTGGAAAAATAGACAAAGATCGCTCAAATGAGAAGGAACAGAGGTTATATTTATGCAGAAGTTGCTACAAGAGAGTCAGGCATAATCAATGCCATTTTGGTAAAGACTGAAGGAGTGGTAAAGAGTGAGAAAACTTTATGGCAGGAAAATGGAAAACTTTAGGAATAATCGGCAACTGAAGAAAAAGGAGAAGAGAGGAGAGGAGAGGAGAGGAGAGGAGAGGAGAGGAGAGAGAGACAGAGACAGACAGAGATAGACAGAGACAGAGAGAAAGAGACAGAGACAGAGAATGAACCAGGCTTGGTGGTTCATGCCTATAATCCCAGCACTCTGGAGGCAGAAGTAGGGGAACCATTACAAATTTGAGACCAGTCTGGAATACATAGAGAGTTCAGGGTCAGTCTGAACTACATAACAAGGCCCTATATCAAAAAGGGGGATTCAGTAGAGGATCTAATATGATTGTTTTGAAGAGCATATTTGCCTTTCTAAAATGGAAATTGGCCAAATATAAAGGATCCTATTAGCTTTTAATCAAGACCTGGCTATTTTGAGCTGATGAGTTTTTGAATATTTGTTGCACAAGATAATTTAACTTCCCACTATGACTGTCAAAGAGAGGGGATTAGGGTTTTTGGCTAATTGCTTCAGATTTTGTGAATCAGATTTCCATTATCATTTGTAGTCTGGTCACTTTCACATTCAGTCTCCTTTCTGTATTTAACCTCCCAAAAGAAGGTGAGCAATGAAGGCAAACTGAAATTTAAATGTTTTCTACTCAGAAACATTTTAGTAGGTAACTTTAGTAGTCAGCTGTGTTGTAGGACATTCGGAAGTCTTTTTGTTGTATCATTATGTTGAGTGTCTGATAGGGGTGACTGCACTGAAGCATCTACGTCTGTGAATCAAAAAACACAAACCAGCAGCATAAAGCTATGACAGAGGCAAAGACAATTGTCCCTATATCATACTGTCCATCTCATTTGCCTAACATGTCAAAAGAACAAATCCCAGGGGATTTAATAAATTACTAAAAAAAATAATAATTTCCCCTTAAGGCAATGCATAGCCTGTTTCATCTTTCTTACTTCATTGATTAAAGTACAAGAAGTATTAGCAATGGCACAAATGCCAACATGACAAACTGACAATAACTCTAGAACAAAGCAGTTGTCCGTCACCAATCCATTGCCACACATGAGTTGCATATAGTGAAGATGTAATATCATTAATAACTTCTCTCACATTTACTTAGACTTTTTAGTAATAGTTTTTATTTGAGTTGTGTCCACCAATGGGAATAGTGCTCTGATATCATAAATAGTGAGTAGGTAATTACCCCAGAGAGTATGAATGACTGATCCAATGGCTTCACCTTTCAGCTCTTGTCCAAACTGGAATTCACAGTGTTAGAGATCGATAGACCTTAAATTAGGGTCTTTAGGTACACATAATTTTCAGAAGACTATTTCTGAAACATAAAAAATATTGGTCTGAGGCAACAAGATCTCTATTAATCCTTTCCATGTATTATTTATCTGATTATTACATGAAGGTTTTTGAATTTGAAATTAGGTATACCTTGATCTATAGATAGCAATCACTATTTTTGTGGCTGAGGGAGAGATAAATACTATTAGTTTATGATCAGTTGTTCATATAGTTACAAAAAGAAGCACCATCAAGTCTATTTCTCTGTTGTCCAATTGAGGAAACTGGATTGGTACAGAGATTTTGTCATGGAGTCTGGTGATAGACAACATGTTCAGCAACTCACAAGCGTAAGTAAAGTGATGATTTGGGGGAACAATATATAGTTCTTATTAAAACAAATATGTTTTAACCAGTGAGTTTCAATAAGGAAAGGGTTTTAAAAAGAGAACAAGAGTCATTGTTGGTTGCTGTCTCACTCCTTTTCCTGTTGCTCTAACTGGGTAACTCATATTGGCTAATTTATAAAGAATAGGACAGGGGATATGGCTCAGTAGCACAGCATCTGCCTGGTAAGTGTGAGGTCATGAGTTTGATCACTGATACAAAAAAATTAACTTATAGTTATGAATGTGAAATCTCCATGATCTAGGAGCAGCATCTGGGGAGCCCTTGTTGGTAACTGGCTACAATGTTCTATGCTGGTACAAAGCATCCTCTGGCAAAAGAGCAGATACAAGAGACAAGGAGACAGAACTTTTGTGACAATTCTGGTTTTAAGATCACCCATTAACAGTTAATCTATTTTCCCATAAATGGATTAATCCATTTGTGAGAATAGAGTCATCATGACCTGATCACTCCTTAAAAGTTTTCCTCTCTTACTTGCTAACATCCCACATAAGTGACTAAATTTTAACATGAGTTTTGATGAGGTAAATTATAACCAAACCACAGCATTTAGTAACAAGTTGTCTAAGGAAAATAGAAAAAATAATTGTAAACATAGAGATTTTAAAATACATGAGTAGGTTGTGGTCCTGATATGATTGGTATAGTCTGTACAGTGTCCATCATCTTTAGTTTGTGCCATTATTCCACCAGATGTTTGCTTCTGGAGATAGGTTGCTTCTAGAGACAAAACTGCTGTTGGAGAATGGTCAGTTTGAGGTGCCCTACTACAGTTTCCTTACAAAAGTGTAGAATGTTGAATTGCTTCTTTTTTTTTTTTTAATTTGTGAAACTTGAACCCAAGTGCTGATTTAGTAGGAATTCACTATTGTATGTTTTCATATCAATACCAGAAGAGATGATAAAGCCTTTTCTATTTAAAACCAAAAACAATTTTATTATTCTGCCTTCCAAAAGATAAAATCTCCCAATCAACATTTTGAATGGGTAGTTTAAGAAGATAATTTAGGAAGATGAACTTCTCCTCCTGGTGTTATGACTGTGGATAGGATACAATTCCCTGTCAAGATTTTCCCACCTCTGTGTGAAGTGAAGTAGCATCTAGTATTTTATGGGTGCAATCCCCAGACATAAAGGCCTTAAGATTCCCTATTTATAGTGGGATAAATGATGTGTCTCTGAAAAAAATGACCATATGATGCTAGGGTATATGGGAGAAGCTTTCACTAACTAAGCTCAGATATTTATGAAAATTTTGCTAAATTTAATTTGAGAATTTCATTCAGTCTTTTAAAATTTCAGAAGATAGTGTTTATAAGAGAAGTAGAGTTTTGGATTAACAGATAGTGCTTTATAGATATTTTGTATAATAGTACCTGTAATGTTTGTGTCTTGAGCATTTAGCAAAAAAGCTGCAGTTTCAAACACAAAATCAAGCAGATTTTTAGGGTTTAGGTGCTGAGGCATTTCCATTGGTACGCTATTTAACTCATCTTAATAGACATACAATAAGTAAAAGCCTTCAAATATGTGGGAGTGTTGATATGATTGTTAATGGTGTGTGTCAAAACGATTAAGGATAAGGGATATTCAGATAGCTGCTGAACACTATTTTTGGGTGGGCCTCTGAAGGTGTTTCTAGAAGAGATTAGCACTTCAGTTCATAGACTGAGTGAAGAAAATCCACCCAATGTAGGTGGGAACTAGTCCTTATAGAACAGTCCAAATAGAACAAATAGGAATAGAGTGAATTTATTCTCAAATTTTGAGCCATAATGTGTATATTCTCTAGCATTTGGATGATAGGTGCCCTGATTCTTAGGTTTTCAGATTTTAGGATTTAAACCAGGAATCTTCCTGATTTTAATATTCTACTTTTGAGGCCATTGAACTTGACTTGATTATATGATGAGCTTTAGTTTTTACCATATTACATATGTTCCATTATAAGACTTCTTGGTCTCCCTTATTACTTGAGAAAATGTACACTGTTCCTATATGCATTTATATTTCCAATATTCTTTCTCTAGAGTGTTCATGGCTGGTTGATACATCAAACATATGACAGCTTCCAAAAGATTCTTGAGGTCGTATTTTGTGATTTCTCACCTCCACAGTATTTTTTTTTTAATTAGGATTATGTTGTTGACCAGGAACACATGGCTCCCAAATACCTTTAGCTGTCTTGTTGAAACCTCCTCCAACAATGCTGATTTAAAATACTGATCAATTTGTATCTTTGATGGTGAACAATTTCACAGAGAAACTTAACTAATACCCACCTGCACTCACATGATGTCACGAAACAACCATTTCAGGAATGCATAAAGGCCACAGCCTTTTCATAATGAAGGGCTCAATATCATTAATTCAGAATGACCCGTTTGAGTTTCTCCAGTGATGCATTATTTGAGACTTTAGATAAGATCACAATCGTGGTTAAGGTGATTTGTTTAGTATAGTAATCTATTAGAGAATGTCTGTTAGATTCAAACTCATTTCTTCTTACATAACTCTAAATATTAAACAATTTCCTTTCTTGAAGTAGCACCACATCTATGGTGCTACTTCAAAATTGGTCAGTTTTTGATAGGAGTTCCAAAACTTGGAGAAAATCTCTTTAATCTCCAAAGTCAAGTACTGTTGAAAAAGCTTTACTGCTATTTGTATGTATGTTTCCTATCTGAACTTTGGTTAATTAAAAACTCTAGGAAATATATATCGCAAATTCTGTCATCCTACATGATTTCACTGTAGGTAAGAGACTTTTAACATTCTTGATATTCCCATAACAATATTTTAAATTGAAATTAACACCTAAAGGAAGGCCAGAGATATAGCTCAGTGTCACAATGCCTGCCTGGAGGGTGCAAGGTCCTGAGTTCAATTCCCAGTAACACCCACATACACACACAAATAAAAATGGGATTTGGGATTAAATCCTTCATTAGTGCAGCAAGTAAAGCAAATTGTCTTTCACAACAAAGGTGGACCTCAACCAATTACTCAAAATCCTGAAAACACACCAAAAAGTTGACTTTCCCAAGTAAGACAGCACTTTTCTGCATGACAGTCTTCAAACAAGATCATTAGTTTTTCCTATCAGATAGCCTTCAACTTGGGTTATTTAGGAACATTTTGTGTTGTCTAGGAAGTTTGGATGGAAGTTAGTTTAGACACTAAGAGATTTTCTTCCTCTTTATTTAGATCATGACCTGTAAATATAATCTGGAAATGTTGCAATTTGTCTGTGCTTTTTTTTTATGTCTAATTTTCTTTTGATTGTTGTGAGTAGGCAAATTCTATCATGTTACAGTTTTCCTTGTTCTATAAAGGCAGTAGGAAATTGGCTATCTATTACGTCCATAACTGAATCATGATGCATATTTAGAACTTCAAGCATTAAACAAAGCAAAGTAAGAGTAGACTTCAGTGAACCTCTGGGGCATGACTGTCCAGGTTTACTGTTGTCTTTAATGATGTGAAAGCAAAAGCAATTGATACTCTCTAGTCTGGTAGCTCAGTAGTAAAGTTTAACAAATATTCACTACAATGAGTGACCTCAGAAAAATCTGAGGATGGGATGAAACTTGGTTAAAATACAACTGGAAGTTGAGGGATAAAAACAATCTATTGATAACTTCAACATCTCAAAAAAAAAAAATCTGTGTTCTTCATTCTTTACTAACAGGATTAGGGTGCTATGAAGAATAATGTGCAGTACAATAAGATCTTTGCAGTGGTAAGTTAGTTTACACAAACTTTTGTTTACAAACAATTTGGCTCACAAAAGGAGACAATTTTCTTTTCATTTGCAAACTCTTCTTTGAGTGACAAGCATGACTGACTGTAGCCGTCTTTCCACACACACAAGAATGTGTCCAACTGTTCTGAAGTTGTACAACAAATTAAGGACATGAACTGAGGTGTCACTTGGTATATACAGCCTTCAATTACAATATCAACTCCTCTGTTACTTCTGTTGTCAGGAGATATTGAACAAGTTTAAGTGGGAGTTTGAAAAGAGCTATGAAACTTACATAGATTTTGTTGCAAATATTTTGTTTATGTTAGCAGCATTTGCAGCCCATAGAGAATCGACTACAGTGCCAACCCGGTTCTCTTGAGTATCTGTGAAATATAATAGAGAGGGATAACCTATATCCAGAGTGAAATTGATTATGAACAGAAGAATCCCTCCACGTGTATTAAATTTTACAATGTCGTTTGCAAAGTGAGCTCCTATTAAAACTGAAAGTGTTACAGAGTAGGTACAAATGTTTCAGTCAAGGTCCCAAAGGCCTGGATAAGGGCTAGGAAATAGGAAAAAATATATGCATTAACTAAAATACCTACAAACTATTATTGGACTATTCTAAAGAATTGTGTGAATAAAGTTGGCCAGATTTAATAAAAAATGAGTAGTACCTGTATCTACCAGGAATTGCTAAGAGGTAGTTAACCTTAAATGCTTAAATTAATGGCAGGATATTCAGAGCTTTTTTGTTGATCTGAATTCAAGGCTTTTTATTTGTCTTGCATTTTTCTGTAATTAGAAAGAGAATATTATTTTTAGTGCCTCTTCAGTTTACAATATAGATAAATGTTTTGTAAGTAGGTTCCAAGTAAGCTGTGGGCCAGCTAACTGTATGACATGCAGGGCCACAAGTTTACCTTTGGTTCTGATTTTCTATTACTCTGAAATATTTTCTAATGTTCTGCCAGGTCTCCTAGTGCAGTGAAAGGGCTATTTCCAATTCTAATTCCTGACATATTTTTAACTTTCTAATTTTAACTCCATTTTCAAAATGAGATGAAAGATCTCTAGTTTATCTCCAGAATCTCCTATAATTCGGTCTCTCTGTCATTGCCATTTTCACAACTGAATTAGGATTGAATTGGCTTTCTTGGAAACATTTCAAGTGTGCATATTAGAACACTTTGATGATCTCTTTTGTCCTTTTATTTAACCTTTAACTTTACTGTAGGCAGCAAGATATCATAAATTAAATTTTGTCTCCATCCAAACAGGTTTTTTGCCTCCAGGATTTAGCACTTGAGGTGCAACACTTGCATGAACTGATGGAAGACTGGATCATATGCTTCTAAAAGAATGGCAAAGTCTGTGAAAATCTGATGGCCTTGTTTGTATTTAAGAGTATCTTTAATTGTAGTTCTAATACATCTCAGGTCCATGGGTTAAGTTCTATAATTACTTGATTAGTGGTGGAGATGAACTTTTATTTATTTATTTATTTATTTATTTATTTATATATTTTTTGAGATGAGCTTTTATAAACAACAGCATTTTGGTGTTTTAGAAGAGTTTCTGAGGAAAGATAGAAGGAGGAAAGGTTAGAGTTATGAAAGGGCAGAGATAAGCAAGATAAGGAGAAAAAAGAAAGGTTGAATACTCACAGGAGACTGATGGAAAGGAGGGAACTTTGTTCTTGCTTAAGTTTTTCAAATAGTTAACTGCTTTGATGAAAGAATTCTTTGTTGTACCTAATGTTGATTCATAACAGTGTTTGAAGTCATCTGCATACAAATCACTAAATTAACATGTAATCTGGCTCTAGAAGCTATGTAGAGAGAGAGGCACAGGAGATCTCTGTACTACACCTGATCAAAAGCTGGGGTCTGGTGTGGACCGTGTAGGATGGGTCTCATTGGAACCTCCGTGATAAGTATAGAATTAAAAGAAATTTGCATATATGAGGCAAAAGATAACAATTCAGTTACCTCTATTATAACAAGTCAGCCATGCTCATCTGTACCTTAGCAGAAACTCAAAGGCAAACCGGATGGGACAGCTTTAAAATGGAAACAAGAGATGGTTTCTGGCATGTTCTGATTGGAGCCTGCTGGCATTGGAATGTCATGGTTACTTTTCTAACAAAATACCCAATTCCAAAAATTAAGAAAGAAAAGTTTTTTTTTTTTTTTTTTAATCTCACCGTTTATAAAGATTTTAGTCCATAATGAGCTGGCCCCAAGGCAAGGAAGCATCACAGAAGGACAATAGTTTAGGGTGGGAGAAAACAACAAAGCAGCAAAAGTCAAAAAGGGTGAAAGCATGTGTCTTTTCCTCCCTTATACTGTATACAAGCTATCTGCCCTATGGTAGGTCCTTTTCACCTATACCATCTCCATGCCCTCCTCTTGAACAGGCTGAGGATATTTACAAGTGACTACCCTGGCCCTCTGTTAAATCAAACTGGAAATGCTGTAATTCTGTTTCCTGATGTAAGAGCATGAAAACAAAACGCCCTTGTTTAACAAGTTGTCTTTGAAAAGCCCACCCAATTCCCATGACCATGTGAGGCTCTGGGGAGTTATCCATGCACAAACTATAACAAGAAGCTATGTGACAGTGCTTCAAAAAGTTCACTGAAAACAAAACACAGCAACAACAAAACATAGCTTCAATTACTAAATATACTACATATTCTCTATTGTTATTATCTGATTGTTTAGAGATTTACCATGAACATATGTGTTAAATTATTATGATTTCTGAGATTTCTATACTAAAGAAACATTTTTAGCAGAGACATTCCCTGCACAGTGTATTCTCCTGATTCAAACATTAGCAGTGTTCCAAAGAAACAGTTTTGAGATAACCTTATCCTAGCTCATTCTATTAAGATCCTATAATAATACAGGCATAATTATCATTTTATGATATAAGCCCAAAGATTCATCAACTGAGTTATAACACTGAAAAAAAAATGCTGTGATATGAGATGACACCCTACTTAGAATCCAGCCCTTCCTCTAGGGGTTTGTATCATCAGTTGTTAAGTAGAGACTTTATTTTGCATTTTCTTTTTGTCTCCTTTTGCCTACTGTGCATACTGGCTTAGGGATATCGAGGTGTCCCAATCTTGGCAGGTTATATCTGTTTCATAGGACATGACAGAGCAAAAAAAGTGACAGATTCAAAAGAGTTTTACTGAAGCATAAAACTTAGATTGTCAGGTAGTCCACCTCTGGACAGCTCAGATTATTTCTTTCCTTTCCTGAATGTCTACCAAAAAGGAATTACTAGAAAGAATGTTTCTTTCCATTTTAAAGATTAAATTTGTCCTGTGGTATGTGCCTTGGAAAACACTATGATTTAGAAGTACATTTCAGAATTTTCTCTTTTATCATTATTTCTTATAAAACAATAAAATAAAACAAATCATGAAATTAAAAGAACCAAGAGTTCATCTTACCTGAAGAATCTACAATTTGCCTGTCTAAATGAAAGCTTTCTTAGGGTATTGTTAATCATTAAGAAATTAAGTGAACTACTTGGTGGTCACTATGGATCAGCCTATTCATGGAGAGGACTTGGATAAAAATTTTGAGGGAAAATTAACCTTCAATAAAGACTGTTCAGGTAATAGATACAGAAACAATAATCCAAATAAGATTCTTTGTGAAAAATTGGCAACTGCTTATAAAATGATCGTATCTTGTGTGAATTAGGGAATATGATTTAACTTTAAAATATAGTATAAATTTATAATATATAATATATATATACATATATATGCACATATATATATATTCATATATATATATATATATATATATATTCATAACTCGTAGCTCTTACACTTTCTTCCCCCCAAAAAAAATTTGGTTCATTTACCCTTTTCTGGGCTAGGTCTGTATGTTTGAGTCTCTGTAAAACATTTATATTGGGACCTCATTACCATTGTGATAGTAGACACTTGGAAAGTAATGAGGTCATGAGGCTGAACTTTATTTTTAAAAAGTCACTATAGAGCAGATTTGCTTCTTCCATCACATGTGGAAACACTGAGGTGGCACCATCTTTGAGCCAAGAAAAGTGTCCTAATCAGACTCCAAGTACTCTGATATCTTAACATTAGCTTTTCCAGCCTAGAACAGTAAAATAATTTACTAACTCCGCATAGTGTATGATATTCCATTATAATAACATAAAGAGAAAACTTCTACTTGAGATGTAACAAAAAGGCTATTCTACTGTATTCATGTCAGAAGGAATTTCCAGTTTTGTTGTAAGAAACCATCAAGCACACTGGAATAGACCCTGGATCTGTAGGTGACTGGTGAGATTCCTGATCTGAGAAGACCTACCATTAGGTTTAGGTTCTCAGTGAGAGCATAGTGTTATCTTTTTCTTTTTTAATAAAACCACAATACAAAACCTCAATATACAAAGTATTTTAAAAAAGAAAGAAAGAAAAAAAAAAAAAGGAGGAAACACTCTCCCCAATAGTGTTGGTTGTGGTTCAGTATAAAAGAAAATACATACCACAGGTATGTATAGGTGATAGAACACATTCCTACTTTGCATAAAACCATGAATTTCATCTCTAGCATCACACATACATGGAAAAAAATGTAGTAAAACATCTATTCTTTAGGTATATGGTGTCTATATAGTGTTTTCCATCAAAGCATTCTACATATAAACAAATATAAAATTAGTATTGAAAACTCGTATTTTGTCTTACTCCTTAAGTCTGTAGATTCATAGGTTTGAATATTCTTCAACAAGTGTAAAGTTGAATTTATGGACCTGTTGCCAAACAAGGAAAGCTTGAATAAATCCTATGTACTTATTTCATGTCATCTGGTTTTAGGTTCTGAATAAACTCTTTAAATTCGTGTTGACAAACATTTTAGAGCTTTTTATGATAACAAACAGATGGCAGCAACACGCATGCTGTAGTTTCATCAAAACTGCTAACTTACCATGCTATACCTGATTGTAGTGTTTAGAACCTTGGTTCACCTCCAATCACCTTTCCCTACACCTTATTCCACCAATTTCCCCACATATTGAGTCCTGACTTAGATCCCCAATCTCCCAAACAAGTGTACAGTGGAGGCTTAAATAAAATGAGACAAGTGGTATGATTTTAGGGTTCCAGGAAGGTCAAAACCCTTTAGCTGAACTTGAGATCTTCGAGCTAAGACAAAGACTTCTCTGAACTTCCCATATATATTAGGTCCAGCAACAAAGGTTGGGGAAACTGAGGAAAGCAGGAAAAAATGAGGAGTCATTTCAAAAACTTCGCCAAGTAGTAAATTTTGCCTATTTAGGAGAGCCATCTTATCTACAGGATGACATTTATGGTAGGAGAGAGACTACAGGGGTGAAATTCCTTCAGCTGCAGTCTCTATTTACTTAATTAGTGTTGAAGCCAAGGTGTCTTCAGCTGTGGCCTTATCTTGCCCTTTGAGGAATCTCTGGCCTCACAGGCCACTACAGGCCTCAGCCAGGATCAGTGATTCATACAGGTTCACTTAGTATGAATCAGCTCCCATCACCAGACAAGGGGCAGAGGCCTAGGACAGACTCACAGATAAACATAGGAAGCCGATTATTAAAATTTAAATCCTGCTCAGAGCTGCTTCATAGTAGTCTCTACCAAGCACTGTCCTTCTTGAGGAGGTGTATGTAAGACTGGATCATTTCATTTCCTTGTCCTTGGCTACCTCATGAATAATCTCCTCCTCCTCCTCCTCCTCCTCCTCCTCCTCCTCCTCCTCCTCCTCCTCCTCCTCCTCCTCCTCCTCCTCCTCTTTCTCCTCCTCCTCCTCCTTCTCCTCCTCCTCCTCCGCTTCCTCCTCCTCCTCCTCCTTCTACTTCTTCTTCTTCTTCTTCTTCTTCTTCTTCTTCTTCTTCTTCTTCTCCATCTTCTTTCTTTGAAAAATTATCCTGCGCTTTTTAATAGTCTTATGACTCTTTTTTGTCCTGGTGAACTCAGCTTTGCACATGACATTTTTGTTTTGTTATGTATAATTTAAATTATTTATGAGTACTTGCTTATTATGTGCATAATTTTGCCTAAAACTTTTATCCTAGCTAGCCCTTGCTTAAAAAGTATGTATCAATCTTTAATTTCTAAATTCATGTGAAAATGAGAAAAAAGATAAATGAAGGGGATAAATAACATTTTTAAAAAACTGTTGTTTCACTGAAGAAATATATTTTACAACTCCATAAAATTTGTAAGTGAAAACATAAAGTTTAGCTATATAAGTATGTGAAATCAATTTTTATAAATTTATTAGTAAAATAAAATGTTCCACAAAATTATTTGCCCCTTTACATGCCACAGTTGCTTCAGCAGCTCCATAGAGTTCTGGTCATCAAGATGTTGTGTTCTTTCTGACATGGTCTGAGTTTGTTCCCTTGTCAGAGAAAAATGACTGCTTTAGTAACCTAGATGTGAGTCTTGAGCTTTCCCACAATGTTATTTTACATTTAAGAAATAGTGAAGGTTTTTAATTGTCCTTCAATCAACTAATAACATTCAAGTGGGGTCTCTTAGTTCCAACCCATGATATTTCAAGTGGGGTCCCTTCTTTGTACTCTTCTTGCCTGTCCCATTGCTTAGTTACTTTTTCTCATTGTTGAGGAAAAAATTCCTGGTGCTCAAAATTAAGGAAAGAAAGATTTATTTCTTACAGTTCTTGGAGATTTCAGTTCATACTCAGCTGGCTCCAAGTGGCAGGATGGCATAGCTGGCCTGTGGCAGACAACAAGGCACAAAGGAACAAGGGAGAGAGACACACCTTTTTTCTGGTGTTACGTCATATGCTGGCTCCACCCCAGGTGGGTGTAGTATCCACACCACCAAACCAACCACTAGACAATGAATCGATTACAAAAGCTACATTTGGCCAAGTCCATAATTGCATATGGCTTGGGAACTACTGACATAAACCATGACACCCATCTATACAAACACATTCATTTAGAGAATACTCATATCATTTCATTTTGTTTTTAAAGAAAGAAATATTTTGCAACTTGGGGCAACCAGATAATCAGAATGTTCAGTTTTGAAACTGTATGAATGATATAATGATCTAGAATCCCTACTCTATGATATTTTCATGAGAAAATAACTGAAATTTCTACTGAGCTGACATAAGAAGGGAAATTTCAAAAAACCCTAATTAACCTTTCCCAGATATTTTTCAGTTCTGTAGGTACAGAAAATACTCTTAAGGGATGTGTCTAGAGTCAATGATCTTTGAGGAAATAAGCCTGATTAGAAGGTTTTATATAAATTTAAGATTAAAGCATAGATGTGGTAATAGAGGAGGTAATCAGAAAATACTTTCAAGGAGGAAGTAGCTTTCTGGAAGCTGGTAAAAGAATATAAATGAAAGCTACATGACTATTGCTTTCTATTTGTATTTTTGCCTATGTTTGGTATGTATGCATTTTTATATTATGTTTATATGTGTCACATTGGTTCATAAAATAAATGAATGCTTAGAAATTAAATCTCAAGGGTACCAGGGTTTAGCTCAGTGACATAAGAATTTAAGGGTTTGAGAAAATTGTAAAAGGTATTAAAACATTCTAATTAGGCCTTGAAGAAAAATGAATCTCTGGAAGAGTTGATATTTGATAAAGTTGGTGTCATGGTTTATGCCTGTGGCCCCCAGGCATCATGAGTTTGCATTGTGCATTTGTGATGGTTCATCCTCTAGTGCTTGTATTGATGGTGTCCGTTCTCCACCCACATAGGGGTGGAGCCAAGATGTGATGTATTGGCAGGAAGAACATGTGTCTTGCTCTTTGCTGGTTCCTGCTTGTTGTTTGCAGCTGCTATGAACTGCAGCTCAGCCATGCCTGCCTGTCTGGAGCCAACTGAGTGTGGACTGAAACCTCCAAAAACTGTAAGAAATAAACCTTTCCTTTCTCAACTTTGGGCTTCAGGTATTTTGTCTCAGCGACCAGTAAAAAGTAACTAAGACAGTTGGCAAGATGATTTATTCTCCTAGACTTGAGTCCTGATACAGTTACAATGGTGCAAAGATAGTTTGACCCTCTTTCCAAATAATGGTTTCTTAGTACACTGATGCACTCTCAATATGAATTTGAGAAAGGTTTTATTCTTTAATTTTAAGATAGCTAGCTTAGAAAATCAATGCCAGTTTTTATGTTTTGTGCCTTTAGAAACTTTTTGGCTTTATTTTGTCAGTTTATCTCTATTTATAGAGACAAAAGTTTATTATAATTAATAAACCTGAAATTAAATCTCAGGTCCAAAAATTACTTTATGAACTGAACAGGACCCCTTGAAGCTCAAAAGACACATATTTCACTGTATATGAATAAACGCTTTATTTTCCAAAATTAAAGAGATTCCTGGAAATCTGATGTGACTTTTTATATTTTACCAGTAATACATTTCTCTGTTAATTGTGAATGATCATATCATAAGCATGACTACTGTATGTCATGGTTTTCTTTTTTCTCAAATATATTCATAATAATGTACACAGAAAAGATTTTTAAAACTACTGTGATACATAATATTCTGAACTTTGGTGAAATTTATATGTCTATAATGAAAAATTTATTTAATGGTTACACAAACTGTTCTTGTATCTTTATTTTAAGCTTGTCTCGGAGTGATTCTGTCCTACTACTTTTAGATTGATGCCTATTACATACAGAATAGAGAGAAATGATATTAATAATGATTCTGGATAAATGTAAATGTTTAGCCTGATAACCTGCTAACCTCTTTGTTGAACAAACGTACTTGTTGGGCTGTTTTCTTGTCTTAAGTTTCTGCTTACTTACAATTCTTGCAAAATAATAAAGCCTATAGCTTTCCTTTGCTTTTTGTTCTGTAAATTTTGCCCTGAACAGAATGAGAACAATACAGTTCCCAATGTTGGTTTCTACTGTTCATGGATGATTGAAGCATCTGTCTTATTTTCTGACAGTAAAAGTGATCTCCATGTGGCCAGGAAATTGTAGTTTCTTTTCTCTATCCTATGTCTATGCCCTAGTTCAGCAGGAAGTAGCCAGATCAATCATCGTCTAGAGCTCCTTGAGAATGAAAAGTGACCAAAGGCAAGGGAGCACTAAACCTGAGGGGAAAACTCAAACAAATCCTGTAGGCTTAACCAGATCCAACTGTTCATCATTCTTGAATAAATGACTTAGACTTCACAGCTTAATGTATTCCTAGTTTCTCAATCAATCCTCTGGACTCACAATACCTCCGCTGCTCTTCTAATCATCATTCCCCATACCTGAACCCACAAACCCACACAAACCATATCTTCAGGAAAGCAGGCTTGGATCTCCTGTTTCCACACAGTGGTCTACCTCAAGAATCACTTTTATCTTTTTTTATCATGTTTCAGGGACAGGCATAATGTGTGGTGGATGTGTGACTCATTGACAAGTGAGGCTGTAGTTCTCACTCTGAATCTTCACTAAAAATTATGAAATAAGAAGCATAGGATGCACAGAAAACTGGACCCAAGTGTAGAATGTACATGTAATACAGGCCAATATGTAACAATTGAAAAGCCCCTTCACTATGAAATGCATATTTTTCCTGATATTACTAAATACTATCTGAATGTCTCTTATGAATTTCCACTTTTTTTACACTTATACCTTTTTTTCCCTGCTAAATTTGTTTTTTTTTGTTGTTGTTGTTGTTGTTGTTTTTAATTTTTTTCCACCAGGGACTGCATTAATTTTGAACCTATATTTCTACCATAAGTAGAATATATTGCATCATGACAATTCATTGTGTCAGAGACAGTTTCCATCAGTCTGCAATGTAAACATCTAATTGAAATGAGACATTTCCATTGGTTCATTTGCTAAGTGAAGTCATAAAAGGAGGAAGATCAGTCAAAGATTATTGAACCAATTCCATATATCAGAGAACAGACTAAAAGCTGAGTTACTGTCACAAAGTCCCATGTCATGTGAGTTTTCCTATAAAAATAAATGTCACTTGAACACTAGCATTATGAGTTCCTTCTTACCATAATACTGTACAAAAAAACAGATACCTTGAGACTGCTGTTACTCATTTAGTTAAACAGGAAATATTCTTTATTTTCAAGTATGCAGTGAGGCTGCTAATGGTAAACATTAATCTTGGAAGCTTACGTGTGTATCCTGCTGTAAATACCATCCTTAACAATTAACTTCAGTTTACTATCTTCTTGGATTTTAGATGGCCTGCTGATACAAAGACTCATCCTCCTAAATATTTCAGGGAATAAGTTTGGGTAACAAATTAGGTGACTATTTTACCCTATAATGTAACTATGGTTCCCTGCATCAAATCCATAAGAGAAAAACTGGCATGGCACAAAGCCACAAAGGCCACAATGGCCACATAGGCCATGATATTTTTAATTTATACTCTCCACTGAGTAAGAACTTTATAATTTGTTTTTTAGAATAATTCTAGTTTCAAAATACAAATTTACATTTCATCTGATTAAACTCTGATGATTCTGTCCTTGACCATAATATACTCTAATCACCACTGTAACTTTCTCATCTGACCTCATTCCCCAGACTTTTCCCAGTGACAACCACAGACATCCATTTATAGGGGTCTTTCTATCTCCCTCATTATTTTTCAGTTCTGTTATTCAATAGTTTTATTCATCGTTACCTTTTCAAAGGTCTTCAACTTTCTGAGAAGTTTCTCCTCTCCCCGCAGAATGAATAGGACACTGCAGTTTGCTCTGAGTCTATCAAGATTCTACAGACAGTGTTAAACTTCCCTCTCTGAGGTCTAGTAAACGTTAGCTTCACTAAGACTCTAAACCCTAGAGGGTAATTCTGAAATATTTCAGGAATTGAGAGAAGTAGGATCATATTAAATTTTATTTTTCAGATCTTTAAAAATCAGTTTGCAAAGCATAATGTACATCACAAAGATAATCATAAGTAGATACTGGCAGCTGTCCAGATGTCCTTCTATGTCCCTTCCCAGTTAAAACCTCCTCCTCCCACTCCCTCTTTCTTTTTCCTCCATCCTGACCCCTAATACCATAACTGAGGTTTGCCTGAATTTTTTTAGTGCTCATAAGTAGAATGTGTGTAACTGTATTGTATCAGGATTTTATTTTTCAGTGTTAAATTGGCAAGAGTCTTTCCCTTAAAACACTGAAATAGAATTAGAAATTAGGATAGGTAAAATGCATACTTATTTCCTGAGATGATTAAGAGAAGTTCTCAGTGGTGAGTAGCATAGAATCTCAAGTCAAGCCCATGTCCTTTCGATCCTGTGTGGCACAGCATCAAGTGCAATGATGAAGATGGGCGATTTAGACTCAGGCACCCCCATTTCAATTCTTCTTGCTCAGCTTTCCATTGTGCTTTGAGTTCAACACTCCGTGCTTCAGTTTCCTCAACTGTAATTAAATTGTTTTAGTGCCTATTTCATAGGTCATTTGTGGAAGGAAATCTAGTACTTTGCTAAAATGTAACAATTGTTGGCCCTTATTGTACTTACTGATTTTTGTTAAAAATTAATAAACAACAACATAAATGAGAGAACACAGACAAATCATTATGTGCTTGGGAAATACCTAACTGATACAGCAGAGCTCAAAGTATGCTTTGCTGTTTCAAGACATTATTTCCTGTACTCTTCGATGCAGTAGCCACTAAACACATATGGGTTAATTGAATTTGAATAAAACTAATATTATATTTAATTTAAAATTCAGGTCCTGCGTGTTAGCTCCATACCAAGTGCTATACAGCAATATGAGTTCAGTGAGTTGCCATATAGTGTAGTGCGAATTAAATAATGTTGCTACCAAAAATAACAAATTATCAGTTCTTCAACAAGAGATCAGAAAATGGTTTCATTGATTTGCATGCAAATTTTATATTATTGCATATAATTATTCATTGCCTATACACACACACACACACACCCACACACATACTCACACACACATACATATATACTTAATCCTTTATAATAGTGTTTTTGTCTCTCGTAAGCATGGGTAACTTACTAAATTTTGTCCCAGCATCAGTAGGGTTTATAATCCTACAAAATAGTGAATCTTCAAAGTAACTACAAAACAAAATGTTTATAAGGAGTTTTAAGCTGATGCATCTCAGTAGAATAATAAATATTAAATCACAGTTTTAAGAGTTTTCATAAATCCTAGCAGAATTTATCTTATAGAATGATATCTACCTACAGGCCTAATTCCTTGTCATCATGATTTCTTTAAATATTCCTACCTGTATATTCCATATTCATACATTTGGATAGAGTCTAAATAGCCTTAATACTTGGAGAGTGGCATCTTTGTGCTTGACCCACACTGAAAGTATGCAATCAATCACTAAAATTCAGGCTCACAGCTTGGAAGCTACAAATAGTGTTTGCATTTAAAGTAGGTATGGAAAACTATAATTATAGGAAGAAGTGCTAATGAATATTTGGAGTATTCATTAAAATCTGTTTCCTTCCTGCATGAAGGCATGGGAGGCATCCAGTCTAAGTCACAGTCAGGCTCCCAATCTAATTGCAGGTAAACACGTTTCTCCAATTAAATGTAACTTGAATTCAGAGAACAAAGACAGATATATTAGCAAATTATTCGTATATTCAACTGGTAACCATTGCAAGTGGTGATAGGGAATCGGGAGAAGCACAGGAAATATATTTTGGAAAATCACCCAGAATAGAAGCAAAATCAAAGCAATGCTTAAATAAATACTTCTTTTCAATGTATTTCTACACATGTTCAGATGACATGGTATATTACAGTCTACATTTCTGAAGCTGACATAGTTTTATGTGTTCTGTGATATTTAGGTTTAAAATTCATCATTTGAAATTATGGGCTTATAGCAAATACATTTAGAAAATATCCCTAAAACACATTTAAATTTCATACATGAAAGTAGTATTGTATGAACCACAATCTATACTAGAATAATATGAATAGAAACTAATCTTTTCAAATATCTTTTAAACTATTTTTTTCTCTTCATTGAAGCTTTGGCCATCTTCAAAATTCTGTATCAGTAATTAGAAATAATAAGTTGAAAGTGTTACTTTCTGATTTTTTCCTTCAAATAAAATGGAAATCATTGAATTATGCTGTCATATAAATATTATATAATTTATTTTATTTTAGAAACCCAATGAACCAATGTAGCGGTCTTTGAATCAGTCTGAGGGGTCCAAACAAAACAGAGATTTTATCTTCACAAAAGAAATATTTTTATTTGCTGTAGACTCATTTTAAGATGTGTTTATATGGTAATACAAGCCAATTAATAAATCCATGTTGTAGGTGAACCAAAGATAGCTCCTTCTTTTCATCTTATGATTATGAGATTTGATTTTTCTCTTTAATTATCACTGTAAAGATCCTCTTTCTCCCTTGACCAATCTATTTAAAATGCCATGTCCTTTGTATGTTCCAGGTGATCCTTCTCTGGTTACATCTCCAAACTCCAAACCACAACATAGCTGTGTTTGGCTGTCAAAATTTACCTCTTAGACTATGATGTTGGGGCCTAATTTTAAAAATTTCAACTTGTGCTGACTTGATTTGATTCATCTCAATGTATTAATTTGTTATTGATAATTTATATAACAATACAGTTAGTGTTAACAATTAAAACTAATACAATGATTTATACAAATTTGACAGAAACTCTAACTATAAAATGCAAAGAATAAATCTCTCATGCGTACTTTTAAGTTCCTGTTGGCTCAGGGTACTAAGAGAAGCAGGGATATTTTAATCAAGCAAAGAAAAATGCCTGTGAAAGAATGAAGCATTAAAGTGGTGTGTTAATTATACTAATCACCATACAGTCTCTAGAAGTTATTTTTCTTTCAAATATTTTCTGATTAATAGCACATTAATCTAGAAATGTTCAGTTTCTGGTTACCTTAGAGATTCATATTCTCTCTTACCATTGCCATGGAGACTGAGGCAGCAGCACTGGTTCTCATGGCACTCCACGTGGAGAACAGTTTCCGATGAACAAATTCCAGGGAACAGAAAACCAGTGAGGCTCTTTTATTTTTTGTCTCATGCTCAGACTGGCCAAACTGATATCTGAGTCTCCCTGGATACAGGAAACAAAGGTTTGGGTTTGTCCCTAAATTATTTGGGAAATTCTCTAGAAAGGAACATGAGCATATATAACTTTTAAATGTTAGTTCCAGTTCTTTAACAACTACAGGTTTCACTGATTATGCAGAGTAATCACATTCTGCATTAGAGGAATCGGACCAAAATTCACTAAATAAAACCCTTCATTCCTCCTTTCTTGATTCCCCCATAAAGATTGTGTCTATTATTTTTGAGACTCTTAATTGGTATATTTGCATATTGACAGTTTAAGTCAGTATTTTAATTTATTTATAACAGAGGATATTACTGGTCTAATTAGCAAAGTTACATATTTACAGACCTTAGACTCACCTGAAACACTGCCTTTGCATATATTGCATTTGAATCTTGCTTTAAGACTCCAAGTTTTGCCTTTTTGAGTATGAACTGATATTCCAGTAGATTACTCACCATGTCACCCTCTGGAGGTGCTAGCTGTTTGCTTTATTAATTATGTATAGTAAAACATTGGTCTTTGGTTTGCCTAATAAACTCATGTTTAATTGATGCTTCTTTAACAGATCACCTAAAGAAAATCATATCTTTTCTGTTCAGGAGGCTCATTTAAAACGGTAAGTTTTGAGGCTGAATTGTATAGAAAATTGCACGAGCAATGAAAGAATGCAAAACACGAGTACATGGTACTTTCATTAAAATTTTTGTAGCAGCTCTATTCTAACAAAGCCAGACAAGCCAAAAAGAGAGACAACTTACATTTAGATTAGTATTTCTTTACCATGGGCCTCAGTATATTTAAGACAGGCATTTACAATATATTTCATGACATAGAAGAACACTTAATATTCCTGAACTAAGAATATTAGAAACTCTGGTATGTGAAGTGTTTTCTTACTCTATGATCTATTATATAACAGAATAACTTCCATATCTATTTCAAAGTTCAAAAGAATAAATAATCTGCAATATTAAACATTTAAAAGTATGCATTAAAAACTGTTTCTAAAAATGTTATTTCTTAGGTCATAAACATAGTTGTGGGATGTCATGAATCAATGACTAGCATGTGACAAACTTGTTAATTTCTATTGGTGAAAAGGAGCTTATTGGTTCTTCCCTGAGTTAAACTTACTGTCAAGTCTAAGAATATTGCAACAACTCCCTTCACAAAGGAAGGGTCTTGGTCCCTGAATATCAAAGAAGCTACAGTTTGGAAACCACAAAACACACAGTCTTTGAATTTGCTTCTTTTCAGGTGGTCCACCCAGGTGGGAAGAGTGAGCTTCTGCTTTGCTTGAGGGAAGGATTACTTTTCAAGTCGTGAGATTTTTCTCTCATTTTAATTCTTTGTGTTTTTGTTTGCTTGTTTTTCTCAGCTTTGCTAAAGATATCAGGGAAGAACTTTTTTTTTTTTCTTCTCTATCTTGTCTGTCAGTCTTGGAAATCTCGTGGTGTATGAGTAAAATATGAAGAAAGGAAGCATAAGATCTTTCATATTTGACTATCCACACACATTTGCTTGGTTTATTTAACTTAGATTTGGGGATTAGTTTAGGATCTCAGGTAAATGAGCAACTAGTAATTGAACTTGGATTAAAGGCATATATTTTGTCTTGAATCCCACAGAGTTACTAGAGTAATCTAGAAGACTGGTTTGATCTCTTCCTACATATTTATTTTTCCAATCTCTTCATTTAATCTCTTTGAACCTCATAAATTAAAGTGTTCTACTGAGCTTTTGATCTCTGTTACAAATTTAAAAGAAGGATTCACATTTCTCCACAAGTTAATCTTTCGGTTTAATCCTTCTATCTTTCATAATATAGAAAGATAGAAAATGATTTGTGTAAGAGGTTAAATCAATTGATCATTTTATTTGCCTTACCGTATACTGTGTCCCATTCTTATGTAGGATCCTTCCTTATCCATAGAAGCTATATCCAGACCATGAATACAGGGGTACTATCAAACAATATATACTATGTTTTTCCTATACCTTTATCTTTATAACTATCATATATTTTATTTATAACTAAGGCATAGTAAGAAGTTTAATAATTAAAACTAACAAAATAGCAAAATTGTAACAAATACTATAATAAGTTATGACAGTATGGTCTCTTTCTCAAAATATCTTTTTGTATTGTCCTCATCTTCTGTTGTGATAATGTAACATAATACAATGTCTGCATTGTAAGAAGGAAGAATAACACTGGTACTTGATGGAGTGTGAGATTTCTATATATAGGCTACTTGAACACAAATACCAGAATAACATAGCAGTCAACCTGATAACTGAAATGGCTAGTAAATGATCATGATGGGTAGCACATACATCAGTGCATATGCTGTACAAAGGTGGTGTATGTAAGTAGGAGATTTCCTCACACTACTCAAAAAAGAAAACAATTTAGAACTTACCAAATTGTTTATTTGTGGAACATTCCTTTAACATTTTTGGACTGTGGTTTGACTGGAGGTAACTTAAATGATAGATATGAAACCACCAATAAGAAAGAAACATTTTATTTCGATTGTTCAGATGTCAGAAATACCAATAATATTTCATGTTTGATCACACAAAATTTTTGTTCCAACATAAAATAATATTCCATCAGGTAAATACCATATTAGCTCAACTGCAACACGAAGCAGCCTGGATCCACAGAGAAATAACTGCGGTGGGAACATGACAGTCCACATTTTCTTGAATAAAAACACAAAAGCATGCCAAAGTCATTTTTCTAAAATTGCAAGATTTTGACTAGTTCATTTTTGCATGAATTTTTCAGTGGCGTTATGAAAGTTTTTCAAGCTATCCTGGGAGAGAAGTCTTTCTTGTTGAATATAGCTTGCATTGGAGATGCTATCTTTTCTCATTTTACACATTTTGCTATCTCTTAGATGAAGACTCACACAAAGGACAATATGTAAAAGAATCATAAATAGAGAAAGCAAAGTGTCTAAATATTCAAAAGAAGTAAATAACTGAAAATATATACTTTTGTTTTCATCTTACAAAAGCTATCAAGAAGCTTGTGTTGTATTAGTTAACCTACCGTGCTTCTCACAAAGCTAAAATGAAAAAAAAAAATAATTCATATATTTATGCCTGTATGTGTGTACATAAGAGCACAAATGTGTTTGAAATATTGTCTTATGTCAATAATTCTGTATATACCAATGATAAATCTATTATTTGTTTTACACAGAAAAAGATACTTCAAAAACAATAATGCCAGCTCACCACAGCTACAGGTTTACTTCACTGACAAATTGCAAAGCAATGAATTCCTACCACTTGTCTAACACTCCTTTACAAATCATTTATCACTTATGCAAAGCAGTGAATGCAGTCAGGTAGCTAAGAAAGTGAAGAATAATCCCAGCTCAATTCCAAAACGTTGTCCTCTTATCACCACCACATTTGATGAAACTGTTAAGAAGGATTTATTGAACCTCAGTATATAAAAACTGTTTGTTCTCACTAAATAAGTAATATGCAGTGCTACTGAAGAAAGGACCAATAATGTATTTTCTGAATGAATTTGAAAATCAAACACATTGTTTTGAAATCATAAAGATGGAATAAAATTGATTCTAAATTGCAAATATTGGCTTTGTGGGAAGAAAATAATATGCACAGAGACAAGATGATGAAATATACTCGATTATTATTAAAACAGTTAAGTTTCTAACCTTGAAATCCTTGGGAATGTAGATAGGGTCTCCTCTTCCAAGCAAAGTCCTCTCCCGTGCACTATTTGAAAGCTTACTTCTACTCTTTGGTAATTTTATGCCACCTATATATATGCTAATGTGTTTCTTTCATACTACTACTTTCCCATTGTTCATTGAAAAGAAAGTTTTGTGCTAATATGTTTGTTTCTTCTTTGTAGGCGATAATCTTTTCTGTCCTTGTCTTGTACTCCAAGTAACTACTTTGAAGATAACAGGTAAGTGTTGTTTTTCTCGTATTATTTAGTTACAAATTGTTTTACTTTTTCTTAAGAAAAATGAAGCCAGAGAAGTGCATCATATAGGATATGTGACATTTGATTTTGTAAGATTCTTAAAAATAAAATGGTCTCTGCTGCTTGAAAAGCAAAACAAACAAAAGCTACAAGACAATGCCACCACCCAGTACAACTAGGACAAAGCACAGTACTGCATGGGGCTTCTCACTACATTTAGACTCTATGCTGAGATAACGATTTCGAATATAATAGTGACTAATTTATTTCAAACACTTATTATATCATATCAGATCAGGATATATATAGCATAAGAAATTCATTTCCATATCCTTATATCTTAAGATTTTCTGTCAGAAAATTCAGTAGGGAAAATTTAAAAATCTGTCAGATTATGACCAAGGAAAGATTAACAGAGAAACTTCAAAATTCTTAGAATTACAAGGTATACTGCTGGGTAAAAAAAGAACATACTCATACCTACCTACTTCTTCTTCTCAGGATTAATGATTCAGGAGTGAGGTATAGAATTCTCTTCCAGTGTTAAATAATATAGATAAAATTCAATAATAAACTCTCTGCTTGCTCCAGGAAATACTTATTAAAAGAAGTTACCAGACAATAATCAGCTTAGCTTTACTTTGGTGAGTTAGTATGTGTTGATTCTGACTCCAAGGCTGTACCAATATTTTAAGACCATCTAATAGTTATAGTTCAAAATCCTCATCTTAGAAAACCTCATGTGTCTGTGTCTTAGAGCCTCCTGCCCAGAAAAATATGTTCAAACAAAAGAACATAGTAAGTTCTGCATTGGGTATAAATTCCAATTTTGCCTCATTGTTCCAAATATCAAGTCTATTTTTGTCTCCAAAAAATAAGGAAAAAAAATTTATCAGTTCCTTACATATCTTGTAATTAAAAATTGTCGACTTTCATGGAAAATCACCCTGTCACTAATAACACTATTTATTTGTCTCTCCTATTTATATTTGTTTCTAGTGAATGAGACATTTTGTAATTAAAATAGGAACGTAGGTTGAATGCTTTTATTACAGCTGGCCTGGAAGGCTGCCAAGGTCAGAAGTTCAAAGCATATGGCTCCTCATGGGACAAATTTTGCTTTGAAACCTCTTTTCAAAGTATGTACCAGCTCTCTTCTGTCTGTCTTATTTCATTCATAGATTCTTATCCACACCAAGAGCTCTATAAATTTTGCTTCAGATGGGAACTGTGAGTTCATGCATCTGCAAGTAGAGATGCTTACTTCAGACTAAGGACCATGTACCAGCTACATATCGAAGACGTCATTCCCTTCCTTTCTTAATTTCTGAGCTGCATTGCCTGAGCCGTTCATAGCTAAGCTTGCTTGGCTTGTCATCCTGTATCTTCTGCTCCTTCCTTTCTTCCCTCCTTTCTGGCAAAGAGGAAATCCAAAGTTCTCTAATGTTAGCAAAGGTCCCTACTTTGAAGAATACAGCTTCCATATCAGAAAAGGGGAATGTTTTAGGCACATTGAATTTTTTTTCCAAGAAAAAAAAAATCTTAAGCTATTTAAACTTAAGCAAAAGTACTGGTTTGAAGGTTTAAAATATGTTAGGAGCACAAGAGAAATTTTGGAACATTTTTGCTAATCTTAAGCTTTTTATTGTTTTACAAACTGGCTTGAAATTTGCAGATACTCTTTTTATTCTCTCTCTCTTTTTTTTTTTTTTTGTTTGTTTCTTACCTCTTTTTCCCCCACGTTGGTAATTAATATGTATCTAGGAATCTGCCCATTTCTTCCATGTTCTCCATCTTATTAAAACACATGTTCTTGATGTAGGCTTTGATGATGTTGTGGGTTTCTGCAGGATCTGTTGTGATATGACCTTTTTCATTCCTGTTTCCATAGGTTGGAGTCTTTTCCTTCCTTTTTTTTTTTTTTTTTTTTTTTTGATAGATTGGGCAAGGGTTTGTCAATTTTATTTAATTTTTCAGAGAACCATCTCTTCAACTGATATGATTCTTTGAATTTTGTCTCCATTGTTTTAATTAATCTGCTCATCTCTTTATAGATTCCTCCTGTGTATGAATTTTTGATTCATTTCCTCATCTTTTTCTAGAAGCTTGTGGTTCGACATTACGTAGCTTTATGAGCTCACTCATTTTTTTTGGATAAGGGAATTTACTGCTATAAATTTTCCTCATAGCTCTTCTCTTATTGTGTCCCATAAGTTCCACTATGTTTTTTTTTTGTCATTATCATTTAACTGTAGGAAATGTCTGACTTCTTTTTTAAATTTATCTGTGACCCATTGGTTGTACAAGAGGGTGCTATTTAATTTCCATATTTTCATGAGGTTTTTGCCAGGTTTTCTGCCATTGATTTTGAATTTCATCTTATTATGGTGTGATAATAGGCATACAATAATTTAATTTCATTTTCATTTACGTAAGCATGTTCTGTGAGCTAGTATGTGGTCTATTCTGAAAGATTATCCTGGTCCAGCAGAGAAGAATATATATCCTGATGTCATGAGGTGAAACACTCTGTGGCCATCTATTAAGGTCATTTGTTCAAAATTTTGTTTCAGTTCTGATATTTATTAGTTCTCATTTTTTTGTCTAGCTGGTCTTCTATTTGTGACAGTATAATACTGAATTTCTCTGTTACAATCATATTAGCACATACTTGATTTTTTGTATCAGTTACTATGTGTTTTACATAGTTGAGTGCACTGTTATTTAGCAAAATCTGTTCTATTTAATGTAATCATTAAATAGAACATTGCAGAAATAAATACCTCATAAGTTTTAAATTTTACATCATCCTAAGTAATGTGATGAAGTCCTGTATGGTCCCTTAATGTCCCAATTTAACATAACCATCCCTTTTGTCCAGTGTATCCAAGCTTTGTATACTACCCTGCCATTAATCATTCTATAGTCTGTTATCAACTCAATTGTCCCGGTATTGCTATGAAATTGACTAGTTTATTAAATAAATTAAGTAACACTCATTTTATTTACTAATAGCACAAAGGAGCAAGAGTAATGAGCCTTCCAATTTGCATAAACTAAAGAGAAGCTATAAAGAGTTTTCTTAATGAAAAAGGTGAATATTTATCATCAGTATATGTATACAGATCAGTATACATGTATAGATCTCACAGATAATATAATGTAAGTCAGGTGATATAATTAAGGCCTTTTAACTTCTGGCATAAAAAAATTCTAAGACATTCTACATATTATACTTCCAAGTATGTTGATTTTAGATAGTATAGGTTCTTATTAAGTTGAAATATTTTAAGGAAACAATTTTGTATTAATGCCATTGATTATCTTTCTTTGATCTTTCTCATTATCATATAAATCTTTGAGCTAAATCTGTATCTAAATCCATGAGCTTATGGAGAATGGTCTATTGTATCAGTTATCATTGTCTTAGTACAGATTCCTATAAGCTTAATGAAATTACCTAATATATATTTATTAGCTTATAGCATGGTAGAATGTTTCATCAAATTCAGAATGGAAACAAATCTGCTAGCAGAAGGGAATATACAATCACTTTTAATCTAATCATGAAATGACATCTGTTCAGCATTGATGTACTCTATTGATTAGGAAAGAAGTAATGTTAGTGCAGAGGAAAAAAATTACTCATTCAGTGAATATCAGCACATAAAGTGGGGAAGCATTTTCTAAGCTACTAAGTTGAGCTACTTTGATTCTTTGTTTAATGAAGTTATTTTTTTTTTTTTTGGTTTCTGATTTGGAAGTAGAATATAAGATCTGATCTATATGCTTTTTGTAGTATTTGACTCTAAATATACAATTCTTAGCATCTTAACATATATAGCACAACTGATTTCAAAGTGAATTTCCAGTGAGTCAATGAATTCAGAAAGTCAATTTTCCAGACATTGGAATAACAACCATGAAAAACTCTATATACAATCATGATACAGCCAATGGTAGTAGGGGGTATATAAATGATGAACTGAGGCAAAGATGATATATCATCATCACAAGATACCAAAAAAAAAAAATACCACCAAAGAAAAGGGACTTGAGAAGTAATGTTAGTGAAATTTATCTCCCTGAAATAAGCAATACTGAGATTAAACTGTGCATGTCTGTGCATGAGTGTTCTCATCCTTTAAACATCTCTAAGGCTGAATGCATTTCAATGCAGAATTTGAGTGAAGAAAGGTGATATTGACACACCTAAGAATGAAAACCAGCATATATTTAGTCCATGTCTTAACAGTTTTGTGACCAACATATCTTTCTGCTTGATCTAGAGAATTGTGTTACAGGGATATAACGCTGTAAATCAATTAAAAGACTTTATTTTTCAACACTAACAAATTGCTTTGCAAGAATTGCTTCACTCAGTGCACTTCTCACTTGGTGCCTAATAGAAATCAATTGCCCAAATTCAAGCCGTATCCTTAAATCACTCAACTCAGGTTCTCCAGACATTGCAACAGACTGGCTTCCTGAAGCATGTTTCTGTGTAATGCCTGTGCTTTCACTGTTTTGAAATTCTTAATTCACTTTATCACTGGGTGTTATTTATCCTCTTGTCAGCTCTGCCTTTGAATATCTTCTTTGGTCTCATTTTTAGGTACTAACAATGCTTATTGAGGTGGTACTTTCTCTTTTATTTGTAGAAAAGGCAATACACTTAGCTTTACTTGCTTATTTTTTTCTCTGTGGTGCTACTTGAGGAGTGTACGATCTATCTGTTGGC
Source organism: Cavia porcellus (assembly GCF_034190915.1). NCBI lineage: Eukaryota > Metazoa > Chordata > Mammalia > Rodentia > Caviidae > Cavia > Cavia porcellus. The sequence continues at coordinate 34,998,316 of NW_026947501.1, forward strand.
ATATGTTGCTTTTACTTTCCAGTATGATGATGTCATGTGAACACTGGAAGGAAAGCATGTTCTCTGTGGATTATGTTTGCAAAGATGGGACTATACAAGAAAGATGGGGAGGGAACAGACAGGCAGCAACTGAACTGAACTGATCAGTTTGTCAGGATTGCACTGAAGGTCTGTGTATTTAGGTGAGAGGAAGGAAATTTAAAGTGAGCTCAAGAATTTGCCTCCCATTTATCTTAAATGAATATAGATATTGATTTTAAGCAAACATATCTGTATCTAAGAAGATAGAACACAGAGAAAGTTTATTTTTGTCTCTTATAAAAAATTGAGAAATTCCTGGAGAATTTTTAAAATAGACCCTTTTATGGTCACTTGATGGGAAATCAGCAAATCAGTGCTGGTAAAAATCATATATGTATTCACTTGACAAACTATAAATAGTTAGATTTTATCTGTATTATGTTTATTTATTTCTAGTTGTTCAGTCAGTATATTAATGTAGTGGACTTTTAACTGAGAACCAAACACAACTGAGAAGAAGGGAAAGACTATTGTGAAAATACAAAATAAAAAATGAAGGTCTGGGAAAAGGTGCTAATAAATATACATGAATTCCACAAAATAAAAGTAGGGTCATAAGGTAGCACTGCCTGTGCCAGGGCAGGAGAACAGAAATGTTCAATTTTGCTCCGTCGCTGGGGAATAAGAAATGATGCTACACTGGGATCTAGAAATGGACAAAGCCTGAATCATTTTCCTTACTGTATACCATACTCTCCACGACTGATTTGTCTCCCTAAAGCAATCTGTACGTGGACTGTCCCCCGAGGGTTTTGGTTGTGGAAGAAGTGCTCAATGAGCGTGGCATCTCCTGTGAGAGGCAAATACGACCACAGTGGAGAACAGTCAGCAAAGGTAAGAAAGGATGTGCTACATGGCATGACAAGAGTTAATAAAGAGCTCGTCCTACATTTAAGTTCAAAGCTTCTAGATGCAAAGAAGCCACACACTGAGCTGACTGTGGCTGTAATGAAAGGCACAGCGAGTGTATCTAATGAGCATTGCTCTCCTTTTAAGTATGTTTTCCTCAGAAGCATGTTTTTCTTCCAGTCAGTTGTTCTCTGAAACAGTTTTATGGGTGTCAGATTTTCCATAAGGAAACTAACAACCTAGTTAAAAAACATAATTCATATTTGAGGAATAAGTATTCAGGACTAAATTGCTCATTGTTTGGTTAAATGACTAAAACCTATACTAATAAAAAAATTGTAAAAAAATATTTATTGAATTTCTAAGAAAAGACAGGGGCCAGGGATATGGCTCAGCAGCACAGAAGCTTCCTGGTGAATGCCAAGTTCTGAGTCTGATTCTCAGTAAACACACACACACACACACACACACACACACACACACACACACACTTAAAAAAGACAAATAGATTCATAAAAATTATTATAGGTTTGGACAGAGAAACAATCTAAATTTAGCAATAGTTATGAAAGTTTTTATGGAAGACTGAAGTGATTTGGAAGAATAATTTTAGATGCTTTGAAAGTAGTAGATTTTTAAGCAGTGTAGGCAGTAAAATATTCAGAATAGCATTCATTTTAACTTTGTAAATTAACAAGACAAATAACTTTTGTTCCTTCACATTGCTTCACTTATGGTGTTTATCTCTTCAGTATCTGAGAGGTAAAATCACTAACATGAAGACTATAGACAAGGATGAATGATGCTGTTTTATTTCAACAGAAAGAAACAAAGCAAACCAGAAAATTAGATTGAATACCTTATATTTGTATGGCTAATGCCTATATGTTATCGTTAGATGGCTGAATTAGTCATGATGCTATTTATTTTCTCTTTAAAATATTTCGAGCTATAGCCATCTGACAGAAATTCAAAGGAGAAACAGATATTTATAAAATTATGAATGTACTTATTGCACTGAGTCTTGATGTATCTTTCCTAAAAAGTAGAGCATATAGATCAGTAAAAGGAATTTAAAATATAGGAAGTGATAAATACTAAAAACATATGCTTGTGTGTATATAAACTATATAATAATCATCCATGCCAAATGAGTGCTGAATTACAAACCAGAACATCAGCTAAAGATTTCTTAACTTCAGAATTATCTACTAATAAGGAACATAAAATCACTGTGATGATGTGGTACAATCCAAGTCTATGTCACTTGCTAGCCATAGAAATTTGTCAAATTATATAAAGTTTTGTGCCTTAATTTTTGATCTCTAACACTAAGAAATGATTGCGTTTGCTTCTTTGAATCGTTTTGATGGATAAATAGCCGAATATGTACAAATTATTTTAAGCATTATCTTGGAAATTAAACCTCAAATCTGTTCATCACCATTGTTAGGTGCTTATTTTATAACAGAGATATAGTGGCATGTGACAGGAGCACCAGCACTGTGAGACACTGAGGCAGTAAGGTGGCGAGCTTCAGACCAGTATTGGCAATTTCTCAAAACCCTATCTCAATATATAAAAGAATTAATGTACAGCCCAGTGTAAGGCACTATGCTTAATCACCAATACTGTCTCAAAATACGGTAAGTATTTTTAATGACATAAAAAAAGTAATCTCTACTCTGAAGTAAGTCAAATGTTACGTTGAGGGGCTGGGGGTTTAGCTCAGCGGCATAAGCACCTGCCTTGCAAGCAGGCGGTCGTGAGTTCGATCCCCGGTACCGATAAAAATGAAAAAGACAAAAAAAAAAAAAAAATGTTACGTTGAAAGAAAATCTTGCTGGACATGGACTCATATGCACAATCTCAAGCACATGAGGAACTCATAAAGGCAAACTGAGCCTTTGAGGTCAATGTTGACAATGTAATGAGATCCCAACTCAAAAAAAAAAAAAAAAAAAAACCTAAAAAACTTAGAAGAAAAAATTATTCATAAATTTTAAAATTATAGCTAAAAGGTAGAGAAAATAAACACTGTTATCACCATTAGGATTGTCACCAACACATTCAACACCACCATCCTCACCATTGCTTTGCTTGCCATTGTAATCATTGTTACTATGGTAACAATGATATTGCCTAAATATACTGTAACTGGTGCTTTTCTCAGCACACATTAACTCATTTATAGCAATCACTATTAATAGATTCATATTATGATTCCTAACAGTGGTGTGTATTAAGATATTCAGCTAGTGAATGAAGAAACTGCTTTAAACTGAGGAATTATGTCTCTAGATACCATGCATTTATATTAAGTAGTTTTACATACATGTATTACAAGAAAAATATCTTAAACATTAAAAAAGAAAGTCAAAGATATAATAATACGTCATATATTGAAAAATTATATTTAACATGTAAGGTAATTTTAAAAATCTATAAAAAATGCTTGAGTCGGGGCTGGAAATTTAGCTCAGCGGCATAAGCACCTGCCTTGCAAGCAGGCAGTCGTGAGTTCGATCCCTGGTACCGATAAAAACAAAAAACAAAAAAAGACCAAAAAAAAATGCTTGATTCAAGGTAAAACTTGTGAAGGTTATGAAGATAAGATGGTTAAAAGAGAAATACAAACAGTAAAATTAAAAATCTCAATAGCGGGGGCTGGGGATTTAGCTCAGCAGCATAAGTGCCTGCCTTGAAAGCAGGCAGTAGTGAGTTCGATCCCAGGTACTGATAAAAAGGAAAAAGATAAAAAAAAAATCTCAATAGCATTCAAAAATTTGAAGTCTTTATCTGAGTTGTACAATCACAGAAAATATTTAAGAATTCTATATTTTCATTTATTTGATCAATTTGCTTAGAAAATAATTGACCTAGCACTTACGATTTTTATCAAGGATGGTAATCGACTTGCACTGTTTTTATACTATTATGTCTTAGTTCACTCAAAAAAAAAAAAGTTTTGTGCTAATATCTATTGGAGAAATTTTAATATCCATATCGTGTATACTGAATAACTACTTTTAACACTATACAATGTATTAACTATTGTTAGTCTCCTATTGTTGTTAGGAAAATTGTTTTATTTTTTTTCCATAAAATAAAACAAGAAAATAAAATAATAGTGGTAGGGTATTAATTTTGTAATATTTCATAGTTTACCACATCCAAATGGAGAATAATGATAGGATAAACGTATTAAACAATAAATTTCTTTATTTTCAAAGGGGCATGCACAAGAAATGATGGCTGATTTCAGGAAAGCAAAAGACACATTGCAACCACATGAATGTCTGAATGTCTGTGCCTCTAAATTGACACTTAGAAATTCAAAGGAGTAATGGATTTAAAATGGTTTCTCTTTTTACTTAGATATCGCTTTCAAAAAATTCATACAAATTAATAAGATGTTATGTAATGTTTGGATCACATATGTCTGGAATATTCACAATAGCCAAGTGAATCAACTTAAAAGTCCAACAACGGTCGAATTAATTTAAAAAATGAGTTATACAGATGAAAAATGATACTTTCAGACCTCAAAAAAGATGGCAACAGCATGCATGTGTCTGGAGTAGAATGCTTTATGTGAAATAAGCCTGGCGTAGAAAGACAAGTAGTGCAAATCTCACTCCTCTGCAGAGTCCGTGAGTCCAAAACTCAATCTCAGAACGATTCACAGGGGAATGACAGGTGTCAGAGACTGGAGAGGGACGTGTAGGAGGGACCAGGGGTAAGGCCAGGTCCTGGATTCAAAGCCACAGTTACATACAGAGAACATGCTCTGGTTCAGAAAATTTCTAAGGAAGGATTTACGGAGCTTAGTAATGGAGTGATTGGCTTAAATATGAGAGAAGTGACTAAGAAATAGTACAGAATGTGATTACAGCAATATCATAAGACTTCTCACAAACAATTAAAAAGGTCTCTTGGTGAAATATTTTTTTATAAATCTCCATGATCTAGCTCTGCCGTTGGGATATGATAGTCTTATTCAACAGGACAGGGGTGGGAAAAAACATTAACCAACTACCATTACGACTGTATTACATTAATGAGAATTTGTTAAACTGAAATTATAAATAAGAGTTCAGTGAGGGTATATTTAATCTCTTAATATCACAGCCTCTTATGGATAGAAAATCTGTGCAGAAAAACACAGTATAATTAAAGCATGCTAAATGAACACAGAATTTAAGCAAGGCTAATTATAATTTGAATGTCTTAAACATTTAGTGTCATGAGGCTACGATAGAGCGACAAATTCATCTCTGAAGTTATAATTACATTTACCAATGGGTACTTGGGCCATTAGAATTCTCTTTTAGAAGATGCCGTGTTAACTAATTTTTCTTTTTTTCCTTTTTGCCTGTGTTTCCAGGTTTATTGATTGATTGACTGAGATGGGGTCTTGTTGTGTAGTACAGGCTGGTCTTGAACTCACTCTGTAATCAAGACTGACCTCAAAATCAAGGGGATCTGCCTGCCTCAGCCTCCCTAGTGCAGGGATTATAGGCATGTTAACATATTTCAATCTGTTCTTATGCGAAGGCTATGGATATCGTGCATTATACTGTGCTGATCAACACAACTTTGTAAGTCTTCATACACTGAAAAGTTTTGTGGTAAAGACATCAGGCATCTGGTTTACTTAAATATTTCTACAATATTGCAGTTCTTGACTGTGATCCACTATGAGATGATTTAGTTTTCCTCTTTTAAGTAGACAATTATGCAGCTGTTCTATTTACCAAATATGAGAATCTGAACATATGTAGTATTTAACCTCCGTATCTTATTTTATATACCTAGAAATGCATTTTGATATTTCTGTGTAAAGAATTGAAAGCATTTTCTCCAGTATTTAGTAAAACAGAAAGTTAGTTTCATATATGTTGCATAATTTAATTTGAATGTCAGTCTAATATTTCTTGTTTATAAAATAAGTACAATAATTGCTTTTATGGTTAATCTGAAGCTTTGAGATAATGAATTTAAAAGACTTTGCAGGTTAAAAAGAGAATAAATAAATTTATAGGGATTACTTGCTCTTTCCAGGAAATGGGCATTGCTTATTTTTATTATAATGTTAGCTATTAATGTGATACTTTCAAACGATGAATATATGAATCATTGATTGTAAATGATTTGCATTTTCTAAAGTTTTACTGAACAGATTCAAGAACAATGGGGAAAATTCCTCTTGCATGCGCTTTAAATATTATGATTGACATAATATTGAGACATGCAAATCCTTTTTTCTCTTAATCAAAACCCAATATGTGCAGAGTTTTCTAATTTTCGCAACTAAAATACCAGCTCTGGCTAATTGGTATTGGAATCCTGAAAATTCTAGCAAGTTACTCAGTCCTTGGCCTTAAAGTCATCAAAAACTGAAGTGGTTTCAAAGGAGCAGAGCCAGCCATTAGGCAAAAAAAAACAGGAAGGAAGGAAGGAAGGAAGGAAGGAAGGAAGGAAGGAAGGAAGAAAGACAGAAAGAAAGAAAGAGAAAGAAATAAAATATTTTCTCTCATGTTTATGGCATACTGTTAAGTGTTAGAAATAAATCATCCATATCTGAGATCAACCTGGGTGACCTTTTGATTTGGTTATAGTATTTTACTTACTTATTTGCAAACAAATTACTTCTGACTAAGTTAGAATCTATTCTACATCATGCTGTTACAACAGTTGCACATTACATGGGAAGTCAAAGGGAGTTATAGTAAAAGGAAATGGCTTAAGATGAAGCACTGAACCGTGAATGTTCCTGTCTTCAGTGTTATTAGGTAAAAAATGCAAAGCAGAAATGCAAAAGAATAATAAGAGCTATGGCACAAACTTAACGACTGTCTTCACTGCAATGCCGTGTTTGAAATATTTCTCTGTACAAGATTGGCAGGACTACAGCTACAGATTAGTTACATTTTAGATAGAGCACTATAGGTGGGTCTGTATATAATAGTTAATAATAGTATATATGGTTGGCAAATATAAATGAAGGCATGTAAACCACACTTAAAAGTTGTTTTTATACATGAGAAAAATAAAAGCATATTTTATTTATTCACAAAAAGCCTTTGAGACAATTATAATCAGCTTCTATTTTATTGATACAGTAGTACCTTGGTCCAATGATTTAATTCTTTCCATAATTCTGATCATAAACCAGATTGGAAGAGAACTAAATCAGATTCAAATGGTTAGGTGCAAGGTGAATCTTATGGAGAAATTTGATTTTGTTCTCCTACAATTTGGCTGGTGACCAGAATTTTGGAAATAATTAATTTTTAAACTGAGATATAAGTGTAAAGGAGAACTTTATAATGAGTTTTGTTGATTTTAAAGGAAGAAACATGCAAATATTTAAAAATTTAACAGGTGTTTGCACCACATTTCTACCTTTGAAATCTACACACTATATTATTCTGATATTTAAGCTCTTGCATAATCATATTATTTTAAAGCAATGCTTAATGAGAAATGACAATTAGGTCTCTCAAAGGCAGCTATCCGGGTTTCATGTGTGAGAAAACAGATGTAAGCTGGAAATAACTGAGCCTCAATTACTACGTCATGATTATTCCTCATATTAAATCTGGACAAAACAATCCATCATTAAAATAGGCATGTTCTACATTAACTAAAGTTAAAACTGTTATGTGTGCTTTTTGTTGTTTGAAGTAAACTGGCTACTCCAGCCTGTCATTGCATATGATGTAACTTTATTGAAGACACAATATGTTGGCTCTGGAAAACTCAAGATTATTTCAAATCTAAGGAAAATTAAAAAAGATACAAAGGAGATACTTGTAGACATCATTTGCTATTAAATTGGATCCTATTTAGAGTAACACTACCCAGTACAACTTATTATGAGACTCACAATATTAATTTTAACTTTTCTAGTGGCTATATTTAAAAAGCAAAAAGATGAGTTGGCTATAAATTTTATTTACTATACATATCCAGATAGTGTCATAATAATACCATGTAATCAGGATAGTCATTGATAATATATTTAACTTAGTTGAAATCTTAATACAGACACTAAAATTATATTTGTAATATTGCAACCAATATCAAGATTTTGTGCATATTAAAGCTGCAAATGTAGATGCACATACAAAATCTTCCCTAAGATTTCTTAAATTTGTAGGAATTTAAGCTGCTATCACATTTGATATTTAATTAGCTAGAATTGAGGCAATTTTACTGTTAAATTTCACTGTTTCAATATATTTGAAACCACAACTGTTTCAAGTTTGAAATTTGGAAAATGTTCTGATTTTAGAATATTTGCATATGCACAATGACATATCTTGGCATTAGCATTCAAGGTTAAACATGAAACTGATGTATCATATACACTTTGCATGCATAACCATGCAAGTTTAAGACTATGTTGTGTAATTTTGTGCATAAAACATTTTGTATATATTTAATTATCAGAAAACAACTGTGTCACCTTATCTGCCCTCATGTGGACAGTCTGATTGCCTGGAATCCCCAGCATTCCTTGCTCTAAATGTATGTTCTACTGACAAGCAATCATTTACTCACATGTAACTACTAGCAAAGACTGACACACCCTTTAATGCAGCAATAAAACAAAAAGCAATCATGTGTTCTGGAAAACTAAGCAGCACGGTAGCCTCACTATAATGCCTATATGAGCTGTTGAACAACAAAGAATGGCAGCTTTCATTTTCCACCTATAATACTGTGCTTTGAATGCAAGATTCTTCTGCACTGTAATTTATTATTGTAGCTCATTAAAAACAAAAACAAAAAAAAATCATGATGTAATTGAGGGAGCCCATAACTTATTTCTGGATTGCGGTTTTAAATGTTTCCTAAAAAATTATGAACCAGAATCATATACTTTCCTATCAGTAGTATTTGGTCTTCAAATCTTTTTCTGATTTTTAGAAATTAGTATGATGTCTTGTTCTGCTATAATACATGTTGCTCTAGTCCTTCAATCAGCACTTAACCTATTTTTACCGTGTTGACTATAGACATCACACCACTAGCAATGGCGTCTTCATCATCACTATTACTGTGACCACCTGATTCATTGCCATTTGAGCCTTGTCACCGCTGGGCAGTGAATGAACATGTGGATCTTTATTATTGAAATTATTCTCTTCAATACTCAAATATCCCTAGACAAATCTTTTTCTAGGGCAAGTTTCCCCTATGTAGTTCAGGCTGATTTTGGACACACTATGTATCCCCAGCTGGTCTCGAATTTATGGTGTGCTTTCTGCCTCAGACCACTGAATCCTGGGATTACAGGTATGCACTGCCACACGCAGCAGTAGACATTCCTTGAGTGAGGGTGATCAAGGAACGGAAAATAGTAGCCAATTAAAATATTGATTCAAAACAAAGGGAAGCATCTGTGGTTTTTATATTTACCACCAAAAACATTTTACATTTACTGAACTACTTTTTCTGCCTTAATATAACAAATATTCAGAAATTTTAAGGCCACTGTTTCATTTAAATATTTTTAGTGTTCAAGGTAGAAACCAAAGATATAAAATGTATAGAAGATTGGAAAAAATTAAATTTAAAACCATAAAATATTACAAGTATTTATACTTATTTATTTTTATTTCTTTTCATAAATATTGAAATTTTATTTATTTACTTTTTTCTTTTTTTAAAAAAAAATCATAGGTAACTAATTCCAAGTACAGTTGCTTGATATTTAGAAAATTCAATCCTAGAGATTTCCTTTATATGTAAATAATCTTTTAGTCTAAGTTTATGTAGTACTTCATTTTTAAATTTAAGTGATGTTAGCTTATACTTTTCTTGCTTTCTCTATCACGTTGATGAATAAAGTGTCATTACAAAGATGGACATGAGGATTAACACAGTTAAAATATGGTTTCATTCTGATGATATCTTCTTCCATATGAATTTGTATGTTAATTGTAGCAGAAATTAAGGCTGAAATCCCTTCTTGTCACAAATTCCTTTCCTGAATTCTTAGTTTTCAGGGCTCTGGATTTACTTACATAATTCTGCTCCTACAGTGATTGCTCTATTTTTCTCTGTGTGATGGACAATTTACTTATAAATGAAATAATACAGAAAAATCAATGTTTAAAAATAACTAACATTTACACTTCTCTCATTATACGCCAAACATTTTTTTTAAATACTTCTCTGGAAAGGAAGATGTACTTTTTACAAAATCCAACAAGGAGATTTCATTAGCTTCACTGTGTAGATAAAAAAAAAAAAAAAAAATACAGGGAAATTAGCACCTGTCCTGCCTTACAGAGAGGTAGAGATTGATCAGTCCAGAATTTAAAGGGAACTAATGTCAAGGCTGGCACTTTATGAAGAGCCCTCCACTGAAACACTAGTCCTCTAACACACATTGCTTTTCTCTAAATTAACTGAGGGCCAGTTAGACCTTCAGGCGGGAAGAAACATCCAACATATTCAAAATAAAAAACTCAAACAAAAATATACTGAATTGTACAGAAATAATAATGAGTAAATGCTGATGATCACAAGATGAAAAAAATAGGTTGAAGGGGAAGGCTAGTGTAATGTTTAGATTGCTCGTGAGTTTGAAGGATGAGGGAGTCATGATTGCAAGAAAGGGAACAGATTAGACTTAAGAAAAGGCGATAAATTAATAAAAGCTTATAAATAGTGGCCTTTGGTTGGAGAACACCTGATTGTAATAGGGCTACAGTTTTGGAAAATGATTATTTTTAATGCTGACTGCCACCCTGGCTCTCATGAGAACACTTCCTCTGTGGGTACAGAGACAGTGTCCGGCAGGGTTTCACCAGCTTGTGTTCCTACTAGGAAAAGAGAACAGCATTCATGTGGGGTCTTAAATTAGGCAAAGGGTACAAACTCCCTTTATGATCTTCTCCCTCAAATAATAAAATTTTTTTTAACATTGACATTCAGGTAACTTTCTTTTTATTTAACTAAAGGAGCTAACATATTTAATAATGCACTTCTGAAAATTTATTCAAGTCTTAGAAACTATGCAAATGAAAGTTGTCCAGTGAGTGGCAATTCCTCTTCCCTTGGGAAGCACCTTAGTGGCAATGAGTCTATCTTCCCAGGTTTACCAGGGAAACTGACACAAACGGTGCACCAATGTGCATTGATAATAGATTGTTTAAATATGACTGTTTTTGCATGATCTCTTTTCTATAAAAATGGGTGATTTTCTAAGTCAACTTAGAAAAATTTACACTGATGATGGGAAAAATGGGATAGAATGAATATAAGACAGATTTTCATAAAACTGACATGATATGTCTAGTATTTCAAACTTCATGTACTTGATGGCGTGGTATTTAAAATTAGGGAAAATGGAGTCTAATTAAAAGTATTACTATAATCAGCAACTATATATCTGTTTTAAGCAGAAAACATCCTAACCCAATAATTTTCAATAAAAATCCGAGTTAGTAGAGGAAGAAATTGTAGAACCTTTTTTACATGTGACCTTTAGTAAACATGTTTCATGCAATTTGATTTCCACAAGTTAATTTGAAAGAGCTCAGTTTAGAAATGCCATAGTGAGGAAAAGGGCTTACCAGGCTACAGAAAAAGACTCCAGGGCAACAAATAAATCAATCACTGTGATAAAATATCAAAGCACAAAAGGTAGAATTAGCACCTTAAGGGTTTCTATGAATTCAGGGGTTATCTCATGTCTTTATTAAAACCTTAGAAAAGAGAATGAATCAACAGCAGTTACTGGAGTTGATCATTCTGCTCAAAATTATTTAGATACAAAAAAAATTAAAGTAAAATAGTATGAACATTTAGTTTTAAATATAGAAGAATATTAATATATTTATTTCATAAAATACAATTCATAGTGAAGCAGCTAGATTAATTATGTTATAAAGTTTTCTATTTGATGTGAACATTTCTGTTTGTTTTGATGCCCCAAAGACATTAAAAATGTTTCCAAACTGACGTTTCCTGCATATCACAAATCTACAATTTATTTGCTGATGTAGGAGAGGACAAAACCATGTCTGCTTTGGTATTTCATTCATATTTCACTATGAATGTCCCACCACTTACATTTTATGACTCCCTGGACCCAAGCACCAAAGATAGCAAATGTTGAACTTACACAAGATATTACAAACACACACTCATGTTTATTAAAAATACAGCAGAACACATGGAGATAAAATAATTGTTCTAATAAAGAATTCCATTTGATGTATGTTGGTTTAATGTTTACAAATACTAGTCTAATATTAAGTATGAGAATACGAAGAGGTCATTTCTTGCCTTTAGATGAAAATAACTCCAGTATCTAAAAAAAACCAAAACAAAAAGCCAAAACTCTTAATTAATTAGACCACAGTAGCAGCCTTGATATGTTTGCTCACCCACTCTTTTTCCAACTAACCACATTTTTGGTCCTGTAGGCTTATCCAGGAAAGGGTGACTGGATCTCTAGACTTGCTCATTTTCTTTGAAAAGAACTTTTTCCCCCAAGAAGGTGCAGAAGTTCTATATGCAGATTCCAGGATTTTCCATTACAGTCAGGGAGAGAACTGCCTTTTAAATACCAATGACCTAAACTGTCTACTTGATATTTGAACAACCCCGTATTTATCATATTGTCCAAAGAAAAATGGACATAAACTTTTAATCATGCCCTGCTTAGGTCATCAGACACTATTTCATTTTAATTAACTTCTTCAGGGAAGAGATGTGATAAAAGGAGTTGGTTCTTTTTTCTGCAGGACACTATCATTTTTCCTTACTATGCAAATAAAAAAAAATCATGACTCCGAGCATCAGATTTTGAGCAATAGTTTCCACATCTACATAATTATGTTTATTTGCTTATTTTTAACAGATTATGTAAAATCAAATCCCCACAGATTCACTGAGCAATTAAAATACACACTGCTCCTGGAGAAATATTTTTGTAAAATTAAAAGAGCTAATTTCTCAATTACATAAATGTTTCAGTTTAATCATTTTAAAAGTTCAAGGCAATGTAGAAAGATAAGTAAGAACATAAAAGTTCACTGAAAATATCTATACTCAAGAGTTCAACATTAACATTTTTCACAGTCATTGTTTATTGGCTGGGTGTAAGCATAGATTCACAGCTAAGTGTATACTATTACATAAAGTCACCATAAGAGTGATGTTATTTTTAAATTCCTGAACCATTTTATTTATTAAAATTGATTTTAGTGACCCTTTTCCTGCTCCCTCTTTCTATTTTTGTGAAGTCTAATATCCTACATATTAAGCATACCCTTGTATCGTTCTCTGTGAGTCTTTTTAAATTTAGTAAGATTACATAATATAAGGCACATGCTTTTAAAATTTCTTTAGACTAGTAAACTTCTCCTTATTTTTAAACAAATATGTGATAACATATGAGTCACTGTTTAAATTATTGAATAGTAGTTCCGTTATTAACCATCAACATTTGCATAGTTTCCATCCCTTTAAAACAATACTGTTGTTAGTACTATTATGTTTTCATTTCTCTGAAATCAGCTTTTATAACTGAAAATGATTTCAATTACTATTAAATAGTGTAGTTCAAAAATTAGGTAAAATGTATGTAATAGTACACATCACAGTAGCAAAGAATGAAAGTACTCTATTAGACACAAATTCCCATAAACAATGGATTTATCAGTATGCTTCCTTATTAATGATCTAGATAATGAGAATAATATCTCATTTTTAATCCAATTTTCATTTTCCTTGCTTCTAAAAAAGATTCCACAGCTTCTTGTAACTACTTCTAACCTCTGTGATTACCTATTTATGTCTTTTCCTGTTTTTGCTTTTTGGTGCTGAGGAATATTGCCTCCAATTTTTCAAGATATTTTTTTTTAAATTGTACTTGTTCTTTCTATTTATCATGAATGCAATATCACCACTATTTATCATGAATGCAATTTTTTGTGAGCATTACTTACATTTTTCTATAATCTGCATTTCTTTTTCAGTTTGGTAGATCTTGTACTTAAATGTAGTCATGACAAACTGTTCTTTGATACAATGTTATTCTTATGGAACTAATCCTGGTAAATGACCCTTCTATCACTAAAATAAATAACACATTTTTGATATTATAACATCACGATCAGAATTGCACATATGTAATTTAGCACAAAAATAAAAAAAATTATAACATCATAAAATTTTATATAGAAAGTAGAACAATGTGATGTTCCTTGTGATTGTCTAACATGTAGCTTGCATATTCAAGTTGTGTAAGTTTTAAAGGATTCTGAAGACCAGAAAGCCCGTGAACTTCTATTATATTACTACAGTTTTTAAAATTTTTACTTTCATTTTTATTCATACAATTTCACATTACATAGACTTTACATTCTTCATGGACAATTGATAAATGTGCATAGTACAGCTTATTTGGTACATTCATATAACATATTTTAATTTTTTTCTTCCTTTTTCTTTTCCCTTCCCCTCCCCTCATCCATGACTTGATTTATCTTACTGTGTTTCCAGGAAAATACTTCACAGGGGAGGGTAGGAAGGCAGGAACTTCCTTTTCAACATTTTACCCTATAAGTTTCAAAACTATTTGCTAAATAACAGATTGTTTTCTGAACAAAATTATGTACTTTTTTTTATCATTCATTGCCAAAATAAAGCTTACAATAGCATTGTTTAAGCAAACATTGTTATAAGTCAGTCCGATTTCTTGACATGTTTCAGAGAAACAAAGACTATATACATCACCAAATATAACAATAAGTTTCAATAAACAAATATTATTCATGCAGTCATTGTTCCAAATTTATAAAAATCAATAGAATAACAATGAACAATTTGGCAACTTGATGACTTGCAAGTTGTCATTCTGTGAGAAGGAAACGTGAAATTTTAATGGAGTCACCATCATAGATTAACCTTCTAAACACAGGCAGGGGATTTGCACATTTAAAATATCATGAATTATTGAAAAAGTGCTCAGGGCTAAATTGGTTAAGAGCACATGCCAAATGAGCAATCAGAGATTCTGTCACATAAAGTAGCCCATGGCCAAGAGCGAATTATTTAAAAAATGAAAGGGAAGAGTCAGTTGAATTGCACACCGCTGTACATCTTTTGCCAACATGTACTTTTCATGACTGATAACCTCATGGTAGAAAGTGAATGGGTTGTTTCTGGGTAATGTTAGAAACTATTTCAACAATAAGACTGTAAATCACAACGTGCACAGATTTCTAATGCTGGCTTTTTTTTTTTTTTTTTACTTCCGTGGTTCGAATGCATCCTAAAAATAATTCATCTATGAAGCATCAAAGCAAAAATAAAATCTGATATTTTCACCTTGAATCACAATGCCTATGAGACATATTCTAAATAAACTGTAATATACGCAGTTGCAATGTGGAAACTTATGAATGACATGAGAGTCAGCGAAAAGCAGTTTGATTTATATTCCTGTGTTATCATGTCTAAAAAACACGTATGTAATATTTTTAATCTAATATATATTATTTGAATGCTTGGAAACATTGACAAGGGACCATAATACAAATGTATTTTGAAAAGATGCTGCAAATGCTGATATCAGGAAATCACCAAATAATTTCTCTTGAAAGAGCTTGGGAATCAACTCCCATCTCCCCAGAACTGTAATGGCTTGAAACACACTTATCAGGTTACATGTGTGTGTCTTTGTGTGGGGGTGGGTAAGAGACTAAACAGAGGCATTATCTATCCGTAGGCCAATCCATTAAGATAGTGTTCTACTAATAGAAAACTAGGAGAGAAAATGAATTATTAAAAGCAGGAAGTTTGAGAGCCTGAAAAGTAGGTCACCAAGTAGGTTCGCTTAGAGGAGCCAAAGAGAAGGTTTATAAAAGAAGAAAAACCTGGTAAGACTGATAGAACTTAAGGTTGGCAATGTTATAATAATTACTCAAATGCAATCTGTTTTCTGGAATCATTTGTGTGAAACAGAGCGGTGTTTCTTAAAGTGCCCTTAATTATGTGTAAGATTTTTTTAAGGCATTTGTAGATTTTAGAAGTTTGCTTTGCTATAGATGTTGGAGAATTAAATATCCATTATTAAAATTCTTACATTGAATTAATAAACTCTGATATCATAATTAACTTTAAGAAAATAAATTTTGCTTAGTCCTCCAAGGATATGCATACATAAACTTTTGCGATGATATTTGGAATTTTTAATTTTCATAAAAGAAGTCAGCTGTCATAATAAAATTTCTTTTCAAAAGAGCATGTTATTATAAGAAATTCAGGTGATTTTCTTTCTTATTGAAAAACACATTTAAAATAGAATAAAGTTCAAGTAGAGAAGAATTTCTCTTTTGGAGTTTCAGAGTCTTTAAAAAGTTATTATAGCCATGTGGGGAAAAAGGAACTCTCCTACACTGTTGGTGGTAGTGTAGACTGGTACAACCATTGTGGAGGTCAGTCTGGAGATTTCTCAAAAAGCTGGGATTGGAAATCCCATTTATTCCAGCTATTCTACTTCTAGGCATATTCCCAGAAGAACTTAAAGCATCACACCACAGTGATTTTTGTGCACCTATGTTTATAGCAGCACAATTTGTAATCGCCAGATCTTGGAAACAACCCAAGTGTCCATCAACTGAGGAATGGATATAAAAGTTGTGGTATTTCTATACAATGGAGTATTACTCAGCTATAAAGAAGGATCACATTGAGATATTTATCAATAAATGGGCACAGCTTGAGACCATACTCATAAGTGAAATAAATCAATCTCGCATGTGTGAATACCAAATAGTTTCCCTAATGTAAGTAATGATTCAAATATATAAAAATTTGTGGTAATCATGATTCCCCATTATGTGGCCTTAAAGCCTTATAAAGTTTTCACTTATTAATTGGAAAGGCTTTATTCTGGGCTTCTTGATATGGAAATATTTGAAGATATAGTATATGAAGATTTATTCAAATATTTCAAGGAAAAAAGACAGACACTATGGTAACTACTATTAAGTCGGGTTATTTGGTGGTGAAGCACTAGGTTGCTGAAAAGTCATGCTTTGACCTATATTGTTATATTGTTATGTCCTCTTTTATCTCAATCTCTCCCTTACTCATTAAAAAATTATTTAGTTATTTTTTATGTTTTTTTTTTTAATTAAGGGGAAAATTTTAAAAATTAGCAGGATATAAAATAGTAACTTTTTTTGATTTCCTATAAACTTGTTTTGAAGTTCTGTAATACTCCCATATCTTGTTTTGACTGATTAGACTCTGTTCCATTCTGTACGATAGTATCAAGTTTGAGGGTATAGACAACTACTTTGAAGGCAATAAGATTCACTAAGATGCCCATTCTGGTTTGACTATTGTCTCCTTTGGAAGTCCTGTAATGTTTACAATGCTTAAGTTTTATTGGTCTTGTTCTCTACTGTTTTGTTCAACCTTTTAATACCTAATGAGATAGACAATTCTTTTTAAGGAAACAAGAGACATTATGGTAACCATTGTTGATAACCTTGTACTCTGTTTTTACATCATGTGCTATGTCTATCCTTGGTTTTGACTGACAGCTTTGTTTTGCGATATTTGAGTTTATTCTCTCCCCCCCAAAAAGTAATAAGAACTAAGGTGTAATAAAACCCGAAATGTGTAAATTTTGTTGTAAAAAAGAGAAGAAAAAAAGTGCTCTAAAAGATACAACAGCAAGTGTGTTTAGGGGTGTCAAATAACTGACCATATTAATATTTTTGGTTGGATCATTGAACACAACTGTTTGCGGTCTTGCTGTTTTAATGTCCACTTTGTATGCTTTGATACTGTGACTTGAGCAACTATCTCTAAAATGATAATGTGTAATCTATTAACTGGTGATTTCTTACTTTTTTTTTTTTTGTAGTTCTGTATTACTTGTACCCTTACACTGCTTTGTTTTGTTTTTTTCTCTTTTTCCTTTTAAATAAAATTTAAAAAAAGTTATTACAGCCTTGATTCCACAAAATAGAGACTTTTGGTTTTATTTTGTCCTGCCAATACTAGAAGTCTAGCACAGATCCAAATAAGAAATACAAATAGATTTGGGAAAGAATGGTATGAGCTCTAAATGGAAAATCTAGATCAAGTACATAGGAAAATAAATACTCTGTTCCAAAATTTGAAATCTATTTGTGGAAACAAAATAACTTCATGTAAGACCACCAATATCATAATTTATTAGAAGCAGTGTTACAAACTAACCCAGGAAAGTAAGCCAAAATTGTTATTATTTGTTTATTTTCCTTTATAAGTGGATCTAAAAATTAATAGGCTACCCTGTGTTTATATGTATAATCTAGACACAAAATTAAGTGTAGAAATGCATGTCTTGAGAAAACTTAGGTTTCTAATCCTGACATTGCTGAGTCATGACTTGTTTGCCTTACACTGTTTGCTTTTTGATAGCGAACATTCCACAGTTTGGAAAATCTTTAGAAAACCAATCAATTGATCCCCTTAGGAATGATATGAAGTGGGAAATTGTAGTGATATAATTTATAAATGGAATTCATCTTGGAAAGAGGCCATTGGTGCTTAGATATTAATGAGGTTCAAACAGTCATAGTGTATGAATAACAAGTAGTAACTGTATGAATTATTGTCCAAAGACAAGATAAAAATAAACATTTGAAAAATAACATTTCAATTCTGGATTACCAAATGCCTGTAATTGTCAGTCTCATGTACATGTTATAAAACAAATCGCTCATATTGATATAGGGGAAAGAAACTCTCAAACTGCTAGACGTCTGGTACAATTTCGTGTTCTCTAAAATCAAAGGATGAATTTTAGGGCTAACAGACATTAAGAGCAGAACATATATCAAGAGAAAGAAAGTATCTGTCTGACAGAGAGACAGAAGGGGTCTTGAGTAGATTGCCAAAGACCCCCTTTTTTTTTTCCCCCCTAGGGAGTTTTATAGAGAAAAGCGATGAAATAAGATGAGTCCAAAATGTGGAAAAATGGGAACTCTCAAGGTGGGCATGAGGTGGGACAGAATTATGGGCAACCAATGAGATTACAGCTATAACTGCTCAGATAAAATTGATTAAATAAGGAGCCAATAGGAAAGTGAGCCATTTATCAAGTAGGCTTGAATTCAGAACAGGACCTTTGCCTGAAGCAGTTTCGGTTAGTGGCTCCTTCTGGCTTCCTCAAAGTGATCCATACCTATTTAGAATATCAATCCCTGATATTCACCCTTAGGAAGTATATGGGTATATTTGTTTTGTCTTTAGCCTTGAGATTGGGCCCACAGTAGAGTTGTTGCAAGGTACATGGTCTTCTGCTCTGGCTCCTTCAAAGGCCCTGCACAGTGACTGCTTATCATATTTCTATCTAACTCAGCTCCCTGTAATAATACTATAAGCTTACAATAAAAATACAAAATTTTATTAATATATAACTTTAAATTTGAAGATTGTTCTTTCCTTTAGATTTCTGTCCATATTCCTGTAAGATACAAACATTTCTGAAATATATATTATGGCTCCAATATTTTCTTATTTGTAAACCTATTAGATTGCATTCTTTATGGTGAGAAAATTTTAAAAAAAACCCTAGAATGGAGTTAGAATGTTGAAAATTAAACAAGGAGAAAGGAGTAGAAGTAAGCAGAATCAAGTCAGTTAAAGTCGATAAAGAGTTTTGAAGAAAGCTTTCAGAAGAGAATGATTCTCCCTCATTGGAGAGAAACACATTTGTAAATCTTGAAGTTTTGTCAGGACCAAAAGCTCTAGAGACAGAGATACCTTCACTGGAATACAAAATAAGGGAGAGAGAATAAAATTCTCATCTGAAACTTTCTCTTTTACCCTGTTCTTATGTACCTTTTATTGTATCTTACAGCCTGCAGAAGTATGAAATATGTGATTCTCACAGCACTAATGAGAGAAGGAAGGAACCTATTGCATTGCAGAAGGCAGAACTAATTGTATGGTATAATTACCATGTGTTTTCAGAAGATCTAAAACAAAGACTCACTTAGTAAATACCCCATGTAGAGATTGTTAACATCTCACTAGATATGGCATAATAACAGTCTTCAATACTTTCCCTGATTTAACCTCATGTTACTCACTTTCCTGAGCATGACACAGTTATTTAACTCATTCATGTTTTACAGCATTAGGGATTCAACCCAAGGTCTTACACATTCCAAAAGGTTATTTATTACTGAGCTACACTCATCGACCCCCTGCAATTTTTGTGTGACTTTCTTTAGCAAGTCATATTTTATTGTCAGCAGCTTGAAGTTTTTGCTCATATTTAAATATACATATTTTCATGTATATTTTATTAATCAATGGTCCCTGCACACATTTCAAAAACTGCAACTCAGGAAAACAAAGAAAATGACTTTACGTCTTATATTTAAAAAAATAACAATATGCCTAATACGATAACTTGATTTTGAGGTCACTTAAGAGCAGGTCATTATTTTTATAAGAGCAGGTCATTATTTTTTATTCGTACAATAACATATGTCCATAAATATATGCAGAAGACAGTGAATGGATTATGTTCTTCCAGTGTGAATACTTAGGAGCACCAATATGGAATGTGGTATTGAATCTGATATGAGAAAAGTTAATATGCTTGTGTTATTTTTTTCTCATATGCATGAACTTGTCTAGATATGAAAGTGGAATGTAAAACCTACTGGATTTAATCAGAATGTGGGTATGTCAATAAATATGAACTAATTAAGAATGAGGAAAGTACAAGACAGATATCAAACCTATATAGTAAGAGAACTATAATAATGTATGTTGGATTTGAACAGAAGAATGGGGAGTTTGAGGACAATAAGAATCAAAAAGACTGTAAATTCAGGTCACATAATCATGGATTTGTGGAATCAAGATCCTGGAAAGGAAAGGCTGATAAGTTAGAGTTGCTGATCACAGAATAGGATGTTCAGAAGTAAGAGGATGAACAGGTAGGCAGAACTGATAATAGCAAATACAGCTCAAGACCGAAGTATGGGACAACAGTCATCCTAACAAGTTCAAAGGTCTGAGGAGCATGAGTATTAGATGTCTTACATGGTATGTAAATTAAAACTAGTGGGAATTGAGAACAATGATAATAGTAGTTATGAATTTCTGGATATACTTCTAAGTAAAGGAAAATGATCGAATGGTCTTTTTTTTTATAATTCCATAGCAAAAATGAGAAGAATGTAGCATCCTAGAGGTCAGTTGGGAGAGTTTTGTGAGGTATAGAGTAAAAGGTTTTAAAATTTGTAATAATATTAAATATATTTATCCTGCACAATGTTTTATGTATATATACTATGTATTTATGTATATTTATATTTATATTTAATATGGTATAAGTCAACTTTATAACCTATAATAATATTGAATATATTCTGCAAAAATGTTTATAAATATGTAATACCTATTGGTATAATAAACCTTCATATAGAATGAAACAGTGCTCTAATTAAAACAGGCATTTCTTCCCATGTTAATCAGCCTTTACTTTGAGAATGCTTCATGTATACTATTTTGGCAACTTAAAGAATGCAATACATTAACTTATTCACCGTGTTGGATGATTTATTTCTGGATAGTCAAATACCTCATGATCTCACTTTGTGTGATTTTGAGAATTATATTAAGTGACCTACCTAAGGACAATAACTGAATGGAAAGTTAAATATTGAAATCACTTGTTCTGTATTTCTTTCTCTTTCCCCAATTTCAATGCAATGCATCTGCTCTATCCATATGGGCAAAATAAAGTTTGGTTAGGAAGAATACAATATTTAATAAACATGTGGCAGCTGCTATTGACCCCTTATAAATAGAGTGGAAGAAACACAGAAGGTGACAAACTAAGCAACCTGAAATTGCCTCTGTGAATGCTTAACCCCTGTATGCATAGATAATTTAAATCAGTGTTGCATAATACCAGGAAGCAGGGTTTCAGACATAGACTGTTTAACGTTAACAGGACTTAATTCTCGTTAGAACACAGTAGAAATGAGGAGCAAATGCAACACAAGACTTCATTTCTAGAATAGGGAGTGTAAAAACTCTAAAGGATCAGTTAAAGAAAACAAGGCAGAAATAAATGCTTTCAAACAAAAATAATTTCTCAATATAAGAGCTCCAGCAGTTCAATATAGGAACAGTCACCTGAGTCAAGAGAGGAGAAAACAAAAACAAAACAAAATGAAACAAAACAACAAAATACCATCAAATTTAGTTCTAAAGTGAAGCCCTTATTCATCAATAGGAATAATTTAAAATCAGTGCAGCAGTTTAAAAATCTGATCATGGAAGATTTCTTCCCATGCTGAGATCCCAGCTTCCAACTATTTCCAAATGAGCAGCCTTATCAAGTTATAAATTATTTAACTAAATATTGCTTTCCCTGATTATAAGAAGAATCTACCTTACTGATTTTTAGGTAGGTTAATTTAGTTAATTAGCAAAGTGCTTGGATCAAAACCTGGTAATAAAATGCTTTCTCAGTACTGATTAACCTAACTCTATTGGCCAAAGGCAGAAATGGTTTTACAGCTTAGGTCTAGCTGGAAATTCATAGCCCTCTATATATGAGATCTCATACAGTCTTTAACTCCACATTATGATTTGGTGATTCAGTATTCCCAGAACAAATTCATTGTTTTAAATAATTTGCAGTTTAAAAAAAAAGTTTGCAGATATTTAATGTTATCCAGGAAGGATTATGTGATTATGATTTCTGCTTTGTTAAGAGGAAGCAATGAGATGGCCCCAAAGGATATAAAATGTTTAATGAAGAGCCTCCTTCCAGAATTCGAGTGACTAAAACAGTCAAAGGGAAAAAAGCTTGCTTTGAGCTTAGGGGAGTTGCGTGTTAAAGGTAGCCTAATTTACCTACGTTCATGCCGTTACCCTCATTTAAAGCTCTAAACAGGTTATGAATAAAAAGTCTATGGGGACCGTGGATTAAGTGGAAAGATAAATAGATGCAGTGACCATGCATAAAGGGCTCAGTTTATTTGAATAAGAAGAGAGTAATTTAATGTTAATTATATTAAGAGACAAAATTTTAAACTGAAACTATTAAGAATTAGATGAAGGCATGGTGTGTAAGTGGGAAGTTAATGACAGATGCAAATTTTTCAATAAAGGAGGGGTAAAGTATCCATTTCAGCATGGGAATTTGTCTGATTACAAGCCTAACCAACCATATCAAAGTAAAACCCATGCTCGGATGAAAGATAACGATGTCAAATTAAACTCTACACAAAAGCCACAGAGAGGGTCTAAAGTGCGTCCTTTCTGCATTTCTTGGAGACCAATTTATATTCTTATTATTAAGAATTTATACTCTTATTATTGTTGCCAACCCAATTCTGACCTCATTATTCAGTTCCCAGGCTTGCTATCTGATTCAGCACACATTTAGATTGATTGGCTCAAACTAACTTTATGGCCAAATTTTATATTTCTCCCAGAGAAAAGATTATCTCAGCCCAACTCAATAATATTTTCCTTTCATACCTTAGCAGGAAAATAACATTAGGCATAGGTAACAAGTTATTGTTTTAAAATGTTCACATTTTCATTGATATACTGGACTAGTGCTGTGCTAGCATCCAAATTGGGCAAGAAATATAATAAGATAAACTCTAAAAGACAGTCAATGGTCTCCTAAGAAATGGATTCAATTCTAAAAAATCGTTTCACTCCTAACGTTTTCCAAAACATTTTCATATAATCTGTAGATATTGTAACATAATGATACCTCTAAAAGAAAAAAGTGGGAGAATAATTTATGATTTAGATATAGGCATAGGCTTCTTAAATAAGAAAGCAAACATAAGTTAGTAAGTTGGAGGTAATTCACAGTAACGTTCAGTGAAACACCTCATTACGAGAAAGAAAAGTAAAACCACAGAAGATATTTAAAAGAGACGCATGCAGAATGTCTAGTTATTTTACACAAAAAGAAAAAAAGATTAAACAATATGTGACTAGGCACTTCATAAAATATGCACAAATGGATATTAATATATAAAATGTCTTTAGTGTATTCATCAGAAAACTACAAACTCACAATATGACTCAACTACTTACTCATATAAATAATACAAAGAAAAAAGAGGCAATTCTAGATGTCTGCGAAGATTTGAAGGAACTGGAACTCTCCTATGCATTTTGAGAAAATATTGTCAGGAAGTTTGAAAAGTTGTTGAGTGCTGTTTCTTGCGGTTGGAAATTCTAGTTACATTGGTTCTAGGCAGTCTTTGTAGGAAAGCACACACACATTTATCTAAAGATGTACACAGCAGTGTGCACAGGAGTAATTCTCAAGACTACCTAACTTCCAGCTTCAATAAGATGGCAAATATGTCATAGTCACCAAGGAGGTTTCTCTAACAATGAATATGAATGAAACATTTCAATATTCAAAGACAAAATTGAGTTCCACTAATATTGAGCCCAAACTGGCAGATACTAAAGACATGTATTTCAATATGTCATTTATTTCATTTTCCAAAGCAGAAAGTGAATCTATAATGATAGATGTAACAATACTAGTTTCCTTTCAGAAGAGAACCTGAGGCTTTTAAGTGCTGAATGTACATTATTATTTGATATTTATTATTTGATATTGCAGGTGGTAACAAGGACTGTACTAAAAAAATGCCAACTAACTTTTCCTGTTAGATTACATGTACCGTCCTGTGTGTATGCTATAGTTTAGTAAAGAAAGTGTAATGTAAAAAATAAATAATCGACTTCTCAATTGTTCAAAAAGGCAGATGGATTATATTCATTTCATTTTAATTATATTAAACTGTTGTTTATTCAGTTCAAATGAATTTTACAAACAAAAAAGAGAAATCTCAAGGTCTGAAGTGATTTTAGTTTAATAATAATTTAGTCTTATGTATTTAATCTAATACTCCCCCTCTTTTTTGTACGAGGAATTGAACTCATGACCTTGCTTGCCAGGCAAGCACTTACGCCACTGAGTTGAGTTCCTAGCTCACAAATACACCATATTTACTATATCAATTTGTGTTGACCATTAAATGGAAATGAACACTTAATTTCATTCTACACTTTCATCATTGGCTTGTCAATCAGTGATTCATCATAGTAGTGATGTACCTGCTAACGAAACATGTGATCTAAGTAAAATCACTTCATACATTGAGATTTCTCTTTTTTGTTTGCAAACTTCATTTGAGCTAGATAAAGAGCAGTTTGATATGACTAAAAGGAAACGAATATAATCAGTAGTCTTTCTTTCAGAACTCTACTTCTGTTTACATGTTTGCATTTTAAGTTAAGTAGATGCTACCTATCTCTTACTTTTTTACATTTACCAAGAGACTAATCGTGTGTTTTGAAGAATTTGTATGCATTGGCCTACATTATTAGCCATTAAATTGTAATTTTGAACATTTACAACTTCTGTGCCATCATTTTGAGTTGCTTTTACAATTCAATGACTTTTTCTATCATTATTTCTCTCACAGTTTCAGTAAAGTAGTATATGTTCATGTTAAAAAATAAAATAGCTGTTTATATGTTTTAATTTTAAAAATATTATTGAAAGTAATTTAAATATGCTAAAAACTGCAAGCAAAAGACTACTATAAAGATTACAGTATATTTTAATTCCATTTCATATATTAACATTTTGCTCAATTTGCTGTATCATTTATCATGCCAGTTTTCACCTTGGGTGGTATGAATATTTTCTTAAACATTGAGAGTAGTTTGTGTAAACACATTTTACCATTAATTACTTCTATGTATATTTCTTACAGAAAGGACAGTATTCCTAAGCAATTGTCATTCAGTAAATTTTATGGTAATGTGATATCTTTGAAAACTTTTCTCTTTATTCTACTTTTTTTCAATAGATATAACGGTTTTCTTTGTAATATATATTATTCCCTTGTAAAAGGTCCAGTCAAAGATCGAATGTCAGCTGAATTTATAATGCTTCTTCATTCTTATTTTATTGTACATTAATATTTCATAAAATTTTTCAAGTGTATTATTACTGTGCTTTTCATGTAGTTTTATTCAATATTTCTTCATAAAGAAAGTTGTACATTCCTAGGAAAACCAGTATTTCAATGATGTTGCGCATTCCTTAGTCTGTTCTACTGACAAGAGCACATGTTGACTATCTGGCACTCCTTAGTGATGTTCATTTCTGTCCACTGTTGGGGAATATGTGTGTTTGTGCATTGCAAAAATATTCTCCCTTATACCAAATAAACAGCCTTAGAACAGACAATAGTAATCTTTGGGCTATGTAATTATTTAACAAGGTGTGATTCAGAAACTTTTCCGCTTTACCTCCATAAATATTGGATATGCTTCAAGTAACCGTATATGAACCAGTTTTAGTGCAATCTGTCTAGATACATAAGAATGTATTTCTTATTTAAGTTTCATTTTTGTTAATATGTATTTGAGAGCGTAATGTTTACAGTCATTGTGGGGAGTTCAGACCCTTTAACAATACACCTTTATTCTTTTCCATTGTCTTACTCTCTTTGCATTCCTACTTCTCTATTTCCTGGTCTTTTCTATTTAAAAGTTTTGTATCACTGTTTCTTCTATTTATTTTTTATATTGCTGTTTATTTAAATTTTATTTTGTCATATAAAAGACATGATGTAATATTATTAAGCTTGTGTGTCTGATTATTCAACTTAAAATTATATATTAAGGTGCCTCGATTTTTCTACAAGTAACTCAAGTTTATCCTTCTTTATGGCAGAGTAGAAATCAATTGTGCATAAATACCACATTTTTTATTCATTTAGCTGATTATGAACATACAGGTTATTTCCAGACTTTATCAATTATGAATTGTGCAACTAAAAGCCTGTGATGCATGTATCACTGTGATATGATGATTTAACTCTTTTGAGAAGATCCCTGGAAGGGGCCTCTCTGGGTAAAACAGAATTACAACTTTTAATTTTGAGTTGTACTACTGTACTTTCCCAACAATAATGTAGAAGTGGCCCTTTATTCAGAGTCCTGACAAGCATTTTTAAAATTTTATTTCTTGACTAATATTATTCTTTCTGGAGTAAGAGGTAGTCTCAGTATGGCTTTGATTTGCATTTTTATTAGCCAAATATATGGACTCTTTCATATGTATTTATTGGCTTCTACTTATTGTGAGAGGTGTCTTTTATTATGAGGATTTATTATTTTTTGGAAATTTATGCATTCTATTTACAAGTCCTCTGTTTGAGAGATAGCTGGTAAAATTATTTTTTTGCAATCTGAAAGTTGTTTCTTCATTCTATTGATTGGGTCCACCATTAAGCAAATGTTTTATCATTTATTCAGAAAATTCTTGCTTCTATCTATCTCTGCAAGAATATTATTGGGGCTGCAGATTTAGCTCGGGGACATAAGTGCCTGCCTTGCAAGTGTGTGGTCCTGAGTTCGATCCCTAGTACCAATAAAAAATAAGAATAGTATTATTATATCTTCATTCAGAATGCTGCTACTTTTATATTTAGATATCGGATCCATTTTTAATTTTATTTTAATATATTGTGAAAGATGTGTGTCTGGATTCAGTCTTCTGCATGTGAGTAGACAGTTTCCCCAGCAACATTATAAAGAGGCCCTTTTATATTTCTTCAGTTAGAGTACCTAAATGCAGCCCTAAGGAAGTACTCAGTATGGTTAGAACTTTTTTTTTTTTTTTTTTTTAATCTTCTATTCTGGTCGACTGACCACAAGTCTGATTTTCTACCAGTACTATGATGTTTCTTGTTTTGGCCTATGTTTCTTTTTTGTTGTTGCTGGTTTACCATTGTCTTGTTTTGAAAATGAGGCAATTCTAACTTCCAGGGATGATTTTGAGAGTATCCTTTCCTTTTCAAATTCATTTAAAGAATTTGACATTAAATCTTCCCCAGATCTTATAGAATTCAGCATTAACTCCGATGGAACATGGGCTTTTCTTTTTGGTGGTTTTATTTTCACTTCTTCGGCTTCATTCGCCATTATTGTATTAGCCAGGGTTTTTATGTCTTCTTTGTTCCATCTTTGTAATTCATATGTATCAAGAAATCAACCATTTCTTTTGAATTCTGTACTATATTGAAAAAATAGAGGTTCAAAGTAGTTGCTAATAATCTGAGTGTTAGTGGTGTCTGTTGTGATTTCACCTTTTCAATATCAATTGCCTTCATTTGGGTCTTTTCTTTCCTTCTCCTTGTAAGATTGGCTAAGTTTTTTTTTTTTTTTTTTTTTTTTTTTTTTTTTTTTTTTTTTTTTTTTCTATATTGGTTATGCTTTCAAAGAAACAGCTCTTTAAATCATTCATTCTTTGCACTGATTTATTATTAAGTTCATTCATTTCTGCTGTGATCTTTATAGTTTTCTTTTTTGTACTAACTTTGGATTTGTATATACTTCTAGGGACTTTCTATTCTACTGATAGAAACCTTGAACATTGATTTAAAAATGTACATACACAATTTACAATATATACTATAGTTATGTAATTTACTATATCTATATATTATTCCTCCTTCAACAAACTAATGTTTACTATAGTTATGTAAATTAATATAATCCCTCCTTCAAAACACTAATGTGGTTGAGCTCTTCACTTATAACATTAGGAGGTCTAGGGAAGTGGTTCAATTACGAGAATAGAGCTCCTATAAATGGCACAAGTAGTCATTTAAATGCAGCCCTAAGGAATACTTTGTTCCTTTTGCAATCTGAGGTTGGGGTGAGACAGCTATCTTTGAGGAAACAAGCCTTTACTGGGTACCAAAACTGCTAGTACTTTGTCTTAATTACACTTTCCAAAAATGTGGAAAATAAATTGCTATTAATTATAAACCATGGTGCTTTGTTTCAGGAACCTAAGAAATCCCAGACAAGATATCTGGAATTTAAGCTTCAATACTTTCTTTGGGAGAACAAAAATATATGTGTTCCAATTGTAAGTAACAAGTATAACTAACAGGGGCATCTAAATAAACACGACCTGTATTATGCTACAGCAAATCAAATTGAAATTTATATTTCTTCAGTTAGAGTACCTAATCAAGGACTAATAAGTACTTACAAAGTTTTTGCTGCAAGATGAAAAATTTTGTCTGAATCTCCACAGATCTATCACCATTATAGTTCAACATGTGATTCAGTTTCATAATTTTTCCAATATCTCACAGATTTTTAACAATGAATCAAAAAGATTAAAAGAATCAACAAAATACATTAGTAGCTATGCTGTTATCTACTGAACACATCTTAGTTTACTAAAGTATGATACAGATATATTAACATAATGCCTCCTGTTGCAACTTTTTATTGAGACTAGTTTAAAATATGTATGAAAGTAACAATCTGTCTATAAAATCTGTAAATTTTATGAGTTTTCTGTATGTTTCCCATTCACAAATGGTTCTTTGGACAATTTCTAAATATAATAAAAATTAAGTTTAATAATTCTGAATTTATGTATGCATTTAAATATACCCTCCCATATTTTGTTTTCAGGCTCATAAACTATTGGTAAAAATAATAACATCAATATATAATAACAGCATGTATGAAGCAGATCTGTACATGTCCATGTGTTTTAACTTGCTATTGATTCCTAAAGTACATGGAAATGAATTTATCCAGATTTACGTAAATTATTCCAAAAACTTTTGCTAAGCTTACATGTCTATTTGTTTATGAAGACCATCTGTCTTATATTCTGTCTTCATATATGTACTCAAGTGAATAGCATAGGATGTTCTTTCATATATACACAAATATAAAGGACCCGATAGGTGCTTTTTGGGCAGCTATATTCATAGGGAAACAAAGTGAGAAGGAATATTTATTAAAGATGTTCAGGCTTTACATGCACAGGAAAGGAATGACAATGGTTACTGCAGATATTTTTATACATTTTACGAAGATCCTGTTAGTAGAGCACCAAAGAGATGCTTGGTTTTCTAGTGGCTGTCACTTGTTAACTATCAATGATCTTCTAAATCTTTTTAGCTTAAATGAGAAGCTGTTTCCAAGGCTAAACATGTTCCCTGGCACCCTACGTCTAGTAACTTGGTGACATGAAATCTCTTATGCCAATGTGGGAATGAAGTTCTCAACTCAGAAACTACGGAAACCCAATATGAGAGTTCACTATAGGACCTTCCCTGGGACTACAGACAATTGAAATTCTTTTTTCTGTCAGTTTCTGCTTCTTTTCTTTCTTTTTATAAACGGTGATCCCACAACTTTTTCCTACCACTTGTCAAGTGTGATAAACTCATTGCCCACAGATCTGTACTGAAGATGAGTTGCATTGAGAACCAGTTATTTTCTCAGAGAGCTTCACTGTCCCCAAAATAAAAAGTTTAAATCTCAAAGTGATGAGAAATCAGAAAAAATAAATTTTCTCTGGAGTCAACAGTATTAGTTGTTCTTTTCAAAGTAACATTTTGTCCATTTGGCACATTATTCTTTGCTATTTAGTTGCCAATGTGATAAATACTTCTTGGGTACTTTCCTACAGTACTCCAAACTAAGTAGTTCCTTTGCTAAATTAAAATCAAGCCCAAATAAATACATAATCCTGCTTAATTGACTTATATCTTTCATATTTTATATTATTAAGAAAACTAGGTAATAAATTACACATAGTTAATAAATATGAATCAAATAAGAGGTTTGGCTTTGGACAAATGAAATTTTTACTGAAAATAAAACCATGTACACTGAACCCTAAGACAAAGCGTTTGGTAGACCTGGAAAGAAGTGAAGTAAAAACTTCTTTAAGGACCATAACTGATCACATTTGTAATGTAACACATTTCAAAGAATTGCAGGTGGACTCACCTCCATGGATAGATAAATTTGATAGATAAATTTTAAGATCTGTTTTAATCAATTGCAATACTGTAATTGGATAATCTGTATATTATTTTTACAAAGAAAAATATCACCTCAGATATATTTGCCTTTTTATTTATTTATTTTTTATTTCAGTTTGGAATTTTTCTTCCCATCAGTTAATAACCTATAGTAGGGTATAAGAATAAAGACACTAATTATTAGAATATTTAGTAAAATTTTAGTAGGTCACAATGTGTGTGAGAGAAGGTAATTGTGGGCAGAATTAAATACCATTATATACTCTGATTCCAGCACCAAAATATTTACTTATACTATTGTACTAGTTACTAAACACGATCTACACTTGTTCTTTGAACAGAATTAACACAAACATGATTTGTTTACTCAACTAGGCAGTGACATTTGCAAGACTAGGTGCAAAGAAGTGTGGATTTCCTGGAATACAATAAAGTCTGCTTCCAGAGATACTCGACTTTTCGTTTTTCGAGGAGATCACATAGAAACCTGGGGTGAAAAAGTGAGCAGAAGAATTAAAAATGTGCCACGTAGTAAGACTATAGGAAATAATGACCGGGGAAGGAATTTTGAAGTAGGCAGCAAAAGCTCATAAAATCAGTAAATAAATATAGTAGTGAGAAAATATAAAACTGGAAAAAAAAGAAAAATTGAATCCAGCCTCCCTCCTTGAGCAAGATTACATTCTAATGAAATCACAGTTAGTTTCGTATCCTCAGGCAATAAAGATTTAGTCTTGTCTCTAAATAAAACTATCAACAGAAGTGCAAGAATAAACTCTACCTTATTTGTATACAAGCCTTTTTATTTTTCAGAACCTTTCAGTATAAAATAATTTCCATCTGAAAGCCTTAACAATTACTTTATGTCACTCAGGGCATAATTTGAATGTAGGACAGCAAGCATTTGTTATGCTCAAAAGTAAAATGACAACATTTTAGATATATGGGGAGGGTTATAGACTTGGCTTCCTAGAACATATTTCATTCATATGAAGAATTATCTGGTTGAAAATGCTACAGATCCCACATTAAGTCACATAGCAAGAGGCCTTATTTAAGACTCAGTTCTTCTAATGCCAAACAGAGCTTTTCCTCAAAACAACCTTGTACACCTAACAAACCAGAAAATGACAGCTAATGATTTGGAAAATTCAAATTTTAATCAAATATATTGTTTGCTCTATTTCCTCCCTACTTTATACCTCCAATGTTTAAGAGGATCCGCATATTTAAAGAGCATTAGATTTAAGAAAAGTTGCAGGAAATCAAAGAAACATTTTCCACATTAATAACTTTTTCATTTATTTGTTGAATTTATGCATGTTTACATATTTAACCTAAGCACTTTATATTTTCAACATCAATGTTATTCTAACACAAAACATCAGTTTATTGAGAAGATTAAAGTGTCACTGCTGCTGGGTAGCATAATAATAGTTTATACAAGGTTTCTATGTTATCTGAGCTGGCAGGATTAGTAAAAGTCTTCTTAAATAAAAGTAGAATGTTTTAAATGAAGCAACCTGGATCCCCCATGATTGCATAAGACTTTGGGGGGACATCCAGACACAAATCATAACACACTACTATTACAATTCTTTTTACTTTATTTCATGTTTTTTTTTTTTTTTTTTTTTTTTTTTTTTTGAGACAGAGTCTCACTATGTAGTTCAGATTGGCTTTGAACTCACTATGTAGCCCGTGTAAGACTTGAACTCATAGCAATTGTCTTATTTCAATATCCCAAGTGCTGAGATAACAAATGTGCACCACTGTGCCCAGCGATAATCCCCACTTATTAAAAACTTACTGTAAATTAAATATGGACTCTAATAATTATTAAAATAATTTTTTCCTGTAGATCAGAGTCAGTTTTGTAAAAATAAATTTTGATTGTTGAAAGGTTGATTTATTATTCAGCACAGTGGAATAAAGAATGGGTTGTGTAATATGCCAAAGTTCTAATTCCCATAATCTTAAATGTTACCTTATATGAGCACTGGGCTCATAACAAAACCACTTTTCAAATATTGTCCTCCAGATACCCTTACTATATGACTGAGGGCATTGTGTTTCTGTTCAAGGGCACAAATATTCAACCCACACAGTTTCTTCTCTTCTTTTTTCTCTTCTTTTTAGATAATGCGTCGTTTTTTCTTCCAATCAAGCCCTTATAAAATGAATGGAAAATTATTGCAAGAATATTAATATTTATTTCTAATATTCTGCATACTTAAGTAACTTGAATCTAAAGCTTTTATAAACATGTGAGGAATCTGTCATATATGAAAATTTTCCCACCAGAAACATATAACTCGGAGATCTTGTCTCCATTGTAGAAAGGAGGCAACTTGGTACAACTCCCTAAGTTTACAAATGAGAAAGAAAAAATGACCTGCGAAAATTATATTTTCAATTAATGCCATGTTTCCTTATAGTTTAAACATTCTTTCCTTTGTTTCCAAAACACAAATATCACCTCCCTCACATCATAGCTTAACTTCTTTACTCTGTATTCATGCAAATGGAATTCAACTATTACTAAAAATAGTTTTGGTTTTTAGTCCTGTATTGATAGCTAAAGTTCAGAGCACTTGATTAGAATGGGCAAGGCTCTGGTTTCTATTATCAGCACACACACACACACACACACACACACACACACACACACACACACACAACTTTTGGGTTTTCTGATTGAAAGTTTTAATTTTCCTCTATAGTTCATTAGGAAAAAAATTAGACTTAAACCCTTTGCCTATGTATTCACCATTTGTCAACTTTTGACAAAGTAAAAAGAAATAAACACATCCTCTATGAAAACAGTTGTTCACTTCTGTAGGTGAAGCAATTCAATTCCCTTTATGAGTTTCTTTTCCATTTTTATTTACCACTCATCTGAAACTCTGGCCTGCTGTCACCTCATTATTTGTGTCCTAATGAAATGCTGCACTTGTACAACTGCAACAGTTTAGACAAATTAAGAATTTCCAGCAATATTGTTTTTTCATCTGAGGGTCAATATTTATTTCTGGGAAAACATTTTCTATAAATTAAGACAACTCTACACTGGGTTTTGGAATGTCAAGCCAGCAGTGAATCTCTTACTGGTATTTAATCAAAGTTCCCCTTAATGAAATATCATTCGTCTTACTTTTACGAAAATATGACACAGACTATTGGAAAATAAATATCCAAAAATATTCTAAGACTTGTATTTTCTTAACTGAATTTTATAATTTACAAAAGAAATAAAACATTTATTTTCTATGTGTCATATTGTCTCTTTTTCAGACTATTGAGAAATGTAATAAACGTTTCTGTATGTTTTCCTTTAATCTCCAGTTTTCTCTTTAAAAGGAGGGATGGTAGAGGTTTCTAAAAATTTGGAGGGGCTGACTAACTTTGAACCATACTGAAAACAGTTGCATCATCTTATGAGAAAAACTTCATTTTTCCAAATCAGAAATGCATTGAGCAGCTGGGTTCTTTTGTCAGTCTTTTTGGAAGTAATGGTAAATGTGTGTGTGACAGAGAGAGAGAGAGAGAGAGAGAGAGAGAGAGAGAGAGAGAGAAACACAGACAAACACACAGACACACAGAGCAGGGACAGAGACAGACAGAGTAGAGGAGGGCAGGTCCTCCCACAGGGCATTCAGATGCAAAACAGGCAATGAATATGTCCTATGCACTCCACACTTGCATTTGTATGTAGTATATTCAATTAAGAACATGGATATTTTAGGAAAATCAATGCAGATTCAAGTCTATCTTCTATTGGCTGCAAAAAGTTTAATTGTTAGCCCCTTTTATATAAATGTCACACTTTTTATGTAGCATGGTAATCAGTGAGACTACTGTCACTCTGATTTCTGGTCATCATCTTGAACTTCAGTATGCATCATAGACAGCTAGTAGATGCAGAGACCTGCACTTTGCAGAGGTTCTGTTACAGACAGTGTATCTTGAGAAATAATATTCTAAAGAATAAATATCACACAATAAGCAGAGTACTGTACAAATTCATATTAACCACAAGGTCACTAAAATGCTCTTTATATGTATATTGTATTCTGTTTGTTACTCTTCAAAAAGCCTTCATGGGTAGCTACTATTTTTAATCTTCTTACTAGTGAGAAAAAATCATCAGTTAATTAAACAATAAATAGTTTATCTGAGGTTAAATGGTTATTCTAAACTAAAATTTGGCCCAGCCACTGCGGATGTGGAGAACACATTCTTTCTGATAATACCACACCACATGCCAGTCTCTTTACCTGGGCATATGAGTCTTGACGATTGTCAATTTAGTTTTCTTTTCCTGTGGTTACTCTGCCCCAATATAGTGCATGATTTCTTAGAGTTTCTTTTCAGAAGTATTCTCCAGTCTTTTGGAACAGTTTTTTGGAACTCATTGTGATGCATTCTTTCACAGCAAGATGGATACAGAGAAGTCTATGTGAGCTGTCATGTGAGTGTGCAGTTACATGGGCCTTGAGAGGGGGGTCAGGTGATTTTCCCAAACCATACAGAATGGTACCAGGAGGGTTATTTAACATGCATCACCTATGAGTGAACTGCAAAGTAAATGCTAGTCGTTTTATGGGGGGAGGGAGAATTGTTATTAGGAAGAGAAAAAAACAAACTCATACATCAGAAAGTAGAAAAGCCAGATAAGAGGGAGAGGAATACAGGCCAAAAAAAAAAAAAAAAAAGGAATCACTAAACATATGAAATGATCCACCAAAACAATCTATATTAATCTTATGCATCTACATGAATATCTATAGTATAACATCTTTAGAGCAAAACAGACATATCAGATGAAAATATTAATGAAAAAGTTAAAATTAAGTATTAGAAAATTGATGAAATAACCAAACTGATTTTTTTTTTTTGTCCTTAAAAGGTGAAGTTAGGAAAAGTTGTAGTCTGTGCCAACATCAGTCAAAGGAGATGACAAAAAACCAAAGCAGGCACTTTCCCAATATTACTGCCTTCATATTTATGATAGCACAAGTCATTTATCTTCAA
Source organism: Cavia porcellus (assembly GCF_034190915.1). Lineage (NCBI taxonomy): Eukaryota > Metazoa > Chordata > Mammalia > Rodentia > Caviidae > Cavia > Cavia porcellus. The sequence continues at coordinate 35,034,219 of NW_026947501.1, forward strand.
TTTCAGTGCTGTTCAAGGCACTGGATCATATTTATTAAAAAATTTACTATCACACTGCCTATAGTAAATCTATGGTTCCTAAATAGAGAATATACTCAAGCAGGGACAGAAATTTTTAAGTGGTGAACTACATTATATCAAGGTTATTTATCAACTAAATAAAATTGAAAGAAAGACACATTGCACAGAGCATATGGTCTCATCAGTTAGGGAATTACATGAGTAAATAATGACATTTGCATGATTATTAACAAATCAGTGACTAATCAGCAATTAAACTGGATATTTTTAAACACAAGCTCAAGATCTTTTGACTTCTATCAGACTGAAGAGTGGATTTTGTTGATCACTGTAACAAGAAGAGCAAGCTCCTATGGGAAATTCTGAAGCGCAGTATACAAAGAGACTGCAGGGGTAGACCACCAAACAGCAACACACTGCCCTTCTGTCTCATGGCGACTGAGAAGGGCTCAAGCACAGGTAGAGGCAAGATGTTCCATCTGACATCTGGAGATCAAGGCAGCAGTTAAGAGTTGCCGCCTAGCCAAGAAGTTGACATAAAGAAGGATCAAAAATACTAAGTACCCATTTTGAGAAGCTAAGGGAAAGATCTATAATGAGAATATGGAAAACACAAAGAAAATGCCAAGAAAATTAGATAACAAATATTATGTGCATTTTTAATTGGGAAATATTAAGTTGTCTCCTATAGAAAACACAGACACTGCTTGGATTTACAAACCTCTCCTGATCATCCGCTAATACATCAGTTGTCATTAGGCTCTTAGTAAATAAAATGTGGCCACAAAGGTTTGCTACTTTCCTTATCTACATAGAGGAATTTTGAAATTGAACCTGTCTAATTTGTTAAATCATAAAGAAAATGTTAGCCAAAATGTTATCTAGGCAATTGACTAGTCTTCTTTCTTTTTTTGTCTGTAGAATAAGATTTTTGTCACATAAGGTTTGCTGTCCCAGTATTGGACTTGCACATGACCAGCCAATAGCCAATTCAAAGTAAAGCAGAGAATGAATGCTAGTCTATAAATTGTTTAGCCACTTATGTGATCCTTTAGCTCAGTTAAATTTGACATATAAATATAATTGTGTCATGTCAACTGCTTTTTATTTTAATTTCACTATGTAGAAATAAGTATTTAAAATCCACAATTCCAAGAATATGAGGAAAACTAGCATTTAGTCTGAGGGTTACCGAAAATGAATATAGCAGTCTCTTTCTAAAAAAAAATTTGCTGATATATAGGGAGTTTGCTAGCTAAGATCCAATCTACCTGCAATTTCTAAAGCCCTTATAGCTTCTGTTATCACTTAGTCAGAAAATTGGAGTGTATAATCAATAAACAATGAGACATTTTTCCTTCAATCTAATTACCAATGTGTATGGAGAAATGTATGTGTTTGGGTGTTTACTTAATATACAGTAGCAAATGAATTGAGGATTTAAATGCTTAAATAATTTAGGAAAATTATGAAATTAAGCTTGCTTAAAAAGAAATAGTTTTGAGCTGTATAGTCCTAAGAAGATGTACAACATGTAATAATTTTTAAAAACAATTTGTAGCTCTGGGGATTTAGCTCAGTGGCATAAGTGCTTGCCTGGCAAGCATAAGGTCATGAGTGAGACCCCTGGTATGAATGTGGAATATTACATTTTATGGTTTTTTTTTTTTTTAATTGGGGATTGAACTCATGACCTTGGGCTTACCAGTCAAGTGCTTGAGCCACTGAGCTAAATCCTCAGCCCTGTATTATCTTATTGGTTATAAACATATTAAAAAGCCAGGCATATATTATGAGATGATACTATTCAAAAGGGTCTATACATCTGGGAGAGGAATGACAATCTGTGATAAAAATTAATAATTTAGATTTTAAATATGTGTTCGTGTGTGTGCACATACACATGAAACTATGTGTGAAAAACAGAGAAAAATATTCTAAATCTATACAACTCTTAAATAATAAGCCTACCTACAATATATCAACATAGCCAGATACACATATGTGTATAGGCAATCCATCAGTTTTCAATGCATCTTTTATGTGCTTTATATGATTTGTGGAAGGATTTGACTAAAATTAGTGTAAAATCACAGTCACATGTTTGTTTTTGTTTGTTTGTGAATGTAAACTATAGCCTCATAAGGATTATAATTTTAATGAACACTAACATATTTTACAAAACAAAGAGCTTCATATGTATGTGTCTGCTGCTAAGTCTAATTACTACTTACAACATGGAGACCTTATATCACAGTCCCTTGGATCCTGGTTGTTTCCCAAAAGCTTCTATAGTCTGGCGTAGGGTTTTGAATTCCATCAGGTAATCTTAATTCCTTCAATAAGTTCTCCATTTTGGCTTTAGCTGATCGCAATAGAAATCAAACATGCACATCAAAATAATTACTAAGTAAGAATTCTATTATTCAGGCTTTCACTGTGACACAAACCCACACATGCCTTTTTCATTGTGAGCGTTGCAAACTGAAAGAGTTCTCTTGCAGAGCTTGCCTGCGGGAAAATTATAACAGCAGTCATGTATTGAATTTTGAGTTCATTTCAAGCTTCTTATGGCTGTTATCAGTAATTTTCTTAACTCTGTGAATTAGATACTTTTCGAAAGCCTTTTTTTCCCCCTTGCTTTGCTGTCCTCCCTTCCTTTCTCTTTTTTCAAATACTTATTATTATGCTCGCCTTCTTTTCACCCTACAGATTACAGTTATCATCCAGAACGCAGTCTTCAATGACACTGTTATGTCACACAGCTCACATTTACACATGTATTAGCTGCGGTAGAATATTCTTTTCTTGATTTTTATTAGCACATGTTTGCCATGCATAATGTGTACAGTCCTTATGTTGAGTTGCATACAGAAAATACGTCTTCATTTATTTCATCAACTTTCTCTCTCCTCTCATTCACTTCTGTGCAACTCTAGAGTGCCTCCCATTTGAGAGATGTCTCTGTAGTTTTCTTATCTGAATTTTACGTGTTTTCATAATTTGAGTTTTCATAACAAAACCAGCAATATTTAAGCTTGTGTGTCTGGTTTACTTCACTTAGCATTATGAACATTAGCTCAACCTACCTGCTCTTCATATCATATCACATAATTTAATATGTCATAGTCTTACTTTAAAAAATACACAATTTTTTGTTTGTTCTATAAACATCTGCTCTGTATGTTGTGATACATAAATGTTTGTTTCTTTTCATTTATTAATGAGTTTTATCTTCACAACAGTAAGGAATGCTAAAATATATTTATACTATTAGAGAATATATGAAAAATATATTAAAAATTATCTCAGCCTCACCCAGAAGCACTTGAAATAAGATGCATGAGTCTTATCATGACCTTTAGTAAAATTTTATTAAACATGTCTATGTGTCCTTATTGAAATTGAAATTTCCATTTCATTTTTGAACAAATGAACTGCAATACCACAGCACTGATTGATAATTATAATACTTATCCTTACTATTGAGCTATCCATGTAGAGGTTATCCACATGGACAGAATTATTGTGAAACAATGTGGCTTTCCTTTATATTTCTCCATGGATTATTTTGTGCATTTGAGAGTATTGTTCTGAGCTTGGACATTTAACAACATGCAAGCAATCTATGAAACACACAAAAAAGGGGCTCAGAGGTTTATCTCCTACTGCCTTGCCTCATTTATGGCTTGAAAAAAAGTGTTCTGGGACTTTCAAATAAATATATTTTAATGTATGCATGAAGGGCTCTCTCTACGTTATGTATCAAAGCAAATGATTCATTTTACTTTAAGGTTAGTTTTATGCAAAATAAACCTTTGAGAGTTGACTGGGATCAACTGGTACCTTAATAAATTATTTACTCTTTTCTGTCTCCATGTATCATCTGAGCAAGGTGAATTCAGTTTCAAAGAAGGTCATATTTACTATGAAGCAAAAGGAGCTTTGCTAAGGAGGCTGAAGCCCTGACCCAGGGTCTGTCTCCTTGAGTTAAACAGTTAAATCTTTTAAGTTCACCTTTTTCATAGCTGATGCAGATATCCATTCATTCTCACAACAAATATTTATTAGTAATTGCCTCCTATACATCATGAGTTGTTCTAATGGGGCATAATAATGCTGTGCCTTTCATGAGGTCAGAGTAAGAATCAAATGACAATGTACATGAAAGCAGCTAATAAAATTTAATAGGCTACAAATATAAGAAACATTTCTAATACCCTGTGAGATTTTAAATTGCTTTCTGAAGTAGAGAAGATGAAATTATATTCAGCAGAGCTTTAATATTCAGAGAATTTTATTGAATTATAATTCTCAGAAATTGCTTTATATTGTAGCTTTCTTTAAAATGTATTATCCATTTTATCAGAATGACAGACTCCTTACTACCCAATGCAATAAAAAATTCTCTATTAAAAGTTCCTCATATTTTTTGCATGTGCATGTATGTGTTTAAGATGAAAGAAAATATTTTAACTATCCGATGAGCTAAAATAAAGGAACTTTTACCTTGTAGTATCTTTTATCTACCTCCAAATATGTACAATATTTTATAATGCTTTTATTATCCAATGTCCTCTATTAATCTTCTTCAAAATTACTGGCTTTCACAGATTTATTTGATTCTTACTAGTCATAGTTAACCTTCCTGTCACCTTGCAGTTATTACTGCAAAATACATTGTTGAAAAAGATATTTAATTTATACCTTTTTTGGTCTAACATAAAAGTACCATAGACACATTTCCAGAACAATATTTCCAGAAGTTTTAGAGGTTTGTAATAATATCACTTTGCATTTTCACAAAAAAATTAAATATATTTAAGGAAATACTAAATACACATTTATGGAGCCTCTAGTTTGTGTCCACAATGACTTTATGTTATTACAAAGGCAAATATCAAGAAAGCATGGTCTTATTTTGACTAAATAAAAAATGGAAAATGATTTCCTGATTAGACTACTAACTGTTGATGAAATGGTCAGTTTGAATTGTCTTATTTGTTCATGAAGAAGGCTGGAGGTCAAACTGGTCTTTAAAGATCAGTTAAGTGCTACAATATGCTGTATGAAGGTTTGTTGTTGGTTTTTGATAAATTTTAACTGTTCTTCCTTAGGAGATAATTGTAATTCTTTTACTAATGTCTGTTGGTGTTGCCATTAGATTTTTCTCTGAATAATGAAAAATAATAAAAGAAATATTTTACCTGCGAGGGAAAGCTTTCAGAACTATATCATGAGTTATTCTGTGATTCCTTTCCCGTTGGTCATGATGAACAAGACTGTAAAAGGAGACTGCCTCTGAATTCCAACCTCCATATTAGTCTGGATTTTGTTTGGGGATTGAATACAGAGCAGACAAAACTGACCCATGCTGCTCAGGTAATAGAAACAAACATTTGCTGATGTTAACCACTGAAAGTTCAAGGTCACAAAGGACGGTGGTCTAACTGGTTTTCAACAGTGATATTCTTGGGGGGCTTTTAATTGCATTTCTAGCTTCTTTTTTAGTACTGTCCCATAGGTGGAGCTCATTTACTGTTGGTTAAATTTAAAATGTGCACCAATTTTTACATGAAATGTGTATAAATGCTAGGAGTAATTTAGACGTTAAAGCAGTATTAGTTGTGGTCCTTAAATTGTCCAGGATCTCATTAGTAAAAAGACATATACATCCCCAGCTTAAATATCATGTGATAAGTGGAATAGCATGCATGTACAGAAAGCATATCTCATAAAAGGTTGATTAACTCAAAATGGGGCTTGTGAGTGGCTTAATTCAGAATGAGACAGATATAAAGTCTTTTTGTCTCTCTGCCCTTTCATTTGCCAGTACGTCTCCTTGCTTTACCATTTGATCTTGAAGGAAAAGGGTCACTGACAGTTTGGTGTGAAGTATTAATTTTTATTGCTTTGGTCATTGATTATCACAAGCTTGTGGTTACATAAAAAATTATAATATAGGCTTTTTTAATATTCAACTTTAATTCAGGTCTAAAGTGGCTAAAATCAAGGTGTTGTTAAGACTACATCTCTTCTTAGCTTCACGAGGAAATTTAACTATTGCATTTTTTTTTAATGTCTATGAATTTACAACCTTCCTTACCTTCTGGCCCTATTACTCTCCCTTTGAAGATAGTTATAACAGATCAAATCTCTCTTGTTGGAATTTCTTTCTATTTTGACCTTTGATTTTCCTTCCTTCTTCCATTTTTAAAATCACTGGTCATTAGACTGTTTCAACAGAGATAATCTAGGATAATTCCCCTATTTTAATGTCAGTTGATTAGCAGTTTAAGTTTAACTCTGCCTCCTCTTCTTAATCTTTTTAAGAGATAAGGTAACATTTACAGATTCCAAAATTTCAGGTGTGGACATCTTTGAAAGTATTCTACTTACACAATTGCTCATGGCTTTATGAAATTTACTGAGCCAAATATGGTTGGTAAGTTTTACATCTTAAACTAAATGTGTACCATCTTGATTTCTGGCTCAAGCTTGGGTCCAGCCCCAACCTCAGACTAGCTTGGTTGTTTTCTATAGTTAGCTCCACTGCAAGTGCTGTGACAGCAAATGGATTTCCCAGGAGAAAATTCTTCCTTTTCCTGTAGACTTACTCATCCCCAATCGAATCCCAGAATGTAAACTTGGAGAGAGAAATCAGAATCACAATTCAAGAACAAATGTAACTTACATTTCTCTATTATATATCAATTTAAAATTTTTATTTTTATTAGAAAATGTTTGCAGTATGCAGTGATTATGTTCATCACAGGGAATTTTTACATGCACCTAACACATTTGTTTAAATTCCCTTACTCTATTTTCTTTATACTTTCTTTAAATTGATAAGTTTGGTCAAAGGTAATTGGATGATAATGTTGACCTGAAATAGCTTCTGTATGTAGTAAATAGTACTCTAACTTGTTGTGTAAATAAATTGTAACTTAATCTAGAAGTACACCTTTGTTTTCTGCCAAATGCATTTCAATCAATCAAAGTAGCTGAAACTCTAGCCAATGAGAGCTGAAAGCTGCCAAGTTCAATCATAGATAGTAAATTATGTGCACGATTCCAGGACTCGTGATAAATAGGTGTTGTAGAAGAATCTCAGAATTTATGGCATCACCCAATCAATCACTGAATTAGGACAATATCTCAATGCTGAGATAAAAGATGACTTCCAATTCCCAACATATCTTTGGTGTTTGATTTAGCAATTCATTTCTTGAGTTGTATCATTAATTTAGTGCTGTTGCCAAAGGCTGGAATATTAAATGGAATGTATTGGATTGAAGAGAAATTATGTTATATTTTACTCAAACATATACCAACTGTGTCAAAGGTAAATTTGTTCCAAGTTTTTGGAAATGTAAACTTATTCCAAGTTTTTGGAAAGCTATGAATTGAAGGAGACCATTTTATCTTAATGTTGTAGCATCATAATGATGTAGTACAGTGTTATTTTTGCTAAAGAGAGAATCTTCTAACTCACATGTTATGGTTTTGATTCGACGATAATAAAAAAGTATATTTTCTATGACAAAGTTAAAATCAGTGGTACCTGGATAATTGTAAAGTCCTCCAGCATCTTACTGCTGATTGAATCCTCCAGGGACCAAAATAGGTGATGAGGGAAGGTATACATCCAGGAAATGTTGGTGAACTAAGAAAAGATATCCATAAGGCGAGTGTTTTAAGGAACAAGGGAAACAAGTCTTTTATGAAGTTGACTTTCTGGTATTGCATACCTAAGTGGGATTTTTATTTTAATTTTTATATTTCTCTTTTCTCCATTACAACCCACATGACTAGAGCAAGAAGAGATTACAATATAACATAAACTACCAAATCTTGACCACCGTCAAATCATCCAATGCTTGGATTGTGGCACAATTTTGATCATTTTGGATTTGTCACTGAGAACTTGTCGCTGAGAATGGTAAATAGGAATTTAAGAAAATCAGGCTAAACTTTAAGTGTGTAAATGATAGCCTCTTCATTTTGAAGCTGAACAAAGGATGTTAAATAATTGTGAAAGGCACACTAATATTACATGACTAGAGAATTTATTCAAATTTATTCAAAAAATCTTTATGGGGGCCTCTTCAGATTCTCATCTGAAAGACGTTTCCTTGAATGAGCTGAAGACCTGCATGGGCAATGCATTCTCAAGTGCTACTGATGCAACTGGAAAGACTATAATGATCTAAAACCACTTGTCTGGAGTAAAGAGCTAAAGAATCGATCTCACGTGTAAAATTAGTTCTTAGGAAAAGGTATATTTGATATCAGTACTCCACGCAAGTATGATTTCTTTCCTAGATTCAGATATTTACATATGTTTAATATTTACGGAAGTCAATAGAAATAATTTGGAGAGCTGAGCGTTGTGACATATGCTTGTAATCCCAATTTGGGAGGCTGAGACAGGAAGATTGTTGTCAGTTCGAGATGAACCTGCTCTACAAAATGAACTCAAGGGCACTTTGAACTGCATAGTGAGATCCTGTCTCAATAAAAACCAAACCAAACCAAAAAAAAAAAAAAAAAAAAAAAAAAAAAAAAAAAAAGATTTAGAGATTTAAAAAGATCTCAGTAAAGAATACAAATGCAATTATCAAAAAAGGGAGAAGTTTTAAGTGGCTGAAACTGCAGTATTTTTCAACGAGAAAGACTGGAAATTCAGTTTGTCCACATACTATTAACTAAGACTTTAAAATGTGTACTAAAACTACACTTGGCTTGCAACCACTAATTTAAAGGAAATGTCATCATACTGAATATGGGTAAAGGGACACAGTTGCTGGTGTTCTTTCTTAGTAGTGTATTCGCCAGTTATGAGGTAGATAAATCAACTGACAGTATCAGGAGGCAAGTTCTTGCATTCAGAAGGATTTGAGGCTAGTTCTAAACAGGATGCGTATATCACATGTTATAGTTTTGAGTAAAAGTTGTAAATTAGTAGATACCTAAACAAATTACAATCTCCATTTCCTTACTGAATTAAAAATGTAAAACATTGACATTATGGATACTAAGATATGTAGCAATTTTTTATAAAAAATTGTTGCCCAATGGTTAAGACATTTAGAATCATATTCCTGCAATATCTCTCTGCATTATGTAAAGTTCATTTGAATAACAGGACTTGAAGAATATCATTTGGCTTGCTTGAATTAAGTGCTCAGTCCTTAAGACACCCACATGAATGAGAGAGTTGTGAGGGTTTCCGTTTTCAGTAAAAATGTATTCAATAATTTTAAAGGCTTTTTAAAAAAATTACCCATGCAGGACTTTCTGTGACTATGTTCTATAGACTTACAAAAAATGTAGCTCGGCTTAAAAGTAGGCTCAATTCTTCCTTTCACATTGTGTAATTCTTTACCTATGTATTCTGAGACTTAATCCCTGAGTTTTCCATATGCACACTATGTAAAAATTCAGGGAAAAACAAATATATTAACTTAGACACTAGACCAAGCCATGTATCTTCCTATGTTAAATAGATACAAAACTATTAATTATTCAATCAGACTAACCAGACACTTTTTATATTTTCCTGAGTGACATACAAGACTATACTATTTACATGTGCACTTGTAACTATTGATTAATTTTTTTTCTTAAGACGATATTATTACGACAGTTGTAATGCATGTTGGAGGAAACATTTTATGACAAAAATTATAGGTTCAATATAATATGATAATAACATGAAAAAAGCAAATTATAAACATTCATCTTTCTAACTTTCATCTTTCTATTACTAAATAATGAACCTGTACCAAACTGTATTTATTTCACCAAATAATCAAAATCATTTCGAGGCATATGCTACTTAAGAGTATTTGATAGAATTTTAATTTATGGTTTGAGAATTTTCAAGAGTTGTGAACACCCATCTACCTGCTATTCTGAGCAACAAACATTATGGAAGTGTGTTAGTTTTGTTAAAGCATTCAGTTATTTATTAAAGGTATTTTAAAAACAAGAAAAGCCCAACTTACCCACATTTCACCACTTCAATGTTTCCTAACGGTTTTCCTATGTGCAGAATTTCAGTAAGCATTTTTCCTCCTGAACAATTGCCATCATATTTTGTAGAATGCATACCAGTTATTGATAAAGCACTTGCTGTTTTTCAGAAAAAAATAAGTATTTATTTTGTTTCTATTTCCTCTGTTTTTATTTTTCTTTAGAACATTTCTTTTTTTTTTGCCCAGTACATGTATTTCTTGGGAGTTGAAATGTACATAATTTGCAAAATACTTTTACTAGGTATAAAACTTTAAATTGACAATCTGATACTTTTAATACTTTATATCTATTTCTCTGTTGCTGTATGACTTGAAATTTTCTGGAAGACTTCTTTCATGAATATTTCTATTTCTCTTTATATAATGTATCATTTCTGGATCCAATTAAAATGTTTTCTCTGCCAATTGATTTTGAGCAAATTGATTTTCTTATGTTATTTTCATCTTTAGTCTTTGTGTGTGAGGCTGGTTTTGTTGAATTTCTTGTATTTTTTTTTTATATTTTTGATCAATTAGACAAAGTTGACCATCAAAGACTTCTCTTGTCTGATCGTTACTTTCTTTTGAGATCTCACTAGCAGGTGTATCAAGGCCCAGGGCATTGTCTTGTAATTTACAGAAATGCTCTTAACCTGTGACTGTCCTCTCTTCTCTTCCTTTCTTTCTTGTTTTGTTCTTCTCTCCTTTCTTGCTTTCTTTTCCTTCTTTTTCCCTTCCTTTCTTTCTTCCATGAGCTTGATTTTAGAAGAGTTCTAGTGACATAACTTTAACCACATTTGTGAAGCGTGTATTCTGCTGTCAATTTCACACAGGGCATTTTAAATCTCAAATTATCTTCTTTTCCTTTCTAGTTATTTAATTCCATATATTTTATATTTTTCACTTCTCCCTTTAACCTGTTCTTATATTTTTCTATCCAGAGGGGTATATGGAGAAGTACACTAAAGTTTGCATCATACTTTTCATTCTAACGTACATAATTCTTGATCTATATATTTTATTGATATTATATGATGCATAATATTTCCTTTGTTTGCATAGCAATTTTTTGGATTGCAAATATGGTAAGATTTTATCATATTTTGTATCATTTGTTCTTTATTCTAAACTTTGTGTTAGGACATAGTTAATTCACTGGAAACAGTTTAACATTTTCAAACTTTGCTTTTAAACTTGCTCTCAGAAATCTGTTAGCTTACTGCAAATTTTTGCACATTGCCAAAGAAACAAAACTTTTCTAGTATTTTATCTAACAATACTCAGTTTTGTGTATGTTTTTTTTTTTTTTTTTTTTTTTTTTTTTCATTTTGGCAAGTAGGAACAATTTGCAGCTCCCTTGATTCCTGAGAATCTTCTGATTCATCTTTCCTTTATTGTATACATTCAATGCCTACATGATAGTGTGTTGATGTACTTATTTTCACACACACATATACACACATACACACACACACACACAGTGGAATACCTTCTAGTAACAAATTAACATAACCATAAATATAATTTGGATACTGAAATGTGTTAAAGGCTTTGTCTAAGCACATAATGCTATTAGGAGGTGTAATATTTTAAGAAGAGGAGTTTAGTGGGAGACTTCAGGTAACTTGTAGTGTTCATATTGACTGTTTTAGGGGACCATGGTAGAATCCTCTCTCTCTTGCACACTCCATCTATGTTCCACTACATGTTCCCTACTTCCCCGCAGGCCCAAAGTCAAAAGACCAAGCAATTCTTCCATGAAATCCTTCAAACCCTGATCCAAGGCAGGTATACAGCTCAGCAGCATAGCACCAGCCTGGCAAGCACTAGACATTTAGTTCAATTCCCAGTATAAATCAAAATAAAACAGAACAGAACAAAACAAAACAACGGAGCAGAATAAAATAAGCACAATACAGACCATGGCCCAGACGAATCTTTTCTCTTTACGTCTTACTTGATACCAGGTATTTCTAACAGTGACATTTCTAATAGTGACATAACAGTGACCATCTTGCTCCAGCAATTGGTAATCTTTTGCTTTTATGTTCTTTTAATCATTTGAGCTGAAAACTTGAGGGACACTGCAGATCTTTACTGGTCTTCTGCTTGCAACTGTTATCCCTCTCTGTGTCTCTCTCCTCTCCTATACTCAGCTCTGTAAATTCTAGCTGCCTTCAAATTCTTTTTATCCCATCTTTTCAAAACAAGGCTATGTTTGGTGTTTCTTCTGCGATCCATGGCTTAGAAGTCTTGACAGGAAATAAATCAGTGATATGACTGTGGCATTTGGTGTTTTTTTTCCTTTGTGTTAGCTGTTCTGGTGTCCAATATCTAAAAAGAGCTGTTTCATGCACACATTCTGCACCATCAGTTAAGGATAGCAGTATTAATGCAGTTCATTGTATTCCATCTTAGTTAAAAGCTAATGTTAGGATAGAACAATATGGAAAGTTTAAAAATTAAACTAATAAACTCATGCAATATTCCTTACAATCAATAGAAAGTTTAAATGAATAATATATCATTAAATATTTTAAATAAATTTTCTGTGCAATTGAGATCACAGAATGCAATTTTATTTGTGCTTCTACCTCAGTTATCTATAATCATAAATTCAAATTGTTAATAATTTCTGGATCATCGATTTTTTCATAAAATATATTTGTTTAGCAACAATGAGGACAAACCTCTGAGAAGTATACAAACACAATGATTTTCATTTGCTTTCTTAACTAGCCTTGGGATTAGCATGAAGTGAACATGATGCTAAAACCAGTAAAGGCTCAGTGAGGAAGAATTTCCAATTTGAAGCAAGAAGTGATATTTTCTGTATGTAAAGTACTGATATTAGTTAGAGATATATTGTAAAGGGGGGAGACAAAAAGGTCTACTTAAGATGAATGTTTCTTTTCTTCTCTTTTCTTTTTTTTTTTGTTTGTACCTCAAATTAAACTCCAGATCTCATGCTTGCCAAACAGATGCTGCACCACTGAGCTAAATTCCTGATCCCAAATTTTAAAGCTAAACTTTTCTGAAAATTCTTTCAAGAAATGGCTGCCTTAATATAGATCAGAAAAATAACTTCATCAAAAACTTTAAAGAAGTAAGAGGAAGAAGTATGCTGATTTGACGTTCATAAAATATTGCATTAATAAGTATATACTAACTTGGAATTTGATTTCTATGCAGATATTAAATGTATATAAAATAAAATGTATTGTGAATCTTCCGAGAAACTAAGATAGACATTTAGTTGGAAGTAAATTATAAAGTGTAATCAACTCTATATCCCAATGTAAATTTTTAATTTCACCAAGTTTAATTTGTAAAACAAGCTAATTTCTTTGAGAACATTTAAGTCTAGATTTAAATGAATTAGTGAACATTTGCAACACTAACAATGCAATTTGTAGCTCTGTAGCTTTTGTTTTGAAAGTAAACTGGTATTTCCGGTCACACTTGCCTAACATTAAATATAGAACCTGAAAGATTTTACTTTGGGTTCATCTTTGCATTGCTACTTGTTTCCTTTCTTAGGCAAATAATTACCTGCTCTGCCTCAGTTCCACATACAACTCTTTATTGAGAGTCCTCTGGATGGTCCCAAGAATACCCATGTACACATGGTACACACTCCTTTGCTATTGGATAACATCTATTTTTGTTTTTTCTCCTATATTTTCGATATTAGCATTCCTACTGAGATTTCTAAAGCCTGTGAAAACCTTGTAAAATTATTGACAGTGCCACTTGTATTCCAGAGAGTAAAACAATTATCAACTATTATTGTCAACTGTGCTGAGATGGAAAGATGGAAAAGAACATGTTTGTTTCAACTCTCCTAATCTCTATTATTTTGTCCCTGTTTGAATTGTATATCTCTTCCACATGCTCAGTGTTTTACTCTAATCAGAGCTCAAAATAGAGGCAACATACTTACCATACTCTGCTGCATAAATCATTTAACATTTGCCTTTGCTGGCAATCCTGTTATATTCTAACTATTCTACAAACTTTCCAGCCATCAACCAACAACTAGCCTTAATTAAACTTTAAAATGAACTTTAAAACTAATGACATTTCTTTAAAACTTTTATGTTTATTTTTAACCCCTCATTCTATATTATGGAGCATTTATACTATTATGATTATGATTTTAAATTTTGTTAGTATGTCATTTTTCTAACATCTCAATAATACAATGACAGTTATTACTAAAGAAATGCAGAACTGAAAATATTTCACCTTGAAAACTTATGAAAAAAAGTCAAAACTTAAATCTATTACTTTTTCTATAAATATTGGTTTCAGTAATTCAATTAAATGCCATATATGTTTAGTTAGATATTTTCAATCAATTGGATTTTAATTTTTTAAGTGTATATAAATTTCTTCTGTTCTACTTTTATTTCTGATATTTTATGGAACTAGTATATTATATTTCATATGTTCTTACATAAGTTTAATAAAAGAAAATGCTACTAAAATGAAGTATGCCACAACATTGGCAACCTCTTCCAAGAGTTCCTTACAGATGTGCACTATGGAAAGTATCTATGCTGGCCAAGGGCTTCATAGGAAACTGGTAGCTTCAGGTCACTGTCAATGATAAAGGAAATTTGAGCAGGACAATAAAAAAGGGTGTGGAGGTGTGTAAGGGAGAGAGAGCTGGAAGAAGGGAGAAAGGACTGGAAAATGTTGAAGAGTTAAGAGATTCTTTAGACTTTTTGTGTCACTTTTCACATCTATTTTAATCTTGTTTTTTTTCCCTCAAAACTGTTGCCTAATCTTGCCTATATGAAAAAAAAAAAAAAAAAAAAAAAAAAAAAGCAACCCCACCAAATTTCTCATATTTTAAATGTCTTTTGGTTTCATTAGCAGAAAGAAGATATTGCTTGTAAGACTCAATTTGTAATTCTTAAAATAATTCTGGATTTTGTGTTTACCCTAGGTGCAACCACAGGGACAGAACTCAGACAAAACTGCTGAAATGTGTTCATGACACAGGAATTGTAAGGAACATCAGACTTATTCAGAATAATCATGGAAACAAATCTCTTGATTAAAAAGGGAAAAATCAAACTGGGTGTGGTGGCTCACACCCACAATGCCAGCACTGGGAGGCGGAGGCATGAGGATCCATGTGAGTTTGAGGCCAGCCTGGGCTACGAAGTGAGCTCAAGGCCAGCCTGAACTGTGTAGTGAGACCTTGTCTCAAAAAGAGCAAAAATATAAAAAATATATAAGTAAATAAAAATAAAAGGGCAAAATCTAACAAGAAAAAAATCACATCAGACCCTAATATTACTTTCATTAAAACCTAGTGTGAACCTTCAACTTTCTTCCATTTGTTTCAGATTATTCCTTGTTTCAACCTATTTTTCTGCATCTGTTTTTATTTTTCTGTCCAAATCTGCCTTGTGATTTTTAGTAAGTAAAATTACTAAGTTTCCAATAAAAGTTCTACACATTATAATCCAGAGTGCATTTTGTTGAGTCTATCTTATGATATTGTATTTATTCTATAATATCTATACCTATTGATAGCATAAATTATACCTCACATGTTATTTTTACTGCCTAAAATCCTTTTAAAAAATGAAATTTTCTTATAAAATTGTTTCATACTTAATTCTGGCAAATTTAATTCAAAAACTATTTATTAAACTATGCCACATATGTCAAATGTCAAATGTCAAATCTCATGAAATACAGGATCAAAGTTTTAGAAGTCTTTTATTCTTTACTCTCTGCAGCCTTACTAACTAAATGTGTGATAGCAATGTAACATAAAGTAAAACTTACTCCAAGCAAAGTCAGTATGATTAAAAGTTATGCTTCATTCCATTGAGGTCAATATTTGCAAAGAAAAATGTGTGAATTTTTAATTACCTTGAAATTATTCTCTTCTTCTACAAAGTCAGGCATCACATTTTAAATTAGGTGTGATTTTTCCTCTTGGTAACAAGTGCAAATATAAAGTCACTCCTCATTTTAGTTAATAATTGATGCATGCACACATTTCAACAATTTTAAAGGATTTCTCAGCCAATAAAATAAATTTAAGATTTAATATAAAATTGTGCTAGCTCAAGCTGCAATTTGAGGGATAAGAATATGTTGGTGACGATTACCAAGCTGGATTTGTATTAAGAGATACATGTAAACTCTTTGTAATTTCATGTATGATGAAGTCTGGTTGGTTAGCTTTGTTGAGATTGCATCCTTCCCCCTGACTTCTGCAAATAACAAAGGCTTAGCAATACTGATATTAGCTTCAATGACAGAGCTACTGACAACTAAATATGGATGAGATTCAGTGTTGTCACATAGATAAATGTGCATTCATTGTTGCCTACTTAGATCCTACAGTGGCCAGAGATGTGTCACCCTCAAAAACAGACATTTACTCTCTAACCTAAATAGAACTATATTTGGAAGGAAGTTTTAGAATGTAAGGATTTGGGTCTCATGATACTGAATGAGGTCAGAGAGAAAGGCAATAGTCTCTAAACAAGGAAAAGGGTCTCTACCTGTGATTACTTTAGTTCACTAACCATATATCTTCTAGGCTTACTCTTCTTGTTGCATAGAGTAAGTTTTTCTTCTTCATGTAAGACTGGATAGAGTTCCATTTTATGAGTACCTTGTGTTCTCTTTATCCATCCTTCTCTTCACAAACATTGAAGTTGTTCTATCTCTTGGCAATTGTGAATGGTACTGCAGTGTACTACAGGTACCAATGCCTCTCCACACTCTAATTTCACTTCTTTTTTGTTTGTTTGTTTTTATCGGTTCCAGGGATCGAACTCACGACTACCTGCTTACAAGGCAGGCGCTTATGCCGCTGAGCTAAATCCCCAGCCCAATTTCACTTCTTTTAGACAAATGCTCAGAAATGCAACTGCTGGTGCATATAGTATTCTATTTTTGAGGAATATTCATACTGTTTTTGCATAATGGATGTCCTTTTCTGCATTCCCAACAATAGTACAATGGTTCAAATTTCTGTACATCCTCAAAGATGCTTATTTTGTCTTAATAAAATATTAAGACATTTTCAAAATGAAAATAATCATTCTGAAAGGTGTACCCTATTGTCTGCTTCATTATGCATTTGATCTTAATGTCCCCAAACATTAGTGATACTGAATAACTTACGTTACCATGGAGTAAACCATAATTTATGGCCACCTAACTTTGATGAAGCATCCAAGAATACTGAATATAGAAAGGACACTTCAAAAAATGGTACCAGGGAAACTAGATATATACCTGTCAAACTATTAATTTAATTATTATACAATAAACAAAAACAAACTAAAATAAGTTGAAAACATAAATGAAAGCTTGAAACTTTACAATTCTTGAAAGAATCCACAACAAAATAAATCTGGTATCTTGATAATATGTGTAAATTGCAGCAAAGACTATCAAGCTAGTTAACATATACAATATGTTATATACTTATTTTTATGGTAATGGCATATTACACCTAATCTCAATAATTTTCAATAATATAAAACTTTGTTATTAACCACATCAATATTTTGTACAGTACAAACTTTTTTGTTCCTCCTGTCAAAATGACAGTTTGTAGGTTTCAAAAGTATATCTATAATTTTTCTCCAGCCATAAATTTTGTCAATTAACTAAGATACATGTTCAATTTGAAAGTAAATTATCCAAAGTTAAAAAATGAAAAATGGAAAGAAGGAAAGCTTGCATACGACAGATTTTGCAATGATTTTTAAGCATATGGAAAAAAGCACAGCAAAAAATATGAACACTGGGATTATGTCAAACAAAAGACTTCTGCACAAGAATGTAAACAACAGGGGCTGGGGATTTAGCTCAGCGGCATAAGCACTTCCCTTGCAAGCAGGCAGTCAGAGTTCAATCCCCGGTACTATCAAACAAACAAACAAACAAAAAAGGAATGTAAACACCAGAGTAAAAAGGCAGTCTACTAATTGTTGGCCAAACATACCTGGTAAGGAGTTAATATTCAAAATATTAAAAAATTATATAATTTAGAATTTTCAATAATAAATATTTCACCCGTCAAGATATAATTTCGTCAACATGTATACAAGCCTGCTCTCCAGAGGACAGGAAATAAGAGACTTAATGATGGAGTTTTATAATGAAGAAATGTTTCAGAGTTTTTGGAAAAGTAAGTGATGAGTATATGTGTTAGTGTCTTCTGAATGATGGGAAATTTCTGGATGTATTCATTGGATTCAGCCTACTAATATGCTCCTGTATAAGATGTATTATAGCACTCTGCCCAGGAACGATAGGCATATTGTATGAGAAAGACAGGACTAGATTCTGGAAACGTCTACTTTCCAGTTTCCTGAACCTTTTCAGGAGAGATCAAACAGAAGGCTGTTTCCCCACCAACAAAAAGTGCAAGCACATGTCTATTGTATCTCTTCCTAGGGAAGTTCTTCAGAGACTTTGGTGACCAGAATTCCCCCCCCACCTGGGGAATTGTTTGTTGTCATTTTCTACCTACAACGAATCAAAATTTCAAATTCCCTAAGAACATGCATTTAGCAAAAACAGACATTGTGTGCCAGTGCTGCCACAGAGGGCATTTCTTTCAGTTAGATGGCGGTAAGAGCATTCCTGAAACACTGGTTTGAACAAGGCATAGTATGGGCAAACTTGCTAACAAGATTTTTATGGATAAATTTCACATGTGTCATATTAACTCTTTCACACGATACAAATGGAAGGTCTCAGGATTTTGAAAGGCATAAGCATGTCATAAGTGTAAATCCTTATGTATTTCTCATTTTGCATTTATTCATGTTTAGGTCACTCCAAGCCACAGGTCAGCCAGCCCATATGACTTTTAACTCTAGAATGCCAGTGCTGCTGACTCTGTTCACATTTCTTTTATTTTTTATCAGGTCTTTGTATCATTAGATCCACATCAAAATCTCAGGTATGATTTCTTTGCCCTAATTTTAAGGAAGGTTATATACATAGCTATCTATTGTTTTCAGATTTTTATAAAATGAAATAAGTAAAGATTACTCACAAGACTAATGAGGTATGAGATTCTCTATCTAATATAAGCAAATACTCATTTTAAATACAGATGCACATACAGGCACATACTGCAGTAAATTTCTGACCCAGAACAATTAGAATTTTAAACATTGAACATCTATATTTCTTGAATTCCTGAGGTGGAAATTCTAACTACAGTAGGTATGTTTTTCATATGAAATTTTAATGTATCTTGGCCTTGTTTTATATTTATTTCAAAGACCTATATTGTTTTACAATAATTAAATACTTTCTCACTACTTTTAACATATATGCTTCTAGTTCAGAAAAACTATTTGTACTTTTCTAGACTCTTCCTACTATACAAATTACAAGATTCTTAATTTTCATGTTTGGATTCTCAAGATCTCACACTGATAGATTTCTGTTTACAAGCTTCTATGATCCATGAGAATGAACATTTTTTTCAAGATCATACAACTTGTTGGCAGAGATCATTAAACGGCATTTTAGGAAAAAGGTCACCACTTTTGAAATATCAGCTGTCTCCTGCAAAGTGCTCTAGTTTGTCTGTTCCACTGCAGTTTCCTCCTTCCAAGCCTTTGCAGTAGTGCAATGGCCTTCGCACTTTGAGTTTCTCAGAGTTACGTTTCTACAAACAAATAAGCAGATTCTCCATTTTTAATCAGTCAAGTAATTGGATAGACCAGTCCCAATAAGCTGGCTACTTTAAGTCCAATTAATTAGTAATTTTAACTATATCTGCAATATACTTTTTGCCATATAACTCACACTTACTAAAATAACATTAGGTGAATACAGTTATAGAGATCATCTTATAATCTGCCAAGCATGGAAGACAATTCCTCAGCATATTTACATTCCTACAAATAATAATTGTATCTAACATTCATGGGAATTAAGGCTTTCATTTAAGACTGTAATATATATTAATCAATCCTTCTTTTAAAAATATTCTTAATATTTTTAAACTATTCATATCCTCTGTATTTCTGAATTATATTTATGGCAAAGCAATAGTGTAGTAAGGATCTACTTACTTGAAATAATAGAAAAGTAGAGTCGTGCTAAGCATTGAAATGATCACAGCAGCTTAATCTAAGTCTAGGATGAAAAAGGCAATGTTTGGTGATAACAAGCCTGTAACAACAGAAGAGTCAGTCCATCATAAGATGAGATGCAATGTATCCATTTAAGTGATTAAATTAAATTCTGATTTATTTCTAATCCATCTAAATTGATATGTATCATAAACTTATACATGCACAATCATGTTTTTGAGTCAATACATATAAACTTTTAATACAGCAGCAAAGTAAAAATCTCTTTTAGTAAAATGTCTTCAGAAAAATTCTTTGTAGGGGACCAATCACTCAGGTAAGAATTGGCTCAAAGTACTTGACGATGTAAAACCTTCAAGATAACCTTATATTTTCAGAATAGAAAATAATGAACACATAAGAAACTGTGTATTTATTCTACTGTCAGGAAGCATTTTTATATATTGAGATACATAAGAATGTTCAGATTTTCTTCTCAAAGGAAATAACAGAAACCACTCTTGATTCACTTAACATAAAATCTGAAAATCTATATTAGAGAATAGTTCTTTAATATACAGGCAACTCTCACAAGTCTACCAAAGAAATATCTACAGTGAAACCTCTAAAGACAACTATAATTTTCAGAATTTGATTGATGTTTTTCTTCCTCAATTTTTTGTAGAACATATTTGCTTCTTTGTTCAGAAAAGCAGCTGGTGTGTACTTCTTTTAAAAAAGCATATTAGTCTAACTTCCCTTTTCTTTGTCAATATTAATTTGGAGAAAAACAGTAAAGCAATTTTCTTTTAATTTATTTAAAATTATTTTGTCCATAAATATAATTTTTCACTTATTGGTTTCTGTATAATCTTGTCTAGTGAATGAATCAGAACTTCTTGGAGAAATGCAGACAGAGGAAATAAAGAACTAGAGAAGAAAAAAATTCTGACCTTGTAAATAAGGAATGCAAAATGTATGTGAGCATAAATTTAACAAAAATAAGATAAAATTAAGTGAGTGTGAATAAATCTGGGTATAAAGTTCACCCTTAGAATAAAAGGATTTGATAATAGAAAAAATATTCCATTTTTAACCATTCTTGTAAAATGGAAACAGACAAGAATTATTGATGAATACTGATTTTAGTGTTTTAGAAATTTGATGAAAAATATGATTGCTTTATAGTTTCAAAACATTTCCACTTGAATTATTAATTAGAAAAGCTAGGTGAATATTGAGCACAAGATCTGAATTTTATGAGGGACGTCCCCTATAGTAGAAAAAAGTACATACTGTGACTCTTAAGGTGATAAAATAACAGAAATATAGACAATGTTTATGTTATTTATGTTAAAGACGAATATTTAAATATAATTACGGAAAAATATCAGACTATGCCAAAATAAGCAACTTTCTCCAACGTATTGACATGAACTTTTAAAAATATATGATTGAAGATACAAAAGACTGAAGAAATCTTCCAGATTATAAGGATAGGAAATGATATGAAAACCAAATATAATGCAAAACAATTCAATGACAGAGTCACAGATAGGTGAATAGCAACAAATGTATTACAGCTTTTCTGGAAGTCTGATATTCCTAAACTGAAAAAAAAAAATATTCAAACCAATATTTATAATGATAGTGTGTGAAATACCTCTCATTTTTTGTAGATAATAAATATTTTCTCCCATTTTAACTACTTGTCTTGGTCCATTTATTATTGCTATGACCACAGAATGCGTAACTTTCAACAGTAGAAGTTTATTTGACTAATAGTACTGGAGATAGGGAAGTCAAGGATGAAGGAAATTCCTCTGGTGAGTCCATTGTTGCTACAATATATATGAGAAAAAGCATCAGAAGACAAGGCAGTGCACAAGAAAAATAATAAGGCAGAAAGCATGGGACTGACTTTATCTTTCTTTAGGAATTTACAGCACCAGAGCCAAGCGACTCTTTCATCAACTGCAATAACCCGTTCATCAAGGCAGAATCATCATGAAGGTCTAATCGCCTCTTAAAAGCCCCATCTCTCTCTTGCAAATTTTGAATTACATTAATCTAGGAATATTAGAAATAGTGCCAAAAAAGTTTATGCAAATCTGGAAGTGCATGTTCTGCTAGAAGCAAATATAATTCAAATTGATTGATAGTAAAAGGCATTTATTGAATAAAAATAATAAAGCGATTCATGACAACTTTGAAACAAATTCTCAACATGGTATTTGGGACAAACATTCAAAGCATAGCACACACAGCCTTTGTTTATCATGTGAACCATGTTGAAGTCATCATGGTGGAAGTACCAAAAGATGTTTAAACATACACTTGATTTTAAATCTTCCATCTGGAATTTTTATTTGTAAATAATTCACCAGCCAGATTTGAATGAAAAATGCTATTCCACTGTGTACATCTTTTAAAATGAATTTTTATTTTTCCTTTTAAAAGTAAGGCTATTATTTTAAGGTTAAAAATCAAACAAGCAAACATAATCAATGCATGTATTAGGCTTCATTTTATTTCGTTAACTTTAGAAAAATAGATTAAATATTTGAAAGGTGAAAAGTAAAATATTTATTTTAGGCAACAGATAATCTCCATTAAACTTTTTTCAATGTGAATTATTTCAAAATTATTGTTAATTTTACTTTCATTTTTTGCTTGTAATTCATAGAATGTGAATAA
Organism: Cavia porcellus; assembly: GCF_034190915.1. NCBI lineage: Eukaryota > Metazoa > Chordata > Mammalia > Rodentia > Caviidae > Cavia > Cavia porcellus. The sequence continues at coordinate 35,057,044 of NW_026947501.1, forward strand.
TTAACAAACATTTTCTTACGTTTTAATGATTCAGTTGCATATCACATAGGTCATCACTTTTAAACAAAGAAAAATATGTGAGAATCACAAGAGTCAACAAAGTTAAATTTTAAGTTCAAAGATTATAGAATTCTCCAATTAAATCTGAGTTTCAGCCATTATCATGTAACTGTCCTACTTAAAATACTTGCCTCAATTTTATAATTAATGTCATCACTAATGTTAAATGACATTAATTATTGCACTTATCCCAAACTTGTTATGAGGATAGAATGAATTAACATTTATGAAAGCCTTAAAGAGTATTGTGGTACACAATAAACTCTAAATAATGCTACATAAAACCAAGTCTAATAAAAACTTATAGAGTTAAGTAATACAATTAAATAGTATTAGTTTCATAATGGCCTGGTGATATACTCATAATGTGGAGTTCTTCGTGGTGAAACTTATGAGTTTGACAAATATTTGCCTTGGCTTATTTTATCTATATTAGGGAAAATAACCACTGATCTATTTTAAACAGTGATTATATAATTTAGCTGATAAAACTTAAGTCACTTGAAATAGAAGTGACATGACTATACCAACTCCTGATTCTAAGCATAATATTTAGAAAAATTATATATGTACTCTAAGGGAGGAGCAGATAGAATTACCAATGAATATATGCTTTCAGTATATGGATTTATTAATTATACAGGGATTATATCATAGTAGTTTCAATTAGACATCAACAAACATTTTCTATAAAGAGTCAGGTAAAAAATATTTGCAAAGCTAAGCTCACTCCAGGTTTAAAAGATAAACTTCAAAGATTGAGTGGGGTTTCATCCTGGCTTTGCCATCTTAATCAATGGGATGACCTTGGAAAAAATAGTTAACAAATATGTTCCTGTACTCTGTTATCCGGAAAAGAAAATTGAACTGAAGTAGTAGCCCCTACTCAGAGCTATTGTGAGGATTAAAATGACTGAAACAGTGAAAGCACTTGAGTTTTGGCACAGATTAATATTCAAGAGTACATTCTTGATATTGATAAGTGCAGAGTTAAAGGAGAATTATAGAAAACTGTATTTCAACTGAAACCTCAGTGAATATTTTAAAAACCATAGTGTTCCATAACTGATTGCTTGGTGTTCCTGTCATAACCATAGACATCAATCTGTGTTCTGGACAATGTAAAACTAATAGAAACTTTCTGTGTCATATTTCATTAATTATAATCTCAACTTCTCACCTCTTTTGCAATACTTATTTCTTTTCTTCTGGGAAAGAGTTGCTAAGACTCAACATACTTGTAAAATATTTTAAGAAGCTACAGAAATATTTGCATTTAAAATTTTTTAAAAAAATGTTAGAAGGTCTCTATCTAAATCCACAGAATGAATTGTGAACAGAAAATCGGACTGTGGTCAAAAAGTCAGGGCCTGTAGTGATCTTCTAGTGGGGCTACCATAGAAACAGTAAAGACACTTGCTACAATTTATCCCTATGCTACATCCCCTACATTTTATCAGTAAACTATTTGAAATCAAGAGTTATGTCTTATTCATCTTTATAACCTCTTTATATTGTATTGTCAATGATAGTGTTAATAAAGTAATATTACAAGAAATCAGTTCAATTTTCTGACTGTTTAATTTGTCTATAAAATAAAAATGTAAAGGAGAATAGAGAACAAACAAAATACAAAAGAAAACTAGTTTGCTTTTTGCTTGTTTATTTTCATTTTGTTTTATGTCCTATTCTGAGAAATAGGCCCATCCTTCAGGAAAAGAGCTTCTAATTTTATAATATGCAGATACTCATGCCTCATTCCGGTCCTTAATCATCCTGTTTATTTTATTATTATTTTCTGGTTTAATTTCTCCACATTATATAATTCACTCTCACACATCCTAGATGCAGCTATATTATTCTAATCACTAATTTCTTTTTCTGTTTATATTTTCTCGATTGACAAATGTACATTCATTGCATGCCTAATGTATCTGGTAGTTAAACAAACCAATCTCATAATATTTTCTACTATAGGGTCAGAGATAGAGAGTAAACACATGATGGGATGCCATGATGTAAGTATTTATTGGAGAGAGATAAAGTTAATTCATATAGAATGGTGTAAAAACTATTTCTGATTAATGGATGATTTAAAATATCTGAAATCAGACAAAAATCAGTGTTTTGGGCTTTTTAAGGTATTTATTTTTTTGAGATGATTTTTTTTTTCTAGTCAATGACATTAGGTTGTACAAAGATCCTGAGATAGAAGGAACATTTTTGTTAGGAGCAAAACTGATAAGAAGATTCTTCAGAACTGAAGGGTAAAGAGAAAGAAAAATAGAAGATAAGCTCAAAGTACCCAGGGTATGTAATACCTCACAGGTCAGAGTTAATTTGCATTTTTGTCATAGCACAGGAAGCCACTGAACCTCTTGGAAAATGGGTTGATTTATTATTAAATATATTTTGAAGGAATTCTTGATTTTGGGTGAAAACTGATGAACACAAAAGAAGAGGTATTGGACAGTGCTAAGAGCACATGACAAAAGAAATGATTATAGTACTAGCGAGAAAAAGATGAAGATACCTAGAAAAAAAATCTAATTTTCACTTTATTTTGTGTATAGAGCCAAAGGGATTTATGTTTCATTAATAAATTAAACATAGTATCAAAGAAAGAAGGGAAAAATGTAATTCCAATGTTTTAGGGTGAAAGGATTTTACACTGGAATTTCTGATTTGTAAAGAGACTCATGGAAGAACAGGTCTCACAAAGAAAATCGATTCAGTGGTTGTGCATGCATCTCGCTCTATCTGTTTATTAAAGGGTGTACATTATTGTTGAAATCAAAACTATAATTAAAATTTGAAAGGCATTAAGTGGCCAGTAGACCTTTGTTCTTGTGCTTATATCTGAGATATTTGTAGAGTGCACCAGCCCCAAAGAACCTACATTTTGCTGCACAAGGCTTATTAATTCAAGGCAGACATCTAACCCACAGGCTGAATATTTGTCCTCTTTTTTTGTCATAAGTCACATTAGTATTTGACAATGATGTCATACTATGCAATCATATGCATATAGTCTAAATTATGTCCTGTGCCTTTTTGAATATTACATTTATAGGCCATTCTAGACTTCTTAATGTTTGGAGAGGAACCCAGATATGAACTGGAGATCAGATAAGCTCTCTGTCATTTTCTTTCTCTCTAAACGCACATTATGAACTTTCTATGAACATTTAATTTATAATTTAGCCATGATCACAGATTAGCAACAAGTATGCATAAAATAGAACAATTAGAAAATTATAGTATAATAAGAGTTGTGTGAACATGGTCTCTTTCTTAAAATACCTTATGACACTGAACTTCTGACTCTTATGATGATGTGCAATGATACCAAGCCCATGTGATGGGATGAAGAGAGATGACTGATGTGGTCTTCATGGTAGAGAATTAGGCTAATATTCATTTTCTGATGAGCTATCTGAAAGTTTATTTAGCTGAAATTTTGAGTCCTGATAATGCCAGTTTACAGAGGCAACAGAAGTAACCAATATGGTGAAAGCAGAATACAAGACATTGTAACTCAGTGTGGGAGGAGAGGTGGTACTAGTTATGTAATTTGTGCAATAGAAGATTCTACAAAGGTCCTATCATTATATATCTACTTATATTTATATAATCTGGATTTTAAGGGTGTATCAATTTTCTACTAGATCAGATATTTTTTTCAACTACTGTATGCAAAAGCTACATGGAAATTTTGATGAGGGATGAAATCAAAACACAGATAATACCCTGTTGCTGTTCTCTTAAGAGGCCGTGTGTCTTTTCAGAAAGCAACCCTAACTTAATTGGTGGACAGTGGACCTGAATTGTGGTACACGGGAAGGGATTGGTCAAGGTCATGTTATCAAATGAATGTTAAGATTATGGGCATTTCACCAATTATTACCCTACAATTGTCTACCTGAAAGTACAATGCTCTTATTTTCACGATTAGATTCCCATGTAGGACAATCATGATCTATGTAGATTTAGTGGTGAAAGTGATAAGCTTTTAAGCAAAACATAATTATGGAAAATAATTTTTGTTTTCCTCAACTTTATTAAAAATTGATAACTTACTGAAAATTGGAAAGGTTTTTTACAGAGAAAAAGTACATATTTTCATCTTCATGAATATTTTGCTATACTTATTCTACTAAGTAGCAGTACATTTCTTTTCTACAAATCATTAATCTGCCTCATTTTTGGTATATTTCAAAGTAGATGTTCCTTAAATACCTCAGCAAGAACAGAGTTATTTATTACCTTAGAAGTATTTTATAATATAAAGTTTACAAAAACAAGGAAATATACCAATTATAAGTATACATTTTATATATCTACAAAAATGAATACAGGTATGTAACTACAGACTCCTGTCAGCAATGAAACTACTGACACTCAGATACCTCCCCAAGAGATTTTCTGGTATCTTTCTACATCTGTCACTGAGAAGCAGCATTTTCCTGTGACTTCTCTGTATAATAGATTTCACTATTGTGAAATTTCATACAAAAATCATATATATTTTTGAAATTTTTCACAGTAAGAGTAATATGAGATTCATTAATGATGTTTATATTAAGATATTTTGGGACAGAGAAGGAGAGAGAGAGGCAGAGAGAGAGAGAGAGAGAGAGAGAGAGAGAGAGAGAAATACAGACAGATAGACAGAAATACAGACAGAGAGACAAAGATACAGAGGGATCCAGGAAGATAGAAGAGACAGAGAAAGACACAGAAGCGGGGGTCTGGGGGGGGGGAGAAAAAGAAGAAAGAGGAGGAGGCAGGGCAGGAGAAGGAGGAGGGGAAAATGAGAAAAAGGAGGAGGAAGAGGAAGAGGAAGATACATCATTTCAGACTATGCTGGTAATGACCAATGTCTTCCAACTGAGTTTCAACTTTGAGCATGACATTTATCTGTAAACTCACCAGTGGACTTGTCTGCTGATGAGTACATGTCTCATTGTCCAATCACTTCCCCAGAGTACCATCTACGCCTGCATGAAACTTTGGATTGACATCTAGATACAAATGATGGTTGTGCCCATTTCAAGTTCTCTCTTCCTTTTATATTAATCATTTCGGTGCACATAATTCCATTTCATATAAATAGGTATTGCTCTATTAGTCATGCTAAGAATGACCTCTATTAGTCATTCATTTTATTGCTATAGAATTATGTGTCAAAAATACCAGTCTTTACATATAGCTGTTTTGTGAACTATTGTACAAATATATTTATTGTCTGTCTATGCAGAGACTAATTATGTCTCTTGGTGAGTAAAGATTTTATTTATTTTTCTTTGAAGTCAAATTCATTATCTTTAAGTTCTATTGCTTTATGTGGTCTGAAAAAATACCACATAAATCATGAAAATTTTCTTCTAGATTGTCACTAAAATATTTCTTACTCTGAGTTTCATGTTGATACAGTTTAAGGCTGAATTTTATTGTTATATGCTGTAAGGTAAAAATCCAGGCTTCATTTGATTTTTAGATTTCCATCTCTGCTTTAGAAGACATTTTCCCTTGCCTATTAGATGGCTTTAGCACTTCCATAGGGAAAAAAAAATGAAATGATCACAAAAATGTGAATCTGTTCCTAGAATTTCTGTTTCTCCCATTGATACGTGTATTGAACTTTGTGTTAAAAACATAGTGGCATAAAACTAAGGAAACTCATTTCTACAAATTCATTTCAATTTTTTGAGATTTCTTAGGATGTATTTTATGTTTCTATGAAAATTTTAGAAACCATCATCAGTACGCTTATAGATTAAGATAGCTGATACCTTGTACATATCAAAACATATTCTTCTGTAGTAAATCCTAGGACATCCTCAGGGCAGTAATTTCTTCTGGAAACCCTTTTCACCACTCCAATTCAATTTGTACATAGACTGGCAGCAAGCTTTTCTCATTTAAATATATGCTAATCGCCAACAAGTCTCTTTCCTAATGGGATGGGTTTTATCATTAGTAGGCTGCCAGCATGCAGAGGTGTTTGCTGCTTTGAGGGAAAAATGCCATATCAGTTGGTACAAGTGTACACAGCTGTGTTTGCGTTCATCAGACATCTCATAATAAACATCTGAGGTTTGCTAAATTTCCAAATGTGTTTTGCCACATGCATTTCCCCTTCTTTTTAAAGCATGGAGAGTTTCAAAAGTTGCCATTTCATGTGTTTAACAAAATAGAAACATAAATAGACTTTGCTGTCAATAAATTATTTTGAAAGGGTGTGTGGCTTGTTTTTCTCTCTTCCATAAAAGATAGTTCAAAAGTAAATAATCAGAGAGAGAGAGGGTGTAGGCATCCTTGTCAGGATTTTCATACATGCTGAAATAATGTACTAATTTCTAAATGCTGGCAACTTAGCCTGGGTACCAAATCAAGTTAGTTTCTATGTTGTATGGTATCAGCTCTTGTCTACTTACATTGATTTTTTTTCCTCTTTTAGGAAACAAAATTTCCAGAGAGAAAACAAGTTGTTTCCATAAAACTTTTTTCTAAAGCTGAAATATTATGGGTTATTGATGCCAAGTCCTACCTAACCTTTAGTTATGATCATTATGGACCCATTTCTAATTAGAATGTTACTTTAGATGCATTATTTGTTCTTAGATTATGATTTTTCAATACTATTTTCCTTTATTTATAGCCCTCACCTGACACCTAATATTTGCAAATTGTTTAGGAGTTGCACATTTGCTGACTTCACTTCAATTTAAATATTCATCTTGCCCAGGGTATGCAATGCTATATTGTGAATGACCTAGCTTTGCAAGCTATGGACATAAACTTTGCTTCCCTCTTGTCTCTTATATGTCTCATGGTTATTTGTAAAATATGGACATGAATATAATCCTTTTGTAACATTGTAAGAAAGAATGAGCCTGTTAATGTAAAACTCAGAGAAGTTAGCATCAATTTGAGATGAAAAAAATGTAATATTAATTCCCTGGACTATTAGTTAAACAATACCATAGGAAAACCAATCTTTCACAACAAAAGTTTATTAGAAACTAAAATCTGAATGATTGTGAGAATTTGGAGACACAAACAGGTTGAGGAAAAAGTGAGCCTATTAATTCTCATAATAATGAGAACTCTATACTTCTTTTCAAGTTCTTGTAGAACTCTATACTTCTTTTCAATTATTAATTGCTCCTAATTAAAATCATAAGAGAAGGAAAGACATTTATTTTTATTAGTACAAAATTAAATCAATGGTCCTCATATTAGCTCAGAAATTTTTGATAATCAAGTTAAAATAAACTCTTAACTCCATAAGGTAAAAAATTGAATTTGGCTGTATTATGTTTCTCCTTAGATTAGGAAATCTAACTCACTATGCAGAAAGATACTACAACCAAAAAGAGATCCAAATGTTGAGTAACTTTAAAAATACATCTATAAAGCACAGTAACTTTCTATGTGACAGTAAGTAAAGGATGACTTTTTCAAAGATGGTATTTGTATTTTGAGGATGACAAAATAAAACTCAACACAAGAAAGGAAAACACAAACTATTTCTAAATATATACTGAAGCCTGTAATCTCAGAAATTGAGAAGCTAAATTAGAAATATCATGAGATCAAGCCCAGCCTTAGCAATGAACAATTTTGCAATTTAAAAATTCAATGAAATTTTAACTCAGAAAGTAGGGGAAGGTTGGGAATACAGCTCAGGGTAAAAGCTCTGTGTTCAGCTCTCATGATTCTAGTAAATAATTATAAACAATGAAGAGCCCATTATCATTAGATTATTAAAATTACGCATTACTAGGATTTAAGTCATTAGCAGAGTGCCTTGGAAGGTCCTGTGTTCAAGTCCTCTATCACTGTCAAAAAGAAAAGAAAAGAAATGAGAGAGAGACAGACAGAAAAAGAAAGAAGAAAGAAAGAAAGAAAGAAAGAAAGAAAGAAAGAAAGAAAGAAAGGTCACACAAAAGCATAAAGGTACAAAAACATAAGTAAATATAAATCAATGTTCTATGTCTCAAAAATAATCTATTAATAAAAACATATTTTCATTAATGAAAACGTGTTTTCACTGAAGTCCATGACTGATATAAGCATAGTAAAAATTTTGCCAAGATTAGTAGAATTAAAATATTTTAAATTCATTTGCAGAGTGCAGGGAGTGCTGGAAAATTCATAAGTATGTAGAAATAAAATAACTAGTCTTGCAATGTTTTACTGAAATATCATTAAAATAATTTAACAATGATATTCTTGTTGTTAAAATCACGTGTAAGTTATATATCAGAATTTATAGTTGCAATGATTGAATTTCTGACATAAATATTGAACATTTACCAAAATATGTTTAAGCAAGGCCTATGAAGAAAGAAGCCAGTTTGCCCTTCCCATGTGCCACCTGGTACGTGGACTGAAAATCAAGAAGGCCAACCCCCAAACCCCTAAGCAACCTGCTGATTCAGAGAACAGGCTGAGTGTATAGCAACTGAGGTACAAGAGCAATTAGATGCTTGTATGTTGGACTGACTTTGCAGACCTAATGTTGGTAGTCTGAGAATCTATCAGGAGGATAACGGTAGGCAATATAGCAAATATGGGGGATTGTTTTTGAAATCTAATATTGTTCTCACTGTTTAGTTTTATTCTGATCTATTTTCTTTTACTTAATACTCTGTTTTGATTGATTATATTTTATTCATTTTCCTATGTCTCTTGGTGTGGACAACTGTTGGGAAGATAACAAGATATATTATGGTCACCATCCTTATTTCCCATTACTCTGTTTTGAAGTTTTGTATCACTTTCACTATTTTGTTTGAACTTTCTTTATTCTGTTTTTGGGTTTTTTTTAGGTTTTATTCTCAATAAATGGCAATGGTATAAGAAATGATAAAACTCATCACATAATCTTTGTAAAGTCATGAGAAAAAGGTGTATAATTTATATAGATTATGTTACTTCTAGTGTGGGTTGAAATTAATTCATGTGAAACAAAGTATTCATTTTGAAAAACAAAGGATTTACATTCCTTTCATTGTGCTTACCCTAGGCTAAAGTAGAGCTAATGTAGGATTGACAGATGAAATAATGAAAATTATTTTTCTTAGTCCCTTGTTTTTTTAAAAATTCAGCATCTTTGAGATATGATTCAAATTTCATATAATCTGTTTGTTTAAAGTACAGAAATCAGTAGTTTTTAATATATTCAGTGTAGTGTAATCATTACATAGTCAATATTGAGAAATTTTCATTATACTAGAAACTTTGTATCAATTATGTTACTCTTAAAACTCACTCATCAACTTGTGTCACAAAACTATTTAACTACTAATTTATTTTCTATTTCTTTAGATTTGTTTTACTCTGAGTGTTTCATACAGATGGAGTAATGCACTACATCTTACTTTATAACAGGATTCTTTCACTTAGTGTTTTGTTTTCAATGTTCAGAGTTATAGCATTTATTATTGCATCACTTCTATCTATTGCCACCTAACATTCCATTATACAGATACACTGTATTTACTATAACCACTCATCAACTGATCAGTAACTAATTTGTGTCTAATTTTTATATTATGAATAGTTATTTTATGAAAATCTATGTAGAAGTTTTTATGTAGAAATGCATTTGTGTCCCTTGTAGATTACATACATATACATTCATATAGATATAGATATAGATATGAAAATGTATCATTTAACAGTTTTGTGTTTAGTCTGTTAAGGAACTTCCAGACTATTTTCTAAGGTGGCTGTGTAGTTTTACATTCTTACCAGCAGCATTTGAAGTTGTAATTTTCTCTGTATCTTCACCAATACCTGTTACTATCAGGTTTTTTTTTTTAATAAAGCATTCTCATGTATATAGAAAACATAATTGTGAAAGTATTTTGTGCATATGTCACAGCCAAATAGATCTTAATCACAAGTAGGTCAGAATCTCATTGTCAGCATGGTTAAATAAACATAGAGATTATCTTATTTGGCAATTTTTCAACTTCATTTTTCATTTCTTTTACCACTTTGCAGTTTGTGTCTGCATACGTGTGCAGATATTTAAATCACCAGTCTCTTCTCACAACTATTATGCTACTATAATATACTGAAATGTTTTAAAGATTATTAATCATCTAATCTACTATTAACAATGAAAATACATAAACTGAATAAACTGTATAAATGTCACTTATATGTACACAAATTATATTCCTTTCAAATTAAATATAGAAAAATCAAAATTATGTATTTTATGTATGTTTGTTAATAATAAACTGGTTCTAAATTTCAGAATACTTTCTTGGATTTGATTACCATGTTTAGTATTACTCATTTTATTTTAAAGTACAAGTTTTGAAAAATTACTAAATATAAAATGTTAGACTTTTTAAATGGTTACTTTTAATTATATATATCTTAGGTAAATACAATGTTGTGCTAGAATGAGGAAACCTTTAATATTAACTTAATTCTTTGATAAGTTTGGTTTTTTTCCTATGGAACAATTCAGCTTAAATAAATAAGGACAAGACAGAAGAAGCTTTTTAAAGAATAAAGCACTCTATATTTGTTCTTCCAATACATATGACAAATACTATACAAATCATTAAGCATAATCAAGCCAAGCATTTTATTAGTGGTGCAGAAAAACTCCAAAATAAAAGCAGAGCACAGCTGATGCCATCTTGTAAACCGGCACCATTTTATTTATTTATATATTTTTAATTTTATTTAAGGAGAAAAAGAAAAAAAGCAGAAAAAGGATGCAAGTTATACAGAATTTCAGAAAAAAAATTAACAGTAGGAAATCACTAGTTAATGGATTAAATATTGTCATCTTAGAAATATTTATTCAAGCTACAAAATTAAAGAATATAAAGTGGACATTCAAACAGTGAGACTGCAAACAGTTCTGTTCAATGATCCAGCAAAACTCAGTAATATCATTGTCTATCTTATACACTTAAATATACATGCAGTTATATCATTTAGAGCACTTTCTTTTCCTCTTTTGTACAAAGACTATTACACTAGAAATAGTTGTTCAAGTTACAAAATTCAAGCATATAAAGTGGACATTCAAACAGTGAGACTGCAAACAGTTCTGTTCAATGATCCAACAAAACTCAGTAATATGGTTATCTATCTTATACACTTAAATATACATGCAGTTATGTCCTTTAGAGCACTTTCTTTTCCTCTCTTTTGTACAATGACAATTATGTATTTTGGGTTTTATTACTCCCACAGTTCTTATTACTTTTTTTTTTTTTTTTTTTGAAGAGAGTAAAACCAAATGCGACATAACAAAACAGAGTCAATCAAATCAAAAGGATGGAAATAATACAAAATATAAAAACAAAATACAAGGTGATCAACAGTGGTTACCATATTGCCTCTTGCTAGCTTAAAAAGAATTGCCTATATCATCAGTTATAATAATATTGAACAAAACAGTAAAGAACCAAACCAATAAAACCAAAATATTGGAGACATTAGAGGACTTCAAAAGTAGATAATAGTCAACTACAATGGGCATCATAGTGAATCTTATTGTCTTCACAGTTGTTGCCTATACTTACAAACTTGGTACTGTCAAGCAAAACAGAATAGAGGAAAATCAGTCAAAAAAAGATGGTGTGAGCAATACAGGGTTTCAAATCAAGTTCATAGGAAATCAAGGTGGGTTACTTTAATATAACCTGCTATTTTTTATTCATTTTTCCCTTAATTAAAAGGGTAAAAATGAAGAAGTAAATAATAATAAAAGGATACTGAGATAAAAGAGGGCATAACAACAAAACAGCGCAGGTCAACACATAACCATTTAAGCAAAATAATGTTTCACCACAAGATATCCCAACATAAAAGTAGTTGCCATAGTGTCTCTTTCCTTGAAATGTTTAAGTATAACTTCATATACTGTAGCCTCAAACATATCAAGAGAACGTAAAACTGTTCAAGAGAATGACAGTATTATAGGGCATTTAGAATCAACTAACAGAAAATGAACAATGGTTTCTGTATAATCTCCTTTCCTATAAAAGTTTATGTTTATATAATCACATATAATAAAATCCAATAAGATACAACATGTTAAGACCGATGGAGACAGAAGAACAAAAACTTCATGGCACTTCAAAACAAGATGATATTAAATCAGCACTAGCTATTATGATGTCTTGTTTTCTCCAAAATAGCTGTTTCTACCATCCAACCTTCTCTGCCTCATTTTTGTTGAGCTCTTTTTATGTCATTAGTTGTCAGTTTGTCTTCTTCATTTCGCTTTCTGCTCCATTTATTGTGGCTTCTCTGCCACTGTTTCTGGAATCTTGGTTTTTGTTTGTTTGTTTGTTTGTTTTTTGTTTTTAGAATGTCCTGCATTATTCTCTGTAGAGTTGAGTTGGTGGTTGCAAATTCCCCTAGTTCCTCTTTATCCTGGAAGCACCTTGTTTCTCCAATAATTTCTAGGGACAGTTGTGCAGAATATATCAATCTTGGGTGGAGGTTATTATTTGTCAAAGCTTGAATTATTTCCCCCACGCTCTTCGTGATTTGATGGTTTGTGCCGAGAAGTCTGCTGTAATTCTGATGTGTTCCCTTTTAAGTGATCTGTTTCTTGTCTCTGACAGTTTTTAATATTCTCTTCTTATATGGGATTTCTGGAATTTTGATTATCATATGCCTGGGCATAGCTCTGTTTAGGTTATAGATGGCTGGGGTCCTGTATGCCTCATACATCTGAGTATCTTTACCTTTTGATAAGTTAGGGAAATTCTCCTGGATTATTTCTGTGAATAGCTTTTGTAGTTCATTTGTTTGTGTCCCTACTGCTTCTTTTATGTTCTTAATTCTTAAGTTATAGATCCTGTTACCATCTTCTAGCCTTTGTATTGTTGCCATTTGTTTCCTTGTTATTGTTAAGAAGTTTTTCATTTCGTGCTCCCACCTTACAAATCTGTCCTCTATTTCATATAATCTATCCTTAGTTTCTTTCAAACTGTTATGCCAGCTTTCAATAGAGTTTTTAGTTTCCTTGTAATCTCATTGAACCTGCTTCATGTATTCTATATTTTCTCTGTTTTCTCCATCAAACAATTCCCCCCCCCTTTTTTTTTTTCTGTTCTTCCATTCCACTATCTGTTTTTTTGTTTTTTTTTTTCTTGGATGGTGCTTATAATTTCTCTAACTATTCTACTTATATCTTGCTTTATTTGTTAAATATTTCACTTTTGATCTCGTCTATGAGGCTCCAGAGATATCGCTTTATGTCTATTCGTGCCATGTCTGATATTGCATGTTTTCTGGCCTCATTCTCCTTTGCATTTACCTTTCCTGGGTCAGTGGTCTCAGGATTGGGGACTGAGGACCCTTTCTTGTTGCTCCATCTTCCCATACTTTTTGTTCCTTCCATACAAGTGCATATAGGAGGCCTAGTTTTTTTTTTTTTTTTCCTCTTTGTTTGTTGCAGTTTGTTTGAATCTGCCACCTAGGTGTTCCCGCCCACTGCAGTGTACTAGGGAGACACAGACCTCGGTAGCCTCTGCTGGGCCCTCCCTTCCAGGTCAACCTACTGAAGGCTTTACTGCTAGGGTGCAATGCCAGGCACTGGGACCTGCTTTTGGCTAGTCTACTGGATCTTAGTCCACGGCATCACCCAGGCCAAGTGCTCAACTACAATCCCACCTGTGAGGGAAATAAGCAACTAATGTCACTGCATCATCCTTTCTGGCTAGTCTGCCCAGTCCCAGATGTCCTCTGTTGGAGCCTCCTAGTCTATGGAAGGGTCCTCGTTCCTCTCACTCACCACAGGTCAATGCAGGGCTCCCTGCCAGCCCTGCTCTCAACTCCATTCAGTTCGCTGATTCCTGCTCTCAGAGCTTTCATGCTTCTCTCTCCCTGCTGTGCCGATTCAGACACAGCAGCTGCAGCAGGAAATTCAAATCACGGCTTCCAGAGGTGTGGGATCCAGCTTCAGCACTGAGATTTTATCTTTCTATTATAGCAACAGGATTGCATTTCCAGTTGGTTTCTCTCAGGTTAATTTGTTCTTGGGTGGGCAGGGTATATCTCCCCTTGCTTAGGACTCCTCACATTGCATCATTCCTGGATTTTGAGCTGGCAATATCAGAGAGCCTCTGTGGCTGCTGTTATCTGTCTGCCATGTTCTCCCAGAAGTCCTAAGCTATGGTAATTTATATGTATATAGTCACCATGGATAAGGACATATTGGTGAAACTTTTTCCCATATTTTTATGATATATTCAAGGTTGTGATATATATTGTTTTATTTATAGCATTTCTCAATTAATGTTCTGAGAGCCTATAAATTCATACCAGTATTAGAACTAAAATTTTTGTACTTAAGTGAATTTTTGTTTCATAATTTGACTTATTTAAAAATTCAAAAATGTTACAGAAAACCTTGGGTTTAAAAAGGTATATTTACCTCAAGCATCTGTCTCACATCTGGCTTTGTTCACTCACAAACATAAGTATAACTTTTGATTATTTTACATTTGTACTGTGACATGTATAGACAGTAGCATTTCTCAGTTAGTATGAACACTGAATGTCTTAATTAAACCAAGGGGAAGAAAGCACCACAGTGCTGCAATACCAGGTTCAGTGTCAGGTAATTCACTGACTGATACAGCTTTAGGTCAATTTTGACACTAATATTTATTGTAATTGTTAATTAGAAAAATGTCATATATGTTGGTGTCTTTTATGGTGTTGGGTATTGTTATGGATTGAAAACTGGTGGTCAACTTAACACCAGCTGAATTAAATCATTATGGTTCTGAGTGTAGATGGCCCACCTGAGGAAAGTTGCCAGCATAAAAGGAAACATGGAGAGAGAAAGAGTGTGGCATTGTGAGTTCTCCTAAGTGTTACTGTGTGAAGGTGTTCATCCTCCTGGAGGAGCTTATCATGCTAGCTTGGATGATATGAATCCAGCCATTCTCATCAGGGGAGTTTGTGACCTTGTCACTGAGAATGGCTGAGGTTCACTTTGGAGGAGCTCTGGTCCTTCTTTGAGCATCACTTCGTGGTTCCAGAGAGGAACATGTGTGCTATTTTATCTCCAGAAAGTTTGTCATGCTAGCTTCCTGGTATGCACTCAAATGTTCTTATTAAGAGGAGCTTGAGACCTCACTGTTGCTGACAGTGGTTGTAATATTTTTCACAGGAACCCTGATCCATATTTTGAGTGTTGCTTCTTGGCTCCAGTGCAGAACCTTCAAATTACTACAACAAATTCTTCTCGTTGCTGGCATTTACTTTCTAGCTTCTACAGCTGACCTATGGGTCATCAGAGCAGATCCATGAAACAGATCTGCATGAATCATTGTCATGGGATCTAGACCTCCAACTGGACTCATGGTAGGCATTGTCTTGGGCTCGAGGTCTTCAATGGACTCATGCAGAACATTACTGTGGAATCCAGGCCCACCTTGTTGAATTTTCTAGGTCTTTAGTATTTTCAACAGATTTCTTGCATTCTTGCATCCAAATCTGGGTGACCATCATAAAATAATATTATAAATTCTGTTCCCTATATGTAATTGTTCTGCTTGCAACCCCTGACTACAGAAGGTGTTGAGTCAGAACTCTGCATGTGAGGCAAACACTGCCACTGAGTCCTGTATTCAGTACTTTATTATCTTTTGGTCACATTTCCATTTCACTACCTAGTGCAGTAAATATAGGTAATTCTGATTACATACTGTTAAGGTCAAATAAATTGGGTCTTTGGAAGAAATATTTACTTTATTTCCTTGACCTGTGAACATTCCAGACTCAGTATCTAAAATAATAATATAAATTACAATTATTGAATTTTTTAACTTTAAACAGAATAAACAAAAAAAAAAAAAACAAATTTACAAAATTTCAAAACAAGACAGTAGGAAATTAACAATGGTTAATACATTATATATTTTTATCATTAAGTGCTCAAATTACAAGATACAGGTATAAAAATTGATCCAACAATATAAGCACAAAATTTTCTTTAAAATGAACTAATAGAAATCATTAGTGTAACTAGCTTAACCATTATATATATATATTTGCCTTTCCTTCTTTTTTCCTTTCCCTCATCCCAATTTCTCTTTCCTATTGAACCATTACTTCCTATTTCACCACATCTATTGCACATTTCCTATCTTATTTACTCTTTCAGCTTCTTACTCTAAGGAGATAATATTATGTTCACACATTCAAGTCCGATTTATTTCACTTATTATTATTATGGTCAGAAGTTGCATCCATTTACCCACAAAAGCCATGATTGTATCCTTCTTCATAGCTGAGTATTATTTCATTACATACAATTTTTAAAAATTCATTCTTCAGTCGATGTACATTTGGGTTGTTTCCAAGATTTAGCTATTAGTAATCATGCCTCTATAAACATGGGTGTGTATATATTACTGTGATAAGTTGTTTTTAATTCTTTTTAGAAGATATTCACAAGAGAGATAGCTGAGTTAAATAGTATCTCTAATTCTGATTTTCTGAGAAATCTGTACAACAATTTCTGCATTGGTTGCATCAGTCTGCATTTCCACCAACAATGAAGGATTCCTTTTCCCATACAGCCCCTCCAGCATTTGTGATTGATTTCTTGATAATAGCCATTCTTTCTGGGGTGAGATGGAATCTCAATGTTGTTTTAATTTGCATCTCCTGATTGATCAGTGATGTTGAACAGTTTTCATACATTTATTTGCTATTTACATTTCTTCATAGGAGGTGAGCATAATCATCTTGAGGGGGTCTTTGAATGTGAGGAGTTTTGATTTTTTTCATTTCTTTATATGCTTTAGATATAAGTTCTTTATCTGAGGAAAAATTGGCTAATTTTTTTTCCCACTCCGTGGGTTGTTTTTTTCACTCTGTTGATTTTTTTTATGTGCAAACACTTTCTAATAAGATGATACCCTATTGTTGATTCTTTGCAATATTTCCTAGAAATTTTGTATTTTGTTCATGAACTCTGCCTAGCTCTGTGTCTTCAAGATTTCTACCTACTTTATTCTCCAGGAGATTGTTTCTGTTTGAAAATTTAGAATTTAATCCATTTTGTCTTTATTACATGGTAATGGACATGAGTCTAGATTTAGACTTTGGTATATAGCGAGCCATTTTTTCTAGTAGCATTTATTAAAGAGCATATTTTTGTTATAGTAAACATGCCTGGCCCCCTTTGTCAAACGTAAGGTGGCTGAGTGTATTTGTAGTTTCCTCTCCATGTTCAAGTCTCTTTCACTGATGCTCAGGTCTATTTTTTTTGGAGGGGGAGTATTTTTGCTAGTGCCATGCTGATTTTATCTCAGTAGCTTTGTAGTATAATTTTAAGTCAGAAATTTGAATATGTGGTAAAATTTTATTTAGCTACTGTTAAAAGTTATTAGAAAATATTATTTTTTTTCATTTTGCCAGGGACTTCAGGAAATAAAACAGATAACAGTTGTCTTTCCTCAAGTTACTTATATTCTAGTAGATTTTTTCAGCAAGTAACAATAGTGTATCTTAGACGCAACCAAGAAGCATCATATTCCTACCAATTTTGGGGAAGTACTTACCAAGACCAATTATTTCCACTGTCTGATAATCTCTATCCAGTAGGAGAATATTCCAAAACAGAATATGGAAGATAGAATTCTGAGGCAAAGCCCAAAAATTCACAATAAGTACAAGTAGGATAAATAAAATCTGTATCATAATGAAAGTGAAAAATATCCAAGATAAGGATTTTACAAATTGCTAGGAATAAAAAGTTTACCTTCAAAGTGATAATAGCTTCTCTTCCATCACAGGTAACGTCTAAAGACAGAAATATGACTGTGTCAAGAATCCCTGAAGTCAACAGCTATCTGATTAGATCATTGTAATCAATGAAGGAGTCTTTGAAAATAAGAATGACATTGATATTTTTGACCCAAACTGATGAGATACCACATGCAGATAATTTTTAGAGATAACTCAAACTGTTCTATTAAAGGAAGTTTTGAGTATTGGGAAGAGGAGAAAATCATACAGTGTATTAAATAGGTAGAGTGTATATCTTTGTTATAGCTATTGTAAAGCTATATTGTATAGTTATTTTAAATAATGATAATGTGATGTATACTTTAAATGAAAAAAGAACATCTTTAAAGTATGTAAAACCTGGCAATTATCTTATATGTGGAAGATGGGAAAAAAAGAGTTCTAAAATCTTTGTAATTATTGAGTACACTTTGATATCTCAAATGTACTTTTTCTAATATATGGAACTGTTAATACCAGAGAGAAACAAACAACATCATAACTAATAGAGGAACAAAAACAATAATAAATTTTAAAAAGAGCTAGATGCTAAAATGGAAAATAAAATATATAAACTAGATGAAATATATGGTATAAACCAGCCCACATACACTATTAATTTATCTGTAGACTAAAATTGATGAGAATTTTAGGCAAAAAATGAAAGTAGATTATTATTATCATTTTCAGTCCTGAGAATTGAACTCCAGGATGTCACCAGATACATTTTCAGTTCATTTTAAAATTTATTTTAAGACAGAGCCTTACTAAGTTGCTAAGTTACCTAGTCTGGGCTCTAAATTTTGATCATCCTGCTTTATTCTCCCAGAGTGCTAGTGTTACATTTGATTCAATCTATGCTTTCTATAAAAAGCACAGCTATAATAAAGTATCAGAGTGATTAATTATAAAATATGAAAGAAGTTACTAAGCACAGCCATAAGAAAAAAATCTACATAGCTATGTTAACATCATTAATATTAGTTGCTGGCACATGAAATAGGAGTAAGGCAAACATAATTAGAAGATGGAATAGTTATGGTAATGATAAAAAGTTCAAATTACCATTATTATGCAAAAATAAGTTCATGTAGCAACTGGCCCTCTAAATGTATAAAGCAAGATATTAACAGAAATTAAAGAACAAAATAAATGGTAGATGTTCAGTAATGGGGAAATAGTTCTTTAGCAAATAAGAAGGCTAAGAAATACAAGATGTGGAGGGAGGGAAACAGAAGGAACATTAAAATAAAAGTCAGGTTGTGTTTGCCACATGTACCCGCCCAAAAGGAGTTTAATAATTATGTACTATAAGCATATACTAATAAAAATAAGTATTAAAAATAGCACGGGGTATACTATTTATACTCGTATATGTAGTAGAAACAACTAGCTTAAAATTAGGTGAGAATTATAATTATTTCAGCAGTTATGTATAAACTTGACCTAATACTTAAATACAGAACACTGAAGCAGAAGATGCAGAGTCTCTTCACAAAGATATTTGTGAAATGTGTGCAGTGTTCAGGTAAGTATGACAACAGGCAGTGCTCTGATCTCAGCAGCATTAAACAACAAATGAAAGGATTCATGATAGTCATATAATTCTCAGGTGTTTGAAAATTAATAAGCATACTGTTAAAGTAAAGTGTAGGTAGAAGAAGAATTTCACCATGGGAATTAGAAAAGATTAATGACTGCATGTTGATTAATATATTAGGTACAAATATGTTAGAGATGAAACTAACAGGAAGCTACGAATGATATGTTCAAATGAGAAGGAGTATACCCTGTAAGGGAAAAAAAAAAAGGTAAGAAAGTTTAGCTATGTGAATCAGAAATGTAAAATATTGCACAAAAAATTACAAAAATAAGGGCACAAAATAAGCTAAAAAGGAATTTCACAAAGTAGGCAAGGATAATTCAATCAGTGTGAGACTTTTTATACACTAGCATGATTAGTAAATTTCTGCCAAGTTGAAAGGCAGATGGAGAGTAAGAATGTCAAAGTACGTACTTCACGTACACGTAGATGAAACGGGAAATTTTATTCTAATTACATAGGCTAAAGAAAATAAGGAATAGTTTAAAGAAATATAAGTAAACTCAGAAAACAAATTGAACTTTGAAAACATATGCCACAAAATAGAAAATCTTTATTGATATGTAATTGATACTCTGAATACAGAAACCAAATCTTCTAAGAAAATTTCAAACCTAGATACATTCATTTATCAAGAGATAAATTTTCAAGAACTTGAAAATGCATGCTTATAAATTCTATCCTAAAGTATAAAGAGTGAGGAAACTTTCAAATCTCATTTTAAGAAGAAAAACAAGTTAATACTTACATTTCTGAAAAAAAGCTAAAGAAAAAAAAATGCTGAAAAAGAACCCAAGAAAACATTTCAATGTAGGTCAAACAAGATGCCAAGTCCAAACATAAATAACAATGGATACTTTTAAATTACATGTATAAAACAGAATTTTTACTTTAATGTTTTGCCAAGAACAAAATATGTACACTCCTAAGTAGACCCCTTGAAAATCATTTCATAAAATGGCTACACCAATTTAATGAGCTCTGCAAAAATATACAAAATGTTACAAGCATGTTAGACACTTAGGCTTTCTCCTAATGACTATTGCTACTGCAGTGAAAATTTTTGAGCTTGTAACAGTCAGATATGCTTGCATGTAAACCTTATATAAATGAGATTTAAGTTTATGGACTCAATTTTGCTTAGCTTCTTTTACTTGATTTTGTGTGTGTTTGTTTGTCCAAGTCCTTAGAAGTAAGCACTGTTTGTTTATTCTCATTTCTTTATATCATTTCTTCATATGGCAATACACACTGTATCTGCCCAGTGTACTACAAATTAATGCTTTGAATTATTCCATGTTATTTTTTCTCATTAAGGATATTGTTTTTAAAACATTATCATAAAATTTATTTTATTATATAACATGATATACATTGGTAGATTTCACATTATAATTACAGTAAAATTTATGGAATTTGCTAGAAAAATTTTCTGTGAATTTAGCATTCCATAATAAACAAGAGTCTTGTGATTGCCTTATATACTCAGTAGCACTTCATATTAACTAGCTCCTCTTTTCCTTTTATCTGTTCTGATAGTGTGAACTTTCACTACCCACTACTTAGAATTTCTATTTTACTGATCATTACAACATTGAGAATATATTCTAATGCTAACTTAATTTTTGTGTGGAATGTTACTGTAGATATTGTAAACATTATTCATCACTTTTGAGCCCACCTACATATCTAAACACATAAAATCAATTAAGAGAGCATACAAAACCACCCAAGATGTACAGTTTTGGTATAATAAAGAGATCTGGCCTTTCAGATTATCTTTAAACAGAAAAATGGAAAAGAACAAACACCAAAGAATTATTTGTATATTTCCATTATCACAAATCAGTAGATACAAGATTCTCATTGGATGAAATGAACAATATCGAGAAAGAGTAACAAAATAATAAATATGCAAAAACAAAATAAACAAAAAGCAAAGGACTTGCATTTTTACATGCAGATAAAAGATGAATATTTTCCCTCTGATATTGCTGAAGCAGACAAATTTCTGTGCTGTTCTTATACCTATTCAGCGCCGTACTCTTAAGTCCTTGACAGAGTAATTCAGCAGGAAAATGAAATGAGAAGATACAAATTGAAGATGGAGAAATCACAATGTTTCAGTTTGCAAATGTCAACATTGTTTTCACAAAAATCCTAAAACTACTTTTATCAAAGACATACCTAAACAATCAAGGAAAAAACTGCATGATTGTAGGGGGAAAAGTCAGTATGAAAGATAAAATTGTATTTCTATATATATTCAAAATAAAAAGAAAATTAAATCAGTTTAATAGGATCATTATCCTCATTAAAAATACTTACTGCAATACTTAATTGAAATCTGGCAAATATATACAAGTTCATTCTTCTGAAAACTCTAAACCTTTATTAGAAAACCTCAAAGATATAAAACAGTGAAGAACTAAGCCGGGCTCATGTGATGGACAATTCAGTATTGTTAAAATACCTATTCTCCCAAAACTGTCTGCTGATTCAGAGCAATTTCCCACAGAATCTCAATAGATCTGTAAATAGAAATAGATTCCATCTCTCTAAAATGTATATGACTTTGTTCTTTCAGTTTCTCACACAAAGCAGACATTTACAAACATGAATAAGATTTATTTTGTTTATGGTATGATCTCAAGTTGCATCCATTTGTCTTTAAAAGTCTCAAGAGTATTCTTCTTTGTGGCTGAGTAGTATGGCATTGTATAAAAAGACCACACCTTTTTTACCCGTTCTTTGGTCAAAAGGTATTCTCTTAGTTCACTGAAAAGAGAGGTTTGTGCTAGCGTTTTTGGTTTGGAAAAGTTTTATGCCTATATCTATAACTTTGAGTGATTACTTTGAAGATAAAAATATGCAGTATATTAACTTGTTATTAGAGTACAATTTTGTTTTAAATTTTTGTTATATTTTTCCATAAAATAAAAATATGTATATGAATATGTACAGAAACTAAAATAAACTCTAAATAATTCTCAAACTCTAAATAATTATTTTTAAAATAAAAATGGAGCAAGAGTGGTGTCTGCAAAGAACTTGTGAGCTTTTGTTTCTTAACTAAGTGCGTTAATGCACGTGTTACTAATTTTAAACTTTGTGTGTATTATGAATACTTAGTAATTAATTGTACAAGTACTGATTGAAGAAGTCAGTGGGTATGATGAGAGAGAAGATGTTTTTTGATATTTAAATGCACAGTCTTAATACAAATGACAAAATGAGGGTATTATGATATTCAGTGGAAAAGACCTACATGGTATTAACTAAGACTATGAACAGAATTTATTTGACAATGTTGAAAATAATTCACTTGCTATACACCTGGGTCAAAGAGACTAGAAAATATTTCTAGGATTCCATTATTTTTCATGCTGTATTTCTATTGTACTAATTTAATTTTCACTCCTAGTCTGGGTAGAGAAAGTATCATTATTACTAGGTTTATGTCCTATTGATTTAAAACTATTGTTTTAAAATTATTCAAGAAAATTCCATATCTGATTTTCATTTATTTTCTATTGGGTCATACTGTAGGGAAAGCATATGAGAATCTGTACTACATTGAAGCCAGTGAGAGTTCTGTGACTTAACATTGAAAAAAATCCTAGAACAATCATGCAAGTAAAATGTATTTATCAGCATTCCTTCACTGTAACAAAATCCCTGAGATAAGTTATTATAAAGAAGGATATTTTAATTGGCTCACAATATTGGAGATTTTAGTTCATGATACTTTGGTCTGATTCTTTTAAGGCTGGAGATGCAACAAGTTGTATTAATAGCTAATGGTGTAGTACTGACTTGCACTACAGATAGTGAGCAAAAGAGAACAAGGATGAATCTGGAATCTTACAGTCCCCTTCAGGACAAAGTTGAAGGGACTTTGAGACCTTTCACTAGGGCCACCTCTTAAATATTTCACCATTTCTAGTACTGCCTCCCTGGGGCTATTAATATGTGAGCTTTGGGGAGATATTTGAGGTCCAAACTATAAGGCAGTCATCCCCACGGAACAATTGATTTCTGTAATTTAATCTGTGTTTCTCATTTGCTAAAGTTACCTTTTCATAGCTCTAACCCATAGCACTTTTAAGTGACAAAACCATATTAATACTGTATATCCAGCTTGCCACACAAAAGTAATTTATGATACTTTTACCCCTTTATCCCTTTAGACTATAAAAGGAATATTTTTTTTTACAGTAAAGAAAAACGCTTTCTCATGACCAAAAGATAGAACAATATGTTTTCTCACTGTTTTACCTCTCAATACCTATTACAAGTTGCTATATGTTCGGATATGCCAGATGCTAGATTATACTATCCAATTCTTAATTATTATTTGAAAGAAATAAAATACCTTCTTTTTCACTGAAGACAAAGGGTCATACAACTTTCTCTAAAAGATAATTTGCAGAATTGATCAAGACTTTGCACCTAATTTTAATTTCAATCTGTTTTCCCCTGAAAAATACAATTATTTGCTTTTTAAGAGGACTGTAATTAACAATGGATCATGCCAAAGAATTATAATCCAAAGATGGGTAATTAAAAAACATGATTCATACATGATGTGGAGACTGACCTCTAGAGGCTTTTGAGAATGGCAAGGAACTTTAGAAAAAGAAAGGTTAGCTAACTCTATTAGACACAATTCAATAAAAGAAAAAATATGTGGTATTCCAGAGTATGGGGAGGTAATTAAGTTCGCAATAATCTACTATATATTTTACATAGATCTAAAAGAGAAGGGCTTGAAAACTCTAAATATAAATAAATTTTATGAGAGGAAAATCTTCTTACCCTGATTTGATGAGTGGTATACAAATTTTGGTATGAAACCCCTTAATTTACACAATACGCACTTAAAGTTAGACACAGAAAAACAAGTACATCAAATGGCTTACATTTACATACATGAACATAAAAAGCTAAGAATGTAAAGCATATAGAGTACAAAGAAGTGCTTAGTAATTATTTGAATATTGATAAAGCAGTCTTAATCAGTAATAGAGCTTTTGTAAAATGACATCAAGTTCCAAATAATTAAGAAATAACGTTTGGATGAAACACC
The DNA here is from genome assembly GCF_034190915.1 of Cavia porcellus. NCBI lineage: Eukaryota > Metazoa > Chordata > Mammalia > Rodentia > Caviidae > Cavia > Cavia porcellus. The sequence goes on from NW_026947501.1 coordinate 35,081,604, forward strand.
TTGGTTGGTTCCAATAGATTGGTAGACTCCAAAACTTTGATGTGAATTCTTCCTCATTCTTACTAGTGACATGAATGAAAACAATAGCAAAGTCAGTGATAATCATGGCAATTTAAGTGTGTATGATTAGGTTAGAAATTGTGCTTAGCAGTTTCCATAAGTAATTTTAATCTTTGTAGGGATTCCACGAGTCAGGTCATTCTGTTTCAGTAGTGAGGAAGTTAAATGTCAAAGTCCTAGGTGTCATGATTAGTAAAAGACGAAGTGTGAATTCATTTCACTGTCTGTGTGAATCAAGAGCCTCAAACTCCTCTTTTCGTTTCTTAGGCCTTTGAGTAAGAGAAAGGTGAGAGAGCTTGTTAGTATCTTGGATGATAAGGGAATAATAGAGAATCTGGACATTTTGAAATAATGAGCTGGACTATAATTTTAATGAGAGAAAAAATAATGAGTCCTATGTTTAAATAACATGATCATTGACTGTTCATCATTGCACTCAATCAGATCTCTATACAACATTAATTTGCTAATTAACATTTTATATTAAATATAAGTTATAGCTGTCTGGAAATTTATTATCAGTAAACCGATATGACTGTTTCAGTGTCTGATACAATAATCATAAGGTGCATGAGAGAAAACAATATATTTCAAACAAAAAAGGAAAAAGCATGTTATTTTTCTGTGATTGCAAACTCTTTTTATTTATTTCTTTGCATAACATTTTAAACAGTAAGCTTGGCTAAGTGTGATATGTCTAAGAGTGATCAGTATAGAAAAAAAATCAGTAATGTGCATGTGAAAAGGATTTCACTGGTTAAAGAAATTTCATAGTAAAATTTATTTTCATAATATCTAAATTCTACTATTTGGAAAAAAAGATTTTTAATTTATATGGTCTTGGGGTTTTTGAGCCAATAGCTTAAAATTAAGGGAAAGAGATAACAGTTTGGAATAATAGGAATTTCCAACCATCAGGTTTTCTAAACATAAAAAACAAAGCACACTGGGAAATAGTTTCCTTTCCTAGAGGTATTTAATCAGAAAATAGAGTATCCTAACAGAATCATTGATTTTGTACACAGATTTGAATCCTGGGTGTATACAAACTCTCTATTATGGTCCTGTAACAATTTCAGGATTTACCAATGAGCTATAAAGAACCCTCTAGAAATAGACAAATGACAAAGCAATGCAACTCCTCACCCTTGCACATTTTTTGGAAGCTTATTAATCCAACACTATGAAATTGAGAATTTTATTTGCTTCCAGCTCCTCAAATGGAATTTAAATTAAGTTTATTAATTAACATAAAAATGAATGAAGAGTTTGCAAAAGTATTTTGATAGTTGGTTATTTTGTGTTGCACTAACATTTTTTCAAATACTTTCTGTTATTTTAAAGTGCTCTTTATCCTTTGGAATGCTGCATATTTCACAATCAATTGCATCAACAATTTAAAAACATCTAAGGTGCCTAAGCCTAGTCTCTTTGTGTTCATTTGACATTTTCTAGAATCTAGATGACATTACAAAATCTGATTATTATCTTGATAATGCCACTATGTTAACGATTTATAATTAATAAAAGTAGCACCACTTTTATATCTGTATGAAAATGTTAATTCAGTGAATTTATTCAATTTTGACACTAACAAATTAGTTAAAATGAAAATTTAATTCCTCTATCTTTTTTTCATTGTTAGATAAAATTTGTTGGGTTCCTAAAAAATCTCATGTTGAAATGATCGACTCAAATCCTCCACTAAGCATAATTGAAATGACTCCTAGTAATGAATATTACCTCCTCTTGAACACAAAAAAGAAAAAAAAAAGTATGTTTCTGCTCAGTACAAAGTGTGTCTTTTCCTATGATTTTATGGTTACCTAGGCAATCTCAGGTACCAGGTAGGACTAGATGCCAGAATCCTCGTCAAGGTCAGCCATGTTGGGCTGAATAATCTGTCCTCAGTCAGCAGTTCACCATTGTCCTCCACTTTAATTAATACCAAGAAATGACATTTATAAAGATCATTTGACCTTGTGAGTTAGACTTTTTTTTTTTTTTTAATTCTGAGTTTGTAACACTCCCAACCTCCTGGCCCAAAATGAGTGTCAATAACAATAGGAAACTACCAGAAGCAGAAATAAACCAAGGGTGGAAAAATTTATCTTGCTTCCCTCTACACCAGAAAAAGGTAATGAATGCAGATTTTCAGATGCCAGATCTCCAAATGCGCAGCTGGACAGGCCAGCACCTTGTCTTATTTGAAAACCAAGGTCTACTTTAACACTGTGACCTTGTCACTGTCAGAACTTTAATTAGTATTGAACATAGCCTGGCAGTATCCTCCATATCTGTGAGGGTACATTAGTTCTATGATTCCTGTGTTCCAATGACTATGAATTAAAGGCAATATCAACTTCAAGGTTCTTTATTCTACTTTTGACTTTTTGAGATAGCCATTAGCTAGATTAATATTTTTTTCTTAAATGCTAGCTCCATCTTTTTCCTTCAAGTCATGGCTCTCACATAACAAGTCTTTTATATTGGCTTAAATCGTGAAAGAACTCTTCTTTTCCAAAGATATTTATGATTTGTCTAAGTCGAATTTAATTGATTCTTATAATGTGGTCCTTCCTGGCCTTCATTAGCACTACAGTACAACTCTGCTTCACTATTATGTTTTTGTGCCTTTAATGATGCTTTTAAGTTAGCAAAAATTCTTTTTGCCATGCATAGAGTACAGGACATAATGCATGAAATAAATTCAAAATTAATGTTACTAGAGAACTCCTGTATGGCCAAACAACACTTCACCCTCATCACAATGTTTATGGGAATGATTTGTAATGCTATATAAGATACAATTCTTAAGCAGCAGTCCAATAAAAAGGATATCATTTATGGATGCAGAAATGTCTTTGCTCTCAATAAAATATTTATTTATGTGAAGGCTGGGCCTTTCAGAACAATTGCAAAACAAAATTTGTACCTTGAGTAGTGTGTTAATATGGGGAGGGAGGCAAGCTACAGCTATTTTTCAAAACATACCCGAGACAACTAATAAGCTTTAGCAAAGCATCAATCTTTGTAGCTTCCAGACCTTTTCCATTGCCTTTCAATGAACTGACAGAATACTGACTTGGATCCTGTTGGGAGCCACAGCACCACTAGGTCACCCTGAGTGACGGACGTGAGGCCTGTAGGAAAGAGCAAAGCCTGAGCTAGATTACCCCTCCCATCGAGTGTGCTAAGATGGCGCTTATCTCCTGCTTGGTAAACAACCCGCCCTGTAAGATCTCCTGCTTCCTGCTTGGTAAACAACCCGCCCTGTAAGATCTCCTGCTTCACAACCCGCCCTGTAAGATAGTCTGCCTAGCATCAACTGAACCCTATAAAAGTGAGTGCCTCTCCCGCCAAGAAAAGAAGAAGAAGCAAAAGAAGCAGAAGAAGCACGCAAGGAGCTGCGGAGAGCGGACCGGTAGAGGCTTCGGGACAGACTGTAGGGAGAAGCACACAAGGAGCCGCGGAGAGCGGACCGGTAGAGGCTTCGGGACAGACTGTAGGGAGAAGCACGCAAGGAGCCGCGGGGAGCGGACCAACAGAGGCTTCGGCCGGGAGGATTCCCGGGGCAGGCTGTACGGAGAAGGAAAATAAAAGAAAAGGTTGTCCACTGCCAGACTTTGTTGTGTGTCCTTCCTGCCGGCTGGGAGTGACACCGACAGGATCCTTTATCGACACAAGTATCTCCTTTTCTAGCAGAAGGATTATTAGTATTTCTGAGCTGTATTTTGAAGAGTGCCTCTTTTTTGAGAGATTACTTTACTTCTCTACCAGAAGCTATTTTCCCCTTCTTCCTTCAAGCAGTGATGAAAAAGAATTTTAATTATTCTAGAAAGATCAAGCTTATAAAGGTATTCTGTTTCACTCAAAAAGAACCAATATTTTATTGAAAGGATAACTTCAAATAATTTCTTATGATGTAGTTTACTTCTTGCGTGTGTACCTAAGTACTTTGTAATTGTTAATCCTAAACAACTCAGGATGCAACCCATAGCTCGTGTTGTCTTTAGCACTATAAATCTCTTCGTTTCTCAGGCACAAGCAACACACAATAGGACCCCATTACTATCACCATTCACACGGAAATTTACTCTTGCCAAATTTCTTTGTAATAAGCATTGCACCTTTTTCCAAGGTGCAAGTTATCAGCAAATTAAATTCATTTGCTTATCTTTAAAACTGTGAAATTTATCCAGGCAGTAGAAACAAAGATAAATACAACATGATTACTGCTTTGAGTGTTGATTCTTCAAAAGGTGTGTCAAAATAATTCCATGATTCTTACACATTTAAACCTGTTACGAATTTTGAAAATCAGTCTGAGGTATGGTAAAATATATTTGATGGTCTGAATGTTTATAGGATAAAGGTTAAAAACATGAAACGGGAAATATAACTTCTCCAAGGGATTTTACTCATAAAGTTATTTCACATGAGAAATTTAGCCTAGTTTAGATTCTAGTGGCCCCTCATACATTTAAGACAATCAAAGCAAAGGAACAAAATATCGGCCTTTAAGATCCTATTTTAAAATTCCTTGGCTCCATGAATTGCTCAAATATGGATGTTTTGAGATGATTAGTACTTATGAACTTTCTTGGAGTGAAAAGTAAATGGCCACTATTTGTAAAGGTTAGATGGTGAGTTTCATATTAGCATAATCAGATTTTCTTTTTATATTGATTTCAATTTAAAAATGAAAGATCCAGAGAGAAAATCTATATTTATTTGCTTCATTACCACATATTTTTATCCAGTTATATAAAGTACATAAACACAATCAACTATTTTTATCTCCCTCTGAAAAGGCAACTGTTAGAAAAAAATATTTTTCTAGAAAAGAATGAATGAAAGTATTACACTGAAGTTATGTAATGCAAGTGTACACGTAGAAAATATAATTAATTAAATTTTAAAATGACATAAGTAATTGGAGTCAAATTATTTGATTAAAATATTGATATGTTTTCTTTTTATATATTCTTCAAGAAATGTATGACATATATAAAGTTTTATTTTTCTTTCTTTTTAATTTAATTGTAGAATTTATGTTTTCTCTTAATTGTTTCACAAATTTTTTTAGGGACAAATAGTACATGTTCCTTAAAAAGATGTTATATACATATTATTAAAAATTCCACATAAAAACTAATCTTTCCTGGCTGCGGAAACCATTCTAAATGTGACTTAACTGGAATTTCTTTCTCTTTATTCTCCTTGTAGAACTGTTCATGCTGTTACTTTGTAAACATAATTTGTTTTAGTTTTCAGTCATATTCTTATTTTCATTTTCACTCTGAACTTACTTTTACTTTAAAAGTTTGACTTTTGATTCAGAGATGTCCCTTAGGAATATAATGATAATTTGGTGTTTTCATTAGTATATTAAAAATTGATAGATTAACGTTCTTTCTAATATATAAAATGTGGGAAGTCCCATTATGAATGGAGGTTCCTCAAGCCTAAAACAGAAACACCATACCCTCAGTATGAAGATTCTAGGTCTTTTTCTTCCATATTTGCTTTTCTGTTTGTTTTTCCTTTGCAGTTTTGATTTTTTGACAGGCGGCCTTACCTGGATGCTGGCGGGATTCAATTCCCCACATCAAAATTACACCCTAGGGTGATGATTAGTTGAGTACATTAGCCCAGGCATTGTTAATCTAACTAAATATCATCATCCCTAAAAGCCTGAGATGCTGACTCAAATTCTAGAGCTATCATTTTCATAACTGCTTAATTGGAAGGGTTCATTTCCATTCTTGGAGCCTCTTACTTAGTATCTTTAAATAGGCGAAGAAGCATTTGCCAATATTAAGATACATAATGCAGTCACATCCACTAAGTTCTATGCCTGTACCCTAACACATTTACTACTTGATTTAAAACATTTAAACTCTTATCAGCTTCCTTTCTTAATCAGTGGCAATAATGTCAAACAGATTTTAGTAGATGATTCAATTTTAACACCTCTAGAGACCTGCCACTTTTAAATACAATAAAAACAGATACTTGAGTTTAAAAATAAAAATTGAAAGAAGTATGTAAAGCCAGACCTGAGGTAGGATTTTGAAGATTGTAGGGCGAAATCTGAAAATTTTACTTAGACATAAAAATTTTAATAAGAATTGTAAATGTTGATTTAATATTGGATTTGGCTTTTCACTGAGAACTACGATTTGCTTTATTATATCATCAGTGTAAAAAATACTGTTTCATAGATATGTAAGTATTAAACCAGAAAGCTAAAATGTATATTCAGATTCAGTAAATATTGTACAGATTCACAATGATTTCATATAGTATATATGCATATATGAAAACGTATATTTAAATATTGATTTTCTGGTGCTAGTACCAATTGATCTTAATGGTGAGCTAAATAATAAAGTCCATCATATAATATGTAAGTCAACCAGAAGCATGTTATTCACTGCATATCAGTAGTCAATAGAGCATGAGGCATGGATTAGTTATCCATTGCTATACAATAAATTATGAAAAATTCTTCAAAAAAGTTAACCATTTTACAGCTACAGTGGATTAAGAATCGTGTCAGGGCCTATCTGGGTTGTCCACTTCTGGGTTTCTCACAAGGTTGAAGTTAGGAGAGTTCTACCTCCAAGTTCACTCCTGTGATATTTGTCATCATGAATTTCCATTTCTCATAGTTTGTCAAAATTAGAATAACAATTTATGACTTCTGTCATTTCTTCTGAGCAGCTCATAACACAAGCAATTTGTTTCATCAGATTAAGCAAGATTATGGAAAAAAGAGAAAAAGCACGAGAAAGTAACAACTGAATAAAAGAAGTCAGTATTTTCTGCTCTGATCATGACGTCTGGCCTGCACTCAAAGGATTGCTCAAGCTTAGAATCATTTGGATTTTTTACAAGGCATTAGAATGCAAGGAGCGAATAAGTTTTTATTTCTCTTATCCTACAAGATATGAGAGTTTTGCACACTTGATTGACTTTTATTTATGTAAAATAGTAATATATCTATGTAATATAACAAACATCTGGTCATACTAGGTGAAGCAGGGAAACTAATACAATTGAGATAAATGAAGCATTAACACAGAGAAAAATTATTACATATGACAGAAAAATGCAATGATTCCTTAAGTTTTAAAAATTTCCAGCAAAAGACATGTTGCCACTAATATACCTTGAAATATTCCTCTAAATTCAAACACAACTGTTCCAAATTCTTACCATTTTCTGAAACAGTTCTAGAAGTCCTTTTACAAGTGTCCGTAGTTGAAATGTAGTGGCTCTTTGATATCCTGAAACAATTCACAGTGATTAAGGTACCAGCCATGGTTACACATTTTGATTTTGGGGAAGAACTAGAAGTCACACACTGCCAGATCCAGTAGTAAGTTAGATGAATGCACACTGCAATGCTTTTACAAGACTAACTTTTTCACTGGATGGCACTTAGCTGCAACATCACCTCCTGAAGTCACTCACAAGAAGAGACATTCAGAACGGTTTCAGAAACTGGCAAGAATAATAGGATAACTGTTATCAAATGGAGGATAATATTTTAAGGAGAACTAATGACAGTGTGACTTGTTACATAGTAAGTGTTTTATTTAAATATTCATAATCTACTCATCACAGACCATACCGATTACACAGAGAAATTAACTTTATATATTCTATCATTTTGTAATATGGTTTTTGACATCCATTCCAAATGCTTCAATCATTTGAGTATTTCGTCTATTATTCCTGTAGCAATCATTTGAGTATTTCCTCTATTATTCCTGTAGCAAGCTCACTTGTGGTAGCTATTGCATCACTGCATGAGAAATTCTTTGTAACAATAAGTTGAAATACTGGTACATTCAAATATTCAAATGCAGTAGCTACTTGTGGTAGCTATTAGTCTGATGAAACTGCTTGAGAAACATTTTGTAAGAATAAGTCGAAACACTGGTATATTGAAATTAAAATCACATAGAATGCAATGTACTTTACATACCGGGTCTCATATCAAAATTTCATTTTGATATTTTATCATTTGTGAAAAAAATTTGAGTTTTTATTAACCAAAACAATACTGTTAATGAGTCATTTATTATCACCTGTGATAGTGTATTTGAGATGGCATGGAACAGTTTTATTAATAAGGATTACATGTTATTGTCATATAGGTATATTCCCATATACATACTTGCAATGTATTTTTAAAACGCTCTTATGAAAACTCCATATTTTGAGTTTGTCAAGTAAAATACTTGACAAGTATTTATAAAGTTTTAACAAGTATAAATAAATGAAGCTTGTGAGAATAAGCAAAGCCACATATCCAAGTTTTTCAGCTAGTTAGCTGTAGACCTCAGGCTAGATTCAACTCATTCAAATTCCAGTTTAGTGCTTGTTTCTAAATTGGATATTTACAGTATTTCTTATTAACCGTGTAGTACAAATAAAAGACTACAAGGTATAGGGCATCTACTAATTTTTCTTCTTATGCTTTCCTTCATTAAGAATATGAATGAGCAAGATAAGGCAATATTACATTTAACAAATGTAGCACTTTTAAATCATGAATTTAAAATAAGTATAACATAACTACAAGTATATTCAATTCAGTAAAATAAATGGCAAAGTGATAAGAGATGAACAATTTTTAAAATGAATGACCTAGTTCAAATTTCTCTTTTCTGAGTATTAAAACATTGCATTTCACAGGGTATATTACACAGAATAGAGTCAATATTTCACTGAACATGTTCCCTTCATTACTAAATCTTGAACACTGACACTAGGACCATTATTGCTCTGGAAACAGTAATGGAATGACATTGTTAGGATTCTCTTTTAGCTCTCATCTTTCATGTTAAATTGTTGATCTAAATACACCTGTTCCAAGGGGCTGGGGGTTTAGCTTATTGGCATAAGCGCCTGCCTGGCCAGTTCAAGGTCGTGAGTTTGATCCCCAGTATAAAAAACAAAAACAAAAACAAAAAAAAACAACAACAACCCCCCAACCATGTTCCTTAATAAAATCAAGTTGAGAGATTTTGTATCTATGCAACTTTTGTCACACAATTCAAGCTTTTATTTTCAAGTACCTTCATAGGATAAGGAGTTCACTCAGAATTTAATGTTACAGTGTAATTTATGAATCTGTAAATAAGGGAAGTGATTTTTTAGTTTATGAGCCCCACAGATGACTAAGAAAGTACTTTGAGATCAAAACATTGTTTTCTCTTATCAATTGTTGTCATTCCTGTGAAAAATTATGTATTCTATTTACCTATGCAAGGTTAGAATTAATAATGTGAACAAGTTGCCAGCATCCATAGAAATAGCATTAATTTCATGATATTAATTGAGTTATTTTTGGTCTCTAAATACTGTATCTATTGTCTGCATTGAGTTGATAGCTATTGATGATGGAGAAAAAATTCATCCAAGCAAAGTCATCTATAGTTATAGAATAATTGTACTATTATTTGAAGTGACAAGCAGGTAATTTTACTCAGTAGTATTTAATAAAATTAGACCTCCAAATAGATTTGTTTGGAAGGGTGTTTACATGCTTTTTTTTTTCTTTAGATGGAGTAGCACTAAACTATACAACTACTTCAAGTAGTAATAAGTAGTATTATACTATAGTATATCCTGGATCACATCATGGAAGAAAAAAATGTTTCATATCATGCAGCTAGAAAAAGGAGCCAGACATGATAATTTTAAGTTCGTCATAACATCAAAAATACAGGAAACCATAATATCATTCAATACAAATGTCAATAATTAGAATCCAAAGAAAATTATCTCAGTGAATTATGTATTGGAAATCGGTGAACAAAAATAAAATTTTCCCTTTTTTATATTAGCAATCCATTTGCTCTTATAAGTAAACTAGATTAAATGTTAATACATGGAAATCATAGTATATAACTCACTACACATCTACAGAATTTCAGGTAAATACAAATAATCAAGTGAAGTGTAACAATATAACTCTAGCTTTAATATTAGCTTTTCCCTTCAATGTTGAATGTGAAAAGTATATGCTCTTCAGGTGACAGAACCTTTGTTACCACTGCTATTAATAAAATTCATACATTTATGCATCATTTGTTGCTATCTTCCTCGATCTGAGCAAAATCAAAAGTCACTCTGCAGGTAAATGTGGGGAGAGATCCATAGGCTAAAGAAGTGATGGACCCTCATTGCAGAGATGACCACCTTGGTGGAGCAACTCACGTGGAGCTGAACACTGCCAGCAACCACACTGATAAGCTGGGAAATATATCATCCCCCATGTGAGTAGCTGAAGAAAACTGCAATTCCAGGTGACACCACAATAAATTTGAGAGAAACCAGTTAGAAGATTTGATTGGATTCAAATCTTCTGAGCAGTAAAGACAGTGGAATAATATGTTTATTCTGGGGAGATTTGTTGGGTGTCAATGGATAAGGAACACAAATTACAATGTTAGTAATTTAATTACAATGTTATTGGCCATAAAGATGATAAGATAATTTTGTCATGTGAAAAAATAATTATAGAAGGAAACTACTGTATGTTTCATAAGGGTATTGGTTATCCATCACTATATATACCTATTCACCATGTATACCTACACAGTATTTTGATTTGATCACAGTGATGTACCATATTAATTGTGATTTTTTGATACGCATCATAGTTCAAAGTCCTTTTTATTATTTCAGAGTTACTTTCATCAATGTGAATACTATACTGTTTGTTAAAATGCAGTTCTCCATGTCCATTTGCAAAAATTTTGTCCATATTATAGTTCACTGAAATTTTCATTATTTTAAAATGTTATTTTGGAAAGCAGAATGCTATTATTTTCTGAATTTAAATTTAGTATTTATTAAAAAGTTTTAGGTGTGTCACTTAACCAAGTTTGGAGGAATTCCTGCCATAATACATTAAAGATATCATTTCACATTGCATATATAGAATAAAGGGCCAGAGACACCAAAAATGCATTATAGTTCTCTAAAACATAATATCAACTCACAAACAAGCATAATTTAAACAATGTAGAAATTTATAAATTGTAGTATATAAACTATATTTTATGCAGTATAAAATACTTGAGCCACTTTACTGATTATCTGTAATACTCTTTTTCTTTTTCTTATCGGTACTCACAACCGTGCACTTGCAAGGCAGGTGCTTATACCGCTGAGCTACATCTCCAGCACCTGATTATCTGCAGTACTTTGAAAAAGTATATTTTACATCATTTATACTCATAAAAATAAAATGGATAATAATCAACAATTGCATCTATAATTTATAGAATAGGCAAACAGAACATGATATATATCAGTTTTATACTCCTATAGAATTTGTCTATGATGGAGGTGACTATGAATTGTGATATGTCATCTTGTTGGGATAACAAAGGACAAGTAGATTGTTAAAGCAATCTGAACACTAGCCCCAAGCCCCATATCTGGAGACCAACTTTGTCTCTCACCCTGAACTATTGCTAATGCAGGCTTTATAGGTTTACCTGGCACAGATCTGGGTTCTGACTCTGACACTACCACAGTACTTTGTGGTACCAAAGGAACTTTATTATTTGTGTTTGTGAGATGTTTCTAATGTAGACCAGTAAACATAGATGTGGTCAGCACCAACCAAAAGATTTGTAGCCTGGATGAATAAAGAAGGGTAAGCAGGAGGAACTGTGCACTGAGGAGCCCTTGTTTGCTGAAGCAGATGCATCTTTTGCTGTTATCACCTCGAGACACTTGGCTTCATTTCTTCACTTTTCTAATGAAGGCTTTCTAATGAAGCTTGGGCAGGCCATTGTATATTTGACCGTTTTTTTTCTGTTGATTATGATTGCATTTCATACGGGGAGTTAGTTTCTATATCCTTGGATTGAACAGCTACTCTATCTTCTGGTTCTTCATGATGCACAAAGCAATGTTAGACTATATATTTCAGCTTCTATAATAAATTCTCTTACATAATTATGCTTCTATTTTCTATAAATTCTGTCCTCTAAAAAACCTTAAGCAATGCAGTAAATAGAATAATACTTCTGAGCTAAAATCCTTTTCTTGTCTCACTAATCCCAGTATTGTTCACTGACAATGTAGAGTTTTAATACCATTTCATCCTTTCTTGGACACCATTGCAGACATGCTGATAGCACAAATTTAAACCCTGCCAAATTCTTATTCTCATATTTTTACTTTCTATAACCTTTTTAATGTGATTTCTGGGAAGTCAGTTTTTGCCTCAAAGTGAATTCTACTTTTCCAGCATCACTATCACTGAGTTAATATTACTGTGACAGCTTTCTAAAAACATATTAACACATTTGAACATGTAAAAATTGTTAATTAAGGTATAATATTTGTTTATATTCTAATAGATTAAAATGAGTCTGAGAATTTAACTAGCTTGTTCGATGACACCTTTCTGGCTAAACTGTTAGGAGTTGATAAAAAATGTGGATTTTGTGAATTCAGGCCCAGTTTTGAGACATTATTATGTTTACATCAGTTGTGGTTCTCGGTTCTGAATCTCTGTTAAGTTCTCTTGTTGTGTTCATTTTACCTACTAGGACTTCTTAGTGATTTTCCACACCAAATTATCAAAAACTTGAAATCTTTCTAAATCACTCTTGTTCTTTACTCAAACAGACCATCTGAAATACAATTAGTTACTTGCAACAGTTGATGTCAAGAGGACTATATAAATGATTTACAAAATATCTCATTATAGGAGCACATATGACTTCCCATCTGTGATCTCATAGACTTTACAGAGGGACATAGTATAAATACACCCACATAGATGATGAAAGTCTAACAGATTTCAGTGATTATTGGTTGCTATGTCTGTGTGCAAGGCGATTCGCATCATGTTATACATCACGAAGTCATGCTTTGTCCACTGTACAAGATATTCCATTGGTAGCTCATGAAATTGTGATTTCACATCACAATAGATTTTTAAAATGTTGTCACAGAATAGAATATGATGAAATTTACAAAAGAATAACATATCTAGTTAGTGGACAATGTACTCATAAAGTTTTATTGTCACTTGATTGGTTTAGGTGTTGGGTAGAAGCTTGGAATGCACACTTAAGGGTCTGTCTATGGAGGCAGTGATCCTGGGGTATTAGATGTGGTCTCTGGTACACGCTCTGATGTTGCTCTGCTTCTTCACCATCATGGAATAAGAGGCTTTATTCTGCTTTGCCCTTCTATCATGATATTACTTCCTTGGAGCTAGCAAACCAAGGACTGGATCCTTTAAAAATATGAATCAACGAAGTCTCTTTCCCTGAAGTTGTGAGTACTGGATAATTTGGCTAAGTTTACTAATATAGAAAATTGTTCCTGGAGTATCAGTTATTCTTGTGCCTATTTCTGACATTTGGAAATGGTTTGCAAAATTAAAGAGGTTTAGAGATGCAGGGTACAGAAGCTTGAAATTGCTGGAAACTGAATTTAGTGGGTGATTCTGGTAAGATTTCAGAGATTAAAAGCATAGACCTGCTTATATTAATAGTAGGCCAGGAAGTTTTAGTTGAAAACAAGGACAAATACTAGAAACAATGTTTCTTACAGGCTGGGATAAAGTTGAACTATTATTGCCAATGTCCTGAGACTTTACAGGAGACTGAGATTAAGGATGGTGGAACAGCTGACTGACTGAGTAAATTTCAAGGCTGTTCAATGTTCCAACTCTGACATGAATACTATGTGCTGCATTTTGACAGATTTATGGTGACAATTCATGGCAAAAGAAGAATAGAAAAATGGAAAAAACAAATTTTAGCTGAAAATTGCAATGTAAAAAATGTGCTCAAAAGAGCAATGGCTATTGAAGAAATTAGAGTCATTAAAAAATAAATGACATAGGGTCTGGGGATTTGGCTCAGTGGCATAAGCGCCTGCATTGCAAACAGGCAGTTGTGAGTTCGATCCCCGGTACCGATAATAAAGAAAAAGTCAAAATAAATAAATAAATGAAATACTTTGAAGAGGGAAAAGAAGATGGCCTTTAGATATCTCAGAAAATGGTAAGACTTCACCTATTGCAAACTGAAAGTTACAAAAATGTAAAACTTTCATTGGAAAAGAGAGATCCCGGATTCCCGATTGAGAGGGGCCATTTAAACAGCTGGTGCCCTGGAATTTATTTTACTCTGCTCATTCATCTAGGCACTCAGAGGCCACTATTTCCATGATTCAAAGGGTCCTGCTACAGCTTACACTGGTAGCAGACCTTGGCATCTCCCAGGCGATGCTGATTGTTCAGTTGTGAAGAATTCAAGAGCTGTAGCTTCTATCCATATTTCAATGAAAGGCCTTGGAGACCATTAAAAGTGTTTATGAGACTGGTGTGTGACTCTGGGAATGAATCAAAGTATGGTGACAAGTAAGTTGGAATTACCAGAATTACAAGACATATGCTGTGGAAGGCTATAGGCAACCAGAATTTGCTGTCTAAAGGCATTGTTGTGTTCCAACTGGGAAAGCCCTAGAGGCTGTAATGCCAAAGCTCTTTGGAACTCATATTTTGCTACCATATGCCCTGGATGGAGCTACAAGACTTAATATCATCCCTGCTGGGTTTCTGTCTCTCATTAATCTGAGTGTTTTCTATCTATATTCTTCCCTTTTAGAATGTGAAACAAAAGACTGAAGTGCTTTGCATTCCATCTACTCTATTTATTGCACTTTGTGATTATATATGGTAAATAAATGGTAGTTTATTTTTGATTGTTACAAAGCTTCACAGCTGGGATTGGCTTTGAATGTCAAATGAAACTTTGTGAGTTTGAACAATGTGGGAACCATTGAGATTTGGTGAATGGGATTATTTTGTATTTTATTACAAGCAAGACAGTTGTAGAATGTTGGGTGAAAGTACTTAAATTGTATTTGTTTGAAAATTAGTTATGATTTAAGGGAATGTATTTGTATGTGGATTTGACAAAGTTTGGGATACAATGGTTAAGTTTTATTGTCAATTTAATTGGTGTGGATGCCATCTAGGAGATGACTATCATGGTTTATGTCAGTGGTCCCCAAGTCTCACACATAATGCATTTGTGATCGGTTCACTGTCTAGCACTTGGATTGGTGCTCCACCTAGGGGTGGAGCCAGGTTATGATGGAATGATGGGTCTCTCTCTTGCCAGGTTCCACTTTGCTGTTTGAGGCTGCCATGAACTGTGACCTTGCCATGCCACGCTGCCTTGGAGCCAACTGAGTATGGACTGAAACCTCCAAGAACTGTAAGAAATAAACCTTTCCCTCCCTAACTTTGGGCATCAGGCATTTTGTCTCAACAAGAGGTAAAAAGTAACTAAGACAATGACCAAGCATACTTCATTCTCTTGATTAGTCATTTCGGTCTAAGTTTTGGTATTATTGATGGCCTAAGCTCCATCCTTGCTGGTTCTATTTCCTTGTTGTTCTTCCTGAGTGTCACAGGACTAAGCAGATTTGTTTTTATCATGCCCTTCCACCATGAATTTTGTCTTGGAGAAAATCTACTACACACTTAATCCTTGAGGCTATGAAATAAATGAATCTGTGTTCATCTTTTACATATTTCTTTTAAATCATGTATGTATCTTATGAACATGTGTGCTAATGAGTGAATGCTTCTTAGTAAGGTAAAATACATTTTATTTTTTTAATTTATGTTTTCACATAAGTCAAATATTTCAAACATTGCAAATTAAGTCTTTGCCATGATTCCTACCCAATATGCGTAATTATTATATAACAAAATCAATATATAGTAAAAAAACCTAAATTTAAACACTAATGCTATTTTATCACTTAGGGGGAATATTTATATTGTATTTTGCCAGGTACTATTCTATAGATCATAAATAGATTTTTAAGGATGAACCTGTGAAATGATAGTTATTGCCATAATAAAGAAGTTTAACTCCAATTCTTCATTTGCATGCTTGCTTCCAATATAAAAACACAGTGAAGGACCAACTTTCATACCAAAAAAGAGGTGATTCCAGTTTATTCCATTTCCTCCACAAAATCTGTCCAGTGATTCCCAACATAAATGAAGTCCCTTAGTGAAAAAGTAGTAGGGATCACCACTACTGCAACAGGGGCAATTTGAGGCTTATGTCTTCCAAAACTTTTCAGTTTCCATGGTGCATGTGAAGCTATGTTGCTCTGTAAGTTGTGCCAGTCAAAGAAAATTGGTCAGGGGAAGGATTCTTGAAGCCTGGAGAAGTAAAGCACCTCTATCCTTTTACAAAATGTAGGTGTTGAAAGCCCATTTAAAGAGCTAAATCTTTAAGGACTCTGGAAAAACTATCCTCTAGGAATGTTACAGTTTTGCTTTGCATGTCCCCTCAACATCTCAGGTGTTTGAAAGGTGATTGAATCATGAAAGAAAAATATTCATCAGTAGATTAGCACATTGATGAGATCATAGTTGACTTTGTTGTCCAGATTTGGAGACAGGCTGAAAGAGTCATTCCTTGAGGACGGGGCCTGGAAAGGTGAATTTTTCTCCCCAGCTTCTCCCTTCTTCATTGCTTCCTGCCTCCTATAAAACAGACCCTGCTGTGCCACTGTACCATAAATTTCTTCCTTGGACCAGACTATATTGTAGTGAACTCAATGGAGACTGTGAACCCAGTAAACCTACTTAAGTTGCAAGCATTTTGTCCCCATGACAGGAAAGTTATTAATACTGAAATTTGCAATTTTGAATACAATCTTTGCTAATGATACACCCATCTATATGGCTCAGGAACTTTTGGAACTGTTTGAGCAGAAGTTTGGAAATGTCTGCAAATAGAGTCTAGAGAAGGCAAAGAAGGTGGTGAGCAATGCTTGATAACCAATATTGATAATAACTCAGAACTCAGAACACCAGAATGCTTATATTAATCAAGTAACCTCCAGACTCTGTAAGTTTCTGGGCCTTGGGATTTTATTAGTTCTTGGATTAGAGGACATGTGTCTTATTCACTGACAGACACTTGTCACTATTTTGATCATGTCTTGAGATTTTGTGGACGATGTGAAGTTTGGAAAGAAAAAAAATGTCTACAAAGTTAGGGAAGAGAAGAGGCCAATTATTTAAAAGATTAGCACTAAATAGAAAAGTAGCTTTCAGTAGGACAGTAAAAGAGGAACATATAGGCTTAAAAACATCTCAGAAATTAGCAAAATTCGACATCACTGGCTCAAATTTGTAAAATTATAAATTTTATTGATAAAGAAAATATCTGGATGCTATATTCAAGAAGGGACACATAAAGCATTATTTTTCTTGGACTCATGTAAGTACACTTAGCCATCCAGAAGCAACTGCAGCCAACGTACAAATGGGATAGACTACTGCTTGTGGTGACAAAAAAAAAAAAAAAACCTGGTGTCCTTCGTGTGATGCTGATTTTCAGTCATGCAGAATGCAAGGCTTAGATGTGACAGTGGTTCCACAAAATTTCAGAAGACCAGGGAGACCAGGCAAGAATGTGTGACAGTAACATGGGTATTGTGCAGAGTCATCCCAAAAGAGAGCCCACGTAGGCTGCAACCAGCAAAGACATAGAGATGGAGCTACCATAGTCCTTTGGAAATCATCTCTCACCACTTTGTGCCCCAATAACCTGATCTGTATCTACAGGACTTAATGTTTATGTGGCATGGTCTCTTTCTTGATTTGTTCTGCTTCCTTTTTATCGACCTTTTCCTTATGGAATGGGAATGTTTACTTTGTACCATTGTATGTTGAAGGTATTTCCTTTTTTAAATATTTTATAAGGACTCACAGTTAAAAGTTTTTTTTTTTTTGAGTCTCAAAGTAAGTTTAGATTTGAACTTTTCAAAGTTGTAGAACTATTAAGACTCAGTCTATTAAAAAGAATGTTATGTTTTAGGTTTAGAGCATCCCTCCAAAATCTCATGTGTATCAATGTGGATTAGATCATAGCGCACTATGCCGATAAAGTGATGAGCTCATAGATGATTGTACTGTGGGAGTTAGAACCAGGTGGGATGAGGCTGATCACTGAAGGCAGGACCAAGAAGGGCATGTTTGTGTCCCTTCCTGCTCACCTCTCTGCTTCCTGGGTTCCATAGGATGAATAGCTCTCCTCTGTTATTCCCTTCCACTAGGCTTTTGTGCCTTGGAGTCACATAATATGGGACTGAACCCAATGGAAATTTTGTGCCAAAAGTCCACTCCTCCTTTAAACTGAGAGTTTTAGGCATTTTGTCATACATATAGGAAAGTTACTAAGTGCCAATTGTACTTAACAAGTGAGTTGAAATTTCACATTGCTAATGTTCTCTTGAAGTAGAGTAGATATTTAATCCTAGTTTTCTTGCTAGAAAATAATCTTATTTAACTTACATTATGGTCGTCATAGAAATGTTGAATGAGAGATAATATGTTGTATTCCTTTTCTGCAGTACGCATTGATGTAGAATTCTTCACCTGGAAGATTATGTACCAGTTATGCTTTCTTAGTAGCAGTGTTTTTCAAGTGAGATTGCTGAATCAGTCTCCTAGGTGTGCAAATTTTTGAGAGTCTTTACCTCGTGATTTTGCTATGTGCTTATAATTAATAAGCATTAGTTTCTGCTAACACAGGATGTCAGGCATTACAAATAAATGACTTTCTTCTTCTGTTACGTTCACCTAGGGCCTTATCAGTGATGCTTGATTATGAAAACTATATAATATGATTCTAGGGAATGAAATTAGAATAAATTGGAACAATTAATCTCTGTCATTCAACTTAGCCAATATATGAGTCTTGTTCTTGTTCCTTATAAGAAAATGTATTTCATATTTAAATAAAACATTGACAAACTAAAACACTTTTTAAACAACAGATAAACAAGAAGACACAAGAGAATGAGTTAGAGGGAGAGAAAGACAGAGACAGAGAGAGATAATTTGGAAGATAATGATCAAGATAGCCTTAGAACAGGAAGAAAATGCAATTTATATTTTAGTCACTACCATTCATTACTCATCGAGATAATAATTTTCATATATTTACTTTCAAGGTTCAGCAGAATCTGTTTTATTCACCATGAAATGATTTCTTTCAAGTTACTGACAAAGAAACATTCTAGTTTGATTACTTTGGGATATAGGAAACATTCATTTTTCCCAACTCTCTGATTTTTTTCTGAATATTATAGACTTGGATTACAACCATTTTTAGTTTTCCTATTTCCAGAGTGAAGAAAATCATTGTTATATGGCTACTATATTTGCTGAACTTAAAATTATACTAGATTTTGACCATGCTATTACTGCAGTAATAAGTCCACATTATATAGCTTAAATGTGATCAGATTTTCCATTGCACAATTTAAAACAGAAATGTGTCAAGTTAGAATTTGGATTGTACAATTTATGTGCTGCTTCTTGCAGAGGAGTACTTTGAGTAAATCAGTTCTCCTTCCTGTGGGAGATTTTAAGAACATTATATCAAAAGTATAGAAATTTGCTTCACATTTTTACAACTTTTTCTAAATAGCTTGAATATAACCCCTTTGCATGCATTCTGCCAAGCTGCTGATTTTCTTTACTGTAGAGAGGGTATACAATTCTGTGTTGCTATGGATTGAATACGGTGTGCTCCCACCAAAACATTTCTTCTTAAGGTTTGGCTCCTAATGTATCAGTGAGAGAGATGGCACCTTTAAGCTGTAAGTAGGATACAAAGACTTTTTAAAAAAAATTTAGGATGAGTTAGTTTCTTGTATGAAATAGTCACCAGAAGCACAAGTGTGATTTATTATAAAGTTAGTCACCAGTCACTCTGTCTCATGCCTGTGTGCGCTCAAGTACACACCTAATTCTTTTCTGATTTTCTACCATGAGTTTTCACACCTTTAATCCTTCAGCAGAAATTAAATAAGACACCAATGCTATGCCCTTGGACCTTCAAAATTTTGAGCCAAATAAATCCCTTGTGTTTATAAATTTCATAGACTCAGATATTTTGTTATAGCAGCAGAAAATGAACTATGTTATGTTGTTTAGGTTTTCACTTCAGAGACTTATAGGAAATTAATTTCAGATCATCTTATTTAGTCAACTGATAGATGACTAGATTTGACAAGGTGAATGCAGAATAGTAAAACTGGCAAAATCATTGTTAGGAATATATAAAGTCTTAGAATCTGCAAGTTTAATTGGTATGAGAAAATAAGGAAGCAACAATTGAGTGGGTTAAGAGTTATAGTTAGCCTTACCGTATTTGTCATTGGCACTTTTCACCCAGTGTTATGCTGAATGTACTGTCTATGCGTTCTCATTTAGATTGCAACAACTGGAGTTATATATGATGCCATTTTTATAAAGATAGCATATGAAAT
Source organism: Cavia porcellus (assembly GCF_034190915.1). Classification (NCBI taxonomy): domain Eukaryota; kingdom Metazoa; phylum Chordata; class Mammalia; order Rodentia; family Caviidae; genus Cavia; species Cavia porcellus. The sequence continues at coordinate 35,102,043 of NW_026947501.1, forward strand.
GCTGAGAGATAAAGAAATTTACACAAAATCCTGCAGCTATTAAGTAGTAAATTCAGGGACTTCCTTTTTCCTTTTGTTTATTCTAAAACATCTTTACCTTAAACTGTGCAAAACAGAACTAAAAGACAGTAGCTGACGGCGTTCACATGTGAGCTATGCACATTTATCAGTAACATAATATACAAATGTGAGATACCTGTAGTGGACCAATATGATTTAAATATTTATATTTAATATTCAAAGTTAGATTTTTCAAGAATTTATTAACATTCTCCTAGTCAGCCATGAAACTTACTTTAATCCAAAGCCTGAAAAACACATGCAGCTGATAGATTAGTCTTTAATGCAGTTTATGAATATTTGTTCTCACAAACTGCATATTTTATCAAGGTTTTATATTTCCAAGTCCATTAATTCCAGATATACTAGTTGTTATATTTGCATAATGATGGGTTCTCCCTGTTTGAAGCTCTGCCAGGCTCAGCATGGCACCTGCCCAACATGGCAACAGACCCTAGAGCAAAAACCAGTGCGGACTTCCGTGTTTTTCTTCCAAGCTGAAACTGAACTTCCTGCTTTTCTCTCATTCGCCAACACGCCCCAATCAGCTGTCAATCCGTCGTTCTGCCCACCCCTTCATACTCCACCCCTTTCCAAACAAATAAAGTCCCACTGCATGTTTGTCTGCCGCAGGCAGATCTTAAACTCTTCTGCAGCCCTCCCATTCCCACAATAAAGGATTTTTTTTTTCCCTTTCTTCAGCTCTTGCTTCTCTACCGGGCCAAGGAAAAGCCTAACAAAATATAATTAAGTATTGCATCAATATTAATGTCATAGAAAAGACTGTTTCCATAAAAATCAGTTGATGTTTTGAAATAGAAAGGAACTCACAAAAATTGCATCGATTAAGGGGCAGCTGGAAAGCTGGAATTGCCTGAGGGATGTAATACACACAAATAGAAGATTGTTTCATTAGGGTATCTTTTTAAACACGCGATATCTGTCCTCTTTTTGAACAATTTACTGGTAGAATTCTATATAATTCTTATTTGCAAGAGGTTCATATACAAATAAAAATAAAAATATCAAAAAGGAAATTCTAAAAGTTTTATTTATTGTGCCACACTTAAAAAAATAGAAGATGATGGAGACTTCTGACTGGTAGAAATTCCCTCAAAACTTGACCTTAAATTCAAAAAATAAGTCAATGATTATACAACTGTTTGTTTTGCATGTATGTACATGTATTGTGCATGTGTATGCACATGTGTATTGTTTGAAGTTTTTATAAAAGCCTTCTAGTAAATGTAGTTTAAACAAATTGTGTCATGATTTTTGATATTCATTGATCATCACATTTTCTTAGTGTTTTGTTTTTTATTCTATTCGCTAGTTACTGTTTCAAAACTGTTTTAATAGCTCCTTTTCAAATGAAAACACTTTTCAAAGCATCTTCCCAGGCTTCCATTTATCCAATTTCAGAATATACCGGGATTTCAGTTATCTTACTTTTATGCTCTAACTTCACAATCCACAGTTTTATAAGCCAAATTTTGTCTCTTCCCCAGTTACATCTTCTAGATGCCACCATATCATCTATTTCTGTCTACAAGGCATCTTCATCCCGGTTCTTCTTTGTTTTACTTCCTTTCTCAGTCCTTGACATTGATAGATAATTGAATTGTTACAATGTTGGAGACCACAAATTCACAATGGCTAATTTTGCATAGTTCATGAAGGGACAAATGGATGCTTGGGAGTATCAGTATTACCCATTTGAGATTTACCATCAACTATTTAGGAATGAGTCATCCTATCTCACCAATTAAGACTAAAACTAAAACCACTAAATTCATGTAACACTTCAGGTAAGGTCCTTCAATACATACGATCAGCTCCACCTTCTTGAGTCAACCCAAGATCATCCTTGCTCATTACGTCATAGACCTCTGAGTTTTCTGCCAATTTTGAATCTTTCTCTAGCCCCACCTCTCACTTCATACACCCAATAAATAGTGGCTGTCTTCGAGTGTCTCTCTTTTGGTCCATCTAGAGGCATCAACTTCCCAGTAATTTATCATGTATCACTAAATTTGCCTCTCTCTCTCTCTCTCTCTCTCTCTCTCTCTCTCTCTCTCTCTCTCTCGTGTTATATAACCTTGCTAGGTTCATGATGCAGGCAGTCATGGATTATGGCCTGGTCCCTGATGCTGAGAAATGTTATTCCTCTATGAAACTTTCTTGGAACCTTGTCAAACTACTAATTTGTACTGAAAGTTCTTGCACTTCATACCTGACATTGGACCCTTTCATTCACTGATTCTCCTGATCCATGCTGCTGTTTAATATCATCTTTGTGATTTTCATTTCATAATCTTTGCTAACAGACAGCAGGTCTTCACATCAGTATTTCTCAGAGTCTGAACTCCCTCCTCCCGACACCTCAGCTGTGGAGATGCTGCTTGTCATGCCAGGGAAGGGGAGCTTCCCTTCCACGTTCACCTCTGACTTTCTAGGCAGGATCTAGGCTTCTCGTGTCTTCCCTACAGAAATCTCTACTACAGGCATTATGGATTCCTGTACATGGACAAATGCGTTTTAATTTACACTTTTATCACTTACTCTTTATATGAGTTGACTATAAAGTAGCATCATTTTCTGAATAATTGAAAATAAATCGATATTTAAATATCTTCATCTTTTCTGGAGCCAGCCCAACCAATGATTTCAGCCAGTTTTATAAGCACAGGACACTGGCTCTGCTTACCTTAAGCAGACATTGCATCCCCTCTGGGCTCACCAGTGCAAGGCCTGCATTTGGGATTTATGCAAACATAAAATAAATAAATGTTCATCAGATTTTTGCAAGTGAACTTTAACTCAAATATTCTGCCAAAGAAATGTAAAATTGAACCATTCCAGATAAGACTTTTGCAATTGCACAGTTTTGAGTTATTAGTTATTTATCATTGTATGTATAATGTAGATTTACGCTTATTTTTATACTTTGAATAAAATTGAAATTTTTGATTATTTTTACATACTCCATATCCACTCATTTTTCAACAAATGTTTTTGAGTATTAGCTCAAGAATTATAGTCAGCATTTATAACCACAATGTTTGTGTCCTAATGACCTTGACATGATTTATTGTTTTATATATAGTTTATGTGTAGCTCACTTTTCCACATATAGAAAGAGAAATGAGAATCACATAATTTCAGCGATTGTTTCAATATCAAATAAGTTGTGTGCTAAGCACAAATATAAAATATCAAGGTTTCTATATGCATTAATGTTTATTAATATTAGCACATGAAAAGTAGAATACAGAGTATTAGCAAATCTAGAGTTATTTTAATTTTTTTCTTATTTTCAAGTATATATGTGCATACACACAGTTAAGTAACATGAACATGATACAAGAGGATATAAGATATTACCTGTACAGCTTAGAAAGTGTCAAATAAGGCCCCTTGGGAGTCATGTCATGTAGTTTACGTTGTGTTATGACATGGAGCCAAACATAAACAAGTCTTTGTGTATTTCAAGCAAAAGGAAGAACAACAGAAAGGACATTGGGATTGAAATAGTTTCTCTTCATTTAAAAAAGATAGATAGATAGATAGATAGATAGATAGATAGCAAATCTGTGAAGTTGAAGGGAAGTAGAAATAGTCAGAATAAAGAATATTGCTACTTAATGGAATGAACATAAATCCATCACGGAAATTAAACCATCACAATCATTTTGCTGTGCGAATAAATAAATTTCATGCTACAAGAAAGAAAACAATGCTATATTTATCTCAATTTATCTGGGGGTAAGTCATATTTAAGTATTGACTGTTTTGGATAACTCTTTTGCTTCTTCATGTCTGTGTTCTTCTTGAGAATTCTTTTTTTTTTTTTTTTTTTTTTTTTTTTTTTTTTTTTTGTACCAGGAATACAACCTTGTGCTTGCTAGGCAGGTGCTAACACCGCTGAGCTAAATCCCTGGCCCCTTGAAAATTCTTCAATGAATCAAGATGGTTAGTATCTCTCCTTGGAACACGCCTCTGAGTGGTTTTCAGGAAGAAAGATTATTTGTTTCCTCCACATGTTTCCACCCCAAATCTTTGAACCCAGATTATTTAATGACCTTAAAACTGGAAGCCTCAGGCCAAAAAAAAAAAAAATATTTGCTAATTGCAAATACCAATTATAACTTTTAACAAAATACTGATGTCATTATTCCTGACTTACATACCAAAAGATTACACACCCTAGGTCCTTGCTTATTCCATGTTCAGGAGGGAAGAAAAATTGCATAATGCTTTTTACACTCAATGTATAGATATAAGTCTCCTATGACCCATAGAATGGCTGTACTAACAGTACCTGCCTGTCAAGAATCAGGTATGAATTTGATTCCTGGTACAAAAAAAGAAAAAAAAAAATTACTGTTCTTTAGTACTAGGATAAATGTTTTAGAAAACATTCAGAGTGTCTGACAGAGTAGGCATGTACAAATTTTATCATCTGTCAGATAACAGACGCATTGCTATGCATGGAAAGTTTAAGAAATAAATGTGATCTTATGATGCAAGTAAGCAAACAACATTAAATGATAGCCTCATAAGTATGTTGTGACGAATGGCTTTTGAAAACTGTCATGATTTTCTGATACCTTTGTTAAAAGTACTGAATGTTAAGGCAATTTTTGTATTGTTTTTTTTGAAAAATATGCCATAAATGCTTTAAAACAAAATTTATTATAACAAAAATGTATACAATGTATACTAGCTTTGCATGGGTGATTCAGTTTAACACACATTTAAGGCTGCACTATAGGAAAAATATCATAGATTATAAACAGATGAGTTTTAAATGCCTGCTTTCCTTGGAAACTGTATAACATTATAAAGAAGATCATAACACCTCATCTTTTATTGGTAAAGTGAGTTATTGAGACTCTATCTGTGTTGCATAACTGAGTTCATTTGAGGCATTTATTTTTCCTAAATATATAGACCTATATAATACTGAGGAGGGAAATTGACTTCTAGTATACAAATTCATAAGTGCAATTAACTCACATACCAGGAAGAGAGTTTTGTGTTATAAAACCTACAAGATACATTTTTGCTGAGTTAACTCCTACCCCCATAATTCTATCATGAAGCCCCGTCTTACACTAGTGAGGAAGTAAATGTGGAAGTAAATTTAAGCAATTGAATCTTCTTCACATGAAATCTGGATCACAGTAAAATGAAGACACCACCAGTCAAGTGTGGTAGGCACATCCACAATCCCAGCTACTAGTAGTGATGAGGCAGGACGATCACACTGACATTTTTTATCTTTTCAGTCCATCTTTTCTTGTTTTAAATTAAGTTTATTGTACAATATAGACATACCTCATGATTACATTCATTGTAAGGAATTTACCTGTACTTTATCTTTCTTGATTCCTATTTTCCCCCATTCTCCTCCCCTCCCTTCAACATCTCTAATTCATTCTTGTAAGTACGTCCTCACCAGGCTGTTCCTAGTGTAAGACTGTATCTGTGTCAAGCACACTTAAATCAGTTTCTAACACTGTTTGCTAGCTTTTGTGTGGCTAAGGATCTTCCCCTCCTGGTGTAAGGTAGACTCACAGCATTATCTCTGGATTGGAAGAATTCTGTGAGATCTCTGATTTAGAGCATGGATCAATTGACAGATCCTTAAAGAAATGTGTTTTCAGAAGCATAGAAAACACCATAAGACCTCACATTCCATGGCGAGAAATGGTAGAATGATTAAATTACTCTCTGGCCAAATTTCCACTTGTTTATGCTTATACATACTTGTTACAAGCAAGAGAAATTCAAAGGCTACTCAAGCACAGTAGTCGTGATCCAGAGCAGAAGATTAATGCACCCTTAAATTATCTCCTCATACTGAGTGCAGTAATAGAATTGAAAGAATACATGTATATGACTATTTTGAAGCAACTGTCTTTTGTTTTTTAAACTATCTTTTCATAGTTTAACAATTGAGATAACCAAAAGCTAAACTCCACACACGTTCCTTCATAATAATGTCAGTTGTATTCCCAGCTTTCTCTGTCTCATATTGTGAAGAGAAATTAACAAAATATAATACAAAGAAAAAAAGGGTACAGAGTGGAAAGCCGACATAGTTTCTTTCTGAAAGAAAGTTAAAAAATTCTGATGTTTAAAAATTCTGTTGGTCTGATGTTGTCCCATTAGAAACTGATTTTCTGTTGAAGACAGTGCAGGTTCATTCTTTGGAGAATGGTCTTGTAGTAGGTGCTTTCACTTCCCTATAACTTATTACTCTGTTTATGAATTTGCTTGTATCTTAATTTATTCAAATCTGTCAAATGTAGAATGTAACTAAAAAAGAAGGAAAGCTTAACTTTAAAAAATATTGCAGTTCGTTAAATCGTGGGAATGTATATATATATATATATATATATATATATATATATATATGGAATTAGCTTTATGAAGTTTGCTAAAAGAAAGCAGAGTATTTTTTTACTTTTTTGTATAGTTTGATTTGGAAGGTGTATTTATGTTTGTGCTAGAGCTCATTTTTAATGTATTTGTTCAAATTTGTCGATAAGGTTCTATCAGTGAGCAGGGTAAAGACTACAAATCCAGGCAAAATAATAGACCAAGAAACAGAGTGTAGTAGTAAATGTTTCATAAGATAACAAAACTAAATGAATTTTCAGGCCCCACTCCTCAAAGTATTCACAAATTCAGTGCAAAGATAAAAAATTTTCTTATATAAACTGCAAATGTAAGAACTATCATTTCTAAAAATGGTTTAGAGTTGTTGAAGATCAATACTGGTGTCCTAATAGTGAATTCTGTATTACCAGATAAATGAAGTAGAAAACAAAAGGAATCTGATTTAGAGATTTCAATATATAGTGTGCCAGCATGAGTGTCATATCATTAGAATCTCACATTTAATCTTCTTATCCAGTCTACTTGGTAGAATCAATATTCTGCAATTTTGATTTACTATGACACAGGGAAATTTTTTGTTCATTTGCTGAATTGTCAAGAAATTTAAAGGTAAGGAAAAACAGAGAAATAAGAGGGAAAGAAAAGACAAGAAGGAGGAGTTAGAGAGACAGAACAGAGACAATCTATAAGACAGAGGAAGAACTATATAGATAATCATACCAGTAGATCAAGATATGAAAGTAGGCATGGCTTGTATGAAATGCTTATTAAAATCTTCATGTTATGATCTAGGTTTCCAATGGCCTTGTAAATTTCTCTTGGGCTCTGTGCCACCATTGTTACACTTTTAACTCTTGAACAAATAACCACAGTAGAAGGAATAGAGACTCGTCCTCAGCTCTCTGAAGTTGAGCAGTGTACTATGTGTGTTAATGATTAATTTTTCACCAGATGTAATCACTTCTGGTTTCCTGACAAAGTGACATACTTTGGAGTTTCCAAGTAGTTTCAAGAGCAAAAATGACCATCTTACTTTTCTTATGAAGAGGTCAGTGAAACACACTTATTTGCACTAGATGTAGATATCTTAATAACTTCTCAGAATCATAGGTTAGAGAATAATTTTAATTGTCTCAATTGTGATTTAATGACACAAAGTGTTTTATATACTTTGCATATCACCGACATATGATGGAGCTATTCAGGCTCAGATTTAGTCATTTATTGCCTAATGTTTATTAGACGGAATGATATAATTATTAAATTTAAGAAGAACAGGTGAAGAGAAGATAGAGTGTGTCTGACCCAGTTATTTCTGGGACCTACAAGCTATTTGTGAGATTTTCCAGTTAGAATTTTAAAGTGCAAAAAAAAAAAAAAAAATGCAACAGCAGTGACAAAGACAACAAAACACTTTCTGTTGTTTTTATTTTATTTTTATTGGCTTGCAGCTCTTTTACATAATCAGATAGAAGACTAATCCATCCAGCTCGCTTGATCGTTGTTCATAAGCATTAAAAAGCATGGCTTTGATGTAAAATAGAGTTAATTGTAGGCTGATATTGTGTTTCTTTTCCACACTATGAGATTTTTCTTAACTTTCTTTGAAGGATCTCAAACCATTTCCTGATCTGTCAGCATAACTGTAAAGACTCTTACTTCATCCGTCTGGAGTAGACTCGCATAAAGAAAGTTATGCCAGTCACAAAGCAGCCTACAGGGGAACACACAGGCTCCTGGTTTAGTGAAAGCTTTTGTCATCCATTTTCTTGCCCATCTCCTTGTTTGCTCAAACTGGAACCTACAAAGAACTATTTTAATCCTTGTTGTTCTTCTTGTTCCTGAACACCATTTCCAATTTTATCTATCATTGTTAGATTCTTCTATTATCTTTTGCTTTCATTTAAATTTTAGTTTACTTTCTTTATATATATATATATATATATATATATATATATACACATACATATAGTTTACTATAGTTTTAGTTTACTTTCTTTACATATATATATATATATATACACACACACATATATGCACATATATTGAACTAATTCCAGCATCTTATTTATAATTTAAGATGTTCTGTTTAATAGCAATATTGTTATGGAAATAAAACAAATGCAGAATTCAAGCCAACTTAACTAGTCATTTTTCTTCTACTAATGAGCTACAAACCTTGACTAAGTTATGTGTCTTAAATACACACAAGCAAATATATGTTGATAATCGTTGGATACATAAGTAATAAAAACCGTAAAATATTGTATATTTCCTTTAATTTGCATATTGTTTGGAAAGTCTGGTTTATGAATACAGTATGTGTATCTAAGACGTCTTTAGTATCTTTGCCTATTGTATAGTCCACTGAATGTTCACTCCAAGTAGTATGAATTGAAAAGCATTAAAATAACCAGTAATGCTTCATGCAAATTTGTTTTGTGTTTATACTGTAATGAAATCATAATCAATCTAAATTTCAATGCAAAGACTTTCAGACAGTTGAATATATTCATGTAAACTATACATTGTTGTAACGAAAAGTAGCAGTACACTTCAGGTTGTTATTGCTCAAGTAATAGTTCTAGTTCCAATTCCTGTCACTTTTGTTTCTTAGAAATTCTGGTCACTGTGATTCATAGCTGGTCTTTATGTTGCATATTGTAAGAACCAGTCCCAAGTAACAAATCTTCCTGCCTCTGTACTTTCTGTTTGCTTATCCCATATAAGCTCTCGATCAAGATGTGGCGTTTTGCAAATGTTCCTGATCAGTGCCCATTGGTGTAAATAATTCTGCTTCCAAATCCTGGTTGTGGTTTCAGTGTTTATGTTTGTTGTTGCATTGTTGTGCTTAATTTAAATTATTTTAAGCTTATGAGGATGGAAATCTCATTTGATTCAAGAATCTCTCTTAGATAAGTACCTGAACGAATGAGAAACATCACACTACATGATACACAAACACATATGTTTATTATTATTTCAATAAATCATAGTTAAATTTTGGAAAAATCCTAAATGTTCATCAACAGATATATAGGAATATATGGTCTAATGGAATATTTTTCAGTTATATAAGCAGAATTAAATTATATTTTTTTTTCAGGAAAATGGATGGCATTTGATAACATCATGCTACTGAATAAGGCAGACTAAGAAAGGCATAAATCTCATGCTTTATTTTATATGAAACCTTAAAGTGTTAATAAATGAAAGAATAAAATAAAGGAATAGACAGTACTCTGGAAGATAGACTCTTGGAAATAGGAAAAGGGATAGGGAAGGGAGAAGTAAAAGGAGACAAAAATAAAGGAATTAAAAATCAGCCTGTTTTGTTACATACAATTCACCTAAATAAGCATCACAATTCTGTAACATGAACACAAGCTAAAATATTAAAAGTCCTTTATGTTAGAATTGGTTATTATTAATTGAGTGATTTTAAGTTTGAATTAGATGTTCAGTAACTCAATTATTAAAATTGACCTGTATCACCGGATTTATCTGAGATCTTTACTCAAAATATAGAGAACAAATCAATCTTTTGTTACTACATTTTGTTTATTCTTTAGAAGCATTTGTGAAATTATCTTCTGTCTTAAAATAAGTCATCTACTCTGTTCACAAATATTATTTTTTCTTTTTCATTATTGAGTTTTAAATGTTAATATAGGATTAAAAACTGAAACTTCAACAAAATATTCAAAACTTTGAACACTATGCAAAAAAATGCCTTAAATAAAAAGACTAATCACTTAAGGTCTAAAGTGACCTAGAAAACAGAGGTTAAAAATCTTATTCTTAGCATTAAGCACAAAACTGTTGTGAGTTGGCAGTTTGTGTGTGTGTGTGTGTGTGTGTATTTAACTACTCAGGTATAAATTAGAAAAAAAAAAAAACACAGATTGAAGAGGATGGGGGTCAGAATTCACCTAATCCCTGTGTAGGACAGATGGCACAATTTTTATACTCTCATTAGGCAAAAACCTCAAGAGGAAACCACTAAAATAAAAGGAAATGATAAATGAATCTGTGCTATATATAATAAAAGGTACTATTATGTTGTGTCATGGGAATCAGTGTGATTATTTTGCAAATTTCATCTAATGATTTTGTTATTGGTGAAGGAAAAATTCTAAGAACTAATTAAAAAAATTGGACATTAATGCTAATAAATGCGCTTGCCAACCAGCACAAATAGACTTGTAATTTGAGGGCATGTTCTGGGCTCACAGCAACTACATAAGGTTATAATTTAAAGATCACTGTTCAAAAAAAAAGTTTCAAAAACCCACAGGAAAGTAAAAGAAAACTGATTAGACTCTTGCTTTAAGTGGCCAAATCCAAGCAGGTCTAATTGAAACTAAGCAGGGCTGGAAACATTGGTTTGGTAGTGGAGAAAGTGAGGGGTGCAGTTCAAGTGAATGAGATAGAAAACACTTTTCAATCATCAGACTTTTTACACTTTGGTGAGGGAAGAGATGTGTGTCTCCTAGGCATTTGTGCACATAAAACACTGCCTAGTGAATCATTAATTCAAATAAAACAAAAGCCCAAATATATATCAAGTTAATTCTCAACAAATCTCCATGGATTTCTGGACTGATGACAAGATTGTTTTTCAAAAGTACTACTAGCATAATGGCAAGTCTAAAAGAAAAATGTGTGCTGTGTTTAAGAAACAGCAGGAAATTCCTTTCACAAAAATAGAGTATGTAGATAGAAGCAGGAAGAGGTGGGTCCATGGAGCTATGTCTATAGTCCGAGACAGGAGATTTGGAGTGAGTCTAAGGAGTGTGGAATGCAATGTAATGCAAGGAATATTTGAGTGTGTTTGTCATAGCTGAACTTGAGTTGATTTAGGGACTCATATTATAGTACAAGGATTATCTTTGATGAATGTATACAGGCAAAAACTTTCCTATGAATGAATAAATGAAAAAAAGTCCCCAGTGAATAATGCACTTTATAAAAATGTTTCACATAGCCTCAGGAATAAATATGCACTCTTGATCTTTGATTCCTCATTGTGTTTTTAATTCAGCTTTAGTCCACAAATAGTCTTGGGTACATCAGTTAAAAGCTTTAGGAGTTCATTTCTGTGCCATGTCTTACCTATTGACTTTAGTGCAGATGTGTTGCTGATCAAGTGAACCTTATTTTACAACACTGTTCTACGTGCAAAGTAATTATCCTAGCAGTCACCTGGCAGCAATCCCAGTTAATAGGGAAGAGCCTAATAAAGTGTAAGTAAAGTGAGTGACAAAGACAGGGTGGACTAAAATCATACCGAGATGAGAAACTCAATTGTCATAGTCATAATAGAGACCTGAGCCAGTTGAGTACATAATGAGCAAAGGACTTCAGAACAATAACCAAGTTTAAAATGCCTCAAAGTTACCAATTATATTGATTGTAAATTGTATATTATGTTCTCCCACTTACTGTTTATTTAATTAATTTTTTAATTTATTTAATTCTTATTTTTTTTATATTGCTTTTGTTGATTTTTCAGAACGCCATCAATTTTATTCAGTGTCTGCTTTTAAATTTACCTTTAGTTACACTTCTTTGATATAGACAATATGTCTTGCATATATGGCTTCCAACTCACAATCCCAGTCCGATGATTTTAAACAATTTTCTACTACCTACTGTTATTAGTATATATCACATTCCCTAAGCCAAGAGAACTTTACATAGGATCACAAGGATTGAGTATATGCAGAATGGAATTTGTTTCTGTGATGTATGTTACTGTGGTTATGGGCACAGCAAGATGTCTTTTGTCAATGTGAATGGTGACTAAGAAGCAATATCTCATCTTTCCTTCATTTCTCAGATTATATCAATTTAGGAAATGGAATACTATGAAATTCAGTCAGGCAAACAAGCATTCTGTTTATCGAGGAACCGTATAGACTCATGTAAAAGTTGTAGCTTTCTATCCCTGTCATCAAAGATTTGTTGACCATCAGGCTGAAAAAATACATATGCACACTAACATCTGTATTTTTTGTATATACATGATGTTTTTATGCATATTTGCAAATATGTTCATATTTGGAAATCCAAAATTTAATGAGCAAGACCAAGTCTGAAAGTACAAGACAGTCATCACTCAATGGTTTTTTTACAAAAATATTAGCCAAATACACATACAAAAAGATCCCAGGTCAGCATGGGTTTAAATAACAGTTTTGGTATTAGATCGATTATGTTCTGATCATTCTTTTAACACTTTACTTTGAACAGGTACTTGTAATCTCTGTTCCTCAACACTGTTGTAAAAACAGCAAGATTTATAAGTGCTGATGAATGTGGATTTTGTAGAACAAATGAGACAATTTATTTAAAAGCCTGAATGTTATGTACTTAATACACATTAGCCTACTATCTTTAAATGTGGCTAATTTACACAGTTATTCAAAGTAAAAAGGCAGCATTATTTATTTTCATCACCTTGTAATCTTAGGCTACTTGGATCTGGAAAATTAAAATGATCTGGCAATAATTTACCCAAAAAAGTCTATTTATTTTACCTCATATCTAAGAGTATCTAAACATCATGGTCACAAAGTAAAGATGTAGGAAATGGTGATTTTCTTTTTATTGGCAGAAATAGATTCAGATATTTATATTGAATTATTTTCTCAAGATGAATAGAAACTATATTACAGCGTAATGAAAGAATGCATATTTTAGAAACCATTTCCTTCACTCCTATTTATTTTAATATAAAATAGCATACAGCATACAGGTACATTCCATTTCAAAAGGAAGAATACCAAATTTTAGTGGCTGTCATATGAATCCAGACACATTGATAAGTTAAAGGAAAATAACTGTGCTGTGGAATTGTAAAAATACAAGTATTTAGAAAAATCCTTGAAAAAGTTATAGATGTTATGCAAATCAAGTATTAATTATGAATAGTTGACGAATAGTGATTGCCCATTTATATGCTATTATACCAACTTATGAGGTATGAGAGTTGGAGGTTCATTTGGAGCACACTGTAATGTGCTACAAAAGTGTCACTGGTCTTGGGGGCATTCGTGGTGAGTGAGTGAAGTGTTTCTCTACCTTCCTTTCCCAAACCAAAACGTTCACACTGACTTGCGACCTCCATAGCAACCAATACAATTTAAGTCTTATGTGTTGTAGAGAAGCTACGTCTTTAAATGAATCTTTAAGTGAATTAATGAGATAAATGCATTGAGAAATTTGTATTGTACATTTGTCACAGAAATAAGATATAATTTATTTTTTCAGTGTTGACCATCAAAAATGTTTCGAAAAACTCATCACATGCTTTTTGTTTATTTTTTGAGGAGCAGTTCAATGTTTCTTGTATTTTAGTTTTATGAACACAGGTTTGCAGTACATAATGTGTGCATTCCTTTTGTGTGGAATTAACACATGTGCATAGCACATCACAATCCCGTCTCCTTTTCTTCCCTCTTCCCTCTGTTCCTCCAATTCCTGGTCTTCTTCTCACTGACGAAAGGTGTGTCTCCCTACTCCTGATTATCTCTCATTTACTTCATATTTTTATTTTTATAATTTGGATTTCTCATATAAGCTGCAGTATTTTTATTTTTGACATTTCTGGAGAAGCCATAGGAAATTTACTTTGAACTAAACATTGGATACTTTTTAATTGGGATAAGTATGAATCAAAAGAAAAGTGTCATTGTTTCTAGTTAAAATAATTTTAGGACTAGCTGACATTTTATACATTTAATGAGTGTTATATTTCAAAGTTTCAAACAGCTCAAATTTTCCTTTTAATGAGCAAGTTTCTTTTCATACTAAGTTTAGTTTTCTTGGTTAGATGGCCCATTGTGATCTTATTCAATGTGGATTAAAGTCTTTCTTGCAAATCCAAATTATTTCTTTTAATATGTCTAGGGTGAGATAGAAGTTTCTTATCATTGTAATAATTTTATAGCATAAACTTACCTTTCTTTTATTCACACTTAGCCTTTCATTGCCTTTACTTGCTCATCTCTTCTCTTAAAATTTTACCCAGCATCCATTTTGACTATTCATTTGTACTGCAATAACTATGGGACATTTACCTTTCCACAGATTTTCTGTTACTTTTCCAAATTCAGTCATCCAACTTTTTAAAAATTTTTCAAAAAGTTCTCATAGAATTCTTTTTGTGTTTGCACTGACTAAATCTTTGAGTTTTGTCAAAAAAGCAAAGAAAAAGGAAGTGATGAGAACTGGTCACGTGGTATATATATATATATATATATATATATATATATATATATATATATGATGGCATGCAGAGGTTTAAAGAAAGAGTACTTTTATAGATAACTGCCAAGTTTTAGACTAAGTACCTGTACTCACAGGTTTCTTGTCTGTCAACAGAGTTGAGTAAATGAGTGAAGGTGGTTTTGGTAATATGCTGTGAAGTTAAAAAATTAATGTTAACTATGCATCGTGTATCTATTAGGCACCTAAGGAGAGATAAATTGACAACATAGGATTAAATAAACTCACCAGCACAAATTTGCAATCAAGGTGAATGGAATAAAAACTGAACTAATCCACTCTAACATTAAGATTGGTTTCACCGGCAGGTTTTAACAAAGAAGACCATTCTCTGGAAGCAAGAAAAGTATCCAACTAGAAAGAACATAAATTGTCATGTATTGTCTTTTCTAGGATGTGCAGAACAAGACGGTGGTCCTTATTTTCCACAGACTATTGATTAAATAATTAAAGTCACCTTCCCTTGTCACTGCATTTAGAAATGTGTCTCAGGGTTGAAATTCTGTGGTAACCCCTTTGTAGCCCCAAATGTCATCAGCTGTGACTCTCATAAATGGAAGAAATAGACCAGACTATGCATTTAAGACACTGTTTTAATTCATTGTATTTATCTTTTATACTAATGCAAATTTTGAACTAAGCGTCCATCAATGATGTTCATTTGAGTTTATGATTTTTTAATTCTTTAATTTTTTTTAATTGTATCACTGTATGATTGCAAAAGTGACAGTTAAAATAACTTATTTTCATTGGACAAATTTATTAATGATACATATTCAAAAAGAAACTGAATTTTAACTTGGCTTTCATGGAAATGGAAAATGCATGATCACTGAATGGCAGAAATTTGATTCATTTATTTACTAATTCATTCATTAATACATTTCTTTTAATTTCCAATAATTAAATGCTTATAGAAAGGACAGTACAACTATTGAAACATGGACAGAGTAACATATATAAGGAAAAATATTACAAAGCAAATTTGTTAGAAAGTAATTAGCTGAATTTTAGGACTTACAAGATAAACGAAATCAGTAATTACTCTTTCATACATCTGTATATAACACAATACACATAATTTCTGTTATGGTGAACTTCAGTTATTTGCTTGGATGACAAAACAATTAAATCCCCTTTGGCAGATATTACTGTGAAGTAGAGTTATGTAAATTTTAATCCCAGTGACTGCACTAATGCATGTTCATGGGTCTGTGAGAATCACTTCACCTCCAACTTTCCCAAGCTTGGTTCATTTGCCATAAAATAAAGTCACTCCCTCATCCTTTCCACTGAAGCTTTTTAATTATGATTTTACTCTCTCTGTAATTTCCACTTCATTCCTCTCCTATTTCCTAATAAGAACATCCTGTTTCAAAATCAACTTGTTCACCAACAAACACTAGTCTAGTTTGTACGGAAATGTGGGTTTACTCATCTGGAACTTCTTGTTGCTCTCCAGACAGAAAGTTGGTGAAACCAGGTGCAGGAAAACCTGCTTTGCATTCTGATTATTTAATTATGTGCTAGCCTTGTGGCTTCATGCAAGTTGCATAACATTCTTGAAACAGTCTGTAGGTGTAGGAGGGTAGTTATAGTAGTTTCTGGGATCATACCACAACAATGAAATGCTATTGTAGAAAATATTATGCCATAATGAAATCGCATATAAATATTTTCTTCCATGCCTTCTCATTTTATCCAAATCTCCCATGCATGATACTGCTCTCACTAAACTCTCTAACATCCACGATGACTAAGTGATACTTGCTTAGCTCACGGAAATCCCTTTCCCTCTTCCTTTCCAGGGAATATTGTAACGGGTTTGGCCTTTGAGTTACCTGACCATTTCTTCTTCGATGATTTATTTTCCTTCTCTTTTCTCACAATTCTATCACCAATTTTTCTTGTTTTTCCTCTAGGTTCTCTTCTTCAAAGAAAATTTTACTTTGACTTTTTTTTTAGTTTCAAGAAACTAACTTTAGTGTTCTAAAATTACTGGATTTATTTCAAAAGGAAGAGAAAAATATTTTAAAAACTAAAGCAAATAATAAAATTTTGTATAGACTTTACTTTTCTTAAGACTTATGGAAATCAGGACAACTTTGAGAAATAACTTTTAATGTTTGTTTTCTTCAGGTGAATGGAAATTATTTATTTCTACTGTAAGCAGCTTATAAAACTTAAACCCAGGGACGTTCCATCTACATTAAATGTGAATATGATAGTTTAAGTCCTTATTATGCAGAGAAGAAGTGTCATGCTATCTTTTTTTTTTTTTCCTACTCTGAGATTCTTTTCTAATTTTCTGAGGCATTGGATGTTTGCCTCATTGCTGACTGTGTTTCTACTTGATTGGATTCCAACTCTGAGTTCCAATTGCAAATGAGATCTCTCAGTTTTGGACAGTTATATAAAAAGAATATGCATATAGACATATGCTTACCTGAACCTACATAATGGCCTAATATATGCATATATTTAGAGTTGACATACATGAATTATATGTGTATGCCTATGTGTGTATATGTAGGTGCATATATATATATATATATATATGATCATATATATAATCATATATATGTATATAACTACAGTGATAAATTATATGTATATATTTTTAAATGCCAAATTCTTGAGCCATATAGAATTGTGTTATATTTCATATTATTGGCTGTTACATAGAGATTAAATAGAATAACTTTGATTTACAAATACTGATTAGTTAATATGGTAGATTGTTAAATGAAAAAAAGAGTCAAATGACAATCCAAATAGCTTTAAAGCCAAATTTCAAAATCGTTTTAATAATGATAGGTATATAAAAGATAAAAGATACTCAGACCAGCTTGTTTTTGTTTAATTGAAATGTATGTATCTTTTCATTATAACAATTTTAACACAGTTGATAGCAATACTAATAATAAGATAAATTTCTCCCAAATCACTTTTTCAAAAAACAGAGGAAAGTAAAAACAGAAATCAACTGAAATACAAAATATAGCATATCTGAAAGTGTAAAACAAATTGAAGCTAAGCCTTCAAGTATAGAATTGTGCACTGTACTAATCTATCAGCGTATGTTTTTCATGGAAGTTTTTTCTTATTTTTGTTTTCTCATTCTTGTGCATATTTAACTTTGGTTATGTTTTAAGCTTCCTGTTAAATGACAAATGCTCAGATAAAAAGATACATGCTAAAAATTTGTGTATTCTGAATTTCCAGAATAGAATCATTGTTCCATAATTAGACGATAATTAATGAATAGATCAATAGATAAAAGAATAGATGTATATACTTGGGACATGGACTCCACTGTCTTAGCATATGTTTAATAAATAAAAAACTGTTTTCATAGCTTAGAAGACTTAGGTAAATGAGAGTTGCAGAATACACGGTATTACATCAACACCAAAATGCTTCGTGTTGGTTATCCTGCACAAATAGTGCCCTATGAATCACTCTGGAGAAAATGAGTCATTGATTAAGTTTGGTAATACTAAACATTATGTATCCTGAGTTATTGCAGTTCATACTGCAGTTCATGTGGTTACTGTTCATATTTAAAGCTTTAGTAGCATGAGTTAAATAGAAAATATATTTTAAATATCTTATTTAAGTAGCTAAATACATTAATTTTGTGAACAATAATTCAATACTTCCTTCCAAATATCAAAGCATTTTGAAAACCTTTTTAAAATCTCTAATCGTAAACAACATCCATTCACAAAACACACATTCTGAAATGGCTCCAAACAATTCAAGCCACTAATGTTTCCTTGATAGATATTTCCGTGATCCTTCTTATCACTAATGTGATCTTTTTTTCAGGAGTCACACTCCATATTGCCAAATATATTTAATTTTCATTCGTTTATCTGCTTTTCACAAATTCCACAATTTTGTTTTTATAGCAACTTACTGATCTTAAGGCTTCTTTCAGACTTTATTAATTTTTTTTTTTTAGTATTTCAAACTAGTTTTCTCATGTATTTAATTGTGTTATATTTTTTCCAAAAAGTGGAAGTCAGGACAACAGAATTAAATAGTAATTCCAAGAAAAATTATCAATGTATGATTTGGAAAACACACATATATTTGTTTATGTTTAATAAATGTAACTCCACATTTCTTATCACCTGTGATAAGATCATCATAATGTACTGTTTTCCAGAAATTTTGGGAGGAAGTAACTTTACCAATATATGTAACACTATCCAATTAATTCTAGATCATAGTAAATACTTCAGAAATATTAGTTAAAATTTGTAGTTACAATTAAAGACCACATAACTTATGTTTGGATTAAAATAGAATTCATATACATATTAAATTATATGCATTCATTCTCAATTTAACATTGTTTCTAATTGTATAACCATTATAATTACCATATTTGTCCCAATTATTGATCTATTGTTTCTTACTGTCATTTTTACTTTTTTAGGATTTCTTTCAAATACAATAACCAAACATAATGTCTTTGTCTTTTTTTTTATCAGTTACCATGATGTTCCATAGATTTGTTTGGTTTTATAAATCAGTACATTTTATCTTTTTTATTGATGACAGGAACTCAATTTTTGACCATAATTTAGTATAATCCTTTGAATTAAATGACTCATAATTTATTTTATACTAATTTGCTCAGTTTTGGCTAGTGACAAGGTCTTCAAGATGACCCATCTCAATGCATAGCAATTTGCCATGTTCTTCTTCTTTCTGTTTCTTTCCCTTATCCTTCCTTTCCTTTTTCCTTCCTTCTCTTGTGCCTTGCGTTCTCTCTCTCTCTCTCTCTCTCTCTCTCTCTCTCTCTCTCTCTCTCTCTCTCACACTGATTTTCTCTCTGTCTTTTCTCTCATTTATTTTCCAGGCTCACCTAATATTTGTTATTTATCGGTGATTTATTTTCTTGTATTTTTATTAGTATATATGTGCAATTTACAGCAATCATGTCCTTTCGGTGAAACTTGGACACACATATGGAGTCTTGATTATTTTCCTTCTTTTCCTCTTACTCAAGCCTCTCTTCCTCGAACTCTACCTTTTTTCTTACCATCTCTCCTTTCTTTTCTTTATTAAGTGTTTTTGGATTTCTAATATGAGAAACCATCTGATAGTTAACTTTCTGTGTTTAAGTATTTACCATAGCATTATGGTACCAAGATTCATCTAGTTTCCTAAAAATGACTCAAATATAACTTTCTTTATGACTGAATAGTATACCATGCAAATATATAGGAATGTTCTGGCTACTTCAATAATGTAACTGTTGTTACTATAAAAGGTTCTACACATATTACTGTGGTATAATAATCTTAATACTTTTAAGAAGCTACCTAGGAGAACTATAGTGAAGTCAACTGAAATTTCTATTTTTACTATTTTGAGGCCCTGATTTCCATAGTGGATATACTAGTTTACATTTCCACTCATTATGTGAAAGATTCTTTTTTCTTCCACATTATTGCCAATGTTTTGCTGTGTTTTGCTTGTTTCATTGTCCAATGATGTGAGCCATTCTTATGGAAGTAAAATGTAATTAGAGGATGATTTTGATTTGCATTTCGTTAGTGTTCAAATTTACTGAAAAATGTTGTGTAGTTACCAGTAATTTGCACTTCTTTTGAGAAATGTCTATTCCTTTCAACTTTCCCTAATTTATTAGACTATCATTATGGGGGCTCAACCTGACATGCATTAAATTTTAGTTTCCTGACCAAGAAGTGTATACTTTTTCTAGTGACCTAGCTTGTCCTATTAATGGTTTCCTTTTTCAGTTAAGGAGTTATTAATCTGCTATAATTCTATTTGTCTTTTTAAAAATGTTTTTACCATTTAATCCTCTTATGAAAATTTCCCACAATTACCACAGATGGTAACTGCAGAATTTCCATAACCTCAGCAGTTCTCCATTCTCTCCCTCACTGTTAGCCTGCACCAGCACTAGCCCTCATCCTCCATTTAATTTCGTCTTTCTCTTGATTCTTGGTATCATTTCTTTTCACCTCATTGGCATTTTACTCAAAAAAAGTCATGCTTATGACGATGTATTCAGCAATTTTATCTGTTTACCTTCCAGCACACACAGTGTTTCTGTTTTACAGGTAAACATTTGATCCATTTGAATTTTCTATAGTGCAAGTAAGATACTATGGTCCTAGATTAATTTCTCTGCTGTAAGGAAACTGTTTTCATTCCATCATATGAAAGGCTATCTTTTCTCAATGTTTCTTTTTAGTTACTTTGTCAGAAGTGGACAGTAACAGGTGTATGGAGCTGCTTCTGTGAGTTCTAGCCTATTGTAAGGGTAATCTACACCTTGGTTCTGTACCAGTACCATGTTGCTTTTGTTACTGTAACTTTGTAGTATAAGTTGGAATACAGGATTTTAAAGCTCCCCAGGTTGTTCTTTTTAGTGAGGATTAACTTGGTTATTTTCTTTCACTTCCATCTAATTTAGAGATTGTTTTTTTCTATTTCTCTAATTTGGGGTTATATGGCCACTTCTACTTTCCAAGTATTTCTTATCTCCCTTCGGATGAGCATGATTTTATCATAGAAGTACTTCACTTTGCTGCTTAGGTCAATTCCCATGTATTTCTCTTTCTTTGGAGCTATCCTGAATGGGATTGTTTTCATTATTTCTTTTATGATGGATTCATTATTGATATACAAGAATGCTTTTGTGTGTTGAATTTGTATCCTATCTCTCTTCAATTTGTCTATTAGGATTAAATGGCTTCTGGTGGAATTTTTTGGGTCTTCTATGTAACAATCCATGCCTTCTGCAAACAATGGTATTCTGACTTTTTTCTCTTTTTGAATATCATTTATTTCTTTCTGTTACCTGATCACTCCAGCTTAGTTTCAAGTAGTATATTGAACAATACTTGTGAGAGTATACACTCTTGTTTTGTGCCTGACATTAAACAAAAGTCCCCACTTTTCTTTTGCATTTAGGATGTTGGCAGTGGGTTTGTCATAAATGGTTTTTCTGTTTGAGGCAAGGTTCTTCTATACCTCTTTTTGTGAGGATTCTTTCCTCCTGAAAGATCTTTAATGTTTCTTGTATCTTCTCTCATCATTTCCACTACTTTTTCTTGTTTATATTTAACATCTAAGTTTCAGTTTTTAGTTTTTAATAGTAAATATTTCCTTTACACAATGATTACACAATGAGTGGTGAGTTAGTACATTTACATAAAACACCTCAATTCTTTTTTCCTCACAGTTCTCTGCTCTTCCTCTCCCTCCTTCCATGTGTTGATCTTCTCAATAAAAATACCCTACTCATGTTAATCTATGTTTTATGTTGTTCTTTATTTATATTTTGAGTTTCTCATATTAGAGAAACTATATAATATTTAACCTTGTATGCACTTGATTTATTTCATTAATATTATAGTTCCCTACTTTTGATTAACAGAAGTGTTTTGGCTATTTGCCCTAAGAAATCATTTTGCATTTTTGGATCAATGGTACAATCAAAATCTTTATCCTCCAAGATCAAAAATTAGCCCTTGTTTTGCCCTATTTCTTTAATATTTTTTTAATTTTAAAAATATATCATATGAACCTGTATAGATCCTACCTCCACATATATAAATTGTCAGCTTCTCGTCCCTCGATGTTTTGTGAATTATTTATGTATATAATTTTATATGCAAGTACTACCTATAAAAATAAGCCATTTTTCCATATCATGAAAGTTTAATAAATGCCTTTGTAGTTTAGGTAAGAACAAGAAACTTGTATATATTTAAATTCAAATACATTGCAAGTGGCACTTGTTGATATGTGCAACCATAGGTCATTCGTCTTAAATTCAGAAGAGTGCTGTAGAATTATTCTTATGAGAATAAAGTGTACCTGTTTTTTGAGCAGCCATTGAATGATTCTCTTCTCTATAAAATAAATATGCTAGATAAATATTTGTATCAATATTTATAAGTACAAATTTGCTGAATCCTTACAGTGAAATTGTTGGATAGTAGAATGTTAAAATTACATGAAATTTCATGCTGTATTTCAATTTTGAAGATGTTCAGAATCTTTTGAAGTTTTAAACATTACTTACAAATGCTATCAGAAAATACTCTGCTTCAAACAAAGAATGTTCCAAATGTTTCATGCAATATTACTGAAAGAACTAGGTTCAGTTAGTAACATATTAAAAATGAATAATTAATATTCAGACTAAACAGATTCATTTTAAGTTTATTTTTTCTGAAGTCATACCATTATATAAAGTTATCTTTTGATAAGTTTCATTGTGTAAATTTGATATTTAAGGTGTGATTTTATAACAAAATAATAGAACATTACCATATCTATCACTTCATACAATTATTTTTGTGAAAATAACAGATAAAATATATTTATTTAATAAAAAAACCCAAACTATTATTATTCCTTTGCGCACCAATGTCTAGATTTATTTATCTTATATATTTGCCACTTTAGATTCTGTAACTTACTCAAGGTAATACTGTATGTAGAACTGATATGAAAGATCAAGATACTCTCCTGGCAAGAAGTCATATAACCACATATAGACCAGAGGAAATTAAGGGTGAATCAATGAAGGCTTTAACTTTCCCTCAAAGGTAATTCATTATTGTCAAAGTATTATGATTGTTTACCATCAACTAGCTGCTCTGCCCTAACACTCCACAAACAGCATCAGTATGACAGTGACACCTGTAATAATGTCACACACCTATGAGCCAGACTTTAGTTACCAAAGGAGCTGTACTGTACAAGAGAAGTGATAGTAATTATCCATAGCAGGGTTCTTTCCATGGTGATGTTAAAAAATCATGTCTACATGCCCTCTAAACAGGTTCAATTTTCTAAATGGAAAGCACTGTAGTAAGAAATTTTTGTAGAAATCCATGGTTAAGAGTGATACGGCTGTAAATATTAATTAACAAACTATCAGACCTATTGGAAGAGCATTTATAGTTTTTTCCACATAAAATACATATATACATGCAATTTTTATTTTCTATCTAAATTGATACGCATTTTGGAATTATAGAAATTAGTTAATAAAAAATTATAAAATGTATACCTGTTAAAACAATCCCTTGTGTATTTGTGTACACATTTACAGAATAAATTTTTCTATGAGTCAGAGGAGGCATACCTTTGAGGAAAAAAAGTGCTAAGCAAATGTACTAAACAATTGCTATTCTTGATTTCTAGTGTCAGTTAACAGATGCTATGTGTTCTTTCTTACTCTTATTTTGAATACCATGCATGCTCACTAAATCATTCATTCACATTTTGTCAGTTATGAAAACAGCTTAACTTTGAAATACTCATTTCATAACCAGAAATCAAGCTCTGTAATTTTGAGAAACATTGACTCAACAGACCACCATGAGAAGACACAAAATCTTATTACCCACTTGCACCAGTGAAATTATTGTTTAGGCTACTGTAGTCTGTTGAAATCAACACATCCCTATAGAATATTGAATTGTAAACTGCATTATATAATTAGGTAACAACTCTGTTTTACAATTAAGTTCCATTAAATAGAGTAACTTCATTCTTTTATCCATTCACTCGTTGAATCAGTCAATTAGTGGTACATTTAAAAGATGTTTATTCTTTATTGCTGCAGACAACTGTTTTAGTATATGCTCTGTGGGACACAATAGTAAAAACAAAATTCCCCAAGCATGTGAATATTAAAAACTTTTATAAAGGCAAGTAGCATATTTTAATTAACTCTAAATAAGTCACGGAAATTTGCAAGAAGGATGTTTGTTATACATAATTGAAAATCACTAGTAAGACAAAATGAGAAATCTTTACCACTGTTTTGGTAAAATAATTTAGAGACTAAATTTTGCTCGAGGATTCTGATTTGCTCATGTCTGCACTGAGGCTTCACAAGGTGAAACTCAGGGGCTTAATTGCTGATTCTGAAATTAACTCCTCTTTCCTAGGAAATCCAGAATTGTCTAAAAGTGTTCATTTAAAAAAATAATGTAAATTAAAAAATAAAGGAATATTAAAAAATGATCAACACATTTGAATTGCAAACCTCCTCCTGTTTCTTTGAAGTTACATTACTTAGGGAATTGACAATATTTTTAGGTTTTATTAAAATAAATATTATCTTTGCACAGACACAGCTAACCATACTAGCTACAGATCAAATTCATGAGCATAGTAAAAAGAATTATTTAAAAAATCTGATTATAATATCTCTAAATATTAATAAAATACTTAGATGAAAGTTTTTTAATCATTGTTTAAACTTTTGATCTCTTTTCTGTTGAATTAATTATTTCAGTACCAAGCTTTACAGAATGAAAATAATCAAAATACCCCTAAGAAGTATTTACTAAACCAATTAAATGTGGTCATTGTTCAAAGTGTGAGGATAAATGCCACTACTCCAATTTTTCAAGGTTTTACCAAAAATAAACTTTATCTTAAGGAAAGATACCAATAATTTATAATATAACAAAAGAGCTATCTTTATTTATCATATCCTGGAAACAACTACTTTCATAAGTAGACTGACTTACTCAGATAAACTTTAAAAAGTATTTAAAGAATCATGGGAGAAAACTTTCTATTTTGAAATGCATAGTTACAGCAAATTGGAATGTTTCAGGCATAATTATTTCCCAAAAGGCTTTATAAAAGAATTGCAGAAAGAATATGGAAATACCAGTTTTGAAATTTTCAATGCTTAACTGAATAACCATATACACAATTCCACTTTCTCAATAATATATCTTTAGACGAGGAAGGAAAACACAGTTTTAATGTAGTTAATTACTTACTGAACTAAGGATAGAAGGAAAAAAATAAAAAGATAATCAAACTCTGAAACAAATTATGTTATTCTCTCAATTTGGTTTTGTCTCATTTTTTTTGTTTCCCTTGAATACACTGACATTCTTTCCTTAAATATTCAGTGCTATATCACTTTAAAGAAAATTTACACAACAGGATTTTGAGGTTTAGAACTTTCATCAATTAGAGAAAAAAACGGATTTTTTGTCTACTATTTATTTTCAATGTTTATGTAATGCTTATTAAATTTTCTCTACCTGTGAGAAATGGAGAGAGAATGAGAAACAATGAGAAAGCGACAGGTGGACAGGAAGAGTAATATTTGGCCTCAAAAGTGCTTCCAGCTAAGAGAAACTATATTTATTCATGCAAATTAAAAATCTAATACATTTGCTAAAATCTTATCTTCCGCTAAATGAAAGCTTTTATATCACCTTAACATTTGACTTTCTAAAGAAGTAAGATTCATATAAATTTTCAGGCATAAAATCTTACGGACTTATTCCAAACTTCTTCCAAGTGGGTTTCTTTTTTCCTTGTTGGCCACTATTTTTTGTTTGGTTGGCACAGTACTCTATAGCCAAAGTTTTCATGACAATTACAACAAATTAAAATATTTCTTTTTGCGTTATAGCAAAGTGTTTCCTACTTAATCAAATTGTTGGTTTTCTGGAAGCTGGAAAGTGTGGAATTCCCAAAAGGATTAGAGGTTCCATTTGCCCAGCTATCCCACTTTAGAGCATTTGCCCAGAAGCATGAAAATATCAAACACTTTATTTTTTAGCTTACTATATTTTTAAACTGAGAGTCATAAGGTTAAAGCAAGGAATCTCTCTGCCAGATTTCAGCTTCTCATATTTCTCATTTTGACTGTAATTACCATGACCATAAGCACATTTGTTTTCTTACAATATATGCCAATTTGATAATGATAATGGGCTGAAGGAATAATGTTCATTAAAAAAATTGCACGTGCTTGAAATATATATATATATAGATAGATAGATAGATATAGATAGATAGATAAATAGATATAGATATAGATAGATAGATAGATAGATACATAGATATTCTCCAGTGAGTCAAAAAAATGATGCACAGCATTCTGTATCAACAAGTCTACAGATAGGAAAAATTAAGTGGTTATTAAGAGGAAAGTCTTTGTTCGTCTAAGCAATTTTGATGAAGAGTCAAATTTATATTGTTAACCACAGGAAGAAATAGAAGTACCTAAACAATATCCAATAACTAAGGAGGTCCCTGCAAATAAGATCATGAGGCAAAAACATATGCCTTTACTGGAAAAAAGAAGAAGAAATAGGAACTTTGGTATGTGTTCTGTTCTGAGGAATCAGAAGAATTTGAACCGTCCCATTTAATTGAAGGAAAGAAGGTAAAGAACACACAGTGGGGGCCGTGGGGTACAGCAGTAGGGAGTGTACTTAGCATGCCCCATGAGGGACTAGTTCCAAACCCAGCATCAAAACCCTTAATTCAAATACTACCATGTTATTACCACAAAAATTAAAAGTTTAAAAGGGACAACTTTTTTTGAAAAAAAAAATAGATTGTATTCTTCTTAATTAAGTGATCAGGTTTTTTTTTTTTTATTGACAGTGTATGAACTGGCATTATGTAGCTTTGAATGTTATGTAATGACAAGTATCTGGATTAAATCGAGTTATTCTACAGATAAAAGAATCACAAGTTTAATAGAAGCTTTTGACCTAACTTCCAGTTTAAATAAAATACATGACGAGAACTAAGTTATAATTTTGCATAATAAATAGATATATTACATCTCAGTTGAAGTCATCCAGTATAACAGGATGCCTGCTCATACAAACCACTAATGTATGTGAAATGAAGAAAGATAATTAACAACCAGAATAACAGCACTGCCACAAAATAGATAAAATAGTTATCTTCACCTAACTTTTCAAGAAAGCATTTTTAATAATTGTGTTCTAGATCATAATACACTTGTTGGGTTACACAAGGAAAGTATATATCACGGCATCCATGATATTTAATTCTAGAGAAATCTCCCTTTGCAGGCAGTTGCGGTACTATGCATTAGACATTGTCTTTGCACTGTTTCACAATTACTTAACTTCATATTTGTAAATCAAGAAATGCAACCAAAGTTTAATGTCCCTAATATGTTATATTACATTATTTGATAACATGTGATAGAGTAATCTAATAGTCTTAACTACATTTGACTGACTTTTATCATCAGAAATTGTAAACAATAATTTTGAAGAAAACAATTTTATTTTGCTTTTGGCTAAAAATTGAATTAAAATCTAAACAGTAAAAATTAGTTAACTTTGTAGTAGTGGCACATTAAGAAAATGGAATCCTGGTAGTTGCTCTGTCAAGTCTATAGCTTAACAGTAGTTCTCAGTGAGTTAATTATCTCTTTTTTGTATAGTCTCTAAATTATGATTTGTGTTGTGTTAAAAGAAAAATATATGGACTTTTATATTATTTTGTATCATTTTTAGGCTAACACTTATTTCATAGCATGAAATGTCAAAATATTTCCTAGATTTTTCATATGGAATTTCCATGTTTAAAAAACAAATAAGGAAATTTCATGTTTAAAGTACAAATAAGGATAAGACATTTAAAAAATAAATTATGCAAGTAGATTGACCTTAGCTAAAGCACATTGTTGACAATCTTTGTACTCGCAGTAACATTATTTGTTCACCCATTGTATCTGGAATGCTACATACACAGTCTCCCTCAAGTTATATCGCTCTTATATTTAAGTCTCCAATTGCTGTTATAATAAATTATTCTCAAGAGAATTCAACAATTTAGTTATTCTATAATTTATACGTTAAGGCTTCTTAATCAGATACTGGTAGATAACACAGGTTAGTACACAATTCATAAGAGGCAGATTCAGAGAACATAGATATCACAGAATAAGGAGTGAATTGATGTAAGCATATAAAATCAAAAACCCAAAGAATAGTTGTGATTCTCTTCTCTAAGCTGAGAGTTTATTCTGAAGCTGATGAACGTTGTGGGCCAGTTCACTATTGTAAAAGAAAAACCAGCGTCACACTAGAGCAGCTAAGCAAATTTGCTTAGTAGCAGCAGCTGCCAAGAACAACAGTTGGAGTGTTTGTGTATTAAAGGGCAGAGATTCAGCTGTTTAGAACTCCACAAAGAGACTTTACAGGTAAGCACAGTTCATCAGATGCACAATTATGGAACAGTCCACACCCCATTCCCATGCTCTCTCATTCACATCTTTCCTTCCTCCTCTAAGTAGCTCATGATTGCTAATTGCTCACTGGAGTGTGTTCTGGGGATTGCATGAGAAAATCTCCTTTTCAGTCAAAGATATAGGACCGGGAAAAATGCTGACCAGGATAGACAGAAACTAAAGGATGATGGGAGTGTTATGGCTTAAGGACACGCTGTTCATCTCCTGAATACAACTCTTTCTTGTCTAACAAGTAAAATGTCACAGGTTGTGTTCATTTTCAAAGAAAAGAAATCGTTTCTTGCACTCTGCAATATACTAAATTTGTTTTCTGGCTGAAACTTGCAAATAGAAGCTAGAAGTATCTTTCACTAGTCATTTGATGCTTATGATGAATGAAGACTTTTTCTAGAATAAGAGATTACAATATTAGATTTAGGCAACTTCCAACAGAAAATTAAATTATAGCTTTGCATTAATATAAGAAATAGGCGAAAATGTGGCTTCTGAGATTTGGCAAATTGTAGCATTTCTTAATGTGTGGTTACAGTGTTATCCATGAAACTATAGTGAGCGTCTGTATTCCACTGCAAGTTCATGATACAGAAGGCATGTATGATCCAAACAAGGTTGTCTTCACAAAGCTTGTATTATAACAGACAATGTACCATAATGAAATTTATTTCAATATAATGGAAAATTACTTGTAACTCAGAAAGGAAAATGCATTCTCAGAGGAAGTGGAAATAATTCATTCAGATACATGAGAGAATGTCTTCATTTCAAACTAATGGCAGAACCATTGAGAAGACCCTAAAGTAGAAAAATATTTGCATAAGTAATGGCCGTAAGTTAATAGTAGTGATAGAATATGAAGTGAGGAAGAAGAATTTTTAAAATCTTATGGGTATAGTCAACATAATTTGCCAGTGGACTTGGTATAGAATTTAAAAAGTGTTCTAGAAATATGGATGTGTCACCAGATAGAGAAGACTGCATACACAATAGTATCCTGAGTGGTAGGGCAGTCAGAGGAAGGGAAGAGTGTGCGTACCTAGACTGTTGCCATAGCTTAGGTTTGGGGAACTGCACCTCAATAACATGGGGATACAGATATCTCCAGTATATTGGCTTTTAGTCTCAGGGCAGTGGTATAGCTGAATCAAATTAAATGATAGCTTTATTTTCTTTTCTTCTTTTTGAGGGAATTTCATACTGATTTTCGTAGTGCCTTGCACTGGATTACATTCTTACTGGCACTGTGAAAGGGAATCATTTCCCTTCATCTTCCCCAGCTCTCCCAACTTTTTGATCTCAGTGTGATCTCAGTGTATTTTTGATTGTCTTTTCCCTGGTAACTGAAGATGTTGAACTTCTTTTCATATATTCATTGATCATTTTCAGTTTTTTAGGAGTGTCTGCTCAGCTCATTTATCCATTTACTATATTTATTGAATTTATTTATTTTTGTGTTTCTTTAGTTCATATGTATTTTGGATATTAATCTTCTCTCAGAAGAATGGCGGATAAAGATTATTTACAAGAATAAGTTTTGTTCATAATAGTGACCATATAAATAAGCTGGACTCATTAAAGTTTTGTTAGGCTACCTGGAAATCTTGAATCTGAAAATTGTGTATCATTTTTTTTAATTATTATTAAGGAAAAGTTACATAATAAGCCTTGATTTCATTGTAAGTTATCAATTTGAATGTTGGAATATTAGTGGGGTAATTTATAACTTTCATATTGCTTCTACATATGCTCTTTATTCATACTGCTAATCTTGGCATGACTATTCTCTTTGATTTAAAGGTTTCTCCATGACTAAGCCCTGCATGAAAATTCATACTTATTTTTCAATTCTTACTCTAATTCCAAGGTTGTCTTATATGCCAGTGAATATTTATTTGATGATGCTGCTGTTCAGGACTAGAGCCCTCTTTCCAAAGTTCCATATATTGTCATTAATGGCATTTAGAAGATGATTTGGTTATAGCGCGAAATCCGGGTCACTGAGTGTGTTTTTGGAGGTGGGATCTAGGTGGAGGTGTGTCTCTAGGGGCATGACCTTGAAGTATCTACTTTCCTTCTTCCTCCCACAGCAATGTGAGCACCTGACTTTTCCAACAAGTCTTCTCTCACTTAGAACCCACTGACTTTCTATGATCTGAAACCTTGGAACTGTCAGGACAAAACAAATCTCTTCTCTTATTAAGTTGCAGGTGTGAGGTATTTGTCTGAGTAACTAAGTGATTAATTTAGATACATGGCCATTGGTGTCCAGTTCGTCATGTATTCTTTACAAATATGTATTCCAAATTCTATGCATTTGTAAACATGTTTTCAAGATTTATTTCTTTATTTGTAGGTGAATATTTAATACTTAATTTATTGTTTTGCTAATTAAAACTTTTCCTTTTTTCTCTATATTCATTAATAAATTTTTATTTAGCTGTCTTTCAAAAGACCTGTTTCCTATATGCAAGATTGACTACAGTCTTGGAATTTATTTGCTATGTAACTCTTTTCAAACTCTTTTCTCTGTTACCAAATCCCAAGATCTTAGAGACTGCTCAATTGCATAGATTATCTGCTACGACTTTCTTGCCACAGGCTGTCCTATAGATAAATTCTCCTTGAATTTTCACAACATCTTTGTTTTACTTTAAAACAATCATTATTTAAAAGGGTATCTGAGTAAGCAATTATAATTATGCAACTTCTTTAAAAATTAAAATTTAATCAATAGATGGATAACTCCATTTGGGACTTTTAATCTGCCAAGCTAATTTTGAAGGAGTATTCTTTGGTTTTGTTTTAAGTCCCTTGGTTAACCACATTAAATCAAACCACTGCAGCCCAATCCTGTGCTCTGAAACACTGCACATGTAATGGAGAGAAAGGGGTAACCAGAATAATGATAATACAAAATTTTTAATTGACCTATCTTCACCTGAGTCTTCCAAGATTTCTAAATTGACATCTGCCACCAGTCCTTTATACAATCCAAATGCTCTTTTGTAGAGCTTGTCTTTAGCTCACAAACCATAAGTTTGCAGACAATTATTATTTTACGTCCCCAGCCTAGAGTAAGATGTTCACTGAGGTGAGCCACAGACATGACCTACCTGGTTTACAATGCAGATCTATGTCTAGAAATGTGTTTTGGGACAAGATGCTTATAGCAAGCTCTTAGTGTATAGATACTATTAAAACCTAAGAGAATATTAATGTATTGCACTTGAAAACAGGTATAAGTGCTCTGATTCTTCAAAGGCTCTTACTGAAGTTTCAGGGCTAGTATTAATTGTAGAATGGCAAAGAATACATTCTACAGCTTTTGTGTCTCCTGGTTAGACCTTCTTTCTACCGAGTTTCTAGTGATATCAAAAGCATCATTTATCCAGGAAATCACTGTCATATTCTAGCATGCATATCATCCCATTTACCCCAATATTTTATATTCTCTTATCCCTTCCCAGGTAGAAACTCAATACATTCATAATCTGATATTTCGTAGGTTGGAAGATCCGGAAACTATCAACCTTGCTATTAAACTGTATGATATGCCAAGACTATAATCTGATATTTCGTAGGTTGGAAGATCCGGAAACTATCAACCTTGCTATTAAACTGTATGATATGCCAAGACTCCAGACTGTGCACAAGGAGCCCTTCTAAAACATAAGAAAATGTCTTCAGAAACTCACTAGAAAATAAACAATAGTGCTTGAAAGAAAAATCCTGTGAAAACTTTGAGGGTTCCCAAAGTCCTAAAAATTTTGTGTATATAATTGTGTGTGTGTGTGTGTGTGTGTGTGTGTGTGTGTGTGTCTAAATTTTGCGTCTTTTTCAGAAATTTTGTGTGTCTTTACCCTAGGACAGAAGACAGACAGTTCCCACTACAACTTCACTTGCTAGATGTTCATGATTATTTTACATGGTATTTATCTTCTTATCAAGATTCCAGGGAACTTTATTACTCTCTCAGATAGTGGAAAGTTTATTTGCTGCTGAGTGTTTTGCCTTACCTTCAAGTAACAGGTAAGTACCTAAACATCAGTGCATAACAGGCATCACTGGTAATTTCCTCATAATTCTTATTCGGCTCCTCAGATATGTGGTGGGATTTTTTTTTTTTTAACCTTAGAGATGGCCATGTAGCTCGCTTTGGCCTTTAATCTGTGACGGCTTCTGGAATGGAATCTGCTATTTCTGGTGTAAAATCCTTCAAAGCTCTCTGCTTTGCAGCATGGGCCTCGCTTGCTGTGATGCCTGCCTTCTGTCTATAGTTCTGTAGGATGATAATGAACCGGCTAAGCCACCTGCCAAACCCCAATAGCAGGTATGTGATGTAAAATAAAACTAAAAACTCTTTTTTGTTTGTTTAAAACCAGTGGGACAAAAGATCTGCACTTTGATGAAGCAAATTTACTTTGTCTACCTGATGCTATTGGGATTTAATGTTTTTGGTTGCTTTAGACTTTAGAAGTCCAAATTGTCCCTAAGGCGAGATATGACATCCATCGGTATATTTTCACGAATGTAATGCCAGGACTTGAAGTAACACAAGAAATATATTTTCCTTTTTCATGAAATGCAGGCTATAATCAATATAGCAAGGAATCGGAAATAAACATAATATTTAGATTTGAGGCAATTATTTTCATAGAGTTTATTTAAACTCTTCTGCATTCTGAAGCAGTTGCTTCATTCTGGACTGAAGCATCATTTTTACTTTCAAGATTCACAGCAGGAAGTTTGCCCTGTGGGCTGTGGTAACTGTTTTTGACTATTTTAGCCTCAATTGCAAGTGCCAACATTGTTTTACTGTACAACCTAAAAGCCTTGTATATTGGACAGAAGGAGTAGTTTTAGATGAGTGTAAAAAGCTTTTGTATCCAATACATGTGTGGAAACACTTTATGCATGATGGAAAGCAAAATAATACATTTTCACAGCATTTCCAGGTATTTTTACCATTAATTTTCAGTAATTCTACTTGTGGTTTATGATGCTGTACTTGGTTTGTTGATTAATGTTACCTTCAAGTCCTTCAAAGAGGTAAAATTGCAGAATGTCCGAATTATATTTCCAGTGATTACACCTGATGTATGATAAAATTAACAAGAAATCTTGGGTGAACTTTCCCGTAAGTTTCCCTGGCCCAACTCATTGCAATTTTGTGTTCATAAGTTCATTGAAACAGTCACAACCCTAATAATTTTATGTAAGTAAAAAATACATTTAAAATTTTATGAAAAGGCAACTTGATTCTAGATATTTAATTCTAGGTTTTCCTATGAAAAGTTAGCAGTCAGAATCCAGGATTGAACTCAGAACTCATTCACCTCCCCATCACACCTAAAACCTTCCCATATCAATCCAAATAATATTATTTACGGTATGTATTCTTCTCATGAGAAACTCTCTCTCTCTCTCTCTTTCTCTCTCCTCTTTCCTCGCTCCATCCATTCATCCTTCCTTCCCTCCATCCTGAGTGTATATGCAAAAAAGAGAATAGATTGTCAGTAATGTAAGATGAAGTCTGAAGTAGTCTGTGTGTATTCAGCATAATGATTTGATATAGAGAGCAACACTGATTGAATTTGTATTTTATAGTTTAGATATCGATACTAGAAAATCACACAATATGGTTCCATTTACACTGGTGTGGTGGCACATGTCTGTAATCCTAATACTTGGGAGCCTGAGGCAGGAGAATTGCTGTGAGTTCAAAGCCAAACTGGGGTACAAAGTGAGTTATAAGCCAGGCTGAACTGCATAGTGAAACCTTAGCTCAAAAAGACAAAAATAAAATGACGCCATTTGATCTTTGCACTCATAGAAGACGAGCATCCTACTGTGTTCTCTGTTTGTACTTTCATTCTCTTCAAAGATAGGGCCATTTCTTTAGTATTGAAAAAATTTCAGTGGTTTCTAAATCTGCTGGTGCTCAATGTGTGATTTTATTTACTTAGTGATTACAGAAAAATAGTGATTTCTGAATTCCTTGTAAATTCACTATACTTCTTCAAAATAGACAGGCAGACTCACACACACACCCCTCACAGACACACACGTGATTCTTTTGTCGTGGAGTCCTACAGTGACCATTATGCTGGCTCTCGTTAGAACTGGTAATAGAGATGCTGCCACTAACTACACTTTGGAAAACTCCATCTAAAGGAATCCCTCCATGAGATTAAATGGCATAGTATATCTTTATTAAAATGAGTAGTGTAAGAGATAATCCTCACAGGAAAAAATACATCCTGTGTACCTCACCTTATAACCAAAATAACTGCACAGCATAGTCAGTCTCTAACCATGAGTATTTCTTCTTTCACTTTTCTGGATTCTGAATAGTTTTTCTTGAAGGTAATCCTTGGGAGTCTATCCGGGAGAAGCAAAAATTGGTCGTGAGTGTTTCCTTTTACACTGTATTTACACATATGGTTTTTGAGCAGAAACCTCATTCTGATTAAAAGCCACATCTGACTTGCGAACGCTTTCCTGCACTGTCTGTACTCATATTAATGTCACCTAATCACTCTCAGTAATGTTTTCTCACACAAAGATTGCCTTGCATTTCTAGCTTTATGTAACGATGCAGAATTAAAATATTTTAATTGATTATTTTCCCCTCCCTCCACAAAAGCCCGTGTTATCACCTGCAGTCTAATAAAAATGTTGCAGAGGTAGTCAAAAGCATAGTCACTACTAGCTTGTGAGTTTATCAGTATCATTTTACAAAGGTAAATTTGTTAACTATTCTCAGAAGTGCTTTGAAGTTAATCATCTTGTTTTACAGAAAACAGGAAGATCAGCTATATGTGTGGACTGGATGTGATACTCAGGGATTAAAGACCCTTATGTCTGATAAAACCAAGTGACAGATTTCCGTACCTTGATATGCAACTATATTTGATAATGATTCACAATCTGTTTTGTGCAGTCCTCTTTCAAACACAGACAGAGAGAGAGAGAGAGAGAAAGAGAGAGAGAGAGAGAGAGAGAGAGAGAGAGAGAGAGAGAGAGAGAGGTAGATTGGCATCAGCTCCTAGGAGCTGCTGGTTAGCTTCTGAGAATAATAAAATGGAATTTATGCAGTAGCACAGGCAGGCTTCATAGATGGATCTCTCTCTATTTCCCTTTCCTTTCTGGTTTATGTGACTATGTGCTTTATTGAGAAAAGACCTCTAAGTAAGTCTTTTGTATGGCACCCTATTGGCAACTTGCCACTAATCCCCTTTGGCAGGGTAAGCCTGTGCCGGTCTCTTTGGTGTGCTGTCTTTTCTTTCTTGATTTTCCCCTTCACTAAATTGATCCTCACTAAATAAAAGAACAAAACATGTTGATGAATCAAAAATGGGTTTAACTTTAATAATTTACTACGTAATTTCATGGCAAGCCTTTTAATGATGCTTAATTTTCTTAATGCTCTTAATCCTCTGTAAGAAAATGTTGATAATGCTACACATTATTGTATTTGAAGGAGGAATTTGTTCTTGCAAGTAATTGCTTAATTACTTTAGTGGATTGTGTACTGCCAGCTTGACGTGCTTCTCCATCTGTTTTCTTTAATTTATTGAATTGATGCCATTTGACAAAAGAGCAAATGTAAGTCACATGAGGTTGGGGAAAAAATAGGTCACAGCTCAAGGCTTTGAAGAGTGCGTGATACATCAGAAACTTCAGTCAACCCACAGATGGGTAAAATTCTGGGCTTCATTGCAGAATTCCTGTTCTAATTCTGCCTCTTACCATTTGAAGTTAAATGAATTTGGGAAAGCCTCTGTTTTCTCAAGTATAAAAATGGAACAAATAATTTATCTAGCCATTCAATTGGCATATACTGAGGCATTTCCATGAGGAGAGTCCTCTTTAACACAGAGTATTTGAAGATCACTGAGGATGAGAGAAACACAGTTTGGTTACCTCCCTTTCTTGATAATATTGTTGCAATACTTACATGACAGCTCTTGGGTTTGGTGACTGCTTCTGACATGAGCTTGGCTGTATTACTCTTCTGTTGACGTTGGGTGAATTTAATTCTATTTTTTGTGCTTTCCAAAGTGAAAAAAAAATTTTTTTTCAAACATCACTTTTATCCACTGTACAGATGGCACAGGATGAGAACTGGTCTTGGTTTGGAGAACAACATGAAAACAGTCCTAAGTTATTTTCTGTTACTGAACTTAAAGCTAAAACTCTTTCCTTCCCTCTTAACTGCTGTGCTGACTAGTCTACTTTGGTTAGCTACACCAATGTTCCCTTTGTATATAAGGCTTGATTTACGCCTGATTAGGACCAATTGCATCTGATTAGACTCATAACATTTTTGGTCCCTGTATGGCCTAATATTTAAAAACGCTTCCTGTACTTTACTTTTTAGTTTGCTAGTGATCAAATGTGGAGCTTCCTGTGTGCTAGGCAACTATTTTACAACTGAGCTAATGCCCAGCCCCAGAACACGTATCTTAGATTTAAACTCAATTTTGTTCAAATTGTTGCTCTATCAAGTAAAAATTACAAATTTGTGCAAGTAACTTAATGCTAGTAAGTAAAGGTTAGCATGCCTATAAATTTAAGAGTTTGTCATGTTCTGTCCTTGTGTAGGATAAAGAAACAAAAGTATGTACTATGAATCTTCCAATATTTGATTTATAATAGGTACTTTTGAACTGGTAGCTTTTATAAATACATATTTCAAGTGGAGTTCTTGCAATAAAATTATACATTGTCAGTCTAACTTTCATCTTTTCATTCTCTGAAGTATTTAGACCTTAATAGCTAAATTAATCATTTTAAAACTGTGTTTCTGCTCTTCATTACACAGTAATCCCTAAAAAAAAAAAAAAAAAATGAAATAGTGATTCCCAATCTTATTCTGGTAGTTTGGCAGAAGTTTCTCTGAAGTGTTTTGAAAAACCTGTGATGCTCACAAAACTTCACTTGCATAAATATAAATACATTTTGAGAAAGAAGTATCAGTTGTATTCTGGCAAAGGGTAACGATTGATTTCCACAATTGAAAAAAGTAAGGAAAAAGGAAGAGAGAGACAAGACAGAAAGAGATAGAGAATGAGATAGTGACAGAAAAAGAGAGAGAGAGAGAGAGAGAGAGAGAGAGAGAGAGAGAGAGAGAGAGAGAGAGAGAGAGAGAAGGAGAGGGAAGCTAAGATAATATGAGAAGAGAGAAAGAGGGTTGATACTTGCAAGCCCAAGTGGACTATTTCTTGCCAACATTGGAAGAATTGGTCATTTTTATCAGATTCTCAAATAGTATATATGAGTTAACAAAAATAAGGAAGTACTGTGTTTCAAGATGAAGTGTAAGCGCCTACACACTGAGGTCTCTAACCTGTATCCCCAAGGTAATATGCTTTCTTTTCTTTTTCTTTTACTGTTTGCCCTTTTAAGCTGTGTTCATATTCTTTTTAATTACCCACAGTTATACTTCTTAACCCAGGTACTGTGACCACCTTTCTTTTTGTACTTCCATCAATCTGAAAAGTAAGTTACAGTCGCAATATCTTTTTTTAATCTTATATTCCTCCAAACGACTTTAACCAGATGGCTTTTTTCTTTCCCAATATTTTAAAAAATAGTGCTTTAAATCATTTATTTTCTGACTGATTTTTAAAAAGAAAAAATTTGTATATTTTCTCTGTGCATATTTCTGGTATTTGCAATCTCTCTCTCTCTCTCTCTCTCTCTCTCTCTCTCTCTCTCTCTCTCTGTATTTTCTCTCATTGTAGGGAAAACTTTTCCATCACAGTTACTCAAATGCATAGTTCAAGTAATCAGAATTAGTCTTTCCTTTTTTTTTCTTTCAATTTTCAACTATACTATTTTTAATTGATATTTGCCCTCCATCGAGAGTTCCATTTTTTTCCAAATGCATGAATTTTGAAATGATTCCTCCATGTGACTAATGTCCTAAATCCTAAAGCAAAAGGGATATATTTTATAACTCTAAGTATAAATACAAAGGATATAAGGGTTTTTTGAGAATTATGAGATTTCAAGTATGAGAAGTTGATATTACCTGTGTGTAAGCTCTATCATAAGCTACCACTTACATAACACATATAAAATTATTTTTTAACAATGATAATATATTTTGTTTTGCAAATTCTTAGAATCAATGTATAATGTGCAGATGGCCAAATAATCCTGTGTTGACTGTAACAAAATGAATGATGGAAATATTCATATTTGAAACACTTTAAAAATGTTTATTGAAATTCTCTTTTTGAGAAGAGATCTTTCCGTGTTGTGCCACCTGTCTCAAATCTTAGTCTCCAACAATGACTCAGTTTCTGTTTCTGGATTGCTGAGACTACAGGTGTCTGCCTTTGCACATGGATGGTTGCTGTTGTTTTTCCAGGATTGAACCTATGGCCCTGAGCATGCTACCATGGTAGGCAAGTGCTGTAACACTGAGCTACCCCATTCCTTCTTTTTTAAAACATTTATTTTCATTATCATTTTTAATCCTCTGAAGAGTCACATGTAAGAATATATATTATGAATCTGATATCAAATAAAGGTGCAAAAATCACTTAAAGACAAAGGGCACTATCAAGGAATACTGTCAGCATAAAGATAATAAACTTATATTATGTAAGACACAGACTTAAGTAATGTGAGATAAAACATGTGAACAATTAAGTCACGTATCAAATTCTCTTCAGAAGTAACCAAAATGATTCTAAGTTTTCCACTGCTTACTTAAACACAACATTCTCCAAAATGTCTTTTCACAGTGTTAGAAAAAGTATTTTGGAAAAATAATGAAGAGAAAAGGGTATAAAATTATCTGTAGGAACTTAGTGTTATAGAGAGTCAAATTTACCTACAGTTTATTATAAAACAATATTGAATATAAATTAAAACTAAGAATGGTTTCAAACACATTTCCATGTCCAGTTCCAAACACATTTCCATCTCTAGATCTAGAAAAAAGAAAGAGATAACTAAATAACACATGGAAAAAATCCTGTATCAACTTGTGAAAGAGTCATAATCCAAAAGCAAACATTTAAAGTTTAGAATATAACACGAAGCAAAGATTCTTTCAAAAGTTACTTCTGACAAAAGACTGCTATATTACAAAGAAAGGAAAGAAATTGAGCACGTTTTCGTTAAACAGGAAAAGTATTTTCTTAAAGAAAGGGATAAAGGGTAAAGACTAAATGGACCAAAGAACAATTAAAAACTAAGAGAACCATTGCTCAAGGGATCTGCAGGCTGAAAGGTCCAAAGACAAGCTAGGCCAGCACAGACAGGAAGCATCATGGGGATGCTTCCCAAAGTCCCAAATGTGATGAGATTCTCCTGAGTTGGACCAATAGTAACCACAAAAAGAAGTCAGACATCGCCGCATCTGGAATGTGACTTCAAGATTAGAGTAAGGTCCAAATTCCCAAGTAACACTTTTCTAAACGGTTTATGCTCACAGAATAAAATCTAGGAATTGCATCAAATGCCGGAAATGATGCAGGAATTGTAAGAATGAAATTTTAAACATTATAGATTTTAATAAGAAAATAAATGTGTATAACATATATGCAAAACAGTGACTACACTGTTAGTTCTAAGTTTAAAAATATTACAAATAAAGGTTACTGATACATGCATGAGGATGAAATAATTAGTGATTT
Source organism: Cavia porcellus (assembly GCF_034190915.1). Classification (NCBI taxonomy): domain Eukaryota; kingdom Metazoa; phylum Chordata; class Mammalia; order Rodentia; family Caviidae; genus Cavia; species Cavia porcellus. The sequence goes on from NW_026947501.1 coordinate 35,142,528, forward strand.
TCACTCAAATCAATGGATATTACAGAAAAAATAAAAGCATTTTACTTGTTATTTAAAGAAGTTAAAGGAAGAAAATGGATATTTTCCAATTATGGAGATTTGATGATAGTGAATTTTGGCAAGGACTTTAAAATTTATGTTAGATTTTTGGTGGAACTGTGTGAAAATCACAGTGAAGTAGACTCTTTTTTAGAAAAGTAATATATCCTGATGAAAAAATGCATAAATTCTAGCTTGATTAAATGAAAAACATATTTTATACCTATGATAAAACAGGAAGAAAGTTTTATTTCCATTTTATTTTAAAATTGCAGAAACCATGTGATATTAGCATACAGATTTGTTAAATATCTATAACACATAGTCAGAGCTGTAATAAGAATAAATCATATACTTAAACATAAATGACTAGATTAGTAGACCCCTCACAGAAAAAGTAATAAAAAAGTAGGTGATTCTGAATTAAACAAGTAATTTTTTGCACATTTGATGTTTTTTCCTGCTTGTTTCAATGCTGTGAATTTAAAACAAAGCCTCAATTGTGACAGAGAATTGCTTTAAATATAATAAGAGATATAAAATGTCAATGGCTTAAAAATTGATGCCCAAGTAAGAATGCATCATTTGTAGATAAGGTTAAAAGAACAAAGAGGCAGTATAAAGACTGCAAAAACATTTGTAAATTACGTATCTGAAGGGACTTTCACCCACAGGATGTAAATGACTCATAAAACTCCCTAATAGGAAACCAAGCAATTAATTTTAAAAATGGACTACCTACTAAAACAGACATTTTCACCTAAGAAAATGTACAGATGGTAAAATAAACTGTGAAAAAGTTCATCATATTTTCTTCTGTGATATTCCATTTAAAACAATTTTGCAATAACATTACTATATAAAATATTTTAATTATTAAAAATCATGTCAGCACAAGTACTAATAATTGGAATTTTTGTTCCTGAAAGGGGGCCTGTAAAAGTCGTACAGCAAAAAAGGAAAATAATTGGACAATTTTTAGGAACTAACCATGAATGTATTCTACAACCCAGTTACTTCTGGGCATTTAGATCTGACAATTATAATATATGCCTATCCAATAATTTACACACGAAAGGAAATGCAGTTTTTTCATTAAATATTTTTAATTTTTTTTTTATTTTAAAGAGATTAAGATAAAAGAGGACATAACCTAGCAGATCAGAACAGAACAATTTAAGCAGCACAGTATTTCACCACAAGACAACCTGATATAACAGTAGCTACCATAGTGTCTCTTTCCTTGAACCATTAAGTATTCTTAACTGATGAAAAAAAGTTATGCATGTCTATCATGTAATATGTGATAATAAGATATATGTATATTTTGTGCAATTATTACACTAGGTAAAAACATGTACCTCATCAAACATTTGTAAACCTTGTGGCTATAACATTCAAAAATTTTCTTCTGTGCAATCAAAGATGGAAACACAAGATGCAGTGTACCTATAGGGTTGGACAATGATTGGCAATGGACAGCTCATTAATAAGAGAAAATCACAGGTGATTTATGAAAAATATATTGACATAAACCAATAAAAATTAATGTATGCTATATGTTTATTTAAAGTTTTAAAGAATATAAAATAACTTTTAGACTTACAGAGAAGATTAAGTAATGCTTGATGAGTATAAAATATGATAAAGAAAAGGTGAAAAAAAAGTATTGTAAAAATACAAAGAGCATACTTTTGGAGGAATATATGTTCATTGTATTCTAAGTTTCCTAATTTTAAATATTCAGAGATAGATAGAAAGAAGATAGACAAACAGACAGATGGACTTTCTCCATTAAAAGTTAAGGAAAACTTAATTTTGAATTCATAAACTAATAAAAGGAAATATCTTCCTATCAAGAAGTATTAAAAACTCTAAAATATTATTTTAATATTTCTTAAAAATTTTCCCAATTTCATAAATAGGGTAAAAATTTTCACGTGTCAATTTTAGGTTTTCCTATGATATTTATATCTTCTGAAAAGAATACTGAATAGATCCAAGTAATTGAGAGTAAAATATAAACAATACATGTTATGTAGATATTTGTAACACTATTCAGTGAATTGTTGTTAACCATACAGAGCCTTCTGTTCTGTAGAAGTTTTTCTCCTAACCAATGACTTCATTGTACCCATTAATTATCTTCTCTTCATTCCACCCTTCTTCTTACCATTCTATTAAACTCTCTTCTATTCTTTCTTTTTGTGGTATTTATTCAAGGTTTTAGCCCCCCTTCAAGGTGAGAATAAGTAGTATTTTTCTCTGTGTGTCTGGCGTGATTCATTTTACATAGTCTCCTCTAAAAACCATCCAAATTACTGTACATGACAGCATTTCATTTTTAAGGTTATATAGTATTATATCATGTATCTATACTGCATTTTAAACATTCAATTGTCTGTCTTTGAAAATCTAGATTCATTTCGCATCTTGGATATTATGAAAAGCACTATAATAAACTGTGAACAGTAATGATGTTTTGATTTATTGACTTTAGATTCCTTGGCTAAAAACTGAAGACTGGGACACCTGGATCTTGTGTTAGTTCTATTTGTGGCTTTTGAAGGACCGTCCGTATTTTTTTTCATAATAGCTGTACAATTCGTATTCCCAGCAATGGCGTATGAGTAGTAGCCTTTACCTGCATCTTTATCAATGTGTGTGTCAAGTTTGTCTCTCTAGTAATAGCCATTCCAGCTGAGGAAGCTGATATTGCATCACAATTTTTTTTAAATTTTCTTTTTTTAAACAATTGAATAATTTTAGATTGTTCTTTTCTCTTTAAACTACTTGGAGCCATTGGATCCAATCATTTTATGTAACAGTGCTCAGTCACTCTTGTTGTTTGTAAATGACCATCTAAATTTTCAATACTGATGAACAGAGATATTGCATTATATCATCCCTAGTCTCTTTAATGTAAAATAAATTTGACAGCCAAATAAAATTGCATAAGAATTCTTGTATTTTGTCAACTATTTTGAATATCCTTCAAAGTATACTGATAAAAAATTTCTGAAATATTTAAAATTTAACTAACATAAACCTTACTATAGTCAGCTATAGTAAGAAAAATAAAGAATAGAAGATCCTTTCTTAAGTTCATAATAATACTATACCCTGCTACAACTTCATGAATGCTGACAGATTTTATATGAGAATCCTACAACAGAGACAAAGAACAGTCTTACCTAATTCAGGTTTCCAAACCCTCAAGTCTCATGAGGATAATGCCAATGGACCAAGACAGATGATTTCATCTGGAATACCTCGCAATATAAAAGAGCAATTCCAGTTTAGGGGACTCACATCTCTTATTATGGGCATGAAATATGTGAGCCTTTGCTCTCCAGAGAGACTTTCTTTATTTCAGCTCTGGACACACCTGTCCTTTGTCCCTGGAAAAGGACATATGTCTGTCAAGGCTAGAAGAAATCCTGCCATTCTCTCCAAATGGACATGGTATCTCTATCAATAGTCCACATCTGGTTGATAGATTGTTTAGAGGAAACCAGAACAAAAAGTATCATCTACATTTTGCTTGCAAGATATACAAAATATGAGACAACTGCAGGAAATTATTTTAGGGCAGTTCTTATTTACATTCAGCAGAATAGGAATCTGATAAAAAGCTGCTGGATGTGAAATTCATCATTTGCCTGTGGAAGGACAAGGGAAAGGCTTTTGGCCGTGACTAGCTATTGTGAACTGTACTGTAATAGATGTGGGACTGCATGAATCACTATAGTATGATATCTTTAGGGTTTTCAAGAATATAACAAGAAGAACTATAGCTGAATCAAATGAATTCTCTATTTTTAGGGTTTTGAATAATCTCTACAATGATTTCCCTAGAGTTTGAATGAGTTTATATCCCCATGGACAAGATAGTTGCTTTATGAAAGCAAGGTAGACATAGAAAGACAAATGCCATATTGTTTCTTTTATATGAAAGACAGGAAATGGAAACTCATTTATTTAATAGTAAAATAAAAAATTACAACAAACCGGGAGGCAGTTATTTGGTAAAGTTATATATACCAATTGCATCAGACCAATGTAACCATATATAATGTGATGATTACATATTGTAATATGCAGTTGCAAAAATCTACAAATATTAAAAAAACAGCTTTGAGAACGTCACAGAATCACATATTCCACTTGTTTTATAATCAAACTCAGTGGTTCCTCCTTCTTTGTATTCATAACTTATGATTATTTTTTGTGGTTGGTTATGATGCAGGTGCATAGAGTTGATATATCCTAAGTTCTAGTCCAGTGTTTTTTGCTCTAATGCAAATAATTTTCTAGAAATTTTGATTCTCTAGACAGAAAATGGTTTTACTATAAAATATTAATTTTAAAAAGCAATTTCTAAGCCGTATGAATGAGTTAAAACACTAGAGAGCCAGGTAATAATACAGACATCTGCTGTGTTCTTTTGGAAGTATAATTTCTGAAGTTTAACTTTCTGGTTGGAAGAATTTTGTTTCTTGTGAATTTTATTTTCACTGTCCCTTGGTCACCCTGATAACATAATATATTAAGGTAGACTCTCCATATGTAATTATAGTTACAAATTAATTGACTATAAATTATGGAGTTTATCATTGATTATTCAAATGGAAACGAGGTAATCATTTATTCAATGCAAAAGAGAAAACACAAGTCAGAGAAGTTTCAAGGACTAAAAATTTTCCAGGTATTATTGCTGGATTAAAGAAGGAAGGAGTTGTGTAGTTACCAACAACCAAGAGCATGGATAAAGAAAACACTGAGATTTAGACAGTAACTACATCTCTGGAAAATAGCTTGATATGAGCACATCAAAATTTAAATAAAGAATGCAGACACATCATTCCAGGGTTATCAGCTGGACAATCACAAGATAAGAAATTTGTGAATTGTAAGACTCTATGTTAGTGAAAATTGTTATGGCAGCAATAGAAAACTAACGCAATCTCTATGCTACATTTGCTTAATCATTTGAAAACTCTTAATATTACCAGCAATGTCTTTTTCTAATTATCTTTCTCTTTATTAGCCTCATTTTTTACCATAGCCCACTTAAACTAACTTTCTGGACCACTGTTTTCTGTTTTGGTTTGGTTTTTTTATGGTTTCAAAATCAATAAATGCAGAAGAGCTTACAAAAATAAAGTAAAATTTGCATAACTCATCCGTTTCTACTCCCAGTTTCTTTTGCTGGAGGCAAGTACTTATAACAATTATGTGTTGAGACTGCATGATATGTATCCCCATAAATATAAACAGCGTGCTTACAATGAAATTTTCATTATCATTTTTAAGCCTTATCTTTCATCACAAATGAAAAATGAAGTTTCACTTCTGAAAATTGTTGGTGTTTTCTATCATTTCAGTTTTTCAATGACTCTACATTTTAACTTGAAATTATTTAAAATTTTATCCCTGGCTTCCTCACTCCAGGCATTAATTTGTGGCTACTTAGAATGTGTGGTACAAATTCTTGTGCAGTTAGAATTTTCTTAGCATCTTTTTCAATTTCCACTTATAACTTTCAAAGCTTTATTCTTCAATTTTGCACTTTTGTTTTCACACAGGTGAGATTCAAACACCTTTTTCTCAGCGTAAATTTATAGGAGAATTTTCCATAATTGTGTAGGTTGAATTTAAATGATACAATAGAAATAAATAGGAGCAAAACCTATATGACTCAGTGTATCAAACACAACATCATGTAATCTTCTATACAAGCATAATAAAATAAAATTTATTGAGCAAACATAAAGAGGTAGCAGAGTATAGTGATTCTCTGTCCTCATAAACTCTGAAAAGGGTTCTTAGACAAGGCAGGAAACAATCACAGCAAGAGAAGGGATTTGGGAGAGGGATAAACTCATGTGTGACATTGTGCATTTTTCCTGAGACAGCAAGTGTGCAATGCACCTAGGCAGCTGTAGAGGCCACAGTGATTTCTACCTGAGAGAATCAAAGGTCTGAGGAGCTTAGACATCAAGGTCCTCCAGTGGGCTTTCAAGGTCCAATTCTATAATTACCTTTCAATGTCACAAAACCAATATTATCTACCGACTTGTCATATGGATATGCTTTTCACATATTCCACAAATTGAGTAAATTTGTGCTACAGTAGAGTTGGTTACAAATTTGAATAATCACCCTTGTCCTCAATACCTATAATTTCTTCTGTTGTTTTACATGAGAGATAAAAATTTAGTTATTTCCACATATATTTTTCATTACTTTCTACACTACTTATACCAAAAATTATGATGGCATTATTGAAAATTTATTATTTTTTCATTCTAAACTGTTTTGTATATAAAGTTTATTATAGAAATGTGCTATGAAAAATTGGCAACATGCAGACTTTGTGAGATTAGTTTAAGGAACCAATGTACCAGGCACTCAGCTCCAACAACTAATTTATGTCTAGACCCAGGTGTCTCCCCACAAAATACAGTTACATTAAAGAAAATCCTAGACATTATGTGATATCAATCTATAATTCTTTATCTAAACCTCAAAAACTAAAGCAGCTTTTAAGTCTGTGTGTCATGATGAGATAACATGTTATAATTTTCATTGGTTAAATCTATTATTCTTTGCTTTGACCTCTTCTTTCCCATTTTCCTTGTCTTTATTCATTTCTGGGTTACGTTCTCATGTCGACTCATTTAAAACTGAGAAATATATTTAAGGTACCTCATATCTGCAAAAATGTCTTGAAGAGATTTTGTATGAATGTTACATCAATGTCATTGTGATAATAGTTTTATTAAATGTACTTGCATAATTTGTTACCATCTCATTTTAGATTTTAGAGATAGTCTTATCTGATTTCTTGATTTCTTTACTCCCATAATTGTTACAGTGTCTTTTACTTTACTATTATGATATTTCAATAGAACCAGGCAGTTTGTAAATTTCCCCAATCTATGTATTTTTGGATCTCACTAAATAGATGATATTATGATTCTGAAATTTTGTCCATATATATTGTATTTTCTCTAAGCAGTTGAATGTTGCACACCTTTGAAATTGTTTTTTAAATATTTCCATATGACCTAATACTGTTTCAGATTTCTACTCTATATATCCTTTTTGTATATTCTTTAATCAAAATTATTTTTAATTTACCAGAGTCTGCTTTTATTTATAGTAACCTTTCATTGCTCTGGGCAATACCAGAGTACTTCCAAATAACTGGAAAAATGAAATGATATTAGGTTTATTTTTATATCCATTCTGTCTTTGTAAAAAAAATTCCTTCAGTTCATCTGTGATATTTTTGTTATTGAATTTGTGATTCACTGCGATATATGTGATATATATATATATATATATATATATATATATATATATGGGTTCAGGCTGGACTTGAGCTCATCTTGTAATCCAGGCTGATCTCAAACTCACAGCAGTATCCCTACCTCAACCTCCTGAGTGCTGGGATTATAGGTGTGTGCCACCGTGCCCGGCTTATATTTTTATTCATATAGATGGTTGACTTTCTCTTCATGCATAACTATAAAGCTGTGAGATTTCCAAAGCTGTTACTATTTGTAATATCTCTGCTTCTAAAACTGATTTGGAGGCATCTTGCAGGATACATGCACAGGCTCTGCCTTAGGTTTCAGCCTGAGTTCTGAGTATGAGGATCCATACTCATGTCTGAAACTACAGAGCCTGGTGATTAGACACTCAACTGTTATGTTAAGCAATTAAATAAATGCATGTCTGGCCAAATACTTATGTAACTATCTTAAATGCTACATTCTACGTTGTAGTTATTAGAATATCTTTGATAAAAGAGAATGTATGGAGAACATTTATTTAATTTACATTAGCAATAAGAAGAAACCTCAATTTAAACACACTAGAATTTAGTAACCACTACACATAAGTTAACTTCCATATTTCTAATAGCCTAGAGATTTGGTATATTCAGCAGCAGCCATGCTTAATAGATATTCAGTAAACCCTTCTATCCATCTGAATATTTAGATTACTTATTTACTTAGACTTATTGAGTTAAATAAGAATTTTATGAAGTTTAAAAGGTTTTTCTTCTAATATAACATCAATTAATTTGGGGATTTTTCTTAAATTAATTTTGCAAATTTCCAAAAGTAATCAAAGAGATGAAATACAATATACTATTTCTGAGTGAATGTATAGTTTTGGAAAAAAAATTAAGAAGAATTGAAGATTACTTAGAATATAATAGGACCAAAAGTTCGGTGAGGAGAGATCCAAGTGGCATTATTTCTGTTTTTTTGATAGACTGCAGGGTTGAAAGATATCTGATGAAAATAATAATATATTTTGTATGTATTAAAAATATCATATCTGTTAGAAAATTTAATGAGTTTAATAAGTTTATGTGTTTTTAATTACCTCTGGAAAAAATTCTTGTGTGTACTCTTTTATGTTAAGTACATGGTAAGATTCTCTTAAGAAACAATGAGAAATAAATACACCCATAGGCAATAACACCACTAATTTACTTAGTTTGTGAATTAATAAAAAAGAATAACTTGTTGACAATTCTTTCCTTAAAGATACATTGATACAGCACAAGAGATTTTATACTTCTGTGTCAAATTAATTTGTAGCATGATAGCCCAGGTTTATAAGTCCAGGTCTCAAGAAGCAGAAACAGATGGATCCTGAGGTTGGGCCCCACTTGGGTACACAGGAAAAACCTGCCAAAAAAAAAAAAAAAAAAAAAAAAAAAAAAAAAAAAAACACACACCAAAACAAAAGAGCACTAAGGAATGATAAACAAACAAACAAAATAATGGGAAAGCTTCTTGAAAAGCTGTTTTACAGTCATTCTTCTCCAATACTCAAGCTTAAAACGTATGATTATGTTTCACTGTGTCTAGAATGGAAATTTGCACCTCAGTATTATATGTTGAGTATCTTGAGTATTGTTCTACTGCTAGTCTAGTGATCATCCTTGGACCACTAGCCTGTGACATTACTCAAATCATTATTTAAAATTATTTAAAAGTTATTAGGAGTGGTTTCAGAGTTATTGGATTGATGTTAGTTCTTCAAATCAGAATCCATTAGAAATTTTCTCATTATTTGAAAAATAAATTTAAACTTTGAAGCACTGAATCCAAAAAGTTACATGAGGAATAATTTTAATACAGTATGTGAAAACCTCATACTGAGAGAAAAAATTAATTTCTTATCACAAGCTGTTCAAAATTATATATATATATATATATATATATATATATATATATATATATAACCTAGTTCCAAATTGTATGTATATATATATATATATATATATATATATGACATTTATAATTGTAATACAGATATCACACCCTCTCACATATGTGTCATTTTATAAAGAGTAGCTCATGGAAATAATGGCAAATGAAAGTATGACGTCAAATTTATATACATTTTATACAGAAGCTCAATTCCCTAGTGTTTCAAATATACATAAAGAAAATATATAAAAATGTAGTATACATAGAAGAAAGGGCATTTTGTAATATACAGTTCAGTACAACACTCTAAAGTGAAAATTAATGCAAACATACATGGTCAATAGTGGAATACAGCACCTAATACACTTCCACTCGCTCTCTCTTTCTTTTATGACACCACTCTCCCAAAGAACTGCTACTCCAATGTTTGCAATGACCATTCCCTAAATGTATTTCTATGTGCTTTCTATGTATCTGTGAATACAATAGCTTATTTTTCGCAAACTTTGGTTTCTACATATGTTGAAATTACTTGTATTATACACTGTCTTTTTTCACTCTGTGAAGTTTGTATGAGTAATCTAGGTATTTATGTGCAAGGAATAGCTTATCTCTCAGCACAGATTTTTGTTGGTGCATTTCCAGGAATGAGATCACATCGATAAGAAGTCAGCTTCCTTAAATTTAATTGTGTCCGAAAGTCTAAAGTCAGCCTGGGATGTGGCTCAGGGGCATAGCACTTGCCTGGCAAACTCAAGATCCTGACTTCGATTCCTGATACCAAAACAAAAAATGAAAAACAAAACAGAAATTCTACATTCATTTGAAAGTTCTATAATGATTTAATGTACAAACATGTTCTTTTGTTTCTCATTAATAAACATCTGCAGACACATTTATTGATTTTAGACTCTGAATTTGTGCGTCTTTTCATTTTGTTTAAATTTATATTCTTTAACTATTAATGAGGAGCAGCATATTTATGGGGAGATTTTGTATAATTTTTTTATTTTACTTTATGATTTTTTTGGTGGGGATCATTATGATATATTTTATGAAATACCTATTTGAATCTTTTATTTATATTTTCACAGAAGAGCAGATTTATTTCTTACTGGATTGCAGGAATCCTTTAAACTTTTGAAACTGTTCTTTTGGCTACTATATTTTACTGTGCCTCGTGGTTATTCACTTCATTTGTTGCTTTCTGATAATTTGAAAAATTTTATTTTAGTAGTTAATTTTGTCAACAACTTACTACAAGGAGTTATTTACTCTCTAAGAAATACCTTTTTGTCAATATTAACAATTTTTTCATCAGTGTAATTTTCTAATTATATAAATTTTGACCATGTTATTTATTTATTTATTTATTTTTGTACCAGGGATTGAACTCCCAACCTTGTGCTTTTCTAGCAGGTACTTGGGCTACTGAGCTAAACCACCGGCCTATGGTTTTTAGTAATATCCTTTATCTTTGTGATTTGAAGTCACACCCACATGAAACTGAATGTTGTTTTTAAATTGAAGCATTGATTCTGTTAGATATTGTCATTTAATATATTTACTATTACTGAACTGTCCCCATGTCTTATATAATGACATTTAATGCCACATTTGTCTGAAATCAAGGCTTTGAATAAGTGTTATTTCCAATCTCTCTAAAGTTACATTAGCTTATTATTTTATTCTATTTCTACTACTATGCCCTTTCACTTTCCTTAGAATATTGAAATGTTTAATTATTTTAGTAGACCAAAATTTAATCATCTTCAGGAATTGTCAGCCACTTTTAGCGTCCTGGTTTTGTAAATATATATTTGAGTTGACTTGTGAATTCAGTCCATACACAGATTCCCAAGTAAAACATCAGATTTCCAATTGTGGTGATATTTATTATAACCAGTTTTTTCTTATTTGTTCTTTTATTGGGGGTGTCATTTTGAGACAGTCTTACTGTGCAGTGAGGATGTCCTTTAACTGAATAGCACAGACTGTCCTCAACCTCGCAGGAATCCTCTTGCCTGGAGTGCTGTGATTATAGGTGAGAGCCCCAAAACCCAGCTCCTTTGTTCATTTGTGTCCCATCACACATCAGTGTGTTACATTTACTTGGGCAGGGGATATAACTGTGGTACAGTGCTTAACTGCAAAGTTCAAGAAACTGAGTTCGATTCCCAGGACCAAATCAAACAAAATAAAAAATAAAAATAAAAACAGCAGAAAAATTACATTTACTTAGGATAAAGTAATTAGGTATGCTATTACACAGCAGAATGACTAGAGATCGTAATTTGCTGGCCATTTCAGAAAAGGTGGAAAAAGAATTTGAAACCTGGACCATAAAGAAATGATACTGTTTGAGAAGACTGACATGTTTGACCAGCTTTCAAACATTACACAGTTTATATATGTATAAAAGTCTTTTTTATAATGCAGATCTCTAATAGATTGATAAAAAAAACATTTCCTTTTGTTTAATTCAGTTAAAATATGTGGAACATCAGATACCCAGTTAATATACACACTTCACTATAGGGAATCTTTCGTCACTATAGGAAATCTTAAGGAAAGATGATGTGTCTGTTATTTTGCACACTAGAGCTCTTCAGGACAATGTATCTTCTCCATCAATAACTTCTGTAATAATGTTGGATAATTTTTCAGACCATTTCATGTAATATTATATGAAGCATAGCTGTTTCTCTATATCTCTTTCCTCTCATACAAATACTTACCTTCACAATTATTATCTATTCTTCTATTTTTTTCTGAAAAAAGTGAAACAATCATCTATCATCTATGAATATTTTCAGGGTGTTTGATTTAATCATTTTATATTTTTTTCAGACATGACACGTACAGTTGGCCTTTTCTTTGTGGGACAGTTTTATAAGTGTATACATTTTATAGAAACAGTGTCTGTTTATACATTATATTATTTTCAAATGTCAATATCAGTTTTCCTAAGTTCTGTAGTATAAATTTGTTCACTTGACCACTGTCTAAATGTATTGATGTAATTTGTTTCATGAAACCTTCTTTGCATTGTAATATTACAGTAGAACTTCAAGTTTTGAAATGATGAAATCTTTTAATATATGTTAGTCTTTACTTCATTACTTCTTGTTTTTTGAGACAGTGCCTACCATGTGGTTCAGGGTGCCCTTGAACATCTTATTGTAGCCCAGATGGCCTCAATTCTGTGATTCTCCTGCTCTAGCCAGCTGAGTGGTGCCCAGCAATTACTATGATCTTACAAATGCAGAACTGAGCTGAGCCTAATGGCACAGACCAGCAATTAACAGTTTATAAATGAGTGAAAAAAGTATTCAATATCATCAGTCATTGGAGAAATACAAATTAAAACAACACTGAGATTCCATCTCCCTCTAGAAAGAATGGTTATCATCAAGAAACCCCACCAATAATAAATGTTGGTGAGGATAAAGAAACCCTTTCCCACTGTTGCTGGAATATAGACTTCTGTAATCACTATGGAAACCAGTGTGGTGATTTTGCAAAAAAACTAAAACTAGAAGTCTTATTTGACCAAGATATTCTCATTCTTGGTATCTTCGCAAAAGAAATTAAGCCATTAGTACAGAGATATGTGCACACTCATATTTAAAACAGCACACTTTGTAGTAGCTAAATCTTGTAAACAGTCCAAATGCCCCAAAACACAAATGAATGGATAAAGAGGATGTGACATTTTATAGAATACCATACTATTCAGCCATAAAAAAGAATAAACTTGATCCATGTATAGCTAAATGGATGGACCTGGAGACTCTACTCTTAAACAGAATAAATTGAGCATACAGTTTAATATTGTAATTGTTTCTTTTTTTTTTTTTTGGTATGAGAAAATGAAAGTGTAAATAAGGGCCCAAATGTATAATAAATATAGTGAAATAGGAAAAATTATCCAAAGGAAAAAGGAACTAGGTAATAGGGAGAGAAAAGGAGGAGGCTGGAAAGGAATGAAGGTTAAACAAAAGAGGAGGGAAACAATAAGACAAACAAACTTTTCAAATAAGCAAGGGAAAGGAGTTGAAGGTAGGTTAGGAAACAGAAAAAGGAAGAATCAAGGTACATCATATACAAGTTCAAATTTCCGATGATGAATGTGATCATAACGTATATCTAAACTGTACCAATAAACTTAATAAAAATTAAATTAAAAAAGGAATTGTTTATGAAATGAAACTAGTGATGTGAATGCAATGAAGAATATAGATCTAATGAAAATTGTCACTGTAGGAATTTATATTTCAGAGCAAAAATACTGAAGGGATTATATTTTAATGAAGAATATTAAAGTATCTTATAGGACCAATTTTATTCACTGTAAATAATTAATTCACCTTTTTAATACTTCATTTTTTAATCCAGTATTATAATTATATTAGCCACTACTTAGGATTTCCAATTATAAATTTTCTACTGTAAATATGTAAACCTTAGGATATTTCAATTAACTTTGTGTCAACATGTTTAATTAGTTTATGTGTTACTTGAAACTCTAAATATACTAAATATTTAAGATAAGTTTAATGTTTTACCTGACCTATTGTATCCTCTGATTTATATCTATTTGCTATGGCATTTTTTTTGTATTTGTGGATGGAAGAGAAGTTATTACTAAGTTACTTTTATTTATTAACTATAAAGGCATAAAGGGTACAGCTCACAACACAATGCCTGCATGACAAACACGAGGTCCTGAGTTTGATTCCTGATACCAAAAAAAGTAACAATAATAATGTGACTCATTTTCACAATTATACCAATAAAAAATATCGAAGCCTTTTATTTGCACTAGTGTCTTGCTGTAGCAAATATGAAAGTGATTCTTGTCTCAAGTTCAAAATTTACAGAATTTCATAATATGTCTATGATATGTTTTAAATCAATAGATATAATTGCATGATTCCAGAACTAATGCAGTAAGTTTGGACTTCAGCACATAACTTAAAATCAGCTAAAACACTGATCATTTTCAGACAATTTGCAATTATAGTATACGAATCAAGGAAGTAGGAAGATGTGAAAATAAAATAAAAACACATGACATTAAATCCTTTTGTCTTAAAATATCAAGAATAACATAATCAGAAGCCAAGTATCAATAAATTTCTTCACATAGGAAAAAAAGATAAAATTACCTCAAAATATTAATCTAAACAAAAACCTTTGTGGTGTTCCACATGTATATTCTATATATTTATACCTATTTCATTTTTGATGCTGATTACATTATTTTTTCCTGAACATCAAATTTCAGTAGCCTCTGATAATGAAAAATAGTTGACTTGTCTATTCTAAACTTTTATCTTGAAACCTTGTTTTGAAGACCTCATAAATTCCAAGATTTTCTTTTCTTTTTTTGTCAATTCTTCACACTTTTCTACAAAAATAATCCTGTCTTCTGGGTACAAAAGCAGTTTCTTTTTGCTATATAAAAGTATTCATTTTATTTTCTTCCCTTATTGTATTAATGAGCTGAATGTGTGTACGTGTTTCTTTATTTACACATTTTTGCTATTATGTTGAATAAAAGTTCTCTCAGATCACATTCATGTCTTTCTTTTGGCTGCAAAGGAATCATACTTTCTCAGTAGAGTAGGATGTTAAGTCTAGAGTTTTTCAGATGTTTATTTAGGAAGTTGTGAAAATACCAATATCTTCTCAAATTTCTGAACATTTACTATAATGAGTGTTTATTGGATTTCTAAAATAATTTCTCCTCATCAATGATTCCAGTGATGAAGATTTGGGATGCCCCAGCATGATATAGCTGCCTCGGACTGTCACCGCTGGGCCAGCCCCTCCATTGGAACACCTGGGCTGGCAGGCCTGGGTGACTTAACACTGCTGCTTCTGGGCCTGCCCCTTGCCCTTGTACACCTGGGATGCCCCAGAATGATCTGACCTAGCCCCGTCAGACTGCCACCACTGGGAGAACCCCTCCATGGCAACATCTGGGACACCTGCAGCATGACTGAGCTGCTTTGGACTGCTAGTGCAGCATGCCCCTTGGGGGACCCACCCACATCCTGGACCTAGTACTGCAGTTGATCCTTGGATTCAACCCCTTCTCTCAGAACCTTGGACTACCGTAATTACAATGCTGGCTGGATGAGAGACTCCAGAACCTCTCACCCAAACAGAAGACCTCAGCAGGCTCCAGTCAGTCTGATGAGTTTGCCCCTAAAATAGAGGTCTGCAGTGGTTAAATAGGAGGGGCAGTGAAAATCCCTCCAACTATAAGACCTTAATGAACCAGGCAAGAGAGTGGGTAATCCTCTCCTCCATATAGAGAACATCAGGCAGGTTGAGAAGTGCACCAATAAGGCTTCTGCCAATTTGGAGAAAACTAAACGATCTTATGAAATCCCCAGTGACACAGTAGGGCCTCAGTTTATACAAACACTATAGATAGGGAGATCTGGTGACCTGCACCAACCTGAATATTTAGCAACAGTAGGAACTAAGGGTTGCCCTACATCAATACATCTAGGCTAGTTAGCCCAGAAAGAATATAAAAGTCACCCAACAGGCCCTGTAAGAAGAATTCAGGTGACTAGCTCTCCTCTACACTATGGTACCCAGCAATTAGACAAACATCAACCACACAGTAGGACCCTAAAACTCACACTACAGACAGTTGAGGCTGTTGGGATTGAAAGACCAAATACTTACCAAAAGGTGAAAATGACAAAATGAAAAGGCAAAATGCAATCTCAAACATCTAGTCCATCAGGAGCAAGTACAGGCCACACTGAAATAGAGGGCGTTAGAAGTCATACACCAGAAATTACTGAAAAGATAGAAAATTAAGAAAAGAAACAAATCCATGAGGCTATAGAGGAAATAAAATTAGAAATAATGACTTATGTATGGACAGAAATAACAAGCTTAGTAAATAAATTGCTCAACATAGCTAGAGAAGAAATATATAAAAAAATTACAGAAGCATGGGAAATTAATTGAAACTTTAATGAACATTGCAGAAAACAAGCAGAATCCATGAAACAAATTCAAAGAGATATCCAAGAAACAAAAACTCTATTGAAAGCTGGGAAAGCTATTTAAATAAAGCTGAGGTTAGAATTTCAGACCTTGAAGATGGTATCACAGATAGCGATCATGAAATGTTATAATTTATAAAAACAACAAAGCAGCATAAAATGACAATCCAACAGCTTCAAGACAATGCCAAGAGAAACAATATAGGACTAAAGGGCACGAGTAAAGATGCAGGACTCAATGCAAATAACATAGCTAAACTATTCACTGAAGTAATAGCAGAAAATTTCCCACCCAGAGGGGAAAAAATCTGATATACAAATAAGTAGGGCATACAGGATGCCAAATAGTCATAACCAACATAAATCTACACCCAGAAATATAATAATTGAGATCCCAGACATACAGCATAAAAACAGAATACTAAAAGCTGTTAAAGAAAAGACGCAACTCACCTACCAAGGAAAGTCTATTAGAATCATGGCACTTTTCAGCATAAACCTTCAAGTTAAGATGAGCTTGGAGTGACTTATTTCAAGCTCTGAAAGAAAACAATTTTCAACCCAGACTGATACACCCAGAAAAATTGTCTTTCAAATTTAATGGAGAAACGAGATACTTCCATGACAAAGAACAGCTAAAGGAATTCATGTCCACCAAACCAATCCTGAAAGAATACTGAAAAGCATGCTAGATAGTGATAAAAATGACCTCAGTCTCCATAACAACAACAGAAAGAAACCATCAGGCTGAACAAGAAAATAAACAAGACAGAAAATCAGTAAACCAACAATAGGAACATATGTAACAAAGTCAAGTCAATATATGCTAGTGATATCCATAAATGTAAATGGCCTCAATTCACCTATCAAAAGAAACAGATTGATAGAGCAGATCAAGAAACAGGATCCCACAATATGCTGTATACAAGAAACACACCTGACTCAAAAAGAAACTCATAGATTAAAAGGCAAAGGGTGGGAAACAGTATGCCATATGACAGGAAGCCAAAACAATATCAGGGATAGCAATTCTGTTTGCAGACAAAGTGAACCTCAAACCTAAAAGGATTAAAAGAGACAAAGCCCCTAGATACTTGTAAGTGAAAAACTATAAGGAGAAGGATTAACAATTATATACATATATGCACCAAATACAGGAACACACAATATATAAGATAAATACTAATGGACACAAAAAACCAAATTCACAAAATCAAAATTGGAATAGGGATCGTAACATCCCACTGCCACAAAGAGATAGATCAACTAGACAAAAAGTCAGCAAAGAAAAAACAGAAAAAACAGTGGATATTTAGAGTGTTCCACCCAACCAAATCAGAATATACATTCTTCTAAGTTGTACATGGGACATCCTCCAAAATAGACCATATATTAACCCATAAAGCATTCTTAACTAAATGCAAAGGAGTGAAATTATGCCATGCATAACATCTGATCATAGTGCACTAAAATTGGATATCAAAGTCAAAGACACAGTCAAATCTGCATAAATACATGGAAATTAAATAACAACTTTCTGAATAACCAGTGCAATTAAAGAAGAAATAAAACAATATTTACAATACAATAAAAATGCAGATACAACACACTGTAACCTATGGGATGTAATGAAAGCAGTCCTAAGAGGGAAATATATAAGAATAAATAGTCAAAGAAAAAATAATGAACCTAAATAAATAGGTAGCCCCGTAATTGGCTGCCACCTTATGTCTGCAGGCCATACCACCTTAACACCTGCAGGCCACACCACCTTAACTCCCTCTAGGAGTTAAGTTTGGTAGTTAAGCAGCACCCTGTCTACCTAGCTTATTTGACCTATTCGGGAATTATGTTAATCAGCCTGCCTTATGAGCCTGCACCCTGGAAATGTGAATTGACCTATAAACCTTGGTCTTCCCACTGTTGGTAAGCTACCTACTGACATCTCAGAACCCACATCCCTCCTCCTCAATACCCTACATATTTGTTGCTCCTTCCCTGAATAAATGAGCCTTCATTGGACTTCTTCATCTTGTCTCCATTCTTTGTGTCTCTTGTTCCTTTTCATCCCCACTCCCCCTCTAGTGTCTCTGTGGACTTACTTGCATGCTGGGACAAAATATCATTAGTGAACCTTACAGATCTACAGAAAATATCTTAAAATTCCATCTGGAAACAGAAGAAATCTAGAACAACAAAGGCAATTTTGGGCAACAAAAGCAAGACAGGAGGCACATCAGTTTTTGATTTGAAACTATACTACAAACCACAGTGATAAAATAAGCATAATACTGGCAAAGAAATAGGATGATCAAGGAAACAGATTAGAAGAAGCAAACACTACTACAAAGACACTCAGCCACCTTATATTTGACAAATGGGCTAAACAAGTTCACTGGAAAAAAAGATAGTCTCTTTAATAAATATTGTTGGAAAAATTAGCTTTCCACATGCTTAAGACTAAAAATAGACCTATCACCATACACTAAACTAAAGTCAGAATGGATCAGGGATCTAAATATTAAAACAGAAACATTAAATCTACTGGAGGACAAGGTAGGTAAAAATCCTGGAGACGTAGGGGTAGGGAGAGAATTCATGAGTAAAACGCAAACCACATGGGAAATTCTTCAAAGAATCAACAACTGGGATCTTATATTACTAAAAAGTTTTTTCACTTCAAAAAATCATCACCAACAAAATGAAAAGAAATCTCTCAGAATGGGAAAGAATTTTAGCCAAGAGTACCTCAGATAAAGGACTTATATCCAGAATATATAAACAACTGAAAAACATCAAGCTTTCCAGATTCAAAGGCCTCCTCCAAAAATGAGCATCTGAGATCAGCACACAGTTCTCAGATGAAGATATACGAGTGGCAAATAAATATATGAAGAAATGTTCACCATCACTGGTCATTCAAGAAATACAAATTAAAACACCATCAAGATTTCATCTTACCCTGTAAAGAATGGCTGCCATCAAGAAGACAACTGATAACAAATGTTGATGAGGCTACAGGGGAAAAGGAACATTTCTCCACTGTTTTTTGCAGACTGGTGCAACCACTGCGGAAATCAGTATGGAGATTCCTTCAAAAACTAGAATTGGAACTTCCATTCAACCCAGCTACTCCCCTGCTGGGTATTTTCCCAGAAAAATTGAAATGGTCAATGTCACAGTGATAAGTGCACCTGTGTTTAGCAGCACAATTTGTGATAGTTCAATCTCTAAAACAGCTAAAATGCTCGTCAACCACAGAGTGGATAAAAAATGTGATATTTTTATACAACAGAATGGTATTGAGATATTAAAAAAGGATGCTCTTTTCACTATGCTGGAGATTTCTTTCTGACATGCAGAAACTTTTTAATGAGAGGTGGTCCCAGTTTTTGATTCTGGGAAGTATTTCCCATGCAGTTTGAGTCCTGTTCATGAATTCTCTACCTACCCCGATGTCTTCAAGGTTTCTACACAATTTTTCTTCCAATAGACTTAGTGTTTCTGTTTTAATATTCATATCTTTGATCCATTTAGATTTTAATTTAGTACATGGTGATAGGCATGGGTCTAGCTCTTTGATCCATTTAGATTTTAATTTAGTACATGGTGATAGGCATGGGTCTTTTAGTTTTCGGCAAATGGAGAGCCAGTTTTTCCAACACCATTTATTAAAGAGACTGTCATTCTTCCAGTGAAAATGCCTGGCTCCTTTATCAAAGATAAGTTGGTTGAGTGTGTTTGTAGTTGTGGTTGTATCTTCTAATCTATTCCATTGATCTTTGGCTCTGTTTTGATTCCAGTACCATGCTGATTTTACTACTGTTGCTTTGTAGTATAACTTCAAGTCAGGGATTGTGATGCCTCTTGCCTTGCCTTTGCGGCTTAGAGTTGCCTTTGCTATTCTAGGTCTCTTCTGGTTCCAGATGAATTTTAGGAGTGATTTCTCTAGATTTATAAGGTATGTTGATGGTATTTTTATTGGGATTGCATTGAATCTGTATAACAGTTTTGGGAGAATTGTTCTGTTTTGTTCAACTTAATAATACCTAATTAGATAGGCAATTCTTTTTAAGGAAGCAAGAGGCATTATGGTAACCATTGTTGATAACCTTGTACTCTGTTTTTACATCATGTGCTATGTCTATCCTTGGTTTTGACTGACTTTGTTTTGCCATATTTGACTTGATACTCTTCCAAAAAAATTAATAAGAACTAAGAGGTCATAAAACCCAAAATGTGTAAATTTTGTATAAAAAAGAAAGGAAAAAAAGTGCTCTAAAGTATACAACTGCAAGTGTGTTTATGGGTGTTAAATAGATGACCATATTAATGTTTTTTGTTGGATCATTGAACACAACTGTTTGCAGTTTCATTGTTTGAATGTCCACTTTGTATGCTTTGACACTGTGACTTGAGCAACTGTTTCTAAGATGATAATGTGTAATCTATTAAGTGGTAATTTCTTACTGTTTTTTTTTTGTTGTTGTTGTTGTTTTTTATGTAGTTCTGTATATACTTGTACCCTTACACAGCTTTGTTTTGTTTTGTTTTGTTTTGTTTTTTCTCCTTTTCCTTTTAAATAAAATTTATTTAAAAAAGAATGATCTTGAGGTTTTTATAGGTAAATGGAGGCAACTTGAGAATATCCTCATTAGT
Source organism: Cavia porcellus (assembly GCF_034190915.1). Lineage (NCBI taxonomy): Eukaryota > Metazoa > Chordata > Mammalia > Rodentia > Caviidae > Cavia > Cavia porcellus. The sequence continues at coordinate 35,163,505 of NW_026947501.1, forward strand.
GAAATAAACAAGAAGCACAACAGTAAATAACACATTTTTTATCTAGAATGAAAATATAATAACAACTGACAGAATAATGGGACCCAAAAATATAATAGATATTGTAAAAGTGAAAGGTAAAGAAAGTGGTTTAAAGGATATAATGGTATGTATAGTGTGTAAGATAGATGACCATATTACTAAATTTCTATCAGTTCATTAAACAGAAGATATTTCACTGTGAATGTTTGAGTGCCTACCCACTTTTATGCTTTAATTTTGAACCTTAACAACTATTTAGATGACAATATGTAATATATCAACTAGTGATTTTATGATGTTAAATTTTTGAATGTTGTATTCTACTTTTTCTCATTTTTTCTATTTTTTTAATTTTCTCCTTTCTTTCTTTAAATAAAACTTAAAAAAATCATTAACCAGTTAATGTAGTAAATTGCATTTATTGGTTTTAAAGCATTGAACCAGAATTGTATATTTCAATCAAATTGTTACAAAATATACAATTGCTTTTCATTTGATCTTAATTGACACTGTTTTGCTAAATATTTACTCATATATCATAAGTAACATTGCTCTGATTTTTTTTTTGTTATGTTAAAGCTTTACATGGTTTTGACATTAATGAAGTAATGGATGCATAGAAGGGAGTGTCAACTCTATTTTGGAAGAGTTACTTACTGATTTATTTTAAAGTACAGGTTTCTCAGAAAATTTCACTTATATAATTTTGGTAGGTTCTATTATCAACAGAATTAGTGAATTTCATTTAAATTATTAAATTTGTGAGCGAAGATTTAATATTTTTTTCTCTTTTATTTTTGATTATAATAATTTGTTCCTTACTTCATTTCTTATTGGTGCTGGAATAGAGTTTTAGTCCATTTACTGTTTGCTTAAAGTCTTTCTGCTTTTTTAAGATAGTTTACAACTAATTTGCTATTATTATTTTAATCATTTCTGTACCAATTTTGCAACTTTTTGCTGCTTAATTTTAAGAGGATTTATTTCCTTTTTTAATATACACATTCATTTATATAATTTTCACATTAAACATTTTTTGGCTATGATAAATCTTAAAACATTGCCTTTTCATTTTCACGTACTTTATATTATTTTAAGTTACTTTTGCCAATTCCTATTTATAACTTACAAAAGCACAGCATATTTTGATTTTCATATATACTGTAAAATTATGACCTCATAATGCTAATTAAACTATTCATATTTACATAACTGCTATTAGTTTTGTAGTGAGAACACTTAAAATCTACTTTCATCATATAAGAGGTACCTAATGCTCTTAGCCTGGATTTTAACCAACCCGTTTGTTTACTTTTGAGTTGCACCAAAACTATAGATCACATTAATGGACAATTTTAATAATGCTAATTCTTGTAAATCATAAATCATAAATACATATGTCTTCTGATTTATTGTTGTTTTTCATGGTCAATGTTTTATAAATCTTAATGTATACATTTTATAGTTCTTTGGTTAATTGTGTTCCTAAGTATTTAATATTATTGCTATTTTGTAAATGAGATTGCTCTCTTTTTTTCATTTTTGGATATTTATATATGTAATAGTGTTAAACAGTGTAATTAAATATTCACTTTATGCTGGGATTTTTTTGGCTATATTTCTGTAGATCTTCAGTTTCAACCATCATATTCTGAGTACAGATTTTGTATATTTTACTAAAATTTTAAAGTATGCCTTATATAAAAAATCTATTTTTTGATGCACACAAGCTTGAGAAAAATCTGTTTTCTATTTGGATGAAGTATTTCATAAATAAAAATCCAGGCATTGTGGCTCAAGCCTGTAATCCCAGCATTTCAGAGGCTGAGGCAGGAGAATCTCTGAATTTGAGACCAACCTGAGCTACATAAGCAAATTCAAGAGCTGCCTGAATTACACAGTGCAATGCTGTCTCAATAAAATATAAATAAATAAAGTATTACATAAACTTTAAATAAATAATTTTAATTAGTTGTCTGGCTCATTTTAACTGCATTATGCCTACTAGATCTATAAATTTGTGAAACAGAGATACTAAAGTCATGGCCATTATATTGATTTTCTCTACTTCTCCTTAAAATTCTGTTCAACTATGTCTCACATATTTTAATGTTTTATTATTACAGCACACATGCTAATGATTTCTGTCCTATGTTAAAAATGATCTCTGTATGATTATATGACATCTTTCTTTATTCTGACCATTCCTGTTATTGAGAAATGTGTTTTGTCTGAAACTAATGTTTTCAAGTTTTTAAATGTTTTAACATGATCTACCTTTCTCCAAAACTTTACTTTTTTTAACTTTACTTATAAACTATTTTCATTTTTAAACCTGGCTTCATGTAAAGAATATTAATAGTCTCTTGTTTTATGTTTATTTTTTCTTCAATCTTCTCTGTCATTATTTTGTTTGATAAAATAATCATTATGTAGAATAATCATTTAATCTGATTACTGAGATAGATTCATTAATATATAACATGCAATTTTCTATTACATTTTCTATTTTCTGTAATTTGTCGTACTTTTTTACATCAGTTATTACACACTTTCACTCACTGTACTTGTTAGTTGTATGTAACTGGATTTCCTTTCAAATCAGTTATACTTCCTTAAAATATAGAACTCTTAGTTCACTCTAACTTTAAGACTCAGGAATATTTTGTTGGAGGCAGCATGGACAGAACATTTAGAAAGTGTCTGTAAGGAAAGAATACATTATATAACATAAAGCAATAAGGGAAATAACATACCAACACGTACCTATTCACTATAAAGGACAGTTACAGCTTTTCCCTACACTCAAAATGAGAGCAAATATGGGAAAATAAATGCAAAAAGGATCATTGAGGTGCACATTGTTCAGTGCATCATGCACCCTTTCAAGCAAAGATAGAAGTCTTGCCACTGTTTTCTTTGTCTTGCTTTCCAGAATCTTTGCATGTACCCATTCTTTTCCCACCATTTTAATCGAAATTCTTCTATTATAGTTCTTGGACAATGGATACATTTTAAAATCAAATTTCCCACTTTTTAACTAATATGGCTTCATCCTTCAGAAGTAGAATAATCACAAACCTTCTCTTTATAAGCTGTTGTAGTCAGTGGTTCTGAGATGAATAATTAAAATCAGGATGCAGAATTTATAATATTATTTTATGATGGTCACTCAGAATTAACACAAGAGACTGCAGGAAATCTATTAAAACCGAAGACATAGAATCCTCAACTAAGGGCCTGAATCCCACAGCAATGTCCTGTATGAGTCCAGATGGAGACCCAGAGCATACGGCAATGTCTCCCATGAGTTTAATTGGAGGCGTAGAGCCCACAAGAAAGACTCACATCAGTCTCTTGTACGGATCTATGCTGGGAAGGCCCAAAGGTCAGTGGTTGAAGCTAGAAAGTCTATGCTAGCAGGGTGAAGGAGCTGTGCTGGTAGGTTGGGGGTTCTACACTGGAGCTAAACGTCACGCTCAAAACAAAGACCAGGGCTGCCCTGAAACGCACCACAGCCATCCTAGGAACATGGAGGCCCCAAGCTTCACCAACAACAAGCATAGTCAAGTATATGCCAGGAAGCCAGTGTGAGGAGTTCATCCTGGAGACCAAGCAGCGCATGTCTTCCCCTGCGGAACTAAGAAGTGATGCTCGAAGTGAGGACCAGAGCTTCTCCAGGAGAAACAATGGCTCAAGCATCAACACTTAAGAGAACCCACAATGCCTCAACGCCTCAAGGCCACTCTTCTCCTTCTCTACATCTCTATTTATGCTGGCATCCTTCCTCAGGTGGAACATCTACTCTCAGCACCATGGTGATTTAATTTAGCTGGCATTAAGTTGACCACCAGTTTTTAATCCATAACACATGCTTCCAGAACATGTATACTCTCATTTGTTCCTCTTCTCACTGAGAAATGCTTTCTGCTTTGTTTTCTACTTACACTTTTTCTCTTGATGTCTTTCCTTGGAAATACACCAGGTCTTTTCTTTGAAGCTCTTCATTTTCTATGTGTCTTATTCACAGTTTTGATATTTTTTTCAAATTTTACAGTTACAAATAAAATATGTAACGATGATTCCAAAGTGCCTACATTTAATTTTTACCTGTCCTTTTAATTCGATTAAACTATACATATGAAATCTGTCTTTGACACATAATGAAATATGCATGATACTATAAATTATATCAATTACTAACAACTTCCATCTTTCAGTTGCTCAGATCAAGATACTTGTAGTCATCTTCACTTTCTTCCTTCCATCTCTCCTTTTCTTCTTTCCTTCTTTCCTTCCTTCCTTCCTTCCCCTCTCTTGTGACTTTCCTGTATCCCTGTGCTATTAACAAAATATTTGACTCTATGATCATTTTTATCTCATTCTTTGCCCCTATTGTTATTCAACTAGAATCATTTTTCTTCTAGTTCACTGAAGTGTCTACCTGCTTCCTCGTTTTTGGGTGTTATTTCTGTTCTTCCAACAATCACCAATGATAGCCAATGTTTTTAACATGGGAAGTATAATTATTTACCTTTAAATTAAACTGTGTCTTTAAGCATACCAAAGTTTTGACCAACAGCACCAATTTATTCAGAATTGCATGTTTCTTACTGTAATTTAGAAGCCATCTTTCACTCTGTCCACTACATTTTGACTTTGCTTAATCGTAATTAAGGTGGTATATTTTACAGTAAGACAAAGGAGAACTTGTCAACAGTTAAGTGTTTTAAAGGGTTTAAACTAAGGTTGTTTCCACAGCTTTTCAGTAAGACTCAGTAGGAGACTATATAAAAGTGATGCTTAACAACTGAAAATAATTTCTTCATTGGAGTAACCAATATGTTTTCCTTGTCTCATAGCATTAAAGGAGAAGATGTTACATTAAGGTGCTTAATATGCACTTTCAGTTTGACATTCTTTCATTGACTTCCACTTTAAACTATTATGAGAAAATAAATTATGCAGTTTAGGAATTAATGGCATATATGTGTTCATAAACAAATGTAGTATCTTCTATATTATACATGATGAATTAAAAATATATTAATCTAAAATTTAATATTATAAAGGATTTTTCACTAAGGTTAAATGGCATATTGTATTAGCAGTCAAACGAGCCTACATTCTTGCATCAATTTAATATTTCAGCAATGTTTTCCTCAAGCATTTTTATCAGTAATATCTTTCTACAAATGAGATAGGGTGATTCATATTCACCTAGTTCATCCTTAGTATTGAACATAGTTGAAAACTTTTCTCTCCCTGTAACACCGTCTTGCCATGATCTGCCCTGTCATGCAGACACGTGTATAATAAGAACAAAAACTTAATAATATTTTTTCACTATTGTGTTTGCAGCTTGGTACATATTCGAATGCACATTTCATTATGTATCACTAATTAAAAACAAAGTTCATCTATAATTCGAGAGTGAATATAAAGTGTTTTAATAAACAATGTCTTTCCATGATGTTAATTTTCCTCTTTTGAAATTAATACATCTAATTTGAGTTTTGTGTTGCAACATACTGAATATATAAGCCTGGTAAATTTTCTTAACAGGATATAATTATTAAGAGTTTTACAGGAGAGCTTGATTAGCAAAACACTATTAATAAATTCAACAAAACACTTATGAAAGTGTATTTTAAGTCCCTTCCCCAAACATCCTCTGAAACTAATCATTTTCCCATCATTTATAGTACAGAGAGATGTATCACTTGCTGAACTCCAATTATTTATTAGTGAAAAAAAGAGCCTGTGACTCTCTATCTTGATTGACAATTTGATTAGATTAAAAGACTCTTAAAGAAGGGATTAGACTGTGGGGTACTACCTCACCACTAGGTTAACCCACTCGCATGAGCTGAATTGCCATCAGTGGGGGAGCACAGTTGGGTAGTGGGTATGGAAGGACTTTAGAAACTGTAACTCATCCTCCACCAGGAATCTCTGCACTAAGGTCTGTCACGAAGTGAAGCAATGATAGGTAGAAACAGCTGCAGTGTCCACGCTAGAATTAAACCTCTCTTCTATGAAGTTGTGAGTGCCAAACATTCAGTTTCAGTGATGAAAAACTAATGAGGAGCCCAGAATCTCATGCGGAGAATCTGTCCTTTGATCAAAAGGCTACTTACAACTTATCATTTCAAAAACTAATGCCTTTTTGAATTATTTAGGCCTTTTTTTCATTTTAAATAATGATTTTAAATTTTTAATACAAGGTTAAAGCATATACCATGACTATTCATAGCAAGAAAAATTATTAGAAAATACAAGGTTAATTAATATCCCAAATTTATCTATGGACTGCTTCTAATGGGAGAGAAAAAAAGAATATATTGCTTTCTGTAATAACATACTTCTCATCACTTATGTGTAATTTATTTTTCATAAGAAGAAATTTTATTGAAAGCTTCCACAGTTTCAAGAAAATACCTAGATCTTAGTCAAACTTCTAGATCTTAGTCAAACTTCTAATATTGCATCTTCATGGTTTGTTTTGTAAAAAGTCCCTGCTGGTAAAGCAGAGAATGATGCAGGAATAGGAAATCACCCAATTGAATTTACATAGCAATCATCAGCTCAGAAATGTCTCTTTATTATAGCATTTTAAATTCAAGTAATTGTTTTGCCTGCTGTTTATCCTCACACATAACCTGTCAACTGAGCATGAATATTTCACATATTTACTTCTGGAATGAAAATGGATGTCCAATGAAGAACCACGCATGCAGGATCCCACATCTAGCAAAGTCAGAACTAATTTCTAGGTCCTCTAACTCCACCCAACACCTAGATCATGAGGAGGGACAAGATGTATTTTCTCCAGCATTCATTAACTAATAAATGTTTAAGGGAAGCATAAAAAGATAGGTGGTGTACGGGCCTCCCAGAAAAGGATACTGAATGAGAGATGACAGCACTCTGTTATTTGCTGAAGAGCATGTGAAGGAGGGGGCTAGAAACACTGCTGAAGAAGAGCTGGACAGGCTCCTGCAGAGCATCAAAATTGTTTGCATGACTTCTGTTTTGAAGCAGAGTTATGAAGAGTAGAATGAAAAGATTTTTTAAAAATATTTCTTAAATTTCCTCAGGTCATTTTGAGTTGAGTGTAAAAAAAAATGATTAGCAGAAAAATAAAATGCAGTCAACTTGAACAATGAAAATATTGTATCATGTGGACGAAAAATAATAATTGTGTTTGCGACATGGAGAAGAATCGACAAATTAGAAATCTACATGGAGTTTTGAAATACAGTAAGTTACTGATTGACTGGTTCTTAAAAATAAAGGGTCACACACCACGTCAAAGTTTCATGACTGAAAGTCATAATTAGAACATATCAACTACACTAAGGAGGATAACAAGATGAGTGAGCATCTGTTCCTGAAAATGTTTCATAGCTTTTGCCAAGGTTTAAAGTTTGACTGCATCCTTAGGAAAATCCCTAATGATGCGGAATATCTTAAAACCCCTTTTGAAGAATGATAAATACATGTAAATGTGCTTCCTCATAGTTAGAGCGCTATAGGTTTCTTAGATATTGCAACAATTATTACACTAGTGGATGAGATTACCGGAAAAGATTCTGGAAGTCAATACAAGAATCACAACTGATCTCACATATTGTTGAACATTGCTGTCTTGGATACCCAGAAGCGCTGTTATAAAAGGTAATTCTCGCCTTTGCAGTGTGTGAGAGCCTGGATTTTGACAGTTCTTGCAACTTTTATAAAATTGTGGCATTGTGATATATATGTATATATCACATTGAAACTATTGGAATCAGATTAATCCAAACTATTTTGGGGACTACAAATTCTCAGTGGTGAATATATTAAATATATCACAAGTGGCGATTGTATATATCACAGAGGAGCAGTTGGGCTAAATTAAAGACTTGTAAAATTCAAACTGAGGCAAATTATGGAGAAAATCATGTTTCCTCTTGTATCAGTCACATAATCCTGTTTTTCTTTACTCTGCAAGTGAATTAAATAAATGAGGGGGGTTTGAATACCCAGAACAATATTATTTTTGTGTTTTGTTTCTCAAATTCAGTAATTTTAAAATTGTAATTACACTTTGCATCAATGTCAGAGTGGAAATCTATGGACTGTTTGTTAATGTAGTTCTCTGCTAATCACTTTGCTTTTTCTCTATTTTCTCAAGAGACTACTTTTGCATTCTGTTAATGTTATGGTTGATACATTATCAACTTGAGAAGTCTAGCTGTTTAGCTAAATAACTCAGCAGGTCTCCATCCCTGGATGTAAATGACTTGTGTTACTTCTCTAAAATATTGACCCTTGTATCAATTTGAGAAAGTCAGAAGTTTAACTAAGTGCTTCAGCAGAAGAGAGGTTCTCATTTTTAAACATCCTGGGCCTATGCAAGAGAAGGGAATGAAGGTGGTATGTGTGCTGCATCCACCCAACGGGTGTAGCCTGCTTACAATATAAGGGAGAAAAGGAAGCCTGCTCTTTGCCCTCCCCTGACTTTTGTTCTTGCTGCTTTGCTGTTTTCGGATGCCTTGAAGGATTGCCCCTGTGCCAGGCACCTTCCCTTTGGAGCCAGCTGATTATGGGCTGAAACCTCTACGAATTGTGAACTAAACTTTTTCTTTCTTAATACCAGGTGTCATATGTTTTGTCCCAGCAATGAGAGAAAAGTAACCAAAACAGGAAATTCCTTGATACATACTTATGATTATGTCAGTGGAATTTGACATAGTATTTCAAGTTTATTATGAATAAGGAGTTTGGGATTATATTACCACATAATATTTCCTCTAGTTTCTTTCCAAAGCCTATTTGCTACGTTGTTACCAGGAACCTGGTCAAGCTTCCCGATTGTCTTAAGAATTCAGTGAGAAAAATTAAAACACACACTGGGAAGTCAATGTCTCTGGATCAGACCATCCACTACCAAAAGAGCCACTGTTTATTAGGTATATATATATATTGATAGGTGGGCTAGCAAAGGATTACAATTCATCAGAAGATTCAAACTCAAGAGGGCATAATCTTATGCTCAGATTTATCTTGAGCTGGAGTGTAATCTTGAGATGATTGGAGAAGGCATCGAAGATTTTATGCTTAGAAGACTCAACAGGAAATCTCAGATGGGTGGTGCCAATAATCCCAATCCTTTCTTTTATTCCATAGGGAAATATGCAGTTAGCCACTGCGAATTTGTGGTCCCCAAAATACTATTTGGATTAATCTGGTTCCATTAATCTCAATAAAGCAGAATTATCAAAGAGTTACCATAGTATAAGATGTATTGAGAATTACACCATTTGATGTTAATGCAGACCAAACAAAATTCTTATATCTATGAAGAAAGCTGAAAACATGACAGCACCAAGGCCCAGCATGAACAAGAGAAAAGAAAAATTTCACATTCCCACCTTTACATCATCTCCTCCATTCCAGGAAAAAAGCTGTCAGCAGCTTCTAATCTACCAAAAGTGTTTTTATTTATTTTAATGAAAAATTTATAAAATGAGAAAAAACAGATTGTCGACATGTGGCTCATAAAGTGGTCATCTTTGAGGATTCTTTCACCAGCTGAAATTCAAGACACACTGTTCCAGGTATAATTCCTTTGCAGTTTTGTTGGTGTAAGTCATCACTGGTGGTATGGTGGAAAAAGATTTGCTTCACTGGACTGAAGTGAAATAGAAAGGCTTAAGAAACAATGCTGAGTGACATTTATCTTTTTTTTTTTCTCTACTCATTTTTAAACTTTGAATCAAAATGACTCTTCAGTTGTGTTTATTCCTATGCCTACGATAGAGTACTTGTGGCCTAAAACAAGGCAAATCCATGATTTTTAAAGTATACGCAGATGCCACCCTGTCTAATATGTTTGTTCCCCAAACTTTCATAAGTTGGAAGTTTGATCCCCCACTGTGGTGATATTGGGAGGTTATAGGGAGGCTTTGAGAAACAGAGCTGACAGGAAGAGCTAGTTTACTGAAGTGGTACCCTCCAAGAACTGATATAGTTCTTATAGGATCCTAATTCGGGGGAGAGAGTTGCTATAAAAGAAGAACCATTCTCTGGCCCCTGTCTTGCGATGAGATCTTACATAAGTTTCTACCTTGGTGCCAATTGTCATTAGAGCCTGTCTAGGCCAAAATCAGTGGGTCCCATGTCTTAGGCATTCTGGCTTTAAAATTTTAGTCTTCAAACTTAGTACACTCTTGGAAGTTAAAAATATCATAAGTTGAAAATAAATTCAATACATCTAACCTAACAAACATCACAGCTTAGTAACATAGTGTACTTAAAATATCAGTTGTTTAGATATATGCTCATATGACTGACCAAGAAAAGGCCAAAATTAAAAATTCATAGACCATCAAACTTATGATACACAAAATTTCAAGATTCAGCAAAATTAGCAGATTCCTGTTAAGTAAAATAATTTCACTTGATTTCTTGTACCTCACCCCCAAAATCCCAACAACACTGCTTTTATCACATAGCTGTTGCATGGTATGTATTGCAATGTATCGCAACATTTGTACATGTTTACAAAATGTCCACCAAATATTAATCATTTGATTAATATAATGCTTGCTGTTACTTTGACTAGTAGCATATGGCATAACATTCCAGGGTGGAAGCTCGGAAGACCTGGTACTTGATTCCAAATCTGAATACAGCTGGTTATAAAACACAGTAAAACATTTTTCTTAAAGATTCTTAATACTTGTCTCAAAGAAATTCTTTAACATTATTTAGTAAGTACATTAAAATTTCTATATTGTTTCTCTAATAGGAAAACTTTTCCCCACTAGTTTTCATAGACAATCCATTCTGATGTCTTAGTCAAATCATCTTCTTGGAGTTTTACCTGGTTGGATGATAGGGTTAATAATATTATACATTTCAAAGATTTGGGTATGAAGATGTACTGAAGTATTTAACTGTCAAATGTATAATATTCAGTAGAATAACCAAAAAATATAGGCAATTCCAAGAACAAGAATATGACATTTGCTTACTTATTGTGGAGATGCTGTGCTGCATTCAAGGTTTTGCCTTACAAAAATGAAAATGATTTGTTTAAAAAATAATCACAAAATACTATGCTTTGGGATAGCTTTTATTACAACTCCTTTATTGTATAGCATTGAAATAAACTGAGCAAGAATTCTCCTGCCATCACAGAAGTATGCTTTTATTTATATAAATTCTAGTTATTTATTTTAATAGCTACAGGAGCTAAGTTACACTTATTTATACCTTCTTCAAAACCATGAAAAATTTTACATTATTATCATAGTGTTTTCCATTAAGATTTTTCTCTTCAAGAGTGATGACCTTGATAAGGTGACAATTGATGAATTATAGTTTGGATGAAGTATTCATTGTTCCAAAATCCACTAAACCAAGCAGAAGAAACGCACTATGTACTATATAATAATTATTCTAGATTCTGAGATGTAAATTTAAGAATTACAATGATCAGAAAGATGCATTTCAAAATTTTATCATGTCCATTGGGCAAATGTACATTAAAACATAAAGGGAATAGCATAGTCAACAGTCTTCATATCATATCTTTTAATCCTTATAAAAATATTTGAAACATATGTTATTACATGTTATGCATCATAGTGACCATTTTTGTTGAATATAAAATATCCCAAAATTTGTGGACTAAAATAACAAGGCATTTATTATTTTAAATAGTTTCTGTAGATTCGAAACCAAGGCAGGACAATACTGGAATCTTTCCTTCAGTGTTGCTTATATACTGCCACCAAGATTTTGGACAAGGCTGTCATCCGCTCACTGTTCGTCTAGGACAGGCTGTGCTTCTGAGCTCATTCGTGTCATCCCAGGATGCAGGTGATTCTCCATGAGACCATGCTTGAGCTCCAAGATCGCCGAGTCTAATGGCAAGTGACTTCTGTCCCACATGGAAATTCTCAGCATGTTCATGCACTTGTTGAAAACAAGCAAACAAGAGGACAAAAGAGAATGTGTCAGAAAAAAAAAAAAAAAAAAAAAAAAAAAAGTCTTCCACGACTCAAGTTGAAAAGTGACATCCCAACTAAGTGGGGAGGCTGTGTGTTTTAAAGAGCCTGAATAGCAAAAGTAGGTATCATTGGGAACCAGTCTCAAAGCTTCCCACCACACCGTTTTTTTTTTCAGAAAGCTGAAATTTTCCCAAGTAATTACCTTGCTCTTTATTATAGAGTAATAAGTGACAGAATGATTGAGTGTACATTCAAGTTTGAATCCATTTTCTTCACTTTTGATCCTTGCTTCTATTTAATAAGCAATAGTAGCAAAGAGTGAATATGAAATCAAGTATTTTTTTCAAAAATGACTTTAGAAGTTTCAATTAACATTCTTCATCTAATGTTTTAAAAAAGAAGAGCACAGTATGGGTTTAGTTTTTGCAGGAGAGGTACTACCTTGCAGGTGCTGATTGTAATAAGATAAATCCTTGATTCTATCTGCTGTCCTGAGTGGTTTCCTGTACAATTACAAAGGCGTAAAATACAAACAGTAATATTTATGCTTTTGACACTTGCTCTAGCAAATGTCTTACACACGGCAAAATTTTAGTCACAGATGCCATTGGAAGATGGCTCAGCACTGTACAGGGAAATTGATAATATTTGAGTTGCAACACAAAAATCTCCCCCAATTAGTAGAACTGGTTTTTGTTGATAATTAAACATCAGAAAAGTGAAAACAAGCCTTTGGCTTGGAATTCAATTAGATAGCATAGATACTTATTTTTAGGATTATATAATTGATACATTTCATGAATTTACAATAAAAATAAAATAATTTGTTTAAAAGCATGCAGATAGATAGATGTGTATAGATATAGATATGAAGGTACACACACACACAAAATTCCAAACTCAATTCCACATTTAATGCATATCATCTTCATATGCACTTAATCTCTTGATATGAAACTATTGATCAAAGAGCTTCATTGTGAAATACAATCTTGATTATTCCTTTACTCCAAGAATTGGAATTCAGATTCAATAGTTTGAGGCCAGAAAACACCACAGATTGTCCCCAAGTAAAACTGTTGTCAAGACATACTGCTTGCCAAGATGTTCTAATTATTCAACAAGGACAAGAAATTAACAAAGGAGACATAGGAAGCACTATCAAATTCTTTCTGATAATATTCATAGCATAGATCATTATCATATCACACTCTGCACTAGTGATATCTGAACATCAGGTGTATAAAACAAATTTTGAGTAGTCTTCAATTCTCAAGTCCTAAGTTTAAGAAAGAAAATACATTAAAATATTAAGTAATTAATATGGAAACACTCTAGGTAGAAGAAGTAGAAATCAATATAAGTAAACAGTTTGAATCAACTCACATCAAGTTATTCATTAATTTTTAATTGCTTTGGGGGGATACCAGGAATTGAACTCAGCATCTTGCACTTGCCAGATAGTCACTGTGCCACAGACATATGTCCTCGGATCCTTAAATGCTTTTCATAGTAAAGAACGAATTATTTTAATTCAGAATTCTTTTAATTCAACAGTTTCCAGTCATCATTTTATAGACATTATCCTTTGAACTAAACTACATAAAACATCCATGCAAGATATATACATATATATATATATATATATATATATATATATATATATATATATAATTATGGTAAAGATATTTTGTTTTGTTTTGTTTTTTTTTGTTTTTTTTTTTTTGGTCTTTTTCGTTTTTATCGGTACCAGGGATCGAACTCAGGACTGCCTGCTGGCAAGGCAGGCGCTTATGCCGCTGAGCTAAATCCCCAGCCCCTATTATGGTAAAGATATTTTGTTGCCAATTATAAAAATTATGAACTAAAACCAGGTTCCAGTTGGAATTTTAATTTCATTAAAATTAAGATTGACAAGATTAGGGGAGGGAATAAGAAAATAATGTTAATATTTGAACACAATAGCATTCATTTTATTCTGTCACACAGATTTCTAAACGAGTAGGAAGAAATGAGAATAGCTAAAAATTGCACATAGCAATGTGAATTAGATATGTCTAGACTTCATGAACTTAACAGTATTCCCTAATGCTGTGAAGATTTTAGGACATTATACATCAAGAAATTAAACATAAGAAACAATGCAAACAAGATAGCAAATGTTACTGATATCCTGCTTATGATACCACAACAACCTGATGCCAGTATTTTAATGAGAGATCTAAAAAGAATTTTTACCAAACCAGCTAATTAACATCAGAAAAGTAAATGCCATTAAATTGTGTAAAACTTCTGTTTCACATTACTGACAAAGCAGAAGTTATTTTTCAGAAGCTGTGGAAAGACTGTAAATGTTAGCTGCTTTGGTTTTTGCTGTTGGTCACAGCTTTACTGAGTATAGTTCTCACATTTAACATGTGCCATTGGATGAGTTTTTTTGCTACAAAACCAGGAAAACAATCAAGTTTAGACTATTGGTATCATTCTAAAAAGAAAGCCCTTTCTTTAGCTATTAAATCGTAGACTCCCTACTTTCCATGCCAGAGCAACCATGAATCTATGCTCTATCTCCATATAGTTGTCTATTCTTGAAATTTTTTACATGTAAAATTATAATGTATAAATTATATCTGGATTATTATCAGTAATATGCTTTCAATATGTACTCATTTTTAGCCCAGAACAATATACATTCATTTAGGGCTAAAAACTTTTATTTTATTAAAATATATTTTATTACTGTTACTCAGGAGATAGATTTTTAGATTTGTTTTCACTTGGTGTATTATAAATCCTGTTGCGATGAACCTTCATACAGAATATTTGCATGTATATATATTTATGAAGAGGCACTAAGAAACCCAATACTCATTCTGTAGCATTATGGTATTAAATCTAGCAATACTATTATTCACTGTTCAGAGTGATATTAATCTAGTCTCTTAAGTTCAATTTCAGCATATGTGAAGATGACAGCTACTACGAAGATAATGAGAGACACTACGATAGTTATTGTCTTCGCCAATGTCATATCTTGAAGACCTAAAAAGCCTTCATCATCCTATAATGATTTGATTAGTTCCATAATATGAAGTATGTATTTAATGTGGGTGAAGATGGGGACAACTATTTGGAGGAAACTAGAGACAATTAGACAAACAGTGAAGATCTCCAGTATACTTGCTTGGAAATATGTATTTCTTTAAATTGTTTCTTTTTGAACTGTTTTATTCCATTTTTATATGTTTAATCTTACCCTCTTTAAGATAAAAAACAAGTGTGCAGGACTGATAACCATATTACTAAGTTTTTTGTGAGATCATTGAACAGAACTA
The DNA here is from genome assembly GCF_034190915.1 of Cavia porcellus. Classification (NCBI taxonomy): domain Eukaryota; kingdom Metazoa; phylum Chordata; class Mammalia; order Rodentia; family Caviidae; genus Cavia; species Cavia porcellus. The sequence goes on from NW_026947501.1 coordinate 35,178,866, forward strand.
TTGGCAGTTTCATTATTTGAATGTCACTTTACTTACTTTAATTTTGCAATCTGAACAACTATTTCTAAAATGAAAATACGTAACTTATCAACTGGTGATTTCTTACTGCTTAATTATCTGTAATTCTGTATTATTTCTGTCCTTTTTTTCTCCATGTATTTTTTTGTTTCTTTTTCTTTAAACAAAAAATAAAATAAAATCAAGTAAAAGTTTTGAATTTCATTCTTTACTGATTTGTAATGTATTTTTGCAGAAAAGACTTACGAGCGGCTATGCCTTGGTTCTGTAACACCCAACAAAAATTGTGGGTTTTTTTTGGTTTTTTTTTTTTTTTTTTTTTTTGGTATTGTTTTACGTCTCAAGGTTCTGGACTATAATTAAATCATGAGGATGGTATACTAAACATCAGTGAATATTATTCCATTGAATTGATGGGTTCATAGCCAAATAAGCTGTTACAAAGTGGGGCCTGTCTCAGAAGGGTGGGTCCCTGAGGTGTGACCAGTAAGGGTATGTTCTTGTTTGTGGTCCCTTCCTTGTCCTGTTTCTTGTCCTCCATGCATTGAGCAGCTTTCCTCTGCTTATCCTTTCACATGCTGACTTTTCCTTGGAGCAAATCAGCCCCACACAACCTTCTGAAACCATGAGCTATAATAACCTCTCTTTATATTGTGTATATTAGCTCATTTGTCCCCGTGACAAGAAAGTGACTACTGCACAAGTGTGTGGCTTTGTGAACGTGATGTTCTAACCAGTTGAGTCAGTTTTCGTGGGAATGCCCCGCTAAACTGAGTCAGCATGGTTCTGCGCATGAAACCTGAGAATTGTTATCAGAATGACACAAAAGAGAATGGAGGGGGAAATTGCATATTGCTCGTTTACCAGGAGTTTTTGTGATAGGAACTGAGCTATGCTCTTGGAAGAGGACCCAGGGTCCTGGCTGTTGCCAGGGACAGCTACTGTTCTCTTTTTGGGGGAAGCTCTCGTCTTGCCTTTGTCTTGAGCTGGTTTCCTGGCTCCAGTGTGAATTCCTCAGTCTTCTGCCACAGATTCTAGCATCTTCTAGCTTCCATCACTAATCCTTGGGCCTTGCTAGTGCAGAGCCTTGGTAGATTTAAATAAGATCTTGCAGTGGGATCGGCCCCAGGGATGAATTCCTCAGGTCTCTAGTGCCTGAACATATTCTTGCCGGCTTCTGCATTTGGGTAAATAGTATAATATAATCCTATAAATTTATGTGTCTTTTATTAAATCTGTTCCCTTCTGCAACCATTGTCCCTCCTGGCAACAGTGAATTTCCATAAACTGAGCACAGCTAAAAAACCACCAGCCAGACTAAGAAACAGAATTGTGCTCTATCCATAGTTTGCAACTACTACAAAGCTCACCTATACTAGCACAGTTCGATTTTGCCTGCACTTGTAATTTTTTAAAGAAATGAAATCATATGGCATTCTTTAATTTTTTTATTATTAAACTTAGTAAAGTAATCAAACTCCATATTTTTTGCAAGTTTTCATTTGCTTACTTTCTTGTTGTGCAAGCCTATACTTTCATTGTGCTACACAGAAACATTTGGGATTCCAGGGACATTTTCAGGGTGCTGAAAAGCTTTATGTCATTTTATCATGACAATAACAAGGTATAGACCTCTTCACTCCAGGTCTGTCATGACCATGCAGTATTTTTCCAGAGGCCACATGGAGTGATAGTTTTTGCACATTTCTTTTTCAAAAATTTCTGAATTTTAAGGTCCAAGATGTAAATACTCTTTCAAAAACTAACAAAAGATTCTTTGGACTCTTTTTAGATGTTTCTTGTGAGGCTTTTAAGCACATCTTGCAAAAGTATTCAACCTTTGTTGGTCTGGTCGGGAAAACTTCTTTATGTTTTCTTATCTCTGAAATACAACTTTTCCAGGTAATTCAGTCACTTTGGTTGGTAGCGTCCCACAACCTCCTTTCATCACAACACAAATATCACTTATTCTTTCCTGTCTTGCAAATGGTTCTGTTGCGAACATGTCATAATAGCTTTGCAAGTTTCCCTTGTATGTGTGGAACGTTTTTTGTTTTTTTTTTTTTTTTTTTTTTTCATTTGTTACTTCCACATTTATATCTTTGTGATTTTTCTTTCTCAGTGCCTTGAATATAACATGGTAAAGTTTTCTTTGGGTTAGAATTTTATTAGCAATTTTTAACTCTCATGTGCAAAAATGTTCATGTTCCCCTCTATATTTTAGAAATTTACATTCATTATTTTTAATTAGTTTTGTTCATTCCTCTCACTTACTTCCTTTTTATGTATATGAAATCCATGTCTCTTGATAGTTTTCCACAAAGACTGTTGGTTTTCTCATTTCTTTTTATTCTTTTTCCAATTTCTTCTTCCAGCTGCATATTTTACATGGCCTCCCTCTGGGTGCAGATTCTTTTTGTTTTGTCAGTTTTATTCTTGTGATTCTCTACTGTGTTTCCATTTCATTCATTCATTGAATTCTTGAATTAAATAGTTCTGGATTTTTATTATTTATTTATGTATTTATTTTGTTTGAAGATTTAATTGTATCCATGTGTATGTATGTTGTTGTCCTACAGTGTTCATACAGTCTGTCTATGCTCTCTTTAAATGCAGTTTAAGCAATTCTGAGGTCTTTATTCTTTTGTGTTTGGTTACTGAAAACCTAGTACATTCCACGGGTGCTGAAAGATGTTCTTTTCCATATTTTCCCTTGTGTTAATTATGAGCATTTGAACAAACAGTCATCTCTTCCCAGTTTATGATCCATTCTACCTCTTCATCTACAGGCACATGTGAGGATGATGGTAATTGGGACACCGTAGCTCTGATATCAGTGATGGTGCGATAGCATAGTTTACATAAAGATCTGCAGGTTGAAGTTTGCATCACCAGAGATTTTAAGGGTCCTCTGTGCCCCTCACTGTGAGCATCTGTAGTAATGCTAAAGGATGCTGGGGTGTTTAAGTTGGAGGCTGTTAGGCTGCCCCTGTTCTCTTTTTCTCTGTTGAGGGAGTTTGTGGCTGAAGATATCTTTCTCATTGCTGAAATCACATCAAATCACGCTTCCAGTGTCACTGACAGCATTGCCTCATAGAACTTTGGCAAGGTCACTGAAGCATAGTTTGGAACTCAAGCCTGTATGAGGAAACCAGAGCGCCAGAGCCTGGGACAGTAAAGAAGCTAGCTCTTTAGTTTCAGGAACCTCCACTGATGCTTTGGTCATGGTATGTGACACTCATAAGTGACAATAAAGAGCATATATTTTTGCAGGGCTACCTCTGGGAATTGGAGTGAGCTTCACATGTAGCAATGATGGCTGTAGCATGTGAGGTGTGGATGTACCTGATGCAGGAGGCTATGTCTGGAACTTCTAGGACTCGAGTTGGGCCTGGATCAGGTTGCTGTGGTGATGGCTCATGTCTGAAATGCAGTCAGTGAGTGGTAGCAGAGCTGAGGAGTGCCACACAAATGCTAGCTCCCCAAGGCTCAGTGATGGACTAATCCGTGCTAACATTGACTCAATGCCTGAGATGCTTTAACACACAGTATGGTCACAGAATCATAGTCTGGACCAAGTGTGGTTTTGGAAAAAGAGTGGTTTCCCTGGTTCTGTGTGGCACATCATGCTCTTCTCTTTGAAGAACATGTATTGCCTCTCTCTCTCCTGGTAGTTTGTGATAGCATTAGCCTTTGGTTACTTCATTAGTGAAAGTTACAAGGGTCCTCTGCAAAATATGCCACTTGGAAAAACAATGGCACTTGACGGATAGCAGCAGATTCTGATATCTTTCACCTGTGTTGGTTCTGGATAATCTACTTGTCAGGGTTACTTTGATTACCTAGCAAATTTTTTTTGTGCAGTGACTCACCAATTTTATTTTTGCCAATATGTGACTGCTCTTTCTTACTTAGACACTCAAGTTCATGCTCCTCCTGCAAGGTTATTTTCATTCACAGTTAGATTTCTCTATTTTCTTTCTTTTTTTTCCGATGGAGAGTCAGACTGCTATCTGTTTCATTATTTTGTTGTTGTCGGTCCTCAGTTTAACACTTTTGGAAAGCACTTTAAAGTAATCCTAATACATATTTATAGGCCATGTAGTTTAAAATCATTTAGGGGAGTCAGTATTTCCTGAAACTCTTTTTAATGCTCCCACTCCTCTAATTTCCCTATCCTGATTTTTATTCTTGTAAATATGCCTAATCTCAGCTCATGATGGCATATCATGCTTACATTCATCGAGGTTATTAGGTTCTCAGCTCATGTTATGGTTCTTCATTTAACATTGTTTTTTCTCCCTTTTAAGTTTCTTTTTGGTTCCTCAGTACCCTCCTCTCACTTTGATTCTTCTCCAAGTCACTGTTTTCCAGACTCTAGATACTTTCTTCTGGGAAAAGCCGAGTTTTTGGCATTCATGGCTTAATACTAATTTTTCTTCCACATCTCTAAGTGTAATTTTGTTTGCTTGTTTGTTTATACAACTTTTTAAATATACACACATATTGTAGTACACAGTAATTACTCTTTTGGGGAATAAGTACATACATATCTCACCTTAATCGTGTTTACTTCCTCTTCCCCTTCTGGCTCTCTCCTCTGGTTTAAATGAAAATCATGTATTTCCCACATTTCTTAAGCTTGAAAACTTCAGTATGATAGTGTATGGTATTTGGTTAAGAACAGTTTTTGTTTTTGATTCCTTCAGCTCCTTGTATCCTGATAGAGGCAAGAGAAGATCACTTTTCTGTTGTCATCAGTGTTACTCTACTGACGATGGCCCTGCCTCCATGATCCAATCCCTCCACAACCCTGTCTTGAAGGACATTACACTTTATGAAAATATGCTAGATTAAACCGACAAATATGTGTTAGAGAGATATTTATATCATTTATTTTAAAATGATGAATTCCAGACTAAATATCTTTATGACAAATCCAAACTGCCAATCTGATGATACTAGGATGTGAGAACTTTGCAAGATAGATAAGCATGAGGAGCATGGCTGGATCATGAAGCACTGAGGATAAGGATGAATTGGCAGCAGGTGAGATCAGTAGCTGAGTGTACAGTTATGAGGGTAGCCTGGGCCAAAGAGGCAGGTCATTGGATCATCACCTGAAGAATGGTTCCCTTCCTAGACTGCACCATTTCTGCTTCCTGGATGTCATGATGTGAGCAGTTTTCTCTGAAAAGGCTTCCACTATGCACTTTCTACCAAAGGGCCAAATAAAGCTCTCCTTCTTTAAGTTGTGAGTATCAGGTATTTAATTTGCCCCATGGAAGACAAAGGAACACATATGTTCAAACAATTTTCAATTCAAGAACATAATTTTTATTAAAAGGTACAGTTCAAATATCCAGTGACTCATGAAGAAGAAGGCAGGTAGTTTTATTTTAATGTTACTCAATGAAGTAGAACGAATGAGGAGGAATTTAAACACCTTTTCTATACACAGCTATATCAAGTTGATCAAGATGGTTCAAAGAAGTAAATATATCGTACATACACACACATACACACACTTGGGGTCAGGTGGTATTACAAATATGACATATTGCAAACATGGAATCAAGAAAAAGCCAGCAATGTAATTAAGAGTTACCAGTTGTATAATGAGTCCAGAGTGTTGGCCCTGTGGCTGATGATCTATGCAAAACACAAGACAAACAATTAATTGACAATAATTAAATGCTTAATCTTCTGTTAACAAACTGAAAGTGTCACAAAAGTTCATTGAGATCATTTGTGATTATAGAAAACTAGTGTGAGTTTAATGAGGAAAAAGTTAGTCCTGAAGCTATGACAAGTAATTATTAACTGTAGGTGAGGAAGAAATTGTTCTCTTTCAGAGCAGCTTGAGTAAAATGTTGGAGGAAAAAGAGGTGGTACAGTATTATTTGCTACTGTAAGACTTTGTACCATGGAAGAGATTCTTTGGCTTTGTATGCTTTATTCTTCGTGGTTGCTAGATTTTTCTTATCTGAAGAGAAACAAATTTATAGATCATGAAAGTAAATTGTGAAAGTAAATTGTGTGATTTTTGACAGTTCATAGAGCAGATTTTCATAACCACTATATAGTGTTTCGGTCTAATATAAATTGTCTTTATCTATTTTGTGGAAATTTTACCTCAGTATCTTTTCCAATATTGTTGTCTGCCTTTACTGCCATTCTTCTTTCAAATATTCATGATTTTGATAGAAAATGAGCACAAATATCTAAAGAGGCATATACACAAAAAGGAAAAAAGAGCATGGTACTCAATGCAAGCGATAAAGACTGTGAATATAAATGTAAGTAACAATAATCAAATATGAAAGAAAAAAGCATCTACATTTGTATAAAACAAGATAGCTGAGTCTCAATTTGTATGCAGAAAATCCAAATTAATGTGGGTTCTATTCTCACTAAAATCTCTGTACATAACTTGAGTATGCATGTGCCATTCCATTTTTCTTTTCTTGATATTATTCTCATTTTTCAGAAAATATTCTGTTCTTCAGTTATATTTTTGGGTACTGTTGGTATCAATATTTTTACATTTAGGCTTTTTCTTAAAAGTTTTTAATTCCATCATATTACATGAGCTCCACCGAGATGCTAAACTTTTTAAAAAAAAAAGAAAATTCTTTGTTATAAGTATAAACACATAATAAAGCAATATAAAGGAAAACCATCAAAAATATTGCCATTGTTTCTAAATGATAGCAAAATATTCATGAGATAGTAAAGTAGTTATCTGAATTTATACTCAGATGAATGCAAATCATTATAAAAACCCCTCAAATTTATGAGAAAACAAATTTCTGACAGCAGAAATCTCCTTTTCAAAATACATCTGTATAAATTTTAGTATTTACCCCAAATTAATGATTGTACAATTTCATTAAAAACAAGAAACATAATGATTTTTTTTTGTCAGTACCAGGGATTGAACTTACCACCACATGCTTGCAAGCAGGCACTTATGCTGCTAAGCTAAATCCCCAGCCCAAAACTTAATGAGTTTGTGTACCGAAATTTTTAAAACAATTAAATGTGAATCTTATATTTCTAATATTAAAATGTATAATTTTGCAAAAATTATTGCACACTGCCTAAATTAGTGATCTATATGTTTCCCAAAAGCTTAAACAATGTAAATTTTTTCTTTATTTAAATATTTGTGACAATTAAAATATACATGGAAACTCTAAGGCCTTTTACAGACACCCTGTAAATAAAACTAAAGGGTTTTGCCTATCAGTCACATAATTATTTAATAATTCATAGGACAGTCCTAGCCGATGTATGTTTGTTTTGTTTTGTTTGGCTTTTTCTTTTCTGAGACAAGGTCTCGCTCTGTATTTCAAGCTGGATTTAAACTCACTATGTATCCCTGGTTGGCCTCAAACTTGCAGAACTCCTCCTGCCTCAGCCTTCCAAGTGCTGGAATTACAGGTGTGCACCACTGTGTCTCATTTCCATAGATCCTGAGGAACTGAAGTAATGATTATCTCTTAGTACTGTGCCAAGTGTGTGTGGGAACTCTATCTTGCTGTGGAAAAAAGTTATTGTCAATTGATAATCACTTTCATTTAAATCCTTACTAACTCTTCACTGAAAATTTTTGTATAGTATATCTCATTATTTACAAAACACTTTTGGTTTTAATTCTAAAAACTTGTCAGAGACTTAAGAAATTAAACTAATTTTAAACCCCAAATCCTTTTTTTAATTTTTTTATTTTAAAGAGATTAAGACAAAAGATGAGATAACAAAGCAGATTAGAAAAGAACAACTTAAGCAACACAGTACTTCACCACAAGACAACCTGATATAAAAGTAGCTACCACAATGTCTCTTTCTTTGAAATAGTTGAGCATATCTTCACACAAAATAGTGTCAAACAAAACAAAATGGTATAAATCCATTCAAGAGAATGAAAGTATTACAGAACATTCAGAACCAAACAATAGAAAATGAACAATGGGTACTATAATATCTCACTGTCCATAAAATATTTTTATACAATCAGACATAATAAAATTCATTAAGATACATCATGATAGAACCAATGGAAACAGAAGAACAAAAACAAGGTAGGACTTCAAAGCAATATGATGTTAAATCAGCACTGGCTATTATGTCTTGTTTTCTTCAAAATAGCTGTTAATACCATCACAGATAACCAAATCAAACAAACCAGGATAAAACCATTCCAACCGATTAATGCAAACATTATACGGAATCAAAGCAATGTAATGGGGAATCATGATTACCATAAAATCTTATGTACTCTTATCATTTTTTAAACTAGGGAAACTATACATTATTTAAACATGTGAGTTTGATTTATTTAACTTATGAATATGGTCTCAAGCTGCGTCCATTTATTTATAACTATCTCATTGTGATCATTCTTTATAGCTGAGTAGTACGCACTGTATAAAGATACCACAACTTTTTTATCCATTCCTCAGTTGATGGTCACTTAGGTTGTTTCCAAGTTCTGGCTATTACAAATTGTGCTGCTATAAACATGGGTGCACATATATCACTGTGGTATGATGTTTTCAGTTCTTCTGGGAATATGTCCAGAAGTGGAATAGCTGGAACAAATTGCACTTCCAATCCCAGCTTTCTGAGAAATCTCCAGACTAACCTCCACAGTGGTTTCACCAGTCTATACTCCCTCCAACAGTGCAGGAGAGTTCCTTTTTCCCCACAGCCTCTCCAGCATTTGTTGTTGGTGGTTTTCTTGATCCTGGTCATTCTTTCTGGAGTGAGATGGAATCTCAGTGTTGTTTTAATTTGCCTTTTTCTAATGACTGAGGATGTTAAATATTTTTTCATGTATTTCCTTGCCATTTGTATATCTTCATCTGAGAATTGTGTATTCATTTCAGATGCCCATTTTTGGATTAGGTCTTTGAATTTTGGGGTTCTGATTTTTTTTTTAAATTCTTTAAATGTTTTAGACAGAAGTCCTTTGTCTGAGTGACAGTTCACTAAGATTTTTTTCCATTTTGTGGGTTTTATTTTCACTATGCTGGAGATTTCTTTTGACTTGCAAAAACTTTTTTTAATAAGATGTGACCCCAGATCTTGATATTGGAAAGTATTGCCTGTGTGATTTGATTCCTGTTCCTGAATTCTCTACCTACACCTATGTCTTCAAGATTTTTACGTAATTTGTCTTACAAGAGATTTAGTGTTTATGTTTTAATATTCAGATCTTTGATCCATTTAGATTTTAGTTTAGTACATGGTTACATGTACTAGACATGGGACTAGTTTCAGTTTTCAGCATATGGAGAACCAGTTTTTCCAGCACCATTTATTAAAGAGACTGCAATTCTTCCAGTGAACATGTATGGCTCCTTTATCAAAGATAAGGTTGGTGAGTATGTTTATAGTCATGGTTCTATTTTCTAATCTATTCCATTGATCTTCAGATCTGTTTTTATTCCCATACCATGTTGATTTTATTTCAGTATCTCTGTAATATAACTTCAAGTCAGGGATTCTGATGCCTTCAGCCTTGTCTTTACTGCTTAGAACTGACTTTGCTATTCTAGGTCTCTTTTGGTTCCAGATAATTTTAAGAGTGATTTCTCTAAATCTATGTGGTATGCTAATGGTATTTTCATTGGCACTGCATTGGATCTATATAACAGTTTTGGGAGAATGGCCATTTTCACAATATTTATTCTTCCTATACATGAACAAGGGATGTCTTTCCATTTTCTGAGGTCCTCTTTGATTTCTTTTTCAGGGTATCATAATTTTCCCTGTACAGATGTTTTACTTCTATTAAGTCCTAAGTATTTCACTTTCTTGGATGCTAGTGTGAAGAGTGTGGCTTCTCCTATTTCTCAGTCATTTTGTTGTTAGTGTATAGGAATGCTATTGATTTTTAGAATTGATTTTTTAATCCAGCTATGTTGATGAATTTATTTATTATATCTAGGTGTTTTTCAATGGAGTTTTGGGGTCTTCTGTGTAGAGTATCGTGTCATCTGCAAACAATGATAATTTAAATTCTTGTTTTCCTAATTTACCTCTTTTATTTCTCTCTCTTGTCTAATTTCTTGGTCTAGTATTTCCATTATTATGCTGAATAGCAGTAGTCATAAGGGACATCTTTGTTTTGTGCCTGATTTTAAGGTAAAAGCTTTCAGTTTTTGGCCATATAATATGATGCTGGATGTTGGTTTGTCATAGATGGCCTTTATCAAATTGAAGTAAAGATTATCTATTTCAATTTTCCGTAAGGTTCTTATCATGAATGAGTGTTGGACCTTATCAAAAGCTTTTTCTGCCTCTATAGAAATGATCATGTGATTCTTACTTTGGGCTTTATCGACATGGTGGATTACATTTTTTGATTTATGTATGTTGAACCATCTCTGCATGCCTGGGATGAATCCCACTTGGTCATGGTGTATAATCTTTGATGATTTACTGCGTCCTGTTTGCCAATATTTTATTGGGGATTTTTGCATCTAGGTTTATTAGAGAAATTGCTTATAGTTCTATTTTATAGTTGGGTCTTTCTCAGGTTTTGGTATTAGATTAATATTTGCTTCCAGTAATGACTTAGGAAGATTGCTCCACTTTAAATTTCATTGAAGAGTTTGAGGAGTGTCAGCATTTAGTATTCTTTGTATTTCTTGTAGAATTGTGCACTGAATCCATCTGGGCCTATGCCCCAAATCTTAATTAATAGTGCTTACAAACTTATTTTTCTTGAGATCATTTGATAAATTGTTAAGGACAAAATATATATTTACCTATAGACCACTAACGAAATTTAACCCCGATGAGTTGTACTGCTAAGAATGGAGATACACTTACATCACTATAAAACATTGTCTTTTAGTCTTTTGGACAATGCCTAGAAGTGGAATAGCTGGATATGTTGAAATTTTTATTGTTAGTTTCTTTTGAGGAATCTCCATACTGAGTTCCACAGTGGTTACACTAGTTTTTGTTTCCATACAGTGTGGAAAGTTCTTTTTTTCCTTGTCTGCCTTCATCGACATTTTTTTATCATTTGCTTTATTAATTAAAATATTCTTTCTTGAGTAAGCCAAAATAGTGTTGTTGTTTTAATTTGCATTTCTGTAAGGAACAGCAATGTTATACATTTTCTACTTTTTATTGGTCAGTTGTATTTATTTATTTTTATCCAGACAAAACAATTTATTTTTTATCCAAACGAAACAATAAAATCAACCAAAACAGTGAGAACCCTATTGGATTTCAAAAACAAGACAGAAGGAAATCCCCCATGTTTGGCATGCTACATATTATTATCCCCTACCAGCCCCAGGCCTGTAAAATCAATCAATCAATATGAGCATTAAGTTGTTTTTGTTCCTCAGTTGCTATCATCCCAACCAGTGTTCCTCTGAATCAGCTGGTTTCCTACAGGGCGAGGTGAAGGGAGCTCCTCTTGTCTCCCAGCCTGCATATTGGCTGGCTCATTGGAAGAGTGGGCTGACTTCTTGGTTCTCTTCCAAGCCCACACATCTGCTTCTGGCTCATAGGAAAGGCAGGCTAACTTCCTGGCTCTCTTTCTGGCCCATGACTGCCTCTGGCTCATGGGAAGGGTGGGCTGACTTCCCATTTGTTACTATTCTAAGAAGTGTCTATTTCATTTGCCTATTTATTGATTGGATATTTATTTTTGAGTAGTCTGTCTATTTTTTTTTTTATAAATTTTAGTTGTTAGGTCTCTGTTCAAGGAGTAGCTAGGAAATATTTTCCCTCATTCTTTCAGTGATTTTTTTACTCTATTGGTTGTTTTCTTAGCTTGACAGAAGCCTTAATATGATATGATGACATTTGCACATTCTTGATATTACTTCTTGAGCAGTTGCGGTTGTGTTCAAAAAGTCGTTGCCTATGTCTTGTCTTTAGGAATTTTATCTATTTTGTTTAAGGGGATATTTTGTTTAATATCTGTTATCTATTTTAATTTTATTTTAGAACATACTAAGTAAAATACAGATCCAGATTTAATCTTCCATTTTCCATGCAGCACTTATGAACAGGGTATTTTTCCTCTGCCATATGGTTTTTATCTCTCTGTCAAGGATCAAGTGACTGAATTAGCCTGGGGTCGATTTGGTATCCTCTATTCTGACCCTCTTAATCACATGTTTGGTTTTGTGCCAGTGTTATGCTGTCTTTAGGGTTTGTGATGTCTCTGGCTTTGCTGTTCTTGCCCGGGACTGCTTATCCTATCCTAGCTGTCTTCTGTTTTTAGTTGAGTTTAAGGATTGTTTTCCATAGGTCTACAAGGAATAATGTTAGTAGTCTGACTAAGATTGCATTAAATTTGTATATCAATTTTGAAATACATATTTTGACAATATGGTTGTGCCTCTCCAGAGAAAAGGAACATTTTTCGCAATTTCTCATGTCTTCACCAATCTTCTTTTTTTGAGACTATTGCTGTTTTTATTGTACAGATCCTTTATTTCCTTGGTTCCTAGGTTAATTCCTCAGTTTTTATTTTTATTTTTTTTTTGACGCCAATGTGAATTATATTGTTTCCTATTTTGGGGGGAGATAACTATTTGTGTGCAGGTATACTATTGATATTTTTGTGCTGATTTTGTAGCTTTGCGTCAAAATTTGATGTGATTTTTCTTTGTGATGCCTTATTAACAGACTTACTTAAAAAAAGGAAAATGGAACTATCTATAAGGAACTAAATAGTTATAAGGGACTATCTAGAAGGTTCAAAATGAATGCATATATAATCTTTGTTACATGATTATTTTTATGTGTATAATATGTATATATAATGTGTATGATATTTGACTTCCCCCAATAGCCATTTATCTTGTGAGAGGTCCTCTCATATTGATAATCAACATTTCAAAATGTTTTATGTTCAATACTTTATTTATTGTTGCATTACTTTGGGAACACTATTTACTCATTTGCAGAAATTTTGTTACTAAAAGGAATTGCTGAGCTGTTCAAAGCTCATTCGTGCACGTATGCAAAGGGCACATAAGCTGTAAGTAAAATAGTTAGTGATGTAGTCATCAAAAAAATTAAATAGCTGCCATTCTTTACTTAGTCTACTTTATTCCAATTTGCTTCCAATATTACAATTTGTAATCTTCATAACAAGCTTGACAAATTAAAAATTGTTTTTATTCCAATATCTGTGATACAGAAAATAAATGCAAAGAAATTTTAAAAAAATCTTTTATAAAAGGATGTAGAAAGAAAATCTACAGTCATGACCAGAATCCAGGAAATAAGTCCTCAATTCCGTGTCCTGAACTAGTTAGCATTATGGTCTAAAGGGGCACCCATTTTCCTACAAATGACTCAAGATAATCTTTTTTATGAAAGACTAGTGCTCCATTATATATAAAAATAAGAGCCACCTACTTTACCTTGTGAATCTCTCAATTGACTGAAGTTTGATCATCTTCAGTATTTTCTTTCAGTAGTTCTGCAGTCTGACTAGAATTGGCATCCTGACTTTATGCTTCTCTACATGTATTAATTTTGGACTGTGGCATTTGAGTTTGCAGTGACAGGGACAGGAAGGATGTTCTTATCATGGTAAATTAGCCACCTCCAAGAACAAATCCAGAATCCTAAATATATGTGACCCTTTATTTTTATTATATATCTTATATTCCACCAAAAATAAATGTCCGTACTCCAGGAAAAGAAAAACAGTATGACATTTTGTTAGCAGATGGTGTTATTCTCATACAGGGGGACCCTAGTGGATATCATGTATTGCAGAAAACTCAGATCTTAAAGAAGAAATTGAAAATACAAGGGCATCAGTCTAATTGAGCAAGGTTTCCCAAGCAGTTCTAATAAATGTGCTATGTCTGGAAGCTATTGGCTACTCCTTTGAGTACCTCTTGTAATTGTAGAACCAAAGGTAACTTAGTAACTTGTATTAATCTCATTATGTCTCAATAAGCTTCTTAATAAAATATTTGTGCATTTTTTTCTTTTCCTGAAGCATGTATAAATTTTGATGGAGTGTGTATGTGTGTGTGTGTGTGTGTGTGTGTGTGTGTGTGTGTGTGTGTATGTGTGTGTGTTGTTCTTGTCTTTGCTGTTATTGTTATTCTGAGTAGTTCACAAAACTAAGGCTAAACAGAGGATGAGTTTAGTACTTTTCCTGTCATAAGACCAAAAGTCATATGTTGAAATTCTAGACAATATTCTGAGGGAAATAAACAGAATTTCCTATCCAAATTTAAATACTCTTTATCATTGCTGCTTGGTACTACTGATTTCTATTTTTATAATATATTCAAAATAACTTAATTTCTTATTTTGGAAAATATTTGACCCAAAATTGTTTTTGTTCATGTTTCACATATGATTTAAACAATTTAACTATCAGCAAATTCTCCAAGTTTCAATTGAGAGCCAAGTACATTCTTTTATTTTGTATAACCATTGATTCTTGATTGATATGTTTTATACCCAAAATATAAAGCAAAAATAATAGCAGCATCCAACAGATCCTATCTGGCAAACATAATATCTTGAGTTCAGTTCCTGGTTAAAAAAAAAAAAGCAACAGCTTCTTTTTCTATGCTGGTGTGTTAAAAAATTATTTGTGTACTTTGTATGATTGACCTTTAACATTCATATGAATAGGCAATGGTGAATATATATATATATATATATATATATATATATATATATATTCATCTTAGAATTAATTTCAGTGAGGTAACTTTTATATGTACTATGCATTTAAGATATCTGCAGCTTCTAACAACTTAACATGATAAAAAATTAATATTTTACATTTGAATTTCATTGTTCTGCCCCATACATTGCATTCTTAATTGGTTCTGCACTTCATTTTCCAAATTCTGTGTGTATATGTCAACTAGCTAAGAATTTAAAGCTTCAAGGAATGCATAATTTAAGATGAATATCAATGGTTACTCAATGATGTCTTTCTTGTATTTTTCTATGTAAGTATAAAACTATACTGATTTTGGGGCTGGGCATTTAGCTCAGAGGCATAAGCGCCTATACTGCAAACATGCAGTTGTGAGTTTGATCCCTGGTACCAATTTAAAAGAAAACAAAAAGGAAACTCTATTAATTTTTTAAATTTTGTTTTACAGAGAAAACAATGAAACAAAAATTCTGTAACAAAATAATAGGAGAATAACAATATTTAATGCATTTCATAGTGTTATCTTCAAAGTACTTACTCAGAGTACAAGACGTAGGCATGAAGAACTATCCAAATGATATTCGCACAAACCCTTCTTTCCAATGAATAAGATAAATTAATAGTGTAACTATCTTAACAATCATATTTCCTTTTCTTTCTTGCCTGCTTTCCCTCATTCCAGATTCTCTTTTGCCTTGTACAGCTGTGTTCTTCAATTGCCATTTATATTCTTATGTTAGAGACAAAATATTTTAAGGAATAATAAATTCAGCAGAGTCAGATATTACTCTAAGAAAGGTTGAGCTAAGGTTTGGAGACATAAACTTGCATTATATTAACATTTTTACCACAAGGATCCCAAGTTTAAGACATGTGAAACAATCAGGTTTCACATTTTAATTCAATGTAAATATATGAATCTCTTATCAGAAATATCGTCATTTTTAGAGTTCACATTATGGTAGAATGACAAACTGTATAGAACTATATTTGTCTTCAACTTAACTCATGTGCACAGGATATTTTTCTTTAATATTTAATTTTCTTTATTATATAAATGAGGTTTGTGTGTTGTTTCAGATCTACATCACTGTGTGAAGTAAAACAGAGTTTTAATAAAACACTAGATACTTTATGTGTGCAGATTATAGTGCTTTTAAATTACCAAGATTAAGTTGACTTTTTCATCTTTGTCCTTTAGAACTCATTTTTGTCCTTGTTTTATGTCCCTTTTCATTTTAGTTTTAGTTATCCACTCAGTAAATATCCAGTTAGTGACTCCTATAAACAAAGCATTAAATTATATATTCTAAGCAGTAACAGGCTTGCATGATATTCTTTCTTTGTATGAGTTTGAAGAGTATAAAACAATGGCTCGTGTTTAAATTCTATCTCTGCAAGGTTTAAAAATTTTGTGTGAATTTTAACATTTTTGAGTTTTGATTTCATAATATGTAAATCAATGATTATAATGATTTTGGGAAGATAACAGAAGGAATTCTATTGTTTAATTAAAGCGCTGAATTGTATGGATTGGATTTCAAAAATATTAGCTATACTCATGAGAAATAAATTCTGTAGAGAAGCATAGCTCTAGAGACATCCTATAACAGTGATATATCCATTCCTATATTTATAGCAGCACAACACATTGTATCTGATCTTGCAATCAGGGTTTGTGTATATAAACAGGTAGATAATGAAAATGTAGCATTTACACACAACAGAACACTAACCTTCCATAAAAATTATAACTTGAGTCATAGTAAAATGGATGCACCTTGAGAACATAATATTACATGAAATAAATCAGACACGATTTTAAATACTGCATGACCTCACTCCTATGAGACCCCCAAAATATAAGTAAATTCAAGAACAAAATAAAAGTAAACAGGAAACAGATATAATTTGCATAAAGGAAGGGGCCAAGAGATGCAGGGAGGAGGAAAAGGAGGAGAGGGGAGGAAATGAGGAAAAGAATTAAGATGTGTTAAATACATCTACTAACTCCTCACAATGAATGCTATTATTATGTACTAAAACAGTGTGCTAGTAAAACTAAAAGTTTTCAAAATTACAGGGAATTGAGATTCTGTACAGTTGGACAAAAAAGGAAAGATTTTGCTAAATAGATAGAATTTGTTCCAGTTTTTGAAAACCATTCTAAATTATTTGTTAAGTCAGCTTAATTTTTATATGTATAAAATAGATTGTTTTGTCTTCTCAAGTCTCTTAATGTTTAAATATGATGATGTACTCAAAGTACCTTTATAAATGATAAAACAATACAAGGTATTCTATGTAAAGGAGTTTAAACAATTTTTGCTTAGGAGTTCCTCCTTAATTCTGCTTTTCTACTGTGGAGATGAGTATGCTTCCTGTTATATTTAATTTTAAAAAATTAGTATAAATAAGATAATGAAGTATGTGAGGTTCTGATTTTGTACTTCTGAGTCAGTGTTAAATCCTTCACAATAGAGAAAAACATGGCTACCACATGTTTATATCTATGTCTATTTATCCATGTCTATCTACATGCTTTTGTTCTCATTGCTAAAATATGGATAATATTCCAATTCTATTTTTTAATTATTCTAATTCTAATAATTTCTAATTATTTTCATTTTCTAATTTTTCATATACTAATTTTTCTAATTCTAATAATTTCTAATTAAAGTGTCCAATTTGATGGGTTATATCATGCAAATTTAACACTGGAATACTGTCAAATGACCAAATCAGGGAGTCAACTTTAAACTGCTTAAACATTTTAAGCAGTTCTGGTTAATGTGCCATAATTTTTATGAGGTATGGTATAATATTGGAAAACATGTTTACAATATGTAATGAAAAATCAAAATAATGAACATTTCTGTCTCCTCTACTTAGTGCTTGGTGTCTTGAATTAGATTTCTTTAGAGATTTATATTAGATTTGTTTAGGGAAAATGAAGCAATCCATTAGTTTATAAGCCATCCTATATGATGGTTCTCTTTTTGGGGAGAAATACACAAACTTCTTTTTTTAAATGAATTAATTATTATCTATGAGAAAATCCACTTTCTCTTAACCTATGTCTTCGTTACTTTTCTCTCCTTGCTGGAACAAAATACCCAACATTCAAAATTAGGGATGGAAGGTTTATTTAGCTTACATAGTTTGGAGGTTTCAGTCCATATTCAGCTGGCTTTAAGAAAGGGTGGCATGGCTAAGGGGCAACTATTAATGGTGGCAGCAAGTGACAAGAGCAAACATGGCAGAAGAGAAAAGGATGCCTTCTTCCATGCTTATCTTATATGCCAGGTGCCTACTCCTGAGTGGGTGCAGCACTTGCACTGCAAATCCTAGCACTAGACAATGAGCCAATCACAAACATTAGACTCAACCACCTTCAAAAACCCTGCCCCCTCGTGACTGCATGAGGCTTTGGAGAAACATTTAGAAACAAACCATTACTGCCCTACATGACTTGAGAAACTTCATGAATTTTCAAGTGTCAATAATGATGTTTCAATAAAACCAATTTTTCTGATCTCATAGAATAGATTTTTCAAGAATCAGAGAACATGTCATTTGTTTTTCTTGGCCATTTATTTCTTTTTGCTTGGAACTTTCTGGCTTACTTCCAAATCTACATGAATAATTCTGATTAAAGAAAGAGTATGTAACTGTAAAACTAAGCCAAAATTTCCAATTGAGTGTACTTTTAATGTCATTTTCTCTTCTTTTCCTAGAAAAATTACTACTACTATTATAAGACAGGAATAAGAAGAAAGATATAACTCAATAATAGTTTTAGCATATCAAGGCAACTTTACATTTTAATTCTAGTTTGAAGATTGCCCCTCATATTATTTCCCCAACCTTAAAATATGTAATAGGTTTGTCATTGATAAAGAATTCTGGGTTTGGTTAAACGATATCAAAAGATAGACAAAATAAAAATTTTAAATACATTAAAATTTCGTGGATCCTATTCTGCAACACTGAAACAGTTGAAATAACATTCAGAAGAAAATTTATCTCTATTTTATAGCTACAGAAACATGGTAACCTTGAGAAATAAAAGAAACATTTTTTGCATAATATACTTCCAATATACTAGATACAGAACAAGGAATCTCTAATAATCTTCAACTACTCAAATGAAACTATCTTCAATCACTGTAAATATTTAACAGTCATTTATTGGACAAATTCATCTCAATCTGTATCACTACTCTATGCCTAAACATATTTTCAGCCAGTGAGTTTATGATAGAGAATAATAACCAGAAAGCCACAACTTAAACCAAAAGAAGATGATCACAACAATATTATGTGTGACAGGGATATCTTATTAAAGTCACTAGAAACACCATGAGCTGAGTCTGTGATTTTATTTTACATCTCAGAATTTAATTGGTAGAACCTGGACCTAGAAGCTGGGTCTTTTGATACTTAGAAGAATATTTTCTTCCCCTGGAAATTCTCAAAATATTAGTGCTCTTTGCTATACAACTCATGTTCCTGATCACAGGAGGGCAAGTGTTCTAAGGAGAAATCAGGAAGCGTACATGTTTTGCTCCCCATTTTATTTTCTTGGCCATATGATTCCTAAACTCTCACAGAGTGCTGGAAATTCAGAAGGCACTAAATATTTCATGGCTAGTATCATTACAGAAATGTTTCAAAGTTCCCTTCTTTCATCTTCCTGAGATACAGTGTTCTGTGAAAGTGTTCCACAGAGATCTTTTATAAAACATTAAATCAAGGGACTTGGTGCCTTGATCATGCAGGACTATGGACAGGTGATGAAGTTTTTCTAAAAGTGAAAGAAAGTAGATGTTCTGTATTTCTGTTCATTTGTGCTGTGTACTGTGGCAAAGAACATCCTGCAGATAAAAGGATCAATATATTTGAGTTGCAGACTCAGCCTCGAATGTAAAAACAGTATTGGAATGAAGTGTCTTGAAACACAAAAGAAGATGGAAAAAGTTTCTACAGAACCTCAATAAAATCTTTTTTCTTTTCTAGGAGTATGTTTTCATTTCATGTTGAGAACATTATTGGAAATAAGTAGGATACTAACTAGAGAATAAAATGAATGCAAAAATGAACAATAAAGTAAAATAAGCTAACATAAAATAAATTAAATGTAGTTTTTAAAAAATTTTATTTAAACAAAACTAAATAAACAGAAAATAGGTGGAAATAATACATACTTTTAAAGAAAAAATAATAAACAGTAATAAATCACTAGTTGATGCTTACATATTTTCCTTTTACAAATAAATGTTCAATATACAAAAGTAGAAAATTTAAGTGGGAAATCAAACAGTGACACTATAGACAGCTCAGTTCAACTAACCAAATAATCTTAGTAATATGGTTATCAATCTTATACACTTAAACATACATGCAGTTATCTATATCTTCATTTATTTTGATATTAAACAAACCAAAACAGACTAAAATCACTCTAAACAAAGAATAATAGTATGCTGACTTCACATCATGACACTCCACAATCAGCACTGGGTAATGTAGTCTTTTTTCCTTCAAATATTTGTGCATTTCATCATGTGTCATAAGATCAGTTCTCATAAACTGTTTATAGGTTCTACACATGCATGAGTATTAACATATATTTCTATCCTTTCTAGATTAGAGGAGAAACAAAACAAAGCAAGACAGAACAAAACATATTCCTGTAGACACATAAAATGAAAAGGATACATAAAACCGCTGTACAAGGAGTTTTTCTATGGTTACTATGTTGTCTTTAGTTATCTTCAATTGAACCGGCTATATCATCTGACATAGTATAATTGAATATATCAGTACATAACGGTATTAGTAGAAACACAACTTTGTAGATAGTGTAAAACTACAAAAACTGGTAGTAATCAAACCAGAATGGGTGTCATGTGAATCTTATCATTTCCAGTATAGTTGTCTAAACTCTCAGACTTGATACTATCAATCATAAAAGTTTTGAATAAAATCTGTTGATAATAAACAGCAATCAAACAAACCAGATTTAACTAAGATCAGTCATGATATAACTGTATAAGTTATACAGGACTCCAGATTAAGTTAATAGCAAATTAAAGATGATTACTGTGCTATTATCCTGATATTTTTGGGATAGCTGCCTGTGCCCTGAGATCTAGTGTTTGTAGACAAACTGGGACAGAATAAGTTCTATCTAAGCAAAACGGTATGAGTAATAAGGGTTTTAATTCCTGATACACTATTAGCAATACCTTCTGCTGCCTTTTTTAAGACTCTTTCTCCCCTCTCACCCGCCCCCCAGGTATACTGTGAATTTTTGAGTCTCAAATACCCTCAGTTTTAAATTGGGGGGACAACTTGCTATTACCTAAGTGGTTCCAAATCTTCTCCCTCCTGGACTTGATCTCTATTTTTATTCATTTACCTATTAAAGCCTGTCTTTCCCACCTACCCACAAATATTGGTCTAGTTCCCCTTATTCTTCTCTGGTTCCATCACATTGAGAATTGTTTTCTCATATTTGATTTTTGGTCCATATTTCCTTTTTCAGGTTAATTATATTTCCTATAAAGAGCATCTCAGTGTACCCTACCTCTACTCTGATCTATGCTGATCTACTCTGCCCGTGATTTTCCCTCTTTTTTTAAAAATTTAGTGTATCAAGGCTACCTTTATTAGAGATTATTTAAATTTAGTGTATCAAGGCTATCTTTATTAGAGATTATAGCCAACCTTCAATGCCTCATTTCTATTGTGCTCTTTTTCCATCATTAGTTGTCTGTTTGTCTTCTTCAGTTCACTTTCTGCTCCTTTCATTGAGGCCTCTCAGCCACACTTCCTGGAATCCTGGTACTTTTCTCTCCTTTTAGAACGTCCTGCATAATTCTCTGTAGAGTTGCATTAGTGGTCATAAATTCCCCCAGTTCCTCTTGGAAGCTTCTTGTTTCTCCATTAATTTCTAGAGACAGTTTTGTAAGGTACATCAATCTGGAATGGAGGGTATAAGGCTTGGAATACTTTGCTTCAAGCTCTTCTTGATTTGATGGTTTGTGTCAAGAAGTCTGCTGCAATTCGAAGGGCTTTCCCTTATAAGGAATCTGTTTCTTGTCTCTGACAGCTTTTAATATTCTGTTTTTATATTGTATTTCTGGGATCTTGATTATTATATGCTGGGATGTAGTTCTGTTTTGGTCCACATTTGGTTGTAGGTGGCTAGAGTTCTGTATGACTCATACATCTGAATATCTTGTCCTATGTTTGGGAAGTTTTCTTTAATTATTTCTGTGAATAGCCTATGTAGATCCTTTGTTTGTATCACTGCTTCTTCATTTACATTCTTTATTCTCAAGTGATAGATCCTCTTGTCGTCTTCTAGCCTTTGTATTGTTACTGCTTGTTTCCCTGTTATTTTTAAGAAATTTTTCCTTTCATGGTCCCACATTGCAAATCTGTCCTCCAGTTTGGACAATCTATCATCCTTAGTTTTTTTTCAGGCAGTTTTTCCAGCTTTCAGTGGAGTTTTTAATTCTCTGATAATCTCTTTGAACCTGCTTCTATGTTTGCTCTTTATTCTTAATCAAACGATTCTCCCCATTTTTTTTTTGTTCCTCCATTCTATTTGTCTCTTCTTGAGAGGTGCTTAGCATTGCTTTTATAAATCTATTTATATCTTGCTTTACTTGGTTAAATATTTCTCTTTTGAACTCATCTATGAGGTCCCGAAGATATCTGTTTATGTCCACTGGTGCTGTGTCTGATACTGCCTGTTTGCTGTCCTCAATTTCCTTTGTATTTACCTTTCCTGGATCAATGTTCTCAGGGTTGGGGTGTAGGGACTTTTTCTTGTTGCTTCCTCTTCTCATATTTTCTTTTGTTTCTTCCATATCGGCAGATATAGGAGGCCCCAGTTTCTTTCTTTGTTGGTTATGGCTCTTTTGAAGCATGTTGGCTAGGTGAACGTACCCCTTGCATTGCGCTATTGAGTGCAAATAGGGGCAGCATATGCTAGCCCCTCCCTTGGGTCAGTCAACCTACTGAGGCCTTCACTGCATTAGTGTTTACCTCTGGGAAGAGGGAATTGGTTTGGGATAACTTATTGGGTCTCATCCAGGGGCATAATCCAGGCCAACCACACCACCAATCCTGTTTGGGAAGGAAGCAACTGACTGAAGTCACTGCTACTCCTTATTCTTGACACTCCTGTCCAGCCCCAGAATGTCATTCTTTGGAGCCGCTTTTTCTGTGGAATGGTTTTATTCCCATCACTAACTGCAGGTGGATGCAGGTTCCCTGCCAGCTCAGCTCTCTATTCAGCTTGTTGACCCCCGACCTCAGTGTGACTGTGTTTCCAGTGAGTCAAAGCAGCAGATTTTCAGATGCTTTGTAAGTTGAGGCCATGTGAGTTTGGGTGCTGCAGCAGGAATCACTGAGCCTTTAGCTGTTCCAATCATAGCACTGGGACTGTATGTTTGATTGGTTCTTCTCACTTTAGTTTCTTCCTGGGTCAAGAGGATTCATATCCCTCTGTTTGGGACTCCCCACACTGTATTATTTTGGAATCTAAGTTGACTATTTTAGGGTGCCTCTGTAGTCTGCTGTTATCTATTTGCCATCTTTACTGGATCTCCTAGAAATATTCTTCCTGTGCCTTTCCATATTTTTTCACATTCTTTAATAAGTTCTTCTTCAGTATGGGTAGCTTCCATATTTGTAGTGCTATATGAATCTAATTTTTGCTGATTATGTGCTTTGTTGTTTTTCTCCGTCTTAAAAGAAAAACTCACAGAGGAACAAACTCCACACCCTTCAAATCCTCTCAGTAATTCTAAAATGTAGTTTTTGATTGTCTGGAAAGAAACTTATTATATTCATGCCATAAAAATTAAACTTTTGAGATCATCATATAAAAAGTACTGAATCTTTAAAAGAATTACAAGGTCACAAGTGATAATAGAAAAAGTCTTACCTTCTTGTGAAATATATTTAAAAAGATATTTTTGGGGTGAATATTGTAAAGAATATAAGGCACTAAACAAGACTTTAGAAAACCCAACTTTTAGAATTATTATTTAGCAAAATATCCTCTTCTCTCTGTGTCTGTCTCTATCTCTTTCCCTCTCTGTCTCTAACACTATCTATCTATTTATCTGTCTGTCCATTTAACTACCTATCATCTATCTCCTCATTCAGAGTATTCATTATGCAATTAGTTACTGCTTTTCTTGACCATCACCCATTTTTACTATATTTATGTCCCTGTGAACTCTTAGATTTTTTGATTGGTGCTGATAACATTTGATAAGCAATATATCCTTCCATTTTTTGTTAGAATCTAGAACTAAGGATAGAAGAAAATATTTCTATAACTCTGAGTTAGCCATTCTCCCTTTCAATTTAGGCAAAACCTCAAGAAATCATGAGTTGAAATAATATTAGACATTCTGTACCTCTAATAATTATGTTAATACTATAGGTTGCTTACCTTGTAAGTATTCAGATGTTAGAGTAAACCAGTCTCAATGAGAACAGAATACACTCACAGTCTTAAATCTCAGTTTTCTTCAGTGCCTGATTTCACCACATATTTCCTATTGTTTGAAATACTCAGATTCAATAATTTTTTGTCCTTATGAACATTATTTTTCCAAGAAATAAAATATTTTCACAAATATACAAATGAAAGTTTAAAGATTTAAACATTGCAGAGATTTACACCTATGTAAATATGATGAGAATCAGGGAATTTCTAATATTAACACCTTGAATGGGGCATCAGAGAATCCTATGAATGTTGCAAAGTTCTTCTGAAAATGTAAGAATTGGTTATACATAGGCAATGGAATAATATATATCCTTCAGGTATTCCATGTGCACATGTTCTACAAGGACCTCCGAATGTGCCTGACCTGAAGGAAGTTCACATCCTACTATACTTAGTTAAGATTTTTTTTGTCTCCAAAACTGGTAGTGCTGCTTTGGGTAATGAAAATATTCTGAAAAGAGAATACTGTGTTGTAAGATCAATAAACACATTTATTGTGAGCAACACTATTTTCTGGTCATTTGCTTTGGGTTTAGCTATGAAATGCCTTAGCAAAAACAAAGAATCTAGTGAATTTATAGCAAAGCCATGGCATATTGGTGAAACCACCCTCATATTTGTAAATGTATACTTAGCATAGCAGAGACACACATGAAGCAAGCAGGTTATGTCTCCTAGAATAATTGCCCCTTAGAGACACATTATTTCTTTTCATTTTTAATTGGTATCAACAAGATTTATTCTATTTGATGATCTAAGTAATGAACTGATAACTGCATTTTATAGAACCAGAAAATGTGCATAAAAGAATGATCATGTATTATCATACTAATTAGGTAGTTACTAATCAGTGAGATCTAAGAGTAGAATTCTGACCAGATCTAAGAGATTCTACTATTCTCTGCTTGTGATCCATCAACATTTTAAACCATCCTAAACCTTGGTCATCTGAGCACCAATACTCTTCATTATATTGAGACTTTTGCTTTCTGTTTTCAAAAACATTTCCACAAGTTGTCCCTAAAATATTTTTGATATAATTTTGTGCTTGTTTTCATGGTTCTTTGTATTTTCTGTGTGTTAGTCTAACAATTATCTTTTCCTTGAAGAAGATTTTCCTTTTCATTTCTATGTCCTGTGACAAGGTTTTGGTCCCATATTATCTAATTATTTTTTACAAGTTTTATAATGTGATCTGCCTCACCGTGAGTCTGGAGGACTGTGGATTCCTAAGCAAGCAAGCGAGCATCAAAAGTTCCAGAGGCCCTGCAGCCTGCAGTAAGTGCCCAGCATACTCTCCACCAAGCCTAGCCTGTTCAGGACCCTCAAGCCTTCCAGGTGCAGTGAAGTAGATAGGCAGTTCAGAGGCACCTTACATCTGCCTTCCCATTCCAGCTGCGCTCAGAGAACTGTGGAGTCCCAAGCAAGCAGGTGGGCGCTCACTGTCCCTGGAGACCAGCCTATCTGGGACTGCAGAGTTCTAAGCAGGCAGATGAGTGCCACAGGCTCCAGAGGCCAAGCAGCCTTGGGGAACTGGGTGTCAGAGTCCCAGGAGCTCTGAACATAGAAGTGGGTTTCCAACAGACCCTGAGGAAGCTTTTGAATAACACTTAAAACAGAAATATAGGAAAATGAAAAAAAAAAAAAAACGAAAGACCAAATTACAACCTCAAAACTCCAGCCCATCTCAAGAAACCTTAGGAACGATGTGTATAGAAGAAAATATATGCCATATATCTCAAATATCAGACATAATAGCTACTGAAATAAACAAGCAACTCTGGGAAGCTTTAAAGGAATTCAAACTCGAAATAATCTCCCAGGTACAAGAAGAAATGATAAAAGAAATGAAAGAGATGCTGAACATATCTAAAGAAAACACTGTTAAAAAATTGGAGGAACTAAACAAAAAGATAGAATCCCTAAATGAGCAATATAAGAAACAAAGAGAATACATAAAACAGATGCACAGAGACATACAGGAAATCAAAAACTCCACTGAAAGCTGTAAAACACTTCCTCAATGAAAGTGAAGATAGAATTTCAGACCTTGAACAGGAAAGGAAAGATCTTTTAAAAATAACAAGGAATCAGGAAATAACAATTCAACAACTGCAAGATGACACAAATAAAGAATATAAGATTGATATGCATTAATGAAAAAGAAGGGGACAACATAAAGACGTCAAGAGGATATTTAGAGAAGTAATAGCTGAAAATTTCACAAGCATGAGATCAGAAATCTGACATCAGGTTCAGTGAAGCCTAAAGAACTCCAAATAGTCATAACCAAAATAAAACTACACCCAGACATATAATAGTCACCATTCCAGCAATTCAACACAAGAATAGGTTATTAAAAGCTGTCAGAGAGAAAAGACAGATCACTTAAAAAGAAAAAACCTATCAGAATCACAGCAAACTTCTCAGCATGAACAATAAAGTCAAGAAGAGCATGGAGTGAAGTATTCCAGATCCTAAAGCAAAATGATTTCTAACCTAGACTGATGTACCCTAAAAACTATCATTCAAAATCCATGGTGAAATACATACTTCCATGACAAAGACCAGCTGAAGAACATCATGAAAACCAAGCCAACCGTGCAAAAAATATTGAGAGACAGTTAAGATACACAAACAAAAAAAAAAAAAAAAAAAAACACTAAGCAAAGCAGATAATTAAACAGAACAGAAAGATAAAGATGCAACAGCAGAAAGATAACATGCCAACAACAAACCAACATAAAACAGTTATAACCATTAATATAAATGGTCTCAATGCACCAATCAAAAGAAACCGACTGGCAGAATGCATCAAGAAACAAAATCCAACCATATGCTGTTTACAGGAAACCCAACTAACCCAGAAGGATACACTCAGCCTGAACATCAAAGGATGGAAAACAATACTTCACACAACAGGAATAAAAAAAAAAAAAAAAAGCAAGAATAGCCATTCTGTTTGCAGACAATGTGAACATTAAATCAGCAATGATCAGAAAAGACAAAGGTCACTACATACTCGTTAGGGGAAAACTCTAAGAGGAAGAGTAACTATATTATATTATATTATATTATATTATATTATATTATATTATATTATATTATATATGCACCAAATTCCAGAGCACCCAGTTATACAAAGCAACTATTAACAGAAATAAAAAATCAAATTATCAATAACACAATTGTAATACGAGACCTTAACACACTATTGACAACAAGGGACAGATCAACCAGACAGAAAATGAGCAAAGAAATAACAGAACAGAATCACACCTGTGAACAAATGGACTTGATAGACATATAACAAAATGTTCCACCCAACAACATCAGAATACACATTCTTCTCAGCATTACATGGGTCATTCTCTAAAACAGACCATATATTAGCTCACAGAACATATTTAATCAAATGTAAAATAGTTGAAATCATCCCTTGCACGTTATCGGATAGTGCATTGAAATTAGAAATTAGTGATAAAAGATACTGGAAAATCCCACAAACACATGGGAACTGATTAACACACTCTTGAGTAATCAGTGGGTCACAGAGGAAATTACAGAAGAAATTAAACAATACCTACAAGAAAATGAAAACACAAATATAATTTACCGGAATCTGTGGGATGCAATGAAAGCCATCCTCAGAGGAAAATTTATTGCAGTGAATTCCCACATCAGGAAAACAGAACGAATACAAATAAATAACCTGATGCTACACCTCAAAAAGCTAGAAAAACAAGTGAAAGTCATGCCCAAAGCCAAAAGAAAGAGGGAATTATAAAAATCAGAGCAGAAATCAACGCAATAGAGGCTAAGAAAACAATCCAAAGAATCAACGAATCAAAAAGTTGCTTCTTTGAAAAAATAAATAAAATCGATAAGCCCCTAGCCATCCTTATTTTAAAAATGGAAGAAAAAGCTCAAATTCATGCAATAAGAAATGAAAAAGTTGAAATCACTACAGACTCTATTGAAATACAGAACATCATTAATACCTATTTCGAAAACCTCTACTCTCAAAGGTTTGATAACACAGAAGAAATAGACAGATTGTTAGAAACATATTAAGTGCCAAAGCTAGATCAAGAAGATGTAAAACTGCTGAATAACCCAATCTCTATTAATGAAATTGAAAATGTAATTAAGTCCTCACTTACAAGGAAGAGCCCAGGCCCAGATGGATTCAATGCAGAATTCTACAAGAAATACAAAGAAGATCTAATGCCGACACTCCTCAAACTATTCAATGAAATTGAAAGGGAAGCAATCCTTACCAAGTCATTCCTAGAAGCATATATTACTCTAGTACCAAAACCTGAGAAAGACCCAACTGAAAAACAGAACTACAGACCAATCTCCCTAATGAACACAGATGCAAAGATCCTCAATAAAATATTGGCAAATAGGATGCAGCAAGTCATCAAAAATATTATACACCATGACCAAGTGGGATTCATTCCAGGTATGCAGGGATGGTTCAATATGTATAAATCAATAAATGTAATCCACCATATCAATAGAATCAAAAGTAAGAATCACATGATCATTTCTATAGATGCAGAAAAAGCCTTCGATAAGGTCCAACATTCATTCATGATAAGAACTTTACAGAAAATTGGAATGGATGGTCTTTACCTAAATATAATAAAGGCCATCTACGACAAACCAACAGCCAGTATCATGGTAAATGGCCAAAAATTGAAATCCTTTACTTTAAAATCAGGCACAAGACAAGGATGTCCTTTATCACCACTCCTATTTAATATAGTACTGGAGGTACTAGTCAGAGCAATTAGACAAGAGAGAGAAATACAAGGGGTAAAGATGGGAAAAGAAGTCAAATTATCATTGTTTGCAGATGACATGATACTCTACGTAGAAGACCCCCTAAGCTCCATTGAAAGACTCTTAGATATAATTAATAAATTCAGTAATGTAGCTGGATACAAAATCGATACTCAGAAATCAATAGCATTCCTATACACTAACAACAAAATCACAGAGAGAGAAATAAGAGAAGCCACACTCTTCACACTAGCAAGCAAAAAATGACATATTTAGGAATTACTCTTACAAAACAAGTGAAAGACCTATACAGGGAAAATTATAATACACTGAACAAAGAAATTGGAGATGATCTCAGAAAATGGAAAGACATCCCTTGTGCATGGATAGGAAGAATAAACATTGTGTAAATGGCCATTCTCCCAAAACTGTTATACAGATTCAATGCAATTCCAAAAAAATACCATCAATATACCTTATAGATCTACAGAAATCACTCCTAAAATTCATCTGGAAGCAGAAGAGACCTAGAATATCAAAGGAAATTCAAAGCAGCAAAGGCAAGGCAGGAGGCATCACAATCCCTGACTTGAAGTTATGCTACAAAGCAACAATAGTAAAATCAACATGGTACTGGAATCAAAACAGAGCCGAAGATCAATGGAATAGATTAGAAGATACCACCACAACTACAAACACACGCAACCACCTTATCTTTGATAAAGGAGCCAAGCAGGTTCACTGGAAGAACGACATTCTCTTTAATAAATGGTGTTGGAAAAACGCTCTACATTTGCCAAAAACTAAAACTCGACCCAAGCCTATCACCATGTACTAAATTAAAATCTAAATGGATCAAAGATCTGAATATTAAAACAGAAACACCAAATCTATTGGAAGACAAAATTGGTAGAAACCTTGAGGACATAGGGGTAGGTAGCTAATTCATGAACAGGACTCAAACTGCACGGGAAATACTTCCCAGAATCAATAACTGGGACCAGCTCTTATTTAAAAGTTTCTGAATGTCAAAAAAATATTCAGCATAGTGAAAAGAAAACCCACAAACTGGGAAAAGATCTTAGTGTACTCTCCCTCAGACAAAGGACTTTTGTCTAAAGCATATAAAGAATTAAAAAAACTCAGACCCCCAAATTTCAAAGATCCAATCCAAAAATGGGCATCTGAGATGAATACACACTTCTCAGATGAAGAAATACAAATGGCAAATGAAAAATGTTCATCATCATTGATCATTAGAGAAATACAAATTAAAACCACACTGAGATTTCATCTCACTCCTGAAAGAATAGCCAGGATCAAGAAAACCAATAACAAATGCTGGAGAGGCTGTGGGGAAAAAGGAACTCTCCTATACTGTTGGTGGGAGTATAGACTGGTACAACTTTTGTGGTGGTCAGTCTGGAGATTTCTCAAAAAGCTGGGATTGGAAGTCCCATCTGTTCCAGCTATTTCACTTCTAGGCATATTCCCAGAAGAACTGAAAGCATCATACCAAGATATATGTGCACCTATGTTTATAGCTGCACAATTTGTAATCACCAGATCTTGGAAACAACCCAAGTGTTCATCAACTGAGGAATGGATAAAAAAGTTGTGGGTATTTCAATCAATGGAGTACTACTCACTCCTGTTTGTGAAGTGAAATTTGCTGCCAACCTGCAATGGCCTCCATGTTGAAAAAGGCAAAATCTATGCTTTTGAGCTTGATCTTTGCATGCTACTGCAGTCCATCATGCTTTTGAGAACTTCGCAGAATGCAGACTGCTGCTTCATGCTCAGACAGAGATCCCACAGGCAGCACTATGGGCTACTTTGCCATTTTATAAAGTATATATGCCCGAGTTTTGTTTTATCTACAAGTCTCTAATTTCACATTGATTTCTTTTCTTCCAAATATAGTGCTTTTTAGATGATATTCTTTGGGTTATCAATCCGACTCCTCCATTATTCACCCATTACATTGCTGTCCTTCAGCAATCAATTTTGAAACTACAAAATTAGTTTGAATTTAGCTTCTTTAATTTCTACTATTAGTTTGAATTTAACGTTCAGGTTTAGATTGTTGACATCTAGATATTTATTTAAAATTATTATTATGAACTATAAATTGTATTAAATATAAGGAAAACAACATTTCATATTTTCATCTAAATCTAAAGTATGATTTACCTAGCAAAAATAATTCTTGGAAAGAGTAAGTCTATTTTTACCAACTTTTTGATTTCTCATATAAAATAAAATAACTGATTGTGTCTCTTTTCTTAATGAATGCTTAAATTTCCAAATATAATATATATTCTTCTACCTACTTTGACTTAAATCAGATATGTACTTTTTTTACTCTTCTACTGGTAAGTATTTAAATACAATCTTTTGAGGAATAGATATAGAATTTTATTCTCCAGCTCTCTTACTTCTTTGAGAAATGTTTTCAATAATTGTGAACTTTTGTCTCTGTTCTAAGCGTAACTCATGTTGGGAAGGCAAATTTTTTGTACTGATAATTTAGTAACGCTTTAATATGCATTCTATATATGTACACAAAACAATACAGAACAGAAAAAATCTGTTATGGTTATTTGAGTGCAGAAAAATTTGGAGTACGTAATAAAGAATTTTGTTTTTATTATACTTCAAACATATTAAGTTAATATACACTGTGTGAATTTTAATATACATTGGATGAATTTTCAGGAATGTATTTTTCCTGTTTTGGTTTTATTGTTTTATTTAAACCACATATGCACTTATAATTCTAAAAGGAAGCACAGACAAAAATGCTAGCCATATGTGTTCCAGCTGGAAAATATATTGAGCACATTATTAAGGAGCAGACATTTCCCAAGGAAACCATAATACAGTGGATAAAGCTATCTACCATAAGCAGTTTACAAGCATCAACACACACTATGCACAAATCAATAAATAGAAAATGACAAGATGGAAAGCAAAACCTGAAACCCCCAGCACACCCAGGACAAGTACAGGAGACAGAGATGGAGGAAATGAGAACGCAACCACTGGAATTTTCTGAAATGGTAACAGTAGAAGTAAAATGCAGGTGAATAATACGGAGAAAATCACATCAGAATAATTTTTTAGGTTAAAAAATGAGATGATGATCAAAATGCAGAACTTGCTCAGTGAATCTAGAGTAAAGTCATGAAAAAAGAAAAAGGAGGTTTGGGAAATGGTGGAAATGTAAGAATTCCCTACAGCAGAAAGACATGAAATCAACAAAACAGATTCAAACAGTTGTCCAGAAGATTAAAAATTCAGTTTGAAATTTATGCAGCCAAATGAACTAAGGTGAGGAAAGACTATCAGATTCAGAAGATGAACTGCAGTTAGTGATCATGAAAAGAAAGATCTAGTAAAAATAGCAAAGGACCGTGAATTATCAATCCAGCAGCTGCAACATGCTGAAAAAGAAGAACCACATAAGATTGGTTGGAGCCAATGAGAGAAAGAGACAGCAATGGAAACTGGAGGGGGAAGGAATGAAAAGACAATAAAATGACAAAAGGAGGAAACAATGGAAACAAAGCTTTTGTAAAAAGCAGTGTAAGAGAGATTGAATGGAGGACAGGGAAATGCAAAAAAAAAAGAATAATGTTATATGAGGTACAAACACAAATTCCCTATGGGAATGTGACCGTTATGTATATCTAAAATGTACCAATAAATTTAATTAATTAAAAAGTTAATTGCTGTAAAAATATAGTACAAAATTTGTAAATCACACATACATGACTGAAATTGCCCATGTGTTTTATCTGTGCATATATAATTAACATATGTAGAAAGCTAAATTGTAAGTAAATTTTCCACACATACATTTCTATGTATATATACACATGCTATAACAGAAAGATGCAGAAGAGATAAATTTTATGTTTTCTATAGGCAAAGATTTTAAAATCACATTGTGTAAAGACACTATGTGATCTTGTGGTATATATGATGCTATAAGGAAATTATTTAGATGATAATTCATCACATATACCATAATGGTTCTATGAGATTTTATTGCCTAGTGATATCACAGCCACATTAGTTTATGGAAATTTTGTGTATGATGCACACACAGCAATGGAATCATCTATCGACACATTCATCAAAATATTTCACTGTCATTGAGTGACACATGAGTCTGTATTGCATATACAGCTACACATATGTAATATATATTATAATACAGATTATATATAGCTATATGTATACACACACATATATATATTTTAAATATATATATAATTATATATATATATTATAACATATATATTATATATATTATATATTTATATATATAATATATATTTATTTATATATATTTATATATATATTTATTTTTTTATTTATATATATATAATAATATTTATATATATAATATTTATTTATATATATAATAATTATAAATAAAATTTTATTTATATATAATAATATTATTTATATATAAATATATATTATATATATATATATTATATATATATATATTAGTTTTTAAACTAGAAGTCCTATAAGTGCAAGACTTCTCTTTGCAGTTGTGCTGCTGTAGTGAAAATGTGATAATGAAGTTTGAAAATTATACAAATGTATATAATTAATATAATTGAATTCTACCTGAAAATATTTATAACCTTACATTATTGGTGGTCAAATTCAGTAAACCTTCTGCTCCATTCACTCAAAGCCTTTCCGAAAATTATATTCTTTCTTTAGTTCTAATGATTCTTTATCTGTAAAACCCTTTTGGAATTTTTAATCTCTAAGTGCACATATAAACTCTGTTGAAACAAAAATTGTAATTGGATATCCACTACCCTTCGACTTAGTAGATGATTACGTGCATCAATAAACTTTGATCTGCAATTAACATTCACTAAATATCATTTTGTCTTATACTTAGATAACACCAAAATCAAAAGTACGATTTATTTTGCCATCAAAAGTTATTTAAACTGCTTTGAACTTTGATGTTGGACTTTTGGGCCTGGGGAAATTACCTAAAAAATCCTTAGGTTTTCTAACTATGATATTGAAATGTATGTACACACATGCACAAACATAGTACATATTACTGACATTAAACTTCCAGAAAGAAAGGCTGCAATATTTCTAAACAGCTGGCCCATTTTGAGAGAGAACCACAGAGGATCTTGTAAGTGTCCTCCTTTTACTCTGTCTATGGTTTCTAGTATATTTGTGATTAAGTGTGCATTCTATCATAATAACCATGAAGGATTCTGTTTCACAGTAGATGTGAGTAGGTATGTTAAATATTGAATGTATGTCATTGATATTACTAGTTGTCTTTAACATGTTACTATCCTTTTTATGCGTTAAGAAGACAAGTTGTCATAGTTTATATCATATTACTAATTCCTAGCCCTCTGCCTATTATTAGGAAAAATAAAATTATTTGCCCTATTCATCTGTA
Organism: Cavia porcellus; assembly: GCF_034190915.1. NCBI lineage: Eukaryota > Metazoa > Chordata > Mammalia > Rodentia > Caviidae > Cavia > Cavia porcellus. Next base: position 35,213,366 of record NW_026947501.1, read on the forward strand.
AAAAAGTGTCAGCGTGGTAGATTGAAAAGTATGACTACAACATACACTAATAACAAAAGTTTAGTAAGCATAGGAAGTCTTTTTTGTAAGTGAGAAAGTAGTTGCCACTGAAAAATGAATTTTAATTGAACTCCTTATTTTGACCTGATTTAACTATGTGGAATATAGCAGGTTTATTTCAATCTGGTCATCGCTCTGTACTTTGGAAGTTAGTTGACTGAATTACTCATATGTTATTTGCCTAGCACACAGGAGAATGATGAAAGCTTAATAGGAATAATTAGTTCATGTGGTAAACCCCACCCTCAGGCTTGTTAGTGTGTTACATGATGCTAACACATGTAACTGCATTTGAAATGAGAATTCAAGAGCAGAATCCAATGGGCTGCGTGGAACACACAGGGCTATAGTAGGTCTATGCACCATTCTCCTTGTCACCTGGATTAGTCAGTTGACTTTTTTACATTTCAAGTCTCATTATGGCCCTCTGTTATTTGTCTGTTTATTTTTATTTTGTCTAGACTTTGTTTACAAGCCTCTCACCCTTTGTTTACAAGCTCTTTTTCATGCTAAAAATGGATGTTCCTATTTTCAATACAGAATTTATATACTGGGGAGACATTTGTAGTCAGGGTACTTATTTATTTGGAATGTTTGAAATGTTTTTATGTTAGCCTTACTATCAGGCATTTTTTCCTAGATGTTCACTATTCAACATCTGGACTTATTCTTTCCAGAAATCTAATGTTTCTAAAGTGTGATATTGCTGAATATGACATTATTTGCTCTAACAAATTTATAACAATGTTTTGCAATTGTCGATCACATATCTTTATTTAAAATGTTCTTTAAATGATAAGATAATCTGTTAATGTAATATCAGAAAAATACAGACCCCAAGTCTGACATAGTTTTACAAATATACCTTTAAGGATAATTTAGTATTATACAATATGGTCAATTAGTGTTATGCAGCATATTTCACAGCTGAAAAAACATATAGTACTAGATTACATTTTTTATGTGTCTATAGAAAAAATATCAGGACAATAAATACTAATTCATGAAGTACGTGGCTAATGCAAAATATTTTTTTTCTTTGAGGCTGACAAACACTGACCACATATCATAAATAATATTACTAATTCACATCTGGTTTAGTTCAACATAAATTGATGTTTTCCCAGCAGTAAGCAGTAGTTACCAGTTATATAGGAAGCAATGATTACTGTTTTTATGGAGACTAAAATACTGGGAAAAGGAGAAATATAAGTCAATTCTAGTTCACTGAAACAAATGGGCGAAAAGTATGTATGTTAGAAATTCTCTATCAGTTTATGTAAAGTGATAGAAAGAAGAAACTATCTAATTGGAGTACAATAGTGTATTTTAGATAATTTAAAGGTAAAAAAAGGTAAAGATATGTGCTTTAGGCAATACAATTTCAAATTCAATAAAGTGTCACTGTATAGCTGAAATATGGTCCTTTATCTGCAGGCAGTGGGAGCCCCTGGGGATTAGAAAGGGAATAATATAATCAAGAATCTTACAAGGTGTTAACTCTCATGCAAGCTGGCAACCAGTCCAAAGCAGAGTAAGAATAAAACAAGGAGACCCTTGATAATTTACAGCAATGTATGAATCAGAGGTAAATGGAGATCTAAAATTCAGCAACAGCAGAAGGCAAAGAAAGCAGACAGAAGTAAGAAATATTGATCCAGGACTTTCTAAGACAGAGCAGCCTGTAGATACTAATATATGATTGAAAATAAGTTGATGTTATCTTAAAAACTTAATGGTTTATTTAATTTTCCTGAGTCTGTGTATATATGTGTATATACCTATCATTTATTTATCAGTGAAGTTAATTTTTTAAAAAGTCAGATAATATTAAAATCTGCTTTGAAAGTTTCAAATTTTTTTGAAGAGGGCAGAATTGTTTGTGTAACACTTTTGTGTTATTATTCAAATAGCACAGACAGCAAATATATTGTGAGTACTGTGAAAATGGAAACCACGGAGTAAGAATCATTATGATAAGTGACATCAAAGAAAGGAAACATGTCATTGGTTCTCTGATATGTCCAAAATTAAACTGTGGAGAAAATTAAAACTGCCATCATTGATGGATAAAGCAAATATCCTGCCCCCAGACCTGTCTAGCAAAGCATTTATTCTTTGTGCTCGGAGAAAAAAATCATGAGTTTTTAATTTGATCTACCATTCACTTCTTGGCAAAGGCTAAATTGCTATTTGTTCACTCATTCATTCATTCATTCATTCATTTCTACTATAAAATGTACAAATGATTTTTCTGTAGCAATCAGTAAGTGCAACAGATTCTTTACTGTTTGTAAGCAGCAATGTGTACCATTTTATGGCTGAATACTACGGTGGGATATTAAGTTGTCAGCCTACCCAAAGGACAAGCAGCTATAAAAATAACCACATGATTTACAGTTTATTTCACTGTAAAGAGAAGAATGTGTGGCTGTAATGAGGTAAACTGTAGCCCTAAGAACTCGAATGCAATTCCAAAGACTGTACAAATGTACTGTAGTTTTCTTCCTTCATTTGTGGATATGCTATACAGGATTGTTTGAGCTCCATTAAATGATTTACTTTCTCAAAGTCATTAGACAAAGAAGTAGCACCTAATGGGTTAATCTGGGAAGGACATGATATTTTGAATTTGGTTGTGTTCACGTATGGGGCAAAGATTATATCACCATATATTAGCATTTATACTTCTTTTACAGAGCTTACTATGCAGTACTTTTGATCAAAGGAGGCATAATATACAGATTGCTTTTATGGAAATGGGCATTAAAATTATTGTATAAAAAGCTAATTTTATTTTTAATTGTCTCTCTCTCTCTCAGAATCTATTTCTCTTATAATTAAATTGTTCCAGATGTTCCAGAAAACATATGTACTTTGTAAAATATTTAAGAAAAAAAAAAGCTCACAGAAATGAATGGTGTATATATTAAATAAAAATGATTAATATTCTTGAAAGTGAATACTGCCTAAATTTTAAATATGTATTTCACTAAACATCATGAAAACACTATCTCCAAGAATATCCAACTTGTTTTAAGGCCAATATGGTCTCTGACAACAGCAGCTTTGAAATACTCAATTTCATAGATGCAAGAAAATAAAGTGAGTAGTTTTGCCTCTCTCTCTCTTTGTGTCTCTCTCTATCTGTCTCTTTGTCTCTCTCTCTGTGCAAACTATCATTTTTCCAGTTAATTTAGGCTAACAAATTCCTTTAAATGTAATATTGCCTAATTTCAGAGTTGTCTAATTTCAAAATAAATCCAAATATATATTTTCCATTAATCATATAATCATGCTACACTAAATAATTTTATATAGGTATACACACATTTATATCACAGTGTTTAAAGCAACTCTGTGATAAGTACTTCAAAGAACAACAAATGGGATCTCATCTCATTAAAAAGTTTCTGCTCATTCAAAGATTTCACCAATAGAGTGAAAAGAAAACTCAGATTGGAAAAAGATTTTTGCCAACAGTCATTCTGATAAAGGACTTCTGCCTACAATATGTAAAGTTTTTTTTTTTTTAAACACCCCCCATATTCAAAGACCCAGTTCAAAAATGGGCCTCTGAGATGAATGCACAATTCTCAGATGCAAAAATATGAATGTCAAATAAGCATATGAAACTACTTTCAACATCATTGGTCATTCGAGAAATGCAAATTAAAACAACACTAAGATGCCATCTCACTCTAGAAAGAATGACAAACATCAAGAAATCAATGAATAGCAAAGCAGGAGGTGTTGTGGGAAAAAGGAAACCTTTTTCATTGTTTGTAAGAGTACAGACTGATAAAACCACTGTGGAAATCAGTGCAGAAATTTCTCACAAAAATAGGATTACAAGTCCCATTTGACCCAATAACCCTTCTGGGTATTTCCTAGAGGAGTTGAAAACATCGTACCACAATGATGCATATTTATAGTTGCACAATTTGTAATAGCCAGATCTTAGAAACAACCCAAATGCCGGTCAACTGAAGATGACAAAAAAGATGTAGTATTTTTATACAATGGAATAATATTCTAAAGAAGGATATCCAGAGCTTTTTAGTTAAATGGATGCAACTACAGACCATATTCATAAGCGAAATAAATTAGACTCACATGTGTAAACACAGTATTGTCTCACTGTATTGTCTCAGTGTAAGAAACTGAAAGAGTAAATAAGATCGAAAAGTTACAATAGATATAATAGGGGCTGGGGATTTCAGTCAGCGGCATAAGCACCTGCTTTGCAAACAGGCGGTCGTGAGTTGGATCCCCAGTACTGATTTTAAAAAAAATGTAAAAATAGTTATAGTAAAAGGGAACGAAATTGCTCAAAGAGAAATCATATTGTTTGATCAGTTTTTCATGCCTGTATATGTTACCCTGAGCAACTATTTTGACGATAGCAATATACAACATAATTATCATCTTGTTTTTTTTGTTTTTTGTATCATATTGTTATTTTTGTTGTTGTTGTCATTTGCTTTTGTTGTTATTGGTTGTTTGCTTCATTGCATTTGTATTTTTCTGTTTTTTTTTTCCTCTTTTAAATAAAAAGGTAATGCATAATGTACAAATTTATTTGTTGACAAATCAAGATCAAATTCATGTCAATAAAACATTTCTGGGTAGAATTAGCAAATATTTAAAAATACATTATGGAAATCTCATTTTTTTTGCTTTAAAATTCTCATTATATTGTGGTGTCTAATCTGCCTCTATCCTGTCCCAGTAGCCAGTACTAAGTTCCTCCCAGCATGACTATATTTCATGCCAAAAACGCATCCACCTGCCCCATGGCAACTTTTTTGATATGCTCGTCCTGAGGCCTGGAGACTGATTCTACTCTCTAAGTTCTCAGCACAGTTGGTGAGTTTCAATAATTCAGGTGTCTAACTATGAATTCTGGAGAAATAACTCTTGTACTCAAATTCTACATATTTTCATGCTTATTTCAGTCACATAAATCATTTAATCTGTGTTTTTTCTTTCCTTCTTTATTGTTTAACTCATCTTTCAAGACTTCATAAATACATAAAGAATAATTTTGTCTCATATAATGATGACATATGTAAGTGTCTGATATGAAAAACTTTTTACTTTGAAATATCTATTAAAACTGACTCCCAGTTCAAGGTTTTTTCTTATCAAGGAAGACAAGGCAATCACATTACTTGTGCCTAGAGTCCATATCCTCATGTTTAAGTGTCTGCTGTCATTGGCAGAATCCATTTGTGTTCATGCACTGATTTTATATTTCAGTGTAATTATTAACATACAAATACAATCTTTAATTATAAATACACAATAAATTACCACTTTTATCTGTTTCATACAATAGGATTTTAAGCCTTTTTTTTTCTTTTTCTTTGCTGCTAGAATTAGATGTATAGTGGTTGTTTTAAATATAGGATAACTTACTAAATGCAGTATATAGGGAGAATTAATCAGTCACAATTCAAGCAAACTTATTCTCTGAATTAGCGTGACACCAGAGTCAACTTGGTCAGATCCTCCTCTATTTAGACAGACAGAGAATAAGTATCAGTTCCAGAAAGTAGTTGAAGGACAAGGGCAGATGACAGTGTAGGACCTTCAAAAAAAGGCATATGATAGTTATGGGTATGTATCAAAACAGGATTTATCAGATTAGAATGTCAGTAAACAAGAGCAATGACTCAGGTATAAAGAAGTAAAAATAAAATAAGAAATTAGTTGACTTGAGCAAACTGCTCATGCTGAACTGACTTACATTAAATACTGTGGCCAAAAATATTCTCGTATTTTCAAATATTCAAATGAGTGAATGTTGTGGTTGGCTGATTGTGTCAACTAGAGACATTTAGAAGCTTAACTAAATGGGTTTAGCAACTCTACACCCAAAGGTGTAGAGAACACACTGTGGGGTGGCTCATCACCTGGACTGTATAAAAGGAAAGGGAAAAGATGAATGTATTCCCTTCTTTCCAGAAGCTCCAGTCTTTGCCTTTGGTTTGGATCTCCTCTCCTGGCTTCCAGTGTAGACTCTTCAGCTTTCTGGCACAGACTCTTCAGTCCTCCATTATAGAGCTGTCTGCCTTCAGCCCATCAGCCTGCTGGTGTGGATTTGCATGAGACACTAGGGTGAACTCCAGACTTTGGACACCCTGTGCAAACTTCCTCATCCGACTCTGTGGCTGACGGTTGTAAGCCAATCTTGTCATTTCTTATACATTTGTATATCTCGTGTTATATCTGTTTTCTCCAGTAAAACCCTAATACAGTAAAAATAAGGCAATTCATCTCCAAAATAATTACTCCAGAATATACAAGAAAATTACCTAATTGTTTGAGACAGATTTGTTTGGTTTTATTATAGCCAAAATGAAAATGGTTCAGGAGTCTTCTATGTTTTCATTTCAATTACTGAAACAAACCTTTAGTTTTTTTTTTTTTTTATAAAAAGGAGTAAAATTTTGATGTATCTTACTTTGTTAATTAAGGTTGTTACCTTATCGCTATTCTCCACTTTAAATGATTGTCTTCTCCATCTAACTTTCTGTGATTCTAAATATTTAGATCAGTTTAATATTTCTAATTTTGTTAGAAATCATATATCGCTATTCATTCATTTGATCATTCAACCTATTTTTCCCCCCGCAGGAAATGGAATGAAATAATCTGTAAACTTGTGCACAAGGAATTTAAGGATCAATAGGGAACCGACACATAAGTCCAAAGGACTCTTTTAAGGAAGAATATGTTTCCATCTGAAAAGGGAAGTCCCTATTTGTTCCAATACATGTACAAAAACTTCAGCTTATATAATAGTGTATCTTATAACAATAGGAAAATTCTGACAAATATATTTTTGGGTGATTTGTTATTTAACATCGTAAAGTACACTGACACAAGCCAAATCAACTATGATGTCAATAAGCAATAAAATATTAGGAGCATCATTACATATTTTGTAGTTATTGATATATTTCAATAAAGCAAATGACTTTTTTCTTGTCATTGCTTACAATTTATAAAAATTTGTTTCAAAGTCAAATAATTTGTATTCGAGTATTGAGAAGTTTTCTCTGAGGTGTACCTGTGCTAAAAAAGAAGAATTAATAGGATTTACATGCCGGGGAGAGCATCATACCAGACAAGACAGGTAAATGCCTTATTTAATCATTTTATCAGTTCTGACAGTAGATGTATTCACAGGATCAAGCTCCAGGCAAGAAAGACAGAAAATGCTACGAAATATTCATCAATTTGACAATCTATCAGGGTTTTTTTATTCAGTGTAACAGACTGTATAGCTGTTCTATGCTTGGTGACATGTTGAGTAAGGTTAAACATTGCTGCTTTGTGCAAATGAGGAATAGGAATATGACCAGCTTAGAAGAAATGTGTGTGTCTGTTCACATGTATGTATCATATAATACATAGATAAGTAGCAGAGATGCACATCAGCATTCAGAAGTCTTAGAAATCAGTGCAATATGCTGCCTTATAAGCTTCTCTATTGCTCTACAATGCTAACAAACAACATTTGAGACAAAAATTGTTTGTGACCCTGGTTCCCCCTTAAACCTGATGTGGAAAATTGTGTAACAATGAGACACATAAATCTTTGCTATCATAAATCCTTTCAATTCCTTATATTTTATTACGTACTGCTTCATTACTGTGTTGCCAAGTACCCTAATCAGTACAGCCAGCCATGTCAAATCTTCCAGAGTTTAATTTACTTTGGTCAAGGGAAGTTTCAGTTTTATCTGTCAGAATGTGTAGGGGGAGCTACTAGATGGTAAAGCTGAGTTAATTCAAGATAAGGTTTTAAGTCTACTGTCTTGAGCACTCAGTAGCCGCAGATGGCTTTGTTACATAGGACTCCACACCTACAGAGTGCTTGTGCTGTCACAGAAACGTGTGTTAAGAAGCAGCAAGTCAGATTCTGAGTGATTTGCATCATTTTCTTTTGCTTCTGCCATGTTTCCAACCCATATGGATTCATTTATCTCCTTTCTCCTGGGGTAGTTAAACTTATTCAAGGGCAGAGATTCAGTTCTCTAAAGCATCTTAAATCTCATTGGCTGCCTCTGAATTTTTATTTCTTTTTATCTAAAACCAATTACAGTTGTCACTGAATCATTTTATACCTTGCTAATGGCCAGACCCTGTGGAATTCACTAATGCTGTTACACACCAATCAATAACAATTAACTGCCATCGCTTCAACTTGCTCTTCTCCTGGTTCCAGATTTAGCAGCCTGACACCCTTGATTTAATTGAGAAATTCAGTGATTTCTGAAGCTCCTCAGCCCAAATTGATGTAGACTTTAAAAATGATATCCTGATACTCATCCATGAATCCTAGCCACCTGGAGATAACTTCTGTTAAACAAGTTTAGTAGAATAAACAAGGTCAATCAGCATCAGCATCTGACTTTTTTCCATTCTCAATTTCTTTTACTGTCTCCTTCAAAAATATTGACAGTTCTGGTTGCCCTGAGAATGAAGCATATATTCTGGTTTAAATGATTAATCTTCCTCTTGCCCAAAATTTACTTAAAATACTATCTTTGCTTTACTTTTTTACAGAGTACCTCACTTCAGTAAGTAAAGTTTCATTATTTATGAATTTGGAATATATTTTGATACAAGTACTCATTCTGCATGGATCTCTTTTTAGCAACGATTTCCACTTTTATACTCAGTGTAAAACTTGTACTTCATGACACTTGGCCAGATTTTTCATACCAAGTTCACTGTTTCTCTCCTACAGGGGTTTCATGTAATGTCTTTTCCTATGCTGTATTTTATCCATTTATTCAACAAGTATTTATTAAAAGCCTACTATGTGTTGGGCACTGATTAGGTATTTTAAAAAATATTATTCAATAAATTAGAACAATAAATCAATCTCCATTAGATTTTGATGAAATTTAACTTATTTTTACCATTCATTATCCGGTTCACAAGTGCAGGTGGCAAACATTCTATTTTTATTCCGTTTGGTTTTAGGTTCCCAGAACATAATTTTAGACATAATTGGTTATTGGAAAACATGTGGAACAGACTTTAATGTAGTTTAACATTCTGCATTTTCAAAGTGTCAGTTTTTTTTTTTTTTCCCTTTAAGTGTGTTTCATAATTGTTTCAAATTTATGGGCTCTTTCAGACTTTCACTGGGCATTTTGGTTTTCTAATTTGACTTCGCTGTCTAAAGTTTTCCTGTCCATAGTCTTCTGTACCTCTGAAGATATGCCAACAAGTCATCAGTCAAGGATAGATGCTTTCCTTTGTGGTTTTGTTGTGTCATTCCTGAAGTCTAAATTGTCCAATATAAAAACTATCCTACTCTCTAAGGGAAAGCATTTTATGGTAGGGAGAAAAACACTGTCTTTTAACCAACTGACTGACTCTGATAAACGAAATTATTCAGAACTCATTTACTTGTTGAGTTTGCCTTATCACAAGTCACAGATGAATAAACAACCTTTTCAGAACTCTAAAATATGATTTTAATTTGTGGTATATTTAAATATTACTTGTGAACAGCCTCCTTTCCAAATTATTTCAGAAAAATTTTGAAATTACACATATATTTTAACAGTAACAGTATAAATATTTAATATTTCTATTTGAGTGTTCAAAAATAGGTTTCAGAGATACCATAATCCTTAATTACCTTCCTTGTATTCTTTTTTTGTAAATCATCATTCACTGAAGCATTATTTATCCTATTTTGTGACTGTCACAGATGATGCTGGAGTGCTGTGTGCATGCTTTATTTGAACAATTATACCTTACCTTTATAACGCATTTTAAATTCAATATCCTCTGATTCTTTTCCATCTGTCAAAACCCAGCAAGTTTAAAATGAAATTAAAAATACAACTTGCAGTAACAATTCATAGGATGTGTTAATGTCTCAGTTGTGGTTAAATTCAACTTCGATTACGTTGTTTACAAATAGAATGTGACTAAGATGCCCAGTCACTTTCCAAAGAGAGATTATTTGAGTGAACTCAACATCTTTTCTCATTGTGAAATTACATCTAACAGTAGCAGAAAAAAAGATTAAATGTTTGTAGTTATGTGCTTATATATAAAATGTTATATATGAATTTATTAAACTAAACAAAAATTCACCAAGATCAAAAACACAAGAATCAAACTTTAGGCAGTTCTATGAATCTGCCTATTATGAATATTAACCAATTCAGCATACTCTCATTTTGCACTTTTCTCTCCTTTACTCATTAACTAAGTTAACATTTTAAAACTTATATATATATATATATATATATATATATATATATATATATATATGCTTTTTGGTTAATTTGGACAAAATCATTGCATTTTTCTCTTCTGTGCCTCATAATACTTCTGTTTCTTATGCTATCAGTGTACTTGTACAGTAGAACCTCAGGGTCACTGTGATTGGAGTTCTGGGATATAACAATACTTGCATTTGAGAAACTTCAAAGCAGGATCCAAGTGAACTGGCTGAAAGATGAAAAGATTAACCAACAAATTAGATTTTATGTTTTAAGCATAGTGTTTATACTGTAGAGGGAGGCTTCTCAAAGCTTTTATAGGCCTAGTGACCTTGATTTGTTTTTTCCATGGATAGATGACCAGGTATAGTAAGAAAACTATAAGAATCAAAAGATAGCCTTCTTCAATCTCCCTCTCATCTGCAGAATAAATATGCATCGCTAAAATACCCAATTCACAGAGATTTTTTCTGTTTGTAAACTACAGCTCTTTTGGAAAAATGAATAAAATGCTCACAGATAGCTTCGGTGGCATAGGTCAGAGAGTTGTCCTTGCAATAGCATTTCATAATGAATTTTAAATAAAGAGATGGACAGTATAAAATCTATATCCTAGAAAATTTTACCTCACTTAAGACTTCTAGAAATCATGCCAGAGAATCACAAATGGTAGAAGGAAGAAAATAGAAATCTACTGAGCTTATCTGGAAGACCAAATACCAGAGAAACAGTGACAGTGCATCTTTATTTTAAAAAATGACTTAACTTTGTACTGTATAGTCACCATCAGTAAATTCTAACTTCTACTGACTGTACATTTTATGATGATTTCTTTGTTCTGTACAACTTTTATCTCATTTCCTCCTTCTATCCTTAGAGATAGTTGATAGTAAAATCAGAATACTAAGAATCAGAAAACTTGCAGCTATAAAGTCAAAATGATTCCCAGTAACTCAGAAACTATAATTTAACATCAAGATTATTACTCTTTCTAATCTTAGATCCTAAAGATAATCTATTTTTCTCACATACATAGCACTATGTTCATCTGAAGTGTTCATAAGAAATATTTTGCCTTTTGAGATATTCTTCTTCCCACTATTTTCATACTTAGTTCATTTGCAGGGTTCTATTGCCCAAAACCTTGGGAGTATTGAAGAAAGCTCTATGAACAAATACTTTTCTGCGTAACACATTGGATTATTTATGGGGAATGAGAAGTTAATATTGCCCAGAATGCCACTTTGTGTGGATAAAGTTCATTTTTTATTAATCTAGTTTACTTAAAGCCTAGTGAAATCAGAAAGGTTGATACCTTGAACTGTGCTGTACTCTACAAAGATATTTAGGAGATTCAGAGTATTTTATGTTCCACGTGAATTTTAGGATTTTTTTTGTAAACATTGCCATAGAGATGTTGATAGTGATTACATTGATCAAATAGGTTATTTTGGATACTGTGAACATTTAGCAGCAGTTAACAATGGTGAGTAATCCAGTCAATGAATGTGGGATAGGTTTTCATTTGTTTTATGTCTACTTTAATATATTTTGAGGATACATTCAGTATAAGGCTTACCATACTCAAAATAAGGTGTACTGGATCATTCAGTGTAAGGTGCTTCGGCTCTATTTTTAATTTCTGTTGTAGTAGCTCCATGCTGTTTTCTATAATGGCTATAGCAATTTACATTCCTGCTAACACTGTGTTAGGAACGTGTTTTAACACATTCCAATTAGCACTTGTTACCTTTTGTCTTGATTCCACCAATTTTAGCGGAGAGACATATTTCATTGTGATTTGATCTGCAGTACTGTGATGATCAGTACCAAGCTTTTTCATATATATATATATATATATATATATATATATATATATATATATGAAATACATATGGATATGTACATATATTTAATTTAATGCCTGTATATCTTCTTTGGATATATGACTATTTAAATTTTTTCCTACTTAAATTACTGTTAGTATTATTAGTTTGTTCTGAATTTTTAGTTTTTTATATGTTCTAAAATTGACCCATCATCAGATAAATAATTTTTTCTATTCTTTGTGTTTCCATTCTGTTGAGTGTGTTCTTTGCTTGTGATGATACTTTAGATTGTTATAATTTAATTTATATGATTTTCTTTTTGTTATCTGTCATTTGAAATCTTCTGCCATAAATACCTAACCAGACTAATTTTGTGACCATCCTTTCTATGTCTTCTTTAAGTAGTTTCAGTTTAGATCTTCCACAGGAGAATTGGATCCATTTTGAACCAACTTTTACATTTGGTTGTATTGGTTTCTCTCCAATTTTCCCAGCATAATTTATCAAAGAAATCATTCTTTTCATAAATATGTGTTCTTGGTATCTTTGTGAAAAACCAGTCACAGTAAACTACAGTTTCATTGTTGTGCTCTGTATTAGGATTCATTGGTGTGTTTTTAATTCCAGTATCTTTTAGCTGTGGTTCCTATACTTTGTGTGTAGCTTGAAGTCAGTACCATGCCATGTGCTTTGTTCTTCTTGCTCAAAATATCCTTAAACATTCAAGAACTTTTATGTTCTTGTACAATTACTAGGTCTTTTTTCCCCAAATTTCTGTTTAAAATATCATGTATTTTTGTAGGAATTGCATGAAATCTATAGATTTCTTTAATAGTATGGTTATTTTAATAATAACCATACATTTAACCATAAATTTTAATAATGTTAATAATTGGCAAATGTAAAATATAAATACCATTTGTTAGTACCCAATTCATATTTCATCAATGATTTATAATTCCCAATACAGATAATTTTCATCTCCTTTGTTAAACTTACTGTAAATTTGTTTACTGTTTTGAATGGGATTGTCGTATTGATTTCTTCTGCACACATAAAGTTCAGTAATATTATATAAAAAAGCTAAGTTTATGTACTGCATACGGAATTTGTGTCTTGCTGAATTTGCTTATCTGTGATACCAGTCATTAAGTTTTTCTACGCCTAAGATTATGTCATCTGCAAATAGCTGGATTTCTTTTCCACTTCAAGTGCCTTTCATTTCACTCTCTTGCCTGAACAGCTCTGGTGCACTTCCTGCACCGTGATGAAGAAGTCATAAATCGGCATCCTTAATCTGCTTCTCATGGGGTATTTTTTTATACTATTGAAAATGATATTAGCTATGAAGTTTGCTTTTTTTGCTATTAGATGGTTTCCTTCTATTCTTAGTTTGTTGAGATTTTTTTTTATCATGAACGAGTGCTGGTTTCTACCAAATGCATTTTTTAAAGTAAAACATGGTAATTTTTTGGAAAAACTGAAACAATTGAACATTTTTGGGAGAAATGTACATTGTTGGTTAAAGATTTTAGGGCTCTAGTAAAATAAAATGACCGAATAGACTTTATTCAAAAATACAATAAAAAGTTGCAGCAGCATAAACCACCAAATTGAATTCTGAAAATTTACCTAAAATCCTTGAAATAAGAAATTTACATTATTCCTTTATATTTATTTGTACTTTTGCTCTACACAATGATTCCATTCCTTGTGGAGTGTTGGGATTGAACCTAACAAATCTTAATTTCTTTTTTTTTAATTTTAAAGAGAAAAAAATCAAGCAAATAATAAAAAACAAAAACATCAGAAGCAGAATGTAAAACACACACACACACACACACACACACACACACACACACAATAGTGATGTAGGATTTCAAAACAAGATGATAGAAATTTAACAATGGTTGTTTTTTTGTTTTTTGTTTTTTTTTTTTTTTTTGGCATTTTTTTTTTCCTTTTTATGGGTACCAGGGATCAAACTCACGACTGCCTGCTTGCAAAGCAGGCGCTTACGCTGCTGAGCTAAATCCCCAGCCCCTTAACAATGGTTGTTATATTTTATATGGTTATCTTCAAAATGGTTGTTCAGGTTACCAGATTCAGGCATATAATATTGATTAAACAATATGATTTCCCTTTGAGCAGTTTCTTTCCCTTTTACTATATCTATTGTAACTTTTGGATCTTATTTACTCTTTCAGTTTCTTACACTATTGTGACAATATGATGTTTACACATGTGAGTTTGATTTATTTCACTTATTAGTATGTTCCCTAGTTCTTTCAATTTACCTATGTAAAACTTGAGTTTATCATTGTTTGGCTGAGTAGTAGTCTATTGTATAAAAGTATCATATCTTTTTAATGTATTTCTCAGGTGATGGGCATTTGGGTTGTTTCCAATATCTGGTTATTAAAAATTGTACATATATAAAAATATAATTGTACATATACCACTGCAGTATATTTTTTTTCAGTTATTCTGGGAAAATACCCAGCAGGGCAATAGCTGGGTCAAATAGGACCTCTAATCCCAGTTTTGTTTTTTTTTCTTTGAGGAATACCCACTCTGAACTCCACAATGATTTTACTGGTCTGTACTCCCCCAAGAAGTATAAAAGGGTTCCTTTCCCCCAAAACCCCTTCAGCAATTATTTTTGGATGATTTCTTCATGATAGCCATTCTTTCTAAGTGAGATGTTATGTCAGTGTAATAGTTTGCATTTCTTGAATGACCAATGATTAACGCTTTGTTATATATTTATTTGTCATTTATATTTCTACATCTGAGAACTGTGTATTCATCTCAGATACTCATGTTTGAATTGGGTTTTTTTATTTGGGGAGCCTGATATTTTTCAGTTCTCTATACATTCTAGATGAAAATCTTTGGTCTGAGGGACAGTTGCTAAAAATCTTTTCCCAATCTGTCAGTTTTCTTTTCACTGTTGGCAATTTCTGTCAGTGTGTGAAAACTTTTTAATATGATGAGATCTCAGTTGGGACAAGTCTTAATTATTTTTACCTATTCTTTGCCTTTCTTCCTTTCCCCTCCCCACAATTCTAAATTTTCTTTCAATTTGTGAGGGTCCATGTATGTATTTATCATTATATATCTTTTTTTCTTTATGTGCTTTGAGTTTCTCAAATGAAAGATTTGTGATATTTAAGCTTATGTGCCATATTTGTTTGTCTCATTAACATGGTCTCAATTTGCATGAATTTTCCTACAATTTGCATGCATCTTCTGCATGTGGCTTCAGAGTAATCCACTGGGTATATATTTCATGTTTTCTTTATCTATTCATCTGTTGGTAAACAGTTTCTTCCATGATTTAGCAATTATAAGTTGTGTTGCTGTAAATATGGGGCTCGTATCTCTGAAGATTACCTCAAAGTCGGATAGCCTGGGCTCAATGCAATTTCTAATTTTTAGTTTTGCAGAATATCCATAGTGATTTCCATAATGATTGTATTGTTACACTTTCCTACCAAAAATATACAAGACATGGAGCATTATTTGTTTTACAGATGAGAACATTTTTTTTCGGATGTATTTCTGTCTTTTCAAAGATGTTGGATACCTTTTTGTATATAGATTGGTTATTAATCATCTAAGAAATGTTTATTAATTTCAGTTGGCCATCTTTTATAGGTTTTTTTTATTTGGGGATGTGTAATGTCTCAAGTTTTTCATATATATTAATAATCATCGTCATGAGGAGGAGGTGGTAAAATTTGTCTCTCATTTCATACTCTTTACACTGTTAGCTATTTCATTGTGTTGCACAGATTTTTTAATATAATTGCATATGTTAATTTTTGTTTTTATTTTTCGTGCAATTGGGATTTAATTACAAAGGTACTTACCTACACCTGTGTCTTGAAGAATGTTGAGCATTTTTTCTTTCAACCCCATGAATATTTTTATATCCATATGTTTAAATAATTTTTATTTTATTTAATATGTCCTTATAGAAAGGAGCCTGATTCTATTTTCTGCACATGTAACCAGTTTTTCAAACACTTTTTGTAAAAAAAAAAAAAAAAAAAAAAAAAAAAAAAAAAAAAACAAAGGCTATCTTTCTTCCAGCACAAGATTTTGGTCCCATTTGACAAACGTCAGATAACTGAATGTGCCTGGAGTCATTTCTGCATTTTCTATTTTGTTCCATTGATCCACACTGTTTGGTTTTGTGCAGGTTCCCTGCTGATTTTGTCGTGTAGTTTTATAATATAACTTGAAATCCAGGATCGAGCTTCTTCCAGCTTTCCTCTTGTTATGCGAAACTGTGTTTGCCATTCTGGAACTCTCTGGTTCCATATAAATTTCAGGAATATTTTTTTATAGCTCTATAAGGATTACTATTGGTGTTTTGATTGAGATTGTATACTCTTCATATCATTTTTGTTAGTATACTCATTTTGAAAATATTGATTCTTTCTTTACAGAGGACAGGGAATATATTTTCCGTTTCTGATGTATTCTCCTTTTTTTGAGGACTACAATGTTAATTAATTATGAAGGTTTTAGATTTTCTATATTAGGAAATTTTAAAGTTTTTCTCTTGAAGCTATTGTGTTATCATTCCACTAATTACTGTCATCAGATTCATTGTTAGTGTACAGGAACACTATTGATTGATGTGCCCCTCTTCATCTTGCTGCATTACTGAGTTTGAAAGAATTTTGAATGATTTTATTTTACTTTGTTCATCATTTTATTTGTTCAATCTATGTTTATTAAAGATATGATCTTGTGGCTTTCTTTACTGTTGATTCCTTTTCTGGTTTTGGTTTGAAGGTAATTGTAGCTTCCAGGAGCAAATTTGGCAAAACTCCTTTCCATTTAATTCCATTAAAGAATTTTGGGAATTTTGTAATTAGAGTTTCCTTAAAGTTCTTGTAGCACTCTCTGGTGATTTTCTATATCCCAATCTTTTCTTAGTTTGTAATATTTTTATTACTGCCTCAATTTCATAGTCTTGTATTGGATGCTTGTAGTCTTTATGTCTTCTTGGTTCAGTTTTGGAAATTCATATTTATCTAGAAATCTATATTTTTTCTACATTATCCAATTTACTGGAGTACAGGTTTTTAAAATAGTTATTAATACTCTTATGGAATTTTGTGGTGTCTGTTGAAATTTTGCTTTTTCACTTCCTTCCTTTTTTTATTAAGTTTATACTTATAATTTAGATATACATAATGATCACTCTCAACATAGAGAATTTGTACCTACACATGATATAACCTGGTTTTGCTTTTTGAAATATTTTCCTTTGCCTTCAACCCCTCCTTATGTATAAAGCTTTGTGCATTTCTAATTGTAGTAATATGTGTCTCCTTTGTACCTTGGACAAGATTGGCTAAGGGTTTGTGCCTTTTATTTATTTGTCCAATGATTCAACTCTTTATTTAGTGACTATTTTAATTGTTTTAACTTAATTTAATTAATCTCTATTTTTATCTTCATAATGTCTACCTTGTACTAGCTTTGAATTTGGATTATTTATGTTTTTCTACATCCCTGAAATGTGTTATAAGATTATTTTTTTTGCCTTTTTCTAATATAGGCATTTTTTAATGTAGGCATTGACAGTTGCATATTTTTCTTTCAGGTCTTCTTTTAATGCGTCCCACAAGATCCAGTGTGGTATATTGGCATTCTCATTTGATTTCTTGTTTAATTTATTCCATGATGTTTTATGTAATCCACTGATGATTCAAGATCATATTGTTTAATCTTCACGTGTTTCAATAAATTTTGTGGTTTGTTTCCAGTTTTATTGTATTATGTTTAAATAATACGCATGAGATAATTTTAGTTCACCTGTATTTAACTAACCATGCATCAAGGAGCAAGACTGGTGTATTTTGTAGAATGTTCCATGTGCTGCTGAGAATGTGTATTCTCTTCTTGTCGGGTGGCACACTCTGTAGATCTCTTGTAAGTCTACTTGTTCAATGATGGGCAGCAACTCTGATATTTGTGTATTTCTTTCATTTTTTGTCTAGTTCATTGATTTGTGGTAGAAGAAATATTGAGGTATCCACTGTGTTTGTGCAGATATTTAGCTGATCTTTTATCCCCAATAATATTTGCTTTATGAATTTTGGTGTGACAGTTTTTGGTGCATGTGTATTTATAATCTCTTCCTACTGAATTGCTACTTGGGTTCTTCTGATACATTTTGGTTTAGGTTCTAATTTGTTTGAAAAGAGAATAATTTTCCTGTTAATTTTCAGATTCTCATTCTATGCACTATTTTTCCCCATTTTAAACTTTCAGTCTATGAATGTCTTTTAGGTTTAAACAATTGTCTTGTATGTACCACACCAGTACATTTTACTGTTTGGTTCAATCTGATAATTTTTTGGATAAAGTATTATCATTTTCATTGAGAGATATTGCTGAAATATATTGTATTTTTTGTGTCATTGTTATTTTTCCTGTTGCTGGTTCTTTTATTTTTTGCTTTTGCTTAACTTCCCACTCTGCTTGATACATTAATTCTATTATAATTTTTGGCCCTGTTAGCTTTATTATCTGTGAAATATCCTTGAGAGTATTTTTGTTGATTTGATGAATATGAATTTCTTAATGTAGTCTAACTATTTTCTATTTCTGACACTCTCTCTTTACATTGGTCACTTCTACCACTGAAATTTCAGCAGAATTTTTTTTGCCCTTAATTTCTTGTCTGGTAACTTTTGTTGACTTTAGATTTTTTACTTGTGTCTTCTTTAAATCTACTAATTATTTTTTATCAAGTCCCTCTTCTTTTTAGGAATTTTATACTTGAGCTTGCTAAATACGTTAATGATTTATGGAGGTTTTTTTTTTTTTTGTTGTTTGTTTTTTTTTTTTTTTTTTTTTTTTTTTTTTTTTTTTTTTAGTATTTTGTCATTTCAGATGATTTTATTATTTTTAAAATTATCTTCCCATTAACATTCCATGAAGCAAGTTTGAAGGAAGAATTTGGATGTTTGGGGGGGTGAGTAATTAGCTTGATTTTATTTTATCTTGTGTGCATGTGATGAAAATTGAGAATCAATTAGAGAGAAATACTCTGCTGGTAATACTGAGATATCTTTAGTTAGCATCTACTACTCAGTGATGTGATCATGACTTTGTTTGAATTTTGGTATGTATGTACCTGTTTGACCAATTTGTTTGCATTGTGCTAGGAGAGAATCTCTACTAATGGTCATAACAATTTCAACTGATTCAGACACAGATCAGTCATGTTCATTAAAGTTGTTTTAATAAATTTGTACTTCTTTCAGTACTTTATGCATACCTAACTCTAGTTCTACTTATAGATGAACTGGGATATGGAGCATGCTGGGAAAGAAAAAAGAAGAGAAAAGGGAAGGGGTAAGAACAGAAGAAAAGATATATGAAGAAAAATATCAGTGGGGAAAACAGGAGACTGAGCATGGTTGGATTATTTTTATAGCTGGGATAAAGAATTAGTGTTGAGGGGGTTTGAATGAACATTTATGGAAGCAGTAGTCAGGATGCATCAGAAGGAAAGTGTAATTGGAGTTTGAGGTAATCTGTGGCAATGTGGGAATCTATTATTATGTTGGTAATTACCTAAATTTAGGATCATCTTTACAGAGTTTTGGTGAGAGTTATCCCACTTGATCATGGAATGTATATTTAAATAAAAACACTGGTTAATCTTACTCTGCTTTGCAAATATATGGAGATAGATAATGGATAGATATATAGACAGATAAATAGATGAGAGAAGAATGTACAGAAGAAAGATAGGAAAGAAAAATAGAGAAGTGGGAAAAAGAAGAAAGAGAAAAATATAAATGATAAAACACACAAAAGAAGAGAAGTAAAATAAACAAGATCATAAATAATCCTTATGTGATTGATAAAACACAAAATCAAAGCATCCTCACAGTTTCATTTCTATTGTAATCCAATCTCAGTTGCAGGATCCTTATCTGCCCTACCCTATTCCATTAATTGTTCAACTGCTTGCCTGTGAGCTGGGAGGCTTGTGGCTCCAAAGGTCTCTGTCCTCACTTTCCACCTTCAGTCCACTCTTACTCATGGCTACTATTGTACCTTCGCTTCTATCTGTAGATCTGATCACACAGTTGATTTAGAGAAAGTAGGGTGCATTGTAATTATCTCAGCAGCCAGTTTTCAGTCAACTTCCACCAGCATCTTCGTCATCTCCTTGCCTTTTTCTGTATGGCATATTTAACAATTGCCTCTGTGTTTTCTATCTGCATTCTTCAACCTTGGATGTTGCAGGACCCTTTTAGAATAGGGCTCCACCCACCCAAGCGTCTTCCTTGTTTACTTTTACCCAAAATGTTACTCTCTAATCTATAAGCTTGGTGGAAATTTGGGGCTTGTTGTGTTCAACAGCATCAGTGAGAGGGTTGTGGGGACCCCATCTAGGTGCATGATGCCTGGCAGCATGGGAGGATGCCGCATCAACACTACATTCTTGGTGCTTGGTGGAGAAGTGAGTGAGTGCTAATTTCTGACTCAGTCTGATCCCCAGGGTCTCACAATTCATAGGCTATGCTGACTGTCCATAGGTTGGTCAGTGCTCTAATCCCCTCTCTAATCAGGATATTGTGCTTGTTTTCTACTTCTGAAAAGACACTGGTGTTTTCTCATATACAACTTGCCATCTTTCAGTTTCTCTGACGTCAGGTTTGCAAATATCTCACTCCCTCTATTTCTTTCTGAGTGCTGAGTGTGGAAATTTTGGGACACGTTACAACTACCTAGCTTCCTCTGAAGACCCCGTTTCCTCCCTTCAGGTCCCCAGTTCTCTCCCTTGATGGTATCTGCACTGGACTTGGGATGTAAGGAATGCTCTAGTCCAGATTCCGTTTCTAAGACTGCAATTGGACTGATTGGATTTTGATACAATGAAATTCTCCTTTAATTGCCCCTCCCATATCCTGCTTCTTCTCCATCATTTAGTTTACCTGCATACCTCCGGTGTACATATCAGAGCCTTTCTCCCTGGCTGTTGCCAACTAGTCAATCGCGATGGATCCTTCTCTAAATTAAAATTAGAATTTTAAAGAAATTACAGTTGGAAAAATGTAAGAAACAACCTAAATATCTGATGATTCATGAATGTATTAAAAGAAAGTCATATAAATGAATGTATATATACACACACATTAGTAATATATATATATATATATATATATATATATATGGCTATTATTAAATGATATAAATCACATTGTAGGATAAAATATGTAAGACTATAACACGATAAATGGAGTAAGTCTATCACACATTCACAAAAAGACAAGTATCTTTTAATCTATAAGAGACATTTAAAACAGTCAACTATGTGTAAGCAAAGAAATAATTGCACTAATCAGGAAACCACCAGTCAATAAGCGTAAGATGTCAGTTATGCAAGACAAATAATTCTGGAGATATACTGTATGAATTGTATATGTTTATATACTTAAAATATATTAAGATAGTAAATCCCGTGTTGAGTGTTCTTACTACAGTGAAATTTAAGATAAAAGAAAAGAAAGACATAAATGATTTTTTTTTGTTTTTAGTAATTAATGCTTAAAAACTCTGGATAGCTATTCAAAATATTTTTGGAATGGTACCGATAGTGATGTATATATTTTTGTCTGAATAAATTCCAAGATGATTAGAGCACTATTTTAGTTTACAAATGTGGCTCATTTGCTAGTCCTATTTTTGATATACATCAATATTTGAGTTTAGAATTAGCCATTCCTATGTATTCATCCCATTGTACACCTATGGATGGAACTAATGCATATTAAAATATTTTTTAAATTTTGCATATATTTAAAATGTGCAGACTCCTTTGATGTATTCTATAAATAATACACTAAATTATTTGCACATCTGTTTCATTAGTAAGTATTTAATCTGATGATCACTTACATAGTAAAATATGCCCATCAGGTACGCACCTAGAGATGCAATCAACTGTATATTTACAATATTTTTTTAAAAATTTGTATGTACTCTACATGTATAGACTCATTTATCATATACATAAGAAATACAGTTTCACAATTACTTGCATATCCTTTTCATTGTAATAAACGTTTAATACAAGTCACTTAAATTACATGTGAGAATTGCAAAGTTTATGCACAAATACTTTGCCATCTTATACAAGAGAATTGATCTTTTACAAGTAAGGTATATATATGGGTCCCTAGAATGAATTTCTTGTGAAAAGCAGGCTCTCACTGTAATGAATAATTATAGATGCTTATTCCTAGAAGTTTAAAAATTTCTAATAATTTTGCAACAGCAATTTATCAATAAGCCATGTGCAAGAAACACAAAAGCATAATTTTTTAATGTGTCTAATTAAAATAGTTAATTTTAGATTTTCTAGTGGTGACACATTTTCTAGAGCAACTATATATTCTTTGTCTTCTTAATTTAGTTTCAATACTCATCATATATATGAACAAAAAAAATTTAGTTGCTGTTAGACCCTCATCGTAGGGAAATTCAGTAAGTTAGAAAGAAAGAAAAGCCCAGGTTTTAAGTAACATTCTTATTATGAAAATTGGTACACATTTTTTCAAATTGTTCACATAAACAAGACTGTTTTTTCTCTGTATGAACCTAAATAAAGGAACAAAAACTCCTATAGAAAAGCACCAAGAATATGTTCACTTTCACTGTAATGTGTTTTTAATTATAATTATATTAGCTTCCTGTCACTGTGACAAACACTTGAAAGAAAAACCAGTTATTTTGGTTCTTTGTTGCAGATGATGTTAAGTTGTCTCAGCTGTTCATGTGCCTGAGCTGAGCCAGAACATCATGATCCAGAGCATATGGAGAGCAAAGCTGTTCTCACAGTGCTCAGAAAACCAAGAAAGAGGGAGAGGTCAGGGTACCAAGTAACCATGTCAAGAGTACATGCCCCATCCCTGGCAACTTCGGTAAGCCCACCTCCTGAAGTTTTCACCACTTTCCAATGGGACCCAGGATAGAGACTTAACCTTCAATAGATGGGCCATTTAAGATCCAAACTTGAGCAAGACTTCACTCATTTTGTTACTCTTAGGAATACCATTGTCTGTAAAATGTGCTTTGCACTATTAACTACATTTGAGTTTTCTCCAATGTATGAGACACATTGTTTTTATGTTTCCTTGTGCTTTTGTTAAACTCCAAAATGACTCCTCATCCCTGATAGTTAATCACTTTTATAAATCAGTTTAAATATTACTTGCTAATCTATCTCTATATAGATATGTATCTGTGTTTATGTCCCATTATCTATCTACCCATTCACTTATCTATTTGTCTATCACTTCACAAACCTATATATTTGAAACCTCCCAATTCAATATACGTTCACTTATCTGTGTGATTATTATGACATTAATAATGATAGTTCTTCTGAAAGCAATACTCAGCACACACACATGCATCGATACAATTAAAAATGCCTTGTTCAATGTATTTGGGAATATTATTACTCTTCCTACCTCCTTCTTCAAGATCATTGAAGCCATCCTTGATCTTATTCATTGATCTTCTAAGGAAAACATTTTCTTGCTTTGAAAAGATCCATACATTTCACCTAATGTGTCTAAAGATTTTCATACTCTCCTGAGGGACAATTATGTCTTAAAGATTCATTATTCTGAGCAGCTCCACTAGTTGAATTAAAATCTAATTAGTGAAACCATTCTTTACTAACCTTCAGCAGGGGAGCTGAGACTTTAGTTGGTAATAGTGAAACAAGCCTGTGTCTGGAGATTTCATGAACTCAGGAAATCCAAACATCTGCTAATAATGTTACTGCTCTAGAATAGGGGTTATCACAGCCAGCTCAGTTTTTATTATGACTCCTGTGATAGAGACAATAACTTGTGTTCAAGAAGAAATAATGAGATACCTCAAATAAAATGTGAATAGTTTTATTTTGTTTTAATGGTGGAAAATTTGTTTCAGGCTAATATAATTTATGGAACATTTTTTTAAGAGAATGATTAAATGAGTAAGACAACTGTGGACATGGATAGGTAGAGTAATTCAGAAACTGACTACATTATCCAACCCAATTCCAAGTACCTGAGCATTTCCAGACCATCCACATCTGATAGGAAATTGGGTGATTTTAACATGCAGTATATGAATTAATAATGTGAGAGATATATATTTTCTGTTTCTACAAAAATATTTTAAGGAAATAATATAATTTTGGGAAATTTTATTTAAAGATAAAAACAGTTGTGTTTAAGAGTGCATAATTAGGCAAATATATGGGGCATAATCTTTAGCTTTTCTGTCACACACTTTTGAATTTCAAAAGATTATGTCACAGAAACAGTGGCAAATTCTCTGTGAGAACAAAGGAAATTTATTGTTAAAAACACACAGTACTGTTTCTTTAAATCTTAGTTGAAAGGAAAATAGTTGAGATTTAGAATCATACTTTATAGTCATACAAATTTATAAATATAAGAGTACTGTTTTTTCATTCAAATCTAAAATTTATTTGTGCTATTTGTAGTAGTGTCATAATTGTCTCTTCCTTGTTACTCTAACAAATACAATATTAGAAAGCAAATATATTAACTCAATTATACTTACAAAAATTACAGTATGACTAGAATAAACAAGAAAAAGGAACTTTTTGTTGCATGTTCCATTAGATTAAGAAGCTAATATTTATTACTTTGTTCTATTTTTAAACAAGCAATAATAAATTGTATGGAATAAATCTTTATATAAATTAAAATGCATCTTAGGTTTTTAGTTAATTACGGTTTGTTTTGTTGTAATGAATTTCCTATGAATATAAATAAGTCTACATTTCCTATTATGGTTTAATTACAGTCATTAGAAGAAGGAAATTGCTAATGATATCAGCTTTGAAAGTTGGGATTCAACTGCAAAATCATTCAGATTGCACCAGAAAATTTAAATCTTAGTGTATATAGGTTTTGAAGATTTTATTTACTAAATATTTAGATTTTATTTACTAAATAAATATTTAAATAATATATTCAATTATTAGCTTAACTCTTCTTTACCTTTTGAAATATTATGAATATTTTATAGTTTTACATTAAGTTTGAATTAAAAAAGGATAAAGAATGGAAAATTGCTGTATGTATGTTATTTTTCAAAGTGAGGTTTTTTTAATATTAAACTATCATTTTCCTTCTGCAAGGCTCTTTGCTATAAAATGTTTAACTGTTCAAAATCTATGTTTTTATGTTCAGGTAACAGCTTGAAATGTTCCTTTAAAAATCTTACTCTCTCATCTGCATTATGGAAACCCACTTCATAACATCTGACTATATTTTCCCATGTGAACACTTAGCGCAGGAGTGTGTTCGTGTTTCTGTGAGTGTAGATCAGACTATGTCAACAAAATTCAGGATTTCCTAAAAATTTAGGGAATTACTTAAATAAAATTCTTCAATGTCATTTAATTTAGTAAATACTGTGACCATGGTTGTATTATGCAGGCTACTTTTTAAAAAACATGATTATTGACACACTACTTGTCCTCCAAAAGTGACTCTCTAGCAAGTAGACATACAAGAAATATATAATCAGAATTGGTCACAGAAAACTGTCACAAAACAGTTTAGGCTAGATGAACTAGAGGATATTAGGCTTCAAAAAGAGAATGGAATTCAAGGGACCTTGTTTGTATCTGAAAAGTACTATATTAGACACATATTAGACTACCTACAATTTTTCTCCAAGATATTAAACAGATGAAATGAATAAAAATATGACCAACTTCAGAATGACAGTTGCAATTAATAAAATTCTAGTGTAAAAATGCTCTTGTATTAAGTTTTTACAGCAAGATAAAGTCATTTAGAATAATTATGAGAAACACTTATTTTCTCAATTAAATGAAATTTAAAGTCTCTGCTACTAAAGCTCTAGTTGACTATTTATTGTAACTAAAATATTAACTCATCCTAATAACTTGGTTTACAACATCTCTGTTTGCAAACAATTTGCTTTGCAGGCATAGCATTAGGTGAATTTTGCTTATATTTCGCAAACTCCACATTGAGTGACAAACACAACCATTTCCATCTTTCCTACACAACCACAAATGGGGCAGTTTTCCCCAACTCTTAAAACAGCCATTATATTCCTAAACTCAGGAACCAGTGTGTACTATTGTACTACACTCATCTTTGTGTGATGGCATGAGATGGGTCAATGAGAAAAGGATGACATCAAGTGAGGGGAATGGTGCAGCAATCCGGATGTAACATCAGGCTACCGTGTCACAGTGAATTGTATAACAGTGTGGGAATACTCTGCCTTTAAACAAGCTAAGATACCTGAGTGACTAGAGACAATAGGATATCTAGCGTGGATGCCTTGTAAAAAGGTTGATTCACCTCCTGTCTTCTGGGAATGTAACAGAACAATATGAAATTCTATAATAATATTATGGTACATGTAATATAAAACACATATGTATTTATTTCTGGTATTTCCCTTTTTACTATAATCAGACTGTAGGTGGCTGTAAGTAATTAAAATGTTGGAAATAAAGTATCAGATTGGATGTGAGAGTCTATAATACCACATTTCGTAACTAGATCATGTTGCTCAAATATTATTTTCTTGAGAATATATTGAAATATTTTTAAAAGCTGTATAGTCAAATATAAATTTCCAAGGCTATATTTTCAGAATTTAGTGTCCCATAAAATTCAGATTATAGTATTCTGTACTAGATCCAGTCATGTTCCATAAGGCAGGCCAAACAATTGGACAAGTGTGACTAATTGAATTCAAAATATTAGTTGGAGTATACACACAATAGGGCTAACTTGACAATTTCAGGTAGCAGGTTAACACAAATAGAGTGATACGGCATCCTGCTTTCAAGTTAGAAAAGACAAGTAAGTATTTCTGGTCAACCAAATGAATATGAACTGGTAGGTGCCATTTTAGGTAAAAGAAAAAAAAATCAAATCACTGGTGTTCAGTTTCCAGAATCTGTTTTATTAACCAAAAAAAGAGTAATAAAAGTGATGACTTTACAAATGGAGGACTACATGGGGAGAAACAGCACTAATAATCCAAATAGATCCTATAATATGAGTGTGATTTTAAAAAGGAGATAGAGACAAGGGATATAGCTCAGTGCCACACACCTGCCAGGCAAGCAAAGGGTCCTGAGTTCCATTTCTAGTACCAAAATATAAATAACAAATAAATAAATCATGAGATTTCATGTTTTGATAATGTAATATCTTTCAGTTTGTTCCATCAGGGAAACTTTTGTAAATTATAATAGTCACTGAGATTATTTTGTTTTTGAAAAAAAAAAAGATAAAACAATACAGCCAAATTTTAAAACCAGCTAGTTAGACCATTACAATAGTTGATCACTGTGTATTGTCCTTATAGTTGTTATATAGTGTCATGGTTTATGTCTTTGTCCCCCAGGCCTCATGAGTTTGCATTGTGCATTTGTGATTGGTTCACTGTCTAGCACTTGGATTGATGGTGTCAGTGCTACACCCACAAAGGGGTGGAGCCAGGATGTGATGTAATGGCAGGAAGAAGGTGTGTCTTGCTCTGGTTCCTGCTTGCTGTTTGCAGCTGCCATGAACTGTGGCCCAGCCATGCCCACCTGCCTTGGAGCCAACTAAATGTGGACTGAAACCTCCAACAACTGTAAGAAATAAATGTTTCCTTTCCAAACTTGTGTTTCAGGTATTTTGTCTCAGCAACCAGTAAAAAAGTAACTAAGACATATAGAGTATAAGATGGAAGCATGTTATCTTGTCCAAACAATATTGGTGCAAATTTTTTTTTCAAAGAGCTAAAAGAAACTAACTGAATAGCTATCTTAACTATGATGTATATACATGCATTTTTTTTCTTTTCCCTTCCCCCTTACCCCATCACGGTTTGTCTTTTCTTTTGAACAATTTCTACCCAATTCACAATATCTATTGTAAATATTCATTGTGTTTATTTGTTCAGTTTTCACACTGCTGATACACTATGTAGTTTAAACATATTAGTCTGCTTAATTTCACTTGCGATTAAGACCTGGAGTTGCATCCGCTTACCTACATGTCTCAAGTTTATACTTCTTTTCAGCTCAGTAGTACTTCATTGTATAAAAAGTCTTTTTTATCCATTTTTTGAATGATGGGCACCTGGGTTGCTTCTAAGATTTAATTATTACAAATCATGTTGCCATAAATTTGGGTGTACATATATTGTGGTATGATGTTTTTAATTCTTCTGGGAAGATACCCAGAAGGGCAATAGGTGGGCCAAATGGGACTTCTAATCCTAAATTATCTGAGGACTCTCTACACTGATTTGCACAGTGGTTGCACAGTTTACACTCTCACCAACAATGGAGTAGTTTTCCTCTATCCCCTCAGCTCATCATTTTATTGACTGAATTTTTGATGAAAGCCCTTCTTTCTGGGGTCAGATGGAATTAGATCATTATTCATTAATTTGCTTTTCCTTAAAATTCAATTTCTGGAAACTAATATTATGTGCAGTGAGGGAAAAATAAAAATAAAAAAAAATAGCAGAGTTTTGTATCATGGCAAACATAAGAAGCAAAAACATACAGATAATAATTTCTAGTGATCCATATGTGATTATTTCATTATATTATTGAATATTAATTATTTTAAAATAGCGTAGCCGTCACTCAGAATGCAATAGAAAGATAAGGTTTTGCTGGTATGAGTGCCTCTTATCATGAAGCTGATAAATAATTAACTGCAATTATATGCTCTGTAATAGTGTTTCAATTATTCACAGACCATATATGTGAGGGTGGTCCCACAAAATTATAGTGGACAATAGACCATTATAATGTCATCATCAGAATTATTTCTTTATTTTTGGTGATATTGGTAATTTTAAAAAAAACCTACTGATTTGATCTTCATGTAAAAGTATAACTTGTACATTCAAGTGTAGTACATAACACTTCAAAATGAAAATAAACGATTGTATTTTTGGTTTATATAATTACTATTTTATTATTGATTTAATATGTATAATTTCAACTCATAAAAAATTAAATCCTAAAACTGCATTCTACAGGATATAGTATTTTTTAAAAAGACATTCATGTTACAAGAAATGACAGTTGCAAGTTTATAACTGTCTCAAAGACACCCAGATGAACATAATATAAAAGTGGAAACAGTGATACTGTTGACAGTGACCCTCTGTAGATCCATGTTCTGCCTAGGTATGTTTGTGCTTTATTGTATAACAAAAACTTTTAAAAAATGTTTATTAAATAGAATTTAAAGGAAAATATGATTTTTAAAATTTTATTTTAAAGAGAGTAAAACTAAACATAACAAAACATATCATAAGATAACAATGTAAGAGACACAGATTTCAAAGCACGACAACCAGAGATCTTCACTGTCTGTCACATTGTCTCTTGTTTTATAGAGCCATAATGAAAAAATAAGGTTAGTTTTTTTTTTTTTTTTTAAGAAAAACATTATTACAAAACAATGAATAACCTATGAACAATAATGAAGGCACAAACATAATTAAAAGATAGCTAAAATTAATTTATTATTAAAGAATAATTTTTTCAATAAGTTTTATGTAGCGTTAGTATACATTGTTTATAAAGCCTAAAGTAGTGTTCACTAAAGCTCCAGGTCTTGTCATACAGACTCACCTCAGAGTAATTTTCCATGCATGGTAATGCCTCCACAGAAATGTAAGTTTTTTTTTTTTTTTTTGTACCAGGGATCAAACTCACAAACTTGCACTTGCCGGGCAGGTTCTTGTGCCACTGAGGTAAATCTGTGGCCTAGTTTTTATGTTTTATATGATGTCTTTATTTTATTTTCATTCATTCATATATATATATATATATATATATATATATATACATGAAACATATATATACATGTAACTGTGTTACAGTTCCCTACAATGATCAGTGTAATTATGCACTGAGTGGGTTTCTAGCACCAGAGCTATAGGTTATAGCATATATCTCGGTGTGCAGTGCATTCTACTATCTAGATTTATTTAAGTACATACTAGGATGCTTGCACAGTATAAATACTGCTTAGCAGTACTTCTCAGAATGTATCCACTCTTTTATTATTTTTATTTTAAAATGAAAAAAGAATAATGTCATACAGAATATCAAAGCAAAATAATATGAGATTATCAATGGTTGTTATACAGCCTATTGATATCTTCAAAGTAATTATTCAGATTACATTATAGGCATGAAAAATAATCAAATAATCAAAGCGTCAGTCATTCTGTTTGATGAATTAACAGGTTAGTAGTATAGTTATCTACTGTGTGCGTATATGTACATGAAGGTAAGAGTATTTATAGATTCACATATATTTAGAAAATGAAATATATTAATTGTAGCTAAATTGTAATATTTTTGATTAAGAAAATGTATGACTTGAAAACAAAAAAGAGAAGACATATGTATATGTCATATAATATTGTATGAATAATTTGGGAATAGATTTGATGAACTAGGAATCATTTTGGATACTGAAGTATAGAAAAAAGCATGGTTATTTTGACTTTTCTAAAGATAAACTGGGAAGAAAAAAAATGATTAGAAAAAAAAGAATATCAGTACAGAAACTAAGTTTGAGAATCACCAAATCGCACAGGAAAGAAATAAGAAAATAAATTGTGGGTAGATCCATCACACGAATGAATATATATATATATATATATATATATATATATATATATATAAAATTGTGTAAAACCAGAGAAAGCAAGACAAACTAAAAAATGAATTCACCTAGGTTATATTACACAATAGACATTTTAGTGGCAAGGTGACTAGAGAAACACGAATTGAATGACAAATATATAATTCACTTAAACTGGATCCTGAATTATGAAAGCGTTCTGTTTCAATAGAAATATTATCTGTATATATTTATTTAACAATACTAGAAAAAGTTAATGAATGCATTGAAATTTGCCAGTTTCTGTGTATATTGTTGAACTTTTGCTGTTTTTCTCGTACCATTTTAAACATGTGCAATCTAAATAGAAAATTGTTTTATTCATTTGACAAATAAACCAACAATCAAGCAGAAGTTGTATAAAAAATCCTGGAACCACATTATAGTAGCTTATCACAAAATACATAATAAATATCAGTTTTATAATAAGAACTCTGGAACTTTTGAATGGACAAATGTGAATGAAAATTTTAGATAAATTTTCTAAGTTTCCAGCTTGATGCTAGCATTGAAACTTTCACATCATTTAACCAAAACTAAAGATAATATCAGGAGTCAACAGGCCAAACCATACATGTGCGGATAAAACATGTAAGAAGTAATCAGTCTAGAAATCAACACGTGAAGAACAACAAATCTAAGTCATAGATGGAAAACCATTAGAGTTATCCAGTCATACACAACTGATTTGGCAATGATTGTGGAAAATTGTCTTTTAAATTCTATTTCTAAAATTTCTATCAAATCAATGAAGCGGTACAATACAGATAGTTTCCTATTTTCATTTGAGTTGAATGCTGTGCTGGCAACACTTGATTTATTTTGGAACACTAAACTCATGTGGAACTCTCAACTATTTTCTACAAATTAAAATACGTGCAAAAATTATTTGCACTCAAGAGCCAGGTGTGGTGGCTGTCATCAATAATCCCAGTACTTGGGAGGCTGAGAAAGAGGATCACCCTGAGTTCAAGACAAACCTGAAATATATAGCAAGACCCTATCTCAAACACCATCAATGAAAAAAAATATATTATTTGTACTCCACAGCAAGTAATGAGCTCTTTCTCCTAGCAAGTCTTGATAAAACAAAACTTCTAACATAACAAAACTACCAACCTTTCTGATACTCATTTACTTATCGAAGGATAACTTTGATCTGCAAATCAACTTGAAATTTCACTACTTATAAACAAAGTAAGTAGGAACAGCATTGATTTGGGAGGTTAGGCAGACACACCAAAACATCCTTCTAGAGACCTTTTTGTCAAACTATCAATTTAGACAAACATATTTCTAAGTTATGCCCTGGTAAATCTTGCTTTGCTGAAAGATCGTTCTAAGCAGTAAAGCTTGCACACTCTTGGTTCATAACAGGGTTAATGCACACATTTTTCCAAGTAAAATAAGGTTAGTATAAACAGGACATCTAGCATCATTAAGCTTAGCTCATTGACTCAAGCTTTGAGGTTAAGATGCAGACTTGTGAATTCAATCCCCACTCATTTCTAGTATGTGTATTTCCTTAGTGGCCATCCAGTTAAACTTTAGGAAACAGCTCAGGTTTTCTTGTTAGTCTACTAGGATGTAAGTAATAACAAGTAATTAAATTTCTAATTTTCAATTTCCCTTAATTGTAATTTAGAGAAGACAAATTACTCTTCTCAGGATGACTGTGAGTCCTACATCATTGTAATTTTGATCATATTGTAAAATAGAAATTATATCTTTAGCAATCATTAAAATTTATTATATTTGAATAAAGTTAGGTGAAGTTTATCATATTAAATAATACACTTTTAACATAAATAGCATGAAGAGATACCAATTTTTCCAAGGTTTCATAGTTATTTAATACAATAAATTAATTAGAAAACCATTTACTCAAAAGACCGTGGTACTAGAGCCAATAATCATGTATTAGTGTTTCTAAAATGCATATAAAAATATGTGTCATCATGTACTGTCTTGGAAGGGATCAGAAATCTGGCACTATACTTTGCTGTCGTAGAGTATATTTATTCAAGCAAGGATGGTATAGAACAACATTTTAACACATCATGGAATATGATATATTGCTATGCTATTTTAATAAGTAGAAGGAATCAATTCTAAAACAACATTGAAAAATCTAGCAAAGTAAAACTGTAAAATAGTTAACATGATTTATTATTATTATTATTATTATTATTATTATTATTATATATATTTTACATAATTGTGTGGCATATATTTATTATAATGTCATTAGGTGATAAGGATTTTAGCTCCATTATAATCTATTACATATTGCCATACATGCATCATATGTGTTGCTCAAATTTACTGAATTTATTGCATAATATATTTTTCTGTCTTTCTATTACTCTCTCTTCTCTTTATTTCTCCTTTAGCTTCTCTCCCTCACTGCAATGAAAGTGGTATATACGAAACAGGGCTTACACAAGTTCTGAAGGACCAAGCTTCATGTAGAGGTACCCAAATGCCTATAAACCCACTGCAGATATACCATCCTATCTCTCTTAACCTTATGTATATCCTGATGAGGTGCTATGTATGGCTAGTGTGGCTAAAGAAAAGAAAATGTAGACCTTTGTTTGAGGATGGGTTTGCACACGATATATAGTACAGCCAAAAACAGACAGCTGTAGCCCCGTAACCACCATTGAAAACTTGTTCATGAAATTCATTAGCCTTTATGTATTGTACTGTTCCAAAGCAGATGGCTTAACAGAATGGAGGAAGGGGCTTTTTGAGAACATAATCACAGCACAATTTAAGTGACAATACCTCACAGGGCTGAGTTTCTTTTCTGCAGAGGGTTTTATGTATGTGCTCTGACTTGCATAAATATGGCCCTGTCCCATACACAGGATACCGGGGTCTTGGAATAAATGGTGTAAATAAGAGTATCCTTGCTCACTGTTACTTATAAAAGCTCTCTCTCAAAAAAGAAAATGGTTTACTTCCTATTCCTGGCCTACATGTGTTAGTTTCAAAGACAGAATCTTCCAACAGGAGACACGACTGTTACTGTATTGAAATGGAAGTTAAGAGGGCCAGTCACCCAAGCCCACTATCGTTCCGAAAGATTTAAAGCAACAGTAAAGAAGGCAGCTACCTGTTACCTCTGGGGATTGATCATGAGAAGGAGATAATACACTTTTACTCACAATTAAGGTAAGAAAAATGATCTGGAATTTAGAAGATTCCTAAGAGCATCTATTTTTGTATCACCATGCACTGCAGTGAAAATCAATGAAAAACAATAATATAGTTAAAACAAGAATGAAGGTTTGGGTAATTCCTCCAACTAGAGAACACACATCGTTCAAGTTATAATACTAACATTCAACATATGAAAAAAATCTGAAAATGGGATTATACCACAGAGAAGTCTTCTGAATTAAAAGAGAAAAACTATAGTGGGAAAAGTGACTTGTAGAATACTGAAAAAATTGCCATCTCCTCCTTGGATAAAGGACTACTATTTAGAAAATATACTTAAACACATAAAACTCCCAACATGAAAGAGTCAATAAAAAATGGACCATTTAAATGAACATACACTTCTCAGGAGAAAAGGAGTAAATGGCCAACATCATGGGAAACACCGTTCAGCATCTATGGCTGTTTCAGAAAGACAAATCAAAGCAACTCTGAAAATTCCATATAACTCTAGCAAAATGCCTTTTATCAAGGACTCAAAAAACAATGGTGGTGGGAAAATGGAATCCTTCTATAGTGCTAGTGGAAACGTAAACTAGTACAGTGATGCAAAACAGTAATCCTTCAAAAATCTAAAATTAGAAATTCCATTTAACATAGCTGTATCTCTTCTGGGTTTCTTCCAAACAGCAGTTACAGTTATGTAACATACATAAGCTTATAGCAGCATAACTCATAAGAGCCATGTTATGGAAGTGACTTACATGTCCACAACAGATGAACTGATAAAGAAAATTTAGTATAGGTATACACAATGTACTACTACTGAGTCATAAAGAAAGAAAAGTTGAGTCATTTATAGGAAAATGAATGAATTTTGACACCATAATTTTAAATGAAAAGGGCAAGACATGGAAGGTTAAATTCATTGTTTTTTTCTTATATTAGAAACCTAAAATAAAATAATAATAATAAAAATAAAATAAAAGAGAGATGATAGAAGTTGACGTAGATTCTATGTTAGGAGATCTGAGAAAGAGGGAAAGGAGATGGCGGAGTGGGGGAAGAAGGAGTACAAAACAGGAAGATACTACCTGTATGTGTATCATTACCTAGAATGTAATTATTATGTGTCATTATGCACATTTCTTGGAAGAAGATTGGGATCATCTGATGTGCTTTGTTAGGACAAGGAAAGCGCAGAATGGCTAGTAGGAAGTAGTTTTTTAAATAGTTGTATCCAATTATATGAATGTAATTGAACAATGCAACTCAAGAATATTTCTCTTTTATTATGTTAATAATATGTTTAAGTACAAAGCTAATATTTTAGATTCTTAACCTCCCTTTTCTCTTTACCATGTAATGAAAGTTATTAATTTTATAATGTATCATTTAATTATTGTTAACTTTTCATCATAGCATTGGTCCTTTGAGATATCAGGAAGAATGGATATTACCCAAACAATGTACATCCTTCTAGGGAATGGTATAGCATTTTTAGTTACAATCAGGAAAGTTGTATCATATTAACAGAAGCATAAGTTTACTATTATTTTCCCTTGCTTAGGGGTATTATAAAGGTCTATAATTGTGATGACAACTATTTTGTTTATATTCAACTGAGTTAGCGGACTGAGATAGTATTTAACCAAACATGATGGGTATTTATGTGAGAGTAACTCATACAATATTAATTTTTAATTTAGTAGATTTTGAATAAAGTAGTTTGCCCTCCAAATTGTTGTAGGCCATACCCAGGCAAATGTCTGAATAAAACAAAATAATGGCCTTTACTCACAAGAAAATTATTCTCCAGATTATCATCAGATTTCATTTACAATAAATGTTTCTTGTGAACGGTGAATAAACATAATTTCTCCTATGCTTTTTAGAAAAATATTTTACATAGTGAGAAATGATGAAGAACATATGATTTGGAGTCAAACTGATGGGAATGTCAATGTAAATTAAGACATTTTCTTAATTATTACAAAGTGCATTTTATGCATTCATAATATGAGAGTGAAAATAGAACTCATCCTGCAGGGTTCTACTAAAAATTAAATATTATAAAATGCACAGAATGATTATGAGATATTATATCATTACAATAATGATATTCATCATTATTATCATATTATTAGTTGAAGTATCACCATCTGTGCATGCAATTCTTATTTTTTTCTACTTAGCATGATAACATAACAATTATAATATATCTTTATAACACTAAAATTTATTAGATTTCCCATCTGTTGTTTTAGGAGTTTTTTATTATCATAGCATCTGAATGTTTAGATCCTAATACTGACCCATAACTCACGAATGTTGCTTCACAAACATCTTGTCATTCATTCTTTCAGTTTTCTGTTAATGAAATATTAATATGCCATAATGCTTTATTTATATATTATACATAACATACTTCCATATTAATCCTGATACATAGAGATAAATGACTAATGTTAATAGGCTTCTTATGCATTCTGATTTTTACCTGTAGCTCAGAAACAAACAAAAGTCAATTAACTACCCTATTGGCTTACATAAATAACAATCCACTATCCATGATTACTGTATATATCCTAGGAAAGGCAAAATTATAAAAATACATAGATCATGCCATTAGTAATAAAACAAAATTCCATTGAAGAATTTGTCAAAATCTTATCATAAATGAAAAATCATGACTTACTCTAAGAAATGAAGGAATTTTAAAATTAATGATATTATGTATTAATTGATTTACCAAATAATTTTGTTCAAAACTGTATTTCAACTGATCGTATTTTACCTCTACTTGTTTTTTTTTATTCCTGAGAATTAGAGTAAATAGCCAATATTATATAAAATTGAGTAATATAATTTCTTTTAGATATCAAACTATAGCTAGGAGTGGTGGAACACACCTGTAATCCCAGTACATGGAAGGCTGAGGCAGGAGGATCCTTAAATGTTCAAGGCCAGCATGAACTGCATACTGAAATCCTGTCACAAAAAAATTTAAAAAGATACTAAAACATAACACAAATGTGTATTATGGTGGATCATATGATAAAGTGAAACAACAAAGAGATTAGTATTTTTTGAGAAATAAATTGACCTGCTGTGGAGTGTTGCATATAAGGAATATAGAAATTTATGTCAATAGAACAATTTCAATCTTAAAATAATGCTTTAATAATTGGTAGAAATTTGGTTAGTGATAACCAAACTTTTTCCAAAATTTCCTTAAATGCATTCATCTAGTGAATGTTTAAATTAAGAACAATTTATTTTGGATGAGCTACATTAACATTAATACCTTCAAAATATTCCCCCTCTCGCAGTCATGAGTTCAATCCCTGGTACCAATAAATAAATAAATAAATAAATAAATAAATAAATAAATATTCCCCCTTAGTTTGAAAACATTTATGTCATCGCTTTCTCTATTTGCTTAAGCAATTTTGAAAATCCTCTTTTGTGAGGATCTTTAGTTACACTGTCAGGGTTGTTTCAGTCTTCTGAATTCACTCAGAATAATTTGGACTTGAGGAGGAGCTGAAGGTCTCAGGGTGCTGGATGCTGTGGATAGGAGGCTGAGGTTACAACACTACAGTTTGGCTCTTTGGCAGCGATATTCTGTGTACTTATTCTTCTATCATGCTATAAAGGAAGATGAAGTCGAGTCATTTGGAGGAAAATGAATACTTCTTGAGCCCACAATGTTAAGTGAAGTCAATAAAACACAAAAGCTTAAATGTTTCACGATTTCTCTTACATGACAAACCCAAATTAGAGTAAAAACAGATTAAAAATTATAAAATTATTAAAAATAAAATTATAAAAAAAGTAGGGAGAGAGATCTTTCTCACAAGGAAAGGAGAACAAGAGAAGAATGAGGTGAGAGGGAGAGGAACAAAACAGGATGAAAAAAGGAATTAAGATATGTTATGTGTGTGCTCCATCTCCACACAGAGCATGTGAATATTATGTACTGCAAACACATAATAATAAAAAATAAATAATGACACAATCTGTGTCTTTGATGCTAAGGACATTTTCTGAGGAGGACTAATGGCAATGTGTTTCTTAGTGTAACCATTTTTTTTTTTTTAATGTTCGCTGCATTGTATATATTGACCATGCCTCATCTTGCCTGGATGCATTTTTGGAAAAACTCTCTGGTTAATGCTTAACCATGTACATGTGAATTTCTATAAATTGATTAATTTGCTGACAATGAACAATGGTGATTCTATTAATGACTGACATTTATACCTGGTTTTGTTTGTTTGTTTTGGTACTGGGAATTAAACTCATGATCTCATGCTTGCCAGGCAGGCGCTTATCACACTGAGCTAAATTCCTGGCCTGGATATTAATACCTGGAAGTAGGGTTTATAATATGACTTATCATTTATCACTTGGATACTCCAGCTTCATAATCTAATTGGTACATTTTAATAAAGACCGTAGAGATTGAATGATATATAACTTTAAAAAGCTTTATAAGAAGACAAAAAAGAACATTTGGAGGAAATTGATAACCAATAAACAATCCTGGTGTGACTTGTTCTTATTATTATGGCCACTGTATTCTCATTTAGATACTATCTTCCTGATAGAACACTACCTGGTCAGTATAAAAGACACGTAATAATTGTCTACCGTGTGTGTGTGTGTGTGTGTGTGTGTGTGTGTGTGTGTCCTATTCTAGGAGTCTACCACAGAGAAAAGTCACTGGTGAATCTCAAAATTACCTAAGTGCAATTTTACTCAATTTTCTTCCAGGGGTGTATTATTTTTAGAAATTGCTAAACAGAAAAAGAAATACTGGTTAATAATTAGTAAACTGGTTAAGTATGAATTTGAAATACTATTCATTTAATTATTATGATAAAAATAAAATGATAATAGTTAAGTTTTAAGGAGCCTCATTCATTTCTTACCTGCGGATTGGTTAGTCTTGTGGCCATGCTAATAAACATTTGCAATAATAGTGAGTGTTTTCATTCCTCTTTGGCTGCTCGGTAAGTAAATAGGTTTCTTTTTACTGCATTGGCCATTACAGGGCACTGCAGATGGTAATGTCATCAATAAGCTATCAGATTTTCAATGACTTTTACAAGTAATGAATCAAGGTATAGACCTTCAATACTGAAAAATTATTCTTACAAATAAAAGATGAGTTGCATTGTAATTTAGCTAGGAAAAGAAAAGCATCTGGGTATTTTATTTTGTATAGAGATTTTTTCTTTGTACTTTTGACTGGAAGCTATTGACATAATCTAGATTTTTTCTCCATTAAATTTTATAGTCCCTACTTGATAATCTGCCTTGGAATCATACTCTAAAAATGTGAAATATCTTTGAACAAGACTCTTCGTTGAAAGATTTATTGTCTAAGTGAAATCAAAAAATGAAAACCTAAATACAATTATCAGAGTATATTGATGAATATGGATTTAGAACTTACTACTTGTTATGACTGATGCATTTGGTCAACTTGAGAAATTTAATAAGTTTAAGTGACTCAGTAGGGAGCCAGAGGAAACACCCTGAACCTGTGCAAGAGAAGGAGTGGAGATTTTGTGATGGCTACACCAACCCTGGAGGAGGGGGATATACTGTTTATAGTGTAAGAGAGGGAAACAGGCTTGCTTCGTCTTCTGATCTCTTCGCTGTGCTGACTTTTGCAGCCATGAAGTGTTGCCTCTGTGCCACACCACCCTGCCTCGAGTCAGCTGATTAGGAGCTGAAACCTCCACAAACCCTGAGCTAAATAAATCTTTTCTTCCTTAATTTTAAGCATTGGATATTTTATCCCAGCAGCAAAAGAAAAGTAACCAAAACAGTACTCAAAACACATATGCAAGATTATAAATTGTTCAATATTAGAAATGCCAAGATAATACAAAGCGAACTACATTATTGTTTTGTCATATTGTTTATATTGCAAATATATTTTGTTAAAAATATTTTGATTTTAAACAGACACAGGTAGGGCAACCCACTTGGGACCCCTTTTGACTCTCAGACAGAAGCTTTCTTTCTCTCGATACATATATTCTGCTGTTTTAAAAAAAAAGCATACACAGGTATTGTGTTCTGTTAATATTCATTTTATATAATTTAGTTATGGCCTTCAGATTGAATTATTCTTATAACTTTAGAATTATTATTATATTGGGGCTGTAGATTTAGCTCAGCGGCATAAGCGCCTGCCTTGTAAGTGCACAGTCGTGAGATCGAACTCCAGCACCAAAAAAAAAAAAAAAAAGCATTATATTATACTGTACTTATAAAATAAAAATATGTGTAAAAAGTTCTAAACATATG
Source organism: Cavia porcellus (assembly GCF_034190915.1). Lineage (NCBI taxonomy): Eukaryota > Metazoa > Chordata > Mammalia > Rodentia > Caviidae > Cavia > Cavia porcellus. The sequence continues at coordinate 35,253,797 of NW_026947501.1, forward strand.
AAGTAAGTAATTTAAAATTTATTAATATTGCTTAATTTATTTGAAAATGAGTTTTCAGATACTCATAAATTCAAAAGTGAGACTTGTGGCATTACACATCACTATAATGATTAAACGTAATCATACCTATGTTACTGAGGAATTTGGGTTTTCACATTTGGCAAGGATGGAAATATAAGCAAATAGCATTTCAAAATGTAGACTGATGTTAAAGCTATAAGAGAGAATATGAACAAGTAATTAAACAAACATTTAAATTTGGTGCAAACTCAACCTGACATCAGAAAACTATTTGTTAACTTGATTTTTGGGAGGATTCCAAAGATCGTATATTGAGGTAGAAATTCTATATTGACAATACATTTCCTAACAGAGCCATATTATTTAATTTCGTCCTTCAAAGTATCAATAGTTTTGCCTTAGTGTCTGTGAGAAATAATAAGAATTTTAAAGAACAATATATTGATGTTTTTCTCTTTGGAATAATTTTTATCAAATGGTTTAAAAACTTAGGTCAGTATCTGCTCATACTATTTGCATAAAGTCTTAATTTAAATTTGCATTTCATTTATTAAATTTAAGTATATAGCCACCTTTAGTCATTGAATAGGGTGAACTTGAAAATATAGTTACCGTCATGATTTTCACGTTTACCATATGAATATAGCTGTTTCAGTCACTCCTGAGTGTCCTGTCTTGCATCCTGTTTGGAAGAACTTCTTGTTTAGGGTCTGTTCTACTTGATTTGTTTCTATGAAGTGGACAAGATGTAGGTGGAATTTAACAGAGGAAGATACTGCTAAAAGATAAAAATGTGCTTGAACATTTTAGAACAAAAATACAACATAAAGCTTTCTTGTTCTATGCATTTTTCTCCTCCAAAAAGAATCTCAATTTGTTGGGTATCTCTAGATATATACCTTTGTGTATGACAGAAAAATTCAGTACGTGGTTCGAAACTCTTTAATCCTATCAAATTACTTAGACAATTCTCCATTCTTGTATTGGATCATCTGTGAAACAAAAATAGCAATGATACTTGTCTACACTATAGAACACTGTGAGAATTACCTTGCTGTTATAGTTAGATCTTACATAATCGTTGGAATTAGTGAATGCCCATTAAACATATATGATGATAATTATAATGATAGTGATGATGCTGTTGCAATTCATAAAACCATTCTCATCGAAAGATCTGGCTTTTGTTTCTCAGTGTATCAATTTGATTCAAAATTTTAGAAGATTTCAAGTTAAGGAATTCATTAACATTATAGTTAAAATAATCACCTGTTTCCCAAAGATGCCTGTGGCTTAATCTTATAATCTGGAATATGCTACTTGTATTGCAAAATGTGAGTCCCTGAATGAGATAACTGCTATAAATCTGACTCTGAATATATAGGTTTTGTTCAAGCTTCAAGAAAACATGTTTTAAAAATACTGTCAGGAAACACTATTAGTGATAAATCAGATCAGGTTTGACAACTGTGGTGAAGATCAATAAATGTAAAAAAGACTTAAATTATGTGAAAATAGAAAGCAAAAGTTCAAAACAACATAAGAATTGCTGCCTTATCAAAGTTCTACTTAATGATCATGTTTTAGGGTCTTAACTATCCCTGTGGGGGATAAGTCTGCATGAAAAGTTGCTGAGTGAAACGGAAAATAGAGTTAAGAAAGGTGAATAATTTGCAGTGATATTTTAAGGTGATAACCCAGGTCGGAGTTGTATTGTGAAACAAACTCTGGACACTAAGAGACAAGGTGTCTAGTAACGAATATTTTCACTGCTCATGAGCTGTTTCATTTTTCCTCCTAAGGATGGACTGAATAAACAGGGCGACTCGCTCTTCCATTGCTGGCCAGCTCTGCTGTTTTCAGCATTTCTGTTCTGCTCTCTTATATTCCAAACAAGCAAGTGGACCAGCTCAAGTGGCCCACGGAGAGATCCATCACAAACAGTGAATACATTCTACTTGATGTTCCCAGTGCCCACATATACAGCATGATAAAATGCTGAATAATTCATCATAATCAATATTCCGTGTTTTTGGCTAAAGGCAATGTTACAAGACAGGTAACAAGGGCATTCATCAAAGAGCGCTTTTCAGAAATGAAATAGAAAGGTGGTTGTGGAATATATCTCAACAACTTTACTAACATTCCAGGAATGGTTAGAGACTGCTAAACACACCTAGAGTTTAATATATTAGCGATAGGTCAGCGTGTCTTGTGGACAACAAAAGCCAGAACTAGTTTAGGACCACTGTTTCCATAGAAACTCTAGGCTATTACAGTTGTCAGACTTATTTATGGCTCTGACTGGAAAATACCATGCTAGAAAGCAAGTGACATATAAATTGAGAGGCTCTGGAAAGAACACAAGCTTTAGGTCCTTGAACTAAAAGGGATATTCAGTCCTTTGTCAGCGTACATAGCCTATCTCTTTTATCTGTACTCCCTCTCAACCCTAGGTCCAAAGAGCAACAATAATTACTTTAAAGATAACAACATGGGGCATATTAACTATTGTTATTCTCTTATTATTGTGTTAAGAAATTTTTTTATATATTTTCCATAAAATAAAAATGTAAAAGAAAAAATTCAGTAATCAGGTGACCTTACATGTAATCATCATGTGACTGTGTTTCCTTTAACTGCAATTGTCGTTGCCTGATTGATAATGGATTTTGAGGCAGTTGTGGTGCTGCAAGCTTGGAATCACAGCACTGGGAAGCTAAGGCACGAGAACTGCAGGAATCAGAGGCCATCGTGGACTACATGGTGAGTGCAAGGCCAGCCTAAGGCCTGTTTCAAAAAATAAAACAAAACTAAGAACAACACAAAAAAGGACTTTGAAATGAGAGTAATTCTTTTTAACTATTTTTTCTGTTCTTCTTAGTACTGGAATTGAACACAGGGCATTTACTCTGAATTTTCTACAACCTTCTATTAAAAAAATAGGACAGGGTCTTGATAAATATCTGTTTCCCAAGTTGGAATTCAATTTGCAACTCTCCTGCCTCAGCTTCCCAGCATGCTAAGATTCTAGGCTGTTCCATCACACTTGCTTCCTGAAAACACCAAATTTTTATTAAAAGAGCAAATTTAAAATATTCTGCTTAAACAATATTCTGCCCATTCGATTAAAGTACTTCACAACAGCCTTTCTGGCCCGTTGCTGCCTGCTGTGATCTGATCTGTCTGCAAAGGCCTTCCTTTCAGCATACTTTGCAGTGCATGTGATCTGATCTAGCACATTTCAGCTCCTTATCCTGCCTTCTTCCTTCTCTGCATGAAGGCTTTTGTATACCTGCTGTCCTTGCCTGAAAAACCCTGCTTCCTAGACAATTCTCCACTTTTTCGGCATCATTTCCTTAAATTCTCCTTAGATCATAACTTGTAGTCAGTTCCTCAGAAAAACCATGAATTCTCTTCACCAAATGGTGAAGTGCTGGTCCTGCCTATATATATTACATGATGCTTTTCTAACAAAGTTAGCTCTGTTCTTTCTGTGTTTTCCATATATATTTTAGGACATTTAATTTATTGACAAATATTAGGGGATAGACTGCCTAGAATTTATTAGTATATACACGTTTTATGAGAAGAATTTCTTCTTTTGAAGAAGAAATTTAGGACTTTGAAATAAAAGAGTTATTCAATCTTTAAAAAATATTGACATATAAAATACTTTTAATGTATCTTAATAAATATATGCTAGCACTAACAAAATCAGTATAGAAATAATTATTTAGAGTCAGTAAAAAAAATCACACTGAGCATGAAAAGGCAACCTATTATTTCCACCAGCATTTTAAGTATATCTATGACAAATAATCAATCAAACCTTGAAGACACAGAATATAAATTCAATATTGCAAGCCTTTTCTCAGTGTTAAGAATTCTTAACCTGCTGTAGGAATTTAGACATTTAAATGACAACCTATTATGAGAAAGTAGTGGAGGAAACTGGCCCAGACATTTTGCTTTAAAACTTAAACCACATTTAATTAAGATTATTCTTTTAGTCCTTAAAGATAATGATTGACAATCCTTTAGTATGCCATTTCCTATGTAGATAATGAAGATGTGTTAGTGGATCTATACATTTGGATTACTTTCCACTTATTTACTAACATGTATCTTGTGCCCAATTATGCTTTGAATATAAATCTGTTAAAATCTCCATGACTATTAGAACTTTTTTTGGCTATCATTTTGCTTTTAGCTTATGTACCACCCCTGTAATGCAAATTAGGCTATCTGTTAATACCACTCAGTAGCCTATACTTTTTCCTTCCAAATTTGTCTGTTCTAAAAGGTCTAATGATACAAATAGCCATAAAAATAGGGTAATTGAGTTCAAGTGGAGACTTCCTGTGCTCATTTAGCAAGACTTTTTTAAGCTTCCAAATATCCTTAAACTGAGAATGTTTTATTAAAGGGGTTATTTCACTTTTAATGGCTGAAATATTTCTGGGCTCCCAGAGCATATTCAGTCTTTAAGAGCTCCTTGGAGAGGATGAATGACCTTTATCATCAAAGCACTAAATGAGAACACCATTGGCATAGCTGAATTATCATAAAGCAAATTTAGAAACCAGATTTCTAAAAGGGCATGGGATTGGCATAATGGAAAAGGCCAAGTATGAGTCCTTGTGGAATTTCCCCCATGTATTGAAGAGAATGCCGATGGACTGGTGTGAGACTAGGGTCCTTTTTATAGCAATTTACTACACATTGAGCCTGGGATTATGAATAAAGGATATCATTGCAGAGGTCCCATTCCAGTTGTATGGATAGGTTGTATGGCTTAAAGTTCCTACAGTGCGTCAAGAGTGATCGGTTCCATTCCAAATATTTCTTAAGCCTCCTCAGTGACCATGATTGTACAAGATAAAAACTTACCTCATTTCTATGTGACTGTCAAAAAGTAAGGTATAAAAACAATTTTGGTGATTCTTTTGTCAATTACCAAGGAGGGAAACTTCAAGTTAAAAGCACTGACATCACTACTGTGACACCTTAAATAGCAAGTAACTCACACAGCATTCTCTAACTTTACCATTTATAAAGTATTAACCTTTTGGAACTTACAAAAATGGTTGTGTTTTAATGTGTATCATTACAATTAGTTAAGTCAATTAAATATTAATTAAGTATAATGGCATGTTTAAAATAAGCTTTAAAAGAATGGAATGTTTAAGATTAAAATGGAAGCAATGTATTCAGGATTTATGAATGGCTACACTCACTTATAATAAAATTACACAAAATCAATGGAGATTCAAAGAAAATTAAAAGGAAAAATAAATTAAATTAGGAATAGGTAAAAGATATGATTTTCTTTAATTTTTTTGAAGGTGCTTATGTTACTACATACTTAATAATGCTTCCTCTGTGGATAATTGAAAGATTGATGATAACAACTATTCTAGTCCCTTTGAACTTAGTACTATTTAGGTCCATATTTTAATTGAGAAAAAAAATCATAGTATTCTATTTATTATATGGACAGATATGAATATAAGCACAAGTTAATAAAATGAGGAAGTGCATAAGATCGAAAGCACAGACTGACAAACTTTAAATTGTACTCCATATTTGTCTCGGCATGATCAGCCATTGAGTGGAATTTCACACTGTGTGGAGTAGCAATGTAATATACATTGTATGGGCTTCCTTAAGGCACATGTGCAAACTCACAGAAACTGTAGCATGCAAGGTTGAATTTCTTGCATTAATATATTTAGTTTTATATTGTAACACTTATGCTACAGAACAATGAAAGGAATTTTTCTTTCAACTACATTAAAAAGAATTATTATTTCTTTTTCTCTAATGCATAATAACAATTAACTCTCATTTTTGGCAGTTGGAAAGCTGAATTATTTTTTAATTTTTATGCCTCTCAGTTGTAAAATAGATTGGTTTTATAGGTATTTAAAGTTCTTAAAGTTTCTTAAAGTTCCTTTTGAAAAATACCTACTCATATTTTTGTGAATTGTATTGTTTGGACTTTTATTAGGACAAATGCATAATAATTACATTCACTACAGGGAATTACTGCATGTGCAAAAGACATTTCAGTTTCCTTGTTTCTTCACTGCTCCATCCCCGCTTTTATTTTTTCAAAATCAGCTTCATTTATGTATAAGATTTATGAAGTTATTTATCATGTATACAGATTGTAAAACGGAGTAATAGGCAAAAGAAATAAAACATGTAAAACAATTGTATTAACTCAAGATACCCTTTTCTATTCCTTGCCCACACTGGCTTACAATACCATTTTTTTCTTCTACCTGTCATATATAAATATATTTAGAATATATTTATATTCTAAATATGTCTTAACTTTAATTACCATGATTATACAACATAAAAGCTTAGACTATTTCCTATGTAACTACCAATTAGTAAATTACAAACACAAGTATGATTTTTTTGCCCAAATATCAAGAATGAAGACACTAAGTATTTTCCTACAAGAGTTAAAGGCACCAGACCACAGTGATAAATGCATATTTATGTTTATAACAGCAAAAACCATAAAAGGTAAATCTTGGAAACAGCCTATGCACCCATCAACAGATCAATGGAATAAAGCATAATTAGTATTTTTAATTGCGCCCTTCTTTTTTTAAGACTTATTAACTGTTTTCATTCATGCAAAATTGTTTGCTGTAAACACTGAAATATCTGATCCATATCTGACTATCAACATTGCTTGTAATATTAACTTTCAAGTAGATATGATTCATTATAGTGCATTAGTAAAATTAATCAGATTTTCATATAGAATTCATACATTTTTGTTTCTTCTTTGATACATGGTAAATCATAGTATTTTACACTGTTAGCCCCTTATGTATTTAAATATTATGTACTTTTGTTCAATGTCAATCAGTGTTAAGGGGAAAAAGACTATGTATAATTATTAGGAGTATTATTAAAACAGAACTACTGATGATAAACATGTGGGAGCACCTTAGAGAAACCATAAAGCTCAGCGCTGGGACACAGCACCAAGAAAGAAAATAAAATCTAGAAGAAAATGCAAAGAATTAAAAGTGGCTTCCTGAAGAAAATAGTCCAGGAACAAAGCCATCAAGGTACACTTGCAGAAACAGCCAGATATTTACTGATTGTATTCTCCGTACTCCTTTCCATTTCCAAAAGCAGATCACTATGGCTGAACTCAAACAGAGACAGTTCTGCTAATGAAGATCACGGCATTTCATTTCTTTGTTCAGAGAAATGGAATCTGAGGTTACAAAGAGCTTCAGCATAGTTATTCTCATCATTTTTTAGTTCATGACAGCAATCAGCAATGGATGTAAGTATCCTATCATCCTTAACTGTCTGTATCTTTGTGACATATTATTAAATGAAATCAATAAACTACAGAATATCCTTACATTATACTAGATTTTCTGTTCTCTGTTTTGAGAAAAGAAAAGATTTTCCTTTATCTTCTTAGTGTCTGGAGTCTAAGAATTAAACCAGCAAAGGTCAGATTAACAGACAACAGGTTTTGTTAATATTTTGAATTTTACATTGACTGAGCATTACAGAATGAGGTGAAAAACCAAAGATGGCTTGACTTGGGAGCTTGTATATTACTTTAACAAGGAGGATTGAGAAGGTAGGGGAGGGAAAGAGAGAGCAGAGGAGAGAAAAAGGGAAAAAGGAAAATGAAACTGATATTTAGAAACTGTAAGAAAAGCAAAAATATTACTTTCTTTCTTTCATATATTTTGTATGAATGCACCATTAACAAATGCCACTGGTGATACATGGAGGTGTAGAAGTTTGTCTTGTGGTTTGTGTCATGCCAGCTGCTGCAAAATGCAAAGAGTTAGCTGGAGAAAAAGTTAATGGCCATGTAAGGCGGAACACAAAAGATCAAGAGCAGTATTTATGACTCGTCCATTATGTTTAAAAGTTTTTGATATTAAAATGTTCCTTTTATTTTGGCATATTCGCATTTTAATCACTAATTTTTCAATGAGTGCATGGATATCTGATTCAAATTTCAAAGTATCTTATAAAACAACATATGAATGAAATTTTGGTGCCATTATTTTAGATATGTGTGCATCACATAAGACAATATTTTGACATAAATTTGAGTGACTAATCGTGTCAGGCATTTATTGTTATGCAACAAACTTTGTCAGACCTTGAAAAGTGTCATTTCCTTCATTCACGCTTGGTTTTGCTGAGTGTTAACTGACACAGCTGGGCTTAAATAGGACCAAACCTCCTTGGTTAATCCTGTCTTCTAGCAACCAGACGATCACCAAATTTGTTCTAATCGACACAATTGCATAGTGATGAGGAAACAAACCTCTCAGTTAATGAAAAGATATGCAAAGCCACATGGCAAAGTGTATAAAGCACAGCTAAGGGTGAAGTATCGGGGCTAATATGATCTATCATTCTGATAATTTAGGATCAGTAGCCTATGTATGCAATCTTTAAAATTTAGTTTTTCCATCCCATTTTTGGGGGGAGGGTGAAACTTACTGCTATTACAAAATTACAATGATACCTATAGATACATACCAGTTATATACTCTATAATACATGCTGTATATATCATCAAACATTATGATATTTTGTATTTGTATCAGTCATCTTTCCATTGCTAGAGCAAAATACAGGACATCCACAAACAATTTAGAGGAGGATGAGATTATCTTCATTCACAGTTGGAGAGATCTCTCTCAGCTGACTGGCTCAAAGGCAGTCCCATCACAGTGGAAGGACTTGGCTGAAAAAAGTTGCTCAACTATTGGCATCTGGAATGCAGAAGGACCAGACATAGTCCCCAAGAGCATTTCCCAGTGACTCACAGAGACATTTTTAGAAGGGTGCCTTACTGCTCTTCTAGCTATTTCTCAAACTAATCAAGTTGGCAATCAATATTAACCATTACAATATTCCATCCATATGATCTAAAGGTTTTTAATATGTATTTGTTTCCTCTAGATAAAGAACTTAGGTTTAATTTTACATTAAACTGTAGCTGCATTTTTTTTGGATTATCTCTTAAACACAGTCTTAGATTTTAAATCTTTAATAGTTGTGAAGTAATTCAGATACACTTGCAGTTTTTAATGCTGTGCAGGTAATTACGATGGTTATCAAGTTAGTTAGGGTAAAAATTAATACTCACGTGCAACTTTATCCTCAACTTTAGATGAGATAATTTTAGACTATTTTCCCATGCAGATGCAACTTATTTTGTAAAGTAGCATTCAAAACAAATATGTCTACAATCTGACCTTAAATTTGATACTCCATGACCTATATTTTTTTATTTAAAGAGAAAAACAAAACAAAACAAAACAAACAGTAAAAAGCTACAAGTAATACAGAATTTCAAGACAAAAATATACAGTAAGAATTCACTAGTTAATAGATTACATATTGTCATCTCAGACAATGTAGTTAATAGATTAGATATTGTCATCTCATATTGTCCAGGTTACAAAATTAAAGTATACAAAGTGAACATTAATACAGTGAGATTGCAGACAGTTCTGTTCAATGATCCAACAAAAACTGAGTAATATGGTTTTCTATCCTACACACTTAAATATACTTGCAGTTATATCCTTTAGATTACTTTCTTTCCTCTCTTTTTTACGCGAACAATCACACATTTTTGTTTCCACTGCTCCCACAGTTCTTATAACTTTTTCTTTGAGGAGGAAAAGAAAAAAATACAAAACAAAAAACAAAACAGAACAAAGAAAAACCCAATGTGATAAAGCAAAACAGAGTCAGAACAAGAGGATGGACATAGTTTATAATGCAAAAAGAGATTACTAGGTGATCAACAATGGTTACCATTATGCCTTTTGTTATCCTAAAAACAGTTGCCTATATCAGCTGGTATAAAAGAATTGAACAGAACAGTACAGAACAAGACCAACAGAACCCACTTTGGAGACTTTACAAGACTTCCAAAGAAGATAATAGTCAAACCATAATGGGCATCATAAAATATCTGGTTGCCTTCAAAGTGGTTGCCTATACCCATGATCTATATTTTCATGCGTGAAGACTGCTCACAGGACTTGTTCCCTGCCAGCATATACAAAGATATTTCAAATCCGTGAGTGTGTTAGCTTTATAACATGAAACAATCTGAATTTACCAAACTTTAGATGCCATCTATTTAAGCTTCAAGCATCAGACATTGGTATCATTAGGTGTTGACTGCAAGTGTCTGTAGTTCTTAAGCTATATCAGTAGAGATGCTGCATATATCATATCTTCATTTAAAATAGTCTTTATGACAATTCACAACAGTCTGACTTTCACCCATAAAACCAAATTTCTAATTTGCATTACCCTAATTAATGAAATATCTGAGTTCATCAGAGTTCATAATGAAGAGGCGTTTCTTTAAGAATCGGCCACCTAGTATGGAATCACTAAAAATTACAGTTTTGCACTCTATAGCAATATAAATTCTAGTCACCAATAAATGGCATCACTTTACTCAATGTAATCACTTTACTACAGTATTGGTTATAAGCAATGGAAACTGTTGCATATACTAAAAAATCCATCAGTAGTTAAGTGTATTTCTCAACATATTTTTTTCATTTTTTGGATTATTTTATTTTTTAATTATATATTGCCTAATATTTCATGTCCTGAAATGAGATGCAAACAGTTCTTCTATAGTATCACATATTTCTAAGCTTCAATGCAGTATTTCAAATCACACAATAAAACATGGGACATATGTAAATAGTCAAACTTTCAAAAGGACCTGTTGACTGATTTTCATTTTTATTCTACCTGCAGATCTTGAAAATATTTATTTTAGGGGCTGGAGATTTAATTAGGCGGCATAAGCACTTGTCTTGCAAGCAGGCGGTCATGAGTTGGATCCCTGGTACCGATAAAAAAAAAAAAAAAAAAAAAGAAAATATTTATTTTGTATGTGTCTGAATATTTATTTTTTATTATTTCCTTACACAAGTTGCTATTTTGACATACTTGCAATGAAAATGACTTTTTATTCTAAAATATAAACCTACAGAGCCATTTATCTTAATTTAGATACCCCACTTTTATTTTATTTTGTCTTGGTTCATGCATTGAGGCTTCCTCACTTCAGTTCATAAACATATATATATATAATTTTATTAGCTAAGAAGTGCTTCTTATATTAAAAATATGCTTTGCACAATTTAAAATATTTATCTATATGCTTTTATGTATTTTCAAATATTTAAATCTAAGTTCAAAATGCTTATCTTCTAAATATTAAACATGTACAAATTTTCACCCTTGTACCTACACTTTCTAGTTCAAATAGTACCAACTTGCTTCTGTGTGGGATGGATGAGTGCAGGGTCTTATACTATAGTCTGTAAGGACTATAGGCAGTTATATTCTACAGCACAGTTGGTGAATCTTTTAGAAATGAGTGCCCAAACTGCAACAAAATCCACATTTTCATTGCAAAGCCCCAACACTGAAATTAAATCTGCAAGTTGATGCTTCAGTGTTAGAAAAAATAACTCATATGTCTATATCTTTGTCTTAAAAGGAAGCAACACCTATGCCATAGGTTCACCACCTCCAGTCTACTGTGTAATGCAAATTAGCTCAGAGGGCAGATTTTAGGTACACTTATCAGAAATGGAGGGAGAGATAGAGATAAAATAAAACTGGAGTGAAGACTTAATTTCTTGTAATAATCATTTCCCTATATAAAGATCAAAATATCTTGTTGTAGGACTGAGGATAATAATCAAGTAAAAGTTTTCAAAAAATATCATGTTGTATTCATAAATTATATAAAATAATAAATAATCAATTACATTGAAAATCATAAAACAAATGAGATCATATATCATATATATGTATATTAATGATATATGATCTCATTTGTTTTATGATTATATATGTATATTAATAATTTATATATGTATATTAATAGGAATTTATCAATCAGGAAGTCTTGTATATTTAAATATTATTTTGTCTGGAGAGAGAAATGATAGGTTTCCTCTTTCTACTTTGGTGTAGTTTCACTAAATTTGCTGATAGGCATGCATTGTATATGTATTTTGATTAAAAAAAGTATTTAAATACCTTCTAGGGAATATAAGTAATAAAAAATTGAAATTCAAGTGTTACATATAATTATGCACTTATAAGCAATGATGAAAATAGTGAATTCAGGATGTGTAAATAATTTTAAAATCAAAACACATTTAGAAAAGAAAAATTTTGTTAAAAATAAATAAATTAACATTGTGTACTTAAATTTTTTTCACTCTGGTGATAGCCTGTATATCAAGTAATTGGTTCTGTCAGTGACCTATGCAGAAATGCTATCTACATTCATTTCTAAGTAGATAAGTCACTATATTCTCTGTGCACATATTTCATACATTTTCTTATATGTGTGGATAATATTAATATTTATTTATACTGTATATAAAATATTTGGTGCATATACATACCTATTCATGCACATACTTTTATACGTGTTCACATCCTTGCTAAATAATCATTTTAGCTCAGAGAAATCAAAAGACAACTCTGGGACCAATATACTTTAACATTACATATTCATTGACTAAAGGACATATATGGTTTCCCAATGGATATGCAGAAATAACCATTCTATTTCATTCTCTGACATCACCAACTATGATGGTGACTATTACCTGAGATTTTTCATTTTCCTTCAAAATGACCCAAGTTTATCATTTATAGAAGAATAGAACTCCATTGTGTATAAACATCAACATCTTAACCCATGTATGTGTTTATAGACATGTAGTGTACTTCTAAGATTTAACTATTACGAACTGAGTTGATATAAATATGGCTATGCATTTACCCCTGTAATATGATGTATAACTGTTTGGGAAGATACCTAGAAGGGGAATAGCTGCTCTAATGGAATTTCAGTTATACCAACTGCCTATTCTAACAAATGACCTCAAATAAACACAATTATCACTTTATAGACTGTTTAAATCTGACTTGAAAGGGACTCTTGGATTTTATAAGTGCCTTTTACATGGTAAATGCTACATATTGATATGCATTTTGCATATCGATATGCTACATATCGATATGCAAATTAATGTTTTGCTTGTAGTGTTGCTTTACAGCAAACATAAGCAGCCTCTTTTGCTTAAAATAAATACTTCAGTATTTATTTGAAAGTACTTTCAGGCATATTCATTTAAAATTTGACTATTTTACTTACAATAATTTGTTGTCTACTTGAATATGGATTTATCATTTACCACTTATATTCTGCATTAAAAATTGCAAAGGTAAACTGAATTTGTTAGTTTATTTTCACAAAGTAAGTAAATCATGTTAAAAAGACATTAAATGATGTTACTGTATTAAGAAAGCAACAACACTATATCTCTCTGGTGACATAGAACTTCTTGTACAGAGGCAGAGGCAGAGGAAGATGAAAGTGAAGCTAGATTAAGAGGCCACAGAGCTCCAAAGATGTTTCATAATGCTGGGGTTCAGAGCAACATCAAAGCATGTTTTTAACGATACACTGATGCTTTCATTATGAACGGATGGTTCTATTAAAATATAATGAATCCAAGTTAATGCTCACAACTGAAAACCTTTATGCCTCATTTTTGTGTTTTATTTATTTGATATTGATAGCCATATTCTGATTAAGAAAATTTGTTTTTCCATAAATATAAACAAAGTTGGGCATAAGTGGAACGCACAAGATCTTTTCTTGACCTGCAAAGGCAATCTTTCTTGCATCCTAACAAGAAAACCCATGTAAGAATGACCTTTACTGTATGAATGTTCACTTTATATGCTTTAATTTAGTGATATGGACAACTGTTTCTGGGAAGATAATATGTAACCTATTAACTGGTGATTTCGTATTATATATATATATATATATATATATATATATATTAGAAATACTGTATAATTTGTACCCTTTTACTGCATTGTTTTTTTTATGTCCTTTCTTTGTTTCTTTTTTTTTTTTTTTTCTTCTCTCTTAAAAAAAAAAAAAAAAAAAGAATACCTGGAAGGGTCTGCTTTGCTATAGGGGGTTATCGGGAGATTATTAATGGGCTCCTGTATTTAAATTCATTGAGAGCAGAGCTAAATTTAGACTAGTACATTAAAGAGTATGCTTTTATATCAAGGCACTCTGAGATTCTTTTTGCTACTGTTCTATTTGCTACTGTTCATGGGAGATTTGTTTTGTGATGAGTTGTGATATATTTAAACATTTGAATTAAAACGGCGAAAATTTAAAAAAAAAAGAATTACCTTTACTTGAAGATGATGTCAAGGTCCAGAAATGTGTATAAAAACTGTTTCTGTTTAAAATCATAGAAAGTTAATAGTCAGTATTTTTATTTCACCCATTTGTTAAATTTGCAGCAGGAATGTTAGCTGCAAAGGCGACAAAATGAGTTTAAAATACATTAAAAATAGCTAAGTTTAATTTTCAATTTTGCTTCTTACATGATCATGCGAAAAATATAATTTGCAAATTTGCCTCTACTTGGGGTATACCCACTCTGGTCACACAGGTAGATGAATGTACAAAAATGAGGACAAAAATCGTAAAGGAACTCAGAAATTACATACATGTTAAAAATTTGCAGATATTAGGCAAGTTCATATTGGAGAAGGGATCCAAAAGTAGTGTGACAAGTTAGATTTTCATTCTGTATCCATACATTAAGATATTTTGTTCATTCTGTTGACCACTTATATTAGCATTTAAGTTTGTTAATGTCACCCCCAGTAGTTGATTATTTATTTCCAAGACAAATAAGTTTCACTGCTATGTATCATGTTTACAAACAAACCTATAAAAGTACACATTTTATGGCTATGATTTTTGATATTGCTATGATAAATGAATGAATGCAACTTTTAGACATGGTTTTAGACAATGGTTTGGGGGTTTTTATGTTAGTGTGCTTTGTTTTGTTTCTTCATTAGAACATTGCAAATAATGAATAGATTTTAAAAACACCCATGGAGGGAATGATTATAATGACAAATACATGAATGACATATTATTTGTATTTCATACACGAAAGTAATTACTAAATTTGTGATAGGGAAGATGCATAAGGAATTCAAACAGATTCACAGTAGTCAGACAAATGTAATTTCATACCACTCACAAATTTTAAAAATCGTCGTCATCCTATCCAAACAACTTGTAGTAACCATGTTAAGTAACAAATGATTCATCAAATTTTCCTGCAACAGATTCTTCAGGGTGCTTAAATTCACATCTACCTAATGGTTCTTAAGAATGTAAGGTCTTTTTTTCCTATAGTCACCGCAACAACCTACATGTGGTCAACACTAGACATTGGTGCATATTCATAATAGCTCAACCTCTATGGCTCACTTTTTAAAATTATACTGGATTAAAGTAAAAAATTGAACATTGCCAGAGTACTTGTCCTTACATGTAATTTTACCTGTTTTATTTTAACAACAACAAGACGAAGTTTACAAACTTTTTTTTTTAAAAAAACTAAGACTGTAAGTAATATCTAAGTGAGGCCCACAGGTACTGTGGACATGAAGTTTTATGAATTATCTGATTTCAGCGACAGAATTTGTGCTTCAGCTTTACTTCTGTGTACTGAATCCATATCTGTTGTTCTCTGCCAAGATCTCCATTTGTAGCTTATCACAGCGCCCACTGGTTCTTTTCTCAAGTGGCTTTGTCTTTTGAATATTTTCTTCCCTCCTTTTAACCTTGAAATATTAAACTTGTATCACATCAGTCAGTATAAAATGCTTTTGCAAAATAATATAAAAAGTTCATTTTGTGAGGTTCTGTTTAGGTAACTCAGGTTTTTTTTTTTTTTTAATATACATAACATTTTAATGTGGAGTACTGATTGTCGCCAGGCCATTTAATTCACTTGTCTTTATGTACAAATATCTAAATAACTGACTTCAAACTTTACTATCACTTAGATTATCTACATTTTCTTTTAATATGCATTTTGTTTACATTAATTTGTTTCCTTGGTTGATGCAAATAGTAACACTGTACAATATAATGAAAAGTAAAACTCATAACTGAATTCTTCAAGTGAAAAATATATGATCATTTTATTTTAAAAATAAAATCCTTTACACATTAACACAGAGGAAGGGCACGTTCTCGTGGCTTTGTATTAAAAATATCTGATTTTTATTTGAGACATATCAATTACACAGTGTTAGATCATTTAAAAGACCTCAAAAGTTTCAAAGCCTCAGTAAAGTTACAGGATATGGTGAATTCAGAGGGAGAAAAAGTGGAAACAAGCATCCAGATTCCCAATATTTCAGCCACAGGGCATCTTTTCAGTTGTCAAATATGAACTTTGTTTTTGAATTATAGGTCATAAAGTTTCATGTTATGTATCTTTAGGTCTAGGAACCAAAGCTCAAAATCATTCAGGTATCTTTTATTTCCTATTAGTCTCTAACTAAAACCTAGCATTAGTTTGTTGAGTTAGATGCAATGTATTTTAAATATGAAATGTAGACATGCTAGTAAAGAGGTTGTTCAAAAGACATTCTGAGAGGACAGCGTAGTTGAAATTGCTCGCTTTGATCTTTCATTCTAATATGGACCAGTGGTATGAACTATAATTATGAGACTGTCAGAAATCAGCATGGAAGTGCCACCTGTTTTTAGCTAAAACTAATTTGTGGGATCTTGTATGTTGAGTATAAATATACATTCAGTATATATTACTACCACAAAATAATATTTAAAGATATATTTTAGTAACTTATGGAAATCGTCCTCTCTGGCATAGTTAAAATTAAGGAAAACAATTCTTTTTTTAAAAAGTGATCAAATGGAAAAAGGGTTAAACCATCAGTTTCTGCTTTTAATCTGCAGAACTGTACTAACTTTGGTGTCATTTCCTATAATGTTACTTTATTCCTAAGCTATAAACACAGTGCATTTAAGGACAGCAATAAATGTAAAGGAACAAATGTTCTTTACTGAATTGGATACAGCGTTTCCGCTTCTGTTATGCTGAGAAGATCAAAGGGTATCTGAAATTTTTCCACGAAATTATAATAAGCATTCAAAACTGTGAAGGAGAAACTTTTATAAAAACCAGCAAACTTTCAGAGCACCTGAAAGAACAAAGCAACAAAAAGCACATTGGATTGCATAATACCCACCAAAGTTGTGCTATTTCCCAAGTGAATATCTTCCACAACACTCACTTTCCTGATCTATCTATCTATCTATCTATCTATCTATTCATTCATTCATTCATTCATTCATTCATTCATTCATTTTTGCCCCACTAAGGCTCATGTCAGTCTGTATCTGCCTCGGAACTAAAGTACCAGGCTCTATGATTTGTGGGCAGAAGGATGATAAATATATACATAAACCAACCAATATTCTTACACATATAAATATTCTACTTTTCCAAAATGCACAGAGATTAACTCATTCTTTTACCATGTTCCCAAGACGGTCGTCTTCCCCTGCTTACACAGCCATGTGACTTCTTTCTGTTCATTTCAATACCCTTCGATAGGAATGTGATCTATGGATGATATGTTTAAAGGGACGATGAAAAATTCATATCCAAAGTGTATTTAGCTATAAATTGTTTCCTAAATACTAATACTCATAATTTATTCTCATAGATAAACTGTTTTATTGACCCACAAAAATTCTTCGTTATGTACGATTGCTGGTAATGTTATCTTAAAAGCAAAGTGATCTCAAGATAATATAAACAGAATTCTTTGGGTATATATTCACTGTTTTAAAATTGAACTCAATAAGATAAAATTAACAGGCCTTAATATGTGCTAAAACCAATAAAATCTTCTACTGTAATATTTCACTATCCTCTTGAGATCTCTTTCCATTTCCACACAAATACATCCATTAGGATAGACACAGACAATGTGAGTTGAGAATAGAAGATTAAAACATGATCATTTCCTTTTGTTTCCCACTAATGATTCTTGGAGGACCCAAATGATACTTTGATTACTCTGTGTACTGACTGCAGAACTCATACCTAAGTCTCATAAAGTCTTTTTTTTTTTTTTTTTTTTGGTCTTTTTTCATTTTTATCAGTACCAGGGATCGAACTCACGACTGCCTGCTTGCAAGGCAGGCACTTATGCCGCTGAGCTAAATCCCCAGCCCTAAGTCATAAAGTCTTTCTGAAAGGATTTTAGTTTATTTGGCTCACTTCCTTAAGTGCAATATTTATATGCCCTGTTTCTTCCCCCACTGAGACAGGCCAACAATACATAATCTCTAAGCAACAACTACAGGGAAGATACATTTAAAGTTCTAGAACAGGAAGGTGTAACATGTACTATGGTGTAAGTTTCTCAAATTCATGCTAATATAAGTGTTGCATAGTGCCTAATTCCAAATAACAGAGAAATGCCTGTTAAGAAAGATGAAAAAATTCTACCTAATAAATTTGAAGATTCATTCAATATGATGTTTTAGTTTAAGCTCACAAGCTTTCGTTTTTTTTTTCCTCTACAATCATTTAACTTTTATACTGGATACTACAAAATCAAGACATACCTGCTATTGTAACAATAAATTCGGGGCACCAGAGAAAACATACACAGTGAAAACCCAATTTGTATAAAAGCATACCTTGAACTCTGAAATTTACATACAATGCTAAATGCCTAGCCGTCCCTTTGATTCTTCTAGAAATATTTTATTCATGCCTAATTTCCATCTTCAGCTTCATCGTGAAACAAAATAGATGTGATGAAAACAAATATAACATTTTAAGGAGGAAAATGAAAGCAATTCAATCTATGTGATTTCATTAAGCAAACAATAATAACAGAAATAAAGTATGAGAATTGTATGGATATTGGGGACCATGATTAATGTCTGGCATTTGAAAATTTCCAAATGAGACTGCATATATTTTAATATCTAAGTTTTTTGCTTGAATTTCAATTTCAACCTGAATATTTCCTAAATCCTAGATTTCTTTAGGAATGCTCACTCTTTGTTCCATGCAATTCAATTGCATACTCACTTTTCTTCTTCCTGTGAACCTACTGTCCAGCTTGGAGAAGGTTTCATCCAGTGGAATGCAGGGGCATCAGGTGTTTACAGCTCTGATTTCCTAGCCTGTAATACAATCTAGTACAGCTTTTACCCCCAGGAGTGCTCCAGAATGCTAAATAGTTAAATCTCCATATCCAGATCATAGATGTCCAAAATAAATTGTTCTCTTCTTAGAGCTTTTCAGATTCTAAAGAACAGGCCTTGGATGACACGGGCTAGATTACATTTTTAATTTTGGGGAGAAAATCATACAAAGAAGAATATCTCTGTAAAATGATTAAATTGTGTAGAACATTAACCTTTCATTAACAAAAATTACTACAATAACAAATTTTTAAATATTTCAGGCTATTTATGGAACACTTAAATTCTCTTTGAAGAATATAGAATAAAGGATGTCAGGTGAAAAGTAAAATAGTGTACCAAATATTTTAAATGTCTTAGCTGAGTTACTTTCAAAGAGACAAGTTTGGTTGGTTGAAATGCCTCAAAAATCTAAATGTTCATCAGATGCGTCCTGATGAACGCATCATATGATGGTTCTGAAAACCAATCATAAAAGCCAGGTAAGGATGACTTTTTATGATGACGATGGTAATATATTCCTGCCATAATTCTGTGCTCTTTAACTTAAGATATGGCTGAGCAGCACAAATGTCTACTTGGCAAATGCAAGGTCATGAGTTTGATTCCCAGTACAAAAACAAAAACAGGAACAAACAAACAAACAAACATAAAAGAAACTTTTAATATCAGTGGAAGTAATTTCAGAAGTTAAAGCAACTATTCTTGTACCTTATACACATTTCCAGATATGAAAGTCATTGTTTTAAAGAAATGTGACTTTAGTGAGAATAATAATCCATTTGCATGAAATCTCTATTTTCTATTTTGTTGTGATTGTGCATCATTGCATGAACAATCAGATGAATATAGTCACCTTCATATTTGTACTCTTACAAAATAATCAAATTTTACTGTAGTGTTGAAAGATCAAAAATCATCATCCTACTCACTTATTTTTTCCTTAACTTACCATGAAACTGCTTTTCTTCTTTCCAAAACACTAATATTATAGCAAGACTATACATTAATATCAAAAGATAAATACAAATCAGTTTAATTTTGTGTTAATGTGTGTTTATTATGATCTACTAAGTTATTTTTATTGGTATCTAGGAATGATTATAAAAAAGATTTAATAAACATGAATATGATTATAATACTATTATTTGTAGTTCATAAGTATTATGAAAGAATCAAAAACAAAATAGCTATATGTTAGAAATTTATTTTGGAGATCAACAATGCAACATTTATACACATTAAGTGAGATAAAATACAAAGCCACTTACAAATATTAATGAAGATACAGACTGAAACAAAGAAAAAAGAAATACTAGAGAAAGGAAGCCTTATTGGCTGGTAAAATAACCAGCAAATGGTTTGAGAATGATTCTTTTTGAAGAGGTAACAGGATTCACAAAGATAAACAGTATTTATTTATTTATTTATTTATTTATTTATTTATTAGTACCAGGGTTCGAACTCTCAGGCTTGAGGTTACCAGGCAAGTGCTTGAGCCACTGAGCTAAATCCTTGGCCCGTTAACAGCATTTACGGGTATTATTTCCTATACATTATTTACTTTCCATTCATCGGAATTTCCATGGTTTCCAAGAAGTTTATTATGAAATTCTAATTGTATCTTTATTGCAGAAAGATTACAAAACTATGCTTTTGTTTGAGACTTCACAAAACTTATCAAAATCTGAAATTTATTATTAGATAAGGATCTAAGATCCTAAGAAATAACATTATAAACAATTCCTGAACCTTATGTTCTATTTGGGATCAGTTCACAAATGGCAAGATAAAAAGCACTGGATATATTATAGGTAATAATCATCTGTATATGATGATTATGAAATCAATGATAATATGATGATAGTCATAATATGAAATCAATGATAATATTATGATAGTCATCATATCAGGTATATGATGATATGAAATCAATGATAGATAAAAAGCACAATATATATTACAGATAGTAAGAGTTATAGAAAACATAATGCAAAAAAGGACATGTATGGAATAGCAGGTATATAGGAGGGGTCAGTTTTAAAATACTGATATGTGAAGCCTCATTTTAAAGCTGTGTTTTTTGCACACATAAAAAACAGAGGAAAAACCTAGTGACTAAAATTACTTACTGAAGAGATACCCAGAATAAGGATGGTGGTCCCCAGACTAAGAATATGCAAAGCCAAGTATGCTGGAATAATAGCAGAGAAGATAGCATTGTTAATCCATGAACTGAATGAGAAGCCATGGAAGAAGATAAGACACAGGATGTCAATTGGGAACTGATTAATAACAGAAATTAAATATTCTTATCAAAGCATATTGCTGACATCTGTCTTGATTAGTTTTTTTCTTATTGCTGAGACAAAATACATGACACCCAAAATGAAGGAAGGGAAGGTTTATCTAGTTTTCAGTCTGTGAAGATTTCAGTCTATGCTCAGCTGTCTCTAAGGCAAGGTGGTGTGACTGAAGGGTTATCAACGATGGGGACTGCAGAAAATAAAAGCCACAAGAGCAAAAGAACAGGAGGAGCAAACGTCTTTCCCTCCTTTATACTGTATGCAGGCTATCTGTCCCAGGGCATGTGCAGCACTCACTCTGCCAAACCTAGCACTAGACTGTGAATCAACATAAACTCTAGATTCAGTTGCCTTTGAAAGTCCTTGGTGGCCTGATGAGGATTTAGGCAGTCATTGAGACACAGACCGTAATAATATCCTTACAGCCAAGGATTTGAGAAAGCTTGTGATAGCCTCCATAATTGCATGGGCCAGCCTCTCTTATAAGTCCCTTCCCATATATCTGTAGATACAAATTCTATTGGTTCAGTCTCTGGAGAGCCCTGGTTAATATATTCCATAAAATTCTACCTTGATTTTACTGTTATCTAATTTTCAGAGTATAATGGATGGGTCACTAGTTCCAAGAAATATTAGGAAAGTAAATTCATGCAGTCCATATTTATTTTACTTTCAAAGTAGTTTTATTGGTACCATTCTTATAAAATGATGCAATTAGTAAAGCTACTTATGAATTTCTTTTCTTAGCTAAGATGGCAGAAATGAAAACACATTATAAAATAAGGGGTTGACTGACAACATTTCTGCATGCAAAGCAACTGCCCAACCACAGCAAGTTCTGGCCACTCTTTATCAGACATTGCAGACCAGCTAGAAACTCAGATTCTCCCTGTGTAAGATTCATCCTCCTGGAAATAACAAAGGAACGAACGCTTTAATGAAATTTACATACCATTCTTATCATTGACATTAGAATAAATATTTTTATTCTGCAAAATAAGATTTATTTCAGAACCCTGAATGTCTGCTAAAATGACTTACAATAATTGGCTGGCTTTTCTCCTTCACTAAATCTACAGACTTAACTTTTATGAAGGATCTGAAAATACTTATTAAACAGACATTGAGGAGGCAATGTAGAACCTGCTAATTAGTAACAAATGCATTATTTATGGATGGCTAAAATATTATTTAAGTAAATCTTAAATTAACAATGTGGTGAAATTAAATTTTAATTGGACATGGTCTCATTTTTTGGAGATTCAGTGGAGTTTATGTTACGCTTTTCAAACAGAGGGATACAGAAAGAGCAGCCATACCAAAGACTTTTTTTCACTTAAGGATGTTTTTCTTATTACCTCTTATGTTACGTACATAAAAATGTTATATATGTGTGCATATATGTGTGCTTAAGATTGTGTGTATGTGCATATGTGCACCTTGAGTTCCCCAGAAAATATGGTATTTAAAGTTGTATTAGGTAGATCGTTTTTGAGGTGATTGCCTCTCAGGTGTCAAAAAAATAAAAACATTTTCTAAGTGTATTTAATAGTTTGCTATAATATCATAGATATATACATATTCAGCAAGTTTTCTTCGATTTTCCCTCACCCAGTTGTGATTTTTCAAAAACAGTTTATCCTGCAAATTAAAAGCAATGATGAGTATGCAAATTAATTTGGGTGTTTGAAAAGGAAAGGATAGTAAAATCTAATCAAGCAGGGACAAATTAAAGAGAAAAACAGAAAAATAAACAAAGATGACCAATGGGTCCAGTAATGACTAGGAAGATTACATATATGCAATTATAATTAGTAATTATAATTATACAATTATGAGAACACAGAAATGGGGAACAATTACATGAAGTGCACAAATGCTTTCGTTTTTCTTTCTTTCTTTAGTGTATGTGTATGAATGTATGCATTTAAAAATATGAGTAGCATTTTAAGTTGAAATACATCATTAAAGAACTGACTCAAAAGATCTAAGGGTTTACATTACATTACCTATATATGTAATGAGATTTTTAGATAATAAAATATTTTTCTATTTTTGAGAGTAGGTCTCAGCATTCATGGCAGCTCAGTATTTATTGCAGAACTCACAGCAATTCTCCTGCCTCAGTATTCAGAGTTCTGGGAATACAGGCATGGACTACTATAACCAACCATAACATCTTTTTAATGAGAACAAAAAATATAATTTCAATCATTTGTTAAATCTCAATACTTAATTTTTATAAAACTTTAATATAGTCTTTATTATATTTCCATGAAATCAGTAATCTCCAACTATATATAGGAAATATACCATTGTGTTTTTCACATACATATATACTACATATGAATAATATCTAGACCACTTTTGTTTCTGTGCTCAACAATTTAAATTATTGAATTAATGTGTCATTTTTGCACAACTTTTATTTTGTGTAAAAAATGTTTCTCTGTGTGTGTGTGCGTGCACACGCGTGTATGTACCATGGGAGTGGTTGGATTCTTAAAGCCTCAAACTGCAGGACTAGACGAGGCTTTGCTCAGAGTACAGTTGTTCTGTTCGCAGTCCTCTAAGCTGAAGGCTAAAGATCCTGTCTCTCTCATGTTGATGAAAATTGACCCTCCTCAGTATTTATTTCCATCTTGGCAAGACGGAGGTTTTGATATGTGTAATCAGTGACTTCTAGTCTCAAAATTTTAGTATGCAATGTACATTTTCTATCATAGGACATGACAAATATGATTCTACATATATTGTCTCATAGCACATAAATGCTGTAATTTACAATAATGTAGTAGAATCCACAAATGTGAAATTTTTAACAAGTGTAGTTAAGTTTATATTTTCCAAATCTTTTTGTGACAAAAATTAAAACTAGTCTATAATCAGGGACCTAAAATTCCAGTAACTTTTTCCTTATATACACTTTTTATTTTATTCAAAGAAATGTTTTGAGACTGTTTCTGTGCCTCTCTTTTTTTTTCCTTTTCATGGAGAGGGAATTTACTCAATTCAGAATTTTGCCTGAGGGTAAACTTGACTTGTTACTGTATCTTTCCACTGGGCATAATTGCTTCTACATGAATTCATCTAAAGAAACATTAATATTTTAAGGAAAAATCCCTTGAGATTATGAAAACTCCAATTACATGGAAAATAGGTAAATATGTAAATTTTCAGTCTAACAGTCCAACAACTTTTGACATGATTATCTTTTTTTACTTTGGGCAAATATATTGTGGACAAGGTGGCTAGTGAACAATAAAAATTCATTTCTAAGTTTTGGAATCGAGTATTATCACGGTTAAAGTTTGGTTAGAATTATTTTCTGGACCGCAGAATACTAACTTTTCATTGTATTCTCAAATAGATGAGGACAGAGTAAAGAAACACACTCTCATGACTCTTGGAACATTTCTAATCTTATTCATGAGGGTTCAATCTTTATTACCTCAATGAATTCCCAAAGCCCTGTCTACTGATAGGATCACCATGAAGGATAGAGGTTCAATGCATAAATTTTGTGAAATGAGAAAAAAATTCAGCCTGTAAAATTTTCTGTGTCCATAAAGCTTAAAGATATGCAAATCCTTCAATGTCCTGCAGTATGAATCTTTAAACAGGCAAATAAATTATGTTGCAGTCAAAACTTCTCATTTGTAAAACAAAAAACAGAGATACACTTGCATGATAATTAGCAATTCACCAAGTCTGTGTAAACAGTATAAACTCTGACAGAATATGTGAAATTTATATTTGTCTATATTTATTTAATAATGCAAGTTCTATGAGCCTGGTCAAATTAAGCATAAACTGCTCTGATTACTGGCCTTTGTGATTCTGGTCTGGTTACTTGTACACGGAACTAGGGCGTTGACGATTCTAGTCTTAATGGTTTTTTCCTTATACTATCAAAGACTCACAGTGTTACACAATCAGACACTAAATTATCAATTTTGGTTATTCCTTTTACCAATATGCATCATTGTCAAAAGGGACAATAATACAGGCAATCATAATAATAACCTGGTGCCTAAAAAAACAAATAATCACAACTCACTCAACATATTTTCTGGGATTCTGTTCTGGAACACATCTTATTTTTATGTGCATAAATAGGGAGAAAATATTTCCTATGATTCTTGTCTATAAAATATTTACGTGCATAAATTAATGTGTTACACTAATATAAAATAACTATCCATTAAAGAAATCACTTTCCAGGATGGTTTTCGTTGAAAATTGCTAGAGAGGAAAGAAAAGATCAGTAATGTGTATGTGATGCTTATATTTAAAACATAATTAATGGCCAGCGTTTCACTGTTAACTAAATTCTACTTTTTAAAAATCTCTATTTTTATTGTAAGGCATGAAGTTGAATGGCAAATGATGAAACACTTTTCAAAATATCTCATCCTGTTATATGCATTTATTAAATATATTTCAACAGGAAATATCTGCAAAACAATTCCAAAGTTTTATAACTACACAACTTTGCCAGGAAAAATTTTATTCCAAATGTTTATATAGTAATTATTTGTGCTAGCACTGATAATTAAAATGACCGATATATACATTGTGGGGACAAAATGCACTCTAGAAAAGTAACTATAGTACAATGTAGATGGCCGGAGAGAGTGGTTTCAGATTTGTCAGGAGAAATGATTTTATAATACACACATATGTGCACAATATTTCTAGGTGTGTACCAGACTTTTTCTATTTGAAGGAGATTGTGGAGATACTTATAAGTTAATAAAGGGCTGACAGCTGATTTGTGCTCTGATGAATAAGCATGAATTGATCATGTGGTAGCTAGATAGAGAGCTTACTTCAGAAAACAAGCACACAAAAATACTCACATGTAGCTGGAACTGCAGGTGACAGAGAGTTTCAGACATTTAAAAACCAGATGTTAAAAACAATTGAGGAAATTTTAAGCTTATTTTCTAATGTATACTACCAATATAGTCTACTCAGAAAACTGCTATTCAAAGATAGAAAATGAAGACTAAGGAGATAAATCTGAACTATCTGAGGGAACTTCTTTCTCTTTTCATTAGGTCTAGAAATGATCTCATTTCACTGCAGTTTTCCCCCTGGTGTTCCAGTGTTAGAGAGAGAGCTTACCTGGAGTCGTTTACAGGTGGGTACAGTGGATAGGTCCCTTCGTGGAATGTGACTAGTTAATAAAGCCCTCTTTAAGGGCAATAACCATCTCTCAGTTTGAATAAAGATAAAAGCAATGATATATGCCTGTGTGAATCCATACAGAGAACAAACTTTTCTATCTTGACAGAGCTGAAGTGGCATTTGCAGTGACCAAGCAGGGACTGTATTTCTCAGCATAGGGTGACCCACTATGATCACTATCAGGAAGAGTCCTGAGAGAGCAAGTCAGGAACGCAAAGCAACTATCTGTTGCTTGATTTACATGAGATTATATTGCACATATCCTGAATATGAAGGTAAATTTCTATCAATGGAGTTATTGGAACCTCTTGACATCTAAGTTTTTCAGAGGCAAAACAACCAATATTTGAAACTATATTAAATTATGAGTGGATAAGTAGGGGTTTTTTCTAGCTGTACCAATTTCTCACATCACTCATCGTATCTAACAAACATTTCTTCCTATTATGATCAACTGCTTGTAGGAAATATTAAAACACATCTTTAAAACTATTGTTTTATTACAAAATTTTCAGAATCTCTTATATACCAAAAAAGTCTCTGAATTTTAAGTAGTAGAGTACAGTATAGAAGGCTTATAATCTTTTAACATGCGTGTTGTTTTTAGAACTTGTGATTTTCATAGAATATCTTTGGGGTTGCAACCAAATTAAGAGTAAAGTAATTTGGATGTTCAGTGATATTTTATAGCTTCTGATCTAGAATTTTATATATTCACCCAAAATAACACAATCTTGGCATTTCAAAATTAATTTAAAAACTCAAAAGTTCATTTTTGTTTCTCTCAAAATTGGAGGGCCTCAGTACATAACTGTATTATTTCCCCATGTTTAGAATCTAAAATTCAATGCGACTTGATCTGTGTGCATGTATTTTAATTTAACTTATGGATTTAAAAACCTGACAACATGCCTCTTATTCAGGAAGGACCAATCTTTTCGTGAAAATATTAAGATTTTAATATGATTGCATAATGCTGCTTTTAGATTCTCACCACAGTTTTACAGCCTGATACATATTGATAGGACAGTACCAAAGTTCCATAACCTGAGTCCCAATAAACCAGGAAGGAATTAAACCATGACAAATAAACCATGAGTACAAGGTTAATTTACTTCATAACATTTAATGAACTAAATATTTTAGAAGTTCTTTTTCTTATAGACTGAATGTAGAACTGGATTATAAAATTATGTCATAATAAGGAGAACCTTTATCCTCAGACATCACCTCTCCTGTCCTCTCTACTACTGAAGCTTTATGAGATGTACTGAAAATCTCATTACCAGCTGGAACTTAATTTGAACTCGACCTTAGAGACTTCAGAATTTTTTTTTTTTTTTAGAAAAAGCATACCAAAAAAAAAAAAAAAAATGCCTAGCAATCAATCCAGTAAAGTATGTAAAAGACCTCTTTAGTGAAAACTACAGTACTCTGGGAAAAAAGAGGCCAAGTAGGACATTACAAAATGGAAACACGTTCTTGTCCAAGGATTGAAAAGAGGGATACACTGAAAATGGCCATACTTCCAAACTATTATACAGATATAATGCAATTCAGATCAAAATTCCAATAGCACATATCACAAAATTAGAGATAAAAATTCTAAATTGCATCTGGAACCAGAAGAGACACAAAATAGCAAAGACAATCCTGGGCAACAAAGGCATGACAGGAAGCATCATAATCCCTGACTTGAAGTTATACTTTAAAGCTACTGTGATAAAAGCAGCATCGTACTGGGGAGAAAACAGACCCAAAAATCAATAGAACAGATTGGAAGATGCAGAAAAATTTCTCAAAATACTAATTTAATTTAACTTACGAAGTTAAGTTTGTCTTTGACAAAGTTACTAAATGCATTCACCTGAAGAAAGATAGCTTCTTTAATATATGCTCCTGGAAAAACTGGTTATGCACATCCTGAAGATTAAAACTGAACCGGTATCTTTCACCAGACACTAAATGAAATTTAGAATGGATCAAAGATTAAATATTAAAAACAGAAACATTAAATCTTCTGAAAGATAGAATATGTAAAACTCTTGAAGACATTACTATAGGCAAACACTTTATTGCACAGGTACTATCACAAAAAGTCAACAACTGGGATCACATCTTACTAAAAAGCTTTTGGACAGCAAGAGAAACTACTGACAGAGTGAAGAGACAACCCAAAAAGTAAAGAAAAATGTTTTCCAGCTGTTCCTGACAAATTGCTAAAGAACATATAAAGAGTTAAAAAAAAATCAGACTTCTCAGATTTAAAGATCCAATCCAAAACTGGGCATCTGAAGTGAACACACACTGCTCAAGTGAAGAAATACAAATAGCAATTAAATACTTAAAAAATTTTCACTATCACGGGTCATTCAAGAGATGCAAATTAAAACAATACTTATATTCCACTTTACCACAGAAAGAATGACTATTATCAAGAAATCAACCAGGAACAAATTCTTTTGGGTCTATTGGTAAAAAGGAATCCTTATCCACTGTTGATGGGATTGGAGTATAAACTGGTGCAACCACTCTGGAAATCAGTGTGAAGATTTCTCAAAAAACTAAGAGTGGAGCTCTCATTTGACCAGATATTCCCCTTCTGAATATTTCCCCAGAAGAATTAATAACACTGAACCAGAGCGATATACATGCATCCATCTGTATAGAACAGTTTATAATAGCTAAATCTTGGAAAAAATCTAATTTCCATCAACTAAAGAGTGGATAAAAAGATGTGGTATTTTCATAACATGGAGTACTACTGAGCAATAAATAAGGATAAACTTGGGACATTTATAGATAAATTAATGAAACTAGAGGCCATACTAATAAGTGAAATAAATTAGACTCACATGTGTAGATATCATATTGTCTCCTAGAGTGAATGAGAAGATAAAAGAAATTATCTATCTATCTATCTATCTATGACAGCTAAGGTAGGTTTTTTTTTTTTTTTTTTTTTTTTTTTTTTTTTTTATCGGTACTGGGGATTGAACTCACAACTGCCTGCTTGCAAGGCAGGTGTTTATGCCACTGAGCTAAATCCCCAGCCCCTGGTAATTTTGTTATTAATATTTCTTAATTCACTGAAAAGTTTATGCTAATATTTTTTGGAAAAATAAGTGAAAATATACTATATTCTGAGTAACTAATTTAAAAATAACAATATGCAGTGTATTTACCAGTGTTATCTTCTAATTATCTAGTTTTGAAATTTTGTTTTTTCTTTAACATCAAAATGCAGAAAAACTGTGAAAGACAAAAAAAGCTTCACAATTGATTTCTCTTGAGTAGTTGAGATGTATTTTTGGCAAAAAGCTCATTGATTTGGAGGTGATGCATCTAAATCCTTGTTGCACTTAGCTAGTGGCACAGTCTATCTAGTCATAGAACTCATAGCTAACCTTGATGAGGTATCCTGAAAACTTACAGCTTTGGTAGAAGTTTTGCTAAGCAAGTCTTGAGATCTGAATCCAAAACTTTGATTTTATTGAAAACAAGCAAGAGTGGGGCTGGGGATTTAGCTCAGTGGCATAAGCGCCTGCCTTGCAAGCAGGGAGTCGTGCCTTTGATCCCTGGTACCGATAAAAAAAGAAAAAGACAAAAAAAAATGTAAAAAAAAAAAAAAAAAGAAAAGAAAAAGAAAAAGAAAACAAGCATGTTCCATTGAGCATACTGAGAGGATTTCATGTACACAAAATAAGGGCAGTATATTTTAAAGCTGAATCAGGAAGCTAATTATTCTGAAAACAACATATCCTTATTCAAATACATAATACATGTGTTTTAGTTAGGGAAAATTCGTATAAAGTTGGAAAATTAGAATGAGAAGTGAATCTGTAAGATGTACCCAACAATTAGAAGAAAGAGGGAAAATGTACTTGGGAGAAAAGTTTCCTATAGACTCTTTGAATAAACCAATAGTTTTCCATATATGTATTCATAATGTTATTAATAAACATATTGCATTCTTTAAAATCTAACAGAATTTCAAATTAAAAATAAAACCTACTTTGATAATAACAATGCAAATAAAATATTTTAAATAGAAGTTTTATAATTTAAGCATGTAAATGTTATATATCACAATGTGGCTTTAGGCCAATAATTGTGGTATAAGTAGATGGTAGTAAGCTTTCTTCATTAATTTTTTTGTTAGACAAATCATTAAACTATTTTATCAGGTCCCTCTTCACAAGTCTTTGGTCTTCTGTAAGTATGAGAGTTCTTTGAACTCTGTTTAAGCACAAGATACTATCTGCCTACAGGAAGGAGAAAGGTATTACCCAGTTCAAAGCCCAATATGATTCTTCTTCATCTCACAGCTATCACAATTATAACTGCAGCCTGATGAGCAATACCCATTTAGGTCTAGTGCTGTGTCAGTCATGTCACTATGTACAATCAGTCAGTTAACTCCTCAGTTTTAAAAATCAATGAGCAAGAAAAACACTAAGTAACTAGAGATTTAAATTGGTTTCTTCTCTAAATCTATTGTAAGGACTCGGATTATTCCAACTCTTTCTTTTCATCCCTATGGCAGGCCCAGGAAGCACTATCCTAAACTCTATTGCCTACCATTTTTCTGGGTGAAGAATGTAGAATTTGGAAGGTGTTTTTTAATTTAGAGACACAGATGAAAATTATTACTGTGTATGGAACAGCAAAAGACCACGAATGATCAAAACAATCTTAAGTCATATCAGTTCTGCAAGAATGATTTCAAAATGTGCTACAAAGTCACAGAAATCAAGTAGTTTTGTACTGACATAAAAACAGCCATAGAACTATGGAAAAAGAGAGAGAGACAGAGACAGAGACAGAGACAGAGACAGAGACAGAATTCAGAAATAAACTCATGTGTTTACAATCAATGATCAACAAAGATGTTAAGAATACATAATTAGTGTCTTGGTTACTTTTCTTTCATTGCTGGAAAAAAATACCTGACACTCAAAATGAAGGAAGGAAAGGTTTATTTAGCTCACGGTTTGTGGTGGTTTCAGTCCATAATCATCTGGCTCCAGTGCACCAGAGCAACACTTCAAGGCACCAGCCAGCAAAAGCAGCCAGAGCAAAAAGGGAGAATAGCAAGTCTCTTTTCCTTCCCTTATATTGTACACAGGTCACCCCCACTTCAGGATTGGTGTAGCACTCAAAAAGTCTCTGTGCCCTCCTCTTGCACAGGATGAGGATGTTTACAATATAAATACCCTTGCTCCCTGGCAGTCTCTTAGTTATACGTGTAAGCTTCTCAAGTTGACACATTGTATTAACCTTAACAATTGGGAAAGAAAAAATTCACCATGAATAGTATTTTGAAATCTGGGTATCTGCATGTACAAAATAGAACAGAAAACCAAAAATTAGCTCAAACAGACTTAAAAGCTTAGATTTAAATCCAAAAATATAAAACTAGACCAAGAAGCTGAAAATTTCTTGACTTTGGTTTGGGGAATGTAGTTTTGATTTTTTTGTAGAATCATATTTGCAAAAGATATAATTAATTCTATATTTTAAAAAATGAAAAGCATGTTGTATTAATTTTAAAAACATGGAAGGATATGACAGCTGTTAAATCTATGAATGGAGACCAGCATATAAAACTGGAAAGTGATATAATCTTCTCCTAGTTCTAAAATTTTATCAGTTATGAATAAAATAAAATGAAGTAAATAAATGATCACTGTACAAAGTTAGTTGAACAGATGAATGTTCAAATATATAAAGCATGCAGTTACTTTGATCGCATAATTGTGTTTTATTCTTTACATGCAACCTTCCCTACTCAAGGATGTGGTAGGACTTGGTGCACTTCATTGATAGAGAGCATCTGAGGATTAAAAGTAGTGCTTTTAATCTCAAAGCTATTATTCTTTCTATCCACTGCAGCAAATTGGAAATTATATAATGTAAGAACTGGATAATTGCATTTGTGATTTCTGGTTACCAGAGTCAAAGCCGGAGATTCTCCTTCAATGAGTTCATATCTAAAATGAAATCATTAATTGAATCTTTTACATACACTTCCCTTCCTGAAGTATAACATAAGCTTTAAGAGACCACAACAATACTTACACAGCCTGGAAAAAAATCAAATATGGCAAAGATGTTAGTGTTTAATGTATTTGAATATGATTATTCATATATTGAATAATGATAAGATTCCTTCTTGCTTTCTTCAAAGACCTGCATTTATTTAGTACTCATTAGTACAATTACTCTAATTTTTGTATCAAAGTTTTTTATAGCATTTTTCTCAAACAATCGTACTTATAGGATATAGCCATGAGAATCTGACTGAGTCAACAACTTGAGTTAAGGTGCTTGGAATAAGAAGTGATTTTAAGAACAAGAGGACTAGTGAAGATGTGACAGGCATGATTTCTTTTGTGTGAGAAACCTACATCATAAATAAAGAACAAAATAAAAAGATACATTACTGAAAACTGAGTTAGATCTTTCAAAGAAGTGGACACCAAGAAACGAAGAGGAAGAGAAGGGAAGGAAAAGTATTGGAATATGTTAAGATGTGTTATGTACCTGAGCCAACTCCCCATGAGAATTATAATCATTATGTGCTGCGAACCTATGCCAACAGAGGTAACAATTCAATTGCACCAAAAGAATAACCTCTTTGAGAGGTCATCACTGTGAGTAACTGGGACTTAAACTGGGATTTGCCTCCAGGGAGCCAAGCAAAACATGCCTCACGCTTAGCCAACCAAAGAGTCCCAAACAGGATTGTTGATTTGAGATTCTCATACACTGTTGCATTAATTATCTATAGTTATAAATTCTTGCATCATTGAACAAATTATTATGACATTAAACATTGGATTTTTAAAAATAGAGCTGAAAAAGTTACATACTATGACAAAAAACTAAGCAGGTAGTAATTACTCACCAGTCACCTTCTTAAGGATGAGATTGGAGGTTTTGTAGAAGGAATCTGAGCAGCAGTACAATGCACTTGAAAAACCAGCCTCCCCACACTCCGGACGGCTCTCCAACTGCTTTTTCTTCTCTAGACATTCAACTTCCACATGTTTATTTTTGCTTTTCACTCTCCCATTTCTTTATATATCCAATTTCCTGAGTGGCCCCAGAAAAATGATAAGCAAATTGTCTTATTGAGTGAAGTGAAATTCAGGGTTGAAACCACGTGAAATAACAAACACGAAGACGTGCAAATTTCTCACATTAATCTCCAAACTATTATTCCTCAGAGCCTCAACCAAATGGCTTATAGGTGCAAGATTTATTTGCAGATCTGCTATACAGAGTAAATTCATGAATTTTATCATGGCTTAAGGTAAAATTTACCTTTACCTATGCTTGCTTTCTTTACTTACTATATCAAGGACATCTGTCTTTGTTTTTCAACTGACAAAAATATTTTTCTTCTTTACTTGCCTTTTCCTGTATTTAGAAGTCTTTTCTCAAACAAATCCTCATATATTTTCCAATTTTTGCCCATTATTCAAAATGCTATGCAGAAATATTAACTTTTCAGAGAATTGATTTCTATATGTTTTTAAACCAGGCAAATGTGTCTACTTAAAAAGACTAACATTTAAAAATGAAATGACAGAACTGCAGAAATTCCTTTTCTAATTCAGTTCCAAAAACAAAGAAGACATGCACTTCCTATTTAATGAGGAAAAAAAAAAAAAACCTTAAAATTATGAGTATGTTTTTTTTTTTTTTCATTAATTGGAATTGCTTTACTCTGGGTTGTGTGATTTTATTGTCTGTGATGGTATGAACAGCTATTTTGAAGAAAACAAGACATTATAATAGCTAGTGCTGATTTAATATCATCTTGTTTTGAAGTCCTACCAAGCTTTTGTTCTTCTGTCTCCATTGGTTTTATCATGTTGTATCTTACTGGATTTTATTATATGTGATAGTATAAACAAATTTTTTTATGGACAAGGAGATAATATAGTAACCATTTTTTTGTTTTCTGTTAGTTGGTTCTGAATACCCTGTATACTTTCATTCTCTTGAATGGTTCTATACTGTCTTGTTATGTTTGATACTACATTGTATGAAGGTATACTCAAATATTTCAAGGAAAGAGACACTACGGTAGCTACTGTTATGTCAGGTTGCCTTGTAGTGAAATACTGTGTTGCTTAAATTGTTCTGTTCTGGCCTGTTTTGTTATGTCCTCTTTTATCTTAATCTATTTTAAAATTAAAAAAAAATAACTGTTTTAATCCTCAAAAATAAAGAAAAAAAAAAAAAAAAAACTTAGGGCACAGAGAACACTGGTGGTACATGAAGAGATGGAACACATACATTTGGCCCTGAAGTCAGAGCATAGGGCAGATGGGAATCCCATTTGCAAGTTAGAAGGATGACAGAGCTACATTTTCAAAACGGTGCTACAGACTAAGCACAGGCAGATATGGTAATACAGATCCTTAGAGAGCTCAATAACCAGAAAAGATTATAATATTTAGAAGGTTGTTTTCACAAGCCTCTTTGGTACTATTAAGAAGCACTGAGAGCAAGATGGTAGACCAGAAGGCATCTTCTTGGAGTAACATGAAAGGGAAGAAGACACTCATGTCAAGAAAGACAAGTAGACCTACTGTAGTATTTGAACACATTCCTCATGGAAAGCACAGTTTACCTCTAAAATGGATCATAATATACAGGGTTGCTGATGCAGTAAAATCAAACAAACACATAAACCAACAAATAAATATATAAACCAAAAAGCAAATAAATTTGAAACTAGAAGAGGGGAAAAGACATGTAAATATCACTAGGGGACTTTCTCAGAACAGGGCTTGACATTTTGGCTATCTTTAATGTGAAGTGCAAGGATACAGGAAAATCAACATTTTAAGACTCAGTGCTTTCCTAATACCAAGGCTGGATTTGGGCCAATATGTAACATACCTCATGTCATCACCAGTCTAGCAGAGACCATGTGAGAGAGAGTAGCAATTCATAACTAGAAAAAAGTCAAGACAAAAGGTCTTCTTTCTGCAATGTAATCACAGAGGAATGACTGCAAAACAAGAATTTTTTTTTTTTTTGAATTGAGAAAATCCTCTTTGAAATCAGTTAGCAGGCTTTAGAAAAAGCATCTTTAGGAGAATTTAAGCCAGTGATGCACTGAGTTCCATGAGAGTAACTATAAAATCCAAACAAATGTAATAGCTGATACTTAAACTTTAGTGAATAATAAGTGTGTACATTTCTAGAAATAAATATTAGTTATATTCAGATTCTGCCATCATGCTTACTATTCTACACATCACACACCCCACAAATACACAACTAAATAACTCAGAAGACAAATAATTCAAAAGATTTCTCCAAGA
Organism: Cavia porcellus; assembly: GCF_034190915.1. NCBI lineage: Eukaryota > Metazoa > Chordata > Mammalia > Rodentia > Caviidae > Cavia > Cavia porcellus. Next base: position 35,289,856 of record NW_026947501.1, read on the forward strand.
TATGCCCCAGATGTTACCACGGATATGTCCCAGATGTTGGTTATATCAGTAGCATTTAAATAACAATTAATGCTTTAAAATCCAGTAGAAAAATGCAGAAAACATGCCATGAGCAGGGAAGTTGTTTTAAAAAAGAAAAATAAAGTTTAATAAACAATCAAATATATTGGTAAAAATAATTAAAATAGGAAAAAATTGGTAATAGTTTAGCATACTCATCAGAAGATTTGAAAAATACTCAGTGAGTTTAAAGACATTTATTTCTGTTTTATTAATAAATGCAATGAACTTTTCAGTGAATGACATCATTGAGAAATATTCCTGCAAATCACAGAGTTAAGAATAATTTAAAGGAAGATAAAATACTAGCAATTGATATTTTGATAATTACATTTTTATGAAGACTCAGAGCAAAATTGATCATCTCAAGACATAATTTCTACAGTTTTAATAATGTAGCTGATAAACCTGTAGTTGTAATTGAACTGTGACAGACTACAATAGTGCATGCTGTCATGTCCATATTTGAAATTATCTTGGGTAAGAATAAGGCTATTATTTACACTGGTGAAGAAATTGACAAACCCCTGAAAATCAATAGATTTCTTAAGCAAAGATTATTAAGAATTTTACATATGTGGAAACTCTGTCAGCTTGCAACTTTTTATTTTAAAGAGAAAAAACAGTAAAATCAATGCTCCAGAATTTCATAATAATATAACAGGAAATTAACAATGCTTAATATATTTCATATTGTTATCTTCAAGTAGTTGCTCAGATTACAAGATATACACATGACAAATTGATCAAACAATATAAGCACAAACTATTTTCATCAAAGAACTATAAGCAATTTGTAGTATTATTATCTTTACTATCTTGAGTATATAAATATGTATTCATTCTTTTCCTTCTTTTGATAAAAAGTGATAAAGCTGAATTATTCACAACCTATAATTCAAAAAGAATACATATCTCTGGTACACTGAGTTTAAGAAATTTTAATTAAAGAGTGGAACAGCATATTCTTTTACTATTGTTTTTTAAAACTGTTGTACCAGTTTATTAGACTGTTATCTCAGTTTAATAAAAAATATTTTAAAGTAACATTTTTATATATTTGTTTTCTCATTGTGTACAATTAGCATTAATAGTTATGTTTATAAATATGATTTATATGTGTCCCTGTTCATATCTCATGTCATTTATTCTGCTTAACTTAATTAATTACCACTCCTTACAATCATAAACCATCCCTCTAATTTCGGTAATATTTGAGCACATGATGACTTGCTTGTCACAACACAAAATTCTCAGTGACCAATGCAGCATCAAAATTTACCATCTCAACTGGAAGAAATAAACACAGATATAACCTGAATCTCTACTGAGTTTAAAAATATGTGAACTTGTCCTGACGACAAGCATTATTTCATGAGTCAGAAAATAAGCAATATAAACAAAACAAATAGCTCATTTTCTAACATTTATATGAATGCATTTAATCTAAAATGGACTAAATTTACTTGATTGGACAGTATATTTTTCAATAAGGTGCTGTTTCTCCTAATATTTCAAAGCAAGCAGGTAGGTAATGTAATCCTTATAGTTTAATAAGGGCAATTTGCAATTGACATAAATCCTACAGATTAAAAGTTCTGCATGATTAGCAATGTTCACTTCTTGTGCAGTAAGTATAAATCTATTCATTCAAAATCAAGTATGAATAAAAGTGTATTCATCTATCACCAATTAAAGTATGCAATTCATCTGGTTAAAAGAGATGTCTAAATTACTAAAAGAAGCACAAATATATGAAAATATTGGAGTTAGCCTTTTTGTATACATTTGATTTAGTGATACATGCAGAGAAAATAATATATATTTATATACTAAAATGAAGTATATTAAGCTAAATACTTTGAGTGTAGATGATATTTCTCAAATGAAACAGATATGCTTCTCACCAGGCTAAAATACTATTGATATATTTTTTTACTTCTCTCCAACATTAGGTTATTAACTCAATATCATAGAAAAGAAAAACACAAATTCTAAAAGTCAAACCCAACACTATGTACATCTTCTAAGCACTCACTGTGCAGAATTTGTTTGTGGGCCATCTCTTTTTCCATACATAAAAATTATACCCACCACTAAAGAAGATGAACAAGACACTACCTAGATAAGGAGGACCAATATTCCTCTTTATCTTGGCAGTGTCTTTTGTTATATATATATATATATATATATATATATATATATATATATATATATTGAGAATAACATATATGTATATATTTGAGAATAACATATATGTATATATTTGAGAATAATATATATGTATACATTTGAGAAATGATGCTTATGCTGCTTACTGTTTCTGAATCAAATTTGGATACTAAATAAAGTGAAAAAAGAAGAGACTTACTGAAAATTTAGTTTACCCAATTGTGATATTTATTTTTATCTGTGGTGAGACAAAATACCCAATATCTACAAGTTAAGGAGGAAAGGTTTATTTGGCTCACAGTTTGTAGAGGTATCAGTTCATAGTCAGTTAGCTCTCAATCATGATGGCATTGCAGAGGGGTATCACACAGGAGAAATAGTACCCAGCAAGCAAGCAAGAGTAAATTAGCCCTCTTTCTGCCCATGAGATATGTAGTCTACCTGCTGTAGGGCAAATGCAGCACTCGCATTCTTAAACCTAACAAGAACCATTCCAGAGTCAATCAGTGGACTCATTTAGTATTCACACACCCTTGATCCCAGCACAACTCTAGATCCAGTCACCTATGAAAAGCCTACCCTATGGCTGAGTTAGGCTTTAGAGGGACCTCTAGACATAAGCTGAAACATCAGTCAATATGAAAAATATCAAGTTGTACAATCCATGGAGAAATTTAGGCCATTCAGCAAAGGCTGCAACAATTAAAATTCTTATCACCTCTGCACGTAATCTTTAATACAGCGTAGCTTTTGTTCTCATTTTCTAAATGAAAAGGAACAAAAATGTTGCGCTCTATCACCTCAAAAATTTTTCCCAGAAGTAACACTAAAAGATGTATTTCTAATTCTTTTTGCAAAACATGATTATATGATTTGTTGCTTTCTTAACATTTCTATTGTCTTCTTGAATTTTGAAAAGCCAAATAATTGTGACTTTATTTGCTAAACAAGAAAGATATTGTTTATTCTTTTTCTTATTTACTCAAGGAGTTAAAACGTAAGAATTTGCTGTAGTGCTTACTCAGATTTTTTTCAAACTTATTAGTACACTCTTGTAGTACAAGAAATTTCCATTCATTTTAGGAAGTTGGTGGCTATATTTAATAGAGTTTGTTTCTGTTGTCAATCCTCTTCCCTCCTCCATTCCTACCTCTAAATACTCTCTTCCCATGTTTATTACATTCAGTATTTACATTCATTTTAAATGGCATTACATTGAATCCTTGGTGTACTGTAGTTAGAAAAAAAATGGCAATTCAATGATTACTCTTGTCTTCATTCTTTCAAAATGAAAATCATTTTTAGACAATAGAGTAAAATATAACATTGGAAATGGCAAAATGATGACAAAATATTCTTTTAGAAATTATCAGAGAAACATACTTTTCCAATTTAAGTAAGAGGACTTATTTTGTAACTTGCTTGCTTGCACATACAAAGAGCTCAGAGATACAATATTTTGTGACTCCTTTGAATACATGCAGTAGTAATTGAGGAAAGCATAAAAAAGATTGGTGTTGAGATTCATATTAATGAAGCCTACGGAGAGAGAAGCAGACAACCTTGGCAAACAATATGGTGCTATTGACTTGAGGCACCATTATAAAATTGATAATCAAATGGATGGTTGTGAGTCATCTCTAAAATTTATGAAACAGAATGAGAAAAGTACTAGGTAATTAGAGATATTCAAAATATTATGTCTGAAAACCAAGACCCATGAAAAATATTTAGCTTAATCTGGGAGCTAAAAATGTGCATTCTAAAAAAAAAAAAAAAGGTGTAAAACTAATATAAGAAGTGTGAGGAAAACATGATTGACTTAAAGATCAGAGCAGTGGTTCTATAAATTTTGTTAAATGTAAGAAAAAATCAAGTAAAAGTTTCAGGAAATAAATATTAAGATTTTTCATATACTTTATAACTGCAATACTTGCCATAGTATGAAGAAAATCTTGGAGTGAATCCATTTATAGTACAGAGTCATTAGGAAGTCTCTGAAGTTGTTCAATTATACAATGAGGGTAGTGGTGGTAATATAAGAAACAAGGGGTCACACAGAAAAGTTACTTCAAAATAATATCACAGGACTTCTGTGAGAACATGGCCGACAGATAGCAGCAGCTACGGAGGCTCTCTGAGATACCTAGGTTACAATCCAGGAATAATGCGGTGTGAGGAGTCCTAAGCAAGGGGAGATATATTCTGCCAACCCAGGAACCAACTAAGCTGAGAGAAACAACTGGAAATGCAATCCTGGTGCTATAACAGGAACAGATAAAATCTCAGTGTGGAAGCTGAAACCCGTGCCACTGGAAGCCGCAATTTGAATTTCTTGCCTCTGCTGCGTCTGAATTGACACAGCAGGGAGAGAGATGTGCAAAAGCTCTGAGAGCAAGAACCAAAGAACAGAGTTGAGATCGGGACTGGCAGGGAGCTCTGCATCAACCTATGGTGAGTGAGAGGAACGGGGACTCTTCCATAGACTAGGAGGCTCCAACAGAGGACATTCTGGGACCAGGCAGACTAGCCAGAACAGGACGCTGCAGTGACTTAGATCGCATATTCCCCTTTCAAGCGAGAGTGGTGGGGAGTGTTGACCTGAGTGACGCCATGGACTAAGATCCAGTAGGCTAGCCCAAACCTGGTCCCAGTGCTGGTGGTGCACCCTAGCAGTGAAGCCTTCAGTAGGTTGACCTGGAGGGGTGAGGCCAGCAGAGGCTGCCCAGGTCTGTGTCTCCCTAGTACACTGCAGTGGGGGGGAACACCTAGTCAACAGATTCAAACAAACTGTAACCGACAAAGAAAAAAAACCCAAAAACAAAAAAACTGGGCCTCATATATATGCTTGTATGGAAGGAACAAAAAGTATGGGAAGAGGGAACAACAAGAAAGTTTCCTCAGCCCCCAGTCCGGAGAACACTGATCCAGGAAAGGTAAATGCAAAGGAGAATGAAGACAGAAAACATGCAATATCAGGCATGGCACCAATAGACACAAAGCAATATCTCCGGAGCCTCATAGACAAGTTCAAAGGTGAAGTATTAAATGAAATAAATCAATATATGAGTAGAATAGTCAGAGAAATGCTAAGCATTGCCCAAGAAAAAACAGATGGTGCAATGGAAGAACATAAAAAAGGGGTGCTTCCAGGATAAAGAGGAACTAGGGGAATTTGCAACTTCCAGTTCAACTCTACAGAGAATACTGTAGGATATTCTAAAAAAGAAAAATACCAAGATTCCAGAAAAGTGGCAGGGAGGCCACAATGAATGGAGCAGAAAGGGAAATGAAGAAGACAAACTGACAACTAATGACAGAAAATGAGCTCAACAGAAATGAGGCAGAGAAGGTTAGTTGGTAGGAGCAGCTATTTTGGAGAAAACAAGACATGCATAATAGCTAGTGCTGATTTAATATCATCTTGTTTTGAAGTCCTACCAAGCTTTTGTTCTTCTGTCTCCATCGGTTTCAACGTGTTGTATCTTATTGGATTTTATATTATGTGGTAATATAAACAAAAACTTTTATAGACAAGGATATTATACAGCAACCATTTTTCATTTTCTGTTAGTTGATTCTAAATACCTGTAATACTGTCATTCCCATGAACAATTTTACATTGTCTTGATACGTTTGATGCTACAGTATATGAAGTTATACTCAAAGATTTCAAGGAAAGAGACACTATGGTAACTACTTTTATGTCGGGATCATCTTTTGGTGAAACACTGTTTTGCTTAAATGGTTATGTTTTGACCTGCACTGTTTTGTTGTTATGCTCTCTTTTATCTCAATCTCCTTTTTTATTATTTTTTTTATTTTATCCTTTTAATTAAGGGAAGAATAAAAAATAGCAGAATATATTATAGTAACCCACTTTGATTTTCTATTAACTTGATTTGAAACGCTGTATTACTCTCACCATCTTGTTTTGACTGATTTTCCTCTATTCTGTTTTGCTTGATAGTACCATGTTCGAAAGTATAGGCAACAACTGTGAAGACAATAAGACTCATTATGGCTCCCATTCTGATTGACTATTACCTTCTTTTAAAGACCTGTAATGTCTCCAATGTTTTGTTTTTATTGGTTTTGTTCTTTACTGTTTTGTTCAATTTTATTACAACTGATGATATAGGCAATTCATTTTAAGATAGCAAGAGGCATTATGGTAACCATTGTTGATGATCTTGAATTCTGTTTTTACATTATGTATTACTGTATTATGTCTATCCTTTTGATTTGACTGACTCTGTTCTGTTATGTCACATTTGGTTTTATTCTCTTCAAAAAAAGTAATAAGAATTGTGGGAGTAATAAAACCCAAAATGTGTATTTGTCATTGTCATGGTAAAAAATAGAGGAAAAGAAAGTATTCTAAAGGATATAACTGCATATATATTTAAGTGTATAATGTAGATAATCATATTACTGAGGTTTTTTTTTTTTTTTGGATCATTGAACAGAACTGTTTTCAGTGTCGCTGTTTGAATGTCCACTTTTTATGCTTTAATTTTGTAACTTAAACAACTATTTCTAAGATGACAATATGTAATCTATTAACTAGTGATTTCCTACTTTTTATTTTTTTCTGAAATTCTGTATAACTTTTACCCTTTTTCTGCTTTTTTCCCTTCTTCTCATTAAATAAAATTTTTAAAACATTAAAAAATAGTATCAAAGACTTTCACTCAGGAGGAAAAGAATGTGAGATATCAGTTCCTTTCTTCAGCGGAGACAACTGCCTTTCATTCCACAATAGTCCTTGCCATCCTCCGTGTTGTGTTGGGGGTCTGTATAGGACATCTACCCACAATTTGAAATCTTGTTTCACTTGACCTCATTTAGAATGAACTTCTGAGCCAGGCATGATGGTGCACTCCTGTATTTCAAGCACGTTGGAGGCTGAGGCAAGTGGATCATTGCAAATTCCAGACCAGCCTGGGCTACAAAGTGAGCTCAAGGTCAGCCTGAACTGCATAGAGAGATCTTGTCTCAGAAAGATAAAAATAAATAAATAAATAAAGAAAGAAAGAAAGAAAGAAAGAAAGAAAGAAAAGAAAAGAATGAACTTCTCTCAATTTAAATAGCCATGAGAGGAGCATTGCTCAGAAAATATTCCTCTTTCATTAAAATCAATATTCTCCCCAACACACCTTTCAGAATTTCATCAGGTATCTCCAATCTTCTACTTCATACTTTCTATAATTACACTGGAGGCCAAATTTCAGGGAAAATAAAACATGTCAGACTGTAACTACAACATTGCATTCTCATCTCCATGCATCTTCTCCTCTTTGATCCTCATTATCCCAGGGGATGTCTTCTTATGACAGACAAGTCCTTGTGCTCTGTGTCACACCTCTACCTGACTTCTCAGTTATTGTGATATGAATAAATGTTTGCTTTTTAACATTTTGTTCTTCTCTGAATTTTATGATCATTGAAGAAACAAAACATTCTCCATTGACCTATTTGCTTATTCAATCAAGCTTTCAATTCTCTAATTATTTTTTCCCAAAGATCATCTGTTTTGCTAGGCTCATATCTTAACCTCACTTTACTGTTAAGTTGACTGTGAATAAAGGTTTCTCTGTTTGTCTACGTACCTACACCTAGAAATACCAAACTCATTCATCATGTTCCAGACAGTTTCACTGGAGCATAATTTATTATTTTTTCTTAAAAAGTTTTTGACCCATTTTATGTTACTTCACATTTTTTCACTTTCTATTTCACATTTTGCCTTCCATTCTTTGATGCAGATTTAGAATTTGTTTCCTTCTCATATGAGCCCCACCCAAATTTATTTCATCCATGATTGAGTCTTTAATTATCACATATGCATCAAGAAGTTTTGGATTTTAATATCATTTTTACAGCCATATTTCATATATCTATTCTCAGACTATTCTCTCTGCTCCTGTTGATCCTATTTACAATGCAATAATTGTACTTTCATAGCTCAAAGACTGCTAAGATGATTCACACCCAATGCCTGCTTCATAGCCTTCAACCTTAGCGTGATTCCCAACTATGCCTTCTATTCAACTGCCTTATAAGATAATTGTCAATTGTGTTTTACATGTTGCAACCTGAAATCATTTGACAGTCCCATCTTCCTCAATTTCCAAAACATATTCTCCATTAAATCATTCTGATTTTGTATTTTAAAGGGTTTCCAATTCTACCAATTGTTTTTATTGTTTTGGCCATTCGAGCTTAAACTATAATCAATTTCTCCCTCAAAGTCCCTCCAATGTTTCAAATTGTGATCGTGAAAATATTTTTTTCCAAATTAATCTGCTATATTCTTTTAAAAACGACTTGGTTCCTCTATTTCCTTTACTAATTTGTTTCTTTTCCTCTGTCTGTTGGACTTCTTCCTCTTCTTCACTGCAATTCTCTTCTGTTCCCCCACAGAGTGTTGTTTGAATGGTCCAGAGTGTATTAGAAACACCATCCTGCAACACTGACATTTTCACTTCTCACCTGCTTCCTAGGTGTTGGCTAAGTGTGATTTTCGAACTGATAATACTGAACATGGATGAAATAACTTTCTCTAGTAAACTGTGTGCTCCATGAAGACAGGATCTTGAAATATTTTAAATACAGCTTCCTGAATTTTGATGTTCTATAAATAAATGAAGAACAGGCAATATTTTCATCTCAAGTTTAAAGAGAATTTTTAATATTACATTTGATGGAGAACAAAGAGGGAAAAATGGTACAGAATTGTAAACTAATTTTTCTTCATAGAATAAGAACATTGTTTTCCATCCATATTAGTATGAATTGACTTTTATCATCTAAGAGCAATTCTCTGATTCTCAGAAGAAAGATGTAACTGTGGGATGCTAGTAAACAATGTTTATGGCTGGTAGACCCTGACTGTAGACTGTCTGGCTAGAACACCAAAAGTATGTACTATAGTGCCTAAGACTGAATAAGGGAATGGGATGGATAGGTCAGAGTGTATTTTACTAATGCTGAATGTCACAGAAATATCTCTCTGCTAGATTTTATCTTTTCTGTGCCTCCCTTGCAAGGTAATATTCAGATGTGGTAGAAAATTAGAGTGTCACACTTTGAATGGATACTGGGAGGGGAAAAAAAAAACTATCCTTCCTACTTGCTTTCTTTCTTAATACGCTTTTAAGAATAATTGACCAAACTTCTGTATGAAGCTCAATGCAACTGAGATCTACAGAGGAAAACTGATAAATGTGAAGATAATGAGTTAGCGGTCCCTAAGTGTGCACCAGAATCAAAATATTATCTTTTTCAGGTATGAATTTAATCTATCACAAACTAAATATATAAGAAGAACTAAAGATAAAAGAGAACCTCTCTCAGTTAAAATATGTACTCTTTGTAGCTGTCTTTTAGAAGCAATCTTTCTTATTTTCTTCAAAGTTAATTCTAGGGAAAAATAATCTCCTCTAATTAGGAGTACAGTCTTGCTACTTCTCAGGTATCACTAAAACTGCAGCAGCAAAATCCATCTGCTCATGAGTATGGTCCTAAGAGACCATGAACAGAATACAAAGGGAAGTAATTTTTCACTTACTACACTGGGCCACCATAGAATATCGATTCTCTCATTATCACTCCATGCAAGGCATCCACTTGGTCAAATGGATGCATTTGTCATAAAGCCCAATGGGATAACCAACTCTTTTGCTATTGCATTTTGAGAGTTCTAAGGCCTTTAATTACACTTAAGACAATCTACAGTTATTAATCTTCCTTCCATTTTTCCAAAGACCCAACCTGCTGCGAGACAGTGCTTGCACTAGAATGATAGCATTTCAGGTATTAAAAAAAACACATTTTTACATTTGCTGACCAAGACAGATTGATCATAGTCTATCCGTAAGAGTGAGTATGCAAAATGTCTTAGAAAATAAATGACTCTATTTATTCTTTACTATCCACATGTTCTGATAATTTTATATTTATTTTAATATTATCATAAAGCACATATATGCACTCTTTTCATTGTTTTACAGCAATAAATTAGAATATAAACACGAATTTTTTAGAGATGGTACTGATTAAGCAATCAATTAATTTTCCTTAACAGATGATTGATGTCTAAAATAATGCAAATTTAGAAATATGTAAAATAATTGAGAGTGGTATGATTAGCTACTTTCTTCTTAGATGAAGTGGCTATTGGCTTCCTTCAGTTTCTAATCTCCTTGGGGAAAGAAATAATGAAGTGTACAAGACAAAAGCACCAGAAACGTAAGGGCCCTGTGTTCTCAGTAGGTGAGGACTACCTCTGCCTCTGATGACTCACACTGATCAGTGTCATTTGTGAAAATTTCTGAATACACACAAGAGTTGAACTCAATCGTGGAGAAATTGCAGATATTGAGTAATGTGATATTGGGTCAGGAAGAAATAATTAGATCCCATGCAAACTGTGGAAGCTCACAAGCAGGAAAACATCGCTGCTTCCCAAGTGTTACTTCTTTCCTTAACAGATACTGCTGAGCATGTTAATTTGCCATCAATATAAACTAATTTGAGATAAATTGATTTACTTATTTTTGTTTAGTCACAATAGGACAATAAACTAGCATCTTTCCATCAATAGTGAATTGACAAACAGCCCATGTGTCTGGTGGAAATAGGTAAAAACATTGAAACGTGTGAATGTGTCCCAAAGGAAAAGAAGTTCTGGTAGTATATTGCTTTAAAATGTAAATTACACCAGATAATGAGATGTATCTGTGATTGATTCGTGGAGAGAAAGGAAGGGAAAGTAAGAAAGGGCTGCAGAAATCTTATTTCTTCTCCTGGTTCTGTCCACCTCTTTTCCCCAACCATCTCTCAAAGGAGCAGAATTTGATGAAATGTTTAATAAATTCTCCTGGATTTTACATATTACAATTAATTTACCAGATAGCAACATTGCTAAGCAGTACTACTTTGAAGTCTACCTACATATGAGGATATAAACTAAAGAAATAAATAAAGTTCTATGGAAATGAGAGTGCTATATATGTAACTGGTAAACGAAAGCATTTCTGTACCTATATATGTTCACACTAGGCATGTTAGTGGTTGTGAAAAATACTTGCTAAATCTTTTGCTGTACTCTAAACTCAGTTTTTAAAAAGCATGATTCAAATACAATATTATGGTTGCATAACTAAATGTGTCAGTCAGTGGTAGAGGTACAGGTGTTTGTGGAAGTCTCTGGTGGTGGCAATGACTGAATATTTGTATGCTTCAAAAAATCATATTTGAAGCCCTCATCTGCCAGATGGTAGTATCTTTATGAAGGGCTTTCTGGAAGGAAATAGGATTAGATGCAGATAACAAGGCCAGTGACTCTTGAAGTCTTAGTGCAGAAATAAGAATTAAAGTATTTAGAATGACATTCAAAAAGTGACCCTACAAACCATTTTGCTCTATGATCGAACAAAAGCTCAGTAATATGATTATCAGTCCTACACATTTGTTTTACATCTCAAAGAGGGTAAGATTAAACATATCAAAACAGAACAGAACATTTAAAAAAAAACAATGTAAAGAAATACAGATTTCAAAGCAAGTCCACTGGAGATCTTCATTATCTCACTGTCTCTAGTTTCTTACAAATAGTTGTAATTCTATAACCTGAATAGCTATTTCTAAGATGACAATGTGTAACTTATTAACCAGCAATTTCTTACCGTTTGTCTGTAATTTTGTATTATTTCTACCCTTTTTTTAATCTCCATGTATTTTTTTTGTTTCCTTTTCTTTAAATAAAAAAAAGAAATAAGAAGAGACCTCTCTCTCTCTCTCTCTCTCTCTCTCTCTCTCTCTCTCTCTCTCTCTCTCTCTCTCTTTTCCCTCTTTGATGATCAACTATGGTCGGAAAACCATATTAACTCCCGGTAACAGGTGGCTCTCAATAAACATTGAACATGTCTGTACCTTGAAATTGGTCTTCTGATTCTTTAAAATTATAAGAAGGAAATGTTTGTAGTTTCAGCTGTTTAGTCATTTGGTACTTTGTTATATTAGCCTAAGTTAACTGAGCCAAATAGACTTGGGAAACAAGCCTAAAATTATCATAATTTTTTTTTTTTGGTGTATACCATTAACTTCCCAATATTGTAGAGTTCACCATTCTATTAAGCTCCTATTTTTATATAAATTTACATACAGAAAACCGGGCAAAATTACATGTAATACATATTATTTTCTCCTTTTGTGTTTTTCTTATCCAAAGAACTCTTTTGTCTTTCAGAAATATTACCTGGTATCCTTAAATGTCTGCCTATTAAGTCACCAAACTTCATGTGCTATTCTGCTTAGGAAAGGGCCCCATTCTAAAAATCATTCCTCTATCCAAAGTATAGTTGTTTGCAAGTTTTGGCTATTAATTTATAGACTATTATTTTAAAAATCAAAACTTAGCTGCTATCCTCTGAACAATTGATTTCTGAAGTATACTAAGGCTCTTCATTTCAAAAGAAAAAAGAATCTTTATTGGATTCATTCTTAGATATTTGACACAGCAGTGTAAATTCTAAAAATGTGTTATAGGATGAGGATTTAACTCAGTGGCTCAAGAGCTTGCCTGGTAAGCATAAGGTCATGTGTTTGATTCCCGGTACAAAAAAAAAAAAAAGAAGAAGAAGAATTATAAAGAAATGACATTCAAGATACTTATAAAACTAGTTTCTTTTAGTGCATTGAAAAGAAAGTTTTGTGGTAATGTTGTTTGGAGAAATTTATGCTCATATCTTGTGCACTGAGTAGCTAAGTTTAACAATACACAGTATAGAGCTATTGGATTTCTATTATTTTTAAAGAAATTTTATTTTTTCCATAAAATGGGTATACACATGCACACACATACATATGTATGTGCAAATATGGAAACATATTTTCATAATGTTTTTAATATTTCAATAAAGACACAGCATTTTTCCAATGATAGCAAAATGGATCACAGTAGAACACTTTGTACAATTATGCAAAATTATGTAGAAATAAAGAGCAAGTAATAGTTATACTCACTAGTAGTTCATGCATTTACTAAAAATTGTATTACTTTTTAGAATGCTGATTTACTTCTTAAATCTTAAACTTTCACATGCATGATTATAAAAAACAGAAAATAAATATAATTATCTAAGTAGTAAGAATCAATTAATCCTATGAATGTATGAACCATTTTGCACACTGATAATAAACTCACTTTCCAAATTTTCTATTGAAAAAAGTTTGTTTTTTATGGTATCACAATACAATTTTATTTTTAAAGTTTTTTTTTTAAAAAAACGTTTTGTATAAGTTTTTTACAATATGCCACAGTTACAATTTTATTTTTCAAATCATTAATATATGTACAATGATATAGAAATGAATGTATGCAAATGTAACTTATGTAGAATACTAACAGACCTGATTTTTAATATTACATATACATGGATGCATATACGTTATAACAAAGAACAGACTGAATGCATTTTTATACCAACTCATAAAACTTAATAGTCTATTAGATATTTCTGCAAATCAAATATGTCATATGCCAACTTTTTTTTTTTTTTTTTTTTTTTGGAAAGGCTGTAGTTTGAACTCAGGGACTTTATGTCCCAGGAATTTAACCAAAATGCATAACTCTGGGTTCCACAAAACAGTGTCTCAATTTTCCATTGAGACAGTTTGACTTTAACACAAAATTACGCAGCAGTGCCTCTCAGTATTTTTGCCTGAAAAATGCAGAAAGCAATCTTTGTGTTTACTCATTTGGTATGATGAAAGGCACAACATTTCTATGTGTGCAAAAGTGTCAAACTAGGATATTCATGGACAGTGTGTTCCAACTATGAGGTCTGATGTATGTTTAACTGAACATCACAGCTGGTGTAACACACCCACACCACTCTAAGGTTTTTGTTTTTAAAAGTTTATTTTTGATTTTTTGGTAGGAGTAGCTCAATTAGTACTATGGCACATGAAAAACCAGATTTGCAAGGTTTGGAGGTCAAAAGTAAATTATCAGACAATGCATACATGCATGATAAGGATGATCCATTGTGATAAAATACTTGCTTTCATAACAAATGGGTTGGGGTAGATGGTGATGATGATAATGATAATGGTGAGGAAAGTGACTGTAATGATGACTTTGACTTGACTATGTGAACCAAAGTCCCGTAGCAGTGAACTGTAGTGAGAATCAAATGATACATATACAGAGAATGCAGATTTGTTTCAGGTGACAAAGATGACAAAGGAAAGAAAAATGTGTGTCCATATTTGGCAGTCAAAATGTTGTGAAATGGACATGCAGTTAAGAGGAATGAACCAGTTTTAGAACTAGACCTGAAAATAGAGGATATTGCCAGAAGCAAAAAGTATTAGACAAAATACCAACACTGCCACTCAGTTTTGGGGATTGTAACAAATGAAATGCTACAAGATGTTGGGAAATACAGAAAGAAAGGCTGAACTACAAGTAAAATATTTTGTATACACGAATAGCCATATTAAAAAATGTATTTACTATAACACCTCACTAGGTCAACTGCTATACTTAGTAGGAATTTATCATGGCAATTACAGGAATGTAAATGACTTATAGAAAAATAAAAGGTCAAAATGAGGCATAAAATTTTATGTATCTTTAGATGCAAACACTTATGTTTTCAATTTAGAAATTTATCCACAACCATAATGTCCTTATTTGAATAGTAACAAATGGAATAGTGATGTAAACAGACTTGTTACTTCTATCTCCCAAACTAATAAGAATGTGACACTGCACAATTGCTTTATCAATTTCCAGTTTGATGTAACATTTGCTAACAGATCGCAAGTTGACCAGCACAGGAATTGTACCCAAGAACAGAAATATCAAGCAGAAATATCAAGTGAAATGTTTCAATTTCAAACAGAGATTTGTATAGTACAATCTTTGGATTTCAGAATAATTTATATTGCCCTTATATATCAAAAAGCAAAACAAACTGATGTCAACACTGCATCATGATGGAAATATTGATAGAAAAATCTCAATAAAACAGAAGTCTGCAATGGAAACTTTCTTTAACAAAACCAAAGATGGAGTGCATGGTGCTGGTGAGTTACTCATCAGCTATGATTTCACTTGATATAAAGCATTGTCCAGTGACTGTGTTTTATTCAATCCTAAATCTGCACTGCATAATTTGATGTTTTACATAGAAAATAACATGAGCAAAACACCATGATGAAATTTTCTACGAGCAGAGATTGGAACTCATAAGAGGTCATTGATAGCAGAGGAAAAACAAAATGTTTCTGCTTAGAGAACCACACTAAAACTTTGTGGATCACACAGGTCAGCTGACAGGTGATTAGACAGGTAAAGTATCTCCCAAAGCTACTATGAGAACAGGAGCACCAAAAAGATTTCAACTGTGTACTACAAGAAAGAAAGTAAAACAAAATATGTGTAAGTGGTAATTACGTATGGAGCATGCTATTTTCATATGTGAACACCTCCTTGGTTGCAGCAGTTGAAGCAATGATTATATTTTTGTGGAGTTCTACTGATATTCTCTTTGCAGTTCACATAGGTTTTTATTCCTGTCTTTATCTCTTAAGTTTGTGGGCAATTAAACAGCTGGTGTGAAAGTGCTGATGCCTATTCCAATCACTCAATACACATTTGGTATGTTACTTGATTGATTGCTTATTTCTCTGTTAAAGGGATATTGTAAAATACACTTGGAAGCTCAAGACAGAGCAAGAAGAGAAGGGGGGTACAAAAATGGCCTGTTATCTAAGAAAATAGAAGCCTGGCATATGTGCTGTGAGTGAAGGCGAGATGTATGCATGGAGAATGCTACTGTCATGTGTGAAGACAGCGTTGGCTGTGACAGCAGAAGTCAAGATTCTTTCTGTAGTAGACTTTGGTTTGTGTTTACATTGCAGCTCACATCAGTTTTTAATTTGATGTTATCTCTTAGGTTTTTGTAAGTAAATACACAGAAGATATAAAAATGTAAATTTTCCTTAATATGAAATACCTATTAAGAATGTAATGCATTATTGATATTTTATGTTTCTGTTATCAATACATTGTATAACATAATAAGAAACTCCTGACAAAATAGCAAGACCAGAAAAATATCAAGTATGTCCTACAAAAAAACGTAAGGAAACCAAAACACATATGCTGTCAGTGTAAGTGATATGTGTCCATGGAAGGTGCTATTCTCATGCATGAAGACGGCCCTAGGCATGATCATTGAAGTAAATATTTTTTTTTTGTAGCACCATTTGTATTTTCATTGTAGTTCATATAGGAATTTATTTTTGGTGGGTTTATTAAGACTTCGTGCAACAAAAATCAATGTATATTGAAAATCATGATGCTTTTTTATAAACACTCATTAAACATTTAAAATGAAATACTTTATTTTTGTGATTTTTCCTGTTAAGAATTTGTTTGATATAATAAACATAAAATGAAAATTAATAATTCATCAATAGAAATACTATAAAGATTTAATGTGACTTTGACACGTTATGTTTATGGACCTTTATGACAAAAATGGGTTATGGTCTTTGAAAGGAATTTTTGAGATAAAAATTTTACCAAGTTGCCAAACTTTTCAGGCTAAACTTGCATTTGTGACCCTCTAGCCTCTGCCTGCACTCTGCTACTACTAAAGGAATGTACTATCATACCTGTCCTAACACTGTTTCAAATGCCAAATATTCCAATGCATGTTTGCAGCATATTTGGTATGTTTCAAGGTAGGAGAACCAAAAATATACATTTTAACTGGAGATTTAAAAATTACTAAAGTTTAAAGACCACTGGAATAGTAGGTATGAATACACATAAATTTATTTAAAATGAACAAAATCACAAAATGCTCAGTGAAACAAAGAATGCGTTACTATTAAGAATTTTTAATCATATTTCACTACTAGAAATATTGGTCTTTGCTTTCAGTAGCCATAGCTACTGAAAGTTCTTATTTATAGCTTTAAGCACCAACCCTGAATAGTTATTTATAGTAATATGAACAAAAGACAAAGAGGAACAATTTTTATTTGATCAAATATAAATTATTCTTTCATTTATCTTTGTTTCATTACTTAGAAACTTGCAAATTTTTCACACATAAGGTAAAACATTTATATTTTTATTTGATGAATTTTATCTTA
Source organism: Cavia porcellus (assembly GCF_034190915.1). Classification (NCBI taxonomy): domain Eukaryota; kingdom Metazoa; phylum Chordata; class Mammalia; order Rodentia; family Caviidae; genus Cavia; species Cavia porcellus. The sequence goes on from NW_026947501.1 coordinate 35,307,271, forward strand.
TTAATTTTACATTACATGATTAAACATTTATAATAATTTTAAGCATTGCTTTTGTATGTGTGTCTGGGTTATACTTTGAAGATATATCAGACATTTTTAAAATGATATTTAGTGGAAGCCAGCCAGATCTACTTGATCTGTATTGTGTATGATTAATTTTGTTCTACAAATATAAAGCAAAGTGACAGTTCTTCAATACACAAAAATCTAAATATTTATGACCTGTCCCTATAAGAAAGCACTCAACCTCTGTTAGAAATTAAATTAGTGTCTGTGGAGGGGATTTTTAATTTTATTTTTATGTTACTTTTCATTGAAATTTCACATTGTAATAATCCTTTGATACAATATTTTGGTGCTTTTGAAGTACTTTAAAAACTACATTTCTTTAGCCTTGTTCTGGAAACACACACTAAGATTATGTGTAAAAGCATTCATTTCATGTTCTTTTCTATTTAATAAATACTTACATTAGAAATATTTGACAGCTCAGAAAAATTACAATGATATTCAGGATTCTTATGTACTGCACAATCTGTATTGTGGAAAATCCATTGTAACTAATGTCTTAATTAATGTAATATATTTGTCATAATTCTCAAATCAGTATAGACATATGTATAATAAACCAAGTCCATAATTTTTGCAGAATTCTGTAGTTTTTACTTAAGGTCTTTTTTCTATACAGGATTCCATTTTGTAACTACAGTTACTTTGCCTTCCTGGGCTCTGCTTGGGTATGACAGTTAATTAAATTTTTGTTTAAAATGACGTTGACAATTGTATAATAAAATGTCAGGCAACTTGTGAATGTTCTTTCAGGAGTTTCTCACGATCATACTGGGGTCATTTTTCCTTGGAAGATCATACAGCTAAAACACCATTCTCCTAACTTCTCTTATTTTTAAATTTTAATAGTGCACATTTATAGCACATAGTGATTACACTCTTTGAGGGGAATTATGCACACCCTCTCCCTATCTGGGAAAGATCTATGTCCCTACTTCCTATTATCTTATACTTTGATTTATGTCCACTTCAGTTTTCTCGTATAAGAGAGATAATGCAAACTTTAAGCTTGCGGGTCTGATTGATTTCACTTGATATTATGGTCTGAAGATACATCTTTTTTTCCTAAAATTGACTGGTTTATCCTTCTTTATGTCAACGTAGTACCTCCTGTGTGTAAATAACACATTTTCTTTATGCATGCTTCTGTTCATAGCCATTTAGAGCTCTTCTAAGTTTTACTTATTATGTTTTGTCCTTATATAAATATAGGTATGCATACATCATTGTAATATGATGATTTTAAATATTTCAGAAAGATACCTAGGTAGGGAATAGCTGGGCTGAAACACATTTCTAATTTTATTGTTCAAGGAACTTCCATAATGTATTACAGAGGTTGTATACAAGTTCTTATAAATACTGTAGGCTTTCATGTGAACTCATCCATGTAGACATCCACCTCGATCACCTGTTTGTCCAATTTGTTTCCTGTAAATTTAATGCTAGCCTTGCTTATATTTTTCTCCTTATAAAAATAATCACTGCTCACATAAACAGTAAAGAGTTGTTCTATATCTCTGAGGGTAGATTAGACAGTTAATCTATGTTGAAGATTTCTGTAGAGTTTATTTGTCCTTTCCTATTTATGTTTTTCAAATATATGTTTATACATATAAGGACTCATACATGCTTATTTCATATTTATTATTATAATTCAATATTAATGTATTTGTTTTATTGCTTAGAAATTCCATGTAGATATTTTAGGCTCTTTTGGTTGATTTCTATGAGTCATTTAAAATACTAGATACCCTCTTTGGTGTGTGAGTATGTTGATAATTTAATACTTTTCTCCTTTTTAATATTATACATTTTTCTAATCTCATCTCATACATGTCAGGCCCTCTTCCTTTTATGGTCAACTTATCCAAAAAATTCTAGGTCTCTTTACAGAAGAATAGTATTAGAAGACAAGATATGTGCGTAAATTGTGCTCTCACTTATTTTATTTAGTTTTTTCTTCCTCTTTTTGATTCTCATTCTGAAATATTTTTCATAACCATATTCCATTAGTTCTTATGGTAGTTTTGGTGCTTTATTTTAACATGCTTAGTATTTTTTAATTATTTCTGGCTTTATCTTTCCATAATTAAAATATAATTTTTTTGTCCTTTTCCTTTTCATCGGTACCAGGGATCGAACTTATGACTGCCTGCTTGCAAGGCAGGCTCTTACGCCACTGAGCTAAATCCCCAGCCCCTATAATTATTTTTACTTATTAAAAATGATATCTGGGTTGTATAGTTAAATATCTATAAATAATATCTATGATATATAAAAATGATATACAAAATTTGACTAAATCTGTTTCCAAACTTTTAAATGGTTGTTAATAAAGTAAAAGAAATAAATATTTGTACATAATGTATCCACTCAGCTGTCAAATTAGTTCATCAGGTCACATCCTTCATTCATCTTTCCTTCCTTTTACCTCTTACATATTCTAGCATTCTAATTAATGTGTATTTTAAAAATGTTGAAAGATGTTTAAAATACATCTATTCATGTGTTGGGAAGTGGCTGACATATATACATTAAATTACTAGTCTTAGCATTTTAAATGTGATAAATATACATTTTTACAGTTGTTACTCTGCCAATTGAGTAGAAAAATAATGGGTGGAATTACTTGATGTTAGAGAACGATAACAGTTCATGTGGGATGATGAATCAACTGAGGATCATTGTACCAGATTTTGTGTGTGTGTGTGTGTGTGTGTGTGTGTGTGTGTGTGTGTGTGTCTGTGGAGAGAGAGAGAGAGAGAGAGAGAGAGAGAGAGAGAGAGACCTAAACTAATACAAAGGGGATAATAAGGGAAATAAGGAAGAGAAAACAGAAAATTGCTTAAATTAATCATTTTGACAGGATTTGTTAAGTATAGCACTATTAAGTGATACTGAGTATTTATTTTTGAGCAGTGGTGATTATATATTTTTAGGCACACAGGAATGTACCCCTCCTCAGGTGTCTAAAAACATTCATCTGCCTCTTATAAGACACATGAACTCTAGATCTGTTGGCGTACTCCTGTAATCCCAGCACTTGGGAGGCTAAGGAAGGAGGATTGCCAGTAACTCCAGGTCAGCTTGGGTTACAGAATGAGTTCAAGGAAGTCTGAATCACAGAGTGAGACTTCGTCTCAAAAAACAAAACATGGTATATATGAATAAAACATTGATTTAAGAAAATTCATATATCATTTGTTCTTGAGTGTAGAAATACATTACACTCTTCTGCTTTAATGTATAGGGTAGTTTGATTAATGCTACTCCTGCATGGCAAATTTTTGATATGTCTTTAACTCTGTGCTGCATTACTTTATCAATATATTATCTATTATTAAAACTCTTTATAAGTTCTACCTACATAAAGCTTGTGGATGGGAAATATAATATATAATTTAAACACGGTAGCCCATTTTCCTTAAACAGTATTTATGAATAATTGTTGTTAATGATGAGAGAAACTTCCTGGATTAGAAAATTATTGAAGATTTTTAAAATTCTGAGTAAAAATCTAATGTAGGTTTTACTCTTTGTAAAACAAGACCTGATCACATTATTGGAGTGCATTTTAAAAATCTGAATTTTTTGGAATTTTTACATGCATAACATTTAAGAACCCATCTCTAAACTTGATATTCATCATCCTCAGCAGGTTTGGTCAGATTAACTCAAGGAATTAAGATTTTTGTTCAGCGAATTTCTTTTATTCACTGAGATATAAAGTTATGTTCTTTAAAATTTAAGAAAACCCTCATAGGTCTCAAGTGTTTGCCTTCATCTTAGACTTGGTTAAGGGCATTTTATTTCAAAAATTTTCTTTCTTGTTTCTCCTTGCTTATAAAATGAAATAAACTGAACACAGCTACACTGACGTTCTGTGATGTAAAAATGTAGCAAAACTGGGCATGAAAAGAAAGAGTAGGCATTCACTGCTGATTGATAAATATGGGGCGGGAATTGCCTTTCCTTTTAATTCATTAAACCAAAGGCCAATTTCTCAGGAAATGGCCTATTCATGGGGGTTATTTGTGGATATAAATATGATCTCATTGCCATATATATCAGTCAAAATGCCCTTAGGATAAATTTAGTTTTATAATTGTACATGATTAGCATCAATATTAAGAAAAAGCTGTTACCTTTCACAGAAACAGGTCAACTAAGGAAAGCTTTTCCTTGGAAACTCAGATTGCAGCAAGGGTTAATTAAGTACAACAATGTGAATCTGAAGCTCTAATCTCAGCCTGGAGATCACTTTGATCCAGATGGATAATTTGAATTCTGGATTTTTTAAATCATCATCCAAAACATTTGTCATAAAATAGAAAATGGAAGACACAAGTATGTATGGCACTATCCAGGAGGAACATGAAAAATACAATTTAAATTCTTGTACAGAAAATCCAAAATGCTAGATAAAGGAAACCATCTATATTAAATCTAAAATGTGGAAGAAATACATGCCCAATTGAAGTGAGCTCTGAGAAATAAGTCAAGTTTTCAAAGTCTGAAATACAGATTCATTTGTACATATGCATATAGCTAACATGACAATGATCCTGAAATTTGGTAAAATAACTTTTATGACAGTCATAATGCCTAAGTGCTCCGATACATAAAGCATAAATACCTTTTTTGTAACTGAGTAATGTATCACTTGCAGTACTTATGCTGTCAAATATTACAACCGCAGTGTAAAGTTATTCTCAGAAAGGGAAAACAAAATAAAACATGACACTAATAATGTTATGTTTAATTCATGGTAATTTGACGTTCTTATATTTTATGAATAAAATAAAATAGCTAGTGTAGGATAATACATTTGATTCATTTTAAACCAAGTCTTTATTATGAGGCCTATAAAAGCATCATATAATTACAACAAACAATTTAGTTGAAACATTACTACAAATAACTTTGAAATTGAAATGTTAGCTTGAATAATTCTGGAAAATAGCAACACCGAATGCCAACTACTGCTAATCACTGTATGGGGTGATCTACACACGGTGCCATTTTTGTTTTAAAAAAGTGTCCCTTAAGGAGTCTAGTTAGCACTGGAGAACGATGGATCCATTTCAGTGTTAGAGTAATTTTTTGATAATTTTTTGCATTCCCCATCATCCTAATGTACCATAAAATGAGCATAGATCTTTACCAAAATATACTTGCATTCAACGTTGATTTTTGTTTGTTTTGCTTCTCTGAAGAAGTTAAAGAGAACCCAGAGTTCCTAGGAGGTCAGGGGCATAGCTACGCACAGTTTAAGGGAATAGAAGAAATAAGCAGTCCCCTGTATTTGTCATTTTTCCTTTTGGGACAAAATACTTTCCACCCACGATTTAAATGAGGTGATGCTTATTTTGGCTCATGTGTTTAGTGCGTTTGACCTGGTAAAGGAAAACTTCATGTCATGGTTGCCAGGAAACAGAGTAAATTGTGGACAAGGAAGCGGCACCTTTTCAGGTCATGCCACCAGCTTCCATTAATAGAATAATTTACTGAAACAAACAAATGATAAGATAAACTGACTCCTGTTTGATTTGAATTACAGAACCAGTATACAAAGGTGAAATATCATTGGTTATTATGATCAAGTACGTTTATAAATATTTCTTGTCTTAGAACTTAGTGGTCAGCTCTCTGTATACTCACTGGTAGATTCTGTATGTGTTTAAAATATGTCTCAGTAAAGCCTTGATACTCACTTTGATCCTCTATTGTGTTGACATAGTTGCTTACTAAAATGTATTACTAAGATTTTAAATTGAAAATTCAGAAATTAATAAAATAATCCTGAGCAAACATCCTAGAGCAGCTTGTATGGTGGACTTTGAAAATCACACAAAAATTAGATGACCTAAGAAAGATTCCTGTACATCCTACTATACAAGAGATAAGTGAACTATGAATAATATTAATATTTTAAAATATCCATATAGAGTTGAAAAGTACATGGGACTTAGATGAAATCAAATTTGATATTTCAAAATAAATTACTATTTTAATGAGGTACTGAAACCTAATATACTGTTCTCTTTAATAAAAGACAAAAGGAAACAATTCTTCTTAATATGATAGATTCCTCTGTGATAATTTACTTTTTTTTTTTTGTCTTTTTCATTTTTTATCGGTACCAGGGATCGAACTCACGACTGCCTGCTTGCAAGGCAGGTACTTATGCCGCTGAGCTAAATCCCCAGCCCCCCTCTGTGATAATTTAGGGTAGAAAATATACACACAGGACTGATATTCAGTGACAAGAATAAGAGGGGTAAATGGAAGTGATAGAAAAATCAAAAATTTTAACCCATTTTTCTTAATGGAATAAAGGATATTTCTTACAAAGATCGTATAATAACGTAGACTATAGAATGATTACATACTCTAGGAACATTTTAAATTGCTGACACTGATTGGCGTTCAAAAGTAAAGAGAAATAAAATCATATGATTATGAATGTTCATATATAGTCAGATGTGCTGAAGAAGTTTATTTTATCATTTGTGTTCTCTCAGGGAACTAGAAACTAGGCTATCTGAGTGACAATGTAGAAATACTTAGATCTGAGGAAAATGAAATAGTTTTGTAGGAACATAGGAGAGCTAAGGATTACAAATTAGCCCTACCAGCTAAAAATAAATTTAATGCTAATGATATTACATCTATTATGTATGTATCATCTATATCTATATCCATTTTAACTAGTTATATTCAACATTTTAAGTCAAGCACAAATTATACAGAAATCTTATTGAGTTAGATTTTGTAAACAGTGGTGGTTTTGCCAAGTATAATAAACGAAGAAAGGGGGAAAGTAGAGAAGACAAGATGCTCATAGTGATTTATCGAGCTCAAAATGGATGGGTGTGGAGGAAAACGAAAGCAAGATGACAAAACAATGACAAGAAGAAGCATTTTACAAGGATAGTAGTGGGGTGGAATTATTAGTAAAATTTTAAATCATAAAGAAAAGAGTTATCACTGGTGATGGAACCAAGATCCATACGGTCTAAAATTGAAAGTATTGTCTTGCATCTTTTCATAGATATTAACTCAATTAAACTTTGTAGCAAAAGTACATCTTATTTTATATGACATATACAAATATTTGTGGACTAAAATCTCAAAATACTTGCATTTTCATTTTAACTTGAGGATATCTAATATGGTGTTGAGAGTTCTCAGATAATCATAAAATGTAGAATCTTGAGGCTTATTAGAGTTGTCAGAACAGTAGCTTCAAATTTTAATCATATAAAATACATTTACTATGTAATTGAGGCAAATGATAGCAGAATGGATTTATCAAGAAAGATGGATGTAAGCCTTTGGGAAATTTTTATATTACTACAATATTTTCAATTATTATCTTTAGTGATGACAATTACTCATATTGTCCCACCAGGAAAGTGTTGTACAAATTAAAATTAGATGCTACTAAATATAGAAAATAGGCTACCTCATTTAATTTTACAACCCATTTGTAATGAAAGATCTAACAGCAAAATGCAAAATGTTAATCGGAATACAAATTAAACTTGTACTATTACTCTGTATATATTTTAGTTATATATGCACTGACAATTGGGTCACTGGACATTGTAATGAAGTTTAACATTATTGGAATGTGACTCAAATGATGAACTTCCCCAACCTGCATTTCTCACCAGTTCTAAAAAAGTCACTTTGGTGGGAATCAGAAGACAAAATCAAGTTACTAGAGTTTGTTATTTTAATTTATGCATGAATGAGCTATTTTAGTCTTTCCACATACTAAAAATTCATGTTTCCCTGAGGTCAAGTAATCTTTTATTTAGAAAAATGCCTTGTTTTCATACATTCTGCATTTTCTTTAAAAACCTTTAGGTTATGACTTTATGTTTTCTATTTAAATTTGTGATAATTCCCTTATATGTAGTTTATTAGTAACTCATTTCTCTTTAATATCATTCTTAAATGCATATGCACGAAAACTATGAAGTTTCAGAAATTTTACTCAATATATTTATTTTTACTTAAAAAAACTGTCCCAACTAAAATCTGGGTATTCTTCCCAAGGAAGGATAAATGGATGGTCTATAAATAGCAGCTATGATATATTTACAGCTTATACTCTCATGAGAGTTATGAGTCTAAATCTACTATATGAATTATTTTGTACAATCTTTACAATTGTGTCAAGTAATAAATATAAATTGTCTCATCATAAAAGTAAGAAAATCAGAGATATTTAAATAAATATGTTTATTAAGTAAGCTGACACAGTAGTTAAAACAGAACAGTGATTATATATGATAAAAATGTTACTATGAAGATTAATGATACTTTTTACAGAAAACAAAAGATAGTGCATATTCCCATAGTAAAATGATATAAAATTATCTCAGTATTTTGTGATTGCTCTGAAATGTTGCTGTGAAAGATAGAAACATTTTTAAATATTCAAGGCTTTTTTTTAAAAAAAGCATCTCTGGACTACCATATATTTAGTTATGTTAGTATTTAACACATTTATTTATGCTTTATAACTCAAAATTAATATGTAAAATATTGGAGAAATGAAATCTGTACTATTTTTCTCAAAATGCTCAGCCCAATGTGGTAGTCTTTGCCAAAAGCTAAGGAAATATGTGCACATAGACATATTCCCTCAGCCAAACATAATTATACTCTATTACATAAATTATGTTCTCCTTTCTTGTTTTCATATTTTATCTTCACCTCTCTAAAGCTGTTCTTAGATTACCTTAGGTTACTCATGGAACTTTTTCTGGCCCAGCAGTCTGATCCGCAAATGTGATCCTGAAACAGCTGCAGCTGGCTGAAGGAAGGTTTCATATATATCTCCCAGGTCCCTGAGCTGGTCACTGGCCTAGATATACATCAATCACATCACATTTTAATTCATAATTATATGCAATTATTACGTGTGAAACAACACTAATTAGAATGAATTGCAGTAGAAGAAAATTTTACTGTGGGAAGGTCATAAAATGAGAACTTTACTTACTCCAATGTTTTGTTTATTCTTAAAGCAAAGTGGTTTCAAGGAAATGCAACTGTAAAACACAACTATGAAAATTCCCACCCTCGCTGCCAGTGTAGCAGAACAAAAAATATTAACATTACCTAAGTGATATATTTGGGATACCCACTGAAACATATGTTCTGTATTCTAGAAACTTGATGATGAGAATAAATAGTCAGTAAAAATCATGAGATATAAACTCATATATATTCTTATTAAAACAAATTGCCTATACAAAAAACAATTTTGACATCTGATGTTATATGTGACATATAACATACTAGAATACTAGAAATAAATTAGGTATATGAAGAATCATAGTGCTGAATTTGTGAGGAAAACTATCACCCCAGTATCTAAGATGGGTAAATGCAGAGAGTTACAATCAATATGTGGTAACACAGAGTGGAATCTCATGAAGTCATAAATAGCCATAAAACATAATTCTCATAGAATGATAAAGATTAATTGAAGAAAATAATAAGAGTTGTCTGCTCCTGTAAGCTGTACCTTTTGGGAGATTCTGCATTTGTGTTTATTATCTCTAAGATCTCACCAGATGGGACTCATCATAAACAGCCAAGAAAGATCCTCCTGCGTAAATAAGAGGAAAGAAGAAATCATAATTTTGAAATATGCTCAGACTGTTCTTCCTCATAAATACCTAATATCTAAGACAAACTATTTATAAGAATCTTATTCAAGATTTATGGGGAAAAGTCATTTCTTACATGTAAAGTGCTTCCAGACCTCAATCTCATCAAATGAGATAGCAGGAAACAAAACTACTGTTCAAGTAACAAGCTATAATGTGTACCCATGAAAAGTCTGACGTCTACCTGAAAATCATAGAATGTTTCTCTATCCCCATGCCTCAAAACTACATTCTTGCATTTTTTTAGCAATGATAGCTAATAAAGAATTTCCATACATTGGAATTTCTTCTTGAAAAAAGTTCTTAGGAAATTCAAATTAATAAAAGTTATTAAAGAAAGGCTATTCGAAGAATCTGTATCTTCTGCCAGCAATAGCTACAACAAATATACAACAAAGTCCGAGGTATAGTTGTGGTGGATTAACAACTCGTCAACTCGTAACACTCAGTTAAACAACCAGCCTGGTTCTGGGTGTGGAAAGTCCACTTGAGGATTTTAGCCAACAGTATAAAAGGAGAAATACAGGGGGATATGACACAGTGTTGATTTTCATTTTAGAAACTTGCTTTACTGGCTTTGCTGATATGAACTCAGCTGTTATCATCACAAAAGCTCCGGTCCTTGCTGTGGCTAATGACTATAGTTCTCTTCTGTTAAGTCTGGTCCTTACCTTGAGCATCGCATCCTGGCTGTAGTGCAGATCCCTCAGCCTGCTGGCAGAGATCCTTCATCTCACTGTTGCAGACTGCCTAGCTTTCACCAGTGACCTTTGACCCTACCCAATGCAGACTCTTAAAAAGAACTTGCTTGAGACATAAGCAGGTGCTCTAGTTCTCCACCAGACTTTTGCAGAACATTGCCATGGGATCTAGTCCCGTAGCAGGATTCTTTGATTCACTACTGTATAGATAGATCTGCAGTCTTCTGGTTTGACTTCTGGGGTGATAATTATAAAATAATCCGATAAATAATGTGGCTTGTGTTAAATCTAGTACTATGTAAAGCCTGACTACAACACTAACCAACGTAATAGATCCAACTTACTAAAGCAACGTGGCTACACTTCAACAAAGATAAATACATAGCACACATAAAATCCAGAGGAAAATACAATCTGAAAAGACAAAATAACCATGAGAACTACCTTGGACATGATATATGTCATAGATAATAAAATTATGGGACAGGAAAATAAACAAAAAGGATAAATGTGTTTGGGGCTGTAATGGAGATTATAAACATACAAACTGATACAGCTATTTACTGCAAGCAGATAAACTGAATTTCTATGAAAATATCCAAAAGAAATGCTACCAAAAGTATAATAGAAACAAATATGCTTTAATAAGAAGCAGAATAATTCCAATATAACAAAGAAAAACTCAGTAGGTTTTCAAGTAGATAAACACAAAACTCTAAAGTTAAATCAAAGGAGAAAAATGTGAAAACAAAATAGGAAAATTTTAAATGACGCAAATATAGTTGTAGTATGGTAAGAGAGAACAAACCAGAAAGATTTAGAGTAATCATGACCAAGAAATTTTCAAAATTACTGATAACATCACAGATCCAGAGTATGAAAGAATACCAAGAACAATAAAGCACAAATGCACATGCACAAACACACACAATTCTTAGGAGAATTGTTCTCAAACTAAACATAAAATAAATAAAATAACACATGCAAAGAAAAGTATTATGGAAGCCAGTGGGAGAGAATTCATACCTTCAGAGGACAAAGGAAAAGATTTACAACAGACTTCTTGCCAAAAACAATACAAATACAAAATAGAATTAAATACTGAAAGTATTGAAAAGAAAAAGAGGCATCAATTTAGCATTCCGATTCAATGATTTCTTTCAAACATGAAAGTAATGAAAATAAATTTTATCCAATAAATGAGGACATTTATTGTTACTAGCACTTTCTTGTAAAAATATGTTAAAATATTTTTTCAGATAGAAGAAAATTATCTCATATATTTGAAAGTGCACCAAAAGAACACGAGAGAAGGAATAAAGACAAATGAACATTATTTTCAAACTAACCATAGAAAATAAAATTACTATGTATTGGGTGACGACAGAACATAGATAAGTGGAATGACCATGTGCCATTGGCCTGGCAGGGAAGATTTGGGTCAAAAGTTATCATGTTACTTTTATGACACATTAGGCAGACTAGTGTTTCAAGGCTGACTTCTATTAATGGAAAATATGTATCAGAAACTTTACCGAAAGTACTATTATTTTGAAAATACTTGTAATTGATAATTCAAAAGATAGTATAAATGAAATCTTATCAGTTGCTCGGTAAAAGGTACATACCATAGAGAAATAAAACCTTTAGAAGGAATAGGAAAGAATTATACAGAGACTGATATTAATTCAGATATATCAATCACTTTAAATGTCACACACAAAAAATTTATTTCCTATAAGAATCTCACAGTAAAATAAAAAAGGATAAAATATGCTAACAATTAATAAAAATTTGGAGATATATTCATTTCAAATAAATTAGGTTTGTATTCCAAACAATTTACTTCAACACATATTTTGATTGTTGTAGAAATAAATTATTATTCTCCACAAAATAATACAATAATTAATGTTTATCTTATATGAAACAGAGTGTAAAATGTCATGAAAGATCATGTTTTGCAGTCGTTAAAAATGGAAAGTATTAGCTGGAGTTTTACCTCAGCAGCATAAGCGTCTGCGTGGCAAGCGCAAGGTTGTGGGTTCAATACCTGATACAAAAAAAAAAAAAAAAAAACAAGTATTGAAGCCATGAAAAACAAAACTAAAGACTAGAGTATGGTTAAGAAACTTATCATATATAACTGGAATAGCCAGATAATGCATTTTAGGGTTAAAATAGCTTCTGCACGCAATGAAGAAAAGGTAGAAATGTTTCATTGAAAAATAATGGTATGAAAAACAAAAATCACCATGGCTGGTGGAGGTGGGTGTCTCAGTGGTAGAGCACATGCCAAATATATGTGAGACTCCGAGTTCAAATCCCAGTATGGGAAAAGGGCAGTCACCATCATCAGCACAAGCACAGGAAAAAAAAAAAAAAAACAAGGTTCGTAACAACAACACTTGCAATCTCAGCACTCTGGGAGAGCTTAGGCAAGCTGGACTTAGTGTAAAGGGTGTAACTCTGGTACAGCAAAACAAAAAGTTATGAATCCATTTCTATGCCTAAATGGGCCATGAGATACCCCTCATGACTTACACAAATATACTGATAGAATGTTTGAAATTAGACTGAAAATAGGAATTAATAATGTTATTTAGTGAGCATTAAAAATATAGTGATGCATATTAAAATTTAGTGATGCATATTAAAATATAATGAGCAGAAAAATACTACAGGATCAGATATATAGTTTTAAAAACTTAATTTGTTGTTAATGTGAGAAATTGAAGTTGTTTTCTGGAGGAAAATATAGTGAGGAAGTTAAGTCCCGAATTTTTATAATTTATATTAGGAAAATGTAAAAACTAGGAAAGATGAAAGGATTTAAATTGTACTTTAAGTTTTTATTTTAAAGTGAATTGAGGGCAGTAGGCAGTCACTGCTATTACCAACAGTATTATTTTATGACAAATCCCTGAATAAATTTAGAGATTACTTAAATTACCAAGTGATCATATTATTGCCTCTAGAACTATGCAAACAAAATACTAACCTGTTAAATTTACATACTGTTGTGAAATTATGAGTAAAAACATATAATTGCTTTATTTTGTGTTCAGAAACTGGTATGTTGAAATTCCTAACACTAAAGCCTGACGTGAGAGACAGAACAAAGAGACTAAAACTGAGAGCATGGAAGATTTTGTTCCACTTAGCTAGGGGTACAGAATCATAAAAATGATCTATTTAGGCTCTACCCTTTCTAAATAAGTTTTCTTTAGCATGATGTAAAAGAAAGTTCTTACACAGAGTATGTAAGTGTAACATGTGTTTACATCGATTTATCAGTCGGTTTATTCTTTAAATTAGGATTACTAACTTGGATTTCTAAGTCACAGGCATAAATTAAGTATTTTTAAAATATAAAATAGTTATACATGCTTATTAAATGGACCTCTGTTCCCAAATTTGTAATTTGGTCATAAAGTCTTATATAAGGCAGTTGTAACCAAATTCATTAGCGATGGCTAGCATGCATGAAGGACTTTCTAAGTGAGATCCTACATGATTTAAAAGTTATTTAAGAAACCACTTCAGTCATTTCTCATGACTTTCACATATTACATATTGCCTACTACATGAAGATTTGTTACATATGACTGAACTAAGCAATGAAATATAATGTGATACTAGTTTTTCTGAGTTGCCTATAAATGTTAAATAGAAAATAAAACCTGGCCAAATATAGGTAAAGGAGTTAAATAAGCACATCTCCAGAGATGATATACAAATGACCACTGAATATGCATATGGGTGTTTAGCATCATTAATCATCAAGGAAGTGCTGATCAAAACCACAAGGAGGTATTGCTTTATCTCCACAAGGAAAGCTATTGTTAACTCTTATACCTTGTTGGCAGAGGAAGGATAAAGTAGCCATTATAGAAAACAATATGGAGGTTGTTTCAAATTAAAAACAGAACGATGATATTATTCATCAGTAACATTCACTGTATTCAGCATAATTAACGTCAGGATTTTGAAGACGTATGTAGGCTTGAATGTTCATTTTGCAATTATTCATGATGGCCAAAAATTCGCAGCTGGAAAGAAATAATAAATGCTGTTGTCCTCACAGTAATTATAGCTAATGGTGTTGTATCACATTATCTTAAACAGATACCAAAGAAGATTTTGTATGTTCTCACAAAAATGGCAAATGCTTAAGATGATTACTAAACTAAGCATCCCTAGTTGAGCAATACACATAAATTTACTAAAACATAATAATGTAACCGATAAAGAAATATAATTATTTGTTAATCTGACAAAATGGAAAAAAAAAGAATTTCCAACAAGATCAAATGTGTCAGCTGCAAAAGAAAAGATACTGCAGTAAGGGTGAAGGTTAATGACTGCCTAGGACTCCAACCACAATTAAAGTGCCATGGACTTTTCTTCTTCATATAGGTCAGGTAGTTAGACAGCTCATAGAACATTCTGCCCCATGATAGAGTCCTTTTCTGAGTCTCAAAACTAGTAGGTTTTTTGGTCCATTTGATAAATGGTCTTAAGCCACATGGTACAAAGAGAAATATGTTACCTCCAAAATGTAACAAAGCCAGTTAGATACTGTGCCACATACCTGGTAGCTGGAGAGTCCAGTGTGACAATCTGTCCTCTTTAAGTAGAAACTCTGAACATGCTTCACTGGATCCTTGGAAAATTTACTGATATTAAGTTTTTTGCATTTTTGAGGTATTTTATTTCTCATCTTCTGACATATAAATATTTTTCCACATTCCTACAATAATTGCAACTTCCTGTTCATAAAATCCAGTCAGCATAATATCAACAATGTAATGATAAATATGATATTTCACAGAAAGGCAATATTATGTACAATAAATTAGGGCATAATCCTGGAGAGTTGATATGCTGCTGAAGTGTAACACTGATGGTATATTTCTATCCTTATAGCTAAAAGCAAATTGTGTCTGTTCATCTTGATTAACAACTATTGAAAATAATTTTCCATGTCAGAAGCTGCAAACCTGGCTCATGGGGCTATGTTAATGTGCTCACCTATATACCCACATCTGGAAAATCAGCTGCAATTGAAGTCAGTTCTGGTTAAGGCCATGAAAAGCAACTGCCATTCTTCACAGCCCATCGTCTTCTGAAATTGCCAAATAGGAAAACTAAGTGTGATGGAGGAGATCACTTTTCCTGCATCTTAAATTCTAATACTAATCTTCCCATTCCCTGCAGGAATATATCACTACATTAGGTTTACTGTTTTCCTAGTTAAATGCAATTAAAATTGTTCATGTTTAACATTTCAAAAATAAAAATGTTCTCTCCACTGACTCTGCCAGTTGTTTCTGTGTATATGTGTTGTAACTGCTAACACTAGACAAATAACCACAGTGTAATTTGGGAATCCATAGACTTCAGAAGCAATAAATCTGTGCTAAAATTCCAGTGAGCATCTGATTCCCAGGAGCTCTCTCACACCTATGCTGGTAAGTCCCAGTGATGTTTTAGACCTCCTACAATTATGGTCAGTTCATGGCCAGTGCCTTGTAGTCTTCCAAATCCTCCCTTTTTAGTGAACACTCATTCAGGTAAATGGGCACATTTTTTTTTTCAGGAAAATCTGAGATTTTGGAAGTATAAGCCTTGTCACTGTAGCAAGATGCTTCCTATAGTCTAACGTTTAATAGAAGTACCCCGGGTATTGGTTTGGATGTCTCAAGTTCGATTTTTATACACCAAACTAGAATTCATCCAATTGTCTAAATCAAAGAAAAATGATTAGGCTGTCTATGTGATAGGTGTGTTTTCCTAGAGGAGCCAGTTAATTTGCCTACACTGTGGTTTTCTGTCAATGACATTCTGTGGCATCCAGTTTTCTCCAATATATGTGGGATACGTATACACACAGCAGATGCTGCTGTAGTTTGTAAACTAGAGAGATGAATGACAATAGAGGTCTTCAAGAATCATGGACTTCACAAACTCATTTCTCATATTTATGTTGATAGGAATTTTTCAGGGTGTATGAGCGGTTCTTACATGATAAATCCACTCCAATATTCCAGTTTCCCTGAGATTCTCAATATCTTACAGGACAGTACATAAGACCATTCTAACAGTTCTACTTTATTTATTGTAGGCCCTTTCACAAGTCAGACTTTCAGCCAATCAAGCAAGCAGGCTGTTAAGAGGTCTTCCTAATCGCTCAAACTAAAACACTATAAAGTCCTTATTGGTCTATTTGGCCTAATCCAACTTTATGTTTCTTCTAATATCCTATCTCTTTAATATTCTTATTTATATTAACCAAACTTCTATAGATGTAGGCTTTAAATATAGACCAATGATTGTATGTGTGTGGTACCTTTTCTTGTTGATGATACTTCCTACTTCTCTCCTTGATTATAGTAGGTAATTGAGATATAAACCAACAAGCCAGAGACAGTGAAAAACATTCTGAAGAAAATGAACAGTGTCCAAAAAGTACATGGGAAGCTATTGTGGGTTTTTAAGTTACAGTTGAGGGGTTTTTTTTTTCACATTTGGGAAGAATGCTTATCCAATGAAGTGTCTGCAAAATTTACAGAATCTATGAATGGGATTTCTGCATATTTTCGTATTCCTTTGTATAATCCCATTTCTTTCCAAACAACGTCCAAAATTTTACAGCATACACTCCACAAATTTAGGAATTAAACTTACATAGTAATTTATCTACATGTTGGAATGAATCTGGGTTTGGCTTTCAGAAATCTCTGCCCTGCGCCTACAAGAGATAAAGAATTATTTCAAGGCAAATATATAACTTTTTAAGTAACTTTTACTTTAATCTGATAGTTGAAACACCTCCACTTATTCTTTTATTTCTTGTTTCTGTCATAAAATTACCAAAAAAACTTCTTTATAATGTGTAGTTTTATTCAAATGTAGTGATGAGATATCAATTTTATGAGCATTGCCTTTGAAGAACATTTGATTAAGATTGTTCATTGGCAATATCTTGAATATATTTATTGCTACCTCAACAAAATATAATCAGTGTACTATTTTCTGTCAGAAATAGGCATTAATCAAAAGAGGCTTTAAATCTAATATATAGGAGAACCAATGCTTGAACACTCAGAAACAATTAATAAAATTTACCTTTAAAATTCTACCCTCTAGGCAGAAATTCAGTACGAAAATCTGCATCAGCTAGGATTTTGCCAGAGAAATAAACAAAGCAGGAACAGCTATATGTAAGTTAGGCTGGTAAATGCTACATTATTTGATTAATGTAAATATTTATGAAAGTAGAATAATAATTTAGATTACATCACAATGTTAACCCCACTTGACAGTGGGCAGCAAAGAGAAAACAAAATACATTAGGACCAACATTTTGGGAAGAAATGAAAATGTAAAAGAACAAGATGGCCATGGGTCAGCAGGGATGATAGTGAGAAAAGGAATTTTGTAGAATCATTTATTTTATCAACGGCCTTTCTGACTACAGGAAGGGGAGCTGCTACTTAGTTAAAGCATCAGCAACAGTAAATATCTATAGGAAATCTCAGTGCTGGCAAAATCAAAACTAAGAATCCCGAGGAAAAACACAGTCAACAGTTATGTTGATATTTAAAATAAGATCATCTATAAAAATGGAGACATTGTTGAGTGGAAGGGAATGAAAATAGCTGTGGAGTTGTTCATTTCTAGAATAAAATATATTAAACACAGCAAAATCATTTTCATTACTTTCCCACATGACTTTAACAATAATCTTAAGGTTAGCTGTGTATAGCAACATACATGGCAATGACACATAACAAATAGCAAAAAAGGACCACACCCAATAAGTAGAACAGATACTAATTCCTCTCTTCCCCTAGTACAATTTCTTTAATACCTCATTGATCATTATATTTTGCAATTACATTAGTTATCATAACATCTTTTATCACTAATGCTATTGTTATACTTTCATGAGTGTGTGTTTGTGTATCCTCCTGATAGCTCTTTGAAGGTAGCCAAACTATACTTTTCTTCTGCTTCCTTCCTAACAGCTTAACCTAGCAGAATTTAACAATATAATATGCATCTATAAAACAGATATTGAAGTTATTTGATTTTCTGTTGATGGAAAAGATTCCTAGAACTCACAATTTCCTTTTTTTTTTTCCTGTCAATACTATGTGAAGTGAGATTTCTTGCTCATGTTTAGTGGTATTCTGAAAACATTCGGAGCAGGCAGGACCAATGGAATGAAATAAGCACATGTCCTCTTTCACACAATGAAATGAAGCAGAGATTGTGTAATATAACCAGGAAGCGTCATGAAGACCAATTTTTCCATCTGAATATTTTCTTTGTTTTAATTTCAATGTTAAAGATTGAAACTCTACTTTAGAGTACAACTTACATGTGTTGTACATATAAAAGGTTTATCTTACACCATACATTCATTGGGCTGATTTAAATGTTTGATATGCTGAAAATATTTAACAATTACCTATGACTCAGAAATTTAAAGCCTCACTATTACATATATTTGTTTCCAGTGAATTTCCCTTTGGAAAACTCTTTTCTTCCTTTGGGGAAAATAAAACAAAAAACTCATATAAAGATTAAAAAAAAAACAGCATTTAAAACACACATATGCCTGCAGCAAATTATTTTCTCTCCAAAAAACAAAAACAAAAACCTTATATGATTACCATTAGTAAACACTGTAGAAAAGAACTTGGCAAACACAGTTGAATCAGAAATAAATTTATAGAGCCCTACTTGGATTGGTTGGCATTCAGGTTCCAATTTAATCAGAATTATATCACAATTTAAATAAAACTGAGTATTTCCAGAGTAAATATTACTTTATACAACATTAGTATTCAATATGTTGTCATAAGTGCATTTTTAAAGAGATAGTTCTATACTGAGTTAATGATGAGAAGGCACAGAAAACATTAAAGAATAAAGGCATAAACACAGGTGATAGAAAATCAAAGTGGACTTCAAAGGGTTTTATTTCATGAATGTGAGGTAAGAACTAGAAATCTGGGCTAATTTGTATGTTGCTTAGCTACAATGTGATGGTTTTCTTATTTACCGTCCTATTGTCAAAACATCATCTTCTAATTTTTATTTTTATTAATATGTGCTTGCAGTACAAATGATTATATTTATCATGGGAGTTGGCACCGGTACCTGACACATCTCCATTCTATTCATGTCCCTTTCGCCTCGCCTTCCTGCCTTGTCATTGTTACTCTTTCACAGTCAGGAGAGTAAGGGGCTTGAGTACATTCACACTCTTTGCTCATTATTTCAAACAACGTTTACTATGGTGCAATTTGTAGGAATGGAAAAGACATTGAGCTCAGGAAAACCCCACAAATTCTTCAGCAGTAACAGCAATATCAACAGAACCTTGGTCATAAGGATTCCAGGGTTTTACAATGTTCACAATTGTTCTCTTGCTCATAAGAATTGAAACACATTTGCAATACATGATATTTATATTCATTTTGGTAGATTAATATACAACATATCTGAGATGTTTTCCATGTCATTTTTTTCTCCCTTTCCCAGGATCCCTTCCTCTAATAAAGTCAGCTTTTATTTTACTCTTTATTTATAATTATATTTACCGTATGAGAGAAATCATGTGCCTGATTTACATCACATAATATTGAGGTCTCAAGTTCCATTCACTTTCTTACAAACAACTTGAACTTACCTTTCTCTATAAGCAGAATAAAACTCAATTGTTTGCATATAGCAGATATTCTTTATCTACTCTGTGCATCTAGGCTCTTTCCAGAGCTTCTTTATGAATTTCACTACCAAAACATACATATTCATGCATCACTCTAGCATGAGTGTTTTAACTCATTTGCAAGTAAAACAATTATAAAGGAGGATGGAGTAGGGAAAGATTATCAATAAAATTAACTATGGGCTTTCTTAGTCACCAAGAGACAATTTTTCCAAGTGAATATATTATCTTTTACATTTAGCTGGTTTGTTTGAAAATTAGACATTCCTTATTCAGCTTGAATGTTGCATTAATCCTCATTTCTACCTCCGTAGATGTGGCAGACATAGCAGATTAGGTTATTAAGCACTCTACAATTGTTCTCTTGCATTTCTTAGAATATGCTAGAGTCTTGAAAGTTAAAAATTAACTTCTGTAAATAATCTTGCAGTTTGGAATTTATACATACCTGAATTCTTCCAACTAGATAAATACATGAAATATTTGAAAATTAGGAATGAGATTACTGAGATAAGGTTGACACCTAGAGTAATCAGTTTCCATGCTATGCTCCCTGTTGCTTTCCCCTTCTTACTGCGGAAGCCACTGAGAACAATTTTTAAGTTCACAGAAATACACATGGAAGCCTGGTGTATATTTAAGACCTCATTAGTATTTCAGTGATTTTAAACATCTGATTTCTTCAATTATACTTTTCCTTCATAAACTAGAATAGTTTTAGTTATCTGCAACCAAGTTATAACTCACAATGCATTTTATATTTCCTATAAAAATTTTTACGCACATAGGCTAGTTTGGATGCTGTTATATAAACTCTCTTGGTGCTATCAAACAATTTCTTATCAACAGATACCTTGTTTCAATTTGAACATCAATCTCAGAAACAGAAAAACAAAGCCCTACTGCCCGCTAATGTAACATACCCAAATTCTCTGCATTAATGTACATGTCATTACTTATGCATATTATAGTTTAATAAATTTTAAAAATTTGTCTAATGAACTTGTTTTACCTTTTCTACCTCAAAATGGAACACTAATTATAAACCAATGAAATAATGGCATCAATTACATATTAGCCTGCTTTAACAATGAATCTCCATGAATTAAAGCCATTTGTGTTTCAGACTTACATGTCTTATAATTCTCACAGGTACAATGTGTATAAGAAAGCATATACAAAATGAAAAAAATACAACTTCACTACATCAAAAACACATACTTAATATGTATTAAAATTAATTATATTTCAAATAATTTTTATACTTTGTCTTCAAAACATAATGTTATATTGTTACTTAAACCTAAATTTGCATTAATTTTAAAAGATATTCAATTTTGAGGGCAAAATTATTTGCAAAAGTTAATTTTTGTTATAATTCATCTTTAGGTAAAATGCATTACAGCTATATCTATATCTATGCATCTAAGTTATAGGACTAATTTAGCTATAAAACTAAACTACCTATTAAAAATTCCCTATACAATTCTTTATGGAAATATTATATGAATGTGATACATGAATAATTATTCAACAAAAAAACAATTAAAATTTTATGTGCATCTAAATTCAGAGAGGATTTTGGTGAGAATTATTGTCATTTAATTTAAGAGCATTTTAGTATTATTTCATATTTGTATGTATACATGTATATATCTATATATCTGCGTGCATATATCTATGCACCTGTTTCCAGACATTTCTTTAAATCACAAAATTGAACTTGGAAAATTCTACATGTTTCTTCATATACCTGTACTTAGATAAATTTCTTTTCTTCCGAGATAAATTTAGTAATATAATTAAATAATATTTGAGCCACATTTTATCCAGGTGGTTGCAGACTAAGCAAGAAAATATACCCTGATTATACCCTAAAGGTCACCTTTCGTCAGTTCCTTAGAAACAGAGCAGCTTTTAATTTGCTTCTGTTTATACATCCCGAGCTAAGAGAGCCTTGAAGTGAGAACTTTAGATGCTCAGCAATGTGGAATGGTTCAGGAAACCTAGCATGCAAAATACCGCCTCCTCCACACAATGTAGGCAATATCAGCAATTACTATTTATTTTAGAAAATTCTGCAGTGCTTTTGTTAAACATATATCCTAAAGAAGAAATTATCTCTCATTTTTCTGTAGGTATACATTTTTAAATTGAGTATGAAAATTAGTTATGATAGATCATTTCTCTGTAATACAATCATGTATGTATGCGTGAGAGACAGAAAAAGAGACAGAGAAAAGATGGGAGAGACACTTCAGCAGAAAAGTAAATATATCACAAAAAGTTGCTTCACTGGAAATGTGCAAAATATCATGAGATACCTTTTTAAGTGAATTCTACTAATTTTAATTTTTTTTTCAACAAAAGAAACCTTAATCTGTAGATATAGCCAGTTTATAAGCATAATTACACTCTGGTCACCATGAATTTAAGCATATTTATGTTCTGGTCTATGTGAATTTCTGAACATCTGTTCTGTCAGCCAAATGCTAGATAAATCCTATATGACTGAATTCAATATTAATAAAAATAATTCCATAATAAAACTCAATATTAAATTTGACAACATAGGTAACACTTCTAAACTATCAGTAAATAATGGAAATAATTTTTTTAAACTGGTGGTGAGACACCAAAGCCCTTTTACCTTTAATCTTTGTCTTTTGTGTCACTTTGCCTTCTGAAATATTCATAATTTCTCTGTGAAATGAGTATTGGAATGAGGATGATCATTTCCCCTTTAATGTGGAAATGATTGCAACTTAAGACATTGCAATCTTGTCTGAACTCATGTGAATAAGTATTTGTGGACATATGGTTTTCATTTATGGCTTCATGGGATGGATGGTCAGTTAGTTTGTGGTCAGTCAGGTGACAGAGGAGGTCAATGTTTATAATCCTAAAGGGTCCTGGAGACAGGAAGCACAGCATTCCACACCGGGCCACATAGTAAAACCATAAAGACCTCCAAAGCCTGGGACAATTATTAAGGTAGAATAATTGAAGAAATCTCCTATACCAAACACTGCTCACACATTCCGTAGCTTCTATGAGTGTGCAAAAGGGACAGGAAAGCGTGAAAGGACAGCCAAGGAAGGTCCAGCGGCTTAGGATTAGCTAGAGGAAATATTTTTTGGAAACTTCTAAGCAGTGAAAGTAGTACTGGGTGCTAGAGGGAGTAAGGGAGGAATGGTGTCTCTTTGGACATATGGAAAATATAGAAATGTGATTCTGGATTTCTTAGTTTGCATTCAGTGTCGTGCTTTTGGCAGGATCCCTGTCTTACCTAACAGTTGAAGAGAGTCTTGGAGACACTCTTGGAGAGTGTCTTCTAAATGAGAAAGATATTTTCTTTAAAAAAAATTGAAAGCACCGTAATACATGGAAGCAAAAAATAATAAAAATCCCACTGTATTCTGAAATAATATTTCCTCTCTGTCCACATCTGGTCTTTCACTGACATGAATGTAGAGTGATGTCTCTAAGGTGATGTTATTTTGCTTTGCAATGCATTCTGTACCTGAAAGAGACAGAGGGTCATGGCAGCATCACGGCTGCCTTGGAAATACTCAAATGGCCCAAGGATTTTTTACTGGGATCAAAAGAGAAAAAATACACATAGAAGTGAAATCATTCCTTTTTGACATATGATTCTGGTGATTTTTTTTTTTTTACTCTAAAAGGAGGATGGCTAAGCATACTGAATTTGAGTTTCTAACCCTTGGGCTAAGAAAATACAATATCTAATTCTAAGGGAGAAGTGCCAAGGATTCTATATGAGTCAAATCCCTGATTCCAGTAATGTCAGTAGCTGCATAACCTGAGTCACATCAAATAGTGTGTGCTGGGATGAATCAAATACAGATTAGCAGATATTTAGTGCTATAGACAGAAGGAAATGTGAGCACTTGAACTTGGCTGAAGCATTAAATCTTTGAGGTCACATGTGACAATCAATCCCACATGAAGGTTAAATAATGAGAAAAACCATCTATTCTAACTTGCAAGCAAAGCAAAGAAGTTCTTCAATTATTAGAAAAAGAAAGACTGAAGGATGCTGAAGGATGGTGACTATGATAGACGCCAAACACTCATAAATATAAAGAGACCAGTGCAGAAAAGTGAATGCATGAACATAGGAATTCTGTAGAGAAAAAATACAATGTGCTCATTAAATATATAAGAATAGTTCACTCTAACAATAATTAATCTGCACTCTAATTTTAAGCAAAGTCATATTTTTCCTACCCTCCATTCTTTAGGGCATAAGGATATTACCCTGTCTCTGAGTTGGACTAAGAAGCAAATCCTAGTGGAAGGTCCAGAATAAATATCTATGGACAGTGACTTTATCTGATGAAAAACAGAAGAGAATTTAAAGTAAAAGCAAACCAGAATGTGAAGGCTGCTCTGAGCACCACTTCTAAGATACGTTGATTTTTTTTTTCCATTGAGGAAAACACTTCCTGGTATTTTAGATCATGTTTTTCAAAAGGAATAGGTGATCTCACTTTTTAAAATTTAATATTTTTTGGAAGAACGATGATATACATTGCCTTTTGTAGATGAACTACAAATGCTTTTATCAAAATCTGGCCTATACAACACAATTTCAACAACTGCTATAATGTGTCTCATTGTTATCTCAATGTATATAAACATTTCGGATAATTTCTGGGACATGAACAAATTCCAGGTTATCATTAAGGGCCAGAAAAAATATAATTATACACTCAAAATTTGCAACACTTTTAATAATTCATTTTATTGGCTGCTATTCTCAGAAAGATTTGTGACTTCTTTAGATATATTCAGTCCCTATGGCAAGTGGGCTATAATCCAAATAAGATCTTGGAAAATGTTTGTTTTAAAGGTCAAGTATTAACCAGGGTATGGTAAATCGGAATTGACCCAAAGAGGCATCATGTCTGTTAAATATGCAGTGAACCACAACCTTCATCCATCCAAGAAAACACTTCTTCATTTATGGTTTCACCCTTTCTAACTGTATAAATTTCTAAAATCGAAAAAATAAAAAGACCAAATGGCTCTGTAGAAAATAGTTTCAGTATTTCTCTTCTGTCAATAATTGATTTCTTGGTGAATCTGTATTTCTTGCGGGACCTTGCTGAGACCATTGTCAGTATGAACACCATCTGGAAAAGTGGCCTCAGGAAGCAATCTGTTCAATAAAAAACTATAATCATAAGCATAGAAATGTGTTCTTACTGACTTAAGGTATTATTTGTTAGATATAAAGTGTATGTTAGACAAGAAAATTTATTTTCATAAAAATCTATATAAAAATGGAATGTCAGCCTTCTTTTTCTAAATTGGGATAACAAAGACAGGTTAAAGCTTATATCAAGTTGACAAGGAATAAAATTGCACACAATCAGATGTATTGATTTACACTCCATGATGAATTTTCCTAGGAGAGCTATATTTTTTATTTTTGCAATTTTGTTCAGTTTTCCTGCTACATTTATCGATATCATAAATATATTAGTAAACTGTGTTTCTCTGAGTATTATCTCAAATCAGTTATATGACTCATACTAAGCAAATGATAGCATCCAGGAATTTTGCCCTGTTCCTCTGGGAATATCTCAATGTGAACTGAAAGAGGAGAGATTAATAATCTCCAAATATTTCCTACTTCGCTGAATATAATAACTATCATTTTAAAAAAATCAACCATTATCTATGTTCCATCAATTATTTTTTTCTTATTCTAATAGGCCAAATAAAAATATTTTCCCCAAGAACTGTCTTTTATCTGAATTCTAGTTCATTCTGATACTTGTAATATCTACTTATGATTTACCTGGCTACTACTGCATGCTCATATTAGACTAAAGTTTGTTTGCTTCATTGCTTAATTCTTTATTGGGTGTTAGTTTGCACTTAGTTATATTTTATCATGGAAAAGTATATATAATATTACCATAGTAACCATAGCTGAAAAGAGCATTTGTTTGCATTAAGTATATTTATGTTTTACCACCATCACTAACTATTCATCTTTGAAACACTTATAATGTGTAAACTCAAAGTTTATTATCATGTCAGTGTTTCTCAATTTTAATCCCTTCACAAAGACTGAAAATTACCATTCTTCTTTTGTGTATATGAAAGTACTTCATATACACAGTATCATACAATAGTTGTCTTTTTATAACTGACTATTTTGCTTAGCATTGTACCTTTAAAATGCATGAACATCAGAGAAAAAAATGGAGAGTTAACGATGGGAGATAACTGGATTAAAAGTCAGGCAAGTCAGACTGAGCTCCTAAGGGGCTCAGTCTGTACTGCAGAAATGGGTGGTTGCTGAGATCTCCAGAAGCTGCTGAGGTTTTCAAAAACTTCTGGAAATATTGCAAATAGTTTCCTCTTCTTCCTTTAACTTTTCTGAAGTTTGTCCCTTAAGCCCTGCAAATCGCAAGAGGCTAGAAAAGTTCCCCTAGTTCTCCCAGGCTGCAGTGCCTCTCCAGCTGGAGGCTGCTTGGAACCTCACATGGCGTGTTCCTCTTCTCAAAGCTTCCTCTGAAGAAATTGTGTCTGCCTGCTTCTCTCTCTCTGTCTCTCTCTCTCTCTCTGTCTCTCTCTCTCTGTCTCTGTCTCTCTGTCTCTCTCTGTCTGTCTCTCTCTCTCTCTCTCTGTCTCTCTCTCTCTCTCTCTCTCTCTCTCTCTCTCTCTCTCTCTCTCTCTCTGCTATCAAATCTCACCACTGTTCTCACTGACAGCTTTTAACATGGGACAACTCAAGAAATAAGGATTCTGAGTTTTATTCCTCATTCTCCTTTTTAGCTTTTTTCTCTCCATGGACTGACTTCTATGGTTCCCCTGGCCGTATAAGTGAGAAGGATTTTTCATTTTGTCCATTTTATTTCTTACACAGTTCACAATAATATGATACCTATCTCTTGCAATACATTTTAGGATAGATTCTAATACTGAAGCTTCATTGTTTTTATTTTACAAGGTTTGAAATTGAAAAGCAATTTCTTAATAAAATATATATTATTCTGTGTTATTTTCTATTTGTATATTCAATTTAGAATGTAAGAAGCTTCCTGTATTTAATAAGAAAAGCTTGAGAGTCAAGCAAATTTCAAGATAATCTGGATCCAGGAAAAGTTGTAATATTCAGAGTGTGGGAGCAGGATTAACTCTACTCCTGAGTAACACAACTGGTGTTTGACATGTGGTTGAGAAAACAAGAAAAATGAATGAGAAACCATGATGCCACTCACTTTCTTTAACTTAGATCATCTGAATCTAGTCCAGAAGCTGTGAAAAAGTGACCTGAAATAGAAATATAAGCGTTCAAGTGAAAAACTGTCTAGGTCTTAAATCTTTTAGAGATGCTCTCTCAAATATAATTCACACCAAGTATTTCCAGTCAGATACTACTTCAGGTATATATAAATTCTTTTGAGACTGATAAGAAAATAAATAAAGCTTACCTTTTCAAAAATTGTAAATTGTGAGCCAGTGTTTCACTAAAAGACAAGTACTGCATTGAGTGGGAAACCAGGTATACAGACGATTTGCTAATTGCGGGACACTCAGCTTCCAAGCTGAACTCACTCCAGAACGGTAATGACTAAACTTTATTCACTTCAGCATTTTAGCACCAAAGTTCTGAGCTTCTAGAGTTGCTGTTTTCTGAGTCTTCCCTGAGGGAAGCACAATAAAGACACCACAGAACTCATGACCTCCACGGCCTCCCCTGAGGCGAAGCTCCCAGCATTCAACAGTAACATTTTTTCTCCCCAGTTTGCTTTGTTGTGGTCTAGTTTTCAGGTAATAACACAACACTAAACACTTAGGTAAACAAAGAACTGTTTTCCACCCAGAGAACAGTTTCTGTGGGAAAAGAATTTCATGATTCTTCAGTAAACTCACCTCTCTTAGGGTAAGCGCTGCTATGTTAGAAAATTGAATCTTGAAATAATTCCAGCAAAAGATGTTTTGCCAGATTTGATAGTTGTACATTTGCTTTTTTGCAAACTTCCAATTCAAACAAAGGGAAGGAAAAAGAAGAGAAAAGAAAATAATGTCCTGTATGTCAGGTATTATCCCTAACCATTGGAGTCGCGGAGGAGAGAAAACTTCCATTACTAGTGATCTGTAGCTCACAGCAACATGGGTAGAACTGGAAGACATTACTGTAAATGTATAAGCAGCCACAGAAAGACAAATACTGCATTTTTTCACTCATATGCAGAAGTGCAAATGCTGCCCTTTAAATGTGGAGAGTAAAAATAGTTTATAAAATGTGTGTCAAATATTAATGGAAATAATGAAATATATATATTGTTTTTTGAATAGTGAAATTTTTTTGTCCAAAGTTCATGGACTCTTCTCTTATTGTTATAGGTAGCTGAGTTAGAAATATAGACAGTGAGACAGACTTAAGTCCTCAACGGAGGCAGTGCAGAACCCCAGATATCTGGCAACTGTGGAGAATACAGAGACCTTCTGCCGTGGGCCAGACCTCAAGACAAAAAATCAAGCAAATGCACCCACATCCTAATGACTGATATTCTAAATAGGTCTCTGTCACCCTGAGGAAATCTGGAATCACCTTTATAATACACTTCAGGAAGAGTCACTGCTCCATAAGAATTCCTGCTTTCTACCTAACTAGCTTCCCGATTTGTCCACAAATTAATCAGTTTTATCTGAACTATTACTTTATTGGTTAACCATAGTTCTGTCCCACCTTATGCCCTTCTGGCTTGTGAGTTCCCAGTTTCCCCACCTTGAACTCATCTCATCCTGTGATTTTAGTTTATAAAAGTCCCTAGAAAGAACAGAGTCCCTGGCAACCCGCTTGGGGACCACTTCTGTCCCTCAGAAGGAGCTTTCTTTCTCTCAATAAATATATTCTGCTCTTAACCTTCATTGTTCCTAAAATTCATTCTTTGATGTTAGAGAACATGAACTCTTACCATACATATAGTAGGTTGGGAGGGAGAGGAGGGAGTTTCATTCTCCCTATATCACTATGATTTGATTTGCAAAACTGAATGAAGGTTATATCCCCAGTAGTATGACAGCTAGATTATAAAGTAGTTCTAATTTCTGTTTTCTGCTGAACCTTCCTGTTTTTGTCCATTATTTACTCACAGTGGTATTAAAGCACCGTTCACATGAAATGACCTGAGGTATTCATCCACACTGAATGCACAAAAATATATGCTCATTTATGTATGCCTAATATATATCGACGTATATACATATAATCATTATATATATTCATAATACATAGTATATATTTGTATATGCATATGAGTAACAGCAAGTTTGCTAAGCCATAGAAGAGACAAAATCCTAGTGTTTATTGATATGTGGATAAAATTGGAGGATATTAGTCTAAATGAAATAAGGTATCAATAGAAACACATGTACGGTATTTTCTAACTCATTTGAAAGTTGCTCTCAAAAGAAGAGATTAGGTTAGTATCACAAGCTGAGAAGGGAAAGGCAAGAGAGACTACATAGCAGGTACTTTTACTTACATAGAGACAACGAATAAGTTCTAGTATTTTGCAGCATAAATAAGCAGCTGCAGTTTACAATAATCTATTATGTAGCCTGACGGATTATGCTACATGTTTGCAGATAACATAATAGATAACATGCATGCATTAGTGATTCAAAATTTAAAGCTAGTTGAATACATGATTTTATTTTTAGACGAATTATGTGGCAAGTTCAGCAAAATTGATGCTCTTGTTATTTACCACAGAATAGTTTGGCAAGTAGAAATAGAATGAAATGGGTAGCAGAAAAACCTGAGTTCCATGTTGTACAGTCTGTGGGACAAAAACTTCTCACATGGCCCCAGGGAATAAATTAATCAAAGTGAAAATTACGGTTTTTGAAAAGCAGAATTATCACT
Source organism: Cavia porcellus (assembly GCF_034190915.1). Lineage (NCBI taxonomy): Eukaryota > Metazoa > Chordata > Mammalia > Rodentia > Caviidae > Cavia > Cavia porcellus. The sequence goes on from NW_026947501.1 coordinate 35,337,400, forward strand.
TTCTCTGTCTTAGCTGAATCACCATTAAAGGAAACAGTGTTAAGATACATGGATTCCATAAATATTACTGATTGGATTCTGAACTCATGGAAATAGGATAAAGTTGACTCACAGAAACCCTCAGGCATAAATTCAACTGCAGTGCAGTGCATTTGCATTGATTTCGTTAGCAGTTCTCAAAATTCAGAATGTGTGAAAACAGATTCCTGTCTTCCTTTGAAATTGTTCCCCCTTTGGGCACCTGTCACCATCTATCATAGTGATATTCTTTTACTCAATATCTCTCTATTACCATTACTCAGAAAAAAAGAAAAAAAAAACAGATACAAAATTTGTGTTTATTATGTCAAGAATTACTGAAATGTATGCTTCTTTGATTTTTATTAATACCTGATCCAAGTGCTAATTATTTACCTCCTAGTACTGTATATTTTTATTCCAGCTTGTGTTTGTCGCCTTAGGTCCTTAAGGTCTGCTCAATTCCTACCTCTGTTTTCAGGTGTATTTCTCAAAGAAATCTTGATGTACTCTGTTCTCAACAACGATCCCTGAATTTCTAAGCTATCTACCCCAGAGGTAAGTCTGTTATAATCTGAAACTGCCTGCCTCACTTTAATATTCATGAGCATTCTGTTGGATCTTCTAATTATTAAGTTCAATTTTTAACTGTCATGTTATTCAATTTTTCACACATTGATCACAATTCTCTCTGTTGCCTAAACTTGGATGATACATATTTTTTTTTCACATTATACTTTGGATCCTCAGAACTAAACATCAAATTTTCAGCAGGGAAGTTGTTCAACAAACATCTAGAGAATTAAACTAAGTATTAGTCTTTTATGATACAAAGTTAACCATCTGGTCTATAATCACATGGCAAAGTTAGGTGATTGAATTTGGGAGCAGTGAATGGGTTCCATCTCATACCTGATGCTGTCAGAATAGTAGCATCTTAAGTAATGTGAAATACAGTTATAAAATATGGAGAAATTTAAATTTGTTTATAAATATTACAGTAAGAGACACATTGCTATCAATGCTTCCTTGCTTCAAACACATGGAATACTTTGTTCTTGCTACTTCCTGAGCATTCTGGGAAATCTTTCTTCATTGTCTTTATTTGTGCTGTGCTGGCTCCGTGTCCTGAATTGATTCAGCATATTGTAGACATTTTGACTTCAGGAAAGTGTGAGATTTATAAGATACCAGAACCAGCAAAGGAAGTGAATGAGAAAATAGTGTAGTGTCTTCATTTGACCAAAATTGCTAAGAATATTTTGAAATAATATATGGCAGAGAGGTAGTCATGAACAGGCAATCATGCAAAGAAGACAAGAAGACTTCCAAAATTGCTTCAGAAAGTGGCAAGAAAAGCGAGATAAATGCATTTTAAGGGATGGGGAGTAATTTGATGGGGATTAAAGTATGTGTGTGTATGTCTGTGTGTCTGTGTGTGTTTCATTTTTACCATAGTAACAATAAGAAAGACTTCTGAAATCTACCATGTCTTCCAGTAGATTTAGTGTTTCAGTTTTAATATTTAGATCTTTGATCCATTTTGACTTTAGTTTAGTGCATTGTGATAGACACAGGTCTAGTTTCAGTTTTTGTCCTGTGGCAATCCAATTTTTCCAGCACCATTTATTAAAGAGGCTATCTTTCTTCCAGTGAATATGTTTAGTCCCTTTGTAAAAGATAATGTAGCTGAGTGTCTTTGCAGTTGTATTATGTCTTCCAGTCGAATCCACTGATATTCAAGTCTGTTTTTTGGTTTATGTTATTGATGTTGTTTTGTTTTATGTTTGCCAGTACCATGGTTATTTTACCACTTTACTTTGTAGTATAATTTCAAGTCAGGGATTGAGATGCCTCCTTCCTTGCTTTTTTTGCCCAATATTTCCTTTGCTATTTTAAATCTCTTCTGTTTCCAAATGAATTTCAGGAATGTTTTCTCTAGATCTGTAATGAATGTTAATGGTATTTTGATTGGGATTGCATTAAATCTGTGAAATAGTTTTTGGAGTGTGGCCATTTTCACAATGTTGGTTCTTCCTAAGCAAGAGCAAGGGAAATCTTTCAATTTTCTAATATCCTCTTCAATCCCCCCAGTTTTTAGAGGACTATAGTTTTCAGTGTATAGATCTTTTTCATCCTTTGTTAGGTTGATTCCTAAATATTTCATTGTTTTGGATGCACTGTGAAGTTGTTATTTCCATAATTTCTCTCTCAGTGTCTTTGTTGTTTGGGTACAGTAATGCTACTTATTTTTGAGTGTTGACTTTGTATTCAGCTACACTGCTAAATTTGTTTATTAACTCTAGTAGTCTTTTAATGGAGTTCTTGGGGTCTTCTATGTAGAGTACATGTCATCTGAAAATAGTGATAACATAACTTGTTCTTTTCCTATCTTTATTCCTTTCATTTCTCTTTCTTGTCTGACTGCTCTGGTTAATGTTTCAAGAACTATATTGAAAAGGAACTGTGAAAATGGGCCTCCTTGTCTTTTTCATGATTTTCAAATGAAATCTTTCAGTTTTTGTCCATTTAGTATAATTTTGGCTGCTGGTTTGTCATAGATCACTTTTATCATATTGAGGTAGATACCATCTATTCCAAGTTTCTGTAGGACTTTTATCATGAAAAAGTGTTGGACTTCATAAATAGCTTTCTCTGCAACTATTGAGATGATCATGTTATTTTTGTCTTTGGCTCTGTTGATGTGGGGTATCACATTTATTGATTTGCACATGTTGAACCATCCCTGCATTCCTGGGATAAATCCCACTTGGCCATGGTGTATAATCTTTTTGATGATTGACTGAATTATTTTTGCTAGTATTTTATTGAGAATCTTTAAACTGATGTTCACTAGGGAGATTAGACTATAGTTTTCCATTTTGGTTGAGTCTTTTTCTGGTTTTGGTATCAGTGTAATACTTGCCTTCAGGAATGACTTAGGGACGATTTCTTCACTATCAATTTCACTGAAACATTTGCGGAGTATCAGCATTAAATCTGCTCTAAATTCTTGTATAATTCATCTGTGAATCCATCAGGGATGCTGGTAAGTATTTAACCATGTTTTCTATTTTACCAGCTGATATTGGGTTATTCAAATTGTTATATCTTCTTGTTTCAGTTTTGGTAGTTCATATACTTCTAGGAATTTGTCTGTTTCTTCTGTGTTTTCTACCATAGGTGAGTAAAGATTTTCAAAGTAAGTATTCATGATCTTCTGAATTTCCATGGGATCTGTAGTAATTTCAACATTTTCATTGCTTATTGCATGAATTTGAGTTTTTCTTTCTTTTCCTTCATAAAGATGCCTAGAGCATTATCAGTTTTATTCTTTCAAAGAACCAACTCTTTAGTTCATTAACTATTTTTATTGTGTTCTTAGTCTCCATTGCATTGATTTCTGCTCTGATCTTTATAATTTCCTGTCTTCTCTGAGTTTTGGGCTTGACTTCCTCTTCTTTTTGTAGAAGATTGAGTTGTAGCATTACACTGTTTATTTGTACTACCTTGTTTTCCTGATGTGACAATCTATTGCTATGTTTCCCTCTAGCACCACTTTCATTGCATTCCACAAGTTTCAGTATGTTGTATATGCATTTTGTTGAATTTTAGGTATTTAATTTCTTCTGCAACCCATTGATTGTTCAACAAGTTGTTATTCAATTTTCCTGCATTTATATAGCTTTTGCAGTTTTTTGTGCCATTAATTTCTGATTTCAGAGCACTATGCTCAAATAATATTCATGCAATGATTTCAATCCCTTTGCATTTCCTTAAGCATGTTTTATGGTCTAATATATGGTCCATTTTGGAGAATGTCCTGTGTGCAGCTGAGAAGAATGTGTATTCTCATGTTGGATGGAACATTCTGCAAACATGTACTAAGTCCATTTGTTCACAGGTTTGATTCAGTTCTATTATTTCTTTACCAAATTTTTGTCTAATTCATCTATCTCTTGGTGACAATAGGGTATTAATGCCCCCTATTATAATTATGTCATTGCGTATTTCATTTTTCATCTGTAGTAATATTTGTCTTATATAGTTATGGGCTCATATGTTTGATGCATATATATTTATGATTGTTAGCTCTTCCTCTTGAATTTTCACCTCACAAGTATGTAGTAACCTTCTTTTGATCAATTTTGGTTTGAAGTTTACATTGTAGCTGAGAATAGCTATCCTTCCTTTCTTCTCATTTCCTATCACTAGGAATATTATTTTCCACCCTTTGATATTTAGTTTATGAATTTTCTTTAGGATCAGATGTATTTCTTGAATACAGCATATTGTTGATCCTGTTTCATGAACCATTCTGTCAATCTTTTTCTTTTAATTGATGAATTGAGCCCATTTACACTGATGGACACAACTGATACATACTGGCTTATCCCTATTATCATATTTTCCTGTTGTTGGCTTCTTGCCTTTCCCCCTTGGTTACCTGCTTGCCCAACTGGGTGGTTTTTTTCTGTTGTGTTTCTAGAAATTGTAGTAATTTTCATCTCTCTTTAGTATGTCTTTTAGTATTCTTTCTAGGATTAGCTTGATAGACATGAATGTCATCAGTTATTCTTTGTCATGGAAGTATCATATTTCAATTTTGAAAGAATATTTTGCAGGGTTTACAACAATTTGCAGGGTTATACAATAAAATCTGGGTTGAAAATTGTTTGCTTTCAGGGCTTGAAATACTTCACTGCAAGTTCATCTTAACTGGAGAGTTTATGCTGAAAAGTGTGCCATGATTCTTATGGGCTTTTCTTGATAAGTGAGTTGTATCTTTTCTTGAACAGCTTTTAGTATTCTGTTTTTATGCTGAATTTCTGGAATCTTAATTATTATATATCTGGATGTAGATTTATTTTTCTTCATACTGTTTGGTGTTCTATATGCCTCACTCATCTGGATATCCTATTTTTTTCCATGTTTGTGAAATTTTCTGCAATTGTTTCTGTGAATATTTTCAATTTTTTTGTCATTTTCATTAATGCCTACTAATGTTATATTGTATCTCTTTGCCTTGTATTGTATGTCTTTGCCTTGTATTGTATCTCTTTGCCAAGCTGCTGAATAGTTATTTTATGCTCTTTTGTTATTTTTTAAAAGTCTTGCCTTTCATGATCACTAGCTGCAGTCCTATCTCCAAGGTCCAAAAGTATATCCTCATCTTCATTCAAATGCTTTCACTAGCTTTCAGTGGAATTTTTTTCCTGAATATCCCTTTGAAGTTGTTTCATATATTCTATTTCTTTTCCAAATTGTTCATTCAAGGTTTCTACCATTTTCCCATATCTTGAACATTTTTATCTATGTCTTCTCTATCTATGCTGAGCAATTTCATTAAGTTTGTCATTTCTGTCTTTACCTGACATTATTTCTAATCTGATTTCCTATATAGATGCATGGATTTATTTGTTTATTTCAGTTGCTATGTTTTCAGAAATTTCAGGTGTATGACCTTTAACATCTTCTGTTTCAATATCTACTATACTTTTCTCTGATGGACTGGGCATTTTAGATTGCATTTTGTTTTTGTGTTTGTTTGTTTGTTTTATCATTTACACCTCTTGCTATCATTTTGTTCTTTGGAATCTCACTAATCTCAACTTATTGTTGTTTGTTTCTTAGGCTCCTACTGTATGGGTTTGCTGAGTCCTGCAATGAAAGGGAGGAACCAGTCACCTGAATTCCTCCTGCAGGGCCTGTTGGGCAAGTCCTATGTTCTCTCTAGGCTGACTGGCCGAGGAGCCTTGAGGTAAGCCAACTCTTAGCTCCTATTTTTACCATTGCTTCAGGCTGCTCCAAGCTGTCAGATTTACCTGGCTACATTTTACACCTCAGTCAGGACCCTACTGTGTCACTTGGAGACTCCTAGGCCCTTTCAAGTTGCTTTAGAAGCCTCGTTGACACTCTGCTCAACCCACCTGCTCTTCTCTGTATGGAGGAAGGACTCACCCACACTCGCCAAAGTCCTACAGCTGGGGCAAAAGAGTTTGCTGCTTCTCCTGTTCACCCACTGAGGTCCTCAATTTGAGGGAGAAATTCATCACACTGTCACAGGTCTGCTGAAGTCCTCTGCAGGGGTGAGGGAAGCTGAAGCTTCCACCAGCCCACCAGGGTTCTGCTGTGCTGATAGGGTCACTGATTGTCTGTGGGCTGCTGAGGTTTCTGGGGTGAAGGGGAGTGATGACCAATGCTCCCTCCTTCCAAAGGTCTCTGGAGTGGAGGAGGAGTGGCAACCCACAATCTTATCACCCCCAATGTCTCTGGGGTGGAGGGGGAGGGCCTGCTGACAATCTTGCCACCCCTGAGGTCTCTGAGATAGAAAAGAAGGGATTACGGATGCCCACACTGGCTGCAGAGATCTTCATGCAGGAGGGGGAAAGCAACATTATTTCTCACAAGAACTAGTGAAAGTAAAATTCTGCTGGCAAGATATGAAGTAGTTTACAATAGAATTCCAAGTGCTTCATTTAAAAACTGTGTACCCATAGTCTGTATGTTTTAAAATACAATAGACTTAGCTTATGAATAGATTACTTGGGTTCTTGTTGTAGGCAGTGTTTGATATATGTGGAGTTTATAGAATTTAAAGTAGAGACATATGCATATCAATAATAATTCTAGATATTTTTGTCTTAATGATGGATGATTTGAGTGCCACGTTGAGAAAAAAAAAATCAGTTTTGGTACTGCTATCAGGCATTTGCTTAGATGCTATAAAAATGCTGTTGAAGACCTCAGTGAAGCCTTTAGTTGTGTGTTTGAAGACATTTCAATATAGAATATTTAAATCCATGGAAATTAATGAGTATACTTGAGGCAAACCCAGTCCAAATGTTTTCAAGTATTAAAATGCCAAATGGAAAAAAAAAAAAAAAAAAAAAAAAAAAAAAAAAAAAAACGCAAATGTAGTGAATGTGACAGAAAAAGGTTAGCATCAAAAACAGAAAGAAAAATCTCCAAACATATGATGTCATGAAATCTAGAAAAATGCAGCAATTGTAGAGGGGAAGGTAAAGAATTGGAGGAAGAGACCCTTATTAGCACTCTAAAAAGTTTTCTGTGAAGAGGAGCAAAGAACTACATTAAAAGCTGAGATTTAAACATGACATCACGGAAGAATATTTTGTGGGTGTTTTCTTTTTATTATTTTTATCAGGAAACAATTAAGTATGTCAGTTTGCTGATAGAATGATCTAGGGTGGCAGAATTGGGTGAAAAGAGTACAAATGATGTGTTTCCAAGAATAAATTCTTAAATAAAAGAAGAAGTGGAATTTATATAAGCAGAGAAAATTACTTCATTATAATATGAAAAGATACAGAGATTTCAATGCAAAATGAAAACAGGTTGGAGATTTCATTTTAGCATTATGAGTTGGAAAATATTTTAAAAGCTTTGGTTTTCCAGTGATTTTAATTTTGACATATGGCAGAAAGTTGAATTATGCAAAGGAAATTTATTTTATTTAGTTTTTGTGTTTGTATACAAGCTTAAAATCTATTGAATTTTATTTTTGTTATATTAAATTACATTTAATGTTAGACTTATCAATAGTTTACGATGTGAATTACTCTGAAATGAATTTGGTTGCATTGCCTCTCAAAATACACTAGGTGTGTGAACTAGTAAAGATTAGCTTGTAGATTTTCTGTTATAGTTACCTGAAGAAAATTTTAAAAAGAATATATCAAATTATGACCTGAAAACCAAGTCATGCTAACTGAATATCTGCCACCTCTCGCTGCTTTCATAACCATAGAGATCAACATTTGTAACAGAGAACATGTAGCCTTCAAGTAAGTTTAAAAGAATGTCTATTTAATCCTTTATAGAAAATGTTTCTATTTCTGGTTCAGTTGCACCTTCAACACTCCCTTCTTTTTGTTTAAAACAGTGAGCAAAAAATACAACTCACTACTAAAACATGATAAAATACTTACTTTGAGTTGCAAGATTATATTGAATACTTATTAGAAACAATTTTAAGAAAATTATAAAATATGACATAAAGTTTTCAAAAAACCTTTGTAATACAATGAGTTTGTCTATTTGTTATCTAATTAATGAATTACAATAGTTTCAACTTTGAAATAGAGCAAATGCATTTATAAAAATTGCATGAGAATGCGTAATGAAATATTCAGAAATACCTACCTCTAAGGTTAAATCAAATTGTCTCTCAAATTGGTTAGTACGCTTGTGACTATGTCAGACTTTAGGGAAAATCTACACAGCATTAATATCATTCCTTGTCTTCTGCTCCTGACTGTTTTGAATTCCTGCATTGGGACCCAGTGTTCCCTGTTTAATAGTGTTTTGTATTCTAATCACTGTGTCATGTAAGTGGCCACATATATGCAAACATTTATGGCTCTGTGATGCAAGGAAAGTTTAGCATATTTAAGAATTGTTTCTATGTAAATTATGATTATTAGAAAATTATTTATGGGAGTAAATAGATATTGACATACAAAATATATCCCAGCAAAACTTGTAAGTAATGTGAGTTAATTAAAAACAAATTCCATGATTTCTGACAGACTAAATTTAATATTTTGACCTTTTCCACTTTTAAATATCCATTATATACAGCTTAGTTTGTTATTAATGTGTGGTTCTAAACATCAAGAATCGGAATTAAAGTAGAAAGATCACAATAGTAATAGCAGTGAGAAAGAGAATTGATTACATGACATTTATGGCTGAATATCTTAAAGGCAAAGGTCACTGGCTTTCTACATTTATTTTGTGGAACACTCATTTTGGCAAATTATTCCTATTACTATGCAAGAAATACAATATTTTCCAATTACAATCAAAACCTGTTTATTTTTAAGTCTCCTATCTCGTGTAGGTAGTTACATTATATGCACATGCATACACACCCTCTAAATATTTGTTAAATATATGTTTGCAAATGCACGTGCATTCTCAGGAGCAATTTCTTATAGAGTTTACTTTCATTTTTGCATCCTCTTCAACTCTAGTTCTCTTTTTCTGTTTTTGTTTGTTTGTTTGTTTGTTTGTGTTTTTTTGGTCTTTTTTGTTTTTATTGGTACCAGGGATTGAACTCAAGACTGCCTGCTTGCAAGGCAGGTGCTTATGCTGCTGAGCTAATTCCCCAACCCCCTAGTTTTCTTTTTAGCTTATTTATTTAAATCGGTAGATTGAAAAGGCAGAAACAATTTCTAAGTCTAACTGTTACTTTAAGCAAACCTCATCCTAAGAAGAAAACATAAGGCAAGATATTTTTCAGAGGAGCTCTGTTCTTTAGTGTACGCTTTCCTCTGAAGCTGACAGAAGCACCAGCACACCTGAAAGTCCAAATGAATTCCTTTCCTGCTCCACCATGCCTCTGGTGTTTCATTAAAAATGAAATAAAATCAGAAAGGCAATTGAGTAGTGTTTCTATAGACTAATAACAAACTCTTGAGAAGTGAAATCCAGAGTACAACCCTGTGTAATAGTCGCAAATAAAATTAAATCCTCAGGAATATGTTACCTAAGGAGATTAAGTATCTCTACTCTTTGATGAAAGAAATTGATGACACATAAATGAAAACATATCTTACACTGCAGGCATTCATATAGTTAAGATAACTATCCTGCCCAAAGTATCAAATAATCCATATCAAAACCCATTGATATATTTCCAGAAGTAGAAAAAAGCAATACAAATATTGTAAGGAATTAAACGACCCAAATACACAAAGCAATCTTGACCACAAAGAATAAATTTGAAGGTGTCTTGCTACCTGGCTTCAAAATATACCACAATTTTAGTAGTCAAATTAGAGTGCGATTGGCATAAAGAAACAGAGACACAGATCAATGTAACAGAGTAGAAAGTCTGGAAATAAACCTACACACAATTAATTGATTTTTGACGAAGGTGCTTAGAGCACACAATGGGAAAGGATAATATCTGCAACAAATACTGCTGGGAAGACTGGATATCCACATGCAAAAGCATGAAATTAGACCCTTAGTCCACACACTATGCAGAAATGTAAAATGACTTAAGAGTCCTAAATAATAAAACTAATAGAAAAAATGGGAGCCTGCTCATCTTGAACTCACGTGGGAGGAGGAGCGGGACGGCTCAATCTGAAGAGTGCTAATTCTTTGTGTTAGAGACTCACCCTCCTGATCTTGTTTCCCTAGGGCCCACCTTCTAATACCATCACACTGATTGCCAGGTTTCAACATTTCAACATTTAGATCATGGCAGGGAGCATAAATTCAGGAGTAAAAGTACAAATAAGAGCTGGAAATTCAGCTTAGTGCATTAAGTGCCTGCCTGGCAAGTGTGAGGTTGTGAGTTCAATCTCTGGTACCAGGAAAAAATAAAATTAAAAATAGTACAAATAAGAGGGTATCTGAGATAAACCTAACTGTTCAACTGCCTCCTTTTCTCCTTTACTTTGGCCAAGGATCGATCTAGTAGGGATGTGGCTGTGGTGGGACCGACTTGAGCATCTGTCCTTTGTGTCCCTGGGAGTAAGTTTGGCTAGAGAACCGACATGGTCAGAATACACGGGCCTGACAGATTGTTTGCTGCGGCTGCAGTATTCTGTGAGAGCAGCATCAAGGACTTGCCTGGCACAGCCGCTATATTCAGTAAGGCTGAAACCTAAGAAGTAGTCAGTTAGCTCATGCATTTTATAGAGCTCAGAATGTAGAGGAGTTCATCAATTGGAGATATTGATCATATTCAAGCAAATAAAACATTTTCAAACACAGGAGGAAGATAATGTGAAAATGCTTTCTCATAATCAAAGAAGAACTTAAAATGTGGAAAGACGAAGATGCTGGCTTGGAATAAGAGTTCTTTATACAAACTCAGGGCTCTCACAAAAGGTGATTAATATTCCTCCAATATTCTATCTGACCATACTTATTGACTGAAGAAATTGAATGAAAAAATATTATTTATCTACTACCTTTCACCCCTAGGATTATCTTAGCAGGAAAGTTTTGCAAGAGAAAAACAAAACACTAAAATTCAGGGAATAGCTATCCCAAGTTAGAAAGCTAAACTTAGGATGTTGGCATTAACTATTTTAAGTATATTTTTAGCTTACAAATATATACTTTAAATTTTTAAAAAAGATGTAAAGTAGGTTTGTTTACATTTGAATTTACATTATATGATAATTTATATGTAAAGAAATTGTTGAATTTAGCATAATTTGACCAAAACCTAACTAATATTAAAAGGGAAAAATTAGTCTGCAAAGGCTGTTTTAAGAAAGGACATCCAGGGGCTGGGGATTTAGCTCAGCGGCATAAGCACCTGCCTTGCAAGCAGGCAGTCGTGAGTTTGGTCCCCGGTACCGATAAAAACGAAAAAGACAAAAAAAAAAAAAAAAAAAAAAAAAGAAAGGACATCCATTAAAATGTCACGGTCCATGAAAAGTTAGTTACCATATTTGCATTTGACACTTAAAAAATATTAAATTTTTTACTTACTATACAGGTATCAGAGATTTCGCTGTTGCTGCCAATGAGCAAAAAAAAAAAAAAAAAAAAAAAGTCCCAGATTATGATCAATTAAAATATCAATAACAATAATGATATTAATGTATTTATATATTGCTACACATGAGAAAATGTGCTTTAGTGCTGTTACATTGTTGTCTTCACAGGGTATCTGCAAGTTTGAAATCATAACCTTGTAAGGCTCAGAAAACTAAGATAAAGCTATTGCCCTAAGTAACCCCCACACCCAAGATGAAGATTTTGTTTTCTGTATGATGGGAGAAACTTGACTGTGTTGCTGTTGAGGGTGGTGGTGGTGGTGCTTTCTCTTAAGGCTGAGCTCTGGATATCAATATCCTTGCTAATTTTATTCTATTTTAGCATTTGACCAACATCATTAAAATGCTCCTCATCCCTCAAGCTAGTGTGCACTTGCTGGTTTGCCCTCATTGGAAATTCTCTCTTGGTGAATTTCAAAGAAGACAAGTCTGTTGATGATTGACTAACATCCCAGTAGGCAAAATAGACAAAAGGTATCAATTTATTCCAATATTTTGGTTCACTGATGACGAATTTTCTTACCATCTGTTTGGGTGTTTGATTAAAATACTCCATCAGCCCATCTGTTCCGAGTTGATAGGGAATTTTCTGCAAAGGGGAAATGTTCAAAAGTTTGCACACCTCATTTAACAGAGTCGACATACAATTAGAGCCTTGAGCTGTTGAATTTTCCTTGGGAAAGCCCACTAATTGATTAACAGTATTAATCAATTTATTAAGTGTTCTTTGTGGAAGACTAAAATCTTACGTGGGTACCACAGGCTCAATAGTAGTCTTTTTAAAATTAAGAGAAGGAATAAAAGAATTACTTTTTAATTAACAAACCACCATGCCTCTTGATTGGTACACCATAATTAAGGTCATATTTCAGAAACATCACTCAGCTTTGAAATTTATAATTTCGCAAAATAGGCTTATTACAAAAACACTCCGTATAGTAGGTTTCAAAAGCATTTGTTTACTTTCTCATATTTTAGTCTTTTTTTAACTTACCTGCAATGTATGTATAATGCAGTGAGAAAACTTCATTGTCTTCATTAGAAAATTTAAATAAACATTCTAAATATAAAGCTTTTCTACATTTTCAAATTTGTGATATTGTGTATTTGATTAGTATCTTGCTCTCTCAATTCATTTAGTTATGAAATGATGTTTTTTATAATTATTTCATAGTGATTATAATGATTAATTGAGGTAGTTAAGATAAATTTATCTCAGGAAAATGCAGGATATGTTTAACTCCAAAACATTCATTTTTGTTTCAATGTAACAATCAAACAAAATGAAAATATGGGAACACTTAAAAATATGCAGGATAATACTTTAGACAGTCTTTAACTGTCTAAATTCGAAATGAAAGGATTAGCAAAAGTTCTTTCTCAAGCCTTGAAAAGAACTATAAACAACAACAAAAAAATACTTTCTTTTGGGAAAAGATTGAATGCCTCTGTCCTAACATGAAGTAAAATAAAAAGATTTTATATTTTCCATTGCATAAGACAATAGTAGAGCTCCTCATACTTTAAATGCAGGAGAAAATGAAGTAAATACAAACATCAGGAAGATAATTGTCTCTATTTATAGATGATTTAATTGAATAGGTAAGGGGCTGGGAATTTAGCTCAGCAGCCTAAGTGCCTGCCTTGCAAGTGTGTGGTCATGAGTTCGATCCCTGGTACCGATGAAAAAGACCAAAAAAAAAAAAAAAAAAAAAAAAAAAAGAATAGGTAAAAGGTTCAAAGTACTTTTTTTAGAAATATCTTAGCTATGTTAAGTAAATTTAAAAACTGGTCATCATAAACTAATGGAGCAATTTTATTCTCATTTGCAATCAATAAATAATGACAAAGGAACTATTTAATTACAATAAAATACAAAACAAATAACAAATTCATAAAATGCTTAAAATATTACTACACCTAAAGCACCAAAATATTGTTAAAGATTTATAAAATTTGATCATAAATGGAGAGACACACATATCCATCCTCCCAAAAAGGATGTTCATTCTTCCTAATTTGGTCTAAAAAATGTAACAGATTTGGAGATTGTCAAAAGAAATACAAAAGACCTAGAATAGCTATCACAATCTTAATAAAAGAATATTTTAAAAAAATGTTTAATTTATAAAAATACATAGTGAAAATAACTTAGAATTATCATTTAACAAACCACAATTTGTCATTGGAACAGACACGAATAAAAAATGAAATAAATGATATATCTAGTTATCTATTCAAGATATTTTTTCCAAATACTTTATGGAAAAGTGCTGGAGAAACAAATTGCACATCACTCCAAATTATTTTAAAGTAGAATTTAGATGTACATATAATCTCTTTTAAAACTACTAGAGAAGAAAACTTTCATTACTTTCACAAAACATAAATTTCATGGAAAGATCAAAACAAAAAGGCTAACTCTCAAAGAAAAATTGATAAATTTCACTTCAGTCAACTTAAAAATTTGCTTATTATTAACATGCCTTAGCCATTGACTCTCGTAGTTAAGATAAAGTTAATGTCTTCTTTCATTAGGTTCTATTTCACCCTCACCTACAGGTTTAAAGAAATTACTTAATATTTTGTCTTTCAAAGCAATTAAATAAATCTCCAAAGTATCACTAACAGAATTGAAGCTAGAAAGTAAGAAAGATATTAAGAAGAGAATATCCATGCTTAACACTATTTATACTATTTAAATGTGTGATATCCAAAGGTTTTATGCATATTTTAATCTGTTTCTACATCAAATAGTGACATTAAAAGCTTCTAATATCATTACAAATAATAAAATGCAAAGCTTCTGTATAAATCAAAATGGCTATACAAGTTGTTTTTTTCATTTCTCTCCTAACCAGCTTAGTATCCGAAATGAGACACATAAATCAACACATCTACTCACAAGAAAGGAGAATTGAGAGATGGTGGTTGATATCTTTTGTAGCAGCTTGTACATTTGATATTGGAGAGTCAAGTTCTACTCTAAATTAAAGTTGCTATATTGAAATCTTGCTTGAGTAGACAAAGGGCTTATGCCTGTTATTTTATGATAAAACTTTCTGTAGGCTTTATAATAATTAGTTGCACATTTCTGTTCGTAAGTTTAAACCCAAAAATAGACTACTAATTCTTCCACAAAATGTGTTTGAGTTGAGATTCAAGCAAATAATTGTTTTAAGATGCTTTAGTCATATATATTGCAGACAACTGTCTCCTTATTCTGGGATTTAACTTACATTGAAAAGTTATTTGCTAGTTTAATCTGGCGTGGAGGTTGGTGGGACAGTTAAATAAGTAAATATTTTGTTAAGGAATATGAAAAAAATACATTCATAAAAGCAGTGCTTTCCCTTCCCTTTCCTCTCTCACCTTTCCTTCTCCTTTACTTTCTTTCTTTTCATTATCTCTTGATTTCTTCCTGGTCTTTTACACTTCTTTCTCTCTGTTTCTTTTTTCTTTCTTTGCTCCTGCTTTCTTTATTACTTTCTTTCCTTCCTTCCTTCCTTTCCTTCGTTTCCACTCTTTCTTTTATCTTCTTTCTTTCCATGATTCACAGGTTTTTTTTTCTAAGATATGATCAGTACAGCAATGTTTGTTAACTCTAATAGAAAGACTTTCCATGGAAAATACAAAATTTATATATGTAAATATGTACATTCATAAATACACATTCTATACAGAAACATTAAAACATTTTCTTTCAATCTTTTTTTCTCTTTGAAGTAACTTAATTTTCTAAAGTCTCAAACATATTTATTGTCTTCTTTTAGTTTATTTTAATGCACAAAAATTTTAAAGTTGTACATATTAATGGGTGATGTTTCATATTTAGTTACATGTATGCATAGTGCAAATAATTTCTAACATGTCTATTTCCTTAAACATTTATCATTTCTTCACTGAGAAAACATTCTAAATCTCTTCTTACCTCTTTTTGGAAATGCACAATACAATTTTCTCATCTATATTCTCCAATCTGTGCAATAGCATCTCAATCTTCTTGTTCCTAACTGCACCTACTACCCACTGTTAAATCTTTCCTCATCAGTCTCCATCCTGAGACTCTGACCACTGGCATCCTACTCACAATTTACATGTGTTGAGGTTTTCTTTAGATTCTATGTGTAAACACAGGCAATACTTTCCTTTCTCTGTTAGGCTTGTGCACGTACCATAATGATCTGCATTTCCACCCATTCATGTTTTAGGGCTTAATATTAATATGTTATCTACATGTGTTGCTTTTTCTTTACTTAGTCATAAGTTCACAAGCATTTGTTTCCATGTCTTTGTGTTGTAAGCAATGCTGCTATGCACTTGAAGATTCAGTATCTCTTTGACATGCTCCTTTGATTTGCTTAAGAAGCCATGACAATTGCTCACTCATTTAGAATTTTAATTTTTGAGTAACACCTATCTGTGTAACATAACAACTATGCTAATTTACATTTCTACCAATAATAAGCAAGGCTTCCTCCATCCCCATGTTACATTTATTCTTTTCAATAACCCTCAATTAACACTGGTGAAATGGTACCACCCTGTAATATTGATTCGTGATTCCTTGATGGTTGTTGATGTTAACCATTTTTCATGTACTTGTTAGCCATTTGTATGCCCTCTTTTGAGAAATATCTATTTAGATATCTTAAATATTTTATTAACTACTTATAATTGTGTTCTTTGGTTTTTTTGGCTCATATCTTCTGGAGATTTTTTATATTCTGGATATTAACACCTTTTAAGAAACATAGTTTGCAAATTATGTAGACCTTTCTTGGTTGTGTAGAAGTTTTTTTTCAGTTTGATGAAATGCCATTTGTCTGCTTTTGCTTTTGTTCTTCATGTTTGGGGCATTTGTGTAAAATGTACTTGCACATTCCAATGTCCTGAAACATCTCCTATATGTTTTCAAATAAATTGATAGTTTCACATTTTATATTTAAAACTTTAATCCTTTTGATTTGAATTTTAAACTGGTGAGACATGGGAATCTAGTTTTATTCTTATGGATGTGAGATGTACAAGTTTCCTAGCACTATGTTTTTGAAATACTGTCCTTTCTCTGATTCAAGTTGTGAGAGAAACTTGTGCTACCCACACCTAGGAGATGAGTGGTGGGAACAGTTCATAAACACCAAAGTTGATGCTAAGTGATGCTTAGCAAAGTTGATGTTAAGATGTAGACATAATATACCTGCACCTCACCGCCATATAGGCCTGCACCATTTGGGAGGAGAAGTGTGTCCAATGAAATGATGCTGTCTGAAGTCTGTCAGTCTGTCCCACTAATGTGCAGGTGTTATCCTGATGCCCTGGACAGACTATCAGCTCTGGTTTGTCTACCGAGATTTAAATTTCTACTAAGTAGTGGGTCTCACTGCTTTAGAGCTGGCACAGGGTCAAAGAAAGACTGTGAGTCTACATCCATTGTACCCTGATGGGCAGAGACTGCTCTCCATTCTGCTGCCTGAGGTTGGAAGGGGATTGGCAGAAATAGATAACCTCCTTAGCTCCACTGGCTCAGGTCAAAGTTCCTAGGAAATAGCATCTCTTCAAGGTGTGCCTCATGGAGGCAGGGAAGCATGACACAGGCATTTTACTTATCTTACAATAAAATAATCCACTGTGGCCTATCAAGTGATTTGGTTAGCTCTTTAGCTATTCTGAAGAATAAGTATGTGTTCAATGTGATGTGTCCATGAAATGAGGATGGGAAGTGTTTACTCAGCTACCCTGTGGTTGTCTCCTTTACTTAACATTTCACTTCTGGTTCCCCAGTGCCTGGATTGATGTTAAGTGCGTAGCTAACAGTGGTCTAATTCAATTTTATGATTAAACTAAAGAATGGGGAAAAATTATGTATGAGATTGTCGAAAATGGAAAGTGAAGACAAAAAAAAAAAAAAGTTAAGAAACACTGAAAATTGTTTTGCCTGCAGCCCTAAAAGGAAAATGACAGAGTACATAGAATCAAACTAGGAGCAATTTCATTTTCATGACTGTCAATGTAACATATAGAAGGCTTCAAATATAGACTAAAATACAGGGAAAGAATAGTCTCGGGAAACAGAAGAATCACCTGAAATACATGATGTTAGCTGTATGTTAAAAAAGGAATTTACATGGTAGATCAGTACTGGATTAAAATGGCATTAGTAATTTTATATTCTGAAATTCAATTTTTCTCCAAAATGGGAACATGAAATGTTTATAATGTTTTGTGACAGTCACAGAAAAATGAAGAGGTGACTCAGCCATAATCTCCATTTGCATTGAACTCTTAAAGTAAAAAAGGATACAGAAAGCAGAGGACAAATAGGTAGCTATTCTTTAATATATTCACAAAGGAACTTGTCCTCCTATGGGTTATTTGAACTAAGCTGTGGGATTTCAGATAAAACATTAGGCTGATATTTTCACTTTTAATATTTTTTATGATATTTTACTTTTATTTCTGAAGTATATCATTTATCTCTATTATTTTAAAATAATTCAATTATCTGAAAATTAGATAGTTTAGAGGATATAATACAAACTTAGAATGCTCTTTTGGTAAAAACTAGATAAACATATTCAATATTTAATTCAAGAATCTAAATATTTTAGCCCAAGGCATCCTCATGCAGTCCTGTATTTTCAAAGATGGGAAAATTAAATATTAATCACACTTTTACAGTCTTCTTTTATTACAGTTTTTAAAAATATAGCCATACTTTTTCTGTCCTTGCCTAGAGGAAGTATATTAATAAGTGCAACTTGCTTCAATTATAAATCAAGGGGCAAATGCAGTACTGCACTGCAATGCTCAAAATGAATTTAGTTTTAAGAAAAGAATATAGATTAAAATTTACATATTAATTAGCATATGGAGCCCAGATGACACAGCAATGGTAGCTTTTTGCTGGAGAGCAATTTTATACATCAACTGGAAGGAAACAGTACAGCTATACACAATAACTAGCTCCACCCTATAGTGGTCGTGGGGATTTATATACCACAAAATACCGCAAGTTATGCTTAACAGAAATTGAAAAGACGTACAGCTCATTTCCTATTGAATAAAACTTAAAATTTCACAAAGAATTTGAAAGCAATTTTGCATCTTGACATTTCTTCACATGAAAAGAAGATGCTTTTGTTGTGTGTGTATATATATATATATATATATATATATATATATATATATATAGGCTCTAGCATGTCTTGGAAAGCCAGGGCAAGGTTTTTCTATTCAGGAGAACAGCAAAGATACCCTCACAGAGACACACACACAGTGTGTATTTAGGTGATATCCCTTTAATTGTTATGCTAAATCTGTGTTCCAGCATCACGTACTCACTTTGTTTTCTCTTCTTCAATCCTAAAAGTTATCTCATCCTACTCTCTCTGTCATTTCTACTTTTCTGCTAATATCTCTAAGCTTAGCTTCTGTAAGGCAGTGAAAGGCAGGAAGGACTTGTGTTTTTAGAATTGTGAGCCTATCCTGTTATTTTGTCTTCTTAAAAATATCATCATTATTCATTTCTCTGATGTGATTTAAAGAACACAAATGCTGTGGGCCTGTAATCCCAGTATCCAAGGCTGAGGCAGGAGGATTTCTGAGAGAACAAAGCTAACCTGAGTTCCATTGTGAGCTCAAGACCAGTCTGAACTGCACAGAGAAACCCTGTGTCAAAACAAAGCAAGGCAAAACAAAACAAAACATAACAAAAAAACACAGAAGCTGAAAACTAATTGGGAAGGAAGAAGTATTTAGAAATAATTTGTCACAATATTTCTTATTGTAAGAAAAACATGAACCTAAATTTCCTTTTAAATCTTATTCAAAATCAGTTGTTAGTTTCTCCCGTTTAAGAAAGATATATCTCCTTGTTTTCTTCTACTTATCTTGTATTTAGCTCTCTGTAGTTTACCTCACTAAATGAGAGACATCATACACTATTTAAGTGTGTGTGTCTAATTTGTGTCACTCAATATCATATTTCTCAGTTGCATTCATTTTCCTCTCAAATTTTATCCCTTGTTATAGCCCAATAATATTCCATGATAAATAAGCATCACATTTTCATCATCCCTTCATCTGCCAATGGGCATACAGGCTACTTCCGAGATTTAGCTATTATGAATTGTGCTTCTGTAAACATTGGTATATGCTGTAATATAATGTCTTAGTCTCTTTTGAGCCAAGTAGTTTTGGATAAATGAAATTTTTAATTTTAATTCTTTGAAAAATAACCATACTATTTTCTGAAATGATTATATTAATATACATTCCTACTATAAACAAGATTCCATTTTCACCACTGCAATGCCAGAATTTGTTATTTTTCCAATTTTATTATTCATTTATTTTATTCTTTGACTTTTTCATGATTGCCATTATTTCCAAAATAGGATGACATTCTAGCATTATTTTAATTTGCATTTCTCTACAGGCTAAGATGTGATGTTGAATAAGTTTTCTTGTATTTGTTGGCCATTTGTACATCTTCTGAGAACTGTTTATGCATTTCACATTGTCATTTCATGATTCGGCCTTTTACTTTGAGCAATCTAATTTTTTAAGTTCTTTATTTATTATATATATTAGTCCTCTGTCTTAATAGTTGCTGTTGTATTTTTTCCCCAGTTTAAAGACTGACTCTTCGTGTTTCATTTGCTGTATAGAACTTTGGTAGTCTGATATAATACAATTTTTTCTCAGCTTTATTTCTGGTACAAAGGACTTCAAGTGTTTTTATCTATTTATGTTTTAGCAACTGTATTGATTGTTTTAATGTTTACATCTTTGATCATTTTGATTTACAATTTTTCCAGGAACATCTATTGAATAGAGGAAATGAGAAAAATTAAGATGTTAAATGTGCAAGTACAAAATAACCACCATGAATGTTTACACTATATGCTACCAACATGAATTAATAATAATGATGGTAGTGAAAATGGGGAAAGGAGCATTAAAGATGGAATGAAGAAGGTGGGTGAGAAGGAAAAGGATATTTTAAAAAATTAAAATGGGCTACGTTCAAGAATCTCCTCCATAAGATGAATGTAAACTGCTTATACTGAAAACCTGTAGTAACAAAATAACTAAAAATCAGAAAGTGTGTATGCATTATAATATACAACATGATGTCACTGGATGCATTTACACGATAAAATTTGTTTACTGTAGTAAACCAAATTAGCATCTCTCTCATTTCTTAGACCTGGCATTACAGCATTGTTGCAAGAACAGTTAAAATCTTCTCTCTTACTACAAAACCATTATGCAGTGCAGTATCATTGCCTGGATTCTTTATGTCTCTGAAGTATATAGTAGGAGACAGAATATGTGTTCACATGATTTCACACGCATAGCATGGAACAAACAGCATCTGAAAAGACAGGAGGACAATAAGGACACAAAAGACAAACAAGAAAATATAAAAGTCTACATAACATGTCAATAACAGCTCAGATTAAAATGGAATCAAGTGGATTGAAAATACTGTAAAGGAAAGTAAACTTGGAAAAAGAAAATTAAAATGTAGTATTGAATATTTCAGAAACAAATGTAAAATGCAATGTGCAAGATACTCTGTAATAACTTCCTACTAAAGTTGGACATAAAGATGAATCTCATGATGTTAAGATATGTGAAGACAGAACTGCTGCCGCAGTCCTCTGTTAAAGGTGTCCTGGTATTTCATGCAGGGATAAAGAGAAACAGGAAAGAAGAGAGCCTGTGGCTTCCTGTCATGTGCAGGAAATCGGTTCTCACCAGGAGACTACTGAAAGAATGAAGCTTTGTTCACAACTTGATTTCACCCCTAAACTCTGAGTCTTGACTCTAACCTGTGAAACTTTATGAAAATAAATATTTGTAGGAACAAGTTTAATGGTGATTAATTCAAAATAATAACTTGACATACATTGAAGTGAAAAGGATACTAAATACAAATGTATGCTGAAATCTACAGTCCCATTATAATGGTTACTTGAATTACAGTAAAAGTGATTTTGATAGAAATTCAAAGACATATCTGAATTATTGTGATTCCTAGATTTAGGTAAATATGGATTAGCATTTTAAGTGCCCTACTCAAAGTGTTGTTAAGAAAATATTCTGGAAAAGATAAACGTATTAAAGACTTTTAATATTGTACTTTATTCTTATTCAATATCTACATTCAAGAATATTAGTAAAGAGTATAAACGCAAGTGCCCAAAAATATGACTTAATTACATGGAATTTTCAGAAAATAAACTTTCAAACTATTTCTTTATAATAAAGATGTAGAAATGTTAAAACTTATAGAAGATAATATGGAGAGGTTCAGCCGTTTTACCATTTTTGGTATATTTTAAAAACAAAAGAATGGAAAAAAAACATTAACAGAAAAATCCAGATTAAAAATTTAATAAATGACTAACTACAAATCAACTTTGTATTAAAAGGCAAAAATAAATCATTCATTCAACCATATAGTGCAAAGTCACTGAAACTACAAATTTCAAGAAAGTGGAATAAATGTTAAATAATCCTAAACCCCTCAGGTTAAGGTGGTAAAACCAAATCAAAAGGAAAAAAAATCACTCTTCAATGCAAACAAATGATGAAAGTGAGAGATAAGCCAATTTTTCAAGAGAAAAAACTGGAGACCATGAAAAAGAATATGTATGTTGATCACTAAATGATAAAAATATATGCATTTAGTATTTCAATTTTAGTAGATAAGTACTGCAAATTAAACATTAAGGGAAGGGCAGGTATGTTAGGATGATTAAAGTGTGAAATTGTCAGTGACACACTGTAGTAAAAAAAAAATCCAAATGGTTTTCCTTCATATGATTTAGTGTTTATTAGATATGAAATTATTCCAGATTAAAATATTAATGCTAGTGGGCAGGCTATATATGTAGACCTGAGTGAGCATTATTTTGAAGAGTGGGTGATGACATTAGACACTGAATTGTTGGAAAGCAAATAAAAAGGACAAATAGTCTTGCACTTTTTAAAGTCTATTATATATGTTTTAATTTCTTTCTGGCCTCTTGTAAGCAACTGTAAGAAAGCATCACTGAAAAATCGATTACCTGTACGGAAATAAATTGGGACACTTTATAACCTCTGCTAATCATATGCAAATGTTTAGAAAATAGTAAACTAAGAAACTGTTACTGCTTTAGCTAAGGTTTGCAGAGGAGAAGACAATACAGGGTACCCTTATAGGATTATTTTATAGTATTTACCCAAATAGTCAAATGCAGCTGAGTGTAAGAGATCTCTCCACAAGAGAGATACAAAGAATCCTGCCAGAGGTCTAGAGCACATGACAAAATCTCATGCAAACCTGTATCTAAGATCAACATTTAGTAAAGCTCTAAAACCAGGGGTTAGAAGCTAGAAAGTTCGCACCAAGTGTAAAGGATCTACGCCAGAAGACTCAGGGATCTGCATTAGAGCTAGGAAGTGACACTGTAGGTGAAGAGCAGGGCTTCTCTGAGGGCAACAGCAACCATCCCTGGAGACAGCAAGGACCCCAGCTCTGCCTTCAAGAGAACAGTCCAGTTCCTATCAGGAAAACAGCCATAACTGAGTTTTCCTGGAAAATCGACTGCATGCACCCTCCTCCAGTCCCATTTTATGGCATTCTGGCAACAACCCCAAAGTACAACTTCCAAGCCCAGAACCAGGCTAACTCAGTTCAGCTGTGTGTTCCCACCCAAGTAGACAATTGACTTGTCCACCACAATTACTGATTCTGATTCTGTAATTTAAATTTGCATTCATATCAAAATCAGAGGAGTATATCCCAAATAAAGAAAAGTGGAGAACAGCACACTTCCTAACAAATAAATGCCAAAACCTTAAAAAAAAAAAACATGAACAAATACAAACTAAAATATATGTAAGGAAAAAATAAATACTTCCATGTGGAATTTGTGTTAGGAAAGTGAGATAGCTGAACATTACAATGTACATCAGTCTAATTTCTTAGATTAATAACATAAAGCAAAATGTACATAACTATTTTATCTTAGAAAAAGTACCTAAAATTCAACACTTATAACGAAATATTGTTGAACTTTAGCAATGAAAAGGAACAGTTCAATTTCTATGAGGACTTCCAAAAACTTATTGCTTCCATGAGGATAAAAGTAATAGATGTTTTTAAACTGGAAACAAATGAAAAGTGTCTTGCTCACTTTACAACATGCCCAATCCTTACAGTAGAATAATGAAAAAAACCCTAAAACTGAAAAAAATCATAGAAATATTTCATTCTAACTATATAGTATATTTTCTGAAACTTATAAATGATGCAAATAATCCCCAGTTAACATTCATTTGTGGATAAGATGTATCACCCCTATTTTAATTTGATGTCATTTTTATAAGAAACCAATGGAAATTTTAAAAATAATAAATTTAGGAAGATCATAAGACACAGTTGATAATAAACAAAGTCTATTGGACTGTAATATACTATTAGAAATTCTCATTAAATATATAAAGAGACTTTATCTTATACCATAAGGATTGGCTATCAAGAAATTAAATAAATTCTAGAATGGCTGTAATGTGAAAATGAACTGTCCTACATTGTTGGTGAGAATGTAAACTACTAAAAGCACTGTGGAGATCTACATGGAGAATCCTAAAATAAACTAAATACATATATTCCACTGCTATTCCAATTCTGTTTATCTTCAAGAAAAAGTTAAAAACTTTGCATTGCATTGATACACCTTACAGTGGCACAATTCATAACTGCTGAATGTTGGAATTGGTTTATATGTCTATCAACAGAGGAATGCATATAGAAAATGTGCTACTTATGCAAAATAAAGTATCACTCTGACATAAAGAAGGATAAATTTGAGTCATTTGTAGAAAAATGGATGCACCATGTAACCAAAACATTGAGACAAATCAGACACATGAGCTTTTGTATTGCCTGATTTTTTATACAAAAAAAAAAAAAAAAAAAAATCCTGAGAATGTAAATGAAGGGCAAAATAAAAGATAGATAATAGGAAGTAAGAAGACAGATCTTCCTCAAAACGGGAATCAAGAGGTAGAAAGAGGGGGAAGAGAGAAGAGGAAAAAAATGAAAACAAACAAACAAACAAACAAAAAAAAAAAAAAAAAAAAAAAAAACAGATGTGTTATGTCCATGTACTAATGCCCTACAAGGAATACAATTGCTATGCCTTTCAAACATGTGCTAACAAAGAGGAAAAAAAAAAACAAAAACCAGAAAATAAAAAAAAGTATATCCTTTCTCAAATGTTCAAATTATTTAAGGATAAATGTATCAAGAGTTGAAAGATTTCTAAATCTACCGAAACATTATTCATCTAAACCAAATTAAAAATAAACAGAAAATTATACCATGTTCTTTTGTTATTTCAAAGAGAAAAAAATTTTAAATGATAATATAAAATTTCAAAATTAGATCATTGGAGAGCAAAAATGGGTAACACATTGTGTATTTGTTTCTTCACAGTAGGTGCTAAGATTCCAAGATACAGTCATGAAAATTGATCAAGCAATATAAGCACAAATCATTCTTTTCAATGAACTAATATAAATTAGTAGTTTAACTATCTTAACTCTGTTGCATATATTTATTGTATTTTTTATCATTCCTTCTTTTTCTCTTTCCCCCATCCCAGATTCTCTTTTCTTTTGAAAAGTTTCTTCCCATTTCACAATATCTGTTATAAATTTTGCATTTCTAAATTCTTTCAGCTTCTTACACTAAGAAGACAATATGATGGTTACACATCAGAGTCTGATTTATTTCACGTATGATTATGGTCTCAAATGGCATCCATTTACTGACAAAACTCTCAAAATTACCCTTCAGTATAGCTGAGTAGCATTTCATAAAAATACCACATCTTTTTGTCCATTTCTAAACTGATTGACATTAGCATTGTTTCCAAGATTTAGCAATTAAATATTGTGCTGCTATAAATATGAGGTCACATACATCACTGTGGTATAATGTTTTAAATTCTTCTGAGAAAGGAAATAGCTGGGTCAAATGGAACCTCTAATCATAGTATTTTTAGGAATTTCTACATTGATTTCCACAGTGCTTGCATTAGTCTATACTCCCACCAACAGTAAAAAGATTTCTTTCCTCTTACAGCTTCAGTAGCATTTGTTGTTGGCTGATTTCTTGATGATAACCATTGTTTCTAGAGTGAGATCTAATTTCAGTGTTGTTTTAATTTGCATCTCTTGAGTAACCAATAATGATAAACTTCTTTTCTTTTTCTCATGTATTTATTTGCTATTTGAATTTCTTCATCTGACAAGTACATATTTGCTAGGATTATTTTCAAAAGATAAAAAATACTTCCAAAAGATGAGAAGTATAAAATAAAAAGTGGCCTTTGTTCTGAGAACATGGAGAGAGATGACCGGAACCCCCACCGCTGGCGTCCTTTGATCTCTCCAGCAGACACTTGGCTTGGGGGCATGTAAATAGCCTCGGTTTGGGGTGGAACCTAAGGCGGGCATTAGGGATGTACTGGTAGCACATTGGTCCTAGGTTTGGAGCCATATGTAAATTTCCTAAGGGCGGGAAGATGACATCACAGGTCACTTCTTAGGGGCAGGGGAGATAGGGGCTTCCTGCTTCTGGTTGAGGCTTTCCTGGCTACAGTGTCCTGTCTGGGCCGAAAACCCTTTCATATTCCGTCTTATGATTAGTATTATGAAAAGGGGTGAAGATTTCTCTCTTTAACTACTTCCTGCTGGCAGAGGGTGCTGTACTGGAGCCTAGGGGAGTCAATAGCATGAAGGTTGATGCCCAGGTAGACGCTGGTGCCAGGTTTTTTAGCCAGGACAACTTCACTGGTGAATGCATGTATGTTAGACTGGAAAAACAAAGAGACAAGATGTTATGAGGAGGCATGGCATTGTCATATTTAAGGACCCAGGTGAAGTAGAAGGAAAGGTGCCATTGATTTAGACATGTTCCATGGTAAGGCAGAATTTTGAAAATTAAATGTGGGATTAGGAGAAATGATGTTATGAGAGGTGATTACTCCCCCATCTGAAAGCATAAAAGTTAAAAGGTAGGTAGGTAAGGCTTGTCTCTGGTATGCATGACGTTGGATTCTGTAGGAAATAGTGTTTAAACAGTCCTGCTGCAAAAATGATCATTAATAGAATGTAAGAAATTAGGAACCAAAGTAACAAAACATGGCTTAGCCTGTTAACTGTGGCTGCAAGGCCTTCATGAAACGGAGATGGGGAGGTGACAGAAGATGAGATGACCACTCAGAATATCAGATTTAGGGCTTGAGTGATGTGAAACCAGAATGGCAGTCTAGCAACTTTGATTTAGGCATGGGTCGCTGTAACCTGGTTGTAGTCCTTGGAATGATTTGCTGTAACAGAACTTTAGCAAGTATACAGCAGTTTGCCTGGTTGTGAGAAAGGCTTTTATGTCTCCTGAAAAAGTATAAACAAAGTGAGAAGACAAAACGTAACTGTCAGTCTTGACCAGGGTTGTCTGACAAATTGGTGAATAAGAAAGGAAGGGGTGGGTCTTATGTCACTGAGGAGAGTTTTACTAGCAACAACAGGTAGAAGCTGTTGAGGCCTCAGTGTGTCTCAGTCAGCCTGTATAAAAGGCATTTTAAGATTTAGGACTGGGACCTGCACAAAATAGGCCCTGTTTATAAATGGCATAGGTTGACCATCAATACCCCATCATAGAGATTGAGGACTTAATATAGCACCCTGAAAACTCAGGAAGAACTCTGTATGTATGGCCTTTATGTCCACAAATACAGAGAATGTCTTACCTGAGACTTTAGTGTGACTTGGAATCTGAGACGGACACCTTAAAAGGGGCTGTTGTTGCCCTGAACCCTCTCAGTCTTCGGCAGCAATTTTCTTTCAGTGACGAATCTGGCAGTGTCGACATTTCCTGTGAGGGCTAGAAGCTAGCATGGCTTACCCACTCTTTGGTGGCTAAGACAGTTCAGCATCTCTGGAGTAAGGTCTCAAAGAATGCCAGGATGGGGCATTTTCTTGCCCAATGTCTTCTTCTGCATTTGAGCATTGTCCATGCGGAGGCCAGGCAGCCCCACTTTGTGTAGGTGTCACAAGTGTTAAAAATATGAAAAACCATATTAAGATCTCTATAAGGTTTGAAGGTCAAGTTTTGCCTTTTGTTTGGGATTTGGATTACAGTAGAATTAAGTAAGTATGTAGGAATTTAATATTGGCATTTTAGATCAGAGAGCAGGCTTTATCTGGATGGCATATTGCTTTTTTATAGCATGACACGTAGAATTAACAAAAAAGCTTTAGTCTGCCCAAAAAGCCTCTAATGGAAACATTTTGCAGTAAAGGTTTAGCAATCTTATGAATAAATCTATCAAAACTGACCTAATACTGTCAAATTTTGAACACATTTACTTTTTAAAGTTGTTAAACAGGAGATTGGTGAAGGCTTTGATTGATAAACAAGGCTGGTAAAATTATCAGGTGGCCAGTAACTTTGATTAAATGGTTTGAGAATTGTAATAAAAAAAAAAAAAAATAGCATCTCTTGAGCAGAGCCAAATTGTAAAAAAAAGCATGCCTGAGCAGAGCTGCTGAGCTGCTGTTTTGCAGCACTCCAGCATAGCACACCCAGCAGGTGGGGCAAGCGCTGGGACATAGTGCGCAGGGGCAGGCTGGGACTGCCCCCAGAAATGTGTAAGGCATTGGGGATGACAATGGCGCACAGGGGAGGAGGGGCTGGGAGGGCGTGTGGGGGAGGGGCTGGGAGGCGGCCCTACACAGCATGTGAAGCTGGAACTGCTCGCAAGGCTTGAGGATTAGAAAGCCAATTTATGAACACAGCTGGGTTTTTATTAGCCTCTTGGACCTGTTTTAAAAGTTTGCTATAGTTAGTATGCTTGCCCTGCTCTGACACCGCTGTAGGTCCAGGGTCATTATTAGCAGTGTTTACCTTATGTCTGTGGTCAGCTTCTTTTTGAGCTGCTTGCCACAGCTGATTCCATTCTTGTGAGCTGAGAGTGGTATTTAGAATCACATCCTTAAAATGTAAATCATAAAAATTAGTAATAAATTTAAATTGCCTGATATAATTCTGTGGGTCAACAGAAAGGCTACCTAATTTATGGGTAATCTGAGATAGATCAGAAAGGGAAAAAGGCGCATGGATATTAACAGTTCCTTAGGGCCAGCTTGCTCCCAAAGCGGTAGCAGAGCCTGAGGAGAAGATTCTGAAGCAGAGGGCCATTGAGCAGCCATCCGTCCAGTAGGCACTTGTGAGCAATCATCTGTAGAGGGCCTACAGAGCTGCTGCTGGTCACCATGGGAAACACAGTCAGATAGCGTCTCACTGTGTGCCTTGCAGTGAGAGGATTGCTGTCAGCAGCACAATGAAGCATCATGTGCACTGCAACAGGGCGGCTGTTGCAGTTCACAAGAGGAGCCACAAGGCGGCGCCCGTTGACAGTGAGGGTACTGGGAACATGGCGGCGCCCTGTCACCATGTGACCCTCCTGAACATGGCGGCGCCATGCCATGTGGCAGAGGGTTGCAACATGGCGACTGTTCCCGGCACAAGCTGGAACAATCACACAGCCCACTGGAAGGACATAAGGACAGAGACCTAGTATGGTGGGCGGGTGGTGAGAATGCTGTAGGGGATAGAGAATTCTCAGGAGAAGAGGAAGTCAGAGACTGTGAGGAAGTGCTAACAGAGGGATCAGAGCCGCTGGGAGAGTTATGGGTCCCAGGAGACGGAGGCAGAGAGGATCACACAGTGGGAGATAACTTTGACAGAGGGATTAGAGCTGCTGAGAGAATCAGGCATAGGGGGAGAGGAGAGTGGTCCGGCGGGAGGTAATGGCAGGGAACAAGTTTGGTGGTAGGCAGGCGGTGGCCAGGAAAACACTGGAGGGCAGGACAGAAAAGTTTGTAGTGCAGTAGAGTTAGCTAAAAGTATCTGAGCGGGAGCACAAGACTTAATGAGAGATGGGCGTGTTCTCAGAACAAGAAAGGCCTGAATATGTGGGAGTTCTAATAACTTGTTGCCAGCTTGACAAAAATCTTACAAGTTCCTGAGAATGCAGGTGTCAAATGTTTGTTCTTTGGGCCAACGCTTGCCGATAAGCGGGTAGGTTGGCCAGACTTTCTGGCAGTAAAAAGTTAATTGTTTAGTTTTTATGGGACTTTTAATTTTTAGAGTACGTAAATTGGAAATTAGGCATTGTAAAGGTGTCTTTTAGGAGTGAGGAAATACGTTCCCCCTGACTGATTCAGGCAAGAAAAAAAACCAGTGGTCCAGAACAAGCCCTCACTCGTTTGTGGCACCACATGGTGGATATGGTTCCAAAAACTCATATATTCCAGTTGTCACTGAGAGAATTACGAGTGGAGCCCGCGGTGGGGTCAGTAACAGTTTTGCCCATCAAAGCGCAAGGCTTTAAGGGAAGTGAGGCATGCTTTCAGTGTGTGCAATCCAAAAATCTCTGCTTTGGGCTATCTGAACCCAAAGAAGTTGAGTGATTTTATAGAGTGTTTACACAGATTTACCCAGAAAGAACCCTGCCCTGGGCTGTCCTACAGACGTGAAAATGCACAGACCCACGCAAATGGGGAGAACAGTCAACTGGGGCTGCCCAGTGCCAAAAGTTCCCCGGGGAGTGCTCACCTGAAATCAATCTAGATGATGCTGAGTGCAGGCGGCTGGTGACAGGGACATCTCGGGAGAGGAAAAAGCTTGGGATTAATCCAGGATGTTATCTGGTTATTGGCTAGGGGACTCAACTGGGTGTGTCCCAGGAGTCAATCGCCTGCCATTCCGAGTCACAGCACCAAATGCTAGGATTATTTTCAAAAGCTGAAAAATATTTCCAAAAGATGAGAAGTATTAAATAAAAAGCGGCCTTTGTTCTGAGAGCAATGGAGAGAGATGACCGGCACCCCCACCGCTGGTGTCCAGCGATCTCTCCAGCAGACACATGGAGTGGGGGCATGTAAATAGCCTCGGTTTGGGGTGGAACCTAAGGCGGGCATTAGGGATGTACTGGTAGCACATTGGTCCTAGGTTTGGAGCCATATGTAAATTTCCTAAGGGCGGGAAGATGACATCACAGGTCACTTCTTAGGGGCAGGGGAGATAGGGGCTTCCTGCTTCTGGTTGAGGCTTTCCTGGCTACAGTGTCCTGTCTGGGCCGAAAACCCTTTCATATTCCGTCTTATGATTAGTATTATGAAAAGGGGTGAAGATTTCTCTCTTTAACTACTTCCTGCTGGCAGAGGGTGCTGTACTGGAGCCTAGGGGAGTCAATAGCATGAAGGTTGATGCCCAGGTAGACGCTGGTGCCAGGTTTTTTAGCCAGGACAACTTCACTGGTGAATGCATGTATGTTAGACTGGAAAAACAAAGAGACAAGATGTTATGAGGAGGCATGGCATTGTCATATTTAAGGACCCAGGTGAAGTAGAAGGAAAGGTGCCATTGATTTAGACATGTTCCATGGTAAGGCAGAATTTTGAAAATTAAATGTGGGATTAGGAGAAATGATGTTATGAGAGGTGATTACTCCCCCATCTGAAAGCATAAAAGTTAAAAGGTAGGTAGGTAAGGCTTGTCTCTGGTATGCATGACGTTGGATTCTGTAGGAAATAGTGTTTAAACAGTCCTGCTGCAAAAATGATCATTAATAGAATGTAAGAAATTAGGAACCAAAGTAACAAAACATGGCTTAGCCTGTTAACTGTGGCTGCAAGGCCTTCATGAAACGGAGATGGGGAGGTGACAGAAGATGAGATGACCACTCAGAATATCAGATTTAGGGCTTGAGTGATGTGAAACCAGAATGGCAGTCTAGCAACTTTGATTTAGGCATGGGTCGCTGTAACCTGGTTGTAGTCCTTGGAATGATTTGCTGTAACAGAACTTTAGCAAGTATACAGCAGTTTGCCTGGTTGTGAGAAAGGCTTTTATGTCTCCTGAAAAAGTATAAACAAAGTGAGAAGACAAAACGTAACTGTCAGTCTTGACCAGGGTTGTCTGACAAATTGGTGAATAAGAAAGGAAGGGGTGGGTCTTATGTCACTGAGGAGAGTTTTACTAGCAACAACAGGTAGAAGCTGTTGAGGCCTCAGTGTGTCTCAGTCAGCCTGTATAAAAGGCATTTTAAGATTTAGGACTGGGACCTGCACAAAATAGGCCCTGTTTATAAATGGCATAGGTTGACCATCAATACCCCATCATAGAGATTGAGGACTTAATATAGCACCCTGAAAACTCAGGAAGAACTCTGTATGTATGGCCTTTATGTCCACAAATACAGAGAATGTCTTACCTGAGACTTTAGTGTGACTTGGAATCTGAGACGGACACCTTAAAAGGGGCTGTTGTTGCCCTGAACCCTCTCAGTCTTCGGCAGCAATTTTCTTTCAGTGACGAATCTGGCAGTGTCGACATTTCCTGTGAGGGCTAGAAGCTAGCATGGCTTACCCACTCTTTGGTGGCTAAGACAGTTCAGCATCTCTGGAGTAAGGTCTCAAAGAATGCCAGGATGGGGCATTTTCTTGCCCAATGTCTTCTTCTGCATTTGAGCATTGTCCATGCGGAGGCCAGGCAGCCCCACTTTGTGTAGGTGTCACAAGTGTTAAAAATATGAAAAACCATATTAAGATCTCTATAAGGTTTGAAGGTCAAGTTTTGCCTTTTGTTTGGGATTTGGATTACAGTAGAATTAAGTAAGTATGTAGGAATTTAATATTGGCATTTTAGATCAGAGAGCAGGCTTTATCTGGATGGCATATTGCTTTTTTATAGCATGACACGTAGAATTAACAAAAAAGCTTTAGTCTGCCCAAAAAGCCTCTAATGGAAACATTTTGCAGTAAAGGTTTAGCAATCTTATGAATAAATCTATCAAAACTGACCTAATACTGTCAAATTTTGAACACATTTACTTTTTAAAGTTGTTAAACAGGAGATTGGTGAAGGCTTTGATTGATAAACAAGGCTGGTAAAATTATCAGGTGGCCAGTAACTTTGATTAAATGGTTTGAGAATTGTAATAAAAAAAAAAAAAAATAGCATCTCTTGAGCAGAGCCAAATTGTAAAAAAAAGCATGCCTGAGCAGAGCTGCTGAGCTGCTGTTTTGCAGCACTCCAGCATAGCACACCCAGCAGGTGGGGCAAGCGCTGGGACATAGTGCGCAGGGGCAGGCTGGGACTGCCCCCAGAAATGTGTAAGGCATTGGGGATGACAATGGCGCACAGGGGAGGAGGGGCTGGGAGGGCGTGTGGGGGAGGGGCTGGGAGGCGGCCCTACACAGCATGCGAAGCTGGAACTGCTCGCAAGGCTTGAGGATTAGAAAGCCAATTTATGAACACAGCTGGGTTTTTATTAGCCTCTTGGACCTGTTTTAAAAGTTTGCTATAGTTAGTATGCTTGCCCTGCTCTGACACCGCTGTAGGTCCAGGGTCATTATTAGCAGTGTTTACCTTATGTCTGTGGTCAGCTTCTTTTTGAGCTGCTTGCCACAGCTGATTCCATTCTTGTGAGCTGAGAGTGGTATTTAGAATCACATCCTTAAAATGTAAATCATAAAAATTAGTAATAAATTTAAATTGCCTGATATAATTCTGTGGGTCAACAGAAAGGCTACCTAATTTATGGGTAATCTGAGATAGATCAGAAAGGGAAAAAGGCGCATGGATATTAACAGTTCCTTAGGGCCAGCTTGCTCCCAAAGCGGTAGCAGAGCCTGAGGAGAAGATTCTGAAGCAGAGGGCCATTGAGCAGCCATCCGTCCAGTAGGCACTTGTGAGCAATCATCTGTAGAGGGCCTACAGAGCTGCTGCTGGTCACCATGGGAAACACAGTCAGATAGCGTCTCACTGTGTGCCTTGCAGTGAGAGGATTGCTGTCAGCAGCACAATGAAGCATCATGTGCACTGCAACAGGGCGGCTGTTGCAGTTCACAAGAGGAGCCACAAGGCGGCGCCCGTTGACAGTGAGGGTACTGGGAACATGGCGGCGCCCTGTCACCATGTGACCCTCCTGAACATGGCGGCGCCATGCCATGTGGCAGAGGGTTGCAACATGGCGACTGTTCCCGGCACAAGCTGGAACAATCACACAGCCCACTGGAAGGACATAAGGACAGAGACCTAGTATGGTGGGCGGGTGGTGAGAATGCTGTAGGGGATAGAGAATTCTCAGGAGAAGAGGAAGTCAGAGACTGTGAGGAAGTGCTAACAGAGGGATCAGAGCCGCTGGGAGAGTTATGGGTCCCAGGAGACGGAGGCAGAGAGGATCACACAGTGGGAGATAACTTTGACAGAGGGATTAGAGCTGCTGAGAGAATCAGGCATAGGGGGAGAGGAGAGTGGTCCGGCGGGAGGTAATGGCAGGGAACAAGTTTGGTGGTAGGCAGGCGGTGGCCAGGAAAACACTGGAGGGCAGGACAGAAAAGTTTGTAGTGCAGTAGAGTTAGCTAAAAGTATCTGAGCGGGAGCACAAGACTTAATGAGAGATGGGCGTGTTCTCAGAACAAGAAAGGCCTGAATATGTGGGAGTTCTAATAACTTGTTGCCAGCTTGACAAAAATCTTACAAGTTCCTGAGAATGCAGGTGTCAAATGTTTGTTCTTTGGGCCAACGCTTGCCGATAAGCGGGTAGGTTGGCCAGACTTTCTGGCAGTAAAAAGTTAATTGTTTAGTTTTTATGGGACTTTTAATTTTTAGAGTACGTAAATTGGAAATTAGGCATTGTAAAGGTGTCTTTTAGGAGTGAGGAAATACGTTCCCCCTGACTGATTCAGGCAAGAAAAAAAACCAGTGGTCCAGAACAAGCCCTCACTCGTTTGTGGCACCACATGGTGGATATGGTTCCAAAAACTCATATATTCCAGTTGTCACTGAGAGAATTACGAGTGGAGCCCGCGGTGGGGTCAGTAACAGTTTTGCCCATCAAAGCGCAAGGCTTTAAGGGAAGTGAGGCATGCTTTCAGTGTGTGCAATCCAAAAATCTCTGCTTTGGGCTATCTGAACCCAAAGAAGTTGAGTGATTTTATAGAGTGTTTACACAGATTTACCCAGAAAGAACCCTGCCCTGGGCTGTCCTACAGACGTGAAAATGCACAGACCCACGCAAATGGGGAGAACAGTCAACTGGGGCTGCCCAGTGCCAAAAGTTCCCCGGGGAGTGCTCACCTGAAATCAATCTAGATGATGCTGAGTGCAGGCGGCTGGTGACAGGGACATCTCGGGAGAGGAAAAAGCTTGGGATTAATCCAGGATGTTATCTGGTTATTGGCTAGGGGACTCAACTGGGTGTGTCCCAGGAGTCAATCGCCTGCCATTCCGAGTCACAGCACCAAATGCTAGGATTATTTTCAAAAGCTGAAAAATATTTCCAAAAGATGAGAAGTATTAAATAAAAAGCGGCCTTTGTTCTGAGAGCAATGGAGAGAGATGACCGGCACCCCCACCGCTGGTGTCCAGCGATCTCTCCAGCAGACACATGGAGTGGGGGCATGTAAATAGCCTCGGTTTGGGGTGGAACCTAAGGCGGGCATTAGGGATGTACTGGTAGCACATCGGTCCTAGGTTTGGAGCCATATGTAAATTTCCTAAGGGCGGGAAGATGGCATCACAGGTAACTTACTAGGGGCAGGGGAGATAGGGGCTTCCTGCTTCTGGTTGAGGCTTTCCTGGCTACGGTGTCCTGTCTGGGGCAAAAACCTTTCAATATTCATCTCTGATGCAATTTGCGTGAATTTTTTTTCCTTTTTTTTTTTTTTTCCATCTTTTTCCTTTTTATTGGTACCAGGGATCGAACTCACAACTGCCTGCTTCCAAAGCAGGCACTTGTGCCACTAAGCTAAATCCCTATCCCCCCCCCTTTTTTTTTCATTTCTTTATGTGTTATAGATGTAAGTTCTTTGTCTGAAGGACAATGGGCTAAAATTTGTTTCTCACTGTCTTTGTGATTTTTTTTGATGTGCAAAAGTTTTAAAATGATATCTCAGTTATTGATTCTTTGAAGTATTTCCCTTGTAGTTTGGATTTTCTTCATGAAGAGTATGCCTTCAAGATTTCTATTTACTTTCTCTTCCAGTAAATTTAGTTTTTCCTTTATAATATTTAGATCTTGGTTCATTTTGACATTAGTTCATGGTGACAGGCATATTTCTAGTTTGAATCTTCAGCAAGTAGAGTCAAGTTTTTTCAGCACCATTTGTTAAGGAGGCTATCTATCTTTCTTCCAGTGAATATGATTGACCTCTTTGTCAAAGATAAGTTAGCTGAGTTTTATTGTAGTTGTTGCATTTTTTAATCTGTACCACATATCCTCATTTTTTTTAACATAACATGCTAATTTTATCACAGTAGCTTTGTAGTATAACTTCAAATCAGGATTGTGATGCCATCTAAATTGCCTTTGTTCCCCAGGATTGTTTTTGTTATTCTAGGTCTTTTCTGATTCCAAATGAATTTTAGGAATATTTTCTCTACTTCTGAAAGGAATGTTAATGGTATTTTGATTGGGAGTCCCTTAAATCGGTATAACATTTTTTGGAGTATGGTCATTTTCACTATATATATTCTTCCTATCCAGGAGCAAGGGATATCTTTCAATTTTCTGATACTGTCTGCAATCTCTTTTTGGGGGGATACTGTAATTTTCAAAGTATGAATCTTTTGTGGTTTTGACATATTGACTCCTAAGCATTTCATTTTTTTGGATATTATTGTAAATTATGCAGTTTCCCTAATTTCTTTCTCAGTCAATTTGTTGTTTGTATCCAGGAATGTGGCTGATTTTTGAGTGTTGACTTTGCATCCAGCTATACAGCTGAATTTGGTTATTTAATGTAGAAGTCTTTTGGTGAAGTATTTGGAGTCTTCTATTTAGAATAGTATGTCATCTGGAAGTATTGATAATTTAGCTTCTTCATTTTATATCCTCTTCCCTTCTATTTCTATCTCTTGTCTAACAGTTTTAGCTAATGTTTCAGGACCTATATTGAATAGGAGTGGTGATACTGAGCATTCTTACTTTGTTTCTTATTTTAAGTTTTTGTCCATTTAGAATGCTGTTGGCTTTCGGTTTGTCATAGATGACATCTAACAAATGGAAGTGATTGTAGTATGATTTTTCATAAGTTTTTTTTCCATGAATGAGCACTGGACTGTATCAAAAGATTTTCTACATCTTTTGATATGATCATGAGATTTTTGTGTTTACTCTGTAGAAATGGTGCATTATACTTATTAATTTGCATATGTTGAACCATCCTGTGGTGGACCACTGGATGACTCTCTTTGAATAAAGAGCACTTTCCTCTAATTTGGCTAAACCTGGCTCTATCAGCATGTACTGATATGTACAGAACTTTCTAAGCCATTTCCTGTTCCCTCCATTGGTTCTAAGCAATGTAAGTAGAGTTAGCTGAGGTTCTAATCTTTGAAGGTAGATGACATCTCTGTTTCCCTGCCCTGCGACTCCCATCAGAACATGGTTGACTGGGCAAGACTCAGAGCCACTATTCCAGGGCTGTCAACTGAGTTTGCACCTTAAGATGAGAGGCTATGACTTCCCAGGGCAGAAAAGTTTGCACATCAGAATTGAAATACCACCTCTAAACATTACTGCTACCTCAATTGTGTTATGCAGATTGATCTTCCTGCATACCCTCCTCTATGCATACTACAGAAGTGCTTTCAGGTCTGCTACA
Source organism: Cavia porcellus (assembly GCF_034190915.1). Taxonomy (NCBI): domain Eukaryota; kingdom Metazoa; phylum Chordata; class Mammalia; order Rodentia; family Caviidae; genus Cavia; species Cavia porcellus. The sequence continues at coordinate 35,374,719 of NW_026947501.1, forward strand.
TAGCCCAGCTCACACTACTCGTGTATCTTCTGCCATTCTCAAGTCACTCCTTTCTTCATGAATTAATAAAATCCTCGTTAGGTTCTGGGTCAAGGCCTTTGTTCTGACAAGGCTTCATCCTGTCCAGATTTATGACCCCATTGATTTCCATAAATATAAATGTCTTAGTGTCTTTCTTCTCACTGTGTGTTGCACTGAGAAGTGATAGATTGAAGTTAGCTGCTAGAATTCCAATAACTTTTCCATGGGATTACAAATATAAACTCTCCAGACCAAGACAAGAATGTGATAGATATTTCTATATCATTGCTATATTCTTGGGATAAAACATTTTATCATGATGTATAATCTTCTTGATGATTTTCTGCAGTTATTTCTTACAGTTTTTGGAGGTTTCAGTCCATAGTCGGTTAGCTCTAAGGCAGCATGGCATGGCAGAGCCTCAGTTCATGGCAGCTGAAAACAGCAAGCAGAAACCGGCAAAAGAATGAGACATACCTTCTTCCTGCCATTACATCACATCCTGGCTCCACCACTATGTGGGTGTAGCACTGACACCATCAATCTAAACTCTAGACAATGAATCAATCACAAATGCACAATGCAAACTCATGAGGCCTGGGGGCCACAGACATAAAGCATGACAACCATTCTTATATCATCTTGATTCAGCTTTGGTATTCATACATATGTAGGAATCTGTTGATTTCTGCTGTTTTCAATCCTAAGAGAGTAATGATTTTCAAAGTTGTTATTGATGAGTTTCTAAATTTCCACAGGATCTGTGGTGATGTCTTCCTTTTAATTTCTCAACCCATGAATGAGTCATTTCTTTCATTTTTAAAAGTAAGATTGGCTAAGGGTTTATCAATTTATTTATTCTTTCAAAGAATGAACTTTTAAATTCATTAACTCTTTGTATTATTTTCTTAGTCTCTAATGCATTAATTTCTGCTCTGATCATTACACTTTCCCTCCTTATATGGGCTTTGAGCTGGTCTTGCTCTTATTTTTATAGAAGCTTGCAGTGAAAAATTAAATTTTTTATTTGTACTCCTGTTTTCCTGATGTGAGAATTCACCAATGTAAATTTGTCTCTTAGGTCTGCTTTCATTGCATCCTAGAAGTTCTTGTATGTTGCATCTGCATTCGCATTTATTGTTTACTTTCTTATATAATTTTATCTGTGAACCAGTGGATGTTTAGAAGGGGGTAACTTTTCATGTATTTATGTAATTTTAATAGTTTCTTTGCCATTAGTTTCCAATTCATTACACTATGGTCAGATAATATGAATGCAATAATCAATTCTTTTTCACATGTTAAATATGTTCTCTTGGATGTATATGGCCTATTTTAGAGAACATACCATGTGCAGCTGAGAATATGTATTCTGATGCCATTGGGTGGAATAATCCATTAACATCTACTAAATCCATTTGTTCACAGGTTGGGTTGAGTTATGATATTACTTGGCTGATTTTCATATAGTTGAACTATCTCTTTGTGACAATACAACATTATGTTCTCCTATTATAATTCTGTTATTGCTTATTTGATTTCATGTCTCTTAACAAGTGTCTTATATAATTGGGTGTCCTCATATTTGGTGCCTTCATATTTATAATTGTTATCTCTTCTTTTTAAAGTTTTTCTTTATCAAGTATATAGTGATCTTCTTTTTCTCTTTTGATCATTTTTTGTTTGAATTTCACATTGTCTGCAAACAGAATAGCTACTCCTGCTTTTTTCTGGTTTCCCATTGCATGGAATATTGTTTTCTATCCTATGACTTTCACTCTATGAATTTCACTTTCAGTTAAGTGTGTTTCTTCTATACAGCATAATGTTAAATCATATTTCTTAATCCATTCTCAGTGAGTTTCTTTCTACCACTGAATCTATGCCATTTATATTAATGGTTATAACTGATACATAATGATTTATCTCTGTCATGATATTTTCCTGAATTGGTTCCCTCATTTTCCTATCTGTGTAATTTTTTGCCTTCCATGGTGGTTTTTTGTTTTTTTTTTTTTTTTTGTTTGTTTGTTTTTTTTTTTTTTTTTTTTTTTTTGCTTTGTTCTTTGAATTCTGTCACTTTTTGTATTTGTTTAGAATATCTTTCAATATTCTTTGTGGGGTTTGTTTGGGGGTCATGGATTTCTTTAGCTGGTTTTTGTTGTGGAAGTATCTTAATTCTCCATTAAATTTGAGAGACAGTTTTTCAGGATACATGAATGTGGGTAGTAAGGGGTTTTTTTTGTTTGTTTGTTTTTTTTCTTTTCTTTTAGGACTTGAAGTACTTCACTCCAATCTTTTCTTTCCTTGAGTATTTGTGTTGATAAGTCTGTTGTGATTCTGATGGGCTTTCTTTTATAGATGATCTGTTTCATTTCTCTAATACTTTGTAAAATTCCATTCTTGTGCTGAATGCTAGAATCTTGATTATTTTATTTTTTGGTGAAGTTGTGTTTGGTCCTGGCTGTTTGGAGTTCTATAGTCTTATTTGTGTCAAATTCTATATCTATGCTTCAGAAGATTTCTGTAATTATTTCTCTGAAGAGTTTTTTCAATGACATTTGTGTTCTCTCAAGCTTTCTTATTGACCCCAATCATCTTATGCATTTTTCTTTGCTTCATCTTGTAGCTGTTGGCTTGATTTTTCATGGTCACTTGCTATTTTTATTTCTTTTTATGATAACTAGCTGTAATTCTGCCTTCAGGACCTGATATTCTATTCTCTTCATTATTCAATTTGTTGCACATATTTCAATGCAGTTTTTAATCTGTTGGATCTCTGTTTGAATTTGTTTCATGGATTCCATTTATTTCCTATGTTGGACAGTTTTTCAATCATTTTTCTAAGCTCATCTATTCTTTTATCTGCGTCTTCTCTAATATCTTTGATTTTTAGCATTGCTTCTTTTTGTACTGGATGATTATTTACTCTCTAGCTTTTTTCACTGCTGTTGCTATCATTCCAGAAGGCTCCAGTGTTAGACTTTGAGTTTTGTCTACCAAATTGTGTTCTGTGCTTATCCTTGGTGACTTGGGGATCTCTGCATTTTCTCAGTTTCTCTTTTATCTTTCTTACTATGTTGATACTTGCCAATTACTAATGATAGATAGCTTTATCACTAGAATTGAGGGTTCCTTATGAGATATTTGTTCTTCAGGAATATCTTCTAGATGTAGGTGGTTCTTTATAGGTATCTCAATAACCTTCCTTTCCAATTGGTAAAGGATACAAAGTTAGTTATTTGGCTCAGCTCCAAATCCTTTAGTATTGGACTCTGGTGATAATTGTGAACTCTTCATTCATAGTGTTATCACACTAGGGCAAAAACCACATTATAATATGCATGCCATCCTGGCAAGTACAGTAGTACAGTTAGTAATAACAGTAATTTCAAGAAAAGCTTAGCTACTAACCAGCTATGGTAAACATTTATTTGCTGCCTTCAACCACAGGAAATAACTCTAATGCTATAAACCAAGACTGAACATAAACCATGTACTTGTATGCAGTGATTTCCCCTTAGTGGAGTGATTTTACCCTTTGGCAGGGAGTGGGAGGGTTAAGAGGGGTAGAGAACAGGATAAAGTGATAAATGTGGTCAAATACAGTAGAATTAATGTTGGAAGTAAAAGCTGATCACTCAAGTTTTATGAAACTAGGGGACAGAAGAGGGAAAGAATGAAACATAATGCAAAGGATTAGTCTGAAAGGAAAGAGATGTTTACTCACTTGTAAGTTTAGATTCAAAAAAATAGTTGAGCTAAGAGAGAAAGTGGATCAGTAGAAGAAAACCAAAAAGAAAGGTAAGAAACCAAAACAGTGGAAAAAAGAAGGAAAAAAGAGAAAAGAACAAAAAAATGGAAAAATGAGACAAAAAGAGAGAGAATTAAAAAAATAACCTAAAAATATATAACAAAACAAGATGGTGTCCAACAAGACAGGAAAATGATAGCCAACCAGACAAGCAAGGGGGAATAAGCAAAATACCTTTGCATTTACAGTTCTGTGATAGTGTCCATGTCAGATCCCAAAAATGTGCTGTGCACTCGAGCCATAGGAACTCTGATGGGTATGGACCTGTTCTTGGTTTCTGGATTTGGAGACTGAGACTGGTTTTCTGTTGTTGGATTTCCTCAGAGCCAAACTGCTGGCTCTGCACGGCTGCTTCAGAGAGTCTCACATTGCTGGTCTACCTGATTATTACTCCTTCCAAAGGCATGTGTGGTCTGCACACCATGTTCTTGATTAGATGACTCAATATTTTAACACAAATCAAACCTCACCATAATGTCCCACAGATTCAATGCACTCCTAAAAACAAAAAGCCCAAGAGGCTCTTTGTTAAAATGCAGAAACTGATTATAAAATGTGTACAGAAAGGAGGAAAGTAGAATTGCCAAAGCCATTTGTATCAAAGGAGTATAAATTTTAAGAAATACTTTAACTTCAAAAATTTATATTATGCTCTAGTGTTCCAGTTGGTGTGTAAATTCATGAAGAACCTAGAGGGGGAGTGGGATGAAAAGGAAACAAGAGATTCATGGAACGGAGGCAAGATGAAGAACTCTGATGAAGTCTCATTTATTCAAGGAAGGAGTATCAAATATATAGGGTACTGAGGAGGAGGGAGTTGGGTTGTGAGACATCAGCAGGTAACTTAGCAACAGTGGTAAGACCAAGGCTTATAGATCACTTCAAATTTCCTGCACGCAGGCTCATAAGCTGGGCTGATTAACATAATCCCTTAATGAGCCAAACAAGCTACTAGGCAACGTGCTGCTTAACTACCAAACTTAACTCCTAGCGGGAGTTCAGTTGGTGTGTCCTGCAGATATAAGGTGGCTTACAGAGCTTACCACACTCTACTAATTAACACATACAATATGAAAAAATATAAAGTTGCAGATCATTAGATAGGAATATAAACAGTACAATCAGACAGTCATGTTTAAGAAGAAATAACAAAAATTAAATGGGATTCATTAAGTACAGGACAAATTTTAGTGCAATGTGTCCGAACAATAGAATAAATAAATCTATTGAAGGTGACATGTGTCTTCCCATCATTTTATAAGCATTCTATAATTTTAAAAAACATTTTGTTTTTTTGGGTGTCATGATTTGAGTAAATCAATTTTCATAGTTTAATAGTAATATACTCTAAAATATGCTAGTGTTTGCACAACTGTGGCTATTTCATCCATTTTTCAGAGTATTATATGATACACAACAGTGCATGTTATAATGTATGCTATCACTTATTAACAAATATTCAAGCTTAGAAAACTTTTCCAGAAGTAAGAGTACTTAGTGGGTTGCAATCTAATTTGTATAATTCACTCACTAAATACACTCAGTATTTTCCACTCTGAGATTGATTTTGATTATTCAAAATAAACATGTTTTCTTAAACTTGAAAGCAGTATGAATCATACAAATTCATAATTCATTAATTTTAAATCATATAAAATTAGAATTCATTAATTAATATGACTTATAAAATTAAATGACCTTTGCTCAGCTATGGTCTCTGAACATTCTTCTAGTTTAATTCCATTGCATATTCATCTCAGATATATCTAGAGGTAAGAGTCTTAGACTCTGACACTACATTATGGATACATTCCTGAAGTCTTCTTGTCAACACTCCATGAGTGTGCACTTCTCTTCTAACTGGATACCAGAAATGGTAGAAATTGAATATCAGAGTGCTTCTTCTATAACACCTAATTTGTTATATATCAAGGACATAGTTGTAAGAAGAGAAGTGATTCCCTCCACTTTGCTAATACTATAGAAGAGTTTACAAAAGATAGTTAATCACTCAATAAAGCAGAAAAATGCACCACAGTTGACTGAAAGACAGAGAAACATTGCTGTTCAAGTCCATGTAAAGAAATTTAACATTGGGAATGCTTGAAATACAAAATAAGAAAAAAAGTGGTGCTTTAATTGAGTTCTGAAGTTGAGGAATCAACATGATAAGTAAGATGGATATACTTGCTGGAGACTTCAAATGACTACCCCTGTGACATTTATTGCACACTGAAATTAAAAATACAAACTTAGATATTAGAATTGAAGAGGTATTATAGGCACAATAAAATAAAACATTTAGAAAGTTATGGAAAAGCTATATCAAATAAAACATTTAAAATACCTAAGTTTTGGTGGTTGTAAGAGAGCTCAATATAAAACGTTTCAATGAAGAAGAAATGGAAAGGTCAGGAGAACAATATTGGGACTAAAGTGTTTTACAAACTTCTCTTAATTTCTTCGACAAATGCATGTGACAGAGTTACTTATAGCTGTTGGAAATCCAAGTCATCTAGACAAACTGGATGAAAAAGAATGCATGTGTTCAAAGTGTACTCAACCTCTATCCCGCTGTCAGGATTGAAAGCAGAGTTATTTTCTAAGATATGCCCAGTTTGGGCATACTGTTATTCATATGGTACTTGGTAAGGCTCATTTAGCAGGAGAATTTGAGGAGATAAACAAATCATACAAGAAAGATAGCAGAAGACACAAATCTTGAACAGACAAAATTCTAACTTGTAAACTTTGAAAGTAACAATATTTCCACTCAGTGGGGAATGTTTCCACAGTTCAATGGTTAATCTACACAATTTGGAGAAAAAGAAACCATTAAAAGATACTTCAAAAGTACAGAAAGTCTCAATAGCCTTGTAGGTTTAAAAATTGGACTCCAAAGACCACCTGGATAGAAGTTTCTGGAAATATCTGGGTCCCTGATAGAGATATTAACTAGAAAGATGTGGATAAAATAGAACATTAAGATAAAAGGTTGACTTCACAAAAGAATCACACCACAGAAAATATTGAATATTATTTAAGCGTGATAAGAAAGAGAAGGTTACACATACAATGAATATAGCAACAAAAATGAAAGAATGTAGATTTTTCAATGCATGCTATGTTCTATCCAAAATCAAAACAAAATGTGCTTGAGTGTATGATACAGTCATTGTTAACTAAAATTAAATCTAAAATAATTACTTCATAAATAAAATGTCTCAAGCATATTTAAATCAAGGAGAAATGAAGAGAATAATAGAAACATAGATGTGTATATAACAATAGATTGTCATGGTATAAAACAATTAAAATAATAAAATCATATATGTTGGTAAATGACTCTAATGCAAACACATAGCAGAAATAACATCAAAGGCAGAAGATGATAAAGTTAAAATATTTTATAATGTAATGTACCCTGGTAAATGATACACTATTAATTTACATTAGACGCCAGTAACTCAGTGATGTTAATTCTATTATAAAAAGTGCATAAAATTATACAACTGTATATAAAAGTAATATGGAAATACTGGAAACAAGAAAAAAGTTAAGGAAAAAAAAGCAGTCATATAAGACAACTGAGGATATTCTAACATCTTCTTTTCTTTAAAATAGCTGTTTATACTATCACAGATAATAAAATCAAACAAACTAGGCCAGAGCTAATTTAGTATCATCTTACGCTGAAGTCCTACTATGCTTTTGTTTTTCTGTTACCTTTGGTTCTATCCTGTTATATCTTATTGGATATTATTATATGTGATAGTATATATAAAAATATGTGGTAATCATGATTCTCCATTATGTGGCCTTGAAGCCTTATAAAATTTTCACTTATTAATTAGAAAGGCTTTGTTCTGGGCTTCTTGATATGGAAATATTTGAAGCTATAGTATATGAAGTTTTACCCAAATATTTCAAGGAAAAAAGACAGACACTATGGTAACTACTATTCTTTAAAAAAATTATTTAGTTATTTCTTATGTTTATTTTAATTAAGGGAAAAATTTTAAAAAATTAGGATATATAATAGTAACTCTTTTTGATTTCCTATTAACTTGTTTTGAAGTCCTGTAATACTCCCACTATCTTGTTTTGACTGATTAGACTCTGTTCCATTCTGTGCGATAGTATCAAGTTTGAGGGTATAGGTAACTACTTTGAAGGCAATAAGATTCACTAAGATGCCCATTCTGGTTTGACTATTGTCTCCTTTGGAAGTCCTGTAATGTTTACAATGCCTAAGTTTTATTGGTCTTGTTCTCTACTGTTTTGTCCAACTTTATAATATCTAATGAGATAGACAATTCTTTTTAAGGAAACAAGAGACAACGTTGATAACCATTGTTAATAACCTTGTACTCTGTTCTACATCATGTGCTATGTTTATCCTTGGTTTTGACTGACAGCTTTGTTTTGCCATATTTGACTTTATTCTCACCCCCCAAAAAAGTAATAAAAACTAAGGAGTAATAAAATCCAAAATGTGTAAATTTTGTTGTAAAAAAGAGAGGGAGGAAAAAAAAAAAGAGCTCTAACGGATATAACAGCAAGTGTGTTTAGGGGTGTTAAATAGCTGACTATATTAATGTTTTTGGATCATTGAACACAGCTGTTTGCAGTCTCTCTGTTTGAATGTCTACTTTGTATTCTTTGATACTGTGATGTGAGCAACTATTTCCAAGATGATAATATGTAATCTATTAATAGGTGATTTCTTACTGTTATGGTTTTTTTTTGTAGTTCAGTATTATGTGTAACCTTACACCACTTTGTTTTGTTTTGTGTTCTTCTCTTTTTCCTCTTAAATAAAAAAAATATATATATATATATATATGATAGTATAAATAAATTTTCTATGAAAAATGAGATTATATAGTAGCCATTGTTCATTCTCTGCTATTTGGTTCTGAATGCCCAGTAATGATTTTATTTTCTTGAATGGTTTTATACTATTTTGTTATGCTTGATACTATTGTATATGAAGCTATGCTCAACTATTTCAAAGAAAGAGATACTATAGAGTTACTGTTAATTATCGGTTGTCTTGTGGTAAAATGCTGTGTTACTTGAACTATTCTGATCTGCTTTGTTATGTCCTCTTTTTGTCTTAATCTCTTTAAAATAAAAAACAAAATTAAAAAACAACTGAGGAACTAGAAATAAATGAAAAAATTGTTAATAAAATATATTTCTGATTATATTATTATAAATCATTTAAAGACTAAATCATTGACTTATGTAAACTTATGTTTAATTTTATTATACAATATATTAACTGTAACACACAAACATTTTAATTAAATTTAGGAATAACGTGCCTTTTTAATACAACACACTAACTCCCAAATTATTTGCTTTACTAATACTCAACCAGACAGATGGTAATTCTATAGAATCATTGGAAACGAAGAGCAATGTTTTATAACAACCAGAAAATGAATCTACTAAGCAGACAGTATTTTCAGCCTAGGAACAGTTCACATTATAGCCTCATCATGAAATGACAAATATGAAAAAATGTGTATAAAAAAATCAACCACCAACATCATACTACACGGAGAGAAGCTGAAAGCTTTCCCTCTCAAATCAGAAACAAGACAATAATGTCCACTATCACCACATCTGTTTAAATATTTTCTGGAACATTGGTTAGGGCAGTAAAATAAGAGAAAGAAATAAAACAGATATGGAAATGGAAGGGAAAGGATAAATTATTATTATATGGTGATGACATGATTCTCTACATAAAAGGCCACCTAAAACTCCATCAAAAGTTTCCTAGATGGGCTGGGAATTTAGCTCAGTGGCATAAGCGCCTGCCTTGCAAGCAGGCAGTTGTGAGTTCGATCCCTGGTACTGATAAAAAGGAAAAAGACCAAAAAAAAAAAAAAAAAAAAAGTTTCCTGGAAATATTTTCTAAATTCACCAGTGTAGCAGCATACAACTCAACACTCACAATTACATAACATTTCTATTCATCAACAACAAACACTGAGAGCAAAATTAGAGAGACAATACGTTTTACAACAATATCAGGGCAAATGAAATTCTTAAGAATTGCCCTAGCCAAGGAAGTGGAAAATAAAACCTCTACAAGGAAAACTGTAGTACCCTAAAATTGAGCACTGAGAGTGTGTCAGAAAATGACAATACATTCCTGTTCATGAATAGACAGGGCCAGTGTAGTCAAAATGGCCATATATCCAAAAGTGAAATACACATTTTATACAATCCTAATCAAAGTATCAGTAGCATTCCTTATAGAACTGGAAAAAGTCAACCAGAAGAGATCTAGAAAATCAAAATCCATTTTGGACATCAAGGGCCAATTAGAAAGCATCACAATCACAGACTTCAAGTTATTTTACAAAGCTGCACTGATAAAAAAAAAAAGAATTATAAAAACCTCACAATTACAGTGAAATTTTGAGATAGCCCCATTAATTTAGAGATTGAAGAAAACAATCAAAAAGTACATAAAGACAAACACAGATGACTTGACCAAATATTCGTGGATATTTCAACTTTGTCCATGCACATGAAATGTATGCCAAAAATTAGCTGAAAGATCGTGAAAGTGATCACAATAACTTAGAATGCCAGAATCCACAGTGCCTGTGTGTTTTCTTATCACAAATTCAAAAGAAACAATATAAAACAATATTTCAAAAAAATAACTAGTATAACATAAATTTTTGAAAAATTAATCAATACTCCAAATAATGTACATCTAAATGAGATAATACTTTAAAATTAATAATAATAATAATAATAATAATAATAAAATATGATGTCAAACATCTATAGATTTTGCTATTCTTAGAGACAGTTTATGGCTTCAAAACACATATGTAAATACATGTGGTAAAATAATGCATAATTGTAACAGAAAGCTATAAAAAGTAAAACCCTATAAACAAAATAGCGGAAGTATGGGGTTTTCTTAAATAAAAATATTTTAGACACACACACACATATATATATATATATATATATATATATATATATATATATATATTTCTTTGTTCTTTTTGTAATTAGAGACAATGTCTTGCCGTATAGTTCAGGCAGGTCTTGAACTCACTATGTAGTCCAGGTTGGCCTCGAACTCACGATGATCCTCTTGCTTCAATCTACGTACTAGGATTACAGGCCTGTGCAACCATGCCCAGCTAAAAGTCTTTTAAAGATAATCACAAGTACTGTTTTTAATACTAAGTAATTAAGACCATTCACAAAAATAAAATTTGAGAATATTTTATTATTTATGATGCTAGGATATCAGAATATGAATATAATATTATTGTCCATGAAGCATATTAAAACATCTATAGTCAAACTTTTAAATTTAAAATAATGATTCTGTTAATCTATTCTATTTATGCACAAAATTAGAAAATGAAGTAAAATAGTAATATTTTCAAATAATCAAATATTTTAAAATAACTAGGCATAAATCTAATAAAAATACATATAAAATTTATAATATGAAGAGAAAATTAATGAAATAAAAGAAATGAACATTGAATGAATTGAAATTCACTTGTGTAATTATTTTTCTTGAAATTAATGTGTAAGTTCAAATTACCACTACAACCTCATTAGAAGTTTGCATGCATGTGAAATCTGACAATTTTAAAATATCACAGAAAAAAGGACGAGAATGATGGTGCCAATTCTTAAATATTTTATTTTGAAGAAATTTATACTTTCAGAAATTAAAGAACATTTAAGCTTAGTATTTAAATTGGAATACTGTGATATCACAATCAAGATAAAGATGACACTATAGCATTGCAAGCATTAAATCCAGAAAGAGAATCATCACATATTGTCATATTTGACCAAATTTGCAGGTTTGTATAGTGGAAAAATAGAAGAAAATAAAATCAAATAATATTGAATGACCAGATGTTTATGTAACATTAAGTAAGTCTTGATACCAATCTACCATCCTATATGATAATCATAGAAGAAAAGTTTATAATTAAAAGAGATGCCTCTTGAGAAGAACAAAGGAGAACAGACTAGTAATCAGAAAATGTTGGGCACATTCTTTCAAAAAATAATATGCACAATAGCACATAAGATAAATTGTATTTCTTTAAAGTAAGATTGTTTTATTGTAAAACATCAAGAAGATGAAAAACAACATATGAATAAGACACATTTGTACTTGACAATAGAGTCATATTCTAATACATAAAGAGCTGAAAATTATCCAAAATTTGAAATGACCAAGTCACACATACCAAATATAAATAAACAAACATAAACGCAGACAGAATTTTTGCACAAGCATTTACAAATGAACATAATTGACTATGATCTTGTGAAACGTGTCCCCAAACACCCATGTGTTAAGTAGGATTTGTATCTTCATTTCAGCAAAGTTCTGAGTTGGAGCCTGGAGAGGTTACTCAATGATGAGAGCAATAATGTCATGAGTGAAGGAATCCATTGATGAGTTCATTATGTCAATGAACTTACAGTTCCTGAGCCTCAGTTGGATGAGGAGAATCTCTTAGTCTGTAGCTTGGGTGGGGATTATCCCTTCATCTTTTCCTCTGCTATGGTTTGCATTGGATGTTCTGTCAAAGCCTTGTGTCATAGGTGGGGCTTTTCAGAGATGATCTATATAAAATGTGTGATGAAGATTGATTCACGATGCAATGCTAGGATTAAGGGTGCCCCACCTTGGGTATGAGTGCTACCTGCCATAACGGTGAGTATCCAACGAAAAACAAAAGGGATAGAAAGAGGGCTGCTGTTACTGCTTGTCACTTGCTTGCTGCCTTCAGACTGCCATGGATTGTTTCCCCCTGCAATGCGCTTCTGCTGTGCCACACTGTCTTAGAATCAGGCAACAGTCGACTGAAATCTGTACAAAGTGAGAACTAAATAAACCTTTTCTTATTTTGGGTTGTCAAGTATTTTGTCCCAGCAATGAGAAAACTAAGTCATTCTCATTCTGTTTCTTGCCTGCCATGGGGTGAACAGGTTTCCTCTTTCCTGCTGGTTCTTCCTTTAGAGAAGCACACAGGAAATGGAAATTTGGAAGCTATGACTCAAAATATTCCTTCATTAAGTTATGTATGTTGGGTATTTTTGTCTCAGTAGCCTGAGTTGACCAATACACAAATCAATAATGAAAAGAGGTCAAACATCACTGGACAGTAAATAAATTAAAATATATGAACCCTATCACACCTCACTTTCACTGCCCCCATATACACTGGAATGAGTATAAATTAAGGGATTATCATCAATCCAAAACTCACACAGACCTAAAGTCATGGAAAACTGTGATAATACACATGTGCATGAAAATTATGTTCCAAATATTCATAGCAATATCATTCCTAAAATCCAAAATGAGAAAAAAAAAACTATAAATGTGTTAAAAAGTACAATAGGTAAGTGGTTTATGCAACAACACATATTAATCATACAAATATAAAGTGAGAAACAAGTCAAGTTCTGCCGCTTCATTAGTATGAAGTACGCAGGAGGAGAAAAGAAGCACTGCGTGTTCCAATCAAACCGATGGTTACAGGAGAAGGTGCAGTAGATAAAAGCGAGCATAGGGATATTGCTCTATTTATGGCCTTTCTCTTCATCCAAATAGTAGCTGAACAGGCACTCACTAGCCAGTAGACTGGGAAGAGAGATTTTCTGTGTATACATTAGTCTTCAATTAATTATGCTTGCTTAGGCTATTTAACACCTTTCCCAACACAATTTTAGTAGAATGTCAATCCTCTTTCATTTTCCTCCATTGTTTTCAACAGAAAGCCTTTTTCAATGTGTAGCTTAAAACATATTTTGGACAGGAAAGGTTCCCATGCTGTTCTTCAATTCAATAACAGAAATATTTTTTTTATTTCACTTCCAAGTTAAATTTTAGTGCTCTGCTCTTTGAAAGAAGCTAGATTTTTTTTTTTTTGGTTCCTTATAACAAAAAGATCTCCAAATGTGACTCATTACTGAGAGTAGTGTGAAACTTACATTGGAAAATAATCAATTTATCTATCGATGGTTTTAATGAGATAGACAAGAGCATTTAAAATATTCAATATAATATAAACAATTAATATTCAAATTAATGAAGAAAATCAGATTCATTATAAGACTTATGTGGCCATCAATTTACATTTATGCTTTTATGTCATGGAAAACAAAACAATTAAAATAATGAGTGAAAATATATAAAACATTATAGATTAATAAATAAGAAGTTGTGTATCTCTTTGATAACCCCCTTGGAAATATACGAAATTACTTAGACATATTTCATGCTAGTATTTCTCTCTCCTCTTCCTTTACAAATTAGCTTGGAAAATTAACCTGAGAGTGCAGCTGTCTCCATATGACACTGACTTCATTTCTTTTGGGCAATAACCAAATAGATCAAATTGATTAAAGCCCTGGTAGCCTAAGAAAATTATATTTTTAAAGTTGCTTAAACGTCCAGACCCAAATAGAATGGCAGACCTTGAGTACAAACCATTTCTCTGTTGTGCTGATATACTGAGACAAGTACGTTGTGTACTTCTTTAATTCCTCTAGAATAACTCCTGTTTTCCTGTTTCTTGGGAGACCACACTTAGAAAATCTCTCTTTCTGATTCACATGTAAGATTTTCTGTCCCCAAGGGCATGGTCTGACTTCTTGAATGTTACGTAAGGATTTAGAAAATAGAGAAAAAAAAATATTGACATTTATTCTAACGTGACAATAGTTTCTTTGTGTGGTTTTACTGTTTTAATTATTTATTTTCTTCTAAATTGGATTTTATTTGTACCAAATTTGTTCCACATAATAATTATAATCACCATGGTGAGTTGCTGGATACATAACACATTGAAGTCTTTGTATGTCCCTTCCCACTCTCCCCTGTCCCTCTCCTTCCATCTTTTGGTCTCCTTCCCTTTTGCAAAATTTCTATTCCTGTTTTTCCTATCATCTATAGTGTTTCTCTTCTTTCATCTACTAGTATTTTTAAATTTTTATATAAAGAAAACATGCTTTATTTGAAATTGTGTGTCTGATTTATAACATGCAACATTATGTCCTCAAGCTGCACTCATTTTCCTGCAAATGACTCAAATTTATCCTTCTTTATAGTGGAATATTATTCTATTGTGAATAAATGCATCTTCATTATCCATCATTTGTCAATGGCTATAAAGGTAACTTTCAAGATTTAATACTAAAAATTGTGCTGCACATGCATTCCTGTATTATGTCTTCAACATTTGGGAAGGTTACCCGTGTATTCCTGTAATATGATGTCTTTAATATTTAGGGAGGATATCTAGTTGAGAAATAGTTAAATCAAATGGAATTTCTAATTTAAAAAAAAAAAGATTCATAGTGATTTTCCAGGAAGTGACCAGTTCACAGCTCCACCAACAATGTAGAAGGGTTCCTCTTTCCCTGCAGCCTGGCCAGCATTTGAGGTTTTTGTGTTTTGCATATATATTTTATTTTTTCCATGATGGTAGTCATTCTTTGTAGAGTAAGGTGCAATCTCAGTGTTGCATTAAATTGCATTTCTCTAATATTGACATTTTTTGAGTAATTAATTATAAAATTTTATCACAATTATATATGTAAGGCAGGGAAAAAATAGTTTCCCTTTGATCTTTCTCCCATAAACTACAAGTTCAATGTTTTTGCAGTATTTCTGGAAACAGTTTGTACAAAGTAGCGACTACCTGAACCTCCTATCCTGTGGTACACTGGGAAGCACTTTGCCAGCCAGCGATGTACGGTATCAAACTCCAGATACTGATTTCCTGCTTATTTTCCATATTTTATTCAGCTTCAAAAATTTAGGATTTTATGTCCAAACCACAAGATGTTACAAAGTGATCTTTGCCTAAGGATATTCTTTTTAGAGAACTCAGGAACAAGCACAGGGTAAATCCTTAATCCCTGGAAATTCAACTCAACTAATGGGTTAGAAATATTTTTTGCACAATGACCATAATTATATTTTATCATTTACAAAGAATTTTTTTTATTTTGCAATTAACATATTTGGGAGTCATAATAAGAGAGGGAAAGAGAATGTCTGCTCTGATTTTTCACAACTACATATATTTTGAATCATATTTCTCAAAGACACAGAGTTAATATTATCGAAATAGAAATTCGACTGGTTGTAACATCAGAAGGCAAATATTTTATTTTCTGAAACTGATGCATAAAGTTCACATTCTTTTAATTCCATATTGATTGTAACTTTGTAGGGAAAACTATATTTCTATCACAAAGAATTATCAAAGGGGCATCTAAACAACATAATTGGAGTCACACTAAAAGGAAACAATGGTTCTTGCACATTCTGAATTCTGTAAGCTAGGTAAACTAGTGATGCACACAGTTTAACTAATATTCTTGTTTGTTTATTTTCTTTCTAGATTTTTTGGTACACAGTCTTAAAATTGAACATAACTTATAATGTGTGCATATTTTAAACACACTAAAGTGCAATTAATATGAAAAACATTTATACATGACTGTACACATCTACACTATATTTTGACATTTCTCAATGTATACTTTGTCTCATAGCATTCTATGCAATGATTACATGATTTTTATGTTCATATTCAAGTTATTCTGTTCAATTAATTCTTTATGCAGTAGATATAATTGTATAGCCACTAAATCCTAGGTATGTAGCATTCTAATTTCTAAGCCTATAGCTATCTATATTTCTAAAGGGATCTCATTCTATGCAAGTTATCAAACATCAGAAAATACACAATTCAATAGCAAAGACAAATATTTTAATGGGTAAATAAGAAAACTGGAAATATAACAGGACACAGTCATGGGGTATGAGAAGTATGTAACATTTTATTAGAATGTTATATTGTATAAAGAAAGAATAGAGGAAGGGAACCAAACAAAACATCAAACGGAAATCAAATATACAACCTCTTGTGCATAAATGAACTGGAAAGTTTCCAGGATATCCGTGAGCAAGAAAAACAGCTAGAAATGCATGTGAACAGGTCAGTGTAATAAAGATACAGGTAACCCTGTGGACTTTTCACATTACTGAGACATTCTGAATTCAAATTTCCACCTTTACTATATTCTAGAATAATGAATGAGGAACAAAACTTAAAGATTGTTTATCTCATTACAGTTTTAGACACACACATAGTTCTGGCCACAAAACTTATACAATTAGAGAAAGGGGTGACCTCTGAAGTTGAAGATAATTTATGTCCAGAAGAAAAATTATTAATTCCCTAACTCTCTGGCACTCCTCTTTCTCCTCTTTCAGGGTCATCAGCCTCCCTTTGTATGCCTCTGTTTAATCACTGGCTTTACCAGCGGTAACCTGAAGTCACAGGCAGGACATTTGGTTAATAGAGAATCATGACAGCACATTCACTCTTCCTAAGGAAAGGCAAACAAGAGAAAAATAATTTGTATGTTTTAATGTAAAATCCAATTACTGTCTCTGCTTTGTTTCCTAGAGCCCTTTTGGAACACCACCAAGCATATTGTTTGCATTTTTAAATTGTTATTTACTACGCAAAGGCAATGGAGATGCTATTGCTATTACGATGACCTTTTTCTAAGATCGCATGTTTACTAAGGGTTAATGTATGTTACAACAGCTGCTGCATTCTTTGTGCCATACTCAGGCTGGGCTGAGCGGCTACATACATGGGAGGAGGAAGAAGGAAAGGAACGGAGAGAAGTCATGTTTGAGGCAATCATCACCAACTATCATCTTCCCAGCAATGCTTTCAGGCAGAGCTCAAGGAGGACTGAGTATGACAGGCCCTGTCGCTTCAGGGCCTGTGACAAGGAAGCATTTCACCACAGCAACACAGGGTAAGGCATTCACCTTGCATCCTCATCTGACAGTGAGAAGCAGAGGAAGGGGCTGGATCCCCATATTCTCCTCAAAGGCATAACCCCAACATAAAGAAGCCACCAGGTTCCTCCTCTTGAAGGTTCTGCCACTTCCAGGTGATGCTATGGCTTGAGGACCCTAATTTGAACACACAATCATTTAACACACATGATCTACATGGGCCACAACATAGCACAGTGCACCCTGGTATGCCAGGACTATGGTCCATCTCAAGGTGCAAATGTGTTTTATCCATCTTCAAAAATCCTAAAGGTTTAACAGGACCAGCATTTCTCAAAAGCTCAAGTCCAAAACAGGAAACAAGGACATGGGCTTTGGGGAGTCGAGCCTGGAATAGGATGGCAGGAAAAAACTGGGGGAATGAGGAGGAAGGGGAAGTAAAATGGATCAAGATGTAGTGTGTATCCATGCCAATACCACACAATGAATGTGATACTTATGTATCACAAATATCTACTAGCATTATTTAAATATGTGTTCAATAAAAATAATTTTAAAGTATCATTTTAGACTTAATCTCAGCTCTCAGCCCCTATAAAAATGAAAACAAAAGATACTTCCAGGACTACATTGGCACCAGGTAAACCCTCCTTGTCTAAAACCAAAAAATAAGGAAATACTAAAAAAGCAACAAAGATCTAAATCAGACTGAAATCCAACAGGCCAAGCATTACAACCCATTTTTGCAGTCAAGTAACCAAGTATACTAGTGGGATATGAGTTGCCAAGGGCTTCAGCAGCCCAGCTTTTATGTTCTTTCTGATTGCAAGCCACACGGCCAGTCCTGAGTTGGCACTGTACATTGTATTCAGCATCCGTCAGCAGACTTCTCATAATCCAGCATTCGTAATTATCTGGTATGTCCACTGTAACAATGTCCATTGTACTCTCATGTCTCCACCCATTGCCCTGTCAGTAGCTGTTTGCCCTGCTCGGCCACCTAGGCTTTCTTTTGTAATCTTGCTGGAAGCTTTATGATCCTGTAACTCTTACACATACATTTTTTTATCCTAAGACGTAAAAGCCTCCCACTAACTGTCCAAATATTTAACCTTACTCATTATTTAAGTCAAAGATCAAGTATTATTTACTTGTACTCGCTACGCAATATAAACTGGGAGTATTGATTTAGTTCAGCAAGTATTTATTGGACCAGTGAATTAACTTTCATTAAAATTGCTGCTCCACTATGAATAAAGGAAGTCCTAGGGATGAAACTGGTTTGGCACCTTTGGGGTAGATCACAGATCAACTGTGAGATATACTTATCTCCCCTCTGTCTCTCATTTCTCTCTCTCTCTCTCTCTCTCTCTCTCTCTCTCTCTCTCTCTCGCTCTCTCTCTCATTCTCTCTCTCTCTCTCTCTCTCTCTCTCTCTCTCTGTCTCTCTCTGTCTTATTGTCTTAACTTGACCTTTCATGTCATCAAGACACATTATCTACTTTAATAGGTGTCTTTCCAAGGACCGATAGACAAGTTTCATCAGCATTCTTTCTCCTTTTGCAACCAGGGGCTTCCTTCACTACACAGCTTTGTTGGTTTCTTTGATGGCACTTATTCTGGTATGCTGTTTTTGCACATATGATATCTGAAGACATTTTCAAGACATTCCTGAAATTTATATAAATGGGGTAACAGTGTTAAGGATATTCGTACTGAGGAAGAGGAAGATCTGTGACTAATCAAATATGTGACTGGCCCAGCAAGTGAAGACCCATAGCAGTAGGTATTCATTGGCTAGCTTCAAGTTTGGCTGGCATGATTCTTTGCTGCTGTATGATCACAATGTTTTGTGATTAGTGTTGAGAATTGTCATATTATATATTGCTAAATGGCTTGGTATCCTTTTTTGGAGTGACAAAAATCCAACTCTTTCCAATACACAGGTGCTAACACATGCCCCAGCATTTTTTTTGCATTACACGAATCCACATAACACATTTTTCCCTAGAATCTTAAAATGCATTTAACCTCATAATTGTTTATAGAAAGCACACTCTTGTTTACACTCACAATATTATTTAATTGTCATCTTCCTAATTCTAAAAGATTTTCAAACTTCTACATAGCCATAAAAAGCTCATTTTGAACAAAAGTTACTTGAAAGAAGTACAAGGAGATGCAAAATACATACGAAATTAAACTGAGCTCAGTCTTACCAGAAAAGTATTTTTGGGCTCAGGCTTCATTTCCTTGTCAGATATTACCTTCTAGGAGACACAGAGAAATATGTAATGGTTAAAATAACAAGCCATTGAACTTTTTAAATTTTACTATATGTTATTGTTTGAATCAAGAATGTTTCCCCAGAGATTCATGCATTCAGAGTTGGGAATTTGGAGGGTGACTGGATCATAATCATCCACTGATGAGTTCCTAGTTCAATGTGGTTTTAGGAGATGGAGCTCATCTTAAGACCAAGTCACTGGAGCATGTCAGTGAGGGGCCATTCCTTCACTGCCTCTTGTCTCCTTCCTCCCTGGCTCTTCCCTCTCTGCTCAGTGCCCTGGCTGCCACTGGACCAGTAGGTCCTCTCCTATTTGGCCTTCCACTATGCCTTTTCTGATTCAGAACCAGCCAACTGTAGACTGGAACCATCACCCAAAATAAGCCCCTCTTCTTTGAAGTAGTGGGAGCTGTGTATATTTTGTCCTTGAAATGGAAGTGTGACTAAGATACCATATTTATGTAGCAAAGAGATTCTGTAAGAAAACAAAATGTGTCATTTTAAGATTATCGCAAAAATATACTTATTTACCCAAGGTTAGGTAAATTGCAGAAAGTCCTCTCAGTTGTGATAGGAAGGAAATTCATTATCTCTGTCTTTCTGGTCTCACATGTTCTGTTTTATTGCACACCAGGACATATTTTGAATATTTTAATTTTTGCTGCCAATCATAATGGCTCACTTATGGGAATTCAAATTGTATTCTTCCCTATATAGGACAGGTGGGCTCTTGATCCTTCTTAAAAATGTAAAGTCTAACTAGTACCAATTGTAAATACTTATAAATAGATGCATATAATATTTTGAAAACCTAATAACTATCAAAGAGGGAATAGGAAAAATAATATTGTTTTTTCATGTCTATAAAATTTCTCTAATTTTTATAATGAAAATTTAACTTGATATTTAAAAAATCTAAAATTGACATTAATAACTGGTTGAAATATTTTCATAGACTTTCTTGTCCATTATATTACCTATACCGAAACTTCAAGTCACAGTAAAACTTCATTTGTGTGATATAGATGCCAGAACATAAAATAATAATAAGAATACTAGATAGTATCATAGAAAAAAGTTGGTAGAATACTTCAAGAAGTTGGGAAGATGTTCCAGATTGAATACTTTGCATTTAAAAAATTATGAGCTTGTGCACATCACTTGATACAGGACTTCAACTATAAAAAAATAACAAAAATAAGAAAATTGGTATTGTATTTGGACATGTAAAAATACTTTTTCTTTAGAAAAAAAGTTATATATTTTATTCTATCTTTGAAAACCAGAGATGGTGCTCCACAAACAACAATAGAACCCTAATACCTTGTACAAAATATTTCAGAATTATATTGTAGATCTTTTCTTATCTCAACTAATTTATAAGCAACTGGAAGGGCTGAGATATGCTTGTCTGCTAAACTCACTCTGCATTCCACTACCAGTTCCAAATATCTAACAAAAAGTCATATGAAACACGCTATTTTAGTTGAAGTGGGCAGAATGATGAAGCCTGCATTTTCTTTTCAATATTAAATCTCATTATACCTGTTTGTCTGAACTTTTCACAGGATCCAGGCTTCCCAAACTTGTTATCTGCAAAATACTGAAAATAGATTACAGAGTACTTGACAAAATAGAACTTTATTGTTGAGCATTTCCTTGCTCTGAAGTACACAGGGATGATAATTTTTTATTTCAAATAATAAGCAAACACCTGTTTTACATGATGAGGTCTTTCCATTATCATCAAAAGAATGTTAAATTTCTATTTGTGTTGCAAACAGACAGCAACTTTTCCCTTAAATATACAATTCATTAATCAAAGCAACCTGTTTCTTGATTGTCAGGAAATAGAAATTATGGTCATCACATAATCAATCTTGTATGGAATCACACTGAACAGTCTTCTAATAGGACCTGTCTATCATCTATGCAAATTCAGGTATAGTATACAGTGAGCAGATCATGCACTTTGCTTATGTCAGTATCATTCTCAGCAATTTAAGATGTTGTGCTTTAGTTATAACATCTAAACAAAATAATACTGTAATTCAGTAAGATACTATGATAGTAACAAGAAACTTTTTCTTAAACAATGGATTATTCCTCGAAATTTCGCCAGCCTTACATTTTAACAAAGCAATGTTTTATGCTGATATTAGTTTAGAGACAGTGATTAGTCATTTGCACTTTCTTTTTCTCAGGATTTCCCCTGCCCAGTGACTTATTTCCTACTTAATTGCATTATTTCATTTATTTTACACATCGCTTGTGGGAGGGCAGAACAAGAAAATGGAACTAACGAAGATTATCTTCCAAGATGTTAAGAACATTCAGATTCTTCTAAAAACTGTTAAACTCTGCTGGATGCAGCATGTTATCCAGTATCAAGATGTTAAAAAAAAATAAGAGGCTTTCTGAATGATATGGATAATTAATCATCCTTTCGGTGAAGCTGCTGTTCTCACTGACAAGTTGACTTTTAAGTATTATCAGGACATTTGAGCAGAACTCTCCTGATGATAAAAAGCAGAAATATATACAAGCCCACTGCAGTAAGGAAAAATTTGTTGTAAGATTATGTGTGAAGATGTAAGAAAAATCTTACGGGGATATAACACAGTTAGTATAAGAGAAGAAACTGTAAAAGGACAAAAACTTTTGTTTCACAAACATTGTGAGATGTCTTGTCCCTACCTTTGTATGGAAATTTGCTGAAGTTGTCACTTGCATCCTGACTGTGTTTCTTATGTTTTATATTTTCAGAGATACATCAAGAATTGTCCATCAAGAATTATGATTACAGAATTTTCTTCTCTATTCCTTATACCTATATAACAATTTCTTAGCCTCTTAATCTTAATGCAGGGATTGGATTGAGGAAATTTACCTTCGATTTATTTCTCTTTTTTGTTTGTTTTTGTTTTTTGTTCCTCTGAATAGTAAAGGTTGGCCAGTTTACAGGGAACTAACAAGGTAATTTAATTATCCAAGCTTTTTACAGAGAATCATGGTTTGGTGATATAGCTAGTATGCAAGATGACATTTCCATTTAAGTGGGATTATAGTTTGGCGAATATTATGTTTTATTTATTGAAAATGGAAAGGACATATATCCAAAAACACACATTTGACTATTTTATGCTAAAATATAATTACTAAACAAAGGAATGTGCCTTAACCATATGAGTAAATCAAAGTCATAATCCACAGAATTTATATCAAATTGATATAGAGACATTAAAGAAAAATATATTTAGACTAACAAAATTTTTGTTTGGTTATTGTTTACATGGCTATAGCATTCTTTGAAATGTAAAAATCCTGAAATGAATTTTTAGATGAATTAGAAAATGTTATTGAGGTCAATTTTGATAATGATGATTTTTCTTAACATAAGATATTGAGAGATGTTTATTTATAAATTTTTTATATGCTATGTGTATATCTTACAGCAAAACAAGCTAGAAGTAATCATTGAATTATCACATTATAAATTTAATAAAATAGAAAAAGATAAACAGATATAATTTGAAGACCTAAATAAATTGAGCAATGAGAAAGGTTTAAAGTGGCCAAGATGAGCAACTACCAAGAGTGACTGGAATTGTAGCACAATGGCAAAACAGAGGCACCTAGCACTCTCCTGTTCCTCCAGAAAGAACAATGAAAGTGGCCACTTGGAAACACTGAAATGCATCAGTAGAAAAGTGGAATCCTTGTAAAATAAACTATCAAATGCAACTCCATTGCTGGAAGAGGTGTAGCCTCCTCTCTCAAAGAGAAAGGTAAAAGAAAAGCTGACAATCAAGCATTGGAAAGCATTTTAGTCTCCCCGGCTTTCAGCTAAGTGGAAAACAAGCTTAAATTCTGAACAATACTCTGTCTTCAGAAAAAAAAAAAAAATTACACCATCTTGCATTGAACCAGCTTGTTGTAGAAAGGGCCACCCTGAAAAGGGAGCTGTTGTCTGAAATGGAACTGCCAACAGAGTCAGAAACACCTGTATCTCAAACCCCACACACACTTCATGGCACTGGATCATAAAGCAGCCATCTCATGAGGCTCAGAGGAATTACAGTGATACAAATACTCCAAGAACTCCACATAGTGGACAGCAGATGTTGTGCTATGGAGAGAAACTAGCAACATTGTCACCAAGAACATGGTCCCCTTAGGATGTTTTCAGTTGCCTCTAGTTTTCTCCTGACTGCCAATACAGAAAGTGGTTGCACAGGTTCTGACACACCTACTCCTATCCACATGGTGACATGTGCCTGTCACCAACATGGCAGTTCCACTGTGTCCTTATGCACAATGGCATGCAGCAGGTAGTATTTAGCAGTGCACCAGATCTGACTGTGTCCTCGGCACTGGGGCTTGTAACCTAAAAATGT
Source organism: Cavia porcellus (assembly GCF_034190915.1). Taxonomy (NCBI): domain Eukaryota; kingdom Metazoa; phylum Chordata; class Mammalia; order Rodentia; family Caviidae; genus Cavia; species Cavia porcellus. The sequence continues at coordinate 35,399,098 of NW_026947501.1, forward strand.
CTAGAGGAAAGTTGTGTCCAAAGCAAATTACTTTCTGTTCTTGCTTGCTCTCGTGACAACCTCAGTCCAAAGGAATTTTGTCTAAATTCAGCCATAACTTATTTTTTTCACATTCTCTTGGAAAAGATACAGATTTTAGAAAGAATAGAAAAAAGAAAAGTAAAACATTCTTGGTATAAAAGAACCAGTTTTTGACATACCTTCAGGTGTTCACAACTGGTGAGGACTTTGTAGTATCAGTACGATGTAGCAGGGAAGAGAAATCACTTTTGCTGGCAAGTGCAGATACCCAAGAAGCATTCACTTCAAGTAGACTTCACTTCCTGTATTTGCCACTGCCCATTGATGCCATAACTATGATTTCATCAATGGATCAATGCACTGACTAAGTTAGAAACCTTCAAGATACAGCAACTTAATACCTAGCAATGTAAGATTCAACAAAAAAAGCTTGAAGGGTAATTTTAGATAACAAAATTAATGTCCATCCTTAAAAAGTTGTAGAACTATGCATTCCCTACAAGTGCAAACTCAAAATAGGAACAGAAGAGCACAGAAAAACAGAGCAATCTGACACCTCCTATAGATCATAACTCTCTAGACTTCAAATATCAGAATTGGATGAAAAGTCTGATAAAGAATTAAAAAGAATATTTGTTTAAAAATGAAATCCATAATAATATATATAGTTAAATAAAATTCGAATGACAACACAGAATTTGAATGGGAATACAGCTAAGATATAAAATTTTGAAAAGGAATCAATCAGAAATCTTGGGATGAAACTCAATAAGTTAAATTTTTAATAGTTGCTTGAAAATCTCAACAGCATACTACATCAAGCAGAACAAAGAATATCGGAGCCTCAGGCAGGTCTTTTACATACCTCATTTAGACAGAAATACAGAAAATGACAGAATAAATGAATTGTTAGGTTATACAATATATTAAAGACATAATTAAATGATCAAGTGCCTTTACCATTACCATATTTTACATGGAAGAAGTAATGGTTTAGACAATAGAAAACTGATTCAAAGACACAATAGTATAAAACTTTCTTAATATGGGGACATCTAGGTAGAGGAATCTAGATAGACATGACCACAAAAGAGTTTTATATGTTATATTACAATTAAAACTTTCAAAAGTAAGGGACAAAGAAAAAACTTTAAAAATCTGCAATAGAAAAGTGTCAAATCACATTTAAGGACTAAATGAAGATTTCTCAGTGAAACTCTGAAGGACAGGGGAGCATGAGAGGATGTATTACAAGTGCTGGGGAAAAAATAAACCTTCTAACCAAAATTAATATACCCAGTAAGACTATCCTGAAGATGAAATTCAGTGTTACACTGTTGGCAAAACCTGGTCAGGACAAAGCAAATAAAGAAAACTATAGATAAATACCCTTGATGAAAACTTTCTCAACCTTATGTTAGCAAATTGAATTACAAAGCATATAAAATTTTTCACATACTGTGCTCAAATTGGTTTCATTCTGGGAATGCAAGAGTATCTCCTCATATAGGAACCCAAAATCACAATACATTACATAAACATAATGAAGCATAAGTATTGCATGTGGTCTAAATGCCCATCGACAGATACATGGATGCTCAAAATATGGTAGTTACATACAATTGTTTATTATTCTAGCATGTGGAAGAATACATGAGTCATTTAGAGGAAAATGGATGCATCTTGAGATCAAAATGTTAAGTAAACTAAATCAGGCATAAAAGTATAAACATCCCATGGTTTCTCTTTTATGAAAATCCCTAAATATAAATAGAGAAAAATAAGTTAGTCAGTATGAAACAGAGGTCTATCCATATTGCTAAAGGGAAAATGACCAAGAGATGGAAGCAAAAGAAGGTGCCTAAAAAACTGAAGTGTGTTATCCACATGAACAAGCTCCTCATGAATAGTGTAATCATTCATACATATTGAAAATTTTGTACAAATAAAAATACATATAAAAATAAATATAAATCACCTCTGTGAATGCTGAAAATCACTTAATAAATTCATCATTCTTTTCTAAGCCTTGAACAAATTCGGATCATAAGTCATATAATGAAAGCTATATGCAACAAACCAATTGCTGATAGCATACTGAATAGAGAAAAACTGAACATATTTTTGCTGAGACCAGGATCAACACAAAGATGTTCACTTTTCCAGTTTTAAGAAGAGTACTACAAATTTTAGGTAGAGAAATCAGGCAAGAGATAAACTAAAAAAGCAAACAAATAGGGAAGGATCTTAGTCACTCTCCCATCATTAGGAGAAAGTACCTCAAATTGAAGGAAGCCATGTTTATTTTGTTTGCAGTTTTGGTCCATGATCAGTTGGCTCCAAGACAGAGCAGTGTGGTAGAGGAGTGTGGTAGAGGAATAGGTGTATCAACTTATGGCAACCAAGAAACAAAGAGAGAAAAGAGATTCAGCGACAAGATATAGCCATATACCCTTCCAAGACACAGCCTCAGTGATCCTTCTCCAGCGAGCCACCATCTCCCAAGAGCACATGCAGCTAATGAACTCATTAATAGATGCTTCCACTGGTGAGAATAGCACTCTCATAAACACTGTCTTTCATAAACATGAGCCCTTTGGGAACACTTTAGATGGCAACTGTAAGAGAGAAAAATAAATCCTCCAAATTATTCGTGCTTAATAATGATATAATTTGTTTCATAGAAAAAAAAACAAAGATTTTCTAATAATCCACCAAAAGCTACTAAAACAGATAAATGACTTTACTAGCGTAACAGGATACAAATTCAATCCACAAAAATCAGTAGTTTTTCTATATAATAATAATGAAATTGATGAAAAATGATAAAACAATCTTAAAGTAATGATGTGCAAAAATTAAAATGTCTAGAATCAACTTGACCTAGTAAAATGAGAGACCTCTGTGATGAACATTACACTCAATGAGAAAAAGAAACTGTAGAGGTCACTAAAAGTTCTTAGGCTTACAGATTAGAAAATTTAACATTATTAAAATGCACGTATTATGAAAACTATAGATGAAACACAATCCCCACCAACATACCAATGATCTTTTTCATGGAAATAGAAAAATTCCTTAAATTTGTACACAAACACCAAGACTTAAATAGTTAAAATAATTTTTTTGCAAAGAAAATAAAGCAAGAAGCATAAAAATATCAAATTAAAAGGCACACTACAGAGTCATAGTCAGAAAAACTATATGGTTTTGGTGCAAAAAGAGACATATAAGTCAAAGGAACAAAATAGAGAACCAAAAATAAACACACACTTCTGCAATCAAATGTTGCTCAGTGAAGATATCAAGCATATATGGAGAAAGGAGAACTTTTTTTTTTAATTTTTTTTTTTAATTTTATTTAAGGAGAAAAGAAAAAAAAAGCAGAGAAAGGGTACAAGTTATACAGATTTGCAGAAAAAAAATGAACAGTAGGAAATTACTAGTTAATGGATTACATATTGTCATCTTAGAAATAATTGTTCAAGTCACAAAATTAAAGCTTGTAAAGTGGACATTCCATCAATGATACTGCAAACAGTTCTGTTCAATGATCCAATAAAACTCTGTGATATCATATTCTATCTTATACACTTAAATATACATGCAGTTATATAGTTTAGAGCACTTTCTTTTCCTCTCTTTTGTACAATGACTATTACACATTTTGGGTTTCATTGCTCTCACGGTTCTTATTACTTTTTTGGAAAAGAGTAAAACCAAATGTGACATAACAGAACAGAATCGGTCAAGTCAAAAGAGTGGACATAATAGATAATGTGAAAACATAATACAAAGTGATCAACAATGGTTACCATAATGCCTCCCGCTATCTCTAATAGAATTGCCTATACCATTAGTTATAATACAATTGAACAAAACAGTAAAGAACAAAACCGACAAAACCAAACCATTGGAGACATTGTAGGTCTTCAAAAGTAGATAAAAGTCAATGAGAATGGGCGTTATAATGAATGTCATTATCTTCACAGCTGATGGCTAAATTTTCGAACCTAATACTATCCAGCAAAACAGAATAGGGGAACATCAGTTAAAAACCAGATGGTGAGAGTAATACAGGGCTTTAAATCGAGGTAATGGAAAGTCAAAGTGGGTTACTATAATATATCCTGTTATTTTTTTTTCCTTTAATTAAAAGGATAAAAATTTAAAAAGTATTAAAAAAGTAAATAATGGAGTGGAGATTGAGATAAAAGAGGGCATAACAATGAAACAGCACAGATCAAAACATAACCATTTAAGCAGAATAGTGTTTCACCACCAGATAATCCTGACCTAAAAGTAGTTACCATATTGTCTCTTTCCTTGAAATCCTTGAGTACAACTTCGTATACTGTAGCATTAAGTATATCAAAACAATGTAAAACCATTTAAGAGAATTACAGCATTACAGAGTATTTAGAATCGACTAACAGAAAATGAATAATGGTTTCTGTATAATCTCCTTGTCTTTAAAAGGTTTTTGCTTATACTATCGTACATAATAAAATCCAGTAAGATACAACCTATTTAGACCATTGGAGACAGAAGGACAAAAGCTAGATGAGACTTCAAAACTAGATGATCTAAATCAGTATTACCTATTAAGATGTCATTTTCTCCAAAATAGCTGTTCCTATCATCCAATCTTCTCTGCCTCATTTCTGTTGAGCTCTTATTCTGTCAGTAGCTGTCAGTTTGTCTTCACTTTGTTCTCTGCTCCATTAGTTGTGGCCTCCACTATTTCTGGATTCTTTGTATTTTTCTTTTTTTAAAATATCCTGCAATACTCTCTGTAGAGTTGAACTGGTGGTTGCAAATTCCCCCAGTTCCTCTTTATCCTGGAAGCACCTTGTTTTTCCATCAATTTCCAGGGACAGTTGTGCAGGATATCTCAATCTTGGCTGGAGATTATTATCTTTCAAAGATTGAATTATTTCCCCCCACGTTCTTCGTGATTTGATGGTTTGTGCAGAGAAATCTGCTGTAATTCTGATGGGTGTTCCCTTGTAAGTGATCTGTTTCTTGTCTCTGACAGCTTTTAATATTCTGTTCTTGTATTGAATTTCTGGAATTTTTATTATGATATGCCTGGGTGTTGCTCTGTTAGGGTTGTAGGTAGCTGGGGTCCTGTATGCCTCATACATCTGAGTATCTTTACCTTTTGCTAAATTAGGAAAATTCTCCTGGATTATTTCTGTGAGTAGCTTTTGTAGTTCATTTGTTTGTGTCCCTACTTCTTCTTTTATGTTCTTAATCCTTAAGTTATGGATCCTCTTATCATCTTCTTGTCTTTGTATTATTGCTGTTTGTTTCTTTGTTATTTTTAAGAAGTTTTTCATTTCATTCTCCCATATTACAATTCTGCCCTCCAGTTCAGATAGTCTGTCATTAGTTTCTTTCAAGCTGTTATGCCAGTCTTCGATAGACTTCTTAGTTTCTTGGTAGTCCCTTTGAACCTGCTTCACGTATTCTATGCTTTCCCTGTTTTCTCCATCAAACAATTCTCCCCTCTTTTGCTGTTCTTCCATTCCACCATCTGTTTTTTCTTGGGTGGGGCTTAGCATTTCTCTAACTATTTTGCATACTTCTAGCTTCAGGTCGTTGATAACTTCATTCCTGAATTGGTCTATGAGGCTCTCTATATGGCGCCTTATGTGTAATGGTGCGGTGTCTGCTATTGCCTGTTTCTCAGAATTGGGGGCCAAGGAGCCTTTCTTGTTGCTGCCTCTTCCCATATTCTCTGTTCCTTATATATGCAAGCTTATATGAGAGGCCCAGCTTCTCTCCCTGTCAGCCACAGCCTGATTGAATTGCCCCGGTTAGGTGTTCCCACTCACCGCTGTGCACCAGGCAGCCTACGCGGGGGCCTGCCCCTCCCGGCCTCCGTCAGGCTCTGGGATCTGGTTTGGGCCAGCCTACTGAGTCTGCCGGCAGCGTCACGCAGGCCAGGCACTTTTCACCAATCCCGCCCGAGAGGGGAATGTGTGGCTGGAGTCTCCACTGCGCCCTGCTCCCGCAGGACTGCTCGGGCCCAGAAAGTCCGCTGGATTCAAACTGTGGTGGAGTGTCAGTTTCTCTCACTCACCTTGCCACAAGTCAGAACATGCCTCCCTGCCCGTCCTGTTTTCGACTCCGTTCACAGACTCCCGTTCTCAGAGTTTCCGCGCGTCTCTCTCCTTGCCGAGCCGATGTAGAGGCAGCCAGCCACTGCGCAGCGGGAAACCCAAATCGCGGCTTCCAATGGCGCAGGGTCCAGCCTCAGCAGCGAGACTTTTCTGTTCCTGTTTTAGCACCAGGACTGCATTCCAAGTTGGTTTCTCTCAGCCCAAGAAAGGAGAACTTTTAAACAAATCATTTTGGGAAAGTGAGATTTACATGCAGATTTAACCCCTAGTTATTTTTTAAGAATCTATTAAGTTAATTATTATATATACAGATTAAAACACAAACTAATAAGCCAGAAAACACTTTCTACACTGGATTACAACAACTTCTGTGTCTTTTTTTCTATTTGTTACCTATCATTTCTTTCATACTTCATTAATATATGTATGTATATACGGATATACATACATATATATAATTTTTTCATATGAGAGAAACTATGTGATATTTAAACTTGTATATCTGAGTTAATTCACTGTATGGCTATTAAAGTACACCTGTTTTCCTAAAATTATATCCTTCTTTACAAAACACAAATACTCAACTATGTATAAATTCATTTTCTTTATCTGCTTATCCATTGATGAACATATAGGCCATATGCAACACTTTAGCTACTATGAATTGTGCTGCTGTAAACAAGAATATATGTGTATCATTGTAATATATGTCTTACAGTTTCTCAGGAAGATGCATAGGAGGAAAATGACTGGGTCAAATGGAATTTCTTTTTTTTTTTTATTTTTGAGGAATCTCCATAGTGATAACTGTATTGATTGTACTATTCACCAACAATGTAGTTGGATTTCTTTTTCCCCATAGTCTCCCCAGCATTGGCCATTATTTGATTTCTTGATGCTAGTCATTATTTTTAGGGTAAGATAGAATCTCAGTGTTGTCTTAATTTGCATTTCTCTAATGGCCAGAGATGTGGAATAGTTTTTGTATATTGATTGGCCACGTGTACGTCCTCTTCTGAGATATGAAAACTTTGAAAGAACCAGCATAGGCAAAGACTTCCTGATCAATGCTACATCCCACACAGCTCTCAGTGTTCCGACAGTGAGGACAGCAAGAGGATGGAGAAAAAGGACAAGGTTGAGGATAGAAGACAACTGAGGCCAAGTGGAGCCCTCTCTCCTGATGCAAAGTAAAAAATGCAGGAAGGGAGAGGAAGCAAGGGGAGAGGGAGCGGGAAGAATCAGGAAGAGAGCGCCAACCAGCTCCAGGGCATTTATTTATACACTTGGGAGACAGTATCAAGGGGAACCTTTCCACCTATGAGTTTATCTACCTGCTGCTCAGGCACCCACTGTTCTTGCGATTAGAGCAATTTATCTACATGACTTGTCTCAAGCCTTGTCTGCTCTTAAAAGCAGTCTTACCCTAGCCCCACAGGTGATCAATCTTCAGCTTCAGCCACTCCCCCAGGTTAAAACCTCAAATTCACAAGAAATATCAAGTATAAATGAATATTATTTTAAGTTTAAAACTTTCTACACACCATAAAGAAGCAATCTAAAGACTGAAGATACAACATACAGACTGGGAAAAATTCAGACAATCCTTAGAGCATTGATATCTACAATATATAAGAACTCAAAAATATTAGACTTCCAAAAAAAAAAAAAAAAAAAAAAAGACTCATTGATTTTAAAAGAAAACCAAAGGGGCTGGGAAAGGAAAAAAGACAAAAAAAAAAAAAAAAAAAAAAAGAAAACCAAGACCTAAAATGTCTCTATAAGTATTGATATAATTTGAAGTGATAATCATTTCCCTCTGTTTCAGGAACTATTTTCTCTCCTCAATCATTTAGTAGCCACTACTTACTGTCCCTGGAGCACTTGAAATGCTACCTACCCTACAAAGCTTTTTTTTTTTTCCTTTTTGTTTCTGATTTTCATCTCATTGGATGAGCATCAGTTCACTTATCTCTGTTTTTCTGGAACTTTATAATTCTTTCACCTTATGCTTTATGTCATAAATTCAATTAGGTAAGCGTCCAATCTCATTTATCTCTGACATATCTAATGTGTATGAAGCAAGTAATCTTGGAATTGGTTTTTATCTCACACTGATGCAGTTAAATTCTTTGTCCTTGCCTTTATTTTCATCTAGAAATTAGGAAACAGCCAGGTTTATTTTCTTTTTCATGTTATCATGCTGTACTTGACTCATTTTTTTTTCTCATAGGTCTGATTTTTCACCTAGTTAAGACTATTTGTGTAATTTTCACTACCTGTAAATAGCATCATATCTGTGCATTGTGGATGATAAATGATGATTGTTCACTACCAAAGTTTATCACTTAAACTCAAGTGGCTAAAAGTAGAAGATTTAGTTTTATTTGTAATTAAAAAGACAAGAGAGCTGCAAATAGGGTTCTACATAGCTCAGATAAAACAGCTCCAGGCTTGAAATTAGTGGGAGTCACTGGGGCTGCACTACATGAGAAAAAGCTACATAATGAATGCAAACCATTCTGGAAAGTATTTGGTCTTTTTCATAAGCTCTTCACCTCATTCTCTCCAGGAAGACCTAAGTAACTACCTCTGAGAGTAATTCTGTAGATGGCTGATTGTTTCCAGATATATTTGAAACGACAGCTTTGCCTCCTGTGTTTACCAAGAAATCAGCAAATTACATGCCATCTCATTGTTCAGAATGAAAGAATGTGTTTAACTTAAAGATAAAAATAAATATTGTACATAGGGAGAGATAGGAAGAGTTATAAGCAAAATAGATTTAATTTGGATATGTAATAGATTTCAGTTTTGAACCTAATCAGTTTCCAGTTTAAACTATACTGAAACAGAGATGGAAAGCTAAGCCATATGAACAGTAAAGGCCACAGATTTATTTTGAAGAGTCTCATGAGCTAACAAGGAAGACACACAAGTCAACACACAACACTATAGTGTCACACAGAACAGAGTGACTGCTATGCTGAAAAGAGGGTAATTCAGTTCTGAGCTCTCAGAAGGACATTCCAAAAAGACAGTGCTGAACAGAGGCCGCACCACATAGGAGACTGAGAAATGCCATGTGATTCAAGTTTCCCAAAGCCAACTGCGAGCAATTTACTTAGGTATGTACTTAGCATTGTTTTAATGCTTTACAAGAAGCTATTTAAAATGTGGCTAGTAAAATTTCCACATAGTCATTTTCATTATCCTTCATAAAGACAATTTAAAATAATTTGTCTAAATACACTAAGCAAATGTGTTTAAAAATCACACAATTAAAATGATATTCTTCAATTCCACATACTTCATGGAATGCTAGGCAGTCTGATAGGTATTTTGCATGAAAATTTATCACCTTACTGTCAATATATGTTCTTCCTCTCTTCCCAAATACCTGAAATCTGTTGCTCATTTAGAGAACAGTGACTGACATAGAGCTCACCCTTTGGTATCATCTATGCTATCATACTTCTTATTTTATGGAAAGTCTACGACAAATCTGTAGTACATTTTCCATATACCTTCTTTTTTAGGGTACATAGATTCAGTCTCAAGAATCTAGAAGAATTCTAGAAAAAGAATTCAAGAATTCTAGAAAATATAGAGAACTTTGTCCAGTTTAATTCAGTTGGCTTAAAATATCATAATGAGAACTAGCCTGATAATTTTTTTTTCTTTTTGAATTTTGAGTTGAATGGAAGCATGTTAATTTCAAACCAAAATAAAATTATCTTTTGTAATATTTTGTCATCATGAAATTGAAAGATATAATGTAATTTAGTAATTGAAATTTAATGTGAATCAATTATTAACTTTGACGTTAATTGATTATGTAATCCCACAATTTAAAAGCTGTTTATTGAGAACAAAAATTTAAATTAATTATAAGTGAAAACAAAAAAAAAATTCTTAATGGAGTGCTCATTTGGTTCTTTAGAAAATACATGAAATTTAGGCTAACATTCCCTAAAATACATACAGTTACATGAGTTATCACTTTGAACTGTGAGATACACATTTGGAGTTGGCATTTTACAGTCTTAAATTCCTAAATTATGAAATCATTCTTTTTTTAGGACATATTGAATGATATATTATGAATGTTTGATATTTCAGTTTTTGAACATTAGTGAGAGGTAATTTTGTTTTCTTGGACACAGGTAAGAATTCCTATATGGGAATTGATATTCACACCCATCAATTTAAGGCCAGTTCACCATTTTGAACATTAACAAGATTCTACTATTTCACCCTTCCTGTGCACTGCATATATGGAATCAAAGCCCATGGCTTATGACTAATCCAACCAGGACGATGGAAGGAAACATTAATACTCCATTCACAGTGTAGGAAGTAAACCATGATATCAGTCCTTTTTGGGGGGGAGGGGGCTAACATGATCGAACTTACAACCATGAACTTGCAAAGCAGGTGCTTATGCCACTGAGCTAATCCCCAGCCCCATCAGTCCCATTTAATATGTTTTCTTTTTCTACAAACTTGTAGTTCACTCATGGCTCCAGTTCACCTAACTTAATACCTTAATTTCCCAACATCTCAAACAAAGGTTTGTCACTCTAGAATGCCCAATTACCCAACCTAGCATTAATTCCCCTACTTTGTGAATGCCAATTTATTTTCTATTAAGCAAAAATTTCCCTTGGGATATATACTGTAAAGTACATAATTAAGAAACACAAAGACACTTATAGGGAAACAGTTCTACCTTTTATTTTTAATATCCATTTACCTTGCTCAGTTGCCTGACAGATATCCTTATTTACCTCTACCCAGGGGCTGGGGATTTAGCTCAGCGGCATCATAAGGACATGCCTTGCAAGCAGGTGGTCATGAGTTCAGTCCCTGGTACCGACTTAAAAAAAAAAAAATCTACCCTAATCACTGCATCTACTTAACTCATTATTCCATCCTGAAGAGAAAAAAAAATATAGGATATTTAATGAACTATTACATTTCCAACTCAAGTTGAGTGTGAAGCAGCCAGGTATATTTGTTTATTTTTATTTTCTTTATTTTTTTTTTTGCTAGCATCAATATTTAAAACTATAGCAGCAAAACAGATTGCAATATTCTCAAATGCATTTATGTTTCCAGGTATCTTAGACTTCCAGCTGTGACTGTAATACTTCCCAGCATGTAATTTTCTAATTGCACCTGAGAAGTGTAACAAAAAGGTGGTCTTAGTATATTCAAACACGATTTTCAATACTACAATACAAGCACATTTTCTGAGCAATGTATACCCTAATGTCAATTTTTATATAATGTTTTCTAAACTTTTAAACTTGCTAATAAGGCAAAGGTTAAGATTTATTAATTTTTCTTGCAGAGACTTTATTTGCTTGATATTAATATTAGCCTGGGCTTAATAAAATTTACTCCAATAAGAGTTAATTATTTATCCAACATCATACACTTTGATGTGAAGATGAATTTTGAACTCACATTCTGACTGCAGAGCATGTAGTTTGATCACTGTTTCTTTTTAAATATTTCTTAGACTAGTATTCATTATTTATCAAAGTTGTGTCACCTACTTACTGTTTTCAGGCAAACTTTTCAATCCTGTTGTTGCCTTTTTACTGCTAGAAAGTTTATGCTATGCTTCATTTTTTTTTCCCAAAGAATGATAACTTCTATGGATTAAATGTGGAAATGATTTGTTTCCATCACAATTTCCATCAGAAAATTATTTGATTATACATTGTAATATATTTTACTCTGTCTTCTTGAGCCATTCAATTGAGGGTCAAGTGAGTTTAAATCTGTGCCTTTGACATCTTTAGAACATACCCTTTCTTAGAGCAGAAAACCTCATGTTATGAAAATACAACCAAGGAAAAATGTACGTTACCCACAAGAGGCAAAAGGGAAGAAGACTATAAAAATCTCACAAAAAATTACATGAGATAGTGCGAACATGAACATGAAAAAGTAATATATCTTAGTGCATCAAAATACATAAACATTTTAAGAAATTGAGTAGAAATATCAAAGTGCAGTGCAAAGTAGAAACAGAAGAAAAATTAGAGGAATTGATAGCCAGATAACAATAAGAAAACATTAACAAAATTCAGTAATTTCCCAAGTATTCTTGAAAAAAATAAGAATTTAAATTATATTACTAGCAGCAGAAGAAAAAGAGAAAACTCTGGGAAGAGTATTAAACAAAGAAAGACACAACTAGAGTATACTTAAGTAAAATTAATACAGAGAAAGAAAACAGAAGAATAATTGTATCTTAGTGCACATGCTTACTACAATGAGCTTTTCCTACAGTCACATTTATTATAAAAATCATTCTGACACATATGGAGTATAAAAACATAAAAATACAAAGTGTGAGTAGACAAGAGATATTAGGGAAGGGGAAGAAAATTAGGAGAAGAGGAGAACAAGAACAATGGCGTGGATGATAAAAATAAGTTTTGATTTTATATGAAGATGCCAACACAAGCCTCACAATTACATCTATGCACTATTAAAAATGCAAAGTTTTATTTCCCAATGTTTTCTATATATGATGTGAAACAGTTGACAAAAACATTCAACATGGTTTTTAAATGATAAAAAAGAGGAGGGTAAGATTGCATTTTAAAGGATATTGTGAAACTCCTGTGCCATTTCACTCTCCTGTATTCTAGTAAGAGGACATGTAAGGGACCCTTGGGAAAGTGCACCTCTGGCTTTGGAAAGATATAGTAAACAGATGCCTGAGTTACATCTTCACAGTCTAAAGAAGAGAGCTTGTGGCAGTTGTCTTTGTAGCAAATAGAGATGAGAAGGATGGAAGTGGAGGTTAAGAGCACAGGACTACCAAAAGGTGCTCTGTTTCTCCCAAGTATTGTATAAAGAATCTCATCAAGAAAGCTGTATTCAGTGCATTCCAGATACTGCTAATATCACAAACTGGAGGACGTACAGAAGTGCATACAAAAAAATACAGAGGCATGAGTGTAGGAATGTTGATCAGTAGTAGTAGGCCTGGGTAGCAGGCATGAGAACCTAGGTTTGACAACCAGCACCACCAAAACAAAAAAAAACTAGAATCATAGTGGTAAATAAAAAGTTTATTAAATAAGCAAAACAGTTTCTTGAAATAAAAATTAATGTTTAAGGCTTCTGTTTTATTATACAAAGAATCACAAGGAAAAAGAATAGTGAATCAACTCATTTTAGAGCAAACATAGTGTGGGAAGTTACAAGGTAAACTGCTTCTCTGAAACTTGAAGATAAAAAAAAATTGGGAGCAGAGCCATTATTGGATCAGAAACTGGAAGAAAAACTTAAAGAGCAAGTGATGAATTTTCTTGGGTGGAAGCCATCGAATTGCTTAAAATACTGAAAATACTTATGGACCTGGACTTAGAACAATATCCATTATTTTGAATTCTTTACCTCTACCAAATCCATCTTTGCAGGCTAAAGGTTAAATAAAACTATATTTCTGTAGGATGAGAGAAGAGTAACCATTTAGAACTTTGTCAGAGCTTTGCTCTACTCTCAAGAGTTTTGTAATTATCTAACATATCTGTAAGATGGGAAATGATTCAACTTTGGACTGAGACAGCCTTCCCCATGCACTGATGTGAGGTGAGGACAAGGGAGGAGGAAACTAAAAGCAGCTTTGACAGTCACAACCCAGGGATTCAGTTTCATGAAAACACTGAGTCTTAATCACTGGTTTGCAGAGAACTTCTCCTGTACCATGCATATCACCAAGACAAAGGAGATTAAGTATAATAACAGGAGACAGTAGGTAAGGTAAAGTAAGGCAGAGCTCAACCTCTTCTAATGAAAAGTCTTTAGGGGAAACCAAAAGGCAACAGGATTAAAACACCACGACATTGGGGGCTCTCATTTTGAATGTGATAGGGAAACATTGTTGTTGCTTATATAACTACAAACTAGTTAATACACTGGGAAAATATTAAAAATATAGAATAAAATTTGTTCCAGTAACTTACACATTTTAATAAATTCAAGAAAGCTTAACTTAATTAGGAATAATATATAAAATATTGTAAACTTAAAAGCATAACTTTTGTTTCCTCCAAGAAAGAATATTATACTCATCACTGAAGATGAGTATGTAAGGAAATATATACTCACGATACACATTTAGAGAGACAAAACATGTACAAGACTTCAAAAAAGTGAATTGCAATGTTTTTGAAGCCCAAACTTCACCACCTTGTAGATGGTGAAAGACATCTACAAGGAATACAAGGAATAGGTATCAATTAGATAGGAGCCCAGGATGACCAGCTTGATGTTTGGCTTGTAGTAATTAAATAATTACTTATTTAATTATAAATATTTTCTGTGTTACCAGAATTTAGAACTAATTCTAAAAGTATATGCTTTAGATACTTCAATAAGTGTATTTTAAAAATTTCTCCAAAGCTTTTGTTGTTTGCTATGTCTTTGATCTTTTTATACAATAAAGGTTTTTGGCTTGAGAGCAAACCATGAAAGCAGCCAGCAGGAAAGGAATGTTGAATTACAAGCACCAAATAAATCTAATTCAACTCACAAAGAATTACTTGAGTCTGTGGCTGGTTCTCTGTATTCACTGAACATCTCTGATTCATGTAACTCACTGTCACTCATCTGGACTCTTACAATAGCTTTGTAATTTGATTAAAAATAACTGATGAGTAAGTAAATAGAAGTGTCACTGTTCAGTAGCTTTCATGTGTCTGTTTTCTTTTTTAGTTTGTGTGGAACAAATAAAAATATTAGTGTGGAGTCTGTGTGGATTTACAATTATGGAAGGCAATGAAAATTAGTAAGATTTTATGGATTGCTCTCATTTTATTTTATTTTATTTTATTATTTTTTTTTTTTGGTCTTTTTTATTTTTATTGGTACCAGGGATCGAACTCACGACTGCCTGCTTGCAAGGCAGGCGCTTATGCCGTTGAGCTAAATCCCCAGCCCCAGATTGCTCTCATTTTAACCAAAATCATGTGATTAATTATCTTTAGTTGACAGCACTTTAAAGAAGATTCTTGGTAAGAAATAGTTACAAAAGCATTTTCAAAAGTCTTGTAGATAAGAGCTGGGGATTTAGCTTAGGAGTGCAGTGACTTCTTGGCAAGTGCAAAGTGCAAAGTCTCTTGTTTGAATTTTGGTACACACACACACACACACACACACACACACACAGCAATCTGGCAGACAAACTGAAATTATAAGGACTAAAAAAACAGTGCATTTCATTCACTTATTGAAAATAAAAAATTGAACACCTACCAAGTACAGGAATGCCCTAATGTCCAGGAAAATGTGACAAAAATCAAAGTTGTTATTATAAGCATTTATTATGGTATAGAATTATAATCAGTAAATTATAAAAATTAGCATATATTTTACTAGAGAATAATAGATCATATAAAGTTAATAAAGGAATTTTACCATAACAGAGTGCAAAGGGAATTATTTTATGAAATTAGGTGTCATTGGAACAGATAGTGAAATTATGTGGTCAATCATACTCATTTCTTTGGAAAGAACATGTAAAAGGACCATAAGTGAACATCTCAAAGAAAAGAAAAAGGTGTAAAATTTAATTAAAAATAAAAAGGAGACCAGGGTTTTGGACACAGTCAAAAATGAGGGAAGCCATAGTGAGTGGCTGGGAATGAGCCAAAGAGCATGATGGTTAAAATCAGGTGTCAACCAGACTGGATTGAGAAATAAGTGGTTAGAGCATTATTTCTATGCATGTCTGTAAGAGTGTTTCTGGAAGGGTGGGCATTTGACTCAGAGGAGTAAGGCAGATCAGCCCTCACTAAATATGAGCAGCTCCATCTGGCCGTTGAGGTTCTGGAATGAACTAAAAAAACAGAAGGTGGTAAATTCTCACATCTTATCTTTTTCTTGGCCTTCAGAATCCACGATGGACAGAAGAACTCTTCCAGGTTCTTAGACCTCTCACCTAGTTCTGCAAGTTATAATACAGGCTTCCTGGCTCTAAAGTCTTTGAACTTCCTTTGAGCCACAGTCAGCTTCCAGTTGGAGTGGTCAAGTGACACAAAGCAAAACTACTCAGCTTCAGTAATCATGTAAGCTAACTCTACAAATAAATCCCTTCTCCTATATCCATCCACCCAACCATCTATCGAACCACCCAGCCACCCTACTGGTTCTTTTCCTCTGAAGAATGTTGAGTAAAACAGTGACATAATAGAGATTGGGGAAATTATAATACTTTACTTTGTTTTATTTTTTATTCTTTTACTAAAAGGTCACCATTTCAGGATATTGGAATGAGAAATTTCAAGTTCTAACTTATGTTTCAGATCATGACTTGTAAGGAAACAAAGACGAAGTAAAAAAAAAAAAAGAAGTTATATAAGATAGTGTCTTGATCTATGGTTTTGGAGTCTCAGTATGAAAATATCAGATTAGGCATGTATCTTGAATTTGCAGATGCACTCATTAGTCTACAGTTGATACATAGAGTACAAAATAAGTAAAATCATGATTTCACAGATGATATAAAAATAAATTGGAAGGATGTTTTGATTTACTAAGAAGATGGAGTAAAGAATGATCAAGGCATTTGAATGAATGGAAATGTGACACATGAAGTACAATTTATCTACTAAATAGCAGAGTGGCAAGACATGAGAAATATTTGCATGAGTAGTTCTAGGGCTCAGAAGGAGAGCTGAGATGGGGATATAAAACTGGGAGTCATCAACACATGTCAATATGAAACACAACTGTACTCAAATATGTAGAGTTCTGACATGGAACAAAGTAATATATGAAACTGACAAATAGCTGTCTGAAATGTAGAGGAGAGGTAAAGTCTTAGAAAAACTTTTTCCTTGTAAGTCAAATGGGGATATAGATTCAAGAAACAATAAATGATCAACTGTGTTAAATATTACTGAAAGCAAATGAAAAAGAAAAACAAACAAACAAAAAAAAAACACAACAAAACCTGACTATTCAATGTCAGAAACCAAAAATCTGTTCACCTTGATATATGAAATTTCAATTTCATCAAATAGAAAAAAAAAGAAATTTAGAGGGAAACAACTATATTCAGTGTATCACTCAGAGTTTACCAGAGAAACAGGTATCATAAGAGATATATAAATGTATAAGGAATTACAAGATTGGCTTATGATGGTCAACCACAGAGTAGGATGAGGGAGTGTCTGCAAGATGGAGGCTGGAGGATCCAGCCCAAAGGCTGGAGCTCTCTGCAGTGACCTGCACAATTCCATTTCAGGAGGTCAAAGGGTCTGTGACTGAATGTGGAAGATTCTATGCCAAAGGTTAAGGAGTCTACTTAGGAAGGTTGAAGGTCACAGGCTGAAGCTGAGCAGTCTATGCCAGCAGCCAGAAGACTGCATCCAAGCTGAAAGCAAAGACTGGAGCTCCTCCAAAGACCCAGCTATCAATCCTTCCTCATTTGTCTTCTATTATATGCAGTCTTTTTCTCTAGGGTGGGTGTGGCCCTCACACTATGCAAGGAAATAAGCCAACATTACTGCAAGTGCCAAAAGTAATGCCAACAGAAACACTGGCAACAAAAGCAAAACTTGATAATTGGCCAAAAGGATGTTGTCTTGGTTACTTTTCTCTCCTTACTGAGACAAAATACCTGACAATCAAAACTAAGGAAGGAAAAGCTTACTTAGCTCACAGTCTGTGGAGGTTTTAATCCATAATCAACTGGCCGCAAAGAAAGGTGGCATGGAGCAGGGGCAACACTTCAAGGCAGGAAAGGACAGCATGCAGGCTACCCCCCTGTGCCCTCCTCTTGCATAGGCTGAGGATGTTACAAAGCAAGGATCCTGATTCCTGCTGAACCATTAGTTACATCTTTGATCTTCTCAAGTTGGCACAATGTATCAACCATAACATTAAGTATAAACAGTCAGTTTAAACACCTCCCAATATTTTAGCTAGGACAAAATGTGCCTGTAAAGTAGCATGTACACATTAGAAGTGGATAGGAAATAAAATTTAGGAAACATCTTAAAGGGAACTTGGGTCCTTTGTCAATGGCCCTATATGAGAGTAAAAGAAAAAAAGCAATCAAGATGGTGGATGTGCTGGGTTTGGATGCCTTGGAAACACAATATGCTATTAATAAAAATTCCTGGTGATCCTGTGGCATTAACTAAATTTCAGAATGTTAGGATTCAACCTTTATCATGGAATGATATCACAAGAAATACTATTGATAGAAATAAGAAATTAATCTTCAGAATTTACAGTCTCACATTCTTTCCAAAACAAATCTCTGTCATATGGATATGATTTTATTATAGTGGTATTTTCTATTAATAAATCATTGAAATTGGATCATAGTATGTCTTTTTCTACATTCCAGTGAGTTCATATTCAGTTAACTCTAAGTTAAATTCTTAGAAGTAGAGCCCCTTTCACTGACCAAGAAAGTCAAAGGAGAGCATAGTTCAAATCCAGAGCTCAATTAAAAGTGTCAAATCTGATCACAAGGACATAATTTTTATCTGTTTCCCAAGAAATTTTTATATGTTAGAAATGATAAGTGTTCAGTAAAACCATCCATTAGAACAAAAAATATGTGCAAAACAATTTACAATTGAAAATTAAAATGAACAAATAATGAACACTGAAAAACTTAAATGAATTGCATTTTATCTTTTTGTCACTAAAATTTTTACAGCAATGATGCTACTGCTTATAGTTGATTCCTATGCACATTTCTGACAATGGAAATTAATTCTAAAATGCAATTATTAACTAAAAGTAAACTATATTGCTGGAAGAATTAATAATTTAATGTTTTAGATGAAGATAATTTCAAAATCCAAATTTAAAAAGCTCCAAGCTATATCTCAATAATTTGATATTCAAAGTAACATCCAACTTATTGTTGATTTTAAAATATTGATTCTATGAATTCTATAAGAGAAAATGTAACAAACTCTATAAATCAATGTAATTCAAAGTAACAAATGCATTTCCAATTATTTAATTGGAAAATTAATATATTAATTTTCATTTATTTAGTGCACTCATGAAATTGGATAAAGGAGACCTCTACTAAGTGGCCAGACATAACAAAAATCATCCAATACAATTAACTGATAATTACCTAACCACAAAAAATACTTAGATATTCAGCAATTTTTAAAAGTATTAAATTGGTGATTATCCCAAAGAAAAAGGTCGCTTAAGACTTAATTCTTTCAGCCTTACGTTACATATTCCAGATAATTCTGATAATGAAAATAACAAACAGAAAAACACTCAATGTAATGGAAAGAGAAATTCCA
Organism: Cavia porcellus; assembly: GCF_034190915.1. Taxonomy (NCBI): domain Eukaryota; kingdom Metazoa; phylum Chordata; class Mammalia; order Rodentia; family Caviidae; genus Cavia; species Cavia porcellus. Next base: position 35,418,566 of record NW_026947501.1, read on the forward strand.
ATGGATTTTGTAGTAATGTGAATGAAGAAGATTGATAGGTAACTTGATAACAGTGACATGCTGAGAGGAAAAATGCATTAGAAAGAAAAATGAGAGCTTGAAAAGTCTTTACTATTATAAGAAGTTTAGTAGAGACTCTTATAATGTTGCAAGGTTCTAACAGTAATAATCAGATATGGATAATAAGAAGAGGAAGATAGATTGACAGATCAATAGATAGATCAAACTAGATAAGCCGCTTTAAGGAAACAATCATTTAAATATGTGACTTTGCTATAAATGCTTACATTATGATCATAAAGATGATAAAACAAAAATTTTAAAATGTGTTTATTTATATTCATTCACTACTATTAATGTTATAATAAATGTCCAAAATGTAGTGACTTGAAAAATATAAATTGTCACCTGAAGCTTCTAGGGATCTTCGCTTTGTAGATTTCTGAAGATCACCCACATTCTTTGATTCTCTCACCCCTCCTTGATTATTTCTGTGTATCACACTACTATTTCCCACTTTTAGGATCTCTGGTGATTACATTGCCTCTTGCCTGGATAACATCTCAAATCTTTAATTATACATAAAGTCATTTTGGGCATATGTGGATAGCATATTAACAGTTCAGGTATTAGAATGAAAGCATCCTGGAGGGAGGTGAAACTTCAGGCAACAACAATTTTTGTAAGATTAATGAATTGCATACTTTGAAAGTACAAGTGAGTAATCCTTTTAACACTCAGTGTGTCATAACAATAGCTTATCGCAGAAGTCTCACCAAAATGCTTATTATCTTTTCAAGACCCTAAATCTTGGAATGATTTACTAAGTACAAGTAGCTCACTAGTATTTATTTATACTAGTATGTATGTATTTGCTCAAAATTAAGAAAACCTTTCAAGTTTCCTAATATATAAATATTTCATGTGTTGAATGACTGACACCACATCAGAATTTAAAAGATTTAATATTTTTAACCATTTTGTTCAATGATAGATAATGATTTGCTCCTATTTTTAACCATTATGAAATGAGTTGAAAGACAAAATAAAGTACATATTTTATTACCCAATGGTAATTTTATTTCAAAAGACAAATTCCTAAGAAAGGAATGATTAGGCTGAAGGACATAAAATATATTTGAATTAATATTATGAATGCCCTCCTTCCTCGGTCAGTTTGTGTTTTTATTTGAAAAATCAAAGAAGCCCGGTATGGTGGCTCATCCCTGTAACCCTAGCACCTGGGAGGCAGAGACAGGAGTGTCTCTGTGAGTTTGAGGCCAGCCTAGGCAACAAAGTGAGTTCAAGGCCAACCTGAATGCATTAAACCTTGTCTCCAAAAATAAACAAACAAAAAAATAAATACCAGACAATATATAAAGAAATTTATTTATCACAGTTTAACAGGCTGAGATAGCCAAAATTAACTATGGTGCCAAAAGAATTAGTGTCCAGTATGAGAGTTCAGGTTCCATGATGACCTCTTGTTACAGTGTCTTCAGGGAGTAACATTGTTACTGTTGTTTTTTCTTTTCTTTTTGATTTTTTTTTATTAGCACATGTTTTAGTACACAATGTTACATTTCTGGTATGAAGATGGTATTTGTACATACCACATATTAATATTTATGTGTTCATATGAGTTTTTTTGTTTTGTTTTGTTTTGTTTTTACATGGTAGCAGAAATTGAAGGAAGAAGGCTTTTCTGATGCCTTTTTCACAAGGACAAAAATCCCATTAGGGATGGGAAAGTCCTCACAGTGCCTGAAAATCAGCACCCAAAGGTTCCCCCTGTATACACATCATGATTTTGATGTTGAATTTCAACATATGAATTAAGAATGGGTGCATACATTCAAACCACAGGGCCTCCTAATAGGTCATGTCCACATTTCAGAGGACAAGTTTGATATCATCGTTGCCCCCAAATCCATGTCATCAATTTGTGCTATTTCAACTTCCACTAGTGAGTTGAAAAATTATCCCAAACTTACTTTCATTTTCCTTTGCCATGATAGTCAAATCATAAAATTTAAAGGTACTGTCTACCTCTGTTAACTTGTAAAAATATATCATATATAAATATTAGATTACTATAAAAATGTAGTATTTGTGTCTGTTAATCAATTTTTCTCATATATATATATACAAATTCTCCAGCCACAGTTCCTGAAGTTTCCATCTTTTTAAGTACTCACTCTCTCTACAATTCATGTTAGAGCAGAGTGATTTAACTAACATACAGTGGGTTGGAAAACATCCAAACATACTGACATGATACCTAGAACTACTTGCCCAAAATGGAATTAGATTCCCAAGTGAACGTGTATCAACCCAAATAAAATGCCCCAAGAGTCAGTAACGACCACAGTAGGGTTGATGGGAATAGCACTAATACCTATGAGAACCAGAATCCCTGAAGGCGCCAGGCAGCAAGGGTATGGAATACAGTGGATTCTCATGCACTGTTTTCCTTAATGTTTAAGTACAAGATGCTAGTCATCAGCAGAATACCTGGGGAGAAAATAATTTATCTGTAAGGAAATGGCTGTGTTTTCAGAGCATCTGATACATTTAAATATTAACCATAAAATGAAAGACATTTTTAATCACTTTGTATTATATTTTACCCTTAGTTGGATAAACAAGATAGTTAAGTGAGTACATAAATATTTAGATCTCATGCCCTACATTCCAGATTAGAAAATCAGAAAGGCCAAACCAAATGTATTATTCAATTATTAGCTGGTATAAGCCATAAAAATTACTCTAATTCTCAACTGATATGGATTCCAATTTACAAAGCAAAACTGATGGGTGTAATAGAAAATATAGGTACACAGCCAAGGAGAGCACTGAGATGCTATTGCAGTTTAAAGAGTTTCCAGAAGAGACTTTAATGCTGCTCATTTTCCTAAGGAGTATTGCTAGTATTAATGTATTGCATCTGAATCTGAAATTCCATTTGCAAAGAGTAGGCAGTAACTGATGGTAACTTAAGGAGGTTAGGGCAAAGCTTTTCTTACTGTAAAGTAAGGGTAACTCCAAACTTCAACAAGAAGCACATCTGTGAAATTAATCAGCGCTTTGCATCATAATCTCATGACTCAATAAGAGATTTCATCAGAGGGATCTAGCGTAGTTGTGTAGAGGTGAAAAGATGGAAGGAGCACATGGAAGATGTACAAAAGAGCATCTGGGTTGCAATGAGTAACACACACTCCTTTGGCATAGGCATCAGCGACTGCACAGTAAATAATGGTCTGGAGCTGGGAAGGAGATGATATTAGAGGAACGAGGTGGTGAGTTAGCCTCTAAACCGAGGTATGCTTTGTATTTATCAAGTTATAAAAGTCATTACTTTATTTCCAAATCATTTTCCTAAGGATAGGTGTTTTATTCTTTCTTTCTTTCTTTCTTTCTTTCTTTTTCTCTTTCTTTCTTTCGAAGAAAGTTTTCTGGTGAGAAGAAACTTATTGGAGGGTAAACATGAGATACTTTCATTCCATGATAATATAGCCTCTGTATAAGGGATTATTGCAGGTGTCCCCCTCAGTCCTCAGGAGGTCACAGGGAGGCTCTCCAAAGTTGATCACATAGATAATAGAAGCATAATATCGGGCTTGCTATTGGGGGTTAGGGTCTGGTTTGAAAAGTCAAGTCTCTGTGGGTGTGAGCTTGAAGGTTATGTATCCCTTCCTGGCTCCTTCCTTGGCTCTGTCTTTCACGTCCACCATGCATGAGCACTTTTTTTCCACTATGCCCCTCTGCCATGCTGTTTCTTTCATTGCAAACAGCTGACCCTGGACTGAAAACATGAGCCAAAACACAGATTTCCCCTTTTAATTTGGGTTGATACTATCTTGATTCTCAATGAAAAGAAAGCAAATAAGACAGTGAGTGACTCAACTATTCATAGTTTTCTGACAAGAGTAGGAAATTTGAGGGAGTTTTAGGCTATATATGTACAATCTGTCCTATCTTATATCAGGAGAACACAGACTTTCAATGCTCTCTTTAATTATGATACCCTTCTTGTAGCAGCACAGCCTCATCCAGATCTGTGAATGTGCTCTCTTGGACTCTGCACGGATGCAATCCCATTATTTGTTCTAAGCCAGAAAAGGCCCAGCCAAAGGGGGAAAAAAAAAACATTAAACAGTTCAATTTGATAAGATAATGTATTACAGTGTTTTTGCTTGGAGAAACTCATAGTAGTACCTTCTAGAAACCAAGAATCACAGAAGACAGAATAGTCAGCTCCAATGCAGCTATTTATGGCTGTTGCCCTGCTGGAACCCAGTATTATAGAAATCCTTAGGATTCACTGTGTTTTATTATCACAAATAAGACCAGCACTGCCACCTCACTGGGTTAAGTCATCTCCAGTCCACCGCTTCTAATGCTGCTGGCAAGCCAAAGACTGACCTCTAATCTCTGGTAGGACTGAGCAGAACACAGTCTAAAAATAAATTTTCCATCTCTCTAGTTCCAACACACAGAAAGCAGAACACTGCAAAGGAAAAGGTGTGTTTGAGGTTATTGTGTGCATGTAAATGTTGTATTTCTAAAATAATAACAGTTTATAGTTTTGTTTGCTGTTAGAGCATATCTGTGAACCAGTTGATGATGATTATGTTTGTTTTGGCTGAACCTGCAGTTGGACGTATGATGGGAAGGTGTTTCCTCCATAGATTGCCTAAACCTGTCCCAAGCCAGAGCTATTTGTGGTTACAAACCACGAAATGCAACAATGGTTGATGCAAAGCATTTATGAGGGAAATTTACAGAAAAGCCTTTAGCTTCCCAGTGAATGACAGAGAAACAGATGTTCTGCCAAACTCTGATTCCATACAAGGCTTACATGAAAGATAAAGAAATATGGCTGAAGCTGAAAGTTCGATTTTTCCTATCGATTTTGAACAATAGCCTATCTAACACTATCAGAGCCTATACTGCATTAAAATGGCTTAGGTTACCACAGGGGAAGACACGTTGCTGGCTGACTCATACAGTGGTTGACATACTCAACTTCTTGTGTAAGCAAAGAAAAAAGTAGATGAAGGCAAGAATACTATCACATTTTGAGGTCTCTTCAATTTTAATTTCATTGGTAAATTTTAGATACACATAATGATAACATTATCATAAAAATTCATACCTATACAAGATATGTCTTACTTCCTTTTTTGCAATGATTTATATTTGCTTCTGGCTTTTTTCTTCTTCTAGTACTAAAATTAGTTTTAGAATGTTTGTTTTTATTCTTTAGGTTTTTCTTTGGTGGAAATAATCGACAAATAACAATTTTCTCAACCTTGCCAAAATTTATGTCTCCATCCATGAGTTTTGGATTTGTCCAGAACAAGCACAGTAAAATTGAAAAAGAAGCATAGAGATTATTTAGGAATTTGATGAGAATATTATAATGTTATTCCTTATGAAAAATGCTTGCTCAGAAATACACATAAAGCATCTTTGTCAATTCTACTTAGTTTTCTTCTTTATCTAGTTTAGATCTTAGCTAAACCTTCATAAAGATTGATGCTAGTGAGTTTTATTGAGCTTTGTGGTACTTTCTTACTAATTAAGTGAGCACGGCACACTGTAGTAAACATTTTCATGCTTAATTACTGTAGACTGCTGCAATAAAGACATTTTATGCTGTAGTATTTTTAAGCCTAGGGTTAGCATTCATTTGATAGTAGTGTATTTAAATTATATCTTTTTATTTATTTATTTTTTGTCTTTTTTGAGACAGAGTTTCACTATACAGTTGAAGGTAGCCTTAAATTCACTTTGTAGCTCAGATTGGCTTCCAACTCACAGTGATTCTCCTGCCTAAACCTCCTGTGTGCTGGTATTATAGGTGTGTGACTCCACCCCTACAAAATTTTATCTTTGTTAACAGAAGCAACTTGTTCTATTTTTTTCTACATAACTCTTTAAGATAGTCAGATATATATTATTGATTAACTGAAAAAAAATTTCCAGATAATTAGAGAACAGTTGCTATTTGCAAATCCACATATGAAATATTGGATATGCAATACCAAACAAAGTAAAAATCCAGCTCTATTAGAATTAAATTCTTGTTGCCTGGACAGAAAACACTAAACTGGAAAACAAATGATAGAAGACCACACTGACTAATGCTGACAACCATCAAGAAAATTAGAGAGCAATGCTCTTTCAGATAGATGTCTCAGTGTTGTTCTGTCTGAGAAAGTTATCTTTTAAACATAAAATAAATGAGGTGAGTAGAACAAATACAATAAAGAATGGTCTAGGAAAGGTTCATTGTCTTGAATAAAACAAAATTGCTTGTGGTAGTCAAGGAATAGTTATACAGATGTACAAGCTTAAACATTTCACATGTAAACACACTAGTGATATTTCCAACTGACTTATATTCACCATCTAAATAATTAATAATTCATCCTAATACTATACCACCAAAACTCCTAACAACCCTATTGTACAGATGAAACATTTGAGGCATAAAGAGATTCAACAACATAACATACTTCATACCCAGTATAAAAAGTGGGGTTTGATCTCAAGTTTTTGTTCTTAGAATCCAAGCTCTGTAAACATCAAACACAAAACTATACATTTCCATATTAGATCTGCATAAAGAGATAGGAGGAACATGTTGATAAGACATCTGAGAAGTATCAGAGATCAGAACATGTATATTTAAATTATGAAAAGAAGTCCCTGAAGAATTATAAACAGAAAAGAGACATGATTTCATTTGTGTTTGGGAACAAATCACATGAAGAAGACAGCAAAAATAAAACCAAGTATACTATTTGGAAAGAGTGTCTGTATTTTATAAATCGTTTAGATTACAACATTAATTTGAACTAAGACAATAGTGGCCAGGAAATCATGGAAGTTAAAATTCCATAGTATTACTCTGCCCAGATATTCATCATTCTGACTGAAAGCGATGATAAAGTTTAAGACTATACTGACTTTAGCAATGGAAAATAGAATAATGTACTCTAACATATTAATGAAGAAGTATTACTAGTGACTAGTATGAATATATTTTCAGTGATTTAGATGCATTATTGAAAAATATATTTAAGTTTATCAACACAATTCCTTATCTTAATGATGTATGTTTTATAACTATCTTCCTTATTTTAATTCATAGGAAATCACTATATTATCTTCAAATAAAATGGAGGTGAAGGAATCAGGATTACTCAAATGCGAGAAACTATACAATATTTGAGCTATGGGTCTGGTTTACTTCACTAAACATTATGCTTTACAGGTATATATGTTTGCCTCCATATATCTTAATGTATCCCTTTTTTACCAAGTAGTATTAATTCAAATATTTAGAGAATGTATTAGTTTACCCTGCATTGTTTCACCCAAGACAAGCTCCTATGCTTCACAACCATGCTTAAAAGCACATAGGTGTTATGTATTCTACTGCTACAACCATTGGTATGGATGCACTTTGTAATATTATGTGTTTAGTTTATTCGTAATACCTAAATCTGAGATGCAGCCTATATGTCTATCGTAAAATGATTGGAAAAAGAAAATGTGGTATCTTTACATAATGGAATACTGTTTGGTTAAAAAGAAGGATACAATAAAGATGTCTCCAGGCAAAGAAATACACGGAAAGCATAATGTTGAATGAAATAAAACCGACCCATAGGTCAGATATTGCATAGTTTCTCTTCTTTGAATAATCCAAAGTAAAATAAAGACTAAAATTAAAGATAGATAAAGAAAACAGAGAAACAGATCTTTTGGGAAAATGAAGGGGTGTGGGAATCTGAGGGTGGACAGGGAGATGTTAGGAGATGAAGAGAGTTTTAAAAGGTGTCACTTACCTGCTTCAGTGCCCCTCAATGCATGCAATAAACATGAATTCAAATAATGCTAATACAAATGATGACAATAGGGAAAGAGGACCTTGAGACAGAGAGAGGCTAGAAAGGGGACAGTGACAATCAGATATGTTCAGTGCATCGCTCCCTCCCTAAGATGAATGTAAACATCATCCACACCAAATCTGGATGAATACAAGAAAATATTAAAGAGAGAATGTACAAACTATATTAAGACACAAGACTAATATCTCAAAAAATTTATACCTCCCTTACATTTAATTTAAATAACACAATGTATTTATATGTTTGTGTATTTTATAATATAGTACAATAATTCTCGTATTTCTCAGATCCTCTATTTCCTTCATATTTCTTATTCTTATTATTCTTGGATCTATTGTTGAAGGCAATAGTCTATATAGAAAATGAATTAGGGAAGGTTAGAGTCCTATTTTGAATAGCTATATTTTAGTTTGTGATATTGACTAAGTTATACTTCTGCTAATGTCATATCAATGTACTTTGAAACAGAAAGAAATAGGCAAATAACAAGGAATGCAGTGAAATATGGTAAGTTTGAGAATATATCTGAATTCTGAGTCCCCTAGTTCACTTTATTCATGTCATAGGACACATTAAAGTCTTTTAATGACTTTATTATTAAAATTCTAAATATTTTTATATTATACAATTCTACTTATATGAGTACAATTTGTTGTTGTTTGTTTTTTGTTTTGGTACTGTGGATCCAACTCATGACCTCAAGCTTGCCAGGCAGGCACTGTGCCACTAAGCTATATCCCCAGCCATGAGTACAGGACTTTAAGGAGCATAAATGTAAAAAATTAATAATAAAATCTCTTACATTTACTTTTTTAATATTTCACATTTGCTCTTTACCAAATAATCATAGCATTTCAATCTGGATATGTCATCTGATAACAGTAATGAGATTTTTTAATAGTGTTCATAATATATTTAGCTAACTATTTAGAAATAAATTAAACCGAAATTTGTGTTTGATATGAGGTCTTGATAGCAAATACTATATCACATGTTCCTTTATATCGTATTTGTAAACATGAACCAAATAACCCCCAAATTCTAATAGTTCATTTCAATGATGTTTCAAAGCAGTTTATATCAAATAAAATGTCTGTTGCATTTACAGTTTCTTTCCTCATGTTATAAATCTCTCTAAATGCCATTTGAGCAGTTTCATATGCAATTTATATTTACATATGTAAGTGGTACATCATTAAAAAAGATCTACAGCAATTCACTCCACTAATGAAACTAATAGGCTTGTAAAAATGATAAGAATCAACTTTTTCAAACTTTGGGAATTGGTCAGGATTTTCATCAATCTGTTGTTTTATTAATTAAAAATCAACTGTATTTCAACAATAGATTTTGTCTTAGTTTAAACAGTGATGCATTTTAAATCTTGAATGACCCCAATCCAATGTGTTTAAGCCTCAGGGTAATACCATTGGAAGATGGTAGCTACTTGAAACGTAGATCCTCAAGGCCTATCTTCAGTTTACCGAGTGGGGGAACAGAATCCCCTTAAAGAGGGCAGTGGGATACTAGCTCCTTACTTTTTTTTGATTGTTAACAAAGTGGGTATTACCTTTCTAAAAAATACTTCTGTCCCAATTTGTAGCTACACAACACATCAAAGCATTGAGGGCCAAGCCTTCAAGAATTTCCATAGCTGTGAGCCAAAATGGACCTTTCTGAACCGTTAATCCCAGAAATTTGTTATTGCCACTGAAAACTGACTAACAAAGCTAACCTTCACCTTAATGTTAGTTTCAACTTGTGAGCTCAGTAATAGCCATGGAAAATAAATGGGCAGCAGTAGAACTGAGTTCACACAGTTCTGAAACCTCACTTCTAAATAATTATCATTACTTTACCTTTCTGGTGAGAGAACCAAATGAAAAAAAAACTTACTGTTTATAATCCTGATTAATAGGTTTTTCTGTGGTACTAATTTTTTTCCCAGGATAATGATTTCAAGGAAGAGCTTTACTATTGTCTGTGATGCCATGGGTGTCAACTTCAGCAAATAACATTCTGAACAAAAAAAAAAAGCTTGAAAGGAAAAGCTGAAGAACGAATATTCCTGGGAGAAATCTAAAACCCAATAAATTCTAAGATCTAAATGCTTACATGCACATTTAAGACTTTTTTACATGCACAAAAAAGACATGATAATCCTCCAGTCATTGGTGGTTTATCTTGCAGCTCAGAACAAACTAAAAATGAAGGATAAGGCATATACAATACATAAAACATCTGATCAAATGTTAAAAGTATGTCCTTCTGATAACTTAGTTGCAAAAATTTAAATAAATCCCTACCAATAATAAAAAAAATTATAACTTACTAAACATGTCATCAAAGATCTACAAAATAAGTCACTAAACAAACAAATAATAACATGGAACCAAAAACAACTAGTTCCAGAAAGAACCTGATTTGCAGTTGCAACATTATAGTATTTAAAGTACTCATATTGACAGCAAAAAGAAAAGTTTAGGTTATATCAAATTAAATAAAATGCATGGTACATACTCAGATACAAAATCAATCAATACAACTTATCACAGGGGAAGCAAACATTTTTTACTTACTATTCTAATACTTCATATCAGTAATCTGAAATGTTTCCCAAGATTTAAAGGAACTCATGGCTAAAGAATAGGAAAGAAGCATGGTAATTTTGTCTCCTCAAATAGATTGGATCAGTAAAGAAAAGGAATTATAAAAGGAAACAAGCAGAAATTCTGACACCAAAAGGTACAATCACGGAAATGAAAATTTCATGACTGATAATCAAGATTACATCTGTGCAAACAAAATAATGAATATTTGTTAATTATTCAGTATGAGTAATAGAAAGAAAAATTAAAAAAGAACACCAAAAGGAAACTCCTAAAGACCGCAAGACACCTACCACACACATCAGTATTCTTACAAGGAAAGGATAGAAGGAAAGGAAAAAGGAATTTACTTGTAAAATTAGATACTGGAGGTATGAAAGCACTGCAGTTAAAGAAAATCTGAATTAATACTTCCAAGAAAGTTTGATAAATGTTAAGTGAAATAGAATAAAAAATAAGCCACTCTGACATATAATCACAATGTTAAAAGCAAAGATAGAGAATTTTGGATAAAAAAGTAAGAACATAGTGATTTGAGTACAAGGAAATTTAATAAGAAGAACAATCAATTTCTCCTAAGAAACTACCCAATCCCTAAGTGGCCCTCAAGGAATGGAGGACTCACTTGTTGCTCCACTTTGTAATCTTTCCTACTCCACGGGGGGTAAAAGAAGAAGGGAGACTGTCAGTGTTTTCTCTTTGCTTCCCAACCTGCTAAATCAAAATTTAATAAAACTGCAGTTAGCACAAGACACTACAGTGTTAGTCAAGAGCAAATAAGGGCTACGTGCAGAAGTAACAATTTGGCACAATGTGTTAAAATTAATTACAGGCACAGTGTGTTAAATTAATTACACACACACACACACACACACACACACACACACACACCCCTCTAAGTCAGACATAGCAAAGTTAAAAGCAAAAATGTTGATACCCAGTACCAAAAAAAAAAAAAAAAATTACAAAAAGCACAAATGTATGTCATCACCCTTACTATAGCTAGGAAAGCTCTTGTTAAGTATCTGATTCTTATCAAGACATGTAATGGATTTAAAACAACTTCATATACATATCATGCAAACTGTGAATTCAATTTTTTAACCTTCTCCTTTGCAAAAGATAAAAACAGTTTGCCTCCTCTTTCCAAAGAAGGGCTGACTATCCCTTAGTTGCTGGGGTCTATGATCACCATTAGAAATCCTCTTCTTGCCAAGGTGCACAGCCTTTCCGTTGAGGCAAAGGTTCTGTCTCCATCTATTAGCAGCGACTACTCAAAGGGTATTGACTGGATATGGAGAAAAGCACCTCAAAGTAGAAAGCAGAATCAGAGCCCACATTTAGTTTCGGGAAATGGCAAGCAGTGAGGACCAGTGTGGCAGCAGGTACTTCGCGTTAGGGTTACGGTTAGGGTTAGGGTCAGGATAGGCATCACTGTGGAGGGCAGGGCAACCTAGTGAGGTTACCTAGGAAACTGCAGGAAGAGCAAGCATCCAAAGAGTTCTGGGCTTTTCCATGCATAAGCCTTGCTGGTTTAGAACAACCTGAGGAGGAAGAGTAAAAGCAGATTTGGAGTGCAGCCATCTGGCTCTCGCTCGGCCAACTGCTGATCCCATTGCTAAGTCTGGTCCACTGGGATGTTAATGCTGTGCCGCCAGTCTGTTACAACAGCAGGCCCTGGGTCCAGGCTACCATTCTGAGCAAATGCTAGTGAGCTCTACAGGGCCATGATCAGCTCCTCAGGGATCCAAGAGAATGCTTCAACGCAGTCTCTTCTAGGACTATACAAGTGTGGTTTCAGATGGCCACAAGGAAAATGATAATCAAGACACAGAGTGCTTCAGTAATAATATGGGCATCCTTAAACCTTCTGACAAATTAGAAATAGACTAAAAGAAAAGAATTTGCCTCTGATCATTCAGAGAGTAGTAAACTGCTAGAACTCACTTTTTTTTTTTTTTTTACCCAAATTGTAATGTTTATCCTTGTTACTTTCATTTTTCTACTATTTGGACAGAAGCATTTTCTTTAATCAGGATTAATGCCAGTATGCTTTTTGTGTGAAAATGTTGATACTATATCCTGCTTAAGTAAAGCTGAAAATTAATGTAAATTTGACCAAAATTTTTAACAAGTGAAAAATGATATAAATAGGCAACCAAAACTTCTATATCTGACACAACACTTTTTCAATAATAAATGATAAATTAAAATTTGTACATATAACCTACACTGAGTTCACTGTTAGCAGAAATGTCCTGTAAGAATGGCAAAAGATGGCAAAAAGGACATTACAGAGTAATTCATCATCACATGAAGTAATATATGAGAAAATATATAAAGGTAGTCATATGAAAAGGTAAAAGGCAAGTTTAGTTTTGTTTGTAATTAGTCCTTAATACGATTGTAGAGACAATTGAATAATAAAACAATTATAAATTTAGTTCAATATACACATTTTATTGGTTACTTTTCTCATTGCTGAGACAAAATACCAGGTAACCAAAATTAAAGGAGGAAAGATTTATTTAGCTCACATTTTGTAGAGGTTTCAGTCCATAATTGGCTGGCTCCATGGCATGGTAGCCCAAGATAGAGGGACAACTGTTCATTGTGGTGGAACACAGCAAAAGTAGCAAGACAGAAACAGATATGTTTCTTTCTGTCCCTTATACTGTATCTAGTTAACTGAGATTATGGTGGTACCAATCCAATCAGTGGACTGATCCAATAATCACTCATCCTTAATTCCTATACCCTTACTCCTAGCATTGCTCTACAAATCAATTACACGTTCCAGATTGAGCCATCTCCCCAGAATTTGTGACTTCAATAAGTTTGGGGAAGACATCTAGACAATGACACATACAATGATAAATATGCAATTTGTGAAAATAGAGATACAAAGAGATGGGAGCCATGCACAAGAAAGTCTTTTTTATACTGTTAATTAAATTTGTGCCAATAAAAAACCTGTTATGAACTCTTAATGATCATTCCAGGAAAATCCTTAAGGAGATAATTACAAAACGTGATAAAATAAATGTTGAGGTAATAAAAATATATAGTTGAACATATCTAACAAAAGCCAAAGACTGGAATTAAGAAACTAAAAATATATGACTCACAGAAATCAAGCAACAAAATGGTATATGTAAAGCCTACTTTAATTAGTAAACATAAATGAATTAATCTCTGCAATTAAAAGGCAGAGATTAGATACATACACTAAGCACAAACACATACCATTATAGGTAGTACAAAAAGACACATTAGATTCAAAGCTGCAAATAGTTTAAAAGTAAAAGAATATGAAGAAATACAGTGAAAGCAGTAATGACAAAAAAGCCAGAGTAGTTCTAATAGGAGCCAGAGCTTAAAAAATTAATAAATTAAAAGAAGAGCATTTTATATCAATGAAGATATATTTAGAATAGGACATAGCAACTGAGTCCCAAACTATATGACCTAAAAGCTAACAAAATGACAGATAAAATGCAGAATTGTAAAATAATAACTGAAAGAAATTAAAATACATTTTCAAGTGTATAGCACAGTAACTCCAACATTCTAACAGAGTAATTGATTAACCTACAGGCAGATTTAATCAATCTAAAATCTAATAAGCAAAATACATATTGCTCAGTCCACTGGAAACATCTTTAGAAAAAGCTCAATGTGCTGGCATTAAAAGAACCTCAATAACTTTAAATTTGAAATCACACAGAGTATATACTTTAGTTGAGTAATGCAATTAAAAAGAAAAAACAAAAGAAAATTTGAGAAAGGGACAAGTTGGGAGAATTTAAACAACACAAGCCAAAATAAAAATGTTGGCCAAGTCACGCTGGGAAATGTTTTGAGATGAATAAAATCAAATGGATTATTGACAATGCTTACACGGAAATAGAATGCTTACACTGGAAACTCCTAGGTATAAGTCAGATAGTAAAATTAAGAGTCATTTCAGTTCAGTAACAAGCTTTAAGAAACTAGGGGAAAATGGCAAATCAAAAACACATAGATGAATTGTTTTTGAAACCATGGAAATAAATAAAATTGAGAATTAAAATTCTAGGATAAATAAAATTCCTTTCTCTTTGAAATAATCAACAAAATGAATCAAATTAAAAATAGAATAGCTAACAAAGATTTTTAAAGAGAAATTTCCATTGTTAGATTTAGGAATGAAGGAATAATGATGGTTGAACTCATAGAAAAGAAAATGATTATAATGATATATTTAACAATTATCAAATATGATTACTAAATATATCATTACTTTAAAACAATCAAAACTAGCATTATTGGCCTGGAGTTTTGCTCAGCAATGTAAGTACCTGCTTGGCAAATGCAAGGTGGTGAGTTCAGTCCCCGCAGCAAAACATAAAACAAAACAAAAAAAAACAACAAAATATACTATTAAAAATAAAATAATTATCTGAACAGATCAAATTTTTTAATGATTTATCGTTAAATAAATTCCAGACCAAAATAAAAAATGGCAATTGATGTCCAACATTAAAGACAAAGAAGAAAGAAAAAGAGCAACATATATTCACCTTGATAAATACCAAAACCCTGAAAATCCAGCAACTCTTCCTGATAAAAATTCAATGAATAGATAGAGAGAAGCTTCTTCAGTGCGATAAAGGCCATTCCTACAACCTTTGCAGTATTACAAAGAGTAATTAGAGAAATTTGTATGAAAGCTATGCTCATTGAAAACAAGTTTGTCTGATCTCTCAGCTCGAGCATCCCTAAAGAAGATGAATTAGCATGGATGCCTTGCTTTCTGTTTCCACTGGTCCCCTATGCAATGAATGTGTCACCTTGGTTTACCAAAGTCTTTGGATGTACCTTAGGTAAGGTATGTGGCTGTGCAGTATCAGTGCTCTCTCTCAGTGCATCTTAAGTAACCCATGACCGGCTCAGATAAAGTGAAAAACTGACCACATTTTAATCAAATAGTGCCAGTTTGTACTTGCTCCAAGGAAATCACTGGAAATTAAAGCAGGCATGCACTTTTTTTCCCACAGTCTTTTCAATTTTTAGAGATGAAGATTGTTAAGTGTAAATGCATGCAATAATGTACTCACTTTTACATATCCGCTACATATTTATCTGATCTTTCCGAGTAGAAGCAGTGGTATGGCTACTTGTCTATTCCTCTAATCAGAGCCGGGTCAGCAGGATAGAACTATCTCTTCCTAAAAAATGCCAATTACTACAATCCTACAGTCAGTAGGATTGCTGAAGGAGCTTACTAAAGGCAATAGTGGTGGAATAATGGTATAGTTGATAGATTCAAGGACGATCTCTTGTTGTCTGCCCTTAAATGAATGTACTCCAATAATGTAGTTTTAAATTGTCCGTCTAGTGAAGTTACACTCAAATAATTTAAGGAAACAGGCACTATGGTGACTACTATTATGTTAGATTATCTGGTGGTGAAACACAATGATGTTTGAATTGCTTGGTTCTGCCCTGCATTGTTCTATTACAATATCCTCTCTTATCTCAATCTTCCCCCTATTTTTAAATTAATCTATTTTCTCTCATTTTTTAATTAAGGGAAAACTAAATTAAAAAATAATGGGACATATTATAGTAACTTTTTTGTTATCCTATTAACCTGACTTGAACCCCAGTATTGCTCTCCCCATCTTGTTCTGTCTGATTATTATATATTCTATTTTGTTTGATAGTATCAAATTTGAGGGTATAGGCAATCACTTTGAAGGCAATAAGATATACTATGATGCCCAATATGGATTGACTATCATCCTTTTTTCTTTTTTCTTTTTTTTTTTTTTTTTTAAGTCCTGTAAGGTCCTCAGTGTAGATTTTTTTGGTTTTGTTCCATATTGTTTTGATCAATTCTATTATACCTGATGATATAGACAACTCAATTTGAAAATAGCAAGAGGCACAATGGGTAACCGCTTTTGATCACCTGGTATTCTATTTTTACATCACGTGCTATGCGCACCTTTTGTTCTAACTGACTCTGTTTTGCTTAGTGACATTTGTTTTTATTCTCTTCAAAAAAGTAATAAGAATCGCGAGAGTAATAAAACTTTAAAAGTCTAATTGTTACTGTAAAAAAGACAGGAAAGTAAGGTAGGCTAAGGGATATAACCACAGGTATGTTCAAGAGTGTAGGACAGAAAACCATATAACTGAACTTTTGTTGGATCATTGAACGGAAATGTCTCCAATTCCACTGTATGAATGTTCACTTTATATGCTTTAATTTAGTGATTTGGACAACTGTTTCTGGGAAGATAATGTGTAGCCTGTTAACTGGTGATTTCGTACTGTATATATATTTTTTTTTCTAGAAATACTGTATTATTTGTACCCTTTTACTGCATTGTTTTTTATGTCCTTTCTTTTTTTCTTCTCTCTTTAAATAATAAATAAATAAATAAATAGTCTGTCTAAGAAATGCATGAGATAATTCCTAAATCTGTATAAATATTGTCACTTTATATTAAGCACATCTGCACAAGAACATACATCTTTTAAAATTATTGTTAAATCAATTTGTCAATTGATAAATAACTTAGATATGCCCATTGGGTTGTGATTTCAACTGAATCTATGTTAAAGAGTTATTTTGCTGGGTTTTATTTTGTCAGGAAAAGGTTATTTACATTCTCTGAATTTCTCATATATTTTTCTACAACTAGATTTGCTTAAATAATTTTTTCTGATAGAATCTTTCCATTTTCCCACCCAACACACATTAGTCTCACTAATTTCAAGTCCTCTGTCAAAAGGATCCTATTCTCTAAGATCCAGCAAAAGCCTTGCTCCTAGAAATAACCACTCCAAATTCTAAGGAGAGTGTATTATTAGTTGTTTTCTCATAATATCTTATAAAATAATTGAAGTCAGAATGTTATTTCTCGCATAGGCCAATGCAATGCTTTATAAATATGCATTCATTCAATATGAAGGATCTACTTGATACATTGATTGTATTTTAAAATATTTACTGGGGCTGTGGTGCATCTCAGTGGTAGAATGCTTATTTTAGAAACATGAAGCCTTGGGTTTGCAAAGATTAAAAGATAACAGATAGATAGATAGATAGATAGATAGATAGATAGATAGATAGATAGACAAATAGTTACATAGATAGATACAGATGGACAGACGCACACATACTTTCAAGAGAAGGAATCAGAATTTAATGATTTGGACACCTAAAAACTGAGATTATTTGAGATATACATGAGTGTTTAAAGAAACCATCAAAATAAACTGCTGCTATTAAGTAGGTTAAATGCACAGCCTGAGGAAATTTCACAGAACTTAGCTTTCTTGTCATTATTTTTAAAAGACATTTTATCTGTGTGATAACAGAACTGTCAGAGGAAGCCAGTTTCGATTAAAGTCAACAACACAAAAGGAGGAACAAATGTTCTTATTCTGTTCCCCTCTGATATTGTGAAGATACCTACATCTGAAGAGGAAATATCTTTTAGGTCAATGTAATACCTTTTAAAAAGAATAAAAATTATGGATTAAGATCTATCATAGGGAAAATGGTCACATTGGAGTCATAAGAAAAGTAGATAAAGAAATAACCATGAAAGAATGCCAGACAATCCTCACAATTTATCCTTAATTTTATTTTTTTTACTCTTTTTCTTTTCTTACAAGTACTGAGCATTAAACTCAGGGCCTTCCAATAGAGATTCATTCCAAGTGCTTTTAATTTTTAAAGCTATGGTGGAACTTGCAATACTCCAGACTCAGCCTCTTAAAATTCAGGGAATGCAGGCTTGTGCCACCAGGCCTGCCTTGCATTCTTAATTGTAACAAGTAAGTACCATAACATTTCTAAAAATAGCATGGCACTGAAATTGTAGAGCTTCGAAAATTGTCATGACAATTTCCTAACATTTTCAAAAATAGGAAAATTAAATTTAGAATAAGTAAATTATTTATGGAAGACAGTAAAATTATAACACTCTGAAACGTAGTGTAATATATTGAGGTAATCATACTTCCAGGATACAATCATATTAAAGAAAGATTGGAGGAGCCAAGAAACATATGTAACCAGACAAGCATATTCAGAAGAGACGTTGGCTATTTTGTACCAGAGACATTCTCTACCAAACATAAATGATACTTATAATGGTGAAATCACCTGAAATAGTTCCAAAATTAAGTATTAGATAAAATGTAACTGATAGTTAAGTAATGATTATGCATTTTTTGCCTTATCATTCAAATATATTTCACAGGTTTAGGAAAATAGCAAAAGGAAAAAAGACTCAAAATTACAAAGCCAGACTTTTAACAGTTTTCAGATAGGCAGTGGAATTCATTTTGAATATAACTGTATTTTTTGAATCATTTCCATTTTATATCTTTTATAATATACACATTATATCTTTTATAATATCATATTATTTTAAACATTTTCTTTAAAAAACATTTTGAGAACTATCTGAAGAGGAAATTAAGAGAGCAATCTCATTTACAATATCTCTAAAATTAATAAAATACTTAGGAAGAAACAACTGAAGAGTGAAAGACTAACACAGGGCATTGGAAATGGCAAAATATTGATGAAGGTAAACAAAGACGGACACGTGACAATTTCATTCTTTTCCTCCTACATTCTAGGATCTACAAGATATTGTACAAATGGAGACAACATTTATAAACTCAACTATAAGAAATCACATATGAGAAAACTGTGGTTACTGAAAACATGTAATAGGTATCAAATATACACACACACATATGAACTAAAGAGTCAATGATAGAAAGGATATTGAGTCTCACAGTAAATAAATCATTAAATGTCTCATTCAATTGTTTTAATTTCTATATGAATAAACTGTCAGAAAGTATAGATATTTTTCTGAAGTCTTATGTTGGTTTCCTGCAAGTTTAAGTGAATCTATGGCTTCTTATATAAGCTTCACCCAAGTATTTACATATTTGTTAACATATAGCAGTTTATTACAAATGTGTGCCCTAACAGAATCTGTTGTCACCTATATACAGTTAACACTCATTTATAGATTTTCCTCTTCACGAGAGAGGAAACCAAGGATTGTGTTTCCCAAAATCATTTTCTTTGTAAGATACAATTCATAAATTTTCTGTGGGAAGGAAGAACACACAGAGCTTTAGAAGGTAGCTCATTGTTGAACAAAGAGAGCTATTATTCTCTATAAATGTGGCTTCATTGAGACACACAGCCATCCCGTATACTTGTGTGGTCAAAGGCTTAAGGAAGATTCAAGACCTTCTGCTAAACTTGTGTCAAATAGGACAGATAGTGAGAGCTTTTGCAGATATCTTTTATAATCATGAAGACTTCTCTTTGGTACTGGATTACTAGCTATTTAGATGTTTTTTCCCTAAAATCACAAATGTGTTCTTATTTAGTTTGAAAAAAGAAGTTTCCGTATAGGACATGCCCTTTCAATGGGAAAAGACAGAGCTTAAAATTGGAGTGAGCCTCTACTAGGAAACAGCACCCTTTAATATCTCCTGGTTTTGTACTGACAAAGTCTGTCATATTCTTGCAACAGGAACAGGAAATATACTTGTCCCAGGCATTCGAAGAAATGAAAGTGCGCATATTTGTTAATAAATTTTGCAGTCTGCTACTATGCTAACAATGCATTAAAGATAACTTTGGATACTGGATAGATACTGATAACTAATTTAAGAAATACAAGAACTAAGATAGTTTGAGAGAAGGATAAATGTTCCAAGCTTATATAATATATTAAACTAGCATTTCCTAACAAAATGATTATCCTATTACTTGATAGGCAGTAGTATGCAAAGTATATGTTGAAATGGTTTAGAAACCAGGACAAAAATTCTTATTTCATTTGATGTGGATGAAGAAGCCTGTTCAATATTCTTAGTGGGATTACATAATATTAGAGAAGTGTTTTAAAACATAGAATTGGCAATACTATGATCCCAGAAGCAGAAACTGATGGTAGATGAGATTTTTGATAAATATACTTGAAATCTTTCTTTGTGTTCTGGCAGTTTTGAAAAACTGAAACAGGATAGAAAGAACAGAAATGAATACAATGCAAATCTAAGGAAATAAGCCAACATTACCGTAAGTGCCAACAGTAAGATGTCAACAAAAACATTGGCAATAAAAAACAAAACCCGATAACTGGCCAAAAAGATAGTGTCTTGGTTACTTTTCTCTCATTTCTGGGACATATTACTTGACACTAAAAATTAAGGAAGGAAAAGTTAGCTCACAGGTTGTGGAGGTTTCAGTCCATAATCAACTGACACCAAATCAGGGTGGCATGGCGCCAGGGCCACATTGCAAACTGGCAAAAAACAGCAAAAGCAGCAAGAACAGGAGAAGGGCAAGTGCAGACCTCTTTTTCCTCCCTTATATTGTATGTCGGTTAGGCTCTTTGGGTGGGTGTATCACTCATAACATTTATGTGCCCTCTTCTTACAGAGGCTGAAGATGTTTACAAAGTAAGTACCCTGACCCCCTGCTGAATCACATAAACTTCTAACCTTCTCAAATTGACACAATGAACAACATCCCTGAACAATAATAGATTGTGCGCTACAACCCAGGATGCAGAGCTGCTGAGTTACTCAGGTAAGCTTCCAGATTTCTCAAGTTGACACAGTGTATCAACTATAACAGTCTATCCCTTGTCATCTTGGTAACAAGACACATTTCTTTAAATAGGTTTCCACATGCAAAGACATGCTTACTCTTATGATTTCAGAATCTGGAAATAGTAAGAATATGACCTTTCACCAAAAATACAAAATGTATGTGTGCGTTTGTATTCTATATATATTCTCTCTCTCTCTCTCTCTCTCTCTCTCTCTCTCTCTCTCTCTCTCTCTTTCTCTCTCCATATATATATATATATATATATATATATATGCATGACCCATAATATAATATGGGTCATACAATATATAATGTGTAATATATGGTATATCACATAATGTAAATAATATATAACATATAATATATAATAATATAATCATAATGTATATTATACATATGATCCATAATATATGTGACCATATATATTTATATTTATATCTCCCATAAAGCACACTATGTTTTACACATACATAGACACACATTTCCCTACCCTCCCTTCTCATTTATTATAGTAATTTTTCTCAAGAATGACTGGTAATTGGAAGATTCTAAAATAATTTTAAGTGTCCCTTAATGAATGCTTAAATTACGTATGAAGAATAAGACACAAGAAGACAAACTAGACTTTCAGACAGTTATGAAAATAAGTTCTGTTTGCATAGATAAAATTATTGGCCAGAAATGTATGTCTTACCTTGTTTATATCTCAACTTTTCAGCAAGTTTCTTAATATTGCTGTCATGTTTTTCCTAAGCCTAACCCTTTCCATGGCTACATTCCTAATCTTTAAGAGCCATATGTGAACTTGGCAAGAATTTGTAATTCTATTTGCTGAAGTTACGGGCATATAGTACTTTGTTTCTAAAGATAGTAAGAAACTTGAAGGTGTACATATAATGCCAAATTCTTAGGTAATGCTTGGATTTACCAAGTTTTATATGGCACACAGTTAGTGTTCTCTGGATTTTTATCATTTAGTGGGTATGGAAGCAAATAAACTAGTATCAAAGAAGAGCACAATTTAAAAAAAAAATACTCAGACGTAAGTGTGTGAGCCATGAACAGGTGTTTACCCAACTGGTAGCTGTAGTATAGAGAAGACTTTGTAGAGATAGAAAATTTGATCTGAGTATTAAAGTTACTATTCAGAAATGTTAACAATTAATTTCTAAGTACATCCTATTAAAATCTTTAACAAAAGTAATGAAAAAAGTAATTTGGAATATTCAAAACAAAACAGGGACATGAGGAAATATGAGCTGTAGGAAAACAAAAGAAAACAAAACAAAAAAGCTATGTCAACCTCCCTTCAAGACATGTGATACATAAACGGAAAATCCAGGAGATCAGTTATTCTTTGTGCTATTCCTACAACACCAATAAGAAGAGCCCTGAAGTGAATTTGACAGCACACATTGGCTTTTCCTTAGAGAAACATAATGTTCTGCACACTGTCCTGCCATCTTGAAAAATAATGATTCACATAGTGGCCCTATTTATTTTATATTACAAATCATTTGATCTTGAGGTACAGTAGCCACATAACTTTTTGTTTTTGTTTAATTGTTTTTCAATCATATTTCTCATTTGATGTCTTTATCACTAAAGGAACCAAACTAAAGAGGCTTAAGTCTGTTGGAAGTAGGTCAAAAGCAAATGTGCATGACTTCTGCCAGTTACTGATCATTAATTTAAAAAGGGGTACACATTCAAATACAAAGCAGCTGAGGGTTCAGTAATTTGCAGTGATGTCTATGAATACCTACTAAGGGAATCAACCATCTTTACCGACACAGTTATTGTGTTAACCCAACCATCAAGTTACTATGACATAAAAGAATATATCCTCATCACATAAAGCAGAGGAAATATAGAAGCAGAAAAAATTTACAGCCAAAGCCATATAGGTGAAGAAACAGGTGGTTTATCTTCATGCCATTCATACCAACTTTGGTTTTTAGACATCATCATTTCTCTGACACACACATATGGTTTTCTCATCCAGGATTCATGATTATGTATTTTGCAAGGATGAAGCAAAAGTCTGTGGTATTTGTTAGTCTTGGAAGTGTTAATATAAAACACATAAAGTAATTCCCAGCAATATCTGAAACTCACAGTTCATTATACTTCATGGTGTAGGATTGTGTACCCTAGATTCTAACTGTCCAGGAAGCATGTATGATTTTGATATAGCTGTCTAGCACTTTAGATCGAGTCTATGAACTCAGAATGTGGTTGTAGAGAACTGAATGTGGTTCATTCAGTTCAATTACTGACACAGTGTGACCAAGATTCAAATTCAAATTTGACGAATAATAAAGAGCTAAGAGAAAATTAGTTTATTAATAAGACATTTAAGGAGAAAAAAGAAGAAAATATTCATTGACTACTACTGCATCTATAGAACTGTGCTGGATGCTTTGTATTTCTGCACTTGTTTATATCTCAACTGCCAGGTTTTTAAATCTTTTTTTTCCTATCACAGGGTTTTTCAGGTTGATCCTCACTGTCTCAAGTAACCAGGACATGACTAATTCCTAGAATCTTCTATAACTGGTGTCACTGATTCTAATTTAAGAACAACAAGAAAAATCTAAATATGCTCCTCAAACCATTCACTGTAGGATACCCGAGCCTCAAAAACCAGTGCCTCCAATCTGAAAACATCAGTCTTTCCTTTTATCCACTATATAACATTCCAATTTCTTTGCCTGCCTTGTCTTTATCAAATGAAAGTGATAAGAGTCAACCTCCTTGCTCTAGCAAGCTCTGCATTAATAATTTGGTTCTCATTTATGTTGTCCTCTTTATATTGTTAAGCTGAAATAAATGTAGCTAAAATTAACTTCTGTATTAGAATGATAAACTTTGGCCCAGAGCAGCCTTTTATATAATGAACTACAATCTAGTTTGGTATATAAGTCAGTTAAACTAAACTCAGGCTGTTATCCTATACTAGGCATCTGAGCCTTAGCCCAACCCAATATCTGACCCTTCAGTGAAAGTGAAGCTGATGACTGCCAAATAGGTCCAAATAAAACAAAGGCAAAATTGGACCCTACAGGTCAATTCTATGAGTCATGTTCTGTCCTTGTGGTTATAAAAAATAGCACATCATTGTAACTAGCATTCTGAACCACCTTGAAAATGACTTGCTGGCTCATTCTAAAATCTTTTACTTGCTTAAGTAAACTTTCTTCAACTTAACTGATATTTATTTTCTTCTAATAATTTCTTCATATGTCCTACTTACTAGCTGTGCTACTTTGAAAATATGGTTAACAAGAAACAAAATTTCTTACTGCTGTGAAGCTTTGATCTGAATTTATTCCAAACAAAGCTATTGCTTTCTATCACCTTTATAAGTGTTTTCCTTCCACAAAATCCAAACATGTTTATTCTCTAACCATATCATTTCATTAAGTCAAGTAGCGTTTTCTATATTATTATGACTACCATTACATTGCATTTAGTTTCCTTTAAAACACATAGGCATAGACAATGCAATATGTATCTGTATTATTAGGACTATTTTATTCCCCTCGCTTCTATCCTACAGCGGTTAGTTATTTGAGAAAACTTTAAGTATATACCCTTAACATTTTAAGGTTATTGTCTGGCATTTTAAAGACTGAGCCTACTTTCAGAGGCAATTACTAGAAGCCTTTCAACAGTAAATTCTCCTTTAGTACCAGTGCTTTGCTATTTAGGTAAGGATATTAGAAATAATACCTTATTTTTAAAAAAGAATCTAGTTTAAAATTTCTATTTACCTAGGAAAAATGTACATATATCCTTGCTTTTGGCTGAACAGGATTTAAGAATCAGTAGGCTAGAAGCTATCACTTCTGGTCTTGGCTGAGGGATTTTTTCTTTTCTTTCTTTCTTTCTTTTTTTTTTTTTTCATTTTCCAAAAAGAAACCACATTTATTGAATAATGTAAAAATCTGTAGTACCTCAAAAATTGCTCTAAATTCTGTGTTGGAAAATAAATAGCAAGGATTTACTATGAAGGATCTTAAATTTAAGCAACATTGTAGTCAACATAGAAAAATACAAAATATGTTTGTTGTTCTGTTCACTACTACTCCACCTTCTTCTTATATATTTTAAAAATATAAATTTTCTGAAAATCTTAGAACTGCTAGAAATGGTCTGCCAACATAGATCGTTGCAGGGAATTGAGGGCCGTTGTGGAAGGGTAGAAAGGGGTATGTTCAGAAGAACAGGGTACCTCTTACTAATGTGATCCTCAAAAGATAAATCTGAGCATTTTCTTTCTGTGCTGATAAGAAGGCTTGTCTTTACCGGATTTTACATGAAACCCTAAATGCAGAAATGTCACACACAAAAAAAATGTTCTGGCTGAAACTACTCAAATAACCTTTCATTTGATGTAGTATCTAATATCATTAAGTGGGTTTGCTAGGTTCATAAATGACCTTGGTCTGGATGTATATATATTCTATTCACTCTAAATTAAATCACTTGGTTGGTTTAATTTTCCTGGCCATTAAATTCTTTGTATTATTTCCATGCTATCAAATAAACAGGAAAAAGCAAAGACAGGTAGGAGGTAATTTGTACATACATAATTTCCAAGTCCCTCATAAAAATTTTGTCTCCATTTGCTTCAGATTATCTACCTATATGCAAATAAATTTGTCCTTGATGTTCCTAGCCATAAGACTTATACTAGAAGTCTGTTACTTGTTTTTTGTTTAATCATTGATCTTATTTATCTGCTTGTAACCAATTTTATTAGTGATCAATATATCTGTAAATTTTCCTTTGAGAGTTAGCAATTCTAACTAAATGGCAGTGTGGTGTGCTCTTTTTTCTTTTTTCTGTTTTTTTTTTTTATTACATTGGAGGTGATAAAACCAAATGAGAGAAAACAAAATGAGGTCAGTCAAAACAAAAGATGGACATAGTACATGACTTAAAACCAAAATACAAGGTATCAACAATGGTTACCATAACGTCTCTTGTTATCTTCAGTAGAATTGCCCATATCATCAGGCACAATAAAATTGAACATAGTACAAAACAAAAATCAATAAAAACAAAGCATTGGAGACATCATAGGACTTCAAAAGATGATAATAGTTAAACCAGAATGGGTATTTGCCTATATCTCAGAGATGATAACATCAAACATAACAGATTCAAATAAAATCGATATAGAAAAGACAGCACTCAAAAACAGATTCAAATAAAATCAATCAATATAATACAGTAAAAACATTACAAGGCTTCAAATTAAGTTAACAAGAAATCAAAAATGGTTACCATAGTATACCCTGCTATATTTGGAATGGCCGTTCATGCCATCAAATCTAGTACAAGCAGACATACTGGAACAGAATATAACCAAACTAAACAGAGCCATGCAAACAATATGGGTTTCAAATAATGATACAAGATTAACAATGTCTTCTACCTTCCCTTTTTAGACAATTCTTCCCTTCACTTTCACAGGATGCACTGTACGTTTTGTATCCCACTAACTCCTTTAGATTTTAGGTTAGGGAGACAGCACACTATTTCCTTAAGTGATTCTGAAACTTTTTACCCCTGAGCATGATCTCAAGTTGTCTCCATTTACTAACAAGAGCCTCAAGGTTTTCCTTCCTTATAACTGTGCAGCTTTCCATTGTATAAAAGTGTTATGTCTTTCCAACAAATCTGCAGCTGATTGGCAAGTTACCCCCACTTTTTTTCTGGTTCTACGTCACATAGGGCATTATTTTCTCATCTTTGATTTTCAGTCCACAAACCCTCTTTCAGGTTAATTATGTTTCCTAAATAGAGCATCTTGATGGACCCTATTTCCTGATCCACTTTGCCTGCATTTCTTTTTTCAGTGTATCAAGACCATCCATGTAGTGATTATGGCCAACCTTCTCTGACTCATCTCTGCCCTGCTATTTTTCTGCCATTGGTTGTCAACTTTTCCCCTTCATTCCAATGTCTGCCCCATTTAATGAGCCCCCTCTGCCATTGTTCCTAAAACCATGGTCTTTTTTCTCTCTCTCTCTTTCGAATGCCCTTCAGTATTTTTTGTAGAGTTGAATTGGTGGTAACAAACTCCCACAGTTCCTCTTTGTCATGGAAGCATTTTGTTTTTCCATTAATTATGAAAGATAGTTTTACAGGGTACATCAATCTGGGTTGGAGGTTATTTCCTTTCAGGGCTTGGAATACTTCACTCAAAGCTCTTCTTGATTTGATGGCTTGTGTCAAGAAGTATGTCATGATTCTGATGGATTTTCCTTTATAGATGATCTGTTTCATCACTCTGACAGCTTTTAGAATTCTGTTCTTGTGTTGAATTTCTGGATTCTTGATTATTATATGTCTGGGTAGAGATCTATCTTGGTTACCGCTGGCTGGAATTCTATAAGCTTCATATATCTGAATATTATTTCTTTTTCCTATACTTGGGAAGTTTCCTTTAATTATTTCTGTAAATAACCTTTGTATTTCACTTGTGTTTACCCCTGCTTTTTCACTCATCTTTTTTATTCTTAAGTTATAGATCCTCTTGTCATCTTCTAGCCTTTGTATTGTTACTTCTGGTTCCTTGTTATTTTTAAGAGATCTTTCCTTTTGTAATTGCAAGTTGCAAATCTGTCTTCAAGGCTTGACAGTCTATCTTTAGTTTATTTCAAGCAGTTTTACCAGCTTTCAATGGAGTTTTTTATTTCCTGATAATCTCTTTGAATCTGTTTCATGTGTTCTAAAATTTTGGATGTTCTTCATTCAAAGGTTTCCCTCCTTTGTCGTCTGTTCTTCCATCTGCATCTTCTTGAGAGGTCCTTAGCATTTATTTTATTATTTTTCTTACATCTTCCTTTACTTGTATTAATATTTCTGCTTTAAGTTCTTTTATAATTTCGTGAAGCTGTTTCTTTATGTCAGATGCTATTACTTCAGAAAATGCAGGTGTGCAACTCCAGATCTCTTTTGGGTTTACATCTCCTGACCAGTACTCCTTGGGTTGGAGGTTGGAGAATGCCTTTTGTTTCTTCCTCTTGTCTGCCTCTGTTTTTTTCCAGACAAGTGGGTAGTGAGGTTCCTGACACTTCCTCTACTGGTTATAATTACTCTGAATCATAGTGGCTAGGAATTGTTGCTTTCACCAATCTTCTGGTGACACTGGAGTATAAGAGGGGGTAGAGCAGGCTAACCCTTCCCTTTTGAGCTGGTCAATTACTAGGAGTCTTTACCACCTTAGCAGTATGCTGTGTGGTTGAGGCCGGTTAGGGATAGCTTTGGGGAAACCTCAGCCTTAAATATTGGATTGCACATATGGACAGGCCTCAATTCAAGCAATTCTCACCAATGTGCTCTGTGTTAGGAGTGGCTGAATGAAATTGGCTGCAGTTCTGGTTCCAGGCTTTTCCTGCCTGACTCCAAAATGGAAACAGGCCAATTGCCCACTCCTGCAAGAGAACTGAGACCTCCACACTCACTGCAAGACTGAGCAGTTCTCTGTTCCACTGCTCTCTTCCATGACTGCATCCTCCCACCGAGGCTCTTTGGCTTGTCAATTCCCAACTTCACTGTGACCATACATCTTCGGATTCTAATGGTGTTTTGAATGCAGTCGGACCGGGTCTGGTGAGAGTGCAATTGGCTACCACCTTCTGCCCAAGTTTTTCTTTTCTTTCATTTTTTTTTCACTTTAGTTTCTTCCTGTGTAAAGAGGATCCATCTCCTTCCATCTGGTCTTCTCCTGAGTGCACTATTCCAGCACCTGGGTTGTTTCAGAGAGACTTTTTACTTTGCTGCTTATTGATCTGCCATTTTTCCAGCTCCCGGGCTTTTTTCTTTTGAATATTTTTTCATATTTTTCTTAAATAATTCATATTTATAAATTGCATATTTGTGCAATATGTGTATTCTTTTTATACAGTTGTATAGTATGAAAGTTTTTAATTTCATACTTCATCCTAGGCTTTTATTATAAATATATTGTGTCTATGGTTTGCTTTATGATTTCTTTCATGGCTTCCTAAAGTTTGAGGCATGTAAAATAAATGAAAATTAAAAAAAGAGAACTTTAATCCTCTGCATAAAAATAATGCACAAATTTCTCTCCAATTTTATTTCCTTAGAAAATTTATCTTAGGAAACTCAACATTTACAAGCCTCTTGTCATGTCTTTGAAATGCATAAACATCTCTTTTGAAGAGTAGTTAGGGGTTTTGTCAGTTTTTTGACCAAATAATGGCTTTGTCTGAACCTAGTTCCCATGTCCCAGGAATGTAAAGAGCAAAATAGATACCACCCTTTTCTCCTGGTTTTGTGGGACAGTAGGATCCCCTCAGAGAGAGACACGATATGTACCCTGCCCCAAGTAACAGTAATGTCTACCATATCTTGCAACCACGCATTTTTCTGTGTATATTGGAGGACTAAATCAATGATAACTCTAGCACTACCAGGATCCACTTGGATCTCCAAGATTCTGTAATTTTACTCAACATTCTACTCAAGATTCTACTCCAAGATTCTATAATTCACTCAAATTAAAAATTTAATTTAATGTTCCCATTGAATTTCTTATCAAACTGCCATTCAAACACATCTCCTTAAACCATTCTTCATCTATAAATACAGACAATAACAACACAATAATTCTTCCTCACCTGATGAAAGTATACCAACTTCAAAAACATTAATTACTTTCCCAAAGTTTAACAGTTCCAATTTGCTCAGAAGTTCAAGTCTCCTGATATTCAAGGAAAACTTATAGCTGAAAATCTATGTAAAATTCAATGAGCAAGTTGGATATCACCAATATATGATAGTAGATTGTAAATATTCCCATTCCAATAGGAAGGAAGAGTTGAAAAGAACAGGACACGTTTTTATGGAGTTGAGGTGGTGATTGGAAGCTTGCTCATTCTTGAGACACCATGAGGCACCTTTCATCTTCTCTGTGTTCAAAGCACATGGTTTTGACTTTTATTTGTCTTTTTGTTTATTTATTTATTTACAGCAATATTGGGAATTAAACTTTGGTCCTTTAAAATAAGCTACTTTCTCACTCTTCTTAAATTTTAAAACAAGTTCTTGCTAAGCCCTTGAATTGCCCAGCCTGAGTTCCAATTTAGATTCTTCTTGTTACAACCATTCAAAGTGCTAAGATTTTAGGTGTATATTATCCTGCCCTGCTTATTTGTGTGCTAGTCACCTCCACACCCATTTCTCCTTTAGCTTCAACTTTATACATGCTTTTATTTTGGGTCAAAATTTGCATTTTTCAAGTACTTGTTTGTTTTTATTCCTAGTTTCCATGCTACATTGAGCCAAAAGCAGCCAACAGTATTTATCCCACAGCCTGAATGCTGGGTTGCTTTAAAATTTCTTCTAGCACATTAATCTGCTATTCTTAGACTCAGCCTCCCATAAAGTCTCAGGACCTGGACAAAATATAGACGGTTTTTCTTTTTGGTCAGTATGTAACACACATGGTCTGTCATTCAGCTGTCAATAGAATACACATTTTAAGATAAAGTCTCATGTGCATGGCTTTTACTGTCAGTGTTACAATGAGGTTTCCCGTGTTCTGAGCTCCATCTGGAATCAGTCAGGCTCTGCTGAGGAAAAGCCAACACAAGAGTGTCCACAGGTGTGTGCAGTGTATGAGAGCAGCTGGACACCAGACAAGACTCATGTGGTCCATCCTCTGTCCCCAAATCTTCTTATAGACCACCTGATAGAGGGAAAGCAAGCAAGGGAGGAGCTGCCTACTCAGAGTCTCTACTGAGAAATGGTTTCTTCTCAATGAAGGCACCATAGTTCAGAGCCCTCCTGGTTCTTACTGACATGTCCAGGACATTTGTCCTGCCACATGTCCTTTGTGTGCATTCTGTTAAGGAGAGCAGAAACATTACCAAGGCTCAGACTCTAGGATCTTGTCTATGGGGCAAAGTCCTCGGATAAATGAGAGTGCATGTGCAGATCCTCTTGCACTGGAGGGGTTGTGGAGGTTATTCCTTTGTGAAAGTAGTTGAAGCCCTGGAATTTGAGGACTATGCAGTTGGGGCAGAGATACACATTCTGTATGGAGGCAGCAGGTATGTGACAACTGGGAAGGCACCTCAAGACTTGAACCTTTAAGGTGTGACGTGTAGGGAGGAGCTCCTTTTTCATACAATGCCACCTACAGAAGGCTAAATGTGAAATTAAGTAAGTGCTTGCATTCCAAAGTTTTATGAAAATAATGTGAAATTAAAAGTTTACTTCACTCTATGTAATGGAATATTTCTCATAAAATGTAAATAATTAATTGTTTAATAACTGCAATTATTGAGTTTCTCTAATTTATTTCATAATAGGTAGAATAACAACAGAAGCAATAAAAAAAAGTGTCTTAGACTCCTAAATAGCCACAGCTGTGTTTTAGTAGGAAATTGCTCATCTTCCCAACTGTCATCTTCCTACTGAGGTATTTAGGCATGCTTTATTCACGTTTCCCTAATCTTGATTCTATCTATATTTATTATGAAATAACTTTGTATTTCAAAGTTTACTCTACTTACCATTATTTTCCAGCACAGTGTATTTTATTTGAAAATATTATTTTATTTAACATCATAGCTATTTGCCATGTACTTAAATTCACTTATTTGCCAGAACTTGAAAGTTCTGCAGATCCTTTTATTCTGTACCTCTGAGATCTGCTTGAGTATTAACCCTCCCTAGATTAAAGCATGAGTATTTTTGACAACACTTTCTTTCAAATAGTGTTGCGCTGGTACACATATTTGTAATTTATTAGCATACATAAACATTGAAAATCAGCTAAAATGACAGAAAACAAGCTTAGTAAGCTTTTCCCTTGCCTTTATCTGGAAGCTTATTACTGAAATATTACTTGTACTATGAATGGATAGCAATAATAGCCATGCAATAAGAGTTCCATATGTTCACTCTTTGTCAGTTATTGAAAAATAAACATTTTTATTGCTCTTGCTTAATTTTATGAGAAATCCAGAGTGAAGTTTAGAAAACAATTCAGTGGGTAAATAAGAATGATGAAAATTTCCATCAAAAGTCATCCACCTGAACCACATATAATTTGCCTGTAGATATTTTCTTTCCCACAAAAATCATATAATTGAAATCATATGAAATATAACCATATTAGATTGTGTTTTTTCACTCAGCAATATGCATTTAAATTTCATCAATGCATTTTTATGGCTTAATGGTTCATTTCTTTTTATTGCTGAATGAATTTCATTGTTCAAGTGTACCAGTTTATCTTTCTTGCCTACAGAAGTATATCTTGGCTGTCTCTAGTTTTTATTTTTAGCAATTACAATTAAAAGTGCTATAAATATTCATATGCAAAGTTTATGTGGACATAACTGTCAAGTCACTTGGATAAGTACCCACAATGTGATTGCAGGATCGCGTGAAAGATTGTTGTTAGTCTGATTAAAAGTTCCCAATCTTCAAAGTGATTGGAATATTTTGTACCTTCATTTGCAAGTGTTGAGAATATATTTTCCTTTACATCTTCATTAACATTTTATTTGGCACTGCTTTATAAAAAGTTAATTTAGCCATTGTAGTACATTTACAGTGGTGTTTTATTGTTTGATTGGTAGAGATTTAGACCTAGGTCCTTTCCAGTTACAAAAATAAAATGGCTTTTGCAATTAATTTTATAAATTAGATCATTTTATCTATTCATTTCTGTACTATGATCAGCCAGATGCACAATGATATAATTTATATATTCTTTTGCATGTTTTATATGTTTTTTAACAAAAATGCTATAGATTAAATATTTGTGCTTCCCATTACTATGTTGAAGTCTCCAAGTTAATGAAGAGGTGAGACCTTTCTGAGATGACTAGATCATGAGGATACAGACTTCGTGAATTTTCATTGGTACATTTGTAGTGTGCTGTGATCATATTCTTCATGGTGACGTGCTATTATAAAAGTGGTTCTACTTTCATTCCCAAATCCTGTTAGCATGGTAGTGCAGAAAGTCACAACCTTTGAGGATGCAGATGTCACTAGATCCTGAATGTGTAGCAAACTTGATTTAGAACTTTCCAGTTTCTAGAACTGTGAGAAATAAAATTTAGTTGATTAAACCTCTCTGTTTATTGTATTTTGTTAAAGCAATATAAATAAATTAACATGAATAATATAATAAATTTATGATTTAACATGAATAATACAATAAATTTATAGAACTATATCCAACCCATGTTCTATAGGTTGTCTCTCTCTCTCTCTCTCTCTCTCTCTCTCTCTCTCTCTCACTCTCTCTCTGTGTGTGTGTTTCTTTCTCCCACTGTTGTTATAGTAGTAAATATACAAAGCAAAGGAAGTTTTATTACTTTTATATATTCACTACATCTCACATTTTTATGCAAAATTAGATGATTCTTTCCCATTGTGGTTCTGACAAGTCAAAGCTTTGAACATCCACATAAATTTAATTTGATCCTTCATCTCATTTAAATTTCATCTAGTCTAACAGAACTTCTTAATAGTTTTATTGCATAGTTTTTATTTGCAGTCTTTATATTCTCACCAAAGAGATTTGCCGTGTGTCCTATTGCTTTCCTCTGAACAGGGAGAAATTGTACTAAGTCCAAGTGTAGAGAACAGTTAGCCTAGGGAACAAACCAGAGTTTTTCTCAAACTCATTGAAGTGTTGAATAGCACCTATCCTTAGAAAATTTGGGATGGATTGGAAGAAAAACTTTTGAGATATTTTGACATCTGAAAAAGCTTTCCAGCAGAAAGAAAGTCAAATAAATGTATATTTATTTTAAATTTTCATTATGCAATGATTAGAAATTTTGTTCAGTTATATTTTCTAAGAAAATAAGATAAAAAATTTTACGGGAAAATATAATAGAAGTTAACTTCACAAATAATATTTCTTATTTCTTTTGAAATTATGTCTTAAAATAATTGCTCTATGGCTGAATAAATAAGTAAATGATAATTAGGAGATAATTAAATTTTTTGAAAAATGTTCAGAATTATATAACAAAATTACTGTTCTTTATTGAAAAAAAGATTTGATTCCGTAAAGATTGCTCTTTTACATTTTGATATTTATTTTACCAGAATTATAATTAGAAATATATTAATTATTAATGATAAAAAGAAAATAAAGAAATAATTCAATTACATTATAAAATTATTTTTGTTCTAAATAATGAGCAAATACTTTTTAATATTTGACTTCTTCCATGCTCTGCACACTCACACAATTTTAATATTTTTCCCAAATCTTTCTGAATTCTTGGTAGAAGTAATTGCCAAGACTATATTAGCAATTCTCTTACAGATTACTTTCTCCAAACTTAGCTAAATGAAATAAATTGAAACCTATTTTTTTCTTATTATTATAAAAAGTATGTTTTGATGGCAAGATGAAAATTTTTGAGAATATTAAAGATAAAATTTTCATTTATTATTTTATTTTTATTATTTTTATTATTATAAATTATGTAAAAATGAGACTTCTTAACCACACAATGTTCTATAGTTAATTAACACTAATTCTGCCGGGAACATTTCTAAATGAAATTCAGAAGAAAGTAATTAAATGATTGAAAATAATTAAAGCTAGTTTATTAGATTATTTTTATATACTTGGCCATTATCTACAACCTAGAATTATTTAATTTTTGATAAATAATTTTGTTTCCATTATTCTCTATTTTATTACATATCAATTCTTACAGTCATATTAAATTTTAAACTCACTACTGGTAGAAAACCTAACCTCAGAAAAGTGTCTTCTTTTTTTTTATAATGGACATTGACAAATTCTTATATCATTGTTTCCATACTTTCATTTCTTTTTACTCTATTTTCTGGTAGACTGCTAAACCTTGGTACTTATAATGATTTTAGAGTCAGAATTATAGCTTTCCTTATTCCTTCATTTACTGAAAAACAGATTTGAATCAAATAATTGATATAACATTCATTGTATTTTTCATAACGTTTTGAAAACTGTGAAGATTAATAATCTTGGCCTGGTTTTTCAGTCTTGGCTTGTCATAACAAGAAACTTTTCATACTATTGATATTTTCTTTAAATATATAATTAAAATATACTTAATGAGTGCATTCTTGGGGCTGGGGATTTAGCTCAGCGGCATAAGCAACTGCGTTGCAAGCAGGAGGTCATGAGTTCGATCCCCGGTACCGATAAAAAAAAAAAAATAATAATAATGAGTGCATTCTTGTAAACAGAAGAACACTGAAATAATAAAGGAGTAAATATTCTCTACCATCAAAATCTCTTTCATTTCTTCATAAATTAGTATCAATTTTTGTGTATCATCTCCAATTATTTTAGAATCACAAAGCTAAATATAAATCATCTGCTTACACATGCACGTCTGCATATACACACAGACACAGATACAAATACAAACATCTTTGTATACATGTGTGTATACTTTAATCTCGGTCAAAGTGAGATCTGGCTATTGTTCCAAACTCCTGTGCAATAACCTCTATATGTTTGAAATTAGCTGCCCAATGACTGTGTCTTTGTTCACTTTACTATTTTGCATCAGATCATAGAGCCTAAAGACAACATTTAACTTAAGGGCTCTGTGCCACAAGGATCACCTTGACCTCCAAAGCTATGCATCCTGAGGAGGACTGCAGACTGTGGTGGGCCACTTTGCTCTCTAGAAATATTTATGTTACCAAACATTCATAAAATCTTTAGGCAGCTTCAAGATTCAAGTGAGTCTTTTGTTTTCAATTTTTTAATAGCAGAAATATTTACTGAGAGAAAAAAAGTTTCTGTGTGAGAGAGACACAGAAAGGGTCCCCAAAGACCCAAAGGGGTTGCAAAAGATTCTTTATTTTCTTGGAATTTTTATAGAGTAAAATCATGAGGTGAAGTGGGTCTAAAATGAGAAAAACTGGGAAATCTCAAGGCAGATGGTCATGAGATGGGATAGAGCTGTGGTCAACTAATAAGTTTAATTGTTCAGATAAAATTGACCAAATCAAGAACAAATGGGGAAATGAGCCAGATAGTAAATGGACATTCTTTATGGATCAGTGACTCTTCCTGTAGTGGGTTGGGATGGTGACTCCTGACTTCTCAAAGGACCCTGAGGATTATACTTAAGGATGTGGCTGCATTTGTTTCGCCTTCTGCTTTGAGATCTCACCTACAGCAAGAGGTATGTGCCTCCTCCAAGACCACCAGACATCTGGTTCTCTGTTCAGCTTCTTCAAAGTCCTAGACCTGTCTGAATGCCTATAATATTTCTAAGTAGCTCAGCTGCCTGTAACATTTTCCCCTCTTTAGAAGTATCCTGAACTGTTGTGAGGGAGAAATGGATGACGACCAATCTAGTTTCTTCAGGCCAAAAGGGGTAGTAGTTGTTGATCAGCAGTCAGAGATACTCTACAGAGCTCTTAACTAATGGCTCTCTGTGGACACGAGTCATTTTCATCTTGGGTGGGAATACAAGTGAGTTTTTTGATTCATAGTATTCATTGTTTTTATAGGCAGCACTCCGAGGAAGAGTAGCGTCTTCATGTAACTAACACAAGAAAATTCATACATAAAGAATTTTCTGGATTCTGCCTCATGCATCTCTTCCCTTGAACAATTTTAATCTGTCTACTTTAGCTGTAATAAATCACAACAAGGAGTATAGCAGCTTCTAATGATTTCTTTTGGAGATTTTAGTGAATTATTCATATTGAAGGTGACCTTGGAGATTCTGAAAATTTTAGTAGGTATCAGTAATGAAATTCTGAAATTAAATGTTCACTTTGGGAAATTACATTTTAAATGTAATGTGTATAAAAATCATAATACTTCATTAAATTTGATGGTTTCATACTAAACCTTGAAATATATCTGAGCATTTTCATATAGTATGATTTGACATTTCCAATATTTAACTATAAAATCAGTGATATAACAAACATGTAAATAAATATTTATATTTAAATTTTGCATTATTAACACCATGACTTATTGAGTAAAATTATAATTTAATAGTTATGATGTAATTACTTCTCATAAATTCTTATCAGTCTATATTTGCATCATTATTATACTGGAATATTTCCACTTTACCATAATATGCTGCTGTTGATTTAAGTAGTTTTAAATTCTTGGAGAAATACTGTATTTCATTTTCTTAAAATTTTTATATTTCCTCAATATGGAAAAATACATGAATACACAAGAGTATAGTGGTCTTTTTCATTTCTACTCTGAATTGTATTGTAATAACTTATTGCTATGTTTCTATCATTTGTATAGTCATAATTCATTTAAGCAAGTAATTACATGTTACAAATAGTCACTACTTTCAAAGTACATATTGAAAGTACTTTTTCTTAGATCATTTCATATTTAAAATTACATTGGTGTTAAATATGGGGACATCAGCTTGTTTTGTACTCTCACATGCATTTGTATGCACACATGGTTTGTTTTAAAATTTATAAACTAACTTTTATCTTGTGCAAGGTTTTTTATGTTGAGTGATAAAATAAGAATTATTTATTCAACTTACTAGAGAATATTTCAGTTTACCTGTTAATCATGGATACCTGACACCAATGTGATTTATTCATGAAGCATTATGCTTAATTATGATGAAAGTTTATATGCTAAAGCTTTAATTAAAAAATCAATTTACACCTTACATTAATTTGCCTTGGATTAGTGTTGCATTCACCTTGTCATTTTGTGAGTATTAAGATTATTTTATCTTGAAATGTTGACTTGACAAACTAGCTTCTAATAGATTACAGCTTTTTGTATATCATAGAATATTTTACTTCAAGCTTTAATATAAATCAAAACACGCTCTACGTATTTATATATGGAACTTCTGAAGCCTTTACAATATACCAAAGTTTATCCAATCATCCATTAGATATCTGTACATAATCTGATCAAAGCTATCTATAACAAATAAACCTCCAACATTATACTAAGTGGTAAAATCTGAGGTTTCACTCTAAAATCTAAAACAAAACAAGAATGCCCGCTATTGCCACTCATATTCAATAGTTATGGAAACATTAGCAAGAGCAATTAGACAAGAAAAAGAAATAAAAGGAATAAAAATAGGAAAGAAAGACATTAAATTATCATTATTTGAAAATGATATGATATTCTCTATGAAGATTTCAAAAACTCCATCAAAAGATTTCTGGATTTAATAACCAAATTCAGTAGAACAGCAGGATAGAAAGCTGAAAATCAGCAGCATTACTGTATATAAACTCACAGATAGATAAATTAGAGAAACTACACCTTTCCAAATAATATGGAAAAAATACATTTGAATCAATCTAATAAAATAGAAGATCTTCACATTGAAAACTGTAACACTCTGATAAAAGAGATACAAAAGGATATTAGGAAGGGGAAAGATATCCTTTATTCTTGGGTAGGAAGAACCAATATAGTGAAAATAACCATACATACAAAATTGTTATTCATATTAAGTGCAATCTCAATCAAAATACTAATGTATAATCACAGAATTAGAGAAAACAATTCAGTTAAAACCAGAAGAGATCTACAGTAGAAATTCTGGCTAACAAATGTAAGACAGAGGGCATCAGAATACTTGACTTAAAATTGAACTATAAAGCTTCCATGATTAAAACAACATGGCACTAAAAAAGAAAACAACAGCAGGTCAACAAACAACCCTAAGGATAAGTGGAACAGATAGAAAGATTTAGAAACAACTCCAAAAACATTCAGCTACTTTACCTTTCACAAAGATGACCAATACCTTCACCGCAAGAAAGATATCCTCTTTAATAACTAGTGCTGGATTAAATGGCTTTCCATCACCCGAAGGTTAGAAACTGTTGTAGTCAGGGATTGTACACAGAGAACAATTCAGATCAGGACATGGAGTCTATAATATTTTTATAATGGTCACTGGAAGTTAACACAGTAGAATGCAGGAAATCTATCCACAACACCAATGACATAGATTAATTAGTCAAGAGTCTAAACCCCATGGCAATGTCCCACATGAGTCCAGATAAAAACCCAGAGCTGAGGACAACGCCTCCATGAGTCCAACTGGAAATCCAGAGCCCACAAGAAGGACTCACGCCAGTCTCTTTTATGGATTCATGCCAGGAAGACTCAAGGGTCAGCGGTGGAAGCCAGAAAGTCTATGCCAGCAGGATGAAGGAGCTGTGCTAGTGGGATAAGGGTTCTACACTGGAGCCGAGAAGTCACACTCACAACAAAGAGAGGGGCTGTCCTGAAAGGAACTACAGCTGTCCACAGCGACACGGAGACCCCGAGCTCCTCGGACAACAAGCACAGTCGAGTACGTGCCAAGAAGCAGCATGATGAGTTCACCCTGGAAACCAGGAAGCCCTCCGGAGCCAGGAAGCAATGCTCGATGTGAGGACCAAAGCTTCTCCAGGAGAACCAACAGCTCAGACAGCAACTCATAGGAGAACCAACAATGCCTCCATAACACCTCAATCCCTCTCCACACCTCTCTTCTTCTCCACCTATTTATCCTGGCAACTCTCCTCAGGTGGAGCATCTTCTCTCAATGCATGTTGATGTAATCCAGCTGGCGTTAAGTTGACCACCAGTTTTCAAACCATAACAGAAACTCGACGTATATCTTTCACCATGCACTAAACTAAAATTGAAACGGATCAAAAGTTTAAATAGTAAACAAAAACACTAAATTTTCTGAAAGATAGAATAGGTTAGGACTTTTGAAAATGTTTCCATATGCAAAGACACTATGAACAAAACCTAATCACCCATGAAATATGAAACAGTCAACAACTGGGATCTCATCTTATTGAAAAGCTTTTGCCCAACAAAATAAATCAGCAACAGAGTGAAGAGACAAACTGTAGAATGGGAAAAACATTGTGAGCTATTCCAAAAAGGATTAATATCTATTACACATAAAGAACTAGAAAAATCAGACCTCTCAAATTTATAGACACAATTTAAAATGGTGATCTGAATTGGATGGAAACTTCTCAGATGAAGAATTACAAGTGGCAAATAAATACATGATAAATGTTCAACATCACTGGTCATCCACGGGATCCACATTAAAACAACACTGAGATTCCATCTCACTCAAAAATCAATGGTTATTATCAAGAAATCAACCAATAACAAACGCTGGTGGGGATGTGTTGGGAAAAAAGAACACTTTTCCACTGGTGGTGTGAGTGTAGATGGTGCAGTCTCTATGGAAATTAATGTGATAATTTCTCAAAAACCTAAACCTAGGGTTCCTTTTGAGCTAGTCTCCTTTTTGGTATCTTCCCAGTAGAATTAAAAGCACCATATCATAGAAGCATATGCACAACCATATTTTATTGGCACGGTTTATAACAGTTAAACCTTGAAAACAATCCAAATGCCCATCAACCAATGAATCAATAAAAAAGGTGTGTGTCTGTGTGTGTGTTTTAGACAATGGGTTGTTATCCAGCCACAAAGAAAGATAAACTTGAGACATTTCTAGGTTAATGGGTGCAGATTGAGATTATAATAGAAAGAGAAATAAATCAGACATACATGTCCAAATATCACATGGTTTCACTATGAGAAACTGAATGTGTAAATAAGGACCAAAATATAAAATAGATTGTTAAAGAGGAAGAAAATTTTCAAGTGTAATGAGAACTAAGAGGGATGAGGAGAAAGGAAATGAAAAGAAAAATATATATTCAATTCTTTATATAATAGTCTATTTGGGGGCATCAATACTTTACTAAATTGATACTTTTAAATCAATTTATTCTGTTTTTTTCACTCTTTCCTTATGAGAACATATTAATAAAACATAAGTAGGCCTATAAAAGAGGCAAATTACATGATATGAAAGCTCAAAATAATGATGGATTTTTAAAGTATTGGCTACAAAATTGTATTTATAATACCATAGCCATGTCTAAATGCATGTGCGTGTATGTATTTTAAATAATGCCTCACACATTTGCACAAACTGTAATCAAACCCTTGGGCTCTAATATCATCTTATCTGGCCATCAAACATTTTTTAAGTTCGTAAACATAGGTTTCCGAAAAGAGATGAATGTGCTAAAGTTTTAATAGTGTTTCTAGAACTAAAGATAGATTTCCTCTCTCACGATCTGAACTGTAAGTAGGTTACTTGCATTTAAAAATAGAGTGAACAAAAGATTATGTGCATCTGTGAGGAATTTTATATCTCATAACTACAAAATTAAAATGGGATTTAAAATTTTACAGTTTACAAGTGCAGGTATTCGGTATTCCGTGGATATGTGTATCTTCTGGGTTGTTATATACGTTTTGTCCCTTTAGTAATGTGCGTGGTTTTGAAGATTGACTTTTTCACTCAAGCTTGAAATATATACATATGTTTATAGTTCCATTGTTTTCATTTTGTTAATTCCTTGTTTCAGCTCTTTTCATGCTTTCATTTTTTTCTTATGTTTATCTTTGTGCTTTTTCATGCTTTCTAAGGTAATTTGTTAATTTAATTTCATTCATTTTTATGTACTTATAACATGAAAACCAAGCTGCATTTTCTTATTAATTTCCTAGTTAAGTTTTATGTTTTTATTGTGTAATGCAATCAGTGTGATTCATTTCTATGTAGTGTTCGATGTCTTGGACCAAAAGGAGCATCAGATATTTTAATTTATATAGCCAGATAAAAACAGTCTTAAAATTTCAGATTTTTAAAATCAAAAAATAACACCAAAATCAAAAAAATAACACCAAATACATTCAAATTTTAAAATTCTTCTCCCAAAATAAATTTTTCCTTAATAATTGCTGTAATTGTACCAATCTTGGGAAATAATAATTCTGAACTGTAATTGCTGAGTTACTAGCAAATATTTAAAAAGTTAGAGTAAGAAAATAAAATATAATGAAGGAATCTGAAAACATTACCATAAAAGGCAACAAAGCATAACATCAATAATGAGACCATATTGATATATCTTTTTTATGATGAGATAAAGTAACAATTTTGTTCCATGGTTTTTCTCCTCATTTAAGTATTTTTTTTTTGTTAAAATTAATGGAAAAGATGCATCTTGGAATTGAAATCATTACCACACCTTTAGGCAGTGTGTAACAGGTCTTGTTTATTGATCAGTAGTTCGCAGCAGAGGGACAGAAATAAACTTAGGAGAGATATGTATAGAGTGTTTGGATTTACATTTTGTTAAGAGGAATCAACATGTTTCCATCTTCTAGTTATACTATAGGGATAGGTTAATAATAATTCAGTGCTAAAACACCTTCTTACAAGTATCTTAACAGTGGAGATCTCTCATATACATGGCTTGGTACGCTCTGTTGCTTTATGTCTCATTTTGAACTGAACGTTAAAGAAATGCAGTACTGTAATTGTAACTTTGCCAAGAGGTCTATCCAGAGGCCTCTTGTCTCTTTTGCCTTCAGTGAAATTTTTGTTCCCCCAAACTGCAAGAGTACAAGTTTTTTTCAAATAGATTGATTTGGTGTGGTACATCTTGGTTATCAAAAATATTCTTGCAGCTTTGAGATTTTGAATTGTGGAATATTTATGATGTGGTCTGTGTGATGCTTATGACGTGGAAAACAGAAAACATACTGTCCAAACTGAGTCACACACACACAAAAGTAGGGAATTAACACTAGTCAATATATTGCACGTTGTTATCTCAGAACTAGTTGTTCAGGTTATAAAATCTAGATACAAAAGCAATCAAATAGTGACAGCACAAACTGCTCTTTTTGATGAACTAAGAGACATTAGTTGTATAATCATAAATCTAATGTATGTATACATATGTAAATTTATATGGCTCAGCAAATACTTTGTCAAAATACTATGACAGAAGGTTTTTAGAGTTGTAGAAAGTAAGGAAAGTAATGAAACTTTCAATTCTGTGATACACTTGGCACAATTAAATAATATTGTACTATTAATTTTTATGTTTCATTTACATTTCCTAATTGTTATCTAATGCTTATTTTTTCTTCTAAAAATTAAGTTTCTTTTTTTTTATGATTCAGTATATGGCATTATATTTAGTTATGTCTCTTTAGGCTTTTCTTGATTTTGACAGTTTATAACCATTTTCTTGTTTTTGATATATTTGAGGAGTGGTCGGGCTTTCCATTTATTGAGATTGTCCAATACATTTTCCAGTTTTTTTTTAATGTTACATTCAGAACATTTTTTTTAGTATTTGAAAATAATTTTTATCCTGTTAAAGTTAATACGTACAATACAGTAAAGAAAAACACAAGCAGCAAGGAACAGTCATTCAGTCATAAGCAGCTTATTTGAATGTGCAATATATGGTCTAGTGTTAATTCCCTACTTTTTTCCTTTTTTAAAATTCTGTATCATTTTAATCATTTTCTTCTGTTTTGCTTTTTAAAATAAAATTGAAAAAAAGAGAGAGATTGGAAACATTTATTGTAATCACTTTATCAGAGAAAGTAATACGTTTAGCTTTACTTGAAGTGAAAATATGGTTATAAAACTATTTTCTACACATCTTTTGAGTGACAACAGAACTTCCATATAACCAGACATATCTACCGGGTCTGCTATGCCAAAGACCTCCTCTGAACTTGCAGATTATTTAACTTAGATAATATTTCTACTTAAGTTTATGTGATTGACTTCCTCCTATTCCATGTTTCTTCAGCCCTGTTTGTCCATATAATATCATAAATTGTTTCCTTCTTTCACACATTTTCATAAGTGTCTGTACATGATAGTTTTACAACTGCAATGTGCTAGAAATTTTGTAAATCACTGTACCCGACTGTCTTAACGGATGTGTTGTTGCTCCTTTTGCCCCATTCCAACAAACAAAAAAGAAATAACAGGGGTGGACAGCAACCTATGCTTTCCAAATTTCTCAGTTTTTTATTTAAAAATTAAATTTAAACCTATTTTTTAGACTCTACATGTAAAGAAATAATACATTTTATTGGCTCATACACGGAAATTTTTCTGTATTTCTTTCACTCTTATACCCACTATCCTATGTGTGTGCTCTAGTTATGGGTACTTTCTTTAATGACATCCATCACACTGTTTGTTGTACCTTTAGTGTAGCTGCAATCTTTCCCACAGTGTCCTCTTGACAAACAACCTGAGATGATGACCTATTTCCAGATAAAGCAGAGAAGAATTTTGTGGCATTCAAAATAGGGAAGATATATTTTAACTGGCAGCTATCAACTTAATTTCCTATTTTCTACAATATGTGTTTCCCAGTCTGAGAGTTAGTTCTGTGTTTATCAGATGAATCTGTTGTTTGTATTCCTGCCAGTGATACTTTTGTTTCATACACAGAAAATGTCCCTCACAGTTTTACTTCCCTGTCCTTGTGAGTTTTGCTCTCACCATTTTTTTCAAATTTCTCAATATTTTCTAGCATAAATAAAATAGTTTAGCTGAAATATATTATGACT
This sequence comes from Cavia porcellus, assembly GCF_034190915.1. NCBI lineage: Eukaryota > Metazoa > Chordata > Mammalia > Rodentia > Caviidae > Cavia > Cavia porcellus. Next base: position 35,463,257 of record NW_026947501.1, read on the forward strand.
TACTCTACAAGTTATTCCAGTTTGAATATAATCTTCGTGAAAACAGATGCAATTACACATGATTTTTAATGTCTGTCCCCCTCCAAGGAGTTCTTCATGAAAATTTAAATACCTCAAGAGACATAAATAATTGTGAATAAATTAACATGCATTTATATCACAACAGGGATAGTTTCCATTTTTAGAGTAGTTAATAAATCTCAGAGGGAATACGGTATTAAATTGAGAAGAGGTAGTTCAAAATTTGGAAAAATCTAGGCATTGGGCATGAAAAACCAGTGTGAGAGGCCCTGCAAACAGGTTACTAATTTGAGAGCTCAGAACACTTAGGAAAGTAGGAAACTTCTACATGAGGACTCTTAAGCACCATGCTAGTGCAGTTTTCTGTACAAATATGAAGTGCTTGCCTAGAGAAACTGTTTAAACATTAAAAGGGAAAATATATCAACTAAAACTCTTTTTTTGGACTAGATGTTCAGATGTGTTTCATTTCCCATCATTTATTAGCTTTCCTGTCAGAGAAGACAGATCACTCATCTGTGAGGAATCTAAAAGAGCTTGAAAAAAAATCTACCCCGACCTAAAAATTACATCAAAGATGCAGTAACACAAAGTATATAAACCCTTCTTGACCAAGTAACTTTGACTTCTCAATTTATTCATGGATTTTTGCTTTATTTTTCACATGTAAATGGAACATTTTACCTAAATCTCCTTGGAAAGTCATGTAGAAATACTACCACAAAGAGTAAAATACAGAAGTAATTATTTACCTAATTATTTAAAATGATCTTGGTTCTCCAATCTAAATTACTTGAAGTATTTATTGTTCTCAATTTTGTGTGTGTGTGTGGGGGGGGATTGAACTCACGACCACTCAATTGCAAGGCAGACTCTTATGCCACTAAGCTAATAAGAACTGTGGGAGCAACAAAACCCAAAATGTGTAATTGTCATTGTACAAAAGAGAGGAAAAGAAAGTGCTCTAAAGGATATAACTGCATGTATATTTAAGTGTATAAGATAGATAATGATATTACTGAGTTTTGTTGGATCATTGAACAGAACTGTTTGCAGTCTCACTGTTGGAATGTCCACTTATAAGCTTTAATTTTGTAACTTGAACAATTATTTCTAAGATGACAATATGTAATCCATTAACTAGTGATTTCCTACTGTTCATTTTTTTTCTGTAAATCTGTATAACTTGTACCCTTTCTCTGCTTTTTTTCTTTTTCTCCTTAAATAAGATTAAAAAAAATATTTAGACTAAATTTTCCAGAAATCTGACTATATTTAACAAATCATAACAAGACTTAAGCCAAGGAGAAGAGGAGAATGGTATTACTAAGAAAACAGTCATGAATCACAATAAAATATGAGCTTGAAGTTGTTAATACTGGGATATTATATCAATAAGAAGAAATTACAATTTAAGTTATAGATAACCTATTCCTGTTTAAACATTTTCTTTTTAAAATACAGTTAAGCAGTTTCACACTGATGCTATATTTAAATTTTTATTGTCTTCTGGAAAGAAATTTCTGGAAGAATTTGAGACTAATGATGAGTGGGCCTGTGATGGTTGACTTAGTAATCTGTAATTCTAAGGTTTCAGATGTAAATGAGAACATCAGATTCAGGAAGCAGTAAATACTATACTTGACAAAAATAGAGCAGCAGACAAACTAAGAGCAAAGCAACACCTGACACACACAGATCTTGGCAAATTAGGAAGAACTAACTCTGTAAACAGAACTGTAAAATTCAAACGGAATATCCTAAACCTAACTTGGTAAATGACAAGAAAAGAAGGATCAGTAAAGGAAAATTGTAGGTTCTAGATATTAAAGTCTTAAGTCAATATCCAGAATAATCTGATAAGGCAAGCACTCCAATTTAAATGTGTAACTACATGCATGAGTCAAGAGAATCGCAAGAGTCAAGGCATTTATATTCTTTTTTTTTTATTCTTGACTATAATCTAAAATCTATTTTAACCAATTGTAAGCCACATTCAGTATCATGGTAAAATGTGTATGTACTAATGTCATCCACATCATAGATTTTTTTTCAGGAATTTCAAACACTCCCTACATTCCATCCAAAAAAGGAAAATATTTCTATTATGGTTGTTTATTTTCTATCTGTCCTGTGGTATCAATTGGCTTTCTCTACCTTGCTGTGTTTACTGAGAGCTTCTCTCTCTCTCTCTCTCTCTCTCTCTCTCTCTCTCTCTCTCTTTTTTCCCATTGTATTTTGACAACATCTGGCCCTTGCCTAAGATTGGGCTATAGCAAAGGAGAAAGCCTGGATTATTTGGTGCTCCTGGTTCTTTCTTTGATAATTTATGTATCTACTATAGACACCAGTTCTGGCCAGGCATCCTATCTTATAAAAGCTGTAATATGTGATCCAACAGTAAAGTTTTTGTTTAAATAAAAACATTCCTATAAAGGATGTATTTCCATGAATCCACTTCATAATACTCCCCATTCACTTCCTGTTTACCAGTCCCATCACTCCTGCTGTTTCTAAAGCAGTTCTGAAAGTCGTTCTTTGTAAGCATTTTTAGTTGCACTGTCATAGATGTCTCAATGCCCTGTATCAATGCAAAAGTTTTATCTTTTACATCTCTTTTACTTTAGGGAAGAGCCAGGAGTCACGTGTTGTCCAATCTGATGAAAAGGTAGATGTGGAAACATCACAATATTATTTGACATTATGCATTTACATTATGCATTGAATAACACTGGACAGCAGCATTCACTATATTTTTTAATCACAACTTGTAAAGACATTCACAAAAGAGGACTTTCAGAACTGCTTCAGAAAGTGGCCAGAAAATAGAATAAGTGTGTTTGAACAGAAAGGGTTTATTTTGAGGAATATAAACAACAATGTCTCTATTTCAAATAAATTTTATATTAAAACATTCACCATATTTTTATCATTCCTTGTACCATCTTTGGTTTGTGAACATTACTTCTTTCCTTTTAAACTCATAGCAATTCTCCTGCTTCAGCCCCTCAAGTGCTGAGATTACAGGCATATGCCACCACGTGCTGCTGATAATAATATTTTAAGTGAGCTTTTTAATTAGTTAACATGATTGTGACACATCTTTTCCCTGGGGTACTGACTGGTACAAATTTATCTTATAAAGTCTGAAAATAAATTAAGAATCTCATAAAATATGTAAGAGCATGCATTTGTTAAGAAATGAAGCTACTTAATTTTGATTTTATAGTGTTATTAAATATTTCCACTCATAAGACCAGTGAAAAAAGTTTTATAACAATATAGATTGGATTTTAAAATGGCAATGCTAGAAAATTTACTGATGAGCATGTTAAGTAAAAACCCAAGATGGTGGAAATTGCAACATCAGATTTAGTGATTTAAAGGAAAGAAATAATTTCAGTATAATCTCAACCACCACCCACCTCTCTTCCTCTTTCCAAAAGACATTTTGAAGGATTTGGGAAGGAAAAGGGATAACCAAAAATGAGATGAGCAATAGTCCTTAATAAAGAGCAATCGTTCTACTTAGACATTTTTCTCTGAGACAAGCACAGTGGCTCCAGATGGACTGTTGAATTTGTATGCATGAATATGGAATTCAATTTCTGACATTCCTCTGTGTAACCAAAAATGGAGAGTAATTTCTGAAGAAAGGGAGTGATTAGGAAATGCCCAGGGAAGAAGTAAACAGGTCAATTTTCTTTGATTTTAAGGTTTATGAGAGAGACAGTATTAAGACTATGAATAAATAAAAGCACAGATAGAATCACAGAGGTAAAGTCTATGATATATGTAGCAAACAGATACTGTAGCCAAATGTGTTTTGAAAAGACACAGGTGTCTAGAAAGAGGACTATAATCAGACAGTCTTGGAGACAACTATGAAGTGGCTCTGAACAGGATTTAAAATTAACTAATTGGCTATCTGTTTACCTTTGAGTCTGTGCTAGGCCTAGGCCCCTTGCCTGGTGATGGGAACTGATTCACAGTAAGTGAACCTCTGTGAATCACTGATCCTGGTTGAGGCCTACAGTGGCCTAAGAGGCCAGAGATACCTCAAAGGACAAGATAAAGAAACAACTGAAGGCATCTGGTTCAAACTTCAATTAAAAAGATAGAGACTGAGGCTGCAGGAATTACTCCTAACAGTCTCCCTCCTACCATGTCTTCCTAAGGCATTTCTCCTAAATTGACATAGTATTTACTTGAAGACATCCTTGAAGTGACTCCCAAGGTCCTATTCATTGCCTGCTCCTTGCCCTTTGTTTGGACCTAATAAAAATGGGTGGTCCAGAGAAGTCTTTGTCTTAGCCCTCAGAGTTTTGCATTCAGGTAAAGAGTTTTGACATTCCTGGAGCCCTAAAATCATACAGCTTGTCTCATTTTATTTAAGCCTTCGCCATCCACTCATTTGGGAGATTGAGAATCTAGGTCAGGACCCAATAAGACAAGAGGAATGGAATAAGGGTATCAAGGAAGGAGGTGTAAAGAAAGGCAATTGGAGTAGAGAGAAAATCAAACTTAAACTCAGTATTTTATAAATTAAAAGGACAGTAATAAATATATATTTCTATGTTGCAAAACATACTGACTGCAAGAACAAAATCCTTAACCTGACATTTTTAAAGAAAATATTTAAGATCTTGCAAAAAAAGAGGGGTTGATAGTTGTTTTAGTTACTTTTCACTCTCATTCCTGAGACAAAATATCTGATGTTCAACATGACAGAAGGAAAGGTTTATTTCTTACAAGTTTGCAGAGTTCAGTTCATATGCTGTTGGCTCCAAGGCAGTGTGGCATGTTGGGGCAGCCATTCTGGTTGCTGCAAACAGGAAGACACTAATGGGCGAGAGAGAGAGAGAGAGAGAGAGAGAGAGAGAGAGAGAGAGAGATCTTCTTCCTGCCAATACAGTGTATACTGGCTCCACCCCTAGACAGGTGTAGCACTCACACCACCAATGCAAGTGCCGTACAATGAAACAATCACAAATGCTAGATTTGATCAAGTCCACAATTGCGTGAGGCTTGGGGTCCACTGACATAAGCCATGACAATAGTGTACCTTAAAATACATAAAATGTGTGTTGAGAATCTCCACTCAAGTCTCATTTTATGGAGAGACAATATATAATAGTGTAATAGATGTTACTTATAACAAATTTGTGCTAGATGAAAAAGTGCTGGTTAAAGAATATTTGTAATGTTAACCTATTGTTGATATTCAGTAGTGGTAATCCAAGTATATGCATTTAGATGTCAATCATTTCTCTGACTCACAAATGATAGCTAATTCATTATCAATACAGTAAGAAAATAAAAATTTCATTTGATTGAAACAACTAAACTACAATTGAAACAAACAAGCTAATAAAATTCTCATATAATATCTTGAATTAAGTTGTACTTCAAGTTTCTGTCTTCCATTCAACCAAGAATTTCCTTCTGCATGTGATCCATGACAAATTACATTCCAACATTTGTTTAAAATATTTAAAATCCAAGCAAGCAGTTCACTTATGAATTGTTGAAAGTTTTGGCAGATTTCAGTGGTACAAAATAATTCCTCTTAGGGTCGGGATGTAGCCTAATGGATAAGCATCTGCTGGGCAAGCACAAGGTACTGGGTTTGATTCCTCAAACCCTCAAATTTGAATCCAAGGGGCTGCATGCAACAAATGTCCATGGCAGCTTGATATTATATACAGAAACTACTCGCTGCCTTCTGTACATGGAATGACTTTAACTGATCCTGTTTTGTTACTTTTTAAAATTATTTAAAATAACCATCACTGTATTCATACACCAGAAAAAAATGTTTTTTAGTGTATTGCTAAACATTATCAAATAGGATTCAAGTACAAGTTTTACAAAAGTAAAAATTGAGGTCAATTATTTTTTTCTGAAAAGTGTGATCATGCTGTTGCATAACTTTAATGAAGCTTATAGTTTTTGGATGATTTTTTAAATTTTAAATTGTGGCCAAAATGAAACCTTCAGATCCTCTTCACAACTATAGCCAAGTTAGTCTTATTTATTTAAAGTCAAGTATTTGGTAAAAAAAGAAATGATTTAACAAGATTCCTTATTGCTATACAATATTTCCATTACTCACTACTTTATTTTTTGAGTGGTTTGTATAAGCGTTCTTCCACGCTTAAAAAAATAACATTTTAGGACAAGTATTATATGATACTATATTGCAAGAGGTAGTAGAACCAATACAAGTTCATTTTAAATTTTACAGGGTGATGATCACAATTTTCAGTTCTTTCATTACTGTTTTACCTGAGCTACCACCGTTTTGCTTCTACTATTGTTAGCCATAAATGACGGTAGATACAACCCTTTAAATCAAACTAAAGATTACTAAGAGTGATATGAAGAAGGGACAACCTCTCTACTGGGAATCAAGGACCTGGTCCCAAGGATAAGTTGCCTGAGATGAAGCTCCTTTCAAGATGTGCAGTTTTTGCATTTTTGAAAGTGGTCTTTAGCAGTTTCCTCATTGTAAATGTAAGACATAGAAATAACACAGCTAGAAGACAAAGCAACTTCAGAAATGGGTAATAGGTCAATCGGGATTCCTCTCACTGCATAGTTAAATGCACTTTTTATTCTTAACAATGAATTATTAAGATAATCACTGAATTATAAAGCACAGTACTAGACATCATCTAGCCCCTGTTTCATTTTTATTATTTAAGAAAGTTCTTTAAATCATTTTTATTTAGTCAAGAAGGATAGAGCTGAGAAGATATTGTGGGTTTTTGTTCTATTATTTAGTAAGGTGTATACGTGAAGGTTGTTCTGTGACAGCTTATTGTGTGTGCTGATGCTACCCAGGTTTCTTGCAAAGTCTTGCAGATTAAATGCTACATATTGTTCATGGATATCAGTCTTGCACCAGCCTGTGTGAAACCGAGGCAAACCAGAGCTTACAAGTATTAAATTATTGTATACAAAGATCACTTCTTCATTCTCCACAGTTCTTTAAGTATGTCTATCCGGGGCTGGAGATTTGGCTCAATAACCTAAGCACCTCCCCTGCAAGCATGCAATCATGAGTTTGATCCCTGATATTGGGGGGAAAAAGATACAAAAAAATATGTATATCTATCTATTTTAATTCTAGAAGTGGTATAAAAACTAAATAATGAGTTTCATAACAGTGGAATGCTAAAGAGCTTAATTCAGACAAATATTTATTTCAGTTGTAATGCCTTCTTAGTATTTGATAAGCACAATGGATAAATAGAAAACATAATTTTGGGATAAAATATAAAATAAGTATACAATATGGCATAGCATGCCTGGTGTCAAAAAAGAGATTTATGTGAAAACCTAAAATGCATATCTTTGAAGAATATCAGATGAATAATATTACTAATACGAGGGCAATCCAGAAGGATGATGAAATTTCAAGATCTCATACCAGTTAGGAAAAACTCTTTCCAAACTTAACATTTGATAGTGTTATTAGAGAAATAATAGTAAAATGGTAAGAGAGCTTAGAGTGACTCACCTAGGTGATATTACAGAAAAATCATTAAAGTGAGAATTATGGTACATATAAGAGGAAAGTAATTCAAGCCAAACAAAAAGCAAATAAAGATAGAATAAATGTAGAAGATTATAGGAGACTTTTATATTCCTGAGAAGGAGTTTTATGTTTGTTCTATACATGATGGCAAGTGATTGGAAACTTTCAAACTACAAATAATTGTGTTTTTAGGAAAATAAATATGTAGTATCACAAAATATAAGTATGATTTTTAATAACACCTTAAATATGACAAGCTCAGGGCTAGTAGCAATGACATTATTGGTCTATAGTCGACAAACTGAGATTATTTTAAATATTATCACACAATAAAAACATCACTATGCTTCACTAATAATGTACTAGTATATTAATATCATAAACAATATTTTTTAAACATCAGTGTTTGATAAAGACAAAATTCTAGATTCAAAAAGAGAATACTTTCAAATCATAGCAGTGAATGGTTAAATTCTTTATATGCAAGTCCTCATATAAATAGTGAGACATTTTTATTTTCTCATTCAAGTCAATGAATTAATTCAGAAGATAAGAGTAGTAGTTTTAAAATGAGTTAGAATAATTTTGAAAAGGGAAAAAAGTGAGACAAAGTGGATAAGAAAACAAATCAACATATGCTTTAACTGTGACTTTGTTTTTACAAGTAACCAATGCTTTACTTTTATCATTTTTATTTTAATTAAATTTATATTAACTGATATACCAGAAGTTAAAAGTTGTTGAAATTAATGAAGTTACAGATGATGTTTTAATGAATCAATAAAGTTAAACATATCTATTTTTTCAAGATAGACTTTTTAAGCCAAAACTTCCCAAATACTGTCCTGAGTTTAAAGGTACAGAACATTGTATCTCTAGTCAATTTGCTGTGCAATAGCACATTGCAACTCGTTTCTAACTATACCTCTGTATCATAGATTAACTTTTCTCCATTCCTCTTTCCTCCCTGACGTCCTCAGACTTTGGTAAGCACCATTCTGCTTTCAGCTTTTGTGAGTTCAATTTTAATAGACTTCACATAAAAGCGAAATCATGCAGTATTTGCCTTTCTCTGTCTGTTTTATCCTTTTTTTGCATAAAGATCTCCAGTTCTGTCCATATGGCTGCAAATGACAAGATTTCTTTCTTTTATGCCTCAGTTCTATGCCACTGTGTATTATGGTCATTGTTTTCTTTATTCAGTTGATAAACACTTAGGTTGCTTCCATTTCTTGATTATGGTAAACAGTGCTGCAGTGACCATAGGAGTGCTGATGTTTAATACTCTGCTCTCTCTTTAGGTGTGTGCTTGTAGTCGGGTTGCTTGATTCTGTGGTAATGTTAATGTACAATGATCTCCATACTGTTCTACTTTATGGTAACATTAACTTATATTCCCACAGCAATATATAAAAATTCCCTTTTGTCAACATCTTTTGATACTTTTCCTCTTAAATCATCTTGATAGGAGCCGTGCTTCCTGTGGCAAAGCCACACTTTCACAGGGATTCTTATGGTTTCAATTTCCATTTCCATGATGATTATTGCCCTTGAATAATTTTTTTTCTTGGAACTGCTAGGAATTTGTATATCTTTCTTCAAAAAATGTCTATTTGGGTCTTTTGCTCATTCTTGACTGAGGTTTTATACTGTAATTGAGTTTGTGGTATTTATTTCATAGTCAGTGTATTTTTAATGAGCTGCTTTAGAAAAATGTTGTTTCTTTGCCCATAATCCTCAAAATGGATTCTAAAAAGTACTCTCGTTTCAGTTTAAGAAAGAATAATTGGGGATGCCCAAGGCCATTATCACTTTATAGGCAGAGATTTGATGGTACATAGAGGGTGGATATGTAGGTAATAACCATCCACATACATTCTTTCACTCAGTGCACATGTAAGTGTTGTATTTATTATAATTGTGAGCTTAAATGAATATAAATATATTATGAGCTCTCTATATAATGCTACCATTTTAGTAAGAATTTTATTTAAAACCTCATATAACAATTTTAATTTACTTAAAGTTCAGTGGCAGAAACACACTGAAAAATGGAAAAAAGTACTTTCAATACAAAAAATGAATTTGGGAAATGATTAAACTGTAAACCAAAGTTAAACTGTACAGTATTTTAATCTTTCTGTAGTAGAGGAGCTAATTATCATTGGGCTAAAAACAACAATTAAGATATTTTGCATATTTTGCATACTTATTGATCTCTGTGTTTATTACCAGTGAAGGAATTAAATGGTTCACTAGGTACCGAACTCAGCATACCAACACTACAGAGAACAATCTTTGTTAATTGAAATGTGACGCATTAATTGCAAATGTTATACTCATTTTACTTTAGAATTATCTGAGAATTAGCGTTAGGCTACTTTAATTTCTTTGTACCTTTATAGGTAATTTAAATACATAACTGTATGGTTGTGTTAATATATGTGTGTTTTAAATGTTTACATATAACTAAATATTTATATACATACATGTATACATACAAATAGATCATGGAAGAATAAAAGAAGTAAAATTATAGAGCAAAAAGGTTAATTTGATCTCTTTTGCTGATTTTCTCCTGCCTTTGTCCTACATCTAAGGAAGTTTTACCCTACTGAGTGACTTTTACAAAATTTCCTAAGAACCACTCTGTTATCTATACCTGTAGAACTAGTGGAGATATCGCCTAAATTACACAATACAGATCACTAGAAATGTTTTAGACTCTTCCCAGGTGGCTTGAATCAGCCTATAAAATTGATGCTACTTGGGAGCATTGTCTGTGTCCAGATCTGGACCCATGGAACACTGTGTCCCTGTTTCAAAACGCTCTGCAAACCTCTCCTCCATGGTTGCAGAGGCAGATACTTCAAGGGACTCTGGGTTCATACCTACATGTTTTGCCAGGGAGTGGCTTGATGAATAGATCACAGTTGTTGTAGTCAGGGGTTGTACACAGAGAACAACTCAGGTCAGGACATGGAGTTTATAATATTTTTATAATGGTCACTGAAAGTTACCACAGGAGAATGCAGGAAATCTATCCGCAACACCAAAGACATAGATTATTTAAGTCAAGAGCCTAAACCCCACGGCAATGTCCCACATGAGTCCAGATAAAAACCCAGAGCTCAGGACAATGCCTCCACGAGTCCAACTGGAAGTCCAGGGCCCACAAGGACTCACGCCAGTCTCTTTTACGGATTCATGCCAGGAAGACCCAAGGGTCAGCAGTGGAAGCCAGAAAGTCCATGCCAGCAGGATGAAGGAGCTGTGCTAGTGGGATGAGGGTTCCACATTGGAGCTGAGAAGTCACACTCACACCAAAGAACGGGGCTGTCCTGAAAGGAACCACAGCTGTCCTCAGCGACACGGAGGCCCCGAGCTCCTCCGACGACAAGCACAGTCGGGAACGTGCCAGGAAGCAGCGTGAGGAGTTCACCCTGGAGACCAGGCAGCACATGTCTTCCCCTCCGGAGCCAGGAAGCAATGCTAGATGTGAAGACCAAAGCTTCTCCAGGAGAACCAACAGCTCAGACAGTAACTTGTAGGAGAATTAACAATGCCTCCATAACGCCTCAATCCCCCTCAATCCCTCTCAAACCTCTCTTCATCTCCACCTATTTATCCTGGCAACCCTCCTCAGGTGGAGCATCTTCTCTCAATGCATACTGATGTAATCCAGCTGGCGTTAAGTTGACCACTAGTTATCAAACCATAACAACAGTCTTCATGGTCATGACCACAGTCATGGTCAGCATGGTATTACTTTCCTGGTATTAGAAAACTTCAGAATGGTGACAAGATGCTGACCACAGTTAAACCTCTGATAGAAGCTGGATAAATATTTAATCCAACTATGTGTCATGGAGCCACAGTTAAAACTACTTCCCCTCCAATGTATTCTGCCTGGGGCAAAAGTTGAGTTTATTCAGTGGTTAATTCTGTTTGGCAGAGTAGTAATTTCAGAAAGCTCTTCTTTAGAAGAGATAGAAATGTGATAAGAAGACAATTCTCTAGCACTTAGGATCCTTAGTAATAAGTGTATTGACTGGGAGCACAGAGGAAGGACAGAGACACACTTTTGGAAAGGAGTCATGTTTTGTAAACATCAGGGAAATTAAATAGAAGTATCAACTTAGTTTCTTGTTTTAGTTTGATATACATGGAGGTATATGGGTTACAAAGTGATGGCTTAAGAAAAGGGTAAAGGAAAATTCCAAGATATGAAAGAATAATACTTCATCATTAGGTGAAGTTTGCTTAATAAATAATACATGATAGGAGTAAGACAAGAAACTAGAAGAAACTGTTACACTGAAATTAACACTAAAAGGGAAGGATAGCTAGCTCCTGTGTTCCCAATTATTTTCCTATTAAGTCTGTCAACATGTTAGGGTTTAGAGAGTATTTATTTCCCCTTACATAGGTGTTAGAGACACACTTAAAATAGCTGCAAAATATCCACTTTTATTGCAACAAAATCTGATACTATGAGAAAGAGCATTTGACATATTACATAAAAACCACTAACATTTTGGCAGAAGGAATATATGATCAAAACAAATTTTCTTTCTGTAGAATTTCCTGATTGTTAAAAATCAACCATCTTATTTTATAGAGGAGGACTGTTTTCCCACCAACTCCATGCCCTTTGAAAAGTCTCAGCTCATTTTTCCAATCAGCCCCTTATTATCGGCCCAGCACCACAGGAGCAGGAGGGGAATTTCTATGTAACTGGATTTCTTATATCTGCAACTATAGTGCTTGCAGATTGAACAACTCTTGCTGAGCCTAATCCGCCAGCACTTGAAGAAGCACTTATCAAATTGATGTTGTAAATACACAGAGAGATAACATTGACTTCAATGACCTGATTCATTTTCCAATAAGAAGCTTAAGAAAATACCCCTGCTATTCTGGTTTCTAACCTGATAGCTAGCTGATATAATAGGGTTACTGTCTTGTTTAGGTTACCCTTCTGGGATGAATTCAAGTTGCTGAGAATTAAAGAAGCTGAAATCTATCTCCTCTAATTCTATTTCTCCAGAGAAGAAAGTGAAGGATGTGTTTTTTAACAAACAACAAAATAAAAGAAGTTGATCATTGATATCAGTACATACTATGTGATGTCTCAGAACTTAGTGTAAAGTGATACAGTTTAGCAGGAGGGAAAATTTGGGGGAAAAAAAGCACAATGTCCTACAATGTATAAATGTGTATGCTAATGTATCATGCATCTCTTGTCATTTATACTAAGGTTACCTAACCAGAAGAGAATTTATGGTGTATTAGGGTCCATAAACACACATTTGCACACATATACAAACAACCAAAAATAATTCCCCAAATTTGTGTAAATATGTGTACATTAACATTTATCTTTAAAATAAATATAGTCTAAGGTATTCTTATTTGGACTAGAGAATAGAGTTGTCACATTTTGGAATAAGATGACTGTACATTAATACACATTGTACACCTCATGATAATAATTGTGATTCCTGAAATGAGACAAAATCTCATTGTAGATTTCCTTTACATTTTCCTGATGATTAAGGTTGCTGCATATTATTTCATATCCTTCCAATGAACATTTGTATATCTTTATTCAAAAATGTTTATTTGTGAAATATTTGTTTAGGTCTACTATCTATTTTCAAAATCAAACTATTATTTTGTTACTGAATTTCGCAATGCTTTGTATGTACTCTGGATGGTTAGGCTCTGACAAATATCTAGTTTGCATATATTTTCTCTTATTCTATTTATAGATTGTCTCTTATTTGTTTTAATTATGTTGCTGTACATAAGTTATTTTTAACTTGATATAATTCCATTTATCTAGCTTTGTACATTCACTGCGCATTTAGGTTCTTTTCAAGAAATTTCCTGTCCATCCCAATGTCCTTAAGCATTTCTCTTACTTTTTCCTCTAGTAGTTTTATGGGATTTGACTTTATCTTTAAATATTTTTTTCCATTTTGAATAGGCTTTTATAACAGGCAAGGGACAGGGGCCTACCTTCATTATTCTGCTTATGGATATCTAATCTTCCCAGCACTATTTATGAAATTGTCTGTTCTCCATCGTGTGTTCCTAGCACGTTTGCCAAAAACTAATTGGTTGTGGATACACAAGTTTATTACTAGGCTTGCTAGTTACTGTATCCCACTGATGTGTGTGTCTCATAATTACCTTTAGCTCCTTAAGTGTATGATGGAACCCAGTGTGAGGGTAGCCCAAGAATCACTGTGATGAGGCAGTTTTTATTATAGGTTCAATATTTTTGTTATTCATTTACATTTTTTTATTCCTTCATGATTCAATTGGTGAGATGTACACATTCAGGATTTATTAACTTTTTGTAGGTTGTTAACTTTGTTGGCACATTAATTACTCCTAATAATTGTATGTATGCATTTACTTACTTATTTATTTATTTTGATACCAAGAATCGAACTCACAACCTCACACTTGTCAGGCAGGTGTCTGTGCTGCTGAATTATACCTCCAGTCCCTCTTCTAATAAGTTTTAATCACATTTTACATTTCTGTTTCAGTTGTAATAGTCCCCTATTCTACCCCGATTCCCCTCTTTTCTTAGCTAACCTTATCTAGCCAAGGGTTTGGCTATTGTTAAGTGTCTGTTTGAAGAACCAGCTCATTGTGTTATTAATATTTTATGTTAGTGAATCATTCTTTGATTGTTTTTCTTCCCTTTTACTGTTTTTATTTTTGTCTTATTCCCACTATGCATTTAGTGATAGTTCTTTATTTGACTCCTTTCTACTTCTTTTAGTTTTTGTGCTGTTGCCTCGCTGTGCAGTTTAGACTCAAACTCTTCATGATACTCTTGCCTCAACTACCTGTGCACTGTTATTCCAGGTGTGCACCAGCATGCTCAGTGTCTTTCTGCTTTTTTATTTGAACATTAATTGGTATAAACTCCCCTCTTAGAACTGTTTTTAAATATCTTGTAGATTTTGATAAGATGTGCCTTGATTTTTATGTCTTTCAAATTTTTAACACTGTTTTTGTTCTTTCTATTTTCACATTGTTAGTTTAGGTTTGCAATAAAAGCTGGTGTTCATTCTGGGGAACTGGTCTTTGCACCTAACATACCTTCATCAGTTTCAGATCCTTCATCCATCTCGCCTTACTTCAACTCTTGCTCTAAACTCCTTCCACATAACCAAAAGCCTGCCTTCTTGTTTCCTGTCAAGTCTCCTCTATCTTGTTCATTGATTGATTGATTGATTGATTGATATTTTAAGTAGTACCTATAAAAGAAACCATGAGATATTTAACTTTCTGTGTTTGGTTTATTTTGCTTAATATTTGGTCTTAAATTTTATCCATTATCCTACAAATGATGTGCTTTCACTCCTCTGTAAGGATGAACAGTATTCCACTTTGTAAATATGCCACATTTACTTTACCCATTCAGCTACTGACAGACAGCTATGCTATTTCTAGGACTTAGCTACTGTGGATGTACTGCTATGGACGCGTGTGCAGCAATCTCTGGAGGATGGTTACCTTTCATTCCAGAATATATACATGAGAGATATTTCTTGGTTAAATGACATTTCTATTTCTAATTTTTCTAGTATTCTCCATACTGATTCCCATAGTAGTTATACTGCTTAACGTTTCCACCTGAAATACAGAGGGGTTCCTTTCCCCTGTATTCTCACCCCAGACATGTTAAATTTTGAGTTCATTTTAATGATCTGTAGCATCTGTTTTTAAATATTTTATTTTAGACTTTTGTATATGTGTCCATGAAGGATGTGAACCAGTAATCCTGTTGTTCTTTAGTTCTTCTCTGGTTATAGTATTGGAGTCATGCTGGTTTCTTGAAATATGTCTGTAAGCATTCATTTCTCTTTAAATGCATAGAAAATTTTGAGGAGTATTGGTGTTAAATCTTCTCTAAAGCTGTGGTAAAATTCATTAGTAAAACCACGTGGTCCTCGGTGTTCTTATTTTTCAGAGTTTTCGTTGCTGCATCCATTTGATTACCTTGTATTGATCTGCTTAAGATTTTTAAATCTTCTTAGTTCAATTTTGGTCAATCATATATCTAGGAATGGATATGTTTCTTCAGACCTTCTGATTTATTAGAATATAAATCTTCAAAATAATATCTAATAGTCCTCCAGAGTTTAGTGGGTTATAATATTTTGTTGAACTTTCACTTTTTAATTTTTTAATATTTTTGATGTTAATACTTTTTGCAAATTTAGTTAAAATTTATCAATAATATTCATGCTTTCAAAGAAATTATTTTTTATTGCTTAATCCTCAATTGCATTAATTTTTCCTCTAAATTTTATAATTTATTTTTTTCTACCAGCTTTGAGTTTGTGCTAACTTTCTTTTTTAAGGATCTTGAGATGCATCATTGGGTTATTTGAGATTATATTTTAATGTAATCACTAACAGCTATAAACTTCCCCTTTAGAAATGCTTTTATTGTGTTTCACATATTCTGAAGTGTTGTATTTCCCTTGTTATTCATTTGATTATAAGAAATGTTATATTTTTCCTTGATTTCTTCTGTAACCTATTGATCTTTCAATAGTGTATTGTTTCCATGTGTTTGTATAGTTTTTATAATTTTTGTTGTTGATTCTAATTTCAATCACTATAACTTTAATGAGATGGATCAGTTCTTTTAATTATTTTGTATTTTTGAGGGATGCCTTATGACCTAAAAATATGATGTGTTTTGGAGAAAATTCTATCTCTGAAATGAATAAATCACTTTTGATTTACCAAAAGAGAAATTATTTCTTTGCTTATCTGTTGGTGGTTCTAGAGTAAGTTGTTTAATGTATTTGTATAATTTCCTAGACTTACTCTTGATTTCTACTTTCTTTGCATTCTATTTAAAAAAAATGTTGCAATCTATTTGTAGTCTATGAAATGGAGTCCTAGATTATGTTTCATGAACTAATAACAAGAATGTGCATGCATCCATTTTTGTATGGAATGCTCTGTAAATGTCTGTTATGCCCCTTAGGACTACTGGCATGCAATTTAACATTGCTATTTGTTGATTTTCAGTCTGAATGATTTGCCCACTGCTAAAAGTGGGATGAATGTAATCCTATTATTGTGTTAGAATCTTTCTCTTCTGTTCAGTTTATTAATATTACAAATTTAAGTATTTTGAAATTGAGTATATATGTTAAAATTTTTATTTTCTCTTGTTCAGTTGACATCTTTGTTACTATATGATGACACTTTTGTCTCTTTTTACTGATTTTGATTTAAAATCTGTTTTAGCTGATACATGCCTGGGTACTCCTGCTTTCTTTTGGATTGCCATTACATGGAACGTCATATTTCAACTCTTATTTTCAATTTATAGTATTCTTTGGTATAAATCAGTTTCTTGTAAACCACATATAGCTGGCTCTCAGCACTTTTACCCATTAAATTTTATTATATTTCTAATTGGAGAATTTAATGTATTTATATTAAGGTAATTGTTTATATTTAAGATTTTTCTGTAGCTACTTTGGGACTCCTTTGTTTAGTTGTTGTTACTTTTTTTCTTTTTCTTGACATTCTTTTGTGATCTTCCTATGTGGTTAGGTGATTTACTCCAGCAGTGTATTTTGATTATCTTTAATTTTTACCTTGTTCTTTATAGATATTTATTCCATAGTTACTATGATGTGATTAAGCTTACAAAACATAATTTAATTATAACAAGTGTTATTACCTCAGAATAACAATATGATCTCAAATTTAAAGAAATAACAAAAATGATGAAATATACTAAAAAGAATATGCAGTTTGCATTTTATTCTTTTCCACCTTTTGAATTTTTGATCATATTCCATTTTGAAACAATTGTGTTTCACTTAAAATTTATTTATATAGGTATTTTAAATTATTTTGTTTACTTGTTATACTAAAAATATGGATTCCCATGTCCTGTTTCAATCTGAAACCTTTCGAATGAAAAGTTCGTGTGAGATATTTTATCGCTGACAATAACTGAAACAAGGTTTTATTTCAATTCTGTGATTCATATCAACTTTGAATATAAAAGGTTAGTCAATACGTGATTTTTCTTTTCATGAAGGCAGCAGTTATTCAGTAGTTTTTCGTGTTGCTGCTATTTCCATCAGAAGAAAGAAGGCTGACAAATGCTAGACAAAGGAGGAAAAACAGCATAAACTAACAAGCATTTCACTCTCTTGGCTCCCTGAAAATAAGTCTATTAATAAATCCAAGCAAATTTGTTTGTTCTCAGACTTTAATCATTTATCTGAAGCTGATTGAAGGATTACCCTTTGGTCTTAATTAACACATAGTGCTTAAATCATCCTAAATACAGATCAAGTAAGGAGACATGTACACTTAAAATTTAATATTAAAAACAAGAATATTAAATAACTACAAAATTTAAGCATGCAGGGAAATATTTCCCTAAGATTGCCTCTCTGTGAGCCTAGGACCACATAGCGATTTTTATAAGTGAAATTTGATGGGAAGGAGATCAGAAGATGTTCTTGTTAAGGATATATGATCCCAAGGAATTCCCAAATAAATTAACCTATCTCCCTTGAAGGAGTGAAGAGCAGAAATAATGGAATTTTTAAATATGACGTTCATTTTGGTCAGAGGTCTGTACTTCAGTACAAGGATGGATTTGTACATTCAGTATATGAATGAATGATAAATTTCTTAATATATAATAAATTATTAGGTTAATAATAAATGATTAGTATTTTACAACCTTCTGTAAAGTATGTCTGAAAAGTGTATTATGAAAATATAAAATGAATCTGAAAGAAGTTATAAGAATGATTGCTTGCAATGCAATAGAAGAGTAGAAAACTATAATTACAGTAGCATGGAAAACAAAAGACAAATTTAATTTGCATTTGGAAATAGGTTTACCACATTTGGTAACTGAGAAGATGTGTTCAGTGAAAGGAAATTAATAAATTAACTGCAAACCTTAGTGCAACAATTAATGAAATAATAATTTTACTGTCCATAAATACTCAGAATAAGAAAAAAAGTAATTTTGAAGAAAGGGAAGTCTACACATACACACATACAGAATGGCAAGAGGACATACGTATTTTGTCTTTTTTTCCTTGTGTATATGTATTTTTTGTATTCAGAGCTCTAGGAAATTACTGATGTTAATAGAGATAGAATCATTCAACTATCAATTTCAAATGAGTTCTTTACAATAAGAATGGTAGCACACAATAGATGAGGTCTAAAATTCCATCCTCTGTCTCAATGAAAGATTCTTAATATTGAAGAAAGACGAGGTTAATAAGGCTTTTTTTAAAGCTGCTCCTGAAGACTCCTTAAAAACAGTATAAAATCAATGTCCTTATGTTAGACATCTGATTTTTCTGAATCTAATAATATGAAATTGATCATCCTCAGACTAAACTAATAAGACAAAAGTGTGATTTTCTCTGAATTCTTAAAGTCTGACTAACAAGTTTGGTTATTTATTTCCGTACATATGTCAAATAGCTACCTAACAAATAAGTATATTGGCTATTTATAAACATTATTTTTGATATACCTGTATTGAATCACCATTGAATTTTGGCATTTAAAATTTTGAATATTAAAAATGTTAGCATATATGATAAGTCCATGCTAAATTATGTGTGTGTGATTCTTTCACATTACTTTGATTCTAATTCTAGATTTCCAGAGATTCTCAGATAATTTGGAAAGCTAGGAGAACATTAGCTGAATATTAAGTAAAATTTGAATCCTAGCAGTTACTGTCATTTACTCTCATTTTGTTTATCAGATGCCAAATAATTTGCTCAGCACATATTATGTATTTTAATTCTCAAACAGAATAATTTTCTGTTGAGTGAATACGTTTCAGAATGACTGTTTATTCCCCAGGCAACTGGTATCACCACTGTGGAAAAACCCAAGTCAGCTCCAAATTTGGCTTTGGTCTCAAACAGGAGGTCAATTTTGTAAATAGCTAATGTAAACTTACTGAAACCAAATGTAATATGACATTTATGAGTTTTCTTCAAATACAAGTCCTAGTATAAAGTTGGGAAGTAGAAACAAAAAAATTTTTAAAAAAACTTCACATATGAGAATTTGAAATCCACTTTTATCTCATTTTTGTATGTATGATATATTTACATTTATGGGTATTCTATGAATATGAATGTATACATTTAATACATAGAATTATATATATAAATCACATACACTTTTTCATATGGCTATTTTGTCCTTTGTTAATACATGAGTAATTTCATGGTGTGGCTGAGAAATAATAAGTAAATATAATATTGAATATAATAAGTAAAAGTATAAATAATTTATTAAGATGTTATTTCAGTAATGTAAAATGGCCTCATTGGGTGTCCTATTCCTTTCTACAAATTAGGTCGACATAATTCTGTTTTAGTTTTTAAACACCTCTATTAATGTGCAGAAGTTTTATCTGGAGACATAGAATTCACACTTACAAGAATTGAAAATCAAAACAAGCAGAAATATGAAGAGATAATTAACAATATAGGGTATATTATTAATATTTAAAGAAATGCTTTCCAACCTAATTGAATAAGCATAGAAATAGGTTAAGAAATGATAAAACTTATTTCTTTGTTTATCTACATGTTACTCTTTGGAATCAAGAAGCACAGCATGAAAGAGAAATGGTGCTATAGTATATTTTGAATGAGAAAGAGAAACTAACCCACTTCCTCACCACAAGTCTTCCGTATGTCAAATTGATTCTCTGATCTAAAAACGATATTTGACTCAATGAAACATGTCTTCCTCATAAGTGACTTGTAAAACCCCTTCTATTTTTAATTCATTGAGCGATGTTTGACAGAGTAATTTATGTCCCAGTGTTTAATTTCTCCACATAGTAAGATGTCTGACTGCATTAGTTTACATTTTTTAATCCAGAGCATTCTAGCTAAAATGTGACAAAAAGAAAGCATAACAAGAAAAGGAAAAAGTGACAAGAGAAAACAACCTCTGTCTTTAAGAATAGTGACTGCTTTTATGTACTTTTCATATATGTTCACTATTACATTATCTATATTCTTGACAAGATCTAGGATTTCAAAGTTGTATAAGAGTTTAAGAAGTCATGAAAAAGATCAGTGCAATAACATGTTGTATGTTATATTAGTATTTTCCAGGTAACAAAAGGCAACAGACAAGGGATATTTAGAAAAAGCCAGTGGTTAGAGTGCCTGGATCTGAGGAACTGCGATGCTGACCGATCAGTTAAGAGACTTTGAAAGGCATAGGTGCTCTTGCACTTGGCTGCAGGTTGTGGAGAGAACACATCTCACTGGTGGAGATCACAGCTCCAGCACTCTTGTTCTTTTAGAATTAATCTGAAGATTTAGTAGTTAGTGAAATAAGTCAAGCAAAGAAAGTGAAATACTGCATGACATACATATGGTTACTAAAGAATAGTTGAGCTCATAGTAGCATGATGGTCACTATGGGGTATTTTGTTCAAACAATACAAAATATATGGAATTCATAACATATCAAGGCTATTGTGGTTACTACTTGTGTATTATAAACTAGAAAGTTGCTGACAAGAAATGCTGTATAGCTATAACACAGATAAAATATGTGAGGATGGCTATGATATTTAGTTTCATCATTTTACAATCTGCCAATCACATATTTTATGCTATAGATGCACTTTTATCATTTATATCTTATTATACGAGAGGAAGGTGCATTCTAAGCACACAGAAGAGCTAAAATAGCTATTCTTGATTTCCATCTAAATATAGTTTTAGAAAACCTAATTTTCATATGCTTTAAGGAGATATGTATTATTCTGACTTTTAATACTATTTTTAAAGCAGAAAAAGCCATGCTTTAGAACACTGAAAAATTTGGACATTTTCTTTGGGAAAAATGACAGTTGTTTTCTCTAAAAATAAATAGGTGGCAATTCTAAGGTTAAAGTACTTCTGCATATCTCTAAGTGACTTGTTTTAAAATAGCCTAGTTTCAAACAAAATTTGCAGTTAACCCATAATTTCTCTCTGAAGACGTGTGAAACACTTAGGTCTCCTCACTACTAGCACATTACTGTGAGACATTTTCAAGCTTACTGAACTCATATTTATACATTATGATCTTTATATGTTACATAACAGACTTCCCTGTGGAATACAGTTTTCCTGTTTCTGGGTCATTTCCTTATAACATGTTCCATTTACTTGTCACGCTTCTTGGGTGTCTACAGGTTGTGCGTCTCAAACTTGCCAGTTTCCATAACACTGAGCATGTTGAGGAATACTGGCCAGACATTTCAAAGGATGTTGTTGTGGAACTTGTCTGATATTTTCTGATGGATGTTTAGAGTTTATGAGACTTTGGAAAGAATACCAAAGAAGAAAAGTCCCACACTCAATAGACCATTTGAAAGCTACCAATCAGGTTTATTACTCTTGGTGTTGATATTGGCTACATGGAGGAAGCAGTGACTCTAAGTTTTCACTCGTGTAAAATTTCTGTTTCCCTTTCCCTGATGTAATCTTTCAATGGAAGCTTCCATGGCAGCCCATGTTTTCAGAGCGATTCCTTTGTCCTGCTCCTGTGAGAGAACAATACCTGCATAATCATCTGAATTCCTGCACACAAGTTTATTCCCCACTCTCCCTTTTTTGGATATCAGTGAAACTTCAATTCAGTAACTCATAGACAGTTACTCTATATTAAGGGCTCAATACAATACAATGTTATTTGTCTTTTTTGCTAAATGTGTTCAGCATTTGATCTTTGTAGGCTTTCTCTGTTTGTTCCTGTGTCCTTTTGATGTCCTCTCTTTTCATATTATCAGCACTTTACTTTCAATTATACAAAATGCTCCACGTTCATATTTTATATATCCTCCTCAAGCTTTAGAGTCAGTCCTTCCCAAGGACAGAGATCAAGTTTCAAACCCTCCAATTTATACAGTGATTTGTAACATTTCTGAAATGAATTAATTTGTATTTTGAAAGTCTGAAAAGTCTCCAAGCCAACATCAAAGACTGCTTCTGCTCCAATTTAAAAAATGTTCTGTGAACTTGTATGCATTTATTTTACTTTCTGCTTATTTCATTCTTAGCAATATCATTTTCTCATCTTCAATTATTTTTACCTTTATTCAAGGTGTCTCCTTTTTCTACTTAATAAAAAATGTGCAGAGAGCACTTTAAAGTCTTTGTGTAGATAGCCTTACTAGCTCTACTGTGCTCAAGTTTTCTGTCAAAGATGTTGGCACAGAGCTGCATTTTAATACTCCAGCAATGCAAATGGCTCGGTTTAAGGCATATTACATTTGCTTTTCAAATAGATGTCCTCTTTTCAAACACAGTCCAGCTAAAGTGTATTTGAAATACAAAAATTGTAGACAATATTCGTTCTACTGGCTTAATGGTAACACAATTACATAAGGAGTATATAGAAAGCCATATAATTTTTTCCCAAAACATGAAAAATGTTTCAGCAGTGCATTATAGTTTTCTACAAAGTTTTACAATACCAACGTTTCCAATAGCATACCAAGACTTTATTCGAGTAAATCAATCTCATTTATACTTTATAATAGAAGACAACTTGTTTTAAATATAATACTTTATAATAGAAGACAACAACAACACAGGTTGTTAAAAACCTGAAGACCACTTTAAAGTCATAGTTTGTATGTACTATCAAACCTCCTTTATGCCAACCATTCATATTTTATCCAAGTGTTTGTAAGAGCTCTGCACTACCAGAGGTGAATGTGCTCTGTGCTAGCACTAAAACATTTAGACAAGAAAAATTAAGAGCTCTGGACTTTTTAATAGGAATTCAGCAGGATTTTTTTAAAAGAGAAAAAACAATAAACATGATGTAAAATTTCAAAACAAGATCGTAGGAAAATAACAATGGTTAATACATTTTATATTGTTATCTTCAAAGTAATTGCTCATGTCACAAGATTCAGGCATGAAAAATTAATCAATAATATCAGCACGTATTTTTCTTTTCAATGAATTCATAGAAAGTAATACTATAACTATAACTATCTTAATGCATTTATATTTTTTTCTTTAACCCCCTTTCTTTCTTTTCTCCTTTCCCCCATGCCAGTTTCTCTTTCCTTTTGAATGGTTTCTTCCCATTTAATAGTATCTTTGGAACATTTTGGATCTTATTTATTGTGTCAGCTTCTCACACTAGTTAGACAATGTGTTTATGCATACAAGTCTGATTTATTTCTCTTGTAAGTATGGTCTCAAGTTATATCCATTTACTTATAAAACTCTCCAGTTTAACCTTCTTTAGAAGTGAGTAGTATTCTATGGCATAAAAATTCCACATTTTTAAAATCCATTCCTCCGTTCCTGGGCAATTGTGTTGCCTACAAGATTTAACTATTACAAATTGTGCTGCTATAAACATTTAAGCATATATGTCTGTGTTTTGATGCTTTTTAATTTTTCGGGGGGAAATATTCAAAAGAAAAATAACTACAGTAAATTGGACCTTTAATTTTAGTTTTCTGAAGAATTTTCACGGATTTTCACAGTGAAAGCACCATTATTGAAGCAAATTTGGTAGTCTTCTCTTTCAGATTAACATTAATGAAAGAGAAAAAAATATAATCCTGTCATTCATTTCAGAAATTAGAGCCTAGTGTTCATATAATCTAAATAAAGGTAGTATGACAGTGTCTTCCAATTTTGTGAATGTTATCACAAATGTAGTATTTTTACCCACATTTCTCTAAAGTTCGGGAAAACTCACTTTAAAGTAAATAACAATAGTTACTCCCATAAGACTAGATGAGAAAGGCAGGTGATTCTCTCACATTCAGGGGAATACCCGTCTGTGTGTCTTTACTGCTCATGTTGCAACAAACATCTCGTCATTTAAATCTTGTATCAACAACTACATAGTAACATTCTCAAAAGGATAAAAAGATTTAACATGAGTAAATAATATATTGACTATTTGCCACATTTGTATAAATTAGTGTAATAGATTTTTAATTTTAAAATGAAGAAAACAAAAACAATGATATAGACTTTAAAACCAACATAATAGGAGATTAACAATTGTTAGTATATTGCATATGGTTAACTTCACAATAGTTGCTCAGATTACAAGATTTAGGCATGAAAAAATGATCCAACAATGAAAGTGCAAACCACTTTTTGATGAACTAACAGAGATTAGTAGTATAGTTAGCTAGCATATATATTGAAGAATCTCTACACTGATTTCCATGGTGGTTGTGTCAGTCTAGTATAATATTTTGCCACTGTCTATAATTCTTATATAATTTGCATAAGAAATATAACACACACACACATATACACTTACACACATATATACACTTACAAACATTTAATTAGATTGATGGCCTATTATTGGAATGATTTGTGGTGGAAATAATAAAGAGAGCACTTTTTTATTTCTCTCTGTTACCATATTTTGGACTTTTTAAATGGATTTCTAGTTATGATATTGATTGCCTACAGTATCACTTCATTTTCCTTAATTTTATTCAGGAATCTCAATATGTGTTGAAATCTTCTTACACTTCCATGTTTATTATCTGTCACACTACATTAGATTAAATACATGTAAGAGATGTCTTATAATTAAGCCTCATTACCTAGAAAAATGCATCATTTAGCCTGGTACTAACAATTAAGGTATAAAAATCAGGGTTGTATTTTTACCGTTTTGGAAATGTAAGCAGAGAAGAGAACAAGTAAATAGATTATTATTAAATATTGAAATAAGCACTGTGTTAGTAAGTATAGAGTGTTATAAAGGAACAAAACTTCAAAAACAGTAAAAAATGGTATTAGATTTTTTAAGAGTGTATGAAAGGTTAATTTAAGATTAATGTACTCATAGTTTATCGGGTGTTACCTCCACAAAAATTGTCCAGCCCTAAATTTTTTCTCTAAGATGCCAACATAGCTGGGATCCACTCTCTGTAATCCTCTTGTGTTTTATGTTATCTATATCTTCTTTCCATATTTTTCCTTTCTTCTGTGTTGTAGATCACATAAAATAGTATACCTCATTAGTTTTTTGTTCTGTTTTCAATGCTTTCCAGTCAACTTCCAAACATGACTTTTAAGGTTTTACTTTTGCCTAACATATGTTGAACTTCTAGAATACCTGCACCATCTTTTTTTTTTATTCTGATTAATTTTCTTTTCTTTTTTTTATTTTATTTAAGGAGAAAAGAAAAGAAAGAAAAAAAAAACAGTGAAGGGGTACAAGTTATACAGATTTACAGGAGAAAAAAATGCGCAGTAGGAAATCACTAGTTAATGGATTACATATTGCCATCTTAGAAATAATTGTTCAAGTCACAAAATTAAAGCTTGTAGAGTGGACATTCCAACAATGATACTGCAAACAGTTCTGTTCAATGATCCAATAAAACTCTGTGATATCATTTTCTATCTTATACATTTATATATACATGCAGTTATATAGTTTAGAGCACTTTCTTTTCCTCTCTTTTGTACAATGACTATTACACATTTTGGGTTTCATTGCTCCCACGGTTCTTATTGCTTTTTTGGAAGACAGTAAAACCAAATGTGACATAACAGAACAGAATCGGTCAAGTCAAAAGGGTGGACATAATAGATAATATAAAAACATAATACAAGGTGATCAACAATGGTTACCATAATGCCTCCCGCTATTTCTAATAGAATTGCCTATATCATTAATTGTTATACAATTGAACAAAACCGTAAAGAATAAAACCGACAAAACCAAAACATTGGAGATATTGTAGGTCTTCAAAAGTAGATAAAAGTCAACGAGAATGGGCGTTATAATGAATCTCATTATCTTCTCAGCTGATGCCTAAACTTTCGAACCTGATACTATCCAGCAAAACAGAATAGAGGAACCTCAGTCAAAAACAAGATGGTGAGAGTAATACAGGGCTTCAAGTCGAGATAATAGAAAGTCAAAGTGGGTTACTATATTATATCCTGCTATATTTTTCCCTTTAATTAAATGGATAAAAATAAAAAAGTAAATAATGGAGTGGAGATTGAGAAAAAAGAGGGCATAACAGCGAAACAGGGCAGATCAAAACATAACCATTTAAGCAGAATAGTGTTTCACCACCAGATAATCCTGACCCAAAAATAGTTACCATATTGACTCCCTCCCTGAAGTCCTTGAGTACAACTTCATATACTGTAGCATTAAGTATATCAAAACAATGTAAAACCATTCAAGAGAATGACAGCATTACAGAGTATTTAGAATCGACTAACAGAAAATGAACAATGGTTTCTGTATAATCTCCTTGTCTTTAAAAGGTTTTTGCTTATAGTATCGTACATAACAAAATCCAATAAGATACAACCTGTTTAGACCATTGGAGACAGAAGAACAAAAGCTAGATGAGACTTCAAAACAAGATGGTACTAAATCAGCATTACCTATTAAGATGTCATTTTCTCCAAAAAAAGCTGTTCCTATCATCCAATCTTCTCTGTCTCATTTCTGTTGAGCTCTTTTTCTGTCAGTAGCTGTCAGTTTGTCTTCTTCATTTTGTTCTCTGCTCCATTTGTTGTGGCCTCCCCGCCACTATTTCTGGGTTCTTTGTATTTTTTTGTTTTTTAGAATATCCTGCAATATTTTCTGTAGGGTTGAATTGGTGGTTGCAAATTCCCCCAGTTCCTCTTTATCCTGGAAGCACCTCGTTTTTCCATCAATTTCCAGGGACAGTTGTGCAGGATATCTCAATCTTGGCTGGAGATTATTATCTTTCAATGCTTGAATTATTTCTCCCCATGCTCTTCGTGATTTGATGGTTTGTGAAGAGAAATCTGCTGTAATTCTGATGGGTATTCCCTTGTAAGTGATCTGTTTCTTGTCTCTTACAGCTTTTAATATTCTGTTCTTGTATTGAATTTCTGGAATTTTTATTATGATATGCCTGGGTGTTTCTCTGTTAGGGTTGTAGGTAGCTGGGGTCCTGTATGCCTCATACATCTGAGTATCTTTACCTTTTGCTAAATTAGGAAAATTCTCCTGGATTATTTCTGTGAGTAGCTTTTGTAGTTCACTTGTTTGTGTCCCTACTTCTTCTTTTATGTTCTTAATCCTTAAGTTATGGCTCCTCTTATCATCTTCTTGTCTTTGTATTATTGCTGTGTGTTTCTTTGTTATTTTTAAGAAGTTTTTCATTTCATTCTCCCATGTTTCAAGTCTGCCCTCCAATTCAGATAGTCTGTCCTTAGTTTCTTTCAAGCTTTTATGCCAGTCTTGGATAGACTTCTTAATTTCTTGATAGTCTCTTTGAACCTGCTTCACATACTCAATGCTTTCTCTGTTTTCTCCATCAAGCAATTCTCCCCCCTTTTTCTGTTCTTCCATTCTACCATCTGCTTTTTCCTGGGTGGTGCTTAGCATTTCTCTAACTACTCTGCATACTTCTAGCTTCAGGTCATTGATAACTTCATTCCTGAATTGGTCTATGAGGCTCTCTAGATGGCGCTTAATGTATATTGGTGCGGTGTCCACTATTGCCTGTTTCTCAGGATTGGGGGCCGAGGAGCCTTTTTTGTTGCTTCCCTTCCCCATATTTTCTGTTCCTTATAAAATGCAATCTTACATAGGAGGCCCGGCTTCCCCGCCTGTCAGCCACAGCCTGATCAAATTGCGCTGGCTAGTTGTTCCCGCCCACCGCTGCGCCCCAGGGAGTTGCGGAGGAGGCAGCCTACACGGGAGTCGGTCGCTTCTCCAGGCCACCGTCAGGCTCTGGGATCTGGGTTAGGCCAGCCTAGGGAGTCCGCCAGCAGCATCACTCAGGCCAGGCACCTTTCACCAATCCCGTCCAAGAGGGGAATGTGCGGCTGGAGTTGTCACCGCGCCCTGCTCTTACAGGACTGCCCGAGCCCAGAAAAACCTCCGCTGGAGTCAAACTGTGGTAGGGAGTCAGTTTCTCGCTCACCTTGCCACCAGTCAGTTTTCCTCCTTGTCCGTCCTGTTTCCGACTCCGTTCGCAGACTCCCGTTCCCAGAGCTCGGCGCGTCTCTCCTTGCCGAGCCGCTGTGGAGGCAGCCAGCTGCCAGGCAGCGGGAAATCCAAACCGCGGTTTCCAATGATGCGGGGTCGAGCCTCCACACCAAGATTTTTCTGTTCCTATTTTAGCGCCAGGACTGTATTCTAAGTTAGATTCTATCAGCCCAGTTCGTTCCTGAGTCAGCAGAGCATATCTCTACTGGTTCGTATCTCCTTAGTCCGCATCATTCCTGGCCTCTGAGCCGAGCCTTTAGAGAGCCTTCAGTAGCTGCTGCTGTCTGTCCGCCATGTTCTCAGGAAGTCCTCTGCACCATCTTTTTACAAATCAGTTGCCTCATATTTTATGATTTTAAATTGTCTAGCATATTCCAGATTTTCATTTAGCACTTTAAATGCAGTGTGTTTCATTATCTAAAATCTGTCAATCCTAAAATATGTCTGTATTAGCTTATTTATTCAGAATCTCTTTCATAGAGGTACATGACACTTAAAGTTGGTAAACGTTGTTAATTCTTTGCATTCTTTAAAAAGAAAGAATATCAAAATATATTATCTCAGTGCCCCAAAGTACATGTCAACTATTGCCCAAATGTTGCCAATTCAGACTATTTATACCGAGGGTCACATCTGTATGACAACCTCACTTGAGACCACTGTTATTCACAGACTATAATTTTCATTATTTTCTTTAAACACCTTTTTTGTTTGCATTCTTTACTAAAGCATTTTCCAGTTAAATTCATAAAGAGTATTTATTGCTTATTTGCTCTAGTTTCTGTAGACGTTTGAAGAATGCTTTATGGTAAAAGAAAATTCTTTAAGAGTTTCTACATTAGCTTTTATCTCACAATATTGCTGATCTGAAGCCTGTCTCTGTGTCATTTGAAGTTACAGTTTTTTATACTCACATAGTGTAAACAGAATTCTTACATAGGGAAAAATCCACTTAGTCATCAATTCAGTACTACCATCCAATTTGCAGATTACAGTGAACTATAGGTCTTTTCTGCCATGGAAAATATCAGAATTCAGGGAAAACTTGACTCTCTCTATAATTTTTCCCCCTAGAGGGTTAGAATGTTACAAAAATTAGAAAGGGCAAAAGACAGAAGCTTGGAGACTCTTACTGGTGAACTTGTGTTCTCATAGAAATATGCTGGAAAATGCAGTTTACTGCAGTCAATATATTAATATCTACCACCAGCTTCTAAACTGAAAGGATTTTTGCCCTAGATATGCTATTACAGCAGTGGGAGGCAAAACCAAGGGATTTTTAACTTGAGGTCACTTCTTCCTTTCCCTATGACGACTTCTTTTTACTTTACCAGTGGCATGAAGAAAGTCCCAATCAGCTGCTCACTCACCACCAATGCCTGCCCTAAGCACAAACCCTGGCCACCAGAGATTACCTGTATATCCCATACCCCACATCCCGATTAGAAGAGGCCTGACCATCTTTGGTCATTGGACTCTTCTCCTCTCTATGTCCTTGGAATAAAGGCTACTGTTTCTTTATATTTTTTCTCCTTTCTTGCACTGAAAACCCTATCATTTGGTTTCCTGACTGGGAAGGCAGTGTGAGTGACTCCTGGGGTACTCCCAGTTAGAGTTCCCTTGATAATTCATGAACTAGACCATATCTTGGGTTAATTCCTCATTTCTTAACATGTGGGAGCTGCTCAGCTTGTTGTCACCAGCTTGCAAACAACACCATCCTATCTCATTTACCACAGGTGAGACAATTTCCATCTAGGGTTTCTGTTACCATGGGCCAGGCCCATGCTGCATTACCCATTCTTCCCCTGGACTAAAGTAATAGTTCTCACATTCCTTGGACAGGCCAAGGCAGAGCTGTTATTCTGGTCCTCTGGGATCCCAAACTGGTGCCTTTTGATAATGGCCAATGGGTTCAGGTTGGAGCCATTTTAGTCATGCTTCCAAAATAGATGACAGTCTCTTTAGTTAAGTGTGATCTGGGACAATTTTCAAATTCTTTAGGGGAGAGCTAGAGCTCTCACAGTTTGAGGCAAAATTGTCCTTTTGGCTCACTTCTAATTTGGTCATGGGGAATACTGTTTCCTGTTCCTCAAAAAACACACCTCTGGGTGCCTGGTTTGTATCCTCAGTACCTTTGGCCTAAAGAACTATAAGAATTAACTTTGATTATGCTGGTGACAAGTTGGCAGAAATTCTGTATGTACAGGCCTTCCTTACTCTAAGGACATGCTCTTCTCTCTTTAAATCATGTGCAGCAGCTCAAATCTTTTTAGCTAACTCTTATGTACCAGAAACTCTCCTCTCGTCCCCTCAAGACCCATTAGATGATGTGCCCCTGTCTTTACTCCCCCTCCTGCCTATCCCTGAAATCAAACCTCACAGCCTTCTCAGCCAAGGTTTCTTTGTCCCCTGTGCCATCCTCTCGTCCTCCCTCACCCACAGTGTCCTCTAATCCTTCCCTTAGTGTCTCTCCCCAGTCTCCAACTTCACAACTCCCCAACCTGAGGCACCTGTTCTGTCTGAGGGTTCTTTGTCCTCTTCCCCTGCATTGCCATTTTCTCTACCAGCTCACCATATGTGGTCTCGGGCACTCTAACCTTCTAGCAGGCCACATTGTTGCCAGCAGTCATGTTGCTGCAGCTCACATGGAGGACAGCCGCCATCATGAAGCCCTATGCCATGTGACATGGTGTCGCCATCTTGCGATGGGTCAATGGCTGCCCCCTTGTGGCTCCTCAGTGACCTGCCAACAGCCTGCATTTCCTTGTCACATGGTGACAGGTGGCCTTTTTATAGCCAATCATTGAGTAATTGCCCACACAACCTGCAGGACAGTTGACTGCTCTGTGGCTTTACTCCACAGCCTTCTCAGCCTTGATCTCTGCTCCCACTTCAAGAATAGGCTGGCCCTAAGGACTAGTTAATATACATATACCTTTCTCCCTTTCTGACTTATCTCAGATTATCCATAAATTAGGCCACTTCTCTGTTGACCCACAGAGCTATATTAGAGAATCTGAATTTATAACTAATTATTATGATTTACATTTCAAGGATATTTATGCAATTCTGAACTCCACCTTCAGCTCACAAGAGTGAGCCCAGCTGTGGTAAGCAGCTTGAGAAGAAGCAATCACAGACACAAGGCAAAACCGCTGAAAATGACCGTGGGCCTACTGCAGTGCCAGACAGGATCCTAACTGGAATTACCAAAATGGAGAAGGTTTTTATAAAATACATAAGATGATTGAATGTCTAATTATGGGTATCAATAAATTTTCTCACAAACATACTAACTATAACAAACTTTTAGAACAGGTCCCAAGAGGTTAATGAAAATCCATCAGTTCCTTAATCAGTTTAGGGAAACCTTAATTAAGTTTAGCAATGTAAACCCAGACTCTCATGAAGGGGTGATTGTTATTGTCTTATTTTATTTCTTAGTCTTTGTTCCTGATAATTGTGCAAAGTTACAAAAGGCTGAACATGGCCTTCAAACCCCACAAGGAGACCTTCTTCATATAGCTTTCCATTTTCAACAACAGAGAAAAACATCAAAAAGAGGAGAAAGAGGCACAAAAAAAGAAATTTGCTAAATATCAGTTTGACCTCTTAGCAGTGATACTTGGGGTTTTTAAGAAAGGAAAGCCAAAACAAGGTGGAGCTGCTCAAGCCATTCCCAGACCATGCATCAAGTGCAACCAAGAAGGACATTGGGCAAGAGAGTGCCCCAATCCTGGCATTCCTTTGGGGTCTCAAGGGGAGAATGGAAGAGTGATTGGAAGAGCGACTATCCTAACTGCCAGTAAGTGGGTAAGCTATCCTCTAATTCCTTGCCCTCACAGGAGATTCCATCACTGCTAGATTTATCACTGACTGATCTATTCAGACTTGCTGCTGAAGATTGATGGGGCTCAGGGCCTGCAGCCCTCCATTAAGGTACCCTTCTCAGAGCCCTAAGTCCCACTGCAGGTCTCAAGTAAAACATTCTCTATGCTTGTGGAGGTAGAAGTCATGTATAGTGTTCCTCCTGAATTTTCAGGCCACTATTTTAAGTCCTCAGTCTCTGTGGTGGATGTTGACGGCCAGCCTACATAGCCTTTGCAGATAGGACTTACCCCATGCAGGTTCCAGACTCTTTTCTTTATCCATGGTTTCCTAGTAATTCCAGCATGTCCCACACCCCTTTTAGGTAGAGCTCTCCTTTAAAAGCTTAACTTCTCCTTTACTTTCTCCCTCCCCACAGCTCTAGTCCTCCAAACATCCTCACAGTGCAGCACAAAGTCATTCCCTCCCCTTCCTTCTTCTCTGGACAATCCCATAGTTTGAGATACTTCCAATCCCACCCACCCACTACCATGCCATTCTTATTTTAATTTGCCTCAGGGATCATTCATATTTTCTTGTATTCCCCAATATACCATAGCTCCCAAACATTTACAAGGGCTTAAACTCCTGATCAAGCACCTTTTAGACAATAGTTTTATTAAACCTACACATTCACCCCATAATACTCCTATTCTCCTGGTACTCAAGCCTGTTGGGTTTTATCACCTAGTGCAGGAACTTAGGGTAATCAGTAGTGCTGTTACCCCAATCCATTCAGTGGTGCCAAACCCTTTTACCATGCTCTTTCATATTCCTCCCTCCACCACTCATCTTATAGTTTTAGATCCTAAAGATGCCTTTTTTACCATCCCGTTACACCCTGATTGTCAGGATTTCTTTTCATTTACATGAAGTGATCCAGAAACACTCAGGTCTCAGCAACTTACATGGACAGTGCTCCCCCCAAGGGTTCAGGGGTAGTCCTTACTTCTTTAGACAAGCTCTTGTTGCTGACCTTGCAGAACTTGATCTCAAACCTAGCACTCTCCTTCAATACATAGATGACTTTCTCTTATGTTCTCCATCCCATGCATTAGCCATTCAGCATTAAGATAGTCTCTTTAATTTTCTTGCCAGTCATGAGTACGGAGTCTCTCCTGCTAAAACCGAAATAGCTTCCCAAAAGTGAGATATCTAGGTCTGTCTCTCACCCCACCACTCCTTCCATCACTACAGATGATAAGGCAATTCTTTGAGATCTCCAGGTGCCCAAAACTAAACAACAGGTTACGTCTTTCCTAGGTTTAGCTAATTTCTTTCCTTTCTGGATTTCTAACTTTGCAGTTCTAGTGAAGCCCCTCTAAAGGCTCTTATCAGAAACCGGAGACCCTACTATGCCCGTACATGCCTCCTTTCATAAACTGAAAAAGGCTCTCCTAAGGGCTCCACCTAAACCTTTATTTCTCACATCACTCCAAAGTATCCTCAAGCATTCACATCACATGGCACCTACACATTCTGTATCATCCACAATCCTCAGGAAAAGTAGAAAAGGCAAATGGCCTCATAAAAATGCACCTTACAAAAATCATTTTAGAACTACATGAACCTTGGCCTCAACTTCTGCTCCTAGCCTTAGCCAAGCTCAGGGCATTCCCCAGGCTCCTACATTTTTAAGTCCTTTTGAACTTATGTACTGTAGGCCATTCTTACTCCACAATCTTCCTGCTTCCCAAAGTCTCTCTTCTCTTGCTGACTACATCCAAGTCCTCTCCTTCCTCCAACACTTGTTACAACAACATTCAGATCTCTGCCTTCCCCAGGCCTCTGAAGGGACCCAACCAGATCCTCCATATCCCCAGGAAATCTAATGTATCTCAAATATTCTAGATCCACAGGACTACAACCAACTGGAGCAGCCCTTTCCTAGTCTTCTTGGTAACCCTGACAGTGGTCAAAGTTGCTGGACTGCCATCCTGGTTTCACATCACTCAAGCTAAACGATGCCCTCCCAACCCTAAATCTAACCATCCTGAGTGTCATCCCATCTTCTATTGCCCACCCATCTCTGTCTTACCAAGACCTCACAGCCACAACTCTCAGGCTAAGTTATGTTTTGTTATCCAATTTGGTTCCTAATTCCTTACATTCTATTAATTATCTTTTTTACAGTGGGGCTCAAAACAGTCTTTCCTAAAGACTCCCACATCATGCATAAGATTGTCTACTGTTGTTCTATGTGACAACTTTCTTAGTTCTCTCTACACTCAGCTGTTTAGTCAAACGTGAGAACCCTGAAGGCCTAAGCTCTTATCTCCCTTATAGTGATGCAGCCATGGCCATCCCCACCCTTCTTATTCTTTCCAGCTCACCAGAGACAAATCCTACTTATCTACACTTTTAATTTTTACCCCTTATGATAAAAAAATACCTGTCATTACTTCACCGCTCCTAAATCCACACTTATTTTTTAGAATTCTACCTTACTGTAGTAATGATTTTACCTCACTGGGGTTTCGATGCAATGACATATTTAAATCAAAGGCACCTTTCTTTCTACCTTACTTGAGTCCTTAAATATGATAGTGGCCTGCCTCCTCATAGCACCTTCTCTCTCTGTGTTCGTCTATCATGCGGGCCTTCCCCAGTGAAGAAGTTGTCCTGGCTAGAACACCTGGCACCTGCTTCTAATGGTCATCAACCATCATCCTGTTAGCCTTCCTAAACCCCAATATGGTGTCTTCCTAAATTGCTAAATTGCCTATGTTGGGCTCAGATTTGTAATCCTCCTGCCTCTGATTCCCAGAGAGCTAGGATTACAGGTGTTTGTCACTAGGCCAGTGGGTAAGTAACATGCCTGTAATTGCACAAGGCTTTGCAGGGACATCTAGACAAACCAGCATCATAAACTCTGTCTTCGGTGTATTGGCAGTAGCTCTAAGTTTTATGCAGGAGAGAGAGACTTTGCCCATTTCCTAACAATAAAAAGATACGAATGAAAGGATTTTGCCAATGAAAGGATTTCATACTATGGCAGTGGGAGGCAGAACCAAGTGCTATTTACCTTGAAGTCACTTCCTCCTTCCCCTATGACAACTTCCTTTTCCTTTAGCAGTGGTGTGAAGAAATTCCCAATCAGCTGCTTGCGTGACCAGTGCCCACTCTAAGTGCAACCCCCGGTCAGAGGTTAAATATGTACCTTGTACCCCATGTCCCAGTCAGAAGAGGCTCAGCAATCTTTGGTCTTGGACTCTTCTCTACATCCTTGGAATAAGGCTACTGTTTCTTTATATATTTTCTCTTTCCTCACATTGAAAACCCTATCAGAAACATTGTATTTATTGAAAATAAATATTTTCCCTTTACAAAAAGGAAAACCATCATTTTAGGTTCAGGCTCATCCTATCAATAAGTGATAAGTAATTACATTATGACAATAAATGCATCTCTTTTGTTATGTTTCAGTGAATTACCACACTATTCTTTGGGTTTTCTGGGAAGTTTTCCAGTATAAAACCAATAATAAAAGTAAAGTACATGAAGATAAATTTTTATGCCATCTACATTGAAGAGAGATGAAAGTGGATGTTGTCAAAGTAGAAAAACCTTTAGAGTAATTAACTAGATCCCTTATTTTATTCATTTACTTCTGAGATATCACATCTACTCTTACATAGGGAACATTGTGCTAAGTTCCAACAATGAGATTGTCATTTAAAAAGGTTTTATGTAGATGTTGCTAAATCTGTAGAAAGAGATTCAAACTCTATAGGGAAAATAAGTGACATACTTTGAAACCCAATTGAAATTGCAAATAATCAATATATATATATATATATATATATATATATATATATTATACTTTTAATAACTGCTGAGCTGTGACTACCAGTAAAGTTCTGGGGAAGATTATGAGTCCCTATCAGAAAGACAGAAAGAACAAAGGTGCTAATTTGTAAGGCGATAATGTGAAAAGAGAGGAGGAGACCCAGATTGACAGTAGGAGTGCAGATATAATCAGAATGTCAGACAGTAAAAAAATAATAATCATATCAATAAATATTTGTGGATTTGCTGGGTGATTGGAAGACAGAATTAATGCACATTTAATGAGCATGTAGTAGGCTGCAATAGGCAATCGGCATGAATTTCTTTATTCATACTTTAAGATAATGCTAACACATATATGATTTTTCTGTACGTATTCGAATGGTCTCAAATGAACATATTTCAAAGGGTTCTTTCTTTCCTTGGGAGAAACTGTAGGTTATGTGTGAGATAACTTTCTTCTTTCCAAAAAGAATTGAAACACCATCAAATACCACTCTCCTAAGGATGCCCCCTTACTTGAGATAGAATGAGGTTACAACGCAGCAGAAAGAGGCAATGATGCTATAACATGTTCCTATAACATGTTCCTAGGAGCAGTGTCCTTGAAGAGGATACACAGTCAGACAAATATTTGAGGCTAGGTAATTTTTAAAAGTCAAATGCAAAAAATTGGAGAGAAGGTGAACACTACGATGCTGATTGTTGATGAAAATAAGTTTCCTTAACTTTAAAACTATAGTGAAGGTATGATACAGCACTGTTTGAAAGCTATAACTTTAAAACCTTAGGCAAGGTGTGATATGGCATTGTTTTGAAGTAAATCCAAAAGTGATTCCAGGAAGCAAGTTCAATGACTAATAATCAAAGTTAAGCCTGAAATACAGTATTCTCTTCACACCAATTTCATAACCTCCTGAGATAAATCATAGTTTATTATAAAGTTGGCAAATAACAGTGCAAGCTGGGAGATAAAGAAGAGATTAGCTTTACCTTTTTATTAAATAGCTGGAGGCAAATGGAAGTCATACTGCTTCAATAAGCTACTGGCTCAAAAGATACCACTGGAGCAGTATCGAGTTCCCATCCCCCATGCATATACACTAATAATGCAGGATAGAATCTCATTAGTGTTTAATTTCCAATACAAAGTCAGGTCAAAAAATTCTCACCTCTCAGCTGCCATCTAGAAGTTCTCTGTGTGGGTAATGCAGAATTTTTTTTTAAATGATTTACATAAAAACAAATAATGTGTTTACTCTCTTCTTCATAGTTCTCACAAACTCTTCAACCTTACAGACTTGAGATTCAATTGAAAAACTTTGTTTGCCTCAAATTTACTGGAAAGTAAAATGCAAATTTTTATGAGGACAGCCTTCTCTGCTTCTTTGAAGAATACATTTTTTTAAAAAGTAGAATAAGCTCTCTGTTTTTCAATAGAGGTAGATATAGTTATAAACTATATAAGCATAAGAATAATGTTAATATTCCATGCTAGAAATGCATGTGTCATAGACAATGATTTAGTGCCCAACCTTAAGGCTTTTGTGTAAAGTTGTTTGTGGATCTAAACAGAAAAATGAATGTAGTATCAGTATTGACTATGAAAGTAGAAGTTTTGCAGCTTTAGAAAGGGTGATCTACTGAAATGGTTAGTATTCATTCCAGACCACCTTATTATATTTTAAAAATCTTAATTTCTTAACTCTGACCTAACTGCTATCTCACTCAATAAATAATCAATTAATGTAATACACACTTTTACTGCTTTTATGATGGCAATGAAATAGTAAAATAGCTAAAAATAAAATAACAGTATTTATAAGAGTTTTAGTGAGGAAACATTTGTTATTCTTTGATGTGATATCTAAAAATTATGCCAATGAATGTATTTCATATTATGTAAGAAATAAGAATATCTAGATAAATGTAATGATATATTTTGCTCCTTGTAAGAAAGCAAAGAATACCAAAGATATTTATTACACATGAATTAATCTGTAATTTAGGACAATCACAAAAATAATTGTATAAGATCTTAAAATAGAAATTACGGGGTATAATTAAGTTCTATTTTACCCATAGGCATTTTTTTTACTAAAGAGTTCCAGTTTTATTGGTGTAAGTTGGCATATTTAAATTGCATATATGTGGTATTTTATATTAGCTCTCTTTTGGCAAACTTTGGCATATGTAAAAAGCTTTTGAAGCTGCCATAACAAAAAGGTGAACTCATCTATCATCAAATTTGCAGAAATTTTGGGTGGTAATTTGCAGTTCTAGTTTTGAAAGATTCTTATTACTGGGCAAGTTATTTAAGAAATATTTCTTTCATATATTAAAATCAAGGTATTATATAGCAAACAGTATGTGTGCATATTATATGTGTAAAATGCATACAGTGTTTAATGCATTGATTTTAAGTGTCAAGCTTATTATCACTTTTGTAAGAAAACTTGTTTTGTTTTTAGATACTTCAAAGTTTGACTTTAAGAATTAACTACACTTTACAGTTTAAACTGACCAAATTATGATGATTAGACCTATATAAGCTGTGTTCATCAAATTTACAGGACCAGTAAAAACCTTTAAATATCCTCTTGTATAGTAAGTTAACATATATTAAGACCATTTGTGAGTTGTGAGAAATAAAATGTAATTGAAAATGCGCAGTTCAGGTTAATATAGACATCCAACAAGTCAAATAATATAAAGTTATTCCTTGTGACTCTTTAATATAATGGAGTACAAGAACTTATTTTTCAGTCCCCTTTCTTCTTTTTTCTTTCTGCCTGATATACAGCCTTTAAAGAGTTTCAATCAGGTATGGCACAAAAATAGTGTTTTTAGAATTAAAACACAGACCAACAGTAGCATGCTGTTTAACAGAAGTCTCTGACTAATTAGTTATAGCATAGAACAAAAAAAGAAAAAAAAAGTCTTTTGCCTAGAAACTATACTGGTACACAAATGTTGATTACTCACAAAGGAGAAAAGTGATACATTCTAATCACAAGACCTAGTAAGTCTGCCTGCTGTTACTGTGGCAATAGGTCACTTAGGTGTAAGTCCTTGCGTGTGTGTGCAAACAGTTTAACATTAGCTCACATTTGGGCAATCATATTTCCACTGCCCAGAGGAAATGCACAAGATCAGGTGTCCTTAGCCTGTATTCTCTCACATCATGACTGAATGTTATTACCATGCAATCCTTTTAGTCCCAATATCAGTTACCCATTGATATAAAGGGGATATGGTCCCACACCTGGAAAAGGCCCTTTATTTTTGTTTCATAAAATAGGCAGGATCACAGGCCTAATGTACAGTTACCAAAATTTAAAGTATAACTGCAAAGAGATGAGTTATCTTTAATATGTAAAGCAAATTGTCTGTTCTCCCCTCCCCTTAACAATGCTTGCTTTATTTTTACCTTGTGCTATTTATTTAATATTGGGGATATGGCTTCTGTTTCCCTCTCTTAGTTTTCTGTACTTGATTTCTCTGTATAGTTTACAAATTGATTCTCTTTTTCCATCTCAGCACTGATGGTTCTATAAAGCATTGGATTTAGCACAAACCCAAATAAAGCCAGTCTAATTAGCTATGATTCTTTATATTCTGTACAAATTGTACTTGTCTTTGTGTAAAAAGGCACTGCATAAATCATCTGGAGACTTCGTCCTTTGGGGGCATGCACTTTCTGTGTGTGCTGGATTGTTGGTGCTAGTATTTTCGGTCTTTTCATTTTCGCTTTGTTTGCATAGCATACATGATTCAATGCCATGCTTTTTGGCTACAGAAAGCAAATAATCTACTTTGTAATGACAACACAGCTCTTTCTGAAAGGGTTCAAGAAAAAATTTCCTATGGCAAATGAACAAATAACCTGTGAAACTCTCCACAATGGAATATCATTAAGTCACACAGGCTTATTAAGATTCATAAAGCAATTAGAAGTATCAGGCTGAATTCTTTTTTCAGTTTCTTACACTTGTCTCACATTAAAGTCAATGGGGGCTGGATGCTTTTGGCTGTGGGCAAAACGCAGTCCATTTTGAATAAGAATAGCATCTGCAATTACACTAGCTGAGATAAAAATTAAAAGGTCCATCAATTCTCATGCTTCAGAGCATAAGATTATAACCAGATGGTGCCAGAAAGTTTCTGCCGGGTGTGAAAACTCACTAATGGACAGGTGCATTATGACAATTTTCATTTGGCCTCCCTCCCCATAATGTTTCACATGCACACAGATGTGCCAAACACAGGCCATCCAGAGAAGTGGGACGTTAGCGTTATAACGTGATGAAATCCTCCAAAGACCTCACAGTAATGAGACTGAGGGATCCAGGCAGGTGCGGGATATTCCAACAAAAGGATTCTGAATTCAGAGTGATCATGAGCACTTACTGTCTGGTTTAAACTGGTTGTATTTCTTTACTTTTAAAATATGTGGGGAAAGTCATAATATTATCTGAAAATAATTCCTGGGTCAGATCAAGTTAATGGAGCTTGGAAAAATCTACATTTAGGCACATCTGTGATTAACTGATAGCAATTAATTGATTTATGTATTTCTTAAACACACACTAGTATCTGTGTATTGTTCGGGTTTATCAAAAGTTTAAAAGAAAAATATGAATCATTCTATAAATATAAATTCATTAGTAGTCCAGAGAAATACTGTGAACTGATAACATGAAGATTCCTAAATATCTATACATTATTATATTTTATAATGTAAAGGACATTAAATTGATTTCAAATATAAAGGAGATATAAAATTATAAATTATGTAAACATGTGTATTTGCATATATACCTGCATTTCTATAAGACTACTAAAAAGGTAGAGGACTACTATTTTAATGTATAGCATATTGAATAAATAAAAGCTTAAAGTTATTTATTTTACTTTTTAAAAGCTCCATTATGAGTCCAACTAGTTTGGGACCCTCGCTCAGCCCCACACAGTGAACTTTGTGGCTTCCCAGTGTACTGGACCAGCGCAGTGGTTCCTGAGCAGGCCTGAGGCAGCCTCCCTGCTTCCAGCTGTGCTTGGCAGACTCCCGAGTTCTGAGCAGGCAAGCAGGTATCATCAGTTTCAGAGCCTAAGAGACCTGGTGTAAGTGCTCCTCATACCTTCCCCCAGAGTCCAGCTAGTTTGGGACCCTCAATCAGTTCTGGACAGGGAATTTTGCAGCTTCTGGCTGCAGTGGACCAGCATGGGGGTCCTAGCTGGGCCTGCAATGGCCTCCCTGTTCCCGGCTGTGCTTGGAGGACTCTGGAGTTCTGGGCAAGAGGTGTCATCATTCCAGGAGCTGGCCTTGGGCTGGCCTGCCCCACCCCGAGTGACCCTCTCTCAGTCCGGGGAGCTGGGTGGCCAGAGTCCCAGGAGCTGAGAGTATAGAAGAGGATTTCCAACAGACCCTGCAGAAGCCTTGAAATAACTCTTGAAACACAGAAATATAGGAAAATGACAAAAGGAAAGACCAAATTAAAATCTCGAACCTCCAGCCCTTCCAAAGAAACCTTAGTAGTGCTTAACATAGAAGAAAATATATGCCATACATCTGAAATATCAGACATAATAGCAACTGAAATAAAGAAGCAACTCCAGGAAGGTTTAAAGAAATTCAAACTAGAAATTAACTGTCAGGTAAAAGAAGAAATAATAAAAGAAATGAAGGTGATGCTGAACATATCTAAAGAAGACACAGTTAAAAATTTAGAGGAACTAAACAAAACAAAGAATTCCTGGATGAACAATACAAGAAACAAACAGAATACATAAAGCAGATGCACAGAGATATACAGGAAATTGCAAATTCCATTGAAAGCTGTAAAAACTGCCTCAATGAAAGTGAAGATAGAATTTCAAACCTTGAAGACAAGACTGCAGCTAGTGAACAGGAAAGGAAAGATCTCTTAAAAATAACAAGAAATCAGGAAATAAAAATTGAACAACTGCAAGATGATGCAAAAAAAAAAACATAAGGTTGATAGGGAAAAATGAAAAAGAAGGGGATGA
The DNA here is from genome assembly GCF_034190915.1 of Cavia porcellus. Classification (NCBI taxonomy): domain Eukaryota; kingdom Metazoa; phylum Chordata; class Mammalia; order Rodentia; family Caviidae; genus Cavia; species Cavia porcellus. The sequence goes on from NW_026947501.1 coordinate 35,505,582, forward strand.
CATAAAGGATTTCAAGATGATATTTAGAGAAGTAATAGCTGAAAGTTTCAAACATGAGATTGGAAACTGACCTCAGGATCAGTGAAGCATACAGAAATCCAAATAGTCATAACCAAAATAAAACTACATCCAGACATATAATAATCACCATCCCAGAAATCCAACATAAGAGTAGAATATTAAAACTGTCAGAGAGAAAAGACAGATCGCAAATAAAGGAAAACCTGTCAGAATCACAGCAGACTTCTCAGCACAAACAATAAAGTCAAGAAGAGCATGGAGTGAAGTATTTCAGATCCTAAAGGAAAATGATTTCCAACCTAGACTGCTGTACCCTGAAAAATTTTCCTTCAAAATCAAGGGAGAAATAAGATAGCTCCATGACAAAGAACAGCTAAAGAACTTCATGATCACCAAGGCAATCCTGCAAAGAATATTGAAAGACAGTTTAGATACACTTATGAAAGAACCACTAAGCAAAGCAGACAATTAAACAGAACAGAAAGATAAAGATGCAACAGCAGAAAGATAACATCAATAATAAACTAACATATAACAGTTATAACCATTAATGTAAATGGTCTCAATACACCAATTAAAAGAAACACACTGGCAGAATGGATCAAAAAACAAATCCAAACACATGCTGTCTACAAGAAACCCATCTTACCCAAAAGGATACTCACAGACTGAAAGTCAAAGGATGGGAAACAATACTTCATGAACCAGGAATAAAAAAAAAAAAGCAGGAGTAGCCGTTCTGTTTGCAGACAATGTGAACTTTAAAACAGTAATGATCAGAAGATATAAAGAAAGTCACTACATACTTGTTAGGGGAAAACTTCAAGAGGAAGAGATAACTATCTTAAATACATATGCACTAAATTCCAGATCACACAGTTATATAAAGCAAGTATTAACAAAATGAAAAACCAAATTACCAGTAACACAATTATAACAGGAGATCTTAACACACCATTGACACTGAGGGACAGATCAACCAGACAGAAAATAAGCAAAGAAATAACAACTGAATCACACCTGTAAACAAATGGACTTGATAGATGTATACAGAGTGTTCCATCCAGCAATGTCAGAGTACACATTCTTCTCAGCAGTACATGCATCATTATCTAAAAGAGGCCATATATTAGCTCACAGAATATATTGAAATAAATACAAAAGAGTTGAGATTATCCCTTGCATGCTATTGGATCATAGCGCTATGAAATCAGAAAATAATGATAAAAGATACTGCAAAAATCCCACAAACACAAGGAAACTGAATAACACACTCTAAAGTAATCAGTGGGACACAGGGGAAAATAAGAAGAAATTCAACGATACCTACAAAAAAAAAAAAAAAAAAAAAAAAAAAAAACGAAAATGCAAATACAACTTGCTGGAATCTGTGGAATGCAATGAAAACTGTCCTCAGAGGAAAATTTATTGTGCTGAGTTCTCACATCAGGAAAACAGAATGAATACAAATAAATAACCTCAAATATCTAGAAAAAGAAAGAGTAAGTCAGGCCCAAAGTCAAAAGAAGAGAGGAAAAATATTAAAATCAGAGCAGACATCAATGCAATACAGACTAAGAAAACAATCCAAAGAATCAATGAATCAAAGAGTTAGTTCTTTGAAAGAATAAATAAAATTGATAAGCCCCTAGCCAACCTTATTTTAAAAGGCATGAAAAATCTCAAATTCATGCAATAAGAAATAAAATGGAAAAATCACTACACTCTATAGAAATATAGAAAATCATCAGCTCCTATTTTGAAAACCTCTACTCTCAAAAGTTTGATAATACAGAAGAAATAGACGGATTCCTGGAAACATATGAAGTACCAAAGCTAGGTCAAGAAGATGTAAAATTGCTAAATAACCCAATTTATATTAATGAAATTGAAATTTTCATTAATTACTTACCTACAAAGAAGAGCCCAGACCAAGATGGATTCACTACAGAATTCTACAAGAAATACAAAGGAGACCTATTGCTAACACTCCTCAAACTCTTCAATGAAATTGAAAGGGAAGCAATCCTTTCTAAGTCATTCCTGGAAGCAATTATTACCCTAGTACTAAAATCTGAGAAACACCCAACTAAAAAGAGAACTATAGACCAATCTCCCTAATGAAAACAGATGCAAATATCCTCAATAAAATATTGGGAAATACAAGGCAGCAAATCATCAAGAAGATTATACACCATGATCAAGTGGGATTCATCCCAGACATGTAGGAGTGGTTCAACATATATAAATCAATAAATGTGATCCACCATATCAATAAATCCAAATGTAAGAATCACATGGTCCTTTCTATAGATGCAGAAAAAGCTTTTGTTAAGGTCAACATTCACTTATGATGAGAACTTTACAGAAAATTAGAATAGATGTTCTTTACCTCAATATAATAAAGGCCATCTACAACAAACCAACAGCCAGTATCATACTAAGTGGCCCAAAATTGAAGACCTTTACTTTAAAATCAGGCACAAGACAAGGATGTCCCTTATCACAACTCTTATTTAATATAGTACTGGAAATATTAGCCAGAGCAACTAGACAAGAGAGAAATAAAAGGGCTAAAGATAAGAAACAAAGAATTTAAATTATCATTGTTTGCAGATGACATGATACTCTACATAGATGACCCCCAAAACTCCATTGAAAGACTCTTAGATATAATAAATAAATTCAGTGATGTAGTTGGATACAAGATAAATACTCAAAAATCAATAGCATTCCTATACACTAACAATTACTGACAGATTACTAACTAAAAATTACTGACAGAAAAATAAGAGAAGCCACACCCTTCACATTAGCAACCAAAAAAGTGATATATTTAGGAATTACCCTCACAAAAGAAGTGAAAGACCTATACAGGGAAGATTATAATACACTGAAAAAAGAAATTGAAGACAATCTCAAAAAGTGGAAAGACATCATTTGCTCACGGATAGGAAGAATCAATATTGTGAAAATGGCCATTCTTTCAAAACTGTTATACAGATTCAATGCAATCCCAATAAAAATAACATCAACATACCTCATAGATCTCAAGAAATCACTCCTAAAATTCATCTGGAGTGATAGGAGACCTAGAAGAGCAAAGACAGGTCTACGCAACAAAGGCAAGGCAGGAGGCATCACAATCCCTGACTTGAAGTTATACTACAAAGCAACCATACTGGATGGTACTGGAATCAAAACAAAGCCAAAGATTAACAGAATGGATTAGAAGATGCAACCACAACTAGAAACACACTCAACCACCTTTTCTTTGATAAAGGGGCCAAACAGGTTCACTGGAAGAATGAGAGTCTCTTTAATAACAGGTGTTGGAAAAACTGGCTGTCCATATGCCGAAAACTAAAGCTAGACACATGTTTATCACCATGTCCTAAATTAAAATCTAAGTGGTTCAAAAATCTGAATATTAAAGCAGAAATACTAAATTTTTAGAAGACAAATTGGGTAAAAGCCTTGAAGATATAGGGGTAGGTAGAGAATTCATGAATAGGACTCAAGCTGCACAGGCTATACTTCCCAGAATCAATAACTGGGATCACCTGTTATTAAAAAAGATTCTGCATGTCAAAAGAAATCTCTAGCATAGTGAAAAGAAAACCTCCAAACTGGGCAAAATCTTAGTGAACCCTACCTCAGACAAAGAACTTCTGTCTAAAACATATGAAGAATTAAAAAAACTCAGACCTCCAAAATTGAAAGATCCAATCCAAAAATGGGCATCTGAGATGAATACACACTTCTCAGATGAAGAAATACAAATGGCAAATAAATATACGAAAAAATGTTCATGATCATTGGTCATTAGAGAAATGCAAATTAAAACCACACTGAGATTCCATCTCACTCCTAAAAGAATGGCTAAGATCAAGAAAAACACCAACAACAAATACTGGGGAGGCTGTGGGGAAAAAGGAACTCTCCTGCACTGTTGGTGGGAGTGTAGACTGGTGCAACCATTGTGGAGCTCAGTCTGGAGATTTCTCAAAAACCTGGGATTGGAAGTCCCATTCATTCCAGCTATTCCACTTCTAGGCATATTCCCAGAAGAACTGAAAGCATCATACCACAGTGATATATGCGCACCTATGTTTATAGCAACACAATTTGTAATCACCAGGTCTTGGAAACAACCCAAGTGTCCATCAACTGAGGAATGGATAAAAAGAGTTGTGGTATTTTTATACAATGGAGTACTACTCAGCTATAAAGAAGGATCACATTGAGATATTTAAAAATAAATCAGCACAACCTGAGACCATACTCATAAGTGAAATAAATCAAACTCACTTGTATGAATACTAAATAGTTTCCCTAGTGTAAGAAATGATACAACTACATAAAATTATGTGGTAATCGTGGTTCCCCATTATATGGCTTTGAAGCCTTATAAAGTTTTCACTCATTAATTGGAACGGTTTTATTCTGGGCTGTTTAATATTATTTTCTATTATGATATGATCAGCTATTTTAAAGAAAACAAGACATCATAATAGCTAGTTCTTAATATTTTGTTTTGAAGCCCCACCAAACTATTGTTCTTCTGTCCCCTTTTCTTTTATCATGTTTTATCTTATTGGATTTTATTATATGTGATAGTATAAACAAAATTTTCATAGGCAAAGAGATAATATCGAAACCATTGTTCATTTTCTGTTAGCTGGTTCTAAATACCCTGTAATATTTTCATCCTCTTGAATGATTTCACGTTGTCTTGATATGTTTGATGCTGCAGTATACCAAGTTATACTCAAATATTTCAAGGAAAGAGACACTATGGTAACTATTATTAAGTCGGTTTATCTTGTGGTGAAACACTATGTTGCTTAAATTGTTCTGTTCTGACCTGTATTGTTACGTTGTTATGTCCTCTTTTACCTCAATCTCCTCTTTTTTAAAATATTTATTTATTAATTTTTAATTAAGGGAAAAATTTTAAAAATTAACAGGATATATTAAAATAATTTTTCGATTTCCTATTAACTCGATTTGAAGCCCTGTATTGCTCTCACCATCTTCTTTTGACTGATTTTACTCTATTCTGTTCTGTTTGATAGTATCAAGCTTGAGGGTATAATCAACTTCTTTGAAGGCAATAAGATTCACTAGGATGCCCATTCTGGTTTGACTATTATCTTCTTTAGAAGTCCTGTAATGTCTCCAATGTTTATGCTTTGTTGGCTTTGTTCTGTACTGTTTTGTTCAATTTTATTATACCTGGTGATATAAGCAATTCTTTTTAAGGTGGCAAGAGGCATTATGGTAACCATTGTTGATTACCTTGTATTCAGTTTTTACATCATGTACTATGTCCATCCTTTGTTTTGACTTACTACTTTGTTTTTTCACATTTGGTTTTATTTTCTTCCAAAAAAAAAAAAAAAAAGAGTAGCAAGAACTTTGGGAGTAATAAAACCCAAAATGTGTAAATGTTGTTGTAAAAAGAGAGGAAAAGAAAGTGTTCTCAAGGATACAACTGTGAGTGTGTCTAGGTGTGTAAGATAGATGACCATATTACTAAGTTTTTGTTGGATCACTGAACACAACTGTTTGCAGTCTCACTGTTTGAATGTCCATTTTGTATGCTTTAATTTTGTAACTTGAACAACTATTTCTAAGATGACAATATGTAATCTCATAACTAGTGATTTCTTACTGTTTTTTTTTGAAATTCTGTGTTACTTGTACCCTTTTACCATTTTGTTTTTTTCTTTAAATAAATTTTTAAAAATAAAATAAAAGCTCCTTTAAATTTTTGAGTGTATAATTTTGTTAAATTAGGTAACTTTATTATATTTTCCCCACATTTTATATTATAAATTTAACTTGAAATCTTTATTGTATTAATATTTCTAGACCCCAAACATGCTTAAGAAACATTAAATATTATATCTGGGTAGTTTAGGAAGTCAACAGAACCTACTTTTATTAGCAAGTTAGTGTTAATTTGATTTTTATAACAAATTAGCCATCAAACAAATACAACCATATGGTCTTTTATTTTGTCTCTCTCCCTCCCAAAATATCCTTCTCTTAAAATATATAGAGTGATATACTCACAGGATATTTACAAGGTTTCTTAGTCAAATTGCTGAAACATTTAAGATGATCCCAGGTCGTAGAGACACAATGATATAGATGATTAGGGATCATCAGTCTTTGAAAGTCTCCTTACTGAAACATTTCAAAAGAACACTGCAATTAGAAAATGTTTCTATGTTTTACGTTATCATGTTTCTTTTGCACTTTTATAAATGTAGGCTCGATTTGGCAACTCCAACCATAGCATCCCAGTTTCATCACAGCTAAAGATCTGCTTTTGATGTAATTCTTTCTCCTCAATTATGTTTACTAACCAGGCCAGAAATGTGGCAGTGCTTCTTCAGATTATTTCCACTGACTTATATATGTTTCAAACAATTCAGGAATTTGTTTAACTTTATTTATGGTGAAGGACTTGGTGTCACTTCCTGAAGCCTGTGTACAGATTCAGTGCTTTCTAGTATCACCCACTTCCACCAACCAAAATAGTTTGTGCACATGTCTTCTAAAATGTAATCTTTTTTCCATTTTAATGAAGAATTTATTACACATGGTGACTATGATTTTTGGAGCTTGAAATATGATAAGCAAAGTAGCAAACATTTCTCTTTAATTTTTATTAATATGCGTTTGCAGTACATAATGATTTCATTAATCGTGAGAAGTTTCTACCTGTACTTAATATATCCTAGTTCCTTTTTTCTGTTCCTTTCTTCCATCACTTCTTATGCCCTCCAATTCTTGTTCTCGTCTCCATTTATTAAAAAGCACTAGAGATGAGAGAGGGAAGGGAGAGAAAAAGTTCTTTTTTTGAAATTTCATGAGGATGCATTTTTATAGTGGATCTTGGATATCTCACATATGATCTTTTTTCTTTCCTTAAATTGAGAGCTTTCATCCTTTAACTGAAAGGAAGCACTTTAAAGCTTCTCTTTGGTGTATCTGAATTGCTAGCAGCTGTACTGTTGGGCCTTGGGGCAGTTATAAAGGAAAACAAGGATTGTACCCAGGCTAGGCTATATCAAAGCTGTCAATCTCATAATAGTTTACTGGGTGACTAATGGGTAGGCAGCTCATACTAAAAAGATATTTGGGACATAGCATGGTAGTGCAAGATTTCATCGCATCACATCCCTATCACATCACAATAGCTAAGGAGTCAGTGCTTAGGAATTGTTATTTTGAGAAGTTTCCACTTAAAAATTTTGCACTGAAATTGATTGTGTTTAAATGAAACCTAAACTACAGAAAGCTAAATAAAAGGAGAGAGATCAACTACATTCTCAGTCCTATTTATATATTTTTATAATTAAGGAGTGGGCTGCAATGGTGGTTGCAGGTGGTGGTGCCTCTAGAGAAGCCCAGAGGATGCATAGCACAGTGGGGACTGGGGGGGGGGGGGGTTGTGCCTGCACGTTGAGGCTCAGGTCAAGTCTCTGAGGGTGCCGACTGCAGTGGCTGGAGCCAAGCTCCAAGCCAACACCTACAAGGCAGCTCCTGGATCAGATGCAGTGAGTGTGTAGATCTGAGACTATGGCCTTGGAGCCCTTCCTGGAGTAAACCAGGGACTTTGTGAAGTAGGCACTGTAGGCAAGTTGAGTTCATAAAAAGTGTGGAGCAGAAAACAGATGCCTTGGAGAAATGGCCACTGAGCAAAGAATTCACTAAAGACAGGACACTTGGTTCTGTCTTTAACACTGAGATGGTACAAGCCAGAACTGAGAAGAACTAAAATAGATTTGCAGGTTTTGCAGCAAAGATTCAGTCTATGCATTCCATTCATACAGAAAACTTTGATTTGGTCTGGCACTTGGCTCAGTCCTCTCCAACATTTCTGGGAGTACTGCCACAAAGGGAAGGTTATGAGTTTTTATTGGACAATGGGCAGATAGTGAACTCCATGTCATTGCTTGTATAACTATTCAGACCTAAGGGGACCCTACAACCTGCTAGTTGATTTTGTGTCACTACCCTGAATTTAAGGAAGAACAAGGCATAGTACTGATGACAGCAGAAGTGGATTCCACATTTCTGAATATTGCTGAAATACAGTGCATCATCAATCAAGTTCAGCTCTTCTCTGATGGTAAAGACACCTGCGGGTTAAAGGGCAAGTTTAAGTTCAGACCAATTTAACTCAAATATATGTCTGCCATTGCTGAAGTGGAGCACAGTGGATCTGCAGCAGAACTGAAACATACCTAGAACCAGGATGAGTCTTAGCACCATAAAGATTTGCTCTTCACATGGTCACCTCAGCCCTGGATATTGTAGAACTCTGGGACCCCAGTATTTACAGTGAGCAATCTCTAATGAGTTGTCCAGTGTGCATATGGCAAGGAGTGATCCTGGATATGAGCTTTAATGTTTGCTGTTTGGGGTCACTATTCTCTCTTGCGTGGTGGCCCACCCTCTTGTTATAAGGTGTGGACATTTTTCCTATTTCCAAGTGGTCCAAACTTGCTCTGCAGAATCTGTATCTTTTCCTACCTTTAATAAAACTTTGGCCCTCATTCTGCCTGCAACACTCTGCAGTCCATGGCAGCTTTGGTGCTTCATTCCAAGACTGATACTTCTGGCCCTGCTTTCTACATTACTGGAGGACGCAGAAGGAGATCACTCTGGGCCTATCTGTGCCACACCTAGCAACTCCCCAGCTGACCCCAGCTGTACACCTTCAGTCTCACAAGCCAAAAGTATGCGCAGTGCTCTCAAGCCCATGTGGAAGCATATGCACTTCGTTCCACGACTAGTAAGGCACAGTCCAGTGACCTCAAGTGGATGGAGCCACCTGGTAACTTCTGTCTAAGGAACTTGACTCAACAGGGGAAACACCCTGCACTAGGGATATATGTAGTCATATATCAGAGAATTTTGCATTTGGCTTCCCTAAGGAATTATAGGAAAATGACAAATTGAAAGAGCAAAATGCAATCTCAAACCTCCAGCCCACCCCAAGCAAGCCTAGGACATGTACATATATCAAAGCATAAGTCATACACTTGGAACCTGACATGATAGTATTGAAGTTAAAAAACAAACAAACAAACAACAACAAAAAAAAAAAAACTTGGCAAAGCTATAAAAGAACTCCTATCAGAAATAATCTCTCAGGTAAAGCAAGAAATGATAAAGGTAATGAATGAAATGCTGAACACATCTAAAGAACATATAGTTTAAAAATTAGAGGAACAAGGCAAAAATATGGAATCCTTGAATGAACAATATATGAAACAAACAGAATGCATGAAACATTCAAAGCACTATGCAGAAAATCAAAAATTCTATTGAAAGCTGGAAAAAAAAAACATCTCAGTGAAAGTGAAGACAGACTTTCAGATCTCAAAGACAAAATTTCAGCTAGTGAAAGGGAAAGAGAAGATCTTTTAAAAATAACAAGGAATCAGCAAATAACAATTCAACAACTGCAAGATGATGCAAAAAAAACAATGTAAGATTGATGGGAATAAATGAAAAAGAAGGAGACAACACAAATGATATCAAGAGGCTATTTACTGAAATAATAGTTGAAAATTTCCCAAACATGAGAATAGAAACCAACATACAGATTAAGAAAATATATAGAATTCCAAGCAGCAATAACCAAAATAAATCTACATTCAGACATAATAATCAATATGCCAAACATTCAACATAGGAACAAAATATTAAAAGCTATTAGAGAAAAGAGACAGATCACCTATAAAGGAAAGCCTATCAGAATTACAGCAGACTTCTCAATAAAAAGCAATGAAGTAAAGAAAACATGGAATGAAGATCTTAAAGGAAAATGACATCCATTCCAGACTGATGTACCGTGAAAAACTGTCCTTCAAAACCGATGGAGAAATAAAATAGTTTTATGACAAAGAACAGCTGAAAAACTTCATGACCACCAAAGCACCCTGCGAAGAGTACTGAAAGTCATTCTAGATACACATAGGAAAAAACCACTAAGCAAGGCAAACAATTACACAGAGTAGAAAGATAAAGAATCAAAGACAGAAAAACAACATGTCAAAATAAATTGATATAGTTCAGTTATAACCATTAATGTAAATGGCCTTAATTCCCCAATCAAAAGAAACAGACTGGCAAAATGGATGAAGAAACAACATCTAACTATAAGCCATATGCAAGAAACTAACCTAACCCAAAAAGAAACTCATAGACTGAAAGTCAAAGGATGGAAAACAATACTCCATGGAACTGAAAGCCATAAAAAGTAGGGGTAGCTATTCTATTTACAGACAATGTGAACTTTAAACCAAGAATAATCAAAAGAGATAAAAAAGGTCACTACATATTAGTTAGGGGCAAAATTCAAGAGGAAGAAATAATCTTAAATATCTATGCACCAAATTTAGGAGCACTCAGCTATGCAAAACAAATATGAACAGAAATTTAAAAATCAAATAAGAAATAACATAATTGTAACAGGAGAACTTAATACTCTATTGACACAAAGAGAAAGATCAACTAGACAGAAAATCAGAAATATAATAATAAAACTGAATCACACTTGTGAACAAATGGAATGGGTGATCATATACAGAGTGTTTCACCCAGAAATATCAGAATATATATTCTTTTCAGCATCACACAGGACTTTCTCTAAAATAACCCATATACTAGCCCACAGAACATCCTTAAGTAAAGTCAAAAGAATTGAAATTATCCCATGCATTTTATCAGATCATATTGCCTTGAAACTAGAAATTAATGACAGAAGAAAGTGCAAAAAACCCCACAAACACATGGAAATTGAATAATACAATCCTGAGCAATCATTAGGTCACAGAGGAAATTAAAGAAGAAATTAAACAATATCTACAAGAAAATGAAAATATAAAAAAAAAACTGAATAGAACCTGTGGGAAGCAATGAAAACAGTCCTCAGAGGAAAATTCATTGTGGTGAATTCCCAAATAAGGAAAACAGAATAAACACAAATAAACAACCTGATGCTACACCTCAAACATGTAGAAAACACAGAGCAAGTCAAGACCAAACCAAAAAAAGGGAAGAAGTTGTAAAGAGCAGAACAGAAATCAAAATAATAGAGATAAGAAAACAAAACAAAGCATCAATAAATAGGAGAGTTTGTTCCTTGAAAGACTAAATAAAATCGACAGGCCTCTAGCCAACCTTATTTTTAAAAGGGAGAAAAAAACCTCAATCTCATGCAATAAGGAATGAAAAGGATGAAACCAATACAGAACCTGTGGAAATACAGAAGATCATCAATACATATTTTGAAAACCTCTCCTCTCATAGGCTTGATAACACAGAAGAAATGGATATATTCCTGGAAACATATGAATTACCAAAGCTGGGTCAAGGAGATGTAAAATTGCTGAGTAACACAATTTCAATTCATGAAATTGAAAATGTAATTAAAACCTTATCAACAAAGAAAAGCCCAGGTCCAGATGGACTCATGACAGAACTTTACAAGAACTTCATAGAAGATTTAATGCCAACACTCCTCATACTCTTCAATGAAATTGAAAGGGAAGCAATTCTCCCTAACTCATTCATGGAAGCAAACATTGCTCTAATACCAAAACAAGAGAAAGATCCAACAAAAAAAAAAAAAAAAAAAAAAAGAGAGAACTACAGGCCAATCTCCCTAATGAACATAGATGCAAAAATTCTCAATACGATATTGGCAAACAGAATGCAACAAATCATCAAGATTGTACACCATGATAAAGTGGAATTCATCCCAGGAATGCAGGGATGGTTTAACATACATAAATCAATAAACATACCATATCAATAGAACCAAAAATAAAAATCACATGATCATTTCTATTGATGCATAAAAAGCTTTTGTTAAAGTCCAACAATTGTTCATGGTATGAAGCTTACAGAAAATTGGAATAGATAGTCTTTACCTCAAAATGATAAAAGCCATCTATGACAAATCAACAGCCAGCATCATATTAAATGGCCAAAAACAGAAAGCCTTTACTCTAAAATCAGGAACAAGACAAGGATGTCCATTATCCACCACTCCTATTCAAAATAGTGCTATGAATAATAGCCAGATCAAATAGACAAGAGAGAGAACTAAAAGGAGAAAGATAGGAATATAAAAGTTAAATAATTGTTATTTTCAGATGACATGATACTCTACATAGAAGACCACTAAAACTCATTGAAAGATTGCTAGGTATAACAAAGAAATCCAGAAATGTAGCTGGATACAAAGTGAACACTCAAAAATCAATATATTTCCTATACACAAAGAACCAACTCACTGAGCGAGAAAAAAGGGAAGCCACACTCTTCACAATAGCATCCAAAAAAATGAAATACTTAAGAATAAATGTAATGAAAGAAGTAAAATATCTATTCAGGGAAAATTATAATATCTGAAAAGATAAATTGAATAGGATCTCAGAAGATGGAAAGACATTCTCTATTTATGGATAGGAAGAACAAATATTGTGAAAATTGCCATTGTCCCAAAACTGTTATAGATATTTAATGCCATTCCAATCAAAATATCACTAACATAGCTCACAGATCTAGAAAGATCATTCTTAAAATTCATCTGGAACCCGAAGAGATCTAGATTAGCAAAGGCAATTCTGAGCAACAAAGGCAAGACAGAAGGCATTGCAACTCCTGACTTGAAGTACTACAAAGCTATTGTTGTAAAATCAACATGGTACTGGAATAAAAGCAGATATGAAGATCAATGGATTAGATTAGGATATACAACAGAGTAAAAAGGGAACCAATGAATTTTGAAAAAATATTAGTCAACTGTCCCTGAGACAAATGGCTTCTGTCTAGAACATATAAAGAATTAAAAAACATTAGACCCCCAAAATTCAAAGACCCAATTCAAAAATGGGCATCTGAGGTTAATACATAGTTCTCAGATGAAGAAATACATTACTCCACTCTGATTAGCTTTATACTATCTTGTTTTCAATAAAGTCATTGTGTGTGAAGATTTAGACAATCATTTAGAAGAAAACAACAGACATTATGGTAGCCACTGTAAATCTCCTGTTGTCTTGTTTTGAAATCTGTGTAACTTACTTTGTTTTGCTTCTAATCTGCTTTCTTCTGTTTTGTTATGTTTAGTTTTACCCTTCTTTTAAAATAAATATGAAAAATAAAACTGTGATATCATTTGAAAAAATAATATTTTGATATTCAGGAATAAAGTTATGGAAGTACTTTGATTAAAAAATTGTAATTTACATCTTTAATTTCATTGACTATTTTACCACACCTATAGTAAATGAATCTGTTTTGTGGTCAAATATTTAGCTCAGTGGCACAGCATCTGTGTAGCAAGTGTGTGTGTTGGGGGGGGGGGGCTGAGTTCAATTCCCAGTACAAAAAATAAACTAAATTTAAAATAAATAGATAAATAAATAAATAAATCTGCTTTAAAAATACACATCTGATTGCACAAACCATTGAAACTTGACACAAATTGATTTTTAATAGTAAAAAAAGTGGAAAAATAATAATTACTTTGAAGACATCATAATTTGCATGGAACAAAACTCCCTGAATGCATATGACTAAAGGGGTCATGGACCTTCGAATTTTGAGATGTGGATTGTGTGCAGTCATCAGTTGCAGAGGCTACACTCTTGGACACATTATTTGATGATCTAAAAGTTGACAACAATAAACAAAATTTGTTTTGATTTTTTGTTTTGAGATATCGCAAAAATACAAAAGAATTCTGCTTGAAATACCTCATTTCTGTTTAGGGCACCTATAATTGCTTAAATTTTTTCTTTGAAAGAAATCTAATTACTTGCATATTTCAACATTTAGTTCTATTTAGCCTTTTGGAGAAAAAAATGTTTTCTTCTTGATAATTGCAGTGTTTCAAATATTAATAAACATATTTGAGCACATCACAATCCTTTAAACATTTCTATTCATCCTATCAAGATGGTCAACTTTGTAGGGAAAAGTACCATTTTTTTTCTATTTAAATGGAGATCATTTAATTATAAATACAACTTCACTTACTTTTTGATCACTATGAAATGTAATTACATTCTCTCACAAATATTATTAGAATTTTTATTTATCAGGTTTTTGTCGGATTCATGTACCGTGAAGTCACTTGATGCTTTAACCTAGGAACTCAGTATCCCACCATCAATGTTTTCTCCATCATCCAAGACTCTTTTGTACAGTGATAGCAGAAAGTTGATATTTAATCAAAACCTTTATATCATTTGTGTAAAATATACCTTATTGGTTTCACTTTAGTACGGTAGTTTGTTGGGTTCACTTTAATTTTTTAACCAATTCTATCATTTGTACTTTACTTCACAACCGAAAGCCTGAAATACGTGCATTGACTGGGAATAAAATTTCCTTGATAAATTTTTCTTGAACAAACTCCATCCCTCTTTACTGTATACCCCTTTACTATATATCCCTTTTCTGGGATTTCATAGTGATACAACACCCTTTAATCTTGATTTTTCAAAGCCTCATTTCTACTGCTTTCAGTTCACATTGTTCTACCAACTTTAAAATATTTTTAAATGTCAGCTATAACTCCTCTTACTTATATTTTGTGAAAGTCAAATTTTCATGTGTTAGAGAGATAAAATAGAAAAGTTGTGAAATCAAAAGAAAAAATCTGAAAATAAAAATATGTTCAATCATAGGTCAGAAGTCAAGTTTAAATAATATTGGAATAAGAGGAGATGTTGAATAAACTCATTTATTGAGTTTTTTCTTAATCCTTTTGATTTCTGCCTAGTCACAGACATCAGATGTGGTATTTAGCAATGATATATTGAGTATTGAAGCTGTTTGGAGATCCTACGGATTTAGGGTGTGCAGTAACAATATGTGCAGTAACAGTAACGTGACTTGAAAAATACATTATATACCATGTTACTTTAACAAAACTCCTATTTTCTTAAATTTTGAAAAAATGATTTATCAGGGTAAATTAAATGGGAAATAATAAACCCTATGCATAACTATCAATTATGCATAAATCTAAATAGTCTCTATATTCCAAAATATCAAAAACCTCAACCTATGCTATCTTGAAGACTAGATTTCTGACATATTTAGAATAAATGAATCATCTATATTTCACTGATACTAAAACTCAATTAACAGTATCATAAAAACACACTCAACATTTCAGCAGCTATTACACATACTTCCACAAAGTCCAGTTTTTTAAAAAACTTTAGGAAATAAGTTAAAATACATTGTTCTAGAGAAGAAAATGTATTTTTGTGTGAGAAACGGTTATTAATAGGCTTGTAATCTATGTTCTCTCTTACTTATGTGCTGTGGGAATGTCTCAGATGAAAAAAATTAAGGCAAACTGATTAAACCTCATTTCAAACATGATAAAGACAGACTTTGTGCATAAAAGTTCGTATTTATGAAAGCTATATTTGACAGGATAATTAGAAAGTTTGTCATTGCTTACTGTAAATATATGGGGTAATCTCTGATGTTATGTTTGTTTCCCATATTAAATAAAACTCTGAATGTGGAATGAAGATATTTGGTGACTGTGATCAGCTCTCTGGTAAGCAGTAATGTATCCACATTTCAGACAGAGACCTTTTGTGGGATGCCAGAGAAAGCAAGGACCCACCTTAGCAGCTCCAGAACCCTCCTGACTCGTTGATGCTTCAATATTAACTGTATCCTTTAAATTATTGGTAAATTACTTATAAGATATATGACAACATGACTTGATGACATATTTATATGTGATAATCTTATTTTCTAAAAAAAGAATACATTTTTCATAAAGCTATTTTGGACACAAAGCTATACTTACAGAGTTGATGTGTAATTGACAATAAAGTAATCATTCTTGTGAACTTAAATCATGAACCTCTAGTTATCTAGAGCCCACACATCTTTTGTGTTGTGTGGAAAATTATTACATGAAAAAAAAATACTGCATTTAGTATTATGGAAAAGATGAAAATGGATACAGATACAATGGCCTAATGAAAAATGGTGTGTTGTAGCAACTCACAATCATAACCATATAGCTTTTAAAATGAAAATATTATGAGGAGTAGATCAAGAAAGGAAGAGATGCATTGAAAGAAAAGTCTCCTGAAAGAATTCAGACATAAATTGAAGTTCTGTGAATAATTTATTTGGCAATGTGCAAAGACAAGATAGGGATATTCTATCTGGTAAGGACAGGGGAGATGAGATAGATTGTATAGTGATTTTGATAGGGAAATTCAAATCACTTTTTAACTCAATCAAATTTTTTTCCTGGGTGATAACTTTTGAAAACTACATCTAAATATAAGTAGTAGCAAGTATATCCTTGCTGTTTACACTTGAGTTTCCTCTAGGAAGAGATCAAATACACCATGATGTGAGATACATACAGCCTGCTATACTCAATATTTAAATCATTTAAATTTTTCATTTGCTTAAATGAATGACTGAGTCATTATTAATCACAGAGATAATATTATATCACAGAATCCAACTGCAACTGTATAGTAGATTAAGATATTTCATGCAATGAAAACCTAGTTCAAAATAGAAATACAAAAGGGATTTTTAGTTATTCATAGGTTTGAGAAGAAAGTACATAGTTTGTCTTGGTCAATTTCAGCATTCATCTGCATCAATTCTCACTGTCCTAGAATTGCTGGAGCAACTGTACTATGTGGTCAGTTAATGACAAGTGTCTTTCCTTGACATGATAAAAAGTCTATATGAATGTCTTAGTTACTTTTTTCTTGTTGCTGTGACAAAACACCTGACACTCAAAATTAAAGTAGGAAAGGCTTATTTAGCTTACAGTTGTAGAGGTTTCAGTCCATAATCTGCTGGATCCAAGGCATGTTGGCACATATGAGAGAAGCAATCTTTCATGTTGGCTAGGGCCATGAAAGAGAGCAAAAGCAGCAAAGTGGGGGGGGGGGCAAACTTCTTTCCACTCCTTTTATCTTACTCAGAGTGCTGGGATTAGGGTAGTACTAATCCATCAGTGAACTGATCCAGCAATCAATTACCCTTAATCCCAGTACCCTTAATCCCAGCATTAAATTACGAATCAGTCACAAACTCTAGATTTAGCTACCTCAAAAAAATACATAAACGTGCATGAGGCTTTAGGGGTGACATCTAAACACAAGTTATAAAAATGAGTATTCTTCTTTTTCTTGGGAAGTTTATAGAGACTTGTTTGGGGAAGTTAGAGGAAAAGTCACTCTTCGGTCTGATATATATTATGTGAGTTAGTTTATCCCATTGGTTATGCCTGGATGGCCCCAACAAAGCAGTTTAACTTGTTGAGAAACTTTAGAGTTTACCCTGAGAGATTGGAGTTACATTAAGTCCTTGCTTACCCTTCTAGCAGTGCATCATCTCAAAAGTATGTAGCTGATGCCTACCTGGGATGAAATGATCTAAATTTGGGGGAAAAATCAGTTATTTTTAGCTATGTATTCCTTAAAGTTAAATTTGTTATTATAGTATAAATGAGAAATGTGGAATAAATAAGACAACATCAAGTCCATCTGTCTATCCATGCTATTTGTCTAAATTGCCAGTAGTTTGTCCAAATGATTCAATTAAAATATCTCACATTAGATTTTTAGGATAATAATATATTTTTACCACTTCATAAATGTTTACATATAAAATGTATTTAAAAATACCCAAAGCAAATTCAGAACAAAATATGAGGGTTAACACAGCTATGCATTTTATATTGAGGCTGCATTTTTCTTATTGTCTAGGTTGGAAAACACAAAGCAATTGCATTTTAAGTTATTCTAAGAATTTTCAACCCAATACAAGGATCTCCTAGAAAATAATGATAATTAGAGTGAAAATCTAATAATCTTTATAAAGAAGGTATCAATGCCTCTTCTTTCTCATGCCAAGCTAAATATTTATGGAGAGTCTGTGTGCTCCAATTTGATGTCTTGCTGAGTTTCAAGAGCATTCTTAATTTCTTAATTCCAATTTTCCTTTTTATTAGGTGGCTAACACTCCCACACTATATGTATATATACACACACACACACACTATATATGTATATGTATATATATATAGTAAAATGATCTTCATATGAGAAATGTAGTTTTTTCACTGATAGAGACTACTGAATTGGATATGAATCTTTACAAACATATGTATACCCATATTGTAAAGACATGAATTTTGTATCACCTGGAATTGTACCCTTGTGCATCAAAATCTTTAAATACCAGGTAAATTTTATTCATGAGGATTTGTGGTAAGTTGCCCTTTGTTAGTTTTCAGCTCGGTTTCATTTAGCAATGTCATATTGCATACTTACGTGGCTAACTACATTTTTTTTTTAATTCTCAAACAAAGTGTTACTCATTTTTAGCCCAACAAAGATTCTAGGATCCAAAACAAAGCTTAGTGGCAGTTTGCAAATGAGGTAACAAAGTGAGATCTTAGCTTGGGTAGGCTCAATCAAGACTCAGTTTAAGGAAAAGAAC
Organism: Cavia porcellus; assembly: GCF_034190915.1. Lineage (NCBI taxonomy): Eukaryota > Metazoa > Chordata > Mammalia > Rodentia > Caviidae > Cavia > Cavia porcellus. Next base: position 35,524,158 of record NW_026947501.1, read on the forward strand.
TTTCTACATTATTCAGGAAAAGGTGTTATGCAGAGGAAACCTCGTTTTGCCTTAAGTAGTGTCATTTCCAACATTATCAGATCCTATATTCAAAACAGCAATAGGAAAATAAACAGAGAAAAGCATAACTTCTTCATGCACCACCACTGAAAACGTGCTAAGCCACTGTTCTTTAAGAAGATCTGAGCTATTTTTTCACATGACTTATATTTTATCATTCCAGAAATTCATTTGTTATTCAAAAACAGAGATTGTTGAATCTTCTTAAGGATAAAACAAGAACAAAATGGCAGGTGGTTCATCTTTGATCATGCAGGGGTTGATTCTGAAAATGAATAACAAAGTAGAGACTTCATTAAGATGGCCTGCTATTTGGAACAGTAAATGGTACAGGAGGCAACAGGGCTCTTTTATGTAAAATAGTAAGTTGTCCTCTACAGACTTCTTCCTTATAGAAATGTCTGTAGTTTCCAATCATAGCAAGATCTGGGCTATGTTTCTCCCACCAAAAGCTCTGTTAGCTGACAGGGACTATGCAGCTACCATGGACCTGCATTTCCCTAGTTCCTTCTGCAATCTGTCGCTCTCCATCTCCTTCTTATCCTCTTCCTCCTCCTCCTCGTCTCCTTCCTCCTCTTTTTCTTCTTCTTCCTTCTCCAGAAGCCTCCTCTTCAGAGTGCATAGCTCTAGTTGGGCCTCACATTTGATGCCATTGGCCACCATCAACGAAGTCTGAAGCTCTGCCTGGAACTGCCTCCAGTCTTTCTTCATCTGCTAAATCAGGGTCCCTGGCTGGCTTTCCAGTTCTGACTCCTCTTCTTGCAGCTTGATCACATTGGTCTCTAGCTCACTAATGTACCGATTGTGGTGTAACTTGACAACCCAGTGCTGTCCTACTGGATCTGTCGATTCGAATATGATTTTTTCATGTTTTTATCTCTGCATCACTCTCTGATGCTGTCTCTTGGAGTTTCATGCTGGTTTTCCCCAGCAGATGTGCTTGATGGCCACAAATCTCCTTCACATAAAAATAATCTTTTTTCTGTCTTAGCTACCAGGCTTGAAACACTTTTAATGTTATCATTTGCTTTTAGCAATTCTTGCCTGAACTCGGTGCAAGACAGTTCCAGCTGATTTTTCTCAGTTCCAGTTACTTTCAATATTTTCTAAAGTTCACAGTTCTCTACTGACTGGCCCATGGTATTACTGCTATGCATGGCTTTCTGCTTCTTATCTTCAAGATAAGCCTTCAAGGAGCAATTCTCTATCCTTAAGCCTTCTGGGGTAACTCCACATTCTCCCAAAGTTTTGGTCATCACAATATTGTTACACTGTTCCAGTTCTAGAAATCATTCAATTTTTCATTTTCTTCTTTCAGGTGCTTGATCATGTGCAAATCTCCTTGGTTTTCTTTCTCAGCCTTCCATAAGCTACAGAGTGACTGCTATTGAATGTTAAGCAGCTTCTGTCTTTCAAAGTGGTTCTTCTCAAAAATATTTGTGTACTTCTGCTCTAGCTGGAGAATTTTCTCAGGTGCTGGGCTTATCATTCTTTACTCACTCTTAATAAGAGTATATCTCTTTTTCCTTTTCTTGACTTGGCTGCACTGCCTTCTCTCAATGATGGTGCAATGACATCTCTAAAGTAGTGTACTCCTCTCCTAGCTTCTTTTTCTGAGCTCTAAGTTCCTATAGCGTTGTACAGTGATGTGCAGCTCCTTTGCAGTACTATGGTGATTCCCTTTCATCTCCTGTATCTTCTCTGTAAGGGGAGCTAAGGACAGCTTTCTTGTATTTTTCAGAGAATTCCCAGTGGTCAAAAAATTCTTTAAAAGGTTGATAGTGAAGTACAGGGGGTAAAATGGGATATTTATGGTAATGTTCTCCAAATCTGAGGTTCTGGTGACAAAGAAGCTTTGAAACATCACTGATGGAAGACCCAATGTCTAACCTGGAATGTATTTCCATGTATGTTTTTCTTATACCCATCAATTTTACTTTGCAATTCATTTCTATCTGGGTTTCCAAAGCTTGACTCTTGAATTATGGATGTGGGGCAGCTGTTGTCACCAGTGTAACTTGCTGCTGTTTTTGAATTTGGTGACTGCTCAGGGTAAATTAGCTTTTCCTTCAAACCCTTGTTGTCTTCTAGGTTAGTAAGCTCTTTCAGAAAGGCTTTGTTCTTCTCAAGGGCTATTATCAAAGGTTCTGTATCCCCTGGCAGAGCTGATGCTTTATCTGTACTGAGATCTGAAGCATCAGTGTCTATCCCACAGTTTCTTCCTTCTTTGTATTTCTTAGTTCACTTTGAGGTCTGATGATATTTTTGGCACTGGCTTCTGCCAGAAGTTCCCAAGCTTGAGACTTGAGCATAGCCTTCTCTTCCTTTTCATTCTCTTTCTTGAGTTTTGCAGAAGGGATTCTTAGGTATTTGGTAGAGGTGTGAATGCAGGAAGAAGTTGAACTGGAGTCCAAATTTCTTGGACTAGTGGGACCTTGTGACACAGACCACTCCCTTGAGACAGTTCTGACAGTTCCCAAGGAGTCAGAATACCTGTGCCTTGGATTTGATCAACCATTGGCCTGGAAAGCTCTGGCTATCCCTAGTGACTGCTCATGCTTGGTCAACTACCGTAGCCAGTGGCTGCTGGCATCAGATCAGGTGTCTACCATGCAACACCTGTATCTACACTGGTGGGCAGTAGCTGAAATCAGGGTCATTTCAGTCAGAGGAAAGTCTTGGGATGCCTCAATCTGTGGGTACCACCCTCGTCCCATCCCCTCACCCCTCATGTAAGATTGTAAAGTCTTTAACTTTCCCTTTAAAAATTTTATCTTATTTCGTGTTGACATAAACGTTAATATTCTCCATGTGATAGGTTGAAATGTAGACAACCATAGGCTGCCTGTGGTAGGAAGTATATTTTCACTGATTTCCCCAAAACAGAGATCAAATGTATAAAATACTAACTTCATTAAATCCTCTCATATAGTTTTGTTATATGACACATTCGTGGCTAGTTATTCTTTAAAACTTCCGATGAGTGGAGAAATTATTATTATTATTATTATTATTATTATTATTATTATTATTATTTTGCTGCAGTAGCTATAAATGGGACTATGGATGGATCATCCAAACTGTGATTTCTTTCCTTTATATATAAGTTATTAAAAAGTTTTGGCCCAGACAGGACACTGTAGCCAGTAAAGCCTCAGGCGGAACCAAAGAGCTCCATCTCCCCCACCCCTAGGAATTTACCTATGGTGCCAAAAGAATACCAGTGGGTTACCTGTGGGTCACTAATGCCCTTAGGTTCCACCCAAACCTAGGCTACTTGCATGCCTCCACTCCACATGTTCCACAGAGAGATCACTGACCCTGGAGGGAGATGCTACACCCCAGGGACTGGAGGTGTCTCTCCCTGCATTCTCAGAATAAAGGTGATTTATATTTCATACTTCTTATCTTTTCAGCTGCCACCAGAGCCCCACAGTTCTATCATATGGTTCCCTGACCGGGAACGGCAAACCAGAGATTCCTGGGGATTTCCCACTTTGAGTCCCCTGCTGTTCAGGACCAGGACTGGACTGCATCTTCAATTGATTCTTCACTTCTATGCTCGGGAGCTGTAAACTTGTTGCTGCCAGTTTGCAAACAACAGCGACCCAATTTACCACAGGTGAGCAACCCCCAGAGATTGCCACTGGTCCAGGCCCCAGGCAGGTTTTCTTCCCCTTTCTGTGAGTTCCATGACACTCTCAGATCCTTAGATAGCCCAAGGCAGAGTCTTTCTGGGCCTACCTGCGTCCACACTGAGAGACTCTCATGTCCTTCAGAGCTTTTTAAGTTCTCATGGGCAAAGTTGTTACTAAACTCAGGAGAAATCCACTAGTATATTGGTGACGACCAATTATTATGAGCTTTTGGAACCATAAAATACCAATCGGTCTAGAGTAAAAGGTGATGACTTTAAATTTAGTAGACCACAGTCCGTTGCCTCATCTGGCTATAATTCCATGGGCTAGACCGCACACCAGATTTTATCTTGGGGACCACTTCCTGCCACCTCAAAAAACCATACCTATTTATAGCTTATCACACTGAGGACAAGTTTACAAAACTCTCTATCTTTAAGCCTTTGTTTTGGGAATGTGCATCCTTTCCTGCTCTTCCAGGATCCCTCCTCCTCCCCACACTTAAAGAGATAATAGCATCTTTCCTGGCAGCCTTTCAAAGCTTTCTCAGCATCTCCTTTCCTCTCTGCTCCCCTCCCTCCACCCCCTGCTGTGTGCCAACCCATTCTCCACCAGCAAGAGAGGTGAGTCCAAACAGTGTTGAGAGATACATGCGGGGCTGCTTTAAGCTTTAAGCTGCTTTAAGCTTTCACGCTGCACCCCAACTCTAAGCAATATCTTGGCTCTCATGTGCTGCTCCAGGTCCATGGGGGTCGGCTCTAATGCTGCGTCCTAATCTGTCCGCCCAAAAGAAGTTCCAGCTTCATGTGGCAGCTCAGCTCCGAGTCAGTCCAGATACTGGCCGTGCCTCCAGGAGCAGTCCCAGCTTCACACTGCGTCCCAACTCCACGTCCCAGCCCCACCCCCCCAGGCGCCGCCACCCCTGCCCACAGACACTACTTCTGCCTTGTGTGCATTTCTGGGGGCAGTCCCAGCCTGCCCTGCATGCTACATCCTGGCGCTCACCTGCCTCTGCCCCCACGCTGGGCTTGCTCCACCGGGTGCAGGAACACAAACACAGAAACAGCAGCTCAGTGGCTGCTCAGAGATGCTATTTTTATTTTTTTATTTTTTTTTTTATTTATTTTTTTTTTTTTTTTTACATTCTCAAATCATTTAATCAAGGTTAAATAAGCCAGCAGTAGACAAGACATTGGCTGATAAATGGGACAGTGGCCACCTGGTAATTTTACCAGTCCTGTTTATCAATTAAAGCCTTCAGTAATCTCCTGTTTGGTAGCTAGGGTTGGGAGGTGTTTGTGAATTTCTTTTGCTGTGGACCGACTGTGATGTTCTGTGTTGGGCTCACTGCCTAATGTTGTACTGTGTTGTCTCAGATCTCCTGTTTAACAAAAATTGGGAGGTATTTGTGGATTCCTTTTGCTGTGAGCCACCAGTGGTGTTCTGCATTGAGCTTACTGTCTATATTATACTGTATTGCTACTGATCTCCTGCTTAACAACTAAAATTAAGAGGTATTTATAAATTCCTTTTGCTATAAACCACCAGTGATGTTCTGTGTTAAGCTTACTGCCTATATTATACTGTATTGTCACTGATCTCCTGTTTAACAACTAAAATTAAGAGGTATTTATGAACTCCTTTCTCCACCGAGCCATAATTAACTATATTCAACTGATATTAAATAACACCATAGCTGATTTCTCTCCTAACTAGAAGGATAAAAATTAATTAAACAGGCTATCCCCCCATGTGGACATTCAACTCCAGGTTCTTCAACTTTAGCACACAATATCATACCAGTGATTTTCTGGGAAGTTTCCAGGTCTTTGGTCTCGAACTGGTGCTGTGTCCTTTATTCCTTCTCCTTCATGACTTCCAGCTTCTTGGACTGCACGGCTAAAGCATTCTGTGTTTTCCAGCACATCTACAGTTATTGTGAACACTTCCAACTCTGAGTCTGTTGGCCTAACTATAGAAAATAGTATGTATTCTATCAATTCTGCTATTCTAGAGAAATCTAACAAATACAATGTGTTTCCTCTTAACTTTTGAGAAGAATATGACATTAATTTCTTCCAAAAAATAGCAATTTATTTCATAGATCATTAATTTAAAAATAACATGAGATAGGCATGCATGATCATGAATATGGTATATATGATTACAAATTATTTGATTTACATTGAAAACTAAATACTGACATTTCTTTTTGAGCCCTTCCTATATTTTACACATAAATTTAAAAAGCAATTAGCGGTGACATCTTTTTTTAGCTTAGAAGTGGAAAATTAAAATATAATTGGGTCTATGTTATGTAACAGCAGTTTTAATTCTAACTTAAACTATAGATCCTTAAGCAGGTAGAATATATGTGCAGTTTAGGAAATTCCATCCTACTTCTAGGAAGATGACAAACTAATCATTACAGGGAAAATGTCAGAACATTTTTTCCAGCAGATCCTGGTAACACCATAGCACTAATGCACATATAAATTCTTCCTTTCTTTGAGTTACACTTTCTCCCCAAGAGTCAATTTTTATGTCCTTTCTCAAATGATCTCTGCATTTTGAGGTTTATACTTGGAAATTAGTTTTTTCTTCTTTGGAATGAATAGATATTTTTAATCAATGAAGCTAAAGACTATACACGCATTAAATAATAAATTCTTGTTGAAGTTGATTTTAATGTGTGATTGTTGATTTTAGTAACTAAAATAACTCTTTCTAGCCAACACTTAAAACTAATGCCTAGTTGAGATGAATACACATAAATAAAACTACATGAAACAGTGTCATGATTAGTTATATTAGTTCACATTGGTAAAACCAGAACCAAATAAACTCTTACAATTATAAAACCTACTAAATTTAAATATAAAGTCTGAATAGAATAATACAACAGAACAAGATGGACTTAATATCAGCAATACCACAACAAGGAAAGTACAGGAGCAGATAGCTCCACTGGTGAATTCTAACAAGCATTGATTGTGAAACTAATAGCAAGAAATGATACATCTAAATTCACTTTATTTTTGCAACACCATTTTCATTCCAAAGCTACACAGACAAAAACAAACAAACAACAAAATACTGAATGATAATCATTGACACACACACACACACACACACACACACACACATGCCAAAATCCTCTATAAAATACTAACAAACAACTTCATTACATATTAGGAAGAATAATAGACCTCATTTAAGTATTGTTAAAATGTCTGTATTATCCAATGCAATCTGCATATTCGGTACCATTCCTATCCATAACTCAATCGTAGTTTTCAAATAAATGTAAGAAAACCGTAAAATTACATAGAACCAGAAAATACCCCCAGCAGCCAAGGTTGGTGATGAAGGAGGAGAAAACTGGAAGCAATAAAGGCCCTGTTTTCAAAATAAAAATCAGTGGGGGCTGGGGATTTAACTCAGCGGCATAAGCACCTGCCTTGCAAGCAGGCAGTCGTGAGTTCAATCCCCGGTACCGATAAAAAGGAAAAAGACCAAAATAAAAGCAAATGAGTGGTGAAAAAAACTATTCTGGTGTAAAAACATTAGATTCGTAGACCAGAATAGAGACACCAAAATAAACACACAGTTGTACAATCAACTTTTGAAAGGGGACTAAGAGCAGAAAGTAGGCAGAAGATTGTCTTTTTGAGAAGTAGTTTTAAGAAATATAAATATTTGCAAGTAAAAAACAATGGGTTTTTTTGAAAGTGTGCCTCTGTCTCACACTATAAATATAAAATCAATTAAAAACATAAAATATGAAACTAAAAATTTCCTAAAAGGAAACATAGGGAAACCCTTGTTGACATTTGCTTTCATAATACCTTTTGTATATGGTAATAAATTATAAACAACACAAGCAAAATAAGGAGAATTATTTCATTTTAAAAATTTTATTTAAAAGTAAAAAGAGAAAAAGAAACAAAACAAAACAGTGTAAGGGTACAAGTAATACAGAACTACAAAAAAAAGGAAGAAAGAAAGAAAGAAAGAAAGAAAGAAAGAAAGAAAGAAAGAAAGAAATCACCAGTTAATAGATTACACATTATCATCTTAGAGATAGTTGTTCAACTCACAGGATCAAAGCCTACAAAGTGGACATTCAAACAGTGAGACTTCAAAGAGTTGTGTTCAATGATCCAATCAAAAATATTAATACGATCATCTATTTAACACACCTAAACACACTTGCAGTTTTATCCTTTAGAGCACTTTTTTTCTTCTTTTTATTACAACAAAATTTACACATTTTGGGATTTATTACTCCCATAGTTCTCATTACTTTTTTTTCCTTTGGAAGAGAATAAAATCAAATATGACAAATAAAAGCTGTCAGTCAAAACCAAGGATAGAGAGAGTACAAGTTTATAAACAATGGTGACCTTAATGCCTCTTGCTACCTTAAGAAAAACTGTCTATCTCATTAGATCCTATAAATTGAACAAAACAGTAGAGAACAAGACCAATAAAACCTAAATATGGTAAACATTATATGATGTCAAAAGAGGATAATAGTCAAACCAGAGTGGGCACCATAGTGAATCTTATTGCCTTCAAAGTAGTTGCCTATATCCTCAACCTTGATACTATCATACAGAAAGGAACAGAATCTAATCAGTCAAAACAAGACAGTGAGAGTGTTATAGGACTTAAATCAACTTAATAGGAAATCAAAAAAGTTACTATAATATATCCTGATAATTTTTTGCATGTTTCCCTTAATTAAAAAAGTAATAAAAAATAACTAAATAATTTTTCAATGAATAAGGGAGAGATTGAGATAAAGAGGACATAACAACATAACAATACAGGTCAAAGCATGACAGTTTCAGCAACCTAGTGCTTCACCACCAAATAACCCAACTTAATAGTAGTTACCATAGTGTCCTTTTCCTTGAAATATTTGAATATAACTTCGTATACTATAGCATCAACTATATCAAGACAATGTAAAACCATTCAAGTGGATGAAAGCATTGTAGGGTATTTAGAACCAGCTAACACAAAACGAACAATGGTTTTTATATTATCTCTTTGCCTATAACCATTTTTGTTTATACTATCACATATAATAATATCCAGCAAGATAGAACATGATAAAACCAATGGAGACAAAAGAGTCATAGTTTGGTGGGGCTTCAAAACAAGACAGTATATAATCAGCACTAGCTATTATGATGTCTTGTTTTCTTCAAAAGAGCTGTTCATTTCATCACAGGCAATAATATCAAGCAGCCCATAATGAAGCCATTCAAATTAGTAAGTGAAAACTTTATAAGGCTTCAAGGCCACATAATGGGGAATCATGATTACCACATACTTTTATATATTTGAGTCATTTTCTACACTAGGGAAACTATTCAGTATTCACACATGCGAGTTTGATTTACTTCACTTATGAGTATGGTTTCAAGCTACGCCCATTTATTGATAAATATCTCAATGTGATCCTTCTTTATAGCTGAGTAGTACTCCATTGTATAGAAATGCCACAACTTTTTTATCCATTCCTCAGTTAATGGACACTTGGATTGTTTCCAAGATCTGGCAATTAAAAATTGTGCTGCTATAAACATAGGTGCGCATATATCATTGTGATATGATGCTTTCAGTTCTTCTGGGAATATGTCTAGAAGTGAAATAGCTGGAACAAATGGGACTTCCAATCCCAGGTTGTGAGAAATCTCCAGACTGACCTCCACAAAGGTGTACCACTCTACACTCCCAGAAACAGTGCAGGAGAGTTCCTTTTTCCCCAAAGACACTCCAGCATTTGTTGTTGTTGGTTTTCTTGATCCTGGCCATTCTTTCAGGAGTGAAATAGAATCTCAGTGTGGTTTTAATTTGCATTTCCCTAATGACCAATGATGATGAACATTCTTTCATGTATTTATTTGCCATTCGTATTTCATCTGAGAAGTGTGTATTATCTCAGATGCCCACTTTTAGACTGGATCTTTGAATTTTGGGGGTCTGAGGTTTTTTTTTTTTTTTTAATTCTTTATATGTTTTAGACAAGAGTCCCTTGTCAGGGGGGGAGTTCACTAAGATTTTTCCCTATTTTGGGGTTTTCTTTTCACTATGCTGGAGATTTTTTTTGACATGCAGAAACATTTTAATAAGAGGTGGTCCCAATTATTGTTTCTGAGAAGTATTTCCCGTACAGTTTGAGTTCTGTTCATGAATTCTCTACCTACCCCTATGTCTTCAAGGTTTCTACCCAAATTGTCTCCCAATAGATTTAGTGTTTCTGTTTTAATATTCAGATATTTGATCCATCTAGATTTTAATTTAGTACATGTTGATAGGCATGGGTCTAGCTTTAGTTTTTGGCAAATGGAGAGCCAGTTTTTCCAACACAATTTATTAAAGAGACTGTCTGTCATTCTTCCAGTGAAACTGCTTGGCTCCTTTATCAAAGATAAGGTGGTTGAGTGTGTTTTTAGTTGTGGTTGTATCTTATCTATACCATTGATCTTTGGCTGTGTTTTGATTCCAGTACCATGTTGATTTTACTACTGTTGCTGTGTAGTATAACTTCAAGTCAGGGATTGTAATGCCTCCTGCCTTGCCCTTTCTGCTTAGAATTGCCTTTGCTATTCTAGGTCTCTTCTGGTTCCAGATGAATTTTAGGAGGGATTTCTTTAGATATATAAGGTATGCTGATGGTATTTTTGTTGGGATTGCACTGAATCTGTATAACAGTTTTGGGAAAATGGCCATTTTCACAATGTTTTTTCTTCCTATCCATGAGCAAGGGATGTCTTTCCATTTTCTGATGTCATCTTCAATTTCTTATTTCAGTGTATTATAATTTTGCCTGTATAGGTCTGTCACTTCTTTCATAAGAGTAATTCCTAAATATTTCATTTTCTTTTTTGCTTGCTAGTGTGAAGTGTGTGGATTCTCTTATTTCTCTCTCTGTGATTTCCTTGTTAGTGTATAGGAATGCTATTGATTTCTGAGTATTGATTTTGTATCCAGCTACATTACTGAATTTATTTATTATATCTAAGAGTCTTTCAATGGAGTTCAGGGGTCTTCTATGTAGAGTATCATGTCATCTGCAAACAATAATAATTTAACTGCTTCTTTTCTTATCTTTACCCATTTTATTTCCCTCTCTTGTCTAATTGCTCTGGCTAGTATTTCCAGTACTATATTAAATAGGAGTGGTGATAAAAACAACCTTTTCTTGTGCCTGATTTTACAGTAAAGGCTTTCAATTTCTGGTCATTTAGTATGATACTGGCTTTTGGTTAGTCGTAGATGGCCTTTATTATATTGAGGTAAAGACCATCTATTTCAATTTTCTGTAAAGTTCTTATCATGAATGAATGTTTGACCTTATTGAAGGCTTTTTCTGCATCTACAGAGATGATCATGTGATTCTTACTTTTGGTTTTATTGATATGGTGGATTACATTTATTGATTTACATACATTGAGCCATCCCTGCATGCCTGGGATGAATCCCACTTGGTCTTGGTGTATAATCGTCTTGATGATTTGCTGCATCCTATTTGCCGATATTTTATTGAGGATTTTTGCATCTGTGTTCATTAAGGAGATTGGTCTATAGTTCTCTTTTTTAGTTGTGTCTTTCTCAGGTTTTGGTACTAGGGTAATATTTGCCTCCAGGAACGACTTAGGAAGGAGTACTTCCCTTTCAATTTCATTGAATAGTTTGAGGATTGTCGGCGTTAGGTCTTCTTTGTATTTCTTGTAGGATTCTGCAGTGAATCCATCTGGGCCTGGGCTGCTTTTTGTAGGTAAGGACTTAATTACATTTTCAATTTCATTGATAAAGATTGGGTTATTCAGCAGGTTTACATCCTCTTGATCTAACTTTGGTATTTCATATGTTTCTAAGAATCTGTCTGTTTTTTCAGTGTTATCAATCCTTTGAGAGTAGAGGCTTTCGAAATAGGTGTTGCTGATCTTCTGTATTTCTATAGGGTCTGTAATGATTTCACTTTTTTTGTTTCCTATTGCATGAATGTGAGTTTTTTCTTCCCTTTTTTTAAATGAGGTTGGCAAGGTGCTTATCGATTTAATTTATTCTTTGAAAGAACCAAATTTTTTGATTCGTTAATTCTTTGGATTGTTTTCTTAGTCTCTATTGTGTTGATTTCTGCTCTGATTTTTACAATTTCCTCTCTTCTTTTGACGTTGGGCTTGACTTCCTCTTCTTTTTCTAGTTGTTTGAGGTGTAGCATAAGGTTATTTATTTGTTTTCGTTCAGTTTTCTTGATGTGGGAACACAGTGCAATAAATTTTCCAAGGAGGATTATTTCAAGCTAAAAACTTCATCATATCTAAGAATACAATAAATAAACTGCAAAGTGTATCTACAAAGTTAGAGAATTTTATTTGCAAATTACATATGAATACTAAAGAACAACTATGCAATTTAATACCAAAAATTAAAATTAATTGATTAAAGTATAACTAATATTTCTCAGAATATTAATCTACATGTCCAATGAGAATATGACAAATTCCTTAAAATTTCTAGTTATTAAAATATGTAGAAAAACCATGTGATACAACTTTGTACTTGTTAGAATAACCACTAACAAAAGACAAGTATATGTGTTGAAAAGGATACAGGGAAATAACAGCTCTTGTACATGTATTATAAGGATATAAATTGGTGCAGATATTGTGAGAACAACAGGGAGTTTCATCAAATAATATTAAGCCTAGAACTGTCACATGATTCAGTCATTGCAAATTTATGTGCCTAGATAAAGAAATTGAAAACCAAGTTACAAAGAGAATTTCCATGTTAATTACAACATTATTCAGTTTAGCCAGAATATACATACAATACAAGTATCTTTTAATAGATAAATATGTAAACATAAATGCCATTATATATGTAACACATTATTTTGTCTTTAGAAACGGAGGAATCCTGTGTTCATGACAGCATCAGAGAAGCTAGAAAACATTATACCTAGTGACACAACTGAATCAGAGAAAAGGAAATACTTCAGAGTCTTGTTAATATGTGGAATAAAAAACAGTCAAAATAATAAATAAAATAATGAGCATTTTCAGGAGCTGAGAGGAGAAGGGGTAAAGGTAATGTTGGGCAGATTTCAATATTTCAGTTATGCAAGATGAACACGCTCTGAAGATCTATCATTTTATACAGCAACCATAGTTAAAATGTTGTATTGCATACTTGGAGATTTCTAAGAGTATAGTTAAATTTTATCATACATACACAAACATGAACATAAATATTTATACAATGGTGATATCTTGTATATATTTATATATGTGTGTGTGTTTGTGTGTATAGTGGCTAATATATGTTAATGACTTTCACCTTAAATATACATGATGGTTATATATTAAAAATAACTCAGTAAACTGTGTTTGAAAAGTAAAATTTATCTGTCAGAAATAAAAATACGCAAACAAGTTTCTATGCTCTCATAAAATTTGGAGGAATAAACTTTTTTATGGACAACTATAGGGGCTTTATTAGTGAACTCAGAAATATCTTGACCTAGAAAGTAAACTTAATTGTTTAATCTAAATGTCTAACTGAAATCTAAATGAAAGACTCTGAAGTAGTTCTCTTTCTCTGATTCAGTTGCATCACCAGGTATAATGTCTTCTAGCTTCTCTGATGCTGTCACGAACACAGGAGTCTTCCATTTCTAAAGACAAAATAATGTGTTACATATATAATGGCATTTATGTTCATGTATTTATTTAGTAAAAGATATCATATCTGTATTGTATGTATATTCTGGCTAATCTGAATAATGTTGTAATGAACATGGAAATTCTCTTTGTAACTTGGTTTTCAATTTCTAAATTTAAATCTAAATGAAAATCTCTAATGCATTTTTGATATAAATTTTTGATATGCGGTTCATTCTGGCCTTGAGCTCACTATGTAGCCAAGGATAGTTTCCAACTTGCAGCAATCCTCTTGACTCAGCCTCTCATGTACCAGGATGACAGGTGTTTGCCCCTACACTCCACTTCTAATATATTTTTTTGGTAAGGGAGAAAATAACCCTCCTACAGCCGTATGTACTTAGCAATTCCTCCAGATTTAGGAATTATTTGTGTTGGATCGGTGAAAAACTTGGGATCATACTTTGTTTCTGTTAACTTATCAAGCAGAATAGTTTGTACTGCCATTATTTGATTCTCTGTCCCCTTTTTAAGTTTTGATTTTATAACTTGAACAATTACTTCTAAGATATCAATATGTAATTTATCAAAGTAATTTCTTACTGTTTTCTTTTTTTTGAGATTCTGTATTATTTCTGCCTTTTTTGTTTGGCTTTTTTTTTAAAGTAAACATCTTGAGGTGACTACATCATTTTTTAATTAAAAATGTTAATGTGTAATGTAATTGTGCATTTGGTAAATACTGTGTATTTTTAAGATACCATTGCTCACTCCTTACCAGTACAGTTCTTGGAAAATAACTTTTGTATGGCCTAATATGTCCTACTTTTTCAAGATGTGACACCTTATTGTCAGTTTCATCTTTTGCTTTTTAGAGTTTTGGATACTTTATTTCAGAGGTTTCTTATTGCAAGAATAGATGGAATAAAGTAAGGTAAGAGAGAAGTGGGTTGAGATTACTCCTCATGTCAGTGGAGACAATGTATGCAGCTGTAAAATCTTCTCTGATCAACCATAAAAACATTGTTTATGCTCACGGTTTGCTTAAACTCTATTTTATTTATTTCTCTTTCTAGCTGATTTAAATCTTGTCTTTTTCATATAATTCTTCATAGTAATTAATATGGTAATGAGTTCATAAAAGTGCTTAATAAGTTTTTGTTGCATTGAATTATGAATCTCATGCTACTGAAAAATGATGTGGAAAATTGATGTCCATAACAAATCCTTGGCCTCTACTCATGATTCTATCTCTAGCTAAGCTGTATTATTCAGTTTTTTCCAACCTTGTACTTATTACTATTATTTTAGGGGATTTTTCTTTTAAAATATCTTGAGGAATATAAGCTGTGTCTCCTTTAATTCAGGGCTCATATTTGCCATTATTTATTACCTATTATTTCTGTCTTGTCTTTTCCAATAGAAGTAATAGAATAAAAGATAGTTTTAAGGAATTTGACTTAGTTTGAATGTTTATAATTGTCATTAATTTGCAAGCTCTATTCTCAGAATTTTTCATCTTTCTCTTTCATAATACTATGTTTCTTTTCAAATATATCCATCCCTGATGGGTGGTGCAGTTACCGTTATAATCATCTTTTCTCTTTGTCTGTAAGAGACATTTTCTTCTTTATGTTTCATATTTATGATTCATATTTATGGTATCATCACTTACCAACATGAACATGTTAAACACAGAAAATATTTTCTTAGAAAATCACATTTCCTATATTTGTGTCTGTATGTGTGTAGCTTGTGACATGCACACATATGACACACACACAGAGCAAAAGAGAGAGAGAGAGAGAGATGAATAACATTTGTTTGTGATTTATACACATTTGGACAGTTAAATTTCCTGTTAAACTCTTACTTCCTATTTTGCAGTGTGTTGGGGAAGAAAAATGAGAAGACAGGAATGTTGATACATTTTTATTGCAGTGACAGATGTGCCACTATTTTGGTATCTTTATAGTCACCCTTTTGGAACACTGTTTCTTTTTCCCCTCGCCACTGAAAGTCACTACTGCACCCAAGCTTGTAGACTCACTTCATCCTCCAAAGGGAGCAACCTACTTTCCTTTGTGAGGCCCTGCTCAGAAGTGTTGCTGAATGCATCATCTGTGCTGTCTTCTTTCCTTGAGTTATTCCACCCTAGCCCCACAGCTCATCTGTGGACACGGTTTTATTGTTGGATTTTACCTTCTCTAGCCTTGCACCAAAGAAACTATTTCAGAAGCATGATGCCAAAACTTGTTATTACAGATGTGTAAACACATACCATAGATACAAAAAGCATGAAAGGGAGGAGGAGCAAGATGGCAGATAGATAACAATTGGTTACAGAGGTTTTGTAAGATAGTCAACTTAGAATTCAACATAATACAGAATGGGGAACCCCAAACAGAGGGAGATGAATTCTTTTGTCCCAAGAAGAAATTAAGGTGTCTTGCTGACCATCTGAGGTCCTGATGCCGAGGTCCCGATGCTGAGGTCCCGCTGCAGCTTGCCAAGGTCCCGCTGTGACTTGCCAAGTTGTCTGAGGTCCTGCTGCTTCGACATTGAATTTGGGGCCACCAAGCCAAAGGAAGAACTGAGTTGGTGGGGTGCCTACACTGACCTGTGTAGTGTCAGGAGTGGAGCCATTCCACAAATAGGGGGGGCTCTAGCAGACAGCATTCTGGGATCGGGCAGACCTGGAAAGTATAAGGGGCCGAAGCAACTTCAGTAAATTGCTCCCTTCCTGAATGGGATTGGTGGAGTGAGCTAGGCCTGAGTCACATGACCTGGCTGAGGCCCAAGAAGGTTATTTGAAATCAAGTCCCTACAGTTGTGGGGCACATTAACCACTCTAACCCAGTGAAATCTCAGAAGTTTGACTGAGAGTGCAGGCCACAGAAGCTTGATTGACCTTGAGGGCAGGTGTTGCAAAGAAATGCAGTGCACATCACAGCAACTTGATCCCCAGGCTACCTCACTCCAGCCACTGCCTGCAGCACCTCAGGACCACCCATGAGACTTGTAGCCATGGGCCTGGGAGGGACTGGACACCCACCCGCTGCCCCCCACCCCTGCCCATGCCATGGCCACCCCGAACCAGAAAAGAGGTGGTTCAAAGTCCACCCCTGTCACCATCACCACAGCCATGGTCCAGCTGCTGCCACCTAGAGGGGGAGGGTGATGCAAAGTAATACAGTGCAGGCCATAGTGCTTGACTGATTCGGAGGGGAGAAGCCTGTATATGTGGTACCTATCTGCAACTCACTAGCACACTGCAGTGGGAAGGCTCATAAAGCCAGCGTGTTTCAGAAGAATTGTAACCAACAAAGAAAGAAACTGGGGCCTCCTTGAAGAAGCAAAAAAGATGGGAAGAGGAACAACAACAAAAAGTCCCCAGGTCATAACCCTGAGAACATTGACCAAGGACAGGTAAATACAAAGGAGAACAGGAACAGCAAACATGCAATATCAGACACAGTGCCAGTGGAAATAAAGAAATGTATTCGGGACCTCATAGACTAGTTCAAAATTCAAATATTT
Organism: Cavia porcellus; assembly: GCF_034190915.1. Lineage (NCBI taxonomy): Eukaryota > Metazoa > Chordata > Mammalia > Rodentia > Caviidae > Cavia > Cavia porcellus. The sequence continues at coordinate 35,541,082 of NW_026947501.1, forward strand.
AGCTAACTAAAGCAAGATATAAGAAATTAATTAAAGAAATACTAAGCACCCCTCAAGCAGATACAGATGGAAGAAGGGAGGAACTCAAACAAAGGAGAGAACCATTTGATGAAGAATATAAAAAAATATAGAATATATGAAGCAGATTCAAAGAGATCACCAGGAAATTAAAAACTTTATGGAAAGATGGCAAATCATCTTGAAAGAAACTAAGGATAGATTATCCAAACTGGAGGACAATTTTGCAATGTGGAAGTATGAAAGGGAAAACTTTTTAAAAATAACAAGGAAATAAGCAGTAATAATAAAAGGCTAGAAGATGTCAAAAGGATCTATAACTTGAGATTAAAGAATGTGAATGAAGAAGCAGGGATAAAAACAAAGGAACTACAAAGGATATTCACAGAAATAATTAAGGAAAACTTCCCAAACATAGGAAAAGGAAATGATATTCTGATATTTGAGGCATAAAGAACTCCAGCCAGCTACAACCACAACAGAGCTACACCCAAGCATATAATAATCAAGATCCCAGAAATTCAATATAAGAACAAAATATTAAAAGCTAGTAGAGACAAGAAACAGATAACCTATAGAGGAATGCCCACCAGAATAATGGCAGACTTTTTGATGCAAACCATCAAGTCAAAGTCAAGAAGAGCCTGGAGCAAAATATTCCAAGCCCCAAAAGAAAATAACCTCCAGCCCAGATTGATGTACCCAGATAAACTGTCTCTAGAAATTAATGGAGAAACAAGAAGGTTTCAAGACAAAGAGGAACTTGGGAAATTTGCAACCACCAATCCAAGGCTACAGAGAATATTGCAGGATATTCTACAGAGAGAGAAAAGTACTGGGATTCCAGGAACAGTGGCAGAGAGGCCTCAATGAATGGAGCAGAAAACAGAATGAAGAAGATTAGGCAAACAACTGATGGCAAACAAGAGCATAACAGAAGTGAGGCAGAGAAGGTTTTATTCAAAAATAAAAAAGATATGATTGATAGTATCAAGTCTGAGAGTATCGGCAACTACACTGAAGATGACAAGAATCTACAACACACATTCTGATTTGATAACTGCTAGTTTTGAAGTTTTATACTATCTATATACAAAGTTGTGTTTTTACTAATACTGTTAGGTACTGATATATTCAATTATACTATGTCTGATGATATAGCTAATTCTATTGGAGATAACAAGAGACAAATCAGGAACCATGGTAGAACTCTTTGTACAACAGTCTTATATATTTATTTCATTTCATGTGTTTATAGGAATATGTTTTGTTTTACCTTGCTATGTTTTGTTTCTCCTTCTAATATAGAAAGGATAGAAATATGTGTTAAGACTCATGCATGTGTAGAATCTATAAACAGTTTATGAGAACTGATTTTATGACACATGATAAAATGAACAGATACTTTGAGAAAAAGAGACACTAAAATACCCAGTGCTGATCCTGGAGTACCATAATGTGAAATCCAGCAATAGTATTATTCTTTGTTCATAGTGATATTAGCCTTCTTGGTTTCTTTAATCTCAACATAATTTTAGATTTGGATAACTGCATGCATGTTTAAGTGCATAGGATTGATAACCATATTTCTAAGCTTTTGTTGGATAGTTGAGCAGAACTGGTTGCAATCTCACTGTTTGAATCCCCACTCTATATGCTCCATTTTAGTATCTTGAATAACTACTTGTAAGAAGACAATCTGTAATCATCAACTAGTGATTTCTTACTGTTTATTTTTTTCTTTGAAAGTATGTATTATTTCTACTCATTTTCTGTTTTGTTTAGTCTTTCTTTAAATTGAAAATTTTTAAAAAGGCACTACAGTACCCAGTGCTGATCACAGAGTGTCATGATGTAAATCCCAGCAGTGGTATTGTTCTTTGTTCAGAATCATTTAACCTGCTTTAGTTTGTTTAATTTAAAAATAAATGAGAATATGGATAACTGCATTTATGTTTAAGTGTATAGGATTGACAACCATGTTACTAAGTTTTTGTTGGACAATTGAACATAACTGTTTGCAGTCTCACTGTTTGAATTCCCACTTTACATATTCCACTCTTGTACCTTGAACAACTATTTATAAAACAACAATATGTAAACATCAACTAGTGAATTCTGACTGTTTATTTTTCTCTCTGAGCACATGTATTATTTATACCTATTTTCTGTTTTTCTTAGTCTTTCTTTAAATAAAATCTTTTAAAAAGCAAGAAAAAAGACTAAAAATCTATACTCTTTATTCTTGCCCTTTACACAAGTGATTGGAACCATTGGTGGATGAAAGAAATCATTAACATTTCTCCTTATTTAGGCAGAAGATGCAGAACCTTACCAAAAAACCCTAAACATCACCACTTTATGTATATGAGTTGCTTTTTAATATAATGTTTTTGAAACTAAATGGCCAGAATGTACCTAGAATTACAAAGTCAAGAGAAATACAATTTGAAATGCCAATATAAGTCAATATTGAGGAAAGAAATGAATACACTAAAGAAAAGCATTCAGTGATGCAAGCCATAGCATCACCAAGTGACATATTTCATAGAATGTCTTGTAATAAGGTAATGTATTTTCAATATATAAAGTGAATAAATACTGAATAAAACAACTGAAATGCAGAGAAACACCATACTAATTAGAATATTCAAATAACTCCACCTGGTCTCCTGCTGCAAAAAATGTTTAATTTCCTTCAAAGCTTTCGTTTTAAGTATTTTCAGTCCCAGGATAAGCATGCATCAGTACCATACTCCTATTGCAAAAGAGCCTGTTTGAGTTAAAGCTGGCCTCTGCATCCTGGACAATGGCATTTGTTTTTATTTTCTTATTCATCATTCTACTCTGTCTCATCTATATTACACTGTTGCTACACTATAAACCTGCCTTCTTCCATGGAATTACTGGTAGCAATAAGCCCTCTTTTGAGTGGTGGAGCTGAGTAAAATCTACTTTGATGTTAGAATCTGCACAATGTCATGTTACTCTCTTTTACCTTGTATCTCTCATTCTCAGGGTATAAATGTTATTCATTTTTTCTCTAGATATAACACTTTTTTTGCACATACAAATAGAATCTTGAGGATCAAGCCACTATTTCCTTGATCGAGTCCTCACACTCTGCCTAGGGATTTTTCAGAAGAAATACTAAATGGGTCAATCTGAATCCCACTAAACCATCTATTTGTTCACAAAAAAAAAAAAAAAAAAAAAAAAAATCCCGAAGTCATCCCTCTATTGACAATGATTTGAAGCAGAAGTTACTGTTTTCATCTCAACACCCAACTTCTTTGTACTACTTAGTTACCATTTATTTACACATATGTTCACTAGGACTTTTCACACAGCTCTAATTCCACACATTCATGGCCTCTATGGTTTTGTAATAGTGTTCATAAACCTTTCTCACTTATGATAGCTGTTACATTAAGACTTATTAAAATGTTTCCAGTCAAACCTTTAGTGCTTATTCCACTGATTTAAAAAAAAATCCTTCTGTATTTTTATTATTGCCACCCTCTAAGTGCTCAAGGATTTCTTGAATCAGACATTCTTTGTAGTATCAAACCAGCTATTAAATAAAACATGTAAGTTCTCTAGTTCTTCTTAATCTTGTAATGCTTCATAAGCATAAGATATCTGACTCATCCTAAACCCCTAAAAATATATTAAAGTAATTTAGTTTTTGGAAGTGCCTTGATCATTCTTTTCATTTACATGTGTAGTTTGCATTGTGGTATTTCAAGATTCTCCTTTGTAAATCCTTCGGTTTTTTCCATGAGCTTATCATATTTGTTTTTGTTCTTTCTAAGCTTCACTATCTCCTGAGCTATATTTCTGTTACGTTCCTTTGAAATACACCTTAGTTTTTTTGTGTTTTTTGTGTTCCTTAACATTTTCACAGTTCCCATGCCAACCTGAGTCTTGTTACCAAGAGTTTTCAAATATAGGCTTTCTTTACTAACAATAGGCTGGTTTTTCTACTATATAGTGCTTTGCATTATGAAAATCTCATACAAATTTTCCTGTGTCTTAGACTACTTGCACATTGAACTTCTTATCTAACAATTTTGTGTTACCCACCTTACTTGATGACTTACAAAATTCAGCAAAATCTGAATTATCAATATGTATGATCATGAAAATAAACGGTTGATAGAGTTTAGTTAGATACATAGAGATTAAAGCCTAGACACAACTACTGAGGTAATATGAATTTCTTCCCCTTGCTGTCTATATAGATGATGAAGAATTATTTTGTATGTTTTAATGAAAAAATAGTATTCATCTGTACATAACATGAAATATTTCTACACTTCATACTACTTTTTCGCCACATAACGCTAGCTAAAAACTGCTTTAAATAACTCTCAGTCTTTTGTGCCCAAAATGTTGATAAGAGTTCTAAAAAAAAAAAAAAGCAACAATCATTTTTCAAACGCCGGTCTTGTTTAGTGTGAAGCAAACATTGTTGAATAAAGTCTAACGTGATCATTGCTGGGTATTTTCTCCATCAGAACTTAAGTGTAATTGTATGGCATTTTTTGATTGAGGGCTTAAGGTAACCAAAGAATTTGTTTCACATTGAATCACTTGCTATCAACTAAATAATTCAACAGAGACTCTATTTGTACCTAACTAAAATATGACATTTTATATCTAATCTGTACTCAGAACATAGTTTACAATTCATGTACAAATATGTTGGGATTTTTTTCCTTCATTCTTCCCCAACACTTTAGAATTGTCCGCTTGTGCAGTGTATGACCTCTAGCACCATAGCAAGTCTCATATATTACTTGGTAAACTGGGTCACATCAGAAAGTTTCCAAAATTACAAATATCAAAGTTACACTTTAGAAATAAAACTTAAAAAGAAGTATCACTCATTGTTACTGATGAAACTTATGAATTTATGGGCTGAAAATGAATGATTTTAAAATTAAATTAAAATTTAACTTTTAGTGAAAACCACATTTCAAAATTCCTTGCTATTAGTTTGAGAAAGAAATTTTTGCAATTTTTTCTATCAATAATTTTAAATATAAAACTATATGAACATGTCTTTTGCATATTTATACAGCTGCATGTGCTCTTAACTATTATTTTAAAATTATGCTCAGGAGAGAAGATAAAGGAAGGAGTCAGTGAAGAAAATACCAATAGTGACTCCATTTAAAACTGAAGAAGAAATTGCAAAAAGTAATGGAGGATGTTGGGAATAGCTGGAAAGACAGAGATACTGCTTTCTTTGATCTGTGGTCTAACCTAAAAAGGAATTAGAATGAAACTACATTGCATTATTGTATTCTGAACTCATTGCTTTGTTTGGAGCTGTTGGGTATAGTGCATTTCATAAGTTGGTGTTGGGATTTTCTCTGGAGAGATATTGTTGTCTTGGGCCACAATTATCCTTATTCTAAAATAGATTGATAAGCAGCCAAGGAATGAGGACAGTTGAACTAGAGTTTAAGATAATGGGGGGACTATTTTTCAGAACTATTTTTCTGGAACTTTACTATCAAATGGAATAGGAGGCATAAACTGGCCCTAAAACATTGCTTTGTGGGTATAGGTGAAATCTACAACTTTTGATAATCTGTACATAGCAGGAAAATAGAAATTTTTATGAAATGTTTAAATGTACCAATGAGGAATCACAAAAAAATTCTTAAAAAGTTCCAGGATAAGGTGCAACAAAACGGCTTTTATATAGCAGTAAAAAATACAGCTATCACAGTTAACATATTAATAGAATTGTAAATTTATAGATAAGTGAAATTAGGAGGCATACATAAAACAAGAGAGGTGAGAATGATGTCTTGCATGCATTTTTATGCAAGAAAGTATATTAAATCACAGTTAACAATGAATTTCTAGCAAAAGACCTTGCAAAAACTAGTCTACAAAAAATTGAAAATAACTGAGATTTTTGTGTTTAAGGAGGTAAAAACTTAATTTTTCATTTCTTCATCTAAAATAATGGCATATATTCCTTATGTTTTGACTCAAGACTTATTTTTACTGTCACGTCATTATCTAAATGCATAATTCCATATTCTCCTGTTTTGATGAGGTCTACTAATTTTAGCCTTCATCTCATGCACAGTAACCTTTACACATTCATATTTCCTCTGATATCTGGCTTACAGGAATCTATCTCTGGGACAGAAACTCGCCTACTCCTTCTCCTTTGTTCAGTCAGTGATTTTGACATTTGTATCCATTAATACCAGAAAATTGCAAGTAGGATAATACCTTCTTCTTGACTTAATCATTGAATTTAGTTTAATATTTGCACATATATGCATACACTTCCTACCCCACCTTATACACATTTACAAGCTTTCCACTTAGGGATCATTACCACTGATCTTCTCAGGCAGTAATATATGACTGGTCATTTGACCAGTTTCTAAAAGCATTCCAGTGGGAATATTTACCAGGCTGTTTTAAGCACTCATTTAGAAAATAGGCATCTAAAAACTCATTTGGAGTAAATTCCAATTATTGCAGAGTAGTCCACAGTCCAAATATTCTTGAACTCTGAAATATTTAGCATCATTAAATTTACCTCCTTCAGCAGCTAAACATCAGTGGAGTCATCTTCTGAGTCATTAAAATAGAGTATTGAAAAATGATGAACTGTTGATGTGCTTTCAAAGTTTCCTGTAGAGAAAGCTGATTTTTCAACTTTGTGTCTAATTTGTTTCTGTTGATATACATGAGCTCCTGGCCTCTACATGGCTTTTTGAGTTTTCTCAGTAACACATTTCAGAATTTACTACCATTTTGATAGTGTTTTTCGATTTAGTGAAGCAAAACTGTAGTGCAGCAAAGTCCCTAAAGAAATACTATCATTAGTCTGCGGGTATTAAGTTCTTCTAATCAAATCAATTTCAATTTATGCTCCTTTTGTTATAGAATATAACTTCCTTTAAAGCACATTCAGTTGCCTGTAATGATTTTTCACACTTTTCTTACCATATCCTGCAAACTGAGACTGACAACTCAGAGACATGACGTTTGAGTTTGAGGATTAATGTAATGGTTAGCAACTTTTTGATTGTTTGCTTTTACGAGAGCTTTTTTATATTTTAAACTAAAAAAAAATTATAATTTCAAAGCAAGATAATAGGAGATTAACAATTGTTAATATATTGCTATCTTCAAAGTTGTTTCTCAGATTACAAGATACAGGCATGATCAAACAGTATAAGCACAAAGATTTCTTTTCAATGAATTAGTAAAAATTAGTAGTATCATTATCTTAACTATCTTACATGAATATATGTTTCCCTTTGATTTTTTCTCCTTTCCCCATCCCAGTTGTTCTTTCCTACTGAGCAGTTTCTTTCCCTTTCACAATATCTATTGTATATTTTGTATATTATTTACTGTTTCAGTTTCTAACACTAGGGAGACACTACAATGTTTACACATGAGTCTGATTTATTTCACTACCATTATGGTCTCAAGTGGCATCCATTTATCTATAAAAGCCTCAAGATTATCTCTTTTTATAGCTGAGTCATATACCACATCTTTTTATCCATTCCTCAGTTGATGGGCATTTGGGTTGTCTCCAGGATTTAGTTGTTACAAATTGTACTGCTATAAACATGGGTGTACATATGTCACTGCAGTGTGGTGTTTTTAATTCTTCTGGAGAAATACCCAGAAGGGGAATAGCTGCATTAAAAAGACCTTTAATCTTAGTTTTTTTGAGGAATGTCCACACTGATTTCCTTTGAATACAGAAAACATTGCAAATATATCATAAAGCTTCCCTTTAAGGTAAATTTGAAGGACATTTTCTTTCACATTAGATATCAGTAACAGAAAATTAGGGCTTGAGAGAGAGCAGACCATGGCAATGGACAAAGCTGAACTCATGCATCCTACCATTCACTCACTGAGAGATGTTGCAGCTGGTGATGACCAGCTGGTGCTTAATCTGATAATAAAATACAGTGCAATGTTTCCAGTAGCTGAAAACACAATAACATTAGTTGAACATGAATAAAAGTTAAATATTCTTTACCAGGTACAGAGATATAATGATGACAGTGCTGCCATTGGAGCAAGTAATGAATGGATATTAAGAACATTTTTACTTACATGACCAGTAAAGGAATGTGCACTCTCTTTAGCTAGGTAAATTATTTCACCAAATACACCCAAAAGAGAAAGCACAAATGGAAGATGCTCTTTTCCGTCTGTTACTCAAAATGTGGTTACCAGTGTTTTGTTCCCCTTGTATATTTTTGCCTACAAAAATTGGTAGGAAGAAGAGGACTGCTCTCTGAAAAACGGTTGAGATCATAAACCTGGGTCTTCCTCACCTTTGGTTTACTTTTTTAAAAATAGTAGTCATAGATTCCTACCATATGCTGTGTGTTCAATGCCATTAAACTTGTCCTCCTGATGCTTCGTGGTTTCAAGTGGAAACACAAATGCTTTCCCTCCCCTAGTGCACATCTACTTCTTTCAAGTAAAGATTTACTCAAAATTAACATAATACATCTCAGAATTTTAAAACAAGATGAACTGGCACACTATAAAGTCTTTCTGTCTCATGCAGTTTAAGAGAGGAGAAAAGTGTGCTGTCACTTCCTTGATCTCAGTGACTGTCACTTCATCTCATTGTTTTTTTTTTTTTTTTTTTTTTTTTTTTTTGCAACAATAAGGCTGTAAAAATAGTTGTTTCAACAAAAATATCCAAAGACCCTTGTAAACAGGAGTAGACTGCCCTGGGCTGCTCTGCTTATGATGTTAGCTTGTTGAATTCAGTACTGGCAAGTGTTGATAACCAATTTGTTTCAAATTGTGAATTCTTGAGCTGGAAAATGTATGCCATTATTCTGCACAACTAGAACAATTTTCCCCATTTCCTTTTTTATTTTAAAATTAAAAAAGAACAAAAATGATGATACAAAATTTGAAACCATGGTAGATTACTGATCAATAGATTGTGTATACTCACCTTCAAAGTAGTCACTCAGATTATATGATTAAGGCATGAAAAAATGATCAGTGAAAGCAAAACTGTTTTTTTTCTATGAATTAAAAGAAAAAGGTAGTATAATTATCTAGTATGTATATATATATGAATATTTAATCTTTTCACTTCTTTCTGTTTTATAAGCCTATATTTATAACATCTGAAACATTACTTAATGTAAATTAAAATTAAATAAGGTTAAGAGATATAGTTAGTCAGTGTTTGTCTATCATGCGCAAAGTGCAGGACTCAATCCCTAGTACCACCCCACCCCGTAAGTGTCAATCATGCGCTAGCAATATATTGGTTAGTATCTGCTCTGAGAATGTTATGCGCTGATGATCATAAATACACTAAGTACCTCTGTCAAAATCCTCAAAACAGAACAGAGAAGAAACAGATAAAATGAACAGGTGTAGGAAGGTAAACCAAAGTTAAAGTCTAGGATTCTTCTATGTATTTTCAGAAGCAACTACTTTATTGATCATTTTTGTTATTATTGTTGATGGATCATGCAGTGAATATTTTATGTAATTTTTAGTAGCATAATAACCCGTTTTGATCTTTTATTTTCTCTTTCTGGAGAATTATTTTGTACTGCCTTCTCATATGAGTTACATGGAAATAGAAAGTCAGAGTCTACAGTTTCCCTGTATGATACTATCTTATCACTAAAGTGCACTGACCCAAAGGAAAATAGAGATTAACCTGAGTTTAATGCTTTTTAAAGAAATTTTTGAATTTATAAATTTCAAAAAAACTTTTATAAATAAGGAAGGAAGTAAGGGGATTGAAAGGAGCTGAGGAGAATGGGGAAAATGCAAGATAAGTCACACATACTCATGACAAATACAAATGTCATGAGTCATGACAAATACAAAAGTCACACATACAAATGACAAATTCCCTATGATGCTTGTGATCATTGTGTATACCTATGATATATTAACAAAACAAAGCCATGACTTTTCCTTCAAAAAAAAAGCTCCAAATCAACTTAATCTATTATACTCCCAAAATCTTCTTCACCCCATAACTGTACTTATCAAAAGTATATCCTTATGGTATCATAATCAAGAGACTGATGAATAATAGATATTTGAAAAATAGAATGAAACAAAATTTAAAAATTAATATTTGTTTTGAAGATAAAGACAATTTTAAAATAGTTTAATAACATTATTTCTAATATCTATCTTGAAATTAATTTCTGGTGGGTGACTGTTTTTGCTCAGAATAGTATGAAATTTCTTATGCAACATTTATAATTTAATATTAAAATGTTTTCAGTCTCTTTTTTACAACTTTCTTGTCTATGTCTATTTTGTTATATAATTGGGTCTTATCTGCATTAAATTACTTCTCTCATTCTATTTTTAAAATAGGTACTTATACACTCAGTAAATTCTCAGAATAAGTCAATATATTGGTAGGAAGACCAATTTAAAATTGTTCAGAGTCCCAGGAACCAAAAGTGAGCAAGGTGGTTTCCAGCTCGCTCCCACTCAAGGGAAGCTTTAGACCATTGATCCCAGTGGTCAAAGCCATGCCCAGCATCCTAAATCACTGGAGGACACAAGGGAGACCCCATGGGATTGAATGGGCCACACCCAGTGATCTCCATTCAGTCCTGGGAGGCTAAGGCTTGAGGGGAATTCCAGGGCGCACAAGGGAAGCTTGGGAACATCACTTAAACCCAGAAACATATGAAAATGACAAACTGAAAGAGTTAAATGCAACATTAAACTTTCAGCCCATTCTAAGGAAGCCTAGGAGCCATGTACGTAGAAAAAAGCATAAGCCACACACTGGAAATTCTTTAAATGAAAACGACTGAAATACAGAAACAAATCCAGGAAGCTATAAAAGAACTCAAATCAGAAATAATCTCCCAGGTAAAAGAAGAAATAATAAATGTAATGAAAGAAATGCTGAACACATCTAAAGAAAACATGGTTAAAAAATTAGAGGAACAAGGCAAAAAGATGGAAACCCTGAATGAACAATATAAGAAACAAACAATGCATGAAGCAGATTCAAAGAGATAACACAGGAAATCAAAAATTATGTTGAAAGTTGGCAGAAACCACCTCAACAAAAGTGAAGATAGAATTTCAGACCTTGAAGACAAGATTGCAGCTAGTAAAAAGGAAAGGAAAGATCTCTTAAAAATAACAAGGAGTCAGGAAATAACAATTCAACCACTGCAAGAGGCTACTTACAGAAGTAATAACTGAAAATTTCCCAAACATGATAATAGAAACTGACATATGGATTAGTGAAGCATACAAAATTCCAAATAGCTATAATCCAAATAAAACTACACCCAGACATATAACAATCACCATCCCAGAAACCCAAAATGAGATCAGAATATTAAAAGCTATTAGAGAAAAAGGACCTATAAAGGAAAACCTGTCAGAATCACAGGAGACATCTCAATACAAACACTGAAGTCAAGAAGAGCATGGAATTAAGTATTTCAGATCATAAAGGAAAAGGACTTCCAGTGCAACAATTCAACAGCTATAAGAGGATGCAAAGGAAAACAACATAAGATTGATAGGAATAAACAAAAAAGAAGAATACAACACAAATGATATCATGAGGCCATTTACAGAAGTAATAGCTGAAAATTCCCCAAACATGAGAGTGGAAACTGCCATACAGATGATTGAAGCAAATAGAATTCCAAATAGCCATAATCAAAATAAAACTACACCCAGACATAAAATAATCACCATCCCAGAAATTAAGTGTAAGAACAGAATATTAAAAGCTGTTAGAGAGCAGAGACAGATCACCTATAATGGAAATCCTATCAGAATCATAGCAGACTTCTCAACACAAAAAATGAAGTCAAGAAGAGCATGTAGTGAAGTATTTCAGATCTTAAAGGAAAACGAATTCCGTTCCAGACGGATGTACCCTGAAAAACTGTACTTCAAAATGGATGGAAAAATAAGATACTTCCATGCCAAACAACAGCTGAAAAACTTCATGATCACCAGACCAACCCTGAAAATACTGAAAGACATTCCAGATAGACAGGACAAAAAACCTCTAAGCAAGGCAGACAATTAAACAGAGTGGAAAGATAAAGAAGCAACAGCAGGAAGATAACATGTCACAAATAAACAAATATATATTAGTTATAATTATTAATGTAAATAGCCTCAATTCAACAATTAAAAGAAACAGACTGGCAGAATGGATGAAGAAACAATATCCAACCCTAGGTTTTAAACAAGAAATCCATCTAACCCAAAAGGAAAGTCATGGACTGAAGGTCAAAGGATGGAAAACAATATTTCATGCAACAAGAACCCCCCAAAAATCAGGTGTAGCCATTCTGTTGCAGACAATGAACTTCAAACCAAGAATGATCTGAAGAGGTAAAAAAGGTCTCTACGTATGAGTTAATGAAAAACATCAAGAAGAGATAATGATCTTAAATATATATGCACCAAATTTGGGATCACCCAGCTATACATTTAACAGAAATGAAAAAATCAAATAAGCAATAACACAATCATAACAGGAGACCTTAACATGACATTGACACAAGGGACAGATCAACCAGACAGAAAATGAGCAAAGAAAGAACACAACTGAATCATGGCTGTGAACAAAAGGACTTGCTAGACGTACATAGAGTTTTCCAGTGAAAAACATCAGAATATACATTCTTCTCAGCAGTACATGGGACATTCTCCAAAATAGACAATATAATAGCCCACAGAAAATACTTAAGTAAATGTAAAAGAATTGAAATTATCCCATGCATTGGATCATAGCACAATGAAACTAGAAATTAATGACAAAATAAACTGCAAAAACCCACAACCACATGGAAATTGAATAACACACTCTTGGGCAATCAGTAGGTGACAGAGGAAGTTAAATAAATTAAACAGTATCTAAAAGCAAACAAAAATACAAATACAGTTTACCAGAATCTGTGAAATGCAATTAAAGCAGTCCTCAGAGGCAAATTTATTGCACTGTGTTCCCACATCAGGAAAACAAAACAAGCACAAATAACAACCTGATGCTACACCTCAAACATCTAGAAAAAGAAGAGCAAGTCATGCCCAAAGCCAAAAGAAGAGAGAAAATTATAAAGATCAGAGCAGAAATCAATGCAATAGAGACTAAGAAAACAATACAATCAATAAATGCAAGAGTTGATTCTTTGAAAAAATGAATAAAATTTATAAGCCCTAGCCAACCTTATTTAAAAAATGAATGAAAAAACTCCAAATTCATGCAATAAGGAGTGAAAAGTGTGAAATCTGTACAGACTCTGTGGAAGATCATCAACAACTATTTCGAAAACCTCTACTCTCATAGGCTTGATAACAGAGAAGAAATAGACAGATTCCTAGAAACATATGAATTACAAAAGCTGGGTCAAGAAAAGGTAAAACTGCTAAATAATCCAATTTCAATGAAAGAAATTGAAAATGTAATTAAATCCTTACCAGCAAAGAAAAGCCCGGGCCCAGATGGATTCACTGCAGAGTTATACAAGAAATTCAGAGAAGACTTAATGCTTACACTCATCAAATTCTTCAATGAAATTGAAAGGGAAATAGTTCTTTCTAACTCATTTCTGGAAGCAAATATTACTCTAATACCAAAACCTGTGAAAAACCCAACTAAAAAAGAGAACTGCAGGCCAATCTCCCTAATAAACACAGATGCAAAAAATTTCAATAAAATATTGGCAAACAAAATGCAGCAAATCATCAAGAAGATTATACACCATGACCAAATGGAGTTAAATCCCAGAAATGCAGGGATAGTCCAAAATACATATATCAATAAATGTAATTCACCATATCAATAGAGCCAAAAATAAGAGCTGCATGATCATTTCTATGGATGCACAAAAATTTTTTGATAAGGCCCAGCTCTTATTCATGATAAGAACCTTACAGAAAAATGGAATAGTCTTTACCTCAATATGATAAAAGCATCTATGACAAACCAATAGTCAGCATCATATTAAATGATCCAAAAAATGAAAGCCTTTACCCTAAAATCAGGCACAAGACAAAGATGCCATTATCACCATCCCTATTCAATATAATATTGGAAATACTAGACAGAGGAATTAAACAAGGGAGAGAAATAAAAGGAGTAATCATAGGAAAAGAGGAAGTTAAATTATCATCGTTCGTTGATGGCATGATGTGCTACACAGAAGACCACTGAAACTCCATTGAAATACTTCTATATATCATAAATAAATTCAATAATGTAGCTGGCTACAAAGTCAGCACTCAAAAATCAATAGCATTTCTATACACTAACAACAAAACCACAGGAAGAAAAATAGGAAAAGCCACACCCTTCATAATATCACCCCCCAAAATGAAATACTTAAGAATCAATCTAATATATGTGATAGTATAAACAAAAATTTTTATAGGCAAACTGCTATAGAGATAATATAGAAACCATTGTTTATTTTCTGTTAGTTGGTTCTAAAAACCCTACAATGCTTTCATCCACTTGAATGGTTTTACACTGACTTGATATGTTTGAAGCTATAGTATATGAAGTTATATTCAAATGTTTCAAGGAAAAAGACCATATGGTAACTACTATTAAACTGAGTTATTTGGTGGTGAAGCACTAGGTTGCTGAAACTGTCATGCTTTGACCTGTACTGTTATGATGTTATGTCCTCTTTTATCTCAATCTCCTCCTTATTCATTAAAAAAACTATTTTGTTATTTTTTATGATTTTTTCATTAAGGAGAAAATAAAAAAAAAATTAGCAGGAAATATTATAGTAACTTATTTGATTTCCTATTAACTTGATTTGAAGTCCTGTAATACTCCCACTATCCTGTTTTGACTGATTAGACTCTGTTCCATTCTGTATGACAGTATCAGTTTTGAGAGTATGGCAACTACTTTGAGGGCTATAGGATTCACTATGATGCCCATTCTGGTTTGACTATTATCTTCTTTGGAAGTCCTGTAGTGTTTACAAGGTTTAGGTTTTATTGGTCTTGTTCTCTACTGTTTTGTTCAACTTTATAATACCTAATGAGATAGACAATTCTTTTTAAAGAAGCAAGAGGCATTATGGTAACCACTGTCTATAACCTTGTACTCTGTTTTTGCATCATGTGCTATGTCTATCCTTGGTTCTGACTGACAGCTTTGTTTTGCCATATTTGACTTTATTCTCCTCCAAAAAAAAAAAGTAATGGGAACTAAGGAGTAATAAAACCCAAAATGTGTAAATTTTATTGTAAAAAAGAGAGGAAAAAAGGTGTTCTAAAGTATACAACTGCAAGTGTGTTTAGGGGTGTTAAATAGATGCCCACATTAATGTTTTTGGTTGGATCACTGAACACAACTGTTTGCAGTCTCACTGTTTGAATGTCTACTTTGTATGCTTTGATACTGTGATTTGAGCAACTGTCTCTAGGATGATAATTGTAATCTATTGACTGGTGATTTCTTACTGGTTCTTTTTTTTTTTTTTTTTTTTTTTTGGTAGTTCTGTATTAATTGTACCCTTACACTGCTTTGTTCTGTTTTGTTTTGTTTTCTCTTTTTCCTTTTAAATAAAATTTTAAAAAAAGAATCAATCTAAGAAAAGTAAAAGATCTCTTCAGGGAAAATTATGAAACCCTGAAAAAAGAAATTAAAGAGGACCTCAGAAAATGGAAGATCATCATCTGCTCAATGATAAAAAAGAGCAAATATTATGAGAATGGCCATTTTCCCAAGATTGTTATACAGATTTAATGGAATCCCAATCAAAATACCACTAGCATACCACATAGATTTAGAGAAATCACTCCTACAATCCATCGGGAACCAGTAGAGACCTAGAAATAGCAAAGGCAATTTCAAGCAGAAAAGGCAAGGCAGGAAGTATCACAATACCTGACTTGAAGTTATACTACAAAGCTATTGTAATAAAAACAACATTGTAACAGAATAAAAACAGACCTGAAGATCAATGAAATAGATCAGAAGATACATCTACAACTACAAACACACTCAGCCACCTTATTTTTGAAAAATTGACCAAACATATCCACTGGAAGAAAGACAGTCTCTTCAATAAATGGTGCTGCAAAAATTGGCCCCCCATATGCCAAAACTAAAACTAGACCCATGCCTATCACCATGTACTAAATTAAGTCTAAGTGGATTGAAGATGTAAATATTAAAACAGAAACACTAAATCTGTTGGAAGTCACAGTAGATAGAAATCTTGAAGACATAGGGTAGGTAGAGAATTCATGAAGAAGAATCAAACTGTACATGAAATACTTCACAGAATGTATAATTGAGACCACGACCTATTAAAAAGTTTTTGCATATCAAAAAAAAAAAACACCAGCATAGTGAAAAAAAAAAAAAAAAACTATTTGGAAATTTGGAAAAAAATCTTGGTGAACTGTCCCTTAGACAAAGGACTTCTGTCTAGAACATACAAAGAACAAAAATATTGGATTCCTAAATTCAAAGACCCAATCCAAAAATGGGCATCTGAGATGAATACATAGTTCTCAAATGAGGAAATACAAATGCAAATAAATACATGAAAAATGTTCACCATTTTAGAATCATTAGAGAAATGTAAATTAAAACTACACTGAGATTCCATCTCACTTAAGGAAGAATGGTCAGGATAAAGAAAACTACCAACAACAAATTTTGGAGAGGCTGTGGAGAAAAGGAACTCTTTTGCATTGTGCTGCGAGTGTAGACTGGTCCGACCACTGTGAAAGTCAGACGAGAGGGGCCTCAAAAATATGATTAGAAATCCCATTTGAACTGGCTCTTCCACTTCTGGGCATATTACCAGAAAAATTGAAAACATCATACCACAGTGATATATATGTTTATAGCAGCACAATTTGTAATAGCCAGATCTTGGAAACAACCTAAATGTCCATCAACTGAGAAATGGATATAAAGTTGTGGTACTTTTATGCAATGGAGTATTACTCAACTATATATGATCACATTGAGATATTTATAAGTAAATGGATGCAACTCAAGACCATATGCATAAGTGAAATAAGTGAAACTCACATGTATAAATACCGTATAGTCTCCCTAGAATAAGAAATGGTAATGGTACATAAAATTTTATGGTAATCATTGTTTCTCATTATATTTATTTGAAGTCTTATAATGCTTCCATTCATTGGTTAGCTTTTTAAATTCTGTTTTGTTTGAATTTATTATATGTGATGTTATAAATAGCTATTTTGAAGGAAATAAGACATTATGGCAGCTACTGCTGATTTACTATCATCTTTTTGTGAAATCTTACCATGCTTTTGTTCTTCTGTTTTGATTGTTTTATTTTTGTGTCTTATTAGATTATGTGTGATGGTATAAACAAATGTTTTAGGAAAATGAGATATTATAGTAGCCATTGTTCATTTTCTATTTTTGGTTTTGAAGTCCTGTAATACTTTCATTCTCTTGAATGGTTTTATACTATTTTGTTATGTTTGATATTATTGTGTGTTAAGGTATGCTCAACTATTTCAAAGAAAAGCGACATTATGGTAGCTGCTGTTGATAACCACTTGTCTTGTTAAGTGCTCTGTTGCTTGCATTGTTCTGTTCTGATTTACTTTGCTCTGTTCTCTTTTGTTTTATTCTCTTTAAAATAAAAAAAATAAAAAAGATTGCTCAATTTTTCAATCAATATTTTATTTTGACTGCCATATTTTTATTTTCTTTATTTTGTGGTATATCAGTTATATTAATAAAGTATGTATTATAAAGGTTCTTTTGAGAAATTTGCTTGTGTTTTGTGAGGAAATATTTTCAAAGAAATTACTTTTGCGCAGTGAAATGCTGAAATGTTCTGTGATGTTATATTTTTTCACAGAACCACCTGTGCATTCATATGCTGACCTTGCATAACCCTTGCATAAACAGAGTTTAGTCTGTCACCTATGAGAAGGGAAGCCAATTTCCCTGGAGTGACCAGTGTGATAGAGGACAGTGAAGAATGTAAATCAAGTTCTGGATTAAGTCCCTCTGGGGAGATAGTTCACTCAGACTTAGAGGTTAGAAAAAACTAGCATATATACTTCAAAAATTGAAAGAAATTAAAATAGGTTTTTAACCTACTGACTAAAAGCAAAACGAAAACCGTGCTAGTATATTGTATTTCTGTCTTTTCTATTTTCTGTCAGTTGGAAGAGATCCATGCCTGAACTTCCTGCTGCTTCCTTTTATAAATGTGTTTACCTTTTTGTCAGTGGGATAGTGACTAAGAAGGTACAGCTGTGTCACATTCCACTCTTCCCTCATTCTGTAACATCAGGGAAAAAAATTTTAACAATCTTAGTCACATTTTTCTTATCTTTAATATCAAAATAATAATTATAATTTTCATCTAGTACTTAAAGAAAACTTGAGTGGAATATTTAAATGAATTACTTTGCTTATTAAGTTCAACAAATTAGTTATAAATCTGCTTATTTTTAACTGTGAAGACAGCAGCAGTAATGTTATTCAAAAAACTATTCCAGAGTATGCAGAATTTTAAAGAATTTATCAAAATGTCATATGTCCAGTATGTTACACTTGATGAAATATATATTATGTTTCTAAAGTATAATATTAATCCATATGTCAATTAAAGCTGGTGATCCTAAAATCACATAAAATATAGGAGTCGTTACGGAAATAACACATTGTGCATAAAATACATTTATAATGTTAACATTTAGAATGCACTAAAACAACTAGGAGAACTATACCATAGCACTAACAAAGCCATCACTATTTGCTAAATCAAAATATAAATAACTACACTCTGATCTGATTTTAGTACTTACCCAATATTTTCCATAACAACATAAAGGATTTTAGTTGAAGTGAATAAGAGAAATATGTTCTTGGAAGATTTACCCAACTTTGTCTTTTTTTTTGGTATTTTATTACATCTTGATGTATTAATATTTTTACACAAGCATATTTTGTTTTTAGACATAAATATAGTTAATACTGCTCAGATTTAGTGCAACATTCATTATTAATTTCATGAGGGATTTAAAATTTTGCTGAAAGTATTAGATGTTCGTTAGAATAAAATGTGCATGCATAATAGGAAATGGGTAGCAGTTATTTGGAGCTACCACAGTTTGAACTCCAGGCTGAGAAAATGCTACATAAAATTAGTAGACTACACAGAACACAAAAATTACGATTAAGTGAAATACTTTCTCTCAGTTATTCAAAGCATTTGCCCAATTCAGAATGTCTCTGCAAAATTAATCAGGTCCGTAAAAGTTATGTTTAGGACAGTTCCATACAATGCATGTTTATTCCAAATAATTTTGCAATATTTTCAGCCAGTGAACACTGGTGAATGTCTAAGATTTTATTTTATCAACACAGTCATTTATGATAGTAACTAGTTTTTATTTTTTACTAGCATGTTGGGATAGACAGCTAAAACTCATAGAGTATGTTATAGATGAAAGAAAAGTTTGGATTATTTTTAAGTGAATTCTGTACTTTGGAAAGCCAGTCTTCCTTAACTATATTGATCAATTATTGAGAGTATAATCATTGCTTTTTGCAGATATAAGAAGAACCAAAAACTTATTTCCCGCTATGTCAAATAATACTTTGAAAAAAATATTCATGTCAGAATGTTCATGTACAATGAAAAATGTTCATGTGTTTGCAAAGTGAACACAGTCTAAGTAACTGAAAAGCTTGAAGAAAAAAAGAAAACCTTGAAGTTTTCCACCATCTAAGACTGGGAGAAGGTTAGGGGTAGTCTACATTTACAGCTTATAGAAAGATTAGAAGGTAGATTATTTTTCAGACAATAAAGACTTCATATATATATATATATATATATATATATATATATGCTTTATTTTCCTATAATTTAAAGAAGTATAGAAAAATAAAATGTAAAGCCTAGAAAGGAGTTAAAAGATAGTTGGTTACAGTACTGTTACTGAATCCATCTGTTAATAAGAGGACTTAGGAGTAAATTATTTGCAAAGTTCACTAGAAACTACCTAGATATAAAGTATTGTTTTTCAACTTCATGCCAGTCAATTAGGTTTTCATGCAGCATAAAAGCATCATGTGTGTGAATGAGAAAGAGATAGAGATAGAGAGAGAGAGAGAGAGAGAGAGAGAGAGAGAGAGAGAAACAGAGCCACAACACATATAATAATTGCTCTCTATTGTTTTATAGTTTGCCATTCTGACTGAGCATTATCAGTAGCTATTGAAGATACTTTCTGGTTGGTGGATTTCTAAGCAAGCAGGTGAGCATCACCAGTTCCAGAGGCCCTGCATCCTGGGGTAAGTGCCCCATGCACTCTCCCCCAGCCCAGCTTGCTCAGAACCCTCGAGCCTTCCAGGTGCAGTGAAACAACTAGGCTGGTCGGAGGGCCGACATCCACCTCCCAATTCCAGCTGCGCTCGGAGAACTTTGGAGTTCCAAGCAAGCAGGTGGGCACACACTGTTCCCAGAACCCAGCCTATTTGAGACCCTTGCACAGCCTGGGTGCAGTGGAACAGCTGGGCAAGTCTAGGGAGCCTGCATCCCCCTCCTCTTTCTGGCTCAGAGAACTGTGGAGTTCTAAGCAAGCAGGTGGGTGCCAACTGTCCCCAGAGCCCAGCTTGTTTGGGACTGCGGAATTCTAAGCAAGCAGGCCAGTGCCACAGGTTCCAGAGCCCCAGTGGCCTGGGGGAACTGGGTGCCAGAGTCCCAGGAGCTGTGAACATAGAAGTAGATTTCCAACAGACCCTGAGGAAGTTTTCGAATAACACTTGAGACACAGAAATATAGTAAAATAACAAAATGAAAGACCAAATTACAACCTCAAACCACCAGCCCACATCAAGAAACACTAGGAGCGATATATATATAGAAGAGAATATATGCCATAAACCTCAAATATTGGACTTAATAGCTACTGAAATAAAGAAGTAACTCCAGAAGGCTTTAAAGGAATTCAAAACTGAAATAATCACCCAGGTAAAGGAAGAAATGATAAAAGAAATGAAAGACATGCTGAACATACCTAAAGAAAACACAGTTAAAAAATTAGAGGAACTAAACAAAAAGAATTCTTAGAGGAGCAATATAAGAAACAAAGAGAATACATAAATCAGATGCACAGAGATATACAGGAAATAAAAAAACTCCACTGAAAGCTGTAAAAACCATCGCAATGAAAGTGAAGATAGAATTTCAGACCTTGAAGCCAGGATTGCAGCTAGTGAACAGGAAAGGAAAGATCTTTTTAAAATAACAAGGAATCAAGAAATAACAATTCAACAACTGCAAGATGATGCAAAGAAAACAACATAAGGTTGATAGGGATTAATGAAAAAGAAGGGGACAACATAAAGGACGTCAAGAGAATATTTAGAGAAGTAATAGCTGAAAATTTCCCAAGCATGATATCAGAAACTGACGTCAGGTTCAGTGAAGCCTATAGAACTCCAAATATTCATAACCTAAATAAAACTACACCCAGACATATAATAATCACCATCCCAGAAATCCAACACAAGAGTAGATTATTAAACATTGTCAGAGAGAAAAGACAGATCACCTAAAAAGGAAAACCAATCAGAATCACAGCAGACTTCTCAGGACAAACAATAAAGTCAAGAAAGGCATGGAGTGAAGTATTCCAGATCCAAAAGGAAAATGATTTCCAACCTAGACAGAGGTACCCTGAAAAACTATTATTCAAAATTGGTGGTGAAATAAGATACTTGCATGACAAAGAATGGCTGAAGAACTTCATGATCACCAAGCCAACCCTGCAAAAAATATTGAAAGACAGTTTAGATATACAAAGAAAAAAACCACTAAGCAAAGCAGAAAATTGAACAGAAGAGAATGATAAAAATGCCAAAGGAGAAAGATAACATATCAACAATAAACCAACGTATAACAGTTATAACCATTAATGTAAATGGTCTCAATGCACCAATTAAAAGAAACAGACTGACAGAATGGATCAAGAAACAAAATCCAACCATATGCTGTTTATAGGAAACACATCTAACCCACAAGGATACTCACAGACTGAAAGTCAAAGGATGGAAAACACAACAGGAATCCAAAAAAAAAAAAAAAAAAGTAGTTTAGCCATTCTGCTTGCAGACAATGTGAAATTTAATCCAACAATGATCAGAAAGGACAAAGAAGTTCACTACATTCTCATTAGGGGAAAACTCCAACAGGAAGAGATAACTATCTTAAATATATATGCACCAAACTCCAGAGCACCCAGTTATATAAAACAACTATTAACAGAAATGAAAAATCAAATTATCAGTAACACAATTGTAACAGGAGACCTTAACACACCATTGACACCCAGGGGCAGATCAACCAGACACAAAATGAGCAAAGAAATAAGAGAACTGAATCAGACCTGTGAACAAATGGACTTGATAGACATATACAGAATGTTCCACCCAACAACATCAGAATACACATTCTTCTCAGCATTACATGGGTCATTCTCTAAAATAGACCATATATTAGCTCACAGAAAATATTTAAACAAATGCAAAAGATCTGAAATCATCCCTCACATGTTATCGGATCATAGTGCATTGAAATTAGAAATTAATGATAAAAGATACTGCAAAAATCCCACAAACACATGGAAACTGAATAACACACTCTTGAGTAAGTGAGTCTTCAGTGGGTCACAGAGGAAATTAAAGAAGAAATTAATACCTACAAGAAAATGAAAATACAGATATAACTTACCGGAATCTGTGGGATGCAATGAAAGCCATCCTCAGAGGAAAATGCATTGCACTGAGTTCCCACATCAGGAAAACAGAACGAATACAAATAAATAACTTGATGCTACACCTCAAACAGCTAAAAGAGAAGAGAAAGTCAAGCCAAAAGCCAAAAGAAGAGAGGAAATTATAAAATTCAGAGCAGAAATCAACACAATAGAGACTAAGAAAACAATCCAAAGAATAAATGAATCGAAAAGTTGGTTCTTTGCAAGAATAACTAGAATTGATTAGCCCCTAGCCAACCTTATTTTAAAAAGGGAAGAAGAAGTTCAAATTCATGCAATAAGAAACGAAAAATGTGAAATCACTACAGACTCTCTAGAAATACAGAAGATCATCAACACCTATTTTGAAACCTCTACTCACAAAGGTTTGATAACACAGAAGAAATAAACAGATTCTTAGAAACATATGAAGCACCAAAGCTAGATCAAGAGGATATAAAACTGCTGAATAACCCAATCTCTATTAATGAAATTGAAAATATAATTAAGTCCTTACCTACAAAGAAGAGACCAGGCTCAGATGGATTCACTGCAGAATTCGACAAGAAATACAAAGAAGACCTAATGCAGACACTCCTCAAACTATTCAACGAAATTGAAAGGGAAGTAATCCTTACTAAGTCATTCTTGGGAGCAAATATTACTCTAGTACAAAAACCTGAAAAAGACCCAACTAAAAAAGAGAACTATAGACCAACCTCCATAATGAACACAGATGCAAAAATCCTCCATAAAATATTGGCAAGTAGGATGCAGCAAATCATCAAGAAGATTATACACCATGACCAAGTGGGACTCATCCCAGGCATGCAGGGACGGTTCAACATATGTAAATTAATAAATGTAATCCACCATATCAATAAAGCCAAAAGTAAGAATCACATGATCATTTCTATAGATTCAGAAAAAGCCTTCGATAATTTCCAACATTCTTGATCTAGCTTTGGTACTTCATATGTTTCTAAGAATCTGTCTATTTCTAAATGGATCAAAGATCTGAATATTACAACAGAAACACTAAATCTATTGGGAGACAATTTGTGTCGAAACCTTGAAGACATAGGGGTAGGTAGAGAATTCATGAACAGGACTCAAACCATAGGGGAAATACTTCCCAGAATCAATAGCTGGGACCACCTCTTATTAAAAAGTTTCTACATGTCAAAAAAAAAAAAAATCTCCAGCATAATGAAAAGAAAACCCACAACCTGAGACAAGAACTTAGTGAACTCCCCTTCAGTAAAGGGACTTTTGTCCAAAACATATAAAGAATTTTAAAAAAACTCAGACCACCAAATTTCAAAAATTCAATCCAAAAATGGGCATCTGAGATGAATGCACACTTCTCCGATGAAGTACAAATGGCAAATAAATACATCAAAAAATGTTCATCATCGTGGGGTCATTATAGAAATGCAAATTAAAACCACACTGAGATTTCATCTCACTCCTGAAACAATGGCCAGGATCAAGAAAACCACCAAAAACGAATGCTGGAGAGGCTGGGGGGAAAGAGGAACTCTCCTGCACTGTTGGTGGGAATGTAGACTGGTGCAGTCTTTGTGGAGGTCAGTCTGGAGATTGCTCAAAAACCTGGGATTGGAAGTACCATTTGTTCCAGCTATCCCACTTCTAGTCATATACCCAGAAGAACTGAAAGTATCATACCACAGTGATATATGCGCATCTATGTTTATAGCAGCACAATTTGTAATCGCCAGATCTTGGAAACAACCCAAGTGTCCATTAACTGAGGAATGGATATAAAAGTTGTGGTATTTTTACACTGTGGAATACTACTCAGCTATAAAGAAGGATCACATTGAGATATTTATAAATAAGTGAGCACAGCTTGAGACCATACTCATAAGTTAAATAAATCAAACTCACATGTGTCAATACTGAATAGTTTCCCTAGTGTAAGAAATGATCCAAATAGATAAAAGTATGTGGTAATCATGATTCCCCATTATGTGGCCTTGAATCCTTATAAAGTTTTCACTCATTAATTGGAATGGCTTTATTCTGGGCTGCTTGATATTATTGCCTGTGATGAAATGAACAGCTATTTTGAAGAAAACAGGACATCATAATAGCTATGTTCGAAATACCCTGTAGTACCCTGTTGTACTTTCATTAACTTGAATGGTTTCACACTGTCTTGATATGTTTGATGCTATAGTATATGAAGTTACATTCAAATATTTCAAGGAAAAAGACACTATGGTAAGTGCTATTAAGTCAGGTTATTTGGTGGTGAAGCACTAGGTTGTTGAAATTGTCATGCTTTGACGTGTATTGTTATGCTGTTATATCCTCTTTTATCTCAATCTCCTCCTTATTCATTAAAAATTATTTTTTTATTTTTCTATTTTTTAATTAAGGGGAAAAAAAACAAAAACAATTAGCAGGATATATTATAGCAACTTTTTGATGTCCTATTAACTTGATTTGAAGTTCTGTATTACTCCATCTTGTTTTGACTGATTAGATTCTGTTCCATTCTGTATGATAGTATCAAGTTTGAGGATATAGGCAACTACTTTGAAGGCAATAAGATTCACTATGATGCCCATTCTGGTTTGACTATTATGTTCTTTTGAAGGCCTTTAATGTTGACAATATTTAGGTTTTATTGGTCTTGTTTTGTACTGTGTAGTTCAACTTTATTATACCTAATGATATAGGCAATTCTTTTTAAGGAAGCAAGAGGCATTATGGTAACCATTGTTGATAACCTTGTACTCTGTTTTTACATCATGTGCTATGTCTATCCTTGGTTTTGACTGACAGCTTTGTTTTGTCATATTTGGTTTTATTCTCTTCCAAAAAAAGTAATAAGAACTATGGGAGTAATAAAACCCAAAATGTGTAAATTTTGTTGTAAAAAAAAAGAGAGAGGAAAAAAGTGCTCTAAAAGACTGCAAGTGTGTTTAGGTGTGTTAGAATAGATGACCATACTACTGAGTTTTTGTTGGATCATTGAACACAGCTGTTTGCAGTCTCACTGTTTGAATGTCCACTTTGTATGCTTTGATCCTGTGACTTGAGGAACTATTTCTAAGATGACAGTGTGTAATCTATTTACTGGTGATTTCTTACTGTTTTTTTTTTGTAGTTCTGTATTACTTTTACACTTGCACTGTTTTATTTTGTTTTGTTTTTTCTTTTTTCCTTTTAAATAAATTTTTAAAAAATATATAAATTTTCTGGTTAATCTAAAAATAAATACCCTTAAATTTCATTACTAACAAATAAAAATCTATTATTTTTCCACTTAAAATGTCTCTTCTTATAAATACAATCTAAAGATATTTTCAGTAATATTTATTTATGCCTTCTATACATTTTAAGTTTCTTTCAAGTGTGTACCTGTTTACTGATATATTGACTCGGTTGTTCGGCTCCCTGTTGTTACAAAAACCTGAGCCAATAAAACTATGAGGAAAGATTTATTTTGGCTCTTGGCTTCAGCAGTTTCAAAATGCACTTGTTTAGTGTTGCTGATTTTAGATATATGACATTAGACACACAGGAAGGATTCTGCTTCCACAACCTCAGTGTTATAAAGACTTCTTAGATTTCACACCTTAAAGGTTTTCATCCATCTTAATGACATAAATGTGTGCAGCCAAGATCTTACTGCATGGACCTTTAAGAGACACTTAGTTACCATCCTATACAACGGAGTTAGAATAAATACTTTTGCTACTAAAATTGTGACTTATTTTAAATGAACTATACATTTAAACAATGGTAATCTCTGGACAGGTCCTAACAGGTCAGACTATTCCCAGGATGACACAGACTGTAATTTTCTTATAGTAGCATAACATGAAAAACTTTCTCTCAATCAAAATCCATGCTATCTTTTATGGCTTTATATTTTGCTTTCACCCATTTAAAATTTCTCTTTTTATTTCTGGAGCTGGTGATTTGGAATTGAATCTGTGTGCCATGAGGGATGGAGAATAATACACTCATTAATTTAATCAGTAAATAGATAATCAATAGGTGTGACAGTCGGGCACTCTTCAGAGCTATGTGGGCACATAGTAAAGAAGTAATACCTTGAACCTAATGGAAAAAGTATAACATGCCAAAACACAGAATCACATTAGTCAATAGATAACCAAAGGAAAGTTCATTGTTAGAAAAACATTTTAAAAAATAATTCAGGACAACAGTGAAAAGCCAACAAAATCACCACAGAGGAGAAAATTTTAAAACTTTTTTTTTAACTTCAGTAAACTAGAAGATTGTGTCAAAGAGAGAGGAAGTGAAAGAGAGAATTTAAGTCAAAGATAAAGGAATTTGGGAGACTATGATACATATAGAACATAATTAGAATTATAATATGCTGCCTCAAATCATCATGTATGACATTGGTTTGATGTAGGATAGATTGTCTAGAGCCTCATATGCCAGTTTGAAAAGTACAAGATGCTTAAAATTGTTTTAAAAAACAGGGAAGGGATAAATAAAATTTGCTTATGCTTATTTATCTGAACGCTTATTTTAAATGTTTCCATTGTTTGGATTAGGATTATTCAAGCTTGTCACAATACAGGAGCCTCATCATATCCATTTCCCTTTGGAGATTTTTCCCTTTCCCCACAAAGTGATTGGTTTAGGTGCTAAACTATATACATTCATGTCTCCCAGAAAGCCTTTCTTGTAAGTTGAAGGAACATTCCTCAGGCTTGGTTATTTCATTGAACTATTCAGATATTCTGATTCACAGATGTTCTCCTCCCCCTTTTGATACTTTCAAGCTTAGATAGGTCAAGCCCACTGACTTAATTTAGTCTGAACCTGTTGCTTTGTTAGAAAAACAATGTTCTCTGGCTACACATGATTTTTGACAACCTATTGTTACATTTAATCTATGCATCAATAAATGAGAGGTTTATAGCAAACTAAAACTACAATAAACACATTTCTCCTTCCACTTCGCATTCAGTCCTCAGCATAAGGATTTTATGTATCTAATGCAGGTAACCAGTTATAAAGAGAATCATGAACAAATGAGCTGTCATTATGAACACAGGAATCCTTCCTACTATTGTTATTTATAATTGTAACTTCATCACTATCTTTTGTAGAATAAAGAGTCTACACTTCTTATGAAATACGTATGTGCTCTTCATCCATTCATTAATATCTAAACCATACTTATTTGTGCCAGATCATAATGAGGACAAATTATCTGGATATCTAAAACAGTTGGTTCTTAAGCTTTATATAAAGGAAAAATCCTCAGCTTGGGTCTAGATACCTGTAAGCACTGTGTTTTCATCTGGAAATTAGTGAGATTGCAATTTCAGCAGCAAGCAATAAATTAGGCTGCAAATGAATCCAGTTCCAGGGCTAATCTCAATTTTACTCTAGTACAATAAGTCTCATGAAGTGTCAACGGGAAGTTCTTTTGTACATGTGACACCAGTTTCTGAAACTGATGGGTGGCAGGGGAGAAGGACTACCATGTTTTCTAAATCGCTGAAATGCAAATGAAACATTTTAAAAAATCAGTGAGACAGCTGTTCTGAGTGCTAAGTTTTCCTAATTGTACATGCGACTGTTTCCCACTTCATCACTCTTAATAATTCAACTCTGCTAATAAAGACCTTTATATTATAACTATGCACTCAACCAATCATTCTGAATAAAGAAGACTCACAGTTAGGTTTTTACTTTATATTAATCCACTTGAAGACACGTTCTCTGGGTATGTTTTGCATCTAAATGAGAGGACGGCCTTACCAAAACGTTAGGGATTCATATAAGCTGAGGGAAGTTAGATTCTAAACATCATGTTTTTTCCCTTTTGACCTTTCTTCCTTGCCAGCTGCAATAACTAATTTTTTTCCTTCTTACAAGCTTGTCAAATGCTTTCCCAATTCTGTTGAATGGTACATTTATCTTAATTTCAGCCTCAAGTTCTCACTTGAACAATATTCCATTTCTTTACGAGAGTGCAACCGTGTTGGTGGACCAACACACGATCCTTACCTCACTCCGCAGTCCATAACTCCAGATAACCACAACTAGTGCAAAAACACAGGATATGTTCTAGTCTATCCACATGTTTCTTATAGTAATTTATGATTCACTTTATTAAAATTCATAGAAGCCTCAATTAAAATTCAAAAGCCTCTCTGAAGAAAACATTGTATTAAACACTTACATGCATATTCTGTATGAGATTCCCAAAAAACAACAATTTTTTTTTCTTCAACCCTTATATCAAATTTTGAATTAAACATAAGATCCATGAATATACATATAATTTTGGGAAAGTAGAACAAATAATAATTTCCCTATCTCTGAAATGCATTTCATCATTTAAAAAAACAGAAACAAAGAAAAGAAAGACATCTTTGAAGAAGAACACCAATGCAACTGCAAGATCGAGCACGTTAGGAAGGTTGGGAAATTTGTTTTTGAAAATTTAGCTAAATATCAGAGGTTCTTGTGAATATTTATCTGTGCTCAAAGATGACATTTCTTATACACTGTGTGCAAGTAAAGTTAGAGTTTTAAAGTATTTTACTGTGATGTTTGAGCCCTATTCAATCTCTTCTGATCAGAGGAAAATAAATACAAAATATTAATCTGGAGATGGATTATCTAAAGGTGTCTGGAAAGCAGAGAAGGGAAAAACCCACCAAAAACTTTTAAGATTATTTCTTTCAAACTCAAAACAAACTAGAAACCAATTATTAGTTGCTGCTGAGACGTGTGAAATTGGAGGAGAGGTAGATTGAAGGAGAAACCCAGAAACCTATGGCCTGTGTACTGCATGACTATATAATTGAAAAGAGCTGAAAGACCCCATCATCCAAATTAGAGGGATATATTTTCCAGAATTTGATACTCCTTTAATTAAGGTATCAGTTTCTACATTATGCAAATCTATTCTCCATTTATTTGTGCCAGAGTTAAAGAAAACACTTGAAAGACCCCACATATACACACTCTGCCCCCATACTCGTTAGATATTTCTTATGTTATCTTATAGCACTAGAAACACATTCTTTAAAGCTAAGATTCCAGATCACACGCAGTTTTGTTTTTAAATTATTGTAATCATTTACCAGTGACTTCTAGTATACTAACATCTCACAAATATAAACACACACAGTGAGAAAAAGAACAAAAATATACCACCATCAAAAGTATGAAAGAAATATGTGTAGTTTGTATGGTATTTATCATTTATCTGTGTTTTTATATGATATTAAAATAGCGAAAGTAAAGAGAGGATCAATTAGTGCCGAGAAATTTTTAAGAAATTACAAATGGAAAAACGCATGCAAAAGGAGGAACAATCATTTCTGAGTATATAACCTGTGATAGATATCAGGTTAGATGAATTTGTTTTGATTTTTCTCTGTAGTTTTGATAATTACTATAAATAATTAAGTAGTTCCCTCAATTAAATGGATTGGAATAAAGTAATAATAACCTGAACAAGAAATTTAATGAACTGATGCTATGCACTGAATGATTGCTTTACCACATCTTTCAGGAAGTGAATTAAAAGAATCCATCTTATTAATATGATAGAGTTTACAATGTCTTCAGTTTGCTCATTTATTTATATTACAACAGCTTCTTAATATGAGAAACTATTCTAAGTACTGGATGTTGAAAAATAGGAATGGAGGGAAAACAGTTTTTGCTATCAAGTGTCAGCCTGATATAACAGACACTGCACAGGCCAATTAAGTGAGTATGCTCACAACCTCTCCAATCTTCCTACTGCGTTCATACCCAACTTTACCAAACTGACCATCGTATTAGAGATTTTCAAAAAGCACCATATCACAGCTGTGATAATCATCAAATAGTTCTTTCACTTCCTTCATTATGTTAATTCTTCAATATTTCCGTTTTATTGATGCTATTGAAAAACCTATCATTTCACTAATGTCTCCCTGGGTGAATTTGTTATTGTTCTACAGGAGCACTGTTGATATCTGATCAGTATTGTTATTACATTATTGATATTTGTAACTTGCTTTGCTACTGAGTTTGGGTATTAATTTTAGAAGTCTTTTGGTAGAGTTTTTAAATTCTTTTATGTGGAGGATCATATCGTCTACAAATAATGATAACAACTTTTTGATGCATCTCTTTTTTTATTTTTTCTTCTGGACTAATATTTCTGGTTAACCTTTCAAGGACTGTATGTAACAGGAATGGAGCTGGACATCCTTGTCTTATTCCTTATTGTAGAGGAAAGCGTTCAGTTTCTCTCCATGGAAGATGATGTTGTATATTGGTTTGTCATAGGTGCTTTATAATTGATGTAGTCTTGTTTACTGATTTTTACTACTTCTTGTGCAAGTGGGGTTCTGTTTTAAAAAGTCCTTTCTTACACCTATGATTTCAGGTGCTTTACTTATTTTGTCTTCTAGTAGGTTTGATATGGAAACCATTTCACTAAAAAAATGTTTTGTGTTGTATCATATCTGTTTCTTTTTTATCACTTTGATATTACATCTTTCAAGTTTACTTAGTACAGTAATCCTTCTGACCAGCATTTGTTTTGAGCCTAGAATGCTATACAATGATAGAGATAATAGGATCTAATAAAACTTTGTAAAATAATTACTATAAAACAGAAAATTATTTATTAACAAGTGGGAAAAATAACAATAAAAGACTGTTTAATACTTATTAAATATTCCCCAATGTGATTGTTCTTTAGTATTTATAATAGTTAAAAAGATTATGTAATAAATATATATAAAATGTAGTTTTAACCTACAATTTTCTATATTCAAAGACAGGCTTTTCTTTACAATGTTTAGGAGAACAGGGGAGGATTCCCTCAGGATGCAGCCGTGTATTTTAAAAGTTCACAAGAACAAAAAAATGTCCAGAATAAATGAAACCTATGAGTATATTTACTACATCTATATCTACATATTACCCAATTGTCTAAATTATAAGACTGGAACTGTCTCACTAACTCCATTTGGAAATGAAAAAAATACTGATCATTCCACTCCAAGAAAAGAAACCATCTAAATTGAAAAGTCAACCTCATTTTGCCAACAGAGAATAACAAATGGCTTACAACCACCTGCAGGATTTCTCACACTTTCGCTCAATGCTTATTTTGAGTTTTCTATTAATACAAGTCCATTTTAAAAGGTAACTTAGGATGGTGATACAATCTTTGAATTAATCAGTTTTGGATAGGTTTAGCATTTATTTATAACATGGAAATCACCAGATGAATCAGGAGTAAGAAAGAGACTAAGTTTCTCTGGGAATAGGAAGGTCGTTGATGGACAGGCATTTACATGTTGATGGATGATTGGGAAATTGCTGCGAGGAAAATCTTTCAGAATTGTTAATGCTTGAATAAATAACTGAATAAATATCATGATTCAGAAATAATGGAGCTGTGGAGAAAGATGCAGATTAAGTGTGGAATTAATGTATAGGAAACTTGCTGAAAAATATAAAATTAGCCATGGTTATACCATATTGTGCATAAGTATTTGTTTCTATTGTTTTATTTGTATTTTTTTGACTTATTTTGGAAGTGAGTGAATGTCTTTCTTTTGGGAAAGTGCTTTGCAAAGCTACAGTATGGGTCTTACATGTTCCTCTAATACCCATGCATTGGAGGTTTATTCCCAGCCCATGATATTGTGAAGAGATGGAATACTTAGATGATGGAGCCTACTGAGAGGGAGCTGGTTCATAGTAGGAGACATCCTGAAGGGATATTGGGACTCCTGTCCTTCCTTTCCCTTCTCACTTTCTGAATGACCTGAGGTTCATGAACCTCCTTGGACTTGTGTTCCAGCCATGATACAATACTCTGTTACAAAGGCAAAGCAACAGGAACAAATGACTGTAAACTAAAACCTCTGAAACTGTGAATCAAAATAAACCTTTTCTCCAGATTACTCATATAGTCAGAGTATGTCCAGTACTTTGCAACAGTGATAAATACTAAGACACTTAACATAGAACAGCAAAGATATTCTATGACTTTCTCTCTTTTATATATTTATGTAATCAGAGGGCATTTTTGATATGAAAACCCATTATCCATAATAGTAGTTTTCAGAAGGTAACACATATGATGGCATTAGATTTTTCTCCAAATATTGTAATTACCTGTATAATCTGAGATCTTAAACAAGGGATGTTATGATTTCTATGTGATCATGTTGGGATTAGAATTCTTGTAATGTAAGAAAACAAAGCCATACCAAAGGTGCTGGTAAAATGGGAAATCTACCAAGTAGGCAAGCTAAGCAGAAATCTGAGGTGTGGTGAACTGAATAGTTAGAATTATAGTGGATGTGGGAAGCATCACTCCATGGTTTGCCTGAGCCATTTTTGGCATGTAGTATTTTATAAAGAAATAATGGAGATTAAAAGGAGAAGAATATGAAAGGAAAGAGGAAAAAGAATTGATGAAATCCTTCATGCTGCAATTCTAGTAGTTCTCTATTACATATTTCTCTTTGGCTTTTGAAAAGTGTGTAACACTCCTTATATCTAATTTTTCTCACCTTGAATATGAAGTTTAATATTTTATGTGCATTACAACAGAGATGGAGCAATTCCTTCTCTATTCTCTGACACATTATAAGTTATTAAAGAAACAGGAAAATTTTGGAGAAGAAAAAAAGCATGCATTACATTCTGGTGATTCAGACATGGATTAGAATCTTGTATTTCTGATTGACTGGTTGAGTTAAACATGGAAATTTACTTAGATGTGTTGACATATTTTGATTCTATTACGAACTGACAAACTGCTACTAAAGACAGTAGATTGGACTTAAAATATGCCAAAGCTTAGAGTTACTACATTATGAAAATTTCCAAATAAAATTTAATAAATGAAATTCCCATTAATGTTTAGTATTTCTATAAATCAGTCTAACTTCTAACTTACTGAAATCTTCAATTTGAGCAATGATTTCACAATTTTCCTGGATTTCTCTTTTGTCTTTTTTGGGGGTATGCATAGTTATATTTTTCTCTATTACATTGGAAAATTCAGTTGAACAAAGTTGAAACATCTCTCACTTCGAGGAAAAGTAATAGCACATAATTTTTCTTATGCCTACATTTAAATAGCTACTACTTTGTCCCTTTAACATTCACTGCTCAGACTTCAGACAATTAGAGCTAGTCACTGACGGTGATAAATGGTAAAAATGTGCCTAGTATTGTAAGAATATTTAATCAGTGATACCCATGGTAGTACAGATAAATGCTGAGGGAATTAAGCATCGGTCCTTCATTGGTCCCCATTTCCGCTTGAAATAATAGAATACTTTCAGCTGGCGTTTACTGTGCAGATGAGATACATAATTTACAAGAATCCCTTGAGATTTACATAGTTTTTTAATTAATTTCTGGCCCATTAAATATGAATGGAAGGGTCCCATGTTGGCTTTCAGAAATTTTCTTTTAAATAACAACATAGATATAACTGGATATTATAATATAATGTGAAATAAGCCAACCACAGAAATATAACTAGTATACAATTTCAGCTCTCTATTGAATCTAAAATAAGCTGAGGTCATGGATACAGAAAGTAGGATGGTTGATATAGAAAGTAGATATGAGAAAGGGAGGGTGAGTGACTAGTTAATGGGTACAGAGCCATAGCCATATAGGAAGAGCAAATTCTTCTATTCTATTACAGAAGAGCTGGTTATCATAATAATGTTCTATAATGAAATATAGCTAAGATGGTTTGGTGGTGTCATAAAAAATGATGCTTGAAATGATGGATAACATAATACACGATCAATGAACAATGTATAAATGTACCAAATGTGCACCATGAAACTATGTAATAAAATGAAAAATCATGAAATTAAAAAGAGATAGAGCCTCTAGATACATGTTCTTCATCACTGCATTGATTCTGTTACTTGAAATGTAGCTGTGGCCATCATGAGCATGCAGGAAAAGGCCTGTATGCTGGAGTTTGTACAGAAGTTACTTGAAATAAGTTGTTTTCTCCAACAATCTCATGGACAAGAACCACAGTCTGAAAAACCAATGTTTGGTCCTAACCTGGATGCAAAGAATAATCTGTGACATAGTCATAATCATACATACAGGATATTTTTTGTTTGTAATCACTATAAAGTAAGCTTCAGATTAATGTACTTTGCATATTTCAACTTCCTATTATGGCTAATATATACATCAGCCCCATTTCAGAGCTATAAATGCTAAGAGAGAGAGAGAGAGAGAGAGAGAGAGAGAGAGAGAGAGAGAAAGAGAGAGAGAGATGAGATGGGATAGATGTAGCTAGATACAGATATAGACATAGAATACATCAAAAATTTAGATAAGAAAATGACACAGATCCATGAACCAGATGCATAATTCAATAATAAATAAACTTTTTGGTCATTAAATGATTTGGAACATTATTAAAACCTTAAGATACTTAGAAACATACATTTATAAAAACATTTTCTAAATGTTTTCTTAAAAAAGTTTCTAACAATAAAACCTTCTTATATAAAATTTACTTTAACAGTTATATTGCAAATCCATTAAGAATATAATAAATTTAGATAACGAATACATTAAAACTAAAATAATTACAGCATCTCTAACTTATAATAGGCACTTTAAGAAAGTAAAATAATGCAAAGAATAACAAATTTACTGCTTTTAATTTTCATAAAGCTATATGTTTGATTCATATTTCTATCTTTAGCAAATGAATCTATTTTTAACCTAGTGAATGATAAATTCTATTTCTATTTTCTTGCTTTTACCAAAAAAATGTTGTGCTAATAAACGACTTAGGTCAAGAAGAGTTGCTTTATGGTAGATAGGTTAGTCATTTCAGGACTTTACTGCATCCTTAAGAAATGAAATTTCCCTTCCTCCATTTTTCTTGATGCTCGATTTGTTTACCAGAAGGAACCTACCTTTGAGAGAAAAATATCTGTTTTCAGTAGAGAAATTGTGGAAGTTTAAGGAAGAGACAGTTCTGGGGAATCAGACATCAAGTTGCATGCAGCATCGGCTGACCTCACAGGTGTCTGCACGATTTCACTACACAGCATTCTGCTCTCTCAGAGGTCCCCTGAACTCGGTGAAAGGACTTTACAGCGCTTTCATGAAAAGCCAAACCCACATCTTCACATCTGACCTGCACTCCACCAACTGCGTCCTAGCTCTGAGTGTGTGTGTGTTGGGGGGGGGGGGGGCGGATTGTGGTATTTGCATCATGGGATCTGGTAGCATGCCATCTAATAATGGAAATCCATGTAGCTGCTATAGTTCTCTATAATAGTAGAAGCACCAGTAAAGAAGATAATTTGATATGAGACAATTTGACAAATATCTTAGTTCCAGATAATGGAAATCTTTGAAATAATTAGGGATTTAAAGGAACTGAGAAGTAAATTACAGCTAATGAGTCATAGGGAGAAACTGAATTATAGTCTATGAATATTCTATCATTTTACAAAACAAATGATATTCCAAGAAGTAAACATGGTTAATGTGATTCACAGAAATATCACAAATTAACTCAAAAGTTGTTTAGATTTTATTTGTACAGAAAAAAATGGGTGCTAGTGATTTAGCTCAGTGGCACAGCACCTGCCTGGCAAGCGTGAGGTCCTGAGTTTGATTTCCGGTTACCTCCCACCCCAAAAAAGAGAAAAAAATAAGAGATAATAGAACAAATAGCATAAATCATAATTTTTAAATTGCAATCCACTGAATAGTATAAATTGAAACAATGCGAAATCCATTATTTATTCCAACATGTAACATGTTTGGAAGACAGAGAATCTTTGATTTTCAGATTATTTAACCTAGCAGAAATGGGAAAGATATACATGGAAAACGTCAACTTTGTTACTTTGTAATTCAGAAAAAGATACATAAGCTTATTAGGTGTTAAGTTATATCTTTTCTAGTTATCAACATTTGTATTTCAGTTTTTATTTGCCTAGTTTCTACTTGTCTCTGATGAAATTGTTTTAAAGCTTTAACTTTTTTGTTGTACAAAGTTTTGTTGTTGTTAATTTCAGCTTCTCTTTCTTTTCGTCTATTGCCTGCACCCCATTGCTGGACTCAACAATTGGCATTATTAGCTTTAATTTCATAAATGATTAAACCTTCTCTCTAGTGATTTGTGACTATGATTTTGATAGCACAACTAATACTTGACATGTTCATGAACTGTATTATCTTTTAAACAGTTTCTTTCTTTTCAGCCAGTCATGATCTTCTGTGAAATTTTTCTTGGATTCTGCAAGACAAATTGTGTGCCAAGGTGTATGGGTACTTTGCATAACTTTCTCACTTGGAAATTCTGTTATTATTCTTCCATTTACTTGATAAAGATATGTTTGATTTCTGTTCTATTGATAATCCTGATTTTTTTTTATTTTTGCTATCTTGGATGAAAAGATTATTGCATTTCATTTATTTTACTTCATTTTCTCTGATGTAATATTACTGCCTACAGTTATTTTATCACTTAATAGGTGATTGTTGAGCTTTCACTTAAATAACACACTATTTTCACCATGACTCAATGATATTTCCTGGCACGGAAAAAAAATCATAATTCTTACAGGTGTTCACTCCAGCTGCTTCATTTCTCACTTTAAGTGTCCTTCACAGTCCTGTGTGTTGAAAGTTTGATCTGGTGGCTGGTAGTACTGGAATACTGAGCCCTTTAGGATGTAGGGACTAGAAAGAGGTTCCTAGGCCACTGCCAGTGTGCCTGGAAAGCCGACTATGGGAATAGACTTTTTCATCTGCCTTATGCACAAGTTGTAAACAGTTTTTTCCACTGTGCTCCCAGCGTGTTGTACTGGCTGATCACAGGCCCAAAGCAACAGAGCAACTTCTCATGAAGCAGAACATCTGAAAATGTCAGCCGAAGTGAACCTTTTCTGGTTAATAATTCTCATTATTCCTGGTATGCAGTAGTGATGGAGAGATCACTGCATTGATCAAGCAGGATTTTTCTCTCTCCTTCCCTCTGCCCCTCTCTTTGTCATACTCCCAGTGTCGAGTACTATTTTACTCTATCCCAAAGTGTATCTTTATTTACTATTGTTTTAATATTGTGTCACTGTCATTAATATAATCATAATTATCAACTTCAAATTCGGCATCACGATCATTATCTTTATGTCAATATCAACTCTTCAACCAATTTAAACCATTTTGAGCTAAAATTTTCTAAGATGACACACTGATTTGAGTTAAAAGATTTAAATTAGAATTCCATAAAACTCAGTACTATGCATATAACTATTGTACCATTATTCACAGGAGAAAACTAAAGCAAGAAAGCTTAAATAAAATTTCTAAAGTTACATAATTTGGAAGTGGCAGAACTTGAGCATAAAGTTAGTCTGGGTTAATATTAGACTTTGTTTTTGTTTTAAAAGGTTGTACTACTTTTAATACGAAAATATATCAATTTGCATCTTTAAAAATGTTTGTCTCTGTTGACGTCAGTGTTTATTTCATAAAACAGATATAAAGTGGTTCTACTTGGACCAGTGTTGCCATACAAAAGCATTAATTTTAAGTAAGTGATACCCAAAGGATATTTTAAATTTTGCTAAGCTTGTATTTCTTAGTTCTCAAAATATACATGAAAGAATTCAAAATGAT
The DNA here is from genome assembly GCF_034190915.1 of Cavia porcellus. Taxonomy (NCBI): domain Eukaryota; kingdom Metazoa; phylum Chordata; class Mammalia; order Rodentia; family Caviidae; genus Cavia; species Cavia porcellus. The sequence continues at coordinate 35,579,605 of NW_026947501.1, forward strand.
ATTTGAATATCACTGAAAAAAGTCTAATCAGTAATTCATTCCTGCAATGTTTAAAGATATGCTATTCATTCTTGCAATGTTTAAAGAGAGCAGAGAATGACATTAATAATCACATAACAGCCTACCTGTAATTGAAATCTTGAGATATGGGTGAGACTTTTCCTATTTTTCTCTTGTTTACTGTAGCTTTAATACATATCTGGGAGTTAGTTTCTCAAAACACACATCAGGGCTGAGGCTCATGAGTTCGATCCCCGGTACCGGAAAAGAAAAAAAAAAAAAAAAAAAAAAAAAAAAAAAAAAAAAAAAAAAAAAAAACCACATCAAGTCAAAGCAATTGAATATAAGCTTGTTATGAGAAACATTATAAGAAAATCGCTTTTTGATATAGAACCGAGGCAACTAAATAAGACCACATGGGCTTTCCTCAATATTTAAGTATAGTCATGAAATGTTTGAGTTGCATTAAAGGATTGCAAGAAAATAAAACACTTGAATTGGCATATATATTGGAGGCAAAATCTGGAAGAGTTAGTGCTAAGAGATTTTTATTTTTTATTTTATTTTAAAGAGATTAAGACAAAAGAGGATATAACAAAGCAGATTAGAACAGGACAATGTAAGCAACACAGTACTTCACCACAAGACAATCCGTAATTAACAGTAACTATCTTAATATCTCCTTCTTTGAAATAGTTGAGCTTAACTTCATATTGAGTCACTGAGTAATTAATTGTCTTTTTGTGATAGCTTTCAAATGAATTCTAAGTGGCCATTGCTACTTATGTGTGAATGTTTGCAGAAGAATGGAATAGTAAGTACCTCACAGAGTCTCCACGAATACTTAGACTCCATGATTTTATCTCATTGCCTCCACAGTCCTCCAAGGGTGAGTTTCCTCTGAGAGGCCGGGATCAAGCTTCCTGCAGCAGCACTGTGTACTGAAGAGTAGTGGGAGGAGAAATCCACGGGGTCTCAGACAGGGAAAGTCTGAAGGACAGATGTGCATGGAATATGAAGTGAACAGAATCAGTTTAAGCCCACAGAGAACTATGCTTAGTTCATAGTTATTGCCTTCATCCTGGTGTGCTATATATGGGCAGCCTCATTTGCATGTCATGTGTTTATGCCTTGCAAATTGTTTCTTTTAGTGTAGCTGTAGTTCCTGTCAAAATAGGAGCCCAGTTGTATGGTTCAATGCTTGCACATCATAGTTTATTGGAAAATAAACTTCTCTGACACATTTGTTTGAAGTCTTAATCCAGGGATTTTGCTACATTCCTACATTATGGCAATGAGTCTGAAGGAAGACATTTTAAATTTATTACTTATTACCTTGGTGATTGAAGCATTAACTTAAACAGAATGATAAAATTATTTCAAAAGTTATCAAAGCTTTGGTGCTGGCAGGAAAAAATGATATTTCTCTTAATGTGCAGACTACTGCTGATTCCATAAAAATATTCTTCCTAACACTTGTTGAACTAGTTGGAATTATTTTATTTTTTCTCCAAAGCTGGACTTTTGCCCAGAATATATATCAAATGACTCTGGCATTGAAATGCTTAAAAATGAATGTTGCTCAGGAGGGAAAAGTGTTCAGCAGAAACACACGAACAAAAGTTAAAACTTACTTTGGAGGGAAATAATAAACAATAGTGTTTGACAGCAAAATAAATGGACCAATGCCTTTAATAGCATGAACTGTATAAAAACAAGGAAAATGACACTTGAAATATAAATGACATAATAACGAACTATGCTATATAAAGTAAAATATTTCTTCATTATAGAGTTTAGAAGAGAGAACAGGACAAAGTAGAATTAAATAGCATACCAAACAAATTAAACTCCTTTTAAATATAAAACAGAAATGTATCATGAATATAATTATCAATTTCTAAACTGAGATTGTTGAATTTTATTAAAATTTCAGACTCTAAGTCTTAAATCACGTCAAAAGACATGAATGGACATAGAAGAGAATGGATATATTCCTCTGTGCATAAAAACTACATTTTCTTAATCTATTCATCTGTTGACAGACAAATATATACTTCCAAGATTTAGCTATTACTAATTGTGCTGCTATATTTGTGAATATGCATGTATCACTGCAATATGACATATTTTGCTTTTTAGAGAAGATATGGTGATTATGCAGGTTGAAAGGAAGTTTTACTTTTAATTCTTTTTAAGAATCACCATAAATTTGGGTCCCTTGCAGCAAAACGGACATACATTGAGGCCATATATGTGACACACAAGTTTAAGCATCTTATAATTTCTCTTTTATGAAATTTCAAAATATAAATAAACCATAGAGAAAAAAAACATAACAGGGAATAATAAGATTTTTGAGTTCAAATGAGATAAAAGGGATTAAATAAAGAACTAAGATGTGTCATGCCCATGTACCATCTTCTCATGATGAATGTAATCATTGTATACTGCAAACATGGCACTAATAAAGAAATTAAAAACATAGAAGGTAGTGGAAAAGAAACGGTATTTCAATTCATTAACATCCCACTCTACTAAGCAAAATAATATAAGGGCAGGGTATGTGTACTGGTCAGCTTTGCATTGCTGAGACAAAATGCTCGATTAGATAATTTACAGGAAAAATTCATTTACCTTTGGATTTTTTCCAGTTTTTATTTTTTACTGGTACATCATCCCACATCCAAATGATGGTCATACGTTTCATACATATTGATTTGTAGTTATATATACCAAGGAAGAAACATCCAAGCAGAAAGGCAAACAAAGGGAATTTGCTAACCTGCTGGCATCCAGTGAGGACAAAGCAAGGGAACCACCAGAGAGGCAGGGGCCAGGGGCCAGCTATCAGACTTAAGGTCATGCTCCCCACTCTTCATCCAGACATATCTAGAAACGTACTTTACTAATCTTGTAAATATCTCTCAAACCACTCATTTTGATACTATTCACCCCAATCCTATTCCTTGTCAAGTTGACACCCCAAAGTACCTCTTCAAGCCATACTTTATTTACAAGTAGAAATAGCACTAATGTTCTTATTCTGGCTGATGTGGCATAAGAATTCAACGTACAATAGAAGATCCTCTAATTCTTACCCCAAAATTTCAGCAGTCACAGCATTGCTCAAAATTCCAACTCTAAAGTCTCCACTGAGACTTAAAGAAAAGTTTTAGGTGTTAGACCCTATAAAGCAATAAAACAAATTTTATATTCCAAATATGCAGTGACACAAAGTAATGATTTTCCTACCAAATGAGGAAATACATGATAGAAAAGAGATGGACTCCAGCAAGACTAAAACAAAACATGGCAAATTTTAAGTCATGTAGCTTTAAACTGAGCATCTGGGTAGCATGCTGGGGAGACAGGAATTGTGGAGGACTGGAGTGGCCTTAACCTATGGTCCTGCCTGGCGAAGTCCACATGGCCTCTCTCTTGGGCTTGCTCTTTGGCTGTCTGTGGCTCTCCTCAGCAGACAATCCATGTTCTTGGCATTTCTGTCTTCTTTGAGTCTCCATTGCACTTTGGATGTTCTTCCACAGTTTCAAGTACTGCCCTTTCAAGAGGTCCTGAAAAAAATTGCTTGGGAGACATTGCTTGGCCACCTAAGCCATCCCCTAAAATCAAGGTGGAAGCCTCCATCTCTCCTGGAACATCACCTGGAAATCACAAAGCAAAAATATCAAGGTGTACGGCAATTTGGGACAGTAGGCAATATCCTTTAAAGCATTCTGCATTGGCTTCCTAGTGTCCGAATGACTGAATTCAGAAAGAAAGTTTCCCAAGATGACCTTGAATGAAAAAGAGCTGTCATCTTAAAGCAATGTTTTTGAAGAGTTTATACTTTTACACTCTTGATCTTGCAGCAGCTGACACTCTGTTGATTCCTAAAATGCTCTCAAGGCATCCTTTCTTCAAAGTATTTGGTTTCTTCTAAATTATATTATTCTCTTCAGCAACTGTATTTTCACTGGTCTCAACTTTGTATATGCTTCTTTGTGGCACAAATCCAAGTTTTTCAAACCTTTCTATAGAGAGTATTGCATCCAGTTCTTACTATGTTTCTAATAGCAGCCATTCTTCTACCTATATGTTTAATTTCCTGGAAATTTTCTCCAGCGGATCAATTATTCTTTAAACCTTTAAATCCAGCCTCATACAAGAGGTGATAAAATGTAGGCCATATTTTTTAAGACTGTAATCCAATTTCCAACGGAGTTCTCAGTCCCATCTAAAATGTCAGTCTTAACTGTGAGCATCTATGAAAATATGAAAAAAAAAAAAAAAACAAATTATATGTTTAATTTCCACTCTTGACTGTCTACATTCCTGTTAGTATTCTGGTCTTCTAAGTTTCTACTACAGACAGTCATCAAGCTTTGCCACAATTCCATGGCTTCTCTAGCCTCCAGTATCCCCAAACTTTCCAGTCTCCCACACAAACTTTGTGGCTCGAAAGAACCACAAAGAACATTACCAAGTGAAGTCACAATGACAACCCCACTGCTAAGTGCCAATATTCTGTATTGGTTACCTTTCCACACAAGAGACAAAATGTGGGACGTATTTTGGTGAAACTTCTCAGAGATTTCTGCCCATGGTCAGCTAGCTATAAGACAGAAATATTGTGGCAGAAAGATATGGAGGGGAAAGTTGCTAACTTCATAGTAGCTATAAAACATAGAAGAAAACTGAGAACTATTACATTCATTATGGAGAGTGGAACCATATACATAACACACTTTAATTCTTTTTTATGTTCCCTTCTTCTCCTTCCCCTCTCCCACCATCTTTTGGTCCTGTTTCCATTTGCAAAATACCTCTATTTCCTATTATTTATCTTTTATTGTGTTACTTACTTTCAATTTTGGTTTGTCATATAAGAGGAAGCATGGAATATTTAAGGTGTATGCCTAATTATTTTTACTTAACATTATGATTTCAAGTTGCATCCCTTTGTCCACAGATTACTCAAACTTATCTTTCTTTAAAAAGTTCTTTAAATGACCAAATCTTCAATTCAAACAATTTCTATAAAAGAAAAACATTACACTATCACAAATGAATATTACACCTGTCATGAAGAAAATGAAAAACAGTTATGTGATATCTGGAATTAGAATAGTGATTAACTTCTAGATATATAACTTTAACAATGGTGGATATTTAGGCAAACACCATAACCATATTCTTAGGTTCCTCTTCTGCAAAATAATGACAATAATTTACATATAGCATATGATTCTAAGAACAAGAGTAGCTATTTATATATTCAAAGAAATATGTGTATTTGAAGGAGAATGTTCTTATCCAAAGATTTACTGATTATAGTGTTAAGCTAGTTCCAATGAAAGTTAAATATTCACATATTTCTGAAAAGCTGTGGCAAATTTTTACAATATGTCTTTAGAGCCTATATATACTCACTATATATATATATATATGTAATCACACATATACATTCACAATAAGAACCCAGATTTAGAATGCAATATTGATTTGAACCTGGCTTAAATATGGAGATTAAGTGGAAAATGACACATTTGTACACCATGTGTATGCATATATCTAAACTAGTGCCTATTTTTAAATATGAAATTTATGGTATCTTGGTTTAACTCTCTATATGCCTTTTTTAAAATCATTTGCCTTAATTTTTCAAATTTATTTTAAGGTTTATCAGGAATTATACAGTGCAAACTTTTGTATATATTAGATATTGCCTCTTATTACTGAAGATTTGTTTTCCAATTCCGTTACTTTTCCAATTTTAGTATTTTTTTTATCTTACTGCCATGTCTATGGCAAATTTTTCAGTGTGTGTCAGAAATATCAGATTATGTTAATAAGTCACTAAATGCTAAATCAGATCCACATAAACTATTTATCAGGATCATCCAAATCAGTAAAATGAGCTTTTTGAGAAAATAATCTTGAAGTTGCTGTAACAATTTTAATTTTTCCATTTTATTTTACAAATGAGAACTCTTTTGAGTTCTGTTTTTAGTATTAAAAGATAGGAAATTGCAAAGATATGAAAAGAAAAATTAAACAGTGCTTCATGTACTTTCTATTAACAGTGAGCTACAGAATGTACTTAAATTTAATTAATGAGAAATGAGTTGGAGACTAACCACTTCATCAGTAGATTATCGTTGAACAATGCCTAGGAAATGTGCCTATTCAGTAGCAGAATCAGAATAAGACAACTAAAAGAAACTTGATTTTCCAGGAAATTTCATGATGGAACTGGATTTTGTTGTTGTTAATTGTTATATTTGTAACATTAAAAATCTTCATCAAGTCTCAGAAATCTGAAATAGGTAAAAGAAGACATATTCCTTTCTCTGCTTAAAGTTCCCTAGGACTGCTGGAGCTTACTATAACACTTCAATTTAAAATATCCCAGTGCCACCTTTTGGTCTTAAAATTGATGAAGATACGAAGTCCACTAAAAAGTGTATATGCATTTCAGCGGGAGTAAACCTTTGAAAGCTAAGACTGGTCCTGGGAGCACTTCCTGCAATAGTACAGCCCGCATATTACTTGGATTGTTCTCATGATGTCTCAATAAATTCAGTATTAAAATATTTATAAAAGCTTTTTTCCTTATTTATCTATTTATATAAAATTTGCTTTGTCTATAGCCATATTTCCTACCACTTTTTCCTTCTCAGAGCTGCAGATAATAATTTTTATTTGTTTGTATAAATCTGCTAACAGAGGGTACATCCATCCCTCCTATCAAGAATAACTTGCATTTGTTCACATAAATTTTATAGTTTTTCCAATCAAATATTACTACTCAAAGAAGCTTTCCTTCATTTTATAATCTCACAAAATATCATGAAACTTGTTTGAAGCTTTACGTTGACTTGTAAGTTTGTTTGTCATTCTTTTGCTCACTATAGCATAAGACCTATACGCACCTTGACAGCTCCCTTTTCTCCCCCAAAATCTCCAGGTTTCTCTCTCTCTTTCTTTCTTTCTCTTGTCTTTGCTCTTGCTTTTCCACCGTTTCCTCTTTTTTAAATTTCTTTCTTTCTTTCTTTCTTTCTTTCTTTCTTTCTTTCTTTCTTTCTTTTTCTTCCTTCCTTCCTTCCTTCTTTCCTTCCTTCCTTCCTTCCTTTCTTTCTTTCTTTCTTTCTCTTTCTGTTTCTCTATTTCTTTCTTTTCCTTCCTTCCTTTCTTCAAATTTCTCTTATCTGCCCTCTCTCCCTTCCTTCTTTCTGTCATGAGTAGCCTAAGTTATCATGCTTAATAACTGATAATATTAGCAAAATTAGTCAAAACACTATCAGAACACATTATCTTAAATATAATATAGAAATAAAACAGATTTCAAAATGTGTAGCTGGTATAATTCTATTTGTATGAGATGTACAGAAAAGAAAAGAAAGTGCAATGAAAATAAGAGAATAGTAGATGCTTGAAGCTGGAATAGGGATGATAATTAGTGTTTTTGACGGGAAGGATCTTTTTGAAATGGTGAAAGCTTTTAAAACTTGATTGTGGTGACTGCTAAACACTCAGTAAATAAATTTAGTAAAATTATATATTTGACATGGGTGATATTTTATGATATGTAAATTATACCTCAATAAAATACTCCAAAACATATTCAGTGTGTTCTGGATTTTGTATTACCTAGGATTTGATTTACACAAATAAAATTCAGTTTGCTTCTATTTCTTAGTTATTTTTCTCTTTGCTGAAACAAAATACCTGATTCCCAAAGTTAAAAGAGAAAAAGTTTGCTTGGTTCACAGTTTGTAGAGGTTTCAGTCTATTATAGGCTGGCTCACAAAGGAGAAATATTTATGATTGACAGAAGGTAGTAAAATGTCAAGCAAAGGGGAAGACAAGCCTCTTCTTGTCCCTTATCCTGTATGTAGTGTAGGAGGACTAGAGCAGCACCAATCCAGTCAATGTACTGACCGAGCAATCACTCCCGCCTTAATCCTAACCAATCACACACACCAGATTCAGCCATCTCTGAAAATGGGTGATAAACTGTAACATAGCAGAGAAATCAAAATGCCGGTGAGTCAAAGTTGTAGTTCTCTTCTTTGCCATTCTTCTGTTTTTCATCTTTCTCTTCTACTATGTGTTTTCATTTATTTCTTTTATATTCACATCAACTTTTTATTCACCTAGTTTATCCTTTGCTCTACCTTTTCTGTATTATTTGTTTCACTTAATTCTTTGATGCTCCCTCCTTTTCCACTTCTTACTCTCTCCCTCCTTCTTATTTATGGTAATGTACCTGTTCCCCTCTCCCTTTCTGTCTTCCTGTCTTCCTTTTTCCCTTCCCTCCCTCTTTCCTCTTTTTGAACTGCTTTGTATTGTTGAAATATTTTCATTAAATCTTTGTATTAGAAAAATTTAGAGACAACATACCAAGATGTGAGAATGGTTATTATCTCCTAGGACAACACACATTTTAATTTAGAAATTCTGATAGAAAAAAATGCATTGACTTAGATGAACTAGAAAATCCAAAACAATAAACAGAAAATGCTGCTAATTGAAAGCATTTCCAGAATATCAGTGAATATAATTAATTCAATGGATTCAACTGGCCAGTAATCCTCTGCACACTCCTCCAGATATTTCAAATTATATAAAGCTTTTTCTCATCCAAATCTTTAAACTAAAGTACCTATGATTGCCCTAAAAATTGGTACAATTTAAAAGATCCATGAGTGGTTATCATGGACACTCATTGCTTAATAGTGATGCATTTTTCTTGACATTTTTTTTACAAATCTGTAACCCTGACACTGGAGAGACAGAGCAGGAAAAGGAAAAATTCAGCTCAGCCCAGTCAAATTCTGTCTCAAATATCAAATAAAAAATTAAAACTGAAAGGATTGTGTATATAGTGCAATGTAAATACCTTGGGTTCAGTCCTCAAGAGAAGTGTGTGTGCACGCGCGCGCGCACACACACACACACACACTTTACACAGATCATCTGTCTGTCTACATTGGACAAATTAAGAAGAACATTACGCCCTCAAAATACATTCTGCCACTTCAAACACACTTACCCTTTTATTCTCATCACTTGCTGAAGCAGTTCCAGAAGTCCTCTGTTAAGTGTCTCCATAGGGTATGAGATATAGATAGATAGATAGATAGATAGATAGATAGATAGATAGGTAGATAGATAGATAGATCTTCTAAATGCCATTTGGTGGCAAATGCCACACTCGTGAAAAATTATGATGTATCTTTCTTTCACCTGATTCACCAGATCTCACACAGTATGACATCTGGTTTTACCATAAAGTTAAAATATTATGAAAGGTAAATTATTTGAAACTATTCAGGATACAGACTCAGCCAGGACAGCTCAAGTAAAGACACTTATGAAAGAAGATTTCCAGAACTGCTTCAGAACCCAGAAACACAGATGGACAAGTGTATTCAAAGTGATACAGAATATGTTGAGGTTGATTAATGGCAATGTGTCTTTTACTGTAAATTTTTAAAAATTTAAATATTCTTCACATTTCAAAGCATACTTAACATATTTCAACTTAGACATATAAAAAGTGAGCTAAGAATTTTCCCAAAATGAAAATTAGTACTCAATAAGTCTGTATAGCCTAAGATTCTATTTTTCTAATCAGCTTCTCTGTGAAATAGTTGATATTCATGGACCATTGTTTGAGTAACAAGTATCAGGAATATACACGCACCGTCTGGTTCTCTTCTATTATTATATATTAACTTAAATTTTTTGTGCTCTTTGGCAGATGATTTTTGAACAAGTGTTATATTTTGGTATCTATTAGAATTATGTATATATGTGTATATACATATTACATATATACATACTACATATATATATATATATATATATATATTACATACATATTTTATGTATAGATAAGGCCTGATAAGAGCAAAACAATTATCTAACTGAGAGAAAATAACTCTCAGTATTAACTTTGTGCCTTTTGACTAAGGATTTGAAAATGAGAACGTGAAGTAGGTTAATTATGGTACTGCAAGGTGGGGTGAGAAAAACTTAACATTAAAAAGCAACAATAGCATCTCAAACTATGAAGGGTGAAAAACATTGAGCTTAGACTTAATTATTGTTTTCCCAGTTCACCCAACTTCTCAACATCCCAGAAAACATTTGTGTTTTCAATGGATGTCCCATGAGCCATGTTTTATACAATAGGACAAGTGTACATCCTTTGAATTGTGCATACTAAATGAACTGAGAAGAGATAATCAGCTAGAATGGTTAACTAGGTTAAGGTATAGATTGGACCCATTATAAAATGTTACTTATAACATTTTGGGAGAATGCCTACATCTGTGGAAGAAAAGATGAAAAAATGGGAGTCCAGAATATTTAGAAGACCTAAGGGTTTTCAGTTGAAAAGTTTGATATAAAATTAACTTTAGGACATCTAATCTACTGAAGGAAAATACAAATTAAAATATATTATAATAAGAGTACATAAGCCAAAGCTATATGTTAATTTTTCCACACTGAATGGGTGCCTCATATGAGCTCACATTATTAAAATAAAAAGAAGTTCATTTAAAGCAAAATTCAAATTGTTTAGTTTTCATTAGAAATAAAAATGTTGATGTTGGACAATATATTCTGCTTGGAGTATGTGCCCTAGAGAGGACTTGGAAAATTTTGGCAAACTTCCCTACATACAGTGTTTGAGTTTAGAATAATTTGCTTACAATGTCCATTGAAAATAATTTTGAGTCAAATAGTCATGGATTTTTAAATAAGTTGGAACCGATTACTGGCTTCTTAGAAACTGGGAAATTGACTCAAAATGATTGCATTGATTTTCTTTTTCATCAACAGCTGATTCACGATGAGGTCACAACCTGAGGTTGCTTCTGTGCACATTGTTGCCTTTAAATAAGTGGCACATAGCCCTGAGTAACTGATTCATTTTGTCTTGCGGTGAGATGAAATACAAGTTCTACCTTGCTGTATATTTGCATGCTGATAGTGTACCATGATGATTGTTCTTTGTTGTCAGATTGATTGGATGAGAGACCCCCCTGGAGATTAGTACATTCCACTTCCCAATGTGTCTGGATCTTTGGTCATGGGATCTTGATATGGGGACTACATCTAACTACCAGCTTCCTTCTCTCTGCTTCATTCACTGTGCCTTCTGTTTCCTGACTGACACAGAGAGGCACAGATTTCTTTTGATATAAGATTTACAGTTCTCTTCTGGTACCATGTTTGTGCCTCACCCAAGGATAAAGCAGGAGACTGAAACTCCTGAAACAGTGAGAAAACATAAACCTTTTCTTCTTTAAATTGCTTGTGTTTGTTTCTTTATTTTAATTTATTTTTCTAGCAAAGGATCGTAGATCAAATCACTCTTTCTATCCATTATCTTAGAAAAATCCCACATCATATATGATAAGGCAAAGAGAATGGGGACAGCAGGAGAAACCGCATATGTAACTTGTTATTTTGGAACATAGAGATGATTACTTGAAGAAAGCCAGGGAAGGGATGGAGAAATGATAATGCATGTTTCTTACTATATACTTGGGTGGGAATTTAAAAGTGTTAGAAATGCCCTTTCTAATAATTATTCAAAGATTGAAATTTGTTTTGAATTTCACTCTAAAATCATCACTAAATTTCAGATTGCCTATAGTAAAAATTCATGTCCACACTTTTTGTTTAACTAAGTATTTTATTTTTCTACCATAAGTTTGTTTTATTTTGTTTTGCTTTGTTTATTGTTATGGAAACTCATCAAATGGCATAAAACTACTTCTTGGTAAAGTCTAAAGTTATTTTGAAAATTACAAAAATTACTGGTCTATTATTTTAGACAAAGAATCTTGTGTGGCTGATTTACTTTTTTAAAAATTTGCAACTGAACCACAGATAAATTTGTTGAACTCCTGATTTTATCTAAGGGTTAAGCAGTTTCAAAACTTTCAGGGAGCAAAACTAGAATAAGGGGGCTACTACAATGCATTATTCTAAGATCATTGTCCATATTCTTCATAATTGCTTATCTAAAACTTTCACATTAGGCTTTTGATTTAAGAGATAATCAGACTTCAAGAGTGAAAAAGAAATTCATAATCTTCTGATATTCACATTTTGTTACTATCTCTGTGTACATTTCACAGCTTCACAATTACTTTAGGGCACTTAAGCAAATTATTACTGTTCTGATATTTATATGCCCAAACATATTTACTTAATAGAGGTTTTACCAAATTCACACATGTGCACGATGTACTAAGGATGCAAAGAAGGGAACAACCACAATAACAAAAAGAGAAAGAGGATTCTGTCTGCTCATGATCTTCATTTTAATGAGTCATGTAGGTAACTCATCAGCTACAGTTTGTAAAATCAGTCTTCATAGAAAGCATCTCAAAGTATCTTGAAACTTCTGGAAGGAAGTAACAGTCTTCTATGATGTAAAATTTCACTCATCCTTAGGTACTATTACCTTAAAATGTTTCTTTTCTCCCACTGGTTTTGCACCTTGGAAATTCCTGTTTTTGTATATAGTCTCTTACTTCTGTCGGAAAGATTTCTTAACAATTTGTGCTGACAAAACTTGCCTATTTTTGTCCTTAGCAGTATTTTGTGTTGATTTTTCTTTGCTCACTACCAGGTGTATTTTTATATTTCCATCTTTCATCACTATTCTGTGTGTGTGTTCATTTTGCTTTTGATTTTTTTATTCATTATAATTTATCACTGATTTCTTTCCAATCTACCTCCTTTCTCACTGCTACTGGAGTTTTCTCTGGTTGAAGGGAGGGAGAAACAGATTAAAATTCCCAGGCTCTTCCCCGCGGCTGTCACAGAAACAGATTGTTTTACTTACATGTTATGTCTAGACTTTTTAATTTATTCTCCTCTAATTTTCTTTTCGGAGTAAATCCGACTGGACAGGCAAAGGATGCTTCTGTTGCCTGAGAGATTACTTTAGATAAAGTTATTGTGAACAAGGAGAAGAGATTTTACTCCCCTGGGTATATTCTTCATCTGCTTTCATTTTCTGAGATTTTCCCAATTCTAGGTCATCTGTCACGCAGTTTCTTTCCCATGGCTGCTTTTCATTTCCTCTAATTTGGCTTTCGACAAGATAAGTCGATTTGGAAATATATTACAAGTGTTCAGATTTGACCTTTAAACTTTTATGTTCTTTGTTTGTTTCTTAATTTTATGTGATTTTTTCTTTGTGATTATGAACTATGTTTTAATTTTACATTGGTTTTCTTTGGAAGAAATTAATTTAGATAAGAGCATTATAATAATGCCCTGTGATTCAACTTTGTCAGAATCTGGAAATCTGACTGGACTAAAGACTTACTCACCAAAGCAAAATATAACAATACAAAATCAAGAACAACAACAGTGTGAATCTGGGCACTTCTCGAAACCTCTTTTAGCCCCATTCACATCAGACTAAGATAATGACTATTTGGTCTAACTGTATAAGAATACTTTAAGAGGAATAGGTATTACTGTTGAATGTATTCTAAGTCCTCAAAACTGCAAACTAATGAAACTATTGCAAGTAAATGAAACTATTTGTGTTCCCCAACTAAACAATAGCAAAAGTCTAAGTTGCCGTCTGTTTCCACTACTGGGTGGTTAAATGGGGTAAAATAGACACTCCGTGCCTTAATCACAGTTAGTAGATTGACTAAGAACAACATTTTATGCAAGATTAAACAGGAGGCTTCTTACGTAAATATTTTAGCAGGAAAGACAATAAAACCAGATCATGTGAATGTTTAATGTACAAATTATTTGGAGCAAGTGAACATTAAGAATCCCTTAAATGATGGCTAATTGTAACCTCACAAACATTTTAAATGCACAGCTTATCTCAAAGAAATTTAAAAACTGTAAATGTTTTTAATGTATCTATATTATAGATTTGCTGTAAAAAGCTGGAATGTTTAAAGTTAAGAACCTTTTGTTACAATTTAAGGGTTCTCTAACTGGCAAATGGTTTCAGTTATTGGAGGACAATATTTCTTGAAATGTTTGATAAGAACAACTACATTTCCCAAGTGTTTTATATCACAGAATTGTATCAAATATTTTGTATCAAGTTTCTATTTTTGAAATAATTCTCCTTTGTGTTAATTTTCTCATTTTCCAAATGCTTTCCTAAGTAACCTGGTCTAGATGAGTCAAGAGGCATATACTGAAGATACAGTTTATTCTCAGTATGTGGGGGTCAAATTTTATGTTACTAAAGTTCATGCTTTCATTTTAATATACTATGAAAGAATATGATTCGTTTTTAACAGCCATAGATTAAACTTTTACTTCACATATATTTCCCTTCTTATTTGGTATGTGATCTGTGATTTGGTTTTGTATACTTGATTGGCAAGTATATATATGGTCTTTGAATATATAACCTTTTCCCAATTTTGGGGGGAACTTCATTTTTATTATTCATTTGTTTATTTTGATATTGGGGATTGAACTCATGACCTCATGCTTGCCAGGCAGGCATTTATGCAGCTGAGCTAAATCTGGGGCTGAGAACCTCATTATTAAAGAGCAATGTCCTGTAAGAAATATTTGGCTATGTAGCTCAGAATGGCTACAGAAAATAATGTTGTAAGCTTATCATAGTTCATAAGTATATGATAACATTATAACTAAAAGTTAGAAGGACCTAAAATGACTTAAGAGTACAGAAGAAATGCAAATATACAGCAAATCTAAAACTTACTTTGACTATGATTTTTATCAGGCCTGGTAACAGTTCTGCACAAGATTTGGAGAACCCAGTAAGTATATATTTTCCTAAGAAAAATATGTGGACAAGAATTTAAAATGTTTTTCATGTTAGAAAACAGAAAAGATGTGGATGGGGCAGAGGAGAGATACCATTAGCATTATAAGAGAGATTTTGTACCTTATGCTTATAGTTATAAAAAAGTGTTAAGTACAAAGATAAAAACCTAAATGGAAAATTATAGATGATTTTTTAAAAATAATTCCTAAGTGTTATAGCTGGATGCTATTCAATAGAGTCTGGATATAAAAAAACATTACATGACTTGTTTTACTGCCAGGTTGTATGTTTAAATCATGTTGCTACTTTTTCACATGGGTCATATTAATTAAATTAATTGGCAGCTAGTATAATAAAGTGACATTTTCAATTATGTTTGATATTTAAAATAAACAAAAATGGGAAGCATAAGCTTACTTATGCCTGATAAGTTTTTACAAAATAATGATAGAACCAATTAATAAATGACTCTCCATTCTGAATTCATTGATTGATAGGACATTTTTCACAACAATTGTCGAATTAATGGATTTTAAAACCATGTTTAATGAACTAATTTCAAAGCATGAAATGATAGAAAGTAGAATTTCTAGTTAAACAGAGCAACTGAATATATTGAAATGATTTATTTGCTTCTATGTAAACATTTGAAATATATTTGAGCAATATTTCAGAGTTAGGACAGTTTTAGTGACATTTAGATATAGAAGAAAATTATGTATTATGGCCTTGGAACATGCAAGAAACTGTAATGACTCTAAGTTCACTAAAGCCTCATCGTTCATGGGAAAGTATGTACATAATTAATCTTTTTTACCTCACCACTAAATAAGATAGAGAAGGGAGGGTAGGAAAGAAGCAAAAGAAAATTTGCTGGTTTGTACAAAGAATGGATAGCATTTGTTTAATACAGAACCACTAGCACAGAACTTTATAGGCCTTTGGAATTTGGTTAGGAAATTAAGAAAGACTTGCCGCTTTATACTAAAATTGCATTTGCTAGTTGTGAGACTATTAACAAAGTTTTGGGGAAGAAAAGAAACTTTTTAGGTACAGTTTCCTCTTACTTAGATCCTGGAAGAAAGAAAACTGAGATATTACCGCTCTGTTTATATTATGAAAAGGAAAACTTCGGTGTAGAACTTTCATTGAAAACTGTCATTCCCTTAAAGGTGGCAGAAAGAAAGAAGGATATTTGAATACACAACAGAAAAAAAAAAAAATGATGTATCACAGTGGAAGTAAACCTCATTCATTTTCTAAACTGTTATTAAAAATAACAGTTAAAGAAAAATTAGCATAGAGATTTCTGCATGTATGTACACAGTATTTCTGTTTACCTTGAATTATTTTTTTTTCTGTTAGAATTATTTTGTTATATTTGTTAGTACTTGGGGAAATGAGTTTCATTTCTTCTTTATTTTATAAAACAATGGCTTTATTTAACTAAAATCTGCATTCTCCACAATTTAAAAACTTAGAATATAACTTTCAGTAGACTTTTAGCATACTGACAGAATTGTAAAACCATAACTACAATTAAATTTTGACCATTTTTCCCAAAGCAAAATGATTAACCCAGAGGGATCCATTTTCTAATCTCTTTCCTTAAAATCTCTGCATCCACTTACCTATTATTTATGTTCATATATTTTACCATTCTGGGATTTTTTAGACATTCAAAATAGAATATACTTATTTTAAGTATTTTAACTATTGCTTTTCAGTTTAAACTAGAGTACTAGCCCCCAAGAAATCATCATGAATATAGGTACATCTGAGATTATATTACCAAGCATCTGGGAAACATGAAATGACAGGATAGGTGGCTGTGTAATTACAACGTAAGGGTGTTCCTCACGTCTGAATATGTTTAGCTATGCCTGTGTGGTGCAAAACGTATTCGTGATTCTTGGAATAGATTAACAGATTATTATCACTCCCTTTTTTGGATCATTTATTTTTTCAGCTGTGAGAGAGAATTTATAATACTGTGGAAGGAACAGCCTGCCAACAGAAACTATTGGGTAATTTTCAATACAGCCAATGTCAGATCCATCAGCAAGGGAAAGGGCATTAGCTCTTAATTTTGAAAACAAATTATCTTAAAAATCCTAAAACAACAGTCAAAAAACCAAATCGAGATTAAGTTTTTTGTTGCTCCCTACAAAAATATTTCAAGATGCTTGGTGTTTCTAACATTTTAAGCATAAAGCTTGTTATTGAGATATGAAAAATGCATCAAATAAATTCAGGTGACAATAGAACACCACTTGATCTATAGCCTTTAATTCAATAAGTACATGTATATGCCGATTTTTTGTGTTGCTATATTTTTATCAGTTTAATGTATGATTATTTCAAAATTTTAAACAAGTATATGATTCAATTTAACTGTACCTGTCATTTTGGTTGTAATTGTAAATCCTTGACTTAGCTTCATAAATGTACTATTTTATTTAGTAAAATATTTAATGATGAAATCTCCAAAATAGAGCCTTATATGTTTTTGAAATATGGAACATGATTTAAGAAAGCTCTCAAATTTTATGCTAAAGATTTACTTGTAACTTATGAAGAGAGTAACAAAGCTATGAAAAAACAGTTTAGTTTTTGTTTTCCCTTACTCGCTTCAAGAAAGTAAAAAATTGTCCCCTAACTGTATTTTAATGAAATAATTTAATTGCTTTTCTCCCTGTTTCCCCCAATCTTCCTCCTTCTCAATTATTTCATTTGTATAACTTCCTCAGATTTTTCCATGTGTGACTTAGAATAATATATTTAAATTCCTGACTTTTACAACTATTAATATATTAATAAAAAAACAAATAATTAGCTGTTTAATCTTTCTTCTGAAATGTCCCACCAACCATTTGTTAAAGTACCATTTTAGTGTGACATGTAACTTGAACAACTACTTCTAAGATAACAATATGTAATTTATCAGTTGGTGATTTTTTACTTTTTAAAAAACTCTGTTTTATACTCTTTTTGTTTTGCTTTTTTCCTCTAAAAAAAAGAAATATGTGACTTCTAAATAGACTTAGTAACAGTTCAGTTCAACATGGTATGGATATCTGTCTTCCTGTCATCAATACACCTATATACCTATCTTTATTTTTCTTAGCATGCTGAACAATGTTGCAGAATTCTTTAGTCACTGATGTTAATTCAGAGAAGTCTAATGCCAGTCTTGTGATTCTCTACTGCACAACTGACCCAACAAGAGATTAAAAAATAAATGACTAAAGAGCCAAGATTAATTACAATTAAGAACATCATCAAACATATCACACAGTGTACCAAGATAATATCAGAACATTTTTCTGAGTGCGTCACTAAATTATTCATAACCTATGATTTTTTAGAAAGAATAATTCTATTGAAGACCATGATAAAAGCATGCACGGCATACTGGCCCTTATTCACTAGGAGTGTCATCTATTGGGAAGGCTGAGGCATGAGGATCACTTATCAGTAGAGTTTAAGCCAAGTCTGGGAAGTATAGTGAAAACTCCCTTCTACAAAGAAGCTATACAAATAAAAATGACAAACAAACAAACAAAAAGTTATTTCATTATTATTGAAAAATCCTTGAATGACATGTTGTTAAATAAGATCCTGTAGTACTTTTGAAAATTAATGAAGAATAAATTTTATGACAAAGATAAGAATTATATGGAAAGAGACATTCTCAAGCCTAGTTATAAATTACTGTACTACCAACATTGAAAGTGTTAATGCACTTACTAATTAAAATTAATAGAATGAAGCATCTTAGTAATAAATAATAATTAACCTTGATAAAAGTACTGGAAATTAGTCCGGAATCTAATCAAGTGTGTGTCAAACACACTGAGTTAAGCCCCATTTGTAAATATTTTTGTGTGTGATGAAGTCACCTGTTCTCTAATTTTTGTTTTTTATTTAAAGAAAAAAAAAGTAAAAGGGTATAAGTAATACAAAATGTCAAAAAAAAAACAGTAAGAAATCATTAGTTAATAGATTACATATTGTCATCTTAGAACTAGTTGATCAAGTTACAAAATTAAGTATACAAAGTCGACATTCAAACAGTGAGACTGCAAACAATTGTGTTCAATGGTCCAGCAAAAACGTGTTATATGGCAATCCATCTTACACACCTAAACACACTTGTAGTTGTGTCCTTTAGAGCACTTTCTTTTACTCTCTTTTTTGCAATAACATTTACATATTTTGGGTTTTATTGCTCCCACAGTTCCTATACTTCTAATTTCTGCTCCTATGCTGTGCCCTCCCTCGGGCCCTGTGGCATAGGGCGGCAGCCTTCAATGTTGGGTAGACTTCAGACTTGTGGATCCCAAAGCTTGACACAGGCATGCAGGCTTGTAGAACTGGTAAGAGATTTTTTAAAACACCTTTTTCTTGGGGTGGGGATTTATTTCAGGGGCACAAGTGGCTGCCTGGCATGCATGAGTTTATGAGTTTGATCATTCATACCAAACAAAATAAAACAACTTTTTCTCAAAGACACACCAAAAAAACATGCGATTATCTTTTGTAAAGTAAATGTTCTTTTTTTGTTTTTGTTTTTGTCTTTTTCCCTTTTTATCGGTACCAGGAATCGAACTCACGACTGCCTGCTTGCAAGGCAGGCACTTATGCCACTGAGCTAAATCCCCAGCCCCTTTGTAAAGTAAATATTCTTAATAAAAAGAAGGCCAGGGATCTACAGATGGCTAAAAACTGAAGCTTAATTCAGTTGGGGAATATGAAGGCCTTAACTCCCATAAAAATTAAAATTATTTAAGTACATATCAGTGCTTACATAAATTTTTGAGGGAATTAAATGATATCTTAAGTTCATTTACCATAGGCATTAGAATTCAATAGGTGCTCAATAAATCTTATTATTTTAGTAATAAACAACATAAATATTGTATTACTCGGGTGCCTCACTCCAGTTGGAAAGTCTGCTTAATAGAACACACTTGCTTATGGAATAGTCTTAAGATACAGAACTTCTTTATTTAATCTGCTCAATTTGAAGTTCTTTATTAAAATCATTGCTAGGTGGATGTGGTAGCACATGTCTGTAAGCTCAGTATTTAGAAGGCTTAGGCAGAAATACTTCTGTGAGTTTCAGGGTTACCTGGGCCCCATGATATGTTTAAGTCTACCCTGTAATACATAGCAAGATACTTTCTCAAAAATCCCAAAAGAAACAAACAACACATGAACAAACACCATCAATAAACATTACTTAGCTAAGAGAAAAGAGCTAATAACAACATAAATGAAAGCAATAGGATTATAAAATTCTAGATCTTTCCTAATTGGTAAATACCACATATTTAATTTTAGAGTAACTCATATATATCATGTAAATTTAAAATGAGAAAACTGATGAGAATTAGAAGAACATTGAAACCAATTGATAAAAAGAAAAGTGAAAATACATACTTACAGACAAAAGTTATTTTGCTAGAAAATGTTTGAAGTGTCATAGACTAAAGAAATACAATACAATAGAAAAGAATCCAAATACTTAGTAATTTCCAGAAAACATAATGTTAAGTGATTGCTAACAACATCAAAAGTATGAATATATCCCTAAAAGACCACTTATGATTTCAATATTTTTGAAAAGACATGAAACAAAAATTTAAAAAATATTACTCAATAGAGTTTCCATGCTCTAGAAACTTAGTGTTTATGGAACACCTTTTCTGATATTATAACCAAAAAATGTAATTATATAAGAATAATTACAAAAGTGAACAGATTGACTGTCTTAAGAGAGTCTCAATATTGCTGAAAGTCTTTCTGTCTGGACTCATCCACATAAATTTTCCACAGAGTATTATTGGATCAAAGCTAGATCGTAAAAATTATTAAATTTTGAAATGCTCTATGTATATTTTTCATTTTAATACAGAATATAAATTCAGATCAATATGTACTTCTCTCTATCTTGATCCAATGACAAAATAAAGATTTTGTCATCTCCCTATGATACCCATTATACAATCTGTTTTTCATAACCAAACCTTCTATAAAAAGTTGTCATTTGTTGAAAGAACGAGTTGTCTTTGCAGAAGATGAAAAATCATCTATCTAGAAACTGTTATGGAAATAAGATGGGCATGGTGGCACATGCTTGTAATCCCGGCACTTGTGCGGCTGAGGCTGGAGGTTCACCATAAATTTACACAGTGAATTTGAAGCCAGGCTAAACTATATAGTGAGACCCAGCCTCAAAATAACAGAGCAAAACAGAACAGAATAGAGAACAAACAGAAAAAAAAAAAAAAAAAAAAAAGAGAGAGAGAGAGAGAGAAAGAAATAAGTACACATTCTTTTGCAAATTTTACACTTTTTCAACCAGGAAAGAGACACGATCTTACTAAAAGCTAATTTATTAAAATGAACTCATGTGGGAGCCCTGAATTGTCATAATTTATGCCTTTTATCCCAGTCAGAACTGGACAACACTATTGAGAAGCAAACTGGTTGAAAATGAATCAGATTTTAAGAGGCAGTTTTCACCTCGCTGGAACCTAGTAACTTTTGGTTTTTCATCACTTGTGTCTGCAAACACTCATCTCAGATTGGAATAGTAAATGCAGGGGGTGCCTTACATTGGCAAAGGAATGAAAAAAGCAAAAATTAATTTAATGAACAAAGAATCACACCCTTAACTCATGTATTTGCAGGAAATCTGTGGCATTCATCACATTCAATTTTGTGGGCCATTCCATGCCCATATTTGAAGATTGAGTCACGCTAAGTAGACTTCAGACAACATAGAGGCATCTTTCACAACCATGCAGTCAATCATATGAACAGAAAAGCTAGCTGAACAGAGAGGTCAGAGCCTTCCAAGTTTGGGTTAAGACTGCAAGTGTTTTAATCCCAGATTAGATAATGTGAGGTTGCCATGGGCAATCAGTTTTAGACAAGTCTTACACATTTTCAAACATTATTTTGAGAACAAACTTCTGAGATCATTAAAGTGCCAGTTGAGTTTAATGTTTTACTTTTCATTTATTTTCTTCTTTCTATTATAAGGTTTGCTTCTAGAGCCATTATTCTGAGCTATATACTCAGCCCTCTTAATTTTAAATTTTGAGACAGGGTTTCCCTAAGTCACTGTGCTGATCATGCTCTAGGTAAACCTGCAATAATCCTCCCTAGATCCTGCCTCAGTTTCCAGGGATGCTAGGATTCTATGACCCACCATGCTTAGGCGAGATTTATCTTTTAATTTGAGTTTCTGCCTCTGGGCTCTGACTACAAAATCAAGTGACAAAATCAATTGTATTAGTGACTTTCCCATTCCTAGGATAAAATACCTGACACCTGTGATTTAGGAGAGGACGTTTAATTTGACTCATGGTTCAGAGTATCCAGTGCATGTTTGACTGGCCCAGAGGGAGAAACATCGTGGTTGAAAGGCATGATAGAGGAAAACTGTTCAGGTCAGGGCATCCAGGAAGAAGGAGAAAGCGGGCGAGGGAGGCCCTCCAAAGGGTCACTCTCAGTGACAAACTTTTTGCCCTGGTCTCACTTCTAATGCTACATTTAGCTATAAACTCATCAATGGATCAATAAATCCATAGATGCGTACAGCACCCCATAGTCCAATCACCTGCCAGAGGCCCCACCTTTGAACACATGAGAATTTTAGGGAGTACTCTGGATCTAAAACACACCACCAATACTTACATAGGTTCCAATACCTAAGAATTTATCTTTCTTTAACTCAGGGTAAACAAACACTAATAGCTTTCAGACTAAATACTAACTATGGAGCATTGTAATGTCTATATTTCTTGTAAATACAGATTCGAGTCTGAAAAAGCTTCAACCTTTTATTGAGGAGGTATGAAACTAACGATTTATATTTCAGGCTATAAAAACTATAATTCATCAATCTAAACAATAAAATAAAATTGAACTAGTTCTTGATATAAAGATAAGAAACAAACTACTAGATATTCAGTATGATTTCATGTTCTTTAAAATTAAAGAATAAATTTTAGGACCAACAGTGGTTAAGAGCAGAATATATTTATTGAGCGAAAGAAAGCTACTGTCAGAGACAGAAGAGGTCCTAAGGGGGTTGCCAAAGACCCTGCCTTTTCTAGGGAGTTTTACAGAGCAAAACCACAAAGTGAAATGGGTCCAAGGTGTGGGTAACTGGCAAATCACAAGGTGGGAATGAGGTGGGACAGAACTATGGTCAACCAATAAGATTACGAGCATAATTGCTTAAGTAAAATTGATTAAATCAAGATCAAATAGGGAAGCCAGTCATGTAGCAAGCAAGCATAAATATAGAACAGGGCCTTTTCCTGTATGGGGTTGGGTTAGTGGCTCCTTCTGACTTCCTCAAGGTGATTTGATCTCTATTAGAGTATCAGTCCAGGAGGTTTACCCTTAGAAAGTGTGAGGGTGCATTTGTTTTGTCTTTTGCCTTGAAGTCTGGACAAAGGGGAGGTGTCTGTCTCCACCAAGAGTTGCAAGATGTCTTCTGCACTGGCTCCTTTGAGGGTCCTGCCATATCTGACTGCCTGTAATATTTTTATCTAAGTTATCTTTTTCTAACATTCTGATTCAGATCACTGCTGAAAGCCTGATCCAAGCTCACTTCAACAGGTCACTGGTCTAAGGTCTTGATAGATTTTTTTTTCCACCTATGATTCCTTATTTAATTAACGTAAATATTCTTAAATCCTCACCTGAAATGCAAGGCCTTCAACAAGGCTTTGCCTAAACGAGATGAAAAGCTTTTCATTGACTCTCCCCAAACAATCAAATGATGTTGCACGTTAATTTTCTTCATTTGTGTACGTTTTATAAACTTACACAATTATTTGATCAGTCGGGAGTGTAGTCTCAAACCACACATGGGCATGCTGAGTTTCAACACAGTAACCCATCTAGCAAATCACTTCACAAATTTAAAGCCTTTATATATTCATTTGGAAATCAAAAATAGCAATACTGAGTAGTTGTGCACTTTTGGAAAATAATAAAGTAAATGTACTCAGTCCAGTTTAAAAATATATATAGATTTGTTGTCATTTTATTTTAAGATTTGTTGTCATTAATACATGCTCAAAATTAATTTAAAATGAATTCAAGTTATCAAAAGGAAACCTACTATGGTGCTTCACAACAAAAATTAAAAAGAGGACGTTTATCCAAAATATGTATATTTAAAATCAAAGTGAAAAAGGTATTAGAATTAGTCTATTAAATCAATCTCTGAACATATTACTGTCCTTTTAACTAGGATTGATATTTTCTGCAAGAGATTTTTTTTCCCTTTCTGGGTAGGCCACATGCAGTCCCTTCCACGGAGCAGTTTCACGCCATTATGTTTCATTACACGCTATGATGTGTTGAGTAGGAAAACACTTGGCTGACTTGCTGATGAAAATTTAACGTGTCATTTATGGACCTATTTCAGGTTCTTAAAATGGTTTTCTGGACTGAAATAACATGGTAAATAAATGTGCTGTACCTCTGTGCTTTGAAGTTATAAGGAGAAAACAAAATAAAAGGAACAGAATGGCTATTCAAAGCCATCACTGATGCTTGCGCACCATATGCTTAATAAGAAGGCATGGCTCTGTGGCACGCGATCTGAATGGGATGTTTGAAGGGCAGGAGACTGAAACCTCTTACTTAATATTTTTAGTGTATGCATCTGAAATATTATCATTAAAATGCAAATCAACTTTTGGAGGTTAGCAAATCCATATGAAAATCCAAATTTCTATGAAAGTGACCACATTTTCAGCATCAACCAATTAAATTTATTGGTTGGCAATTTAATAATATTTAGTAGAAAATTAGTTTCAAACAACTAGAGAAGAAAACTAGGAAGGTTTTAGAGAAAAAAAGGAAGAAAAGAATTAGAAAGATTTTATACATTTTGCTTTAGGACACTTGAATACCTTTAACAACAACAATGCAATTTGACATTCTGTCATTCAAAATGGGTCAATATGATCACTGACCAAATAATATCATTCAAACAATTCTGTGGGGGGGTATATTTTACAAACACCCATTGGGAATAAAACTGTGGAGGGAATAATACTAACCTGATAGGATTTGTTAAATGTTAAGAGTTGTTGATGATATGCAATTTTAAATATTAACTATAACAAGTTTGCTACAGCTAATTTTTCTATGTTCAAGACTGGGATAATATTTAATGAGTATTATTTTTGTGGTAATAAAATGCAATGGATTATTATCAAGTTTTTAACCTGTTACTATATATTCATTTAGTAGTCTTGAGAAATTTAATGAAAATCTACTTCTCAGTATCCTTATCCTTAAAGCATGAAAATAAAGTTAATCTTTCTCATAAATTAAGAGGATAGTGCAGAAAATACTCAATATAAGTAGTCTTTTAGATGGATGGACAAATAGATAAAGAAACATAATAGCAATCTATAGCTTTCTCTTCAATATAATTATGTCATAATACTTCAGTATTTTTCAATTATCTTCATTACACTAATTACATCCATCAGGAGGATGCATAACTTCATAAAACATTGGAATATGAGATTTACTATTTCTGTTTTGAATTTATTATTTGTTCAAAGACAAGATTTAAAGTTATTTGAATTAACTATGGATTTAACTTGTCTGCATCATAGCAGGATATTAAGTAGAATGTAACAATACATCAATATGTAATTGTACATGGTGTTAACAGTGATGTTTTTAAATTGATTTCAAATGAACAATGGAGATTTAGTTAACTTGAAAATCAGTATTTGTCACTAATTTCATTTCTGAATTTCAATGTGGTTATAGTCTATACTGAAAAATTAAATTTGGTTACTTATATACAAATTTATGCTTGAAAATCTCAACATGTTTATAAACACCTCCAGCCAAGAATAACTATATCTCATCTAACTTATCAGGCTCCATCTCATTCCCATGCGGGCGCTTCTGTTTTCATCCAGGCAAGCTCTCCTCTTCCACAACTCCTTAAAGATTACTTTCTAACTCTCATTCCTTTATAGAACCTATGTTTCTCATTGATTCTCGTCATTCATTGCTGTTCTTGATCTCCTTACAACATTGCCCTCATCACCTAATTGCTATTCCTGTGATGCTGCCCCGGGGAATTGAATGACATAGCCCAATTACCTCACGGTAGGTTTAGTTAAAACTCTCCCCTCTTTCTACTTTTAGCTACCTATGGAATAAAAGACAATTAGCTACCTGTGGAGTAAAAGACACTGAAGTTGAAATGTTCATTGCACTGAATGTCTGTATAAACCCCTTTGTGTCTATTTCTCTGATAATCACTAAAACTACAAATTTTCTAATAGACTATCTTAACTATCATTTTTATACCCGGAAACACCTCATATGCCAAAAAATACAGGCCTTTGTATTATCTCACATTTCACACAATGTAATGCAGTGCTCATCTTGACATCCTATCAAATGACTTTTTCTTTATTGTCACCTTTTTTCACTTCTTTCCATGCCTATTAGCACATGCACATGGTGCCAATAGTGCTTGATTCTATTACCAGGTCCCAAATACACCAGCTTTCTAGAACCGACGAGTATTGTTATTTATTTGTTTAAGTCTATATTCCAGTTTATGAACAGATTTAAATGTTAAGTCCAACTATCTGATGCAGTATTAATTTATAGTAATCCAATTGTGTATTATTTTAGCTATTCACTGGTGTCATCTTGAAAGAGCTTCCATAGCTGCTTTCTTGTCTATCGGCCTTTTTAACTATTTCAGATTTCCGAGTTCATGACTATGGGTGTCAACCCCTCCTATTCTACCCAATTCATCACTCAGTGTTCAAGTTTGTCTTCCCGATCAAGGACTATGTGGGGTCTAGATCAGGACTGTGGAGTAATTTCTTCTTGTTTATATGCTAGCAAATAAGACGCCAGTTTCTGGATACTGACAAAATGCACAAGACTCTTTGGCCAATGAAAAATGACTATTGCTCTCAGGAAAGCTTGATTTATACTCTTCATAGTTGCTTATGCCCCACTTCCCTCTATGATCTGCAGAATGACACAGAGGGACCCAGATGAATGCTTGGCTCATAGTGAGTTTGGCTTACTTTTGAGGACTCGATAGTCACAAAATACTTGCTTTGTATAGAGGGAAAGGGACTCTTAGCAAACATTTACAATCTTTTTTCTAGAGGGAGATTTAAAATTTTATTATATTTCATATAAATTAATCCTCTATAGAGGGGAAACAACTATCAATATCACTAGTACACAACGTTCTTGAAATGCTTGTCTGGAACAAAGGTTTTTAAATTCTTCTACTCAGCCGATGTTACAGGAACATCTGGGAAATTATCTCCAATTATCTTATAGGTCAACTTTTTAGTTGACAAAAAAATCAAAAAAGGAAATAGTGCTTATTGTAGACTTTATCTCTGCCAAAGGTCTATAAGCAGATACAACTATTATTATTTTACAGAGGCAACAGGAGAACCCTAGGCAGTCAGTTTATATTTGACTTCTACTTTTAAATTTATTGCAATAGGGACATTTAACTTGATCTCCATCCTTTTTAAGGGCATAATGCCATATTATTAAATATGGATGCAATATTGTGCAGCAGATTTCTACAGCTTCTAACTAAAATGGTATACCTAGAGAAAACTAATCCTATCAAAATTCCCCAAGCCACTAAAAGCACCATTCCACTTTCTGAAATTGTGAAGCATTTCAGTACTATGTGTAAGTAGTATCATACAGGATTTTTTTTCTTCTGTAATTATTAAGCATTTTGTTCTCCACTTTCAACTATGTTGGCTTCTATGAAGGAATCTGAGTAATATTCCCATCTGATTTGTTTCAGAATCTGAATCTGAATCATATAGTCATATACACATTAGTAGCATTTAAATTGTTTTTATGGCTTAGATATTATTTTTACAGTGCTGCAGTGATACATGAACATGAAAGTGCAAATATTTCTTCAAAAGCCTGATTTTTATTGTTTTGGGAAAATGGGCAAAAGTAATGGGTCATTCAGTTGTTAGATTTATTTTTTGTCTTTTGAGGAACTGTCACACTGTTTCTGTCAGTAACCACACACATTTTCATTCTTGTCAATGACATAAATAATTCCAATTTTTCCAAATCCTCAGTAATATTTTGGTCCTAAAGGCTAGGCTAACAGCTCTTAAGATAATATTGCATTGTAGCTTTGATTTGTAATTCTCCCAAGATTAGTGATATTGAACATCATTTTATATATCAAATGAGTATTATTAAAGTTTGGAAAAATATCTATTGTACTTATTTGTGCATTTTTAAAATATTTTAAAAATATTTTCCAAGATTTTTGTTATTAGTTTTATGAGTTTTCTGTTTTGAAAATTAGTTTTTTGTTGGTTGTATGACTTGCAAATATTTTTCCCATTCTGTAGGTTATTTTTCCTTTGTGTTGTTTGTTTCCTTTGATGTGCACAGCCTTTACTTTGATGTAGTAAACCTTTTCTAATTTTGCTTTTGGTGTGTATTTTTTAGTGTCATATCTATGAAATTGTTACAATAATGAATGATAAGTAAATTGTCCTCTGGGCTTTCTTTAAGTAGTTTTGCACTTTTACTTCTAATCCTTTACTTCTTTAGATTAAATAGATTTTCATATATGTTGATACTAGGACCCAAATTTCTTCTGCTGCATATGCCAACAAAACTTACTGAGCATTCTCTTTGAATATCTACTGGCTGTATCTATGTATGTATGTGGATTTATTATTTGCTCTGTTCTATTCCATTGGTATACATCTGTCCTTATAAATTTTAATCATTGTGACTTTGCAATGCTTTCAAAAGTTGGAATGAGTAATATCTCTGGATTTGTACCTTATTTTTCAAAAATCTATGGCTCTTCTGCTTTTTGCCATATGAATTTTTCCCAGTTCTATAAATATAACTTGAGATTTTAATCATCGTAGTATTGAATATTAAAATAATTTTGATATTTTGAACATTTTAACATTACTAAGTATTTAAGTACAAGACCACATGACACCTTTCATCTGTCTTTAATTTCTTTCACCCATGTTTCATAGCTTTTAATGTGCAAGCATTTCATAACCTTAATTAGGTTTAATCCTAAGTATTTTATACCTTCTGATGCTATTATAAATGGCATTATTTTTCAAGTTACTTGTCAGAAAGTTTAGTATTAGTTTTATATTTTAGCCTTCATTTTTATATTACAAGGCTATTTCCAAAAACATTTGGTTGGCGTCATTAGACATATTCATATCTAAGACAATGTAATCTGCAAACAAACACATTTTCTTTTGAATTTTGGATTTTGTTCCTTTATTCTTTTCTCTTTCTTAATTGCTTCAACTAAGACTTACAGTACTACTTCAAAAAAAATCC
Source organism: Cavia porcellus (assembly GCF_034190915.1). NCBI lineage: Eukaryota > Metazoa > Chordata > Mammalia > Rodentia > Caviidae > Cavia > Cavia porcellus. The sequence continues at coordinate 35,608,844 of NW_026947501.1, forward strand.
CACAATAAATAAGTAAACAAACAAACAAGTAAAGAAAAATGGCTCAGACTGGGCTACCCAGCCTTGTTTCTGATTATCCAGGAATAGTTTTCAGTATCTTAGCACTAAGGAATGAGCAATGCTTCCTAATCCATCAAAGATGTGTTACAGAGTCAATGATGATGTCAAAAACCTAAAGATAGTGTTGAACTCTGCACTTTAATGTATTTATCTTACCTTAGTACTTGTCACTATGGCCGTAAGTTTGCCTTTTGAGGTATAAAACTAGAAGTAGTATTCATTTCCTTTTTCTTCTTCACAATTTCAAGGATAGAAAATTCCCAGCTATTGCCCTATGTGTTATCTCCCCAAAAGAATTAAAAGCATCATACCACAGCAATATATGAACACATGTGTTTATAGCAACAGAGTTTACAATAACTAAATCTTAGAGAGAACCCAAATGCCCATCAAACACTTAATGGACAAAGATGATGTGGTTTTATTTAATACAATCAATTACTACTTGGACATGAAAGAGGATATGCTTAAGACATTTATAGCTAAAAGGATGAATCTTGAGATTGTAATCATAAATGAAATAAATTGAACACGTGTGTAAATATCATCTCTCTTGTGTGAGAAACTGAAAATGCAAATAAGAGTGAAAATGTACTATATATACATTGTGAAATAGGAGGAAATTATTCACAAGGAAAAGGGAATTAGGAATGGTGGAGAAAAGGGGAAGAAAAAATGAGAAAAGGAGAATAAAATGGAAATGAAGCTTTGTGAATAAAGAGGGGAAGAAGGGCTGAAAAGGGGTGGAGAATGGGAACAAGAAGAGGAATCAAGATACATCATGCAGAGGTCTAAATTACCTATGATAAGTGAGATCATTATATACATCTAAATTGTACCAATAAACAATGAAATTTTTAAAAAAGAAAACAGATTAGATTTCAGCCACCTCCTCACTCAACATAATTTTTTTCTTTATATGGCCAAATATTTCATTGTTTCACTTAAAAGAAGTACATTATGTTTTCTCTTTGGCATATCCAAAATAGTCATCATTAACATTTACTTATTAAGTAAATTAAGAATTTTTTGAACACAAGCACTGTGATAATGTGATAGTCAACCTGAAAAATGAGATGACAATGACATAACAAAGAGTGAGTTTTATGCAGTGTGTGTTCACTGGACAAAGGGAAGATTTACATCCCAGACTAGATGTTGCAGGATGCTACAAGATTTCATTGCACTGCTCACAAAGGCACACAATTTAAAATTTACTAACTCTTTATTTCTGGAATTTTTCATTTAATATCTTTAGGTTCATTATAACCGAGGTAATTGAAACCAGGAAAAGGAAACAAAGGACTACTATCAGATGTCAGATGTAGACTTGTTCTATGTGGTCTTTAGTATGCAGGAGTTTATTCCTTCCTTTTAACTCGGTTTATTTTTTTTAAGGATTAGATTCTGTATTTTGCCAGATGCAATTTTTAAAATTTTATTTAAATAAAGACTAACAAAAACACGTAGAAATAATACATACTTTCAAAGAAAAAATAAACAGTAAGATATCACTAGTTGATTATTATATATTGTCCTCATACAAATAGTTGTTCAAGATACAAAAGTGAAACATACAAAGTGTGGATTCAAACAGGGAGACTGCAAATAGTTCTGTTCAACTATCCAACAAATCTTAGTAATAAGGTTATCAATCCTAAACACTTAAACATATATGCAGTTATCCATATCTTCATTTATGTTGAGATTAAACTATCCATATCAGGCTAAAATCACTCTGAAGAAAGAATAATAATATTGCTGGATTTCACGTCATGACACTATACGATCAGCGCTGAGTACTGTAGTGTCTCTTTTTTCTTCAAAGTATTTGTTCATTTCATCATGAGTTATAAGTTCAGTTCTTGTAATCTGTTTATAGGTTCTACGTGTGCATGGGTCTTTTTTTTTAATTTAAAGAAGGCAAGATTAAACAGAACAATATAGCCCAAAACAGATCGTAAGGAAATAATTTTAAGAAACATGGATTTCAAAGCAAGTCCACTGGAGATCTTCACTGTCTATTTTATTTTATCTAGTTTTATTCCAAGCAGTTGTCCCCATCTTCACACACACTGAATACATACTGAACATTATAGAACTAATCTAATCATAAAAGGATGATGAAGGCTTTTTAGATCTTCAAGACCTGACATTGGGGAAGTCAGTAATGACTGCCATAACGTCTCTCATTCTCTTTGAAGAATCTGTCCTTATTGTTACGCATGCTGAAATTGAACATGAGACTAGAGTAATATCACTCTGACTACTGAATAATATTATTGCTAGATTTTATGCCATAATGCTACAGAATTAGCACTGGGTATCTTAGTGTCTCTTCTTCTTTAGAGTATCTATTCATTATATTGTGCATTATATAATCTGTTCCCATAAACTGTTTAGAAATTCTCCCCATGTGTGAATCTCCACATTTATATCTATCCTTTCTCTATTATAGGGAAAGACAGATCAAAACAAGACAACAAAACAAATTCCTAGAAAACCATGAAATGAAAAAGACATATAAAACCACAATATTAGGTGATCTACCGTAGTAACTATGCTTTCTTTTGTTATTTTCAATAGAATTGTCCACATCATCAGACATAATATAATTGAACATAGCATTACATAGCTATTTTAATAAAAACACAATTTTGGAGACATTGTAGGACTTTCACAGCAGTTAATAATCACACTGGAATGGGTATCTTATTACAACTTGTCATCTTCAGAATAGTTGCCTCTACTCTTGGACTTGATACTATCAAGCTACCAAGTTCAAATAAAATCAGTCAAGGCAAAACAGCAATCTAACAAACCAGCTTCAAATTAAATCAGTCATAGTAAGACAATTAAGTAATACAGGGCTTCAGTTTAAGTTAGTAGGAAATTAAGGATAGTTAATGTGGTTTAGCCTGCTATTTGGGGGATAGCTGTCTATGCCTTCAAATCTAGTATGAGTAGAGAGACCGGAACAAATTAAATCAAACTAAACAGAGTGATAAGACTACTGTGGTTAAATCTTGATACACTATTAACAGTGTCCTCTGCCTTCCTTTTTTAGGCAATTCCTCACCTTTCTCTTTCTCAGGATGCTTTGTACATTTTGGGTGCCACTAGCTCGTTTAATTTTTAGATTAGAGTGTCAATCTATCTGAGTGGTGCTAAACCTTTTTACCCCTGAGCTTGATCTTGAGCTGCATTCCTTTACTTCCTAAAGCCACAAGCTTGTCCTTCCTTCCAGCTGTTTAGTTCTGCACAAAAGTGTCATAACTTTCCAACCTATCTGTGGCTGCTGGATGAGTTGTCCCTATTTCTCTCTGGTTCCCTGTCATATAGAGCATTGTTTTCTCATCTTTGACTCTCAGTTTATTAACCCTCTTTCAGGTTGGGTATATTTCCTATTCAGAGCATCTTGATGGATCCTGCCTCTTAATCTACTCTACCTGTTTTTCTTTTTGTTAGGCTATCTGTATTAAAGACTATAGCCTACCTTCTTTGCCTCATCTCTACTATTCTATTTTTTCTGCTATTATTTGTCCACTTTTCTCCTTCATTCTACTGTCTGTCCCATTCATTGAAGCCTCTCTGCCACTGTTACTGGAATCCTGGTATTTCTCACTCTCTCTCTCTCTCTCTCTCTCTCTCTCTCTCTCTCTCTCTAGAATGTCCTGCAGTATATTTGTAGGGTTGGATTGGTGGCCATAAATTCCCACAGTTCCTCCTTGTCTTGGAAACATCTTATTTCACTATTAATTTTGAGGGAGAGTTTTTCAGGGTACATCAATCTGGGTTAGAGGTTATTTTCTTTCATGGCTTGAATTATTTCTCCCCAGGCTCTTCTTGATTTGATAGTTTATGTTGATAGGTCTGTCATTATTTTGATGATTTTTCCTTTGTAGGTAATCTACTTCTTTTCTCTGACTGCTTTTTATATTTTGTTCTTGTGGTTGATTTCTGGGATCTTGATTATCATAAGTCTGCATGTAGATCTGTTTTGGTTGTAGTTGTTTGGAGTTCTGTGTGCCTCATTTATCTGGATATCATTTCTTTTTCTTGTGCTTGGGGAGTTTTCCTTAAATATTTCTGTGAATAACCTTTGTAATTTATTTGTGATTACTCCTGCTTCTTCACTCATGTTTTTTATTCTTAAATCACAGATCCTCTTGTCGTCTTCTATCCTTTGAATTGTTACTTCCTGGTTCCTTGTTGTTTTTAATAGGTTTTTTCTTTCATGATCTCACACTGCAAATCTCTCTTCAAGTTTCAAAAGACTAACTTATTTTCTGTCAAGGCATTTTGCCAGATTTCAATGGAGTTTTTAATTTCCTGGTAATCTCTTTTGATCTGTTTCATGTATTCTAGGTTTTGTTTATGTTCTTCACCAAAGGTTTCTTTTTCTTTTCTGGGTTCCTCCATTCTTCCATCTGTTTCTTCTTGAGAGGGGCTTAGCATTTCTTTTATTAATCTTTTTATATCTTGCCTCACTTGGATTAGAATTTCAGTTTTAAGTTCATTTATGACGTCATGAAGGTATTTCTTTATGTCCATTGATGTTGTGGCCAACGTTGCATGATTGCTTCACTGGTTCTCTTCTGTATTTACTTCTTCTGGACTTATTTCCTCAGGGTCAGCTGCTAGAGGTTTTTTCTTGCTTCTTTCTCTTGTCATATTTCTGGTTTCTTTCAGACAGATATGTGGTAAGGTCTCAGGCCCGCTCTGCTTTGCTTACAGTTTTTCTGAAGTGCGTTGGCTGTGGTTTTGCTGCCCTCTCCAGTTTGCTGCTATATGAGGTGCATGCAGGGATTGTGGGCTAACCACTCTTCTCTGAGCCAGTCAACCAGCAAGTGCCTTCAGCGTCTTAGCCTGTGCTATGGCTGATGTCACAAGGTTGGGACAGTTCCATCCCTGGTTATTGGGTCACGACCAGGGGCATGACTCAGCCCAGGCTGATCCCACCAGTCCTCTCTGATCCAGGGGTGGCTGACTGACACCACTGCAGCACCGGACTCTGCCTCACTCCAATACGTCCTCCAGTCAGCCACACCCTGCCACGGGACCCAATTTCCAGCACTCACCAAGAATTGATGCAGCTCTCCACCTTGGCTCCACTCCATGCTGCACTGCATCCTCCTGCCAAGGGTCTAGGACTCACCAACTCCCCTTATCAGCATCCGTGGCTTCAGTGTGACCATGGATTGTGTGACTCCACGGTGTGCCCAGCATAGGGTGGGACTAGTCTCAGTGAGTGCGTCTGGATCCAGCCCTCTACCCATGTTTTTGTTTTCCTCTTCCTATTTTTCTTTATCCTTCAGTTTTCTCCTGGGGTATGAGAATCCCTCTCTACTCGTCCAACTCTTTCCATGTTGTCAAATTCTAGAATCTGAGCTGTTTTTCCCGGAGAGGCTTTCTACCAGCTACTTAGCAAGCTGCCATCTTCTTGTCCCACCAGATACATTTTCTGTATCTAACATGATACAAAATATGTCTTTCATTCTTCCCATATAATGTATCAGATCAGTTGTCTTGCCTATGGTTAATCATTCTTACATACCAAAAACCAATCCCAACTGGTTATTGGTTTGTGACACTTTTATTTATGATTTAGAAATTTATTTTGTTTTATTTTATTAACGGTTCTTGCATAGGTGTTCATTAAAAATATAAAGCTATTATTTTCTTGAATTGTCTCTGTCTAGCTTTGGTATTAGGGTAATAATGACATCATAAAAGGAGCCTGGAAATTTTCCATTTTTCGGTTTTTGAAAATCATTTGTAAAGAACTGGTATTATTTGCATTGTGATATTTGATATAATTTGCTTGTGAAACCATGAAGTAGTGGGTGATTCTTGCGGTATTATCATGTTCTCATGTTCCTTGAAATATGTCTATTCAGGTTTCTCTTCCTTTAGTATTCAGTCTTTGTGGGTTAAATGGTGGTAGGAGTTTATTTCTTGTAGGTTATCATAGATAATTTATTATGTAATTTTTCTAATAGTCACATGTCACCTTTTAACATTTTTGTCCTTATTGCAGTATTTCTTTATTCATTTGTGATTTTGAATCATTGCTCTTTTATTCTTATGCTAGCCTAGCATTTGTCAGCTTTATCTTTTCAAGAAATGTAAGTCCCAGTTTTTTTACCTTTACCTTGGCATTACTTTTCTATTTTATAGCTGTTTCTGTTTTTGTCCTGTTCTGCACTTTAAACTAATTTTCCATGTTTCCTCCTTCATCTCTGTAGTTTCACTGGTTCCTTTTCTTACTCCTTAAACAATTATGTTACATTACTCAGTCCTTTGCTTTTATTTTGTATGTGAAGTTTTAGATTGCTGTGAACTTTCCTTCACATCACTCAATGTTTGCTTAATAAAATGAGTCTCATGTATTACTGAGGCTGGGTACATATATGTTTATAATTATACTTTTCTCTTGAATTGGCCTCTTTGGTATTTCACAATGAATTTTTCTCTTGTACCATCTTTTCACTTCTCTAATCTGCAGAAAACTATTCCTTCTCTTGTTTATTACTGCTTGCATGGAATTTCACTGTCTTGTTACTTCAGGCTATGGATACCTTGAAATCTTTAAGTCTCAAACAAAATATATAGCAAGAGCTTACTTGTTTTGTCATTTGTATTCATTCAATTAATCCATAAATTTTACATAGATACTGCTCAATAGTTTAATCCACTTATATTTAATTTAATATTAATAGATTTTGATATACAGTGGGCATTTTAATTATTTTATATGTCATAATTTTTCATTTCTTGCTGTTCTTTGATAAACCTTTTTTGTGAAAATAAACTCTTCTTTTTTCTCTGCTGTGTATCATTATAGAGTTTTATAAATATTTACTCTGTGGTCGTCACGAAGTTTAAAAATGTATTTATTTTATTTCAGTGTATTTTAGTTGTTGATAACTTCAATTGCATGCAAAATCTCTTCACCTTTTATCCAGTTTATATTATTGATGACTTACCTTACATTTCTTTATATTGTATATCCTCTGATACTTTTGTATACTTGTAGTTACTCTTAATTATTTTTCCTCTAAGTTTTATAGTAGAAGCAAAATAATTGGCATGCCAAGAATACAGTATTTAAGTTTATAATTTTTTCATACATTTGCCTTTACCGGGCATTTCGGTTTTCTATGCCTTTGCATTTCTACATAGCTCCCTTATGTTTCAGCTTGTAGCACTTGCTATAGCACTTCTTGTAAGGCTTGTTTAGGTTATTAATTCCTTCAATGTTGATTTTTCTGAGAACGCTCCTAGATATAAGGAGAAATTTATTAAGACAGAAGGAAAAGTTGTGATACATGCCATTCTTTTTGTTCTCTTCCACTGAAATACTCAATGCTGTGACCAAGATAATTCTGAGACTGTTGTTCACCATGAGTATCAAAATACCAAAAAATATATATTTACATAAAATTGTAAATACCAAACAACACATATAACATAAAATTGTTATACAACTTCCCATACCAATGTATTTTATTTGTATTTTTACTGATTCATGATACCTTTAGTAATTATGGAGCACAATATAGTAATTTGTTATATGTGTGATGCATAATTATCCAATTGAGAATAAGCACTACCATATCTTTGAGTATTAGTCCTTTTTATGTATTGAAAACTTCCATAGCAATTGCTGTAAATGGCTATCTGTGTGTGCTATGGAAAATTAGAAGTAATGCTTCCCTTCTAAACATCTCAGTGTCCTTTATTTAACCTTAATGCATTGGCTCACTTCTCTGCACATCCCAGGGCCAGTAACCACCATTACACTCTTACTCCTGTGAGACTATTTAATTTCCACAAGTGAATGAGAACAAGAATATCTATATCTCTGTGTGTGGCTTACTAACATAATGGCCACCAGTTCCATCAACACTACTTTAAATGTCAGGATTTCATTATTTTTTATAGGTGATACTTCCTTATGCATATGCACCTCCTCTTTTGTCCATTTGACCATCAGTAATAACACCTTGGATGTTGGCATAACTTAGGCATTGTGGATATTACTGCAAAATGCATGGGCCTGCAGTTATCTTCTTGACATAATAATTTTCTTTTCTTTGGATATAAAACCTGAGGTCAGATTGTTGGATAATACCAGAGATCTCTATTTAGTTTTTTCTAAGATATTGCCATATTACTTTCCATAGTACATGTGTGAATTTGCATTTCCATGAAGAGTGTACACAAGTTTTCCTTCCTTCACATTCTGTCTGATCTTTGTAATTTTTGGTCATTCTGTGAATAGCCATTCTAACTGGGATGTGGCGTACCTCGTTATTAGACTGATTTCTATTTCTCTGGTGAGCAGTAAATTACCATTACTTTAAAACAATTACAAAAGCTAAAGTGAAAGTTAAATGCAACCTAAATGAACCAATGACACAAAGAGAAAATAGGTAGTAAAAAGACCCAAAATGGAACTGCATATGTCACAAACTGAAGGATATTTTCCTGTGCTAGAGCCTAAGATCAGCACTTTCAAATCATTCATTTCACATATATGAAAATTGGTACTATAACCTGTAAAAATGAAAAGGTTTCACACCACACTGGCATGTAAATAATTCAGTTTTCTCTCCTGGAAAATGAAAACCTATATAAATTGAAGTTACTAAAATAATGAGGCTCACCTTTTGGTAAAATTAATAAAATGTAAAACTTACTATATTAAACAGTTTCATCTATAAGTAGTATACGTGGTAATATTTATATACCTTATAAATAGTTTTGGCAGTGTCTTCACAGCACAATAAATACCAACAGGAGTACTTTAATATTCATATTTATTCATTATTCAATTTCTTCAACATAACAGTTGAACATAATTTCTTATAATATTGAAATAGTGAACTGGACTATTTTATTTCACCTTTATACTGTATTTGAAATCTAACACTGTTCAGATAAAATGGTAAATACTGAACAAAGTTCATGGAGATGATTATATACATGTTCAAGTAACATAAGTGTAAACAAATACTATTTTATAACATGCAATAATATATTATTATATTACTAATATAATTTTAATATAAAATTGTACTATATGTGATTTATAATATGCTCAAATTATAATTAAAATGTTAATCCCTATTTTTAAAAAATTAATGAGAAATTGCTTAACCCAAACATATACATGCTTACTACTAGGCTTCCATTTTAGTCTCAGATATACCGGATTATGGATGCGTTGTTAAAATGTTCATTCTCACTTGCCAGTTGCTTTAGTTATTTGATAGGGGTGGTTCTCCTTTAAAACTAAACGAATTAACATGACAGATTTGGCCGTAAAATTCTGTGCTCATTTCCAAAGCCTCTCCTAGTTTTTGTAATGCTTTCAGCTAGTTTCATTAGATTAGTTTTTGATGGATTCCAGTTGCCCCTGACTTAACCAAAGTAACTCTTCAACCTTGGCACCACCTCGCTTGATTCTTTATTGATTATCTCACTTACTTCTTAGGCTTAGCAACTCAAGGCATCTTGGCTTTATTCACATCAGTAGCCCTGGTCAATAACCTCTGATGTTTCAAAAGTGGCTTATGGTTTCCTCTTTACCTACATAAATTATATGCTGTGTTTTTCACGTTTAGATTTACCATGTATGCTTAGTATTTTTTTTTTTTGTTCTTGGATAAGTATTTGATGATTTAAAATTATACATTAAATGCCTACATGGACAAATTTGCCTGCCTCCAATTTTAGTTATAAAAATCAAATTTGTTATTGGTTAAGAATTAACTTTATTATAATTTTATTTATATGATTGATTTTTATCAAAACATCACCTAAGAATTGAGATATATCAACATAAAATATACAATTAAATGATATCTTTGCATATTTTTATTTTATGTTCTGAATTAATGAATAAGTTTGTTAGATGTAAGAACGCTATGTCTCTGCATTTTGTAACTTATTATGTATTTTCATTCAACCATTCCATATTACCATCAACTCAGTCATAATGTGTACAAACACATATACAAAAACACAAAAAAATCTTTCTTAATTCTTAAATGATTTCTTTATAAAAACTGACAAAATTACATTTTGTATATGCATTTCTGATTGTATTATCTAATTTAATTATTTCTGAATAGTCACCTTGTATATTTCTGTGATCTCTTTAAAATGCACTTATATAAAATACCTTCTCGTCAGAAATGTTCATCTGTTATTGAGTATAGCGTTGAATTTCAAAAAGTTATTTTCTTCTTGCCACGTTCTTATTTTAAACTGCATTTTCTGTCTTATAGCTCCATCACTTTTGAACATAAAGTACATGGAAATTCTTTCATGGCAGGTAATTTTCATTTTTGTTGTTTTGTAGAATGCATTTCTGGATTGTCTATTATTCACAAGATTATACTATCTGGCAAGACTTAGCTCAGCGTTGAGTTTCAAGCAGAATTTCCCCAGTATCTCTAGTACATGTTTATTTCTCATTTTATGAATACATTTAGAATGCAAATATTCATTTTGGCACTTACATTTTGATAAATATGAATAACTTAATGTTCCCAATATATATACATTTATATCATATGTCAACATATAAGCCTTTTCAGTACGTACGGCCTCAAAAAACACATTGCATAAAGCAAATCATTGTTAGTGCACAGAATTTGAGGTTAAAAGAGAAATTGAAATACTTGAATTTTGGCTTACTTTTTTTTTATTGGTAAAATTGATCAAATTCATGACCTCACACTTGCCAGGCAAGCACTTATGCCACTGAGCTAAGTCCCCGACCCTGGCTTACTCATTTAGCAAATTTTTTCAGCATGATGGTAAAGTTCTATAATTTTTGTCTGTCAAATAATATAAGGCTCTTGTGGAAGTTAAATAATGTAGAATGAAGGATATGCTTAGCAAAATAAGTAACTCAGAATACACTGAGTGTTACCTACCACATTTTCTGAGAATCAAAAATACAGATGTAGCCCACCCTTCCCCTCATTTTTCATTCTTTGTTTCTTTCCCTCATTTCCACTTGTTCTTTCTCTTTCTTATTTTACATCTCTCCCTTCTTTTCCATGTTTCCACTCCTCCTGTTTTTCAGATGCTGTCTCTCCATTTCTAAATTTGATAAAATAGCTCTAATGGATGCTTAACATTCTGTTATGGAGCCTGGAGAAAAACAGGAAGAGGCAATAAGTCTGTCTTTTTTAATCAAGAGCAATATTAAAAAGAATTTGTTTAACAAATATAATATTCAGAACATTTTAAACTGCAAAAGTGGAAATGAAACTTTGTTGTTACGAATATGATAATTTGAGAAGAGCAGACAATTATTAAAAATTCAGAACTGTGGAGATTGTTTACTGAGTGCTCCAGAGAGTTACAGTTCTATTATTTCTATATTAAGCACTGAAGTTGAAAGGACCTAATGTATGCCTATTAGAAGATCATAATACGAACTTCGTAGTCTGCAAGCACATTTATCAGGTTGTATTTCTTTCCCAGAATTCTGATTTCTAGCCTAAAATTGCAAGCTTTACAAGAGGCTTGATAACTATACTTTAAAACATACAGATGTGTGGAACAAAGTAGAAAACAGGAATATTTGAAATTATTTGGAATATAATAGAAGGACAAAATTTGCTGCAGCAGTTTGGCCTAAATGTATGAAGGACAAAAAGGTCTGCAACATGAACACATTGATCATGTAGACATACGCATACTAATTATTAATGCGTAGTCAATATAGAGACTAACATAAGTCTTTCTATATAAGATTTTAAAAGATATATATCTGAATTTGCTCCTCATTTGCAGAAGACACAGGGTTTTAATGAAAGTTATGCTTACAGTTCAGATTTTTCCCTAGAGTAAATGCTGTCTCCTATCATTCTCTATCCCTCACATACACTGATCTCTTAGTTTTTTCGAATTTGGACTCTTTCCAATCTTTCCACTATGAGTTGCTGTCACAACTCAACAGCATATTTCTCATGGTGTAAGTTCCCTTCTTGACCATTCTTAATACTTTTCACCATTTCTATACCTCAAGAGTCAGTTCCTTGTTGAAATCTCCAATTTACTTCCCAATGTTTTCATAACATGATATCATTGCTGGGAAATTTTTCTTTAAGTGCATTTCTCATTTAAGTTTTGATTCCATTAACCCCTATTCTTCCCAAAACTGTGTACCCTCGAAAATACACTAGTGTCTCAGCATATACAGTAGACAGAAAGCTCAGAAGTTTTGAGGGAAGAGTCTTTATGGATTATGGAGACATATATAATCATTGCTATTGAATTTGTTGGTATATACTCATGTATAAGGGAAATCTTGGCAAAGATAAAACAATAAAAACAACAAACAGAAAAATTTAACATCCATCATCAACTAATTGGCATTAAAATAAAACATTCTCAAATGAACTATTGCATCTTGCTTCAGAAAGAGAGATAGTAGGAGTCCTGTCTTATAATCTGATGTCTCTGGTATACACTGGTTGTTAAGATGCTACCCAATGGATGATTTGGATAATGGACATGTTCCTTAGTGTTTAAAAAGTTTTCTGTTGACTAATACAGACATTATATCATTGGGATGAATGAATGGCATCTAGGTGGAAATCAATAATATGCATATTATCCATGTAGTCATTTTTAAATTTTTAAAAATGTTTTTTTTTTTTTTTTTTTTTGGAGGAGAGATCAAACTCACAAGCTCGCACTTGCTAGCCAGGTGCTTATGCCTCTGAGCTAATTTCCTGACCCTTCATGTAGTCTTTATATAATCCTTTTGACTGCCATATTTTAACGACTATTGGCATAACAGAAAACAATGTACAAGACAATTTTTCAAAGGAATAGTAGCATTGAGAATTCTCTTATTCTTAAAACAATAATGACAAACTCAAAACATTTCAAATAAGATTTATTTTAAGATGTTCTCTCTGGAAAATATAATTATAGTTCTTTATGACTGTTCATAACCCAAAATGAAATTTAATATAGGAATTTATTTTGTTTCAATTATTCTTCAAAACATTATAATCTTGATTCAGAACAAATTTTTATGTAAGTTAAATTGACACAACAATAAAGTTTTATATTAAAGTATATGAAAAAGATAGATTAACGCATGGTGCTGATCATCATTCATTCCTAAGAACAAAAGTTCTATGGACTCCCAGCAAAACCTTCCCTGGTAATATTTGCACTTCCCTTTATATTTGAAGATGAGTTTTCATACATTCTTTTTTTTGACCTAGCAATAGTGCTATGAATTTAGCAAAACATTTTCAGTGTTGTTTCCTTATATAGAGAAAAATGGAATACACAGATGTATAAAAGATATTTTTCTCTTATTAAAAACAAATGAAAATTATAAAAATGTAAATACTATAAGATTATATAATTTAGAGAAAATTAAATGCTCCAGAGACTGCTCTCCTACATAAAGATAACAATCCTTATGTCAATGTTATTTTTTGGATTATATTATATATGTTACTTTTCATCATGTACCTTTCCTTGAAATGTAGACATATTTTCATATCATGTCACATACTGATGAAATCATTTTTTATTATGAATCAAATATCTCATGTTGATGGAAGTTTAATTTGTTTTCACTATTGGGTTTTAAAGAACTATATGTTAAATACGCATTTGAGTATTTCTCATCAAATTTAAGAAAATATCTCTATGATAAACTATCCTCTAAGCTTAAACAAGTATGTTTCTTTAGGTTGTCAGTTATGCATCATCTATGTATATAAAATTGATTACCATTCATAACTAGTTCAGTGATTCAATTTCCACATGTATTGTATGAAGTTGCCTGTCTCCTTCATACTGTCAAATACTAGTTTATTGTGTTCCTTTTTTTCTTCCTTTCTTTCTTCTTTCCTTTCTTCCCTTCTTTTCTCTTTTGTTTTCTTTCTGGTTTCTCTTTCTCTCTCTCTTTCTTTCTTACTTTCTTTCTCTCTCCTTTTTTATTTGTATTATTCCTCTTTCTCATTCTCCCTCATTTTACTTTAATAAACTATTAAAATTATATGCTGCTATTATGGTAATTCAATTGTCCCACATTTGGATTGGATATTGTATAATTTCAATATGTGAAAAAAATACAAATGATAAGCACTATCCTAAGTTGTTACAGTCATGCTGTTATGTATGACAGTGTGTTTTATTCCTATAAAAGTGACATTCATGGTCTAGTTGTAGTTCTTCCTCAAAGAAAATCATCTGAAAAATATGAAAAAAAGCTATAATATTTAGATTTATCTAAATCATAATTGATCGTTTTACTATTAATTACAGAATATCCTATCTACTTAGCCTTACATGGTTGTATATTAAATTACCCTGATGTATCTTTTCAATATCTTATTTCGGTCAGATTTTCTCATATTCTCTAATAAAAAATACCTGTAAGTATTTTTTTTTTCTCCTCATATTCCAAACACATTCCACTTTGACTGGAATCTTTACCAACCCCTTACTCTTAAAATATCACTTAATAAAAAGTACCTATAATTATTTTTTTTCTCCTCATATTCCAAACACATTCCACTTTGACTGGAATCTTTACCAACCCCTTACTCTTAAAATATCACTTGTCTATCATCAAGACTTCTCATTTATACCACGTATTTTGTAATATTGTACTAGTAATGTTAAGACATGGACAACCTCTCCTGCATTTCAGCAACACATCACACACTGTCATATGGATATGAACATGCGAGAGTTTGATTTAACCAGACACAATTAGGTTTGCAGCACAAACTTCCTTATACTCGATATTTTTTTTCCCAAGGATCAAACTCACAACCTCATGCTTTACAGGCAGGCACTTATGTCACTGAGCTAAATCCCTGGACCCTCGATGCGTAATTTTGAAGCAGTAACTTAAATAGAGAGTTCCTATTTATTTGTAAAATGTGGGTGCAAATATTACAAAATACATAAAAATATTGTAAACTTTGAGTCCATTCAAGCATGTGAAATAGTCCCCACAGTAACTAGAATATAGTAAGCTTTCTGTCAGTAATATCTATAATTCTTTATTGAAATGTATGCTTTTAACACATGTGACCAAAGAGAAAATAATGTACTACTATTGATTCACTATGTTTAAGGTAATGTCTTTTTCTCAATTATATGATCCCGAAGTGCAGGAACAATTATTTAAGCTTCTTTGCACTCCAAAAGTAATAGAATACATGTCACAGAATAGATAAATACTCTCCACTTTGTGAATAAATAAATAGTATGAACAACTAAAGAGTTCATTTATGCTGCTGATCCTGTGTGTTGCATATGAAGTCAATGTGCAGAGCAGAACTAATTGGGCAGATGGATTTCCATTAGTCTGTGGAAGCCAAGGCCCTAACACTTGTCCGAAGTGTCATCCTGCAAATAGGCATATATCTGCTTAATAAGATGTGTTAGAAATAATTTATTTTTTCCAATAAAATGACCTTCTAACAGAACACGATGATAACATTTGATGAAAGATTAAGTAATGAAGGTTTCATTCCAACAAAAAAGGGAAAACATTGCTAAGTTATAAGGAAACTGAAAACAGACCCTCTTCCACCACAAGAGAATGCTATGTAGTGTATATGCATGTATGTGTGTATGTATATATGTATATTTTTTATCTGAAAGAATGAGAAATAGAGACCACTTATTTTTGAACCAGACAAAACATTTTGCAAATGACTAAAGTCTTCATATTTCAACATTAGGAATACATGCAAAATGTGTATGTATGTGTGTATGTGTGTATGTGTGTGTGTGAGTGTGTGTGTGTATGTGTGTGTGTGTATGTACAGGTTATGGTAGGGAAAAATTTCCTATTTTAAAGAACATTCTAATGTCTCTATATTACCACTTCCAGCAAAGCTTTGGAGATAATACGGATATTCCAAGTCAACATTCTTCACAGAAGTATCCCTATCCATATGAGGCTATTGAGCTCTTAAAATGTTGCTAGTGCAATTCAGGAAATTAAGTTTCGATTGTAGTGAATGTTTATCACCTTTATAACTATATAAAACGCAACATTCCTCTCTCATTAGCTGAAGCTTGGCACAGTTTTCATTTATCAATAGAATTTTCTAAACTTGCTCCTTGCTGTCATTTTTCCTTATCAACCTATTAATCAGTAATATTACATGCCATTTTCACTACTTATCTGTCAATTATCAACATATTTGACGCTCAACTTGTGGAACTGTATCTAATTAACTTAAGGGAATTTTGTCATGAATACGGTAGGTTTCTTTTGAGCTACTCACATTCAAAAGCATGCCCGTTAAATAAGTATTGCAACAGCAAAATAAATATTTGTCAATTTAATAAAATTTAACACCATATAATTTACCAAAGGCAACATCATTCTGATAAGGAAAATATTACTCCTTTTGAATTTCTTGTTAATATTTGGTAATATTTTCCATGCCATACAGAATATTTAAAAGTGTTTTCCCAATTTAAATCTTTAAAATAATATAATTTTAAAATTTACTCTGTTATTTAATGATAAGAGCACATGCAATGAAAACTATATTTGACTCCAAAGACCTATTACAAAATATGGGGAAAGTGTACACACTAAGGAAAGAAGTGCTATTAAATTTGTTATATTTATCTTGTAATTTCACAAGAATAGAAACAGTGCTCAAGATTATTCTAAGTGAGGAGGAGACTCCTTTTAGATAAGAAAACCAAAGTCTGTAGCCTCAAGAGAAATTGGATTTTTACTTTCATTTGACTGCAAAGGTTCTAGTACTGGCAACTTTTGATAATAGCTGAGTAGGAAGCGAGAATCAGAAGGCTGATGGAATGGATAACCTCAGTTGTCACCTTAAGCAAAAAACAAACCATGCAGATAAAAGAGTCATGTCTTGGTATTTTATAGCATCCTGTAAGTTTTCTCTTCATTCATGTGATTACTATGTATCATTATTTTTAAAACATTTTATATATTTAAAAATTCCTCTCTATATTAAGTTTGATTAATGTTATTAATCTTGAGAATTATAAATTAGATTCTATTTTGGTGAGATGTCAGCTTGGTCTGTTGGGGTTGCTACAACAAAGTTGTTTAATCTGGATAATTTATACGTTAATATAGCTGAGATATCTGAAGGCTGCTAAATCTAAAATCAAGTCACCAGCAGATTCTAGTTCTGGAGAGGTTCATTTCCACACACTGATCCTCATTGTTACCTAACATGGTAGAAAAGGAAACAAATCTCTTTTAAGTTTTATTTATAAGGCTCATTCAAACTGCGATCTGAGAGCTGCCGCGCCTAGCCATAGGTCTGCAGAGGAGGAGCTGGGCAGATCTGGGGTGCCCTCACCGGCCTCTCTGCATGTCTGGAGGACTCTGGATATCTCCGCCCAGACTGCTGGGGTTCCCCCAGGCTTCCAGGTGCAGTGAAGGGGAGAGGTGGGTTTGAGGCTTCCACATCAGCCTCCCCATTCCGGCTTCACTTGGAGACCTGCTGAGCTCCCAATAGGTGGGCTGGCCCACACTACCAGCCTAGCCCAGCCTGTTTAGCTGCCGCGCCTGGCCATAGGTCTGAAGAGGAGGAGCTGGGCAGATCTGGGGTGCCCTCACCGGCCTCTCTGCGTGTCTGGAGGACTCTGGATATCTCTGCCCAGACTGCTGGAGTTCCCCCAGGCTTCCAGGTGCAGTGAAGGTGAGAGGTGGGTTTGAGGATTCCATATCAGCCTCCCCATTCTGGCTTCACTTGGAGACCTGCTGAGCTGCCAACGGATGGGCGGGCCCACACTATCAGCCTAGCCCAGCCTGTTTAGCTGCCACGCCTGGCCATAGGTCTGAAGAGGAGGAGCTGGGCAGATCTGGGGTGCCCTCACCGGCCTCTCTGCGTGTCTGGAGGACTGTGGATATCTCTGCAACCAGGGAGGGTCCACAGGTTCCTGAAGCACTGCTGAAGCCTGTGGTGAGTACCCTAACCCGGCTGCGATTGAAGAACTGTGGAGCTTCCAAGGGGCAGGTGGGCGCACAGTGTCCCTGAGGCCCAGCTTGTCTGGAACTGCGGAGTTCTGAGCACGCAGAGGAGGGCCACTGGTTCTGCAGGCCCAATGGCTTGGGGTAGCGCGGTGCCAGAGTCTCAGTAGCTCCAAACATAGAAGGGGATTTTCAACAGATCCTGAGGAAGCTTTCAAATAACACTTGAAACACAGAAATATAGGAAAATGACAAAACAAAAGACCAAATTACAACCTCAAACCTCCAGCCCATCTCAAGAAACCCTAGGAGCGATGTATATAGAAGGAAATATATCCCATCCAACTCATATATCGGACACAATAGCCACTGAAATTGACAAGCAACTCCAGGAAGCTTTAAAGAAATTCAAACTCGAAATAATCTCCCAGATAAAAGAAGAAATGATAAAAGAAATGAAAGAGATTCTAAATATATCTAAAGAAAACACAGATAAAAAATTGGAGGAACTAAACAAAAAGATAGAATCCCTAGACGAGCAATATAAGAAACAAACAGAATACATAATGCAGATGCACAGAGATATACAGAAAATAAAAAACCCCACTGAAAGTTGTAAAAACCGCCTTAATGAAAGTGAAGATAGAATTTCAGACCTTGAAGACAGGATCGCAGCTAGTGAACAGGAAAGGAAAGATCTTTTGAAAGTAACAAGGAATCAGGAAACAACAATTCAACAACTGCAAGACGATGCAAAGAAGAATAACATAAGAATGATAGGGATTAATGAAAGAGAGGGAGACAACATGAAGGATGTCAGGAGGATATTTAGAGAAGTAATAGCTGAAAATTTCCCAAGCATGAGATCAGAAACCGACATCAGGATCAGTGAAGCATATAGAACTCCAAATAGTCATAACCAAAATAAAACTACACCCAGACATATAATAATCACCATCCCAGAAATCCAACACAAGAATAGATTATTAAAAGCTGTCAGAGAGAAAAGACAGATCACTTATAAAGGAAAACCTATCAGAATCACAGCAGACTTCTCAGCACAAACGATAAAGTCAAGAAGAGCATGGAGTGAAGTATTCCAGATCCTAAAGCAAAATGATTTCCAACCAAGACTGATATATCCTGAAAAACTATCATTCAAAATAGATGGTGCAATACGATACTTCCATGACAAAGAACAGCTGAAGAACTTCATGAACACCAAACCAACCCTGCAAAAAATATTGAAAGACAGTTTAGATACACAAAGGAAAAAACCACTAAGCAAAGCAAATAATTAAACAGAACAGAAAGATAAAGATGCAACAGCAGAGAGATAACATTCCTACAATTAACCAGCATTTAACAGTAATAACCATTAATGTAAATGGTCTCAATGCACCAATCAAAAGAAACAGACTTGCAGAATGGATCAAGAAACAAAATCCAACCATATGCTGTTTACAGGAAACCCATCTAACCCAGAAGGATACTCACAGACTGAAAGTCAAAGGATGGAAAACAATTCTTCATACAGCAGGAATCCAAAAAAAGGCAGGAGTAGCCATTCTGTTTGCAGACAATGTGAACTTTAAACCAACAATGACCATAAAGGACAAAGAAGGTCACTACATACTAGTAAGGGGAAAACTCCAAGAGGAAGAGATAACTATCTTAAATATATACGCACAAAACTCCAGAGCACACAGTTATATAAAACAATTATTAACAGAAATGAAAACTCAAATTATCAGTAACACAATTGTAACAGGAGACCTTAATACACCACTGACACCAAGGGACAGATCAACCAGACAGAAAATGAGCAAAGAAATAACAGAACTGAATCACACCTGTGAACAAATGGGTTTGATAGACATAAACAAAATGTTCCACCCAACAACATCAGAGTACACATTCTTCTCAGCAGTACATGGATCATTTTCTAAAATAGACCATATATTAGCTCACAGAACATATTTAAGCAAATGCAAAAAAGTTGAAATCATCCCTTGCATACTATCGGATCATAGCGCTCTGAAATTAGAAATTAATGACAAAAGATACTGCAAAAATTCCGCAAACACATGGAAACTAAATAACACACTCTTGAGTAATCAGTGGGTCACAGAAGAAATTAAAGAAGAAATTAAACAATACCTAAAAGAAAATGAAAATTCAGATATAACTTACCGGAATCTGTGGGATGCAATGAAAGCCGTTCTGAGAGGAAAATTTATTGCACTGAGTTCCCACATCAGGAAAACAGAACGAATACAAATAAATAACTTGATGCTTCACCTCAAACAGCTAGAAAAAGAAGAGCAAGTCAAGCCCAAAGCCAAAAGAAGAGAGGAAATTATAAAAATCAGAGCAGAAATCAATGCAGTAGAGACTAAGAAAACAATCCAAAGAATCAACGAATCAAAGAGTTGGTTCTTTGAAAGAATAAATAAAATCGATAAGCCCCTAGCCAACCTTATTTTAAAAAAGGAAGAAACAGCTCAAATTCATGCAATAAGAAATGAAAAAGGAGAAATCAATACAGACCCAATAGAAATACAGAGGATCATCAACACCTATTTCGAAAACCTCTACTCTCAAAAGTTTGATAACACAGAAGAAATAGACAGATTCTTAGAAGCATATGAAGTACCAAAGCTAGATCAAGAGGATGTAAAACTGTTGAATAACCCAATCTCTGCTAATGAACTTGAAAATGTAATTAAGGCCTTACCCACTAAGAAGAGCCCAGGCCCAGATGGATTCACTGCAGAATTCTACAAGAAATATAAAGAAGACCTAATGCCGACACTCCTCAAACTATTCAATGAAATTGAAAGGGAAGCAATCCTTCCTAAGTCATTCCTGGAAGCAAATATTACTCTAGTACCAAAACCTGAGAAAGACCCAACTATAAAAAGAGAACTATAGACCGATCTCCCTAATGAACACAAATGCAAAAATCCTCAATAAAATATTGGCAAATAGGATCCAGCAAATCATCAAGAAGATTATACACCATGACCAAGTGGGATTCATCCCAGGAATGCAAGGATGGTTCAACATACGCAAATCAATAAATGTAATCCACCATATCAATAAAGCCAAAAATAAGAATCACATGATCATTTCTATAGATGCAGAAAAAGCCTTCGATAAGGTCCAACACTTATTCATGATAAGAACTTTACAGAAAATTGGAATAAATGGTCTTTACCTCAATATAATAAAGGCCATTTATGACAAACCAACAGCCAGCATCATACTAAATGGCCAAAAATTGAAAGCCTTTACTTTAAAATCGGGCACAAGACAAGGATGTCCTTTATCACCACTCCTATTTAATATAGTACTGGAAGTACTAGCCAGAGCAATTAGGCAAGAAAGAGAAATAAAAGGGGTAAAGATAGGAAAAGAAGAAGTTAAATTATCATTGTTTGCAGATGACATGATACTCTACATAGAAGACCCCCTAAACTCCATTGAAATACTCTTACATACAATAAATAAATTCAGTAATGTGGCTGGATACAATATCAATACTCAGAAATCAATAGCATTCCTATACACGAACAACAAAATTACAGAGAGGGAAATAAGAGAAACTGGACTATTCACATTAGCAAGCAAAAAAATGAAATATTTAGGAATTACTCTTACGAAAGAAGTGAAAGACTTATACAGTGAAAATTATAATACACTGAAAAAGGAAATTGAAGATGATCTCAGAAAATGGAAAGACATCCCTTGCTCATGGATAGGAAGAACAAACATTGTGAAAATGGCCATTATCCCAAAACTGTTATACAGATTCAATGCAATCCCAATAGAAATACCATCAACATACCTTATAGATCTAGAGAAATCACTCCTAAATTTCATCTGGAACCAGAAGAGACCTAGAATCGCAAAGGCAATTCTAAGCAGCAGAGACAAAGCAGGAGGCAACACAATCCCTGACTTGAAGTTATACTACAAAGCAACAGTAATAAAATCAACATGGTATTGGAATCAAAACAGAGCCGAAGATGAGTGGAATAGATTAGAAGATACAACCACAACTACGAACACACTCAACCACCTTATTTTTGATAAAGGAGCCAAGCAGGTTCACTGGAAGAACGACAGTCTCTTTAATAAATGGTGCTGGAAAAACTGGCTCTCCATTTGCCGAAAACTAAAGCTAGACCCATGTCTATCACCATGTACTAAATTAAAATCTAAATGGGTCAAAGATCTGAATATTAAAACAGAAACACTAAATCTATTGGAAGACAAATTAGGTAGAAACCTTGGAGACATAGGAGTAGGTAAAGAATTCATGAACAGGACTCAAACCGCATGGGAAATACTTCCCAGAATCAATAACTGGGACCACTTCTTATTAAAAAGTTTCTGGATGTCAAAAGAAATCTCCAACATAGTGAAAAGAAAACCCACAAACTGGGAAAAGATTTTAGTGAACTCTCTCTCAGACAAGGGCCTCTTGTCTAAAACATATAAAGAATTAAAGAAACTCAGACCTCCAAAATTCAAAGATCCAATCCAAAAATGGGCATCTGAGATGAATACGCAATTCTCAGATGAAGAAATGCAAATGGCAAATAAATACATGAAAAAATGCTCATCATCATTGGTCATTAGAGAAATGCAAATTAAAACCACACTGAGATACCATCTCACTCCTGAAAGAATGGCCAGGATCAAGAAAACCGACAACAAATGCTGGAGAGGCTGTGGGGAAAAAGGAACTCTCCTGCACTGCTGGTGGGAGTGTAGACTGGTACAGCCTTTGTGGAGATCTGTCTGGAGATTTCTCAAAAAGTTGGGACTGGAAATCCCATTTATTCCAGCTATTCCACTTCTAGGCATATTCCCAGAAGAACTGAAAGCATCATACCACAGTGATATATGTGCACCTATGTTTATAGCAGCACAATTTGTAATCGCCAGATCTTGGAAACAACCCAAGTGTCCATCAACTGAGGAATGGATAAAAAAGTTGTGGTATTTCTATACAATGGAGTATTATTCAGCTATAAAGAAGGATCACATTGAGATATTTATCAATAAATGGGCACAGCTTGAGACCATACTCATAAGTGAAATAAATCAATCTCGCATGTGTGAATACCGAATAGTTTCCCTAATGTAAGTAATGATTCAAATATATAAAAATATGTGGTAATCATGATTCCCCATTAGGTGGCCTTGGAGCCTTATAAAGTTTTCACTCATTAATTAGAAAGGCTTTATTCTGGGCTTCTTGATATGAAAATATTTGAAGCTTGAGTATATGAAGTTTTATCCAAATATTTCAAGGAAAAAGACACTATGGTAACTACTATTAAGTCGGGTTATATGGTGGTGAAGTACTAGGTTGTTGAAACAGTCATGCTGTGACCTCTATTGTTATATTGTTATGTCCTGTTTTATCTCAATCTCCTCCTTATTATTTTAAAAAAAATTATTTAGTCATTTCTTATGTTTGTCTTAATTAAAGAAAAAATTCAAAAAATTAGGATATATAAATAGTAACTCTTTTTGATTTCCTATTAACTTGTTTTGAAGTCCTGTAGTACTCCCACTATCTTGTTTTGACTGATTAGACTCTGTTCCATTCTATATGGTAGTATCAAGTTTGAAGACATAGGCAACTACTTTGAAGACAATAAGATTCACTAAGATACCCATTCTGGTTTAACTATTGTCTTCTTTGGAAGTCCTGTAATGTTTACAATGCCTAAGTTTTATTGGTCTTGTTCTCTACTGTTTTGTCCAACTTTATAATATCTAATGAGATAGACAATTCTTTTTAAGGAAACAAGGGACAACGTTGATAACCATTGTTGATAAACTTGTACTCTGTTCTACACCATGTGCAATGTCTATCCTTGGTATTGACTGACAGCTTTGTTTTGCCATATTTGACTGTATTCTTTCCCCCCCCCCAAAAAAAAAAAAAGTAATAAGCACTAAGGAGTAATAAAATCCAAAATGTGTAAATTTTGTTGTAAAAAAGAGAGGGAAAAAAAAAAGAAAAAGAGCTCTAAAGGATATAACAGCAAGTCTGTTTAGGGGTGTTAAATAGCTGACTATATCAATGTTTTTGGATCATTGAACACAGCTGTTTGCAGTCTCCCTGTTTGAATGTCCACCTTGTATTCTTTGATACTGTGATTTGAGGAACTATTTTCAAGATGATAATATGTAATCTACTAACAGGTGATTTCTTACTGTTATGTTTTTTGTTTGTTTGTTTGTTTGTTTTGGTTTTTTTGTTTTGTTTTGTTTTTTTGTAGTTCTGTATTACGTGTACCCTTACACCGCTTTGGTTTGTTTTGTGTTTTTCTCTTTTTCCTCTTAAATTAAAAAAAAAAAAAAAAAAAAAAAAAAAAAACTGCGATCTGATGAGCTAATCACTTAAGATCTCTACCTCTTAATGCTATCACATTGAATATTAAGTCCTATTTATGAATTTGGGGTGGACCCCAATATGGAACCCATAACAGTTAAAAATCAGAAACAATTTAGTACAAGGTCCCTAAGAAAAAATAATACCTTTTCACTCATGAATTTGGGTAAGGGAGAATACTAGCTTTCTTATTAAACCAGTTAAAAGCTATGGAAACAAAATCATTCCAATTATATAAAATAAGGTTTAGTTTATGTATATATCACTCTAAAATTAGTCACTGTTATTTCAGTGTGAAAATCTTGTTAGTATCAAAAACTAGCTACAGATTAAGTGTTAAATGTTTCATTTGCTTAGTCTTATAATTTTATATGGTTGCATATGTACTAAAAGTCCTTTGTAAAGAACATTCTGTCTGGCAATTGACAACTTTCTTATGGCCCTACACAGTGGACAAATCACACTAATAGGCACAGGCTGATCTTCCCAAAGGAGTCATTCCACAGGGCCATCTAAAGTCATCCTACTTTTAATCTATTCTGAAAATCAGAGATCGCACTATTTCTGAGTTTTTTAAGGTCATTGATCTACTTTATGTTTCTGGTGATGTATAGCCATGTCTAGTGTGGAGGTGAAAGATATAGTTAAGAAGGCAAAGTGAAGAAAAGAACCTGGCCATGCAGCACTTTCAGTGCAGAGGGCTATTAATGATCACAATAGATGCAAGAGGGGAAACAATGCTTCCTACATCTTCATAGGGCATGCAAGTTGTTATCACAAGATATTCAGAGGCATAGAAGCATGTCTCTCTAATGTTGCTAACACAATGCTTGTATTTTATTATTTCCCTAATAAATATTTACGGACAAAAATTCAGTTAAGGAAATTGTTGTATACACACAGTGTGTGTGTGTGTGTGTGTGTGTGTGTGTGTGTGTGTGTGTGTGTATGTGTTTGATATGTATCCAAGTGTGTTGCTTTCCAATTCTCTTTTCAATATTCTATCCAGACTTCCTAAGTCACTGTTTTTAGAGCCCTGATAGTAAACTCGCTACCTTCTAAATCTTCCTAGCATAGTATATCTTTGAACACTTAAGGGTTTTAGGAAGTTCTTTTTCTATTGAACTGTAACATTTTCCATTTCAAATTGTGTAAGATGGTCTTGTTACTATTCTCTGGGAACAGATGGAACAGATCTCAAATCCATTTCTATATGAGAGCTCCTTTTCTAAATCCTTTAAACTTTTGGTATCTGCAAGCATGCACCTTGCTACATCTCCTCCCAAGTCAAGTACAATTTAGAACATTCTACAAGAGTCATGGTTTTTAATTTTCTCTCCATGATATCTTTTATACATGTAGACTGTATTCTGACAGTGGGAAATAAAATGAGCAGTGTTATTGGGAGTGGAAAATATAAAAACCCATTCTGCTCCTTCCTGTTTTCACAAGGATGTATGTACTCCCCTCTTTTCTCACTGGAACAGGAGAGAGGGACTAATAAATTTGTCTGTGTTCCCTACCACTCATTTTTGGTTCTCTCTGAGAGGAATTGCAGAGTAGGTTCTTGAACAAGGATCAGCATTATTGCATGGAGAAAGAGAGAAACTGAATTTGACTGCAGTGAAACAAAAGTCCAAGATCTTTTAGATCCTGGATGGTTCTAAATAGAAAAGCAGCCAGGACACAGGGAGAAAGTGATCAAAGTGATGATGTCATCTGTGCTTGTCAATTGTAACTTCTCAGAGTTAGACTTCTACTTATTCCTAAAAGTGGGCTTTATCTTTCTTAAAACTTTAATTTCAAAGAAATGTGTCCTTGAAAGGCCATTCTGGGATTGAAAAACTGAGAATGACAGATTTACATCTCCAAAAGATAGAAAGAGAATTTAAAATCCAAGTATTGTAAAATAAACAGAGGCCTATGGTCAGAAATAAATCTGTTTAGAAATCTGTCAAGTTGAAGGGAAGTTTAGGCTGGCCTGGTCAGTACTTTTGCCCATTGCAAAAGTGCCCTTCATTCGACATATTGCATAGGACAGAGCCATGTGCAAGGCATGAATTGGTGATCTCTTGGTCTATCACATTTGCCAGTGCCAAGGATAGCTTTTATAATCTAAATATTTTATGATTCAGGGTGTTGGATAAATCTATAGCCATAATTCCCTTTAAAAAAATCGTACATTTTTTTTTCAGGAAAGCAAAATTATCTTCACTTTGTAAATATAGAAGGAAGCTCATCATCAATAACAATTTTTTGTTGCCATCTGTCTTATTCAGAATCACCCTACTTTGGCAGATACTGGAACTCATCTAGGAAAAGGTAATCCTTCCCTCACCTTCCTATTGCTATTCTACGGCATTTTTTTCTTTGTTAGAACCCACAGAGTTTGAGAAAGAATCATTGTAACCGTAACGCTGACCAAGTGGAACAGAAAAAGCAGACACTTTGGGAGTGGAATATTTGAAGGAAAATAAACTAAATATAAAATGGATCTGAAGTTACCAATAATTTGGGAAAAATATTGCTGACCAAAGAAAGGATGTTCCTGTTGGATATTGGAATATGTACCCCATTATAAGTGGGGGTAAGATGATAACACAGAACCAAATAAGGAGCCAGCTATAGGAAAGTTGATAAATTTAACAAATCAGAAAAAATAAACAAACAGAAGAAAAAGCATATAGCCAAAACAGGATCAAACAGGTCCAAAATTTCCCATAATAAGCCAGCATTTTGCTGAAAAAAAATTGGGAAATGTGGTTTTTGTGATTTGGAAACTGAGGGCAAAGAAAGTGAAAATTCAAGAAGAAATCTGTGTACACTGAATAATCACTTCACTTTAGTAAAATTTATTTTACATCCTATAGATGAGCTGCTCTGCTTTTCTCATTTCTATATGAGCCAAACTAGAAGTATAAATCAACGTGTTATGAAACCATATGAAGTAGGGAACTGAGCACCAATCAAAAATAGTCTCCTTTTCTTAGGGAGGGTGGGAGCTAATTTGTATGGATACAGTCTGAAAAAATAGTTGTTACATTTTGCCACAATCTTTTACCTAACTGCTACTATATAAGGGCTAATGAGAAATCTACAATTTTCTTAAGGTTGTTCATAAAGTTTCGTAATGTTGGAAAGAGCCACAGAATTAATCTATGATAAAGAAATTATTTTTAGATATAAATAAAATGTCCAGATAATTGAATTCTCTGTGTGGTCTAGCTGTTCAGATGTCTAAATAGAGGCAACATGCACAGCAGGAGCTTTCACGCTTGTTTAATAGAAGTTGCATTTCACTAATGTATTTTAAGAAAGCAAACCAGAGGTGTATAGTGAACATGAAAACAGCAAATCAAATAGGAAGATAAGCCTCTGGATCATTAAAGAATCTATTTTTTTTTTTACTTTATACTCATTAAACCAAAGATGGGTAGTCATAATTTATTGAAGTACCTGTTTCTTAGAAAGTTCAAAATCAATATAATGTCTGAGCTTGGATAGAAAATGATCCAATCAAAATAAAATAAAGTGGAAAAGAAATGAAGTAACTAATACTGGAAATGTTCATCACAAGTCATTTTAAAATAAACTTAAATTATTCAAGAATCAGAACAAATTTTCAATTCAAAATCATTTGATACAAGCAACTGAGATACCACTGTGTCCCTAGTATATGATTTTGAGCAGATTTGTATATCTCTGTGACTGTTTTCCAATTCCTTTGCATATACATAAATTTGAATTAATATTTGAATAATGGATGCTTGTCTCAAGTAATTTATCTGTCAAAAGTAAAACATTGGAAATGAAAATTATTTATTTCAGGATTCTAGTCTTGGATTGATTTATATGACAAAATTTAATGGAAATTTCAGCAGATACTGAGTCCGATATGAAGAAAAGTCACAAAAGGGAAGAGTTATCCAGATTTATACTGAAAAGTAAAAAGAAAAGGAGAGTGCTATACCAGCTAAAGAGCTGGCACCTGATTCTGACTGGAACAAAGCCCTGAAGTATTACGAGTATTATGGTCTAGTTTTACATTGTTGTTACAAGTTTATCTGCCTGCATTAAATGGAAGAGTGAATTATAGACAACAGGGTCACTTGTGGGAAATTACTGTACTAATTTAGTAAAATGATGTTGCTAAATTAGAGGCAGCTGAAGAGGAAATTTTGAAAATGATGAAGGTTAACAAGATGACTGCATCCTTATGCTACTCAAATGTGAATTAGAGTGAAAGCAAGTTGTCATTGATAATTGTGAGTTGTGCTTTTCCACTAGACGGGATCACGGTGAACATAACAATTTAGGCAGTGAGCAAATATATTTATTTGACGCATTAGAATAGTCCAGTAGGAGTTTGCAGTAGTTAGTGCAAAGGAAGATGAACTTGGGAAGACACATCAGTGGCATAAGGTCCTCAGGCAGAATTAAATCACCAAGGAAAAGTTAGTAGAGAGAAAGGGCTTGTGAGAAAACCATGAAGCCAAAAATATGTAGAATCAGACTGGGAAGAAATTAAGAAGTTATCAAATATTTTCCCTCAATAGTGAGACTAGGAACATACAGAGAATGTGGAAGTTGCTTTCTCAATGTCATTTGGACCTAGCATCCTTTGTTTTAGTTTTCACTTTGTTTGTGTGACATGAATAAGAGGCCCAGAAATCTAACCTAAGAAAAATTCATGCAATAGCACCCTGTACTTTCAAAAGAATGTCCTTGTGACAGGAGAACAAATATGTTGTGGATTGAGAATCTGGATAAGAAGGTGGTTGGTATGAAAACTGTGCACATTTGATAGGATAGAAAAGGAGATGATTGGAGAACTGGGCAGCGAGACTAGGACACAGTGTTACAATAGGGAGCTGGATCTCTAAATGGGATACATGAATACTAATAGCACAATAGTGTGGGCTATGTTGAGGCATGCGCATACTTTCATCAGTGGTGAGGTGTGACTACAAAGACTGAAGCAGTAGTCCTTGAATGTGAAGGTGTAATACTTTTGCTATTTCTCCTTTTCACTCATCCATTCATCCATTCATTCTGTGTAACATTATTTATGTGGTTTGTTATTAAACATTATTAAAATAAATGCTATATATATATATATATATATATATATACATATACATATATATTTACCAATATTGATCTTATTTGAAACAACTTACAACTTTCTGAGTACTATTTGGTATTTTAGTACTTGACCTTTTGTATGAGCCAACAATATTCATTTTAGTTGAGTATGTATATGACAATGACCCATGAAGCTCATTTTGAGAAATCCAAAACAATATAAGTCAGGTACCAGTGCAATACTTGACATAATTTATACTTAATATTTGTCGGTTTGTAAATAGTAACAGATTTTTATGTCACCCCACAAAGTGGCATAATGGTATGGACCCTTCATGCCGTAAATATCAGATACATTGCATTAACTTTCTAATATGGTTCATGTCTAGATGTCTTCTTAAATCCTCATGATGTCATGGAGATGGGCTTCTACAGTTTGAGATTGATTCTAAGTTCAATTATGGGATTATGGTAGCTAGTGCTACATCCACCAAAGGGGAGTTAGTCTACATACAATATAGGGGAGAAAAAGAGGCTTGCTCCATTTATCTTCCCCTGTTTTTCTCTTGTTAATTTTGTTTCTTCAGACAACATGAGTCATTGCCTCTCTGCTATACCACCCTGCCGGGAGCCAGCTAGTTATAAACTGAAATCCCCAACAAACTGTCAACTAAATAAACATTTGCTTCTTTAATTTTGAACATCACGTATTTTGTATCAGCAATGAGAAAAGTAACCAAAAAAAAAAAAAAAAAAAACCCTCCTCTACAGGAAAATGAGTATAAGCAAAGAATTTTGGAGATGGAGATTAAATTGAAAGGCTGTATTAAATATATATTAGTTTCTGTAACTGTTTTCCACCAATTGCTGAACATTACCTTTCCATAGATGGAACGAGTTCATTTGTAGTGATAGGGAAAGTGTTACCGTCATCACTTATTTGGTCAAACTTTTTTGCCCATTGAATTAGTTTACAAAAACATTTAAAACAGTAAAGTGAGGGTATTTGTTAATGTCAAGAATCATTTTTATAGCAGAATAATGTATATATGTTTGTATGTTAAATGTTTAGAGTTCTCTAGAAATGTAGGATATTTAAAATTAACTTTATATGAAGAAATTTTATTATTCAGGTTATTGTGACGGGAACAAAATAGCAATACTTTAAAGGATACATCTGTTTTTGCTCATGGTTTCAGAAGTTCCCGTCCAAGGGCAACTAGTGCAAGGCAGAAATATCACAGAAGATGGGCACAACAGAAGAAAGGTAATGAACCTTATTGAAACCAGGAAATCAATTGTTCTTCACATAAGGTATCTGATACATACGATGACTTCTACATTACATTATTTGTGTACAATTTAAATCAAGCTGATTTTTAAATTATATTAGAAAATTTACTATTTTATTTATTCAGATATTTTCCCTTAAGACTAATTATCATAATATCAATTGCATTTTTAACTATGCTCTTATTAAATCCTCTAATCAGTTCAAGGAGTTGTAATCCATGATTATTATCACCTTGCAGACAAAGAAACTGACACTCAAGTATTTTGATTTTATAATTGCTCTAGAAAAAATGAAATTCAGACATTTAAATTTTTTTTCAAAACATAGATATGTACTACTTTTGGCTAGGAACTATGTTAACTAAATTGTAGGAATGTAAACTCCTTCCTTGAAATAGTCATTGTTTAATTCAAGTATTGAGAAATAAGACAACATAAAAAATGACACGTCATAGGATCCTAATGAGTAGGAATAATGACGTAGTATTCTGAAAGGGAATCGGTGATTTCTTTTTAAAAGGAGTGAAAGAAATGAATGCTCAAATGAGGGCATTTTTTTAAGGCACAGCAAGAAAACCATCCCAAAACACATGAAATAAATACTTCAAAACCAAAAAATGGAAGTAATTGACTAGCAAAAACTATAATTTGGGAAATAATGAATGAAGATGCTGGTCTAATATAATTCAGCATCAAAACCTAAGTTGCTTTCTAATATACATATAAGTGATTTGAGGTTTTATTGTAAGACTGTGACAATTTTAATATTTTCAATATTTTATCATCAATTTAAATAAATGCTTTCTTGGATGGAAGATTTCTTTCCATATTATCAGTGTGTATTAATCACATTGCTCTTACTGGGACAAAATATGTGACACCTGCAAATTGAAGAAGAGTTTTATTTTGACTCATTGTTTCTGCGGATGTGGTTCATGGTTGGTGGACTCTGCATATATAAACGTCATGATGGAAGGACTTTGGGAAGAAAGCTGTTCAATCCTTAGTAATCTGGAAGTAAAAAAAAAAAAAGGAGATGAGATAAGAATGCAACTTCCCAGTCACACCCATAATTTTCTGATTAGGTGCTAACTACTAACTGCATATTCAGCCATAAATTTATTGATGGTTAATTCCTTGATGAACATAGCATCCCAGGTTCCAATTGCTTTTTAAATCTCCACCTTTGAATGCATGAGATTGGGGGGATATATTAAGTCCAAAGCATAAATCCAAAGCATAAATGGTTTACCATAACATGCTGAAAGTAATTCGGTGAGCCAATGTTGGCATCAATTCTTGTAAGAAATTATAACCAAAATCTAGGACAATGCATAAAATAGAAACCCATTACTAGAGCTAATAAACATGGAATCAACTAAATTAACAGGTGAGAGTATGGGGAATGAATGTGTCATGTTACAACTATCTTCTCTTTATTAAAATATATAAATAAACATACATTTTATAATATTTGTAAACAATTAACCTACAATATTTATTGGATTTTACCTACGATACTTATTTAATTACGGGATACCATAATTTCATGATATTGTCCATTATCTAAAACTTAAAGATAATTTCAGTGTTAATGGCTTACCTAGCCTTCTGAAATATCCTTACACTATCTCCTCACTTAATGTTAATTCATAAAAATGATTTGATTCTTATTTTTCCAGTTGGAAATAAGTCTTTGCAGAAAGCACTAGCAGAGTGATGCTAACAAACTCAGGCTTCCAACTATTAATCACTTTGAAACCAATCATCCTTTCCAGAAACACACAACATCATTACAGAACGTCTGTTTTGCCACCTCCATGTTTCATCAGTATCGTGTTATCTCCAAAATAGCCAGTAGAGGAATGAAATTACTCTGTCAAACTTCATTTGATTTCTGATTTTCACAGAACTTGAAGTTTACTAAAGAAGTTTTCTTTATTTTGTTAAGTATAATATAGCACAGGTGTAGCACCAATCCTCCCCCGGAGTTGCAAGCACAAACAAGTTGGAATGAATGTATTCATAAAGTTTGACACTTTTCCAATGTTAATGCATTTTATTACACACGACCACATGCTCTGAATACCAACCACTGTTTTACTGCAGATTGCAGCTTTAGATTAAGTTAGTATCACCTAGAATTTATTAAACAGTCAGCATCTTATGTTTGCCAGTTTCACTGATTTGAGTTTTATTTGCTTTACCTAAGCATTAGTGAAAATTAGTGCTTAAGGTAACATTGTGTATGAGGCAGAATAAAAGTTTAGCAAGTTCCATTTTGACTTTTCACATACTCAGTGTAATGCATAAATCAACAATGTCAGGCATTTGTATATTTTAGGTGATTCCATGACTTTTCTTTGTATCAACATTTGGTGTATTTATTTTGAATGAGTGGTGAATGATGTGCTTACTGGAATTTCAAGTATAGGATCTCTTCTAAGAGATAATCACAATAACTTTCAACTGTAAACAGGACTCAAATTTCCATGGAGAATCAGTTTCTGCAGTGTATTCCTTATTTTCCAAATTTCAAGTATGAAATATAATTTTACTAGTTCAAATAGTACCTAATCTTTGTGTACATGATAAGAATCTCTATAGTAGACTAACAGATTTAAGCTCAGAGACAGAAATGAGGAAATTCTCTGATAATATTTAGGATTTAATTGTCAAGACCTAATTGAAATTTAAACATTTTGGAATAACACCATTTCTATGTATGTAGGTAAAAATGGTAAAAGGATACAATGTTATGTTCAAATCTTTCAAGAAAAAAATATTCCAAAATTTTATTATCACCTACATGAATGCTAAGAGAAGTATCTTTTCACCAAAACCTTATTTGGCAATAAAGCATAAAAGCTCTAATTTTTCAAGTACAATGGACTGATCTTCAACCTTTCATGTTTAAAAGCACATATCAGAATATCACCTCCATAGAGCTTATAGTTTTCAAAGCTTATAACATTAAATTTTGTTCATTCTATACATTTTAATTTGAAAAGCTTCTTTTCAAATTAAAATTAGATTAGATAAAATAAAAAAATTTAATAATATTCTGAATTTTTGCAAGTTAAGTCAATTTAATATTTGAAACTCATTAAAGTGAAATAAACTATATCTTCTTACCACTGAGCTTGTAATCAGTTTAATTTATTCCTTTGAAAATAAATCTCCTCCTTTATGTTTACATGTGAAATTATTGTTTATGCTGGAGAGGACAATAGAAATTTTCAAACACAGTGAATGTATCTTTCTTCAAGAATAACGAAGAACCAGTATAAAGCCTAAGTAGAAAATGAAATTAATAATAGCAAAATACTGTCAAATTGTAGAAACAATTAAAATATTTTTGTATGTTTATGTATGTATTTTGAAACTAAAATTAAAATGTAATAAAGGTATAAAATTGTTTTTATTTTACTGGAGACAGTGAAACATGAATGAGAAGAGTTCATTATTAAGACATTTTTGTAATGAGCTAATAATTCATAGGTTCAGTAGTTGGTTTATCACATTTTTTTCCATTATTAAATATGTCTTTAAAAAATGTTTTTAAACATTTTATTCTTATATCAGAAATCATAGGTTTAAAGAATTATTGTTCCCAAACTTCCAACAAGCAAAATGGATAATTACATTTTATAGACTTTTTTTTAAAACTGGCGAGTGAACTCATGACCTCATGTTTGTCGGACAGGCACTTAAGTTGCTGAGCTATATTCCTGGCTCAATAATTACAGTTTAATGACTTACTTGAATGCAGCAAACAATTGGATTACTATGACATCCAAATAAGCTTAAACCTAAGGGAGCTAAGAATCATCACTGTGATAAATGACAATGGATGTGCCTGTCTCAGAGAAGAGCCACTAGACATGATGTCTACAAGTAAGAATTCAGCAGAATTGTTTGGTCATATGATTAAAGAACAAACGTTGGCTAATGTTAAAATTTAAATATCTTAGGAATTGCAGAATTACAGAAATTTCACAAATCTTTTAGGTTTTTTCCTTGATGAATCCACACAGTTACAACCCCCAACACACTTAATCATTCCAGAAGACCATGTTTTATGAGTGTCTTTAAGAAAATGATAAAAAATAAAATGAATGCTGCATGATTCAATTGAAAACCCAATGTGCAAAAACCATTATGTTGGGCAAACATCCACCTCATTCACTGGATCTGGCACTGTGTGATTTCTGGCTATTCATAAGCATCCCAAAAGACCATGAAAAGTGCAAATTTTGAGTGTTTCAGGGCACAGAGGACTTTTAGTACTGCCTAAAGAGGCAGGAATAATGGAGAAAGTGTGCCCCAAGATGCAGGGAAGGGAGAGGCATGTTGAGGATAGTAAGGGCTACATGTCTTTTACTCTAGTAAATATTTTAAAATTTAAATGTTTACTATAGTTTTCAATTAAACTTTGAACAGATAGACAGACACATATGTGCAAACGTCCCAAACAGTTTAAAACTACTAAAAATTAAAATTACAGGCCTGTGCTGGCTCAAGGAGAGCTTTAAATTATTGGTCCCAGTGGTTAGGAGCCTTCCCAGTTTTCTGAATCCTGGAGGTGGCACTGGATGTCATGCTGGCCTGACTGAACAACAACTAGTGACCTTCTTTCAACCCGAAGAGCAGAGATCATGTGAGGTGAGTTCCGGTTCGCCTGTACTGCCTTGAGGAGAGTTTTAGATCATCACTCTCAGGCAATAAATTCCCAGCCAGCTTCCTAAAACAGCAGAGATGGCAAGGATGTTTTGCAACCCTGACTGAACCATGCCTAATGATCTTCTTTCACTCTGAGGAGCTGAGGTCGCATGAACACCAGGAGCTAAGAACACAAAACTTGACTTCCAACATGCCCGGGGGAGGGTTTGAAACATTGCCAGAAACACAAAATATAAGAAATTGACAAGACAAAAGGCCAAAATGCAATCTCTAACCTGCATCCCATTCCAAGAAAGCCAAGGATCTATGTACATAGAAGAAAATATAATGCATACTCCTAAAATACCTGAAATGATAGCAACTGAAAATAAAGAAGCAACTCCAGGAAGCTGTAAAAGAACTCAAATCAGAAATTATCTCCCAGGTAAAAGAATAAATGATAAAAGTAATGAAAGAAATGCTGAATACATCTAAAAAAGACACTGTTAAAAAAATTAGAGTAACAATGCAAAAAGATAGAAACCCTGGATGAACAATATAAGAAACAAAATATATGAAGCAGATTCAATGAGATACACAGGAAATCAAAAATTCCATTGAAAATTGTCAAAACTGGCTCAACAAAGGTGAAGATAGAATTTCAGACATTGAAAACAAGATTGCAGCTAGTGAACAAGAAATGAAAGATTTTTAAAAATGACAAGGAATGAGAATGGAAACTGATATATGGATCAGTGAAACATATAGAACTCCAAATAGCCATAAACCAAAATAAAACTACACCCACATATAATAATCACCATCCCAGAAATCCAACATAAGAACAGAACATTAAAAACTGTTAGAGAGAAGACAGATCATCTATAAAGGAAAACCTATCAGAATAATAGCAACTTCTCAACATAAACAATGAAGTCAAGAAGAGAATGGAGTGAAGTATTTCAGATCCTAAAGGAAAACAACTTCCAACCTAGCATGATGTACCCTGAAAAACTGTCCTTTAAAATGGATAGAGAAGTAAGATACTTCCATGACAAAGAATAGCAGAAGAACATCATGATCACCAACACAACCCTACAATGAATACTGAAGGACATTCAAGATATACATAGGAAAAAAAACCACTAAGCAAGGCAGGCAATTAAATAGAGAGGAAAGATAAAGAAGCAACAGCTGAAAGAAAACGTGTCAAAAAAACCACTAATATATAACTGTTATAACCATTATTGTAAATGTCCTCAATTCACCAATTAAAAGAAACAAAGTTGGAGGAAAAAAATGGTGGCTTGCTAGGAAGCTGGATAGAGAACCTCTGAGGAGAAATCAGCTCAAATGCTAGAATCTGACAACATGGAGATGGCCAGGTGATTGGATAACGATTTTTATTAACCAAGGTGGTAACTGAAGGGAAAAATACAACTAAGAAGAGAAAGGAAAAGCACAGGTGGAGGACTGAAACCTGACATGCTCACTGAGCCCATTCCATGCTGTACTAGGTGCACCTGGACGATCCAAAGTCTCACTGAGAACACAGCTGCCGATAATGGGAGTTAGCGAATCCCGGGCCCTTAACAGGAGGATGCGGCACATTGAGCAGTGGATCCAAGGGAAGAGCTTTATTGGCTCTCCGTGAGTGCTGGAAATTGGGTCCTAGGGCTTCATGAAGCAGCCAGAGTCACCTGGCCATGCTGGAGGAGACCACAAGAGGACCTTACACCTGGGCGCTGAAGCCAGGCACTATGCAGTTTGCTGACGATCCACACTGTGGTGGGAGTGCAGTGAAGACATGCAATGCAGTGTGGAGTGGGCCCAGAGGAAGAACTTAATTGATTCCTGGTGAGGGCTAGGGATTTGATCCTTCTACTGCTGTCGCTGGCTGGAGGACATCTTGGAGTTGGGCAGAGCCCAGTGCCACATTGATTTCAGTCAGCTGCAGAGAGAACTGGTAGGATCTGCTGGGGCTGAGCTATGCCTCTGGTTGGGAAACAATAAGCAGGTAAAAAATTGTTGCGACTCTGTGACATCCACAAGGTACAACCTAACTTGTGGATTGACTAGCTCAGAGGCTCGAGGCTAGCCTGCACTGTACCAACATCCCTGTGTGTACCTCAGATAATGCCAAATTGAGGAGGGCAGCAAAACCCCAGTCAGCATGCTTTGGAAACACCCTAAGCAATACAGAGAGAGCCAGAGAACCCCAGGACATACCAGTCTGAAAGAAACCAGAAAACATGACAAGAGATAGGAAAAAAAAAAAAAACCTCCAGCTGCTGAACCTGAGAAAACAAGCCCAGGAGAAGTAAATATGGAACAGAACCAATGCAGTAACCATCCAATACTAGAAACAGCATCAGTGGACATAAAGAAGTACATTCATGACCTCACAGATGAATTTAAAACTGTACTTCTGAGCCAAGTGAGGAAAGATATAAAAAGATTAATTAAAGAAATGATAAGCTGCTCCCGAGAACACAGATGGAAGAATGGAGGAAATCAGAAAAGGAAGAGAAACCTTTGATGAAGAATTTAAACATGACCTAGAATACATGAAACAGATCCAAAGAGATTACCAGGAAACTAAAATCTGCATTGAAAACTGGCATAACACATTGACAGAAACTAAAGTTAGCCTTTTGAAACTTGAAGAGAGATTTATGATATATGATCAGGAAAGAAAAGATCTCTTAAAAATAATGAGGAACGAGGAAGAAACAATTCAAAGGCTAGAAGATGAAAAAAGGATCTATAACTTAAGAATAAAAAACATGAGCAAATAAGCAGGAATAACAACAAATGAAGTACAAAGACTATTCACAGATATAATTAAGAAAAACTTCTCAAGCATAGGAAAAAGAAATGATATCTAAATAAATGAGGCATACAGAACTCCAGCCACCTACATACAAAACAGATCTACACCCAGATATATAATAATCAAGATTCCAGAAATCCACCCAAAGAACAGAATATTACAAACATCCAGGGAAAAGAAGTAGATTACCTACAATGGAAAAATTATCAAAATAACAGACTTATCAACACAAACTCTCAAATTAACAAGAGCATGAGGGGAAGTAGTCCAAGCCCTTAAAAAAATAATCTGCAACCTAGACTGATGTATCCAGAAAAACTCTCTCAAAATTAATGGAGAAATAAGGTGCTTCCAAGACAAGGAGGAACTGTGGAAGTTCATAGCCACCAACCCAAACCTACAAAAAATACTGAAGGACATTCCAGAGAGAGAGAGAGAGGAAAAAAATACCAGGATTCCAGCAACAGTAGCAGAGAGGCCTCAGTGAATGGAGCAGACAGTGGAATGAAGGACTAAAGTGCACAAATTATGGCAGAAAAATAGAATAGCAGACATGAGGCAGAGACGGTAAGCTATAATCTTTAATATAGATAGCTTTGATACACTAAAATTAAAAAAAAGAAACAGGCAGAGTAGATTAGGAGGCAGGTTCCATCAAGATGCTCTGAATAGGAAATACACTCAACCCAAAACAGGGTTAATAAACTGAAAGTCAAAGATGAGAAAACAATGCTATATGTGACAGGATATCAGAGAGAAATAGGGACAACTCATCCAGCAGCTGCAGATAGATTGGAAAGCGATGACACTTTTGAGCAGGGTAGAACTACACAGCTGGAAGGAAGGAAAACCCTATCACTTTAATAAGTAAAGGAGTACAGCTCAAGATCAAGCTCAGGGGAAAAAAGATTCAGCAACACTCAGATAGATAATAGGCTGTCCCCCTAATCTAAAAAGTAAAGGACCTAGTGGAACCCAAAATGTACAAAGCATCCTGAGATGAGGAAAGGTGAAAAATAGCCTAAAAAAGGAAGGCAGAGGACATTGTTAATAATGTATCAGGATTTAAAAGTCACAGTAGTCTTATTGTTCTGATTAGTTTGATTCTATTTTGTTCCAGTCTGCCTACTCATATAAGATTTGAAGGCACAGACATCTGAACCAAAAATAGCAGGTTATACCATGGTAACTATCCTTAATTTCCTATTAATTTAAACTGAAACCCTGTATTACTTACTTTGTCTTACTACGACTAACCTTATTTGAAGCTGGTTTGTTAGACCACAGTTTTGCCTTGGCTGATTTTATTCAAATTTGGTATGCTTGATAGTATCAAGTCTAAGAGTAGAGGCAACTACTCTGAAGATGACAAGATGTAATAGATATCCCTACCAATTTTGATTATTAACCACTTTCAAGTCCTACAATGTCTTCAAAGTTGTGTTTTTATAAAAATAGCTATGTAAAACTATGCTTAACTATATTAAACCTAATGATGTGGACAAGTCTATTGAAAATAACAAAAGAAAGCATAGTAACTATGGTAGATCACCTAATATTGTGGTCTTATATGTCTTTTTAATTGCATGTTTTTCTAGGAATTTGTTTTGTTGTCTTGTTTTGATCTGTTTTTATCTATTATACAGAGAGGATAGATATGCATGTAGAAATTCACACATGGGAAGAATTTTTTAAACTATTTACAGGAACAGATTATATAATTCATGATGCAATGAATAGATACTTTGAAGAACAAGAAACACTAAGAAACCCAATGCTAATTCTGTAGCATTATGATATAAAATCTAACAATACTATTATTCACTGTTCAGAGTATATTAGTCTAGTCTCTTAAGTTCAATTTAAGCATACATAAAGATAAGGACAGCTACTACAAAGAGAATGAGAGACATTATGGTAGTCATAATTGTCTTCCCCAATGTCAGGTCTCGAAAACCTAAAAATCCTTCATCATCCTGTAATGATTTCATTAGTTCTATAATATGCAGTATGTATTCAATGTGTGTGATGTTGGGGTCAACTATTGGGAAGAAAACTAGAGACAATAAGATAAACAGTGAAGATATCCAGGGGAGTTGCTTTGAAATATGTATTTCTTTAAATTGTTTCTTTATGAACTGTTTTGTTCTTTTTTGGTATGTTTAATCTTACCTTCTTTAAGATAAAAAACAATTGTTTAGGACTGATAACCATATTACTAAGTTTTTGTTGGATCATTAAGCAGAACTATTCGCAGTGTCACTATTTGAATGTCACTTTGTATGCTCTAATTTTGTAACCCGAACAACTATTTCTAAGATAACCATATGTAACTTATTAACTAGTGATTTCTTACTGTTTATTTTTCTGTATTTCTGTATTATTTCTACCCTTTTTTTCTATTTTTTGTTTGTTTTTTTCTCTTTAATTAAAAAAAGAAACAAAATTGTAGAATGCATCAAGATACAACACCCAACTATATGCTGTCTGCAAGAAACCCATCCAATTCAAAAGGAAACTCATAGACTGAAAGTCAAAGGATCAAAAGCAATACATCATGCAACAGGAACACACACACAAAAAAAGCATGGATAGCCATTCTGTTTGCAGACAATGTTAACTTCAAACTAAGAATTATCTGAAAAGACAAAGGTCACTACACACTACTTAGGAGAACTTCAAAAGGAAAAGATAATAATCTGAAATATATATGAACCAAATTCCAGAGCACCCAGCTATACAAAACATGTATTAATAGAAATGAGAAATCAAATAAGCAATAATACAATTACAACAGAAATCCTAGATAAGACATTGACACAAAGGGGCAGAACAACCAGACAGAAAATCAGCAAAGAAATAAAAGAACTGAATCATACCTGTGAACAAATGGACTTGTTAGATGTATACAGAGTGTGCCATTCAACATCAGAATATACATTCTTCTCCACAATACATGATACATTCTCTAAAATAGATCATATATTATCCCACAGAACATACTTAATTACAAAAGAATTGAAATTATCCCATGCATGTTATCAGATCACAGTGGCATAAAACTAGAAATTAATGATAAAAGA
Source organism: Cavia porcellus (assembly GCF_034190915.1). Taxonomy (NCBI): domain Eukaryota; kingdom Metazoa; phylum Chordata; class Mammalia; order Rodentia; family Caviidae; genus Cavia; species Cavia porcellus. Next base: position 35,650,270 of record NW_026947501.1, read on the forward strand.
AACTCAAAACCCCCACAAACACATGGATATTGAGTAATACACTATTGAGCAATCAGTGGCTCACAGGGGAAATTAAAGAAGAAATTAAACAATACCTACAAGCAAACAAAACTACAAATACAACTTACCAGAATCCGTGGGATGCAATGAAAGCAGTACTCAGAGGAAAAGTTATTGCACTGAGTTCCCACAACAGGAAAATACAATGAACACAAATAAACAACTTTATGCTACACCTCAAACATTTAAAAAAAGAAGAGCAAGTAAAGCCCAAAGCCAAAATAAGGGAGAATTTTATAAAAATCACTGCAGAAATTAATGCAATAGAGACTAAGAAAACAAACCAAAGAATCAATGAATCAAAGAGTTGGTCCTTTGAATAAATAAATTGAAAACCTCCTAGCCAACCTTATTTAAAAAAGGAAAGAAAAAGCTCAGATTGATGAAATAAGGAATGAAAAAGGTGAAATCACTACAGACTCTGTGGAAATACAGAAGATCATTAACACCCATTTCAAAAACCTCTACTGTCTTAGGTTCCATAACACAGAAAAAATGGATACTTTCCTAGAAACATACCAACTACCAAAGCTGGGTCAAGAAGATGTAAAACTACTGAGTAACCAAATTTCTATTAAAGAAATTGAAAATGTAATTAAGTCCTTACTTACAAAGAAGAGCCCAGTCCCAGATGATTTCCCTGCAGAATTCTACATGAAATACAAAGACTTACTGACAACACTCTTCAAACTCTTCAATGACATTGTAAAGGAATCAATTCTTCCTAAGTTGTTCCTGAAAGCAAATATTACTCTAGTAGCAAAACCTGAGAAAGACCCAACTAAAAAAGAACTATAGGCCATTCTCCCTAATGAATTGAGATGCAAAAATCCTCAATAAAATATTGGAAAACAGGATGCAACAAATCATCAAGAAGATTATACACCACAACCAAGTGGGATTCAACTCAGTAATGCAGGAATAGTTCAACATGTGTAAATCAATAAATGTAATCCACCATATCAATAGAGTCAAAAATAAGAATCATATGACCATTTCTACATAAGCAGAAAAGGCTTTAGATAAGGTCCAGCACTCACTCATGATAAGAACCTTACAGAGAATTGGAATAGATGTTCTTTATCCTCCATATGATAAGGGCCATCTATTTCCAACCAATAGCCAGCATCATATTAAGTGGCCAAAAACTGAAAGCCTTTAAGTTAAAATCAGGCACAAGACAAGGATGCCCATTATCACCACTCCTATTCAACATAGTACTGGAAATAAAATCCATAGCAGTTAGACAAGAGAGAGAGAAATAAACAGAGTAAAGAAAGGAACAGAGGAGGCTATATTATCATTATTTGCAGATGACATGATACTCTGCATAGAAGACCACAAAACTCTATTGAAAGACTCCTAGGCATGATAAATAAATCCAGTACTGTAGCTGGATACAAAGTCAAAACTCAAAAATCAATAGCCTTCCTATACACTAACAAAAAATCACTGAGAGACAAATGAGAGAAGCCACGCCCTTCAAAATAACATCCAAAAAAAGTGAAATACTTGGGAGTTATTATAACAAAAGAAATAAAAGATCTATTCAGAGAATATTATAATACTCTGAAAAAAGAAATTGAAGAGGACCTCAGAAAATGGATAGACATCCCTTGTTCATAGAAAGGAAGAATAAATATCGTGAAAATGGCCATTCCCCAAAATTCTTATACAGATTCAATGCAATCCCAATTAAAATACCACTAGCAAATGTCACCAATCTAGAGAAATACCTCCTAAAATTCATCTGGAACCAGAAGAGACCTAGAATGGCAAAGGCAATTCTAAGCAGCAAAGGCAAGGCAGAAGGTGTCACATTCCCTGACTTGAAATTATACTGCAAAACTACTTTAATAAAATCAACATGGTAATGGAATAAAAACAGACCTAAAAATCAATTGAACAGTTTAGAAGATACAACTACAACTGTAAACATATTCAACCACCTTATCTTTAATAAAGGGGCCAAACATATTCACTGGAAAAATCATAGTCCCTTTAATAAGTAATGCTGGAAAAATTGGCTCTCTATACGCCAAAAATTAAAACTAGGCCCATGATTATCACCATGTACTAAAGTCTAAATGGATCAAAGATCTAAATAGTAAAACAGAAACACTAAATCTATTGCAAGACAAAGTAGGCAAAAATCTTGAAGACATAGGGCTAGGTAGAGAATTCATGAAGAATCCTACCACACAGGAAATAATTCCAGAATCAATCAATCAACTGAGATCATGTCTTATTAAAGAGTTTTTGCATATCAAAAGAAATCTCCAGCAAAGTGAAAAGAAAACTCACAAATAGGGGAAAAATCTTCGAGAAATGTCCCTCAGACAAAGCCTTCTTCTAGGACATACAAAGAATTTTTTAAAAATCACACCCCCAAATTTCAAAGACCCAATCCAAAAATGGGCATCCAAGATGAATACACACTTCTCAGATGAATAAATGCAAATGGCAAATAAAAGCATGAAAAAATAATCATATCATTACTCATTAGAGAAATATAAATGAAAACCACACTGAGATTCTATCTCACTCTAGAAACAATGGCCAGAATGAAAACTACCAACAACAAATGCTGGAGAGGCTGCAGGAAAAAAGGATCTCTGTGTTGGTGGGAGTGTAGACTGGTACAACCATTGTGGAGGTCAGTCTGGAGATTTCTCAAAATGCTGGGATTGGAAGTCCCATTTGACCCAGGTATTCTGCTTCTAGGCATATTACCAAAAGAACTGAAAATATCATGCCACAGTGATATATGTGCACCCAATGTTTACAGCAGCACAGTTTGTAATATCCAGATCTTGGAAACAAAATATGTGCCCATCTACTGAGCAATGGATAAAAAAAAATTGTGGTATTTTTATACAGTGGAGTACTACACAGCTATAAAGAATGATCACATTGAGATATTTATAAATAAATGGATACAACTTGAGACCATAATCATAAGTGGAATAAATCAAACTCACATGTATAAATACAAGATAGTCTCCCTAGTGTAAGAAATGGTAAGAGTACATAAGATTTTATGGTAATCATCATTCCCTATCATATTGCTTTGAAGCCTTATAATGTTTTCATTCATTGTTTGGAATGGTTTTATTATGTTTTGTTTGATTTTATTATGTGTGATGGTATGAACAGCTACTTTGAAGAAAAGAAGACATGATAGCCATTGCTGATTTAATATCATCTTGCTTTGAAGTCCTATCATGCTTTTGTTCTTCTATTTCCATTGGTTCTATCATGCTGTGTCTTACTGAATTTTAATATATGAGACAGAATAAATATTTATTGAAAATGAGATATTATGGAAGCCATTGTTAATTCTCTGTTATTTGATTTTGACTTTTCTGCAATACTTTCACTCCTGAATGATGTTATACTATTCTATTATGTTTGATATACTGTGTGTGAAGGTGTGCTCAACTACTTAAAAGAAAGAGACATTATGGTAGCTACTGTTAATATCCAGATGTCTTTTTATAATTGCTGGGTTGTTTACATTGTCCTGTTCTGATTTGCTTTGTTCTGTCCTCTTTTGTTTCATTCTCTTTAAATTAAAAAAATTAAAATTAAAAATGCCACCTTAAAATGCCAAGAACTAAGACACATATTATCAAAGAAAGAGAGAAAAATAACCTACATACAGTGATACTTAGGTTCCCAAACACTTCTGTTTATGAACAATTTGATTTGCGAAGTGCTGAATGCAAAATTTTGCTTCCATTTGAAAACTCTGCACTGAATGATGAAAATGACCTCCACCATCTTTCCCAGAATGGTGCAATGAATTAAGTTCGTGAACCAAAGTACCAATATAATTGATAAAGCTATAACAATAAGTATTAGCCTTTTTCCTGAGGCCATGCCATCTACAACAATGGTCATTTTAAAACTGATCAGGAGGAAACAAACAAAACAAGCAAGCTAAGCCTACTCAGCCAAGAATCCTGTACACAGCAGGAACATCTCATTAAAGGTGAAGCACTGAGAATTTACGTAGAGAAAAGCAATTCTACAAGAAATAGAGAGAAGAAAGTAGGGGTGGACAAACACATAAATGGACATATGTAAGTCTCTAAACCCAGATTATGTTTTTCTTTTCAAAAACTGTTCTATAGTAGAACTAGAGATTCAGGTTTGGATAAGTTCATGATAGTGTTTTCTCTCTCTCTCTCTCTCTCTCTCTCTCTCTCTCTCTCTCTCTCTCTCTCTCTCTCTCTCTCTCTCTCTTTGGCCTTCCATGCTGATTAGAGCTATTAACTTTGGAGACAAAAGAAGAGATCAATGGAGAGTTGTGAATATGAGAAGACAAACTTGCTAGGCTTCCAGGACTGGAGGAACAAAACAGCAATAGGATGTCTTACACACCTCATTTGACAAGAGTAGATAGCTCACATCTAGCGTTTCCCAATCCCATCTAGCAGCAGGACAAGACACAGTTCAATTGGGCTCATTATTTTCCGAGGTAAAACATGCATCTTTCATGCATCTTTTCAACATACTAGAGAAAAAAAACATCTGTGCGGAGATTTACCAGCAGTAAGTCACAATGCACATTCCTCCAAGTACCACAGAGTACAATGAAATCCTAGGAAGATAGCCACAACTAGAAATTTAGTTTGGGGGTAACTTTCTGACCCATATGGCTAAAACTTTGCTCACCTTCTTAAGGATATCATTGAAGCAGGGAGCTGGGGACAAGAGAATACTAACAGAAAAATGTTACTGTGAAGGAAAGCCTCTTTGTACCTTTAAACCTATGACTTCTTTTCCCAAACTAAGTCCCTCAGGATCAAGCAAGAAAATCCCTTTTCTTTGACTCAGGTAACAAGCAGAAGATATTCCTGGTACCACCAGACAAGTCAAAGGCACCCAAGTTGTATCAGAAACATTCTGAAATTCAATCCACCACAGGAAGCACAGTCTAATATATATTAGACCCTGTGTGTGTGTGTGTGTGTGTGTGTGTGTGTGTATTTTGCATGCTAAAGTCAAACAGGAATGCCTGCTTAAAATAAAAGCCTTGAATATATAACATTTTTCTCATCACATCATAACTAGTACAACAAAAAATTTTCTATCATACAAAGAACCTAAAAAGTAACTACCAAAATGAGAAATTACAATCAAGTGTTACTGATACTGAGAAGTAACAAGTGTTAAGATCACCTGAAGAGGATTCTTCAGTCATCACAAAACTGCTCTGAAAAGGCAGCTAACAGTCTCTCAAAGCAGTAAATCTCAAATGATACAAATTATGAATACAAAAAGAATGCAGTGGAAAATTTGGCAGAGGACTCCATTGAAAAGAACTAAGTGGTATCTCCAAAAAAGACATGTTCATTTTCCCTGAACCTGTAAATATGACCTTAGTTACAGAGTTTGCATCAGTAATTGTACTAAGGATAGTAAGATGAGATTAGTACCCAGAAATACCTATGAAAAATATCCTTAAAAGACAAACCTAGACCAGAGGAAAGATAGCCAGGAAGAAGCAGTCCCTATGAGTAAGGAGAATGACACAGAAGTCTTGAACTGACAGCCTCGGTAACTACAGCCCCCAGGACCCTAGAGGGAGAAGAGTGCTTTCTCTGCTGGAGCTTTGAGAGTGTTTAAATCTCTGCCAATGTTTTGATTTTGGGAATTTGATCTGAAGCATTGTAAAAGAATAAATGCCTATGTTTTAAGCCTCCAAATTTGTAATATTTATAGTGGCCATCCTAATAAGTCAATATGTCATCTAAATTAAAGAATAACAAAATAAAAAGCCTTTGCTGTATAAAGGACTATTCAGATGATATTTTCTCACTAACACTCATATCTGATGCTATGGTTTATAGCAAATCCTCCGCTCAAAGCCTCATGTATTCATAGGTGGTGCTTTCTGAAGATGACCAGATCGTGGGTGGGTGTGTGACACTGGATTAGTTTCCTGATGGATTTATTGGTGGGTTTGATATTGAGAGGTGAATCCTAGTGGGAGGAGAAGGGTCACCATAGGTTTGGTCTGGAGAGTCTCTCTCTCTCTCTCTCTCTCTCTCTCTCTCTCTCTCTCTCTCTCTCTCTCTCTGTCTTTGTGTACCTGTATTTCTCCTGATTTAATTGTTCACTGTTTACTGCCTACCATGCCATGAACTATTTCTCCTTGCCATGCAACCAGCAAACTATGGAGTGAAGTCTCCACAAATCTTTGTTTCTTTAACTTGTGAGTAGGGAGTATTTTGTCTCAGCAATGAAAAAATAACTAAGACTATTGGCAACACTTATTATCTAAGATATACAAAGTACCTTCAAAACCTTAGAGTAAAACAATGCAAGAGAAAAATGGGCTCAGGATATACACGGGCATTTATGAGAGAATGTCACACTGATGGCAACCACTCCATGAAAAATGCTCAACTTTGTTACCTATTTCGATTAAATCAAAGTATGTTTAAAACAAATAACATGTCTGAATGGTTATAATTAAACTAGAGACAATACTAGATACTAGAAGCAAAGGAAAAAGCATAATCTTCCAAATATCAATGGCAGGCATAAATAAATAATGCACTTACCCTAAACAAACTTTAGAATTTTCTTATAAAAATAAACATGCAATTTTCATGTAAACAAGTAGTGGTATTCTGTGCCATTATTTAATAAATTTGACAATTTGTGCTTGTGCAAAAATATGTGTATTAACATTCAAAAATCTTTAACTGTGATAGCCTCAAATTGAATAAAACAGTTCAAAATCCTATAACAGGGCAACACTGAACTGTGGCAAAGCATATAATGGAATAGTACTCAGCAATATAAACAAGTGAAATATTAATAAAAATATACATTTACAGGGAAGCATAAGTGAAAAAAATCTTATGTCCAAAAGTTAAATGGTGTGCGCTTTCATGCATTACAGATTTGTTTTTATTTTACTTCATTTATTTATTTTCTGCTAATTCCTGTTTGGAGTTCATGCCACTTACCATCATCTTGCCTACTTCCTTTCCCTCCCTCTCTTTTCCTCCTATTGTCTTACCTCATAGGAAAATTCTACAATTAGAGAACTATAATTTCCAGATTTTAGAGGAGAGGCAGGAAATAATGGTGAGAAAGCAAAACAGGGATTTAGTAGCGAGTACTGTTCAGCATTTGGCCTCTAATGAGGATATAGAAGTGTACACATAGAAATGATAAAATAGGTTAGGATAAACTTATTTATTCCTGCACACAATATAATACATGGAAATCTGATGAAATTGGTGTAAAATGATCGAAAATCATTTCTGGTTCTTGGCTCGTACGCTATACATTTGGAAAAACCTAGCATTGTATGAAACAGTAAATTTAGCACAGAGTTTCCCTGAATTTTGTCTTAAAGTTGAGTGTGTGTCTGTATTTGTCTGAATAAAATTCTTATTTAAAAACAATCAGTTTATTTAAAATAATTCAAAAAGTAATTCTTCAAAGACAGTAAAATAAACTTACTTCTTATCGGAAACCAAAGAAACACAAACTAGACTCCATATCTCAGAGTGACTAGAAATAAGAGGTCTGACAATAGCAACTCTTATAAGGAATATTAAGAAACCCATATTTGTTAGCAGGGCTATAAAACATATCACAACCTGTGAACATGATGTAGAATTTTTCTGCCAATTAAATCTGTCTTGAACAGGAGCTAATTTCGCCTCTCTAATGACATTTGGCAACATCTAGAGTTGTTTTTATTTGTCACACTTGCCTGTAGGTCTGCTAACATCTGGTTGGGCACACTCCTGGATGCTGCTAATGATTCTGCAATCCACAGGGCTGCCTCCTGTAACCAGGAACCACTAGGTTCAAACTAACAATAGTGTCATAAACCCCCAGACTAGAAACATCGACCTATCTCAGGACCCAACAATTGTATGACTCGATACTCTTGAGAAATGAAAGCATATACCCTTATAACACTGGTGCACAAGTTTGGCTACTAGCTTTATTTATGATTATCAAAACACAAAATATATATTAATAGAAATATCCTATTCAGTTATGTAATGAAATGACTGACTAAATCATAAATAACATAAATAAATCTCAAAAATTACATATTGAAAGAAAGAATCCAGGCACGAATACTTACTCTATTTATCCCATTTTCATGTAATTGTGGACTAGGGAGAATGAATCCATAGTAACACCAAATCAGTAAACATCTTAAATCTGAGTGGGAGAGTTGACTACAGAGCTGTATAAAGGATTATTTTAGAAGTAATGCAGGTATCTCATGCTTTTTATGGTATTGGGGTATGAATCGTTATAAAATGCATCTATCTTTGTAATTAAAATTAATGTGACTTACTTCATTTAATTTACTTATATAATTTAGTATCAAACACTGAGACATTGATTCTAGAATAGTCATAGATAAGCAAATAAGACCAAGATCAAACAGAATCTCTGTAGAACATTTTTCTACCTACCATATGTTATAACAACTATCTTCCTATCACATCCTCTCTTGGCTTACTTTTTATAGTGTCTACATAATCATTATTTTATATACACTTGTACAATACTGTAATGATTTTAATGTCTTTCTTCATTTCCCTGATGTATTTCTAATGCTTAAGATAATGTGTAGCACTCGGTAGACAATCAGTGAGTATATTTGGAATACATGAACACATGGAGCAAGATTCACTGCTCCAGAAAGTGTTTCTAAATGCTGGTTGTTATAAAGTATGTAATCAAATCATTGATTTGTAGAACTTAGTTTTAGAAATACAGACACAAAAGCAGACAGGAATTCGTACCATCATTGTGCTAGGAACACAGAGTTTTATATATGTGATCATAGTCAAAACTTTCAAGATGCCTGAGTCAAGTTCACTTTCTGAATTTATGAGATAATGAAATTGATGGGGACTTGGAATTTGAATTGAATTGTCTTTCATTTTAATACCCATGTCTGTTCCATTTTGTTCTGCTACCTTCCACAGACAATATGTCAATAAAATCAATGTATTGTATATTTTGTAAAAAAGGAATATTTGTGTTTTCCACAGTTTCTTTAAGTGAATTTCATGGAGTTTCCCTTAAAATTCTGGTTTTAAGACATATTTATTTCAAAAAGCCTGATTTAAGGAAAAGTCTTTATGCTTTATTATTCACAAAATAAATCGGAACTTGGTTTATTTTTTTATTTATTTCTGTGGCACTGGGAATTGGATCCAGGTCTTTCTCTCACTGAGATACATTAATAACCTTTTTAAAATTTCTTATTTTGAGACAAGGTCTTGCTAAACTGACAAACTGAATTCTAATTTGAGATACTCTTGCTTTGGCCTCCCAGAGTGCTAGAGTTACAGGCCTGTGTCACTATGCCTGATTAAGGAGTAAAACACATAACATAAATTTATTTCTCATTTTTACTGAATATGATTCTCAAGCTCCTTTCAAAGTCTTTTTCAGTCAGAGCAGCTCAGTACCTATCTTTCCTAAGGAAATGATAACATCCTCAAAACAAGACCTGGCTCTTCCTTCAAAGGACATGTCAAATCACAGATAGTAATTTCTTCAGCAAGTGAATCTGCAAGATTCTATAATTAATCAGTTTGAACAAAAAAACCACTAAACTTTCATAAATAAGAGATAAACATTTAAGCTGTTCCTCATACATATACAAACATATTGGTGAAGTAGTTATAATTTCAAATTTTTCAAAGCAAAGATTTTATGGCAATTGTAAAGTGATGGCTTTATCTTCCTAAACTATAGGAATCTTCAAATCCTCAAGTGTAGCATTCCTCCATACTCTGCCTATGTTTTATCACCCTGACCCAAACAGCTTGAGTTTCCTACAAACTGTCTGCTCTCTTTCTCATCTGAAAATCTTGACAAGGTGGTCAATTTATAAGCAAATGATTCTCTTAGGTGATGATTTTGCAAGCAAAATATAAACATTATGTACTTCTGTGGTGTGTTGAAGTCATACCATTAAAAATTCACCTGCAAAGTCAATGATGAAAAAGAAAGACCAAAAAAAAAAAAAAAGGCAATGAATTGTAATAAAATGTGTAGAGTAATAAATGGGTAAGACAGACCAGGCATCAATCTATATAGATAGCTTTGCCAAAGGTGGTTTCAAAGGGTAGATTCTTGGCCTTGAATTACTTGTGGTTATGCATCTTCCTTGAACTCTGAACTCTCATAGCACAGACAAAGAAATGATTGTTTTTTGCTTTCTCAGACAAATAATCAAGATTTATTGTATAATATTTTTCAAAAAAAGATGAAGACAAACTATGCATCTTTGTTTTCATTTGTTTACATGTGTATCAACTACATCTATAAATCATTGTAGGAAATACTTTCTTATAATGTATGGAGTTGCCTTTATATTAGAATTAATGTGCTCTATACTAAAAAAGGTTACCCTAAAAATTCTAATAAAGAAACAACTTCAAATCACATTACACAATCACTACAAAGGAAACTATTTCTTCCTAATATAGTTAGTGACAACTACATTGTCTCAAGTCTATTTTAAGAAGGGTCTGGGAAACAATCACTTCCATCAATTTATAACAACTAAGAGAGGTTAAATTTTCCATTCTGAAAATACCTCTATAAAGCATTATTCTTAGCGTGTTTTTTCCTACCTATATTGAAACTAAGTTGACAATTTAAAAAAGTATAACTTTCAGTTGTGCAACTTGTTGATAACATGTACATCATGGTTTATGTCTGTGGCCCCCAGGCTTCATGAGTTTGCATTGTGCATTTGTGATTGGTTCATTGTCTAGTGCTTGGATTGATAGTGTCAGTGCTACACCCACATAGGGTGGAGCCAGGATGTAATGTAATGGCAGGAAGAAGGTGTGTCTTGCTCTTTTGCTGGGTTTTGGCTTTGCTGTTTGCAGCCGCCATGAACTGTGACCCAGCCATGCTACCCTGCCTTGGAGCCAATTGAGTATGGACTGAAATCTCCAAAAACTGTAAGAAATAAACCTTTCCTTTCCCAGCTTTGGGATTCAGGTATTTTTGTCTCAGAGACAAGGAAAAAGTAACTAAGACTGTATACTAACCACATATGTCTAATTATCCTATTCATCACTTCAGATAGGTATCCTTTTGTTTATGTGGTGAAAATACTTAAGTTTTACCCTCTTAACAAATTTCAAGTGAACCATGTAATGCTGTCAACAATAGTGATCCTGTGCATGTTAGGATTCTAGAATTGATTTAGCTGGCTTACTGGACCTTCATTTCTCTTAATGCTTCAAACCAGTCCCTGTTAATCACTGCTTATGTAATCTTCACATTTTATATTCAATTACATATAAGAGAGACTATGTGGCACTTGCTCTTCTACGAAATGCCTATTTCAGATGCCATATTGTCCTCCAGCTCTACATATATAAATCAGTGCACTGGTAGATACTTAGGTTGCTTTTACATTTTGTCTAGACTGAGTAATGCTGAAATTAATAGTAAGAACAGATAGCTACTTGAAATAATGATGTCATTTTCTTCTGCAAATGTACACAGGAGGGGAAGTGCTAAATCATATGGCAATTGTATTTTTTTCTGAGGAATTTCTGTTTTTTTCTTTCATATCATCACATAGTGTGATTATATTTTTGTTTTTCTTGCAGAAGGCATCTTAAAAAGTATAAGGTAGGAGGAGCAGTAGAAGATGGTGGGTTGATAGGTAGCAGGGTAGAGAGCTTCCCTGAGGAAAACAAATCAGAGGCAAGAATTTAGCACCATATCGAAGACCAGATAAAAGGAGAGGGATTCTCACCACCCAGGAAGAAACTGAGGAAAAAGAAAAAGGAAAAAAAGAAGGAAGGAAGGAAAAACATGAACAAAAGGCTAGAACCGGACACTCCCACTGGAGCCAGTCCCATGCTGTGCTGGGGGTGCCTTGGAGTCAAACGACTCACGGTAGCGCTGAAATTGGGAGTTGGTGAGCCCAAGACAATGCGCAGGAGGTTGCGGCTCAGTGGAGAGTGGAACCAATGTGGAGAAATGTGATAACCCATGGTGAGTGCTAGGAGTTTGGTCCTGCAGAGAGGGTGATTGGCTGGACGACATATTGGAGTTAGGCAGGACAGACTGAACCTGGAACCACAGAGGCATCAGTCGTCCACTTCTGGCCCAAAGAGGACTGGTGAGATCTGTTTGGGTCAGGTTATGACCCTGGTTGGAGCTAATAGCCAGGGATGAAACTGTCCTGAACCTGTGACATCAGCACAGCACAGACTAACATGGTTAAGGCACTCACTGGTTGACTGGCTCAGAAGAGAGAGGCCAGCCCAGATCAGCCCTGCATGCACTTCACAGATCAACAGTAAACTGGAGAGGGCAGCTATCCTCTAGCCAGCATGCTTCAGGAAAACCATAAGCAATACAGAAAGGGCCTGAGACCTCCACCATACACCTGTCTGAAAAAAAACAGAAGCTTCACTCCAAGCTTTTCTTGATTTGATAGTTTGTGTCCAGAAGTCTGTCCATGATTTTGATGGGCTTTCCTTTCTAGGTGATCTGTTTCTTTTCTCTGACTGCTTTGAGAGAAAGAAACAAGAAAAAGCCTCCAGATGCTGGCCCAGGGAAAATAAGTCCAGGAGAGGGAAATACAGAAGAGATCAAGGGCAACAAACATACAATATCTCAAACAGCATCAGTGGACATAAAGAAATACCTTCACGACCTCATAGATGAAACTTAAAACTGAAATTCTAAATCAAGTGAAGCAAGATATAAAAAGATTAATAGAAGAAATGCTAACCACCTCTCAAGAAGACACAGATGGAAGAATAGAGGAACCCAGAAAAAGGAAAGAAACCTTTGATTAAAAATATAAACAAAATCTAGAATATATAAAACAGATCCAAAGAGATTACAAGGAAATTAAAAACTCCATTGAAAGCTGGCAAATTTCCTTGATGGAAATTAAAGTTAGACCTTCAGAACTTGAAGATAGATTTGCAATGTGTGATTATGAAAGGAAAGATCTCTTTTAAAAATAACAAGGAACCGGGAAGTAACAATTCAAAGGCTAGAAGATAACAAGAGGATCTATAACTTAAGAATAACAAATGTAAGCGAAGAAGCAGGAGTAAACACAAATAAAGTATAAAGATTATTCACAGAAATAATTAAGGAAAGTTTCGCAAGCATAGGAAAAGGAAATGATATTCAGATATATGAAAAATACAGAACTCTAGCCAGCTACAACCAAAACAGATCTACACCCAGACATATAAGAAAGATCTCAGACATTTACCAGAAAAACACAATATTAAAAGCAGTCAGAGAAAAGAAACAGATCACCTAGAAAGGAAAGCCCATCAAAATCATGGATAGACTTCTGGACACAAACTATCAAATCAAGAAAAGCTTGGAGTGAAGTATTCCAAGCTCTGAAAAAAATAACCTCAAATCCAGATTAATATATCCTGAAAATTTATCTTTCAAAAATGAATGGAAAAACAAGATGTTTCCACAACAAAGAGGAACTGTGGAAGTTCATGACCACCAATCCAACCCTACAAAAAAAATACTAACAGATATTCTAGAGAGATAAAGAAAAATGTCACCAGGATTCCAGCAACAGTGGCAGAGAACCCTCAATGAACAAGGCAGACAGTGGAATAAAGGAGAAAAGTAGACAACCAACAGCAGAAAAATAGCATAGCAAAGAGGAGGCAGAAAAGACTGGCTATAGTCTCTAACACAGATGGTCTTGATACACTAACAAAAAGTAACACAGGCAGAGTAGATCAGGAGATAGGGTCCATCGAGATACTTTGAATAGGAAAGATAATCTACCTGAAAGAGGATTAATGTACCAAAATTTAAAGATGAGAAAACAATGCTCTATGTGACAGGGAACCAGAGAGAATAGGGACAGCTCATCCAGCAGCTGCAGATAGATTGGAAAGTCATTGCACTTTTGTGTAATGGAGAACTACTCAGCTATAAGGAAGGAAAACCTTGAGGCTTAAGTATATAAAGGAATACAGCTCAAGATCAAGCTCAGGGGTAAAAAGGTTCAGAACCACTTAGATAAATAGTGGGTTACTCCCTAATCTAAAACCTAAAGGAGTTAGTGGGACCCAAGATATACAAAGCACCCTGAGAAAGGCAAAGGAGAGAAATTGTCTAAAAAAGGAATGCAGAGGACATTGTTAATAGTATATCAAGATCTAAAAGTCACATTACTCTTATCATGCTGTTTAGTTTGATTTTATTCTGTTCCAGTCTGTCTATTCATAATGGATTGGAGGGCACAGACAGCTATCCCAAAAATAGTAGGATATACTATGGTAACTACCCTTAATTTCCTATTAATTTAACTTGAAGCCCTGTATTACTTACACTGGCTTACTATGACTGATATTATTTGAACCTGTTTGTTAGAACACTGTTTTGTCTTGGCTTCTTTTATTCAAATTTGGTATGCTTGATATTATCAAGTCTAAGAGTATAGGCAACTACTCTGAAGATGACAAGATGCAATATGATACCCATTCCAGTTTGACTGTTAACTGCTTTGAAGTTCTATAATGTCTCCAATGTTTTGTTTCTATTAATATTGCTATGTAGTGTTATGCACAATTTTATTATTCCTGATGTTATAGACAATTATATTGAAAATAAAAAGAGACATCATAGTAACTACTGTAGATCACCTCGTATTGTGGTTTTATATGTCTTTTTCATTCCATTTCTAGGAATTTATTTTTTGTCTTGTTTTGATATGTTTTTCCCTCTAATGTGGAAATAATAGGTATACATGTAGAGATTCATGCATATGTAGAACTTCTAGACAGTTTATAAGAATAGATTATATAATGCATGGTGTAATGATCAGATACTCTGAAAAAAAAAGAGACACTAAGGTACTCAGTGGTAATTCCATAGCATAATAATATAAAATCTAGCAATACTATTCTCAGTCCAGAGTAATATTAGTCTGTTTTCTTTTGTTTAATTTCAACGTACGTACAGATATGGACAGCTATTTTGAAGAGAATGAGAGACATTATGGCAGCCATTGCTGACTTCCCTATTGTCTGGTTGTCTATCGTCTGAAGATCTACAATGCCATCATCATCCTGTTCTCATCAGTTTAGTACTATTTTGTTCAATATGAATTCACTGTGTGTGAAGATATGGACAAACATTTTGGAAGAAAACAAGAGACAATATGATAGACAGTGATGATCCCCAGTGGTCTTGCTTTGAAATCTGTGTTTTTTAAATTGTTTTCTTATGATCTGTTTTGTTATGTTTAATTTTATCCTCTTTAAAATAAAAAAATATAAGGTAATATCTTACTGTGAATTTTATTAATGGTGTCTGAATGATTTGTGCATTTGAATACATTTTTATACACATCTACCTGTATGTTTAATTTGAGAAATGTTTATGTATATAATTTTCTAACTAAATGGTTTTATGGGTTTTTCTTTTTCCATTTTGTTATTTAGTGATTACATTCTACATGCATTTTAGATACTAATCCCTAATGTGTTTTGCAGATGTTTCCTTCAATTCTGTAGTTGCTTATTTTGTCTGTTGCTTGTTTTATTTAATTATGTTTGTCAATTTCTATATTCATTTTCTGTGATTTGAGCGTTATTTTTAAAAAACTCATTGCCAAATTTTAACGGTCAGTAAAATTATTCCTCCAAAAATGAAACAGTCTGTCCAGTTGTGATGGCACATGCTTGGGGAGGCTCCAATAGGAGGACTGCAAGACCAAGGCCAACTGGAGCTATGTAAAGGGTTCAAGACCACCTTGAATCACACAATGAGACTGTATTTAAGGAAAAAAAAAAAAAAAAAAAAACACTACCACAGTCTGAAATTTGTAAAAATTAGTGTCTGATTGCTGTAATGCGCAAAGCTCAGTGCAATTTTCCCAGCAATATTAAAAATCAAAGAAATATATCATCACCAATGGAACATAGTTTTCTAGTAATTTACCACATAGAAGTGGAGATCTTAGAATTGCCAGAAAAGCTTTAAAAACAATTGTTTTTAAAAAGCTCAATACGCTACAATAGGATACAGGGAGACAAGCAAAAATTAATAATACATTAACAAAATGAGAATTTCAATAAAGAGGCAGAAAGTACAAACAAAAAACAACCAGGAAATGTGAAGCCAGAAACTACAATAACTGAAACATAGTTTTGAGAGAGCACTTCCTCAGCAGACCTGGGAAACAAAGAAAGGGTCAGTGAAATTGTGTAATCACAGAAATAACTTGGGATTTTCAGTAACAGGCATAAGAGTTTTTGTACAAAAGGTAAAGAAAACCTGCGTGACTCATGAAATAACAATGTCATGCATTAGGGGAATCTCAGAGGATCAGAGATAAAGGTAAAAGTTTATTTAAAGAAATAATGACAGAAAACGCCCCACATGTGGGAAAGTAAATGAATATCTGGATCCCTGATGACCGTAGAATGAAAACTTAGCTAACAGTAAGAAATCTTCAGTTCCTTTCTGTGTTTGTTTCCAATGCCTAGTCTCCTGTGGGAGCATTACCCCTGTATGGATTATTCTTGAAATATTGTGAGACAGCAGTTGCCAGTAGCTGGAGAAAAAAAAAAAAAAATCTGAGATAAAACATTAAAAACTGTATTTTGGCTCACATTTTCAGAGGTTTCAGTCCACAATTGGTGTGCGTGGTCACGTTAGTATTGTGGTGAGGCAGTAACCCCCGAGAGAAGGCTGAGCAGAAGGAAGCTCACATCACGGTGGTGCAGAAGCAAAGAGAGGCTGCTTCTATAGTGAAGCCCTGCCTTTCTCAAAATCCGTGATGGCATGAACCCGTCAATGCAGTGCTTAATTAGGAAATCACAGTCCTCAGAATCTAAGCACCTCCCAAAGGCTGCACCTCTAACACGCTTACACTGAAAAACAAGCTTTGAAAACATGATCTTTGGAGGAAGATATCAAATCCAAGCCACAGCAATAGGTATAAAATGTCTCAAACCTCACAGTGCCTTTTCAAGTGCATTTGAAAAGTTCTATTCAAAACCTTGTCATTTTGCACAGTTGGCTCTCAAAATTGAATCCAGTAATATAATCTGTGACCACATTTCAGGCTTTTTGGATTTTTATATCTTTTCTATGCTGAAATGTTCTTTTCTATCCTATTATGTGCCCCACCTAATTTAGTATTTTGATAAGGTTCACAATAATCACGAAGTCATTCTGAGATTATTGTGAGACTAATGTGTATGTTAATCTTCAAAATAATTCTTATTTTTATTCTAGAATTGCGATAAGGTTTGGCAATGAGTATAAACGCTCCCCTGAATGTGACAAGCGTGATAACCCGTGCCTGTAATTCTGGGACGTGAGAAACTAAAGCAGGAGAATCTTGCATTCTAGCTCAGCCTAGATGATCACGAGACAAGGTAATCAATAATCATCAGTAATAAAACCAATAAAAACAACAGTGTAAGAGATGCTAACTTTGATATATTCTAAGTAAAACAAACCAAAAGCAGCTGGTGCCAACATCTTTCTTCCAAGTTCATAGAAAAGTTCTACAAACTTTTCACCCTCACATATGAAACACATGGGCCACCTGTCTGTGCTTCAGCTCAATTTGCTCAGCCAAGTGACTGATGGCTCTTGCTTATATTCTACAATACCCCGGGAGACTGAAGGATCTGAAGAGAAACAGCAGATCATGTCAGCACACAGCAGCTAGTTGTAGATTCTTGTTCAAAAGGAAGTAATTGGTATTCAGAATGCCTTTAACATCCAAAAGTCAAAGATTAAAAGTCAGATAGAATGTAACAGCTACAACCTAACCGGATAAGTTGTACCTAGCATTCCAATAAGATCACTGTCTCTAATTTTTTGTGTTTTGTTTTGCTTTGCTTTGTTTGTTTTCTTTTGCTTTGTTCTAGGATTTTTGCCCTTTTTCTTATTTTGCTCTAAGAATGAAGTGGGTAACTTTGCCCCAGACCAAGCAACTAAGAGCTCTAGCTTATATTATAGGGAATTTTAAATTGTGCATAAAATAACAGCTTTGAACACAAACAGAACATAATTCTGTTGCGATGGCTACCAACAGAAATACTGAGAAGGAAATGAGGAAGCACATAAAAGTTGGGACACAACTAGGCACTAGGAAAAAAGCAAAAAGAAGCCATTGCTTTTGTCATGGATTAGAACCTGATGTCAGTTTAACGTCAGCTGAATTGATTCAGCCTGGTGTTGAGCTTGGACCGCCAACCTGAGGAAAGTTTCCAGCATAAGAATGAGACCTGGAGCAGAAAAGTAGCATTGTGGGTTCTCCTATGTGTTGTTGCTGTTTGGAGCTGTGGGTTCTCCTGGAGAAGCTTGTCTTGCTGGTTTCCTGAATATGAACTTGGTTGTTATCATCAGAGGAGCGTGGGATCTTGTCGCTGAAAATGACTGTGGTTCATTTTAGGGGAGCTTTGGTCCTTACTTTGAGCATCCATCCTGGCTCTGGAGAGAAAGATGGTGGCTGATATGTATTCAGCTATTCACATTGTTGGAGGAGCTTGGTACTCCTTGGTTGCAGAAGATGGTGGTGGTACTTTTCAGGGGAGCCCTGAGGCTTATTTTCAGTATCAGTTCCTGGTTCCCATGCAAGAACCCTTGGCCTACTAGCACAGATCCTTGGTCCTGCTGGCAAAGACTTTCTGGCTTCCCTGCTTCCCCTTGGTCCTTCCCAGTGCAGATCCATGAAGTCGACTTGCATAAGTCATTGTCACGGATTCTGGGCCTCCAGCTGGGCTTCTAGGGATGATTTTCATGGGCTCTAGGTTTCCAGCTCTATACAGGCACCCCCTTTTCAGAGTCCATGGAAATTTACAGAATTTTTAAAAGAGAGAATCACAAAAGACATCCTGTTGGAAACAATTTAGCTAGAATCTTACATTAATTTTGGTTGACACCTGTATCCTGCTTCGCTTGTTGAGCAGGTTAATTTTTCTCCTGTAGGTACAGCTCATTCTGCTTTTCTCATTGGCTTGTACCCTGAGTAGTTTTCCATTTTCCTGGGTCAAATACAGGATACTGGTTAAATGCAAGGCTCAAGATGGCATCAGTTATGAAAAGCTACAACAAAGATATAGTTAAATTTCAAAGTGTTGAATTAAAAACCAGCTTTACATATTTTGTCCTAAAAAAACCCTAAAAATTAAACATATGAAAACAAATCTCAGAAGTTATCATCATTTTCTTTAAAAATCCTCCCAATACGTAGTAAGCTGCAGAATAAAGGATTTCTTTAATATATTCTTTTTCCAAAGAACATTTTCAAATTTGCCAAAATGTGATTTTCTTGTATTAAAGACTTGTTTAGATAATGTTGTTATAATTTTCTCTGAATTACGTTCATTTATTCTGAGAAATAACCATATTTTAACAGCGGTTTTACGTCAGGTTTTTCATTTTTATGAAACTCAGGTAGTAGAAAGTTTCTGTAAAATCTCTCTTCGCAGGCAAACCAGAGAATAGAAACAAATTTTTGCCATTTTTCCTCAGGCAAAGAATTAATATCTAGACTATAAAGTTGTAGGTTTTTTGGTACAGTTAAAAAACCAAGGTGGGGGGTAGGAAGAGGCCTTTATTACCATGAGAGGATTGCAGAAGAGTGCAAGATTTGCTCCCACCAGAACAAAGGAGTGACTGGGCTTTTGTCAGGTCCAGCAGAGAGTGGAGTTTGGGCAGTGGGTCAGGCTGATTGAGGAACATTGATATACGTGAAAGAAGAGACAGGAAGTTTATTTTGGGGCTGAGGGGGGAAGAGTGAGGAACTAGTTGTGCTGTTGTTTTTGGCTTCTTCATCATAGTGGACCATCACCATGATGACCTGGTGAATTTCATATGGGCAAAAACCCAACCCATCACCCCTGTGTTTCTGTTATTACAGACTGATGACTCTCTCAGACTGTCTCCTGCTGAACAAGGGCATAGTGATAGAGGCTGGTGTGGTAGCTGGGGTGATGAGTAGCTCCCATAAGCTGGCGTCAGGGATGTTGACTAACACGTGGAGCCCTCTGGTGGTCCATGCTCTCAATTGAATAAATCTTGAAAGTTTATTTGTTTTTGTTTTTTGGTACTGGGGATCAAACTCATGACCTTGCACTTGCCAGGCAGGCACTTATGCCATTGAGCTAAACTCCCACACCTTGAAAGATGCAGGGCACTATACATAGAAAAAAAAAATTGTGATGAGCGGACCCAAAATGGGGAGAGTGATGGAGACCCAGGAGGCTAAAGTGGGCCACAAGGAAGACTAGGGGAAGAGCCAGCAGCTATATTTGGTATGTTAGTGGTGAGGTTTTGAATGTGCAAAAATACATTATAAAGAATTGGAAAAACTTACATCCCCAAACAGCTTAAAGACCCAGTAAAATGGAGATACAGACTTGTCAGATTAAAAAAAAAAAAAGTAGAAAAGGAAAATAAAAATGTGAAAAAACATTCAACATCACTGGTCATTCCAGAGATGCAAATTTAACCATGCTGAGATATTATCTCATTCCAGAAACAATGGCTATTATGAAAAAAAAAAAAAAAAAAAAAACTACCAATAACAAATGCTGACAGGGCTGTAGGCAAAAAGTAACCATTCTCCATTGTTGGTGGGAGTGTAGACTGGTACAATCACTGTGGAATTTAAGGTGAAAAGTTCTCATTATCTAGGACTACCAGTCCCATTTGAATTGGCTATTCCCCTTCTTTGTATCTTCCCCACAAAATTAAAAGTATACCATAATGACAGATGCACAGTCATGTTTATAGCACCACAATAATAGCTAAATCTTGGAAAGAGTCCAAATATTCTTCAATCAATGAATGGGCAAAGATTCTTTTTAATATAATGGAATAATATTCAGACATGTAGAAGGATAAACTTGAGACATTTCTAGGCAAATGAACACATCTTGAGACCATACTCCTAAGTGAAATAAATTGGAGACACACATGTGCAAATATCGCAATATCTCACTGGTATGAGAAACTGGAAATGTAAATAAGTACCAAAATTTATAATAGATGTTGTGAAATAGGGAGAAATGATTCAAATAGTAAGGGGAACAAGGGAAAGTGAAAGGGAAAAGAAACATAATGAGAAAAGAAGAATAAAATGAAAACAAAGCTTTAGTATAAGGAAGGAAAGGAGGTTAAAGAGAGGGGAGGGGAGTGGGGAAAAAAGAGGAATCACTATATATCACCCAGAAGTACAAATTCCCTATGCTGAATGTGATCAGTATGTATATCTAAGTTGTACCAATAAAATTAATTAAAAATACTCTTGTGACATTCTCCTTGCTAGTTTGTTACCCCAAATAACTTTGTTATAAGCTGTAGCAGCTCATTTTAGCCTTTTAGTGTTGTGTTTACCAATTAGCAGATTATACTGTTCATTTGTTTTTATGTTGTAAAATGCTCACTTCTGAATGCTTTTCCTCAAGTGAAATTTTCAGAAATCAAAAATAATTTATAACAATATTATTACAACATTATTTTTCCTTCTCAACATTACTTAAACTCAACTTTTGCTTTTTTATAATCAAGTAAAATCAAAATGTCATGTATGTTGTTATGAAGGAGAACTTGAAAATCATTCTGATTTGCTATCTTTTATTTTGTTTACTGGGAAATGTATGTCCCCAGAGACAAGTAATATCTTGCAAAATGACAGTACTGATTAGTTTCCAAAAATGCTATCACTGCTGAGAAGATACTCAAATGTGTATCTTAGTGCTGTCCTCCTCCTCCTCCTCCTCATCATCATCATCATCAAAGGCATTCACATTCATCAGTATCCACTGACCTATAGCAAAGGTAAACTCAATTAATTCCAAATACTTTCAGGAAAATCAATACCAAAATATTTTCATGTGACTCCTTAGCCCTCTAGTGAATTACATGCTTGAGAGGCCTTCTTTCACCCTGTTATAGTCAACTGAAATTTTCTCTGACCTTTAATGCACAAGTTTGACTTCTATCTTCTGTTGAAAAACATGCCTTTGTGCTCACAAAATTAGAAGTCTCTCTCAGATTCCCACTGGATTCTAGGGGCAGTTCCTATCTGAATTCTTTACAAATGTGTTAAGTCAAAGAGATGATGTTTATAAATATTTCATTGTTTTTATCTGTTCTTTAAATAATAGATGTTTCGTGTGCTGAATTTTAGTTTCTAAATATAAGGTCCATTTATTTTTCCTTTATAAAACCTTTCACAAAAAGATAATTTTTCTCTCCGTACATATATAGGACTTTATATGTATCTATGTATATATATGTAGGCATGTATATATGTGGGTTTATATGTAGGCATATATATATATATATATATATATATATATATATGCCTCCAGAATTTTCTGTTCAAAATCTGCAATCTATTTTCATATTTTGTTTATAGCAATAAAAAATGAATCTTGTATTTATGGGAAGGTTGTCAGTCAGAAATATTTCCAAACAAACTCATCAAAAACTTGGGAAACCTTATGATCAGTATGGAGCTGAATAGAAATATGTGAGATAAGTTAAGTTCTTCAGAAGAGTCTGCATTTTAAATTATTAAAATCAGAGCAGTAAATTCCAAATTAAATTGGTTATTTGGGGCTATGTTATATGTCCTAGAAATGGTTTAGAACAGATGTACCAATATTGGTTTATGGCATGTATTCCAAGATTAATATATGTATTCATGGACAGGGAAAATCTCTGTGCTGATTGATATAACTATCAGAAATACTATTTCCATGCTTTTTGTACAGTTAATGCTCCACTGAAATTTAAAGCTTCAGAGATTGTATTATAGTTTCAAAATTTCTGTTGAATTATAGACATTAATTTTTTCTATAAGCTCAAAAATAAAGTCGTGCCGTGAGTGTTGATTTTTATCTGCCCTGTATGGATTTTGTGAGTAAACCTATATAAAATTTAGAGTGAGTGTTTGGGTTATAAGCATCAATTGTAATCAACTTCCCCACCAATTTGTGAAAAAAAAAGAAACATTAAAACTTGCATTCTCAGATGTTAAATGCATGTGACATTAGTAATATGTGAAAAAAATAAAAATCACTGAAACTTGTATTCTTAGATGTTAAATGAATAAATTACATTTTAACATACATGTGATTTATGAAAAAAGAAATGAAAACTTTAAAACTTTAAAGCAGTGTTTTATGTGTGTGTACATGTACATATCTACATTTTCACACCCATGTACAGTGTGTTATATAACTTTATGCATACATGGAATGTTTAAACATATAATATATTTTATACACCTAAAAATATATAAACCATGTATGAAACATTTATAAACATGTATGAAACACTCATGCACTTGTTTAAACATGCATAGTCATACACAAACATATAAGAATGCCTGATGAGTGATGCTGGAATCTGTGGATATTTTAAAGAATGTTTTCAAATTAAAATGTTAACAAATATAATGAAGTTTCTGGGCAATATTCTTATTAAAAAAGAAATATAGTGGCTCAAAAGTTAGAAAGAAATTTACAGAAAACATCCAGAAAGATAAAAAGAGCCTGTGGATTGAATGTTCTGGATAAGGAATTTTATTAGAAGCCATGTTTATGGGAGAAGAAATTCATTATTTTAGAAATATTAAAAGATTTTAGAAGATGCGAAAGAACACCAATCCCATTTATTCCTTTAATGAATACAGTTTGGCCAACTATTCAGACTAGAAATAAGATTCAGTTTATGGGCTCTGCAGAGCAAATGGTTCAAAACAGGTTTATTGAAGACTTGATTATACCATCTTGACCTCTATGAAATGCTACAGGCACAATTAATGCTGATAGATTTTCAACTCAGACAATGGCCATTAGTATCAAAAGCACTGTTAAATCACCTCTTATAGAACTTTCTGTAGCATAATTTAATATATTTAATTTACACTGAAAAGGAAAGTGAGACCATATGAATATCACCTCATGATTCAAGCTGCAGATAAGGTCCAGTAGTTTTGCTGAAGCTAAATTTGTCTACATACTGGCATTAAACTTTATTTTATAAAAAAATGGATATATTTCTCAGATAAATTAGTTTTTCAGTATTACTGTAATTAAAATAGCTTGTTATTTAATTTTAAAATAATTAAATAAAATGTACTTACCAAAAAACGTATTTTAAAATAGTATTAAAGCATACTTTTCATATTGTTCTTCACTGGTCTAAAAACTCAAAAATTGCATGGATGCATGGTGTGTAATTAATAAAGGGATAAATTTCTAGCTAGGGAATGCGTGTGTGTGTGTGTGTGTGTGTGTGTGTGTGTGTGTGTGTATGACATATTTTTTCTAGCTGAAAGATGATGTTAATTTTTTATGTAATGACTTTTCTGAACCATTCAAAAAGAGTTTTCAGTATTTTCAGTTCATGAAGATTGTTTTTCACTAGTTTGTAAAGAAAAACAAAAGCTCCGATTTCATAAGAATAGACCCTTGATAATGAAACAGAAATAATCAAAAATTCTTTTGCTTTCTCTTAGCCTCTGCCTGAAAGGTAATTTGGGACTTAAAAGGCCCCAATCCTTCCTTCATTAAACAGACATTAGACTGTAAATCTCAATAAATTGTGCAAAAGCTTGAGGAACCGAACTTGCAAGGTATTAATGTTTATTCTTTTTTATTTTAAAGCTGATATCCAGGAAGCATGCATTATACAAGTGGTTTGAAAACCCAAACTACTTCTATACTCCTTAGTAAATAGCTCATGCTCAGGGGCTCACCAATCCTGGTGTTAGAAAGGTTTCTTCACACACAAAAAGTTCCATTATGCATAATCAGATGCGTATGAACTAGTGCTCTGGGTCAATGATCCCTAATCTTTTTGGCACCAGAGACTGATTTTGTGGAAGACAAACTCTCCATACACAAGGGAAAAACTGGGTGTTTAGTTTCTGGGTTACTATTATTATTATTAGTTTATGTTTGTGAAACATTATAATTTCATTGTCCTGCTCTAGCATTACCACAGCAGCTGCCCTCAGATTATCAGGTATCAGATCCTCATGAAGAATACACAACCTAGATCACTTGCAGGTGTGGTTCCCAGAATGGTCAATGTTCCTGTAAGAATCTAATACAGTTGCTGATTTGAGAAGAGGTAAGAGCTCAGGTGATGGACAGCAGATATAAATATGAAGAAAGCTTCCCTTCTTTGTAAGCCACCCCTCACCCTCTGTTATGCAGTTTAGTTTCTAATACCCTGGAGTTGGGAACCTTTGTTCTAGAAGTCTCTGCTTTAGCATTGCACACAACTTCCATGCTAATCTCTCCATGGTTCCTTCTTACAGAGTATTAATTATAGTAACTATCTCCTTAATTACCACTCACACACAATGACTAAAGAAAGTAAAAAAAAGTGTAAGTGAAAGTTGTGGTACCTGAAAAAGTGCAAGTGGTTTTATTTAAATTATATCCAAAAAATTTATAAATGTATCTTCAAGATCAATTTGCCTGAGTAGGAGAGGTGAAGGAAGAGAGAGGAAAGGTGAGAGAAGATAATGCATGTCATATGCATGTACCACTTCTCCAGGAGGGCTGTAACCATCATGTAATGCAAACATGTACTAATAAAAATAAAAATTAAAGAAAGCATGTATCTATCCTCTCACAAAAACCAAATATTACAAAAATCTTTTCAAGCACATGGGAAATTCAGCTTAGAAGCTGAGGAGAAAAGATAAATTTGAAAAAAAAAAATTATCCTCAGCAAGGTGAAAGATTCCACTGTAAGAGGGATGCTTTACATCAGGCAGAGTGTGGAATTAGCTTGTAAAAGAAACATCTCTTGAGACCAAGGAGTCTTGAACTGAAACTTTGAAAACCACGAGACAAATAAACCTCTCCCCTTATAAACTGAATTTATCAGGTATTTTGTTGCAAAACTTGAAAGCTGACAGAAAGGTATCATATTTTTTTGTGGCTTTCCTATGAAATTAATTTCATAATTCAGAAAAAAATGCATTTGTTGAAACTTACTTTAAAATTCAGAGGCTTTTCCTTCAATCTCCTTTTTCCTGCTTGATAAAGGAAACATAAAGACATGGTGTAGTACATATATGGTGATTTTAGTTAAAAAGTTAAAAGTCTGTAAAAAGTAAATTAATGCAGTATTTCATAAAGGGAAAATGTCAGATGACTACCCTTAGTCTCAAACTTCACATTTCTAAAAGTGATAAAAAGATAAAAAATATTCTCATGTTTTAGGATAATTTAATATAGCAAAGACTAGTATTAATGACTTGTAAAATTATCAGAGCATGATAAATGCCTAAAATAATGAATAGAGATCTTAATTTCTAATGAAATACCAATTAATCAGTTGACATTTTATTTTACAACATGCTGAGTTACTTTATGTATTTGTTAAGGTAATAAAACTGTACCATATATATGGCATAATATGCATTTTCATATTCATTTAAAATATCAAATTTTCCCATACTTATTTTTTATGTTTTATCCCTGATTAAGCAGAATAATATGAAGATTAGAGATAGAAGGTTAGAAATACAAGGCTGGTATCAGACTATGGCAAAATCTTGGTCTGTTACTAATGGATTGATTTGCGAATTTAAACTCTCAAACTCTGGTATTGCTGTAAAATAGGAAAAAAATAACACTTTAAGGAAAGTGATTTTAGACTTAATTTGAGAAACACATTAGAATATTTAGAATATCTGTCCTACAGTACATGCTTGTTCTATATGATTGATTTGCTTAAAGCCACAGGAACCTAAAACTAAAGGCTTTAATGTTAAAAGAGTTTGAAATTCAAAGAACATTGACTGTAAAATCAATTCTATGGGAGTGGAGAGTAAGTTGATCTAATGGTGAAGTCTTAGACAAATGTTTAAAAAACCTTAGGTTTAGAACCTCTTTAGTTTGAGCATTTCAGGGAAAAACTGAGATTGCACTAGTTATTATTTATTTTGCATTTAGTACATATAAAACACCAAAGTCTTCTCCAGGGAATAAAACTACATATTTTCCTCTAAATTTTCTAATTTTCAGTATAAAGACAGAGTTGAATCCTTAAAAGTAAAAAAAATCTGTAAGATTAAAATCAATCATGTCTATATCTCATATAAAGTACAAATATTCAAAAACTAAATAAGTAAAATAAAACACAAACATTCTTGAATTAAAAGTCCCTTTCATAATTTAACTTTTCATCAGTTCCTGGTTTTATGTGTTAATGGCATTCCTTATTTTTATTTTTCAGAAGATAAAATATAATTGGCTTTTACATTGATTCATATTTCATATTTGTCTTTGATTTTTCAAAATACATAATTAAATTTTTCTAATTTAAGATAGTTTTGCTGCGTCTACCTTATCAATGATTATACCACTTGCTATAATAATCTGATTGCATCTCCTAGTCCTTTTTTAGAGATGTTATGATAATGGAGAAAAAAAGAATTCTTGCCTCACTTCCAAATATATTGATGTTTTTACTATTTCACATTTGAAGCATTGTAGTAATTTTATCTTTATGAATATATATTAACATAAAATGAAGTATTCATTATGCAACCTATCTATTCTATTTTTTGCATCTATTGAACTAATCACATTTGTTCCAAGAATCTTGACTTTCTAAAGATCTCATACACATCAGGGAAAGTATGGTGCTTTTCTTTTTTTTTTTTTTTTTTTTTTTTTTTTTTTAATTTTTATTTAAGGAGAAAAGAAAAGAAAGAAAAAAAAAACAGTGAAGGGGTACAAGTTATACAGATTTACAGAATAAAAAAATGCGCAGTAGGAAATCACTAGTTAATGGATTACATATTGCCATCTTAGAAATAATTGTTCAAGTCACAAAATTAAAGCTTGTAGAGTGGACATTCCACCAATGATACTGCAAACAGTTCTGTTCAATGATCCAATAAAACTCTGTGATATCATTTTCTATCTTATACTTTTAAATATACATGCAGTTATATAGTTTAGAGCACTTTCTTTTCCTCTCTTTTGTACAGTGACTATTACACATTTTGGGTTTCATTGCTCCCACGGTTCTTGTTGCTTTTTTGGAAGAGAGTAAAACCAAATGTGACATAATAGAACAGAATCGGTCAAGTCAAAAGGGTGGACATAATAGATAATATAAAAACATAATACAAGGTGATCAACAATGGTTACCCTAATGCCTCCCGCTATTTCTAATAGAATTGCCTATATCATTAGTTGTAATACAATTGAACAAAACCGTAAAGAATAAAACCGACAAAACCAAAACATTGGAGACATTGTAGGTCTTCAAAAGTAGATAAAAGTTAACGAGAATGGGCGTTGTAATGAATCTCATTATCTTCTCAGCTGATGCCTAAACTTTCGAACCTGATACTATCCAGCAAAACAGAATATAGGAACCTCAGTCAAAAACAAGATGGTGAGAGCAATACAGGGCTTCAAATCGAGATAATAGAAAGTCGAAGTGGGTTACTATATTATATCCTGCTATATTTTTCCCTGTAATTAAATGGGTAAAAATAAAAAAGTAAATAATGGAGTGGAGATTGAGAAAAAAAAGGGCATAACAGCGAAACAGGGCAGATCAAAACATAACCATTTAAGCAGAACAGTGTTTCACCACCAGCTAATCCTGACCCAAAAATAGTTACCATATTGACTCCCTCCCTGAAGTCCTTGAGTACAACTTCATACACTGTAGCATTAAGTATATCAAAACAATGTATATCCATTTAAGAGAATAACAGCATTACAGAGCATTTAGAATCGACCAACAGAAAATGAACAATGGTCTCTGTATAATCTCCTTGTCTTTAAAAGGTTTTTTCTTATATTATCGTACATAGTAAAATCCAATAAGATACAACCTGTTTAGACCATTGGAGACAGAAGAACAAAAGCTAGATGAGACCTCAAAACAAGATGGTACTAAATCAGCATTACCTATTAAGATGTCATTTTCTCCAAAAAAAGCTGTTCCTATCATCCAATCTTCTCTGTCTCATTTCTGTTGAGCTCTTTTTCTGTCAGTAGCTGTCAGTTTGTCTTCTTCGTTTTGGTCTCTGCTCTATTCGTTGTGGCCTCCCCGCCCCTATTTCTGGGTTCTTTGTATTTTTCTTTTTTTAGAATATCCTGCAATACTTTCTGTAGGGTTGGATTGGTGGTTGCAAATTCCCCCAGTTCCTCTTTATCTTGGAAGCACCTTGTTTTTCCATCAATTCCCAGGGACAGTTGTGCAGGATATCTCAATCTTGGCTGTAGATTATTATCTTTCAAAGCTTGAATTATTTCTCCCCATGCTCTTCGTGATTTGATGGTTTGTGAAGAGAAATCTGCTGTAATTTTGATGGGTCTTCCCTTGTAAGTGATCTGTTTCTTGTCTCTTACAGCTTTTAATATTCTGTTCTTGTATTGAATTTCTGGAATTTTTATTATTATATGCCTGGGTGTTTCTCTGTTAGGGTTGTAGGTAGCTGGGGTCCTGTATGCCTCATACATCTGAGTATCTTTACCTTTTGCTAAATTAGGAAAATTCTCCTGGATTATTTCTGTGAGTAGCTTTTGTAGTTCACTTGTTTGTGTCCCTACTTCTTCTTTTATGTTCTTAATCCTTAAGTTATGGCTCCTCTTATCATCTTCTTGTCTTTGTATTATTGCTGTGTGTTTCTTTGTTATTTTTAAGAAGTTTTTCATTTCATTCTCCCATGTTTCAAGTCTGCCCTCCAATTCAGATAGTCTGTCCTTAGTTTCTTTCAAGCTGTTATGCCAGTCTTGGGTATATTTCTTGATTTCTTGATAGTCCCTTTGCACCTGCTTCACATACTCAATGCTTTCTCTGTTTTCTCCATCAAGCAATTCTCCCCTCTTTTTCTGTTCTTCCACTCCACCATCTGCTTTTTCCTGGGTGGTGCTTAGCATTTCTCTAACTATTCTGCATACTTCTAGCTTCAGGTCATTGATAACTTCATTCCTGAATTGGTCTATGAGGCTCTCTAAATGGCGCTTAATGTATATTGGTACAGTGTCCACTATTGCCTGATTCTCAGGATTGGGGGTCGAGGAGCCTTTTTTGTTGCTTCCCTTCCCCATATTTTCTGTTCCTTATAAAATGTAATCTTACACAGGAGGCCCGGCTTCCCTGCCTGTCAGCTACAGCTTGATCGAATTGCGCTGGCTAGTTGTTCCCGCTCACCGCTGCGCCCCAGGGAGTTGCGGAGGAAGCAGCCTACGCGGAAGTCGGTGGCTCCTCCGGGCCACCGTCAGGCTCTGGGATCTGGGCTAGGCCAGCCTAGGGAGTCCGCGAGCAGCGTCCCTCCGGCCAGGCACCTTTCACCAATCCCGTCCGAGAGGGAAATGCGCGGCTGCAGTTGCCACCGCGCCCTGCTCTTACAGGACTGCCCGCGCCCAGAAAATCCTCCGCTGGAGTCAGACTGCGGTAGGGAGTCAGTTCCTCGCTCACCTCGCCACCAGTCAGCCTTCCTTCCTGCCCATCGCGTTTCCGAGACCGTTCCCAGACGCCCGTTCCCAGAGCTCGGGGGTCGCGTCTCTCCTTGCCGAGCCGCTGTGGAGGTGGCCGGCTGCTGCGCGGCGGGAAATCCAAACCGCGGTTTCCGATGGCAAGGAGTCGAGTCTCCACACCGAGATTTTTCTGTTCCTATTTTAGCGCCAGGGCTGTATTCCAAGTTGGATTCTCTCAGCCCAGTTCGTTCCTGAGTCAGCAGAGCATATCTCTACTGGTTCGTATCTCCTTAGTCCGCATCATTCCTGGCCTCTGAGCCGAGCCTTTAGAGAGCGTTCAGCAGTTGCTGTTGTCTGTCCGCCATGTTCTCAGGAATCCTATGGTGCTTTTCTGACAAATAAAACCACTAAATTTTTTTTTATTATTCATCAATGAATGATTTTGAAAAGATTTTGATTGGATATTAGCAAAATTTTAACATTTATATCAAATGTGATAGTGTTTAATTCAGTTAAAGCATACTCTTTGATGTATGCACACCTTTTAAATGTTTGCAATAGTGTATATATTACTTATAAGACCATGCATCACACACACATATATGTATAACTTATAAAATCTAAAATGTTGAAGCTTACTTTGAAGCTGAAGTTGCAACTTTGAAGGCAAAGCATTCTAGAATCTATAAATGCAGCATATTAGAATAAGGAAATCATCTCAAGTAGGACTAAGAAGAAAATTAAATGTCCTTCACTTTAAAGAGAAACTAAAAATCTATGTGCATCTTTACTGGTAACACGTGTGCCTCCAGAATCTAAAGAGATGCAAAATGATTAGTATTGTAACCCAACTTCCACCTTTAGCTAGCTAGTAGACATATATATATATATATGGGCAGTGAGTTACTAGGCCAGGACAAGTATTCAAAATAAGTAGAGATATATTATAAGATAAACAACGCATTCAGTCCCAGAGCTGAAGACATGTGCTGTGATTACCAGCGCCTGCAGGAGAAGTGTTGGAGCATCTCTGCCAGTGGTTAAGACCCCACCAAGCATCCTAAATCACTGGAGGACACACAAGAGGCTCCATGGTCCTGACTAGTGCATGCCCAAGTATCTCCATTCAGTCCTAGGAGCTGAAGGCATGGGATGTGATTTCCAGCTCACATAGAGGAAGTTTTGGGAACATCACTCAAAACCCCAAAATATAGAAAAATGAGAAAATGAAAGACCAAAATGCAATCTCAAACATCCAGCCCAGCCCAAGCAAGCCTAGGAGAAGTGTATATAGAAGATATTGCAAGCCATACACCCTAAATGTCTGAAATGATAAAAACTGAAGTAAAGAAAAAACTCCAGGAAGCTATAAAAGAACTCAAATCAGAAATAATATCCCAGGTAAAGGAAGAAATGGTAAAAGTAATGAAAGAAATGCTGAACACATCTAAAGAAGACATAGTTAAAAATTAGAGGAATAGTGCAAAAAGATGGAAACACTAAATGAAAAATAAAAGAAACAGAATCCATGAAGAGGATTAAAAAATATACAGGAAATCAAAAATTCCATTATTCAAAGCTGGCAGAGTCAGTACAACAAAAGTGAAGATAAAATTTCAGACTTTGAAGAAAAGATTTCAACTAGTGAACAGGAAAGGAAAGATCTTTTAAAAATAATAAGGGATAAGGAAATAAAACCATTCAACAGCTGCAAGATGATGCAAATAAAAAAATGTAAGTTTGATAGGGACAAACTAAAAAGAAGGGTACAACACTAATGATATCAAGAGTCTATATAAAGAAGTAATTGTTGAAAATTTCCCAAACATGACAATGGAAACTAACATAAAGATCAGTGAAGCATATAGAACTCCAAATAGCCATAACCAAAATAAAACTACACTCAAACATATAGTAATCAACATCCCAGAAATCCAACAAAAGAACAGAATGTTAAAAGCTGTTAGAAAAGACAGAAACCGTTAAAGGAAAGCCTATCAGAATCACAGCAGACTTCTCAACACAAACAATGAAGTCAAGAAGAGCATGAAATGAAGTATTTCAGATCCTAAAGGAAAACAACTTCCAACCTACACTGACGATCCTGAAAAACTGTCCTTCAAAATGGATGGATACATATGATACTTCCACAACAAAGAACCACTGAAGAACTTCATGGCCATAAAACCACCCTGCAAAGAATACTGAAAGGCATTCTAGATAGACATAGGGAAAAAAAAAAAAAAACACGAAGCAAGGCAGAGAATTAAACAAAGTGAAAAGGTAAAGAAGCAACAGAAGAAAAATATTATGTCAAAAATAAACCTATATATATATGTTATAACTATTAATGTAAATGGCCTCAATTCACCAATTAAAAGATACAGACTGGCAGAATGGATCAAGAAACAACATCCAACCATATGCTGTCTACCAGAAATACATCTAAGCCAAAAGGAAGCTCATAGACTGAAAGTCAAAGGGTAGAAACCATACTTCATGAAGCAGGAACCCACCAGAGGCAGATATAACTATTCTGTTTGCAGACAATTTAACTTCAAACCAAGAATGATCCAAAGAGATAAACAAGGCCACTAGACACTAGTTAGGAAAAAACTTCAAGAGATGATAATCTTAAATATATGTGTATCTAATTCAGGAGCATCCAGGTATACAAATAAAATATTAGCAGAAATGAAAAATCAAATAAGCAATAACACAATTATAACAGCAGACCTTAACATGACATTGACACAAAGGGATAGATCAATCAGACAGAAAATCAACAAAGAAGTAACAAAACTGAATTAAAACTGTGAACAAATAGACTTGACAGGTGTATAAAGAGTGTTTCATGCAACAGCATCAGAATATACATGCTTCTCAGCAGTACATTTGACATTTGCTAAAATAGAACATATACTAGCCCACAAAACTCACTTAAGTAAACGCAAAAGAACTGGCATTATCCCATGCATGTTATTGGGTCACAACACCATGAAACTAGAAATTATTGATAAAAGAAACTGTGAAAACCACACAAACACATGGAAATTGAATAATACACTCCTGCGTAATCATTGGGTCACAGAGGAAATTAAAGAAGAAATTAAACAATATCCAAAAGCAAACAAAAATACGTATAAAACATATCAGAATCTGTGGGATGCAATAAAAGCAATCCTCAGGGGAAAATTCATTGCACCAAATTCCCCCATCAGGAAAACAGAACCAACACAAATAAATAACCTATTGCTACCCCCAAAGCATCTAGAAAAAGAAGAGCAATCAAGCCTAAAGCAAAAAGAAGGG
Organism: Cavia porcellus; assembly: GCF_034190915.1. Classification (NCBI taxonomy): domain Eukaryota; kingdom Metazoa; phylum Chordata; class Mammalia; order Rodentia; family Caviidae; genus Cavia; species Cavia porcellus. The sequence continues at coordinate 35,684,139 of NW_026947501.1, forward strand.
AGGAAATTTTAAAGATCAGAGCAGAAATTAATGTAATAGAAACTAATAAAGCAATATAAAGACTAAATGAATCAAAGAGTAAATAAAATTGAAAGAAAAATTAAATAAAATTGATAAAGCCCTTAACTAACCTTATTAATAGAAGGAAAGCAAAACCTCAGATTCATGCAATATGAAATGAAAAGAGTGAAATCACTACAAACTCTGTGGAAATACAGAAGATCGTCAACACCTATTTCAAAAACCTCTACTCTCATAGGCTTGATAACACAGAAGAAATGGAGAGATTCCTACAAACATAGGAATTACCAAAGCTGGATCAAAAAGATGCAAAACCACTGAATAACCCAATTTCTATTAATGAAATAAAAAATGTAATTAAATCTTTAACAACAAAGAAGAGCCCAGGCCAGACGGATTCACTGAGGAACTCTATAAGAAATACAAAGAAGATTTAATGCCAACACTCCTCAATGAAATCAAAAAGGAAGCAATTCTTCCTAAGTCATTCCTGGAAGCAAATATTACACTAATACCAAAACCTGAGAAAGAACCAACTAAAAAAAAAAAAAAAAAAACCTACAGGCCATTCTCCCTAATAAACACAGATGCAAAAATTCTCACTAAAATACTGGGAAACAGAATGCAGCAAATCATCAAGATTATACACGATCCAAGTGGGAATCATCCCAGGAATGTAGGGATGGTTCAACATACACAAATCAATAAATGTAATCCACCACAATAACAGAGTCAAAAATAAGAATCACATGATCATTTCCACAGATACAGAAAAAGCTTTTGATAAAGTCCAACACTTATTTATGATAAGAACCTTACAGAAAATTGGAATAGATGATATGATAAAAGCCATTTATGACAAACCAACAGCCAGAATCATATTAAATGACTAAGAAGTGAAAGCCTTTACCCTAAAATCAGGAGCAGGATGAGGATGTTCATTTTCTCCATGCCTATTGAATATACTCCTGGAAATACTAGCCAGAGCAATTAGGTAAGAGAGAGAAATGAAAGGAGCAAGGATACTAAAAGAAGAAGTTAAATTATCATTATTTGCTGATGACATGATACACTACACAAAAGACCCCCAAAACTCCATTGAAAGACTGCTAGGTGTAATAAAAACTTACGTGAATAGAATCTGTATTATTAAAAAAAAAAAAAAAAAAAAAAAAAAAAAAAAAAACAGGTTCCTTCTAATGAAACCAATGTATCCACAATAGTAGTTTTGTTGAGACTGTTCCACTTATATAGTTTATTCAAATTGTCTAATTTATGAAAGTTACTAGAACTCAAGTGAGTTCTTGTCTAAAAATGTTCAATGTCTAAAAAACATTGCATTTTCATATAATAAAATCCCAAAAAATTATAAAGGGGACTTTGATAAGCTTCAATGGCCAAAAAGCCATAGGCATTCCTTCTCTCCTTAATCTTGTTTACAGTCAAGATTCAGAAAGATGCTAAAATTTCATTAAACATAAAGTATTTACTAACTTGTTTTAAGTAACTTTGCTGTGCTTTGTACATAAATCATCACATTATTCCCAGTCTGTTATTGTTATGGTAGACAGAAACGATCAATACTGTTTTACAAAGAAATCACATAGTGCTATGTATTATTAGCAACTTGTGAGAAAAAAAAAAAAAAAAAAAAACATGTTTAGGTAGAGATAAATGATACCTCATCTATATGAAGTTTTATTTTGTGCCTGTATGATTTAAGAAGTAAAAATTGAGTTACAGAGGTGACCTAGAGCTTTCAGTTTTATATAAACTACCAGGAAACAAGGTCTATATTTATCTTATTTAGTATCTCTGTACCCTTTCAATACACTATGAAAGATGATAAAATATTTGCACATGTAACAACCTAGGCAAAAAAATTCTCCCATTTGCATACCACATCTACTTATTTTTATCAAATAGCCAGTATATTTATGACCAAATTCAATGAACTCTTTGGGAGTATGTAAGTAAAAGGTCAACTGAATAAATATCAAATGGTTTGTTGGTTTCATTCATTTATGTTCATACTGAAAATAAATTGTTGGTCCAGCTTTTCCCATTCAGTTAAGCAAAGTGCTAGAATAACTTCTAATGACAACTAAATTCTAAATTGAAAATTAAAAGCCAAATATTATTGCCCCTGCATTTGTTATAGTGCTTGAGGCAGAGATGGCTGAGCTGAGTATCATGGAGAAACAGAAAGTTGAGAAATCCATGCAGTGTCAAGCGGTCTCCAAGAAGCAGTTGTGTGTGTCTTTAATGCGTGCTTTAACGCAGAGTTAAGGACCAGTTTTAAAGCCAGTAATTTCAAACAAAGTTCCATAAACTCATTATATATATATAGCTACACTAGGATTTAGTTTTCTGTAAAGTAGAGGATTTTACATTACTTAAAAGACAATGAAGCAGACAACATTTTATTTAAGTAATCATTTCTAGAATTTAAAGGAATTATATGCGTTCTTCTGGAGTGCAATAGAATAAAGCAATTCAATTACTGGTAATATAAATCAGACTCCAACACAACTGAGCTTCCACTTAAGTTGGAAACAGTTTAATAATTGTTAACTACATCAATGTATGGCATATGATGTGCTGGTAAATACAAAACATTCAACAATTTTGTAGTGTCAAAACAAATGTATTTATTGATATAGTATACTGATCAAGAACATATATACTTATGTAATATTTCTGCACTATCCTAAATATTAAACATATTATACTCTCAGCATACTAAAGATTTCAAATTTTATATACTAACATACTCTAACTATCAAGAAGGTCTTTAGTAGTCATGTGAATCCATTGTGAGTTGCTTCTTTGGTCACGTTAATATAAAACAGAACTGGAGATTTAAATTTTTTGCACATGAAAGGAAATAAATTAAGCTCAACTCAAGAGCTGACAGTTGAGCAATTTTTAGGAAAGAAAAAGTGAATTGGAAATCAAAGAAAGGAGATTTTGATAAAGAGTTAACTGGATACCTGTATTGAGAAATAAAGGTATGTCTTGGTTCATCTCTTGGTTTTGCAATGAGATTCATTCATACATATATATTAGCATATATAGGTTACTGACAAAACAGTGTGGATAGAATCAGCATGAAATGGCCCTTTTAAATCTCACAAAGGAAACTGATTTCATTCTCTGGAATCCATCAAGATATCATTGATTATGACCAAAACACATAAATTCACTAATAAAATGTAGCAGCCTTGATTTAGTATGACTCATTCTAAACTGGTTTCACATCTTGAGAAATCAATAGAAATATTTTTTTTTTTCACTTTGGAGAAATACTGGTCAGGTTTTAGAAGAAACAAATTGGAAAAGCCCTAATGCCAGTTTTGACCAAAATTATATAATTTCCTCTGGAAAACTGGAATAAGCCACCTGTAAGGGGCTGCATAAATAGCATAAGTCTCAGATACAGAGGATGGAAAAGACATGAGATATGTATAAAAGCAATCAAAGTTTATATAATAGATCTGTTTATTTTCATAAAGGTAGACTGAATGTACATCAAGAATAAATTAAAAACATTTTTAGATGTGGATAGATAACAGCAGCTATGGAGGCTCTCTGAGACAGCAAGCTTAGATTCGAGAAATGGTGTGGTGTAGGGAGTCCTAAGCAGGGGGAGATATACCCCGCTGACCCAGGAATGAACTAAGCTGAGAGAAACCAACTGGAAATGCAATCCTGGTGCTATGACTGCAATAGCTAAAAGTCTCAGTGCCAAAGCTGGAACCTGCACCTCTGAAAACCACAGCTTGAATTTCCTGCCGCCACTGCTGCATCTGAATTGGCACAGCAGGGATAGAGACATGAAAGCTCTAAGAGAGGGAATTGGTGAACTGAATTGAGAGCAGAGCTGGCAAGGAGCCCTACATCGACCTGAGGTGAGTGAGAGGAATGGGGACCCTTCCATAGACTAGGAGGCTCCAACAGAGGACATTCTGGGACTGGGCAGACTAGCCAGAATAGGATGCTGCAGTGACTTCAGTCACATATTCCCCTCTCAAGTAGGATTGGTGGGGAGCACTTGACGTGTGTGACACCATGGACTAAGACCCAGTAGGCTAGCCCAAACCAGGTCCCTGTGCCTGGCAGTGCACCCTAATGCATTGAAGCCTTCAGCAGGTTGACTGCCTGGAGCCCAACATATGCTGCCCCAGTCTGTGTCTCCCTAGTACACTACAGTGGGCAGGAACACCTAGCCGGCATAATTCAAACGAACTGTAACCCACAAAGAAAAAAACTGAGCCTCCTATATGCACCTGTATGGAAGGAACAAAAAGTATGGGAAGAGGGAGCAACAAGAAAGGGTCCTCAGTCCTCAATACTGAGAACACCGATCCAGGAAAGGTAAATGCAAAGGAGAATGAGGACAGAAAGCATGCAATATCAGGAAAGACACCAATGGACATAAAGCAATATCTCCAGGACCTCAGAGATGAGTTCAAAAGTGAAGTATTTAATGAAGTAAAGCAAGATATAAGTAGAATAGTTAAAGAAATGTTAAGCACCTCCCAAGAAAAAACAGATAGTGGAATAGAAGAAAGAAAAACAGGGGAGAATCATTTGATGGAGAAAATAGAGAAAATGTAGAATACATGAAGCAGGTTCAAAGAGATTATCAGGAAACTAAAGAGTGTTGAAAGCTGGCATAACAGCTTGAAAGAAATAAGGATAGATTAGCTGAACTGAAGGACAGATTTGTAATGTGGGAGCATGAAAGGAAAAAAATGTCTTAAAAATAGCAAGGAAACAAGCAGTAACAATACAAAGGCTAGAAGATGCTAAGAGGATCTAATAACTTAAGAATTAAGAATGTGAAGGAAGAAGCAGGGATACAAACAAATGAACTGCAAAGGCTATTCGCAGAAATAATCAAGGAGAACTTGCCTAATGTAAAAGGTAAAGATACTCAGATCTGTGAGGCATACAGGAACCCAGCCACCTACAACCCAAACAGAACTACACCCAGGCATATAATAATCAAAATTCCAGAAATCCAATATAAGAACAGAATATTAAAAGCTGTCAGAGACAAGAAACAGATCACTTACAAGGGAACACCCATCAGAATTACAGCAGACTTCTCAGCACAAACCATCAAATCATGAAGAGCGTGGGTGAAATAATTCCAGCTTTGAAAGACAATTACCTCCAGCCAAGATTGATATATCCTGCACAACTGTCCCTAGAAATTAATGGAGAAACAAGGTGCTTCCAGGATAAAGAGGACCTAGGGGAATTTGCAACCACCATTTCAACTCTACAGAGAATAGTGCAGGACATTCTAAAAGAGAAAAATACCAAGATTCCAGAAACAGTGACAGAGAGACCAAAATGAATAGAGCAGAAAGCGAAATGAAGAAGACAAACTGACAACTAATGACAGAAAAAGAACTCAACAGAAATGAGGCAGAGAAGGTTGGATGGCATGAACAGCTATATTTTGGAGAAAACAACACATCATAATAACTAGTGCTGATTTAATCTCATCTGTTTTGAAGTCTCATCAAGCTTTTGTTCTTCTGTCTCCATCAGTCTTAACTTGTTGTATCTTGTTGGATTTTATTATATGTGATTATATAAACAAATTTTTTTAGACAAGGAGATAATACAGAAACCATTTTTTTTCATTTTCTGTTCGTTGGTTCTAAATACCCTGTAATACTGTCATTCTCTTGAATGATTTTACATTGTCTTGATATGTTTGATGCTCCAGTATACGAAGTTATATTCAAAGATTTCAAGGGAAGAGACACTGTGGTAACTACTTTTATGTCAGGATATCTTGTGGTGAAACACTATTTTGCTTAAATGGTTATGTTCTGACCTGTGCTGTTTTGTTGTTGTGTCCTCTTTTATCTCAATTTCCTTTTTTATTATTTATTTGTTATTTTTATCTTTTTAATTAAAGGAAAAAATAAATAAAAATAACAGGATGTATTACAGTAACCCACTCTGATTTCCTATTAACTTGATTTGAAACCCTGTATTGCTCTCACCATCTTGTTTTGACTGATTTTACTCTATTCTGTTTTGCTTGATAGTACCAAGTTTGAGAGTGTAGGCAACAACTGTGAAGACAATAAGATTCATTATGACGCCCATTCTGTTTTTACTATTATCTTCTTTTGAAGTCCTGTAATGTCTCCAATGTTTTGGTTTTATTGGTTTTATTCTTTACTGTTTTGTTCAATTTTATTATAACTGATGATACAGGCAATTACTTCTAATACAGCAAGAAGCATTATGGTAACCATTATTGATCACCTTGTATTCTGGTTTTACATTTTGTACCATGTCCATCCTTTTGATTTGACTGACTCTGTTTTGTTATGTTACATTTGGTTTTATTCTCTTAAAAAAAAAAAAAAAAAAAAGAAGAACTGTGGGAGTAATAAAACCCAAAATGTATAATTGTCATTGTAAAAAAGAGGAAAAGAATGTACGCTAAAGGATAGAACTGCATTTATCTTTAAGCGTATAAGATAGATAACCATATTACTGAGGTGTTTTTTTGTTGTTGTTTTTTTTTTTTTTTTTTTTTTTTTTTTTTTTTTTTTTTTGGATCATTGAACAGAATCGTTTGCAGTCTCACTGTTTGAAAGTCCACTTTATATGCTTTAATTTTGTAACTTGAACAACTAATTCTAAGATGACAATATGTAATCTATTAACTAGTGATTTCCTACTTTTTTTTAAAGTTCTATATAACTTGTACCTTTTTCTGTTTTTTTTCTTTTTCCCCTTAAATAAAATAAAATAAAATAAAATAAAATAAAATAAACATTTTCTAATATTTTACAAGCTTTTCTATATAATTCTTACAACATATGTAGGTTATAGACTTGCCTGTTTACTGTGACTTTTTAGTCTTGCTGATTTTTTAATTCGTGTATTTCCATATATTCGATATTTTTTTAACATATCCATCTACCGTAAATATGATTTCTCTGAATCCTAATGCCCAGTCTTATCACTTTGGGTAACATGAGATTGAAATTTCAAGTTTCGAAGCCAATGGGAAAGAGTAAGATGTTCAAGCTTGGAATAAAGACAATAGTGAAGAATTTCAAAACCCTCCCCAAATTGTACTTCTTTCATTTTTAATTATTTTCAAGTTTGTCTAAAGACTGAAAGTAAAAGTGTTAGTGTGAGCCCTAAGATGGTTCACTTGTGGATAGTTTTCGTGTCTTTTTCCTTGAAAACTAATTTTCAAAAAGCATGGGATGGTGTGTGTGTTCTTTACCACCTTGACATCTGTCTAGGTAACTTTCCTAGATTGAACTAACTGCATTTGCATGAAAACTGCGGGCCTATGGAGCTACCAGAAACTAGAATAACAGCTCTGTGTAAGGATGGACTAATGCAAATTGGTTCTTATCTGCCTTTCTGTGACATCACTGCATGTTACTGTAGTAAGAAATAAAGAAACTCAGGAGACCAAGCTCCAGCTTTATCTGCTTTGCATGCACTCCTTCTTTTCTTCTTTGAAGTTAATACAATACCAGATTGAAGCTTATTCCTATGCATTGACTAACTCAGTTCAGCAAGATTTAAAGTCTTCTATAACATGGATTAGTGTCATAATGGAACTAATTCTTTAAAATGAAAATAAAATCTATGCTAAAACCAAATATATTGATACCTAATAAGTACTTCCTATAAATTTTTGGCACTTTATTCAAGCAATTTGGATAGAAAAATGACACAAGGGATAGGATATGTTTTAAGAAATCTAAAAATATTTCAAACTTATAAAATGTTTATAGTTTAGTAATTATGAGGAATTAATCAAAATATACTATCAAATTTATAGATCCAAATTTTTAAATCATTGCTGTTTCTTTTATGACAATTGGGGAAAAAAAGCAAAACCAAAGTTAATAATAATCCATCTCTGAAAATCAAAGAATTCTCTTTGCTAAAAGTTTTTATGTATTCCACTCTATTTTATCTCCCCTTCTGTCTTTGCTTGATATGCTCAAAATGAGTGTATAGATGATAATATTTAATACAAAAGATCACCTTAGGAGAAATATCTGTACTCTTCCTTAGTTTTAGATTATGTATTATATTACTGAGAAAAAAGCATTTTTTAAGTTTACCATTAACAGTGATTCCAAAAGGTTAACATTAACTCCATTGTCATTATAATTCTCAATTCATTGTAACATTTGTTATTGAGGCATTTTTATAAATTTTAACCAATTTTCCCCCACAAGTCCACAAAGGAGATACTTTTGCCAAATTTGAAGAGTGATAAAAATTAAGGATATCATGACAAAAAATCACAGATTAAATTTCTCTGGCCCTTCAAATCCTGAAGTTCTTAATCTATATCACCTGGCCTGTCATTAAAAAATACAAAAAAAAGGAATAACACAAACTCTCTCTGTCTCTGTCTCTGTCTCTCTTTCTTCTTTCTCTCTCTTTCTCTACTCCACATGGAAGACAGAGAAAGAGGAAAGCCTTGCTGTGCATGTTTGTAGACCTGGTTTTTTTTATGCAAAATGTTTATTTTGCAAGTCACATGACTTATGCAATATTTAAAACTTTCATTTCAGCTTTGAAACATAGTCTTTTCTCTATTTTTTTAGAAAATTAAACTTTAGACAAACTACCAAGCTTTCCATCTATCACAAACCTATTCTAAATTATTATTATTATTATATTATTATTATGTAATTAAAAGCAGTTGTATCTAGATTTCAAGTATAATACAGAAGGAATAGATGGTTAAGTAAAGAACAATACAGTCACTCCATTCTTCATTAGAAGGAAATACTACAGATCAGAAATCATTTTAATAAGGGTGGGGTTTTTTTGCTTTTGTTTTTGTTTTCTTTTGTGAATGTAGGCATGCTTTCATAATGCTTTCTAAAGATGCTGTTGGTTAAAACCTGGGAGCAATGAGCCACTTCACATGTAGTATTAAGATGACATTAGCAGGGTTGGGGATTTAGCTCAGTGGCTTAAGTGCCTGGTTGGCAAATGTGAGGTTGTGAGTTTGATCCCTGGTACCAAAAACAGAAACACAAAAAGATAACATTAACAAAGTAAATAAGTGTTATAAAGACTCTCATTTTTATTTTATAAAAGAAGAGTTATGCAGATATGAATGTTTCTCATTGCAAAACAAAATAGTGTTATTTCATTTACATATGTCATTATTTTCATGTGATAAAATATAATTGGTTAACTTTAAAAGTCCCATACATATATTTATTCAGTCATTGAAAATATTTAATGTATAGAGTAGAGAAACTTTTATAATTAGTAATGAATTTAGTACTTGTGTTGACAAGTGAATATTTAAAAATTTATGATTATAATTAAGAATGTATGTACTTCAAAAGCAGATACATTAGAAAATAAGACAAATATAAGGAAAACAGAACAGTATCAAATCATTGTGTTTTCTTTTTATCAAAAGACTTGACTGACGTATAGAAAGTTCTATGCCTTCACTCAATTAATTTTCCTTAACAGATATGATAAACCAGAATTAAAATACACATGATATAGAGAAAATAAGTATAAATCTCAACCTGCAAGATGTCAAAGTGAAAGTAACTCACAACTAGCTAGTGGTCCAATACACAGAGTCCATGTTGCCCAAAATCTAAGAATGAATTCTAAGAAACAATGGAAGTTAAAAGAAAAAAATTATGAGCAGAGAGAAATACAGCTCCTGAGAGAAAGTAAGAACCTGGAAAATGGGTTTGCCATGGATCCTGTTTTACAGAGTAAGTTTCATAGAGCAAAATCACAAGGTGGGGAGTAAACTCACCAGGTGGTAGAAAATCACCAGGTGGGTACAACATGGGACAAGACAATGATCAACCAATCAGCATACAATTTTATTTGATCAGACAATACTGATCCAAAGGGGAAGCAGGTCACTTTGCAAATGCACTTAGAAAGAACAAAGATCTTTCCAGGTAGAGAGAAATAACAGATTTCTAGCCACTCAGCTGTGTGATTGATATTAATGTTAATTTATTGTTTGTCTTTCGGGAAGACATGTAAGCCTGGTCTTTGGTCTTTTTCTTGAAGCCAGATCTCCAGCAGATGTGCCTCTAGCCACAGTTGTGTGTTTTCATTTGCTGTATTGACTCCCTTGAGGACCCAGCCCTGTCTGATGGCCTGCAATTTTTCTGCCTAACTTAGCAATAAATAATAGACATAGTGATTTCAATCAATATGGCAAGGTGTAGGACTCCAAAATTATGTGATTCCACAAAAGCAAAGAATAAAGACTGAAAAAACAAACCTTCAGACTAACTTTCTAGAGACTTTGTGTTTTAGTCTGTTTTCTGTTGTTATAATAAATATCCAATACTAGATGATTTGCAAATAATAAAGGTTTCTTCAATAAGGAAAACATTATAGGGCCTGGGAGGCCCATGAGCTTAGTGCCAGCTTCAGCTCAGGACCTGATCAGAGCATTATAATATCGCTTCATAATATTGTGGTAGATAACACAGTGAGTTGGACCAAATGAGCTACAAATATTCGCTTTCATAACAAACCTCCTAAACCACCCATGCATAGTCCACACATAGATTAATATGTTCTGAACGGCACAATCTCAACCTACTCACATTAGATCTGAGCTTCCAACACATACATTTTGGGGGACACGTTTAAACCAAAGCACTTTGGAATCTTAGAGTAACCACTGCAATACTTGCTGCAGGAAAAAGTATTTAATTTTGTAATAGAGCTCTATGGCATTTTACTAGTCCTACAACTCCAATCAAGGGAACCTTGCTGAGTAAAACAAACTCATACTCCTGTTGAAAGATGCTGTGGATGAAGAGCACAATGTGAAACTTATTGTCAGCCATTTGTGATTCTGTCTTTATTTTTTACTTTACGGATATTTTAATCCAGTAATTTTCAACCTCGGTTGCACATTAGAAACTAGGAGAATGGTCTTTAGCATTCTCACCTTCCTGCTGACTGCTGCCAGTATGTCTCAAGAACTTACTTTTGTTTTTCCTGCCTCCCAGCTTCTGTAGAGTGGGGTGGTCTCTCAGGCATCACCATTTGGTAATATTTATGTATAACTGTTTAACTGCTACCATTTGAGACAAGAATAGCAGTTATCACAAATATTAAGGAGACAAAACCTCAGGAGAAAATCTAAAAAGGGATTAGAGAAAATTCTGTCAAAGAATCTTGAATCCAAAAGAACACTCAAGGATGGATGCAAGTTTGGTAAAATTTGAGATGGCTCACGGGTCTCATCCGTATCTAACCATCATATACCAGTGAAGGAGGAACAGAAGACCAAGCCAGCACCGCAAACTACTCTACTAGGATTTGGAGTGTCTTATACAGAGATGTCTGAAAAATACTGGGAGAACTGTTTGGGGGACAGTTTTCATTATTTAAGAAAGTTTCTATCAAATTATTGATGGCCAGTAGGCAGATGGAACAGAGTTCAATAGTCACACTTGAAAAAGTAAACAGACTTACAAAATTAGTTTTAGAAAATCATAAACAAGCAAAAAATACAACTGCAAAAGGAGTAACTGTCTCAATATATTACAATATTTATAATGTTCACTTTCTAGGAAGAAAAGCAGGACAAAGAAATAAGAAACAGTTCAAACATGGGAAAAAAGTAAGCAGTACAATCTGTTTTTGAGGAAGCCTATAAAAGGTATTTACAGAACATTTAAAATCAACTCTATTCAATATGATCAAAAAGCCAAAGGAAATAACTATGCACACAGAACCAAAGACAACTAGGGAAATAATGTATCACCAAACAGAAGGTATCAATATAGGAATTACAATAATTATATACAAAGAGTCAAACAGGAATTCTGGAATATAGAATTACAGCAGCTGAAACAAGAAAAAGAAACTCAAAATATTTGAGCAAGTAGAAAAAGAATATATTAAAACAAAGAAAGCAGACATAATTATGTATCTGAAAGATAGTAACAGAAAAATGTATCAAAAACAATAAAGCCTAGGAAACTTCTGGGACACAATGAAATATATCAATGTCAACATAAAAAGAGTTCCATGAGAACAGATGACTAACCCAAAGAGAGAACACTTGAGAAACACTGGCATAATTTCCAAAATTGAATAAAATATATGAACCTATGCACCAGAGATGCTCAAAAAAAAATCAGTAATAATACCAACATCAGGCTATAATTATATTTCTAAATGCCAAAGTAAAAGAAAAAAAAATCTATATCAAATAAACTTATGTACCAGGACCTAGAGTAAGATTTCCAGACCCATTTCAACTATTGACACAATTCTATGGCAATGGCATATGCAAAGTGCTGAAAAATAAAACAATCCTGGCAGCTTGATATTTTATATCTAGGACCAATACCTTATAATATTAATGAGTAATTAAGATTTTTTTTGGATAAATGCAGATTGGATTTTTGGTGCTACTTGTCCTGTCTGTATGAAATGATATAGGTAGCCCTTTACACTCAGTGACTCCAAGCTAGAAAAATGAAATAAATGGCACTGGTAAAGGTAAGAAAATAGGTAAATGTAAACACATTATTATTGTGTATATTATTTTTGTGTACATTGTTTTAATCTCATTTTTCCTGTAATATTCAAAAGACAAATGCATAACAGGATAATAATTTTAAAGTTATGTTATGCTTTAGGTCAAGAATGACCTCCAAAACTCTGAAACAGAGTTGGTGCTTTTGAAGAGTGGTAAATCATGGGCTGCTACACTCACTGAGTGATTAATCCACAGGTGAATGCAGGTCTTAATGTGATGTTGGGAGTTAGCGACAGATCAGAAGAGGAGGGTCGTTTGAAGCGTGACCTGGAAGATTATATTTCCCTCCATGCTCCTCCCTTCTTTGTTTCGGGCCACCACGATGTGAGCAACTATTCTCTACTTGGTTCTTCCCCCGTGCCAGTTCTGCCTTGGATCCAATCAACCAGGAACTGTAACTATGAGTCGAAGGAAACTTCAAATACTAAAATTTGTGATAGTAAACACATATATTTAAAAAGAGTTGAATTCATGACATTAATTAAGACTTTAGTAGTTATAAAATGAAGAGTACTAGAGGTCAGATGAAAATAAGCTCATAAAGAAGGGGAATCTAAAGAAAATCAAGGAACTTCAAAGTGATAAGCATTGAATCAGATTTGTTGATGAAATGATTGTAAAGACATAAAATCAGAGATGAAAAATAGGAATACTACTACTGTTCTTTTAAAAATATGACTGTCAACCAATATTATGAAAAAGTTATGCCACTGGTTATATATTAGATGAAATGAACAAATTCATGTAGAGACAAGCTATCTAAAGTAAACCAAGACTATGTAGATAATGTGCATATGCTTTATGGCTGAGTCATCACAAGTTTAAACCATATCAAAGATTTTCCAGTGAAGAAAAATCAAGGTGAGGTAACATTGTTGAGTTCTACCAAATACTTAAAACCTACAGACAATATTTTCATACTCTTTAAAAATATGAAGTGAGAAAAAAATCAGTTTAATTGTAGAAGACCAGCTCTATATTAACAAGATAGCCAAGAATATTACAAGAAAGAGAACTATAGACTAATATCTCTTGTGAATATTGATGCAAACAGGAAATCAACAGAGGATATCACCAAGCAGACTATGGTCTAAAAGAATTTATCCAGTTATATAATTTATAATCAGGGTACTACACCACCTAAAAGAGAATTGAAAGAAAGGGAAGAAAATTATCCACTCAATTTAAACACAAAAAGCATTTAACAAAACAGATATATTTTAATGATTAAAAAACATTCAGCATTGTCAAAATACAAGAAAAATGACTCAACAAGACGACTGACATTTATGACATTATACAGCTAACAACGTTACTAATAGTGAAAGAAAAATTCCCCTATAATCAGGACCACAACAAGAATTCCAGGAATCACTATTTATATTTAACCTTGTACTGGAAATTCCATCCGGAGCAATTAAATAAAGGATAATTCAAATAGAAAATGAAGAAATAAAATCACTTTGTGTTAACAGATGACATAATCTTATTTATGAAACCTGATGGAGAATTCCCAGAAATATTACACAGCTAATAAGTGAATTAAGCAAATTTTTAGAATACAAGGTTAATATTTGACAATAAGTTTTATTTCTCTACACTCACACTGAATATTCCTATGTTAAGATAAAATACTCACTTTACACTGGCATAATATATTTAGGAATGATTTACACATTAATGACTAAAAACTAATGCTAAAACAAATAAGACCTAAATAAATGGAAAGATGTCACATTCAAGGATTGGAAAACCTGATATTGTTAAAATGGTGATATTCTCAATTGTATCTGCAGACTCAATATAAACCTTGTCAAACTGCAGTGAGCTGTACTTAAAAAATGTAAAAGATAGTCCTGAAATTCAGAAGGAATTCCAGGAATTGCAAATAGCCAAAACAAGCCCAAGTACTTTCTAAATGAAGTTTGATATTTGACAAAAATTCCAAAAACTGACTCTATACCCAAGATAGCCTCTTTAATAAATATTATTGAGAAACTGGCTATGCACATGCAGATAACTGAATCTACACCTTATCTGTCACCATGTTTTAAAACAAAATCAAAATGAGTTGAAGAACTAAATGTTAAACCAGAAATATTTACCTTGTTTGAAGACACAATGCATAAAACCCTTGAAGTAATAGACATTGGTGAGGGCTTTTGTTTAGGAAACAGAACTCCAGGTGTGCAGGGAATAGTTTCAAGAATCAAAAGATGGGATCATATGAAATCAAAGAGCTTCTGCAATGCAAAAGCAACCTCTGACATAGTGAACATATAAGCTACAGAATGGAAAAATATTGCCAGTGATTTCTCAGACATGTTGATTATCTCAAACTATCATGATGCTTGCTCTTGTTAATATGTGTCCATCTATGAATCTATGTATCTACCTCTCTGTGTGTATCTATAGCTACCTGGCTGGCTATCTATCTGTCTGTGTAACTACTTCAGCAAGACAAAAAGAACAAAAAATGTTTCACTTCAAACAATAGAAATTAAACTTACTATACTAAGTAAACTTACTATACTAAGTAAATCAGCTATACTAAGTAAAATCAGTGAAAAATACTGAAATATATATATCATAGAGTAACATAGAAGGACAGAGTAACTTGATGATTGTCACAATATGGAGGTTTGGGGGAGATAGGAGTGGTGTGTATATGTGTGTGGGCGGCAGGCGGGTGTATCTGTGTGTGCTGTCAAGAATTGAATCAAGGGTCGTCATTCTAAGGTATCTCTCCAACTCTTGTAAACAATTTTTTTATTTTAAGGGTCTCACAAAAGTGATAAATTGCCTGGGTTGTGCTTAAAATGTCTATCCTCCTGCCTCAGCCTCCCCACATACTGGTACAGTATTACAAGTGTGCCAAAACACCCACCAAATAGGAATATTTGGCAAAAAAAAAAAAAATAGAAACTTTGAATTATATGATGAATAAATACTAGAAATCTAGCATATTACATGGATAGTGAATTATGACAATTACCCTCATTCTGGCAGACATTTCACTGTCATCGTTTTGTACAAATTTTCATATTCAATCTTTACTTGTCAATTAAATACCTAAAAGTAAATAAAAAAGAAAAAAACACAGTAGAATAAAGTATTTGCAATAATTTCTCTGATAAAACTCAAGTTTATAATTTTGGAGAATCTCACAACTCAACAACCCTTTAAATACGTACTAAAAGAATGAAATCTGTGTTTAAAAACAAAAAAAAAAAAAAAAAAAAAAAAAAAAAAAAAACCCGACATCTCTATATGATAACTGTTACATTCTTGAAAAGCTACAAGTCTGGAAGCATGAAAACTACCCATTTGGGGGGGCCAGGGAAACAGGGATAAACAGAAGAATCACGGAAAATATTAATGTTTTTGAAATAATCATGATATTTTAATAATAAGTACATCATTACTCATTTGTCAAATCTCAGAATAAAATTCACAGATTGAAACACAATGTAAAATTATAGACTTTATCACAAATAACATATTGATAAGGGTACATTAATTGTAGCAAATACATAATACTATGGATAATTATTAATAGAAGAATCTTTGAGGTAAAATGAATATGGAAACTCTTTGGGCTTTCTACTTTATAAGATAGCCCTGCTTTGAAAAATAGCACATTATTTTTACTAAGAGGTTTACAGTTAAGTATGAAGCAGTATTTCTTGGGATTATTTTTGAATAAAACTTTTCACATATTTTGTTGTATTCATATATAATTTTACTAGCATTTTTCAATTTTAAAAACAAATGAGAAAAGCAATAAAAATAATAAGCTTTTAAAACAAAATAATAGAAAATGAACACTAGTATGTTGTTTGTTATCTTCAAAGTAGTAGTTCAGATTACAAGGTTTAAGCATGCAAATAAATGATCAAACCATCAAACAACAAAAGGACAAAGTCTTCTTTTTGATGAGAGATTAGTAGTATAGTTTTCTACCATATATATGTATATATATTATACATTCCACTTCATTTTCAGAATATCTTTTACATTTTTGGATCCTACTTGCTTAATTTCTAAATTTGGTTGAATGTTCCAGCTATCTCTCTATATTTATAAATTTTAATTCTATTGTGATATAAAAAGAGAGATTTTATATGGTTCATATATTTTAAATTTGTGAAGGTGAGATTTGTGATTCAAAATATGACCTGTTTGATGAACTATCAAAACTTAGTAGTGTTGTTATCTGTCTTGCACACTTAACCACACATAGTTATATCTTTTAGAGCACTTTCTTTCCTTTTCATTATTACAGTATCTATTATACATTTTAGATCTTATTACTCTTCCAGTTTTTTTATTATTATTTATTTTTAAACTAGGGAGACAATATAATATTTATAAATGTGAGTCTGATTTATTTCACTTATGAGGACAGTCTCAAGTAGAATATTTTGTTCTGTCATTGTTTGATTATTCATTTTTTATTCTTTGATTTTGTACAACTACTAAGATAACAATATGTAATATATCAACTAATGATGATTTCTTAAGGCTATTTTTGGAAATTGTGTATCATTTCTATCCTTTTTTGGTTTTGCTTTTTTTTTTTTTTTTTTTTTATTTAAGAGGAAAAAGAGAAAAACACAAAACAGAACAAAGCAGTGTAAGGTTACACATAATACATAACTACAAAAAAAAAAAAACATAACAGTAAGAAATCACCTGTTAATAGATTACATAATATCATCTTGGAAATAGTTGCTCAAATCACAGTATCAAAGAATACAAAGTAGACATTCAAACAGAGAGACTGCAAACAGCTGTGTTCAATGATCCAAAAACATTAATATAGTCAGCTATTTAACATCCCTAAACACACTTGTTGTTATATCCGTTAGAGCTCTTTTTTTTTTCCCCTCCCTCTCTTTTTTATAACAAAATTTATACATTTTGGATTTTATTACTCCTCAGTTCTCATTACTCTCTTGGGGGGGAGAGAATAAAGTCAAATATGGCAAAACAAAGCTGTAAGTCCAAACCAAGGATAGACATAGCACATGATGTAGAACAGAGTACAAGGTCATCAACAATGGTTATCAATATGTTTATTTTAATTAAGGGAAAAACTTAAAAAATTAGGATATATAGTAGTAACTCTTTTTGATCTCCTATTAACTTGTTTTGAAGTCCTGTAATACTCCCAAGATCTTGTTTTGACTGATTAGACTCTGTTCCATTCTGTGCGATAGTAGCAAGTTTGAAGGTATAGGCAACTAATTTGAAGGCAATAAGATTCACAAAGATGCCCATTCTGGTTTGACTATTGTCTCCTTTGGAAGTCCTGTAATGTTCACAATGCCTAAGTTTTATTGGTCTTGTTCTACACTGTTTTGTCCGGCTTTATAATATCTAATGAGGTTTTGCTTTTTTTAAAATACAAATGGGCTGGGGATTTAGCTCAGTGGCATAAGCACCTGCTTGGCAAGTGTGAGGTTGTCAGTTCAATCCCCAGTATCAAAAAAAAAATTAATTAATTAATTAAATTAACTTAAAAATATGACCTGTGTCTATGAATTTTCTATGTGCACTTGAAAATATACTCTAGTCTGTTATTTATAGTACTTACAGGTATCTGAAGTAATCTATGATTTAAAATATGAAAGTAATATATGATTTAATATGAAGTAATATATGATTTAAAGCACATGAGTGAATGTTACCTAGATGGTACATAAATGCTATTTCATGTATTTATTTACTTGCTTACTTTTATTTACTTATATTTATAGTACTGAAAATTGAACCTAAGGTCACAAACATGCTAGGTAAATTATGCATCATAGAGTTATATCCCCACTTATGCTGTTTTACATAAAGAAATTGAAAATCCACATTGATACATACAAATGGTTCTAGGACCTATCTTCCTTGAATAACAAGAGATGACAAGAGAATGTTTGTGGAGAAGAGTGTGGGGGGGGGAGGTGGCTTATTGTGCATCTCTCTATGAAGATTTATAATTGCATCACATTTCAAAATATTTGACAGTGCATTAAAAAGTACATTTTTATTCTATCTGACTCTTCTTGTACTGTTATTGGAAGGGCTGGTCTCTTAATCTTGGGATATATGTTACCAGTCTGTCACTTTTTATACATTTATTTTTTTTCCTCTGAGCTCTACTCTTAAATTTATATTAAATTTATATACCTTCAAACTTGTTGATTCTTTTTCTTCAAAAGTAATATGAAAACACAAGAATATGTATCCCATATTATTTATAAAATGTTTATAAAAACCTTAACGTGTTATGTATTGTTGTGTGAAAAAAGTAATCTAAACATAATCCCATAAACAACTATTTTATTAGTATCATAAATACTTTGGGATAGCAATTGAGAAAGGGTGTTTGTAGGTTGGATTTTCTTTATTTTTCTCATTTCACTTCACAGTATCTGAGGCATCAATTGGTGAGATCTAAAGGGCTATAGATGATATGAATGACTGGGGACTATAATTAATTCAAGAATTATTCACACTTTTGCTTGATGCGAGGCTGAGTCTACAACAGGGTGATTAGTATTCTGAGAATGCCCAATATTGAGAATACTTCCACATGTAAAATGCAGTACTAAACCTGTGACAATCCTGGTCATACATCCTACATCCTACTCTATAGCTGAGCTCAGTGGCAACAATTGATTGGACAGATCTATTTCTGTCCACTGGGCTTTGGCTCTTCAAAACATGGTGTTGAATTATGAGGAAGATTTTAAGGGAAAACATTCAGAGACAAATACTAAAAGAACGGGAAAGGGGAGAAATTATAAGGCTTTTTACAAAGTCTGACATCTTGGTTACAAATGAGTCATGAAGTTGAGCCAACATTTAACAGGCAGAAGCTATCATCTAGATTTAAATCCTTTTGTAAAAGAACAAGTAGGATGAGTCATAATTTTGCAATAATCTTTGCAACAAATAATCTGCTACAAATTAACTATATTAACTCGTACATATGTAGATGACACAATAATCAGGAAAACTAAATAAATTATATTCTTAAATTGCAAGCAAACAGCTATTATTGTAGGAATTGGAACAAGATGTTACATAACCAGTAGCACATATGGAATTCCAGCATTTTAAAAATACTAGCCATTGTTGCATAGGCATTACAATTCAGGCTATTTGCTAAAATGTGCATATGAAATGTACTTCTCTGGCTGTGCATTACTTTATAAAATAAAAGTATATAATTCAGAATGGACCACTCTGTTCTGGACATTATTTGTGGAGCTGTTTCGTGAAGTCTTGTCCTTTCAGAGGACAAAATAGGAATTTATTGATCTGAGAAGCTTCTACAAATTCACTTTCTAAATCTTTTGAGTGTATGAGTCAGAGCCTCTTGAACAAAACAATCATTTGAAATAAAAAACAGCAAAACCTAAGTCTTCGAATGATGGTTGCTACTAAGCAAAATGAAAAGCATGCAAACAGTAATGCCAGAAATACATTTTGTTGACAGTTTCAAAGCTTTATGAGCAATGTGAGCTCCAAGATGGGAAAACAGAAGAAGCAAATCAATTAGTAAAATTTAGCTCAAATGAAATACTGTACATCATTAAGAAATATTTTTTTCAAAAAAAAATCATTTAAAAAAATTTTATAGGGAATAAAAACAGTGATGTAGCTACTAGATAAAAGTATCTGAGCCCTAAACCAAGGAAACAGTTTATATTCCAGTCCTTGTGCTATTGGGATAAATGCCTATAAACAGAGAGGCATAAAAACTGCAGAAATTTATTTTTACAGATCTAGAGATAAGAAATTCTCAGTACCAAATAAAGAGAGAAACGAAAAATGAAGGAAGGAAAGACAGAGAGAGAGAAAGAAGAAAAGAAAGAAATTGAACATCCAATTGTTAGTGTGACCATATTCTCATTTGGTTTCCGGTACTTACTGGCATGCTTGATTCTCCATGGCTTGCCTTTCTTCTGTTTAATCTTTGCCGTTATCATACTGTGGGTCCTTTGGCCTGTGTATATGTCTTTACACAGGATTATATTCTGTGTTCCTGTCTGTTTGTTTTTTCTACTATTTTCTTTTAAGGATAGTCATACTGGCTTAAGGTCTTATCCCATACCAGTATGATCTCAACTTAACTATTTTATTTTCAAAGACTATTTCTAAATAAAGTCATACACACAGATATCAGAGATTAAGAATTCAACATATAATTGAAATGACACAGTCATTGATATGGTACCATTAATTTAAAAATATTATTAATATTATGATTATGATAATGTTATTATACTTTTTTTTTTTTTTTTTTTTTTGCACCAGGGATCTAACTCACCACTTTGTGCTTCTAGGTAGATGCAGGTAGATGCTTTACTACTAAGCTCTATCCCTGGCCTGGGATTAATATTAGAACACTGAGTTTAATTTTGGAAATAAATTTTCATTCTTAGAAATTTCTTTTCATTGCTAAATTTCTTCTGTATTTGAACAAAAAACTGTTATTTTAATTGTAGCAAAAATTGTTTACCAACAATAGAAAGGTGAGGATGCAGAACAAATCATTACATACCACATAATATTTGAGGAAATTGTATTCAAACAGAACATCTAAAATCCCATGAAATAATATTTCAAACACCTTTATAAAGTTACTAAAAGGAGAAACTTGCTTTGGGTCACACAAAATTTATTACTCATTCTTCACAGTTAAAAAGTAAGATGCAAAATGTTATCAATAATAGAACAGTAGTCCAGGTGTAGAGGTTACACGACAGAAACTGTGTCTTGATTCACTGCCATCATGCCTGCTTCCCATAGGATGCAATTTTTGCTGCCTGTTTTGTGTTTCTTCTCTCCTACATTCTTCCCTTGTTCTCAGCAGTTATGTGGTTGCTTTTATAAAGTTTGTCTTTGTATCTACGTATTCCTACCTTTTCCTTTTCATCTTCTTGCATGTTATAGCTGACACAATTAGTCTCCCATCACACCATCTTTACCTTGTAAATGACTGAACCATAAAAGAGAAAAAGATGCCCTTCACTCTCCACCATAGGTATTTATTTACTCCCTTAATGTTTGATTCTGGAAACACGACTACCTTTATGTTCATATTTTCTATTCTTATTTTCCAAAATCAATGATTCATCCCTGTGCATGTGTATTCCTGGCTATTGAATCAATTAAAATGCTTTTTTATCACAATCAAATTCCTTCTTAATCAGTAAATCTAAGCTTAATAATAAATTTGATGATCTAACCCATCAAGTTAATTCGCTTAGAGATAATTTCATGAATAACAATAAAAGTAATTTCATGGAATATTAATAAAATAGTGGAGTTATTCAGTTAAAAATATAGAACTTGTTAAACAAATTCCCATCTTTGAAAGGATATATCTGTTTATTTTGTTGCTCATCTTTTAAACTTCGTTGTTTAGATAGAAAAAAAAAAAAAAAAACCAACAAAAAAAAAAACACCGTCATACAATTTATGATACTGATTGTCCTGTGTAACTGACACAATTTCTTACAAGAAACGTCTTAGATTAAATTACACTTTTTTGAAAGTGTATGTTTTGGCTTCAGATGAGATCAGAACAAAAGAATATTTATAAAAACATATTTTATAGCAATTTTAAAGGAATCATTTTGTTTCTTCCACTCCATTTGAGTCCATTTGACTTATTGAAATAAGTCATATCTCCCAAAGTTGGGCATTTTCTCATTATGTTAGTACTACATATTTAAAGAAATTTCAAACATTTCATAAATAAAATTAATTTTTACACATTGGTCTGTATTCAGAGTAAAGTGATTCATTTAGTTATGAATAAGGCAAAATTATTTAACACATCTGAAAAATATACTGTGAGACTTCTCTCATCACTAAATTTTTTTCCCCAACATACAAGAAAACAAGTTGCCAGCTTAGAAGGAGGTCTGTGGTTGTGATATAGGGGAATGAAAAACCCAGCCTACTATGTCAGTGAGTTCATGTTCTCTAAAATTGAAGAATGAATTTTAGAAACAAAAGAGGTGAAGAGTAGAATATATTTATTGGGAGAAAGAAAGTTGCCAGGAATTTGGTCTTTTCTAGGGACTTTTATAGACTAAAACTATGGGTTCATGGTGGGACATAACTATACTCAGCCAATGAGATCAACAGTTTAGGTAAAACTGATTACATTAGGAACAAATAGGAAAGTGAGTCACATAGAAAGTGGGCAATCTTAAGGAGCTGTGACTCTTTCCTAAGTGGATGGAACTACTTAGGGTATCAATCCCAGGATACTAGTGCATTTGTATGGTCTTTTGCCTTGAGGCTTGACCCACAGCTTTTGAACTAGATCAGCTGCCTGCAAGAGTTCCACATTGTTGTGTGACAAGTTTGCAGTTTTTTGGATAGTTTAGTCTATGACCTAAAGTTTTGACTAAAGAAATTTATTTTTCTAATAATGTTATAAAAAAAACCTCACTAACAAAATCTTAGGATAATTTCGAGCTGCAGTATATTTCCTTTATTTCATAAATGTTTACCTTTTAGTTTTCAGTCTTACTCCTTGTACACACACACCTACACAAACTTGTAATGATCTATTGCATTTCATTTATTGTGATATTCTATATCCAGAAACAATTCCTTTCTGGAGACTGATCTCTGGTTATTTGAGCCAACACTAAGTGAGAACTGCGGGTGCCTGGCCAGGGCAACTCTCTGGTGGACACCTAAAAGTGCCTCAGTAAACATTTGCTCATGCCTGCTGAAAATCTCCACTTTCTATCCTCTTTATTTCTAAACTTTTCTGTGCGTTTTCAAATTACTTAGGCTACTTCCCCCACCTTCAGAGGTCAGACTGAGGTAATTTACAGCAGTTGTTCACACTACCTGCTGTGTAGCAAGAAAGGATTTACATTTGTGCCTTACATATGTTAATTAAGAATAAATGGGCTTTTCTGTGCGCCTAGAAGTTGATATGCCTTTTTAATGTAAAATGTGATTGCTGGATGACTTAGGAATTTAACCTGTGAGCTCCAAAGATATAGAAATTTAAATGAAGTATAGCCTTATCTGGTTACTAGGAAAGGTTACCTATGTAATTAAGTGGGAGACAAATGCCTGGAGACTCCTTTGCCCAGTGCATGGGGCAAGGCTCCTCCAGTCAACTGTTCTACCTATTTTTAGAGAAACACATTCTACTTTCAACTCACCTCTTAACATATGCTCTCTTCCAATAAGCAAAGTACCTTATTATAAAGTTATGCTTCCTTCTTGAAGCATTCTTTATGGAAACAAAGTTTATGAGCTATTTGAGAGGACAGGACTGTGCATCAGGCCGATGGTGATTAGGCTGTCAAAACTATCTTCCGTGCTCTCCAGATGACTTCCACTGACTCTGGAGCAGTATCAACCCAAGGATGCCGAGGGCCTATTTAGAAAATAGGAATAAAAAGGGATGCCTTGTTTATCTCCTTTTTTTGCACAATTAGATAGCTCAATTCATAGCTCAGTAGAAGTTCTTGCGTTCAATTCTCAGACACAAAAAGTTTCATACTTAGCTTTGCTTTTGTATTACAGTCATGGGCAACACAATGCCAAAGCCCTTTCCTCCTTTGGAATGCATTCTTAAGCACTGGAAGATGTTTGGTCCTTCTATATTGAAAAAGAGACAATTGGTATTTCTCTGCAGGGGTCCATGGCCTACCTATACCCTAGAGCCAAAGTGGAATATAGAAGGAAGTATTAATTATGATGTTCTGTTACAACTAAATTCATATTGTAAGAAAGGATAAAAATGGTTAGAACTGCAGTACGTTAAAATTTTCTTTGCATTAAAAGATAATTCTTATCTATGCTCCAGATATAATCCTTATGAGCCCACTCCCATTCATAGGTCTCTTTCTATCAGTGACTGAGAGCAAATTAACTAAAACTAGGAAAATTTTCGGATGACCCTTTTATCAACATATAAGAGAGACCCAAAAGACAGATTCTGAAATTTTATGCTGGAACATGATTCACAAGCCACATTCCAAAAGCTTAAGCAAGCACTTCTGAATGCCCCCACACTGAGCCTACCCACAGGATACAATTTCAATTTATATGTAGATGAGAGGGTAGGCATGGCTTTGAGACTGCTTAAGCAAAATCTAGGATCTGCTAACAACCTATAGGGTATCTAAGTGACTTTAGGCAGAGGGAAGGGATGGCCTGCTGACCTTAGAGCTTTGGCTCTCTTATTGCCAAAGGCGATCAAGCTGACTTTAGGCATAGATCTCATTGTATTTTATCTCACCAAGTGGCAAGACTCCTTCTAAAGGGAAGTCTATGGCTCTCTGACAACTGACTTCTTAAATTTGAGGCTCTACTTCTAGAAGGAGCAGCCATTCAAATAATGGCATGTTCTTTGTTAAATCCCGCCACCTTCCTGCCAGAACAGAAAAAAAAATCAAGATTGATAAACATGACTGTGAATAGGTAATTCTTCTTATATATGCAGCCAAAAAAGACTTATTAGACACCCTGCATACTGACCCAAATTTAATCCTCTTCTGTGATGGCAGCTGCTTCATGGAAAATGGAAAAAGAAAGACAAAATATTCAAGCACCTCATTTAAACCTGAAACTAGTGTTCAACCGACAGAGCTTATAGCTCTGACCAGAGCCTCACAGCTCAGCAAAGGTCAATATTTATACTGATTCTAAATATGCTTTCCTAGTATTACATGCTCATACAGCCATATGGAGAAAAAATTACCTAACAGCCAATACAGGTCCTATAAAACACAAGGAGATAGATGACCTTTATATTACAGGCTGTCCTTCAAAATCGGATGCAATTAGATTCTCTAACAGCAGCACAGGAGGTCACTTGTGCGATTGTAAAAACTGAATGCTGTGTATACATTCTTGATTCTTCTGCTAATATGTCAGTAGCTATTCAAGATATTTGATTACAAATATTAGATATACAAGATATACAATGAAAGAGTTTTGGCCCAGACAGGATACTGTAGCGGTAAAGCCTTAGAGGCGAAAACCAAGGAGCCCCATCTCCCCCACCCCTAGGAATTTCCCTACCCCTAGGAATCTTCCCCACCCCTAGGAATTTACCTCTGGCACCAAACAAATACCAATTGGCTACCTGTGCATCCCTAATGCCCCTGAGGCTCCACCCCAAACCTAAGCTACATGTATGCCTCCACTCCACGTGGCCCACGTGTCCTACGGAGAGATAGCTGACCCTGGGGAGACAATGTCAGACGCCAGGGGCCCAGAGGGGTGGGGGGGGTCTCTCCCCACATTCTTAAAATAAAGGTCATTTATATTTCATACTTCTTATCTTTTCAGCCACCGCCACAATTCTATCATACAAGATATACAAAATATTAAATAACAAATCAATGATGTCATATTCTAAAATTTTCTGGACTTTATTCTTTTAGGAATTAATTCTAGTTTCTCTTGGTAGAAATCCTTGTTAACTATACTCATGATTGTCTTAGTGATTTTACTCTTTGGCCCACATGTACTTAACTGTACTTTGCTTTGTCTCCTCCAGACTTAAACCTGTGAGCATACCAAAGATAAAAATGCCTGGAGTCTATCATGGGCCTCTTCTGTCTCTCTCAGAAGCTTACTCTCACTCAATAAATATATTCTACTCTTACCTCCATTGTTCCTAAAATTCATTTTTCAGTTTTAGAGAACACAAACTTTTATACATAGTAGGTTGGGAATTTCATTCCCCTATATCACAGGGATTCAAACTACTCTTGGCCAACGACTAAAATAGATCAAATTCTTCAAGAGGCAAATCTGCCATATTCTTACCTCTCACTAAAACTTTTGTAATACACATAATCATCTATATAATTAATTACTGTCACATTTTATTGCTCTTACATTTTGTGAGTCAAATAATTAAACCAGAAAAAAAAAAGTTTTTCCCTTTTTTTTCTCAATATAATTCAAAGAATAACACTATCTTTACCATATGTACAGGAAATGGCTATACATGCTAAACCTTTACAGCCAGCAAAGCTATGAGTGTAGAAAAGACATGGGCTGGGAATTTAGCTCAGCGGCATAAGCACCTGCCTTGCAAGCAGGTGGTCGTGAGTTTGATCCCTGGTACCAATAAAAAAAAAAAAAAAAAAAAAAAAAAAAAAACATACTGCATTTTTCAGGGTTCTGTGTGTCTGAGCCCTTGTGTTAAATTGTTCTGACTCTAATTTAACCACATGATTTGTTCTGACTACTGGAACAAGAGCCAGAGAATTAAATCTTATCTTGATATACAACTTAGGGCAGAGGCCCCCTGTCAGATATGCAGACCCTAACTGACATCTGCTGAGATTTGGAGGTTTCATTTTACTGCAGTACAGTGTGACAATTACAATCCTCAGAAGGGAGGTTACCTTATTTTGACTACACTAATGGCTTTCCACTCTGTATGCTATGAACACAGCTATCAAACATAAAATATCTGAAAAACTTTCTAATTCAGAAAAAGTATAAAATTTCCTCAAGCTCTATCTAGTAATAATCTTTGAAACCTATTTTAAAGGGGGAATAAATGGGCATAATTAATGCCTGAACTCGGGTTCACATTAGTAATAAAGGAACAGAAGTTGAAATGTCCACTTTTTTCAGTGCCATGCTACCCTTAGTAAGTCACTTGTTCAGCATCTATTTTGTTCCCATTTTCTAACTGAAAATGGTATTTAAAATACATTCAGGCCTAGAGGTATGTATTATATCTTCCCTTTTTTTTCTAGCTGCTATAGTAGGCCTCTGCAAAAAGCAGACTAAAACTGTATTGTTGCTTAGCAGCTCACAAATTAGATTAGCTGTGAAGAAAAGGAAATGAGAGGAGTTATAATTCAGCAACCTGAGTATTCTGTAAAAGAAATGTAAATCCTTTCTGTGGAAACCCATGGAGCAAAAAGCCTACTTAGCTAAAGAATAGGTAGCTATTTAATACTTAGGGTAGCATTTCTGTGGGACTCAAACTGTGGCATAGAATGTGTAAACATAACCTTAGTTACTGAAAATGTTCCACATCCTGAGGACACTTATAGAAGTGGGAGTTTTTAGAATTTGAAAGAACTACCAGAAAGCCATGCTTGTCTGTTCAAGAAAGCCTGGGGATAATGTTTTCTTTCCTAGATCCAGGAGAAAGTAGGTAAAGGAACATTATTAAAATAAAGCTGCTTATTAGTGAGCTTTTCATGAGAGAAGGATTGAAAACATTTTTGATAGTTTGTGATGTTTTAAAAGATGGCCTACAGTCCAAAGCCAATTCAGTTCTGGAAAG
Source organism: Cavia porcellus (assembly GCF_034190915.1). Lineage (NCBI taxonomy): Eukaryota > Metazoa > Chordata > Mammalia > Rodentia > Caviidae > Cavia > Cavia porcellus. Next base: position 35,712,062 of record NW_026947501.1, read on the forward strand.
TATCAGTGAAAGAGTTGGGCCAAGTAGGAAGACATGGCAAATGGCTGGAGGCAGAGCTCAAAGATATTTTTGCCAGAGAGTTATATATGCTTTGTGATAAATGCAATGAAAAGAGAACTGAACCATTGAAGAGAAGGTGGAGGTGTTTCTCTAACTTAGCTAAGAGGCGGACTGTGTTACCTTGATAGGTTTGGTTAATGACAGAGTAGGTGGCTGAAACTATAAAATTTAATGTTCTTTCAAATCTGATGAGAAGTCCAAGATCAAGTTGCTGACAGGGTTGTTTGGAGTTTCTCTCCTTGTGTTGCAAATGGTTATTTTGTGGGTGTCTTTTCATACAATCTTCCTCTTGTGAACACAAATCTCTGGTGCCTTTTTGTGTATTTTAGTTGTCTTTTTTTATTAGACTCAGTCAAAATGTGTTAGGAAATAGTGGCTTCTGTTTTTCATACAAGAAGAGTTTTATTAATTACAGCAAGGTGATATGTCTTCAGTTATCTTAGGCATCCTATTTCTATATATAAGAGGAAACAAGAGAAATCTAATAAATGTCCCACTTTTAAATAAAGAAGCAGTGATATGGCTCATTTTGTGGGTATGGAGGGCAGAGAATAATTTTGTTGCCTTCAGTAGAAGATGGACATACTTCCTATACATGGGAAAAATCATTTCCTGCAAACAGTAGAAAAAAATAAATGAAATTGAGATTGATGCTAGTATTTTTAGATATTTTACAGTTTTACTGGAGGCCTTGAGATGGCAAGGTAATTACTTCAGTGACCCTACTGTCTTGTAGCTCAAAAATGAGTCCCCCAAAATGGTGTCCAAAAATGGAACAAGACATGATTTTGAAGAAAAAGCAGTGCTGTTTATTTTGACCCGGTACCAGGGACACAGTGCAGTTGGAGTTCACAAAGCTGTGCAACTCCCTTAAAACTTTCACAGACTTTTTAGAAAGAGCAATTACAAAGTGAGTGGTTTATGAGTGTGGATCAGGAAATGAGGAAATCCTTGATCTGCTAAGGAATGAGGAAGCCCTTTGTTTCCCTTTGCAGAGGGGAGCAATAGTTAAATTATCAATCAGGTCACCCAGAAGATGGCGTGTACAGAACAGTAATAGGGCACTACAGGTTGCAAAAAATAGTTGTGTTTGCAAAGGGTATTAACAGGTAATTTGGTCATATAACTTGGGCACTGGCAAACATAAGACAAACATAACAAAGCTCTTTTTGTTAGTGTATAACAATTGTTGAAGAGAACTCAGTTTATTGGGAATCAAATACAGAACATGGATGGAAAAGAAAATAAAGTGATACAAAGTGATTAAGATGTACTTGGTCTGGTTTTAGAGAAGAAAATTCCTAAGATTAGCTACCACGTGACTCATGAAGGAATAGAGTTACTCAAGCTCAAAGGAGTAGAAAGTAACATAATCTTCAGAAGCAACAACACAAGTATAATCTTGCTGTGATACATTATGACACATTTGAAAGTAAGTGATAGGATTATTTCCAAAAGGTATTATTTCCAAAAGATATGAAGTATAAAACAAAAGAGGCCTTTATTCTGAGAACACGGAGAGAGATAACCAGCACTCCCCAGCCACTGGAGTCTGGCAATCTCTCCAGCGGACATGTGGCTTGGGGGGTATATAAGTAGCCTAAGCTTAGGGTAGTGCCCTAGGGCCATTAGGGATGCACAGGTATTTCATTGGCACACGTTTGGCGGCAGGGGTAGATTCCTAAGCGTGGGGGGAGATAGAGTTACAGGTAAATCTCTGGGGGCCGGGGAGACAGGAGCTCTCTGGTTCTGGCTGAGGCTTTTTCTGGCTACAGTGTCCAGTCTGGGCCAAAACCCTTTCAGTAAGCACATCAGCATTGTTGGAGAATTAGGTATTTGGTAGATAATACTTTCCTCTACCACTCACTCTCATCAAAAACATTGAGGCAAGAAGGAAGGGGGCAGGAACACTGAATATACTGGAGAACTGTACTGAGAAATTTCTTTGACCTTTGAATCTTTTATAAGTTATCATTTCGTTATTCTTGTGCCACCACAATAAGTAATATAAAAACTTAACAACAATAAAGATGTATTATCATACTTAGAAGCATAAAATTGTGAAAATGGGATTATATTCTCTCATACTCAGAACATATAAATTTAATACATCCTTGCTGTTGCTTGAAAAAATATTTGCTCTATTCACTTGAATAAAACCCTCAAATCACACTGCACTTGAGGAAATAAGGCAATTAAAACATACAAAAGAGCACCAGCAAAAGAGCCTTGACTATATTTCAGTTTTACCTGATAGCAAAATAGGTGTTTGTTCTTTCTAGGTTAAATAAAACATCAATTGCCCCAGTGAAATATGTTTAAAATTATAATTTTTATGGACATGAACTAACAATTGCAGTCACCAGCGTAAACACATTTCAATTTCACACAGGTATCAGAAAATGTCCTAAGAGTCTGATAACCAAGGCCACTGTGGGGAGAAACCAGTAAAGAGGTTTGTGATGGATGAATAGAAGCTTCAAAATTTGTTTATGTCAAATGAGAGGAGCCTGAACACAGGCAGGAGAAATGAGAGAATAAATGACTGTATGCGTGGAAAGGCATTCTTTCTGTAACACACCATACCTGACATTCTAGAGATGAGACCCTTGAAGAAGTATGCTCTGTGTGAATAGCTGTGGCTGGAAAAAATGTATACATATAAATTTATATATGTAAATATAGAAATATATATATGAATTATATTTATGTATATATATAAATAAATTGATTTTGACAAATATATCAAAACCAAGCAAACTTACCAATAGCAGTAAAGAATAAAGAATCAAATCTGCCTTTAAAAGGATTATAATATATTGAGGAGACCAAGAAACTAAAATACAATTGGTTAAGTAAGACAAGTTAACTTCTCATTCTCTTAAAGCCTCCGATGGTGTGTTATAGTGGACAATTGACACCTGGGAGTGAGGAAAGTCATGTTTTAAAGTCATAAATTAGTCTTGGTACGGATTTGGCCCAAATGCTTAAGATTTCAGACATGTTTTTGTGGACTTTGCTACCAAAGAAGTTAAAGAACTGTAAGGAGAAAATATTTAAATGGCTCCTTTTCAAAAAGTGTTTTGTACAGTTTAAATAGCTTTGTCATACTTGTGTCTTTCCAAGAACTTTGAGGATGAATGGGAACAGGTAAGACAAACAGTCCACTCAACTAGTTTTAACAAAGAGAAATCCCAGAAGTCCAGGAAGTGAGTGGTTAAATTTGTCACTGTGATGGTTTATGTCTGTGTCCCCCAGGCCTCATGAGTTTGCATTGTGTATTTGTGATTGGTTCATTGTCTAGTGCTTGGATTGATTATGTCAGTGCTACACCCACATAGGGGTGGAGCCAGGATGTGATGTAATGGCAGGAAGAAGGTGTGTCTTGCTCTTTGCTGGTTCCAGCTTGCTGTTTGCAGCTGCCATGAATTGCAGCCAAGCCATCCGACTGTCTTGGAGTGGCGGGCATCTAAGTGTGGACTGAAACCTCCAAAAACTGTAAGAAATAAACCTTTCCTTTCCCAACTCTGGGCTTCAGGTATTTTGTCTCAGTGACGAAGCAAAAAATAACTAAGATAGTCACCCTAGAAATGGGAGAGATTAGCCCATTGCCTCTGACTAAAATTAAATGTGTGTCAAAACCTGCAGATGCCTTTACTAAAAGTAACATGGAGTAGAGGCAGTGTATTATGAACTGGGAAGAGACACATAAACCCTTCTTCAGGAGCCAGTGTTTATGGGACAGGGACTCCATAAACCTTGTAGGCACAGAGGACTCCACAAAATAGGAGCTTGGAGGAATGTCATCATTGCAATCATTCCTCTCAGTAAAGGACTCTGTAACAGGTGACAGGACCCAACTGAAAAGCTTAGGTATTGACAGCTGAGAAGAGGGGAGGCTGGAAATTTCACAGCTCTTGTAGAATTTCTGGCTTCAGGAACTGGAGGGTGAGTATTCAGAGTGTTGCAGGCAGCTGAGCTAGTTAGAAATATTACAGCCAGATAGGGCTAGGCCCACAATGGAGTCAGTACAAGACCTGACAACTGCCTGGGATGCTGATGCCTCCTGTTGTGGACCAGGCCTCAGGACAAAAAACCATACAAATGCACCCATATCCTGGGATTGACACCTAAGTAGTTCCCATTCCCCTAGGAAAAAGTCACTGTTCCTTCAGGATGCCTCCTTTCTATGTGACTCACTTCCCCATTCGTCCCTAATGTAATCATTTTTACCTGAACTATTGATCTTATTGGCTAACTATAGTTATGTCCTACCTTGTACCCATCTGCCTTGTTGAGTTCCCATTCTTCCCCATCTTGAACCCATAGTTTTACTCTATAGAATTCCCTGGAAAAGACAGAGTCCTTGGCAACTTGCTCTGGACCTCTTCTGTCTCTTCAGACAGAAGCTTACTTTCTCGCAATAAATATATTCTACTCTTCACCTCCATTGTTCCTAAAATTCATTCCTCAATTTTAGAGAACATGAACTCGCTGACCTAGTAGGTTGGGCATTTCATTCCCCTATACCAAAATGAGTTCTAAAAGTAACCAACCACACTACCCGATCCCCAAAGCCCTTAATGTCATTCAGGCTGGAGGAGTCAGCCACTGCCATTGGCCCATGCAAGTGTTTTTCAGCAGCATAAGAAACAAGATCAGGAGCTCACACTGACAAGCAGGCAGAAAGAAAACAGGCATAAAACACCCCCTTTCCTGCAGTGTGCCCACAAGAATGGTATCAGCAAACTACAGCAGTAGGAAGAGGAGAAGCCTGTAAAGGGAGCAATTAAATTGAGAAAGGATGAGGCTGAGTGGTTGTTGGAATCACATATTTTAGAGTTTTAGCAGCAAATGGTGGTAGAGATGGGTAGATTACAGTAGCTGAAGTCATTCTGATTGGATTCAACTAAAATTGTCCTTGATTAGATTTATTCCAACAAGATATGAGTAAGGACAAAATCATTCAATTTGCAGAATAGGGAAGGAAAAATTTTGCAGTAGGGTACATGCAGTAGGGTTCAACATCACAGGAGCGTTACTTTCCTAGGCAAGTTCATTCGATTTTTTTTCCCCACTAAAAATTGAGTTTCAGTTGAATAAAGAATTTTTGTGACTTTGTAGAGAAAGAATTCTTGCCTGGCCTGTAAGCAAAGTTGATTACATCATGTGAGTATCTCTCACCACGGGAGTCTCTACAAAGCCTTTCTTGTAGCATAATAATAAGACAAGAACCTTTAACAGTTACTCAAAAGCAACTCCCAGGGTGCAGCTATCTGTCTTTCTGGAGTGACAAAAGGAATGTGGAGTTGGCATGTTGTATAGCCAGAGGCAAAGGGAATCAAAGCCAGGAAGGTGTTTCTTATTACAAGAAAATACACTTGTTTGAATAAGCCACGTTCAGAGATAGCAATATTAACAACCTCATAGAAAAAGGCATCTGAATTAGCTACAGTAATGATATATATATATATATATATATATATATATATATATAAGTAATTATATATATATACATATAAAGTTGGCTAAGGAAGACAAGATATAAAATGCTTGCAAATACAATGTAAAAACTAAGGGATATAATATAAAATAGTATGGAGAAATACAGTTGGGAAGGAATCTAGAAAGATTAGATATTAAGGTATAAATTATGACTGAAAATTAAATAATACAAAGCTGTCAAAATCCTATTTAACCTGTTAAACTAGAAATGAAAAATGTGGATGCCTTGATTGAAAATAGCCCTAGTATGAAAAACAGGATGATATTTTCTTGTTTTATGCTGTCATATTTCACTTTTTGATTCTAAGGCATGGGGATATATTTCTTAATAACTAATAAGGCAAAACTGATTCACTTTATTTATTCTGAGGATGACTCACTATAGAAAAATAAAAATGTGTAATTTCCTACATCTGAGATTCAGCATGTAGACTTCACTGGGTTTCCAATGTGTAAAGGCTAAGAAATATTTTGGCTTCAGAATTTCAGCCTCTGCCCCCTGCTCAGTGGAATGGTTGAAAAACATGTCCATTTTCAGGTTATCAGACACATGAAATTAAAATACTAAATGGGTAAGTACATTTTAAATTTAAAGCATGAGTACTGACCATTCTATTTTCACTTTGCCATTGTTTAATTTCTTGCTCTGTGACACCAGGATTTGATTATTTGAACTGTAAACCACATTGGTTACTGTACAATAAAAGAAACTTGCTCACCTTTCTCCTGAGTATCTCTTACATATTTCTCGTATTCCCAGGATATTACCCTCAAATTTTGTTGCTCCTAATTCTCTCATATCTCCATACTTGAAGAAAGGAATGTTAAAACATTCAACTTCACTACTGCGGGAAGTTTCAGATGAAATAATTTCTAAAGACTGAAACACAAAGTTCTTCCAGAAAGAAACAAACCAGGAAGAAAAGCAGAAGTTTGCTGAAGTGGAAAAGAGTGGCTATTTATAACAGACAAATGCCAGTGTCTATATATAAATAAGGTTCTTTGTTATGAGTTTAAAATACCTAATTAAATAAAAGTGAGTAATTAAATCACTCATTTTTATTGAAGGAGCAGGACCTACATACACACAGTTAGAAAGTCTGATGAAGTATATAATTTTATTATTTTTCTGATTCTTATATTGGCAAAATAGTACCTACCATTCATTAATTTCTGCTTTTCTTAAACCGTCAAAAACAATTCTATAGTACAGAAATTAAAGGATAAGAAACATGGCAATTTAAATGAATCTGTAATTTAAAAAACACATTACACATTATATATATTCAGAATCAAAGTGCCAGTTTCCAGCAACTTCAGACAACAGAATTTTTACTGTGTTTACATGTAGAGTCACACTTCATAGAAATCAGTTTAAACCAAATGATTTTATATGTATGAATTAAGATAGAAATTTTAACTCTTTAAAATCTATTTTTGTTGTCATTATTGTTTCTGTATTTAACATCAGATGGACTAGTTTACAGTTTTCAATTTGTCACAGAAATATTAAATAGCTGTTTTCTATGTATAAAGCATTTCTATGATATATAAGAATCTTGTCATATTAGTATTCTGATCAATTCTAGTTAAACTGACCCACATTAATAAATTCTGCTGCGGCTCTCTGTTTTTTGGCATTCTGCCAAATAAGAAAAGTTTGGTTTCCATGATAAAAGAAAAATATGCTTAATAAGCAAAGGCTTTACAGTGGGTACCACATCCATTAATGCTGACTTATATAATGGTTTGTGGACTATTCATTCATATCTAAGATACACTATTGAAATGTAATCTTTTGAATGCATAGAATATTTTCAGTTTTAAAATAATTTTTCTGTAGTACATGGTAACTTAGTAAAATAAAATTTATTTTTGTGACATTTGGTTAGAATCAAGAGAGGCAGGAAAGCTGCAATGCAATTCTGAAGTCTAAAAAGAAATAATAGCTTAAAATCAAAATTCCATTTCTTTTGTAATTCTCAAGCATTCATATATCATTGCAATTCTGTATAACACAACTTTTATGAAGGGCTCTTCAATAGGAATGCAAGCTGAAAACCTTTGCATTTGGCATTAAATCTCCTAAAGACATAGTTAACAACGAAAAAAAGGCTTTGGTTGTTTAATAGAATATCTCTTCTTTATTTTGATAAACAGGATTTTTACAAGGCTTTAGAGAGTTTATTTTCTTCACTTATGACATCAATTGATCTTTGACTATGAATGGTATCTTAGATGCCAAACAATTGTAGATACAAAAGAAAATTATGTTCACTCTACTATTCAAATCAAAACTGCATATAAACAATAAAATTTTCCAAGTTTTATAACAGCAATAAAATTTACTTACTTGTTATAGCAACATATTATGCAGTTTAGAATAATGTTTGGGTATTATATTAGTTCCTCCACATTAAGAAAATATATCTACAGATATATATATATATATATATATATATATATATATATATATACTGTGTTTGGACAGATTCCTAGGTACTAATTCTAACTAAAAGGAGGACAAGAGGAAGCAGCAGTTTCTCTTATGTCCCCTTGATTGGAAGTGCAAACCAAAGCGTGAGAGATACAATCTTCAGTTTCTTGTGCAGTCCTATTAATTTGTTTCTTAGGAAACAGTTCGGGATACTTCTTCAGAGGAGGTAAATGTTACAGGTAGCTGAGCTAGTTAGAAATATTATAGGCAATCAGGACTAGGCCCTCAAGGAAGCCAGCACAAAGGACCAAAATATCTTGTGACTTTGGAGGACACACACACCTTTTGGTGTGTCCAGATCTCAAAACAGAAAACAAATGCAACCAAACCCTAAGTATAAAAATCAGGGATTGGGTATGGATCATTTTGAGAAGCCAGGAGTCACCATCCCACCCCCCTACAGGAAGAGTCACTAACCCATAAGAATGCTGGCTTACTCTATGTGACTCACTTCCCCATTTGTCCCTGATTTGGTCAGTCCTGCTTTGGAACCAGCTGACTATGAACTGAAATCTCTACTTGCTGTGGGCCAAAACAAATGTTTTATTTTTTAATGTGTTGCTACAGAGGGTGAGTCGCAATAATCAAACATTAACTAAGGCATATGGACTGTATACCCTGGGCTTCGGTCACTAGTAAGGACTGTGAGTACAACTCAACTATTTAATAACACATATATAACTTCCCAGGAGTTCATTTTTTTTATCAATAATAGTGATGCACAAAATTTTAACTGAAGTGTTCTATCCTTACACAACACACACTTAGTATCCCACATTTTCTGAAAGTCAAGAATTAAGTGTAGTTAGATCTTCAGCTTTATTACCTCATTCAACCACAACCTATGTGTTGGTGGTTATGTGTTTTCAAGGAAAAATTCAAGATGGAATGGATCTGCTTCCAGGTTCACTGTCAAGGCTGTTGAAAACTTCAGTTCCTGGTTGTCTGTTGTGTTGAAGGCTTGCTAGCTGTTGTCAGTGGGCACTAGAGCTGGGGGCTTATCAGAGAGACAAGTCTCTTCTTCCTGAGAATTGCCCTTTTGGCAGTTACATCATGAAAAATTATACAATTCACCAAGTCAATGGAGAAGGAATCTGAGCAAATCAGAAGTCCTAATCTTTTGTAACTTAATCACTGAAGTGACATTCTATCCCTTTTCATAACCTATTAATAGAAATATCTTTTGATCCTCTACATATATTCAATAAAACAATAAGATGTGAATCCAAGAATAGAGATTATTGAGGGCCATCTTGGAAGTCAGCCCAAAATATCTGTTGAGCAAGATTTTAATAAAATTTACTTTGTGTGATTTTGAGACATAAATGAAAAAAATACTGTCTGAAATCTTTGAGCCTTATAACCAATTAATTGGTATTCATGTTGCCATCATAAACGTACTGAGCCTCTACAAGTTTCTCCTTATATTTCACATTCCTAGTATTTCCATGTTTAGCTCATTCCTGTGTTTTAATTGTTCACCTGAGCCATGGCCTCTTTTGTGAAACACAGTGAACTTCACACAGCAAAGGAACGCTTTCATAGAAGGTCAACACAGCTCATCATAATGGATGAGACAAATAATATGAGTCCAATGTGTCGTAGTCTCCTTATGCAAAATCAGAAACAAACAAAACCACAGAATCACAGTGGTTCCTCAATCTCAGCTATTATACAGCTTTAAAAATAGGTTGGTTGAGGCAGTTTGTGTATACATATGTATTTTTATGTGCTTTATGGGAATGGAGTGGATGTCATTGAACAATCAAATATGAAGAGACTTTCTTTTCTCCTAGGCTATCCAGGAACAACTTTAGTATTTGTAGCTCTTTAGGCAGGTCAGGTTGGTTGCACAGAAAGGTAAAACAGTTTGTCTTATTGATATGTGTTGTTCATTAATATAATCTTAGGAAGTTCATTCTGTTTCAAAAACTTTCAAATATTGATTAGAACTTGCAATAACATAATAGCATAGGAACGTGGATAAAGAAATGAACTTTAGAAGTTCTGTCAGTGTTTTTATTACATAGTAGCAATTTGTGAGGTTTATACCTTAGCTGTAAAATTTATAGTTAGATCAATCATTGCCTCAGGGCCCAGTTCAGCAATGAATTTAATTCGCTAGGAATTTTATTAAGCAAACTTTTTAAGTTACAGTAATACATATGGTATACAGTTTCTAGTTGACAAGAATTAGATTTACAAAAAGGCATTTGGAAATTCAACTTTAGAAAATTAAGGATCATAGTCCTGCTACTTATTGATAAAATTAGCTTAAAACATTTGTGATTACATTACAAATTTCAAATCAAATTTTAATGAGCCGTTTTATTCAGATCATCTTTACTTACTTGTCAAAAATTATCCAAAACAGCTCACTTAATGCAGATGTCGAGAAAAAAGTTATAAAAACATATAATTTCATCCTTCTTGCTTAAAATAAAGTCACTGACTATTAAAATTGAAAGTCATTTCAAAGATTATCTTGTTAGATGCGGATCTAGAGCTCTGATCTGTATGTAATGATGTAGGATGGAGAGATCAATTGCTAAGAGATTATTTCTAAGCTTCACACCTAGTTCTGTGTGTGCATCTCAAGTATTTCAACGGTACCTTCTGTGTTTTATTCATTTGTATGTTCCTGAGGAGTAATTGTGTTGAGAATCCCATTAACAACTTATACGCATCCTTTTGAAAATAACTGTTAAAATATCAACCTGATATTTTGTTGTGTTGGTTTTGTTAGGACTAAAATTTGTGTATTTTTAAAATATTATATTAGTTACTTTTCTCCATCACCTAGACAAAACACCCAACACTCATGAATTAAGAGAAGAAAGCTTTTTTTTGACTGAAGTTTGTGGAGGTTTCCATCCATAGTCATTTGGCTTCAACACAGATAGGTAATTTAGAAGCGAAACAGTTTAACTATATAAAGTCTTAGGTACACACAGTCGACATGATTTATGAATGTTGGTGTTGGTGTTGACCACATATCTGAGTTAGTGTTTGTCAGACACTTACACTTTTACCTTTTTCTTCTTTTGTATTCTGTACTTTTGAAAGAAGTAGCACTATTCTCATATCTAAGAAGTGTTATTTGATATTCTACATGGAAAATTTTATCTTCTCTATTAATTTACGCTCTTATTTATTTAGTTTGGACACACACACCATCCAATAACATTGATTTTAATATTTGAATTGGATCAGACATTAGGAAATATTTTACTGGATCTTTTAACATACCTATGTGTGTGTGTGTGTGTGTGTGTGTGTGTGTGTGTGTCCCATGAGTATAAGTTTTGTTAATTTTCCATATTTGTTTATATTCTGGCTCTTGCCATGTTTCAGACACACTATGTAAAGTTTCCGCCTATGCCTAGAACTAGTCATTTCTGGAAGAAGCCTTGGTTCTTTTGATTAAGTAATGAATTAGAACCAAGATGTGGGTGCTTCACATGGTTATTGCCCCAGTGAATCTTTCTTACTCTCTGCTGATAGAGAAAAAATTAGTATTTCTATTAACCTATATCTGTAAATGTCTTCAAATATTGTATATGTAGACTAAGTTTAAAAAAATCCTATCACTATCTCTTCAATTCATTAATACAAAGATCATTATTGCTTTCTTTCATGTTTATCTGTAAGTTTTTGTACCCACCAATGAGAGGTGGGTACTCCTTCATCTACTGTTCAGTCTCCTTACTTTGCTTTCTGCTGTACATATGCAGTAGCATAAGAATTGTTAAAGCACATGACCACAAGAAGCAATTTTATCAACTTGAATACTAGGTCTATCTTCAGTTCATTTTATCTTTAAATAACACAGATCTCGCTCATTTTAAAAGATACTGAATGCTTTTCTATTAAATGAGTTGTATTTGTATTTGAAAATACATGTAAAATTTTCATATCACACTACACATACTTCCTCGGGTTCACCCAGCTCTAAATTATTTTTTAATTGACATATATTAAAATTCTCTGTTTATGTTGTTTGATTTTATGAGTATTGCTTAATGTGTTGTATCTTATTTCCACCATTTTAACACCATATAGAATGAATTTATTATGCAAATAAACCATTGTATGTCAGTTGTTTTCCCTAGCCTATCTCCCTGAATCATTAGAAACCATTGTTTTTCTGTTTTGTTTTGGAATTGTTTTGCTTTTTTGAGGGAGTTGTTTCAGGATTTTTTCTTTCAGTTATCAAGAAATATTTAAAGTTATTGTATGTCTTCTTATTGTTATCTCATTTCTTATGATTACTATGTAATATTTCATTGTATAGATAAACATTTATTTGCCTATTCAGCTAAAGAACCTTTTGATTACTTCCAAATATTCTTGATTATAAATAAGACTAGTGTAGAAACTTGCAATCAAAATTTGCATGAATTTAAATTGTCAGCTCAATTGTACTTGGAGTTTTTCAAAAATATGTGATTATTATCCTTAGTATAGTAAGAAGCTTCTGTATTTACAAGGGGTTGCAAAGATTTGGTTCCCACCAGCAATAATTGTGAGTTCCTATAAATCTCCACTCTCACTAAAATTTGGCATTACCATTCTAATAGATAGATATACAATAGTTTTTCATTATTTTTAAATTATTTCCTAGTAACAAAATATAATATTCATCATTATGCATGCTTTTTGGTGCTATGTGTATTGAGAGAATTTCCTCTTCCAGTCCTTTGTTCTTTGTCAGGCAGGTCATGAGATTTCTTCTTATTCATTGATAGGGTTATAACTGCATTCAGGAAGCAACTTATTTATTAGACATATATTTCCTTAAGATGTTTCCCAGTCTGTAGCTTTCCTTGAGATTCTCTCTGCAGTATCTGTCTCAGAAGAGTAAACTGTAAGGTTAATAATATCTAATATATTAAATGTTTAATTTCATACATTGTGTTTTTCGTAGTGTTTTAAAATCTTTTTGTGAAAATTACCTGTGTTTTATTCAAGAAATATCACAGTATTGTGTTAAATATTTAGATCCACTGAATTTATTTTCACGAAAGATGCAAGAGTTGTAACAAGATGTATTTTTTTCTGCATATAAATGTCTTGTTTTCCTGGGCACCTTTATTGATATGGTTTTGATTTCTTTATTAAATAGTTTTGTTCTTTTGTAAAAAACGATTCACTGTTTTATACCACAGTATCTATTTCTGGGTTCTCATTTGGTCTGCATCTGGAATTCAGTGAATGTCGTTTTGAGAATATCATATTATCTGGAGTACAGTGTCATTTTAGTAAGAATTCAAGTCGATAGTGTCGCTTCTCTATCTCTATTAGTATTAGGTTCTATTTTTATGGATTTTGCCTCTCAGTGTAAATTTTAGAATCATTCTATTCACATCAAAAAACAGATTTATGGGGTTTTTATTAGGACTAGCTTGAATCTGTATATTAATTTAAGAAGAACTAATGTCTTACTTTAAGAACTAATTTAAGAATACTGAATCTGCCATTTTATGACCATACAGTGTCTTTCCATTTAGTTAAGTCTTCACTAATTTCTTTCATCAGTTTTACACTATGTACATAGAGCTCTTGTACATATTTTGAAAGTCTCACATAAATTTTTACTGCTATTGCAAATGCTATTTTGTTTTAAACTCAAAGTTCATGCGCTGCACTTGAGCCCTCGCTGCGCATAGGGTGTGACACCTGGGGTCAAGCTGCAGCCAGAGAAGGTGTTGGCGAGCAACAGGACCACTGCCTGGCACCCCGCTACTGGAGGAAACTAACACTTTGCAGGGTTAAATGTATACAGCAGCATCTGGTGCCTAGCGAGTGCCCCGCCTCTACGCCCAAATATTGTACCTCCCCAGGTTGCCTGCCAAGTCTGCAGCTGCCATGTGGGTGGAATATAGGAGATGTACATGTTACTCGTGATGTGGGATGGTCAGGCAGGGAGATCAGGCAAAAATCCGATTTGATAAGAACTTGCTTGGGGTTGGAGCAACATGGGTTTAAATTCCGGTCAAGGCCTAGTCTGTATATAAATGAACTTCACCTCAGGTAGCCCTGACAACCATGGGCTCATAACTTTGAGATTAACTGTCCAGTTAGCTTAACTTCATAGTTACAATATGGCTGTGAAGATGAAGTGATTTTTGCGAGGTAACTTTCAGATTTTACAGTTGGGCTTATGCAAATGTTCACCTAGGTTGAGAGGCAAGGGTGCACAAGAGAAGGAAATATATGATGCGTAAATATTAACTAAATGCCCCAGATTAAAATGATACAAATAAGAGAATGGGTTCCACCTCTGGAGCACAATTATCCAGGTTAACAATTAGGTTATCTGAACTTGGTTTTTTAACTGTAGATTGAGTGAAATGGCACCTGCCTTACGTTCAAGGGATGCTATTCTTGACCATAAGTATAGGCTGCACTATGATACTATGGATCAAACCAAGAATCACTGCTAAATGTCACACAATTTAGTAAGCTGAGGCTTTAAAGAAGGTGAGTCAACCTAATGACAAAGTCCTCTCTTTGCCAAAAGAATCATGTCAACCTATTGTTACTGTTATGCTTTAATCTTTATAAAATGTGGCATGTTACTCTGTCAAAAAAAATTCAAAATTCAAGCAGTCATAAAGGAATGTATTTGGCTTTTGCATAGTAACTTTCTATGCTATGATCTTGCCACAGTCTTCTCAGTAGCTATAGAATCTGTCAATTCTTTGTGAACTGTTACATAGACAATCAAGATATCTTTGAACAAAGATAATTTTATTTTATTCTCTTTCTGTTTATATCTATATGCTGTTTTCTTAATTAAGAGCTTCAATAAAACATTAAATAAGTAGTTAGGAAGACTTCTTTGCATTACTTTTGATTGTGAGAAATTAGTTCTCACCATTAACTATGGTGAGAGATATAAGTGTTTGGTGTTCTTTATGAAGTTTAGAAAATTTCCCAAAGTTTCTCTATCATTCTAAATTATGCAGAGTTTTAAAATTTCAGTAGTGCTGCATTGTTGCTAAATATTTTGATAAATCTATTGATATGTTCATATCCCCTTCAGTTGTTCTTAGTATAATAGGTACTGATTCTTATAAATAATGTATACATCTTGTATTTACAACAAACTGTACAAAGTTGTTATATACTTGTACACAATGATACATTTGAGTGATACATTAGGATTTTTCAAATTCTTCTGGAAAGACGTTGAATTGTAGGATTCTGTTTTTCTGATTTTGTTCTTAGAATATTGCTGGTGCAGAGAGTAAAAAATGTGTTTTTCTGTTTCTGTTTTCTGCAAGGCATTACAAGTTTCTGTATTTTTGCTAGTTCAACCATCAAATTTTATGTGATAGATTGATTTAATTTTTGTTCTCCATACAAAAATACTAATGGATTTTTTCCTACTTTGTATCTTTCAAGGAACTGGATTATTTCATCTGAGTTATTTGTGGACACAAAATTCTTTTTAGTATAATTTAATGTCTTTGAAACAGCAGTGATGATTCCTAATTATTTTTAATATTGACAATGTTACAATTCTCTCATGCTTAGCAATTTTATTTATCATTTTTTAAAAAAAATCGATTTTGGTTTTGTTGATTTTCTCTATAGTATTATCTCTTCAAAATGCCATTGATTTATAAGTTCAAGATTAATATAATTGTATAAATATATTTAATGTAATTATATAAATTCTTATGTACATTTTAAGTTTACACTGCTTTTATTTTCTCTAGATTGTTAAGATAAACACTTAGATTGTTGTCTATACTTTTTTATCTCTAATACATACATTCACTTCTATTCTATTACCTCTCAAGTTGGAGTGCTTCCCACAAGTTTGATAAGTTGAATGTATGTTCATTTTCATTTCATTCAAAACATTTCATTTAATTTGGACTTTCACTTCATTGACACATATGATATTTAACAGTGTGTCCTTATTTTCTAAATATTTAGGAATTTCTGATTATCTTTCTGCTATTGAGTTTAGACTAAATTTCTGTGTAGTCTAAGCATATATTTCAATAAATTTCTTTTTTGAAAAAGTTGGCTATTTTCATTGGACTGAACATGGTGTGTCTTGCTGAATGTTCTATGTGACTTTACAAACTCCATGATTCTGGCTTATGATGGGTATTTTGTTTGAATTAAACAAATTATTAATACTCTTCAGCTGAAACTTAGTTTTTCTGTTCTTTTTATTATGTTTCAATTAAAGAAATTGGAAGTTTGAATTTCTCCAGCTGTTACAATGAGTCTTGCTGATTACCATTGGTTTTCATAGACTTTTCCATCTCGTAATATTCTGGTCCACTATTTTTATACATAATGACAGAATAATTTAATAGCTACTCATTTTGATACTGGTATCCAATCATTCCAGCAATATATTGTTTTAAAATATCCCTTTACCTATTTATCTGTAATAGTATTTCATTACTAATTATATATAATTGCAATACTGGCTTGATAATTTAAACTTTATATTGGTGATCTGTTCTCTAATGTAGCATTTTTCAGTTTTTATTTATTTTTAGATTTCATATTGTCCAGTTATGAATGCCGTTCCAAATACTAAATATAATGGCACTTTGTATGACTAACTCAGTGCATTCCACAGTTCTGAAATGAATGCCACTATCGTATTTGTCATCCAATGCAGAATTCACAGATTAAAGCAAAATTTTGCAAAACGCTTTTGTTTGCAAACCAAATTGTTCACAAACAAAAGTGTTTGGGGGTTGGGGATTTAGCTCAGCAGCATAAGCACCTGCCTTGCAAGCAGGCGGTCGTGAGTTTGATCCCTGGTACCAGTAAAAAAAAAAAAAAAAAAAAAAAAAAAAGAAAAGTGCCTGGGAACCGAGGTACCACTGGATATATAAGACGATGGTTATTGCTATGGGTGTATTAATGCTGTAAGTGTGCTATTAAAAAGACACATTTTTGCTTTCAACACTCCTTAACAAAAACCTGGATATGTGTTTTATAAGTATTAGTTTATTTACAAGGTCATTTTATATGTAGGAAAAAAATAAACTTAAATTTGTCATAGCTAAATTATTTTTGGTAAGAAAACCTCTAAATATGAAAATTACCCTTTGTCATTTCTAATCATTCCTTGTCCTTTTCTCAAACAACCCAGCCATTAAATATGGTGTCCCTCAAGCTGAATTCATCAACCACAACAAATCATCAAGTGACTTTGGAGAGTGAAGAATGAAGTGTTAGTAACAGTGTTTTCCTTTTTTCTTGCTTGATCTGCTATACATTGCCCCAAGTCTTCTTCTTCAAACAGAAATTCATCAAGATTCAAAATTATAATCCATCTGACTGTTTTTAATGAGGCTAACAGTGCATTATTACAAGTAAAATACCATCATCTATGTTTTTTAACAATATCTATGAACGTTAGAAACATTTTCTACAACCTTATATCACCTAGATACTTCATTATTTTTTATCTTGCATATGTCAACTAAATTATTATTTTTTATCTTGCATATGTCAACTAAATTATTCCTTTACTGATTTTATTACCTGTACTTCTATTTAATTTTTAACCTTGTTCTATTTTACATACTTTAAACTCTTTTCTATTTTCTGTTGTTTTGCATATCATAATCTCATTCTTACCAGATTCTTTATCAGTACTTTACTAATAATTTAAATCACAAATATAAGAATATATTTAAGTATACTTTTCTATTTCTTTTCAGTAGCTTCAAATGTAAAATATGGCTTGAAGCATAGGATAGTAATTTTACATGGATAATAAGGCAGTAATATATATTAGAGAAGTGACATTTTATCTTATACTTATTCATAGTTTTTTGGCCTGATAACAGAGACAAGTTTCCAATTAAATACACAAACTTCTCTTTTAGTTAGTCCTAAAAAAATTTAATACAAAAATTGTGCTTATTGACTTGGTTCTCTATCCCTTCACAGAATGAATAGTAGGTTTTGGTCTTGTTGTTATGCTGGTCAATCAATTTAGAATTACTTCTCCACAGAAGGCAATTAATGTTCAATTCGTGTGTTAATCTTGAACAATTATTAGTGTCTGTCAAATATCTTTATTAAGAAAATGCTATGAAAATACTTGATCCTACTGTGTTGAGTATTAATTTTTATGTAAAACATTCTCTGTATTTAATATAACTACTTAATGCTCTAGAAATTCATGGTATACAGATTTAATATTCTCATCATCATCATTTGCTTTTGATTTTTCACCTTGCATTGTCTATATTTTGGATGTCTTTTCTTGATTTCATTGGTTTAACAGTTGTTTGTAGAATGAGGGATGCTTGCCTTAAATGTCACCAAATAAGGAGCCCTTAAAATTTAAAGAAAGATAAATGAGCTTCTGAGAAGGTAAATGGATTGTTTCACAGCTTTAGAGTCTCTAAAACTAGAATCAGATTTTGCTTCAGTTTGATCAAATATCAGTGTGCAGTGAAAAACATACTCCTTAAAATCTCAAAACATTAGATTTTTCACTTGCAAGATGAAACTTTTGAAATTCATACTATTATATTTCTGTAAGAAAATTTCAAAACACTGCATGTGGATAATTAAGATGATTCCAGGTGGGAAAGAGTAATAAATGATATCTACTGTTACAGTAGTAGGGTTAACTTCAATAACTGCTTTCCCTACTATATTTTCCCTTGTATTTCTGGTCTTCAGCTGATATGTGAAATAATAGAATAGAAGTTATATTTGGAAGGCATACTGCTGAGTAATTTCTCAATGATATACATATATATATATATATGTAGAGACATTTTGTTTATATACGAATTATCTCCATGATAATGTTAATTGCAACTTTAGTTATAGATTGAGAATATTCAACTGTGAAAGTTCACTGTTGCTCTATTTTGATATAAATAGATATCTATATGAATAACTAAAGAACATATAGCATCACGTTGAAAACAGGCAATCAGGAAACACAAAATCAGAAGGTAGACATAATAATTGCATTAAGATAATAAAAGGAATTAAAAAGTAAACCAATTAGGAAGGAAGAAATAAAACTGTATTTTCTTGCAGATGATATGGTACTTTATGTAAAAAAATCAAGACTATCAAAAAACTTGAGAACTCACAACAATTATGGGAAAGTTACAAAATATAAAATTAATAAAAGTAAGTCAATGACTTTTTCATATACCAGCAACAAACAAGTGAAGTCTGAGTTAAAAAGGTAATATCATTTAAATTGGTTCTCCCCAAAATGAAATACTTTAGTATAAATCTTATATATGTATAATACGTGAGAAAAATGGAGCAATTCTCATAAAAGACAGCAAAAAAACCCAACATAGAGAGATATCCCATTTAAGGTTAGGGAAGATGCAGTATTGTCAGGGTGTCATTTCTTCATAACTTTATCTACAGATTCAATACAATCTCAATACAAATTTGAGAAAGTTACTTTATGGAGTTCTCAACTTGGGGTGATAAGGTTAAAGATATGTAAGTAACAGTATTGGAGAAGAATATAATTGGAAGAAATTACCTGGTGAAAAAATTGGCAAATAGTTTAAAGAGGAGAATGGGTAGTGCAGAAATAGACCCAGCTGAATGTTGTCAACTGTTTTTTGTTCTTGAGAAAGAAACAATGACAATATAACAAAGCCAAGATAGTCTTTTCAATAATGTAGTCAGAACAACTGGATCTATGTGTACAACAAAAACAGAAAGAAAATCTAGACATAAACATTTCATCCTTGACCAAAAATTAACTCAATGGTACACCCAATGCAAAATGCAAAAATGTGTCATGTCTAGATGATAACAGAGGAGAAAAAAATGCATGATTTTTAACAAGGCAATGATCTATCAGATTCCATTTGAATGGCATGATACATGAAAAAATGTTAAAGATAAGTAAACTTCAGTAACCTACAGTGATCCTCCCCATTTTTAATGGATTGACAACTCATTTCATCTTAGTATTAAATAATAGATCATTGTTTGGTTGTACCCATGCACCAATGGAAGGACAATTGGATTGCTTCTAAATTTTGGTAATTATGAGTGAAACTGAAATGAATGCTCATGTTCAAGTACTATGAAAAAGTATATATTTTCAAATCTGTTAGGCAAATTTGAAGGAGTATGACTTTTGGATCATTGCTAGAAGAATGCATAATTTTGGAGACTGCTGATAGTTAATTTTGGGATTTCAGTAACCTATAACTTATTCTGAGAAAATATTTGCAAAATGTACAGCAGCTAGAGATTTGTGCAGAGATGATAGAAAGACAGACAGAGATAGATACATAGTGAATCTCAGCAATAAAAATGACACCTGATTAAAAATATGCCTAAGGCTTTAATAAACACCTCATCAAAGAAGGAATATAGACTAAAAAAGTAAACATGAAAAATGTTCCACATGATAGTATCAAATAAACACAATTTTAAAAAAGCAATGATGCATTAATACACACTTGGTAGAGTGGCCATAATCTGGAGGGTTGGCATGAAATACTGGTGAGATTGTTAAATGGCAGAAACAATCTCATTTATTTTTGTTGTGTCTGCAAAATGGAATCTTGTTCTGCCAGAGAAAGAGAACCAATAGAACACTGATTTAACGTCGGATTTATTGGATTGGATCAATGTATCACAGGGGCCAGAATGTCTATTAGGGTCAACTGCAAGCTGGAGATACAGAGGACTTAATAGCTGAACCTCAGCATGGGAGATGGAACAGTGAGACATTCCCCCAGTTTAAATGAAAGGTCCAAGAGACCCTGCTCTCCCTACAGGGCCGTTGCTATATGTCCTAGTCCAAAGGAAATAACCAAGAACCTGATATCCAAGGGCAAGCATCAGCAGCAGCAGAAAACACATCTATTTGGTTGAAGAAAGCAGGATGAAGAAGGAGAGAGATACATACAGAGATAAAAACAGTGACAGAGACAGAGAGAAAATAGCATTTCTTATTATGTTTTCTCATTCCATCCAAGTCTGCAGTCTATCAGTTGACACCATCTATATGCAAGTTTTCTGCACTCAAATTTGATGATCCACAGTCCAATCATTTCTAGAAATGCCTTCACGCACACACAGAAGTTATGCTTTACCAGTTCTCTAGGCACTGTTTAATACAAGTTGACACCCAAAATTAACTATCAGCAGCCTCCAAAATTACGCATTCTTCTAGCAATGATCCAAAAGTCATACTCCTTCAAATTTGCCTAAAAGATTTGAAAATGTATACATTTTCATAGTACTTGAACATGAGTATTCATTTCAGTTTCACTCATAATTACCAAAATTTAGAAGCAATCCAATTGCCCTTCCATTGGTGCATGGGTACAACCAAACAATGATCTACTATTTAGTACTAAGATGAAATGAGTTGTCAATCCATTAAAAATGGGGAGGAAACTCAAATACATGCTAAGTGAACTATGGCAATCTGATGATGCTACATAATAAATGACATCAACTTATGGCATTAAGCCAATCTTGGAAAAGCAAGCTATGAATACAATAAAATAGATCAGTGATTTTAGGAATTAATTGAAGATATCAAGATGGAGTGAGGGAGAGCACACTGTAGTTTTAGAACAGTGAAACTACGTCACATGATGCACTAATGATAGACACATCGTCATCATAAAATTGTCTAAACTATAGAATGTACAATATCAGCAGTGAACTACAATATGAACTACTGACCGTGGGTGATTATGGATATGTCAGTGTAGTTTTAGCAGTGGAACCAAATGTATTATATCTGGTAAGGGACACTTAAAATATGAAATTCTGTGATATATATATATATATATATATATATATATATATATATAATTTCTCTCTGCCTTTCTGAAAATATTCCTTTAGAATTTTCCCCCTTTGAATATAAATGGAAATTTGTGTGGCTGAGAAATGCTTTATCAAGGAAAGCACTTGATGAAGGAAAAATGATTGAATAACTCATCATTAAGGAATGCACCCAGCAAAAAACTGTCCATTTTTATTTGCTGTATTAAAATAAATTGCTGAATTAAGAAAACAGTAAAAAAAAAAGTAGCATTTGTCTTTTTCACTCTTATGAATATACAAAAGTCAAGTCCTTAATTATATTATGCCTAGGTGGGAAATTTGTCAAAGTGTAGAAAAAGTCTCTAGGCTAAGGCAAAATAGATGATGACAAAGTAGTGACTCTTTTCACTATTCAACCAAAATTCATACTGCTTTGATGGAGTGCCCATGATAAAATTAGTCATGCCAGCAACTAAGCAATATGTGTTACACACATACCCCACCACCACTACCACCACCACTTAAAGGTACCAGACCAGAGCACGACGGTTGTAGGCGTGATTGCTGACTGTTGATGGTTTCAGATCTTTGACACGCCTAGTAAACTCTGATAAAAAGAGCAACCCACAGTGAGCAAGCCACAGTAATGCAGAAGTAAGTTTTATTTTCAAAGTTTAGAGTTTTGGGGATTTGCAATGTGACCAGAGGAAGACAAGTATATATATTTTTGGCCTTTCTGAACAAAAATATGAACACAAGTTTATGATATTTTACATAATGTTGAATATCCAAATGGTCCCTGCTGTTACATCCATCGATGAATTAATTTTTTGCCTAATAGAAGCATCCTCATGTAAAAATTAAAAGCAGAACTTTTATATACTGACTTCTTGGGTTCATTTGCAAATTATATCAGTTCCTAATTTTGTGCCTAAACATGGTCACTTACTTTCTCTAAGCTTCTGAAGTTGTTGTGCTTGCTTTTTTAAAGAAAAAGGAACAGCAGCAGGGTAAGTTAAGTCACAATGTCATAAAAAAGACTTAAAAAGTTAACAGTCCTCATTGCATCATAAAATTCTTCAATTTAAAATACACACTTTAATGACTTTTATTCTGTTGGTGGAATTAATCTATTGAGCATCCTTCATGATAATTAATTTTAGAAAATTGTTTTATAATGAAAGACATCTTGTACTTTATCTATGACTAATCAAGTCCCTTTAGCCATCAATCTACATCTCTATAAATTGCTTACTCCAGGCATTTTCTGTATATACAGTAATAAGTAGGTGTTCTTGTGACTAATTTCTTTTAAGTAACATTTCTTAGGTTCATTCACATTATAAAATGGGTAGTATTTCATTTCTTTTTTATCAATAAATGATATTTCATTGTATGGACATATGAAATTTTGTTTTTCTATTTGCTATTATTGGAAAATTCAGTTGTTTTAACTTTTATGGTATAACATATAATGTTACTAAGAATATTCATATAGTTTTATGTGGATAGCATACGTGGAGACAGAGAACAATGTATAAATAGCTCAAAGTTGAATTCTATGATGTACTATTTATCAATAAGAATTTTGCTTTATTCATTTTTCTCATTCATCAAATTCTAATCATCCTCTACTCAGGCTACATGTTCTGCTTGATGTTTGCTCTATTTTTTTTTCAGACAACAACATTCATCTCCTATGATATTTTTAAAGCCTCCCTAGTAATATCAGTTGAAACTGTTAAATTCCTTCTTTTTCCATTATCTTTTTTTGCTTCATTTTTTTTTCGCTTGAATATACAGGTACCGTCTGATTTTGGTCCCTCCTAACAATCAAAAATCAAAATAAGAGGAACAAGTAAAACAAGACAAAACAGGTAAACTGTTCTAGCCTACAATTTTAAAATTATTACTTCTTAGTAAATGAATTTTATAATTGTAAGTCACATTACATGTATATATATTCTATTGAAGATATGGTATCTTGTATGTTTGACATACATTAAAACAGAAGACTTGATTCATTTCATTAACATGTAAGACATTTGAAAGTGTCTTTCACAAAATATGATTTGAAAGAAGCCATAGCACCTTGTTTATAGTGTGGCTAGTGATCTACCCTCCAATGAGATCTTTCTAATTATTGTATTGAGAGGTAAGTGAGTAGCAGTCAGACACAGATGCTATTCTATATACACATAGTTTAGGATTACACTAATTTTGAATTGTGTAAACATTCCTTGCAATGACTACTTGACAAATTATGTGACCAAATGCTCTCCGTTTGTGATAAAGAAAAGAGGAAAATTTTAAATACTTTCAGCCTAGAAACTTATTATGAATTTAATTTATACTTCCTCAATGCATACTATAGAATAAACAACTGTTTATTCACATAAAATAAACAACTGTTTGGGCACTACTACTTGAGTCATTTATGAAACGAATAATCATTAGTGTTTGTGTATTGTGAGGATACATGGTCTACCATAGAATACAATAAGCATCCTGTTATTGTCTGTATTAGTATTAAGGATTCTCCATATTAAACTACCATAATAAACTCATAGTGAGTGGTGTAAGCAATGGGAGATTAATTTTTGATTTGTGTGAATGCTAGAATTATAAGATCAACTTGTTATCAGTGTGTGTTCTTTTTGAACACTCTGAGGAATCCCTCAATTTTACTCTAGTCTCCCAAGCTTGCAGTTGGCTGACCTCTCCTAATGGACTGACACAATAAAAATTTTCCTAACTCTAAACTGGAGTCAGTTTGAAATAGAAACATTCTATGAAAAAGTAGCTGAACATTAAAAAAATTTAAATTATCGTCATTCCTACCCAAGGTACTTATTAATGTTACTATAGAAGTACATATAGTGTTCATGTTTGCATATTTTGTGGTTCTTCCCTGCACATGTTTTTTCTTTCCATGAAATCCTGAGCCTTTGTAAAGCAGTATTTATTTTCCTTTTGCCTCCAAATACCCTATTTCTTTATAATGACTTTAACAAGTAGTCTGATTTATTTGGGCATTATGTGAAAAATTTAAGATACCATTACTTTTTCTTTAGGCTGTCCTGAAATTGTATCATCACATTTGTCTTTTCCACAAATGCTAATCAATAGCTAATAAAGTTTAAAGAAAATTTATCCACATTTGTACAATTGAGGTATAATTATATTACCTGGCTTATATTTCTTAAAGTTTCATAATTCAGGGTTGTAATAGGTAAAAAAGTGTTCTTCTAAAGAATTTACTATTCTAATGATTGGAATCTGAATATGTTAGGCTACAAGACAAGGAGAAATAAAATTAGTGATAGAATTAAGGTTATGCCAGGCATGGTGGCTCATGACTGGAATCCCAGCACTTGGGAGGTGGAGGCAGGAGAACCATTATAAGTTCGAGACCAGCCTGGGCTACAAGGTGAGTTCAAGGCCAGCCTGAACTGCATAGTGAGAGCCTGTTTCAAAAAGACAAAAAAACAAAAACAAAAAAATTAAGGTTATGAATCAGTTAAAATGGAGACAAGGATATTATAGTGAGTCATCTGATTGGGTCACATGGAATCATAAATATGTTTAATTGTGGAAAATGAAGACAAAAGATTAATATGAGAACTATACAATCCATTGTAGCTGAATATGAAGGTAAAAGAAGAAAGCTACAAAGTGAGGAATGTCATTGGCATTAAGAAGTTGGGAAGGAAATGCATAGAGGTGACAGGTCTGATATTGACATATTGAAATCCCAAAGCCATTATAAATGTATTTGAAGATAGAATCTATAAGAATGCAATAACATTAAATGAGTTCATAGAAATGGAAGCAATTATTCTGGCTGCGCTCAGAGAACTGTGGAGTTTCAAGCAAGCAGGAAGGCACACACTATCCACGGAGCCCAGCCTATTTGGGATTCTCATACTCTCTGGGTGCAGAGTAAGGGCTGGGTGGATCTGGGGTACCTACATTCACCTTCCTGTGTGTCTGGAGGACTGTGGAATTCTAAGCAAGCAGGTGAGCATCACCAGTTCCAGAGGCCCTGCAGCCTGTGGTAAGTGTCCAGTGCACACTGCCGCAAGCCCAGCATGTTTTGGATCCTTAAGCCTTCCAGGTGCAGTGAAGTGGCTAAGCGGGTCCAAGGCGCCTAAATCCACCTCCCCACTCCGGCTGCGCACAGAGAACTGTGGAGTTTCAGGCAGGCAGACAGGCACGCACTGTCCCTGGAGGCCAGCTTATCTGGAACTATGGAGTTCTAAGCAGGCAGGTGCGCACCACGGGTTCCAGAGGCCCAGTGGCCTGGGGGAACTGGGTGCCAGCGTCCCAGGAGCTGTGAACATAGAAGTGGATTTCCAAAAGACCCTGAGGAAGCTTTCGAATAACACTTGAAACACAGAAATATAGGAAAATGACAAAACGAAAGACCAAATTACAACCTCAGACCTCCAGCCCATCTCAAGAAACTCTAGGAGCGATGTATATAGAAGAAAATACATGTCATACACCTCAAATATCAGACATAATAGCTACTGAAATAAACAAGCAACTCTAGGAAGCTTTAAAGGAATTCAAACTTGAAATAATCTCCCAAGTAAAAGAAGAAATGATAAAGAGAAATGAAAGAGATTCTGAATATATCTAAAGAAAACACAGTTAAAAAATTGGAGGAACTAAACAAAAAGAGAGAATCCCTAGATGAACAATATAAGAAACAAACAGAATACATAAAGCAGATGTAGAGATATATAGGAAATCAAAACCTCCACTGAAAGCTGTAAAAACCACCTCAATGAAAGTGAAGATAGAATTTCAGACCTTGAAGACAAGATTGCAGCTAGTGAACAAGAAAGGAGAGATCTTTTAAAAATAACAAGGAATCAGGAAATAACAATTCAACAACTGCAAGATGACACAAAGAAAAACAACATAAGATTGATAGGGATTAATGAAAAAGAAGGGGACAACATAACGGATGTCAAGGGATATTTAGAGAAGTAATAGGTGAAAATTTCCCAAGCATGCGATCAGAAACTGACATCAGGTTCAGTGAAGCCTATAGAACCCCAAATAGTCAAAACCAAAATAAAACTATGCCCAGACATATAATAATCACCATTCCAGAAATCCAATACAAGAATAGATTATTAAAAGCTGTCAGAGAGAAAAGACAGATCACTTATAAAGGAAAACCTATGAGACTCACAGCAAACTTCTCAGCATAAACTATAAAGTTAAGAAGAGCATGGAGTGAAGTACTCTAGATCCTAAGGCAAAATGATTTCCAACCTAGACTGATGTACCCTGAAAAACTATCATTCAAAATCAATGATGAAATATGATATTTCCATGACAAAGAACAGCTTAAGAACTTCATGAACATCAAGAGAACCCTGCAAAAAATATTGAGAGACAGTTTTTATACACAAAAGAAAAAACAGCTAAGCAAAGCAGATAATTAAACAGAACAGAAAGATAAAGATGCAACAGCAGAAAGATAACATGTCAACAATAAATCAGCATATAACAGTTATAACAATTAATGTAAATGGTCTCAATGCACCAATCAAAAGAAACAGACTAGCTGAATGAATCAAGAAACAAAATCTAATCATATGCTGTTTACAGGAAACTGATCTAACCCAGAAGGATACTCACACACTGAAAGTCAAAGGATGGAAAACAACACTTCATATAACAGGAATCCAAAAAAAAAAAAAAAAAAAATCAAGAGTAGCCATTCTGTTTGCAGACAACGTGAACTTTAAACCAACAATGATCATAAAGGACAAAGAAGGTCACTACATACTAGTTAGGGGAAAACTCCAAGAAGAGATAACTATCTTAAATACAGATGCACCAAACTCCATAGCACCCAGTTATATAAAGCAACTATTAACAGAAATGAAAAATAAAATTATCAGTAACACAACTGTAACAGGAGACCTTAACACACCATTGACACCAAGGGACAGATCAACCAGACAGAAAATGAGCAGAGAATTAACAAAAATGAATCACACCTGTGAACAAATGGACTTGATAGACATACACAGAATGTTCTAAACAACAACATCAGAATACACATTCTTCTCAGCAGTACATGGGTCATTCTCTAAACTAGACCAAAATTAGCTCACAGAACATATTTAAACAAATGCAAAAGTGTTGAAATCATCCCTTGCATGTTATTGGATCATGGTGCTTTGAAATTACATATTAATGATAAAAGATACTGCAAAAATCCCACCAACACATGGAAACTGAATAACACACTCTTGAGTAATCAGTGGGTCACAGAAGAAATTAAAGAAGAAATTAAACAATGCCTACAAGAAAATGAAAATACGGATACAACTTACTGGAATCTGTGGGATGCAATGAAAGCCGTCTTCAGAGGAAAATTTATTGCACTGAGTTCCCACATCAGGAAAACCGAACAAATACAAATAAATAACCTGATGCTACACCTCAAACAGCTAGAAAAAGAAGACCAAGTCAAGCCCAAAACCAAAAGAAGAGAGGGAATTATAAAAATCAGAGCAGAAATCAACACAATAGAGACTACAAAAACAATCCAAAGAATCAACAAATCAAAGAGTTGGTTCTTTGAAAGAATAAATAAAATCAATTAGCCCCTAGCCAACCTTATTTTTAAAAAGGGAAGAAAAAGTTCAAATTCATGCAATAAGAAATGAAAAAGGTGAAATCACTATCGACTCTACAGAAATACAGAAGATCATCAACATCTATTTCAAAAACCTCTACCCTCAAAGGTTTGATAACACAGAAGAAGATTCCTAGAAACATATGAAGTACCAAAGCTAGATCAAGAGGATGTAAAACTGCTGAATAACCCAAACTCTATTAATGAAATTGAAAATGTAATTAAGTCCCTACCTACAAAGAAGAGCCGAGACCCAGACGGATTCACTGCAGAATTCTACAAGAAATACAAAGAAGACCTAATGCCGACACTTCTCAAACTATTCAATGAAACTGAAAGGGAAGTAATCTTTCCTAAGTCATTTCTGGAACCAAATATTACTCTAGTACCAAAACCTGAGAAAGACCCAAGTAAAAAAGAGAACTATAGACCAATCTCCCTAATGAACACAGATGCAAAAATCCTCTATAAAATAATGGCAAATAGGATGCAGCAAATCATCAAGAAGATTATATAACAGGACCAAATAGGATTCATCCCAGGCATGCAGGGTTGGTTCAACATATGTAAATCAATAAATGTAATCCACCATATCAATAAAGCCAAAAGTAAGAATCACATAATCATTTCTATAGATGTAGAAAAAGCTTTTGATAAGGTCCAACATTCATTCGTGATAAGAACTTTACAGAAAATTGGAATAGATGGTCTTCACCTCAATATAATAAAGGCCATCTACGACAAACCAATAGCCAGTATCATACTAAATGGCCAAAAATTGAAAGTCTTTACTTTAAAATCAGGCACAAGACAAGGATGTCCCTTATCACCATTCCTATTTAATACTAGCCAGAGCAATGAGACAAGAGAGACAAATAAAAGGGGTAAAGAGAGGAAAAGAAAAAGTTAAATTATCATTGTTTGCAGATAACATGATACTCTACGTAGAAGACCCCCTAAACTCCATTGAAAGACTCTTAGATATAATAAATAAATTTTGTAACATAGCTGGATACAAAATCAATACTCAGAAATCAATAGCATTCCTATACACTAACAACAAAACACAGAGAGAGAAGTAAGAGAAGCCACACTCTTCAAACTAGAAAGCAAAAAAAATGAAATATTTAGGAATTACTCTTACCAAAGAAGGAAAGGCTTATACAGAGAAAATTATAATACACTGAAAAAAGAAATTGAAGATGATCTCAGAAAATGGAAAGGCATTCCTTGCTCATGGATAGGAAGAACAAACACCATGAAAATGGCCATTCTCCCAAAACTGTTACACAGATTCAATGCAATCCCAATAAAAATACCATCAACATACCTTATAGATCTAGAGAAATCACTCCTAAAATTCATCTGGAAACAAAAGAGACCTAGAATAGCAAAGGCAATTCTAAGCAGCAAAGGCAAGGCAGGAGGCATCACAATCCCTAACTTGAAGTTATTCTACAAAGCAACAGTAGTAAAATCAACATGGTACTGGAATCAACACAGAGCCGAAGATCAATGGAATAGATTAGAAGATACAACCACAACTACAAACACACTCAACCACCTTATCTTTGATAAAGGAGTGCAGCAGTTTCACTGGAAGAACGACGGTCTCTTTAACAAATGGTGTTGGAAAAACTGGCTCTCCATTTTCCAAAAACTAAAACTAGACTCATGCCTATCACCATGTACTAAATTAAAATCTAAATGGATCAAAGATCTGAATATTAAATCAGAAACACTAACTCTATTGGAAGACAAACTGGGTAGAAACCTTGAAGACATAGAGGAAGGTAGAGAATTCATGAACTCAAACTGCACAGGAAATACTTCCCAGAATCAATAACTGGGACCACTTCTTATTAAAAAGTTTCTGTATGTCAAAAGAAATCTCCAGCATAGTGAAAAGAAAACCCACAAACTGGGAGAAGATCTTAGTGAACAGCCCTTCAGACAAGGGACTTTTGTTTAAAACATATAAAGAATTAAAAAAAATTCAAACGCCCCAAATTCAAAGATCCAATCCAAAAATGGGCATCTGAGATGAATACGCACTTCTCAGATGAAGAAATAAAAATGGCAAATAAATACATGAAAAAATGTTCATCATCATTGGTCATTAGAGAAATGCAAATTAAAACCACACTGAGATTCCATCTCACTCTTGAAAGAATGGCAAGGATCAAGAAAACCAACAACAACAAATGCTGGAGAAGCTGTGGGCGAAAAGGAACTCTCCTACACTGTTGGTGGGAGTGTAGACTGGTACAGCCTTTGTGGAGGTCAGTCTGGACAATTCTCAAAAAGCTAGTATTGGAAGTCCCATTTGTTGCAGCTATTCCACTTCTAGAAGAAGAACTGAATGCATCATACCACAGTGATATATGTGCACCTATGTTTATAGCAGCACAATTTGTAATCACCAGATCTTGGAAACAACCCAAGTGTCCATCAACTGAGGAATGGATATAAAAGTTGTGGTATTTCTATACAATGGAGTACTACTCAGCTATAAAGAAGGACCACATTGAGATATTTGTCAATAAATGGGCGCAGCTTGAGACCATACTCATAAGTGAAATAAATCAACCTCGCATGTGCGAATACCGAATAGTTTTCCTAATGTAAGTAATGATTCAAATATATAAAAGTATGTGATAATCATGATCCTCCATTATGTGGCCTGAGGCCTCATAAAGTTTTCACTTACTAATTGGAATGGCTTTATTGTGTACTGCTTGATATTATGGCCTGTGATGAAATGAACAGCTATTTTGAAGAAAATAAGTCACCATAATAGCTAGTGCTTATTTACTATCATCTTGTTTTGCAGCCCCACCAAACTATGGCTCTTCTGTCTCCATCAGTTTTATCATGATGTATCTTGCTAGATTTTATTATATGTGATAGTATAAACAAAAATTGTTATAGGAAAAGAGATAATATAGAAACCATTGTTCGTTTTCTGTTAGCTGGTTTTAAATTCCATACAATGCTTTCATCCACTTGAATGGTTTTACACTGACTTGATATATTTGATGCTATAATATATGAAGTTATATTCAAATATTTCAAGGAAAAAGACACTATGGTAACTACTATTAAGTTGGGTTATTTGGTGGTGAAGCACTAGGTTGCTGAAACAGTCATGCTTTGACCTGCATTGTTATGTGGTTATGTCCTCTTTTATCTCAATCTCTCCCTTATTCATTAAAAAAATTATTTAGTTATTTTTATGATTTTTTTAACTAAGGGAAAAATTTGAAAAATTAGCAGGATATATTATAGTAACTTTTTTGATTTCCTATTACCTTGATTTGAAGTCCTGTAACACTCCCACTATCTTGTTTTGACTGATTAGACTCTATTCCGTTCTGTATGATAGTACCAAGTTTGAGGGTATGGGCAAGTACTTTGAAGGCAATAAGATTCACTATGATGCCCATTCTGGTTTGACTACTATCTTCTTTCGAAGTCCTGTAATGTTTACAAGGTTTAGGTTTTATTGGTCTTGTTCTGTACTGTTTTGTTCAACTTTATAATACCTAATGAGATAGACAATTATTTTTAAGGAAGCAAGAGGCATTATGGTTACCATTGTTGATAACCTTGTACTCTGTTTTTACATCATGTGCTATGTCTATCCTTGATTTTTGACTGACAGCTTTGTTTTGCCATATTTGACTTCATTCTCTTCCAAAAAAAGTAATAAGAACTATGGAGTAATAAAACCCAAAATGTGTAAATTTTGTTGTAAATAAGAGAGGGGAAAAATGTTCTAAAGGATACAACTGCATGTGTGTTTAGAGGTGTTAAATAGATGACTATATTAATGTTTTTGGGTGGATCACTCTACACAACTGTTTGCAGTCTCACTATTTGAATGTCCACTTTGTATGCTTTGATCCTGTGACTTGAGCAACTATCTCTAAGATGATAATGTGTAATCTATTAACTGGTGATTTCTTACTGTTTTTTTGTTTTTGTTTTTGTTTTTGTAGTTCTGTGTTACTTGTACCCTTACACTTTTTTTTTCTTTTCCTTTTTAAATAAAAAAAAAAGAAAAAAGAAATGGAAGCCATTTTTATGTGATTCATTTCTTTATAAAAAAGACATAGTGCTCTGTCTTTCTTACTTTATATTCCCCATGTGAAGATAATAGCATTGTCTCCAAGCCAAGAATGGACCCATCAACAGGAATTTAGCTATCACTTTGCTCTTATATGTCTATATTTATGCACTCTAAGAAAACAACTTTCTGTTCTTTAAGCTATGAAATCTCTAGTATTTTCTTACGGCAGCTTGAATAAGTCACATTTCTGGTACGATAAAAAATGTTCAATTATATTAGTCAGCTTTTCCATTGCTAATTCAAAATACTCAACTTCTATAATTTAAAGCAGGGGAGTTTGTATTTCGTTATGGTTTCAAGTTTCCATCCCTGGTCAACTGTCTCCAAAGCAGGAAAATTGCATCAGAAGGGCACAATGTAGCAAAGCAGCTTGATTCAGGATGGCCAGGCATTATGAATTAAAACTTGGTGATTAACAATGCCAGTTGAATTAAACCACCATTGTGCTGAGTGCAGATATTTCATCTGAGGAAAGTTGCCAGCATAGAGACGAGAAGGAGAAGCTAGGCGCTGTGAATTTCTCTAAATATTGCTCTTTGAGGTATTGGTTTTCCTGGAAGAGCTTGTAATGACTAGTTTGCCCAGTGTGACTTCAACCATGGTCACTGGAGGACAGTGTGGCTGTGGTTCAGTTTGGGGGAGTTCTGGTCCTTACATTGAGCATCACTTCCTGGCTCCAGAAAGGAAGACATGTGCCATTTAATCTTCAGGATGAACTCGTTACTCTGGCTTTCTGGCATTTACTTGACTGTTATTCTCATCAGAGGAACTCAGGACCTCTGTGTGGCTGAGGCTGGGATGCTTTTCAGGACTTCCTTGGTCTTTTTTATGAGCATGACTTCTCGGTTCCAGTGTAAAACCCTCAACCTACCAGCACAGCTCCTTCACCCCACTGACATAGACTTTCTAGTTTTCACCACTGACCTTTGGGCCTTCCCAGGGCAGATCTGTAAAACAGACTGGTGTGAGGCCTTCTCATGGGCTCTAGACCTATGGGCTGTAGGTCTTCATCTGGACACATGCAGGACATTGCTGTGGAATCCAAGCCCTTGGCCGAATATTCTGGGTCATTAGTGTTATAGACAGATTCCCTGCATTTTCTTATGTTTAACTCTGGGTGACCATCATACAATAATATTATAAATTCTGTGTCCTGATTCTAATTCTCTGTGCAACTCTGACTACAATATCAGGGAACAGAACAGAACTGTTTCAAAAAGAAAGGACCCAGAGCCCTTGGACATAGAACCAAAGGCCACATATCCACAACCCACCCAGACACATACAGAAATATGGTTTACTATTCCTATAAATGGTTCACAAATCAATCAGATTAATGAACCAATTTAAGTGGGATACTAGAGTCTCAGTGCTGTAAAAAAAAAAGTCACTTCTTCGTTCTTGGCTCTAGAGACTAAAAATTTCAAACCATGTTATGAGTACATACAAATACCCCATCTGACAAGGCCTTTTTACTTACATGGCAGAAGGATGAGCAAACACATGTAAAGTAGAGAGAATATGTATATAAAAGGGAGATTAACTTATTGCAAATACGCTCCTATGACAGCAACCTCAATCCATTTATGAGGCTAGATCTCATGGTTTATAAGTTAATGCTTCTTACTGGGATCTGCTCTTAATATTATGACAGCAACTAAATTCTAATGTGGATTGGAGGGATATTCAAATGTTAACACAGTTTGAGAAGAATCAGGTTTTGATGCTGTAAGTGGCCTACTGCCATCACAAATACCCACACATGAAGATTTGGTTTTGTAATTTGAGGATGAAAAAAGACTAAAACAGTTTTAATGTGAGCACTGGAAAAATGAAGATTGTTGTGAACATAATGTTGGTAGATATTTGGACTTTAGTGGTTATTTTGGTCAGACTTCCTATGGACATAAGAAATAAGTTACTGGGCAATGCAGGAAAAGTGGACCATGTTGTAAAATGGAAAAAGACTCGGTTGCATGGTTTTCCAGTGTTTTATGGAAGACAAAAAATAAAACTGTCTAGAGCCAGCATTTGATTGTGGATCTCCCACCTGTGCATGAAGCAGGGACGCCACTGGGGAAGCTTCCCAAAACTGATGGACTGAAACAGTGCGGCTACTTCCTTCCTCCAAAGAGAGGATTCTGAAGCCTGGCAGCAGAGTTAGAAGGAATACACAGTCAAGTGACCTGGAAGCCTGATCTTCCCCAATGGGCTATCATTTTTTTTTCTTTCGTTTTGTGTACACCATAGCTGCTAACTGGAAACTCTAGCAAGGACAAGGGTAGGGACCAGTTTGGCAGCAGTGACATAGTGAGTGGAACAGGATGACCCCTCCTTCTCCACAATCAACTGGCACCTGAGAGGGAGGAGCATGGATTGTCGAGGGAGATTTGGGGGTCAGCACTCTTTCTACCCTATGACCAGTAGGATAATAGCCGTGGGTAGGGAGGGACAAAGAGTGGAAAGACAGCACACCCCACTTCCCAACACCCTGCAACCTGCAAATGAAAGGAGCCAGTGGGGTGGAGCAAACAAGATTTCTCAAGGTCCAGGAAGGGCTGACCATGCACAGGACTGGGAGCAGCCTCAGACTGTCTCTATCTGAGGGCACCCCAGCAACAGGGAGAGCAGTGCTGAGACAATCAGGGTATGGGAAGCTGTTGGCAGAAGACTCTGGTCCTTGCCTCCACATCTGAAAGCAAAAATCAGCCCCACATTCAGCACTAACCTACTGCAGACTGGGTGCGGTCACCCAGCATAGAACTAAGCTTTGAAGTGGACCCTATCACAGAATTGTGGGCAGCAGAATTTTCTTCTTTTTTCTCTTTGTTTATTAGCTTGTTTTGTTTTCATTTTTCTGTCTTTTTTTGGGGAGGGGAGTTGTTTAGGTTTTGATATTCCTGGTTTGTTTTGCTCTGTCCTTCTGTTTCTCTCTGAGACTCTTTCTAGATTGTTTGATACTTACACATGTAAATGAACATTGTCTTTATTCTTTATGGTTCACTTCAGTATTCTATTGCTTTCTCTTTCATTCTTCCTCTGCTGTCCTCTTCTCCTGTTTCCCAGAGTGTGGGTAATTACCTTTTATCCTTTAGACTTGCTTCTATTGTATTTTTCTTCAGTTATTACTTTGTTTTGCCTGTATCACTGTCAAAGTATCCCCCACAGATATGCACAGAAAAAATCATCTACCAAATGGAAACGCACTACAAACAAGTTGCTGATTTATGTGGAATTTTGTTATATAACTATGGATCTTGCTACTATGGTTAAGCCAACCAAATTAACAGTTACCATACTTTGTGAGTTTCTAGGCTGTTCTGGATATATTCTAATTGCTAATGCCACTACATTAGCTAGGATGCCATACCTAAGATAATCACTTTGTCATTCACATTGTGACTGTTTGGGATCATAGACTTCACCATATTCCAGGCCCAAAGGACTGGGTGCTGAGCCAAATATATGACAGCATCTCATCCCTAATACATTGAAAAAGTAAGATCTCGGAACAGACGCAAAGTCTATGAGCCAGCTAAATCTAGAGGACATCTCTGAAGAATAGACACTTATAGGAAAACCTGAATTTTCTGAAATGATAACATCAAAATAGATGAATTAGACAGAAAATTATATCTGAAATAATCTTCATTTTGAGAAAAAGAAATACTGACTTAATTAAGGATGTATTTAGTTAATGTACCAAGGAAATAGATTTTTAAAAATATGAAGCTTAGGAAAATGATAGAAATTAGGATCAACATAAGAAAATAGTGGAATTCATGTAAAAAGTCCAAACAACCATCAGGGAAATTAAAAAATCCCCTGAGAGTTTAGAAAATCAAAAGAATAAGAGTAATAAACCATATTGAAACTAGAAGACAGGAGTAGGAGTAGTGATCACGAAAAGAAAGATGCACAATGATGTAAAGTAGGACAAAATAAGACTGACTGGAGTAAATGAAAAAGCTGCGGCAGTGCAAACATTATACAGACACCGTTCACAGAAGTAGTGCCAGAAAACTTCCCAAACATGGAAAAAGAATTTGACATACAGATAAATGATGCATATAGAACTCTGATTTTCTGTGGTCAAAATAAATCTATACAAAGGCATGCATTAATCATGATTCCAGAAATTCAGCGCAAGAAGGAAGTATTAAAAGCTGTTAAAGTAAAGAAACAAAATGCCTAGAAAAGAAAGCCCATTGTAATCACAGAAGAGCTCTCAACCCAGGCCCTTAAACCAAGGAAAACTTAGAGTGAAGTATTTCAGGTCTTGAAAGAAAACTACCTCCATTGTTTGATGAAACTTGCAAAACCATCTTGCAAATCAGTGAAGAAATGTACACTTCCATGCCCAAAACAACTGAAGAAATTCACCACCATGTAAATAAGCCCCTCCAATATGTCCTGAAAGATACTTTAGGTTAATGAAAACCATAATTCCAGGAACATTAGTAGAAGAAAGCCAACAAACAAAGCAAGTAATTAAACAGAGGAGAAAAACAGGGAACCAAAAACTCAAAAACATGATAAGGTTAAATGAATACATATCAGTTATATCCATTAATGTAAATGTGCTCAATTCACCAATAGAAAGAAACATACTGGTATGATGGATCAAGAAACAAGATAAAACAATTTTCTGTACATAGGAAATACATTTAACTAAAAAAATTCATATATTAATAGCCACAGGATGAAAAGCAATTCTCCATGCAAGAGAAACTCAGAAAAAAGCAGAGGTTATTATTCTATTTGTAGACAAAGGAAACATCAAGGCAAAAGTTATCAAAGGAGATAAAGAAAGCCACTACATACTTGATAAATGAAAACTTTAATCAGAAGAGATAACAATCATTAATATATAGGCATCAAATACACACATGGCTTTATTAAACAAATATTTACAGACAAAAATCAAATAATAGCACAATTGTAATGGGGACCACAGAACCCCCACTTTCACAAATAGATATATTAGACAAAAAAAAATCAACAAAGAAACATCAGAACTGAAGCATACCTGAGAACAAATGGATTTAATTGGTATATACAGAATGTTCTATTCCATGACATCAGAACACACATTCTTCTCTAAAACAGACCACACACTAGCTCACTGAACTTGAGTAAGTACAAAGAAATTGAAATCATTTCATCCACATTATCAGACCATAGTGCAATAAAATTGAAAATTAATGGCAAAAGAACTCGGAATACTATAAAAACACATGTAAATTGACAGATAAAATTAAACATTATTTTCAATTAAGTATTACCAATAGAATACCAGAATTTATGGTATGCAGTGAAAGAAGACTTATGAGATAAATTTAAAGAGGTGAAGTCTCACATCAGGAAAACAGAGATCAAATAAATGATCTAACATTGAACTGTAGCAAAAGAACAAGTCAAACCCAACACTCATACAAGAGAAGAAATTATAAAGATCAGAGCAGAAATCAGTGTAATAGAGACTAATAAAACAATAAAAAATTCAATGAATTGTGAAGTTATTTCTTTGAAAAACTAAATAAAATTGATAGTACCTTAGTCAAACTTATCAATAACAAAAGAAAGAAAAAAAAACAAGAAAAAGAAAAAAGATTCAAATACATGCCATTAGAAATGAAACAGGTAAAAGCTCAACGGATCCTGTGAAAATTCAAAAAGTCATCAATACCTACTTCAAAGAATTTTTGTCTTTCCTGATTTAGCTTTAGTAATTCGTATATGTCTAATAATCTGTCCATTTCTTCTGTGTTCTCCATTTTATTCAAATAAGAGTTTTTGGTTAAAAATTTCACAAATGAGAGAAAGATATACAATGGTAGACTCAAGTACCTGAGTAAATTCCACACAAGATAAATTGCAGTAAATCCATCTTAACAAACATCATAGCTAAGTTTGTGAAAACTAAAAGAAAAGAAAAATCTTAAAAGTGGCAGGAAACAACTGATACATTCCCCAGAGGACAGTAACAACTCCAGTGACAGGGCTCAGTGGAAAACATGAAGGTAGGAATGAAATGGTGTAACATTTTTCATGTGCTACAAGAACTATCAACCTAGAATTCTATATTGAACAAAAATATTACTTAAAAATGAAGAGAATTTTAAGAAATTTCAGTTAAAGAAAATTTTTTAAAAGAGTATGTTATTATTAGACTTTGTTACTAGTCTTATTAAAAATTACTTATTTATTAATTTTGATATCTGTAAAATTTGTTAATTGAGTTTTATCAATTTGAGGAAGTACCTCTGTACTGATATTTTCCTTGGAGACGTAAGTCATGAGTAAATTCTGAATTCTACCAGATCACTAGATATAGATAAAGATAAAGATACAGATATAGATATAGATACAGATATAGAACTTGATAACAATTTATAATTTGTCTTTATTGATGCATTGATACCATGGAAAATATAGTCTCAGTCTCATATTGAATGATATGATTAGTTTTGAAAATATGTACATGAGATTTTTTTCACAAATGCAAGATGTATATTTGAAGCTGTAACACAGTTCTTTTTTTCCTAAGAAAATTAACAAAAAAAATTGAAATAAAATTATTTTTGAGTAAATGAATAAGGATTTGCTTATAGTAGAGTAGTCTCATAGATTTTAATAGAGATGATAAATTGCTATTGCCTATTGAAATTAACAATGTGACATAATGCAATGTAGTATTCATTCATTTGTGGTGATCCTAGTTTAAAAACACCTACTATGCTGCCAGTTGTATAAAACTGCAGCACATATTATTTACATAATATTTCATAATGATAATAAATGACTATGACATTGATTTATAATTACTATCTTTATTTTAAAGTATACTCATTCTACCCATAAAAATTTAATATTGGTTTGAGATTTAGCTCAGTGGTATAAACATCTGCCTGCAAGCTCAAGGTCATGAGTTCAATTCCTGGTACAAAACAAAAAATTCATATGAAACATAGTGCCATATTTCACCGACAGCCTCTTGCGCTAATATTTTGTGCTTACTAATTCTCTTAAACGCACTGAGAGGCCAGTTTCAGGGATGGACTTACCTCTGTGATGGTTACACAATGATGAAACTGTGAAGGTACTTGTTGTAAAACACATCCTCATAGTTTAATGACATATGACTGGATATTGAATTTATAATAAAATCACCAGGTTTCTGCTGGTACATTAAAGTAAATATTTGGATTAGTTTTATTAAGTAAAGCTTGAATTGTATTAACAATAATAAAAGATAAAGTCTCTTAAAACATGTTGAAAGATGGAAAAAAACTAGACAAACACTAACATATTATAAAGTTAAGAATTATTGGAATTAAATAGGAATAATGGAGCATGGGAAAATAAAATACACAATTACACATTTAAACAGAAGCTATAGCTATTCAAATAATTAAAATCCTAGAGTTAATTGAAAAATAAATGTCCTGAAGTATAAACCAGGATATTCCTGCACAAGGTAATACTGTGGTCTACAGAACAAGTTATGTCACACTATCTGTATTGCCTTTGAGTCCCAATGCATCTCTTCCTCAAATATTTCATTTTTTCTGAATTTATTATCATGACATGAATGCTATGGAACGTGTATGACTAAAATCAATAATTATGAGGTTTTGGGGGAATTAGCTCACACTGAGTTTTAGTAGACTGTAAAATGTAACTAAATTTCCATGTGAAATATTCGTAATCATAGTTGAGAGACCACCAGGACATTGCATAGGTGCAAAGTCATACCACTGCTGGCCTACTCTCATCATCGACCAACTGAAAAGCAGCAATCATTGCTGATTACCTCACGTCTTACTGACAAGATTCTGAAGAGCTCATTAAGAACATTCAGAGTTTGCATGGATAGAGCATATCCTGTATCAATGGGGATGATAATCGCAAATTATAATGACAGTCAACTCAAAAGATATCAACAAATTTAAAGTACTTATTATGCTTCAATCACTACTTTGAAAATACAACACATATCAGTTTATTGCTTGGAGCAAACCAGAAGAAGAGCTGCTATTATAAAATTCACAACAGAAACCATAGCATAGTGATAATAAGATTGGTAATTGTAACAACTGCAATGGTCATTTTTTGTCTTTCAGCAAAGCGTCTGGAACCCCAACTATGTGAGTTTTCTTTGCAAATTAATGCAAATACATTTTTAGGTCTTGTAGTTCCACTCATTTGGCAGAAAAATAGCTCCCAGAGAAGAAGTCTCTTACTGTGGTATGAATGTAATTTTTCATATGCAAGCCAAAGAGATGGCAAGCATGAGTTGCTCCAAGGAGGAAACTGAGTGCATGGTGGTAGAAAAACGATGTCCAGAGGAACTGCAAAGACCGGCACTCCTCCACAAAAGGGAAGCACTTGCTCCTTCTTCCCCATCTGTCTAACTGCATTGGTTAGTGCCACATACACCTGGGGTGGCAAATACTCTCACTTCAGTTTGTTGGCTTACATATCCACCATCATCCACAGGAACACCCAGAATATCCTAGTCTTGTAGAATATACCAGGCAGTTCTTACTCAAGTCCAGCTGATATATCACAGCAACCACAGTGCCACTCAGAATATTCCCCCTCACACTGAACTCTTACTTTCATGGTCATTTCAATTTTAGGAAATTTGAATGGCACCAGCTCCCCAGAGTATGGTGAATAAGCATACACCATAATGTTTTTATTTAACAAAAATCGCTGTAGATATTTTGAATCATTTTGGGATATAAAGGCAGCCATAAAAAGACACTTATGAAAGAGGAATTTCAGAACCGCTTCAGAAAATGGCAAGAAGGATGGACCAAGTATGCTTGAAGCCCAACACTTTGATGGGCAAATGTTGTTAGTAGTATTAATGACAATGTTACTTTAACTGTAACAGTTTTTTTTTTTTAACTTTAAGAATTCACCATATTTTGTGATCAAACCGTATACTATGAACTTTGATGGCTCGAGCACCATCTAGCGATCTATATTTAGAGTTTGAAAGCAGAGCCAATGTATTTAAATAAATGTCTCTTTCAGCTCAACTTGAAAAAGGATTCTGAGTATTCCCCCCTTTTCTAAACATCAGTAGTGTATTAAGCTCTTAGGTAAGTACCCGAGATTTCTTAGAAGGAATAGCATGTCCCTGAATCATGGGTATCTAAAGTACAGACAGAAATAGTGGGCTCCCTGTAGAATTTAGAATCAACAAACCGGATGCAGAGCAACTTTGAGATCCGGTCAATCTTTAAACAACAGATTGCAAGGTCACAGAAAATTCGTTGCATTCTTCTTTGCTGCTCCTATCAAACATACCATTTGTAGGAAAATGGTTCTTTTACGATATCATGCTTTGTGTCCCTAATAAAACCTATCTATTAAAAGAATAAAAGGTTGTCTCTGGCACAAGAAATAGATCTGAAGGAAAGAATAGTGTCCGGAGAAGTGTCTCATTTGGAATACATGACAGCTCCTCTAACTGAGTGGACACATATTCAACTGGAAAATCCTCTTAGACTTTTGAAAGTTTTGATAGGGTAGTATCAGAGAACTCATCTCCAGTTCTTCTTAATGAATGACCCCTTGTGGCTCCTAGAGAAATGAATAAGTAGAATTATATAGCTAAAACGGTAAAACTAATGGTCTTACATACCACAAGGCTAGACAATAAGACAAGGTGTGTCCTTAGAAATGACTCACATTTGTAAATATGGTATTGTCTCTCTAGTATAAAAATATTAATAAAAAACTGATAGAGTAATAAGATTCAAAATGTGTAATATATATTGCAGTAATGAAATGGAAAGAAAGTGCTCTAAAGTATATAACTGTATGTATGCTTACTTGTGAAAGGTAGATAAACATACTACTAAGTTTTTGTTAGTTCATCAGAGTAGCTTGTACTGTCATTGTTTGATTGCCCACTTTTTATGCTTTGATTTTGTAATTTGAGTAACTACTTCTAAAATAGCAATATATAATGTATCAACTAGTGATTTCTC
Source organism: Cavia porcellus (assembly GCF_034190915.1). Classification (NCBI taxonomy): domain Eukaryota; kingdom Metazoa; phylum Chordata; class Mammalia; order Rodentia; family Caviidae; genus Cavia; species Cavia porcellus. The sequence continues at coordinate 35,754,721 of NW_026947501.1, forward strand.
ACTCTTTAAAATGTTTTTATTATTTCTACCCTTTTTTCTGTTTGGTTTTATTTCTCTAAATAAAAATAAAATAATCCTAATAAGTTTAAAAAAAAAGAAAAATGAATGACATGGACAGGTTTGAGAGGCATAGACATTCTTGGGCAGAATGATTAAACTCAAGGCATGATCACCTAATTTTAGTCCAAAATAAAGAGCTCTCTGAGGTATGGCTACATATGCTGGAGGATTCATTGCCACAAATAATAGAGGGGAAAAATTTCCATCAGACCCATGCAAAGGGTCCTCCGTGAACCAAAGTCAAAAATTGAATTCAACACAAGATGTAAATGGCTTCAAATCCCATGTGAGGGAATTACAGCAGCCATACTGCACAAGAAATAAATAATTCCCAGCAAGTCATGTGTGTGTGTGTGTGTGTGTGTGTGTGTGTGTGTGTGTGTAATACTGGGTATTAAATCCCTGAATATTCACACTAAGGCACATCCTGAGTTATTTTTGTATCTTTTCTATTTAAACTCAGGGTCTTGCTAACTCACTAGGTTATCAAGGCCGGGCTCATTTTGTGATCCTCCTGGCTCAGCCTCTGGAGTGTGGGGATTATATCCATATACTTTATTCTCTGATCCCTACTAGGAGTTCTAAATCTACTTTGATAAAATTTGTTTCTTCCAAAGACCGTTTCAGCAATTGGATCAAACCTGTAGAGCCTAACGCAGAATAATATTTTTTGAAATAAATTTTCATGTGAATACTCACAGTGTATGTAAAGATATACAGAGAAAATAAAATGGTACTCTATTGTAAGAAATCAACATGTCCATCATCTTACATACTCATTTCCTCCCACAGGGGAGATATAATCTGTTCATTTATCAAAAATTATTCATATAATAGATTAGTATTAACTATAGTCCTCATTTGTACATTAGAACTTTTAATTTGTTCATCCTATGTATTGTCTATTTTGTATCTTGGATCTCCCCATTTCTATCTCCCCATTCTTTCGTCTACCCAGCCTGTATCATTTTGTATTTGAGATTTTAAATTTTTCTTTATTTAGATTCCAGCCACGAGTGAGATCATGCAACCTATGTCTTTCTTTCCTTCTCAGATTCATTTAGGATATTACCCAAATCTCCTGGTGTGGCAAACGTCACGATGTCTTTCTTTAGAGCTGAAAAATATTTCACTGCATATCTGCGTAAGTACCAAGATGTAGTTATCCCACTGTATACTGATGGACCCTTAGGCTCTTTCTATATGTGAGCCACTGTGAATAAATCTTCAATGGAGATAAGGGTGCAGATATCTTCATAAGGTAATGATTTCATTTCCTTTAGGAATACATTTCTTCTGGAACTACCATGTTGTTTTCCATAATGGCTGCAGGAATCTAATTTCTACAGAGTTTATAAGGATGGTCTTTTTTTCATACCCTCACAAAACATTATTTCTTGTCTATCATAATAGCTTTCATAACTTCTGTGAAGGGTACCATGATCATTTTCATTATCATAATGATTAGTGATGGTGAACAGATTTTCACGTACTCTTTGGTCATTTTTAATTTATCACTGAAGGAAACTTCTGGAAAACAATGTCATAAGTATTTTAAACCAATTATGCATGGTTATAAACAAAAAATTATCTCTATGTCAAGAACAATGAACTTGTTTAATTACTCATAAATACTTAGAAAAATGAGGGTCCCACTAAAAAGAAAGGGGAACTAGGAAGGGAGAAGAAGGAAGGGGAAAGAAAAATGATTAGAAAAGCAAGAAAAATGGAAACAAAGCATTAAAAATAAGGAGGGGATGAAGGGTTGAAGAGTGAAAGGGACTGAGGATTTGTCATGTACAGGTGTGAATTCCCTAGGATGACTGTGGTCACTATCTATATCTAAATTGTACTAATAAGCCTAATTTAAAAAAAACTGATGAAAGTTCCCAAATATTTCATACAGTGGACCTAATTTAATATGCCAGTTTAAAATTATCATATGAATAAAAAGACTAGTCATAAAGTTTAAAAATGACTTAAAGAATGTAACTATATTTTTTTTGTCATTTAATAATATAAGGAAACTCAGTTTGGGTATGAGAAGACTGTTGTGCTATTAGAGAATATTGCAATTTTTTAAAAACCTATACCCTTTTTGATGATTGAAGAGGAAAAACTGAACATGTTCACAGATCTTAGGTGAAGATATGTATTTACATCAAGGCCATCCATTTTACATATACAAAACTTCAATTTTACATAGTAATCAATTTTATGTGAGCTAGAATTATCATAAGATCATCATAAAATGAGACTTTTCTTTGCAAAAAATGCATGAAAGTTATAAAATTCATTTTTAAGCAATAAACTAAGGAGGAAAGTTTGTCACCAGGATAGATTAAAGTTTTTGCCTAAATGAATTTTCTTGCCAAAGGGACTTACAGTACTTCATAGAATCTATTTTCCTGACAGAATAAATCATTGCATATGACAAAATGCAGTTCCTTGGAAAGGATTTAGCTTTCCCCCCAAATCCATTCACTTTCTAGAAATATATTTTGCAGGCTGGTAGCTTTTTCAAATCTCAGGGACTTTTTTGAGAGAAATAAATTTATACTCAGCATTGTAAGTGTTTACAAGTCATAAAAAGTTAGCAAGTAGAGTAGAGAATGTAGGTGAATTATATATTAAAATGCATGCTATTTTTAAATTTTAAACTAGCTTTACATAATGCAAAACTTAAAACAATATTTGAACCAAATTTTCTATATCTCATTAAGTTCTGTATTAGGCACAGTGAAATCAGTCATGTCTATTTTACTGCAGAATTAGAGTAAACCATGGAGTGGAGGAGAACAAAAAGTAAAAAAGGATTAATAGGAGATTCTTATAAGAAACTTTGTGCATGTGAATTCATGACAAAAAAAGTATAAACTACACATTATACTCATACATATGATTTAAGTATTGGCGAGAGGCTCGGTAACTTAAATTTTCATCTCCAAAGTGCTAATGACACAGAAAGATGAAAGTTAAAGTTCCAGAAATGCAGACTTACATATATGAATGGCAAGTTCGTGAGGAAGAAAATGAGAAATGTTAAGTAGTAAATGTCCCTTATGTAATGTCAATATGCATTTGATAATGGTGGTGCAGATGGAAAAATAGGTTGTAAACACCATCACTAGAAGATCTTGGTTTGGCAAATTAATACTGGTCATTAATATGAAAAATGGACTCCATTGGGTTCCAAACAGACTTTCTTTTTCTTGGGTATATTTTACCTTTTCATATACTCCCTCAACAAACATTTGTAAGTCATGATGTAACCCTTCTAAGAAAGAATGAACAGGTTGGGAAATGTCTTCAGGTTTTCTCCCTTTAGCTGCATAGCTCCAAAACAAATCATAAGTCACAGAGAAGTAATGTAAAGTCCAGTTTATTTAGTTGGCTTATGAATAGGTAAGAAAAAGGGTCTGAGTTAAAAGTCCAGTGGTCAGTCACACTGAAACAAAAGGCAATGTACTGTCTGACACCCACAAATTATATGATTTAAATTTGGTCTCCTTTTAATTTTTGAAGTGTTTGTAGAATATAGAAATGCTGTTTAAAAGTTAAGACTAAAATCATACAATGAAAACAATAATTTTTTGTTCCTTTCTAATCGTTATAAGTAATAGCCTGAATATATTTATATACTTCCAGTAAAATAACCAGAGAAAGAAAAAGCAAGCGTTGAAGAAATGACTAAAGCACCAGCCAGATTCTCATGCAGAGTTCATTGTTTCTTGCTCTGTACACTTCTGTCTCAGTATTCTAACTGGTATAAGTATACCTGTATGTGATGTTTTCTCAATGCAAATGAACCCCTTGACTCTTGTAACTTTTCTTTCTCCTCCCTAAACACGCTGCCTTGGTTACTTTTCTTGTGTAGTTGGGATAAAACACTCAACATCCAAAATGAAGGAAGGAAAGGTTTATTTAGCTCACTGTTTGTGGAGGTTTTAGTCCATAATCAGCTGGCTCCAAGGCAAGGTGGCATGGCACAGGCACAACACGTCAAGGTGGCAGCAAGAGCAAAAGCAGTCAGAGCATAAAGGGAAGGAAACAAGCCTTTTCTTCTGGCTTATACCATATTCAGGCCACCCCCCAGCTTCCAACCCCTGCTTCAGGACAAGTGTAGCACTCACAAAATCTCCTTGACCACCTTTGCAAGGAATGAGGATATTTATAGAGTAAGAACTGGCTCCCTGCTGAGTCTCGCAGTTAAACTTCTTAACTGCTCAAGTTGACTCAATGTATTAACCATAACACATGCTGTCAAAATTTTTATGAATATAATATCTGATTAATAAAAATCTCTTTATTTCACTACGACTATGGAAAGCTTTTTACCTGAGTCTAATAAAAGTCTTTGTTTTCTTATTCAATTTGGTTTTAAATAACATTAATGCCTTGTTTTACTTAATTTCATATCACATGCTTCAATTATAATATTATAGACAATTAAAGAAATTGACATTTTTATCTCCAAAACTTATCCTAGTATTCACTGTAAGTTTACATTCAATATATACTATAGCAAATTAAATGTGGATAATTACTCTTCTTTTCTGAGCTATACACAACATGTCTTCCTTGTATTTTTTTCAGTGAGCAATGTATTAAAATTATTAATGCAAACCGATTAACAAAATGCTTGTTGTTTCATAGGGAAAATTTATCAGCGTCAGTAATCCAAACTTATACTTCTGCTTATAAAGAAATCATACAGCATAGGCATAAAATATCAGTTACATTACATAGCAAAACTTACCTGCATGTTTTAATGGAAAAGGAACCTATTTCAGGCTTACTTCTGTATCAGTAAAACAAAAGAGACTGACTGCTTATAATAATACTCAACTGTGTGATAAATAATCTAAGTACTCAAACTAACATCTCTTTTCTCTACAGGAACTTGTGTGTGTATATAATGGTGTATTATACTTTATTGTATTTTGGTGTTTTTTTGTTTGTTTGTTTGAAACATATCTGTACAGGTTTCAGAGGTAAAATATGAAGTTTGATGTATGTCTTCACTAGGTGAAAAACTATGCAAAGTCTTCAGCACGTTCACCTCATTAAACTATTATTAATTTATTATGAGCGCATAACATTGATATTTTACATTTTAATATATGCAGCATATAAACATTATTGATAAACATAGACCCTTTCTTTCAAATTGCATGGATTGCAGAGATACTGAAGTTAAAATTTAGAATATCCAGAATTTGCAAGCATTTTATATTTTTCCCCACGTAGTTGTAATCTTCCTTCAATACCTTGTGAGTGATAAAACTGGCAATTCTATTCCAAAATCCATTCAGTTGGGAATCTCAGAAAGCATAAAATTTTAGTATTAGCCCAAGCTTACAAATGCACAATTTTAAATTATTGACTTTTGCATAGTATGGACATATTATCAAAATGTTTGAAAGAATTATAGAACATAAACATATATTGCTGGGCATATTTGTTATTCATGATTGTGCAGGGAAACCAAAGATGTAGGAGGCTGAAGTGATCCTCACCGACTATGTATGCTTTTCTGCCCTTGTATGCAGTAGAAGGAGACGATAAATAATTTGACTTCAAGCAATCTACATTTTTAAGAGTAGATTTAGCCTTTATGCAGTCAAATTATAATTTTATTCTAATATTACCTACCTATATTATTCTACCTTATATGTGCAATGGATAAAATATGAGGAAATTTAACTTCTTTGAACGTGAATTTTAATCTTAATAGTGGTACTTATTTTTAAGTATGTCCTCTATATAAGAACTGCAAAATAAATTCCAGAATGAGCATAGTTCTAGGGAAAATGAATTATTTGCAGAAGGTTGTATACTCTCTCTAGAAGGAAAGAATAATAGTTACTATAGTATGCTTTTTTCAGATTTAGGGCTCTACGCTATCTGGCTTTGAATCTGCGTATGACTGGAGGACTGTTATTTGTTCATTACTTTTGAAATTTAAAATGTTCAACTATATATTTAGCAAAGGTATAAGATGATTATTTAAACTGTTACAATGATTCACATACATCATCTAATTGGTGTTAAAAATATTGTTTCAAGTGTAAATTAATGTGGTAAACTTTATAAAAATTGAGCAAAATCCAAATTAGTGGCTGGTTTCATTCTCCATGGAGAAAGCAGTAGAACTGCACACCAAATCTCCCTCAGTTGTCGACTTGATGTCCCCCAAAGTATCTGGTCATCTACTGAACTCATAAACACAGTTGCTTCCGATTCGTTTCAGAATCAATTGCTCACAGCATTGCTCTATTCACACACATGTGTGGTATTTGTTTAAACACAACCAGTGGAAAGTGAGTGAGCTCCACACTTCCATCGAAAATCCATTCATAATCTTCAGTGATGTCTACGGTTTGTGTCCTTGCTCAGATACCTAGATTCTAGTTTCAACTTTATGAATTTTGCATGCATTGCTTCATTTAATCTTCATATGAGTCCATCATGAGCATTTTATTTTCATCCCTGGTTTATACTTGAAGAAACCGACAGAGAAGATAGTTTTCCAACGGCCTTGATAAAGTAACCAGACAGCATGGATGTTGAGTTCATAATTTTAACCACTATATCATGATATATTTCTGGGATTTCCTGCAGTGTGTTTTCTTTTTTTTTTTTTTTAAGCCTCTTCACTACTTTGAAGTTTATATCCGTTTGGTGGGGTTCAGGACTCGGACTCTCTACATACATTCTTAACAATAATTGTCTATTTTGCTCTGTCCATTTTAATCTATCTGGTGTCCAGCCTAGTGGAGCTTCCTCTTGACTTCAGCTTCTACAAATATCACAGCAATACAATGAACATAAGAAAACAAGAAAGAATTGAGAACAACACAAGTAGCATATCAACTACTAAAATATTTGACTGGAAGTATTACATAGTGTATGCATGTAAATTTAATCAAGGCAAGTAAATCTCATGGCAAGAATAATAACTTACAGTCAGGATGTTTAGAAACCTCCCTGGTATATTCTCATTAAGTGAAAGTATCTTTTCCTAAACCATGTGGAGCAAATGTACAAAAGAGTTTAAATTCATGAAAACAACCATAAATTCAACAGATGATCTATGCTTTGAAGGACAATATTATTGCATCAAATAAGGAGAATGGAAGAATGGAGAAGGCATCTTTACCCTTATTAAGAACTGAGAATCTGTGATATACATAATAAGTATGGGAAACCGAGTAGAGAAGTAATGAAGAAAATGTGTACAAAAGTGGGAAAATATTTTTGATCCTTCAGAAATTTCACTGTGGTGAGGTTTTCCATTAACACAGGCAGTTCTTATCTTATAGGCCAGTTGGTAAATTTAGCAATGTAAGCTCCATGATGGGAAGTCTCATTTCATCTTTAAAGAATTTTGCACTCTTTCCTTTTTTGCATTGGACTTAATATTCGTTTAGACTCATCTTTTTACTGCTATGAATGATTCATTAACCACACAGAGGTCACTGAGTATGTGCCTCCACAGTAGTCCATTTAACTGGCATGGGTGCTCTCAGATAAATCAGACAGGATATCTTATGTCAAACTCCTGTGACTTTGGTAGAAAATATATTAATTAAATGTTCAACATAGTATTGAAATTCATTATATGGAAATAGCAATTTTATCGCTTTTGCCTTAAAATTAAGGAATTAATGAATAATGTAATGAAGTTCAAATGATCACAAATCCATTCTCCATGTTTTACCCATAGAAATATGACGTCATCAAGTATAAAAAAAAACTATATACTACATAACTGTTTTTGAAAAATCTGGACATGTTCTTTATATTTTAAAATTAGATTTTAGATTGTTTCATGAATTTATTTTTTATCAGATCCTTATATTTGCACTTTGTCAAAAAAAGAAGAAATAGAGAAACAAAATAGATTGCTTCGGAAATGACATACTCTGTATCGTAATCTTTGTCTTGAAATTTTATGGCATATTAACCACTAAAATTGCAATGCAGAGTTCTCTGTCCCTGATTTCCTTTCTCACTGATAGTCTAGCAGCTATTTTTTGCTATAGTCCCATACTTACCAAAGTCCTCCTGTTGCTTCTGTTCTCTAACTGAAGTCAGAATACATGTATAAAATACAATATAATAGTAATTTACAAATTAGTGTGTAATGAATTCAACCTGTTTCTTTTCCTGGTATAAATTCAATTCTCTAATATCTTCAATGGACATTTGTGACTTTTAATATATATCTAGTCTACATTGACCAACAGCGATTGCAAGAGTATAGAGGAAATATTTTGGGACTTCTGGTTATATTCAATATAGATAAACTATGATAACTTCTATTACGTCCTTTTTATTTTAATGAGAAAAAACCAGAAAACTCGAGAAACAAGCAGTAAAAAAACAACAACAAAAACAATGGTAATATAGGAGTTCAAAGCAAGATGATAGGAATATAATAATGGCCGTGATAAAGAAATTTCTCAAAGAGAAATTATACTGTTCAATCAATCTTTTATGCCTGACTGGTTTCCTGAACAACTATTCTGGAGATGGCAATACCAGTCCTTTTAAATTGAATTAATTCCATTGTTCCATAGTAGAAAATTCAGAGAATGAAATATTCAATTCCAAGTACAGGTAATCATATATTATAAAAAATACTACTCAGATAGCCCCCAAACTTTAGAAATGGGAAGGAGAAAGGATGAATGAGGAAAAGACAAAAGAAAGAAACTAGTGAAAGGGCTGCTTTCCTAATATAATCATATTCGCTGAAATGCCACATTTTTAAGAGGAAAAAAAGAAAAATCAAAATCAAAAGACATACAAACAACTACAAGAACAAAATTTTCAAAACAATAAAAATATATGCTTTCAAAACAATAAGAATATACACTTTCAAAGCAAGATGTTAGGAATTTAACAATGGCTGTAATATTGCATATTGTCATCTTCAAAAGCGTTGCTTAGATTGACAGACACAGATATGCAAATTAATCTCATGAGCATTAACTGCTCTTTTCCAAGATTTATAGAATTAGTAGTAAAATTATCTTAGCTATTTTATGTATATATCAACAAATTTGTATCTTTTTTCCCTTCTTTTCCTCCTTTCCCCTATTTTAGTTATTATTCCCCTTTGAACAGTTTCTTAACCTTTCACAATATCTATTGTACATTTTGTTTTCATCCAGTTTGCTTCACTCCACTGATGACATCCAACAAATATTTTACCCATTAAAATTCCATCAGAATTAAGAAAAAGAATAATTTTGAATTTTTTATTGTACGTAACAAATTATTGTGTGAAGTGAAATCATTCAACATGCTTAGATGATAGAAATGACACCATTTTCATGTAAGCAGATTCTGTTCCTTGAATAAATTTATGACCTAAGCCAGGAAGCAAAAAAACAAGATAGTGGTTTATTTTCAGTGCACCTTAGCTTCTCCAATAAGAAAGTGATTAGGGAGTGATTTATACATGGGAAGATATTTCAAGTAGTTTTTCCATGATGACTTCAATAGTCTACAAGAGTGAAACAAATTTGCATACATGAGGGCTAATGTATGAAACATAACAGATATGAAAGTGGTCATTTTTATAAAATGCATGTTCATTGTAGATGAATAGTATGTGGCACACAATAATGAAAGATAACACTGAAATAATGACATAGTTGAAATCTATTGTAAAAAAATTTCAATACACGACAGCATGATAAATGCCATGGTTGCCATAAACACTTATCATAAATGCAATACCCAGCAATGTCATGTATCATGTAAAGATTTACAGTATATCATGTAAAGAAATAACATATTCAGGTAACCTTCAAACAGCAAAGAACAGTTGCAGCAAGAACATTTGAGCATCAAAAATGCATATGAGCATATCAGAGACAGACTTTTGAGTAAGAAGCCACATCTACAGATACAATCGTTAAGAAATGATTAGAAATATTCAGTTCTCACTACATTTTGAAAAGTAAGAAAATAGTCTAATTTGTTTTGTACCCTCTGGAAAAATCCAAGGGTCAAAATAATTTGAAATAACAAATAAAAATTGTTAAAGATAAACCTTGAAATATAAATTTGAAATCTGTTAGTTTGTGTCCAACCACTTCTGTCAAGGAAAAAATGAAATTTTCTACTACTAATATAAATAATTTTTATTCTTAAAAGTATTTATCAAACAAAACTTATTACAATTAAAAATCATAGGAAAATAAGCTTGAAGTAAGAAGAAAAAAAAAACTAGGACAGAGAGAGGAAATAAAAGACCATGTAAAGTATATGATACCAGCGAAAGAAACAGAGATTAAAAAAAAAAAAATGAAAGATCTGTTTTCATATATTTAAAAGCTCAATATTGCACTGGCATCAATTTTTCTAACCCGATCTATGGAAACAGTACATTCCAATTAAAATAGCAAGACATTTTGCAGATACTGAAAATATAATCTAACATTTATATGTGAAGTCAAAAGGCCTAAAATAACCAATATGACACCAAATTAGAAGAAAACCCTTAGAAAATTCAAACAATTGCAAGTTAGACAATAATACTACTCCAATCAATATACCTGTATTATTTTATTGATGCAAGGATATTTGATAGTTTGCAACATATATTTAATACATCTGTTATCAATGTATATGTGTGTGTGTGTGTGTGTGTGTGTGTGTGTGTGTGTGTGTATAACCAATAAGGCACACAGGCAACACAATAGAAATAGGACTTCTTTAAAATAAAAGTTAGTAATATTGCATTGAAAATGTTTATGAAAAACAAGACCTAGACATAGATCTCATGTCTTTTACAAAACTTAAGTCAAAAAGACTCAAACTTAAATATGAAATGTTAAACTATAAAACTTCTAGAAAAAATCCTTGTGAGAACATTTCTATGACTTTTTGTTTGATCAGGAGTTTTTAAATAGGCACAAAATTATGCTTCACATGAAAAATATATAAATAAGACTTAATTAAAATTTAAAACTTCTGCTTTGCCAAAGGCCATTTTAGAGAATGAAAAGATAAGACAGACTGGGGAAAATATTTGCAAAGTGTATCAGATAAAGGGCTCGTATAAAAAATATATTTTTCTTAAAACTTGATAATTTAAAAATACCAATAAAAAGGCAAAGAATGGAACATACACTTGACAAAAAGAAATAAACAAATGACAGCTAAACAGAAGCAAGATGTTCATTATTATTATTCGAGTGGCAGAAAATATAGATTAAAATAGCCAGATGCTAGAACACACCATTGGAATGGCTCATATATAAAAACACCAATGACTATGGAGAACACAGCAGTTTGGTTTTGGTGGGGTTGCAGAATTGTAATCCACTTTCGAACGTGGTTTGCGAACTACAGAACTAAGAATATATGACCTACCAATGAAACTCCTAGGTATTACCCATCTAGTTTTAAAGATATGTCAATACCAAAGCCTGTATGTGAATGAAAATCAAAGTGTATTGATGATCATAATACAAAGGATAATGAAGCATTATCAATTAAAAGAACATGAAAATTTCACATTGAGAATGTCCAAAACTGGTTTGTTTTTAGTTGGGTTGTAATTTCCTTAACATTTTCCAATTTTCTTCTTTATTAATTCAGTTTACTCCAGAAATTTAAAATTTATGTAATGATTTTTACACATCTGTTTTACTTTTTAGCATGACAGTCATAACACTAAAGCTTGTATGTTAGTACAGCTTGCCCATACATATTTTATTACAGTGCTTATTTCTTTAGGCATGTCATCTATAATTGAGTTTTTAATTCCATACACTTTCATGAGCTGTACATATCAATTTAAACTTGAACACTAAGATAAATAGATATAATTTAAAACTTAGTTCTATAGCCTCTCTCACTTTTAAGTCCTCAATCCCTATGTGTGGTTATTTGCTACCCATTCGGACAGCACACATACAGAACATTTCTATCACTGCAGTGCATTGGATAGTACTAATCTATAGCTGCTTGTGTAACAGAAAACAAACCTTTGTTTTGACCTTTATATTCTCTTAGTGTAATGAAAGCCCCTCTGGCTTTTCTGATTGTGTGGTTTTGAAAATCAATGTCTCCATAGCATTACTTGCACGTACGAATACTTGATTTTTGTCTGACAGGAGAAAACATTAATCTAGAAAAAACTATTTAATCAATCTTCACCAAAAGAAAGAGAATAACAGTTCTTGTCTGAAAAACTTTGACTTTTAAATTCATTGAAAATAGTTTGGAAAAAAAGTTCAGTGAAATTGGCCTTTCCATTCTACTCTCATAAGTTTTTTGAATTAAATTCATTGGTAAAATTTAGATATATATAATGATCATGTTCATCATACGGAATTAGTACAACTACATGATATAAATTAGTCTTTTCCTCCCCCTTCCCCCCTTCAACCCCTCTTCACTTCCTTATTTACCAAACTTTGTTTCCATTTTATCCTTTATTTTTCATTTTTTCTTTTTCTTTCCTTTCTTCTCCCAGTTCTCTTTCCTTTTGACCAATTACTTCCTATTGACAAATAGAAAGCTACTATTCTCAGGACTTTTTGAATATTGCTTTTTTATTCTTTTCATACTTAAATGTATTGTTTCACTTCCTAAATTAACACTTCCCTCTCACAGTCATGAGATAAATATTGCACTCATCACTTCATTTCTTTAATCCCTTGCCATGGAAGCCCATGCAATCTTGCTTTGAACACCACCAGCACAAAAAATGATACTGCGGAATCTTCATATGCAGACACAACACCTTGATATGAAGCTTTGACAGTTGTTACAAACTGCATTGTTGTGATACATGCGTGTGGATATGATTGAGTGCAGTTTCTCTGTGCAGTCTTAAAAACACAGGAAACCATTGACTAGTGCCTGTCTGTGATTTGAGTTCCCATGTTTAGTTAAAAAAAGGAAACAAAAATTATTTCTATCTTCTAAAGGTATAAGATAAATAGATATAATTTAAAATTATAAATTTAAAATATGCAATAAAATCTATTTAGGCATTTAAATTTTGCAATATAAGCAAGTATTAAACAATGACAATACTATAACAAGCCAAGTAAATAAACTACTTCCAAATAATGTTAACACCTGGTTGTGCCCAGTGAAACTACATTATGCAGTATTTTCTCTACTTTTCCTATAACTATCCTCTGTCACATTGAAGACTAGATTCTCTGCCCCTCGTGGTTCCAAAGGCTCCATGATTCATGAATTGTCCTTTGCTCAAATAAATTCTGTTTACTTTGTTTTGGGTTAAATTTTCCTTGTAATATAGGAAAAACCCCACCACATGACCTACCTTAGTCTGAAAGACTGAAAGATGAGTCATGCTTTTAAAACTTTATCTAGTTTGAACTTTTGCAATGAGAATATATTTATTAGCATACACTTTTCTATGAAATATTATGCCATCTGCATTAATTTGCCAGTAAAAACAAATCAGCCCAAGGCCTCTTTTATCAGGTTTACACCTTTTATGTCAGCCATGTGAATGCATAAGGGTTAATTTTATGTGTCATCTTGGCCAGGCTATAAAGCTCAGCTCTTTGGTCAAGCATTAATCTATATATTTTTAGGAAGGTGTCTTTCAGAGACAATTGACCTTTAAATAGACTGAGTAAAACCGATTACTCTCCATAATATAAATAGACCTCATCTAGTTAGTTGAAGGCCTCAAGAGAAAATTCTGTGGGGCCTCTAAAGGAATAATGACTTCCTCAAGACGGCGGGGAATAACAAGATTGAAATATGAACTCCTGCTAAAATTTCCAGCCTGCTGGCTGATGACGCGTGTTTTGGACTTTGCAGCCCCCACAACTTTATGAGTCAATTCTTTAAAATAAATAACTCTCCCTTTCCCATCTCTGTCTTTCCCTCTCTCTCTCTCCCTCTGTTCTCTCTCCACATAGCCTTTGGTTTAATTTCTATAGAGATTGCTGGTTTATATAGTCTGTAACAGAATAATAACCAAAATACTCTTATAAATGGAAAAATAATTAGAATATTTGAAGAAATACCACATATAGCCACTTACCACAGGCAGACCTTGTCCTAGACACAGATGCAAAAGAAGCAGGTGTGAAAACCTTAGAAATAAATTAAAGTTCTATGCTGCAGCACTGAGTTTACAACAGCCCAAGAACCTGCGCCTATGTTTCTAAGTCCATTGTTAATAAAAGAAATCCTTCAATAATTATTTTACACTTTGTCCACTGTTGTCTTGTTATGATGCATTTTATTAATTCACTTTTGTCAGTACTTTATGAGGTGAAATCTGCCTACTGTCTGGAAAATTCACTTCTGTTCATTTCATACTTGAAAGTAAACATGGCTAGGTAATAAAGTCATTGGCACAGAAACAATCTTCCCCCATGGCGATTTTGCAATCTTTTCATACTTCCAGACACAGGCGTTTCTGCCCATTGAGATGTTTTCCTTTTCTTTGTAGGTAGCTTTAATTTTTTATTGCCTTAATATATAAAGACATTTTGTAGTCATTCTTAAAATCATTCAGATATGTCAAGTTGTAGTTCTTTTATAATTTTTTCTTATATTTATTCCTATATAATCATGAATATTAGGCATGTATTTATATTTTACATAATCAAGAATGTCAGGAAAATTTTCAGGGATGATAATGATGATTTCAATTTGGCTGATTTATTTTCCCTCCTGTCATATACTCCATTTTTTAAACTTTGAATTGTGCTTATCATGCTTATAGTTTCCTTGGAATACTTTTTATCCATCTCCTTGTCATTTCACCCAATTTCATTTTCTCATCTTTTTTTATTATTTCTCACAAAGATCATGATTCTGTGTATTTTGATTTTTTTACCAAAAAATTTAAAATATTTTATATTTGTTGTAGTAAATTAGTTGTTGTTATCTTTACTTACATAATACATTTATGATAACCTTCTTTTATTTTTCAATCTGTCTTGAGTTTGCACAAATCTTAGATTGTTGACTTCTTTTCTCATTTTCCATTATTTAATAAAATGAGCTCTGTAAATTATTCATTCTAATAAATAAGGTGTGAGTACTGCCCTAGGCAAAACTTTCTGATCAGTGGATTGTGATCAGATTGTTTTAGTAAATCTAGATGGATAAGAGTAGTCATAGACTTTCAGAATTTACACTGTAATTCTTGCTCTAATGCATTTCTGTTTGTTCAAAATACAGACATCTCCCATGGCTTAACCCTTAACAAATAAAGAATGATTAATAGCACCTTAATGCTATACCATAATCCTCATTGCATTTCCCTTCTGGCTTTTGTTAGTTGTAGTAATTATAATACCCAGATTTTGATTGCTTTGCAACCATATTTTGACACATGTGCATTCTTATCTATGATCTCAGGTATCAGTGTAAATTATATATATATATATAGAGAGAGAGAGAGAGAGAAAGAGAGCACTAACATACATACATGAAACACTAGCATGCTTCTATACATGTCACTAACATATACATACATATACATATGTAAATGTATATATGTATAAATATATGTATTTATGATAGTGTTCTGGTTTTCTAAGGCTACTGGGTCTAGGAATATTTGGCAGAGCTATGGTTTTATATTTACATTCTATTTTCTAATCCAAGTGGAAGCTAAAGAAAACTAAACAAAACACTGATAATTTCAATGTACAATACAAACACAACATTCATGATACTCTTCTGAGCTTCTGTTATAGGCTCACAATGAGTTTTGCTTGAAACTAGTGTTGTGAGTTTTCATTTTTTATGCTGCCTTGTATACAAGGCCTGATGAAAAGCTCACAAAGAGGACTTCTACACAAACCAGATGACACTGTGAAATGAAAGGCAATATCTGATTTAATTTTATTAACTTATTGTTTGGTTGCTTGACATTTTATCAAATTATTAAGTCATGTTAAAAATAAGAATTAAAAGCATCATACTTCTGTGATATATGCACATCCATGTTTATTCCAGTGTAGTGTATAATAGCTTAATCTTGGAAACAAATCTAATATCCATCACCTGAGGAATGGGTAAAAACAGTTGTGTTTTGTTTTTTTTTTTTTAATACAATTCAGTAGCACTCAACCATAAAGAAAGTTAAACTGAAAACATTTCTAATAGTTTGGATAAATCTAACCTTCAACAAATTGTTGGTTATAAACTGATCATAAATATTAGGATATTGAAAAATGACTATCTCATGATTTCTACTATATATTTTTGTGATATATGTGTATACATATATTCATTATTTGTACTGATTTTACATGTTAAGTAGAAAAAGAAAAAAAAATCCTGCACTAAACCACCCTGGTTGAAATCCAGCCTTTCTCATTAATGTTTTATCATGTGACTTTTTCTGTACGGAGTCTCAATTTTAGAATACAATGAAAAAAGTCATGTGTTTAGCAAGCCACGGTACTAAATTTATTAAAATTCTGTTCATGATACAGATTTCAGAGTTACTATTCTTCTGACTTTCCTAATTCTAAATCTTTTAGATTTGGACATCTTTCAAGTCAAAGTTTCTCAAATTATTCATGCTCGTGATTTGATTTTAAATCTGAATCTTTTCCACAAATAACTTGCAGAAAAAGAAATAAGAAAAAAATGGTTACAAATGAAAATCATCAAAATCACCCTAGTTTGCACTGATTCTTTTTTTTTTTCTGTTTCAAGAGAGATATTTTCTGTAAGGTTTGATTTAATGAGCTATTTCTGAAAATTGACAAATCATATAACCTTGAACTACTGTACATTTGGAGTGAAATAACTTCCACATTTTTATAGAGAATTTTCAAATGCTGATGTACTCTAATCATATTAAGTAAACTAGCAAGTTGAAATATTCTTCTGAAGACATTTAGAAATGTCTAGAGACGTGATTTGTCACAACTGGGTGGAGGCTGGTACTGTCATCTCTTGGATTGGAGTGAGTAATGCACTTGATTATTATGGTAAAAAAAAAAAAAAAACCCTCATCTTCCAGAACAAAGAATTATTCAGCCAAGGAGTCTTTACTGCTGGGTGTAGTGAAACAGTGACATAATTTTTTACATCAATGGGGTTCTTGTAGAATTATACAAACAGCAGGTGTCTTTTACAAGCAAATTAAAATGATTTCTGGTTCTCGTGTTGTTAGGACTATTTGTCACCCATTATTTCCCGTTTGTTCCTCTACACTGCTACCTTTCTGTAATAGGCTGTGTGTGATTTGGTAGTTTATGATTTTAATAAAAGTGTGGTCTATGATGCCCACTAGAAGTGCTACTATACTGTTAACTAAACGAAAGTCAACTGTTCATCCCAAGAAAAAGTGGGAAGCCCTTGCCAGGGGAATTTTCGGAATATAAGCTGATTTAAATACCCAAAAGAAAAGTTGGGTTGAGAGTGATATTACTTGCCAGTAGGTTCAGCTGCTCAGAAGGCTGAAACAGGAGGATGAAGATGGCTTGAGTTCAGGAGTTCAGTATCAGCCAGGCAGCATGGCAGAAATCTTGTTTCAAAAGAAAAAAATACAGATAGATAAATACATAGTTGCAAAATCATACTTTTATGTTTGATGTTTTGTAGTCACACAAAAAAATTCTGAAGCAAGTAATATATTCTTTGTCTTCCAGAAATAGTTTGCCCCTATAATCTGATTACACTGAAGCAATCATTAGAATTAGTAGAAATTCTTTGTAATACTGAAATTTGTTATAGAGCTCACGCACTGGGTCTGTAGGGACCACTTATTAAATATTTGTACATCTTCAAAAGGTGTTTTAGTTTGCTGGATTGCCTCTAAATATATCACTTTGTCCCTAGAAGTTGCTTTTCGGTTGTACCAATAATGGGTAATGGAGATGTCTTTATTTCCTTAGACTCTCATTTGTCACTATAAATTATTTTCAGTTAACTTTATGAATGCATTCATTTGCTACAGAAGTCTTGAGTGGCACTATTATATAGTACACAGCTATCAAGTCCTGAATAATAATCACACATTTAAGAAATTAAAACAAAAAATATTATTGACTGAATATTAAAAAAAAAACCAAAAACTAAAAGCCTATACTCTGCGTTCATTTTTAAATTTGACCACTTCCCATGTACAGATGGCATACACCATCACTGCCTAGCTCCTATTGACAGGAGCAAACCATTTCTTTGTTGGTTATAATTCTTTGACAAGTTAGTATTATGATAATCTGGAACTGTTTTTTTTTTTCCCCTTCATTTAATAGTTGCCAAGAATTAATTGCTGGGCTGGGGATTTAGCTCAGCGGCATAAACGCCTGCCTTGCAAGCTGGCAGTCGTGAGGTCCATCCCTGGTACTGATAAAAAGGAAAAAGACAAAAAAAATTAATTGCTGTAAAATTTCATAAAATATAACAGCAGTGGTGTTTCAATTCATAATTGATGTTTTATGCTATTTTCTAACAAGATTGCTGTTCTTTTAACCAGAAATTAATTACAGCAAAAAGTTATACAACATGACCTATTTTGAACAAATGATACAGTCAAGCTTGATTAAGGGCAACTCCACGTTGCAATGTGTTTTTCAATTAAATGGAATCCAAAAACAAATCACACAATTCCCTTAAGTAGAAATTAAGTAGATAAAGCATATGGATTTATTACTCTTATTTTAAAATATTTAATGGAGATGTGAAGACAACAGAGCACATTTCACATTCCTGAAAGCAAACAACATCAGAAGTGATACAACATTCTTAGATCAGACATTTTAGTTTATAAGGGATAATTCTTAAATTTTATTTGTGCAACAAATAAATTTATATTCTTGATGCCTAAGTGTTTCGAATGGACGAAGCAATTTCGTGGATGACTAATTTCACAGATGGAAAGTAATACCTACCACCTGCATGAGGGAGACTATAGCTGACACAGCTGTCCCAACACCTGAGTTTCGGTCCCTTTTTTTCTTCACTTATCTAGTGACCTTGAAGGATAGGAATATTCCCTAGATTTTAGCCTTCACAGTATAACACAAAGATAATACTAAAATATTCCCTCTCGTGATCTTTGATTTAAAGTTCAATGTGCAAATCAAACTATTATACAAACATATGTTAATAATTTGCAGACATAGGCTGAATATGAATATCAGAAGCATTGCACTAAAATTCTCTGACTAACCCTTCTTTGAGAATTATATGACATAAAGCAGCTTTGCTTGTCTTTAGATATATTTCATACATGTGGTAGTAGAAAATACAAGGAAGCAATGTTTATTAAATGTTAGCTTCTCAGAAATAATGTTGGAATTTATTGCTAAGTCAAATCTGGAATTTTAATGTGATTCAATAAAGAGAAGAACTACTCTGATAAAATCATATGACTGGAAATATTTTGTGATTTTGGGTTTGGTTAAAGAAGTTATTCAATATGAACACTTAATTAGAATTGAGTTACAAACATAATGTTTCAGAGTTCAGTTGGGCATGGTAGTGCACGCATGTATTCACATTTACTGGGGAGACTGAGGCAAGAGAATAGCAAGTTTGAGGCTACTTGGGCAGCTCAGTGACACCCTGTTTCAAAGAACAAAAAAGTCTTGAGATGTAGCTCAGTGATAGAGCCCTCCATAGTTCTATATTCAGTACTGCAAATAAGTAAATGAATTAATAAATAACCAAAATTTGTGAATGCAGAATTTAAATTTTCAGAAGTTTGGAGAGTGAATAGTTGCTAAATGATATCTACTAAAATATGTGAATACTCGAATGCATTATTTTTTGAGATATAATTTCCCTGCATGTTCCAGGCTGGTCTCAAATTTACTGCAATCCTCCTGCCTCAGCTTCTGAATGTTGGAATTGCAGTGTGCACCACAATGTCTGGGGCAAATAAATATTTAAGTGAGTTTTTGAGGAAGATCCTGGAGCAATCTCTACCATATGCTCTGTGCAATCTCTGTCTTCCTGAGAAAAATTTCCTGGAAATGAAAAATTACACTGATAACGTCAGTGAAATTGTTTTAGTTAAGAAAAGTGGAGAGTAAATTATATTAAAATAACAACATAGCAAATATAGACAAATAAAGATGGTTTATTCCTCACTACATAAGTAAAATATTCAGATAAATTGTTCATAGACACAATATCTTCTAATGAAATGGGTTGTATACACATACATTTTTCTTGCCATTTCTTTTGGTGAAAGTCTGTAATACCAGCTCTTGCTGAGGTTGAGGCAGGAGAATTGTAAATTCCAGTCCAGTTTTTGAATTTAATGAGACTCCACCTCACAATGAAAAGCAAAAGGCGAAGAGTGGGTAAGGATGCAGCACAATGCAAAACAATATTAATTCTCTAGTATTAAAAACATCTTAAATTTGACCTAAATCCCAAATTTTTATTTCTAAACATAAATTTAATTTCTTGATTTTAAACCAATTAAAAATTGATTTACACCAATCCAATTAAAGCAATCATAATCTAGGATAATATAGAGTAATAGAAAGGAGGAGTTTAGTTGACTTGGTGTAAGAAAGATTATTTTAAGCTGTTGCAGTGTAATTTCATACCTAGTGTAAGTGTGTCCCAATAATCCAATAGAATTAATTATCTTTGCAGCAAGAGAACCACATGGTATTCCATACGTGCTCTCCAGGGGTCATTCTACTTTTTTCCGATCACCAGGAAATTCTCTGGTCACTGCATTTATGCAACATTGCACAAGTTGTGATGGGCACTTCGGATGTTGGCATAAAAGAGTGCAATGAGGTGGTATTTCCACTTCTTACTAAGAACACTGTTAAACTTTTCCAGCAACTTTATAATAACAAGAGAAGTTCTCTTGCCTCCATTTGAAGATACATTTGCTAAGGGCTGACATCAGGCAGGACACTAGCTATATTAATCATCTCTCGGAGGGTCAACACAGTGACCATTAACTGGCAGGAAAAGATGGAAAAGAGAAATCCATTTATTTTGAGTTGTATTCTTTAAGAACTCAAGAGATATTTCCCAAAATCATATGTTTTCAGAGAAATGCTCTTTCTGAAAATATGTTCAAAATATATCTTTAAAACTAGAGAGTACAGATGGTTTCTACAAAATGATTGTACTTTTACTGTACTGTACATTAATTAATATAGTTCTTCTTTGTGCTAAGAACACGTATTCAGTGTCTTGGTTACTTTCCTCTCATGGCCGGAACAAAATAACTTATGCCCAATATTAAGGAAGAAAGGATTTTTTAGTCACAGTTTATAGAGGTTTTAATACATAATCATCTCCAAAGCACAAGCACAACAGTTCATGGCCGTGGAAGTCAGCAAAAGTATTAAGGGCAAAAAGAGAAGAGTATGGGAAGAAGACTCTTTTTTTCCTTCATATTGCATATAGGCTACTCACCGTAGGGTAGGTTTAGCACTCACACCCACAGTCCCACCCACATTCACTAAACCATGAATGAATCAGAAATTCTAGAAGCCTGTCCCATTACTGCATGAGGCTTTGGGAGGACATCCAGACACAAATCATAACAAAAGGTGGGGAGGAAGTGAAAGATGAGGAGGAGTTGGAGAGTTTGGAGCTACCAAAGCAACTTGGATTCTCTCAGGCTCTGCAGTGGCTGATCAGGAATTGTTCTGGCACCTCTATTAGTTCTTAAAAAATTAATAAGAAAAGAAAACACTAAAAAGGAAAGAGAGAAAAGGTTATAGGGAGAGAGGGGAAAATATACAAGAATGTTCATAATTCACTTTTGTATTTTTGAATGAAAGAAAGCATATTTGAGCCAAACACATTTAAAAGCAAGTTAAATCATTAATTAATCTTTGTTCAAATTTTCTTATCAGAAGACCAAAATCTTTCCAATGTGTAATATAATGTAGTTAATTTTTAAAATCTGAAACTGGATTTACTTTAGCCTTTAAATATTATAATGTACTTAAAAATTTTCGATTTCAAAAACATTAAGCAATTGGCAGAACTAGCGTGAAGAAAAATAGTTTACAGATAAATGCATAAAACAAAATTAACAGGAAACAGCATCAACTCAAAATCAAGTATGAAAATGTATATTTTTCAGTGCTAGCTATGAATGTAAGTTACCTATCATTATAATAACAAAGTTCTTCAAAATTTCTGTGTGGAAAATATAAAAGTTTAGTATTTAGTCAGGGTTTATAGGGAATAGATTTAATAGAGGACACATAATTTATAAGTTTATTTTATAATATTTACCCAAAAATGCCAAGTACAGAAGAGTACAAGAAATCTGTCCACACACTAGAGATCAAAAGAACCCAGTTGAAGGCCTGGATCTCACAGCAATGTCCTTTATGAGTTCAGATGAAGACCTAGAGCCCATGGAAATGTCATCTACAGTTCAACTGGAGCCTTAGAGCCCATGACAATGTTTCATGCAGTTCTGTATTAAAGATCTGCACTGGGAAGGCCTGAAGGCCACTAGTGGAAGTTAGAAAGCCTGCCCCAGTAGGATGAAGGAGCTGTGTCAGTAGACTATAAAGTAGCAACACTCAAGGTAAGGATCAAAGTTCTCCCAAAGAGACCTGCAACCATCTCTGTAACAGTGAGGGCACAAGCACTTCTGAGAATGAGAAAAGCTGAGTTCATATCAGGAAAATGAGCATGACAAGTTTTCCAAGGGAATCAACAGCAAACCATCTTCTCATCCACTTCTCCTTTTTTGCTGTTGGCCACAATCCTCAAGTGGGCCTTCCAAACCCAGAACCACGCTGACTCAGTGCAGCTGGGTGTTATAAGCTACCCTTTAGTTAATCCACCACATTGAGTAAGCAAAATTAAATACTTAGGTAACCAAAATATACCATATCAATTATTGGATGATTCAGTATATAAAGTTTGTATTTTATCACAGTTAATAAAAGCTTCCATAAAAGAAAAAAATGTATGCCATGTAATATGATAAGATGATTCTAAATGTGTATGCAAGACAAAAGTAGGAATTATTTAGGGTTATTCTGAATAAGAAAAGCAAAATTTGCCTTACAAGATATATTCTGAAGTATATTTGCTGAGGGAATGTGGTATTATTGCACTTATAAACACAACTATGAAAGCAATAGATTACATTGCCAAACAAAACTTATACATGAGTAAATGTTGGTACAAGAACAGAGAGTTAATTTTCTCATGAAAGGGAATACCAAAAAGTGGTTATTTACATTTAAATAATATGAAATTGGATCCCATGCCTAATATACACCTGATTCTCTAAACTAAATACAAAAATCTCAGAAAATACAAGTTGGCTTAGTAAGCATAAGGTCATGAATTTGATTCTCAGTACAAAACAAAATGCAGGTTAAAATTTTATACAGCGTGGAATGCATAAACATTTCTTAAATATGATATAAAGGCTATGACTAAAAGAAAGTGAATGTTCATCTAAAGAAATGCTAATATTAGAAAAATAGCAACACTTATCAGAAATGTTGGTATTCATAACTGACAAAATACATTTTATCAGTGAGTTATTCATAAATTTTACAAATCAATTAGAAAAGTTCATGTAACTACAAGAGAAATAAGAGACACAAATGGTTAACAAAAGAAGAAGTAAATATACTCTAAACATAAGCCAAAATATTGAACACCATCAATAACTATTCAAATGTGATGACAATAGAGAGACAGAAGCTGACATTCATCATTTAGTAAAATTTAAAATATGTGGAGCTTTTGCATAAGGTATATATTTTTATAAGAATGTAAATTTGTTTAACTTCATTGAGTTGTTCTTAGTATTATATCCTAAAGCTGACTTTTTTTTGGCACCAGGGATTGAACTCACAACTTCACACTTGCCACACAGGTGTTTATGCCACTGAGCTAAACTGCCAGCCCCGAAAGCTGATTTCACATGCTTCATGATCTAGTAATTTTCCATACAACTATATTTTCCTAAATCATCTCTTATACATGTGTAACTGGAAAGAAGTATAAATATATATTGCTTATGTTAGTTAAATGTATGAATCAACCCATAGTACTCATAAATTTTTGAGTCACCCAATTTACCAGATGCCCTAGTGTCTTAAAACAAAGCCCATTTATTATGTTACACTTTGTACCATAGAGCATCAGACTGAGGGTTACTAAAAAGACTACACTCAAGTTAGTATTTGAAATAGTATTCATTTGAAAGCTCAACCATGGTACTTTTTCCTGTCCCTCTCATCTGACTACTGCAAGCTCTCTGCACCTCTCTGACCATTCATTGGAAACATTTGTTGTTTTATTTTTTATGTGAACCTTTCCATAGTGTATGGCATCCTGTCTCTCCAAGATAAATGGTTTTGTAAAAGAGAAAAGATAAAAGTCAGTCTTTTTATAATTTGTTCTTAGAAATGACATAACTTTTACTGTATTCTGTTAGAAGCAATTTATGCTTAGCAGAATAAACACACTTGTGTAAATAATGTGGCACAGAGATTTTAGAACCTATCTTAAAAACTGTCAAATGACTAGAAAAACAGAGCAAACAAATTACAATACAGTCACACAATTAAATATTACACAGTCCACAAAATAATGAGGGTCAAAAATCTAAATCATAAATATAATATTAAGTGAAATAAATATTCAAAAACCATAAAATAATACTTACTATATTTATATCAACTTAATATAAAATATATTATATTATATACTTTTTTTTTTATTTAAGAGGAAAAAGAGAAAAACACAAAACAAACCAAAGCGGCGTAAGGGTACACGCAATACAGAACTACAAAACAAAACAAAACAAAACCAAAACAAAACAAAACAAAAAAACATAACAGTAAGAAATTACCTGCTAGTAGATTACACACTATTTTCTTGAAAATAATTCCTCAAATCACAGTATCAAAGAACACAAGGTGGACATTCAAACAGGGAGACTGCAAACAGCTGTGTTCAATGTTCCAAAAACATTGATAAAGTCAGCTATTTAACACCCCCAAACACACTTGCTGTTATATCCGTTAGAGCTCTTTTTCTTTTCTTTTTTTTTTTCCCTCTCTTTTTTACAACAAAATTTACACATCTTGGATTTTATTACTCCTTAGTGCTTATTACTTTCTTTGGGGGGGGGAAGAATACAGTCAAATACGGCAAAACAAAGCTGTCAGTCAATACCAAGGATAGACATAGCACATGGTGTAGAACAGAGTACAAGTTTATCAACAATGGTTATCAACGTTGTCCCTTGTTTCCTTAAAAAGAATTGTCTATCTTATTAGATATTATAAAGTTGGACAAAACAGTAGAGAACAAGACCAATAAAACTTAGGCATTGTAAACATTACAGGACTTCCAAAGAAGACAATAGTCAAACCAGAATGGGTATCTTAGTGAATCTTATTGTCTTCGAAGTAGTTGCCTATGTCTTCAAACTTGATACTATCATATAGAATGGAACAGAGTCTAATCAGTCAAAACAAGATCGTGGGAGTACTACAGGACTTCAAAACAAGTTAATAGGAAATCAAAAAGAGTTACTATTTATATATCCTAATTGTTTTGAATTTTTTCTTTAATTAAGACAAACATAAGAAATGACTAAATAATTTTTTTGAAACAATAAGGGGGAGATTGAGATAAAACAGGACATAACAATATAACAATAGAGGTCACAGCATGACTGTTTCAACAACCTAGTACTTCACCACCTTATAACCTGACTTAATAGTAGTTACCATAGTGTCTTTTTCCTTGAAATATTTGGGTAAAACTTCTAGCTTCAAATATTTTCATATCAAGAAGCCCAGAATAAAGCCTTTCTAATTAATGAGTGAAAACTTTATAAGGCTTCAAGGCCACCTAATGGGGAATCATGATTACCACATATTTTTATATATTTGAATCATTATTTACATTAGGGAAACTATTCGGTATTCACACATGCGAGATTGATTTATTTCACTAATGAGTATGGTCTCAAGCTGCGCCCATTTATTGATAAATATCTCAATGTGATCCTTCTTTATAGCTGAATAATACTCCATTGTATAGAAATACCACAACTTTTTTATCCATTCCTCAGTTGATGGGTACTTGGGTTGTTTCCAAGATCTGGTGATTACAAATTGTGCTGCTATAAACATAGGTGCACATATATCACTGTGGTATGATGCTTTCAGTTCTTCTGGGAATATGCCTAGAAGTGGAATAGCTGGAATAAATGGGATTTCCAGTCCCAACTTTTTGAGAAATCTCCAGACAGATCTCCACAAAGGTTGTACCAGTCTACACTCCCACCAGCAGTGCAGGAGAGTTCCTTTTTCCCCACAGCCTCTCCAGCATTTGTTGTCGGTTTTCTTGATCCTGGCCATTCTTTCAGGAGTGAGATGGTATCTCAGTGTGGTTTTAATTTGCATTTCTCTAATGACTAATGATGATGAGCATTTTTTCATGTATTTATTTGCCATTTGCATTTCTTCATCTGAGAATTGCATATTCATCTCAGATGCCCATTTTTGGATTGGATCTTTGAATTTCGGAGGTCTGAGTTTCTTTAATTCTTTATATGTTTTAGACAAGAGGCCCTTGTCTGAGAGAGAGTTCACTAAAATCTTTTCCCAGTTTGTGGGTTTTCTTTTCACTATGCTGGAGATTTCTTTTGACATGCAGAAACTTTTTAATAAGAAGTGGTCCCAGTTATTGATTCTGGGAAGTATTTCCCATGCGGTTTGAGTCCTGTTCATGAATTCTTTACCTACTCCTATGTCTCCAAGGTTTCTACCTATTTTGTCTTCCAATAGATTTAGTGTTTCTGTTTTAATATTCAGATCTTTGACCCATTTAGATTTTAATTTAGTACATGGTGATAGACATGGGTCTAGCTTTAGTTTTCGGCAAATGGAGAGCCAGTTTTTCCAGCACCATTTATTAAAGAGACTGTCATTCTTCCAGTGAACCTGCTTGGCTCCTTTATCAAAAATAAGGTGCTTGAGTGTGTTCGTAGTTGTGGTTGTATCTTCTAATCTATTCCACTGATCTTCGGCTCTGTTTTGATTCCAATACCATGTTGATTTTACTACTGTTGCTTTGTAGTATAACTTCAAGTCAGGGATTGTGATGCCTCCTGCTTTGTCTTTGCTGCTTAGAATTGCCTTTGCGATTCTAGGTCTCTTCTGGTTCCAGATGAAATTTAGGAGTGATTTCTCTAGATCTATAAGGTATGTTGATGGTATTTCTATTGGGATTGCATTGAATCTGTATAACAGTTTTGGGAGAATGGCCATTTTCACAATGTTTGTTCTTCCTATCCATGAGCAAGGGATGTCTTTCCATTTTCTGAGATCATCTTCAATTTCCTTTTTCAGTGTATTATAATTTTCACTGTATAAGTCTTTCACTTCTTTCATAAGAGTAATTCCTAAATATTTCATTTTTTTGCTTGCTAATGTGAATAGCCCAGTTTCTCTTATTTCCCTCTCTGTAATTTTGTTGTTCGTGTATAGGAATGCTATTGATTTCTGAGTATTGATTTTGTATCCAGCCACATTACTGAATTTATTTATTGTATCTAAGAGTATTTCAATGGAGTTTAGGGGGTCTTCTATGTAGAGTATCATGTCATCTGAAAACAATGATAATTTAACTTCTTCTTTTCCTATCTTTACCCCTTTTATTTCTCTTTCTTGCCTAATTGCTCTGGCTAGTACTTCCAGTACTATATTAAATAGGAGTGGTGATAAAGGACATCCTTGTCTTGTACCCGATTTTAAAGTAAAGGCTTTCAATTTTTGGCCATTTAGTATGATGCTGGCTGTTGGTTTGTCATAAATGGCCTTTATTATATTGAGGTAAAGACCATTTATTCCAATTTTCTGTAAAGTTCTTATCATGAATAAGCGTTGGACCTTATCGAAGGCTTTTTCTGCATCTATAGAGATGATCATGTGATTCTTATTTTTGGCTTTATTGATATGGTGGATTACATTTATTGATTTGCGTATGTTGAACCATCCTTGCATTCCTGGGATGAATCCCACTTGGTCATGGTGTATAATCTTCTTGATGATTTGCTGGATCCTATTTGCCAATATTTTATTGAGGATTTTTGCATCTGTGTTCATTAGGGAGATCGGTCTATAGTTCTCTTTTATAGTTGGGTCTTTCTCAGGTTTTGGTACTAGAGTAATATTTGCTTCCAGGAATGACTTAGGAAGGATTGCTTCCCTTTCAATTTCATTGAATAGTTTGAGGAGTGTCGGCATTAGGTCTTCTTTATATTTCTTGTAGAATTTTGCAGTGAATCCATCTGGGCCTGGGCTCTTCTTGGTGGGCAAGGACCCAATTACATTCTCAATTTCATTAGCAGAGATTGGGTTATTCAACAGTTTTATATCCTCTTGATCTAGCTTTGGTACTTCATATGCTTCTAAGAATCTGTCTATTTCTTCTGTGTTATCAAACTTTTGAGAGTAGAGGTTTTCGAAATAGGTGTTGATGATCCTCTTTACTTCTATTGGGTCTGTAGTGATTTCTCCTTTTTCATTTCTTATTGCATGAATTTGAGCTTTTTCTTTCCTTTTTTTAATAAGGTTGGCTAGGGGCTTATCGATTTTATTTATTCTTTCAAAGAACCAACTCTTTGATTCGTTGATTCTTTGGATTGTTTTCTTAGTCTCTATTGCATTGATTTCTGCTCTGATTTTTATAATTTCCTCTCTTCTTTTGGCTTTGGGCTTGACTTGCTCTTCTTTTTCTAGCTGTTTGAGGTGTACCATCAAGTTAGTTATTTGTATTCGTTCTGTTTTCCTGATGTGGGAACTCAGTGCAATAAATTTTCCTCTCAGAACGGCTTTCATTGCATCCCACAGATTCCAGTAAGTTGTATCTGCATTTTCATTTTCTTTTAGGTATTGTTTAATTTCTTCTTTAATTTCTTCTGTGACCCACTGATTACTCAAGAGTGTGTTATTTAGTTTCCATGTGTTTGCGGAATTTTTGCAGTATCCTTTGTCATTAATTTCTAATTTCAGAGCGCTATGATCCGATAATATGCAAGGGATGATTTCAACTCTTTTGCATTTGCTTAAATATGTTCTGTGAGCTAATATATGGTCTATTTTAGAAAATGATCCATGTACTGCTGAGAAGAATGTGTATTCTGATGTTGTTGGGTGGAACATTCTGTATATGTCTATCAAACCCATTTGTTCACAGGTGTGATTCAGTTCTGTTATTTCTTTGCTCATTTTCTGTCTGGTTGATCTGTCCCTTGGTGTCAGTGGTGTATTAAGGTCTCCTGTTACAATTGTGTTACTGATAATTTGAGTTTTCATTTCTGTTAATAATTGTTTTATATAACTGGGTGCTCTGGAGTTTGGTGCGTATATATTTAAGATAGTTATCTCTTCCTCTTGGAGTTTTCCCCTTACGAGTATGTAGTGACCTTCTTTGTCCTTTATGGTCATTGTTGGTTTAAAGTTCACGTTGTCTGCAAACAGAATGGCTACTCCTGCCTTTTTTTGGATTCCTGCTGCATGAAGAATTGTTTTCCATCCTTTGACTTTCAGTCTGTGAGTATCTTTCTGGGTTAGATGGGTTTCCTGTAAACAGCATATGGTTGGATTTTGTTTCTTGATCCATTCTGCTAGTCTGTTTCTTTTGATTGGTGCATTGAGACCGTTTACATTAATGGTTATTACTGTTAAATGCTGGTTAATTGTAGGAATGTTATCTCTCTGCTGTTGCATCTTTATCTTTCTGTTCTGTTTAATTATTTGCTTTGCTTAGTGCTTTTTTCCTTTGTGTATCTAAACTGTCTTTCAATATTTTTTGCAGGGTTGGTTTGGTGTTCATGAAGTTCTTCAGCTGTTCTTTGTCATGGAAGTATCGTATTGCACCATCTATTTTGAATGATAGTTTTGCAGGATATATCAGTCTTGGTTGGAAATCATTTTGCTTTAGGATCTGGAATACTTCACTCCATGCTCTTCTTGACTTTATCGTTTGTGCTGAGAAGTCTGCTGTGATTCTGATAGGTTTTCCTTTATAAGTGATTTGTCTTTTCTCTCTGACAGCTTTTAATAATCTATTCTTGTGTTGGATTTCTGGGATGGTGATTATTATATGTCTGGGTGTAGTTTTATTTTGGTTATGACTGTTTGGAGTTCTATATGCTTCACTGATCCTGATGTCAGTTTCTGATCTCATGCTTGGGAAATTTTTAGCTATTACTTCTCTAAATATCCTCCTGACATCCTTCATGTTGTCTCCCTCTCTTTCATTAATCCCTATCATTCTTATGTTATTCTTCTTTGCATCGTCTTGCAGTTGTTGAATTGTTGTTTCCTGGTTCCTTGTTATTTTCAAAAGATCTTTCCTTTCCTGTTCACTAGCTGCAATCCTGTCTTCAAGGTCTGAAATTCTATCTTCACTTTCATTAAGGCGGTTTTTACAACTTTCAGTGGAGTTTTTTATTTCCTGTATATCTCTGTGCATCTGCATTATGTATTCTGTTTGTTTCTTATATTGCTCGTCTAGGGATTCTATCTTTTTGTTTAGTTCCTCCAATTTTTTATCTGTGTTTTCTTTAGATATATTTAGAGTCTCTTTCATTTCTTTTATCATTTCTTCTTTTATCTGGGAGATTATTTCGAGTTTGAATTTCTTTAAAGCTTCCTGGAGTTGCTTGTCAATTTCAGTGGCTATTGTGTCCGATATATGAGGTGGATGGGATATATTTTCTTCTATATACATCGCTCCTAGGGTTTCTTGAGATGGGCTGGAGGTTTGAGGTTGTAATTTGGTCTTTCGTTTTGTCATTTTCCTATATTTCTGTGTTTCAAGTGTTATTTGAAAGCTTCCTCAGGATCTGTTGAAAATCCCCTTTTATGTTTGGAGCTACTGAGACTCTGGCACCGCGCTACCCCAAGCCATTGGGCCTACAGAACTAGTGGCCCTCCTCTGCCTGCTCAGAACTCCGCAGTTCCAGACAAGCTGGGCCTCAGGGACACTGTGCACCCACCTGCCCCTTGGAAGCTCCACAGTTCTTCAATCGCAGCCGGGTTAGGGTACTCACCACAGGCCGCAGTGCTTCAGGAACCTGTGGACCCTCCCTGGTTGCAGAGATATCCAGAGTCCTCCAGACACGCAGAGAGGCCAGTGAGGGCACCCCAGATCTGCCCAGCTCCTCCTCTGCAGACCTATGGCCAGGCGCGGCAGCTAAACAGGCTGGGCTAGGCTGGTAGTGTGGGCCAGCCCACCTATCGGGAGCTCAGCAGGTCTCCAAATGAAGCCGGGAATGGGGAGGCTGATGTGGAAGCCTCAAACCCACCTCTCTCCTTCACTGCACCTGGAAGCCTGAGGGAACTCCAGCAGTCTGGGTGCAGAAATCCAGAGTCCTCCAGACATGCAGAGAGGCCAGTGAGGGCACCCCAGATCTGCCCAGCTCCTCCTCTCTATATTATATACTTTTAAAGAAGCATATAACCCTTAACTATACATAAACAAATTACATGGTTATTATTGAAATGTATCAAGTATCTATGTATAAATACATAAAAAATTATAATCTACCCCACCCTCTATATTAAAAGCTTTTTAAGTTCTAGTCACTATTCTTAATTATATGAAGTTATTTCATTCAAAACTTTCCAGTGATTTGCAAACATGATAAAGGATAGCATCATCTAACTATATAAAGCAACATATGAAAACTTGATGTGAAATTCATATATATAAAATCCTGAGAAAGTTATATATAAATGTTATGAGCTATAAATATTTCTAATAGTATAGCTTAATGTATAAATATTTACTACATGGAGTATAGCATTTAATGTTATATTATATAGATATAATATATATATATATATATATATATATATATATATATATTTACATACACATGAAATCAGACAATGAGACAGGTTAGTACTAAATCCATGTACTGAGATGTAAGTCTTTTTTAGGGGTTCATCATTTTCTTGATACATTCGTAGATGCTAATACTTTGTTGAAAAGTAAGCATGATACAAAGAAATCAGTGCATGATATTCTCAGTATATATGTCCATTCTATATACTATGATCTTACTAAACAATTGACAATATGAACTAAAATATAAACAATTACCTAGTCTTGCTGAACGTTAACTTCAATATGAAGGCATTAGGCATGTAAGGCCCAATAAAAGATGAGAAATGAAATATTGAGGGAAAGGGTAAGAAAGATAAATTTTTATTTTAGATGTTCATTTTTTCTCTCTAGATGAAATTGTAGAGGCTCAATGTGTGCTGCTTGTTAGTAGCCCTAACCTGTAGGAGACTCCCATTGGCTTCTCTCCTAGTAATGAGTGGCCCCCTTTTACAAGAAACAATTTTCATAAGCCTGTGGACTTCCATTGCAGAGGCGATGGTAACACCTGCTTTAACCCAGACCACCACAGGCTCAAAACAGAGAGAGAGATTGTTAGACAAAATTCACAATTTCTGCAGAAGCAGAGAACCAAAGAGAATGGGCTTCCAGAGAAATGCAGGTTTAAAGATACCAGGTGAAAATGTAAGGTGCCACAGTAAGTCCTAGTAAACCCACTAGGCCGCAAATTTCAAATTTTTCGGAAACAAATATTCTAAATTCCATTCACTAAGAAATTCATCAATGTATTTAGGTATTTGTGTTTAAACCTTTCCCAAATAGAGTAAATCACAATGCTATAATTCGATTACCAGAAAAGACACATCCTAATGAGGCAACCAATGTATTTTCCCACTAATAGACACATTTTCCAAGATAATTTGATGTTGGGTTACCATTTTACTTTATTCTGATAGAAAGTGGGCCAGAATGTTCATACCACTTCCAGGCCTGGTGCTTAATATCTTTTCTCATGACCCTCAGTCAGTAAGATAAAAAATTCTTCATGATTCCTGTCATAAAATTTACAAAGTATCTTTAAAGACTGCACAAAATGGAACCTTTGTTTCTTATGCAACACAAGTACTTTGAGCCTGAAGTAACCAACACTAAAATTTTAATGCCTATCTACTACAGCAATTTGAGTTACATTTAAGATACTATAACAGATTTATTATTATCATGGTATGATTGAATCCAATAAAAACCACCCTTCTTTTACACCTGTAGCATCACTGATAAGATAGTTCGAGTTCTATTGTAATTAACTTGGGTATCTAATGAATCACTCATTTATTTTTTCAATAGTAGAATTTCACTTGAGGTCTGAGTCATATGTTAGCATGGACTACGTTTTCTGATATTATTGGATTTCAACAGAGAAACATTTGAAGACTTATTCAGCATTGGAAGACTTACAGGAAGCATGCCTATATAGGTAGTAGGAATAGGTCCAATGTCAGGTTACTGAGATAACACCTTATCCACACAGGTATTAGAATAAGATCACTCTGATTAAAAGAGAATAGTTAGAAAATGATACACTCAGAATTTAATTTACTTGATTTTAGCTCAATGTTCAAGTTGTTTCAACACTTTTTTTTCCAAATTAAATGATGTTACTATATATGTGGATAATATTTCACACTATTTCCATATATTTCATTATAACGTTAGGTGATGCCATCCTTTAATATGCTTAATAACTATGGGATAGTCAGATACTTTTGAATAGCATAAACTACTAAAATGAAGAGTAATAACTAGAATGGAAGCAAGTTTTTAATCTTGAGATCAGAGTTAACGAAAAGTTAGTTTAGCTCAATAAATTTTCTTAATCATAATCTTAGACTGCTGGCTACACTGAGCGTGATCTCTTCCAAACTGAAGCCCAGAGAAAAAGTAGTCTGAGGAGAAATGTTCTGCTGCATTGAGAGATCGACAATTATGCTAGAATACCTGTCAGCAATAACGTGACAGGTTCCTCTTCCTTGTGAACCTTACAGTTATCCATCAGCTGATTTTGAGTCCTAATCATCAGTTACGCACTTTTCTCCAACTCTAAGAAACCCTGTATATTATTGTGTGTCAGGCCTTTTGCCACTAAAAACATATGTGTAAGTGGTGATTGGAAACTGAGAAAATAAAAGCAAGAAAATATGGCACTGTAGAGGAAAAAAAAAAAAAAGGCCTTTTAAATTCTCAGTAATTAATAGCTAAAGGTAAGTCTCTAAGATTTTGAAAATTTTTCTTATGTTTTTACACGATAACTCATTCTTCAGTTGGAAAAACAATTTAAGACTGTTTTCATTCTGAATGTGGTTTCCTAGTCTTCTTTTACTGATAACAATTGCTTTATAAAACATTCAATTACTAATTCTTTGTTTGCTTTAAATTTAAGATATGAGTCTTCAACCAGAGACCTGCCAGTTCTATATCCAAGAAATATTTTACTAAGTATCTGGTAGAACTCTCACTGAAATTTAATGTGATTTTTTGAAAGAAAACTGTCACAAACTGTGAAATTCTTGGCTTAATAAGGTACAACAAAATCAGATAAGTATAATAGGTTAATTGTGTATATGTCAATTTGTAATGGTGAATCAGGTGAGAATCAAGAACTTTCTTTGCTTTTCCCATACATATTATCTTAATTTGTTACTATCAACCTCATGTCTTGTGTGCCATCTCTAGTGATGCGTTCATCAATCGGGAGTACATAATTGCTAACATTTATTTATCACTACTGTCTATTCCTCAAATTAAGGAAAAGGTATAGTTTTCACAATAGAGCTTTAATTTACAG
The DNA here is from genome assembly GCF_034190915.1 of Cavia porcellus. Lineage (NCBI taxonomy): Eukaryota > Metazoa > Chordata > Mammalia > Rodentia > Caviidae > Cavia > Cavia porcellus. The sequence continues at coordinate 35,789,468 of NW_026947501.1, forward strand.
TTGCTACAGCAACCAAATGCCAAATCAGCTAGTAGGATATCATAATAGCTTTCAGATTTATTGTCGCAAATGTTTGTGTGTACTGGAAAGAGATTGTGATGCAGAGTTATTTGTGGAAGATACTTTATATGTAAAGTAGTTTAATCTCGTCATGTTACATTTAAAAAGATGGATGTTTTGCTATAATTCTTATCTCTTTTGCCTTGCACATAAAAGATGATGGGTGAATATCTGTTGAATCACAAATAAGTTCATAAAAATAATATTATGAACCTTTCAGTTCTGCAAAAAAAATCTTGCATGCATCTTCTTGATTCAATGTTACCAATTATGACTCCTTATTATATAACTGAGATCAAATGATATTCATTCATTTATATATTCATTTATTCAATAAATACATGGTTAGGACATAGTTTTGCCAGAAAGTATTCTCAGTCCTAAAGATAAGGACATAAGTCAAAATAAATAGGGTAATAAAAACTTTCATCCTCATGAGCTTCCCGTTTTTGTAGTAGTAGACAGATGATAAATAAAGAAATGGAATGTACAACATCTGTCTTTACAAACAAATAAAAAGAAAGTATTTCCTAGCACTAAATTTTTTAAAAACATGATTTTTAGTCTCCTGACTATAGTAACTGAAGGATTGCTTTTGTTTCTCCATGAAGGAATATAATTCTCCTCAAAATTTCTTTGAAAGAATTGGTGAGATGTGGATGGTGAACTTTGATGAAGATTTTCCCCATCTTGATCGTACTTTGTGCTCTAAATCTCCCTGATTCTTGTGAACTTGAGAATATTTATCTTCCTATAAAATGAGAACACCAACGTTAGATAAAATTTGTATCGATTTCAAGCTTTGTGGGAGTTTTAAGAAAAAGTAATGAATAGCACAAAATTTAATACCAGATGGTGGACAAAAGCAAGGTTCTTATTAAATTCAATTATTTGTCATTAGTTAATAAATACATTATAATTATTATATAGGCTTAATGTCCTTAAAGCATTTAATCCAAAGCAAGAAAAATTTCAAATGTGGAGCTCAAGCTAAATATCATAGGCTCAACTGAATTTGATTTTCATGCTAATTTATAATAATCATATGGGTATCAAAGGAATACATTCTAGCTTTTTTTCCCCATGCTTCTACTGGAAAATAACTACATGCACTTTTTTTAAAAATTCAATTTTATTAAAGAACTTCAAATAAAAATAAGCTTTCTTTTATAAAGAAAATGAGTAAAAATGCAAGGCAGAAGTTTTCATCTCTTGGAATTTCTGTGTTGGAAGTTGCTTTAAAGATTCTTAAACCGAAACCAGGTGTGGAAGTACATGCCTGTAATCCCAGCATTCAGGAGGCTGAGGCAGGAGGTTCATTGCAAATTCAAGACCAGCCTGGGCTACAAGGTGAGTGCGTGGTCAGCCTGAGCTGTGTAAGGAGACCCTGTCTCAAAAGGCAAAAACAAACGAACAAACAAAAAAGATTTTTAAGCCAGAAAAATAAAAAATACGTTAGTGCAATGTCTGTTTCTAGGGATCAAATCTACCAGCAATATTTCTAGACTTAAAATCCTGCTCTGTTAACAGTCAACTCAGTTATTCTTATATTCTAGACCGCTTCCTATTGCTTTTGGTGTGTCATAATACTGAAGAAGAAAACTAAGTAGCATGCCATACTATACTAATCATATTTTACAAAAAATGTTATATGATCCAAAAATGTTTTCTTTTCAACACTATATATCTCTTACACAATAAAATATGCTCCATTTTTTATATATATGTTTTTAGCTTTTGATTTTAATCTTAGAAGCTAAATGTTAAAAACCCAAAAATCTTATCCATTTTATTTTAGTCATGTCATTTGTTATACTAAAGCAGAATAAGAAAAAGCAAGCAAAAAGCTTTGAAAAAGCAAGTTCAACTTATAAAATTCTTCATTCATCATTTTGATGTCATGTATGTAAAATATATAAATCAATATTGTATTGCCTCTAATGGGTGCTGTTTTTGTCCTAAAATAAATTGTGTCTATATCAGCACACAAATCAGTCTAAGGCATTTAAGGAGGAAGAAATAAAGATTACTTAAATCATAACTCCCAAATTTTGTCTTAAATCTATTCGCTTTTTCATAAAATTGTTACTAGACATCATAGGTAAAATTTTGTTTTCTGTGTACATGATTTATGAATTCTTTCATTTAACAACTACATTGAGTTTAACAACTGTGTATTAAGATTTTATGTGCTGGTTGCTTTAGTAAGTGACAAGTATGTGGAGTGAAGCTAATATTTCAGATGAACAAGACATATAATAATGGTGATAGAAAAAAGAGAATAATTATGACACTATATTGAGAAACTGAATGCAGATGAAAGTCAGCCATTCAACAATGTTCACATTGCTTGCTTCTTCACAAGCCAAACATGAGACATACATACATCTACATATCTTCTTGTACTACACTAACATGTAAATGATTGTCAGCAGTGTTTAAATACATATATTTAATCTGTGTATCTTAAATATTTTCATTTCAATAAATAATTTGTGTAGAATTATTTGTGATTTAATTCTGTCATCCATGGAGTCTAATGTGGCTTAAAAACACAGGCAATCCACATTTCTAGTGCTTGGGAATCACATATGGCATAAAGAAGCTCTGGTCTTCATTTATTTAACTTTTCTGTGAGAAGTGGTGACCCAAGGATGATTGTGACTGATGACATGAGTAAAGAAAAGCATTGGTGATTTACAGTAGCCAATAAAGATGTGGGATATTTGATCACTAAGAGAATATAGACCTACTGCATTCATCTTTGAAAGACTTTAGTAGTTCAATTCTCTGTCTTTTCAGGATATCCTTTTGCTGTCTGTAAATTCCCTGATACTCCAGTACAGTTGCTGCTAAGTATCATGACAGCTGGTGTAGTAAGATTAGGACAGAAGATAGTCACAGTATTTTCTTCACTTGGAATATATCAAATGACAACCTTATTCTACTTGAAAGAGGAAAACTTGCTTGAAGAAATTCATCAAATGCAGCCAAAATCAGTAGCTCATGACTCCTAAATCAAAGAGCTGAGTGATTGCCGTGGTTTTATGGCAGTGGCTCCCAAGCCCCAGGCAATTAGGGACTCAACCAAATCTAGTATTTGTGACTGGCTCATTTTCTGGAACTCAGATTGGTGGTGTGAGTGTTTCACCTGCCCAGGGGTGGAGCCAGGATATGATGTAAAGGCAGGAAAAACGTGTCTCTGTTTCTTGTGAGTTAGTTCTTTTGCTGTTTGCAGCAGCATGAAGGGCTGCTCTGCCATGCCACACTGCCTTGGAGCTAACAGAGTATGGGCTGAAATGTCCAAGAACTGTAAGAAGTAAACCTTTCCTTCCCTAATTTTGGGCATCAGGCATTTTGTGTCAATGATGAGTAAAAAGTAAGTAAGACAGAATTTGGTGCTAGAGGTATGGGGTCGTTACTGTGACTGTAACTGACCATGTGGCTTAAGAGTCTTTGGAAATGGCTTGTGGGAAGAGTTTGGAAAGGTTCAGAGATATTGCCTAAATGCATAGAGCTGGAACAGCTGAGGCTGTTCTGTAGGGGAGATTCTCCTCAGAGCTCGGGAGATCAGAAGGCTGATGGAAAGTCTGCCTATAAAAACCAGGCTTGGGAGGTTTGTGCGGGGAAGAAGGAACACATTGGTTGTTGGACTCCACACGATGCATATTATGACTTGACAGAAAGTTGGTCTGCATTTTGCTCATGTCCAGAGACTGCCTGAGACTGACATTAAAGACAATGGACTGATTAATCTGGCAAAGGAAATTTCAAAGCAGTCAAATATTGAGTTGGTGGCATGGTGATTGTTGGAGGTGTTTAGTGAGATTTATGTTGTGAATTTAGAGCAAAGAGCCCAGCAGGATGATTTAAAACATTGTGAGTTTGACCAGAAAAGGAACTCCAGTAAAGTTGTGGACTGTAAAAATAGAGATGAGACCTCACCTGCTGAGAAGGAACAAAGAAATGAAAAGAACGGCTTGGAGTCATCCCAAGAAACTGCCAGTCTCCACCTTTTGCAGCATGGAAACAGCAAAAGGGAAAAAATTTGCTCAGAGAAGGCTGTAGTGTGAGCCTGAGACCACAGGAGGTCTCAAAATGGCAGCCACTAGAATGGCAGTGGCATAGAGGAAAAAGCCTGGCTACTGTTCTAGCTGACAGCACACTTTGGCAGCATCCACGGGATGCTAATTTTAGGTGTAAGGAAACTGCACAAATTCTGAGGGTAAGACAGCTTCCTTCTCAATTGAAAAAGGCCAGGCAGTGTGCCCCTGAGATGGCAATAGATAAAGATGTAAAGGTTTACCTTTAGCCAAAGGTGCAGTGGAGACACCAGAAGTTTGGAAAAGCCACAAATGTGGAACATTCAGGAAATCTGCAAAAACCTAGCAAAGGGGGCTTAAGAGAGAAGCTTCAGGAGTTGAAATCCCTGGAAGTGCCGTGGGGGTGGAGTCACCCAAGCCTTGTGGAGCTTGCAACCAATTTGCTTCAAATGCTGAACTTGGAACTCTAGGACTTAATGTTTGCCCTGCTGGATGTTGGAACTGCTTTGTTTTCAGTGCTTTGAATTCCTCTGTTTGTAATTTTTGGAATGGTAATTTATCTTGTGTCTTTGCATTTTGGAAATGTTTAACCTTGTTTCATTTGTACAGGGGGTTACAGTTAAGAGTTTGCCATTGATCTGGGAGGACACTTGGGACTTGAAATTTTCAGCAAGGCTGAACATGTCAGAACTTGGGCAACTCTTGAAGACAGACTAAATGTTTTTTGTATGAAGGATGTATATATTCTTGGGGGCCCTGGGTGGAATGTCATGATTTATGTCAGTGGTCCCCAAGCCTCAGGCAATTATGGACTCGACCAAATCTAGCATTTGTGAGTTGTTCATTGTCTGGCGCTTTGATTGGTAGTGTTAGTGTTTCACCCACCCAGGGGTGGAGTCAGGATAGGATGTAACAGCTGGAAGAAGACATCTCTTTCTCTTGACTGTCAGTGCTTGCTGTTGGCAGCCAGCCATGAATGGTGGCCCTGCCATGCAGCCCTGCCCTGGAACCAACTGAGTATGGACAGAAACCTCAAAGAACAGTAAGAAGTAAATGTTTCCTTTCCTAATTTTGGGACAGTTATTTTGTGTCAATAGTGAGAAAAATGTAGCTAAGAATGTCATATACTCTCTGCTGTGTGAGTTTTTACCTATCAAAATTTTTCACTTTATTCTTCATATTATGGATATTCTACATAGGATTATATATGGAGGAGTACAAAAGACATCCCCTGTTCTGCCTGACATTTTAAATTTTACCTTAGTTGCTCCACTTTTCAAACCTTTTGGGACAGAGGTGATTCTGAGAGACCTGTTAAGTCATGTTATCCCTGTAAGGTTGAATAGACATGTTTTATAACTGTGTTTTAACCTTTCCTTTTTTGTTTTTGTTTCTCCCTCATCCCTTACTATCACAGAAGTCTCATTAGAGAAAGGGCTTGTGTAGTGCTGCCCATGACTTCTGAGCGCCACTGAAAGAGCGCAAATCACAGTCTCCAAGATCGGTGGGAGAACGTATCATCATGACCGAATTTCATGTTCAGCACAACCCATTTGGGATTGAGTTTTAGAATATCATAATCTAACCAATTATAAGGAGATGTGAGGTTTTAAATAAGTAAATCAACTCGTTGGTAGTTCTGACAAATACATAGATGAAGAATTGGACCAAGTGGGTTTTGGAGTCCAAAAGAGATGAATTTAAACAATATCGTTAAATTGAATGATTGTTATCCCTACAGTCCAAACAAAATGCCTTCACTCATAGCTAAAGTTTTCAAAGAATCACAGAAATGTGTTATAAATTTACACTAGGGCAAAAGGGTTATATTTTTCCATTTATGATAATTAGCATCACCAGCAAAATGTTTGGATTTTCCTATTTATTTTTCTATGCAAGTTTCCAACTTCTCATGTCATCAAAATAGCTTCTGACAATTTCAGTGGGTTTTTTATATGAATTTTATAAGAAGTAAATTGAAGCCTAGTTTCTGGGGAAAATCATAGATCTTATAAAATGGAAAACAGGAAAAACATGTTTGTATTTTGTCTCTAAAAACCTTCAAGTAGAATAACATAAAAATTCCATAGGTTTTATTTTGTTGAGTATTCTGTATCATTGATTTTATTTTTTGTGAATTTTAACATTCCTATCTAAGTCTTCATAAAAACAACCAATAAAAAACACAGCAAACTTGATGTTATTTACTTCCTCTGCAGTCATACCTTGGTGCTTGACTGCTTTGAAACTCATCAAATTGGATGCCTGACACATCTTGATAGAAAATTATATCCCAGTATTCATCTTTACTGGCATCCTTAGTGAGCTAGAGTACATAGATGTTGATTTCTTATGACTGACTACCCTTTCTCGCCAATCAGACTTGCTATTTTTGGTATGCATCTTACCTCCCAGAGCCAATTAACAATAAATACTGAAGTATCACTGTATTTCCATTGTTATCCTCTCTCATTTACTCTTCAAAATGTCCATATCTCTGCTCTATACATGATATACATGAAAAATTGCTCTTGCAGATCCGTAATACTGGTAAAGCACTCAGTATTCCGTCTAGTGGACCTACTAGCCAATTTCCAGCACATTTGTGGAAGAATACATGATCATCTCTTTCACTCATAGCCAATGACTTTTAATGTATTAAAATAAATAAACACAACTACAAAGACATTCAGCCACCTTGTATTTGACAAAGTGGCTAAACATGTTCACTGGGAGAAGGATAGCCTCTTTAAAAAATGGTGTTGGAAAAATTGGCTTTCCACATGCTGAAGACTGAAACTAGACCCATGTCTATCACGATGCATTAAACTAAGGTTAAATTGGATCAAAGATCTAAATATTAAAACAGAAACACTAAATCCACTGGAAGACAAAGTAGGTAGAAATCTTGGAGACATAGGGGTAGGCAGACAATTCATGAACAAAATGCAAACCACATAGGAAATACTTCAAAGAATCAATAACTGGGATTTAGTATTATTAAAAAGTGTTTGCACTTCAAAAGAAATCACCAACAAAGTGAATAGAAAACCCACAGAATGGGAAAGAATTTTAGCTAGCAGTCCCTCAGACAAAGAACTTATATCCAGAACATATAAAGAATTGAAAAACATCAAGCACCCTAAATTCAAAGACCCTCTCTCGAGATGAACACATATTTCTCAGAAAATATATAAATGGCAAATTTGTATGAAGAAATGTCCACCATCACTGGTCATTCAAGAAATGCAAATTAAAATGGCATTGATATTTCAACTCACTCCAGGAAGAATGGCTGCCTTCAAGAAATCAACTGATAACAAATGTTGGAGAGGGTGTGGGGAAAAAGGAACACTTCTTCACTGTTGTTGGGAGTGTAATCTGGTGCAGCCACTATGGAAATCAGCATGGAGATTCCTCAAAAAATTAGGATTGGAAGTTTCATTAAACCAAGCTATTCCCCTCCTGGGTATTTTCCCAGAAAAATTGAAAATGTCATGTCTCAATCATATGTGTTCACCCATGATTATACCTGCACAATTTTTAATAGCTAAATATTGGAAACAACCAAAATACCCATTAACTGCAGAGAGGAAAGGGGTATTTTTGTACAGTGGAATATTAATCAGCTATAAAAGGATGATCTGGAGGCGTTCATAGATAAATGGAGACAACTAGAGACTATTCCCAATAAGTGCAATAAATCAGACTCATATTTGTAAATATCACATTGTCTCACTACTGTAAAAAATAATAAAACCTGAAGGTGTAATAAGATCCAAAATGTATAATAGATATTATAAAAATGAAAGTGAAGGAAAGTGCTCTAAAGGATATAACTGTATGTACATTTAAGTGTGTAATATAGATAACCATAATATTAAGTATTTGTTGGTTTATCAAACAGAATGGTTTGTACTGTAATTGTTTGATTGTCCATTTTTTATGCTTTGATTTTGTAAGCTGAACAATTATTTCTAAGATGACAATATGCAAATTTATCAACTAGTGATGTCTTAGTGTTTTTTTTAAATTCTGTAATATTTCTACCCTTTTTTGTGTTTTCCTTTTTTTTCTTCTAAATAAAAAAATAAACACAAATTTCCTCTCCTGTACTAATATCACATTGAATTTACCAAATACTTTGCCATGTTATGCAAATCACTGTTGCTCCTTTGAAGCATATTTACCTGATTCCTGACCTGATCTCTTGTCATTCATCAGACTGGTAGACAAATCCCTTCGTTAGGGAGAGCTGAGCACGTGACTCATAGACTTCTCACCTAATTTTGCACCATGTAGGAAACTAGAAGCCTCCAGTTATAAACTAATTAAGCTGTTGCACTCTCAGTTGCATGTAGTCCTATTACAACCTCCCAATTCCTTTAGTCTTCTTACTCAAAAATACGCATTTTTATTATTACTCAGAAACTTTTTACCTCTGAAATTAATATCCCAATTTCCTAAAAGTAAATGTTTTTACTTCCAAATACCTTGCAGATCTCTTCTCAGTATGCTGTCAATGATCCCATAAAAATCTTTACTGCATCGACTGATCATTGTCCTTTATCCATTCTGTTTCTTGTCTTCTTTTTAGTCTATGAGCTTAGAATCCATTCCTCTAACTAAAATCATCATGCAGAAAATAACACAAACCATTGTGCTCTGCTATTTGTTTTACACTATATGGAAGAGGATAATAATGAACAATATGATCTATTATTGTGTACATTATAGCCATACTACTGGTGAAATCACACTTTATTACAGATTGGTACCACCACATGCTATGGTTGTCAAATGCAGTTGGATGACAAAAAAGCTTACAATCCTACTAATACTTTTAGCTGGTCACATTTTTGCTTTTTAAAATCTATTAGTTTTACTCTACTCAAAATTGTAGCTTTTTCTTCACATGCCTACCTTCTCAAATTTTCTTTAATATTTACAAATGATGATACTTAATATATTACAAAGAAAACTAGAAATTATCAGACAGGATACCACTAAATTTCTTATCACAGAAGGCTTATTTGAATTATCCTGCCTCAATCTATTCTTTCATTCTTTTAGGTTATTAACAAAGTGACACACCAGCTGCTACATCAGGTCAGTTGTTAACCAGAGATTTGAATCCCACTAACTTCTAAAAGTGATGTGCTTGGGATAGTCACTCTCACTCATAATCCTCTTCTTGCTCTGTTGACGAACTTAAATTTATCAACTCAATTTAGGAAAACATTCTTAACTCTTATAGGCTAGCATTTTCTAGTATCTGTTTGCTGAGCCAAGCTGCAACATGATATTGTTTTGTTTTGTTTTGTTTAAATTTTATTTAAAAGGAAAAAGAGAAAAAAAAAAAAAAAAACAAAGCGGTGTAAGGGTACAAATAATACAGAACTACAAACAAAAAAACAGTAAGAAATCCCCAGTTAATAAATTACACATTATCATCTTAGAGGTAGTTGCTCAAGTCACAGTATCAAAGCATACAAAGTGACCATTCAAACAGAGAGACTGCAAAGAGTTGTGTTCAATGACCCAACCAAAAACATTAATATGGTCAGCTATTTAACACCCCTAAACACACTTGCAGTTGATACTGGGTTTTTTTTTGTTGTTGTTGTTGTTGAGAGTTTTTTTTTTTTTTTATTTAAAGAGAAAAAAAAAACAAAATAGAAAAAGGATACAAGTAATACAGAATTTCACAAAAATAAACAGTAAGAGATCACTAGCTAATAGATTACATATTGTCATCTTAGAAATACTTGTTCAAGTTACAAAATTAAAGCACACAAAGTGGACATTCAAACAGTGAGACTGCAATCAGTTATGTTCAATGATCCAACAAAAATTTAGTAATATGGTTATCTATCTTACACACTTAAACATACATGCAGTTGTATCCTTTAGAGCACTTACTTTTCCTCTCTTTTTTTAAAATTTTATTTAAAAGGAAAAAGAGAAAAAAACCAAAACAAAACAAAGCAGTTTAAGGGTACAAGTAATATAGAACTAAAAAAAAAAAAAAAAAAACAGTAAGAAATCACCAGTTAATAGATTACACATTATCATCTTAGAGATAGTTGCTCAAATCACAGTATCAAAGCATACAAAGTGAACATTCAAACAAAGAGACTGCAAAGAGTTATGTTCAATGATCCAACCAAAAACATTAATATGGTCAGCTATTTAACACCCCTAAACACACTTGCTTTTGTATCCTTTAGAGCACTTTTTTCCCCTTTCTTTTTTACAACAAAATTTACACATTTTGGGTTTTGTTACTCCTTAGTTCTTATTACTTTTTTTTTTTTTTTTTGGAAGAGAATAAAGTCAAATATGGCAAAACAAAGCTGTCAGTCAAAACCAAGGATAGACATAGCACATGATGTAAGAACAGAGTACAAGGTTATCAACAATGGTTACTGATTTTTTTGTTTGTTTGTTTTTTGTCTTTTTCATTTTTACCAGTACCGGGGATCAAACTCACAACTGCCTGCTTGCAAGGCAGGCACTTATGCCACTGAGCTAAATCCCAGGCCTCATACTGTTTTCTAACAGTCTGACTTTTCCTTTCTTCGCCATCCTCTTGACTCAATCCCATTTGCCCATGATTATAATAGCGTTGGGTATTTTGTGAAAATGAAATCATAAAATGGATATATTTGAAATGTGAAAAAAAAATGAACAGGAGAAATGGGAAAGATGAAATGATATCGTGGGCTCATGAATGCTTAAGATTACAACTGTCACAGGGGAAGGAAAAATCGCATTTTAACTGTAAAAATTCCACATATGCTTCCCTATTTCCCTTCCCTATTTAGAAGGAAATTCAGATATGGGCCTCACAGATGTAATTTCTAGTATCATTTTCCTGTGTATTCATTTGATTTGTCTTTCTTTATATGACAAAGGAGTAAACCCACTGTTTTATTCCATACCAAGAAAGATCATTTGTGTTTTGTGTCACTTTTCCAAAGAAAACACTTTTGCGCTGTTGTAGCATATAGATACTCACTAAACATCCAAACTCTTGAAGAACCAAAGTGTCTGTAATTATCATTATATGGTACAAAGTAAAAATATATTGTATCCAGTAATTCAAAACTTGTCCATAGGACCATGTCTAGGTCTACATGTAGAACTAGGAAGCATTTCCCTGGAGTTCAATAATTTTCTTTTTCTTTTTTTGCTCTCAAACTCCCATGCCACAATCTCTTACACACTGCTTGACCTCAAGAATTCTCACATAGAATATAATTCACAAGTATTATTTTCTCTGGGAAAGACCTTAAAATTCTCTTGCATCTTTTTTTCTCTGAAAAGAAAACTGACACTGGGTAAATAGGTTACACTAACAAAACTGAAGCAGTTAATTTTTGGCAAAGAAAGGGTTGGCACCTACCTTTCCTTCTATTAGTTGTTGGCATTACTTTTATCATTTACACAAATTATTGTGGCACTTGTCATCAATAAACAGTCATGAACTGTGCACTTACAGTTAAAGTCTCAACATTCTGCCTTTTCCTGACTGTGTTACTTTGGTACATTTCTAAGGAATGAAACCAAATTTTTCAGTCTTATAGATAAGCTAATGCTAATTTGAAAAACTTGACTTGTATCTTATTTTCTGTTAACAAATTATATGCCACTTATTATGACTCTTCCCAGACTAAAAGCAGTCCCTAATGTTTTTGTTGTTTAAAAGAGCCAATGTATTAATGACATTTTCATAAGTAACAACTATTGTAGATGCTGATGATCTGAAATAATTTTATTTTTTCTATCCATTGATCAGTGTCTGCTTTTTGTATGGAAACATGTGTTTATTTATGAAAATAAAGTCCATTTTATAAAATAAGGAAAAATCTATGTCCAAATATTTATTCCTTTGGATATAAACTTGAATTTGTCGTAGTGTCATTGTTTTATGTTACTTTAAAGTGCCATATAGATACATAGATTGAATAACATGAGAAGAAAATACATTGTAACTCCTGGTAAACTTAAGATATTTGGGTTATGGGCAGTTTCTAATTCATGACTATGTTTTCACCAATTATTTGTGTAATCTTTTCCTGAGAATAAATCACAAAAACTATTTTCAAAGATGTGTAAGCTTCCAAGTCTCTGAATTGTTTCATAATGTTCTGTGGTTGATTTAAAGATGACTTATCTTTGTAAATTTATCTCTAGTTCTTTATTTTGTAACAAGCATAAAGTATTTTACTTTTATACAGTTTATTTGTTTCTCATTTGTAAGTAGGCAAAGATCTCCACTTAATGCTAAGCTAAATACAATTGGCAGTGCCTTCATATGAGTCCCCTCCATATTTATGACCCAAGTACGCAGTAACTACTTAATTTAATGGATTCTATTTAGATCACTCCAAAGAGTGAGAATTCTAAAGAACTCAAATGATTAAAATACAGGATTAAGTTTTTGAATGTAAGGTCTTCGCATCTTAATACTTCAAAGTACAATCTGCCATTAACTCTAAAAAAATCACATTCATTGATCACAAAATGGATAACCTGAAATAAACTGGTCATTGCCTAAATTCTGAAACCAGTATAGAAACTACAGTCAACATTTTTTGATGAGATATTGTGTTTAAAAACACAAGCAAAAACAAAAACATTGGATTCTATGATGAGTGATCACTCAGCATTATAGACACAATTAGCAAAGCAGATGACAGACACATAGGGAAAATGTACCATTCTCATGAAGTAGCTAGGTAGGCAACTGGAATGTTTTTAAATGGGTAACATAGCTTAACACTAGGTCCATTTAATGTTGTATTTTTGCATTGCTTTATTATCTGTGTTTGTGTGGTTGGGATAATAAGGGATATTTTTCAATAACTCCCAAAGTAACTGCTCTGTCAATATACTTAACATTTATCAGGGATTTGGTCTAGATCCCCAATATTCCAAATGAGTGTATGATGAAGGCTTAAATAAATGAGATAAGTGGCATGATTTTAGGGCTCCAGGAGGATTTTAGGGCTTCCAGTTCAGAAACTCTGGTGGCTAAGACAGAGGATGTCTCCGGATCACCCATATTTATTTAAACAATTAAAGTAGAAAGCACAAGAAATTGAACAGACCTTGGGAGTGGTTCAAGGACTTTCTAAGTAACAAATTATGTTAACAAGGAGAAGTATCTTAGAAAATCTCCATGCTGCATTTCACTACAGGGGTGAAATGCCCGTAGCTCCAGTCTTTATTAGTTAATTGGAGTTGGAGCTAGGTATCTTGAGCCATTAACTTACTTTGCCCCACTATGCAGCAGCCATACATGTGTGTTAAATTTCCAGTTTCAATGGCTCCAAACTTATTACTCCCTTTTGTTTAGTTCTTGCATGAATGGGTGGTCACTTGAAACTTGGAGAAGCTCTGTTAGGAAAACTGTCATAATTTAAGCCCTGTACAGTCCATCCATCTACAACAATAATCAGTTACCAGGGTAGCCAGTAACTGTCAGAAGGTTTTAGTGATTTGAGCTTCTTCTACAGCTAACATTTTACTATGGCATTGTATTATACCCTCTGAGTTATCATTTTCTACAGGAGGGTCAAGACAAAGTTAAGATGAGATTAAGTATAATACAATCAGTTTCTTGCTATCTACCAAGGTTAGTTAGGTCTCCTCAGGAATTGCTTGGAACCATACATAGCACCCCTTGGCTTTACAGTCAGTGTCAATTACCAGAATGAGTTATGTCCACTGCTTGACCAAGTTGCTTACCATGAAAGCTTGGGAGATTTTTTTTTTTTTCCTGGTGACTCTCCTTCGGCACACCATGCATTCAAGATTATTTTCCTCTGTAGTCTCACAATCTTGATCATTCTTACCAGGGACTCACTTAATACCTACGAATGATGTAAGCAGAGATTCTTTTATGTCCTGGTTCCTCCGTGACCTTGAAGGGCTGAGGCCACAATATTGGCCATCCTCCTGGCCTATCCATCTCTCTAATTTTTGGTCTCTAAAGCTCAGTTGTCGAACATCCAGAAAAAAGATTGATAACAATACAGCGTTTCAGAGGCAGCGAGATTAACATTAGTATCTTAGCTAAATATGAAATATATTACATTAAATGAAACTTATTTTCCATTATCCATGGATATTTTAATATTTGACTACCTAGAGTATTAACAGTTACTTATTTTACACAGGAAATCAGAAATCAAAACCATATATCATATTATAGCATGACAATGATGACATTTTTGTAACAATCCAACTTTTCCCTTTGACATAAAACACTCCCTTTTAATAAATCACCCTTATCTAATACATAAGAAATTTTACCTAACTCATTGACCTATAGTGGGGTATGTATCTCACAAGTTTTGGTTACAGGCAGAGCTCTCAATCTGAATATGGCACTATAAACAATCTGTTTTACATTTTTTAAGACCTGTACATCGGGAGGCATGAATACATGAATATACCATTAGGTTAAAAACAATCTATCATAGCCATATGAGACCTTTGTATAGGTATTTTAAATCAAAAACCTTATTGTATTATTTCTTTTGATGGTGAGATAATGGGAACACATTACAAAAATATTTTATAAACTTTAGTTGGGGTGTCACCCATAAGGCTGGGGCCTCTAATTAATTAATAAGGACTGTTTAAAAATGCCAAGTAAGATAGCAGATTTCTTATTTATCAGTAGGAGTACCATCCAATAATCCCAGACTCAAGGGATTTTGTTTACTCATTTTAATAAAATGCATATATTATTTTATTTATTAATTTTTAATGACTGATGAAAAACCCAATCATAACATTTAACCCATTAACTTTTTAAACAATGAGATCTCAAGTCCATAATAAACAATATATATTACATTTATATATCCAGTCTTTGTGTCATTGGAACCAACTGGCAACCCAGGTTGAAGCATGTTTTGTGAATCTATAACTCAAAAAAAACCTTGAATCAAACAATCTAAAAATGCAAGAGGAAAATGTAAAAGAAAAAAATTATTGAGCTCAAAATAAAGGGAATAGCTATTTATCGAGCGAACAAGTGGGCAAATGTGGATAGATAATTTGATAGACGATCCATACAGGTTCAAACAGAAACAGGCACACAGTTTGTTGGGTTCTGTAAGAACTCTTTACATTCCCAGGAGGCTATTTCTTATACCCCTTATACTTCTTTGTTGAACTAGTTTGCTTCTTACACCCCGTGTTCTCGATGTTGGAACACCTATTTACCTACAGCACCCCCTGCCCTGAGGGAATTTTTTGGGTGCTCTATGTCACATAAACACTTATGCTTTTGGCTCCACATGTGTGAACCATCACTAAATCATTTGACTCCCAACAACTGCTTGTAGACACACTGGACAGACAACAGATACACAGACAGACTGACCAACATTTTACAAACCAGAGTGCACCTCAATATATTTTTAGCCAAATTGAATTACAATATTTTTTTTTACAAATTTAGTATTTATAACTATACATTGACTAGTCAGATTTGTTATAGGTCAATTAGCAGAGACCTCATATGAAAGGATTTAGTAAAAACAAAATCTTATCTATAATTAACATGCATTTTTATATTTTATCTTAAGTATACTAGTAGCTTGTGTGTCCCTTTCTTTCATTAAACTTTCAGTTTGGTTATCCTTATATACTCATCACCTATTTTGACCTTTGGTTTTGTTTTTGGTTACCATCTCCTGGGCATACCAGGTTTTAAGGTTGGTTTTAACTTTATCCTTTTCTGTCAGTTGTGTAGTCTCTGAGGCATCAGTGTCATAGGACTGAGTTTCTGCTTCTAGAGAGGTGGAATCAACTCCCTCTCTGGATTTGACTCCATGATACAGCCAGTCAGCACACTCCAGCACCTAGACAGGCCATTCAATATTTTCTGAAAACACACAAGCATACCCTACACCTCACAATAGCACTGGACTGGGTGCTTTTATTGTCCAGTATGAAGATCTTTCCAACAGACTTTTAGTTTTTATTTGATTGCATTATCTTTTTGCTGCTTTCTTAGAATTTAAAAATTTTTGAGAAGTATATACTGGCAAGAGAAATCTTTTATGAAGTAAACGCTCCCTTTTGTTTTTTGAAATTTAATTTGTGAGCACCTTTAATTATTTTTAGCTCTGAAGATAATAAGGAATATTTATGGTAAGGTGTAGAGAAACAACTACATTTTGTATTTAGGCACCTTGGGCTCTCTCTTGCCATCACTGCTCTCAGGTTGTGTTTCTGCCTGGAGAACCTGCTGTTGTTGGGGATCCTAGTGCCGATGCAGTGTAAACTTTTCATGCATAAAAAGAATGTGCAGGTGATGTGAAAAACCAAGGTGCCTCGGTTGGGCAAGAGCTGTGTCCCAACTCTCTGGAACCTCATCCTACCTTTCTGGCCTCAGGCCCAGTGTTGCAGCATTGCTGGTGATGGGCCAGCCATTGAAAATTGTAGCAGGCCCTGGTGGAGTTCGCTCCTCAGCATATGGCAGGAAAGGCTGTGAACCTGAACTCCAGGTGTGTGCCCCACCTCACCAGACTGGGCCAGGCCATTTATATGTATTTTTAAAGACAAAATTCTGAAATGATTTTAGACCTTGATGGCTAGAAATCAAATCTTTGGATGTGCCTCACCCACTAAGCGGAATCTCCCCATACTCTTGTGGCTACTATTCTAAATTGATCATAAATTGGTAACTCAAAAGCAAGTCAATTGCATTTGGCAACAAAGGCACTCTTTGTATCCCTCTATGTTAAATCAATTTAGCACTTTTATTGCGTGAGAAACATTACTCACACCTGTAGAGCTGTAGTTGTCACGTCCAGAGGCCAGACCACAGGCCGATGGCATTGAGCAATAACTGAAGTATTTGTTCCTATATCTAAAAGCCCTTGAAATGCTTATTTTTTAATTATCAACTTTATCTCGTGGTGGGCCTGCTTAATCTGTTGAACCCAATAAGTATCAGAAGATCCAAAATACCTAGATACACTTTCTTCATAGGTTTTTCAGTTTTGTCAAGGGAAGAATAACCAATTAAGCAATGCAAGAATCTGGAGAGATTTGAACAGTGCTTTCAGTATACTGAACTGTACCCTTGATTTCCCCTGCAGCTAAAAGTGAAGAACAACATTGTTCTTTACTTTGCTTGTCTGGTCCAAGCTCCAGGCTGAGGGGAGCTAAGCTCTTCTGTTCCCTCCCCTGCTTGGGACTTGATACATTACTCCAAGTCAGTTTCCTTGTGGCCATCCCAACAAGCCACAGTCATCGAGACACTTCTTAATCAAAATCCACAAAAGAAGGAGTAAATACTGGAATCAAGCATACAACAAAAAGTTCAATATGCATTTGTGATTCTTTAGAATGCATTTGTTCCATGCCTAACAACTGGTCAAATCAATACTTCTCCCACCCCCTTTGGTTTCTTGTAAGCTGATTTTCCCTTTGAATTCTCTTAAACCTGTTTTTCTCTTTGGCTTCTCTCAAGCCTACCTGTCTTTCACTACATATTCCCTTCTCTCCCCTGTTGCCCACAAATGAGAGGTGCCTGCTCACCCATTGTTCCTTCTTATCCCTCTGTGAGCTAATCAGAAACAATTGGCTGCAAGCTCTTGTAATGGACTCAAAAGTGAAGGAATCAAATTCCAAGTTGAGAACATCTCAAGGGAAATAATTTTTCCTGTGTTATATGACTTTTTAAGATTCTTTCCAACTCTCTCCCAATTATCAATATCTATAATGTAATATAGTGCTTATATGAGGAAACCAGGGATTATATTTGGTTACTTCTTTCAACATTTTTGTTAGGTCTTTTTTAGCACATAAATGGCTGAGCATTTCAGCAGGCCTTGGAGCAGCAGTAAATACCTTTGATCCTTGGCTGAAGTCCTTTGCTCTGTTTTACTTCCCTCTAAACAGCTTGTTCACTGTGGGAAGACTCACCCTTGCTCTTCCCTCTCTTCTCCCAGCATTCCTGATGAAGCTTTGCATCCTGTGATGATCTCCTCTATATCCAGACCTTGGATATCCAGACTTTCCACTCCAGGTGGACTCACTTGTTCAGGCTAAAATTCTTAGTCCAAGGATTTCTGGCCCCTGTTCCAGGTGCCAGTTATTGGGGACCTGACCTAGATCCCCAGTCTCCCAAATGAGTGTACTGTGAAGACTTAAATAAATGAGATAAGTGATATGATTTAAGGGCTCCAGGAGATCAAAAACCTCAGAGACTCTGGCAGCTAAGATAGGGGACACCACTGGATCACCTGTATTTAATTATGGGGTTATAGTAGAAGGTGTAGGAAATTGAACAGACCTTGGGAGTGGTTCAAGGACTTTTCTAAGTAACAAATTATGTTAACAAGAAGTATCTTAGGAGAAGGTCTCCATGTGGCACTTCACGAGATGGGTGAAATGCCTGTGGCTCTAGTCTTTATTAGTTAATTGGAGTTGGAGCCAGGTTTCCTCAACCCTTACCTTGCCTTGCCCAGCCATGCAGCAGCCCTGCATGTGTATTCCATTTCCAGTTTCAATGGCTCCCAACAAACAATCACTCATAAACAATGATAATACTTCATTGAAGGAAAAAAATTGTTGAATTTCAATTATATGTTTAATTATGGCATGAATTCTGAATCAAATAAATTTTAAAGAGAGATATTTACTCTTCATAGGTTAATTATGACTAATATGTGTCATTTAGGATCTAAGAAAGGTTAATTTAAAGATAAAAAGGTAATAAAGAATATTTTCACTTTCTTTACTCAAATATGGCTAATTAACCTAAATAATATTAAGAGTTTGAAATAATTTCTAAATTATTGGCAGAGGACAATCTATGTTTATACTGATTAATCTCTGTAGTATTTCCACTTATCAATTGTAATTACTAATTTAGAGATATTTTAGACCACTGTCTGATACCATGTGTCAGAAACAATTTGGAATGATTTCTAGATCAACTATTATTTTCAGATACTGATGATGGTACCTGCAAGTTGAATAGTAATTGTGGGAAGAATTATCTGTGCAACTTTATTCTTTCAATTGTAACCGCAAACACTGGGATTCAGCTGTTTCACTTTTAACATTGAAATCCTGAATACTAAAAAGCATTTTATGAATGAGGAAGAGATATGTGTGCCCACCATCTCCATCTCTTCATTTATTGAATATTGATAGATTTGGGATTGCTACTGATTCTTTCCCCTAGGTATTTTTTGTATGCATTATTGCAATACATTGGAAATTACTATTGTCATGTTTATATGCATTTTGGGATAAATATGTACTGAATGATAATTACATGTCAGTTGTTTGTTAAATCCTAGAGAACCAAACATTTCCAGCAGAGATCATAACCAAAATTAATTTTGCTACAGCTTACTAGAAATATTTTCCATAGTTATGAAAGATTTATTTCAATAAATAATGAATTTGCTATTATGAAATACTAAAGGGCTGTGAAAACATTGTGTCATTCCCTGGAGTGAGCGAGGAATTCTTCCCTGCAGAATTATACATGCCACACAAACCTCAAGCACAAATGAGTTGCCTGTCTAATAAGAGAAGGAGGGTTCATCACCATGAGAAGAGCTAGGCTGTCCAAATATTTTCAGATGGGAGACATGACATCATACTGAGAATTTACATCCTTCACTTTACCTTTGTCAAAAGCTACCTGCAGCCTATCAAATATTTCAAGTGCTTTACTACTTTCTTTAATCTTTTGATGACATATTTGATATGCAACACAGTAACTTATTCCTACATTCATTTATTTTGCCCACTTACAGTTATTTATTGAAGGACTGCGTGGGTTTGGCCTAACATGTGTTGGGTTGAGATGGTTTTTATGTAAGGTGCTGTCTATAAAGTATAAAGGATTTGATGGCTGACACTGTAATCTATACAAAGAAGAGAAGACTAAGATTGAAAAAAATATGTACAAACAAAAACAGTTCCACCAAAAAAACTGTTAAAAGCATAAAGATTACTTTTCTCTTTTCAAGCTAATAGAAACAAAAACCACAAAATCTTAATTGGATTGTTATGAAATGAAATTGACATTTTTCTTAATTTTTTTATAAATGAAAATTTCCCATAATTTCATAAAGGGTAGAAACATTCTAATGTGTGACTGCATAGAAGGGCTTATGAACAATAGAATCACTGATGGCACTGATTTGTCACCTGCAGAAATGAAGGTGCCCTCATATTAGAAAGGTTAAATTTAAATGCCACATGTATAAAGTTCAAAGGAAAATATGAATACAAAAGCAGGGTAATTCATGAGTTTTAGAAAGACATATTAAGATTTTACAAAAGTAACAAGAGAATCTCACATTAATGCATATCTCTTGGGCATTCAACAGATGAGAGTAAGCAGGAGAATTTGTAAAGCCTTTGCTTGAGCACTGCTGGGTTATTGCACTAATCTGCCTTGTCCTCTCCTGGTTTTAAGACGTGGGGCAAAATTCCTTTGGTTCTTTGATTTGTGTATTTACAATGAGGGCTCAGAATAATTAAGGTTGAAAATTTAGATTCCTGTAAAATTCCATATAACTTTATTGACTGCTTCCTAAAGCAGAAATACCTTTTTGATGTATACTTTATAAGCCTATTTTTCACTCTCAATTAACTCTATTTTTCAAACTGTGGTTTCTTAAACTTACAAATATCACTGCGAGAACACATACCTCACTCTGGTTTCAATGGTGTATGTGTCTTTCTGTAAAATGTGAAGTGGCACAGGGAACCTGTCAGTCCAAGTTTTAGAAGCAATACTTTTTAAAAATTACTATTTTTGTTCCAGTGGCCATTATTTTACTAATTTTAGCATTGGTCCTGATGTTTTTACTTAATAAACTCCATACATTGTTTTGCCATGAGGCAGATCAATAATCATCAATTTTTGTTGAAACATTTTTATTAAAATCATTATAATCCAGATTTTCTTACACATTTAATTAGTAAAGTTGAGAAAGTGTTTACTGACCTTTTCTATAAAAGACAGAATGAAGATTTGTCACATTTCTAAAATATCCTGCATTCTCTTTCTATGTTTATAGCTAACTTAATTGAATTTCGTAATGTGTTCTGCTATCCTGTCAGTTAACTTTGGAATTCAAAATATTCTTAAGTGTCTTTTATAATTTTAGTCAAATTTTGATACCTTAAATTTCTTACATAAAAATGGGAATATCTGCATCCTCACAGTTGGGACAATGTCTCTTCTCCCCCTATTTGTCTTTTTCATGTGGATTTTGCTGTATTGTGTCTTGTGCAGGGCAGAATCATTCCCCCAAATTGCCTGTCACTAAAAGTGGCAGAGGGATGGCCAGCATCTCTCCAAGGACCCTGCCTTCACCTTCTCTACAGGCATTGCACAATTGCTCCCGTCTATCTGACCCTTGCAGTTTGGAGGGCTTTGTAAGTAATTTGTCGAAAGACTATAAACATAAACAATGCTCGTAACATCTAACTTGGCCCTAGACTCCAGGTTTGCATTTTGTCCATGTTCTAGATGAATATGGAAGATTTGAGAATCTAGGAGACAGAGAGATCAAAGTTCTGTGACTGTGGCTTTCAATCAGCATTATGTTGGGACAAGCAGGAAAATTTCTCATTTAATATGGAAGCAACTGATATCCTTCTTCAGCATCCACACAAAAAGAAACTTAATCTGTCCGAATTAGTACAAAATCATTTCTCTTTGAATTTTCTTTTTTAAAGTTTTTTTCACTCTGATATTTATGCTGTGCTTTAATAAAATATATAAAAATCTTAACACATTTTACTTACTTTTAAAATCTTCAATCATATATCTAATAAACTAGGATAATATATTTTAGCACAAATAGTTTAGTATCTCTGTGACATTCCTAGGATTACACATTTTTTAAATTTTATTCATTTATTTATTTATTGCTGCTTGAATTACAAAAGGTTTCACTTTGTAATTCAGGCTGCTCTTAAACTCACTATGCAGCGCAGGCTAGACTTAAACTCACAGCAATCCTTCCGCTTCAGCCTCCTGAGTGAGGACTAAACATTTAAGTAATATTATTCTTTTGAAATTGGAAAGAAGACTCTTTACAGTTTGAGTATTTCCTCTAGTGAAGTTGTTCTCTTTTCCGTTATTTA
This sequence comes from Cavia porcellus, assembly GCF_034190915.1. Lineage (NCBI taxonomy): Eukaryota > Metazoa > Chordata > Mammalia > Rodentia > Caviidae > Cavia > Cavia porcellus. The sequence goes on from NW_026947501.1 coordinate 35,811,730, forward strand.
GATTTTCCGTTAGTGTGAGGATTACTGTACTAATTCCATCAGCTGGTTGATGTGTTTATGTGTGAATTTATTCATGCATGTATGTGTCTGAGAAAAGATGTATTTCCCTTGAGTTTCCTGAATCTAGAATTCCCAAGTACTGTTTATTCCTTTTCATCCACAGATTTTATCCCTACCTTTAGTGGAACTATGATTTTGACTCCTATATTCTGACTACCTATATTCTGGCTACCTATACTCTGACTTTTGCAAACCCAAATCTGCAGGTCTCTGCTGCTATTATTCTATTGGTAAATGCTCCTGAGCAGAAGAAACCATGTTCACTTTCTAAGCTTTGGAGTTATATTTCTTTTCTTGGACCACACTTTTTCATGTTCTACTAGGTCTTTGATGTGCACAAGAGGATTTATTTTCTATACATTTCTTATTTTAAACCTTCTTAAGCAAGATCGTAAGTGTGAATCAACCATTCATCAGTTACCAGAACCATTTCACCTCTGAAAATATCCTCTTTAGTTTTTCCTTTTTGGGACCTCTCATCCATTAGCCATTAGAACTTCAATCTTAACAGTATATGGCACTGATATTTTGAAACCATTTTTCATTTCAATCTGCCATGCCCTATTAACTGAATAATTTGTTGCTGTAATTTTTTCTGTTTAAAAAGCCTGACCATTTAACTCTCAAGTAAATGTGATTTTAAAAAGTTTTACTGACCTTTGTCAAGAAACTTTAGTATTATTTATGGTTGAGTTATTTCACAAATTTCTCTGGCTCATATGTAATTTTTGCTAGCATTCTGTCTTGTATCAACTTTCTGTTTTTCTAAAGTTACATGTCCATCTCATTTATCTTGTTTGTTTCTAACATTTTGCTCTACTCATTCAGATTTCTTGAGATATCTTGATGCACTTTACATATTTAAGAACATCTAATTGAGAAACAAGTCTAGGATCTCTGCACTTGACTTTGTGGTAGATAGGATTTGATGTAGCATAACTGGAAAAACAAAAGAGAGGACTGACACGGTGAGGAGTGTGTCCCAAAGGTGAAACATCAACCTTTCAGCTGTTTTATGTTATATTTCACTAATTCTTGTATACTATTGACACTGAGATATCACGAAGGACCAAGAACAGGAGCAGATGGAATTAACTTCTCTAAAAAGCACTAAAAAGTGTCAGACAGTTTTGAAAGAAATTAGAAATGTCAAAGAAAGCTTGTGATGAAAGATTTGGAGCATGGGAACATACTATAGCTTTTGGTGCTTGACAGGACAAAATTGATAGAGAAACATGCAATCTTAGTGATAGATTTTCCAAAATTGGAACCACTTTTTTACACAAATTTGCCTTTCACATGATAGCTTTTCCTCCCTGATCAAAACAGTAAAGGTTTTAATTTGATAAACCATTATATTTTAGGTCAGATTCATCTAAATGTTAAAAATTTTCTTCCAACTAAAGAGAATGTGCCAGTTTCTCATATAAATGAATTCTGCCATGTATTATGCCTGTACAGAAAGCATTTTGTTATGCAGCCTGTAATCGTCAGCATATTTTAATAATTGATGTTTCAGTGATAAGTGAAAGTGATAGTTTGCATTTATTTTATTTGAGAATAAAGTAGGTTGGCAAATGCATAGGTAAAGTAACAAAGCTTTAGGCATAATCATTAGTACATCAAAGAGAATCTATTTGGTTTCAAGATGTTTAGAATAACAGAAAAGCAAGGGATGCAACAATCAATCATCCTGTCCCATGTAAATAAACTAGCTATCATAGCATAGTGCATACTTAGTGTCCTAATGAATATTTGCCATATATTCTGTCACATAATCATTAATAATCTAAGCTTATCTAAACCGTGATAGAATATCTTTTCAGAAAACCGAAGGTGATATAATCCTTCATCTTAGATTTGATCAAAAGTTCAGAGTTTTTCTTTTTTATATAAAATTGGATTTCTTCTTTTTTTAAAGTTAAAATTTAGTCCTAAAAGTCTTTCTAATTTTGTTTTATTGATACATATTGGCAGTATGTAATGATGAAATTCATTTTGGAGAGTTACTATACCTTTAAAACACATTTTAATGTTTTTTCCATATCTTTCTCCTCTCCCTCCATCTCTTATCCTCTTCTCATGTACAAAAGATCTATCTCCTTGTATTCTATTATCTGTCTATTACATTGGGCTTAAATTACCTTGGCTTTGACTTTTCTTTACAATGTACGACCACAGTGTACAATAGATGGCCAACTAAAATAAGAGTGTTTCATGGAAATAATGCACATCATCTTATAAATGTAACTTGAGTATTTAATTTAGGTAACTCCATCACTGAGAGAAAATATAATTCAGTAGGGTTTACATCTTGTTATTTGCACACACTCTTAGCCAACACATGAGTTTATTTGAAAAGCATTGCTAGTATTTTTTTTTTCTTTTGTATTAGGCACTGTGGTCCATTATGTCTTCACAATATACATTTTGGAATCAGTAAATTTAATAGTGATGTGAAAGGTTTGTTCAAAGTATTTTAAAAAGAGAATCAAATAAAAATGGAGATAAACCTTTTCAAATGGAAATAGGATTGAGTTGGAGGGATGGAAAGGAAAAGGGACAGAAAAAAAAAAAGATGTATTATGTACATGTACAAACTACCCATGATATTTGCTTTGTTTTGTTTTATTCTCTTTAAAGTAAAATTTTTTAAAATATTACCTATGATAAATTTAATCATCACATACTGCAAAGAGGTCCTAGTAAAAATACAGAAATTAAAAACGCTCAAATATATGAGAGTAGGACTTCCCCTTGCACTCAAAATCTTATAAAAGTGATCACACTTAACTTTCTGCTTGAAAAAAAAACCAGAAGACATAAAATAATACAAAACAATGAGTTTTCAAACACTACAACCTCAGGCAAGATAGGACAGTAATCCCTAAAAGATAGAAATAAAAATGAGATGAGCACTAAAATCACAAAAATTTCCAGGTTTAGAAGGGGTGGGTAATATATGTAAGTATCAAAAACCTCTCTGAATTTAGGGTACAAATACAAGAGACAGGGGGGACCATCATGGCTACAATTGGCCAGAAGCATTGCCAGAGGGGAGACACAAAGAGAAAAAAATAAGGAAAATGAGTAGAAGGTATTTCTTACATACTCAGCAGATGAGAGGTGAGCAGTGCACACATTTGATGAATCTAGGCCGCAGAAAGTGCTGTTCAGGAGAGGTGCCTGCCTCCTTTAGCCAAACACAAAAATCATATAGCTCAAGTGCTGTAATTCATGGAAGAGAGTATTTAGATGAGTCTTGCCTCAGTGATACACAATAATTAACCCAAGACTAAAAAAGTTTATGACTCCATCTAATAAACTTGCGCAGCAAGTTTTTAAAGAACAAATTATTGCAAAGAATGTTAACTACATTCAGGAACAAAAGTGAAAAATATTTGTAAGAATATAAAATATCCTGTAACTACTTCGATAAAATTCACAATGTTTAGCAACCAATGAAAGATCATCAAGCCTGTAAGAAATCTAGTTAGAAAAAAAAGAGAAAGAAACCTAGAGACCATAATGAAAACAAAAATGAATTGAAATTCGGACACAGTTATATTTACTTAACAAATATATTTAAACAATTGTTATCACAAATGTATTAAGTTAAAGAGACATATAATATAGTAAGAGGACCCAAAATAAACATCTACAGATAAAGAGCAATATATCTTAAGTGACATTAATGTCAGAGAAGTATGGAAGCCCATTATATGTTGTGGAAGAAATCAGTGAATTTGTCAACATGAAGAAATTGTGCAAAGGAAGAAAAAATAAAAAGAATAATTTCTGTAAAATTATTAAAGAATTATCACAGAGACATGGAATGACTTCAAGTTATGCAATATGTATACGAGTGATACCATCAACAAAGATAAAGAAATGAAAAAGAAAGGAAATGTTTGAAAAAATAATCGATAAATTTTCAAGTATGAAGTCATAAAATAAGTGAATCTCAAACACAGAACATGGGATTCAACACAAAGAAATTAATTAAAATCCTTCAGTGGCTTTTCCAGCATCAATTATTGCAGCTATTAATAACTGTAAAAAGGAATAGAAGAAATAGAAAATCACCATATAATAATTATATTCACTATTTATAATGGTACTTCTGTTTATAATGATAAACCTTATAATGTTACATATAATTATTATTTTTTTTAATTTAAGAGGAAAAAGAGAAAAACACAAAACAAACCAAAGCGGCGTAAGGGTACACGCAATACAGAAGTACAAAAACAAAACAAAACAAAACAAAACAAAACAAAAAAACATAACAGTAAGAAATCACCTGCTAGTAGATTACACACTATCTTCTTGAATATAGTTCCTCAAATCACAGTATCAAAGAACACAAGGTGGACATTCAAACAGGGAGTCCGCAAACAGCTGTGTTCAATGTTCCAAAAACATTGATATAGTCAGCTATTTAACACCCCCAAACACACTTGCTGTTATATCCATTAGAGCTCTTTTTCTTTTTTTTTTTCCCTCTCTTTTTTACAACAAAATTTACACATCTTGGATTTTATTACTCCTTAGTGCTCATTACTTTCTTTGGGGGGGGGGGAAGAATACAGTCAAATATGGCAAAACAAAGCTGTCAGTCAATACCAAGGATAGACATAGCACATGGTGCAGAACAGAGTACAAGTTTATCAACAATGGTTATCAACGCTGTCCCCTGTTTCCTTAAAAAGAGTTGTCTATCTCACGAGATATCATAAAGTTGGACGAAACAGTAGAGAACAAGACCAATACAACTTAGGCATTGTAAACATTACAGGACTTCCAAAGAAGACAATAGTCAAACCAGAATGGGTATCTTAGTGAATCTTACTGTCTTCAAAATAGTTGCCTATATCTTCAAACTTGATACTATCATATAGAATGGAACAGAGTCTAATCAGTCAAAACAAGATCGTGGGAGTACTACAGGACTTCAAAACAAGTTAATAGGAAATCAAAAAGAGTTACTATATATATATCCTAATTTTTTTGAATTTTTTCTTTAATTAAGACAAACATAAGAAATGACTAAATAATTTTTTTTAAACAATAAGGGGGAGATTGAGATAAAACAGGACATAACAATATAACAATAGAAGTCACAGCATGACTGTTTCAACAACCTAGTACTTCACCACCTTATAACCTGACTTAATAGTAGCTACCATAGTGTCTTTTTCCTTGAAATATTTGGATAAAACTTCATATACTCTAGCTTCAAATATTTTCAAATCAAGAAGCCCAGAATAAAGCCTTTCTAATTAATGAGTGAAAACTTTATAAGGCTCCAAGGCCACCTAATGGGGAATCATGTTTACCACATATTTTTATATATTTGAATCATTACTTACATTAGGGAAACTATTCGGTATTCACACATGCGAGATTGATTTATTTCACTTATGAGTATGGTCTCAAGCTGCGCCCATTTATTGATAAATATCTCAATGTGATCCTTCTTTATAGCTGAATAATACTCCATTGTATAGAAATACCACGACTTTTTTATCCATTCCTCAGTTGATGGACACTTGGGTTGTTTCCAAGATCTGGCGATTACAAATTGTGCTGCTATAAACATAGGTGCACATATATCACTGTGGTATGATGCTTTCAGTTCTTCTGGGAATATGCCTAGAAGTGGAATAGCTGGAATAAATGGGATTTCCAGTCCCAACTTTTTGAGAAATCTCCAGACAGATCTCCCCAAAGGCTGTACCAGTCTACACTCCCACCAACAGTGCGGGAGAGTTCCTTTTTCCCCACAGCCTCTCCAGCATTTCTTGTCGGTTTTCTTGATCCTGGCCATTCTTTCAGGAGTGAGATGGTATCTCAGTGTGGTTTTAATTTGCATTTCTCTAGTGACCAATGATGATGAGCATTTTTCATGTATTTATTTGCCATTTGCATTTCTTCATCTGAGAATTGCGTATTCATCTCAGATGCCCATTTTTGGATTGGATCTTTGAATTTTGGAGGTCTGAGTTTCTTTAATTCTTTATATGTTTTAGACAAGAGGCCCTGGTCTGAGAGAGAGTTCACTAAAATCTTTTCCCAGTTTGTGGGTTTTCTTTTCACTATGCTGGAGATTTCTTTTGACATGCAGAAACTTTTTAATAAGAAGTGGTCCCAGTTATTGATTCTGGGAAGTATTTCCCGTGCGATTTGAGTCCTGTTCATGAATTCTTTACCTACTCCTATGTCTCCAAGGTTTCTACCTAATTTGTCTTCCAATAGATTTAGTGTTTCTGTTTTAATATTCAGATCTTTGACCCATTTAGATTTTAATTTAGTACATGGTGATAGACATGGGTCTAGCTTTAGTTTTCGGCAAATGGAGAGCCAGTTTTTCCAGCACCATTTATTAAAGAGACTGTCATTCTTCCAGTGAACCTGCTTGGCTCCTTTATCAAAAATAAGGTGCTTGAGTGTGTTCGTAGTTGTGGTTGTATCTTCTAATCTATTCCACTGATCTTCGGCTCTGTTTTGATTCCAATACCATGTTGATTTTACTACTGTTGCTTTGTAGTATAACTTCAAGTCAGGGATTGTGATGCCTCCTGCTTTGTCTTTGCTGCTTAGAATTGCCTTTGCGATTCTAGGTCTCTTCTGGTTCCAGATGAAATTTAGGAGTGATTTCTCTAGATCTATAAGGTATGTTAATGGTATTTCTATTGGGATTGCATTGAATCTGTATAACAGTTTTGGGAGAATGGCCATTTTCACAATGTTTGTTCTTCCTATCCATGAGCAAGGGATGTCTTTCCATTTTCTGAGATCATCTTCAATTTCCTTTTTCAGTGTATTATAATTTTCACTGTATAAGTCTTTCACTTCTTTCGTAAGAGTAATTCCTAAATATTTCATTTTTTTGCTTGCTAATGTGAATAGTCCAGTTTCTCTTATTTCCATCTCTGTAATTTTGTTGTTCGTGTATAGGAATGCTATTGATTTCTGAGTATTGATTTTGTATCCAGCCACATTACTGAATTTATTTATTGTATCTAAGAGTATTTCAATGGAGTTTAGGGGGTCTTCTATGTAGAGTATCATGTCATCTGCAAACAATGATAATTTAACTTCTTCTTTTCCTATCTTTACCCCTTTTATTTCTCTTTCTTGCCTAATTGCTCTGGCTAGTACTTCCAGTACTATATTAAATAGGAGTGGTGATAAAGGACATCCTTGTCTTGTGCCCGATTTTAAAGTAAAGGCTTTCAATTTTTGGCCATTTAGTATGATGCTGGCTGTTGGTTTGTCATAAATGGCCTTTATTATATTGAGGTAAAGACCATTTATTCCAATTTTCTGTAAAGTTCTTATCATGAATAAGTGTTGGACCTTATCGAAGGCTTTTTCTGCATCTATAGAAATGATCATGTGATTCTTATTTTTGGCTTTATTGATATGGTGGATTACATTTATTGATTTGCGTATGTTGACCCATCCTTGCATTCCTGGGATGAATCCCACTTGGTCATGGTGTATAATCTTCTTGATGATTTGCTGGATCCTATTTGCCAATATTTTATTGAGGATTTTTGCATCTGTGTTCATTAGGGAGATCGGTCTATAGTTCTCTTTTATAGTTGGGTCTTTCTCAGGTTTTGGTACTAGAGTAATATTTGCTTCCAGGAATGACTTAGGAAGGATTGCTTCCCTTTCAATTTCATTGAATAGTTTGAGGAGTGTCGGCATTAGGTCTTCTTTATATTTCTTGTAGAATTCTGCAGTGAATCCATCTGGGCCTGGGCTCTTCTTGGTGGGCAAGGACCCAATTACATTCTCAATTTCATTAGCAGAGATTGGGTTATTCAACAGTTTTATATCCTCTTGATCTAGCTTTGGTACTTCATATGCTTCTAAGAATCTGTCTATTTCTTATGTGTTATCAAACTTTTGAGAGTAGAGGTTTTCGAAATAGGTGTTGATGATCCTCTTTACTTCTATTGGGTCTGTAGTGATTTCTCCTTTTTCATTTCTTATTGCATGAATTTGAGCTTTTTCTTTCCTTTTTTTAATAAGGTTGGCTAGGGGCTTATCGATTTTATTTATTCTTTCAAAGAACCAACTCTTTGATTCGTTGATTCTTTGGATTGTTTTCTTAGTCTCTATTGCATTGATTTCTGCTCTGATTTTTATAATTTCCTCTCTTCTTTTGGCTTTGGGCTTGACTTGCTCTTCTTTTTCTAGCTGTTTGAGGTGTACCATCAAGTTATTTATTTGTATTCGTTCTGTTTTCCTGATGTGGGAACTCAGTGCAATAAATTTTCCTCTCAGAACGGCTTTCATTGCATCCCACAGATTCCAGTAAGTTGTATCTGCATTTTCATTTTCTTTTAGGTATTGTTTAATTTCTTCTTTAATTTCTTCTGTGACCCACTGATTACTCAAGAGTGTGTTATTTAGTTTCCATGTGTTTGCGGAATTTTTGCAGTATCCTTTGTCATTAATTTCTAATTTCAGAGCGCTATGATCCGATAATATGCAAGGGATGATTTCAACTCTTTTGCATTTGCTTAAATATGTTCTGTGAGCTAATATATGGTCTATTTTAGAAAATGATCCATGTACTGCTGAGAAGAATGTGTATTCTGATGTTGTTGGGTGGAACATTCTGTATATGTCTATCAAACCCATTTGTTCACAGGTGTGATTCAGTTCTGTTATTTCTTTGCTCATTTTCTGTCTGGTTGATCTGTCCCTTGGTGTCAGTGGTGTATTAAGGTCTCCTGTTACAATTGTGTTACTGATAATTTGAGTTTTCATTTCTGTTAATAATTGTTTTATATAACTGGGTGCTCTGGAGTTTGGTGCGTATATATTTAAGATAGTTATCTCTTCCTCTTGGAGTTTTCCCCTTACGAGTATGTAGTGACCTTCTTTGTCCTTTATGGTCATTGTTGGTTTAAAGTTCACGTTGTCTGCAAACAGAATGGCTACTCCTGCCTTTTTTTGGATTCCTGCTGCATGAAGAATTGTTTTCCATCCTTTGACTTTCAGTCTGTGAGTATCTTTCTGGGTTAGATGGGTTTCCTGTAAACAGCATATGGTTGGATTTTGTTTCTTGATCCATTCTGCTAGTCTGTTTCTTTTGATTGGTGCATTGAGACCGTTTACATTAATGGTTATTACTGTTAAATGCTGGTTAATTGTAGGAATGTTATCTCTCTGCTGTTGCATCTTTATCTTTCTGTTCTGTTTAATTATTTGCTTTGCTTAGTGCTTTTTTCCTTTGTGTATCTAAACTGTCTTTCAATATTTTTTGCAGGGTTGGTTTGGTGTTCATGAAGTTCTTCAGCTGTTCTTTGTCATGGAAGTATCGTATTGCACCATCTATTTTGAATGATAGTTTTGCAGGATATATCAGTCTTGGTTGGAAATCATTTTGCTTTAGGATCTGGAATACTTCACTCCATGCTCTTCTTGACTTTATCGTTTGTGCTGAGAAGTCTGCTGTGATTCTGATAGGTTTTCCTTTATAAGTGATTTGTCTTTTCTCTCTGACAGCTTTTAATAATCTATTCTTGTGTTGGATTTCTGGGATGGTGATTATTATATGTCTGGGTGTAGTTTTATTTTGGTTATGACTGTTTGGAGTTCTATATGCTTCACTGATCCTGATGTCAGTTTCTGATCTCATGCTTGGGAAATTTTTAGCTATTACTTCTCTAAATATCCTCCTGACATCCTTCATGTTGTCTCCCTCTCTTTCATTAATCCCTATCATTCTTATGTTATTCTTCTTTGCATCGTCTTGCAGTTGTTGAATTGTTGTTTCCTGGTTCCTTGTTATTTTCAAAAGATCTTTCCTTTCCTGTTCACTAGCTGCAATCCTGTCTTCAAGGTCTGAAATTCTATCTTCACTTTCATTAAGGCGGTTTTTACAACTTTCAGTGGAGTTTTTTATTTCCTGTATATCTCTGTGCATCTGCATTATGTATTCTGTTTGTTTCTTATATTGCTCGTCTAGGGATTCTATCTTTTTGTTTAGTTCCTCCAATTTTTTATCTGTGTTTTCTTTAGATATATTTAGAGTCTCTTTCATTTCTTTTATCATTTCTTCTTTTATCTGGGAGATTATTTCGAGTTTGAATTTCTTTAAAGCTTCCTGGAGTTGCTTGTCAATTTCAGTGGCTATTGTGTCCGATATATGAGGTGGATGGGATATATTTTCTTCTATATACATCGCTCCTAGGGTTTCTTGAGATGGGCTGGAGGTTTGAGGTTGTAATTTGGTCTTTCGTTTTGTCATTTTCCTATATTTCTGTGTTTCAAGTGTTATTTGAAAGCTTCCTCAGGATCTGTTGAAAATCCCCTTTTATGTTTGGAGCTACTGAGACTCTGGCACCGCGCTACCCCAAGCCATTGGGCCTACAGAACTAGTGGCCCTCCTCTGCCTGCTCAGAACTCCGCAGTTCCAGACAAGCTGGGCCTCAGGGACACTGTGCACCCACCTGCCCCTTGGAAGCTCCACAGTTCTTCAATCGCAGCCTGGTTAGGGTACTCACCACAGGCCGCAGTGCTTCAGGAACCTGTGGACCCTCCCTGGTTACAGAGATATCCACAGTCCTCCAGACACATGGACAGGCCGATGCAGGCACCCCAAATCTGCCCAGCTCTTCCTCTGCAGTCCAATGGCCAGGCGCGGCAGCTAAACAGGCTGGGCTAGGCTGATAGTGTGGGCCCGCCCACCCGTCGGTAGCTCAGCAATTCTTCAAGTGTAACCGGAGTGGGGAGGCTGATGTGGAAGCCTCAAACCCACCTCTCCCCTTCACCGCACCTGGAAGCCTGGGGGAACTCCAGCAGTCTGGGCGCAGATATCCAGAGTCCTCCAGACACGCAGAGAGGCCAGTGAGGGCACCCCAGATCTGCCCAGCTCCTCCTCTGCAGACCTATGGCCAGGTGCGGAGTGTTACATATAATTATACATATTGCAATGTATATTATGATATCATTACAAGTATTTCTATTTCAATTCTTTTATATATTTTCTAACTAAAATTCTTCCAAAAAAGAAAAAGCTTCCTTTTCCTCCTAATTATTTATTTACGTTTCTGGTAATATTTCAATTGGGATCCATAAATACTTATTTATATTGTGAGTTAAAGCACAATATTATTGGTATTTAACTTTTTGCTTAAATCATTTCAACTGCAGCTACAAAGCATTCTTTCAAATTAACTTTTGAGATGTCCTGTCCTTCCCATACCCATCCATTTCCTTTCTTTTTCTTGTGTTTTTCTTTTTGACTTTTTTATTTTTTAGCACTACATGACTCTCTGTGGACATCTTTTAATCTTCCTACCTAAACTACATTATTAAGCTGTTTAAAATAAGTTCATAAGTGTTCATGTTGATGACTTGCATGCCAAGCCAGCATCTCCAGATGCACTGGAACATTTAACCACTATCAGGACCTATGCTATTTTCATTCATTTGTCCAATCCTGGCATGAGTGGCCATGCAGCATAGTTGCAAAATTTTTAACTCAAACCCTAATAAAGAACACATGTACCCTCTAGAGTGTAGAGCAGCAGTTTACTTTAAAACTTGAATTGTCTTTTATTTTGCATACAGCAAAATTCACTCTTTGTGAAGTATGGTACATTTTACTTTGACTAATGCATAGGTCACCATGAAAACTGCACCACAAAGACTTATTGCATCCCAAGTATACTTAGAGAATTTTATAATTTAAATGCTTACATTTGAAAAGGTAAAATTTTGCATAGAAATTTAAAGTGGTGAAATTCAGACCTGAATCAAGGGAAATAAATAAAATTAATAATAATGACTGAATTAATAAAATCAAAAAAGAAGAAGAAAGTATTCAAAATAATTAACTCAAAAGTTAGTCTTCATGGAATTTGTGGATGCTTCCATAAAATTGTGATTCTTAAGAAGAAAAAAGAGAACAGCAAGTAAAATAAGGTATTACTTTACCTTATTTTATAAATTGTAAACAAATAATATTTGTATATTTAATTCCAATAAATATGGCAGTCCAGATAAAATAGGAAAATTTTTGAAAGGCAAAAATTGAACTCAGAAAACAGAAAACCTAAACAGGCTTTAACAATGAATTGGGTTGAATTCTTAATTACAAAGTTCCCAGTAACAAAATTTCCTGCACCAAATTACCTTACAGGTTCCAGAGCATTTAAGTAAAAAGTAAAATCCATCCTACATATTCTCATTCAAAAAACTAAAGAGAAAATATTTTTACCTCACTTGTGAAAGCAATGCTATCATACTATCATAATAAAACCAAAGGCGATACAATAAATGTGAATTAAAGAAAATTAATTCCTTACAAATATAGCTATAAAATCTTAACAGTATATTACAACACAATTCTAGTGATATATTAAATAAATGACACTTTATTATCATCAAAAGTGCTTTATTCTGGGAATTCAAGATGAATTCAACATAAGAAAAATCAATTATTATAGTCATCATAGCAATAGTACAGAAGATTAAAAACTGATTTGTTCAATAGACATAGAAAAATATTTGAAATGCTTTCAGTAAGAATTCTCAGAAAACTAATAATAGAAGAAAATTTCTTCTACTGGATAGAGGATATCTATAAAAATATACAGCTAATATTATAATAAATGAAAAATATCTAAGGAAATGAACAGTCAAGAATTGATAAGTTTCTCTGTAAGGTCATAAGCAGACAAGGAATAAAAGAATCAGAATCAAAAAGATAATATAAAATTGTCTTAATTCACAGACAACATAGTCATATACATAGGAAACTTTCAAGCATTTCCAGTATTTTAGTAGGCCTACTAGTTAATTTAGCATCGTTACAGGATGTAAGACATTATGTTTCTTAAAAGTCTGACTGGGAAACTCGGTCCCCAAGCTCATTTCTTTTTTGTTACATTCACACGCACATTTGTGAACTTTATTGGTTTCAGAAACTCACGTTGATCATTGTAGTATATACTCTGATGAACCACTTAGACCCCATCTTCAGAGTTCATGTCTCCTGTACTCAGTTCCTGGAACTTTGTACTGCTGAGAGCTTACAGTTTCATTCTTCCTGGGAAATTATTTTTTTTTAATTTTATTTAAGGAAAAAAAAGAAAAAAAAACAGAAAAAGGGTACAAGTTAAACAGAATTTCAGAAAAAGTAAACAGTAGGAAATCACTAGTTAATTACATATTGTCATCTTGGAAATAGTTGTTGAAGTTACAAAATTAAAGCATATAGAGGGGACATTCAAACAGTGAGACTACAAACAGTTTTGTTCAATGATCCAACAGAACTCAGTAATATGGTTATCTATCTTATACACTTAAATATATATGCAGTTATATCTTTTAGAGAACTTTCTTTTCCTTTCTTTTGTACAATGACAATTACACATTTTGGGTTTTATTACTCTCACAGTTCTTACTACTTTTTTTTTTTTTTTGAAGAAAGTAAATCCAAATGTGACATACCAGGACAGAGTCAGTCAAATCAAAAGGATGGACATAATACATAATGTAAAAACAAAATACAAGGTGATCAACAATGGTTACCATAATGCCTCTTGTCATCTTAAAAAGAATTGCCTATATCATCAGTTATAATAAAACTGTACAAAACAGTAAAGAATAAGACCAATAAAACCAAAACATTGGAGACATTAGAGGACTTCAAAAAAAGATAATAGTCAACCAGAATGGGCGTCACAATGAATCTTATTGTCTTCATAGTTGCGTATACTTTCAAACTTGGTACTATGAAGCATAACAGAATAGAGGAAAATCAGTCAAAACAAGACGGTGAGAGCAATACAGAGTGTCAAATCAAGTTAACAGGAAATCAAAGTGGTTTACTATAACATATCCTGCTATTTTTTATTTATTTTTCCCTTAATTAAAAGGATAAAAATGAAAAAAATAATAAAAAGAAGATTGAGATTAAAAAAAAAAGAGGGTATAACAACAAAACAGCGCAGGTCAAAACATAGCCATTTAAGCAAAGTAGTGTTTCACCACAAGATAATCTCGACATAATAGTAGTTACCATAGTGCTTCTTCTCTTAAAATCTTTGGGTATAACTTCGTATACTGTAGCATCAAACACATCAAGACAATGTAAAACTGTTCAAGAGAATGACAGTATTACAGGGTATTTAGAATCAACTAACAGAAAATGAACAATGGTTTCTGTATAATATCCTTGTCTATAAAAGTTTTTGTTTATATTATCACATATAATAAAATCCAATAAGATACAACACGTTAAAACCAATGGAGACAGAAGAACAAAAGCTTGATGGGACTTCAAAACAAGAGGATACTAAATCAGCACTAGCTATTATGATGTCTTGTTTCTCCAAAATAGCTGTTCCTACCATCCAACCTTCTCTGCCTTATTTCTGTTGAGCTCTTTTTCTGTCATTTGTTGTCAGTTTGTCTTCTTCATTTCACTTTCTGCTCCATTCATTGTGGCCGCTTTGCCACTGTTTCTGGAATCTTGGTATTTTTCATTTTTAGAATTTATTATCAGCTATAAAATCAATTGTAATCAGAGACTCATTCATATAGGACGTAAAGGTTTAGAACACTTGTCTTTGTTCAGAACGATTCCGAAAAAGCCCCCCTTTCCCACTCCAGAAATTTCATGGGGTAGCTTTGTTCTGTAATCATCTCCTACCTTCCTCATTCCCTAGTACATGCAGCTCCTGCACACTCCTCAGTAAGCCCTCTGCAAAAACTTACTCATCTCAGAATCTAATTCCAGGTTCAGACTAAAGTTAAGACAAATATCCTTGCAATGATTAAAATGCACATGTAGTGTACTCATGGATATATAATCTACCAGTCAAGGCAGCCTCCGATTACAAACAGAGTGAGGTCTCCTTTTGAGCAATGGCAAGAGAGTGAATTTTTTACAAGGTAAGAACAAGGAAAGGGAAAGCAAGAAGACTGGTTTACTTCAGTCAGGCTCTTTTGGGTGAAGGGATAAAAACAGAGACTACATCCTTTTTTTTGTTCTGCCTCAGACAGACTGAAATCTTGTTTCCAGGAAAATCTGTCTAATTAGAATCCTACTTGTTTCTTTACAGTTTCAGCTTGAATATGAGGCATTTAGTGTGAGGGAATCCATTTTTTAGTTTGCTATGTCCTAACACAATAACTCAATTCCAAATAAAGGGCTATTATAATTTTTAACAGAATGAAGAAAATTTTATATAGACACTGCTTATTGTAGTAAAGAAATTATTAAGGATGCAATATTTATACTATTTTAAAAACTAAGCTCTCAGCACAAAATAACTTGAAAATTTTAATTAATGTTGAAACACATAGCCACCCAGGCTAACAAATAAGGTATCTGTTCTTTCAAGGAAAATACTCTATGGAAATATATGGAGGAAATATGCCCATTGTGTTGGGAAAACTGGGTGTTTATCACTACTCAAGATTGAATGTCGGTACAAAGGGAGAGGATGAAAGGATAAATAACCAGATGAGAAGAAGGATTATGCAAAAATATAAGAAGATTTAACTTTGCAGTGCAGATTCAAAGGAGACTATGTCAAGTGTCAAATGGACTTACATGAGTAATTGGATATAGCAGATGTTTATTGTCAATCGCAACTGTAAAGATAAGAAAGTTTGAGTAGAGCAGATATATTTAGAATATTACAGTACTCTGTTGGTGCTTCTACATTTTATTATTGCAAATCAATAGAAATAATAATCAGTAATAATTTAAACTAATTTTCACATGTTTTTTATAATCCTTGCTTTAAAGATGAAAAATCAAAGCACAAATTCATTTACATACTTATTAATTATTTAATTCTTATTAACACATTCGTCCCGTTTTAAAAATTTACCCTTATGATTTTTAGTGACTTCTAATTTCTGTTGTACACACTAACAAAACAAATTGTATATAAATCAAGTCTGGGTTTTTTTCACTGATTTATTTTGGAAAAAAAAGCCTGTCTCATCCCTCACAGATGTTGACGTGAGGTAGCATTTTTTACTGTTGTTGTGTGACAATGTTGTCACCTTTCCTCACTCTAATTCTGTGGAATATGGGCCTTGCATAACAACAGAAAGCTTTCTATACTTAGAGCAAAATTCTGCCAGGAGAGAAAATCAAAGTTCAAATTCTCCTGTGTATAGTTCAATACGAATGGAATATAATATGGTAGAAAGGGTAGGGGTCAATTTAGAACATGGATCACACTCTGAAGCTTAACAATTATAAGAACAGGAACAACTCTTTCACCTTTTAAGACCTTACTTTCTGTTCTGTAAAACTGAGTTAACAGTTACTAAATTTAGCTCAGTCTTGAAAAGCTGCTATCTAAAATGGCCTGGAGCATTTTCCTTTACTTCTTTCATTGTTTCTCTTTCTCCCTTTTTCCAAATTTGATGGAAATCTCTTAATCACTGTGCTTTTCTCATTTACAAAGCATACATCCAATCTAGGCTTCCCTCCATGTTTATAGAATGAAGAGTGAACAACATTATGCAAAACAATGCCATCTTTATTGCAACATAAAATAGCAAATATTGCTATTAGCAAGCCAGTTCCCACATGACATAAACATTCCTAACTGTGGAAAACACATGGCTTGAGGACCATGAATCTTTAATGGGTTTGAATTTTAAAGGCATGGGGATAAAAACCCTTAGAACAGTTGAGTAACGTTGATTACACATTAGCTTTTGCCATGCATCACAAAGATAATATGTCTCTCTGAATTCCATTTCTGTTTCTCATTATCTGCATCCTACATCATTAACTTTTAATGAATGTGGTTTTTATTTGCTGTCCCAACATTGCCAAGATTCATTCTTCTTCAAATGTCTAAGCACTTTTGATGTAAGAAAGAATATTTTCTTTTGGAGTTTGATTCATGTTTAACTCTTGTCTTATACGCTTACGTTCCTTATAACTGAAGTTAAAATAATATAATCTTTACTACAAAGATTCTTCAAGAATTTTCTAGCATGCCAACATTTTTGCCAGCACCCCATACTTGTAGAGAAAGACTTTCAATTTATAAAATGTGAAGAAAGCATCTTTATATAAAATACCTAGTTCCCCAAAGCAATATTGTGACAATACGTAAAAATTTTATGCTGGAGAAATTGTTTTCATGTGCAATGCTTTCAGATAATATAGCATAACATAGAAGAATATATTAAAGGGTAGGTCATCTTCACAAATTCATACCCAAGGAGTGACTTCTTCCAGCAACCACAAGATTATAATTTTTATTTTAATACATCAGCACATGAAATAAATTCTGATCTTTTTAAACTGCAGGCAAGTGGTTAACTGATTAGGGCTTAACTTAGATAATTAAGGCTTCCACTAATTACACTTAGCGACTCTGTGACCATCTATCTGATCCCCTCCTCACAAAGCTCCCAGTTCCTTATCTTAAAACAGAAATACTAATGATATCTGCCTCACAAAGTTCTTGAAAGTTTTGAGATAATAACTTCAAATTCCATACATTTTAGCTAGAAAGAGGTCATTTCTTTCACACTTTTGATCTCATCACTTTAGCACCTAAGTGGGATTTTGGATCATTTAATGTAAAGTCACCTTTCAGATAAGAGAGTTATACACTTTAGTACACTTGGATCCTTTTAAAGACAGTCCTCTAATGCAAGATTGAAAACTAAAGAAAAAGTTTTCCCATGCTCTTGTTCTTGTTCCACCTATAAAATAACAGGTAACAGAACACAACATGAATTCTAAATGATTAATAAATCCACAAATATTAAATTGAGAAAGAATCAATTATTCTCCATTCATTTCATCAACTCTTACTTGGTTCAGAAAGTATATTAAGATACACTTTAACTGTGAAATGCTTCAGTGTTCCTAACTGGGAAAAATACCAAGATACTACATCTTCAGAAATGGCATTCTTTATAAATTGATACAAAATATCTGTGTATAGCAAGTTAAGTAAAAGGCATTTATCCAACTTGAACCTTAGCTTGCAATCAGTTTTAGACCCAATTAGTAAAGATATAAAGGACACCCTGAAGGAATCCCAAACCTCAGCAGGAGGCCACAGCAACAGTGAAATATCTATGTGTCCACTGCCCAAGTCACTGGCAGTACCTAGGAGACATGGGAACACCCCCATGTGCTTTTATCACTGGAAATGCATTCTCCCTACCTTATTTTTTGAAACAAAATTTATGAAGGTATGTGTCCTCAACACACACACACAATTTTCCACACAAACACAACTTTCACTCATGAGCAAAAGTCTTACTCTATTCATTGCAAACTCCAGGAGGAGAGTAAACACTCTAGTTTTCTATTTTGCCAATGTGTTGTCAGCATCAAGCAGTGTTTGATACAGAGGACTTCATTGCAAATATCTATGCAGCTTGAAAATAACAGTGTCAAAGAAATGCAACATGTGAGTGTTTATACAGGCACAATCATAAAATTTATAATTTTAGTGTTTGTTAATATATCAAAAAATGGATGATTTTATTTCCAGAAAATTGGGAGAGTTTTATAATGTTCTTACTTAAAATATGTGGAAACCCATTAGAGGACACCTACAGTAGTGGATTGGAACTGACATTTAGTAAAAATCTTCTATATTTGTATAGTTGTTAATTGGATGATTTAGATATATTAGTTTATCAAAATACTAAACGTTGTTTTCAAATCAAAGAATGTGGGCAAAAATCGTCAAGGTAAATATTGTGCATGGCAAGAATTGAGATGCTATAAGGATAACTCTGCGTGTGGTAGATCAGATCTGAGAAGGTCAGATGAAGGACGTTCTCAAGGATTTACTGGCCAAAGAGAGTAAATAGCTACTGATAATACTAATATCTTTTATAATTTTGCTTATCTGATACAACCTTCCAAATTTTCTGATGTCCAATTCAGCAGTTTTATGATGTTCCCCCTGATGTTCTGATTTCCTTCATGATTTGACGTTACACAATTCACCAAGAACATCATCTGTACTCAGGGGCTGGGGAAGTAGCTCAGCTGCACCAGCGCCTGCCTCACCAGTGCAAGGTCTTGAGATTGATTCCTGTACCAAAAAATCTGTAATTAGCTTTATCCCTTGAGCTTAACATCACTAAAATTTTAAGTTAAAGAGAACCTTTAAAAAGTTTAAGTGACTTTCTCATTAAAAAGGCAGAAACTGATAAAAAAAAATACTCTCCCATTGAGAAATTACATCTGAACTCAAGGGGTGAAAGTGAATGGTAAAGGAACATTTGTATTTTTAAGCTATAGGGGGCTTTTTAACTTGAAGTTTACAAATGTGAAATAATCAAATAGCAAGTGATAAAAAGAGGAGAGGGCACTCATTTGAACATGGAAATGAGATTTTGTTCAGAGTTTAGGGGGTTATAGGGGACAGACTGCTCCTGTAGTTTAAATATGTAAAAGTACACAGTAGTCACTGTGAGCATCAGCTGAAGCAATGTAGTGGAGAAGGTAAGATGGAAATCAAGAGCAGAATTTTCCTTTCCAAGCTCGTGACATATTCTACTTGTGCAATTCACTCATTTATCTTTCAGGATTATAAACACTATGAATAATTTACTGCCTTGACCAAAATCTGTTGCTATTAACAAAGTTAAGTCTCATTTGCATATTTCTTTGAACACAATTATTAAAGTTCCCTTGTTACTTATTGCTTATGTTATATGCCACATCACATATCTTCCTAAGTAAAATAAACAATCTACAGACAAATCTAGAATCTAGATTAAAATAGAAAGAAATAATGGATTCCAAGAACTACAGGAAAATCAAAATGTGAGAACTAAAATGTATGTACAATGAAGAGAACAATCGAGGTGTAATGAGGTATAATATTAGAGGATAAAATAGGAGAGTTGGAGGTTCTGAGATGGAGCAACCTATTCCTGAAGATGTGTTAGTAGGAAATTGTACTTGTGTATAGCTGGAATCATATTGAGATAAATATTTCCAGTGCCCTAGAGATGGTAAGGTCTCTCCTAATGATGGCAGGAGTTGGGACACACCACAAATATGTGACCCAAGCTAGAGGATTAACTGCAAACTTGGCATTGGAGACATGAAATTTGGAAGTCCTTTTTGCAACTAGGTCTCTTTCAGTATAATCAGCTTGTCTCTCAGCAGCTAAGGTTGATACCATTGTTTGACAGAATTGAATCAAGGGTGTAACAAGGAAGGAAGGCTTGTGGCAACTATCAGGAAACTGCTCTCTGTATCTACATCTAAATAATAACTGATTGATCACTAAAGTCTGGTACAAAAAAATATCTCTGGGGTTGGGGATTTAGCTCAGCAGCATAAGCGCTTGCCTGCAAGCAGGCAGTTGTGAGTGCAATCCCTGGTACCGATAAAAATGAAAAAGACAAAAAAAAAAATGTGTCTCTTTCTCGTTGTTAGTTCTCATGTGTTTCAAACTGAAGATTCATACAACTTTTCTTCTGGGTGTATTTCAGAAGAATGAACATGGCACTAAAAGAAGTGTTAACAGTGATAATAATAGGAGTCCCAATAATAATAAACAAAAATGGTTTTTATACCAGTGTGCCAACTGGGGATAATACTTTTCCATAAAAGTATTGCAGCCTGAGTAGATTACCCCCATGACCTTCTACAGTTACGGGGGTGGAGAGCAGGTGAAGTGAGTTTCAGGGCATTGGTCTTTACCCAGGGAGAGCTTTAGCCCATCATCCACAGTGGCTAGGTGCTTGCCCAGCTACCTGGAACACTGAAGGTAGCACAGGAGGGCATGAGGGCCTGACTAAACCACGCTCAGCAACCTCCATTCAGTCCCAGGGGCCTAGGGCATAGGAGATGATTTCCAACACACCTGGGGAAGCTTTAGAAAAACACTTGAAACACAGAAATATAGAAAAATGACAAAACAAAAGACCAAAATGCAATCTCAATCCTCCAAGCCATCCCAGAAACCCTAGGCGCCATGTACATAAAAGAAAATATATGCCATACACCTGAAATACATGTAATAGTAGCAACTGAAATAAAGAAGCAACTCCAGGAAGCTTTAAAGGAATTCAAACTAGAAATAATCTCCCGGGTAAAAGAAATGATAAAAGTAATGAAAGAGATGCTGAACACATCTAAAGAAGACACAGTTAAAAAATTAGAGGAACAAACCAAAAAGATAGAGTCACTAGATGAGCAATTTAAGAAAAAAAAACAGAATGCATGAAGCAGATTCAAAGAGATATACAAGAAATCAAAAAGTGCATTAAAGGTTGTCAAAACTGACTCAACAAAGTGGAGATAGAATTTCAGACCTCAAAGACAAGATTGCAGCTAATAAACAGGAAAGGAAAGATCTTTTCTTAAAAAACAAGGAATCAAAAAATAACAATTCAACAGCTGCAAGACGATGCAAAGAAAAACAAAATAAGATTAATAGGGATAAGTGAAAAAGAAGGCAACAGCCCAAATGACATCAAAAGATTATTCACAGAAGTCATAACTGAAAATTTCCGAAACATAAGAATGGAAACTGACATCAGGATTAGGGAAGCATATAGAACTCGAAATAGCCATAACCCAAATAAAGCTACACACAGGCATATAATAATCATCATCCCAGAAATCCAACATAAGAATAGAATACTAAAAGCTGTCATAGAGAAAAGACAGATCATCTATAAAGGAAAGCCTATCAAAATCTAGCAGACTTCTCAACACAAATAATGAAGTCAAGAAGAGTATGGAGTTAAGTATTTCAGATCCTAACGGAAAATGGTTTTCAACCTAGACTGATGTACCCTGAAAAACTGTCCTTCAGTTGGATGGAGAAATAAGATACTTCCATGACAAAAAACAGCTGAAGAACTTCATAATCACCAAGCCAATCCTGCAAAGAATACTAAAAGACAGTTTGACACACTTAGGAAAAAAACCACTAAGCAAAGCAGACAATTAAACATAACAGAAAGATAAAGTTGCAACAGCAGAAATATAACATGTCAACAATAGAGCAACATATAACAGTTATAATCATTAATGTAAATGGACTCAATGCACCAATTAAAAGAAACAGACTAGCAGAATGGATCAAGAAACAAAATCCAACCATATGCTGACTACAAGAAACTCATTCAACCCAAAAGTATACTCACAGACTGAAAGTCAAAGGATGGAAAACAATATATCATACAAAAGGAGCCAAAGAAAGAGGGGGTAGTTATTCTGTTTACAGACAATGTGAACTTGAAATCAATAATGATCAGAAGAGATAAAGAAGTCACTACATACAGTTAGAGGAAAATTTCAAGAGGAAGAGATAACTACCTTAAATACATATACACCAAATTCCAGAGCACCCAGTTATATAAAACAAGTATTAATAGATATGAAAAACCAAATTAGCATTAACACAATTATAACAGCAGACCTTAACACACCATTGACACCAAGGGACAGATCAACTAAACAGAAACTGAGCAAAGAAATAACAGAACTGAATCACACCTGTGAGCAAATGGACTTGATAGACATATACATAGTGTTCCACCCAGAAACATCAGAATACACATTCTTCTCAGCAGTACATGGGTCATTCTCTAAAATAGATCATATATTAGGTCCCAGAGCATACATAAATAAATGCAAAAGAGTTGAAATTATCCTTTGCATGCTATCAGATAATAGTGCCATGAAATTAGAAATTAATGATAAAAGATACTGCAAAAATCCCACAAACACTGGAAACTGAATAACACACTCTTGAGTAATCAGTGAGTCACAGGGGAAATTAAAGAAGAAATTAAACAATACCTGCAAGCAAATGAAAATCCAAATACAACTTATCAGAATCTGTGGAATATAATGAAAGCTATCCTCAGAGTAAAATTTCTTGCAATGAGTTCCCATATCAGGAAAACAGAATGAATACAATAAACAACCTGATGTTACACCTCAAATATCTAGAAAAAGAAGAGCAAGTCAAGCCATAGTGAAAAGAAGAGAAGAAATTATAAAAATCAGAGCAGAAATTAATGCAATAGACACTAAGCAAACAATCCAAGTAATCAATGAATCAAAGAGTTGGTTCTTTGAAAGAATAAATAAAATTGATAAGACCACAGCGAAACTTATTTTTAAAAAAAGAAATAAAAAGTACAAATTCATGCAACAAAGAATGAAAAAGGTGAAATCACTACAGACTCTGTAGAAATACAGAAGATCATCAACACCTATTTCAAAAATCTCTACTCTCATAGGTTTGATAATGCAGAAGAAATAGACATATTCTTAGAAACATATGAAGTACCAAAACTAGGTCAAGAAGATGTACAATTACTGAATAACCCAATTTCTATTAATGAAATTGAAAATGTAATTAAGTTTACTTACAAAAAAGAGCCCAGACCCAGAGGGATTCACTTCAGAATTCAACAAGAAGTACAAAAAACACTTAATGCTGACACTTCTCACACTGTTCAATGAAATTGAAAGGGAAGCAATCCTTCCTAAGTCATTCCTGGAAGCAAATATTACACTAGTACCAAAATTGGAGAAAGACCCAACTAAAAAAGAGAACTACAGGCCAATCTCCCTAATGAACACAGATACAAAGATCCTCAATAAAATATTGGCAAATAGAATGCAGCAAATCATCAAGAAGATTATACACCATGACCAACTGGGATTCATCCCAGGAATGCAGAGATGTTTCAACATACGTAAATCAATAAATGTAATTCACCATATTAATAAAACCAAAAGTAAGAATTACATGATCATTTCTATAGATGCAGAAAAAGCTTTTGATAAGGTCCAACATTCATCTATGATAAGAACCTTAGAGAAAATTGGAAGAGATGATCTTTACCTCAATATAATAAAGGCCTTCTATGACAAATCAACAGCTAGGATCATATTAAATTGCCAAAAATTGAAGTGCTTTACTTTAAATTCAGGCTCAAGACAACGATGTCCCTTATCACCACTCCTATTTAATATAGTACTGGAAATACTAGCTAGAGCAATTAGACAAGAGAGAGAAGTAAAAGGGGTAAAGATAGGAAAAGAAGAAGTTAAATTATCATTATTTGCAGATGATATGATACTCTACATAAAAAAACCCCACAACTCCAATGAAAGACTCTTAGATATAATAAATAAATTCAACAAGGTAGCTGGATACAAAAGCAATATTCAAAAATCAATAGCATTCCTTTACACTAACAAGAAAATCACAGAGAGAGAAATAAGAGAATCCACACCCTTCACACTAGCAACCAAAAAATGAAATTTTTAGGAATTACTCTCATGAAAGAAATGAAATATGTATACAAGGAAAATTATATTACACTGAAAAAAGAAATTGAAGAGGAATTCAGAAATTGGAAAGACATCCCTTGCTCATGGATAGGAAGAATAAATGTTGTGAAAATGACCATTCTCCCAAAACTCTTATAGAGATTCAATGCAATACCAATAAAAATACCATCAACATACCTCATAGATCTCAAGAAATCACTCTTAAAATTCATCTGGAACCAGAAGAGACCTAGAATAGCAAAGACAGTTCTAAGCAGTGAAGGCAAGGCAGGAGGAATCACAGTCCCTGACTTGAAGTTATTCTACAAAGCAACCATAGTAAAATCAACTAGGTACTGGAATCAAAACAGAGCTGAAGATCAATGGAACAGATTAGAAGATTGAACCACAACTACAAACACACTCAACCACCTTATCTTTGATAAACGGGCCAAACAGGTTCACTGGAAGGGCAGTGTCTTTGATAAATGGTGTTGAAAAAACTGGCTCTCCATATGTTGAAAACTAAAACTAGACTCATGCCTATCACTATGTACTAAATTAAAATCTAAATGGATCAAAGATCTGAATATTAAAACAGAAACACTAAATCTATTGGAAGACAAATTGGGTAAAAACCTTGAAGACATAGAAATAGGTAGAGAATTCATGAATAGGACTCAAACCGCACGGGAAGTACTTCCCAGAATCAATAACTGGGATCATCTCTTATTAAAAAAGCTTCTGCATGTCAAAAGAAATCTACAGCATAGTGAAAAGAAAACCCACTTATAGTGGGTTTACTATAAATCTTAGTGAACTGTGCCTCAGACAAAGGTCTTCTGTCTAAAACATATAAAGAATTAAAAAAATCAGACCCCAAAATTCAAATATCCAATCCAGCAATGGGCATCTGAGATGAATACACACTTCTCAGATGAAGAAATACAAATGGCAAATAAATATATGAAAAAATGTTCATAATTGTTAGTCATTAGAGAAATGCAAATTAAAACCACACTGACATACCATCTCACTCCTGAAAGAATGGCCAGGATCAAGAAAACTACCCACAACAAATGCTGGAGAGGCTGTGGGGAAAAAGGAACTCTCCTGCTCTGTTGTTGGGAGTGTAGACTGGTGCATTCACTGTGGAAGTCAGTCTGGAGATTTCTCAAAAAGCTGGGATTGGAAGCCCGATTTGTTCCAGCTATTCCACTTCTAGGCATATTCCCAGAAGAACTGAAAGCATCATACCACAGAGATAAGTGTACACCCATGTTTATAGCAGCACAATTTGCAATAGTCCCATTTTGGAAACAATCTAAATGTCCATCAACTGACGAATGGATAAAAAAGTTGTGGTATTTTTATATATTGGAGTACTACTCAGGTACAAAGAATGATAACATTGATATATTTATTAAAAAATGGCACAACTTGAGACCATACTCATATGTGAAATAAACCAAACCCACATGTATAAATACTGAATAGTTTGCCTAGTGTAAGAAATGGTAACAATACATAAAAGTATGTGTTAATCATGATTCCCCATTATATTGCTTTGAAACCTCATAATGTTTTCATTCATTAGTTGTAATGGTTTTACGTTGGGCTGTTTGATTTTATTGTCTGTGATGGTATGAACATCTATTTTGGAGAAAACAAGACATAATAGTGGCTAGTGCTAATTCAATGTCATCTTGTTTTGAAGTCCCATTGGCTTTTGTCTGTCTCCATCGGTATTGACACATTGTATCTTACTGAATTTTGTTGTATGTGATAAAATAGACAAAGACTTTTATAGACAAGGAGGTAATGTAGAAACCATTGTTCATTTTCTGTTGTTTGGTTCTAAATACCCTGTAATACTGTCATTCCCTTGAATGGTTTTACATTGTTTTGATATATTTGATGCTACAATACACAAAGTTGTACTCAAATGTTTCAAGGAAAGAGACACTATTGTAACTACTTTTGTGTCGGGATATCTTGTGGTGAAACACTATGTTGCTTAAATTGGTATGATCTGACCTGTGCTATTTTGTTGTTGTGTCCTCTTTTATCTCAATCTTCTTTTTTAATATTTATTTTTTTTATTTTTATCTTTTAACTAAGGGAAAATAAATAAAAACTGCAGGATATTTTATAGTAACCCACTTTGATTTCCTATTAACTTGATTTGAAACTCTGCATTGCTCTCACCATCTTGTTTAGACTGATTTTACTCCATTCTGTTTTACTTGACAGTACCAAGTTTGAGAGTATAGGCAAGGACTTTGAAGACAATAAGATTCACTATGATGCCCATTCTGGTTTGACTATTACCTTCTTTTGAAGTCTTATAATGTCTCCAATGTTTTGGTTTTATTGGTTTTGTTCTTTACTGTTTTGTTCAATTTTATTATAACTGATAATATAGGCAATTCTTTTTAAGATAGCAAGCGGCATTATGGTAACCATTGTTGATCACCTTGTATTCTGTTTTTACATTATGTACTATATACATCCTTTTGACTGACTCTGTTTTGTTATGTCACATTTGGTTTCGTTTTCTTCAAAAAAAGTAGTAAGAATTATGAGAGTAATAAAACCCAAAATGTGTAATTGTCATTGTAAAAAAGAGAGGAAAAGAAAGTGCTCTAAAGGATATAACTGCATGTATATTTAAGTGTATAGGATAGATAACCATATTACTGAGATTTTGTTGGATCATTGAAGAGAACTATTTGCAGTCTCACTGTTTGAATGTCTACTTTATATGCTTTAATTTTATAACTATAACAACTATTTCTAAGGTGACAATACATAATCTATATCTATTAACTAGTGATTTCCTACTGTTTATTTTTTTGAAATTCTGTATTGTACCCTTTTTATTTTTCTCCTTAAATAAAATTTAAAAAGATAAATGAATTCCACTGCCCCTTTGATCATATGAAATAGACCTCAAAGTATTTATTTTATAAGGGAAATTCTATTTTTTTAAATGCTCCCTATTTAATCTGTTTCGAACAAAACCACAGTGTAGGTTCAGCCCAAAAAGTATTCTGGAAATTTTCCTTTAAAATTTAGTTGACTAAAGACTTATGAAAGAATTGAAGTATGCTATTAGAAGCCGCAAAAGTTGATTTGTTCGAGGAAATGAGAGGCAATTCTTAGGAACCTAGAGACCAAGAAAAAGTACTGTATCACTTGAAAATCAGTGGCTTAATTTCTCCATGAATTAAAACTTAGAATGGATGGCTTTTTTAATAGAGCACTGTTTAGATAAAGCAATCTATAGTATCAAAGGAAGAAAATTTTTATCCCTGTTTCTCATTTCAAAGAAGAGACACATTATTCTACCACAGAATATAAAACTTCAATTAAATTTTTATATGTTCAGAATAATTATGAGCTCTTTGTTCTAATAGTATGAATTTAAGGGGCTGGGGATTTAGCTCAGTGGCATAAGCGCCTGTCTTGCAAGCAGGCAGTCGTGGGTTCGATCCCTGGTACCGATAAAAAGGAAAAAGACAAAAAAAAAAAAAAAAAAAAAAAAAGGAAAAAGAATTTAATAAAATATAGTCTTTTATCTAAGAAGCAACAATATAAAGAGCTATATTTACCAAATATATTTTCCTTTATTCTTAGCAATTTTTCTTAGTACAGGTTCAACCAATTAAAGCATCAATGTCATTAAAGGCTAAAATGTAATCAATGTTCCATAGGATGATTTTCATAAGAATTTAAGAGAGTTTCATTTAAACTTTAATTAGTTGAATATAAACTCTTATGAAAGACGTGATCTCTACTTTTAGAAGCTGGCAAGAAATGATTCTTTATAGGAAATGAAAGAGTTTTGAGAGACTTAGAAACCAGCAACAAATAACTTATCACTTGAAAGTGAGTGGCTATAAATTGAAAATGCTAGACAGAAAAATTTAGATACCAAGTACCAGTAGCTTAGGTTTAAAGTGGTCACCAATTAAGGGAGTCTAAAAATATGTCAAGATAACAACTTTGCCAAACCACAGTGACTCAAGATTTCAATTTAAATTTTTCCACCCCCTAATTGTCCAGAGACTATATTAGTTTTCCATTGCTCAAGCTCTCATTCAGTATTATGAACTGAGTCATGCATACAAAGATAATATGAGATGTGTAAAAACGCAAAATAATTAAATATTTCCATAGCTTTTGCCCAAGTTTCCTGGATAAGAGAGCTCCTTCTAAAAAGTTCCATACTGTCTCCATTCAAGTATTTACAGTCCTAAGCAGTAAAAGTGCAGGGTAGAGTAAAATGATGCAGGAACAGAAAGTAGACATTTGTCATGAGTTTTCACTGCAAAATTAATAGCAGACCATTATCAGAAACCTAAATAAGGCCGCCATGTTTCAGAGAAATTTGCTGAGATACTAAGATAAAATAATTTCTCTGATGACTTCTTAATTTCTATTCTCCACTGGCAAAAGTTTGTCCACAGATCATTAGCAACTTCTATATCAAGAATATTTCACCTAGCCTCTTAGCTAAACTTTTAAGGATTCCAAAGGTTCTATGTATTCATATTTCCCAGGGAACTAGAACTTCAAGCTATCTGTATTTATCACCTTTGTGTATGTGAAGTCTTCGTTCTGTGGTAGGAGAAGCATTTGCTAAGAAATATAAGCTTCAGTCATCTCTAGGTCACCATGAAGCAAGAGAATCTGCTAAACAGAAAGTTAACAAGGTTGACGAGGCTGAATGTATTTTGTAATACACTTCTGTGCTACATATTTTTTGCTTTTTCTTGTTTCCTTCTTTTTCCTTTTTGCAATTGAGTCATCTAAGGATGAAAGTTCCCCCACTCAGGGGAAAGTGTATATCTAAGCAGTCCTTCAAGTTGAAATAGCCTAAACTGAGACTTAAACCAAAAAAAAAAAAAAAAACAAAAACAAAAAAAAAACAACTAAGCTGAATACAAATGCCATGGCTTAAGTATCCATTTCCTGTCTCGTGTATTTATGGTTTTTCTCTTCCATGGCTGTTGCTTTGGCTTATGGTTGTTGCATACTTGGAAGGAAGCACCAGCTGCCGTGTCTTTATGTCCTCATAGTAAGATTGGTGAAATAATATTCATATAATTAATGTTGGACCTAAAATATCAAGAGAAACCTTGATAAATCTAACTGTAAGTAATTTCCACCAGCAACCTTGACACAGTCAGTGTGGATTGTCAGTAGAGTAACTCCTTTCTGTGCATTCAGGTACCTCAAAATGACATCCAGGATTCAAGAACAATTATTTGATATAGCTCAATGTTTTTAGGAATAAGTTCAAATTCCAAAGTGAGTAACTTGATGTGCTCAGCGGAGACTTTAATTTTATGTTCATTCTTTGATTGCTGGACAAATGAGTTATATTTGAAATACTGCAGTCTATATAAATTACAGATTCAGTGTGTAAAGTGCACCTTAAAAGAGAGTGCTAAGTCTCAAAAGAGCTTGCCAAATCTGTTTTAATTAGCTTGTTACCATGATACACCAATAGTAGTTCTGTGCAAACAAGCTAGCTAGTTCATCGAGGGAGTACATAGTATGTCAGTGAAAACCACATTTTTTACTTCCTTATCCAGGATTTTTTAAAAGCACATATCTGAAACAATGTTGTGGAATATCCCCTCAACCATAGGCATCTGTAAGAGTTCATATATAGATGTGGTGAATGGTTTCCTCAGACGCTAACAGGTAATTCAAGCTCTGATACCAAGATCATTTTGAGTTTCCTACAGAATAAGAGGAGTTTAATACGACTAAACAGTCATTGTATCAAAGGCTTGTATCTAAGAAGAGTGATGTCATATTTAATATTTCAGTGTTCTGCTGCTGTACATTTTTCAGCAAAGGTGGCAACTTGCACATCCTTATAGAAGCTTCTGTTTCAGAGTTCATGCATGCATTCCATTTGATTCACAGAATTTATTCAGTTCATTGGGACACGGTAAAGTAAACGAATGATCCAGAGAAGACCATGGTAACCAGCACAAGATGAGTTTCCCCATGTATTCAACTTTTGAAGGCTATATGAATAGTGGAGAATATCAGTTGCCATGCATAGAACTTAAAAATGAAATCTGCAAAATCTGTTCTAGATTTCATTGTTTTATTAGCATACCTACATTCCCCAATAATTTTGTGCCAAATTTTGCAGTCTTACAACATTAAGCCTTTGACCAATGTGGCTATTGCCTACTTCCCACTGTGCAATGTGACCCATATTTCAGACTCCCTTCCAATAAACAATAGGTATTTCTCACCCTGGCACCTAGGGTTTAATTCAGCAGGAGGTCTTCCACAGCCAGGGACAACTTACTGCACTGATGATCCATGAACCAAGTGCGCATCCTCTCCTCTCTCATGAAGGAACTACACGGAAAGTTACTGGCATGAGTCGAGGGAGAGATATTGATTAAACTCTGTAGGTGGCAAGGAATTTGGGCTTCTTCCTTGTGTAATTTATTTCTTCCTTCTATATCTACTTAAAGCCAATTTCATATAAACTATTACCATGACAAAGTAAATTAGAGCTCTTCCTATCTCATCCTATCACTGGGTGAATCTGATAAAACCTTGGGTATATGCTCTTATGGTGCCTAATTTACCTGACATTTTGTCTTTATTGGGTGTAAAGTGTCTGAAGACTATGTGAATCACTGTGCCCTCTGAGTTGCTAAGTATAGTTTTGATGGGAGATTTTTTTGATAAAAACTTTTATTGCTATTCAACATGTCTTTTTTATAGATCAGATGTAGAAGTAGGTAACTAAAAGCCAAAGCATAAGGGAAATTATCAAAAAAGGTCATTGTCTGCAGCATTCTTAAATTGGTGACTAATTAATAAATATTATAAGATTTATCATGTTATGAGCAACAGAAAAGACCTTATTTTATTATATTTAATGTTTTGATCTTATTAAAACGGATGTTGATAGCCATAATTTCCTTTTAATGGTAAAGAAAAATCAATTTAAAAATGTGTACGTTTTCATGCCAAAATGTATTACTTAGTATTACTGAACATAATTCTCAGGCAAACTTAAATGCAGTGTTAGGAAAAAGGCTGAAGTGTCAAAATGAATTACTTACAATTGAGACAAGACACAAATAGAATTAACCTACACTTTCTTAGTAAATGTTTACTTATTTGGAAATAAGGGCTTGACTCCAAGAAAAACAAGGTTAATCATATACATTTAGATTACAACAAGAATAATCATATCCATAACTAACACATGCATAATATTCTTGTAGTTATGAAATGCTTTCATATACATTATTTTAATTGTACTACTTGCAAGTATTTATAGTAAGTTAAATAAATGCTAACAGTGTTTTGCACATAGAAATACTGTTGGATCTTTCTTAATGAAAGAATAAAGAACATTGTAATCAGTATTTTATGGGTAGAGTTCATATAAATTACATTGCTTAAACAAGTGCACTCTCAATAAAATGCAAAAGCTCCCTGCAAAATTTGATTTTATAACATTAATTTGCATATAATTCTCTACTTAATACTGGCTGTAAAAACATCAAATTTACATATGCCTTGACTAATGTTAAAGTTTTAGGGGCTTTAGAATATGTGAGACTATATCTATAAATATAAACTGTTTTAATTATTTATTGGTTAGTTTCTGCTTATTTTTAAGTGTTTGGTGTAGTCTGTATAATAAAGCAGATGTACTGTACGTGCGAAAGCTGCTGCCCTCATTTTTAGAAGTGAAAAAGCAAACAGAATTTCTTTAGAGTTGTGGGGCTAATAGCAAGAGATGCATAGGCAATGGAAACCACCAGCAAAGAGTCTGTTTATGGAGTAGAGAGTCAGCGGGCTCTTTCATAAACTGATTTTACCAAAACTCAAGTCTCCTATTTCAATTTCCTGAAATTTACTTTCTAGATGAGATTCACAGGGTGAGCATTACAGGGTTAAGAACAGAACTATCCATCAAACTAGGGTCACTAGTCACCCTAACTAGTGGACATTTTTTTTTTGGATGGAAATAAGTGGGGATGCTATAGATGGCCTCTATGGATATAACCTCAGATGCTTTCTTTCAGGATGCATGTTATATGATTACCTCCAGAAGACGCTAAAGCACTTACCTTTATTTTTAAAAGGGAGACTATTTTAAAAACAGTAAGTCATTCATTTAAATCATCTTCATTCATTTGCTAAAAATAAATATCAATTTTGTATGCCATTCTCTCTTATAAACTAATATATTATTCTTTATATTAATTTTATTTTTAGTGATAAAGAATAAATTATACTAAGAACACATGTCATCCACCCCTAGTAACCTTAATTATATATCCAAACCTTAAAACACTTTTGTTCCATGGCTATGTATGACATGCCCAATCCTTAACAAAAATAATAGCAATTTCAAAATATTATCTAAACAGCAGCCCATATATACATTCATCCAACCTGGTCTACAAAAATGGATGTAGCAACTTGGCTGCCCATAGAAGACTAAATTCAAAATTTTACTCGAAAGCCCATTATGTCCACTGTCTTCTGACTTCAGTGAGATCTGTTCCTCTGAGCATTGTAATTCACTATGGACACAGAGACTTTATTAGTCAGTTTTTGCCATCTACATTCAACTAATGACAAACTCCTTTTTCATACTCCTAAGACAGGCTATATTTTCCTATTATATTTTTTTTTTCTTGCTTTTTCTGTTAGAATAAATTTATGTTTGTTCTGCTAAATTTGACTCTATTCCTCTTACCTTACATATTTTTTTGTATTTTACATTTCTTCTGTTAATTCTGGGTAAATTTTTGAAAATCACATTTTTATTTACAATTTCTAACTTCATTTATATCCAATTCACAAAGTATGATATATTTTTATGACTATAATTATAAATCCTAATATACATAAATTCTCCTTAACAGTCAATGCTTCCTTTCCCATTAACAATTCATCTTTTATCAATTGTATTTAAAATCTTTAATAACATGTACTTTTGATACTTAAATAATTTATGCTTTGTGTAATAATGTTTAAATCTGCCTCCTCCATCAATCATCCTATTTTTTTTGTTTGTTTTTATTTCATTCCATTTCCTTTGAATATACATCCAGTACTAGGTTTTCTAGGTCATATAATAGTGCTTGAAATATTTTGAGGAACTGCCACATAATCTGTATAATTACTTTACTAATTTACACCTGCATCAAGGAATGCAGATGTGAAGGGATTCTCTTTCCCCAAATTTTACCAGCCCCGATTATCTTTAGTTTTTTGAAAATAAATATTCTTGCTAAGATAAGTTGATACCGTAATTTTTATTTGCATTTCCCTAGTGAATTAGAGATTTTGAGCATTTTTTCATGTACCTGTTTGCCACATGTATGTCTCCTTTAGATAACTATTTGTGTCTATCACCCATTTTAATTGAGTCATTTCCTTTTTTGCTATTGAGGTTTTGAGATCTCTATAGTTAGAGATCTCTTTTTCCCCCATCATGCTATCATAATAGAAGTTGGAACTACACTTACATCTTTGAGGAACTAAAGCAAATTTGTTGTAAAATCTTACTTAATATTTACATTTTTTCTAAGGAAACACCTATGTCTTAATTTTTGCTAATGCTGTTAGTTGATTTGCATTTCTTTCTTTTTTTGTGTGTGAGTTTCTTTCATTTCTCTTTAAATTTCTCTTAAAATTTTCATTCTCATGATTATTTTCAAAAGTATTAACAAATAGCATCTTCAGATGATCACATAGCAAAATGCTTTCCAACTGCTTTTCCAAGGGTACTTCATGATAGTGGGGCTGACTTTGTTCCATTCTGGTTCATGTCTTTTTCAGCTGTGCTTATCTCCCCCACCAACAAAGGCAGTGAATTTGATGTAAACCTTAGGCAGCTGGCCTGAGCTTTGCTTGAGTCCTGTCAACAAGCTGAGAGCTGCACTGTCCAGTGATCCTCAGTAATGCCTGGGGTGCTCGAGGGCGCTGTTAACCAAGAACTCTGAATCCAGATCCTCTCTCACTTACTCAGTCCTTGAGCCAGTAGGCAGTTTTAAGCCCTGCCTGCTTCAGCACTTTTCATTCATATTGTGGCCCATGGAAACTTTTACCTTGCCTTTGATTATACTATACCATTTTAGTTCATTCTTATTTATAGTTAGCTTGTCACATATGAAGAGACCATTAAAATGAGTGAATAAGAGCTTAATCTTAGCACTGGTCTATATCAACAAACAATACACGTTCTGTGCTGTTTATCACTCATTCATTTGCCAACAGGTTGTAATCTGTATTCAATTCATAACCCTTTGTAGCAATTATTCTTAGAAAACTCACTAATGATCTTTGCATTTCTCATTACAGTGTGAATGTTTCAATTTTCAATGACT
Source organism: Cavia porcellus (assembly GCF_034190915.1). Lineage (NCBI taxonomy): Eukaryota > Metazoa > Chordata > Mammalia > Rodentia > Caviidae > Cavia > Cavia porcellus. The sequence goes on from NW_026947501.1 coordinate 35,846,500, forward strand.
ACAGAGCTTACACTTGACAAACCTCACCTGCGCACTTTCCATTGCTTTTCCCAGAAGTACTGTCAGCCCCTACGACTTGTGATCTTGCTCTAAGCATCTGCATGTTGAATAACAGCAAAGTGATGAAGGCTATCCATTGTTCTCCTATAAAACCCATCTGTGTGATATAGAATATTGATAAATACTTTAACCTAAAACATTTAAATTGATTAACAGCTCTCTGCTCATTGTGTAAAGTAAAATTAATCATTTATCTTGGCAAAGAGTCAGGAAGAATTTCAAAATCATGGACTTAGATTCCCAGCATACAACTAGACAGAAGAGAAATAAACCAAAAAAATGATTTTTAATTATAATGTTTAAGGCTGCTTCAGGCATACTAGTATGGAAGAGCATTTGGGTGCCATATATTTTTATTTTATCTTGTTCCATGTAAAGAGCAGTTGATATAAATTAAAGCAGTAAGAACATTTATCAAGTCTGTTTCTAGACACAATGTTAAACTATTAGTGATATATCATGGCGATCAACTATTTTAACTGAGATATTGATGTACACATTTACATATAATTGTTTTTAAATAATATAAAAGGATCCTTTCCTCAGCTTACCCAAGTGGCATTTTTTTCTCCAGAAGTGCAGAATAATAGCAAAGCCAAGTTATTAACACTGATATAATCCATTGCTCCTATTTAAAGTCCCATTTTTTTTACTTCTGCTTATTTGTACATGTGAGTCTGGGTTTATTCAGTCCTACAGAATTCTATCAGCTGCATAGGGTTGCCCACATATACATTACATCATTGCAGCTGTGTATCTACTTATCTATGTGTGACTAAATCATAGGTTAGTATTAAAGTTCAGTTAAAGACACAAATTATAAGTAGAATACTAAGGAGCAGATCTTTCCCATCCATTTCAGCATCATTTTCTTGTTCAGGAAAGATATTTTTTTCAAAATACTCAAACATTTATCACAAAACATAATGTGTCACACTTCTAAAAGTAATGTTAAACTTATTCTGGTAATTTTGTAATTTTTAGTATGACTCTGATTTGGTCAGCCTTTTCTAGAAATCACTTCTCACAAAGACCATGAGTCTTATTTGAGTAGACTTGTGTTTCTTACCTGCTAGCAACTCTCATGCTTCTCCACAGTTAAACAGTATTTACTGAACGACTATGTCATCTAGGTTTAGAGAATTTAGAATGTAATAATTTTATTGCACACTTGATGCTTCATTATAGTTGGAAAGAGTAGATAAATGCTAAATAACTGTATTCTATCTTGAATAAATGAAAGGAGTAATTAACTCTAACTTATTGAAATGATTCCATTTATGCTAGATAAAAAGAAAAAGATCATAAAGAGTATCAAATACAAAATATATGATGGAACAAAGCTCTTTAAAGATAGTTTCTGGTGCCTGTCACTAAAAAAGTTTCAATGAATACAAAATAGTCTGAAATGGCAATTTGATTGACATGATAGATTTTGATTATACCCAGAACCTACTTTTAATTAGGTGTGACTGTGCACTTAGGACATACTATGCACAAATTCCATGCCTGAGTCTTTAAATCAACTTCTAAATTTTATTCTCCTTCTTTTGTGAAAAAAATATGTGAGTGACTATATATGGCTTACTTTTAAAGGTAAAATGAAGGAGATTTATCCTTGAAAAGTTCCTACTGTGGATTTCTCAAGTGAAATTTTTATATGAAATGATATACTTTGTTGAATTTATTGTACATGGCACTTTCCTTTAATAATATTTCCCTCATATGTATCATAAGACCTGGCACCAATAGTAATCTAGCTCTGTAGCACTACAAACTAAAGAAGTGTTTGACATCCATTCTGCAGTAGGTTGGCAAACAGATAAGGCATATTTGTGGTAGGTATGACAGATGATTCTTGATATACACTGTGGCAGAATATGTGGTAAAAGTGCAGACAAAAGTGCATGTCTATCCAATGACTTGTTGTCTTATTTATTTAAAAAAGCCACCTAAATTTATCTTCCCAAATGCCAGGAAGCATAGAGAGTCTCTGAAGGGCTTTTTTGATTGTAAACAAAACAGGAAAGTTTATCTCTGTAATCAGGCATGACATTGCCTTCCCATCCAAACCTAGTGATTGATCCAGGTAATTTTAAAGCTTGTAAAGTTCAAATTATAAGGGAGCTAGTCTGAGAATGAAAGCCAGCTTTTATAGATCATATGAATAAGAAACTACTTGAGCACAAATAGGAAAATAAATCTTGGTAGAACTTTTGAAGAAAATATTTTGGTTATGCTGTTTCATTCAGCATAATTCATAGATATTTATCTACAACATTCCCGAAGCGAGTGCATAATTTCAAAAGTTTTGAGAAATGTACAAAATTATGCAAGTATAGCACTGTACTGTAGCACTAGACATGTATTCTACCCCCCAAAAGTTACTCTGTCCTTCCCAAACTCTGTAAACTGGCAACTATTTATCTGTATTCAATCACTAAATTTGTGTTATTTTAATAGGCTTTCATAAGGATAAAGTTAAAATATGTAACATTTTTGTATGACTCTTTTAACCTGCCATAATGTGTTGAGATTCTCCTTGTTGTACCATGTAACAATGGTGCATTACATGATGTAGTGTTTCATATTTGTTTATCTGTTCATCAGGTGATTAGAATTTATTTATTACTGGGTTTTGGCTATGAATAAAAGTGAAATAAAAATTTACATGTGAGCAAATCATTTCTCTAGGGTAAATGGAGAAGAAATTTTTTGGGTCATATACTAAGGATATATCTAATATTTTAAGGCCTCTGTTTCTTAACTGTTTTCCAAATTAGCCAAACTATTTTTAACCATCATAAAGAACATATGAAATCCAATTGAGTCATATATTTATCATCACTTTGCTCTGCTTTTCTTTTTTTAGTTTTAGTCATTCTTGTCCATGTTCAGAAGTACTTTATTATGATGGTTTTTAAAAATATGTCCACAAATTCTTTGAATTTCTCACATCAAGAAGTAAGTGGCTAAAAGTCAGGCTATATTTGAGCAAATAAATATCAAAATGAATATGGAAGAACTTAAATAATATTTGCCATTTGAATCAGAAATTTTAATTTTTCTCTTTCTATATATATAATTATAATGAATACATAAATGCAACAATAGTTATTACATATTTTTTAAAATGAAAGATACTATTGGTTATAAACATTAACTATATGTAGATTTTTTTTCTTCAAATGACTGAAAACACCTTTAACAGAAAAGAAAGAAATAGTTTTGGAAGTACCCTGGGTATTTGCTTCCATAATTTGGAAAAGTGAGGTATACTTTCAGTTTTTACTATTTTAAGTAGTATTGGACTTTCCCTACAATAAAAGGAACTCAGTCGTAGCCTTATATATTTTCTTCCTTTCTCTTTATCTTGTATCCAGGCAACACTGCTAGTTTCCTTTTGTTCCCCTTACTTTCCTGAGATACCATGCATTTTTTTCCCCATGATAGCGCTTCTTTTGATTTTTAGTTTTGGCTTTATTCCTCCTGTAAGTTATTGCACGTGAACTCATCTGAGGGACAGTATATGTTGCAAAGGCTTAGTGGCTAAGAATATTCTTTAGCTAGAGAAAGGCTCCAATATGACAGATGCTATTGTTTAAATAAACATGGAATGGAATTTGAATAGTTTCTCGGGTATGAAAAATGTTTCACATGAGGTGTCAGTGAGAAATCTCATAGGGAACACTAACTCTACACTGTCAGTGTACAAACAGGGTCAATTGAAAAGTGCAACACAAAACAAAGAAACATGTACAAAAATTCTGTCCCTTTCTAGCACACAATAGTTTTATTCTATAATTTCCTTCCAAGGAATATTAAAGGTAAATAATGTCCCAGTAAATAAAATGAGTTTTTATTTGATGATTAAAGATATTACAGAAGAAAGTGCACAGAGCAAGGATAAGAAAATAATAATTTTCATCTTATTCAACACAAACACCAAAAACATCACATTTTTGATTTTTCAATTGCAGAATCCAATTAGGATGAATAGATTATTTATAATTCTGAATATAAACACAGCATATCTAAGCAATATGTGTCCATCTGAAATAGTAATTAGTCATAACATCACTTTAAAACATATTAAAATTTTAAAATTTCCTCCCATTAAGCAATATCACATTTATTTTTAATCATGCTATAGTAACCACAGAAAAATACATAATAAAGTGTTGTTTTTCATCTAAGTCTAAAGCAAAATAATTCATTAATTCCACTAAAGCCTCAAGTGTTATTTTTGCAATATGTGCATCACAGACAAGAGCTATCTTATGAATTGAAATATATTCATCTTTGCAAGTCACAAAGATTCTCTTAGTATTTTTAGGTATGGCAAAATCTTGATGCTACTTTTAAATTTGTTTCAGTTTATGTGTTGACCTAATTTCATACATTTGTTATATGGAGAACATGCAAGATAACAAAGAAATTGATTAATGTGGAAAAGCAGATAGTATAAACAAATATACTTAAGCAAGCAAACGGCTGACTCAAACAGTTACAACTGCAATAAAGGACATGGGTTAAAGCATCTTAAAGTTATCAGGTCTTTATTGCTAGAAATATGTATCATCTGTGAAGAGTGGGAGGTGGTGCAAACTGATTGAACTAGATCCCAAATATAAATGAATAACACATCACACATCATACTGTGAGTGCACAATTTTTTATTGGCTTAAGAGGTGAGGTAAATTTAAAGACCAGATTCACGAAAACAAGATAAATGACATGAATAATACTGAGTAAGAAGAATTCGATGTCAAAGCAATAATTTGTTTTAATTGTCTGGGGATATGTCTTAATGGTAGAGTGCTTGCCTATTAGGTACGAGAAGCCATGGGATCTATCCCTAGAACAGCAATAACGATAACAAAATCAGCAACAAATTATTAATAATTCAATAAAAATTAAGAGGACATGTCTGAAAGAAACACGACATTTGGGGGGAACAACAATTTCCTCTTTGTGTGCTATATATATATGAAGGATCTATAAAAAAGGTTGACTGTAGGTATGGTTTAGGTTGACTTTTTTTTTTTCAATAGAGGCATCCAGACATTATTTCTGTTTATGGTAGAAAACAACTAAATAAATAAATAAAATAATTGTGTCATATCTAACACATTTATCCAAGGAAAAGTGACTTTTTCTGGTAGATAAACGTGCATGAACCTTGGAATTTGGCTGATTCGGAATCCTATCTTTACTTCTCCATAGTGTTACTGCGTTTATCAGTAGTTTAACTTGACCTGTTTAATTTGGCTTGTTTTTTCCTATGTGCTAGCTGAGATCCTTGACAAAGTATCCTAAGTCTGTTGGATAAAATTCCAAAAAAAAGATGCTTATGCTAATGTTTTGTCTATATTTTGGTGGTTTGCAATACTGTGCAGTTAGTAGTTTTATGGAAAAAGATCACATGCTTTTATTTCAGTATTTCATAAAAGAAGAATATTTATAGCTATAAATAGAAACGTTTTGTTAATTTACCCTCTATGGCTAATATATACTTCCTTTATAGTTATTTTATACTGCCTGCTATCAATATCCATATAAAAACTGTTGGTACATAATTAATGAACTACATACTCAACGGATCAGTTTTCTTAATTTAAATAATCATACACTTAGAAACATACCATGGGAATAGGAAAGAAAAAGTAGAGTTTAATATAACTTATTTAAAAAAAAATTTGTGAGCTTTTAAGATTCTTTTCAAATGCTATTTCCATGAAACTCTCACTTGTGTTAGCTAATACTATTATTCCAACATATTAACTTTCTTCTTTCTTGTTGGTCCATGCTTAAATATAAATATTATTTACTAAATTAAATTTTAGAAAACAAAATTATTTTTTTTAAAAATATAATAGCATTTATAATTTGAAAGAGAAGTCAATATTTGTACTGCTTATGTAACAAATTGATTTTTAGCTATAAATAGGGAGCAGTTTAAATTATTATCTTACTGTTCGGGCTGATTTCAAGCTATGAGACCAAATCTATCACAAAGTGAGCAAAAGTATTACCTCTAACAAGGTGATTCACATTTAATGGTTACTTGTATAAATGAAACACTTATAGTGCTGAGCCAATAAAATAATAAAACATTAAGAGGCATAACTATGATAGCAAAAATAAATAAGACTATATACATGTAAACACATTTAAATCATTAGACATGCTCTACTCTAAAATTAACATGCAATCATTTCAATATTTAAGAAAATTACAATGTCTTGAGGAAGAACTCACCAAAATATTTCCCTTGACTTTTTCCATGAGCTATTGTTTCTGTTTTCTCCTTGCTATTCCAAGTCAATAAGCTTTACAAACCTGGTAAACATTAACACTTGGAATCAGCTAACTTAAATTTAAATTCAAAAAAGAAAAATAAACCAGCTCATTTTTCTTTTTTATAATAATGGATAAAAATTCAATGTATTTTGGAAATAGCTGTATTAACTGAGGCAAAATGATATCCTCTTGTAGTCTAGATTTGCATTTCTCTGATAATTAGTGATATTAAACATTTTTCATACACTGATATTATTTGTATGTTTTCTGTTCAGAAATGTCTGTTCAGATAATTAGATTATTTGCTCTTGTTACATTTTATTTTTTGATTTGTTCAAGTTTTATATATTCTAGAACTTGCCTTCTTGTCACACAGGAGTTTGCAAAACCTTTTTCTCATCCTTCAGGTTGCTTCCTTGCCTGTTGATACCTTTGATTTGCAGAAATTTTTATTTGATGTCATTGTATTTGTCTACTTTTGACTTTGTTGTGTGTGCTTATGGGATCATATAAAAACATCATTTCCTATGGCAATGTCTTGAAGTGTTTCACCTCAGTTTTCTCTCACTAATTTTTAGTTTTAAATCTTATATTATGGTTTTAATCCACATAAACTTGATTTTGGTATATGGTGAGAGACAGAAACCTACTTTTTTTCTTGAATATATTCATTTTTCTAATACTGCTCATTCATGAGATATCCCTTTCCCCAAAGTGTGTTTTTTATGCCCCAAAATCAGCTGGTTTTATGCAGGTGGCTTAATTTCTGAGGTTTTAAATTCTGTTCCATTGGTCTATTGCTATTTCATTTATATTAGACTAATTTTTTGTAACAGAAAATAAGATTTTTCAAGGGAAATTAAACTATAAAGCATTATGAAATACACAGAGAAACTAAATTTGTTGGTTATAACGAATTGCCCAGGATAAAGCTTAGTGACACAAAGAGTTTTCTTGGAGGAGGTGGAGGTGAATCAGTTTACTTGGGGCTTATATCTACACAATCTATTCAAGAGTAAAAGAAATATGCCAACTATTGCAACAAAGAAAATTCAACTGCAAGAATGGTCCATAAAGCAATAGGAAACTGACAGGAAATTGAGGAGACGCACTGACAACTGTGTCTCAAACGTGGGACCCGGAGAGAAAGCTATTAATGCTAGAACAGCAAGAACAAAATGAAAGTTTGATCTACTGGATACTTAAGGCAGGAAGGGGTGGAGGTGTGAGAAGCACTTTAACCAGTTCTTTGAGTGCTGAAAGTATTGCAAACAGTAAATCAGCTGGAGATACAAGAGCAAACTGTCATTGCCAGAGTGAAATAAGCATTGCTATGGTGAAACTGACACCAAAAATCAGACAGGAATGTGTGTTTTTCATCTCCCTGCATCTGCTTTTCAGTCTCCTCTCCTGCTCCCTAATGGCAGACCACAGCAGAAAGCCTTAGCAAAGAAAGAAGACACATGTCAGTTTGGGTTCTAGCAGAATCTATAATTGTGAATTTTAGAGATGATAGTTTAATAAAAAGCAGAGTGATGAGAGATTAGTAGGGATGAGCTAAAACGTGTTTTCAACATTCTTTATGGATAAAATAATCTGGAAGCCTTGTGACTATTCCAGTGATGTTTCTACCTCCCACAGTTTCAACCTGAGAACCTTGAGGTTAACATGCAATCCAGCTAATTCTAAGGTAGATGTACTTTGAGAAGGAAACACTATTTCAGGGGGACTTTAAGACTAGATGATGGCATGAATGGTGCAGAAAATTTCACCTGAAATTTGAGGATGCTATCAGTTGAATGGAAAACAAAAAGGAACATTTGTCAGTCTTAAATGTGTAAATAAACTCTTAATTAAACGTTGAAGTTGTAATTGGAGCTTGTAGAACAATATACAATTTTTAAAATCTTAAAGCTTTTTTAAAAATTTACACACTACCAAAAATTTTGAAATAGCAGCAGTAGTTTATGGAAGCTACATTTTAGGTTACATATAATTGTTTCAGAATCTCAGGTTTGTTTATAAAGACAAAAAACATTACATTTTCTTTTGATATGAGGTTCCTTGGTAGAAAACAAAACTTACAAACATAATTTCTCAAGGCATTGGAGGACAGAGTAGACACACACACACACACACACACACACACACACAGAGAGAGAGAGAGAGAGAGAGAGAGAGAGAGAGAGAGAGAGAGATGGAGAGATGCAGTGAGAAGCCACTGAACTCCAGAATTTCCATCAATTTTTTGCACTGTTAGACTAATGAGCAGAAGCTTTTCTTTTTGTATTAAGTGCTGGATATCTCTGGTTAATATATCAATATCTGTTTAAGTCATGATATTCAAATTGAAACTAATTTTCATGTTACCTTTATAAAAATACTTTCCATTGATTTTAACTTTGCAGGATTTTTGTTTTCCATTTGATTATTATTTCTAGAAGCTTTATGTCAAAGAATATTTTACTTTATTTCAATTAGTTCAGAAATTCTCCCCTTTAACAGCAAATATCTTAGTCACTTTTTTTGTTGCTGAGACAAAGTCAAAGAGGAAAAGTTTTATTTGGTTCACAGCTTGTACCAAATTCAGTCCATAATTGGTTGGTTTCAAAGCATAGTGACATATGGCAGAAGTGCAACTGTTTGTGATGGGAATAGAGCAAAATCAAGTGAAAAAACAGGGACATGCCTCTTTCTGACCCTTACATTGCATGCAGGAAACGCTGGAGTGGGTACAGCACTTACAATCTTAATTCCAGCACTGAACAATGAATCAATCACAAACTCCAGATTCAGCTGCCTCTGAAAAATCTGGCCCCCATGACCACATGAGGATTTGGGGGAACACCCAGATACAAATCATAACAGGGAACAATACCTACATACCCACAGTGGGTACTCTTCCACTATATAAAGTAAAAAAGTAAAAGCACCACATTTGAAGATGAAATTTACAGAATTAAGTTCGAGATTCTTAGGCAAGGAGCTTAAAATCATATGGCTGCAAATATGCTAAGCAAACCCATGCTCCCCAAATGAACTACAGTACAACAACTTTTTGTAAGATATGGTATTGATTGAAAATCATTTTTAAAAGCAGTCTGTAAGGCCTAAGTGCTCTTCTTCCAGACAGTAATTCAGTATTCACTGGAAGAAATCATATACGAATGTAAAGTGAAACTAACAAATATGGATAAATTATTTAAATGCCATTATGAGTGGAATGGAGCTGATGACATATTTTAGAGGGTACGTGACATATGGGCTTAGATACAGGTTTATACCTCAACTCTGAACAAGCTTAGAAAAGTGTTTGAAGTCTTATTTGTATTCGATCATTCATACATGCAGCTATATAGTAATAACTGTTATGTTTGTGTGGCTCTGTGAATTACAATGAGGATAGTGAAGACAATGGACAGGAGACTAACAATTACTCTACTTCTAAGCTGTTCTCAAAGTCAAGATCAATATGATTTATCAGAATTCTTCTTTGAAATGTCAACCTATTTATGCCATGATATATATTCTTGCTCTTTTCATCCATAAAGAAAATTCTGTCTTTAACCTTGTATTGAATTCTGATTTTCTTCATTCTTTAAATTGCCCTTTATCAAGGTCATATTCTTCTCCTCCAATATTTCAAGTGTTTTTGAAATGATTGTATTACAGAAAGCAAACTAAATCCAAATGCTCAATCTTGTTCAAAATGTTCATTTTCCTAACATCTATAACTTCTGCAGAGCATAGCTCATCTTTAAACTTCATTAAAGGAAAAGTATTTTAACCATGTAGCTTTTTTTTTAAATGAGAGAAGGAGATAGAAACTTGAACTGTACATTTCATGTAGAAGACATAAATTTTATTGTTAGTGACCTGAACTAAATATCATATCTGAAATTTAGAATATGTCAGCACCAAAAAGTGTCTTTATTTCTGGAAAGGTTACTTAGGGAGCTTAAGAAGATTGACAAAAATTTGGGAAATTGTTCGGTGTAATGAAAGAGGGCACTGACTTGGAAAACCGGGAGGAATATTAATACAGTGCAGTCTGTTGAGAATGTCTTGCATAGATTTGCAGTACACAAGGTCTCATAATATATGAGGAGTTGCAGAAAACTTCCGGGTTTGATGTCATCATATTTTTCTAGGCTTCTCTTCAAGAAAAAAGTAAATTCTTTGTCAACTCCTCATACATAACTAGGAGGAACAGACAAAATAAGGTGAGTTAAAATACTGAGTTATGGGAAAATTAAGAAACAGTGAGACCAGCTGATTACTAAGAAAGCTAACTGATTTCCTGTCATCGTACCAATAACTCAAATGGGCATGCAGCACCCAGAAATCTAAGAGAAATGTAGAATTTTCAAGCATTAAGAAAAAAGACTGACTTTTAAAAGTGCCAGTCTTTTTTTAAACTCTCCTACTATTTATTTCAAAGAATGAATACTTTTGGTACCATTCAAAATATCTCTTACTCATAATTACACTGATAATCAGTAGCAAGATATTGTAACTATTTGCTATTAATTTGGAATCTCAGTATGTAAAATGTATATTTTCTTAAGTCATTGGAGTCACAGTGTAGTATCATCCTAACTAAGCAGCTAGAAATATTTCCTAGGCTTAATGATATCAGATCCTATTTATAATATAGATAATTATCTTCACATCCACTGAGCCTTACATTTAAAAGGATTAATATGCTGGCACATTTTGCATACTTAGCCTGCATGTGATTTATACAGAATGGGCAATTCCCTTAAAGAAGCATTTTATAAAGTGATCTTGTATTTAAAATGTAACAGCAATTTCACAGAAAATTACTTTCCAAAACACACAAAAAACCAACAATAATATGTTTCAGGTGCACAAATTACCCAAGTTTGCTCCTCTTTCCTCTTAGAATCATTTGAAAAGGAACATTCGTTTGCTCACATTATTAAAGGTTTTATTTAATAGGCTGACATCTATACAAATATCGTCCTCAACTCAAAATGCACAGAATAGTACTATACTACCGGTAAGCATTTTAGAAGTTTATTTGTAATTACCAAAGGATAAAAGGGGTATAAAAATGCTCACATTTTCAAACAGAAAAGTAAAGTTAAAAAAATTAAATAGACTTGATGAAAGAGCATATTATGTGATAATTTGACTTTGATGATTTCTATTATTTCTGACCACCAGATCTTACTATAAGTGTTGTCACAACTTGTGTCTAGATGTTCCTCCAAAGCCTCATATGGTCATAGGTAGTAATTTTTCAGCAGTGGCTGGATCAAGAGTATGTGACACTGGAACTGATTCATGGTGCAATGCTAGGGTCAAGGCCCCTAGGATTAAGAATGTGAATGCGTAGCTTGGATAAAATATAAGAGAATCATTTATTGCTTATTTGGCTGCCTTCTCCCCCTCATGAACTATTTCTCCACTGCAATGCTTGTCTGCTGTGTCACTCTGCTGTGGAACTAGCCAGTTATGGACTCAAAGCTATACAAGCTCCGAGTTACATAAAAGTTATCCCATTTAACTTTGGGTGTTGGGTATTTTGTCTCAGCAAGAAGAGAAAAGTAATTAAGACAAGTGTAGAGACAAACAGATTCCTTAGTCTAGAATAGCAAAATCTGTCATACTTGTAGAAATTCATGTATGTTGACACTTATCTAAAAATAAAACATGGTCTTTTTTCAATAAATTATTGAAAAGCCTATATAATCATCTATATTCTTATAGTGCAAGTCCCAGGATATGCAAGAAAAGCTGAAGCTTTTATTTTAATAAATGCACACATGGGGTCCCCAGGGGAAATTTCATCAGAATCATATCAATGGAGGATAAACACTTATTTGTCCATAAGAATTCCCAGAAAAACTTGTTCTGGGAAAAGTGTATTTTGCTTTAAGATATAAAATACCTAGCTATGTATTGTCCTACATTGTTAGTAGGAAAATACTTTGTTAATAACTTTAGAATAGTTCATTGTTAATACATATTAAAGCCAAAAATGATGGTTAATTTAAAAGTTAAAACTCTTTTAAAAGTATCATGTACTTCACAGGTACATAGAATTTCAGGTCTTCTGTCTACAATGGTTAATCATACACTTTGTACAAATGTGTTCTTAAAAATATTTACTTAAAACATTTAATATTAGCAAAATATCACAACAAAGTAATATGGCCAAAAGATACTGCTTTGTAGAATATATTTTTATTAATAATTGTAGTAAAAATATATTTTTACATGTGGAATTCTTTTACTATTCCTTGGAACAATGAAACAGTTCACAAAATATTATATATAATGTGAGTATATTGAATAAAAATATGTTATTCTACATATTTATCAATAATACTTATTGAAGGAAGAATTTAAAATGAGCTTTGAGATTGTAGACAATGAAAATTTGCATTATCCCTCATTGTTTTTATTGCAATAAAATATGCATTATTTGCAAAACAAAACAAATTAATCTTTAATAAAAATATGAACCATGTTAATTTCTGTAATGGTGAATTCTTAAATAATATCAAGCTAAGAGACAAGAGTATTAAATAACCAGAAAAGAAATTAGGAAAGATATTTGCCATATCTAAAATGCAAAACATTTATATGCTGAGTAGTTAAATAAATCAATACAGCAGTATAACAACAATGAAAAATGTCAACATATCCTATAAACAAAACATAAATCCTTATGCAAATGCCCAAACATAAAATAAAAATTGATGAAGTCATTAGTACTGTTTGTAATGCATATTAAAATGACAAAAATAGGGTTTCCACTTTCATAATGGCAAAATGTTCCTATTAAATAAAGCCTCTAGCACATAGAAATGATAAACTCTGGAGACATCGACATCTATGCAAAATAGGAATATGATGGCTCTGAAAATTTGTGAAAAGCAAGGATAACCAGGAAAGTAACTAATAGGAAAATGAACAGCAGTCATAAATTTGACTTTTCTAATGACTTTCATCTGAGCATAAGCCCCTACCAATGCCAGACTTGACATCAGATACAAACAAGTAATGTTACTGATTGAAAAAGCAGAGTTTGAAATGACACCACAGATCCTGGAAACAGAAAGGAAAATTTCAAATAGAAGCATCCAACAGAAGAGAAGCTCCAAGTGCTTCACTGTATTAACTTTAGAAATAAATGGCTTATTTCTGAGTTTCACAAGTGTGGACCATAAAGCACAGTTGAGCAGGCTGAATAAAATTTCAGCTCTTTCCAGTACAGAAGTCACAGAATTTGGAATTTCGAAGTACTTAAGTTAAATATGTACTAAAATAATACAAGTTGTGTGGATACTGGGAATCGAACTCACCACCTTGTGCTTGTCAGACAGGTGCTGTGTCACTGAACTATACTCATGACTTCAAAATAATATTTTTTGAAGTTTTATAGCATATTCTAGAATAACTAATATATAATTCAACATATTTGAGACAAAATTCAAAACTATCAGACTTACAAAGACATAGGGGAATTCAACTAGTCTTCAAGAGAGCAATAGAATGTATCTCTTAAGAAGGTATTAGACTTACCAAATATAGATTTGAAAGTGATTTGTAACTTTCTTTTTAAAGACAGAAAGGAAACTGTGCTTCCCAACAAATAAATTTCAGCACTGAAATAAAAAAAAATTAAAGAAACTCAATCCGACCTCCAAAACCTAAAATTACAGTGTAAAAGTTATTAAAATGGAGCTGAGTCTGTAGCTCGTGATACAGCACTGTGTAGCATGTGTGAAGCCCTAGGTTTGATGCCCAGCATTGCAAAAGAAACTTTTAAAATGGTTATAACATAATCTGCTCTTCAGTGATGAGTGGGGTAATATTAAACAGTATAATATATGTATAATTGGAGATGAAAGAAAATAAAGAGAAACTAGGAAAGGAAAAAAGTATGTAAAAATAATAATGGCCAAAATGTTACTAAATTTATCAGAAGACAAATTAAAAATTTGAAGAACACTGACAAACCTCCATCAAGATAAATACAAGGAAAATAACACATAGGATCACATTACTTGATATATTGCTTGACAACTTTTCAGAAGAACTTGGGGCGTTTGTCAGTACAAACAGATGTCAGCATTTCCTCATGAAAACCAGGAGTTTTGACCCTGCTGGAGCTACTCATTTTGTGTAAATCCAGCAAGTTATAGATTTGGGAGGACAAGGGTCTCCCCTTGGTGCTCACATGTCTTTATGTACATTATTTTTTATTAGAAAGTTTGAAACAAAAACATCATGAACTTCTCCCACCTTCTGATTCATCTATCTATTCTATTGTTTCAAAAATATACTAATTTATTTCATTTATACTATTAGCTTTTGTTAGTTCATTTAAATGAAAATTTTGTGCTAACATCTGTTTCTTCTTGTAAGAAATAATCTTTTTGTCACTGTCTTGTACTCTAAGACAGTGAAACATAGTGGTAATAAGTATTGCTATTTTCTTATTATTTTGTTATAGAATGTTGGGTTTTTTTCATAAAATAAATAAAGTAGACAGAAAACCAGACTTCTCATACTTCTGTAACAAAGACCTTGGAGTTTGTTTTTCCTGTTCTTACAAAATGAAAAATGATAGATGAGGTAAATCAACCCTTTGTTTGCTGGGCACATCAGAGAATTACAGTCATAGAAAATCACCACCTTCATACACAAGGAGCCCAAATCATCTAAGTCAATACATACTTAGCCAGGAAATTTTAAGAAACCATGTACCATACTTTTTAAAATTTCATTTTACTTTATAAAAATACTTTATAAAAATTCATTTTAATGAATTATGGAAAGTTAAGCACAAAAAAAGTGAAAGTAAGAAACTCCTAGAAAGTGTAATCACATGGTGGGGTGGGGGCACAGTGAAATCCTTTGGGGGCTTGTTATTTAAGAATAGTCTTGATTTTCATGAGGAAATGCTGACTTTTTACAGCACATTTGTAGAGAAATTTATCCCCACTCAAGTTTTTGCAGCCTCTTATCTAAGAGAAAGAACAAATAAAAGCAGAGGAGATAAAAACACACAACAGGTATGTTTACATTGTACACCTGGGGAAAATTAGCAGTGAATTTGAAGAGGAAGAGCAATGTAACTGGAGGACAGACAGAAACACTCCTGAAACTTACACATTAAACATAATATGTAAACATTACACATAAAGACTTGAAAGCTCCCTAGAGAGCAATTACACAAAAGATAGTTTAGCTAGTTAGATTATAAGATTCCATCCAGTAAGGGAAGAACCTAAGGTGGGCTTAGTATAGAGAAAACAGCACATATAATAAAGAATTGACTCAAGGCACAGAGCTGGATAAGCTTAGAAATGGAAAAGCAAACATAGGAAAAAGGATAAAGAATTAAAGTAAGAGTTCTCTTGAGGGAAAGGATTTAAAATTTAAGTAAAGCCCTGCCCAGGACCCCCAAAGAGCAAGCCAAGCTGGCATGTTCCGCAGGCAGAATAACAATGATTCTTCCTTTATGTAAACAGTCTTTGCTGCCTTTGTGTAACTGATGGCCTTGCAGTGTAACTTAAAATGAAACAGGACATTTCTTTCTTTGTATGACTCCTGCTTCGTATAATAGCTTTATGATGTAGCCTAAATGTTTCAAATTCTTTAGTAACCCATGATGTCACCAACCCTCCTCCAATCATATACAACAAATCTGCCTATGTACCTCTTCACTCATTTTCACTTTAAAAATCTCCAAATGCTGCCAGACAGTGATCTGCCAATTACCTCTGGAAATACACTACTGATATTCCAACAGGTGTGTTTACTAATCCAAGAGGTGTTTCTTAGTCTAGCATATTTACATCAAGACTCATTTTCATAACATTTTATTCTGTGCAACGTTGTTCTTTGACTTCTATACATTGTTCAGACTGCCTCATGATGCATAGCCAAAAAAGAAAGAAAAAGAAAGAAAGAAAGGAAGAAAGGAAGAAAGAAAGAAAGAAAGAAAGAAAGAAAGAAAGAAAGAAAGAAAAGAAAAGAAAAGAAAAAGGAAAAACATCAGCAGGGTGAAGAAACAATCCACATAGTGGGGAAAACAAAATTGCCAGCTCTTCCTCAAACAAGGACTAGTATCCAGAATGTATAAAGAACAACAACAACAACAACCCTTCAAATTTAAAGTCTCAATCCAAAAATGGACATCCTAAATGAATACACACTTCTCAAATGAAAAAGTGCAAACAGCAAGTAAGGTTATAAAAAATTGTTCAACATCACTGATCATTCAAGAAATGCAAATTAAAACAATGCTGAGATAAACACAGAAAAACAATAAAACAATGCTAAGATAAACACAGAAAAACAATGCAATATTTACACGTGTGTTCCATTTATTTCACTTACGAGTGTGGTCTCAAGGTACATTTACTTACTTAGGAATGTCTCGATTTTATCCTTCTGTATGCCAGAGTTGTACTGCATCATATTTAAAAAACACATCTTTTATTCATTCATCAGTTCATGGGCATTTGGTCTGTTTCCAAAATTCAGTTATTACAAATTGTGCTGGTTATGCATATATGACTGTGATATGGTACTATTAATTCTTTTGGGAAAATTATAAAAGGAAAATAGCTGGGTCAAATAGAAAGTCTCATTTTTTTTCAGGACTCTATACTCTGATTTATACATTGCATACATATCTCCAGGCCCACCAACAGTGGAGAAGAATTTGTTTTTTTTCTTACAGCCCCACAAGCACTTTTTAATTGGTTGATAGCTCAATAAAATCCCTTCTTTCCCAAGTGAGATGAAATCTCAGCATTGTTTTCATTTTTATTTTTCGAATGACCAGTGATGTTGAACATTTTTCATATATTTATTTGCCATTCATATTTCCTCTTCTGAGAAGTGTGTATTCATTTTAGACACTTTTTTGGATGAGGTTTTTTTTTTTTTTTTTTTTTTTTTGAGTGCATTATATATTCTAAGCGTTAGTTCTTTATCTGAGGAACAGCTGGCAAAAATCACATTGTTTCTCTGGTGTGAGAGACCAAAGATGTAGATAGGATCAAAATGTATAATAGATATTTTGAAATAGGAGGAAGGTGTTCAAAGCGGAATATGTATTAGGGAGAGGAGAGAATAAAAGCAATGAAGGTAAGAGAAAAACAAAAGGGACACTGGAAACATGGTTTTTGCAAATAAAAATGGAAAGAGGGGTTGAAGGGAGAGGAAGCAATTGGAGAAAAGGGAGAATCAATATACATCACATAGGGCTGAGGATTTGTCTCAGCAGCATAAGTACCTACCTGGCAAGCATGAGGTTGTGAGTTCAATCCCCGTTAAAAAAAGAATATATCATGTACATATACAATTCCCTATTATTAATGTGATCGCTATGTATATCTAAAATGTACCAATAAACTTAATATACTTTTTACAAAAAGAAATCCATCCATAATAAGCACATCAAAACTGACTAGAGGCACATGTAAGCAAGATTAGCGCCACAGAGGCAGGATTTACAGACTTCTAAAGGAACACATGGAAGACTGAGATTATTGTTACCACTATTTTGAGATTTCCATATAAATAAACCATTGTGTCATTGGGGGTGAGCCATTCTCTCCTGCCCACTAAGACTATAAAGACTACTAAAACTAATACTAAAGACAAGAAGAGTAAGACTTGGGTTTAATAACTAAGGTTAATTATGTCATTCATATGCCATTACAATTACTGGGTCAACATTAGCTAATTAGATATACTTGTAATCTTATTGTTGATTATGGTTTGACCCACATTGTACCCACCTTGTGATTTTGCTCTATAAAAATGTCTGAGAAAACTGGGTTCTGTGGCAGACCACTTTTGGATCTCCTTCTGTTCCTCAGGAGTTCTCTCTCTCTCTGTAAATTCTCATACTCTTAATCTCATTTTATTCCATAAAATTGATTCTTTGATTATGGAAAACATGAACTCAGTGTAACGAACATCTATTAGGTTGGGAGTTATATTTCCCCCCTATTTCAGCAGCACAATCTGCAATAGCTAAATATTGGAAATAGCGCAGATGTCCACTGATGGAAGAAAATATGGTTTTTTATACAATAGGGTACAGCTCTGCCATAAATAGACTTGAGAAATTTGTAGGAAAGTGGATTCATCTTGATATCATGCTTTTAAGTGGAATAAATTGGATGCATATTGTTTAAATATTGCATTGTTTCCATCGTATTAGAAGCCAAAAGTGTGAATAAGGAACAAAATGAATGATACACACTGCAAAATGGGAAGAAAATGTTCACATGGGAAGGAGAACATGGGAGGAGGGAAGAGAAGGGGAAGAAGAAGGAAAAAACAAAAAGAAAAACTGGAAACAATGCTTTTGTAAATAAGGAACAAAAGAAGGGTTGAAAGGAGGGGAGTGATATGGGGAACATAGGAAGAATCAAGATATATTATATTCAGGTACAGATTTCCTGTAAAAAATATGATCATAACGTGCATCATAAGTAGATGGGGCAGGATGGAGCATACCTGTAATCCCAGCATTCAGGAAGCTGAAGCAGGAGGATTGCTGTGAGTGTGAGGCCAGCCTCAGGTACACAATGAATTCAAGGCCAGCCTGAACTGCATAGTGAAACCCTGTCTCATAAAAGTAAAAAAAAAAAAATTGAAAAAACTATATCAAATTCTAAAATTTACTTATAAAATTTACTCATAAAACAACTTTATGAAATTTTTCTAAAATAATATTCTCATGAGTAAGTAATAAACAACTGTACTATTATTTAGTCAGAAAATTGAACAATGCATATGTCCCCTTACATCTACTACTGTCCCAAAGGAGCTCCAGAAAAATAACTGAATTACACATGAAAGGGGAAGAGCATACAGGATAACACTGAAGAGTTTTCAGGAAGCCCTAATTCAAGAATAGTGTAGGCAAACCAAACCAACAAACAAAATGTAAAAAACAAAATAGAGACATTAAAGGCAGTTTAAGTCTTGCACTGACGGATACAGCAAACTAAGAACATTGAAACTCCTAGCTTGTTTAAGATAAATACTCACACTTGAGGCTTAATTATCTCCGTTCTATCCCTGACACAGAATCCCCAACTTTCAACAGAAAAAAACAGCAAAGCATGAAAAGAGGACAGAACGTGTGAAGAGACAAAGCATCCTATCAGGAACAGACAAAAATAGTGGATTTTTGACTACTGAGTTTTAGCAACTCTGAGCAATATTTTAGGGGCTCCATTAGCAAAAATGGAAAATATATTTAAAATATATTGTGCAATGTCAGCAAAGACATGGAAACTGTGAGAAAAATATCAAAATGCAAAACACTTTAAAAGTATTCTATCATGCAACAATACTAATAAGCAACCCAATTTAAATCTGTAATATACTGCATCTCAACAATATGTTCTTCACAGGTACACAAATGGAAAATAAGAATATGATAAGACAGAAGTTAAATAAAACAAGATCAGAAGTTAAACACAACTTGTCATTAAAGAAACACAAATTAAAATAGCAATGATATATCTCTCTATATATTACAGTAGCTAAAATCCAAAACACTGTGAATACCAGTTGTTGGCATGTACAGAGTAAACACCTCATTCATTGTTGATAAGAACTTATTGAATGCAAAATGGTAAAGGCATTTTAAAATAGAATTTTTTCAATGCATAAAAACCTAAAAATTCTCTTAATTATATGACCTATTATTCACACAGCATAAGTATTTGTGCAAGGAATTTGAAACTATGTTCACTATATTGCATATACATAAAGTTATAACAGCTTTATTCTTAATCAAAAGATAGATAAGTTGTGATGTATGCATAAAATGGAATTAATAATAAAGTGAATAAAGTGTTCATTTATCACACAACCAGGGATAAATTTGCAGTGCATATTACTAAGTGAATCAAACTGTCTGAAAATATTATTAAAAGTGGTTGGATTTATATGGAATTTGGAAAAAAAGAAAAAAGAGAAGAACGAATTGGAGGAGGAGAGAAAAAGAAACATCAATGTTGATAGCAAGTATAAAACAAATGAACACAGGATCGATAAAGATTATAAGACAATACAACTGTATGTCAAATGTATACCAACCTTACTATTAGGCATAGAAAAATAAATATTTCTTTAAGTAATCTAGAAAAAGTGTGTAAGTATAAAATTAGACTAAAGGTTAAAAGCGTATGTTTACACTATACTTTAATAAGCAAATATTTTTTCCATATTATGAATTAATTATTTTGAAACTAATGTATGTTTATAATGGGACTGAATAAGTCAATGGGTAGCAGATAACAGAAATTAGCTTTCTCACAACAGGAAGAGATCACAAATAATGTGGAAAAAGACTAGAATTAACCTTAAAATACAGAACTAGAGTTGGAGATATAAATTACACATGGATATATATATATATATATATATATAATTATAGGTACACTTATATGATGGATTATAGTAAAAGACAGTTTAGCTGCTTAGATTTTAAGTAGGCAAGCAATCAAAGTCAGGGCCTAATATAAAGCTGGCTATTCAAGAGAAAATAACACATACACTGCCTTAAGAGCTAACTCAAGGTATTAGAGTGAATTATACTTCAAAATACAAATTCAAACACAGGAAAAATGATGAAGATATAAGAAAAGAACCCTAACTCTCTCTCTCTCTCTCTCTCGAGAGAGAGAGAGAGAGAGAGAGAGAGAGAGAGAGAAAGAAAGAAAGAAAGAAAGAGAAAGAAAGAAAGAACGAACGAACGAACGAACGAACGAACGAAAGAAAGAAAGAAAGAAAGAAAGAAAGAAAGAAAGAAAGAAAGAAAGACTTTTGAGACAGACTTTGTGAAGTTAGTTAGGAAGTCCTCCCTAACTCAGACCCAGTTTGGAGGAACTTGAAATTACAGAGTAGCCTGTAGCCATCAAACTGTTTCTTTTGAACGCAATTAGGTGAGTACTTTTCTTTAAACTCTACATTACGAAGTCTAAACTTCAATTGATTATTCATATTCATGGACCCACCTATTAAAGATGATCACCAGATAAGTAAGCAGATCTCCATTCCATGATTTATCCATACCAGTCTAAAACAAAGGAAGCACCCCCAGAAACACCCCTCTTTCCAAAGAGGACTATACAGGAAAATAAGGAAGAAACATGAGTTTAGCTTGCAGTAACCAAACCTCAGAGCAGTTATCTGGGTCAGAATCAACAGTGATGATTCACATTGATCACAAGTAACTTTTACATGCTGAAATGAGATTTATTTTCTTTTTTAGAAACCATTACAACCATCAGCAAATCAAAATCAAAAGTGAGTCAAGACTCTTCCGAACTTCCAAGGCAATCACACACAAAGAGAAAAAGTCTGAGAAATTCTTCTAGCGTAGAGGAGCCTGTGGGAATACATTAGTTTCCTCTATTACAATAACATGGGTAGGATCCTGAAAACAATTAGGAGAATTTAAAATTACTGTGGACTTTACGTACTAGCATCTATATACTCCTTAATCATGACAACAATCATTTATCAAAGTGTTAGCAAGGGAACTGGGTGTAAAGTACATGGAAAGTTTCAGGACTATTTGTATAACTTTTCTGTAAACCTAAATCCGCACTTTAAAAAGTAAAAACAAACAATATTCAAAAATATTCCAGGATATCTCATTATTCATTTTCCATAATTATATTAAATTGCGTAATTTGGTTCTTTCTGAGGAGCTTGATTATTTTAACTGTCTATTTCTCTAAAACTCTGCCCTGTGAACACGTGAGAGCTCTAAATACTTTGGAATACAGGTTCCTCTCCAGGATACTGGCCACAGAAGTGTAGAAAATAAGTACGTAAGTTTGATGATTTACCTATTTTGTTGACATGTTACCTGGAAAATATCACAGAATAAGTAGAGAGAATAATCTAACTGCCTAGTTCTCTCCTTGAGTGGCTAAAACAAAACTTCTCTCAGACACTTGGTTGAGCTCCTTGACCTTAGTATTGTTCAGGACTTTTGAAGCCAAAAGAACAAAGAAATGAGAAAGGAAGTCCACAGGCACACACCAAAAGCACCAACTGTTTTTCTGTTTCTTTCTAAGTACAATGGGGACATATATACACACACATAAGTCACCAGGAGCAATTAATTCTGTTGAGGAATGACATGCACTTGGAGATGACTATGGCATCACAATGCTACCCTGAGAATCAATTTCTAGTTTACTCTGCAGTTCCTGAACACAAAATTCCTTCATTTTTAGAAATAATTTTAAAAACAATAGGAATTCTTCTCTTTAGCTTTATAATGTGCAAATATTATGGGTGGCTGTATTAATATCTAGTGGTAGATCCAGTTTTAAAATTTCAACAAAAATTAATTTCAGCATTATTTAAGGATGATGTAATCTAATTTGAAAGGCATAAATCTATTCGTTTTAGCTTTAGAAACCAACACAGTCAATCATGCATTCATTTTAAATAGTTATTGCTCAGTGATACAGGGAAATAATGGAAACCACTGAAATGATGGTGTTATAATATGTTTAATCATTTGTATTGCATCTGCACTACAAATTCTATCCACTGCAGGGTAGAAGTTCAAAGAGAGTTAGCCAGGTTCTGAAAAATTTGAGCCATGTGATTGAGTTCTAGAAAACTGAAGCCAAAACAGTAAATAAAAAGCAATCAACACCTCAAGAATGATCATGTTTAGATACAGATATAGGCAAAAATATACACATAAATCTAGCATGGACATAGACATAGACACAGCAGATATACATGGCAAAGATGGAGAAGATAACCAAAGCAATGTTTTTTCACTACATAAATACAAGAGGGTGGACTCTGTGTAGTTTGTCTTAGAAGACAAAGAATTCAAACAATGAGGAGGCTACAAGCTGTGTGGGAACTTTGAGTGTTAATGGATATCTTTTATATTAGGTAAACTGTCTTTAGGTGGATTGACCTGACTGGGACAGAGGGAGAATATGAAAGAAACATACCATTTTTAATATTGGAAATAAACTCCAAAGCACCAAATTATACCTCAGCAGAAATCACTTTTATGTCCATCTTAATTTGTGAAAATGTAACTTCAGTTTACACGTAAGTTTCTAAGTTTTTTCCCTATTGATATTTCTTTATTTAGATCCATGGCTATCACCACACACTATACTAAAGAAAAATGGATCAATGATCTAAATGTTGAAACAGAAACACTGAATCTACTAGAAGACAAGGTAGGTAGAAATCTTGGAGATACAGGGGTGTAAAAAGATTTCATGAACAAAACGCAAACTACATGGGAAGTACTTCAAAGAATCAACAACTGGGATCCCATCTTATTAAAAACTTTTGCACTTCAGAGAAAATTACAAACTTCTCCACTGTTGATGAGAGTGTAGACTGGTGAAGCCACTGTGGAAATCAGTATGGAGATTCCTCAAAAAACTAGGATTGGAAATCTCATTCAATCCAACTATTGACATTTTGATCCTGATAATTCTTTTTATATACAGAAACTACGTAAGCTATAGAAAAAAATATGAGTATTCTTATCACCCACTAACTATATGCTAGTAGGACTCCCTTGATAGTTATTGTAATAAAAAATATCTTCATACAATAGCATATAATCCCCGGGGCTCCCAAGTTGAGACCCATTGGTCTGAACTAGTTTAAGAAGTCAGAATCCATTTGTATTCCTATTTATTAATGGTGGAATGGAAGAACAGAAAAAAAGGGGAGAATTGTTTGATGGAGAAAATAGAGAAAACATAGAATACGTGAAGGAGGTTTAAAGAGATTACCAGGAAACTAAAAACTATCAAAAGAAAGCATAGCAGCTTGAAAGTAACTAAGGATAGATTATCTGAATTGGACAGCAGATTTGTAATTTGGGAGCATGAAATGAAAAACTTCTTAAAAATAACAAGAATCAAACAGCAATAATACAAAGGCTAGAAGATGATAAGAGGATCTATAACTTAAGAATTAAGAACATAAAAGAAGAAGTAGGGACACAAACAAATGGACTACAAAAGCTATTCACAGAAATAATCCAAGAGAATTTCCCTACTTTAGAAAAAGGTAAAGATACTCAGATGTATGAGGCATACAGGACCCCCGCTACCTACAACCCAAACAGAGCTACACCCAGGCATATAATAATCAAAATTCCAGAAATCCAATATAAGAATAGAATACTAAATGCCGTCAGAGACAAGAAACAGATCACTTAAGAGGGAACACCCATCAGAATTACAGCAGACTTCTTGGCACAAACCATCAAATCACGAAGAGAGTGGGAGGAAATAATTCAAGCTTTGAAAGACAATAACCTCCAGCCAGGATTGATATATCCTGCACAACTGTCCCTAGAAATTGATGGAAGAACAAGGTGTTTCCAGGATAAAGAGGAACTAGGGGAATTTGCAACTACCAATTGAACTCTGTAGAGAATACTGCAGGATATTCTAAAAAAGGAAAAATACCAAGGCTTCAGAAACAGTGGCAGAGAGGCCACAATGAATGGAGCAGAAAGTGAAATGAAGAAGACAAACTGACAGCAAACGACAGAAAAAGAGCTCAACAGAAATGAGGCAGAGAAGATTGGATGGTAGGAACAGCTATTTTGGAGAAAACAAGACATCATATAGCTAGTGCTGATTTAGTATCATCTTGTTTTGAAGTCCCATCAAGCTTTTATTCTTCTGTCTCCAACAGTCTTAACAGGTTGTATCTTATTGGATTTTATTATATGTGATAATATAAGCAAAAACTTTTATAGACAAGGAGATTATACAGAAACCATTGTTCATTTTCTGTTAGTTGGTTCTTATTTAGAACCAGTAATACTGTCATACTCTTGAATGGTTTTACGTTGTCTTGATATGTTTGGTGCTACAGTACATGAAGTTATACTCAAAGACTTCAAGAAAGAGACACTATGGTAACTACTTTTATGTCAGGATGTCTTGTGGTGCAAACTATTTTGCTTAAATGATTATGCTTTGACCTGTGCTGTTTTGTTGTTATGCCCTCTTTTATCTAAATCTCCTTTTTTAAATTATTTACTTTTTTATTTTTATCTTTTTAATTAAGGGAAAAATAAAAAAAATAGCAGGATACATTATGGTAACCTACTTTGATTTCCTATTAACTTGATTTGAAACCCTGAATAGCCCTCACCATCTTGCTTTGACTGATTTTCCTCTATTCTGCTTTGCTTCCTAGTACCAAATTCGAAAGTATAGGCAAAACTGTGAAGACAATAAGATTCATTATGACGCCCATTCAGGTTGACTGTTATCTTCTTTTAAAGTCCTGTAATGTCTTCAATGTTTTGGTTTTATTCTTTACTGTTTTGTTCAATTTTATTATAACTGATGATATAGACAATTCTTTTTAAGTCAGCAAGAGACAGTATGGTAACCATTGTTGATCACATAGTATTTTGTTTTTCCATTATCTATTATGTCCAACCTTTTGATTTGACTGACTCTGTTCTGTTATGTCACGTTTGGTTTTACTCTCTTCAAATAAAGTAATAAGAACTGTGGGAGTAATAAAACCCAAAATGTGTAATTGTCATTGTACAAAAGAAAGGAAAAGAAAGTGCTCTAAAGAATATAACTGCATATATATTTAAGTGTTTAAGATAGATAACCATATTACTGAGTTTTGTTGGATCATTGAACAAAACTGTTTCCAGTCTCACTGTTTGAAAGTCTACTTTATATGCTTTAATTTTGTAACTTGAACAACTATTTCTAAGATAACAATTTGTAATCTATTAACTAGTGATTCCCTACTGTTTATTTTTTCTGAAATTCTGTATAATTTGTACCTTTTTTCTGTTTTTTTTCCTTTTTCCCCTTAAATAAAAAAATTACCTTATCTAAAAAAATTTAATTTTTATTAAAAAAATAAATTCCTCCTTGCAAAGGAATTGAAGATGTATACATTAGCTTACGTATCAATGTTGTAATACTCAAAATCTAAATCATTTTATTATTCTCTAGTATGTTGAAAGTTAAAAATGCTCCTTCAAATCATTTTTATAGATATCTTTCTTTTATAAGTAATTATCTAATATAATAAGAAGAAAACATGGAAATCACTATCAAATGAGAACTCATTTTTGTCATTCTATAAATTATATCTATAAATTACGTGAGAATGTCTGATATGCCCACATCTAGTCAAATATAACAACATGAGAATTAGTCTCCTCTTTATATTTCTTTAGATATATTATCCCAGTGGTGGGCTTGTTGGCTTCATAATATGTTAGAATTGAATGTTACCTTTGTACATAAGGGTGCTGTAGCCAAATTTCTTTATTTATCTAGTAAATACAAAGCATCCCATTGTATATGAGAGATTTCAATCTTCAGACTTTGACATGCAAAATATGAAGCAGTTCTGACATGGAAACTGTTTCATTTGATATTCACATCCATTTATGTTTAATTATTTACTAAATTCATAAATATTCTTTCATGTTCAATCTCAATAAAATTATAAATATCTTCTATTTACTATGGACTATGACAATTACTGTAATAATTTTATAGAGGTAAAGTTTAATAACCAGATGTTCTCACTTGATTTTTTCACCTCTATTTTTTTTTCTTTCACTTCCAAAGCAAAGATAAGGAGAATGATGAACAAAAGAGTGATGGATAGAAGCAGAGAGGAATGATACCTTTGATTGTTTCCAACAGCTAAGACTCACAGAGTCCTTTTTTTTTCTTTTTCAGTCCACAGTGCTCATGAACTAATTTCTTCCACAAGCAAGATTCTTGATTATACGTTAAAAAAGTAAAACTAATTTGACATGCTATTTCTATGTACCTACTGCTGGAATTCAGTAAGGGATTACTAGAATTTTCAGTGTGTTAGTTACAAATCTGAATAATGCGTCTAAAGAGATACTCATTTTTAAAAATTATTTTAGGAGGTATTTGCTTCAATTATCACATTTTAGACTTCCTGCTTTAATTCGCTCTCTTTACATTGAGTAACATATCACAGTGTGCCTTTATTCCTCAGCTTAATGCATTTTTACAGTTTTATTATTCTCTGAATATTTGACTTGGAAAACAGTTTTGAGGTGAAGCAAGAGGAAGCAATATTTGAGCATAAGAATGTGTAAGGCAATATACCCCTTAACATATTGCAGTTTTCTTTTTGAATAACTAAACTACAAACCTTCTGAATTCGAGCTGGAGGTAGGGAGAGAAATCCACCTCCAACTTCTCTACTCTATGCTGACCACACAAAAAAAAATTTGTAGGTTATGCTGCTCACCTAAACACAGCACAGACTACTTAACTCTCTTTTTTGTCCATTTTGTATCAAAGCATATATGCTAGATTCTTAGTATGTGCTGTTTTGCTTATTCAGCAAAGCAATGCCACAAATAAGAGGTTTTTTGTTCACATTTTACAGAGAAAATAAACTGAGTGTGATGAACAATGAAATATGTAGGAGACCATTTTATTTTCTTTTATTCTAAGCACATCACCGAGAAAGAAAATTAATCTTTACAGATTCCACATGAGATCAAAATGGAGTAAAGACAGAACAGAAGAGAAACTCAGAAGATAAAATAGGTGAATTTTTTCCTAAACACAGCATTTCTGGACAAGTTGCAACCCAAGCAATCTTGCAAGTCTGCCAAATTAATTATGATAATAATTTAGAGTTTTATCTGACATACAAACGTAAAGATGAAAACACCTGTAGTAAGAGGTCAGTGTGAGATCAAACAGCGGTCCAACCAAGTATCAGAAGTATAACTATTAATTCTGGACTAAAGGAAGGAAAGAGTGCTTGATTTTTCATGGCTGTGCAGGTTATAACGGTGAAGCAACAATGCTTCAGAGGCAGGAAGTCCTATTATGGAAGCATCAGAGGAGGAGGAAAATACAGCTTCGTTTATCTGAGGGCTTTGCAGCTTCTGTGGATCATTCAACCAGATCTGCTAAATAAATTAAGTGTAATGCTGTGTTTCAGAAATATCCTTTTATTCTAATATTAATCTAAATAATATTTTGTGAATGGCACCACGATCTCAAGCTCTTGAGTAACTGGAACTAAACCATGGATTTATCTTTGTCTGAGTTGCCGCCTTTTTTATTGCTGTTCAATAAATCAAATGTATTTTTCTTATCACGGCCCTCAACTATTTCCCATTTTATAATTCTTCTCCCATCCACTCAAAGCGTAAGCTACTCACAGCATTCTTGCCTTATACATGACTCCTTCCTATCCAGACTCCTCGTCAATTCTCATTGGCATCTCAGAATTTTTATACTCTGATCTCAAAAACCCTTTTCCTGTAACTATACTTTTTCCTTTAAAATTCAATTTTTAATATAATGCACCACAACGTATTCCAAGTCCTTTAATTCTCATAAAAATGTAATGTGATTATGATCACTGGATACAATATACTCAGGAAAGAAGGAATAGATGAACAAATCACACAATACACACAACACATGCATGAATACATGTACACATGCAGGTGTGGGAGCATGTGTACAGAGGCATGAAAAGAGAGAGAGACAGAGAGAGAGACAGAGAGAGAGACAAAGAGAGAGAGAGAGAGATTAAACAAAGCCCAGATGACTCTAAAAACCTCTACAAGACAAATATTGATCTAATTCAAGAATTCTAATGCAAAAGCTAAGTGACAGAGTTAGATGCAGATGGCAATAAAGATAGGAATAGAGATACAGATGAGCGTAATAGCGACAAACGATGACTACAATAGAGAGCTAAAAGCAGAAGGAAACCATGAGGGAAAAGGACTGTAAACTAAGTATTTATTTTAAAGATATTCAGTGAACTTCAGTGCAAAGACATTATCTGGATTCTGGACCAAGAAAATCAATTTAAAATGTATGTATGAGTGATCTGAACCATGACTGAATATATACTGATATTCACAATGTATTATTAACTGTATTAGCTACATGCTGAAATATTTAAAGCAGAAATTAAAATATGCATATTGATATACAATATCTGCATAAATCAACATTAACTTAGCAAAAGAAAGATTTGTGTGAGTCTAGATCAATGGTCTTCAGCATTACAGTACAATTAAAATTCCCTGTAGAACTTATTAAAGTGAAATCTAAAGAGCCTCTCCCTAGAATTCAGTGTTATGGAGGTGGAGGACTGAGCCTGTAGATTAGTGTCAGTCACATCTTCTGGGGTGACGCTGATGGTGTTGGTTACTGAGACCACAACTTGAGAAACTCTTGATAGATTAAATGACATTGCCCAAGACCTGATTATTTCTTTACCTGTTTTTTATTTAAAGAGAAAAAAAAAAAAACAAAACAAAACAGTAAAAGTATACAAGTAATACAGAACTTCAAGAAAAAATATACAGTAAGAAATTACTAGTTAATAGATTACATATTGTCATCTTAGAAATAGTTGTTCAATTTGCAAAATTAAAGCATACAAAGTGGACATTCAAACAGTGAGATTGCAAACAGTTGTGTTCAATGATCCAACAAAAACTTAGTAATATGGTTTTCTATCTTACACACTTAAATATACATGCAGTTATATCATTTAGATCACTTTCTTTTCCCCTCTTTTTTAAAATAACAGTTATACATCTTGGGTTTTATTACTTCCACAGCTCTTATTACTTTTTTTAAGAGAAAAACCCAAATGTGACAAAGCAAAACAGAGTCAGAACAGAAGGACTGACATAGTGCATGATGTAAAAACAGAATACCAGGTGATTAACAATGGTTACCATTATGCCTCTTGCTATCTTAAAGAGAATTGCCTATATCATCAGCTATAATAGAATTGAACAAAACAGTACAGAACAAAACCAATAAAACTTAAACATTGGAGACCTTACAGGACTTCAAAAGAAGATAATAGTCAAACCATAATGGGCATTATAGTAAATCTTATTGCCTTCAAAGTGGTTGCCTATACCCTCAAACTTGATACTATCAAACAAAACAGAATAGAGTAAAATCAGTCAAAACATGATGGGGAGAGCAATACAGGGGTTCAAATCAGGTTAATAGGAAAGCAAAAAAGTTACTTTAATATATCCTGCTATTTTTAAATTTATTTTTCCCTTAATTAAAAAAATAATTAAAAAATCAATTAATTTTTTTAAAAAAGAAAAAAAAGGGGGGGGGAGATTGAGATAAAAGAGGATATAACAACAGAACAACACAGGTCAGAATAGAACAATTTAAGCATCATAGTGTTTCACCACCAGATAATCTGACATAATAGTAGTTACCATAGTGTCCCTTTCCTTGAAATATTTGAGTATAACTTTGTATACTATAGCATCAAACATATCAAGACAGTGTGAAACCATTGTAGAGAATGAAAGTATTACAGGGCATTTAGAACCAGCTAACAGAAAACAAACAATGGTTTCTATATTATCTCTTTGCCTATAAAAATTTTTGTTTGTACTATCACATACAATAAAATCCAATAAGATAGAACATGATAAAACCAATGGAGACAGAAGAACAACACTTTGATAGGACTTCAAAACAAGATGATATTAAATCAGCACTAGCTATTATGATGTCTTGTTTTCTTCAAACTAGCTGATCATATCATCATAGACAATAATATTAAACAGCCTAGAATAAAACCATTCCAATTAATGAGTGAAAACTTTATAAGGCTTCAAAGTCATATAATGGGGAATCATGATTGCCACATTTTTATGTATTTGTATCATTTCTTACACTAGGGAACTATTCGGTATTCATACATGTGAGTATGGTTTATTTCACTTATGAGTATGGTCTCAAACTGTGCCCATTTAGTTATAAAAATCTCAATGTGATCCTTTTTATAGCTGAGTAGTGCTCCATTGTATAAAAATACCACAACTTTTTAGCCATTCCTCAATTGATGGACACTTAGGTTGTTTTCAAGATCTGGCTATTACAAATTGTGCTGCTATAAACATGGGTGTACATACATCACTGGGATGTGATGCTTTCAGTTCTTCTGGGAATATTCCTAGAAGTAGAATAGCTGGGTCAAATGGGGCTTCCAATCCGAGCTTTCTGAGAAATCTCCAGACTGACCTCCACAATGGTTCCATCAGTCTACACTCCCATTAACAGTGCAGGAGAGTTCCTTTTTCCCCACAGCCTCTCCAGCATTTGTTGTTGTTGGTTTTCTTGATGTTGGCCATTCTTTCAGGAGTGAGATGAAATCTCAGTGTGGTTTTAATTTGCATTTCTCTAATGACTAATGATCATGAACATTTTTTCATGTATTTATTTGCCATTTGTATTTCTTCATCTGAGAATTGTGTATTCATCTCAGATGTCCATTTTTGGGTTGGGTCTTTGAATTTTGGGGGTCTGATTTTTTTTTTAATTCTTTATATGTTTTAGACAGAAGCCCTGTGTCTGAGGGGCAGTTCACTAAGATTTTTTCCCAGTTTGTGGATTTTCTTTTAACTATGCTGGAGATTTCTTTTGACGTGCAGAAACTTTTTAATAAGAGGCGATCCCAGTTACTGATTCTGGGAAGTATTTCCCGTGCAGTTTGAGTCCTATTCATGAATTCTCTACCTACTCCTATGTCTTCAAGGTTTTTACCCAATTTGTCTTCCAATAGATTTAGTGTTTCTGTTTTAATATTCAGATCTTTGATTCACTTAGATTTTATTTTAGTACATGGTTTATAGGCATGGTTCTAGTTTTAGTTTTCGGCATATGGAAAGCCAGTTTTTCCTAACACAATTTATTAAAGAGACTGTCATTCTTCCAGTGAACGTGTTTGGCCCTTTATCAAAGATAAGGTAGTTGAGTGTGTTTGTAGTTGTGGTTGTATCTTCTAATCTATTCCACTGATCTTCAGCTCTGTTTTGTTTCCAGTACTATGTTGATTTTACTACGGTTGCTTTGTAGTATAACTTCAAGTCAGGGTTTGTAATGCCTCATGCCTTGTCTTTGCTGCTTAGAACTGTCTGCTATTCTAGGTCTCTTCTCACTCCAGATGAATTTTAGGAGTGATTTCTCGAGATCT
The DNA here is from genome assembly GCF_034190915.1 of Cavia porcellus. Classification (NCBI taxonomy): domain Eukaryota; kingdom Metazoa; phylum Chordata; class Mammalia; order Rodentia; family Caviidae; genus Cavia; species Cavia porcellus. The sequence goes on from NW_026947501.1 coordinate 35,878,942, forward strand.
GTGAGGTATGTTGATGGTATTTTTATCAGGATTGCATTGAAGCTGTATAAGAGTTTTGGGAGAATGGACATTTTCACATGAAAAACCAAATTAGCAGTAATACAATTATAACAGGAGATCTTAACACACCTTTGACACCAATGGAAAGATCAACTAGACAGAAAATCAGCAAAGAAATTAAAGAACTGAATCACACTTATGAACAAATGGACTTGATAGCTATATACAGAGTATTCCACCCAACAACAACAGAATAAGCATTCTTCTCAGAAGTACATGGGTCATTCTCTAAAATAGACCATATATTAACTCACATAACATATTAAATAAAAGCAAAAGAGTTGAAATTATCCCTTGCATGTTATCAGGTCATAGTGCTATGAAATTACAAATTAATGATAAAAGATACTGCAAAAATTCCACAAACACATGGAAACTGAATAACACACTCTTGAGTAATCAGTGGGTCACAGAGGAATTTAAAGAAGAAATTAAACAGTACCAACAAACAAATGAAAACACAAAAACAACTTGCTGGAATCTGGGAGATGCAGTGAAAGCTGTGCTCAGAGGAAAATGTATTGCACTGGGTTCACACATCAGGAAAACAGAAAGAATATAAATAAATAACCTGATGTTTCACCTCAACCATCTAGAAAAAGAAGAGTAAATCAAGCCCAAAGCCAAAAGAAGAGATGAAATTATAAAAATCAGAGCAGAAATCAATGCAATAGAGACTAAGAAAACAATCCAAAATAATCAATGAATCAAAGAGTTGGTTCTTTGAAAGAAAAAATAAAATTGATAAGCCCCTAGCCAACCTTATTTTAAAAAGGGGGAAAAAAGCTCAAATTTATGCAATAAGGAATGAAAAAGGAGAAATCAATACAGCCCCTATAGAAATACAGAAGATCATCAACACCTATTTCGAAAACCAGTACTTTCAAAAGTTTGATAACACAGAAGAAATAGACAGATTCCTAGAAGCATGTGAAGTACCAAAGCTAGGTCAAGAAGATGAAAAACCACTGAACAACCCAATTTCTAGTTTCATAATTAAGTTCTTATCTACAAAGAAGAGCCCAGGCCCCAGATGGATTCACTGCAGAATTCTACAAGAAATACAAAAAAGACCTAAAGCCGACACTCCTCTAACTCTTCAATGAAATTGAAAGGGAAGCAATCCTTCCTAAGTCCTTCTTGGAAGCAAATACTACTCTAGTACCAAAACCTTAAGAAGGGGCCAACTGAAAAAGAGAACTACAGACCAATCTCCCTACTGAACACAGATGGAAAATCCTCAATAAAATATTGGCACATAGGTTGCAGCACATCATCAAGAAGTTATGCACCATGACCAAATGGGATTCATCCCAGACATGCAGGGATGGTTCAAGATACATAAATCAATAAATGTAATCCACCACATCAATAAAACCAAAAGTAAGAATCACATTTCTATAGATGCAGAAAAAGCTTTTGATAAGATCCAACATTAATTTATGATAATAACCTTGCAGAAAATTGGAATAGATGGTCTTTACCTCAATATAATAAAGGCAATCTATGACAAACCAACATCCAGTATCATACTAAATGGCCAAAAACTGAAGGGCTTTACTTTAAAATCAGGCACAAGACAAGGATGTCCCTTATCACCACTCCTATTTAATAGTACTGGAAATACAAGCCAGAGCAATTAGACAAGAGAGAGAAATAAAAGGGGTAAAGATAGGGAAAGAAAAAGTTAAATTATCATTATTTGCAGATGACATGATACTCTACATAGAAGACCCCCAAAACTCCATAGAAAGTATATATTGATAGTAGTATACCCTGCTATTTTTGGAATAGCTGTCTGTGCCCTCAAGTCTAGTAGAAGTAGACAGACTGGAACAAAATATAACCAAACTAAACAGAGTGATAAGAAAAATATGGATTTTAAATCCTGATACACTATTAACAATGTCATCTGCCTTCTTTTTAGATAATTCCTCCCTTTTCACTTTCACAGGGTGCACTGTACACTTTGGGTCCCACTAACTCCTTTAGCTTTTAGGTTAGGGGTACAACCTGCTATTTATCTAAGTGATTCTGAAACTTTTTACCCCTGGGCTTGAAGTGAAGTTGTATTCCTTTACCTACAAAAGCTTCAAGGTTTCCCTTCCTTATAGATGAGTAGTTCTCCACTGCACAAAAGTGTCATGGCTTTTCAACCTATCTGCAGCTGCTGGATGAGCTGCCCTTTTTTCTCTCTGGATCCCTGTCACATAGAGCATTGTTTTCTCATATTTGACTTTCAGTCCATAAACCCTCTTTCAGGTTAATTATATTTCCTATACAGAGCATCTTGATGGATTATCTCTTGATCTACTCACCCTGTTTCTTTTTGTTACTGTATCAAGGCTATTGATGTTAAAGGTTATAGCCAACCTTCTCTGCCTCATTTCTGCTATAGTATTTTTCTGCCATTGTGTACTTTTCTCCTTCATTCCACTGACTTCCACATTCATTGAAGCCTCTCAGTCCCTGTTCCTGAAATCCTGGTGTTTTTTTCCACCCTCTCTAGAAAGTTCTTCAGTATTTTTTGTAGGGTTGGATTGGTGGTCATGAACTCCCCCAGTTCCTCTTTGCCATGGAAGCATCTTGTTTCTGCATTATTTTTCAGAGACATTTTGCAGGGTAGGTCAGTCTGGGTTTGAGATTTAGAATTCTTTGCTCAAAGCTCTTCTTGTTTTGATGGTTTGTATCGAGAAGTCTGCTCTGATTCTGATGGCTTTTCCTTTAGAGGTGATCTGTTTCTTTTTCTCTGACAGCTTTTAATATTTAGTTCTTGTGAAGAATTTCTGGGATCTTGATTATTATTTGTCTGGGTGTAGCTCTGTTTTGGTTGTAGGTGGCTGGAGTTCTGTATGCCTCAAACATCTCAATATCGTTTCCTTTTCCTTTGCTTGAAAAGTTTCCCTTAATTATTTCTGTGAATAACCTTTGTATTTCCTTTGTGTTTACCCTTGCTTATTCACTCACATTTTTTAATCTTAAATTACAGATCCTTTTGTTGTCTTCTAACCTTTGTATTGTTACTGCCTATTTCTCTGTTATTTTTAAGAGATGTTTCCTCTGTGTTCACGCATTGCAAACCTATCTTCAAGTTTGTCTTGTTAATCTATCTCTAGTTTCTTTCAGGTAATTTTGCTAGCTTTCAATGGAGCTTTTAATTTCCTGGTAATTTCTTTGAATCTGTCTCATGTATTCTGGGCTTTTTAAAATATTCTTAGTCAAAGGTTTCTCTCCTTTTTTGTGTTTCCCCATTCTTCTGTCAGTGTCTTCTTGAGAGGTGCTTAGTATTTCTTCTATTAATCTTCTTATATCTTGCTTTACTTGTATTAATATTTCAGTTTTGAGTTTGTGCATAATGTCATGAAAATATTTCTTTATATCAGCTGATGCCATGTCTGATATTGCATGTTTGTTGCCCTCAGTCTCTTCTGTATTTATCTCTCCTGGACCCTGGGTTGGCTGGGGGCTTTTTCTTGTTTTTTCTCTTGTCATGTTTCTTGTTTCTTCCATACAGTTGTGTGGTGGAGGTCCCAGCCCCTTTCCTTATTGGTTATAGTTCTTCTAAAGTGTCCTGGCTATGGATTGCTGCTCTCTCCATTTTGCTGTCGGTCACTGGGGTGCAAGCAGTGGTGGTGTAGGGCCTGTCCCCTCCAAGCCAGTTAACCAGCGGGGGCCTTCACCACGTAAGTGCGTGCTGCAACCAGTTAAGGACAACTTTGGAAACAATTTTGTCCCTGGCTATTGGGTCCTGGCCAGGGGCATAACCCAGCACAATCAGATCCCACCAGTCTTCTCTGGGCAGGGAGCAGCCAACTGAACTTGCTGCTGTTCCTTGTTCAGGCCCATCCTGCCCAATACCAATATGTCATCTGGTCAGTCACCTCCCTCCCGCGGGGGTGGGGAGGGCAAATTCTGAGCACTCATTGTAGGTTGGTGCAGGTCTCCACACTGGTTCTGTTCTCTGTTGGGCTCACCAACTTCAGAGTTCCATGTAACTGCAGCTCAGGTGAGAATGCCACAACTGCGGGTCCAACCAGCTCTGATGAGAGTGTCATGATCACAGATTGGGCTGGCTCCTGTGAGAGCATGTCTAGGTCCAGCCTTCTGTCCATGTTTTTCTTTCCTTTCTTTTTTTTTTTTTCTCTTTTTCTTCTTCCTTAGTTTCTCCCCAAGTCATGAGAATCCCTCTCTTTTTGTCCAGTATTCTCCATGGTAAATTCTAGTGTCTAAGCTGTTTCTCTTAGAGAAGTTCTGTACCTTGTAACTTACTGGTTTTCCATCTTCCTTTTCCTTCAATATTCTATTTCTTGATGTAAGAAATATTTACATAGCTCTTCTAACTTCATAAAAATTTACTAAATTCTACATTTTAATTTGGGTACAATTTCTTATGTTATCCTATTATCCTTTAACATCATTTAAAAAGGGAAAGCATCTATTTTTCTAGTACATGATATTTATAAACTATATATCAATAGTTCTATATGATTTTACTATAATTTGTTTCTTACTAAAATCGAGATCCCTTGAGGGAAGTTGAGGAGAATTGTTCAAATCTGGAATAGAATCCAACTTTATAACACATGGCACTTATGAACGTTCTCTTGAATTGGATACTTTTACAATGAATATGTAAATGCATTTTCACTTTTATAAGAAATACCAGCAACAAACACGCCAACCATTAGCATTTCTCCTCACTTTTTATAAGAGAATACCTCATGGTAAATGTTTATTACACTTATGTCTCCAATACTCCTCCTGTATTTTGTTAAATTTTCTCCTGTGGACTTTGATTGCTAAACCTCCATTGAAGCTGTTGTCCTCTAAGTTAATGAGAGTTGAGTCATCAGTGTTAATGAACAGTGTGAAGACAGCCATTTAATACATTTTTTTTTCTCTTGGCCTTAGTGACAATTATTTCTGGTTCTTCTCCTTTAGTGCCCATTCTATGCTAGAGTTACTGCTAGTGTTTGTATCTATATAGAGTAATTTCTGAAATTTACAGTGGCATGAGACTTAGACCCTAAAGCTTTAATATTTTTCTGTACTTTACTCTGAGGGGACATATTTTCCTGGGGCTTTGAGTTCTGTCTGCATGTTGATGGCTCTAAAGTACATCTCAATGACTTCTCATCATTTCAGATTCATAAAAATACTCACTAAACTCCCACAGTCAAAATCTCTCAATCTGCCTCTCCTGGAGAATGACCTAAGTGATAATAGGAATTTGTTCATTTCCAAATAGCAATATGCTCAAAACTTCCCCTAAACAGTACTTTAATTTTCATCAGCTCCCAAAATAAACACTTCCTGGACAGCTGTTTCTTCCAAATACCTGTGAAAAGCTGGCAGCCAAAATGGACTGCAGGATATCCAAAGAGTTTGTATGTTGATTTCCTTAGAAAATATAACCTCTTTCAAGATGGATTACAAACAGGAATTATGTGATACCTGCATTGGAAGTAGATTCACTTCTACTCTGGTGTCCAGTGAGAAAAGGTACCTCATCTAATATCAACATTGACTTAACAAAGTTTTCCACAAAAGCTTATATTAGCCCACATTGTGGGATTCTGTGTAAATTTCCTCTTATCAAGTTGCAGGTGGCTATCAAATGACTCAGATTGCCACTCAAATGGAAATGGGGGACCCATTTTATAAAACCCTTACTATCTGTCTTTTTAATGTATTCTCTCTTCACTGATAAAAATCATGTAGTTTTAATGAGCTATCATTATCACACAATTATGAGCCATGACAAAGGCATCTTTATTGGTCATTACTGGATGTTTCCAAATGTAAAAGTATTTTTTTGTTTTAAACATTCAGCAAAAATGTTACTTTACACTTAAAATAGATCCAAACTGCCCGTGATAACCTAACAGAAGCATCATTTTCTCTCTGTCTACATCTCCAATATCTTCTCAGTGTATTTTCCAGTCATACTCTATCCTTAATCTTGACTTCTGCACTGTTCCTAAAGTAATATGAGAATTATTTCCTGTGAATTTGTTCTGCTGTTTAATGAACACAAAACTTGTAAGAGGCAGAAAGCAGAAGCTGTCTGTTTCCAAGGTTTGGTGTATACTGATCAGCATCAGTTCTTCCATGTTTACTGATCAAAGTAGTGATGGGAACATACTCAAGGGTGGAAGAAAAAAATATAATTTCTCATTGTAAATAGGGATAAAGAATTTGTGTTATCTTTAATCTTCCACGTGAGACCTTGTGTTTCTGATCCCTTTTCCTAGAATACTGTGAATTCCCTATCATTAAACACTCATTGTGTTTCCTTATCATTATCTTCAAACATACCTAAAATACTGATACTTCAGATTAAAATATCTTGTTATCTCTATCAAAAATAGAATCTTCTAGAACTACTTACTAAGGCAATAACCTATATATTGATTTTCAATCTCCTGTAACATTATAAATTAATTTTGTTCATTGCTTGTATAGTACACAGTGCCCTTTACTAAAAGTAGTTGTAATGATAAGTAAAATTCTATCTTGTTCACTAACGTTTTTCTAGGTTTTAACAATGTACAACAAAAGATAAAGACTGTCATTTTATAAAGTTACACACATTCAAATAACAGTGAGCATAAGAATATAAAGTGAGTTGACTATTCAAAATGATACAGTAGATTTAAGACAATACTTGTCAAAGAAAATTAACACTGAACAAATTAGCAGACTAGAGAGAGAGACTTTATTCTAGGACACTGCAACAAAAGATCAGTCCTTGGGATTGGGGGTGGAAGAGGGTTAGGGGAACATATTGAAGGACATTAAGGATGTGGCTACTCCACATGAATAGATCATTTGCTTTTCCTAATTGGTTCTTATCTATGATTATATTTCCCCCCAGAATTTGGGAGACAAAGACATTATCTCTTCAGAGGATAGCATCTCTTGTGGACAATACTGAGGTCTTTCAGAGAGACCTTGTTAAGAAAACATTAAGAACTTTCCTGTCTCAGTCTGGACTTTTACTGCTTGCCACATACCCAAGATTGGAAACTTTAACCTATAAAAATACAACTTATATAGTGAAATAACATTTTTAAATTGTTTATTGTTTATGTAAAATTTTCCAACATGAAAAATATATTAGCATAAAAGTAAACGTGGACTCGAGCAGTGTTGCTATCTATAAAATTAAAAAAAAATCATGGGAAAGCATATATTATGGCTCATGTCTAGATTTCCCCCCAAAACCTCATGCAGTCATAGATGGGATATTCTCAGATGTTGCCAGATCTAGAGTGTGTAATTCTTCAGTTGATTCATGGTGCATTGCTAGGAACAATGGCACTAGGATTAAAGATATGAATCCTGAGTAGTCTGGATAAAATATAAGGAACAGAAAGAGCTGGGTCATCCTTGTTTGCTTTGCTACGTTTTGCCCATTGTGAACTATATTTTTCTGCAACAACTGTCTGCTAATTATGGACTTTGAGGCAGCTAATTATGGACTGTAACCTCTCAAACTATGAGATAACTAAATCTTTACTCCTTTAAATTTGGGTATGGGTTATTTTTTCCAAGCAATGAAAGAAAATAACTAGGACAGCACCTTAGCTCTTTTTGAAAAATTGTTAAAAGACAATTACATAGACTTCAAAAATAATCTTTATTTTCTACACTAAGAATAAAAATCTTGATGTAAATCAATGGAGTATAACATACTTACACATGAAAATAGTTAGGTAGATATTTTCATCCATTATGGTGCTAAGTTCAATTTGACAAGTGCTAGACAAGGCTACTAGATTAAAAAAAAAATCAGTTCAGAAAAGTGTTGCAAAACATCAGAATGAGGAATATTCAGGATGTTCCATGACTTTTTAACAGGAAGATCTAGCTTAATCTAAAGACAATAACCAAAATTTACCATAAGATGTTTCTTTAATTAAATTCATTCATTAAGCAATTACATGTTTGACTATAATTTTATCATAGAATCTCTTCTAATCCCTCAAGTAAAACAATAAATAAAACATTCAACTACCCTGCTTTAATAGTTTATATTCTAGATGGAGAAAATGTACAATAAACAAACATCTATATAAGGAAATGATAATAAGGGATGCAAAGCCATATTTATACAGCATATAGACGCAAGCCAACAATCAAGTAAACAAAAAACCGTAGATAAAAGAGTTTATTATTGTGGTAGGCTACCTTCATGTGATAATACTTGAGGTATGGAATAGTGATGTCCTTTAGCAGATGGGAAAGGGGCCTAGGAAGAGGGGAAAAGGGAATGGAGGAGATAGAAAAAGAAAGAAGTAAAAAAGATGGATGTGATATATACATGTATTAATGTACATGTACTGCCAGCCCACAATGAATGTGTTCATTATGCACTAAAAAGATACAATAATAATAAGTAAATATAATGAATGTGTTTAGTGAAGTATAAAAACAAATGTGTAAATTTCAAGTAATTTCGAAGAGGAAGGCACCGTGATATAGTCAAGAATGCCAAGAAACACTAATGCAAAGAGAAAAGTTACAAAATGGGTGAAAAATATTAGAAGATAAAGTTAAATCAAAAGTAAGGATCATGGTATCCAAACTTTGTAAGCTATTACATGGATTTACTTATCAAAATGAAATTGAAAGGCATTAAGTGGCTATAAGGATGGAAAAGATCAATTTTTCAAAATAAATATGAATTTCCCAGAGCAGAAAATACTATTTCATCTTAATGGGAGAAAGAATAGAATATGGGATTGATGAAGCAATTATATTTGCTATTTTGGTAGCAGAAAATAGAATAAATTGCTGTGATACAAATATTAATTTTATTAATAATCTCCAGAATGGTTTAAGGTGTGAACCGTGATGAAAAAGACATGGGAAGATACATTATTTTATTTCCTTTTAATTATTTAGATTCTTACTGTTTAGTTTATGAATCTTGTTTTACCAGTAGGTTGTAAGCTGTATCGATTTATGTCTTCTCTTCTTTGAAAATATTCCTGGTTTTATGCCTGAGATATTCATTGCTTTGTCAGGTTGAAGCATTATCGGCTGTAATGCCTTTCTCTATGTAGAATGTATTGCTTTAGAGACTGGAAGTATACTATGAATCGCCAACTCTGTCACAAAATCAGACATACCATATTTCTGTTCTAATATCAGATATATTGTTCACAATATAGGCATAGCTTCAGTCTTAAAGTAATTTTAAGTTTAAACAGATAAACTAATGAAAAAGAAATGGGGAAAACAACTATTTGGTTCCTAATCAATAAGCTAATTGGTTAGATTTGTTTATTGTCAGTCTTTGAAAGAAAAGAGGATATTTGACAACAGAAACAAACAAACCTTGGATTTTCCTGTGCTTTGAATCCCCATTTTGAGAAACTAGGAGGATACAAACTTCATCAGACTATGATGTCCAAGGGTCAGACTCTTGGGAAGTGATTAAAGGCTTAATGAGTCCACTAAGGAAGGGAATATTCAGAAATAAATTCAGGTGTATTCAGAAGAGGAGAGAGACAGAAGATGGAGAGGAACAAAGGAAAAGAAGAGAGGTAGAGAGGTCAGAGGACATAAATACATTTTTCCTACTATCACTCTCGTGGTTCCCTTCGCCACCTCTTTATTTACCAGCAATAAGCCATCCTCAGATGTAGCCCCAAGAAAACTGGATCTCCAGAAATGTCAGCTAATCTTTTTAAAAACTTCTTTTAAATTTCTTACCCTGTCGATCACATTGAGTTTTTAGCAGTAAAAAAGAGAATCACATGGAATCAGGAAGAGGGAGAGGAAAAAGAAACTTGGAATAGCACAATATTTTCCTTTACATTTACACTGAAATTTCCATTCATTCCTTCCCTTTACTCAACTTTGAGAGCGGTGGTGTCAGTCATGAGTTTTATTCCTTTTTTTTTGGAAGGGAACACGTGCTTATTTCACATTCAATCCTCTGCTTTAAATTAAGAGGATGAAAGACTATCTTTCTTTGGAAGTAACTAAATTCACTTCCTTAATTTTACATTTCTTCTTTAGGAAATTTTCCAAGAAAAGCCAACAAACCATTACAATTCCAATATTTTGTAATAATGCACTGCTTGATTTACTATGTCATTACAATCTTATGGGATTTATACTGCAAAACAAGGGAGCCGATTTATATGTTAAAAACCCATTTTGGGCATACATAAAAGCCATGAGATTTACTTTTACAACCTACATGACCATTTATGATAATAGTTAATTTACAATTGCAGCAATAGCATTAGCAGTAAACAAAAAAATGCCTATTGTTAGTCTATAAACCTATTGCTACTAGAAATGATCGCCATTCTCTAATCCCTAAATGCATGCGATTAGATACTTCTTTCTTTGTCTCCTCGTACTTTGAAAAAGAAAATGACTAGGTTTTAGAGTACTGTTTTAGATCTACAGAACAATGAGATGGACAGTACAGTTGGCCTCCATGTGCACAGATTTTATGTGCACAGATTCAGCCAATCACAGATCAAAACTGCCTGTAATCCCAGCACTCCAAAATGCTCAGGTAGGAGGACTGCAACTTTGTGTCGAGCCTGAACATCTAAGATAGATCCTATCTCAAAATAATATAAGTATTTTGGGGCTATGGCTTAGGGTAAAGGCTCTGGTTTTAATCCCTACTAGGAGAAAAATAAATGGAATCAAAATTATATCTGTATTGGATATGTACAGACTTGTGTTTTTCTGTTCATAAGCAATATAACAACTATTTACAAAGTGTTCATACTGTACTAGGCATTATAAGAATTTAAAGGTAATTTTGGATATGTGAAAGGATGTACTTGTGTCATATGCAAGCTATGTACCATTTACTGTAGAGTTGAGCATTCATAATTTTCTTGTCACAGAGGGAAGCTGAACGCTATTAATATCCGAGAGAAATGGCTTATCATTATCAGTTTGATTTCACAACAATCCTCATTCTCTCCCTGTAGATTCTGGTTCCCTATGTTATTAACTCTTATGCTGCTGTGATGCACTTATTGAAATTAATGAATGGATATTTATGTATCTTACTAACTATATTCTAGAGTTTATGTTAGTTTTGTTCTCTATTGTGCACTTCTGTGGTTTGTGACCAACATGTATACATATACCCATTACTACATTTTTACACAGAATAGATTCACTAACCCAAGAATTTCTTGCACATTGCTTAGCCATCCTTTTCCTTCACTTCCAATGCCAGTGGCAATGATGGGGCTTTCTACTATCTCTATACTAACCAAAACGTAAAACAGTCAGAAGCATATAGTGCCTACTTTGTTTTGCTTTTGTCTTCAGACAGCTTCCTTTATTTTGTTAGTTGCTATATTTTGGATCTGAAAGGTCTCCCAAACACCCCTGGGTTGAAGGCTTGGCTCCCAGGGAGGCAGTTTTGGAAACTGTGACATCTCTAAACAGTAATACAATAGTAGGAGGTCTTTAGGTTATTTAGGGGAGGTGCTCTTGAGTGAGATTTTGGAGCACCAGCACCCACCTCATGCTCTGTTTGTTTCCCAGTAATAAAGTGAACAGTTTGATCTTCTATATGCTCAATCAATGATCCGCCACCTCAAGCCCAAAAGCAGTGGGGCCAATTGATCACCAATTTAAATTACCAAAATGGTGAGCCAAAATAAACTTTTTATCTTTATAACTTCATTATCTTAGTTATTTTCTTACAGTAACCAAAAATTGATTAACAAGATCCAAACCATGGCAGGCAGGGGAATGGAAGCCTCTCAGAAAATATGCAAACAAGTTTGGCTAAGAAAGGACTGGAGATCAGAAATGGAAAAAGATACTCAATAATGTGTATTGAAAACACAGTGTGTGTTTGATCTCAAAGTACAGTTTAAGGAGCGTGTGTCCGTGTGTGTGTGTGTCCGTGTGTGTGTGTGTGTGTGTGTGTGTGTGTGTGTGTGTGTGTGTGTGTGCTGGTTTGTTTTGCTTCAGTGCTTTTGTCACTTTATGTAAAGTGCATACTTTCTGCATAAATCCTATGCATGCTGCCAGCATAGAGGAAATAGGAACAAAAGTTAGCCAGTCTGTGACTTTGCTAATTGTATGTAGTCATCACTTTTTCCTACTTAAGAGAAAAAAAGAGAGTCAAGTAAAATGAATTGAAGTGGTAACATGAAGTGGTAACATTTTAGATACAAACAAGAAAAAAGAAATTTCTTGGAAAGATGAGAATATCAGTGGGATGGAAAGAAGACAGCAGCCTTTCCCACTACCTAAGCTAAGAGAAAGAGCTGAGAGTAGGGGCAAAATGAAAGAGGGGTGGGATGAGCTTCTTTGTCCTGCAAGCCATCCAGTGACTTACAACAAAACGTTCTTTGCTTCTTGGTGTCATGTGTTTGAGACTTCTGGGGTTGTGCAAGGAAAAAAAAAATTTGAACCTGTGCTTCTGGTTAGAGATATTGAGTCTTACTGGGTGGTTGTTTGTGAGGGCCGCATGTTATGGAAACGCCCTCTCTCAATGCAACTTTCCAGAGACAATCTGGAGGGGAAGAGGCCTAGGCAATTCCCAAGGCAGACAGGAATCAGAGCAGGACAATGTGTCTCAGTTGTTGTGGGTCAGACAGCTCCGAAACACCATCACAGCCTAACGTTTTTGCAGCCCCGATGTTTTAGTTACTTAAGACCAATAGATTGTTTCATGTGATTTTATGGCATATACAAGTAAGACAGGTTCTAAGTGGCTAAAACTGTGTATGTCTAGTTGGGCTATATTTAAAGTAACTTTGTGAGTAAAAATCTGCGTTTGGTACGAGCAGGTTTTTGAGTCAGCAGTCCCCTTTTACCATGAAGAAGTCAATAATAAAATATACGGATGCCATCTTTGTAAGCTGTGTGTTTCATCATGCATTCAAATCCATATTGACTCCCTACTTCCCTTTTCCTTAAGAATAGGAGATGCAAGAGAAGGCAACTTCCTTGGATCTTCTTCTTGTATGAGAACGTTTTTGTTTGGTTTTGTGTGTTTTTCCAAAAATTTGTTTTTGAGGGCCGATTATTCATTTAGTCCAAATAGGTAAATAAACCAACATGTAGATAGGCAAATTTCTCACCATAAATTCCAGGAAACCTGGATAAAATCTGTCAGTTGTCGGCAGTTCTTCCTTGAAATTTATGTGTATTCAAAATATTTTCTCTCCCACTTGCTCTATTAAAGTATGAGTGGTAAACTCTTAAACGGTTTTGAGTTGTAGTGTTAGTATAAGCTGAACATCTGCTTTGCAATACGATCTACATTCCCAAAATTAATTTACTTGTCATGAAAAAGGAAAAAAAAGGAAGATACCGTATAACATGCATTATAACAGGATTTTATAAATATATGACATTTGAAAGAAAAATATGGTGTGAATATTTAAATTTTAAAAATTACCTTCCTGAAAGCAATTTGCCTGCCCTCTTGGTAAGCACCCCTGGTGCTGGCTGGGAGGAGAACCAGTTGTTCCCATGAGCCTACCAGCGAGCATGACTGAGAATCAGACACCTCCCCCCTCCCAGTCAGCAACTGAGGACAGAATTCTAGGCATCTCTTGGGAGGATGACCATATGCAATATAGCAAATAAAGGGTATTTCCTTCTATGTTCTGTTTGAAGGCAAATGTTATTTGCACAGCTATGTTTTGTAACGATTGTTATGCTCTATTCAGTGTTCTCCTTCAACTGGTTTTACAATGGTCTGTTTTTGGTTTGATTTCACTATACCTAATTGACTGGACAACTACTGTAAAGATAATGAGATATACCTATTACTACTATCCCAGTATCCTGCTCTGAAGTTCTGAACCAATGTCACTACATTGTCTCGATTGGCTTTGTGTTATCTTGTTCTGTTGTATTTTTACTACATTCTAAATTAAAAAAAAATTACTTTCCCAACATGGTGATGCATACCTGTAACCCCAGCACTTGAGAGCTGAGGTAGGAAGATTGCTGTGCATTTGAGACCAGCCTGTGTTACAAAGTGAGTTCAAGGCCAGCCTGAACTGCATAGGGAAACTGTATCTAAAAAAGACAAAAAAGAAAGAAAGGGAGAATGAAAAGAAAATCATTATAATAAAAGGCACATTGCTGTTTATCCCTTTCATAATACTCCCTCTTTCTTAGAACACACTTTTCCATCATTCTCCTCACTGCCTGAAGCAATTCTAGACATCCTCTTTCATGAATGTCTTCACTCAGTCATACAGACCTAAGCGCCCCAAATCAATTCAAGATGTCAACTTTTGATAATCATTTTGACTTTGGAGATGAACCACAGTTTTGTGGTGCCAGATTAAGGTAATAAGGTAGAAGAAGACATACCTTAATTATTTTAGAGCTGCAACATTCACCTGTTCATCTTACTTTGGATCACCTTGTTAAGACATGAAGGAGTATGGAGGACACCTGGCCAACTCTCCTTGAATGAAAAGCAATTATCTCCATTCTGACTAAGCCTGGTCAGATCTCCAAAGACTGATGCATATAAAGCTGACTAGGCCATTTCCTTATCCCTTCAATCGGCCTTAAGCAATGTAAGTAGGGCTGGCTGAGGTGGGGATACTTAAGCTGGGTGACAGTCACTGTTTCCCCAGCCTGTGACTCCAAAGATACACAATTGAGCCAGGTGAGATGAAGAGCCAGGGCTCCATGCTGTCAATTGGGATCCAGCCTTGAGATAAGAGGATCTGACCTCCCAGGGCAGAAAAGTTTACACACCAGAGCTGATCTACCTACCCCAAGACATTAAAGGCTACCTCAACTATGTTATGCTGATTACTCTTTCTGAATATTCTTTCCTCTGCATATTGCAGAAGTGATCTCAGGCCACATATCTAGTCTAGCTTGTATCACTCATATACTTCCCACCTTCCTTACAGTCACTCATCTTCAAGCCGCTCCTTCTTCATAAGTTAATAAAATCCAGTTTGGGCCCTGGGTCGAGGCCTTTGATCTGATGAACCACTGTCTTGACTGGACTTAGGAACCCCTTGGCTCCCCACAACTCTAAATATGTCTTAGTGTTTTTTTTTTTTTTTTTTAATTGCTGTGACTTTCACCAGAAGTGGTAGATTGTAATTAACTTCTTGGAGTTCAAATAACTTTCCCATGTGATTGCAAATATAAACTTCCTGGGCCAAGACAAAGACCCAAAGGGCTCCCTATCAAGGAGATCTTCCAGAACTGCTTTAGAAAGTGTCCACGGTGATGGGACATGTGTGTTGGAAGTGAAGGGGAATGTTTTGAAGGGGTTAATGGCATTGTTCCTTTAGTATAATACTATTTTATTTAAATATTGAGTGCATACAGATTTGATTGCCCCTCGTAGATTTGTTGTATTTGTGACTTTTCAAAATATCATACACACTGTTTTTGAGTACGCTACTTTGCTTTGAGGGTTCATAAGCATGAAATGGCTATTCTGCTCTATCTCCATAAAAAGGCCCTGGCTCATCTGCTTCACAGATCCCTACTTTTAGTTCCTTGAGAAATAACTTCTTTTGCTCTTTGTCTGTACTTTTTATTTACAATTTATTGCTGTCTTAAAAAGCATATCCTGGCCCTTTCTGCATAACCTGGCTCTCTCTGCAACATCCCTGGAATCCTTAATTCAGAAGGTTAATGCTTATTCACTGTCTCTTGTATGCTCCAACCTGCTTGTGCACTGAGAATATAGCAGAACATGATACTGCAAAACTCTTTTTCCTCCTGGAGCTTACATCTTAAAGCCTAAATGGTGAATATGATAAATGAGAAATTATACCATATTAGAGAGAGATGCATCCTGAGGAGAAAATAATGAGATACTAAAGGGTAACTGAAGGCATCAGGGAGGGAGGTAAACATATTAAATGTGGTGACTCTAGTGGCAATCACTGAGATGTGAACGACATGTCCTGTGCATAGTGGGGTACACAGTGTCAGATGGAGGAATCAATAGGTTCAAAGACCCTTATATAGCAATGAGAATAGTTTTTGAGAATCAACCAGAATCCCAGTGTGCAAAATGAACAAGTAAGAAAATTAAACTTGCAAGCCAGAGAGACAATTGCAGGGGGTGAGGAGGCGGATCACATAAAGGATTTCAGGTCAGAGCAGAGATAAGCATTTTTATTTTGAGTGAAATTCAGACAAAGGATTTTGAAGAGAAGAGTGACATAATCTGATTCATATTTCAAAAGGATATTGCTCTGCAGGAAAAAGACTGCAAAGGAAGAAGGAGAGAATTGTATCTTGCTGAAAGGTTATTTAATGATTGAGGAAGGATGAAGGTTCACTGAGCCAGACGGGGGGCAGCATTAGGTGGTGAAAGGAGGTCAGATTTGGGTATATTTTGAGAATAGTTTCAATGAGATTTGATGGAACATTGTATGCAGCTAAGAAAGAAGATGATTCAAGATGAAGATCACTGTTTCACTGTTTTTGACCTGAGCAAACAGAATGATCGTTCATTCTTCTTTCTTAAAATCTTCCCATGATACTAAGCATATCTAAGATCTCTTGACTATTAAAGTGTTGTTTGATTACCTGCTCAAGCGCCAATAAATTTGGTTGATTCCACACTGCATTTCCTTTTAAAGCATCCAAAACCTTAGTCCCAGTCTATCTAATCTGAGTCATGTAGTTTTCTCTTCCCCATTATACATGCAGACTGTTTGCTTGGCTCCCATTTCCAATCTCATCTCTACTCATTTGTCCAAGAAACATTCAGCACAGCTGGTTGATATAGGGATCTAATTTTTGTTAGGCTTTCCCCTCTGCACCAAATTTTCAAGTTGGCCTTGGGTGAGCAGGTGCCCATTTTTTAGCAGTGAGCATACAATTACGAAGAATAGTGAAAACAAGGAACAAGAATCAGAGGAAATATTTTTTCATGCTCTTGTAAGTCTGACTAGATTCTAACTCAAAAGAGGTAGCTGTCCCAGTGATATACAAATAATACAAAGAGGAGTGGTAGTGTTCTTAACACTTAGACTGTTTTATTTGTGTCCACAAATGCACACAGAAATATGCATGCTCATAATTGTAGTGTTTGGGAGTCTGATGAGACTCCATGGAGGATGAGAGCAGGAGGATGAAAAGTTTGAACTCAGCCTGGGAACTTGGTGACTGAGTGAGACATTGTCTCAAAATAAAAAGATAAGAGCATAAGATGTCTGTGTGAAAGTCAAGGCACTATATGCAACACCCGGTACTGAAAAACATGCATTGGAAATCCTCACCCCAATGCTTCTGCTAACACTCTCTTTTGCCCTTGGGAAAGCACTGGCCACCTTCCAAAGTTCAGCTAAATCAGATACTTTGATAGGGAAGGCTCCTCTAAATTAAGTAGTGATTTTTCTTTTTTGCTAATTTCTACTCAACTCTTCCTCTGAAAAGTGCTTCAGTGCTCTCTTACACTAATTCACGTGTGTGTGTGTGTGTGTGTGTGTGTGTGTGTGTGTGCGCGCGCGCGCGCATGTGTGTTTCTATGTGTGATTCCCTGGCATTTCACTGAATATTCTATGAGGGTATGGACTTTGACTTATCTATAATTTTTTTGCATAACGCCAATGGTCAATAAATATAAATAAAACTGCTATTTCTTTGTCTACCAATTTTCACTAGATGAACTTGCTTTGTTAATTAAGGTTGTGAAAGTAGAAAAGGCAATCACGTGTTTTTTTAAGATTATCAGTGCTCCTATTGGCCTCCTCCCACTAAACAGAATGTTAATCTAAAATAATTAGGTCACCAAATACTGGAATTGATCTAAGAACAATCTGGAGTGATTTCATTCAATTGGAAGTTGATCGAATATGATTTGACCATCAGGTAACAGAATACATATGAAAAAAGGCAGTCACATTAGTGACTCAATCATATACTCCATTTGGGGAACTTCTGACCACATTGTCCAATTCCATAACCAGTGGGCACATACTAAACTGAAGTGTGATTAATCCACATTTCAGGGGTATGTTAACTTTCAATTGCTGTCACAAAATACCTGAGAAATGTGAATTATAAAAATAAACCTTTATTCCGATTCACAGTTTCAGGGGTTCCATCCCATAGTTGGTTGGCTCCATTCTTTAGAGACCTGTGGCAAGGCAGAAGACAATGGCAAGTAAAACATGGAGAAGCAAAACTGATTACTTCTTGACATCCAGGTACAATAAGAATAAAGGGTTTGGGGTCTTCTTCCAAGGAGTGTCTCTAATGACTTACCATTCTTCTACTAGGCATCACATCCTGAAAGCTCCACTGTCTCATGATGGTGTCACAGGCTGGGGACCAAGCATTAGTATATGGACTTTTATGGAACATTAAAAAAGAATCAAACCACAGCAAAGGTTAACTGAAATATACACTGAATTTCCAGTAATTCATACAAAATGTAAATAACATTTTAATATTGATTAGTTAACGATGATAACTTTTACAATTTGGGTTAAATGAAGTATGTAATTTCAATGTTTATTCTTTATTTTATAGAATAAAGAAACTTATTATACTTACAAATAATAGAATTATACATAGGTCTTGAGTTTCTGGTTCATTCGTTTCCTTAGAACAGTGCTGTTCTATTATATTAGTTGGAGACCAAAAAATCCCAGTGACAAAGTGACCAGTGCTTTTGAAGCAAAAGTGTATTCCCTCCTAGTCAAATTATTAACAACTCCAAACCTTCCAGAATTTACATATTTCTGCGTTAGTATGAGACAAATCTGCTTTCTTAAAATTCATTCCACAGATTCTCATAATGTTTTCTCTCTTTACAGGAAGCCAGATAGTTTTCAAACATATAAATATTGTTTCCTCAACATATGTCACTGATTAATTTTACTTGCATCAATGTGATTAACTTATCAGGCATTATATTTTTATTTTACTAGGTTCCTTAATCTAACAATACTTTTGGGATTATTGGGACTGTTTTAGGCTGGTAAGTACATTTCTTAGGAATAAACAGTCTCTAACAAATTTATGACATTATGAGCAAGACACCTCTAATTTTCTGCCCAAAATATTATCATACTTTCTGCAAGCTTCTTTTATTGCTTTTATGCTCTTCTGTTTTCCCTGTTGGAATTCTTGTGATACCTTTTTATGTTAGGCAAAGGCAAAAAAACAGCCCTTGAAAACATTTCTCCCACATGATAAATCCCCTTGATTACTGGGGATGTAACGAAGGTGCTATAGAAGAACAAGGGAAAGATCAATTCAATTAATAAAAAGACCAGCATCTCAGATTCCACAAGAGGGTTTCCAACTCTGTTCCATCACATTAACTCCCTTTAAAGTCACTACTCAACACATCCAGAGTGAGTATCGACTTCATAGTTATTTTCTTTCAATTTTAAAGCACTCTGGTAATAACATAAACTCTATGAATTGTGTGACCTTCATGTGTGCTTTTAAAAGATGTAATTGCTTGCTAAATTCTGACTCTGATGGTCACACTGCATCTTTGTTGTAGACCTGTAATACACAAACTTGACAGTGTTTCAGTGGCCATTATTTGAAGGTAGAACACAATGTCAGAAATAGTTTTTCTCTGTAATTAACAGATATTGTGTGATTTGTCTTGATCCATCCTTTTATGTTCAAAACATTCTAAGTCCTGCTCTATGCTAGGGAGAATTCTGATCTTTCCTAATAATAACCCAACGAAAAGAGCAGTAAGCCTTACACCAACTAGAAAATAAAGTGCATAATATGAGTTGTGATGTTTTTTAATAGAAAAAATGATTAAACTAGTTGATAATCCCAAAAACAGTTTTGAAAGAATACTGTGATTTTAATATGCAATTTTCCTTGTTTGAACAATTATCACAGGCAATTCAAATACTATTAGTATTATCATATTATCACATATCCTATGATTTGTGGTAATTTTAATGATTTGAGGACCCAATAAAAAACATCACAGTAAGAGATAGTATTGCTAATGTGTGGTAAAATGTTGATCACAGACATCCTTTATATGTCCCCGACTAGTCTGCTCCACATATTTTGATTAATTATCCTCCAATGGCATTTACCCAAACTACAAAGACACTGGAAGGATGCAAATGGCACATAGAACTGTCTGAGAAATATAACAACTACGAATATTTTGTCAGGATATCTGCCAAATTAAAAATAAACATGAATTTACATTTCAGAAGATGAGACTAAGCATGGATATATATTGAAGAGAAATTTTAAGTATAATAATGCTGTAAGAATATCATGATGGATTTTATCTTAAAGCTTAGACACACTGAAAATCAGAAAGGTAATTCATCACATCATTGTAGCCTAGGGTTGACACTTGTTAAAAAAATTTTTCAATTTAGATTTCAAGAAAAGTTCCATCAAGCCTATTGTAAATGAAATATTGTTTTCAGACAAAGGATATTTTGAGATCCGTTTCACTTAGCAGCTCAGAGGAAGCTGGGAGAATATCACCTCTTTTTTGGTTTCACAGACATAATATGACAAATATTAATCACGGATGATATAATTAAGGAGCTATAGGAAAGTACTTGAGCAAAATATTTTAATGTAGCTGGTGTCTGTGATAATAGGGGATTTTGGGATCACTTCTATTGGTGTAACACAGTAAAAAGTCTTTTAATCAGTTTGCATTTTGCTCAAGGTATTAAAAAATAATACTGAAAATACGGAAAGTAAAAAAATGAAAAAAGAAAAGAAAACTGAAGCAGAGACACTGGTTTTCAAATTGTAATTTGTTTTTCAAATTGCCCAGTGACTGCATCAAGCTTTGGAAATCTGACAAAGATTACATGTTCTGTAATAAAAAACCTCAGATTGCAAAAGATGGCTAAAGATGTTAAACTGAAATTCTTAATGCAAAGAGGTAGAAGACAATCCAACACATCAAGGGAATACATTAATACAGTTTCCAATAGATTGTAGTTATTATGTAGATATAACCAGAAGTTCTTGACTGAAGAGAATTTGAAAGTAAAGAAATATATACTATTAACTGCATAAAGCTAAACCTATCTGACAGTGCTGTCATGAAAATTAATACTGGAATAAAGCAGATATTGTCATTTCTTCCAGTTGGCAGTATTTCAAGCTAATCAACACAAAAATGCTAATCCGTGGTGCACAGCGTTATTTGGCACTAATCACATGGAACACGGATGAGCACAGGCATTGCAGGAAGAGCAGAACAGGTTCCCCAAAGTCACTGTGTTGGGATGAAATTCAACTATGATCTGAAGGAAACATAGGTCAGGCAGAAATGACTCTCTACACAAGATCTCCTACCCTTCTTTTTTATTATATTTCTAATAAGCCAAACAGGTTTTATGTTGGACATAGTAACTATATGTATTTAAGAGACTATGTCAGTAAATAGTAAAGTCAAACCCTGTCTCTAACTCATGTTCCTCTAAAAAATCATGTATCTCTCGCTGATAAAGCACTTCCTTAAAATCAAAAGGATTCCTGTAATATCCATACTATCTCTCCATGGAAGATAAGCAAAGCAGAAGAAAATCTCAACTTGCCCTAGAGTGGAGGAGGAAATGATTCTAAGATACTGAATTATCTATTAAACATATTTGTGCCACTGACTGTCTTTGTTACATGCTTAAGCAGCTACCTAATTCTACCCATACCAAAAAAGCAATCCAATGTCCTACACAATTACTTGCTGGCATAATGACTGATTTACAATTTTCCTACACTCTTTTGAGATTTCTGTATTTACCACTAAGTAGATTATTAGCTGAGAAAAAGACGTATTGAGGTCATCAGACATTTTCTGATGTCTCACCTCGCACTAAATTTGAGCTTTCAAAGTATATTTTCCTCTATTTTGTATTATTTATTAGTTTTTATGTTTCAATAACAATTCAAAGCATTAAAAATTGAAGTGCAAGCAAGAAATTTCTCTTAACAGCTTTCTGTTCTAGTAGGAGATATGAAAGCACAACACACCCATGCATAATAAGGGTGGCAAGTGCTATAAACGCAAGGAAGCAAGGTGATGCTCACGGCAAAAGTGCTGCAAAGTATTTTCTGTAAGATGGGGTCCACAGAGATGTCTTCTAGTGACAGGACCACATGATCAAAACTGAAAACTTGTGATTAATCCAATGCAGCTAGACCCTTTATGTATTGCATTTCTTGATGATGGGAGCAGAAAACACCTCATTAACATGAATTCTATAGGATCCTCATTATTGCTATTGTCATTAGCTGCTGTTGGAAAGAAAGGGGAGGCAAAGAACTTTAAGCTTTGTTTTGTTTTTAGTTAAATGTGTTTCTTGTATACAGCCTATTGTTGGCTCTTGTTTCTGGCTCCATCGTATCAGTCTGTTTCTTTTCATTGGTGAACTGAGGTTGATGGGTATAACTGATATGTGTGATTTATCTTTATCATGTCATTTTCCTGTTACTGTTTCCCTGTTTTTTCCCTGCCTGATAGTTTCTTTCTGATGTTTTTGGAACTCTGGACATTTTTATATCTGTCCCTGGTACCAATAAAAACGAAAAAGTCAAAAAAAAAAAAAAAATAGAATAACTTTCAATACTCCCAGTAGGTTTTGTGGTTATGAACCTGTGTCATGGAAATATCTTATTTCTCTATTAATTTTTGAAAGGTAGTTCTGCAGCTTATATTGATCTGGGTTTGAAGTTGTTTTCTTTCAGGGTTTGAAAAACTTTAGTTCTAGCTCTTCTTGATTCGACATTTTGTGTTGAGAAGTCAGCCATGATTCTAGTGGGGTTGCCTGACAGGTTATCTGTTACTTTTCTCTAATATCTTTAATACTATGGAGTTTTGTTATTTTTGTTTTTTGTGCCGGGGATTGAACTCACCACTTCATATTTGCCCAGCAGGCACTTAGGCTGCTGACCTAAACCCCAGCCCCTTAATACTCTGTTTTTATGATGAATTTATGGGATCTTGATTATTATATACCTGAATTTAGATTAATTTTGGTTATGGATGTTTGGAGTTCTACATGCCTCACTTGTCTATATACGAGATTCTGTTCCCACGCTTGGGAAATTTTCTGCTATTACTTCTGCAAATGTTTTCTTTTTTTTTTTTTTTTTTTAATGATGTGTGTTGACTCCTATTTTCTATACTATTAGCATTATATTATTTTTCTATTATCATTATATTCTAATTAATTCTGTTAGCATTCTATTACCATTACTATTATAATTATATTAATTTGGAGCTGTTGAATTGTTATTTCGTGACTTTTTATTATTTTTAAGAGATTTTTATTTTCCTAATCACTAGTCATGATCCTGTCTTCAAGGTCTGAGAATCTATCTTCAGGTTCATTTAAGTGGTTTGTCCAGCTTTCAAAGAAATTTTTAATTTCCTTTTTATCGATGTAAATCTGTTTCAGGCATTCTATTTCTTTCCTATATTATTCTTTCAAAGTTTTATCATTTTCGTATGTTCCTCTATTGATTTTATATATGCCTTCTCCAGCTATGCTGAGACATTCCCTCATTATAGATCTCAATTCTTTTTTTTTTTTTTTTTTTTGCCTCAGAAATTATTTGTGATCTGATTTCCTCTCTAGACTGCTGGATTTTTTCTCAACTTTTCTTGTGTCTTTTCAGAAGTTTCAGCTGTGTCTCTTTCAATTTCTTCTTTGTTAGTGTCTCCTGTACTTTTCTAGGTGGACTGAGGGTCTGAATTGAATTTTTGCTTTTTTGTCATGTCATTTCCTGGTTCTACTATGTGACTGCTATTCCTCCAGTCTCTGATTGTTGTGGTGTAGGGCAGGGACCAGCCATCTGAATTCCTCCTGTAATGTTAGTTGGTGAGTCCTGTGTTCTTCCTGGTCTGACTAGCCTCGGGTACAATGTGAACAAAATGTTGGCTCATTCTATTACTGCTGCTTCAAGCTCTTTTTTCAGGCTATGAGACCCACCTGTCTATTGTGTATGCCCTATCCACAGCTCTAATGTGTTATTGGGGATCTCACAGGCCCACCATGCTCCCCTTGATATACAGTACACATGGTCCCATGCCTGGCGTGATCCTCTGAATGGAGAGTGGGCTCACCTGCATAATTGCAGGCTTGTGCTTGTCCCCTGGATATCTGAGGTCTCTTTTATAAAAGCACCAGTCCCAATCATCATAGCTCCATCCTCATGACTTCTGATAGGCCCATGTCCTCATATTATGCTGTGGAGTAGGATTTCAATATATAGACAAAGTATGGGGGACACAAACACTCAAACAACACTGTTTTAAATAAATCTTTGCTCCAGTCAAGATTACTTTAACAAGGAAAATTTTCTTGTGTTCTTGATTTCTCTAACTTGCTGTTCTTTGTCCTAGGTCATAGTTGTAAGCTTGAGGAACTGCAGAAAGCTGCAGGTTCATATAATATTGAAATTGGTATTTACTGTCTTTTATCAACATAAGAAAACATTCTCAACTGAAAAGAAGGCAAACACAATTGATTGTGTCCATTATCTTTGAAGACATTTTTGTCACCATAGCTCAAGGCATCTGATCAGTGTCACTGGTTGTCCCTTTTAATATGTGGTGCTCAGAAAACATACAAACAAAGTGAGTGAGGAATTTCCATTAGGACCTGGGATTTATTTTCTATCAAAATATTTGGAGTTTAAAAATTCATTTTTCCAAAAATGGTTAAATTTATTTCAAATTATATCATTCAATCTATTGAGAGTTTCATATTTTAGGAGACATTATTATAACTTTACATCTTGTGAACTACAAAGTTATCTGTCTTTAGATTTAGAAAGAAATGAGTCACCCTTTCGGCTCCCAAGTTTTGATTTACCACAAAGCATTCTTTCATGAAGAGATAATAGACACTTTCAGTCTAAAATAAGGAAATTCTTCGTCTTTGGACATTAACATAAATAAACTTTAATCTCAGGTCTCTACCTCAATGACGACATTGCTATCTTGACCTAAACAATCCTTAATATCTACTTGGGGCATCTGACAGAAATATTTAGAGGAATTTACTTCAAATCAGAAACTGACTGAGAAATTCAAGCCTCTAAATATGAATCTAGGCTATCTTTTCTATTTTGTACCTTTTTACCTTGTCCTCTCTGCAGGGCTCAATTGTAATGTCTTTCCTTTTTTAGAAAGATGAATTATAGGCTGAATTTTAATCCCGCAACAGAGGTCAGATTATAGTTAGTACACAAATAAAAGGCTTTCTCCTGGTAGGTGCTGATGCTGTCAGTCTCTTTACCTGCCTCTCTGTGTCTGTCTTTCTCCTCTTCCCTCCCCCTCTCTCCTCTTTCCTCCCTTTCCCTTCCTTTCACTTCCTTTCTCTAGCATCCCTGTTCCTTTCCCTTCTACATCTTCCCCTACCAATAACTTTGGTCACTATTCAGCTCAACCAGAGCAATGCACAGATCTTTTAGAGATCTTGTAGATCTCATAAAATTTGTAAAATCAGAAATGCAGGGTTGTTTTTAAATGGCTGGGATTATGAAAAGGGATAGTAGGAAATTAAATCAAGGAGGGACCCTTCTAAGAGTGGGGACCTTATGCCATCTTCACAACTCACCAAGCCCTGAAGCTCCTATGGATTCTGACACATTTCGTTTGCAATTTTTCTCTTTCCATTTCTACCCCTTCTCAGATTTCTCTTCCTCACTCTTCTCTCAACTCTTGCTGCTTTTTTCCTCGGTAATCTGTTGCTGTCTCCCTTTGTTATTCTACTTCAGAGTAATTAAAAAGATTTATGCTTGTATCAAATTAATGTAATCTAAAAGATCAACAAAAAGAATGGTTAATATCACTGTGTTCTTTATATTTTTTTTCCTTTAGATTTCTTCATTGATTTTCTTTTCTTTTCTTTTCTTGTTTTTTTTTCCTCATCCATTTACTATTTCCTTAGAGATTCTGAATTTTACTATTTGCCTTCTTCTTTATTTTCTCCCTTTAACTTACTTTTCCAAAGATTTCTTGTCTCTGAGGAAATATGGTATGTAAATAAGAATGTAAACGGCATGAAGTCTGAATGACTGAATTGGCAATGAGGTCTTTTTTCCTTTGCTTGAAAGCTTATATATCTAGCAATGCCTGGGTGTAAATAGTCTATACACATGATAAAAAAGAAATATTTCAAATGTCAACAAAATTGATATACGTACAAAGTAGGCTGTCCTCTGAAAAATAAGTGAAATCCTGATGAAATTGATCCTGATTATTCTCCTTTTAGATACCTTAAAATACAGTATCATTTCTTTTCTGATAAATACCTGCTTGCACATAAAATGCAACTATTCTCTAAATAAACTTAGATTTTGTTTTATTAAAATATATTTTTCTGACTAAGCTTCAAGATAAACTTTTCCATGAATATATGAAGTCCTTGGGAGCAAAGAAAAGAATATGTACGCTTAATGCTCATGTATGTTTGTGTTCATATGAAATTTAAGAAAAGAATCTTCAGAAATCAGCCCATATAAAATCAAATTTTTTAAAAAAAATGCAAAAATGATATTTTTGCATGCACAATTTTCTACTATATAAGTGGTAAGTAATATGTCTTGCAGTCTTTATTTTATTGACATTTGTATGGGTATTCAACTTTTTGGCTTGTATAAACCTTATTGAATGAAGAGAAATTGTATTGAGACATGTAAAATATATACTATCATTAATGTATCTAACTAGAAAAACCTTCCGTTAAATATATTGTTACTATAACACTGATAAAAAGAGGTCCACCAGCCTGTCAGCCATGGGTTGGCCTCACCTGTCAGTCAGCAAACTGGCCCAAAGTGAATAGACCTCTTTATCCACTGGCCACTCAAAGAATCCAGATGAATCTAAAAATCAAATGTACAATTTCAAATCCCAACATTTAGTCCTTTAAAGAGTTAGGAACTGAACAGATTTATGGTCAGAGCAAAGGAAGTTACTGCCAGAGAGAAATATTGCACTTGGGCTTCAAAAAGACACTCACATTACTCCTAGCAGAGGTGGGATCTACCCAGGCAGCAGGCAAGAAATGTGACATGGCTTCCTGTCCAAGCAAATACATGTGATATCTATACCATCCTTAATTTTGAATCTTTTTAAATAGTAGAAAATATATATACACTAAAATGTGAACATTGAGTTTGAACAGTCATGTGCATATTCCATTCAATTTTGGTTATGCAATAAAATCCCTGTGCTTTCTGTGCTCCTCCAGGTAAGAGCCTTCATTGAGTGTTAACCAGTTTTCTCAGTACTATGATCATAGGTTGCTTGTTTTACATTTTACTACAAATAGCATAATATAGAATGTACATGTCTGGCTTCTGTTGCCACCACTTGATTATGCACTTAAATATATTATGATATTATACACAGTAGTAGTTTGAATTTTTTAAGCTTTCATATTTTAATTTTGAAATTTTCAGGCTTTTAATGCTACCTCTAACATGGTAGCAAATTGCACATAAAGCTATTACAGAAAAGATTGTTTATAAACAAATTGGAAGGTGATAGTTGTACACTTAGTGTATCTTTAGTTTAGGAAGAAAAGGCTTTGTTGATCTTCGCTAGGCATAGTCTGTGGGTCTAGGCAAGTTGCATTCACAGAATGCAAATTGCCATTTGAATTCTGTGTGATGTCTTTGTCATGCTGGTGTTCTTATTCTTAGAATGCTTATCTTGACCTAAAATTTTGAAATTGTAGTCTAAGTTTGGAGTTGCTTTTTTGTTTGTTTGTTTGAAAGAGGAAGAAGGGATTCAGATTTAGGTACATTCAATTTCAGACTTGTTAGACTTGCTTGACCAGATGTTGGTTAAAGTTTTGCTGAATTACATAATGTGATTATTGGTGACTTCTTACAAATGAGAATCCTACTTGGATTTCAATTTTGCCATTGCTACCAAGGAACTCATGACTGATGGCTTAAAAGCTGAAAGAAAATGGGCTGAGATAGATAACCCACCAGCAAAGACTGATCTCTTGTAATTTTCTTAGGTTGGTCCTTTATAATTGGCTGAGTAGGTGTTTAAAGACAAGAAAGTTAAAGCTGCATGTCACTAATTTTATTCTTTTCCAGATGGTAAGGCTCGGGTCTGGGGATTTAGCTCAGCGGCATAAGCACCTGCCTTGCAAGCAGGCAGTCCTGAGTTTCAATCCCCGGTACTGATAAAAATGAAAAAGACAAAAAAAAAAAAAAAATGGTAAGGCTCTTGATCATTCACAGCCATTTTGAAGTTCATTCAGAAGATATACTTGAAGCCACATTTTTTGTGAAATGTGAAGTTGAGGAAAAAGTATGGTCTTCCAAACTATTGCTGGTTGTTGTTGTAAGTCGTGTGTAAGATTGCCTTGAGATGTGCACTGTCCTAACACATGCCCTGAATTGCTCATTCACTGCAGGTATCCACGTATTTTGGCTTAATTAATCTTCCCTGGGCATGGTCTGTGGGTCTAGGAAGGATGCTGGAAGGCTATAATGCTCCAGAAAGAATTTTTCTCCAGGGTGATTGGGAATTTCATTAACATATCATTAGCATATGCACACTTTTCTTTTTTTTTTTCTTCTTTCTTTCTCTTTCTTTCTTTCTTTCTTTCTTTCTTTCTTTCTTTCTTTCTTTCTTCTTGGTGCCAGGAATTTAATTTAGGATCTTGTGCTTGCCCAGGCAGGTGCTGTGCTATGTCCCCAGTGCACCTCTTTTGATTTTTGATGGCAGTTATACTGAGTTTTAAGTTGAAAAGCTAATAGTTGATTTTTTACATCTTTTTTCTTTATTTTCTTTTTAAACTCTTTTATTTCACTTAATAAATCTTCATTCTTACATGTTGCATCACCATCCTTAGTTCTTGACTGCAGGATATCAATAGTTGAGTATCATACTGTTACAGGCAGCCGAGCTAGTTAGAAATATCATAGGCAGTCAGACAGGGCCAGGCCTTCTCCTAGAGGAAGCTGGCATGGAGGCCCAGGTATCTGGTGACCTTGGCGGAGACACACCTCTTGCTCTTGGCCAGATCTCAAAATAGAAGGCAAAACAAATGAAACCACACCCTTTAGTATAATCTTGAGGGATTAAATCTGGATCACTTTGAGAAGCCAGGAGTCACGATCCCAACCCACTGTGGGAAGTCACTGATCTGTGACAATGCTTGCTTGGTATGACTTATTCTTCCATTTGTCCCTGATTTGGTCAATTTTACCTGAAAATTAAAAGTATTGGTTGACCCTGGCTCTATTCCACCTCATGCCCATCTGCCTCATGAGTTCGCGGTTTGGCCCTCTTTTAGACCTTCCTCACTTCATAGTTTTACTCTATAAAAATCCCTAGAAAATACACAGTCTTTGGCAACCTGTTTGGGACCTCTTTTGTCTGTCTCTCTCAGACAGAAGCTTTCTTTCTCTAAATAAAGATTTCTGTTGGTAACCTCTGTTGTTCCTAAAATTCATTTTTGATTTTAAAGAACACTAACTCATACCTGACATAGTAGGTCAGGAATTTCATGCCCCTATATCAGTACAATGTACTATATCCATCACTGTGGCACAGCACAGTGCAGTCTTGGGCCATATGTTAAAGTGTCATCATATCCTCCATCACCATCTTTTCTGGTACATATACAAGCATTTTATGAGCCTGGAAAGAGGAGATTCCTCCATACCTTTCAAAATAACCTAATTAAGCTTCTCTGTGAGGAGAGCTTCTGCTGTGATCAGTGATAGAGTTATTTCCAAAAGATGAAAAATATTAACAAAAGATGAGAAATATAAAATAAAAAGCGGCCTTTATTCTGAGAACACGGAGAGAGATGACCGGCACCTCCACCGCTGGCGTCCGGCAATCTCTCCGTCGGACACGTGGCGTGGGGACCTGTAAATAGCCTCGGTTTGGGGTGGAACCTAAGGCGGGCATTAGGGATACACAGGTAGCCCATTGGTCCTAGGTTTGGCGCCATATGTAAATTCCCAGGGGCGGGAAGATGGCGTCACAGGTAACTTCCTAGGGGCAGGGCAAGATGGGGCTTCCTGCTTCTGGTTGTGGCTTTCCTGGCTACAGTGTCCTGTCTGGGCCAAAACCTTTTATATCCCGTCTTATGATTATTATTATGAAAAGGGGAGAAGATTTCTCTCTTTAACTACTTCCTGCTGGCAAAGGGCGCTGTACTGGAGCCTAGGGGAGTCGACGGGATGAAGGTTGATGTCCAGGTAGGCGCTGCTGCCAGGTGTTTTAGCCAGGACAACTTCACTGGTGAATGCACGTATGTCAGACTGGAAAAACAAAGAGACAAGATGTCATGAGGAGACATGGCACTGTCATATTTAAGGACCCAGGTGAGGTAGAAGGAAAGGTGCCTTTGATTTAGACATGTCATTCTATCAGGACCATGTTGGGGTAGAAACATTTCCACAGTGAGGCAGAATTCTGAAAATTAAACGTGGGGTTAGGAGGAGTGGAGTTATGAGAGGTGATTACTCCCCCATCTGAAAGCATAAAAGTTAAGACGGTAGGTTGGTGAGGCTTGTCTCTGGTATGCATGATGTTGGAGTCTGTAGGCAATACTGTTAAAGAGTCCTGCTGTAAAAATGATCATTAATAGAATGTAAGAAATTGGGAACCAAAATGGATAACAAAACATGACTAAGCCTGTTAACTGTGGCTGTGAGGCCTTTGTGAGACGGAGACGGGTAGGCGACAGAAGATGAGGTGACCACTCAGAATGATCAGATTTAGGGCTGGAAGGGCACCTCTTAGCCTGAGTGATGTGAAACCAGAATGGCAATCTAGCAACTTTGATTTAGGCATGGGTCGCTGTAACCTGGTTGTAGTCCTTGGAATGATTTGCTGTAACAGAACTTTAGCAAGTATGAGAAAGGCTTTTATGTATCCTGAAAAAGTATTAACCAAGTGAGAAGACTGGGACCTGCACAAAATAGGCCCTGTTTATAAATGGCATAGGTTGATCATCAATACCCCATCATAGAGACTGAGGACTTAATATAGCAGCCTGAAAACTCAGGAAGAATTCTGTATATATGGCCTCTATGTCCACAAATATAGAGAATGTCTTACCTGAGACTGTAGTGCAACTTGGAATCTGAGACGGACACCTTAAAGGGGGCTGTTGTTGCCCTGAACCCCCTCAGCCTCCAGCAGCGATTTTCTGTAGGTGACGAATCTGGCAGTGTCGACATTTCCTGTGAGGGCTATTACTTAGGATGACTTACCCACTCTCTGGTGGCTAGGACAGTCCGGTAGCCCTGGAGTAAGGTCTCAAAGAATGCCAGGATGGGGCATTTTCTTGCCCAATGTCTTCTGCTGCATTTGAGCGTGGTCCATGGAGGGGGCAGGCAGCTGCACCTTGTGTAGGTTTACCTGTCTCAGAACTCCAAGTGTCACAAGTGTTAAAATTATGAAAAACCATATTAAGATCTCCATAAGGTTTGAAGGTCAAGTTTTGCCTTTTTGTTTGGGATTTGGACTACAGTAGAATTAAGTAAGTATGTAGGAATTTAATATTGGCATTTTACATTAGACAGCAGGCTTTATCTGGATGGCATATCGCTTTTTTTATAGGGTGACATGTAGAATTAACAAAGCTTTAGTCTGCCAAACAAAGCTTTAATGGAAACGTTTTGCAGTAAAGATTTAGCAATCTTATGAATAAATCTATCAAAACTGATATAATACTGTCAAATTCTGAACACATTTACTTTTAAAGTTATTATTTGCAGTAGTATGAACCAAGACAAATAAAATAAAACTTTGAAGAAAACCCTTGTCTTGAAATAGAGCTAGTGGTTCCCAGCAAAAGGAATTTATAACCTTAGTTGTTAAACAGGAGATTGGTGAAGGCTTTGATTGATAAACAAGGCTGGTAAAATTATCAGGTGGCCAATAACCTTGATTAAATGGTTTGAGAATTGTAATAAAAAAGCATCTTTTGAGCGGAGCCAAATTGTAAAAAAAGGCATGCCTGAGCAGAGCCGCTGAGCTGCTGTTTCGCGGCGCTCCGGCAGAGCACGCCCAGTGGGTGGGGCAAGTGCTGGGATGTAGCGCACAGGGGCGGGCTCGGACTGCCCCCGGAAACGTGTAAGATGGCAGCGGCGACGAGGACGGTGCACAGGGGAAGGAGGGGCTGGGACGGCGCATGGGGGAGGGCCTGGGAGGCGGCCCAACACAGTGCGCAAAGCTGGAACTGCTTGCAGGGCACAAGGATCAGAAAGCCAATTTAGGAACACAGCTGGGTTTTGATTAGCTTCCTGGACCTGTTTTAAAAGTTTGTTATAGTTAGTATGCTTGACCTGCTCTGGCACA
The DNA here is from genome assembly GCF_034190915.1 of Cavia porcellus. Lineage (NCBI taxonomy): Eukaryota > Metazoa > Chordata > Mammalia > Rodentia > Caviidae > Cavia > Cavia porcellus. The sequence goes on from NW_026947501.1 coordinate 35,911,292, forward strand.
GCTATAGGCCTAGAGTCATTATCAGCGGTGTTTACCTGTCTGTGATCAGCTTCTTTTTGAGCTGCTTGCCACAGCTGATTCCATTCTTGTGAGCTGAGAGTGGTATTTAGAATCCCATAAACATCCTTAAAATGTAAATCATAACAATTAGTAATGAATTTAAATTGCCTGATACAATTCTGTGGGTCAACAGAAAAGCTACCTAATTTATGGGCAATCTGGGATAGATCAGAAAGGGAAAAAGGCACATGGATGCTAACAAGTCCCTCAGGGCCAGCTTGCTCCCGAAGTGGTAGCAGAGCCTGAGGAGAAGATTCCAGAGCACAGGGCCATTGGGCAGCCATCCTTCCGGTAGGCACATGTGAGCAATCATCTGTAGAGTGGCTATAGAGCTGCTGCTGGTCACCCTGGGAAACAGGAGCAGATGGTGTCTCACTGTGTGCCTTGCAGTGAGAGGACTGCTGTCGGCAGCACAATGAAGCATCATGTGCACTGCAACAGGGCGGCTGTTGTAGTTCACAAGAGGAGCCACAAGGAGACGCCTGTTGACAGTGAGGGTCCTGGAAACATGGCGGCGCCCTGTCACGTGACCCATAACATGGCGGCACCTGGGAACATGGCGGCGCCCTGTCGCCATGTGGCCCTCCTGAACATGGCGGCGCCATGCCACGTGGCAGAGGGTTGCAACATGGCGACTGTTCCCAGCGCAAGCTGGAACAATCACGCGACCTGCTGGAAGGACATAGCGACGGAGACCTAGTATGGTGGGCGGGCGGTGAGAATGCTGTAGGGGATACAGAATTCTCAGGAGAGAAAGTCGGAGACTTCGAGGAAGTGCTAACAGAGGGATTAAAGCTGCTGGGAGAGTTATGGGTCCCGGAAGGCAGAGAGGGAGACGATCGCACAGCAGGAGGTATCTGCGGCGGAGAGGGATTAGAGCTGCTGGGAGAATCAGGCATAGGGGAAGGAGAGAGTGGTCTGGCGGGAGGTAACGGCAGGGAACGAGTTTGGTGGTAGGCAGGCGGCGGCCAGGAAAACACCGGAGGAACGTCCTCAAGCGAATCCTGAGGGCAGGGCGGAAAAGTTTGCGGCGCAGTAGGAAAAGTTTGCAGCGCGGTAGAGTTAGCTAAAAGTATCTCAGCGGGAGCACAAGACTTAATGAGAGATGGGCGTGTTCTCAGAATAAGAAAGGCTTGGACATAAGGGAGTTCTAATAACTTGTTGCCAGCTTGACAAAAATCATACAAGTTCCTGAGAATGCAGGGGTCAAATGTTCCTTGCTGAGGCCAAGGCTTGCCGATAAGCGGGTAGGTTGGCCAGACCTCCTGGCAGTAAAAAGTTAGTTGTTTAGTTTTTATGGTACCTTTAATTTTTAGAGTACGTAAATTGGAAATTAGGCATTGTAAAGGCGTCTTTTGGGAGTTAGAAAATACGTTCCCCATGACTGATTCAGGCAAGAAAAAAACCAGAGGTCCAGAACAAGTCGTCACTTATTTGTGGTACCACGCGGTGGCTACGGTTCCAAAAACTCGTAAACTCCAGTCGTCACTGAGAGATTTACGAATGGAGTCTACGTGGGGTCAGTAACAGTTTTGCCCCTGAAAGCGCAAGGCTTTAAGGGAAGTGAGGCATTCTTTCAGTGTGGGCGGTCCCAAAGATCCCTGCTTTGGGCTATCCGAACCCAAAGAACGTGAGAGATTTTGTGGATGCAGGTTTGCCCAGAAAAGAACCCCGCCCTGGGCGGTCCTAAGGACGTGAAAATGCACAGACCTACGCAGACGGGGAGAACATTCCACTGGGGCTGCCCAGTGCGAAAAGTTCCCCGGGGAGTGCTCACCTGAAATCAGTCTGGCCGATGCGGAGTGCAGGCGGCTGGCGACAGGAACGTCTCGGGAGAAGAAAAAGCTCGGGATTAATCCAGGATGTTATCTGGTTATCGGCTAGGAGACTCTGGGTATGTGGCCCAAGAGTCAGTTGCCTGCCGATCGAGTCACGGCACCAAATGATAGAGTTATTTCCAAAAGATGAAAAATATTAACAAAAGATGAGAAAATAAAAAGCGGCCTTTATTCTGAGAACACGGAGAGAGATGACTGGCACCCCACCGTTGGCGTCCGGCGATCTCTCCGTCGGACACGTGGCGTGGGGGCCTGTAAATAGCCTCGGTTTGGGGTGGAACCTAAGGCGGGCATTAGGGATACACAGGTAGCCCATTGGTCCTAGGTTTGGCGCCATATGTAAATTCCCAGGGGCGGGAAGATGGCATCACAGGTAACTTCCTAGGGGCAGGGCAAGATGGGGCTTCCTGCTTCCGGTTGTGGCTTTCCTAGCTACAGTGTCCTGTCTGGGCCAAAACCTTTCAATCAGGATGTCTGAAGTGTAATGTTCTTGTCCACATAACCTGTGGAGTGACCTTTTCCAAAATCCTTCCTGAGACTGTGAAACATTTTTCTTTGATTACTCTAAGCAGTTCATATTGTCAGACCCTATGTTGTCAAGAGGAACATCCTCAGGCAGATCCAAATCAAAAACAGAATCATCATCCTCAAGATCACATGATTCAAGTTTATGCAGAATATCAATGCTGTTAATTTTGAAGCACTCATATCTGCCAAAAGAGTGGACATTTCCAATGAGTTTGTCTCCATGCCACATGTATGTTCCATCAGAACTATCAGATGGAGAGAGTTCAAATGAAAAGCTATCTGCATCTGGTGAAGTTAAGCTACAAATTCCAGACAAGTATGTTTTGCACAGTCACTCCTGTCAGATACACTGCTATTGATGCATTCATTCATTTTTTTTTATTGAAGTCCTTTTCATTTTCCTTGGAGAATCAAATATATTCTTTGATGGCAAATTTTCATGCTTTTATTTCTTGAGGGAAATTTCTTCAGGAGTTATTCTAGTTTTGAAACTATCACTATTGTCTTCATTTAAATCATTCTTATTGAAAGATGATCACCTGTACCTGTTATCTCATTTTAGCATTATGTTTCATGGTCTAGTCATTTTTTGCTCTATATCTTTCACTTTCAATTACTTCTTGGTCCTTATTTGTGGTTCTGTCCTTAGTCAAATCTTCAGTCTCTTCTATGCACACCATCAACTATAATAGTCCAGAAAATGGATATCAGCTCATTTTCATTAAAGAGATGGATGAATCATCCTATAACCTAAAGAAGAAGTCACACCCAGTCCATTTGGTAAAGCCAAGTTCTTTCCCCTAGCATCATAAGCTAATAAATCCCTATCCCAAATTTTCATTCCCTCTGAGTACTTCTGATTGTCAGAAATTTCTTCTCAGTATACTTGACTGAAGAGGCATATGAAAAGGTAACTGTTGGTTCTGTTTGTTAGATCTATAGTACTATTGAAGGAGTACAACCTGATTATAGCTCAAGGAGGAAGGAATGAATTCACAATGGAATGCAAAAAACAGTGGGCATCACTTTCTCACAAGTAATAGATTTAATATTGTCTGAGAATTGTACTGGGCTTACTCCAGAATGGCTTCTGGTAACCAGGAGTTTCCATGCTGCTCTTTGAGTGGTTGCCATGCAATCCTGTCAACTGTGATTTTGGAGCACTGATCGAATAAAAGAAAATTCTTCCCAATAATATTCCTTTGGTAGTTTACCCAGTTTAGATGGTTCAGAGAAAGATGTTTGGTTACCTCTTCTGTAGATGACACAATCATAATGGATGGCTTTGATAACTTTAATGCAAATAAACACTTTTCAAACCTCCCTTTGTCTCATTTTTATGAAACTTCTTTTAATAGGACCAAGCTTTTTATGATTGATCAATTCATTACATGGATTTTGAGTATTATTAGACTTTTCAGTGCTTTGTGCTGAATTTTTCTATTTCTTTTCTTTTCTCCAAATAAATAAATGGGATAAGGAATGATCAGAACCATTGTTTTAGAAGTAACTGTTCACAGTTATTACTCTTGACCATTCCTAGTAAGTTCAGCATTGCCTACAGTGTCCTTCTTATAAATATTGCTCCATACTTTGGTAACTTGGGAGCCAAAAGTGTCTTGATGTGTTTTTTCTTCCATGAACTATTAAATGTATTTGTTCTTAACGTTTATCAGAATCTTGTGTGTGCAGGTCATGTCGCCTCTTTAGCAGCATCCTGTGGCAGAAAGTTCAGTGACGGGGGCCTAAGACTGAAGGAGAGGTAGAAGCTGTGGATCCAGGATCAGCAGCAGTCAGCATTGCAGCGACAGCATAAGGAATGCCACAGTGGCTGAGTTCTCCCATCTTAATATGATTATGTATCCCTTGACCCGTTTCCAGTCTGAGGTTGCAAATTAAATCAAAAGAGGCATTATTATACCCATCTTTTACTATACCAATCTTTTGACTGTTTTTTAAATCATTTATTTCTTCTTATTTATTTTCATTGTATATTTTATAAAGTAAGTGAGATAGCTTATTCTTATATTTTTTAACATGGATAGATATTCACTAATGTTTCAAAATGATAATATATTGTGGGTGGGAGTGTTTTAGCTAGTATTAACCCTAGCTTATATCTGATGTCATAAATCTTTCAGCCATTCTAAATGACATCTGACTACAGGTTTAATTTGCATTAATTTTTAATAATAACACTGAGTTCCTTTCATATTGTGATTTGTATTTCCATTTTCCATTTTGTAAAGTCTAGGCATTTTACAAATTTTTTGAAAATTTTTTGTGTTATATTATTCTTATTATATTTTATTACTCTTTAAGAGTTCTTTGTGTATTTTAAATGAAATTTTGATACATTATTGCCTTATCAATTTTGCCTCTTAGTTTTTTTTTTACACCATTAAACAAATTAAAGGCAAAACAAAAGGTTTTATTAGTTTACCTCTGACATTTAAGCCAGTGCTTAAACTCCAGCTAAGTTTTGTTTTTAAGGTATGAGGAGTGGTCATATTTGTTGTTTGGTCTTTTTTCAGACACTGATACTCCATAGTTCCAACACTATTTATTGAAAAATGGATCTCACTCTTACTGCTATCTGAAATAAGTCGGGACTGCATTTTCTGTGTTTAACTCCACAGAGACATAACAGCTTTCTCCAGCTAAAAAGTGAAAATTCATTGAGGCTTAGTATATAGTGTGTGTGTGTGTGTGTGTGTGTGTGTGTGTGTGTGTGTGTGTGTTTAAGGCTCACTTGTTTTGCTCAGTGGAAATATTTTTCTATTTTTCATTATCGTTCCAATGGAAAAAAAGGATGTCTTAAAGAAAAAAATGTAATCAACTAAAATGAGTAAGTAGAGATGTCAGGAAGACTTATTTTCTTTAATCTCCTATGTAAAATGTTTTCATTCACATAAGAAAAATTCATTCCTGGAATAAAAGTACTGCACAACTACTTAAACAAAGAACCTCTCTATTCTTTTTCTCTTTAAATATTGCAATGTAACTATAAAATACAGTCCATTTATGTGCACATATTTTATATATACATAAATACAATGGAATATTATTCAGTACTAAAAAGGGAATCCTACCATCTTTGATAACATAGATGATTGTATTAGCAAGCTTTTATCTTGCTGGGACAAAATACCTAATACCCACAACTTAAATGATGAATTATTTATTTGGATCATAGTTTCAGGAGATTCAGTGCATAGTTCTCTGGGATGCAAGGCAGAAAAATCATGGCATAAACAATTTTCAAAGCTTCCTACTTCATAGTGCCTGAGAAACAGATTAGAGAAGCAATGCCAGGGAGGAAAAGGACAGTGACCATGAATGGGCCCCAAAGTCAGGGTTCAGTACACTTACCAGACACCTCCAGATGTGTGTTTGACTGATCTCTTAGGCAGCTCCCAAACCAAACAAGATCACAATGATGCTTAACCATCACTTCCCACTCCTGGTCAACTTGACACTCAAATGCCTCTCCATAAATCATACTTAATCTCCAAATGAATAATGGCACAGAGTTCATTATTCTTCCTAAGATGAATCAGACTACCTTGCATACAGCAAAATACAATTATACCTTTCCTGAAGTCTGAACAGTCTGCATATTACTAAAATGTCCAAATAAAGAAGTTTTTTGGGACTAGAGACCAACTTTTACATGTGAATTCTTATATAAATACCAATAAGAATGCAAAAAAGTTAAATGATCCCATGATACAATGTCATAGGCTAAACGTTTCTATTCTATAAGACAGTAGTAGGGTAATAAAAAAAAAAGAGGTCCAGAGGTGACCAAAATAAACTAGATCAAATGTTAAGTTCTGTAGCTTCATGTCTAGCATAGAGGAAACAATAATTGTAGCTGGAAATTCAACAAAGCTTGGCAAGCTGTATCCTTATGTCCTTGCCAGTTGCAGCCTTTGTAGTTTTTCTTGAGCTGCTTGTCTTATGCCCTTGAGTTTCCTCACTTCACACTTCCAGCTTGTTATATCTCAGGTTTCTTTTGTTCTCCACTGCACCATTGTCTTCATACCACAATTTCAAGCTCCCACTTTTTGGAGGAATAGTGTCCATGATCCTTGGACCTCCTTTAAAATCTGGTGGAAGATTCTCTCACCCCAAATCATTTACATGCTACATGCTACATTCTTAAATAACTAGCATCACAGAAACAATGTCAGTGTGTGCCATTAAGCCTAACATTATCCATGGTCCTCTGAATCATGACCTCTGCATGCCTGGATGGTGAAATACAGTGAAATAAACCCGATGTAATCAATTTTCTAGATGACATTTCATAAGCATGGGACCCGGGGTTCTCCTATCAAATGAAATGTTTACACTTGTGTACTACTATGCCTGCATGGGTAGGGTATTGCTGGTTCCTGAGATGCCCCAAGACATGTTTTTCTTGTCTCTATACAATGTACTTGATTTCTTTTTAACAGTACTCTTCCTCTCAGCAGCCATAGCTCCCTGCCAGAACATTTCACATGGTTCCTTGGGTCTTAAATTTAAATTTCTCAAATGTTGTTATCCTATTAACTATATATACATGACAAAGCTTCAATATTTGGCTTCCAAGGTACTTCCTCCATTAGATTACTGTCTTTAAGTTAAATCTAAGTCTCAGGTTATAAGTTAAATTTAGGCTTTTGTTTTAAACCAAACAATACTGTATTGTCAACTTGAAATTTGGTAATATCTAGATATTATAATTCTCTCTCTCTCTCTCTCTCTCTCTCTCTCTCTCTGTCTCTTATTCTCTCTATCTCACACACACACATATACACACATACTAGCTACTACTATATGATGTGACTTTGAAGTAATTTGATTGTGGTAATAACTTCAAAATATATACTTACATCAAAACATCAAGTTGTGCATTATATACACATACAGAGAATGGATAGATAAGATTTTTATATGCCAGTGATATATCATGATACAGAGGTATCATTTTACAAAGCATAAATTTTATTTCAGAGAACAGAAATAAACTTTCCAACTGTTTCATGTCAAATAGTCATACCTATGTTTGTTTACTGGAAATAGATATCTAGTCTATATTTGGTCACATGTTCACAGTGACCTCTAGGAACATTGTTTAAGGACTTAGGGGCAGTGTTGTAGGCAAAAGGAAACAAATGGCTCATTATAATAGAGATTTGATCTTGCATTCTCATGATACAAAGATAAATACACCCACCAAAAAGATATTTACATTTAACTAGCCAGATATGTCTTCATCTTGTCTTTTTTCCCATAAGATAATTATGGCACATCACTTATAATGATACAAGAACCAGACCTCCACTGTCACTGTAACTTACTTAAGGTCAGTGTGTGTTAACATGCGGATGAAAGCCCTGCAGTTTCAGCCACCTTTGTGTCAGGTGCTACACATTCAACATCAGCTGTGCCTTCTGCTCATCCTTTTGTGATTGTTCTCCAGAACTGGAAGGAGATAATCAGTAGAAGACTTCTGAGGAAGTGAAAATATGCTTTGGCTTGTTTCATTTGTACAGACTTTCTGAATAATATGATACTGCCACTGATGAGTCTCTTTTAAATGTTTTCTCCAGCAGTATTTTATTAATGGTTGTTGCATTAAAGAGTAAGTGAAAGTCCCTTGAAGAACACACTCTACCATGCCTTTAGTGTCTTTCCTGACACATCTGTGAAGACAGATAGATCCTAAAGACCTCACTGCAAACTAAGCGAGTCACATTTTTCTCCCAGGAATGTTTTATACTCTGCAAAATGTGGCAAGGGCTATTATAGAGATTATATTTCCAGCAATGAATCTGTTGTCCATCTTCCGTGGTTCCAAACATTCAGAAAATTGCTGCAGAATTACTTATGGCCCAGAAAGCAAAAAGTCATTGACTATTCCCCAAGGCTATATCAACCACAGTATGTTTCTTGAAATGATAATATGTGTTGAAAAATAAATGAAAATAAATTGTTAAAACACTAGTCAAAGTTTTCCAGTGCTTATATTGATAATCAGCTACGAGTTACTGACTGTAATTTAAATTATTTAAAATTCTGTAAATTATAGATTTTTTCATTTTCCTCTAAAATAAGGTTCTCTTTATAATGTATCTGTTTACATATGTTACAATGTTCATGGTAAATCAATTAAAATCCTTCTATTTGTTATAAATTTCTAAATTGGAAAGATGGTCTCTGACACTGAGAGGATTATGATAATAAACTGGGATGGTACAAATCTATTGAAAATATAGGTAGATTATTTGGTGCCTGTTTGTGCACCTTAGTGGTAGATACACTAATAAAATGAAATAATTATTGTTCCTAGGAATGCAGCCTTTTCATGGTGGTCTCTAAAGAATGAATTGGTCATTTAGCCAGAGACGGGATGTATTTCTAAAACTTTTATTGATGCAATAAAAATTCATGCACTATTAATTAAAGTCACATCACACAAAGGCATGAAATATGTTGTTTGACTCAGTGTCTTCATCAACTCAGATTTTATAGTTTTCTTACTGATTTACATGCTGTGTTTGTGTTCCCAAACTCTTCTGTTGCAAGACAATATCGGGGCATGGCTTTTAGACATTGTTTAATCATTTCCATGGTTTTATCTTTTGTGTCTTCCAGTAACAACACAGTGTGGAATGTCATTTTATACACAAATCTCTTCTTCTGGAATCACTTTTTACTTGCAAGTTAGTTTGGTCCTAAATTTCTGTGTTGCTGGAATATAGCCCTGTGCTACTTGGTGGTGACAAATCCTAGTGATAGCCAAATGCACCCAAAGTAACAAATCAACAAAAGCCATGTATGTTTCTTAACTGTGAACTAATTCTCTTGAAACCAATTGTCTGCAGATCAGAATGACTTTAAAGCTGAGTAGGACTATGGCACTGTCCATCAACCATCATCCCTTGTTCCATCAGGTTCTCTTTTGAGCAAATGTCGTAACACTACTTCTTCTTCCTGCCTTTCACTCCTTAAGTGAGAATAGCAGGATGCCTAATGGAGAACCTGATATAGTCCTTGCACTACAGTCACGTGAAATAAACAAACTGCAATGGACAATCCCACTTTCTGTCACTATGCCTGCTAATCAATGACCTCTAGGAACATTGTTTAAGGACTGGGGGGGTAGTGTTGTAGGCAAAAGGAAACAAATGGCTCATTATAATATAGATTTGATCTTGCATTCTCATGATGCCTATACTGCCACATAGTCCCCCTATTGTTGGAAAATTCAGCCACTGATTTTAATCTGAGCTCCTAGTTACCACTATAATGAATAGTAACTGCTTAGAAATAATTAGTATAGACAATTTAATATATCCATAACCAAAACATATGAGTGTGTACATGCTTCTCTGTAATACCAGCATCATGTATAAATACTTTTATCTTCATTATACAGTCTGAGTCTAATTCATTTATAATGAACTAATAATTATTAATAATCAGGAATAATTAATAATCAGACCTTGATATGAGAAAGAATTAAAAATAAGCTTTATAATAACTATATCATGCTAAAAGATCAATTGATTGAATTGACAGCACAGAAATGCAACTGAAAATAGTTTCAAGAGCTCAAGAGAGCAGAGATAATTTGATAAATCAAGGTCTTCTACATGTGAGGTTATTGTTAGAAAAATGAAAAGATGTGAGAAGAGTAAAGAGAGAAACAGGTAAATCAGTGTTCAGCCAGAAGATCTGAAAATTTCAAGTTCCTAATCGAGACATGTGTTTTCTTTTTCTGTATTTTTCTACCTCACAAGTCCATCCAGTTTTAAGAAATCTATAATGTTTACTACATACTGGAGGAAAACAAGACATGATTCTCCATATGCCACTTTTCATGCTATATTTAAAATACACATATGTCCATATTTTAGAATTGTTTGACTGATAGTAAAATATCTACCTAAACTGTGTATTTAAATATATATGGTATGTATCGATATTATGATTGTCACTGAAGTTGCTGAGTTAGGGGACTCACATTTGATTCTTTTATAAAGAACCACCCTTCACATACACATACACACACACTCACACTCAGGAACCCATAATTGTTTTGCCTTCAATTAAGGATTAATATAGTACTAAAATTTAAGAACCTTAGGATTACAGTCATTTAAATTGATATGAAAGTCAGTATTTATAGGCAGGTCTAGGTATGTATCTCTTTTTGTTGCTCTCTCCTATGGTAGCAGGGGTGAGATGACCATTATTACTATTATATTAGTTAAATAGAATATTGTTTGCAATATTTCAGTGCGCAGATGCCCAAAGTTGTAGTTTAGATGTCCAAAAATGAGTTATAATGTACTAAGGTAGATTATATTCTCTGAATTCAGCAAATTAAGTCCTAACCTCCAAATGTTAAATCAGTTTAAGCCGTTGGATGATAAGTGTGTCAGTATATTAAAGTACTTTCACATTTAGGTATATAGAAAGATTTGAGCAATGCTAACGTGGAGTCTCAGCTCTACACTGACTTTATCCTCTTGAGCAAATTTCTTTTCTCTGAGTTTTTGTCTCTTAACCTATGCAATATGAGGAAAGTTCGACAAGTCTTTGATTTTCTGCACTAAATTCTACACATTACAGGTGTCCAATGGATAGTAATCATCCCGGGAAATATCACACTAGTGAAAGATCAGGAAATATTTGCAGAACACCATAAACTGGGCAGTTTATATGTTAAATACATATTTTTAGCTATACTTAAAACACTGCCACCTCACAACTGCCTCTCAGGAGGCAAAAGCTGCTCTTTCTATAGATTCACTAGGAAAAAGTATACATAACTGAATATTTCTTAAAGAAGATAATTTCACAATTTCAGTGAAATTATGCAAGATGAAAAATTAGAAATTTAGTCATTTGAGAAACAAGGCAAGAATCTAGTTACTAAAATTCTGACAAAGATAATTTTTACTTAAAAGACAAAGAAAAGTCATTATTATAATAATTATCATTATTTTAGAAAATGTACTCTATGTGAGACATTCTGTTAAGGAATCCTTAATTTTCAGTCTCACAGCACTGACAGTTAGGGCTGGGATCATCCCTGTATGACACATGTAACATCACAGAAATCTGCTGGGAGTGAGAAATCAATAAAGGAGAAGGTGAACAAATTCACAGAATGACTGTCTCTGTCAGAAACATTACTCAGTGCTACACAGTTAGAAATTTGGAAGCACTTAAATCTATAGTTCCAAATAGTAGTGACAGTAGCAATAGCAATGAGCTGACTTAATGTTATCACTTAATGTCATTACTCAAACTAAAAGTAAGCCAGCTCTAGGACCTGTGCAAAACTTCAGTCTATGTGTGCCTAGGGAAGGCAAAATCATAGATTTCAAGAAAAATGGAATTAAACCTTTGTATGCATGTGCATTCTGTTGCTCAGGAATTAATGACCAGTAATTTGGTTCTAGCATTCTCTTCCCTCCACACTTAGAATATTTTGCACATACTACTGATTCCTGAATTCCCACCCCAGGTGCGCTAGAGCAGAATCTCAGGAGACTGAGCCATACTTGAACAGCTAAAATTGAAGGTGACTGAATAGTTAAACCCATAAGGATGAAAACTGAAGTTTTCCTCCTATGTGCTCCCATCTCTAGAGAATAGTACTCCATTGAATTTAAAGAATAAATAAATAGATAGAAAAAATGAACTAACTGAACATTTCTAACAGTCTTGACTTCCTAAATTACCTTTCACACTTTTTGATTCCTAATTTAAAAGTAGTCATTGGCTTCCATTCTTTGAATTCTTCTGATCTAGGTCTCATCTGGCTTGGCTCTGTGTCATATTCTACTTCACAGTGTTCATAATTTCCTAACTCCAACACTCTAGTCAATATCCTAAGGGCAAGTGTGGAGAAAAAACTACCATGTGTCAAATTGATTGGTTTAAGAGCTATGTAGGTAGTGGTGGGCTCTCTTCATATGTGTTTATTTGGGTCATTCAGGCTGGACCTTAGGCACTAATCGGGTCTTTGATTTTCTTTTCCCCTCTGGGGCTCTGTTTCCCTTCTCTGTTTCCCAATCATTATGACCAGAGTAATTTTGTTCCTTATTTCCTTTTGCCATGATGTTTCTACTTTGGAGTCTGCTGACCCTGGACTGAATTCCCTGAAATTGTAAACAAATTAAACCTCTCCTCTTTTAAGTTATAGGTCTGAGGTGTTTGTGTCCAGCTACAGGAAATCTGGCTAATGCATCAAAATAATAATAAAAAGCCCTTTCAGTGATCATTGGAACCATGCTAAACAGTTTAAAATCTATAAAATATGCTCTTAGGGTCTTATTTCGCACACATCCAGTATGCATACACATTATTCAATTACAAACTGACAACCTCACTTCAGGGGTTACCTATTATTTTAGGTAAAATGTATCATTTTAGAAACTTTTTTCAGGAGAGGTAGAACTTCAATTCGATATTCATAATGCCTCACCTACAGTAATGTACAATTTTGAGAAACTGGATTATAAGCAACACAATGATGAATCTACAGTTACATGAAAACAGTACATAGGAAACTTGACTTATACCAAATTAGCAGGACTGATATCTCATTGAAGAGAAAACATAGAGATGCAATAACTTGACACAATATTGAAATGCAGATACACTTACCAATTCCCATTATTTTGGGGTACAAAAGTACCACTATTTAACAATGATGATGGTATTAAACACTGTGTGATTTTGTGGCTATTTTACTAGACATTTTTAGCTCAAATATCATTACAATTGTGATTTATATAATACTATTTTTAAATTAACACAAATTAATTCACTTAATTATTCTCACTGATCTATTTGATTATGATTCCTCAATTTGATTTAATGATATGCCACCTTCACAAAAACTATAATAATAATATCAAACATTAAGAATATTGGATACATAGAGACCTTTGAAATATTCTGTGATTATGAGGATCCTTTGTTATTTCTTCCTGATTTTGTTTCAAACATTTATTTAGTTCTGTAGTTCATATAAACATGCTCAACTTCCAAAAAATCATACAAGACACAATATAAAGTTTAAGAGAATACTAAATAAAACAAGCATCTTTAAAAGAAAAAGTACACATTAATTATGAGTAGATTGTATTGGAAAATTGAATTATCTTGAAAAACAGAATCCTACTACAATTAATAGATTAGTCAAAATAGTGTGGTTATAAAAAATTTCAAGTATTTATTTTCTTTTTGTGGAAGTGAGGTACTGTAAATTATAGAAATGCAAATGGAAAATCCTAATGATTTTGTACTCACTGAAAGGAAAGGGAAAAAAAAAGAACAGAGCAGAATCCTGCCTGTTGGTCTTATGAAACAAATGCATATTAAATAAAAAGTAATATGCACTATATGGGAAAAGATTTTTTTTTGCTGTTCTATTTTGTTTACTGTCAGATCTCTAGTACCAAGAACAGATACCTGGCACATTTTTGACAAATGATTGATCCCTGGAGACAAACAAACAAATTAGCTTTCAAACATTTAATATTTGAGAGAACTATTAAGAAAGAAGAAAACATAATTTAACAAGAAGAACTTTATAGAAACAAATACATATCACTTCAGTTTTTTTGTTCTTTTGTCATAAACATTTCATTCAACTTTCCCAAAGATTTAGATTCTTATACATTTGAGGGAAAATAAAAGAAATCACTAGATTGCCATCACATTAATCTACTAAAAGCAATGGGCTGCTAACACTGGTCTCCTTTTTTAGAATTGAATTTTTTACCAGCTTACTTAGTTTAGTAGTCTACCTAATTCTAGCAGAAGTCCTGTGACACAAAATTAGCAGATTTAATGGCATGGAACCTAATAAATACAGAGAACATTTCTTCGTTTATGTTGCTTGAAGCTGGAATAGTTTAGTAGGTAAAAATATGTATCTTTCTAATTGAATAGATGTAGGTATGAGTCCATATTTTCCTATAACATGTTATTAAGAAAATAATAAATTTCAATATTCCCAACTACTAAAAATTATGAACCATATTACCTTAAGTACTTCTCATGAAAACTGAGTAAGGTTAGGCATACATGGCAGAAACTATACATTTATTCTATTTTCATTTTTATAATGTGGTGCAATACAGTACGGACAATGCCTCTAAAAGTACAGCTTAACAGTACAGTTGCCTTGCATGCTTCTATGTTCTTTAGCTTGTTATTCTGGTTTTCAGTTCTGTTTATAAGATAATTAACTTTACAAGGACTTAAAAGAATCTTTTGCTGGAAGAACATAAAGAAGAGTGAAAGAAGGGGTAAAGAAGGGAACTGAAATGTGTTATGTACATGTACTGATTCACTATAGTGAATATAACATTATACACCTTAAACATGTACTGTAAGAGTCACAAACTGAGCATTTCATAAGCACTATCTTATTAAACCCATCATAACCAACACAAAAGGTTGTGTTCAGCTCATGGTGGCCTTTATTACCTACTATCTTACTTGTTGTGAATATAGCACATTAAAGTTTCTGCACTCAGAGACTTTCTGCTCCCATTGTAGAATATGAAAAATAGTAATGAAGAACTGTAAATAGTATGTTAATTGGTGTTGGGTACCATGGAAAAATTAAATGAAGAAGAGTTGACCAGGCTTTGGAGGGAGAATGTGAATCGTATGCATTTGTAAATAAGGTAAAGAGGCAAAGATTCATAAGGAAAGTGTTTAAATCTATGACTCTTTCCAAATTGTGTGTGTGTGTGTGTGTGTGTATGAATACATAAAATGTCTGATGTTATCTAATATTTTCATATGAACCAACATGTAAAAATTATTTATGTATATAGTACTGCATGGTCCATCTTAATTTGCCTCCACATATTTATAAAAATAAACAAAACATAAACACTTTTGAGTATCTGATATATTTATGCATTTATACTGTAGTCCATCTATATGTGCTTTAATAAGTTCATGTACATTTATATTGATTTCTAATATATGTGCTATTATTCAAAAATATCAAATATTATATTAGGGATGGTTAAGTAGTTACATATATAAGAAAATTTACTGAGATGTGTTGATCAAAACATTTGTATTTGACTGAAATCATCATCACTGCAAAGGATACACTGTCAATAAATTACCTTAAAATATACCCCCTGCTTGGAGCACATTTATCCCATCAATCGTGCCGTTTACTCTTTTATTCTCATTTATTCTGATTTACACTGAATGAAACTCTGAAGCAACAGGAGTATGTGAAAATTTCCCAAAATGAATGTGATTATTATGATTCACAAAGAAATATTAATTAAAAATATTTTAAATTACACTGTGTGTTTATCTACTCACCAGATCTGGTACTGTGTGACTTCTGACTCTTAACCAAAACCAAAATGTCTACGAAAGGTAAACATTTTGAATCTGTTCAGCACATCTCAGCAACCATAACACATTTTTTAAAAAAGGATTTCCAGAACTGCTTCAGGAAGTGGGAAGAAAGATGAGATAAGTGTGTTTGAAGCAAGAGAGAGGATTTGAGGAAGATGAATGGCAATAATCTGTCCTTTACTGTTATTTTTTTTTAAACTTAGACACCATAATTGTAACCACACGTCACTGTACATTTAATCACACCTTATTGTATATTTAATAAGCAAAAAAAAAAAAGATTGTTCGTTGCAGTCAGTATAGGAAAATATTCAGAAAAGTGCAAATTCTTGGTTGGACAAAGAGGTAAATCTTAGTGACAGGAATAGAAATAAAACTGCAAAACGAATAATAGATTTAAAAGATTCTCCAGGTGGAATACAGTGAGGCTGAACTACCAAGATTAGCACCAGTAAGCAACTTGTTATACACTTCTCAACTTCCAAAGAAGCTATTGTATTACACAAAAAAAGATTTTGAATGTAATCATGCTTGATGCAATTATCCAGGCTGTGTGTAGAATGAGAAAAGAGCATATTGAGAAAACTCCAAGGAATCAAGACTGTGCCAAACTATATAGAGAGGATGAATATTGCAAAAAAAATTCAGTGGCTTACATTAATATTTAATCAAAAATATTTTTCTTATTCAATTATTTAAAACTTAAGTGTTCAATACACATTTCCAGGCTATAGAATTATTTAGAACAAGCCTTTGTCAATCTCAACATCCTCATATCCACACCCACTAATACAGATTGATCACTTTCTATGAATTAGTAAGTCTAACATGCTTCATCTTTGCGGATAGTGCTATGAAACAAACACTATTAATTACAATGTTCACTGCAAAGAAGCAAAGAAAGAGAAGCTTATTTTCAATAACTCCCAAAAGTTTAGAAGTAAGTAGAATAAAACTACAAATGTGTGGTTGCCCAAAAATGTTCCAGAAGATACAATTCTAGAAGTAGATGAGCTATATGATCATATCTGGAGACTCGTCCAAGAAGTGAAAGATCTTTGAAAGATTAGAGATAACCAAGAAATCAAAATAGACAGAATGAGGTGACAAGAGTTGACAGGCATCTGGCAAAATATAAAAGATTGATCATCTTAGTTTGAGATACACTTTGCCTTAATCGCAACTTGAGGAATGTTGAACACTCAATGCTGGTGTTGGTCTGCCATGTAACCATGGAGATCTGCCATAGTAATATTCCACTACCACTTGTTACTTTAGAAAAGCTGAATAGATGAAAGAAGAGACAAGAATTTCTAGAACTATAAAAAGATCATTGCATTTATTAGTGATGAGCTTATGTTTAGGTATAACAGGTGATGCCCTTTTATGCTCCTGTAGTTAGCCCAGTGTTAGTAGGTTGAAAGCAGATAGATCAGAAAGTAGTAGAACTTAGTTCTACAAAGTAATATGCCAATCCAGCCTTGGTTATTTCCTTTTATAACATTTCCACATCCTTGAAATCACTTGCCTCCCATCTGCATTCCTAGCTAGAGTACGAGCAATGAATAATGTGTTATGTGTTCAGTGATGTCACCAAAGCAGCATATTTCTGCCACCTGATATTTGTCAATAAACAGTGTGAATCAGTAATGAAAAAGTAAGATGAGTGATAAATGTGCAAGAATTCCTTTTTTATCTTTTAATCTCAAGTTTCTGCAAATTTAACATGTGGGTAGGAAGAAGTAAAAAGAAAGAAAATACAGAAGCATTGATGCCCCAATTTTAAAGGGTATGCTTTGTGGGGATTGTGAGAAAAGAAGGGAAAAAAGGAAGGAGACATTCATCTAACGTCTTTTGTCAAGAAATTAGCCCATGCTTCCCTTAGATTCGGGGCTCTCCTTTTCCTTTTCTTATTTCCTTTCTTTTCTTGGCATCCTCCTGATTGATTTGGTATCTTTTATTTCTTATGAGGATTCTCTTTCCAAAGGGTGCATTGTGACTAGTGCCACGGCCAACGAAGTGAGGGTAAATGCTGAAGTGAAAGTAAGAAACTCAGCTTTAAGGAGACTACAGAAAGATACCAGGCATACAAACACAAACTTAGGTGCAGGTGAGGGAAATAATTGGTGATTTCTATAACTTCATGCAATACAAAGTAAGGTCATGGACTAGCAATAGGCTAGTAGGTTTATCAGAAGCACCTATTGATTTTAGCTTAGGCTTAAAGACTGAAAGGCACCAGTACTGAAACAGAAAATTTAAATTCATTAGATTAATAAAACAGGCACATGAGACATTTTTCTATTTAGCCATAACTTTTATTTGTCCAGTTGCAACTTTCCTATTTTCTTTTTTACACTGACCACAGTATCCATAATTTGGTTTTGGATTAATACGTAGAGCTGTCCTCCTTCTGGTATGATTTGAACTACGAGATGCCTGCATATGAATGAATGTGAACTCTTTAAGTGTAAACACAAGAAAAACTGGTACAGCAAGCTTCACTGATATTTGTTTTAAATCTTATGAAAAACATATACTTTTATTTTCTGAAAAATAAAATGGGAAGTGTAAATACAAATTAACATTCTCCTTTAATGTGAATTCAGTCTCATATATTTAGTCATATACCTGATGAATCTTTAAGCAGATAGTCTAGAATATAACCTGATATTTCACATTCATTGACTTCTGGATATTTTGGATTCAGTGCTCTGTAGTCAGGCGCATGGGACAGCTCGTATGTGACTTGTTAGCTGGCAAAACTATTGATGTAACCAATTAGTTGGCTCCATTTAGAAATACCAATATTATGCTTCACATAGTGTTGCAAAATTGGTCTCTTTCATCCACTGTCTTTTATTTTTAACTAATTGAGCCACAAGGAATGGGTTATACATATTTGTTATTTTGCATATAAATTGGAAATTATTCCTTTCCCCTACCTGGGGTTGCAAATAGCATTTCCTCCACTTTAGTCTGAATAGCAATCTCCATCTTTAGATGAGTCCTGTCCAAATTATTGGAAAATTATAACATTTGCTGACAGCCTTCTTAGAAGTGATTAACAAACTTCCCCAAGAGAAAATTATATTCCTAAAGGAGGCTTTATAACTTTGATGGCTTCAAAGGTCAAGCTATTTCTTTTCTTCAATTTCAGGACATGTTGTGAAGTCAATCAAATTTAATTCAACATAAAACCTTAGCCCAAAAATTTACCTCCGACATTAACTAATATAATTAAACCTCTGTCACTAAGCCAAATGCTGAATATCCTATGCTTTTGGAAAAAGTGCTCCATCTGTGTTTTCTTTCCTTTTTTTAACTTAAAAGAGTAGCTTTATTTGCCTTGTATTGAACATAAAATAAAAGCTACTATCCAGTGTGTCTTTGTACTTGCTACTAAACATCATACCCTCTCATTTGTAATGCATAAATTTGGGTGTGGTAAGCAACAGTCGCCTAAAACTCTGATTGATTATTTCTTGCCTTCAAAACTTCAATAGAAATTATTCAAAAGACTGGGAAAGAATACATTGTCTGTCTTGTTGGCTTTTTCTCAGCATCCCTACATATAATATTAGGAGTTTAGCAAATTTGGCCAACTAATCTATCTCAATACTTAATGTCTTCCAATACTTTCCACGATGTTCTTGTAACTTTCAGTGAATTTGTTCCACACTTTGACTTGATCTCCGATACTTGGCTGAGTCCGGTTCTGACTTCCAGCTCAGGCAGGCTGAAGCACCCGTGCAAAGTTTCTTCCCAGATGATCACAGTTCTGGAGTCACTAAAACCCCCGCGTGCACAGCTGTATACTTGGACTTTGCTTTTGTTTTGTTTTTGATTTTGTTTTTTTGTTGTTGGGGGATTTTTTGTCGGGAAAGGACTTAATGCTAGAACATTCAGAGAACCAGTTTACCCAGTGAAAAATCAGCTCAACAGTAAAATAAGATTGGACAATACGGTAACTGTCAGTAATTTCAATTTTTATTGTCAATGTGCTTTTCTGAAACAATACAATATTTACATAATGGTGGTATACTTTAATGTATTATATTGACTGATCTTTTTCCTGACATTAAGAATTGCAAAGATTCACTTACTGCTTAGGAAAATGTTGCAATGTTTTTGTTCATCAATCCATTGAAGATGCACATATACACATATAAAAAGGACATAAAATTATTTATGCATTATATAAATCACAAATTAAAATATTTGGGGCATATATATGTACATATGCATATGAACAAAAAATGAGGGAAGACTCATTAAGTGTGAGGTTGGAACTTTGTATTTTATGCTATATAATTTTTATGCCAAAATATTTCAGCTCTATCAGTGTTATTGATTAGTTTATTGTTTAATTAGTATAGATAGCAAGATTAATTCACTTACATAATTACGATCAGTGTCCCTAGATACAAATATACAGCTACTCTGCAAAGATAATTAGGAATCATATATAAGCTCTCTAACTCTTAATCATATCTTTTTATTTATTAGACTTCTGATAATTTGACATCTGGGAGCTTGGAGAACCTGTCTCTTCAAGATCAAGCCAATTCCTAGAGATGATAAAACAAGAGGTGCCTTTCACATACAAACTAAATAACCCAGTCACCACAGAGTCACTACCACCTTCTTTGCCATGTAAAATTCAATATTCATAAATAATTATAAAGTGTTTCCACAAGCAACTTCCACACGAGTTCCACATAAAATTCTAGGAATTCTTAGTGGGGAAACCATGAGTGTTTTCATTGCATGTGTTAAGTGAACAGTTTCTATGCATAAACAATTATTTGCTAGACACCTATAATATTGAAGTACTATAATGCTAAGAAAGGAAAAGACAATGGTAACAAAGTACCCCAGGTTTTAAAGAATTTTAAAATCAGATCTAATTGGAAAACTCATTTATGAAGTATTGTCTATATTCAGTAGAGGCAGAGGGCTATTTCATATGCATAGTGTTGTGTGCCAACAAATACTTGTTTAATGTCTTTTGCCAAGAAAGTAGTCCACTGTTCCCTTTGATTTGGAGCTCTCCTTTCCTTTCCTTACTTTTCTTTCTTCCCTGGCATTCTTCTGATTTGGTACCTTTTATTTCTTATGAGTATTGTATTTCCAATGGCATGCACTTGAATAGTGTGATATATGTAATATAATGACATATTTACTTTTAAAGTATTTTCATATATAGAGGGTAACATAATATGCATGTCCTAAAAATATGTATCTTTTAGTATTTGCTTTAGAGGCAATTTATATTCAAAGTTATATTAAATATTAACAATACTGAATTAAACTGTTTACTAATTAACATAAGCAATTTTAAAATGATGTACCTGAATTTATTGATTTCAATCTCAAGTCAAGGAATGATAAATATAACTTATATTCTTAATTTTGTTTTGGATAGGGAAGAGAATCCATTAATAAAATAACTTTTTATCAACATACCCAAAATACTTGAAAAGAGAAATTCCTTAATTTGGAATACATTCTTAATTTGCTTATTTTAATACTTTTATTATACTTTGAGATTATGCAATTAATATGGTTTTCCTTTGTATGTAAATGTTTCTTTAATTAAATTTCTTAAGGTGCTTGAGAATGAAAAATAAGGTAAACTTTTTGAGTAAGACATAAAATGTTTAATAAATATCAAGTGAATTTTGGAGGTGTACAATTTTAGAGGGTAATAGTAAACATTAATATATAGTGCTAAAATATATAATCATTTTATATAATGCTAAAATAAGTCCAGTTATCAAATAGTGTTTGTCCTAATACTTACCCTTCAATTATATAGTCTTCAAAGTTGGCATTAATTATGTCAGCTAAGGGGCTGGGGATTCACCTCAGCGGCATAAGTGCCTGCCTTGCAAGCGCGTTGTTGTGAGTTCCATCCCTGGTACTGATTAAAAAAAAAAAAAAATTATGTCAACTAAATAATTTCATATAAACTTAAATACTAAAGTCGAGATTTATTTAATTAGCAGCATCACATCATAGCAAGTGTTACGGTTGATACATGGTGCCACCTTTGGAAGTCTAGAAGCTCAACTAAATGTCTCAGCAGCTTTACATTCTGGGGTGCAGAGGACAAGCCGTTATCTCTCTAGAATGTTATTCATTGTCAATTTGAGAAGATCAGAGATTTAACTAAGCAATTCAGCAGGGGTTCAGTGTCCTTAGTTTGTCACATCCTCAGCCTGTGCAAGGAGAAGGCACACAAATAGTGTAAGTCCTACACCTACCTTAAGGGAAGTAGATTGTATACAATAAAAGGCAAATGAGGAAGGACTGCTTGTTGGTTCTTTGGAGGAGCTCCAGTCTTCGCCTTCAGCTTGGACGTGGTGCACTAGATTCTGGCACAGACTGTTCGGCTTCTGCCTGAGACTCATCAGCGTCCATCATAGATTCTTCAGCCTTCTGTTGAAGATTATTCAGTGTTCTGTCACAGACCAACACCTCCTGATATGGACTTGCACAGCACACTGTGACAGCCCTTGGGTTGGATGCTTCAGCCTACAGCATGCAGAAACCCCCTGTAAGCTTCCTCGATGGACTCTGTGACTGACCATCCTAAGCCTACCTTGTAATTTTTTATACATTTGTCTATCTTATGTTTAATCTGTTTCTCTAGTAAATCCTGACTGATACAGCAAGATTGTGACAAAGGCTTCAAAATAATTACAGTAACTTATATTCAATTTTACAATATTTAGGTAAAATTAAAACTCTTAATTATTTAACCTGTGGTTAAAGAGTACAGCTCATAATTTCCTCTGTAGCATTTCTTAGAGATCAAACATGAAAAACTGAGTAATATTCAGAATTTGAAAGCTCATATTTCTTCTTCCTTAGCATTATGAATAGCATATAATAGATGTTTGTTATTATGCATTTATTTTAGTAAAGGACAATAAAATATATTTGGCCACATTATTGTATTAATTTTACTTTTGCTGGGACACATTACCTGACAGCCATAATTTAAAGGAGCAGAGATTTAATTTGAATTCATGGGTTTGAAGATTAAATCCATGGTTGGCAGGCTTCAAGGCAGGATATTCTGGTGGAAGAGCACGGCAGAGGAAAGCCGTTCACTTCATTGTGAGTAGAAGCAGAGCATCAGAGTAAGAGTGCTAGACAGGGCAGGGCTAGATGCCATACGTAATCCATGAATCACACCCGATAGCCTACTCAAACATGCCCAGAAATGTGCTCTAATCATCTGTTAAGCCTCTCTTAATTCAGTCTGGCTGAGAGTCACTACTAACAGTTGCAATTCCCTTTTGTTCTACTTGAAGGTATTAAAAATGAATAGAATACAAATTATCTAGGCACAAGCTACCAAGAAAGCAGTATACTGATTTTACTTAAGAAGATAAAGCAAAGTAGACTAGTTTAGCCTATTAGGAGTCATGATCTCATAGACGGGAATGTCCTCTTGAAACACTATGATCAATGTTATTTGTTCAAAGTATAATTTTAAAAATCAATTTACAAGAGTGGCAGATGTAATACATATTTAACTTTTACTTTATAGTCTCAACCACTACTTATTAAGTACTTTATTGTTAAGGGCCATTAAACATTCTTAAGTTAGCATATATGCAAAGTTGCTTTGCACTAATTGTGCTGGCATTTTGAATCTATAATTTGGGGCTGAGATTAATTTAAATGATAGTTAAGAAACTTCAGCAAGAATTTAATTAAAATAAAAATGAACAAGAAAAATTAGTTTTACACCTCTGGAAAATCCAAGACAAAGTAAACTAATATGCAAATACATAAATTAGTGGACAGGATTCATGGATACACATTAAAATGGAAAGAAATTTAAACTGGTCATGGTGTTGTGCACCATTAATTCCAGGACTTGGGAGGCTGAGACAGAAGGATTGATGTGCATTCAAGGTCAGCCTGGACTACATAGTGAGACTATTTCAAACAAACAAACACGAAATGAAAAGAAACTTTACTAGCATAAATTTTACATTGGTTTCTGCAGGAATTATATGTAATCCTTCTTGGTATTTGCTTGCTAAAAATTACTTATGTTTCCGAAAAATTTAATTTTGGAAGTATTTTGTATGATACACTATCACTGGCTAAAACAAAACATAACTGTATAAATTAAATGAGTCATGGTTGATAATGAATGTTGCAGCAAAACAAAGCATAACAGTATGAAAACAACTGCCACTTTTTACCTACTAAAAAGAAATATATGCTTCACTTAGATTCTGCTTTACCCTTCATAGAAACATCCAGGAAAGAAAAAGAGAATATGGGAACCCTACCAATAACACTCACTTATTTACTTGCTGTCTTGTGGAAATCAATAAAATTTTAAGGCATAGTTTTGATGTTACTGCTCATTTCAGACATGGTAATTTGTAGATAAAGTTTGAATTAGTAGGATATATGGAAGGTAGATGATAGACAGGCAGGTAGGCAAAGAGATAGATAGATAGATAGATAGATAGATAGATAGATAGATGTATTTAAGTAAATTTATTTTTCTCATCTATCTCTCTCACACTTTTGCCCACTATGTACTTTCCTGCCTATCACATTTGCCTTATTATACGGCTTTGAAATTCTATTAATTAGCATAAACATTTTGGGCTTTTATGGATTTTTTATATGTCACACAATTATCTGAATCAATAATAGGGAAAGACAATTTTTAATCTTCTTTATATGCTGGCATTACACATAATTTTATGGAATTCCCAGAAGTGGGTAAGCAATATTATAATTTTATAAGAACATTTGAATCTTTTAGACTCCATTGTTAAACTATAGAGATAAGATTTTCAGAACACTGATTCATTTAATATAAAGCATGATAATTCCAAAAAATCTGAAACTGATATTTTTGATCTTCATATGATGTATCTAGACTTTTTATATTTTAACTTTCTCCTCCAAAAATATTGGTGCTAAAGACAGAAAAAAGAGGTGTGAAAAAATAATGCAGATTAAGTGTTAAGGTCAGTGACTTTATAATGAAAAAAAGAACTGAGCACTTGGATATAAATTTACAAGCTATTCTGAATAAATATGCAGTGACTAAAATGTCATAAGCATCAGGAGTGACTGTTGGAAATGAAAGCTACAGGGTGTCACACTGTCGTGACTCAGTTTGTTAGAGGTGTAGAGTCAAGTAATCTAGGTAATTACTGTTTACACTGGAAGTTGATAACTATTCGATTTGTTTCAGACATAAAGGCTGATGATTCTCACTGACTTCTAGATTCACCACAGAAAACAACATATAAAAGGAATCCTTATAAATTACCAGAGACCATTGGGTCATGTCAATTTATAATAGCATCTGTAATTCCAAAACTTTTACTCATTTATTGTTTAATTACTATGCTTCCTTATCTTTCTCATCCTTGCGGACTTTGGTCACCTGGAAAGAACTATGATCCGAGCTGTTTTGTTAATAGTAAAACAATATATACATGAATCATATACTCATGAGAATCCAACACTAATTTGGAATATTTTCTCAAAAACTAAAAGCAAAGACATCTGAATTTTACATAATCAGACAGCTCAAGAAAGCCAGAGGACACAAAGTACAGCTCCTCTAGTACTGATTCTAACTGTGTTGTCCATCCAGCAGTTTTCTCCATCTCCTCAAGTATGGTGTATTCCATAATGAAGTCCACCTTAAGTTGTTTGACTCTGAAAGGATTTAATTCCTTATGTTCATGATAAGAATAGTGGCTATACCTCTCATAAGCAACTATCCAAAACAGAAAATGAACTAAATAAAGAGTATTTCAGTTTGTGACAGAAGCAAGCAAAGTCAGTCTAAGAACCAGCGCCATGGAGAGGAGGCCATCACCAGACTGAAACAGAGAGACCCCAGTCTCCCACCTTGAGTGAGCACAATTTGTGGACCAGACGTAGAGAGCCCAGTGTGGGAACCAGCACCATGCAGGGGTTGCTACCCAACTGGAACAGACAGACTCAAGCCCTTTCTGGCATGCAGGGTGGCAGACAATAAGTACCAACACACAGACACACAGACACACACACACACACACACACACACACACACACACACACACCCCTGACATAAGCAACTGGCTTATCCAGAGAAACACAGGCTGTGATAATACCTATGGAGGTGAAATGCAATTGGATGCCTCTGGGGCTTGGTGCTTCGCAAGTCTAGGGCCAGTGGTTCTGAACATAGGTTCAGAGGATAGTGGTACCCAGTGTGGCATCCAGGGAGAATCTCCTTCTGGAGGTTGCAGCCATTCTTGATTCCCTATGGTCTTGTTTTGGAAGTCCTATATCAATTCCACTGTTTTGTTGGGTTGGGTTTCATTTTCTATTGTTTTGTTTGATTACATCAAGTCCAATGGCAGGAGCAGCTATTTCAAAGATAGCAACGTATGTTATGGTAGCAATTTTGAATTTACTACTGGCTTGTTTTGAAGTCCTTCATTGCATTCATTGTTTTGTTTTCTTTGTTTCTATTCTATTTCTGTTCTATTTGACTTTACTATGTCTGAAGTTATCTACAGCTATTTTAAAGACATAAATAGGCATTATGGCATTGTTGATTTTGTAAAGTTTTGAAGTCTTGTATCTTTTACACTGATTTTTTATTGGCTTTATTCTGTTTTATCCTCTTTAAAATAAAAAAAGAATATCTTGATTTGTTATTTGTAGACCTTTTCAATCTACCCATTTTGATGAGATTAGATCTATTCACTATATTGCAAGAATAAAATCCACTTTAGATATCAGTAGCAACAGGTTTAAACATATATCAGTCATGAACATTAAAGCTTACTTTAACAATTTGGAATTTTCAACCATGTCCCATATATATAGTTGCTTAATGCTAGTAATAGATTGAAATGTGGAGGTAAGAAGGAAGGGAAAAGGAAAGAGGGTTAATAAGTAGAGAAGGAGAGAAAATAAGTATAGATAGTGGAAGACCAGAAAGAGACCAGAGGCTCTTGGAACTACTTTTATACCTGGAGAAATCGTCTAGTGCTGCAGGGTTTTGACAGAGTATGTGTGGGAACCAAGGGTATGAAAATGTGATTAGACGATGGGGAAAGGTGCGATAATGTCAGAACCGGTTGAGGTGTTGAATGTGAATTTACATTTCCATCTTCCAAGTGCATTTTAATAGGCATTACACGGACTTTCTTATACAAGATACCGCTGAAATTAGAGCAGTGGTAATTCTTATTCTCTTTTGCACATATAAAATTCTCTCTCTCTCTCTCTCTCTCTCTCTCTCTCTCTCTCTCTCTCTCTCGCTATATATATATATATACATATATATATACATATATATTGTTAGACCGGTGTCGCGAGGAAGACTCCAAGGGCCTCGCTCTCATGTAAAAACAATGGGGTTTTTATTATTCCGTGTACACGGGGTCCTCCAAACAGGTGGAAACGGAGAACCCTGAGTTGGGGCAAGGCTGGTGTTTTTAAGGATGAAAACCGCAAAGCAAGCAAGCATTGTTACAGAAGCCAATCATAGCAGTTAGAGCAGAACAGTTGGTGATTTGTCCATTTGTGATTGGTCAGATCATGAGGGGCGACCAGTGGGTCAGAGTTGATTAACTGTCTTGTTTTGCACAGCTTATTTTTAGGTCACCTAGCTCCTGTGTGGCTTGGTTCTGACATACTTCCCAATCTTGATTAGCATAGTCAGCAGACTTTATCTCTGAGTTTCCTGACATAATTACCTTACTTTAGCACCACAACCTTTCTATTTGTAGAGGGCAACAATGGTTAACATATCAATTGGGTAAGATTTTACAATTCTTTACAGAAGAGAGCATTGATTAACATATCAATCTTTTACCCAGGGGAAAAGGAAGACACACATTTACAGTTATAGGTATTACTATGATATAAACGAAGCTATTTCTGTGAAGAATGTACAATCTAATACAATCTGATGCAATTAACACAATTTGTGACGGGGCTACCAGATAGGGAAGACCCAGGATGTCAGGAGCTAGTACCTCAGGCCTTTGTTTTATGGCCTTTAGGAAGTTAAAACTTAACCTAGTTGGATTTGAAGGGAGAAGGGGAGGGGAAGCAGCAGATGGAACGAGCTTTCTTCGTCTCTTCTATATATATATATATATATATATATATACACACACACACACATACATATATGTTAGATTTAAGGAGAAAACAAACAGGAAAAAGATAAAGGGATAAGAAAGACAGACAAAGAAAAGAAGAGAGAATAAAAACAAAAGAAAAGAAGGAGTAAAAAAGAGAAAAGGTCTCACGTGGTTACAAAAATGCAGAATCAGAATATACTCAAGGTTCCATTCACATAGCAGTCTGAATTCAAATGTAGGTCTCTAAACTGTGCTGAAATGCACACCCATGATTTGCTGAATTGCCTGTCTGTCAGAGGGGAGCGTTGTTCCTGGTGGCCCTCTGGGCTTGCCTGCCAACTGTAAGTCACACTTTAGATATGACTAACTAGGTCTTTGTCTCGGTCCCAAGATCCGACCACTTTAGTGATTTTGGGGATGGAGAGACTACAAAGCAGTTGGCCCAGAACTCATTTCTCCACCAGCTTCCACCAGGACTCTCTGAATCTCTGCTGCTTTCTGCATGGCAGACCCTGTGGCTGCCTCTGTAACTCTGCAGGGAAGTCTCTCGCATAATGCATACCGGCTGCCCTCTGCCCAGGGTACCATCTGTGTCTCTCTGCTCCAAGTCCTTCCTTGGTTACTGTCTCCAGAGTATCCTCACTAACCCATGAATTCAGTGGATCCCCAAACTTTGCTGTGTTCAGCTGCTTGGGGCAGGTAGTAGCACTGTGGCTTTCATAGGAGTCTGCTGATGGGCAGAGAGCAACCTGTAGTCATAACACCTGGAGTGCGGGGAAAGACGGGAAAGTACTGATTTCTGGATGGTCTGATCTCTTCTCTTCTCAGCACTCTGTTACTCACAGATACAGCTGACTCACACAGCCCCTGCTCTGTAGTTATCTCAGAGCTGAGATTCAGGTAGTTGCTCAGAATGGCAGCTTGTTCTCAAGTGCTCCACAGGCCCAATGGTGAATTTGCATGCATATCTCACTGGCTTGCAGTTTCTTTGATGCCTTGTTTTACAAATATCTCAGCTTCTGCATTTCTTTGCCTTCTTTGGAGGACAGAAGGATTGGAGACTATTCAGTGAGCCTGGCTGCCTCTGAATGACCAGCTTCCTCCTGGGGAGTCCAGGCTCCCAGTCCTTTCCCAAGAGGGCATATTTGCTGGAACGGGAGTGTAACAGGTGCCTCAACCCGTGAGCACTCTGGCTCCCATTTCTAGACCCCTGATTCCAGCTTTTGGTTCAGCAAATTTCCCTGTTTTCCTCCCCATATCTGGTTGAATTTACTGCTGGTTTCAGGGTTTTAGTTTACCTGCTTTCCTTTGCTGCACGTGGGGCGCTCCCCTTCCTCACTCATGCCAACTAGTAAGCTGTGCTCCTTCCCAAGATTTTATGCATACTGAGGGCCCTCTTTCTGAAAAACGCCCATTCATTCCTAGTGCATGATATTTCTCTGAAGGTCTGCGTAGATATGAGGAAAAGTTCCAGTAGTAAATGAACACTATGAAGTTTATCTCTCAAAAAGGAGGTAGCACATTTCAAATACCGCAAACAGCAAGTGGCAGAAGTCATGAAAAGACCAGGAATGTGGAAACAGACTTGAAGAAGCTAACCTAAAGTCCACAAAATCAGAAAGTGCTCTTCAAGAGAAAGAACTATTTTTATATTTAAGTGGCACAAAAACCTTGAATATTATAATCATGGTATTTCCACTTATCTAAAAAATCTAATTGCTTAGCAACGCTTCGCTTTTTATAATCAGATCGCAGTGGGGGATAGAACTTCATGTGTGGGAGAGAAAGAAGAGAGAAAGACAAGAGAAAAAACTAATCTTTCATTACTCATTGCCAATTGTATGCTGATACTTTTAATCTAGTTCACATAAAATAATTCAAAAAGTTTCATTATAAATATTCATTTATTTACCTATTATGTTTGTAAATATTTCTTGAGAACTCAAGAAAAACTTTTGACTCTATTAGCATTAGGTAATATTGTTCATATATTATTTTTAGACATTTTTAATTCTGTTATGTCATTTTACACTGGGGTGAATTCCATAATCCTTTCCTCTGTTAGACCCTATATAGATGAGTTAAGATGTTATTGATGTTTTTATGCATTATAGCAATGAAGCTTCCCCTTAAAAAGCAATTATATAATTTATTTATCATATTCTTCTGCTAATATGAAATTATACAGGCGCAACAGAGTTTATCAAATGATTTAAAAAGATATGCATAGGTAATCTTTGACCATTATTATACCTACGTTAATTCTTATCACCTCTGACCTCTGACATAGCAAGAAGTCCTGCAAAAGTTAAATACCTCTGTCACTAAGCTAATGATACACATGCACACACACCACATACACACACTTGCATACACAACTATGCACATACACATGCATGCACACACACGTACATGCATGTGATAAACCTATGGTCATAAACTGAAGACAAATCAGGACAACGGTAGGCTCAGACGCAGAACTATGTCAAGGTCAAACAGGAATCAATATGAACTAGATAAACGTGTCATCCTAGCACAAAGGAAGATTCTACAATTTTCCCTTACATCTGCATTCTGCAATCATAACAGTGTTAGTCCATTTTTAGAGGGGATCTACCTAATTAAGTCAGAGGCAACGAAATATTCTCCTGTTTAATATCAAAATCAACTTGCAAGAAATTTTAATCTGTAAATCCCTCCTAGTCAGCATCTAATGAATAACTCAGAAAAGATGTATATATTCAGCCTCATGTCTACTGGCTTCTTCCATGCACCAGCTCTCATGAGACCATCTCCATACATCTCCATTACAGTCCACTCTAACTAAGAAAATATTAAATAAGAATTACGGGGCAGAGGGTTCTGCCTAATGAGATCATGTATTACCATTCATAGCATTCAGGAATCGATAGCAATGTCCTATTTAAAACTGTCTTTTATTGGGACATGTTTGCAATACATTATAATTACATTCATCATGGGGAGTGAGTTCATGTACATGATGTTTCTCAATTATTTGTGACATCCTCCTACCCTCCCACACATTTTGCTGTTTGGCATTTGTAGAAAATTTTACCAGCTAATGACTCCAAGCTCTGTTATTTTCCTATGTATATTGGATATATATGGACAAACACAAATATAATTAAAATATTAAGATATGTGAATATAAAAATATGTAATATATAATATTTTGGATATATATCACTAATTTTGAGCAGGAAAGAGACCTCAGGTTTAGCTCTACACCTACTTAAAAATATTTGCATATTGTAGTATCCAAACTGCTTAACTAGTATTTACAAGGCTTGTTCAAAACATAATGAATGTTACACTTCTAGAGAGCGATCCCTCAGATCAAAGATTCACCTATCTTTTATTCTATACCTTTTTGCAGGCATTTTTTGTTCCTTGCAAATTTTACACATTTAATTAATAGAAAATGACCTCTTGATGCTTAGTGCAGTTCCTCTTTTATGCATTTGTCACTAAAATAAGGACACCAAAATGTTATTGATTTTTTAAACTACCTACACATGCATCCCAGAACTCTTGAGATCTTTTTAACAGCATTGATAGGATAAGCCTGGTTTTCCCGAGCATGGTCGCATGGTCAATTTGCTTGTGGGACTGTGAAATGATCTGTGCAATTGCTCACTCACTGACCCACAAAGACCAATCCGTTTATTCATGTAGACACGCTTGCTGCGCTCACTAATCACTAATCACTGTAAATGAATCCAGTTTCTATTTAAATAGTCATAAAGGAAGGAATCAGTGAAACAGACTAAAACCAAAAGTTGTAGCTAGGATTGCCATTACTACCACTGACAAATAAATGTACTGTGAAGAGGGTACTGATCAATGTTTTCAGCATGGAACAATCCTAACTAAATTTATGAAATTATATTTTATTTCCCTTGAATGCCACAAATCTGTCTTTTAGACAAATGCTGGCAGAAAAAAAAGTAATATCTCCAATACATTTTGTGTGTAGTATCTATTTTTTTCCACGTTGCCTCTTTTCAAAACTGTTTTAATTTGGATTCATATGTTCCATCTCAGTTTATATACACTTAAAGCCTTGGATCTTGAATAATTTATTTTAAAGTGGACAAAATACTCATGATTAAATTAATAACATGAAATTTTGATGGTGGTATTCAAAGCAAAATTAAAATGTGGAAACAAAATTTTTAGTTACAGTACATGTAACTTGGCTAAAGAAAGACACTAACATTGCCTATAATTCATCAAATTCTTCCAAGTATTTATTACTTCATGGAGGACCCCTTAGGGTTTAGCAGAGAAGGCAGTGTAATGGGCAAATCATTAGAAAACTCATGAAAATATATTTAAATTTGGTCTTTTAATTGTGTAATTTGAGATCATTTAACTTCAAAATCACCTATTCACATTTATAACATATGATAATTTCTTTTCTTTTCTTAAGTATTTCACATTTTGTTTGCTTAGAAACAAAAATACAATATTACGTTGGAAACCGTTATGGACATCACCTATATGCACTTGAGGTTTCGTGTTCTCAGGTGCTTGACATCTAGTTTCTATGCCAACCAACTGAATTTAGATTTTAAATGTCTCACATTTCTACCCCAGGATGGTTTCCCATATGAAAAGAACAAAAGTTTTCTTAACCTCAAAGCCAAAGAGAAATATTCCATTACAAACGTTAACACTGGCACATAACTTTGTCTCCTTTTTCTTCTGTGACCATAGGAAAATGACACAGAATAATTCAAAGAGATAAATTCACCCAGATATGAAAATAGCACGGGGATTTGGAGTTATTGGTTTGTGTGGCTTAAACATCCACAGCAAGAAGTGGACTGTGTGATAAAGCAGAGCAAAAGAAGCTGAAATGTTTGAGTGTGTGACACAGAGGATCAGAACAAAGGAAGAAGCAGCCAACTTGGAAGGACCGCGGGTGAGCTCTACCACAAGAGGGGCCAAGAAGGTGACATGAGACTAACCTCAAAGGAGAGGCATTATTTGAATGACATGTATGAAACAGGTGATCCTTACTGGTCCTTTTCACAGACCACATGTGCAGATGAGTGAGTACTCTGCAGATGAAATCTCCCATTCAGTAAGCTCTAGAGAGCTCTGTCCTGTCATGCTCTAAGAGCTACATTTTAAGCACATGCACTTGCAGGCACATATGCACTTGCACCAACACACACGCCACGTGCACACCCAGTTAGAAAACAAAGGAACAGATATTTTATACAGGTATAATGTACAAAAAAATTAGAGCCCAAGCACAAGTAAAATAAGTTTTTGTTGAATCCTAGAACAAGCAGAAATGACTTAAGGGAATTTATTTTAAAGTAATTTTGATCAATATCTGCATTTATATGAAATAATCTCACTCCATGGAAAAGATCAATATAGAACTGTTAGGACTCCATGCTATGATATCTGAACGGGGAGAAAAGTGGAGACCAGCAAAAGTAATTTTGATACACATCAGGAGAACTCATCACTTTAGCAGGAAGTTTATGCACAGAAAAATGACTAAAGCAACAGGAACATTTTGTTTTTTTAGACAGGGTCTCACTATATAGTGTAGGCTGGCCTTGCATTCACTATCGCGACAATCATCCTGCCTCGGCTTCCCAAGGGCTAGGATTACAGGTGCACCAGCACCCCAGGCTAACACATTATTATTATCAAGAAAAATAGTTATCACACAACAGAAGAAAAGGGCATTGAAAATTCATGTTTCCCTTTGTCTCGGAAACATAAGAAGAAATTCCATTTCACTATATACTACAGTGAAGTCAAGAAACCCTCTCACATTTCTGAAGACATTCTACTGAATAATAAAAAATATTGTCCTTCAGAGAAAGGATACATTTCAAATTCATTTTCAATAAACTAAAGAAGGTAATTGACAGAGATTGTTCTCTACGACCAGGAGCATAAATGCTTAAAATGAGGCCTTCTACTTCAGCCTTAACAGCAATTATTTTTTTCTGGAAAGCTGTTATTTCCAAAAATATTTTACATTATGCTGTTTCACAAATTTGCTATTACATGTTAAAAATAGATCAATGAGATGTGCTTTTGTACATGTGTCATTAATCAATAATATGAAACAAAGGAAAAACTATTAAATTTACAAAATGCTATAGTCTGCACCTGCATGTCCCCCAACAGCCTCATCTGTCATAGGCTTTGGAAGAGAACTGGACCTTGGGGGCACTTTTCCTGACCTACCCTTAGGAGAAGGGACCTGTCCAGGATAGGCAGGTCCCTGGGGTGTGCTGAAAAGGACATGTCCTCTTTCCAGTTCCTCCCTTCTCTCTGCTTCCTGGCTGCCATGTCATGAGCGGCTGTTTCTCTGGCCAGACCCTTCTACCATGCAGTTGAATATGAGAGGACCAAGACTTCGGAAATGTGAACCAAAATACACCTTCCCTCCTTTAAGATACGGGCATCGTGCATTGTAGCACAGCGACGAAATAAGTGAGTAAAACACAAAAGAAATGGCATTAACTTCTTTGGCAACACATTTTCAGGTTTTTATTTAAGCATGGAAAAAAAAAAAAAAACCCTAGTGCTCTATGAGTGTCCTTGGCTGCAGGTCAATGTGTGCAAGAAGTTTGAGTTGAGTGAAGAAAGCAAAGGTGCCTATAAAAAAATTCTCATTTAGATCATCAAAATCTTAAGAAGCTGATCAAGAACTATCAAATACATTGATTCAACCTGTAGGGTGAAATGTTCGGTTTTCATGGCTGTGTGATAAATTTCAAGAGTCTGTCAATCTACTGAGAGAAAGAGAAGCTAATTATGACATAAAACTAGAAGAAAGACGAAAGAAGAATCATGATCAATATGGAGCTAAGCTCTCACATGGACAATTAAGAGAAATAAAAACCGAAGCAACTCTTGTAGAGAGGAGGAAATGTTGTTAGAAGCAAAGATTGACATGTACTTGGGTAACAGATAATAATTATCCTCAGCAGCTTGTACAAATATGGCTTTTATTCAAAAGGCAGAAAAGAGGTTTATGGAGTTTAAAAATGAGTGCAAAATATAAAAGAAGATAATTTTAAACACCAACAACTAGTATTTGTACTAAAAAATAAATGTTTTCTATTAGAGAAAATTTGATTTCATTAGGGCACACCAGTGGCCCAATTTTATTTTACAAGATGATTTTGCAAATATGAGAAATATAAATGATAGAGCAAACTTTTGGGCTACTTTTATCACAATCCTTTAATGTTTCTGCTTCATCATAGTTTTTATTTCCCTCTCAGATCTTGAAATTCATTACTCAAATGATTTAATCATGTTTTCCTTCTCATTCTCTGAAAATATTGCATCTATCTCTATGTTTTTATTTCAATATTTTTTAAATTTTAAAATGAAAAAACAAGAATGATAAAGAATTTCAAATCAACACAATAGGAGAGTACCATGATTAATATATTTCATATTGTAATCTTAAAATTACTTGCTCAGAGTACAAGAGATAGCATGAAAAATTACCGAACAATGGAAGCACAAACCATTCTTTTTGATAAAGTGATAGCGTTAGTATAATTATCAATCTAGTATATATATATATATATATATATAATACATATGTATGTATATATGTATATATAAAATATATGTGTAAATATATGTATGTGTATATACACATATTTACATGTATATTATATTATATATTATATACAAACACATACATACATTTACATATATATTACATATACATATATAATCCTTCTTTATTTTTCTGCTTTTCTCCATCCCAGTTGTTCTTTCTTTTTGAGCAGTTTCTTCACCTTTCACTTTCACAATGTCTATTGTACATTTTGGATCCTATTTACTCTTTCAGTTTCTTTTTTTTTCTCTTTTTTTTCTTTTTTTTTCTCTTTTAGTTTCTTACACGAGAGAGACAATATGATGTTCCTATAAATGCCTTGAACATACCCTTCTTTAGAGTTGAGTAGTACTCCATTGCATAAAATATCACATATTTTTAATCCATTCTGCCGTTGATGGGCATCTGGGTTCTTTCCAGGATTTAGCTATTACATGTATCTCAACTTTGAATTCTCTTTCTTCTTAATTTTTATTTTGAGTTTCTGTAAAGCTTAAATCATTTTTGTTACCGAATGTCTTAATTAGTTTTGCTTTTAATAAACCATGTGAACTGCATCTGTTTTTTTTTTTAACTTCAATTTTATTATTCTTTATCCTGGTATTTATTTTCCCATAGCAATAACTAAAGGACACTGAAAAAACAAAATAATTACTCATTTTACTGGTCTCTCCCTAGTAATAAGTTATGTTACTGAAACTTTATATTTTCTAGTTATTATTAAAAAGAAATAACATAGGGCCCTGTTGAGACAAAGATTACTATTCCTTTAAACACTGTAAAATACCACAGAGAAGTTTAATTTTTACTTTGTATTATCCCCAATCTGACATTCTCTTATTTTTAAATCTCTGGAAGCTGTGTTCCTTCTCCCTTTCATCTCGGTCCTCACAGTAACTAATTAATTCACTAATTTATATTTCAAAAATCATCTTATTTCTCATTCATACTGTTAAAACCAAAAAAAGAGACCTAAATCACAAGTAGCCAATTTTGAATATAACAAGTGATTCTTTCAACAACTCTTAATATTGTAATTCCTCTGCAGTTCCAAATAGTTAGATTCTATTCTTGACATTTATTTGCAAACAATTTTTAGTGGACACTGTCATCTTGGGCAAGTTGAGAGAAATTCCAAGTGTTCTGTCAATTTCAAAGCATACAAGGCCTTGCTTTTGCCCAAGACTTCTCACCCAAACCCCAAGTCCACTTCTCCATTACACAGAAACCTCAAGCCACTAAATTTCTATCTGTGCTTTCTGGAGTTGTTTTTGAATAGCTTGGAAAATCTACCCTTGTACCAGAAAGCTATAAAGTGGAGTAAAGTCTTTTTATATCCTTCTATGTACTTCATTTTATAGTGTTGACAAACTTTGGGTGTGAGGTCATCTCATTTTTGTATAGTGAGATAAGAAGTGGATTTTCTTCTTTGTCAACCTTACTTTTTGAATAAATTCAATATTTATTGAAATAAAGCTGTAAGATTTGAAGTCAGGTTCTCTTAGTTTGCTTGAAATTAATCAAAGAAAATATAGAAAAGCCCTCAATTGTAGAATTAAATATCTTAATTGTATACCCACTTTCCTTGAAGATATTATGTCATATGCTGATAAAATTTCTACCTACTCAGCATTTAGTTTTCACTACAATTTTTCTTTTTCAGTCATTTATATCTTGAAAATTAGCACTGGAGACTGAACCTAGAGTCTCCATCCTGGGCTATATATCCAATCTTCTTTCATTTTTGTAGTTGTGAGACAGGGTTTACTAGAGCCATCAAATTACCCAGGCTGGGCTCAAACTTGTGATTCTTTTACCTCAGACTCTTAGAGAGGTGGGATTATATATGTGCACTATCAAGAGTACTTTAATAAATTTTGTTGTTTGGCTTTCTATATTGATTCTGAGACAGAGAGAGAGAGAGAGAGAGAGAGAGAGAGAGAGAGAGAGAAAGAGAGAGAGAGAGAGAGAGAGAGAGTTTGTGTGAATTTGGTTCTGGATGCTTACTAAAATGGTAAATTTGTCAATATATTGACTCTCAGTCATTATTTATCCAAATGTAAAATCCATTCAATTTGTTCTAGTATCTCTTTAGAAGACTCAATTGACTCTTATACTGAGGCTTCTTAGCATTTCTCTAGATTTGAACCTCTGTGTCTTCATATTTTATCTCTACATCTATTTACCCCTATATCTCTATTATTTTTACATATAGATGTCCAACTTACTAACTTACTATTTAGTTTCATTATAACAAGTTATTATCATATTTTACAGAGATATTTTAATTTCTAACTAAAATTTATTTCAAAGCTTTTTTCTTTTTGCTGATGGTGTTTCTTTTTTATGGTAACAAGCTTTCCAAACAACTTTCCCATCTCCCATTAAGATGTTCAGAGAGATTCAGCATGGATGAGGAGGAAGGCCACGTTGGAGTTACTTAGAGAAAGTCAACTAAAAACCCAGGTAATTGGAAACAAAGGAAGGGCATGGTATCCTTTGGTACCAACATTAGTCTGAAGTAAGACATTTGTAGACTGAACACAGGCAAATAAAAAGACAAATCACCCTATGTGTACTCTCCCCATGCATGAGGCAGGAACTGCCATTCTGAGAGGTTCCTCAAAAAAATGATGGTCTGCAGAAGCTTAGCAAACTCAAGCCACCCAGATAGATTTTGGATATAAGGGCCCGGGCCTCTTTTGCCTTTCTCAGAAATGAAGACATCACAGCTTGGTACCAAATTTCACTGGCACACACACAGGGGCAATTTGCCAGGAGCCTGCTTCCTCCCTGATGGGCTGCAAGGTTTTTTTCTTCCTTTCTTTGTCTTTTTGTTTTATGTATCATAGCAACTTTCTTTTATGCATCATAGTAACTAACTGAATCACAAGTAACAGCAAAGCTTGAGACTGCAGCTGCACTGGTCAAAGCAGGGACTGGAACAGCAATATCCTTCTGCACGTCTTCAAGCAGTGTGAGGGAAAGAAGGATGCAGGGCTTAAATATTCTTAAGCCACAGCAGGCAATGAGAGGAGAGTCAGCACACCCTTCAATTGGGAGAGTGATGCAGAGAAAATAGAATAAGGAGACATAGGCAGATGCTGAGAGACACAAGGAAAGTTGTGAACTAAAGACTTCGGCCTGAGCCCCACATCAAGCCCCATACTCAGTACTAATCCTACTGAAGCCTCAGAGGGGTTTCATAACACAGATTTGGTATCTGACTTGGACACTAGCATAAAACTGAGGACACCAAAGGATTTTATTGTTTGTTGTTATTGTTGTTGTTTGGTTGGTTTCCTTTTTCTGTCATTTTTTGCTTTTTGTTTTATTTGATTGTTTAGGTTTCTGTATTGTTTGTTTTCTGTTGTATGTATGCTTTCTTTCTTCAATTGTCTTTCTTAAACTTGTGATATTTTCATGTGAATGAACATTATCTCTAGTTTTATTGGTTTACTTCAATATTCTTACGGTTTCATCTTCGTTTTTCTCCCCTGTCCTATTCTCCAGTTCCCCAAAGCTTAGGTGAATATTCTTTACCTGTCACCTTTGCCTCTACTATATTTGTCTTCATTAATCTCATTATTTTTCTCCTCTTTTAAATTACTACCCCAATGCATAGAGACACAAAATAAAATTATTCTACTAAGGGGAAATTTACTGTATACAAATTCCTGTTTTATATTGTATTTTGTTGTATAATGATCGATCTTGCTTCTAAAGTTAAATGTATCAAATTAGTAATTACCACAGTTGTCAGTTTCTAGGCTGTGTTTGATGCTGCTACTATTGCTAATTGTACTACTTTAGCCAGGGGGTTACACTGGTTGTAAATAGTTGGTCTCACTGTGATGGCCTGGGGTCATGATCATTGCCATGGTCCAGGAACCCCAGGACTGAGTGTAGAACCAAATAGATAGCTACTTCTTATACTAAATAAACTGGGAAGATAGGATCAAGGGATAGATACATATGCAAGAGCCAGCTATACCTAGAAGACATTTCTGAGAAATAGACATTTCTAGAGAAACCTCAATACTAGTGATATCATTATTTATAAGCAATTTATAAGCATAATCAACAAAAAACCTTTAAAATAAAAAAAATAGAAAATAACAAGTTGCAAAATGCAATGCCAGACTTCTAGCCTAAATAAAACAAATCAAAGAGACGATGAGACAGAGGAAATCATAGTCCATCCACCTGAATTTTCTAAAATAGTAGCATCAAAATTAAAGCAAACAAATGAAAAACCATGAAAGAAGAAGAACTTACTAAAACTATGGAAACCATGAAAGTCCAACATAGGAAAAAATGTAATCCATGAAACAGATTTAAAAGAGAAAAATTTCATTGAAATTATATGCAGTAAATGTACTGGCATGAGGACAGAATGTCAGATCTAGAAGATAGGATTGTGGGTGGTGACCACTAAAAAAAAGATTTATTGAAACTATAATGGGAATGTGAAATATCAATCCAGCAACCAATAGATGATGCAAAGAAGGGCAACATAAGATGGATCATAGTCAATAAAAAAGCAGGAAATGGCACATACAACATAAAAATCCTGTTCCCAGAAGTAATAGCAGAAAATTTCTGAAGCATAGAAAAAGAATTTGATATACAGATAAATGAAATATACAGTACAAAAATTAGCCATGATCAAAATAAATCTACACGAAGGCATACAATAAGGCAACAAAAATGCAGCACATTAAGAGAATATTGAAAGCTCTTAAAGAAATGAAACAAATCACATATAAGGGAAAGCACATCACAATCACAGCAGACTTCTTAAGCCATGATTACAGTAATAGGCTTTTCATAGATCCTAACCCTGAAGTTTGTAGCCTTGCTCTCTAAAACGGTAAATAATAAGCATTTTAGACTTTACAGACCACCAAGAAATAAGATCAAGAGTATTGGAAACCTAATTACATAGCTATTTCAAGTATAACTATTTAAAAATGTAAAAAATGTTTCTTGGTGTCCAAGTGGAAAAAATATAAAGGGGGCTGGATTGTTCCTATAGATCACAGTTGGTTAATTCCTGCAGTTGATATTTTGAATTTTATAGAAAAAATATAATTTTTGTTTATGAGGACTATAAGATCTGAATTTTTAAGGGATCAAGATAATATCATTGTGGGAATGAAGTCAAGAGTAGTGGCAGTTGCTAACTGTTTCTAGATAGAGTCATTTTAACAATTCAAGTGGAAATAACAATAGTCTGAACTAAAGAAGTATAATGAGCAGGACTTGACATTTCCTTACAAATGACATGAGTAGGAGTGTGGAGAAAGAGGGTTAATCAAGGAGAATTTGACATTTTCTAGGGAAACTGAGCATTGCTTAAGAAATGAGCGATGCCACTTGAAAATAGAAAGAATGATGACTACCGCTTTAAATATTATTTAAAGTGCAGGCAGGTACTTGTGCCACTGAGCTACACCCTTGGTCTCCTTAGACAGTATTGATAAGAGATTCCATCTTATTTATTATACCTTCTAGCTTTGATTTTCTTAAATATATTTTCCTTAGTGGCCCAAATTAAGATGTACAATTAGTTCCAGATTGCAAAGCAATGTATCCAATTCCATTCTAAGTATGGTAATTTTTTTTGGAACTGATCCTTGGAAAAGATCCTAATGTTTATATTCTCTCTTTCTCAAAAGGACAAGAACAGGTACATAACTTTCATGATTAAAAACATGCATTAGTCCTGACCAGGTAAAACTGCATGAGATCCAGTGTCTTTAGTGAGCTATCAGGTTGACAGAACAAATTAGATTCTGGTTTAAATTCATTCTGTCATAGATATTAACCTAGCAACTTTTGTGTTAGCCTTTACATCTTCATAAATAATTTGAATCAAGCTTAAATTGTATATTTTTTGCTAGTTAGATTTGTTTGATTTAAGCTACATTTTTAATGTGATCCTCATATCAGTCTTGAAAAAAATAAAGTAAGTAGAAATCTATGTTATTAAAAAATATAGTTTGTCAAAGTCTACTGGCAGTAACAATATTTCCTTTAATTTGAGTGGTGCACAAATTGATAATCAAAGTCAGTAATACATTCCTAGGTGCTGGTATATGTTCTGTATTTCAAAGATAAAGATCAGCAATTAGAAGAAAATGAGCCAGTTATTGAGTAAAACAAATACATTCATATCAGTTTCCAAAATACAGTTATTGTAGTCAAATGCAACTTCCTATTAGGAATTATTATCCTTTTTTGGCAAAAATTGAAACACTTATTTTCATTAATAATTAAGTGGAAGATCACATAATATTATAGTCTTTATTTTGTGTAATGGAAAATGGAGTTCACATATCTTTCACAGCGAAAGTAGATCAATAAGTTAAGTAGATGAACTTATTGCATAATTGCTTCAGAGCTTCTGAGAAAGTAATTCATTTTCATAATGTATAACAGGTATAAAATCAAATGAGCCTATAGATATTTTTTTATATTATTAACCAAACTTGGGTATTATATTTTTTTAGTAAAAAATATTTAAATACAAGAATACAAAGAGCATATAATGTTTATATGTTTTCCTTCTTTATTGGATACTCACTATTAGATATCACTGATATCAAAGTTTGTCTCTTTTTCCTTGGAAGATTGCTAAGTGACACTTACTAGTATTCTGTCTAATAGAAACAATGTAATTAGATCTTATTAATAAAGTACTTTTCTGGGATAAAAGGACTAAAACCAAATATGCTCTCTTTTTCTATTTAAATCAATTAATTATTTTAGTATGAAACTAAATATGTATATATTTATTGGATACAATATCATACATTAAAATACATATATATATTCATTACAGAATGGATAAATTTAATAAATCAATTATGTATTATCTTATATACTTATGTGTTCTTGTGATGACAATTTTTAAAATCAGCTCAATGATTTTCAAGAATGGAAAATATTTTAATAGTTATGTTTACCATGTTGTACAACTGATCTCCCAAACTCAATCCTCTTATGTACTGCTGTGTACTGTTAAAAATTTTTTATTTTTAAAATTGTTTTGGTACAGGGGATCAAACTCAAGACCTCACCCTTGCCAGGCAGCACTTACACTACTGAGTGAAATCCCCAGCCCACCTGTGTACTTTTTACTAATATTCCCTTATCCTCTCATATATGAAGAGTATCTCGTATATATAATATGCTAATATTTTTATCAGGTATCTGTTTTACAAATATTTTCCTCCTTCTATCCTTTGCCGTTTTAATCTATCAATACTTCCCTGGGCTCTAACCTGATGATGAGGGTTTCAAAGTCCACTCTAATCCTGAGTTTGGCCCAAGGCTGTGAAGTTGGCCCGGAACCAGGGCTGAATGAACTGTATGCATTCGCTGGCTTGGAGTCTGGGGAGGTGGGAGACTGCCTGGCTGTTACTAAGGTCGGCTCAGGGTTCGGGTCTGGGGCAAGATCTGGTGCTCCCTCTCTCTGCTTTTACAGGGGGCCTCTTTTCACACTCAGTAGTGTACATTCAAGGAAAACGTAATGTGAATAATGTGAAAAAGCCCTTCCTACAAGCTTCAGTGTGTCCTTTATTTTGTGTAAACTACACCCAAATTCTGTAATCCCCTGCCTGGTTTAGGTAATTTCTGCTATTTTCAGAGGGGGCATTTCCTCAATTTGATGTTTTCCTGAAACATTGTTTTTCTGTACTGAAGAGGTAGTTCTACCTTCTCTGAAGCCTAGACGCATACTACTACGTGAAGGAGTGGCAGATACTTTAAGCTACAATGTGAAAAGATGCTGGTTCTGAGTGACATATGATATTGTGATTACAGGACTACATAATTACATTTCACACTAGTCATTTGATCAAAAATCTAAAAGTAATAAACAAATACACAAATTGGTGATCTCGGATGGCAATAGCAAGTTAAATCATAGAAGATACTAAAATAGTTACTATTCTACAAACCTAAGTTGTTGTCTCACTAAGTCAAAGAAGGATATCAGAAACAAAAAGGAGGAAGTTAGGAGAGTGTTTATTAGAAATGAGAAGAAAGGTAGCTCTTGACTGGGAGGCATCTGGTTGCCAGAGTACTTTCTTTGTCTTGGTCTTTCTTACATGGATAACAGAGCTTGGGAACTTGTGTAGCTGTCCCTTATGACAGGTTGTTCTGGCTTTGGAATAACCTATTGGAGTTTTTAGTCTTTGTAGTACAGAATTTAAAGAAAATCAGATCCTTAGCTGGCTGAGTTCAAAGGAAGCCAAGTTCGAAGGAGACTAATCACTGCATTTCTAAGTCTTCCACAGTAGGAAGACATTATTAGGGGCTGGGGATTTAGCTCAGTGGCATAAGCATCTGCTTTGCAAGTGCCAGGTCATGTGTTTGATCCCTGGTACCGATTAAAAAAAAAAAAAAAAAAAAGATGAGGAAGGCATTGTTAACTAACTTAGCATGTTTTGCTAAGAA
Source organism: Cavia porcellus (assembly GCF_034190915.1). Lineage (NCBI taxonomy): Eukaryota > Metazoa > Chordata > Mammalia > Rodentia > Caviidae > Cavia > Cavia porcellus. Next base: position 35,955,391 of record NW_026947501.1, read on the forward strand.
CTATCTTTCCTAAAAGTTAGAGGCAAGATGTCTTTATCTTTTTATAGTTTTTCCTGTGTGTGTGTGTGTGTGTGTGTTTTTTTTTTTTTTTCATTTCTAGACATAATTCTTTCTATGGCTAGTATTAAACTAGCTCTTAACTCTACGTACGTGTCATCTACTTACAACAAACCTACTCTGTCTTAGGCCCTGCATCTCACTAATTACCTACTTACAAACTAACTAGCTAAATTCTCTCTTTCAATATCATTTATTAATTTATTTGCTTATTCATTCATAAAATGACAAGTATCCACTGAATCCTTCCTGTTTTCCAGTTCTAAAGATTTGTAGTGTACCATGACTAAAGTGTTTTTCCTTTCTGTATGATAGGGTTCACAATTTCACCATCTTTTCTCAATGAATAGGAAAATATCATAGCAGGAAGAAAAACAATCTAATTGTAATGATTGGAGCAAATTCAAATCATGAGTTTTGGGATCCACTGATTATAATTCATTGTACACATATGAAAGATAGTATCAAGACAGCAAGATAGAATGTCAAACCAGCAGAAATTTTAAAAAGAAGCACAGTACACAAAAACATACTTTGTCATGCTGTGGCTTGTGCTATTGATTTATTTCCCAAATAGCAAAAAGAAATTCAGTGTTAAGGGAGAAATAATGAATTTGAAAATGAATTAGTGATTCATTTGCTAAGTGGCTTCAGTCTAGCGGTTTGGAACGCTCCGGGCAAATTATCAATAAAACCATAGTTTCAATTTGGATTAAAATTGGGCAGAATCAACAAGGGATATATTTCATTTTATTTTACTTTGGTAAATGAATTACAGAACAATTTTAAGCAAAATACTTTAGATCTGAAAGATTCTGAAAGGTAAGTCAAATCTTTATTTGAAACTGTACAGCTGGTAATGCAAGACAGATAAATATGGTTAACAAAGGTTTTTAGACAGCCACATACATTAACATATATAGTGTGAACAACACAAAGAGTTCTGTACTTGGTTTCATGTGGCATCAGCAGGTATATGTTGTTTGAGTTATGGTAACTAAAACCTAAGTAATAATAATGACCTGCTTAACATTTTTGAGCCTAGTTCAGAACACAGTCACTGACTTCACCTGCTTTCTCTTGCATTTCTTGTCTTTCTTAGTTCATCAGGCTGGATTATGTGATGTCTTGTGACATAAGATTAAATGGGATAATTCATGTGGAAACACTCTGAAAATTGTAGACTACATATTAGTTTTCTCCACTGCATTATTCATGAACAAGCAGGATGTTTCAGACCAAATAAGCAGGGCATCAGGTTGCTTGTTATTTTGTTGGCACTGGGAAAGAGTCCCTGCCTAAAATTATTTCAAACAAGTTGCCACAGAAGCCTGTGATTTTTCCTTTGTAGTTATTCCTCGGGGGATAGAAGTGTTCTTTTTGCCCACTGTCTTGAAGAAGTTAACATACTGTCTCTAATTATTTTCATATTAGCATATAATATTTTTTTGTTTCATCAGAAAGACATTGAAGAACTGAATGTCTCACAAGAAAAACAGTATATGTAGCAGACTGGACTTCTTTACAGTATGCAAAAAGTAGGTAAATGATCCTGGGAAGTAGGAAGAAATTTTAATGAATGAGTACCGATCACTGGGTAAGAAGAATCCTCTCTGCTGTTTGGTTTTATCACTGACTGCTTATAACCTTGCGAATCTACAATTTGTTCTCGATGTACATATTTTAACAGCAATATTGCCAAAGTTGGAAGAGTCTAGACAGTTTAGAAGATATAAGAAATCTCTAGAGAGTGTTGCTTCTGTGATCTTACGTAGATATCTGTTCATTTATCCACTAAGTTTTACATTTTGTATTTATTAGATCCACAAGTATATGAATCTTCATTATGTCTTATTTGCGATTAAACTTTTTATTCATTTTAAATCTTGAAGTAGAATTTAGACCGAGTTCATTAGTAGCACTTCATTTTTTAAAAATTAAATATAATCAAATCTTACTAAAAATATTATTTTGTGCAAAATTATATTACTAAGGAAAGGTTGGGACAATCCTTAATAAAAAGTTTCCATGATTAAGTGAAAATGAGTAAGAAACATAAAATTTAGATGAATTTAAGAGAAGTAGGAGAACCAGTGCAGGTGAAATAATTTTTGTTGTGACCATATCTGCAAACATTTCAAGATACAAAAGATACTAGATTTATTGTAGATGATTTATGTTTTTCACATGGCTACAAATAATATATAAGGAACAATTGATCTGTGTATCTATGAAGTAAGTAGTAAGATCTACTCTTAACTAGATGTCCATTTAAATTGTTTATTATAGCTCCACGGGTTAGTGTATTGTGTAATGTTAGTGACTTGCCAAAGGCAGAAGTCAAGTAGAATTGATGGGAAAATAAAGTTTAGGACTGAAAGAGAAGTTTATATTCTAAGGCAATGCTTTCAAAGAACACTCAGCTTTACTTTATAATTCTCCTTCAAGGCATTGTTCTGTACTCCCATTCTTAGCTACTTGCTTATGTCTCAAAATTTCCTATTTTGCCTGTTTGGATTATGGGCAACAATCAAGGAGCTAAAGGGAGGAATTCAAACTTTTGGTTAGTTTTTGTATCATTTACTGCCATGTTCATTCATCTCACAAAATATACTTTTTAATATCTTGTACTTTATGTCTATTTTATCTAGCTTTATTGAAATAAAATTAGTCTTTTTTTTTGTTTTTGTCTTTCAGAACCAGAGTGAAAGATAGCTCCATGTCTTTTTTTTTTTTCTAAAAGGGCTTTCCACAGCCATAAGATAATGAAAGCCTGCCACTAATGATAAACCATACTATCTCCAGGCACCTGTTACTCTAATATCCTAACTAGAGGAAATAAGATCTGTAGAAAAAAAAATCTCATTATATAATTTTAAGGCAACATTTTTATTTTACAAATGGATTCCAAATATAGCAAGGTATATTTGATTTATTTTACATATATTTAATAAATTATTGTCCAGGTGTGATGATCAATATATTTAATATATATTACCATTTATTCCACACAGTAATGTTGAGATACTTCTTTAAAATGAGGAAACTGAGTTATAAGAAATTTAAATGTTAATCTCATAGACCTAGTAAAATAAGTTTAGGTTAACCATAATTATTAGTTTTGACTCCAATGTCTGTGCTCTATCTCTTTAAATATGAAGATAAACATAGCTAAAACTATGCATATAAATAAAAACAGAATATTGGTCAAAGAGAAGCAAGCCCTCCCTGTGAGTTGTCACCATGCATGGCCATGAGTCAATGCCATTTTCAGACTACAGGGGAAGAAAACAAGATGTCAACAAGAATCAAGACCTCCCCGCGAATTGGTACCATGTGTGGCACACTGAGAGGAGAGCTTGATGAGGGCAGGGAGACAAGAAAAGCCATCCTTCTCTACGCTATAATCAACTGGCCGATCCAGAGAAACACTCTGCAGTGATAGCTATTGAGGTAAAATACAATTTAATGCTCGCAGTCTTTAGTGTTTCATTGACTTTGTTGGTCTAAAGCCGGTAGTCTGATAATCTATTCATTAGGATAACAATATGCAATATAGCATCTATGGGGGATTTCCCCTTGCCGGTGGTAGCCATTGTTAATTTCTTATTATTTTGTTTTGAAGTTCTGTATCATTTCCTTGGGTTAGGTTTTATCCCATATTGTCTCGTTTGATTTTATTGTAGCCAATGACATAGGTAGCTATTTCAAAGATAACAAGATATATTAGGGTAGCAATTTTGGGTTTACTATTATCTTGTTTGGAAATCCTTTATTTCATTTATTATTTTGTTTTTGTTGGTTCTATTCTGTTATTTTTGTATGATTTTTACTATGTCTGAAGATATGGGCAGCTATTTTGAGGACAGTAAAAGGCATTATGGTAAACATTTTTGTTTGCCTATTATCTTGTTTTGAAGTCCTATAGTTTGTTTTGATTGGCTTTCTTCTGTTTTATTTTCTTTAAAATAAAAATTGAAGGAAAAAAACCCAGATTATCAATACTAAAAGACATAGACACTTGGCTACATTTCTCTTGTTGCTGAGACTAAATACCACAGCACACATTGTCTAGAGTCCAACAACCAGTGCAGTCCTTCTTCCCAGCAGAAACCTCCCAATCCTGGTCATCACTAGCAGACTTTCTATCAGCCTTCTGGTGTTCTGAGCTGTGACCATAATTTCCTATACAGAATGAGCACCACTCTTTTAGTTGACATCTTCAAACCTTTCCAAACTCTTCCCACAGGCCATTTCCAAGGGCTCTTGAACCACATGGTCAGGTGCTGTCACAGCAACAACCCCTATAAGAGTGGTACCAAATTCTGATTTGGTTATTTTTCTCTCATTGCTGAGACAAAATACCTAATGCCAACAATTAAGGAAAAAGAGGTTTATTTCTTACAGTTTTTGGAGGTTTCAGTCCATACTCAGTTGGCTCCAAGGCAGGATGGCATGGCTGAGGGGAAGCCCACAAGTGACAAAAGCAAACAAGGGAAAAAGGGGGAAAAACACCTTCCTCCTTTCCTAATGTTGTATGCTGGCTTCACCTTGGGCAGGTGCAGCACTCACACCATGAATTGCAGCACTAGATAATGCACCAATCACAAACACTAGATTCAACCACCTCCATAACTGCATGAAGTTTGGGTGCCACCTAGACACAAACCATTAGCATAGATGCTAATACAATTTAATTATGCAAATTATTCTTCCTTAATATAAAATATATTAAAATGAAGAGGGCAAAAGAATAGCACAGAACACTTCTGAAATAGCAGCATAAGTCTTCAAATCTTTTATGTTCCATGAGTACAACAGCAAAAACTGTCAAAATCAACTTTTAATAGAAACTTTGGTTTTACTACATATTTGCAACAATGTAATGAGTATTATTTTTGTATGTTTGGATCTCTTGTAAAAGCTGCCAGCTTTGTAATACTGTAACTTTCCCTAAACATATCACTGAATACCTAGATTTTCAGTAGAATTGAAAACCAACAGATTCCTCAGTACTTGGGAATCTGAGGAGAAAGATTGCATCAGCCTGAATTACCAAGTGGGGAAAAAAATAATCAACCAAACAAACAAATATGGCCACTACCACCACTGCCAACAACAACAAAACAAGCAGAAAAGTTTTGGAAACAGTATCAAATCAAACAATATCAAATATTGGAGAAACAAAAGTAATTTGGTCCTCCCTTGAAGCCCTATCAGCAATATTTCAATACTTGAGATGATTACAAAGCTCACTGAGAAGCTACTTCATTATTTGACTTGGTCCAATGATTTCCTCTGTAAACAGCTTTCCCTGTTTATCAAAAAAGAAAAAATCTGCAGCAGTAGTTTAAAATTGTAGCTTCCTGCAATGATAGCACCAATTCTATCGATAAAGGCTTAGGAAAAAACCTTGAAGGGAAACCATTGAAATCAAATACTCATAGAATGCTTTGAAAAATGATGACATATTTTGTGAGTCTCTTAGGTGACACACTTTTCCAAGATGTGTCCCATGAGATCTGAAGAGTGCTCATTTTTGCATCTGTACCAGATCTGAAGTCTCCACAGGAGCAAGAAGTGAAGACTAAGACTCAGAAATTAGCTGGCTGATGAAGGATTGAAAACAACAAATACTCTTGTGAGGAGAAAATTATCTACTCATGCTATTTAAATTGTTTATAATAGGGACAGAAAACTGACCAGATTTCCTTGAGCTCACCATTTCACTTTATGATTGGCTGGTTCCATTTCGGGCTATCTGAGGAGAGGCAGCCATCAAGCAGCCATCAAGCAGCCAACAAGCAGAGGGGGAAAGAGCTGGAGAAAAGTCCACCTGACCAAGGTGTGTTCCTAGTGATCTCCTTCCTCTAACCCAAAACTTCCCAGTAGTTCATTCAGCTGTGACTCATCAGAGGGTTAATACGTTGATGAAGTTAGTATCCTTACAATTCAGTCACTTTTGAAAAGTCCATCTCGGAAGCGTTTGAGCTTTCTGTGAGCATCTTGAATCCAATCAACATGTGTGCATCCAGAATACCAGCAAATGATTTTCTAAAGCTCTAAAATACAGGAAGTGCCAGACTAACTAACAACTTCCATTCTGGGAGAATGTCCCTAAATTGGATTTATTCATAATCTACCAAACTGAACGTTATATAGTAGTCACATGAAAGTTTGCAATGCAAATGTTCCTAAATTGGGAACTTACTTTATAGGAGAATAGTATATTTAAAACATGCCCAAAATTTGTGCCCAGAAGATGTTGCCAGGCCTGTTGTAGACCACTAGAAGTCCTGAGCTGCTGCTCAAATTATGTTGTTTTGTAAAGCCTCTGAAATCATACTAAAGTGCACACACCACTTCAGTAGATATAGAATAATTTAAGCATCTGCGTTTTTAGTAACTTTTCACTTGTTACAGTTGCCACTATACTGGACATGGGCTAGACTTTGGTCATTAAAATAGAAATCCCTGCAGTACTCAGGAAAGAAGACCAATGATAGACAATGCTTTAGGAAGGTTCTGGTTGTGAGTGTAATGGGTGACTTGTTCGGGGATCAGATAAGGTTGGAGAAATCTGGACATCTTTATATCTTCTTCTTTCTGTTAAAACTTTCATTTCATAATGACTTGCAGTAGCATTACTCTATGTTTTTCAGACTTTTTAATATAATTTCATAAAATAAAACTCTTAGGTATGTCAAAATTAAACTTTGCATTAATTTGAAGATATCATGGAAGTCAGAATGTTATTTATATATCTTAGGATTACAGAAGACAAAGAAAAGCTGGAAGAAGTTTCCCTGGGGCAGGCCAAGGTCTCTTCCATGGCAACCAAAGATATGCATTGCATACAGAACTCTCTCACTGTTTCTAAACGTCCATGACTCATGAGTGGGCAACATTTGTGGTTATCATTTGAAAATCCTCAACTAACCTCATATACTATAAAGTTCAAGCAATAATTCTTTCATTAGTAATATACAAGAGGCATGGGAAGGTGAGTGGGGAATGAAGAAGAAAGAAACAAGACACTGCCCCAAGCACTAAGTGTCTATTGGGGAAAACATAATGATTGTCATTCCACAGTTTAACTGCTAGAAGAGAGGCACTTCCTGGGAACAGGGAAGCACATGTTGGGAGAGTATTTCAGTCTGAATCAGTTGAGAAAAAGGATGCCTTGTAGGTTGTATGTTTCCCATAACAACAAGGAGTCAGTTCTTCCAAATCTTCCTCAATAAGCCATAAAAAAGCACCTACTTTGGAGCTGTAGCTGAGAAAGGTAAAGTCAATGACAGGAACAGTTTGCTAAAATTCAGCCTGTTTAGGGTGCAATGCTGAGAATACTTGGGATAATGTTGTTTGTAATAGCATATTAATAACTATGAGCACCAGAGATTTTGTTAAACTGGACCATGCCTGTTTATTTAATTAATCACAATATTTCAACAAAGTGCATACATTCCTTAGTCATAATTTAAGAATATATATATATATATATATATATATATATTTATGCAGGTTTATCAATACACATGTTTAAGATTTACATCAAGTTAAGGGTTGTCAATGTGTGCTTAAATTCACTTATCTGAAGATGATGAATATTTATAGCAAACTTTTCATCAACTACTAACACTCTTGTCATTCCAGTTAAATTCCAGCCATCCCAGTTAAATGCTAAAAGTCAAATTCCTTTATCTAAATCATAAAAAATGTCACAAGACTGTAGCAAACTTTTAAAGTTGTGAGAAGCAAAACAGAACAGGAGAAGGAGAGTGACTTGGTAAAGGTCACACTGCTAATTGGCAGCTGTGACATTTAGAATTTGTTTTGCTTCACTGAGTTTCCTTTTTGAGAAAATGAGTTTTTCAGAAATCAAACAAATAATATGACAGGGGACATAAAAGCTCCAGGAAACAGTGAGAGAGGACACAGGAGAAGAGGTGACCATTAGAAATGATTACAAAGAATATTTTATCCATCAGAGCGGCAGCAGAGCTCAGTGATTAGAAGGATGGATACTGAAGCTGCTTCACTTTTAATTCCAATTCAGCACCTTAACAAGTGTGTGAGTTTCACCTCTACACTGTCATGCACTGAGTAAGGCAATGCTTTGGTCAATGACTGGCATCATATATGATGGTACTGCATAAGATTACAGTGGCACTGAACACTTCTAATTGCTTTGAGGCGTGGCCGTTGTAAATGCATGGTCTAATGTGTTACAGCACACACATTTGAGATGGTGCTAACATAAACAAACCTGTAGCACTGCCAGTGGTATAAAAATATCAGACATACAATTTATACAATAATTAATACTTGATATAGATGATAAATAATATCTTGCTGGTTATGTATTTATTGTACTATGGGTTTTATACTATTTTGGTTATACTTCTTGCATTTATAAAAGAGTTTACCATAAAACAATGTGCTGTGTTACACTGATAGCTGGCTTATGTTGCTTGTGTTTGTTTGCCACACAGGTGACAAAGACCAGTAAACCCAGACCATCTAGGTTTGTGTAAACACATTCTGTGATGTTTGCATAGAGAGGAAATTGCCTAATGACACAGTTCTCAAGATATATCCTCTCATCAGGCAATTATTGTGATCTTTCAAACTCTGTCTCAAATACTGAGACATCTGAAAAATGCAGGAAACAACAGATTATCTCAGATTTAAGGCATTCATACATTTTCAAAGGAATCAATAGTATAGAGCAGTTTTCAAGTTGTATTAACTCCTATTAATTTTGGCAGTGGCCACCAGCAGGTCTGTGCCTGAACTTTCTACTCTGATGGAGAAGTAGGATTCAGTGGTGAGGAGACATAACAGAAGATTTAAGTGACTTACCATGCTAGATACTGTTTGGATTTCCGAGGGGAGAAATGAAGTACCAATACATATGTTCTATTTCACTAGAAAATCAGTTGCATAGATGTGAGCAGAGACAGCCAATACAATTTGGAGACACAAAGGGAAACAAACAAATAAAAAACATAGTAAAAAAAAAAAAGGAAGAAAAATGAAAAACACAGTGTTCTTTGTTCATATGGTACAAGAGTTAAACCCTAAAATATCAGATGTTAGTGATCATTATAGTCAAGACCATTTAGACCAAAAGATCCATGTTACAGATACACAGCCTAATACTCAGAAAAGTAATTTAATTATGATCTCATATTACCTCGTGGAAGAATTTGCAGCGAACCCATGATTTTGGCTTCCAATGTACTGAACTCAGGTAAGCAGGGAGGTCCATGCTCAAGTGGGGTGAGCACATTCCTTTACTTTCCACGGGAATTGTTTTCTTACTTCTTATCCTAACTCTGGCTCATCTGTATGAATAGCAGTTTTAAAGTTGGAACCACAAAACAAACAGTATATGTCTGACACCAAGGAAATAAAACAGTATCTCTAGCCTCTTAGGGTTCTCGTTGGGCCTCAGAATTAAATTTAAATCTAATAGGTTAGTAAGAGAAAATCACACTAATTGAATATAAGCTTTATATGGCATGGAAACCTGGATAAAGATCAGGGTTAGGGATTCAGCTCAGCAGTGTAAGAGCTTGCTTGGTCAATGCAAGGTTGTGAGTTGATCCCCATTATCACAAAGAAAGAAAGAAAGAAAGAAAGAAAGAAAGAAAGAAAGAAAGAAAGAAAGAAAGAAAGAGAGAGAGAGAGAAGGAAAGAAAGAAAGAAAGAAAGAAAGAAAGAAAGAAAGAAAGAAAGAAAGAAAGAAAGAAAGAAAGAAAGAAAGAAAGGAAAGAAAGGGCCATCCAGGAGAACATGGCAGACAGATAGCAGCAGCTACAGAGGCTCTCTGAAACACCCAGCTTAGAATTCAGGAATGGTGCTGAGTAAAGAATCATAAGGAAGAGGAGATATGCCCTGGTGACCCAAGAAGGAACTGGGCTGACAGAAACCAACTGGGAATGCAATCCTGGTGCTATAACAGGAACAGATAAAGCCTCAGCATGGAAGCTGGAACCCGCGCCATTGGAAGCTGTGATTTGGGTTTCCCGCCGCCGCTGCTGTGTCTGCATAGGCTCGGCAGGGAGAGAGACACGCGGAGGCTCTGAGAATGGGAATCAGTGAACGGAATTGAGAGCAGGATGGGTGGGGAGCCGTGCATCCACCTCCGGTGAGTGAGGGAAAACTGGGACTCTTTCACGGTCCAGGAGACTCCAACAGAGGACATTCTGGGACTGGGCAGACTTGCGGGAACAGGGCGCTGCAGTGACTTCAGTCACCAATCCGCCTCTCAAGCGGGATTGGTGAGCAGTGCCTAGCCCACGTGATGCTGCTGGCTGAGGCCCAGTAGGCTGGCACAATCCAGGTCTCAGCTCCTGAGGGTGACCTAGAGGGGTAGGCCCCACATAGGCTGCCTGGTCTGCAACTTCCTGGTGCACTGCGGTGGGTGGGAACACGTAGCTGGCGCAATTCAGTCAGACTGTGGCTGACAGGGAAGGAAGCTGGGTCTCCTATATACGCTTGCATATATAAGGAACAAAGAATATGGGAAGAGGAAGCAACAAGAAAGGTCCTCAGTCCCCAATCCTGAGAAAAAGACAACAGCAGACACAGCACCAATAGACATAAAGGCTATCTCGAGAGCCTCATAGACAAGTTCAAGAATGAAGTTATTAATGACCTGAAGCTAGACATAAGCAGAATAGTTAGAGAAATGCTAAGCACCACCCAAGAAAAAACAGATGGTGGATTGGAAGAACAGAAAAAGAGGGGAGAATTGTTTAATGGAGAAAATAGAGAAAGCATAGAATACGTGAAGCAGGTTCAAAGAGACTACCAGGAAACTAAAAAGTCTATCGAAAACCGGCATAACAGCTTGAAAGAAACTAAGGACAGATTATCTGAACTGGAGGGCAGATTTGTAATATGGGAGCATGAAATGAAAAACTTCTTAAAAATAACAAAGAAACAAACAGCAATAATACAAAGACTAGAAGATGATAAGAGGGTCTATAACTTAAGAATTAAGAACATAAAAGAAGAAGTAGGGACACAAACAAATGAACTACAAAAGCTACTCACAGAAATAATCCAGGAGAATTTTCCTAATTTAGCAAAAGGTAAAGATATTCAGTTGTATGAAGCATACAGGACCCCAGCCACCTACAACCCAAACAGAGCAACAGCCAGGCATATAATAATTAAAATTCCAGAAATCCAATACAAGAACAGAATACTAAAAGCCATCAGAGACCAGAAACAGATCACTTACAAGGGAACACCCATCAGAATTACAGCAGACTTCTTGGCACAAACCATCAAATCATGAAGAGCGTGGGGGGAAATAATTCAAGCTTTGAAAGATAATAATCTCCAGCCAAGATTGATATATCCTGCACAACTATCCCTGGAAATTGATGGAAAAACAAGGTGCTTCCAGGATAAAGAGGAACTAGGGGAATATGCAACCACCAATTCAACTCTACAGAAAATACTGCAAGATATTCTAAAAAAGAAAAATACAAAGAATCCAGAAGCAGTGGCAGACAGGCCACAATGAATGGAGCAGAAAACAAAATGAAGAAGACAAACTGACAACTAATGACAGAAAAAGAGCTCAACAGAAATGAGGCAGAGAAGATTGGATGATAGAAACAGCTATTTTGGAGAAAATGACGTCTTAAGAGGTAATACTGATTTAGTATCATCTTGTTTTGAAGTCTCATCAAGCTTTTGTTCTTCTGTCTCCATTGGTCTAAACAGGTGGTATCTTATTGGATTTTATTATATATGATAGTATAAGCAAAACCTTTTATAGACAAGGAGATTATACAGAAACCATTGTTCATTTTCTGTTAGTTGATTCTAAATACCCTGTAATACTGTCATTCTTTTAAATTGTTTTACATTGTTTTGATATATTTGATGCTACAGTATATGCTGTTATACTCAAAGATTACAAGAAAAGAGACAATATGGTAACTACTTTTATGTCGGATAATCTTGTGGTGAAACACTATTTTGCTTAAATGGTTATGTTTTGATCTGCGCTGATTTGCTGTTATGCCCTCTTTTATCTGAATCTCCATTTTATTATTTACTTTTTTATCCTTTTAATTAAGGGAAAAATAAATTAAAAATAGCAGGATATATTATAGTAACCCACGTTCACTTTCCATTATCTTGATTTAAAGCCCTGTATTGCTATCACCACCTTGTTTTGACTGATGTTTCTCTATTCTGTTTGCTTGATAGTATCAGTTTCGAAAGTTTAGGCAACAGCTGTGAAGATAGTGGGATTCATTATGACGCCCATTCTGGTTGACTATTATCTACTTTTGAAGATCTATAATGTCTCCAATGTTTTGGTTTTGTCGGTTTTGTTCTTTACTGTTTTGTTCAAATTTTATTATAACTAATGATATAGGCAATTCTATTAGAGATAGCGGGAGGCATTATGGTAACCATTGTTGATCACCTAGTATTATGCTTTTACATTATCTATTAGGTCCACCCTTTTGATTTGACTGACTGTTCTGTTATGTCACTTTTGGTTCTACTCTCTTCCAAAAAAGTAATAAGAACTGTGGGAGCAACAAAACCCAAAATGTGTAATTGTCATTGTACAAAAGAGAGGAAAAGAAAGTGCTCTAAACAACATACCTGCATGTATATTTAAGTGTGTAAGATAGATAATGATATTACTGAGTTTTGTTGGATCATTGAACAGAACTGTTTGCAGTCTCACTGTTGGAATATCCACTTTATAAGCTTTAATTTTGTAACTTGAACAATTATTTCTAAGATGACAAAATGTAATCCATTAACTAGTGATTTCTTACTGTTTATTTATTTCTGGAAATCTGTATAACTTGTACCCTTTCTCGGCTTTTTTTTTTTCTTTTTCTCCTTAAATAAAATTTAAAAGAAAGAAAGAAAGAAAGAAAGAAAGAAAGAAAGAAAGAAAGAAAGAAAGAAAGAAAAAGAAATTCAAGATTGAAAAAAATAGAAAATGAAGATTGAAAGAAATGGCAAAACCTAAATGCATTTGTATTAGATTGAACAATCACAGACAATTGGAAAAAATAAATCTCAGCCTAATAAAAGAACATAAGCATTATATTAACAATTTGTTTATATAGAACTATCACAGCTGTGATGATCAATGAGGATATAGGGAAACTAACTTTTGCAAGGATGTTTTATCTGCTGTTTGCCAGAAGAAAAGGGGCACTAGGATGTCCTTGGATCTATAGCTTTTTCTATCTGTGTATAGTAGTCATAGCATGTCTTCTATAAATTAGGCACAGAAAGAGATCAACAATACAACCATGATCCACTGCCTATGTTGCATCGAGCCATGGACAGTTTAAACATTCATTTACCAGTGGAATTTTATCTGATTTTTCTTTATCATAGGAGCTTTCAGACAATGTGATTATTAAAAACCAATTTGTTAGTGAACTGCTAACTGATACAAATCTGAATCTTAAGGGAAAAAGACTAGGAATATTACTGTTTAAGAACAAAACCATAAATTTATTATGATCGTGTTTGGTATGATATTTTGGTACTGGTATGATCACTAGTCCAATATCTGAGATCACCATTCAGGAAGCATTATTTTCAAAGCAATATGCCAGCCTCAGTGTGGATTCATTTACCTGGCAAGTAAGTATGTTTTTTCACTCACAGTTGAACATGTGATATTTTAATCTTCCCTGAAAATATCAAGAGCATTCCTTAAAAACTTTTCTCAAGAAGTGTAGAATCCATGTGCAGACATAAAGACTGAAGAATCTTTGAAGTAGGAAACTCCAGGTGAAAAAAACAAAACAGACAATATCAGAAGAAAACTTTATTTTAAGAAACAAAGAAGTTAGAACTATTTTTTGCTTTGGGATACCGTGGCTGACAAAACGAAGCTGTCAAAATGCGTACCTGTCCTTTATGCTTCTCCTTCTCTCAGGAATCTACCAAACATTTGGAAGAGAAATCATGGGTGCCAAAACCTCCTCATCTATACTGTAGCTCCAGTTACTGAGGAATTTCAGGAACAAAGGATTCTCAGCAGGAGAGAAAGAGATATCTGCAGAGAGAGTTGGAGGGGGAGATGAGACAAACTCAGACTTGTGATTATCATTCAGAAGCAGAGGGACAGTGATTATCTGGGTGCTGCTTTGATTTGTTTTTCTTTGAAGTCCAAGTTTAATCATAGTGATAGCATTTATAATGACTCTGATCTGTGACTGCTAAGCTTGGTTAGTTAAAGCAACTGCATTCTTACGGGACCTATTTCATAGGGTCACATTTCTGTTAAATAGGCTCTGTTTCATTATAGTATTCTCTTGGTCCTCATCCTCTAAATGTTATTATGCAGGAAGTTGGCTGGGTTAAATGACCAAAAAATTGAAATTTAAACAAAATCATAAGAACTACTGGAAACCACATAATAAAATGTCTTCGTTTTGCTTTCTTCTTCTTCTTCTTCTTCTTTTTTTTTTTAAACAGGTGGGTTTATAAATGGCATTACCTATAGCAACAGCAATGTAGCGAATATCCTTAGGCCGTCTGTTTCTGGAAAAAGGCAACACACATGCTGTAGTAATGTTCTCAGAGCTGCTTCTGCTGCACTTCCTTGTGTCCGGTACTGGCAGTGACTAGAAGATGATGAAAAATTCATCACTGACCAACTCACCATCAAAAAACACACATTCACTTTATCCTCAAAGTGTTCAAGCAGCTTACAGAAAAGGATACAAAGAGACAAGGCTTACTATAAAACTATCAAATATATATTAGTCCCAAATATGAATTAGAAATGAAAGTAAATTTAGACTTTTGTCAATAACTCACAATGAGTGCCATGTTATCAACCTTCTGGGGAAAAACTATTTCTAATCTTTCTGTATCCAGTTGAACAATCAAAAATGAGAGACAACAAAAGTATTAGGAAATATAAAGATATTAATACACAATTAAGATTTAAAAACCAAGCTTGGAACTTTTTCCCTTGAGAAAGTAAAATTTAGAATATGATCCTTCAAAATCAACCCAAGAACAAAGAATCTGAAAGAACTATAGTAGTGGGAATCAAAGACAGAAAATGAAATGGGTTTCATTTGCAGGCCTACAACTCTAGTAGGCAGAAAGACCAATTTGTCCAAAATGTTGTTGAAATATCTCGAATTCCATTGTCAAAGTCAGGAAGAAAGAAAAGTGGACTAACTGCCTATGTGTTAGCATGTGTGGGTGACTGATCTATATTTCTATGAGGGGCTGGGCATAAAACAGTGAAAATATATAGGAATTTTATTAATGTCAATTACTAACTATGCATGAATAAATTCTCATGAGAAAATCTGAATGTAGTTTAAAACATGAGTCAGCCCAAAACTATAATTCATACTCAGGGTAATGAAGAGATTGTTAATCTTATCTAATGGGACTCACTCAAGAATTTTACAGGATAATTCATACAATTCTAGTGTGCTCATGTGTGTGTGTTTGTGTGTGTATGTGTGTGTGCGTGTGTATGCACGCATGAGTATTGGACACATTATAATTTTAATTTTTCCAAAATAAAAGGAGCATATATTAAGAACTTGTGTGTGTGAGAGAGATTTTGCAGTAGAATTGAATTTGGAAATACAGCGCAATTTTGGAGCGTAAAGCTAATTCTTCATTCTTAGAGTTATTCTAATATTTAACACCAAAAATTGTATATGTTTTGGCCAAGGATATAGCTCAGGGTTACAAGCACCTACCTGGCAAGCATAATAATCCTGATTCCTATTACAAAAACAACAACAAAAACATAAAATTTTCTATGTTTCACTTTTAAACACAAAATAAGATATTGCTTGTTTGTTTGTGCTTTGCAAAAGTTGCTGATTCAGATCATGGTAGTCTAGATTTGAAGCTATGAGGGGGTTGCATCTAGCTTTCATGATGGATAGTATTCATAATGAAAACAGAGAAAAGCTGTGAAAATAAGCAGACAGGAGACAAAAAGAGAAAACTGTGATTGCCACTTCTATGTTCATCTCTACAGTTAGCCTCTGTGTCATTGTAGCATGCATGCTACAAATTGCTTTTCAAATGTTCTGAAGTGTGTGCTGCCCAATTAGGTGTCTTGTTTTTATTTACTTTTACCTCTCCTACTGTTCAATAATTTCTTGTTTCACAAATGACTTTGAGAATACTGCTCCTCTGTCTCCTTCAAAAACTCTGAAAATAGGTTCTATTGTACTGGATATTAACTTGTTTATTTCTATATGATTTCCTTTTGCTTTACTTTGAGTATGTTATTTTTTTAAAGAAAAATTCTAGAAGTTCCAGCAGTGTTTTGTGGTTAGGGACTTTTTCATTGAATGTGTTTGTGTTTCATAGACGATTCCCTCCTGGGAAATAAATGGTGCTGGACGAATGAGGATTAACCTGTGTTTCAGGAGATTTCTGCTCTCTTTCTGAGCATTTCACATTGTGTTTTTCTTTTGCTGAGAAATGGTAACATTGAAAAGTTCACCTGATATCCTTTTTTTTTTTTTTAATTTGAGTGTTAAGTACCTAGAGAAGTCAACTAAAAGTTTACTAATTGATGTCATTAAGTTTATTTCAGAGCTCCATTTTGGGCCTCTATTCTCTCTGATTCATTAACGTTGTGTTTGTTAAATTGTCACCATAATAACAATTAATCTGATTTGTTAGCGTGGTATGTGATCCTCACTATTGTTAACTCAGTTTGAGTTACACAAATTTGTGAAGAATGAATATGTTGAAAATGTATTGTTTTGTGTATAATAGCTTTATTATAAAAAATAGAATGAATAACTTCATTTGTAAATGAGATTCTGCTGAACATGTTTAGCATATTTAAGCACAAAAATATCTAATGTATCTAACGTATTATCTATCTCTCTGCAGATCAGTTTTGCTAGTGATATGGTCAACAGCCACATTAGGAGAATAACTAGTTGGAAACCTAAGCACTCTAATGTTTTTTCCTTTTTTTCTTCTTTTTTTTAATTTAAAGAGAAAGAAACAAAAAAAGACATGGATATAAAAAAGGGTAGAAATAATACAGAAATACAGAAAAAAAACTCTAATTTGATTACCACGTAATTTTGGAGGTAAAGTTGTCTTTTATTTACAAATCTTTTTCCCTGTAGCTGGCCATGATTTTCCTTTGTATCGCTTTATTCTTATATTTATCCAGTACAATGTTTTCAGTATTAAGGTTTCAATATGAATGAGACATGATCTGGTCTCCAAGTTTGTTTAGTGCATTAGAAAATGGATACCTGGAGTGGAGGAGCAAAGATGGCGGATAGATAACAACTGGCTACAGAAGCTCCCTGCAATAGTCAACTTAGAATTCAACATAATACAGAGTAGGGAGCCCCAAACAGAGGGGGATGAATTCTCTTCTCCCAAGAAGAAATTAAGGCAACTGGCCAACCATCCGAGATCCCGTCGTGACTTGCTGAAGTCCCACTGCGACTTGTGGAGGTCCCACCGTGACTTGCAGAGCTGTCTGAAGTCCTGCTGCTTCGACATTGAGTTCAGGGGTCAGTGAGCCAAAAGGAGAGCTGAGTTGGCAGGGTGCCTACATCAACCTGTGGTGAGTGATAGGAGTGGAACCAATCCATAAATAGGGGGGCTCTGGAGGATGACAATCTGGGACCAAGCAGGACTTGCCAGTACAAAGGGCAACAGTGATTTCAGTCAATTGCTCCCTTCCCGAATGGGATTGGTGGAGTGAGCTAGGGCTGGGTCACCTGAACTGGATGAGACCCAATAGTTTATCTGAAATCAAGTCCCTACAGCAGTGGCGCACACTAACCATACTAACCCAGTGAAACCTCAGAAGTTTGACTGACAGTGTGGGCCACAGCTTCTTGACTGACCCAGAGGGGAGGGTCCAGAATACACTGTCCCTGTCTGCAACTCACTAGCTCATGGCAGTGTGAAGGGTCATCTAGCCAGCACGCTTCAGAAGAATTGTAATCAACAAAGAAAGAAACTGGGGCCTCCTGGAAGAAGCAAAAAAGATGGGAAGAGGAAGCAACAACAAAAAGTCCCCAGGTCCCAACCCTGAGAACATTGACCCAGGACAAGTATATGCAAAGGAGAATGAGAACAGCAAACATGCAATATCAGACACCAGCATCAGTGGACATAAAGAGATATATTTGGGACTTTATAGATGACTTCAAAAGTCAAATATTTAGCCAAATAAAGCAAGATATAAGCAGATTAATAAAAGAGATACTAAGCATACCTCAAGCAGACACAGATGGAAGAAGGGAGGAACTCAAACAAAGGAGAGAACCATTTGATGAAGAATATAAAAAAATATAGAAAACATGAAGCAGATTCAAAGAGATCACCAGGAAATTAAAAACTCTATGGAAAGATGGAAAATCAGCTTGAAAGAAACTAAGGATAGATTATCCAAACTGGAGGACAATTTTGCAGTGTGGGAGTATGAAAGGGAAAACTTTTTAAAAAATAACAAGGAAATAAGCAGTAACAATACAAAGGCTAGAAGATGACTAAGTATCTATAAAGAATAAAGAATGTGAGTGAAGAAGCTAGGGTACAAACAAAGGAACTAAAAGGGTTATTCACAGAAATAATTAAGGAAAACTTCCCAAACATAGGAAAAGGAAATGATATTCTTATATATGAGGCATACAGAACTCCAGCCACCTACAACCAAAACTGAGCTACACCCAGGCAGATAATAATCAAGACCTCAGAAATTCAACATAAGAACAGAATATTAAAAGCTGTTAGAGACAAGAAACAGATAACCTATAGAGGAACGTCCATCAGAATAATGGTAGACTTCTTGAAACAAACCAGCAAGTCAAGCAGCAGAGCCTGGAGTAAAATATGCCAAGCCCTGAAAGAAAATAACCTCCATCCCAGATTGATATACCCTGCTAAACTGTCTCTAGAAATTAATGGAGAAACAAGGTGCTTCAAAGACAAAGAGGAACTTGGGAAATTCACAACCACCAATCCAAGTCTATGGAGAATACTGCAGAGCATTCTAGAGAGATAGAAAAGTACTAGGATTCCAGGAACAGTGGCAGAGAGGCCTCAATGAATGGAGCAGAAAACAGAATGAAGAAGATAAGCAAACAACTGATGGCAAAAAAAGGCATAACAGAAATGAGGCAGAGAAGATTTTATTCAAAACTGATATGATTGATAGTATCAAGTCTGAGAGTATAGGCAACAACACTGAAGATGACAAGACTCTATGATACACATTCTGGTTTGATATTTGCTGGTATTTGAAGTTTTATACTATATACAAAGTTGTGTTTTTATTAACACTGTTCTGTACTGATATATTCAATTATACTATGTCTGATGATATAGCTAATTCTATTGGAGATAACAAGAGACAACTCAGGAACCATGGTAGAACTCTTTGTACAACAGTCTTATATTATTTATTTCATTTCATGTGTTTATAGGAATATGTTTTATTTTACCTTGCTATGTTTTGTTTCTCCCTCTAATACAGAAAGGGTAGAAATATGTGTTAAGACTCATGCATGTGTAGAATCTATAAACAATTTATGAGAACTGATCCTATGACACATGATGAAGTGAATAGATACTTGGAAGAAGAAGAAACACTAAAATACCCAGTGCTGATCCTGGAATGTCATAATGTGAAACCCAGCAATAGTATTATTCTTGTTCAGAGTGATATTAGCCTGCTTGGTTTATTCAATTTCAACATAATTTTAGATATGGATAACTGCATGTGTGTTTAAGTGTACAGGATTGATAACCATATTTCTAAACTTTTGTTGGATAATTGAACAGAACTGGTTGCAATCTCACTGTTTGAATCCCCACTTTATATGCTCCATTTTAGTATCTTGAATAACTACTTGTAAGAAGACAATCTGTAATCATCAACTAGTGATTTCTTACTTTTTTTTCTTTGAAAATATGTATTATTTCTACTCGTTTTCTGTTTTGTTTAGTCTTTCTTTAAATTATTTTTTTTAAAAAAAGACACTACAGTACCCAGTGCTTATCACGGAGTGTCATGATATGAAGTCCTGCAATATTATTGTTCTTTGTTCAGAATGATTTTATCCTACTTTAGTTTGCTTATTCTAAAATTAAATGAAGATGTGGATGACTGCATGTATGTTTAAGTGTATAGGATTGACAACCATGTTACTAAGATTTTGTTGGACAGTTGAATAGAATTGCATGCAATCTTACTGTCTGAATTCCCACTTTACATGTTTCATTCTTGTACCTTGAACAACTATTTGTAAAGTGACAATATGTAAACATCAACTAGTTATTTCTTACTGTTTATTTTTTTCTTTGAACGTATGTATTATTTTTAACTATTTTTGTTTTGTTTAGTCTTTCTTTAAATAAAATTTAAAAAAAGAAAATGGGGGGAACCTGGGGGTTTAGCTTACAGGATAACCGCCTGCCTTGAAAGCAGGCAGTCGTGAGTTCAATCCTGGGTACTGATTAAAAAAAAATTGGGTACATAAAGGATTTGAATAAATGTATTTTCTCACACGTACATTTGTTATTTAATTAAAATATGGGTGGCTCAAAAGGAAAAACACTACTTTTTTTCTTTAAAGTGATCGATGATTCAGTGTGTTCCAGATGGACAGAATAGTATCCACAATACTCAAGGAAGTAGGGCTGGGGATTTAGCTCAGAGACATAAGTGTCTGCTTGGCAAGTGCAAGGTTATGAGTTCAATCCCTGGTACAAAAAAAAAAATTCTCCAGGAAGTATATTTTTAACAGTAAAGCCAATAATTTGTAGTTCTTTACAATGAGAAAAAGACTAATGTAAAGTTCCCATAATAAATTCAGGCCTGAAATATAAACAAAGCAAGATAGAAGTGGAGATTTACAGAAATCTCAACTATATGAGTTATCTGAATAGAATGTTAACTAAACCTAGAAACAGACTAAATGAGAAAAGAGAAGATGAGGACCAAAACAAAGATAGCAGAAATTTGAAACACAATTATGAAAGAAATTATAGCCCAAGAAGACTTGTTAACCTCGATTCCTGCCTGTATATGTTTGTGTTTTTATGTGAAAGTGAATGTATGTTATGGGGAAAATGTAAATAATGAATTGATAATCACATTATTATCATCAGTCGTGGATCATCTTTTCTTCTGAAATAAAACACAAGCTCTTTAAGACAATGTTTCTAAAACATTTTTTAAAAACTTGCATTTAACCTTTTGTCACCCATTTTCAGGAATGTGTGTCACCACAGACAACCTCTGTGACCACTGAGAACAAGGTTCTCATGGAGAAACTCTGTCTCTCAATCTTATATAAATACTTATCATAATATTTTAACTGAAAGTTTGATGTACGCTAAGCATATTTTTCTCTGACCCACTCAGAAGTCTTCATTATCTTCACTTTAGACTTCTTAGCTGTATGGGTCCATGTCAATGGGTTTGTTGGCCTTAATCTAGTCCATCTGTCACACTGTTACCATGGTTTCCTAAACTAAAGACAAACCACACCAATCTTCTGTTTAACAAACACATAAATAAACAAATGAGAATATCTCTTTGGAAATTCCCTTCCTGTATAACCAAAAATAAAATCTCTATTTCTTATTTCTACATTTCCACTCTGACTTTTTCTTCCTATAATGAAATTCTCTCCATTATATAGTATTGGGTAGATCCTACCAAAATTTAACTCCATAACAAAGCTAGGAATAATATTCGTTCTAAATATGAGTTCTTGTTCCTATTCCTTTTTTCTCAGGATTTGGAAAAAATATGTATCTTCAATGACTGCTCATTATTAGCAACTGGAAAGTGAGTTAATAGCTCAAAATACTATTCACCTGATATCATATTAATAACACATGATATTTATTTAAATACATTTATCAGGTATTCAGGTATACAACCATATCTTCTTCAATCATCTACCTGTCTTTGATTTTATATGATACTAAAGAAAGTCCATTTTATAATGTATCATAGATAAAAATATACATAAATAAATATCTACTGTTAGTTTGAAAGAAATTCTTTACAATTGCAGAAAATAAGATATATATATATATATGTATAAATTAACTTAGAAATGTCAATATTTATACATGAATTTACATAGCTCAGTGGAAAGAGTGATTACTTTTTGTGATGAAGACAGAGGACTTCTTTCATAAGAAATATCTAAAATTTAAAGCAGAATTGGTATGATCTAGATAGAAAGACAGGAGATGGACAAGTCATTCCAGGGAGAGAGGGTGACACTTACTAAAGCAATATGTACATTGAAATTAACTGCAGTGTTCCATTTAATCATTCAACTAACTTTTCTGGTAACTGTTTTGTGAGGATCACATGATGTTAGAGATTCAGATGTTGTCAGGTACTGAGATCACAGTCTAAGTTTATCACTCATTACCCAAGTGATGAGTACTATCATACAGAGATGCCTAAACTGTAAGGGTCAGCAATCTGCTTCACTAATGCTTGGCAAGATTTAACAATAAGACAGCAAATATATCACTAGCAATTCATTGTGATTGCCTCCCACATAAGCAGACAAAAATTATCAGAGAAAGCCCTAAAATCCCCAAGTATACTAACCTGCCTAAATAAAAAAGCAATGTCCTGCTGATTGGATCCCGAAAAGCATGTTTCTTCCCCAGAAACATAAAGCTAGATGGGTTTCCCAATGTTTATCTCAGCACCTGTTCATTCCGTTCACCATGCTGCTTACTCATGCGTTCCTGCCAAAGGACTGACAGACTATATTTCTTAATATGTCTTAATAGTAAAAATTACAAAGTAGTAGATGTGATTTATTTAACATAACAACTACAATTTGGGATGCTCCCAAATATTCACTTGGGTTAATTTAGGCAAAAATCACCCTATTGAAAGGGGAACTGTTTTATTAAAATGCAGTCAAACCCTTATTGGATACAATAAAATCTAGATAGAAGAAACAGTAGATAATAAAAGAAATAGTTTTCCTTTCCTGATGGTTTATGATGCCGGGACAGAAAACCATTTTTTAAAATAACTGAAGGAGATTGTGGAAGGACAGACAGAAGACTCTTTCAGTGTTACACAATTCACAGTCAGGCAGAGCTCTGGTGAGTGTGCAGTTTTTCCCAGTATAGTCAGGCAAAGTCCAAAGAAACCCCCAAAGCATAAATGGGAAACTAAACCCACACTATTCAAAGAATTAACTCACTGACTGTGGTTGCACAAAAAGAATTTTCAGCACTACTCTCTACAAGACAGGAAAGAGATTTATTGGGAAAGAAAAACAAACACTCAGGACTGGAGAGTGGGCTTTCAGAGAATGAGATCCATTATTGTCTGGAGCTTGGAACATTTCTATTTCTGTTGAGGGGGTGGAAGCATATGACATTTGTGCATTCATAGGAAATTTCATCTTTGTCTCAGGTTACAGAAAATAAAAATATAGACCATCATCCAACCACAAGAATAATGGCCAATTTTATAGGTGAAAGGAAATGAACCAGATTTCTTGTTTCTTTCTTTAAGCATTCTTTGAATTTTCTTCATCTATTCCTTTAATTTAGAACCATTTTTCTGTCATTTATCAGGTAAGCTACTTTATGGACTCAGTGTCCTTACAGGATTTAGTGTATCATGTGTTTGAAAAGAAGAAAACATAAATTAACCTTAGGGATACCAACATAGGTGACCTTACATAACTTTGACTTTGTTCTGGAAATTGCAGTCTTTATGAAGTATAATTCTTTAAATAATGATTTTCCTTCTCTGCCTTATACTTCTGTTTATTTCTCCTGCCCTATCTCAAAAGGACAGAAGAGATGCAGCCTAGCAAAAAGAAGACCCAAGGACTGCAGGTAGGTACCAGCACTGCTCCTCCATAAGATTAGCATTCTAGTTACAGTTTAAGAATAAGAAATAAACACACAGATAAGCAGAGACAATGAGCTCTCCTAGTGGTTAACTCAGGTGACTTTCCCCCACTAGAGCAAATCCAACATACTTGAAACAAACACTTCAAAACTTGGTGAGTAAAATTTCCCATTGTCTTAAGGGTAGCTAATAATTCAACAGTCAACTGTCTTTGGAGTTGCACATGTAAAAGAAATTTTTTAAAAATGTCAAAACAAAAAAGCCACAACTCATTACTTTGAGTCATGTTTGTATTATATTGTATTCACTGTTACTTCCAGGTAACCTTCCTATAAACTAACCATTGTTTTTCTAACAACCAGGCCTTATTAAGATCTGTAACGTGCTTTTCTATCAAAATTCTGATAATGCCACACAGCTTGAGCTGGAGATTAGGAGTAGTTTTGAGTGTTCTTTTACGAGAGGCAGTTAAGAATAAGTGTTATGCAAAGACTGACACACAGAAGCAAAACAAGTGTCAAGTATACTTACATGCTCCAAATTTATGTACATACATACAAAATACAATATTTTTGTTGTTTCTTTTGAATTACATTAGTCAGGTGAGAAAAAACAACAAAGAAAAACATAATCCATAACTATGCTTTATGGACTTCTCAAATTTAACAATAAAATCTCTTTGTAAATAACATTCATAATTAATTATTTGATAAAGGTCAGTGATTCCCAGGAGATTAAACTTAAAACTCTTCTTATCTTTCTTAAGGATGAAGGCAGAAGATAATTAATGTCCTGTTTCTCGGGTGATGACGGGAAGCTACCAGTTCAGTTATTTTCTTTCCTGGATATAATTTGGATTATTATTTCAAACAGGGCAGTTAGCTAATTCTCACAGCATGAATGAAGACAGTGGGCTTCTGAGCAGCCTCTGCAACAAAGTAGTTGAGAACTTTATTAAGGATTTTACCCCCCTAACTACCATATAGATTCATTCATTATTGTCTAATTTATAATTCTCTTTTAAAAAAATCTTGGCCCAAAAGTCATCTGTTGAGCCTCAGTTTATCAAAGAAATTTTATAGGAAGAAAAAAATAAACAAACTAGCTTTCAAAAATCTGAATCTGATGCCTGTGTGCTTTATTTAAATCAAATACCAAATAGTCTATCTCTCTCTCTCATGCTCCTTCGCTCATATATAGGGCCAAGGTGTGGGAGAGAAAAAGATTGACAAAACACTCTAGAGGTCCCTAAACTGCAGGATCCTCTATGACTAAAATGAGACCCAGAATTGACTCTTAAGATTTAATTTCAATATTCAGCTTTCTTTGTTCTCATTTTGTTTTTATCTTGTGTGTGTGTGTGTGTGTGTGTGTGTGAGAGAGAGAGAGAGAGAGAGAGAGAGAGAGAGAGAGAGAGAGAGGCTCTTGTTATGTAATTGGCCTTGAACTCACTGCATAATCCAATTGGACCTTGAACTCCAGTGATTTCCCTGCCTAGGCCTCGAAAGTGCTGGGATTACAATCGTGTACCATCCACACTCAGCAAGTTAGTGTCAAGTTTATGGACACAAAATTACATTTTGCTCAACATTACACTCACAAAGCCTGTCTGTGAACTGACGACTTTTTCAAAGAAGTTGGATAAAAAAAAAAAAAAAAAAACCCTGCCAGATGAGTGCTTTGACCTTGAGACTATCATTTCAACTTTCTGAACCTCATTTTCTTCATTAATAAAATTCAGACTGGCTCAAGCTTCCTTCTGGCTTCAATTCACCACGTGTATATAGATAAACGAACAGTTTTTCAAATGCATTTAAGATTCATGTATTATGCTTTCATTATTACATATCAACTTATAAATAAGGGGATGTAACAAGTCATATTGTCAGAAACAAAACTTGTAGAGATCCTATTTATCCAGTATTGCTGTACTCACTTACTGTGAAACTGACTTCACTAGTGATACTGGAGCATATATGACATCTGTGAAGTTTCAGATACAAAGAAGTTTTCCTAAAAGCTAGATAAGCATGTAGTCGTACGGGCTGCTTCCTTGTCTGCCAAGACACCAGTTGCATTACAGATTAAATAGGTGCCTCACCAGCAGCTCAGGTGAAGTTAACATGGAACAAAGCCACATCTGACCCACTGTGCATGTGAGGAAATCATAGAAACGTCTTTATCATTGTAAGTCACTAGCATTTTTGTGTCTTTGCTTTTAGTTTTGCATGGAATAACAAAAAATTGTTAAACTGCAGAGGTAAATATATAAATATTGCTTGGCTGCATTTGATAATCCTTTCACTTAAATGGTTCAATTTATAATTTTTTAGCTTTGGAATCAAACATAGAAGGTGCTTTTCATAAAAGTATGTGTAAATGCAGGTATGGGTGGATTGATTATGTCTTTGGGAAATTTTAGGATAATTATGGCTGGAGGATTTCTGTGAAGCTGGTTATGTAGATGTATAGGTTGATATTATATGAGGCAGATTTATTGTTTTGCAACATATTGTAAGGGTTTCTGAAACTGAAAATTATTGGTCAAAAAGTACATGAAAATTTCTTGACTTTCACCCTTAAGACAATAATACTTGTTCCTGAGGCTGCATTAATGAAAATTAATGATAATAAAAATAAGTAAGAACTCAATTTTGGCACATTTGAATGTTTAAAGTGAGGTATAAACTATTTGGTTTTGTGTTTGTGAAGTGAACAAAATATTGGCTCTTAGTGGGTTGCTTGAATAGTCATTATCATCTGTTTAGATAATTTGACATGATAACCAATTTTCTGCATGATTTTTATGAGTGAGATAATAACCAAGATGGCCTTACAGCCCTCCTGAACTTCACTAAACTTTGGACCCGCTCGTGCCTGACCATACACACCTGAAACCTCTTTCCTCCAATTACTTTAGAACACTTATTGACTGCTAATTCTTTTAATGCTTTGTAGGAGTATAAATATTAAAGCTTCTTGGTATTACTGACATGCAGGACCATTTATTCTCAAAGACCTAAGAGCCATCTCTCCTTACAACACAATCAGCAGTCCCAAGGAGAAGAGAGACCCCTCACTTCTAATTTCCATATGAAACTCTTCACAAGCATAGACAGCCTGATCATTCTGACCTACCCCTTACCCCACCTTCCTCCAGTACTTTTTAATTAGCTCATTCTAGTATTTTAGATAGCAAGTAAAAGTAAACAGATAAAAAACCTGTTGCCAAACACTCCTTCCTAGGAGGGCGCAGACACATCTCCGGGTACAGTAGCCTACAGGTCTCTGATTATACTGATCATTAGGGTTCCGGGTCCCACATCTGTTATCTGAGGTTACAAATGAAGTCTATGTCTCATTGCTCTTGTGCCCACAGGCAGCTTTCTACCCCTCAAATACCATTGCCAACTCTTGATTTGTCTGCCAATTTTACTAACTTCAAAACTTGAAAGTGAAAACTGGCTTTCTGATACCTTCTGGGTGATAGATTTAAAAGGCTCTGTGATTTAAAATACTCTAACATGTGATACCTTTATATGCAGCCAGGTCAGGGCAGGTGTAACATGCTGAGCGGAATAGAGAACTTTCACGTAGAAGCTCACTCACTAAGGGAGACAGTGTTCCCAGCCTTGCTTCCAAAGCTTAAACCAGGTGGCCAGAAATAAAGATCTTATTTCTGCTGTTTGAAATTAGAGATTTGGCCCTGACATGCACCCGCCATCAGATTAACTACCCCTCAAAATAGGATTTTATCTTCCTACTATATGACTGTAAAACAGTTATTAGGCAGATTTTTTTTCGGGCAATGACAACAATTTTTTTTAAGTAAAAACCACTTAAGTTCTTAATCTTTGTGTATTTCTTAAAATAAGCTTATTGGCATAATTTACATAAACATAATGATCACATTCATATAGGGAATTTGTACCTGTAATTACTCGACTTTTTTCCCCATTTCTCTCTCCTCTCTTCATCTCCATTTCCTCCTCCTCACTCACAAATCTGTTCTCTTTTTTTTTGTCTTTTGAGACAGGGTCTCGCTATTCAATTTAGGCTGGCCTTGGGCTCACTTTGTAGCCCAAGCTGCCTTGAATTTGCGAAGATCCTCCTGTCTCAGCCTCCTGAGTGCTAGGATTACAGAAGTGTACCACCATGCCTGGCAAATCTGTTTTTATTTTACACTTCTTTTCTCAATTTTTCCTTTCCTTTCTTTTTTCCTCACCCTGCTTCTTTCGCTTTTCCTTTTAAACAGTTCTTTCCTATTTCACAGTATCTATTGTACATTTTGTTTCTTGTGTACACTTTCAGTTTCTTATACTAGAGAAATAATGTGATATTTACATGTGCATCTGATTTATTTCACTTATGCTTATGATCTCAAAATCCATTCATTTAGGTTTAAATGTCTCAATTTTATCCTTCTTTATGACTAATACTTTATGATACAGTTTTTAAAAGTATCTTTTTAAATATATTCATCCATTAATGGACACTTGAGTTGCTTCCAAGATTTAGTTCTTAAAATCTTTGCTTCTATAAATACAGGCACATATATATCACTGTGGTTTGATGCTTTTAATTCTTCCAGGGAAGATATCCAAAAGGGGAACAGCTTGATCAAGTGGAACCACTCTTCCCAGTTTTTGAGGAATCCCCATACTGATTTCCACAGTGTCCGCACCAGTCGACACTCCCAGCAACAGTGGGGAAGGGTTCCATCTTCCTCATGGCCACCTCCGCTGTTTGCTATTAATTAATTCCTTATAATAGCCATTCTTTCTGGGATGAGATGCAATCTTAGCATTGTTTTAATTTGCAATTCTCAAATGGCCAGTGATGTTGAACATTTTTCATATATTTATTTTCTGTATTCATCTCTGATGCCCATTTGTAGTTTGGTTCTTTGAATATAGAGGGTCTGATTTTAACAGTACCCTAAGTGTTGTAGATATTAGTCTTTTGTCTGAAGAATATTGGAAAAAATTTTGCTCACTCTATGTCTTGTCTTTTCACTGTGTTGGTGATTTCTTTTGCTGTGCAAAACTATTTTTAATAAGATGGGTTCTCAGTTGTGGACTATTTTTGATAATTCCTGTGTGATAGGGTTTTTGTTCATACTGTCTTTTCCTACTCCTCCATTTTCAAGAGTTTTGCCTATTATATCTTCCAGCAGATTTAGAATTTCTATTCTAATTGATACTTTTGATTTTAGATTAGCACATGGTGATAGACATGGATCTAGTTTTAGTTTTCAGCATGTAGAAAGCCAATTTTTCTAGCATCGTATATTAAAGAGACTATCTTTCCTCCAGTGAAGGTATTTAGTACCTTTGTGATAGATCAGGTGGCTAAGTGTGTTTGGAATTGTCTCTGCGACTGCTAATCTTTTCTGTTGATCCTCAGGTCTGTTTTGCTGCCTGTATCATGCTGTTTTTATCACAGTAGCTCTGTAGTATAAATTCCATTCAGGGATTTTGATGCCCCTACCTTGCATTTGTTGACTAGAATTGTCCCTGTTATTCTACATCGTTTTTTGTTCAAAATTAATTTTAGGAATGTTTTTTCTAGTTCTGTGAGGTATGCAAATGTTATTCTGTTCTGGAGGAACTATAGTGTAACTTTTAGTAAAACCTTCCTGCTGAACAAATGTTTGTGAATCAAATATTCATGAAAATAAACATGCTAATATTTTAAAACTTTTCCTCTTTTCAATTTTTTAAAACAATAAAAATTAATGAAAATGTGTGTTGATCTCCCATTTGAAATTTGATTTTTGATTTCTGAAATTCTAAATTAGTTATGGGAATCCATAGAAATAACAAAATATGCTTTTATAAGCTAGACAGTGTTCTGTGCAAAATCATAAAGATAACAATAAGTCATTTTTATTACCCTGAAAAAACAAGCCAAAATTTCATATTCATTTCTCATAAAATATCATAAATATTTTCAATTAAGTGTAATGACATGAAATTGGAATATTTAAACATTTTGAGTTTCAAAAATCACAGTTGACGAAGGCTTAATCTAATAACTATTCTGGATTACTTTATTAAATTGAAATCTAAAGTCTAAAAAGGTAATACCATTCTCCAAAATATACAAAACTTACAGTCAGAGTAATTCATGTTTTACAGGTTCTTTTGAGTACAAATTCTGCTCATGTGGGCACTATGACATTTGAGACCAATTTGGGCTATGTGGTGAACGGAAGCACAACTCAAATTGCATAAGCAAGGCCCTGCCTCAAGAAATCAGATAAGGAAAAAAAAAAAAAAAAGAAAGAAAAAAGAAAAAAGAATGGAGAGGAAAGGAAAAGAAAGGAAAGAAAATCTGGCACAATATTAATGTGTAGTAGACCTTGATTGGGTGACATTAAGTAGTTGTTACATTTAAAGTATTCCATGCTGTCTGTCCAATGCACATTTGGGGAAAAGATCTGGCTCTGAGCTTGTTTACTGTCTAAGTAGAACAGTGGGATGTTATGATAGTTTGAAATATGTTTCCTCTAAAGAACGTTGTAGTTTCAACTTCCACTACTGGTGACTGTGACCTCCTTTGGAAGTTATCTTTATAATTAATCAAGTCAAAATGCAATAATTACACTTAGCTCTGATCTAATATTACTAGGTCTTCAGAAAAAGATGAAACCTGGACATCTTAAAGCTCCATCGTTTGTGTAGAGATTGGAATGGGGCTACCATATTTCAAGGACCTATCGGAACACAGAGAGAGGCCTAGAACAAATCCTTCCTTCCTGTTCGCAGAGGAGGCACGGGCCAGCCAGCAGCTCAATCTCAGATTGCTGGCCTCTGAATTGTGAGATGATGATAAACATCTATTATTTACTCTAACCAGTTGGTGGTCTTTTATCACAGCATTCTTAAGAAATTAATGAGGACATATTTAGTAAACTTTAATTAGCAAAGCATTGTTTAAGGAATTCAGATAAAGGAGTCTAAATGGGCAGACACAGTACAAAGGAACAGAGAAACATGCTGTTGATTGTGAAAAAGTCAGTTTTCCCCTGAAAAATAATGATGAAACTGAAGAGTGATAAATATGTTCAGTTACTTGCCAGTAGTCTGTAGTAATCATTCATAAATACATGAAAACATCATGAGGCACACAGTAAACTGAAATATTTAGTAATTTAAATATCCCACTTATTCTCTTTTTCTAGGGAACAGCATCTATCTTCCAGGATAAATATCAGGAAAAACAGAGTTTTGCTTTTCTCTCCTTACTTTTTTCAAGTATAGCACTGACTTGTCACACAGGGCTATTCAAATGGACTAAGAAAGCATTTGAGGGCACCTGGAAAATCTTCCTCTTTAGAAAAGAGATGCATGATGGAAAGGTCGCTTCTCTCTTCATCACATGTGATGATATTTTTGTGAAAGAATTGTTAAAAAACAGATGACAACAGAGATGGGAAGTATTTGGTTCAAAAAATATCGGTGTGTCATAACCTTAGATTCCTTATTCATAGACTAATACAATTCTGCAACAGTTTCAATTAAATATTATGTCACAAGAATAAAGATACTCTGAAGGACCGATAAAAAAAGAAGAAACACAGTTATAAGAAGAAGCAAGTCCTAATAATAGACTTGGAGACAAGAGAATCCAACCATTCCCATAACACTTTTCTTATTCAAAGATGAGCTGCTTGTCACACCTTATTTGAGGCCTTGATTAATTTGTATTTTGTCCTTTTTTGAGACTTCTGTATGTGAATGTCAGGATTGCAAATACATAACTTTACTTTCTGCCTGTAACCCATTATGCTCTATTATTTAGTGTGGTGACTGGTGTCATATACAGGAGACAAGTAGTAACTCTCACAGGTTAATAATTAAAATTGAAAGTGCTACAAAAGACAAGTTATAAGAGCAAAACAAACAGTTATATTTCATAAATGCATCAGAGGTGATCAAAGAAAGGAAAATTTAAGATGTCTAGAATTTCAACCTATACATATAGTACCTTCAACAAATAACACTACATTTGTAAATAGGTGGCAAGACAAAAG
The DNA here is from genome assembly GCF_034190915.1 of Cavia porcellus. NCBI lineage: Eukaryota > Metazoa > Chordata > Mammalia > Rodentia > Caviidae > Cavia > Cavia porcellus. The sequence continues at coordinate 35,987,397 of NW_026947501.1, forward strand.
AAATTTGAGTTTCTACAAGTATCAGTTTGGAAATAAGACAAATAAATAGGAGGTAAAGTTTAGTTGGTTCAGTTGGTTAATATGAATTGCTTTGTTATCTGCTCTCGACTGCTGAGGGTCTGAAACTGTCACCAGTGGGTAACATTTTCCCTATTAAAGAGTGTGACAAGACTACCTTAACGCCAAGAATTATGTCAAGCAAAGGAAGGGCAGAGATCTCTTTGAAATCAGTCATCTTCATCTCAACAATCCATATATTGGGGGAGGCATGCTGTGCTCTCCTGCAATACACAACCAACTCACATGAATCAGTAGAAATGAATGAAAGCCTCTATTACTTCAATCAATCAGTGTAAAAAAAATTCTAAATCCAGGTAATTTCACTTTTCCATTTTTTCCGGCACAATCCTAGGCACTGGCTTCTATATACAAGGAAAATTCACAGATTTCCTCTAACAGGAATAGATGGATCAGATTTTAGCAGAGGTTTTAAAACTGATTTAGATGGAACTCATTAGGAGAAAGCTAGGGACAAGTGATTTCATAATAGCAATGGTCATAGATTGTGGAGTACTGCCAAGAATCAGCAAAAAGAAAAAAAAAAAAAAAAAAAAAAAAGAAAAAGGAAGAAAAAAAAGCAATGAGGTACAGATAAAATAGAGGAGACGTCATGGTACTGATGAAAATCCAGAGAGAAATAAGAGTCTGGTATTTCAAATAGTGATAAGTTTCATGATTTTAAGAAATGTTGATTTTATTTCTCTCTAGTGAGCAGATGATGCTGATAATTTCTGATGCCTAGAAATTCCTGTATGAGCTAGGTTATTAGATGCACAGCGTGAGTTAAGGCACTCTCTTAGTACATACTCAAAACAAATTCTTCCCCAATGGTCTTGGTAGAAGAAAATGAGCACAGATATCTTTAAAGTATCACATTTCTGATAATATAACTAAAGGTCAGTTGTCATATTTGCTATCATCTCTGATTTTTCAAGGGGTTTATAGCTTATCAAATCACATCTGTCAGAGAATTGCTATGAGATTTTTCAACTTGACTTAAAAATGCTTTTATTCTGCAGACTATATATAATACTAAATCTTATAATGAGATTATTAGACATGTGGAAAAATTTAGGGAATGAGTTTCCCTTTTTAATAAAAGCCCAGAGTAAGCAATTTGCACAAGTAATTAATTTTAGCATTTAGCAGTACAGAATTAGAATTGTATATTTACACCAACTTCCCAAGAGATGATTGCTAATGGTATCTTTTGTGTAATTATAACAAAGCTAAGAATATCTTCATTTGCATTTCTTAAAAGAAATAGTGTTTAGAAACAAAAGCAATCATTAGAATGACACTACAATGTATTGAATGTGGTACTATTTTTCAAAATAAAATCCCTTGTATTTTAGATAATAAAGAGTAGCACGGAGAGGATTCACTGAACTCAAAGGTCAGAAAGGAAGACTTACAGTACAGATTAATACATAAATTAAATATCATGCAATCAGGTAAGAAGTTTAAAATATGTATGAATGGTTAAGTACTGAAAAACTAACATTGGATATACAGAGTTGAAGGACACAGTGTATGCACTGAATGAGGGCAAATGTCATAGCAGACACGCATAAGTAAGGCAGGATTGTCTGGAACTTTGCAAGCAGAGAATGAGCAAAACATTCAAGTATGATGAATCTTTATTTTCCCACTAAGTGTAAAGTTGCAGGAGAATATTCCCATTACTATACTTCACAATTACACAGTATGTTGAAGGAAAGCAAATTCGCCCCGAAGTTACTGCAGAAATCCAAATTAGCAGCCCTCAATTCATTTAGCTAAACATACCACGTTATTGACAAGATGCAGAGGTCGACTGATTGCAGAGGTCGACTGATTGCAGAGGTGGATTGTATTAGGAATTTTGTGTCTCTGGACTGATAATAGCTAGAGATACATTCTTACATTTCTGGGTTCTCCAAAAAGAGAAAGTATCCTATTTCCCTGGAATCATTTAGCTTGCCCTGATATTCTAGGTTGTGGGAATAATTTCTACTAGCAATGTTTCATACCTTCCTTGTCTTTATAATTTTATGCCTACTGTGATTCTTCAACAGAAAATAATTTAAATTTTAGTAGAGAAAATAAGCTTATTACAATAGTCCACTTTATCTGAATTTTTGTATTCCATGGTTGTAGTTATCATGGTCAACTGTAGTCCAAAAATATTAAATGGAAAATTCTATAAATAAATAATTCATAAATTTTAAATATCCTTTATCCTAAGCTAATTATTATAGCTATACTATATTATTATAAGTTATTACTTTAATCTCTTCCCATGGCTAATTTATAAGTTAAATTTTAGAAGTAGACAGACAGGAAAACATAGTATTTAAAGGATTTGTTATTATCTATGGTTTCAGATACAGTAAAATTTCTTGAAACCTATCACCTGAAGAAAAGGGGGTACTAACATGTATAAATTTTTAAAAATTATCTATTTATGAGTTTGACACAGCTTCCTTTAAAGCATATTGTAGAGTTAAGCTCTATTGTCTACTTGACTGACTTGAGAACCATTCAGGGGATATATAAGCACAATTCTTGGTGTGCCTTCCTGAGCCGTGGAGGTACGAAGTAAATATGAGGCAAGTGGCATCTTTTGTATACTCATGCTAGTTTTCCTCTTGCTGTACAAAATATCCAGCACCCCAAAGGAGAAGTTTATTTGGCTTGTGGTTTCAGTTTCAGTGAATACAGTCCATGGGATGATTTCAAGACAGAAACATCACTGCTGATGGGATTGGAGAGCGAAGCTGATTACTTCCTGGCAGCCAAAAAGCTGAGCAGGCAACACTGCCAGAGAAGATGGGGCCCGTGATCAGAGGTCACACCTCCATGACTCTGAAAGACAACCCAGAAGTATGCTTTCCAAATCCCCTAGGTGGTTCTCAGGCCAATGAAGTAGACAACAGACATTAACTCTAACAATATGCTTTAAAGGAAATTGTGTCAAACACATAAATAGATAATTATTTTTTAAAATTTCTACATGTTAGTGCCGCTTTATCTAATTTATTATTTGAAACGTGTATTTTATTAATCAACCTCAAGTTTTGTTCATTCTTTTTACATTTGGAAAGGCAGATTTTAATCTGTTGAGTTTGGTTATTGTTTGTTGTCAGTTTCATTTATTTCTGTTCTACTATTAAGACTTTCATCTTCCATTCATTTTAGCTTAAGTTGTTCTTTTGCTAGTCCTTTAAAGTATAAAGTCAGGATTTCAATTTGAGATTGTTCTTTTCTTTAAATGTAAACATTTATAGTTATGAGTTTTCTCTAAGCATTTCTTTTACAACATTACAAGTTTCAGGATATTATTTTTCTGAAGATATTTACTATTTTTCCTTGTGAGGTAAAGACTTTACTATTTGTCCATGTTTGTAGATTTTCCTATTTTACTTCTTTAGCTTTAGAGATTATTTCCATGGTCAGAAGAAAAAATACTTTATATGATTTAAATTCCAATATTAACATTTGTTTTGTGACTTCATATATGATCTATTTCTAGAGAATGTTCCAGAAACACATCAGAAAAATAATCTATATTCTGCCATTGTTGTGTAGTATATTCTGTTCATGTCTGTTAAGTTCAAATAGTCTATAGTGCTGTTCAGGTCCTCTAATTGCTTCTTGAATTTATCTACAATTGATTAGTCTGCTATTAATATGGTGTATGAAGTCTCCTGTCATTGTAGACTCATTTCTTCCTTCGATTCAATGAATACCTCATGTAATGAGTAGTTCTGATTGCTGATGATTATGTATATCTATATCCACATCTTCTTGATGATTTAACCCTTTCATCATTACATAATGCCCTTTGTCTTTTTTAAAGTTTCTGCTTTTAAGTGTTGCACATGTTAGAATAGCCACATTCATCCTCTTTATGTTACTAAATTTGATATTTTCATCAAAGAGCACAAGCCTGGACCTTTCTGTTCTTTAATCTTGCTCTACTCAATCCTGAAACATTCACTTTTAAAAATCTGTACTTAAACAGAGACTATTTCTGCCCTTGTTCTGCACCTCGCTGACTTATTTTTTAATAATCAAACTAATATTAGGCTAAAATTTTATAAATCCTAAAATTTTATATATTTATTTTTTCCTAAATCCTGAGTGTTTTTATACTGAGCATTTCCGTCTTTTTCGTCTCCAAACCTGAGTATGAAAGCTTCTAGAGAATTCTATTTTTGGAGTTGCCATACCTGAGTCATCTCAGTGTTTACTAATATAGATGACTTCTTTATTATATATGAGACATATTTCCTTGTTTCTTTCTTACTGTAACTTCAGGACAAAATTTATATAGAATTTAATTTTTCTTGTCTTCCTCTCATCTTAGTTTTGTTGTAGCAAGAGTAAATTCCTGTAGTTACTTTGAAAGTGTAATGCTTAGACTTAGGCTTTGTTAGTTTAGTCTCTTTTAGGTAAATCATGGCTATACCATTTTTTTACTCAGAAACACAATTTCTCCCCTCCAAATGCATGGCTCATTCAAGCTTCCACGCTTATCTTCATGTGCTATTCTAACACTATAACTCTGAAAGCAAATTTCAGTTCTTGCTTTGGCTTGTGTTTAATTAATAACCATAATTTGGAATGGGTCCACTCATACTAAAATTGAATTCAAATTTAATTTTTACTCCTTTAAAGTAAGGAGCAGTTGAAATGCCTGCTCCATGCTTGCAGATTTCTAGCTCCTGTTTTTCTTCAGGCTCCCTGGACTCTCCCTTGCATGTGGAAAACTCATCGGTCACCTGTGAGCTGCCTCACTCTGTGGCTTCCTCTAGTCTGGAATCCATCCTCCTCCACAAATTCAGAATTACAATGGAGTCTGTGTTCATCTTGGATTTGTAGGAGTTATCAATAGTTGACATAAAAACAAAGTTACAATGTTTTAAATGCAATGTAATGTATCACTAATAATTGCACTATCGTCATTGGCTTGAATGAACATTCCAAGTTTGCTGATTATATTTACATGTGAGAATTTTTTATTATTGTATTAAATGGAATAACTGCTTCATTCTTTTATTTTTCTGTCACCAAGTTTTCTGTGTAGACTTAAAAAAAGCAATTTTCCACTTTTATTACTGTCATAGAAGCAGATAAAAGTTTTTACATGTCCTTTTTCATTCTGTAAGTCACGGTTCACATTCCCATGTCCAGTTTTTGAAATATAGTTGTTGCAAAATGCCATTTTTGACATCTGGCAAAAATATGGGAATACATTTGTGTTTACACTCATGTATAATTATCACAGCTTGCACATAAAATGAGAATGCATGCATAAATATGATAAGCAGGAGGAAGGCATTCATGGAATACTTCTCAATCACCTGTGAAACGTCAGACCAGGGAATAAGGCAGGCCAGAGTAGCTACTAATGTGCAGATATTATAGAGTGAAAACTACTTGTGGAATTTGAGACCTAAAACATTCAGATTTTTAAGTCTAATAAAAAATGTCACAATGCTTAATATATACATTATAAACAAAACAAAATCAAGATGAAATAATTTTAAGTTTCATCTTAAATTTATCCATTATAATCAAGGAAAGATTTTGTGAAAAGATGATAAGGTTCTAACAACACCATTTATTTTTTGTGGTATGAAAGAAATAATAATGTTTCTGGATCAGGAATGAAGTTCTTTTTTATGATTACATATGCATTTGTTTCTCCATGCATCAGCTTTTTGTTCTTACCTTATGTCTTAGTTACTTTATGCTCGTCGCTGAGACAAAATACCTGAAGCCCAAAGTTGGGAAAGGAAAGGTTTATTTCTTACAGTTTTTGGAGGTTTCAGTCCACACTCAGTTGGCTCCAAGACAGGCAGGCATGGCTGGGCTGCAGTTCATGGCGGCCGCCAACAGCAAACTCGAATCAGCAAAGAGAAAGACACACCTTCTTCCTGCCATTACATCACATCCTGGCTCCACCCCTATGTGGGTGGAGCACTGACACCATCAATCAAAGCACTATACAATGAACCATCACATATGAACAATGCAAACTCATGAGGCCTGGGGGACACAAACATAAACCATGACACCTTACTTATTTATTTTTCAATTTCAAGGCAAGATCGTAAGAACAGATGTAATCTTCTTGTGAAAAAAGAGACTATTGTATGACAAACAGGACACAGACTATGATTCTAGAAGCTTCTGTGTAACATGACTTCCCTTTTGGAGAGAAAGAAACAATTAAGCGCTCAAATATTACGATGATCTTGAGAAACAATGCAGGACTTTAGATTTCATCACCTTTTGAAAGGTAAGTGCATACTTCTCTCCCTAGAGAGCTGTTATGGATTAAGAACTGGTGGTCAACTTAATGCCAGCTGGATTACATCAGCATGGCATTGAGCAAAGATGCTCCACCTGAGGAAAGTTGCCAGGATAAATAGATGGAGAAGAAGGGAGGTGTTGAGGGTTGAGGCATTAAGGAGGCATTGTGGGTTCTCCTATGAGTTGCATCCTGAGCTGTTGGGTCTCCTGGGGAAGCTTTGGTCCTCACATGGAGCATTGCTTCCTGGCTCTGGAGGGGAAGACATGTGCTGCTTGGTCTCCCGGATGAACTCAACATGCTGCTTCCTGGCACATACCCGACTGTGCTTGTCGGAGGAGGAGTTCAGGGTCTCCGTGCCGCTGAGGACATCTGTGGTGCCTTTTAGGACAGCCCCGGTCTTTGTTGTGAGTGTGACTTTTTGGCTCCAGCGTAGAACCCTCATCCCACTAACACAGCTCCTTAACCCCACTGGCATAGACTTTCTGGCTTTCACCACTGACCTTTGGGCCTTCCCGGCACAGATCCGTAAAAGAGACTGCAGTGAATCCTTCTTGTGGGCTCTGGACCTCCAGTTGAACTCGTGGGAGGCACTGTTCCTGAGCACTGGGTTTTTATCTGGACTCATGTGGGATATTGCCGTGGGTTTTAGGCTCTTGACTAAATAATCTATGTCTTTGGTGTTGCGGATAGATTTCCTACATTTTCCTGTGTTAACTTACGGTGACCATTATAAAAATATTATAAACTCCATGTCCTAATCCTAGTTGTTCTCTGTGTACAACCCCTGACTGCAACAAGAGCCATCGCTGTCTTCAGGACACGTGCTACATAGACAGTGTTTGTACTGCCAAAGCCTGTCCTTTATCCCAAATTGCTATTTATATTTATGTGTATATTTGAGTTCAGAAAGCCGTAATTATAGAGAAACTTGAGAATCTTGTTTTTCTCAATAGTTGTTAATGTAAAATTGAAAGATTCATTAGAGGTTTATAACAAGATATGTGAGAGGTGGGGTATCCAAGAAGCCAACAAGTTGAAATATTTGAAAAGAACAATGAATAAATAGCAGAAAAAACAGAAATGGAGGAGTCAGGGGAATTTCAAGAAAACCAGTCTCATCAAACAGGAGAGATAAGATGTCGAAGTGATCCTGATGAGAGTCAAGTGTCTAGGTGACCAAGTGAGTGTCACAGAACTGGTATAGAAGCACGGAATGGGAAGAATATAAGATAAAAGTTCTCACAAGTACCTGTATGATATCTCCTGATATATATACACTGAACTAGATATCTCTTAATGTAAAAACCAATAAAATATGTCAAAAATACATATTTTTCTAATTGCAAAATGCAAGCAAATGTTCTACTACTGAAACACTCACTAGCTTCCTGCTCTAATTCTCTAATTTACTTAACAGTTTGATAAAAAATTGCCTGTTATCTCCCCATCTTCATCATACAGGACTAGAACAGTCTATTAGATCAGCAGAATTTTATTCAGAATTCTTAAAAGCTATTTGTTCCTCTAAATATATAATATATGGAGTGAATTAATACTATTGTACCTCTACTAGTTTTTTTTTTGTTTGTTTGTTTTTTTTAAATTTGGTTGAATCCTGCCTCTTCTCCTCTAACGTTGAAAGCGGTATTTATGCCTCAGACAAACCCAGTAGTGGCTTTCTGAAAATATCTGAGGGTGTGAATCCTCCCCTAGAAGTTTGTAGCCCTTGAAGCATACGACTAATTTTGTCATCAAAGTGCATAAATGTGGGTCTGTCAGACTCAAGTTCATTCTTTATTATACTTATATTGATGAGCTATTATAATTTTATGAGTTTTATTGTATTAACAATGAGTACTTAGTGGGGAAAATATCACCAAAATAAAATATTGAGTTCTTAATATATATTCTGTATTTATAAAAAAAAGCATTAAAATTTTTAACATCAGCTGGTTTTTGGCAAACGCTAAAAAAAGAGCATCAGAAATAAATTCCCACATGAACTAAAATGAAAATACCAATAACATTCTATAAAATATAACCTTTATTTCAATTATCACACCATCAGTCTGCTCACATGACAATAAGCATGTTCCCTACATATGCATCGCTTATACTGACAGCACATGCCTTTTTTTCTTGGCCTTTTCATAGGAAATATTTAACATGTCAGTATTACCATTTTGTCAGAAAATCCTTAATATATTATACAGTGTGTAGTTAATAAGAATATGCAATATCAATAAAATACGTTACTAAATTCTTAGTATATATTGGACATTTACAATACATATCAACATTTTCACATCAACCTGTACTTGCTTACAAAACCTAAAAGATAACACTATAAGTAAATTCCTCTATGAACCACCAAAAAACCCAGCAGAAATCTATCACAAAAGTAAACTTTGCTTCAAATGTCAAATCCAGGGCAGATTTCACATGTGACAGTTCCATGTTGCATGCACATGTCTTGCTTGCACTGATAGGACACGTGCCTAGCTTTCTTTTTCTGTGTGGCAGTATTGTTTCTTCCTATTTTGCCAGAAGCTTCTATTATGTTGTACAACATGCACTTAGGAGGGAAATAAGATAACAATAAAATAAAATATCAAATATATAGTGAGTGCTTCGAATAGAAATCTACATTTTCATATCAGCTGTTCACTTGCTTACAAAACCTAAAAGATAGCATCAGAAATAAAAACCTATGCAAACTACAATGTAAACATAGACCAAAGTCTACCACAATAATAAGCTTTGCTTTAACTCTCACACCCAAGGCCGTCTTCATACATGAATGTGTGTTCTATACACAAGTATCACTTACAATGATAGCATGTATGTTTTGTTTTCCTATATTTTCTTGCCAAGCACAGTAGACATTTATTCGGTTTTTCCTGTGTTGTAGTAGGACTTTGTGATACTATGCCAGCCTGCTCACCTGTCATCTCAACAATGTGTTATGCAATTTTTCTTCATAGCTCCCAGGCAGAAACAGTTTGCTTTTCCTATGCTGTAAATGACCTCCTACAAGTTCCAGTCCCAGTCCCTCTAAGACATTTTCTCTGGGAAACTTTTCACTTGTTCTTTTCTTTGTAAACTTTAAAACTATGCCACAGATGTTTACAAATAAGCAAAACACAACCATGACCAATGCTTTGTGTCTCAGCTGACATTATAGTTGCTGCATAACTCATCAACAGCAACTACTCAGCACTCAGTTTTGGCGTTGAAAGTTTCCACCACTATCTCCCATTTTGTCAAGGTTTCCCTACTAATGTTTACATCCTGGTGAAATGCTGACATCAGCAATACCAGTTTGATTGTCTTTGCCATATACGAGGGCGAATGTTATATCTTTCTGATATTCAAAGATTGTACTACACAATTATCTGTTTTGAAATTGCGATGTTTCACTTGGAATTTCTGCTTTGTTCTGGTGGACAATTCTTGCGCTGTGTTCCATCAGCAAATGTAACATAAATTGGAAATCTGTAAACCCACCACTGAATGTCACATTCTGATTAATTTGGGAGATAGAAGCAACAAATCTTTTCACAGCATCATTCACTTTATTACCTGCATAAGAAACTGATGACTGAGTTTCAGTATCAGTTAAACAAATAAGTTTTTGCATCTACAAGGACATAAATTTTTATGCATATTTTTACCTATCATTGTCTACATTCCTGTGATTACATTCCTGTGATCACCATGAGAAATATGTGCTAAATACACCAAACTATGAATGTTTTCAGATTAGCTACTCAGGTGTCATAATAAATACATTTTGAATATGTCTATTGGTGCATACAGAATGTTTTACATGCATTTCAGCTTTTATGTATTTCACAGCACCTTGTAGCATTTCATCCATTTCAATTTCCAACACTGAATGGCAAAGCTGGTGTTCTGCCCAATATGTTTCTCTTCTGCCAAGACCTTCACTATGTTTCCAGACTCAGTTCTAAAATTGGACCATTCCATTTGATTTCATGGCTGTTTCACTACATTTCAACTAGTTAAATGTGTACTCACATTGCTTTTTTCTGTGTCATCTGAATTAAGGAAGTTTGCATTCCCTATGTCTGTATTCTCTGTATCAGGCAGTTCTTGCTCCATTTCACTGTCATAGGAATTTTGGCTCACGTGGCTAACATCAATATCACCATCATTGTCACCATCATCATCATCATCATCATCCACCCACACTCCTGCTATAAAAGGATATATTTTACTATTATGGATCATCTTCATCATTCATGCATGAGCAATCTGATGATTCACTTTTGGCTTCCCAAACTTGCAATGTGGTTTTTCTTGTGCCATTGTACTGAACTGGCTAACTAATATGAGAAAAATCAAAAGAAAACTTTTTTTCCCAACAAATTCTGGAGTGGTGTGATATTCAGGTAAATATATGCAAAAACTGCTTCATAGAACACGAGGGTGGGTCCAAATCCCATTTTTCCACTTTGCACACATGCATACTCCTTGCTGTTTGTCAGTCCAAGGGGGTAAACACATAAATTGTACCCAGTATCCCTCAGGGAGAGGTACTGGCATTCAGAGAAGGCTTTATTACACTAAAATACAAATTTACAGTAGAAAATTAAGATATGGATCTGCTAGAGCCAGGCTTATGCCTCAAGGGAGGGTTTTGCCTAGTACTTATATTTCTCCTTTATTTTCTGATTGCTGCTAAATTATCTTCAGGTCTTCTCTTACAAGTTGTCACATGTATACCTACTATACAAATGACATGGGTCACCAGGATACTTATTCTATAAATGACATAGCCTGCAGTTCTCATTTATTTTTTAAATGAACAAATCTGTAAAAATATGATAGAAATTCTGATCAGAACCATATGTTTTTCCATGCATGGAGCACTTTCCATTCAATCTAATAAATTCCCTACGTCCTTTAAAATTCAAGTCAAATATCACATTCTGTGGGAAATATCATCTTTCTTAGTGTTATAGTTTTCAAAACTTATCTCTGACTTTTGGCATCCTACAATATCCTAATAATGAGACTTACAATAGTCTATTGTTTCTTTTTCTACTTAACTTCATATGACCACCCAACTATAATCTTCTATTTTAGTCTCAAGACCATTCTCATTTCCATGTACGAAATGTATAAGGAATTTTGTTTAATGTCAGAAGTTAATAGCTAATTAAATTACACAAGTATTAGCAGACAAAGAATGCATTTATTAGACACCTACTATGTGATACCAATCTCTGAATACTGAGACACGCTGAGAAACATCAAATAATAACTCATAAAGCTCATAGTATTAAACAGTTTTTGGTAATACCTTTTACCAAGAATACATATTTTGAAGAAACTTGGAACTATGGATTCTTCTGAATAAAAAAAAGACTAGACAATGTACTTATTTTACAGTTTTTATAAATATATAAAATGGCATTGTTCTTGTAAATATATTTTATTCATTCAATTGCTGATGTACTCCTAAGTTATTTCTATTTGGACCTACCACACATAATATTTTTATAAACATTAATGTGCATATTTTGGTTGGTGTAAACATTCTTGTTATCTACATATGTTCATTTATAATTCTAGGTCGTAGAGTCTCAATGTCTATTCCACTTTATATTGTGTGCTTACATTTTTCTAATTGAGTTTGAGAAATATCTATACATTTTCAGTATTTCGTTTTTAAATTTTCACGTGAACAACCATTTCCACTATTAACTTCTTCAAAATGTTTAGTTTTTAAATTATATATTTATGGTAAGTTGTAATAATAATATAGAGGAGTCCTGTGCATCTTTTAATCAGTTTCCTTTAATAGTTATCTAGAATTTGTGTTGATATAATTTATGTGTACAATACTATATCATTTGTTTCCATGAAAAGCTTTGTATAATCATCAATTAGTCAAAACATAAACCTATTTTATCACATAATCAGGCTCACTAGGACCAGGCTGGCATGAAAGTCTTGATTAACCATAGATCTTCTCTGATTCCCTTCAGCAAGGATTAAAGTTTTATCACCTGGCCGCGAGATGAAGGCAGTTCTAGCTCATCTGGTTTCTGCTGACACTTTGATAAGTGACCCTTTTTACTCCACTGTGAGTGAATATCCAGCTTTCCACGTTGAAATTCTGACTCTGCCCTCCCCCAGCCTCATTACAGTCTTGCAAATATAACATTCTATAGAATCCATTCAAATGTTGCTGGTAAGAGTTTCGTAACACTGTCACTTTTTCTGTTGTCCAATTGCACTAAAGTAGTATTGTTTAAAACATAGAAATTATATATTTTTTTCTGAAAGAATGTTTATCTAATAGATGGTTCTCCCACATTATTGCTCTATAGTTCTGCTTTTATGTAAATAAAATTTCTATATTTTTGGACTCACGTTTCATTGTTTTATTTATCTATTATTTACATACATGCAAGGCATGCTAGAACAATATGGTGAATGTTTGAATTAAAAATCATTGTGACAATAAAAGACACAGTATCTTTAGTTGCTGTCCTAGTCACTTTTCTCTCATTGCTAGGACAAAATTTCTAATACCCCAAATTAAGGTAAGGTTATTTAGCTCACATTTTCAGCTATAATCGGCTGGCTCTAAAGTAAAGTGGCAAAGCACAGGGCCAACAGGTCAGGGTGGCGGGAGATCATGGAAGCAACAGCATGAAAAAGAAGGGAGAACAGAGCTCTTCTCCTCCCTGGTACTGTATGCAGGCTCTCAGCCCACATCAGCTCCACCCTCTGGCTTCCATAAACTTAGAACGGATTCAAAGTGAGGACCCTGATCCCCTGCAGAGTCACTTAGTTAAACTTCTAAACTTCTCAAGCTAAGGCGATGTTATCAGCCACTTCACTTGTTCTGTCATAGCTGCTGTGATGTCATGACTCGAGCTAAAACATTGACCTTTCGTGGTCATTTTGACTTTGGGGAAGAGCTGGAAGTTCCTTAATGGCAGTTCTGGTAATTCAGGTCAATGAGGACACACTGTGATTGCCTATGAACCTGCTTTTTTATTGCAACACGTCACCCAGCACCAAGCACTGTATTTTTTTTTAATTGCACCTGAAAAAGACACACAAGAAAGAGCACTTTAAAAACCCCTTCAGATAGTACCAAGAATGATGGCACAAATGACTTCAGAGATAGGAGTAGTATTCTTAGGGAGAATAATGGCAATGTATCACATACTGTAATAATTTTAAATTCAAATATTCATTATGTATTTTGATAAACTCATGTGTATACACATATGTGTTCAGTTATATATATATATATATATATATATATATATATATATATGCATACATAATGCTCTCCTATTTATAGAATACATCTTGATTTCAGGCCTGTTTGTTCCTTTCCTATTAATTTTAGCTTTCTGAATCTCCTTCATATTTTAGTCTTGTAGCGTAGATATCTTGTGAAATTTCCTACCATGCTTCTTATTCTATTTGATCTCATGTTTGTATTCATTTTACATAATTTAAATCACTCACAAAAATGATAAATTATATTTATGAAACACAAACAGTATTAAAAGATTTTTGTTAGCTCCAAGTCAATTTGAATATTCAATAAGACCACAAACAAATAGTAATAGGTATTCTATTTCAAGACAAATTTTAAGAAGGTCAATAATTTTATATTCATATCTTTTCCTTAATATTATAATAAATATTAACTGTAATTGAAAACTATCCCTATCGTATTTTAAATTATCTTTCTAAACATTATCATACTGACTGATATTTTGAATAATTTTTCATTTATTTTAAGATATACAGTAGCAAGGATTGTGATAACTTCAATTTTCACAGCAAATTTACTTATTTTAGCTGATCTCCCAAGTAAAATTAATATTATTATACAAGATTAAAGTTTTATGGAAAACACATGATTGGTTATGGAGGATGAGACACATTTTTACAGTTGAAAGGCATCCTACTTATTTATAGGAGTCAGGATAATCATTTTAACTGAGTGTTCTTGGCTGGCCCATACGGTGTGAAGGCATACTCTAATGGATAAGAGTTTTCAGACTCCAGCTGGGACCAGTTGGGAAAAGCAGTGCTTGATAAGTCTGAACTTAAATGGAATGCTTGACCCTCAGAACAATGATTCTGCTGAAATCCAATCTGGTGCTCCTTCTGTAACAAGGAAAAGATTTGACTGCATGATTTTAGTTGTGTTCTCTTTGTTAGCATTTTTTACATATCTAAAATAAGCCATGTTCTTCAGATTTGATTTATAGTCATGAGTAATCCTACCATCTAAATGTAGATATACAAGAGCAAACTTTTGAAAAGGCATTTGAGGTACACACAGGGGTATAAGTCTAGATATCACTGTCATACAGTTTGCAATAACATACAATCCACATAAACAGAATTCTGTGGATTTGAGCTAAGCATGCAGTATATGTAGGACTTGTTTGTCAAATGTAGAAAATGAAAACTTGATTATTAGGCAATGACATTCATTCTAACTGAGAACATCCATCTATTAACTTTCTTCTGAATATTTTATTTGTGCCCCTCCCTAAATTATTTTTATCAATTTATAAGATTTTCCTCTAGGTTTAGTAATAAGTAAAACATTCTTTTATTCTTTTTATAAATTTTAAAATTAACAAATTGAAATTGATTACAAGAGCGGTATGAATAATATAGAAACAAAATTGCAGATACAATTTTAACAAATCTATATAGACAATTGAGAGATACATATTAATTTCCCTCCATTTTATTGCCATTTTAACACTCTTAATTCCTTATAATACTATGCACATATTTTGAAATCTAAATTCTTATTAATTTTTAATGGTCAATCACAGACCTTTAAATCAAACCATTTGAAGTAATTTGTTTTTGGTTAGTTTATGCACAATTCAATTTTACATTCATGGTCTATGGTGCTTCTAGCAATCCTAAATGCTAAGGTGAAATAGTCTTGAGTATTTATGTAAGCATATGTGTGTTTAAGGGAGAGAGAGAGAGAGAGAGAGAGAGAGAGAGAGAGAGAGAGAGAGAGAGAGAAATATGAGCACAAGCTGCAGGTGTTGAGGAGAAAACCTTACTCCCATGAAATTGATCTCATTTATCTTCCTTCCCGTTTCTTCCTTCCTAGATTCTTCATCTTCCTCCTGATAAAATGTAATACTAGAAAGCTTTAGTGTTTCCCAACAGCAAGAAAAGTAGCTGCACATTCAAATACCTCAAACCCAAAAGCAATCAATGCGCTATGACAGGTGTGTTGTTGCAGAAGAAAATTGTTTTTGTGCTCCTTAAAAGAAGAGCAATGAGTGTCTGGAAAAACAAAAATCCAGTTTCAGAAGTAACTGCATTTATCTCTCTTCAAGAGAGAAATTAAAAAAGAAAGTTAACTTTAAAACAGTGATTAACTTAAATCACTTTCATATGCATTATATGACCCTACTCAAGGAAAACAGATGTCAGTTACTTACAGAGAAGGTAAAAAAAAATCACATTGCACAAAAGAAAATTGTTGATGTTCAGTGCATCTAAATCAAATACCTATCAATTTATTTATGAGTGACTGCATTCTTTTTTATTCATAAGAAATGTGCAAAAGGATTAGTAGTGGTAGAAGCCTGAAGTTGAATTAAAAATAATTTGCAGATAGTCATATACCAAGTTGACCATTTAAACTTAATAGCATAAGATAAAGTTTGATTTCATCTTTTCAGGGAAAGACCATCATTTGAATTACAGAAGCCAGTTCAATGCTTCCATGTGTGCCTATGTGAAAGATAGGTACATTAGCATACAGGTGAGTGATTTTGTGACAAACATTTGTATAAACTATCTGATATGTTAAGATAATCATAATTGAAGTTGTATTATAGCTAAAGATCTCCTCTCAGGGTAGAACTCACCCAGAAGAAATTGTAAATATAGAAGCTCTGAAATCAAGGGAATAGTTCCTTAATATGAATGTTCTAAGTTAGTGATTACAATTTATAATGATGGTCTTTTGAAATGGCCTGATGTTGCAAGACTTAAGATAACAATACACTAAACAAAAATTATTTTAACAATGTTTGGTACTTATAAAACAATAGTAGAATGAAGCTGCTAAGTATCGATATACTTTATTTTTTCCTTGTGCTGACTTGGACATAAAAGCAGCTGAGAGATTTAGAAGAACCTAGAGCACTAGAATAATAGGAAGACTGGAGACAACTGAAAAGCAGATCAAGAATTGTCCACTGAAAGAAATATAGTAGGGACACCTTTCTAAATTGTGTTGATAGAGATAGAAAGAGATAAAATGTAAGATGATTTGGATTACTTTCTCAAAATAATCAAATCTCAAAATAATATAAGATATTATTGATTTTAAAATTATTACTAGTATTGTGCACTAAGTAAGCAACTGATACACACACACACACACACACACACACACACACACACACATACACCTCAGTAATGTATATATGGCCAGGAGAAGTGACAGATTTCTGCTGGGTGCAAACCATCAGAGTGACAAACCACTCAATAATTAACATGAATAATACTTTAATATAATATTTTAAAAAGAGAATTAATGAAGAAAACCACTAGTGAACAAAAGATAATAATTTTAATTAAATATAAAAAGAGTATATGCTTATTTAAATATTCTAAAATTCTGTTCCTATCTGGTTAATTTGCAAACCAATGATCAAGCTTAACATTTTCAAAATTTGGAATTTTCATGATTTCTTTGGTGTGAAGATGTTGGGAGCCGCAGCCCCGAGCCCGGTCGCCTCACTTGGCGGACGTGAGGCCTGTAGTAAAGAGTAAAGCCTGAGGTAGATTACCCCTCCCATCGAGCACGTTAGTTTCCTGCTTACCGCGTAAGCAACCCGCTCAACAATATAGTCTGCCTGGCAACTGATGATGTTAGCCAATCAGCTTGCCTTGCTCACTTTAACATGATTGGACACTGTATCTGTATATATACTGGTGCCACCCCTGGAGGAGAAGAAGAAGCCCGGAAGTAGAAGCCCAGAAGGAGCCGCGGGGAGCGGACCAAAGGAGGCTTCGGCTGGGAGCGATCCCAGGGCAGGCTGTACGGAGAAGAAAAATAAAAGAAAAGGTTGTCCACTGCCAGACTTTGTCGTGTGTCCTTCCTGCTGGCCGGGAGCGGACATCGACATGAATTCATTGATAATACAGCATACTAGGGCCCCTTCAGTTTCAGAGCTCATAGGCTGATGACCATAAATGGCATCTCACTGAAAAACAAGCACCTGAGAATTTCCCTTTGATAGTTCCTTTTACCATGATTGGTATGAGAAATAATTATTTCTAATAGAATTAAGATGTGCCTCTATTACAGAAGACATCTGATTTTCCTAGAACTGTACTATATTTTACAGGATTGAAGTTTGCTGCACAGTTTTTATAATTGTTAAATGAAAATCTTGGTCTGCTACATAGAAATGTAAGAGAAATGAATATAGAAAGCTTATTTTAAATGGGCAAATGGAGAAATGGAAGAGAAATAGATTCTTGTGGTGCTTAGTCTTTTGAAATACACTCTTTTTCAAACAAAAATTCCCTCCTGAAACTGATGTAATAGATAATAAATTCTTTGGAGATTTTGATCAAATTTGAATTACCATAGAATTGAAAAGTCACTAATTGATTCTCTCTTTTCATTTAACATACAAAAGAAATCCATGGTATCATGAATTTCTAGAAATTATGATTAAAAACTATTCACTTAAAAACTGGAAAACCAAAAAGAAATGGACAAATTTCTGGACATATACCATGTATTAAAATCAAACATGAAGACAAAGAAATCCTTAACAAACCAATAACAGGTAATGAGATTGAATCAGTATAACACAAATATGCAGAAGTTCTTTGTAACACGTTAGCAATCAGATTCCAACCACACATGTAAATGAATCATGCACCATAATCAAGTGAATTTTATTCCAGAGATACAAGAGTATTTCAAAATACACAAATCAACAGTGGTAATAAATCAAACGAGTGGATGAAAAGACAAAAATTCTGTGATCATCTTCATAACAGATGAAAATATATTCATACAACATCCTCTCATTATGAAATTGACTAAATTAGATACAGAAGGATCATATTTAGCATAACAAATATATGTAGCAAATTCACCATTAACATCATACAAAATGATGGCCAGTTGTGGCATTTCCTTTAAGACTTAAAATAAAACAAGGAAATTACTTTTACTTCACTGATTCAACATGCAAGTACTAGAAGCCTTTCTAATAATTAAATCAAAAAAGGAATTCATTCACAGTACCTGCATGTGTACATGCAACAAAGATAAAATCTTAGCAGTAATGTTAGTAAAGCAAGTGATTGAGCTCTGCAGTAAAAATTAACATTAATGATAAAAGTTGAAGATAACCTATACATGCGTGTGCACACACACACACACACACGCACACAAACACACACGAAAGCTTTCCCATTTACATGTATTAAATTAATGCTATCAGTTCCATACTACCTAAAATGACTTATCTTTGTCTTTTAATATAATATTTTATGCATGCAAATAGTATTCATAACATATGAGCTTCATTTATACAGCATGATAATACAAGTGTGATGGCAAAAGTACAATGTCAACATGATTAGCGTTGGGATCTTCCCAGGAGATTGGTGGAGCACAGTTCTGGACTCCACTGGGCGTGATCTAGACAACCATATCACATATGGCTGCGGCTTTACATGTAGTTCCATTCCAATGAAAATCTTTGTTAAAATATTTCTACTCTGCTTTTGGCCAGTCCTCACTATAAATCTGGCTAAGGGCAGCCAGAAGTACCTTTGGCACGATGGGCATTGCTGTGTGGTGGATGTGCTATGATGCACTGATATATCCTTTGTCAGTTCAGTGAGTTCACGGCCATTCATCTCAGTGTCCTGCTGTCGTAGGTCATGGGAAAAACATAGACCAATTCTTTTCCAGATCATATTACACTACCTCTATGCTCATTGCCAATGGAACCCCTTTCCAACTGAAACGTCTTGAATCTAGCTTTTCCTGTCTGCATTCCCATTAGCATTTTTGGTCTTTTGAACTTCCACCAAACAATATAGCATCTAGAACTTCTCTAACCACTTCTGCAAACATTTCTATACTACTGCAAACCAATTATGTAGCTAGAGTTTATAAGGGAATAGATTTAATATAGGACACATAATTTATAAGATGATCTTATAATATTAATCCAATAAGTCAAACAGAAGGAACCAATTACTTTGTGCAGTGACAAGAAAAAAGAGACCTAGAGATCATCTCAGAAATAAGTAAAATTTCACCCACGGAAGGCTAAATTTCTGAAAGTATCAATATTTCACTCAAGAGGAGAGTCCCTGAAATACATGCTCAAGAAGGGCCTTCTATGGTACTCTACCAAACCATCCAGGCACTCAAGGGCACTGCAGCCATGGACAAAGGGACCTGGCTACAGTTTCTGATTACAGCAGACCTTGGTGTCTTGAGTGTGGCATTAGTTAATCAGCATGCAGAGTCCACGAATTGTGAACCTACATGTGGTAGGAGTTTCACCAGTATACAGAACATAGCATTGTGGACAGTGAGACTTCCATCTAGATTTTAAAGGAAGGCCTGGATGGCCAGGCAAGAAAACCTGATAAACTGTCAAATTGAAAGGTGCTGAAAATTTGGAAAATTTTCAGGCTTTGAGTGAACTAGCACCAAAGAGAGCAAGTGGGCTTCAACCAGTAAGGCTGTGGGGGTGTAGCTGTCCACGCTCGTTGTAGCTAATGTTCAAGTGTGCCTTGGATGCTGGATATTTAAATACAGCACTTAGTTTTTCCCTTGCTTGATTTTGGTCTTGCTTTGGCCTCATCTTTCTCTCTTCTTATTTCTCCCTCTTGGAATGGGAATATTTATCCTGTGCCATTGTGTCTTGCAATTATGTGAATGGTTTTTGATTTTTTACTGAGATTCATACTATGAGTCTCAGAAGAGATATTCACTTGGCATTTTGGAAAATGCATGAACACTTTAGATCTTGGAGAAAGTATAGTTGTATTGTGTTAGGTGGAACTGAGAACTTGCTATATCCATTTGGAGGTTATATATGATTCAAGGAGAAGTGTCTGTTGACAGGAGCAGGAATGGCAGGCAGAATGGAGTGCCATCTTGGTTAGCACTGGGACGTACCCAGGGGATTGATGGATCACGTGTCTGTATGCCCCTATGTGGGTCGGCCATGGCAGTGAGACCTTGGGGTCCCTGTCTTGCTCCTTACCCTTTCATTTTGTACGTTCTTCTCTTCTCTGCTTTCTGAGCATCATGAAATAAGCAGTTTGCCTCCATCACTCCCTTCTGCCTTGAAGTTTATGCCTCGGAGCCTGGCACCCATGTATTAAATCCCCTAAAAATGTAAGGCCGAAATTGTTTCCCCTTTTACATTGTGGCTGGCAGGCATTGTGTCCCAGCACTGAAGATGCTCACTATCACACATGGATGACCATGACGATACTACCCTACATGTGCACTTAACATAGTTTTAAATCTAAAACAATCAACCATGATCTCCCAAATTTTACTTACCATTTATTCTTGCATCATAAATTTTCTTTCTTTCTTTTTGAAACAATATTTTCAGCATTTTCTTTAAGGGAAAGTTTCTGATTATCTAACCTACAGTGCATTTAATCTACTAATCTGTCCTCTATACTCTTTTCTTTCAAAAATGCATTTTTCAGGCCTCAAATCAGTGTGATTTCATTGCAATTTATTTAATTTTATTTATTTATTCTTTATCTGATATCAGTTGTTGAAGCAACATATTAAGAAATTTTAAGCTATATATATATATATATATATATATATTTCTTAATAATTTTAAATACACTAGTACTATTAACTACAGTTTACATTTTATCCAGTAAATCATAGAATTTATCATCTTAGAATTAAAAACCTAAACTTTGACATTTCCTGATTTTCTCGATATGCATAGTGTCTGGGAACTATCATTCTAATTTTTACTATAAAATTCTAATTCTTTCAAAATGTGTTCATATATTACTTTATGTGTCATTTTATTTGAACCTATGTACTTCATAATTATGTATTTCAAGCATGCCATTGAAATATTTCATGCAATTATATGTCCTTTATATTTTTCAGTTTTTCTTAAATACTTTATGTTTCCATAAATTTCTCATCTTTAAATACTTTTATGCATTTTTTTAACAATTTTGAAACCTTTTCTTCAGAAGTTTTCTACCAACACAGTTAATGGTGAGGAGATTCAATTGTTAGTTTCACTTCTCCCTTCATTTTAAAGAATTAATTCATTTTAAAGTTTATGGACTCATCCTTTCATCTACAGGCAAGTTTCTGTTTTATCATTTAATCTCTTGTTTTGAGGAGTTAAAAATGCCTATTTTGAGAATTACTAAAGAAATGTCACATTACCTTAACAGTGTCATTGTTTATTTTCTTTGGGAAGTACGAAGTATGACTAATTCCTTCATTTCATATTTTTGTGAGCTTTTGTCATTTTGGTCAGTCTAATTTTCTCTTCTGCAGAAGAACTTATAATAATGACTTTAACTATCTATCAGAGACCCCTGCAGTGGGTTCCAAGCTCCTGTCCAGGCTACAGAGCCTAGTGGAAAAGAAAAGAAAGAGCAGGAGAGAAATCAGAGAGTTGCACAGCAGAGAACAACCAGTTGCTCTCTAGAATAAAGGGCCAGAAGGCACCCAGACTCTTGTATTCATTCATTATGATGAACTACAATAGCATATCCATTAGGATTAAGATCTGGGCTTTGTATTTTTTTTAAGTTTTCAGTTTCATTTTCAATTTCATTGACTGATATCAGGTTATTTAGAATTTTTGTGTATTCTTTATTCAGTTTTGGCAATTCAGTTGTGTTGAGGAATCTGTCCATTTCTCCTGTACTTTTCTTCTTATAAGAATACAAGTTATTGAAGAAGGCATGTAAGATCTTCTCAATTTCCTTGGGATCCATTGTGATCACTCTTTTTGTTATTGATTGTGTGAATTTGAATATTTTTTCATAAGATTGGCTAAGTATTTGTCAATTTTATTCAATCTTCCAAAGACTCAACTCTTTAATTCATTGATTCTTTCTAGAATATATAAAGAATTGAAAAAATCAGACCTCTGAAATTTAAAGACCCAATCTAAAAATGGACATCTGAAATGAACACATGCTTCTCAGATGAAGAAATATGGATGGAAAATAAATATATGAAAAAAAGTTCAACACCACCAGTTATTCCAGAAAAGCAAATAACAACAATGCTGAATTTCCATCGCACTCCAGAAAGGAGAGCTATTATCAAGAAATCAATCTATAATGAATGCTAGAGGAGCTGTGGGGAAAAAGTAACTCTTATCCACTATTGGTAGGAATAAAGACTGGTGCAGCTACTGTGGAAATTAGTGTGCAGATCTTTTAAAAACTTGGATTAAAGATGCCATTTAATCCACCCGTTCTCCTCTTGTTATCATCCTGGGAGATTTAAAAAATCATACAATAGCTATATATGCTCACCTATGATTATAACATCAGTTTGTAATAGCTAAATTTTGGAAACCACCCAAATGTCCATCAATTGAGGGCTGAATAAAAAAGAACTGGGTTTATTTATACAATGGAGCACTACTCAGCCATAAAGAAGGATAAACTTGAGAGATGTAAATGGATGAAATCTTAAGTGTAATAATTTAGATTCGCATGTGTAAATATTATATTGTCTCTCTGGTATGAGAAACTGAAAGAATAAGGGTCACAACATACAATAGATATTGTGAAATGGGACTAATTTTTTCAAACCGAAGGTGGAACTAGGGAATGGGAAAGGAGAAAGAAAAAAACATTTTAAAAGGATAAAATAGAAGCAAATTTGTAAATAGGGAGACAAAGAGGGTTTGATTGGAGGAGAGGGGAGTACAAAAAAAGAGGAATCAAAAATTCCTCATGCTGAATGCAATCATCACACATATCTAAAATGTATTAATAAATTAATAATATAAAAGAACATAATTTGGCTTATCTGATAGGTTTTTGCATAAATTATTGTCTTCTATGTACAAGTGGTCTAACTGTGCAGAAAGGTAGACTTTCACTGCCAGGAAATCTTAACTAAAATATAAAACTGCATTTGAAAAAGCATTATAGAAGCTAGAGTCTTTCAATTCTAGAAGGATGAACAGAAAGGATGTAATTTAAAACTTTGAACAATGATAGGGGAAAAAAACTAATGGAAGAGGAATAGTATACTATAAGTTTCTATTTATTCGTCTTTAAATATCCATTGATTTTTACTTAAAATTAGAACAAGACAGAAGGAGAAAGCAACATTGCTTCATCAAACACCATTTGTTTCTTCCTGAGCATCAGATTTGAGGAGAGACAACGTGGATGGATCAATATGGCTAGGATTAACGATGTGCTCTTGCTCAGAAGTGGAGGAAGAAGTGAAGGCTTCCAGAACAGCATTCTCTGCAATGTGGCTGTTTACTGCAGCTTTAAATGGAGCAACATATGCCCCAGGTTGGTTACTACACCCTCCGTGATATTCCAGTATAAAGCAATTTTGAATGTTTAATTTATTAAGACTCACTTCTTCTTTTATTTGTCATTGCTCAGATTCTAACTCTTTATTTAATGTTTTTATATATGTAATGGCTTCCTTATTACACCAAAGTCATTGTGCCCTAGATATTTAAAAACTGATTGATGTCCATCAAGCAAAGACTTAGATCACTGTGAAGTGTGGACCTTTGGACCAATCAAGCGAAAGGGCTGAACAGAGGGAAAAAATTTCATCAGCTAGAGTGGACCCTTTGCCCCTCTCTGCCCCAGCCCTCTTGGTCCATTTATTCCTTACACATTTTCTTTATTTTCTTATGAAATACTTTTTCATCAAGTTTATTCTTATCCTTTTTCTGTCTTATATATACTCAACTCTTTTGTCTGTTTGGTCATAACTGAGATTATCAGTTAGATTCTTTTAACAAACTCCAAAAGCATTCATTAACGTGAGAGAAGGGTTTTAAGCATCAATTTGAAAATTATCTAAAACTGTTAAACCACTAACTGTTTGGTTTTAAGACCAGGACTAAGAAGTAAATACTTTAAAAGAAAAGATATTAACATATCTGAGGCAGAAACTGACAATATAGACAATATACCCAGAAGTCAATTTATCTTTTGTCTGCTCTTTTGGAAGTATTTTTTTTTTATTTAAAGAAAAGGAAACAAAAATATACATGGAGATTAAAAAAGGGTAGAAATAATACAAAATTACAGAAAAACAAACGGTAAGAAATTGCTGGTTGATAAGTTACATATTGTCGTCTTAGAAATAGCTGTTCAGGTTATAGAATTAAAGTATTCAGAATGACATTCAAAAAGTGACACTTCAAACAGTTCTGCTCAATGATCGAACAAAAGGTCAGTAATATGGTTATCAGTTCTACACATTTGTTTTACATCTCAAAGAGGGTAAGATTAAACATATCAAAACAGAACAAAACAGTTAAAAAAACAATTTAAAGAAATACAGATTTCAAAGCAAGTCCACTGGAGATATTCACTGTCTATCTAACTGTCTCTAGTTTCTTACAAATAGTTGTCCCCATCTTCACCCACTTTATATACTTATTGCATATTATAGAACTAATCAAATCATTTCAGGATGATGAAGGCTTTTTAGGTCTTCAAGATCTATCATTAGGGAAGACAATAATAACTACCATCACATCTCTCATTCTCTTTGTGATAGCTGTCCCCATCACTACATATGCTGAAGTTGAACTCAAGAAACCAGTATCTTTTGGAAGTAATTTAACTGCTCAAATTTAGTGATTTTATATAAGCATTTTTATATTATTGGCAATAATTATACTTTAATAATATTTTATGCTAATATTAAAAGAAAAAGAAGTATATATTTATGAAAAATAAATTTTATATGCTATGTGGTACTCAGTTCACTTATTCTGAAATCTGGTACAAATACATGATTGAAGGTGTTTAAGTGTAATTTTGGTGTGCCATAAATACATGAGTGAGATGCTCTCTCTTTTTCCTGTATTCAGAGGTAGTTAGGTAATATGTGGTCTTTTTATCTTGACTTTCAGAGCTCTTATTTTTATGTTGTAAGGAGAGCTAACAGCAAAGGATTTCTTGCTCTATGTGAAAGTCTGTGCGAAACATATCAGGGCGAGTATTTGAAATCATTATTCAAATGAAAAAGCCTCGGAGCGGGAATAGTATCCTTCAATGTAATTCCTCACTTTTGAGCTATGTGCAGAAAGTGAGCTGGCAGCAAGGCCTGAATGTATAAATTTCTTGTTTGAGGTCACCAAGCAACATGTCATGTCAAACATCTAAAATCCCTTACCAAGCGGGAGGTACAGGTAGAATATATGCATTGTGCGCTTTCCTATACAGTTATGAATTGTTCAGGGGTTTAAAATAAAGATGTATATTTTCAGGAAATGCTGTGAAATTCTAAAGAAGTTGCAACATGTTACCGAGTGCTGGTGTTAGGTGTTTACCCCTAGTTTCTCCTTTATCTTTGTTTTTACTTCATCCTATGCCTTCACACTGTGGGAAACTTATATTGAAACCTCAAATTTAATAAAAACTATAAAATCCCTTCCCAAGTTTATTCGTTTATCTATTTATTTATATATTTTTGTGCTTTTGAGACAGGATCTAGCTATGTGGTTCAGGCCGGCCTGGGGCTCACTTTGTTGCCCAGGCTGGTCCTGAACTTGTGACAATCCTGCCTCAGCCTCCCAAGTGCTGGAATTACAGGTGTGCGTCACCTCACCCGACTGCATTGTCATCAATTTAGCACAAGAAATTAAATGAGCTATTTGATAAACTTCCCCTCACCAAGAAAGTTAGAGTTGGTGTTATTTCTCTGGACAATTTAGGGGTGATTTTCCCCATTTTCTTTTTTCCATTCCCTTTCAGCATTGTATTTTATTTTTGAGGGGACACAATTTCTCTTTGTAAGGACTGAGCCTCATTCTCTTCCTAACGAATCTCACCTTTAGGAATCCACTTTCTATTCACTTTCTTGTTCCCCGTCTCAGGATTTCACCAAATTTTGAATAAATCCATCAATTAATGTTCATGGGATTTAAAATAATATTCTATAAAAGTTATCATGTAAAATATTCTTGCAATGGGAAATAACACCAGTTATACTCATTACACAGTAGATATTTCATAAGGCATGGTAATAGACATTTCTTGATTGAGAGAATTTTTAAAAATTCCTATAAAGCATAATCTTAGATTTTTAAAAATGATAATTTATATGCAAATTCACCAATGGAATTGTGGAAGAAAGATGGATTGTTTTAGTGTTCATTTACTGATTTGCTTTGTCAGTATCAGAGCTACTTGAACAAGAGTACTGTTGATGACAATCCTGTGTCTAATGTGACTGCCTTTCTGGTTCAAGCAGGATATGGAAGTCCTGCCACAATATTTCATTGCTCTTGTAAGACATAGCATTTAAATGAACATCTACTGTTAGACGCCAATTTTATCTTTAAAGAAATATAATTTTTCCCCATTGAATCTGAACAACAGTTGAAATTTTGAATCTACTATAATATTTAATATAATTAGGAAGCAAAAAAGAAAATATTCACCCAAAAGTGTTCTGTTGACATGTTGACTTTTTGTAATAGAAAATATGAATATAATGAAATCTTACAAGACTGTAATATTTTAATGCTGTGATTCTCAATGGACTAATGTATAATCAGTAACAAAATGCTAAGATTATAAATTTAGCAACCCATTTACTTCCTGTTTTGAAACGTTCTGACATGTTTTCACAAGATTTTGTGTTTGGTCCCAAATTTTAGTAGTCTATCCAAAGCCAGTCTTTTAATTGTTTTTCAATGCATTTTATCTTATACAGTTTTCCTCTTGCATATATATATATATATATATATATATATATATATATATATATATGTAATGGGAATCAAACTCATGACCTCCCGCTTGTCAGGCAGGCACTTATGCTGCTGAGCTAAATCCTCGGCTTTGCACATATATTTTTATCAAGGAATATTTCTCTGATCTTTGAAATTTTCATTTTTAAAATAAACCTTAACTTCATAATTACATTTTTGGGTTCAAAAAATTTCATTCTAATATTATTCCTAATTTGCTTATTAAACTAGAAAGAAACATTGCAGATTTTCATAAAGTAAATATTTAAAACATTAGACATATATTTTAGATAATTCAGACTACACTGTCTTAAAATTATCTGTTATTTAGTTTGATGAATTTTTACACTTTGTTTATTTCAGTCACACTGTGGGATTACCCCTGTACTAGTATGATAGGACACATTTCTATATTGCACAGATAATCAATTCAATCTATAATTTGATACTTTGCATTGGAGTTATTACCGAAATAAAAAATTAGGCCACTCCTCATCAAGGTCATTCACCATTATTTTCCTCTTCCCTCATTATTTACTTTTTCTGGATAATTTTGTTAGAGTAAGAGAATAATTTTAAAACAAAACAAGCTAGTGTTTCCATTTAGAATTATGTTTTCTCATGACTTCCCACTCAAAGGAAAAAAATATCAGGCCAGAATGATGTCTCATATTACAGTTACACTCCCAAAATATTTTGCTTATTCAGTCCTGTGCTAGATGTAATTGTGCAGATCAGGCAGCATAACTCATATGGTTATAATAAACGAGAGAACACTAAGAGTATTCAGAGCCAACTGTTTCACAAATGCTTCTGATTTTAACTTTACCTCAAAAACCACCCAGAATTCAGTTTAGAAATGAGAATAAAATGAAGTGTATGCAAAGCTGCCTGCTATCTACCTCATCCATCTGCAGAAACATTCATCCAGGTGTCCCTACCTCTACATGTGTCTGTGTATTTTTAATTAATTCTCAAATACTTGCTATAGAGCTAGTACATACCATGAAACTATGAAGAAAATACTGAAGTGGAACAATTTAGTTAAAGTGCTTGAACTAACATTAAAAGTGTCCACTTGCTTAACATTTTTAGTGATACATTTTTGTGAAAGCAGTTTCCTGACAGGTCCTTAATTATTTCTACCCTAGTAAGTAATATCCTTCACATAAAAGGATGTTTAAGAAAATTTTTTAGCCATTGCATAGTATTTGACACAACCGGATAGAACAAACCAACTCTTTGCTTATTTTTCTCCTAAAACTATGTAGAAGTAAAACTATTTGCATGTAAGGTATTAAATTGAACCTTATATGTAGCTATTGCTTTTCCAATTTAATTTGTAACTGAAGGATGTGAAGATTATTACACAGAGCAGAAAACTGTTGTATAACAATTTTTAAAACTTGGTAAAATCCTCAGTCTTTAACAACAGTGCAGTAAATTTTAGAAAGGGCATTGAATTTGAAGCTTTTTATTAACTTGTCTTTTAATAGTCATCATATGTAGGAAAATATATTGCTATTTGCATATGAGAAAAATGTAAGTGAAAGTCAAATTTGTGGAATCACTGTTAGAAGTTTTTGCAAATAATATTTAGTGAAATTCTTCCAGTGGATTTATAATGTAAATTCGAACCTTTCCCCATGAATTGACTGGTTGTGGGTTCAGGAAGTATAGTTCAGTTTTAATATTAATCTTCAACTAGAAGAAAAGTGGAAAACTAAGTGCCCTTTATCAAATGACCTGATAGCTGTCATAGAGACATAAAGTTATTTTGGACAACAAAGACTACTTATGTTACAATTTATGGCATGATTTTAAATGTATTATACTTGTCATAAAACCTAGTGAGATGGATATCATTTTATCACAGCTATTATCTCTTAAATTGACTTACATGATGAGAGAATATTGCTTTCTATACATATAAAACATAATTTAGGTCAAATTAATTCCATTTATCTGTAAGACATTTTTCTGCAGCGATGGTTGGACCTGTATTTCAGCATTTATAAACTATTTAAATTTGAGGTACAAAGATACTATCAGCTATGACTCTCAGCTCTTGCTCTTGCACTAACTTTCTTCTGTGTATTTAAATATTGACATGGATATATGCAGTCTGCATTACTCCTCATTCCTGGGCAATAAAACACTCTGAAGTCTGCATTTCCAAGCATTCCTACAATGTTTTAGGAGTAATATGTGAAATTTCAGATTTCCCCAGTTGGATTGTGTGAAGTGCTCCACTGTATTCGCTCTTCACCAGAAATACAGCAGTGTACTCTCCTCCATAATTTAATTATCTGAGTTCAGAGTCTCTCTCTCCTCTTGCATCCAAAGTGGTTACTGTGAGTCCAATGGGTTCTCCTAGTTCTAGCACAAATTTCTTTCCACCTGAATACACAAATGTATTAATGTTTTCTACCTTCAGAAATGCCATATTGGGCCAGGGATTTAGCTCGAAGGCCTAAGTGCCTGCCTGGTAAGCCCAAGGTCATGAGTTCAATCCTCAGTACACACACAAAAAAAGTCTTATTAAAAATCTAGATATGAGCAGTAACTTTGACAATGATAATTGGCTGCATTTACCTTCTAATCTTTACCCCAGGTATTGACCTATAGAAGACTCTTCTTCTCATGCTAGTTTTTCTCATTTCTCTTTTTCTGCTTCTGGGTCTGTTTTAGACATGTACTTATTTTTGCTCATCTTTTTATTACTGTGTGTCTTAGCATTACAATAAAATGCAAAATCTTTACTGATAACCAGCCCTTTATTCCCCTACAAGTTATACTAACCTGGTTATCTTGTCATTTTTCTTTCAGTTTATATCTTCTTTGATAATAAAATATCTACGTGCATGTTGTA
This sequence comes from Cavia porcellus, assembly GCF_034190915.1. Classification (NCBI taxonomy): domain Eukaryota; kingdom Metazoa; phylum Chordata; class Mammalia; order Rodentia; family Caviidae; genus Cavia; species Cavia porcellus. The sequence goes on from NW_026947501.1 coordinate 36,017,674, forward strand.
TTTGTTCCTCAAAATGTTGTATATCCCATTTATTTATTGAACTTTGTTTTGTAACTTGACATTGAGCTGGTTTATGTATTCAGTTTTATTGTCAAATAAGTTAATGGAGAGTAGTTACTCATTCAAATTTGTTCAAAAAAACCTACAATAAATAGGCTAGAACCTCTATCATTCTAAGTGCAAAGGGACTGGCATACATTTTTGGAGCTCATGATCTCTAAGGCTTTGATGCCCGTTCTGTGGTAGAGGGAGCACATAAACTCAGACTCTGTACCTAATTATGATGATTCTTTTGACAGACATTAACCATTCTAACCTTTGGGACATAAAGGAAAATTATTGAGAATCAATAGTTTAAACATAATCTATTTATATGGAAGAAGTGGGTCAAACGCTTTAAAACCATTAAAGTTCAATCTCATCTGTAACCAGCACTTTATGGTTTATTGTATATCTCCATGGTCATATACAATATCTTTAAAGTTACTTACTTTGTTCTCACTAAGCAGTCTTGCTTGTATGACTGAGTAAATGTCTGAATGAAGAGATCTGCATATGTTGAAAATCTCAATGGCATAAGAACTTTTATACGTTTGTCCAAAGTCAGCATTTTTAAGCTATAGGACCTCTGTTGTCTCCAGGACAAAGATACAATGAGTATCAAAACTCAAATGAGTGCCACATTTGGAATGCAAATCTTTCATCTTCAATCTTTTACTCTGAGTTTTAGTTTTGAAATGATAAGCTCATTTGAAAACAAAGAACTTTTTGGAAAAATAACTAAGTAAGTTCCTCTGAGCCATTCTTTTCTTGCCAAGTTTCAAGGTTAACTATTCAAAACTAAAAATAAGACCTTTCACACTTTCAGATCCTTACACTTTATGTGGCCATTCATGTCACTTTCTCTTCTGCTTGGGAAAAAGAACTAGTTAATCTGAAGTATGGCTGACCATTCATGGTTCCAGGTTAGCATCTTTTTGAATAGCAAACTAGTACAGGAATTTGAGCATATTATATCATTTCAAACAATATCAGACATGCAAAAAAGCTTATTCACTTTTTTATTTTTGGTGCTGGGGTTTGAACTAATGACCTCACACTTGCCAGGAAGGTGCTTGTGCTTCTGGGCTAAAGCCCCAACTAAAAAGTTTATTCAGTCATTTTGTTATGAATTAAAATAGGTCACATTAATTTTTCACATCTAGGTAAATGCACTCTAATATTCTCTCACCTGTGCAAGTTTCACTATCATATTTTTGACATACAATTAAAATGAGTTCAAATTAAAGCTTCATCATGTTTTTCTATTTGCTATTCCTTAAGTTCTTGTTTCTTATGCACTATTAATACGGGGATAAATTGTTCAGTGATGGAATCTGGAGGTCATTCCATTTTAGGTAAGATCCTGTAACATCAACAAAGGCATCACACATGTTGAATTGAGATACTTGTCTTTCTAGAATAAGCCAGGATGCCCACTTGTCCAGGAGAGGTGAATATCCATGATTGGAGTGGTACAGTTTCTGAAATTCCTACTTGCTTTCACTGTGATTGTTAACTACCTCAACTTTGACTTAGCCCTCTATGACAGTAATATGTTCTTAGGATTACTGTTACAAAAGTAATATTACTCAGATAATCTTGAAATTGTCCAAGATTCAAAAACATGCAAGCATAGGAACTGTTGAAGACCAAAGTTCCCTTTAATACAAGAAAGTACCTGCATGAAGATTGGCATTTCAGAAAGTTCCTTCTGATCACTCTAACCTGGAATATTGGGGTAGATTTAGAAATTAAGTCTGTGCAAAAAGTGTGACTGAATTAACTGAAAAACATATTGTCTCATTAAAAATAGCAATCAAATCATTACATCTTGAAAACATCTTTATGCTTTCCTGTGAGTACTGATCAGAACCAAGTCATTTAGTTTAAAACTGATAGGACCATCAACTGTCTGTCATAATTATGAAGCTGAAACCATCTAATTATAATAATTCTTCCAGAAAAAAAATCAATACCCAGGTTCCAAAGTGATATTGGTACCTGGACTTGTTGGAAATACTGACTTCATCTTGAACATATTAATATCTAAGTTATCACGAATTTTCCAGGAAGACTATGCTTGCAAAATCCTCATTGCATTACTTCTCTGTCAAGTATATCTACATTATAAACCCCAGGAAATGTCTGGTTGATGATGAGTCTCTTTCATATTTGATGGGGAGATAGGTCTAATGCTAGAGGGAAAATATTGGTAAAGTGAATAATCTGATGAGCCTAGACTAAGACTTACATTTAAAAAACAAAGTGTCTGTTATGCTGCTCACATATGTTAAGTTCAGAGTTAAGTGTTACATGTATGAGGATAGAGAAGTGTCTGTTTGTTACTCAAAAATCACTCTAAGACTAAATATATAAATATCACTTAAGGCCCTACTTGCAGGTTTGAGGGAGCCCTTTTGAGGCTTACTTAGAATTTCCAATGTCAGGGCCTTGAATTTAGTCTATAGCTGTAGTGACTATAAACTTAGAAAAGATTAAGGTTAATCATACCTGTATTTGACTCATTTTTCTGCTTTTTATTCCTGTCTACTTTCATAAAATTGTTTAATTCCTTAAGAATTCTTTTTGAAAAGATTAAATCCAAATGCATTAGATTGTATTAAGAATTAACAAAATTATATAAAACACTTAGCAAAGTGTTTGAACTAGTTCCTAATAAATTCTACTTAACAGTAATTATTATAAGGGTAATATTAACAATATTATTACTATTAGAAATAGTAATTATTATCATTAACATTATCAGTAGCTTTTTAAAGCTTTGGTCTCATTTATCATGCAGGTTTTCAGTAGTAGTAGTAGTTTATACTGATAATAAACCTATAGCATATTTCTGCTTTAAAGCCATGGTTAACCTATTACTCAATTATAAATATATAAAAGGTGCATCTTCCTTCATCACTTAACATTTCCAAAGTAAATCACAAGGAATAGTAGAATTAAGTCTTCTATGCTGTTGATATGCTGTATTTGTATCAGAGGCTATGTCCTCTTTCTGTGCTTCTATTTTTCCTTTATGCTCACATAATATTTCTGATGTTAATGTGCATTTCTAGTATGACATTGTTAAACCAGTGCATTAGCAAGGCTTGCTTCAAGGTTACATTTCCCTTTGAAAATGATACTTGTGGAAACTTATGGTAATAAATCTGTGCAATTCACAACTTAAAAAGCTTAAGATATTCCCCATGTGTTAAAATGCTTTGGAAAATATAAAATAATATTTAAATGTTGAAGTTCATAAGCATTCTCTGCAATTATTTGATATTATTTTCACTGTACAGAAATGCAATTTTTCATGAATTGTTGCAGAATCTGAGGACGATATAATAGGAAAAAATAATAAATAATAATATTCAGAAATGCAACAACTACTCCTTTATTTACTGTTTGCCAGTTGTGTGCAAGCATCTTAACCACACTACCCTTTTGAAGCCTCATTCTGCAAAGCCAACCAAATAACTTGGCTTGCTTAAATCACAGAATTGTGGAGATACCAATTTTGCTAAAAACAAATATGTAGTTTAATATGTGTCAAACCTAGGCTTCCTTGGTATGCCAGAAAATGAATATATGCTGGTAAATGTTTTTCTATCTGTGGTGTTTAATTTCCGTTTGTGTGTGTGTATACACTAGGAAAGAGATATACTCTAAATAGATATTTAACTAAAGAATGAAATGTCAATCTGTCTGTCTCCTAGTCATTTCTGTTACCTAAGAGAAATATACAAGGAGTGCAAACAAGTAATGAGAAAATGATTGTGAACCATAGTTATTTATTTGAGGGTTGCTATCAAAAGAAAAGAACTTTATGATTAAGATGTGTAACTTAAGCATATGCTTAAAAGTCCTGTCTCCTGGGATCTGGGTTCTCTAAAGACTTTTGTTTCCTTTCTTTTATTCAATACACACTGTGCATGGAAACCAAATCATTGCATTCACCCTACTTAGGACACACCTTGTAATTTCCTTTCACGTCATTGTTGAATTATGTGCACATATTCATTTATACAAATATAAGGAGGAGATCTTTATCAAAATCAAAATAATGCTTTGGATGATAACCAAACTATGCATAACATGTAAACAAATACATGCTTGTGTGCTTATTTTTTGTGTTTCTTACTGTTTCTTCAGTGAAGTCAGCTACTGCATCATGCATTATCTTATTAATAAGTCATACCATATACATTAACTTGAAAAGCTAAGAAATTTTGAAATAAGGTTTCACCCTGCTTTTAAATATTCCTCTGCCTAATAGTCCTGGTTCCTGGGATTTGGGTTCTCTAATCGCTTTTGTTTTCTTTCTTTCATTCAGTACACACTCTGCATGGAAAGCAAATGATTATATTCACTCGCGCAATCCAAATTAATACAGTCAGTGTTTTTAGAGTCTCACAGTTAGTTTCTCTGTTTCATATTATTTCTGTTTTTCTTTGTGTCCTCTTTAACATAAATCTTTATCAATTTTCAGTATATATTTTCAAACATACTTTTACATGCACACACACACACACACACACACTAACACACTCTGGCCTCAGCACAGTTTTGTGTACTATGTTTTACCTATCTAGCCATATTTACAGAAAATTACTTCAACAAGAAAAATTTCATATTTGTAGCACTAATACTTCCTGTACTGCTTTTAGCTATGTGTTTCCATAGTTGGTGCACAATGAAATACCTTTTGATTTGCTTGATCCAAATGATTATTTCTTTTTTTTTTTTTCTGAGTCAGGGTGGGGGTTGTGAGGGTCAACAGAGAGTCTCCCTATGTAGTTTGGGGTGACCCTGATCTCACTTTGTAGCCCAGGCTGACCTCAAATTCTCCATGAGCCTTTTGTCTCAGTCTCTCCAGTGTTAAGATTACCGACATGCACCACCATTCCCATTTCTGTAAAATAATTTTTTTTAACTATACAGATGCTCCCTACTTTAAACAAACTGCTATTTAAATACTCAGTTTATTTAAAAGAGTACACGGAATCTTCCTACACTAAGTTAAACGATGGTCCCCCAAACCTGAACATCTGACAGTTCTTCAAAGTTTGCAGCGGTTACTACAGTGATAACTGAAATTCTAGATATTCAAATATTTACAATAGTACACTAGTAAATATTTGTGTTCAGTTCTGTTTGAAATTTGAGTTTAAACTACTAGGAAATAAAAACACTTTGAAATGTCAGTCCATGCTATACAAAAAAACATCAAAAGTGTTCCATAAAAACACCAATTAGCTGGGAAAAATGAATTCGCCACTCATGTCTTTAAAAATCATCATGCAGAAAGATGTTTGACCAAATTGTCAAAATGAGTCTTTCATGGCATGGAAAACCATGTTTGTAGCCATGTTTTTCATCTGTGCTCAGTGATAGTACGAGACTCCACTAAATGACAGAATTTCCACTTTCAGTTAAACTATTTAAATATATAATAACAGGTTTTGTGGAATCCAGCAGTATATAAATATATACCTGTTTTACCTTGGAAGCTGTATGACAATTGATTTTAAATTTAACAATTATTAATTTGATTTTATGAAAAAAATAAAACATTTTATAACATAACAGTTTCACATCAAAATGAGAGAATAACAATTCATACACCATATATCACTACCTTCAAAGTTGTTGTTCAGTGTATAAGATCAAAAAATTCTTAAAAATGAGAAATAAACAGACAATAACACAAAACTTTCTTCGTAGGTCTGGGGATTTAGCGGCATAAGCGCCTGCCTTGCAAGCAGGCAGTCGTGAGTTCGATCCACGGTACCAATAAAAAAAGAAAAAGACAAAAAAAAAAATCCTTTCTTTGTAAATACAACAAATGAGCATATATGTTAAAATATTTTTTAAAATAATGTGGAAAGGTAATTTAGAGAAATATTTGAATTTCTTTCTACTGTCTATCTCTCTTCTATTTTGTTCTCTACGTGGTCTTATTTATTTGCTCTATTCTTCTATATACACATATTTATGTGTGCAACTGTGTGTGTGTGTAATGTTTCTCATATAAGAGAAATCATAGGATGTTTAGCTTATGTCTGAATGATTTCACTCAACATAATGTTCTTACGTTCTATCCATTTATCTATAAATGTCTCAAGTTTATCTAGCTTTATGGCAGCTTACTGCTCCATTGTATGAAACTATCATGTTTTTCTTAACCATTCATTGTTGATAAACATATATTGTGAGAAATCAGGCAAGAAAAGAAAAAAATATGGAATATATAGTCAAAGGGAAGGATGAAATTTGCAGATAATATGATACTTTACTTCCAACACCCAAAAAAACTCCACCACAAACGCTCTCCTAAAATTGATAACCAAATTGAACATTGTAGCAGGATATAAAAAATAGTATTGCTATATACAAATAATCATCTCACTCACTGAAAAAGAAATTAGGAAAGCAATACTATTCATAACAGCCCCCAAATTAAAATTTTTGATATTAACCTAAGTAAGAAAGCAAAAATCTCTATAATTAAAGCTACCTCACTCTGAAAAAGGAAATTGAGAAGAATATCCAAAAATGGAAAGTAAGCAAGCCTTTCCTGGATAAGCAGAACAACAAGTATAATCAAAATGACTGATATGCAAATCGAATGTCAATCTAATCTCAATCAAAATAGCAATGTCATTCTGACATATCTGCAGAAAGCAACTCTAAAGTTTAAAAGAATCAAAGAGAGACAGAATAGGAAACCAATCCTGGATAACAATAGGTTAAATTTTTAAGTGAAATTTTGCAGAATGAGTTTTTCTGTAAAAAGCAAGAAATATACATTCTAAATTCCCAGTCTGCATATAGTGACTTCAACCATTCTTTCTTTTTCAGCCCCCTCACTTTTAAAAAGAATCATGTAAGATATTACATATGCAGAATGCTTCTCAACAGGTGAAGGACAAGCAATTTCTAACAGCTGCCATTAAATAATTTTCAAAATGTTGGTTTGGTCTGAAATTTCAGTCTTATTTTATATTTTGGGCAACCTTAGTCTAATTCCATTTCAACTTCTATACCAGACGAAGGATGGACATGTGAAAGAAACATTCCTCCTTGAATGATGCCTGAGAAAAATTCATACTACTGATCCTCTTCCAAGCTGAACGGATATTTTAAAATACTTAATATTTCTTAGTGACTTTTCACAGTATCTCTTTGAGATATTTTAAGCTATCTGTTCAAAGTTAATTATTTGAGAGTGTTTTGTCATTTCTGGATATTTTGTTTTCATATATTATACATTTACTCATAATTCTTTGTTTCTTCCTTCTACTCCTGTTCTTTCTTTTCGTCTTTCCTTCTCTTATTTATTTTTTTTACTTCTTTCATCATATAATTATTTATTTCATAATAAATTTGCCAAGTAATGAAATCTTGTACTACTAGGTAAACATCTTTTAAAAAGAAAAATGATTCACAAGAACACTGTACAGGTGAAAAATATTTTCAGGGTACAAGATAATTTATGTTCAGTACTACAAGTTTATATGTTCATTAATCTTTTGCTAAAAGTTTACAAATAGTTTGTTCTTATATTTGGCAATAATATCATTAATATTAGGATGCAGAATAATAGTGGAAGGGAATAATGCAGAAAAACAAATTAATCTATTTTAAATATTGACGGTGTTGGACTTTATTCTACATTCTGGAAGCAGTCACTGGATAAGAATAAGGGAAACGGACAGGAAATGACGTTGGAAATGATAACTCTGTCACAAATGTGGACAGATAATGGGGAACCTGAGGCTAGAGACCAGAAGGTCAATGTGAATCTAGTTTGAAGACCTATTTTAAGTATCAGGATGTGAAAAATATTCTTCAGATACGAAGTCTACATAAATGAGAGTATTGATATTATGTAGAGGCTAAGATGAGAAATACATGATGTCTCAAATTTCTGATATAGGCAATGAAATGGATAATATTATCATTTAAAAGGAAAAAGAAAATGAAGACTGTAGGTTTGCATTTCTACATGATGTGTTCGGGTTGTCAATCCTTGGGAGACACATATACCTGCATAATTTTGCTTTATTCATTTCTCTTTTATACAATTGTTTTTCTGTGCTTCTCCCAACATCACAGCATGATGATAGCATAGGAATGAAGATTTGGATTTTGAGGACAGACTGCTTCAGTGCAAAATAGCTCAAAGACCAGAGTTTATATACTGGCAGGAAAACCTTATGTCCACTCTGTGCTTTAAAACACTAATCTGTAAAACTGACTTCAAAGCAAGACTAGCAAAGCATAACACATAGGGCTGTCTAGATAACCACCAATATGTGTAGAGTTTTATATTATTATACATATGCTTTATATATTCCTAATTTGTCCAGCTGAAATAATCTCATTTATATTATTAGCATGGTATCAAACATAAATTAGGTACGATTGCCATCTCCCCTTCAAAATATCTAGCTATCAGTTATATTATCCACCCTTTATCTTGTACCTAATATTATAATTGGTATTGTACTTATTCTATAAAAACAATTCATATCCATTAAGTGCACACTATAGCCATGTAAGTGACTGGAGCCAGAGAAGTCAGAAAGAGTAATATGTTAAATATCAAACATAAACCCCTTGAATTAAACCATCCCAGTGCAGTGGGATCCTACAATTATCTGGTGTGAGGGAAGTTTAAGTATCTTAAATTCAGAGTGTTCAAAGTAAAAATATAAAATTATATCTGAAAAAGAGGCCAAAGACAAACCACCTTTTGTGAGACAAGGTCTAAACGTGAGCATTATGAGAATGGAAAGAGAAATGAGAATCAAAATTGAGGTCATAGAGGTAAACCTGTCTTGTCAGAACTAGAGATGCAAAGTGAAGAGAAAGAAAATAGGGGTACAGTAGGAGAGTTGTTGGTGAATGGCAGGCTGAATATTCTTACAGACTGCTGTAAAACATGCAGGTGGGCTGGATAACACAGGTTTAACAGTACAAATGGATAGCTAAGCAGAAGAGAAATAAGATAATTTAGGGATATTGATGGTGGAGAAAGAATGAATATAAAAGAGGAAACTTTGTTTTAAATCCTATAGATTAAACGTGAAGACATTTGCCAATACCAAGACTAAGAACACGAATTTTGGATGCTTCTCCTGGAATCTTATTAGTTACTTGGGCTCTTCAGATGTGGAAATCTGGGACTGACTGACAATTACACCTCAAAAACTCCTCCTTTCTATTAAAAGATATCCTAGAAAAAAGGTTCTCATTAGAACATTAAGAAAAGTTGTTTTTTATCCATTATTCTTTTGTTATGGAATATCCTTCCAAAGTTTTATCTGTTCCAAAGTGGGACTTTGGGAAACTGACTGAGTCACGGGGGCTATGCTCATCTGTGGACTGCTCCACGGGATGGAGGGAGAGACAGAGGCTGTCTAGAAGGGTGTGTCATGGGAGGCATGTCCTTGAACGGTGTATCTGCTGCACCGCTCCCTCCTTGTCTCTTTGCTTCCCAGTTGCCTGCAGATGAGTGGCTTTCCTCTCCTCTGTCCTTCCAAATGACATTTCTGCCTTGGAGCCAGCCAGTCTGGGCCAAATTTCCCACACTTGTGAACCATATTAAGCTTCTCTTTTTTAATTCAGAGGAGTAAAGTATTTTGTCCTTGGAATGGGAACCAAAAAATTATTCTAAATTTTAAAGGAGAAAAATTTTGAATATCATACCCTTCAGTTCAAAATGAAGCTTGTCTATCTATTGTCTGAATTGAGTGCTTTAATTTTTAAATCTGAATTTCTAGCCTTACATAAAAATGTGGTAAGTATGGTATCCTACAGAAGACAATCTAAATCCTTTTTGGGGAATTTAATTTTTAAAAACAGATTTTTCAAGATGCCTACTGCTTATCTTCATCCAAATTAAAGTGTATGCACAAATCTATCTCTCTGTCTCTGTCTCTGTCTTTCTCTCCTCTCTCTCTCTCTCTCTCTCTCTCTCTCTCTCTCTCTCTCTCCCTCTCTCCCTCTCTCTCTCTCTCTCTCTCTCTCTCTCTCTCTCTCTCTGGTATACATCTTTATACATGCAGCTCTGTATGTGCCTATAGATAACATTGCTGTAGATAGATTCCAAGTATTGAAACACACCAAGCTTCTGATTCAAAATTTTTAGTGAATCACAATTTAGAATAAACAAGAATTTCTACCCGGACCTATCATTGGAAATCTTAACAAAAATTGATGAGTGGGAAGAAAAGTAAATGATTATCAAATTACTGGGTATCATTTTTATACTGTTATCTTTTAATAAAATGTATTACAAACTTACTGTTTCCAGGTCTTCAATAAAGAAAATTATAAAACTTTAGAAAAAGTACTCTAAGCATTGTTGAATATACAAGACCAAATTGCCATTTTATAATTTTAAAGATTTACATGCATTGATGATACAACAGAAGAAAATAAAACAAAACCGAACAAACTGTAAACAGAGAACAATTGTAATGTGGAATCCATGAGAAGAAGACTTGTTCTTAGGCTGTTCTGCATAGGAAATTCTGGTTAGAGCTCAGAAAACCAGAAGGCTTATATAAATCCATCTGGTAAAAACCAGCTCAGGATGTTTCCACTAGACAGAAGGATTGCAATGGCTTCAGATGATGTGTTATGGCTTGACAGAAAGTTTTTCTGCATTTTGCTTGTGATCAGAAACTTTGGTACTGAGATTGAGTGTGTGTTTGATCTCGCAGAAGAAATTTCAAGGCAGTCTTACCCATGTTCTTGAATTATTTGGAAGTTAGTTAAAACTAGTGGGTAACTTTAGATTTTTCAAAGTGACATCTTAAAATTTGAAGGAAAAATTTAGGAAATAATAAAATAAATCCATGGTTGTTACAGTTTGTGGCTAAATGTTCCCCTAAAGCCGCATGCATTCATGGAGGTATCTGAGTCTAGTGTTTGTGACTGGCTCATTGTCTAGCACATGGATTGGCGATGTCAGTGCTGCACTCACCACTCAGGAGTGGATAGCCACCATACAATTTGAAAGAGGGAAGGGGTGTTTTCTCCCATTTTTGCCTTTTTGTTCTTTTGTTCTGTTTGCTTCTGGTGTCTGCCACAACCACTATGATGCCCTTCTGCCATGCTTGCTTGCCTTGGAGTCAAGAGATCATGGACTAAAACAGCAAACTATGAGTATGAGCTAACCTTTCCTTTCTTCATATTTTGGCATTGGGTATTTTGTCCCAGCAATAAGAGAAAAGTAATCAAGATAGAATTTGTTAACAGAAGAGTGGGGTCATTGCATCACTGTACCAGGCCATTTGGTTCAAGAGCCTAGGAATGGACTCACGGGAAGAGTTTAGAAAAGTTTGGAGATGTCTTTTAAAGGGGTAGAGCTGGAACGCCTTAGGCTGTTCTGCATGGGACATTCTGGTTAGAGCTCAGAAAACCAGAAGGCTTATATAAATCCATCTGGTAAAAACCAGCTCAGGATGTTTCTACTAGACAGAAGGATTGAAATGGCTTCAGATGATGTGTTATGGCTTGACAGAAAGTTTTTCTGCATTTTGCTTGTGATCAGAAACTTTGGTACTGAGATTAAGAGTGTGTGTTTGATCTCGCAGAAGAAATTTCAAGGCAGTCAAATATTGGGGCAGTGGCATGTCCATTGTTTGAGGCTTTTAGCCAGATTTATGTTAAAAATCAAGAGCAAATAACCCAGCAAGATGATTTAAAACATTATGAGTTAGGGCAGGAAGGAATCTCCCGAAAAGCTGTGCACTACAAAGACAAGAGCTAAGAAAATTTTGACTGCTGAGATGGAACAGGAGAATATAAGAGATGCCCTGGGGGCATAATAAGCAGCAGCAGGTCTCCACCTTTTGCAGCCTAAAAACTGCAAAAGTGAGAGACTTGTCTGAGGAGAAAGCCAAAGAGCACCATGTTCTAGGATGACAGAAGCCACACTGTGTTCCAGAATGGAGGTGGTGGCTGCACTGAATTCCAAAATGGTAGCAGCACCAGGTTGTAGAATGGTTACAGCATAGAGACTTTGTTCCTCAGAATCAGGTTCAGAGTGCTCAGTGATCCAGGCATTCAACCCCCACAACTGAAAAAGGAAAGCCTGGCTACTGCTCCAACTGGCAGCAGTCCTCGGCATCATCCATGTGGTGCTGGTTTTAGGTGTATACAGAATGTAGGGGTGTTGAGTTTTAAAAATGCTTCCACTCCAATTTCAGAAGGCCTAGGAAGGCAAGCAATGTGCCCCTAGGAAGGCAGTATTTAAAGCTATGAATGTAAAGTGCAATGGAGAACCCATAGGTTTGGAAAAGTCAGGAGTGTTGATTGTCTAAGGAAACCTTGGAGGAAGGAGCAAAGCCAGCCCAAGAGAGAAGCATTTGGAGTTATATCCACCTGAAGTGCAGTGGGAGTGGACTCACTCAAGACTTTTGGAGCTCAAAACCAGATTGCTTCAGACACCAAACATGGAACTCCAGGAACTGTTGTTTTCCCTGCAGATTTTAAACTTTTTTTGGTCCCATTCCTTTCTGTCCCCCAGTTTGTACTTTTTGGAATGGTAATGTTTATCTCTTACCATTGTATGCTGGAAGTGTTTAACTTTGTTTCCATTTGTACCAGACCATATGGCTTAAGAGTTCGCCTTAGATCTCAAAGGAGACTTGGATTTGGAATTTTCAGCAATGCTGAAATTGTCAGGACTTTGGCAACTCTTGGAGATAGACTAAATGTGTTTGCATAATAAGAATGTGTAGAAGTTTTTGTGGTCCAGTGGTGGAGTGTTATGGTTTGTGTATGAGTGTCTCCCCAAAGTCTCATGAAGTCATGGTGGTAGGTGAATCTAGTGTTTGTGATTGGTTAGTTGTCTAGTGCTGGGATTGGCACTGTGAACACTGTACCTGTCCAATGGTGGGTAACTGGCATGCAATGTAAGGGAAAGAGATGTGCTCTCCCCCTTTTGCCTTTTCTTTCATCACTTGTGGCCACCGTGGACTGTTGCTCCTCAGCCATAACACCTTGCCTTAGAGCCAACAGATTATGGACTGAAACCTCCAAAAACTGTAAGCTAAGTAAAGGTTTCATTCCCTAAATTATAATAAAAATGCAAAAGAGTCATTAAAAATGAAAGTCTAAACAATAAAAACAGCTTTAAAATAAGGTGTTAGTCATGTGTTCAAATAGGTAATGGCAAATTGGATGTTTAGGGAAATGACCTTAAACTGACAGTGTATATTTTAAAAAATTAAAAAGTTTTAATCAATACTATAATCAATACTATAAAACAGCAGTAGTCCTCTTAAAATATATGACTATATGTGCTATCAATGATTCCATTTATTGTCTTGCAGATTATAAGCAGTATAAAAATCATGATTTAATTGTCTTCATGGATGTTATCAACAAAAATCATTTGAAGTAATAAAATTTAACAACTTTCAGATAAATACATAAAATACCAATTGCAATTCTTATACATCTGCAGTTAAGAGTTAGAAAATGTTTCTTTTTTTGACTGATCCCAATTAAATAATTGGAAAAGTTTCCTAGGATTTACTCTTACAAAGAATTTTCTTGGTTCTATGGAAAAAAATAAAATTCATTGAAACGTTTAAAAAAGCCAATATGAACGAAGCAGTATATTTACATGTGAAAAGAAAGTAAAGTATTGATATAAATTTCATTTCATAAGTCATAATTTAAGATATTTAAAGAAGGGTTATAAGGAGTCTCTGTGAACTTTATGTAAAGGAGTACAAAGTCCAAGACAGCCAAGCACTGCTTGAAAGGAAAAAAAAGATGAGAGGTTTGTCTTACCTGTCCTGAGCTAGAGTACTTAATTTGGTGCAATATTAGAAAAACAGCCTGATCAGGATGCAGATGACAAGTGGACTCACACACATGTGCAACTGACTGTGTAGTCAGCTCTATAGTGTGTAGCACTATAGTCTAAAGGAGAGGTCAGAAAAATGGCTTTAAAAGATCCATTCATTTGTCTTAAACTCTGAAACAAAAGTAAAAAATAGAACACTAAAGTTTTTTTAAAGACAAGGTAGGGGTTCATCTTTATAAGAAAGAGATAAATGTCTTAATAACACCTAAAAATGATAAAGTAAATACCAATTTAATCCTAACAAATATCACATTTGATTTTAACTTATATGTATACATAAAGGTGAATAGAAAGATACGACATAGGCTCAAATTTGGAAAACATTTGTGACACAGTATACTTACCAATATACACATATGTATTCTCCTTCATAATTAATAAAAAAGCAACAAATTAGAAAATAGACAAGTGCAATTATGTATAAAAGTTTTTTAATTTTTATTAACTTATACAATACCAACTATGTAATAGTAAGATATATAATTTTAAGCCAAAATACTGAAAAAAATACAATTTGACACTGACAAACACTGGTAAGGGCATGGTATAATAGTAATTTATTTTCTGGTAAAAATTATTAGAGATAACAATTTGACAAAATCTATTCTTTTATCATTATTATTATCATTTCCATGTTTTAAGAATAATACAGTTAAAATGATCAAATTCATGGAAATGCAAAGATATTATTGCTTAAGACAGAAATACACTCAGTATTTTTGTTACACCTAAATTGGTGTTAGATAGGTTGGAGATTTAAGGAACTTAGTAAAGAACAGCAAATATACATAATCACTATATTTAAATGAATACACTTGAATATAAAAGTGCATTCCTAAAACTAACTATGCACAGCATAAATCGTTTTCTGAAATGAAGACTCATAATCTGTCAGCTGCTCTGCTTTCTTTCCACTCTTGCTCTCTAGAGATCATTTACAAACATCAACATATTTGCTATTGTTAGAGATTTAGACTACTTAATCTTCTGGCCTCTCAGAATGCTATTTTGGTGATGTGAGCCCATAAGAATTAGGTACGTGAACTCCAGAGATGTAAGAAAAGCCACTCAGAGGGAGAGAGTTCAGAGGCATTGTACTAGCTTTTATTTTCAAATACAATACCTTCACTCTTTGTTCTCCTCAGTGATTAATTTTGCATATTCTGATTTCTTAGGCTTTTAAAAATAATATATAAAGCATTGTGCACAAAAAGTAAGACAAGATTACATTAACTCCTCTTTTTTATTTCAAAACTGAACACAGTAAACAATTTTACAAAAAAAAATCAAAGAATAATAAAATTATTATAACCCACTCTTTAAAACCCAAAAGCAGTTATCTAACTGCAATAATTACAGGAAAGCTCATTTGTAAAAATGATATGTGTAAGAATCTCACAGTCCGTCAGAGCAAAAGCTACAGCTTGATTACAAATCATGCTGTTTCCCCTGAATTCTCCCATTACACATCAATTTTCTGAATTAAATTAATTTTTAACTCAACCTTCACTGGACTGTGACTCTTGGGAGCTTAAGTGGGAAACTCAGTAAAGAGGGTCCTACAACCCTCAAAAAGTAGTGTGATTGGCACTTCTAAATTTTGAGGAAACATTCATATAAGTGCTAGAGGTAAAAGAAATCATGGTCCATGAGAAAATTTATCATTATCATAGGGTTGATAATATTCATAAACATAAGCATACAACTTTCTGAATTGTAAAATTAGTGTTTATGCACAAGAGCTATTCAGAACCTGGAAGGCTTATGATTTATGTCACTCTTCAGTTTTCATTTTTATCTTCATGGCAGTGACTTCATACTCTGTGACAAAACATTCTTTGTACTTTTGAGCCTTATCAACTTCTAGATCTAACATTACTCAGAGAATGAAATGTGGGCCTTTTTTTGGTAGGAAACAAATGCTTAGCAAGAGATTGCCAATTTCCATTGTCACATTGTCACACTGAGAGTGATCTTACATTTTACTCGGTAACAAATTGTAGGTACATAACTATGTAATTAATTATACTGTTTGAGTAAGAAGAACCCTTGAGACAAAAAAAGTAATCAACATAGTAATAAAAATAATGAAATAAAATATTTCATATCCCAGAAATGCCATGGGCAGAAGTGAAGTTAGCCCATGGAAATTATTTTTATTATTTTAAAAGATCAGAAATGGTATATGTCACAGTGATTACTTTAGGACTTAATTCTAATTTAGTTGTTACTTATAAAAGTGGAGTCATCAGAGATGAGATTGTTAATATTTACTGCACATACATGCTGCTCTTTAATCTGAAGTTTCTTCTTTTTGTTGAAACCATTTCTTTTTACTTTATCATAATAAGAAACAGGAAAGGTAGGAAGCGAAATGAAATGCTGACCTGCTAATGTTATTGAAGCAAAATTACACATATCACTTAGTCTCAATTTTCCCACCAAAATATGGCACAGATGTCTTAGGAAAATAATATGCTGTTTGAATTACTCCTCTCCACTCCAAGAAAAGATAACTCTCACAGAAGTACACAAGTGCTTTCCATATTCTCTTCCATAGGGCTGTAGAAGCTAACTACTATAGGCTCTGCAGTGTTTCACTAGTGTTATGTAATGTCTCATTGAACAACTTTAGTGTGATTGAGTGTGCTGCTATTGTTGCTGTATTTAATCCAACAATCATAATGGAAGTCCCTTAGTTAAGTTCATGTTTTTGTTTTTGTTTTTGTTTTTCAAAAGATACTAGCAAGTGATAAGTGCTGAGATTTTAATTTTACTTTAAATGGGTAGGAATATCCCAGCATTGCAAAATTTTGTCAAGCTGTTTGCAGCCTGGCAGATAAAAACTAAAGTTTTTCTGCATTATATATTTGATTCTGTCCAATAGTGGCACAGACTGCAACCATTAAATGTCAAGTAAGTCAGCTGTAGCAATGACATAAGGCTGTATATGAGTAACTCCTTTTTTGTAATACTGGTAAAATGTGTTTGCAATCTAGACTAATGAGCACATATTTCTAAAATAAAAAACCCAGTATTTTTATATGGACCATTCACAAAATTTGTTTATAATTAAATGATGTGAGAATCATTAATTGGAAAAACAATAATGTTACACTGTACAACTCATTCACTACATATTTATATTTTTCTAATAGTCTGACAAAAGAAAACATGTAAATATCAATTCATGTCCTTGGTTAGAGAATAAAAAGAGTTGCTTTCCATTCACTTGTGGAGCCAAAAATGTTATTAAAATAGATTATGAAAATGGTTTTAAAATTCTAAGGTTTGTGTAAAGCAATACTTATAAAGTTTTAGAATATATATTTCTGGTGCTCAGAGGGTGCTAAATTTTGAGACATTCCACAATCTCTGCAAACTAAGGTATTCTAATTATGAGTAGTATATGTCCTGAATAAAAATGTTATTTTTAAAGACACTCATTGCATGCAGGGTAAAGTTCAAACATGGATTTTTATTGTAGGAAGAAATTTCAATTGACTTACTCTGTTTCTTGTCAAGGTGGGCATGTTACAAGTGGTGTATGTCTGTAAGCCTAGCACACTGACCGTAAGAACACTTAGGTATAAGTGTTGGAAGTGGTTTATCAAATCATTTCCTCTTTTAGTTTCAACACATCTAGTAATTGCATTTCTCAGATACAGCTTATATTCTGCCCTAGCTACTCTTTAGGTTTGCAAAACTCAGCCTCTGTGATGTGAAGGTTCTCCCCTGAGCAAACAGGTAGGAGGCAGAGTATGGACATGAAAATTAAAAAACAAAAGCTTTCCTTCTTTCTTTTTCTTTCTTTCTTTCTTTCTTTCTTTCTTTCTTTCTTTCTTTCTTTTTCTTTCTTTCTTTCTTTCTTTCTTCCTTTTTCTTTTTTTTTTTTACACTTTGTCATTATTCATGAGCCATGATGCCTCTGATTCCTTATTGCATTTTTAAAAAAGCAATAATAAAAGCAATGGTATGAAATTTGGAAACAAGATAGTAGGAGAATAATCATGGTTATTGCATATTGTTATCCCTAAAGTAGTTGTTCATATTACAAGGTATACGCATGAAACCTTGACCAAACAATATAGGCACAACACTTTTTTCAATGAACTAATAGCAATTAGTAGTATAACTTTCCTATTTATCTTATTTTGTTTTTCCTTTTCCCCTT
The DNA here is from genome assembly GCF_034190915.1 of Cavia porcellus. Lineage (NCBI taxonomy): Eukaryota > Metazoa > Chordata > Mammalia > Rodentia > Caviidae > Cavia > Cavia porcellus. Next base: position 36,035,790 of record NW_026947501.1, read on the forward strand.
TTCTTTCTCCTTTCACTCATCCCAGTTTCTCTTTCTTCTTGAACAATTTCTTCCCATTTCCCAGAAAGCAACATGACTGACAGATCACTTTCTCCCTGAAACTTTATTGATACATAGTCACGCTGCATTCCTCAACTTGACCAGGCCTTGTGTACCCAGAGAAAATGATGGCAAGGCAGCCTCAGTGTAACAGGGGACAGGGATCCCCTCTATTGGTCTGAAAATGTTGCAGGAGAGCCCACTTCCCTGTACGCACAAGAGACAGAAGTATGTGCTGGGACTGATGGCCTGCAAAATGTTCCCAGACAGAAATACTTTGCCAGGAAATGTTTCTTAGAAGAAAATAGACCTGGGATGACTCCCTGGCCAAGACACGGAAGGCAAGGTTGAAATGTCAAGGAATCACCATATCAGAAACTGCAGAGGGGAACTGCACTACGAAACAGAGCCTCCTTAACAAAGGCCCCGTCTCCTCAAAAACAAGAACATAACAAAGCACAAGGGAAGGTAGCTAAGTTTTTCAGCATCAATAAACCCCTCTTGAGAAATGCCATGGATCACAGAGTTTGAGATACCTGCCTTCATGAAGTTGCTTGATTTCCACTGAACACTGATGCCAGTTTCAGTAGAAGAAGACAGAAAGGAGGATCTAGAACATAGCACGAGTTCTGAGACTGGTACAAATAAGCACAAAATGTCAAACCATTTCATTGAATCATTTCATAAACTAAACACTGTTATAAGGGCCTTTCGTATATTATTCAATCATATGAACTTTATAATTTAAATATTGCTATACTCATTTAAAATGAGAATGCTAGGTTACAGAAGGTGAATTAATTGCCTCGAGTTTGCACACCTAATCAGTAGCAGAGTGATATTTATAAGATTGGGCTCTCTCTTTTGAGACCATGCGCAAGTGACCACAGTAAGATTTTCTTTATGATCACAGGTTCTCCATGCTATTGATGAGAGACATCCCTGTAATGAATATGGTGAGTGTGTAGTGTTGCTAAATTTTTTTTTTAGTAAGTGTTAGTTTATAATTCTGGAAGCTAGGTATTTAATTCTAATGGAATGAATTCTAATATTGAATTTTTCATTATATAAACCATGTATTGTGTAATTTGCTTATATACCTGATTATAAACAAGAGCAAAAACAGCTCATTCAGTTATATTTTAAAACATTGAAAACCAGGGATAATGAGAATGCCAGATTACATTATTTTCTTCATATCATCAAAATATTAGTTTGTAATTTTACTTCTTAGAGTATCTTTATATGATTTTACCTTGAACGTGAGCCTAAAAGAGTGAGTTAAAGACACTGATTTCTGTGATCCACTGCCTAGACAAGAATATAAAGAAATTCTGTATTTTCTTCTTCAAATTTTTATAATATTCATCTCTAAAATCAATTGAGTCTAGGGATTTAGAAATGAGGTGACTAATCATTTTTTCAGTTTCTTCGATAGACATGGCCTGATTCAAATTATGTGAGTTTTAGTATTTTGTATATTTCCATTTCACCCAACTTATCAAATCTGTGAGAATGGAATAGTTCACAATGTCTTTTCTTTCACTTCCATAAGGCTTAAATTGTTCTTTTTCTAAATCACTAATGTGGAATTTTAGGTTTTTAATACAGAACATTTTTCTTACCTATATTTGTACTTAGTGGAATAAAATTTTCAATTTGTGTTTTATGGCCCAGAATGTGATCTGTCGTGATGAATGCTCACAGCATCTTCAGGATATATGGGTTTTGTAAAGACAGTGCTTAAGCATTTATTCCCTGTTACCCAAGAGAGATTGGTTTCAGGATTCCCTTCAGCAACCAAAACCCAGAATGCTGAAGTTCTTTACAGAAACTGATATATTATTTGCAAATAACCTGTGCACCTCCTCCTCCTCCACTGCTCTCAAATTATCTCTAGATTACTTATAATACCCAACACAATGCAAAAGGCATAATGCACTCTATTATTTAGAGAGTGATGAGAAGACAAAAATGTTCACATACAAGTATTTTTCACCTATTTTGATTTGTGGTTGGTTATGGAAAAAGTAGATACAGAGAGCCAACTAGTTTTTCTGTTGTAGATTAGATAGATTATTTTTTTTTCTCTCTCTGTTGTCTTTCAAGATTTTTTCCCCTCTTTGCTTTTCTGCAGTTTAAATGATACGTGTATGGTTTTGTTGTTTGATATTTCTGGATCTGAGGTTATAATAACAGTCATTAGTTTTGGAAATTTCTTTATGTTATTGTTTCAAAACACATTACATCATTTGAAACTGTTCATTGTGTGTGTGTGTGTGTGTGTGTGTGTGTGTGTGTGTGTGTATTTTCTAATCTCTTTATACCTTTAAACTTTTTATGTTTTGGATTATACGTGGTGAAATTTGTAGTTATGTATCCTCAAGTCTATTAATTATTTCTTTTTTTAAAGTTTATTGGTGCATTTTAAATGTACATAATGATCAAGTTCATCATAGGGAATCTGTACATGCACATGACTTACCTCAGTTCTGTCTTTCCCCCTTATCCTCTTTCACCCTACTTCCCCTCCTTATTTCCAAAAGCTTTGTTTCTGCTTTTCCTTTTCTCATTTGTTCTTCTCTTCCCTTCCTTCATTTCTCCCTTCCCATCACTGGTTCTCCTTCCCATTGAGCACTGTCTTCCTATAAAATGTAATATACATTCTGGTCCTTATTTACAGTTTCAGTTTCTCACACCAGAGAATCAATATGACATTTATAGGCACCTTCCTGAAAGAATTCAAAATGCCATACAACTGTGATGTATGCACACCCATTTTTATAGCAGAACAGTTCATGATAGCTAAATTTGGGCAAAAGCCCAAAGGCCCATCACTGGAGGAAGGAGTAAAGATGTGGTTTTATTATACAACGGAGTACTACTCAGCTATAAAGAGATAACCTTGAGACTTTTATAAGTAAATGAGTGAACCTTGAGACTGTATTCTTAAGTTCAATAAATTGATGACTGATTATTTCTTAAAATGAACATGATCTATTGATAACTCACTACAAGCATCATTATTTTTTCTTGCTGTTCTTGATTTCTTGTATCTCCTTCTGATTCTCAGCACTTCAGATTTTTGTCATTATTATTCACTTAGTCTTGTACATTGTGACCTAATTTTTCTATCATAGCCCTTAATATATTAAACATATTTATTTTAGTTTTTATGTAATATCTTTGATTTTTCTGCTATCTCTAACTCGGGTTTTTCTAATTATTTATCTGTAAATTATATTTTATCTTTTCTTTTGGCACTATTTGTCATTTTGTTGTTGTCGAAAAGGGAAATATCTGATGTACTAGAAACTAAGGCAAATAGACTTTTACTCTGATGTTTTAAATATGGCAGGGAGTTACTCTATGTCTAATGTTTGTTCTAGTTGTAGGAGCTTGAGATTTTTAAATCCTTTTCTTGTACTTTTTGCTCATCTATTATTCAGTAGTTTCCGAATGTGCTCCTCCTCAGAGACGCCCTGAATTTTGCAGCATTTTCATCTGCAGTGCACTGTTGTTGCTATGTGGGAGACTCATGAGTGTAGATGTGGAAAACTGTTCTACACGCTGATGGTTACACCTGAGGTTTTAGTGAGTCTGTATCTCTGGAACAGTCATAAAAATTCCCCCAGTGACACTGCTCCAGCTTTCCTCATTTGTCCCTGTTCTTTTATCTGGCTATTATGCTCTTAATTTATTTTCATGAATCTCACTCCTCTTGATCAAATCTATTTACCTCCTACCATCTTAGGATCAAAAAACTAGAAATTTCTGGAGGAGAACAAAGGTTCATCTTCAGTTGATATGGGCTTCATGGCACTTCCCCCAGTCAGTTAGGTCCCCGTTGTAAAGAAGACACTGGCTGTACTTCCCTATTCCTTGACAGGCAATTGTTACCTTCTTTTGTTTTCATTTTTTCTTTTTTTGTGTGGGGATCGAACTCACCTGCTTGCAAGGCAGGCGCTTATGCCTCTGAGCTAAATCCCTGGCCTATTATTACCTTCTTCAGGGAAATTTTAGTGGGGTTCTTCAGCTTGAATTCCATGCAAGTATCAAGTCCTCCTGACATTGCAGTCCCCATGAAGTGTCCTGTACCCACTCATTCCTGCTCAGCGTTCAGAAATTCATTAAATTACCATGCAAGTGTCACGGGAAGCTTGCGTTTGAAGTAGATTCTCTTCCATGTGGGCAGCTCTAGGCTGCCACTCTCCACATAAACCTGTCTTTTCAGATTTGGTGGTAGCAGGTAGTTGTGAATCCTCACTTCCCCATCTTCAGAGGGTCCAAGAAAACTGACTGCTTTTTTTTTCCTTCCAAGTGTTTCCAGGTTATAAATGTCGATGTGTAATGTTGTTACATTTTGAAGTTGGTTTCGTTATCATTTTCCACTAATTTTGTACTTCTCAAATCCTAATTCTATTGTGTATTCAATCAGTTCATGAGTTTTTGTACTCATGCTTGCCCTTAACATACTAGAAATGATTACATAAGAATGAATATACCCAACATTTCATCCTCAGAGGCTATAGAAGATGAATCTGTCATATTTAGGCCAACCTGAATTTATTTTTCTTAACTTTAAACGGTTGTGTATTTATGTGTAGGAACAATGGAAATTTTTACCAATGTTCCTAGTTTAGAATCAGGATACAGTGTTAAAAATTGAGGAATTAGGGGCGAGGAGTCTAGCTCAGAGGCATGAAGGTCTGTCTGGCAAACACAAGTAGTGAGTTCAATCCCCAGTACCAAAAAAAAAAAAAAATGAGGAATTAAGAACGAATATATTTTGAGTGACTAGAAAATAAATGACAATGATTTGTGTGAAGGTTTGAGTGTGTTGCATTGAAGGTGACCCAGAAGATATTACATATGAAATGGAAAAATGATTTCATAAAACAATTAGAAAACATTAGGAAAGCTAAAAAATATAAATAAGCAGAGTTTGATCACAGAATTTCAGGAAGAGATGCAGTGTTGATTCATTTTGTGTATCTGGACCTTTCCAAAGAAAATAATCCCTTCATTTATATGTTTGTCAAACTACAAGCTGTTCATATTACATATGCACCTATTGAATTTACTGTATTTAAAGTTTGTACATTTATTATTCGTTACACAATAGTGAATGTATAGTTAGATATACACAGAGAAAACAAGCATTCTTTTTCATGTCTAAGAGAAAAACGAGGAATATCAGCATCAGCAGTCTGTGTGTATTTAACTTTGTGTTTAGATCTTAAATGCTGTACAAATAAAAGGAAGTTCTAAAATTCTTTCTTCCTCTTTATTACAGCTTTGGGGCATCCAGTAGGCTTCTCTCTGGCTCATTAGTGGTGCTTACGAAACAAGAGCAGTTGAAAGAGGAGGGAACAACTGTTCAGAAATGCAAGGAAAGAAATTAAAGCAGAAACACAAGTAAAATATGGGCACTTTGAAAATAATTGTAATGAAAGTAAAGCGGTGTAAGTTAAACATTATTTAAAAATGCCTCACAAACTAACTTAAAACTCCAGGATCTTGAGTCAATCATAAGTCCATGCATCAGTTATTCCAAATGCAACTGAAACTTGGAGAGTGCTACGCAAGTTATTCATTGAAAAATTCGTTCTGTTGCTGAAGAGGAAAATAACTTCTGCTTTGGAGAACTCTTTAGGAGTCAGCAATTTAAAAATACTAGGGAGAAGTCACTAGGGGCATCAGTGTTTTGATTCAGGAATGGAAGACTGCCTTTTTGGAAAGAACATCTGTCTCATTCAGCTGTTCTCTTTAATTATGGAAGAAAGCAATGGGGAAGCAAAATGGAGACAGATTTTTTTTAAAAAATTAAAATAATGGGATTTATTTGCATATTCATCATATATGAGAGAGCAAGATCACATTGTAATTTAAAAAAATTTAAATAGTTTTCTCACTTTATTACCTTGGTATTTCTTTTTAATCAAAATCCAACCCAATCTCCACAGTTATAGAAGCCAACTATTCCATTTCTGATTTTAACCTCTTTAAATCTATCCTTCCTCTGAATGTGCTGCCACCTTCTTCTCCCTGGAAAAGCGTGTAATAGCTTTAATTGCATGACTTGCAACCAAAATATTAACAAATTGACATTTCTTTATGATGTTGGGACAAAAAATAAATACACAAAGCATTGTTATTACAATAGAAAAGACATTTCAATACAATTAACCCTTGAATGAAGGCATTAGATGCATAGCTATTTAGATAAATCTATTTTAGAAAGCAGAATACAGGAAACTTCTGTAATGCATGAATTATTCCCTAAAAAACTCTGTTGAACATCCAACACTATTCTGTATGTCATTTTCAGCAAGCCAAGCATTTCAGATTATTTCCATGCAGATGGAGAATTATACTTCATTAGTTGATTATTAAAGATAAAAAGTGCTGAATCTAGTGGGGAAGCAAAACCATATGCAATAACCACCCTTAATATTTCTATTACATTTAACAAGAACTTTATGTTTACAATGTGCATTGCCTGCTATAAAAGCATCTATTTCCTTTTCTAAACTCTGAAGATCTGTTTTCCTCAGAGGAAAGAATTGTCCCACATTAGAAAGGACATTAGTCCAAGGGAAGTAAATAATCGCAATGCCTAGCATGTTGTTCACTGAACCCTGCCTTTTGAAGCCCACAATATCTGTCATCCAGAGTTGGATTTTCACATTAGGAGCACAAGTCAAACTCCATCTATCAATAATTATCCCTTTGAAAGCAATTGCTATTACTAATTTATGTGACTTCCTTAAAGAATTACACATTATGAAAAAACAGGATCTTGAGACTTCCATTAAAAATATCATCACAATATCATTCCATATAAAGAAAGATTTCAAGAATATAGAACAAAAAATACCATCAACTATATGAATCTGATTGATATCTTAGAATATTTCACCAGGCAAATGCTGAATATGCATTTTTCTCATAGACATAAATCATTTGCTTTCATGCATCGTGAATCATTTTTATGATATACTGAGCAAAAAAAAAAACTTTCTTAAAACTTTAACAAATTTTAATAATCTAAATTTAAATTTAACAAATTTGAATGATTTATAAAATGAGTCAGAAATTTGTATTTAAAACAAGAAATAAATTGCAAAAAAGGTGAGGAAAACCTTGATGAACATTTGAAAATAAAAACATTTGTGTGTAGAATTTTGCATGGACATAAGTTTTATTCTATAATATACACTCGGAGGTATTATCTGGCTAACACAATAAGTGTTTGTTTCACTTTATAATGTATGTTTTTTTATAGTTACCCAAAACGTGAAAAATCCAGGCATTCCAGGGGTGGATAGATAAAACAAATGTGGAGCAATCAAGAATCAGTATTAAAACTCCAAAATCAAAGTAACACACACATAAGAAAACTTGGATGAATCCCGACAATGGTGTACTGAATTTAAAAATAAAAAATCTGGCATTTTATACTCCATAAGCCCATGTCTATGTAATTCTTGAAAAAATGGTAGTCATTGAATGCATATCAATGTTTTCTAAGTGTGAGGTATTGGGTTAAAGTGAGACTATAAATATACAATATCAAGGACTTTTGCAATAAAATTGTTATGTTGATCCACAGATCTACAGGATCCACAGAAATGTTGAAGTTTTAGATCTCTAAGCCTATTAAAAAATAAGCATTTTTCAAATATACGAAAAAAATACTGATTTAATACTCAAAGAAATTGGTTTCTTTTTTTACTCTTCCTGATGTTTGGATAGAAATGTATTTTATAAGTTTAATTAATTGGGAGTCTATGTGAAATTTAATAATATTAAACTTTGGAGATGGGATTTTAAATGTTGGGATTACATTTGAAATTCATATTTGCTATACATCATTTCTCTCAATGAGAGTTTTTGCTTGTGTGTATGTTTCAGGGTGATTTAGATAAAATATTTTTTGGCAAATAAAAGTTGGTTTTGAAATTTGTTCCAAATTTAGTATCTCATGTCAATCAATTACATGTTTTTGCTGCATGATTGTTGTTATAGGTCTGAGGAAGCCATAAAAAAAGGGAAATAAAATATTGATAACTTTTTAAGTCCTTACAAAACATTTAATAATTTAGTAGAAGGAAGTCGAAAGGAGAAAAAAGGATACAGAACCAATATACAGTGAACCTCTGAAACTGTTATGTTCTTAGAAGGCCCGTGAATTGTGAAAAAATGGGAGTTCCGGATATGGCCAGAAAAATGTCTATAAACCTATTGTTACAATTTAAAACCTAAATATATTGTTTCCTGCAGTTACATAATTTAAGTTAAAAAATACTGTATTAGTAATTCTTTTGAAGGTCCAAGGAGTTCTGGAGGCATTAAGGGATCTTAGGATTTTAAGAACAAAACCAAGAACACCAGAGAAAACTACATGCAATACAGCAACCTGTTACGACATAGTAACAGTGGTGCCTCTGTGGCAAATGGCTTACGGGGCAGCATCCAATCAGCACCAAGGAGAACTGATAATGCTCTCTGATTGGCTCTTTGGAAATTTCCAGTAAAAGAAAAGAAAGAGGAGAAAGAAAAAATGAATGAATGAAAGAGGAAGATAGAAAGAAAAAGAAAGACAGACAGACAGACAGACAGACAGAAAGAAAGAAGGACGAAAGAAAAAGAAAGAAAGAAAGAAAGAAAGAAAGAAAGAAAGAAAGAAAGAAAGAAAGAAAAAGGATATTTGAGGTTTCTGCAAAATTGCTGGCAATTACTTCAACAATTGTTAGGTTCTAAAGAAAAGTTCACAAACGGCTGAGGCCATGAATTCTGAATTGCATTTTGGCAGGGATACACTGTATAGTCAAAGTACTATTCAGCATACAATCAATACAACATTTGTAAGGTATTTTGCAATATCTTCTTAGTATTAAATATTTTAAATCTTCTTACAGCTCAATTTATATTCTAGATTTTATCACAAGTACATGACCTTCACTGTATTTACATTTTATCAACTTTAAACTTGCGTAGTACACCACATGATTAACTTATTTCAAGCATACTTAGCTATTTTCTAGTAAATAAATTATTTTTAAATGCTAATTTATCAAACAAAAATTATATAAGTATTTAGTTTTCCAGTCAGAAAAAGAGAGCCCATTTTATGTGCTTATCTGTCCCATTAGGATTGTGGCTTTACTTTGGAAAGCACAATTCTAACAAATGAATTTAAATTGTGTCTCAGTAAATATAGACATATTAGGTAAGTTATTTCCCACATTAAAAAACTTTATATCTTGTTAAGTTTACAATGAAAACTGCTTTGTCTTTTCAGTATTTATTCTTTTGAATAATTTCCCCTGAAATTAGAAACAGAAAAAATATGGCCAACATTTATTATTTTACCTTTTGTGACATGAATGTGACAAAAACACTTTCTGCTATCATGGTGTTTGATAGTGTAGCAGCCAATCTGGTTTATTAATTGTGTTTATCCCAATTCCCTACCTCCTGGAGATCATTCTCCATTCTGATGCATCTGCTTAATTGGGATGCAAAATGAAATAAAATTATTATTTGAAATTTGTTGTGACTTAAAATGGCTCAAATTATCTTTTCGTAATATATTAAATGCTGTAATTGTGTAATATAAAATAATTAAACTGATTTCATTTTCCACCTGGAGCAGATGTCATGGCAAAATCTTCCCAACATTTTCACAGCCCCAGGCACTGAAGAAGAAATTGTCACTGAAAAAGATAGCTCCACAGATAAGCAGAAAAGTGGACAATTTTTAATGTGTACATTCTCCTACTTTGCATTTTCGTACATAATTCCACACTTTTAATACTCCAAGAAACTTCTCAATTCCGTTATATCCCATGCAATTCAAAGTGCAACTTCTGTGACAAGTTATATCATTTTTATCTACTGAAATGGAGCAACTTGAAAAGATAGAAAATTACTAATGAATAAGGGATTTTAGATTTTGATGGACATTACTCACACTATTGGGTATACATATATAAATTTCAACATGTATCAGCTACAAGCCCATCATTGAATCTTGCGGTTGGTAGTAGATTTGAAGTTAGACAAATGTGATAAAATATGTCAGAAGATTTGTTATGTAGTAAACAAAGAGAAATTTCACTTACATTTTGTGTACTCTATGTTTTTGTTCATAATATACCAGTTCTGGCTGTTTGGGAAAAAAATGGACTTTTTCTTTTCAATCATTAAAGTTCGAAGCTGACACCGATGAGGAGATAACTCCTGAAGCTCCATAGCTATCCAACTAAAGACAAAGTAGTATCTGAGAATTGATTTTAAAAATAGGAAGGGCTGTCAAAACATGCAAATGGAGTAAAGTCCACATGAGAATGATGAAGCCTCAAAATAAAATGATGCTTGAATTCTGCTACTCATAAAATTTTTAATTTTATGAACCATGTCTTCAATCTTAAAGACAATGGCGGGGGGGGGTCCTGACATTTTCCATGTAAGAGTAATATATCATGAAATTTTCATTTTTTTATTTTCCTCTTACAATAACTATATTACTGTCTTCTTTCTTCATTTTAAATAAAATAAGTAGAAGAATAAAACCATAGTTTCAAAATGTGTTAGAGATAGGGGTAGGGAAGCATCAAACCAACTCTCATTGTATACTATTAACATCTCTAGGAAATGATTTGTAAGGGAAGTCTGGTGTCTTTGAAATAAAAATCAAAATCATTTCAAACAAAATTTGAACACTTTAAATGGTAAGTACAAAGATGGAGTTCAAATTCAGATATTAAAGATGTCTCATTATCACTATTTTATATATTCTTTCTATATAATAATGGACTATTGAAATTTTAAAAATAATTAAGAATATTTAAATTTAAATAAATATTTAAATTAAATTAAGAATATTAAACACAATATTTTGGTTTCCATGGTGTCAACTGATTAATATTGGGAAAAATATGATCTCCAGATTTCATGTTTTCATCATATAGAAATTACAATAGATATTTCTTTCCCATTCAGTTCTTAACTACATTGACATTTTTAATAATATTTTATTTTGTTAATAATTTTGATACTGATTTCCCTGTTAACTTCTGAGTAGATTGAATTACAAGCACATACCACCTATCAAGGTGATGACTTATCTCATCATGGTCTTAATAAATTCAAACATTTTCTTCAACTATATTTTACTCTGACATAATAGTTTAATCCTTCTGGATTATCATATGTAACATATTTTTCCAATGTATATATACATGCATTTAGAACACTAAAAGAACTGCAGATTATGTAACATATAAAAGCTGTGAAAAAATAGCTAATATAAATTTTGGTCTCATTTGTAAGAATATGTTTTATTTCACATGAACATTTTGTTATATTTTGATATTCTTCATTTTTTATTTTCTTAAGAATGAGTGATTTGGGAGATTTTACATCACACGGTAAGAAATTTATCTTAGCAACAAATGATATTTATTATATGTGCTAGTCCCAAAAAGAGCACTGTTGCTGAGCATTTTGTATATTCATATGCTGATCCGTATTTCCCTTAGCTGAGCATTCTCCCTGAAGAATGACTTTTTTAAGCAGTAACACCAAAAGTTAAAGTCTGTTTTATATGTATTAACATTGTCACATGAAATGTGTGAATCCACTTATTGGTTAACCATTTTTGATTGTTTTTTGATTGCTTGGTTTTTGGGGTTTTGTTTTGTTTTGTTTTAGCACCTGGAATCAAACTCATGACCTCGTGTTTGCCATGCAGGCACTTATATTGCTGAGCTATATCCCTGGCCCTGGCTAACTATTTTTTATATCAAGGACAAATCTAGTCATTGATGTTCTGTTATAAAAATAATGACCAATTAATTGTACATAATAAATCGCCAAATGGTATCAATGAAAAGTAAAGGGAAGGAGAAAGGAGGCAAGACGGTGAGAAAGCCTGAGATTTCAAGGAATTGGCTTCTTACTGCCTTCTGTACGTCCACTGTGAATAACGAGCAAAGGTGTTTTATCATCTGACACTCATGAACCTCAGCTGTAATATATATTACCTAGGTGACCGCAAACTGCCGTGAGTAGGGAAGCCAACACTAATATCTCACCGGGTTATTAAGTCAAGTCCAGAGTGCGTTTTCAATTAAGATGTCGCTCAGTCTCCCACCTATTAGAACCTGGAGAAGGGTCTGGGAATAGCAAAAAGAAGTACTTCACCATTTACACCTCCGTGTATTGCTGACCTCAAGCAAAAAGGAAAAATTTTAAGTAGTGATGTTTAGCTAGAAGATTACTACTAACTGCTGTGGGTTTTTTCTCCTACACTAGAATCATACATGTAATATTGTAACTTAATAGTTTTTCCCACTATACTTAGCCACAGTTACATTCCTGTTCTGATTTCAAGGACTATAGAATAGAAAAAGAAAGAATAAGCCAACTTAGAGCTATTCTTAGATTAGAGAAGAAAGGCCCATTTAGAAGAGGCCTGTGTTTTAGAAGGGTGGCTGTGCCACCAGAAACCAACTTGGTAAAAAGCAGTTGGAGTCTGTGACACTCGGTGGGCCCAGGAATAGTGTGTGTGTGTGTGTGTGTGTGTGTGTGTGTGTGTGTGTGTGTGCTTAAACTTTCACTCTTCTGACAGCATCTTTAGGCTCCAGAGTATTGCTTCACACTTTAAGCTCCAAATCTTCTGAAATCATGTACTTGGATCCCATCAAGATGGTAAATTGTGTCAGTGTATGTGATGTAACACTATTTCAGAAAGACTAGAGTGATGAGAGTCTTTCGATAAAAAGAAAATTACTTTTATCTGTGGTTTGCAGAGGTTTGCACAATTGTCTGCAGTTTCACAGTGTTTCAGTGTAACTGTGGTTCCACAGAAGGAATGTTTTGTAATGTTAAACAATTCACATCAATCCTAAATTCATCTATAGGCATGTGTAGTCATAACAGTCACAAAGAAATAATGTTCTGTCTTCACAGCGAATGGAACTGGAAGTACGTTGAAATCTAAAATAAAAATGATACTTATTTGTGTGATGAAATGAAATTGTAGTCTTTGCTTATCACTCTCCAGGGTTTGAAACTTTCCATTGTTTACTTTCCAAACCAATATTATTTGTTTCCTTCAAGACAGCAAAATTTTTAATATTGATTCAAAAAATTCATATAATTTGCCATTATGTTCAATAAAATCCACTAGGTAAAACAGTGGCTATAATGATATATATATATATATATATATATATATATATATATATATTTTTTTTTTTTTTTTTTTATCGGTACCGGGGATCGAACTCACAACTGCCTGCTTTCAAGGCACACGCTTATGCTGCTGAGCTAAATCCCCAGCACCCTATTTATTTATTTTTAACATCAAGTACATTTATTACAAAAGAAGGAAGTGATTGTGTTTTTTGATCTTTATAATTTTCTTCTGTTTGTTTTTGGCTTTATTCTGCCTTTTATTTTTAATTTCTCAAGGAAATATATGAGGATATTTCATCACATCCTTCTTTGATAACAATAAATTTAAAATTATACTGAAATGAATGTAAGAAAAATTTATGGAATAAGAACTACTGATTTTTATTTTATATGTAATATGCATATTTCACATGTAATATCTCTTGATCTGTATATATTTCTCTACCTCTGTCTCTGTCTCTGTCTGTGTCTATCTCTGTCTCTGTCTCTGTCTCCCTCTATATATATATATATATATATATACATAAAACATACTCAAAGACCATCACCAGTGTTGAGAAAAAGAACACACAAATATCCTAAAAAAAAATAAGCATATCTTTGACAGTTTATTTTACTCTAAAACCCTTACATACATTTTTCAATTTTGCCAATTTGGAAATATATTCTAAATTGGATAGGATATTATATACATAAAATATATTCTTTCGATTTAGCTCTTCAAATGTTTAGAAATATGGTCTAAATTCAGACTGATATCTTCATTTATAATTGAGCCCAAATGCCACAAAAGTTAGTGGCAGGGCTAAATGCTATTCTATTTACATCATATTTTGCAAAATTATGATGTGTAAAGAATATGGGATACAAATAGAATCTTTAAAATTTAGATAATTGAAGAGAAGACATAAGATAATTCAAGCTGTATAAGTAATAAAATCAAAGATAGTGAAGTCAAAGTAACCAGGTGTAACTATAGTAATTGAGGAAAAGTCCTGCAAAGAAATTGCTTATAGATACAAAGTACAAAGAGGCAGGATTTTGAAGATTTTCAAAGAAGACTCTTACCGAAAAAGAAAACAAGAAATGACTCTATTTATCTAGCACATTTCTCAGCTTCCTTGAGGTCAGAATCTTTTCTTATTCAAATTTTACTTGTTGCATTCCTTTCAAGGTAATACATGAAACACAAAAACTGCAAATTTATTAGAAAGTTGTAATAAAATACATGCATTGACAAAATTTCATTGACTATTATATTATCCTTCTGTTCATATAACAATATGGATACTGTGCTTATATTTACTTCATGTTTATCAATAACAAAGTAGAAGTTAAAATATGCGTAAGTACTATGAAGTTGTACTTCACTTATGGCCAATTTCAGCATCCTCAGTAGGCACTCCTAATCCACTGAATCTCTGTGATAGATTCAAAACATGTCCAGAAATTAATTTCATACATTTTTTTTCAAAAGGTGGGCTTTAATTTCTCTTTCCTGGGTAGACTTGTTAGTAATGAATGACTTGAATCAGTGATTTGTCTTTATTGAAAATGGGAAAAAAAGAATAGTGATTTTATATCTGGTAGCTTCTCTTTCTAGTCAGCTAACAGGCTCTGTGATTCGTCTCTGAAGATTTTACTTCATTGCCACACTTGTTTATATTTTGGAGCATTCCAGAGAAATAAACACGGGAAATAAGTGTGAAAACACAAAGCAAAAATAAAATATATACAATCATCTTTTCATTGCACTTTCTTTCTTTTTCCCTAATTTGTCCCAAATAACTACTCAAGGAAAGAGTTTATAACTTATAAGAATGTATTGAAAATATGCTTTAAAAAGTATTCTCTTCAAATTATCTGTTTTCCCCAACATTAAATTAAGTCTCTAAGAATTATATTAAATAATATTAAATTAAATATGTCTCTAAGAATTTCAGGAATTGTTCATCTAATAAACATGTTTACATTTTTATTGGAAAAACAGCCATTTCTACAAGAAGTGAAAATTCTTCAGCTCTTTTTAAATTTATATTCTAGGACAAATTAATTTTAGATTCACTTTTGAGAGCACATTTGGAAAACTATAATTTGAGCCAGGGTTATATCTGCCTGGGATGGTAAGAAAAAGAGAAATTTACTTTAAAATATACTGCAGAATACACCTATTACAATTTTTCCCTACTGTAGAAACCTCAATTTCTCAGCTCGCACCTGATTCTGGGTCTAGATATTTCATCATATTTGAGTATTTTCTCTGGAACTCGGTCATTATTCCCCATATGTGGAGAATACAACATTTAAGAATATATTTTTATGGTTAACTGAATTTTCAAAGGCTTTCCAACCAATTTATATAAAGTTGAACTCTGTTTCACATTATCGTCTTACCATTACCCTTTTTTGCTTAAAATTCAAATTAGTACTTAATAACTCATAACAACCTCCAAAATATTTAAATATAGTCATGCTTTTTCATACTTATATGATGAATTCTGTCTATCATTCCTGAAAATAAAATAATTAACGATTATTACATTATTTTAGCTTTTATTAATTGTTATGATTGTCTTTTGATTCAGGCTAAACACTTTCAACTGTTATTTTTTGAACTAAGTATTAACTAACAAAATTGCAAAGATAACGCAGAGAAGATCTTGCTACAATTTACCCAGTTTTACCCATGCTTACATCTTATATATGTAGTGCCATGGAAAAGCCAGAATGTCACATTGATGTGAATATTAAATTCTACATCATTTTATCTCATATAGATTTGCATGAGCAAAATGCATTCAGTATAGAGAAGCATTGCATCACCTGAAGGCCTTCGTTGTGCCTTTGTTTCCTGCTTCTCTTTCATCCTCCTCTTTCTCTTCCCTTTCTTCTTCACGCTTTACCCTTCTTCCCCTCACCTCCTCTTCTCCTCCTGCTACTCTCCTTTTACCTTTTGTTTTTGTGTATTGGGAATTGAACCCAACGACTTTACACTGGTTACACTCTGAACACTTTTTATTTTATTTCTTTGAGCTGGTGCCATGATAATTTACTAAATTGTACATGCTGGGCTCAAATATCTCTCAACATCCCAAAGTGCTGGACTCACAGACATGCACGTCACATCTATGCTTCAGTAACCACCAGCACTAATCCCTAAAGTGAAAGTATTTTTCACTTTAAAATGTAAGCATTTAAATAGAATTCTTCAAGTGTCATCACACAATATGAGACATTTTGAAACTGAATTGCTTCACTTAGCCTAATGTCAGTAAGTTTCATCTGAGTTATTGTATACAACACACAGGCAAATGTTGTTTCATATGTTAAGCATATAGTATATTATTCTACTTTTTACAAATTTCTCAAACTTCTTTTACTAGGAGATCAGCAATGAATAATCCTCCAATATTAGTTCAAATTACTCTGTTTTCATTCAAACATTTACTGCAATGACTACTTTTAATCTAATTTTTAAGTACCTATGAAGTAATAGCTCATTGTGATTCATTTTCATTTCCCTAATGGTTGGTGACAATTCAACTTTTATTAGTGCGTTTATCTTCTACCCAAATTTTAACCCTGCCTTGATTTATACTGTTTTATATCTTGGCCCTATTATCTTTGCATTTGATAGTACACATATTCTGTGTGTATAACAAATTTTCCTAAAACAGCATCATTCCACTCATCAATTTCCTCTGATAATTAAACTATATCATCTTCTTTGCTTACATAAAATCCATGTCTTTTTTCCAGCTAATTCACTAAGGAGTGTGACAGCTGTGAACAATATAAATCAAAATCATAGTTATCAGGTAATTAGCCAAGCCTTCTACCTAATTCAATATTTTAAAAGCTTATCCAAACCAGAGGGCATACAATAGACTTATTAAGTGAACTGGAATTACTCAGTCTGCAAAGCAGTGGCTATTCAGGTTAAAACTTTCTTCAGCCTTCTGGCTGACACTGCAAATTACAACCAATCTTGTGGCTGCATCTCTGATCTCAATTCAATACTTCACTCATCCAAGGAGATAACAGCATCAAAGCATTAGTCTTCCACGTAAGATGCAAATTAATTTTCCTTTACCATCACAATTAGGAAAAGAATCTATACAGTGATACACATAGGCAGAAACCCATTTCTCTATACATAACAGGAAGATGAAACAGATATTGAAATAGTCTAAAGTCTCATTAAACTGTAAAATCTTCTATTACTTTCTATGTCCTTAGTCTTAACTGACACATCTCTAATTATCTTCAAAACTCTGAACCTATTTCAGATTGTTTAGAATCCATAGGATTCCAGATAACATTTCTAAGGTTAATTCTTACACAGAATTTGTTTACTTTCATTTTCTACTTCCATATTCTTTCCTCAGTAGCAGTGTTATCCTAATATGCTGTGAAGCTTAATAGTATTAGAATTGCATTCATAGGTTTTGGGGTCTGTAACTTCAGTTGTGATAAGAGTTAAGAGCCATAGCTCTTAGATTCAAATCCTGTCACTGTCAACTACTTGCTGAGGGAATTAGGGAAAGTTATTTTGGTTTGCCATTTACATTTTCCATTTTAAAGTTTTCTCATCTGTAAAATAGGAAAGCAATAGTGCATCACTCCCTTCATTTTGGGGAGTATAAATTCAGATGACACATATAAAGATTTTAAAACAGTGTCTAACACACAGCAAAACACTCAATAAATGTTAGTTCTTGATTTATATATTATAATAATGTGTAATGTATAATTTATAATATATAAAATATATATTTATATATGCATGCACTTTCAATAATGAATATTCAAAATTAAACTTCAGTTTTACGTTTTCTACAGTATAAGCCTCTTATTAAAAATCCAAGAAAATATATAAAAACCTTGTATGAGAAACTCTACAAGATTCTGATAGTAGAGGTAAGACCAAAAAAAATGAAGCAATGTACCATGTTCACTGAAAAAATGATACATATTTTTCAAGATATTGGTTCTCCCCAAATTTATTAATTTTTTGGTGCAATCTCAGGTAAAATCCTGGCAAACTATTTTGTTTATGTTAGAAATCTGATACTATAGTTTCTACTAAAGGTTGAAAAACCCTGAGTGGACAAACAAAAATGAAAGGAACACAGTTTGAGAACTTACCTTACCTGTCTTGAATATTCAATATCACTCAGTATTGTAAAAAAAAAAAAAAAAAAAAAAAAAAAGAAAGGTCAGTGGATGAGGATAGACAGAAAATAACAGACAGAAAACACTTAGACAACAAGGAGCTAAAGCAATGCAATGAGAAAAGATAATCCTTTCACAAATAGAGCTAGAACAACTATATTTACAAACACACAAAAAAATCGAGAAATAACCTTGAAACTCTTCATGAGAATAAACTCAAAATTGGGGCTGGGGATTTAGCTCAGCGGCATAAGCGTCTGCCTTGCAAGCAGGCAGTCGTGAGTTCGATCCCCGGTACCGATAAAAAGGAAAAAGACAAAAAAAAAAAAAAAAAAAAAAAAAAAAAAAAAAAAAAGAGAGAATAAACTCAAAATTGATTAAGTGTTGAAAAGACTTTGAAAATCCTAAGGAATAATCCAGAACAATCCAAAGAGTTTGAGGTCATTGATGACAGTTTAGATATAGCATGAAAGGCCAGATCTATACAGAAATAATTAGTTAGAAATCATTAAAATTATAATAGATGCTCTATTCAGGTTAAGAAAAAACAAGTCACATACGAGGAGAAAATATGAATAAACTGTATGTGGTACATTAATTACCAAAATATAAAAAGAAATCATAAACTTCAGCAATGAGAAAACAAGGGACCAAAATAGTTTGAGAGATATCTCATCAAAGAAATTACTCATTAGAAAATAAACAAATATGATTCTAAGTGTCATGGGTCATTAATGAACAGCAAAACAAAAAAGTTATTGGGAAGTCATTACCTACATGTTACAATGTCCAAAACACAAAAACTGACAGCAGCAAACAGTATGAGGAAGTGATACAGCAGAAATTCAATCAGAGCTACACAAAATGAACATCAAAGATATTCTTTTTTAGAGTAAAACAGCAGGTATCTGTCACAACATAGATTTTTCAATACCTATACAGTGTATGCCAAATGTAAACTCTAATGTAGGTAATGGTTTGGAATGAATACATTGGCCCATTGTAAATTCATCCAGTCATAAAAATATATGGAAAGTTTTGGAAATTATGGGGCTATATGGAAAATCTGTTTTCTATTTAATTTTGCCACGAAGCTAAAGATATTTTCAAAAGTAAAGAGAGTAAAATAAAATAACTATTAGAGGATAGCTTTTAAAATTTTTATGTGTTTGCATTTTATACATACAATCATTCTGTAAGAAATTTACAGTATTCTTGGGTCTTAGGTGAGTAAGAGCACTGATGACATTTTTCTTACTTGAAAACTTTCTTTCTCCTATATGTGTGTCTAGATGGCTTTTCTCTTTTAGGTGTTGCTGTTTCTTTGCTACTTTTGAATATAGTTACACTGTTTGACTTTATAATATTTTTCTTTATTAGTAACCTGATATATAAAGAAGAAATAAAATGGAGAGGATACACATTAGAAAGTAGATATAACTCTTTGATACTTTTACAGTTAGAATCAGTGACCTTACACATTTTGTATTGCTGTCTGTAACTTTAGTGGTAGTTAGAAAGGGAAGGAAAAATCTATAGTTATTCTATATTTCCCCTCAAAACTTCTGTCCTAATTCCTTTTATTAAGTCCAACTATATTGTTTGAATCCATTTTGTGGTTTTGAAAACATCTATTTCTGTTATATACCACTATTCTGCAGCTCCTGGTTTGTTTTCCATTTAAAACTTTTATTTTGGTCCTTTCTTTTGTTGGTGGTGTTTTCATTTTGTTGCCTGCTCTTTGAAAACCTCCCCATTTTTCTTCACCACTGTATTTTGGCAATAAATATTCTATTTTTTACTTTTATAATATTCTTTTGTTTTATGGTTTTTGAAAAATGGGGTGTTTAATTCACAATCAAAATTTGAATTCCATCATCTTAAAATTTTTCTAGCATGTCCTATCATCTCACTAAACTTAGCAAATACCACCGTACTCTGTGCTTTTAATTTTACTTTAGAATGAAACTGTCTGATATTTAGCCTTTGAGTCTGACTTAACTTTACCTATAGTAATGTATTTCAAACTACACCACATTATTGCTTGAATCAGTGAAGTATTCTAATTTTTTACTAGTATTTCTGTGTGTGTGTGTGTGTGTGTGTGTGTGTGTGTGTGTGTGTAGTAGTAGTCAGTCCATTTATCCACTCTCTATTTGATAAATATTTGTATTTTTCCATTTTTCCTGCTTGGAAAATACATGTGACTGTTCATATCATAAATAAATTTTAAAAAGAATTTTGAGTTCCTACCTCCCCTGGAAACAAAGCATTTTTTAAAAATTTGTGTAATTAGAAAAAGGATGCTATGGTTCACACCTTGTGTGAACTTAAACAGTTTAGAAACATAAAGCTTCAGATGAGAGCCAGAGTTCTTAATTTGTAAATATCCTGAGTCTGCAAGAGGAGGGCTGGAGAGGAGTAGCCTGTGGGCAATATAAGGGAGGAAAAGAAGCTTGCCACCCCTTTCTTTTTTTGTTCTGGCTGCTTTTCTGGTTGCTGCCTTGAAATGTTACCATGGTGCCATCCCACGCTGCCTTGTATGTGGTAAGCACACTTAATCATAAGATCTACTTTATTTGAATTATAAATGTGACCCAGAATTTAGTGCATGTATATTTATGATTATTATTTCTTTTTCTTGGAGTCTTCCTTTAAGAAATATGTAGTGTTCCTCTTCATCTCTTTTAATCAATCCTGGTTTGAAGTTCACATTGTCTGCAAATGGTGCAGCCACTTCTGCTTCTTCTGAGATCCCATTGTGAGGAATATAGTTTTCCACCCTTTGACTTTTGGTCCATGCATTTCTTTTTGAGTTAAATGTGTTTCTTTAATGCAGCATATTTTTGGATCTTGCTTCTTAACCCATTCTGACAGTCAGTTTCTTTTGGTTAGTGAGTTGAGTCCATTTACATTGATGGCTACAACTAATATATATGGGCTTATTTTTTCCATGTTACTTTCCTGTCTTTGATTCCCTGTCTTTAGGGAAACCACACCCTTCACAATAGCATCCAAATATGAAATACTTAAGAATCAATTTAACAAAGCGTGTAGAACGTATGTACATGGAAAAATACAGTAACCTAAAAAAAGAGATCAGAGAACAGAAAGATATTCCTTGCTGATGGCTAGGAAGAACCAACATAGTGAAAATGGTCATATTCTAAAGTTGTTACACAAATTTAATGCAATCTCAATGAAAATACCATTAGCATTCGTCAGAGATCTAGGGAAAACATTCCTAAAATTCGTTTGGATACAGAAGAAACTTAGAATATCAAAAGCAATACTGGGCAACAAAGGCAAGGCAGGAGACACTACAATATCTGGCTTAAAATTGTACTATAAAGCCACTGTGACAAAATCAGCATAGTATTGGGGGATAAAAAACAGACATGAGGATCAGTGGAACAGAATAGAAGGTGCAGACACTACTCCAAACATACTCACCAACTTATCTTTGACAAAGAGTGCAAATAGGCACACTGGAAGAAAAATAGCCTCTTTAATAAATGATTGTAGAGATACTTTCTACATGCCAAAGACTAAAACTAGACCCATGTCTGTCACCATCCACTAAACCAAAGTCAAAATAGATGAAAGATTTAAATACTAGAACAGTAACACTAAATCTACTGGAAAACAAAATAGAAAATCTTGAAGACACAAGTGTAGACAGGAACTTCATTATCAAAACACTACAAAGAATGACATGAGAAACACTACAAAGAATAACCAATGAGATCTCACCTTACTAAAAACATTTGAACAGCAAAAGAAATCACTGACAGAGTGAAAAGACAACCCTCAGAGTGGTAAAAACCTGTAGCTCCCCCTCAGAGAATGTACTTATATCTAAAAAATATAAAGAATTAAGAAAAATGAGGTTACCAGATTCAAAGACTCAAAAATGGGCACCTTAGATGAATAAGCACTTCTCAGATGAAGAGATACAAACAGAATAAATATATGAAAACATATTCAATGTCATTGGTCATTTGAAGAACGGAAATTAAAAGAACAACACTGAGATTACATCTCACTCCAGAAAGAATGACTATCGTCAAAAAAAAAAAAAAATCATCCAATAACAAATGCTAAAGAAGCCGAAGGAAAAAAGAACACCTCTCCACTGTGGGTGGGAGTGTAGAAGGGTGAAACCAATGTTAAAATCAGTATAAAGATACCTCAGGAAAACTGGAATAAAAGGTCCCATTCAACTCGGTTATTTCCCTTCTGGGTATCTTGCCAGAACAACTGAAAGCATCACACCACAGCGATATAGGTGTACACATGTTGATAGAGCACAAATTGTATTAGTTAAATTTTGGAAACAACTCAAATTCCCATCAATCAAGAAATGGATTAAAAAGATGTGGTATTTTTATATAATGGAGTGCTACTCAGCCATAAATAGGATACATTTGAAACTTTTATAGATAAATGTTTGCAACTAGAGACCATACTCATAAGTGAAAAAAATCAGACTTACATGTGTGAACATCATATTGTCTCCCTAATGTAAGAAACTAAAAGAATAAATAAGATCAACAACGTATAATAACCATAGTAAAACGGGAGGAAACTATTCAAAAGGAAGGAGAAAATGGGATGGAATAAAGAAAAGAAGGAAAAGGAAAAATAACAAAAATGTATTCAATATAGTTAAGACAGTTATAGTACTAATTTCTTTTAGTTCATTGAAAAGAAAGGTTTGTGCTAGCATTGTTAGGTCAATGTTTTATGCCTATGTCTTGTATTCTGAGCAACTACTTTGAACACAACAATACATGATGTTATTCTCCCATTATCTTGTATTGAAATTTTGTTTCATTTTTAATTTTTCTCCTTAAAATAAAAATAAAATATCTATCTTTCCATTAATATCTGCTGATGGATTTTTCTCTTATTTTGGCTATCATGAATAATGTTTCAATATACATGGAAATGCAGATGTAACTGTGAGATTTTGATCTGAATCCTTTTGTGTATATACTCAGAAAAGGAATTACAGGATTTAATGGTTAAAGATTTTTTTCTTTCTTTTCTTATGATTTTCTTTTTTCATTAGAGTTAGGTAAGTTGTTTGCAATTGAGCTATGCCCCAAGCTTCAGTAGTTCCAATTTAATTTTCTGAAGAATCTTCTTTGTGCTGTTTTTCACAGTAGCTATATTATTTTTCATTATCACTAACTACATTAAAAATTCTATTTTCCTCATAAACTCACCAAAACTTGTAATCATTTATTACAACAATTCTAGCAGGTGTAAGATGATATATCATTTTTACTTTTATTTCTTTTGAGATTGTTATATTTATTTTCCTCATTAAAGGCAAATAACACTTTAATTTAGAAGATAAAAATATAAGCAAGCAATAAACATGCACATATACAATCATATCTTATATATTTGATTTAAAAATTTAGTGTTAAAAATGGTAGAACTATCAATAGGAAAGGAAAATCTTAGATCACACTTTATTTAAAGGCAAAACTTACTTCTATCTCCTGTATAATTTACTTCAAGAATTTGAATTATTTTATCAAAAATTTAAGATGCTAGACTTCCCAATGTAGGTGTAGGAATAAAATATTTCAGTGAAGCTGAGCTGTACTGAATGAAATACAGTGAACATGGGATATTTTCTGCTTTCTTTTGTCTCATAACAGTGTTCTTTCAAATCCATATTTTCTTGAATCAATACTACTAACTTTGTACTTGCTATAGCCTCCTTTATTGATATCCTCTCTCTCTCTCTCTCTCTCTCTCTCTCTCTCTCTCTCTCTCTCTCTCTCTGTTATTTTCTCATACAACTCTGTTATTACTACAATGGTTTGCAAATAAGGACTTTTTTAAAGAAAAGAATATCAACGTGTTTAGAGAGTAAAATTATTTGCCAAAAGAGGTAGAAATTACTATCATGAGTGTGGTGATATTCCAATAAATGTCCTATGTACTAGTCATTTTGTAATTTGAAAAAAAAAATGTATTTCCAAAAATATATTTTGTCATTTGTTAGTTACCTGAGTGTACCCTTAAGTATGATGAACTTCAGCATTTTATATTCCTAAAATTCTCAAGGTAAATTTAAGGAATACTTTTAATTTTTGTTTCATTTTATTTTATTTCATTTTATTGCACTGGACATTAACCTCAGAGAATTAAAAGCGCGGCAGCCTTATGCAATAGCTTCTCATTGCATACTCAAAACACCTTTATCTGGTTGGAGTCAGATTTTATCATTATACTTTTAGGTAGAGCCAAAACAGAGAACCTCCAAAAGTAAACAACTGAATAATGTGCAAGAAAAGCTTTACTCCAATGCTTAGAAAGAGAACTCCCAATACTAAGAGTCAAATAAAATGGCTCAGTGCAAGGTCGGGAGAGTATGGAAATGGGGCTATGCTCAAAGAACTTTGAAGTATGTAGCACTGATGGCTTTTCGACTACTGACTATTGGCTAATGCGCTGTCCTTGAATTTGATTAGTTCAGAGCAATTCTCCACTGTTGGTAAGGTAAAAAAGGTAGAAGGTAGATTCTCAAGAAAAAATTATATCTCTAAATGGGAAAACAAAAATAAACACATAGCACATGTGTACTCTAGGAAATACATACAACTATAACATTGTGCCGGGGAGAAATGCTACCAATTATGAAATAATAAAATTGAGTAAATTTTAAGCAATTGTGATCAAAAAAGAGTATATATTAGATTCCAGTTCTTCAAACTGGTGCCTTTCCTTTAACAGGTGCCAGGGTCACAATTTAGGTTCTTATACCTTCTTTAAAGAACTGCATTAGTTATTCACAAAAAAATGTTGAGCTTTTAAAGCTGTAGATCATTAATGATGTTTGCACTTTTAAAATAATATTAAGCCCAAAAATACTGCTACAAATCAGCCACAAATGTGCTAATATTTAATTTCTCATTTGATGTCTTAAGAAGTTAATATTTCATATTGTATGAATAACTAACAATAAAAAGAAAGTGAAGATTTATATCAATCTTGCTGTCACCTTCAGGTGGTGTGAATGTGTGAAAATAGTTTCAGGAGAGGAAAAGGAATCATTTTATTTTGCATTATTTTGTACTTGTTTAAAATGCTTTGTTATGTTAGTGTAGTTCTTTTAGCATTATGAATAAAGCCAATTGGTTTCCAAATAGAAAGTAATAATAAAGATAAACAGCTGTGCAACACAGGGATAAATGGCTTTTGTTTTGCTGTTTTTCCCAGGGACTTATAAGAAGGCTTTACAAAATATCTTGTAACACAAGACTCATTTTTATCATAATCTGAAGAGTCAATAGTTTTTAAGGGCTTAATATAATTTTTGAGGCAAATTAATTTTATAAGACATTTTCAAAATAATGTAAACATAGTACACATGCATACTGATTGATTCATTTAGGATTTATTAAACACTTACTAGAATCTAATTGTTATACCAGCTGATAGTTATGCGATGATAAAAGAAATCAATCTTTTCCTTGATAAGTGTTGAAATGACATGGAAACAACTATAAAACTCTAAAATTGTGAAAGCATATACCATAAATATACCACCACAGGGGAACTGAGAGTTGGGTCTATATACCAGAGTACATAATAAAGGAAGACACTGAAGTGTAAGCAAGACGTCAAAATGGGAAAGACAGTCTATGAGAGGGGACGATGAAGGACCAGGGAGGGTTGAGATAAGTGGCTGAGATCTGTTAGTGACCAAAGATGAAAAAAGTAAAGCAAGCAGAGATTGATCAGTTGCTGGGAAAAAAATATGCTAATAGCTTCTGTTTAATCCCATCAACAGCAAAGATTGGCTAATTTGTTTAACCATAGAATTAATAAACTCCACATATTATTTCAGAAATACGATTTAAAAAACATATGAAGGATGAGGTCAAAGAAATTCAAAACAAATATGCCTTTGAATTGTTTCATTATTTTAGTGTCTGCAATTGAGGTTGATGTAGGAAACAACAAAAAAAAATCTAAACTTTAAAAACAGAAATTGCTGTCATAAATATAATACTCCAACAACAGAAGAATACATTTTCTATTATTCATGAAACTTCCCCTAAGGCAAATACTTTAGGGAATACAACAGGTCTTAACAAATAGAACAAAGGAAATAACTTCTTGTATCATTTCAGATTGTAAAATAATGGAAATAAGCAGAGAGAGATACGATAGCAAGTATTGTAAACACTTTAGATGATAAATAATATACTTAGAATGGTAAGTGTGGGTCACTGAAGAAATCTGAGAATTAAAAATTCTTACAATCAAATAAAAATAGGAACCATGACATACTAGACTCTCCAGAGCAAAGAGATGGCAGTTCTGATAGGAAAATTGACAACTATGGTTGCCTGTGTTATAAATTCAGAGCTAGGTGTGGCAACACATGCCAGTGACTGCAGCATTCCAGCGGCTAAGGCAGGAGGTCGCTGCAAATTCGAGGCTACATAGGGAGACTCTGTCTAATAAATATATATATATATATATATATATATATATATATATATAAACTATTCAGAGATAACTCAAACAAATCACATTCTTTGGGAAAAATAATCAAGTTAAACCCCAAACTGGAAGAAAAAAAGTAATACAAATAAGTAATACAAAAAAGTAATACAAATCACAGCTGAAATTAATGAAAGACACTTAACTATTTACTTTGTCTTTTATTTTAGTTTTCATTTATAAGGGGAGGTTCTCATGTACGCAAAACCATGCAGTATTGAAGCCCGGCTGTCTGATTTAATTCACTTAATGTTATGGCCATAGTGTGCATCTATTTGCCTCTAAATCTCTCAAGTTATCTTGTGTCAGCGTAGTACTCATTGATTGTGTATAAATATTACATTTGCCCAGCCAGTTCTTCTGTTAGTAGGCATATAAGCCATTTCCAAATTTAGCTATCACAAATTATGTCACTATAAACTTGGGTATGAACATAGTATTGTAAGCTGATGCCTTTAACTCTTTCAGAAAGATATCCGGAAGACGAATAACTGAGTCAAATGGTTCCATTTTCAGTTTTGTGACAAATCTCCATGCTAATTCCATGGTAGTTGCAGTAGTTTACAGTTCCACCAACCCTGTGCAAGGGTTCCTTTTACCCCATAGCCTTGCTAGCATTTCATATTGATCTCTTGATGATACTCATTCCTTCTGGACTAAGATGCCAAGTTCATGTTGTATTAATTGACATTTATCTAATTGTACATTTTTTCACATATGTAATGGACTTTTTTTTACTTTTTCTCAGAAGTATTCATTGAAATTATCCACTTTTGACTGGGCTTTTATTTTGTGATGACTAATGTTTTGAGTTCTTTATATATTCTAGAGGTTAGTTCTGTATCAGAAGAATAGCTTGCAATTTTTCCCCATTCTGTAGATGATCTCTTCACTCTGTTGGTTGCTACCTTTGCTGTGTGGAAACTTTTAATTTTTTATGATCTTATTTGTTGATAGTATTATTTACTGGTGTTCTTGTTTGGCAGAGTCTTTCTATTAATCAGCTTTTCTTTCACTGGGTCACAATACTGGACACTCAAAATTTAAAGGAAGAGAGGTTTAATTAGGCTAAAGTATTAAATTTCTAAATTCAGTTCAGGGTAATGGTTTCAAGGCAGAAGTACTGTAGAGAAACCAAACAGCTTAGTTTATGACAGCCAGGGAAAAAAGCAAGAGAATTAGGCCAGAAAGGAAAGGGCAAGATAGCAGACATGGAACCCAAGTGCACACCAAAAATTACACTTTACAAATCAGTTGAGAGGATCCCGAAACAGACAAGTTGATATTTCACTCTAATCACCATACCTCACTCCTTGTCAACTTTGTGCTTCAACGTGTCTTTTTGAAGCATAATTACTCATCAAATAAAGCCAATAGCATGTTCATAATTCATGTTACACAGTATGGCTATCCTGCATGGCAGCAGAAGCACAATACCTTCCTCCAAAGTCTCAAACGTTTCGACAGTCTTCCAAAGCTCAAGACGAAAATCTTTTCAGAAACTCAAGCAAACTCTTAGCTACAAACCTCTACAAGTTGCCAGGCTTAAAAGGTACAATGGCAGAGAGTAAACACTCCCATTACAAAAAGGAGGAATAGAGAGATTGAACAAAATGGAGCAAAGCAAACCTGAAACCAGAAGGCAAAACAATAAATCCTCACACATTCTTTGCATCTTTCCCAGAAAACTGTCCATGCTCCTGGCATTTCAGGTTTCTGGGAGTCTGCATTACACCTGTAGCTTTGTTTCTAAAACTTTGTGCATTGCCCTTTGATGGGTTGCTTGCTTAGCCTCCTAGGCCTTCATTTGAAAACCAGGTGAAATCCACCCCCCCACAACTCTTGCATTCTGCATAACAATGAAACCAATATAACTGGACATTGCTAAAATCTCTTGTTAGTACAAGCAGTAGATAGACCCTATGTACCATGGATGCAGAGGCTTTTGAATGTTTTCATGACTGGAGACAATATACTGAACTCTCTGGGACCAATTCCCTAGAAGATCTTTCTTGAGCAAGGGTCCCAGGGACTTTCTTTTGAAAACAGTTTGAGGTTTTAGACACTTGAAATTGTGATGAGTGTGGACAAATCACTGTTTTTCTTGTCCTTATTAAAAAGAAAATTTGGCTTCTCTTTAACAGTGCTGTTTGGCAGTCATTCTTCCTCAGGTCCCAACTTTAAAATAGTTCATTCTTGGCCAAAATTTTCATTTCTCAAAATTTTCTGCTTTTCTTTTTGACCCTAATTCTCTCTGCAAACATAGATAAAAGCATCTAGCACTACTCATGTCACAGAATAAATGTTAACATGTCTTTGAATTTCCTTCACCAAATCAATTAGTCTTCCATTCTTAACCTCAGTCTCATAAACATTCTCAAGATATGGGCAAAATACTGACAAATTTTCTATTAAAGCATAATACACATGGATTCTAGTCCAATTGCCAGTGGAATCTTTGTTCCCAACTAAGAAGTCTTGAAGCTGACCTTTACTATTTGTGTTGATATCAGAATTCTAGTCTTCTGAGCTCCAGCCAAAATCATTCACCAGGCTCTGCTTACCAGGAGCAGAACTTTTCTAGCTGGACTCTCCAAACTGCAAACTCTTCCCATAAATGAGTACTAACATACTGTCACAGATGTGATGGCATTTCTCTGGAAAAAAATTTCATGTTTGCCATATTTCTCTTTGCTAGAACACAACCACCACAGTTTAAAGGAGGAGAGTCTTCATGTTACCAATGTTTCCAGGGAATTCAGTCCATAGTCAGTTGGTTCAGCTGACACTTCACCCAAACAGCCACAGTGCTTACTGCTGAAAAAATACATAAATAACATAAACTTTTAGAGGTTGGCTTTCGCAATTTTTCTTAAAGTTTAAATCAAATTTTTAAGTGTATCAGATATCAACTGTTTAGTTTGGATAGTGTTCTACTTTAAACAGCCTTGTCTTTTGAACTCTATACTGAATGAAGAAAGATCAAGATATGGGACAGAATTTATTTAAGGATGACATATTTTTTTAAAAATAACTATATTGTTAGCACTATCAATAATTGGAAGCCCTGCATTGGTTTCTTAGTCTCTCACATTCTCTGTCCCTGTCTCTTTCTCTCTGTCTCTGTCTCTCTCTCTTTGTCTCTCTCTGTCTGTCTGTCTCTGTCTCTCTCTGTCTCTCTCTTTCTCTCTCTTTCTTGCTCATTGGTCTTATTTGGTTAGCTTACTCATTTACATTTAAAAATAATAATCACAGTAGTGGTTCACAAAAGATACAGAATTGAGGATTAGGAGAACGCATTCCTTATGCCTGACTCCAGATGATTTTGGCAAAGGAAAAAAAGAAGAGGACTTAGGGCAAATTTTTAAAATATAGAGACATTTCTTTCAGTTGTGCTTGCTCTGTATAAATTCCTCGAGAGGCTGAATATGGTAGCTGGAGCAGTAGGTGGAAGAGAGGCATCTAAGAAACCCATACTTTAACATATTCATTTAAAAACATTGACTTCTATATGAATTTTAAATGTAATTCAATGCTTCCTAGTTTAAGGGCATTTTTTTGCCATATTGGCCATGAGAAATAATAAGTGTTGCTGGCATAAAATTGACCCTAACTAAAACTAGTAAAAACCACATAACACTTATGTAATCATCATTATTGAGTCAGTATTTAGAAAAGAGATTGAACAAAAAAAAGCACATTTTGAAAAATGCATTTGTATTTTTTCTGGTGTTCTACTAAATATATGGCAGTACAATCTTTTCATCTGAGAGGATAGTTGTTTTTAATATTTTGAATGTAATTTTTGAAACAATTTGCTTTTGTGAACGTCCTTATGTGTGTAAGGACTTTCCTCACATACAATCAAAGAAATAAATTATTCTTAAACATAAAATTTTGAAAAAATATCTTAGACCTGTAGTTCAAAATTTTCTTTGATGCATTCTTGTGATCAAGCAGCTTTTTACAGATTAGCCTTCTGGAAAATAAAGTTTCATAATGCATGCTTTACTGAGACTGGTTAAAGTTCACAAAATCTAAAACAAAACTATAAAAATATAGGCTTTGAAAATGTCCATTTTAAGAACAAAAATGAAATAACAATTTTTAAAAATAAAGGTTTAATAATAGTCACTTCATATCACAGACATTTAAAACTGGAATGAATAGACGTTTGATGATTAAAACCAAAATAAAAATAGTCATACGTAACAACATATTTTTGTTATTTCCTAATTGTCAGAGGCATAGGACCTGAGATACTGCAACAGAAGAATTAGTCCTGTTTGCTTTTTAATGAGGACCACATTTGAAATTTCTTCAGTTATGCTTTTAAAAATCACACTGAAAACATTGAGCAAGCATGTTCAATAAAACATTTGTTATTTATTCAAATTTTGTCTCTTGTTGTCTTTTTGTTGCAGTTTCTGGTAGAATACATGCATTTAAAAACTAGAAGAATAAAGGTTACTGATAATTAAATTTTTAATGAAACATGAAAGTACACACGAATTGATTTTTCACTCTGAAATATAGAGATATATTCATCAGATTGATAAATGTTTCTAGATCACAACTTAGAATAATTACTTGTATTTTTATTGATAGATCAGTGAAATCTTACACATTTTTGGGTAAAGAATGTTTAATAATTTAATATAAATGACATAATTAAACATTGACATAGGAAAGATTAATTCTTCACACCCAGGCAAAAGGATTAAAAGAGTCTTTTTTTTTTTGTCTTTTTGAGACAGGATTTTGCTATGCATTTCAGGCTGGCCTTGATCTCCCTTTGTAGCTGAAGCTGGACTCAAACTCACAGCAATCCCCTGCCTCAGCCTCCCCAGTGCTGGAATTACAGGCCTGTGCTACCACAATGGGCTAAAAGATCCATATTAAACTCCTATTTTTTAATAGAACACACTCAGAATTTCTCTGTCTCATACGTAAGCAAGTGTTATCAGTGCTTTAGAAGAATGAAACATTCTATCAGAGTAATTTTCAATGTTTTAAAAGCGTAGTTCTCTCTGCACAAAGTGCTGCTATCTTACATATTAATTAATGAGAAACCAGATTAAATAATAAAGCTAATGTAAACAATAATTCCAGGAATTATTAGGATTTTGATTACAAACAAAGAAATGTTGAATTTGTTGAAACAAAGTATTAGTGGAACACATTTTTTATAGGAGCAAAGGTCTGTACTTTTTACAGATTAGCCTGTAAATTCTTACTTTATCAGTCTAAAATATGAGCAAGATGACAGATCAAATTCACCTCTGTTATCTTGAGTAAGTACTCCTGGGTGACACTGGTAAAAGTACTTAAAGGTCAGGAATTCATTCTCACCTTTGTCTCTGACTTTTCCATTGTTTTCTAAGAAGAATCTCTGTCTGTCTGTCTGTCTGTCTGTCTGTCTTTCCCTCTGAAGTAATCTATACCAAAAGGACATTTCTGATCAATTTTTTAAAACATTTAGGTCTTGCTAGAATTACGCTGTGGTACAGGGATTGCATGAATATATTTCTTTGAGTTATTTATTTGTTTTGAGTGTTTTGCTATGCGGTTTGGGTTGGCCTTGAATCACTGCATCGTCCAAGTAGTCTCTAATTCTCAGAGATGTTCCTGGAATTCTAAACGGTACCAGCACACTCCAGCTGAAATAGTATTTCTGAGAAAGATGTAACTTGTATAGGCCATTGGATGTCATGAATTGTTTATAGATGTGGGGAAAAAGGCGAAATTTCTCATGTTCGTGAAAACTCGTACTGGATTCAGGAGATTTAAAATGATAGCAGGAAATTTAGTACGCACTCTGCAATAAGTTAAAAAATTAAAAATTAAGGGTGAAACAGAGGCCAGGGACAGTGGTTTTGGAAAATGTCATATTTATGACACTCTATGAATTTTGTCATCTACACTGTTTGTCAGCTAAACATTATTTGATTGAACACATGATGAGTTCTCAAAAGTATTCTGTGATTAAAAGGCTAGTGGAAACTTTGTTTTACCATGATGTATCTTTTAATAACATCCTTTTTCATCTTAAGAATAAATCACCTAGTGCTTAATTATGTAAAGAGATAAGTAAAGATTTGGGAATAATTCTAAGGCTTGTTCAATGATATAACATTAAATATTTTATATATTTTAATAATGATGAATGTCAAAATTTTTCAATGATCATTAAGCAAATTAAAATTGTTTTTTTTAAATAAACCATATTGAATTGTATGTCCACATAGCTACCTATTCCAAGATCATTTAAAGAAATAATTCAATTTTAATAAAAACTGCAAATCTCATTAGTGCAAGCTTTATTTGTGAAGCAGGCCAAAAAATGAATTTAGTAGTGTTAGCATTTCAAACAACTATAAAATTTAAAAAGTGTGACACAGTAAAATGAATTGCAATAACTTAAAAAATGTTTTCTGGCAATTAGTAAAACGTAAAAATGATAAAACCAGTAATATTTTATTTTTAACATTTTGTTTGTAAGGCAAATAATTAAAAATCATGATGACAGTCTTTAAATAAAAGCCCCACATTTGATAATCAAATGTAGTACTTGTCTTAAAATAATTTAATAGGTAGTAATATTTTGTCATGAGGTACCTGGAAGGTAACACATTTTCTTGAAATTTCTCTTCTAACAACTTAAAAATAATTATTAATAAATTTTAAAAATGCATTTCAAAGATTCTAAGCAAGCTCACTAATTACTTTGCTATTGAAGACATCCTGAATCTTTGAGAGAAATAAAATAACTCAAATACTTTCTTTTAGCAAACTATTTTCATTTTAAGGAAAGCATTGAGAAACTAAACAAAAGCTAATAATGACACATAATTCATTTCAAATGCCTGAACTCTCCATGGTCTAAGTGACAGGATTTGTTTGTATTTATGACATCTGTGGGGAGAATAATTTTGCTATTAGGACTCTCGCTACATAATGTCTATTCCTAAATACAGTATTGATCTGAACATTTGATTGATTTTCTGTACATAGCCTGCTTGTTTATAGACATTTGTCATCTATTTAAATCTGTTCTAATTTTAAAAGAAACAAAGAAATGCAGTCTCGGTTGGAATTTTGCTGCAAGTACAAAAATCAGCTCTTGAAGTTTTTCCAGTGTAGCTTGAATGTAGTTTCTCTTTTGTTGCAACCTCTCCCAAATATCAAACTATTGTGATAATTATTTATTTAACATAGGCCAAAAAATAATGAAAATATTTCAAGAAGATTTTAAAAAAATTAGAGTTAGATTAATAGTTTTTTTGTAAGTTAAATTCTGACATTTTGTGAGCTAAAATTATTTCTAGAGACACATTCTGGAACTCAGTCTTATTTGAAAAGTGTCAAACTTTATAATGACTAAATGACTTTAGGGTACACTAAGAAAAGGTCACTAGTCAATTATATACCTATGATTGTGATTGTGTGTATCAATAAAGTTTGCTACTTTTCTATTTGCTTGAGCAGTTTTGAATGGATTATGTTGGTAAATGTATGTGTGGAGATAAATGGGTCGTATTTTTATAAAGTGATAATGACTTGTCTTTAATAATGAAACTAAACTTCAATTTTATATTTTCGAAGGGAAGCATATACTTGACTTCTCTTACTGGTTTGAGAAGCACTGGACAGGCCGTGCTTTCTAATGACTTAGACGCGTTAACCTGTGCCTCTCACTGTTTCTGAACCTACCTTGGCTCCAGTTCATGCATTTTTCTTAATGTTTTGTTTGAATGTGCTTGATATGTTCCCTTCTTGTATTCCCTCTCCGCAGACAGTTTAGATGACAGTGCTTTACATTTCAGGCATTTTTTCTCTACCTTTGTCTTTCTCTCCCTTGGATATGCTGTCTTTTCTCTTCAGAATTGGAGTTTACCTTTATGAGCTGAGTTAGAATGAAAACAGTCCAGTGAACTGACTACCTTTTTGAAGATCTTTGTTCATATTTTTGGATATGAGCATCGTCTATTATCCTACCAATGACACAACACCTGTTCTTTTTAGGCAGGAGTTCCCATGGAGGAAGATCTCTAGAAAAACAATCAAAATACGTCAGAAGACATATCTACCACCTCTGAAGTTCCTTGTCTCTGGGATACTTCTATTTATCAGAAACTATTCATAAATAGAGGTAGAATTTAATGACAAAAATCAATTTTATCAAAATCTTAGGCCTTTTATTTTCTAAATAGAAGCCAGTTTTAAACAAAGATGATAGATGCTATGCTATGATTTCTAAACTTCAATTTTATGCCAGTAGGCCGAAAAATATCTATCACAGATGGATCAATATAGCATGATAGTCTCCACTAAAAAAAGAAAGAATATGAAAGGGAAAAAAAAAAAGGAGGCAGACTGTGGAAGGAAGAAAAGGGAAATAAGAAGGGAAGTAGAAGATAGGAACACTTATCTTCAAACTAATTGAATCTGTACCGATTAATAATGATAATAATAATATATAATAGCTGTAGATGTAAATAAAATTTACTATATATCAATTAAATAACTATGATTGCTAAATATATCATCTTTAAAGTTTCCTCAAGTGCATACAGGATGTCTACTACTATGATTATTGTGTAAAGATAAGGACTTAGGTGCGGTGAGAATTGAGGGATTTCACTGACTACTGAAGGATTTACCCGAGGAACTGTAGTTCCGGTGTACGCAAAGTCTTTACCTGCCTGTGCTACCATCTCTATACAGTAACACATCCTAAATAATTCATACTTGAATGTATTTATAAAAGGAGGAATTGTTCTGATGGCAATTATTTTCTCATATAACTTGAAAACAGGGAGCATCAGGGCAATATCTCCAGCTTTGTTCTTTCTCAATATTGCTTTTATGTTTGGGGCTCTTTGAGATTCCATACAACTTTAGAATTTTTTTTTTCTATCTGTAAAAATATCATTGGAATTTTTATAGGAATTGCATTGAATGTGTACCTTACTGTGAGTAGCTTAAAAATTTTAATAGTGTACATTCTTTAATCTATAAAGACAGGGTATCTTTCTATTTATTTGTATCTTCTTGAATTTCTTCCATTGATATCTGTTAGGTATCAGTGTATAAACTATTGGCATCCTTGGTTAAATTTATTCCTAAGCATTTTACTCTTTTATATACTATTTTTAAAATGTTTGTTTTCTAAACATCTTTTTCAGATAGTTCAGTGTTAGCTTATAAAGATGCAACTCTGTTTATTTGCTGATGTATTTGACAACTAAATTTCTTTATTATTTTAATAGTGTAATATATTGGGGTCTGGGGATTTAGCTCAGCGTCATAAGCGCCTGCCTTGTAAGCAGGCAGTCGTGAGTTCGATCCCTGGTACCGATAAAAAGGAAAAAGACAAAAAAAAAAAAAAAATAGTGTAATATATTATGAAACCTTAATAAAAAAATAGCATGATACTGATATTGAAAACAGACATAGGAGAGTGTGAAAAATGGAGAACCCAGAACTGAGTCTATGTATATTTGATAAACTAATATATGGCAACTAAAGTAACAATAAATAATAGGCAAAAGATACTATTCAAAAACAAAAACTGTAAACATTGAGGTTTCAGATATAAAAAATTTTAAAATAAGCCTTTTCCATTTTTCACATGTTGTATAACAGAACTATCAATACAAATTAAGCTTTTCAAATCTGAAAACATAAAAGTTCTGAAAAATGCAGAGATATTATGCTTTGGTACTCTCTTGGAAAATATTTAATGTGACACTGAAAGCACAGACAAAAAGGAATTAAATAAGTACAGTAGAACTATATATATCTGAAAATTTTATTTTCTTCACAGTAAAGAAATCAACTAAATTATAAAGAATCCATGGAAAAGATATAGTATTTGCATTCATCCATCTGATTAATATCCAAATTATGAGGAATTTACATAGCTAAAAAGCCAAAATTTGAAATAACCCAGGTTTTAAAAATGAACAAAAGATGTGTGTAAAATTTTTTTTCCAAAAAAAGTATACTAATGGCAAATAACTGACCAACATGACTAATCAGCAATAAACTGTAAACCAAAACTACAATGAGATATCAACTTACACTGCTAGAATAGATATTATTATAAAAATGAAAGAAAATCACTGCAGGTGAGTATGTGAAGGAGCCACTGTGCATGGCTAACAGGAGTGTAAACTGACGAAGCTGTAATGGGGAGAGACAGTATGCAGATGTCTGGAAAAAATCAGTATGCAGCTACTATATGACTATCAATACACTCGGTATATATTAAAATTATTAAAATCAGTATCTCAAAGAGATATTTGTACTTCCATATTTAATGTAACTTTATTCACAATGGCCAAGCTGTGGAAATACAGAAAGAGCTGGGGTCCCCATTGATAGAAATATAGATTTACATAATATCACATTATTCAGCCATAATATGGAAAGAAATACTGTCACTTGTGACAGCATCAATGAACCTAGAGAATGTTATGCTAAGTGAAATAAACCAGACGTGGAAACATAAATACTCTATAAACTCATTTATATATTCTACCTACAAAGTCTCAAACTTAGGGAGGCAGTGAGCAGAATAGTATTTACCAGGGACTTGGAAGTAGGGAAAATGAGAAGTGGTCATACAGATCAAATTTTCAGTTATAAGATAAATACATTCTAAGAATGTAATATACAACCGGGTAAGTATATTTCCTGTTAATTGAAATTGAACAAATAAACTTTCTTTAATTATCCTCAACACACGTGCATACACATACACAAATAGTAAGTGTGCATGATTGATGTGTAAATTTATTGAAGTATTTAATGCACTATGCATGCATCAAGACATCTTGCATACTTTTACATACACAATTTTATTTCTCAATTAAATGCTTATGGTTTTTCAAATTAAAATCAAAATATAGATTAAATATAAATGACTTAAAGATTTACCTGTAAATTATATTCTAAAAACACATTAGCTAGTTAAATTGACTAAGTTATGTTTAACAAAGATCTTTGGATTATTCTTTTATCAACCCTCGACAATTTAAAGTTTAAAAATCCTAATCAGAAGTTAATTTTGTTGCTATTTTATAGATGTCATTGATCTTTAATGTAAATGTTAAAATAATTTGTTTCTTTTAGAATGAATTTTTATCCATGTAAATTTTTAAAAATTGAAAACTAAAAAAGAAAAAGTAGAAACTGAAAACACTGACTGAGATTTTAAGAGCAACATTTTCATTTATAATCTCATTAAGAATGTCACAAAATATTTATTTTGTATCTTCTTAAGGCATAATAAACCTTTTTACTTTACAGCTAAAGACTTACAAGAACCTCATGGTCAGGTAACTTTCAGAGCACATGTGAGTGATAATTATTTGACTCAAGTATTGACTTCAGGCTCCTGCTATTTACAGGATGGTTTGTGTACAAGTTTCAAGCATTTTTCAAAGGCTGAATTGCAAATCCAATTTTATTCTATTATCTATGAAAAATGTTCTTTTAGTTTAGTGAATTTGGTATTTAGAACAATTTTACATTCTCTTTGTTTCTTTCTTTTTTAGAATATACTTGTTAAAGAAAAATATTAGCTCATTATTAAAGCAAGTGCATACTCATATTTTCATAGTTTAACCTAATGTTCTTTCTCTGTGTTCCAGAATCCTATCCGGAACACCAAATAACATTCAACTGTACGTTTCCTTGGAAACCTCATGTCTGTAGCAGTTTCTCATACTTTCCTCACTTTGGACGGCTTTGAATCTTTTAAAGACTGCTGGTCAGTTACTTTGTAGAATGTTCCTATACTGAATTTTTTAATACATTTCCTTTGTTAAGCCAGAAGTATGTGTCTTTGTGCGAAGATCACAAAGATACTATGTCATTTTAATTACATTGTATCAAGGATATAGGGTAGAATTTCATCACTGTTGATATTAATTTGATCACTGGGTGGATAGTGTATTGTTTAATTGCTATATCAACATAAATCTAAAGTATAAAGAACAAAACAGAAAGTAGACTCTACAGAGTAGTGAGATAGACCTTTCTTAAATAGGAACATCTTTCTTAATAGAATCCAGGGAGAGAATGTAGGGACAAAGATCAAAAAAATATTTAAGATGTGTTATCTACATATACTGACTCCCTGTAAAAATACAAAAATTTATGTATTTTGAACACGTGCTAATAAACAATGATAAATAGAATAAAATGAAAAAATAAAAACCCTTTTTCTTACTACATTCTTTGGAAATTAATCTGTATGCACAGAATACAATCTAAGCAATGGAGAAGTTACGTTCTTTCTCCTTGAAATTGGGATAGATGCATAAATTATTTGGAATTCTGCTGCACAAGATATTATCTCTCTTCCCCATGAACTGACTCATTCAATAGTTTTTTATACCAGTATGAATTCAAGGATATCTATTTTACTCTTGAGTTGTAATCCAATGCTACTGTATATTGCCACTCAGATTTTCTAGCTTTGGCCCCTTCAGGTTCTTATAGTTAGCCTCTATGGTCTCCTGTGCAAAACATGGATGCAAATTGATTTTATCACTTTCGTACTTTCTGAAAATTACAAGATTCTCCAGATTTTTCTTGCATATTTTCCACCCCAGTCTTAGTATTAGCCCCTTCTCCTTTGAAAGCATACTCTAATCGTAGAAAACAACATTGGAGATCAACAAGATTTGGACGCTTAGGTGAGCTCATTGCTACCGCAATGTCATTGCTGCTAGGCAGTCTTAATTGGCATGGTAAGGATTATTTGCGTAGGAACTTCTGCTGCACTCATGTCCGCAAACCTTTCTGTATATAACCATCTGTGTCTGCATTAAGTCAACAATACATGGGTACTGATGCCTCCAATCAAATCCACTACATATGAGTCATGCTAACCTCCACCCTCCGTTTGTCTCTAACCTCCCCCTCCAACAGTAAGTAATCTGCATCCCACTGCCCATCATTTAATTACTTAAATGTTAAATATCAATATGTACATCTATCAGAACTGCTAACCCACATACGCTAAGACATAACTTTATGTGCTATGTGCAGGGTTTGTTTTGTTTTTTTTTTTGTTTTTCACTTTTTCTCTTATAATTTCCACAGATTTCCAAAATTACTCAAGCCAATACTTTTCCCTACTGCTCACTTCGATGAAGTTGCTTCCTACAGTTATAGTAAAGTTAGAGTTTTCTGTTTTTGGCTACAATTTGTATTCCATCTGGGGTTTCTCAATCTGTTAATTATTTTAAAAATCTGAATATATTTAAAGTTAAGTCTTTGTGTTGTAAAGTAGGTATGGTCTAATAAGTGCATTATATCAGATGTATAGTATTGCCACACAGAATAGTTTTTATCATCTAAAATGTTCTCTGTAATTTATCTTTTTTAATCTGTCTTCTGCCTTAGACTCCTGGCTATAAAAAAGACATTTAATAATAGTTTTGAGTTTACCAGAATATTACATACTTGTAATCATATACTATGTAGGTATTTCACCCTGATTTCTTCCATAAAGCAAGGTGTCTTTGAGTTCAGGTTAAGATGTTTTGATGTTTATTATTCTTAGTGTTCTCCAAAATCCCTGGATCTAAGGTCTGGTTGTCATTAATTTTAGAAAATTCTCAACTCTTTTCCTTTGAAATATTTCTTCCATTATTTTCTTTTTGACCTCTTCCTAGGGTAGTCCAATGGCTTGAATATCACTGCATTCAAAATTACCTCACAAATATTATAACCTTTGAAATTGTGTGTGTCTGTGTCTATAAATTTCATTAAGGGAAGTTTCCCATGACATGGTGAAGCTCATTGATGTTTTTCTTCGGCCAATATATTATTGAGACCATAGTAGCCATCCTTTTATCTGGTAGTATTTTGACTTTAAGCATTTTCTTTTGATATTTTAGAGTTTCCATCTCTCTTCTCTCAGACTCCTTATGCTTGCTCTGTTGTAAACGTCCTCCATTAGAGCTCTTAAAGTATTAATAGTAGTCATCTTAAATTCTTGCATGATAATTCTAAAACTGGTCTTCTGTGTCCCATCTAATCTGATTCTAATGCCTTCTGTCCCTCTATTTTTCCCCTTACATTTTATGATAACCTGCTCTTTTTGTTGAATTTCAGACATAATTAGTTGGGTAATAAGATTTGATTTATAGTCCTTAATGTGAAATTTTATTTTACTACGCTAGTAATTGGGCTGTGTCTAATGCCTTTGTTTTTTCTTTATAACTGTAGGTATCAGAAGCTTCTGGTTTCTCCCAAAACCTTATTTATGTATGTCTCTTTAAATGCTATTTCTTACCATTATTTCAGGTGCTATTGTACTGGGTTGCTTTCCTGGGTATCAAGGCATAGGTAAGCTAAACACTATGCATTCTATAAGTCTCACATGTTTAGTGAGCACTGTGTCATAAAGCTGTAATCCTTATAAAGGTTTTCAGCTTTCTCTCTCCTTGCTTAGGTATAATAGTAATGCTAAAAGAGATTGAAATTAAGTAAATTTACTTCTTTCTAAATGGAAAAGGCTTTAGTTAAGTCTTTTTCTCAAAAGTATGTCTTTGTGATGAAGAATTCTCCATATGTATTTTAGAGCAGTTATTGTACCCTTCCTTAACCAACACTACAGGAGAACTTTCTTGGCTCCTGGTGTGGTTTGAATGTGGTTTCTTTTTTTCTTTGAAGCCTCATGTGCTCATAGCTAAGTAGTCAATATGAAAATATTAAAAAGATTGGGCCTAGTGGGATGTAATCAGCTTATAGGGTTCTATCTTTATAAATGCATTAGTGCTGGTCTCATTGAATGTATTGACTCTCACAAGAATGATTAGCTTTATTTTTATTGAAATAGATAATTATTGTTAAAATTATTTTAATTGAAAATTATTTTTGAAATATAAATTTATTTTTAAAAAAGAATTATGACATACAGTTTAACAAACAATTCAAAACAAAACAAAGATTTTGCATACAATTGTGTTAATAACACTAGCAGTTAGCATTTCAAAAATTGGAAGCACACTAACAAACATTAAAGTATGGTTAGATTATGGTGTACAAATATTTGGTGAGTAATTATGTAAATACAAAAGGAATATTTTCATTACTCAGGAAATTTAAGTGACATAACAGTACAGTAAAATACAAAGTCTTCAACAATCTTCAAAAAACTGTGTGGGAAATATAATTTTAACTGTGTATAAAATACGTACACAGAAAATAGCATGGAAAGATTCCATTAAAAAATAGTCAAAAATTTTTTAACCTAAAAAAAATGTACAAAACCTGCAAAACAAATTGTATTTATGGAATGACATTCAAAACCTTAATAAAATGAAAAATTATGCCAGATTGCCTGAAGCCATTTTAATGATTTATTCAGATATTTCACAGACTCAAGGTAATTTGAATCATGATTGAAACAGGATTTTTTGTATTCATATAACCTAACTATATTAGGTTGAACCACATGGTTACTATAATATGTATTTTTGTATAATTAGAATGCAATGATAAGAATCAATTTGTAAACAAATCATGTGAACATGATTGGAGAGGTTCTTTCTTAAAAGAAAAACTCTTAAGGGTGCTTATAATCATCTACCAGCACTTAAAATGCTGAATAAACCCTACTATTAAAACAGAGGCTCAAATCTACAAACAGAAACCTCTCGAGATATTGTTGAACTGAGAAGCAGTAAATGTATCTTTTGAAATGAGTTTTAAATTTGCTTTCCAGGATCTCAGGTTGTCATTTTCTTTTACATTCATCTATTATTCTAAGTTAATGAGACTATGAGGCATAATCAGTATTAAAAAATACATTTAATTTTTTACTGGAGACATCCATTTAACACTTTAATGTTAGTTTTTACATCAGATTTTGTAGAGGGAATGAAAAAAAAAAAAAAAACAGTTCACCTTGGTCTCCTACATAGTGACATCTTTAAGTTCCGTGATGGGTGTTCTTACTAATTTGAACCGATACTTTGCTTGTGCAGTGAGGATAATGAGAACTTATTTCACAAGGTTGGTTTGACAGTAAAGCCCATCCATTCATGATTTACAAGTAGTAACGAAGGGGTGGATAAAATCCATCCTCTTCTAGTAGTCTAGGTTAAGGAAAAGGATGCCAGAATTTTTTAAATATCTCACATTATGAGGGTGGGTTGCCAACAATATCATTACAATAGAGAATAACTTTGGTCAATTAACCAACTACCTAAGAAGAATTTAAATCATTGGAATGTGGATGAAAAAGACACGATCCTTTTATGCCATGGAGTGCTTCTAAGCCATAAAGAAGGATAGAGTTGAAACTTTTATAAGAAAATGGATGCGTCTTGAAATCATAGTCAAGTGAAATAAACCAGGCACCCACATGTAAACAGTATACTGCCCCCTAGTGTAAAAGCTGAAAGAGTAAATAAGATTTAGAATGCACAGAAGATGTGAAATGGGAAAAAGCTGTTCAAAAGGAAAGAGAATGGGGGGGGGATAGAAAGAAAGAAAGAAAGAAAGTAGGAAGGGAAGGAGATAGTTATACTACTAGTTTCTCTTAGTTCATTGAATGAAAGGTTGTTCTGATATTTTTGGACAAGTTTTCATGCCTATGTCTTGTACTCCGAGTAATTACTTTGAAGATAACAATATGTCATGTATTAACCATTGTTACTCTCCTATTATCTTGTTGAAATTTTTATTTACTTATTTTTCTCTTTAAAATAAAAAAGACAAAGAATAAAATCATTGGGACAAACAAGCAATTTTTTTTACATGAAAATGACATTCAGAGACTGACTTGACTCCTTTTTAGACCCTCAGATCGTGTGCCATACAGATCTCTTTAGTTTATGACATTCAGTACTGAGAATTTTATTACAATAAATTGAACTAAGACATACCCTTGAATCCTGGTAGGTTTTGGGTGGAAAGCACATCAAAGGGTGGGGAAAATGTCTGCCTGAAATTCCCCTGTGGGCTCATCCTATTCCAAACTTCACCTCCAGCATTTAATCAAAGTGATAACTTAGACACATGTAGTGGCACATGCCTATATTGCCCTCATTCTAGAGGCTGAGGAAGGAGGATGCCAAATTTGAGGG
Organism: Cavia porcellus; assembly: GCF_034190915.1. Taxonomy (NCBI): domain Eukaryota; kingdom Metazoa; phylum Chordata; class Mammalia; order Rodentia; family Caviidae; genus Cavia; species Cavia porcellus. The sequence continues at coordinate 36,079,865 of NW_026947501.1, forward strand.
CAGACTGGGCTGCCCAGAAAGTTCTAGGCTGGCTTGGGTCATATAGAAAAAGCCAGTGCCAAACAGACAGAAAGACAAAGTGGCGATTTCAATAGTCCTTCCTGTCTATGACTGCTGTGATTCACTGTAGAAGTGCTCTGCTCCTTGACTTAGAGTGGAAATTTGTCCCCATAATCTTATCACAGATTCAGAATATGGGAAGTTGACAATGTGCTTCAGATACCTCATTCCCCAAACACAGCGCAGCAACTCAGGATGGTGAGACTGACCAGGGGCTGTGAAATGATGCTCTTGCCCAGCGCTGTAAGAAAGATTCATACACACATTGGGAAAGGATCGAAATTCAAAATTTAGTAACAGCTTCTGTTGAATGCTTATTATCTTTGCACCATTATAAAGTTTAAAAAAATCATAATTTGATTGATACTTGTCACCTTCTCTATTCACCTAATTCCAGAACTGACTCAGAAAGGGCTAAGAATAATGGAAGAAGTGTGTCAGAAGGAAGGAAATGTGTTTGTGGTGGATTAATAGTGATTTGATTTTGCTGTTTTAATTTCTTTAATTAACCATATATTTTACACCTCGTACATGGTCAAATAATGCCAAAGTAGTAACACTCATACATAAATGCCTCCTCAGAATGAAGCTCTATTATTAAGTAATACAGGTCTTCAATGTGTTGGCTAACATTGTTGCTTACCCTCTTCATGGTCTGTAGTCCAGGGACTATGATTGAGCCGTCACGCACTAAAATATTACAGTAAGTATGATAGAGAAAGAGAGAATGTGGAGAAATATACACTGGTACTTTAAGAACACTGGCCCTTTAAGATTCTTGTGAAAATGGACAAATCTTTCCTCTGTTCATCTTTAAATTTGGTGAAGAAATATGACAATTTATAGCAGAAAAAGGAAAGGTATCAAATGTTCTCAAAAAAGTAATTTAATTCTAAAATGGATAAATAAACATGCAGGGGAAAGACTGTGCATGATTTTTGTAATAAAAGCAAACCAAATGAATGATTTCCTCAGGAGATTGTTTCTACATCAAAAGCAAATAAATGTAAATGCCTGTATTAAAAAAGGCATCACACATGGCTCTCAGATGAGATTCTGTCAGCTCTTTTTAATAACAGGTAAATGCCAAAATTGGCAGTTTTATATTTTTCAGAACAGAAGATGTTTCAGAAAGTAACACTCATCTTGTATAAAAGATACCACTTTCTGTTTTTAAAATTGACTCTGATTGCTATTAGTCTAAGGAATGGTGTGCAGAAAAGGTAAGTTTTGCATCTTTTTCTGGTTACTTTCTACAGTGCCAAATCAATGCAGACAGTGACAAAACATTTGCCTTCACATGTAATTAATCTTAGCTGCAAACCTCACTTATAATACAGAACCACTTACATTTGTATATACAGCAGAAAAAAAACTTCAGTAAATAAAACTCATTTTTGGCTTCAATGCTTTTACGCTATTGATTAAAGAGCTACTTAAATTGGTTACACAAGAAAAATAGTTATTGACCAAAGAGGGACAATATATTGGAGGAACTGAATACTAGAACTAATTGTGCTTATGAAGGCCATCTGAATTGTCTCTCATTGCCATTTTATCAGTATTTTTCCTACACTTATTCCTTTAGAATCTATATTTTCACAACACATGATAAACTCTACTGTGTACCGTACTTGTTTTATGAATATGCAATAGCTGATTATTCTGCCAAATCTCAGTGGTTGGGCCTGATTTCAGTGCTTCCCGGAAGTCTCATGCTCTGTGTCACCTCCCATGGCTTCTGCTGAGGCCTTAGCACAGTGTGCCTAGCACAACGAGCAAAGGTGGTGAATATTGCAGAATAGTATTAATGTTCCTGCCCATGCTACCAAAATCATGCCCCTGTAAGTCCATCAGACTTCTTGGAATTTTTATCACTAGAAATATTTAGATTAATTTTCCAACTCTTTCTTTGGGTTTTAAGACGGAAAGAAATTGTAAGCCAGTGTGGAGATTTCAAAGATCCACAAGTTTCTTATCATCAAAGAAGTGTTTAATTTTATTTTCCCTTCATAAGTTATCTGAAATAAGACCTTAGAGCAAAGAAACCAAGATGCACACACACACACACACACACACACACACACACACACACACACACACACACAGAGAGAGAGAGAGAGAGAGAGAGAGAGAGAGAGAGAGAGAGAGAGAAAATACAGTGTTTTCAGCATGTCAGGCTGACAAGAATTGACCAGCTATAATTAAATATCTCACAAGTATAACATAATATCTAGATTTATGTGAATTTCTCCATATTGCTATAATGTAAAAAATACAAAAATAAAACACCAGAAAAAAAATCTGTACTGCAAATCTCATTACATTCTCAATGCCTGACTCATAAAATCTATTTGGTAAATGTTCAAGTTAGTTATTTTGTACCTGGAAACTCTGATTTTTGTATATATATGTATACTCAGCTGTCATGGAGAAAAACTAATGTTAAATTAATGTTATTGTTAAATCAAATATTTTATTCATGTTATTTTAAGGAAGAATGAAAAAAGAAATAGAGAAATAATGTAATAGATAATACAGTAACACCTTGGTTCATGAAGACTTCTTTTTGTAAATAATTTGGCTCACAAACAAAAGCATTCAGCTAAAATTTGATTCTGTTAGTGAACTCCACATTGTTTGACAAACACAACAGCCATCTTCCTCACACAGACACAAATGCAGCCATCTCCTCTCAAATTGCAAAACAAATTAAGTTCCTAAAGTGAGGCACCACTCTATCTCACAATGGTTAGATTCATCGCTGACCTTATAGGGAAATTTGATTTAGTTCTATAATTCAGTTTGTAACCAAAATGGTGGGAAGAATTAAATTCATGATTCCACGGACTGCTGTACTTTGAAATCAATCAGTATTTAGTCAGCCAATGAACATTTGGAAAAACATATCTCCGAAGCTGTGCCACAAGAATGTAAGAGACATCTAAAAATCTTTCTTATAGTAGAAAAAGTCAGATCAGACCAATGACCCAGACTAGTAGAAAGATGACATTCAAAGTTTTCAGATTATAGAGGATTACAAGTATCTAAAATGAATGAAGAAATCAGACCCTCATCTACATGTGCTCTTTTTCCAAATAAGTCAAACTATTAAGGGATAACTTTTCGAATGCGTGACACATCTTGCCTTAGATTTTATTTTAATCAGATACAATCAGGCCAAAGGATGAGGAAAGAGTTGAAATCACAAAATTAGTTTATTTCTTACAGTTTTCCAAAGGAGAGGGAACACCACACTGGAGAGAGCTTCAAGAGAAAACAAGTTGGTCACAGCAGAGAGCAGAAGAAAGTGCAGAGATCCTTTCATGGTTGTCTGAGTTATTTTCTCACCAGTATGACTTTTCACAAATACTGTAAAGCGTTATTTTTTAACTTTTTTATCGGTATATTTTATTTACTTATTTATTTAATTTATTTTTTGGTACTGGGAATTGAACTCACAACCTCCCAATTACCAGGCAGGCAATGGATTGGTACATTTTAGATACGTGTAATATAATAATCACATTCATGGTAAGGAATTTGTAACTGCACATGATACATATTACTTCTTCTTTCCCCCATTCTTTCCTCCTGTCGGTTTTAATGCCACAATATGTCAAAAGAAGAGTAGTATATTAGTAGTATATTAGTAATCGTGCAGCTGTGGCATAACTTCATACTAAAAAAACTGAAGAATTAGAATTCTTAGGATATTAAAAAACTAAAATAAAGATCTGATAATGTTAGTCAATGAAGAAAAGTTTAAAAAAGGTGCTCATGGTAGAAGATGAAGCTAGAGAGTTTTGAAAGAGAAGACACAGAAATAGGTTTTTACATAACTTTGTGGGAGAGGATTTATACTACAAAGCAAATTTTTCAGATTCACTGTGAAATGTACTTTTGATTTTTACTTGATAAGGACAGATTTTGGCAGGGGAAAGGAATATTGTTTGATTTAGAATAAATAAAATTAAAGAATGTCACAAGATAACAGCTGTATTTCATATACCCCATAAAACACTAAGAATCATGAGCAATTTTGATAGAACAGAGCTAAAATAGGGCACCTAAACCATTTGTAAATGTTGGATAAACAGATAATTGTACTGAAACAATTCATCATTTTCCAAGAACTGAGAACAGGTAATTAATTTTTGACTTGTCTTGTGCTTTGTATTTTTATTTCATATTATTATTTCATAGATACCTTAAGCTGTTGAAAATATAAAATCTCTATCCATTACCATAAGTCAGAGCCATTCTCTTTTGCAGTATGAGACTTCTATTAGCAATACATAAAAACTTTTGGTTGCTTTTTTTTTCCTCCCTTTTGCAGAATTTTTGCTCTAGAATACATGATATTAAAATAATTGCCCATTTCTTTCTTTCTTTCTTTTTTTTTAATCAGTACCAGGGATTGAACTCACGACTGCCTGCTTGCAAGGCAGGCACTTATGCTGCTGAGCTAAATCCTCAGCCCCAATTTATTTCCATCCTTCTTGATGAGCCACAACTTTCAAATGCTGTAGCATTCTTAATTCCTTGAATGTCTTTGATAACCTTAGTGTACAAAATTATGAAAATTCTATTTGCTGAGTTCATCACCTATCCTCACATGAATGGAAATAAAATGTATTTCAGTGCTTTTCACAGTTATCTTGAGAGTAAACTTTCTAGAAGTTGATAGTCCGAATGTTTACATGAATATTCTGATAAATCTATGAAGATGATTGTACTTTTGCCTTGGTATTTTTTATTTCTGTTTTTCATAGTACATACTGTGTTACATGGCATAGCCTTTGTTGTATTTTGTAAGAATGCAGATTTCTTTTCCTGTGGTTTGCTAAATTGTATTCTTTATAGTAATGTGATATACATTTATCCCTTTGCCAAGGACCTATATGATAAAAGCTTTAAATTTAGCTGAAGAGTGGGTGGTGTGGCTATTATTACAGCTCTCATTCAAGTCTTGGGAATTCATAGTGAAGAAAAGAAATGATTATGGAAAAGCCAAGAAACAAGATGGGTATTTAACAAGCCCATTTGAGCTTTATCTCCTATGTATGGATGTTGTTGCCCAAGATAGGCAAGAAAACTTCTTAGGGGTTTATTAAACTCATAGGAGGAAACCTCTACATTCCCCATAAGGAAATGAGACATTTTGTTTGAAAAATCAAAATTGCAGTATCTTGTAATGAACTATTATAAGGCTGTACTCCTTAAGACAACAAAAATATCCATATCAACAAATGGCTGGATCGTCTGATTTGTTTCATATTTTTTTCTAAGAGATGATTTGCGGAATAAACATAAAAATTCTTTCTACCTTGCTATGGTTTTATAAAAAAAAAATCTGTAATGCTTAAAACACATATTCCAAAGGCCACGATAGCTAAAATTAAATTAACTGAACTGAAAACAGTAATCTTATTGCTATCAGTGAAAATAATTTTCAAAATACGTACCATATTGTAAGTTATAAGAAGCGGGGCTGGGGATTTAGCTCAGCGGCATAAGTGCCTTCCTTGCAAGCAGGCAGTCATCAGTTGATCCCTGGTACTGATAAAAAGGAAAAAAAAAAAGTTACAAAAAGCATTGACATCCCTTGACCAGAGGCAAGTTATTTTACTTGTTAAAGTCAAAAGAGAATATGATGTTTTATTTTATTAAATAGATTAATTTGTATCTCCAACATTTTGTGACACAATGAGGATCCTGATTTATGAGAAACTTTATGGACGTGATAAACTGTATTGTGATACACTGAATTCTCACAAAGTTCATTATGCTGAAATGCTAACTATGCATAGGAAGGTACTTGATTTAGTGCCTTGTGAGACATAATTAGTGTTAAATGAAGTGTTAAGTGAGAGGACATAACATAATTAGATCAATAACCTTATAAGGAGACAATATTCAAATGTTTGTGCTCTCTCTGTTCTCCCCCATCCCAGCCTTACATGTACATGCAAAGCCAACCAACAACACAGGATAAGGCAGCTACCTGCAAACCAAGAAGAGAAACTTCACCAGAGTCTAACAAGGTTGGCATGTAATCTCAACCATCCAGCTGCTACAACAGAAGCAAATAAATTTCTCTTTAACCCATGTGATTAGTGGTGTGTTATCATGGCAGGCTGAGCTGACTAATACAGCCAGATTCATCAAAATTCATGATGTTAATACAACATTTTAAAGTCCTACTAGGTTTACAGATGAATGCTACCATCATTTTTTGTGATAACCTTAGGCCTCATATACAGCCTCTCCTCCAAACAAATCTGCCTAAATGAAGTTATTTTTACAATATCCATTTTCTTTAGTGATATATATGTATGTAACATAACACTTCACCCTGATAAACCTCTGAACTTGTTTAACCCAGGGTTTAAAAAATACAAGCCTGCCAAACAAAGGCACAATTTAGTTAATGTTTCAAGAATGCACCGTAGGCAGGAACTTTGCCTTAGGCTTCCCAGCTTCACACATATCTCTCCTGTGACTAGACAAAAAAGGATATGTTTCCAACTTGTAGATATTTTCGATCTGATCTGAAATGGTTGAAACAGATTCTACATTTATACTCCATCTCAGAAGGTCCTTCTCACAGTTAGTTCTCTGGTATAGCAGTGCTTCCAAAATCTGAATGTCTATACAAAACACTGGGGATCTTGTGAGCTCTCCCCAGAGATGGTACATATGCCAGGAGAACTGATGTGGAAAACACTGTATAGATGAACTGAAAGGGCCCTGTGTATCACAGAGTGTAAAGAAAAAGACTTCTTCCCCCTGGGAAACCAGATAAGGAATTGTCATTGTTTAGATGTATGTACCTCCAAATCTTACAACAGTATGTTTGGACAGACTGTCTTCTTTTTTGTTCATGGAGTTGGATAACATAAATGGAAAATGCTTGGGAATGTACAGTCATTAAAAAACGACCTGAATAGGAGAGCTTGCTACCTATGCCTGCCTGGATATTTGGACAGGAGAATTCTTGTCTTGGGCTTATAAAGATCCAGTCACTTCCAAGAGACCTGGGATACAAGCCCAGTCTGCTTTCCCGGCACCTCTACCGCCACTCCGGTACTAGACTACAGGCTACTCCAGCGTCAGATTCTGGGTCAGGAAACAATCCAGGAGAATATTCTGGAAGATGCTCCATGAAAATGTGAGTGGACAACAGATGTGCTTAATTTTTTTACATTTAACTTTTGTGATAAATGGTAAAAGTGTCCATGTATATTCTCATTCTCATTAGAACAATAACAAAACAATTTTGATTTTAAGGTAATGCTTACTAGAAGCTTTTGACTATGTATTTCCTTGCATATCATAAAATTAACTTTTAATTTTTAAAATTTACAGCAGGAAGGGAGGATTAAGATTTTGGTGAATACATTTAAAGAATTTTAGGGCTTAGTTGTCATAATTTTAAGACAGACCATGGCATGTAGGAAAATAGTTAAGATTTGGTGAAACTTATGACAAAAAAGATGATAGTAGTAAGCAAGCTTTAAAAAAGGAATCTGTGAGTTTTAGTAAGTGGTTAAGGTAGTTGGCACATAAGAATTGGTCTCAGTTAGTCTTAGTCTTATGGTCATTAGCACCTCATTGCCCTGGCTCTGGCCACCTCTGCTACAGCCTGAATTTTCAAGCTGACCTCAGGACCCAGAGGGGAGGCTCCAGGGTCAGGGAAGGCTGACACTGGGAAGGCTACAAGTTGCAGAGTCAGCTAATAATTTCGAGAGAGAATGTGTAGTTTAAGAAGGTTTTATGAGTAAGTTCACTGGCCAGAGAGCAGCTGTCTGCCTGATGGCTGTTCAGGACTTGTAGCCGATATCATGACAGACTTAGAACAATGACAGAGTGCAGGTGTTAGGATGTTCAAAAGCCCAAAGCAGTCTGTCTCTTTGGAATACAGGCCACATGAAATGATTTACAACTACATAGAGAGTCGCAGTCTTCAAAAGACAAAAGCAGAATAGAGGCCACATGAAATGATTTACAACTGTTTAGGGAGACGAAGTCTTCTGTCCACATCCTGCACAGGTCTCAATGCTGCTAGGCTAAGGATGTTGGGAGGATGTAGAAAAAAGAACAAGAACTCAAATACAGAAAACTAAGCCATATGGAACCATCTCTGTAGATAAGAAGTAAGCAAGGAAGAAGAAAGAAGAGAAGGAGCGAGAGCTCCAACAGCTGCAGTACATTTATTTATACACTCGGGAGGTTGAGTATCACATGAAACCTCTTCACCTAACACCCTATGACTTGCCTCAGGTGTCCTGTGTTTTTAGGACTAGAGCAGCTTATTCATGGTTCTTGAAGCTAGCCTTGCTCCAGCTCTGCATCTTCCAAATTCTTACATTTCCTTTTCCTAAGTTGATTTTTCTAATGAACATTATCAGCCGGTCTTTGGAAATGCATAGAAAGATAGACTTTGGGAGATGGCTGTGTCACTTAGAGTTAAACAGAGGAAACAATTATGGCACTTTGCTTGGTTGATCATAAGGGACCTCGGCCTAGTCCCTAGATAGAGCATACAAGCTGCAGTGTGGGAATTTCCATAGAAAACTCAAGGCCTACATGCACCAATCAAGTCAGCACAAAACTATGTTAAGCACTATCAGTGTCACAACTGGGGAAGAAAACTTTAACAGTGTTCGACTGGTAGAGGACAAGGGTGTTTTTACATATCTAACAATAAACAGCCTGTGATTGTTAATTTTATGTGTCAACCTGGCTTCTGGGCATCCAAATATTTTGTAAACATTTCTGGATGAATCTGTGGAGTGTTTCTGAATAATAACAACTTTTTAATCACTAGCAAAATAAGACCAGTTGTACTGCCTAATATTGGTGTGCTCACCAACTCCCTGAAGAGGTGAATGCAGAAAGAATGAATATGAAAGTGTCATTTGGCTCTTTCTGAACCTTCTTTGTGATGGTATGCTACCCAGCAGTCTATACGTATACGGAATTTGTACTCTCAGCCTCCATGATCACATGGTAATTATTTTGCTTTGACCTTGCTACTGTTTAAACACAACTTTTGGAGAAACATAAGGATGCTTAAAGCAGTCTCAGATTCATTCCAGTTTCTGTTTTCCATCCAAAATTTGGGAGAATGTCAGGAAAAGAAATAAACATACTAATTACAATATAGCATGAGTACATGGAGCAAGCAACAGTCTGGCTTGAGATATCATGCAACACAGTCTAGGAAAATGCTGATACGTCCATAAACATAAGTACAAAAACAGTGAAGTATGCATTCATAGACCTGGTCCTGATGACTCCTCGCTCATCGATGGTTTCGTGAACAGTAAGCTGCAGACACAGTGCATAAGAACTCTGTTTTCATACATGGTAAAACCATTTCCCGTTTTTGTACTCCCACTGAACACAGCTCTCAGTTTGCTCTGATCCCAAACACTCCATGCATCAGGCCACTGAACTAATAATTTGCCACCTGCAATTAAAATCAAACAAATTAAAACCCCAGAACATTTGGAGTGATTTCTCCCTGTACAGTATTCTCGCTGACAAAATAAAACATTACTACAAAATTTCTCTAAGTATGTTAGTACATAACCAGAATAAAATGCACACACACACATACATGCACACGCACATGTACACACACCATATAGATAAATATGTGTAATATGTATATATGTAGATACATCATGAGCTTTGAAATTTTTCATACTATATATGTATATGTTTCACATACATAATTTTATACATAATATTTCATATATATTGTTGTAGTTAGACGCTGTGATGAGAACAATTAGAATCAGGACACAGAATTTATGTTATTTTATGAAAGTCATCCAGAGTTAAACACAAGAAAGTGCAGGAAATCTGTCCACAACATTAAAGACCCAGAATATTCAGCTAAGGGCCTGGATCCCACAGCAATGTCCTGCGTAAGTCCAATGAAGACCTAGAGCCCATAACAGTGCCTCCCATGAGAACAACTGGAGATCTAGAGCCCACAAGAAGGCCTCACACCCGTCTGTCTTAAGGATCCATGCTGGGAAAGCCCAACAGTCAGTGGTGGAAGCTAGAAAGTCTATGCCAGTGGGAGGAAGAGGCTGTGCTGACAGATTGAGGGTTCTAAACTGGAGCCAGAAATACTCTCGTCATAAAGACAAGGGCTGTCCTGAAAACCACCACAGCCATCTTCAGTGATAAGGAGGCCACGAGCTCCTCTGACAATGAGAACAGTTGAGTACATGCCAGAAAGCCACTGTGATGAGTTTCTCCTAGAGATTAAATGGCATGTCTTCCCCCTAGATACAGGAAGCAATGCTCACTGTAAGGACCAGAGCTCCCTCAAAGTGAACCATAGTCACCCTTACCTGAGCTCCTCCGATAAAAATGGTCGAACTCACACTGGGGAAGCTAATCATAACAAGCTCCTCCAGGAGAACCAACACCTAAACAGCAACACTTAATGAAACCCACCATGCCTCACTCTTCTTCTCCAAGTTTGAGCTGGCAACTTTCCTCAGGTGGGCCATCTACACTCAGCACCATGCTGATTTAATTCAGCTGGTGTTAAGCTGACCACCAATTTTTAATCCATAACACATATAAGAGGAGAATCTTTCAAAGCTCATAAGATATTAAGGCTGTTTGGAGACTGGATGTATTGGACCACTATTCTTTTTTCTAAGATAATTTCACCTTCGTATGTATAACAAACAATGAGGACCCACAAAAAGATAGGCAATACTGTTAGTAACAGGCAGGTTTCTATCAAGGGTAATATTTGTTAAATCTAACAAAATATCCAGATAGAATCCTCAAATCTAGAAACAAAAATAACTGTAATATTTTGAGTCCAATGAAAAGTGGTGAGAGTTCAGCTGTGATGCAGAAATCCACTGATAGAGCACTCAAAGGAACTTCATAGGACAAAAGATATGAGATCCTCAAGCAATGGCAGAGGAAAGATCTAAGAGTATTAACACTGTGTTAGAGAAAGGAAATCAATAGAGTGTGTTTGTAGCATTCTACAGTGTAGGCTGAGTAACTTTGAAACGATGGGCTGACTGGGATTGGAAGAATTCACCCAGTGACGGCTTTGTATACATAAACACAAGGGTCTTGAAATAAAGATTTCACACCAAACTCTCTGTTTTGACACGCAGTCATTACAGTTAGTTTACAGTTCCACATTTCAGGACAAACAGACTTGGAAGACAGCAACTAATTCATTTATGGCTGATTGCAATGTTGCTTTGCACTGAGATAAGAAAGTATGTTTGGCTCAGAGTGATTTAGTGAAGCATTAGAGATGTACTTGTTTCAGTTCTCAGAATAAAAACTTCCAGGAGAAAAATCTTGCCAAGTATGTAATGCCATTCAAAGAGCGTTCCATGAAAGAAAATCAGAGAACTAATACTGAATTCAAAAACGAAATCAGATTTTTCTGCATTTATTCCAAATTACAAATGGCTTTCCAACTATGCGCAATAGGACATGCTATCATCAAGAAAAAGCCCTTTGAAAATCACTGAATATTAATATAATATGAAATAGAATAACAGTAAGAACTAAGAGATGCTCCACTTTAAACGTATGTAACAAATATATTCCGAGACTGGTATGTGTTTCCTCAAATGCATTGCACAAATTTCACAGACAAAATTTAGGTAATTCTTTACTGCTTAGTGTACGTTATTTTAAAAGATATTAAATAAGCTTCTTTAAGCATTGCATTAAAAGATTTATTCAAATTTCAATAAATCCTAATCCAGTTTCTATGAAATGTTGAATCATTCTGCTATGGATTGTATCTAGACGGAGTTCTAAAGCCTCATGCAGTCATGGGGAGGCTTTTTCAGTGGTGGCTGGATCTAGCATATGTGATGGTGGGGTTAAGTATGTGTGATTACTAAATTAACGCAGTGATTGGCTTGACACCTGTCCTAAGCTGCACCTAGTTAGGATAGTAAAAGAGTAGAAAGAAGCTGCTACTGTTGCTAGCAGTTTGCTACCATCTGCCTTCTTTCTACCTTCCATGAACTGTTTCTTCTCCACAGTGCCCCTTTACTGTGCAGCTCTGCCTTGGAGCCAGCCAGTTATGGACTGAAATTCCTACAAATTGTGAGCCAAAATAAATCTTGCCTCTTTTAACTTTGGATACCAACTATTTTGTCCTAACAATGATTGCTAAGTAACTAAGACATGTTCCTATTCTATATACTAATAGATGAATTATATACTAGTTCTCAGACTGATTACATAATAGCACTCTGGTAAATTCATAGGAAAATATTGATCATAATGTATGAAAACGTAAGTTGTTTTATATTTATTTTATAATGAAGCCTTACTCAGTTATTGTCACATTCCAGGAGCAGAATTCATGATTTTCCCATACAGATTTTTGAGAAAAATTTTAAGAAATTTTTATTTCTAGCCTTAAAAATATCATCTGTGAATAATCATAAATTATTTTCAATTTTTAAATATTAATGAGAAAAGAATTTTGGAATTTAAAAAAATTGGAGTATAGCTCTATTTATTAAATTAACTGTAGTTTATCTATTATATTCTTGATTTATTTTGTAATATTGCTCACAGAAAGTATTGTGTAAAAATGTAATAATTTTATACCACTTTTTACTACAGCTTTGTAATGCAAATATTTTATTACAGTTGTTTCAAAATTTGTTTGCTCTGATATTAGCAATAAAATTTTCCATTTATAGCACATAAAATTAATCTCTTTGATTTTTTACAGTGAAAATATCAGAGTGACAAAGCATAATTCCCACTTGTTTTTACTTTAAGTTCCTTAAGTTATCTTTCAGTAAAAATCAATGTGTTATAAATTGTCATGTATGAAGAGTTCATCAAGAAAATAAAAGTACACCGGGTATCGTACACAGGCATAATTCCAGGGCTCTGGTTGGCAAAGTCACAGGGACAACATGTTCTAACCCAGGCTGGCAGCCGATCCATTTAGCAAGTTATCTAGACACTGTATAAAAAATTATTTTAAAAAAGGAGGAGGGAAGAAGAAGACAGACAGAAAGAAAGAAAGAAAGAAAGAAAGAAAGAAAGAAAGAAAGAAAGAAAGAAAGAAAGAAATTTCTAGGGATATATCTCAGTACAAAAGCACTGGGTTCTATTTCCAGTACTAAAAAACAAATTAGAAAAAAATGAAAAACATAAATAAAAAGGTTGATTGTTTCACCTTAGAATATAGCTTAATCCTTTATTTTAACACAATTTAAGAATGACTTCTGAAGCAGGTTGCTATGTACTTTAAAAGTAAAGCAGAAATGGTCATGACATTTCTTAAAAAGCCAGCTATTCTAAACTATCCACATAGGATATTTATTTGTATTTAGCTTCTTGTGAAATAAAGAGAACTAAATTGATGTTAATACTAATTATAAATACAAATCCACACATATAATTTTTTAAATCTATTTCATTTAAAAATGGATTTGTTATAAGGATTTGTTATAAACGGATTTGTTATAAAAATTTAATCCCATTGTCATTTGTAAGAAGCTAAATCTTTAATTACCTGATTTTATTCTTTTCAAATAGTATGTGAAACAATAAATCAATGTTTTAACCTTAAAATAATTTTTCCTTATATAAATGGAAGCACACATGGATATACCACTAAAAACAGAGAGTCTAATTTCAATTTTTTCTTTAGTTTTTTTTTTTTAACATGTGTGTAGTACACAATGGCCACATCACTTGTGGGGAGTTTGTACATGTGCATGACATCACCATTCCTTTTTTCATTCCTTTTCCCGCATTTCCTTCACCAATGAATGCCTTGCAAGCAATCCACCTCCATACTGCATTTGCTTTTATTTCCTTGATGCCCCTTTTTTATGTTTGCTGTACTTAACATTTAAATTTCTTCAATCAGGTTGGTACACAAGCAGCTTCACAGAAAGGTTAATTTAAAATACATTTCCAATTATATTTTTATAAGTGAATTTCTAGGAAAAATGGAATTTGAATTACTATTTCAGGATAAAGAATACTAATATTGAAGGATATTAATTAAAATTTTCAAATTTTACTTAGTATTGCTTACTTTGAACAAAACAAAAAAACTGCCTTCACAAATACGTGGTATTGTTAAGAGGAAAAATAAATCCTAAGACTTTACAAAATCAAACTGCAGTTGAGGTAATTAGCTAATATTCTTTCATAAGAAGAACAAAAATACACTGATACATTCTCAAGATAGTTGTAGATTCTGCCTTTGGAAATGTCACACACATGTACAAACCAGATGACAAAGAACAAAAACTGGTTAATAAAACTATGCTTATGAAATAGAGGTATAAAATGAATAAAATAATAAGCCACAAAAATTAGAAATTAAATACTGAAAGGAAACTTCAGATCTTCAAAATACCAATAAAATTATTGATGAATTTGAACAGATGAATGGCAATAGGAAAAAGGGTCAGATTTAAAGGTAGAGCAAAAAGAATTATCCATTATGAGAAACAAACATTCAAAATTTGAAAGCATAAGTTATATGTTAGGCTATCTATATATCTATCTGTATCTGTATCTAAATACAAGAAAGATAACTATACATCAAATCTCTGTTCATCAAAAAAGACAGTTCATGCTTTTCTTGTTTGATCATTGTTCAAGTCTGTATCTTGTAATGTGAACAACTGCTTTGTAGTTAACAATACGTAATATATTAGCCAGTGTTAATCTCATATTATTTTGTTTTTAAAATTCTGTATCATCAGGGATTGTTTTACTTAAAATACAGGGATATAGCAAAGCAAGAATAGATAGCAAAATTTTTTAAAGAAAAAGGCTACAACAGTCTGCAGTGTCTGAAGTCATACATATGTAGGTTCATGAAGCTTAGCCAACCCCATCAAGGATAACTCAACAATCAACAATCGGCATATTAAAATCAGTAGGTGGACAGAAATGAACAGTGAGATTTTGAGAAATATCAGATATTATTAAGGGGAATGAAAGGGCAAAAGGCTAATATTTAATATTATATTCCCCAAAGCATATGAAATAATCATCATAATATTTCCCCTTTCAAGAGGAATAAAAGTTAAGGGTATTTTAAACAAAGTCAAAGTGAAATCGAAGAACATATTAGAAAGTGAAAAACAGCATCAGAAATGATGCATGTGAGGGTAAAATAAGTGAACATTTTTCAAAATTTATTTTAAATACATACAGCTATCTAATGCAAAAAAGATAAAAGGATATTTTTGGCTTTCTAATCTGGTTAAATTTAATACTTACGACAAATGTAAAATAAATTGAGTTAAAAGTTCTGTATTGTTGCAAAGCTTCCACATTTTAAGTGGATTGGTGCAATAAAAAGTCTCCAAGTTGTAAATTTGAGGAGATACATTTTAATCCCTAGAGGAAACGTAAGACAAAATTGGCATCTTGGCAAAAGTATGCATTTAAAAAGAGTTCTAAAATTCTATGTAATATTTTTTTCTTAAATTCAAGGAATAAGAGAAAGAAAAAAATAGGATAAGTAGAAGTTACTTTATTGTATAGCAAATTATAAAGATATTCTTAATACATTCAGTGAAGAAGGATTAATTATCATACTTTAATAAATATCAAAGGGAACAAAGTAATGCTGACTTAAATGTTAAGAAATACAGGTTAAATTTAAATGGGTTGAAAATAGTCCATGCAAATAACAAGTATAAATACTATACAGCTATGTTAACATTTTACATTAAAATTATATGACAAAGTTAAATGTATTAGTTAAACATTAAGGCAATTATGTTATCAAAAAATTGGAGGACCTGGGTTTTAACTCGCAGCACAAGCGCCTGCCAGGCAAGTGCAAGGTTGTAAATTCAATCCCTGGTACCAAGAAAAAAATTGGAATGACTCACAAAGATATGTTTCAGTTAGTTAGGAATTTATAACAATCATATTTATGCATGCCTTCAATAACAATGCTTTGAAATACATACGCAAAAATTTTGAAATATATGGCAATTTATTAAAAGATACAATTCCACAATTATTTCAGGACATCTTATTCAACATTCATTGACATAACAGACCAATAGACTTAATCAAGGGAAATTTGTTTTGTCTTTCTCTGTAAGTCAGCTATGTCAGGGCAGCATGGTTAGTTTCTGCCGAGCCCTCTCTTCTTAGCCTGAAAATGGCCAGTCTCTCCGTGTATCACTATGTGGGAGAAAGTCTGTTCTAGTACGTGAGAACTCACTCTTAGGAGTTCATTGGAAGTTGGGGGTACAATATATGAATTTTGTAGGACATATTTTGAACGACATATTTCAGTCCACAGCATACGAAGGTTTTGATGGGTTTATATTAGCAATGAATAACTACAAAAATGTCACTATACACACAGGTCAGAAAATCATATAAATTCTCTTGAAATGATAAATAATGTAGAGAAAAATAAATAAAATTCTTGGAAAGATGTATTAATTATAAATATGTATTCAATGCCCACAAGATATACTGTGTACGAGTAAAATAAGTAATGATGATTTATAAGAAAAATATTGATTATTTTCATTACAACTAAAAGTAATAACTAAACAACTTGGAAAATCCTTAATACTTTTTAAATAAGCCCAATAGTTTCACATGACAACTTGTTATGTGGAAAAAAGTAAAGAGAAATTATAAAATAGTTTTAATTAGTTAAAAATCTAGAAACTACAATTGTGAAGTTCAATAAGATAAGAAAAAAATTAAAATGCTAAATTCTTATATTAAATAGGGGAAAACAATCAATAAAATCAATCACCTGATATCCTACCATAAAGAGCTAGCAAAACATATAAAAATAAAAACTGTACATATTAGTGAATACTGTGCAATTTTTGTTACATACATACATTTTATAACATAAATGTTTAAATTAGTTTAAGTACAGTATTTCCTCAGACATTTGTTATTTCTTTACAATGCAAATTTCAAAATCTTTTAGCTTTTTAAAGCATACAGAACGTTATGGTGTCTATAGTCACCCAACCATGGAATAGTCCACCAGAACTTTCTTTTTTTTTTTTTTTTTTTTTTTTAATTTTTATTTACTCTCTTCCAGAACTTTCTAATCCTAAGTATACGCACCCACTGACCAACGACTTTTACCACCCTCACCTCTGGTAACCACCTGTGTACCTTCAACCTTCTGTGAGATCAAAATTTCAGCATGTGTGAGAGCATGCTGTATTTGTCTTCTGTGCCTGGTCTATTTCACTTAACATATTTACAACCAGATCCATTCATGCTTATGGAAATAACAGAATTTCCTTCCTTTTTACAGATTTTGTTGTTTTTGTTAGTCATCAATCAGATAAACACTTAAGAAAGAAGAAGAAGCAAAACAGAATAAAATGAAATCCAAATTAGAAACAAATACTAAACCCATGCATACAAACAGGTCCAGAAATATGCCAAAATAAAAAAGAGAATGTTTGACAAGAAATTAACATAGCAGAAAATATAAATTTGTAAATTAATTAGGGAAAAAACAATGAAAATTGCCAAATCATTCTTCAAACCACCAATGAAATTAATGATTATCTGGCAGATATATTAGAAGCAAACATTTAAGACAAAAATTCCTAATACCAAGAATGAAGAAATACTATTACAGAAATATAGACATTACAAACACTAAAAGGATCTTATGAAGACATCATTGAGTATTTTAATCACTACACAAAAGTCTCAGTTCATACATTTGCATTTAAATTCTATTCTAAAATCAAAGAAAACAAAATCACTAACAGGATCTTTGATACCATTAATTGATCTTGCTTGAAATTTAATAAAAATTAAATAATATACATGGAATATCATGCATTGCTTTATTAACAATTTAAAAGGCTTTAGAGGCTTAATCATGATATCTCATATATATTAATCATTTTAGATGTGTGTATATCTTTTTCTGGAGTTATGACTTTTTGTTTATCAATTCAGTAGTTGAGAAATATTTAATCTTTTATAATTTCATTATTATAAATAATATAGCTATAAACACTCAAGTACCAGTACATATCCATACCATATATATCATATATTTCGTTATATTTATATAATATATGGTAAAGGTATGCATAAATGTTTGAGATACTGGAAAATTATTTACCAGCATGACTATACTATTTTACATATCCACCAGAAATGTATGAAAGTTTGATATATCTTTGCCAACATTTTGAATGTTTGATATTTAAAATATAGACATTTAAATGAGTGTCTTGCTGTGGTTTTAATTTTTCTTATTAGAGTAACAATGTCAAATATCTTTTGGTTTATACATAAACATCTTTTTTAAGAAATCTGTTCACGTTTTGGTTCTACTCTTTTTCTTGATTGATTCGCAATCTAATCTTTGTTATGTGTTTGCTTTATAAATGTTTAAATTCAAATTTCATCAATTGTTTGTATGTTGAAATGATTGCTTAGCTTATGTTTTGATGATTTATTTTGATGATTATGATTTGGAATGGCAAGTCAGTTGCATTACCACTAAGCCCATGTTCTCAATAGTGTTCCATATTATTGCTATTTTAATGTAATGTTTAACAATATTTTCTGAAACATAGGTCACAAAAATGTTGTTTATTTTTCCATAATTATAACTCTTACTTTTAAGGTAATAGTATTACTAAATTTAAATCTTTCATGCATAATGTGGGTAAAGAAGTTAAAGTATTTGCTGTTGGTTTTTCTTTTATTTCTTTGTTTCATTTGACCATCCATTTTGCACATCAAATATTGGAATATTTACATTACTGAATTCTTTGATCCCTTTAGTAAAAAATAATTTACCATAATTCTGCAGTTTTTGTCTGTACTCTAGCAGTATTGCATTTGCTCCATTAGGGTAACATGTATAGCAAATTGTGAGAACAGACATTCTAAGTCTTCCAATTTTCAGTTTTCAAAACTGTGTGAATGTTTCTGGGATGCTATATGTCCATGCAACATTTTAGGATTGATTTATCAAGTTCTACATAAATTAAAACACCTTCCACAATTTTTGTGTGGGTACCAGTCTATGTATAAGTCAATACAAGAGAATTAATGTTACTAAGACTTCTAGCACAAATATATCCTATGCCCCATCCCTTATTTAGATATTCTTTTATTTAGAGGTTCTGTAACACTTCATTTTGCTCTGAATGAACATTTTCTACACTTTACCTATATTGTAAAATTTATCACTACCAATTGTATTTTATGCTATGCAAATGAAATCTTTTAACTTTATTTTTCTCTGTTAACACAAAATCTGAATCTGTTTTACATTTTTATCTTATATTCTGATTCTTTGGGAATACAATATTTGTAAGTGATATCTGTGGAATCCTTGGATTTTCTGTGTATGTCATTATGTCATTTGTGAATAAAAACAGGTTAACTTTTTATTAAACATTTATTTATCTAGAACAAGAATGCCAAAACATTGTCAGAAAAATTTGTGAAACTTTGCATTATGTAATGCAAAGTTAGCCACAGTTGATAAAAACACATAAGTATTTTTGGGTTCCAATATAAATTCACTTTAGAAAATATCATGGACCAGAATTGGCACCCAGGTCACAATTTGCTGAGCTATTGCTAAGTACATTAACTACCTTTTTGTTTTTTTCTCAAAATCTTTATTATGTATGTTGGAGTACAGGGAAGAAATAAATATTTTACCATCTTTTCTTCTCTATGCCATTATGAAAACATAATTTATAATGAAGTCATGCCAATAATACTCTGTTAGTACATAACCCTTATACAAAAGGAACCAAAAGTTTACTTCTACTAATATTTCACTGTCCAGTACCTGTCACATGACCAGGCCCAAAGTGTTGAGGAAAAATAATTCTACCTTCTCCGTAGAAGCAGCAGCCCATAGCTAAAGATGAAGAGAAATGACAGCAATCTTTTAAAAAGCTGTTTTAGTGGAGAGAGACAGGGAGACAGAGACAGAGAGACGGAGAGAGCGAGATGGCAACAGAGCCTAATAAATCGCTGGTTTTTGTCTTTCAATGCTGCTATTATTGATTACTTCAAGCATTTGTAACAGGGCAAGAAGTAAATTTACTTTTACCAGCTGTTTTGTGTTTTTATTAGAAGTGTAACAAAAATAAAAGAAACATGACAGAGAGAAACAGGAAGCTCAGCGGTTGGGAAACATCACAGTTAGGAAGAGATACCTGTTGACAGTCATCATCTTTGACTAACTGTTCTTTCTTCCATCAAGAGTCCTTTAGATGAAAAAACTGAAATCCATAGAATGATTACTTCATTGCTTTGATCCTTTACAACAAAATGTAGGAGGACTTAGAGGAACTTAGCTAGATTTTATAATAATTTTCTAACAATTAGTACCCTGGAAGAACCTGTGTGTAGAAGATACCAAAATAAAAGCCATTTTAGTTTTTTTCCTAATCATTTTAATACTCATAGGGGAGAAAAAAATATCAAAATGCCAGTAATTCATGGACCAAAAGGGTAAGAATCAAACACCAAAAACTATTATAATTAATAGTAAATCATAATTACTATTGAAAGACAATAGATCAAATCAGAACTGCAAGTAACTCACAAAATAAAACTTTGATATCATCAAGCTTGAGTTCATTCATGTAAAATGGAAATAATGTACGAAGAAGTTAATTACAAGAAATGATACTTAATACATAAGTAAAAAAGAGGATGAGTAAATATATTACTATCATATTTACTGTAATGACACAGTTACTAGCAAAAAAGAAAAACAGAAAATTCAAAGAGGTTAAATGAATTGTTCAACTTCACATATCTGATTAGTCTCAACTCATGTATTAGATAACAATTTTTTGTTGTTATTTGTTATCTCAAAATCTTTAAAATCTTTCCACTACGTCACACAGAATCATTTCCTCTTAGGATGATAACATTGCAAGGTAGACATAAGCTATGTGCTTTTCTTATCTATGATTGAAATATTCATACGAAACTAGTTAGAACAGAAATTGTTCTGAATATAACAAAATAAAAATGAACTGACCTAACAACTGTCCTAACAAAGAGATAAACTTAAACTATCATACTTATCAATGAAGCAAAACTGAAAATAGAAATAATAAAAAATAACTTTAAACTAAAATACACACACTTCTCAGTAAAGTAAGCATAATATGATTGGTCTTCAAGTCCATCCATATATAGTCAACTTTATTTGAAGATTTATTAATTCTAAGTCAATATTCCATTCATAGACAATAAAGAAATTAAACATAAATGTACAGTGTTTGGCTTCAAAAGTGACTACAGTTTAAGAGAATTAGATCTCAATGGGAAAAGACACAAATTGTACTATTAAATACTGTATAGAAAAATAATTATATTATTGTACATAAATTGCATTAGTAAAATGTAAATTATAATTATTAAATTATATATGAGAGAAATTTGGAATCAGGAAATAGAAAAATGGAGTATACGATAAGCTATATTAATCATTACTTTTAAAAATAATTTTGAAGATATTGATTATATTTATGACATTTGTTTCAATACCCAAATGAAGTATGCAAGTGATCCCAAGCTTATCTGCATGCTACTGTCTCCTATGTTTCAATCAAACAGAATAAATGCAAAGGGTTTTGGGGTTAAAAGCATTAGGCATGTGCTGAAACTATTTTTAAAATGTCAACATGGAGTGCACAGCTTGAATAATCAGGAAATGATAGTAAAACAATTTCAACCAGTATTCAAAGATAAAAGATTATAGTGTTCAAAGAGCTTTCTCTTTATATCTCCAGAATGACAACCAACTAGTAGAGCTCAGACATGGCAGAGCGATAAGATCTGACTTCATCTAACTGAATCATTGAGGCTACCATGTCATGAACAGAATGATGAAAACAATCTGGAAACAGTACTTCCATTTTGAACGTTATTTCACTACTGCAGGCAGAAATAATAGTAACACGGATTATAATAGTGGCATTAGAATACTGAAAGCTCAGATTAAAATCATTTTCTGATAAAGATAAGATGGAATGTGAGGGAAAAATTAGAGAAAAATCAAGAATCGAGCTATAATCTTGAGTACGGGAGTGAACGACGGTCCCTTTTTCTGATAAGTAGAATAGCAGAAAAGACAGAGTGCTAGAAATGGTAAATGAAGATTTATTAGAAGCATGTTAACCTTGGCTTTACTAGATTTACTAGAAATTTAAGTAAGCATTGTGAATAAGCTGTTTGATCTGTGTATCTGGCATTCAGTACAAATACTTGAAGAAAGACAGATTTAGAAGGCTGTGTAATACAGGAAAGTCATAGATTTAGATAAAAGTAAATCAGGCCACACGGAAAATAAAATAAAATTTACAAATAAATGTCCAAGACTGAGTTCTTAACAATGGCAGTGTTTACAGGCCAGAAAGTATCAAGAAGACCAAGGAATAGCAAAGAATGTGGTCAGTTTTAAAACATTAGAATAGTTAATGAACCACAGTTCTTGAAAGAGGTTTCAGCAGATTACATTAATAAAAGATTGATGTTTTGGCAAATGGGACCAAGGTATTTTAAATACAGAGTGCCTGGAGAGCATCATTGAATTTGTATTTAAAAAAAAAAAAGAAAAACACAAAAATTTAAAAATTCTCAAAGGAGTTTCCTTGTACATTGAGATTTTAAGTACGCTATACATTCTTAAGAAAAAACTTGAAACTAGACACAGCATAAGAACTTGGAACTTATGAGCTTCAGAATTAGCAAACTTGTCACAATGATGAAAAAAATTAAAGTTCAGAGATGGCCGGAGAAGATGAACATTATTAAAATATGAAATATTCAGCAAACACCAAGAAAGTTTATGCCTTATAGTAGAGCTGAACCTACACTAAGTTAAAGATTCTTCTGGGCCTATTCTAACAACTAAATAAACAAATTCAAAAGTATTATGTTGAACAACATCTGACTTTAATTCCTACAAGAACATCTTTTATTATTTTTAAAAAGACCAGAAAACATCCAGACTGAATAATGCAATACTGAAAATGCCAAGTATTCAAATAAAATTCAACAGACACAACAACAGTCAGAAAAGTCAATTGATAAGAATAGATAAATAAAAGTGTGACACCATCAGGAAACAAGACTTCTTAAATATGTGCAATAGTTTAGAGGTATATATGAACAAAACATGGAAAAATAAAATATAAATTAGCCAAATGGAATTTCTGCACATAAAAATACAATACATAAATGATTTTAAATGTACTACACAGATTAGACACTACCCAACTCCCTCCAAAAAATTCTTTGAAGAAGGAAAAATACAATTATCCAAAGAGACAAAAAGAGAATGAAGAGATTAATGAAAACTTCATTGATATGAAGTAGTCTAACATGAATGTAATGAGTTCCCAAGAAAGCAAGAGCAAACACACCTAAAAAATAAACTAAGTAAACTTAATCACATAGATAATTTGATGAGAAGCATAAAACTAATGTCTGTAAACTCAGTCAAACAGAATGAATGTAAAAATGAACTCCATCAAGGCATATTCTCAAATTTCTAAAAGCAAGCTATCAAGGAAGCAACATAAAAATAATCAGAAGAGAAAACATATACTACCGAGGAAATAAGTAATATAATCTTTATGATCAGAAGTAAAGCTATAATCAATGAATGGAGTGTGAGCTGTGAAGTACTAAATAAAAAATTGGCATCCATGAATTATATGTCTAATGACGATAACTTTTAGAAATGAAGATAAAATTAAACAATATTTGTCCGGAGCCGCTTCCGTCCCGCGGAATGGAGCACACGAACACTCAGCCTCTGCAAGCACCTTTATTGACTGGGCAGCAACCTCAATACATGTCCGTCCTCGACGGCTTCTTCCGTGTTGTGCGTCGGGCACTTCCTATACTTGGGCTTATATAGCTAATGTTATCCAATCATGGGATTACACGTGGGGACAGGCGATTGGGCGGCAACAAGGAAGCAATCAATCATTACCATATATGGCGGGGACAGTAAGCCGAGCAAGAACCCGGAAGCAGGATGTGTGTGCCATCTTGGGCACACGATGGGCGGGGGAGCAGCAGAGGCGGCAGGCGGGTGCCATCTTATGAATATGCTCTCATGAATAACATGGCAGGCTCCCAACAAATATTGATAAAGAAAACCTTAAGGAATACATTGTGAGCATATTTTGCAATAACAGATATTAAAGGGAATTATTCTGATTGCAAGAATACATCAGGAGAAAGTCTAAGTCTTAATGCAGACACAAAGAAATCAAAATAATGCAAATTTTGGAATTTGAAACATGCTTGGAAGTAAAATATGTGACAGCAACTTAAATTAATCTAATATTTTCATATTTAAAATTAATTTTAATGAATGTAACATGATAATGAATTAAAATCATTATATTTTATATTAATTCAATAATTAAAACTTTTCCAAAATTAAAAAAAACCTCACCTTTCATAACAACTTGCAATAAGATTTTGAAGCAGTATCTCATATAAAACTAAGGATACATCACTGTGTTAATTACTGCCAAGATTTTCTAGAAAAAAGCCAAAGCTAATACAAAAAATTTGCCTTCCTTCAGAAATTCATATATAAAATCTCTACCATATACATCTGTATATTTAAGAACAGAGAAGACATTAATATTTAATACTTAGAAAAATTATTAAAATAAAAAGGCATAATAGTCCATTTAAGTGATCATTTATTTTATCATATTTGCTTTCTAGCTTAGTTAATATACTCTAATAGCAATTGTATCTATAAAGCTGTAGATTTTTAATTTCTGAATTGTTCAGTTGGTGGATGGAGCCTGATACTGTATTGTCATCATCATTAAGTTGTACCAATTACACATCGTTGATCCATATCAGTTTTACTAGATATGTGAACTTATTTATGAACTTATAAGTAGATTCACTATAAGCAGAATGGAAGTGATTATGGCCATTAAGTCAAACAAAAAGACACGTTCTCAAATATTTTAAATACGATGAAAAAGTTAGACATCATTCACCAGAATACTGTGATTCTAAATAGTTTTTTTCTATAGTACAAATGTACCTATACAGTGAATGGTTCCAAAAAGTTTCTGAAAACTTCTTCCATCCTTTGAATTCAATTGCATAATATAAAATTCATATACAGTACTTTGCCTTCAACACTACATTAAGATAATTAAGGAGCAAGAAGTTAATTAAAAAAGACCATTTTCCCTCTAAATACATGGATACATTGATCTACTACTCATGTGCATCTTGTATTTTAAATCCATGATTTTATAATCATTTTATTGATAATATTAGGTACTGTCAAAAAGTCTGCTTCTGAGGGTTTGAAAAATGCTTACACCTGCAGCTTATGGCCTTAGTATTCTCCATTTTATTTTTAGTTTGAAGGCAAAAAAAAGAGTGAAACCAACCATCACAGAAGATTAGACCTTTTGTAAGATATGATTAGGATATTCAGTATCACCAGAAGTTCTGGAGGAAATGTTTTACTAAGACATTTTGAAGAATACTAGTTTTGGTTGCCTTAGCTAGCCACAGCTGTACACATGGAAGGATTAATTGAAGAACTGTCAACTTTATTGACAGGATCAATTTCATCATTTGTAAAACCTCAGAATATTTTAAGCACACTGTTGAAATCTGCAACCATTCTATGCAGCCTACTAAAATGAGGCTTAGTCTTGCTACATTGTTAAAGATACATGTAAAATACAATTCATATTGTATTTAGATTTTATTTTAAAAAGTGAATTAGTTCAGATTTATAGGTTAAGTATCACATGGTTTTTCTTGTATTAAACACTCCATATGTAAGTGAAATGCAAAATAAAAGACAAGAGGAAAAAAGGTAAAAAATTACTGCAATCTAGCATGGAAAATGCATCTAAAAATATCCCTGGACTTAGCACAACGGTCTTATGTGTTTTATGTTTTTCTATCTGGTATCTGTATGTGTGACAATTAGCTTTATGAGGATTGATAAAACAGCTGAGTCAAATTATGGTGAAAAAGGAATTAGAAGGGGGGAAGAGAACTGTGATGAGATGTGTAGTCTACATGTTATAATTTCCCATAATTAATATAATCACTGTGGATTCAAACATATATTAATAATAGAAAATAGTTTTTAAAATTATGTTTATCAACAACATCTTTCTAAATTTATGACATGCATGTTTTTGTATATTATTATCATTTTTTCTCTACATAAGGCTAATAGTTTATAGTCTAATGAACATATTGATTGCAATGGATTCAATTTCTGCAAATTCTATCTAAGAAATGACATCAAAAAGACCAGATCTGTTGGTGACATACTGAATAATTTTTGGATTGTCTTGGGTAAAAATAAGCTTAAGATTATTTATAAATTTCTGATGTTACTGTTGACTGACTGGAATCTTTCCAACCAGTTCAGTTTCTAGTTTGTAGGTAAAAGATGGTTTATACTTTGGCATGAAATTTGAGAACATAGTGGCAACGAGAATTGAATGTTTCTGTAATGCATTTATTCCACTGAATATTTGGATGGTCTGGCTATTTTGATAGCAAATGACATCATATTTCTCTTATCTATTTTATTCATCATTCATACAGATCACATAACCTACTGCACAGAGGTATGGTCTAACCCACAGGCATGTTCACAAATGCTCTAAAGGAAAAGTTTAAAAGCAAACGTAATAGGATACATCTTATAAATGCAAATATACATATAAATTTTTAAAATTTTATAAAATGTCGATATTTGCTATCAGCCCTACCTTCCTCTCCATTCCCCATGGGCATCCTTATTAGCACCTGTGGGTTGCTGTAGGAGTGGACGTATTTTATGCCTATGGTCCACCTTTAGGAGCTCTGTAATGAATTATGCATTCTGTCTTTTAGATACCACTTCATTGATTTGCAAAGCCTTCCAAACTTCAAAATCTTTCTTCTGATTCATAGTGCAGGTTTTCATAATTAATCTCCAAGCATATCAGCAAGTCAGCCCACAACTTTCTGGATAGCTCTAATTGAAATGTCTATTACTTCACTCTCAATGCCAAGTCAATTTTTATTCTCTCATCTATTCCATTTGCAAAAGGTATTCACGACCCTGTTCTTGATCCTATTATTCAACTCAGAGTCAGGCATATGGAGTTAATAAATAACTCAAATGAGTTATCCAAACAACCAATTTTCCTACTCTGTAATGTAAACCCTGTCTATCTCCCAAATCAACTAATTAAGTACTCAGTGCCCTAGTTATACTCTCTGTCAAAATCTCTCTTTTTCTCTCTCTCTGGCCTCATGAAGTTCTCTTTCTCTAATTAGATTTTCACACTAAATACCAATGTGGGGAACTGAGCCCTTGTATCTTGACCATTTAGTTTCCTTATCCTTGTTGCACAAGAATTGAGTCCCTATTATGAATAGTTTCTTTTGTTAACGTTATTTTTAGTCTTCTTGTTTTCCAAACAGGTAATTATTATAGAAAGGTACTTTCTCACTCATGTCCCTATATCAGTCCTAACATGGGCCCTATGCAAATGAACTCTCTGCAACACGTAGGTTCTCAGCCATGCCATCCATCTGCTGATTCCACTTGTTTTGTTTAACTAAACTCACTTCACATAAATTCTTTTTTTTATTTAGTTTTAATAAACCTAAGTGACTTTGAAGAATCTCAGTCAGTATACTTAAAACAGTTCACAAAGTAATAACCATAAGAATGATTTCAGTTTCCCATTATGTGCCAGTAAACTTCAGGTATGATAATAAACATTCACAAAATATAAGGACATGGGAAAAGTGAATAGTTTTACCGGCTGAATTATGTAAATTCTGAGAGTTCTAGAAGTTTTCTAGACATGAAATGATTTTGCAATAAACATTAAAGACGAGGAAAAAGCCCCAGAAGAAAGATGGAATCGTGAAACAGCCTGACAGTCTGTGAGAATGATGAGAACTCTCTCGTTGCTGAACGTTGGACAGGTAGGAAATGCAAGTGGAATAATAGATCAGACAAAGGCAAAGTATGAAGAAACGTGCAGTTGAAGCAATAAGTTGATCAATTACACTCATGTATACAGAAGAAAACATAATTAAATAAGGACTGCTGTGCTTAGATTCATTTTGGTTAATTTGTGCAATGCATATAGTTGTGGGGCATACACTTGAGTCTAAGTTGGCATATATACAATACACTTTTACTCAATATTTCAACAAAAAAAGTTACAGCAGAACAAATGCAGCAAAAAATGTCCTTCCTGTTCTCATGGGTATGTTCTGGGAAGATGGATCAGAGTATTTTTCTAAGCCTAGAAAAAGTAATCTTGTATTTGATTAATACAGCCAGATGTTCACATGTGAATAATTCAGGTAAACTCATGATTTTAAAATAATGCATATAATTACTTTGATTAAGCTTATGTGTTTATAATTTGTCACATGACCAATTAATGTCACTAGGACCAAAATACATATTACTGTGGACTTTTCAGAAAGTAAATTCTGAGAGACCTATCAGAAGCCAAGTCCTTGACTCTACTTTTTGTACTACGTAGTGTTCCAGGATGAAATAGATAATTTGACCATTTTATCTCATCATGAAAGAAGTCAGAATTAGAGTACGATGATACCAAAAAAAATATAGCAGACTAAAAAAGCAAGACATTTACGTTAAATCACTTTGAAATAACATAGCCTTGTGCTACCGTAAGCTGGGGGGAAAAAAACCTTAAAGCCTACAGTAGTGGTGAAATAGAAAAGGAAAAAAGACCTTAAAGTCTAATATAAAATATTTCTTCATAATACTTCTCTATCACTGTAAATTTCTCATTAGCCTTTTTAATTTTACTTTTAGTTAAAATCATAGTAATTAAAAACATTGAAAATACCAAGAATGGAAATAGCTTAGTTAAAAGGAACTTCTAGTTTTAGATTTTGAGTAACCTCCATACTGATTTCCACAGTGGTTGCTCCAGCCTACACTCTTTCCAGGAGGGGAAAAGAGTTTATTTTCCTCCATAAATCTACCAATATTCATTATTTGTTGACTTCATGACAATAGCCATTCTTTCTGGAAGGAGATAAAATCTCTGTATGGTTTTTAATTTGCATCTCTCAAAGGACCAGTGTTATGGTTTGTATTTATATGTCCCCCTAAAACCTCATGCAGTCATATAGGGCAGACTTTTCAGAGGTGGCTCAATCTAGACGTTGTGATTGGCTCATTGTCTAGTTCTGGGGTTGGAGGATATAAGTGTCACACATACACTAAAATACAAAGGAGGAAAACAGACTGGTTCCTTCCTTTTGCTCTTGTTGGTTCTGCTGTTCCAGCACCATGGATGGTTACCCCTCTGGCATTCCACTCTTCCTTGGAGCCAGGTGATTATGGACTCTAAAAATTGTGAGATAAATAAATTTTTCCATCCTTTAATTTTAATGCTGGGTATTTTGTCTCAGAAATGTGAGAGAAGCAACTAAGACAGAATTTGGTACCAAAATGGATTCATTGCTTATACTGTACCTAAATATGTGATTCAGGAGATTTGGGAATGACTTGTGAGAAGAGTTTGTAAAGATTTAGTAAATCTAGAAAAAGTAAAACTAGAATACCATAGACTATTCTATAAGGGAGAGTTTGTTAAAGCACAGAAGACAAGAAGACTGATAGAAATCTTGCAGGCTCAGATTTTTGCTGGGAAAGATGTACTGGATGTTGGGCTCCAGATGATGTAAGTAATATCTTGGCAGAGAATTTGTCTTTATTTTTTCTGTGTCCAGAGACTTTTGCTCATGTCCAGAGACATTTCTGACACTGAGTTTAGAATCAGTGGATTAATTGGTGGAAAAGAGCTGTCAAACATTAAAGCAGTACTATGGCTACTGTTGAGGGCTTTTAGTCAGATTCATGTTGAGAATCAAAAGCAAAGAAGATTGTAGAATGGTTTAAAACATTGTGAATTTGGACAAAAAGGAAACTCTGGTAAAGATGTGGACTGAAAAGATAGAGCAGAGGGAAACTGATTACTGAGAAGGAACAGGAGAGTAAAATAAATGTGACCTAAGAGCATCACAAGAAGCAACAGGAGTCCATCCTTTGTATCCAAAACACTACAGAAGTAAAACTCTTTGCTTTGAGAAGAAAGCCACAGACCCTCCAGGCTTCTGGGTGCAGTGAAGTGGAGAAGTGGGTTTGAGGCCTCTACATCCACCTCCCCATCCTAGCTGCACTTGGAGAACTGCTGAGCTTCCAACAGGTGGGCGGGCCCACGCTATCCCCGGAGCCCAACCTGTTTGGGACTGCGGCGCCTAGACATCTGTGTGCAGAGGAGGGGCTGGGCGGAGGGAGGCACCTGTATCAGCTTCCCCGTGTGTCTGGAGGACTGTGGATGTCTCGGGGGGCGGTGGAGCATCGTGGGTTCCAGAGGCCCTGCAGCCTGTGGTGAGTGCTCAGCCCACTCTGCCCAGAGCCCAGACTTTTGGGTCCCTGCAGGCTTCCAGGTGCAGTGAAGTGGAGAGGCGGGTTTGAGGCGTCTACATCTGCCTCCACATCCCGGCTGCAATTGAAGAGCTGTGGAGCTTCCAACAGGCAGGTAGGTGGACAGTGTCCCTGAGGCCCAGCTTGTCTGGAACTGCGGAGTTCTGAGCAGGCAGAGGAGGGCCATTGTTTCTGCAGGCCCAGTGGCTGGGGGTAGCGTGGTGCCAGAGTTTCAGTAGCTGCAAACATAGAAGGGAATTTCCAACAGATCCTAAGGAAGCTTTCAAATAACACTTGAAACACAGAAATATAGGAAAATGACAAAACGAAAGGCCAAATTACAACCTCACACCTCCAGCCCATCTCAAGAAACCCTAGGAGCAATGTATATAGAATAAAATATATGCCATTCACCTCAAATATCAGACACAATAGCTACTGAAATTAACAAGCAACTCCAGGAAGCTTTAAAGAAATTCAAACTCGAAATAATCTCCCAGGTAAAAAAAGAAATGATAAAAGAAATGAAAGAGATTCTGAATATATCTAAAGAAAACACAGATAAAAAATTGGAGGAACTAAACAAAAAGATAGAATCCCTAGACGAGCAATATAAGAAACAAACAGAATACATAATGCAGATGCACAGAGATATACACGAAATAAAAAACTCCACTGAAAGTTGTAAAAACCGCCTTAATGAAAGTGAAGATAGAATTTCAGACCTTAAAGACAGGATTGCAGCTAGTGAACAGGAAAGGAAAGACCTTTTAAAAATAACAAGAAATCAGGAGACAACAATTCAACAACTGCAAGATGATGCAAAGAAAAATAACATAAGAATGATAGGGATTAATGAAAAAGAAAGAGACGACATAAAGGATGTCAAGAGGATATTTAGAGAAGTAATAGCTGAAAATTTGCCAAGCATGAGATCAGAAACTGACATCAGGATCAGTGAAGCATATAAAACTCCAAATAGTCATAACCAAAATAAAACTACACCCAGATATATAATAATCACCATCCCAGAAATCCAACACAAGAATAGATTATTAAAAGCTGTCAGAGAGAAAAGACAGATCACTTATAAAGGAAAACCTATGAGAATCACAGCAGACTTCTCAGCACAAAAAAATAAAGTCAAGAAGAGCATGGAGTGAAGTATTCCAGATCCCAAAGCAAAATGATTTTCAACCTAGACTGATGTATCCGGCAAAACTATCATTCAAAATTGATGGGGAAATATGATACTTCCATGACAAAGCACAGCTGAAGAACTTCATGAACACCAAACCAACCCTGCAAAAAATATTGAAAGACAGTTTAGATACACAAAGGAAAAAAAACCACTAAGCAAAGCAGATAATTAAACAGAACAGAAAGATAAAGATGCACCAGCAGAGAGATAACATGTCAACAATAAACCAGCATTTAACAGTAATAACCATTAATGGAAATGGTCTCAATGCACCAATCAAAAGAAACAGACTAGCAGAATGGATCAAGAAACAAAATCCAACTATCTGCTGAGAATCAACGAATCAAAGAGTTGGTTCTTTGAAAGAATAAAAAAATCGATAAGCCCCTAGCCAACCTTTTTTTAAAAAAAGGGAAGAAAAAGCTCAAATTCAGGCAATAAGAAATGAAAAAGGTGAAATCACTACAGACCCAATAGAAATACAGAAGATCATCAACACCTATTTCGAAAACCTCTACTCTCAAAAGTTTGATAACACAGAAGAAATAGACAGATTCTTAGAAACATATGAAGTACCAAAGCTAGATCAAGAGGATGTAAAACTGTTGAATAACCCAATCTCTGTTAATGAAATTGAAAATGTAATTAAGTCCTTACCTACCAAGAAGAGCCGAGGCCCAGATGGATTCACTGCAGAATTCTACAAGAAATACAAAAGACCTAATGCCCACACTCCTCAAACTATTCAATGAAATTGAAATAGAAGCAATCCTTCC
The DNA here is from genome assembly GCF_034190915.1 of Cavia porcellus. Taxonomy (NCBI): domain Eukaryota; kingdom Metazoa; phylum Chordata; class Mammalia; order Rodentia; family Caviidae; genus Cavia; species Cavia porcellus. Next base: position 36,112,440 of record NW_026947501.1, read on the forward strand.
TAAGTCATTCCTGGAAGCAAATATTACTCTAGTACCAAAACCTGAAAAAGACCCAACTAAAAAAGAGAACTATAGACCAATCACCCTAATGAACACAGATGCAAAAATCTCAATAAAATATTGGCAAATAGGATGCAGCAAATCATCAAGAAGATTATACACCATGACCAAGTGGGATTCATCCCAGGAATGCAAGGATGGTTCAACATACGTAAATCAATAAATGTAATCCACCATATCAATAAAGCCAAAAATAAGAATCACATGATCATTTCTATAGATGCAGAAAAAGCCTTCGATAAGGTCCAACATTTATTCATGATAAGAACTTTACAGAAAATTGGAATAGATGGTCTTTACCTCAATATAATAAAGGCCATTTATGACAAACCAACAGCCAGCATCATACTAAATGGCCAAAAATTGAAAGCCTTTACTTTAAAATCAGGCACAAGACAAGGATGTCCTTTATCACCACTCCTATTTAACATAGTACTGGAAGTACTAGCCAGAGCAATTAGGCAAGAGAGAGAAATAAAAGGGGTAAAGATAGGAAAACAAGAAGTTAAATTATCATTGTTTGCAGATGACATGATACTCTACATAGAAGACCCCCTAAACTCCATGGAAAGACTCTTAGATACAATAAATAAATTCAGTAATGTGGCTGGATACAAAATCAATACTCTGAAATCAATAGCATTCCTATACACGAACAACAAAATCAAAGAGAGGGAAGTAAGAGAAACTACACTCTTCACATTAGCAAGCAAAAAAAATGAAATATTTAGGAATTACTCTTATGAAAGAAGTGAAAGACTTATACAGTGAAAATTATAATACACTGAAAAAAGAAATTGAAGATGATCTCAGAAAATGGAAAGACATCCCTTGCTCATGGATAGGAAGAACAAACATTGTGAAAATGGCTATTCTCCCAAAACTGTTATACAGATTCAATGCAATCCCAATAAAAATATCATCAACATACCTTATAGATCTAGAGAAATCACTCTTAAATTTCATCTGGAACCAGAAGAGACCTAGAATAGCAAAGGCAATTCTAAGCAGCAAAGACAAAGCAGGAGACATCACAATCCCTGACTTGAAGTTATACTACAAAGCAACAGTAGTAAAATCAACATGGTATTGGAATCAAAACAGAGCCGAAGATCAATGGAATACATTAGAAGATACAACCACAACTACAAACACATTCAACCACCTTATCTTTGATAAAGGAGCCAAGCAGGTTCACTGGAAGAACGTCAGTCTCTTTAATAAATGGTGCTGGAAAAACTGGCTCTCCATTTGCCGAAAACTAAAGCTAGACTCATGTCTATCACCATGTACTAAATTAAAATCTAAATGGCTCAAAGATCTGAATATTAAAAGAGAAACACTAAATCTATTGGAAGACAAATTGGGTAGAAACCTTGAAGACATAGGAGTAGGTAGAGAATTCATGAACAGGACTCAAACCGCACAGGAAATACTTCCCAGAATCAATAACTGGGACCACTTCTTATTAAAAAGTTTCTGCATGTTAAAAGAAATATCCAGCATAGTGAAAAGAAAACCCACAAACTGGGAAAAGATTATAGTGAACTCTCTCTCAGACAAGGGACTCGTCTAAAACATATAAAGAATTAAAAAAACTCAGACCTCCAAAATTCAAAGATCCAATCCAAAAATGGGCATCTGAGATGCAAATGGCAAATAAATACATAAAAAAAAATGTTGATCATCATTGGTCATTAGAGAAATGCAAATTAAAACCACACTGAGATATCATCTCACTCCTGAAAGAATGGCCAGGATCAAGAAAACCAACAACAACAAGTGCTGGAGAGGCTGTGGGAAAAAAAGGAACTCTCCTACACTGTTGGTGGGAGTGTAGACTGGTGCAGCCTTTGTGGAGGTCAGTCTGGAGATTTCTCAAAAAGCTGGGATTGGAAGTCCCATTTATTCCAGCTATTCCACTTCTAGGCATATTCCCAGAAGAATTGAAAGCATCATACCACAGTGATATATGCACACCTACGTTTATAGCAACACAATTTTAATTGCCAGATCTTGGAAACAACCCAAGTGTCCATCAACTGAGGAATTGATAAAAAAAAGTTGTGGTATTTCTATACAATGGAGTATTATTCAGCTATAAAGAAGGATCACATTGAGATATTTATCAATAAATCGGCGCAGCTTGAGACCATACTCATAAGTGAAATAAACCAATCTTGCATGTGTGAATACCGAATAGTTTCCCTAATGTAAGTAATGATTCAAATATATAAAAATATGTGGTAATCATGATTCCCCATTATGTGGCCTGCAAGCCTTATAAAGTTTTCACTTATGAATTGGAAAGGCTTTACTCTGGGTTTCTTGATATGGAAATATTTGAAGCTATAGTATATGAAGTTTATTCAAATATTTCAAGGAAAAAGACAGACACTATGGTAACTACTATTAATTCGGGTTATTTGGTGGTGAAGTACTAGGTTGCTGAAACAGTCATGCTTTGACCTGTATTGTTATATTGTTATGTCCTGTTTTATCTCAATCTCTCCCTTATTCTTTAAACAATTATTTAGTTATTTCTTATGTTTGTTTTAATTAAGGGGAAAAATTTAAAAAATATCAGGATACATAATAGTAACTTTTTTTTTATTTCCTATTAACTTGTTTTGAAGTCCTGTAATACTCCCACAATCTTGTTTTGACTGATTAGACTCTGTTCCATTCTGTATGATAGTATCAAGTTTGAGGGTATAGGCAACTACTTTGAAGGCAATAAAATTCACTAAGATGCCCATTCTGGTTTGACTATTGTCTCCTTTGGAAGTCCTGTAATGTTTACAATGCCTAAGTTTTATTGGTCTTGTTCTCTACTGTTTTGTTCAACTTTATAATATCTGGTGAGATAGACAATTCTTTTTAAGGAAACAAGAGACATTGTTGATAACCATTGTTGATAACCTTGTACTCTGTTTTACATCATGTGCTATGTCTATCCTTGGTTTTGAATGACAGCTTTGTTTTGCCATATTTGACTTTATTCTCTCCCCCCCAAAAAAGTAATAAGAACTAAGGAGTAATAACACCCAAAATGTGTAAATTTTGTTGTAAAAAAGAGAGGGAAAAAAAGAGCTCTAAAGGATACAACAGCAAGTGTGTTTAGGGGTGTTAAATAGCATATTAATGTTTTTGGTTGGATCATTGAACACAACTGTTTGCAGTCTCACTGCTTGAATGTCCACTTTGTATGCTTTGATACTGTGATTTGAGCAACTATCTCTAAGATGCTAATATGTAATCTATTAACTGGTGATTTCTTTCTGGGTTTTTTTTTTTTTGTTTTTTGTTTTTTTTTTTGTAGTTCTGTATTACTTGTACCCTTACACCGCTTTGTTTTGCTTTGTGTTTTTCTCTTTTTCCTTTTAAATAAAATTTTAAAAAGAGAGAGAGAAGAAAGCCACAGAGCACCAGGTTCCAGAATGTGGCAGATGCAATATATTTCAGAATGGTGGGAGCATAGAGAATTTGTTCCTCAGAATTGGATTCAGAGTGCTCAGTGATCCAGGCACTCAACTCCTATAGCAAAGAGACAAGGATGCCTGACCACAGTTCCAGTTGACAGCAAACCTTCGCATTATCCATGTAACACTGATTGAACACACATGAAAAATGTACAATAAGAAGACTTCCACACAGATTTCAGAAGGTCTGGGCGAGAAGGCAGTGTATCCCTGAGAGGGCAATGTATGAAGCTATGAGAGTGAAACCAAAGGTGCAATGGAAACAGAAGTTTGGAGAAGCCAGGAATTTGGATCGTCTAAGGAAAGTTAGAAGTAGGGAGCAAAGTGGGCTTAGGAGAGAATTCTTGGGAGCTACTACCACCAGAAGTGCCATAAAGGTGGAATCCCTCAAGCCCTTTGGAGCTGATAAAATGCCACAGATTGCCTCTGATACTGTACATGGACTTAATGTTTGCCCTGAAGCATTGTGAAATTGCTTCATTCCTTTGTATCTCTGTTGGAATCAAAATATCTATCTTATATCATTAAACATTGGAAAAATTTAACTCTTTTCATTTATACAAGAATTCAGAGGTAATAGTTTGCATTAAATCTCAGAGACTTTGGAGTTGAAATTTTAGCCATGCTGGAACAATTAGGATGTCAGCAATTCTTAAAATGGACTAAGTGTCTTTTGCATAAAGGGTTATGAATCAGTCTTTGGAAGGTGACAGGAAGAATGGTATGATTTTTGTCTGAGTGCCCTCATGAAGCCACATGAATTCATGGGGTGGGGCAAATTTTCAGAGGTGGCTGAATCTAGAGTTTGTGACTGGTTCATTGTCTAGTGCTGGCATTGGGGGTGGCCACACTCACCCTAAAATGGGCTGCCTGTATACAATATAAGAGAGGAAAAGAGGCTGGTTCTCCCTTTTGATGCCATTGTTTTTTCTGTGTTTCAGTGCCATGAATAGTTGCCCCTTTGCCATGCCACACTGCCTTGGTCAGCTGATATGGACTGAAAGCTCTACAAATTGTGAGCTAAATAAAGCTTTTCCTTTGATATTCGGTGCAGGTATTTTTATCTCAGCATGAGAGAAGTAACAAAGAGAATCAGGAATGTTGAACATTTTTGCATATATTTAGATGTAATTTATATTTCTTCATCTAAGAAGTGTCCACTCATTTCAGATGCTTGTTTTTTGATTTGGTCTTTAAATGGGAGATATAACTCTTTGAGTTCTTTATATACTTTTTATAGTAATTGTTTGAGGAATAGCTGGCAAATTTTTTTTTTTACCACAATGTGTGTTGTTTTCACTCTGTTGTTGAAAAAAGCTTTTTAATAGGAGGAGATTTTATCACAGTTTTTGTAATAGCTACATTCTGGAAACAGCCCAAAAGGCCACCAGTTGATGAATGGATAAAAAAATGTAGATTGTTTCCTATATAATGCAATACTATTCAGCTATAAAATAGGATAAATTGAGACATTTCTAGGTAAATGATTTCACCTTAAAACATACATTTTTTTTTCTTTTTAAGAAAAAAACAATAACAAAATTCAAAATGATAGTACTAGAAAGACAATGGTTAATACATTATATAGTTATCTTCAAGATCAGATTACAAGATATAGGCATGAAAAATTGGTCAAGCAATGCAAGCACAAACCTTTTTAAATGAACTAATAGAAATTAGTAATATACTGTCTTAAATATCATGTTTGTATACACACACACACACACACACACAGACACACACACATATATATATATTCTTTTCCCTTCCCCCATCTCAGTCTCTCTTTCCTTTAAAAATTTCCTTTAATTTCACTATATCTATTGTACATTTTGAATGGACTCTTTCAGCTTCCTACACTAGGGAGACAATACCATGTTTACATGTGTGGGTCTGGTTTCTTTCACTTATGAGTATGGTCTCAAAGCACATCCATTTATTTATAAAATATGTAATTCTAAATGTATTCCAATTGTATAGTAATTTTTGGAATATGTAATTCCAATGTATTAAATCTGTATAACAATTTTTGGAATATTTTCACTATATTAAGTCTTCCTATCCAAAAGAAAAGAATATCTTTCCATTTTCTGATAATCTCTTTAAATCTGCTTCTTCAGAGTACTGTAATTTTCAATCTATGTATGTCTTTTTTCATTTGTTAAACTGATTCCTAAGCAACATCTCATTTTATTTTTGAATGCTATTGTAAAGGGTGTGATTTTCCTAATTTCTCTCTCAGTGAGTTTGATGTGTGTATTCAGGAATTTAACTTCATCCTTAACTATCCTAATTTCTTTTTTTTTTTTTTTTGGTCTAATGACTCTGGCTAATGTTTTGAGAACTATACTAAGTAGGAGTGGAAATAGTGGACATCTTTGTCTTGTTCCTGATTTTAAAGTGAAAACTTTTAGTTTTTGTTCACTTAATATGATGTTGGCTGTCCCTTTACCATAAGTGACTTTTATCAAATTGATATAAAGAATTTCTACTATGATTTTCTATTGGGTTTTTATCTTGAATGAGTATTGGAGTTTGTCAAAGCTTTTTCTGCATCTATTTAAGTGAATCTGCAACTTTTCTCTTTGGCTCTATTGATTCAGTGTATTATATTTATTGATTTGCATATGTCGAATCCTTCCTGCATTCCTGTGATGAATTACATTTGGTCATGGTGTATAATCTTCTTGATGATTTGTTGCATTCTGTTTGCTAGTATCTTATTGAGAATATTTATATCTTTTCATTCAAGATACAGGCCTATAGTTCTCTTTTTGGGTTGTATTTTTTTTTTTCTGGTTTTGGTACTAGGGTAGTACTTGTCTCCAGGAATGAGTAAGGGAGTGTTGCTTAACTTTCAATTTCATTAAAGATTTTGAGAAGTATTGACAGTAAACCTCTAAATTTCTTGAAGAATTCAGCAATAAATCAATCAGGACTTACACTTTTCTCCAGTGATAAGGTTTTAATTACATTTTCAATTTTATTAGCTGATACTGTTACTCAAATTTTTTGTATCTTCTTGTTTTGGCTTTGGTAATTCATGTTTCTAGAAATCTGACCATTTCTTCTGTGTTGTCCATTCTATGAGAGCAAAAACTTTCAAAGCAGGTACTAATGATCTGAATTTCCTCTGAACCTGTAGTGATTTCACCCTTTTCATTATTTAATGCATGAATTTCAGTCTTTTCTTTCCTTTTTTTTTTTTTGGTAAGATTGTCTAAGGGTTTATCAATTTTGTTTATTCTTCAGAGAATCAATTCTTTGAATTATTAATCCTTTATATTTTTTATTTCCATTTCATTAATTTCTCTTCTGCTATTTTGCAATGTCCTGCCTTATAGGCTTTTTGCTTGTTTTGATCATCTTTATCAAGAAGGTTAAGGTGCAACATTGAGTTGTTTATTTGGACTCATTCTTTTTCCAAATGTGAGAGTTAACTCTATAAATTTTCTTTTTAGGACTTCTTCCATTGCATCTCACAAATTCTGGTATGTTGTATCTATATCCTCCTTTAGTTGTAGACATTATTTAATTCCTTTATTTTCATATTGTTTAAGAGAATTTTCTTTAATTTCCATTTGTTTTTGAAGCTTTTGCAACTACTTTTGCCATTAATTTCCAATTTCATTGTACTATGGTCAGGAGTATGAGAAATTTTCAATTATTTTGAATTTACCTAAGAATATTCTGTGGTCTAGCATATGGTCTATTTTAGAGAACATCACACATGCAACTGAGGAGAACGTGTATTTTGATGATGTTGGGTGGAAAACTTTGTAAACATCTACTCAGTCCATTTGTTCCCAGATTTGGTTCATTTCAGATATTTTTGTCTGATTTTTTTATGTAATCAATCTACCTCTTTGTAACAATGATGTATTAAAACTCCCATTACAATTGTTATTGCTTGTTTGATTTTTGATGTCTATTATTGTCTTGCATTCTTGGATGCTCCCTTATTTGGTACACACATATTTATGATTGTCACCTCTTGCTTTGAAATTTTCCCCTAACAAGTATGTAACGACCTTCTTTAGGACTTTCGATCATTTTTAGTGTGAGATTTATATCATCTATAAACTGAATAGTTATACCTGAGTTTTTCTGAGTTCCTATTGAATGGTTCATAATTTTCCACCATTTCATTTTCAGTCTATGAATTTCTCTTGGAGTTAATTATGTTTCTTATACATAGAATATTGTTGACTCACATTTCTTGATCCATTCTGTCAGTCTGTTGCCTTTAATTGTTGAAATGAGGCCATTTATATTGATGGTTATAACTGATGTGTAATGGCTTATCCATGTTATGATATTTTTCTGTTGTTGGTTTCTTGGTTTTCCCTCTGTTTAGTTCCTTCCATTTCTGGTGTCTTCTTCCTATTATTGTTCTTCAAATTGTGATCATTTTTATTTCTGCCCCCTAGAATATCTTTCAGTACTCTTTGTAGGGCTGGTCTGATGTTCTGATGAATTTCTTCAATTGTTCTTTTTCATGGAAGTATCTTTTTCTCTATTAATTTTGAAAGATACTTCTGCAAGGTACATCAATCTGCTGTAGAAGCTGTTTTCTTTCAGGGCTTGAAAATACTTCATGCAAAACTCTTCTTGACTTCTGTGTATGTGTTGAGAAGGCTCCATAATTCTGATGGGCTTCCCTTTCTAGGTGATCTCTAACAGCTTTCAATATTCTGTTGTGCTAAATTTCTGGAATCTGATTATCATACATCTTGTTGTATTTTTATTTTGGTCATGGATACGTGAAGTTTTATATGCTTCAATTATTTGTATGTCAAATTGTTTACCCATGTTTGGGAAGATTTCTGCCTTTATTTCAGTGAAGATATTTTTATGCCATTTTCACTGTCTCCAGTTTTCTTATTGACCCCCATCAACCTTATGTTATTATTCTTTGATTCATCCTGTAGCAGTTGATTTGAGTTTTTTCATGGTCTCTCACGATGTTTAAGATATTTTCTTTTTGTGATGACTAGCTGCAATTCTGTCTTTAAAATATGATACTCTCTTCTCTCTTTCATTCTGTCACAAGACATTCAATGAATCTTTTAATCCCTTAAATCTCTTTTTGGATCTGTTTTATGGATTCCACTTTCTTTCCTGTGTTGAGTATATTTTGCTTCCATTATTTTTCTAAGATCATCTATTCTTTTATCTGTGTCTTTTGTAATAGTTTTGATTTTAAGCATCATTTTTTGTATCTGAGAGCTTATTTTCTCTGTAGCCTTTTCAACTTATTTTTTGCAAACTTGTTAATGTAATTTGAGAATGTTCCAATGTTTGACTTCCAATTTTATCTATCTGACTGTGCACCAGGCTTGCCTTAAGTGTTCTGGGGCTCTGGTGCTGCATTTTGCTTCTATATTTTGTCCTCTACCATTTTCTGTTTTTTTATTTTATTTCATTTTCTATATTGATGATGTCAAATTTCTTATAATAAATAGCTTTTTTATTATTTTAAAAAGAAAAAAGAATAAAGAGAATGGTATAGAATTTTAAAATAAAATAATAGATCACCAATGGTTAATATATTGTATATTTCTGTCTTCAAAGTAGTTGCTCAGGTTATAAGATAGAGGCATGAAAATATGATCAAGCAATGAAAGCACAAATCGTTTTTGATGAACTAAGATTAAAAATATAATTATCACATATATGTATATATTTTACCCTCTTTCTTTTATTACTCGTATTGAGGTTTCCTTATGAGATGTCTGTTCTTCTGTGATGACCTGTAGATGTAATTGGTTCTTACCTGCTCTTTTTCTTCATTCTTTTTTTTTTCTCTTAGGTATCAAGGATCAAACTCATGACCTTGCACTTAACAGGCAAGTGCTTAAGCCACTGAGGTATATCCCTGGCCCGACTGGTTCTTGTTTTTATTTTTTATTTAAAAAAAAAAGATAGGAATGATATAGAATTTCAAGAAAAGTGGGAAATTAACCCTAGTTAATATACCACATATTGTTATCTTAGAAGTAGTTGTTCAGGTTACAAGATTTAGACACAAAAAATGATCAAACTATCAAACAATGAAAGCACATACTGTTCATTTGGATGAACTAACAGAGATTAGAAGTATAGCTATCATATAATACATATATAGATTCCTCCTCTCCTTTCTCTTTTCCTAGTTGCTCTTTCCTTATGAGCAATTTCTTTCCCCTTCATTATCACAATGTCTATTGTACATTTTAGATCTTGTAAAACTTTCAAGTTTTTTTGTACGCTAGGCAGGCAATACAAAATTTACAATTATAAGCTTGATTTATTTCACTTATGTGTGTGGTCTCAAGGTGCCTTCTTATAAAGGTGGTTCTTTATAGCTATTCCAAGAACCTACCTTCCCAATTTGTAAAGGATGCAAAATTACTGTTTGGCTCAGCCCCAATCCTTTGGTACTGGGCTGTGGTTTTGGTTATGAATCTATACAGTCACAGTGTTAACAAAAAATGGAGAAAAACTGATTATAACATGTATGACATCGTGATAAAAGTAATGCAGTTAGTAATAACAATAGTTTCAAATACAGCTTAACTACTGGCAAACCATGGTAATCATTAACCTGCTGCCTTCAATCATAGGCAGAAACTCTAATGTTATACAACAAATCAAACATATACTATTTATTGCATGCAGTGATTTTCCCCTTAATGGAGTGATTTTACCCTTGAGGTGGTTGGGAGGATTAAGAGGGGTATAGCATAGGAAAAAGTGATGAATGAGGTCAAATATTGTACAGTCAAGACAGGAGGTGAAAGATTGATCACTCAAGTTTTGGCAAACTGCAGGATCCAGGAAGGAAAGATTGATACAGAATGAGAAAGAATAATCAGAAAGGAAAGAGACAATGTTTACTCAGTTGAAACTTTAAATTCAAGTAGTTGGAGAAAGAAAATCAGCAGAAGAAAAACAAAACAAAAAAAAAAGAAACTTGAACATTGACAAAAAGAAGGAAAAAATAGAATAAAAATATAAAAAGAAAGAAAAAAGGAGACCAAAGAAAGAGAATAAAAGGAAAAAATCCACAAATATTTAATCATAAAATACAAAGTAAAACAAGATGACATCCAACCAGAGATGAAAAGGCTAGCCATCCAGACCAAGAGTGGGGAATAAAAGCAGTAAAATACATCCAGTATGTACAGTGCTGAGACAGGGTCCCTGTCATATTCCAGAATATTACTGTGCACTCCAGCCAAGTTTGCCACAGGATTTGTGCTGAGTATGGAGCTGTTTTGGGGCTCTGGATGTGGAGCAGGGGTTTCTGTTGGTGGAGTTCTTTAGAGCCCAAATGCTGGCTCCTTGCTGGTGCCTCAGACCCTTCCACATTGCCAGTCATGCTGATTACTCTGCCCACCAAAGGCATGTGTGCACCTGCAAGCCAGTGTCAGCTGCTCTGGCTCAGTAACCTGGTTGCTCTGCCCACCCAGGACCATAATTTTAAGTGAAATGAATTGCACACACTAGTATAAATATTGTTGCCCTGATATGAGAAACCAAAAGCATAAACAAAGACTGAAATTTATAATAGATACCATGAAATAGAAAGAAAATGTTCAAAAGAGGAGGGAAATAAAGGAGAGTAGAGAGAGGAAGGGAGGAATGGAAAAGAAAAACAATGAGAAACGTTGGGAAAATGGTAACAAAGCTTTGTAAATGAAGAGGAGAAGAGGGGTTGAAGGAAGTGGAGGGGGATGGGACAAAAGAGGAACCAAGATACACCATGTGCAGGAATGAATTACCTACCAATGATGAATATAACTCTTATGTATATCTAAAACATATCAATAAACATAATTTTAAAATGTATTAATAAACTAAATTTAAAAAGACAAAATATGAAAATAAAATAAATATGTAAATACTAATAGTAGTCACAATATAAAAGATTCAATAATCATTACTGGTGTATGAATTCAGCTCTTCATCCCCAAAGATATCCAGTGGGAGAAGACTATTTTTAATCTGTCTAGAAATGTAATTAAAGTTTCAAAGCATATAACCTAATGTATAAAACTACACTGTATTTTAGGAACAGTGGCCTCCATTAATTGAAAGTGGACTATAACAAATGTGCTGTTTTCAAAATGAATGTACCAGAAGTTGGTACATTATTTCAAAAACTGTAAAAATATGCAAATAAACAAGTCATTATGAAAAATAATCTAGCAGTTGTCTTTAGTTTAATTATTCCACTGTATGATCTAAGACATAACATGATTTATTTTTTCTAATGTTCTCATTCATTTTTTAGTGAGAAAATTAGGAATAAATATAAGATCAAAGTTAAAAGATACTGTTGACTCAAAGAATTATATTCTTATGAAAATAGCATGTAGGATTTTGAAATAATTGGTTGCCAAAAAGCAAATTCACTGAATACTTTTTTTTTTATTTAAAGAAAAGGAAACAAAAAAATATATGGAGATTAAAAAAAGGGTAGAAATAATACAAGCTTACAGAAAAACAAATGGTAAGAAATTGCTGGTTGATAAGTTACACATTGTCATCTTAGAAATAGCTGTTCATGTTATAGAATTAAAGTATTTAGAATAACATTCAAAAAGTGACACTACAAACCCTTCTGCTCTATGATCGAACAAAAGCTCAGTAATATGGTTATCAGTCCTACACATTTGTTTTACATCTCAAAGAGGGTAAGGTTAAACATATCAAAACAGAACAAAACATTTAAAAAAACAATTTAAAGAAATACAGATTTCAAAGCAAGTCCACTGGAGATCTTCATTGTCTATCTAACTGTCTCTAGTTTCTTACAAATAGTTGTCCCCATCTTCACCCACTTTATATACTTATTGCATATTATAGAACTAATCAAATCATTGGAGGCTTTTTAGGTCCTCAAGTTCCAAATTAGGGAAGACAATAGTAACTACCATCACATCTCTCATTCTCTTTGTGATAGCTGTCCCCATCTCTACATATGCTGAAATTGAACTCAAGAAACCAGTGCAATGTCATTCTAATCAGCAAACAATAGTATTGCTAGAGTTTATATCATAATGCTACAAAATTAGCCTCGGGTTTCTTAGCGTCTCTTCCTCAGAGTATCTGTTCATTACATCTTGCATTATATAATCTGTTCCCGTAAATAATTTAAAAAAAAAAACCCATGTGTGAATTTCTACGTATATATCTATCCTCTCTGTATTATAGGGAAAACCAAGTCATAGCAAGACAGCAAAACAATTTTCTAGAAAAACATGCAATGGATAAGACATATAAGACCACAATATAGATGATCTTCTGTAGTTACTATGTTTTTTCTTGTTATTTTCAATAGATTTGTCCACAACACTGGCTTATTATAGTTAAACATAGTATCACCTATTTTTATAAAAACTTAACTTTGACAGCATTGTAGGATTTGAGAGCTGTTACTAATTAATACCAGTATGGATATCCTTTACATCTTGTCATCCTCAGAGTAGTTGCCTCTACTTTTAGGGTTGATACTAACAAGCATACCAATTTCAAATAAAATCAGCCAAGGCCATCCCATAGTCTTATGATTCAGATTCAATTAAGATCAGTCATAGTAAGACAATGCAAGTTACACAGGATTTCAGTTTAAGTTAATAGGAAAGTAAGGATAGTTACCATGGTATAACCTGCTATTTTTGGGTCAAGATGTCTGTGCCCGCAAATCTGACATGAGTGGACAGACCAGAACAAATTAAATTCAAACTAAATATGGCAATAAGACTACTGTGTCTTTTAAATCCTTATACACCATTAACAAGGACCTCTGCCTTTTTTTTATAGAGTTTCAGAGCTGTCTATACTAACAATTATAGCTTACCATCTCTGCTTCATGTCTGCTACTCCACTTTTCTGCTATAATTTGTCCACTTTATTCCCTCATTCCACTGTCTGCCCCATTCACTGAGCCTCTCTGCCACTGTTGCTGGAATCCTGGTATCTCTTCCTCTCTTTCTCTGTAATGTCCTTCAGCACTCTCTGTAGGGTTGGATTGGTGGCCACGAACTCCCACAGTTCCTCCTTGTCTTGGAAGTATCTTATTTCTCCATTAATTTTGAAAGAGAGTTTTGACGGGTATATGAGCTTCGGTTGCATATTATTTTCTTTCAGGACTTGGAATATTTCTCCCCACTCCCTTCTTGACTTAAGAGTTTGTGTTGATAAGTCTGCTGTTATTTTGATAGTTTTCCTGTTGTAGGTAATCTGCATCTTTTCTCTGGCTGCTTTTAACATTCTGTTCTTTTGGTGGATTTCTGGAATCTTGATTATTATATGTCTAGGTGTAGATCTGTTTTGGTTGTAGGTAGCTGCTGTTCTATATCCCTCTTTTATCTGGATATCATTTCTTTTTGCTATACATGGGAAATTTTGCTTTAATATATCTGTGAATATTCTTTGTATTTCATTTTTGGTTGCTCCTGCTTCCTCACTCACATTCTTTATTCTTAAGTTATGTATCCTTTTATCATCTTCTAGTTTTTGAATTGCTTCTTTCTGGTTCCTTGTTATTTTTAAGAGGCTTTTTCTTTCATGATCATATGCCATAAATCTCTCTTCAAGTTTCAGAAGGCTGTCTTTAGTTTCTGTCAAGGCATTTTGCCAGTGTTCAATGGAGTTTTTAGTTTCCTGGTATTCTCTTTGGATCTGTTTCATGTATTCTAAGTTATGTTTAAATTCTTCTTCAGAAGTTTCTCTTTCTTTTCTGATTTCCTCAGTTCTTCCATCTGTGTTCTCTTGGGCGGGGCGTGTCATTTCTATAATTAATCTCTTTATATCTTGCCTCACTTGGATCAGGAGTACAGCTTTAAATTCATCTATGAGATCATGAAGGTACTTTTTAATTTTGGCTGATGCTGTGTCGAGCAATGGATGGTTACTATGCTTGTTCTCTTCAGTGTTTACTTCTCCTGGGCTTATTTTCTCATATTGGGCAGCTGGAGATTTTTTTTTTTTTTTTATCTCTTGTCAGGTTTCTGGTTTCTTTCAGACTGTCCTGGGGTTCTCTGGCCCTCTCCAAATTGCTTAGAGCCTTTCAGAAGCGTGCTGACTTGAGTTTTTGCTGTCCTCCCCAATTTGCTGTTATCTGGGGTAGGCTGGGATGCAGGGGTGGTACAGGCTAGTCTCCAGCCTCTGCACCAGTCAATCCGTAAATTAGGCTGTACTTTCTGGATGTCACTGAGTTGTGACTATTTTGTATCTGCTTATTGGGCCCCAAGCAGAGGCTTGGTTTAGCCCCAGTAGCTCCTGCCGGTTCTCTTTGTACCAGAAGCAGCTAGCTAATGTCACTATGGCACAGGGTTCTGCCCAAATCCCAGCTGTTCTCTTCCAGACCTCTCTGTGACAGGAGCACCAGAACAGCAGATCTGCCCAAATCCAAGATGTCTCCCACTAGTTCTCTGTATGATGCTGAAGCCAGCACGTACTCAGGCTCTGCCTGCCAATTTCAAGATGTCTTGCACCAGCCCTCCCTACAGGGGGACTCAGTGATGCCACTGAGCTGTAGGTTCTGCCCACCTCTAAGAAATCTGCCACCAGACTCTGTGTTATTGATGTCCCCGTGGTGGCAGGCACTGCCCAGTTCCAAGATGTTCTCTGGCCAACCCCAGCAGCCACGGGGTCCCCAGTACTCACCAGGTTCCAGCGCAGGTCCTCCTCCCAGGTCCACTACACACCATGCCGCCCACCTTTCCCGCGCTCCCGGCACAGCACAGAACAGTCAGAAATCTGCTCAGCGTTCGGCTTTGGAGCTCCAGAGCCTTTCACGATCTCCTCTGGTGCAGTGGAGCAGTCCTGGCTGCTTCTCGGGGTCCCAGGTCTCAGTTTCCAGCAGTCACCAAAAGCCAACACAGCTTTTCCAGTTGGGTCCATGGGTCAGTTTGTTGATTTAAAGGCGTGGGATTTGCAGCCTCCTATTACCAGCCTTCACAGTCTCAGCACGACTTTAAATCCTCCAGCTGCACTGTCTTGGTTAATAAGAATCATTATCCATTTGTCTGGCCCTCTCCATGTTGTCATATTCTAGCTTCTAATATGATTTCTCCAGAGAGACTCTCCACCCAATCCCCTAGCAAGCCGCCATTTTCTCCATCTCCCACTGAATACTTTGAACGGTCATAAAAATCTACTTAAATATCATTGGCATATGAAATAATCACTAGCCAAGTACCACTGCACAATTATATTACTTTTATTATAATTATAAATCATCATAAGCAAACAAACAACCAACCTGAAAGATGCTGATATTTTTGTCAAGACTGGAAACTTCAAAAGTATAAAATAAAATAGTCTAAACAAGTAGTTGACAGATACATTCATGTAATTATAACTCATATTCTACAACACTTTTTATTTTGTTTGAAATTATTTTATTTTATTTTATTTTAAAGAGATTGAGACAAAAGAGGACAGAACAAAGCAAATCAGAACAGAACAATATAAGCAACAGAGCACTTCACCAACAAGACACCTGGATATTAACATTAGCTACTATACTGTCTCTTTATTTGAAATAGTTGAGCATACCTTCACACACACAATACTATCAAATATAACAAAATATTATAAAACCATTCAAGAGATTGAAACTATTATAGGGCATTCGGGACCAAATAACAGAAAAATGAACAATGGCTACTATATTATCTCATTTGCCATAAAAAATTATTTATACTATCACATATTAAAATCCAATAAGACACAACATAATACAACCAATGGAAATAGAAGAAAAAAAGCATGGTGTGACTTCAAAGCAAGATAATATTATATCAGAAATGGCTGCCATAATGTTTTCTTTTCTTCAGAATAGCTGTTCATACCATCACAGATACTAAAATCAAACAAACCAGAATAAAACCATTACAACTAATGAATAAAAACATGATAAGGCTTCAAAGCAATGTAATGGCATATCATGATTACCATAAAATCTTATGTACTCTTACCATTACTTACACTAGGGAGACTATATGGTATTTATATGTAAGTTTGATTTATTTCACTTATGAGTATGGTCTCAAGTTGCGCCCATTTAGTTATAAAAATCTCAATGTGATCATTCTTTATAGCTGAGTAGTACTCCATTGTATAAAAGTACCACATCTCTTTTATCCATTCCTCAGTTTATGGGCACTCAGGTTGTTTCCAAGACCTGGCTGTTACAAAATGTGCTGCTATAAACATGGGTGCACATATATCACGGTGGTATGATGTTTTGAGTTCTTTTGGGAATATGTCTTGAAGTGAATAGCTAGGTCAAATGGGACTTCCAATCCCAGATTTTTGAGGAATCTCCAGACTGACCTCCACAGTGGTTGCACCAGTCTACCCTCCCATCAACAATAAAAAAGAGTTCCTTTTACACACAGCATCTCCAGCATTTGTTGTTGGTAGTTTTCTTGGTCCTGGCCATCCTTTCAGGAGTGAGATAGAATCTCCGTGTGGCTTTAATTTGCATTTCTCTAATGAGTAATGATGGTGAACATTTGTTCATGTATTTATTTGCCATAGAGGGATATTTATTTGCCATTTCTTCATCTGAGAAGTGTGTATTCATCTCAGATGCCCATTTTTCGACTGGATCTTTGAATTTTGGGGTCTGATTTTTTTTTTTGTCTTTTTTTCCTTTTTTTTTTATCGGTACCAGGGATCGAACTCATGACTGCCTGCTTGCAAGGCAGGTGCATATGTTGAATGACCCCTGCATTCCTGGAATGAATACCACTTGGTCATGGTGTATAATCTTCTTCATGATTTTCTGTATCCTGTTTGGCAATATTTTGTGGAGAATTTTTGCCTCTAAGTTCATTAGGGAGATTGGCCTGTAGTTCTCTTTTTTAGTTGGGTCTTTCTCAGGTTTTAGTACTAGAGTAATATTTGTTTCCAGAGATGATTTAGGAAGAATTGCTTCCTTCTCAATTTCATTGAAGAGTTTGAGGACTGTTGGCATTAAGTCTTCTTTGTATTTCTTGTAGAATTCCACAGTGAATCCATTTGTGCCTGGGCTCTTCTTTGTAGGTAATGACTTAATAGGATTTTCAATTTCATTAGTAGAAAATGTGTTTTTCAGCTATTTTACATCTTCTTGACCCAATTTTGGTAGTTCACATGTTTCTAAGAATCTATCCATTTCTTCTATGTTACCAAACCTATGAGAGTAGATGTTTTTGAAATAGGTGCTATTGATCTTCTGTATTTCCACAGAGTCTGTAGTGATTTCACATTTTTCATTAAGGAATCACATGAATTTGAGTTTTGTTTCCTTTTTTAATAAGGTTGGATAGGGGCTTATCAATTTTATTTAGTCTTCCAAAGAACCAACTCTTTGATTCATTGATTCTTTGGATTGTTTTCTTAGTCTCTACTGCATTAATGTCTCCTCCGATTTTTATAATTCCCTCCCCTCTTTTGGTTTTTACTTGACTTGCTCTTCTTTTTCTAGATGTTTGAAGTGTTGCATCATGTGTTCATTCTGTTTTCCTGATGTGGGACCTCAATGCAATAAATTTTCCTCTGAGTACCTCTTTCATTGCATCCCACAGATTCTGGTAAGTTGTATTTGTATTTTTGTTTGCTTGGAGGTATTGTTTAATATCTTCTTTAATTTCCTCTGTCACCCACTGATTGCTCAAGAGTGTATTATTCAATTTCCATGTGTTTGTGGGGTTTTTGCAGTTTCTTTTATCATTAATTTCTAATTTCGTGGTGCTATGATCCGATAACATGCACTGGATAATTTCAGTTCTTTTGCCCTTACTTAAATATGTTCTTTGGGCTAGTATACTGTCTCTTTTAGAGACTATGCCATGTACTTCTGAGAAGAATGTACATTCTTAAGTTGTTGGATGGAACACTCTGTATACGTTTATCAAGTTCACAGGTGTGATTCAGTTCTGCTATTTTTTTGTTCACAGGTGTGATTCAGTTTTGTTATTTCTTTTTTTTTATTATGGAGAAAAAGAAAAAATAAAGAAATAGGGTACAAGTTATACAGAATTTCAGAAAAAATAAACAATAGGAAATCACTAGTTAATAGATTACATATTGTTATCTTAGAAATAGTTGTTCAAGTTACAAAATTAAAGCATATAAAGTGGACTTTCAAACAGTGAGACGGGAAAGAGTTTTGTTCAATGATCCAATAAAACTCAGTAATATGGTTATCTATCTTATACACTAAAATATATATGTGGTTATGTTCTTTAGAGCACTTTGTTTTCCTTTCTTTTGTACAATGACAATTACACATTTTAGGTTTCATTACTCTCACAGTTATTACTTTTTTTGAAGAGAGTAAAACCAAATGTGACATAACAGAACAGAGTCAGTCAAATCAAAAGGATCGGTATAATAGAAAATGCATAAACAAAATACTGGGTGATCAACAATGGTTACCATACTGCCTCTTGCTTTCTTAAAAAGAATTGCCTATATCATCAGTTATAATAAAATTGAACAAAACAGTAAAGAATAAAATCAAAACATTAGAGACATTACAGGGCTTTAAAAGAAGATAATAGTCAACCAGAATGGGTGTCATAATGAATCTTATTGTTTTTACAGTTGTTCCCTATACTTTCAAACTTGGTACTATCAAGCAAAGCATAATAGAGGAAAATCAGTCAAAGCAAGATGGTGAGGGCAATACAGGGTTTCAAATCAAGTTAATAGGAAATCAAAGTGGTTTACTATAATGTATCCTGCTATTTTTTATTTTTCTCTTAATTAAAAAGAAAAATAAAATAGTAAATAATTTTTTTAAAAAGAGACTGAGATAAAAGAGGGCATAACAACAAAACAGTGCAGGTCAAAGCATAACCATTTAAGCAAAATAGTGTTTCACCACAACACATCCCGACATAAAAATAGTTACCATAGTGTCTCTTTCCTTGAAATCTTTGAGTATAACTTCGTATACTGTAGCATCAAATATATCAAAACAATGTAAAACCATTCAAGAGAATGACAGTATTACAGGGTATGTAGAATCAACTAACAGAAAATGAACAATATATAACCTCCTTGTCTATAAAAGTTTTTGTTTGTATTATTGCATACAATAAAATCCAATAAGATACAACCTGTTAAGACCGATGGAGACAGAAGAATAAAGGCTTGATGGGACTTCAAAGCAAGATGATACTAAATCAGCACTAGCTATATGATGTCTTGTTTTCTCCAAAATAGCTGTTCCTATCATCCAATCTTCTCTGCCTCATTTCTGTTGAGCTCTTTTTCTGTCGTTTATTGTCAGTTTGTCTTCTTCATTTCACTTTCTGCTCCATTCATTGTGGCCTCTCTGCCACTGTTTCTGAAGTCTTGGAATTTTCCTTTTTTAGAACATCCTGCAGTATTCTCTGTAGAGTTGAATTGGTGGTTGCAAATTCCGCTAGTTTCACTTTATCCTGGAAGCACCTTGTTTTTCCATCAATTTCTAGGGACAGTTGTCCAAGGATATATCAATCATGGCTGGAGGTTGTTATCTTTCAAAGCTTGAATTATTTCCCCCCATGCTCTTCATGATTTGATGGTTTGTGCCGAGAAGTCTGCTGTAATTCTGATGGGTGTTCCCTTGTAAGTGATCTGTTTCTTGTCTCTGATGGCTTTTAGTATTCTGTTCTTATATTGGATTTCTGGAATTTTGATTATTATATGCCTGGGTGTAGCTCTGTTTGGATTGTAGGTGGCTGGGGTCCTGTATGCCTCATACATCTGAGTATCTTTACCTTTTGCTAAATTAGGGAAATTCTCTTGGATTATTTCTGTGAATAGCTTTTGTAGTCCATTTGTTTGTGTCCCTACTTCTTCTTTTATGTTCTTAATTCTTAGGTTATAGATTCTCTTATCATCTTCTAGCTTTTGTATTATTGCTGTTTGTTTTCTTGTTATTTTTAAGAAGTTTTCCATTTCATGCTCCCATATTACAAGTCTGCCCTCCAATTCAGATAATCTATCCTTAGTTTCTTTCAAGCTGTTATGCCAGCTTTTGATAGAGTTTTTAGTTTCCTGGTAATCTCTTTGAACCTGCTTCACGTATTCTATGTTTTCTCTATTTTCTCCATCAAACAATTCTCCCCTTTTTTTCTGTTCTTCCATTCTGCCATCTGAAACTATTCTACTTATATCTTACTTTATTTTGTTAAATACTTCCATTTTTAAACTCGTCTATGAGGCTCTGGAGATATCACTTTATGTCTGTTGGTGCCGTGTCTGATATTGCATGTTTTCTGTCTTCCTTTGTGTTTCCCTTTCTTGGGTCAGTGTTCTCAGGATTGGGGATTGAGGACCCTTTCTTGTTGCTTCCTCTTCCCATACTTTTTGTTCCTTCCATACAAGCGAATGTAGGAAGCCCAGGTTTTTTTTTCTCTTTGTCGGTTATAGTTTGTTTGAATTGTGCCGGCTAGGTTTTCCCGCCCACTGCAGTGTACTAGGGAGACACAGACCTGGGCAGCCTCTGCTGCCCCCCCCCCAGGTCAACCTACTGAAAGCTTCACTGCTAGGGTGCACCTTCAGGCATGGGACCTGGTTTGGGTTAGCCTACTGGGTCTTAGTCAGCGGCATCACGCAGGCCAGGCACTCCCCACTAATCCCGCTTGAGAGGAAAATATGTGACTGAAGTCACTGCAGTGCCCTGTTTTGGCAAGTCTTCCCAGTCCCAGTATGTCCTTTGCTGGAGCCTCCTACTCTATGAAAGGGTCCCCGTTCCGCTCACTCACCGCAAGTCGATGTAGGGCTCCCTGCTAGTCCCGCTCTCAACTCCGTTCACAGATTCCCGCTCTCAAAGCTTTGGTGTGTCTCTCTCCCTGCCCTGTAGATTTGGACTTAGCAGTGGCAGCAGGAAATTCAAATCGTGACTTCCAGTGGCACAGGTTCTAGCTTCCATGCTGAGATTTTTATCTGTTCCTGTTATAGCACCAGGATTGGACTTCCAGTTGGTTTCTCTTAGCTTAGTTCATTCCTGGGTGGGCAGGGTGTATTTCCCCTTGCTTAGGACTCCTCGTACCGCAGCATTCCTGGATTCTAAGTGGGGTATCTCAGAGAGCCTCCATAACTACTGCTATCTATCCGCCATGTTCTTCCAGAAGTCCTAGTTCTGTTATTTCTTTGCTGATTTTCTGTTCCATGTGTTTAGTATTTCTTTCATTACTTTTCTGTTTCTTTGCTGATTGATCTGTTCCATTGTGTCCATCATGTGTTAAGGTCTCCTGTTATAATTGTGTTATTGATAATTTGATTTTTCATTTTTATTAGTACTTGCTTTCTATAGCTGAGTACTCTGGAATTTGGTGCATACATATTTAAGATTGTTATCTCTTCCTCTTGAAATTTTCCCCTAACCAGTATGTAGTTTCCTTCTTTATCTCTTCAGATCATTCTTGGTTTGAAGTTCACTTGCAGCTATTCTGTCTGTAAACAGAATAGCTACCCCCACTTTTTGGGGGGTTCCTGTTGCATGAAGTATTGTTTTCCATCCTTTAACTTTCAGTCTATGAGTTTCCTTTTGGGTTAGATGGGTTTCTTGTAGACAGCATATGGTTGGATATTGTTTCTTGATCCAGTCTGCCAGTCTGTTTCTTTTATTTGATGAATTGAGACCAATTACATTAATGGTTTTAACTGTTATATATTGGTTTATTGTTGACATGTTATCTTTCTACTGCTGTATCTTTACCTTTCCATTCTGTTTAATTATCTGCCTTTCTTAGTGGTTTTTTTTACCCTATGTGTATTTGAATGTCTTTCAATATTTTTTGCAGGGTTGGTTTGGTGGTCATGAGGTTCTTCAGCTGTGCTTTGTCATGGAAGTATTTTATTTCTCCATCCATTTTGAAGGACAGTTTTTCAGGATACATCAGTTTGGGTTGGAATTCATTTTCCTTTAGGATCTGAAAAACTTCACTCCATGCTATTCATGACCTTATTGTTTGTGCTGAGAAGTTTGCTGTGATTCTGATAGGTTTTCCTTTATAGGTGATCTGTGTTTTCTTTCTAACAGCTTTTAATATTCTGATTTTATATTGGGTTTCAGGGATAGTGATTGTTACATGTTTGGGTGTAGTTTTATTTTGGTTATGGCTATTTGGAGTTCTATATGCTTCACTAATTCATATGTCAGTTTCTATTCTCATGTTTGGGAAATTTTCAGCTATTACTTCTGTAAATAGCCTCTTGATATCATTTTTGTTGTCCCCTCCTTTTTCATTTATCCCTATCAGTCTTATATTGTTTTTCTTTGCATCATCTTGCAGCTATTGAATTGTTATTTACTGACTCCTTGTAATTTTTAAAAGATCTTTTCTGTTCACTAGCTTCAATTTTGTCTTTGAGATCTGAAATTCTATCTTAACTTTTGTTGAGGTGGTTTTAAGAACTTTCAATTGATTTTTGATTTCCTGTGTATCTCTTTGAATCTGCTTCATGTATTCTGTTTGTTTCTTATATTGTTCATCCAGGGATTCTATTTTTTTACATTGTTTCTCTAATTTTTAACTGTGCTTCTTTACATGTGTTTAGTATTTCTTTCATTACTTTTATCATTTCTTCTTTTAACTGGGAGATTATTTCTAATTTGAATTCCTTTATAGCTTCCCAGAGTTGCTTCTTTGTTTCAATTGCTATTATTTCAGATATTTCAGGTGTGTAGCTTATATTTTCTTTTTTTTTTTTTTTTTTTTTTTGTCTTTTTCGTTTTTATCGGTACCAGGGATCGAACTCACGACTGCCTGCTTGCAAGGCAGGCGCTTATGCCGCTGAGCTAAATCCCCAGCCCCTATATTTTCTTCTATGTACATGGCTCCTAGTCTTTCTTGGGATGGGCTGAAGGTTTGAGATTGCATTTTGGTCTTTCCTTTTGTCATTTTCCTATATTTTTGTGTTTCAAGTGATGTTCCAAAGCTTCTCCTGGGTGTGTTGGAAATCGCCTCCGATGCCCTTGCTTTCTGGGACTGAATAGAGGTTGCTGAACGTGATCCTGTCAGGCCTACAGGACCTCCTGTGCCACCCCCAGAGTTCCAGAAAGCTGAGTGGGCTCCTAACCACCATAGGTAATGGTCTAAAGCTCTCTCCGGGTTAGTGCCAACATTCTGGAACTCACCTGGTATACCCTCAGGTTCCCAAATTGAAAGAAGGTTGCTGAGTGTGGCCCAGTTAGGCCCATGAAACCTGCTGAGCCTAGTCTAGTGTGGCTGGAAGCTGGGCAGGAACTTAACCACCAAGAGCAATGATGTTAAACTCTCTCTGTCCCACACCAGTGTGCTGGAACTCAGCTCATGCAGCCTCAGCTCCCCAGACTGCTGTATTACTTTTTATATTTGAACATCAATGTATAATGTAGTGAATCCACGTTTACACACAAAAATTATCTGGATAAATGTTTTTGTTAACAAGAAGTAGAGTCTTCTTTGTGCATCTATTAGTGACCCGCATGTGAACTTGGCAATATTTGCATATCCAAATCCTGAAAAATAATTAATTCCAAATAAACATAACTCCTAACTTTAATTTTGAATATTTTTAAATAAAAGGAAGATGAGCATGGTGGCAGATGTTATATTCCTAGCATTTGTAGGTTGAGTCAGGTGAATCAGTGCCAGACTAGCCTATGCTACATAGTTAGTTCAAGGACAGTGTGGACTAAATTGCAAGACCTCTTCCCAAACACCATACTAATTATAAATTGAAAGGAATGTGAGTGAAGAGAATCTGTAGACCATACTTTAAAATAAATTCCACTTATATAAGACTTCTTTAAAAATAGATAAATTCTGTATCCGCTTGCCAAGTATTATGTTAAAAATCAATAATGAGTAATGAAAGCTTTAAATACTAATTGGCATTAGTATATTACTGGAAGGATTTTGGTAAATTTCAGTTACATAAAAAATGTTCTGTATTCTTCCACAGTTATTATTAATATTTAAAGCACTTTTCATTGTGCTTTATGAATAGTAAAGAATGTGATTAGAGATGAATACATCAAAATCAAAGCTTGCTTCACTGGACTCCACTTCTAAAGTAGAAGAACCCATCTGTGCCAGGCATGGTGTAGCTCATTGTTCTTGAATGTAGAACTGAGATGTATTTAAGAAAATGTGAATAAATTATTAGACATTGAGAGTCCACAGGGAAAATTTAAAAGCTACTAATCATTGGTTTTAAGCTTTTATTTTGCTTCATCCTATGCTCTCAGAGTATAATTGGTAGAAGGTAGTACAAAATGAAAACATGGGGCTCGTTGCTTAAAATGTAGAAAAATGCTTTATTCAAATTCCTATTTCTCGGCTGGGATATAGTTCAGCAGCACAGTGCCTGCCTGTCAATCACTAAGTCATAAATTCAATCCCTGGTACCAAAATAAAACAAAATAACCCCTCTTTTTTTTTAGATGGTCTGTCTCATGACCTGATTGAATATATTTATGCACATAAGTGTGTGCATTGCATTTCATTATGCACATATGTGCATATATACGCATTTCATTTAATTCATTTCATTTAATTATTTGATATCATTCAGTAATTAAAGATTAAAATAGAAAATTTTATGTTATGTTATTTTTGTGCAACATTAGCAATAAGTATAGAAGTAAGAAGTACTCTCACACCAAGTTTTCCAAAATTACATTATTTATATTTCACATAATTTGCATTTTTTTTCCTGGATGAGGAAAACCATGCACAAATCTGTTTCAATTGTATTTAGTTTACTTTTTGATGAATACATTCCTACTAGCCCTCTGGATTTTCACCTTGTTGATGCTTACGTAAACATTTATAGCAAAAGGAAGTATGTTGCTCTCTTTCCATTTCCTTTTATGTCAGCATTTCCTGTGTAAAAAGTCAACTAACACAGAGAGGTAGCAGTTGAAGAGAAGACATAATAGAATCTCTTAATAATTTATGTATGCTATTATTTTCTTTGTATGTTTACACAGTGTGATATGAGCAGAAACAATACCCTTAGCACTGTCATCATTCAGGCTTACTACACTGTAAATGTAACATACTTACTTTGTGTTTGCTTGTTTGTTCTCTTTGAAATTTATGCATTGTGAGTCTTGTGAATTTCGGTCTTTATGGAACAGTGTGGAAAAGGTATCTGAAAATGGAACTTGACTTAGTACAATTGTCTTAAATATTTTATATGTTCTTTGGCCTATTCTGATTTTACTCCATATATATATATATATATATATATATATATATATATATATATATGTATATATATATATTAAATATATTTTACTCCAAATATATATAACTACTATATATATATATATATATATGTTAATTTTATAAAATGTTATAAGATATATAGATGAATCTGATCCTGGAAAATTAATAGGAGGATGGATGGAGAGGTGAAAGGAAGAAACCGAAAAGTGTCATCAACCAATTCCCTACAGAAATGTAATCAATGTACATGTTTGCAGGACATTAAAAATGCCATTGAATTGCTTTTTTTCCTCTATGTTGCTTTTTGAAATTTATGTATGTAGATACTTATGGGACTAGAACATCAAATTTGAGTGTTATAAGAAATTCGACTATAGACACAATACGATATATGTATATGTGTGTTGACTTATGTGTCCTCATTAACATTCAGTTGTATAAATTTCTCTCCTATTTTAGAAATGCTGCAACAAAAGCCTTTCTTCTAGAGTTTGAAACAAGTTCTATTGATTAAGTGGACATACAAGTGAAATTTCAGAGTCAGGTGTACAAGGGGATATGCAACCTCAGTTTAGAAAGGTTTCAAGACTCAACCTAGATAAGTCTGAATATGTTGTAAGTAGAGCTTGATTGCTGACCCTGGAAAGAGCTCAGAAGACTGAAATGATGATAGGATTGTGGACAGTAAAGAACAGGCTTCATAGCTTTTGGCTGGGAATGAGATTCTTCTGACAGTAAGAGCAGAGCCTACAGTTACAACACTCTTGCAAAAAAAAATGAGTCTATATTTTTCTGAGATTAGCAGTGACTGAGATTACAGATGGTGTACTAACTGATTTGGTGAAGGACATTTCGGGGGAGCCAACAGTCAGACTGTGATCTGAGTAGTACTGGTTGCTTTGGGGTTTGTGAAAATTGTGAGCAGAAGGAACAGAAAAAGTTGAGAATCTTAGATGTTGGTCCAAAAGGAATCATATAAAATTGGAAAAAAGTATGTGTGATTACTGAAGAGATTAGTACCATTAAGAAAAGACTAATACTTTGTACAAAGGCAAGAAGAATGACGTCTTGAGGACATGTTAGAGATCACAGGCTTATGGGTGTAGTGTCAGTACTTCATTTGAGAAGAGAGTCACTAAAATCACTAAGACAGAAGGACTTCTAGGGAATCATTTTTCTGGGATTCTTCTCACTGTGCTCAGGCACTCAGAAGTCATTACAAGCATAGTTCAGAAGTTTCTGGCTACCATTAATTTTGCAAATGATGTTGACATCACCCAGGTGATGCTGTTTTTGACCATATGCAGAATATAAGAGTTGTGGGCTTAGGAACTTCACCTAAATTTTAGAGGCAGGGCTTGGATGTCAGTCAGGAAGACCATGAAATGCTAAAATTGTGAGAATAAAGTCAAAGGTGCAGTGTAGACCCCAGAATTCACTTGAAATAGCTTTGGAGGAAAGGTCCAGAATGTGAGAGGCACCAGCTAAAGAGGAACAAGGCAGCTGTAACCAGCAAAGTCATATAAGTGGGAACCCCAAAAGCTTTGTCAAATTCATATTTCAACGCCATGTGTCCTAGTTGCTGGACATGGAGCTAAAGGACAAACTGGGCTGAAGTTCTGCTTTATTTTCAATTTCCCAGTTTCTCCCTTCGGAAATGGGAAAGTGTACCATGAACCATTACGTAACTTCGTTTTGGGTTTCAGAGGCAAGAATTTGCTCTGAGTTTCAGAAGAGATTTTGACGTGCACCATTTATCAATGCTGACATTTCTGAGATTTTGAGAAATAGATTATTTCAGTCTCAGTTCTACACAGGATACTTGTAACATGTTAGGTGAAAATATTTATTAACTTCTTGTATTTGGAAATTACAAGTGGCTTAAGGAGATATATTTGAGTGTCAGGTTGACAAGCAGTAGAATGTGGTGGTCACAGATCATTGTGACAACTTGATTGGTTTTAAAGTTGCCTAGGGCATTAACAGAACACAGCTCTGAGTTTGTCTTGGTGCGCAGGAGGATGAGACCTTGATGTCTCTAGATAACTGATACCTGGTCCTTTATTTCCTGACACTGTTCTCCTGTTCTGCCTTCTATCTGCCACAAACTAACTGCTTTACTCTAATATATTATTCTGTCAGTATATTTTGCCGTGGTCCAGCTAACTGAAAGAGTGTCATCTTTTGGACGCACAATAGTCTTATCACTAACCATGGACTCAATTCCCTGAAAGAGGGAAGCTAAATTAACCATATCCTCCTTTTAATTGTGTATGTTGGTTATTATCTATCAGTCATGTATAATTTGAATAATGCACAATAGGTCATCAGAAAAAAATAAAGAAGAAAATTGTAAAATATATTGCAAAAAAAGAAAAATGGCAGGACAGAATACCAACAAAATGTGAATGAAGTAAAGCCACTATGGAAAGTTTATAGCAATACAAGCCTACATCAAAAAAACAAAAGTAGCTCAAATACCAAAGCTATCACTATATCTCAAGAGACCAGAAAAACAGAAAAACACCAAACCTGAAACTGTCACAAGGAAAAGAAAACAGAAGTTCATATTATAAGTAAATGAAATGCAATTTATAAAGGTGATCCAAAGAGAAAAAAGAATGCTGTTGATGGAAAGATAAATTAGTGTAAATATTATAGAAAACAATAGAAATATTCCTAAATAATTAGAAATAAAAATATCTTTTGAAACAGAAATCACACAACTGGTTCCATATATACTAGTGAATTAAAATCAGTCTAGGAGATTTCTGCTTTTCCATGTTTATTATAACACTATTTATAATAACCTTGAATTAGAAGCAGCCTAACGTCCCTTCAGCTGATGATCAGATGGAAGGATGATATGTACATGCAACGGAATATTCTTCAGACTTAAAAAATAAAATCTGTTCTCTGTGATTGCATAGATTGAACTAGAGATTAGTATGTCAATTGACATCACCTAGGCAAGGAATGACATGTATTACAAGATATAATTTATGTATTGAATCTTAAAAATGGGGAATTTTATCAATAAAGGTAAAGTTATAGTTACACAGCAGTGAGATTTCCTGGTGTGTTATTGAAAGTAGGGTTACAATAGATGACAAATATATATCTTAAATGGCTACAGTAAATGCTTTTTAATGCTTTAGTCTTGAAGAAATGTGAAGGATGATCTCACCTTAAAAGTGCATAATATCTGTATGTATTGAAGAATCACATGGAATTCCATTAAATCACAACATAAGACTTAAAGTAACAAAAGAAGAAAAGCAGCTAGTAAAAGGGAAAGTATTTGTAAATTGTATATTTCATAGAAGACATTTATAGATACTAAAAAGGTCTCCAATGTCTAAAGTGATAGACAGATAACTCAAAAGTGGGGCAAAGGAAATAAATATTCCTCCAGATAAGATATACAAATGGACAAACATACAGGAAAACATGGTCAATCATCATTTATTAAAGGACTACAAAACAAAACCATGCTAGGATATCACTTTATACCCACATCATACTTAAGACTGAAAAGGCAGAAAATAAATCAGAACCTTCATTGCTGATGGAATTTTAAATATTGAAGCTACTTTGGGAAAAAAAGAGTCCCACAAAGATATAATTATCATTTGCTCAAGAAAGTCCATTCCTAAGTTTATACCCAAAATAAATAAAAACTTGTGAGTGAATTTCAGAACAGGATTTTTTTTATCACAATAAAAGTTATAAATAATCCAAATATCCCCAAATCCAAGGATGGATAGTGTCAATGACCACAAAATGAAATATTATTCAGCCGACAAAATCAATACTAACACATGCTATAACATGAGTAAATCTTGAATATACATTAAATAAAAGATATCAATAAACCACCATGTGTTATATTATTCTATTCACATAAAATGTCTAAAACAGCTAAATATATTAAAAGACAAGGTATGTTAATGCTGGTCCAGAGCCTGAGTCCATAGGCGGGTGAATATTATGAAATACAGGATGAAATATTGTCAAATATTGTCAAATATTGATCAAAAATATTCAGAGATTTCTTTTCAGGATAATATAGATGAACAACTTAATTTTGATAATAATTATAGTAAGTATTAATACAATACATACCACTGAATTGTATACTTTCTGTGAATGAATCTTATAAACTTTAAATATCAACAAGCTGTTATAAAAATACTCCAAGAACACTTATGTGTATCTTATGTAGATATGTTAGAGATATCCAGTTTAAAAAGAAGTAGTTGTATTAATGCTTATGTTGCAAAAAGTTGTATCTCATCGATATCAGTTTTCAGTATTTTAACTTATCCTCATTAACACTAGCAAAATTCTCTAAGAATGAGGTTCATTAGCTATTGTCCATTTTAGCGTTTTTGTTCTATTTACCAATAGAATGACCTCTTTTATGTTAATCAACACACTTTTTGCCAGAATGGCTTTTGGGTTGTTCAATGAAATCTCCTAAAATTTAATCCTACACTAGCAACAAAAGAAATGAAATTCTCTATTTTTCATGTACTTGGAGGCTGGCAGTAAAGCAAAAACAGCTTGAGTGTTCCAGACCCACCGACTGCTCTCCAGGTCTCTCCAGCAAATGACTGTGGTATGTTCTGCAGCCTCTAAAGGATAAACTTTTACAGTTTGAACACACCAAATCTACTCTTATGACTGACAGCAAAAATAAGGTGATGGCTGTTTTTTGGTACTGAAAGGAGAAAAAAATCCATATAATGGAGATATTGTCTGAATATAATTCTGTTTATTTGGAGGGGAAATACTAATTTTTGGCAAGAAATATGCCATACTGAACTCAATAGGTTTGTAAATGGGAATCAATGACACATAAGAAATTGAATTTCTGTCCAGTTCCTGGGTGAGAAGCATTCTCTATGAAAGTAAATGGAGTTCTGTATTGAGATGAAAACAGTTGCCAAGAGAGATTGTGAAATGTTCCCTGTGGATCTTTTTACTCACTCAGTCCTATATCATACAATTATTTTTAGAATACATTTAAGTGATGATTTAATGGCATACAGAGAATTAAAGGGATAGCAGTGGTTTTCAGCTAAGATTATAAACATAATACAAATATAAAAGATATGAAACACCTGAAACCTTAATTCGAGGAGAAATTGCTAAAACTTTTTCTTTCAAATGGCAGCAATTATCTGCAGCTCTTACAAACAGTTATTTTTCAGCTTTTCCTTTAATTTTGCAGTTTGGCCTATCTGCATGGACTTGAGGCCAAGACTTTGTTCTTGGCCTCTTCTTTCCTCTCACCTTCCTTAATACTATTATGTTAATTTTCACAATTATCATCGTAGTCATATCTTTGTTTCTTTTATGAACTCTTATTGTATTCTTTTAATTTGTAGTTATAGAGCAAGGTCAGACCTCAGTTATCCATAATCTTTCATTTGTGGTTATCATCCACTCTAAAAACATCAGGAATTCTCATTATGTTTGGTTTCCAGATTTTCACCCTGAATCATTCAACCTACTTGATTTTTTCTTGGAAGTCACCATGTCTTTGGATGTTGAAATTTCTGTCTCTAAAGAAACTTTCCTTGACTTCTCTTATTGTAAAACAAGATCAATTTGTATATTTCATTTCAGGGGATCTTGAGAGTATATTGTAATAATTTGTAAGCATAACCTTGAATGTGAAGTTACATAAATAGCAATCTGTCATATGGGACCTGCTAACCACAGCTATGGGTATTACCATATTACAAGGTCAGATGCTTATAATGTGTGTTTAGAAATTCGTTTGGTTCTACACATATTGTCATCACCTCCAAACTCCATGGTGAGATCCAATCATACAAAATTTTTTAAAATGCACAGAAAAAAAATTACTTTAAAACACCTGTTAGTAAAAAAATATTTATCTTCATTGCTTAAAGAACTTTTTGATGCAAAAGAATGAAGTTTGAAGGTCAAATTTTAATCAGAAGGCTAATAGAATATGTATAGAATTTCTACATTAGACCAGATATATTAATATTCAATGAGATCCCTGACAATATTTGAATTTTTGACTTAACTTTTTTGTTGTCATCCAAATAGTACATTTTCAATGTATTTATTAAATCCTGAAATAAAATTAAGAGCAAACATTAAAATGTGACATATCCTGCATTTGAGAACTTTGAACATGGATTATTTCCTTGTTCCAACAATATTTTATAAAACTTGGAGAATTATCTTATTCTTATTTTGAAATTTAGTTAGAGTAAGGCATAAGTGGAAAGAGAGAACTGGATTCTTCACACCTTCTGCAGGCTATTTTGCCTTGTACAAGATAGCTCTTGATTGTATAGAACAACATATGCATAAAAATGTCAGAAAATTAACAAACATGAGTGGAAAAATAATAAAGACAATGAAGAAATAAAGAGACTCCTTTTTTTTCTATTAAATGTTGATATCCTAGGAAATTACAATAAAAGCTGCTGAAAAAATTGAATGTCAGATAAGTTTTCCATTCCATTTTCAAAGAACAACAATGCTTAAGTTATGTACTTGAAAATTAACAATTGTTTTCATTTTTTTGCACTTCTTTAGGGACAAGAAACAAAATAAAGAACTTAGTACTCTAGAGAGAAGTCTTATAAAGCTGCTATGGATGGGTGAGCATAAGAGAAATATTTCAAACGTTATTTTTTAATACAGGGTCAAAATATAAATGACTCACGATGTAGAAAGTCCTACATTTGTGTTCATTTTTTTTTAAATTCTATCCTTAAACTTAACAGGCAGTAAGATGGGACAGAAGGAAGTGATTTCTAGTGACCGCTCCTGACTCCATTAGTTAAGTATAGAAATTTTCTCTTTGCACTCATTATGAATATGTTTAATATTAAATACAAGTAGACTATGTCTCTACCCTCTTATAATTCAATCAATAAATAATCAAACATTTATGAGTACATAACATGTTTCTGATCATGACCTTGGCAGTAAAGAAAGATTTTACAAATAAAACATACCAAAGAACTCAATAATGAGAGTAGAAGTTTATAAGCACTCATGCTTCACAGAACTTTTAAAAGAGCAGAATAACTTATGTTTGTTCTTTTTTCACATATACCCATGATGACCAGGAAATGGGGCTCTGTCATCAGAAGTCATTGCAAACTATGATCATAGACTTGGTTTGATCCAAGTCCTTAAACAAAAGAACCAGAAAAGATACATGAGTGAAGTAATGAATGCATCCAAAACTAAAGAATTTTGAGTGTGTGCTCATAGCTGGCACTTGTAACCATGACATTTGAAAGACTGAAAAAATATAAAAGAATTGTAGCATAAAAATCCTCAAACTTAAGTTTCAGGTCTGAGTAAGCATGTTCATGTAAAGTATATGTATTGGATGAATTGGCATTTAAAGTACATGTAAATTGATAGAATTTCATACCATGAAAGGATTCTAGAATAGTTCATATGCACTGCAAAGATTTTATCAATTTGTTATTTGAGAAACTTGTTTACTTACAACTCACTATAATAGAACATGACATTTAGATACTAGCAACAAATAAGTATCTCGCTATGATCATTCCTTGTCCCTGCAAATGTTAAGAAGTGTCCTATAGAATTATCTCTGAGACATTATTAAATATACAACTAGCCATCTAGCACATACGTTAGCACATCTATTATTTATTCAGAAATCCAAAACATTATCATATACCTCTCATCTCAGTTTAGCCTTCCACACCCTAACTTCTTTCCACTGGTTTCTAAAAATGTTAGCACAGAACATAATTTCCACAAGGGATTTAACATTTTTTAAATTATTTTTGTAATTCATTCCTGAAGCCCTAACATAATATAACTGAAGGCAATCTTTTAATGTCCTACATTAGTTGTTATCAACACGTGATCCTTGCACTAGTAACACCAGTATGAGCTCCTATCTGAAAAGAGAAATTGTCACTTCCCATGCCAGGTACTCCAAATAGAAGCTTTATGGGGAGGACTTGGTCATCTCTGTTTAAACAGGAGACTCAGGGGATTAGGAGTCATACTAAATGTTAAACGCGTTTTACACCATGTGCTAAGAGTGAGGTGTAAAGGGGCTGGAGATTTAGCTCAGTGGCATAAGCACCTGCCTAGCAAGTGGGCAGTCATGAGTTGGATCCCCTTTACCGATAAAAAGGAAAAAGAAAAAAAAAAAAAAAGGATGAGGTGTAAAACACATTAGTTATGCGTAATTAGAAATTGGTGACATACTATTGCTACATAAATACTATCAAATACTGGCAATTTCCAAAAATCAGTATATCACAAATACATAGACCTGAAGAAATAAAAAAAACTTCCCAGTACTTGAGGAAAATCAAGTAATCACGAAACAATAAGTCAAAGTGTGTTCATGCTTTGCACTTCATAGTCTTGCCATAATGATGGGACCTGTGATAAACCAGATCCAAAAGAAATTGGATTCAGTTTTCAGAATGTTAATAAAATACATTGAGACACTTAGAAAATGACATAATATACCTTAAGGGGTGATTAAGTGGGAGTTAAAATTAATACTCTAAAATCTGCTTAAAATACAGGTACCATCAGATATGGTAATGCATATAGGAATATAGTACTAACCTGTGAAGGTTCTAACCAAGTTCCTGGAAGAAAAGATTCACTGCATCTGTGCTTTCAAAACCAAAAATGTGAGTCTTTCCTTCTTTTATTGGCAAGAAGCTGGATTAGTTTTTGAGATTTTGCCGCACCAATTCTTTACTGCAATCTGTAAGACACTACAGTTATCTCACCGAAGCGCAAAGATTCTATTGAATGTTTAGACTTAAATTCATAAGAGAAAGATGTAAATGTAGAGGTTGTCCTTGAGGATTTTGCAGTTGGATCTGTAATTAAGATAAAATACTCCAAGCATATTCTTCTTGGCTGTTCTCTTATGAGTAAACTGCTGCAGAAACCCCTGGCCTTCGTTGGCATTATTGTTTTGGACACTGGAACTGCGTTTCTTTCACTGAATGGACTTATGAAATGTCTGCTGCCAGTAAAAGTATGTGAAAGAATTCTTCCTTATGTTATTACAATTTGTAGAAGCAAAAGGTATTTCATGAGGATATGACCTTTGTCTTCTATTGAGTATATTTTATGAATATTACAGTGAGACAAGACAGTAAAATACACAGTTATTTTGAAATTGAGTATGATGGAAATGGTCATTTTTAATAAAAGTCAAAGTGACTTAAACCATTTACTTTCGCTATTTATCTTACAAATAATATTCTGAATATTGTGAGTGTGCGTGCACACATGTGTGTGTGTGTGTGTGTGTGTGTGTGTGTGTGTGTGTGTGTGTGTGTATTAGAAGTCATACTGAGACATATCATGGAAATTCTGTCCAAGTAAAAAGCAGACATGCAGGAATCTCATAGAGATAGGAAGCAATACCAAAATAGCACAAAATCGTTTGCTTGTTCTTATTGCTTTTTAGTGCAAGTGACTAATGATTTATTTGGAGTAAGGAGGAAAAGATAATCATGATTAAACCCCTAGT
Organism: Cavia porcellus; assembly: GCF_034190915.1. NCBI lineage: Eukaryota > Metazoa > Chordata > Mammalia > Rodentia > Caviidae > Cavia > Cavia porcellus. Next base: position 36,147,737 of record NW_026947501.1, read on the forward strand.
TTTGATTCAAGAAACATTTTTTCATTTCATTTCCCAATGAGTAGAGTAATTGATTTCTGGAATCAGTAGAGGAGGATGCTGACACTTACACAAGAATGATAAGATGGAGAAAAACACACTACAAAAATTATCACTGCTGTTCACATATAGAGTAGAGAAGAATCAAAGCCCACATGACAGGTATATTTTTCTTTTCATAAACTACATTGCTACTCTGTTTTTATGTATTATAGCTGATGTGTCTGCATCTAAAGATTGTCCTCATCTTTATCTTCTGAAATTAATATTAATTCATTTTATTATATTAGAAATACTCAAGTAATTTTTACAGTAAATTCTATAGAAACATACTATGTGAAATCTATAGTCTAATACTGAAAGTATTCTAGAAAAAAATTCATCAATACTTTATGAAACTTCAGTATTGTTATATTTCTACTAAAATTAATTTTATTCTTCACCTTAACACTTTTTCTTTCAGTGTTTACTGTAATTTGTTACTATAAAACTCTTAAAATTAGAGATAATGCTAAGGATACAGCTCAGCTTGTACAGCCTGTCAAACACAAAGTCCTGAGTTCAAGTCCCAGTACCAAATAATAATAATAGAGTTAAAATTAGAACATAAAGAAAAACTCTTATGAAACTTCAAAAACACCAAGAAGAATCTTGATAATAAAATGCAAGGTGGGATAATTTGTAGAATAATATGTGTGCACACATCTGTTAAAACCCTGAAACCTGTGGTATACATGTTTTTCCATATGGTCTGGTATTTGTTACGCATTAGCTATTATTTTATAAAACAGTCTATAATCTATTATTAAATACAAGACCTAACCATACAGATATTGGAAGGTTGTCTAGAGATGGAGAAAGAGAAGAAGAAAGAGTAGGTAAAGTGATTAGATAGATAGATAGATAGATAGATAGATAGATAGATAGATTCATGAATATATATTGATAATATATTCATTATAAATTGCAAACATGTCCTATTAAAAGATTTTTGAAGAAGAGCAAGCATGAAAGATTAAAAAGTATGTAATTCTAGGAAGATGTCAAAATAATATCCACAAAAAAATGTGGCAAAATGAAAGAGACTCAGTAAGGTCTTATAATCAAATCTTCCAATATGAAGAAAATACCTTTAGAAATTGGAAGTGGAAATAGTCCAGAAACAAATAAACAGTCCTTCAGAGAGTGGACAGGAGGCAAGGCAGAATGAATGCAAACAATCCCTGGAGTCTTTTGCTTATGTTGAAGACAAAGATGAATATTCCACTTTATTAGCATCTTTGGTGCTATGAAACTTGGTAAAATAAAAAGCCACCATGTTAAACATATTTGTAGGTGCCATTCAGGCAGAATATCATGTATTCTTAAATAACAATAAAGCAGGAGTTATCACAGAATAAGGCTTTACCATACATTTTAAATTCAGAAACTTGATCCTTATAATGTGAGGATATGGATGATATTGTTGGATGTATCATTCTAACTTTTTTCCAGAATGTATTATGGAAGATCACTATACATAGAACTGTAACACTGACATGTTTTGGAAGTGCTCATATTTGCAAATTCGTACACAGTTGCATAAAACAAACCTTATTCCAACTATTATTGTGAAAAAGTAAAACATCCAGCTACTGATATCACATGAAGTAGGAAAAAAAAACAAGATTCTTAAATTGTTTGATTGGCATTCTCTGATGATATCAAAATTATTTTAGCATTTTGAGCATGTGAATTTCATTGACCCACTCATAGAAATGATTGTATGTGTGAATAGCAATTAACCATCATATCAAATTATTGTCAAATTATTCAAATTTTTTTTGGTGAAATGTGCTACATTCTTAAGTAGAACTTTAGAAAAATTGATTTAGGGTGATTCCATTTTCATTCATGTATAGTCAGATTATTGTTATTAGATTCAGTGGGATTCCAAACCAAAACTATCAGTAGTCTAAAAGCTATGTTTCTTCCAAACTAATGTTGCAACCAATAAACAGCAATAAAGGAAAATTTGTACTAAAATTCTAAATGCTGACAGGTAAGAGATAGCTAATGATAGAAAAGTAATGCATTCCAAAATTGTTCCAAAGGTACAGACTCATATTGGATCAATTGTTTGGGGTTTTTAAAAAGGAATGCCTACTGTATTTTTCTTGTCAAGTGAGTGTAGTTAAGAAAGTAAAATGTCACTTGCACAAGTAGTTAGGTCTACACTCTTACTTTATGATTGCATTTTGTTGTTGCAAAGGGAACCCTGATCACAAAGGGGAACAATTAATTAAATGGTCATGATTTGAAAATATAAAGTTTTTTCTCTCAAATACTATGTGCGCCATGCTATAATAATATACTCACTCTTTCCCGTATCATGTATTAGAGTCTTTTCTCGGATATACAAAATTGTTTATAGAAATCATCTCATTTGATGATTTTCCCAACAAACCAGTGAAACAAAAAGTTAAAAACAATATTCCTTCTAATATTGGAGTTTTTTCTTATGTAGTTCATTGTCACGGGGTTCATTTAAATTAAAACATCAGTAAGATGCGCTCCAGTTACATATGAACATTTCTACTGGGTTATAAGAGGACCCTGTATGTTAATTACAATATGTTGCTAGGTTAGTTTTAAAGTAGCCTTTCAGGTAATTGATATTCTTTCCGAAAGGCATTGATAATATTTACCCTCTACTTTGTAATTGTCAATGTGTTTAATTATAACCACCAAATAGTTTACTGCTTGTTTAATTTCAACAGATTAAGCAAAGATCAAAGAATCCTAGAATTGAAAAAAATATAACTCACCTATTATACTATTCTATGTTCCTATCAAATATATTTTTATCTTTAGCAAATTATTGTTATTTGATGCAATTTTTAATTAACTAAGTTTATTGATACCTTTTAGATATAGATAATGATCACATTCATCATAGGGAATTTGTGCCTAAGTATGATGTATCTTGATTTCTTTTTTCCATTCCCTTCCCCTCTTCAGCCCCTCTTTACTTCCTTATTTACAAAAACTTTGGTTCCATTTGTTTCCATCTTATCACACTATTTTTCTTTTCCCTTCTTTTTTTCCCTCATCCCTAAATTCCCCTTCCCATTTGAGTATTTTCTTCCTATTTCACAATATGTACTATGTATCTTGGTCCTTGTTTACATTTTCAGTTTATCATACCAGAGAAACAATGCTATGTTTACACATGTATGCCAATTTATTTAATTCAAGTATGGTCTCAAGTATGACTATTTAACTGTAAATATATAAGATTTATCATTCTTTATGGCTGAATAGTATTTCATCATGTAAAAAAATACATCTTCTCTATCCATTCATTTGTTGATAGATATTTGGGCTTTTTTCAAGATTTAGTTTCTAAAGAAGTTGGAGAAACCAAAAACATTGAAAATCAAGAAGAAAAGTCATAGGGAATAAGCAAAGACACCCAAAAATGGAGGTGAAAAGAGTTACAACTTGCAACGCTGTACAGATTGGTCACCCTAGCTCTTTGGAGTTTACATCTCACCACCACATTTGGTAGTATGTGCTGGATATGGATCAAAATTAAATACTTAGTTATAAACTTTTGGTCTTGCTTGGGTCCAATTTCTTTCTATCCCTCTATGTCTTTTGTAATAGGAGACTTTATGATGTGCAAATCTATGTTATCAGGAGTTTAATACTCCTTTTGATTTTTGAAGGTGCTTCCTGTTTTGGTTTATGTCTAGATACGCCTTCCACCAAAGCCTCATGCAGTCATGAGAGAGGGTTTCTAGAGTTTGTGATTGAGTCTTGGTCCACTGCTGAGATTATGGGTGTGAATGCTACACCCACCCTATAGTGGTCAGTCTACATACAATAGGTAGACCAGAAAAAGTCTTCTCTAGCACCTTCCCTTTGTGCTTGTTTTTGCTGTTTTCAATGGACATGAACTGTTTGTTGCCCCTCTGCCATGCCATCCTGCCTTAGGGTGAGCTGAGTATGTACTGAAACCTCCACAAACTGTGAGCTAAATAAACCTTTCCTCTTTAATTTTGGTTGTTGAGTATATTGTGTCTTAGCAATGAGAGAAAAGTAACCAAGACACAACTAAGAATTTAACTCTCAGACAGACTTTTGGACTTGGGCTGTTTCGGAAGTGCTGAAACTCCAGACTTCAGCAACTCTTAGAAACAGACTAGATGTATTTTGCATAAGGAGTTGTGTATGACTCCTGGAGACCGGGAGTGAAATGTGATTTAGAAGATGTACCCCAAGGTCCTCGTGTTCTTTGAAGAGTTTTTGGAAGATTATTAGATCTCTGAGGAACTGTACCTGACTTGTTGGGGAGTGAGAGCTGATTTGAAGAGGGTCCCTGGAAGTGTGACCTGGAAGGGTTTATCTGCCTTCTTGGCTCCAACCTTCTCTCTGCTTCCTTCCCCTCATGATGTAACATAAGCCTCTTTCCTTCTGTTCTGCCCTTTGCCCTGCTTTTGTCTTGGAACTAGCTAAATGTGGGTTAAAGTGTAAGCCCAAATAAACCCTCCTCCTTTAAATTATGTATATTGTGTTTTGTGTCACAGTAGCAAGAAAGTGATTAAGACAAGTGGGAACCCAATACTATACACAATGAAGGAAGTTCAACAGGCTGCAGCCTGGTGCCCAAGCTACAGTCCAGGCGCTGTGACTGACTCTCCATGTTATACTCTCTGCCTCTGAAATACATGGATGAATTCTTCATGAACATAGAAAGAAATAATCATCAGAAACCAAAAATCAACCAATGTCCTTCAATTTCCAATCAAATAGTGATACTTCAAGATATAAATTAACTAAGCAGTTCAAATATTGTTAAAGAGATTATGTCCATTATACTCAATTATGCAGGATATCCTTTATGAAAAGGCAAACCATCAAAATATATTTTATTCCATTAGATTATCTGCATATTTTTAATCTTAAAACTTTGAACCAATCAGAAATTCAAGATCCATTCATTTCTAAAAATAAACCAAAGGTTCTGTGTAACTCAGAAATATTGATTTAAAAACATCTTGTGTTTTATTTAATAAAATATTCAGGCACCTTGAAGAGCAGATATTTAAAACTTGTACATTAAAATTTATCAGAAAGAGGGACCCACTCTGATAACAGGCCATTTTGTCCTGTAGTGTTTTAAAGAGTACAAGTGCAAAGCTACTAGGAATCCATCAGTTACATTATACCTTAAGCAACACGGCACACATCCTGTACTTTCTGCGAAACCTAATCAAAGATAGTGCACCCTCTTTCAGGTTCAAGACATTGGAAAGACACTGGAATAAATGGAATTTAGTTGTCATCCAGATGACAGGCCTCGTCAGAAAGCTGGCCTTGGTTGTATATGTTCCTGAACACTCTTTGTGCAGGAACATTCAGCTTCATGGAGCTCCTTCTTTTGTCTGCCTAAGGAGCAATCACTGCTTCAACATTTGGGCATGTACTGGCTCTTATAGGGAGTTTAAAAAAAAACATGAAGACCAAGAAAGCATAATACTGCCTTCAAACATTTTCATGGATTGAGAAAGAAGATAAAAAATATCTATGTCAATCTTTAGGATTAAAAAAATTAAAAAAAACAAGATTATATTCAGTTCAAAGGAAAAATACAGAAATCTCCAATTTTACTTTGGTAGCTTCTTAAAAAATAAATATAGTTTGGATCTCAGGATAGTCCTTGTTTTGGGTCACAGGTTATTAAATCCTTCTATACCTTTAACCTCATGAGAAGTCTATAAATTACATGCTTAGTTAAGCTCTGAAAGTTTAAGAACTTTTGTAGATATTGCTTTCTATCCAATTTTAAAATGATTTAGTTTCTTTTTATTCACTTTTTAATACCATTTCCTTGTTATTTACTCTCTCTCTCTTTCTCTCTCTCTCTCTCTCTCTCTGTTGAATTTATTTGGATTAATAACCAGTTAATAATTTACTTGATCTTAATATTCAGTGCATACTAATTTATGCCACATGATGTATCACTGATGTAAAGTCTCAAGTAAGAATACGAATAGTCTGTTGCCTTAGAGAGTTTGAATTATCTAGCATTCACTGGTGTTGAGGGATGTCATCAATTTGCATGGCTACTAATAGACTGTTTCTCAACTTGATTCAGTTAGCTCTAGGCTCAGAAACTCAGAAGAAATTCTCTCATTTTCCTATGCACCACCCAGATAGGTTATATATCATGGCAAAACAGAATGCTTAGTACACATGAATGCACAGAGTGGATGTGACACCCTCGGGGTGGGAGGTGTAGAAACACTGACTGTTATTTAATACATGAGATGAATTTGACTAATGGAAAGAAATTCAAGACCTGGAGCATCGATTACCATAAATAATGTCAAGTTAAATGATTGGGTAAAAGCCATAAATTTGAGCCATACCATGTATTTCAATGGTGCATTGCTTGCCTACTATCCACAAGGCCTTGAGTTTCAATCCCTACCACTGCAAAGAAAAATGTCTTTAAATGTATCAGGTGATAGGAGAAGAATAAACCGGAGAGGTTTTATGTAAAACAGAAACTCTTTCCTTGCAAAATTGCAACTATCAAACTCAAAACATAATATTTTCAAGTGCATTATGTTAAGGAAACTTTACAAAGAGAATTAAATTTCAGTTTTTGTGGTGTTGGTGGTTGACCATAACATCCTTGAAAGGTAAGTCTCACTCTAGTCAAGGCTTCTCACAGCCCTGGGATGTTAGGTAAGCAGTTCATCTCAACACCTTCCCCAACTGGTTACATATTTTTAAAAAGCTGCGTTTTCAAAGTCACATTTGAAGAGAACACACATATTTGATGAGAAGAGAGGTGTCATATGTGATGGTTGTATCAGTAGGAAAATTTGCTAAAGATGATTAGAAAATAAAAAACCTAAGTATATAAAGAAAGAAAGTTTTCATATCAAATGCCTAGAAACACTTGGCTGGATAGGCCCTCACTGGCGTGGAGAATTCCAGATTCATTCCTTCTTTATATTGTCCACATTCCTCTATGTCCATCTCAGAGTGTCACACTCACAAAAATGTTAATCAAGATATACTGGATTAAACTTCTTAAGCCTTTTGAGCGTATCATGCAAACTTTCACATTATTTTTTGGTATGCATATTTAAATATGTCTTCCAAATATGGCACAGAATCTGTGTATAGGAAGACAACATATTTCATCATGCTATTCAATACTGAAAATAAAACAAATCCACAAATAAACAAAAAGCTAAGACTAAAGTTTATGAAAATTACAATGAGCTTTGGTTGGGTGATATACTAACTGTTAGAAAGTCATTTTTATATGACAGTGTTCAAAGGGATGGAACCAATAAAAAGATGTAATTGGAGCCAGATCCCACAGGATGCCAGCTGTCATGGTTTATGTCTGTGGCTCCCAAGCCCTGTGCAAGGCCTCATGCATTTACATTATGCATCTGTGATTAGTTCATTGTCTAGTGCTTGGATTGATGGTGTCACTGCTACACTCACATAGAGGTGGAGCCAGGATGTGATGTAATGGCAGGAGGAAGGTGTGTCTTGCTTTCTTGCCAGTTTCTGCCTTGCTGTGAGCAGCCACCATGAACTGCGGCCCTGCCATGCCTGCCTGCCTTGGAGCCAACTGAGTGTGGACTGAAACATCCAAAAACTGTAAGAAATAAACCTTTCCTTTCCCAACTTTGGGCATCAGGTATTTTGACTAAGGGATGAGTAAAAAGTAACTAATACAGAATTTGGTACCAAGAGTGGGGTCATTGCTGTGACTATACCTGACTATGTTTTTCCAGAGGTTTTGGAAATGGCTTGTGGGCAGAGTTTGGAAAGGTTTGGACATGCCTGGATGCATAGAGATCGAGCAGCTTAGGCTGATCTGTAGAGGAGATTCTGGTCAGAGCTCAGGAGACCTAAAGGCTGATAGAAAGGCTGATAGTAAAGACCAGGCTTAGGAGGTTTCCGCTGGGAAGAAGGACTGCATTCTTTGTTAGACTCCCCATGATGTGTGTCATGGCTTGGCAGAAAAATTTGTCTGCATTTTTCTCATGCACAGAGTCTTTGCCTGAGACCTAGACTAAGGCCAATGGACTGATTAATCTGGCAACAGAAATTTCAAGGCAGTCAAATGTTGAGGCTGTGGCATTGCTATTGTTGGGGGCTTTTAGCCAGCTTTATGTTGCAAATCAAGAGCAAAAAGCCCAGCAGGATAATTTGCAATACTGTGAGTTTGGCCAGACCAAAGATTCCAGGAATGCTGTGGATTGTAAAGACAGAGTTGAGACTTTGATTGCTGAGAAGAAGCAGAGAGATAAGAAAGATGGTCTTGGGCAACCCAGGAAGTGGGTCCGCACCCTTTGTAGCCTCAAAACTGCAAAAGTGAAAGAATTTGCTCAGAGGAGAAAACTGCAGAGCACCATGCAGAATGTTGATGGAGGCCACATGAGGTTCCAGAATGGCGGCAACATAGAGAAGCTTTTCTTCACAATCAGGTTCACAAAGCTCAGCAATCCAGGCAATGGTCCCTATAGCCAAGAGAGAAAAAAGCCTGGCTATTGCTCCCAATGGCAGCAAACTTTGGTGGTATCCACATGGTGCTGATTTTAGGTGCAAGGAAAATGCACAAATTCTGAGGGTAAGAGAGCTTCCACCTCAATTGCAAAGGGCCTGGGAGGCCAAGCAGTGTGCCCCTGAGAGGGCAATTTGTAAAGATGTAACGGTGAAGCCAAAGGTGCAGTGGAGACCCCAGAAGTTTGGAAAAGCCAGAACGTGAATCATCCAAGGAAAGCTGCAAAAAGTGAGCAGAGAGGGTTTAAGAGAAAAGCTGCGGGAGCTGAAATCCGTGGAAGTGCCATGGTGGTGGAATTACCCAAGCCTTTTGGAGCTTGCAACAAGATTGCTTCAAATACTAAGCATGGAACTCTAGGACTTAATGTTTGCCCTGCTGAATGTTAGACTTGCTTTGTTTCCAATGCTTTATCTTCCCGTTTGTAACTTTTGGAATGGTAATGTTTATCTTGTGCCTTTGCATTTCAGAAATGTTTAAACTTGTTTCATTTGTACAGGGAGCTACAGTTAAAAGTTTGCCATAGATCTTGGAGGAGACTTGGAACTTGGACTTCTCAACAATGCTAACAATGTTAGGACTTTGGCAACTCTTAGACATGGACTAAATGTCTTTTTTATAAAGGATGTGCATGAGTCCTGGTATCCAGGGGTGGAATATCATAGTTTGTGTTGGTGGCCCCCAGGCCTCATGCAGGGCCTCATGTGTTTACATTATGCATCTGTGACTGGTTCCTTGTCTAGTGCTTGGGTTGATGGTGTCAGTGCTACACCCACATAGGAGTGGAGCCAGGATGTGATGTAACAGCAGGAAGAAGGCTTGTCTTGTTCTCTTGCCAGTTTCTGCCTTGCTGTGAGCAGCCGCCATGAACTGCAACCCTGCCATGTCACCCTGCGTTGGAGACAACTGAGTATGGACTGAAACCTCCAAAAACTGTAAGAATAAATCTTTCCTTTCCCAACTTTGGGCATCAGGTATTTTGTCTCAGCAATGAGTAAAAGGTAACTAAGACACCAGCCCAACAGTAGATGCCCATGACAGGTGACGCAGGACTAATGAGTTTTACAATGGCCAACAGCCAACCAGAAAAAGGTATTAGTGAAAGACGAACACGTTTTCTCTATTCCTTCCTGAACACCTAAACTGGCCTAATTTTATATGATTTATTCAATGAAGAAAGCTCTTTAGGAAACTGCAGCTATGGCCAGAGTCCAATTTCATGGCCTCATTAAGCCACAATCAAGTGGGAGGAAATGAGAAAAGGGAGAGAGTGTGACAGTGTCTTTTTTTTGGTGGGGGGGGGGGCCTGGCATCACAGAGTCCCCAAAAATGGATTTTTGGAAATGACCGAAGCAGAAGACATATTATGTGTACTAACTAAACTCACTGTTCTGGGGCAATTCATTTAATATTACATCGAGTAATAATGTTGAGAGCATAAGCTCAGTAATCTGAAAGAGAGTCAACCACACAAAAGAGTAAAAGACAATATTTGAATAGCTTATTGTTGTGTATGGCAGAGTGTCACATACATTGTCTTCCTTGGGAGGTAAAAACCATTCTTGGATTTTCAAACCATGTTCCATATATGCTTATTTCACAGAAAAATATTAAAGCAAGTAAAATCTCAGAAATAATAATATCCACTAACATTGAGCAAAATATAAAACCATTTTATCCAAGTTCATAAGTGAGAAAACTATAATTCAAACCGTCATCTTCTGTAAAAATAAATAATAAATAAACATTTTATAAAGGTTCAAATTTTTTAATGCCCGAAGTTCTTTATCATGGGACTTACAAGCATTTTATATCTTTATCTAAACCTAAGCATAGGAAATGAATTAAAGGCAATGTAAAGGAGGTTGTTACAAGCACTAGAAAAGTAAAAACAGAAGCCTTCCATTAAGAATGAGGAAAGTGAAATTATTAAATCATTCATAAGTGTTCATGCACATATGAAAGAAAATATTACAAAACATGCAGACTTGTATCATTTTAGGTTGTAAGCAAGCTGCTTTATATACTATAATAATGTACATGTGTCCATTATCATAACACACTTTGAAATAGTTATTCAAAATGATGAAAAACCACTGATAAAATCTGAAAATGAGTTTGCAAAGGTCTCCCTATAGTAAATCAGATCATCACATGATGTAGCTAAGATTTCTTCTCAAAGAACATAAACATCAGCGACACAAAATTATCTTTTCTGATGGGATACGCTCCAGATCTTTGATAAGAGCCTTAACAAAAATGTAAGGGATGCATAATTCATTCTAAATTAACGTTTGCTATTTTGAGAACCAGGAAATAAACTATAATAACATAAATTGAGATATTTTAAGTTTTATATAAAAATAATGAAACGTGGGCATATAAAAGACATTAGAACTGATGATTGGGGCAAAATCAACAGTATTTATTGCCAACCTTGGGAGCACTATAATTCGAACAGTTTTCTAGTTGTACAATAGCAAGACAAGCTGTCCCCAAGCCATAGTTCACTCCTAAGTTTCCTTTCAGGAAGAAAGACCCACTACACTGCTGTGTGTGATGGATTTCTTATATTCCCCCTTAGTTGGCAGTCCCACTCCGTATGGCATCCATTGAATCAATTACTCAAATATGTGTTTCCATCCGATGATGTTTGCTGGAGAACAGACAGGTACATTGATTAAATGGGGAGTGCGATTTCGATTCAGCTTTTCAGATCATCATCTCTATGCATTGCAAATGTAGTCTTTTAAACTCACGGAATCACCTTAGAATCAATTAACTTGAAATATATGCAGAGGAGTAGTATTATTTTCTACTACAAACCTTCCTACAATGCAAACATAATATGTACCAATATAAACACTTCTTTATGGAATCTTAAGTGATATCTTAATGGGTGCATTAAAACACTCGGTTGAAAGAAGAGGAGCAACACAAGTTTCCTGCTTGGCTGGCATGGAAGTGATGAGAGGAAGAGGAAATACAACTCATAATGTATGAGCAAAACAGGATAGAAGGAAGAAAGGAGTCGTGGCCCGAAGGATACATTCTATAACCTTCATCTCTTTAGGCAACTTGAGCTCTGGATAAATGCATAGCTGTACATAATTTAATTGCTTCACACTTGACTGGGCATGCCAAGAAATGTAAATGGGAACAATGTCATTTTCAACTTCGGGAGCTTCAAAGAATATTGGAAAGAATATAATCTTGGGAGACAGACTTGAAATTAAATCCTGGTTGCACCAATAAATTTGGCCAAAGTACTTAGCTTCTTTTCCTCATCTCTAAAATTAATGATACTGTGCCAGTGATAAAAGCTAACATTCATGAAATGCTTATAACATGACAGGAACTTCAAGGCACTTTAAAGAAATCAATTCATCCTGCTGGAAATAACCCTATGAAGTAGGCAGTATCACCAAGCTTATTTATAAAGGAATAAACTGTGTCACAGTATTTTTAACGATCTTGCAAAACATCACACAATTTGCAAGTATCAGAGACAAAATTCAGTAACAGAACCGCCGGCTCTACAGCCCTCATTTCAGTTCCCTCCGTGGTTAAAAAAAATTTATGCTTGGGCGGGTTAATTGTGCTCAGTGGCACAAGCACCTACCTGACCAGTGCAAAGTCCTGAGTTCCATTCCTGGCACCAAAAGAATTAAACCTTGCAATAATTAGATAGCACTATATAGCTACTAAAATGATTGAAATCCAAAATCTCTGAACATTAAATTCTAACCTCAGTGTGGAACACAGAAACTTCTGTTCCTTGCTGGTGAAAATGCAAGTTAAAGCCACTTTGGAAACGAGCTTGAGACTTTCTTACAAAGCAACATACAGGCTTACATAAAATCCACCAATTGTATTCCTAAATACTTTACCCAAATGATTTGAAAACTTTGTCTAATATATAAATTATTGCAATAATATAAACAAGTTATCTCGGCTTTGCCAAAGATTACTTGTAACTGAGATATATTTTATTAAATGAATAGATCAGTATACTGCACCACATGCAGATAATGGAATATTAGCTATAAGAGAAAATGAATCAACAAGTGACAGAAAAACCCAGAAGAATCTTTAGTATTGATAAGTGAAAGAAGTTGTTTTGTAAAAAGCTACATACTGTACAATCCCAAATATGATAGCTTGAAGACAGAAAGTAGAGAAGAGATGCAAAGTTTTTGGTAAAAAAGATGAATAGAAAAAAAAAATACAGGGCAATTTTAACTCAGAGAAATTATCCTGTATTGTATTTTTAAAACCTACATAAAGTACAACATGAAATGTGAACTCTAAGATAAAACTATGAATTTTAGTTAATAATATTGTGCTAATTGTGGTTCCTCTTTGTTAACAAATGAATAGCTGTTCAACTTTTCTGTAAACTGCCTAGAAAGTACATTGATTTATTGAACCTAAAAGTCTATCTTATTGTCTTTTGAGGAGTAAATGAAATTGCGTTGTGAAAATACATAACTGGATGACTTGCAACTCTCTCAGGGAAAGCAGCATACAGAGCACTTGGTATTATAATAATTGTCAGAGAAAATCATCTTGCACTAAAATATTTTCAAAAATGCAAAGTTACTACTTCCTACAAATCAAGGAAGCTGCATTTTGTCTATCTACAAAAGAAAATTAAAGGCACTATCCTGAAGGCATTCTGATTATTAGATATAAAACAGTTTTCAAATATTGAAAGGCAAAGGATGGGATGATTTTCTCTTCAGGTCAAATTTATCTTCACTAATTGTTTTCTCCACAGCCCAGCTGTGTTTATTCAGGCTGTCTGGGTGGTGATTTTTCTAGAGCTAACTATAAACAGACAAAATTGTTTATTTTGTACTTAGCAAGACTTTTTTAATTAGTAACAGCAGTCCAATCCTTGGAAGGAAAATGTTGCCTAGAGCATCACTGAATAAATCTCTTTTCAAATAAGATTGACATAAAATAAATATGAACTTTACTTATCAATGCAGTAAATGATAATCTTGCTTTCAGAGGTTTATGTCAGTAATAAGATGTGAAATTAGAGACTTTGGTAACAAACGTAAGTCAATATTGCATGTGATAGACACTCAACAAAATCATTTACTAATAAGGGATTGTGATCATGTCCACTGAACTTTAAAATTGTGTGTCTATTACTTAGATACTACAAAGACGACAATATGATGAGCATGTTTTCTCAACATTAAAGAATAAGGAGAGAAGAAGGAGGAAAACAGAAGCTTCACATTTGTTCTTCTCTTCTATTTATAGAGTTTGGTGTTTAATAAACTTCTTTTTAACACTGCAATATTCATGATATCAACAATGGGAATGTTTTGTTGCAGTAGGTAGAAATAAGTTCTTATGGGCTCTAGCAACAATTCTCTTATTCATCAGGGAGTTCTAAGACACAGAGACAAAAAGGAAAGGTTTTAACAACTGATTATTGAAAATGTGGAATCATTCTCATCATCAGTCTTTCTAATGAGCCAGTTCTAACCTTAATCCAGTCTTCTATCCAGTGATGAGCTCTTCTTTTTGTAAATAAGACTTCTCAGGGTATCAAAATTGAAATACAAATGACTATTTATTAAATTCACAATATTCTTAAAGAACAAAGTAAGAACTTCACCCTACTAGTCAGATGACTACTTAGAAAAAGCAAGAAACAGTAAAATTCATGACAATTAGAATAAAGTAAAAATCTTCAGGAAGGTTCCAGCAAGAACATACATGATGTGAGTGAAGGTCACCCTCAGTAACAAGGCCAGTTATAATTATAACATAAATTATTCAGGTGTTTCTCAGAGGCTTCATTCTAAACAAAAAAAAAAATTAAGCCATTATACTTGGCATCAGAAGTATGTTTGGTGCACTTTTTATGTAATTTAATTTGTAGTTAGATCTTTGAATAACAGTGTCTCAAATAGCAGTCCCCTTTTTTTTTGCCTCCTTTCTGTTGGCTTTTTGATTTTAGAGGAGCAGAAGGAAAACAATGGGTTCCTGATCACTTTATAATTTGTGAAAATTCTCTCTCTCTCTCTCTCTCTCTCTCTCTCTCTCTCTCTCTCTCTCTCTCTCTAACTCCCTCTTCCCACATACATATACACCTTAGCTTATCCCTGAAAGTGCAGATATCCCTGAAACACATCAATGAGTATTAGGAAATCCATAAACCTGTATGGATGAACATGTAAGACATTCTTCAGAAAAGTACATAATTCTATACATATAACATTTATATTATATAATTATGTTTACACAGACATATATGCACACACACACACAAATGCACACGTTCTCTACCTGGAACTATAGATGTTGTAGAATACTCTTAAATTCATAATGTTGTCCATTTTACATCATGATGCAAATACAATTATGCAACCACATGCATCAGCAACTGGGTAAGGTTATGGGAGTCTCTAGTTAAAATAGAAGTAAAGTCTGTAAAATTCAGATGGTAAAATGCCACAAGGAGGGTGTAAACTCAATATTGATTTTGTTCTCTCCAAGTGCAATTGTAGAAAGTCCCTCATTTTGGGATTAAAGATGAATATCTGTCTGTCTGTCTGTCTGTCTTTCCATATGCATAAGCTTCTTGCTAACATTTCTCTTCCCATACTTAACAGAACAGCAAAATCTATTAATTTCCTGGAATATGGCAATTATTTAATTTCAAACTTCTCAGAGTATGATCATGGATATATTTTTCTATTGAGAAAGTAGAGAATTAGCCAACAATCATAGGATCAGACTGCACATGGAAATTATCCGAGAAATTTTATCAAAAGTGCCCTGTTTCCAAGGACCTGTGATGATTAGTCTGGAGTAAGACTTAGGCGTGCCTGTTAGTAAAACCTGCATGTCCTTTACTGTTCACACACAATCCCTGCCACTTCTATTGTCTCAAGTATATACTCTAACCAAGGGGCTTCTAAAATCCCAAGATGCATTTCATTAATCCTGTCTCTCTTGGTTTTTTCATGACATTAAAACAAAGGATTTGGCCTAAAATTTTGGTTATTGTCATCAATAGAAAATGATTTATAATAAGTTTCCAGGGCTTAATTCCTGCAGAGAAGTGAAGACAAAAATTGTGATACATAAACACAATTGAGACAACAAAAGATTTTTGTATCCTGGGGCCTACTTATCAAAACAGTAGCCTTTGTTTAATCTTTAGAACTAACAAAGGAAAGAATATTGGAAATTACCATGCACATTAGTTTACATAAATTAGGAAATATTTTTGCTTGAGATATTATAATAATCTATAATTATATACAATACTTATTTTTAAATTATTGAGACAATTTAAATAATACTATCAGCAATTACTGAGTAATTGTTATTCAATAGGAAGTTAATGTTCTGGCCAATGGATGGATGGTGGTTAACTTATTCCTATAGGAACAGTTGGCAAAGTAGTCAACAGAATGCGCTGACCCAGCTTCTGCTTTGGGATGGCCCATAAATTAACAGTTTTACTTCTCCTAAAAGGTTAAATACAAGTATAAAGAAAAATAGCATTTCATGACATGTGAAAATTTTATGAAACTGCGATTCTGATATTTATGAAGGAAGTTTTATAGAATACAGTAACGTTACCTATGACTGTCTACATATTGTCATACTTGGAATAGAAAACCCATTATCCACCAAACGTAAAAAAAATATCTTAAAAACAGGTTAGGACTCTTTCGGATACCCATTTTTGTTAACCCACTTCCTTTCACCTGAAATCCTTTTCATTTGCCTCCGTCCTCACAGCCTTCTGCTCAAGAATGCTTTCTCTATTTTTTCCTTCCCTTTCTAAATTCCCTTCCTGGCCTTCACATTCATTTGCAGGAGGTGGTGGCTTCTGGTCACCAGGGATGCCTTAGCCACTGTTGGAGTTGAGCTCTACATTTTCTCCCCACCTCTCACCCAGGCGGACCAGAGACTTTGAAGGTGACTGGATCCCAGGTACCCTCCACTGTTTGTGGAGCTTTACCCACTTAGGAGTCCAGCAGCGGAGGGTGCTGTTAGGAGAGGAGACTGGGCTGTAGGCAGTGCACTGGCCGCGGACACGGAAGGGCCTCTCTCTTTCTGATTCCTCCCTTCCCTCTCTGCTTTTGGCTGCCTGAAGCGAGCCTCTTCTCTCCACTAGACCCTGCCACTGTGCCCTTCCTGCAGCGGAGCTCAGGCATGGCAACCCACAGCAGACTAAATCCTCTACAGCTACAAGTCCAAACAAACCTCTCCTCCTTAAAGTGGAATTGTCCAGTGTGCTATCAAAGTCACAAGGAAAGTAAAAAAAAAAAAGGATAACTGCATACTTTACTCAATAAACATTCATGTTAATGTGTTTGATGTGGCTCTTTTATGTGTTTACAAAATGTAAGCTGTTTTGATTATGTACTTATATGCTCATATTACTTAAAATGTACTTTATGAGAGTCTATTTCTCTTGGCAGATTTTTTTAAGACATGGCTTTATTTACATCTAAAAATTCTGTTATTAATTTCTCCACAGTTCTTTTACATAGGCATTTTATTTACCACACTTTTATCTATTCTCTTTCACGATTGGAACCTCGGAGGCTTCCAGCTCTCAGCCACACAAATAGCACTGCCAGAAATATCCTTGTAGCTGGCATTTATGGATTAAAGTTAGAATTTACTTCTTTTGTGTTCTTGGAGTAGAAGTTCTCTTACCACATAGCATACTTACATAAAAGTTTTTCAGGCACCAATAATTTAGTTTCAGTAATGACTACTCCAGTCTTTATTCCCACCAGCAAAGAAAGAAAATCCCAAGAGCAAAAATTTAATTTCTAGAATAAATATGAAGCCTAATTTATAGTTTTTTGTGTCAAGAAACAGCTGTACCATGTTGCTATGTCATTTAACATTTTTCATAAAGTTACATTTCAAATATAGAAACATTGTGTGTGCACATATGCATTTATTATGAATGCATAGTATTAAAGTCAGATCTTTCCAAATATATAAATTGAAGTTGTACTCAATTACCTGCTTAGAGTTTTAAAATTAATGAACAATGGAGCAGACAAAATCATAACCTCTCATTCATATTCTAATACAAGAACCTGTGATTATGTTAATAACAAGGGAGAATAAAGTTTGCGGATGAAATTAAGACCATGGATTCAGCTGATTTTCAATTATAGATATTAACTTGGATATTCTAAACAGTTCCAGTATAATCAAAGGGGTCTTTTAATGTGAAGTGAATTCAGAAACGTCAAACAAAGATACTCAGTGTAAGAGTGATGTGAGTTAAGGAAGAATCAACTAACCGTGGTTGATTTCAAAAGTGGAAAAGAAAAGGTCACAAGTGAAGGAATAAAATCAATCTCTAGAAACCAGAAAAGACAAGAAAACATTGTTTTCATCCTATTTGGAAAAGATCTATGGAGAAACCCCTTGACTGGTAGAATAAGTCTTTGTAAGATCCACGATGCTTTTATAACGTTACAGAATACACGTGCTATTCATCATGACTTCCTGGCAAAGACAGTATTTCTTACAAAACAGAAGTCTGAGTTACAGAAGATTTTTTCAGCCTTCTAAATCTTAAGGCGTTTGTTCTGTTGGATTTTGAAGACTGACTAGACCGCCAACTCTTTTTCCCTTGCAGTTTCTCCCTTTTACATATGAATGCATATCTTGATAACTTCTGCAAGTTACAACATTGCATTTTGGGTATGATAACTTAATTTTCAGTATCACAGATTTATAGATGGAGAGAAATTTTGTCCCAGGATGATTCACAGCCAGACTCTCTTCTGATTTATTTGGACAATGAGAATTATGTATATTTGGCTGATGGTATGAAAATGAATTTTTAGGTATGGAGTTGATGCTCTCATTGACTGAGATCTTTGGGATGTGATAAACTCATTTCACAGATGACACGGCTGTGAATTTCTGTGGGGTGCATAGTAGACTATACCAGGCTTCATAATGATAATTGTAATTGTCCTTATCTGAACTTCTGGAATCGGTGAATTTTTTACCTGACATGGTAAAAGGGAATGTGGTGATGTGATTAAGAATCATGAGATGAGAAAATATCCTGAAAAATTGTATGGATCTAACAGAAGCACCAGAGAACTAATGAGATGCTATTAAGGAAATAGGAGATTAATGAGATTCAAGGAAGGAGTGATGAACCTCAAAATTAAGTACAGTAATATTGAAGGAAGGCATCATTTTTTTCAGAGCCTTTAACACAACTCTGATGATACCTTTAGTTAATCCCAGTGAGACTGATACTGAATTTTAGATGTACAGAATTATAAAAAAATAGCATTTCTTTCAGTCATCAAGCTGGTAGATTCATATAATAGCAATAGTCAACATATACAATTATTGAGCGTATGAATGTTGCTGTTTATCCTATAAAAGTCTTGTATTTTCTTTACTCACTCAATGAACAGCTTAAAATGAGCGATTACTGTGTCTTCAGTTTTCATTTGAAAAGAACTTCAGATCTAAGTGCAGCCCTCATAGAACTTGTAAGTTGATATATGTTGCAAGTGAAAGCTGGCAGAAATACCGTAGCATCTGGGAAATGCTACAAATAAAGATAATCTTATAAAGGTATAGATGGTAAATTTCTTAAGAAATGTAAACCTAATTTTATAATCTTAAGAGTCCATCATCTAAGAGACTTCCTGGCAACTGAAGGTGAACTGCACTTGTTGAATAAACATGTGATTGAATCACCTGCTCTTCCCAGAAATGTCAGCAGGCTCTCTTACTCCCCACCTGCTCATCTAACATCGCCTTCCTGCCCTGCTGAATTGCTTATTTCACCCATTTTCTGATTTACAGACAGCCTTTCTATCATGTCAGATGCCATTCCTTTGTATTTTCTTACAGCCCTTGGTGAAACCATAGTATCAGGTGTGTATTTTGTAATGTTAACAGTGATCATTATTGTTTTTATCCATGTCAATGTTTATTTCCTAAAATACAAGGTGGTCTCTTCCCAGTCAGTAAACTGTCATAGTTTGGTCTGTCTCTCTACCATACTTACGTCTGTATCTCTGCATACGAGTTGGAACTTCTATATTATCCAATGCATAGAATAGAAAGCATAAATAATAATGATCACGAATAGAATTATTAATACTTGCCTAGATAAAGCTAGTTTCTAGATTCTTCTCACTTCCTTCTTGTTCACTGTCGTAGCCACTTAAGAGACTCTAATGACTTATTCTCTCTTGATTGTTGAATGAATTTAGGAAGCCAGAAAAATCAGTTTTAATGATTCCTTCAGGAAAACCCATCTTGACTATGAAAACTTACATTTTCTGATCCAAAAAAAAAATCAAGTTCAAACTGGATGAACACAAATATTCAATTAATCAAGTTTAAACTGGATAAAGTTTCTGTATTGTTCTATGCCTTATGTTCAAATTCTTGCTTTACAATTTTAAGTATAAATTATTGGTGCATTTACTGTAGGGCTAGAATCAAGGTTAGCACACGTCCTCGATGATTGGTGCTTACTGAAACTAAAAAGACGTTACTACTCAACTCAAAGAAAAGCTGTTCAGTAGCTTTTCCATCTCTTCAATTGCTGCACTTTCAGGTAATATAGTTTGTTTCCTAAATTCATACATCTAGTGAGACAGGTGAAATATGACCATGTCTACTTGCCATACATGTCTAAGACTTCATGCTATATCTTGGTTTTAGAATATATATGATCAAAAACATTGCACATGGCAAGGGATTTGCTCATCAGCATAAGGGCCTGCCTGGCAAGCATACAGTTATGAGTTTCATTGCCATTAGCCACAAAAAAAAATTACACATACATATGGAAAGCCACCATTTCCAAACTTCTATATATTCTCTTCAATACAGCTAACTTGATTTTTCTCAATCATAGATCAATGAATTGTTTTATTCTAATGTTGATATTCTTATCAAATATGATTTTTTAAAACAAAAACAATTTTATTGAAACAATAGATATTATTTCAGATGTAAAAATTATGTCATAAAATATTGAAATAATATTTTGAACTTAGTAAAATATTCAAGTCTTGTATTTAATATTTTTCTCAAAGTCTTGATGAAATACTCAATGCAAAAACCCAGGGACATTCAATCTCATTCAGCCTCTGGTTCAGGCTTTTCGGGAGTTGTATTTTATCTTGCCAGTTTTGAAATCTGCTGTATTAAAACAGATGGATTATTTAGTATGTATTTTTTTTTTTTTTTTTTGTCTTTTTCGTTTTTACCGGTACCAGGGATCGAACTCACGACTGCCTGCTTGCAAGGCAGGCGCTTATGCCGCTGAGCTAAATCCCCAGCCCCCATTTAGTATGTATTATAAGACATTATTGTTATTATCAATGAAAACACTTTAAAGAGTTATTTTCATACATACAATAGGAATTCTCACAGATAATATTTATAAAATTTAGCATGGGTATTTATGAAGCCTCATTTGGTGTGACTACTAGACTTGGTGCTAACTGATACATTTGCTAGGACACTTTGGGCTAACTCATTTTCAATTTATAGAGGAGGAAAGGAAGGATGGGCAGAAGGTCTCGAGTTGCAGCCTCTAGTACAATTCTTGTTCTCCTTAACAAAAGCCCACTGTTCTTTGCTTCACTACATGTAGATATATATACCTTGTTTACCTTTTTAGAAATTTACTGTTGTTTTTGATCAAATTTAAAACTTTATAGCTAGAGCTTCATGATATAAAATATTAAAAGTGAAACATGTAAAGAAATATTGTATGGGGCTGGGGATTTAGCTCAGCAGCATAAGTGCCTGCCTTGCAAGCGTGTTGTCGCAAGTTCGATCCCCGGTACTGATTTAAAAAAAAAAATTTATTTAAATTTTAGAGATTATTATAATTTTCACATCATTTTGAATCATTAATAAACTGTTGTAATTGTTTACTTTTAAAATTTGAGTCCATTCACGTTTTTTTCTTCCTTCGGGCTTTTATGCTTTAAGCCTTTGTATTTGTTTTATGTTTAGAGATTATCCTGTTTCATAGGGATAAAACTCAAAACAAAATGTGAGATGCATAAATTAAATTTTTGTTATGCTTATTTAAAAAGTAAATACAACTAGTCAATTGGTCTTAAAGTTATATTTTAATTTACACAGTACATAAAGTATCATTATTTTATCACTCAACTAATTTAAAATTATTAATGAGATACTTGACATTATTTTCTATTAGTTGGTCTTCAAAAATCAAGTCATATTGGCTTCCTACTTACACTGTGTCTCAATCGCTATTTACGTCATTTCAGCTGTTCGATAATCACATGTAGCTTATGGCAGCCTGTTGAACAACACAATTGCACATGCTTATACATGTAACAGAAACTCAAAGATCATAGTCCCTGTCTCTTCCTTTTGCTTATATTGTAGTTCCCAAAATTTTAAAATAATTATAAAACATCTTTTAAAATGTGTGCCCTCATCTAGAGATCTGGAGTTCTTTTAGGAAGTAGTTGATCTCACAGTAGGGATCAAAAAGGCCGGTTCCACAGGCTAACTCTGTACTCAAATCATCTCTGGAAAATATGTATTGATTACAGATGCAGAGGTGGTGGTACCCCCCAAACAATCCATAAAATAGTTTTGTTGCTTTTGTTTTATTTTTCCTCTAAACTCAGCTAGATTAGGATATGGTGGAACCAAAAATATAAAGTAGGAAAGATCAGAATGATCAAAGATGGCTACAGAGAAAAACTCCCCAAAATTAAGAAACATAATATAAATCAGAACCCAGAATCCTGGAATCATTATAACAACACAACTGTAATGTCATAGACCGTGAATTGTTGTAGAGAATTTAGAAATGTACAGTGACTATTGCAAAGAAAATAATATGCAGGCAAACTTCCTGGTGTAGTATCCACTTGCAAAATGTTAAGGAAGAATTTTCTAAAACACAAAGAAGCAGAGTGTCTCTACTGGACCATAAGGAGCGTTGCTTAATGGGCACACCCAGATATTACTTTTCTTTTGATTATTATTATCTGCTCTCTTGTAATTTTTGTCCATAGAGATGCAAATTATCTAACAATGTTAACCTAAATATTATAGCTCCTTCTTCTAGTATATATATATATATATATATATATATATATATATATGATAGTTTATAGAATTGGCACAACTCTAAATTCTCTTTCAACAAGTCTTTTGTCCAAATGTTCTCCATATACAATTAGTAGTAAAATATTCAACACTTATTTTTATATATGATGGTCAATGTCTAATTTTTCAAGTTACATTTTAGTTAGAGCAGTGTAGTATGTCCTACCTTCAGGTAGGAATCCATGAAAAAATCATAGTAACTGAAGCAAATTTACTACAACTCTAAGATCTTGACAAGATACTGCACATCTGTGGCTCCTAGTGCTTGATACAGCAAGGGAACTGGCTTCACTACCCAGGAGTCTGCTGTGCTTTTAAGATGCCACTATTTGACAATTCTGGAATTCTAGATAATTTTGTGCAAGCAGTAGAGTTAGTCTTAAAATATTTTCCAAAAATATGAGTGAAACTTTGGGTGGGAATAAACACATTTCAAAGAACAGACTGCAACATTAGAAGGAAATTTGTGTGTGAACCTGGTCAGTTGTGAAACTCATTTCCATGAATGAGCTACATAACCATAATGTGCTGTTTCAGGTGATGTTCAGACTGTGCTGTCCTGAGGAGGGCTGGAAGATGAGTGATGTCAAATTCCCAGTAACATAAACCATATTTTCAGTACAAAAACCTAGAAAACTATACTCTGCTTATATTTTTATAACAACATGTAAGATATTTCAGAGAACATATTACCATAAAGGAATAAGATTTCAAGTGTTAAGAATTTAAACTACTGATAAGCTAAGTATATAAACGAACACTGTCTGGACTGTATATAACAACAGACCTCTGCTCTGCAAAGTCAACAGTAACCAGCCCAAGAATTGAAACCACAACTTCTATAGTAATTGGCCAATGTACTTAGAATTTAACCAATGTCTGGTGATTCCTCTCTCTCATCCCCACCTTCAACTGGGAATGAACCAGCAAAAGTCAAATAAGATCCACACCAGTCACACAAAATGAACCACTTCTAGTTAGCATCCTTCCGCATTCTGCATACCAACATCTTCCAATCCCCATTGTATGAAGCCCTCACTTTTGTCACAATAAACCATTTCAACACTGGTGTCTGCCTTGAAGTACAACAAAATGGAATGACAGGGATGGACTCACTGCTGCAACAGCTATGAATAAACTTCAATTCATGTAGAACTATCAAAGTTATCTTTGAGATCCCACTAAGGCAAACACATTATCACAGACCTGACTTGGACCAAGTGCACTACCTACCAGACAGGCTCCTTTTGCCTTGGGGTTCATGTCTTATTGAAGTTTTTCAGCACTGTGTTTGGGATCGGTGTTCTTTGCCTTCTATTTTTCCCTTGTGTATATTTAGTTGGATATTTGTATTTTGTATTAGGTTCTTATTGAATTGACAACAGATCATTATGTTTAATCTTTTTGTTTTTGTTCTCCTATGTGCCTGTTATTAAATTCTGCTTCACAATCTGGCAAAGGTAAGCTTCTTATTTTAGAAGTATATATTTTAATAAGCCATTAGTTTTCATAAATAAGTGATTCAAAGTTATCCTATATTAATGCTTAGTCTTGGCAACTTGACATTTTATCTAGACAGTGCATTGTTTGATTTTCTGCCTGCCACAGAGCACAAAATGTTCTGTTTGTCTTTGGAGGTGGTTAAAGTTCACATTCAGAGCCTTAGTCACAAACCTCACAGGGTCACTCTTAACCAAATCCTGGATTCTCTCATAGGGTGCCTGTCTCATAAGGTGTCTTAATATAAATCTTCTTTTCCAGGAAACAAAACCTGGGACTTCTTTAATTATAGTCCCAATTGTTTTGCCTACATGGCAAACTTTATTTTTAAAAATTCATATCTTCAATGTAGAGTCAGAAATACTTGTTTTGAAAAAAATTATTAGATTGTTTTAAAAAGTGGAGTAAGACTTCTTATGTATAATAAGCAATGGTTATGACTTATCTATGCTGAATTTTACAGAAAAAAAGTTACATGAAATTCACTTCACTGAAAAACTTGTTAATGTGCAATTTGAGAAAATCGAGTAACAAAAAGTCCAGTAAAGCACCCCCTTGTCATCCAGTCCTAGAGTTTCCACCATTTCTCAAAAGTACCTCTAGCTTTGGATCCATGAGGTTCTGTGGGACATCCCAGATCCAAGTTTTCTTTCACTTCTTGAGTGCTAGATTCTGGGTGGCAGTCCTTCTCTTGTTCTCCATCAAACTTTCTCACACCTTTGCCTGGCTTTATACCCTCTGGAGAACATGATGTTGGCTGACTTCTGTAGTGTAGCTTCTGTTTGTTCTCATTTAAATGGTAAATGGTAAAGCATAAATTTTATTTATGCTTAGGGACTAAAGACAAAATAAATGGAAGGCATTCCAAATGACAATTAATTCAGACACTTGAAAAATAGAAGAGCAAATGGCACACATAATCCTTCTATCAGACCAAGGACTTAGAATAGTTGTACAAACAACCTATATAATGAGAAATCTAAGGGTTTTCTTAACCGAGGAGTTAGAAAGAAAATGGTAGAGAATAAAGAGAAAGGAAGCGTCTTTTCAAAGGGGTAAGACTCATCCAAAATGGCCTTTTTGTATTTATTTTGTTTATTTATTTTAATTTTTATATTTAAATAACTTAATGTTTAGTGTCATGGTGTGAAAGGGAAATCTGGCTTTTCTCTTCCACTTAAGACAGGAGCCAAGGAAGCATTACACATAGTATATATAGTGTATCCAATCATAGGCTGAATACCTTCCTAGAATAAGGGCATGAGATTCCATGTACTCAGAATTTCTTTTTTTTTTTTAATTTTAAAGAGAAAAAATATAGAAAAATTTAAAAATCAATCAATGAAGAAAAAACCCAACCAAATAACAATAACAACAGAAAAAAATAATAGTGATACAGAATTTCAAAACAAGATGATGGGAATTTAACAATGGTAGTTATAGATCTACGCAATCAATTTAGTTTTCTGGCCACAGATTTCTTATCTGTAAACTAAGGTTTAAATACGTTGCTATGAGGACTTTTCAGATACAAGAATTTGTCTAAAATATGTATTATGACCATTAATGCTGATGTCAGCTTAGCTGAATTAATAAAGGCCTAGAAGTAGAACATGCTTCCAGATGTGTCTCGTGATCATATGGCATAGCCTTTGGTACCATGTATGGCCCATCTCATTTTCCTCCGCGGTACTCTTAACCTGCTTTGTTTCCTGGCTCCTGAGAGGTGAGCAGCTTTCCTTCACCATACACTTTCAACACATTTGTTCTGCATTGCAGCCAGCTAATCAGAGACTGAACCCCTTGAAGCCAGGCAGCAAATTAAACCTGCCTTCCATTAAGTTTAAAGGGCTGGAAATTATGTCTTAGTGACAGGGAGGTTAACTACTATAGAAAAATTAGTAACAGAAGTGTTGTTATTATTGTGACTATATTTAACCATGTAGCATAGAAACCTTTAGACTGGTTTTGTGGAGGAATTTGGAAAGGCTTGTAAATGCAAATACCTGAGTCATGAGCAAACCTTAAAAAGCAGTAAACAGAGCCTGATGGGTGATTCAAGTCAGAGCAGTGCTGTTAGGAATTCAGAAATTAAAAGCCAGGTTCAGAAAGTTCCAGTTGAGAACTCCATTGGTAATAGACTAGAGGCCATGTATATTACACCTTGTCCAAAAATGTGTCCACATTTTGCTCATGACTCAGGTGTTTGTAATATGTTGAGATTAAGTGCAGTGGAATAATTAAACTCACAGAAGAAAAGTCATGCAGACCAAAATACAGGCTTTTGGATAGGTATTGCTGGCTGCTTTTAGCTAAGTTTATGATGAGAATCAGGAGGAAAAAATCAGAAACATGTTGAAAAAAAACTTTTTTTTTTTTTTTTTTTATCCAAAAGGAACCATTTGTAATGTTGAAGCAGTTGGGTTATGGCTCCTAAAAAAATACTGCCATTAAAAAGAAAACAAATTCTTTGTACATGTAAAAGAAGACAACTCCAAAACATCTCATAAGTCAGCTATACCCCTAATATTTGCAAGTTCAAGAGTGCATAAGTGTAAAACTTTCATTTGAGATATGAGTCCTTGAGATGCTTGTTTTAAAAGAGACTCTCAGGGAAGTGGTTCTCCTGGATTTCAGCTCACTGGAATCAGCCATGCAGGCACTCAGTGATTGTTGCAGCCATGGTCCAGAAGGCCCGCCAAGCTGGCAGAAGACCTTGGTATCATCCACATGCTTCAGCATTATGAGCACGCGGAATACAAGAGTTGTGGGAACATGAAGGCTTCTTCCCAAAGTTCAAAGGAAGGTCAGGGGTCCACCAGGGAACCACTAAGAGGACAGTGTACAGAACTTGAAATAAAGCTGAAGGTACAGTGGATGTCCCAGGAAATTTGAAAAGTCAGGCATTTCCACATTCAGCCAGTGCAAACTACAGCCAATAAATAACACTAGCTTAAATAAGACATGTTGACTATAAATGCTACAATCATCAGATGGGGAGACCCATACCTTCTAAAAGTCACATTTTATTACCTGATATTCTGGATACTGAACATAGAACAATACAATTTAAGGTTTACTCCACTGGTTTTAAATCTTGCTTTGGTCAGATTCTTTTAAGTTCCATTATTCCTCTCTTTTGAAATGAGAATATATACCTTGTGTCATTGAACTTGAGATTATGTAATTTGCCTTTTTCTTCAGTGGTTCACAGCTAAGAGATTGTCTTGAGTGTCAGAAGAGAGTTGGACTTGGAATTTTAGAAAATGCTGGAATTTTGAGACTTTGTACTTGGGATTATTATATTTATGATTATATGTTGGATAGTTGTATTATATAAGATAGCATTGCTCTTTTATTTGTACATTGAATATGGTTTAAGGAAATACATTTGGGTGTAGGTAACAAAGAATATTGGAGTCATTAATCCTAATGTCTTAACTTCTATGGATTAATAAATGTTTAACACATTAGTTGCATAAGGTCCTGGGTGTATCTGTGTGGGTTACTGGAGGCATGGCTTTAGGGTCTATCCATGGTCTGTGGCCCATTCTTTTCTGGCACTGTTCCTTGCTCTGCTTCCTGGCTGTTACAATGTGAGCAGTTTTCTTCCACCATGTTGCCTTTGTCTTGGAGTCAGCTAATCATGGACCGAATCATGCCAAAACTGTGAGATAAATTGAACATATCCTTTGAGGTGTGGATATTGTATACTCTGCCTCAGTGATAGAATGCTGACCAATATATTTATGGTGCAGCCATTTCTGGGTATCTGCAGAAGATGAGTTTCAAGTCCTCTTTGATACCAGTCTGTACATGTTCACATCTCATACATGTATATAGCATGTATATGACCTCCTATATGCTTTAAACCATTTGCAGATAGCTTCTAATACCTAGTAGAGTGTAAGTATTATGCAAGTAGTTATTATACTACATTGCTTAAGGAATAACAATAAGGAAATAATTATAAGAAAATTATCTGTATGTGTTAAATACAAAGGTAGATATTTTCAAATATATTCATTTTGTGTTTGGTTGAATCCAAAGATGCAGGAAGGGAGAGTCAACTGTATTTAGCTTCTCTAAAGAAGAAAGAGCCCACCATGAATTCATGATATGGTATATGCTGAAGTTTTAGCACTCCTATAGATAGTGCTTCTCCTCGTATATATTTCTAACACTAAATGAAGTTATGTGTGACAACTATATTTTGATTGAAGTGAATGTGTACACAAGATAGAATAACATTTTGTATTATCCATTTTTAATTCAGAATGAAAAAATATGGTAGTACAATTTCTTTAGTACAGAAAATTTGCATGATATATAAAATCCTCACTAGAATTTCTAAACTCAATAGAATTCAACTTTATTCCCCATACCCCAACTCCTGGTTTAGCAATAGGATATTCTTTTTTTCCTTTTCCTCTTTCTCTTCCTTTTCTTCTTCTTCTTCTCCTCTGTATTTAAATTTTCCTCTCTGAGTTCCCTATTCAAATGTTAAGTATGGCAACCAATTCAGATAAAGTACTGTGTATAATCTACAAAATCTAGTATTCGCTAAATATGAAGCTATAAACTGATAATGCCATCTGAATTGCAGTATAGGAGGCATAAATTTGCTAAACACAGTTAACGTTTCCAAACATAACTCACATTCAGGGCTCTTTAGCGCAGGGATTTTTGCACTCAAATGCTTCTTTTACAGGATTATTCTGAATAAAGTGCTGGCTTCTTTATTCCATATGGAAATATTGTGCAATGGATTTAAAATAACCTGTTAGTTTTGTTTATTTTTATTAGCAACATATTGCAATACTGATGATCTTTCATTTGGAATGCAGATTTCCACATTTCCAAATTCAGGGCAATAAGATCAGCTCAGGCCAAAAGAATTTTTTTTTTTCAAACTGCAAAGAAAACATTTCATCTCTGTGAATGTTAATGTGCAGCCCTGCTCTTCCTAATTTTGTTTTATTTCTTAGGTCTACTCTTTCAATCCCCTCAGGCTCAGTCTTCAAGTTGTTTACCAACTGCTGCTTACAATTAAAATCACTGTATATTCTAATAACATAATGAGGAAACAGGAAAGATTCCCCAAGGTTTGGATCTATGTCAGAATATGCCAGAAGCACCATGTTTCATAGGGATTTAGTGCAAGAGTTCAGTGGAAGGATTCAGTTTTTAATTGTTTCTCTGTTCTCTTTCCTGCTTTAAAAAATCTGCCCCTAAATCAAATAAATGAGTATCAAATGCAAACTATGCTTAGGTCCTCAAATGCAGTGTTGAGTAGAGGAGTCCATGCCTGACAGGACACCAGAGGAGCGAAATGGCTTGGTCAAAATCAAACACAGCAAGGTCTTCTTTCATTCAACAAATCTTTTTGCCAATCTTATATGAATCCTAGATTATGAATCTCACAGTTTCAAGTGGTGAATCACAGCTTCTATAAAAGCTCTACTTTCAGGAAGTTTAGAATATAGTGGGTATCGTCTGCCTGGATTTCAATCAATCATCATTGAATTAACTAATTCCCTTTAATAGCAAAATTGTATGAAGGAAGCAGGAAGATCTTCGATCATCGCATGTTACTTTTGCAAATCCGTTGCTCTTTGCCCTAGCAAGACTGAAGGCTCTTATCAATCTAACCAATGCCAAATTTTATCACACTTTCACATCTAATGACTATTTTCTCAGTTTTTTCTTCTAAATTATTCTATAGAATTTAACTAATTTGTCGTCTCCTCTTTCTTGATTTGTCGTCTTTAAGGACAATTTTTACCTACTTATCTGTTTATCTTACTATCATCCATCTATGATCCCTCTAACTAGTCTTCACTGCTTTATCTGTTTCCTTTCCTGTCTCTTCCTCCCACACTACTAATCCTTCCCAGTCCGCTTTGTTATTTCTCCCTCACATGCCTGATCTATGAATATCGGCACACATAAAACTCAGTCTTTCAATAGAATTCACTCTATGCTTTCTTCTCACAAGATTTCTTTGTTCTATTGTTTCGTTGTCACTTAACATTTTAGCTTTGATTCTAACAACTCTGCTAAAGTGGTTCTAAGAAGTATTTCACACAAAATATCTTTATATCTAAAATTCTGAATTTGATTTATCTTTTTGAAAACTCCCAAATGTTACTACCACTAATACTAATAATTAGTAATAAATAATAATAAGGCTTCTGCTACTGTCTTCTCCAACTCAGCAAAGCAATGCTACTCTTCTAGTTTCTTGTGGCCTACATCTCTTTAATTAATTCAGTATCAATCCACAATCTGATCCTCTCCTCATTATCACCCCTCTCTGTTCTGTTCTGTTGTATTTAGTCTCCCAATACTCTTGCTGGTTATGTGCTATAGTCTCCCATCTATTTTCCATACAAGTGTGAGAATAATTCCCTAGACCTTAAATCATAACATCTTACTCCTGGGATCAGAGCTCCTTACTGTCTCCTAGCCTCACAAGGGAAGAAAGTTTTGATAAAGTCTTTGTTATCTTGTGTATCCTGGTTCCGCAGTAGTTCCCTGACCTCATTCTCTATCTCTTCCTGCCAGCTGCTTTCTCTCCAGCTACACTGGAATTTTGTTTTGCATTTTCAAACACCAATACACCATCATGTCTGGCAATCTACTTGATATTCTTCCTGCCTGGCAAAATGTTTCTCTGAACCTCCATGTGGATCTCTTAGCTTGACATTTTTCTGATCTTGATTTATGTACCAACTTCTCCTGGGATCTGTCTGATGTAAGAGGCATCTTGTGACAAATGAGTATGGTCAGCAACCAGCACTTTTTACCCCATTAAGTTTTCTTCTTGTTCTTCTGAAGGAAATATTGAATGAAAGTCATGCAATCAAAGGCATATTTTTATTAGGTGTAAATTGCCACTTGCTTACAGATTTCCTAAATTTATAGGGAAAAAAGAAACTTAAAGGATCTCCTTTTATTTCTTTCTTTTCAAGTCGTGAGACAACACTAGTCAAATTCTTTCTTCTTTTTCATGGTGCATCCATTCCCCTTTGTCAGCTGTTTTATCTGTTTCACTTGTTTATCACAAAAACAAGTGAAAGACATTGATAAACTTATGCTTTCAAACCCCAAAGAGATTAAAAAAAAAAAAAAGAATCAAGACAAAAGGGACAATTCACCATTTCTTCTTTCTGCAAAATTTGACTCTATGCTGACGAACTCATCCAAATATGTTGCAATGGAAAAAACAAGGAGATCCAAGTATGTCACAGAACTTGCTTAACTACATCTTCAGATTTTGATTCCATCATCAGTTTGTGCCGGGCATAGTAGCTTGGCAGTTTAAGTTTGTAATCTCAGCCCTAGAGGGGCCGAGGCCAGTCTAGCCTACCTGGTGAGTTTAAAGCCTGTTTGAACTACAATACTGATACTCTGCTTCAAGAAAGGGGGGTGGGGGATGAGTAGGACTGTTCCTTAACCTGAGCCTGAGCGCAATTAGGAGACCTCTACTATATTATTGAAAAATAAGTCAAACATACTTGAAAGCAAAGCAAACATATTCTCTGCATCTTCTAACTTCACAGAATGTCCTTATTGTTAATAATTATGAGTAGCTAGATTAAATCTATTTAGTTTAGGTGACAACAATATTTTAAGGACAAGTGAATTGTTTGTCTGTCCTTACTCTTAACAAAATGTTTCTCCAGGTGATTATGTTTTGTGGTTCTCCTTGTGAACAGAAATTCCAGAACATGAATTCTAGAATTAGAAAAATTTGAAGTCAGGGATATAGTTCAGTGTCACAGTGCCTGCCTGGCAAGTAGCAGGTTGTGGATTTGATTACTGCTTAAAAAATAACAACAAAAACAACTTGAAAACCATCTAATTATAGTGCTGGGCATGGAAATGTAGCTAGGTTAGAGGACTTGCACTATATGTGTAGGGTCATGGTTTCTATCCCCAGCGCTGTAAAACAAAACAAATAAAAACATGTGAAAATTATACTGGCCATTTTGTATTATTTTTTCCACATGATTTTCCTAATATGCTGTCTGATGTTTGCTTGGAAAAAATATTAAGACCTTAAAACAAGCATACCTTTGCATAATCTGTTTTCAGTATATGTTGACCACTTTGAGATTGTTGTACCATTTTGTATCTTGATATTTTATATTCAAATAGTTTTATATATGGAAAATACTTTTCATACCGAACTTAATTTAATTCTGGATGCTTCAGAACTTAGTCCTTGTACAACATTCATCAAACCTGCTTTTAGCTCAGACTTCAAATACTTTTAAGTAGTGATAGATTAACACACAAAAGAAAGAATTGAAATTAATGACTCACTGAATCTATTTAGAATCAGTTCACTGATACAGTCATTATAAATGCAAAAACTGTCAATTTCAGCATGAAAAAGTTAACACATACTGGTTGATTTATAGACTTAGCTTTATAGCTGTAAAGGGTTTTGTTTGGTTGTTTGTTATTATATTCCTTTCATTTTAATACAGATGAAGAACAAATTCCTCAATTGGTCCATTTTGGTACAGGTGTTTTGCCTCATTTTCAACTTTCTATTTTAAACATTAAAACTGTTCTTCCAGGAAGCAGGAACATCTAATTAAGGCATCCAAATGTTATACGGCTTTATGATTCAAGAAATCAACTGGGGCATGAGTAATAGGTTATATGCAACCTGGGACTGTAGTCTAATGGAAACATATGTAAGACTGTGACAAGGGAAATGCAGATCACTCTGTTGGATTCTGTGGCAGGGAGCACAGAACATATGTCTAAAGCTGATTTATCTCTTCATCTCACTGTCACTTGAATCTTCAAATATTTGAACATTTAGTGTAAAAAATTACTTGAGCCAAATTTGCTTTCAAGAGTTCTGACTAACTCTCACTGAGCCCCTGTCTGGGAAGAAATGGAAAGAAAAATAAAGATCAATAGCAACAGCAAAGAAACTTTGGTAGTTTTCTCTATAGGTTTTCAAGAAGCAAAGTTAGAGTATAGAAGTACAGCAATCAAGTGGGTCAATGAATTTGTTGTTGACAGTGAACACAGATTCCTTGTCACACATAAGGAAGTGTTTGATAAAAGGTTATACAATTCTGCAAGACTGATGACTACTGTGAAATTTTAGGTTCTTTTTTTCCATGGAGCCATAAATCTCTTCGAGGTAGAGTACCCGTCCCCTTTCACTTCAGTACTGCGGCCCATCCTCTGTTAGAGGTCATGCTTGTCACTAGCTCTTGTTGATGGTGACATTGAACTTTACCTAAGAATAAAAGAAATACTCTTCACAATGCTCCTGTATGTTTTAGTATCTTTTCTACACTCTTAAAATTCTGAAAATGATAGAAGATCAACTTTGAAAAGGGCATAGCTACTGTAAGAAAAGCAGCTTTTAACATCCAGTAGTTCCAAGTTACCTCAAGAATCTGAAATCTTTGAGTTCATGAGATCATGGAAACAATATTTACATAGTGGGAGATTTAACTGTATCACACTGAAAACATGAATTTCAATAACTTATTTTAATGAAGATCAGGAGTGAATATGATCTTGTATGGAAAATTCCTATCATTGTGCCTTTAGCAAGGCAAAATGATCCAACCTTTTTGCTGTTGTTAGTGATCTTTATTTTATCTCTGCCATTTCCCCACCAAATGGGCTTCAGTAGCTCATGAAATATTGTCAGTGTGAGGATATCTATCTAGTGCCTGAAAATTCTATTGAAATATAACATTAAAAAGTTGCTTCTATATATGCAAAATGCATCTTCTCTTGGCTACAGCATGGACAATTATATGAAAATATGCCAGCATTTCTTGACCTTTGGTGAAGAACCCACTTCACATTATCAGGAATGGGCAGAGGAAAATAAGTGGGTCTCGGGTGTAGGTCTTGTGAATCTAGATGAGTTTATAAAACACTGAGTATTTCTTTGATCATACATCAGAGAGTAGTAAAAATAACAAAATGGCCCATATGCAAATATAACAACACATAATTTGTCCTACATTATGGTTGGTCATTGCCTCTCAAGCAGAAAAAAAATGTCTCATGAACAATTGGCAGATTTCTGTTTGTACAATCAGAGTACATACTTTTCTTGTTTTTAACAGACAGTTTCTCAAAAGTTCAGGGTAGAGATATTGACTTTCACTGGATGGAGCTCTAATCATTACTCATTTTTGGAATGAATCCAAGACGATAAATTAGAGCAGGCTATCAGCTATGGTTGACTTGTAATGCTGAGCCGGGAGATTAAAAACGAACATGCAAAAATAACCTTGAATCTATTAGATAGGAAAAAAGCTTGAAAACCAAATGAAGTGAGCTCCAAGTGGATAGCCTGATTAAGGAAGTGATAAAGAGATCGCTATGAAAGGAAAGCAATATGTTGCTTGATTAAAAAAAAAAGTATTCTGGAGAACATTGCATCAAATCATTATATTTTCAGGTTTTCCTCATACATGTATTTCAAATAGATACATTTGAAGTGTTACTCTTTACAGAAAGAAAATAAACCTAATAAGAAAAACACATATACAAGCAAAGATTATAATGAAATATATTAAGTTCAATAAATTAGAAATGAGCAAGGTGCCACAGGCAAAACACTATACAATGAAGTTAGTTATGGCTTAGAAAAGATGAGACACTGGAGCACATATACTGAAGGATAAGCCACATACAAAGACAGAAAGAAGTCACCTCAGTGCGAGAAGAGTATATACAAATATGCCATGTTCACTGAGGGCTGTTTATGACCAGAGTACAAAGGAACTATAAATGTGATTCACAGGAAGGGAGACTGGACAAGTAGGTGGAAATATGAGGCAGACAGTGTTTCATGAAATGGTACAGAAATTATATCTAGAAGTTCATTGATGGAAAGTAGAATAAATTCGGGTATGTTTGGAAACTTATAAAATGAGATGCTAGACTGCTTGGATGTTACAGTGCTATCTTGCTTTTCCAAGATAAAGTATACTATTTGTTGATATGTAAATGGATTGACAAATAAATAAGTTTTAAAGACTATGAGGAAAGGATTCATTATGCTCCAGATGACAAAATCAGAGAAAAATCAACATCTCAAATAGAAGTTTTAATTCCCTCAGAGGATGTGGGTGACTGCTGCTGATAAATGCTTGCAAGTTGATTCGGTGTCTAAAGCTGCAATTGAGAAAAATAGTAGTTTAGGAAAATGGAACATAGGAAAAGGCAAACACATAAACAAAGGTAAACATGAGAGCATTCATCTTTAAGACAAAAAATTATGTGACTTACAGATTTTACAGTACTGGAAATACCAGAAATGTTTAACCTATTGCTAAACAGCAAAACACACAGAGGAACCAAAGTAATGAATTTCGTAAGCTGAGAAATGTCTGTGACTATTATCCTTTCGGCATACCTTGGATTTAAGGATGAATACATAGTAATTTATATAACTCAGAGAAATCATAAAAGTAACATCACCCACCACTACTATAACCACAACAGTAAAACAGAAACAAAACAGTAACGGAAAAGGTGAAAAGACCTAATATCACTAATGCAAACACCCTATGTGAAATATTAACCCTGCAACATAAAATGCAATACAACTCATAGAAAAGCATCGTTATTTTGGGGCCAGGGTTATAGCTCAGTGGCACAGCGCCTGCCTGGCAAGTGAGTGGTCCTGAGTTCAATTCTTGATACCAAGAAAAAAAAAAAGGTTGCAGTTTGGGAAGCATAAGTTATTACTTGATATATGCTCAAAATTACCAAGTTAAAAATATGATTGACAGTCTTGTAGGTATGGCCACTACAGTAGTACGACATGAAAATAAGACCAATGATAGACAAATGTGCATGGAAACTATTGTGAGCAAATTTTCTCCAAATCCATGAAACTGTGTCTGTACTGCGTTTGTTCCATCATCTCAATTATATCTAGATGAATATTTATTTATGTAATCCAGTGTTCATATTCACAAGGCTATTCATTTTATCATTTCATATAATGACAACATGGAATAATCTAAAGTATTATTAATAAAAATGTCACATTCACTTTGGAAGATGTTACAGTAGTTAACAGCAATGAATTTGAAATATATTGACAGTTCAAAAATACATTTACTAGTAACTGTCACATCACAAAATCATGATCCCATTTTAACTTTTTGTAATTTCGATTTGAAGCACCTTATTTTGGTAATAGTTACATATATTCTTTGAAACTAAAAGCTTATATAACATGAAAGCTTATATATATATATATATATATATATATATATATATATATATATATAACATATACATGCATGTCCTTATTGTGCAGAGAAAACTAATTGGAAAAAGTTTCTAAAAGGGATTCAACCTTAGCAATCTTTAGTTCTTTACAAATTGATAGATATACAATATAACAGTATTTTTCTGTGTGATAGGTACATATTTTTCCATTATATTCTTGTATATACTTGGAAGTTCAATTTTTCTTAA
Source organism: Cavia porcellus (assembly GCF_034190915.1). NCBI lineage: Eukaryota > Metazoa > Chordata > Mammalia > Rodentia > Caviidae > Cavia > Cavia porcellus. The sequence continues at coordinate 36,184,497 of NW_026947501.1, forward strand.
AGTTAACAACAGCAAAATAAGTAACAGAAGTTTTGTGATGCGCAGACAGAAATCAGTGAAAAGAACTCCATAATGAAGATAAAAGCAAGAATCCAATGAGGACATGACTAACCAAATGGTTCAGGATTTTAAAACACTTTGTTACTATAATTAAAAGAGTGTATTGATAGATAGGGTGCAGATGCGTACAGAGAATTAGACAATTACAATGATGGTGACAAAACTGGAATAGAAAAATTAAATGTAGTCTTTGGATTCAAACTTCAGTATGAGAATGCCGTACAGTATCAGACCCAAAACTCCTGCAAGTCCCATGTAATGAACACAAGATAGACAAATGCGTTCAAATAGATGGGATTCAGGAAATGGAGCAACAGACTGCAGAGGAAAGCCATGCACCAAATGCATCAAAAATCTAATACTAGTGCAAGCGTATAAGCGTACATGTATCTAAAATATTTTAATATAGGTGAAATTTACATAACAGAAGTATCCATTTAAAAGCATAGTATACCTTAATAAAAGCATTTAGTACATTAATAACATTTAGTACATTCATAATATTGTACAACCACAATTAAAGTATAGAAGATTCCATCATTTATGAAACTCACATGCGTGTTAAACAGTCACTCCCCAGTCCCTAACCTCTGCCCCTGCAATTGCCAAAATGTTTCTTCCTCTTTATATTTACTTAATCTGGAATCTTATAAACAAAACACACATACCATGTTGTATTTCTGACTTTTTTTTTTTTTTGCTTAGCACAAGATTTTTGTGGTTCCTCCCCTTTGATGCATGTATCAGTACACCATCCCTTTTTATGGATAAATAACACAATAATGAAGATTTCAAACTATTCAAACCAGTTTTAACTATTAAATTTTTGCTTAATCCTTGTTTAAGTTTCCTAGATATTGTGCAAGTTCCCATATTTTACTGCAAATTGAATTTAGTAGCTTTTATACAATTCTATTACTGCATTGAAGTTTTAAACAACTTAAACCTGGAGTGGTTGCACACACCTCTATTTCCAGCACTCAGGAGGATGAGGCAGGAGGATCATTGCAAGTTTAAGGTCCATCTGAGCTACTAAGTCAGCTCAAGCCCAGCCTGAACTGCATAATGAGACCCTGTCTCGAAAAGCAAAAGAAAAGAAACTTTAAGTCCTATAATTACATAGTTCGGTGCTTCCTTCTCTCCTAGATACATTCTGAATATTGAATATTAATATAATTTCTTCAAACACCTTCCCCCACATAGACAATAACAATTTTATTATTCAGTGTGTCACTAAAATGTTTCTAATGCCTTCAAAATATCTTTTCATATATAATGGGAAATGATACAACATTCATAACTTACTGATTTGTTGCAGGACATCATACTCTGCACTGTATTTTTGGTAATGATAGTCCATTTAATTTTTTATATTTACTTCTCTGAAAGCTACAGGATACAACTAATTATTTAGGATTGTCTTGAAAATATGAATTAGGGATGAAAAATTTGGAAGAGAAAGATACCTGCATGCAACATACATACTACTTAAGGAAAAACCAAAACCAAAAAAGGCCACCCAAATAATAGAACACCTGAAAATAGCACATCAAGCACTCATACTAGGTACTGCAAAAGTAAAGTAGCAAGAGGATTTGTGGGCAGAGTGAAGAGGACACAAGACAGGGCACACACTGCTCAGCCTTGCCTCTGAATTGAAGGAGTGCATTGATTTGTCAGTTGTAGAACTTGGCTTTCTATCTACCAAGGATGGAAAAAATACTAGGAATGCATCCAGCCTTCTAACTTGCTGAAGTATTTATAAGGAGATGACCACTATATTTCACTGTATTCCATTTTCAAAGGTCACCACCAATGTTCCACGACATTGAAAGAATGAAACGAAAAACTTACTAAGAGATGGTTTTGATGACACACGCTTAATCAATGATGAATGCATGCTTGACAACACAATTAGTAAATTACAAAATAGAGGGGAATAGCTTACAAGTTAGTGCATGAGTGATCATTCAAACAGGTACAAGAGATGGGGAAATTAGAAAGGCAGTGCTTCTGGAATGCCACTATAAGTATTTTCTGGAAATATTGTACTTATAACATACTTTACAAGCCTTTGATAATTGTTCGTGTGTATTTCAATCATTTTCAGACAACTGTGAAATTTCTAACTAAAATATGCTTTCTACCTCACATGCTAATTTCAGCAGAAGGTTCTCCGACTGTCTTTCTTCCACCACATTTGTTGCTGAACTCAATACCCCTGTTCCCATGGGTGTCCTCTTAGAGTACCAGGACCTGCTTACTGACCAGTCAGATGACTTCTGAGTAAGTCTTTCTCATACTCTCCACTACTGCATATTTCTCATGCTGTGTTTTCTGCTATCTCATTCTTATTTCCATTAACATTACTATTTTAGCAACTTGGGAAATATATGTAATGTCAATGGTGAAAGCACAGAATCAGATTTGTCAGTGCAGACTCAGACAAATCAAGATCTTACTTGGCATTGAATTTTACTAGTATGTTCAATGATACCAGTATTTAAGAGGCACAGGTGAACTAAAGGGGACTCTGCTAGTGGAGCCTGCATCTCACACTCTTTGATCCTACTTGGAATACTTATTTTAGCATAAAATAGTGTACAGTTTCTAAGCAGAGTTTGTGCAGTTATCTCCCATGGAAGGAAACATTTAAATTACCAATAGTATATGCACTTAGAGTACAGGCTTCTTCCATACTCCATAAGAAAATGAATGAATTGCTGCTTGAACATGTAAGTGAAAACAGACATTTTAATTTTGGTATTCGAAAACTGAGTTGCTTTACATTTCAGGCTGAGATCGTGAACAGCAAAGATTCCCAGTGTCTACGGACATAATATCCCAACTGTAAAAATAGAGCTCAATCTTAAAATCACCCTTTTGCGACAAGGGTGATTTTGTGATATTGCTGAAAATGGAATGCTTAGCCTAGTTCTCTTTCCCTCATATTTGGAAAATGACCAGCCCATTTTTTGGATGAGATAACTCCTGGGGTTCTTGAAAAATTTTGTAAATGATAGAAATTTGGCAAGAGATAATGATAGAGAAAATACACAGCTCTCTTGTGATATCTTCAGCCAGCAAAAGAAAGACAGGAAGACTAGTCTTAATCTCTCAACTTTCTGGAAAATTAGTGATTGATGTCTGTTAAGAGATACAGATTTATCTACTAGATTTAATTAGCATCATGTCTCTGACTGAGGTATTACACATAGTAAAATAACAGAGAATTTATGAATATTTCATAGCAGAACTATGGTTTGTAATTCTATCTTCAAGCTTTAAAATATGATCCAAGTTGCTTTTTAAAGTTTTTAAGACTGTTCTTACCAAGGTTGAAGTCTCTATTCACACCTTCTGTACTTTTTCTACTGATTTCCACCTATCTTTGTCTCTGTCTCTCTATTGTCTTTCTGTTTCTCTTTTTTATTCCATTACTCTGTCTTTCCATCTTACATCTCTCTCTTATATACTATATTAGTTAGCTTCCTCCTAGAATACAACATCCCTCAGAATTTAAAAGAAGTATTCAGTCTGTCTTACAATCTCAGGGAATTTGGTTCATGTTTGGAGTTTCTAAGGCAGAAGCATTATGAGAGAAGTGTTTGCATGGTGGCTGGATCAGCAAAGCAGAGAAAATTATTATAGTGAAAGCAGACAAGGACCATACAACCATCCCTGTTACCTGAGGTATTGCCTCCATGATCCACCAAGACATGTAGATAGTGCTTTATGAATCCTGTAGCCAACTAAGTTGACAAAATTAAATTTAACTAACTCATAACTTCCGTTTGTCTCCAAAGCAATGAAGCATGTTCCTCTGTTAACATAATTAAGACACCATTCTCAAAGAATCTCATTTATGTGAAACGTTCTCTGTTTTATCTGAAATCACGGGCAATTAATCTCGCTAATGTATTTTATCCTGTGAGATAACTTACAATATTTCCAAGGTCTATAAATATGTTGGTACTGTAAGTAGTTCTAGAAGTGAATACTTTTATTCCTTTGCTGTTTTTATAATAAGGTATTAAATATATAAAACTGAATAATGATTTTAAATGAATAATAACTTTCTAAATATTTATTCATTCTAAACAACTCAGGACTAACATCAGTGCTCAGTAATAAAAAATAAAACCTTAGAGTAAAAGTCCAGTCTTTTCCAGTCTTTTCTATCAACTCTGATTACTCTTATTGCGAGGAGTGTCTTAAAATAGAAATTGCTAAAAAAAAAAAATCTAAAACAGTTTTAAGTAATCCTCTCCTTTCAGTACGAGGGAGGAGGCAATCCACGTCATTGAAGAATCAGTACAGTATCAGTTCAAAAGCTTTCACTTTTTCTGCTTCAATTCTACAATTTTTGCACTGCCGGAGCACCTCATCTTTTCTCACAGTCATACTGAAGTAAATTGATCCCTTAATTTCCTGATCAAGCTGTGCAAAACCTCATTTACCTCATTTTTCAGTAAAGGTGCCTGATATTTTTCAAAATAACACTTTCACACACACACACAAAAAAAAAGGAAGAAAAATAACCCATTCAGAAATGGAAGTTTTTAAGGATGATGGGTGTAATAGGTTTGACAAGCTCAGAAATTAAGTGTTCATTCCCAAGTTCATTTCTTTCCTCTAACATTTTGATGGCAGAAACATTAAACATATATTTGAAATATTGTATTTATAAGTACTCTTTGGTTTATTTGTAGTCAAAGGAGGTTTTGTGCTTTGATATACTATATTAGACATACTGTACTGGACATACTGTATTAGATCAAGCCTCAAAAGCCCAATACCTGGAAGGTGTCTCTCTCCATTACTGTCTTCAGATAGTTGCTGCATCACTCACATTTCTCCAGATTCAGCTTCTGCTCAGACTTTTTGAATGAGGTTCAGTACCTTCCAGATATTCCATTAATTTTAACTTGTATTTTACATAGTTTCATGATCATCTGCTTACATATAGGATATATACAAGCGTATGTAGTTTTACTGGGCTTTTTTACAAACTTATAAATAGATAGAGAGACATCTTGCAAAGAAATTCAACATCACCTTTCAAGAAAAACAAAAAAGTCATGGCTCCACCTTCCCTCTTCTTTCTGTGTACAACTGGTAGATCCCTTATCTATTTCTACCAAATCATCCATGTATATGGTACTCTAAATTTGACTGCAGTTATTCACAGTGTCTATTCTTTTAATCGAGGTAATTGATCTTCATATTTCTGCCTAAGAAACATACCCATTAAAGAGTGTTATTGCTAAGCTTAGTTGTCAATTTGACTGGCTGGGGAGCCACCTAACTGTAAAGCACACTTCTGGGTTTGCCTTAGTGGACTGTGGAGAAGTAACCTTGGATCCACTACCCCGTTACTAGCCCCTTCTTCTGTGCAATTGTTTCCCTCCTCTGCTTTCCTTCCACCAAAAACTGAGCAGCAAGCTCTATCATTCTCCTTCCAGGTTAGTTTAGGTTTCATCACTATAACCCTGAAATTTGAGAGTTCTGTTATTGAGACATTTTAGCTGGGTATTATCCATCCCTCCCTGCCACTTTCTGCATTTTTGGTAAATTTCACATGTGTTGAATATTAGAGTATTTTGGGGCAATAAAGCAGTAGAATATAAGAAAAATAAAAGTGGTCTTTTATTCCAAGGATGTGGAGAGGAGCCCACAACCAACAATGGTCTGGCTTTCTCCTCTGCTTGGATGGGGGGTTTGGGTATATGTAACCTTTGACCAGAGGTGACACTTAGGGCGGACATTGATGATGCACAAGGAGCTGATTGAAATTTTCTTTGCACACACCTGGAAAGGAAAAAAAGAAGTTGTAATAGGGGGATCAGGAAGTGACCGTCAGGGTTAACATCCTCGATTTGGCCTTCCACAGATACAATGTCCTCTAATTTATTCTAGAGTAAAACTCTTTCATTCCCATCTTTTTATTGTTAGGAAAAACACGGTGAAGACTCTCTCTTACCTGCGGAAAAGGTGTGCTGTGTTGGGGTTCAGGAAAGTTGATGGGATGATGGTTGATGCTCATGTAGAAGCTGGTACCAGGTGTTTCAGGCAGGACAACTTTATCATTGGTGAATGCTCACATCCTAGATTGGAGAAACAAAAAGACAAGGTTCTATGAGGAGGTAGGCCACTATCATATTTAAAGGACTCAGGGAAAATAGAAGGAAAGGTGCCCTTGACCCAAATGTGTCATTTCATCAGGACTATGAAGTAGAATCTGAAAAATAAGTGTGGGGTCAGGAGGAGTGTCATTCCATCAGGGTCATGGTGAGGTAGAATCTGCAAAATAAGTGGGGTTAGGAAAAGTGAAGTTATTAGAGGTAATTATTCCCCCATCTGAAAGGATAAAAGTTAAAAGTGTAAGTAGGACTTGTCCTTGCACCAGGCATTGAGCTGGAAAGAATAAAACCATTAGAAATATAAGACCTGACAGTTGAATCATATTGGGGAAATTTTAGAATAGAGGTGTGGAGGGTCATAGCTATGTCACTATAAGTGAGATGAAAGCCTAGACCCATGAGGTCTCATGTTTAACACGAGAGGTAAACAGCTGAGGGTAGAGAGAACTAAGATAGTTGTTACGTGGAACAACATGAAGAGAATTTTACACATGATGTAGGAGTCTTTAGGAAACACTGTCAAGAGTCCTACTGTTAAAAAAGTAATTAATAGAATGTAAGGGATTAGGAACCAAATAGGATAACAAAGCATGACTTAGCTTAAAAGGCCTTGGTGAGATGGAATGAGTGGGAGATAGAAGAAGAGATGACTATTCAGGATATTTAGATTCAAGTTTAAAAGGTCACTGTTTAGTTTCAGTAATGTGGAACCAGGATGGCAGTCCAGCAACCTTGACTACTGTTGGGGTTGCCACAAAGGTCAGGTAGGGGTCACTCCACCTTGGTTATAATCCTTCTCCATTTTGGTAATTCCAGTTAGGAAACTATTCAGGCACTGAAGTAGGCCCAGGGTCATTCTCAGTGGTATTTGCCTTATGTCTGTGATCAGCTTCTTCTCAAGCTGCTTGTCATAGTTGAGCTTACTCTTTGTGAACTAAAGGTGGTGTTCAGAATCACATAAATAAATCATAATAATCAGTTATAAATTCAAATTCTCTAATATAATTCTGTGGGTCAACAGAAAAGCAACCCAATTTATAGCTAATCTGAGATAGGTCAGAAAGGGAAAAGGAACATGAGCTAGTCCCTTGGGGCTAGCTTGTTCCCAAAGCAGGAATAGGGGCTGAGGCTGAGAAGGCTGTGGAGTGGGAGGTGTAGATGGCCACTGAGCAGCCAAGCACCCAGAAGGTGTGTGTGGGCAATTACTGGGTAGTTGACTATAAAACAGCCACTTGTCACCATGTGGCAGGGAAACACAAGATGCTGACTGATTACCATGTGACCCACAGCAAGATAGCTGCTGCTGGTGACACAGTGAGGGAACAGAAAATGGTGATTGGTCATCATGTGACCTGCAACAAGATGGCTGCTGCTGATCACATGATGAGGGACCACAAAATGGCTGGCATTGACACTGTGACCTGTTGCAAGATGGCAGCACACTGTCACACGGACAACTGCCACAAGATGGTGGCTGTCTTCATATGAGCTACAGCAAGATGGCTACTGAGCACCATGTGGCCTGCTAGGTGGCTGAAAGACATGGGACCGAGTATGGTGAGCCACAGAGGGAAATGGCAACACAGGAGTAGGGGACAAAGAAGAGCAGTTTGACAGAATAGAGGTGAAGGAGATCAAGAAATCTGCGACTGGGTAGAGAAACTAAGGGAAGGATTAGAGGCCACCAGGGATGAGGAAGGGGGAGAGGATGATGCAGGGGGCACAGAAACCTCTGGACAAGAAAGCTGTGGGGTTTGATCTTGGAGATAATGAGAAGGGGAAGTAAAGACAGGAGGCACATCATCTAAGGGGGCTGGTATGGAAGAAGGGAGGGCTCTTGGTACACTAGAATTAGCTAGAAATATTTGAGCTGCTATAAATGAGAGAAGAACACATCCTTAGGGTAAGGAAGGCCTGTAGATATGGGATTTCTGCTAACTTGCCACCAATGTAACAAAAGTTATATAAATTTTGAAGAATACAGAGGTCAAATGTCCCCTCTTTAAGCCATGGACTGCCGTTAAGCTGGTAGGTTGGCCAAATTGCCTGGCACTAAAAGATTAATTTTTTTTTAATTTTTATAGCCTTCTTTAGGCCAAGAGCACTGAGGCTATGAACCAGGCATCCCAGAGGTGTGTTTTTGAGGGACAGGAAATAGTGTTCCACATGACCAAATTTAAAATGAGTCAAAAGAACAACTTTACCTCAGTAAGTAAGAGCTGTAGCTCCCCCCAAGGAATGTGAAAGTTGTCCTGGATCACACTTATCAAAAGAATCTGCCACTTATTTTGGAATCGTTATACAGAAGGTTCCAACCTGACCTCATTGGCCTTCACCAAAAAGTGCAGGTCGGGGTCCCAGAGGACAAGAGTAACAGCTCTGTCTCAGGCTGTCCAAGGAACATGAGAACTGCTATCTTTGCCCAAGGATGGCCCTGGGTTGTCCAGCTTGGGCCCAGCCTAAGAAAACAGAAAACCCCTGATAGAAAGTGGCTCACCTGTAGTTAAATGTGTTGCATGCTGACTGATGGCAAAAAATAAACAGGTCCCACAGAAATGAGAAATGGTTCTGAGAAATGGTTCCTTGAAATGTTTCCTAGGCAAGGGAGCTCAAACTAGGCATGACTCCCAGAAGCCAACATATTATGCCAGCCCCTGGGTTTCTGGCACCACACTATTACAGATTTTTGGTACAATAAAGGAGCAAAATATAAGAAAAAGTGGCCTTTTATTCCAAGGGCGTGGAGAGGAGCCCACAACTGACAGTGGTCTGGCTTTTTCCACTGCTTGGATATGGGGTAATGGAGTATATGTAGCCTTTGACCGGAGAAGGCACTTAGGGCAGACATTGATGATGCACAAGGAGCTGATTGGAATTTTATTCGCGCACACTAGGAAAGGAAGTTGTAATAGAGGAAGGAGGAAGTGACTGTCAAGGTAAACATTCTCGGTTTGACCTTCCACTGCTTCAATGTCCTCTAGTTTATTCTAGGGCAAAAATTTTTCATGCTGGTTATTTTCCTGCCTCTCTGGAGTCTTGTCAAATGTGGTAGTGTTAACATCGGCATGATTACTTTTTATAACCACATATGTTCAGTCTGGATTTTTCTTTAAGAATTATAACTTTTTGTTTCTTACTTTCTTTTGTGTAGGCACTTTTCTTTTGATTATCATTTTTAATATTTTGGTAAAATATTATGAGTTCTTGTCATGGAGAGACAATTGTGCAGGCTAAATATATTGTTTGTTGTCTATGCATGAATTGAATAAAAAATATACAATAAAAATTTACCAATGCCTTAGAAAAATGTTATAAAATTTGCTTTTAGTCATGGTATGTATTCATATCTTACATTGTGATTTGTGTGTTGATGAGCTATCAGTAATATTTGTATTTCATGAAATTATTCTTAATTAATTTACCATATGTACTGGTCTCATTTTTATTGCTGGGACAGACACAACACTCAACCCTTACAATTTAACAGATGACAGGTTTATTTGGTCAAATTAGACTCATAATTTGGCTAACATCAGCTGTGAATATCTATGCTACAAAATAAACACTGGGTTGACTTGAAATTTCCTCGTGGTGTGATTTATGCTGCCACTCTCAATTAGGCCTTGCATTCTTAGGACATAAACAAAATGCAGAGAAGCTTCTTGTTAGAATGGAACCTTAATGGCTCTAGTTCAGTTTCTAATGGAGTACTCAGACCTAACTGAAAGTTCATGGACTAGGCCTTTACCAAGCACATTCCTATCCAGATTTGGCATTTATACTCTGACTAGAATATCATGTCAATTTCTGCTTACAGCATCATAAAGCTTCCCTAGCCATTATCTCCAAACCTTGAATTTGTAAATATCGAAAACACATTCTGATACAATGGTCTGTCCTTATTTCTAAGTTGAAGCACCTCATAATGAAAGTGAGTCACAGCCTATGAGAGGTGAAAAGGAGACTAGTGTTGGGTATCCTGAATTCCACATCAGCTGCATTGTCATCATAGTAGACTTGCTATAGAGTGGGGATCCTTAGAAACCACAAATCCTTTATCTGATTAATTTTCCAGGGCATTAGCTCAAACAAAATTGGTTTCTTTATCAATACAAGTGAATGTTTGTGTTAAATTTCCTTCGGCCAAACTAGCCACTGCTGACTCTCTCTTCTACAACTGAATACCCACTGATTCATCTGTAAGCACAGTTTATATATACAGTCTTTACTTCTGCCTTAACTCCAATACATTTTGAATTTATCTTAAAGCCCTATTTTTTATGCTACATTCCCTTATTCCATTACAAAGTTGCTGGGTTTCACTCTTTCTATCATAAAGTTTTCCATTCATTGCCTGTACTTCTGACACAGTTCTGGGGAGACAGAATCAACAGCGATACACTAATGATTAACTTAAAGAATGCCTGGTAGTTCTCATTCAAATTGATGTTTTTGTAAACAAGGATTATAGACTAACTCCTCCTTTAAAAACAGTTTTAGTTCACTAAAATAGCTTGCTGCTAGTCCTTCATCAATGAGTTTTGTCTCCTTTATATTCTATTTCTCTATCTCTTAGGTTTCCTATTTTAAAACACGTCTCCCTGTTCCTAGGTCTTGTGTTAAGTGCCTCCAGTTCCTTCAGTGCAATACTGGCATTTTAAAACCTACATTGAAGGATTGTGATGAAAATGGAGAGTACTGATTACCACTTACCTGGCATATTCAGAGTACAGGGTACATGCTTAGGAACAGATGTACCACACTTCAAATTGACTTTCTTTCCTCTTCCATTTTTCATTCACTCAGATGTTCTAATAGTCAAAATCATATTACTTTTGCTATTTATATCAAGTAACTTGCCACAAATTAAAGGAATAAAAATGCAACTTAAACTTGCTTAACAGTGATTAAGCTTCTATTCTCTTCCACATGATATGAAATACAGAGTTACGTTAGATTTCGCTCACTGGTTCAGACCAGTTCTCTGTGTGTGGAAGCCCAATACCATTTCCTCATGGCAATAACATGGCTGTCACTGGTGCTTTTCAGGTCCTATTTGAGGACACTTTTATTTTCCATTGTGTAGGTTACAGAAAACTTATAGCCTCTCTTTCACTTAAGAAAAAATAATTTTATTCCTGGGTGCTTCTGATTAAACTGCTTTATCTTCTATTGGTGTATATTTTACTAGCCTTGTGTTTATTAATAACAGGCAACAGGGGACAATAATTAGCTAAGTTTAATCAAGTCACCTCTGGAGTTGGCTTGAAATAAAGAAGCTGCTGTTTTTCCTGGTCTTCAAATGACAGCGTATCTGCTCTTATCTGAAAGCTGCTACTACAAATACTAGAACAATCTACAGTACTCTTCTAATCCTATGAACTAATTGTCTCTGAAAATAAGAAATAAGAAAAAAAAGATAATAATAATAACAGTAGACTCGAGAAAGGAATCAATGCTTCAGTTTTGTACATACTCACATTTTCACCTGTCATTCCTTTTTACCTTTGCAAGAATACATAGACATATCTTTTCATATATTGTAAGCATATACTGCCTTTCCATAACTAAATAGTAATTTCTGAACCACTTAGAACAATGAGATTATTAAGAATTTATGAAAAGGATCTCTTTTGTATTAAAAACCTACATGTTAAAAGCTTGTTGCAACCTCTTTTCTTTTCCTGTTCATATTTTTATTTAATCTTGTGTTGGCCATTGTTCTTTATGATAATAAATACAATTTCCATCAACAATACCTCAAAGCAATTTAACTGTTTTAAAAGAAGTTAATCTAAACTAATATTAGAAATCAACTTTTCTCCAATTGTACTTTCAATAGCTGTTGTTAAAGCCATGTCCTGAAATTCAAATGAATACTTCCAAACACCAAAATATAAAATAATGTAAAAACAAAAACTGTGGTTTCAAAAGGATAAGGAGAAGGGCTCATGAGAGTAGAAAAGGATACAGGTACAAAGGGTGGTTTTCTTCTTGTTTTCCAGCTATCATATACTGAAATTGCCAATTTTGTCTCATGCTGAAAGTCCATATACCTAGGACCAGGCATGAATGCCATAGCTTCCAACAATGAAGAGGTAGATGCCAGCTACGTCACCACTCCCAATGCTTCTGGCAGGAATACGGCCTTCAGATGCCAAGAAATACTGTACTCAGAACTTTCATTTTCATGGCTGTGTAAATGAGCCATTTATTACTGAGACAGCAGCACTCACTGGGGATATGCCCCTGTCCACAGCATCAGCAGCAAGGCCACCAAGGCAGTGCATGTGGCACACCTGCTCTGCTGCCACTGGAACCAGCACTAGAATCACCTTGTGCAAGTGATGCTCCCCAGACATCCTGGAACACTTATAGTTGATTTTTGAATTATAGTTGTATGTTTTACTTCAGTTTGCTAAGCTAAGAGACTACATAAGTTTGTAATATATTCAGAATTAATTGGATCTTAAAATAAATTTACTTTCCAAGTTCCTTGGAAATGATTTAACTTCATCTCACTCCAAAATTTTTCATATTACTATTTCAGAAAGTGATAAATGTCAAGGTATGCCTAGTTAACAGAGCAAATAAAACTGATTATCAGGTTGGGACCATAACTGCAGAATGTGATAGTAAGAATTAGTAAGTATTATAGGATAAAATTGCAGATAAAATAGTTTTTCTCAAAGCAGGTATTTCAGTCAGGGGTTTCAAGGAGAACAACTATATACAGAACACATAATTTATAGTATTATTCATAATGGGTACCCAAGAGTTAAATACAAACAGTGCAGGAAATCTGTCCACTAAATACCTAGAAATTCCAGCCGGGGGCCCGGATCCATGGCAATAACCTGCAAGAGTTCAGCTGGAAACCTGGAACCCACAATGACTCATGCAAATCTGTTTCATGGATCTGTGCTGGGGCAGCACAAGATCAGCCGTGGAAGCTAGAAAGTGTTTGACAGTGGGTGAAAGATCTGGCCAGCAGGCTGAGAGGTCTGTACTGGAGCCAAGAAGCAACACTCAAAAGTAGGAAAAGACCACAGCCGTCAGTAATGAGGTCCTGAGCTCCTCCGATGATGAGAACAGTCGGGCATATGCCAGAAAGCCACTGTGGCAAACTCTGCAGATTAAACAGCATACATCTTCCCCTCCGGAGCCAGGAAGGGATGCTCAAAGTAAGAAGCAAAGCCATTCTCAGAGACAAGGTCCGAGCTCCGCCAATGATAACAGCCACATTCATATCGGGTTCCCTCTTTATGCTGACAACAGTCCTCAGGTGGACTATCCATGCTCAGCACCACGCTGATTCAGCTCAGCTGGTGTTTAAGTTGAGCACCAGTTACCAATCCTCTATAGCAGGTTTTTAAATAAGTATTTTTTGTCATTTTAAGCAGAAAAAAATTTAGTAATGCACAGTTAAAAAAAAAACAGTGTGAATGGTTTATGAAATATAATATGCCAAGTAAGTCATGGAAATTTAAAGCACTGAGGCTGAAGTCAATGTTTATTTTTAATATTAGCTTGTGGATGCAGTATAAATAAAAATGTGGCAATAATGTGATTAAATAAAACATAACAGATAGAAACTTACAACTACTGTCTTGCCGGATAGATTTCAGTGAAAAACATACCATATAATTTTAGAGTTTTAACCCTAATTTTGCATGCTGTTGTAGTATTTGACTTTTGTATTTGTAGTATTTTGACTTTTATGAAATACCATAAATAGGTAGCTCTCAGATATCAGTCTGAGTTAATATATAAAGTCATATTTGAAAGAAGAAATGTGTGGATCCCTTGATGTTGGTTTAAATTATCTTGATGATAATCTTACTTAAATATGTTCAAACATAAAGTTTAAATTCCGTTACAGCTTTTATACAAACATCAACTAAAACAAATGTGTACGTTAAATAAAAAGAAAAACCACAGACCCAACAAAATCCAAATTAAGCACATTTATTTGAAATGTCAGTCGAGTTCTTTTCTGAACTAAATTGCTCTCTCTATAAAATAAGGTACTGATTGCTAAGTTGAGAATTGTTTTGAATCAGCATTTCTCTATTTTCCTGGGTCCTTTGAGGACTCAATTTCCCACCATATTCTTCTATTCGTAGAACCATGGAAACTTTATTTGTAAGCATGCTGTGAGTCAATTGGCTTTCACTTGGCACAAAGTCATCTTTTACTTATTAACTTTACTTCTTTTCTTTTCTCATTACCCTAACACGATTAAAGTCGTACATTTGGTGCTAGTGGAATCATAAACACAAACAAAACTGCTGATTCTAGAGTTACTGGATATGAGTTGGTCATCCAAATAATCTGAGCATGCCTAGATATTTTAAATCATTGAAATAAACATGTGTACATAAATACAGACACACACCTAGTTAAATCTGAAGGATACTTTATTTTGGTCTAGCTTAAAAACTGAAGAATATAAAAAATTTTACACACAAGAAGCTTGAGCATATTAGTCAATGGACACATGACATAGGGAACATTTTAATGTAGGAAGTTTGGGAAGTTGTGATAACATATGCCAGAATTTTCTGTTCACTATACAGTAGTTCAAGGGAACATCAACTTCATCACATACTGTCCTATAGAATGTAGCACACATAGATAAATGATTCATGGTTGTATCTTCTCAAGAAAACTGAAACTTAGAGTAAAGCCAATGTACAAAATACTAAATACATAAATTAGATATAACTTCAATGTATGTATGTATAAATTGTCAGAAATCACTTAAAAGTTCTTAGTAAATAATAGTTGATGTGTAGATTTACTGACTAATCAAAATGAGTCTTGGGGAAGGAATTTAAACATTTATACTAGTTTTATATTTGAAACAGCAAGGAAAACTAGACACCTTATCTTCCCACATTTCATTTCCTTGAAGAATATTTCCAACATTTTATTGATTAAAACACTTTAAATCAAGTTATAGAAACCAAGTCTAAATCAACTTAACAAATGAATTAATTTCGAGGATACTAAGTCATTTGCAGCATCAAAGATATATAGAAAAATAATTCAGCCAAAATACAGTATAGAAATCCAATAATCTCTGACTGTGTAAGAATGGAGTCCCTCATTCCAATCAACTACAGTTATTTCTGTCTTTGATTTATTTTACTCACTGTTCACCATTCTAGATCACACTGATCCAAATGTCCTGAATTGAATTTTAAGTTTACTTACCTGAAGCTTTAATGTAATAAACATTTTATCTGTGCAATGTGAAAATTCCATGTTAAACTGTGTGAAGAAAGAGCATGATATCTTTTCTGTTTGGATTACTACCAAGATGGTAAGGTATATATGTTGGTAAAAAACTGGGTGGATAAACTGATGACCAAATGTATGATCTGCTTAGCTGCTGGCTTCACTCACAGCCTCAAAAACTCTAAAAGTGTTGAAGAGATAGTTCTCATGAAAAACATAAGGGACAAATTTAAGAGGTAGTAGGAACTGATATTAAAATAACAGCCAAAGAATAGTGGCAAACGTCTATTACAAATATCTATTAATTAATACTGAGACACAAAGGACTTTATTGGATATGTTTATTGCTGTCTGCTGTACAGTTTTAAAGTATGTTTTTAACATCAGGATTAAAGTTAGTTTTAGAAAAATGAATAATCTCAAATTCATGTTGTGAATTTCTATTCAAGTGAATTTGACAAAGACATAGTTAAATTTTTAAAAAGAATGCAACTAAAACTCCAAGTACAAAAGTCAGACAAAAATCAATGTAAAGGAAATCTGATTTTTAAAAATGCCAATAAATTGGCTAAATATGTTTTTCATAATGTAGTACAAAAGAAAATATATAAATAATATCACAAAGACTACTAAAAATATCACTAAAAGTTACAAGTATTTCCAGTGTTTAGGGTAGCAAATGAAATGAGATGAATAGCCCTGATTTCAGCAATTTACATAAAATTCAAAAATATCTTAAATGCAGAAACTTCAAAAAGATGGAGATGAAAGAAATGTTGTAATGGAAATTTATTATGTAATTAATAAAATACTTTTTCACAAAAATATTTCAAGCCTTATGATGTTAATACTAGATTCTTCCAACTGTTTAAAAGTGCTTAACAAGTCTATATGGTATTTTCAAAATGATTGAAAGTAGTATTTCCCCAAATGCTTTGTAAAGTCAGAATTTTCAAACCCCCAAACCAGCTAAACACATTATGAAAATGTTTTGTATCAATATCCATCATGAAGGCACACAAAAACGTAATCATCAAAATAAAAGCAACTTGGGTCCAGTGATACAGAGATATTATTACAAATCACAGCCGAGTATGAGTCATCTTAAGAGCACAAAATTAGTGGACACCTTCAAATGAAGCACTAACATCCACAATATCAAAAGAAATATGAACAGACGTGATCATGTCAGTTTGTGCAGAGAAATAATTTGATAAAACTAGCATATATTCATGCTAAATAATTAATGCAATAAAATGAGAGAAGATTCAGCATCTATTTTATATGTTTCTAGTAATACATTAGTCTTTGTCAGTGTTATAGATAGGTAGGTAGGTAGATAGATAGATAGATAGATAGATAGATAGATAGATAGATAGATAGAATTCTCTGTCCTTAAAAAATCTTTTAAATTATTCTTAGGATGCAGATCATATAGTGGAAACTGAAGAAATCTCTTTGGCCTAGAAGTCTTAGTTTGCCAACTCTTGTATTAAACAAAATTTCCATACTAAAAAAGAGTATGTTCATAAAAAAACTCAAAATAATATAATGCTTAATAATTAAAAATTAAACACCTTTTCTTAAAATTGAGAAAAATAATGAGTGTTTCCACTACTTATATCCAGTTTTACACTAGAAAATGTAAGTGTTAAACAAGGAAAACACAGAATTTTTTAAAAATAGATTTTTAAAAAAAAAACTACGATGATATTGGTAGCCATATAGAAAATGCCTCAAAAATAATTAACTAAATTATTGGAACAAATAACTGTGTTTAGAAAAAATCCAGGATATATTTAAACTATAAATAGAAAAGTTAAATCTATTTCAATTACTGATTAAAAATTGAAATGTAAAATGATCTTTTGTAACAGTGTTAAAAATATGAAATAGCTACATAGTAATAAAAAATATATGGATTATTAATCACGTAAAAGCTAAAAGACAGTGAGAAAAATAAAATATCACTTAAATACATGGAAAGAGAATTGAAGAATCTTTTCCAAAGTAACCTGTAGATTCAATGCAGGTCCACAAGATTCTAGCAATCTATCTTGTAGATATTAACAAGCACTTTCTAAAGTTCATATTCAGCAAAACAAAGTGCAGTTGACAATACAAATGTAAAAAGTAACAGTTGTCAAATTCATATCATCTAATTTCACAAATTATCTAACAACTAAATAAATGAAACAAATGCATAGTTACAAACTCACGGTAATGATAAGAAAAAAGATATGCCATGATAATTTCAGTCAAAAGGAATTTAAAGTAGTAATTATATTAACTCCAAACAAAACAGACTTAAAAACAAAAAGAGCTACCATGGAAAAAATGATATTAGCATGGAAAGAGGGATAAATTCTCCAAGCCTACATGAAAATTCTAGGTATATATTTACCTAAGAACAGCACATAAACTATATGAGGTAAAAATCTGATTAAATGGTAAGAAAATTCACTATGTATCATAGATGAAGATTTCAGTATAGCACTCACTTTTGGTAATGGACATCATCACCAAGTAGCAAATTAATAAAACAATGACTAAATTGAAAACACCATCAATCAAATTTCTAGAAAAGCACAGAGGAAACTGTAGGAGGCCACTGGCTTGGTGCTGACTTTTTATGTATAATTGAAGCATGGTGCATGATATTAAACAGTGTTGAATTTTACTAAAACCGAAAACTTCTGCCTCAGCAAAATCACTGTTAAGAAAATGAGGACTGGATGTGGAGATGCCTGCCTGTAATCCTGGCACTGGCAAGGCTCAGGCAAGAGGACTGCCACAATTTGAGGCCAGCCTTGGTTCCATAGTGAGTTCAAGGCCAGCCTCTGGTGAAATATGTAGTGAGATTCTGCCTCAGGGAGCGGGGGGGGGGGGTGAGCCCAAGCCCTAGATTGGGAGAAAACATAATACTGTACAAATAATAAGTAAAGCTCAAAAAATAGGTAAAATGTCTCCACAAAGATTTTAAAAAGATGGAAATGTTCAATAGAATATGAGCAGCCTCATATACAAACAATTTGGTAACAAATTTGGTTTTAACTTACAACAAGTCTTGAATTATGACTCAATGGTGGCTGCTTGTGTGGTTGTGGGCCAAAAAAGTGAATGTAAGCATTCGTAAGCATTAGTCTGAGCTCAGGTGTGCATGTTTGTGAATATGATTTCAGCCAGTGCTTTAAACAATTGCTACATTTACCGCTATTGAAATGACCACCAAGAATCTAGAAAAGAAGCCAAGAAAGCAAGGGGAGGAAAAGAAAGCAACCAATTGAAAAATAAAAGGATATTGTGGAGAAACACAAGAGGGAAGCTGCATTCTTGCTAATATGTATGTCATGCTGAAATTGACTACCTTGACAATTTTACAGCAAAAATATTTGTATAAGGAAGCTAGTTTTGCTAAAGGTGTTTCTTAAATTAGGAAGTCATGATCAATCCAGTGTTAGTCGAGACCGAAAGGTTGCATTAGTATGAATAGAAGAAAGGCAGACAGCAGGTTATAGCCTATCTGAATCTATAACTTGTGAAAAATTTAGGGATAAAAGCCTAGATTTCATAAAGAATAATCCATCAACAAATGACAATGGTGAAACAGTTCGCGCCTCTAAGGTGTGGTTTTGCAATTTTAAAGCAAGAACTGGATTCATAGCATAACTAGGTGTGGTAAGCACCCAATGCTGATAAAAAGGGCTGCTGAAAACTATGCAGAGAACTTTGAAACGATGATACAGAGAAACGGTTTTTACTCTCACAATGTTTTCAATTGCGATGAAACTGGAATTCTGGAAGAAAATGCCCAGGAGAACATATATTACCCAAGAGAAGAAAAAGCCACGCCACAAGACTATAAAGAATAGGCAAAACTTATCACTACATGCTAATGCAATCGGTAACCTCCAGATAAAGGTTCCTTTGGTTTATCACTCTGAGAGTTCTAGTGTGCAAAAACAAAATCATGAAGAATCATCTATGGGTTCTGTGGAGAGCTAATGCAAAAGCCTGGGTAAGAAGTACACTTTCTTGAGTGGATCAGAGAACTTTTCTGTCCTCCCATTAAGATACATGTAGTAAACAAAGATTTACCACTCAAAGCTTTCCTCATCATGGAGAGCGCTCCTGCTCACCCATGAAATTTGGAAGAAAAGCCAAAGAATTTCCATAGTGCTCAGTTAAGCTCCTCACACCTAATATATCTCACCTATGCACCAGCAGGTTGTAGCTAATGTTAAGAAGCACTATATCAAGATACTGTTCCAGATGGTCTCAGATACAGATTTAACCCTTAAAGAGTTCTGAAAGGAACATTACAACATCCTTTCCTATATGGGGTTAATTGAGAAATCCTAGGCCAATGTCAGTCTCTAAGGACACTGAGATTTTTCTGGTAGAAAATGTGGCCTAAAATTGTACAGGAGAGACACGTCGAAGGTCATGTAAAGGAGGCTGCACCTTCGATTGACCCTGTGGCTGATGATGATGATGTCACTGTAGCAGAGTTCATAGCTCATAGGCTGGCTGGTAGTGGTGATGTTGAGGAGGAACCCTCAGAGGACCTGTCTACAGAGAAATTTCAACAACTTCTGGCTGAGAAGCAGAGAACAGAAGGTGAGGAACTTTTTGAAGAGGAAGGGGAGTATGAACAATCAGTGCAGAAAAGTTATTTGACGTAATGGAAATCCTGAAAAAAAAAAAAAGGATAGAACTATAGATATTTGTAGAAAAGACCCATCCATACAGAGAAAAAGCCAGTCACTGCTTTCACTTGCTTAATGACAATGTCATATTGTACTACAGAACAGTGTTAAAGAAAAGATAGAAACAGACAACCTAGGTAAGTATTTAATTCTGAAAAGCCTGAGGCCTAGTGAGCCAAGAGCAGAGCCCAAAGGGCTATTGGCTCTCCCAAGGACACCAGAGAGCCAGATTCATGATGTTCTTATAGAAGGGAATTTTCTTTCCAAACAAAATTCACCTTCTGTTGTAGTAAGGGATTGTGCAGAGAACAATTAGAATTAGGACATGGAGTTTATAATATTATTTTTATAATGGTCACTGGGAGTTAACACAAGAAAATGCAGGAGATCTATCCGCAACACCAAAGACTTAGAATATTTAGTCAAGGGCCTAAATCTCACAGCAATGTCACACATGAGTCCAGAGAAAAACCCAGAACTCATGACAATGCCTCCCACGAGTCCAACTGGAGGTCCAGAGCCCACAAGAAGGATTCACTCCAGTCTCTTTTACGGATCCGTGCTGGGAAGGCCCAAAGTTCAGGGTGGAAGCCGGAAAGTCCATGACATCAATGAAGGAGCTGTGCCAGTGGAATGAGGGTTCTATCCTGGAGCTGAGAAGTCACACTCACAACAAAGACCAGGGCTTTCCTGAGAAGGCACCACAGCCATCCTCAGCGACACGGAGGCCCCGAGCTCCTCCGACAACAAGCAAAGTCGGGTACGTGCCAGGAAGCAGCGTGAAGGATTCATCCTGAAGACCAAGCAGCACACGTCTTCCCCTCCAAAGCCAGGAAGCAATGCTTATGTGAAGACAAAAGCTTCTCCAGGAGAATCTAATGGCTCAAACAGTAACTTGTAGAAGAACCTACAATGCCTCCATGCAACAATGCATTACCACCTCAACACCTCAACCACCTCCTTCTCCTTCTCCATTTATTTATGCTGGCAACTTCCCTCAGGCGGAGCATCTTCACTCAGAGCCATGCTGATGTAATCAGCTGGCATTAAGATGACCACTAATTCTTAATCCATAACACCTTCCATGTCACCATCCCTTCCTATAAACCAAAGATGTCAATTTGAATGGTGAGTGCAGTATGAAATGTTTGTTTCTAGTAAGCAAGGCACAAGGGTTCACTTTGTGAAATTCTAGAATTTCCAGTTAAAAGCAACAAACTATCACTACATGCATATTAGGATAATTGCTACACCAAATTCTGAGAACCCAGCAATATACAATGGCAAGTTTTCTTATTTGTCACTGCTAAGAATGACAGGTGTAGTCTCCTGGAGAATAGTCCAGTACAAAGAAGAAATTTTTTCCTAGTTATTTAACAAGTAGTTGAAAATTATATTCATACACAAAACTACTCCAGAATTTTTCTCACAAAAATTTGAAGCAACCAGGGTGTACTCAATACGCAAATGAATGATATGTCCGTGCAATGAAATATTATTACACAATGAAATGAAATGACCTACCAACCCATGAAAAGACTTGGAAGAAAGTGAAATAAGTATTGATAAATGAAAGGAGCCAATCTAAAAGGCTAGATGTTGAATGGTTACATTGTGAGAAAACCTGAAAGACAAGGAAAAACAAGAGACAGTAAAAAAATTTAATAGTAACCAGATGTTCAGGGATGGAGATAAACAAGTGCAGAACAAGGCATCTTCAGGACCATTTAACATCTGCACAGTATTGCATTGTTGGAAAACTAACAATATGCTTTTTAAAACCTGAAGAGCTGTACAAACAAAAGTCAACTTTAAGTAAAACTACAGATTTTACTAAAGATAATATAAAAATACAGTCTGTCAGTTGTAGCAAATCTACCTCATAAACAAAAGATGATACTTTGGTTCACAGACTCCTCTGTTCACAAGCAATTTGATTTGTAACAGAAATAAAAGTTTGCTTCTTTTTATGAACCAGCATTGAGTGATGATTACAAACATCTCCCCCCGAATCATGGAGCAAATTAAGTTTATGAACTGAGGTACCAGAGTGTGTAAATCTTCACACTATCTGTTCAATTTTTTTGTAAAACCAAGCTGTTTTTAAAAGTAAGGCATATTAATGGGAAAAATCAATACGTGATTGATATTAGTCTTCTTGAGTTTGAGCTATATACAAGAAATAACAGCCCTTGGGAATCTAGCTGCATTAATTTCAATACTTCACTATGAATCAAAAGTATTTGATGAATATCATAGTAATAGAAATATCAGGATTTCATACAAAAATCACTCATTAAAATGTTTTCTCATAAGTTGTTATCTTTTAACAAATACATTCTAAATAAAAGATAATATAAACTTTACGATATCTGGTTTCATCTAATAATTTATCTTTCACTTTAAATAAGTAGAAGGACCAAATTTCATCAAAACAATGTACTTCAACATTCATCTTTCTTTAAAATGTCATTAATATAGCTGAGCTTCCTTTATTGGTCAAATCCTATCAAGACTTAAAATTTCATGATGGGCTAATTAAGAAAATTATTCTAATTAAGAAAATTATTCTTTAGATGAACATTTATCAAGCTTGATAAAAAAATCATTCATCCAATTATAGGGGCCTCCCTAGTGGCTAACCTATATCGGTAGATTAATTACTTCAAAGAAACAGTCCCCTGCTATACTCCTTATAGACACGTTAATGGTATGCTACAAGAGAATAATCAGGTGTCTATTAAGATTCCCAAAAGAAAAGAAGTGATTCTTCGTAACTTTTTTCAACAGTAAATCTGATGCCTAGTCCTCTCACTGTTGAAAAAAAAATTCTCACAAAAATTTCTTTCTCAACCTCAGTGCATGTAGAAAAATAAATCCATCATTCTTGAAAATCATGACTGTGCCTCATCACTGAGCCTTTCTCAACAATAACTTCATTTTAATACCATCTCTTAGAAGCTCAAAAAATTGTTCATACTACAACACGATCTGGGTGACTGACAGTACATAGAAGCTTCCATCAGTTGGTCCCAGATTGAAGTTAGTTTCAACTTTGCTGTGGGTCAGTCTTTAAACATTAAAAAAAAAAAAGCTCTCTGTCTCTCTTTGTCTCTCTCTGTCCCTGTCCCTGTCTCTCTCTCTGTTTCTGTCTCTGTCTCTGTTTCTGTCTCTGTCTCTGTCTCTGTCTCTCTCTCTCTCTCTGTGTCTCTCTCTCTCTGTGTCTCTCTCTCTGTGTCTGTCTCTGTCTCTGTCTCTGTCTCTCTCTGTCTCTCTCTCTCTCTCTCTCTCTCTCTCTCTCTCTCTCTCTCTCTCTCTGTTTCATTCGCTTCTCTCTACCTCCTTTCGGTCACTCTTTGTCTTTTCTTCCCTCCCTCTCTTTCTTCATTCTCCTCTCCCTTCTCTCTCTCTCCTATATCTCTTTCTCAAAGGAAATATATTATCCCTGAGCAAGGATGACCCAAGAGGATTACCAGCTTGATTCCCATGTAGGTTACTGAGACTGTTTCAAAATAAAAAATAAAACAGAATTGGAATTATATTCAGTTTATGCATTCATTAAAGGTCTAAACTTTTATAGTTAAAAGAATATTTTGATAGTTCTTTATTCACTGTGTCACTGACAATTAAGTTTCTGATATTCAAATTCATTTTAGGATGTTGAAGAATGTGCAAAGTTAGTTGTTTTGTAATTGATCTAAGTTCATTATTATATGACTTTCCATCTTTGTATATATATTATATCAATGGCAACTGAGATGTTAGATTAAGATTCTAAAACAAAAATCAGCGAATATTTTGAGAGTCTTCATTTTAAAAAGTGGAGACACCGTGGGCCCAAAGAAAAAGGAAGAATAATTTTAGGAGTAATAAAAGGATATTTTTAGGACATAAGCATCCTCAAAATTTTTCTTTCTGCAGTGGCAGAAAAATCCATATTGTGTCTCTTAGGATTTGGAAAGCACTCGTTAGGGCTGTAGCTGTTAGTGGAAAATGAGCTACTATTCACTAGGCATTGCAAGATTTCAAAGTCATTTGAGCAAAGGAATAACCTCTTCTATATTTCATGAGGCGTCAAGAGAAAGTAAAATTAGAAAAGCAGAAAACAAGACAGAAAAAAACATAGCTTTGCTTTGTGACTGATTAGATGACTCTTTAAGTTCAATGCCACATACAAACACACACACATGCACGCACACCCTCTATAACTGTGATAGGGCTGACATAGATGTTTAATTGGATATATGTATATGTGTGTGTGTGTGTATTCTGTGTATGAAAAAGACAAAGTCTCAGTGATGAAACCTGAATAATTACATAAGCCTTTTTTTCCAAATTAGGAGTTTATTAAAAAACATACATGATTAAATTATGACAGCTGGGGATATAGCTCAGCAGCACAGCACCTGCCTGGCAAGTGCAAGGTCATGAGTCTGATTCTTGGTACCAATAAATAAATAAACAAATGCAAAATATCTAAGACAAGTCCTTATAACTAGATTCAAAAGCATTGCAGAGGAATGAATTCTTCACAGTGTTTAGGAAAAGGCCACAAAAAGGAAACACATAGGTTGAATATGAATAAGAATTGTTAATGGAGTGTCCAGTAGAGACAAGGTGTTATGAGAGGTAAGCTCCGTGTGTCATTCTAGACAACGTCAAACTCAGCAGAGCAATGTAAGCCTGTCGGGTTTATAGCCATTTTTTAAATGTCGATGTGTATTAGAATTCTCACCTACATTGGCATTTGTTTCAGGACAGTCTTGTTGGCACAATAGTGTCAAATTTGTGGACTGTAACTCAGTTCAGGTCATTATTTTTTAATTATATTCCCCAGTACAACAACGGGTAATATACTATCGATTCTATGTTATTTAATAGTATATTGTGATGAGGTCAGAACATATCTGAATGTTTCCCAAAACATCAGCATAATTAATGGTTTATACAATTCTGTTGGAGATTAACATTTAAATGCCATTGAATTTGACCTGTTTGGCCTTTGCCTACAATTACATTTTCTTTAAAAGAGTAGGAATCACATACTGATACCGTCATGATATGCAAGGAAAAGTAAAATGATGAGGCATAAATATACCAGCTGAAGAAGATAAGTTACAGAGAACTAACAATGTTCATGAAATGACATAATCAACAGAATATGAAGTTTAAAAAAGAGTATGGACTAAATAGCAACGAAAAATAACACCTTTTTGCTTGTCACTTTTGGAAAACTATAATTTTCAGGCCTGTTGATTCTGTAGGGTTTGCTCACTGTAACTCCAAAATAAACAATTTTATGGCTACTATTTGGTTATTTTGTGGCTTTTGTAGTATATTTGCCACACTTCCCAGGTTTTCATTTGTTTGGTGAATTCTGAATTTATGTGTACTCTGAAATAAAATTTTAAACCAATTCATAAGTCTCAAGTAGATTTTCACATAAGATGTTTATGTTCTATTAGCTATTACTTAAAATTGAAATTAAGAAACTAACTCAATTAGATAAATTTCACTACTTTCCATAGCAATAACTTAATATTCACATCAAATGTTTTCCTTATTTTTTGTTTCTTTTTTTTTCCCACTTCGTGTGCTATTTCTTTCTCCACTGATCATCTATATTTCAATTTGGCCTTGAATTACTTGAGACTACGTTTTGAAAACTACTTGGTAGTTTGGGTTAATTTCAGGTTAGCCTATTTCCACGAGAGTCTCTTATCCCTGGAATTGAAAACTGAAGGAACACAGTGGGTGTTCACTATTGCCTTCATCTGGTGTGACAATTCTTTGTTGACTTTTCTTCTGGAAAAATTAGTTATATCACCAACCCAACCAAACAGGAAACTCTTGGTTCAAACATTCTTCATCACACCTAGAAAAAAGAAAGTCTTGCCTGTGCTTCTCTCCTTTGAACCTAGAAGAATTCTAGGCTACATGCCTGATATTTGCAACTAATTTTTGTATTTATTTTGCAATCCCAGTTTTGGTGGAATGAAGCCATTTAAAATTAGCCTTTGTACTACCATCGTTGCATGGTAAATTCCTGTTTAAATTTTACATTTAAGAAATATCTAGATACTTTAGCAATTAAACATTTCAAAGAACTTACCTTGGACAGCACAAAATGTTCACGAGGTAAACAAGGTTTTGCAGCATTCAAACTCACAATCACTATTGATAGTCATAATATTACTGCTACAATGTAATAAAATGCAATGGAATAGATACTTACACAGTTGAGATAGGGAGAGTCTTCCAAGAGCCATGTGTTAAAGACTTGGTTTCTGAAATGATGTTACTGGAAAGTGATGGAATCTTTAGGGGGTGAGACATTATCATTGGAGATGTGTGCTTGAAAAGACATATGATTGGAAAGTGCTCTTGAAGGGAAATTATGAAACCTCATCCCCTTTTCTCTCCCATTTCCAGAGCATATCATGAGCAGCTTTGCTCATTCAGAGAACTGCCAGTGGAATGTGCTGTCAAAGCAACAAGGTCGGCCAGCTAAGCAGCAACTGCCTCCAACACTGTGAACTACGGCAAGGTTTGTATCTGTGTAAACCAATGATCTCAGGCATTTGCTAAGTAACAGAAATCTGAAAAACACAGTTAAACACATAATAGTAATTTTATCTTAGTTTTCTGTTTATTTTCAAGTAACTTGGTGATGGTATAATTTTTAAATGGAAAGATTAACATTATATATATATATATATATATATACACACACACACATATGTAGTCTTGTATTATATGTATGTATGTAGTGTTTAATATATATCAAATAAATTCAATAAGAAGTTATAAGAAGCAAAAAAATTTTTTAAATTTTCCACAAAATATTTGACTACATACACATATACATAAAAATTTATCTCTGATCCTTGTTAATAATACTAAAATGGAATGGAATCAAACATTTTTGTTGTTGATTTATTGCTGATGGCCATAAATCTTACAAACTATAAGAATTCCACTTGCCAATATCTTCAAAACAGAGGATATTCATGCTTCAGCTCTTACTCACTGGATCTCTTCGTTTTTTCACTTGATATAGTGTTTTCATCCAGCAGAAGACCCACAGGGATAGCATCACTTCTACCTCTCTTCCTTAATGAATAACGCAGTCTCTTCAGCTCTTAAGTCTGTTTCTTATTTGAGACTCGTAATGCACTCCATGTCCACTGAAGGTTCTTCTCTTTTGTAAATATTTCTCACGAATGCTCATAGTGCCTACCAGGAATCCACACCGTGAGTGCACTGACCGCAAGCTTAATGGCAGGCCGAAGTGAGTATTTTTGTGATTTTTTTTATAAAATGATAGTAAATCTTCTTTATAATTTTATTAAATAAAATAAATATCACGTACTTGACAAATGCAAATTTTAAATTTATGTTGGACTTTGAATCATGCAATGAAATTATGCAGTAGAAATTAAAATTCTATGTACTTTATCATCTTTATAACATGAAAAAATAAATGACATTTCACAGAAGTTCTAGAGTATTTTTATATACAAAGTATAAAGCACGAGCTCATAAAACTCCAATTCAATATGCACATTATTTTCTGACACTAGATTCTAAGTTCTAAGTTATTGATTCCTAAGTTATAGTAGCTCCCTTATCAATTCTTCAGTCATCCTTGACTGTGATTTCCATGACTTTGCCATGATGAAAATTAGAGATTCTAGGTTGGGGTTTTTTGTGTAGTTGAACTTATATTCTGTTGCTTTTATGTACTTATAACTTTTAATTAATTAACTCCCAATATATTTCTTAAGTGTGTAAAATGCAACGGTATATGTAAGGCTGAAAATCAATATCCCCTCTGCTTCAGGATTTTTAACAGAAATGAAATCTACCTTCACACTTGAGTTGTAAGTGGACAGTAATTTGTGCGTAACCTTACAAGAACACAAGCCTCTATGAGCAACAACAGAGAAACAAGAATACACCCAGGGGCTGAAAGCATAATGAGTGTCACTCTTCCTTAAAAACAGCAACAAATAAGGAAGGAAGGAAGGAAGGAAGGAAGGAAGGAAGGAAGGAAGGAAGGAAGAATGGAAGGAAGGAAGGAAGGAAGGAAGGAAGGAAGGAAGAATGGAAGGAAGGAAGGAAGGAAGAGAAATAAGAAAGGAAAGAGAAAGAAAGACATAAAGAAAGAGAGAGGAAAGAAAAAGAAAGAAAGAAAGAAAGAAAGAAAGAAAGAAAGAAAGAAAGAAAGAAAGAAAGAAAGAAAGAATCCAAAGCCAAATATATTAAGAGCAGGTCCTAGAGTCAGTACACAAACTTCTGACCTAAGGACAGGATACATTCTAGAATAATACCTAGAGCACATATTTCATTCCTCAGCTTAAGCTCTCCATTGCACTGATCAGAAATGTAAGGAAATTACTCTTTGAAACAAAAGGATTTCCTTTATTTTGCTTGAATTAAAGTAGTGTATTTTGAGATAGGATTTTCTTGTTCCTTTACCTGCCAAAATTTAGCCAAAAATCATTAGTAGGGCATCACTCTGAAGTATTCATTGTCCGCAAATATAGCCCAGCATGTGTGCACTTCAATTGAATATCAAAGAATAAGCTGAGTGCCGTCAAAATATTAGCACATGAGATAAGATGGGAAGCTTAAGGCAAAGATCTCAAAACTGCAGATGCTGGAGTTTATTATATTCCAACAGTTTTACATGTTTCCTTCCCCAGTTCTATATACTTTGTTACCAATCTCCTTCTTTAATTTTTGCCCTCCTTTCTTTTTGTCTTTGTCTCTCCTTTGATGAAATGTGTGATAGATCCTTATATAACCGGATGACCGTATTATTCATCTTAGTAAATTCTGAATTTAGATGATACAGTAAACAAGAGAAGAGTTATAACTGCTTAAAAAATCTTGGTCAAGTAAATTATAT
Organism: Cavia porcellus; assembly: GCF_034190915.1. NCBI lineage: Eukaryota > Metazoa > Chordata > Mammalia > Rodentia > Caviidae > Cavia > Cavia porcellus. The sequence goes on from NW_026947501.1 coordinate 36,213,566, forward strand.
TAAAATAAATTCGTTTTAAGCAAACAACATGAGATACCCTGAAATATTTGAATGTAAGACTTGAAAAACGAAAAGAATGTTTTCTATATAGAAATATTTATATATGGAATATATATATGGAATATATAAATATATCTTTAACAAAAGCATAAGCATAGCACAAAGACTTAAATGTTATTTCATAAGTGATAAAAAGTAGAATAACTGTTTTCAAAATGAATAAGATTTCCACATTATTTTAGAAAGTTTCATCCAGTAGATGTAAATTTTTTCCATGATCAAACTGTCTCTAGAAGTCTCTGGAGTTTGCTCAGATATATAAACTGGAGGCAATCAGACTGACCCCTGTAAGAGAACAATAAAGTCATTACATCTTTGAGAACTGGGAAAACAGAACTTTCAAAAGGAACTACTTTTAAAAAATAGAAATTTCTAATTGCCTACAGCTGAAAGAAAAAAAGAAATCACAATTTTGAAAACATTAGATTTCAACTTTTCAATTTCTGGTGAAATCTCAGGTGACACTGGCTTGTTAAAAGAAGCTATATTCTGTGTAAACCACAGCTGTCCAATCACATTGTGACAATCTTTGTTTTACACTGCTGTTCCATTAACCAAATTTTCTGATATGACTAGCAATCAATTTAATCCTTCTGTTTATTTGCTACTGCCCACGGGCAAATTAGATAAATTTCTAGCTGGGAATCTCTCCTTGGAATGTAAACTCACAACATTCTGACCTACCTCAATTCTCTAGGCCACTTGGCTTTAATAGCAAAGGCTTATTTTAAATTGATATTCAACTTCTCCCAGGGAAAAAATCCATGATTTCATTTTGACCAAACTTATTCTTTTAAAAATAAAGATTTATACTTTCATTTATCTGATAGTCTTTTATTTCATGTAAATTTAAATTTATTTGGCCTCTTCATAACTATAAATATAGTAAAATTGAGATTATTGAAAAAAATTATACAAATGAAAATATCTAAAATAAATATGTCAATTGCCTTAAGTTATGGATTGTAAATATGTGAGTACTAATTATGATATGTTTTAATTTTCCCTATAGAGTACTTGATTTTTTATTGTTTAAAAATTAACAGTTTAATCAAAATAATGTTTGTTATGCAAAATAAACATGAATAATTTTTCCAGTAAGTTTTTTGAAGTATTTGTTTTATTTATAAGAAACTTGATCTAGGTAGACTTTGTGATTTTTCTAGTGCTGTTACTGAGCATAGTTAAAGGAGAGCTCATGCAGGAAAGAAAATGATTTTATGTATTTTGTCAGGAAGATTTATGAAAAACATATTTGTAGGTAACTAATATTAATTTAAAGGTGCTTGTTTCCTAAAGATGTGAATATAAAATGCCCAAGATTATGACATTAACTCTGAAATACAATATTACATGCAAGTTGGTGTTAAAAGAGAAAACACCAACATTTAAATTTTTCTTTGCTCAGTCATTGGCATTTTGTGGTTTCAAATAAGGTGAATAACACTAATTTAATATTTTTTAAATGTCTTGGCTTCATCAAAATTGGTCGCACAATACTTGCAAGGTAAGAATTCTGTGGACTTAACTGTTTCGTAAGTATTTTGTAATATAGTAGGAAAGAGCAAGCATTGAACCAGTAAGTTAATTTGACAATTTTCTCAAAGACTCACAAATATAGTTGCACCCCATTGTTAAAATTATCAATATCCCATTTCTAAGTCCTTTATCCTACTACAAAGAATCTATTTATTTGTAAATAATTTCAATATTTAATTATGCCACAATTTTCTAACCACTTATCAACTATATAGAATATTTGCTTCAATGTTTTCATTATGCAAGTTACACTAATAGGATGAAATAATAACCTGAGTCAAATTAGCTCCTGAAAAGATCAAATAAAATAAGATCAATAAATAGGGATTTTTCAGAGTTACTTTGTTTAATGCTTTCAGTCACAGAATATTCATTATAATTTAATTCTGCTTGATTATCTTTGACCTGTATTTTTCTCTTATTTTGTCAATACTCAGCTGACTCACTCTTGTCTCCTTAACTATATCTTTTGAACCATTTTGTCCATAAGAGTTTAATAATATTTGAAAAAAAATTAGAAGTCCTATATTTTATTTTTTTATTGTACATTTTAAGACCAAGCCATTTCTTTTTATGGAGTAGACATTTCTGAAATCATTGGAAACTGAAGGAGAATTTTTTTCTAAGCCTATTCAGCTGGAAATAGTATATATGCGACTATAAAAAAGCAATTCTTATCCCAGATTAAACTTGGACTTCCCTCAATTCATGATTTCAAACACCTTGTCTTACCTATTGATTTCTTTACTCTGGAGCTAGCTAATCAAATCTCCTCATCCTGGTCTTCAAATCCTCTGCCCGATGTTCATCATTTTTCATTCTTTTTCACTTTGTCTCTTTGAAAATTTTCTTAGTCTCTTTCCTTTACTTTTCAGCAGCACTTCAAAGCTGTGCACATCTTCCCCTCTTCAGAATAACACCATCTCAGTTCAATTATTGGATTAAAAAAATAATTTAACAGGCCATGTCTTCAAATACTAAAGATCTGGAGAAGAATACGCCATTTGAACAAGCATGGGCTTCCATCTCTGAGAGGAAATAATGGAAATACCCTTTCAGACTTTTAACTTCTGTTCTGCATAGTGAGATCATGTGTCCTGTTTTCCAGATTTCTCAAGGATTCTTGAAAGAAAAAGTAACAAATAAAGTTGTTCAAAAAACAATGAATGGGCTTTGGAACTAGACAAGCCAATGTTTTAATCCCTGTTCTACTGTTTAAAATTCGAGTGTTCGTCCACGTATTTTTTATTTTTCTCTAAAGTTGAAATCATGATCATCATGCAGATAAACATGAACAGAATTTAAAATGTCATCATTACTAAAGCAGGTATCACATATCAGTGACATAAATGGTGAATACATGTATACGGTTTATGCATATACACTCATACTAACTGTATGCCCATATTAGCACACCTCTCTGGAATATGGGAAGGTAGGTTTCTCCACATCCAATTGTGATTGACAGTTTCTACTTTTTGACATTTTTGACAATACATTCAGATCCTAAGAGGCACAATTTCATTTTTAATGACTGCAGTTAAATAGGAAAGGTGAAATTGAAATGAAGTACTACTAAATCTATTTCCAATTTTCCACCAGTTATGTTGGTTCTGAAGCTCACTGGTGGATGCTTTGAGAATTTCCAATTTTACCTACTCATTTTTGTCCCAGAGAATAATGTGCCTGGCTGCACATTTTTAACACTTTACAACCTACAAAACTATCAAGGTGTGTTTATAAATATACATCATTGCAGCAATTTAGATCTTCTAAGTTCTGAATGCATTACTGGCAACACTAAATATCAATTGTGCAAGTTGTGCAAAGCCAGCAAATTACATATTGTCACCATTAACAACAACTCATTATTTAGTTACAGTTTGACAATAATATCTTGAAGACTGTAGGTACAGGAACAAAAATACTCTCACTTGTTTTAGCTTGGTTTTGGCTCTTTGAGACAGTCTTGCTTTGTAGTCCAGGCTATCGATTGGCTTGCAACATGCTATGTAGCTGCTGCTGGTCAGGGACACATGATTCTCCTGCCTCAGCCTCTCTGATACTGGGATTATGGGCATATGTAATCACATTCAACCCCTTCAAAAATACTGTTTCTAGGATGTAAATTTCAAGTGAATGATTGTAAGATATTTGACAATGCTGAACTTTATGGGAGCCCTGTCGGTCTCAAAAATCATCAAGGTTGAAAAATAGAAAAGCTGTCAACACTCTTGAAGTATGATGGTGTTTTATTGCAAAGGAACATCTTTCCTCACACAATTTGAATTACTCTCAAATCTTCCCTGCTCACCTATTATGAGGCCAGATGTGTAAGATTCCCATTCTTTGCTCTCAAATGTTTAGCCAAACTTTTTCTCTTCATTGATTAATATGGATGGAGGAGCCAAGCAAACTGTGGTTAAAATTCTCTCTTCAAGAAACTTAAATTTGGACTACCTTCAACCTGAGGCAAGTTTCAATTCCTTAATCTTAATTTCTGTTGCTTTGGGAAAGCTCTTTAATTTCTTTGATCCCTAACTATGTCACCTGTACATGATAAAATTAATGGATATTTTGCAGACTTCAGATGGCCTAATATTCCTTTAATTAGGTGTTCAATTATTTGTTTTCATACCAGGAATTGAACTCGGGACCTTGCGTTTGCCAGGTAGATGTTATGTCCCTGATCTATACCTCTGACCCAATCGTGTGCAACTGTTTTAAAATTAATAAATCACTATATAGATGCAATGTATTACTGCCTGTTTAAGTTCAATTACCTTTATTAAAATCATTCATTAAATGTGTTTAGGGCATTTTCTTTCAGTGGTTTCTATTATAAGAACATTAATATGTTTTATTTGTTTTGGTAGATCTCATTTACATATGGCTATAAATATATTAGATAGTTACTAAGTGACTTAAAGAATAGTCTGATGAAAGCCTGTTAGAAAAACAAGTAAAATATCTCTCTGACAAGGACATTTCCTCTTGAATTGTTGTGAAATAATTCTATGATTCAATGAAGATAAACATCAAATTCCTAAGACTTGAGTGTGTGCTGGAATGCGGGAGATATAAAGTCTGCATTTAATAATATTTTTTATTGAGAAGTCAATGGACTCATTTTTGGGAGAGGAACCATCAAATAAGTAGGTCCGAAGTCGTGAGCATTCTCCAAATGGACCATGTGGAGTGATAGAGCCTAAGTTTCCAGCTCTGCCCAGCAGAATTGGGAGAGAGCTGTGTTTGAGTCAGCTAAAGCCAAAGCATTCAGACTGTCATGGTTTATATCTGTGTCCCTAGGCCTCATGAGTTTGCATTGTGTTTTTGTGATGGTTCATTGTCTAGTGCTTGGATTGATGGTGTCAGTGTGCTACCCACATAGGGGTGGAGCCAGGATGTGATGTAATGGCAGGAAGAAGGTGTGTCTTGCTCTTTGTCAGTTCCTGTTTGCTGTTTGCAGCCACCATGAAGGGCAGCCCAGCCATGCCTGCCTGCCTGGGAGTCAACTGAGTGTGGACTGAAACCTCCAAAAACTGTAAGAAATAAACCTTTCTTTTCCCAACTTGGGCCTCAGGTATTTTGTCTCAGTGACAAGTAAAAAGTAACTAAGACACAGACCCACTGTGGTTCCCCTAAAGCTAATCTTCCTCTTCTACAGTGACTTAGGAGGCTATGTGTGCTCCAGGAAATACCCCTACAAATGTTGATGGAAATGTTATATGCGTGATATTGAACGTTTACATTTAGGCCACTGAGATTTAGGGAGAATTTCAGACTATGCTATAGACCAGCTTGATTTTTTAAAAAAGAGGATGAATTTATATTTAAACAATTTGAATTGGAGCAGCTTTTGTCCATTGTAGTGGCTCCATGATTAGTGACACCTACTATAAAAAGGCCGTAAGAAGAAGCTGGAAAAAAAGCAGATGTCCACTAACTGGTATCTATGGTGATGAGAAAAGTGATATTTCCACTGCTGTTACTGTGGCTACTGCTGCCATTGCTGCTGATGATGAAGAGGAATGAAGGAGTGTTCTCACTTCAATCCAAATTAAGAGCTCATAATTCAGGGCTCTCTGTGATAGTTAAAAAGATTTTTTGAAAAACGGAAAACCTCAACTATCACCTGCAACTTCCAATGAAGAAGTAGATGGCCAATGATTTTCTGCTACCTATTTGTACCTTCTTCATAATGGCCAATTATTAATTAGTATGCTCAGGATAGCTTCCTGGAGGAAACACAATTCTTCACATGTATGTATGTCTAAAGTCATTCCAGTGCTTGATGAATATCCATAGGTAATGAGTTGTAATGTTAGAACCCCGTGCCTGGGGCAGGCCATTCACCCAGGCACATGATTTAAACTTCAAAGAATTTGTAACTATTTAATAAATTAAAATTATCCCCCCCCCAAGACTATGGCTATTTTGACCCTTTCTAGGAAATGCATTTGTTTGTTACAAAACATGGTTGACATTCCAAATTACACATATGCATTAATCAGTAAAAATCTAAGTGCTACAAAGGTAACCTAAAAATAGAAGAATCATTATCTCAATTTTTGTGAACAACTAAAAATTATGAAGTCTTCAATCAAAATCTAAGTCAGATCACTGAACTTGAAATCAAAGCTTCATGCCTACATTTCTAGGCTTTTTGAAATTTCTTGCACTGCAGTCCTCTGGCCATGTTCCCAGTGATATTATACCTTGCATGGGCTTGAAGTGGGTTTCACTAAAATATTCTGTGGGCTCATGCTCTACCTTAATCATTTCTGGGACTCTAGTTCTGTAGGAAGTAATGTTGAATTTCAAATGCAAAGCCAGATTTGGAACTATTCCCTAGCAAGTGAGAATATGTATGTAGCTCTGTCCCTTGGTTAGACTTAATCTTCTGTGAGATCTGACAGACTGGTTTTCACTGACAGCTTTTAGATCCCCTGAGGAATAAACACCATCTTTGACACACTCTTTGCTTCAAAACACATTTAGACAACATACTAATTGAATATATAAGTAGGATTTTCACTTGGAATATGAGAGCTAATAGTTTTACTACAGGCTTTGATACAGTATAAGTGAATTTTGGAAAACATTATTTTCTTGTTTTTGATGGCTTTTATTTTTGTACTGGCAATTGAACTCAAGACCTTGCACTTTGCCAGGCAGGTGTTAGACCACCAAGCTATATCCCTGGCCTTTGATGGTCTTTATGCTAAGAATTTAATTTATTCTATAAATTAACAAATATATTAGCAGCATAAATCTTTTTCCTAAATATATAAATAGTAGTAAGTCTTTTCTGTTTAATATTTTTTTATTCGTTTTCCTTCATCCATTAAGCTACAGGAAGACAGCAATAAATATATCTAATACCTTATATTTATGTACCAGTCCTTTGAGAATTGATTTGCTATTTTCTAATGTATTTTTGACACACATATATATGAACACTCTTTAAAGGTATCACTGAGAAAAATCTCAGTGTAGCATTTATTATTCTTATTTCATTATTAAGATGAAATTGACATAAAATGAAATTAACCACCTCAACAGGAACACATCGGGGTAGTTATTACTTTTCTAATGTGCAGCTACAGACTATTTTTTTTCTAAAAGACCTTTTAATGTATCTTATTTTGCTATTCATTAAATAATAAAACTTTTGGACAAAAATAGATGGATCATGGAAAACAAAAACAATATTGAATGTTGTAACAAAAAACTTGAATTGGGTTGAAGATGTAGCTCAGTTGCACAGCACCTGCTTGTTAAGTGTGAGGTTATGAGTTCAATTCCTGTTACAAAAAACAAAACAACAGCAACTAAAAAAGAAAACTAGAATAAAAAAAATAGAATAAATTTGGAGCAGACATGAATGCACACACCAATACATACACACATGCATGTAATATCACAAATCATTCATTATTAGGATGTGAAACAATGATAACCAAGACTCACCCCATAAAATAATTGTATGCGTAAGTTCACATACTGTTTCAGGGAATAAAAAAATTATAATCTGTAGAAATACATGCTATTGTTAAGGAGCAATGGCACAACTTAGAAAACAGAGGAAAGTTTCAATGTTTCCTTAATAGCCATAAGTGTAGATAGATATGACATTACTGAAATAGAGAGCTTTATTTAGAATCTCAACCAGAATTCCCAAAATTCTCATGAGCAGAGTTATACTAATGTACACCCCCCACAGATCTATGTGTGGCTTTACTGAAGAGCATTACAACATTTTCTAGCTAAAACAAAATGGTGACAAAAGCAGGAGCCTGTACAATAGAAATTTTCCCACAAAATTATGAAGAACTTTGAGAGAAGTACTGGGAATTAACCAAGATATGGCTTTAAAATATCCAAAGGGGGAAAACGGATGTGTTTACTTATAAATAAGAACAACCAAGCCTACGTGTTCACCGGTGTCTAGCTTACACCATACTTTCCTCCTACTGTCTCTAGTGAAGGTGTTGATACAAAAGTTGTGTAGTACAAAGTTGTACATCAGTTTTAGTTCTCTTTTTCAATTGTTAAACATAGCTATGGCAGAAATGCTGTGATGGAGAAAAATACTCTCTTTGTGCCATGTGCGAGTAAGGAACAATAACCAGTCTGCTCTGTGGACATGCAAAATAGATAGTCTTCTGACCAACAAAGTATCAGAATAAGGTATCAATAGTGTTGTGTATCATTTTTGTCTACTTTTAATATTATGTTAAGATTTTTTTTCTTTACAGAAAACATTTTTTATAAATTCATTTTATGACTAAATCTTTTTCTAACCTACTGTTACTGTAATTTTTCATGGCTCCAAGGACTTTGAACTAGCATTTTGCTTTTTAAAAAATGCCACCATTGTGAATTTTAAGTGAAATCAGGAAAGCCTACTTTGAATTGGCTGAAATGTAGAATACAGTATATTTTATGTAATTTTTGGCTACTTCTGGTTTTTCTTAAAAATATATCAGGCATCTGTTGTTTAACTGGAGGTAATTTCTCACACAGGACATTTGACAAACTCTTCAAACAATTTTAGCAATTGTAGCTGAAATGGGATTAGAACTACTACTAGAATCTGGTGGGCAAAGTTTAGTGATGTTGCTAAACATTCTAGTGTGAGAGACAGAATGACCACTCTCCTCACAAAAGAATTTGTCATTCAAAAATACCAAGAAAATTAAAATTGAGATAGCCTTTTCTGTCTGAAGCACAAAAGTGAGAAGGAAAATATTATAGACAGATAACTTACCACACTGTTTCCTAGTGGACATATTTTGGACTAGGGTTAAACAATCTAAATCATTGAAGCTTACTGACATTGGTATTACGTGGAGAGAGTTTCAAACTTATTACTGCAGAAGTCTGTTCACCTTGGCTCCTGTGTTGCATCTGCACACCTTTTCCAAAAGTGCATCCAAGAACCCAAAGCCACATTCTCTATCTCATACCCAAAGTTCATTCTTCCCGTTTATAACTACCATTCCAAGAACAGTCTTTGTCTTTGTCTGCAGGCTCAGCATCTGCAAAACAACTACATTCAAAATATTCACAAGAATAATTAGGTGGTACTGAACATGTACAGACATTTTCTTTGCAGTTTCAACTCAAATAATGTCCATCGACTGTTTGCACAGTGTTTGCATTGTAAAAGGTATTATAAGCAATCTAGAGATGATTTAAACTGCATTACCTAGGAAGGTATGAGTGATTTATTTACAAGTACTGTACTTTCTTATTTTTTCTATCATGAATATGAATATCCATTGGCCTCGGTTACCTGAAGGAGTCCCAGAAATATTTTCTTACTGTTGTTAAGGGAAGACTGCTGAGAATGACTTCATCTAAGAAAAGTGAAACCTTAGACTTTCAATTATTTTTATAGTTATTTGGTTTACACTAACTGCCTGTATTATATTATTGGGGTTTTTCTTATCTTTCAGTATTACATGCATTCTGCAGTTTCAGTTCTTGCATTGTTTTCACTTGACTCTATTCCAAGGACATATTGGAATCTTGTATTGTTTTCCTCCTCTTTCTACAGTAGAAGCCACTGGTTGATTTAGTGGATTTTGCACTGAATTTCCAGATCTATGTTGGAACACAACTGCCTTCCTAAAGCCAGCACGGTTCTGATCTTGATATAATTAAATAACTATTGAGTTATAATTCACAAGCAGTAAGATATCCTACTGTAATTGCTGATACTTTAGTTCAAAGGAGTACGGAGGAGCACTGCGTGGTGAATCCACAGAATATGGGAGATAAAGGTTTTAAACTTCTCTAAATAATAACATTTGCATAATAATTTCTAATTTGTATCTCCATGTCACACCATTAACTAATTTCCTACACAGAATCACCAACAAAAAGAGATACTATTCTTTATCTTTTAAAAGTGAAGAACAGATCCAAAGTCTAAGTCAATTCTGTACACATCTTAAAATGCAAAAGAAGATCCAAATAGGGATGATCTGCCCTCACACTTCAAATTTCAACGGTTGCACAAGGCCCAGTATATTTAAGATATGTTCATCTTCATATGTTCAGCTAACCAATAAATTGACAACTTAACACTGAAGCATAATATACTATGTTTGACTATAATGTCTTTGAATTATCACTTACAGATGAAGGAATCCTAGGAGTATTGCCATCAGCTAACACCTTAGTTCTGAGGGGAATTCCAAAAAGAAGACCATGAACTGGCCCTATGGTCATCCTTGATTTTCAATGAAATATTGTTAAAAATATAGATAAGCTGTGCATGAAGTTTAGCATTATGTTTTTCTTGAAATCCAAAAATAATGACCAGGAGCAATTTCTTAATTGTGTGACAAACCTGAATTCACTTACATGACTTCCTCAGGAGATGCAAGCACAAAATTTTTGTTTAAATACCTAGAGACGACGGTAAGCTGTCTAAATTCTTACCTAAAGGAAATGAAGCTATTTTTGTTCATGCATTGAGAATAATTGTATTTTTGTTTAACGTGTACTCCTAATTAATGGTTTGAAGGAAGAATTTGATTTTTCAAATTTACTCATTCTTTTCTCCTGCAGTTCAAATAGTGTAGAAAACCAGAGAATTTTGTAGTGTAGTTGTTCTGATGTGATTTCTTTTGACCATAGAAAAAGCAAAAATGTCTGCATTGTGCTTTCTCCCTCATCCTTGAAACGCTGTACTCCCTAGTGACACTGCACTCCCTGGAGAAATTCTGATGCCTGCAAAAGGTAAAAGCGTAGAAGTGAATCTATTTTCATTGTACACTGACTTATAGCTACTAGACCCTCCAATAGTGAATTTTTATTTTACCCAATAGACATTGGCTAATGGCCTTTCCTATGTTTCCTTTGTTTTGAATGACCCCAATGCCTAAGATTGTCAGGCTGAAGTATAGTTGGTCCCAAAGAAAAGTGTACAAGAAACTAGTGAAAGGTTCATTTTTCTCATAAAATTATGAGAAAAATGTTAATCTCCCCCCCCCCCACTGTTTTCATTCTGATGACAGAATGTGGGGCTTTCTCATTGGGCCTTTTTACATTGTTTTAAACAATCATTACGGTGGCTAAGTTCCCCACTGGGCTTGATCTTAGGGTTTTCCAGTCTCAGTCGCTCATAATACTACATTACAGATGTTACTACCAGACCTGTTGAGAAGCAGCAAATTCCTTAAAGTCATGTAATAAAATGTCATTCCAAGGAGGATTAACAGTACACAATACTTAGTTAAAAGAAGTCCTGATTTAGATTCGACATAGGTAAATAGAGAAGGAGCCACATTACAGTTACTCAGAGAAAATCAAGTAAAAAACGGGTAGATGGCAGGAACCGTGATTCAACAGAAAGCAATCTCACCCTGCTCCCACCCTGCTCCCACCCGGCTCCCACCCGGCATGTGAGACACATCAGCAGAGTGGAGCAGAAAGGCCATGCCAGGAATAGGAGGGACCAACTGTACACTGGACAGGGAACAGCCTCAGGCTGAGGACACCACAGCAACTGGGAGAGCTATGCAGACACAAACAGGGGAGGGAGACATGGGCCGGAACAGAGGGGCAACGAGAAAGTTCCTGACTGAAGAATCACACCCCACTGTGCACCTCCAGAGGCCAAGGTCACCCTGAATTCAGCACTAATCCTACTAATCTTACAGCAGACCCGGAAGGGTTACCTAGCACAGAATTGGCCTCTGACTTGGAAACTACCTCAGAAATGTAGACATCAGAGGAATTTGATTGCTAATTATTTATTTTGCTTTCCATTATCTGCCTTTTTTGGTTAAGTTTTTACTTTTATTGTTTGGTTTGTTTTGCTCATCTTTTATCTTTTTTTTTCCACTTTCTTCTTCTTTTTTCTTTTATATTTCCACAGGTGAACATTGTCTACAAGGTTTCTGATTTTCTCCTTCAATCTCTTTCTCCTGTCCTCTGCTCCAGTTTTTCAGATTGGATGAATGTTCTTTGTCCTTCAGTCTTGTTTCTACAACATTTCTTTTCATTACCTCTTTTCTCCCCTATTCCTCAAAATCTCATCTTCTTAAATCACTCTAGTAGTGGGAAGCACACTGCATACAAATTCCTGGTATATGTTGAACTTGGTTATATAACTGTAAATCTTATTTCTATGGTTTAAATGTTGGGGTGAGTACCTACACCCCCAAACTCCAGAATGAGTGCAGGAGAAGGCTCAAAGGAATGAGACACATGGCATGGTCTTTAGGGATGCAAGAGGATGAAATACCAGGCAGAGCTCCTAACTCTGCTAGCTAACTGGCTGACTGATGCTAGGCAGCCCATATTTAATCAGAACAAACAAAAAGTTGAGTGGACACTGAAGATGTTGGGAGGGGTTCAAGGACTCCTCAAAGCAACAGGTGATGCTAATTAAGGAAAATTATCCAGAAAAATCACCAGGTGGCCTCAGCTGTTGCCTCTCTTGCCCCCTGTGAGGTGTCTCCTTATTCTCAGTTCAGTCATGCCAGGGCCACACCACAGTCCTGCATGTGTATTCAGCTTCAACACTCTCCAGTAGTAAAAGGTACCAGATTAATAGCTATCATGATTTGTTGGTTTCTAAGCTATGCTTCATGCTATTATTATTATTTCTGATTGCACTACTTTACTAGGGTGTAAGACTTGCCATAATCAGTTGCTCTCTCTTATATGACAAAACTAAGTGTCTGGGATCATCATAATCACCATAGTTCAGTACCAAAGGACTGAGTTAAATGCCATCTAATTTAAAAGCATAGATTTCCAGTTATAGGTCAAATTTGCTGTAGATGAAACCTCTGATGACAATGACAGTTATATTTTTCATGTGCAAGTTTACCCATTGAGAAAATGTACTGAATGTTCTACGTAAGATAATTAGCTTCTTTCAAAAATAAAAACTAGGATTCTTTTAGTGGAGATTTGTGTACTGTGTTTATAGATATCACTGTATACAAGTACAGTGCTTTCTTAATATATGTAAAGCTATTTCAACATTCATATTTAGTTCTAGAGTTGAGGAGTGATTTGCTTTTAAAATCACAGGCACTTGAGGCTACTACTCTCATATTCATACAAATGATATTGACTCAGTGTGATTAGAAATAGGTATCTTTCTAGTTTCAAAATATTTACTTCCACTGAGCTTTCTAAAGAGAAAAATCTCTTTATTAAATACCTTCTTCAAATAACAACATTAATAGTTCTATTTTATTTTTATAGTAGGACAACAAAAATTACTTTTCCTAAAATGTCCATTTTTTGCTTCTACTTTACAAAACTCCTTCAACTGTAAAGAATATGCTATGAATTAAGTTGTTTACGGTATGATCATCTCACAAATCTCCTTCAGCTGGAGAGAATAGGTTATAAGTTAAGATGTTTGAAGTATGATCATCTCTTTACTTTCTTCTAATATGAAATATATTTACAACACTATCCATGCCACTCTATGCCTATTATCCATTGCTTTTATCATTATATATTCTTAACTAACAAGTTTGAAAAACAGTTCTGTTTCAGATCTGTTACAAAACAAAAAGATGTCAGGATAAAGCAGAAAGATTCCTGGAGTCAGATTCCTTATCAAACCTTGAAAGGTGAATGTTCTGCTTTTCTTAATACTGATACCTTTGCCTAGAACACTTGCCTAAAGGTAGGTGGATCCGATCCTGGAGACCATGTCTTCTCTGTCCAAGTGACCAAGTCTGTTCTCTGTAACCCTCCCTGTTCACCTTTTTAGTTCCATTTACTTGCTTTGATTACTAAGTGAAAAAAAATGGTAAAAAAAAAAAATTTCAAGAATGACATAATTTTGTAGTTCAGTATTGCCTCAGTAGCTTCCTAGACCAAAAGTCTATCTAGTGCAATAATTGTATCTTTATGATAACTGAAGAGTAAAGTTTTATTCTTGATCAAATCATGCCACATAAACAAAAACAAAATGTATAAGGAGCAAGCTTTTGTATGCAAGAAGAGTCACATTGTGTTGTAACTCCTTTCTTTGTCCTGCTCTTGGCATTAGTTGGGGGAAAAAATCAAATCTTCCTCATATATATCCTGTAAAATACCAAGCAGGGGATAAATACTTTCTCCTCTCAACTAAACACCTTCAATCTTTTAAGCCACTCTTCTTACAGGAGATGCCCAAGAAATTTTCTATTTAGTCCACAGGGCATCCCATTTATTTGAAAAGTTACACCATTTCTCTCACTTAAAAAGCAAGTTTCATAAAATAGCTCAAAATTAATTCACCTAAATATAAAAAAGAAGAAAGGAAATCAAAGCATAATCTTTCAACAAGTTGTAACATTTTGATTTCTGAGCAGTTAAATTATAAGGTTTTCCTATTTCATGATTGTTGCTCCTATTGTTAAATAGAGAAAGATACTTTCCAAAATTAGGGGAGATGAAACTGAACTTTAACTTGTTTATTGGCATTTTGATGAAGCAAAATAAAGGCCATACTCACAGACTCTGGTTCTAGGTAGACCCTCCTGAGTTGAGATGCACAGTATAGCTGTATTTTCTAAATATTGACAATACGAAAAGAAGCTATGCTTACAGAAATTTCTGGACTTTTTTGTGTAACATCTGATGATCATGTCAGCTTTATTTACAGAAAATAAATGGGACTGAATTTGAATTTCTTCTCACTATTATATAAAGAAAACCAAATGATTAGACCTTGACCTTGTGTCAAAGTACTCTAAAGTAATTATGGTACAATATAATGTTCTGTCTTGGTTACTTTTTTCTCAGTGCTGGAACAAAATACTCGACACCCAAAATGAAGGAAGTAAAGGTTTAGTTAGCTTACAGTTTTTGGAGGTTTCAGCCCATAATCAGCTGGCTCCCAGGCAGGGTAGCATGGCACTGGGGTAACGCTTCAAGTTGGCGGCCAGAGCAAAAAAGGGGGAAAACAAGGCTCTTCTTCTCCCTTGTATTGCATGTAAGCCAACCCTCCACCCTTGGGCAGGTGTAGCACTCACAAAATCTCCTTGCCCTCCTTCGCACAGGATGAGGATATTTACAAAGGAAAAACCCTGGCTCCCTAATAAGTCTCTTAGTGAAACTTCTAAACTTCTCAAATTGACACTATGTATCAACCATAACGTCCAAACCTTTGCTACCTGATCTCAGATTTCTGAAAAATTCTAATGCATCTTATATATCAGAATCTTTTGTATATTACTAACAAATAACCCAACTAGTCATAAACTACTTCTGAATCTATCTTTTAAGATATAGCTCTAAGCATTACAAAAGAATAATCCTTGTTGTGGTTTAGATCTAAAATGTCTATTAAAAAAATCTCTTGTATTTAGGGTGGAGCTTTTGGACTGTGATTGGATCATAAAGATTATTTTCACAGCATGGATTAATCCACTAATGAGTTGATAATTTAATGTGGGGTTAGGAAATTGGAACTGGTGAGAAGATGCTGATCACATGGGGTATAAACTTGAAGAACATTATCTGTCTTCATCTTATCTCCTCCCTTCACTCTCTGCTTCTTGGACACCATGGCATGAACAGCTTCCCTCATCCAGACCCTTCCACCATGCTCTTCCTGAGTTTGAGCCAGCTGACTAGAGACTGATTCCTCTAAAAAAATGTGAGCCAAAATAAATCTATCCCTTTTTCATGGTGGGTATTAGATTTTATGTCCTGTGAAAGGTAAATGATTAGTACCAGAGAGATGGGCCTGTTGCTATCCCTAAAACTGGCCATATTATTCAGAATCCTTTGGAAGTGGTTAAAAGGAAGAGTTTGGAAAATTTGGAGATGCAGCTGGAGAGGCCCTATCTTCAGCAAAGGCTATGGTTTATTTATAGATGTTCCTCTAAAACCTCAGGCACTCATAAGTGGGACTTTTGAGAGGTGGCTGGATCACAGAGGCATGGTACTTAAAAGTGGAGTAGTCCACTCACGAATTTACAGATAATGTGTTTTAGGAAACGCAGCCTAGTCGGAGGATGCGGGTCATTTCAGACATGGCTTGAAAGTGTTTATTTCCCTTTCTCTTTCCTTAATCCTTCTCCCTGCTTCCTATACACTATATGATAAGCAATTCTACCCTGCAATGCTCTTCTGCATTGCTGCCTTGACTTGGAGCCAGCCAACTATGCACAGAAAAGTCTATAAACTGTGAGATAAAAATAAGCTTTTCCTCTTTTAATTTGTAGGTATTGGGCATTGTGTCCCAACAATGAAAGTAACAAAAAACCAAAAACTCCAATGGGATATTCTGGTAAAATTTCAAAAAATCATAATTTTGATAGAAATACATACAGTAAAGGCCAAGATGACAGATTTCACTTGGGAACATTGGCTTAATTCAGAGCATGTGAGTTATTCCTTAGAAGAAAATTTTTCTACGTTTTTCTTTATGTTTTAAGATTTTTCAGGATAATAAGAATATGGAAGGTGGACTTGTTAATATGGAGAAGAAAATATCAAGGCAGCCCAATGTTCAGGTACCATTGGCTAGTTCTACCTTGATCCACAGTAAAAATTGAGAAAAAGAAGCCAGTTTGAAAAGTTTTCAGTTTTAGTAGAAGTAAAGCATCTATAAAATTGGGATATAGGAGAATATGATTGCTAAAAAGATTATCATTTTTTAAAAAGGCCACAAGAGTTTGCATTAGTACAATAAATAAGAGAGTTTGAATACATTTTTACCAATTGTAATGTTTTCAGGAACAAGTGAGATTCCATTGTTCCTGGACTCAAAGGGCAAAAGTGAAATACTGTTTTGAGAAGAATATCCCAGGGACCCTGGTTCATTCAAACCTAACTAGAAAAGATTTTCCTAGAGTTCAACAGTCTAAGTGCTCAGGGGACTCAATGGCCATGATCTAAAGGGGCTGGATAATAGGTAAGCTGACGCTTTTCACACAGTTCGGGTTTTACATGCATAAGGAATGCAAGAATTGTGGAGTCAGGGAGACTTTTGCCAAGATTTTAGAAGAAAGCCTGGAAGGCAAAGTGATGAGCTCCTTAGAGGTCATGACAAAATCCTATGAGAATAAAGCCAAAATTGCACCAGACAATGCAGGGAATTAGCATAGAACACAACCCAGAACACTTACTGAGGAAAGCTGCAAGCAGTGATTGGAGCCATCTCAAGAGATACTATGAAGGTTGCACCCAGCAAAACCGTACCCCTTTGAAGCATGCATCTCTCTACATCTTAACCTGATTTCAGAACACAGAGATATAAGATTTAATGTTTTTTTCTGCTAGATTTTGGCCTTGTTTGATCCCATTCCTTTATCTCCCCATTTCTCTCTTTTGGAATGGGAATGTTTACTCTGTGCTGTGTTCAACTTTTTTTTTTTTTTTTTATATAGGGGCTCATAAACACAAGTGTAACTGTAAGAAATTGATTCTGTTATGGAAGCATTATAGCTTAGTGTGCTTTTAGGAGGTAGGATCACGTTAAAAGAGGTGTATCAAGAGGGCACAACCTGGAGAGATGTATCTCCCTCCTTGGATATTTTCTCCTCCCTGTTTCCTGGCTCGCATAATGTTTTCGTTTCCACCATGAGACTTTTCCATTATGCCCTTCCTGCCTTATTGCCAGCAGACCACAGACTAAATCTTCTAGAATCTAGAATCAAGATAAACCTCCCATCCTTTAATTTGTGGGTCTTGGATCTTGTATTCTTGGAAAGTGACCAAAACAGCCCTCATGAGATCCAGAAACACATAGTTTTTGTATTGTACTTCCCTTACCTAATGGAAAAACTTGGGGATAAATAGGTCACAATTTAGAAAAACATTCATGACAATGGAAGCTTAGGTGAATTACATTTGTTCTCAGATTGACTCAAAGAATTTTAAGTATCAAATAAACATAGAGTTGAGATGAAGAATTGAGAGACTACAGTCAGAGAAAGTGTGATTAAGTCATGATGAAACATGATGAGAAAACCCAAAGTATGAGGTCAGAAAATGCTTGTAGCATACCTCAGACAGGAATGTGAGGTATTAGAAATAGTTCAATGAGGCAAGAAGTCTGCCTGAGCAAATTTGTACACAGGATAGTCTCCTATGATTAGTCAGTGGATTATATAACTGAGTAAAGCAGGTTCTTCCAGAATCTGTGTTCTTGGTAGCTCAAGGTAAGGGATGATTTCTCATTTGAACTACTTCTTCAAACTCTTCTTTATATGAGTTATTGTAGAAGAGACAATATAGCTAAAATTGTCTACATATACACTTTCACACATGTACACACAGAGAGGATATATCCACATGCACATATGTATACATACATAATTTTAGATCATTAGTGCATTTAAAATGACACGAATCTCTAATCACTCCTCCAAAATTGGCTTATTGGCTTCCTTTAAGGATGATCTATGTGAGTATATTTCCTATTAAAATTATTATGACTTGTGAAAGACTACCACGATTACAGGATATTAGTGTCATTATTACAAAAATACAGGCAAGATAAAACAATAATTGCGATATAAGAGTGCTACTGCCTTATCTGACTGCATTACTTCACTATGGTTGCCATAACAACAGACCACACGGTGTATTACTTAAAACAAACAGAAATTTTATCTCACGGACCTGAAAAACAAAGTAAAAAATAAAAGTATCATTAGGGCTAAGCTCTCTGTGAAACTTATTAGGAAGAATCTTTGGCCTTGTTCTAGCTTTCAGTGTTTTTGAAAGATTTGGCATTCCTTTCATTCCCAATAAATCAGTCTGCCAGTCATCACATGTTGTTTTCTTTGTTTGCCTGTATCCAATTTTTACTCTTTTTTGAGGACTTAATCATATTGAATTGGGCCCCATTCAACTCTAAAATGCCTTCACCTGCATAAATTATGACTAATTAATCTTCCCAAATAAATTCACTTTCTGAAAGACTGGGGGATTAGAATTTCAACACATTCTTTCAGGGATAACTAATATTGAATCAAGTTACAGTCAGTTATACTATAATTACAAAATCCAAGATATATTTGGAATTTGGTAACACAGACTTAGGAATAATGCCTTGATTATGTTAGATAACTAGATTTACTTATCAGAGTCCCTTAGAGATCCAGACATGTCGAACAGTAATAATCATGGTGACAGTTGCCAGTCTGTGCCAGAGAATAAAGAGGACATTAGAGAGTCCCACAGGTGACCATTAAGTATGTGTGGACCAAAGAAAGCCAGCTAGTGTTGTACCACAATTCTACAGAAGATAGTAGAATCAGAACACTAGATGCTTTCAGCTATAAGGAACAGAAAATCCAGTTAACATAGCTTTAAATTTTTAGGTCATTCTTTTTACTTTGAAGTTATTTAATGATTAGAAATTCAAGGTTTAATTTTCTGGCTGTGATTTAAGGAACTTAAAGTCTGTCAGATTGCCTGTTTATATACATCTATCCCTATCCATTTATCCACCCATCCTTCCATCATCCTCTCTTTCTCCCTAGATCTTTGTCACCATAGGTGAGCTAGATTACCATGATTAATTTGGACCTCTCCTCATATATTCCTTGAGACCACGAATAGGACCATACATACTAAATAACTTTAGTCTTTGCAAGGCCAGATTTGAAGAATTGCTTCAAAATAGGAATTTTCACGCCACAAACACTAATTAAGATCAGATTTAAATATTATCTTATGTCATATCAAAAGGATAGACATTTGGATAAAAATAGTTTTGTTAACTTAATGAGGAAACATTCAAGTATATTTAATGATGTTTTATCAAGTAACAGCAAAAATAATTTCTTCCATGTGCACATATTTCACTATCTATATTATTCCATGCATATTTTATTATTGTTTCTCAGAAAAGTATTATAATGAATATAGGAAGAAAAAATTATTTACTTTTATTTTTAAAAATAAGAAACTAGACATAAATAATCACAATAGATAAGAATAAAAATTGAGTGTCCTGACTAAGGCTTGTGCATTATCCATTACTCTCTGGTTTTTCCCCTTCTTGTCTTGTTCGTTTTTATATTAATGCACACTCTCAAGGGAAAAAAATCATTAAGGGACTAATGAAGTAGACCATATAATTAATCTTTATGTTTCCCTTAAGCTTCATAACAATTAAAATCATAGAATACTATCTTCAAGTAACTAAAACTTCTAAGACATAAGCTGTATTAAATACCTTTCCATTTCAAATGTGAAGGTAAGACTAGGTAACAATAAAAGCAATGCTTAATATATGTCTGATTTCATAACATTTTACTTTGAAAGACCCTTTCTAGGTATGAGATTTGTGGTGTGGATACCTACTACGCCATCATTACAGAGCTCTAGCTTTTTCTGCAGAAATGCCATGGTTATCACAGTTACTCAAGGGTGATTCCATGCATTTGATTGCTGTGAATTGCAACAAAAGCATCTCTAACTCTGATAGGATTTTATCATGCTGAGGATCGCTAGGCATTTTGAAAACATATTAAAAATAAAATGTAAATCCAACTTGAAATATTTGTAGTTCATGAAAGGTTGATGAGCAGGTCTCAGCAACAGCATCAGGATCTGTGTTAAGTGTTTGCCTGTGGGAATTGTGGCATCACTGCTGGATACCTAGAATGGTCATGTCATACAAAACAGAGACAGCGTGAGTTCCTGGCTGACAGATGCTGATAAAATAGTGACAAGAATAACAAGTGACTGAAGATCATTATGCTGTCCAAATCCTCTGTCTGAGACTGTGAAAAATGTTATAAACATCAGCGGCAAGGATATATGATGTATTTCCAACCAAGAAACCGGACCCTGCCATGCCCCACAGACACAAACACTGTGGTGTTGAAAGACAGGGAATCCTGATGGTATCAGTGGAGAAGCTGTGCAACTGGCAGTGGCACCAAGGCCAACATAAAAAAGATACAAGCAAAACCTTGAGTGTTGGAGCTAGAGAAAGCAGTTAGAGTTAGAAATAGAGACCTCCACAGTGGTCAGCAAAAAGGAGACAGAAATAGGACACAAGGGAAGCCAACCATGATACATCATAAATCCTGCACAGCTCCTCAAGCTGAGTCTTCCTGAGTGGCTTCCTCGATGTCTAATTCACTGTAAACATCAAATAATTTTGTGTCAAATAAATAAAAGTGGACTTTAAAGCAAACTCAAAATGCGAAGTTATATAGCACTCAGGATTTAGAACTGTTGTTTTCTCTTTCTATCCCCTCCCACACACCATTGGTTTACAGTCCTTCTCTTTCATTGTATTACAAAGGGGGAAAAGTGCCTTGCCTTTCAGATACAGCAGTGTCAGCAGGCACAGGCAGACAGTGCTCCTGGGTCACCACTGAACATTACTGACCAAAGAGGAGGAAGTGCCCTGCTGGATGCCAAGGAATACGATGTTGGCTGAGGCCTTGCCCGTTTCTCAGCCACCGCCTAGATGGCCCATGGGTGCTGATCTCTTTCTTCCACCATCCTACATATGGATCACAGTGTACATCCTGTGGCCACGCTGCAGGCAATACTACCTACGACTAACGTCAGATATTGCTCTGCCTGGTCCCTCTGCAGACCTCACATTCTTTACTCTGAACTTTGTGGTTCAGGCCCTCTCTATTTATCCTTTTTATAAAACTGTTTATGTATAGTTTGCTTTGCTAGGGATCAAGTACAAGGATGTTACACAAGCTAGGCAAGCATTCTACCACTAAGCTAAGCCCCAGATCCCTTCATTTTTATTTTCGTTTTCCCCAGTATGGGAAAATCTTTCTACTGTCTAGGTTGTTATAAATATTTTTGTCTCTTGAGATTTTCTTTTAGTGCACAGGGATCTTAGGGCTTTGACCACTGAAACTGAAGGTTGGGCTCTATTTTTATTTTATCTCTTTTTCTCCAGGACATTGTCAATTCTAGGGCTGAGATATTTTGAAGACATACCAGACACAGGATGGCAGAAACCAGACATTTGGCTATGCTTTATCTCACAGCTACTTTCTCATGTCTCACACTGTAGCCCCACTTCATTAAAGCTCTGTCCCTGGTGCACAGTACGTTCATGCGTTCTGTTTCCATCGGCTGAGATTCTTCTCCTTCCTCCACAAAACTGCTTCTTCAAGTCTCAAACACAATGTCATCCTTTTTACAACAAGTCTTTTTATAAGTAGTTAACTCAGAGTTGATGCTATTTGGCTTACTATCTATAGAATTTGTAGTTTTCCTTTCATACCATGTATCAAAACTTGCTGTCATATGAGTTCACGTACTTGTTAATTTACTCTGCTTTTTCCAATACTCTAAATTCCATAGTGATGGGCTTCAAGAGATTTGTTGCTTTTATTTAAAACTGTATGATCACATCCAACAACAAATGGGTGATTAATAAATATTTGTTGATGAAATGTACAACAAAGATTGGTATAACATACATTCGTTTTCTCCTATCTTCCTAGAAGACCTCCAATTTTTGTTTTGTTTTGCTTTGCTTTGTTTTTTAGATTATTTGAATTTATTGGTAGAATTTAGGTAAGCATAATGACCACCTTTATTATAGGAAACGTGCATCTGATGTATCTTTCTTCTTTTTACATTCCTGTCCCTTCCTTTCAAACACCCTTCTCCTCCCCATGCACAAAGCTCAGTTTTCATTTTATCCTTTTCTCAATTTTTTCTTTCCCTACCTCCCTTCTTCTTCCCCCCTTCCTTAACTCCCTTTTCCTTTTGAACAATTCCTTCCTATTTCACACTATCTGATGTACAATTGTGTTATTTACATTTTTAGTTTCTCAAATCACAGAGATAATGTGATATTTACGTATATATGTATCCAATTTATTTCACTTATGATTATGGTCTTATGGACCATCCATTTAACTATCAATATCTCAAATGTATCTTGCTTTGTAGTTGAGTAATACTCCATTTTATAAAAATTACCACATCTTCTTTATCCATTCAGTAATTAATGTGCATTGCAGTTAACTTTCAAGATTTATCTATTACGAATTGTGCCACTATAAACATGGGTGCACATACATCACTATGAAAAGATGCTTTTAATTCTACTGGGAAGATCCTCAGAAAGGTCATAGCTGGATAAAATGGGATCTCTAGTGCAAAGTTTTTGAGGAGTCTCCACAATGATTTCCAAGTGATTATATCAGCCTACACTCCCACCAAAAGTGGAGAAGAGTTCCTTTCACCCCACAGCCCCATCAGAATTTATTATTAGTTTTTTTTCTTCATACTAGCACTTATTTTGGGGTTGAGATCAAATTTCAGTATTGTTTTAATTTGCATTTCTCAAATGACCATTAATGCTGAACTTTGTTTCATATATTTATTTTCCATTTGTACTTCTTCTTCTGAGAAGTGTCTTTATCTCAGATGTCCATTTTTTGATTGAGTTTTGAATTTGTAGGATCTGATCATTTTCAGTTCTTTATATGTTCTGGATATTAATCCTTTGACTGAAGAACAATTAGCATACATTTTTGTGTGGATTGTCTTTTCACTCTGTTGGTGATTTTTGGCTGTGTAAAAGCCTTTTAATAAGACAAGACCCCCAATTATTGTTTCTTTGTGACTGTTTCTGGGAAATTAGGGGGGGGGTTGTTTTGTTTTATGAAGTCGTTGTCTACACCTAAGTCTTCCAGAGTTGTACCTATTCTATCTTCCATCAGATTTAGTGCTTCTGTTTTAATATCTAGGTCTTTGGACATACTGCAAAAATTGATATACAGATTTAATGCAATCTTGATCAAAATACCATTGGCACATTTCACATGACTAGAGAAATTATTCCTAAACTTCCTACAACCATAAAAGCAATTCTGGCATCAAAAGCAAGCCAGGGGCATCACAATTCCTAACTTGAAATTATATTATGAACTACTGTAACAAAAACAGCATGATTTTTGTGCAAAAAGAAAGACAAAAACCAGATGTGAGGATCAATGGAATGGATTGGAGGATGCAGAAGCAACTCCAAACTCAGGTCTCTGATCTTTGACAAAGGGGCCATACCCGTTCACTGGGAGAAAGACAGCCTCTTTAATAAATGATGCTGGAAAAGGTGACTTTCCTCATGCAGAAGACTAAAACTAGACTCATTTTATTTTTGAGATTGGGCCGTTATGTGGAAAGTTAGTATACTTTTCTCCCAATGTCCTGTTACATGAAAATAACAGTACACAGCTTTGTCCAACTTAATGTACATGAAATAACGTAGAGTCAGATTCAGCCTTCTGTATTTTTTCTTCAAGGGATGTAGCCTGCAAGGTGAACACAATGTGTGAAAAAAGAAACTATCATAAGAGGACAAATGGGAAAGCCACAGTCCAATATTGGCAAAGTTACTGCTAGAAGGGCTTCCAGCCCATGGCGACTTTCCTAAGAATTCACCCTAGGTTTGGGCTCTGATTTTAAGAGTTCTTTGTGCACAAAGAAGAAAAAAAATAAAACAAAACAGGATAAAAGTAAATAGACCTTGTCTGACTTAAGCCACTGTAGTTATTTTCTGGTAAATGCATTCTCAAATCAGTTATGAATGTAGGAAAGTCATTCGATAGCCACATTTATCCTGCTCCTAATTTAATCACTTTTTCATTGCACAAGACAATTTCTAAGATAGCTACCAGTGATATGGGTTTTCATTTAAAATAAAAACCTAAATTAACTAAACATTATGATCATTGAATTCTAATTTTTTTATTTTGACAACCAATATGTTATAGAATTTTTAAATAACTATTATGTATAAGACAATGTGCCAGATGGCTTAATTAAAAATATTTCCTTTTTAAATGCACATGTTATATATTTCCTCTCCTTTTTACTTTTCCTCTGCATTTTTGAAGTATCAACACATCATTGATTTAAGTGCCTATAATTAAGAACTCATGAAAAGCCTTAAAATGACAGTTTTCAAATTTAGTTTTGTGCAATCAAATATTATTTTCTTCAGTAAATTTAGAACAGATTGTGGTAATGAAGAAGATGTATAATTCAAGGCACAAATTCTAAACTGCTGTTTAAAGTCAGTGCTAAGCAAACTGCATGAAACCATTTGAAAATTTTTACAGTAAGATCCCAAACTTGCATATGGAGAAAGTAACTCACCCAGAAAGAGAACTGGCTTCCACTCTTGGCTTCTGTGGGCAGCGTCTAAGCATTTAGGATCTTGTACTTGACAGGAATCTGTCTTTCCCAGAAAGCTCTAAGCCATCCTATAAGTTATATGAATTACCTGCGGTAAGTGAGGACTGTGAGTGGTATCACCTTGAACTTCTGAGAGGCAAGAAATTGAGATCAATTAGGTGGACATGCAACAAAATCTGCAGGATGAATATCCAATAAAAGTGCCTGGTACCAGGCATCAAGTGAACATTCTGGATTACAATACCCTCTGCACGATATCAGATTTCAGTGTTGGAAAGAATAAACGTTGTCTATGCTTCCATAGAGAAAGAAAATCTAGAAGGTACATTTTGGAACAATTGCTAGTTTTACTCCTGCATCTGTTCTTGATTGACTTTAACTCATTTACTCTCCCCATAATGAATAATAGCTGAGACGTATCAAAAGTTTCCATAGATTTATGAGCATTTAACACAAGATTTCAAAGCTGGGACTCACGTTCACAGCCTCCTGATCTTGAAATTGGTATTCTAAGGGAAGGCAGGATGTGTGGGCTGTGTTCCTAACTTCAGTGTTCCATAAAATATCACACTCCACATCATCTGATTCATGATCTGTTTACAGATACCCTGACTCAGAGCCATATGAAAGAGTAAGATTTTTTTAAGTAATTGAAAAAAGTCATTTCGATGTTAATAATCTGCACCATAAATATTAATAAACATTTGTTTGCATTTATTCATGTGTTTACCATGTTGTATGCTTCAGAATAAATGGTTCATTGTGTTCATAATCACAATTAATTCTCATTGAGAATCCTTCCTGGGAAAATATTTTGTTACATTAGACAAAGTTACATGACTACATTAAGCATTATTTTCCTTAATGCAATTTTACACAGAAAAATTATAAATAGTTGATACATCATAGTTGATCTCTCAGAGTTTAAAAATTAGAAAAATTTGCAGTGTGACAAAAGAACGTAAACAAAAGGCATATAATGCTATCTCATCACCACCAGACCTATACTAAAAGAAATCCTAGGGGTGGAGACTTAGCTCAGTGGTGTAAACGTCTGCCCGGCAAGCACAAGGTTGTGAGTTTCATCTCCAGTGCCAAAAATAAATATGTAAATAAAAGAATTCCTAATAGTTATTTTTCAAACTGAGAAAGACATTAATGACTAAGAAGAAAATATTGAAAACAACAAAATTCAACATAAAGAAAATCTCAGAATGTTCTGATATTATAAACATTGTGCCTAAATGGAACATTTATAAACTAAGAATTTTAAAACAATACAGTTGAAAATCATAAAATAATAACTACAGCAGTGATAGAATATGGTTTAGTATTTGCAAGGCCCTAGATTCAATCCACAGTGCTGAAAAATGGATGACTGGATAAATTCACATGTTGAAATGTAGCAAGCACGAAAACATGTAAGTGAGAGAGAGCTAAGTCTCCACCCCTAGGATTTCTTTTAGTATAGGTCTAATGGTGATGAGATAGCATTATATGCCTTTTGTTTATGTTATTTTATCACATTGCAAATTTTTCTAATTTTTAAACTCTGAGAGATTAACTATGATGTATCATAATTAAGTTCTATTCATAATCTTTCTGTGTAAAATTGCATTAAGGAAAATAATGCTTAATGTAGTCATGTAACTTTGTCTAATGTAACAAAATATTTTCCCAGGAAACGAGAGAGAGAGAGAGAGAGAGAGAGAGAGAGAGAGAGAATTAAAGTAGAACTGAAAAACAAGTTATGCATCAATAATTATCTTGAATGTAAATGGATTAAATTTTTTAATTAGAAGATTTTGAGAGGTTCTTTCTTGAAGAAAGAGATGGAGCATTAAGCTGCTTATTAAAAAGTTCACTGTCCCTTTAAAGACACACATAGTCTGAGATTGAAGAAATGAATTAAATCAAATGCAAATGGTATCCAAAACAAAGCAAGGGCAATGATATTTGTATCAGATGAAATAGATATCAAGTTAAAAATACTAAAAAGGGATAAGGAAAGTCATTGCATAATGACAAAAGAAGTCAATTTACCAGGGAGAAATAGCAATTCTAAATATATATGCAACTGAGATCAGTACAACCATATTTATAAAGCAAACATTAATAGTCCTAAATGGAGTGATAGAGTTCAATATAATAATAGATGGTGTTAACAAGCTGTTTTCAACAACTGGCAGATCATCCAGACACAAAATTAAAAAGGAAACAGGAGTTGCATTCTATACCAAAAGATCCTGATACAGAACACTCTGAAGCAGATGTAGAATACATATTCTTATCAGTAACCTCTGGATAATATGCTTACAATATGATATGCCATACAATAAGTTCCAACACATTTTAGAATACCATATCAAAACCAGACAAAATCAGACAAGGGTACAACAAAAACAGAAAATTACAGGCCAACAGCTTTTATGAATACATATGCAAAAATTTTCAACAAAATGCCATGTGAACCTGACATCACATTAAAAGATTATGATTATCGAGTAGAATTAATCCTGGGGATGCAAAGATGATTCTACATATGTATGGCAGTAAATGTGATATATCACGATAACACAATAAAGAGCAAAAACTACATGTTAATCTCAATAGACACAGGAAAGCAACTGAATAAAATTGAACATCCCTTCAAAATAAAGGCACTGAACAAATTATGCATAGAAGAGACATATCTTAATAAAATTATGGCCATAATAACCTAACAGATAATGTATAATTTAATGAGAAAAAAAGAAAGCTTTCTCAATAAGATGTAGAATAAGACAGAGATACCAATTCTCACCACTTTTATTCCATCATGAACTAGAATTTCTAGTCAAAGCAAAGAGGCAAGAGCAAGAAAGAATGAGTATCCAAATTGGAAAAGAGGAAGTCAAATTGACTGTATTTGCAAATAATGTGATTTGCATACAGGATACTCCAAAATCTCCATCAAAACAACAACTAAAACTATAAACAAATAAGTTTATAGCATAAAGTTTATAAAAATTACTAGCCTGTTTAGACAACAATAAGGGGTTATCTGAACTAGAAAAAGCATTCTCATTTACAACAGCAACAAAAAGTAAAATACTTAGGAATATCTTCAAGGAAATAAATGAATGATCTCTATGAGGAGAAGGGAAGAAATGAAAACAAAAGATATCCTCTGTCTATTAATTGTAAGAATATGTATACTATTAAAATGTTCATGCTGCCCTTCCAGAGGAGAACCATCAGTGTCTCCTGAGATCAACGCCATGTTGGAACTTAGGACTCTTAGGGAAGCCAAGCAAGCACCTCCCCTCCCTGGTAAGCGGAGGCAGTGGGGCAGACTGCAGCCCTTCCAGGGGGAGAACCAGCAGTGTCTCCTGAGATCTATGCCATGTTGGAACTTAGGATTCTGGGAAGCCAAGCAAGCACCTCCCCTCCCTGGTAAGACGAGGCAGTGGGCCATACTGCAGCCCTTCCAGGGGGAGAACCAGCAGCATCTCCTGAGATCCACGCCATGTTGGAACTTAGGACTCTGGGAAGCAAAGCAAGCACCTCCCCTCCCTGGTAAGTGGTGGCGGTCTGGCAGACTGTGGCCCCTCCAGGGGGAGAACTGGCAGCAGCTCCTGAGATCCGTGCCATACTGGAACTGAGGATGCGGTGAAACCAATTGACCACCCTGCCTCCCTGCTAAGCAATAGTGAACCTACTGCTGCATGGCCTAAAGTCAAATAGCCCACTTCCTCTATCCTCCTTCTCCTCCCCTGCCCCACCCATTAGCAAATGGGAACCAGAAATCTGAGCGTCTCCTGGGAGGTTGACCATAGCAAATAAAGGGGGACTTCTTTCTAGCATTTATTTGAAGGCAAATATTTTATTACTGTTTTGCTCTTTTCTCATTAATGGTACTGCTCTATTCAATATTCTGTTTTGATAAGTTCTATAGTGTTTTATCTTTCATCTCATTTTGATATACATGATTGAAAGAACAACTATTATAAAGATAACAAAATATACTGTGATACCCATTACTGTTATCCCGGTAACCTGCTGTGAAGTTCTGTACCAATTTCACTGTACGATCTTAGTTGGCTTTATTCTGACTTGTTCTGTTGTATACTTTCAAAATAAAATTAAAAAAAAAAGTTCATGCTAACCAAAGTGATCTGTTTTTAATACAATTCCTAGCAAAATGCCAAGACATTAATTACAAACTTAAGGCAATATTAAACTTTATATGGAACAACAAAAACAAATCTTGTCATTTTGACCAAAACGAACAAAAGCAGGAGGCATCATACTACCTGATATCAAAATATACTACAAGAAAACATAGTAATCAAAAGAGTATGGTGCTGGCATAAATATAGACATGTAAAGTAGTGGAACAGAATAAACATCCTAGAAGTAAACACACACATCTTCATCCAGCTGCTCATGGACAAAATGTGAAGAACATGCACTAAAAAAAAGGACAGTGTTTCAGAGATGGTGCTAGATGGGTATCTACATGCTGAAGAGTGAAATAGAATCTCTTTCTAACAATTTACAAAACTCAGCTGAAAATCTATTAAAGTTTAAAAGCTACTAGAAAGTATAACACTAGAAGAAGGAAACAGGGAAAATTATTTAGTATAAATAAAAAGAGAAGGAGGTTTTGAGCAACACTGCAAAAGCCCAAGAAGTAAAAACAAAAAGGACACAATGCAAGTATATCAAATTTAAAAGCTTTTGCACTGCAAAGGAAACAACCAACAGAACAAAGACATATCTATATAATGGGAAAAATATTTGTAAATTATACAATAATATTTGTAAAATATACGATAACTTCAAGGCATCCCTTACTTTCATACATTATTTTTAATAGAAGGTTCTCCATTAGTTTGATCACCCCGTGTACATAATTGAATGGCACAATGGCACAAGGCACACTCCTATTCCAAAAGAGAATAGTGGATAAAAAACAGCCGAACAAAAGTATAACTTAAAGACCCAAGATGGCCAACATGAAGTCCATGTGTTAAACGTGAATAACATTCAAATGTTACAAATCTTTTTGAAAACTTTGCTTATTGCCTAACAAGTACATTACATTTCTCAAGGAGTACCTCTGTTATCAAAGTGCTTTAAGGATACAACCCTTTCTATTTTTGTTTACCTCCTGTAATGAATTACAACACAATCTGTATGTTCATACCTGTGATCCAGCCTTCTCCTCCAAATAATTGTCCAATTATACTGGCAAGAAATTAAATGAACTATAGCTTCAAAGATTATTATTATTATTTAATTGTATATAAAAATAGTTTTCTTGATTAAAATGGGAACATTATTCAAGTTGACCGGAGCCGCGGGAGACAGGAGACCAAACTCGAGCAGGATCAGCTCTCAAACTTTATTGCGTACAGCGAACCGGACCTAACAAGGTCCGCCACCCTCAACGTTGGTTCCTCTTCTGCCCGTTGGGGGCAGGAACAACCTCTTATAAGGGGAAGCAGTATCCAATCACAGAGAAGCGCGCCTAACAAGCTGATAGGCTAGCGTCACAGGTAACTGGGCAGATATGACAATTTGGCGGGCTTGTTCAGGCCGGGAAGAACCCGGAAGCAGGAAATGGGCGCCATCATAGGCGGCTTCCCACATCTCCCCCTTTTTTATTTATTAAAATAGGATGGTCTGTGGGTCCCTCCAAGGTGTCTATGACCTTGTTGCTGTTAGACACCTAGGAGTGGGCCTACCTTGTAGGCCGAGGCATGAGAGAATGTAGAGGTCTATACCCTGCTGTGCATCACCCTGTTTTGTGCATATCCTTGCGCCAGGACCATGCTCAAGGTGAGTGGTTCATTTTTTCGCAGGGCCAGGCTTTTGTGAACCGAACCTGGATGCATATAGACATTCATTCCTGCCTTCCCCCAACCTTTGAGGCGGATGGCACTGCAGTACCCTTGGTCTCGCATCTCAATGCCAATAATTTGACTCCAGAAGGGACCCCTGGCCTTATAGGCCATGTATATCTGAGTGGAGCCTGTCTTAGGTTGACCGGAAGGGCTTTTCCCGTCTTACCCGTCACTGGCTTGCCCACTCAGCTCTTATAGCTGATGTTCTGCAATGTGAAGGAGATATGTGGCGGCCTGCTGGCCTGATGGGCCACCTGCTGCCATTTGCATGGCTGTCATAGCCATGACCTTGACCTGTTGCTGGGTTTGCATCGGAGTTAAGCGGGTGGGTCATATTGGCTGCGGAGGATGTATTTTTCAGTGTCTGATTAAGTGTCATAAAGGGGCGGAGGTCTAAGCAAGCACCCAGCGCATTGCAAAGTTGATGCTGCGCGAAGAGGGAGGAAGTATGTTTAAGGGGATCAGGTTGAGGTTCATTACAATATCCCGTGGCCCCCCAAGCGGCCCCCACTGAACAATTCCGAAGGGTGATCAATAGGAACCCACAGAATAGAAAAAACTCCAAACCAGACATTTTAGTTTGTAGATGGTCTCGGGCGCTGAGCGTCGGTCCCAGAAGGGTCGAGTTGACTTGTGTCCGCGGGCTTATCCTCCTGTGCTTTATCAGGAACTGGTGGGGAGTTTACTGCTCGCCTCAATCTTTCCGGGACCCACAGCGGTTCGCAGCCTGGTTCCTGTGGGAAGACACAAACCGCACCTCGGGTCCAGCTAACCACTGGATCCGGGCCCATCCATTGTCCTGTAAGGACATCTTTCCATCTCACCAGCCCTTTGTCGGCCGGGGACGGGTTATTGTGCTCCATGGCAGGGGAATGATTATTGTGATTAAGATTTAAAAAATTTATGGTAAAGAGTGCCAATGATATTCTTCCTTTGGGCGTTAGGCCGTGGCCACCCAATTCACGGCACAGGCGTGTCCACTCTTCTAAGGACCTATTTTTGTTAGTTCTTAGGACATCACGGCACTCCTTAGTGCACTGTTCAAAAATCAATTGTTTTATGAGAGGGTGAGCCGCCTCAGCATCTGGAAAAATCCTGTTAGCGGCCTCAAGCATGCGGGCCACAAAGTCTGAAAATGGCTCTCCCTGCCCTTGTATAATTTTTGTAAGGTGACCCATATGTTCTCCCTTTCCAGCCAGCCGTCTCCAGGCCTGGAGGCCACAGCGGCTAATTTGTTCATAAACCTGGCGAGGGTATTGAGTTTGATCTTCCTCAAAGGCTCCTCGCCCTAATAGCATATCCCTGTTCCACTCTCTCTGGTTATTTTCCCTGTTGGCTGCCGCCTGCTCTACACAGAATTCCTCATTCCAGGACTTCCAATCTAAATATTGTCCGGGGGAGAGGCAGGCGCGTGCCAGCTGGGTCCAATCTCCAGGAGTTAAAAGCAGACCTGCCAATGCCTCTAAAAGCGCCATGGTAAATGGCGCATTGGGCCCATAAGCTGAAACTGCATCCTTGATAGTTTTAAGTTGTTTAATTTCTAAGGGCTCATAATATCCTCCTCCTCCCCTGCCTCCTACTTGTACCGGGAATGCATGGAGACCGGAACACTCAAAGGGAAGCCGCGACCATACCCTCTGGTGGAAGGAACGTCCTCCTCCCTCCCCAGATGGGGGCGCAGAAGGCAACCCAGGAAGTAGCTCTCCCTCTAACCAGGGCGGTGCCATAGGTTGTGGTGGCAGCCCAGGGAGCAACTCCTCTTCCAGCCACGGCGGTGCAGTGGGGCCTGGCGCCCTGAAGGGAGCGACCATGGGTCGCAAACTTGCCAAAGGGCGGAAGGGCTTAAGCTCCTCCCGTAAGGCGGAGTAGCTCGGGCAGGGTGGTGTTTGGTTCCCCTTTTTATCTTCCCGAGCCCTAAGTTCCTCTTCTAACGGTGTCGGAGGGTCATGCTTAGCAAAGACGACCTCCTCTTCTGAGCCTTCCGAATCCGAATCAGAATTAGAGCCCTGAGGGTCCTCCGGAGACCCACAATCGGCAGTGGCTCCGGGCTCCTCTGAGCATTCCGATCGAGCTCTATCAAAAGCCTGTCGGGCTGTATTAGCGAAGCGAAAGCAAAACAGATGCAAAGGGAAAAGAAAAGAAAAAAAAACCCAGCGTCCACTCGTGTGGCGCTCAAAATCTGTTAGGTGCGTCCACCCAACCCAGGTGACCCAGTACTCACCTGTCCCGGGAACCGCTGTATCTCACGTAGCTGATCAGGGTGAAGAGAAGAGGTGCTCGCGGCCTTCCGTTGTTATTGGGCCAGGTCCTCCGTCATACCGCAGGCGACAGCAATCGCACCTCCCGGCCGAAGAGGCACGTCGCTGAGTCTTTTATTCCCCGTACGGGGGCCACCAGATGACCGGAGCCGCGGGAGACAGGAGACCAAACTCGAGCAGGATCAGCTCTCAAACTTTATTGCGTACAGTGAACCGGACCTAACAAGGTCCGCCACCCTCAACGTTGGTTCCTCTTCCGCCCGTTGGGGGCAGGAACAACCTCTTATAAGGGGAAGCAGTATCCAATCACAGAGAAGCGCGCCTAACAAGCTGATAGGCTAGCGTCACGGGTAACTGGGCAGATATGACAATTTGGCGGGCTTGTTCAGGCCGGGAAGAACCCGGAAGCAGGAAATGGGCGCCATCATAGGCGGCTTCCCACATCAAGTTACATTTTTGTTTATATATTTTCTACCTATTAGTTTGTACCAATAAGGGACAATAACAGTCAAGTTCTGAGAAAATCAGACAAGGAAAAACTGTAGCAAATAACAACTGATCAAGCCAGTTACCCTCATGGGATATAAATCTGCCCGTGAGGCTCTGGGAATCAGTGTAGAACGTGTACTTCAGCACCACTTCGGTTGAAGGACAAGTTAACTGGTAGATTTACTTACCAACTTCTGTAATTGGGTGGTGGCAATTGATCAAAACATTAATATTTCTACCACTTCTAGGCAGTTTGCTGTAGCTAGATTGCTAACCAACAGAAAACCCCTCAAAAACATGGCAGCTCTCCCCATAGTGTACTACAGTGGCAGTTTTCAAGAGGATATGGGTAAGGCATAAGTGATGCCTGTGACATATATGCTGGGTTCCAGGAAATGCTGGATGTAGAATCAGATGCAAAAAGATGGCATTATATGATTGTTTTAGCTGTTATTGTTTTGCATGTAATAGTAAATGGTGTTTTAGTAACATATATACAATGGAATTATGACAAATTAGAAAATCACCTATGATTTATTAAAGCCAAGTCTCTATTATAAAGCAAATATCTAAAGACTGCAAGACTGCAACTTTATTCTTCTATGGCAGTTAAGAGAGACATATGATTGCTGTTGTGAATATTCTAGAGACATAAAAGAATTTTAAAGTGTTAAGCTTAGATCTTTAAACCATGGGTTCATGACCCATGTCATGGCCAACTTTTGCATGGTGGCACTAGTAAATCTTAGTTCATGTAGTAGCGGGACAAATCTTGATAAAAATCAGACTCAGAGGTAATTTTGGATTCAGAATCATAATTAAAGTTAAATTCAGTTTTTTTTCATACTGTGAAAATGAGGATAGATTTCAACAATGAGCAAGATTTTGACTCTTAGAACAGGGGCATCTGTGTGCGCTCAAAGTTGAGAATCTTTAAATATATATAAATATATAACATATATATGATATGCATTGCTTATGTAGCAGCTTATGATGTGATTTTAATTTGGAAGGGATGAAAAGTTTGCTGGTAACTGAACACATAGTATACTGTTTTAGTTATAATCCTAGTCCCTGAACCATCCTAATTTAACTTCTATGAAGTAATACCATTTAGATAAATCACTTTGCAGTGGGATGTCTATTCTTACCAGATCCTGTTCCCAAAGTTGTTAATTGCTTTCACTCTTACAACTCCCATGATATTTCAATATATGCCAGAGGTCCTTGCTCAAGTCTGACCTGAGATAAAATAGCTTGTACTTCAAACATTTGAAGATGCTTCTAATCTATTGCCTTAAATACCTGTGGAATATGTATGAGCATAAATGCTAAGAAGCATTCTAAAGAGGATAGAAAATATTGTTAGATCTTCATGAATGTATGAACATGGCTATGTTTAGCAGTGAGACTAGTATGTTATCTCACATACTAGCACTCTATCCATACAACTGCCTTTGTTGATGAAAAATTAGATTCATTATCAGCCTACTTTCAGTAAAAGAAAAATTCCTGGAGTTTTGAAGGCTCCTGTGAAGGATGGAAACCAAAGCCTAAGAGAATAAAAATGATGAAGTAGAGTTTCCATGTGTAAACTACATACGGCCCCAACCCATAGATATTCACACAAATATAACCACAGAGAGAGCTTGGTGGACAATTTCTTCATCAACATACTGAGAAAACATTAATGAGGGAGCATTAATATCCTTGAAGACCTTTCCAACCAGTGCCTTTTGCAGGTTGGGAATACACATAATATATGTTATTGAGATTTATGATTTGAACTTGATGAAGACCATGGCTTACTTGAGTAACAGGAGCAAATGCCAGTTATGAAGATCCAGAGCCAGCTGGGTTTCTTTTCTGTAATAGGTAGCAAGAGTGAGGATATTTTGACTGCTAGACCTTTTTGTAACGTTACTTGATTATGATGTCTCTAAAAGTATATTGATAGCCTTACCAATATGACAAACAAGTATTAACTTACAAGGTTTCTGTGTTCAAATCCTGCACACTCCAAAAGAAACTTACTTTAGGTCTTGTCCTGGGCTGGAAACCAGAAGATAACATGTAAGTGTTTCAAATATTCTGCTTTAAAGGAGCATGCTAGTGTACTGGAGGCCTTGCTTTTCACAGCAATATGAGCAGAGTTTCTCTTAAAAATGTGATCTTCAAATTGTAATTATTTTTTTTCTCTGAGTGTAAGAGACAGTTTAAGTAACTGAAGTCAATTGTGTGGGGTTTAAGTGCCTGCAATAAAATCGAGGATACTAAAGCTCTGGTAAGCCCTTCTAGTCAACAGTATCTCACAGAGGTTGTCAGACACTGAACTAAGCACTTTCCTGTGGGACTCCACTGACAGCCAAAATCTGGAAGGTTTCTCTTGATTTGACTTAAACTTTATCACATATATCTTTTCCTTTTGTTGATTTTGACCTCCATCTCTTCTATGTAATGAATTATGTCATAATATAACGTTTTCTTCACCTTCCAGCTATTTCTTTGTGTCATCATTTAACCTGAAAATGATCACGAGGACTATGGTATGCCTATTTAGACATGACTTTATCAACATAGCTAGAAAAACTCCAGGTGTGATATCCAGAAATGTAATGTGACAAATCATAAAAGAGTCATAGATTCTTACCTAATTTTTTCCATAAACCAATATATAGATGGGAGCAACTTAATTATAAAGGAGACCCATTGAGCAAAGAGCACAATTAGAAGAATTTGTGGTAATTTCTTCTCTTGAATTCCCTCAAACAGCCATATGGCTATTTCCTCACCATGGTGAAAAAGTAAATGTTCAGATCACTCAGAGATTGAGAGACTCTGGCTCTGATATGATGCTAATTCATAGGAATGTGAATCAAAACAAAAGGTTAAGACAGAGATAAAACAAAAGACCCCATACATATAATAAGAGAATGATTATTTTGTAGTTAACATTTAACCTACACAGATCTCCAGGGTTGATTCACCACTACTAATTTCTCTAAATGAAATAAGAGATCTATTAACTTTGATCAGAAAAAATTAATAGTAGGTCCCACACCACTAAAGACTTCTCATCAGATATTCTACTGCACAGTTACAGTGCTTATAAACTATAGCTATAAACCACTAAGGCTATATTGGCTTATCAATCATATCATAAAGTCTAATAATAACCATAAATCCCTTATATCTTCAAGTATTCATTGTAAGAGGCAATTCATTGATTCCAAATAATCAATAGTTTAACAGAATTTGTTGACAGTCTTCTCTTGTTATTTTCTAAGAGAATTACATTTATATTCATAACTATTGTTCTCATGTGAGAGATGATATAATATTCTAGAATATATAAACAATCATTTATAGATAAACACGGCAATCAAGTGGCTATTAACTGAAGAACAAAGATTTTATTTAAAAGAATCAAGAAAAAGGGCCAGTAAGAATCAACCTACATTTAAAAAATTTAAAATCTTTTGGCATGCAAAAGAAATCAGCGACAAAATGTCCATATCATGAGTAATTTTTTTTCTAATCAATCTTACTAGCTGAAAATCTGCAACAGCAATGTTATAAATGTTAGAGTTAAATCATTATTAACTTCTTTTATTTTGACACGTAGGTCTTCTCAGGTCTGCCAGGACCTGTGTGGTTTTTCCCACATCTGTAAGAGGTAGCAGAGTCTATGATGCGGTTTCCTTTTTACTCTGCATGATTCTAGAAGTATCCTATCTTACAGACAGTCGCTGCTTCCTCACATTGTTTCGCATTGTTTCGTTCAAAGGCTATCAAAAACTCAGAGTAAATGTCACACTATTGTTGCTTGTTTATATCACTCGAAAGAGTGGGACATGATTTTTCTTCACAGTGGAGGAAATTTTCCAAAAACGATTGTTTTATCTGATTCTTCTTCCTCAAATAACCATAGGTCAAGTACACCAAGCTGTGTACTTGAATAAACAAAAATCTCTGAACCTTTTATTGTTTTATCAACTACTGTAGGAAATTGACTACCTATGCCATGCACCATAATTTTCTTCCTTTTTTATAATTTTAAAGTCACCTCAGACACACAGTCTTTTAAATTTCTGTACTCTCATCTCTTTGCTAAGCCTACAGTTTTGCTTATTTTCATAAAATCTGACACTCATACTTGGCTCTCTATAGCTGTCAATCATTTTTACACCGACACGGAACACCATCCATGTCATGCTCCCACATTTGTTGAAGGCGGGGAGACCAACGTGCATCAATTTTCCTCAAAAGTTCTGCTGTTCTTTGTTGAATATCATTTTGAAAGTGCTGTGTTAAAAGACACTTACATTCCAGATCTAAAGATTCAAACCCCTCAACAAATCATTCTTTAGCTCATAACCAATTACTTGGCATAACGAATGTAAAAATTAAAGACATTCCCTTTGTAGAAAGAAAAGCTTCACTTTCAGCTATCTGAAATATTCATGGACAAAGGGAACTTGTCATTCTTCACGAGTCAGAGACATGGTAATCTGTATTTTAAAAATGATTTAATGTGCTATTTACCAGAGAATTAAAATCATGATATTTGTCATTTTCATTCAATATATCTATCTTTCATTTTTTATACTGCATCGCTATCTCTTAAATTTGCATATTTTTTTACTCTAAAATCTAAGCAGCATGTACTTTGCTTTTGTTATCTGATGAAATACCTTGTGATTGCTTCCTTCAACTAGTAAGATAATAACATAAAAATACCCTTGATGTCCAGTTTGGCTATCCATCCCTCAGACTAAGACTAAAGAGAAGATAAACTCCCTCTTCCACTTCCCCACAAAACCACTTGTGCAACTTCATTCAAAACTAAACTTAGGGCATGACCTTTCTGTGAGCCATGAATTCTAAATTTATTCTGCCTTTTAGTTCTGTTCCTCTTGTCCATCACTATGTTTTCTTTCATCATTATGTTGTCTTAAAAGTTTAAGGGCTTAAACTACAGCTCTGTTTTCTACTAAATAAGATAAGACAATATGGGACTGGAACCATCATAAATTTAGTTTTCCACATGCTTACAACCGATGGATTCTAAGTCCATCTATAGCTTCTCCTGCACTATAGTGTTACTAATGAAACACAGTTTATCCTCATTGTATTGCAAAACAAACTACAATGAATGAAGAAAGAAAAGAAAGCATGGAGGGAAAAACTCCAAATTCAGATATTCTTGATTTTAGCAAAAATCTCCCTAGTTTTTCACTTTAACAGAAAAATACTTTATTTTTCTAATCTCCACTTGATGTAAAATGCTGCTAGTTACAAATTACAGAATAATTATACAGATTATAAAGATCTTTTATTTCATATAGAGCTTAACCAATCCCTCTAACTCAGCTCTTTCTTGCATATCTTTTATAATATGATTAGTACAATATATATTGTACAATATGTTACAATATAATGGGTACAGAGAGAGAGAGAGAGACAGAGAGAGAAAATATGAGTGCACAGAGAAACTGCTGTGTGAAGAAGCAGCATTTGCAGCCAAGGAGAAAGATCACGAATGAAACCACATTTGCAAATAGCTTGGCCTTAGCCTGCCAACCTTTGAAAGCAGAAAGAAAAAAACTGTTATTTACAAGCCACTGAGTGCTGGAAGCTCGCACAAACTTGTCTGTAGGCTCACAGCATTCCTAGTGAATGAAGGCATAGGAATTTCTGATATTAAAGATTGAGGACAGGACATGCAAGCTGGTAACCAGGGTTCACTGGTCAGCACTATCAGGCCCCTCATATTTGTATCCAACTTTCATATTCATTTTCCTGGCAAATTTCCAAACCCTTCAAATTAAGTACCAGACATGATGAGTAAGAGTCCCTACCTAGATGGAGATAAAACAGTGCTTCTCTAATGGATGGAAGGGCCAGCAAATTTTCACTTACAGGAAATTCTCCATAAAAGTTATGCATTTAATTTACTATCACTTTCAACATAAACCATGAAAGGCAAGCTTTGTTCCTTGGGAGAGTTCAGCAGAAAAATTTCAAGTTTGAGTCCAGCTTGGAAAACTTAGTGAGAACCTATCTCAAAATAAAACTTAAAAAAAAAATCTGTGGATATAACTTGGTTGTAGAGCACTTGCAGGGGATTTTGAGGATTTGAGTTTCATCCCCAGTACCAAAAATATGTTTTCCTTTTTCTGAACAGAGATTAAGCTTTCTAAAATAGTGTACAAAATCACATAAATACCACATTTCACTCACAGAACTTTTTAACCTTTCACATATTTTTTTTTGCAGAAAAGAGGTTAAGTGACTTCCTTACTCAAAATCAGTGTTGATTTGATGAAGAACACTTTATAGTACCCACAACAATATAAATGAACTTCATATTAGCCTCAGCTAATTCTTTTATAAACTAATTTTTCATGAGAAAAAGCAATAGGGACAGAAGAAGGAGCCGCATGCCATTTTCTAGAAAAATAGCAACCTGTGACAGATTTGCAACATAAATCTGAGGTTCATGCTTAACAGCAGTTGTTGGAATGGAAAACATCAACTGCTTCCATGCCTGCAGTCACTAGAGAAAACAAGTACAACGGTGGATCCCAAACAGAGCCGGGGTCTGGAAGAGACAGACACACAGTAGAAAACAAATGGAATCAAGCGATGCTGTGGACTCAGGAAAGACACAGGTCATCCATCACGCACACCCAACACAAAATACTCTGTTTCTTTGACACTTTCTGCAAAGATGGGAATCACTTCTCTGTCCACAATTCTAGAGATTTAAAATCCTTAAAATACGGCTCAATACAATATGGTTCAATAAAATACGGTTCAAGGTAATCTGTGCCAGACACTTTAAATAAATGAAGACATTCATCAGAACTGGAAAGTAAACTAGCTTAGCTAACTAATAGCTAAATCTTGAAGTTTTCAAGTTTCTTTCATAGTAGTTGTTCAGTCATTTCATAACCTACTATCTTAGATATCCAAGAGTTTATTTTTCTAAAAATATAAGATGGTTTGAAAAAAAATTTTTATCTTAAAAAGCAAAACAGAAAAAAGGTTAGAAATGATACAGAATTTTAAAAAATAGTAGGAAATTATCACCGGTTAATATATTTCATATTGTTATCTTAGAAGTAGTTTTAATTGATCAAAGATTTTCTTTGTTGCATTTGTTATCTGTGCCATTTCTTTTATTTCTGCTTGAAACTTCTTATCCCCACGGCTTTATGTTTCATCAGTTGCTGCTGTGATTACCACTTCTTCCTGTATGGTGCCAAACTCCATTCCAGCAAAACAACTGTACAAGGTGCCCCTTGCTGCTGTGTCTTGAACCTTATGCACTTGGACTCTTGCAGTTGGGCTGCTCTGTGCTTCCATAAGCAGGATGAATCACAGGACTTGCAATTTTTGTGTCCTATGGAAAGAACCTTTGAGTACAGTTATTTTGAATTTATTTTCTCCTTTTCTATATTCCCGAAAAGCAAATTCTGAATAGATTCTTAGAAAGTGCTCTAGAGACTTCAGGTGATCCAGTCATTAGCTCTTAAAAATTGGGTGGCTTGCTAGTGTATCCTCAAAGAAGTCAAAATCTACCTATCTCTCAATCTTTTCTTTATTGTAAAGAGGTTAAAAGAAAGCAAAGCTATAAAAACAAAACAAAATAGTAGAATTGATATAGGATTTCAAAACAAGATGATAGGAAATTAACAATAGTCATTATATTGTACATTGCTATCTTCAAAATAGTTGCTCCAACTGGAAGACATAGGCATTCAAAATAAAGCAAGCAACACAAGCAATCACAGTTTCTTTCCCTGAATTGATAGCATCAACAGTACAATTATCTTAACTATCCTGTGTATCCAGAAGAACTATGTCTCAATCTTAATCTTTCCCTAGTCTCTGGTACATAGAATTGCTTATGCATCTAGCATCAGATTCTGTAGAGCTATAGTGTTTTTTTTTTCATGTACTGGCAGATTAAAAATCATAACAACATCAAACCTCATCCTTATGATCAATGCAACTTGCTGAGCTCTATCCCTGGGCAACTTGGTGAAACGATATTCATATAAATGTTTTGAAAATATGTTACATCTGAAGGGCTTAATGGTTATTTACCCTGTTTCTGTAAGCATTCCTTCATCCATACATATCTGAAATAAATACAATGATGATGATGATAATGGAAATATTATTGTACCCATTACTATGTAACAGTATATGTCAACCATTATGTTTTTTTCTCAAATAATTTATGAATGCCAATAATTGATAGCACAAACTATCTCTGTTATTATTGTTGTTTTAAAATTCATCTGATGTTTAAACTAGGGGATCATAGCTTTCTTTTAAAGATCCAGATCATAAATCTTAACAATTTGTGTACCAAGTGACAGTGTCACAGTTACCATGTCTATATTTCCACAAAATTTAAAATGCAATACAGTAATGCATCACTAAACAAGATAGACACATTCTGAGAAACACATCATTAAGCAATTTTATCCTTGTACAAATATCATAGAATAAACTTATGCAACACTATCAATATAATAACCTTACTACATACCTAGACTATCTATCTATCTATCTGTCTATCATCTAGCTAGCTAGCTAGCTAATATATGCTATATATAATATATATATACATAAAGAGTAAATCCTACTTTTTTCTAGAACCATAATAAACAAAATAACACAAAATTATTCTAGCAAAAAGAAAAATTATGCAACCAAGAAATGTAGTAAATATAGTATATATGAGGTTACTACAAGAATACAATAATATATAGATTTACAGTAAACTTTTTAAAGTAATAGTATAATAAATAAAAGCACATATAACATAGTTTTGTGATTTAAGTTGATGACACTTGGTGTCAGGAATATTTCAGTTCTATTATAATCCTATGGAAATCACCATTGTATGTGTGGTGTTTCACTGACCAAAATATAATTATTTGATACATGATTATAATCTAACAATAGGGGAAAGCCTGACATCATAGTACATGCCTGTAATTCCAGCATCGAGCAGGCTGAGGCAGAAGGATTGTTGGGAGTTCAAGATTAGCCTGGGCTACAAAGTCAGTTCAAGGCCAGCCTGAACTGCATAGTGAGACCCTGTCTCAAAAAAAAAAAAAAAAGAATAAAGAAAAGAAACATTTTTATCTGTGGGTCATATAGAGCTGAAGCTTAATCTAGACTTAT
This sequence comes from Cavia porcellus, assembly GCF_034190915.1. Taxonomy (NCBI): domain Eukaryota; kingdom Metazoa; phylum Chordata; class Mammalia; order Rodentia; family Caviidae; genus Cavia; species Cavia porcellus. The sequence continues at coordinate 36,256,647 of NW_026947501.1, forward strand.
AATTTGTGAATCTCTTTTCCATATCTATGACATTTGGTTTTTTTTTCAAAGTACATTACACTTTAACAAAAAATTTATGCAGATACTCTGAAAACATAGCACAATAAAATTTCACTAAATGGTTCCAGAATATTTGCCTGCAGAAAATCACGCAGGATGATAGTCTGTGCACAGGTTTGGAAGCATCATCTGCAAACACTCTGGTTTCTTGACCCTTCTGCATCACTATTGTTAAAATAGTTTGTCACTCTAATAATGTATACTATAAAATTTTTTAAATAAGCTTTTAATTATGTTAGCATATTATTATTACTATTTTTATTTTACTTTTAGTTTATGTATGTTGATATATTTTAAATGTATGCTTTCAATAAAATTTTAAATTTAAACAACTTGTAAAGGTATTTGTATTCAATGGCATTTACTCCTTCACATTGTTGCATTACTGTCATTTCTATTCCTGCAAATTTTTCATGTAATTAAAAAGGAACTCGGAAACCTTTAAGCAATAAATTTCAGACTCTGTTAAAATCTAATGTACTCTCTGTGCTTATGAATTTACCTATTCTGGATATGCTATATAAGTAGAATCACATAATATTTATCTCTTTAAATCTGTCATAATTCATTTAGCATATTTTCAAGGTTCACCCATATCATACTTCATATCAGAAACTCATGGTTTTTGCAACTATAAAATATTCTTTTATATGTATATACCATATTTAGCTTATTCATTCATTTCTTGATAAGCATATGGACTGTTCCTACAATTTTTGTCTTCTGTGAATGCCGTGTGTTGCCATTAACCTTGACAGACAGCTATCTATTCAACTCCCTGTACGTATTTGTTTTCTTACTTCAAGTGACTCTCATGGTTATGAACTAAAATGTTATCAGCTCCTGACCTAGATCTCTGATCTCCCAAACAAGTGTATGGTGAAGGCTTAAATAAACTAAGACAAGTAGTATGATTTTAGGGCTCCAGGAGGATCAAAACCCTTTAGCCTAGCTTGAGATTCTGAGGGCTAAGACAAAGATTTCTCTGGACTCCCCATATTTATTAGGTCAAAACCAAGGGTGGTGAAACCGAGCAAAGCATAGGAAATGAGCCGGACTTTTGGAGTCACTTCAAGGATGTCTTATCATAACTGTCTCATCATGAAGACATGGTAAAAGTGAGACAGTAGGCGTAATTTCTGCAGCTGCAGTTTTTACCTACTTAATTGATGTTTGAGCCAGGTGTCCACAGCTGTGGTCTTATCTTGCCCTTTGAGGTATCTCTGGCCTCACAGGCCACTATAAGTCTCAGCCAGGGACAGTGATTCATACAGGTTCACTTACTATGAATCAGCTCCCGTCACCAGGCAAAGGGCCTAGGCCTAGCACAGACTCACAGATAAACATAGAAAGCCAATTAGTAAGATTTAAATGCTGCTCAGAGCCACTTCATAGTGGTCATACTTTTCTTCACTTCAATAATATCAATATCTCTCTTAAGCACTTACGTGCTCAACATAGTTCACCTGTTACTTATATTACCTCACAATCTTACAAAAGATCAATAAAGTCAGAGCTCCAACATTTGGTTTACAAGTTGATTTTTGACCTCTTCAATTAAATAAGTTTGAAGAAACCATCTTTCTATCCAGATAGTGGCATAAATGCTTTTTAAATCTTTATCAGGTATGAGTGCTGTCTATGAAAAGAGAGATGGAATTTCTACAATCAGAGCAACTTCTACTTTAAACTCAGGATTTAGAAGACTATTAAAGTTTCTGATTAATTAATTTAATTGATTTATGCATTTAAAAATATAAATTTTACCAATTTGCATGTATACCTATGCATATCATAATATATTTGACTTAGTAAATGGTTCTATCTATGGAATAATCCATAAAGATATTAAATGAACATAAAAGAATCTGCCATCATAGATATCCTCTCCCCATACCCAAAAGACAAGAGATAAAACTTATATTAGTTTTTCTTTTGGGTAATAATATAATTCTAAGTATTATAGCTTCTGTTACCTGATCCTACTGATTCCACTAAAACTTCTATTGATTTTCACAGAACATTTTATTGTTTATATTATTCATTCTTTTATTGGGTACATTTATAGCTGTAAATCATATACTTGCATGTCTATATATGTTATAGAAATTTAAGCATTCATTTAAAATGAAGAATTAGAATCCATACTCTAATTACCTCTCAATTTTCTTCTAAAAATATCTATCTCTACATTGCCTTTATAGCATCAAGTTACCTAACTGTAACTTTTCCTTAATTTGTCAATAGTTAATGATAAATCAATAGTAATAAGTTTAGTTTTTATATCATCAGGTTATGTAACAGTACCCCTGCCTTGATTTGTCTAGAGTTAAAAATAAAACAATAGAAATAAGTTTAGATCTGTTAGAATCAAATAGCAATGTTGAATTTTGTAAAAATAAATGCAAACAAATCTCTAAATCTGTGACATTTTAAATACAAATATTTATGCATCAGGCTAAATGTTCTCCTAACATAGGTCAACTAAAAATTCTACGTGAAATCATACTTCAGTCAGTTCCTTCGCATATTTTATCATTAATTTTACAAGCCCTTTTAAGATTCAAATTTTAAATATTTGAAATTGCTTATCTTCCAAATATCCTACAGAGAAAAAAAATCTTCTTTTAAATATCAATAATATTATCATTCAGTTTTATAATTCTTACTGTTCTTACTGAGTATTCCAAATACACCCTGATTTTCTGCATTTCTGGGAATTATTCCACTTTCCATTGCTACATTGTTTTACTATAAACATTTTATGCATTTTTATCCTTCCCTCTTGGATAATTTCTAAAGTTTTTTGAGATCTCAAAATTATAGAAATATCTTTATCCTGAAACCATACAGTGTAGCTGTTTTGGTGGAAAAGTCTTCATTCAGATTAGTTCCAGATAGACTTTTGAAGATGGTGTTTCATTGGCTTTTAGATTTGTTTCTGAAAGATTTTGCCCTAGTATTGATTACTGTACAGCTATGGCAGCGGTCTAATGTGGTGGAAGGCCGAAGTGGGAAGGCTTATCACTTTCTGCTTCATCTTCATCCCTACTTCTTCAGCCCTAATTACAATACTCCTTCCTGTTTACACACACAGAGAATTCCAATCGGTTTCTCACATGCCATCAATATTTGCTCTTGTACACTACTTCCCATCAGAGGTCATACAGCCCTCCACCTCTCTGTGTCCGGTTGAAGAGGACAGCCCAACCACCATGGGTTGTGTGCTCTTTTCCATGCCCTCAACTCTATGAACTTGTTCTTTTCATTTTGCACTTTTTGCTTCTCTATTGTGCCTGGTAATTCTAACAGTTTTGCTGCTGAGATAAGATTTTCATTTGGTTGCAAACACTCAGGTTTTAACTTGAAGTGTTTTGTTTTGTTTTGTTCAGTAATTTTAGCATTAACTTAGATTGTTCTGATAACATTATTTGTTTTTAATTCTCTATTCTAAAATTTATTGAGCGTGCTATCTGTGTTTTCTCTGGGAAACTATTTTCTTTTAATTTTGAAAACAAGGAAAAAAGGAGAGGACTTAATGGATACATCTACAGGATCAATATAATGACTAGCAAAATAAATGAGATACAGCATTATAAATAGAAGGCTTCTAGTGATGATTGGATAGCAAAGTGAAGAATATTGGCATCTAAAAAAGACAGCAGTTTAGGTTCCAAAACTGAAAAAGAGAGCCAGAATGGCCCAAGAATATTCCAGTGTAGGCCAGTGATCACACTGGAGTGTGCCAACAAAGGAAGGTAGTAAAGATGAGTGTCACCCTGAAAGTTGTTTTAGACCTCGAACAAAGTGATTTAAAGAAAAGCTGAATCCTTAGAATAATTCGACAAGACTGTCAAGTCTGTACATTGTAACAGGTCACTACATCTTTAAGTCAGAGAAACAGTAGAATTAAAACACATTAGAAATAATAAGTAAAGGAAAGACTAAGGTTCAGAAATGGAATATTAGTACATAAGCTCAAAAAATGAGCACCTTGTGACATCTCCATAAAGTGTCTTGAAGCCTGGTTCTTCAGTGTGAAGATCTGATACCTTTGCTTCAGGCCCTATAGTTGCAAAACTCAAATAGTTTTTACCCTACTGATCTGGATAAAACAGAATTTTGAGGTGTAAGACGTGCGACACATGACGGCTCTGAAAATATCTAGATGCACAAAGACATTGTTAAAATTACTTGCCTCAGATAACAAGGCTCGATTGTGGAAATGCAGTTAATATATTGTTTATCCAAGCATAAAGATTGTTATAATCATTCAAAGGTTACTGCTCTGTTCATCTGTGCAAAAAAAGTATTGATAAATCTTCAGAAATGTGATTTAATAAAACCAGTTTTCCCACCATCTATCCTTTCTTCCCCAACAACAAGAAAAATGAGTAATAGGCAAAATGTCCTATAAATGATAATATTTGACATTGATAACCATGACAAATTCAGAAGGCACTTACAGAATAGAATTCAAACGTTAAGACTTTCTCCCCCCAGTAGGGAGAAGGTAAAATCTCTATTTTTTTTTTCAATTTATCTGGATTTCTTGAAGTCTGCACTACACCTGGGCATGACACAGGCCACCAGATTGCTCCAGCATGTTTGAACCTCTTTCCAGCAACACCATCTCCATATACACATACTTCGCATTTGCAAGTAGTTTCCCCCATACCAAAATGAAAATCCATGAATAGGGAAGTTTGCTCCACATACTCAGACAAAAAGTTATAGCCCCAGGAACTCTAACAATGGATGCTCTTTTGGGTTTTTCCTGCCCATCTACTCTCCAGTGTGTTTTGATATTTAAAATTTAAAATGAATTTTATGCAGTGGTTTCAATTGTGTTTGGCAAGAAGATTAATCTGATATGAGATACTCTGCCATTCCTCTAGATTTATTCCTAATTCCACATTCCCAAGGCTTTTATTAAACTGATTGCTTTTTTGGATAAAAACATGTAGTATACATAAGCATTTCAAAATACTTGGAAACAAAAACAAAATATCCAACTTGCTCTGTCATTTTATCATATTAGAATAATAATATAAATAAATGAGCTGACATGTTTCCAAATAAGAGCCATGGCAGCTGGCATCTAGCAAGCGGAGGATTGTATGTTGACCTTTAATATCTATTGTCTTATCTGAATTCCTCAGTGTGCAAATGAGATCTAAAAGACCCGAATGATCACACCCATGTAAAAGGTATGAGAGACACCAGAATTTTATAAGCCATTTTGACTAATTAAAAAAGTTTTCAATGTTTAATGGAAAAATAATGAAGCATATAAGGAAAAATAGGGTAATATTATTTCGCTTAGCAATGGAACATTTTCCTTTCACCTAGGGAAAGGCTTTGTTCTAAAAGGTTATTCTTAAAGGTCAGGCAAATGATGTCTCAGTGCTCACTCCTAAAATGGTACCATTTAATAAGCAATAAAATCTCAGAAGGTGGATGACAGAGGTTGGAAATCAAGGTCTCTGGGGTGATAAATAGTTGAAAATATTGATGAGATTTTAATACAACTTAAACAAGTGACATTTGACTGGACTTTGAGTTCATATTTCTTACTGTTTTATTTTCATCTTGGATCATGTTTTGATGTTACTTATTTTTTGTTTGTTATTTTAGCACAGGGAAATCCATTATCGTATGATCCACTTATTTTCAGATATGAGTCATCAGTTTGGATCATGACTTATTGGTCAATTCACTCTTTTGGTTATTTCAGCTGATTCCAAATATAAGTCCCAAAATTCCAGATAGAATTGCTTTGAATAGTCATTGTTTAATTTTTTTGTTAACAACAAAGTTACACATTGTCAGACTGTTGGGTAAGTCTGTTAGATTAGCTATTTATACTACACATGAGCAATAGAGCTTGCAATGATTGAAGCTTACATCATGATCTCCTGGTAAATGGAAATATGAAATACTCCAACATTATAAAACAAGAAATATTAGTGAAATATTTGTCAACTTAGTTTTTAAAAAATGTATTCGTGCTTTTCAACATTTCTAAAATACATAGTAGACAAGTTTGAAAATCTTAGGAAATCTTATGTGGTTTCAGAATCCAAACCATGTGAACACCTGTAGTTAAATATCCTCTCAAATAGATTACGCATAAATGGTGAGTAGGACAAGAAAAATGTAATAAAGAGCGTATCTTTTATCACAGTAATGGGACAAAAAATTATGAAGTGCTAGAATTAGCAGTGCTTGCTATTTCAGACACAAACAAAGTCCTTGGTTTCTCAGAGTAAAACAAATCAGCTAAATTAGAAAGTAAAACTCAGCACATGAATGAGCAAAACCATGGAAATGTGAAACTGTGACTGTCCTTAGAACTGTAACTGAAACCTTGCTTTGTAATTCTGATAGCTCTGTCAATAACCACATATTACCATGTGTCTACTATCATTCTGAGAGCCCTTAGCTGTTCTATCTCAGCTGTACCAAAAATCTATTTTGTTGTTTTTTTTGCATCAGGTGAACCAAATGTCTGAAAAGTACTAACACAGCAGATAATATAAAACAGTGTGGAACAGTACTTGAAGAAAACGTTTCTACTCTGTTAATAATTCGAAGAATTTTGAACTTACAAATGGTTTTCTATTTTTACAGCACCAAAGATAAAGTGGTTTAGTTGGAAAGGAAAAGAGGAAGAAGAATATTTATCGAAAGTAATAACCTCTCTAGGCCTTTACGCAGGTGAGCTAAGGTCTTTTCATATCACAAAGAACTCAAATTACATCCAGTATGTCAAGTGCACTTCTGCTTTGGCGGCTCTTTCTTTTTCCATTATGTTCCTCTCTATAATAGGCATTTTGGACAGAAAAATTGGAGGATTTAGGTGCTAGTATTAAGGCAAAAAATAAAACACTTTTTCTTTGAGCCTTTTGAGCAAGGACTCAGACAGAAAAAGAAGTGATGGTCAGTAAGTAACGAAGGCCTCATGATGTGTGAATTTTCTAGTGGTGGAAATACCAAAATATGCACGAATTAAATAAAATCAGAGGAAAACGCAGTCAGAGTCTCACTGATTGCGTGCACCATTCATGTAGAAAACTGAGTGCACCAAGTGAGATGACACCATGTGTGATGCAAAACAAAGCTGCCCTAAATGGAAAAGTCTTCAACAAGCAAAAGAGAAAGAAGTGAGCAGAAAAGTGGATGTGACTGCCAATGTGGAAAGGTAGTACTTCTGCATCACACTGAGAATATCCTTTCTTTTCTGCTCTTTCTCATGTCCTATCCTCTACCAGCAATGTTTTCTCTGCAATTTACTATGGAATTCCCTTTTTTTCTCTTCATACAATGCCTGGGTGGCTTGTTCCTCTATATCTCTAAAATGCCTTGTATATGCCTTTAGTTAGTCTCAAAAAGTTTACTTTTTTTGCAGGTTTAATCTTCATTACCTTCCCAAATACAAAAGCAACAAACTTAAGATCAACAGCATCTAGAAATTTTATTTGTATTTTTAGGTAACATATAGTATTTTTAATCAGATGAACCAAGCAAAAAAGTTAAATTTAAAAATGTGTTACACAGATGTATAAAACCAAATCCTTACTAAAATGAAATAATGAAGATTTAGATGTTTTAGTTATCACTTATACTTCAGCAATTACTAAAGCTTTCAGGGCACCCAATATTAAGCTTTCAAATGTAATTAATTGTCATTGGTTGTATACACATCTGTTTCACACAATGCATTAAAACATTACAATTATCTTCTTTATTTCCTTGTCATAGAGGACTCAGATTATATAAAAAGTCTGACAAGTAATTGCTCTAAGTGATAGATGTACAAATGTAAGCTATGAAAATATATTTAATTTTATATAATTTATACTATATATATATATATATATATATATATATATATATATATATACTGAGATACTGAGCTGCCTTTGGCTTTTCTGAGCAAAGATACACCTGACTTTTCATATAAGTGCCTGAATCTCAAACATTCATAGGTGAAAGCACAGTGACAAATCAGTAGTAAAGTGAATGCTGCCATTCTGGCACACTTATTCTGTACTCTATATTCCCAACAATCTGTACTTCCAACAGAAAAGACAAATCACTCGATAGTGCAAAAGCAAAATTATTTCCCTTCCTATATCCCTATTTTCTTTATGGCAGACACATGGGGCTGTAGGTTCAAAGCTCAAGGTTGATTTGGGTGTTATACTGCAAGTATCACCTCACATCTCTAGTTCCTGATTCATATATCAACATTTCCTCTTTCCCACTTTAATACATGTGCATTTCTGAGCCTCTATAAACAATACAGTATGGCTCATCAAATCCATAATTAAACACAGCTTGTACTCATCATAAGAATATCCTATTAATAAACGACATTCACAAAAAATAAAAACAAACCCATCCATTCTAAGCAATACTAATGAAAACCAGTGATGAGTGTGATTAATACTTATTTTTATTGGGATAAATGAATTTAAGAAGTATATAATTAGAGGTCTAATGGTAATATGAAAATGTATTTGCTTTAGATCTTGCAATAAATGGTTTTACTAATGCCCACATCACTTACAGTTTATGAGATTGAATCAAGGCTACCTAGGTGATATGAATCAGTGTTTGATTATGAAAGCAAATATGTCAATATTCAGCTGCAAATGTTCAGCTGAACAGGATTATAATAAGATAAGGGAAATGTATAATTTAAAGCATGCAGAGACCTCTATAAATTTATGCTGCTAGTGTAATTTTCTTACTAGTTTCATTTCTGCTTCAAATAAATACACAAATTACAGAGACTATCTGTCCAATAATCTTCTACAGAAACATCTTATTGCTATATATTTTAAATTATACTGATATCTAACAATTGCCATACATATGATGTACAATGTGACATTTCAATACGTCCAAAAATATGCAATGATCAGGTTATAATAGTTGGAATAGGCATCATTTCAGACATTTATGATTTGCATTGAGAATATTCAAAATCCTCTTTAATAGTCATTTTTAAATGTACCACTATTATAAACCATATTTACCCTCTCTTCTTCCTGTCTGCCCAGTATGTACCCATTTTTTCTATCCTACCATAGGTTCCTCACTCTTTCCTTAACCTCTGTTTTATTTTCTATTACTATAAGGTCAATATCTTAAGCTTGCACACTTAAGGAGAAGATGTAATTTTCAAGGACGAGTTTTTTTGAATCCAATTTCTTAACAATAAAATTTTCCTTAACAAAATTGAAAGAATCTTTGATATTTCCTCTCATTTTCTTCTTAATTTCTATTCTAGTTGATCATATTTTTTAAAAAACTTTCAGTGAAAAATGTATCTAGAAATTAATTCTTGATCAAAGGAAAATTTGAAATTGAATAGTTTTTACCATATTTATGTGCAAATCTCCCTTTGAATTGAAAAAAAAATTACAGAATCACTTTATTCAGTTGAACATTTTGAGTATATGTTATTCAGCTTATTTTGTACTGAGTTTCCATTTTCAAATATTTATGAAGCTGTGACAGAGGCAAAGTTTGATTGCATGAAGTTCTTTTATTTGAACCTGAAAGTCAATGGCTCAGAAATTTATAGAAATAGGGCCAAAGTCCAGGTACTTTTTCCCTTCTGTGACTCTTAGAAAGCTATAAATTGCATAGAACTTTCTATCCCAAAGGAGAAAAGTTAATCAGACTTGTGGAAACAATCTTGTTGATTCATATGAATGTTCACAAACTGTGACAATGGTTATTACCAAAAAGAAAAATCCAAGCTCAAAATGAGCTGCCCTAACCTCTATATCCAGCTGGATAAAAACTAACTTCATAAATCTGTTAGGAGTTATACAACTCGATTTTTAATATGTACCCATGACTTATCAGGATGATAGTAGTGAAGACTTGATATCATCAGAAATAAGGCCTTGAAACATAACAGGGAACTTAAACTTCATTTAAAGTGAGTCAATTTAAGATACTGAGTTTGATCTGGCATAATAAAACATTGCAGTTTCCAAAATTTTGTATTTTATGAAAAAGCTTGCATAAAACTGCATCAATCAAATAAAATAGGATACCTTTAGTACAAGATCAATTATTGTCAAAATTTTAAATTTTCAGAAAATGCTAGAGTTAGAAATGGTAATAACAACAATCTAATATCCTCATCTTGCCAAGGAGAATTCCTACTCATTAGTGGCAGATGTGACTCAAGAACGGCAGGACTGATTCCTACTGTACCATAAGGACTCATAAAGCGTAGCATTCTGGATTAGTGTAGGTCATTTAAGAAGTCATAAGAAAAAATTAGGCTAGAGTGTTTTGAGCAAAATCACAACTAGAGTGTAATTGAAATGAACATTTCGTAGCACAATTCTTAAGTGTCAGTATCAGAAAGTGTAATAACATTTAAACATTTTTTATTATGTGGGACAAAGATGCTAAAAATATTATCTTACCTAAAATCACAGAGATGCACAAGCTTTGTTTTCATTTTATTTGAAGGATTTCTATACTCACTGCCAGAAGGCAAAGATTGTCTTCTGATATACAGTGGAAAGGCTCAAATGTGAATATTTCTAGTAGTTTTATAGCTGGCTTACAAGCCTGAGACTTTAAATTGCTTTGGTGTGCTAGCTCTATATTCAAAAGCATTGTGGCAGATACCAGTTTTCATGATGGTGACAATATGTATATCAAGCACACAGGCATAACAAGGCACAGGAGATACCACTGTCATTACCAGAGTTGTGTGTGCCACAACCTTGGCCAAGGATTCTCCAGCTTCCCTTACATTTCTGTTATCTTTCTCATATCTTCTGAATAATTTACACACCATACTTACTCTCTTTATGAGGCACCATTTAAAAACCACATTTAAAAACACCAGAGGCCAGGTGGGGTAGTTCATGCCTCTAATCCCAGAACTCTGGGATCCTCAAAAAGAAAATTGCAAGTTTTAACTCAGACTAAGTAAAGTACTTTTAAAAAATTTAAAAAAAAAAAAAAGAGGCTTGGATTCAAGTCCTGGGTCCTATAAAAAAAAAAGGGGGGGGTGGGGGGAGACAGAGAGAAAAAATGGGTATCTGAAGTCTCTGCTTAGGCGATGTATCTCTAGATAATTATTTGTTAGATTAGCTTAATATTACATTGGGTTTTAAAGTTATAAAATTACAATACAAACTTCTAAAAAGGTTAATACTATTCCATTATTTCAGATAATAGATTTTCAAAGCACAATGGTGCTGACAGGCATTTACATAAAAAGTCATTTATTGTCTGTCATTTTTCCTACCCAAGTATAATATTTTTGTCCTTTTTTTAAAGCTTATTTTCAACTGATTAATCTTTGATCTTTCTAAGTATTTTATTGTGCCTTTGCTCTACATACAAAATGAATTCTGGTTTAGAAAATTGAATCTGGAGGAAATAAAGCGATTCATAACCTTAATTTAGTCATGTATGCTTGTTGGTATTTGATTACAATATATGTTTTAGAAAATGGTCAAAGATATCACTTAGCTATGTTCTATACTATTATATGTAGACAAACTACATGATAATAATAGTTTTGATAATCTTTCTTATTTATTAATTTTCAGGCTCAGTGATTTATTCCTCTTTTTAAAATATATCAGATCAGCATCATTATAATTTCCTTATGCTTTTTAGTGCTTTTTCAGTGTGCCCCTATGTGCCCTGTGGCCCAAAAGTTAACAATATGAAATACAAAGGAGGGTTCTGTGTATCTCAGTCATTAAAATGTATTTAAATAAATACTGAAACATTTTTAATTTTTATGAAAAATGTTAATCCACAGGCTGAAAAGAATCAAAAAAAACTGGAATAATCAAACAACCATTATCATATTATAAAAAATTGCTGAAAGCAAATAATAAATAGAAAATATAAAAAATAAGCCTGAAAAATTATAGTAGATTTTAAAATCCAAGGAAACATTTAAAATTTAAATATAGATGATATGATACTTCTTAATGCTGACTTTTTAAGGCATAGATACTGTGGATTTCCCAAGATAATTACTTGCTCTCTTTTTATCTATACACTGAAACATTTAAGGAAGTATCATGATACCCACAACTTAACTTTCAAATGACTTACAATAATAATAAAGAGTACATAGATTTTGCATAGATGATTAAATAGATGTATAGACAGATGATAGATGAATGATGGGTGGATACTTGATAAATCAAAGACAGATAAATGGATATGTGATACATAATCGATAGGCAAATAGATCAATGATAAACACTGGATAGTTGATGGATAGTCAGCAAGATAAATGTATATCTGATAGATCAAGATGGATAGATGGATAGATAGATAGATGATAAACAATTAGTAAATACATAAAGGATAGATGAATTGACAATGGATGATAGATTGATGGATAGCTGAAAAATTGATCATAGATAAGTGACTACCAGGAGAGATACGTGAATGAGCTAGTAATCCATTTATAATTCACTTGAATTAATGGTGATACATGCTACATACCAAAGCAATGTGTGTTCACAGTTTATATAAAAATAGAAAAGATATACATGAAGAGAACAGCCCTCTTCATAACAGGTACAGTAATAATGCCATTTTTAGGTACCTTGCATTATTAAATTTCTGTTCTCCAAGATATAGAACAAGGATGTAAAATTTACCATTTAGCATATTTTATGGCTCACAGTTCTCTTAGCAGTAATTACCACTATCTTATATTATTTATTGTGTTCTTTATTACCCCTTCCGCTTTAAGGCCTAAAGGGCAGAAAAATTATTCATTTAAGAGTCATTCTCAATGTCTCCAAGAACTTTCTAGTTTCTAATGAAAGTTTAATAACAATTTTCTAGTGATTACAAGTAAAATGCCTAAAGACAAATTTATTGAGAAGGGATGAAAGGTTGAAGGTAGAGCCTGAAAGAGTCATCAAGAACACAAAAGGCAAATGAAAAAGCTTAAGGTTCAAATTTAGCCTTTAAGTACATGTAGAGATTCCACAATATAACAAAAATATCTCCACACAAAGTAAAATAACAACACCATAAAGTCACACTGAGGTTGCCAAGGCAATGACTTAAAGGAAAACTGGAGCCCAATTTTTAAAAATGATAAATAGCTCACAACAGGAATGTATAAAGAATTAATATGAATATATAGAAAAAATACACAGAATTCTAATAGCCGTATGTGAAGGGGATATAAACAATTCAAACATTCAGCACACGGGAAATTACACAAAATATCAGCTATTAAAAGCGAATGTCAAAGCAGCATTTCACATGCATAAAATTATCAAAAACTTACAAAGTTAAAATATCCAAAATGAGTATGCGTGAAGTAACATTACTTCTTTATATTACACTGATATTTTTAGGGGTTGTGAGAGCATTTTGGAGAATGATTTCAAAAGGCAAATCAAGAAAAATTACTGAATTTCTACTCGTAGGAGATTAATGGAAACTGTTGCACAGAAAACAAAACAATTTATAATGTTCATAGCCGTACTTATTTCTAAGACAAAAAACAGTAAAACGATATAAATGTTCAACCCTGGAATAATATTACAAAGTATACTACATTCACCTAATGGAATAGCATGTATTATTAACAATCAATATTAAACATAAATGGATATGTGGCAAATACAAACAGCATCCCCAATTCAGAGCATAGAATTTATCTAACCATGCAACTGGGAAATATGTCAGAGTTGTGTAAAAATTCCCTGGGATTAAGAGAAAACACAGGGAACATAAATTACTGAGCTGTTCTCTTAAGTCCTGTGAAATAAAACCCGGGACACAGCACGGGTACAGCAGAGAACTCATTCTCATGAGAACTCATTCTTACCTGCCCTGAACTCCTCCTTTTTCCCTTTGGACAAGCAAGATTGTATCACTACTTTATTTGTTTGCATTTTTGACAACACTGAACTCTCTCTCTTGGGACTGATCTGCTTGTCTTTGCTCCTCAGTTAGCTGTGTTTTCAGTTACAGAGGTGAGACTAGGGTGTTTTGTTTGTTTTTGTGTATAGAACTGATGGTCTCTCATTTTTCTCTACAGCATCACTATCATGGAAATCACCATATGGATTCTTTCACTACACTGTAACTGGGCCATGGAATGCACAGTACAAACTTCCTCATGGAATACATGGGGCAGAATCCATACTCATGATACACACTATCCAGGCATAGAGCCACATCCAACCCAGATAGCTAGGAGTCCTGTGCTTTACGACTGTCTCTTCCTGGCTCCCGTAATGAAATTCTACAGCTCTGCTAGCCATAGTTCCTATGCCAGATCTTCAATCTGTGGCTTTCCATAAAAGCGAATTCCAGTTAATCATGATATAATTTGTATTTTTGTAATACTAAACTATAAACTATATTAGAGGAAATATATAGGTTTTATAAGAAGTTTTGTGGGAATCTAGCAGAATGGATCATTAAGGTATACTTTCTGATTATGAAGTTCTGTGTATCTCATGATAGAAAATACAGACATGAGAAGACCACTGAATTCATAAATACTAGCACGTATTGCATTTTTTCTCTTTTATGAATGATGTTTTAGATTACCATAAATAGGTTTTCATTTTTCAGTGACAAAGATGTATTTTCCTGTGCTGTTGTTTTAACACCTTGCTTTAATGTGCTCCAGGAAAATCACTTTTCTTTGTCAATATTCTTTGTTTTATACAAAAATAATAACATAAATATTGATTTGTGTTTCATATTAGCACCAACCAAAGGAAAAATTTAAAGTAAAATTACTAGATCAAGAACAATGAATATTTCAATTTTAATTATTACCTTATAAAATTGTTTTCCTAGAATTCTATATTTGCTCTTTGCACCTATACTGAGCTGTCTGTACAAGTTATTCAAGAATGTAACAACAAGTTTGCAATCTTTATGTTGGTCTGGTTGCCAAGCAAATACTTTGGATGATACTCTGCTTAATTTCCCTGCTGACATGTATGAGAAATTTAGCTGTATTGAAAATAGCTCTACATATGGAATAAGAGAAAAATCTACTTGCCTTCTTGAAAATAGAAAGCAAGACATAGACAAAACTTAGCATGGTGTTTTATTTTATTGACCCTGCTTAGTAGCAATGCAATAAATAAATCATCCTCATACATAACAAATGAACTTGGTGGTTATTATCTCCCATAAAAACCAGACAGGAGGAGTCTTTTTTTGGCCTAAACTTTAATTCGAGTGGCTTAACATAGCTTATTTCTCCGTTGAATTAGCCACTCTACCATACTTCCTGTTCTCAGCAGAGTAACACACTGGTGTTACAGTCCCTATAGACAAATGAGGGCGGGCATGTCGAGGAAGAAGGTGTTAAAATAATTCACTGTATTCTCTAAATGTTTTGTCAGAAATTATAGTAATTTCAGTCACAGGATTAATTTGTTTCTTTTTAAAATGTTGTGAATATTTTTTAGCTCCTTGCCTCTTCTTTCTGAAATATCTCAAATTTAGAACATGTCCAAATGCAGATGTGCAGGCTTTCAAAGAATAGCAACTCTGCTTTTCAACTCCTTTTGAACAAAAGTGGGTCCTTATTGACCCACCAAGTCTTGTTACTTTTCTAAGGAAGGCCTGAGATTCATGTGCCAAAATACAAGTGTTTGATTCATCTTCATAAAATACAGTGCAAGTGCAAAGGATATTAAAAAGAAGGTTGATACACAGAGCTACACATTTTCTTGTTTTTTTCAATACAAGAAGAAACTATCACTTCTGATTTTATCAACATCACAAATACAGTATAAAAGCTTTCATTGTGTCTTTATAGCACAGAAACTGTTGAGCAAATGAAAAAACTTGTGACTTAGGTTAATCAGAAAACAGAAATCACATTTAAAACATGTCATCCTCATGTCTGGAAGAACAGGTATACCCAGAAAACTGTAGCTAAGATTAACTCAGCTCTGTTTCACTGTGGATGTTGTTAACAGAATCCAGAAGCTACAGGAACTTTAAACTGGCAAAATCATGTAAAGGGAAATTTTGGTAAAATGCTGCAGGCTGAGCATGGAAGAGAGAAATTCTCTCACACTCTGCCCCAGATTTTCGTGTATTTTATCTATAGGAAGCTCACCAGATTGGCATGATAGAGTCACAGAAATTCCCTCTTGCCTCTAGATAGGAATAGAGTTTTACAACAAGTTTGAAATACCCTCAGAGCATTTGTAGCATCAAGGCCTGCTCTTCAGAGAACAAAACTTTAACCAATATGCATGTCTTGCTTGGCATGGCCTTCTGTCACTTATGAGACTATAACCACCAACAAACCCTTGTATTTTGCTGTCACATAGAGCATAGAGGATGGGAAAGTGGGAACCTAAAGGAGAGCGAGAGAGAGAAAACCAGAGAGAGAGAGAGAGAGAGAGAGAGAAACAAAACACTTGTGAAAGTCACAGTCCAGGGACACAAATTCACTATACACTGATTACAATTTTAAGATCCTATAAAGTTCTGTGTTCCCTGCACCTAACCAACACACCAACAAAGATTTAGTATAATAGTAAAGATACAGGTAATAGAACCAGCTATATAACATGCAGACATGAACTGTTTTTTAGAAATTCTTAGAGAAATTGAAAGACGAGAAACACACCAAAACAAGTATACTAGAAAAATTGGACAATTATGGCTACCTATAGTCACAGCGAGAATAAGACAAACTTCTAAATAGTTAACATAAACTTCAAGTGTAGCCGTATTTACCCCAGATCCTTTTATTATTGGAGTCCTTGGATACTGGGGGCTCAGTTCTGGGACTCCCAATGTACGAGGCCCGTCTTCTTACAAATGTCAAGTGGAAAAGGCAATAGTGACGGAGAAAAGGACACTAATATTCAGTATATCTGTGCTGAGAGGCAGGAACATTAACATCTTCACCTCTGTTTATGGGGTACTGACCTGAGGTCTTTATTTCGATAGAGATAATTTTGGATATGAGATGAAAGACATATACAAGCAATAGTGGTCAAATTGTGATCCTTTTGATTATACCTCAGCTCTGATTCTGTGAGGTCCTAAGCTTGAGGAATCGGTTCGGTTTCTATTCTGAGATGATTGCTCCTGCTAAGAGGAGACCACGTAATTTCTCCCAATTAGTCTCCTCATGGAAGGATCTGCCTGCCAAGGATTCCTTTGTCTCGAAAGCTAAGGGCAATGATGGAAGCTTCTAACCACTCTGCCAGGAGTCTGAATTTGATGGTATAAAAGCTGGTGATTGATAATCTTTTGATTATGATCTCTTTTGAAAATGTCTTCGTTACTATTACCTTGAAGTCATTGTCTCAAATGGGAGAATGACCAGCTTTGGCAGCTCACTTCTTAAATGACACATGTGTCTACATGGACAGCTCAGCAGGAATCTGACACAGCTCTATGGGAGTAAAGTAGACAATACAGAACAAGGACAAACATGCCAAGCTTCTATCCTGCTCTTAGTTACCCACTGGACATCTGCAAGCCCAAGTGGCATTGGCGTTGGGAGCAAAAGCAGCCTCTAAGTCTGTGTTAAACTCTTAGTTGATCCACTAATTCTGAACAAAAAAATCACAAAGCATACTAAGCTCAAGACAATTGCATAGTCAGGAGGCATAAAACAAGCATTGGAACTGACTTTGCTATGACCCATTTTGCAATGACCAGACAGGAATTTAAATTTACTATTATTTATATATTAGTTGCTGTAAGGAAAAAATAATATATTCAAGCACAAATTAATAATGAATACATTCAGAGAATTGGAAACTAAGCAAAGATCAAAAGGAAATATTTTAACAGAAATAAAGAATACTTTTGATGGGCTGATCAGTAGAGTAGATCCAGGTAAGGAAATAATCAATGATTGAAGTCAAAGAGATTTTCCAAACTAAAACACAGTGAGAGAAATAATGAATGGGGAAATAGTACAACATATGGATGAAAGGAGGCATGTTTTCAAAGATTATTTATGTGTAACTTGAATTCCATAATTAGAAAAAGAAAACAATATAAGAAATATTGGAAGCAATCATAGTTGAGAATTTTTCAAAAGTAATGACAAACACAAAACTATACACCCATGACAATTAGTTAACTCTGTCAGGGTAAATGCTACAAAATTTATACCTGAATAAACTATTTGCAAACTGCAAATACTGAGGACACCTTTTTCAAAAAAGGAATTAATAAACAAATAATTCAGTATACATCCCAGATATGAGACATTAGTTAATTGGTCTAACTGATGTTTATAGGATACATCCATAAACATAAGGGAATACATATTATTGTCAGATTAATAGAGATATAACAAACTAGTGTAACAAACCAACATTAAAATGCATCATTTTGGCCCTTAAAACACAGTTTAACAATTTCTTAAAGGCATAAGTTATAGGAGCTATGCTCAGCTCACAAAGAAATTGCATTAGAATTGAATAACAAGAAGACAGTTGAAAAACACAAACTATTTGACAATTAGGCAAAACATTTCAATTTAAAAATATAGATTTAACCAAAAGAAATGATTATAACCTCATAAAATGTGTGAGGTGCAATAAAATAGTGCCTAGAGGGAAATTTATAGCATTAAATGCACATCTTAGAAAAGAAAGACATAATCAATAAATTTCTACTTTAGGAGACTAGAGAAAGAGGAATAACACATGCCCAAACATAGAGAAAAAAGGCAACAAAATTTCAGCACAAAATGATAAAATGGAAAATAGAAATGACATTCAATGCAGAAAAAACATTTTTGAAGAGATTAATAAGATTTATGACGCTTTAGGCAAGACAAACCACCACCAATCATAGGAAACACAAGTCACATCAAAAATAAATTTTTATCAAGAATCGGCTACATGTTTTTACAGGAGAATAAAACTAATTATGCATATCAATCTTGAGAATTACCCAGAGAGCCAGGAAGGATCTTGCTAATATAGTTTTTAAAGATTATTAGAAGAAACAAATTAGCATTTGTTTTACTCACAAACAGCTTGTGTAGAAACAAAATAAGTCACTTCCAAGTTCTTTGGTTTAGATTATATTAACACTCCTCTGTTATCAAGTCTAATATCAAGATGAGATTGTTGGGTTTAATTCCTCTAGTGTATAAACTACCTTGAAGACAAGAAAACACTTTGCAGACTCCATTCCCTCCCTCCTTTCTCCAAAAGTATTTTGTAAATTACAGCTTTTGCACCTAGCACTTCCCTGGTGGCCTGCTATCGTGAGCATAGCTCCCCATGGCGCATAATGGCACCCAAGAGGCAGCTTACCCAGTAGGAAATTAGAGTGAATTATGGAGAACGAAAATATCACTGGGTCCCTTGTCTTCTTTTTTTCTTTTCTTTTCTTTTTTTTATTTTTAGTAAGATTGGGGCTGGGAATTCAAGGCTGTCTCTTTAATGATACTAAATGTGACACAAACATATAAACAGCAGCAGCATAAGACATTTCTCACAGCTTCCTAGCATAGAAACAGATCCCAGAGACAGATTGACTAAGCCAAAGGGATTTTATTCACTCACATTCTTTGGACCTGATTTGCAAACATCATTATTCTGGTGATGCCTTTGTCATAAATTGAAGTCGCAGAAGTGCTTTTAAAATGCAAAGCACTCTTGAGATGTCTCTATAGCTTCACTATTTAAATCCCAAATCTTCTCACTTAGCCAACAATGAAGTCATCAGTATACAGTATTACGTTGGCACCAGTTTGTTTCTACAAATATGGTCAGGGCCCCATGCTAATATGTGAGATGTCAAGAAATTAGTGGCTAAAAATGCTGTATAGATAAACTACTGTGAGATATTTCAAACGCTGGCACTGGAAATTCGCTAATGTTATCAAAAAGTGTCAATAGTTTTGTCACTGCCCTGGCAACCTCATGGAACTTGGAAACACTATCTGGAAGCAAATAACAGAATGTCACCACTGACAAGGGTCAAAAGCCTCCTAACTTGATAATGTCTTATAGTCCTAGATATCTTCCCAACATCCTATCGATGGACATTCAGCTCATTTATAACCTTCTGTTATTATAAGCAATGCAATATATATATATATATATCAATTTGCACCTGTGCACATATCTGAGAGGAAGTTTATGCTAGTCTTCCACTGTCACATTTACAAATGTAGAGGCATAAGATACAACATATATTATCTGGTAGTTTCTGTGGATCAGGAATCCAGCATGCTGTAGCTGAGTCTTAGCCTCACAAAGCTGAGTCAGCCAGCTGAGTTGCATCTAGAGCCCTGAATCCTTTTCCAGACTCACTCAAGTTGATGGCAGCATGCATTTCCCTGTCCTTGTAGAGTCAATGGTGCGTTGTTTATTTTAGACCAGAAGAAGAGAGTTTCTAATGCCTTCTAGATTTTACTTCCTCTGATTCTCTTTTAAAGTCCTGTTTCATTAGATCAGTCCCAACCAGCATAACCTCACCTTTGATTAACTTAAAGTAGGCTTATTAAAGATCTTAATTATATCTGCAACATCTCTTTACCTTTGACTTATAAATTAATATAATTATCAAAGTTATAGCCCATATTTTATTGGTGCCTCCTAACTAGAATACAGAAAGATGTGGGTCATTGGAGATCTTAGAATTCTACTCTGCACAAATATAATCCCTAAGGCAAAATGTTAGGGTCAATTGCAATTCTGAATTAATTGGTCAATGGCCCTCCCTAGAAACTACATTTTCAATAACTATAAATTTGTATTTCCTCAGAGGCCTCACCATCACTATGTACATAAAGTTTTAAACCATATCAATCTTATAGATCAACTAAGATTCTTAAGTTTTAATTTTCTTTGTCTTTTGGTATATGTGATTTGGTAGGTTTTCATATATGTAAGTGCTCTTTTTACTGTTGCTTTTTTACTTTTTCTCCCATTTTCTTCCAATTAATTACTAGTTTTGATTTTATTGATTTGAGATAACTAGGGGCATTAAGACTTTGTCCACGCTGCAAATTACAAACATGTCTTGCAACTTTACGATTATTCTTTGAATTTGTCATTTTTTTACTTCAAAACTACGAAATAGTACTTATTTTGATCTCCATATTCATAGGGGCTTTTAAACATAATTTTGAGTTCGAGCAAGGCTTGGCATTGAAAAAGAATTGTTAATATTTTCCTGTAGTGATATGTGGTTATAAGATATTATGTTTGTATATTTGATGTTCTAGAAAATCCCTGGTATATTGTTGCTAAATATGGATCCAGATATCTCAATAGGCTTTTCAAACTATTTATTAGATAATTAGATTTATATTCTACTTTAAATAACTTTCTGGATTAGATTGTATTTTCCAAATTTATCTGTGAAATTTCCTTAAAATGAAACCGTGATACTATTCCATCAAAAGCAAGGGTCTCCATTCTCTCCCTACCACGCACACATACCTGTTAATTACCTTAATTAATGGAATAAGATAGAACTGATGTCATGTAAGTTACAGATGTGGTTACCAGCAACATAGATTCCATCTGGCCTCTGACCTCAGGAAATGTGCTTTTGAATTCTTGAGCCACCACATAGGAAGTCATATTACTATGATGTGGCCATACTCAGGAAGTCACATGGTGATTGATACAGGGAGAGATGACCAAAGCTCCAGCTTTTGTTCTATCCAGCCAACCACCAAATATCAGGCATAAAGATATTTTTGAGAGGCTATCTTTGGCTGGTCCTGAGATCAACTCTTCCTGAAAACTAGGTCTATGGCTCCTAAACCACATGTCCAACTACAGTCACAACACAACTCCTTCTCTCTCTCTGGTACTGATTTTCTCTGCATTGATCAGCTTCCCCACAACTGAGTCACAATACCAACACCTGCAGCAAAAAGGAAGAGATTTATAATTTGGTAATTTAGAACATTGCTGACTGGCTCCAAGGGCGGAAGGAACATGTCAGAAGGACTGGGCTGAGCAATGGTTCTTAGTTCAGGATACCTTGGAAACAGAACTAGAGGACAGCACCAGAAAGTAAGGGACTAGAGACCATATGCTGTGCCCAAAGGTGCACCTCTATGACCCACCCCGACTCACCTACAAGGGTGCATGGCTCATCTCCTCCATGGCTTCCAAACCAATCTAGTTGATGCAATTAGTCTTAATCATTTCCAGACCCTCACACATACTAAGTGTTCCACCCAGCATTTGACTAGATTTCTCTTGTGGCAACCCTTCTTCTGCCCTGGAAGAAGGCCCCAAGAAAACCTAAATTAGATGATAAATACTGGAGCCTGGACATTGGGTTTCTCCACTTCCAGAATTACGAGAAAGCACATGACTGTTCTTTTTGTATTACCATGTATGATAGTTTGTTTAAAAAAAGCACAGAATAAACTAAGACCACTTAATATATAAGTTGTTCTTGTTACTCTAAAAAATGAACTATTTTCTTTTTAACATTGAATTTAAGGAGGTTCTACACATAAGTATTATTAAATATATACCACATATATAAACATCTACTATATAAATCAATATTCTTGTAGTTTGAGAGTCTTAAAATATTGTTCCTAATTCTGTTGCTAAATACATTCATAATTGAAACATCTAACTACATTAGATAATAGCATCAATGATAAGTAATCATAATAAAGAACATTTTGTTTTGGCCATTCCTGCAGACAAAATGTTTTCACGGTTTCTCTATTACAAGGGATATCTTTTTTTAATTTATTTTTAATGATCGGTACTGGGGATCAAACTCATGACCATGCCCTTGCAAGGCAGATGCTTATGACACTGAGTGAAATCCCCAGCCCCTACAAGGAATATCTTTAGATCAAAAGAAATGTTTAAAATTTCATGAAAGTATTTATCTGTTTATTTCTAGATATCAAACATATTTTAAATGATATTACAAACTAGATTTAATGCCATACTAAAAATATGACTGCCCTAAAATATCTACCACTTGGAACAATCAGGATGTACAGTCTACAGCTCAAAGCCTGATGCTGGGACTGTGTTTGGATTTTTGTATTTGTGAGCCATACTCTTTGACTCTACTCAACTCTATAGGATACTGAATTACTTATGTACTTGTATTATAGACTTTTTAATTCCAATATTACTGCCTGAATAAAAGAAATTTTTGTCTGGGATAAATATATTTTCATGGTATACCTCTCAACAGACTTAAAACCTGTAGTTATTTGGTTCCCCCCAAATTGCACTGGAGGATATTTAAGTGTCATATAGAAATGTAGAGAGCACAGTGTTTATTTCTCTACTGTCTCAGAAGTTAAAATGTGTATTTTCAGGAGAATTGTATGTGTTTGAAATACTAAATGAGTGGCATACTGAAAATATTTAAAATTCATGAGTTTTGTTATGAGTTCATAACAAATTCAGGAATGGTAATTTTATATTTCAAAAAATTCTTTTGTATCAACCTTTAGGAAAAAAAGATTATTTATAAAAGTCAGAATTATATATCTTAGTATTACTTTTGAGAATTATTTGTTTTACCCAGATTTAAAGTTTTTATAGATCTAAAGTGTTTATAAATTGAGATGATAAAGAAGATAAGAATGGCCTTAGATGCAAGTAGCTAAATGTGTGTAATGAGGACCTTAGCACCAATGTGACACATGAAGAATCAACTTCCTTCACATAAGACTATTCAAACCCTCACAACCAATGCTTTCTATATATTACTAATTAATTATCAAAGTGATGTTAGAGTTCAGTCTTTAAGTATGAACTAGTTATTTCTAAGTGATCAGAGAAACATTGATAAAATAACCTAGGTTTTCTTTTGTGATACAGAACTAAGGTTTATTTTCTTTATAAAACCTATGTAATTTTTCACAATGATTTACAAGTCAGAAGAATGCTTGTAAGTAGGGAGTAAATAATATTGAAAGAAAAAGGGAAATCTAAGAGGAAAATTACTTTAAAATAAGAGATCAACAGTCTAAAATATCACATACATGACAAAGGGACTATTATTCCAAATCAAAGTTGTTAGCTATATGTAATAGAATTATGATAATATTTGGGAGTATACGTTCAGGAGAGTCTCTTAAGGAAAATCTAAAGTAATAAAATCTAAAACAAATGTAATGAAAGCAATCATGAAATTAGCCACAAAAGGTAGGCTCAAAGATCTCTAAAGGAAAAAAAAGTACATTTAGCTCATCATGCATTGACATTTGAGATCCATGTGTGCAATATAAATTAGCTAATGAAAATATTTCAATACCAAAGTCTTTCCACTTCACATAAAACACTGAACTTATTTTAGTAGTTAACATACAGTAGAATCTTACTTCACAAGCTTATATTCTTTCTATGATCCTGGGGACAATGGCAGTGTTTATGTGCATGTGGGGAAAATGGCAGTGGTCATGCTTCTCACCTCATGTGAAGTTTGGCCAATGGAATAAAATTTTACCTAATGCTTGTGTTTCTGAATTGGATTTTTGAGAGCAGAGGTGTTTGGGAATCAAGCCGTTCTTGTATTTAAAATGTATTGGCTAAAGTAAAGCCGCACTCACAATGATCCAGCATATAAACTGCATCCAGGAAGTGGCTGCAAGAGTTCCTCATAAAGAAAACTAGAAAAAAATTTAAAATGGGGACAGTTCAAGCAAAAACAAAATAGATAGTGTTAAATTACACCCTAAATGTAAGGTAAACAACTGTGAGTCAACTCAAGTAGAAATCATAAACAAGAGAAGTCACAAGCAAGTTTGTAATTCAAGAACCATAATTCTCCACTCTTGAAATATGAGCCTTACATAGAAAATCATTCTTCCCAAGAGTATGAAAAACAGGGGAAAAAGTCACAATCTGACAACAGGGAAATTTGACAAATGTACATTCTCAGGGTATCAAGGTTCGTAACGATACTGATGAGTCAAACTGATAATCAATGCCTTGCATATGATATGTTAAGAATGATACTTCTGTAAACTTCTTCCCAAGTGCATATTGTTCTCATTAGTCTCAGGAAAATATCAAACAAGTCCTAAATGGGAAACAGACACAATATTGACTAGTACTTCTCAACACTGTCATAGTCATCAAAAAAAGAACCTCTCATTTCTTAGGGCAGCAGCAAGTGTGACATCTAAATACATTTTCTTATATCAGATGGATTCCTGCAAAAGCAACAGATTACAAAGATTATTAGATTAAAAAGTAAGGAAACCTGAATAAAGTGTGAACTTTGTCCACAATAATTTATCAACATTGCTTCATTGATTGTGATGTAAGATGCATGATGCTATAAAAGCTCTGTGACTATCATCTTATTCTGTCTATTAGCCAAATAAGTGTTCATTTACAAAACTCTGGGACACATAATGTACAGGCACAGTATGCATCACTTTCTGGTTAGGATGAAAAAACTGACGATTATGTATATTTGAATTTTACAACAACAACAAACCAGTTAATATGCAAAATCATAACTTTTGGATTCAGCAAAGAGCTCAGGTTTGAAAGGAAGCCCCTAAAAATAAAACTAAAGAGACACAACTCTCCATGGAGATTCAAGACCTTTGGATATTTGTTTCTCACTGACTAATACTGCACACTTAAGAATTTGACTAAAATAATAAATACTTCAAACTTAATATAGGTTTGCAAATGCATGTAGAACACCTGGGTACGATAGATACAATCTGTACCTACTGAAGGATCCTTCTCATAGATCTCAATTGTTCATAACAAAGATTAGGGAACACTACAGTAGAGAAACACCTCCATTTGGATGTGAACTTTAGGGATGAATTAGAAACAAATACAGGAGATTATGCAACACTACCTGCATCCTCCTTTCTTATCCATTTAAAGCAAAAGATTTAAGTTGAAAAAAGAGGGGCAGCGGGGCAACAAACTCTGTCTCTGCAATGATACATGTGAAGGTCCATCCTGAGTAGTGGACAGGAAGCTCCTAAATCCCCCACTATTCAGAGAGGGGCAGGACCAATGAAAGGCCCTAACCCTAAAATCTCTGAACTCAGGGTAGGAAGAGAAATTCCCAAGTTGACAGCAGATTAGATGTGGAAGAAACCTTCTTACAGTCTGGTTGGTTCCTATCTTCTGTCCCCATGATATACTTAATATCCCTACCTTACAGTTACAGTAGAGGTCTTCGAAAGCTGTGGTGTCCTAAAGGTGACAAAGCTAAAACCAAACACATCTGACCTCATTGACTCCACTCTACCATCTAATAAAAATCTAGTAAAATGTGTTAATTTTTTGGCAGGAATATTAGACAAGAGTCTGTGCTGATTTCACACTAAATGCCTGGTTTTCAATAAAAATTGCAAGAAGCACAAGGGAACAAGAAATAAAACAACACAGAGACAAAAAGAAATCCATCCCCCAAACCAGATGGCCCAGCTGTTGGAACATCTGTACAGAGATTTAAGAAAATTGTGATTAGTATTTTCAAGAATCCCTTAGAAAATTAGACATAAAGCATGAACAAGTTGTGAATGCCATCTGAGAGGAAGAAAGAGAAGAGAGAGAGAGAACAGATCACAATAAATATTTCAAGAGATGATGAGTGGAAATTTCCAAAATTAATTAAATACACCCTTTTAACTCCTTGAAGCTGTTATAGAAAAATGCCATCAGGGGAGTAGTCTGTAAAGAATAACGAATGCGCTTCTTGGAAGTTTAGAGATTGGTAAATTCAGTGTCATGTTGCCAGGAGACTATGTGTGGGGAGGTTCCATTTCTGGTTCAAAATAGTGCCTTAATTTGCTTATTTGATATGATAAAAGGGTCAGTTGTGCTCCCTGGAGCCCATGCTTGAACCTCCTGTCCTGATGTATTCATCACCACCACACAAACTCTACCTCCTAATAATATCACCTTTGACAGTATTTTAACATATGAATATTAGAAATTGAGGAATTCAGACATTTAGACTATAGCAGACAACAAATCACTGATCCAAGAAGCTGAGCAAATGTTAAACCCTGTAAATGCCAAATAAATGCACATATAAACCTGAAATAAGTAAATAAACAGGCAAAAGACATGCAATTTAAATAGCTGAAATAAAGCATAAATGCAAAACCTCAAAGTCAGTTATTAAAACACGCACTGCATACAGAGGAAAAAGGACTATTAGATTTTTCAACAGAAATGATGCAAACAATGACAATGATCTGCTGCCTTTAAGTGCTGAGAAGGAAGAAGCTGTTGCCCCAGGCTTCTCTCTCCAGTACAAATTCCTTCAAATAATTGAAAAACAAGATTTTCTTAGGCAACTCAATACTAAAAGTGTTATTTGACAGCATATTGGCACCTTTAATGATAATGAAAGAAATTTAAAATGTAAACAGTGCATCAGTAATTGCACAAAAGTGAAATGGAAAAACTGGTAGGGTAGCTGAGATTTTCCCATTATTCTTAAAATTGTGCAATATTATTTTAAAGTACAGTACAGTAGTTAATTAAACACGTATAAACTGAGTCCTAGACTAATATCCAACAAAAAGCAGTTAAAAGAAATAAGATGAGTCTCATGTTGGCTCTCCCTGTTGTATGTGCAGAGAGAAAAACTCATTCAAAGAAAAATGTCAAGAAACATAAATGAGTAGCCATCAGCAAATAGAAAACTAACGTGTAGCCCCGCCGAGAACAACAACGAAGAGCCAAGAACATCTTTTGGAAGAGCATCAGTCAGTACTTAATGTGAGGGAAAATTCCTTTGTTTTCCCATATAAATAGACCTAAAACCTCACCACTGGCATAATCATAAAGGACACCAGGAAGTCCCACACAACATGAAGCATAGAAATATCTTTCATAGCTGTTAGGACTCTGAGATGCTCTGGGTAAGAGGCAGAGGCAGAGAATCCTTGCTGTGCTGGTTTGGAAAAATGAAATAACCCAGCAGGCTTGCTGCCTTTCCATAGACACTTTCCCAGCATCAGAAAATAACAGCAGGAACTGTAAAACTGTTCTCAGACATGGCTTCAAATCATACGTAGACCTGTGCAACCCAGTCTCAGTTGCAAGAAACAATTTGCGGAAGGTCATACATAACAATGGATATCAGGGCTAAGTCTACTTCAAAGACATAAGAGTGCATAACTTATTCCAAACTGACAATACTTAATGTATCATTCTACCTGTAAATTGATTCAAAAGCCATTTACCCTTGAAATCAATTCTTCCCTTTCTAATTACTGATGTATATGTAGACAACGAAATTTGTAACACTGTGTGCCCCCCAAATGAGAAAATACACGTTCATGCTCAGATCACTCTCACAGCAGGGCATGTTTGTAATCCAAACTGTATCCAGCCCAGCTCTTGAAGGTATTGCTATATGTAGTGGACCACCAAGATGAACAGTCTATCATTGAGAGATTTAAATTAGGTTGCTTCCACCTTGATACTTTGCACATTCACCAAAATCATAAAACTTTAACAGAGATTTTTCAGACCAGCTGCTGAATTCTTTCTATTTCAGAATCTTGTATCTTGGAGCTCTGGATAAAAAAGCACACAACTCATGTATATTCACCTTCTCTCCATGTTCTCGAATGCTAAATGCTGTGAGGAAGTGGAAATGAAGATTTAGCAAGAGCCCAGGGTACAGCAGCATCAAAGAATATCTTCTGTGTCACCTGCAAGGCCTTGTATACTGCACAGGACAATTTTGTATTACGCTTCACTGTTCAGTAACAGAAGTAAAATTTCAGGTCAGGCCCACCTTCTGCTTTTAAGGTCAGTCACCTTCCTCTGTCCTTTTCCTGTCCTCCCTGTGAATTCCTGCACAGAAGTCCTTCTTTTGTCCTCTAGCCTTGCTTCCTTGTTCTGTCAGTAAACAGCCACAGAAGCTTCACTTTAGGGCTGTTTCTCCGAGACTCTGTCTATCATTAAGGCAGCCTCTCCAGGCCTTCTTAGAGTTTAAGCTGGACACGGACTCCAAATAATCTCTCGTTCTTCGGGCTGCCACAGTTGAAAACAGCTGCAATTTTTGGAGCAGCTAACAGTTTCTGTTTCAAAGCCCATGGTAAAATCTAAATCAATGACTTTTTCTGAAAATTAACTAAATAATAATCTATGCCAAAGTGCTGTGCATAGTTTCTGGCAGATTATAAACACGATAATTTCCAACTTCTGATCAATCTCTATGAAATTAATAAATGTACAAACAGATAGATAGTGCCTGGCTGATTATAACTTTGTACTATTACTGTTTCTCCACCTTCCTGTGTGAATATTTCTCCAGTTTTCTTCAATCACCCTTCATGCAGATAGGCACATTACTTGGCAGTGTAAGTTTGAACAGTACAACTTCCCCGGTTAAAATTTGCAAGCATCTTTTAAATGCAGCTGCAACAGCTTCCTTGCTAAATAGATCAAACATTTCTCTGCCAGGCACCTCGGTTACTTGCTTCAAAGCAACAGCTAGAGCCGTGCAGGAGGAGGGATACGAATGGCTTCTCTGTTTACTAACCACAAATCTGCTGACACAAGAAGGTAATTTGGGAATAATGAACACTACTTCAAGGTACACACTGCATCTACTGTAAATTCTTCCTTTTAAGTTTGCTCATCTATCAAATAGAACAGGAGGGTTTCACCTTATCTTCTGGAAATTGCTGCCAAGTAGATATATTGATTTAGCTAGCCATTTAATAGGGTAGGTGTCTATTATATTTTACCACACTGGTGAATGGGGTTTATTTAATCCCATTCTCAGTTTAAAAGGTTTCAACATTGATAAAATCTGCAAAGACAGATGAGCAATAAATTGTGGTCTTTTAATGGAATTACTACAGAGGATAAAATGCCAAAGAAAGATGCTCACCCCAAAGCGTAAATTGCCTAAGGATTTCACTGCTTCAAATATATTGTAGAGGAAGTGTTGACAAGCTGAATTATTTAACCCTTGTAACCACAGCCTCTCTTTTAAACTGTTATTTTCCTTGTGTCAAAATCATTTGCTCAGGAGTCAAAAGAGAAAGAATAAAAAATTATACTGTGCAATTAATCAATGGATCCAAGACTTTGGCACAGTGCAAGAAAGATCATATTTATTTTTACCTGAAGCTTACCTCCTTTGCACTCTTCAGGGTTTAAGTTAAAAAATAAATATCAGACAGACCTCATTTGCCTTCCCTCACGTCTGACGATAATCAATGTACTGTATGTGTTTCCTCAGAGTCAAACAGCTGTTTGATATCTATTTTCTTTATGTATTCTTCACCACATCTTTTATTTCATAAGCTTCTTTGAAACAATTAAATTCTGTCCACATTTGGCTTTCACGAAAATAAGTCACACTGAAAATAGATGAATGCTCTTTGTATCTTCAGAAGGTACTAATTCATGCTCAGAGTTAACTCAGAAAAATGTGAACACATAAAAGTTTGAAAAAGTAAATACATAAGCAAATCAAATTGCGTTTTTTTGTATTTGGTCACTTTCCATAAAATTGTGCTTTGCAAATGATTTTCTTTTGCTGTGACACAGAATTATGTCATAATTGTCTTTCCCTAGTTATCAAAGTTCTTTCTGTACATTGTCCAATAGTTTCATAAGTCTGTTTAGTGAGTACATCATCATAGTTTTAGATGTATGCATTTATTTCAGAGTTTCTATTCCCAAAATCATTCCAGAAAAAATAAGATTTCCTCTTAAGGTATTACTGAATCAGCATATGTACATTTTTAAGGTGGAGATACAATTTGCCAAATTATCTCCACAAATATTTCAAAGTACAAGAAAACCTTATCTGGTGATCAGAAACACAAATTAACCTGATACCTAAAAATCTTTGCATAACATATTAGGGTTAAAATTTGACTTAGCTGAGCTCATCAACTGTCAATGACTCCTGCAGTTGAATAAGTTAAGTTCCTTAACTCGGTGTTAAGGAAGAAGTGACCACACACAGGAGAACTTTGGGGTACCTCAGTGAGATAGCCTTAGAAAGAATCTACTGCAGTATATCTGCTTCGCTTGAGTGATTTGAGGGAGGATCTAAGCAAGCAAAGTCAGGAATCTGTAGGAAGCACAGACTTGAATGAAAATACACTCTCTAGCAGATAATAAATGACAACTTGGCATTCACTCATTTTAAGAAAGAGTGAACTTTATCTTTGCTTTCCTTTGCTTACCTTTGCTTTCCTGGACAAAATTGTAAAACCTTGCTTTGTCTCCCTTAACCCTAGTCTCAGAATAGCCTATTCTAAGGTTGGTATTTGTGAAATTTCTCCCACATGATAATAGGAGAATAACATAGCTAGGCCAGCTTCTGGGTGAGAGACATTGCTTTTCCTTTCCTTTCTCAGGGGATCATTATAAATTTTATTTGGCCCAGTTTTTGAAATATTCATAAATTTTGCAACAGAAATAATAAAGTGTTCATTATAGAATGGGGCTTCAGAGATTGCTGGTCGGTGTATATTGTCTTGACTTTCTAACTTCTGAAAAAAAAATCAATTTCCATGCCCAGGATTTTATGATAAAAATGTTGAACCTGTATCATTTTAGGATTGTATATTCGCATGAATTAGGTGGATATGTTATTGTATACTCATCAGCTCTGAGTGTCCTCCCTTCTAGAAATTTCATTTTATAACATGAGTGGATTAGTGTGCTTATTTTTTAATTGGGTGCCCCACATGTGACTTTATTTTAACAGGAATTCTCTGGGATAACTGTTACAATCCATGGTCAAAACTGCCCTGGGACTCTTGTTCACAAGCTCTCTCTTTG
The DNA here is from genome assembly GCF_034190915.1 of Cavia porcellus. NCBI lineage: Eukaryota > Metazoa > Chordata > Mammalia > Rodentia > Caviidae > Cavia > Cavia porcellus. The sequence goes on from NW_026947501.1 coordinate 36,288,485, forward strand.
CTCACAATCTGTGATTGTCTAACCTTCTCCCAGTCATCTCACTCAGATCTTCTCTAAATTCTGCCTAGTGCATTTTAGAGAATCCAAACAGTTACAAAAGAGGCATCAACAGTGGAAAACTTGCTCACTAAGAGATGAGATCTATTGCCTTTCCATGAAGGAGACAATTTTACTGCTTTCATTTTGTTGGAGTTGGCCGTGGATTGAAGCCTCAGATAGGTGAAGAAGAGATAAAACCTCTTCTTGTTTATGCAATGACCCTAAACTGACTTTGAACCAGAGATAAAAATACTATGATTAAATGTTCATTTAATAGATTAAATGTTCATATTGCTTAAAATACTAATTTTAAAATACTAAAATAACATTAAATAAATTAAACATTCATAGTGCTTAAAATGTTAACCGAATGTTTTTAAAAGTAAAAAGTGAAAAAACATTTTGTTTGGGGGAACATACAGATACCAGTGATCCACGGATTTTATACTTCATAAATATCCTAGAGCAATACTTCAAATATATATACATTTAACCTCTTTAATTCAGATCCAAAAAATCTGTGGTGGGATCTAGGAACCTTCCCCATATAGATTATCTTGTGATATATATATATATATATATATATATATATATATATATATATAATATTTTTGAACCAAACAAATAAATCAATTACCTTTTCTTTTAGCCATGGAAACAGTTAATGAAAAAGTCCTGACGAATGAATGTGAATTCAGGGTGGCTCTGCTTATATGAAACTAGTAGATGCTCTAAAACTCTCAGCATGTTTAATATGTATGTGGCCTCGTGTTATTATTTATACGGAGAATGTAGAATTTTTTTCTCTTTGATCTTAAAAATATGAATATCTGTGAAAAGTTTTCAGAGAGAACACTCTTATTGAGATGGATTTCCCTAATGAAACTTCAGAATGTCTACTAATATTTAACATTGGAAGCTGTTAAAGTAACATTTTCATGTCATTCCTCCCCCAGGACAGCTTCAACTATAATTTGATTTTTTTAAAGAAAGAGGCTTAATATTATAATAATCAGCACAATTTTATCTATGTAGCTCTTCCTAGCAAAATTCTAATGGCCTAAACTGACTTTGAACCAGAGATAAAAATACTATGACTAAATGTTCATTTAATAGATTAAATGTGTTAATCCAATGTAGAAGATTTATTTTATTTTCATTTGTTTCTTAATTGGAAAATAAAAGGCACCAGAGGAAGTGTGTGGAGACAGAAAAAAAAAAAAAAAAAAAAAAAAACACTGCTAAAGAGAAAGAAACAAATTGAAGGGATCAGCAAACTGCATTGTACACAGGAGAGGAAACTGAATAGGAACCCAGATGCTGTCCATAAATATAACCCTGTACCAGGGGTAGATGAGGGACATTCAGGAACAGATCAATCAGTTTTGTCATCTACTCAATGTTCTCATGCTAGGATTAGTACTTGTTCAGTAACTCTTGGCTTTATGTACAAAGCAATATTTAACAATGCTTTTAAGAAAATGTTAACAAAGAATGCCTTAAATTTTCTCCCTGCAACTAATCAATGAGCAAATCAAGTTGTCCAGTTTTTCCAGTCTTTTCTGTATCATATTACAGGTTCTAGTTAGAGAATTTAACAAGCAAAGGAGAAAGAGGAAAAAGAAGAAAAGATACCTCAATTATAAATAAAGGCATGGATTTAAAAATGACATCATTCTGTATGTACAAAATGCAAAAATTCTGCATATGTACAGATCAGTAAAATTAGAGCTAAAAAAAGGAAGTTGGTAAATTAGAGTTCAAGAACGTACAAAAATCAACTGTGTTTATCAGCAATGACAATTCCATTTATAACACAAAAATAACATAATATGAGTTTATTATTTTTCCTAAAATTGTTCTAATGGAATATAATTTTATTATCAAAATATAAGTAAATTCCAAACTGAATATTCATTTTTTTAGTTTTCACATAATATATATTTAAATAGTAGAAAAACATATTTATCAGATCATATACAATAAATTATTTCCTGAAAACTATAAAACTTTGTTAGAAGAAATTGTAGAGGACTTAAATAAATAGAAGAGGTAATGGATTGAAAGACTTAATATTTTGAAGATAATACTACTCCTTAAACTGAGTTTTGTTTTTAACACAATACATATTACAATCCCAGTGATTCCAAAACCAATTCAAATTGCAAGAGATGACTGAAAGAGTTTTGGCCCAGGCAGAACACTGTAGCTGGAACCAAGGAGCTCCTATCTCCCCCACCCCTAGGAATTTACCTATGGCGCCAAAAGAATACCAATGGGCTGCTTGTGCATCCCTAATGCCCTTTGGGCACCACCCCTAACCTAAGCTACAAGTATGCCCCCACTCCACGTGTTCCACGGAGAGATCGGGGTGTCTCTCCCCACATTCTCAAAATAAAGGTCATTTATATTTCATACTTATCTTTTCAGCCACCGCCGGTCCCCCACAGTTCTATCAATGACAATATCAAAAACATGCTTCAAAAATCAAGTTGAGGAATTCATATTTTGTAATACCAACACTTATTAACAAACTATACTCAATATTGGAGCTCAGAGTGTAGATCAGTGGCAGAGCACCTGTTTAGCATGCATGAGATCTTGAGTGCAATTTCCATCACTGAGGAAAAAACTGCAGTATTAAACTGACACAGAGATAGACACAGGCAAGTAGAACACATTTGAAAAACCAGAAGTAAACCTTTCCACAGATGCTCAGTTGATTTTCAACTAGAAAGCTAAGAGCTTTTAATAGAGAAATTAATCTCTTTGCCCAAAAAATGCAACCAGTCACAGGCAAAAAAAAAAGGATTTTGTATTCTCATCTCCTACATACCGAAATTTAAGTGAATCAAATAACTTCAATGTAAGAGCTAAAAGTGTGAAACTCTCAGGAGTGCATTTTTATAAACTTGGACTTGGCAATGCACTCCTGGAAAGCATATGTTGCAAGAAGAAATACACTGGGCTTCTTCAAACTTCAGATATTGTGTGCATTCAGGAACACCATGTGAAGGGATGCCATCAGTAGAATTAAAGATGTGCAGAAGTGGCTCAGTTATTTGCAAACCAGCATATCTGATAAGGATATATTGCTACTCATACAAAACTTACACATCCCAAAAAATACAAACCCCTAAGAGAAACAGACAAAGAACTGAAATATCTATCCAAAGAAGATATACAAATGAAAAACACACAAAAATATACCCAAAATCATTATTCATGAGGTAAACACAAATCAAAACCACAGTGAGATACCACTTTACTCTCAATATGGCAGCTATAACTTTTTTAAAAAATGAAAAATAGCAAGTGTAAGAATGTAAAGGAACTGTAACCATCATACACGGCTGGCAGAAATTTCAAATGATACACACTGGGTAGAATTTGTATCTTCTCAAAAATTATGCCAAGAAAGGGATTTAACTAGCAGTACACACCTTCCTGGCAAGCACAAAATCATGAGTTTGATCTCCAGTACCAAAAAAAAAAAAAAAAAAAGCCAAAATTTAATGACACATTAGTTTTACTTATCCATATATAGTCAAAAGTTTTGAAATCTGTTCAGCCAAAAACTTGCAGTGTTTTCCTGCAGGCTTGATGTCCTAAAGTTCCAGTAAAGTCCTGGGTATAACATTTCCTGGCTCTGTACTGGCTCTACTGTCTTATACTTTCATTTGTCAGTGTCAACTTCAGTGACTTTAACTATGTCTGCTCCTGGAAATTGCCTGGAAAAGCTGTTTCAGCAAGTTGCAGAGGGACTCATACAATGTAATTTTAGACAAAGTTTGAAAATCACACAATTAGCCATTAAAACTGACTGTAATTCTCAGGATTCCCAGCACAGATCATCAGTTTCTCAGGTTGACCTGCCTGCTATTCCTTGAGTATCATTTCTCCATTATCCCTACCTACCACTGGCCTCTTTAAGGAGGTTTTCCTTAAATACTTTTATGTTTCTCCCAAACTCATATGCATTAGTCAAGTTAACACTTTCTGAAATGACCCTGAGCCATACAAAACTGCTCTTTTGTTCTTTTCATATTGTCTCATTATTCTGTATTTTTTTCATGTTTTCTCAGAGCATCTGAAAAATAAGCACAATTTACTGCAATGTTCTAAGCAAGTCATATCATCCTACACACGAAAATCTTAGGGTTCTTAAAGGCAGGGACTGCCCCAGTGATCATTATCTAATAATTAAATACCAGATTAAAGCATAATGCTTGAATGAAAGTGTTCTTCTAAATCTTAGTGTATCCCCAACTCTGACCTATCTCTAAAGCATATGTTAAGTATTCTTACATCCAAGACTGACATTTATCATTTTAAAAGCTGCTACTTTGTGTTAGCAAAGTGAGAACTTCTCTAGCAAATCTGTTCTCTGAATACTGCTCATTGAAATCTGTGGATAATGGCTCTCTTCTCTCTACCTTACCCAGACCTGTCTATGTCATCACCATGAATTTTAAGGTTTAGATTTTGCTATGGCAACATTAATATATATACAAACAAAATATTATCATCCAGAATAAAAGTGGGCACTTTTATTCTGGATGCCAGAAATTCTGCTGATCTTCCAGATACTGGCTACGGCTGCAGTCAACCATCAGAAAATGTAATGGAAAATCAGTCATATGGACACCTACATAGTTTTATGTCATTTGGCAAGAGGACAAGGATCAATTAAAACTACCTTTACCCTCATCATTTTTCCCTGACAAAGTAGTAATACACCAAAACAGCAGCAAATATCACAGAAGATAGCAATTACCTATTATTTGATTATTTCCTTTGCAAATACTATTGGAAAAGTTGGGTAAACTCATACACAAAAAATTCAGCTTTAATTCCTTTTGCCTGCCTCAAATATTAGAAACATGAAACAATGATACAAGTACACACACACACACACAGAGACCACAAAGTAACTGTGATTCAAAACAAACTACATAAATAAAAAGGGTGATATAAATAAATATGCAGATCTTAAGAAGCCTCAATTCAACTTACTATTTTTATTTTGTAGAGCTAAATAGACTCTTGTGCTACTTCTCCGACACTCAGATCAACAGATGTAACCATCCGTATTGTTTGTTTCCTCTGATCAATCAATTTGTGATTTAACACCCAATGATTACATTGGGTAGGTGGCTCCTACTACTGCTTCTGCTACTGCTTGTGTAACAACTGAGTTTAGAAGAACTTTCCTTTATTTGTGTGCTTCTTCCTACAGAGGTCAATTAAGTAGAACTACAATGAAAGAAACACAGATTCACACTTTCATGTTAGTTGAGCCCACTTTGTTTAACATTGAGCTGATGGCTACATGACCTGTTGCATAATTCAATTTGGTCTTGCTTTTATGCTGATAAAATCAAACATCCCTTTCAAACTGCTTTAGATTTTTGGCATTAGAAAGCAAATGGACTTATAGATTTTTTTTGTTTCTATATGCTTATCCTAAGATAAATATAAATTGAATTTATTTATTGTTTGTATTATACTTTTGGCAACAGGATAATTTTGTGAAATATTTTAGATGTAAAATTTCTCCATGAGAGATTATGACCAATATTTAGCTCATTATAAAAGGTGCAAGGGTTCTACAGAATCTCTTCTTTCTGGGGCATAAGTTTGAGATGGAGAAAATGCTCATACTTTTTTCAAACAATGCATTTTTATAAACTATCCATAGGTATACACTCTTTCTAAAACCAAACTTAAAAATTAACTCTGATACTTTCTAAGTCTTAGCATTCATTAGACTCTGAAGCAGGAATTGCCATGTGGAGAAAGTTACATTCATCCATTTTAGAGAACAGCACTGCAATGATTACACAATCAGAGTAAGAGAAACCCTAATAATTTTTTTAAAAGAATAAAAAAGATCTACAGTACTCAGATGAGGGTCAGAGGGATGTGCTGTCAGCATAGAACCTGCCTAAAGTGTTCGAGATTGCATGTATTAACTAAGGACTGCATAAGCAGATCTTCACACATTCATGGAGTGGAAAAACAAACAATAGGCAAATTTTAGTATAAAATTATTAAATTTGAAAGCTATTTTTGTATATATAGATAGATACAAAAATCTGTGTAATGCACATCCTAATATGTGTTTTATTCTACATGTAAATTTTTATATTGTTTTATAACATGATTGTGGATGATAGGATGGTTTTTTTAAGCACATACAAGTTTTATCTGCTATGTGATTTGTAACATGTGCATGTGGTAAAACTTTAGAGGAAATTTTCATAATCATTTGTTTTATCAATATATTTATTTATTGCAAAGATTAGAATCATGTTAATGTTAGATATTTTTTGATGACTACTTTTATCCACTTATTTTTGAGAAGGAAGAGCCAGAGTTGTAAATTTTGTTGCCATCACATGTTCCTAATCATCTTCAGTTGTATAGATTATCAACATACTTCTTCTGTTTGGAGTCCTAGGTTTATTAGAACTCCCAAACTGCTACACAACAGACTTAACAATTGAATAAATCTAATCTTTGAAGTTTTCTTTTCTTTCATAAACCAATCAGTACTCCCAGGGGACAGAGAAGTGAGCTTCAACATTTATTTTCACTCAGAGAAATGTCCACATTTTGATGACATATTTTAAGGTTACCTATGAAACTTTATCTTGTATTCTAAAAGTTTATGTTCTCAGTTGTCTCTTTCCTAGTACAGAGTGGAGAATTGAACAAGGCAAAAATTAGTTTCTTCATTGAGATCTTTCTTATTCTTTTGGAACCAAGATATGTCTATAGGCAGTTCCAAAGGGTTTTTTTTTTCCTTTTTATTCTAATTCTGCCATTGAACTAAGCACTAAAACAAGAAGAAAACGGGACTTGCACAAGTGCCTACCAAATTGTCCAGCTTTGGGCATCTCTCTATAAAATGGTGGATTGTAAGGAGATAATTCAACAGACCTAAAATGAGAGCAAGCAAGAGAGAGAAAGAGAGAGAGAGCAAGAATGAGAGACACATGGCTTGTGTCTAAAGGTCTCCCCAAAGCCTCATGCCTTTCAGAAGTTCCTGGGTCTAAAATGTATGTCACAGGAACTGATTCATGGTGAAATATGAGGATTAAAGGTAGTAGGATTAATGATTTAGGAGGCTTGTCTCTTCTGTTGCTCTGCTTGCTGCCTTCTTCCCACCATGAACTCTTTTTCCTCTGTGATGTCTGTCTTCCACACCACCTGCCTTGGGGCCGAGCAATGATAGACTGAAACCTCTGCAAACTGGAGTCTATATAAACCTTTCCTCTTTAACTTTGAGTGTCATTTTCTTAGCAACAAGAAAATTAAGACATAAAACCCTGTTTTAGTCTTTATCTTCCTAAAATTAAAATACAAGACATTTGTGTTCTATTGTGCCCTTTTCATTAAGTTTAACAAACTGGCCCTTTATTTTAAAGACAGAGGTATAGTGGTTGCTATGTTCACTTGGTACAGTAAAAATGTAACTTCACCTACATGACCTGAAGAGGGGCCAAATTATCTAGAAATCACCACTGCAGGAGGAACTTACTTGAGCTAATTTGAATCGATGTATTTTAAATTATGTGTTAAAATGAAATTCTCATTTCTTTATGTATGCAGATTAAAAGGAACTGAAGTAAAAGAAATTCCACAGAATAGCAAGCCTCCAGAGTACAGTTTAAATGAATAATTAGTTTCTACTTGTTTTGCATCTTTTCATGTTTTTCAGGCTGTTATTGTATCTTCGCAAAAGAAAAAAAAAAAAAAAGAACCTTATGAAACCATCGCCAGACATTTCTATTAAACGTACCTGTAGACTCAGAGCAGAACTATTTAGACACACAATGTACTCTGATTTGGTACTTCACTAATTCAGTCAAGTTGCAAACCTTGACTCTTTAGGAACCATGTAGCTTACTTTTCATATTCAATGTAATTCCATCATTTAAAACCTAGAACATTTTGTTTTTGCTCTTATTCCTAAATGCTAGAGACACTTTGTTCATATTATCCAGGAATTGGAAATCATCCAACTGTCCATCAACAGTGGAATAGATAAACACAATGTGATATTCACACCTCAGAACATAACTCAACCAGTAAAAAAACAAACTGGTAAGACATGCAGCAACACAGATTAAACACAAGATTCCTCGGTCAAGTAAAGAACCCAAGCACAAAGGTCATGTGGTGTATGCCTACATCTATGAGGTTCTGTCACAGATAAAATCTTTCCATGGTGAAAGAAATCAGAATCATGACTGTCTAGCTGGGAGAAGGTGAGCTGTTAGTTGTCATCCATCCTCATTCTTTTGATGGTTGAAAATATTATAATTTTTGCAGTGTTATTAGATCATTTGTGCAATATTTCTAACCTAAAATGAGCTGAGTTTTTTCCTGTGTGGGGACTCGGCAGGGAACAAGTAGATAAGAATCAATTTGCTCATAACTTGCTTTTTTGAGTGTATTGCAGTATTTATGTCATACTTGTCATGCTTAGAGATGAGAAGGGGTCTAATAGCATTTTTTCATATAACAAGGATCTATTATACATTTGTTATATGCCCCACAGCAAAATTTCCAGTTGAAAGCTGAAGTAGAAAAACCACTTGGAATCACAGAATATATTCAAAGCAGGCGAATATCATTTATTTTAAGGGGAAAACTAATTCTTCCAAAGGTTGTATTATTGCTCCTCACTTGCCTTAGGCTAGATTTCCATTTTCATCTTAATGCCAAGTGTCAGAAAGAAATCTCCTTTGTTCGCAAGTACCAACCCCAGACTGCTTTCTTAGATACTGTCATGTGCTATATAAAGACATTTCAGTCAATGATGGATCATCTATTCAATAGTGGCTCCATAAGATTACATCATCCAGTGATATCATAACCATCTTACTTTAGGTAAGTATGCTCTATGATGTTCTCATCAGGACAAAATCACCTAGTAATACATTTCCTAGAATATACCCTCTTCTGTTAAGTAAGGTTTTTTTCACAACATGGCTGAAACTATTGTTATTATCAGTAACTTAGTCACTAAAATCAAAATATGTTCCTTTCTGTGTTTATGTTTCCATAGTGTCAATGGGAAAGTTACCATAATACACCAATAAAGTGATGGGACAAAATATCAGACACCAACATAAAGACATTTAATTTGTCACCACTTCTCCCAGGAGGGGATTTGATCCATGATTGGCTGCATGAGAAACATCACTGTGAAAGAGACTAAGGGAGCAAAATGGTGCAGTTCGTGGACTTCAGGAAGCACAGCAGGGAAACAGTACCAGAAACAAAGAGGCCAAGGAGGACATACAGAACACAGAGTGTCACCTCCAGACCCAGATATACTCAAAACTGTGCTTTTGTCATTTTCTGCTAAGTTGCCAAGCCAAACTGACAAGAGTAAGCTTAAACACCACAGCAATTTTGGTATTTAAGAGACACCAGCCAGTAATTGTCTAGAATTTGTAAGGCTCTAATTATTAATTTCAAGAATCCACATAAAGAAAATAAATTACAAATATGTGCATGTATGCCACTATGGCTTGGAAAAAAAATCTCACAGCAGCCAGAGAGAAAAATTAAAAACTCAACATAAGTGATTGTTCTTCAGCAGCAATGAGTCTAAAATGGAGTGAGATAACATCTTCAACGGATTAAGAAAAATTTAGAATTTAACATTATTGAAATTGATAGAAAAATTAAGATACTTTGTTTAATAAAGAAGATATTACTGTGTTACTTTCTGAAGGTCTATGCTACAGAAATACACCAAGCACATATTTTTAGAGAGAGAAAAAGGATCTGAGGGTGAACATGTCAAAAACATTAGCACAAAATAAGAAAATATTACATTTAATGAATAAAAGTATAATTTAAAATAGTTGAAAATAGATCAACAGATACAGCTAAACAATGAATATTTTCAAGATAATAATATATTTTTGTGGTTATATAAATAGTATAACTCTAAAATATGGGGTGAGAAAGTGTGAAACATCCTGAGATAAATATACTGTTTAGAAAAAAAGATAAAGATATTAATTATTTTATACCATGTAATTTAAAAATGTAATTCTATAGGACAACTAAGTAATAAGACAAGTAACTGTCTTCCAAGCTACTTTAAATTAAGAGTAAAGCCCAAATAAAATACATGTAGAATAAAAAGACAAAATGGACAAGAATTCTGAAAAAAAAAAGACAATAAACAGAAAAAAAAGACAATAAAACTGAAAAAAAGACAATAAAAAGGCAATAAACAGATATGTACATTTTTCATGCAATAAACAATTATCCAGTAGTAAAAATGAATCTACAGTACAGTTGTATAACTGCTTCACACAGAACCTGAATGGATCTCACAAATGTGTTATTGAATAGAGAAAGAAAATCACGGAAAATTCAGTCCTCATAAAAGAAACCCAAACAAACAGTATATTGCTTAGGGAGTTTAGACAGGCTAATGTCAAATCAATAATCAGGGGAAAGAAGAATCCTACACTCAGAATAGGATCTTAAATTCTAGCAGTGGAAATGGAATCATGAACATATGATCTGAAAAGGGGTTCCCAGAAGCATCAATATTAATTATATTATTTTGAAAAATATAGATATATGGAATAAATATTATGCAAACATATTCTCATTTGAAAATAAATACAGAAGAAGAAAAAGTCAAACATTCTTCCTACAATAGCACATGAATTCTGAAATGTAATTTGTAAACATCTGCTGCTATTCTTCTGAAAGCTATTATTAGGATCCAAATTAATCAGAAACAATGTATCCATCGGTCTAAGGATATCTGTACTGAAATGCTCTAAGACATATTTATAGAGTTCAATGATTCACATAAATCCACTGTGTAAATCTCACACAGTGCACTTATGACAGGGAGCAGGCAAACATGATTGGACCATTAATGAAATAAATGGAGAGAACTTGCTGGCATGGAAACTGACTACAGAATATAAATCACTTCTCACTCATAAAATTTCAAATGCAAAGGATTAGAGAGAGGTAGCCATTTTGAAACATTAATTTTAGTACTATTATGAGCCTGTGCCTATATTCAGTGAATAAATAAAGAAAAGATAAACACAATAAAACCTTGAATACATATTGTACTTGGTTGCAGGTAAGTGATGGACAAGTGGTCTATTTGAGACTGGTGAATATTACAGAGATTCATAAAGGAAATACTTCCAGTATAGGAGATGGGATTGCAATTTTAAAAAGACGGGCAGGGAAATTTTCCCTAAAAAAATAAAAGAGCAGTATCAGGAGGTGAGAAAGTAAATCTTCTGAATGTCTGGAGAAAGTGTATTCCAAATAAAAGAAATGGAAACTGCAAATATTTTAGGCATAAAAAAGCACAAGATTAGCAGAGATAATGGCTGAAAGAATATCTCCAGACCAGGACCATTGTTATCATTACCTTGATAAAAATGCAGAAAATGAGAACCTACCCAGACCTCTTGAACTGATTCCAGAGTTTGACAAAACTTCTACTTCATTCTTATGTAAATGCAATTGTCAAATGCACTGAGCTAGAAGAAGGGGAATAGGAGCCCAATAAAGAGAGGTAGGCAGGTTATGCAAAGTCCCATTAGAATAGAAAAGGAACTTTGACTTTCATTTTGAGTTATTGAATAGCCATTTTGTGACAGTGCGCTGAACAGTGGATAACAATGGGCCACTCTTGGCTCCTGGAGCTCCTATGTGACTTAGTGGAAATGTAAATTAGTACCCTGAACAATGAATGTCAGTACGGAGGTTCCTTGAAACATTAAAAAACAGAGCTACCATGTAACCAAAAATTTCACTACTGTATACATATCCAAAGGCAAGAAACTGGTACATTAAAGTGGTATCTGTCCTCCCATGTTTATCCCAATACTGTTAAAAATAGTTAAGATATGTAACAACCTAGATCAGCAGTGTAGAGCCATCTTGTTTACTTATCTCTTGATGCTGAGATAAAGTACCCAACAAACAATATTAAGGAAGGAAAGGTTTATTTAGCTCACAGTTTCAGTCCACAATCAGCCGACTCCAAGGCAACACTTCAAGGCAGCAGTCAGAAAAAGCAGCCAGAGCAAAAGAGGGCAGAGAAAGCCTCTTTTCTTACTTTATATTGTACACAGGCCACTCTTTCCAGGGCAGCTGTAATGCTCACAAAATCTCCTGGCCCTCTTCTTGCACAGCTGCTACCACTGCAAATCAGAGCCCTCTCTCTCTCCCTGCAAGCCAAGTCATCTCACCAGCTAAGCATGGGATAACAGCTCTTTACCCGTAAACTAAACCTTCAGTGTTCAGACTATTTGCAATGTGGGCAATTTCCAACAGATATGTTTTGATTTGCAGTTTAGGTTCTTGGTCTCTAAAAGGGTTGCCGACACTGATCAAGATATTCACTGATAGGTGGATGCATAATGAAAATGTAGTATTTTTAAAAAATGATATACAATCAACCATGAACAAAAACAGGAAGAGACAAAATGAAATAATGTAATTTGCAGCAACATGGTTAAGCTTGGAAGACACTATGTTATGTGAAATAAGCCTAGACACTGTAACAACTTCTGTGTATCCTCTCTCACATGTGGAAGCTAAGAAAGTTGATTTCATGGAGAGTAAAATAATAGTTTCTAGACACGAGAGTGTATATTACAAAGACAACATAGGGAAGGGGTGATTAAAAGGTGCAAATACACAGGAGAACTGAGTTTTATCATTTTATTTAGCAAGGTTCAAAGAGTAGAGTTAATAATTTATCATGTATTTCAAATTAGCTAGAGGAAGAATATTTTAGAATATTTTCAACACAAAGAAATGTTAAAAATTTAAACCCTTTTCTACTATTGGAGGGAGTGCAGACTGGTACAATCATGGTGGAAATCAGTGTAGAGATTCCTCAAAACTAGATTTGAAGGTCCCATTCAATCCAGCTATTCTCCTTCTGAGTATTTTCCCAGAAGAACTGAAAACATCATATCACAGCAATATGTATGTCCATGTTTATAGCAGCACAGTTTGTAATAGATAAATCTTGGAAACAACTCAAATGCCCATTGACTGCAGAACAGATAAAAAAAGATATGGTATTTTTATAAAATGGAATAGTACTCAGTTACAAAGAAGGATAAACTTGAGGCTTTTTAGGTAAATGGATGAAATTTGAAGCTATTCACCTAAGTAAAATAATTCAGATTCATATAAGCAAACATTGTATTGTCTCCTTAGTGTAAAACCTGAAAGAAGAAATAGGATCCAAAAATGTACAATAGATATTGTGAAAGGGAAAGGGAAAAAAAAAAACTGCTCAAAAGGAAAGAACAGCTGGGATAAGAGAAAGGGGAAGAGAAAAAAGGGAAAACCCGGACGATTGCACTATTAATCTCTGTTAATTCATCAGAAAGAACGGTTTGTGCTTTCATTGTTTCATTATTTTTCATGCCATATCTTATAATCTGTCTTAGTTACTTTTTACTGATCACTGAGAAAAAATACCTGATGCAACAAGCTGGGAAAGGAAAGGTTTATTTCTCACAGTTTTTGGAGGTTTCCCTCCAGACTCAGTTGGCTCCAAGGCAGGGTGGCATGGCAGGGCCGCAGTTCATGGCAGCTGTAAACAGCAACCCAGCAACCGGAGACTGCCAAGAGAGAGAGAGACACCTTCTTCCTGCCATTACATCACATCCTGGCTGCACCACTAGGCCAGTATAGCACTCACACTCCAATCCAAGCACTAGACAATAAACCAGTCACAAATGCATAATGCAAAGGCATGAGGCTTGGGGGCCACTGACATAAACCATGACATAATCTAAGCAACTACTTTAAAGATAACAACATGCAATATATTAATATTGTTAATTTTCTATTATATTGTTTTGAAATTCTATATCATCCTCTTTATTCTTTTTTCATTTTAAAATTTTTTAAAAAGTTTGAGATGGTATACTAATTACCCCCAATTTGATCATGGAAGATTGTATACATGTGAGCTATTATCACACAATACTTTTTGAATGTATAAATTTATTGTATATCAATACATAAAGACATTAAGCCAGTATTATACCCATAACACTGTTCTAACAATGTACAAATCCACTGTTGTGGAACAAACCAGCACCAAATTGGATGGAAGACACACAGGCATTAAAGAGTTGGAAGGCAACTCTTTATTTTATTTTTTTAAATTTTATTTATTTAAGGAAAAAAAAAACAGAAAAAAGATACAAGTTATACAGAATTTCAGAAAAATAAACAGTAGGAAATCACTAGTTAATAGATTACATATTGTCATCTTAGAAATAGTTGTTCAAGTTACAAAATTAAAGCATATGAAGTGGGCATTCAAACAGTGAGACTGCAAATAGTTCTGTTCAGTGATCCAACAAAACTCAGTAATGTGGTTATCTATCTATACACTTAAATATACATGCAGTTATATCCTTTAGAGTGCTTTCTTTTCCTCTCTTTTGTACAATGACAATTCCACATTTTGAGTTTTATTACTCCCACAGCTCTTATTACTTTTTTTGAAGAGAATAAAACCAAATGTGATATAATAAAACGGAGTCAGTCAAATCAAAAGGATGGACATAATACATAATGTAAAACCGAAATACAAGGTGAGCAATAATGGTTACCATAATGCCTCTTGCTATCTTAAAAAGAATTGCCTATATCACCAGTTATAATAAAATTGAACAAAACAGTAAAGAACAAAACCAATAAAACCAAAACATTGGAGACATTACAGGACTTCAAAAGAAGATAATAGTCAACCAGAATGGGCGTCATAGTGAATCTTACTGTCTTCACAGTTGTTGCCTCTCAAACTTGGTACTATCAAGCAAAACAGAATAGAGGAAAACCAGTCAAAACAAGATGGTGAGAGCAATACAGGATTTCAAATCAAGTTAATAGGAAATCAAAGTGGGCTACTATTATATATCCTGCCTTTTTTAATTTATTTTCCCTTAATTAAAAAGATAAAAATAAAAAAGTAAATAATAAAAAAGGAGATTGAGATAAAAGAGGACATAAAAGCAAAACAGCACAGGTGAAAACATAACCATTTACCATAGTGTCTCTTTCCTTGAAATCTTTGAGTATAACTTTGTATACTGTAGCATCAAACATATCAAGACAGTGTAAAACCATTCAAGAGAAGGCCAGTATTACAGGGTATTTAGAATCAACTAATAGAAAATGAACAATGGTTTCTGTATAATCTCCTTGTCTATAAAAGTTTTTGTTTAAATTATCACATATAATAAATTCAGTAAGATACAACATGCTAAGACTGATGGAGAGAGAAGAACAAAAGATTGATGGGACTTCAAAATAAGATGATATTAAATCAGCACTAGCTATTATGATGTCTCATTTTCTCCAAAATAGCTGTTCCTACCATCCAACCTTCGCTGCCTCATTTCTTTTGAGTTCTTTTTCTGTCATTAGTTGTCAGTTTGTTTACTTCATTTTGCTTTCTGCTCCATTCATTGTGGCCTCTCTGCTACTGTTTCTGGAATCTTGGTATTTTTCTTTTTTTAGTATGTCCTGCAGTATTCTCTGTAGAGTTGAATTGGTGGTTGCAAATTCCCCTAGTTCCTCTTTATCCTGGAAGCACCTTGCTTTTCCATCAATTTCTAGAACAGTTGTGCAGTATGTATCAATCTTGGCTGGAGGTTATTATCTTTCAAAGCTTGAATTATTTCCCCCCATGCATTCGTGATTTGATGATGTGTGCCAAGAAGTCTGCTGTCATTCTGATGGGTGTTCCCTTGTAAGTGATCTGTTTCTGGTCTCTGACAGCTTTTAATATTCTGTTCTTATATTGGATTTCTGGAATTTTGATTTTTATATGCCTGGGTGTAGTTCTATTTGGGTTGTAGGTGGCTGGGGTCCTGTATGTCTCATACACCTAAGTATCTTTACCTTTTGCTAAATTAGGGAAAATCTCCTGGATTATTTCTGTGAATAACCTTTGTAGTTCATTTGTTTGTGTCCCTACTTCTTCTTTTACATTCTTAATTCTTAAGTTATAGCTTCTCTTATCATCTTCTAGCCTTTGTCTTATTGCTGTTTCTTTTCTTGTTATTTTTTTTTCTTGTTATTTTTAAGAAGTTTTTCATTTCATGCTCCCACATTACAAATTTGTCTTCCAGTTCAGATAATCTATCCTTAGTTTCTTGCAAGCTGTTATACCAGCTATCAATAGAGTTTTTAGTTTCCTGGTAATCTCTTTGAACCTGCTTCATGTATTCTATGTTTTCTCCATCAAACAATTCTCCGCTTTTTTTCTGTTCTTCCATTCCACCATCTGTTTTTTCTTGGGTGGTGCTTAACATTTCTCTAACTGTTCTACTTATATCTTGCTTTACTCCATTAAATACTTCACTTTTGAACTCGTCTATGAGGCTCCGGAGATATCGCCTTATGTTTATTGGTGCCGTGTCTGATATTGCATGTTTTCTGTCCTCATTCTCCTTTGCATTTACCTTTCCTGGGTCATTGTTCTCAGGATTGGGGACTGAGGACCTTTCTTGTTGCTCCTTCTTCCGATATGTTTTGTTCCTTCCATACAGGCATATATAGGAGGCCCAGTTTCTTTCTTTGTCAGTTACAGTTTGAATCATGCTGGCTAGGTATTCCTGACCACTGCAGTGTACTAGGGAGACACAAACCTGGGCAGCCTCTGCTGGGCCCACCCCTCCAGGTCAACATACTGAAGGCTTCACTGCTAGGGTGCACCGCCAGTGCAGGGACCTGATTTGGGCTAGCCTACTGGATCTTAGTCCGCGGGATCACGCAGGCAAAGTGCTCCTCACCAATCCCACTTGAGAGGGGAATATGTGACTAAAGTCACTGTAGTGTCCTGTTCCGGTTAGTCTGTCCAGTCCCAGAATGTCCTCTGTTGGAGCCTCCTAGTCTATGGAAGGGTCCCTGTTCCTCTCACTCATGGCAACTCTTTATTACACTAGTGAACTGGAAGAAAAAGCACTCCAAATCACCAGCCCCGCTCTGGTGTTAAACAGATACTTATATATGTTTAGGCAGGAAGTACAAAAGGCTGATAGTAGATTATTTCATAACTAGTTACATAAGCTGGGTTACATGTTGTCAGGCAGACTTTTTCTGGATTGAAAAACATTTTTTATCATAGATCAGAGGCTTGGGTGGGTGAGTAGAATCAGTTATTGTCTTTAACTGATCCAGCATGTCCTTGAAGCAATTAGCACTATAAGATGTACTTTCTGGCTGAGTTATGTCTGTCTTATAAATTGCAGCTGGCATGGAATGATCTCAAGGATGAGTCTAATCAGGCTGAGCTTGTCTTTCCTGCTCTTAATACACTGTCAGGTTATAAATTTTTAAATATATTTTGCATCACAGTGAGTGATATGTTAATGGTTATCTTTAAAGCTTCTCAATGGACAAATTGTGTAGTCATGTTTAGCAGGTCCCTAACTTAACATTTTTAAAGGATTACCTAGTGCTTCCTGGAGAATATGCTATCAGAGAGAATAATAAAAGCTAAAATATTACTTAGAGGATGTGTTTACAATCCCGGTGAAAGAGAGTGGCACTTAATAACAAGGTGGCAAAAGGTCTAATGATTCTGGATATACTTTGGTGATGACATCAGTGTGATTTACTAATGCACTTAATTTGGGAAATAATATGGAAAATAAAAGATGTTGAGGATGACTGAAAATTTTGGAACAGACCAGATAAAGGATGGAGTACTCACCAGGGAAGAACATTATTGGCAAGGTTGAGTTGGTATGGGGAAGAGGTATCTGAAGTAAAATTTTAGACATGACAAATGGACATTTAAAAAGGATCACTGAATCCCTAACTAGATATATAATTGAGAAATTCAAAAGTTTGAGACATGGCTTTAAAATTATTACCTTTAAGAATGACTTTTCAAGGCATTAAGAGTGGACCAAGTGATTCAGCAAAAAACTGACCACAACCAAAGAAAAAACGCTACCATGCATTGCATTTAACTTCATGCCACATGAATGGTAAGGACTGCGACCAGAAACAACCAAAAATTTTTAGGTAAAAGTTAAGAAAATGTGAAATAACAATGTATTTGTTTTTACTTGTAAAACATATACTAATATAATGAATTCACTTTCATTATCTTATTAACTTTTACATAACCCTAAGATCATTCTAAAATTAAAATCTATAAAATAAATTCAGAAAATATAAAGTGCAATAACACAAAACAAAGAAAATGAGCAGGAGTAGGGAAATGGTAATATATTTTATATTGCTTTAAACTGAACTCTAAACAAATGTCACGGTCGGGAATGTTCAATAATTGATTGACTGAATTAATGAATGAATAAATGGATGATTGACAAATGTATGGCATGCTACTTCCTGTTCTTATTAAATTGTCATGAGGTATTTCAATTATTGATGTCTATTTTTACTTTGCTGCATATTACATCAGAATTCTTTTCTTCAGTTATCCCCTGGGTTTTGTCAAAATTTGAATGAATTTGTGCACTGTTCATTTCTGTAGTTTGCTTCTCTAATAGATTTTGGAAACTCTTAGTAATAACGTACTAATCCTTCCTGAGTTACATACTGAAATAGATGAAGTTATTTGATCTGTGGTGCAGACTAAGAAACTCAATAAAAGAAGTTGAAATTAAACATGCACTGAATATCTACCACGTAACTTAACTAGCTTTAAAAGTTGAAAATGTCTGACCCATTAGAGTATGACAGTTTTCTTGCATACAAGGCACGCAAATATATGACACAGTTCTAATGTTTCACTGCCAGAGTTGGGAGTTGGAAAAAAAACAAGAGACAAAATAAATTCTGAAGTAAATGAGCTTCTGATTCCTGGGCTTCATGTTCTGCCATGCACCTATGAATTCTTGATGGGTAGCACACAAACGTGTAGTGCAAGTCATAAAAATAGCTGGGAATCAGAGGAAGGAAGCAGCAAAGTAACCTCAATTTCCTGGATACAGAGAAGGTTCTGAATTTATTGTGAGAAGTGAATTCAACTGTGACTGTCCTCTACTATATTCAAAACATTGCTCATTAAAGGAAGATACTATCATCTCCCTGTATCCTCCACAAGAATTTGAAGTTTTGGAGACATTTTGCACAAAATATGTATTGATATTTCATTAAAATATGCAAATATAACAGCAATCTTCTTTTTATCTTCTTTGAATTAATTTCTTCTTCAGCCAGCATTTGTTTTGTTTTGTTTTGTTGGCATCAAGGGTTGAACTCAGGACCTGCACGCCAGGCAGGCACTTACACCATTGAGCTAAATCTCTGGCCCAAACCACTGTTTCAGTAGCTGTTTAAACTTACACAAAGGAATAATTGATTGATTGCACAGTTTTTGTGGTATTGTTCTTGTCAAAATCAATAGCATCCTCTACTTGTTCAACTTAAATTTCAAGATGCAGTCTTCCTCTTCATTTATCTGCTGCACTGAACATAGCTGATAACTGTCTCTTCCTTGAAATGTATTGCCAATAGCTTCTAAATGCTTGTGATTTTTCTCATAAATATTGGGCATTTTTTCCTGTAGGACTTTTAAATTATGCAGAATGCCCCTATTTTGCAATGTATATGATATTTTTCTCAGTGATTAGAAAGATGCTATGTATTTGAAGGAAATCCACAAAAATGGAATGCTACGTTCATCCCACAGTTCCATACACTGTTATCAGCACTGACCATCTGGATGAGGTAGTCTATGTCAAAGAGGCTTCCATGAAATAGTTGTTTCTCTCCTTTCCTTGTGACACTCTGGGATTAAGTCACAATGTACAGCCCACAATTAAGGGATGGAGAATCATCTTCTCACTCTTGAAATCAGGGCATTTAATAAATAGTTTTGAATCTGTCAGTAAGCAAGATTTATTTGTTTCTCCCATTTATTAATTTAAACATACACATGAGTGTACACATGTGCACACATATATGAGTTTTTCAGAATGGCTTCAAATGTGGTTTAAATTTTTTTTTAAACAACAGAAGAAAAGAAGACTGCACTGACTCTAAAAATGTTTTATTTTTAATTATAAAAGTAAAAATGAGTAATTAGCCATTAAGAGCAAACAGATGATAATTATTTAAAATTACTTATGTTTATGATGAGAGGTCTGACAGTGAGTTCCTTCAGTCATTCTATTAACATCAGAGTCATCATTGTGTTCCCAGTCAGTTTGTATCTGTTCACTCTAAAACCAAGAATCAATTTTTTGCTTAAAATTACATTTTTATTGCTATCACTATTATCAGGTAATATTTTAATGTGCTATTCAACCACACAGTTTCTTCAAGTTCCACCATTCTGGAATATATTGAAATGCATTAAAAATGAAAGGAGTTAACATTATTTACATGATAATGCCTTGTCTGTACCTGTTACTTTTATCACATTTTAACTATATTTCTTACACAAGAAAATGACACAGAATAAGGGATTATTACATTAACTTGTCTTTCTCCAAAGAAAGAAATGCCAATAATCTCATGTGATAAATTCCTTAATGGTCCCTCTCTCCTCTCCTCCTCATCCTCTCTCTCTCTCTCTCTCTCTCTCTCTCTCTCTCTCTCTCTCTCTCTCTCTCTTTCCCTTTCTCTCTCTTTTCACATCCTCACTTCCCTTGCACTTTCTGTTTGCTTGGAAAAATAGTTGCAAAGTGAGTAACGATTTCTGGTCCCTTCGACTGAAGATATACCACTCAGTAATTTTAATGACTAAAAATTCTGCCTAAGAAATCCCAAACTATCCCACATATAAAGATTTACTAGCAGTTTATAAGTGTTGTCAATATTTTTCTCAATGTTCATATTAACCACAGCTATACTGAAGAAATTATGAGAAAAGTCTTCTCACGTATCTTCATATCAAATTTACAGAGACAGGGAGGCTGGTATAACTGGGCACACGCCTGGGAGATATTTCTAACTCGCATCACCTAGTCATTGTTGATCTTTTCTCTAACACTTTCTGAGAAACGATGAGGTCTTGAATCTCCTATTCCTACCATCATGTAAACCAATTTTCTTTTGTTTTCTTCCTCCACCATCTCCTTCTTCTTTTCCTCTTTTCTTGTTCTTCCTATTTTTGTTATACTTTAGTAAAAAGAATTAGAGAGGAGGAAGGGAAACATTTTCATATCTTCTGTTTATTTTAAACCACTATATCTCAACAACAGCAGTTAAAAGCATTTAAAACCTAGACATGTACTTTATATCACAAGAATATTCCATGTAAGGTAATATAATTTTTCTCAATTCTGAAATTTGTAATTATTTGGCATAAAACTTTAAAACCTTTTATTCTGCATAAGCTATATTATCTTAACTACTCACTTGGTTTTGCTTCTACTATGTATCAAACATTAGAATTGTCTATTGAGAATAGCTTCCACTCCACCATTTCCAGAAATAAGCTTTACGCTTTTTTCAAAACTCACCTGTAAGGCTTCTTGTTTGACTCCAACTCAACTACACTTTCTGGTATTAACATATCTTTCATTTATGGTTAAACAATTTTGAAAACATTATCACTTGATATATTTTTAAACTATACCATCTTTTTTCCTTCTAACCTACCAATCTTCACAAATCTGAATAAAACCCAAATCTCTAATTTTAATTTAATTATAATGACCTAGCTGACATAAAGAACATCAGCTCAAAAAATATGGCTTGTGAAGTCCTCAATACTGATAGCTATTACCCTTGATTGCTAGAACAAATTTATATTATTCTCTCAAGACCTAAAAAACATTCCAAAGGAAACAAAGACTATGTGATAATTAAATGTATCAAAGAATCTTGGAAGGGTGCTGAAGAGTAAAAGGATATTAGACATTAACTCAGAAGATTAAGGTTTTTACTTAAGTATAACTGGTGAAATATGAATTTTAGTTAATAATAACACATAAATATTGCTTCATTAATTTTGCCAAATGTACATTCTAACATAAAAATGTTAATAAATAAGAACATTGAACACTGTTGACATTCTCTTCTTAATTCTTATGAACATCTAAAATGACTATAAAAAATTTAAAAGTTGATTTTAAAATGAGTAAAATATACTACTAAGCACTTAATGGAAAAATATATCTATTGCCTGTAAATGCATGAAATGAATTCAATTGCATTAATCACTGATAAATCAAATTAAAAAGCACGGTAAAACCTCACCAAGAATCTTTATGTATCATTAAGAATCACACAGACTACCAATACTAAGCTTTGAGAAGGATGTGAGGAAAGAAGAAATTTCATACACTGCTGGTGGACATGTGAATTGTAAACTGGATAACTGCTTTGATCACTTTTCTGCGGTATGCATTAAAGTTTGATATGTGAATCGTTTTGCCAATTCCACTCCTAGTTATATGCCTTCCCATACTTCATATATATTGCATCAAAGGACTTGTGTCAAAGTACCATAGCTAAATTATACCTAATAGCCCAAAGACAGAACAGTGCAATGACCATAGAGAATGTAATACAAGAAAAATATGTGGTATTCCTACACATTAAAATAATATAATGGTTGTGCTGTACATGAAAGATGAACAATATATAAAATATGAAACAATAAAATATGTTGATTATAAAAAACAGTGGAACGAATACCACATGACTCTGTTTATGTGAAGTTTGAAAATTATACATTAGAAATCTCATTGCAATTTGAATATGCTCAAAACCATGTAATTAAAGAGAGGACAAGAGAGATTGAAGGGAGAGGAGGGAGGTAGGAAGAAAAGATGCACAATATATCATGCACAGGCACAAACTCTTTATGATGTGTTGTTATTTATATCTCCAATCTACCAATAAATTAGAAAGCTAAAATGAAGTGGCAAGAATGATTGGATAAGTTCAAAGAAAGGGACAATATTGTGAGTGGATTAATGGCTAATTAATTTCTAAAAATTTAAATATTCACTGTATATTTTGATTATCCTTTAGCCCAGTGAGTACCCAGGTTCTGGATTGAGATCACCATGGTTCAAAGGTCAGTTCTAACACTCTCAGATGTGGCACCTTCTGCAATTTCCTTTTTGTGTTTAATTTCTTTTTATTTAAAGAGAAAAAAGCATAACAACACAGTAAGAGGATACAAGTAATAGAGAATTTCAAAAAAGTAAGAAACCACTAGTTAATAGATTACATATTGTCATCCTAGAAATAGTTGTTCAAATTACAAAATTAAAGCATACAAAGTGGACATTCAAAAGTGAGATTGCAAACAGTTCTGTTCAATGATCCAACAAAAACTTAGTAATATGGTTTTCTATCTTACACACTTAACTATGCATGCAGTTATACCCTTTAGAGCACCTTCTTTTCCTCTCCTTTTTACAATAACAACTTCACATTTTGGATTTTATTACTCCCACAGTTTTTATTACTTTTTTTGAAAAGAATAAAACCAAATGTGACAAAACAAAACAGAGTCAGTTAGAAGGATGGACATAGTACATGCTGCAAAAACAAAATACCAGGTGATCAACAGTGGTTCCCATAATGCCTCTTGCTATCTTAAAAAGAGTTGCCTATATCATCAAGTATAATCGAATCGAACAAAACAGTACAGAACAAAACCTAACCATTGGAGACCTTACAGGACTTCAAAAGAAGATAATAGTCAAACCATAGTGGGCATCATAGTGAATCTTATTGCCTTCAAAGGAGTTGCCTATACCCTGACACTTGATACTATCAAACAAAACAGAATATAGTAAAATCAGTCAAAGCAAGATGGTGAGAGCAGTACAGGGGTTCAAATCGGGTTAATAGGAGAACAAAAAAGTTACTATAATATATTCCACTATTTTTAATTTATTTTCCCTTAATTAAAAAATAATAAAATAATAATTTTTTTAAAAAAAGGAGAGATTGAGATAAAAGAGGACATAACACTAAAACAACACAGGTCAGAATGGAACAATTTAAGCAACATAGTGTTTCACCACCAGATAACCTGACATAATAGTAGTTACCATACTGTCTCTTTCCTTGAAATATTTGAGCATAACTTCATATACTATAGCCTCAAACATATGAAGACAGTGTGAAACCATTCAAGAATGAAAGTATTACAGGGTATTTAGAACCAGCTAACAGAAAACGAACAAGGTTTCTATATTATCTTTTTGCCTATAAAAATTTTTGTTTATACTATCACATATATTAAAATCCAATAAGATACAACATGATAAAACCAATGGAGACAGAAGAATGACAGCTTGATGAGAGTTCAAAACAAGAAGGTACTAAATCAGTACTAGCTATTATGATGCCTTGTTTTCCTCAAAATAGTTGTTCATACTATCACCAACAATAAAATCCAATAACCCAAAATAAAACCATTCCAATTAATAAGTGAAAATATTATATGGCTTCAAATCAATATAATGGGGAATCAAGATTAACACATACATTTATGTATTCTTATCATTTCTTACACTAGTGTAACTATTCGGTATTTATATATGTGAGTTTGATTTATTTCACTTACGAGTATGGTCTCAAGCTGCACCATTTATTTATAAATATCTCAATGTGATCCTTCTTTGTAATCTGAGTAGTACTCCATTGTATAAAAATACCACAACTTTTTTATCCATACCTCAGTTGATGGACACTTAGGTAGTTTCCAGGATCTGGATATTACAAATTGTGCTGCTATAAACATGAGTGCACATATATCACTGTGGTATGATGCTTTAAGTTCTTCTGGGAATATGCCTAGAAGTGGAATAGATGGAACAAATGGGACTTCCAATCCCAGCTATTTGAGAAATCTCCAGACTGACCTCCACAAAGGTTGTACCAGTCTACACTCCCACCAGCAGTGCAGAAGAGTTCCTTTTTCCCCACAGCCTCTCCAGCATTTGTTGTTGGTGGTTTTCTTGATCCTGTCCTTTCATTCAGAAGTGAGATGAAATCTTAGTATGGTTTTAATTTGCATTTATCTAATGAGTAATGATGATGAATATTTTTTCATGTATTTATTTGCCATTTGTATTTCTTCATCTGAGAATTGTGTATTCATCACAGATGCCCATTTTGGATTGGATCTTTGAATTTTGGAAGTCTGATTTTTTTTTTAATTCTTTATATGTTTTAGACAGAAGTCCTTTGTCTGAGGGTCAGTACACTAAGAATTTTTTCCCAGTTTGTGGGTTTTCTTTTCATTATGCTGGGGATTTTTTTTTTTTTTTTTGACGTGCAGAAACTCTGGGAAGTATTTCCTGTTCGGTTTTGAGTCTTGGTCATGAATTCTCTACCTACTCCTATGTCTTCAAGGTTTTTACCCAAATTTTTTCCAATAGAGTTAGTGTTTCTGTTTTAATATTCAGATCTTTGATCCATTTAGATTTTATTTTAGTACATGGTGATAGGCATGGGTCTACTTTTAGTTTTCGGCATATGGAAAGCCAATTTTTCCAACACCATTTATTAAAGAGACTGTCGTTCTTCCAGTGAACATGTGTGGCCCCTTTATCAAGGATAAGGTAGTTGAGTGTGTTTGTAGTTGTGGCTGTATCTTCTAATCTATTCCACTGATCTTCAGCTCTGTTTTGGTTCCAGTACCATGTTGATTTTACTACAGTTGTTTGTAGTATAACTTCAAGTAAAGTATTGTGATGCATCTGCCTTGCCTTTTGCTTAGAACTGTCTTTGCTACACTGGGTCTCTTCTCACTCCACATGAATTTTAGGAGTGATTTCTCGAGATCTATGAGGTATGTTGATGGTATTTTTATTGGGATTGCATTGAATCTGTATAACAGTTTTGGGAGAATGGACATTTTCACAATATTTTTTCTTCATATCCATGAGTAAAGGATGTCTTTCCATTTTCTGAGATCCTCTTCAATTTCTTTTTTCAGTGTATTATAATTTTCCCTGTATAAATCTTTCATTTCTTTCATGAGACTTACTCCTAAATATTTCATTTTTTTGGTTGCTATTGTGAAGGGTGTGGCTTCCCTTATTTCTCTCTCTGTGATTTTCTTGTTACTGTATAGGAATACTATTGATTTCTGAGTATTCATTTTGTATCCAGCTACATTACTGAATTTATTTATTATATCTAAGAGTCTTTCAATGGAGTTTAGGGGGTCTTCTATGTAGAGTAGGAAAAGATGTAGAGTAGGAAAAGATGGTCTATGTAGAGTAGGAAAAGATGTTAAATTATGATTGTTTGCAGATGACAACAATCTGCAAATAATCATAATTTAACATCTTTTCCTATCTTTACCCCTTTTATTTCTCTCTCTTGTCTCACTGCTCTGGCTAGTATTTCCAGAACTATATTAAATAGGAGCAGTGATAAGGAACATCCTTGTCTTGTGCCTGATTTTAAAGTAAAGACTTTCAATTTTTGGCCATTTAGTATGCTATTGGCTGTTGGTTTGTCATAGACAGCCTTTATTATATTGAGGTAAAGACCATCTATTTCAATTTTCTGTAAGGTTCTTATCATAAATGAAAGTTGGACCTTATAAAAAGCTTTTTCTGCATCTATAGAAATGATCATGTGATTCTTACTTTTGGCTTTATTGATGTGATGGATTACATTTATTGATTTACATATTTTGAACCATCCCTGCATGCCTGGGATGAATCCCACTTGGTCATGGTGTGTAATCTTCTTGATGATTTGCTGCCATCCTATTTGCCAGTATTTTACTGAGGATTTTTGCATCTGTGTTCATTAGGGAGATTGATTTGTAATTCGCTTTTTCAGTTGCGTCTTTCTCAGGTTTTGTTACTAGAGTAATATTTGCTTCCAGGGATGACTTAGGAAGGGTTGCTTCCTGTTCAATTTCATTGAAGAGTTTGAGGAGTGTTGGTATTATGTCTTCTTTGTATTTCTTGTAGAATTCTGCAGTAAATTTGTCTGGGCCTGGGCTCTTCTTTGTAGGTAAGGACTTAATTACATTTTTAACTTTAGTAATAGAAATTGGCTTATTCAACAGTTTTACATCTTTTTTTTTTTCTTTTTTTGGGGGCGGTGCTTTTTCGTTTTTATCGGTACCAGGGATCGAACTCACGACTGCCTGTTTGCAAGGCAGGCGCTTATGCCGCTGAGCTAAATCCCCAGCCCCTAGTTTTACATCTTCTTGACCTAGCTTTGGGACTTCATATGCTTTAGGAATCTGTCTATTTCTTCGGTGTTATCAAACCTTTGGAGCAGAGGTTTTTGAAATAGGTGTTGATTTTCTGTATTTCTACAGAGTCTATGAGGATTTTACCTTTTTCATTCCTTATTACATGAATTTGAGCTTTTTCTTCCCTTTTTTTAATAAGGCTGGCTAGGGGCTTATCGATTTTATTTATTTTTTCAAAGAACCTACTCTTTGATTGATTCTTTGGATTGTTTTCTTAGTCTCTTTTGCATTGATTTCTGCTCTGATTTTTATAGTTTCCTCTCTTCTTTTGGCTTTGGGCTTGACTTGCTCTTCTTTTTCTAGATGTTTGAGGTGTAGCATCAGGTTATTTATTTGTATTCGTTCTGTTTTCCTGATGTGGGAACTCAGTGCAATAAATTTTCTCCTGAGGCAGCTTTCATTGCATCCCACAGATTCCGGTAAGTTGTATGTGTGTTTTCATTTTCTTGTAGGTATTGTTTAATTTCTTAATTTCCTCTGTGATCCACTGATTACTCAAGAGTGTGTTATTCAGTTTCCATGTGTTTGTGGGATTTTTGCAGTATCTCTTACCGTTAATTTCTAATTTCATAGCGCTATGATCCGATAACATGCAAGGGATGATTTCAACTCTTTTGCATCTATTTTAATATGTTCTTTCAGTTAATATATGGTCTATTTTAGAGAATGGCCCATATACTGCTGAGAAGAATGTGTATACTGTTGTTGTTGAGTGGAATACTCCGTATATGTCTATCAAATCCATTTGTTCACAGGTATGATTCATTTCATTTATTTCTTTACTGACTTTCTGTCTGGTTGATCTGTCCATTGGGGTCAATGATGTGTTAAGATCTCCTGTTATAATTGTATTACTGCTAATTTGGTTTTTCATTTCTGTTAATACTTGTTTTATATAACTAGGTGCTCTGGAATTTGGTGCATATATATTTAAGATAGTTATCTCTTCCTCTTGAAGTTTTCACCTAACCCGTATGTAGTGACCTTCTTTATCTCTTGTTATCATTATTGGTTTGAAGTTCACATTGTCTGCAAACAGAATAGCTACCCCCACTTTTTTTGAGGTTCCTGTTGCATGAAGTATTGTTTTCCATCCTTTGACTTTTAGTCTATGAGTTTCCTTTGGGGTTAAATGGGTTTCTTGTAGACAGCATATGGTTGGATGTTGTTTCTTGATCCGTTCTACAAATCTGTTTCTTTTAATTTGTTGCATGAGACCATTTACATTAATGGTTATAACTTTTACATTTTGGTTTATTGTTGACATGTTATCTTACTGCTGTTGCATCTTTATCTTTCTATTCTGTTTAATTGTCTGCTTTGTTTAGTGGTGTTTTCCTAAGTGTATCTAAACTGTCTTTTAGTATTCTTTGCAGGATTGGCTTGGTGATCATGAAGTTCTTCAGCTGTTCTTTGTCATGGAAGTATCTTATTTATCCATCAGTTTTGATGGACAGTTTTACAGGGTACATCAGTCTAGGTTGGAAATCATTTTCCTTTAGGATCTGAAGTGCTTCACTCCATGCTCTTCTTGACTTTATTGTTTGTGCTGAGAAGTTTGCTGTGATTCTCATAGGTTTTCCTATATAGGTAATCCATCTTTTCTCTCTGCCAGCTTTTACTATTCTTTTCTTTTGTCGTATTTCTGGGATGGTGATTACTATATGTCTTGGTGTAGTTTTACTTTGGTTATGGCTATTTGGAATTATGTATGCTTCACTGATCCTGATATCAGTTTCCAATCTCATGTTTGGGACTTAAAGTCATGTTCCATGACTTTATGTTGTCCCCTTCTTTTTCATTTATCCCTATCAATCTTATGTTGTTTTTCTTTGCATCATTTTGCAGGTGTTGAATTGTTATTTCCTGATTTCTTGTTATTTTTAAAAGATCTTTCCTTTCCTGTTCCCTGGCTGCAATCTTGCTTGGAGGTCTGAAATTCTATTGTCACATTCATTAAGGCAGTTTTTACAACTTTGAATGGAATTTTTGATTTCTTGTGTATGTCTTTGCATCTGCTTTATGTATTCCGATTGTTTCTTATATTGTTCATCTAGGGATTCTATCTTTTTGTTTAGTTCCTCCAATTTTTCAACTGTGTCTTCCTTGGATATGTTTAGCATCTCCTTCATTTCTATTATCATTTCTTCTCTTATTGAGAGATTATTTCTAGTTTGAATTCCTTTAAAGCTTCCCAGAGTTGCTTCTTTATTTTGGTTACTATTATTTCAGGTATTTCAGACATATGGCATGTATTTTCTTCTATATACATGGCTCCTAGGCTTTCTTGGGATGGGCTGGAGGTTTGTGATTGCATTTTGATCTTTTGTTTTGACATTTTCCTATATTTCTGTGTTTCAAGTGTTGTTCCAAAGCTTCCCCTGGGTGTGTTGGAAACTGTTTCCTATGTCCTGGGCTCCTGGGACTCCTTTGGTAGTGTAGCTCCCTCCTTAGGCAGCAAGGCCCCAGATTAAAAGAAGGTTGCCAGACTCACCTCAGGTCTAAAGCCTCCTCAAGGTACACAGCTCCCCCCTCTGGCAGCAAAACTCCCCTGATGGAAATAAAGCCACATGGTGTGGTCCAGGCAGGCCCAAATCCTGCTAAGCCCAATCTGGTGTGGCTGGCAGCCCAGCAGGCCCCCAAACCCCAAAAGCAAGGATCTCATACTCTCCCAGGAATTGGATGTTGTGTAACCATCCACCTCCTTGGATAGCAATGCTCCCCAGGCTGAGAGACGGTCCGCTATGGCCTAGGTAGGCCTCAAACCTCCTCAGCAGGGCTGCTCCCTCCTTCAGGCCTTAGCAGTAGTGCTGGTGCTCTCCAGGCCAAAAGAAGGTCACAAGCAAGGCCAGAGCAGGTTCCCGCAGCTTGGTCCAGCTCCCTCCCTCAGGCAGGTCAGCTGCAGTATGCTCTCTGGGTGAGGGAAGGCAGTCAACAAGGCCAGAACAGGTTCCTGTGGCTTGGCCCAGCTCCCTCCTCCAGGCACGGGAGCTGCAGTGTGCCCTCTGGGTGAGGGAAGGTGATCAGCAAGGCCCGGAGCAGGGTCCCACTGCTTGGCCCAACTCTCTCCTCCAGGCGCAGCAGCTGCAGTATGCACCTGCAATTTTCTTAATCTCTTCATATCTTGGTTTTCCTACCTGTAAAATTAAAATTGCAAATTTTCCTGCTCCAGGTTGTTGAAAAATTAAGTACATTAATATAACTAAATGATAGTTATCCTGGCTTTGAATACTCAACTTGTCCTATTAGTTGTTATCTTGAAAATATTAATGGAATAGAATGTTTAAAGTGTTTGACCAAAAAACAGGCATAGAGAGGGGGTGCCATGGAGACCAGCAACTCTGTTTCTTAATTTGAATGCTGATTTCACAGCTGGTGACATTTTGTAAGTACTTACGTAATTGTTCACTGATTTTATACTTCAAAATTTTATTTGAAATTATGTACTCATTTTCCAATTATTCCTAGATTCTATACCTTCTTAAGGCATTGATACATTTCCTACTACAATTCACCAGTGTATCTACCTGTCTAAATTAGTGAAAAGCTTTTGTTTATCTTTCCATCCATAGTCTCAACCATTTTTGCTTATTTCTTGAAGTAGTTTGTTCAGTCTTCCTTTCTTTTCTGCTTTTGATTCTTGGCTTTTGTTTTATTCTATACTTAAACACAAATGCATCTACTACAATCATTCAGTTTGTTCAGTCTTCCTTTCTTTTCTGCTTTTGATTCTTGGCTTTTGTTTTATTCTATACTTAAACACAAATGCATCTACTACAATCATTCAGTTGAAACTAATCTAGGGTAATAGTACTAGTTCCTTAACACGATCAAGGAAAAATTAATCAGATTTGAGAAATATACAATGGCAGGTGGAAGAGACTTCGATAACTACCAGGACTTGGCTTGTCCATTTATTCAGATAGCAACTATATTTGCTCTTGACCTTGACACCAGTAATGAATGGAGACAGGACAAAGAAAGAGGCTTCTCTACATCATGTTCAGTGGCATTCTCACTACAGTGCAGTTCCATCATTAATGTAGAAATGATGACCTAATTCATTTCTCCATCCTGGCTAAACCTATCTCAAGTTATAATTCAAGAATGGGGACCATGACTCTCCTCTTTCCTGCTGAAGTAAGTATCTATATCCTTTCATCATTTTATGATGATTTTCAGTGAACATTAAAAGTTCATTACTTCCATAAAAGCAGTGCAGAATACAAGGGGAAAAGAAGTTCAAGATTTAAATGAAGGTTAATTATAAGTGATTGGCAAGTTTTAAATACAGACCACAGTGAATAGATGATTTATTGCTAAACGTGTGATGCAAAAGATAGTTTATGTACCTAAATTACACATATGCTAAGAAAATAAAGATCATATTGAGGATGTATGATCATATACATGTATGATAAAAGATGTAGAATACATTTGATATGCCCCATATATATACATATATATATATATATATGAATATATAATCATATGAGAAATGGTCTATAGTTTATGTACTATGTATTATATAATATAAAATGAAGGTCATATTGAGAAGAATATCTGATCTAAAATGAATCATGTTTGACAAAGAACAGTTTAACAGAAAGGGAATCAGTCATGACAATTTTTAAATATCAAACTATTTTTAAACTAAGTGTAGGTTAATATGAAGTTCAAAGTTATAATACAGAGAAACACTTTGTCACCAGGGTAACATCCTGAGGAAACTATAATGCAGTAAATAACCATGAGAAATTCTATCATTCTGATTTAGATTTTTCCCAATTTACACTCTTGCACATGCACATATGAGAGAGAGAAACAGACACAGAGAAACAGAAAGAATTGGTTGTAAATGATTGTATCACGTGGGCATGTTCATGTGCCTGGCTACAATTAAGATATAAATGTATCCATAATCACAAATATTGCTTGGGTTGCAATTTCTCCTCCCCCACCATCCCATCCCTTCTCAAAGACAATAACCAGTATTGGCAACTAATTTATTAACAATTTCTAAAAATTTATCTTTTAAACAATGTTACATATGGAAAAATATGGTGTGCAACAACTAAGGGCTGGATTATTTTATTTAGGATTATTCCTTGAAAAATTATCTTTGTGCAAAAGTAATTCACTAATTTCTACTGTTGAGTGATAATCCATAACTTGGATATATTGCACTTTTTTTGAACCATTTACCAACTAGAAGCCATCTTGCTAAGTAAATCAGATGTAAACATTCACATTATTGTTTTGTGGAAGTATATTTTACCTCTCAGGAATAAGTGTGCAAAATCTATAATTGTTAGATGATATGCCAGTGACATACTTAATTATACACAAAATTACCAAATGATTTCCCAGAAAAGTTGTACCTATGTAAGTTCAGTAGCAATCCATGAGTGATCAAATTTCTCATATCCACAGCCAGATTTTTCCTTGCAGGTCCCAAAAGGAAGAATGTCAAACATTTTTGTGCTGCTTACACATTACCTTTGGTAAAACTGCCCCGTCATTTCCTAATTGGATTTTGCTCTTTTTTCCAAATATGTTTCCAGAGGTCTTTATGTTTTTGAGATACTACTGTGTTGTCAGGAATCTGATATGCAAATATTTTTCCAGTTCAGAGTTTGTGTTTTCATCCTCTTCATGGGTTCTTCACAGAGGAATTTTTTTTTAACTTACAGGAGGTTCAATTTATTGATTTTTTAAATAGATCATCTGCTTGAGATTAAAGTCTAAGAATCAAGTTATACAGATCTTGAAGTAAGGAATTTACACACGGGAATGTTAAGCAAAAAATGTTCAAGAGTTTACTTGGTTTGAATCGAAGATCTTGCCATTAATTTTTTTTTATCATGCATCATGCACACGAACTTCCTTGAAGTGAAATTTGATGTGAGACTTCATTACAATAAAGACATAAAAAAGGTACTCTGAAGCGAAAACGGGACTCACAGTCCTGTGTCTTTGGACTTTCCTTTGTTCCTCTTCCACATTTCACACTGCAGTTCCTCGCAGGAGTGACTGCTTCTCAATATGTAAACATACTCTCCTTCATATCCATCCCCAAACCTAGGCCTTCCAGTTACTATTTTGTATCCCAAGTTTCCCTTTTACAAGAAAAACGTAAAATTTAAGACATTAACATTAATATCAGGAAAAAATCAAGGAAAAGAAAATTTCTTAGCATTTCTTTTTTCATTCAGATCGTGAACTCCTGAGAGTAGCTAAGTTTTCCCCGCAGTTCTCCTCGTCTTTCATGTATTCATCTAGGTCCCTCTACTAGACTGTATCACCTCATTTTCAAGAGTACTATAGAACTTTTAAAGATTTGCCTGCCACCCTTTGAACTATAAGCTTCTTAAGAGAAGCAGAGGTGCATTCCTTTTTAGTTTTCTAGCATTTCACAAACTGATTGATATGCCTAGGCATTTAATGTACATTTTCAATAAATAAATAATGTTAGTATGATATGCACTTTGAGTTCTGAGGCTTTCTGTGAATCAGTAGATTTCTTTTATGTCTCTGATACCTGGAAGGTACTTCACTATTTACTGAAAATATTCTTTCCCTGAAGATATATCAAAGGCCACCAGCTATTTTACGATGCTTTGGGGACAGGAGCTATGGCTCCTGGGGCAAGACCAGTAAAAGTTGGCAGGTAGTAAAGGAGTTTTCAGTAAAGTCCATTAGTGCCCTCTGAGATCTGTATGCCTAAGACTGTCCTTGACACCTGTGGAATTACAAGCTTTTCCAGGCCGTGGTCCTCTGCTTAACGACTTGGGGTTCCTGAACTGATTTTTCAGGGATTCCTTGTGAGACTGGTCAATAATAACTGTACTAGTAACCAAGAACTAACGCATCTATAACACATTAGTTAAAATTCTCATCTCATTTTGCCTTGTTTTAACCATTGTAGATTTTAATCCAAATTAGAAGGCAGACCAGCCAGATAGTAGCCTTGAAAAACACTACAATTAAGATAGTTCTCTTTGCTGTCAAAATAACCAATGCAAGTCGTGATAATAATGAATCTTGGTGCTTTTCTTATAATGTTAAGTCAATATATAAGGTAGACACCTGACACATTGTTAGTAAATCAGAATTTAGCCACATTTATACCCTGAAAGACCAACAGTTAAGCATATGTGAAGAAGTTTATGGCAGTTAATTATATGTGAAGATATTTATGGTGAATTGAATATTATATTTTACCAAATACTATTTTTTGATATCAAGTATTATCTTTTTTTTTTTTTTTTTTTGGTCTTTTTATCGGTACTGGGGATCGAACTCAGGACTGCCTGCTTGCCAGGCAGGCACTTATGCCGCTGAGCTAAATCCCCAGCACCCGTATTATCTTTTGAATTCAGTTTTAAATAGCCTAAGCTAAAAGGTGCTCTTATAAATGAACATCGAATAAAAATTCAATAGAGCCTCTACAAATTTGCAAAATTCTGAACCTGCCTTGGCCTAACCTGCTTTAAAGCATCTTGGTCAAAGTGTGTTACATTGTAAGAGAGTAAACGAATATGTCATATATTTGTAAATATAGCAAGCATCCATTTAATATTTACTAGCAAGTTACTACAATTTTATTTTATAAAACCATTTCACATTACTTGGTTAAGTAAACTTTTGGACTGCTGCATGATATCTAAATATTTATATTCCCTAAGAGCATTAAGTTAATATATCATAAAGTCAGATGTTTTAGATTTAATTTCTAAATGATTTTAATATCCTACAGCATAAATTTTCAGCACATGATTTTAAATTATATAGTGTGAATAAATATCTTTAATTTTGGCCATAAATCCTGTCTATTCTGAAAACATTTCTAATCTCATTTCTTTTCCTTTGTCATTTGTTCAAGATCAGATTTTTATAAAGAGGTACCTTGAAAGTGACTGAACCAATGAAAATCATTCAGATACTATAAGTTTAATAAGATTCATATTTTCTTACCTTGATCTTAAATGCTAAAATTTCACCTTGTTGAATTTTTTTTAAAATATTGAAAAATGCAATGGAAAACTTTCTTAGAGTTTTTATTTAGTAATTTCTTAATTAAAAAATCTGAGGGTATGGATCAATAAACTAGAAAAAAATGACTTCAAAGAGAAATGTTTTTTTTTCTCTTTGTTCCAGTACTGTGATTTCCAAGTATTAGTGCATCAATGAATTACCTGCGGTAATGGTTAAAATTATAGCTTCACATGTAGCACTTTAGGATATTCTTATTTATTAGGTAGAATATGAGGCAGGGAACCATGTAGAACCAACTCCCCAAGTGATTCTGGTGCAAGGGGCCACACTGATGGGCAGTTTTTATTTAAATATATGCTTTAATTTACTTAAAATGTAATAATTATTGAACACTTACATCCAGAATATTCTTATAGAAACCAGTTTTTAATATAAAATGAGCCTAAAATAATTTCTTGTAAATACAATTAAGATGTTCCTCTTTGCTGTCAAAATAACCATTGGGGCTGGGGATTTAGCTCAGCGGCATAAGTGCCTGCCTTGTAAGCAGGCAGTCGTGAGTTCGATCCCTGGTACCGATAAAAGCGAAAAAGAAAAAGACAAAAAAAAAAAAAAAAAAAAAACAAAACCATTGTGAGTCGTGATAATAATGAATTCTGATGCTTTTCTTATGATGTTGTTGATATATAACAGATATATATCAAATTATTAGTAAATCAGAATTTGGCCACATTTCTACCCTGAAACACCTGTCTCTATTATGCTGTGAATTCTCCGCATTTAATTCAATAAAATTAAAATAAGCAAGTGGATGGAATACGTATAGTAGGCTTGTGAGGCATACAGTGTTTTGGGAAACATGAACATAGGCTTTTAAAGCTTCATATTTGTGATTATTAATCTTCTGAATGAAACATTTGAAGAAGCAATCATACCTCCCAAATACACAGCAACAAGATAGCAACGTATCTATTTATTAGAATGCTACCAACTGTATAGACATCTAGCAGTAGGTGTTATTTATGTTTTGTCTATTACATAGTATATTTCTAGTAACTCCTTCCTTATTGACGCACTTTGAATAAATTCAACAATGCCTCTGTCCTGCTTAGTGTATCAATATCCTGGTGGCGCCCAGGCCCTCTTGCCAAAACTGCAAACTCCACTGCAGCTCCCACCAGCCCTGTTCTAAAATGCGCTCTTCTTTACATCCTTCAGATGGTAGTAGAAGTTTTATTCTTGTGAAATGTTATAACCACAAGAATGCTTCATCTAACCACGATTCATATAACCATGTTTCCTATAGCCACGACAATGCTTCCTTGCCTTAGTTTTATGTCTCAAGAGGAGAGCACAATCTGTATGGTTTCTCATAATCCGATTTTTAGAAGTCCTCAGTGGTAGACAGAAAGCTACTATGCTTTATCTGGGGTTGTTTAGTACAGATTTTCCTCATTAAGTATCAATTTATATGGATTAAAATTCTACCCTGCCATATATCTTTGTGAGTCTGAGGAGCTGAGAAGCGTTTATATCAAAGTTAGAAGTCACTCAGACCTATATTGTGTGTCCGGAATTTAGGGCAAGATCTGACATAGGCAAACACATCATGAATGTTTAAAAAGTAAGTGAAATTTCCAGTAATTTCTAGAATGTAGTTTTATATAGTCTGGAAGAAAAGTGATGACTCTGGAAGGGTTAGGAGCATCGGAAATGTACAAAAGCTGACTCTAGACCTAATGTTGCTGCCAGCATCTGTGCAACTTGAGATTCAATTATTACAAAGCAACCAGAAGTATGAGCTGAAAGGTAAACTGGTGTATTAAGGTGGTAAATTTCCTTAACAGTATACTAGAGAAGTAAATTATACACTTTTTACTCTTTATCTATGGATTAAAAAGTCTTTGGTGGTGATTTTCTTACCAATCTAGGTAATTCTTCTGTATAAAATTACAAATACACTTTTTTGTAGGTATTAGAAGAAATTTGAACATGTTGGAAAATTATGTTTAAAAAAGAGTAATAAAGGGTCAGGGATTTACCTCAGCAGCACAAGTTGAGGTCATGAGTTTGATCCCTGTATGCAAAAAGAAAAGAAGCAATAAAGACTTACTACATGAAAGTTAATTAACGTTTTAAATATTCATGTGTGGGAATGGGAAGCTCATAGAAATCCCTGAAAACCTACATTACATCTTATGCTTATAAGTGTAGGTAGATGTACACGCACACACAAACACACACTCACACGCATTACAGACAGTGACTTGAGGCTATGATAAATGGATTTTTCTTTATTTATTCTTTATTTTCTTAGTATTGTTTGCAACAGAGAGAAAATGAGAAGGGGTAAAGTTTGGGATGTTCATAAAACTGTCCAGTAACCAACTACCTGGCAAAATCTACACAATGTCAGAAAAAAAGAAACTTCTGAAGCTGTACACCACAACCAAAGAGATTTTGAGTGGTAGATATGCAGGCATACAAACACACATGCTGACACATGCAAACATACCACCATGAAGGACTAATTTATTGATCAGATTCACATGAATCATAAACACTGTCCAGTAATAAGTTGAAAGTTGCTTAGGTAAGGATTTAAGAAAGAATTACATGGAAATAGCATACATGTCCATCGACACGGAGAACGTGGTGTATTTGCACAATGGATTACTATGCTGCCATAAAGAAAGACAGACATGAGGTATTTGTAGGTAAACGGATGCCATTTAAGAACAGTTAAATGAAATAAGCACAAGAACTCAAATATTGCATTGTTTCCCTTATATGAGAAATGTAGATAAAGAAACAAAACAGAAGAGAAATAAATAGAAAATAGGGAGAAGTTCAAATAATTCCCCTAATTACAAATTTCATTGTTTAAAAAATACATCAACATACATGCTAATTGCTTTCATTTATACTACTAGACAATATTATTTCATTGTCCCTGGTACCAAAAAAAAACCCCAGGAAACCATGGTTTATGTGTGTACTCTGAGTCAAGATACAATACACAGTGTGATAACTATTACTATTCTCTTATTATTTGATCATGAAATTTTGTTATAATTTTTCAAAAAATGTTTAAAAAGGAAAAAACACAGCAATATTCATTGCTTGAGTATCTTTGAACATTTCACCCTAAAATACATTGAGTCCCGGGTTTCCCTCTTCTACCTGAGACATCCGATTT
Organism: Cavia porcellus; assembly: GCF_034190915.1. Classification (NCBI taxonomy): domain Eukaryota; kingdom Metazoa; phylum Chordata; class Mammalia; order Rodentia; family Caviidae; genus Cavia; species Cavia porcellus. Next base: position 36,326,959 of record NW_026947501.1, read on the forward strand.
TTATATCACACTCATATATAAAAATCATATATAACGTTTAGATAGAGAACTTCACTTTGCAATACAAGAGATGCTTTATAACTGCCTCTTTACCTTTCAAATCAAATTTCTACACTAGGTGTGTTAGTTCACATTTGTAACCCCTGTGCTCTGGAGGCTAAAATAAGATGATCCTAAATTCAAGGCCAGTCTGGCCAATTTAGAAAGAATTTGTCTTAAGGTAAAATAACAAAAAATAGGAGCAGGGCACCCCATGCTGGTATGATGCCTCCTGTGCGCAAGACCCTGAATTCAATCTCTAGTATCCAAAAATAAACTATAAATTATATATAACTATCAAAACTATAAATTTCATAAAGTACATGTTTATATAAATCATAGTTAAGACATAAAAAGCTATGCAAACACTAAAGTCTTTTAAATAACAGCATAAAAATTTACACACACAAATATACAGTCTCCTTTAACTTTTACAAGAGTGGATTCTTCCATTTTTATCTTCTTAAAGAAAAGGTTGAAGTTTTGGCGAAGCAAATAACTTTTTCTAAATCAAACAGGCAAAGATTATGAAGCACAGATTGCTCACAAGTTATGTCCTTGAAGGTATGTGTCTAGTTCTTACTACAACGTTTATTATAAAGGAAAAGCTTGAATATAGTAGTATATATATAATACTGTGCTATAATTACATGTACTTATATTATGTGATATTCATATATTTATGTTGATATTTATTCCTATCCTTTTGCAGAATCAGTACAAGAATCACATTCTAAATGTTCTTGCAATCTGCTCTATGTGAACATTTGTGTACTAACTATCAAAGGATCAAATATTAAAAGAAATGCATAGTAACAATATATAGGTGGTTTTCTTGTTATTAATTATCCTGATTTAAAATTTTGATCTTTTCAAAATACCATAACAAATTCTAAGTATCATTTTTCAGTTTATATAAATGAATTTCCCAATTGTCATTTTTCACAGAAAATCTTTCTAGACTATTGATTCTTAAAAGTTCTCCATTAGAGTATCTTTTATAGATATAGCTTTATGCTACAAATAATACTGTATTTTAAAATGTGTTCCTTCTAATTCCTGACTGATCTCAGGAGAGTTGCCATAAAACTCACTTCATTTTATTTACACTTTACTATACCTCTATTTATTTCACTTTGCTTTATCTCCATGTTGGCACATTAAATGAGATCAAACAAATACAAATATTTAATAAATTTAAAATAAATAAGTACAAATATTAACTTCCATATATATATATATATATATATATATATATATATATATATGAGAGAGAGAGACAGAGAGAGAGACAGAGAGAGAGAGACAGAGACAGACAGAGACAGAGACAGAGACAAGCCAGATGTTAACAATATTCGAGTGTTTTAAACTACAAAGATGTCACTTTGTATATATCTTATTAAAATGTAATATTAAGGGAAATATTCATTAACGTTTCCTATATAACCAGACCATAAGCACCAAATATTGAGTATAGTTTTGAATAAGAATAAACAAGTGATGGCTTACTTTGGGAGCACATATGTTGAAACTGGAATGGTACAGACAAGATTACCATGAGACCTGGACAGGAATGACCCTGAGCAAATTTGTGAAACGTTCCAGTTTTAAAAAAATTATAAATAATTGAATGGATGACTCTCTGTCTCCTTATCAAATCTTTATTCATGGTAGAAGCTGGTCATGAGTTTGGATGACCTGAAAATCCCAGATGGTGTTAAATTACAAGAATGAGCATCTGGAAGAAGTTACATCAAAAAACTCCAAAGTTTTATAAATTTATAGGAATATGCTTTCATTGTGAAAATAAATAGCATTTATTCTTTCTAAACATGCAATGCAGAGTGCTTTGAAAGTGAAAGTAACTTCCAGCATAAGATGTAAAATTACAGTATCTATAGAATTAAATAGAAAACTGGTAAGTATATATAACACAGTTGATGTAAAGTAACAGATTGTATTATTTAAAATGGTTGTGGGTGGGTGCAAGTGAAGTCCATCTAATTAATGTACATTGAAATAAATAAAATTAGATCTTTGTCAGTGGCCAAGAGATTTATTATTACTCATTAGAACAAAATGTAACATATGTAAGCATAGATCTCTATGTATTTTATGTTAGAAGAGACATTCATAAAATGTGTTACTATATGATATAGAAGATAATACTATTTGATTATATAAGATCATCTAGTAAAAATGATGAAAATAAATTTTCTTCAAATATTCTAATATCTATGTGTTAAGAAGTTAAAATGACCATTAAGTATTCTCAGCTACTGCAGGAATTAATCTAAACCCATGCAACCAAAACACTTATCCTCCCATCAGGGATGTCTTAGAAAACAGGAAGGAGATTAGTAGAAAATCATGTGTTTTATAAAGTCACCCTCAATGATTTGCTGTGATTCTGCCACTCTCCAGTTGAGGTTAATTAGATTTATGAGATAGAACACAGAAATTTCTTGAATAATCAGAATGAGTCTTAGGATGTCTGCATGACTGTGTAATTAAGTGTGATTTGCATTTCTAATAGTCACAGTTTTCTGCAGTTATCACTCTAACAAGGTATAGTACATTGTGATTACCTCTAAAATAAACTACACAGTGGCTCATGCTTGTATTTTGCATACTCAGTATGCTGAGGCAGGAGCATCCCAATTTCAGGGGGTTCAAGGTGAGGCTGGATTATAGGTCAGGACTCTGTGTCTAAATAAACAATAGCTAAAATGATCGATGAATAGATAATTAATAGATATAAGATTTTTTATCATCTGTCTCTATATATGGTACTGGTGTGGGTTCTGAGTATTGTCTATGGCTACACTCTCTCCATAAAGATCTTATTTACTATTTCTTCTAAAGTGAAACTCTAGAAAGATTTTTTTTTAGTTTTCTGGAAATACACCATTTAAATATTTTTAAAATGTAAGGTCCTTGGTTGTCAGGTTTTGTTTTCTGTCAACATTTTGAAATATCATCACACTGTATTCTGTTCTACATTGTTTTAATGGGAAGTCAGCTGTTAAGCTTCATCTGTACTTGAACAAGTTGGTTTTATCCTACTTTTAAAATTATCTCTTCATCTTTATCCTTCAACAGTTTTACCACAGAATGTCATGGTATTGAAGCTTTTGTGATTTTTTTCCACTTAAAATTCAATATATATTTTAAATAAACACTACTAAGTTTCCCAACACAGATTCTTCAAATTTATGTTCCTTTTATGCACCTTCTTCTGTTGACACTATCATGCATAAGTTCCTGTGCTAGATGTAATTCTACATTTTCTGAACCCCTATTCATTTGCCTCCATTCTGCTTTTTCTTTGTTGTTCAGCTGCAGAATTTTACTTGATCCTTGAAGATTTTTAGATTCTTAAATGCTTAGGTTTTGAAGTTCAACGTCTGGTTCTCCTCAGACACTTTCCCTTGTCATCTTCATTTGCTCTGCACAAATCACACTTTCTAGCTTTTTATGCATCTTATGTTTTTTGACAATAAGTAAACATTTTAGATACATTAGAAACAATATATTGGGACAGCTACAATTGATCCTCCTGAGCTTCTGCTAATTGTTGTTTAATTGATGTGTAAGAATCACTTAGTGACCCTTTTGTATTTTTTTTGTTTTATGTAGTATGACTGTATAATTATGCATACACACATTATATAGTACATTATATAATACATATTTTATTTGCTCAGATTTTTGTAGGCTGTAATCACAGTGTTGTGTATACTGTATTTCTTTTTAGTTTAGAGTCTTCTGATAAACTATTGCAATCTGAAAATATACTAAGTCAAAAACACACAATATACCTAACCTATCAAACATCATAGCTTAGTTAAGTCTACTTCACTGAAACTCAGAACGCTTACATTAGCTAACAGTTAGGCAAAAGAACTTAGTACAGAATGCTGCTGTCTTGATACCTGTTCTATCATTCACCAGAGACAAAATACCTAATGCCCAAAACTGGAGAAGGAATTTATTTAGCTTACAATTTCAGGAGGTTGCAGTCCATACACAGCTGGCTCCAAGGCAGGGTGGTATGGCTGAGTATCAACCTTTCATGGTAGCTGTGGCAGATATCAAAAGGGATCAGAGCAAAAGCAGCAAAAAGGAAATCCATATCTCCATCCCTCCCTTGCCTTTTGCCAAGTACCTGCCTCTGGGTGGGTGCACCATTCACACCACCAGTCCTAGCGTTAGACAACAAACCAATCACAAAGGTTAGCCTCAGCTGCCTTTTAAAAGCCTCTTCCTTATGACTACATAAGGTTGGGGGGGGGACATTTAAACACAAACCATAACAGCTACTAACCTTGGAAAAGATCAAAATTGCAAGGACACTTTGTTTTGAATGCGTAGAGATTTCACAGTATCCTAAATTCAAACATGTGAAAGCTAAATCATTGTAAATCAGGGATTGTCTGTATTTCTAGTCTGTGAATAGATGGATTAACTGTAAAAAAACCATGAGTGCTACATAAGCCTCTATTGTAGTAAATAGAGAAATGTGCACTTCTAGAAATCTGGGCAGACTGTAGCAATTGAAACACACATTTTCCAGCTATAGATTACAGAATTGTATCCCTGTTTATCCCCTTATAATGTTGTTTTTCATTCTGCCTGATGAAAACTGAAGTTTGGTATTTCTCAATTGCATCTTTTCCACAGTACATTTGAGAAGATTTAAAGGTTTTTAGAGGTTTTTTATGTGAGAAATTTATAGAAACTCATTGAACTGCTTATTTTTCCCACTTAACCTTGAAATTTCACTTTCTGATTTGAACAAACAAACAAAAAGATAAACTAGGTAGAAAACTACATAGAAACTTACAATCTCTGACTAGCTGTTAAGGAATACACACTTTGGCTTAATTGTGAGGAAAAACAAACAAGCTTTTCTGTGTAGATGACACTCTCAGTGTGATTCTCGAGGTCCTGTCATATTACAGGTGCTGGTTAGGCATAATCTGCCTGTCTGTATTCGTATAAGAGATTTTGGGATTCTGAATAAGATTTGAGGAGAGAAAAATATTGACTAACTTGATTGTAATATCTACTTGTTAGAATTCACCAGAAAGACTGAAAAAAATAGGATATAAATGATAGGTAGATGATACATGGATAGATAGATAGATAGATAGTCAGTCTATACATTAGGATAATTAACTCATGCAATTTTAGAGGCTGAAAGGCGCTTGCTTGAGATCTTGGAATACTGGGAATATGGCTAGGTCCAACTCTGAAAGTTTCAGAAGTAGCGAAGTTGATGATGTAACTTTTGCTCCAAGCAAAAGGTCTGAGAAAATATGGGACTGCTGAATGTAAATATGGAGTCCAATGGATGAGATACTTGAATTCTAATGTACAAGGCCAGAAGTAGGGTGCCCTATCTTCAGGATATATATTTCTGTATCCAAATAAGAAGTCAGAGAGCAGTGAAGCAGGAAATCTCAGGTTTCGTGTTAGAGCAAGATGATAGATATCAGCAATGACAAATTCAGTAAAAATCACATTTGCTGCGATGCATCACATGGACAAAAACCATGTCTTATTAACATCCGTAGTCCCAGAAGGTATACAGTAGCAGGTACACAGAAGGAATTATTATATGGATATATAAATATATATGCAAATGAAAATGTGTAGACTAATTTATGATAAATGAATTAATAAATGAAACAGTAATGAAAAGCTCAGGCCAAGAGGATGTCAGCATAATAAAAGTTGGTTGACATCCCGAGGGCAGCTGGTGAGAATGAAGCAAAGCTTTTCTGCATCTGTGAGGATATCCTGAATTCTAGAACTTTTTTTTTTTTTTTTTTTTATTTAAGAGGAAAAAGAGAAAAACACAAAACAAACCAAAGCGGCGTAAGGGTACACACAATACAGAACTACAAAACAAAACAAAACAAAACAAAACAAAAAACCATAACAGTAAGAAATTACCTGCTAGTAGATTACACACTATCTTCTTGAAAATAGTTCCTCAAATCACAGTATCAAAGAACACAAGGTGGACATTCAAACAGGGAGACTGCAAACAGCTGTGTTCAATGTTCCAAAAACATTGATAAAGTCAGCTATTTAACACCCCCCAAACACACTTGCTGTTATATCCGTTAGAGCTCCTTTTCTTTTTTTTTTTTCCCTCTCTTTTTTACAACAAAATTTACACATCTTGGATTTTATTACTCCTTAGTGCTTATTACTTTTTTTGGGGGGGGAAGAATACAGTCAAATATGGCAAAACAAAGCTGTCAGTCAATACCAAGGATAGACATAGCACATGGTGTAGAACAGAGTACAAGTTTATCAACAATGGTTATCAACGTTGTCCCTTGTTTCCTTAAAAAGAATTGTCTATCTTATTAGATATTATAAAGTTGGACAAAACAGTAGAGAACAAGACCAATAAAACTTAGGCATTGTAAACATTACAGGACTTCCAAAGAAGACAATAGTCAAACCAGAATGGGTATCTTAGTGAATCTTATTGTCTTCAAAGTAGTTGCCTATGTCTTCAAACTTGATACTATCATATAGAATGGAACAGAGTCTAATCAGTCAAAACAAGATCGTGGGAGTGCTACAGGACTTCAAAACAAGTTAATAGGAAATCGAAAAGAGTTACTATTTATATATCCTAATTTTTTTGAATTTTTTCTTTAATTAAGACAAACATAAGAAATGACTAAATAATTTTTTTTGAAACAATAAGGGGGAGATTGAGATAAAACAGGACATAACAATATAACAATAGAGGTCACAGCATGACTGTTTCAATAACCTAGTACTTCACCACCTTATAACCTGACTTAATAGTAGTTACCATAGTGTCTTTTTCCTTGAAATATTTGGGTAAAACTTCATATACTCTAGCTTCAAATATTTTCATATCAAGAAGCCCAGAATAAAGCCTTTCTAATTAATGAGTGAAAACTTTATAAGGCTTCAAGGCCACCTAATGGGGAATCATGATTACCACATATTTTTATATATTTGAATCATTACTTACATTAGGGAAACTATTCGGTATTCACACATGCGAGATTGATTTATTTCACTTATGAGTATGGTCTCAAGCTGTGCCCATTTATTGATAAATATCTCAATGTGATCCTTCTTTATAGCTGAATAATACTCCATTGTATAGAAATACCACAACTTTTTTATCCATTCCTCAGTTGATGGGCACTTGGGTTGTTTCCAAGATCTGGCGATTACAAATTGTGCTGCTATAAACATAGGTGCACATATATCACTGTGGTATGATGCTTTCAGTTCTTCTGGGAATATGCCTAGAAGTGGAATAGCTGGAATAAATGGGATTTCCAGTCCCAACTTTTTGAGAAATCTCCAGACAGATCTCCACAAAGGCTGTACCAGTCTACACTCCCACCAGCAGTGCAGGAGAGTTCCTTTTTCCCCACAGCCTCTCCAGCATTTGTTGTCGGTTTTCTTGATCCTGGCCATTCTTTCAGGAGTGAGATGGTATCTCAGTGTGGTTTTAATTTGCATTTCTCTAATGACCAATGATGATGAGCATTTTTTCATGTATTTATTTGCCATTTGCATTTCTTCATCTGAGAATTGCATATTCATCTCAGATGCCCATTTTTGGATTGGATCTTTGAATTTCGGAGGTCTGAGTTTCTTTAATTCTTTGTATGTTTTAGACAAGAGGCCCTTGTCTGAGAGAGAGTTCACTAAAATCTTTTCCCAGTTTGTGGGTTTTCTTTTCACTATGCTGGAGATTTCTTTTGACATGCAGAAACTTTTTAATAAGAAGTGGTCCCAGTTATTGATTCTGGGAAGTATTTCCCGTGCGGTTTGAGTCCTGTTCATGAATTCTTTACCTACTCCTATGTCTCCAAGGTTTCTACCTATTTTGTCTTCCAATAGATTTAGTGTTTCTGTTTTAATATTCAGATCTTTGACCCATTTACATTTTAATTTAGTACATGGTGATAGACATGGGTCTAGCTTTAGTTTTCGGCAAATGGAGAGCCAGTTTTTCCAGCACCATTTATTAAAGAGACTGTCATTCTTCCAGTGAACCTGCTTGGCTCCTTTATCAAAAATAAGGTGGTTGAGTGTGTTCGTAGTTGTGGTTGTATCTTCTAATCTATTCCACTGATCTTCGGCTCTGTTTTGATTCCAATACCATGTTGATTTTACTACTGTTGCTTTGTAGTATAACTTCAAGTCAGGGATTGTGATGCCTCCTGCTTTGTCTTTGCTGCTTAGAATTGCCTTTGCGATTCTAGGTCTCTTCTGGTTCCAGATGAAATTTAGGAGTGATTTCTCTAGATCTATAAGGTATGTTGATGGTATTTCTATTGGGATTGCATTGAATCTGTATAACAGTTTTGGGAGAATGGCCATTTTCACAATGTTTGTTCTTCCTATCCATGAGCAAGGGATGTCTTTCCATTTTCTGAGATCATCTTCAATTTCCTTTTTCAGTGTATTATAATTTTCACTGTATAAGTCTTTCACTTCTTTCGTAAGAGTAATTCCTAAATATTTCATTTTTTTGCTTGCTAATGTGAATAGTCCAGTTTCTCTTATTTCCCTCTCTGTAATTTTGTTGTTCGTGTATAGGAATGCTATTGATTTCTGAGTATTGATTTTATATCCAGCCACATTACTGAATTTATTTATTGTATCTAAGAGTATTTCAATGGAGTTTAGGGGGTCTTCTATGTAGAGTATCATGTCATCTGCAAACAATGATAATTTAACTTCTTCTTTTCCTATCTTTACCCCTTTTATTTCTCTTTCTTGCCTAATTGCTCTGGCTAGTACTTCCAGTACTATATTAAATAGGAGTGGTGATAAAGGACATCCTTGTCTTGTACCCGATTTTAAAGTAAAGGCTTTCAATTTTTGGCCATTTAGTATGATGCTGGCTGTTGGTTTGTCATAAATGGCCTTTATTATATTGAGGTAAAGACCATTTATTCCAATTTTCTATAAAGTTCTTATCATGAATAAGTGTTGGACCTTATCGAAGGCTTTTTCTGCATCTATAGAGATGATCATGTGATTCTTATTTTTGGCTTTATTGATATGGTGGATTACATTTATTGATTTGCGTATGTTGAACCATCCTTGCATTCCTGGGATGAATCCCACCTGGTCATGGTGTATAATCTTCTTGATGATTTGCTGGATCCTATTTGCCAATATTTTATTGAGGATTTTTGCATCTGTGTTCATTAGAGAGATCGGTCTATAGTTCTCTTTTATAGTTGGGTCTTTCTCAGGTTTTGGTACTAGAGTAATATTTGCTTCCAGGAATGACTTAGGAAGGATTGCTTCCCTTTCAATTTCATTGAATAGTTTGAGGAGTGTCGGCATTAGGTCTTCTTTATATTTCTTGTAGAATTCTGCAGTGAATCCATCTGGGCCTGGGCTCTTCTTGGTGGGCAAGGACCCAATTACATTCTCAATTTCATTAGCAGAGATTGGGTTATTCAACAGTTTTATATCCTCTTGATCTAGCTTTGGTACTTCATATGCTTCTAAGAATCTGTCTATTTCTTCTGTGTTATCAAACTTTTGAGAGTAGAGGTTTTCGAAATAGGTGTTGATGATCCTCTGTATTTCTATTGGGTCTGTAGTGATTTCTCCTTTTTCATTTCTTATTGCATGAATTTGAGCTTTTTCTTTCCTTTTTTTAATAAACTAATATCATGAAAGATGAAATGAATTTATTTCAAAGGAGTGTAACTGAAATGGAATAAAAATGAAAAAATGGAATGAAATATGCGGTGATCATAAGACATTCTTTCCTCTGACTTATTGCAGTAATTAGAGTAGACCACATTGAAACAAGTCAAAGTATTTTATCAATTTTGCTATTGGTTATATTCATTAATATCTTCATCTCTTTGCTTTGACCCTTACTATTTCCCTGTTGTATAATAAACCACTGCCTGCAATGGAACACACTGCGTCCTCCAAATGATGTTCACAAACAGAAGTCATTGTGTCTACTCCTGGGACTGACCACTGTAGAGTCACAATAAGGGGAAGTTAGATCCTATTTAAGGTTCAGTAGTACACAAATGGCCTTTTATTTTCTCTCATCTTTTATAAAATCATAATGATAGTGGCACCTACACCACAGATTGTTTAAAAAGCCACTATATGGTATATAAAAAGCTTAAATCACTGTCTGACCCCTAATTAGAAGTCAATTCATTTTATTGTTGTTAGCCTGAGTGTTCTCTGACATTACTTCTTCCTTTTATCTAACTCCATGTATCAATAACATAGATATGCACAAGAACCACTAACAAAGGTACACATACATGTGAGGTGTGTGTGTGTGTGTGTGTGTGTGTGTGTGTATCATCCATTTCACATACTTCAGACATTTTTGCCTTGAAAGTTGCTAAGGTGAACAAATAAATTAAGAATCTGCCCATTGGACCTAAACTTACAATGGGTGAGTAAAGCTGTCTTGGCGTAAGATACCAGTGGGTAAAACAATTTTATATGTTAAAATTTCATGAAAGTAACTTTATCAGAAAGGAAGTTCATGGTTTACAATGCTGATGATTGGGAGAAGAAATCCTAAATTTTGAAGATAATGACTGAGCTGCCATGCAATGAATGTGGAGGTACCAGCTATTCAGTTTAAGGAGAGAAAAATCCTTTAAAGGAGAACAGCAATTTAATACTGGGAATACCTTGAGATAGTCAAGAAATGCAAGAATAAACAGTGCACTTAGCATGTAATGAATTAGACGCATGTCTTTATAGGGTAGGAAATGGGAACAGCATGATTTGAGCCAACACTGAAGGACAAGGTAATGACTAAAGTGTATAAGACTTTCTTGGTTATGAAGAGAGTTTGGATTTAATTCCAGGTTAAAGGTAAAGCTATTAACTTGTTTCATGAGATGATCTAATTTTTAGAAATGTATTTATGATTGTTGGATAGAAAATATATTGTAATAATGCTCAACAAAAGGGTTATGAAAGCCAATACAATAATTCTAGTGACAGATAATAGAACCCTGTTATGGTTTGAGTCTAGATGTCCCCCCACAAAGCTTCATGCAGTCATGGGGGAAGGCTTCTAGAATTTGTGATTAATTCCTGGTCCGATGCCAGGATTATGGATGTGAGTGCTACATATAATACAAGGGACAGAGTTTTCTCTTCGTGCTCCTCTTTTTTCTCTTATTGCTTTTGCTACCTTTTGCCACCATGAACTGTTATCCTCTGCCATGTGCCGCACTGCCTTGGAGTCAGCTGATTATGGATCAAAACCTCCACAAACTAAGCTAAATAAACCTTTCCTTCCTTCATTTTGGGTGTCAGGTGTTTTGTCTCAGCAACAAGAGGAAAGTAACTATATTAGTCAGGGTTTCACTAGAGAGAACAGATATAAGATGAGATATACAGATGTAAAAGAAACAATAAGATTGGCTTATGACGGTCAACCAGAGTCCAATGAGGTAGTGTGCAGAGGTTGTCTATGCACTGGAGGCCGAAGGAGTAAATCCAAGGTCTGGAGTTCACCCTGGTGTCTTGTGCAAGTCCACACCAGCAGGCTGATGGTTCGCAATAGAAGGCTGAAGGCTCTATGATGAAAGGTTGAAGAGTCTACACTGGAAGCCAGGAGACAATTTCCAAACTAAAGATGAAGATTGGAGCTTCTCCCAAGAATGGAATGCAGTCATCCTTCCTTCTTCTCTTCTATACCTCCAGATGATGAAGCACCCTAGGGTGGGTCTTCTTCTACATCCTTGGGTATAGAGTTGCTAAACCCATTTAGTTAAGCTTCTAAATGTCTCGAGTTGACACAATCAATCAACCACGACATGAACCAAGACAAACCTTGATCAGGATATAATGAAAGAAAGTACAAATGACCTGCTAGATCATGTGCATGGGTTGAAGAAATAGGTCCAGGTTTTGTTTAGATTTTAAAAATTGGAATATGCCAGAGAATTTTGGTATAGTTGTGGAAATAACCAAATGAGAAAAAAAAAATACTGGTACAGAAGACAAAGGACTGAAACAATGTCATCAACCCTTATGATTAACGTCCCTTATTAGTCCAGAACATCCACCAGCTTCCTAGGAAGGAGAGAAAGGATATTAACGTGTTACCCACCTATTGCCTCCAATCAAGACCAAAAGCTATCCACAGAACAGGAAAGACAGTGGGGCTCAAGCATGCTAGAGAAACAACAGAGTGAAATGTAACAGTACCAAACAGATGACAGGAGCTCTAACTTCTTTTTTACATTCTCCCATTGAACTGTCGCCACTGTTTCAGTCTACTTTGTGCCGCATTAGCAAAATAATTTTTTAAAAGATTGTTCCAGGAAGGAAAGAAAGCTCATTTGTTGCTTAGGCCAAAACTGTAACCTCTGACCATCAGCTTATCGTGTTCAGCACGTCCTAATATTTCTTCCTTCTTCTCTGAAAGACACTGAGACTTCCTCCTCCACAGAGTGCTTTTCCTTGAGTCAACATTGCTGGAGCATTTGAGGATAAACCCTTGAAAATCTAATTAAAGCAAAAGAGCCCCACTCCTTATTAGTTAGTGATTATGAGATGAAGTTAGAAACAGTCCTGAACCAAAATTTTTTTTCACAGCCTGGTATAGCAAACGGAAATACTGCAGAAGAACCTGTGACAAGAGTAACATTTTTGACCTTGCTGATATGACAAACACGTTGAGGAGGGACAGTATATCACATAGACTTGAAAAACTGCTTCCAAATTGATCTGTAGTCACATAGAACAAAGATCAGATTTTCAAAGGGCACAGATTAGGCCCTGCAGCCTAGAGTACACCTTACATGTCACATAGCTATAATATATTATTTTAAGTGTATGACATTCCAGAGTGAAGCAAAGAAAAGTTACCTATGATGGCTTTGGAGCACTTATATATCATGTTAGCTGTTCCCATATTCACATCATTTTATTTCTTGATGTGTGAGGCACATCACGCAAGAGTAATTACCACTACTAGTGATTTGCCCTCCAGTGTCCTCCGACCATAAACTATTTTATGTATCTAATTCAGTAAAACTGCCATCAGTTCCCTGATGAATGATTGCATTGTAAAAGGGATTATTCTTACGCATTTGCCAAGCCAGCAGTTCATATGGGCATCCCTGACTGCATTATGGATGCTGATGTAAAATGGTAATAATTCAAAACAGAGAAATGCCTCAGAGTGATTGGACACATTACCTGAAAAGAAAGTACTTACTCTCCCAGCCTTGTACTGAGCTTCATGGTTTACCCCAAAGCCGTAGAAGGATGGCTTGAAGTTGTCATTTGACAGCTATCATAAAGTAATACTGGTGGCAGACAGTGCTTAGCATCCAAGTAGAAAACTGTAGCCCCTTGATCTACAGAGATCTTCCACAAGAGAATCTGCAGAAATAAAATACATTCCCCCCACATACAGACATCCAATGAACCATGGTGTGGTCAGGGTGACAAAATGATGGTTGTTGTGTGTTCTGGGGGTTAAGCTTTTGGTGTCATAATACAGAAGCTCTTATCCATGTGTTCTGTCACATTCTAAATGATTCAACCACTTGAAACAGTTTAATAAGGCAATCTGTGTTCAAGGACTGCCCAGCATGGCTCAGCAACTGCACATTATGTAATACATAGAAGGATTGCAAAGTAAGAAGGACCTATAATTAAATTTTTGTATGGTAAATGCATAGTTTGTTCTTTTGTGAACTTGTCTCTCAACCATTATACATTGCCTTTCCCACTGAAGTTTAAAAATAATTTTATTTTAGTATATTTTAGAATGTTTTAAACAATTTATTTAACTGAAATGGCTTATAAGAAGTTCCATTTAGTTTGATATATCTTTTCTACATGGTGATTTAGAGAATCTTCAAGTCAATATAAATATTTCATAAATATTTTGTCATTTGAGAATATACCTGCACAAAACCTCACATCTTTCACAAAAAAAAAAAAAAAAACACTGAAAAGTAAAGCCCTGTCATGATTAACTACATACAATGGGAACCTGCTCCAAATATTTGTTTCTTTTAGGTAAAGGCATCAGACACCTGTGCAATGAACAAAATCATCCTTTTAACACAGATTTATGTTTTATTAAATAGCACCTACAACACATAACCATTAGTGATGTGCCAAATGGCAGAGCTATATCCACAGTTTATGCCTATGAATTCATAGGGAACAGATTCCAGCAACTCTGAGTCCCTCCCACTGGTTCTCATGAAATGTGCTTCTATCGGTGGGGCAGACTGGCACTTCAGTTGAACCAAGATACCTGTCTCTTTGGCTTCCTCCTTTTCCCAATTCTTTTCCGTAGCCCATTTCAGGAATCTATCTCTTGTGTTATTAATATTCTCAATACATACATTAATCCTCTTGGCAAGCATCTTGCCCTTAATTTGCTTGTTAACAACAATGTTAAGAGCATACTAGGTAACATTGTACACTCAATTTCTCCACCGTAATCTTTGTGTGACATTCCTTTTGTGAACAGTACCCATCCCCTTGAGTCTAAAACACACCCTTTTTGTAGATTTACATATATGAGGTAAAAGGAACAACCAATGTTTTCTAAAACATATCATGGGTCTCCTTCTCTTAAAGTAAGTTGATTTTCCAACCTTGGCCCAGGCTTATACTTCTGAAAGAAACAGCACTTGATTGGAATATATTTATAAAAATGATCAGATAATCAGTTTTCTATGTATAATATTTTCAACCTATCAGTAACAAAGAATTATTTTTGCTAAATTTTTGTTTTGAATTAAATGTTAGATTGAAAATTTTGAAATTTTGTATGGTTTCCTATGATTTGAGAAAATTTTAAGAACCTGGAGATTCTCATTTTCTTAAAACTGATATAAAAAAAACAATATTATCTGGGTCCATTCTTTTAAAAAGAAAATACTTGATTAACTCTCTTTCATCCCTACCCTTGGTTACTTCCCTATTCAGGTTTTTCATTTTCCCTTGTGCCATTTTTTTATTTAAATTTTCTTGAAAAATGATTCATTACAATCTCCTACTCACTCAAGTCTCAAAACCTAGAGTCTTAACTTTTCTTACTTAAAATCATGAATAAATCCTATCAGTATTTCTATTAGTGAAGTAAATTATTTAATGTCATTAGATAATATTCTTTCTTTAATTCACAATTCTTGGATTTCAAAGATCAATGTTTAAAATGGTTCCTTAAATATTGGGAAATAATGTTTACATGTTCTTCACGATAACTTCCATAAACTTGCTGATGAATAAACTTTGATTAGTTTTCACAACAGCTTCCCTACTAGCTCAGGGGAGTAAAATGTACAAGCATAGACCTAAATAATGATAGAATCCAGTTTACAGAAATCTAAGGCGGGAACATTCCAGGCAAAGAGCCAATAAGTGCAATGTTTCTCAATTGAGAATGAAAGCTGAGAATATTGAAAGTGGACTCTGTTTACT
This sequence comes from Cavia porcellus, assembly GCF_034190915.1. Taxonomy (NCBI): domain Eukaryota; kingdom Metazoa; phylum Chordata; class Mammalia; order Rodentia; family Caviidae; genus Cavia; species Cavia porcellus. The sequence goes on from NW_026947501.1 coordinate 36,342,493, forward strand.
AAAATATAAGTAATGAAAGCAGGGGAAAATGTTGCATAGTAACAATAGAAAGCAAAAATATATTTTAAAAAAGAAAGCAAAAACATGTTTACTGGATGGAAAATTTTGCTCTGATAAAGTTTTGTGTTTTTGGTTTTTTGGTTTTTTGTTGTTGTTGTTGTTGTTGTTTTTTTTTTTTTTTTTTAGTTCTATTTGGGGGCTGTTTCGTGAAATTTCGAGCTAGCTTTCTGTCTTGAGTTACTTTCAGTAAAACCTCAGCAATAATTCTGACAAGTGTCATTCATTACACGTCCTTTTTACCTGTCTGCTTTAATTATTTCCTTTTTAACATTACTTTTAAGTAATTGGGTTGTAATGTGCTTCACTGCAGATATTTCAGTGCTCTGCTTTGAGTTCACTGAGAATATTGGATCAGTATGTTTATAGTTTCTATCAAATTGAAAGGGCTGGGGATGGTCTTTAATTTTTTGTTTTATCCTCCCTCTAATTTCCTACACACTTCAGTAATTTTATTCTGCAGCTCTTCTACATGCTCTCCCAGATATATTCATGCAACTTCCTACTCTGTATGGAAACATAAACTAAACCCAGGCTTGCAGAAGTTTCAGGGATTGACCTCCATGTTCACTTTTAGGGTTTTTTCGGCCGTTTTGTATTTTCCTAATAGGAATGCAGATCAGCACTCAAGAGAAACTTCTGCCAGGTTGTTTGAACTTATGAACTCTGGTATATTTCTACAGCTGAGGGAGATCACAGATGTAAGTTTTCTTCTCCTTTCCTGGGTTTACCTGGCCTAACAATTCCCTCTAAGTACTATGCCACAGCAAATGTAATGTTCAAAATTTTTTGTTTCCTTTCTGTTATGAATTACTCTTATGCTACTCTTTCCTTAGTGTCTAAATATATTCTCACATATATTTTGTCTACTACTATAGTTATGTAAGATATAAAAGGACATTTTTGTCTCTCGGGTTACTAATTTATAAGCAAAACAATCAATCTCATCAATGGAATTTGGATTAAATTTTCATTAAATGGCCACCTTTTATAAAATGTTGGCCCAGGTGTGATATCAGGCATATTTTTTCTTTTGTTGGCATGTGTTTGTAATGCATGATACTTGCATTTGTTTGATGAAGCTGGTACATACATATCATATTTTAGTCTTTTGTATCCCATTTCCCCATATATACTTCTCTCTTCCCCTTCTCCTGATTCCCGCCCCTGTCTCCTAAATGTCTGCCTTCCTGTTTTCAACAATGTCTTTTTTTCTTAAGTTTAACGAAAGGTTTTTAAAAATTAGATTTTGTTTTCAATATCATTCTTCTTGGAAGAGAATAAATTGAAGGACTAGAATGGGAAGAGAACAATTAGGGGTCCATTGCTCTAGTACAGGCTGGCTGTACTGATTTCTCAGCCCAAATTTGTTGTAGTGAACGTAATAGAAGTGGGTATTTGGGGATGTTAATAATAATAGATCTTGCAGATCCTGCTGATAGAAGGATGGATGTGGATGGAAGGAAATAAAAGTAACCGACCCCATACATAGCTTTTGGCTAAGAGGAGTAAACAATGATGCCATTTGCCATTCCTTTGAGCTCAGAGAAAAGCAGTGTCTACAGACTTTAAGAAGGGCTGGAGTTTTATTTTTTTATAAATTTGATTTCCCAAGTGAGAAACTTAACCTATATACTTTTAATTTGATTGATTTTATATTTAATATTATTCTATTACTACTTTCTTCTATTCATGCTTTTCGTATGACTATTTGCCTCTCCTACTGCTTTTTGCTATGCATAGGTTTTTCTTCCCCTCTAATGCTTTTACAATTTTATCACTCATATTTCATTGGAGTATATTCCTTAAATGTGTATTCTCCTATCATTGTCAAAACTTAATCAGTATAAACAGCAGGTAACAATTTCTAAAACACATGTCTAACCATGTTGGACTCTAAAAAGAATTATTTTTCAAGCCTCAAGACAAAATTTATAACTATGATTCATCTTATATAAGATCTTTGCTTCTTACAAATTTCATTCCCAATGCTTTCTAGAATGGAACCTTTCAATTTCCTGTATAAAGTCCCACAACTAGGAGGCTGTATTTTATTCTTTTGATACCTTCTTGCTGTAGCAAATATTTCACATTCAATTAATTTTTCTCCATGGCCACTGAGAGAAAGCAACTTAGATGACAACAAATCAAGGTCCTGAGCAACTCATGGTACCCGTTTTATTGACCCTAGAAAAATGACAATATTTTAAATTTCTTTTTCATTTGAAATTTGGCAAAGTTAAGAAATTAGTTCTTGATCAGATTAATTATATTTAAGGAATTAAATGAAAAGAGTGTGTACCTCTCTTGGACCTGCTTTTCTTCTCTTTATGACTGTGTTCTTCCCTCTAAGCACTATTAACACAATGTAGACATTTTCCCATATACAGCAGTCTCAGAAGTGTGGTACAAATCAAGTGAATTGAGAACAATGTAGGTAGGTTTTTTTTAACTTTTATTTTAGCCAAATATCTTTAAAAGCAATGCATCTGTCAAAGTTATAACTAGAATTTTTCTATCATTTAACTATGAAGTCAAAAGTCAAGTGTTAAAGATTAAGGGAAATAAGAGGTAGGAGCAGCCTGGATCATTTTCAAGGACATGCCTTTACCTGGTGCACTTATCATCATTACTTTCTGAAGATCACAGACTGCATTTTAACAGTGTCCAGTTGAATCCTGAGTCCCCGTCACAGCCCAGTCAATACACATTTATCCAGGTCTAAATCTTAGATCAGACTGCACACACCTAAAATCAATTCCATTTTCACTATCAATTCTCAGTAAACATAATTCTACATGACACCAATAGAGGTGTCTCCATCTCGCAGTATTGTGGAAATTAAACTTTTCCATTTACATCTAAGTATTTATGATTCCTGACACCAGTCAATAAATTCTGCCTGAAATTTTTCCCTCTCACCAAACCTACATGAGAATCCAAATTATCACTGTTCTCAGCACTGATGAAAATTCAACACAATTTTGATTGGTTTTAGTAAACATTTCTAACTTAAAATATTGACAGCAATTGCTTATCCCTGTTAAAAATCTTAGGGCTGGAGACAGAATGTGCTCTCAACATCCACATCTCTTCTCAGAGTATAAGCATGTTTCTCTCTGTGTTCTTAAAGTTCTGTATTCTGTATTGACAAATGTCTCTGTTAACTGAAACTTTTACTAAACATGTAATATTGTTGGATTTTGGTAAATCCAAGCACAATCACAGTTTTCTCTGACATTTATGAGCTGGCTCCAAATTAACCACAGTGGAATGTTAACTATTTCTAACTCTTTTGACACAAATGTATGAGAAATCTCTGATTCCAAAAATGACCGATTTATACAGTCTGTACCAGTTATATTGTCACTTTCAAGTGTGAATTCTGTTTATGTTTTTGAAATTGAAATTCATCCTACAGTAGATGTTAATGAAAATTGATAGTGTTTTTGAGAATACATTCATAACCTCTCTACAGTGTCTAAAAATCATTTTTACTATATTTAATACTAAATTTTATAATTTTCCCATGTGCTATTCCTACAAAGTTTACGAAACATGAAAGGTGCAACTTAGCCATGTTTACCACTATATTCTGTTGTACCAAAAAACAGGAGAGCATTCCTCTTATTGCCTCTTGCACTATAGAAATCCTATAAAAGAGCTTCCTTTTGTTCTCTGGTACAATAAATCTGGAGAGGCCATAGTTGCCTTGTCCTCCACTGGGGTGGTTTTGATACCTGTGCATCGTTGCCTAAACGACCTAAGCAGTAGAAAGTTTCAGTTGTTAGTTCAGAGCAATAGGTTAAAGATTTCAGGGGTCAAGGTAATAAATTCTTTGATCTTCCTATTTTAGATTCAGAAAAGCAGCTGACAGCCCTCACAGCACTGTCTGAAGACTGAAGAAGACTGAGTAGGAGGAAACACCAGGAGCTTCTGACTACCTCTCACTGGTGAGAAATGCACTGGAAGTGTCTTTACTGCAAAACAGTCTGAGAGGAAGAACTTAGCTGAGCAGCTTCTACAGTAGAATAAAGAAAGCAAGAAAGAAGTTGGAAATGCATGTGGAGCAAGCCAATCTACAACATCTGCCAGTTTTCTTTTGGAGATTTAATTTCAGATCTCATTTCAAGATTGCTTTCTCTACCCTCATTTTTGGTAACTGCAAACTTACAAGCAGGAAATTTGCTGAAAAAAATATACTCAGTTGAAAAAATAGACCCTTTTAGTTCTTATATAAAAGGATAAGTGATTTGGATGATAACACAAAAACCTTTTAAAAAATCACAGCAAATGAAAAGTTCTAGTCCCTTACTCTGGAACTGAGCACATGCTCCCAGCTGGATTTCAGCGTGGTAACTGATTGATAAATGGCCCATTTCTGTCTTAACATTGTATTCCAGTGTAAGAGGGGTAGATACTTTCTTCATTCAGTTCTGTGATCATCAGATCAGGAGTAATCATACTTGAGAAGCTGTATACTCAAGGAACTGTACTGTTGAGCTTATTGATACCAGGAGCTAATTCAGATGACACTATAATTTGATCTTTGAGTTGGTAAATACTCCACTTGAAAGAAAAACAAACCACTATAAATGACAGGTGAAGTGTGACAGGCTATATATTTTTTAAGATGGATAAAACAATATTTCTTATTCCTTAATGTCTTTTGCAATGTAATTTCCCAATCTATTTTTTTAGAAAGTAAAATCTTTTGTTTACCAATTTAGGGAAACCCCTGAGGACTGCTCTGAACACACAGAGAACAGAAAATTTAATGTGTCAACTGAGGGATAGTTCTGGTGTGTGTTGAGTTGTGCCCTCCTGACAAAATAATATACTTAAATCTACTCTCCAGTATCTTAGAATGAGAATTTCTTTTGATATAGGGTTATTATAAATATAAAGCGATCATAAGGAAATGTCCTAATCCAATAAGACCAGTGTCCTTGTCAAAAGAGGCAATGGAGTGGCAGTATATACCTGCAATCCTAACACTCTGCAAATCTGAGGCAGGAGGATCACATGTTCAAGGCCAGCTTCAGCAGCTTAGCAACATAGTGAAACCCTGTCTTTATGTAATCAATCAAGAAATTAATCATTTATTTAAAAAACAAATTTTTAAAAGAAGAAATGAAGACATAAACACAGGCACTTGCAGAGGAAGGTCATGAGTACACAAGAGATAAGACTGATGCATCTACCACCTAAGATATGCCTCTGATGAGTAGAAGGCTTGGAGCAGACACACGTACATATCGTGTTTTTTTTAAAAAGTGATTGGTTTAAAGCTCGAGTTCCCCTCTGTTAGTACATCAGTCACCAGCCATGAGTGTGAGGCCTCTTGAATGTCCTAAGAATTTGAGCCTTCAGATAATTACAATCACTATGTGGCTACTACTTCATGAGGCATTCATTCCAACGGTCCAACTAAGCCTAGTCAATACTAAGATGTCATTTTTAAAAATTGTGATTGAAGATGTCAAATGTGAAGGAACTTTATTATATAGCAACACATGATGAAAATTATAAACTTCATGTTAAAGCTTTTTTAAAATTTTCCCAATTTTTCGAAACAAAAATCTGCATGCTTAAATAATTGTGTGCTGCTATTTATTGAAGCAAATTGTTTTGGGTCCATTGTTTTGATAAAAAAGATAGTCTTCTAATTTTCAACTGGAGACATTTCAACTAGGATATTACAACCATTTGAATTTGAATTGTTGGTTTGAAAATTGCATTTTGAAGGGAAGCTAGCATGAATAGATTGGATAATTGCAAAACAAGATAGGAATAATTATAACTCAACCTTTTCTTCAATACAAAAATACGTTACAATGTCTGGAAAACTTCTAACATCATTGTATTGTCACTGGCATATCTGTCAGCATCTGACTAATATAATTTGCTTCCTTGATCAGAAACATAACACACATTTCTTTGTGTGGTAAACAGGTCCTCTGTCCCTATTACTGGATTCTTGTTAAGCTACACCAGTTAATTGCAGCATGTTTCACCCTGACCTGCCTGGCTTGCCCACTCTAATCTTCCTTTGGACTGAAATTACTACCACATCATTTACACAAATCGATACTTACTTATATACCTCTGATGAGTTCTTGGTGAACCAAAGGTGCAAGGGCAAGGTGAGCCACTGTTTCTTCCTTTAAGGGAAAATAAATTAAGGTTTAAATGCTGCTTTTTCAAAATCATAACTCACAACGACTCATAGGACCCTTAGTTTATCCTAAATCAAGAGATTTCAATCTACACTGCAATATTATTTCCACTTGTTATTTTTCAGATATTTCCATTTTGTGCTCAGTGAAGGAATTGTTCTCCCTACTTTGTGTATTGATTTTGCAAATGACCTAAAAGTTTTACATCTCTGGATTTTACACAGTAATTTAACACATTATATAGAAATTGTAGGATTTTTATTCATATACTTTTTATTTAATAACATTTCTTTATATACGCCTTTATTGTTACTAATTCTCCTGAATTAAATATTTTCCCTGGGCTCCAATATCTGGTTGTCCAAATTATGCCAGTCTCAACACCAAACTTCTAGACTATAATTTCAAGGAAGCCTCTTCTTTTCGTTAAACTAAACCTGACCAATCATTTGAACATCAAATTGTGCTTCTCTCCCATTTTCTGGCTTTCATGAATTTTCTGTAAATTATAACTATTTATTCATAGTAAATGGTTCACATAATATAAGTGTTACATATCTGATGTCTTAAGAACATGACTAACATTAACATCCCTGGTGTCATATATGCTGTATAATGCAATCTCAATATATTTTTTGAGGCCAGTCAAGTACCTGAAAGTTTGTAAAGAACCATTTTTTTTCCAGAGACACTCACTAAATCAACAAAATTTTAATAGTAAAAATTTTGGCAAAGTTAAACATTTAAGTTTTCCTTAGAATGTGTACCAAGCAGATAAAAGAGTCTGGGTGTTGACTAATAGAAGAGTCTTGTTATAATGCCCTAAAACTGAAAATTTTTCAAATGTTTATTCATTTGCGGATGAAAAAGAGTTGTGATATACTAAAAAAAAATAGTACAGGATAAAGAAACTTTTTCAAAATGGACTGCTGATACATGCATTCTCTTGGGTGATTCACAAAAACATTTTTCAGTAAAAAGTCAGACATAGTAAGTACATAGGCCTGATTATGTTTTTAAAGATCAAAAACTGACCAAACAAATTTATGTTGAAAAGAAAACTTATTTTCAATGTAAGCAATTTAATGGAGCAAAAGTAAAAAAGAAAAAAAAAAAAAAAACTAAGGCTAAATTGACTTAATCCCGATCACATGGGAAATATTAACCTAAGCAAAGAATGATTACCTATAGAAAACTTATAAAATAAAAAAGGAAATGTGGTATAGTACATGCATAAGAAACTTCCCAACATTACAGATGATTATAATTCTTTTGATCCTTATGAAACATTTATTAAAATTGATCTCAAAAAATTATGTGAGAAATCTCATAAATTTCCAATTATTTGCATAATAATGTATGCTGATGAAATCGTATAGAACATGTTTTCTAAACATAAGAAATTACAAATGATGATTAAAAAATAATATATAAAATTACCTTTCAATGGTGTACAGCTTGCACAGATATCCCAATGTAATACAGATAAATAGCCTAACAGATTCCCCTGGAACAAACATGGTTCTAAATAACCCACACATTAAAAATTAAGTGTGAAACTAAGTTCAAAATGAAAATTTTAAGATATAAGAATACATGATGGTAGAAAAATCAGCATATGAACATGTTGGGTACTTAGAACATTAGAAACTAAAGACAAGTGAACCAGAACAACTTGAGAACACTTCACCAATAACAAGTTGCTACTTCTCAGTTCCTAAGGACTTTCATTTTTTGTCAGTGGAGTCTCCATGCAGATTCTAATTTATTTTACCTTATTTAGACGATTGAAGGAAGAAACCTTAAGTAAAATCTGCCAAGTGATGTATATTAGTGATATACGAAAATTGTTATTCAGTAGTATACATGGGGTACGTGTGTGTGTGTGTGTGTGTGTGTGTGTGTGTGTTACTAGATTGCCTACAAGGCACTTGAACTTGTGATCCATCTGCCAGAGCCTCCCAAAGTGCTGGGTTAGGCAGTGGTTTTTAATGCCGTGTCCCTGCAAGAGTCACATCACTATTACCAATGAACCTGTGATGACCTCAAAGTAGATGATTAGAAGGAGGGTCCTTTCCGTCTTTAACAAATCCTTTAAATGATTCTTATTATCATTTCTAAAGTTTCAGAAATACTTCTTATGGCCCCAAAGGTTTGACTCTACGATTGCCAATCTTCTCAATTTGGTGATAATTTGTCCTTTTTTTTGTTTGTTTGTTTGTTTCTCTCTTTTTTTATCTTACTTATACTTTTCAACTCTCTTTTTTGTCTACAGGACCAAATTTGATCTCACTCAGAAAGATACAGAATTGTCAGTCCATGAAAAAGAAAAATTTGAGGATTTAAAATTATATGCCTATAAGCACTAAGGAAGAAGAATTCAAAAGTAATTTTAAAAGTAGATCTTTTATAGGATGAAAACTCACACTGTCATATGGACTTCATTTTTGGAAAAAAATATTACGTAGAAGAGTCACCACAATTGATGTGACAGATATATTCGGGTAAAGGTTCTTTCCTTACCTTGCATCCTCCCTTCTCATCCAAAGAGAGAAAATTCTAAAACATTCGTGAATTAAAGGATGCCTTGATTTGAATAAGCAAACAAACAAACAAACAAACAAAAACAAGCCACAACGAAAGATAAAAAGTCAGGGAGATAGGCTTGACAAGAGGAATTCCCAATGCAGTTTACTCCCAAACTGCACAAATTTGGGTTGGGTTTTGGGTTTCTATGTAGTTTAATAAACAAAAGATCTTTCCTTTTTTTTTTTTTTTTTTTTTTTGCTTTCATACCACCTGCTAACTTGATTTCATTTTTAAAGAAAGCCAAAACACTAACAAGATAACAAAGAGCCATATAAATCTAATAAAAGCAACCCAACTTGATTTTCTTCTGAAAGGCATTATAGTGAATAATTAAATACAGTTTGATTATTTGCAGAGTTGTTGGTATCAAAGGTGCTTTAGGGGAACAAAATGTATTCTGTAGATGTGTTGTTTGAATTTGAGTTTTCAAACAGCTAGTCGAATGCCATTAATAAAAAATAAATAGAATCTCAATTTCCAGTGAGATGTGGGGTGAATCTTCTAGGTCTGAGACAGTAACCATACCTAAAGGGCAGAGATAATAGATTTACACTCACTAATATTTTTCATTCCTTATCATTCTTTGGTCAGATCTATGGTTGAGCACAGATAAAAATGAAGTCATTTTATTTGTCTATAAGATATAGTTCCTTTCTGACTCATTGGGGCTTGAAATTTACCAGAGAAAAAATTTATTTCTAAATTCTAACATCCTCATTTTCAGTAATCTCAAGTTAACTTATTGAATGGAATGACTGACTCGTTTATAAATGAATTTGAATTCACCGTTGACTGAGGACAGTTGATGTTTGTGAAAGTGTCTGGAATGCAGTACATTCAGAATGAATCTCTATTTGATATTGGGTGGATTACTGTAAATTCAAAGATAGTGGTGATCAATTCTTGTAGAATGCAGCCATTCAGAATAACTTCTTAGAACAAGTGTTTACTTGAAATAGACTGAGAAGGATAAGATTTAGGCTAATAAGGATGAGAAGAAAGCATATAAAAATGTGCAGAGGTAGAAACAAATGTGACTTAGGGAAAACAACAGCAAAGAGAACACTGTTCCCCATTAGGAAGATTATCTCCTCTTTCTTCCTCAACATTTTAACTTGCTATAAACAGACAGACAGTTTCATGCATGACACAAACAGAAAAATTAGTCCTCTAGTTAGGCCAAGTATTTTTCTTTAATAGTTTTAGCTAGATAGCTCCTCAGCTTACTCAGATAATGAGTCATGTGTTGGGGCTTTGTGATCAAATAAACTTGCTCTGGTGTCTATTACTTAGTAACAGACTGACCCTTAGGTAATTATTTTGTATCTCTGAGCTTCAGCTTCCAATTACACTCTATGAAAATAAAAATCATGGCTACTCAGAAGTGCTTAAACAATTTCTCTTACAATCCAATAAGTGAGATCATCCAATTTGGACTTTATATACTTCCAATAAATGTTATCACTTTATTTATTATTATTATTATTGTTGTGATTGGCCTTATCAGAAAAAATGAGACCAAACTGTTGAATGTTCTTGAACCACAGGTATGAAAAAATGTAAAACAAGGATATTCTTTATTCCCAGAATATTTGAATTTAAGAGTCGCATTTGACCCAGAAGAAGTCTTATGATGTGAGTGGACATCTGTTCACTTTTTAAACAGCTACCCAGAGACTGGACAGCTGGAGCACATTATAATGGCTGATGTTACATTGGATGCTGTATTAGGAGACACATTTTCCTTTCTTTGTTTTTCTGTCTTTGATACTTACATCACCTAGGTGATTCTCCCACTAATAGAGTTGTAATGCATCTATTATTATAGTTGAATGTTTTGTGAATATAAAATTCAAAGCTCCAGATTTCAAAGTTTAATAACAATGCTGTTTAAGTATTTAAATGTTTTAAGTGTAAGTGCCTTACAAAGCAGAGTCTCAGATGAAAGTGAGTGTGTCTGAGAAAGGAGAAGAGAGGCTACAATTATCTCACTGAACAAACAGGCAAGACTGAAACTTAAATAGTCCTTGCAGTTCCCCAGACTTGAGATGAGAATATACCATTTTATGATTTCACATTGCATAGTCATTAGAAACAGCTTCTCTTTAGCAAGGGACTGAGTTTCCAGGAGGCAAGGGTCTTCAGCCAAGACAATTACAAAGCATACCTAGAAATTAAGGACTATATCCAGGCAGGCTTTCAACTGGTGACAGAATAAAACTACAGACCTCGAAAGAAGACTCTTCAGCATCCTGTGATATCATTGTGTCCATTACAGACAGAAAGGGAAAAGCACGTACCCACATATGTGCATATGCATATATACATATATGCACATTTGCTTGTATACATTCATATAATGATTCATTCATGTCAGTGGAAGGTTAGCTGCAATTGTTATGGAATATTTCACTTGAATGTAGATATTTTTCTGTTTTTTCTAGAGACAGTTACTAGATAAGCAGCATAGCAATAAATCAATAAATGTTAAGTAAAGCCCACAGCTAATCTATGCTTTTTTTTTCTTTTTTGGTTTCTTGTAAAATAAGTAATAGTTATAAACCTAATAAGAACAGTAGTATCTTTAATTATTATTCCTCAGTCCTAACCGGCTAGACTTACCCATCATAAAAAGGAAAGAAAAGAGTTAATGGAAAATAAAGAAAAGAAATAATTAGCCAGTGATTTACTCGACTAGATGTGACACATTAATAAATTAAAATATTTACTCACGTGACCACAAAAAGGGACACTAAAAAATGATGTATTCTAAAACAATCAAGACAGTCTCTAAAAATAGTAAATGGAGTGTGTTTGGCTGTGAAGGTAAGGGATAATTTAGGGAAGAACTCACAAAAGTCACAACAAACTCACTTCTGGTTCAGACAGCCATTTGGTGGAACACAAAAGCAGGAATACTGAAACAGAAAAATATTTCAATCTGAAGTCTAAGATTTCTATGAAAATAAGAGCTTATTCTTGTGGGAGTCCTGTGACAATTATATCATGATTGGAAATTGATCAGCATAGATTGCCAAGTAACATGTTTCCTTGTACTTCTTTCCCTTAATTTTGGACAACCAAGACCACACATATAAGGGGAAATGGTTGATGTTATATATAAATTTGAGATCAGATTTTTGACACAAGGTCAAGATAAATCAACAGAGAACAAGAGAGAGGGAGAGAGACAGAGAGAAATAGAGAGAGAAAAAGAGAGACAGAGACAGACAGAATGTGGGTGATACTTTTTTTTTTACAAAAGTAGAGTGAGAACTATAGCTAAATAGGAATAAACTTACCCCTTTCGCTAAGAAGAAATCAAGAGCTAGTGTATTTATTTCTGAAAAAGGAGTCTAAGTATGTAAGACATTGCTAGTTCTTTAACTTTTAGGCTCTCAATAACATTGTTATCATTGTAAACAGCAAAATAATGCTTCTGGAATAACATTTTGGAGGTTAATATTGCTGTATTCACTGTGTAATAATTTCAGGCATACACCAGGCAAGATAGACTAAATGTGGACACTTTCAAAAAATTGGAAAATAATTCTCATGTGAGAAACCTGCAAATTAAAATCCATTCATAAGGGTAAACATCACGGCACTTCAATATTTTCAAATATTGGCTCATGTCCACTTCCTTGCATTCACTTTCTTCCCTAACAAGCAAGTCATCTTCCTATTTTAAACTGTTCTGTGGACATAAAATTCTATTTTTAAGCTGTTCTGTGAACACAAATATGCAATAATTTCTTTTCTTATGGATATTTCTGTTTAACCAAAATAGAGTGAAAGTTCTTCGGTGACCGTGTCACAAGTTTACAAAAGTATAAATTGGGGGAAATAGGAAATTGATAGTTCAAGTGCAACTTTATTCTGTTTTGTCTAAAAATATTTCCCTGAAGAAATAAAGATGACCCCCCTAATATCCTAATTTTTGTTGGAATGTTCTTCTATGAACAGCACTATAAATGATTTCCTAGGCAGCACGAGGTATTTTTTCCCCAATGAGGAAAAAATATAAAGACACTTTCTTAGAATAATAGCAGCTTATGGTGCTCCATGGACTCCACTTGTTTAGAACATCTCTGATCAGCGGTAGTAAGCACTCAGCTATTGCTCTGCTTCAAAGTAAATGTAGAATCCTTCATCTTCCCCTGTTGAGACAGTGCCATTTGTCACTAAGTGAAACACTGCACTGCACGCACAGTTTTAGTTTAGAATTTTCTAACCTTTTAACCTCTTAGCTAGAAGTATGCTCATTTATCTTTAGGAAGAACCATGCACTGAGCATGGCATAAACTTTGAAAGCTTTTTGTTCCTGACATAGCTAAGCATTAAAAGTTAATCACAGATATATAGAAGTTCAAAGCACAAATCCTTATTTAGGAATTTAGCTTCACTTATGGAACAAAATAATTGTAACCTAAAATTTCGTTACTCCTGTTCTTTGTGAATAGCTGGGCAAGTTAGTGTCCATGTTGTTTGTTAAAGCGAAATAATTATTGTGCGATTTACCTACATCTGGAGTTGACATGTTATAGGGCAGATATGAAGGAGAACCAGAAGCAGAAAATTTTTAAATTATTTTAGCTCCAATTGCTTAGCAGAAAGAAACCATATATAATGAATTAGTGGAATAAAGACAAGGGACTTCAGAAAAGGTTGATTTGGGTAGAGAAACAAACAAAACGTTCCAAAGCTTGATAAGGGGAACATTTTAGAACACATGGTACAAAGTATGCACAGAAGGAATCTTACATTTGCATGCATTTGAGCAGTGTTCAACAGGTTAAATGAAATTAGGGGCAGGGAAGTCCTTCCCTCATTCCAGTTTTCATCCAACTAAAGTAAGTAAATTGATAACCAAGAGAATAGTGAATTCTCCCTTCCCTCAATCACATGCACACACACACACACACCAGAAAATTATTTGGGACTTTTTAAAGCATCCAAAGAATCATTTAAGTTAGTCATTTTCAACTCAGCCTACTTCAGAATCGCAAGAGGGCTTGTTAAAACACAGATCATGCACTCCAGGAAAAGCGAGGTTCTGTGTTGTGGGAATCTCCCTACAGTCTGAGGAAGCCTTGTACCAGAACCAACACAACAAGCCACTCCTAGGGTTCTAACCCTCAATAACCAGTAGAATAGCAAATATATGTTAAGTAGCTAGGCTTAAGGTCATGTGATGACTCCAGAAAGATAATTAATACATTAGGACATTATACTGTTTTTGATTTTTAAAATTTTAATTATGGGCTTAGCATAAACTAATTAGAACCTTTACTAGGTTCTAATTGTATTAAATAAGTATAAAAGTAACCAGTATGAAGTATATTTTCATGAATTGTAATCTTACAGGGATTGACCTGGGAAAAGAAAATGGCTCAGCCAGGACAAAAGTGACAGAATAGAAGTATCAAATGAAATCAGGAAAATCATGTGTCAGTAGTTCCTTCAATAAAAATATTCAAACATTTATAATGCTAGTAGTAGTACACACAGAAGGTCAACACATACTTATGCCTTCAAACTTGCAGAAAATCTTTCACAGTCTCAAGAGAATGTGCTTTCTCCATTTAACAAAATCATTTCATTGTATGACACATGTTTCTGAGTAATTGAATTAATGTAGGTTGAGTTGCAGTAAATTTGCCTCACTCAGAAAAAGTACGAATATTCACACTTGCTTCTTATTTGGTTCATCTATTCCAAGGAATAAAATTCTATCCTTAGTCCTTGTTCTGCTACTTCTGATACCAACACTACTCCTGAAAGATAATCCATAAACAATCACACTTTCCTCATTAGTTCCTTATGGAGTCAGAATTCTTCATTCATTGATCCATCAAGTTTTTGTGGAATGCTGAGTCAGTTTATGACTTGACACGTATTTTTCAACCTTCCTCATTTCTGTCATGAGCTGACATTTCACAGAGAATAAGAGTAAGTGAATCCAGTCTCTAGAAAATGGTACACGTAGGTATGTAACATACCACCTAGGTGTGTGCTCAGAGTCAGGGCTTTTGGAAGGTGATTGTACTAAGCAGTCAGGTCACTGATTTGCTGGCATGAGACAAGATCTGCCTGGAACAGGTGCGTCGCTGGGGACATGGCCTGGAAGGGTTCCTCTACTCCCCAGCTCCTCCACTCATGCTCTGCTTCCTGATGACGTAGGTGAGCGGGTTTTCCTGTCCTGCCCCTGACAGGAAATCCTCCCTCGGATTTAGAGTAAATTAAGGACTGAAACCCCTGCAGACTTGGAATCAAAATAAACCTCTGCTCCTTCAAATTGTGTATATGGGGCATTTTGTCCCCGCAAGAAGGGAAGTAACTTAGGCACAGATTAAAACGTTAAGGTGATCTATGGACCCAGTGACTCCTATTATGAAGTTAACTCCCAAACCCTGCCTGTTCCCACACTCAGGTGCTACTGTCAATTTCAAACTTTTGAATATATTTTTTAAAATTTCTATGTGTGTGGCAAATGAATATCAATTAATAATAGTAATAAATAACAATATTTTTGTTCTTTCCCATGACATAGCAATATGAATTTACAACGCTATTACATTAAAGAGTAAATGTTAGATTCACATATATTTCAAATTAGTAATCTTTGGTTCCTGATTTTTAGATTATACATAAATTTTGACACAAATTCTAAGATTTTTTTGTATGTTCTAGTGAATAATCTTCCCAACTCTAAGAAATGTATTAAATTTACTTTTCACATCCATAGTATAAATAAGTCGAAATGAAGCTATTGAAGAAAAGATGGAAAAGAAAAAAATGAATTTAAAAAATAGTAAAATGGAATTGGTGTCTCACTGAGCATGAAGATTTAGATGTTTCTTTTGAAGACTCTTCATAAGGTAGATGCATATTCTTTCTTGTAGAGTCCTGAATTTTTCATTTTAAAGAGGATATAACAAAACAAAACAAAGCAGATCAGAACAAAACAATGTAAGCAACACAGGATTTCAAAACAAGACAACAGATAATCAACAGTGGCTACCATAATATATATCCCTTGTTTTCTTTGAAACAGTTCTTCATATCTTCACACATAATGAATTCAAACAAGACAAATAGTATAAAACCAATCAAAACAAAATAAAGCATTACAGCCCTTCAAAACCGGGCAATAGGAAAATCTCTTATTCTCTACAGAATAGCTGTCCATACCTTCCCACATACTGAAATTAAATAATGCAAAACAGACTAAAACTGATCAAAACAAAGAATAAAAGCATTACTGGTGTTCACAACAAGATGATAGGGAATCAGCAATGGCTGCCACATGTCTTGTTTTCTTCAAAGTAGCTGTTCATACCATCAAATGTAATAAAATGAATTCTTGTAAACAGTTTAGAAGTTCTAGGCATGTATAAGCCTATACATGTACATCTATCCTTTCTGTATTGGAGGGAAAATCATAACCAAAACAAAACAAATTAAGAGAAAAGCAAGAAACAAAAGAGACAAACAAACAGCAATAACAAAGAGCCCAAAACGCTGACAGTTTAGGCCCTTAAACAAGGTGGTAGGAACGTAATTAATATTGTTATTTTACTTAGTTATCTTCAAAGAGTTTCTCAGATTTCTAGATATAAGCTTGCAAAATTGATCCAATCCTATGAATGTTAACTGTTTTGTTTCAAGAATTAATAGAATTAGTAGCATAATCATCTTAGCTATCTTAATTGTTTATATATGAATTTATATCTTTTTCTTTTCTCTTTCTTCTTTTCTCCTTTTCCCTGAGTTATTTTCTCCCCTTTGAACAGTTTCTTACCCTTTTACAATATTTATCTAAGATTTAGTATCTTATTTACTCTTTAAGTTTCTTATACCGGGGAGACAATATGATATTTATACATGTGAGTCATATTTATTTCATTTATGAGTATGGTCGCAAGTCTCATCCATTTACCTATAAAAGCTTCAATGTGATCCTTCACTATAGCTGAGTATTCCATTGTATAAACATACCACATCTTTTTTACCCATTCCTTGGTTGCTGGGTATCTAGGTTGTTTCCAAGATCTGGTTATTACAAATAGTGCTACTATAAACCTGGGTTTGCATATTTCACTGTGGTATGATGTTTCCAGTTCTTTTGTGAATATTCCCAGAAGTAGAATAGCTGGGTCAAATGGAACTTCCAAACGCAGATTTCTGAGGAACCTCCAGACTGACTTCCATAGTGGTTGCACCAGTCTATATTCCTACCAACAGTGCAGAAGAGTTCCTTTTCCCCCACAGCCTCTCCAGCATTTGTTGTTGGTGGTTTTCATGATCCTGGCCATTCTTTCTAGAGTAAGGTGAAATCTCATGTAGTTTTAATTTGCATTTTTCTAATGACCAATGATGCTGAACATTTTTTCATGTATTTATTTGCCTTTTGTATTTCTTCAGCTGAGAAATATATATCCATCTCAGATGCCCATTTTTGGATTGGGTCTTTGAATTTTAGAGGACTGATATTTTTTAATTCTTTGTTTTCCTGACAGAAGTACTTTGTCTAAGGGATAGTTGATTAAGATTTTTTCCTAATTTGTGAGTTTTCTTTTCACTATGTTGGAGATTTCTTTTGACATATAAAAACTTTTCAATAAGATGATATCCCAGTTATTGATTCTGGGAAGTATTTCTGTTTTTTGTTTTGTTTTGTTTTGTTTGTTTGTTTGTTTGCTTTTTCCAGTAACATGCTGATATTATCATGGTAGCTTTGGAGTATAACTTCAAGTCAAGGATTGTGATGCCTCTTGCCGTGCCTTTGTTGCCCAGAATTGCCTTTGCTATTCTAGGTCTCTTCAGGTTCCAGGTGAATTTTAGGAAATATTTCTCTAGATCTGGGAGGTATGCTGGTTGTATTTTGATTGGAATTGCATTATATCTGTATAACAATTTTGGGAGAATGGCCATTTTCACAGTATTTGTTCTTCCTATCCATGAACAATAAATGTCCATTTTCAGAGGTCCACTTCAAATTCTTTTTTCAGGGTATTATAATTTCCCCTGAATAGATCTTTTATTTCTTTTGTTAGATTGATTCTTAAGTATTTCCTTTTTCTGGATTACATTGTGAAGGGTGTAATTGCTTTTATTTCTCTTATTGAGTTTGTTGTTTGTGTACAAGAATGCTAATGATTTTTGAGTGTTGGTTTTGTATCTGACTACATTGCTGAATTTGGTTATTATATCTCAAAGTCTTTCAATGGAATTTTGAGAGTCTTCTATGTAGACTATCACGTCACCTGCAAATGATGATAATTTAACTTCTTATTTTCCTATACTTATACCTTTTATTTCTTCTTCTTGTCTAATTGCTGTGGCTAAGATTTCCACAACTATATTGAATAGAGTGTTGATACAGAAAATTGGAATAGATGGTCTTTACCTCAATCTGATAAAAGCCATCTATGACAAACCAACAGCTAGCATCATATTAAATGATCAAAAGCTGAAACCTTTTACTCTAAAATCAGAATAAGACAAAGATGCCCATCATCACCACTCCTTCTGTTTAGTTAATCTGTCTCTGTGTCACTGAAGTGTTAAAGTCTCCCATCATAATTGTGTTATTGCATATTTGAGTTTTCACCTTTATTAATATTTGTTTTATATAGCCTGACACTCCAATATATATATATATATATATATATATATATATATATATATATTTAAGATTGTTATCTCTTCCTCTTGAAGTTTTCCCCTAACTGGTATGTAGTGACTTTCTTTATCTCTTTTGATCATTCTTGGTTTGAAATTCACATTGTCTGCAAACAGAATAGCTACCCCTGCTTTTTTTGGGGGGTATAGGTTTCTGTTGCATGAAGTATTTATTGCTTTCCATCCTTTGACTTTCAGTCTATGAATTATTTGGGGGTTAGATGGGTTTCTTATAGTTTGGATGTTATTTTTTTGATCCATTCTGCCAATCTGTTTCTTTTAATTGGTGAATTGAGACCATTTATATTATTGATTATAATTTATATATATTGGTTTAATTTTGTTATGTTATCCTTCCACTGTTGATTCTTTACCTTCCCCCTTGCAAATTGTTTGCCTAACTTAGTGGGTTTTTTTTTCTGTTGGTGTTCTTGAAGTTGTACTTATTTTTATGTCTATTTAGAATATGTTTCAGTATTCTTTGAAACATCAGTCTGTGTTGGAAGTTGTTTCCCTTTGGAATTTGAAATACTTCACTCCATGCACTTCTTGATTTCATTGTTTGTGTTTAGAAGTCTGCTGTGATTCTAATGGGCTCTTTTTTATAGCTGATCTCTCTCTTTTCTCTAAAAGCTTTTGATATTCTGTTGTTATGTTGAATTTCTGGGAGATTGGTTATTACATATCTGGGAGTATATTTATTTTGGTACCATATGCTTCATTTATCTGTGCATCAGTTTCTTTTCACAAGTTTGGGAAATTTTCAGCTATTACTTCTATAAATAATCTTTTGATATCATTTGTGTCATCTTCTTTTTTATTTACACCTACCAATTTTATACTGTTTTTCTTTGCATCATCTGTCAACTGTTGAATTGTTATTTCCTGATTCCTTGTTATTTTTTAAAAGATCTTTCCTTTCCTTTTCACTAGCTGCGATCTTGTCCTTGAATTGTGAAAGTCTATCTTCACTTTCATTGAGGTGGTTTTCCAGCTTTCAATGTAATTTTTGATTTCCTGGCTATCTTTTTGAATCTGTTACATGCATTCTGTTTCTTATTTTATTCATTCAAAGTTTCCATCTTTCTGTAGCATGCCTCATTTTTTAACTATATCTTCTTTAGATGTGTTTGGCCTTTCTTTTATTATGTCTATCATTTCTCCTTCTACCTGTGAGATTATTTTTTATCTGGGTCCCTGTATAGCTTCATGGAGTTGTTTCTTTACTTCAGTTGATATCATTTCAGAAGTTTCAGGTATATGGCTTACATTTTCTTCTATGTTAATGTCTCCTAAGTTTGTTTGGGATGGGCTGGAGGTTTGAGATTGCATTTTGCTCTTTTGTTTTGTGGTTTTCCTGTATTCCCCTGAGAATCTAATGCAAGGTCTCAATTGCTTCCTGGGTTGCGGATACCTAGCTGTACTGCATGGAGTTTCCCTAGTTGAATGGAGGTCATTAATCAGGCCTTATCAGGTCATTACTGGCATTCAAAGGATCCTCAATGTGGGAAGTATGCTGGGAAGGCCTTCAGCACACCCCATATGATACTCTGATGCTCCATGGCTGCCTGAGGTTTCTAGGCAGAACTCTACTAAGTTCTAGGTGATGTACTAAGGATGAACAGCTAGATGGGTACGCTACGCAGGCCTTCAGCTCAGGCCACATGTTGCACCAAAGCTCTGCTTGGGGTCACTTGCCAGGAGCCTACCAGGTACTGAGCAAGGTATTTAGGGTGAACAGCTGTATGGGGTTCACTGTGCAGGTCTTTGGTCATACCACTGAACGCAGGCTGCTCCCTGGCCACTCAGGGTGACTAGGTGGGGCCCAAGCAGTCCCCAAGAGACATACCTGTAGGTCTTTGGCTAATTGGGGAAGCTGGGCAGGATCCTACAGATCCTGAGCAAGGTGTCAAGGTTATACAGCTGGATGAGATTTGCTATTCAGGTCTTCAGCTCACACCCATCTTGATTTTTTTTAAACCTAAAATAAAAACACCAAAAATTCTGCTTCGGTGCTCAAAATATGTTTCTTACACCCACAAACATCGTCTTCAATAAGAAATAAAAATTATGCACAATTCCAAGGCAATGCTCACTGAGAAGTAACAATGACAAGTTGCAGAAGCTAACATGAAGATTTAACTCATGTAGTAAAATGTACAACATATTAGTGCACATCTACCATATTACCTTTCAAAGATCAAAAGATTCCAGAACACTTGTGTGTTGGAAAACCCTTGCAAGTTAGCTACTCTTTTCAATTTATGTAAATATTTTTCTAAGTTCACCTTTTTCAACTTATACCATCAAAATGATCCATAGTCATTATTCCAGAAGACAAAAGTGTCCATTAGGTGGATTTTGAAAGGAAAACAGTAGAACAATAGTAAAGGCTCTAAGTTTGGGAAGTTATTCAGGAAGGAGCTGATCTAAAAGAGAGACACACAAGAGGGCATGCAGTAGAGCGGTGGGCAGGGACCAGGCATATCCCAGCATGAGCTGAAACAAAACTTCTATTTAATGGAGCACTGTCCTCGTCAGTGACCTAAGAGCTTCAAAAATTATTTGCATTTCTATCTCTTCCTTCCTGCTCCCTCGAGACTCACAATACTGGCAACTTTCCATCTAGTCTGATTTATTTGCTTCATATAAGGGTTATTTAGCTGACACAATTCTTTTCTGTAGCTGCTAAGAAAGTCTTTCTGTATAAATTCTACTTCAGGGCTGCTTAACTCTCCCACTTTAGTTTTTACTCATTGCCGTGTCTGATATACAAGTGGCTCAAATGCTTCAAACCCTCCATTTTTCTCTGGATCACAGATTCTACATGATCCTGCACACAGGTGTACTAGCTTGTGCATTTCTGGACATTTGTTTGCATATTCGTTGGAACTACCACTTGCTTTTCTTCCTCTTCAGCAAATCTAATGTTCCCACATATTCTCTAGTAGGTACCATTTACATAGCTTAAGCAAACATCTCATGTCTCTCTCCAAACAACTTTTCAAACTTTACAGCTAGAGAAGAAATATTCTTAATTTTTCTTTCTTACTTTTTAAAAAAATTTTGTTATTTAATACAGAGGTCTAAAGACAATAGCCCATGCATGAAATTTTATCAATGATTGTTTTTACAAAAGAAGTTTTATTTGAACATAGTCATGTCTACTGCTTTAATTATTGCTTACAGTTGCACTATGTTGGCAAAGTTTTGAACAATTACAAAAAGAGATCAAAATTTAAAATAATACATGGCTCATTGCAGAAAAGTTTTGCTGGACTGTTAATTGCGTCCTAAGGAAAATATAGGTGACTCTTTGCACAATGCAAGTATAGAGTATTGAAATTATCTAGAACAATGGCAAAATGGAGTTGAAGTAACTAGGGAGTTATACTTATCTTGTTTTTATTCCTGTTCGGTATGAATATGATGCTGAATAACAGTTTTTGAAAACTGTCCCACATTGACTAAGGCACATTTTAACAGCAATCTAAATTACAAGAGTCTCATATAGTAAAAACTAAAAAAAAAAAAAAAAAAACCTACCACTTACTCTGATTAAGAATTCAAATTGTTTTCCTGATCAAAGACATCTGAGCCCCATTGCCTTTGTTTCAAAACAAATCCTCTCTTTCATTTTAGTTTTTAGATTGTTATTATCACCTTAGACAGAAAAGTGAGGATAGAAAAAAAAATATTGCTAGGGTTTCTCTTCTTTTCTCTAGAGCCAGGTTGATACTTTTTGGGTAATATAATTACTTTCACCCTAAAGTTAGTTTTTGTCTCATGTGTGTTTGAGAAATGAGAAATTTATAGAAATAAAAAAGAATAATAACCCTTCACAATAAAGCCAAATTTTGAGCTCTTTCTTTCATAATTACTTTGGAGATTAGGTCAAGAACTTTTGCAAGCTCTTTCTGGAATGTGTGATTTGTTATCACTTTTAAAATTGTATATCATTTCTTTATTTAAAAAGTAACAGCTTAGACATATGAAAATAAGATAAATTGCAGGTTCGTCTTTTATTATCCTTAAATTATTATTGCATGTCATGATTTTCCCATGAATAAGTTAACATAATTTGATGAGAATTATGTCATGAATGTGTTATAGTTAAATAGTTGGTTTTCACTCCTGAAAGATGAAAGGGAGCAAATAAATTTGAAATACAGGTAAAAATCTTCCTGCAGAAAGTAAGACCCCTTTGTTATGAGCATCTGGTGAAGAAACAAGAAAAGCCTAATTTAGACATGTTGGGGCTACGATGAGAAATAAATTACATACAATAATTCCATAGGTGAAGAACTTAGATTGAAAAGAACATGAAATTGTTCTAAAACTGGAATAAGGTTGATAACTTCACACTTTTCACCAATTTGTCTCTTATTAGGAGGATCAAAATCTGTGAGGAAGAACTAAAGCTGATCATGTGAGAAAAGCAGGTATACACAGAGGCCAGGAAAATCTTTTTACTGGATTTCACAGCACTCCCTTATATCCTCTCAGAATACTAGCTCATGTAGTGGTATGGATAGGTGATTAACAAAAATAAAAATAGGGCTCAATTATAGCACTAAATCAAGAATGTCTTCAAATTCAGATCAATTCAGCCAGCCAGAATTCAGCTATGAGATGATGATGATAATGGCGATGATGATGATATTGATGATAACAGCTATTCATGCTGAAGTAAGATACATGTATCTCTTTGCTCCTGGCCTCTATATTAGTGAGCCCGTAATAGGTTCCACTGTAGATAACTTCACCAGAAAGAGACTTATTTAGAAATACAGAATTTAAAGAAGATAGGAGGCATTTTAAGAGACCAAGTTCAGGCAAGTGTGTGGCTATCTTCATGACAAGAATCGTGAATAGATACTCTGCTTCAGGAAACTACTTGCATAGCTATTGTTTCCAGAGCTACACTCTTTTCACATGCTTAGAAAGCTCTAAACACTGGACAATGCAGCTGCTCTTGTTAGATGGAGTACCAGGCTGCCTTTGCATGGTCAAAAGTTGTGGTAGAGTGATTTACCTTTGTTTAATTCAAGCCAGCAAAAACAATTGACATTATGCTTTAAATCTAAAACATACCCGAAGCTGGGGATTTAGCTCAGCGGTATAAGTGCCCGCCTTGCAAGTGTGCAGTCGTGAGTTCGATCCCTGGTATCGATAAAAAGGAAAAAGAAAAAAAAAGATATAAAATGTACCCCAAAAGTTGCATGTGTTTGGGACGCGTATTCATTAGCAGATTCATCAGTTCACAATTTCATCACCTAATTGCATTGTCAAGAAGTGGAGTCTGATTGGTGGTCCCCAGGAAGGTTGCCTTCTTGGGCCTGGCTCCTTTCTGCTGTTCTAGGCTTTTCTATAATGATAGAAATATTTATTTTTTATTCTATGTTGTCCAGTGTAATAACCCATAGCACCACATGTCTTTTGAGTAATTTATTGTGGTTAGGGTGATTGAATAACTGACTATTATCTTTTACTTTATTGTATTTTATTTTTTCATACTAGGAATTGAACTTATGATATTGCAGTTGCCAGAAAGGCACTGTGCCACTGAGCTATAGCCTTGGCTACTTTTTTATTTGAATTAACTCATTGAACATGTTTTCAATATCTAATGATTATGTTCATTGTGGGAAATTGGTACATATACCTAATACATCTCAATTAGTTTTAATCATTCTGTTCCACCCCCTTATTTAAGTTGTTTTTCCCAGTATCTGATTCATTTATGTATTTTACAAGTCTTCATCAAATTAATTATCATAAATACAGATTAATGGCCAGACTAACAGACCAAAAAATAATCATATAAAACACATAAGACAATGTTTCTGAATCAAGGTACAAATTTAGATACATTGGCCACACTGAATTATTTTCTCTCTTTTTTCCTACTGTATGTCATTTATTTTGCATTTTATTTATCTCTTAAGTTTCTCTTATAAGAGAAACTGTGCAATATTTAAGCTTGTGTGTCTGATTTACCTCACTTAACATTAAAGTCTCAAGGTGCACATATTTTCCTATTAATTATTCAGTTCAAATTTCAATAGCTACCTTAGCTAACTACAGGCATATAGAATGAGGCAGCTCTAAATTTGTATCACCTCTCTACCCTAACTATAATTAAATAGTTATATTTTCTTGGTTAAGGAATAGAGTTTACCTTAGGTACAAGTATCTAAGAAATAGTTCATATTCATTATTTATATTGAGGCAATGCCAATTAGTGAATTGGCATTGACTTTCAAGGTATTTTTGTTTGTAAATAGAGCAATTTTTGATTCAATTATTATTTTAATCCACTTTATGCTAAGCACCACCCTGTACCTGAGACTATGGAATGTAATTAAGCATGGATAAAACAAACAAACTATTAAATGTATAAAAAGGTGAATAATGAGAGGGGGGAAATCAAGACAGAAAATTACAGAACCCATCTGCCTTTGCACTAGATATAAGAAATCTAAGTTTTGCTCAGATTGTATTTTAAAATTTAGGCATTATTAGACAAATTTAGGGTCAGAATTTGCACTATATGCATCTTCCTAATATGGATCAAATAGCAGAAATAAAGCATATCTTTTTCTGAAGGACATAGTTTTAATAAATACCTTTTGGTTTTTTACAGATAAAATTCTAGCAAATATACAAGTTCAGCACACACGCAATCATACAAAGAAAATTAAGAATTGAAAGTAAAAATGACTTCAAAATATGAAAAATGTAATACCTGTAATATTACTTGTGTTTAGATGTCCCCCTTCATGTAATTTTAGGTATGGCTTTTTCTGAGGTTGTTGGATTTAGAATGTGTGATTAATTCACAGTGCAATGCTAGGATTAAGAGTGAGTGATTACTAAAAAGATCCACTTATTGGTTTGGCACTGCCCTAATCTTTATAGCCTAGATTGAGTATAAAAGGACCATAAAGATACTGTTAAGGTCCTTTATTGCTTTGCTACATCTTGCCCACCATGAGCTGTGCTCCTCTGCCAAGCCACCCTGCCTGGAGCCAGCCAACTATGGAGTGGAACCCCTACAAACTGTCAGCTAAAAAAAAAAACCTTTCCTCCCTTAACTTTGGGTATCATCTATTTTGGTTCAGCAAAGAGAAAAGTAACTAACACAAATATATACCAACTTCAGCAATCTCACTGAATGCAAGGCTTAGAGTCTAAAACAATGGAAGAATGACCTTAAAGACAAGTTCCAGAGTGCAAGGATCTTGGGGATGGGGGGATTTCGAATTAGGGACCCATTGTCCATTGCTGCCTCATATTCATCAAAAATCTTTTGTCTACGTCTCCATCACTGTTGTTCTGTTGCATCAGTAGCAGTTATAGGAGGCCCAGCTACATTATGTGCTTTTCCAGCAAAGCTTTAGGGGTGCAACTTCCTCCACTTACACTACAAACATGACCCAGGGAGTTGCATGAATCAGGTAGAGAAAAGCCCTCAACAAAACACGGAAGAGACCTCCAACTAGGGCAACCACAGACCACCAGAACCACTAGTGTTTAAATTACAGGATCCTAACATTGTGGCATTGGCTTCACACAAGAAAGACAAAGAGGCAGAGCCCCTTAGAGCTTGGAGAAGTGAATCTCAGCAGTGAAGCACAGTAATAAAATTCCAGCTCTGCTATGTTGATAAGAATCCTCCCTCTGCCCCAATGGGTATGGAGGGCAAAGCATTGAAGTCAAAGGAAAGGATTCTCAACGTGTTAGGTTTTGGAATCCCTTAGGACCTGTTGTTTCTCTTCTTTTTTTCAAAATTCTTGCTTAAAATTGGAAATGTCTGCTCTCTGTCTATTCCACTATTGTTATTTTGGGAGCACGCACTCATAACTTCTATTACGTTTGATTTCACAGATTCACAGCTGTTATGATTTCTGTCAAGATGTCTCCCCCAAAGCCTCATGCACTTTTCTACGGGGCTTTGTTGGAAGAAACTGAATACAAACTGAAAAGAGTTTGCATTTGATTTGTTCAATGCTAGAATTAATGGTGCTGGGATTAAAGGTGAATGATTGCTGGATCAGTCAACTGATTGGACTGGTATCGCCCTTAGCCCAACATACTAGATAAGATAAAAGGAGAGGGAAGAGGCTTGTCTCCCTCTTTCTGCTCTTATTGCTTTTACTGTCTTCCACTGCCATGAACTTTCGCTCCTTTTCAATGCCTGTCTGCCTTGTGCCACCCTGCACTGCAGCCAATCATTATGGACTGAAACCTCTACAAACTGTGAGCTAAATAAATCTTTCTGCTTTTGACTTTGGATTTTGGGTGTTTTGTCCCAGGAGCCAAAAAATAACTAAGATAATATCTGAAGAACACTTTTTTCAGAACAATGTTTTGCATCTCATTTATTAGGTTAAGATGATATTAGATAAGTCTTTTAGACTTACACATAAAAACTACTGAGAAAATTAAGATTCCTGAAGATACTAAGTGAAAAACAAGAATTGGGAGAGGGGGGCTAAGAGTAGAAAGCTATGCTCTAAATGCTGTGTCTCCCAAACTTTGTATGCTGAAATCCTCAGTCATATATCTGTAGTGTCAAAAGTTGGGGCCTTCTGACAATACTAATTTCATGAAGACAGCTGCTTCAAGAATACAATCGGTGCCTTTATCAAAGAATTTAGGAAAGGTCTTTTCCCCTCTGCTGCCAAATGAAGTTAGAGTAAGTAGAAAACTGTTTTGGAGGAAAGAGCTCTTACAAAGCATCAAATATCCTTGTGCTTTCATCTTGAATTTCCTAGCTGCTGAAACCCTGAGAAATAACTTTCTGTTGTTGATAAGATGCTCCATCTAGATTATTTTCTTATAGCAGGCCAAATGGACTAAGACAGTGGGCATCTATATCTTGTACCTTATTTCATGGGAATATTTATATTGTTCATAGGTTAGTATAAGTTTCTAGGATAAGAGTCAGCAAACTATGACCCAGAAACTTAAGTGCCCAGGAGCCTGTCACTAAGTAAAACTTCTTTAAAATTTCACCGTGCCTACTTCTGTGCATATGGCCTATAGCTAGATTCATAATACAATGTTGGATAGAATTGAATGTGGAAAAAAAACAAAGCTAAAAATATTTTTGCCATTTGGCTCTTTTCAAAGCCTTTATATATCTAGATGAATGATACATAAATTATAGTATATATAATATCATATGTTAATAATCTATGCATCTATACATGTGAAAATATTAAACAAATTTCTTTGTAAATTTTTATGAACATTGGAGTGTTGGGAGCAGGAGCCAGGGGTCCGGCAGTGAACGGGTGTGGGAAACCACACACTGAAGCTGGACCTCAATCAGTTCCTCATCCTACAGTGACCTCAGCCTTCTAGACAAAGCATCGCGCTGATATTAACCTGGGAAAAGCTTCATAACATAAACAATAGAAGTTTCTCATGGGCCCAAGAACATGTTTACCTCCTGGGCTGCACAACATAGAAGTTTCTCACGGGCCCAGGAGCATGTTTACCTTTGCTGTGTGCACAAGAAAGTGTCCTGAAGTGACTTGTACTGCTCTTTGTTTTGAAACATTATAAAAACTCTGTAGTCTTTCAATAAATTGCCTTTTGCCTCCTGAGCAACTGGTCTCCCTGTGTCTTCAGTCTCTCGCCTGACTCCTTCCCCGCGCTGGCCGCGGCACCTGGCATTGGAGTCTTTAAACAAACTAAATAGTGAACTACACCATTTGGTTTTATACTATTGAATTATGTTTGCTTTATTCTTTGATCATGTAATGTAAAATTTTTGTTAAATAGAATTATAATACTGAAGCACCATCTTATCACTAGGATAATCTCTACTTATTTACAATGTCCTATTATAAAACACTGAATGAATTAATTTGAAATAATCTACTTGCAATGGTTGGATCTCTACAAAAACTGTTTTATAATTTTTGTGTACTACTTCTTTATCTAACTTTAACGTAATTGTGTTTGTGTCATGAGGATATAGTATAATATCTGTAGTTAGTATGTCATAACAAATATTCCCATTCTGGGTAGTTTATTTAAAAATGATCCTGTAACTACATAAACCAATGTTTTATAGCATTTTATGTCTATTTTCAATTTGTTCCAACATATTTGATCTATTAGCATGGTATATGGCTCTTGGGTTATTTTGTAATTTTCTAAAATATATTTCATCTAGTTTTTGCAAGTGCTTTAGCAAATTACCATATACAGCAAAGGTCCTCTATAGACACTGCTACAGGCAGGGTATGCAAATTTTAACTTTTCCCTGTCCTTGTTAATCTTAAAAATGTACATTGCTAATTTAAAAATGCAAGCAATGCAAATGTATACCACTATATCAGTAATTTTCACTTCTTTGCATCTAAGAAGGTCACAATATGCATTACATAGCAAATGAGAATGTTTTATTTACATTATGGAATAACATTTTCTTTGCATTGCTTTTTTCTCCTTTTTCTTATTGACCCATAAGGATTTTCACACAATCCATGTAATCTGCTTTGCCTCTCCTTTTTCTTACTGACTCATTGGTATTTTGACATCATCCTACTCTTCATCAGTTATAATATTATAATCATAATAATTATAACAATTTCCATTCTGTGGCTTCTCTTCTGGCTTACAGTGTGGGTGTAGAAGTGGGTGTCAATGTGACAGAGTCTAAATTCTCAATTCCAGCCAATGGTAGATAATTCCTAACTTTCCACAGTGAGTGCAGTTATACATCCTGCAGAACACAAGATGCAGAGGATGCCCCCACACTGCGCTGGCACAGATGTTGGCTTCCACGTTGCTTAACTTATATCCCTGGCTACTGTTTATGGCTTCAGGTTTCAGCCACAATTTCATGTTGCCAATTTTGTTTTTCACTTTAATCCTAGGAAATTCCGTATTTTACTTTATTTCTTAGGTCTTATAGTTTGTGTTAAAACTACTCAGTGTGTCCTTTTCAGTCTTTAAATAGAATGAGAAGCTTGCCAAATATGTTTGATTCAGATCATAATTTTGGGAAAATCTTTTATTTCGCTTTTGTGCTTAGTAGTTCCTTATTTCTGCCCTATTTTTATAAAACATTTTTCTATCTCTGTTCATGTGGCCACCCAAAGGTGTGTTTTCTTGTGAGACATCCTTTTTGTTGACTCAAATGACCATCAATGCACACTATGGACACAAGCTATGTTTCAGAGGAACAGAGATCCTTCAGTTACAAGGATGAGATTTGACAAAAGTGATGATATGGTCTCAAGTTTTTTCTCTTTTGTTTTCTCTTGCTTTTTCTAGCAACATCGTGAACATACATGTGAGAACAAGAATCCAGGGTGATACAAAAACCACAAATTGTAATGTCTTTCCTCTCTTTTCACAAAAGGTAATTTGAATTTTGGTCATCTTAAAACCCTTACAGAGTGCTAAAATGATAACAGTCTCTTGGTTAGTGTCTTTTAAACCTTATTAAAAAGTGCTACATTGTGAATTGTTTCTTGATTTCATATATGATATCTCTTGAGTTTTAGCTCATTAGAATAAAAGGTATAACTAATTCAAACCTTTTGGTGCACTTCATAACTATGGGAATCAGACATGTTTTAGTATCCTTTGGTCAAAATAACTGATTCTCACTTAAATTATTTTAAGAAGTGCAATGTTAAATCAATTAAAAAACCACTGTGGCCTCCAGCTGTGATACATTATTAAGCTTTAACACATCAAATGATTCAACAACCAAAGAGCATCTTTTTAAAGATGTTAATCATCATTGGCCTGTAGCAAGGAGTGGATGCAGATTTCTGGGCCTCCTCCAGAACTGTTAACAGTGCCCAACATATTAATAACACCAGTAATTTCATAAAAGTGATTGATCTGCAATAATATAATGTGGGACTCAGACCCCCAAATACTTTAAATTTGTAGTGTTTAAAAATTTATCTTCTTTCTATTCAAACATCTCATAGCATACAATTTAAAATGAAACAGTCTTTGATACTCTGAGTACTGTGACGTTTAGGAATGCCGGACCTCTTCACAAAATTATATCCTTAAAAGTAAAAAGTCATATATAGTTTTTGCTACTATCTTTACCCTTTCCTATCCTGATACATTTTTAGTAGTCACCTAATCTCCGAGTATTAGGGAATAAGAAGCATTACTCAGATGTGTGAACAGCAGTTGGTTGGCCAAGGACCTGCAATATATGATCACCCAAGTTTAGTCTACTCAGGGAGTCTCAGTGCTTGTTTCTACCCATGAGCAGCAAAAAGTGAAGCCCCTAAGGCTCAGGAGAAGGTTTCAGTGCGTTGCATTCTTCTGAGCCACTGACTCTTAACTCCATTTCTTCCATGTTTTGAGCCTTGTTGGTCTGTGAAGACTACTTCAACTTTTAGAACAACAAATTTGATCCTAACCAATGTACACAGATTTCATGTCTAACTACATGAGAGTCTACATGGAAGCATAATTACACTGCTCATCTTGCTCTGTTTATTTTTCTGAGTGAATGTCTGGTAATTCTATCATCATGATTATAACCATTTTCTTACATTTGCAATAGAATTTTCTTTTCTCTCATTCATAAACACCTCACCTTTTTCCATTAAATTACTTTGAACTGTTCCTTAGTGGTGCACTCGTACTGTTATGTCCAGTTTATTTTGTCATTTTATGCACAGTGAATCATATATAATTTTACTTCTAAGATTTCTTCTTTAAAAGAATAAAAATGATGATAAATAATTTCAAAACAAAATAATAGATTAACACTGGATAATGTATTGCATATAATTATCTTCAAAGTAGTTGAGATTTCAAGATATAGGCATCAAAATGATCAAATGTCAAATAATGAAAGCACAAATTGTACTTTTTGATGAACTAAGGTTAGGAGTAGAGTTATCCATCTTGAATATTGACATTGTTTGGTTTCATGTGTTATCTCATTAATAACTGAGTTATTGTTTAATTTTCTCTAATTTGTATGTGATTATAACAATTACAGTTAATGCTGAGTTTACTTCCTTTGACCGGGAGCAGTTGTAAGTGCTTTAGATGCAGTAAAAGACTGAATCCCAGCTCAGTGTGCAACAGCCGTTGTTCAGGTTACGCAGTACTTTGGAGCCCTGGTTGCCGCATGGTGTAGAGCACACGCACATGCAGTGGTCTCACTCCTGCGCCCGCACGTTAGCTGCTGCACCCCTTCATGAGTGTGGCTGTGTTTATTTCTCCATATACATTTGATGGGGAATGAGGAAAGACATATTAGGAAATTCGTGTCATCCTAGATGGTGTAATTTATTAGGGCACATTTAGTAAAATATGGCAGCACAGCAGCTGTGGCCCTTTTTGAAAGGACCGTAGTGAATCAGGAAGTTAGAATTGGCAGTGTACATAACACAACTAAGAGTTTTATGACAACCTAAAGTCAAATACTGAACTATTTCATGTACATTTGGTTTGCTATGGAACTCAGAGAAAATGGGAAATCTTATTTTAGGTATATTGAACATCAACCATATATTCAACAAGCAGTTAACCGAATATACATTTCTTTGCCACATGTCAGTGGTTACATATTTTACAGTAAAATAATTTAGACATACACATGCATTAACACGTATAGAAATTTGCAAAAGTATTTCAGGAAAGATGAAAACATCTTTTAACATTTGTATGGTGTAAATACCTATATCCAATGGTTTAGTGACCACAACTATCCTAAAAGCAGAAGGAGAAAATAAAATTAAACTTATAAAATAGTAAATAAAATAAAATCTTATCAACCCCTCTTGTACCTGAGACTGCCCTTTTTCATTTATTGATATATTTCTAATGTGCTATTGTACCAATACTGTTGTTTGATAATCATTGAGTATCTTGCTATATACTTGGAAAAATATAGGTAATGAGAATGTAGATGATTTAAGTCTCATAATAAACCATTAAATATTATCCTCCAATTTGGAGGAATATAATCAAATTCCAATGATGGAATTTATCTTGAATAGAAACGTAGTGATAACTGCTAAGCCACAGCCATACAAACTTTTGTCACTTCAAAATATATGATTGCTTTCACCAGTTTATTTGTAAAATAAGAAAAAGCCTCTTAAAACACTGAAATGAGACATACACATTTCATATTTATTTACTTTCCAGATAATTTAAAATATAATAAATATAATAATCCCATATTAGACATATTTATGATAAGGAATTCATACTTGGTAGATTTATTTGATAATCAGTATAACCAAACTCCATCCTATTTTTAAATGCACGGTGGCTTAACTGTTATCCTATTGGTTTTCTATCCATATGTTTCACAACAAAAGGCCAAAAGTATTTAACATTCCTGTGTTTATCATTCATGTGGGAGGGCAATTTTCAATAATTACATTTTCCAATAATGACTACAGCATTCACTTCATTGCCTATAAATACCTTTTTTTAGTTACAATATGGTACAGAAAGACATAATGCTTTTTCTCAAATACTGACATGGATTTTATTCTAGTGATTTAAATTTTGATTCCAATATCCCTGATCAAATGAAAATATTGAACTTAAGAATCTAAAATAAAGAGATCTTCCTACCTTCACACCTTTTTTAAAGATCACAAGAAGCTAGCCGCCAAAGTCACTTGAGTCTGTTGAAGCTCAGACACTAATGGATCATACCGAAAACTACTTTTGTTGT
This sequence comes from Cavia porcellus, assembly GCF_034190915.1. Classification (NCBI taxonomy): domain Eukaryota; kingdom Metazoa; phylum Chordata; class Mammalia; order Rodentia; family Caviidae; genus Cavia; species Cavia porcellus. The sequence goes on from NW_026947501.1 coordinate 36,375,712, forward strand.
GACAAAGCTCTCACTAGTATAGTAATAAGCTATATTTATCTCTTCAGTATTAAACTGTCCAAGGACGTCTAGTGCTTAGTTTTAAATGCTTTTTAAAAACCTCTAGTGAGGTGATACTTTCTGGATTTTGTAATTGAAGAGCAACTGTTACATTCCAGTTAGGGAATGCTTAGTACCCATGGGGTTATATCAGAAATGAGGAAGCTTTGCATAGAAATACTCCAAGTCATACCAGTTCAGTGACAATTTCCAGTATATTCACTTTGGCCTCAAAATGGAAGTCTATTCTCCAGTGATCCTGGAGAGATGCCAAGCATATGTAAATAATGCAATTTAAGTTGGCTCGATATATTTTCTAGTGAATGATAATCATTTGTCTGAAATGAAAAATAACCACAACAAACTCTTTACTGTATGTAAATTGTTTTATTTCACAACCAAAACATTCTTCTGCCTATTTGGAATTCTGGGTGATACTCTCAAAAGTTACAGATGAAAAATACATGAGATGCATAAGCTTATGAGACATCTGCCTATTATTTTTCCTTGCATTGTGGGAATGAATCACCTATGAAGTATCTTTAATCCCTTTGTATGATTGCTGAAGTTACTAGTCCAATATTCAACTCCTCTCTGTCTGGTAATCTTTAGTTACTATTTGTATAAAGCTTAATTTACAAAGAACTATGTTGCAACCAAAAGAGCACTCTCTTTTAATAGATTAAAACTGAAACTATAAAATTAATAATTCTATTATATGTTAGATACATTTTTAATTTTCAAATATTCATAAAATAAGAATATGTCATAATAAATCTGCATATACACAATTTGTATATGTAATAAATTTTATAGTTAAACACAATATGTAAAATTCCTTTTCTTTTCAAAGAGAAAGACAAAAAGGTAGAAACAATACAGAATTTCAGAAAAATAAATAGTAAGAAATCACCAGTCAGTAAGTTACATACCGTCATCTTAGACATAGTTGCTCAAGATACAAAATTAAAGCATACAAAGTGATATTCAAATAATGTCACTGCAAACAGTTCTGCTCAATGATCCAATAAGAACTTAGAAATATGGTTATCAGTCCTACACACTTGTTTTTTATCTTAAAGAGGTTAAGATTAAGCATAACAAAACAGAACAAAACAATTTGTTTTTTTTTAAATTTTATTTAAGGAGAAAAAGAAAAACAAAAACATAAAAAAGGGTACAAGTTATACAGAATTTCAGAAAAATAAACAGTAGGAAATCACTAGTTAACAGATTACATATTGTCATCTTAGAAATAGTTGTTCAAGTTACAAAATTAAAGCATATAAAGTGGACTTTCAATCAGTGACACTACAAACAGTTCTGTTCAATGATCCAACAAAACTCAGTAATATGGTTATCTATCTTATACATTTAAATATGCATGCAGTTATATCCTTTAGAGCACTTTCTTTGCCTCTCTTTTGTACAATTACAATTACAAATTTTGGTTTTTATTACTCCCACGGTTCTTATTACTTTTTTTTAACAGAGTACAACAAAACAGCTTATAAGGAAACAATTTAAAGAAACACAGATTTCAAAGCAAGTCCACTAAAGATTCTGTCTATCTTACTTTCTCTAGTTTTCTTCCAAATAGTTGTCCCCATCTTCACACACATTGAATATATACTGAACATTATAGAAATAATCAAATCATGATAGGATGATGAAGGCTTTTTAGGTCTTTAAGACCTCATTTTGGAGAAGTCAATAATGACTACCATAATGTTTCTTAGTCTCTTTGAAGTAGCTGTCTTTATCTTTACATATGCTGAAATTGAACATAAGAGACTAGACTAATATCACTCTGAACAGTGAATGATAGTATTGCTAAATTTTATATCATAATGCTACAGAATGAGCATTGGGTTTCTTACTGTCTCTTCTTCAGAGTATCTGTTCATTACATCATGTATTATATAATCTGTTCCATAAATAGTTTAGAAATTCTTCCCATGTGTGAATCTCTACATGCATATCTATCCTTTCTGTATTAGAGGGAAAAGTAGATCAAAACAAGACAACAAAATAAATTCCTAGAAAAACATGGAATGCGAAAGACATATAGGACAACAATACTAGGTGATCTACAGTAGTTACTGTGCTTTCTCTCATTATTTTCAATAGAATTGTCCACATCATCAAGCATAATATAATTGAACATAACATTACGTAGCTCTTTTAATAGAAACACAACTTTGAAGACATTGTAGGACTTGAAAGTAGTTAATAATCTAAACCAGAATGGATATCTTTTACATTTTGTCATCTTCAGAGTAGTTGCCTCTACTCTTAGACTTGATACTATCAAGCATACCAAATTCAAATAAAATTAGTCATTGCTAAACAGTGGCCTAACAAACCAGCTTTAAGTAAGATTAGTCATAGTAAGATGATGTAAGTAATACAGGATTTCAGTGTAAGTTAATAGGAAATTAAGGAGAGTCCCTGGAGCATGGCATATAGATAACAACAGCTATGGAGGCTCTCTGAGATAGCCAGCTTAGATTCCAGGAATGGTGCAGTGTGGGGAGTCTTAAGCAGGGGGAGATATTCCCTGCCAACCCAAGAACGAACTAAGCGGAGAGAAACCAACTGGAAATACAATCCCGGTGCTATGATTGGAACAGATAAACTCTCAGCAATGAAGCTGGAACATGCGACTCTGGAAACCAAGGCTTGAATTTCTTGCCACCACTACTGCATCTGAATCCGCACAGCAGGGATAGAAACGTGAAAGCTCTGAGAGCAGGAATCGGCAAACCAAATTGAGAGGAGATCTAGCGGGGAGCCCTGCATCAACCTGAGGTGAGTGAGAGGAACAGGGACCCTTCCATAGAGAAGGAGGCTCCAACAGAGGACATTCTGGGACCGGACAGACTAGCCGGAATAGGACACTGCAGTGTCTTTAGTCACATATTCCCCTGTCAAGTGAGATTGGTGGGGAGTGCCTGATATGGGTGACACCACAGACTAAGACCCAGTAGGTTAGCCCAAACCAGGTCCCTGTGCCTAACAGTGCACCCTAATGCAGTGAAGCCTTCAGCAGGTTGACTGACCTGGAGGGATGGGCCTAGCATAGGCTGCCCAGGTCTGTGTCTCCCTAGTACACTGCAGTGGGCGGGGACACCTAGCTAGCATGATTCAAATAAACTGTATCCCATGAATAATGAAACTGAGCTTCAATATACACCTGTATGGAAGGAACAAAAAATATGAGAAGAGGAGGCAACAAGAAAGTGTCCTTGATCCCCAATCCTGAGAACAATGACCCAGGAAAGGTAAATGCAAAGGAGAATGAGGACAGAAAACATGCAATATCAGACATGGCACCAACAGACATAAGGCAATATCTCAGGAGCCTCATAGACGAGTTCAAAAGTGAAGTATTTAACCAAGTAAAGCAAGATATAAGTAAAATAGTTAAAGAAATGTTAAGCACCTCCCAAGAAAAAACAGATGATGGAATGGAAGAACAGAAAAAAGGGGAGAATTGTTTGATGGAGAAAATAGAGAAAACATAGAATACATGAAGCAGGTTCAAAGAGATTACCAGGAAACTAAAAACTCTATTGAAAGCAACAGCTTGAAAGAAACTAAGTATAGATTATCTGAACTGGAGGTCAGATTTGTAATGTGGGAGCATGAAAGGAAAAACTTCTTAAAAATAACAAGGATGGGGCTGGGGATTTAGCTCAGCAGCATAAGCACCTGCCTTGCAAGCAGGCAGTCATGAGTTCGATCCCTGGTACTGATAAAAAAAAAAATGAAAAAGACAAAGAAAAAAAAAAAACAAGGAAAAAGCAGCAATAATACAAAGGCTATAAGATGATAAGAGGATCTATAACTTAAGAATTAAGAATGTAAAGGAAGAAGTAGAGACACAAACAAATGAACTGCAAAGGCTATTCACAGAAATAATCCAGGAGAATTTCCCTAATATAGAAAAAGGTAAAGATACTCAGATGTATGAGGCATACAAGACCCCAGCCACCTACAACCCAGACAGAACTACACCCAGGCGTATAATAATCAAAATTCCAGAAATCCAATGTAAGAATCCAATGTAGAATATTAAAAGCTGTCAGAGACAAGAAACAGATTGCTTACAAGAGAATACCCATCAGAATTACAGCAGACTTCTCAGCACAAACCATCAAATCACAAAGCACATGGGGTGAAATAATTCAAGCTTTGAAAGACAAGAACCTCCAGCCAAGATTGATATATCATGTACAACTGTTGCTATAAATTAATGGAGAAACAAGGTGCTTCCAGGATAAAGAGGAGCTAGGGTAATTTGCAACCATTAATTCAACTCTACAGATAATACTGCAGGACATTCTAAAAGAGAAAAATACCAAGATTCCAGAAACAGTGACAGAGAGGCCACAATGAATTGAGCAGAAAGTGAAATGAAGAAGACAAATTGACAACTAATGACAGAAAAAGAACTCAACAGAAATGCCTAGATACACTAACTTAAGGGAAAAAAGAAAGAATTGCAGGCAGAGTGGATCAAGAGATAGGGTCTACCGAGAGGCTCTTTATAGGAAGTATAATTAGCCTAAATAAGGTTATACGGACCAAAATCAAACATGAGGAAATGGAACTTGATGTGATAGGGAACCAGAGAATAATAGAGGTAATTAGGCCAGTATATACAGATATGTTGAACAGACAGGCTTTTGTAAATGAAGAAATATAATTAGAAATCCAACCTAGGTGTGAGAAAGTTCAGAAACACTTAGGTAAATAGCAGGTTGCCCCCCCAATACAAAACCATGAGTATTGGGGAGACCCAAAAATACACAGTTCGTTCTGGGGGAGGAAAGGGGAGGAATGTCCTCAAAAAAAAAAAAAAAAACCAGCAGAAGACACAGCTCATAGTGTATCAGGAATTAAAACCCCTATTACTCACACAATTCTGCTTGGTTGGAACTCGTTCTGTCCTAGTTTGTATAAAAGCACTGGATCTGAGGGACACAGACAGCTGTCCATATCATAAGGACATCTTTAATTCCCTATTAACTCAATCAGGATCCATGTATGACTTATAGTGTTGTATCATGACTGATCTTAGTTAAATCTGACTTTTTTGATTGCTGCTTATTATTGATAGATTTTATTCAAAACCTGTAAACAAGTTGAGGAGTACAGACAACTATACTGAAAATGACAATGATTCACTATGATATCCATTCTGATTTGATTTATATCTGTTTTCATGGCTCTACACTATCTATAAAGTTGTATTTCTGTTAATTCTGTTATGTACTGATATGCCCAATTATACTTTATCTGATGATACAGCCAATTCTGTTGATGATAACAAGAAACAGCACAGTGACAGGATAGAACTCCTTATACAGCAGATTTATGTCTTTTTAGTTTTATATGTCTATAGGAAAAATTTTAGTTCTTTCCTGCTTTGTTATGTTTCTCCCTCTAACATAGAAAGCATAAAAATACATGTTAAGACTCAAGCTTACATAAAACCTATAAACAGTTTATGAGCACTGATCTGATGGCACACAATGAAATGAACAAAAACTTTGAAAGAAAGAAAGTGGCACTGTAGTACCCAATCCTGATTCTGGACTGTTATGATGTGAAATCCAGCAATATTATTAATCTTTGTTCAGAAGGATTTTAATTTAATATGCTGTGTTAGGTCTCAACATAAACGAAGATATGGATAAATGTGTACATGTCTAAGTGTATGGGATTGATAGCCATAATACTTAGTTTTTGTTGGATAGTTGAACAGAACTGTTTGCAGTCTCCCTGGGTGAAATCCCATTTATATGTTGCACTTGTGTACCTTGAACAACTATTTATAAGGGGACAATATATATACATCAGCTAGTGATTTATTACTATTTCTTTTCTTTGAAAGTATGTACTATTTCTGCCCATTTTCTATTTTGTTTTGTCTTTCTTTAAATAAAAAATAGGAAATTAAGGATAGTTACCATGGTATAACCTGCTGTTTTGGGGTTAGCTGCCTGTGTCCTCAAATCTAATATGGTAGACAGACCAGAACAAAATATAATCAAACTAAATAGAGCAATAAGTCTATTGTGACTTTTAAATCCTCCTACACTATTAGCAATGTCCTCTGCCTTCCTTTTTTAGACAATTCCTCCCTTTTCCCTTTCTCAGGGTATTTGTATATTTTGGGTCCCACCAGCCCCTTTAGTTTTTAGATTAGGAGGCCAGCCCATTGTCTATCTGAGTGCTGCTGAACTTTTCTGGGATCTTGATTATTATATGTCTGGGTGTGGAACTGTTTTGGTTGTAGGTGGCTAGAGTTCTGTATGCTTCATGAACTTGATCCTGAGCTGTACTCCTTTACTCACTAAAGTCATAGAGTTTTCCTTCCTTTCAGCTGTGTGGTTCTACACTTCCGAAAAGTGTCATAGCTTTCGAATCTATCTGTGACTGCTGGACGAGTTGTTCCTATTTCTCTCTGGTTTCCTGTCACATGTAGCATTGTTTTCTCATCTTTGACTGTCAGTTTATTAACCCTCTTTCAGGCTGAGTGTATTTCCTATTCAGAGGATCTCGATGGATCCTGCCTCCTAATCTACTCTGCCTGTGTTTCTTTTTTGTTAGTGTATCAGGCATAGCTATATTAAAGATTATAGCTTACCGTCTCTGCCTCATTTCTGCTATTTTGCTCTTCTGCTATTATTTATCCACTTTACTCCTTCATTACACTGTCTGCCCCGTTCATTGAGGCCTCTCTGTCACCGTTGCCGGAATCCTGGTATTTTTTCCTCTCTCTCTGGAATGTCCTTCAGTACTTTTTGTAGGGTTGGGTTGGTGGCCATGAACTTCCACAGTTCCTCCTTGTCTTGGAAATACCTTGTTTCTCCATTATTTTTGAGAGAGTTTTTCCAGGTACATCAGTTTTGGTTGGAGGTTATTTTCTTTCAGGGCTTGGACTATTTTCCCCCAGGCTCTTCTCAATTTGAGAATTTGTGTTGATAAGTCTGTCATTATTTTGATGAATTCTCCATTTTAGGTAATCTGCTTCTTTTATCTGGCTGCTTTTAATATTCTGTTTTGTGGTGTATTTCTGGGATCTTGATTATTATATGTCTGGGTGTGGATCTGTTTTGGTTGTAGGTGGCCAGAGTTCTGTATGCCTCATTTATCTGGATATCATTTCTTTTTCCTATGCTTGGGAAGTTTCCCTTGATTATATCTGTGAATAGTCTTTGTAGTTCATTTGTAGTTACTCCTGCTTATTCACTCATGTTTTTTTTTTATTCTCAACTTATAAATCCTATTGTTGTCTTGTAGCCTTTGAATTGTTTCTTCCTGGTTCCTTGTTATTTTTAAGAGATCTTTTCTTTCACGATCACACACCATAAATCTCTCTTCAAGCTTCAAAAGGCTAACTTTAGTTTCTGTCAAGGCATTTTGCCAGCTTTCAATGGACATTTTAGTTTCCTGTTAATCTCTTTGGATCTGTTTCATGTATTCTGGATTTTGTTTATATTCTTCATCAAAGGTTTCTTTTCCTTTTCTGAGTTCCTCCGTTCTTCCATCCGTGTTCTCTTGAGAGGGGCTTATCATTTCTTTAATTAATCTTGTTATATCTTGCCTCACTTGGATCAGAAGTATAGTTTTAAATTCATCTATGAGGTCATGAAGGTATTTCTTTATGTCTGCCGATGCTGTTTCTAGTATTGGATGGTTACTGTAATGGTTCTCTTCTGTATTTACCTCTCCTGGGCTAATTTTTCCAGGATCAGTGGCTGGAGGGTATTTTTTATTTCTGTCTTTTGTCATGTTTCTGGTTTCTTTCAGACAGATGTGTCCAGGGGGTCTCTGGCCCTCTCTGTATTGCTTAGGGTCTTTCCGAAGTGTGGTGACTGGGGTTTTGCTGTGCTCCCCAATTTGCTGTTATCTGAGGTATCTTAAACTCCCTCCCAAGGGCTCAGGATGGTGCAGGGACACTCACCTCAGGCCACCCAGTCCAGAGTTCAGGGCACAGGCAGGCAGGCCCAATTCCCCAAAGCTGGTTGAGCACAGCAGGAAACTGGAAAGTTCTGGTTCTGTATTTTTGATTATGGTCTGAAGAGGCATTTTCAGAGGCATTTTCAGAATTCTCTGGGCTCCATTAGCAGCAGCACCTCCGTTGGGCTCCAGCCATGTGGGCCTCCCACCCGGGAACCTCAGGGGTGCTCTGGCACCGGGGGCCCACTCAGCGCCAGTGCCACAGGCTCAGGTCCTCGCTCAAGCACTGAGGGCAAAGGCAGTGATGTTTCTCAGCAGTTCTGGTCCCATGCCTGCAGTGCTGCAATATGCTTTCCTCCTCATGCCCTCCGGGTCACAGCCCGGATCCTGGGAGGTGGCAGCAGTGGCGATGGCAGCAGTGGTGGTGGGAGCAGGGGCAGCAGGTTGGCGCCTAGTTGCTCCACTCCCCCAGCCTCCTGCAGCTCTGCAGCAACAGAATCGGAGGTGGCAGCTGGAGCAGGGCACGTGGGGATAGCCTGTCTCAGTGTGCCCAGGGGCTGCATGGTGCCACAGTCAGATGGGACAGTATGTTTGATTGATTCTTCTCACCTTAGTTTCTTCTTTGGATGAGAAAATTCCTTTCCCTTTGTCCAGGACTCCCCACACTATATTATGTTGAATTGTAAGTTGACTATCTCAGGGAGCCTCTGTAGCCTGCTGTTATCTATCTACCATCTTTGCTCTGCCACTAAAATTCCTTTAATATCTTTAATACCAGTCCTCTTTTTTTACTGCAAGTAACCACCATTATAAAAGTGATCTGTGTCTTGGCAGTAAATGTTTTCATCATGTATGATTACGTTTGTATTTATCTATAAACAATGTTTATTTTGAAATTGCCTGTCATTAAATCTATATTTTGTGTATTATTCTGGATCTCACTTTTCTTTCCCGCATAGAGTATTTAATTTTTGTCAGATGAATTGCTTTGTAATTTTATACCTTCTGAATGTAGTACAGGATAGATTTTCCTACTATAGACATTTGTATTGATTAACAGTTTGCTATTGTAAATAATGCTGCAATTAGACCATAGTTTTCTTGTGCATGTAAAAATGCTATTTTGTATCCTGAAGTGATATTTCTGTTAATCTGCAAATTGACTTGATCTAACAAAATTCTTCTCCAATGTGATTATACCAATTGAAACTATCTGCAATTTCTATGAAATTCCATTTCCTTAGCTCTTTGCTCCATTTTTAGATTGCTCTTTAATTTTTCCACATCACTTTTAGAATTAGATTACTAAATTTTATGAAAACTATTGTTGGGGCCATGATGGGAATAACTCGAGTTTTATAGTTACCTTAGGGGAAATAACATCATTCTGGTATTGAGACTCGCATTCATGGGTACATGTATCATAATTATCCAGGTATTTTTTACATACCCTTTAATAGTATTTTGAAAATTTCTTCACAATTTCATTATACATTTATTTTCTCTTCCATTCCTAGTGGTTCTAATCTTAAAATTATATATGCATTGTTTTTCTATTAGATTTTACTTGTTAAAATTTCCCCTTCCTTGATGATTTATAAGTTTGGCATTCTAATAGATCTGATTATAAAACATCATAATTTGTAAATTAAATATTACAATTGCTTGTATAGAAAGTATGAGATGATGTATACTCAAAAATTCTAAGCATAAAAAGAAAACTATTTAAAATATAATTTATATATTAATTAATGTGCAAAAATTTAATTTGATCGAAGAAATAGTATTCACTAAGATTCAGATATGGAGCTGGGGATTTAGCTCAGTGGCATAAGCACCTGCCTTGCAAGGAGGCAGTTGTGAGTTCAATCCCCAGTACCAATAAAAAGGAAAAAGACAAAAAAAAAAAAGATTCAGATCCTTTTTCAGTGCTGCATAATAGAATCTCAAGTTGCATAGTAAAAGTGATTTCCATCATTTCTGTTTGTTTCTTGTCTGATGATATTACACATCAAGACTGTTAACATTATATCAGATTTTTGGAGTGGAATAATAAATAGATATGTTTTTATTAAATTTAAAATACTTCCTCCTATTCCTAGTTAATTCAAATGTTTTTAATTATGAATGAGATTTGAATCTTAGAGAATATTATTTAATCTTCCATCAAATTAAAATTTTACCCATTATCAGTTTAATATATAAATTATATCTTAAGCAATGAGTTTTGAATCTTATTAAGAACTATTTTGCTCCATTAAATCAGACTTCTATTCATTACCTTGTTGATATAGTTTAATTATATTGTAAAACTTATTAGACATATTTTGATTTTATACTGCATTGCATTGGTAGATGCTGGAGTAAACTCAATTTATTTACCTATTTTACTAAGGTACAATACAAATAAAATTTATAAACTATATAGAAATTTGACTTCCATTTAGCTTGGCAGCCTATGTGCCTGCCTGGGAAGGGCAAGGTCGTGAGTTCAATCCTGGGTCTCAAAAAAAAAGAAAGAAAGAAAAAACAAAGAAAAAAAGAAAAGAAAGAAATTTGATTTCCATTTGTATCTGAGATTTATTAATACAGATATACAACTATTAGATTAAACTAGTGCAGTTATAAATTTTCTAACTTCATCAACAGATTAAGGTATATTTTCTTCATTTCACTTCTACAATCATTTATATTTAAAATCATTTATATATGTAATCATTTTCTATGCATATATATGCCATTAAAGATGGCATATATTTTTTAAAAAGTACAAAGCAACCTAAAACTTGCATATTTTTTTGTGTCTTTTTCGTTTTTATCGGTACCAGGGATTGAACTCATGACTGCCTGCTTACAAGGCAGGCGCTTATGCCACTGAGCTAAATCCCCAGCCCCAAACTTGAATATTTTTGGGGTATAAAATGAATTGACTACTCCCTTAATTTGTTTTGTTTTTGCTAGTTTATTACCATTGTTTCTGGTTCTTTCAGTCATTTCTCTTCGATCATAAATGATTGTTCCTGTGACCCATTTCTCATGGTACTGCAGCCCCTGAGCAGAGAAGACCAGGCTCCTCACACTTCCAAGGCAGCTTTGCCACTCAACCCCTTCCTTTATGCCCACCTCAGATGCCTGATTTCTCATAGATACTTATTTTTTCAACGTTCTTCCTTGTAAGATTTGTTTTAGTCTCTAACTTTCATGCTAGAAGCTTTGCTAAAATGTCTCCAATATCTGGCTCATTCTGTTTTTCACTCTCACATCTTCCTTCCTTTTTACTTTTGGTTTATTTGTATTGATTTATTTAAAAGTGAATTTTTTTACAAAAGATAACATTGGTATTAGGTTGTTTAGGGGGATTTTGTTTTGTTTTGTTTTGTTTTGTTTCGTTTTTGCTGACTGACAGATTTAGTATGTGGGGTGACCAATGAAATGGGATCTAGCCCTTTCTTAAAGGAGCAGAGATGCGTTAGTGTTTTCTTAGGGAACCAGTTTTGCTCTTCGAGTCACCTTCCAGACTTCGCCAGTGTGCTATGCAGAAGGCTTCACAGGGAAGGGGTGGTAGTCAGAAGCCTAACTGCCCATACTTTATAAAATGAACTGAGAAAGCCTATCTAATTTCCAACTGACAAACCTCAGACGTGAATACACTCACACAATATAAATATTAATACTGAAGATAATAGTAATATTTCAAAAAGCTTCATAGACATTTTATTTAGCTGTGCAAGTCAATAAAGCATCCTGTTCTTTTTCTTGGCTATAATTATATCTATTTAATGAAGGCACACAGTCAACTATTGATAACACATTCTTAAAAGAATTATTGATTATTAAATACAGGTTGTACTTTTAATACTATTGAATACGTAACAATACTCAATTCATGTAGAATAAATATAATAAAGGAGCATTTGATGATAAAAGCTATTAGGAGTGTGTATATTAACATTGTGTGGGCAGAGGCTCTTTCAGTCTTGATGCTGTATGTCTTTTTGTATCATATATAATTGTAGGATCCTGGACCATGGACACAGGAAATTGCAATTTTCACAGCCAGGCTAACATGGCTCTATCCCACCACCACAGTCCTCCAAGCTGACCTGGGCAAATCACAGGGTAACAAAACAGAACACGGGAGACAATGTGATGAGGCACAGCTTGATAGTGTTGGAAGAGCATGCAATTTTCTTTTATAATTTGTCATTTGAACAATGACTCTGTAAGACAGAAAGAATTTGGTATTTTCTGCTTTAGTGCCTTTCAATGAAATAATGTTTACAATGTGCTTTCAGAAATAGTGCATGGTAAGGGTAAAATAAAGATGGAAAATAAAGAAATATCAGCAACAAGTTATAATACAATCTCCAGCCAACAGGAAGTAATCACTGGTAGTATATTTCTCTTGGGGCCCTATACCCACAGAGTATTATATAAATGAATATGAATACTATAATAAATAATTAATCAACACAAATTCTAACTGATGGAGATGCAGTAATAAAATATCTAACCTATCTATGTGCAGTTTATATTGTAATACAAAATGTAAAAGCAACTTAAAAATAAAGTTGTGTGGTATACTATACTAAAGATTATGTAGAAAAAGAGAGAAAAGAAATTTGATGGGGGTGTAATTTTAGGTAGTATAGTCCCCAGTGAGAATATAACTGTATTCATAATTGATGTATGAATTTCCCGGAGAGATGTACAAGAAATGTCTGCCTCTAAACTGATACAACTTAGCAGAGAAAATGTCTTGGAAAAGTCCAGCATGGTTAGTACATTATTTTATTAGAGATTACTCACAAGTAGTACAAATTTGAGGGCTAAGGAATTACTAAGGTAACCCCACCACCACATACACACGCAACACACAACATGCATTCCTTTGCTATGCTGCTGTGCTAACTGACAATTGCAAGGTCTCTATTTAAGAGCAACAAGAACAGAATCAAAAGCAAATGGGCTTGAGAAACATTATGTGTATTCTGTGCCCATCCTATCCATAGCAGGAAACTGCACCAGTTTGAAGGAGCACAATCCAGCCACAGTGGAAGATAACCTTGGCATGCTGCTGTCTGACATCCAGCCCTAGGTTGTGGGGTTCAGGGTCGAGGGGCTAGACAGCTATGCAGGGCCTGCTACTTTTGGCTAAGGTCAGAGGACAGTCCTCACTGTAGTAACTGATAACCAGTTTCATCTGAAATGAAGTAATTAAAGTGCTTGGTGAATTTTCTTCTGCTACAAAAAGAATTAATTTTGTTTTTTTTAAAAAATGAGCTTAGCGTGCAAACATATTGCCTCAAAACAGTTCATTACCTGAACTCATTTAAGGCTGGCTCTATTTTTATTTACAGTAACTTATATCAAAATTTTCCCCCGCCTTCATTGTATTTTGTGTTAGTTTGTGGATGTTCAACCTTTTGGTTTGCCTGAGTCAAACAGAGTGAAGACACAATATGCCTGTAGTTAACAGAGATAGTATATATATATATATATATATATATATATATATATATATATATATATATATTCCTTTTCAAATATTTTCTTCTACAACATAAAAAAGAGAGCAACATAAACATAATAGCAGTGAGATATTTCACGTTGTTTTTGCAGAAACAATACATTGGTAACCAGTTCAATGGAAGTGGTTATAGTTCCTGGTGAGTGTTCAAGGTGGTTATCAGAAATTTTTTAGGTAATTTTACTCTTAGTGTGCTTTGTTCTTGAAAATGTTTGCTCACAAATGTACCTACTGCTGAAAAGCAATGCCAAGAGTAAGATAATATTTCAAATCAAGGCATAGTTTTCTCTGGGGAGAAAGTCTAGTGAAAAAAATAAATTTTATTCAAATTTTTCATCTGAGTTGAATGCCTGATTGCAACTCCATAAATTCCAAAAATTAATAAATAAGTATACAATTATTTTCTAGTAATAGTGGCTGTTTTATACATAATTAAAATCATATTATGAGCAAAACAAGTTTGATCCAAAAACACTAACTGAACTTATAAAACTATTTTACAATATAGTTAAATAAGGAAATTTATGTGTTTATTGATTAACACTTGGCTTTGACAATTACCATACTCTTATCCATAATCACCACATCTTATTAGCCAAATCGCAAAAATGCATGTAACTTTATTTTATTTTGGGAGCACTTGAACATGAACACAGGACCTTCACACTGAGTTACTACATCCCCAAACCTTTTCTTACTTTCTGTTTTGAGGCAGAGTTCCACTAAGTCACTGTGTTACTTAGGCTGGGTTCCCCTCTCAGGGGGACAGGTATCTGCTGCCACAGCCAGCTATGCGTATAACATCTAACACACTTTAGTCTTAATGCCACTGACTTTGTAGCATTCTACTGAGCTTCTCTTACAAAACACCACACAATCAAGTCATAAAGAATACCTCCAAATATATCATAATATTAAAAGTGAATAATCTTGCAAAAGCATATTACTAGCTGCCCAGGGCCACGTGTAGCTCTTGAGCTGGGCTATCAGTTGGACACATGTGCTTTAGTCCATTTTATGCTATAATAAAATATCTTGGACTGGGTAATTTATGAACAATAAAAATGTATTGCTTGTGTTCTTAGAGTTTTGAAAATCCACCAACAAATTCCTACCAGATCCAAAGTCTACTATAAGCTTTACATGCACTCTCACATGGCAGAAGAAATAGGAAACGAACTTTCTTATCTCTTTTTAAAGCACAAGCACGGTTCGTGGTGAATGCATGAATTACTTTAAAATGTCGCACCTCTCAAGACCACAATGGACAGTGGGATTCAGAATTTAGGGAGTCATAATTTAGCTTCATTCTTCAGAGGTTTACATCCAAAACTCTGGAATATTCATCCAGGTCTCTCCATCCTCTCATCTCTCTTAGTCACAGCTTTGGTATTGGCAAATATTCCAGGGGAAGAGCAGCAGTGACCGGAGCTCACTTTTCTGTGCATCTCTATTTAGAACATCTTGGCCTCTTAGGTTCTCACTGCCTTGGTACCTTTGCATTCTTTTAATCAGATTTCATTTGTTCTCTTTTTCTCTTTATGTACATGAATATTGTTCTAGACCAGGTTAACAGTCTCTCAGGGGTAAAAACAAAGACTTTTTATCTGTCTATATCTTTTCCCAACTTGCTCTGCATATTTTTTCCCCTCATAACCCATGTAGGCCCAGTGTTCTCTAGAATTCAAATCTCCATAGGTTTGCAAAATATAATCAGTTTTAATGAATGAGGTGTGGGAGTAGAATTAAGGATCTGGGGATTTAAATTAGTCTCATCCAGTCTCCCTGTCAGCTCTCCACCCTCAGTATCTCATATTCTTTACCTAAATCTTTTATTTCCTTCCTACAGAGGAACTTTGTTTTCATTTCTTTCCGGATGTTACACCATTTCCTATACCCTGTCTTATATTTTAATCTCCATGCACTGTAATTCATTGTATTTTCTATATGAAAAATACAGTATGTGTTTTTCTTTTTCATTGAACTGGCTTTTTAGTAATTGTCAAAATCAGATGTAGTAAAAATGGCACAGAACCATTTCATTTACTCTTCTGGCTTAACAATGAAGTACTTAAAACATGTTTCAGCTGCTCATATGCATAAAGGAAAGAATACATAGATAGTCTTCCTGACCATGTGAAACATCTCATTTCATTTAAAAGTGAAACCTTTACCCAAGAGCGAGACATGACCATGCTCTATGTTTTATATGAGTTGAGTTTGCCATGTATAGTAATAGGTTTCAGGTTAAGTTGTGCAATTATAGAAAACACAGACACAGTCCTTTGACCCTTCCTACCTGCTCCTCCAAATATGAACTGAGGCAAGCATTAGTTAGTACCAGATTTCTCTAGGCATCTTACCTACTTTCTTTAATGAGTGGCCTGCAGTGACCTATATCACTATTTGGAAGTAAGCCCTCCTGATAGACACTTTCAATTTGTATGCATTCATCATTGCTACCTGCTCTGACCCTGTCAGCCTGTGTCTCTGAGTAGTCTCTCTGTGCCTCTGCCAGCTTTTGCAGGTGGAACACCCTTCAGCGTTTTGGGCTAGGCTAAACTGCTCATTCTAATTTGTGAATAGATTCAATCCACTTTTCATCTTCCAGCTACCTATCAAATCTCTAAAGCCCTGATGTCTTCACAGTGCTTAGTGTTATTAATGTATTATCTTTAACTGTTTCCCTTTCACAGAAATTGAGAGTGGGGTTTTGGAGGTAATGAATGTCTGTCCAGTTGCTATCATGAAGTAGATCACCTGCTATAAAATGCTATACAAAACGTCTTACACAAATCAATTGACAACTTTAATGATTATAAAGTTTTCTCTATTTGAGGGTCAAGTATGCTTCATGATTTTACTTTTGACTTTTAATTTTATAGAATGTGAAGTTTAGATTAATGTAATCCACAAAGATTTAAAATTTTGGTTACAGACAGCTAAGAAATTGGTCCAGAATGCCTTGTAAAGAAATGTAACTTTGAATATATCACCTTTTAAATTATATCCAGTATATTTTAGGGCATTTCTCTATTCTTTTACTTGTATGATACTGCATCATTTCAATTATTTTAGATTTATAATCATATTAATATTCAGTAAATGCATGGTTGAGAATTTCTAAGCCAAGGCACAAAGATCTTCCTTATAAGGATTTCCTCTGTTACATAGTATCTTCCCCTGTATTGCATAGTCAGTTACTATAAGGGCCAAAACTAAATCCATAAACACCTGCTTCCACTTCACCCACCCTCTCTATCACTCTGTGACACCTGACCAACTCATTTCTCTCCACCTAGAAAGAAATTACCTGGTAAATGTTTTATTTGCATCTTTCCAGGCACATCAAAAATGCACACAGAAAATGAGGTCCCTTGTCGGGGTCGCTCCCGGCCGGCAGGAAAGACACACGACAAAGTCTGGCGGTGTGCAACCTTGCCTTTATTTGTCTCCGCGTGGGCCCCGCGAGGCCTTCTCTCTGCCACCAGTCCTTTCTCGCCGGTGGACTTTCTCTATCTCTCTCGTGCTTCCTCTCTCGTGGCGGGAGAGGCATTCACTTTTATAGGGTGACAGTGGCCAATCAGTTCAAAGCGCGCGATGCGGGCTGACTGGCTAACATCAGTTGTTGCTAGGCAGACTATCTTACAGAGCGGGTTGTTTAAGTCGCCAGGGCAATCAGGGGGCAGGAAGCAGGCGCCAACTTGGCTCACTCGATGGGAGGGGCAATCTAGCTCAGGCTCCGCTCCCACCCACAGGCCCTACGTCCGCCAAGTAAGGCGACCGGTGTCGGCCGCGGCTGCCAACATCTCCCCCTATTTTATTTACTTTGAATGAATGTATGCATCGCAGCCTGCCCTGGATCGAGTGCAGAGGCTTATGCCCTGTGTTGAGGCCCACCGTAGGCCCTTGGCTTGGACCCTGGTCGGCCGCCCCCAGGTCCGCCAAGGCCTTGAGACCCTCGTCCTTTTTCCAGGGCCAGGAGTGAACTGGACGGAACCTGGATGCACATAGGCATGCACTCATGCCCCTCCGTGTGATCCCCTCGGAGAGGCATCTAGATCTGGGCAGATTCTAGTAATCCAGCGGCTTTCGTGCAGTATGGGGTAGGGCCTGGCTTAGGTCGAGTCGTGCTGGGGAGGCACGCTCTTACCCGTCATTGACTCACCCACCCTGCTGTGTGGTGTCAATAGGGAAGGAATGCTGAAGACCCGCCACATCTAGACCCGGTCGTAGGCCAGTCGAGCGAGCCATGCGTAGGCCTGGGGGTCATTGTGCCCATCACGGGCTGCTGCCAGGGCCGCATGGGCAACCAGGCGTACTTGACGCCGGGCCGCCGCAAGGCGCCCATTAATAAATGATGTAACCCATCGGAGCAAGAATGGTCCTACAAGTAAGAGCAGAAGCAAGGAGCACAGGGGACCTAACAATGGTAAAACATAGGGGAGCAAGCCATTCCAGGCTCCCCAAAAAGCGATTGTCCTGCAGTTCTTTTAGGGCTCATCTTGTTGTTGGGTCTGCGGTTGGCCCCTGGTGGAACAGGCCTGATCTTCAGTCGAGGGACTTGTCACATCAACCTCTCTGGGACCCACAGTGGTTTTCGTACCGGTTCCTGCGGAAAAACACAAACCGCGCCTCGGTTCCAGCTAACCACCGGATCCGGGCCCATCCATTGTCATGCCATAGATAACCGCGCCTTTGGAGGCAGGCCTTGGCTTACTCCCCCTTTTTGTTTTTTATTTTTTATTTTTTTATTTTTGGTCTTTTTCGTTTTTTTTTTTTTTTTTTTTTTTTTTTTTTTTTTTTTTTTTTTTTTTTTTTTTATCGGTGCCAGGGATCGAACTCGCGATTGCCTGCTTACAAGGCAGGCGCTTATGCCGCTGAGCTAAATCCCCAGCCCCCGTTTCCTCGACTGGCATTTTTCTCAGCCTGCTCGGCAGAGTAGCCGCCCATGAAAATACCGTCCGCCCCGCGGCGCAACGTCATAGGACGGCGGTCGCGACAGAGTGGAATGGGGCGTCACTTCCTGTGCCGGCTGAGAGAAGGGAGGGTTCCCTGTAGCGGCCTCTCGGTGGGGAGCCACTTCTGGAGAAGAGCTCCAGGGCGGAGCGGATGGCTCTCTATCTCCTCCCCGCCAGAGGGCTCTCGGGGGCCCTTTCTCCTCTCTCTGCTTTTCTCGGGCGGCGCACGCACACAATTCGCGGCGCAACTCGGCATAGGAGTCAAGGCACGCATGTATCATTTCCCACAGGGGGCGAATAGCCGGCGAAATATCGCCTCCCAATTCCGCCGAGGCGAGGTCCCCACCTAACTTCTCCCATGACGGCAGGTTTAAATGCCCTGTGGGTAAAAACCAGGGAGCTACCCTATCTACCTCTGCTATGAATAGTTCCAGTGTTTTTTGACCTACCCTGAGGTCTCTAGCTTTTAAAAGCTTCCTAAGGGCCTTTACCAAGGGCCGCGCCTCCGCGCTCGGTAAATTACCCATCCTCAACCTCTAAGGGCTGTAACTCACCGCGTGTGACTTAAAGAACCCGTCACCTACGCGTGAGCCTGAGGGGAGTCTAAAAGCCCTGTAGGTGCGCGCCACCCAGAGCCCAGGCTTATCCCCAACTCACCTGTCCGGCAGCACCACGCTGGAGCGTTGCACACCACCGCCGTGTCTCGGGGTTGATCAGTCCCCGTGCGGGTCACCAAATGTCGGGGTCGCTCCCGGCCGGCAGGAAAGACACACGACAAAGTCTGGCGGTGTGCAACCTTGCCTTTATTTGTCTCCGCGTGGGCCCCGCGAGGCCTCCTCTCTGCCACCAGTCCTTTCTCGCCGGTGGACTTTCTCTATCTCTCTCGTGCTTCCTCTCTCGTGGCGGGAGAGGCATTCACTTTTATAGGGTGACAGTGGCCAATCAGTTCAAAGCGCGCGATGCGGGCTGACTGGCTAACATCAGTTGTTGCTAGGCAGACTATCTTACAGAGCGGGTTGTTTAAGTCGCCAGGGCAATCAGGGGGCAGGAAGCAGGCGCCAACTTGGCTCACTCAATGGGAGGGGCAATCTAGCTCAGGCTCCGCTCCCACCCACAGGCCCTACGTCCGCCAA
Source organism: Cavia porcellus (assembly GCF_034190915.1). Taxonomy (NCBI): domain Eukaryota; kingdom Metazoa; phylum Chordata; class Mammalia; order Rodentia; family Caviidae; genus Cavia; species Cavia porcellus. Next base: position 36,395,349 of record NW_026947501.1, read on the forward strand.
GTAAGGCGACCGGTGTCGGCCGCGGCTCCCAACAGTCCCTTTGTTTAAACAGCCTTGACTACACAAGATTTCTACCCTAAGAAGAAGAAAATATTGGATACTACAAGAGGTTATGAATTTACATGGTGTATTCTTTGTGTCATGATTAAGCAAAAAGCATTAAGGATTATTAAGTACATCACATGTCACGAAGGCCATAAAGATAATGATAGCTCCTATTCAGAAAAGAACATCACTGTAGAAGCTCTTGGCCTTCTCTCTGCTTGTGCAAACAATATTTTTATGAATTAAAAGCATGGGCATGAGTAGTGCGTAAGAGTCAGCACTCATCTGGAAGCAACAAGAAAACAATGTTAAAAGTAAAGCCATTGAATTATCATTTGGTATAAAACATGTAAATCTTGAATGGACCATGAATTCCATTTCCAAATGGAGTCAAGTTCCAAATGAATACTTGTCATAAATGGAAGTAATGTCTTGCTTAATACCAGCACACAGCATTACTGAGGCCAAATATTTGCACTTAGGTGACTCCTAGTCCATTTCTAAACCAATTTTGTTTGTACCATATTTCATCAAATCAGAGACACTATCATTACAAACACTATTATTTTATCTCTAAAAAGGAAAAAAATCTAATAAAACTATTAAGATTTAAAGATTCATCCCAGTTCATTTAAGTTAAAAGCCTATGTTGAAACACTTAAAAATCTTTCCTATTTAGAAAAGATATTTACTGGTCATCCCAGCCCTGCCAAAAGTGCTATTGACAGCTTCCTTGAATTTCAACCTCTCTCTTAAAAATCCAAATAGACATGGAAATTATGCTACATTGAACTCAATTATGAGAGGTAAAACATTAATCAGACCTTTAAATTAACCAGAAAATGAAGCCTATGGAACTCAAAAATTACTCAGTTTTTCAAGGAAGATATAGATTCATTTCTCATGTAACCTATTTTTCACTGTTGCAAGACATTTTCGGTGAGAAAGGTGGACAATAATTGGTTCTTAGATCCTCTGCCTGGACAGGGAGAGCTCTTCCCATTCGACTTTCCTGTCCATTTTTCATAGTTCTCAGGGAGACTGTGAATGTGTCTAGGGTATATGCAGTCCTTTCAGGAGTACTTACTACTCGATAATTATTCAAGAAACTCTTTTCTCCTGCTCCTTGTGAAGAAAATTCAGATTTTATCTGCATTCTGAACCATTTGAAGTAAAAACTACATTTCCAGTCTTTGCTTGTAACTAGTTAGGAACGTGGAGCCAATGTGGGGAATCAGGTATAACTGAGGTTGACCAGAAGTATTTTTAGAGAGAGTGATCAACAACAGCACATGGAATGTCACAAAATTTTCCTGCAAAAGGAAAATTTATGATTTTGCAAGCCATACTGTCTTTGTATCAACTCAACTTTGCAATGTAGGACCTAAGCCACCAGAGAAAGGGCATAAGTAAATGGAAATGAGCGGGCACCAAGTAAATTTACAGAGGTAAGAAGCCATGGTCAGTTGCTGGATGACCTCAAAAATATAATAAAACTGGACTGATAAAAAAGCAAAATGTCAAGTGATCTCGAACATACCTCTACATTTAAAAAAATATCTATTCTAAGATATCTTTTATTAAATTCTCTGCTGCATTTGTCCAAAATGAATCCTAGTCAGGAATGTGAAATGATTAAGTCATCATTTGGAAAACAGTTTAGTAATTCTTCAAAAAGTGAACTGTAGAATGGTCTAGCAGTTTCACTGCTAGGTATAAATCCAAGAGAACTGAAAATTGAGATGGGATGGTAGAGCAGGTCTGTAACCCCCGCACTCTGGGAGACAGCCGCAGGCAGAAGGCAAGCTGAAGGGCAGCCTGGGCTACTTACTGACATAGCGATGTCCTGTCTCAAAATTAGAAAACCCAAGTCATGGTTGTAGATACAGCTCAGTGAGTAGGCCAACAGATAAGTCCCTAGAGACAAAAGCACAGTGGTCAATGCCAAGGTCTGGGGAGAGAATGGGAATGAGGAGAAACTGCTCAACAGATACTGAGTTTTATTGTGGAGTGCTTAGAAATATTTTAGAATTAGGTGGAGATGATAGCTGCATAATAATGAGGATATGCTAAGTGCCACAGATTTGTTCACTTTAAATTGGTTAATTTTAGATTATGTGAGTTATATAGTAATAAAAATAAAAGTAAAATTAATTGATATTAAACAACATTCTCCTTTCTCTTTACAAGGTGTATGGTTCAGCATCACGTACTGTAACTATGTTCAATTAATTAACACCTGGCTGTTTTGTAACCATCCTTTGTATATGTTTTTAATGAACTATTTATTTGTGAACTAACTTACATAGCAATACACTTTTCTATCCATCTCAACAATGCCATTGTCTTTTACACATACTTTTAATAACTCTAACTTGGTATTATCAGGTAAAGTTACATAGTTCTGCTGTGTCACATCATGACATAATTACCTTTTAAAATGCTATCTCTCATTACACTAGAGATTTGCAGTAGCAAGAGTGTATTAATAAATCACTGTATTGTTCTCCCTGGATTATAGGAGACAGATACTGGACAGCATTTGTTGGGCTGAGAAAGAGAACATGGGTGGAGGAAAGCTACTCAGTGGAGGAAACTCAGTGGCCAGGAAGCAGAGAGAGAAGGGAGGAACCCAGGAGGGAAACAGACCATTCCACATCACTCCCCAGTCACCCAAGTCTATTCAGACCCCTGCTCCCAACAGCGAGCCAGCTGTAGCTCCTATAATTGTCTTTCAAACATATGAGTCTTCAAGGACACGTTAGATCCAAAGCATAACACAAGCAACATAGAAACAAAAGATAAAAGATTGAGGGTATCACAAGGATGAAAAGAATGTCCTGCTGGAATACCAGCATAATTTAAAAACCAAATAGGCTGGGTGTGGTAGTGCACACCTGCAGTCCCAGCACTCTGGAAGACCTAAGCAGGAGGTTTACCATTCTGACTGCATCTTGAGCAACTTAGTCTCTTAGTGAGACCTTGCCTAAATAGTGTTTTTGCCTGGGGTATAGCTTAGGAAAAAGGCTCTGGGTCCAATCACCAGTACTGAAAACAAAGCTTAGTAGTTGCTGCCCTCCATGAGCCATGTTGATGCCAAATGTGTAACCAAAAGTGCTTCTTTAATGGTCAAGAAAATGAAAGGTATCTATGAAACTGGAAGCCAGATGGTAGTCTAAATCATCACTGTTGAAATCTCCAGCAATTAGGGTAATTTCATTCTGGGAAGAGTCCAAGCTTGGCTCCAAGTGGTTATTGATTTTTCAAGCCTCAGGTTGCCAAATTGACACCAAAAGAAGGGAACTTCAAATATTTCAGACTTCTTCACATTGTAACCTGCCTCATTCCCCAGATCATTTGAAAATGGAACATAATAAATATTGGGAATCCTTCCTGAAGGCTGACAATGGTCTTTGATTTGCCAGAAAACAGGGATCTTCTTTAAACATATGGTATATATAACAACTTACACAGTTCTGCAGCTATCTACTTTTCTCTTTCATTTTTAATTACGGTTATTTTTTGTATTTCCTATTTTCTACAAAAAGGATTATGAACAGTGAGCATCACTCAAAGATCCTGAACTTGGAGCTGTACAGAAACCAATAATTGTTTCTTTGAGAAATAAAGTGAGTAACATTTTTAGGGATAAGTGAAGTAGTTCTATTATATTAGATTACTTTTGAATATATCTCATGGAAACAATAACATGATCTCTGAAGATCCAAGGCATAGAATACGCGGGTAGCTGTTAATGTCCTCTGTCTAGTGTCCTATCTTCTTTAACAGTGGCTTAGTTTGCCACTTGAATAAATGACGATTACATCATTTTCGTTCCCTGTCTGCTGGTTGGGACTGGTCCTCACTCTGCACCCAGAAAGCTGAGCGTGATAGGGAACCGACTGTGCATCCTGTGTGTACTCTGTATAGGAGATGCCAACAGACATAGAAGAACTTATTTAGAGACTTGTTTTACAGCAATCATTAGAAAAATATCCTTTTTTAACTTTATCAACATTGGCATCATTTGGAAAAATCTGCATAATAAAGAAAGAAAGGCAAAGCAAAGAGGAAAGATGACAATTACTACAATCCTCGGACCTCCTGTGTGAGACCTCACCGTGATGGCAGCACTCGTCCCTGGACTGAAAAATAGAGCAAGACAACACATTTTCCATTTGGCTTAAGCTGTTGCTTAATGGATTCAATATATCAGAGCCTAAGACTCTTGATGATTGTATTATTTATTATTTCTTTATCATAAGCTCAAAATATATTCTCAACCATAATGAACATACACAGAAGAAATGCTAGTTGTGTTTCCTTTTATAGAGTTTTTAAAAATAGATGTATATTTTGCTACAATTTTAGAATCAAATTCCTACTTCTCTGTAAACACGGGTTCTCTTCCAGTCCTTTCTCTTCCCTTCCCTCCTTGTGTGCACCACCGTGTGTGTGTGTGTGTGTGTGTGTGTGTGTGTGAGTGGGTGGGTGTGTGTGAGTGGGTGGATGTGTGTGTTCCTCCCCTCATTTCTGCCTCTTTCCCACTCTATTTCATGTCATCCTTAACTAAGGAGAGCTCAGCTTAGCTGCCGTGTGGTCGGATGCCCTCCCATTCTCTTTGGCAGCTATGAGAACATTCCTTGTTCTAATTACTAGTATGGACAGGCTGTCTGGTAGAAATGTAAATAATCAGTTTGGGGATCTAGAAACTTAGGAAAAGTTCCAGAGGCTGAATATATGAATTCAGGTTTTAAGTTGATCTCGACCCCATGGTAGATATTTGACAGCATGCTGCCCCCTCTTCAGTGACTACTTCCTAGCACATTGACTGGCTCTCGTGTCATGGGAAGGAAACCTTTCTACCCACAGCAACGTCACTTTTGAGTGCTGTTTCTATGCTATTTGTACATGGACATGATCCAGTGCTGTTCTGTGGCCCCCCTCACCATTGCCTGCCACGGAAGCCTTTCTTGTTCTTCCACTTCTGAGGTAAAGCTTCCCAAAATGTACGTTTCCCTTTAATTACTGATAATCCTGTGTTGTATATCTATAAGAACCCTTGATATCTTTTTTCAATAGCATCACATTAACGTGATATTTGATAACAAATTATCAAAATATATAGTATGGAGAGGGTACCTTTCCCGAGTTTCTAGCATAGGTACAGGATAGCTCCGCATTTATAAACTGGAATTTCCAATTTATTACATCGGATCACAGGCTGGGTGTAACTCATACTCATGTTAACATCACACCTAGAGATTATCATTCACAAACAAAAATTATGAATCCCCAGGAAATGACTCCAATGTTGTTAACTCATGTTTAATATTTTTATTCAGTAAGTCATTCCAATCCACTATTTAAATTTTCTCTCTGATTTTAGGCCTTGATCTTTAATATTACTGAAGGTCTTTATTTGTCTCACCTCCAAAGTATTATGACTTCCTTAAAATTATTCTTGTTAGGAAGTTTTTATATCCCAATATTCCTGCTAAAATAATCCCATGAAATATACCTTTACACAATATAACAATTTCTCAGATAACTCCAGTGATTCTCTCTTATTTACAAAACTAAAGGTGGTTGCAGGAATTATAATACACTCTCTAACCCCATCTAAGTTATATGCCAAACACAACACTTACTCTGTTGTACAGGTCTTCTCCAGTTACCCTAGGGGAGGTGAGGAGAATCAGCACACTACAATGGAAATCAGGTGCTTCTCAGTTCTACAGACTACATGTAACTTTTTTCACGTGGGTTGTGTGCTTTCTTTATTTTTAAAATTGATTTTTTGGTATAATTTAGATATACATAATGATCACGTTCATCATAAGGAATTTGTACCTCTACGTGATATAGCTTGATTTCTCTTTTTTCCTGTTCCTCTCCTGTCCATTCAAGCTCTCTCCCCTTACTTACTTTTAAATCTTTACTTCTATTTTATCCTGCTGTTCTCATTTTTTTCTTTTCTCTCCATTCTTTTCCCTCTGCCTTCCCTAGTTGCCCTCCCACTTGAACCATTTCTTCCTTTTTCACAATATCTAGTATATATTTTGATCCTTATATACACTTTCAGTTTCTTACAACACAGAGGCAGTGAGTAATTTACATGTTTGTTTGATTTATTTCACTTGAAGATATGGTATCAAGGTCCATCCATTTACCTAGAAAAGTCTCGTTTGTTCTTCTTTAAGGCTGAGTAATACTCCACTGTATAAAAAAGCATCTTCTTTATTCATTCATCAGTTGATGGGTATTTGGGCTGTTTTCAAGATCTAGCTAATACAAACTGTATGCTATAAAACTGTGTGTGCATATATTGCTGTGGTATGATGCTTTTCATTATTTTGGGTTGATACCAAGAAGGAGACTAGCTGGAGGTCAAACTAGACCTTTATTCCTACTTTCTGAGGAACCTCCACTGGTTTCCACAGTGATTGCACCAGCATGCACTCTTACCAACATTGGAGAAGGAGTCTTTTCTCCCCACAGTCTCACCAGCATTTTGTTGGTTCATTACTTGATCACAGTCATTCTTTCTGGAATGAAACAGAATCACGGTACTGTTTTAATTTGCACCTCTCCAATGGTCAGAAATGTTGAACATTTTTTTCATATATTTACTTGCTGTTTGTAATTCTTCATCTGAGAAGTGTGTATTCATCTCAGACGGTCTTTTTTTTGGTTGGGTCTTTAAATTTAGGAGGCCTGATTTTGTTCTGTTCTTTATATGACATACATAGTGTGTTCTTTATAATATGTGGTTATCTTGACCCTGTGCTTATAAGAATGACAATGTGTTGTTTGCTCTTCTATTTCCCAAGCCATAAAATGGCATAACATTCCCCCATTATCACTTTTCTATCAACACTCAATATTCAACTAACGCATCTATCACTTTGTGAAATTTTACATTTTTCACCCCTAGAAGGAAGTTAACAGCTCAAAGATTACAAACATGCCTGACCTTCTGTTTAGCAACTTGAAGAAAAATGGGAAATTCCACCCCACCCCCCAAAACAAGGATATCAGAAAAGTTGATCTATGGGCAGCCAAGGTAAGGGGTTTGGGTTGTAAATTTCTGGAGCCAAAGATCATATAAAGAACTGAAAGCTTTTAAAAATTAATTTCATTAAGATATAATTTTTGTATATATGAAATTTGATACACGTATGATGTGTGTTATGATATAGTCAGGGTAATAAGTCCTTCTGTCTCCTCAAACATCTCTGCGTGTTGGGAAATCTTGAGATCTTTCTTTGCCTCGCTAGAACAGTCTGTCTTTAATTCCATCACATCCTGCATCACACGGCAGAGTTCCTGTTGATTTATTTTGTCTGTCTTTTCCATAAGACTTGGACGTAGGGAATACCTTTGATTTCTGTATTCATCCTAAATTTTATATTTCCTCATAGCAGGTTTATACTAAATGAAGACAGAAAGAGGAGCTCAAGGAATTGATCACATTTGCAGTCTAATTGGTGAGGTGATTAAAATGAGCAGAAAGTTAAAACAATGACTTCCATAAATCTTGAAACAAAAAGGAATCAGAAGCCTGACATATGTTTCCATTATACCCTTTAACAGAACTGAGCCATAGTCTTAGCTAAAGTTAGATAAAAGAGAAAAGATTACAGGAAGATTAGTGAGTATACATGCCTCATATATTCCTAGAGACAAAAGGAAAGGAAAGACAAAAGGGTCAATACCAAGACAGGTATCTGTCTTGTATGCTATTGTAATTTTTGTTAATGCTGGAACATTATCCCAGGAAAGCAGGCACAGATGTGAGAATTATTTGTTTGTAACCACAGAGGACTAGGAAATACAGACTTTGTAGCTAAGGGAGGCAAATGTGAGGTCATCAACTATGATCTAATATGTATTCACACTTGGGGGGAGAATGAAGCAGCTTTATATGCAGGGAGCACAGGAACAAGGACATCTTGGTATGGTGAATCTCATCAAGTAGAGTTGATGGCAGAGCACAGCCATCACGCAAATTGATTCTCTCAAAACAGCAAGAACTCAGAAGGGGACAGGAGTGTAAGGGACTCAATAAGAACATATCAATGAAGTCATGAGGGTAGATGACAAGTCTGCGACCTTCCTCGCTCCTTTCTTTTTTGCTATGTAAAATGAAAAACTTTGGCCATGTGATAGTAGAGCAGAGCCCCATTTATATGTTCGTTTTCCTCGTGTTCCTCAGAGACACAGGCCAGGATTTTCCTGATTTCTGTGGATGTCACACATCACTGCAATTCCATATCCACAATAAGTATTGAAAGGGAGATGACAAGTAGGGAACAGGGTAATTATTTTGTCCCCTTCTTTTGATTTAAAGTTAACAGCCCAAAGATTACAAATATGCCTGACCCTCTATTTAGCAGCTTGAAGAAAAATGGGAAATTCTTCCCCTCCTCCTTGGAACAAGGAACACAGAGAAGTTGACCCATGGACAACCGATGTAAGGAGTTTGGGCTGTAAATTTCTGGAGTCAAAGATCACAAAAAGAAAATAAAAGCTTTTAAAAATTAATTTCATTAAAATACAATGTTTATATATATGAAATTTGATACATGTGTGTTGTGTGTCACGATAGAGTCAGGGTAATAAGTCCTTTTGTCTCCTCAAACATCTCTGCATGCTGGGAAATCTTGAGATCTTCCTTTTGTGGTTATTTTGAAGTGGGCCATAGAATTTTAATAGGCAATGGTTACCTTACTGTGATGTAGGGAACCAGAACTAATCCTATGCTTTGATACTCCTTATGTGTTTCTCTTCCACTTTGTTTTTCCCGGGCTCTCATAACCAGTGACTCTATTCTTCTAAAAACTGACTTTTAGTTTTCTTAAATGAGTAAGAACACCCATTCATATTTTTGCAAATAACAAAATTTCATTCTTTTTATAGATTAATAATATTCATTGTGTATATATGCAATTTTTCCTTTGTCCACTCTTACTTCTTGGTTTGATTTGAAATTTATGTTTATAGTTATAGTGTACTGAATGAATCAGATTAGTGGATGTCATTCAGGCTCATCACAGAGGCTGGTTCAGAGGCAAAGATGAAAGTCAATACTGTTTTGAGCAGGGCTCAAGAAAGTATTAAAAGAGGAAAAAGGGTCCTGCCAGTCTTTGCACTAAAAAGCTTGAACTTAAACTGCTTACTGAAGAACCCAATATTTGTTTTGCACTGAAAAATTCAAAAGAAATTCTTTATTCCTCTGGGCAACTATTAATAAAAATAATTTCCCTGAGTCCCACTTTACAATTATTCTCCAATCACTCAGGCCTGAGTCAAGAGCGCTTTGCTCTAATACAGCCCGATCTTAGTTTAATCTCATGTGAATTTGAAGCCTCATTGCCATTTCAAAGTTTAAATGAAATAAACACTAGGCACCATTCATAATATCTAATACTTGTAAGTGACTAACAAGTACAGTCATAAAGCATATATGGACTTCATCATTTTTAGTGAGAGAGACAAGTTGTATCAGCCATGAATCCTAACCTTACACCCATGTCTTCACTATCGGTCACATGGTAAAATCCAGGCTGAATTTCTCCAAAGGTCAGAAATTAAACAGCATCTTTGTTGAGGCAGAATAGCAATGAGTTTAGTGTTTGTTCACAACTTTTCATAAGTAGTCCCCTTGTTACTTTTCTTTCCTTTTCAATATATCCTGAGTACAACTGCCAGATTCATCTCCCCTAGCATGGTTTGAGTCGTGAGTCTTTCTTCCTCAAAATCTACACTCATTCCTCAGATAGATGCAATAAACTCTTAAGTTACAGAACTAAATGCACTTTGAGTGTGCAATTCAGGGATCTATTCATCACAGCTTTGCACAGCACACGAGGCTATAGATATGTCTATTCCAGTATCTGGTCTCTACTATAAACTTCAAAGGTTAGGATAACTACTACTTACTATGTTGATACACTGTTGTCTTCCTTAAAACATACCCAGATTTATTTAAGCATCTGTTTCCTTGCTGCTTCTGAAAAGCCACACAAAATAATTCTCATTCCTTTCATATAGGATAGATCAACATTTTGGACCTTAATATTCCAGATCATCTAAGCCTCATGTCTTCTTTTAATTTAGACATTACTCCAGCTGATTTCTGCTTCTGCACTCCCTGTTTAGGCTTTGAGTCTCTGATGTAACTTTTCCCAAAATCCACTCCCAGTCTCTTTTCTCAGAGAGAAACATTTTTCACCCATCCTCTGCCTGTGAATATGACACTGGACTTTCTAATTTAGTGACCTCTCTGTGATATGTATTACTTTCTATCTTTATTAATAAAAATATTTTGCAAAAATATTCTATACAGCAATAGTCCCATATTATCAATAGTGCTTAGTTATGGAGAAAAATAGATAAAAAATTAGATTCTTATTTCCTGACTATGAAAGGGACATCATTTACATGTGATCCTCAGAGTACTCAGAATTTCCAAGGGTGAAGGAGAAATATGCTATGTGTTTTTTCCAAATTAACTAGATCACACAAATGTGGTCTCATGCAAATATAATTCTCATGGCAGAATCCTCGGGATGTATTGACTAATAAATGAGTAATGTTTCATCTCTCTTTCTGAAATGGGAAGTTATTAATACCTTGTACATATATTATATATCTTTGTACCTGCTATGGAAACTTCCACACTGCCAAATGTGTTTGAATAATCAAATAATTAAGAAATTAGAAGGTGAGCTTTCCATGATTTTTGCATTGTCACGGAGATATAAAGATTTTCTTTATTGCTGTAAAATGCTGTAAAATAAAACTAATTTTTCTACTACTAATCTTACCTTCTTATGATGTTCCTTTTATATCTTTTCTCACTTTACTACCTTTTTAGACATAATAAATGTGTAATCATCTTTTTTTAAATTTTATTTAAGGAGAAAAAAAGAAAAAAGGTACAAGGTATACAGAATTTCAGAAAGAATAAACAGTAGGAAATCACTAGTTAATAGGTTACATATTATTATCTTGGAAATAATTGTTCAAGTTACAAAATTAAAGCATATAAAGTGGACTTCCAAACAGTGAGATTGCAAACAGTTTTGTTCAATGATCCAGCAAAACTCAGTAATACGGTTATCTATCTTATACACTTAAATATATATGCAGTTATATCCTTTAGAGCACTTTCTTTTCCTTTCTTTTGTACAATGACAATTACACATTTTAGGTTTTTAATATATGTTAGAAGATCAACTGCTTTGTGAGCTTTACTAATTTCAAAACTTCTATGGCACAGGATTGTTATTCTAATTTAAAAATGAGAAGAGTTATATTCAGGGTGCTTAAATAAATACATGAAGGGATTAAAATTAGTAAATAACCAGAATGCATGCTGTGAAATATGTAAGTATCAAATGTATTCCCTCCAACAATTCAATTGAAGTATGTAACCATGTTTTCCTTTGAATGGTGAACACATACAAGGCATTTATACCTAATAAAATGATAGACTAATGCCTTCCCTTCACATGCATGAATGTTGAAGTTTTGGGCCATCGGTGATAGGTGAAATCGAAGGTAGTTGCTGAAGCACTTCTTCCAACTTCCTCCTAACTGTATTTTTTACTCTTGACTTTCTCCAGAAGCTAAAGACTATGCTGAATCATGTGGATGAAGATATTTTCCTGTCAAATTAGAAGCCTCAGGTTTTCAGATAGTCCTGGGTATACTGCAAGCATAAAAGGGCCTTGTCAGTAGATATAAAAGGGCTATGTCAGTAGACACAAGAGGCTATGTCAGTACACAGAACTTTCAATCAATTGCTGATATTTGTTGTGGGAGAAAATCTCTAAGTTTGTGAAGTACTCACATTTACAATTTATAAACAACATAATAATAATAATTGCAAGTAATGAGCTATTTTGAAATTGGTAAAAGTCAAGTTATTTATTCTTAAGTATTATGAATAGCCTATTAAAGCATAATTATAAATATCAATCATGTATTTTTTAACTGTAACAAAAGTGTTTCATGCTCATTTATGGTATTAATTCTATTAGAAAACTGAAACCCCAAAATAGTAGCATGACAACATTACCAGAACTAAAAAGAAATAAAACATGATCAGTTGTTCAATTTCTGTGGCTTTACCTTAACATTCTAGAAACGACAAGAAAGAAAGCTATTGGTTTGTGTTGTTGAATGATAAATTGAGTTGTTTCCTTATAGCCTTCAACATGAATAAAATGTTTTATTGCTATTTCAGACTTCCTAACATTTGATACATCACATTACAGCAAAACTTCGAATTTAAATCATATATAACAGGACAGATTCTGAGATTTGAGGGCAGATACAGATATAGTAATTTGATTTTCCAGCCAGTGATGCTGAGAGAAGTGGTTCTAAACTTTTCTTTCATCACAGAGTAGTTTCTATCTAGTTCTTCTTCTGTCCATACAGAGCAGCCCGGGTGGAGTACTAGACGCAAAAGTTAACTATGCAATGTAAAGTTCAATCAAACGGTAGTTTGCTCAACTTCAAGTGCTTAAATTTGAGTTGTTATTTTAGGGATATATTGCCCTGATAATATTGCCTAACAACTCTTCTATAAGATTTAAAGACATGCTTATAGAGGGCGGGGGGCACACAACACACTGACATTTAGACAATGAAAGCATACGGGAAAATAACATGTGAACGCTCTAGGGCACAGCAGATAATGTTACTAAGCAGGATTCTCAAGTCCTTTGTGAACTGGCTGATATGAGTAATTTCTGAATCTGAGTTGGCTCTAGTTATATGGTACCTGAATCTACAGTGGTTAAGGTAAGTGTATGTGAGAGAATAATGCAATAAGTGGATAGAATACGCACTTAATTAGCTATTCCACAGTGGAAAAATGATCTGTGTTTAGCCACAGACTCAAAATAGCACTCAATATTATGCTGTACTGTAAGCACTAATCCATAAATTTCACTGGCTCAAATAATAAGCAGCTTATCTTCTGCTTTTGTAACCTAGTTCTACTGGAGTCATTTTGCTGATCTTGATTAACCTCAGCCAGACTTGCTTATACGTTACCTGTTTACTTCAGGTCTGTTCTAAATGTGTCTCATTCCTTGGAGACCTGGAGGAGACCTGGGACACATTCTTCTCAGGACAATAATAGAAGCACAAGAGCACAAGATCGATCATGTATTTTTGAAGCCATTGCTTAAATCCTACCTGCCAACATCCCAGTGGCCAAAAGCAGTCACACAGGCAAGCCCATGGTCAAGTGTACAAATGTACACACCCTGCCTCTAGTGGGAAGAACATAAATATACCATGATTAAAGGATGTGGGGATAGGAAGAGTGAGGGATTGGGCAAAAATTTTGGTTTCAAGGATGAGGGCAGGTCAGGAAAATACAGGTGTTCACCAGGTTATGTTCTTGCAGTGACAGCCATGCAGGGACTCCAGTCTCCTGAGAAGGGAAGGTAATCTACTCCCTAGTCACTGTACCTCCTGCATGACCAATCACATCCAAGCTTCCTCAGGCTCTTTTGTTCTGGAAACCCAGAATTATTATTTTTTTATGTAATTCAAGGAACAATATCATACACAAGCTTTCAGGTTCTTCAACCATAAATACATTATTTCTTGCTAAAGACTGTGCTTGATACAGTTCTTGGAGTCTCTATTTGAGGTTAAATTTCCAGGCCTCCTTTAGAGTAAACAGGATGATGGGAATGAAGAAAGAATTGCACCAGCATGGTCACTTTTTCATTCTTTTTGTTTGTATTCCTTCTTCATTTTTCTGAGTTCTTCCAGTCAACTAGTTCAGAGTCTCCCCACTTCTTCTTGTTGTCAATATCTTCTCTTTTCTTCCCATTCCTTCTCTCTCACACACAATGTCCACCTCTCTGTTCTTCTAAACCAGTCTTCACCTCTTTCCTTGTGTGTTTCTGTCCTTAACCCTTCATTCACTTCCTTATGACTTACTTTCTGATATTCTTTCCAGCCTCATTTACTATACCATACTTTTCCCCTCCTTTCTTCCATAGACTCCCTAAAATATTGATAATGGCAAAAATATTAAAGTTATATTTGAATTCCCCAATGTCCATCATTATAAATACTGTAAGGTTTAGGGAGAAATACTTTCTTGTTCCTCTTCAGTATAGACGAATGTCCCCGTAATTGCTACCCAAACATATTACAAGGGTGTGCTCTGCAGCTACTAAAGAGAACGCTTTCCTTCACAACAAGTGTTCAAGTGTGCAGCTATATAGGAAGGGGCAAAAAGATCTAGTTTCCCAAGTGAGTATTGACATCACCAAAAAAGGCCAAATAAAAAGTATTAATCAAGATTTATTAGGACTTGAATTGGTCTTCAGGGCCAAGTTCAAAGAATCACTTTATCTTCAGAAAAACTTTGACTCTCATCATCCCTATGTATTGTCAAAGTAGAAAGTACCTTCCCGTTTCTGGCTGTCCTTGCAAAAAGAGCAAGCTTTTATTATTCCTCTGGCCATGAAACCTTTCATATTCAATCTCACAGGCAAGCTACAGCTTTTCCTACTATGACAGAGCCCTGTAATTACTGTTATTAATCTTAAAATCATGGGCTCTAATTTGAAAGGTTCCTTGTAACCTGAAAATCTTTCAAAATATAATGGTGCAAAAAGAAAATCAACCTTTCCAAGTAGCATCTTTGTCTGCACTAAGAAGATTACAAACATATTCTGCAAACAGGTACCTTAAACCAGCAAGTAACAGAGGCAACCATAAATATGTCTTTGCCAAAGTTGTGCTTGAAAATGTTCTCACGTATGAAATTAAGAGAAGCCTTTCATGTGGTATTTCAAACAGAAAATCAATAAACCTACAGAAACTGTGCTTGTCATGAAAAATTATAGGCCCTTGTGGTGCACGTGCCCATCAATTTCTCTTCCTTTCTTCAGCGTCCTCCTCTCTGGTCCCTGCTTAGTCACAGAGGAGACAAGCACCTGTTAGTAGGAAGCAAAACAATTCAGCCTCCTCTGGAGAAAGGCGAACCTCTTTCCTAACGTGTTTTACGTCCTGCTTGCCTGCCCTGTACACAGGAGCAGGGCAGTTTCGTCTGTGCAACTATGTAGGAGAGCCATGTACCTGTGCTTTGGTTACAGATGTATTGGAATAGGGAGAGACATTGATGTTGCCTAGAAAAGTATTTAATTAGTATTATCAAAGATCTAGATTGCTGGGAAATAAATGAGCTGACAAATAATCATGTGGAAGAGACAACCAAAATACCTGACTCATGAGTTGGCCCTGGCCTGGATGGAGAGATTAGACTAAGGACTCATTAGGAACTGAGATCTCAGTGTCCTGTGTCCAGTTACATTTCTCTCATCTTTGACTTCCTGTAGTCAATTTGCTTGCCTAATCTTATGATGTCACTAAGCGTCTTTTTCTGCCTTCACTATCATGAATGTGATTCCTTGATAGTCTACAATCCATTCTAAAGCACATATATTTTTCCGAGCCGTCCCTTTTCTATATTTTAGATGTGTCCATTCTTCAGCTTACCAAGCAGCTGCCAGTCCTCCCCCAATCTATTAGTTTTTCTCGGTGTGCTGAGACAGTGTGCATTCCCACCCTGGTTAGATGGTCGTGATGAAGAGGCAGTAGACACTGTGATTACAAACACCAGAGTGGAGCTCTCAAACCCTTCAAGGCCAACACACTACATACTCACTGGTTTTACTTCATTGCCTACTTACTAAAGAATAATAAAATGTAGAAATAATCCACTGAGTGAGTATGTATTTGTAGACGATAGAGATGAAGGACAAAGCTGGAAAAGTGAATAAATTGTTTATAAATTTTGAGATGTGTCAGGACCTTGCTTTCTCTATCCAAATGATGTAGAAAGAAGACTCATGTAATTGTGTTGATGTTGACAGAAACCATGATCACTACCTAGTCCTTACAAAATGTTTATTTGTAAGTCTGCCTTTTAATATAGTAAATACAAACACTGGGGTATATATGAGCTAAGTGAAGAAAAAAGTGGGCACTTGGAAAGGAGAATGTGCTAGGAATCAGGAAAGCAGTTTATGCTTTGATAACAAAGGATAGGTAATTAGTCACTGCTATGCTTTAATCTTAGTGTATTGCAGTGGATAATAGATTTGAAAGATTGTAAGATATGGAACAATGATGCTATGTCTTTGGGAACAGTAGACTCATAAAAAGTCTATAAACAAAATAATAAATAGATTTGCAGATGGAGAAAGTTTAATGATATTTGGACTCATTTTGTCTCTAGCCAAGATAGTAGGAATGAAATTTCACGTGGATTTGTCTGATTTCCTCTTCTACCTGCAACAAATCTGAAATAAGTAGATGTTGATTTCATTTAAATTGTAATTCAGGTTAACATCAAATTCTGGAACTCATTTTATATTTCTTGCTTCTCGTTTTTGCTTTCACTTTTTTCTTATAATCTTTTTTAAACTTTAGCTGAAAGTGACAGAAATCTCTGTGTTTATTTTTTCTAGTGAATGCCATCTTTTCTATCAATTTAAGATCCTGGTTTTTCTCTTACAATGTACCTCTCCTCTTTGACAAAAGTGCTATCTTAATCTGTTTCTTCTTCACAGCTGAGTACCACACAGTGATTAATTTATGAAGAATAAGTATTTATTCACTTAAAATGCAAAAGGCTGGGAAATTCAAGCTTGGATGTCCACACTTTCTTATCCGGTGGGGACTCTCTGCAGACATCCAAAGGAAGTCTTCATTTTGCCAAAGTTTGTGCACAGGGGTCAGTACACGAGGGAGCCCACCGAGTCTAAATGCTGCAGGTCTGAGCCAATGAGGGGCAGGGCTGAAACCAGCTAATATTCTAAAAGGCTGCTGTGTGGATTGAAAATGAGGGCCAGACCCCTCTCCTCTTCACCCTAGCCAAGCTAGCTTGCCCCCACTCTTCTTCAAAAGGGCAGCAGTAGTTTCTAGCATTGTTGGAGTTGGGTAATAGTGCAACACCAGAAGTATGGCTCCACTCATGCTGGAGTGGACAGGGGCATGTTGATAGCCAGGGAGGACACTGAAACAAACTGCCCCAGTCCATTGCTGGGAAAGGGAATGAAGGCTGCAAGCCAAAATTTGAGCCTTCCCCTGCCAGCCGGTGGGTAAAAATGACTCAAGAGCTGTTCATGTGTCTCTCAGTGACCAGAGCCTGAAACACACACACACACACACACACACACACACACACACACACACACACAAAGGAAAAACGCAAGGAATGGAAAGCTCTAACTCCCAATGAGGAGATATAAATAGAAGAGAACAAAACCAAGGGCTTGTTAAAGAGCCAATCTAGTCTTTTATGAAATGGTCAATCCTAGATTGTCAAACTAAGGTCATGAGGTTAGTGGGTTTCTTATAAAATTTGAGCTAATGCGTGTATCTGTATTTATAGCTACTATTTAACTCCCTTGGTACACTTCCACAGACAAACTCCATTATGGTTGTAAGTAACTCTTCTTGTAGCTTTATTTTTCTGGCTTACAGTAGTACTATAAGGCTTAAATAAAGCTAAATATTTTTTATATTGGCTTTTGTTTTGCAAAATCCTTGTTGACTAGCTCACTAAACCAGTAGCACTCACATTATATACTTTAGTTATAATTTTAATGTGTATTAATACTACAGTTTATTAATGGCTGTTATTTTTTCTTGGATATGAAAAATGCTTTGCTGTTTTAGAACCTAGAGTAAGTAACATATAAATAATGCAAACGGTTCTATTTAAATCTATCGATACAGTTGTGAGAGAAATTTGAGTTCTTGCACATATTATGCAAAGTGTTCTGCTCGTTTATTAAAAGTGAGCTGTGCAACGAGGCACTGCACTGAAATTTGCTTTGCACATTGATAAATATTGAATTTGCAATTTTCAAGTAGCATTTGAAATAAAAAGATCTTCATTGTTTGGTGAATTTTGTTCAAGTCTTCCGACATCAAATTGTCTTTGTGCACTATGTGTGTATATGTGTGTGTCTGTGAACTCAAGCTCAGATATTATGAAGAATCAATTCATAAGGGAGGACGCTTTTGTTCACTTAACTGAGATGATTTCATGTTAAGTGAGCATATTAAAAAAGTTCATTAGAAAGTACTGATGTCCATTACAAACAAAGAACATTTTAAATTTTTCCTTTGGGTAATGGAGGAAAACAGCTGTTAAAAATATGCTAAATTCATAACCATATTTTCTTGGTACTATTTGGAAAGCAATTTTATCATAAGCAAATTCTGTAGCAGACTGGCAGTGGATCAACTTTCTGGTCCTTATGGATTTTTCATTATTATGGCTAATTTCTGTTTAGCAATCCTACAAAAGCAATTATATTCTCATATATATGGATCTTTTTCTTCAGCTGTTTTGTTTTTACTTTTAACATTAAAATGAATAAAATGCATTAGAAAGTAAACTCATATAAACATTAATAAAAACATGGACAATTTTTAAGTAATGATCACTGAAATACAAATATGCAGCCATAGAAATCAAACTAGTTGTGTTTAAAGTCCAATGTTTAATTAAATCAATATATTTTATTGTGAGAATAAACATTGTTTTTCTGCAAGCAGAATTATAACTTTAAAAAATGCTTCTATAAAAGGAATATGAGGACTTTTATCTTCTGGGTACTAACTGAGTTTGCTTCAGTTAAACTTGGAAAATTCAAATTCTTTGCCCAGCTAGAAACTGTACACTCTTGGAAAATAGGCAAGTTTAAAAATGATTTCCTAAAGATTCTACAGTGCTTAATAAAGATTGGAGAAACCAAAAGGATCATCCAGGGCCAACACTGAGCTGTTAATTATTGGAAACTCACGTCAACAAGTCTTCCCCCGTACAATAGGCTGTGATTATTCAGCCTATTTTGTGATTATTTTGCCTCCCATTTGGACCCAAGGAAGTTCAGTAACTCTAAAGTGGTACTGTTCACAAAGTTGAGTTTAAATCTCAGATCCATCCTTTCTTGCTTGTAAGGTCTTGAACAAGTTACTTAGCTGCACTATCCACTGTGTGCTGGTCCTCTGAAGCAAACACAGAGCAGAAGACCAGGATATTTTCCCACAAAATGAACAGTAGTAATCAGCATATATCAGAATCACAGCAATTACTAGTTTAAGTTACTTCGTAGGGTTTACTTTAGAGTGTCTTCCTTCCTTTCTTTGATGTGTCTTCCCTGAAACTGTGTATGCTGTGAATTAAACATGGATTACAACATGGAGGTCAAAGTATAGAATAGGAAATGAGACTGCTATGGCAGTCTGTTCCTAAAATTTGACGTTGAGAAGGATTCCGTGGGCTGTTCTATAGTTGTATCTAGAATGTCCCCCAGAGGCCCATTGGTTACAGCTTTGATTCTCAGCCTGAGGTGCTGTTATAGGGAAAGATGCTACTATTAAGAGGAGGAGCCTTGTGGAAGGAAGTTAAGCCATAGGGAACACGTACTTGAAGAGGTTCTCAGGTGTTCTCAGCCTATATGAAGTGAGAAGCTTTACTCCACCACGGACTACTTATCATGATATGTTGTCAGCCACAGGCCCCAGAGCAGTAGGACCAGAAAACTATGGATGATACATCAAAACCCATGAATTCAAATCAATTTCCTAAATTGATTATGTTAAGTACTTTTTCCTAGCAATACAAAGTTTATCAACACTGGTCTACACATCCTATTAAAATCCAGTTGTCATTTAAGAATTAGTATATTTGTCCTTAAATTTATGACTGCTTTTTTAAAAGCTACAGATTTTAAACCCATTGGCAATTAAATTGTTTTGATCTATCATTGGTTAATAATTGGAACTTGGGCATTTCTTTTTAGCTAGCAGTGATAAAAGAAAAAATGAATTACTGAGAGGCCTACGATGAGTTGTTCTGGCAATGTTTGATTATAACTGAAATTTCTTTAGCTTCATGGGAAAGCAGAGACAATGTAAAGGCTCTTTATGAGGATTAAATTAAACATTTTTTTCTACAGTGCCTGAAATATATTAAGGACTCAAGAAATAGAAGAATCTCTGTTCTTGTGTATTATTTTTGATGCAAAGAACTAGAACAATGTAACCCATTAATCTTATTTTGCACATATTAGTGGTAAGTCTTGTGCAGTATTTTTCATTTTCAACAATTATATAATCTAATCGCACAGTGAGGACTCTCAGTGGGAACTCACTTCTTTAACTTTGCTTATCTAAAACTGCAAACAAGCAAATGAATTATTTTAAATGTATGATACGTTGTTACCAGAATTTGAAATTTAACATGTAAAATAAATCATAGGAAACTGAGGTGGAATCATTGTAATATAGATGATGTATCTTTACTTTTAAAAGAAATTCACATTATTTTTGTCATTTTTTTAGCTCAGCAAGAGTGTATACTTTACTAGCTCCATGATAAATGGCTAAAAAGAATGAGGAACCTTCTTAGTCCTCAGCTCAGAAAAATTCAATTGTGACCAACAGGTCACACTAAAAAAAATATGAAATAAGGGAAAACAATCTTTGAAGTAAGACTATAACCGAAGTATTTTTCTCTTTAACTTTTATTTAATAAAAATCCAATTTCTTGGAGCCTGTCAAATAACTCTGTAAACATTCTTGAAGAAGCTTTATCACGAGTTTGAAATGATTCCTGAATAACTATCTAGGACATACAAAAGAGGAAGCCAAAGGGAGAAACAAAGCAGACTGAAAGCTATGTGTGCTTGTGTTGCTGTTTGAATTTAATCTTGTAGGTTATAGAGAACCAATGAGATAATTTTGTGACAAATAATATGATAAAAATCTATTTTAGAAATATCACTTGACTATGCTGTGCAAAGGAATGAAGGGAGAATGTGGGTGTCCTCAAACAAGGAGTCAAACTATCAGACTATCTCAGCACCCCAGGTGAGAACAGAACAATACTGATGTTGAGCAGAGATGATGTAGATATTTCATCCTCCAGTCACAGAGTGTGTCCACCTTGATCCTTAAAAGACATACACCATTCTACTTACATTCCAAGTTGCTCAGACCTTGTATTTTTTTCTTCCTATTCTTTCATCTGTCTGGAGAAAAACTGATTTGCAGTAACACTTCTGTTTGCATTGGATTCCCCCAAGATAACATTCTTAAAGACAACTGATTAGTTACCTTAAGACAATGCAAACAAAGATAGGCTTCTCAGATTAAGATAAGAAGATTTTTGTGGCTCCATTTCCACAACTCAACTTTCACAGGAGTCCGCATCAGCAAAGGCTTCTCTCAACTAGAAGGGTCCCCACTTACATTCACCACATTTCTGAGAACACTTATTTAATGTAGTATAATTAATCCATGGGGTCATACAAATTTACAAAAATCCAAATGCATTTGAACAGTGCATGTTTTTATTTGGAGTGGAGCTGAAAAAGAATTAAAATCAAGAACACTCATGACTAAGATCAGGCTTAGCTGTTTTCAGAGGACCCAGACTTCTGTTCAACCTCAGCACATTTAGACACTTCAACCACATAATCTAATTATAGCTCCTAAACAAATTTAAATAGGCTGGACATTCAACCATGAAGGTAGGCGAATGTAAGCTCTGGACAGATAAGATGTATTTCTATACCATGGCAGTGACATCTCTGTGAGAATTAGATTGATATTTTTCTCACTTCTCTAATTTTTCCCATATCTTAGAAAAGTTTCCTTAGTCACACTACTGAATTGGACTGTGGGTAATGAGTTTCACATCAGTGTTTGAACTGTGTGGTTTGGTCTTTCTATCTCTATCCCTGTGAACAACTGTTTTCCAGCCTTGTAGCAAACTTATACTTTCTCATCTCAAAGGACAAGCCCAGGTCATAATTTGTTTTGGGCCTTCTTATAAATCCAAATGCCTCTGTCACCTAGCTTTGTCTTAGTAAAGCTGATATGCTAGTTCATGCAACTGGTATTAGTTCAATATGTTAATTGTTACTCCTACCTCAGACCCTACATGACTGTTTAACAGAAGCCAGAAACGCCCTATCAAGCCAAGTTGA
This sequence comes from Cavia porcellus, assembly GCF_034190915.1. Lineage (NCBI taxonomy): Eukaryota > Metazoa > Chordata > Mammalia > Rodentia > Caviidae > Cavia > Cavia porcellus. The sequence continues at coordinate 36,417,455 of NW_026947501.1, forward strand.
AATAAACAAGGAAATGTCAGGTGCTCAAGAAAGTAGATTGCAGAAATATGTTGAAACAGGGGATTCAACGTAACTGTTCCTAAATGGACAAAATCTCTTTAAAACAAATCTTACCTGAGGCAAAGATTTTCATATTTTGTCAAACATAATTTTGAAGTTATTGTTAAACATAATGGCATCGTTCCATATTTCTTATTTAACTTTTCACTTTAAAAAGGTGCCTTGTATAAACCAGACAGCTGTTAAGTATGGAAAAATAATCTGTGGATCCTAGGAATTTGCAGTTCAATGAGAAAAAAAGGAAACCTATCAGCCCTATACAGGTTGTTGCAAAGGATTTTAAGATTAAGAGACCCATGTTCTCTGTCTGAAAAGGATGTTCAAAACAAGGTTATTCAGTTCTATAGATTTATGACATGGAAGAAATAAGGAGCAGAAAAAACTTTCCTCAGTCCATAAGTTCTATTCACATTGAAAAAAAAAGAATGTCTATTAAATTATTCTTTTTATGTCAGATTGCCAACTGTCGTACTGCTGAATTGATTAAATTCAGTGTTTAAAAACTGTAAATATATTTTAATAAAAAGGGCCCAATACACGTATTATTGCTAATGACTTGAATTCCAATAGATTTGCTTCAATTTCTGTGTCGCTTTTTCACAAAACATTAAATTAGAACCTCTGGGAATGTTGTTTGCAGTTTCAAACGTTTCTCCTATTAATCTTGATGTTTTTTGGTTTTCAGATGAAACCGGTGAGTATATTTCTCATGGATGCAACCTGAGAAACAAATATCTACCCTGTTTTCTCAGATATGTTTTGAAATTTTTACTACAATCTCTGTACATGCAGCCTCCTAAAAGAAAAAAATGCTAAGGCTATTTACCCTGTGCCCTCTGATCAACTCCAGATCAAATGCTCTATCAATAACTTTTGTCTCCTACCTGCATCCACTCTCCTCTGTCTTCCGAATCTAGTTACTTGTCAACGTGAAGGTACCCAACAGGCATAAGTCTCTGGAAAAAAAAGAAAGAAAGAAAAGAAAAGAAAGAAAAACAATGTAGGGACTTTCAGAAACTCTTTTAAAATAGTATATAAAAAGAAAGAAAACAAACGAGACACAAATTTTAATAAGCCAGAGCAAAAGTAAGAAAATGTTGACTGTGTCACTGCAACAACAAGCATGTGAGCAGGTGGAAGAGGCAGTGCAGGTCCTCGTCTTGATGACAAAATGCTCACTTCTATCCAGAAGGTAGCTTGCTCTGCAGAGAAAGGGGTGCTGGAGAGAAGAATCTTCACTGAACTATGAAAGTCCTGTAAGCCAACCATCAAGCCTAAAGCTACTATTTTAAAGTCTTAAATACTATGTATACTGCCTTTTAAGAAAAATTAATTTACCTGCATAAATATATTTATGCAGGTAAACTTGTGTCAAACTTGTGTCAAAATCTAATTTTATGTGTTTTATTGACTCACTAGATAAATTTTCTTAAGCCTGTAAGCTTTTCAGCTTTTTTAAGGCCTGTTTAATAGTTAAACCTCTAAGGATGTCTTACTTACTTTTCTCATTGCTGAGACAAAATACTTCACACCTAAAATTAAAAATGGAAAAGTTTCCTTAAATAACAGTTTGTAAAGGTTTGAGTTCATAGTCATCTGGCTCCAAAGCAGTGTGGCACATGACAGAGCAGCAACAGTTCAGCTGCAAAAGACAGCAAAACCAGAGAGAGAGAGAGAGAGAGAGAGAGAGAGAGAGAGAGAGAGAGAGAGAGAGAGAGAGAGAACTAAACAAGCTGTTTCTGTCCCTTACGCTGTATCTAGCTTACTTGCCCCAGGACAGATGTAGTTCTCATACCCTTAATCCCAGCACTGGACTATGAATCAGTCACAAAGTAGATTCAGCTGCCTCTGAAAAGCTCCTCCTCCTATGATTGCCTGAGGCTTTGGAAGGATATCTAAGCACAAATCATAACAGAGGATGAACAACATTTCTTTAAGTTGGCAAAAGTTTGTGAGAACTCTTATTGTGTTCTGTGCAGCCACACCTAACGCAAACTTTCTTAAGGATCATAAATAATCACACCTATCTAAGGACTATCTTTCCAGCTCTCCTACATCTAAATGACATACAAGTCTATGAAATGTCACAAAGATTTCCTTCACTGAGAAATGACAAATCTGTTAGATGATGTTAATTGTTCAGCTAAAAAGTCTAATGGGGGTCTTTCTAGTCCTTAGCTCCTGGTTGTTGCAGAATGAGGATGGATATAACTCCTGGAGAGCGTACTGATTTTAGGACATTACATCAGTGCTAAGGTATTTTCCTGTTTTTCTGGGTCTGAATCTGAATAAAGATCTGTGGGTAAATTTCCCAGTCCCTGTGATGTTTTTCCTGTTACTTTTCTTGGGAGGACAACTCTGCCATTTTCCATTCTGCATTTATGGTCATTTATCCATCTAGGTAGAAGAGATGTTGTTGAAGTGGGGTGTCAAGTCCAGATATCAGTTGTATTTCTGTAATTAAATATATGAAAAAGAAATAGAAGAAAAAGTTCCATTTACCACTGCATCAAAGTAAAATACAAATGAATAAGCAATGGGTTAAAAAAACTAATACACTGAGAGCTACAAAGCACTGATGAAAGCGATTAAGGTGCATATCAATGGAATAATATCAAAAGTTTATGAACTAGAAGAATCAATTCTGTGAAAATGCTCATCCTGCCCAGGGTACTCTACAAAGTCAAAATAACCTTTATGTAAATTCCAATATTTTACACAGATAGCACAAACACTCTAAAATTTATATGGAATCACAAAAGTTTCTTAATAACTAAAACAAACTAAAGGAAGAACAAAAATAGAAACATCATATTTTCTAATTCCAAACTGCATACAAGGCTATCAGTCAATATGTGACCGTGGCACAAAAACACATTAATGGAGTAGAAATGAGTCTACATAAACTCATGCATACACAGCAAAACAGTATTTTTTTTTTTTTGCTTTACCATACATTCAGGTTTTTTAAAATTATTAATAGTATAATTTAGATACACATAGTGGTCACATTCATCATAGGCAATTTGTTCTTGTTCCTAATATATCTTGAATCCTCTTCTTTTTCCACTTCCCTCTCCTCTCTTTAACCCCTTTTCCTCTCGTGTACAAATGTTGTTTATATTTTATCCTTCTTTTCTCTTTTTTCCTTTTTCTTTTCTTCCTTTCTTTCTCTCCCCTCCCTAGTTCCCCTCCCCATTTGAACCATTTCTTCCTATTTCACAATATTTATTACACATTTTGCTCCTTCTTTACACTTTCAGTTCCTCACACAAGAGAAATGGTGTGACATTTACATGCATGTGTCTGATTTATTTCACATTATGGTCTCAAAGGGCATCCGTTTACATAAAAATGTCTCAAGTTTATACTTCTTTACAGTTGAGTAGTATTCCACTGTATAAGAAATCTTTTTTATCCACTCATCAGTTAGTGGACACTTGGTCTGTTTCCAAGGTTATGCTAATACAAACTGTGCTGCTGTAAACATGGGTGTGCTTATACTGCTGTGGTATGATGCTTTTAATTCTTTCAGGAAGATACCAAGAAGGAGAAAAACTAAGTCAAATGGGACCTCTTCTAGTTTTTGAGACATTTCCATGGAGATTTCCACAGTGCTTGCACCAATCTACACTCCCACCAACACAGAAGAGTTCCTTTCTCCTCACGGCATTTGTTATTGGCTGATTTACTGATAATAGTCACTTTTTCTGGAGTGAGATGGACTGTCAACATTGTTTTAATTTACATATCTTAAATAACGAGTGATGTTGAACTTTTTAAAATATATTTACTTCCCGTTTGTACTTCTTCATCTGAGAAACATGTATTTACTTTCATCTGAGAAACATGTATTTATTTCAGATGCCCTGTAAAGTTGGGAGATCTTTGTTCAGCTTTTTGTACATCCTAGATATTAGTCCTTTGTCTGAGGAATAACTGGGAAAAATATTTTACCACTTTGTGGGTTGTCTCTTCACTCTATTGGTGATTTCTTTCGCTGTGCAAAGCATTTTAATAAGCTGATGTCCTAGTTGCTGATCCTTTGTGACATTTCTCATACAGTTGGAATTTTTAAAAGGTAACAAGAATATGCAATGAAAGCAGCTGCTTCAGTAAATTGATATGTACATGCAAAGCAATAAAAGTAGTTCCATATCTTATATGTAAACAAAATTACCCCAAAAAAGGATCAAAGACAAAAATGAGCAACCTGAAATCATAAAAGTCTTTGAAGAGATCATAGTAAAAGGATTTTGTGATATTGGTCTTGGCAGTTATTATATAGGAACAAAATAAAAGTAAATAATTCCTTCCTAAGTAAAAAGCTTTGCACATAAAGGAAATAATCAAGAAAATGAAAAAAATAATTATGGAAAGGATAAAAAACATATATCTGGCAAGACGTTAGTTTACAAAATATACAAGAAGTTTTTGGTTGAAAACATGAGCTAAGGACTTGAATACACTCTTCTCCTGAGAAGATGCACAAATCATGAAATACATAGAAATATGTTCAGCTTCACATTGTCAGGGAAACATAATTCAGAACTACAATGAGATATAACTTCACAGCTCTTAAGATGGATATCATCAAAAAGATAGACTCAAGAGTCTCTTAAACCACAAGAAAAAAATTATTCAATAAACCACAAAAAATTAAAATTTTTGAAAAATTAGGAAAGTGTGGCCACTGAGAAAGACATGATAACAAATCAAGAACACAAAGATTTTAATAAAAATATACATTTTTAGGATGCTCAAAGAATTAAAAGAAGAAGTCAAGAAAACAAAGTCTGAGCAAAATGGAACTATTCATAAAAAGGTACGACACCTAAAAAGATATTCTAGAACTGACTAAGAATAAAAGCTCACTAGAAGAATTCAAAGACAGATTAGACTAGGGAGACACAAAGGTAGAAAACTTGATGATAGAAAAATGACAAGTTTTAGGTCTACAGAAGAAAAGATTGAAGAAAAGTGAGCAAAGTCTAAGAAGCTTGGAGACCCCTGAATGCAGACCAAAACATACATTGTGGGGATTATCAAAAGAAGGACGGGATGGTGAATCAGAGATTAATTCTGAAGAACCAATGCCTCAAATTTTCCAAAAGAACATTAAAGATATCCATACAAACATACAAGAAGTTCAATGAACTCCAAATAAAAAGAACACCAACTCCCACTGAGACATAATATAATAAAACATTCAAAAGGCAAGAAGAGAATGCTGTGAGAGAGAAGCAACTTATCACATACAAAGGATCCACAAAAAGGTAATCAATAGATTTCTCATCAGAAGCTTTGGGAATCAGAGAGGAGTGAGCCAATGAATTTAAAGTGCTAAAAGAAGAAAAAATAAACATATCAACATAGAATTCTACATCTAGCAAAACTGATAATTGCCCTTCAAAACTAAAAAAATTAAGACATTCTTAGATAAACAAGAAATCAGTAAGTGGATTACCAAAGGATCTACTTAGCAAGAAATATTTGAGACTGTAAAGTAAGGTGAAAAGACACTGAATCATAACTTCAAATGTTGTGAAAGAATAAATGTAAATACAAGGGAAATTATAAAACCTAGGACACTATTATCCTAGCAATGATTCATGTGACCATAGTTCACATGATTCTTTTTTTAGTTTAGAAGCAAAACAGAAAAGAAGGATAGAAATGATACAGAATTTAAAATAAAACAGTAAGGAATTAGCACTAGTTAACATATTGCATATTATTATCTCAGAAGTAGTTGTTCAGGTTACAAAACCTAGACACAAAAGTGTACAATTAAATTACTTGAGACCAATAAATTTCTCTAAAACAATCTGAAGATTAGTACAATGTAACTTTAGTTTATAGCTCTTTTTTTTAACAGAATTTGGATACAATCAGTTGAAAGGGGTTTGAAGTAAATCAAAAGGGATGACAGAGCTCTGAAAGGAGTTGAATTCTATGTCTTTGAGGTAAAACTGACTTACATTCAAATCACAGGATTAAAATTTTAGGACTTTAAGTGTAACCTCCATGATATCCATGAAGAAAGCAGTTAAGGACTGCATGCTGAAGGAAATGAGAAAGAGATTTAAATGTTTTACCATAAAATAACTACACAATAAGTCAGCAGTAGGGAAATGATGGATACAACACCCTAGTATCTTCCCTGAATTAGGAGAAAAAGTCTTATTTTTCTGGATGCTAGACAGAGCACTTTGCCTTGAACAGCAGAAGTAAATGTCATTGAGTACTTAGACCTCTGGCTTGTCATGAATTGTCAGTTCCCAATCCTTCAGTTTACTTTTTAAACTTGATTATTCTGAATTTATCCTTTCACTACTTTTTCTGCCTCCGGTTTGGCTTTTGTCCTTCGGTTTGTAAACATAATACCCTAGGAAGCACTTCACCCTACAAAAGAAATGTCTGCTTGTATGCAGGCTTTGTTGAAGGAATGGAGCAGTACATAGCAAGGAGGGAGAGAAAGCATTGCTAAAGGCAGTAGAAAAAGAAAGACAATTCCCTCACACTGGAGTGCAGCTCACGCCATGCAAAGCCACTGACGTGAAATAAAGAACATTTCTTGTGGTTTTACAACATGTGTTGCTGACGGCTATGGTGCACAATTTATCTACACTCAGTTTAGAATTTCCACTCAGAAATATTAAGAAAGAGATTTCTTTTTCTGTACATCAAAGGCTTAGACGGAGACCCAAGGCAATGAGGATTTCTGAGAGATTAGTGTTTTTAGACAGCAGAGTGAATAGGTTAAGCTGGTGACATTCCAGTCCTTACCTGTCAGCAGCACTTTCACTGGCAAGTTCCTATGTTATAGCAGAGTACTGGTGTCTTTTCAAGGGTGTTATCATGAACAGAGCCAGAATGCTTCGCTCCCATTGCAAAAGAGACAGGAACAAGATGCCAACCCTGGATTGCTTGCAGAAAGAGTGTTTTTTCTAATAGACTCCAGGTTAAAAACATAAATGCTATTATTAGGACGTTCAAGTACTGCTCATTTGATTCCATGTGTTGTAGTACTATGCGGAAAAAAATGTTAACAAAATCAAAGAGATACAACAATTATTGTTGTTTTTTGGCTAGTTAAACCCCTTGGGATTAAATGTTGAAATCGAACAGTAATAGTTGGTATTTTTTAACCAGTTCTGTATGCTATCCAAGCCACTACTATACATTGGAAAGTTAAATCCATAGATTGTCTATTTCCAGGATACTTTTCAAAACTCTATTGTGATTAAATATTTAGAACTGAAGGTGCCATACTTCTATGCCTATTCAGTATGCTAGCAGTTCTGGTAAGGCAAGTTTTTCCATTTTTCCTGACCAATGACAGGATCAAGAAAAAAACAAACTCCTATGAGTCTCTACAGCCACTACTATCTGATCGGAGGAGGAGCTCAACCAGCAGTGGGTCAGGAGAAGCTATACAGTGAGTTGAATATACTGAGTTCTGATCTATCTGATTTCTGTTCCTTTACAGATTTTGTGGATAGCTATGATTGCATGTGTTAGAAATTGAAATACAAATGTGCCAGAGTGTTTCACAGAAGAAATATGCATGCCTCATGGAAGGTAAGGAGGTAACAAATTGTATGCAGCAACAGTATAGCCACTAAAGTCACAGTGAATGTATCACCATTTTGCCTAAAGTGAGGCATGGTCCTTTAAAACTCTTGGATACCTGATATCAGGCCTGCTTGGCAATTATTCTCTATTTTTGACAAAGTAATTGGGTACTTAAAGTATTAATAAAGGATGAATACAAACTCAAACATGCATGCATGTATTTTCTTAATTTTAAAACATTCTTTAGCCTAGATTGAACTGTACCCAAAGCAGGATATGTCTTCAAATTCCTGTCAAAATAATCTTGCCAACCCTAGGAAAAAGAGTAAAGCACTATCATAAACCTCAGTGCTCTGCATGACTAAACTGTGTCATGTACAAAAGAGAGTAGTTTCCCAGAGGATTATCTCAGTTCACTCATTCCCACGACTATCACATGCTCACTCGAATTTTAACTTACATTTGGCTCCCATCATGACAAATATGTTACCAAAGTTACAATGAGATGTAACTCTACATGTAGAAAGAAATATTATAAATTCAAAAAAAGATAAAGCAGAAAAACAGATATTACAATACTAAGAAAACAAATTTGCACTCTAGGAGGTTGAGGCAAAGAAACAAAAGTTCCAGCCCAACCCGCATACTTCAGCAGTTGAGTGAGACACTGTCTCAAGATTTAATTAAAACAAAACAAACAAACACAGCTCAATGCAAAGGCCTTATGCTCAATTTCCAGTACAAAAGAGAAACAAACAAACAAAACCCCCAAAGAAACAAGGTAGTATTCACTGGTGAACTATGAAAACAGTGATAGGAACTGGGATATGGAAACCTTCTGGGTCAGGTTCTCAGTTTTCAAATCTGAGTACAGGTGACATGAATACAGTCACTTTTTCAAAAAAATTCCCCTAAGGAGAAACTTTTTTGTACTTTTCCTTGTTATGCTATATTTTTATAAAAATCTTGAAAGTGTCTTTTTAAGAAACTATATAAAACCAATCCACAGGTATAAAAATTATTCTTTTAATTTGACCCTGTCTGAAACATGCAGCTTCAAATTAATCAAATAGAATGTAAAGCAAAAATCAGAAGCATCATCTGGTAGATATATGAAATACTATTACAGGAAGGATTTCGTGCACAGGAGTCTGATTTCCCTGAAATAATGTTAACATCACCTTCTTTTATCAAAATCCTAGTCTAAACGTCAAATCTGATTCTAACAGTTTTGAAATATTGCTTTAATATTCTTTCATATCTTTCAGAAAATAAAATACAATGTTATTTCTTCCCATTACGTTTATGAAAGACTTGCTGGGGGGATAAAAAGTACAGAAGAGTCATGTTTAAATTCACCAAGCCTAACAAGGGCCTGGCATTAAAATGTCATGTGTGTGTAATTCGTTCTTACACAGCACTTTGGGGACTGTTACTGACAGCAACAACCTGGAGTAAGTATCCCTAAAAATAGAAAAATCTGCAGTGGGTTTCACAAGACAGAAATGTTATCTTAGCATTGAATAGGCTTCTAGGAGGAACTTCAAATTTTTCAGTTTTTTTTTTCTTTCAAATTCACCTGCTTCTGCTGCTTCTTCTTTTCTTTTAAAATTGCACTGTAATTTATTTTAAATGTTTCAGTTTTTCTATTTAGATTTCTTAAAACATATAGTTAGTTGCATAAAAGCAAGTAGACAATTACCTCATAAACATCTTTCAAACACTTCCACATTCGTCATCTCAAATGCCTTGTGTAAAAAAATGGTGTATGTTAGGCTTGTTTAGTGCCAAGACTGGTACTTGACAGATGCCTTTAATGAGAACAATGGTCCTGCTAGACTTCTGGAATTAGAGAAATATCTGTGCTTATTTATCTATGCTATTTTTCTCTTGTGGGAATGGCACCAAAAGAGAATAGCGATGCTGATTTTGCCTGGTTATCTTTTCCCTATTTCATAGAGTACAAAGTGGATGAGCTTAAAAGTTTTAAGAAACCCCAATGGAGAGGAGTCTCTTGAGACCCAGCACACACTTGAAAGTGATACAGCCTGTGCCTAAGGGATCTCAGCTTCCCCAGAGCAGGCTTTAACCAACATGATCCAATTCTTTCTTCCATGCTCACAAATATTCCCCTGTTCTCCTCTAAAAGATACATTTGAGAAGAAGCTCTTACAGTGTCAAATACCGTATCAGTTTGTCAGGAGATGTCAGCATATTTTCTCTTTCAGGCAGGGAGGTCATTTTTTTGATGAATCTGAGTAATAGAGAAATGAATATGTCTCAGAGACGATTGGAGAGCCCTTAGAGAAATCACTTCAGCATTGTTGAACTTCTTTGCTCTTTCCCCAAACAAAGCTTTCCCCGTGAATTCACTGATTCCAAAACTTTAACCATTACTAATCCATTCATTAGACTGAGGGCTATGCCTTTCCAAATTTGAAGCCCCTTAAAAGAAGAAATATTTGGTTTTTTTTAGCTATCAGCCTGATTGAGCATTCAATTTCCTATTATGTATGTTTAGTTTCATATCCTTGCTTCTTTTAATTTGTTTGTGTGGTTTCCTAAGTTTCTTAGGCTGAGCTCAAACTTTAAATCCTCCTGCTGCAGCCTCCAAAGTAGCTGATATTTTAGGCGTACGACAACTTGCCTACCCTAATCATAATTTCATCCACATATTCTGAGAGCAAAACTCGTAATCAGATATTCCTGAATATATATAGTCTGATGTGGAGGATGAGACATCTTCCAGCTGAGGTTAAAAGTCCAACTTTGCCTTAATGAAGGATAAATCTGATTTATTTGTAGGAAAATGAATGCACTTTGGGACCATAATGTTAAATGAAATGAATCAGACACGAAAGTTTAAGTATCACATGGCTTCTCTCATACGAGAATCACAGAATATGAAAAGCAATACAAAGACAGTGGAGAGTAGGGAGACAGACCTTTTAGACACAAAAAGGAGACCAAGAAACAGAGAGGAGGCAGGGCAGAGGACAAACAAAGAATTAAGATGCATTATATATGTGTGCCAACTCCCCATGAGGAATGTCATCATTATGTTCTCTAAACGTACTAATAAACAAGTAAGTCCAAGTTCTTTACACCGTCTCTTAACATCCAAGGGAAAGGCACCACAGTACAACTGGAGCGGTAGAGTAATTCTAACTCTCTACCACCGTGCCTGCATAGATACTGCTCCAGCCAGGAAGGACAGATATTAACAGCACCTAACAAGTAGGGTCATGACTGCACCGGGTAGCAAAAATCCTGACTCTCCACTACCCTTTTGGAACACCATTCCTGCATGGTGGGAAGAAGCCCTCATTCCTGCCAGGGAGCAATGAAAATCCAAGCTCCTCATCTGGTGAGTTCCACTGACTCTTCAGAGAGTGGTAGAGTTTACTACTTGGTGTGATGAAAAATCTTGGCTTCCTCTTTGCTGTCACCACAGTCAGGGGTTTACAAACCCTGCAGCCCCATTAGAGTAGAAATGTAGGCTTCTTGCTCAGCCTTTGCTGCTGGGATTGCATTTTCAGCCAGTTTTCTCTGTGATTTTTGGCTGCAGTAAAATGTCCTTAAACTCTCCTGTCCTGCTGGGTTACTCCTTTCATGATTCTTTAAATTTAGCAAGCAAGCTTCTGTAGAGACGTTTTTAATACTCCAGGAGTGTCCGGTGGTATTTCTGGGTTGTACTCAGCCAGTGAGAAGAGGAAAACCCAGGATATTTACCATCATACCCATATTTTGGGTCTTTAAGATCTTTAATAATATGCCATTTTTCATTTGTCCTTCAGATTTTCATTATATTTGTTTTATATAAATGTATATTATAGTATTTCCAGTTGTACTTAAGAAAGGGATAGGAAAAAACACAATCTACTCCATTATCCAAGAAGTAAAAGTCTCCTTAGCTGTTTTTTTTAAGAAATGATTTTCCTTAATTAAAAAAAAAACTCCATGTGAAATATGCAATAACTGAGACATCCCAAAGGTACAGGAAATCAAAATAAACAAACAAATTTCTTCATGTCTACTAAGTACAGACAGAAAATATCATTTAACATTATTTCTAAAAGAAACTTATTTGCCATGTAAGGTCAAAGTTTGATCTTAATTGATGAGAGATTCAAAAGAAATTAACAATAATGTATCAGTATTTGTGAATTTCTATTTTAATATTCTAGTATTGAAATAACCAAAGAACAATGACAGAACAACTACACAGACTATGATGTGGGGAAAATTATGGCATGAATGAAACAAATGTGCATGGTGGAATTAATTGTTTTGGGGGGTTGCTATTATATGTTCTTATATAAGATAGCATTTAATGTATTTCTCAATTCCCAGAACGTTCCACTCTCCAAATATCCAGAATCACGCTTTGGAACTCAGACTCTGAGAACAGAACTCCAACTCCTGATGATTCTCTTCTGATTCTATAATGGGAAAATTTCTATCTGAAATCATTTGGGAACTAAGGAATTTTCTTCAGTAATACCTGTCATTCCTCTGGCTCCTTTGTAAGTCAAATGCAAAGTTATTTTTCCTATTTTTTATATATCCAAAAGCATAACTGGTATCACATTAGATCAGTCATTGATCCTTGTATACCAAGATTTGGTGTGCACCAGTCCCAGCACCATTGATAAAATGGCTTTTTTGAATGGAACAGACGAAAAATTAAGAATATTTGGAAGTATAGCTTCATCAGAAATGTCAAAGTATTTTATGGAAGGTGTCAAAAGACAAACAATTCATATACAGTTTACTATAATAATGACTTTGTAATATAATAAGTATTTGGTCAAGATGCTGCAGAAAAGTTCACATTTCCGAGACATGAAACCAGCCCTTGCTGATGAGCCCTAATTACATCTGGAGAGGAACTTAGGACATGGGCCACACAAAGTCAGAATTAATTTCATATTGGATTTTTACCCTTCTTCTCAGATGATGACCAGATATTTTATAAACCTAAAATTTCCCAGTGGGCTGTAATTCTTATAAAATTCTTTCTCCATAGGTAGTGATACAGGGGAGTGAAACTCCCAAGCTACTATATGTCCAGTATGAGTTCATGTTGTCCAAAATTTAAAAAATGAATTTTAGAAACAACAGACTATAAGAGAAGATTATATTTATTGAGAGAAAGAAAGCTTCTGTCTGAAAGAAAGGGTTCCGAGTGGGTTGCCAAAGACTCTGTCTTTGTAGGAACTTTTACATAGAGTAAAAACACGAGATGAGGCAGGTCTAAGGTGGGGAGAACATGGGGACTCACAAAGTGGACATAAGGTGGGACAGAGCTGTGTTTAACCAATAAGATTCATGGCTCAAGTAAAATTGATTAAATCAGGAATAAATGGGGAAGTAAACCATCTAGCAAGCAGGCGTGCATACAGAGCAGTGACTCTTCCAGATGGTGACTCCTTGTTCCCTCAGGGTGATGAGGTACTATTTAGAATATTAATCCTAGGATGTGGGTGTATTTGCTTGACATTTTGTCTGGAGGTCTGGTCTACATGGGTGGTATCTATCTCCTCCAAGGTTGCAAGGTATCTGGTCTTCTGCACTGGCTCCTTCGAGGGCCTAGCCCGGTGTGACTACCAATAATATTTCTAACTCAACAGCCTGTAACAGTAGAAAGTAAACAGAGAATTGCAGAATTGAAAACAATCTTCTTCTAATCAGAGAATGTGTGCATGAGTACATGTGAATATTTGCATATGCTTAATATTCAACAAATCTGATTTTCTCTAACTGAATTAATGGCATTTTGTTTTTAGAGTATATAAGTCATCTATTCAAAAATTATGAATTTGACATTTTCAAGTAGTCATGCTTCAGCCATTTTGCATAATATTTTCCATGTTTCTAATTTGTATCTATAGGTCTAAGCCAAACTAATGTTGACACAGGGCATTTTTTCTATTTTTTTATTTAAAGAAAAAAAACAAGACAGAAAAAGGGTAGAAATAATACATAATTGCAAAAAAATAAACAGTAAGAAATCACTAGTTGATAATTACATATTGTCCTCTTAGAAATAGTTATTCTAGTTACGAAAGTGAAGCATACAAAGTGAAAATTCAAACAGTGAGACTGCAAACAATTCTGTTCAACTATCTAACAAAAACTTAAGTAATATGGTTAATAATCCTATACCCTTAAACAAACATGCAGTTATATCCTTTAGAACATTTTCTTTCCCCTCTTTTTTACAATAGTAATTACATATTTTGGATTTTATTACTCCCACATTTCTTACTAATTTTTACACCAGAGACATAATGTGATATTTATAGATATGATTATTTATTTCACTAATGAGGATAGCCTCAAAGTTTTCTCCATTTGCCTTTGAAGGCCTCAAGATCATCCTCTTTATAGCTGAGTAATATTCCATTGTATAAAAATACCACATCTTTTTCATCCACTCTGTGGTTGATGGGCATCTTGGTTGTTTCCAAGATTTAACTATTGCAAATTGTGCTGCTATGAACATGGGTACACATACATCACTGTGACATGACCTTTTCAGTTTTTCTGGGAAAATACTCAGGATCAGAATAGCTGAGTTGAATGGAACTTCCAATCCTAGTCTGCTAAGAATTCTCCATACTGATTTCCATAGTGGTTGCACCAGTCTACACTCTCACCAAGAGTGGAGCAGTGTTCCTTTTTCACTGTAGTCTCGCCAACATTTATTAGTTGATTTCCTGATGACAATCATTCTTTCCAGAGTGAGATGAAATCTCAATGCTGTGTTAATTTGCATTTCTCAAATGACCAGTGATGGTGAACATTTCTTGATGTATTTATTTGCCATTTGTATATCTTAATCTGAGTACTATGTGTTCATCTCAGATGCCCATTTTTAGAGAAGGTCTTTGAATTTTGGGGGCTTGATGTTTTTCAATTCTTTATATGTTCTGGATATAAGTCCTTTGTCTCAGGGGTTGCTAGCTAAAATTCTTTCCCATTATGTGTGTTTTCTTTTCACTCTGTTAGTGATTTCTTTTGAAGTGCAGAAATTTTTCAATAACATGAGATCCCAGTTGTTGATTCTTTGAAGTACTTCCCATGCAGTTTGCATTTTGTTCATGAATTCTCTGCCTACTCCTATGTCTCTGAGCCTTCTACCTACTTTGTCTTCCAGTAGATTCAGTGTTTCTTTTTTAATATTTAGATCTTTGATCCATTTAGAATTTAGTTTTGTGCATGGTGATAGGCTTGGGTCTACTTTCAGTCTTCAGCCATGTGGAGAGACAATTTTTCCAGCACCATTTATTAAAGAAACTCCTTCTTCCAGGAAACATATTTAGCCCCTTTGTCAAATATCAGCTGGCTGAGTGTCTCTGTAGATGTGATTGCATCTTCTAATCTATTCAATTGATCTCCAGCTTTATTTCTTTGCCAGTACGATGCTGATTTTATCACTGTGGCTTTGTAATATATTTTCAAGTCAGGAATTGAGATGCCTCCTGCCTTGCCCTTGTTGCCCAGAATTGCCTTTGCTATTCTAGGTTTATTCTGTTTCCAGGTGAATTTTAGGAGTGTTTTCCCTGTATCTGTGATGTATGTTAATTGTATTTTGATTGGGATTGCATTACATCTGTATAAGAGTTTTGGGAGTATGGTTACTTTCACAATGTTTGTTCTGCCTAGCCAAGAGCAAGGAATATCCTTCCATTTTGTAATATCCTTTTTAATCTCCTTTTTTAGCATAGCAAAGTTTTCAGCATATAGGCCTTTTACATTCTTAGGTTGATTCCTAAGTATTTCATTTTTTTTAGATGCTATTGTGAAGGGTGATATTTCCATAATTCCTCTCTCAGTGAGGTTTTGTTTGTGTATAGGAATGCTACTGATTTTTGAGCATTGATTTTTGTATCTAGCTACACTGCTGAATTTATTAATTACTTCTAGTAGTCTTTAATGGAGTTTTTTGGGTCTTCTCTATAGAGTACCATGTCATCTGCAAATAGTGATAATTTAACTTCTTTCTTTCCTATCTTTATTATTTTTATTTCTCTCTCTTATCTGATTGCTCTGAATAGTGTTTCCAGAACTATATTGAATAGGATTGGTGATAGTGAATATCCTTGTCTTGTTCTTGATTTTAAAGTGAAATCTTTCAGTTTTTGCCCATTTAGTATAATGTAGGCTGTTGGTTTGTCACAGATGGCCTTTATAAATTAAGGTAGACACCATATATTCTGACTCTCTGAAGGGTTTTTTATCATGAACATGTGTTGGACTTTATTGAAAGCTTTTTCTGCGTCTATTGAGATGACTATGTGATTTTTGGCTTTGGCTCTGTTGATGTTATGTATTACAATTATTGATTTGCATATGTTAAACCATCCCTTCATTCCTGAGATGAATCCACTTGGTCATGATGTATAATCTTCTTGATGATTTGCTGCGTTCTATTTGCCAGTATTTTATTCAGAATCTTTGCATCAATGTTAATTAGTGAGATTGGCCTATAGCTCTCCTTTTTGGTTGGGTCTTGCTGAGGTTTTTGTATGAGAGTAATACTTGCCTTCAGGGATGATTTAGGGAGGATTGCTTCCTTTTCAATTTCATTGAAGGGTTTAAAGAGTTTGGCATCAAATCTCTAAATTTCTTGTAGAATTCACCTGTGAATCCATCAAGGCCAGGGCTTTTCTTTGTTGGTAAGTTTTTAATTACATTTTCAGTTTTAATAGCTGATATTAGGTTATTCAAAATTGCTGTATCTTCTTGGTTGAGCTTTGGTAATCCATATGTTTCTAGAAATCTGTCCATTGTCTCTGTTTTTTTCCACTCTATGTGAATAGAGATTTTCAAAGTAGGTATTTATGATCTTTTGAATTTCCATGGATCTGTAGTAATTTTCCTCTTAAGTCCTTATTCCATGGATTTGAGTCTTATTTTTCTTTTTCTTGATAAGGTTGGCTAGAGGTTCATCAATTTTGTTTATTCTCTCATAAAGCAAGCTTTTTGATTTGGTAATTCTTTGGATTGATTTTTTTTGTTTCAATTGCATTAATTTCTGCTCTAATCTTTACAATTTCCTCTTTTCTATGAGCTTTGAGTTTGACTTGCTCTTTGTTTTCTAGGAGCTTGAGGTGTAGCATTAGTTTATTTGTGCTCATTCAGTTTCTTGATATAACAATTTATTGCTATATATTTCCCTCTTAACACTGCTTTCATTGCATCCCACAGATTACAATATATTGTTTCTGCATTTTCCTTGAATTGTAGGTATTGCTTTATTTCTTCTTTAATTTCATCTGTAGCCCATTGGTTGTTCAAATGGCTGTATTTAATTTCCATGTTTTTATGCAGGTTTTGCAATTTCTTTTGCCATTAATTTCCAATTTCAGTGCACTATGCTCAGATATTACACATGGAATAATTTCAATACCTTTTCAGTTACTTAAGAATGATTTATGGGGTAATATATAGTGTATTTTGGAGAATGTCCTATGTGCAGCTGAGAAGAATGTGTATCCTGATGTGGTTGGGTGGAACACTCTGTAAACATCTACTAAGTCCAATTGCTCACAGGTATGATTCATTTCTATTATTTCGTTGCTGACTTTTTGTCTGATTAATCTATCTCTTCGTGACAATGGCTGTTAAGATCCCCTGTTATAATTGTGTTCTTGTGTATTTGGTTTTTCAAGTTCATTAGTAGCTGTCTTATATGTTGGGTGCCCTTGTATTTGGTGCATATATATTTATAATTGTTAGTTCTTCCTCCTGAATTTTTCCACTAATGAGTAAGTAGTGACATTCTTATCTTTTTTAATCATTTTAGGCTTGAAGTTCACATTGTCTGCAAATAGAATAGTTATCCCCACTTTTTTCTGGGTTCCTGATGCATGGAATACTGTTTTCCATCCTTTGATTTTTAACCTATGAGTTTCCTTTTGGGTCAGATGTGTTTCTTGTATACAGCATATTGTGAGATCTTGTTTCTTGATACATTCTGTCAACCTATTTCTTCTGATAGGTAAATTGAGACCACTTACATTTATGTATATCACTGATATGTACTGGCTTGACTGCAATGTTATGTTCCAATTGTTTGCTTTCTGCCTTTACCTATTGTTTAACTGCTTGTCCTACCTGGTGGTCTGTTTCTGTTTTTCTGGGGATTGTGGTCATTTTTATCTCTATCTAGTATGTCTTTCAATACTCTTTCTAGGGTTGGTTTGGTAGAGGTGAGTTTCTTCAGTTGTTTTTTGTCATGGAAATACCTTGTTTCTCCATTAAATTTGAATGAAGGTTTTTTTGGGTACATCAGTCTGGGGTGAAAGTTGTTTTCTTTCAGGGCTTAGAATACCTCACTCCAAGCTCCTCTTGACTTGAGGGTTTGTGCTGAAAAGTCTGCTATGATTTTAATGGGCTTTCCTTGATAGGTGAATTGTGTCTTTTCTCTAACAGCTTTTAGTATTTTGTTTTTATGCTGTATGTCTGAGATCTTAATTATTATATGTCTAGGTGTAGATTTATTGGTTGGTTGCGACTGTTTGATGTTCTATACGCCTCACTTATCTGCATATCAGATTTTTTTCTCCATGTTTGGGAAATTTTCTGCTATTACTTCTGTGAATATTTTAGTTATGTCATTTTCATTGACTCTTACATCTTCACTATTGTCTATTTATCTTATATTGTTTCTCTTGGCATCATCTTAAAGCTTGTGGATTGTCATTTCATATTGCTTTATTATTTTTAAAAATTCTATTCTTTCATGATCACTAATTGTGATCCTGTGTTCAAGGTCTGAAATTCTATCCTCAGCTTCATTTAAATGGTTTTTCCAGCTTTGAATAGCATTTTTTGTTTCTTGGATGTTGCTTTGAGTTTGTTTCATGAATTCTGCTTATTTTTGTACTGTTCATTTAAGATTTCAATCAGTTTCCCATGCTCCTGTACTTTTTATCTATTTCTTCTTTAGCTGTGCTGAGCAACTCCTTTACTAAGGTTGTTATTTCTATTTTTACATGGGAGAGTACTTCTAATTTGATTTTGTCTATAGCCTCATGAAGTTGTTTTTTTGTTTCACTCACTATCTTGTTAGAGATTTCCAGTGTCTTACTTTTGAAGTCCTCTATTTCAGTGTCTCCTGTACTTGCTCTTTGTTGACTAGATGTTTGAAATTGCATTTTGCTTTTTTGTTTTGCCATTTTCCCTTTCAGGTTATATTTGGTCCTTCAATCCCACTAGTGTCAACTGTTAGTAGTATATATCTTGGTATCCTAACATAAGATTGATGTTTGTCTAGTTAAGGGGTCCCTCGGTGAAGATGGGCCAGATACTTGACTTGCCACTGCAGGGCCTGTTGGGTCCTATATTCTTTCTGGGCTGAGAAGCCTAATAGTATTGCTGTAAGTAAATTTGTAGTTCCCATTATTACTTTATCTTCAGGTTATTCCAGGTCACCAAATCTCCCTGTCTATAGTATTTATGTCAGCTGAGGCTCTGCTGTGTCCTTATTGTATGCCTGTGTGCCTCATAAGCCCTTTTGATTTTCTCCAAGTTGGGGGAGTCCTTGTTGGCACACTCCTCACTCTGCCTGATGTTTTCTGTGTGCAGGAAAGGGTCACCCACACTGTTGCCAGATACATCAAGGTCTTACAGTTAGTTGGAAGGAGCTTCACTACTGGCCTTATTTACCCACTGTATACCTCTATTTTAGGGGCATACTCACCACACTGATGGGAGCCTGCTGAGATTTTCTGTTTGGGTGAGGCAGTTACTGAATCTCCCTTCAAGCTAGCACAATTAATTCGCTGTATTCCAAGGTTTTGGGAGAAAGAATGAGAGCTGAAGATTAACAGCAGTATTAGGTCCAGGAGGTAGGGAGTATCCCCGAGAGGCCAGCAGATGTTCTGGGCCTAAGCGTCTGCTGGGCATGGGCCAAAGTCCCAGGGCATTGTGGGGTTCCTCAGTGCTGACTGAAGTTGTACAGGAAATGGACAGCTACATGAGCCAAGGTCCAAGGAAAGCACACTTTCCCCTGGGCTGGCAGGAGTCACGCAGGAAGTTTGGGGCAGCCCAAGCGAAGATCCCAGGGCACGATGGCATTCCTCAATGCTGGCTGGAGGCATACCTATTTCTGGGTTTTGAGTAATGTTTCAAATCTTCTTCAGTGCACTGGGAATCACCTGGCCCACTTTTGGCTCTTGGGGCAGACTGCTGGCAACTGCTTACCATTTGGAACTCACTGGGTGTGGGCCAATTGGCCTGGTGGGATTCCCTGTGTCCTCTGGTGATTTCAAATACAGGATATGGTCTTACTTCCTGAGAATGAAGTTTTAAGGCTTCCTTGTGCACTGGAATACAACCCACCTGCCTTCAGGGCCCGGGACTGGATTCCAGTCCCTGCCTGCTGCTTGGAGTTCATTGGGCATAGCCTGGTTAGGCCTGCCTATACCTCCTGTGCATCTTAAGGTGATTTAAGATGCAGGATGTGGTCTTATCGCCTGGAAGCAAAGTCCAAGTCTTCCCTGAGCACTGAAATTCAACCTGTGCACACAATCAGGGTCCGGGACTGGATTCCAGGTCTTCTATTTGCCAAGCAAGCCTTCATCATAGATTAATGAATAGCTTTGTGAGGCCAGTGATTTCTCTACCAGTTCACAGATTTCACTTCTATACTAGCATCTTTTTCTTCAGCGGCATAGGTATCTCCATCCTGGACCCTCACTTCCCTTTTAATGTCTTATCCTCACAGTGTTGGTGATAGCACATTTCTTTCTCACTTTTCATTCTACCTCCTCCCACCCACCCCTAGAGCCTACATAGAAAGTGGTGTCAAAACTAATTCTGATTTCAATGAGAATAGTTCAATGAATTTATATGTCTTTTTAAAACCATGCAAGACATGTTTAAATATATATGAGATTAAAAAAGAAGCACAGAAAAAAGTGAGTGGCAAAAGAATGATGGTACTTGGATTTTGTGGGAGCTCCCCACAATATTATTTACACTTCTTTGTTTAATTCCAATAGTAAATTAGATTTAAGTCATTACCTATTCTCCTTCACACCATACTGTTAGTAAAACGTTAATGGGGATGTCTACTAGCATTAAATAAAAATAATTAAGTTTCCAGCACTTGAATAAAATGCATAACATTGATTAAACATTATTTCACTTCTTTGGGTCTTAGTTTCCTAAGTGACCAAATACAGATGAAATAATGATATTAGCTCTTTCTAAGCAGTTTTTAAAGTATAATGAGATGTTATACTTTATTTCCATTTTGGCCAGTTTCCAAAAAGGATGAACAAAAACTCATATATAGCAAATGTTTCAGTGTGTGAAAATATGGGTGAGACAAACTCTGCAGGATTTGCACAGGAGAAAGTAGTTTTGATAATCCTTGGATACATGCTGATCTCAGAGTTATAAAACTGTTGAAGTTGAAGCAGTTGGAACAACAATGTCTTTGGGAAAAAATGTCAAATCTTTCTGAGAGAAATCGGAATGGATGTTTCTCTGCCACATAAAATTGGAGAAAAGCATGGCAAACCTATGAACCAATAACAAATAGGACCTCTCATGAAATCCACCTAAGAATACTGTTCCAAAGGAGTTGCTGAGATAAACCTAAGACAGTTGAAGATTACAACTCCTGTCTAAACACTAGCGATGTGTGGTGTTGCGGGCCAAACAAAGGCTTTACCTGGCAGGTCTCAGGCAGAAGACTGCCCTGGCTATACCGGGACAGGTGCACAGCTACTGCAAGGTGCACTTTGAAGGGAATGGCAGGCGAGGACTCAGAATTCCTCCACTGTCATCCTCTGATGCATTAGTGTAGTCTAAGTCAGCCTATCCTCTGACACTCCTCCTCAGGTGAATTTACAAAGCTGCCATATAAAGAACGGCGGGGGTGAGGGATGTCAAAGACATTCTTATCCACTTTGATTCAGTATATAGTATTATTTTGGTTTTGGTTTTGGTTTTGTTTTTGTTTTGTTTGCATCGTAGGTTGAACTCAGGACTTTTATGCAGAACTACCTTTCTAGCCTCTTTGTGCTTGCTTTCTTTCTTTCTTTCTTTCTTTCTTGCTTTCTTTCTTTCTTTCTCTTTTACTTTAATTTTTACTTTGAGATAGGGTTTTACTAAATAATCAAGTTACGTAGACTGGGCTCAAAACTGTGCTGCTAATCTCTTAGCCTCTCAGAGAACTAAATGCTTAAGTAACATAGGGTACTTTACCAGTTAAAACAATTGAAGATAAATAAAATCAACAAATCCAGCTTGAAAAAAAGCTTTCCAAAATGTAAATATGAAATTATTACCTCTTGTAACTTTATATTCTAATGAAGAGCACTTTCCCCTTTCCTAGTGATGGAAGAAACTTAGTTAATGTTGATTAGTTAGTCTTTAAAAATAAAAGCAATGGCAAAATGAATAATACTTATACTTTAAAGTATGAAATAGTATTTTGTATTTTATAAGTAAACTTGTACAAAAATTAGTAATTTCATATAAGTGAGAAATAATCAGTGAAAAGATGAATACATTGTTCTGTAGAAATACAGGAAAGGAGCAGCAGACAAATCTTAGTAAAAGGAGGAAAACCAAAGTATGTTTTGAAGAGGATTATAAAGTAGAGTTTTAAAAGATGTTTAGATGATTAGTAGAAGTTGGGTAGGAATGAACAGCAGGTCATTCCAGCTAGGAAACAGCTAGGAAACAGCATTGGTAGATTGTGAAAGAGCTCAGCAGGAGTTAGAATCCTAATTCAGTGGCTACAATTACATGTGAAAACAAGAACTAGAGAAAGAAGTGAAAAAACATTGGTTCAAAGTGAAAGACATAAATTACCTTAGAGGTCACTGATCAAGTCAAAAGTCAAGAAATATATACATTTAAAAAATAATGTTCTGAAGGCAGAAAAAGAGCCTGGACAGGGGTAGAGGGGATCAGAGAGACCAATGAGAGGTCACTGCACTCATTCAACTTTTTAAATCTTAACTTTTCTTATTAACAGGATACAAATTGAGGCTTACATTTCTTGTATGTCTTCAGTTTTGCTATACAATTCTTTTTTGTTTTGTTTTGAAGGTAGTAAAATACACCAGAACAAGACAGAACAAAGCCAATTGAGACAATGCAGTGAAATTGGTACAGAACTTCACAGAAGGATACCAGGATAACAGTAATAGGTGTGATACTATACGTTATCTTCACAATAGTTGTCCTTTCAATAAGGTATAGCAAAATCAAACCTATCAAATCATAAAACCTATCAAAACAAACTATTGAATAGAGGAAAAGAGTTAATCAGAACAAAGCAAAATAGTGAAAACAATGTTGGCCTTCAAAGACAACACAGAAGGAAATCTCCCATATTTGCTATACTCTGGAGTCCTCAGTTGCTAACGGGGGGCGGGGGGGGGTGTGGAATATCTGATTCTGAGCCCACACCCTGGTAGGCTAATGAGAGGTGCTAACTGGTTCTCTTCCTGGCTTGCCCGCTGCAGCCACTTACCGGGAGCCACTTACCAGGAAGCGGAGGCGTGTTGCTTTCTTGCTCAGTGCCCTAAGCTCCAACGTGGCTGGATCTCGGGAGATGCTGACTGGTTCTCTTCCTGGCTCTCCTGCCACCTTGTTACACAATTATAGTCAAAAGTTCTTGCCACTGGACTATTTTTCGCTATCTAATATATATGTTTCCCTCTCCATACCTCATCCCACAGCAAAATGTATCCTCACTTATTATATTTGATGTTAAGGGAGCATTCATTTATTTATCAAAATTTCTAATACAAGTTTCCACACATTTCAGATCCTCTGCAGTTTTAGCCTGCTATTTTTAAAATGAAAGAGAATACTAAAAATAAAGAATAAAATGTAACAGGAAAATAATTGAAATAAACCCCATTTCACTAGACTGCATCTTGTATAGGTTAAGGTTTTCTAGAGGAAAAAATTCAGAAGAAAAAACAGTAGTATATTTATAATTATGCAAGGTGATTTTTTAGGCAGACTAACAGGATCAGAGGTGGGAAGGCCCAACGGCCCTCTACACTTGGAACTGCCAGAGGATTCAGTACCTGCCGAACCCAAGAGCCTTGAAGGAGGAATTGAGGATATGCCACCATTTTAAGCTAAACAACCAGAAGCTCCTTGGAGAGTCACTGGCTACAGAGCTAAAGAGACTGGAGTCTGATGTGCAAAGGTGACCACAAAAAAAGAAACACTTGCCCAAGTGAAATGGAGCTCTTTGAAACACTTCACCTGCCTTTTTCTCTTTTCTTCCTTCCAGTCTGTAAGCCTACCAGTCAGGGCTACTGATAAACAGGGCGGCTCTTCCCCCTTGGTTTACTGGCCTACATGACCATCATCTCTGACCATCATCTCCCTAAAGACACACCCAGAACTGTACTCTATCAATCTGTTAGGTATTTCTTAGTCCAATCAGCTTGACACACCACAATTAACTGTCACATGTCTGAAGGTTGCTTTCAGCTGCACTTCTGTTTCAGGTCCATGCGTGGCTAAAATGTGGCTGAGATCCATATCACATGGAGCCTTCCATCTGCTAACAGTCATGTTGCCTGCAGCTCTGGTTTACTTTGTGCCTTGGTAGGAATTCCATAGAGCGAAATACCAAAGTACCAACATGTTCTTTGTGCTAAAGAAAGCACAGAGATCTGAATTTATAAGGAAAATCTAGAATGGCATTTTTAACATACTCATATCATGTAAGAGAGTATTATCTGGGGAGATGCTTGCACATTACAGCCTATTTATCCCACTTTGTTCAACAACCACTGAAGAAAGTTCCAACGACAATGGCATGACCTAATTAAGTGAAGAGACTACACATATTCATTAATATTTTTTAAATATTATTTATTTTAGCCACTTCATATATGATAGAGATCAAGAGTACAAGAAATAAGAAAATTGCAAAGTTCAAGAAAATTAAAAAGTTGTGAAGGAAGCAGACAATTACAGCCAATAATATGTCACTAGTTAAGAATTAAATCTGAGCTCCTTCCAAATTAAAACACAGGCAGGTCTGGAGGACCACAGGGGCAGCCTACGAATGCACCCAGTCTTGTGTGAAAAGCTCAGTGCTGAAGATTAAATCAACAGATCAACCATTGAAGTGGCAAGAAGTACAATTGTAAACAAAGGCATAAGTAAGTCTGCCCAGTGTAACCCATCCAGAGATACATGAGGCAGTGCTACAAAGAAATTATTTAATTTATTATAAGAAACAAGCTTAAAAAAGAAAACTTTCATCTGCAGATCATCTAGGACTAAATCTGACCCTAATGACTCTGATTCTGATAGCAATAAGAACTCTTGCTCATATTTTTAATAGATCCTTAAAAAATAAGTAAAGAAGTTTTCTCTAATAAATTCTACAAAAGCTTGAGAACATGAGACATCAGATGCACAGGTGGGAATCAGAATATGGCTGTAGCTCAGACACAAGAGCTGGGACAACACCCACGCTACCCTCCTACTTCAGTGAGTTGTACTTTTCTGAAGAGCCCTTTAGTCTTCATTATTAAGATCTTTGGAAGGAAAAGTTCAACAGCACAGTAACATGAATGCATTTTAGCAGGAGCACAAGGCCATGTCAGGGGCACTGAGCACATGGCATCTATTTTATTAATAGTATAAACGCAGAAAATCTCTCCATGAGATTTCAAAGAGAAAATAACAGTTTCCCCCAGGCTAGATGGACAGATTCTCTGTGTGCCCGGAAGACATTTTCCATACTGTGCCAACATGAGGCATTCTCTTGGGAGAAAGTTGAAGCCATCTGCTCCCAAGAAGCGGATGAACTAAATGAGTGTGGCCAGGGTATTACCACTTTTGCTGTGATCAGCGAATCAGCCATTCATACTATGGCTGTGTTTTTTTTATACCAAATGCTGACACTTTAGCATTATGAAGACAGAAAAGGAAAAAGTGATGGTGCCAACAGCTTTCAAACAATAAAATGCCTGAAATCTGATATTAGAATAGAGAGAATTAAGCCAGTTGCTGAAACCTGTTGCTGTTGCTTCAAGCCCAGAGTCCTCGCATTTCCATTGCTAAAGTCCAGCTCCTGGGACAAGACTACAGCCGCAATAAAATCTCAGAGTACAGAAGTAAGACATATATCATTACATACACACCACTTCCACACAGACATCCATCGTAAAGTCAGTGTTTTTATCAGTTAGCCTATAGATCATATGGTAAGAGTCTCATAACTAGAAAAGCACATAATTTGAAGGACATTCTATTTCTGCTATCCCAAAGGATAATTATAGCATGAAAGAGAGAATCTTGAAATCCCCAGAATCTTGGAAACAAACTTGATCTGCATAATTAGTTGTATAAATCCATATTCTGTCTTAGTAAAAAATCACTAGTAGATTCTCAGTATTTCAACATGTATTAGTAGTGTGCAAGGACATTGTTCTCATCAAGTGCAACACAATCCATCACTCAATGTTGTGTAAAAGCAAATACAAGAAGAAATTTGTGAACCAAGCCTATAATTAGATCCATCCATAGCTTTGAATGCATATGTTTCATTCCACAAGAAAGTTGCATGATCGGTTTTTCAACTATATTATGAGTTTTTCTATTAGCTGAGCAAATTTATTTTATGCCATCACTCATTAAATGCAGATCACAGATATTTCAAGGGATTTGAAATTTATATATTGCACTTCAACAATTTCCTTAAAACTAGGTCTAATGTCTGAGTTTTGTTATGTTTATTAAAATGTAGTGCAAAGTTTGAAAATTACAGAATAAAGTTTGAGTAATGAGTGGACCATTCCCTAGTTTATTCTCCAGATCATTTGTAACCTTGATTTTCAGGAAATCAGACATTCTGACAGCTTGAATTTGTGTCTAAAATGACCAAAATACCATGAAGGGGATTAATGAACTACTGTTTCATTTTGCTTTGTTTTGTTCTGTTCTGTTTCTTTTTTTTATTTAAATGGCAAAATCAGGTTAGCTTACCGCTGTCACAGCTGTAAGTTTCCTGGCTTATGGATGTTAAGAAATAAATCATAAGGAATTTCAAGACACTGAAGCTCTCCAGAGTGATCATTCTTCTAATCTTAACTCTTCTATTAACCACCTGCAGCCACTAGCAATTTGTCCAGCCTGTCTGGACATCTGTACTTGGGATATTTTTGACTCAGGATAAAGTTCTTGAAGAGGAACAAATATTATTTCTGATTCTACAGAGCAGTGAGAACTGAGAAGCTAAGGAGGTTCTAGGGTTCCTTCTGCTCGGGTATTTTGTGAGGAGTTCTATAAATCATCACACCCAAAACAACTAGGATTTATGTAGGCTACAATTGGATTTTAAAACTATTAAAATATGCTTATCAATTATACATCATAGTTATTCAGTGTTAATTATTAAAAAAAAACACCCTACACACTGAGGTCAAGACAAGTGTAGCAGATGAAGTACAGTGCAGGCTCTGTATATATCACTGAGATGGTCCAAAAGGAATTGAAAGATCAGCCTTCAGTACAGGTATAGCAAACAGAACACACTGGCTTCAGAAGCAAAGGAAAACCTGGGTTACTGTGAAGATTTCAGAGCTGAAAGATGTGAAAAGATTCAGACCCCTGCGAATATGCTTTCAGTGTAGCGTTCCTTACCCTGAAATTAGTTGAGATGACAAAATTGGATCTTTAATGACATGTTAGTTTGTATCTCATTCTACTCCCAGATCTCTGGACCTCACCAAGAATTGAGCTGATTTCTCTATTAGAAACTCACAGGTGAATAGTTCTTGGATTCTTGGTAGGAATGAATGTATTTTTCAAAAGTCCCAGATATATTGAGATTAAATAGGGTGAAGGAAAAATATATTTTAAGAGTAAATAATACATTATTAGATAATGAAAATACTAAGAATTGTATCTAGACACAAAGGAAATGATCCCTCTTCAGTTGCGATTGGGTGATGCTGGCAATAATTTAACATTACTGGGTGAATGTCAAAAAATTAAATAAAAATTTCCAATCACTTAAAACTTTCTAATTGAAAAGTGGTTAAAAATAATAGTGCAGCCATTCAATGGAGTATTATTCTGATAGAAGAAATAAATTAGTAAGTACCAGTGAGAAGAAATATGCCCAATATTTATTGTACATTAGAAGAAATAACAAGTTATAGAACCTTGTATGTGAAATAATTCAATTTATCATCAAAGAAGGGAGGTAGAATAATTGTAAAAATGAACATAAGGCAATTTTTAAAGGAGTTACATCTGCAGAAAGATGTAATGGTTACGTATAAATCAAGATCTGTATGTAAGGTATGTTTTTTTTTAAAGAATTGCATCTGGAATATGGAGGAGTTAGTTAAAGATAAGTGTTTTTATCTACTACACTTCTGTACAGATGATGTTTTATAATAAGCACAAGTTAGTTTCCTAATTAAAAAAATTTAAAACAGTGTATATAATTTATTATAATTTAAAATTCTAAAATTATTTTATGGTGTCAATATCATTTCCATTGTGAAATATTTTAGGCATAAATATAAACAGAGCAATATCAAAGATCAATTTCTCGTTCAACTCTATTGTAATTTTTCTTAATTTAAAGAACAATTATCAGGAATATGGCTGGAGATTTCTATGTACTTATCTTTTATTCCTTTAATCACATTCACCTCCTGGAAATAACAAGTAATCTGAATTTAAAACTCACTCTTATACCAGTACTCTCTGCAAGTGCATGAGGTATAACATATAGCACCATTTTTCCTTATGTTGACTTTATATATAAGGTTACAATATAGTTAATACTAGTTTCAACTAGCACTATTCACGTAATGAAGTCACAGGGGTTGGGGTTTATTCAGCGGCATTTAAGTGGCTGCTTGGCAAGCATGAGGTCATGAATTTGATCTCTGTTACCAAAAATAAATAAATAAATAAATTAGTTATTAATAAGCCTCATATAATGAAGTTATGATTGCTTCTTGTCTCCCTTTTTAGCACTGAAGGATTTTCTGCATTCTGTACAGTTCCTGGAGCATTGGAATACAAAGACTTCTGTGATCCTGCCCCACTGGAATTTGCTTTTGACTCAAAAGAGCTGCTTTCCTAAGCATCATACTCGTTACCAGTGCAGCCTGATGAATGGCAGGTGTTGATGTGTGTATAAATACACAGCTCCCAGTTAAAAAGCCATCACAGATTGAAAATTTCCTGTGCAGAGTCAGATGAGGCCTTTTGTGTGAATTGCTAATGCACAATCTAACTCTATGTGAAAACATTGAATTTTTTTCCAGATTGATGAATGTTCCACAAAAAAAAAAAAAATTGTCTTGTACTCTTCAGAAATATCAATGTGGTGAAAGATTTAAAAGTAATGAAAAAGAAGTAAGCCCTTCCTGTGAGCCAGCGCCATGCAAGGGCTGCTGTTGATGGGTGGACAGCCAGACCCAAGCCTCTCCCCATGAGTCAGTGCCATTTGGGGACTACAAGAAGAGAGAACAAGGGCTCATCACGAAGCAAATCCTTCCTGTGAACCAACACCATGCGCAGGCCACCACTGGTAGGGGGGATAGCTAGACCCCAACCCCTTCCTGGGCATGAGCTGGCAAACAAGCCCCCCCCCCACACACATACACACACACGAGCTGATTCAGAGAAATACAGGGTGAAGATAACTACTGAGGTGAAACGCAATTTGATGCTTGTGGTATTAAGTGTTTCACTGACCTTGCATATCAGTGATCTGATGATCTGTTCAGAGGTTAGCATTACGCAGTGTGACATCTATGAGGAATCTCTTTCTGAAGATAATAGCCATGGTTAATTCCCTATTATCTTGTTGTGAAGTCCTGTATTATTTTCATTAGTTTTTTTGGTTGAGTTTTGCTGGTTTGGTTTGGTTTGCTTTGCTTTGCTTTGGTTATTTAAAACATAGCAAGATGCATTCTGTTTACTATAGATCAGGCACTGTTCTAAGTATTTTGCATATATTAACTCATTTAATCCTTACATGAGCCAAGTGCATAGAATGGCTATCATCCTCATTCTATAGGTAAGAAAACTGAGTTGCTGGACAGCTAAATAAAAATGCGCAAACAGCAAAACAAAGCCATTATGACACTGAACTAAGGTAAAGTGCCTGTGCATTACTACTTGGTACCACTCCCAACACTCATCCTACTCGCTAATTCATAATCTTCAGATTGGCAAAATCTAAAATTCATCATCAGATGTGGGGAAATTACAGTAAAATGGGCAGTCTCGGGTTTTACTGGTCAAAGTAATATTTGTGGAAAATTTTGAAAAGCAATTTGGCAAAACATATTATACTTTTAGTATGCAAATACCCTAAAACAATATTTTGAAAGCATAACATAAGCAAAAGAAGATCTGGGTTAGAATGTTAACAATAGTTTTGTCAGAAAAATTCTAAGGCTCCCGAGTAAAAGAATAAATTTTTGTTTAACATTGTAATGAAGTACAGGAAACCCCAGAATAATGTGATAAATGGAATCTAAACTTTTAATCATGCAAAATATGGGCTACATTATTAAAACTAAAGTAAAGCAGTATTTCTGTTTGTAATGATCTCCAAAGTATGAAATTAAAGGTAATGAAACCCTATAAAACGACCAGATAGTGGAGAAAATCACAAATGATAAAATGACTATTTTTAGAAATTGTATAAATTCTGTTTGTATTTTTCCATGCTCACAAGAATGGTTTTGCAGTGTTTTGGTTAAATTTTTAGTTACGAGATTTTTTTTTAGTTTTTATTTTGATGCTAGTCTTTAGTTTTACTACAGTATGGTTATGGTGTTGCTTATTTCTGCTTTACCAGACCTGTCGGTGCTTTCTTTTCTTCCTAAGATGTGATAAATCTGTGTGAATGCTGTGTGTGTGCTTGAACACAAGTTGTACTCTCTGTCATCTATGTACAAAATTGTATGCATAACCATAAATTGCTGCATAATCGATAATGCCTAATTCATTGCTTTTTAATTCTTAAAATGTATTGCCCACGAATCAGTGCTGTATGAAAAAGAAGTATATTTGTCTTTTTATTATGTGTTCCTTTCCATGTCTCCTCACATGCCTGTAGCTTTGGCTTTATCCAAGGACCTTTATGCTATTTGGTGCCTTGATTTCCGTAACATTGTAAATGATGGATCCTAACACTAAGGCGTATCCTGCAGATGTGAACATCTTTCTTTTTAAATCAGCCTGCTCTGAAGCTAGAACCCCACAATCCAAGAGTTTTTATTCTTCCACTATTGTTTAAATTGTATTTCTTGGGTTGATTATTCTGAACAGGTGGATATGTACTTTAATTTTTAACTTGTTTAACAAACTTTGTTTTGTTCTATCAAATGTATCCTTTATTATATTATCTTGGACTATAAAGTATAATATTTATAGATATTATAACGATGTATTATTTAATAAATATTTTTCCTTTTTTAGAACCAATACACATGTAAACTATTAATCACAGAACATACAGTGCAGGACCAGGGATATAGCTCAGTAGCATAAGGGCCTGCCTGGCAAGCACAAGGTCCTGAATTAGCTTTCTGGTACCAAAAAAAAAAAAGTGCAACCCCTAAAAGTTTTCCCAATAATCCTGCCCTATCTTTTACTCTTCTAATTTCCATAGTACTATTGTCTTTTACATTATTGATGCTATTATTTTATCTTTTCAATGTAACATCTCATGTAATTTAACCCTACCACCCCAGTTAGTCCTTAACCCTCTCCATTTTAACTTTCATCAGAATAATCTTTCCAGAGGAGCAAACATACACACTTTCCCAAGGGCTAAAAAGTTAGACTGCATACAGGAAGAAACTGAACAGAAATGAAAAACTCATGCAGATCCACAATGGGGACAGCCAATGGGGAAATGATACAGGTTACTTAGACACTGTGCCTTGAATTTGCAAGAAATTCATGTAGGTGTCAAATGTAAAGGCAAGGATATTCTAATACGCAATTTTTTTCAAATGCACAAAGAAATGGGAATACATGACTTATTCTGATACAGCAGTAGGTCCAATGTGAAGCAAACACTTTGAGAAAGTGTGTCAGAAGGTGTGTTCCCCCAGGAGAGCAGTATCTTGTTCGGCGTGGGAGGCCATGAGAGAGTTATTGTGCTACTATAAAAGAAATCTCCAGGCCTAAAGGGGAAGCGATGTGATCATCATTAACTTGGGAATAATAACTGTCAACAGTGTGGGAAATAAATCTCAGGAGGTATTTCAAAAGGGCACTGATGTAAAAACAACACAGTGTAGCTAGTGGAGACGTGCTGAACAACTGAACTGCGGCAGTAGAGGTCAGAAATGCTAAGAAAGGTTCATGGTATTTGTTTTGCAGGTAGAATTCCTAAAACTTGATATATAATTTGCTGTTACAGATAAGTACAGAGAGTAACTTCAGTACCTCTGGCTATAAAGATTTTGTAAGCAGACAAAGAGACAGAAAGTTTAAGGCACATGAAGAAGAATTAAGGATCAAATTTTTAGTATAAAAAAAAGAAAGACAATCTCTCTGCGTCTGTCTCTGTCTCTTTCTGTTTCTCTCGCTATTTGTTCATTTCTCTGTCTCCGTGTCTGTCTGTGTCTCCCTGACTCTCTCTCTCTCTCTCTGTCTCTCTCTCTCTGTCCATCTCTTTGTCTCTGCGTCTCTGCCTGTCTCGGTCTCTCTCCATCTCTCTGTCTCTCCTCCCTCCCCTTACCTACCTGACTTCAGCTTGGATATAAAAAGTTATGTGAAGTATAACAACTATCAAGAGGGCCTCTGCATTGTTAGCTGAGTTATTATAGATTTGTTTTTCTCAGGGATAAACAGAGAAAAATTATGTTGACTTAAGGTTGAACTGAGGCTGATTAAATTTCTAGAAAGTCTTCTCTTGTTCTCTCATGCTCATGATTTTTTTTTCACAAAGACAGTTAATACGCTAAATGATACAAATCTAAGAATGTGAAAAATGTGGATAAATATCTAAGGGATAGTGTGAATGGCACAGAACTAGGCAATTAATAGTTTGAAGGAGTAAATGGCCAATATCAGAAACAGATCTCATGCAGTGCTTATTTCCCAAGATGAAGATTCTATAAAGAAATATGTTTGAGGCATCCTTAAACTATTCAGTTAGATTGTCATCAGAAGCCTGATGCCCAGGGCACTCCCAGAACATATGGCAGAAAAATATCTTGTCAAGAATTTCATTGCCAGCATCAATCTGCGGCTTTGAGAGTCACAGCTGCCACGCTGGAGAGGGTCCAATGATGTCTCAGGACTTCCTGTTTTTAGTTAGACAGACAAAAAGGTTGAGATTTGGCTCCCAAATGTTGTTTCTACTCTACTGCAGGAAGCATGAAGAATAATCCTCAGTCTGGTGTCTGGCCTTTCTAAACCTTCTGCTCTGCCTGCCTAGAAGAAATGACAGGAAACCACTGTGACCCATGAATCCATAAATGGAATGACATTTTCCAGGGAAGCCAAATGTCTTGTTTCTGACATTGATATAATTGGACAGTTAAAAATAAGACATAAAATGAATGGATTGAGTGTTGGGATTGGGATTTGTTTTAGTAACAGGGAATACCAGATTGAATCTGGTAGTCCTTTTCTAGAAAGTTACTGAGAGAGTTAGAAGCTCTAAGTGAAACTTGCTGTTCCCTAAAATGATGTGACATGCCAGGCATCATATTTCTCCTTCCAATAAACCTTCTGTATTTTATCAACAAGGCTATCTGAAATTCCAAGCATTAGCAAAGCTCTTGTGAAATTAAGAAATTATCTCCTAAGTCCACTTTTAAGATGAAAAGACTACCGTTGTCAAGATGATTGTTTCAGGATTTGTTTTATTTTGTTTGTTGTTGATTTTATCCTCCAAGAAAAATCTTTATTTTCCTAGCTTCTTCATTGGCCTTAGGCTTTTATATACTGATGACAGTCACGCATATTAGAAATAAAATTTCAACCAGCTTCAGACTTTAATTCATTTGTTAACATAACAGTACAATAATACCAAAAGAGTGACCTACGAGCCTGGATATTTTGTTAGGAGGTTTTGGAAAAGAAGGCAGATTGGAGAGTTCAAGGCCAGAAGCCCTGACCTTGGGGTTGCAAAGAGATTAGAATGGACTGTTGAGAGACCAGGGATACCACTGACACACACAGAGAGAAGTAAACATCATTCTAATTTTCTCTAATGCCCGGCACAAAGCAGATGCTCAGAATGAGTCAGTCAAACTTAACTTGCAAAAGGTGGCTGATGTCTTTTAAATTAAGTCTGGCTTACACCATTGGTTTTAATAACTAACAAATATTAAAACTTCACATCCAATGGTGGAAATGTAAGTTCCCCTCTGTATTTCTGATTTACATGATTTTCTCAATTGTTTGCCCCCATCGTACTGTTCCCACAAATTTGAATTTTAGACAATGAAGAAAAAATATGTTTATCATTTTTTATCCTTCCTCTGGAGATATAAATTTGTATCAAGGAAGGATTCTAACACTGCAAAGTGGGCTGAGGATTCTAACATTAATACTATAAGACAGTTCATAATAATACGTTGCATGTTCCTGGATTAGTTCTTTGTATGTTAATGTTAGCTGGCATAACATTTTATTCTCGTACTTCACAGTTTCAGAGCACATGAGTAGCAATTTAAGATCAATGAACGCTTGCTTAATAGGATGAGTAAGTAATTAGAGGTATTTTAAACCTACTGGGAAAAACACAAGAAAATTGAAAATCTCACCCTGTACTAACGCCATAGGTATGAAATTAAGAAGTAATGTTTTTGCAATAAAAAGCAATTAATCACCCTCAAAAATGTGTAGGGCATTTGAGCTACTTCTAATTTGGAAAAAATACACTGGCTATAAATGTAAATGAAAAATGCAGTCACGCTCATGTGCTTTAATGTGGAAACAATAGAAAAAGAAACTGGAAAGTTTATATAAGTAAAACCTGTTATTTCTCATCAGTATTATTATTGAATGTTGTCAAATTGTCTTATTAAAAAGTTAGTGCCAAGGAACTGATAAAGCCATAAATTAAAAATAAGGTTTCATTCAACAAGATTATTTTTCATTGGTACCAAAATAGAGAAATTCTGCCTTACAAAGATTCATCTCTTCCTCCATTGCTGTGTTTGTTATTCTATTTCATTAGAAGCAATGATTTGTTTTCTTGTAGGCAGAATGAAAATAAGATCACATTCATTTGTAGGACGCTTGGGACTTGGAGCAGAACCTCCTAAGTCATTGAGATGATGCAAATAATTGCATAAGACTTGATGGAACACAGAGGGGGAAGATAACTTTGGGGTAAAACGTGATCTAAGTGGATAACAAGGGTGGCGGTGCTGAGTTCAGCATGGTGCCTAACATATACTAAAAGTCCAACAAATTTGAGTAGAATAAATAAATGAATACACCAATTAAAATATGACCCAAAGATTTAATTATGGAATTACTACCAATTATGTAAACCTCAAATAACCATTTTTATGTCTGGTGAACATTTTTTATGCCAAATTTGAAATATTCAGTCAGTGATTTTTGACCTTTACATATTAAAGGTATTATGATACTACAAAGAAGGGATATCATTTCTGTAAGTCTTGTCCAGAAGAGTCAGAACTGAGATAGGATATTCAGACCTGAATTTGTCATTAGTGCCAATCACCATGTCATGGGTCCTATTCTATCATGTATGAAATGAAGATTCATAGTCCAAGCCACCAGTTACACAAATAACATTCACCAAAGAGTAACTGTCTATTCTATTTTCTCTTGAGACAAATGGCTTTTTATTTGTTCCTTAAACTCATGGCTTCATGGAAGATGCCCACTCAAAGATAGATTGTAACCTTGGGAAGCATTTTCCAAGAGTTCAATCTTAAACTATCTAAAAAGTGTAAGAATTCAGGAGAAAAAAGAAACCTTCCAGTTAAACTGCAAAATAACCTTCCACATGGAATCGAAATCATCCATCAAAGGTGAATTTGTGATAGCAGCCTTTCTTTCTCTCTTCCTTTTATTCTCACTGTTATTTATGGCAGTTGGAAATTTCTCTAAAGAAGATCATCTGACTTATCTGTGCCAATATTTTTAAGGAAATGATGACATCTGCAGTGCCATTTTTGTGAGTTCAGAAAGTTTATATCACTATGACTCAGAATGATCAGATTGCATGATGCTGTTATGGGCTGCAAATTTTATTTTTGTTACACTCCACTGTTCTTTATTTCAATCTTACAGATTTGATCATTTCAACTGACCATTGAAAAGTGGCAGGAGGAAAAACAAAATTTCGTTTGTATGAAACTCAGACATAGTTCAAGAACTCGAGTGAGTGTTTAAATCTTCAGTGTCCTGGACCACTTCTTCCCCTACACAATGACCACTGTAGACTGAACACTTTCCTGTATGCCCTCCTTTATATCAACCAGGCATGGATAAGATGATAGAGTTAGCACCAAGGGAAAAAGCGGATAATTAATTGTGCTCCAATATATTAGTAATATTTGAGCCTATGTTTGAGCGATTTTCATAATTCCAAACTACAAGGATCAAATTCATTCTCAAGGTAGTTAATTACACCAATAAGCCACCATCTGGCTGTAAGATACCTTTTGTCCCCTAACAGGTTAGTCCCAAGACAAATCTAGTTTCTGTCATAAAGAAATCAAAAACCAAAATAAAATTAGCTTTTTCCTATTTGCAGTGCCTGCATGTCACTCCGCCCCAGCGTTTTCTTTTCATGATGCATTTGTCAAAAGTAGTAAAGAAATAAATTGGTCCACTAATTTGTTTTACATTATGTGATAGATAGCTTTTTTTAACCCGTACAGAAGCTTGACCTCCAAAAGAAACTAAGAAAGATAGATTAGGGGAGAGGAACTGCTATAGGATTAAAGTAAAAAAGACTCCCTGATAAAGACTATGGTATTTTTTTTCAATTTAGGATAATTTAACAGTTGTCTACATAGCCTAAAGTACCATAATTAAGAAAATCTCATAGCATAATAATTTTCTATTAAAAGACATTACACTCGGAAGGTTAAGTACCTGGAATTCCAGTTCATATTACTTAACCTTCCCAGTGTACTTGTCTTATGCAATTAATAATTTTTGTTAGTTTTATTTTTTACATGTGAATCAATATCTCAGCCTTATCAATCTTTTCTCACGTGACCTGATTTCCTGACACCATGCATGACGCTTTTGCTGTATTGCACTTAAAATGTGATGATAAAAAAGAATGTAATCCTGATGTATTTTTAGTAACATGTAATGAGTGTAAATGTTAAAAATAAAACTTTTTGATACATGTAATATTTTGTGTATAGTGAAGTTTTCTTTCTTCAGCTCAATTTGCCTTATATGTTTTAGATTGATAAAATTGTATAACTATAATATATACATATATATGATATACACAATAATATATAGGTATACATAAGCACTGAGATGGCTCAGAAAACTAATTGACATATGCATTATTTCACATTATTATCGTTTTTAAAGTTTAAAAATTCAAAAGTTATCCTCAATTTTAAGCAATAAATGCTTTTTAATAACTATAGTCACCAACTCATGCAACAGAGTTCTTAAACTTCTTCCTCATATCTAACTTAAATTTTGTACCATTTGACCAATCTCTCTCTAATATCGTTTCCCATTCCCTTGCTTTTGGTGACTATTATTCTTCTGTCAGTGTCCTAAAATTTGACATTTTGGATTCCACATATCATGTGCTATTTGTTTTTCTGTGCTTGGTTTATTTCACACAACACAATGTTCTCCATTCTCATTGGTGTCATGGCATATGATAGAATTTCTTTGACTTTTAAGGCTTAAATGTATTCCACTGTGTACCACATTTTATTCATCCATTCTCCCATTGTTGGACATTGTGGTTGATCCTTGTCTTGGATTTTGTGAATAATGCTCTAGTGAATGGGAGCATGCAGGTGTCTATTTGACACACAAACTTAACCTACTTGGAATGTACACCCAGAAGTGAAATGATTCCATCACATGGTAGTTTTAAATTTTAAGTTTTTCATGACAGCTATACTAATCATTTCTGCAACATTGTACCATGATTCCATGTTTCCACATCCTCACCAACACTTTCTATCTCTTCCTCTTCCCTAATAGCCATCCTAACATATGTGACATATCTCACTGTGCTTTTGATTCATGTTTCCTTGATGATTAATGATATTGAACATTATTTCACACACCTCTTAGAAATATGAACATTTCTTTTAGAAAATTTTTTGGACCCTTGACTCATTTTTTAATGGAATTATTTGTTTTCTCACTGTAAAGCTGCCTGGGTTCATCACATATATTTTGGATGTTCAGCTCTAATCAAATAGCTGGTTCCCAAACACCTTTCCTTATTCCTTTTTCTCTTCACTGTTGATTTTTTCCTTTGTGTTCCAAGTTAGGTTTGATATAATCCTATTAAACTATTTTTTTTATTTTGGTGCCAGTGCAGATATCTGATAATTTTTATGCCCATATCTTTTTACTTAGGATTTCTCTCCCCCCACCCCACCGCTTTAGTATCAAGAACTGGACTCGAGACCTTGCATTCGCTAAGCAGGCACTTGTGCCCCTGAGCTATACCCCTGGGCCCTACTTAGGAATTCCGTTGTTGGGAGAATTTACTCTTTTGATATGAAAGTGTGCCAGGTTTTTAAAAGAGGGTGCTTAAATTAATTCTATTTTTTCCTTAGCATTATATATAACCCTTAAGAAAAAGAAATATTTGTGTTTTGTAGTTATATAGACGTGTTTTAAAGAAGGAACATAGATTACTGCATGAATGTAATGTAATAAGTTGATTTTTTAAAGTATGTTCACCTGTGCATAATTGTTAAAGTCAATGAAGTACTGTTTTTAATTATAATATTTGAAATTTTATAATATTTGGTAATATTCAAGTATTCTTTCTATTATGACTCTAATATATTTGATTCTATGTTTCTGCCTTGTTTTAAAAATTCTGCTGGTATACACAAAATGATCAGCCTTCAATCAGTGGTTACCATTTATGTTCCCTTATTCATATACTCTCTACTTAACAATCATGAAAATGAAAAATGCATGCCATATACACAACACCGAATTGGAGAAGAGAAGGCATTTCATGAAACAGGTGCACCATTTTCTGGCATTGGACTGGTTCATAAGAATCATTTGACCTAGAGAAAATATGGCCTCTCTGCCTTTCCTCAGGTCACAGAGGATTCAGAGAAATTTTTAAAAACATATAGAATACAACCAAAAATACTGGCTTAAAGAATTTTTCAAACTAGCACAGAGCATTGTTCTGTAAAACATTTTACATTAAAATGTATATGGAAAATTTGTGAAACTATAGAAAGCTGACTGTAAAAATAAATTTTTACTACAAGCACACTCTAGATAGTGTACTATATTAATGTAATTTGTATCAAAGAAGGGCATAGAGTATGCAATATTTTATTAATAACTTAAAATTCCCAGAACTGAGTTTTAGGTAACATTCATTTTATGAAGTGCTGTCATAGGAACGTTGGCCAAGAGAAAATGAAGAGTTAGAAATTTGTCTATAGAGGGGAGTACAAATGATTAATTGTAGGTGGTAAAAATGAAGCACAGTTTTCACTTACTTCCAAGTGCCTGGATAAAAGGATTTTAAATGTAAATCCTTGTGGAAAAAAAATGTTTTTGAGGCATAATGAAAAAGCCCCTTTTCTCCAATATGGAGACTAAAAAGTTCCCAACAAAGAGAAAGCTAGAAGCTTTTATTATTTAGTAGTTTAACAATATTAGTGTGATATATCAGCATGCCCTCTTCCTAAACTGTGCTTGATGAATGAGCTGAAAGAAATCTCACTAAAGTGCAGATTCTCGCACGCTCAAATTGTGATCTCCAGTGTCAACTGCACAGTAAGCACCCTTTAGTCTAAAGTCTAAAAATGCTTCCTCAACCCCAGTCAAACTGCAGAGACAACTTTTCCCTCACCTGGTGACCTGGACTCACAACAGACTGTTATGAGTTCTCTGAGTCAGTTATGACCTCTCTTAGTTTTCCACTTTAGTTCATAGCCA
Organism: Cavia porcellus; assembly: GCF_034190915.1. NCBI lineage: Eukaryota > Metazoa > Chordata > Mammalia > Rodentia > Caviidae > Cavia > Cavia porcellus. The sequence goes on from NW_026947501.1 coordinate 36,457,238, forward strand.
GCTTTGTAGATACGAACCCTTCACCTCTTGACAAAATCAAAAAAGGAAACACCCTCTTAGAGTTCAGGGCAAATCTTCCCCTTGTTCCTTTCATTCATTACTTTTCTACAATTTCTCAATTTGGTGAGACAGATCTTTGGGCCTTTTAAACATATTTAAGATAATTGATTCAAAGTCTTGGTTTGCCTCAGCTTCTTTGGGGATAGTTTTTATTATTCACGATGATTTCTGTGAGTGGATTATTCTTTATTTTGTGTGACAGTTTTTGTTGTTGTTGTTGTTGTTAAAACAGAGTGCTTTGAATATGATACTGTGAAAACTCTGGAAACCACAGGTTTCACTTCTGTTTATGATTTTTGCTGTTTATTGTGAGCTTATCTTTGCTTTTTTTGCTTAGTGACTTAGATGTTTGGAGAAGGCTAAATTGTTTATTGTGTGTGATCATTTAAGTTTACATACATTTGCTTGCTGGTGAACCAATGTTATCAGGAAGATTTCTATGGTCTTCTAGAGCCAATAAAAAAGGAAAAACAAAACAAAATTTCCCCCAGGTTTTTCAAACTGGCTCTGTGCAAAGGTGCACCTTAATATTTATGACTCTGCCTTAACCTCCACTTCCTGCTTGTGTGAAACGTTAGCCAGAAACTCTCAGGCTATTCTTGGATATTATGTGTGCATGTATGTAGTTCTGCACAAACATGTGTCCTTTTTGGTTCCCTGGTGTACACATGATCTTTTATAATTTAACTCCAAATATGGCTCCTTTTCTAAGCTTTATATGCTTTGCTTCTAGGCTTTCTTTCTTTCTTTCTTTCTTTTTCTTTTATTTTTAAGACAGGGTCCCACTATGCAATCCAGGCAGGCCTCAAACTCAAAGTGATCGACCTGCTTCAACCTCCTTAGTGCTGGGATCACTGGTGTTTGTGTGCATCACCATGCCAGGATTCAGGTTCTCTATCTTATCTAGAATGTTTTCCTTTATTCAAGAATGCTGGGCCTGACACTACGGTCTTCAGATGCTTTCAGCAGATGCCACAAAGGAAGTTTAGTTCCTGGAATGCTCTGACTCAAGGTAAACAAATTCCTTTTCAGAGCCTGTCTAGAAACCATTATACAGACTGAAATATCATTACTTAAGACTAAGGGCTGTACTTCTCTCTCAGGCACTAATATCATGCACTGGAAGTGTAGTCATTGTTGATCTGAAGAGTGGGAGTGAGAGTAGATAATTTAAAATCCCACAGGACTCTCTTACTGAATGCATTGCTGTATTCTTCGTGAAGCTTTCACTTGGTTACTTTTTATATTTAGCAAATTATCAGAAATGTTCATTTATTTTCTTCAAAATATTGCCAAATATGACAGGAATATCATCCAAATAGCTCCCTTTTCTCCTTCTAAAATCCCAGTTTTATTGCCTCCCACTGAAACTAAAAATGAAAAGAAAAAATGATTTAATTCTGCAGATAGCAATCAACAGCAAGGCACATCGAAATTTTAGTCATCATCATCTTTCAGGATGTTAAGAATGTGTCATGGTAGCAGAAAATAAATTGCAGTTCTTATCACATTATTACTAAGGAAAAAGTTATCTTATACATTTTAGACAGAACCGTAATAAATACAGCAAACTTGGTTTATGAATCCATGGGAAACACACTAATGAACTACTGCAATAAAAACTTCCCCAGCTAAAAGGTAGAAGGCATTTGGCTATTGTAACTTTTGACCAGGTCCTAGGATTCAGCGATAGCTGATTGTAAGTATTTTCCAGTGTACTGGTTGTTGTTGTAGACAGTTTCTGGTGTTTAGGGTGCTGACATTCTTGGTGATGTCATCCACCTCCAGAGTTGAGTTTGGACACTTTAAATAAAATATTACTCTGGTACTACATCAAGTAGTTCTGTTTTCAGTGGTTTCTTCCCAGCACTTTAAAAGTGTGTTCGAATCCTCCGCATTTAAACAAACCAAAGGAAACACTCGTTGACAGGATTAATCCCACACTTCTGTCCTCTCTGCTCCTAAGGCTTCAGAAAAGTGACCCTTCTCCCAGTATCTGCATGTCTTTTCTTTTTCCATAAAAACTTTGTTGACTCAGGTAGAATTTTATTCTTGGCTACTGTCACCTTGGTGTTGTCAGGGCATCATATCTTTGTGCAAGCATCACAACCGCTTTGTTCTTCTTTGTTTATGCTGAACTTACAGATTTGAATCACTCAGAAGTAAGACCATACCTTCAATGTTTCTGTATACTTGGGTCCTAGAATATGTCAAGAACTCAATACACCTATTTTAGAATGTATCAACAACTCAGTATATGTGCACAATCAAACCCTTAAAATCTATACAGGATTGAGTTCACAAAACTATTTTTCAAATGTTCCTTACATGAGTCATTTGCATAATTCCACAATGCGATGTATTTTAATGATCTTATGCATGTAATGCATACCAGATGATTTGGCTTCATTTAATAATACATTTTTAAAATCTATAGGAATGAATGGACTGAGAATTTTTCAAGAACTTTCTGTTAAAATAAAGCTTTTCATAAAGAGTAAAAGGTAGAGGTTTGTGTTTACCTGAAATACTTTCCACCTAGGAAAATTTTAAGCAAGCATCATCAATCAGCCATAAAACAACACAAAAATTATCTAAATAAGCATCACAGTAAACAATATAGTAGTCAAGAGCCTGAAGACAGAACTCATTTGCTGTATCAAATATATCAATTTCAAGTTTAATTACTTGGAGCGAATATTCTAATTTGGTGTTTCAAAAGTCTTCCTGTCTTTGAAACAGGTACAGCATTTATATAACTCTTTGATGTCTTACATCTATTATTTAAATTTCACGTCAGTCCTCTGAGTTAGGTGCAGTTTTACAAATGAAAGAACTGAAACCAGAAATTAAGTGCCTTTGTCATGTGTATAAACAATAGTGAAATCAGAATTCAAACTGGGTGGTTAGAATTCAACTCCAAATATAAGTAGTAATTCATTATGCTCACAGCTTCTAAGCAATAGTAATCACATAATACCAATCCATCACTTAGGGCTACTATGAGGATTAATTAAAATAATGAAGTCTTAATAAAGGAAGCACCCCTGTCTCTAAAAATAAAAAGCTATTATAGTGATCAAATGATAAGAAATGTAAAGTACAAAGAACCCTGCAAGGGTTATTGATTTCAAGTAATAGGGACTCATAATTAAATTATTTCACCTGTTTTTAATATCAAGCATTGACACACATCTTTCTGATAGAAAAATTACATAGTAAAAAATGTCATATCTGCCTTGCAGCCAACAATAGACTGAACCCAGTGAAAATCATGGTCCAAAATACCTATCTTCTTTTAAATTGTGGGGGTCAAGCATTTGTTCCCAGCAAAAGATAAGTAACTAATATACTCTACTCCCCATGTCAAGATTGCTGCAAGGAAAAGTCATCTGTGGATGTGTGGTCCTGTAACTCTAAGAGGCTTAGTGAGAAAACCACAATTTGGAGCCTAAAATGGACAACTGAGCTAAATCCTGTCTCAGAAACAAAAACAACAACAAAAGAAACATAGAGAGGGACTCACGGGAACATGGTTCAATATGAAAAACCTGGGTTCAATCCCAAGTATTGAAGAAAAAAAGTAAGGAAGAAAAGTGATCATGATGTGATACTGGCATAAGGATGGATGTACATCCAGAATAGCATAGAATGTACATCCAGAAAATCAAAAATGTGTTTATATTCACATAATGTTTTGTAATTTTTCACTCAATAGGAAAAGTATAATCTTTTCAAGAAATAGTTCTAAGATAACTGGTCAGCAAAATGAGAATTAATGAGTTTAGATTTTTACTTCAATTTGTATCACAAAATTTAACTCAAAGTCAATCAAAGACTAAAGTGCAAGAAGTAAAATTATAAAGCTTTTAATAGTAAAGAATGTACAGCTGCAAACCTTTATGTCTTTATGTTTTGCAATTGCTTTCTGACATGATAACACTGAGCCTAAGAAATAAAGGAGAAAAAGAGATTTTAATTTCAGCAGAATACAAATTAGCTTTGTCCTGTTTTTATGTATCTCTTTCTCATTCTTTTAAATATCTTGGCATTTTAATTAATCTTTAAAATTAACAATGCAGACACCTTCCTCTCCTAAATACTTGACATATTACTAAATACTAGTTGATTATGCTGGAACCACTCCCTTTTGTTCTTGTTATTCAAAATTTTCTTGGATCATCTTGGTCTTTGGCTGTCCTAAAAAAAATTAGCATCACTTTATATATCCTGTATATATTAATTGGGATTCTCTGGAGGAATGAAATCAATAGACTATATCTATAAAATACTGCCAATTATATGTACTACTTAGGGTTTTTTAAAGAATAACATTTTCCCATAATGATGCATCTTAGATACATGTCCATGTAATATATTTTATAAATGATACCATTTTTAGAATGTACTATTTGTTCTTGAAGTAAAGCAATGGTTTTGATTCATTCACTCTATATCCAGTACACTTGGTTCATTCTCATCAATTTCCATGATTAGACTGAAAACCCTGTAGAGTAGTCTATGCTGATAAAAACAAAATCTTGTAAAATGTAAATATCCCCATTAGTACTGGTTGTACACATTAATATTCTTTTAAATTTTATGAGAAAGGAGTATTGAATTTTGTCAAATGCATTTTCTGTACTTACTGAAATTATCATATTTCTTCTTTAATCCAGTAATATACTAAATTTCTTTAATAGATCAGAATCAAAAAAATCTCCAGTGCCTTCTTTCAGCCCAACTTAATTAGATATGCTTATTTTAAACTTTGCCAAATTCATTTGGCTCATCTTTTTAATATGATTTCATATGAAATGATCATTTTTAATTTTTATTTCCATTAATATTGTTGTGGGATTTATGTTCAAAGTTCTTCCTTCGTTTTCTTCCTTCCTTCCTTCCTATATACTACCCTTCCTCCCTCTTTCTTCTCTCTCTCCTTCCTTTCTTTTTTCCGTCTCCTAAGTCTAGAGAATATTAGGTGCAACATGAAGCTAGGAATTCTAGATGGTGGGAGAGTAAAATCAGTGGGGTGACTGCATGGTCCAAGTGTCAGAACCCAACCAAAATGGAGAGAAAATCCCCAGGCACCACCAGAAGTGAGAGAGCAAAGTTTAGAGTGATAAATAAAGGGTGAGTTGAGTGAGGAAAGAGGACATTTCCCCAGAGGTGTCAACAGTACTAGGCACAGTAGACCTGACCATGTTAGCAAGTACCTGAGGCAAACAATCAATCTTCTCATCCAAAATGAAAGGAGCAATAAAGAATTCTTAAAAACCAGAATCTACCCTGCTGGTCTGGGTTGGAACTAAATTGTGGATCTCATGGTTTTCAATTGACACATATATGCATATTCCTGAACATAGTTAAACAAATACATATGCATATACTGTATCTCTTAGCTCTATAAATTGAAACTGTCTAAGAACAAGGATATTTGAATCACGTTATCAACTTTCATCCCCATATCTGGCTTCATTAGCACCAGTCTCCATCACAGGAGCCTAGACTGCATGGAGAAATGATTGAACCTTAGATTGTGATGGAGGAAGTCCAAAGTGAGCTTAGGATATCTTGTGATAGAAAGTCATGAGGTGCTTTAAAATGATGAAGCCATGTCTAAAGATCTAAGTTTCAGCTCTAAGGTCTCCTAATAGCCAAATCTGGAATTATTAGATCATCAAAACAAAACAACACAACACGAAACAGGTCAATTTAGTAACAGTGATTCATGAATTCATTCTAATATGAATAAAGAAATAACAGAATAATGGTTTTTTGCAATGTAATGCTAACAAATAAGGTAGAAAAAAGGATAGAATTAGAAATAAATAGTCATTTGATTCAGATGAGTTAATGCTAAAATTAGTAAATGAAAATTTATCACAAACATAATATTTACATGGTCTCAATGTATTGCCTCAAAAATAGGTATTGATTACAAGAGAAGACAGTTACCTTTACAGCAAAGAAGCCTAGAAAACACTGACTTTTACAGTTGTTAACATTAATTCTACCAGCACTAAACAAATCAATATTTAATGCCACTAAAACTAAGATTAAAACAAAAGAATACAGCATTATTTCTGTGATTTTTTTCTTACCAAAAAGTAATACTAAATCCAGATAGCTGTACATTTGAATACTACTAAAAATTAATCAATGATAATTAAATGTGGAACCATTCCAATGTGTTTGAAACATATTCTATGATTATTTTATAATTTGTATTTGTCACATTTTTCTAAATTTTAAGCTGAATAAGCTTTAGAAACATTTCTTTGTTTCTTTCTAACCAAGCTGTTATCTCTCTTCTAATTTCTGAGTTGCTTTTTAATAAATAGAATATCCTTCAAGTGTTCAAAATAAACTAGAATAACAGATTACTAATATTTCATGCTTCATTCCTAGCCATAAGAGGAGTTTAGAATAGTTTAGCAAAAAGAAAAAACCCTTGCACATTTTACCAAGTATTTTTGTCTAATAGACTATTTAGAATATAACTCCACCCACATTTCTCAATACATATATATTAAGTTTTCTTTGGTTTCTATGTTGACTGGTTCATTCATTTCTTTATTAATAAAACATTCTCCAATAATGGAAGATATTACTTCACTGTCATTTCATTTATATTGTTCTGATTGAGAATTATGTTGTCAGAAATAATCACTGTTTTCTCCAAGGTTTGTTTTATTTTGCATTTACTAAGAATAAGATACTCACTTATTATTTCAAGCTTCTAAGTTAAGGAGTTTAGGAACCAAGGATGTAGCTCAGTGACAGCACTGCTTAGCATGTGAAGACTGGGTTTAACCTCCAGCATCACACACACACACACACACACACACACACACACACACACACACACATATACAGAGAGAGAGAGAGAGATTTTCTACAACCTTTGAAACTGTTTTGGTCTAATACATTGATTTTTGTAAAGGTATATACAAATATTTCACAAATGTATTTACTTGTTCCTTTTCATAATTGTGATCAAATTCCTTTATGTGCTGTGATTTTACTAGTCAGTGCATCTAAGTTAAAGAAATTAAAATAGATACTATCTTATATTATACTTTATTTTAGATTATAAAATATTGTACTAAGTATTTGTAAACTATATGTTTTTTTCTTTACTTCCTGTTGTGAGAAGCATTGGTGGTTTTCAGACAAGGTAACAGATTTTGGAAGTAGACACAGGTTATGGGGTAAAAAGGATCAAGATCGCAAATATTGTACGTGAATTGCTTATTGAGATCTTGATTATAGATGCAAAGATCAGTCTCTTTAATTGGACCAGTTCCTTAAGTGATACCAGAAGCATAAATCAATGTTAAAGCACCACATTGTCCTTCTTAGGAAAATGACACATGTGGGTGGGTCACTGATTATACTGTTTTCTTGCTTCTGTCTTTGCCACTTTGCAAAGAAGTAGGAAGGGAGCTTGGTGACAGATGAGGGGTACTGGCAAAAGAAAATCTCAAATCTTTTAGAATCACTTATTCCTCACTGGAAAGAAAGAAAAATACTATTTGAACGGGCCTTCTCAGGGTCAATAGTAGGTAGTCATTCCAGAGGAAATGCCACTATGAATAGCAGTGTATAAATCCAGGTGTCCCTCAGGGGAATTCAACAATTTCTGGCATAATCCAGCTGCTTCTGGTATGTCCTATCTAGGACAGAAGTGTCCATGTCAAAGAGATTTACATTCAAAAGAATATTGTAGCTCTCCAGAACCTGGAACTTAGAATCAGACTTCTCTGAGAGGGGTTCCTGGTCCTACTAATTTACCTGTTCTTCTTGAGGAAGTCACCTAATCTCTTTGAAATAAAATATTCTTATTCATAGAAGGGTGTCTGCCATGATCCATGCTGTTCTTGGGATTTTTGGAATGAAGGACTGTGAGAGGATGAGAAAATAATGAGAAACAGAGGCTGGGATCAGGCGGAGCCCTCTCTCCCAATGGGAGGAAAGGAACTGCTCAACCACTGTAGCACATTTATTTATACACTCAGAAGAATGTCAGTTTCAACAATGCTGTCTAGCAACTAATTTGCCTGGCTGGCCTGGGTCCCTCGCCTTCTTGAAGCTGGAACCGCTTGTTTACATGGTGTGTATTGTTTCGGAGCTGGTTTTGCTTTAGACCCACACATGTGATCAATCTCCAGCTTCAATGACTCCCTACAGGTGTCATAACATACACTTTGAATCGAGCTTGTGAAAATTAAGCTAGACACTTATCTAGGGTCTTTGTTTTACAATTCCTGCTTCATAGTAAGAAATCACTGAGTGTTAGTTATTCTTATCGTACAATAAATAAACCCCAGATTCCAAGTGGGTACCACACTGCAGCATGGTTCAAGAAGCATGAAATTTCCTGCAATTAAAGGTAACAAAACCCTAATTTACTGCCTTAATTCCAACGGACTAATTATTTATATGTCTCTGAGGTTTCCCTTTTCTTCTGAGTTTTTAGAATCAGCAGTAGCACCTCATACTTTCCATTCAGTTTTATCTCCACTCTATAGAATTAAGAGTTCCATGTTAGCTTAAAAATTCATTTCTATTCCAGAGGAACAGAAAGCTCATGTAGGAGGCATCATTGACATCAAGTACAACAATCTGAGAGACTCTACCTACTCCCCAGTGAAATTAATAAAACTAAAAATCATGTAAGCACTTAAAGCCACTGAAAATAGTTCTAAAGACATATAATGAATGGAAAAACATTATGTAAAAACTATGGAAAGTCAAAGCCCCATCTTGATTAGATTCTAGTCAGAAATAAGAAAGCAGTCATCTCATCGTCAGTGATTATGACACCAAAGTACAGTGATGAAGAACACAGAAAGAGCCCTCCTGAGCCGAGGTGTCATCCCCAGGCCATTGGGAAACTGAACATCCCAACTTCGTGCACCCATGAAGAGTGACATCAGAGGTTTGACAGCGTGTGTCAGTACAATCTTGTGAAGTGATCAGAATTCTCACTTCCCTGTTCCGAATTACAACCACACTCTGTTAATCAAAATAATGTGGTACTAGGTAGGGAATCTTGGGGCACACCTGAAATCCCAGCACTCTGAACCTCTGAGGGAGGAGTAAAGCACGTTCAAGCCTAGTCTGGACAACATGGCACGTTAGCAAAACCCTGATTCAGAAGAAAAAAGCAAGGGCCCTGGATTCAATCCCCAGTACCACAAAAAATAAACAAATAAACTAACAAAAACACCATGAAAGTGACAAAACTATGGCTCTACAAAGTTATACAATAGCACTGAGTGTTCATAAATAAACCCATATGTCTAAAGCTAATTGATTTTAGACATCGATACCAAGACCATTTAGTGATCAAAAGATACTCCATTCAAGAATTGATGCTAGGACAACTAGATATTCACATTTAAAAACAAAACAGATAAACAACTGAATGAAAAAGTTGTATAAATCACAAGGGGCTATTATTTCACCATGAAAAGAAATCTAATACTGATACATGTTATGACATGAATGAAACCTAAAGAAAATTATGTCAAGTAAAAGATACCAGACACAAAATTTTGCATGTTCTACTGATTCTAATCTTTTGAACTATCAAGAATATATTAGAGCCAGAAAGCAAATATAGTGGTTTCCTGGGCTGGGAGGAGTAGAGGAGGATTACTGAACAGTTTAGAACTTTATTTTGGAGTGAGAGAAAGGTTTTTAAGCTACAAAGAGACAATGGCTGAGCAACATTCTGAATTTACTAAATGCCACCACAATCTCCCCTGTAAAATGATTAGATTTTATGTGCCCTTCACTTGAGTAAATTAAAAAATGGGAAATGGAGGTAGGAAGCAGATTTACAATTGCTTAGTGGTACAGCTTGGAGGTGCTGGCTAGAATATCACCTTTGTTGCATCGTAAAATCTCAGAACTGTACTGAGATGACACACGTACACCTTACAGAAAATGATTGTGAGAGCATAAGAGGAAGACAGGGCTACCGAGGGTGTTATGCTTTTGCTTCTCACTTAATTGTGTGAAACTCCTTATTACTCAACTATTTTGAAGTTTGACTCTTTCCAGTTGCTTAATTGTAACTCACATAACAAGTCCCTTGGCCTCCGCTGACTCTCGCTAATGTAGATTAATTTTTATCAGAGAGAAATATTTCTGCGTGCCAGTCACTGTGTGCATCTGAACAAATAGTTGGGAACAGAGGCCAATGGCAGACGAAAACAGGTGTTTCAAAGAGCAATCATATGACAAAAATTTAAATATTAAAGGACTACGTGCATATTTGGGCTTGTATTTCACTGTGAGAAAAATTAGTAAATGAAATACATTCAAAACTGTGTAAAGCAAAATTTAGTCATCGAAAGGTAGATATAAGAAAGTTTCTGTGAGTAGAAAGGATACTTTCTCCCAACTTCAAGCGGGCTTATGGCAAACATCTCATGATTCAATGTTCAAAAAGTGAGGAAAGGATGATATTTAGGTAAACGATTCCTTTGTTTTGTTTTGTTTAGGAATAGAGGCATTAGTTTTAGTTAAATGTAATTTTATTTAAGGTCTCAGTGGGTATCAATACCCAAGATCTAGATATTGTTTGCAAGTAGAATTTCTAGAATTCAAAGTTGCAGATCTCCATTAAAGGTGAGCACTGGATGACACAGCAGACAGGTGAATCTCAAAGCGTGTCCTAAGAGAGTGATATAGGCTGCCATACAGCTAGACGTACAGCTTAGTTCTGTTTACAAAGCATGGTTCAACAAAACCTAAGACTTTTCAGAAGGATGCAGATTATGATATGACCCCATGTATATCACAGTCTGAAAGAGAAAGTAAAGTTGTAAAAATCATGTAAATTTCTCACAACTGCCAAGATTGGAAAAGCACCTTTTGTCATGAACTCAAAAGTTGTCTTTCAATAAGGATGTTTTAAAATCATAATACAGTTTACAAATGCCACAGTGACATCCCCCAGCATTTCTATTTATTCATCTCATTCAACACTTAGTATTATATTTGTCACTAACATATCAAAAAAAATATTCATGTGACAATCTACGTGTTTATCGTCAGCATCTGGGTTTTCCATCTTTAATGATTTAAGTCTTGGGCATAGGAAGTAACTTCTCAGTTTTTCTCTCATTCTCTGCATATATATGTGCTACCTAGTGCTCTCTGCATTCCCCGATTCATTGTTTCACAAAGCTTGAGTTTCCTCCTCCACTAGCATGTCTCTCAGTAATAAGTTCCCATCATCTCTCCAAACAAGAACATGTTTTTTTTTTCCTTTAATGCATACTTCAAAATGCTAATTCAAATAATCCTTGTTAACCAGATGAAACCTCTTGATTGAAACACATTTTTTGTCATCACAGTATCTAACAAAGACATATAACAACTGAGCAATAAACACACATTGACTTCATGATCAGAAAAATAAATTTGCCTTTCTTTATAGATTCAAGCTTTATTAGCAGTTTTAGCTTTAGCTGAATAGTCTGATTCACATAGGAAAATCTATACTTTAGAAATATTTGCTATCTAATTAGAATGCTCTCTCACTCTAGCTAGTGGTATAAATGTCATATTTTCATATTTAATACCCCTATTTATTTTCTAAGTGTGCACATACATAATTTTAGTAATAAATTTGATAGATTTCGCAGTGCAAAGTGTAAGTATCTCTAATTAGTGTGATCAAAGATACCATAGTCAGTGCTGAGTAATGGAAATTGTGCCAATAAAATTCTATTGCTTCTGACAGGGGGAAAAATGGCCGCACATTGATTCAGCCCTCCCAACCATCCAGGAAAACATTTACATGTGATGTATTTATAAGGGCACATAAATGTATATAGAGGCACAGTTTGTAATATTCGTAAAGGCCCTGCAGCAGAAGCAGCAGCAGAGCAAGCTATTTTCGCTGACTTTTATTTTCTTTGCTTCTTTGTATTCTGGTCTATTGTGATTTTAACTCTTGCACTCTCTGGGACACTGAATAGAGCAAACAAAGAAATACATTAATCATTCCAGAACTTTTGATGTCTGAAAGAAATACAGTGTCCTTATTAAAATAGAGACTAGGCAGTGTTGAAGGACAGAAGTAAACTAACATTTCCTAAGTCTGTAAAATCTGTGGGAAAATCAGTGGTAAAATAAGCTAATGTCAAATGGGATAGATTCGGAAATGACTAATTTCTCAAGACTACTAGAGATTGAGAACCAAAGAAATTATAGAAGTGCCCACAGTGCCCAGGGAACACACTATAGTATAGTTATTGAACAAAAATGCCTCTCAGAAATCCATAATAGGAAATAGCTCAAAGAAACAGCTTCTGAGAAACTGAGGGTTCCTCCGACTTTGGAAGTTGTCTTTGCAGCAAGAACTTTACTATTTCAAAATTTCTCTACTTCCATTAGAGATTGTGTAGTGTTTTGTTTTGTTTTGATGAGACAGAATTTTGCTGCATAGTCGAGACTGTCCCTGAACTCACTATGTAGCACAGGCTGGCCTGAAACTCACAGCAATCCACATGCCTCAGCCTCCCGAGTGCTGGAATTACACGTGTGCATCTCCACACCCAGCAGGCCACGTAGCCTTAAGCAAGTTAACGACCTGTGCTAAATCTCAGTGCTTTCATCTAGCAACTATGTCAGTCAAAGTGCTAGGCATATGAATAACGCTCCAAAAATGAAAGATTCTTCTTTTTCACTCATAGTTTTTTACTTATTTTTATAGTCAGTGAATAATTAATTAGGATAAAATGATTTCAAGAAGATGAGGATATACATTTCTTCCTCCTATGAATCGTATAGTCTTATAAATAAATCAGAAATAATTACAAGGAAATACAAACTTCTGATTGTTCTATGTCCTCTTACAGAAAAATATGGGGTGCTATATAAGAAAACTATATCTGGACATAGAAGATATAGAAAACTATATCTTCCATAGAAGACATTTTATGGACATGACGTTTAAGACAAGCTAAGGAACATAAATAACATCAAGCAGGAGAAAACATCTCTGAGGCAAAAATAAGATTGTGTAAAAACCCAGAATTCTACCAAATTTGCAGGCCTTAGGAACACGAAGATGGTCAGGATGGATGTAGCACAGAAAGTAAAGGTGTATACAGCAAGATATTAGGAAACATTGGCAGGCAAATTACAAATATTTTACTCGCATGACTTATAGTAATTATTCATCAAACTAGATTTCCTCAGTATAATTTGAATAAAGAAAACATCGAATGAGAGAGTGATATAGTCGCATTTTTTTAAAAGCTGTGTATTCTGAGTATCTTATAGATAGCCATAAAGTACAAGAATGTAGGGAAATTTTTCAGGCTTTTCCTACCTTTGAGGACAGAGTTGATGACAGTTTGAAATAAAATAGCAGTACGGAACTTAAAGCTCATTAGTAGCTTGAATACACATTCAGAAAAGAGACTCAAAATGATTATCACTGACTTGCTCTGGAGAGGAAATGGAAGTAGTAACCAGAAACAAACTTGATGCTTATATTGTGAGTGAAGTCAAGTAATAGGTCATAGCTAGAACAAAATGTTGATCCAAGGAGTCTTGTTGTAATTTTATTTGTTGTCTCTAGAGTGGAGGTCCTGAGACATGCCTACAAGTTAATGAATACAAAAGCATATGTCCAAAATGTAGCAGTCAATAATTGAAGCGAACAAAGACCTTTTTAAAAATCAGAAGAAATGGAATTCCAAGCACAAGAGAATGCTAGCTTAACCCCTTGAACAGTAGAGAAGAAGACCAATTGGAACAATTAGTAATGTGAAAATGAGGATATTTTTTAATCAGCTGTGAGTAGAAGGCAAAAGGAAGAGGTTTAAATGGCTGGAAGAGTGAGATAAGTATTAGTGAATAGTTTTGGTTACATAGAAAGGAACATCCTAGAGAAGTAAAATGATATCTCTACACTATGTTGAGTTACTTCATTAAACTTTTGGCAATGAAGTTAAAATGAGGCCTATTGCCACAGGTGTAAGTAGGGTTGGAGTTATTCAGGAATATATTCCCATAAATTTAAGGATATTTGCTCTAAGGCAATAATCACAGTGGATTGTGGAACATAGATAGGCAAAGAGAGTATCAAATCAATCAGGAAGCTGAACCGTAGAATAAAAAGCGATGATGAATAAGTCTATGGTTATCAGTGTTGTCAAACATTATAATGGGAGTTGTGCAGCAATGTGCTGCAAGAACAGGAGCTTGTGGTCATACTTCAGAAACAATATTTTTGAAAGAATGTGACTGGGAGTCTGGAGGAGGCGAAACATTATTGAGATGAAGTGATGTAATTGGAAGGCCCAGGCGTAAAAGGAATAGACTGTCACACATGAAGAATACATAAAGCCTAAAAGGTTTCAGAGGAGGTAAGGAAGACAGGACATCAATTTCAAATAAATCTGTGAGGAAAGACACAGGCTGACTATTTAACTCAACCTAGAAAATATATGACCTAAGACTACTGATGTACCTTTATATGCTTCCGTTACCTAAATTGATCCAACCATGAAAAACCACAAATTATTCATGGGCTAATTGCTTCTTTTAACCCATGTTCCCTAATCTACTTCATGTTTCAATGAATATTGATCCCCAGAGAAACAAAGTGATTCTCATGGCTTCATCTTCAAATTGTAGGAAATTAAGACCTAAAATTCAGTCCTGTTTTCTTCCTGTACCACTCAGTTAATGCAATATTTATGAGTCTTATTGGTGGAATTAGGGCTTTCAAAGAGACCGATAAACTGATTTGTTTTTTCTCTCAAACTCTGAACAAGTTGGGATAGAAATCAAATAGTAGTGTAAATATAAATCAAAAATAACTTCATAACTGATAAAATGTAGAACAGAGTGGTTCATTCTCAAAGTCGAGCATGTTCGGTGCATTTATCCAAGACTTACCAAAGTGTCAAGTCCCTCACTTGAAAGAAAACAGTCAATGGACAAAAAAGAAACCAAGAATATTAAAATCAATAATATACTAATTTGTAAGAAGTTTTCAAGAGTTCAGAAGTAAATTCTCTCTAATACCAAGAAAAATCATTATAGTAACAGGGAAATACAAAGAGATAGCTTTTCAAATTCTTAAATAAGGAAAATAATATTGGAAACCTATACACGAAAAACCAAAAATATAAATTGAAAATATATAAATGGCACACATAATCATAAATAAATTAGAAGAAATGCCATTCAGGTGAGTGAATAATTTTGTGAGCTTAGGCAACAAGGAAAGAATTCACAGAAATGCAAAATGAAAGTGTCAATTTTGTATTCTGTGCTACTCAGAAGACTGAATGCATCAGGCAAATTTTTTAGGATTGATGCCACAATTTTGGGAATACACTGTTTGACAATAGATGCTACTGGGTTGAGGATTTAGCTCAGTGGCATAACTGCCTGCCTGGCAAGGGCAAGGTTGCAAGTTTTATCCCCAGTACAAAAAAAAAAAAAAAAAAAAAAAATAGATGCCGCCTTTAATCTCATCTCTGACATAATTAACTCATCACTTACTTTAATTTTTATCATAATATATGATTTTATGCCTTAAGGAGATATTGTTACAGGAAGAGATTGTGCAGATCATGTGGGCTCAAGATTCACTGTCTAGCAGAGGCAGGACTAAGAAATAGAGTTGCCACCCAGAACCTGGAATATAGTAACATGAAGAACATAGGA
This sequence comes from Cavia porcellus, assembly GCF_034190915.1. NCBI lineage: Eukaryota > Metazoa > Chordata > Mammalia > Rodentia > Caviidae > Cavia > Cavia porcellus. Next base: position 36,473,015 of record NW_026947501.1, read on the forward strand.
ATAGGGAAGTGGATCCTCTGGATCCAGGAAAAATACAAAGGATGAATTGAGAGACTACAAAGGGAAACTTCAACAAAAAAGAGGGAGGTAGCCAGGTATGACTTCTCCCTAAAATGGGATTCACTGCAGAAGAGAAGCAGTTCAAACTTGCAGACACATGGTGACAGTGACAGCTGCCAATCCCACAGGCCTCCACATGGAGACACACGGCAGTGAAGAGAAACAGCAGTTGTGGAGCAGCAGAGTGAAGGACCACCTGACTGAGGGTGAGTGCAAAGGGCTCAGTCTTCTCTTGGGAGAGAGCAATCGGCCTGGAGCCACTGTGAAGACCAACTAGCTGAGGTCAGAAGTCAGAACTGGGACTGGCTCCATCTAGTGGCTTCCAGCAGGGCTCAAAAGATGAGTTACAGAAGATATTCAGAAAGCCATGAGCCAAATGCAGCTACTCTGGGCCAGAAAGTACAGGCATGTTGAGATTATCCACTACCCCACCAAAAAGCTGCTTCTGGATTTCTGGGACAGAATGGCATGAATCAGGACTTTGTTCCACAGGTTTCCTGCCAGTGAAAGCAGAGACAAACCTGGACAAACCTAGAAATGGACTCTCTCTCTCTCTGTCTTTCTCTCTGTCTTTCTCTTCTTCTTCTTCTTCTTCTTCTTCTTCTTCTTCTTCTTCTTCTTCTTCTTCTTCTTCTTCTTCTTCTTCTTCTTCTTTCTCTTCCTCTTCTTCTTCTTCTTCCTCTTCCTCTATCTCAATTGTGTTTCATTTTTCATCTTCACTGTTTGATCTTGTTTTTATATGAATGTGAATGTGGTTTCTAGCCTGTTTGTGGTTGTGATTTTGTTCTGTTCTGTTTCATCTATTCCTTCTGTTTTTCCCTCCAATCTTCTGCATTATTGTCCCAAAGTTGGTGTGATCTCTCTTTATCCTCCCACCTTACGTTTCTAATCTCTTTCTCTTCTTCCATTTTCTCTTTAACTCATTTTAAATGTTAACCCCAAAAGCAAAACTGGCCTACTAAGAACTTGTATACTGCATATAATTTTCTGGTTTCTTTTAAATTTTGTCATATCACCAAAAATCTAATTTATATGGTTAAAACTAGCAAATTAATGGTTACCTCAGTTTGTCATTTTCCAGGCTATTTTTATTGTTGTTGGTACCACCATAACCTAAAGTAACATGATTGTTCTAAGTATCTGTTCATTATGTTATTCTAAGACTGAGATTGACTAAGAGTCACAGAAAATACTGTAGCACAGTGGCAAGAGCCAGGGAACTGTCCAAACAAGCAGCAACTTTTCATCTGCAACAAATTGAAGAGGTAGGATCTTCCAACAGACTCAAAACCCAAAAATCAACTACACTTGGAAGATAACTTGGAGAAATAATCATTACCTAAGATCCTAAGTACTAGCAATAAAGTAATCCACCATAGGCAATTTACAAGCACCACCCTAGGAATTAAACTTAAAAAAAGAAAAGAAAAGAAAATGAGAAGACAGTTAAGCAAAATGCAGCCTCAGACATCCAGTTTACCAAAGGCAAATGCAGAAAGCAATGAGGTAGGACAGGCTTAAATCCTTCCACCTGGCCTCTCTGAAGTGCTAACAACAAAGCAGTTGAATGAGGCTCTTGAAAGAAATCAAATCAAATATAATGTCTCAGATAATTATAGAGATGCATCTAAAAAAGAACATGCTAGTGAAGCTAGAGCAGTTACAGACAAAAAAAATGAGTTCTAGAAAGTTATAGAAGTCATGAATGCTCAGCATAGAAAATAAGTGGAATCCATAAGGCAGATTCAAGCAGATATCCAGTAGAATAAAAATTTCACTGAAATTATTCAAAGCAGGTTAAGCCAGTGAGAAGACAGGATTGCAGATATAGAAGACAGGCTTGCAGTTAGTGATCATGAAAAGAAAGATTTCTCAAAAATAGCAAGGGACCATGAGAAATCAATCTAGCACTGATAGATGAGATAATGAAGAATAACTTAAGAATGATCGGAGTCAGTGAAAAACTAGGAGATAAATCAAGTGATATTAAAAACCTGTTAACAGATTCCATTCTTGGGAGAAGCTCCAGTCTTCACCTTTGGTTTGGACGTTGTCTCCTGGCTGTCTCCTTCAGCTTTCTGGCATAGACTCTTCAGCCTTTCATCATAGAGCCTTCAGCCTTCTGTCACAGACTCATTAGCCTGCTGGTGTGGGCTTGTACAAGACACCAGGGAACTCCAGACCTTGGATTGAATCTTTCGACCACCACACATTTTTTCTCAGGAGGAAAAAACAAAGAGAAACCATATCACTCTTCAGCATATTTTAAATTTGGCTTAGATCCGATCGGCCTCCCTGTTCCCAGCTGTGCTTGGTGGACTGTGGAGTACTAAGCAAGCAGGTGGGCACCATCAGTTCCATAGGTTGGGCTTGAGCAGGCCTGCTCCACCCTCAGTGACCCTCTATCAATCCAGGGAACTGGGTGCTACAGTCCCAGGAGCTGAGGGCATAGAATAGGATTTCCAACAGACCCTGAGGAAGCCATAGAATAACACTTGAAACACAGAAATATAGGAAAATAAAAGACCAAATTACAATCTCAAATCTCCAGTCCATCCAAAGAAACCTTAGGAGGGATGTACATAGAAGAAAATATATGCCATACACCTCAAATATCAGACATAATAGCAAGTGAAATAAACAAGCAACTCCAGGAAGCTTTAAAGGAATTAAACTAGAAATAATCTCCCAGGTAAAAGAATAAATGATAAAAGAAATGAAAGAGATGCTGAATATATCTAAAGAAGACACAGTTTAAAAATTGGAGGAACTAAACAAAAAGATAGAATCCCTACATGAGCAATATAAGACACAAACAGAATACATAAAGCAGATGCACAGAGATATACAGGAAATCAAAAATTCCACTGAAAGCTGTAAAAACTGCCTCAATGAAAGTGAAGATAGAATTTCAGACCTTGAAGACAGGATTGGAGCTGGTGAACAGGAAAGGAAAGATCTTTTAAAAATAACAAGGAATCAGAAAATAACAATTCAACAACTGCAAGATGACGCAAAGAAAAACAACATAAGATTGATAGGGATTAATGAAAAAGAAAGAGATGACATAAAGGACGTCAAGAGGATAGTTAGAGAATAGCTGAAAATATCCCAAAAATGAGATCTGAAAGCGACATAAGGATCAGTGAAGCTTATAGAACTCCAAATAGTCATAACCAAAATAAAACTACACCCAGACATATAATAATCACCATCCCAGAAATCCAAAATAAGAATAGAATATTAAAAGCTGTCAGAGAGAATAGACAGATCACTTATAAAGGAAAACCTATCAGAATCACAGCAAACTTCTCAGTACAAACAATAAAGTCAAGAAGATCATGGAGTGAAGTATTCCAGATGCTAAAGGAAAATGATTTCCAACCTAGACTGATGTACCCTGCAAAGCTATCCTTCAAAATGGATGGTGAAAAAAGATACTTCCATGACACAGAACAGGTAAATAACTTCATGATCACCAAGCCAACCCTGCAAAAATATTGAAAGACAGCTTAGATACAATTAGTAAAAAACCACTAAGCAAAGCAGACAATTAAACAGAACAGAAAGATACAGATGCAACAGCAGAATGATAACATGTCAACAATAAACCAACATATAACAGTTATAACCATTAATGTAAATGGTCTTAATGAATCAATTAAAAGAAACAGACTAGCAGAATGGATAAAGAAACAAAATCCAACCATATGCTGTCTACAAGAAACCCTTCTAACCCAAAAGGATACTCACAGACTGAAAATCAAAGGATGGAAAACAATACATCAAGCACAGGAACCCAAAAAAAAGCAGGAGTAGTCATTCTGTTTGCAGACAATGTGAACTTTAAACCAATAATGATCAGAAGATATAAAGAAAGTCACTACACACTTGTTAGGGGAAAACTTCAAGAGGAAGAGATAACTATCTTAAATATGCGTGCCAAATTCCAGAGCACCCAGTTATATAAAACAATTATTAACAGTAATGAAAAATCAAATTATCAGTAACACAATTGTAACAAGAGACCTTAACACACCATTGTCACGAAGGGACACATTAACCAGACAGAAAATCAGCAAAGAAATAGAAGAACTGAATCACACCTGTGAACAAATGAACTTGATGGACATATACAGTGTATTCCACCCAACAACAACAGCATACACATTCTTCTCAGCAGTACATGGATCATTCTCTAAAATAGACCATATATTAACTCACAGAACATATTGAAACAAATGCAAAGGAGTTGAAATTATCCCTTGCATGTTATCGGATAATAGCACTTTGAAAATAGAAATTATTTATAAAAGATACTGCAAAATTCCCACAAACACATGGAAATTGAATAACACACCCTTGAGTAATCAGCTTGTCACAGGGGAAATTAAAGAAGATATTAAACAATACCTGCAAGCAAATGAAAATACAAATACAACTTACTGGAATCTGTAGGATGCAAAGAAAGCCATCATCAGAGGAAAATTTATTGCACTGAGTTCCCACATCAGGAAAACAGAACACTTACAAATAAATAACCTGATGCTACACCTCAAACATCTAGAAAAAGAAGAGCAAGTCAAGCCCAAAGAAAAAAGAAGAGAGGAATTTATAAACATCAGAGCAGAAATCAATGCAATAGAGACTAAGAAAACAAACAAAAGAATCAATGAATCAAAGAGTTGGTTCTTTGAAAGAATAAATAAAATTGATGAGCCTCTGCCAACCTTATTTTAAAAAGGGAAGAAAAAGCTCAAATTCTTGCAATAAGAAATGAAAAAGGTAAAATCACTACAGACTCTATAGAAATACAGAAGATCATCAACACCTATTTTGAAAACCTCTATTCTCTCTATTCTCTTAATAACACAGAAGAAATAGACAGATTCCCAAGAAACAAATTAAGTACCAAAGTTAGGTCAAGAGGATGTAAAACTGCTGAATAACCCAAACTCTATTAATGAAATTGAAAATGTAATTAAGTCCTTACCTACAAAGAAGAGCCCAGCCCCAGGCAGATTCATTGCAGAATTCTACAAGAAATACAAAAAAGACTTAATGCCGACACTCCTCAAACTCTTCAATGAAATTGAAAGGGAAGAAATCCTTCCTAAGTCATTCCTGGAAGCAAATATTACTCTAGAACCAAAACATGAGAATGACCCAACTAAAAAAGAGAACTATAAACCAATCTCCCTAATGAACACAGATGCAAAAATCCTCAATAAAAATGCTGGCAAATAGGATGCAGCAAATCATCAAGAAGATTATAAACCATGACCAAGTGAGATTCATCCCAGGCATGCAGGGATGGTTCAAAATTTGTAAATCAATAAATGTAATCTACCTTATCAATAAAGCCAAAAGTAAGAATCACATGATCATTTCTATAGATGCAGAAAAAGGTTTGATATGGTCCAACATTCATTCATGATAAGATATTTACATAAAAATGAAATAGATGGTCTTTACTGCAATATAATAAAGGCCATCTACAACAGACCAACAGCCAATATCATACTAAATGGCCAAAAATTGAAGGCCTTTACTTTAAAATCAAGCACAAGATGAGGATCTCCTTTATCACCACTCCTATTTAATATAGTACTGGAAATACTAGCCAGAGCAATTAGACAAGAGAGAGAAATAAAAGGGGTAAAGACAGGAAAAGAAGAAGTTAAATTATCATTGTTTGCAGATGACATCATACTCTATATAGAAGACCCCCTAAACTCTATTGAAAGACTCTTAGATATAATAAATAAATTGAGTAACATAGCTAGATATAAAATCGATACTCAAAAGTCAATAGCATTCCTATACACTAACAACAAAATCACAGAGAGAGAAATAAGAGAAGCCACACCCTTCACACTAGCAACCAAAAATTGAAATATTTAGGAATTACTCTCATGAAAGAAGTGAAAGACCTATACAGGGAAAATTACAATACACTGAAAAAAGAAATTGAAGATGATATCAGAAAATAGAAAGACATCCCTTGCTCGTGGATAGGAAGAATAAACACTGTGAAAATGGCCATTCTCCCAAAACTCTTATACAGATTCAATGCAATCCCAATAAAAATACCATCAACATACCTCCTAGATCTAGAGAAATCACTCCTAAATTTCATCTGGAGCTAGAAGAGACCTAGAATAGCAAAGACAGTTCTAAGCAACAAAGGCAAGACATGAGGCATCACAATCCCTGACTTGAAGTTATACTCCAAAGCAACCATAGTAAAATCGACATAGTACTGAAATCAAAACAGAGCCGAAGATCAGTGGAATAGAAGATTCAACCACAACTAACAACACACTGAACAACCTGATCTTTGATAAAGGAACCAAACTGGTTCTCTGGAAGAACAACAGTCTCTTTAATAAATGGTGTTGGAAAAACTGGCTCTCCATATGCTGAAAACTAAAACTAGACCCGTGCCCATCACCATGTACTAAAATAAAATCTAAATGGATCAAAGATCTGAATATTGAAACAGAAACTCTGAATCTATTGGAAGACAAATTGGGTAGAAACCTTGAAGACATAGGGGTAGGTAGAGAATTCATGAACAGGAGTCAAACCTCACAGGAAATACTTCCCAGAATCAATAACTTAGATCATGAACAGGAGTCAAACCTCACAGGAAATACTTCCCAGAATCAATAACTGAGATCATCTCTTATTAAAAAGTTTCTGCATGTCAAAAGAAATATCCAGCGTAGTGAAAAGAAAACCCACAAACTAGGAAAAAATCTTAGTGGACTCTCCCTCAGAAAAAGGACTTCTGCCTAAAACATATAAAGAATTTAAAAAATCAGAGCCCCAAAATTCAAAGATCCAGTCCAAAAATGGGCATCTGAGATGAATACACACTTCTCAGATGAAGAAATACAAATGGCAAATAAATACATGAAAAAGTGTTCATCATCATTAGTCATTAGAGAAATGCAAATTAAAACCACACTGAGATTCCCTCTCACTCCTGAAAGAATGGCCAGGATCAAGAAAACCATCAACAAGAAATGCTTGAAGAGGCTGTGGGGGAAAAAGAACTCTCCTGCACTGTTTGTGGGAGTGTAGACTGGTGCAACCATTGTGAAGGTCAGTCTGGAGATTTCTCAAAAAACTGGAATTGGAAGTCCCATTTTTTTTAGCTATCTCACTTCTAGGCATATTCCCATAACAACTGAAAGCATCATACCACAGTAATATATGTGCATCCATGTTTATAGCAGCACAATTTGTAATTACCAGATCTTGGAAACAACCTAAGTGTCCATTAACTGAGGAATGGATAAAAAAAGTTATGGTATTTCTATACAATGGGGTACTACTCAGATATAAAGAAGGATCACATTGAGATATTTATAAATAAATGGACACAGCTTGAGACCATACTCATAAGTGAAATAAATCAAACTCACATGTATGAATACAGAATAGTTTCCCTATTGTAATAAATGACTCAAATATCTAAAAGTATGTGGTAATCAAGATTCTCCATCATGTGGCTTTGAAGCCATATAAAGTTTTTGCTCATTAATTGGAATGGCTTTATTCTGGGTTATTTGATATTATTGCCTGTGATGATATGAACAGATATTTTGAGAAAAACAATCATAATAGCTAGTAATGATTTAATATCATCTTGTTTTGAAGTCCCACCAAACTGTTGTTCTTCTGTCTCCATTGGTTTTATCATGTTGTATCTTATTATATTTTAATATATGTGATAGTATAAACAAAAATTTTTATTGGCAAAGAGATAATATAGAAACCATTGTTCCTTTTCTGTTACCTGGTTCTTAATACCCTGTAATAATTTCATCCTCTTGAATGGTTTCATATTACCTTGATATGTTTGATGCCATAGTATATGAAGTTATACTCAAATATTTAAAGGAAACAGACACTATGGTAACTACTATTAAGTCAGGTTATCTTGTGGTGAAGCAAAGATTCCTGAAATTGTTACGCTTTGACCTGTATTGTTATGTTGTTACGTCCTCTTTTATCTCAATCTCCCCTTTTTTAAAAAAAAATTATTTTTTTTAATTAAGGGAAAAAATAAAAAAAATTAGCAGGATATATTATAGTAACTTTTTGATTTCCTATTAACTTGATTTGAAGCCCTGTTATTGCTCCCACCATTTTGTTTTGACTGATTTTACTCTGTTCTATTCTGCTTGATAGTACCAAGTTTGAGGGTATAGGTAACTACTTTGAAGGCAATAAGATTCACTTTGATGCCTGTTGTGGTTTAACTATTATCTTCTTTTGAAGTCCTGTAATGTCTCCAATGTTTAGGTTTTATTGATCTTGTTCTGTACTGCTTTGTTCAGTTTTATTATACCTAATGATATAGGCAATTCTTTTTAAGGTGCCAAGAGGCATTATGACAACCATTGTTGATTACCTTGTATTCTATTTTTACATCATGTACTATGTCCATCCTTTGTTTTGACTGACTGCTCTGTTTTGTCATATTTGATTTATTCTCTTCCAAAAAAATAAAGTAATAAAAACCATGGGAGTAATAAAACCCAAAATGTCCCAGCATTGAGAGAAAAGTAACCAAGACACTGGTAAGTGAAAAAAATTCAAGAGGAAGTGATAACAATCATATATTTCCAACTATATTAAATAAATACTTATGAGCTTGAAAAATCAAATAAACCCTATTGTAATTGTATTAGGGGATCTCACTATCCCACTGTCACAAAAACACTGATCAACTAGCCAAAAATAAGTGAAATTTCAGAACTGAACCAAACTCTTGGACAAATGAACTTAATAGATGTCTATGGAGTGTTCCACCACACAATTTCAGAGTACACATTCTTCTCAGCTGTCTATGAAATATGCTCCAGAACAGACCACATATTGGCTGATAGAACATGCTTAAGCAAATACAAAGGAACCGAAATTATTCCATGCATATTGTTAGACTATAATTGGAAATCCACAGCAAAAGTAATCACAAGAACTTCGTTAAAAATGGAAAATAGCACTCTCCTGAGCAATCAGTGGATCACAGATAAAATTAAAGAAAAAATTAGACAGCTTTAGAGTTGAATGATAATAACAATACAACTTACTGGAACTTAAGGAACTTATGAGACACAAGGAAATTTCCATAAGAAGAAAATTTATAGCACTAAATACCCTACCAGGAAAATAGAGCAAGCACATATAAACAACTTAGTGACTAATTTCAAACTTCTAGAAAAAAGATACCAGGTTAAGAAGAGCAGGGAAAAAAATTATAAAGATCAGAGTAGAAATTAATATATTGAAGACTAAAATCAATGAATCAAAGAGCTGATTCTTTGAGAGATTAAATAAAATTGACAAACCCTTATCCAATCTTATCAAAAAAAGGAAAGGAAAGACTCAAATCCATGCAATTAGGAATGCAGAGGGTAAAATCACAACAAACCCTGCAGAAGTCCAGAAGGTCATCCATACCTGCTTTAAAAATTTGTATTCTAATAAGGAAAGTGTAGAAAAAAATGGGCAGATTCCTCAATAAATATGAATTACCAAAGCTGTACCAAGAAGTTATAAAAATTCTAAATAAATCTATATCCATCAATGAAATTGAAGATATCATTAAAAAATCTACCACCAAAAAAAGTTCAGGCCCTGATGGAGTCACTGTTGATCTTTACAAGAAATCTAGAGGAGACCTAACAACACTACTTCTCAAACTATTTCATGAAATTGAAAGAGAAGCAATACTCCCATATTCTTTCTACAAAGCAAGAATTAACCCTGATACCAAAATTGGAGAAGGAACCCAACTAAGAAAGCATATTATAGGCAATTCTCCCTAAGGAGCATAGATGCAAAAATCCTCAATAAGATACTGGCAAGAAGACTGCAGCAAATCATTAAGAAGATCATATAATATGACCAAGTGGGATTCATCCCAGGGATTAAACAATGGTTCAACATATGCAAATCAACAAATGTAATATACTATATTAACAAAGCCAAGGACAAAAGTATCATTATCTCAACAGATGCATAAAAAACTTTTGACAAAATCCAGCATCAATTCATGATAAAAACTACAGTAAACTTGAATAGATGGCCTTTGTGTCAATCTAACAAAAGCTGTCTATGATAAACCAACAGCCATCATCATACTAAATGGATAAAAACTGAAATGCTTCTCTCTAAAATCAGGAACAAGACAAGGATTCCACTGTCTCCCCTCTTACTCAAAATAGTCCTGGACGTGTTAGCCAGAGCAATTAGACAAAAGAAAGAAATAAAAGGAATAAAGAGAGGAAAAGAAGTTAAATTATTGTTATTTGTAAATGACATGTTACTAAATCCCACTAAAAACTGATAGACTTAATATGCAAATTCAGCAGCATATCTGTATAAAGTCCACACTCAAAAATCATTGGCCTTCCTGTACACAAATAAAAGCCTCACTGAGAAATCAGGAAAATAACACCTCTCACTATAGCATCCAAAAAAATGAAATACTCAGGAATCAACCTAACAAAAGATGTAGATGACTTCTCCACTGAAAACTACAATACTCTGAAAAAGGAGATTGAACATGATATTAGAACATGTAAAGACATTCCTTGCTCTTGGATAGAAAGAACCAATAGAGTGAAAATGGCCATGCTTCCAATACTATTATACAGATTTAATGTAATTCCAATCAAAATTCAAAGAGCATACCTCAAAATTAGAGAAAAATGCTAAAATTTGTCAACCAGAAGAAACCTGTGATAGCAAAGGCAACCCTGGGCAACAAAGGCAAGACAGGAGGCATCACAATTCCTGACTTGAAATTATACTATAACTATTGTGATAAAAACAGATACTGGACAAAAAATAATAATAATTTAAAAATAAAAGAAAAACAGACCCAAAGATCAATGAAACAGATTGGAAGATGCAGAAACAACTCCAGGTATATTAAGCCACTCTTACTTTGACAAAGATGCCAAACACATACACTGGAGGAAAAAATAGTCTTTTTAATAAATAGTGCTGGGAAACTGACAGCACATGCCAAAGATTGGACCCACATTTTCACCATGCACTAAACTAAATTCAGAATGAATTAAAGATCTAAATTTTGAAACAGAAACATTAAATCTACTGGAAGATAAAATAGGTAAAGCTCATGAAGACACTGGTGGGGCTATAGGGAAAAAGGGACCCTTATCCACTGTTAGTAGGACTGTAGACTGGTGCAGTCACTGTGGAAATCAGTGTGGAGGGGCCTCAAAAAACTAGGATTGGAGGTTACATTTGACCCAGCTATTCCTTTTCTTGGTATCTTCCCAGAAAAAGTACAAACATCATACTAATGATATATGTGCACCCACGTTTATAGCAGCAGAATTTGTAATAGCTGGATTTTAGAAACTACCTAAATGTCCACCAATTGAAGAATGGATAAAAAGACGTGGTATTTTTATGCTGTGGATAAAGCCATAAAGAAGGATGAACTTGAAAATTATATAGGTAAATAGATGCAACTAGAGATCATACTTAAAAGTGAAACAAGGCAGACTCGGGTAAACATATTGTCTCCCTAGTGTGACAAAGTGAGAGAAATTATACATCAGATAATTGGGGTTGGGATGGTTATACTATACTTATACTATAAGTTTCTTTTGGTTCATTGAGGGAAAGGTTTGTGCTGGTATTGTTTGGACAGTTGGGTGTGCAGATATCTTGTACTTTGAGTAACTAGTTTGGGGATGACAATGCACAACATATTGGTCATTGTTGGCCTCTCTGTCATGCTTTGAAATTTTGTTATTTTTTTCTCTTTAAAATACAAAAGAACTTCAGTCTTATTGACCCATCACTTCCCATATAAAATCAAAACACTTTATAAACACTCACTGATAAACTTTGTCAATTTAATAAGGAGAGAAATTTTCAGTAAACTCTCAAAAGATGTGTTTCATCTTGGAAACTATCACCTTTAGATGGCCCTTCTGGGCACACATGCCACATACTTCCACTATGAATTTCATCATGAAATTAAATTTTTATCTTGACATCATTTACATTTAAATACAGACCAACTCTTAAAGTACAGATTCATTCAATGCAGAGAATGAAAATCCAAGATATCCAGAGTCCTTAGCTTCCTGTAGTTGTTTGAATTCCATCTTTTTTCTTCTTAATGTTAATGATCCAGTATGGAAAACATTTTGCTTCTTCTCATATATATTATCTGATTATCCTTTTTATCAATATATTTTCTTTTCCTTTCTGAAACTAAAGTGTGCCCATGTGACTGAGTAAAGGAAAACCTATCACAGATTGTGAAAAGCTCTCTCCAGGTCCATTTCAGTACACCCCATGGTGAAAGAAATCAGGAGCAATAGGTGTCCCCACAAAATATCTTGGACTGTTACTGATATAGAACAGCTCAATTTTTTTTCCAGTTAGTCAGCTGCATATACTTATGAAGTCAGGTATGCATTAAAACAATGTGCTTATATTTGAAGAAAGAATTGATGATTAACCCACTGTTTTAAAAGTAATAAAGAAAGCAGTAGAAGACACTGCATCCCCATGTCACTTTTCTTAATGATAAAATGTTCATGAATGCTTAAACTCTCACAAGCTTTTGATCATCGTGTTACTTTTTTTCCCACTGCATACATCCAGTACTAAAATGGTCAGAAGATGTGGCTTGATCTGGATTTAAGAACCAAGGCCCCATCCACAACGTTGAAAATCCATATGTCATTAGTCATCTGGGTAAGCATCCCAGATGCATGAACAGACTTCACAGAAGAGTTGGGGTGCCATAGAAAGACAAGAGGTCCACAAGCACTCAGGATCAGAGCAAAAAGGGCACCTTTTCACCCTGGTACTCTGGAGATGCACTGTGTCTATCTAAGATGCCATGGAGCCAAGAGCAAAATAGTAGTGAGGATTTATGTTTTTAAGTAAATTACTTGCAGAAGTTATGTTTGCAAGCTATTAGCGTGGAACAAGTGGTCTGGGAAACTTGGGGAAATAACACTTATTTCTGTAAGCAAGCCAGTGAAATGAGTGACAATGCTGCAGTTTCACTGCTTAAAATCACTTTCGTGCATCTCTTCTATTTTGCTAGATTCCAAATATTGTGTACAACACGATTAGCATTCAGATGAATAAACATAGCCAAGTAAAAAGCAGCACCCTGTCACACCTTTTTTGGATTTTTTAGCAAAGAAAATATTTTCTGTAAGTAAAAATATGATCAATTGTAGTTTAAGTCAATAAAAATCATTTTTTCTAACTTAAACTCTTTTAGAATTATCATTAATCAAAACAGTGTAATCCGAGTCATCATTTAGGGATGTAGTCTTTCATAGATGGTATCAGTTAGAAAAGAAGAGGGTAACAACCTTGATCACTCAGAAGAACCTATACTAATTCAGTGAATTCAGTGGCTAGAAAAAACAAATGTTCATTTATCTCTTATACTGCATATTTAATGAGGTAGACCAGAAAACCATATGGGAAGAGACACTTTGGGTGTAAATGTCATCAACCAACAGGCTTGCAGACTGAATGGAATAAACGGAGAAAGGAGACACTGTTGATTGCTCTCTGCCTGCTTGCCATGGACTGTTTATTTTCTGCCATGCCCCTCAGCCATTATCATAGTTTATGTTGGTGTTCCCCAGGCTTATGCATTTACATTATGTATTTGTGACTGGTTCATTGTCTAGCACCTGGATTGATGGTGTCAATGCCACACACACACAGGGATGGAGCCAGCATACAATGTAATGGCAGGAAAAAAGTGTGTCTTAGTCTCTCTCTCTCTTACTGGTTTCCACTTTGCTGTTTGTAGCCACCATGAACTGCAGCCCCATCATGTACCCTACCTTGGAGCCAACTGAGTATGGACTGAAACCTCCAAAAACTGTAAGAAATAAACCTTGCCTTTCCCAACTTTGGGCATCAGGTATTTTGTCTCAGAAACAAGTAAAAAGTAACTAAGACAAAATTTGGTACCAAGAGCAGGATTGCTGCTGTGACTATACCTAATCATGTATTTCGAGAGGCTTTGGAAATGGTTTGTGGGCAGGGTTTGGAAAAGTTTGGACATGTCACCTGGATGCATAGAGATGGAGCATCTTAGACTGTTCTATAGAGGAGATTCTGTTCAGAGCTCAGAAGACCAGAAAGCCTAATGGTAAAGACCAGGCTTGGGAGTTTTCTGCTGGGAAGAAGGACTACATTGGTTGTTGGACTCCCCATGATGTGTATTATGGCTTGGCAAAAAGTTTGCTTGCATTTTGTTCATGCCCAGAGACTTTGTCTGAGACTGAGACTAAGGCCAAAGGACTGATTAATCTGGCAAAGGAAATTTCAAGGCAGTCAAATGTTGAGGGTGTGGCATGGCTATTGTTGGCTGTTGGGGGCTTTTAGCCAGCTTTGTGTTGCAAATCAAGAGCAAAGATCCCAGCAGAATAATTTAAAATGCTGTGAGTTTGGCCCGAAGGGAAATTCCAGTAAAGCTGTGGATTGTAAAGATAGAACTGAGACATTGATTGTTGAGAAGAAACAGAGAGATAAGAAAGATGGCCTGGGGCATCCGAGGAAGCAGTAGGTCTCCACCCTTTGCAACCTCAAAACTGCAAAAGTGAAAGAATTTGTGCAGAGGGGAAAGCCACAGAGCACCATGCTCCAGAATGGGGATAGAGGCCATATGAGATTCCACAATTGTGGCAGCCACAAGAGGTTCCAGAATGGCAGCAACACAGAGATGCTTTTCTTCACAATCAGGTTCACAGAGCCCAGTGATCCAGGCAACTGACCCCTACAGCCACGAGAGAGAAAAGCCTGGCTACTACTCCAGCTGGCAGCAAACCTTGTTGGTATCCACATGGTACTGATTTTAGGTGAAAGGGAAATGCACAAATTCTGAGAGTAAGATGGCTTTCACCTTGATTCCAAAGGGCCTGGGATGCCAAGCAGTGTCTCCCTGTGAGGGCAATTTGTAAAGATGTAAGGGTGAAGTCAAAGGTGCAGTGGAGACCTCAAAAATTTGGAAAAGCCAGGAACATGGGCCATCTGAGGAAAGCTGCAAAAACTATGCAGAAAGAATTTGAGAGAGAATCTGTGGGAGCTGAAATCCCTGAAAGTGCCATGGAGGTGGAATCATTTAAGCCTTTTGGAGCTTGCAACCAGATTGCTTCAAATGCTGAGCATGGAACTCTAGGACTTAATGTTCCTTCTGCTGGATGCTGGACTTGCTTTGTTTCCAATGATTTATATTCCCCCGTTTGTAACTTTTGGAATGGTAATGTTTATCTTGTGCCCTTGCATTTCAGAAATGTTTAACCTTGTTTCATTTGTACGGAAGATTACAAGTTAAGAGTTTGCCATAGATCTTGGAGGAGACGTGGAACTTGGACTTTTCAGCAGTGCTTAAAATATTAGGACTTTGGCAACTCTTGGAGATGGACTACATGTTTTTTGTATAAAGGATGTGCATGAGTCCTAGGGGCGAGGGTTGGAATGTCATGGTTTATGTCGATGGTCCCCAGGCCTCATGAATTTGCACTATGCATATGTGATTGTCTAGTGCCTGGATTGATGGTGTCAGTGCTACACCCACATAAGGGTGGAGCCAGCATACAATGTAATGGCAGAAAAAATGTGTGTCTTGGTCTCTCTCTCTCTTACTGGTTTCCACCTTGCTGTTTGTAGCCACCATGAACTGCATCCCCGCCGTGCTACCCTGCCTTGGAGCCAACTGAGTATGGACTAAAACCTCCAAAAACTGTAAGAAATAAAGCTTGCCTTTCTCAACTTTGAGCATCAGGTATTTTGTCTTAGCAACAAGTAAGACAGCCACAATGCCTTGCCTTGGAACCAGTCAGGTACAGACTCAAACTTCTTCAAACTGTAAACTAAAATAAATATTTTTCCTTCAATTTGTGTCAAGTATTTTGTCTCAGCATTGCAAAAAATAACTAAGACAGAGATTATAGAGTATTTTAAATTTACCTCTTTGTTTCTTGTTTACTTGGTATTTTCTTAAAATATCAGCCAATCTTATTCTGCATTTGTATTTAAAAAGCTTATTACAGGCAGCTGTTCATGGAAAATACTTATTAACTTACACATCTTCCCATTGAGATATCAAGCAAGGAATTGAATGTTGCCAGTTTTTCCAAAGAAGATGTCTTTGGTGTTCTGCTTGGAGCATTTTCTCCCGTTCATCAGAATTACAAGAACAAGATGGAAAAGACGGTTGTTACCAGTGCTCAACATGCAACTTTTCTTTTGGCTACAGTTGTTAATTCCTATATTACCCCAGTTTCCACTGTGCCTGCTGGCCAGACTTTAAGTTTGCTTTCTCTGCAGCTTATGCTCAGGTATAGCATGGATCTAGGGAGAGGTAGCTGTTCCTTGGGTGGACTTATCATATTCCTTGACCACTTTTCACGGGCACAGTATCTGTGGCATTCGGAGATTCTATTTTCTGCACTTTTATTGGATGGTAGTATATTTTCTGCTGTTGACTCCTTGCCAGTTCCTAAGTTCTCATCGTTTTCCATCCTTCAGTACTTTGTGACGTCAAATCAATTTTTGATCTCTTTCCATTTTTGTGAATTTATGAAATATAAATTGGTTTACTAGAATTTGCTCATAAATGTAAATTATGATTTAATATTTGGTGTTTGTCTAACCCAACATACCATTGGTATCATGGGCACTAAGCAAATGTTCATCTCCATTTCCTGCCATTTCCCCTGCTCACATTGCTGCCTGATCAGCAGCAGCATTAGATTCTCATAAGAGTGCAACCTTGCTCTGAACAACTCACAACATATTTTCCTCAGTCACAGCTTTAGGAAGCCCACAAGCTAACCATAGACAAAAATGAGTAAAATATAAATGTCACTGGAGAGCTGCTTTGAAAAAGGGGAAAGACCCAATGATGAGACAGCAGAAGGATCAAGGATCTAAGATTGACAATAAAAAGAAAGCTTCACTCAAAAAGAAAATATCAAGAGTCCTACTTAAATTATGGGTTCATTGAAGCAGGTGTTTCACATTCTTCAAGCCTATTTTTCATGATATGTAATGACTAGTCATCAAATGAAGCCATGAAACTTCAAAGCTACTGTTCTGGTGGAGAACAAGCACTCTGCAAGTCCTTGAGTTTTTTCCTAAGGAAAAAAAGTGAGCACAAAGAATAGAGTTAGTTATTGAAGTTACCGTTTAATCAAATGTGTTTTCACTAAAAATATGAGAGCATCATTCTCAGTAGCTAACTGCCTTGCTAAAGTGAAGAAGAACTTTACTATTATCCTTCCTGCTGCTGAGGACATTTGTCATGAACTTTCGGAAAGGTTGCAATTCAAAAGGTGGCATTTGTTCCTCTTTCAGCTAGCACCATAACTAAAAAATTGATGAAATATCAGAGCATGTTGAGACACAATCTTTAGAGTAGATTAATGAGTCACCATGGCACACATTCCAGGTTAACAAGTCTGCTGTTATTGACAACAAGGAAATAATGCTTGTTTTCATGTGATATGTTTTTCAGGAGGATGTGCTTCAGAATATGTTACGTTTGCTTTTGTTCCCTACCAACAGATCAGGTGCAAAGCTGTTCAATTATTTGAATGATTGTATGTCCAAAAAACCTCAATTGGCTATTTGTGTTGGTCTATGCACAGACAGATCAACTGCCATGACTGGATGGCTTTGTGATTTCACTACTCTGTTCCACAAGATTGCCTCAGAATGTAAGTCTATGCACTGTGTCACCCATAGAGAAACGCTGGCTGGTCCAAAAATGTCATCTGGACTTAACAAGGCTTTGAAAGAAGTGATTAAAATTGACAACTGCATTAAGTACATGCCCTTAGGTTATTCCTATTCACACAGCTCTCTGGGGAGAGGGAGTCAGTCATGTCTTCGTTCAGTCACAGAAATAAAGTGGCTATCTCAAGGTAGATCTCTGGCCAGAGTTTTTGAGTTATGAGAGTCCCTCCAGCAATTTCCTACTTGCTTATTTGTAGGACATACTCAATCTACTCAGTGAACTAAATCTGCCACTTCAGGGGAGACTGACAACTGTATTCAAGTCAGCAATAAAGTGGCTGCATTCCATGTCTAACTTGATTTATGAAGGTGAAAAATGAGCCTTAGGATTGGCACATACTGTAAAAATTAGTAGAATTTATTTATTTCCAAATTTCTTTATTTCTTCCTTCTTTTCTTTCTTTCTTCCTTTCTTCCTTTCTTTTCTTCCTTCCTTCTTACTTTCCTTCCTTCCTTCCTTGTTTTAATTATGTTATTCAATATACAATTTAAGTAGAGATTTTGAAAGAGTCTGAACCAAGGTCTTCTGTCTCCCAGTTGGCACATAGTCATTTGTTTCAGTTTTTCAAATACTTTGAATATTATTTTCCAACCACAAAAAAATTCTGAAAATGAAAAAGAATGAATCCGTGACCGATTTGCAAATAAGCCAAAGAAATTAACTTTGTCAGTGCTAAAAAAGTTGTACTTAGGGCCTGGGGATTTAGCTCAGCAGCATAAGCACCTGCCTAGCAAGCAGGCTGTTGTGAGTTCAATCCCTGGTACCAATAAAAAAGGAAAAGGACAAAAAAAAAAAAGGTGAACTTCTTGAGATCACAAATCATGGTGAACTTAATGACAACAAATCTTTGTATGTTTTGGACTAAGATCATAAGACATAATATTCTCAGAGTGCCTCAAAATACTGAAAAGCCTGCTCCCATGTCCAACAACTTACCTTTATCAGAGAAAGAATTTCTGCATAGATAGCAATGAAAACAAGATTACAGAATAGCCAGAATAAGTGACACACTTTCTATGTCACTGTTTCCCATCACACTGAGATGGACTTCTAGTTACATCAAAAACAGCTCAGATTGCCTATTGATTCAGCAATATGCCAAATTGCATAATTATTTTATTATACATTGTGATATACTAATACTATAAGTAAAAAGCACAGTAAATATGATGTGTTTGAATTATCCAAAAATCATACCCCTTCCCAGTCCATGGAAATATTGTCTTCCACTGAACTGCTATTCCCTATGCCAAAAAGGCTGGGAACTACCAGACTAGACTATGTAGTCTTATCAGTCACTGTAGCACCCTGACAGACACTTTGGTAAAAGAATGAAAAGTATATCCTATCCTAATCCCTTCCCTAAAAAGAGAAGAGATATAATTAACATCATACCTAGAATAGGTTTGCATACTGAGAAATCTATCCCAGACTGAAAATCTGTGATTTCTTAGGCCATGGAAATTACACGGCCTTACCTGCCAGCTGCCCTGAAGAAAACAGTCTTCCTCCTGTCGGTGTGATGCAGAGCCACTTTGCTTCAAAGAGAAGTTGTATGCAAGGGTCAGGCCCCTCCAGCAAGGCTGTTTTTTGCACATATTTGCACTCCTTTCCAGGAGCCTCCACTGCAAAGACTAATAAAAAAGAATGAACACAGGCTTTCTTCAGGTGCCTTTGCTGAAGCCACCTAATTAGTGAGATATCACTTATAGACACACATTTTGCCCACACTAATTCAGTTCCAAGTACTTTTTTGTTCCTATATCCTCCATGCTCATCTTCCATCTGGTCTCTAGGACCATAAACTGATACAAGCTTTTTGTTTGAGGCTTGAATACTATATATGATTCAACTGTCTCAATCACTGTGCTGTGCCTTGGGGGAAAATGGGACACAGAATTTGGTACTTTTCATCTAGTTTCCTGGTTTCACTATTGCAGTAATGACTAAAGGCATAACTATTATTATTTGGTTTAATGACTTAATTGCGGTATCTGACAGCTCAATTTGCTTCAGCCCAGCTGAGCTTATACCATGCTGTACTCCTACGTTCCTGGGTTCCATATTTTTACTAGACCACACCATAACAAAGCCCAAAACGTTGTGGCTTGGTAAAAATTGCTTATCCAGGTCTCGTATTTCTCATCGTAAAATAACAATCATAGTATTCATTTTGGAAGAATTCATTTTGGGAGAAAGTTCATATGAGAATCGTAGAATAGTATGTTACCTAATAAATGGTGAATCAATTTTAAGAATGATATTGAAAAGTATGATGATGATTTAGATTACTTAATATCAGATCCTCAAAAGCCTACATAAATTTTTCCATAGTGGAATTGGAGATATGCATCTAATTCATTTCCTCTCACTAAAATATTAAATACCTGTGTTTAAATAATGATGAGTAGGGAGTTTCAGGAGAATAAATAGTTTGAGCCTTGGGTCCTCAACTGAAATTTTATATGAATTCTAGCAAAAAGATGCATCAGCTTACATTACAAATCAAGTCCTCAATTGGAAGGAGAATCTCGGGATTTGTCTTAGGCCTTCCTTTTGGCCTATGTCCCATTTATCTTTGTTGAGAATGATTTCAAGCTTTCATATTTGCATTAAGGATTGTTGTTAAAGCCTTGTCTGCCCTAAAATGAGATATTTATTTTTCTCCTCTGCCTAAACCATATGTACTTACAACCCTACATTTCCATATGAAGAGGATAGGACAGAAACACATGAAAGAAGATTGACAGCTAAAAATCACTCCTTTTCTGACTGTCCTGTTGTCAGCCCTCCGGAAGCAGTAGCCCAACTGCTAGTAGTTCTTCTCTTTTTATTATTTAAAAAAAAGATTAAGATAAAAGAGGGCATAACAACACAACAACACAGGTCAGAAAAGAACAATTTAAGCAACATAGTGTTTCACTGCAAGACAATCCCACATAACAGTAGCTACATAGTGTCTCTTTCCTTGAAATATTTGAGTATACCTTCATATACTATAGCATCAAACATAAAAAGACAGTGTAAAACCATTTAAGAGAATGAAAAGTATTACAGGGTATTCAAAACAACTAACAGAAAATGAACAATGGTTAGTATATTATCTCCTTGTCTATAAAAATTTTGTTTATACTATCACATATAATAAAATCCAATAAGATACAACATGATAAAACTGATGGAGCTGCTAGTAGTTTTTCAAACTGAATTCATCATGATACATTATTATGAGTGGATACAAATGTATCCAACTTTCCCCTGGGTACATAAGAACCAGTACTAATTTATTAAGTACTAAAAAGATGTATGCTCCTCTTAACTCTGAAGGGGCACAAGAAAACACCCCTAGAGATGAAATCACATAACAGATGTTCTCTGTTTACAGTCTGCAAGGTTCTCTTGGTTGTTTTCCTTCATTCATTCATTCATTGGTTCATCCAAACTGCAACCCACTTATCTACCATGTAATACTTACTGCATGTGTTTCTAAATATAGAGTTTATGAAGAGATGATGTCATCTCACACCTCTGCAAGGACAAATAGTTCTTTATCTTGACCTAGGCCTCCTGCATAAGCACTTTTATCTGAATTGGCCATCAATCCTTTTTCAAATTGTGATCCATTCAACACAAGAAATTTTACCTCCTATTGTTTACTTTATTGAATTAACTGCTTTCTTGGGCAAGCATAATTGTTTTGGCTAATATGAACATATAAGATTAATCATATTGTTAAATTTGTATGAAAACAGTAAACTACACATGATTTTTTCTATCAGATGAGATAATCATTTGACATACTGTTTTAGTACATTTACTTGTGAAGCTTTCTTGGGATAGTCTATTAAATTATCAAACTGCTAATAAAAATTCTATGAGAGAACCCATGGTAAAAAAGATGTTTTGTCCTCCATAATTCAGGGAAATACGAAATTCATGTAGCAAATGAATAACAATATAAACCTAATTTGTAGTTCATTTCATGTTTCATAAGATGTGATTGCTAAAGATGGAAAGGTGTTTTAAGATGCATTAATTAGAATACTGGATCCATAATGTCACCTTATTTGGTGGAGAAGGACTAGAATTACAAGGGTCTAAAATTCATCTCTTAGGAAACCAATCAGCCTAGTACCAGTATACACAGGTTGAAAATTAGTACAAGGATGTGAAAAAATTTGAGTATTGTTAAATTACAAAAAATTCATTCATTCATTAAGTGTGAGACTTTAGAAAACCAAATCAGAAAAGATTGAGATATCAGTTGAAGTTAAATTTCACTTAGATTCTAAACAGGATCAACAGAAAAGGATTAATATTGGGAAGTAAAGTAAACATTTTTTAAGGTTTAATTTTAAGATATGTAAAGATCCATGCTTCAGATGCTTATCTTATTTGGAAATGATATGCTGAATTGTGTGTACACTAAAGAAAACTATGCTATACTGTGACAGCTGATACTGATTTTATACCAAGAATTGGTGAATCTATTGAGAAATGCAAACACAATCATAGCTCTCATTTTATTTAGGAATTTTGGAAGATGTCCTTTTGTGGAAAAATGAAAACTAAAACATGGGTTTATGGATTTTATGATTTGAATATCATAGTCTTTTACTAAAGAATTCACAAGTTTATTTTAAAAGATTAGTTGGTGATTTATTAATGGTTTAATGTCACTCAACATGATACCATAAAGATACACAATCAGATTGTTTCAAATGAATACCTGGAGCCTCTTGGCTTCATATTAACTTTAGCTATGATACTACTATTATATGGGCATACAAACATTTGTTAGTTGCAACGCAAAGTTTGAAATTGGACTAAGATTAATGTAAATTCTTAAGCGAAGAAGCAAATTGAAAATTTATTCAATAATACTTATGGTACTCAATCTATGTCAGCATTGGCATTAGTGAGTGAATGTACTAGGGTTACTTCTCATCGTCAGTTGAGAAAGTGTTCCACTAAGTAACCTCTAACAGAATATGAAATCTGAAAATGAAACCTATCTCTTGTTATGGCAGGTAGATTTATTTGGGGAAAATTGGTTGCTTTTCCAGATTCTTCTGATGATTTGTATTCTTAACAGGAGTATTATCTTGCTCCATCCATTAAATTGGAATGCTCAAATCCTGTCCAACCACCAACTAACAAATCACTGCCTGTTTTGCCCGGTAGTGTCAGTGTACCCTGGAATTAATGCCTGTTTCTGCTAAGCACCTCTAAGCTCCTGACGATTTCCCCTGGTTCGGCAGTCACATCTATCATCCCGGAATCACTCTTTATCGCTGCTCAAAGGACTTTGTGGTGGAAGCTGACAAACTGCGAGCTCTCTGCAAGAGAGCCTAGAATGAAAATTTCTCTGTCCAGAGAGGACCCTGCAAAGCAAATGCAAACAAAGCAGTTCCCAAAGCAAAACTCTTCCCCACTAGTCTATACCTAATTCCTTCTTTCTTCCACTATCACATGCACTGTTCTTTTCTGTAATATCAGAATCATATTAGATTTCTCCTCAGTAATAAAACACAATACAAAAAGTTATATGATGTGGATTTCACCTGTATAATATCTGCCTTTCTCTTACTTTCTACAGCAATTGATTTCATTTATGACCTCTTATTATTTCTCATAAACTGTATGTCTAGTTATGCTAAATCAAGTTTCGCATAGCACTTCCCTAAGACCAAAATCATTTGCATGAAATCTGGAAGTTTCTAAATTAATCAAAGAATAGTGATTTTATTTTGTTCTTTAAATTGGGGTATATTTTTGGACATATTTTTTCTGCCTTCCCCATTTAATAATGCACAATAACCCAGCCACCACTGTTTCAATTCATTTTGCCTCCATGTGTCATATTTTATCATAAAACAATTAAATCACTTAAGCATCACAAGGATGAGATCAGAGGGAATCATATTTGCTAACAGAGTGATGATGAATTCCTGTATTATCAGTTTTCCAACAGAGCCAAAGGAATATATAGAAATACAAGGGAGCATGGTATTGACTCAGTTTTGAAGGCAGAAAAATTCCATGACATGCTATCTGAGACCAAGGAGAGACACTGGTGGAATTCAGTTCAAGCACAGAGGGAAAGGAAGAGGGTGACTTTCATTTCTCAAGCCTGAAAACCCAAGATACAAGGCAGACACTGATGTAAGTCCCTGAGTCAAAAAATCCATGAGCCTGGAACTCTGAAGTCCACAAAAAGGACGCGTACATCCTGGCTCCTAGAACACAGAGCAAATTTTTTTTCCCTCTGCCTGTTTTAGCCAGTCCTTTAAAAGGACTGGAGGATGACTCCCCATGTTGTTGAGAGTAGAACTTCCTTAGTCTGCTAAAATGCCACCTCTTCCAGACATATTTACTGACACATCCAAAAATAATATTCCCAGAAATCCTTTAACTCTGTCAAGTTGCTACTGAAAATTAACCATTGCAATGTTATTTCCAAGTCATCTACCTCCAAATATAATGAAGAGAAAATACCAAATAAAGCTTTTGACCATTCAGTTAAGTAGAAAGGATTATACGATAATATTTTGAAATTCATTAATCTATTCTTTGATGTCTTAAAATTTGTATTTTCAAGCTTGAGATCAAGGACTTTGTTTCCTACTTTAAGTGCTTTTACATCATCACTGCCCAAGAAGAGCTTGCTTGATTCAGTTGCCAATTGATATGAAATTATTACTCCAGGTTCATAATTAAGCAATTCTCATATCTATGCTCTTAAAGAAGATAATATGATTTTAGAGCAATAAATCTATAAATAATTTGAAAGCTTTATTGGCTTTGCTTTAAAAAATATTCGTTTTGTTAATATCACACATCTACAAAATTCTTTACAACTTATAGCCTCTTGGAGTCTCTGGATCTCATCTTCTATGTCTGTGTTTTGGACCAGATGACTAAAAGTACTTTCTCCATATTCCACTGGAAAACGTGATTTCAAAGCTATAATCTTCCCCTCCCTATCTGCAAGTTCTACAGTCTTCGGCAATGGGTCTTTCTCCAGGAAACACATCTTCTCACTCTCCCTGGCTTTATTTCCAAGATTGCTACTTATCCCTTAAACAGAGCAATTCAACAAAATGTTCCTTGAAATTTACAAATGTAATCACAGCATTGAACAAGAAAAGTAGACCGTACATACTTCTAAAATTCCAGTTAGAAAACAAAAATTAAGGGGCAAAGCCTGCCAGGACCAGGAAGAAAAGTCAGAGTGCCTCCTGGGAATCGGCCATGCTAAGACTGGGAGGAGCTGACCAACAAGCCAAGTAGCCTGCTTTTCTAATAAGCAGTGCAAGTCATGCAGACACCAAGAGGAGAAAAGTCAGATGGTGCCTCCCATGAGCCTGCTGAAGCACATGCGCAGGCTGAGAATCACCAATCCCCACCCTCATTATCCCATAAGGAACTGGTCGTTTTGGAGGACAGGCTGAGTTGATAGCAACTGAGGTACAAAAAGCAACTGAATATTTCTATGTTTTGTTCTAACTTTGCAGTCCTGGGGCTGGCAGTCTGAGCATAACATTATCCAATACAGCAATTATGGGGAATTTACTTCTGTCTTGTTTTTGAAATTCAATATTGTTCTCACTGTTTTGTTTCGTTCCAATTAATTGTTTTTGCCGTATTCAATGTACTATTTTGATTGGTTTTATTGTGTTTTGTTTTGGTTTCATTTTGCTATGTCTGATTGAGTGGACAACTAGTGTAAAAATAACAAGATACACTATGGTAACCATTGTTTTCTTATTATCCTACTTTGAAGTTCTGTACCAATTTTACTGCTTTGTTTTGATTTGATTTATTCTGTTTTATTTTGTTGGATTTTATTATCTTTAAAATAAAAAATTAAGGGGAAGGGCATTAGAGACAGACAGCTGGGAAAGAAAAATCAGTGCTCACAGGGCAACACAGATATGAAAAATGAAACACGTCTCAATGACTGTAATGGAAACACGTAGGAACTCAGGGACAGGGGAAGCAGAGAGAAGAGGAAAAAGAAATAAACTAATACATATCGGAATCATGAGAAAGCCACCCGGAACAACTTTGTCTTGTTAGGCAAAAAAATGACATAAAGTTTTCTGAATATCTTTTAGAAGTGATGCAATCCCATAAAGGAAAAAACTCTCAACAAATATAGACAAAAGTAATAAGCAGATACTCTCTCCTCCTTTTTAAGGGACTAACTGTAACAGTCAATAATCACATGAAAATATATGTAAAAGATACTAGGAAACAAAAATGAAATTAATATACCACTTTCACTCAGAATCATTTAGTGAAAGAGAATGTATTATTCATATTTTATTCCTCTTTTATAGACACATGGAAAAAATTCAGTGTATGCATAGTGAAAGACACCTCCTCAACCTTAAGTCTTTTGTATAGATTTGTACCAATATCTCTGAAGTATCCATTGTGAGGAAGAGCACAACTTTAAATGGGTTGTTCAGCTTTGTCAACCTATCCCTAGCATTCAGTTCTCCAGCTTGGTCCCCACTCACCTCGGGGTGGAATATCACCACCTTGTTCTTGTTTGCTGAGTCTTTGATAATAAGGTCTTTGATCAGGACTGAGCCATGTGCCATGGGTCAGAGCCTTAAGTTCTTAAGCCCTGGGCATATGCTTCGTAGGTAACCAGGAATCAGAATAAGAAGACCCTTGTAAAAGAAGTCAACATTTAGATTATTTTTTGCTTTATTTAAAACTTCATTCATCTTGGTATTAACTAAAGACTACTACCACTCTTCATATTCATGTGATAGTAAATAAAATTGACTGCAATGCCCGCCTGGTGAATAGTTTGGCCTTATAGTTAACTAGATCAGTGCTCATTTTGGACAGATTAGAGACAACAATACTGGAGGTCCTAGAAGGATTAAAAGAGAACAAAGAAAGATTTTGGCAAAGGATCTACAAAAGTGGATCAAGATAGTAACAACACTGATAGACCCCATACTAGACTATCTTTTGGGTTAAAAGAAAATAAAAATGGCAACATTAGGAAAAGAAAATGTTCAGGTCTTTTTTTTTTCATTCTAGAATTAAATATGATAATGCCCTTCCCTTACATTTGCAGCAACACAGTAGATGCTAATCAGAGTGATTAGATCCTAACTACTTCTTTCAAAAAGAATCCAGGCTATGCTTTTTTTAAAATTAACATTATGAGCCCATATTATTGGTGCAGAATAATGAGAGTTGTGTATATTGGTACATACATAGAACATATCTTAATTGTTTTCGCACCTATTAGTCCCTTCTTTTTCTCCTCCTTCCTAACCTCCTTCTTCGTCTTTAAAAATCTATCTTCTAGTTTCCTGACATCTCTTCTTTATTTTTTATATTGCTCATATAAGAAAAAACATACAACAGTTAATTTTGAGTCTGGCTTATTTGGTTTAACATGATCTTATCCAGTTTTACATATTGTTTAAATTCTTATTTTTTTCCAAACACCACTGGATTAAAACTCATAATTTATTTGTTAATGTATCAAAAATGTGAAGCATCTTTGTTCTTTTTTATGCACTAAATTTTGCTGAGTATATGAAAGAGGATAGAGTGTTTCATAAAAACAAGATCCTATGTTCTAAATTTCTTGTATATAAATCCATTAAAATCTCATTCTTACATTTTCAAAGAATTTTACAAATTATGCAACTTTTTATGATATTTATTTCTAAATATGTTCCATAGCTAGATGTTCCTAGGCTATGTCATACAGATAAGTCTGTCTTTTCCTTATCTTTTTGATTTTTGGATGTAATATACTAGAAGGTAATGAGAAAGCAAGTTGCAATTGGAGACAGGAGAAAGGAAAAGCTAGTACTTGTGAGAGGCAGGATACACACTCAGATGAGAGGAGAGAGCCCCAGAGCTGAAGGTTTGATTCAGAGGCATCTTTTTCCATTACTTTCTTGGAGATTCATTCGGGAAAGGTCCTATACTACATAATCAAAATAAGCAAATTTAATATTTTAAAATATGTAATACATCTTAACTGGCCTGTGACATCATGTCTGAGACTCAGAATTGCATCTGACCCAGCTGCTGCCCAAACCATTTGAGTGATGATATCTTTATAATTCTGCATATTTTTCAAACAAGACATTCAATTAGTGCCTATTATGATGGAAGAGGTCTTGGCGGTATATCCGTCCTCTTTCCTGTCTCCAAACAGTCACAGAGACCTCAAGAAATCTTCGTTCTGCAAATTCATATGAGATATGTGTTTGTTACTGAGCCATTAGAACCATCCTGGATAAGTCTAGGGGAAGAAAATATTCTGGTCCCCAAAGCACAAGTTACAGATGGTTCTGTCACTCTGCTATGGCCAACACATTTTTCAGGTCTTAAGCTGATAGGAAGAGTGCTGGATTAATTGTTTGATAATAGCTATAAAGGAGTAAATTCCTTATCAAGCATTTAACTTCCTGTTACTGCTGGAGCTTAGAACAAAACAATTAACAATCACAAAAGGTCACTGCTGCCTATTTAGGTTTTGCCGTGTGCCAGGCACTGAGCTCTGACATCAACGTATCTCTTAATGTGGCACTTGGCAAAGACAGTCTCACAGTACAATTTCATGAACATAAACTAAAATCATGAGCCAAGTAAATCTCTCCTCCTTTAAGTTCTGCCCCAGCAATGGGGAGACTAATACAATACTTATAGGGTACCATGTAATGTTTCTGGGGTATCACTTATGGTACCATGCAGTGGCATGATGTAATGCTCAAATTAAGTTCAGCATTTGCCCCTGAAATTTATCATTGCTTTGTATTTCTTTTTAGGGGAGACTACAAAAATCCCTTGTTCTAGTGGTTTTAGTAAACATACATTTTTGTTACCTCTGTTTACCCTACTCTGGAATAGAACAGCACAGAATGTTTTTCTTATTTAAACGCAGCATAACACTCATCGATCAGTTGCTCCCCATTTCTTTTTGCTTTCTTCTTCCCACCGTGCTAATCACTTTCTCTCCTTTTATGTGATGACTTTCTTAGATTCCATGCCTGAGTGCTATCATGAAGTATTTGTCTTCCTGTCTCTGATTTGTTTCGCATAAAATACCATCCTCCAATTCTATATGTTGCCACAAATGGTTTCCTTGTATTTTATTGCTGAATAGTATTAAATGCTTGTATATATTCATATGGATACATACAACCCAGCATTTGAGGTTAATTCTATTTCTTGGCTATTTGCAAAGGTCGCTGCAATAAACAGGGAAGTACAGATGTCTTTGACATACAGATTTTATTTCCTTGGGGTATGTCATTTTTAAAACCACAATATTGTACCTTACTTATATATTTATTTGAAACCCTGAAGCAAAATCTAAAATAGTAACATTTATTCCTTCCGTTGGTTTTGTACACACATACTTTACACGATTCTGTGAACTTGAAATGTTTTAAGCTTAAAAAACACATAAGGGAATTAATAATCAAATTTAACCTTCTACACAGGTGAAATTCAATACCAATTACAGATTTTGAAGTCTGCACCCTGAAGGCTGAAAAGTCTTTGCGCTTTGTGTTGTGAAGACACAGCCTTGCAATGCTCCTCACAATGAGCACCAGCATCTCCTTCCAACTGTCTGTAATATCCTGGCACTGCTCCTACCACAACTTTCTCAGTAGCCTTCGTGTCTCTTCTCGAGGCTGAAAAGTCCAAATTCACAGTGTCAGCATAAGCAAGGGCTTTCTTGCCTTTCCATCCTGGGTGAAAAGAGAAGACAAGCCAGGCTGTGTGACAGAAAACTGGGAGGAAAGGAGCCTGATGCCATCCCTTTGACCAGGGACTGCCTCCCACCCCCACTAACCCCTCCTGCCACAGTGGCAGAGGGCAGACTTCCCAGGATCTACTCGCGTGCTGCTGTGGGAATGCAATGTTCTCTCATGCCCATGAGTGTATACCTGCAGCACATGTGAAATTCAGTCATCACTGGGAATTGGATAGATTATTTAACCAGCAACTTGTTCCCTGCTTTTTAAAAAATCTCTTTAAGAAGCATTTTAACCCATATATCAGATGTGTTTGCTACAAATGTTTGTTTACAGTAAATCTTTAAATTTTTGCAAAATATTTGATACATTTTTATTTTTGCACTGTCAAATATATTGAGTTACCTTTTTATACCAAATCATATACTGATAACTTTTTTAAGTGTTTTTAGTTAATCCAAAGGGTTTTACCACATGCCATTTTTTAAAAGTATTTTCTTTTACATAGATTCTGTGTTCTCTGGTAAGACACTTCCTGATACTTTGCTATTTGTTTGTTAATTTATTGCTATCTTTAATGTAATAATTCCTAAGGAAAGTTATTGTTTCATCTTATATATAAAAATCTTTATGGATGAATTCTTGCTATGTTTATTGATTTTGGTTGATTTTCCTAGCATTTGTATACAAATAATATTTGATGTTGCTATCATTTTTGTCTTCAACCTTCTATGCACTATAACTATTTCCCTATCACATTATGTTGACTAGAATGGCTGGAAGAAGCTTAAAAGGATTAAAGTTAAAGATGAATTTATTTTATTTGTAAATGTAATGAGATTTTTCTAGCATCTCTGCTCAGAATGAAAATATAAACACTTGGTGTAAAAAGTACAACAGTATACTTTGGAGGCAAAAATATTTTAGCAATCTCCATATTTCTATTCCAGTCATTGTTAGGCATTATATTATTTTTTAAAAGAAAAAACACACCACATTCAGACTTCACTTTGGCTCTGCTAATGTATTTTGATATTTTCAATTGCCTAAAAATTACTAGTCAAAGCTAGATAGCTAAAACTATGCATATTAAATTTATGGCTTTAGGTAAGCCCTGGTCAGAGTTAATCACTGAGATATGGGAACTTGAGACTTTTATACTGACATTATAACATAGCACAGGCTACCTATGAATAAATATCTCAAAGCTCATACTGTATAACACTTTGCACAACTGTTATAGTCTACTGCCTTTAATTTTTATTCCATGATAATTTTCTCTCCTACCAGACTACCTTGAAAACTTAGGCCAGAATTCACATTTTCTCCAACCCCTGGTTATCCCTGTGTTAGTTTTCAACTGCTGCAGTAACAAACTTCCCTATATTCGGTACAAAGCAAAATACAGATTATCCTAAAGTCTGTCCTTCAGTTGTCTGGCATCGATCTCACTGGGCTAAAATAGAATATCAGCAGGAGCTGTGTTCCTCTTTAAAGGTCCTGGGAGAACCGGATTATTTTTCTCTTCCAGCTTCTAGGGGCCCTATACATTTCACTTTTGGTTCCCTCTCTAACTCATTAAAGCGAGTAGAGATAGCTCAAGTTTCTTTCCCTCTGACCTCTTCTTCCGTTTTGTTTATTTCCTTATATTCTTTTTTAAACTTTATTTGTAGCTATCTCCCATATACAAGGATCACAGTCATCATAGGGAATTTGTACCCCTACAGAATGTGTCTTCATACTTTTTCCCTATTTCCACCGCTCCCTTCAATCTTTTTCCCCTCCCCATTTACAAAAGTTTGTATAAATTTATCCCCTTCCATTCTCCCTTTTTAAAATCCATTTTTTTCCTTCCCCGCTCCCTTCACCCTCTCTTGTTCCCCTCTTCATCTGAATATTTTCTTCCTATTTCCCAATATCTATTGTTTTGTTCCTTATTTACCGAGGTAGGGGTTTCTCACACAAAATAAATGATGAGATGTTTAAATTTGTATCTGATATATTTCATTATAGTCTCATCTTAACATCATAGTCTCAAGGTGTACAATTTTACCAAAAATGTCTCAAGATTATCCTTCTTTGTGGCAGAGTAGTACTCTATTGTACCTCCGTATGATATTTGCTTCAGCTTCTTACCATTTGATGGACACATGGCTCTTTCTAAGATTTAGCTATTATAGACTGTGCAGCTACAAACATGGGTGTGCATACATCACTGGTGTAATGCTTTTAACGCTTTGGAAGACATCTAGAAGAAACACAGGCAGATCTAGAGAAACCTTTAGTTTTTTTGTTTGTTTGTTTGTTTTGATAATTTATATTATTTTTTATTTAAAAAAGGTAAGATTAAACATAACAAAACAGAAAAAAACAAATTATAAGGAAACAAATTTTAAGAAACACTGATTTCAAAGCAAGTCCACTGGAGATCTTCACTGTCTGTCTTATTGTCTCTAGTTTTCTTCCAAATAGTTGTCCTCATCTTCACACATATTGAATACATATTGAACATTATAGAACTAATCAATTCATTACAGGATGAAGAAGGCTTTTTAGGTCTTCAAGGCCTGACCTTGGGGAAGTCAATAATAACTTCCATAATGTCTCTCATTCTCTTCATAGTAGCTGTCCTTATCTTTACATATGCTGAAATTGAACATGAGACTAGACTAATATCACTCTGAACAGTGAATGATAGTATTGCTAGATTTTATATCACAATGCTACAGAATTAGCACTGGGTTTCTTAGTGTCTCTTCTTCAGAGTATCAGTTCATTACATCATGCATTATATAATCTGTTCCTGTAAACAGTTTAGAAATTCTCCCCGTGGGTGAATCTCTACATGTACATCTATCCTTTCTGTATTATAGGGAAAAACAGATCATAACAAGACAACAAAACAAATTCCTAGAAAAACATGAAATGAAAAAGACATATAAAACCACAATATTAGGTGATCTACAGTAGTAACTATGTTTTCTCTTGTTATTTTCAATAGAATTGTCCACATCATGAGGCATAATATAATTGAACATAACATTACATAGCTATTTTAATAAAAACACAACTTTGGAGACATTGTAGGACTTCAAAAGCAGTTAATAATCAAACTGGAAGGGGTATCATATTACATAATCCTCAGAGTAGTTACCTCTACTCTTAGACTTGATACCATCAAGCATACCAAATTCAAATAAAATCAGTCAAGGCAAAACAGTGGTCTAACAAACCAGCTTCAAATAAGATCAGTCATAGTGAGACAATGTAAGTAATATAGGGCTTCAGTTTAACTTAATAGGAAATTAAGGACAGTTGCCATGGTATAGCCTGCTATTTTTGGGATAGCTCTTTGTGCCCTCAAATCTAGTATGAGTATAGAGACCGGAACAAAATAAAATCAAACTAAACAGAGTAATAAGACTACTGTGGCTTTATGTTTTTACATTATCTATTATGTCCACCCTTTTGACTTGACCGATTCTGTTCTGTTATGTTACATTTGGTTTTACTCTCTTCCAAAAAAAGTAATAAGAACCGTGGGAGCAATGAAACCCAAAATGTGTAATAGTCATGGTACAAAAGAGAGGAAAAGAAAGTGCTCTAAACTATATAACTGCATGTATATTTAAGTGTATAAGATAGAAAATGATATCACAGAGTTTTATTGGATCAATGAACAGAACTGTTTGCAGTATCATTGATGGAATGTCCACTTTACAAGCTTTAATTTTGTGACTTGAACAATTATTTCTAAGATGACAATATGTAATCCATTAACTAGTGATTTCCTACTGTTCATTTTTTTCTGTAAATCTGTATAACTTGTACCCTTTCTCTGCTTTTTTTTTTTCTTTTCTCCTTAAATAAAATTTTTTTAAAAATTTTAAAAAAAAGACTACTGTGGCTTTTAAATCCTTATACTATTAACTATCCTTATACTATTAACAATGTCCTCTGCCTTCCTTTTTTAGGCAGTTCCTCACATTTCCCCTTCTCAGGATGCTTTGTATATTTTGGGTCCCACTAGCTCCTCTAGTTTTTAGATTAGGGGGTCAACCTGCTATCTATCTGAGTGTTGCTGAACCTTTTTACCCCTGAGCTTAATCTTGAGCTGTATTCCTTTACTTCCTAAAGCCACAAGGTTTTCCTTCCTTCCAGGTGTATAGTTCTACACTGCACAAAAGTGTCATAACTTTCCAACCTATCTGTGGCTACTGGACGAGTTGTCCCTATTTCTCTCTGGTTCCCTGTCAATAGAACATCGTTTTCTCATCTTTGACTTTCAGTTTATTAACCCTCCTTCAGGTTGAGTATATTTCCTATTCAGAGCATCTCCATAGATCCTGCCTCCTAATCTACTCTGCCTGTGTTTCTTTTTGTTAGTGTATCAAGGCTATCTATGTTAAAGATTATAGCCTAGCTTCTCTGCCTCATCTCTGCTATTCTATTTTCCACTTTTCTCTTTCATTCCACTGTCGGCCCCATTCATTGAGGCCTCTCTGCCACTGCTATTGGAATTTTGGTATTTTTTTTCTCTCTTTCTATAATGTTCTTCAGTATTTTTTGTAGGGTTGGATTGGTGGCCATGAACTCCTGCAGTTCCTCCTTGTCTTGGAAACATCTTATTTCACCATTAATTTTGAGGGAGAGTTTTTCAGGGTACATCAATCTGGGTTGGAGGTTATTTTCTTCCAGGGATTGAACTATTTCCCTGCAGGCTCTTCTTGATTTGATAGTTTGTGTTGATAAGTCTGTCATTATTTTGATGATTTTTCCTTTGTAGGTGATCTGCTTCTTTTCTCTTGCTGCTTTTAAGATTGTGCTCTTGGGTGGATTTCTGGGACCTTGATTATTATATGTCTGGGTATAGATCTGTTTTGGTTGTAGTGGTTGGAGTTCTGTATGCCTCGTTTATTTGGATATCATTTCTTTTTCCTATGCTTGGGAAATTTTCCTTAATTACTTCTGTGAATAGTCTTTGTAATTCATTTATGGTTATCCCTGCTTCTTCACTCATGTTTTTTGTTCTTAACTTATAGATCCTCTTGTCATCTTCTAGCGTTTTAATTGTTTCTTCCTGGTTCCTTATTATTTTTAAGAAATCTTTTCTTTCATGATCACACATTATAAATCTCTCTTCAAGTTTTAAAAGGCTAACTTTAGTTTCTGTCAAGGCATTTCGCCAGTGTTCAATGGAGTTTTTAGTTTCCTGGTAATCTCTTTGGATCTGTTTCATGTATTCTAAATTTTGTTTATATTCTTCATCAAAAGTTTCTCTTCCTTTTCGGGGTTCCTCCATTCTTCCATCTGTGTTTTCTTGGGAGGGACTTAGCACTTCTTTAGTTAATCTCTTTATATCTTGCTTCACTTGGATTAGAATTTCAGTTTTAAGTTTGTCTATGATGTCACGAAGATATTTCTTTATGTCCACTGATGTTGTGGCTAATATTGCATGATTGTGGCACTCATTCTCTTGTATTTACCTCTCCTGGGCTTGTTTTCCCAGGGTCAGTGGCTGGAGATTTTTTCTTATTTCTATCTCTTGCCATGTTTCTGGTTTCTTTTAGGCAGGTGTGTAGTGGAGATCTCTGGCCCTCTCTGTATTGCTTACAGTGTTTCTGAAGCATGCTGACTGGGGTTTTGTTGCCCTCTCCAGTTTTCTGTTATCTAAGATGCACACAGGGATGATGCAGGCTAGTCCCTCGCCCCTGAGCTAGTCAACTGGCAAGTGTCTTCAGCAACTTAGGCTATGCTGTGCCAGACATCACAGTGTTGGGACACTTTCATCCCTGGCTATTGGGTCCCAACCAGGGGCATGCCTCAGCCCAAGCAGATCCCACCATTCCTCTCTGGGCCAGATGCAGCTGACTGATGCCACCACAGTGCCAGACTCTGCCCCACCCCAAGATGTTTTCCAGCCAGTGACACCCACGGCGGGATCCAATTTTCAGCACTCACCACAAAATATTACAGTTCTCCACCTTGGCTCCACTCCATGCTGTGCTGCATCCTCCAGCCAAGGGCCCAGGACTCACCAATTCCTGTTATCAGTGGCCATGGCTTCAGATGACCTTGAATTCCTGGGCGCTCCAAGCACAGTGTGGACTAGTCTCAGTGAGCATGTAGGGCTTCAGCCCTCCACTCAGGATTTTCCTTCCTCTTCCTATTTTTCTTTTTCCTTCAGTTTTCTCCTGGATTTGTGAGAGTCCCTCTCCATTTGTCCAGCCCTCTCTATGTTGCCAAATTCCAGTGTTTGAGCTGTTTTTCCCTAGAGGCTCTCCACCCAGCTACCTATAAAATCACCACCTTTCCTCCCTCTAGTTTTATTTTTTGAGGACTCTTCCTACTCATTATCATAGTGGTTGTACCAATTTACACTCCCAAGAACAATGGAGAAAGACTCCTTTGCAGGGCCTCACTAGCACTTGCTATTGGGTGATTTCTTGATGGTAGTCATTTTTTCTGGAGTGACATGCAATCTCAATTTTGTTTGAATTTGCTTTTCTTGAATGACTAGTATGTTGAACATTCTTTCATTTTAATAAAACTTGCAATTAGATGAAGCCCATTCAAATCATTCAAGATAGTCTTCTCCATTTTAAGGCCAATCTTAATTTCATCTGCAACCTTAATTTTTATTTGTATTAACATAGCATATTCACAAATTCTAGGGATTAAGATGTTATTTAGGTTGAATTATTCTACTTATCACATGATACAAATTCTTAACATGGTTGGTACTAACTAAATAACAAGCCTATAAATGAAAGAAATCAAGTTGATACATTCTTTCTTTCTTTTTTTTTTTTTTCTTTCCTACTGGTATTGAATTTAATACTTTCATTCTCCAGGTAGATGTTTACAACACTGAGCTAGATCCCCAGTCCCTCATTTTACTCTTTCTTTTTTTTTCTTTCTTTCTTTTTGTACTGGGGATTGACCTCACAACCTTGAGAGTTGATACATTTTTTTAAAGTATAGAAAATTTCTTAGTATTTTTGATTGTTTAAAAATTTTTGATGTGTAAAATTAATTTTAACATGAATTAAGTATCCTATGATTTCAACTTAGGGCATTCAATAATGAGTTAATCCTTTTGACTATTAAACTGCTTTACATTCTCATATAGTGTTGGTAGTGGTGTGAATAGTTGGTTCTTAATTTCTGTAAGATGCTTGCATGTTTGTAATGTTATCAAAATCAGTTTGACAAAATTTCAGAGTCATAATGGTGGGCAGAGGTGAATAGACCAAAAGAAAGATAGAGATGTTGAGGAAGAGAAGTTTTATGGAGGATATTAGCAAGCTAGAAGGAAGCAAAAATTAGTTCTAAGTCTAGTTCCACTTTCGTCTTCTTAGGGAAGTGGTGCCTGTTTACATGAGGTTCAGGTTAGAGTTTGCATGCAGAAATCAGCCTTTCCCAGAAGCTTAAGATCTCAAGTGTGGTGATATGGTGCTGAGCAGAGAAGGTGGATTTTGTATCTTGGACTCAGAATATTCTTGTTTTGGGTCAGCAGCTAGTACTTAGAATCAGCTCACAAGCAAAGAATGCAGGGTGACACGCATAGTATAACATGAAAAAAGGAACAGGAATGGAAAAAGAACTTTTGCCAGAGAAGTTTTATCACATTAAGCAGCTTCAGTCAGAGCTATCATCAATAGCAAAGTGGATGAGAGACTAAAAATATAGAGTTTAGCTGAAAGATCCTTGAAAATTAGTGATTTTTAAAATCAAGTAAGGTAAGTGAAGTTAGAGGGTTTATTTAGGTTTTCTTTTGGTTACAAGAAAACCTGTGTAGTGTTGCATTTTAGTATCAGTAAAATTAAATAGGTTTATTCATGTAATATAAAAATATATTAATAGCCTGTATATGATGTTTATCTGCCTCATATTGAGATAAATTATAAATACTGTAAGCATTTCCTATTTCCTCTCTATATATTCTGCCATGTCTAACTTGTGTAAAATTTTATAAGCAGAGCTCACAGTAACTCCAGTAAGCTTCATTGTCTTTGAATAGATGAATAAAAAGAATTTTATAGGCACTAAGTATTTTGCCTGCTATAATTCCAGATAATAATAGACTAGACACAACAAGCCATTCATGGTCCTTTTGAAGCCTATGCTATTAATTATACTTTTCTCTCAATCAGTGTATTTCCTACCATGTTCTACGTTCAGACAGAGAATGTGCAGCGTCATGCCTTAGAAGATAAGAGTGCATTTTTAAAGCACAGAGTCAGCCTTCCTATGACAAAATTCTGTGATAACTTTGTCAGTAACCTTCTTTTTTCTGGATCAATCTGGGCTTCTTCATAACTGAGTAGTTCAGAATCAGTTCACTAAAACTTTCCATACTTTTATCAAATAGTTTCTTTTTCCCAAAAATAAATTGGATGCTACGTTTTCACTTTTTTATGGGATTATGCCTATTGTAAGGTCCAAAGAGTAAAATAAAAAAAAAACAACTAAATGCTAATTATAGATATGATTAATATTGTGAATGAAATTAAAAGAGAATATCATAAAAAAAAACTGAACTAATTGCAGAGGTCAGAAAAATCTGTCTCCTTCCTTAGACTTTTGGTAGATGATTTTTGAGCTAAGAGTCAAAAAATAAGCAACAAACCCAAAGCTGTCTGATGTCAGCCTCTCAAATCTTTACAACAATTGTACAAAATGTTTTGTCTTTCCTTTGGTTGAAAAAGCAAAAATAAAATTTCAAGCATCATCTCACTGAATTATCTGTGGTGAAAGTCTTTTCCTATTTTTTATTTTTTGCAATCTGTTTTTCATGCATCTGTATTGGTATTTCTAATTGTCCATTCCGAAGTGTGTAAAAGTTTACCTTGGTCTCATTTTTGTCAAAACTTTGAATATGTTCACTTGTCATGGTTTTGTTTTCTGATTGATCGGACTAGATGATAATAAATTTCACTTATCGTGTGAAGCTGGACCTGGGAAAATACAATCAACTTAGGTAAATCTCACTTTGTAAATTTAGATACTAAAATACCTTTTACTAGATACTAGATACCTTTACATTAAGTAAATCACAGTATACCCACATCTTAAAAATAGGACATATCGCATTTTCTTGTTTAATGTCTGTTTTAAGAAGACATTTCATACGATGCAATGATTATTTTTGGTAGAGAAAATAACAGTAATACTACTAAAAGGTAATCCTATCAGAATTTGATAATGAATCTGAGCTTCTTCTTCGTAAGTTTTTTTATCCTTTTTTAATTCTCACTGACTAATACAATCTTTCATAACGAAGCACTGCATCTTCAATGGCAGTTACTGATAATACAACCAGCTGGATTGGTCCAAGACTTGTGTTGAAAAGGTGAGCATCATTATACACACTTCCTGATATATTAAGTTGGTTTCAAAGCACCAATATTGGTATAACATCAGAAGTCTGTAAATCAATAAAGGAAATCAAGCAACACAACTGACATGCATATTTGTTTAGGAAACTAATTACAAAAGACAGAATATAAATATTATATTTTAATGTATTTTACCTCTTTCAACAAATTACTTAAGTTCTGCTGGTATAAGTAAATGAGATTTTTGCTGTGTGTATACCAGAGTCAAATTTTTGGAAGGCAGCATATTCAAGGAAACTAACAATCTATCATGCTAAGTGGTAAAAAGCCCATTCAGGGCTAGAGAATCATTTTAAAGAGAATTAGATATGCATGCATGAAAATGCCTTAATGAAACTCAATATTTTATAAAATATTTAAATGTAAAAATTAAAATTAAAAAACAAATTAAAATCAATGTGACAATATCAAGTGAAATATTTATATACTAACAAGCATCCTAGGCTGGATCTTATGATTGGAAAATTCCAAAAGGGAACCTCAATGATTATATATGAAATGTTCACATGTGGTTTAAAGATAGCAGTTTCAAGAATTAGAAGATTATCATAGCAGTTGCTCATGGAATCTTAAAATTCTTCTTTCTCTCATAAATATACTGGCAGTCAAATAGATAAATGTCAAAAACACTATAAAATAACTGATTTGCAAAATACCAGTGTTTGTCAATGAATAGTACAACTTATTCATACAAATTACTGGATCTTTAGGTAAGTGATTTCCTCATTTTTAGTAGAGAAAATAATGCATATTTCATATAGAAAACTTAGAAGCATCCAAGTTAACTGATGCATTTGAAAACAAAGCCATTCTTATTGAAAATGTTCAACAAATATTAACCCAATGATGAATTCAAAGATTCAATGTGCTATTCAGTTCTTTATAAATTTTAAGTTTTCTACAAGAAGAACTATAAATAAAATTAAATACAAGCCACAAACTTGGATAAAATATCTATACGATATGTTTAGTGGATTTTAAGGGAAGAACAAAGAGAAATTGTCAAAAAATTGATGAAGAGGGATTAACCAAGGGTGAAATTAGTTGATATAAATATAAAGTGTTAGAAAAAATTATCTACATAAAAGAGCCACAAATATCTTTATTTTCCTTAGTTTCTCAATACGGGGCTTTGATGTAGCCCTTGTTTTAAGAACCGATTAAATTTTAATTTTAAGAGTTTTATCTATCAGTCTGATAATTATTTAAACAACTGGGGTTTTTTCCAAAAAGAAAAAAAAGGTGAAAATATTTGCAATTCATTATAGTATCAGGAGATGAATTTTCCTTACATGATTGAGTCTACTGGACAATGATGAAAGAACACATTTTATAGCCAGGATATAATAAACGCCTAGCTGTAAGTGTTTGGCTACTTGCCATTTGAAAACCTACCCAAAATGCAGTACTCAGAGTGGAAGGAAGAAACCTGTGAGAATTTTCAACCATAAAGCTTATTAAAGTTTGCAGTGAAAAAATAAACTCTACTCATACGTGAAATAAATAAAGCACTTTCCTTGCCCCTGGTTTTTATTACTATGTCAAAATTCAAAAACAAAACACCAAAAAACAGACTTTTTTCTTCCAGTGCCAGGAACTGGACACAGAGCCTCTTCCACATGAAACAGGTGTTCTACCATGAGCTATACTATCAGCCTTAATTCACCTCTTAACAATGGTTTTTCATAAAGTCATAGCATAGTATATCAGAGTGATAGAGCCAAAGAAATCTACTTAAGGGTTCACTTTCTCAATGCTTTTTCTAAAATGTCTAGAAAATAAGTTATTTGGAGTTTCTTTTGTCGTGCTTTGCAAACACACAATGCCTTAAATTGATGAGCATTTTGTAAGCACTTTTGTGTTCTGAGACATTGGAAACAAACATCTGCTCCCCACACTCATCCCCTACATGTGCAATTTTAGTGCTTGTGTCATTATTTTGAACTCAAGTGATATTTCCCAAAGTTCTACGCAATACAGGGTATTCTAAAAATAATGCAAACCATGGCCTTAAAACAGAACAAGAGAGCTTGGACTAGGGCCCAGCTTAGTGGTACAGCTCTGGTACGGTACATGTAGATGTTTTTTATTCTTTAAATTGCAGTTCAAAAACCATCTAGGGCTGGGGATATAGTTCAGTGGCACAAGTGCCTGCCTGACAAGCATGAGTTCATGAGTTTGATCTCCAGTACCAAAAAAACTCATCTACCAAAAGAGTATAGATTTGAGAGAGACTTACTTGATTTCTCTGTAAACTGGGTCGGGGATTGGATCAAATCCCCAGTGCTGCAAATAATAAACAAAAAATGAACTTTGTCGGAATAGTGGCCTCTCAATAAACCTACAGTTTTAATCTTGAAAAGATGTAATGAATATATTAGCTGAAATAGTAAAGGGGACACTTCAGCTGTGATCAGTCTTGAAGAATCTGGAAGTAGGGAGATTGCGATGATTCTTGAATAGGGAGATTACAATGAATTACCTACATAAACTGAATCTAATCATGTGAGCGTTTAATAGTGGAAGGATATGCAGAGGTGGGTAAGAAATGGCGCCATCAAAAGACTGCACATCAGTGCTAAAAATGTAAGCATTAGGACTAGAAAGGGAACTCCAGAATTTAGGGGAGGACCTCAATTTACAACCAGCAAGGAGATGATGACTTTAGTCATGCAAAACTGAATTCCTTCAACATTAAAATAAATAAGAAACAGACTCTCTCATAGAGACCCCAGAGTGTAACAGTGCTCAGACCTCCATCTCAGTCAGACCTACTTAGAATTCTAGCCCAAAACACAATATGATAGTTTGTTTTACTTTAAATTTCTTATTGCCTCAATAATGTTAGCAGTACTTGTAGTTGCTGTGTTTACCTTAACTCACGGGTCATAGTCTTAACTTTACTTCCAACATTTGCTATCAGATGACACACTTTTATCCTGATTTTCTCACTACTCTAATGTATTGATAGTCTTTGGAAGCAGAGAAAATCATTCTGTTTACAGTATCCTGTTTCTAGTAGTGGCATTCCCACTTACACAATATAACTCTTGATTGCAGAAAATTAAATGAACTCTGGCTGAATTTTTTTTTAAGCAGGAAATGGGTTAAATTTATCATGGCGGTAAATCGTTGGAAAACTGTTTCAAGCTGAAACCCTAGTCTTCCACTACTTACTATTTGGC
The DNA here is from genome assembly GCF_034190915.1 of Cavia porcellus. Taxonomy (NCBI): domain Eukaryota; kingdom Metazoa; phylum Chordata; class Mammalia; order Rodentia; family Caviidae; genus Cavia; species Cavia porcellus. The sequence goes on from NW_026947501.1 coordinate 36,515,265, forward strand.
TTCTCTGTGAACTCATATTCAATCTTTGTATTGATAAAATTATGGTAATAACGGTGCATACCTGGAGGTTATGAGATAAAATTTGAAGGCATAGAAACATTTCATACAATGTTTAGCATATAATAGAAGTTTAATTAAAATTAATTTTCGGTTCCATTCTGTAAAAGCAATATTTAAGAACCATGGCTAAAGAAATCTAATACCTATAAAAGGATGAGAAATGCTGAATTACATTTTTAATTGACTTTATTGTGGTGTAATTGATGTATAAAAACTGAACATATTTTAATACATATTATTTGATGAGTTTTTATTTATTGTTACACGGGTAATAACAATACTACTCTCAAGATAATAATTAATAGACACTGAATTAATCTCTTCATTGCAATGGTTCTTAATTCAGTAAATGAGACATGCCTTTTAAATTTCTAGAAGGATACATGCTTTGCCTTATTTTCCAAGTTTTGCAAAGAAAATTTATTTTATGAAAAATCAATTTATGCTACCAGAAACATGTTCTAATAAATAATAGACTAAAATCTTACAACTCTCCTTGTCATGCACTGAATGTCTCTGCCCCACCTAAATTCATAATTTGAAGCTGTAACCCCAGTACTGACATGAAGTAGGGCCATTAGGACAAAGTAAGACTTACAGAGGTTATGAGAGTTTAGTCTCCATGCTGAATACAGTGTTCTTAAAATCAAGAATTAGCAGAGCATTTCCCTTCTATCACATGAACAAAAAGAGGAAGAAAACTTTCACTGGACCTCATATCTGCTAGGACCTAACCTTGGACTTCTCAACCTCTAGAACTATGAGGAATCAATGACTTTGCTTTAAGACATGCAATCTATGACATTTGTTATGGCAACCCAAACAGACCATGGCACATAAGATGCAAGCATTCTCTAGAAAATGTAAGAAACCATTTAGTATTGATTTTATCAGTAGAGAGATACCAAGACTTCTATAAATTAGAAGTAGAATTAATACCCTATGTTGGTGGAAATGTTAGGTTGTAATTTTCATTAAAGTTAAGAAGAGTGGTATTTAGTGTAAGAACATTAATCATTGCAATAGTAGTGAAAATGTTATGCATGGCAAGTTGCCATTGGATCAGGGTGGTATGTAAATTGCCCTGTTACTCAGTTCAGGAAGACTGTGGGAGGAAAGTTTCACCCAAGATTAACTAAGACTTAAAGATATGGTGATGTCAGAAGGCTTTGAAAAGTCATGTCATACTGTACCAGATGTTCTCTTTCCTATTTTAACCTATAAATTAGGTTACACATGTTTGAAACAAATGAGGGAAAAGACTATAGTGCAACTTTCCCTCAGTGGAAAAACAATCTCATTTCTCTGAAATAAACATATATTTCTGGAGTCAGGTTAACCCCTGGAAGGGCCAAGTTAGCTGTATGACAATGAGAAAATAATTGATATCACAGTCTCAGCTCACCCATTAATAGAATTGAGAAGTGTATCATCCTGTAGAGTCCTGGAAAAATAAAATGAGATATGAATGATAAACACAGTGCACTCATCTGATAGAAGAGCATCTATAACAGTCCAAAGCGTTAAAATAGTGAATAAAACATAAGATAACAATGACAAATATTAGACACACATAGCTAAGTTAGAAACCTATAAATATAAATTTCCACATGACAAAAATAAAAAGTCAAGTGAGAACAGAAAAATAGCAGATGAATTCAAAAATCCATGATTGCATTTGAACCAAAACTTTTACCTTACCCTCTCATAAATGTGTTGGCTATTTTTCTACCATTGCTGAGATAAAATACCTGATACCCAAAATTAAGGAAGGGAAGGTTTATTTAGCTCATAGTTTGTGAAAGTTTCAGTTCATAATCAGCTGGATCCAAGACAGAGTGGCACACAGTAGAGGGCAACAATTCATGGAGGCAAGAGACAGCAAAAGCAAAAAGAACAAAAAAGAGGACCACATGAGAAGACTCATTGTGTAGGAGAAGACCTTATATTGTATGTAAGCCACACCCATAATCCGAACATTTGACCATGAATCAGTCACAACCATGATCACATGAGGCTATTTATAAATACATGTTTGAAAATTTTCATTATATAAAGATAGGAGAAAAAAAGTGAATACAAAAATGAAATTTGCAAATAAGCCAAATAAACACGTTTGAAAATGAATAAAAACAACTCTCTATAGATAGTTGAAACAGTGGACTACACAAAATTGAAGGCAAAGAAATGAACAAAATTATACTTTTCCAAATTCATATAGGTTATTATGTACATTGCTGGGAAATAAGAAAGATGAATCAAGTGATAGGAAAATAGAGTTAAAGCACACACACATGAGTATATATAATTACAGAGATAATTTTAGAAGACATGGAGATTTGACATTTCCAAGCAAACTGTTGAAGGCAAGGTTGGATTTCTTCAAGCTTATTATAAAAAAATAGAAAGAAACTGAGCAAAGAACTACTAAGCTAAAAGAGACCATGACTTGACTTAAGAACTTCTCAACCTAATTAGATTGCAAGAAAGCCTAGTATTAGAAGATTCATTTTCTGGAGTGCATGGTTTGGGGAAATTTTTATTAGTGTCCCAGAGAACCTAAAATCATAAATAGAGTCACACAGTGGACTTCTCAAAGGTTAGGAACTTGAATCACGAATTCCATGCAATCTCTGCAGATACTAGGAATAGAGTTAAAATTATCCTGGAGAGATTGGCGGGGGTGAATCCTGGTCTAACTATATGAATCTCTGTGCCTAACACAAAAGATACAAAGACATTGGAGAATTTTTTTTTCATAAGAAATACTATAATCTTGGAACTAAACAGGCAGAGTACAAAAACAATAAAAGAAGATTGACCCCCAAGTATCTATAGGCAGGAAAGACTGATGGAACTACTAGGCTGAGTGCAGGTATTGCACTTCATGGAAAAGAAAGGATGAACCCAAACCTGAAAAAGTGAGTCACTTATTTCCAGACCTTAAAACCTAATAGAAATTTCATCTCTGGATTTCAAAATTATTTTAGACACAATGACAAGATTTTTCTGCCCATTTTCTCCCCTTTGGAATGGGAATGTTCACAGCTATGTCCCTATGGTTACTATATTTTGGAGAAAGACTAACTTCTCTCCTTTTGCAGATTCAGAGATAGAGAAAATATGCCCTAGTTTTGACTCTATTTAGAGAATAACATGTATATAATTTAGACCTTGAAATACTGGAATTAGAATGGATGACATTTAGATAATAATTTAAAATATGAGTGAATGGTTAAAGGATTGAGACTTTGTGGTATGTGGGAATAAGATAAATATATTTTATATATCAGGCTACTACAAATATAAGTCCACTGACACAATTTAGTAATTATTTCTATATGGTTTTCTTTTAAAACAGACTTACGTTTGTACTATCATTTACAAAACAAATGCACTTTATAAAACCAGTTCCATTTTAACACTTTCCTTTAATTGCATATATATCCTTTTCTATAGTTCTTTAAATTACATTTGAGCATTTACACACTTAAACAGCTTATTTAAAATTGTCTATTAAGTCCAAAATCTGGCCCTCCTCAGGAGAATTTTCTTCAAACCCCATTTTTTCCCCATGTATGTGGACAATACTTCTTGTTTCTTTTTATTTTTGTACTTTTTCTTCGTTCCAGAGATATTCCTAACAACTCTAGAACTGCTGCACTTTCGACTGAAACACCCTCTGAGTGATTCAAATGACCACCTGAGAATAGAAATTTCCCAGGGAATAAAAGCTTTGAATTAGTGGCAATGTTTTTATTGGAGCTCTGAAAGATGTCTGAACTTCTGGCTTCTACGATGCTTCCAGCTACCACCTTATTAAACTGAAGAGAAAGGAAGAAGGGAATGTCCTTAAATGAAAGATCACAGGCCCAACACCCTTTATAGTTTGGTAGCTTTGCTTGGATAGACGATTTTTTTCATTCATTCTGCGGTTTTACTGACATAGTTCTGAAGTGACTGATTTTAGTCCATTTGCTTGTTTTTGTTTGTTTTAGAGGGAGAGTGATCCCATCAATGTTGTCTTTTTATAAATGGATCCATCGTTGATTAACAACTGTTTTAAATGTGTACATATCCCGTTAAATGATTATCAGTTTGCACTCTCTATAAACTGGAAAATCCAGCTGAATCTGTCACTAATATTTTGGAAAGCCCATTCTGATTTAAAAGGACAAAGGAAATTTGAAACAGCTAAGTAGTATAGTTAACAGGGAAGACGTAAGATATATGGACAGAATTTCTTGTCGCTTATTGGTATTCAGTTAAACTCATTTTTTAAAAAAAGAAGTGAATAGGTCTGAAAAGGGATATTACATGCTAATACTAAATAAGATTTATCAAATGGAGGAGCTAGCAGCCACTTCTGCGTCTTAACTTACTTTTCAATTTTACAATTCATAAAATACTCACCAAGGCATGACACAAGTTTGGAGTTCAAGCACAGTGCATTTTATGTTTCAAGATCCATTAAAAGTAATAATTTGTAATATTCTCAATAGGAAAGTATGCTTTTAAAAATGCTTTGAAGAGGTAACAGGACCCTTAATCTAATTTTACGTGAAAGTGATCTGATTTTCACCTGTGGCCACTGCTCTCCCTGATTATGGTTGAACAGGGAAGACTATGAACATGAAGGCAGGACTTCTGATGTTGGTGTTTCTTCTCCACAAGTATGAAACTGATCTAGCTTCCTCCCAGCAAAGATGTGGTCAGTCTCACTCTCTGGGCAGGAATGGAGGAGACTGAGCATGAACTCATCCTTTTCTGTGTCACATCCTTCTGTTTCTTTTCCTCAGTTGCTTAAAGTTCAGAGTATGAGCATGTGTGTCAGACAAGATCCATTTAGTGTGGGATGTTACCTTCCTGACATCCCTTCCTCCTTGAGAAACAGAATTCTAATGCAGAAGGGCAGTGCCAGGGAGATGATTTTGGAAATATAAAAATCAGGGTTTTATTCCCACTCACCACTTCCCCAGGCTCTGAAATTATTTCCTCCAAAACTTTCCAGTTCTCATTTGTAAACTGTTTCTCTTACGTGACTTTTGTTCAGTGAGATGATGTTTGATTGAAAGTGCTATTAAATACATCACTCAATACAAATACAAAGTCTTGTGCATATTGAGCGAATTAGCATAATTCCATTAGAAAGACTTTGAGAAAAAAAGAAACTCAATATTTGGATTTATATTTAATACATTGTAGGAACTTGTTCCAGACAATAGGATTTTTCTGTAAGTAATGATCAATCTTTACTTTCTTACTTGTCATTATTGCCTCATTTATTTGCTATTTACTTAAGCCATTAAAACAAAATTGCACAAAACACTCCACAAAGTTTATAGTAATTCAAATGTAAGAGCAATTTACATTAAATTCCACAAAGTCAAGTTAGCTTAATGAAGAAGAAAATAGTGAAGTTTTACTGGAACCCACCTTTCCCCAGTCTTGTATGAAAAAGAGACACAAAAAATAGATGTTGCTACAGATGGGCTTTATCTACAATCCTTTTTAAAAAATGAATACTTTACATTCGTGTTTTAGTTTATAAATCAATGAGAAGTAGACAAAGAAATAGTTTTTATAGTTTATAAATCAATACAGAGCTAAAACAAATAATTGAAAGAAGAATGTGTCCTATCATGTCAATCTCTGTGATCTTTATTTGATGAGATAAGAAAAGGTAATACTACCATGCTCTTTTAAAGTCATATTCATTCTAAAGAAATATGTCTAAATCATAAGATTTCTAAGTTGGTCTTTAATTCCTTAAAATTAGACACTGAGTATCTACAAAGTTCCTGTGGTCTTCAGCATGATAGTGATACAATGTCAAGCAAAGAACATGACACCTAAAGTTGCTCAGTGACAGAAACTAGACATGGGCTCTCTGTACCATGCATGTCTTCCTTTTGGTTCTGTTGTTCCCAAATATAAAATTCTTTGTGCTACACTTGTACAATTCATGTAGCATTTAACAAGAATGGAGACCTTTGACATTATTAAGCGTGCAGAATCTTGAAGATACTACAGTTATCACAGATTTCCTCCTTCATAAAGTCCCTTGTTTCTCTACTCCCCACCCCATTTCACTCCAAGACTCCAACCAGAGATATCTCACCTCCTTTATCATTAGTTTTTTGTTTTTGTCTCACTACAGTTATATCTCAAAGGTTTTATCCTGATCCTTTACTTTTTATTGCAGTTATCTGTGAGAATGTGTGATCTTCTCTAGTTCCTTACAATCTCCCAGAGGGCAGGTTGCATTTCTGATTCATTTCCTTGGACATCTTATATATACCTAGTGAACTATATTACACCAACTTAATTCTTCCTCTTGTGACAAGTGAAACATTGCCTGGAACAGAACAGGGGCTCGATAAATATTGAACCCATTGAATGATTTCATGATGTCAGGCTAAATTGAAGAAAATGCATCTATAAATGTTTGATGCACTTATCAGTGCCCTTGGCAAATTTGAACATTGGAATAATGACTTAAGATTTCTAAAATATCTATGTTTTCCAAACAAGATATAGGACATTTTTTGAACTTCAAATAACAAGTAAACATGCAAAACCATCTGTGAAACTTCTAGCAGAAGTAATAATTGAAAATCAAAACCTTTCCAGGGGATTAGCTTTGTTGGTAAAATTTAAATCTATGGAAAAATCTGAAGTCCTACATCATTTCCATCCATACTAGTGAAAAGTAGAGGGAATTAGTTAGATAAGAACATTGTTGATCCCTCAAAAATAGTCAAGAGCACTCTACCAAATTGAGAACAGTATTCTTGAGTTACTTTCAGAAAAAAATGAAAGTTGCAATTTAGTGTGCCCTGAACACTCCAGCTCACTTCCTCAGTGTAGACTACTGTAGAATGACTGGGAAGTTCCCTGAAATGAAGCAACTCCCTTCCTGCAGTGTATTCTGAGTTCCACATGGCTGTCACACTGGAGAAAAATCCGAATTCCTAGTGGAAGCTTTGCTACACAAAATTGGGTTCTTCTGCTTATTAAACTGGCAACTCTCATGATTCCTCCACTGAATCTTGTAAGAAATGTGACTGGCATTATTGTTTTGTCTATTGTTTAATAGAAATCATAGATCATAGATTCACCATAAAGTGGATAAACTTCTATATTTCTGGAACATGGATCCCCTTGAGACCATAATGTCAAGTGAAATAAGGCACACAAGCTTAAATAGAGCGTGTTTCTTCTTATATGAGGAATCTGAAAAACAAATAGAAAAATTAAAGATAGATAATAGGCAATAGGGAGATATATCTTCATCAAATGGGAAAAGAATCAAGAGATGGAGGGAACTGAGGCAAAGGAGATTAAAAGAAGGCTAGACTTTAAAGATATTGTATTTATGTGAGACTTCCACGAGGAATCTGATCATCCTGTACTACAAACATGTACTAATAGAGGATGAGAGTCAAAAGATTAAAAAGAAACAGTGACACTCTAAAAGAAATGAGTACAGATCAAACTTTCAGTTTTTAAGTATCAGTGTCTACTAAAAAAGAATTGAGGATGCTCAGAGACAGGGCTGATTCACAGACCAAGGTAAGCAAATAATGGGATGTGTGCACAGAAGGTTAAAAACCACTCACAGATTTTAACATAATCCATCACATCACATGTTTATTGTGCAGCAATCCTACATCTGCATAAAAATTGCAAGTACAATATAAAGAAATTATGTTTTATGTCACAGATACAACTAAATGAACGAATAAATAAATCAAAGACTTTTTAAGGTTGTGTTTTTTATCAAAAGTAATTTTTAAAACTTTCATTAAATCAATTACTCATATGCTTTAATATGATCATTGTGATATTTCCATAGATGCATACAGCATGTACTGATCAGCTCCAGCCACTCTTTTCCACCACCATCATTCCCAAACACTTTTCAGTTTCCAGTAATCACGATTCTACTTTCAGGTTGACAATTTTAAGCTTCCACAGATGATAGAGACGTGTGGCACTTGCTTTTCTGTGCCTTTCATACATTACTTATTAAAATACCCTCCTCATACAATTTGTTACAAATGACAGTGTTTCACTATTCTTCATTGCTGACCATTATTTCATTGGTTGTGTGTGTTTCTGTGCAAGTATGTGTGTGTTTCCTTTATTCATCCATCTGTTGATATGCACATTGACTGATTCCATATTTATTTGTAGTGAAAAATGCTGCAATGAGCATGTACATGCATCTATCTCTTATTCCCTGATCTCATTTCTTTCTGAGATATATATATTAGTAACATATGTATTTACTATATATTTAATAAAAACTTAGATGAGTGCATAGTTTTAAGAAACTGACCACAAAATTATCCCCCCACAAAGATTAAAAGCAGTAATTTCAAGATAGAAAGGCAAGAAACATCTCATCTTAATGAAATGACCAAAGTGAACATAATCAATAATAATGTAAATTAAATTTGTGCACCTCCTGACCAGATGCTACACAATGTCAATTCTGTGATAGTCCTGCCAAGGCTGTAACTGTAACTCTAATCATGAGAAGACCTCAGACAAACCCAATTTGAGAGACATAAGACAAGTTAATTGTTCCATGGTCTTTTTATAATAGCATCAACATCATAAAAGTCAGGAAAAATATGAGCTTGTCTGGAATAAAGAATAAAAGAAATGACAACTAAATACAGTATATGATTCTAAAACGGATCCTTTTACTAAGAATTATTGGACCTTTGTAACGAGTTGAGTGAAGTCTGACATTCATATAATATTAATAAATTAATGTTAATTCTCTAATTTTGATTATTATAGTGTCCTTGTAGGAAAATACAGGTTTTTTTCAGGAAATATGCACTAACCAACTCAGAAGTATATGAATATTGCATTAAAAAACTTGTTTGAAATTTGTTTTCAACTATTCTCTAAGTTTAAGATTGCTTCAAAACAAAATAAAAATCAAACAATGTATATATTATTTGAGCAGCCTCACTTCTGGAAATCTAACCAGAGTATCAGGATATTTTCATAAATACATTCATTGTAACATTACTATATGGAGCAATTGGAGATAGTCTACTTCTTAATATTAGAGGAATTATTGATAATTCTAGGTTTATGCCATATAATATCATAATGCTCTCATAATAATGTTGATCTGTATATATAGGTACAAAAATTGTTCAGGATATACTGTCAAGTGAAAAAAATGCAAGATTTTGAAGAAAGTGTACAATTTGACCTAATTTTCATTTAAAAATAACTCCTAAACTGCCATAACTAAAAGCATCCTTTTCAAAGTTTCATGAAGAAATTAAACTGTAATGTACAAAAACTATGCATTCACTTAGGCTGCTTAAGCCTGCATCATTCTCTGTGTATCTTCAAACTTATTCCAGTAGAAATGGAAATGAAAGTTACTTCCAAAAAACAATCTCAGGATTTGACCTGGTTATTTTTCAGTTTTTCAGATCAAATAATCTTTATACATCACCATAATCTGAAAATACTACTACTTTTATTCAATTCAACTATCAAAGCATTGTCCTCTATGCCACAACTTCGTATCTTCTTAGGAGAGAGGCATCAGTTTAATGAGTTTTTATAACACTGAGAAACTAATGAACCGTTTGACGTTGCAGCGGCCACCTTCTTTTTTCTCTTCTTTTTGATCATTTTGTCTTCACATGAGCTTTCTTCAGAGAAGGTGAACAGAGAGAAAAATTACTCTCTTTATTTTAAAAGCAAAAAATGAATAAAAACAATGATACAGAATTTCAAAAAAATAATAGGAGATTAGCACTGGTTAACATTTTGGGTGTTATCTTCAAAGTAGTTGTTCAGATTACAAGATATAGGCATGAAAACAATGATAAAACAACCAAAATATGAAAACACAAATTGTTCTTTTTTAGTATATGTGCTGCTGAAGCAAGCAAAAGTTGTTCTTTTTTGATAACTAACAGAGATTAGTAGTAAATTTATCTATCGTGTGTGTGTGTGTGTACACATAGACATCTCTGCTTAGAATAGATAGCCTGGGCACAGCCAAGTCCTATTAATTCCAAAGCTTAGCACCTTAGCTAGGAATCTTTAACAGTTTTTGAAAGTAAAAACAGTCCTCTCTAAATTTTACAGACATTTGTGCTAAACCTTTCCAAGTTCAGAAAATAATCCCTAAACTCAACTTCTTCTAAACTTATTTCTTAAGGCAGTTTCACAAGAATCACTAGGTGAACTGCTCTAATCTAGAGGAAAAATTCTCACAGTGCTGGGAGAAGTATTCAGCTGAACACTTGGTTTATGAGGGGATCAGTCTTTTCTTGAATGAAAAATGCTCTTAGTCACTAGTACATGGAAATGAAAGCTAGTGACACCCTTAAAAAGAAAGAAAGAAAGCTAGTGACACCCTGATAAAAGAGCTACAGTGACTCTTTTATCCCAAATATCTTCCTCCTTATCATTTAGAGTTGTATCTTTTTAAAGTAATATTCACAGTAAGCTAACTACTTTGAGCAATGTGGTGGATTAATATTAACTAATGTTCTGTTTGTAATATCCAGTTGAACTGAATGAGCATGGTGCTGGATATGGAAGCCCCACCTGAGGATTGTTTCCAAACAGGAGAGCTAGAGGGGAAGATGGTGCTGTTGATTCTCCTGGAGAAGCTTGTCACACTGGCTTTCCTGATAAGCACTAAGTTATTCTCATCCTCACAGGAGCTCTGGTCCTTCACTGTCCCTGAGGATGCCTGAGATTCTCTTCTAGAGAGCTCTGGCTTTCACCTTGAGATCTTCCTGATTCCCCAGTGCAAATCCCTCAGCCTACTGGCACATATCCTTCATCCTGATGCACACTTTCTAGCTTCCACCACTGACCTTTGGGCCTTCCCAGTGCACATACTTGGTTCAGACTTACATGAGACATTGTCATGGGCTCTAGGCCTACATCTGGACTCATGAAAAACGTTGCCATGTCCATTGACTAAATTTTTTGAGTCTCTAGTTACGGACAGGTCTCTTGCTCTTTTGTGCATTGGATTTTCTGGGTGAATATTATAAAATAATACTACAAACTACATGTCATTTACTAAATCTATCCCCTTGCAAACCCTCACTACAACAAGCACGTAATTTAATTAACACCACAATGATTTACCCATTAAGGGGAAATATCATCACTCACCCTTTACTGATTGGTAGCCAGAAGCTCAAGACAATATGTAATTTGATAAAAATTTGCTCTCATCACCTCCATTTTTTTCTTTGAGTTTTTAAATCTCTTATTTAAAATCTATATTGTCTGATCTTATGCGAGTGATCTCTTCTTTCTCTCTCTCTCTCTCTCATTTTAATTTATTAGCACATGTGTGTACTACATAATGCTCCCACTTCTGTGGAAAATCAATAAATATTCACAATGTCTCTTAATTCTTTTTTATCCCCTTTTCCTCCCCTCCCTCCTCCTTCACCCATTCTCCTTATCCTGTTCCATTTTTGTACATGTTTACGGTACATAATATTTATATTCCTTATATGAGGATAGGGCCATGTATACAACATATCTCAACTTTTAAATTATTTCCTTTCCTATTCTTTCATGTTAACACAATTGATACATTTATTTCACAAGTATATATTTAATTTGTACATATTTTTGGTTTTAGTGATATGAAATAAATCTAGCAGTGAAAATACAATCTTTGCGCTGATGTGTTTTACAGCTTATTTTTAGATTCCTTCCTAATACTAGAACTTAATTATTTTTTATAAAACCAATATCCCCTCTTAAAAGATCATATATATTAAATTATAATTGTTTACTTAAATACCTGTAATTGCCAAAGATCTGATCTGTAAGAATGCATAAAGAATGGTGAAAATGTCATTTATTACTAATTTCCTCACTTTTGCCTTATTGTCTTACATGTCTGTGAGTAGCTGAGTGTACACCTTACATATGGGGTCTCAAAGGTGGGGGAGTGTAACTGAGCATGCATAAAAATCTAACTATATAACAGATATTGTTTTTACAAAAGCATTACTCATACATATCCAAGAAGACAAGATCACACTGATCACTTCTTCAGAACCTATTTATACACAAGTGAAATTCACAGAGAATTTCAGAACCTATTTATACACAAGTGAAAACAAAGAAATAAATATTTAGTACCAACTATAATCCACATAAGGTAGGAGGCCACCAATTGTACACTTAGAAAACATTATAATGCATGGGCCTCTACTCTATTTTGAGCACTATTATAATAAAACATAATTTTAATAAATAAAACATGGGCATAAGATGAACATATGATAGCAAACATTGCAATTCAACCTTACACAAAGGGGAAGAAAATAAGCACACATTCATGTTCTAATGTGTGCCAGGTACACTCCTAGGACAACTATATTCACACAGAGGAAAGAGCAACAATGCATAGATTATATAGTATATACCAGACATTAATCTAGAACAATACTCCTCACTTACTGAGAAAAAATAAATATGCGTGGACCATCTAATAAATATCAGATATCATTATAATATAACAATACACAGATAACTCAGGAAATAAATAAGTAACATAAGGCCAGTTACTATTCTTTTCTATATATGGGGAGGATATTATCATGAACTAAGCACTAAAGTCTGTGAGGCATTATTACAGTACATACCTTCTCATACATAGAGGAAAATAGTGAATATGCACAGGTATATCATTTATGTGCCAAGTACTGTTGCAGCACAAAACTACTACTACAAAGTGGGCTTAAACAAATATGCACTGACTGTCTAATACACACTTAGCACTAGTCTAGTATAAACTCAAACAGTCTTGGGAAATAAATATTTATGAATCTTCTAGTATATATCTACTATTAAAATTCATTAATGAATTCACATAGTAAGTACATTTTAAACATCTATCATATTCTGTAACATTTTTAATGTAATAAAATTCTAATTGAGTTGATTGCAACAAGGAAATTTTGAGTACCAGAGGCACCTGGGAAGATGGCAGATCAATAAGCAGCAAAGTAAAGAGCCTCTCTGAGAAAAACACCTCAGATTCTGGAATAAAGCATCCTGGAGAAGACTAGACAGAAGGAGATAGATCCTCTCAACACAGGAAGAAACTAAAGGAAAAAGAAAGACAGATAGAAAGAAAGAGAAAAGAAAAACGTGGACAGAAGGCTGTAGCCAGATGCACTCACACCACAGCTGGTCCCTCTGTGTAGGAAACATAGCTGGAATCTGAAGACACACAGTCGTGGTGAAGTTGGGAGTTGGGGATCCCAAGGGCTTCGGTGGGAGGACATGGTCACGAAGGGGAGCAGGGGAATGGAGAACAGCACTGGCTTGGAGATCTGCATTGGCTGGCAGTGAGTGCAGGGAACTCAGTCCTGCAACAGAAGTGGGTGATTGGCCACATGACATTTTTGGAGTTGGAGAGTTGAAGAGGATAAGCACAGGACCAGAACTGCAGAAGCTTCAGTCAGCCACTCCAAGCAGATTGATGGGAACTGCTTAGACCCAACCCTGCTCTTGTGCATGATCCAATAGCCAAGGAGAAGGTCTCCCTGAAAGATATACCTAACTGGCCCCATTTGTACAGTATGCACTAATGTGGTGAGGACTCCCAGGGGTTGATCAGCTCAGGAGGGTGGGGCCAGCCTGCCCCACCCCTGCTTGTCCTTCAGTGGACACCAGCAGACTGGGGAGGGCAGCAATCCCTAGCCAGCATGCTTCAGAATAATCATAGCCAATACAGGAAGTGCCGGGGACCCCCACCATCCACTTGTCTGGAAGAAACCAGAAACATGACAAGAGGAAGAAACAAAAGGAAGTCTCCAGGCTCCAACCTAAATAGTACTGGCTCAGGAAAAGTAAACACAGAAGAGATCGGGTGTTACACACCTGCAGTCTCTGAAGAAATAGCATTTGACATAAAGATATATCTTCATGACATTATAAAAGAATTCAAATTAGAAATGTTAATACAAGTAAAAGAAGATATAAGAAAAATAATAAAAGAAATGCTAACCACCTCTCAAGAAGACACAGATATAAGAATGGAGGAGCAGAGAAAGAGGAGAGAAACCTTTGATGAAGAATTTTTTAAAAAACTAGAATACATGAAACATATTCAAAGAGATTACCAGGAAATTAAAAATTCCATTTAAAGCTGGTAAAACTGATTGAAAGAAACTAGAAATAGGCTAACAAACCTTGAAGACAAGTTTGCAATGTGTGATCATGAAAGGAAAGATCTCTTAAAAATAACAAGAAACCAGGAAGTAATAATACAAAGGCTAGAAGATGACAAAAGGATTTATAACTTAAGAACAAAAAATGTGAGTGAAGAAGTAGTGGTAAACACAAATGAAATACAAAGGCTATTTACAGAAATAATTAAGGAAAATTTCACAAGCGTAGGAAAAGGAAATGATATTCAGACATATGAGGCATACAGAACTCTAGCCAGCTATAACCAAAATACATCTATGCCAAGACACATTATAATCAAGATTCCAGAAATTTAAATAAGAACAGAATATTAAAAGCTGTCAGAGAAAAGAAACATGTCACGCCTTAAGAAAAACCCATCAGAATAATGAAAGACTTCTCGACACAAACCATCAAATCAAGAAGAACTTGGAGCGAAGTATTCCAAGCCCTGAAAGAAAATAATCTCCAACCCAGATTGACGTACCCTGAAAAACTATCTCTCAAAATTAATGGAGAAACAAGATGCTTTCATGACAAAGAGGAACTGGGGGAGTTCGTGACCACCAATCCAACCCTACAAAAAATACTGAAGAACATTCTAGAGAGAGAGAAAAAAGACAATGGATTCAGGAACAGGGGCAGAAGGAGATCACTGAATGGGGCAGACATTGGAATGAAGAGGGAAAGTAGACAACCAACGGCAGAAAAATAGCATATCATAGATGAGGCAAAATAGGTTGACCATAATCACTATCATAGGTGGCCTTGATACACTAATAAAAAGAAACACAGGCAGACTGGATCAGGAGATAGGGTCCATCAAGATGCTCTACATAAAGAATATAATTAACCTGAAAGAGGGTTTACGGACTGAAAGTAAAAGATGAGCAAATAATGCTCTATGTGACAGGAACCAGAAAAAAGTAGGGGTAGCTCACCCATCAGCTGCAGATTGGTTGGAAAGACATAACACATATACAATGGAGAAGTACTCACCTATAAGGAAGGAAAACCTTGAGAATCTTGTAGGTAAGTAGATATAACTTGAGACCAAGCTAAGGGGTAAAAAGGTTCAGAACCACCTAGGTAAATAGCAGGTTGCCTCCTGTTGTAGTCAGGGGTTGTGCAGAGAACAATTACAATCAGGACATGGAGTTTATAATATTGTCTTATGATGATTACCCAGACTTAACACAAGAAGCTGCAGGAAATCTATCTGCAACACCAAAGACATAGAACATTTAGTCAAGGGCCTAAATCCTACAGCAATGTCTCACATGAGTCCAAATGAAAACCCAGAGCTCATTACAATGCCTCCTACGAGTCCAACTGGAGGTCCAGAACCCACAAGAAGGACTCACACCAGACTCTTTTAGGGATCCATGCTGGGAAGGCCCAAAGGTCAGTAGTGGAACCCAGAAAGTCCGTGCCTGTGGGGTGAAGAGCTGTGCTGATGGGATGAGGGTTCCACACTGGAGCTGAGAAGTCACACTCACAACAAAGACCAGGGCTGTCCTGAAAAGCACCACAGCCATCCTCAGTGACACGGAGGCATGGAGGTCCTGAGCTCCTCCAATGATAAGCACAGTTGAGTACATGCCGGGAAGCCAGCATGACGAGTTCATCCTGGAGACCAAGCAGCACACATCTTCCCCTCCAGAGCCAGGAAGCAATGCTCAATGTGAGGACCAAAGCTTCTCCAGAAGAACCAACAGCTCAAACAGCAACTGTAGGAAAACCCACAATGCCTCAAGGCAATAATGCATTAACACCTTTTTTTCTCCTCCTCCACCTCTCTATTTATGCTGGCAACTTTCCTCAGGTGGGGTATCTACATTCAGCACCCAGCTGGCATTAAGTTGACCACCAGTTCTTACTCCATAACACCTCCCTAGTATAAAAAAATAAAGGAGTTACAAAATGTACAATGTACCCTGTGAAAGTGAAAGGGATGAATTGTCTAAAAAGGGAAGGCATAGGACACTGTTAATCTTGTATCATAATGTTTTAAAATTTTATTTAAAGAGAAAAAAAAAGCAAAACAGGAAAAAGGGAAGCAATAATAAAGAATTCTAAAAAATAAAAAATAAGCACTAAGAAATCACTAATTGACAAATTATGTACTGTCATTTTAGAAATAGTTGCTTAAGTTACAAAATTAAAGCACACAAAGTGAACATTCAAATGGTGAGACTGCAAACAGTTCTGCTCAGTGATCCAACAAAAACTTAGTAATATGGTTATCATGATTTGAATCCTTTATTATTTTCATTGCTCTGTTTAGTTTGGTTATATTCAGTTCCAGTCTGTCTACTTGTACTAGATCTGAGGGCATAGACAGCTATTCCAAAGATAGCAGGATATAGTATAGTAACCATTTTTAATTTCCTATTAACTTAATCTGGAAGCCTGTATTACTTTCACTGCCTTGTTCAACTGATTTTATTTGAATCTCTTTTGTTTGATTGCTGTCTTGTCTTAACTGATTTTAGTTGAATCTCAAGTCTGAGGGTATAGGCAACTACTCTGAAGACAAATAAGATTCACTATGATATCCATTCTGGTTTGACTATTACCCTCTCTTGAAGTCCTATAATGTTTCTAATGTTTTCTTTTTATTGATTTTGTTCTATACTGCTATGTTCAATTTTTTGTGCCTGATGGTATGGGCAATTCTATTGAAGATAACAAGAGACATCATGGTAATCATTGTAGATCACCTTGTAATGTGATTTTAAATCATGTACTGTGTCCATCCTTTTGTTCTGAATAACCCATTTTTTTCTCATGTGGTTTTATTCTTTTCAAAATAAAAATTGAAAAAAGAAAATTTTGAGTACCTATATGTCATTTAGCGTTTTACTGTAACTTTACTTTCACATAAAAGAGATAGCAAGTATATAGACGTATACAGTATAAGCCATGAATGATTTAGTAGGGTGTTATTCTAGCACAAATGATGGAAGTCAAGCATGTATTAGTTTCCTAACAAAAGATCTACTGTATCCTAATAAAACTTCTCTCACATCTCTAAGAGAGGAACCACCATGCACTGACAGGTAAGTATGTGCCAAGTTCTATCTCTCCACATAATCATAAATACGATAAGGGAGCAAACACAGATTGCGCATTTACTATATTCTAGGAACAATTTTAGTACATCATTAATCACCCAAGTGGTTAAAAATAAGTATATATCAAGGATGTTGATAATCTACTCATTAAGGAAAAATTTTAATAACACTGAGAGGTATGGAAGTAAGTGTACAGTGAGCATCTCATATGAGTGAGATGACAATACTAGTATGATGCTGCTTACAAACACAAAAAGGAAATATTTGTGACCACATAGTACTTATTACCAGGTAACATGATAGCACAATGTTTCTCATATTTAGAAGAGTCATTATGTATTTGTAAATATAATAACCTGTATTTGCCTGATACTAGTGTAGTATAAAGCTACTCATAAGCATGTGTGAAGCATACCAGACACTAAATGCCCCCAGAACTATCAGATACATACAGTCAAAAACAAGCTTTCATTGAATGCCTATAACATTTTCCACTTATCCAAAACAATATACTCATAAAGACTATCAGTTGAAAAGATTCACTGAATATTCAGTGTGTTCTATACAATATTGAATTATAACATCACATATACATAGGCGTAGACAGCAAGTATGATTAAGATCATGCACTATACTAGTATAACTTTAACAAAACATAAGGATGAAGAAACAATGCAGCATTAAGCCAAAAGTATGTTCTAGGCACTACCAAACACAATATTATGCAGGCTTAAAGGCCGTAAAATAAGAATAAATTGAAAACTGAGTATATGCCAGGTAATATACTAGTAGAACTTTTTCGGTAAGAAAAAATTGTGTGAAAAGAGTACATGTTACATGTCAAGGCCTGTTCGAAGATATTGATGACAAATATGAAAAAAGCTACTACAGTATGTTGTTCACACATAAAGGAAAGGGAAGAAAAAGACTAGATCACAAAATAAATTTCAGATTCTGTTGCAACAAACATTAATTACTTATAGTTTTAAAAAGCATACACTGAGTTTTCATTATGTTACACAATATTCTACTAATGCATTACTGAAAATAAAAACAACCATGAATTGAGTATTTTGAATATGCAAGGCGTATTCCAGCATAAGTAATATAAGTTAAGAGAAAAGGAAAATGACATGAATCAAAGACCATAAATAGAAGGGTCACTATTTTTATACAATAAATAATGCAGAGGAAAAAGGATACACACACTAATATAAAGATTGCATAAAAAACATTTCTAATAAAATATTGATACTATAATATGAAGAAATTATCATTCGTTGTTGTCTATTACATACCTAGTGCTTCTTTAGGTATTTTATGTATATGCATAGAGAAACAGTGAGTATAGATATATGCGTAATAATATAGAATGCATATAAAATACAGAAAGAAAATATATAGAAATATAAGTAATATAATGACAGTTTATCAATTATTTTAAGTCCAATAGAAGTTAACCTAATCATCAATAATAAATTTATAATAGTTATACAAAAGGGTAAAAGAAAAGAATCAAAATAAATCATCACAAAAATAATCAAATAACAAAACAAAAAGAGAAATGGGGAAACAGTTTCAAATCAGTAAAAGTAAAATTGCAACAGTACGTCCTCACCTATCAATAATTACTTTAAATGTAATTGAATGAAACTATTCAATCAAATAGTGCAGAATGACTGAATGGGGAATAAAAAAAAGACACAGTGTTGCTGGATAAATGATATTCTCCTTAGATTAAAGGGCTGACATACATTGAAAGTGAAAGGATGGAAAATGATATCCTATGCAAATGACTGCAAAAAGAAAGCAGAGGTAGCTATATGGCTGCTATTTGAGACACAGTTCAGGAAGTTCCCGATTTAAAATTGCTCGATTTAAGAATTTCTCTCCAGGATGATGACAAGAAAGCAATACTGCAGTCAATAGTCAGTGTATTTTGAAATTTCAATATCAGTATTTCCCAGGCTAGTGATACATGGTGTGTTACTCTCTCCACATACTGTACAGAAGCTGTGAGCAGCCAGTGGGCAGAAGATTCCAGCAAGCATCTGAACATAAAGATGCTTGACTAATTCTCTCCAGCATGTTATGTGGCTAAGCTATGGAATGCAGTCAGGCACATTAAGTGCAAAATCAGGAGGTAACCTCATCATAAGTAAAAGTATCTGTGTATTTTAAGTTAAGAAATGTAAACAAAGAGTTCTATTATATTTACAAAAGGATATATTCAGTAAGAAGTTATACCAATTATGCATATATATGCATCTCCCTATGCAACACCTAAATATATAAAGCCTATGTTGTCTCATATAAAGAAACTAATTAACAGAATACTTAAATTACCTATATTCAGTAATAGATAATGTATTCAGATTGAAAACTCAATTTAATAAATTTACTTGAACAAGATCAACTATACCTAAATGATATGTAGAACTTTCCTCTTGACAGCAAAAAATACACATTTTTCTCAAGTGCACACAGAATATTCTCTGAGATAAATTAAATGGTAGACAACAAAGCAAATCTTAATAACCATAAGAAGATCAAAATAATTCCAACTATATTTTTTCAGCCACAATTACATGAAACTAGAAATCAGTAAACATAAACAAATAAAAAAATTTAAAAGGAGAGGTGTAAAATCCTTCTACATGAAACATAACAAAAAACTCTTAAACAATAATTGGATCACAGAGTAGATTAATTGGGAGTTTAAAGAAATACCTTGAAACAAAAATGAAAACACAACATACCAAAACTTATGATGAGCAGCAGATGCTGTGCTAATAGGGAAGGTTAAAGGGATAAATGCCTACATTAAAAAGAAAGAAAGATCACAATTAAAATAAGTTTATACCAGAGGGAACTAAATAAAGAAGAACTAAGACCAAAGAGATCTGAAATAATCCATTTTATAGAAATATAGGATTTTCAAATAAAGTTTGAAAAGCCTTAGCTAGACTGAGAGAAGGGGAAGAATTCATTTTTTTTTTAAGAATCGAAAGTAGAAAAGAAGACAAAACATTTGCTTCAGAAGTAAAAATCATTGTTAATAAAGAATTATTATAAAGTTATGTGCCAACAAGTTGGACAACCTACTAAGGGTGAATACAGGACAAAAAATACAAACTGGAACTGGTCAGTAAAAATAAATAAGGATATTAAAGTATTTAAAACTTTCCAGCAAAGAAAAATCAGGATAACATGACTTCATGGCTGAATTCCACAAAGCATTAAAAAAAAAATAACACCAATCATTTTAAACTCTCCCAAGAATTAGAAAAAGAAGCATTTTAAAGCCCATTTATGTTTTTTTTTTAAACAAGCCTAGCTTACTTTCAGGTGGTATTCTGCAGAAATATTCATCATGTTTTTATCACGCCTCGTAAAGACTCTCATGAAAGAAGACTTCAGAACTGCTTCAGAAACTAGCACAAGCGATGGAATAAGTGTTTTCAAAGAAAAAAGGAGTGTGTTGAGGTGGATTAATGGCAGCTGTGTATTTTACTGCCATGCATTTTTATTTAAATATTCATCATACTTCTCAACTATCCTTTGTATCCATGGAAAATGGAATTTAACTCAGTCTTTAAAAGAAGGTGAGCCTGGTTATAATAAGACGGGTGAAGCTCTGCAGACCTCTTACTAACCCAGTAAGCCAGACACAGAAGGAAAGTTACACATGGGCTCACTTACAGGTGGAATCTAAAATGGTCAGGCTTGTTCATAGAAGCAGGGGAATAACGCTTGTCAGAGAGTTCTGGAGGGTGCACTGCTTCCAGAAGAAAATGAGGGCAAGTTGGGCAATGGGCACTAAGTTTCAGTTATGAAATAGGAATGACTTCTGGAATAAAATGCACAGCAATACAACTAGAGCCCTGAACATTGTACTGCATCCTTGAAACTTGCTAGCAGAGTAGACATCAAGGTTTCTCAAGCGTCTCTCCCAAAAACAATAATAAAGATAAAGAAAATGTGAATAATGTGAGAAGATGGGTATGTTAATTAGTTGGATTGTGGTGATCCTTTCATAATCTATACACATAACAAAACATCAAATTGTATACTGTAAATATATATTTTATTTTTCAACGATGCTTCAGAAAGAGAAGAAATGTAGATTTACAGATAATTTTTATGTTCTAGGTATTATTAATCACACAGTTTGCAAAGAAAGAAGATTTCCAGAAACATCTAATACTGCCAGGCAATAATTTCAAATAATACTGTCACACAGGAAAGGACATAGGTATGCACAGAATTCCCATTTACCTGAGGCTCAATTTCTAGTCCCACATTACACATGCAGAAATAAGCCTTTACTGATTGCCTAGTATAACAATATAATCCCAATTCTAATGAGATATAACACATGCAGGAAGGAAGCAAGTATACATTAAGTCCCTTGTGCATGAAAACGGTACATCAAACAATATCACTTGAGATAATGGAGGAAATCTTCATGCATTGAACATCTAATATATATCAAGTACTACTCTAGTACAAAACGTACCCACAGAAGTAAAGGAAATAAACCAATATCTAGTATATTTCAGATATGATTCTGTGGCAATTTTATTTGCATATATTAAAAATGAAGGAAATTAGCGTATCTTCAAACTCTAGTGTATGCTCGGTATGAGTTTACAGTGTTCCATTCTATGATATTTCCCACTACTACAAACCTTCTTATACATAAAGGAAAGGTAAGAAAATGGATGGAGTGTGGAGTGTGATGTACGCTGCCAATACATTACTCACATATGCTGGGAACAAATGAATGTGCATGAAGTTACTATTAACATCAGATACACCGTTTACTGTAATTTTATTCATATGTTGGAAGAAATAACAGAGCATACATTGAGTGTTTTGTGAATGCCATGTAATCTTCTAACACAAAGTTCCTTAACATATGTTAGAAGGAAGCAAGCAAGCACTGAACGCCTGGAAAATGCCAGCTGCTATTTTTGCACAGTATTACTTGCACAGGTGGAAGGAAACAAGCATGCACTAAGCACTGAGTGTAAGCCACATGCCCTTCAATTAAAAGGCATTAATGGCGGGTTGGGGTATGAGCATCCCTTGAGCATCCGGGATATGTCAAGGTACAGTGATAGGGAAACAATGCTTATGCTTAGGAAGGAAGCATACATCAAATGCCTAGTGCACACCAGATAGCATTAAAGTACAACCTGGCCAAACGTGAAAGAAATGAACATGCATCAGATGTGTAGGTTATGCCAAACGGTAGTTTGGCACATGAGTCTAGGAAGAAAAAAGAAGTGAGAATGCATTCAGAGTTAAGTAAGTTAAGTATAAGCCAAGTATACTATAGTCATATTCAAATGCAAGGATAGCAGACCAGCATGCATTGTGCAGCATGTATTATGCCTGGAAGCATTCAATACAGCATTAATCCCACAGAAGGAGAAAAAGTTGAGCATATATTTGGCACTTATTGTGTGTACATCAGTGTACTACAAGCATAGTCAGACATCTAGAAAGAAGCATGTGGTCCTGAGGACGGAATCTGTATCAATCCTAACAGCACATGTGTACAACATTATTTATAAACTGACTTAGAAAATAAGCATCCACTGACATCTTCATACATGATATGTTCCCATATAATGCAACATAAAATGCTAGAAGGAAAAATGAAACAAGCATGCCTTAAGCATTAAATATGACACACGGTGCTCTACTACTACATTATTCATACGTGGACAGAATGAAACAAGTGAGAGCTTTGTTAGTTCTTTTGCTTTTGTTTTTGTAGCACTGGGGATTAAACCCAGAAAGTGTTGAACTACATCCCTAGTACTTTTTATGTCTTTATTTTTAGATAAGGTGGACTTACTAAGTAGACCAGGCTGGCCTCAAATTTACAAACCTCCTGACTCCATCTCTTGAGTTGGGGAGATTACAAGTGTGCATCACTGTACTTAGCCAACACATGTTCTATTGAGTGTCAAATAAATACCACAGCTACTATGCTTCTACAAACTGGGGTGAGATATGAAAATATGCTGAAAGACTAGGCACTGTGTTATAGTATTCTAATAGAAAATTCAGAGTAAGAAAAAAAATTACATAGAATCATGAGGAGGCGCCAAGCAATGCCCTATAACATTACTCACAATAGAAAGCAAGCAAGCATTCACTTAACATGTAGTATGGATATGAAAAGTCATATTCTAGCACAACATTGTCACACAGAAAGGAAATGAAACTACATGCAGCACCAAATAGTGTGCCAAGAGCGGTTCTAGCTAAACATAGCTCACACACATGGCAAAGGAACCCAGCATGCACTAAGTACCCATTATATGCTACGTGGTACCCTAGGGCTTTGATCACACCCAAACAATAAGAATTGAACACTTAATTTACCCTCAAATATATTCTAAGTATTATTACAACACTGCTCAAAAGAGAGAAATTCATAGAGTATTTTAGTGTGTGCCAGGCACTATTTCAAGACTTCTCATACAGGGAAGATGAGAGTGATGATATCTTGTACGTCTTCCCATTACAGAATTACTCTCATAGAGGTCAAAAGAAATAAGCATGCACTGAGTATCTAGTTATATGCAGGTACAAATTTACTATTGGCACATGAACTAAGGAAAAGAATATGCACTAAAGTCTTAGTATAAATAGTCTGTGTTACCGCAACATTAAACGCATTGTGGCTGCACATGTCAGTATGCTAATGAGTATCTAATTTATGCAGACAATATTCTGGGACATCACTCATATAGAAATGTGCACAAATATGCATTAAGTCCTTGGTACATGAATCTGATAGGCATTCTTCCAGAATATATTGTTCACATAGAATTGAATTAAAGGACCTTGTACTGCCCTCTCAGTAAATTTTACCATTATCTTATATGGCTTTACTCATATATAGTGAAAGGAAACATGTAAGTACTATTCTAAAAGAAGAAAATGAATACACATGGGTACATAAAATACAGCTTTTATGATTCTAGTATATCATTCCTTATACACTAGAAACCATTCTAGTACATCACTGGTTATTCACAAGAAACAATCATAGATTCAATATATCATATATATGTTATGTATGCTGATAGGGCACCACTCACATATGTAAGGAAAGAAATAAGCACATACTGAACACATAATATATACCCAACACTATTAGGATAACACTAAATATAGAGTATATACAAAACACTGTTTAAATTCAGCCATAAAAAAAGATGCGAGGTCACTTCATATAAGCCAGAATATTTAATACAATGTAATAATGCTGAAATGTAGAAAAAAAGAAAGGAAGAATACATTAGGTGGCTAGTATATACTAAGTAAAAGACAGGAAATATTAGAGAAAGATAAAGGAAAATCAAGCACAAATTAGATCTTTGTATATACCTAATATTATTGGGAGGTAGACACTACCAACAGTTAAATGAAATGGCCATGATTGAATACCAATTAAGCACCAATCTGGCATATACTAGGTACTCAGTGACAAAGAGGAAAAATCAAGCATCCAGGCAGTACATGTATATGCCAGGTAATAGTTTCAAGATATTAGCAAGTATGATGCACGTAGTATGTCCCAGTTGTGATTCTAGTAAAAACTGCTTACACCTAAATGGTAACAATAACCATGCATGAATGACCAACTATATGAAAAGCACAGTTTAGCACAAGATCATTCATAGGTAAGCAAAGTCACAAGGAGGGATAAAAGCCCTAGTAAATTCTAGGCACTATTTTGTTATTTCAAAGGTAAGAGGCAAATATCCTGGTACATTTGAAGTATAATGTAGTATGCCAACATTCGACATAAAACAAATAGCATATATGAAATCACTAGTCCAGTGTGTTACTCACATATAGAGCAAAATAACTAGCATTACGGCTGTTGAGACCTACCAGTCACTGCTATAGTACAACAGTGCAAACGTATGTAGAAAGAGAAAAGACTGTACTGAGAGTCTACTACATACAAGGACTAATCTAGCATATCACTCACATACACGGCAAAAATAAGGCCTGTGTAGAACATCCAGTATATACCAGGCATTATTTTAGTACAACTCTACTCGTATACAAGGGAAAAAAATGTCTGCACATTATTTGCCTAGTATTTAATAGATACTACTACAAATTTATGAGCAGAAGAAAAAAATCAAAATGCACTTAATAGTCTGGTATATGCTGCTGTACTGTTACAAAGTGTTATTCACCTAGAAGGTCAGAGATTGGTTCAGGTCTTAGTTCAAGCCAAACATTAGCCTACTGAAATACTATTCATAATTAAGAAGAAATAAGGTTACTATAATGACCTAAAATTTTACCACAATATTATTCACACATAAAAGAAAAAACACAAGCATAAGTAAGTCATCTAATACATGCAGGTACTGATTTAGTACGATCTCACTTACATATACAGGAAGAAAATATGTATGCATGAATACGTCATGTATTCTAAGTACTATTTCCAGAAAATATCACCTTCATATAAAAGAAAATTAAGTGTTCACTGAATAAACAGTTTATAGGGCACAATTATCATTTATGCAAACTTCTGTATAAGAGAAAGGAAAATTGCAGTAAGCACCTTGAGTATATAAAGCCCTATTTAGAACAAATTCACAAGCAAATAGATGAAGAAAATGTGGGTACATGAAGCATCGAATATATGCTAGTGAATATTTCTGTAAAACATAACTCACATGGAGTGGGGGAGAAGTTATCATGCATCAAACATCTACTATATGCTGTGCCTTGCTCTAGGAAAACATTATTCACACATACAAGAAGAAAATAAGATTATATTAAGCATAACTTATGCACCAGGCATTGATCTAAAATGACATTATTCACACAGGTGAAAAAAATGATTGTGCTTTGCTTATCAAGTAAACAAATGCGAGATATTGTTGTAATGCAATATTACACACACACAGGGGAAGGAAAAAAGCCACCAGTGTATGCAAGCCATTATTCTTTTATTTTTTTTTTAATTTTATTTTAAAGACAAAAAAGAAAAATCAAGAAGAAAACAAACCTAAGATCAACAAAAGCAAAATGATAACAACAACAATAGCTACATAATTTTTAAAAACAAGATAGAAGGGATTTAACAAAGGTTGTTATACTGCATATTGGCATCTTCAAAATAGTTGTTCAGGTTATCAGATACAGAAATAAAACAGTAAAATGGAACAAAATACTGGATTTCAAAAACAAGACAGATGGAAAATCCCACAATGTCATAGTATACAATGCCATCCTCCAAATAGATGCCCAGATCACCAGCCCCAGGCCTCCAAAGTTAATAAAACAGTACAAATATCAAGCTATTACTTTCACCTCTATTGCTATCATCTCACCCTGAGTTCCTCAACATCAGTCAGTTGCATTTGGGGGAAGGGAGGAGTGCTCTTCTGGTCTCCCAGCCCATGCGCCAGGCGGCTCACGGGAAGGCATAGTTTACCTTCTTGCTGAGTATTTTCCAGTCCCTCATGGTGGACCCTGGCTCATGACAAGGCATGGTTCAGCCTCTTGCTGGGATTCTACTATCCTTGTACAACCTTATACCAGAAGGAAAAATGGGTGTTCCTGGCATATGTAGTGTTACCACTGGTACACTAGTGCAGCATTCCTTATAATAAGAAGAAAAGGAGCATGTATATATAGAACATCCATTTATACTAGCCAGTATTTCCACTATCATTTTGTTTCTACTTGGAAAAATTGTCTAAGCCTGAACTGAGTTGCTAAAATATGCCTATGCAATTGTATACAGAGAAGGAAACAATGTTTATAGATTGCCTTGAAGCTGCCAGGTATAGAACTCACATTATAGTAGCAGAAACAATCATCCATATATATTTTTCATGAAACTAGTAGCATTCTAACACAAATTTAGTCAGATAGAGGTAAAAGAAAGCATCATAGATGAAGCAAGGTGTTTGTGATGTGACCAAAATATATAATGAATGTTTAAATTATTTATTGCAGTAAAAGAAACATTGTGATTCATTTCCCTTAAAATATCTCTCTTATCAAACATACTCATTCCATTATTCCTGCCTGTGTGAAGCAATTCGGAAGTCCTCTTTTATGAGTGTCTTTACAAGGAGTGATCATAAATATGTAAATGCTATTGCCAAATGAGATCCAATAGACAAACTCAAAATATCACGGCGAATCCTCAGCCACTTTACTCACTGGATCTGGCACTGGGCATCTTCTAGTTCTTCTCCAAGGTCAAAATGAGTATGAAAAATAAATTTACATAACTGATTGACAACATTGATGCAGCTATGAAAGCACAACTAAGGAATATATGTGAATATAACTGACTGGGGTGGAAACCCAGCCACCCCATAGGTCTCTGTTGACATTGCCAGATAGGAGTCAGCTCAAGATCATCTGAAAGTGTTACGGTTGATACACTCTGTCAACTTGAGAAGTTCAGAAGTTTAACTAAGAGACTCAGCAGGGAGCCAGGATCCTTACTTTGTAAATATCCTCATCCTATGCAAAGGAGGACACAGAGATTTTGTGAGTGCTACATCTGCTCTAAGGGGAGGGGGTGGCCTGTGTGCAATATAAGGGAGGAGAAGAGGCTTTTTCTTGCCTCTTTTGCTCTGGCTGCTGCCTAGAAGTGTTGTCCCAGTGCCATAGGACCCTGCTTTGGAGCCAGCTAAATGTGGACTGAAACCTCCACAATCAGTGAGCTAAATAAACCTTGCCTTCCTTCATTTTGGATGTCAGGTGTATTGCCCTAGCAATGAGAGAAAAATAACCAAGACAAGAAGGAAAGAAATCCTGGCTCCCTCTTGACCTTCTCTTACACTCTATTGGCCATATTTCATTCTCTCCTTGCCTCTATATTAGAGGGGAACTCTAGTCTCCCTATTCAACCTAATGTGAGTAGGGTTGGGAAGGTAGTCTTTTTCTGTGACATTTGGTTAGAGTAGAAAACATTATTACAAAGCTTTTGTCTTGCTAGATGGCTTCTTGCTTAGCCATTGGCTAGAATGGGGACTTTTTTCTGAGTCTTTACTAGTTGCTTTTATGAACCTGTTGGAATTTTTGGATTGTTGATTTCTTTAGCTCTAAGACTAGGTTAAAATAAAACAAAACAAAAGCTGAAACCTTGCCACATTATTATTACTTGGGTCTGAAGGTTCTCTAGCACATCTAGCTGCTTTTCTCCACCTTGGAGCTTTCTTGAGTTTCCTTTAAATACAATGCCTAAGATTTTCAGTAATTCATCATCTTAATTTTAATACTATGCCTATTCATCCCTTTAATCTCATTCATTCACACATTTATATTTTATAATCTTTTATTTTCTAGTTGTCATAAAATTGTGCTTCTTTATATGTAATACATGGTGGTTTAATACATCTATGTATTGCATAATGTTCAAATAAGGGTAAATACATACATATATTTACATATATATATATATATATATATATATATATATACCCAACATTTATTTAAGTCAGATCTTATTTAGTATAAGTATTCCAAATACCCACATTACAGTCCCTTTATGAAAGTCTTTTCTTAAGTCTAAAGTTCTTCCTAACAAAAGAGAAAGCTAACACCATATTTTTTCACCGATGAAACAATTATTCCCATTTTGCTTCCTAATATTGAATTTAATCTTTTGCATATTATACCTCTTTAGGACATAACAAAAGACTCTTTAAATGACATTTGTATTGTAAGTCCCATTATTCATTTTTGATTTAATATTTCCAAATTAATGGGATTCTTTGATGTTTGTAATGAGCTATTTCTTTTCCTCTACTCTTTCTGCTCTCATCTAAATCACTCTGGCTAACTATATTTTTGCTTTTTGTTAATTTAGGGAAGATTTATAATATAATAAGTGCGTTGTAATATAAATACTGTAGTACAGTACCAGTGTAATTTCTTAGCTTCTTCTAGGCCATTCGCTTAGAATATTATTATTAGATGCCTTGCCTAAGCCTAGGGATGCCCAATAAGTGACTAAAATTAGGATAAACTTTGGCCTTCATTCAGTAAAACCAGGGATCAGATTCTCCACAGTCTCAAAAGTAGATGAGCATGCTGCCATTTAGATAGTGTCTGTCTAAAAGTAGGCAGAACAAAGTTTATTAGCTCTGAATTTATCTACTGTATCTCACCTTTCCTCAGGATGAAAGATGACAAGATAACACAAACATCATTTTCAGGATTCATAGGACATCTGGTTACCTGCATCTACAATATCCTGTTTCAGACCCCTCTTCCAGCAGGGCTTAGAAGTCTTTGGCTTTGATGTATCCTATGATCACCTGATGTCCAGGGGGAGCATATCTCACAGGACTGAGACTGCACCAAAGCAGAAACAATTGTTCTGTAACAAAACAATCATGTTTGAAAACATCAGGATTTCTCCAGAACTACAAAACAGCACTAAGATAATGACCAACCAGACCTTAACTCAGCCTTAAAAGCTGGCCTGCTTTTTCAGATGGGCCAGTTTCAATCCCTTCATCAGACTGTACCCCTTCCAGCTACTTCTGCTGGAGAACTTTCCCTGTTCCTGTTTTCCATGTTGGATGACCAGCAGGATTTTTAACATAGCTGTGCTCTACTTTAGTTTCTCTGACTCTAATTAAAGATTTTCCCTGTAAATTTGTGCTTTTGATTTAATTCCCATTGTTACTGAAGCAAATGCCCAGGCTACATGGTGATAGCTTCTCTTCAAGTGAATTGCAGAAGTGGTAGCTTCAAAACTGTAATCTCTAAAGTTGATCTTGGTCCCTTTAAATTGGATTTTTCTGTCTTATAAAGAGCAAAGGTAGAGGCAGACAGTTGATGGTTACTAAAGAATCAATAGACAAAAGCACAGAATAACTATTGTGAATACATTATCTAATTCCATCTTCTAAATAACACTTTGAAGAATTTGTAACACTGCCTCAGTTTCCAAAAAAGGTCATTTTAAAACATGCATGCTCAAGTTGTTTTAGGGTTTCTTTGGAAGGCACTTCGTTCAGTTATGCATCCAGCAAAAGGGATCCCTGTCATTCTACAATTCTAGGATGCAGCTCTGTGATTCTATGACAGACAAAAGTCACTTTTCTTTGTATGTATTTATTTAGTTAGTTGGTTAGTTAGTTATGATCAACCTAGAGTAAACTGTACCCATTTAATGTATACAACTTGGTTTGAAGACAAGTATAAACTCACAAAGCCAAAGTCATAGTCAATGCCAAAATGTATCCTTCTCCAAAGAGGTCACTGCTAATGTATAATTATTTTCTTTATGTACAGCTCTGAGAAAACCTCTGCATCAAGCTCATTTTCATGCCAGGAAATACTTCTGTCCATGAATCTATACTAATTGGCTATGATTCAAAGTAAAAAGCCTAATTTTCACTTTGTAAATTTAATTGAGATGCCAAGTAGTGGCGTCCCAACAACTATGCACTATGTGCTGGAATGACTGCGTGTCCCTCTGGGGAGAGACATAAATTTTCTTCCTCTATCACTCAAATTACCAGATAAAGACTCTATGTGGGTCTCTGTATGTCTTATCTTTCGCTGGTCAAATTTTACTTCTTCTCTGGGGTTTTAAAAGTCAAATTTATTCTTTATTTAGCCTTGTAGATTCCTCAATTAGCAAACAACTCTAAATAGATCTATAGGTAAGAACGTTTGCTTTGTAGTTGAAAAGTCTGGATTTAAATTCTAGCTTTGTTACTTCACATCTGCATCATCTGGGAAGCTTTGTTTAACGTGTCCAAACTTCAATTCATTCATCTATAAATGATAATTATAGGACTTTCTCCTTAGTGGGGTGCAAGAATTAAGTGAAGATGTCTGTGTAAGTTTTTGGTTATGATACGGACCCAAAACATGTGAGCTGTCACTATAGCTCTGCCCCGGTGACTTTACCTATCAATACTGCTCTCACCTCATGCACAAATGTGTATCTTCCAATTCCAGCAGCAATGGTGATTACCCTGTCTTATTAACGAAGTTAATATAACAATAAGTTAGATACAAACAAGTCAAATGACTTACTTTGGGTCATGCAATGGTCAATTGTATCTCATGTATCAGTCAATACCTGTCTTAAAATGAAGGCCAGTACTTTTTCTTCTCTCTAAGCCTCTATGCTCGTTCATTGAGATTCTCTGGGTTCTCTCATCTCTTCTTGCTTTCTTTCTCTCCTCTTTAATTTCTTATAGGAAGCACCTAAGAGGTCATCTTGCTTCCACCTTTCCTCTTCCTTGCCCCTGTTCCTCATCTTTTTCCTGAGGCCTTTCTTCCATTTGTAACAGATGGTTATGATTCACTTCACTCCAGCCATGACAGAAGAAAGTTAATTTTAAAAATGGGCTTCTCTAACAGTATGTGTCCAACTGCAGAGTGTTGTTTTAATTGTCTTTTTTCCCCTTCAGGCTCTGCATTACTGCAGGCCACACCATGTGTTCAACAACTTTGGTGCTTACTGGGCTATCCAGAGCATCCATGGAAATTCCTTCTCCTTTCCTCACTTAAGGTGACCTATATTCACCAACTTCTATAAGGTGCTCCATTCTCTTCCCTCTTACTGGAGAAAATGATGTCTGCTTGATGAACACACTGGAAAGTAAGGGACATTGTACAAATAGCAGTAAAAGGTTCCCAGGATACAAGCCATGAATTTTTCAGCCAACTAGGTACAGCCATAACCCACTCACTCATCAAAACACGTATTGATCATTGGCTTCATGGAAGATGCACTGGTAGGATGGATATTTCGTAAGGCTCAGTCTGTGTCTATGTGTCCCAATATGATATCCAGGAGAAATCTTGTTTGTTGAGACAGGAAAAAAATACAAAGTCTTAATAAGCCAAACGATTGGATGATGGCCCATTTCATGTGTCCAGCAGTTTCTGATGAGAAGAGTTTCAAGAAACTAGTAAGAAATGGTGGAGAGGAAAGAAATATCTGACAATTATCTAGAAGAGTAATGGTCACTTCATAGAGAAGCCTGAATTTCCAATGATTCAGTATCAGAACAGGTAGAATTTTCTAAACTTGCCTCTGTAACACATTACTTCCTATGACTTAAACTAAAAGTTGCAATCATATGTTCTAAAGTCAAATAAATACCACAATTCTGAATTTAATATATTAAAATACATCTTTGCCTCTAAGGAAAGCATCTCAGGGCTCTTAATATGATAACATACAATGTGTTTCTCCAAGAAAGAGAGAGAAAGTATCCCCAAACAATGATATAAGACCATCTGTCCACATCTGCCAAAACTTACATTTCATGAACTAACATTTGAGGGATGCTCACTTATACTCTGGTTAATGTTTGAACTCCAAAACAGGCAGGCAAATAAAGATAAAAGCAATGAAATTCCTATATTAAGCAGGCAAAAAGAGTATAACTTTGCAAAGTTGTCTATTCACAGCAGTGCTTTAGGGGAAGTAGAGAAAACAAACCTGAGAGAATTTGAGGTCCTGGAAGAAAATCCTAGATTTTAACCAAAATTATATCCAAATAGAACTTGGAGTAGAATCCTCAACCTGTGGAAGAGACCCTAAACAAGAAAGTGGGTCCAAGAAAGAAAGAAGTTAATGAGCAGTGGCCCATCGTGTCAGACAAGGCAAAAGGACTGTACATAACTCCAAATCTGTAGTGTTCTGTCCAGGTTACTTCTCAGGCCCAGAAAATAGCAATAAATAATTCATCACATCTTCTCTAACTAAATGGTAGCTAACAAGTAAATGGCTAGGCCTTGTCTTAAAATCAACTCAAAACTGACCTACCTAAAGAATTAGAAAACTCAAATGATCAGGTAAGTTTGATCATATATTTACTTGAATGGTGCATGAAGTTAAAATGATGTATGGAAATATTTCCTCATTTTCTGATTAAAAAATAGAACAAGATATATCTTCTACACTCTAGTTAGAGATGGTACAATTAAAATGTGTTAGTAGATACGGTAATGGATGGGCCACAGATGTAAGTTAGAAATGAGTATAAGTTTAATGTCGCATCATTTTCTCTACCACTGACACGTGATTACATAAGCATTTTAAATCATACACCAAATTCTGAGAACTGACAAGATACAGTATTGTCATATTCTACAAGACATCAACTTTAGTGAAATATAAAGAGCATACTTTTGAAAATATACATTGATGTACCAAGGACCAAAATCCAACAGTTCTGTTGCTTATAACTTTATGTCATTCTGCAGTTGATTCCCAGGTAGCTGTAGACTGTGCTTACAGACACACAGCCTGGGCAGTAGCCTGAGTTCATTTTCACATATTTACAATGCTTTCTGATTCCCTGTAGGTCTGATTAACTGAAAAATGAACTGATTAATAATGGTAGTAGATAACATTTATAACTCAGTTACTATCATATTTTCATGTGAAATATAGTAAACAAAATACTAGGGAAATAAGTAACTCACCAGAATTGCCTCAGCAAGGAATTCCAAGCTTTGAATCTAGGAATTATAAATCCAAAACCCAAATTCTTAACCACTAAATCATCCAGGTATATCACTAAGACTCAGTTATTTAATTGGTTATTTCATATTCACTTAATTTTGATTGTTAGCATTCATACTGAACAAAACATAATTTTTACTTTTACTAAAACCTTCAGTCTTTCAATAAGATTTTAAGCTTTTTTCCCAAATAGACATGATCTTCATTAATTATATTTATTAATAAGCTAAATAAGACACTAATAATCAAATGTACCAGTAATAATGATTATACAAGACTTTTCCCCAGGTAAAATTTCACTAAATAGCATACTAAATGTATTTCTGTAATTCGTGCCCAGGTGTTGTTTTTGTTCTGTCTCTTATTTCAGGCCTCTTGATCCTGTGACTTATCCTAAGGTTTGAACAAGTCTCGCCCTGGGGACCCTCCTTGCCCTCATTTGCACTCTCTCTGTTTGGTAGGGCTTTTGTTCATATCCTCAGAGAGTCTCAGTTGTTCCCTAGCAAAGCCCCAAGCAGAGAAAAATGTTTCAGTCAAATACACTTAAAAATCAAGACAATGCCCTCTGGCATGCCTCCACTCCTGCTCCTTAGTTACATAAAGAATAGGGCAGTTTATAGAATTTCCGATGCGATAGAATCTGTAACTGAGTTGTTAGGTGCTAACATTGCATTTCTTATGATTTTCAAAAAAAAACACTTGGCTCTACATCTCACCCCCTCGATGATACCTCCGGGCAGATGTGGGGGAAGTGGCCTTTACTGCTTCATAAAATCATAATGAGGGTAGATAACAAACTTGTTTCTTAAGATGAAGAACTTGTCAGATGAATACGATCACTTTAACTGAAAAATTGATGAAATGAATGGTCTTTGCATAGATCCTCCATGAATAGACACATTTAACAATTTCTGGAGATTAATAAAAATATAGCCCAATTCTGCTCAGTTTAGCAGGGCTGCTTGAGTTTCCAAATTATACAATTCAGGCAAACATTCTCTATTTACATTTAAACTTCTCTCACATTAACAACACATGCAACTGAGTTCCAGCATAATAGATGGTTCCCTTTGGCAAAACACCAGTGCAGATATTTCTTAACTACAGTTATATTCCATGTGAAGTTAGCAATTCAGTCTTTAATTGAGTAGGAGAGAAATGAACAAGACTTAGAATGGTAAACTGGAACATCACTGATTAAGAATTGTCTGAGCTGTGTCAAAAAATTGAGCAGAGTTATATGCAGAAGTGTTTTCCTAGATTAAACAATCAAAGATTTGAGCACCTCTAACACTTTGATATCTCATCTACTCCCTACCAGAATCTTTACACAGCATCAGTATTCTATAAATTGAGTTCTGTACTGCCTTTCCTTCCTTTTGAGCGCCCCACATCTGTTCTTCCTGTGACTGCCAATTTTTCAGCTTAGAGACCAGGTCAGGATCAATCATTTCTTTCTTTTTATTTTTGAGACAGGGTCTCACTATATAGTCCAGGCTGACTCTGAACTCACTACATAGCCCAGGCTGTCCTTGAACTTGCTGTAGTCCTCCTGCCTCAACATCCCAAGCACTGACACAAGATGATAGGAATTTAATAATGGTTGTTATGTTGCATAATGTTTTCTTCAAAAGAGTTGCTTAGATTACCAGATGTGTACATGAACAATTGATCAAATCACGAGTATTAACTATTGTTTTGCATGAACTAATAGAATTAGTAGTATAATCATCTTAGCTATCTTATGTGTGTTTTTGTACAAATTTATATCTTTTTTCCTTTCCCTTTCCTCCTTTACTTCTTTCCCCTATCCATTTTTCCCTTTGATCAGTTTCTTACCCTTTCATAATATCTATTATACATTTTGGATCTTACTTACTCTTTCAAACTTTCCACATTGTTGGTGGGAGTGTAGACTGGTGCAACTACTGTGAAAATTAGCGTGTAGATTCCTCAATAAACTAAGATTAGAGGTCCCATTTGACACAGCTAACCCCTTCTGAGTATTTTCCAAAAGAATTGAAAACATCATACCACAATGATATATGCGCACCCATGCTTATAGCACCACAATTTGTAATAGCCAAATCTTAGGAACAGTCCAAATACCCCATCAACTGAGGAATGGATAAAATGGATGTGGTATTTTTATACAATGGAGTACTATTCAGCTATAAAAAGGATTGACAAGGCTTTCATAGGTAAGTGGATGCAACCTGAGACCATACTCAGAAGTGAAATACATCAGATTCACATGTGTAAATATCATATTGTGTCCCTAAAATAAAACATTTCTTAAATATCAATAGATATTTAATAATTACTTCATCAAAATTAGAGGATCATTACCACCTTAACCTTGTTTGCCTCTATTAATTCATCCACTTTAGGCTCCCAATTAAGATATTTTAATCCCACCTTTCCTGTGATTTATTCATTATTCAAAAATTCTAATTTTCCATTAATCACAATCCTATGCCATAGAGTAAGGCTGTTGAAGACTTTATTACAAAAAATACAATAAACAGTCAGTATGGAAGCTTATAAGCCTAACCTTAGAAAGCCCAGCCTGGTCCAGTACACATCCTGTAATCTAGCCCACAGCTAGGCTGGATTGCCCTGCAAAAGTACAAACTTGATTAGTGACCCTCTAGGGCCACCGCTCCTGCTCAGCTATTATACTGTGTCCTCTTGTGTTCATTCATAGCTATTCTTCACTTGAGAATTTCCAACATACTTTCTAAAGTAGATAAGAAAGAGCAATGAGTTCTTAACAAATTTTCAGTTAAGAAAGGATATGAACTAGAAAAGATTTTCTTTCCTTGAAGTATGCAATAATTGTTCTTGACTTATCCTGAACCACCAACACTAACACTTATTTTCCCAAAACAAGGCTATGTCATAACAGAAGAAAAGAACATGTACAGGAAACATTTTAATTCTCAAATGAATTACATCAGGACAACTTACTTTGAAGATTTAGAATAAACAAATAAAACAACAAAATGAGCTGTAATATTTCCAAGGACTTGTCTAGAATTATCTATTATTTTAAACACCAATGTTACAATATTTTCTTCAAAGAAAAGAACAATTTCTTTTAACTCTATGAAAACCAAATTATCTGCAGTGAATACATTTATTGATGATAATTAGATTTCATTTACTTGATCTTAGTTATGGCCTAATGACATACACAGATATTATGAGTACAAGAATTTTCTTGTATTCATATGTATTCTTGTGTGAATACAAGCATAATAGATATATAAACCTTATTTCTCATATAATAACAAACAAACCAACAAGCTAACTTTTTTTAAAATGTCTTTAAATTCAATATAAATAAGTGCTATTTCTCCCCCATTGTCTCACACTACTTATCTTCTTGAGTTATTTCAATCTTTTTCTTCTAATATCAACATGTTATGTAGTTTCATTAATGAATGGTTCACACCACAA
Organism: Cavia porcellus; assembly: GCF_034190915.1. Lineage (NCBI taxonomy): Eukaryota > Metazoa > Chordata > Mammalia > Rodentia > Caviidae > Cavia > Cavia porcellus. The sequence continues at coordinate 36,552,624 of NW_026947501.1, forward strand.
ATTGGGAAATGGTATTGTTGTGAACAATGATAAGCCTGAGATAAGAAAAACCAGTGAGTCTGGTTACTGCAAGACGAAAGTATTACACACTTCAAAAACTAGAATAAAGAATTTTGAAAGATTTTCCCACAAAGAAATGATAAATGTCAGAAGAGATACCTAAGTTTAACCTACTTTGAACATTGTGCAGTGTATACACATAAACATCACATGACATCATTATCGTATTCAATTTTAATGTGTCTCTAGTATCAGCTAAAATAGATGTAATTACCTGGGCATGATAGCATGTGATTTTTATTTCAGCCATTGAGGCAAGGGGATCCTAAATTTGAACCCAATCTGGGCATCATAATGAAAACCTGTCTCAAAACTTGAGGAAAAAAGAAAAGAATAGGGATAGCTCAGTAACTGAACCCACCTGGTTCAATCGCCAATACCACAATTAATATATACCCATTAAGTTAAAAAATGAAGAGCTCAGTGTTGGAGAAGCATCAAAAATACGATCTCAGTAAGATCTGGTATTAGAATACTGACAAGAACACTAGAACTAAAATTCAGAATATGTTCATCAAACTAGCAGGTTTCTCCAAAAATCCACCAATCTTCCACACCCGTTTGTCCCCCATCACTAAATTCCTACAGTTGCTACATGGCTGCTAAAACACTGACTGTGCCAACTGCAGTCTAGAAGTGGGAGTGTGTCTGTGCATACATATTATATGTGCGTGTGTGTGTGTGTGTGTGTGTGTGTGTGTGTGTATACCTTCCATCAATGTCTCCAACAGCGTTTGAATCACTTTCAGAGAGGAAATCATATCTTACACTATAAGCATGATTTTAAACAATTCCTGAAATCCATGTCCCACTTATTATTAATTTATCTTCCCAATTCTTTCACTTTCAATCACCTCAAATTCCCACTTTACTTGCCTTTCTAAATCTAAATGGGAGCAGGAGGTACTTGGGGGTGTAACCTGATGAACCCATTTCCATTGGCAGTGTTTATTGTTTTAATTTCCTTTATTTGTGTACTCTTGTTCTAAAATGGTTTTGACAGTCTCCATGGGCTCTGCAGAATAAGAACTCATAATTTTTTGCCTTTTTCCTGACTCCTTGTCAAACACCATTCTGAGCACAGTACAGCTTCTCAATAAACACTTGTTAAAACTGAGAATTCACTGGGCTGATTGATTTACACTTAAGAGGACACACAGCTCTTTGTACTTGCTGGAATGGAAAATTTCCCACATTTTTGAAGAGTGCAAAATTGTAACAGGAGGTGGGCCCAGGGTTTAGCTCAGCGGTACAAGAGCCTGCTTGGCAAGTGCAAGGTTGTGAGTTCAATCCCCAGTACCAAAACAAAAAAAAAAGAAAAAAATTATATCAGGAGGCACAGATTTTTCACAGTTCAGGCACTGGTTTTAGACACTTACATCTGGAAGATACAACCTTTAAGCACCCTGCCCAAGGATGCAATGCATAAGTAGAGAGATGCTCTTTAGGAAGGCAGCCCCAAGATAGTTTCTCACCTGTAAAGGAATTGAGTTCTTTCAGTTTCCAATGAACTTGTCCCTGTGACAAAACAGGAAGAGGACAAAAGACTGTACATTGACACCATAGGTCTGGTCCTGTCTTTTTTAATTGGTTATTATTTATGTCATCAACTCCCTTAACTGCTATAAACATCAATTTGTCTTCATTGTTAAAGAAGGAATATGAGTACATGTTTTTTCTGGTGTTAAATTACATTAAACGAATTTATCTGATTTATCTAAAAATGCTCTAAAATGTGGATGTGCCATGCAATAAAAAGGGGTAAGAGGAGGAAAAGGAAAAAGACTAGAAAAATGGAACTCTTTAATTAACCTGTTGAATATTATATACTTAAGTAGTTTCATAAAAATTAGAGTGATACCACACAGGACCTTCTTCCATTAATTAACTCAGATACTTGGTCACGTTTTAAAATTCACATTATATATAATTGGATTTTATGTATTTTCTGTAGAACGGTGTTTGGACAAGCACAGTTCTGTAAAAGAAGATATTATGTGGATTTAAAGTACTTAGTATATAATCAATTCAAAATTACTTAATCAATAAAATATTCACTTAATGGGCCATTAACCTACTAGTTAATGTCATACAGCTTTAATTGCACTTAATAAGCTAATTAAAAGCCAAAACCTATTTTAATATTTTCCTTGTATGGCCTAAGGGCAGAAAATCTAGTATATGCATTAGTTCTGCCAACAGCACCTACATAAGAAAGGAAAGAACATCAGAAGCCTTTGGACGATTTTATCACCACGCTCAAAACAGCCGATTCCCAAATGAGGCCCCCTGGGGGTCCCAGGACTGCAACTAAAGACAGGAGATAGTAAAAGAAAATGAAGAGGTTCAAAGTAAGCGACCGTCCCCTGTTCAGCTCCATGTAAAGTGTTACTGTGCTTTATGGTTGTGTGCACAGCACATGTATGAAAGTCTCTTGGTGAGGAGCTCTTCTTCTCTCCAGTTTTTTGGCCCTGGGAAAGTCAGTTTGCTCCTTGGGACATAAATGTTTGTAAAGACAAAGATGTGGAAACTGTATTAAATATGTTTAGCTATAAATTAAAAATCTCAAGAAAATAAAAGAGTTCTTGAGTAATAAAATAAGAGTAAAGTGAAGCACTAAGAAACTAACCTTGGCCAACTCCCCCTGCAGCTGCCCATTACAGGAAGCATGAGGAGCTCTCACGCTCACTCGGCACCGGAAGTCACGTGACACGGCTTTAGCTTCCTGAGAATTCCCATCCTTTCTCACTGCCTGTGTGCGATCATTCCGAGCTAACGTCTCAGTGAGACCCTTCCTACTTCATTCAGTTTACTGAACACTCCGAAATAAAAGTCCCACCCCTCAGGGGTATAGCTAAAGTGGAATAATTCCACTTTAATAACCACAAATAGTCTAATTATAAATATTTTATAAATCTACATATATATATAGAACCTAATTAAATTATCTCATGAAGATAAAGAAAGCAGAGCTAAACTGGTGGGAAGGAAGATAGGAACAAAAAAAAGAAGGGAAAGCAAAGAATGGGAAGAAATGAAAATTAGTACTTAGATGAGAAATTTGTTTGTTCGTTTTTACTTTTGTGCAAGATTTTTGTTCCTTATGAATGGTCATGTGTAGTAGGTGACATCATTTTCGAAGGGAGAACATTGCTGAATAGAGAAGACTGCCAGACTAGGGGACCCCATCCAGACCGAGGGACCACACAGCAGAGCATTCATCCTGTCTATGACTGTAAGGTGGAGCGTCCTTCACCACACTAGTCAGGTGTTAAACAGTCATGGACTCAGATGGCAACTGCCGGGTCCTGTTTTCTACGCCTAGGTTATTCTCATCTTTGTGATTGTAACTATAAAATGTAGCTGTTCTAGAGAACACTACTAAAATGAATAATAACTCACAATTATTGAGTGCTTCTTAAGCATCAGGCTCATTTGACTTTCATATGAAGGTCGATTCTGTATTTATGGAAGATGAGACTTCTACTAATGCGCCCAATGAGGAAGCCTGTGTTTAAACCTCAGCAGTCTAAACAAAGTCACACAACTTATTTCTTCCATTACTCAGTATTACCCAGGAGAAGTTTTGTCCCCTGGCAGACACTTGACATTGTCTGAAGACATTTTCCCTCAGCACAGGGAAGGGAGAGTGCTACTAGCATCCAAAGAGGATGCTCAGCATCATCACACATGAAGCACAGGGCACCTCCCCAAAACAAAAATTATCTGACCCAAAGTGCAAATAGTGCTTCGAAGGTGAGAAATCACTGCCATTTCTAAAGGAGAGTTTCCAAAAAGAGGCAAATCAAAACTGTTTAAATTGTCTCTCTTTGATCAGATGATTCCCAAATTTCCTGATGATAAATATGCCCTGAAAAACCAGCACAGAACTAGTGTTTCTTTGGAGTTGATGCCATTCAGTTCCCATGAATTGAAGCTCATCCTTGTTTGGAAATAGCAAGTACCTTATTCTGCTCATGAGGGGAAGCACTGCATCTAGAATTGCCCTGAATGAACCTGAAATTCAGTAAGCAGAGACTCTGACTAATTAAGCAGATGGGCTACTAACTTGTTACTATATCAGAATTTTTTTCAGGCCTGATTATTGTAATTAAATAAACTGTATAAACCTGCAAAGCCCTGCTCCTGGGCATAGTAGGAAGGCTTAACTGAGTTAATTAAAATACTACCGGACTCTCCTGCTGTGAAACTCCACTATAAGTATGGGTCCATAATAAAGGGAACTTTTTCAGACCTTAATGAAATTAAGGAGATGTAAGAGATTAGCTATTACTTCATAGCGTGATCCATAGAATTGACCAATTCAAATAACTTGGGGAGAAAGTCCATATAAGAATCTAATGGAGAACAAAAACAGACCTTACAGATGGGCTGGGAAGATTATCAGATAGATAAGCAGTCACTCTGACCTCTTTATTATTTTTTTAAGTAATAGGGATTGAATCCAAGGTCTTCACATCAAGGTACAGCTCCAGTCACCCCCAACCCCATTTTCTTAGGCAGGGTCTCACTAAGTTGCTAAATTGCCCATCCATGGGTCTATTCATCTCATTTAAACTATAACTCATTATTCAGAAATTATCCTAGGCATAGACTCTATGCCTTCTAGTTATTATCATTTAGACAAAATGTGCTTACTCTGAAGTAACCACTGCTTAGAAGGTTCCTTAGAAGGAACCACTGCTTCTCCCTCCTTCTCTCTCACTCTCCCTCTCTCTTTCCCTCATATGTTTCACTGCTGGGGTGTCTCAGCACCTATCTTAGAACACACATGGATGCCTTGTCATTTTTATCTTGTTGTAGTGACTGATCCATGCATTTTGTATCCTACAGACCTATGAGCATAAGCAGAGACATGTGATAGCTTTAGTCTCTGAGCACACCATCAAAAACAACAAAATAGATGCCCAAAAATCTGGGCAATAATCATTTTCATTCATATCTACTGCTTTTTCCTTTATAAACATGTCCTCCCACTGAGCACATCATTCTTCAAAAAAAAAAAAAAAAAGAAAGAAAGAAAGAAAGAAAATCAGTAGAAAGAGAGGCAGACAAACACGGACAGACAGACAGACACAGAGACAGAGACAGATAGAATCAAGAGATATACCCAGGGTGATGCAACATCAAGAAAAAAGATGGAGACTAAGTGAGGAAGGGGAACACTTACTAACATTGAACTTCTATAAAGGCTGTTTTGAGATTTCCATTTTATATGCAAACCCATTCCCTGTATTTTTGAGATTCACATCTATTACGAACCTTTAAAGGACTGTGCAAGTGTCACAACGGAGGTTATCTGAGCTCCTGCTTCCCCTCCTCATCAGCAGAGCATCACCTTTATCTGTTTCATGTATTGAAGATCTATGTTAAATTTTTTTAATAAAGGGTTTACTATTGACCAAAAAGGCTCATCAATGATCGCTGTAGTTAAATTTTCTAATTTTCCCAGTAAAGAAGCTAAAGCCCAGGGAGACAATATCTTGTTTTATAAGGCTATCAAGTGACTGAACTGGAACTAATACTCTCTGATCAGTTTCCAGGCAACTGTGGACCATTCATCAATGCTCTAAAAGTAGTTGGTAAGGCCAGGAAGAGCGAAAGAGGGAGGAACAATGGGAAGGAAGCCTGTGCACTGGGGGTCACTAGCTGGTCGTGGGCCAGCATGAACAGCCTGTAATCAGACAAACCCCATGCTCTACCTCGGTGCCTCCAACCCCGCACACTAGATTAAAGCATGCACAACTAAAAGTTAACTTTTACTATGAAAAATGCACATCCTGAGATAGGAAATGCATAAGCCACTATCTGCCACAGATCTAGCCTATCATTCATTGAGAAGTACAGATTTGAACAAGGACTCATTGATCACTCCAGGAAAGAACGGAAAAGAGAGGTGCTGGATGGGGTAAGACAGTATGCTCAAGTCTGTGTGGTGGCCCGAAGGTCCTGGATTTGGGGAGCAGAAGCTGAAAGGAGAGTGCTTAAAGTGATCTGATGATCACATCAGGATTTGGTAGAAGAATGTTGAGAGAAATCTGCTTTTTTGTAGAGGCATTTGCAAAAAAAAAAAAAAAAAAAAGACTTAAAACTGTTAATGAGAAAAACTCTAGCTTTGAAATGGACATTGGTTGGTTTGTTTGTTTTCAAATTTAAATTACAAAAACAATAAAAGCCAATGATACAGAATTTCAGAAGATAATAGGAAGCTAACAATAGTTGGGATCTGGTTTTAAGTTGCAGTGCAGTTTTGTGAACATGGACAAATCGCTTCATTTCTGTGTGTCACTGTGTATTTTCACCTTATATAAAGGGTGTAATCTTACTCAGTCTATCCTACAGGATGGATGTGAGCATCAGGTAAAAGTGTTTTATAAAAGGTAGGAGTCTTGAAGGTTATAGCCTCACCTCATTGTTATCATGGGCTTTAGCACAGGGAGATCCAGTGTAATGTAATCAGCGGCTTTTGTGACTAGGGTTCTGGTGGTAAGTGTAGACTACAACTTCCTAAAGATCTAGTGCTGGGGAATGTGTTCATGGGCACATCTGCCCTCCTTTCCTTTGTCATTCATATTTGAACGCTCAGCAAGAGTAGCAATTCCTTTAAAGCTAACTTAAGGAGGTGAAGAAAGTGGCCAATGCTGCCTCGCGCAGACCATGGCTCTGTTTCCCTATGTAAAAACATCTTACGTGCTGCAGGAATTATGGGGCACTTCATGCTCAGTTTGAAGTTTGGACTTGGTCCCTTTTTATTTCATTCTTTTTACATTGAGTGAAATGAGCTAGGTGTTGCTGCTATTTGGGATGTGACAAAATAATGATTCACTTCACTGAACTGAGGTGTCATGGCAGCAAATTACAGGGCAAATAAATAGAGGAGCAATCACAAGGATTATCTTCCCAGCCAGCATGATCTCATATGAAACAAAGAATTTCACAGCAGGGCGGCAGAGTCCCTCTGGAGTGGGGACAGTATGATCTTTTCCGCCTTCCACAGAGAAACTTTGTGGTCAGGATTCCAAAGTTCGGATATGCTGTTTTCAGAGAACAACTTCTGCCAACCTCTGACAGGAGCAGTTATTAAAACAAAGCAGTGATTTCTCCCCACTCTTTTTCAAATACACAGCAGTAGTCCTCATAGCTAGGTATCATTTGAATGCTTCTTCCAAAGCCCTTACTTTTTAAGGAACCAGTTTGCTATGTCTTGATTTTGCAAAACAAGCAAGCCAGAAATCACACTGTTGACATATTTCAATGATGAGGTAACCAGGCCATCATGGAAAAGAGAATGCATTTATTCAGTGGCACAGAGAAAGCACCAAAAATGCAGTAATGCATTCCTTGCTGTCTGTATGCCAAGTGCTGTGTTAAATATTTTTAAAAATATTATCTCACACAATCCTTGAACCAACTCCAGAAAACACATATGGAATTTTTGCCTTCACGAGTGGAAGTAAACTGAGGGATGAATGCCATGCTTTAAATAGGACAGTACTTCCACTGGTCCAGATGCTGCCTCCACCTCCCCACCCTGAATGACCTTCACTGGGTGTTTAGAATGTGGAGCACCATACTGTACACTTTGGTATGCACATTCCCTCTTTTACCCCACTGTGCGATGCATTCCCTCTCATCGAACTTGATCTTAGGAAGTGATCTCTATCAACTACTTAATTCCAAAATACTCATCTTTCACTGGTAATGGAAACATATTATTTCCATAATACATAAATTAAATTAGAAGGCAGCTGTTGTAATTGGAACAGAGTTTGGGAATCACGATAGTGACAAAAAAAATCTCAAAGAAATACTGAATAACAGTGATGTAGAATCAAGAACTCTTCTGGTACAGAAATGGGTTAAGACAGGACTGGGGTTGGGGTTCAGTTGTCCTGCCAAACCAGTGTTCTTTCCATTGGATTACAAAAATGAGTGAAAAAAACAGTGAAAGAGAAAGTGATCTAGGTGGTGGCAAATGGAATAGAAAAAGTTCCAAGAGATTAGTATAGTTCAGGAAATTCGAAAGGGGAATACATATTTAACTGGAAAATAATTCCATACAGATTGTTAAGTTGCAAAGAATTTAGAGAAGCTTGGAACTGAAAAACAATCTTTTGTTTGGGTTAAGAAGTCACTGGAAATTGTTGAAAGGGCAAATTAAACAAAATCTGTGAGAAATAAAGACCTAGAAGTTCTTAGACAGAGAAGGATAATTGGTGCTGGAGAAGATCACTGCTGAACAAGATGTTAGGATAGGGGATCAGATTGAGTGAAAGCACAAAGATACAGAAAGACTCTGAAGTAGAACATAAATACATCATGGGAAATTTCTTGTACTCATCATCCTCTCGGTGAAAGTGGAACTGAGGTATAACAAGCAGAAGCAGTTAAGAGTGAGGAAGAAAAGGAACAAGAGAGCCCTGATGATGTGGGAAGGAGAAAGATAAGCATTCTCCCTGTAACAACTGAAAGAAAGAATAGAAAAGGGTGTCAGAAACTTGGAATACAATTGCAGTTATTAATGCAAAATTTTATTTGACTAAGATATATTGATAGTTGTATCTTTCATCAAGATTTTATGACAAAATATCCAAGTGTGATGAGAGTCCAACTGGTTAGTACCTTACATTGTGCTGTAAGGCAAACTCCAGAGACATTCTGAAATAAGCCCTTTAATCTTTCCTGGAACAAAGCAGACTATGACACTGTATGTCAACGCACACACAGCATAATACACACACATAACGTATGCAACACACACACACACACACACACACACACACACACACGAATGATCATTGCTTCAGCTAAATGACACAGGCTTGGAAAGAGAGTGAAGATGGAAAACATCATTTCTACTCCTGATAGACTCTTAGGCTGGCAGACTCAGCCTTCACTGGAAGCAACTGTAATATTCAGGGTGAACTATGCGTCAAGGATGGTGCTAAACAAAATAATATGAACCAAATTTCTGAGAGGTGATTGTTTGCACATAATGTAGATATCATGGGCCATAATTACAGGGCTTCCTAGAGTTTAGATATGAACAAAGAAATATTTACGTTTTCACAAGTAAGTATCAATACCCTTTTCACTAGAACAAATAATTAAAATATTTTTCTATTCTGTGAAGAAATATAGAGAGCAAAGTCTGCAATTCAACACCTCAAGAGTCATTTGAGATTAATTTAGTACAGATGAAGCTGGTATTTTTTTTTTGAGTAAAATTGTACTTGTTTACTATCTTTAGCTCTTGATAAATCAGGCAATGGTATATTTCCTAAAATCACGGGCCCTTTTACTATGTATTGTTAACTGGCCTATACCTCAGTAATTATAGCAGATTTTCTTCCTCTTTTTAATTAGGTGATTTGATTTGTACTTTATATAATTACAGTATTTGTCTCCTCCTTCGTTCAAGACAAAATTATAATCATTAGTTCTGCTACCTGAGGCTGCTAAATGAATTTTTACTAAAATAAAAAAAAAATAAGCTGAAGAAGATGTAATTGAATCTAAACCAGAAATTTTCCATTTTATATCCATCATCTTAATTTCATTGTGTTTGCTGAACTCAGAATGAAAAGGTACAAAAGCCCCAAAGGAAGGCAGAACAGTAGCATCATTAAATCTTTTTAGAAAATAAGTTTCTAACAACTCGGGACAAACACAAGATGTCTCCTTCCACACAGGCTTCTTCTCCAAGCTTGGTCACGGTTAAGATCAGCAAGTAGACGACTATGGCACTGGAATCAATGAAAACGAATCAGGAACAAGATGTGTAGAGCTGCCGTGACGTGAATGAATGAGACATAACCTACCCGAAATAACCCTGATCCAACAGAATTCCTAAAAGTTCATTAAATTTGGCTTCATTCTGTTACCTGGTGTAATGGCGGACTTCAATGAGTTAAATTACCTCAGCAATCATATCCAGATATTTGGTTAAACAGTATTCTAGATGTTTCTGTGAAGGTGAATTTTGGATGAGACTAATATTGAAATCAGTGGACTTTGAATAAAGTAGATTGACCTCTGTACTGTGAGAGGTCCTTGTAAAATTAGGTGTGGGCCTTAACAGAACAAAGACTGGACTCTAAAGCAAGCAGGAATTCTGCCCAGACTGCTTTTGGGGAACTGCAGCCTTTTTCTGAGTAACTGGCCTGCCACTTCCTCTGCAGAATTGATACCACCAATCCTCCAGAATTATGTGAGCTCATTTCTTAAATCTTTCTATTGTTCATATATATGCATTCGGTTCTGCTTCTCTTGAGAACTCCAATGCACTAGAGCAAACATTATCTAGTATAATCATCACTTTATTATTGCTATTATTTCAATCAGAAAAATATTTTCATTTGAACTGTTTTGAGCAAGAATGCAAACGGCATATTTACAGAAACTTGACACATTTAAACTTGATTATAACATCTTTTATATGGATCAGAGTCACTGTACATTTTTATGGAACTCCACTTTCTTCCATAAAATGATGAAACAGGCAGTGGCTGTGATTTCTTGCCAATAAACTATCAAATATATGACCCACCCTTATTTATTAATAATGCCTGATGAATATTTTCAATGATGCACTTTACCGTTAAACAACTGATAGATTATTTTCCCACCTGATCTAAGGCAAAATACAAACTCTGTTACCTTTCATTTTAATGTGTCGGAGGGAAGTGGTTATTTTCCCAGATCTTACTTTGAAGATTCTTTGTTGCATTGGAAATTTCTGTCAGTCTTTCATTTTCGAAGTGCTTTTCTCTTCCGTTGATTTCAGCAAGACACTCATTTCTATTTCTGCTCTAGACAAGAACAGCAACTGGAAAAATATTTACAACAAACTTGGCAAAAGCCTGAATTCTTCTGGAAGTAAAGCACACAAACAAAGCAGTAGGATGCTTATTGATCAGATTTCCAGATGCCAAACAGGTACCTCGCTCTTGTCATCTCCAGCAAACCAACAGGTAGCTAGCTGCACTCTAAGAGAGTGTTTGTGAAATACAGCAATGGAGCGACTGGAACCTCGTAAAATTAAGAGAGCTGAGAAGGCAGCACAGAAAGGCAAATGAGAATGAGGTACATTAGCAACTGTGACCCCAACTCTCCAGCTAGAGGTTGGAGAAAAACTTTGCAGGGGAAAGTGTGAACAGGATGATCCCTATAAGCCCTTTCAGCACAGACTCTGGCAATGCTAACTATTAGAAAGTTTCACAGTCCTCACAGGCTTGCAGCTCATTAGAGGGGAAATTCAGAGTCAGCACAGTAGCTTTCCCCAGAGAAATAATTCACCCCAACTCCAAATCTGCCCCCAAAATCCAGGCTGCTATAGCTAGATGCCTCCTTGAGAAGAAAGCTATTTCCCAAATTCATACTTATCCAGGGATCAGAAAACTACAGATCTCCATCTCTGTGTCCCCACAGACATTCCACAAGAGCATAGGGCCTTCGTGAATCAAAATTAGTCAGCAAAACAACTACAACCCAAGCACCCAGCTCCATGAAGTACTCTGTACTACTGATAGGAGTTTCACCACATGCCCAAGAATTGATAAAAGAAGGTGCTTGCCTACAGCACTTAAGGTACAACCATCCCATGAGACTGACAGTAGGCATATGCTGGTCTCTACTGGCAGCTGGACCAAAAGTTAAGAGCCAAGATTCCCGTCACCATCTTTCCTTATGGCCAGTGCTCACGGAGCTATACCACCACTAAAGCTGAGAGTAGGTAGTAGATCCTCAGCACTTCTTTCTCCTATGCCCAGCTATTTAGGTGCCCAAGATACTTTAAGACAGATGGCAAGTGCTTCAAATTCCTCACCTGTGTGGTATGGTGTCATGGGCCTTGAGAGTCCCAGGGTTTACCCAAAAATGTCTGAGGAAATTTCTACCATACTCCTGGTGCCATGACGTCTACAGATGGAGTGGCCATGAAGAAAACAGCCTACCCTCCAAACTAGGTACCCCACAGTCACCTAGGATGATATTCTACTCACATGGCTCCCTGAGACAGTAGGGTCTCTCCAACCCTCTGTAGCAGATACTGTACCCAAAGACAATGATTCCAACCAAAGAAGCAATACAGACACTAAGACATTATACCATTCCCCAGTCAGATACAAAGCCAATACTGCAAACAAAACACTCAACTCACATTTGCAAGAGAAAGTTTACTACAAAAGCTACCTCACAAAAGTAAAGGTAATGATTCATTGAATGCATAAATTTCAACATAAGACAGCAAGAAATACAGAAACAACAAAAGAATATAGTAACTCTCTAGTGACACATTCCTAAGAGAATTATATTGACAAAAGTACCTGATAAAATATGTTTTTAAATGACCACAAGAACATTCAAAGAAATTCATAAGAATGCAAGAGAATCCAAGTGTTGGGTACTACAGGTGTGTATTAATAAATGTACAAGATTTTTTAAAAATTAAGGGAGTTGGATGACACTGTTAAATAAAATATCTCACATACAGAAGCTCAAGCATCACAGTAAACTCTGTTCTTCTGCAGAACTCTGGGATGACAACAGTTCACAAAACAAACCTATGAGTCACCAGAAGAGAGGAGCTGAAAGATTCTAAAAATGATGATTAAGAGATACAAACCATTAATTTCCCTGATTTGATGAGTACATATAATATACAGGTATAGAAATACCACACTCTACCACAAAAATAAGTGCAATAATATTTTTAATATATAAGAAGAAAAAAACATTAACTATCCTGATCTGATTACTCTTACATATATGAACAAATTATGACACTATATCCCATAAATATGTGCACTTAAAATTTAAAAATATTACAAATACACTTTAAAAATCTCACTGGAGACAAAAGAACTGAAAATTATTAAATGATGCAATTTAGGGTTGCCAAATATAAGGAAAAATCATGTCATGTCAAATTATTAATCAAACAAATACATTCTAATAATGTTATGGACTTTTTGTCCATATAAGTGGTAAAGATTTCTCAGGTTTCATTATACACCTGATACGAAGGCATAGGGAGCTTTTGGAGGTGGTAGAAACTGGTAGAAAACATTTGCAAAGTAGTTTGGCAATGTTTATTAAGCTACATTAAAATATCCAAACCCCCAAAGATATTTTTGAAAAATTTCTATGCATTATTCATAAATCAGGAATGTAGTGATACTTCTATTTATATAAAATAACAACATGAAAGGCAAAATGCTTGATCATTAATAAATTAATGGATAGTTATGGTACACTCACTTCACATTTAAGCCACCATTGATAGTTTACTCATTTAATGTTTTTAGAAATACAAGAACACACCTATATGACAGTATTAAGTATTAAAACAGGATACCTAGATATAATGAGAATAATTTTCATAAAAGACATTTACTCTACTATACTAGAGGCCACACAGGTTGCAGTAGTTTGGAGAAAACCACATAGTTTATTTTATACCCTTCAGACAGAAAAGTGAATGTTTCAGGAGGAGTTGATTTGTGGAGGATGACTCGTGGCTGTGTGTTGAGTCACTGGTCAGTTACCCATACAGGTTTGAGCATTAATGCACAGGGCTCCTAAACTCAGTTCTGATTTCAAAGCCTGCCTCAACCATCAACCCTCTAATGTTAGGTTTGTTCCTTACACATTTTTAGCTTCTGTTTTTATACTACTTCCCTAATGAGATCTATTAATAATACATTCCTGCATAAGCTGATTATTAAAAGCAAATGAAATAATTATTTAAATTTATATCACACTGCCTGGCAAACTGTAAATGCTCAATAATTGCTGGTCAGTTTCATGCTGGGAAGGTTTGTCTGATGAAACAAGGCATATGTTTTAACATATTTCATTAATTAATTGAGATCAAATTAATTAATACTTAATGGAAATCGCATTCAGTGAAGAAGCATAACTACCTCTTAACATATTCCAATACATTCTCTCTCTGGTAAATTAGCTCTTGGAATGGTCACTGCCTACTAGGATTACGGGGTGGGAGTTGCTGAATGAGACAATACACCTAATGTGCTTAGCAGAGTGCTTGGCATGCATTTAAGAATTAATAAAATGATAGCTTTCTAACATAAAAACCAAAGGAAGAGCATACTCTTCAAGTGTGAAGTGTGAACCCTTAAGTGAAGCATTCCTGCACCAACTAATTGACCAACCATATTCTGTTGATTGCTTCCTATGAGCAAAACCATGCCAGTGTGGTATAGAGTTGCACAATTAACACTGCAGGAGCCAACAGAGCAGAACTGTATGTGTCATGTGCTAAGGGAAGTGCTTATCATTATGCCTCACACAGTTTTTTTCCTCTAAATATATCATGCTTCAGTTTTTTCCCCATTGTTACTCCAAAAGACACATAATTTCTGTCTAAGGGGCTAGAGATAGTTTTAGAGAATAATGACAATGGTTTGGGAGTTTTAAAAGGAATAATGTGACTTGGATAATTTCATAGTGATTTCTTTTCAAATGTATGAGAGAAGAATAACTAAAAACAGCAAAGTTTTCTAATTTTCAGTTCACTTAAAATGCCACTGGGTGCTTCCTGACATGCTAATGACAAAATTAGCTCTGTGTGATATGAAAAAGAAACTATCCCAACGCTTCCAGAGGAAGGTACCACAAATGAAACAGTCCCTACAGTGCGATCCAGACAAGCACAGATGCACATGATATGCAAGCAAAAGTAAAATGTAAGGGGTTATAGCTGCAAGCAGCAGTGTTAGGGAAGCATTACAACGGTATGCTAAAGATTAGATGTTGCTACCACTAACCCTGTAACACACTTTGAGCTTCATGATCTTATTTATTTCAAATGCACACACATGAACAAATACATGCACACACAAGCATGCATATATGCAGAAAACATTTTGAGAAGGATGGTATCAGTCATCAACATCATCATTAGAATAAAGGAAAGATAAACTAATTCTACAGTTACAAAAGTAACATGTCTACAGTTTTCAAAGCTTTTTCACAAACATTATCATATTGATATGCACCCTCGCCATATATGTTAGAAAGAGAAAAGGTATGTATTATATTTGAACTGGAAAATAGAAGAATAAGGTAGGGAAAAAAGAAAAGTTTAAAAAGATTTTAGCCTTTAGTGTTCAATGCCACAATTTTTTATTTCATTGTCAGAATAATGAGGAATTCAGGAGCAAAAGCCATGTGCTTTGTGATGCCATATGAAAATATTGCCTTACAAAACATTTTTATTACATGGTTGGCAGAGTTTTTAAATTGAATTAATATTGTAACTTCTATATTTTTTGACAAAAAAGTTTCTTTATTCTTTATCGAAAGACCTTCCTATCAAAATCAGGAAAATTATAACAATTGTGTCATTCTTTGCTTTCAAAAATGTACCTAGATTATCCATTTCTAGTTATATTACTTACATTTCCTCAAATGACCCTTGAACTGGAATGCAAATAACAGATCACTGGGAGTCTTTAATAAGACATTGTCTTGGTTACTTTTCTCTTGTCATTGAGACAAAATACCTGATGCCCACAGTGAAGCAAGGAAAAATTTATTTCTTACAGTTTTGGGAGTTTTAGTCCATATTCAGCTGGTTCCAAGGCAGGGGGACATAGTGGGGCAGACGTTCATGGCCACCACAAACAGAAAGTACGAATTTAGCAAAAGAGAGCAAAGTACATCCCTTTCCTGCCCCAGGTGAGTGAAGCACTCACACCAATTCCAGTGATAGACAGGGAACCAATCACAAATGCTAGATTCAGCTGCCTCCACAATTATATGAAGCTTGGGGAGGCAGTTGAACACAAACCATAACAGTCATATTGTTGGGTTAGTACAATCAATTCCCTCAAATACTACAACTACATACAGTAGGAATCCCCCCCCCAAAAAAAATTCACTTGAAATCTTTGACAAAGCCATCTAACATATATCCTTTTCAGAGAATGATAGAATTTCTGTCCTTTCTGCCTCACTTGAATATCTGGTAGCATAAGCTAACTTTGTTGTGCCTCCAAATTTGAGTGTGAAGAGAAATCACCTGCATTTTACTGGATGCAGTCAAAATACTGGGGCAGGGAGTAATGCATAGATTTTAACCAAACTTCCCTGAAACCTTTTGGGAATGATCTGCCCCCAATCTTACAAAGGCGGGCTTAGAAATAGAGACAAAATCTGAAAACCATCAGTACTCAGCAGCAAAGTGCCCCAACAGGCCTAAATCCACTTGCTTCATTCAAGACCAAATAATCACTTATCAAAAAATTCAAATCACATTATCAAATACTGTTGACCTAACTGGCACTTTCTTCGCAAAGCTTCTAGAGAGCTGACCCTTCTGAGCATTCAAGTGCTTCTCCCACCTCACATTTGAGATCCTGGTTACCCTCCCAGTGAGAGGCAGGGGCAAGTGAGGCAGAAGAGTAGCAGCTGAGGCCCACTGAGTGAGCTACTTTCTCTAAATCTCTGCTTCCTTCTGTGCCAAAGGCAGCCAGACACCTTTAATTTGGGAGCTTCTGAGGATTTAATTAGATTGTTTATCTTTTGTTGTTACCTTATGAGTTCATGCTTTTTAATTATAGAGACTTAACAGCAATGCAATCTGCAAATATTTTCACCAACTCAAGACATCTAATTTCCAAATTATAGATAATAATGTTCAGAAGTTTTTAAATTTCATGAATTCCAGTGGGTTTTTTTATCTTAGTGCTTGTGTTTTTGATGTCATAGCTAAGAATTCATTGCTAAACTCAAGATTTAGCCTTATGCTTTCTTCTAAGATTTTTATGGTTTTTTCTCATGAAGATCAAACTCTCACCTGCTACACCAAGAAAGTTATATGTTTGTTTATCTTGCAGTTATATTTCTTTCATTTTCCATATATCTATGAATAAATTTCCAGACCAAAATCATCTCTTTAAACTTTTCAAAAGTTCACTTGCCTTCATTCATTCAATCTCCCTCTTCCTAAGATATTTGAATTACTCCTATTAGCTTTACTTTTGTACAACTGTTTAAAGGTTTACACACATACATGCATACATATATATCTGAATATATATCATATATATGTGTATGTATGGCATGTCACCATGATATATAATATAGGAATGTATATTTTTAAGAAAAAAAATAAAAATAATGTTGGACACATAAATTTTCTTCTCCTTCTGTATTCTGTCATGGAACGTGTTAACAGTTACTGTATTCAGTTACCTAAAACATAGCCTTTTCCTTTTATTAATAACCTACATAAAATCCTCATAGATGTGATGGTTGTAGTGGCACATTTAAAAATCCTGAAAGTGCCAGCCAAAATTGTGCTCAGTATCCTATCTCTGCCATTAGGACTGTTTTGCCAGCTACGTGTTGCAATCTTTCTTAACTTCAAAGTGAATGGCTAAGTTTTAAGATGAGAAAACTTCCCTAAGTTGGGAAGTCATGGCTTGGAATCACCATTAAGTTACTGGGAAAATGGATCTGAAATTGAAGTAGGCTGCATATCAGCATTGTTTCACAGGTGTTTTCATTTATTCAGTAGGTAATTTTTCACTATCTACTGGATCCCATTATTACTTTTATAAGCCTAGAAAGATCAAAGGAAATAAAAATAAGAGCCTCATCTTGGAATGGAAGGAGACATAGGGGCACCTATATAAATAATATGTGTGTAGATGACACTGATCCCCATATTAAAAAAAAAAAGAAGAATGAAAGAACGTGGAATTATGGTGGTACTGTAATCAGAATTGCATGAATTGTGTGTTACGAAAAATCCAGTCTCATGGCTGTGGTTAAGTGGGTTAAAAAGGGCAAAAAATAGGCCAATGTCATGGTTACCTTTTTCTCATTATTGAGATAAAATACTTGACATCCAAAATGAAGGAAGGAAAGGTTTATTTAGCTTATACTTCATGGAGGTTTCAGTCCATAGTCATCTGGCTCCAAGCCTGAGTTAGGTGACTGAGGAGCAGCTGTTCACAGCAGCTGCAAGCAATATGAACTAAAAGGGCAAAAAAAAGAGTAGAGCTCACCTCTTTCCCTCCCCTACAATGTCTGCTGGCTGTGGCCTTGGGTGGATGCATCACTCAGGCCACCAATCCCAGTGCTAGACAGTGAACGAATCACAAATTCTAGATTCAGCTACCAGGCATGAGTCTTTTAAACACAAACCATAACACCTGATTTAAAGTTTTTTTATATTAAACAGGTAAGAATCAGTGTTTATCTGGGCTGCAGTGTGTATACACTATGCCAAGGCAATGTGTGTGTGTACTATATATTGTGTACATATAGCTATGGAAATGGAGAATGGGAATCATTTGAATATATGTGGAGGTAGAAGTTACAAGGGTTGTAGTTTGATTAGGTGGAGGTATACAAAAAGGAGGGAGAGGGTGCCTAATATTTTTTTCAATTCATAAGTAGGAAAATAGAGTTTCATTAGCTGAGATTGAAATGCCTGGTTCAATGTATTTCTGGGTCAGTGACACTATTTCTGCTTGTTTCTCAACTGGCAATGTTACTGATATGAACACAGTTAAATCATCTTGATGAGGGCTTTATTTTACTCTATAAAAATTACTTAATAAAAATAGAGGACAGTGTCAAGTGGTAAAAATATGTCTTACCCTGGATTCTCTAACAAGTAGAGCCTGGGTTAGCAGCATCACCAGAAGGCAGACATCAACTGCACAGTTTCACTTGGACAAGGTAGCTTATGAGGCTAAAAACCCATCTGTGCAGCATACGGAAGTAACGCCAATATTGAAACTGCATAACACTATCAAGCTTACCATATGAAGATGGTCATTATGACCTTGTTACATTATACTCTCCATTTCCATTATGCTGACTAATATAATTGCAAATGAAGCCATATTTTCATAGAATTGCTTTGAATCTCTTTTGGTGAAATACGGCAAATCTCAGCAACTCAGGTTAGTTTAGCATCTCTGCACAAGTTAGATGAGCACTTAACGAAAAACATGGGAGATTTTTTTTCCAATTACTGGAATATCCTTAATGATCTGAAGATTAGCTATAGATCAGAATCATAATCGAGGGAAGAAAAAATGAGATTGCATTGAATTTCTTTCAAAATTAACCTGAGATGACTTTTTTTTTAAAAATGCAAGCTCAGGGTAAATCACTTAGGGTAGAAAAAATTAGCTTCAATTATCAGATAAGAGAGGGCTAGGCAATTATGAGGAAATGACCTGTGGAGAAAATAGAAGGAACTCTAGACTAAATATGAGTCAGCAATACAGAAATGTCAAGTGGAAGCACAGGGCCTGGAGAATCAACTAAAAGGGAACTTTAGAAAGCTTGGAATTTAATAAAGGTATTCGACTCGAGCCCTGGGAATTCCAGATATAGCAGGGACCAAGAGAAAGGAAGGAAGGAGACCCTAAATCAGTGAATGCTGAGGTTAGAAGGCCTGGTCTGACCTAGCTTTGTTACTACTAAGCTATGAAAATTTGGTGATTAACTTAATTTCTTTAAGATTTAGGTTGTTTGGACGGCTGGAGAACATGGCGGACAGACAACAGCAACTACTGAACGCTCTCTAAAGGCTCGGCTCAGAGGCCAGGAATGATGCGGACTAAGGAGATACGAACCAGTAGAGATATGCTCTGCTGACTCAGGAACAAACTGGGCTGAGAGAATCCAACTTGGAATACAGTCCTGGCGCTAAAATAGGAACAGAAAAATCTCGGTGTGGAGGCTCGACTCCGCGCCATTGGAAACCGCGGTTTGGATCTCCCGCCGCCCGGCGGCCAGCGGCTCGGCAAGGAGAGACGCGACCGCCGAGCTCTGGGAACGGGAGTAGTTCCCGCGCCATCGGAAACCGCGGTTTGGATTTCCCGCCACGCGGCGGCCGGCTACCTCCACAGCGGCTCAGCAAGGAGAGACGCGACCGCCGAGCTCGGGAACGGAGTCGGAAACGCGACGGACAGGAAGGAAGGCTGACTGGAGGCGAGGTGAGCGAGGAACTGACTCCCTACCACAGTCTGACTCCAGCGGAGGATTTTCTGGGAGCGGGCAGTCCTGTAAGAGCAGGGCGCGGCGGCAACTGCAGCCGCACGGTTCCCTCTCGGACGGGATTGGTGAAAGGTGCCTGGCCGGAGGGACGCTGCTTGCGGACCCCCTAGGCTGGCCTAGCCCAGATCCCAGAGCCTGACGGTGGCCCGGAGGAGCGACCGACTTCCGCGTAGGCTGCCTCCTCCGCAACTCCCTGGGGCGCAGCAGTGAGCTGGAACAACTAGCCAACGCAATTCGATCAAGCTGTAGCTGACAGGCAGGGAAGCCGGGCCTCCTGTGTAAGATTACATTTCATAAGGAACAGAAAATATGGGGAAGGGAAGCAACAAAAAAGGCTCCTCGACCCCCAATCCTGAGAATCAGGCAATAGTGGACACTGTACCAATATACATTAAGCGCCATTTAGAGAGCCTCATAGACCAATTCAGGAATGAAGTTATCAATGACCTGAAGCTAGAAGTATGCAGAATAGTTAGAGAAATGCTAAGCACCACCCAGGAAAAAGCAGATGGTGGAGTGGAAGAACAGAAAAAGAGGGGAGAATTGCTTGATGGAGAAAACAGAGAAAGCATTGAGTATGTGAAGCAGGTGCAAAGGGACTATCAAGAAATCAAGAAGTCTACCCAAGACTGGCATAACAGCTTGAAAGAAACTAAGGACAGACTATCTGAATTGGAGGGCAGACTTGAAACATGGGAGAATGAAATGAAAAACTTCTTAAAAATAAAAAAGAAACACACAGCAATAATACAAAGACAAGAAGATGATAAGAGGAGCCATAACTTAAGGATTAAGAACATAAAAGAAGAAGTAGGGACACAAACAAGTGAACTACAAAAGCTACTCACAGAAATAATCCAGGAGAATTTTCCTAATTTAGCAAAAGGTAAAGATACTCAAATGTATGAGGCATACAGGACCCCAGCTACCTACAACCCTAACAGAGAAACACCCAGACATATAATAATAAAAATTCCAGAAATTCAATACAAGAACAGAATATTAAAAGCTGTAAGAGACAAGAAACAGATCACTTACAAGGGAAGACCCATCAAAATTACAGCAGATTTCTCTTCACAAACCATCAAATCACGAAGAGCATGGGGAGAAATAATTTAAGCTTTGAAAGATAATAATCTACAGCCAAGATTGAGATATCCTGCACAACTGCCCCTGGAAATTGATGGAAAAACGAGGTGCTTCCAAGATAAAGAGGAACTGGGGGAATTTGCAACCACCAATTCAACCCTACAGAAAGTATTGCAGGATATTCTAAAAAAAGAAAAATACAAAGAACCCAGAAATAGGGGCGAGGAGGCCACAACGAATAGAGCAGAGAACAAAACGAAGAAGACAAACTGACAGCTACTGACAGAAAAAGAGCTCAACAGAAATGAGACAGAGAAGATTGGATGATAGGAACAGCTTTTTTTGGAGAGAATGACATCTTAATAGGTAATGCTGATTTAGTACCATCTTGTTTTGAAGTCTCATCTAGCTTTTGTTCTTCTGTCTCCAATGGTCTAAACAGGTTGTAGCTTATTGGATTTTGTTATGTACGATAGTATAAGAAAAAACCTTTTAAAGACAAGGAGATTATACAGAGACCATTGTTCATTTTCTGTTAGTCGATTCTAAATACTCTATAATGCTGTCATTCTCTTAAATGGATTTACATTGTTTTGATATACTTAATGCTACAGTATATGAAGTTGTACTCAAGGACTTCAGGGAGGGAGTCAATATGGTAACCATTTTTGGGTCAGGATTAGCTGGTGGTGAAACACTATTCTGCTTAAATGGTTATGTTTTGATCTGCCCTGTTTCGCTGTTATGCCCTCTTTTTTTCTCAATCTCCACTCCATTATTTACTTTTTTATTTTTATCCATTTAATTACAGGGAAAAATATAGCAGGATATAATATAGTAACCCACTTTGACTTTCTATTATCTCGATTTGAAGCCCTGTATAACTCTCACCATCTTGTTTTTGACTGAGGTTCCTATATTCTGTTTTGCTGGATAGTATCAGGTTCGAAAGTTTAGGCATCAGCTGAGAAGATAATGAGATTCATTATAACGCCCATTCTCGTTGACTTTTATCTACTTTTGAAGACCTACAATATCTCCAATGTTTTGGTTTTGTCGGTTTTATTCTTTACGGTTTTGTTCAATTGTATTACAACTAATGATATAGGCAATTCTATTAGAAATAGCGGGAGGCATTATGGTAACCATTGTTGATCACCTTGTATTATGTTTTTTATATTATCTATTATGTCCACCCTTTTGACTTGACCGATTCTGTTCTGTTATGTCACATTTGGTTTTACTCTCTTCCAAAAAAGCAACAATAACTGTGGGAGCAATGAAACCCAAAATGTGTAATAGTCACTGTACAAAAGAGAGGAAAAGAAAGTGCTCTAAACTATATAACTGCATGTATATTTAAAAGTATAAGATAGAAAATGATATCACAGAGTTTTATTGGATCATTGAACAGAACTGTTTGCAGTATCATTGTTGGAATGTCCACTCTACAAGCTTTAATTTTGTGACTTGAACAATTATTTCTAAGATGGCAATATGTAATCCATTAACTAGTGATTTCCTACTGCGCATTTTTTTATTCTGTAAACCTGTATAACTTGTACCCCTTCACTGTTTTTTTTTCTTTCTTTTCTTTTCTCCTTAAATAAAAATTTAAAAAAAAAATAAAAAAAAATAAAAAAAAAATCAGTGACAAAAAAAAAAAAAAAAAAGATTTAGGTTGTTTGTCTATAGCAAACACATGATTATGGTTCCAAATTTAGGTTCATTAACAAAATTTTATTTGAAACAAGTAAAAGGGACTATAAAATATTAGCATTTATGTTATAGGAAGTGTTATGGAAGAACAAAAGTTAAAATAAGATGTTGGGAAATGTAATACAATTGGAAAGACAGAACTGACTAGCTAGTTTGTGGAAGCCAGATCACAATGTTAAAAAGTTAAGATTTTTAAGATAGAAACAGTAGAGCAACAAACCAAGCATGGGAATGTCTAGGCATGAGTTCAAAGAGGTGATTCCCATTGCACGTCCATTCAGATGGTTCTAAATAGTGCTAGTCATGCTATTCTCAGTAGGGATGACTGATATTATTGCTGTCCGATGTTTTACAGCATAAAGTGTAATTTTTTCCCTGAGAGACTGCTGCAATTCTCAATGGCATACTATCCTTCAGAGTCAGGTCTTCGAAAGGAAAAGAGCCAGTAAAGTGTTAGTTCTGATTCCAATGACTATAGAAAAATCTTGAAGTATGTACAGTGACTGTCTTAGATTTTGATACATTGCCATAAAGAAAAGAGCCAAATATTTTTTATTAACCAGAAAGGCATAACTATTAGCAAAGAATATTATATAGGGCTCAACATATGAAACCACAGTCTAGCAAAGCAAAATGGCCAATAATGTGATTTAAGCTGGTCTTGCTTAACATTTTCAAGAAGCAAAAGATCACTTATCAAAGATGCTGCGAAAGAAATTACTTCACATAAGAAAGACTGTAATATTTGATCATTAAATTTAGTACATATTCTGTATTTTTAGATTAACTTGGAATAGAATCGCTTTAGAGCTGAATAAAAAGAAGAATATAAAAGTTTAAAGAGGTCAAGAGATGAGAAGAAAGGGCTTCTAGTGTTGCCTCTCTGGGTGGAGGTGAGGTGGGCAATAGGTGAACACAAGCAAAGTTTCTATATAATAGCTAATTGTGGAATGCCAATGTGAACTTCTTTTTTTTTTAATTTTATTTAAGGAGAAAAAAAAGCAGAGAAAGGGTACAAGTTATACAGATTTACAGAAAAAAATAAACAGTAGGAAATCACTAGTTAATGGATTATATATTGTCATCTTAGAAATAATTGTTCAAGTCACAAAGTTAAAGCTTGTAAAGTGGACCTTCCAACAGTGAGACTGCAAACAGTTCTGTTCAATGATCCAATAAAACTCAGTGATATCATTTTCTATCTTATACACTTAAACATACATGCAGTTATATCATTTAGAGCACTTTCTTTTCCTCTCTTTTGTACAATGACAGTTACACATCTTGGGTTTTGTTACTCCCACAGTTCTTATTACTTTTTTGGAAGGGAGTAAAACCAAATGTGACATAACAGAACAGAGTCAATCAAATCAAAAAGGTGGACATAATAGATAACGTAAAAGCATAATACAAGGTGATCAATAATGGTTACCATAATGCCTCCTGCTATCTCTAATAGAATTGCCTATATCATCAGTTATAATAAAATTGAACAAAACAATAAAGAAGAAAACCAACAAAACCAAAACATTGGAGACATTGTAGGTCTTTAAAAGTAGATAAAAGTTATCGAGAATGGGCGTCATAATGAATCTCACTATCTTCACAGCCGTTGCCTAAACTTTCGAACCTGGTACTATCAAGCAAAGCAGAATAGGGGGACATCAGTCAAAAACAAGATGGTGAGAGTAATACAGGGCTTTAAATCAAGATAATGGAAAATCAAAGTGGGTTGCTATAATATATCCTGCTATTTTTATTTTTATCTTAATTAAAAGGATAAAAATAAAAAAGTAAATAATGGAGTGGAGATTGAGATAAAAGAGGGCATAACAGCAAATCAGCGCAGATCAAAATGTAACCATTTAAGCAGAATAGTGTTTCACCACAAGATAATCCTGACATAAAAGTAGTTACCATATTGTCTCTTTCCTTGAAATCCTTGAGTACAACTTCGTATATTGTAGCATTAAATATATCAAAACAATGTAAAACCATTTAAGAGAATGACAGCATTAGAGGGTATTTAGAATCAACTAACAGAAAATGAACAATGGTTTCTGTATAATCTCCTTGTCTTTAAAAGTTTTTGCTTATACTATCGTACACAATAAAATCCAATAAGATACAACCTGTTTAGACCAATGGAGACAGAAGAACAAAAATTTGATGAGACTTCAAAACAAGATGATACTAAATCAGTATTACCTATTAAGACGTCATTTTCTCCAAAATAGCTGTTCCTATTATCCAATCTTCTCTGCCTCATTTCTTTTGAGCTCTTTTTCTGTCATTAGTTGTCAGTTTGTCTTCTTCATTTTGTTCAACTTCTTCAAAGCATTTCTCCATCTGAATTAGAACTCTAGAGCCTAAGAAAACCAAAACCAAAAGAAATGCCAAAAAGTCATATAATCCAGACTGTTCAGAAGAAATTGTATAAGTAAGATATGGAAAATTTCCAGGATCCTAAAACTGTTTTATAATCTTCACTAGGATGGTGTGCATGCATAAGCACATATGTATATTATTACAATGCATACATATTATATGTACAGACACACAAGATAAAATCCACAGAAGTCAATTGATTTTCCAAAGGCTACCATATTTAATGGAGCTCCTGAAATCTGGGGTTCTAAGGAGTTAAATGTCACAATCCTCATAATAAACCATGAGAGTAGGCCAAGTCAACTGGCCAATCTACTTAAAGGCAAATTTGCATAGAAAGGAATTGTAAAGAAACATGAACCTAAAATCTGAAGAACCTAAAAAAATTAAGAGTACTCAACTACATTTTCTGGAAAATTTGAAGTCCTTGAGTTTTCTTGAAAGGAGGAAGGTAAAATAAAAGCCAGATTTAAAGAATAAAAGGTGAAAAATTAGATTGCATTCAATCTACAAGAATCCAAGATGTCATACTTCTAGGACACCAGAAGTCTGAATAAAGAGTATGTGGACCTTTGAATGTTCGGAGGAAGTATCAATGATATTTAGTAACACTAAATTTAGTGACAACTAGTAACACATTTCCTTAGCATTGCTGCTTTCAACTGCATTAATTTCATTATTTAGCCCCTCCAACAAGTCTATGAAATGAGTCATATTATTATTCATATTTTCTAGGTAAGCAAACTAAAGAGAGAGGATAAACAATGCATCTGAGTCAGACCTAGTAAATGGCAAACCTAGATTTTGAACCCAGATCTGTTTATGTGTGCATGTGTGTGTGACAGAAAACAGGGAGAGAGAGAGAGAGAGAGAGAGAGAGAGAGAGAGAGAGAGAGAGACAGAGAGAGAGAGACAGAGAGAGACAGAGAGAGACAGAGGCAGAGAGACAGAGAGACAGAGATAGAAAGTAGAGAGGAGAGAGAATTCAAAGGCTACAGAGTTTGATACACTAGATAACAGTTACTGGAATTACCATTAAAAGACACAGGACGTAGTGAAGAAAGAAGTGATTTGATGGCAAATAGGATGAGTTCAATCTATTCACTTTGACTATGAGGGTCATTAATTTCTAATATGCTCCTACATTAGCATGCATTACAAAGGAGAAAGGGACAAAGCAGTGCTTTAGTAATTGATGTTTTATAACCTACTTTAGAAAGCTTTTGCAAATAACTAGGTTCATTAAAATGTATCTAGTTACAAAATTCTACTGGAATGCAAATACGCCTTCTACAAAGACATTACAAGAATTAGCCTATGTTTCCATTTCTTTTTCAACCTCAGATTCACCTTCCCCTGTGAACTGCGGTTTGGAATATGATACTGCCTGTTATGGTTTAGAAATAAAATGTCCTCCCAAAACCTCATGACTGTAGAGGTGAGGTTTTTAGAGGATGGTTAGACGACGGGGGTGCTATACTCCTCAGTTAATTAATCCACTGATGAATCCACAGTTGACTGTGTTATTAGGAAGTGAAGCCTGCTTGGAGGAGGTGAGCCCCTGTAGGGGTCAGTGACTGCGAAGAGTGTGCTCTTGTCCTCATTTCTTCCTCTGTTTCTACTGCCTGATTGGCTTGAGCAGCTTTCCTCCACCAGAGCCTTCTACCATGCTGTTTATTCACTGGAGCCAGGCAACAAAGCACTGAACGCTCCCCTTTAGCCAAAAAAAAAATCTCTCCCTTTAAGTCATAGTTGTCAGGTCTTTTGTCCAGTGACAGGAAAGTGACTAACACCCAGCCAGCCACAAACACTGATTGCAGTGAAAGCACAAGGCATTCTTTTTGATGAACTAACTAAGAGTAGTTCATATACATATCATATATGTACATGACATATAACTATATCTATATAAAATTATATATACATATATATATATGTATATATATATATATATACTCTTTATATTTTCCCTGACTCAGACGAGGAACTATCAGAATGGTTCTGAAATTTTCATATCATTGCCAAAAAAAAAAAAGACATGTTGATGTCAAAGAAATGAAGTCTAACCAGGTTAGCATTTTGTGAAGTAAAAATAGAAAAATTTGTCCATACATTCAAAACGCTCACATATTAAGGGGAGCAATTAGCATATAGGAATCAATGAACAATTATTTATAAGCCAATCCCTTGATAAAGATGCATTTCTCCACCATAATGTTCACAAAGTTATAGAATAAAACAGTGAAGAACCAGGGAGGCAAATAATGTAAAATCAGCAGACCTCAGTTTTGCTCTAGTTAATATCAGAACTTTTTAGTGAAATTTCTGTTACTAAAATGAGAAATGCTATTGTTTTCATTCTCCACTAGAAAGCAGCTGTTGTCACAGGCTTTACTGTTTATTTACTTAAAGCTTAATATATGCCTTCGTGTAATTTTTATTGTTTTCCATTAGATTTATTATTTTAATTACAAGTAAAAGTAACTTCATAAAGTTATATGTCAGAATCAAAATGCAGTCACTAAAAATGCTACTTTAATTTTTTATTTGTTAGTGTCAACGTCTCAGTTGAAACAATAATAATTACGATAATAATGGTTCAAAAATGCACAAAGGTCAAAGCTCAGTTTACGACTTGTAGTAAACTCGCCTCTTATAACAACCATCCAGGTCATAAATGTAATAATATATTCAGCACTCAAGTGTGTCTCAACATCTAAACTTCCCTACACATAACACATAATTTTTCAAACTGGTTTATAAAGTAATGAGAAAGTTTTCCTACATGGAATAATAAAGTACACATTCTCGTGTATCTATCACCTTCTCCTCATCATGGGCATTTGTTCATATTGTTGCATGACCTATTTGTTCATTTTTGTTGTTGTACAATATTTCATCATATAAATATATAAAATTATTCTGCTGCTGAATTTCTTGGGTTATTATCATTGTGCTTCAGTTACAAACAATTTTGCAAATCTACTTATTGATACATCACAAGTGTGTGTGCATTTTATTACATGTACACTGAGGAATGAAACTGCTGGGCCATAAGGTATGAACACGATCATGGAATAGTTAACACTAGACAGCGTCCAACATATTTAAGAAATAAATATCCTCACTAACAATCCAGAAGCTTTGCAGTTGTTTCACATCCACATCCTCCTTTGTATTCCTGAGATAAACTTTACTAAGCCACAAGATGTTACTATTTTATAAACTGTAGTATTTAATGAGCTAGCACATGGTTGAACATGTTGGATCTATGAGAGAGTACTGATAGCAGTATTATTTTCTTGTCCTATAGTTTAGATGTAGGCAATGGCTTTCTGAATAAAACTCCTGTTGCCCAAGAAATAATAGCAAACATCAACAGTGAGATCTCATTAAATTAAAAAGTTTTTGCACATCAAAAGAAGCCATGAACAAAGTGAAGAGACAATCTACAGAATGAAAAAAATATTTGTCAGCTATTCCTCAAATGCATAACATCTTAAGATATACAAAGAGCTCAAAAAAATAGGCTTCCTAAATTTAAAGATCCAGTCAAAAGGTAGGTATCTGAAATGAACAGACACATCTCAGATGAAGAAATATAATTGGCCAATAAATACCTCAAAAAAATTTAACATAATTGGTCATTTAAGAAATTCTAAGTAAAACATTAAGATTCCACCTTACCCCAGAAAGAAACCTTCAAGAAATCAACCAATAATAAATCCTGTTGATGTTGTGGGGAGAAAGAAATTCTTCTTCATTGTTTGTGGAAGTGTAATTGCATATTACCACTCTGAAAATCAATATGGAGATTCCTTGAAAAATTAAAAATAGAAATCCCATTTCACCCAGCTATTTCATTTTTGGCTATCTTCCCCAAAGAGCTAAAAATATCATATACAGCAACATATGTATACCTACGTTTACAGCAGTACAATTCACAATAGCTAAATCTTGGAATCAGCCCAAATGCCCATCAATAAATGAATGGATAAAGAAAATGTACCTCTATACAATGGAGTACCACTTTGCTGTTAAGAAACATAAACTTGAGGCATTTGCAAGAAAATGGATGCACCTTAAGACCATAAGTGAAGTACAATAAAGAAGACACACAGCTTATATGGTTTCCACTACAGGAAAAATTTTGATAGGAAAGATGAGAAAGAAAAGACAGAAATACAAAATAATTATATTCAAGTATGTTTCTGTTACGAGTCTCTGGTTTCACTCTGCTATGGTGAGAGAATTGATGTTGTTCATAATATTCCCTTGTTTAAAAATACATAGTATCTATCATGTGATATCTTTTTTTAGTTTTAATATTGATATTTGGCCAGTTTCATTCATTACAGAAAATCATAGTTTTACTTATTTTCTCTAACATTCTTCTTATGTTTCATTTGTTTCTGTCACTTGTCACTGACAGTCTTCTAATCTGCTTTTCATCATTATCAGTTTGAGATAAAAGCCTACGTTACTTGTTTTAAAATGGTCCGCCTTTCTCAATTCAGTATTGAAAGGCAAGCAGTTCTCTCTAATCTGTGATTTATCTGCATCCCCCCAAAGAGAATAATGTATTTTTGTTATCATCCAGTTTAGAAGATTTTCTAATTCCTGTGGACACTTCTTGACCATGAAGTATTTAAAGCATGTTGTCTAATATCTGGATCCCAAGTATATACTCACTCATTAACGTCTCATTTTTCTTTATAGCCAGAGTGCATACTTTGCGTGATTTTAGTTTTCTGTAGTTGACTGAGACATGATTTATGACTCATATTATGATGGCTCTACTATTCTTAGGTGGAGTATTTTGCAGTTCCAGTTAGATCCCTTTAGCTGATGATATAGTTGAGTTTTTCTGTATCCATGCTGAGTATTTACTGACTTTCTCTATTCTTTACTAAGAGATGAATGTTGAAATTTCTACTTATAATAATAGATTTGCTTATCTCCTTCTTGAGCTTTAATAGTTTTGTTCCACCTAGTTTGAAGTTCTTTATTTTGTGCCCACACTTTTAGTTATTTTTGGATCTTCTTAAGGACTGAATCTTTTCTTCATTAGGAAATCTCCCTTAACTCTAATATACAATTTTTAAAAATCTATCATAAATAATAAAGTAGCCACTCCTGATCTATTAACAGTACATAATATCTTTTTCTTCCCTTTACTTTTAAACTTTTTATAAAAATGACAATCTTATCTACAGTATAAGATTGGCCTTTGCTTTTTTAATATAGCCAATAATTTCTCCCTTGTAATTGAAGTATTTAGCCATTGAAATATGTGTAATTCATTAAAAATGTGATTTCATAATCATGGATGAATTGAAGTATACAATCATACTATTTGTTTTCTATTTGTCAATTTTCATTTTGTTCCATTTAAACTACCATTCCAGGCTTTTTATTAACATAATTTTTTAGCTTTTCATATTTTTATTGGCTCTTAACTATTCCTCTTAACTATTAAGTAGTTGCTATAAGTATTATAATATATATCCTTAATTCATGATACTCCACCTTGAATTATGATTATGCTATTTCAAGTATAAAAAATTACAATAATATATTTCCAGTCACCTCTTTTATCTTCTTGTTACAGATATATATAGAATTTGAATGTATGTGACTCTCCGTTGGATATCTTCCCCTCCAAATAAAAAAAACAAGTAGGGCAAAGGACATAGCTCAGCAGCATAAGCACCTGCCTGGCAAGTGTAAGGTCCTAAGTTTGATCCCCGGTACAAAAAGAAAAAGTACTGAATCCCTGTTATACTTATTATAGTATATTCCACTACTGACAAATTCTCTCAACTTTGGACTGGAATATCTTTATTTTGCTTTCATTTTAAAGGATTTTTAATAGATATAAACTTTTAGATTAACGGTTTAATTTTTCTTTAGCATTTTAATGATGGCATTCTATTGTCTTTTGGTTTGCATTTTTTCAAAAGAAACGTTAGTTTATTGCCTTACTCGTGTTCCTCTGCATGAGACTATTTTTCACTGACTCTGTTTAAGATTTCTGCCTTCTCTTTGCTTTTTAGCAATTTGAAGGTGAAATACCGGATGTGGTTTTCTTTATGCTTACCCTGCTTTAATTGAATTTCTTCAATCCGTACTTTGTTGTTTTATTTTGTTTTGTTTTACTTTACATGGGAGGGAGGAGTTGAATGTTTTTGAAAATATTTTTTGGTCCTAATATTCTTTTCACCTTAGAGACTCCAGATTACACATATATTTCAATGTTTTCATATTGTCCTTCAAACAACTAAGATGTTGTTCATTTTTTCCAGGCAGTATTCCAACTGTGATCAAGTGTAAACAATATAAATTTGCAGTGTTCTACTTGCCCTATCTTTAAATTGATTGACCTTTAGTTTGCAGCATCCATCCTGCTATTAGATGACAAAATCAATTTTCAAATTTCATATAATGTCTTTTAAAATTCTGGAATGTCCAGTCACAATTATTATTTCTCTTTCACAATATCTTCATAGTTTTAATTAGCTATCTTTATCTTTAAACTCTAAACAGTCTTTGAAATCCTGTGGACAATTAGAGAATCTGGGGAGCAGGGCCTTTTTGTCTAACATCTAATTCTACTAAAATTTTTATTGAGATGCATAACATAAAATTAACATTTTAAAGTAAATAATTCACCAGCATCTATTTATTTAAAATATTGTGCCTCCATCACACCTAGGTAGTTGCAATATATTTACATCATTGTCACTTAGCAGTTTCCTCCCATTCCTTTCAATCTCCTGGAAGTCACTAAGCCATATTATGGAGATTGACACACTGTGAGTATTTCACAGAAATGAAGTCATACATATGTGACCTTCCGTGTATAACTTCTTTACCTTAGTACACATTTGGAAATAAACGTGCCGTGTAGCATATATCAGTACTTCATTCATCTTTGACTGAATCATACTCCATTGTATGTATGTGTCACAGCTGTGTATCCCTTCATTTTCAATGCGAATTTATATTGTTCATACTTTATCACTGTTGTAATACCTCCCTGAGCATGTGTCTAAATGTGTTGATAAACATTTTTAGACATTAATTTTCAAGTGCCTGTTTTCAATTCGTTTAGGTATCATATTGGTTAGCTTTGTGTTGTTAGAACAAAATACCTGACACTCACAACTTTAAAATGGCAGGTTGGTTCCAGCTTACACTTTCAGAGATTAGCCAATTCCAAGACAAAGAAAAAGATATGGAAAAGGAAAGTTGCTCAACTCATGAAAGTCAGGAAGCAGAGAAACAGCAAGAGAGTGACAGCAAGAGATACACCCTCAAATGCATGCCCCCTAACAGTGAGCCACCTCCTCCGAATGGACCCTACTTCCTAATACCCCACTGAGCTATGAAAATGTAAGCGAGTTGATTTACTGATGAAGCAAGTGTCCTAATGACCTAAGCACCTTCTGAAAAGCCCTCCCTTGAACACAGGGGTGGGAGAAGAACATCTAAACCACAACATGTACAGAAGTGGGAATGAAGTTGCAAGATTATATAGTAAGTTTACATTTAGCTTTCTGAGGAACTGCCAGACTGCTTTCCACAACAGCTAACAATCTTACATTCCCATAACAATATATGATGGGTCCATTTTCTCAATATCCCTCTCTTGGAAAATGAGATTTCCAATATATTTTTATAATGGCTATTTTTGTTGAACAATTTTTCAGGTAGCTTTTGCAATGTGTAAGTCTTATTTGCAGAAATATCTATTCAATTCTTTCATCATTTTTGACTTAGAATTTTTTATCAGTAAACTGTGAGAGTTCTTTCAATATCCTCAATAATAAATCCTAAATATTTTCCCACTTTATAGGTGATCTTTTCATATTTTTTGATGTTTTGTGATACATAAAACTTCTATAGTGTAATAAAATCTACTTAACTAACTTTCTTCTTTGTTACCAATATTTAAGAATCCAATGCCAAATCCTAGGTCATGAAGATTTCCAGCTATGGATTTTTCTGTTACGTTTAGCTCACAAATTAATTTTGAGTTAATTTTTAAAATATGATATGATATAAGGTTTCTGAATTCAGTAGTTGGCATTTGGACTCCCAAGTGACATAGCAGAATTTGTTGGGGGCCGTTTTCCCACCTATGCTGCAAATCAACTAGCTGTAGACATGGTGACCTACTTCTGGGCTCCCTTATTTATTCTAGTTGTCCACAGGCTAGGATAGCATTGTTTTGATTAATGTAAGACTGTAATAAGTTTTCAAATTAAGTATGAGTTCTCCAACTATGTTATTTTCAGCAGTTTTAATTATTCATAAGGCCTTCCAATTCCAGGAAAATGTGAGTGCTAATTGTCCCATTTTGGAAAAAACAGGGCATTAGAATTTATATAGAAATTTGATTGAATCTGCAGGTAATTTTGAGTAATATCACCATCCTAAAAATATCACCTTCCAATTAATAAATACAAAAAGTTTTCCCAGTTGCTTTATTATTAATTTCTTTCCACAAGAATTTTTAGTTATCCTTGAATGAATCTTTCTGCCCCTCATTTAAAATGCTTTCCTAGCAGGTAATGTTTTGGCTACCATTATAACTAGATTTATTTTCTTAGTTTTATTTTCAGATGCCTCATTGTTAGAATACAGAAACAACTAATTTTTGCATGCTAATTTTGTACTTTGTAGTCTTGTTTCATAATTTTTATAAATTCTAGTAACTTTTATTATGAAGTATTTTGGATTTTCTTCATATAGGATTAGATCAATAGAAATACAAATAGTTTCACTTTCTTTTCTATTTGGATATCTTCTCTTCTTTTTCTTGCCTAATTACTCAGTCTGGAATTTCTAGTTCAATATTCCATAGCAGTGGTTAAGTGGCAGAGGGGGCATGCCTGTGTAATTTCTAATCATAATAGTCAATCTTGGACTACTTCATAAACAATAGCTATGAGACTTCAATAAATTTCCACCTACCCATTTGACTACTAACATTTCTAATCTGTTGTTGCAAAGGCCTTCATTCATTAGCACTAAAATGTCTATTCCTTTAGTTTGTATTCAGCTAGTTTTTTTTGTTTTTTTAATCGGCACCAGGGATCGAACTCATGACTGCACACTTGCAAGGCAGGCGCTTATGCTGCTGAGCTAAATCCCCAGCCCCTCAGCTAGTGTTTTGACAGATTTCCTTGAGCACAAACATTTAGTCTGACCATTTGTATTTCTCAATTAACCTTAATTTTCTGTTTAGGCTGAGTTGAGAGTGACCAAAATAAAAATTTAAGGTTTTCTCAGGACTTTATTGAGCATGCATCTACCCCTTGTTGCATATATGACTTTATAAATTCTCCAGTATACTCAGATGCACTTGCATGCCCCAATTCCCCCTAAAAGATTTTTTTCCTGGACTTTAGGCCGAGTAGTACAGGTCTCAACTATAACATACTGCCCACATAAGTACAGATTTTTCATTTGCCTTACAATATTTTTGGACACTGCACTTAGTGTTTCTGCCTTGAGTAAATTCAGTTAAGCAAATCAGAAAAGTGCCATGCCATTTTTATCACATATTCGGGTAGTTTCTGAAGGTTAGAACAAATAAATGTGATTGTTTATGTCATTTGCCTCTAACTTGTTTTAAATAAGTCACAGAAATGTGTTATTCATGAACCTCTTACAGTTTATACCAATACTTGATCCCTCTGCACTAATATGATAATAGAAGCTATTTCTTACACAGTTAAAATGCAACTTTATATGCATTTAATGTTTTTATATTTAAAAAGCCAACCCCACTTCATGTTTCCATATATCCCCAATGAAGTTACCTAAATAATATTCTGTAACTGAATTTGTTCTGAGTTAACGATCTTATTCTTTTCCCTACAACATAGAATTTAGTGCATCTGGTCTTCAATAAAACACAATCATCACTTTATTTTCATTTATAATCCCATCCTATTCCTATAGATCTTAGAGAAGGAGCAACTGTGTTTTCAAAATCAATGAATAATGGTATCTCCTAAAGTTTCTATCTGTGCAGCTCTTCTTATAAGCATTGTTTTACTCTGAGTTGGATAATATATTCACAGAACAAGGTGGACCTAGTTTTTCATCTTGGTTTTCATGCTCACTTTGTGATTCTCTACTTTGGTACCTTTCCAAGGATCACACTGAGACATTTTACCTAGTTTATGATGTGCTCATGGTTTTATTTTTTAATGAGCTAAGCCATGGGAGCCTCCCAGAGAATTAAGATCTCATTTAAGGGATAAATTGCTCCTTGCTTTAAGAACTCAAGAAACTTGCCTTCTGCCAGTTTTCTCCTCACTTCACTTCACCTAATTTATTCAGCAAAAGCTAATGTGCAAATATTATGTCCAAAGCACCCTGAGGGAGGGGCACTATACAGTCTGGGAATAATAGTCAGTGAATTAATCTAATTGTTGAAGTATTAAAGCGACCATAACGACCTAAGGTATGAGGATTGGTTTTAGTGGCTACTGGGACTAGAGATCAAGTGATTAATAGTTCAGTCTCACAAATGAGAAAAAAGTTTCTGCTATATCAGTTCAGTGAAAAGAAATAGTGGAGAACAGGTTAAGTGCACTTTCAACAGAGTGTCTTAGTCCACTTAAGATGAGCATAAATGCCAGCATGAGACCCCAAAAGGAAGAAATGCTGAGAAGCTGGATATTTCTAATGAGTTCTAGATTCAAAACTCAGTATGATTAGAATTTTATTTGCTGTTCATCCCATTTTAATGTCCACACAAGTGTGTCATAGGTTAAAGATTAGAGGAAAATGAAAACAGCCTTATTACAACTTTTCAACCTTTGATTTTAATTCCAGGAACAATTTTAATTCTATGGAGCATCTACATAAAATGGTATAGTCCCAACATAAAATAGTAGCCCCTGAAATAATTGAACTTCACTAGTGTGTCCATCACCTCTATTTCTTTCCTCCCCTTACAACAAAAGAAGTCTTATGTGTTGGGGGAAGTCTTATGTGATTCAGTACCTGAATCAGTTAGAAAAACAGCACTGTGAATTTCTAGCTGTCCAGTATAGTAAATAAGTAGAGGTGAAGCACTAGTATGCTCAGATGGGCTTCAGAGTCTGCCACCAAAAGGGTGAGTTGCACCAAATGTGTACTCAGACCTAAATTTCAAGGAAAAATGTAAAAGACAGACAAGAGAACCTGCTTGCCTACTATACTAGGAGCCCAAATTCCTGCATGCCCTCCCTCTTCCTTGCCTTGGTGACCCTGTAATGGATGTGGGTTACAATAGGAATAATGCCGTAGGTAATACTCATTTTGATTAAGCAATAAACCTACCCACTTGTGAAAAGAGCCAGGCTTTCAAATCCTGCAGAGAGAACAGATCATGGGGCAAGCCAATTTAGTTTAAATAATTTAGAGATAACCAGTGAGAAGATTAGGCACTAAATATTTAAAACCCTGAAGGAAGGAGTCATTTCCAGTTGTTCAATGTTTTGTCTCCAAGAGAATTGCCATCAGGGCAACTGCTGACTCACCCATGGTTCTATTTAAATCCTCAAGCCTTGAAAGTTAGATTCCAGGCAAGATCACAGGATTGAAAAATAAGGATCTTCTTATTTCTTACCTCAAAGGAACTAGATTTCTTGTCTACATATAATTGTGGATCCTGTCAATGAAATGTAGAATTGTCATGTATCATGCATATGAGTACACAGTAAACTTTCTGAATAAGGACCTAAACATTATCATATGCAGTATAGTATAATCATTAATCAATAAATTAAGTACATTCAAAACAGGTTATTTTAGGCCAGTTGTTATGAAATTTTTTTTAAAAATTACAAAATATCTATCACTAACTTTAAAAGCCAGACCACCTATTCTGTAAATTAGATTGAAGAATTACCCCTTTCCTGAGGATGGAGCCCCCACATGTTCTAAGAACCCACAAGTAGGTCCCACCTCCCAACTTTGCTCTTTGGAAATTTAAGTTTCCAGCACATAAACTTGAGGGGACAGGGTATGTTAAACTGTAGCACTATCCTTTGAATTAAAGATAATCAGGCATTCAACACAGACCTGACCTCACTTTCTGTTCAGTGAGAATATGGAGTAAATGACTGGCAAACAACCTTGGGTTTATGCTTTAGGAACAACCACCAACCAACCCCAACTAAATACATACAGAGAAAATAAAGCCATATTTCCATTTAGGGTTCAGTAGCTTCAGCCACTAACAAAACATCACTTTTCATTTCACCAAAAGAGAGTAACAAGGATGGATTGGACACCCTTGTATTCAGTAAACACTGTAAACTTAAAGTTTTCAAAACTATTAAGTAACAGGGAGTTTTGTGTTCCCTGGTATCTGTCTACTTTCCCACAATTAAGTTTAATATGAAACTCCTTGTGCTAGAGAAAAAAAATATACTTAACAGTTCAGTGGACAGATATGAGCACTAAAGTGGATGTTCGTGCAACTATAATTTTAAAAACATAAATTTTAAAAAACATGAATCTTAAAAACCTAACATCTTGAACTCATGAAACAGGAAAAAATAGTACCAGAGTAGTGGAAAGAAACACTAGGAGGAAGAGTGAGGACCCCTTAAACAGAGCAATTTGGATGACCCAAGGTGAGTGTATAAGCAGTTGGAGATCACTAGTGTAAGAAACGTTAAGAGACCTTGCTGTTTTTCTAGTGAATGCTGAAGCCAAAGCCTGCTGTCGGTATGAGTTTTTATTTGCTGCTCATGTCCTTTTGATTGTACCTGTGAAGAAAATAAATAATGCATTTGTTTGTTTGTTTATACATTCTCTCTGCTGTCATTTGCAGAGACTATTTGGAATAGAAATATAGATCCAGAAAAACTCAGCAACCAGTGCAGGCCTGGAGGAGCCTCAGGAAGCCCTCCCACCACCCAGAGGACCTCAGGTGACAAGTAAGAGCACAGAACGGTCCTCCCCACACCCAGAGGACCTTGGCCAGCCAGAAAAAGTACAGGTGAGACCTACACAGAAAATCTCAAGTTGGCCTGAGAGACCCCGATGATACACTATGGCACCAACCAGGATGCAAACATGCACAGGTGGGTTTGGCAGCCTGGGAAAGTCTGAAGCTTCAGTAACAATATGAGCTAAGGTCTGGTTCATATCAACACTCCTAGATAGGTCAACCCAGAAAGAATTCAGTATTCATTCAATTGGTTCCATACAAGGAATTGTTCAAAACATAGATTTAAAAAAAGTACAGGAGCATGGGAAAATGATAGAAACCTGGAACGAACAATATAGAAAAGAAATAGAATGCATGGAACAAATTCAAAGAGATACCCAGGAAAAACAGTCTATTGAAATCTGGCAGAACCATTTAATTGAAGTTGAGTATAGAATTTTGGACCTTGAGGACAGGTTAGAAGCTAGTGACCATGAAACAACTTTTAAAAATAACAATACAACAAAGTGACAAATCAACAGTATCAAGACTGATGCAAAGAGAAATAATATAAGACCAATAGTCATTAATGAAATGTAGGAGTCAACACAAATGATATTGGTAAACTATTCACAGAGGTGATAGCAGAAAACATGGGAAAAGAATCAGATATACAGAGAAATGAGGCACATAGAATGCCAGTCATAATCAAAATACATATATATACCCAGACATGTAATAATTAAGATCCCAGAAATGCGGCATGAAAACAGAATACTAAAAGCTGTTAGAGAAAGACACAACTCATCTACCAAGGAAAGCCTATTAGAATCATGACAGACTTCTCAGCGCAAACCCATAAGTCAAGATGAGCTCGTAGCTAAGCATCTCAAGCCCTGAAAGAAAACTACTTTCAACCCAGATTGATGTACTCAGAAAAACTTTCTTTCAAATTTAATGGAGAAAGAAGATACTTCCATGACAAAGAACAACTGAAAAAATTCATGCCCACCAAACCAACCTTAGAAAGAGTACTGAAAAACATACTGGAGTTAAAAATGACCACAATTTCCAGAATAATAACAGAGATAAACCACCAGGCAGGGCAAGCAATTAAACAAGAGGAAAAACAGAAAACCAACAGCAGGAAAATAACATGACAAAGTTGAGCCAGTATACATCAGTTACATCCCTCAATGTAAATAGCCTCAATTCACCTATTTAAAAAAAGTAGATTGACAAGAATGGACCAAGAAACAGGATCCTACAATATGCTGTATACA
This sequence comes from Cavia porcellus, assembly GCF_034190915.1. Classification (NCBI taxonomy): domain Eukaryota; kingdom Metazoa; phylum Chordata; class Mammalia; order Rodentia; family Caviidae; genus Cavia; species Cavia porcellus. Next base: position 36,592,179 of record NW_026947501.1, read on the forward strand.
GGAAACACATCTGACTAAAAAGGAAAATCATAGATTAAAAGCCAAAGGATGGAAAACAACATTCCATGCAACAGGAATCCAGAAAAAAGCAGGGCTAGCTATTCTGTTTGCAGACAATGTGAACTTCAAACCAATAATGATCAGAAGGGATAAAGAAGGCCACTACATACTTATCAGGAGAATAATTCAAGAGGTAGAGCTAACAATCATACATATATATGCACCAAATACAGGAGCACACAGCTATGTAAGGCAAATACTAATAGACATGAAAAACCAAATATGGAATAACACAATTGTAACAGAGGACCTTAATACCCCACTGTCACAAAAAGATAGATCAATTAGACAAAAAGCCTGCAAAGAAATAACAAAGCTGAATGAAATCTGTGAACAAATGGACTTGGCAGATGTTTACAAAGTGTTCCAGCCAACCACATCAGAATACACATTCTTCAAGTTGTGCATGAGACATTCTCCAAAATAGACCACATATTAGCCCATAGAACATTCTTAAGTAAATATAAAAGTATTGAAATTATCCTATGCATATTATTTGACCATAGTGCACTGAAAATGGAAATCAATGGCAAAAGAAACTGTAAAACCTACATAAACACGTGGAAATTAAATAACAACCTCTTGAACAACAGATGGGTTACAGGCAAAATTAAAGAAAAAATTACACAATATTTACAATTCAATGAAAATGCATATACAACATACCAAAACCTGTGGGATACATTGAAAGTGGTCCTAAGAGGTTAATCTATATCAATAATTTATCAAATCAGTAAAACAGAATGAGCACAAATAAACAACCTAATGCTACACCTTAAGTTTCTAGAAAAAGAAGAGCAAGTCTGGCCCAAAGCTCATACAAGAGAAGAAATTATAAAGATCAGAGAAGAAATTAACATAATTGAGACTAAGAGAACAATACAAAAAAATTGATGAATCAAGAGCTGGGTCTTTGGGAGATAAAATTGATAAACCTCTAGCCAACATTATCAAGAAAATGAAATAAAAACTCAGATTCATGCAACAAGGAATGAAAAGGGTGAAATAACTACAAATCCCATGGAAATTCAGATCATGAATACCTACTTTGAAAATCTTTATTCACATAAAGTAGAAAACACAGAGGAAATGAACAGATTTATAGAATGTATGAATTACCAAATTTGACTCAAGAAGATATAACAATTTTGAATAAGCCAATATCAGCTACTGAAATTGAAAATGTGATTAAAAACCTAACAACAACAACAAAAAGTCCAGGTCTTCATGGATTCATGATTGGATTCTATAAGATATTTGGAGAGGATTTAACGCTAATACTCCTTAAACTTTTCAATGAAACTGAAAGGGAAGCGATTCTTCCTAACTCATTCCTGGAGGCAAGTATTACTGTGATACCAAACCAAAGAAAGAGCCAGCCAAAAAGGAGAACTATAGGCCAATCCTCCTAATAAACACTGATGCAAAAATTCTCAATAAAATACTGGCAAATAGAATGCAGCAAATCATCAAGAAGATTATACATCATGACCAAGTGGGATTTACTCCAGGAATGTAGGGATGGTTCAACATATGTGAATCAATAAATGTAATACATGACATCAACAAAGCCAAAGTCAAAAATCACATGATCATCTCAATAGACACATAAAAATCTTTTGATAAAATCCAACATTTGTTCATGAAAAAAAACCTACAGAAACTTGAAACAGATGTTCTCTCCCTCAATCTGATAAAAGCCATCTATGACAAACTAACAGGCAACATTATATTAAATGGGAAAAAACTGAAAGCTTTCACACTAAAATCAGGAACAAGACAAAGATGTCCACTATCACTACTCCTATTCAGTATAGTTCTGGAATCATTAACCAGCACAATTAAATGAGAGGGAGAAATAAAAGGAATAAGGATAGGAAAGGAAGAAATTAAATTATCACTATTTGCAGACAGCATGATACTCCACATAGAAGATTCCAAAAGCTCTATCCAAAGACTTCTAGAGTTAATAAGCAAATTCAGCAATGTAGCTGGATACAAAGTTCACATTTAAATATCAAAGCATTCCTGTACACAAACAACAACAAACTCACTGAGAGAGAAATTATAGAAATGACACCTTTCACAATAGCATACAAAACAATGGAAATTTTTAAGAATCAACAGAACAAAGGATGTAAAAGACCTATACACTGAAAATTATAGTACTCTCAAGAAGGAAACTGAGGAGGATGTCAGAAAATGGAAAAGTATCCCTTGCTCTTGGTTAGGAAGAACCATTGTGAAAATGGCCATACTGCCAAAACTGCTATGCAGATTTAATGTAGTTCTGATCAAAATGCGAAAAACATACCTTACAGATCTAGAGAAAACATTCCTAAAATTCATTTGGAAACAGAATAAACCTAGAATAGTAAAGGCAATCCTGGGCAATAAAGACAAAGCAGGAGGCATCATAATCCCTGACTTGAAATTATACATTATACAAAAAGCTACAGTGGTAAAATCAGTATGGTACTGGCAAAAAAAAAACAGAATGGCTGCCATCGAGAAATCAACCAATACCAAATGTTGGTGGCACTTGTGGGGAAAAAGGAACATTCTCCACTGCTGGTAGGAGTGTAGATTGGGTCAACCACTGTGTAAATCAGTGTGGAGATTCCTCAAAATACTAGGATTGAAAATCCCATTTAATCCAGCTATTCCTCTTCAGCATATTTTCACAGAAAAATTGAAAATCTCATGCCACAGTGATATATATGCACCCATGGTTACAGCAGCACATTTTGTAATAGCTAAGTCTTGGAAACAATCAAAATTCCCCTCAATCACTGAATGGATAAAAAAGATATGGTATTAATTGTCCTTCAAAATCAATGGAGAAATAAGATACTTCCATGACAAAGAACAGCTGAAGAACTTCATGATCACCAAGCCAACCCTGCAAAGAATACTGAAAGACAGTTTAGATACACTTAGTAAAAACCACTAAACAAAGCAGACAATTAAACAAAACAGTAAGATAAAGATGCAACAGCAGAATGATAACATGTCAACAATAAACCAACATATAACAGTTATAACCCTTAACGTAAATGATCTCAATGAACCAGTTAAAAGGAACAGACTGTCAGAATGGATCAAAAAACAAAATCCAACCATATGCTGTCTACAAGAAACCCATCTAACCCAAAAGGATACTCATGACTGAAAGTCAAAGGATGGAAAACAATACTTCATGCAACAGGAACCCAAAAAAAGCAGGAGTAGCCATTCTGTTTGCAGACAATGTGAACTTCAAACCAATAATGATCAGAAGAGATAAAGGTCACTACATACTGGTTAGGGGAAAACTTCAAGAGAAAGAAACAACTATCTTAAATATATATGCACCAAATTCCAGACAACCCAGTTATATAAAACAAGTATTAACAGAAATGAAAAACCAAATTAACAGTAATACAATTATAACAGGAGATCTTAAAACATCACTGACACCAATGGACAGATCAACCTGACAGAAAATCAGCAAAGAAATAAAAGAACTGAATCACACCTGTAAACAAATGGACTTGATAGACATATACAGAGTATTCCACCCAACAACAACAGAATACACATTCTTCTCAGCAGTACATGGGTCATTCTCTAAAATAGACCATATATTAACTCAGAGAACATATTTAAATAAATGCAAAAGAGTTGAAATTATCCCTTGCATCTTATTGGATCATAGCACTATGAAATTAGAAATTAATGATAAAAGATACTGCAAAAATCCCACAAACACATGGAAACCGAATAACACACTCTTGAGTAATCAGTGGGTCACAAAGGAAATTAAAGAAGAAATTAAACAATACCTACAAACAAATGAAAACACAAATATAACTTACCAGAATCTGTGGGATGCAATGAAAGCTGTCCTCAGAGGAAAATTTATTGCACTGAGTTCCCACATTAGGAAAACAGAACAAACACAAATAAATAACCTGATGTTACACCTCAAACATCTAAAAAAAGAAGAAAAAGTCAAACCCAAAGCCAAAAGAAGGGAGGAAATCATAAAAATCAGAGCAGAAATCAATGCAGTAGAGACTAAGAAAACAATCCAAAAAATCAATGAATCAAAGAGTTGATTCTTTGAAAGGATAAATAAAATCGATAAGCCCCTAGCCAACCTTATTTTAAAAAGGGAAGAAAAAGCTCAAATTCATGCAACAAGGAATGAAAAGAGTGAAATCACTACAGACCCTATAGAAATACAGAAGATCAACACCTATTTCAAAAACCTCTACTCTCAAAGGTTTGATAACACAGAGGAAATAGACAGATTCCTAGAACCATATGAAGTACCAAAACTAGGTCAAGAAGATGTAAAACTGCTGAAAAACCCAATTTCTATTAACGAAATTGACAACATAATTAAGTCCTTACCTACAAAGAAGAGCCCAGGCCCAGACAGATTCACTGCAGTATTCTACAAGAAATACAAACAAGACCTAATGCCAACACACCTCAAACTCTTTAATGAAATTGACAGGGAAGCAATCCTTCCTAAATCATTCTTAGAAGCAAATATTACTCTAGTACCAAAACCTGAGAAGGACCCAACTGAAAAAGAGATCTACAGATCAATCTCCCTAATGAACACAGATGCAAAAATCCTCAATAAAAGATTGGCAAATAGGATGCAGCAAATCATCAAGAAGATCATACATCATGACCAAGTGGGATTCATCCCAGGTATGCAGGGATGTTTCAACATACGTAAATCAATAAATGTAATCCACCATATCAATAAAGCCAAAAGTAAGAATCACATGATCATTTCTATAGATGCAGAAAAAGCTTTTGATAAGGTCCAACATTCATTTATGATAAGAACGTTGCAGAAAATTGGAATAGATGGTCCTAAACTCAATATGATAAAGGCTGTCTATGACAAACCAATAGCCAGTATGATACTAAATGGCCAAAAATTGAAGGCCTTTACTTTAAAATCAGGCACAAGACCAGGATGTCCCTTATCACTGCTCCTATTTAATATAGTACTGGAAATACTAGCCAGAGTAATTAGACAAAAGGCATAAAGATAGGAAAAGAAGAAGTTAAATTGTCCTTATTTGCAGATGACATGATACTCTACATAGAAGACCCCCAAAACTCCACTGAAAGACTCCTAGATATAATAAATAAATTCAGCAATGTGGCCGGATTCAAAATCAATACTCAAAAATCAATAGTGTTCCTATACACTAACAACAAAATCAGAGAGAGAAATAAGAAAATCCACACCCTTCACACTAGCAACCAAAAAAATGAAATATTTAGGAATTATTCTCACAAAAGAAGTGGAAGAACTATACAAGGAAAATTATAATACATTGAAAAATGAAATTGAAGATGATCTCAGAAAATGGAAAGACATCCTTTGTTCATGGATAGGAAGAATAAATATTGTGAAAATGGCCATTCTCCCAAAACTGTTATACAGATTCAGTGCAATCCTGATAAAAATACCATCAACATACCTCATAGATCTCAAGAAATCACTCCTAAAATTCATCTCTAGCCAGAGGAGGCCTAGAATAGCAAGGACAGTTCTAAGCAGCAAAGGCAAGGCAGGAGGCATCACAATCCCTGACTTGAAGTTATACTACAAAGCAACTGTAGTAAAATCAACATGGTACTGAACCAAAACAGAGCCGAAGATCAATGGAATAGATTAGAAGATACAACCACAACTACAAACACACTCAACCACCTAATCTTTGATAAAAGGGCCAAACATGTTCACTGGAAGAATGACAGTCTCTTTAATAAATGGTGTTGGAAAAACTGGCTCTCCATATGCCGAAAACTAAAACTAGACCCATGCCTATCACCATATACTAAAATGAAATCTAAATGGATCAAAGATCTAAATATTAAAACAGAAACACTAGACTTCCGGGAGAACATGGTGGACAGATAACAGCAACTACGGATGCTCTCTGAAAGACTTGGCTCAGAAGTCAGGAAGGGTGCGGAGTAAGGAGACATAAGCCGGTGGAGATATGCTCTGCTGACTCAGGAACGAACTGGGCTGAAAGAAACCAACTTGGAATGCAGTCCTGGTGCTAGAACAGGAACAGAAAAGCCTCAGTGTGAAGGCTGGAGCCCGCGCCATTGGAAGCCGTGATTTGGGTTTACCGCCGCACGGCAGCTGCCTGTACATCAGCTCAGCAAGGAGAGAGATGTGCGGAAGCTCTGAGAACGGGAATCTGCGAATGGAGTTGAAAACAGGACGGGCAGGGAGGCATGCACTGACTTGTGGTGAGGTGAGTGAGAGAAAATGACACTCTACCACAGTTTGACTCCAGCGGAGGACATTCTGGGCCCGGGCAGTCCTACGGGAGCAGGGCGTGGTGGCGACTTCAGCCACACATCCCCCTCTCAGGTGGGATTGGTGAAAAGTGCCTAGCCTACATGATGCTGCTGGCGGACCCAGTAGGCTAGCCTAACCCAGATCCCAGAGCCTGACGGTGGCCTGGAGGGGCGACCCCAGCATAGGCTGCCTGGTCAGGAACTTCCTGGTGTGCTACGGTGGGCTGGAACACCTAACCGGCGCAATTCGATCAGGCTGTGGCTGACAGGGAGGGAAGCTGGGCCTCCTATATAAGCTTGCATATATAAGGAACAGAGAATATGGAAAGAGGCAGCAACAAGAAAGGCTCCTCGGCCCCCAATTCTGAGAAACAGGTAATAGCAGACACCGCACCAATAGACATAAAGCGCCATCTAGAGAGCCTCATAGACCAGTTCAGGAATGAAGTTATCAATGACCTGAAGCTAGAAGTATGCAGAATAGTTAGAGAAATGCTAAGCACCACCCAAGAAAAAACAGATGGTGGAATGGAAGAGCAGAAAAAGAGGGGAGAATTGTTTGATGGAGAAAACAGAGAAAGCATAGAATACATGAAGCAGGTTCAAAGGGACTACCAAGAAACTAAAAAGTCTATCGAAAACTGGCATAACAGCTTGAAAGAAACTAAGGACAGACTATCTGAACAGGAGGGCAGATTTGTAATATGGGAGAATGAAATGAAAAATTTCTTTAAAATAACAAAGAAACAAACAAGAATAATACAAAGACAAGAAGATGATAAGAGGATCCATAACTTAAGAATTAAGAACATAAAAGAAGAAGTAGGGACACAAACAAATGAACTACAAAAGCTACTCACAGAAATAATCCAGGAGAATTTTCCTAATTTAGCAAAAGGTAAAGATACTCAGATGTATGAGGCATACAGGACCCCAGCTACCTACAACCCAAACAGAGCAACACCCAGGCATATAATAATAAAAATTCCAGAAATTCAATAAAGAACAGAATATTAAAAGCTGTCAGAGACAAGAAACAGACCACTTACAAGGGAACACCCATCAGAATTACAGCAGATTTCTCTGCACAAACCATCAAATCACGAAGAGCGTGGGGGGAAATAATTCGAGCTTTGAAAGATAATAATCTCCAGCCAAGACTGAGATATCCTGCACAACTGTCCCTGGAAATTGATGGAAAAACAAGGTGCTTCCAGGATAAAGAGGAACTGAGGGAATTTGCAACCACCAATTCAACTCTACAGAGAATACTGCAGGATATTCTAAAAAAAGAAAAATACAAAGAACCCAGAAATAGTGGCGGGGAGGCCACAATGAATGGAGCAGAGAACAAAATGAAGAAGACAAACTGACAGCTACTGACAGAAAAAAAGCTCAACAGAAATGAGGCAGAGAAGATTGGATGATAGGAACAGCTATTTTGGAGAAAATGACATCTTAATAGGTAATACTGATTTAGTATCATCTTGTTTTGAAGTCTCATCAAGCTTTTGTTCTTCTGTCTCCATTGGTCTAAATAGGTTGTATCTTATTGGATTTTATTATGTACGATAGTATAAGCAAAAACCTTTTAAATCAAGGAGATTATACAGAAACCATTGTTCATTTTCTGTTAGTCGATTCTAAATACCCTATAATGCTATCATTCTCTTAAATGGTTTTACATTGTTTTGATATATTTAATGCTACAGTCTACGAAGTTGTACTCAAGGATTTCAAGGAAAGAGACAATATGGTAACTACTTTTATGTCAGGATTATCTGGTGGTGAAACACTATTCTGCTTAAATGGTTATGTTTTGATCTGCGCTGTTTTGCTGTTATGCCCTCTTTTATCTCAATTTCCACTCCATTATTTACTTTTTTATTTTTATCCTTTTAATTAAGGGAAAAATAAATAAAAATAGCAGGATATATTATAGTAACCCACTTTGACTTTCCATTATCTCAATTTAAAGCCCTGTATTACTCTCACCATCTTGTTTTTCACTGATGTTCCCCTATTCTGTTTTGCTGGATAGTATCAGGTTCGAAAGTTTAGGCAACAGCTGTGAAGATAATGAGATTCATTATGACACCCATTCTCGTTGACTTTTACCTACTTTTGAAGACCTACAATGTCTCCAATGTTTTGGTTTTGTCGGTTTTGTTCTTTACTGTTTTGTTCAACTTTATTATAACTAATGATATAGGCAATTCTATTAGAGATAGCGAGAGGCATTATGGTAACCATTGTTGATCACCTTGTATTATGTTTTTGCATTATCTATTACGTCCACCCTTTTGATTTGACTGACTCTGTTCTGTTATGTCACATTTGGTTTTACTCTCTTCCAAAAAAGTAATAAGAACCATGGGAGCAATAAAACCCAAAACGTGTAATAGTCATTGTACAAAAGAGAGGAAAAGAAAGTGCTCTAAACTATATAACTGCATGTATATTTAAGTGTGTAAGATAGAAAATGATACCACTGAGTTTTATTGGATCATTGAACAGAACTGTTTGCAGTATCATTGTTGGAATGTCCACTTTACAAGCTTTAATTTTGTGACTTGAACAATTATTTCTAAGATGACAATACGTAATCCATTAACTAGTGATTTCCTACTGTTTATTTTTTTTTCTGTAAATCTGTATAACTTGTACCCTTTCTCTGCTTTTTTTTTCTCCTTAAATAAAATTAAAAAAAAAAACAGAAACACTAAATCTACTGGAAGACAAATTGGGTAAAAACCTTGAAGACAAAGGAGTGGGTAGAGAATTCATGAATAGGACTCAAACCGCACGGGAAATACTTCCCAGTCAATAACTGGGATCATCTCTTATTAAAAAGTTTCTGCACGTCAAAAGAAATCTCCAGCATAGTGAAAAGAAAACCCACAAACTGGGAAAAAATCTTAGTGAACTGCCCCTCAGACAAAGGACTTTTGTCTAAATCATATGAAGAATTTTTAAAAAATCAGACCCCCCAAATTCAAAGACCCAATCCAAAAATGGGCATCTGAGATAAATACATAATTCTCAGATGAAGAAATACAAATGGCAAATAAATACATGAAAAAATATTCTTCATCATTAGTCATTAGAGAAATGCAAATTAAAACCACACAGAGGTTTCATCTCATTCCTGAAAGAATGGCCAAGATCAAGAAAGCCACCAACAACAAATGCTGGAGAGGCTGCGGGGGAAAAGGAACTCTCCTGCACTGCTGGTGGGTATGTAGACTGGTGCAACCATTGTGGAGGTCAGTCTGGAGGTTTCTCAGAAAGCTGGGATTGGAAGCCCTATTTGACCCAGTTATTCCACTTCTAGGCATATTCCCAGAACAACTGAAAGCATCATACCACAGTGACATATGTGCTGCCGTGTTTATAGCAGCACAATTTTTAATAGCCAGATCTTGTAAACAACCTAAGTGTCCATCAACTGAGGGATGGATAAAAAAGTTGCGGTATTTTTATACAATGGAGTACTACTCAGCTATAAAGAAGGATCACATTGCAATATTTATAAATAAATGGACGCAGTTTGAGACCATATTCATAAGTGAAATAAATCAAACTCATATGTACAAATACCGAATAATGTCCCTAGTGTAAGAAATAAGAATACATAAAAGTATGTGGTAATCATGATTCCCAATCATATTGGTTTGAAGTCATATAATGTTTTCACTCATTGGTTGGAATGGTTTTAATCTGGGTTGTTTGAATTTTTTGTCTGTGATAGTACGAATACATATCTTGAAGAAAACAAGACATCATAATTGCTAGTGCTGATTTAATATCATCTTGTTTTGAAGTCCCATCAAGCAGTTGTTCATTAATTTCCATTGGTTTTAACATGTTCTATCTTATTATATTTTACTATATGCAATATTATAAACAAAAATTTTTATAGGCAATGAGGTAATACAGAAACTGTTGTTTGTTTTCTGTTAGCTGGTTCTAAATACCCTGTAATACTTTCATTCTCCTGAATGGCTTCACAATGTCTTGATATGTTTGATGCTATAGAATATGAAATTATACTCAAATATTTCAAGGAAAAAGACACTATGGTGACTACTATTATGTCAGGTTATCTGGTGGTGAAACACAATGATGCTTAAATTGTTTGGTTCTGACCTGAGTTGTTCTGTTGTTATGTTTTCTTTTATCTCAAACTCCCCCTTTTCTTTCTCTTTTTTTAAAAAAAATTATTTTTTATTATTTTTTTAATTAGGGGAAAACTAATTTTAAAAATAGCAGGATATATTATGGTAATTTTTTGTTTTCCTATTAACCTGATTTGAACCCCAGTACTGCTCTCCCCATCTTGTTCTGACTGTTTTTACTCTATTCTGTTTTGTCTGATAGTATCAAGTTTGAGTATAAGCAACCACTTTGAATGCAATAAGATTTACTATCATGTCCATTATGGTTTGACTATTATCTTCTTTTGAAGTCATGTAAGGTCTCCAGTGTAGGTTTTATTGGTCTTGTTCTGTACTGTTTTGTTCAATTCTGTCATACCTGATGATATAGGCAACTCTTTTTAAGATATCAAGAGGCATAATGGTAACCATATTGATCACCTGGTATTCTGTTTTTGCATCATGTACTATATCCATCCTTCTGTTCTGACTCTGTTTTGCTTTGTCACATTTGTGGGGTTTTTTCTCTTCAAAAAAAAGGTTATAAGAAGTATGGGAGTAATAAAACCCAAAAGGTGTAATTGTTATTGTAAAAAAGAGAGGAAAGGAAGGTAATCTAAAGGTTATAACTGCATGTATGTTTAAGTGTGTAGGATAGAAAACCATATTACCAAGCTTTTGTTGGATCATTGAACAGAACTGTCTCCAATCTCACTGTATAAATGTCCACTTTGTATGCTTTAATTTTGTAATTTGGACAACTGTTTCTGGGATGACATTGTGTAATCTATTAACTAGTGATTTCTTACTGTATATTTTTTTCTTGAAATTCTGTATTACTTGTACCCTTTTACTGCTTTGTTTTGGTTTTTTCCTCTCTTTAAATTAAAAAAAAAGATATGGTATTTTTATATGATGGAATATTATTCAGCCATTAAAAGGATAATCTTGAGGCTTTTGTAGGTAAATAGAGGCAACTTGAGACAATAAGTGAAATGAATCAAACTCGTGTTTACAAATACCATAGTCTCCCTAGTATAAAAAATAAAAATCTGAAAGAGTAATAATATTCAAAATATACAATAGATATTGTAATAATGAAACAGAAATAAAGTGCTCAAGAGACCAGAACTACTGATATAGAGAAAATTAAAAGGAAAAGATTGGTTGGAACTTAGGACTCTGGGAAGCCAAGCCATCACCTCCCCTCCCTGATAAGCGGTGGAAGTGTGGCCCACTGCAGCCCTTCCATGGGGAGATCTAGCAGTGTCTCCTGAGATCCACGTCATGTTGGAACTTAGGACTTTGGAAAGCCAAGCCAGCACCTCCCCTCCCTGGTAAGTGGAGGCAGGGTGGCAGACTGCAGCCCTTCCAGGGGGAGAACTAGCAGTGTCTCCTGAGATCCACGCCATGTTGGAACTTAGGACTCTGGGAAGCCAAGCAAGCACCTCCCCTCCCTGGTAAGTGGAGGCAGGGTGTCAGACTGCAGCCCTTCCAGGGGGACAACTAGCAGTGTCTCCTGAAATCCACACCATGTTGGAACTGAGGATGCTGTGAAAACAAATGACCATTCTGCCTCCCTGCTTAGCAATAGTGAATCTACTGCTACATGGCCTAGAGTCAATTATCCCACTTCCCCTATCCTCCTTCTCCTCCTCCTCCCCATCCATTAGCAAGTGGGAACCAGAAATCTGAGCACCTCCTGGGAGGTTGACCATAGCAAATAAGGGGGACTTCCTTCTACCATTTCTTTGAAGGCAAATATTTTTATTACTTTTATGCTCTTTTCTGATTAGTGGTACTGCTCTATTCAATATTCTGTTTTGATAAGTTCTATAGTGTTCTATATTTCATCTCATTTTGATATATGGGATTGCAAGAACAACTATTATAAAGATAACAAAATATACTGTGATACCTATTATGGTTATCCCGGTAACCTGCTGTGAAGTTCTGTACCAATTCCACTGTACAATATTAGTTGGCTTTATTCTGGCTTATTCTGTTGTATACTTTCAAAATAAAAATTTTAAAAAAGGAAAAGATTATTTGTAAGTTGTTAAACATATATAAATATATGTACATGTATGTATGCTAGAAAGATAACTATGCTACTGATCTCAGTTCATCAAAAAGAGCAGTTTTTGCTGTCATTATTTGATCACTTTTGTTCCTAGATTTTATGACCTGAGTAACTAATTCTGAAGTAACAATATGCAATATATTAACTAGTGTTAATTTCCTACTTTTTTTCTTTTTTTGAAATTCTGTATCATTTCTACTCCTTTTTTGTTCTCTTTTGCTTTTTAAAATTAAAAAGTTCATTTTAAGTAGGATGTAACGGATAATCCTGGAAGATATATAAGAACTAGATTTAAGAGAACTTTAAATACCAAAGAAAGGAGCTTTATCTCTTAATCTTAAGAAAATTTTTTTAAAAATTTTGGGGAGATGGCATTTTGAAATGATTATGGAAAAGATATCCTTTTAGAAAACAGCAGAGTGAATGAGACCATGAGTAAAAGAGAACGTTTTATGATCCCAATGATATATTCTATTATATTGTAAGGAAACTGTACTTGCCTGCTTTACATTACCATAAAAAAAAATACCTGAAACAGGGTACTTTATATGGGTACATGTATGCTGTGTATGATAGTTCTGGAGGCACAAGGTCTAGGGGCTTTATCTTGTCCTTTTGTTGACAGAGACCCAAGGTGGAACAAGGCAATTTGATGACAAGATAAAACAATATTATCTATGTCTATGTGGCTGGTCATTGTCCTTCTTCTTACAAAGCAAACAAAATTTATTCACAAGGCTCCATCATAATGGTCTTATCTAGACCTAATCACTTTTCAAAGACTTTGCACTTTGTTGTGGCTTGCATCTAGGCATCCCCTCCCCAAAGCCTCATGCATCATGGGAGCAGGCCTTTCAAAGGCAGCTGAGTCTAGTGTTTGTGATTGGTTCATTGCCTAGTGCTGGAATTGGTGGTGTGAGAGCTACACCCACCCTGGGGCAGGTAGCCTGCATACAACGTAAGGAAGGGAAACAGCTTGCTTCCCCCTTTGCCCCTTTGGCCCTTTTCACTCATCACATTTGGTACCTGCCACCACCATGAAGGGCCGCCCCGTGCCATGCCACCCTGACTTGGAACCAGCTGACTGTGGACTGAGGCCCCCATAAACGATAAGCTAAATAAACTTTTCCTTCCTTCATTTTGAGTGGGAGGTATTTTGTCTCAGCAACCAGAAAAAAGTAACCAAGGCACACTTCTAAACACCATATTAGGGTTAAGTTTCCACTCCTAATACCACTAATTTATAATGTTGTGAATTAAACGCATGTGTGAAGTTAGAAAGAAATCATATCAGAGATTAAACAGACATGCAGAAAAATAGATAAAAGTTTTAAAATTATAATAATCAAGCTTTAATGACCAGTTGTATCTACTAAATATCTGCTACATATCCCTATTGAGATCACTTTTTTAGGTTAGATTTCACAACAGAGCTGCCTAAAATCAGTGCGTCAGACAGAAGACCCTTCATCAGCATCCCCTGGAGGGTTTGCTATCATACAAATTCCACTTCAGACCTATTGAATCAGAATCTCTAGAGATAGGCTCTAGAAATCTGTATTTTAACCACTGCTTTTTGATGATTTTTATGCACGGTAACTTTTGGATCAGCTTTACCAATTTAGTTGTTATGTGTTCTGGAACTTTAAATATAGTTTCATGCCCAAATGAGATTTGCAGCAGTAGGAAAGACCTGTGGGGTATCACTACACAATACACATGGTTAATGTAAGTCTAAAATATGTGTTTCACCTTGTTAACTTTATTGGTCACAGATTGCAAGCTTAATGCTGTCTCTTTTAGAGAGTTCCTCCATTTTTCCAATTTCCATTTCATAGACCTCTTACTATGGCCATGGCGCACAATTAATTAATTACCTGCTGAGTGTTTCAGCTGATCCTCCCCACAATGAGGTGAGAAAGCAACCTTTCCTCAGTCTTAGTAAAAAGATATTAGCTCTGGGTTCAAACCATGCTGAGTTTCACTAAGAATCTGACACTAGTTTTATAATTTTATGCTAGTAAATTTTGATCTTCAGTTTCCTCGTGTATGAAACAGAGGGAAAAATAACCTTGTCAAAAAGATGACAATGAGGCTGGTAGGTAAAAATACCTCACACAGTCTCTGTTTAAGAAACTGGGTCCACGTCAAAACTACCTGCTGGGGTCACTCTTATTAACAAAACAGAAATCACTCATCATTTCCTGTAGATCAGGTGATGCAGATCAAGATAACCATTTTATAGCAGGCCTGCAGTCTCCCTCTCTATGACTAAGGTATTTGGAAAAGAAGCTATCCTCGCAGACATTCTTCTTCCATTAGCTCATCCCCTCCCTTTTTCACAGGTATTTCTTTTCTTTTGCTGGACACCTTGATCTTTTGAAACACAGAAACATGTCAGACATGATCTAGCTTTCTCTGCTCTCCAGAGTGCCTTGCATGTTCTGACAACCACCATACGAATACAGAGATACTTTAAAATTGACATCTGTCACAAACACAAATGCATCTTAGACTTTATATCCCCATCATTTCACTCTTGCTTAAGGTCATAGATGCTTTCCAGTCAAGGAATTTTGTTCTATTTATTTCTGCATGATATCTACTGACAATGTCCTCTTTCCCCAGCACCCAATGTCTCTACCCTGTCTCTCACCCTTACAACTCCTATTCCTGTTATTCCCAAGAATTTTCCTGTGCTTCTTTGATGAGAGAAAACTTTGGGCCTTGAAATCTTGCTTCTGATCTCTTAATTTCTCTCAGGCATGATTGTTCATACAGTTTCACAGCATCTTCCTCCATCTAGAGTACTCCTAATGCTCTTGAGAATATGTGGCACATTTTATGGAATGCTGATTTTATTTGAAAATTTAGAAAATAATGGAAAATATTAAGAAGAAGATAAGCAGCATATGCAAATAATTTAAATAACAGTTTATCCATTTTTGATTATAGCTCCACTTGTGTGCCAGTTAAGATCTAGGCAGAACATAAATGGCATAGCCAAAAATGAAGCTCAGGTAATCTTCATAAAAGGCTATTTACAGAATGAGAAACCCAACAAGAGACAGTGACTCAAGCTAAGCATAGGGATCAATTCTTTCTTCTAAACTTAAAAAAAAAAAACTGCTATAGAAGTAAGAAAAAGCCACCTAACTGGAGCTATGATATTTGGCAAAGAAGCTGTTGAGTTTGTAACCACCAGGGAGAGAGTAAAGTGGATTGAATCCCTTACTTTGTCATCCATCTGCACTCTGATCTCCTTTGGTCAGCTCCTTCAATAGCCCATAGAGCTAGCAAGGTCTACTCATAGTATCTAAATAAGCTGCCTACGGGAGCCCAGGGCAGGGAGAAAAGGGGTAGAAAGTGGATCTGGAGGAGCAAACAGAATTTTTGGCTCCACAGAAAAAACAAAAATTATACCAATTTTTAAGCTTAAGAAAGATTTGAGTTGTTTAAAAGTAGAGCTTACAAATAACCCACTTTGGCTTACGGCTAGATTCACAAAGAGAAGATAATGTTTCCTGCCTATTGCATGCCTAAAGAAGGGTTGGAAAAGAAGCCTTAAACAAAACAAAATGGTTTTCAGTGCTAAAGCAAAATGAATGATACGGTGGTGAGTGCCACACTATTCCCAGACCTGTGAGTACCTGAGGTTATACAGGTCATATCACCTATGCCCGTCACCCCTTGTGAGCAGTGACCAAAGGACTCAGCTCTGTCATGTCTCCTGGACTGTACTTCAGAGAGTGGTTCTGGTTCTTCAGAATGAGTTCCATGCCAAATTCATATAGGAGGCCTTAACCATTAAATCACTGGTTCTGAAAATAGAATTCTAGAAGTTCTTAGAAACTTCAATGGGCCTAAATACTGTTTTTGATTTTGATTCAGATTGCCTTTGATCCAACCTAAACTCTACTTGGATAACTTTGTGATTTGGTCCATGTGTTTAGTTACCTGAAGTTTTGTTTCTTCATACATGAAATGAGGCATTTATTTTTGCTTTCTTCTTTGAACTGTGATGAAAAATCAATGAGCAAAACTTCAATTGAGGCTTTATGTAATATTTACTCACAAATGGTAGCCCGTAAAAGTAACAGTAATGGCTTTTATGATAACCTGTTTAATTTAATAGAATATAACCTAGAGTTTTCCAAAGGGACATAAGCAATGCTCCCTCAAACTTTAACAGATGCTGAAATCAGTTGGAACTGGCATGCTATATTGAGACATCATATTTGGGGAGTACAGACCTCAATTTCCTATCCATACAAAGTAAGGGCAAAGCTTCTCAAAGCTCAGTTACTGTTGCATCTTATTAAAATGGACCTTCTGACTCACCCAGTCTAAGCTAGTGCTCAAAACTGTGCATGGTTGGCAAAATCAGATAGTACTCAGATAGTACTGAGTTTTGTTTCCTAGTCCTCACTTTAAGAAACAAAGTGTGAGGTGTGCTTGACCCACTTGAGGTTAGAGAAATAGATTTTGTTTCCTAACTGTTGATCCCACAAAACTGAACCTGGGAAATGGCCTTGCAGGGCAATGCTTGGTGTATGCATTAAACCAAAAGAAATAAGCCACTCTGAGCAGTAATATGAAACACTACTTTCAGGAGGTAAGAGAGGGGCTCAGAAAAAAAATAGTGCTCCCCCAAAGAGAAACTTTAACCAGAATACCTATTTCTCAGGGCAGCCTGGGAAAGAATGAACCATGTTTCCCAAACTCCACCACTCAGAACTTACACAGAATCCTGTCCTTTGTATAGTTCCACCACCATATATTTTTAAATATCCCTCTCATAATCATTTTAGAAACAGTAGAAGTCACTCATTCTCTGCATTTTCCTGAAAATCACACTAATGATGGATGGCTTCCCAGCAAATAAGATCACTTCCTTTACCATGTAAGAAATGAAGTCTATCAGTGTTTTCCTCATGTCACTTCATAATGGCCTTTCCCTATGCATGTGCAGAAATACTAAGAATTCTGTAATTTTAGAACTTTATATAAAAACAGGGAAATTGATGGAGTCATTTCTTCTGTCTTATCTACATAGCAAAAGAAAGAATTATATTGGAATCATCACATAGGCTGATACATTAAATTTTCCCTTATAGCTGACATTTTAATGACATTTCCAAAGTCTCCAAAAACTGCCAGTGGTTAACTTGTCCTTCTGCTCCAAACATGCCAATTAGTCCAATGTGTCTCCCTTCAGAACATGCTAAGAATTTACTAGTGATTTATAGAAGCCAGCAGGATGCCTTTCACATGTATTCTCCCAAACAATCAGCACTCCTCACTTTCTTCAAGATCTAAGAAGGTTGTAATGCATGGAGAAGGAATAAAATATCTGTAGTTGGATAAAATAGAGTCTAAATTATTCTTCTGGAGCTTTTATGACTTTGGTTATGCTACTGAAACTTAGTGGTACTTTGATCCTTATCTATAAAGTAACAATAATAATAAGACCCCATCCTAGGGTTTATGTATGTCAAGTTTGCTAGTAAAACAGTACCAGCATCTGCCATTCGTCATGTCAAAAATAATATTGACAGAAATGTCACTCTAATGTGATGATATAGGAGAAAATAGACACTCTCAGTCAAGGCTGCCTGTGATATTTATGAGATTTTTATTAGCTTTTATGCATAGTTCCTGACCATTGCTCCACTATTCAATTTTTGTTTTCCTTATCTGAGTTGTAATTATGCCTAAAAACAATTAACTATTCCCCTCCAACTTTTATAATCTACCTGTGATCACTAGATTATTATCTAACATGTTTCAAACTCCAAAATCCAGTTAAAAATAAAAGAGAAAGTAGATGAGAGTACTTTTTGGTTAAAAAAAAAAAGATACTGATCATTTTTCTCCCCTTCCTCCCTTCCTTCCATCCATCCTTCCTCCTTTTGTTTCTGCTTCTTTATCCTCTTTTTACATTAGAAATAACTCTAAGAATAGGAAAGACAAATGATTATATAAATCTCGACACCAATAAAGCTGACAGTCAAGAAGCACATGAAACATAAAAAAGCCCAAATTGTTTACCACCCACACTGCATCCTGAATAAAGATCCAACTATGGATCACAGGTGATTGGACCAATAAGACTCAAAAGGAAGCCATTTCTTTTCTTTCTTTCTTTTGACTGTTTAAAACTGAAACACAAAAATTATATGTAACAGTAGGCTATCATATAAAGTTTTTATATATGGATGCATTGCATAATGTTTATATCGGGCTGACCAGATCTACTTCCTCAGTCAGCTATCATTTGCTCAGAGTGAGGACACTCAGTATCCTTTCTTCTGGCCTTTGGAGATATGCAGTGCTTAACTGTCATCCATGCTGGCCCTGTCTGCAAATGCACTTAACTTCAAGGCTCCTAGAAGTCAGCTTCTTCTGGGAGGAAGTATCTTAAATCCCAAAAGATTCTCTGATGATCATCAGTTTTTAAGGAGAGTAGATGCAGTTACATAGACAAGAAAAACCAAAAATTATGCATAAAGACCAAAGAGTCTAGAATAATAATCCAAATGGCTAAGTATTTTTAAAGGAAGTGATTTTTTTCCAGGCAATGTGCAAGTTGGCCCTAAAGTGTGATGAACTCGTAACTGCACTTGTTACAGAAAGACCTGAGAGCCCCACCTTTTGACCCCACAAGAACCTTAACATGCATCTTTCTGACAGAATGACACAACCAATTTGCTTTCTGCTCTGCTCCATAGAATGTGATTTTACAACTTACAACAGAGGGGAGGAAGCCTATACTGTTCGAGTCAATTTCGTGTAATATATGTCATTTACATTATTTCAGTTAACTCTTACAATCTTCTATTTATAGCCTGGTTATTTCCACTTCACAAATAAGACACAAACTCAGAAATATAAGGATGCTCCTGAAATTTTTAGATGTCACAGATCAGTATTCACATGCAAATTCCTTGAGCTCGGAAACCCTTAAGCCTTTTACAATATGACCGAATCAAATTTGGAGTGTGGACTCACTATGTCACTGACACAACTCAAAGTGTAGATCTTCAAATAAATTTAGCTACTTTTGATTTGTCATACTAGGACACATGCTTCCTGGTTTAGGACGAGGTGATTTTGAACCATTTAACCACATACACCAACTTCAGATAACCGATAGTTCACCACTGCCAAAGAAGCTTGAATAATAATCTGAGCCTGGCAGAAGATGTCTCTGGACTAGAATTTCCCAAAAGTCAACTGTTCATGGGATGTATTTATAATTATAACCATATTCTTATACAAATTACATCATTATTTGTACTTTTTTCCTTATATTCACCACAGAGAAAACACAAGCATTAATTAATTTCACATCACTGAAACTCTAGATATCACTTAAGATAATTATCTGTGCCTTAAGAGAAATTTACTTTGCTTTACAAAACACTGCTCTAGGAAAATCTGGCCACATTAGGAATAAATCAGAGCCCTTACGTTCTTTGCCCTATTCAGCTGGTATACTTCAGTGCTCCAGAATGTAATCCCATTTGGGATCTGTGCCACTTTTAAATACCATCCTTGCCTCCAAGGTCACGATGAGGATTTTCTCTTTTTTGCTAACAGTTTTATTAAGACACAACTCACATGCTTTTAAAAAATTTACCCAGTTCAATAGTATATTAACACAGTTGCACAATTATCACCACAAAAAAAAATTTAGGGTATTTTCCTCACTCCAGAGAGCAACCTCAGACTCTTTAGCACTTATTCCTCATTCTGTCTTGCCCTGAATCCATAGGCAACTACTGATCTTCCTGATCGTACAGATTTGCCTATCCCAGTTATTTAATGTAAATGGAATCACACAATATGTGATCTTTTGTGTCTGGTGCCTCATACTTCATTCCATGATATACATCATTCATTTTTACTGCTGAATAATACTACATTATATGAAAATGTCACATTTTTGTCTACTTGTCAGTTGGTAGACATCTGAGCTTCTTGCACTTTGCGACTGTTACGAACCTTGCCAGTGTGAACATTTGTGTATAAATCGTTTACGAATGTATGTTTTCCCTTCTTTTGGACATATGCCTCAAAGTGGAATTGTTTTAATAGTACTTGGAATTCTATTCTAAACTGCTTTCTTTGCCTTCTTTTAATCACCAAAATATGTAGTCCCTGATGTACAATGGTTCAACTGATTACTTTTAAATTTATGATGATGTGAAAGTGACATTCTCTCAGTAGAAACTATACTTTGAATTGTGATCTTTCCTGTGCTAATGACATGAGGTGTGATACCGTCCTCAGGTTCTGGACAATAAGAAAAAATTGCAGCTGTCAGTCAACCAAGAGTTCACAAGGCCAAGCAACTGGTGCTTCCATGTACTTTTCTCAGGTTATAACACTGGGTGATTACGTGTTATATTCATCAGCTTTTCTTGCTGTGACCAAATGCCTGAGAATTAACTTGAGTACTACCTCTTGGTTCTATCACCTCCTAATAATGGCACCAAATTATGATCTCATCAGTGGACTAATCCTCCTGATAAACTCAGAGCCCCTGTGATCCAGTCACTTCCCGAACTATCAACTTTCGCACATGAGTTTTAGGAGGAAACATTTCATATCTAAACCATAACAGAAGTATTGAATCCATTATCAACTTATTCAATGGACTTGTCAGGACATGGATGACCCTATCATAAGCTGAGGCATACCACAACCCAATATGTTCATTATAAAACTAGCCAAACAAGCCCTGCTCTATCACAGAGAAGTGTTGTAAGGCAGAAATGATATAATGATAAGTTGTCAGAAACTAAATAATCTGAGTTCTGCCTCCAACCAACTAAAATTGTTCTAGTGCAAATAACTACTTGCTAACTTCCATTGCCCTTGTTTGGAAAAATCAAAGAAATAAAATGTTCCTTGTCTGGCATCCTTCCTCACATTAATTCTCTATAATTTTATAAACATATGCAAAAGCATTTTTGACAAGTTAAAGGCAGTTTTAAAATATAAGCCATCATTATCACATATTGCCTCCTTGCTGAGAAATGGCTGTGTCCTATAGTGAAATAACATCAGCATTCAATCTTCAAGAAAAGTACATCCAAAATAGACCATTGCCTCAAACAACACCATATTCTCATGCAATTCTCAGGTGCTTGCAGGGCCTCTCAAAGGATGGGTTGATATATTTATTTTGCTCTGTGTAATTCTATTTTCCTGAGAGAAAAAAAAACACTACAGTAAGGGGAATTCATTTGTCCTTCTTATGCAATATATCTGTAGTATTTCCCTGGTAACATAAATGTCTTTAAAAAAACCTTGAGTAACATCCTCTGGGATAATGAGAGTCACAATCAAAGCACCCTACTGAGACCTGCATCACAGAGTAGAGTAAATGATTACTCTAGCACTGAGAACTTATAAAGTTACAAATAACTGTGATAAGTAGGAAGAATACATTTTTTACCATTTAATGTTGGGAATCTCATGTACCTTGAGTATTTCCAGTTCTTACAGGAAATAAATTGGGGTATGCTATCTATTGTTATACACCCCCACCCTCTGATGAAAGTACTTTAACTGAAATCTGTCTTTTACCTGGGAACAATTCAATGTGAAAAGACTCAGACTTCTTCCAAACAAATCACTCTCTCTTAGTTCTCAGTCATTTTTCTAGGTTCTTTTTCTCACTTCCACTTATAAGTGTTCGTCAGTATGTTGTTAATGTCTATATTTATTTATTTTAGTTAATCAAACACGAATTTTTTGAGTCAGAGGCACAGCATGATTACTTACTGCAACAACTATGTTGGGTACCTAAAACCTGTTCTTCCCCTTCAAGGTGATGCAGTGAGAGCCACATGTCACCCTCATTCATAATTTATTTTCCCATAGCAATACAAGAGTGGAATCTTGCAACTATTAATGGGACCTTATATAGGAAGTATTATAGAGCTATTTTTCCATCCAAAGACATGGATAAAACTTTTCTCTTGCATGGTTACCATCTTTTAAATCACAAACAGGTGATCTTAGGAATCTATTCCAGTTTAAAATGTAAACCCACTGGAGATAGGTATCTTAATATCTCTAGAGGTCTCAGCCAATATCCTTTTCATAGTATCCAACATCTGTTCTTCTACCTAATTTTCTTTACTTGGGACATAATTACATAAAACTGTAAAAAACATTTGTTTCTCTGGAATCAAAATTAGTATAGTCAAGTGTTAAGTCTTCACCCCACTGATCACCTCATGCTACAAAATCTGCTATGCACTTTTTATGCACCAAATTCTATATGGATGCTCCTGAACCTTATCTTTCAGCACAAATTCTTTCAGCTTCAGAGTTCCAATTTAAATTTCTAGTTTATAGTTCTACAAATGTGTCTTTTGGATACCTAAAATCAAATCTATTCCAACATAAAGTGATCACCTTCCCTTCCTAAATCGTTTACTTTCAATGCTAGATAGGGTATCCAAACCATAGAGTCAAGGAAGTGAAGAGCCTTATAACCATCTGTATCTTCTCTAGGTTATGTGATGTCCTTCCTTTCTTTTTTTTATTTAAAGAGAAAAAAAGCATTAAAAGGGTACAAGTCTTACAGAATTTCAAGGAAAAATATACAGTAAGAAATCACTAGTTAATAGATTACATATTGTCATCTTAGAAACAGTTGTCCAAATTACAAAATTAAAGCATACAAAGTAGACATTCATACAGTGAGATTGCAGACAGTTCTGTTCAATGATCCAACAAAAACTCAGTAATACGGTTTTCTGTCCTACACAAACATACATGCGGTTATATCCTTTAGACTCCTTTTTTTCCTCTCTTTTTTACAATAACAATTATACTTTCTGGGTTCTATTACTCCCACAGTTCTTATAACTTTTTTTTTCTGAAGAGAAAAAAACCAAATGTGACAAAGCAAAACAGAGTCAGTTAGAACAGAAGGATGAACATAGTACATGATGCAAAAACAGAATAACAGGTGATCAAAAATGGTTACCACTGTGCCTCTTGCTATCTTCAAAAGAGTTGCCTATATTATCAGGTATAATAGAATTGAACAAAACAGTACAGAACAAGACCAATAAAACCAAAACATTGGAGACCTTACAGGATTTCAAAAGAAGATAATAGTCAAACCAGAATGGGCATCATAGTTAATCTTACTGCCTTCAAAGTGGTTGCCTATACCCTCAACTTGATACTAGCAAACAAAACAGAATATAGTAAAATCAGTCAGAACAAGATGGTGAGAGAAATACTGGAGTTCAAATCAGGTTGATAGGAAAACAAAAAAGTTACTATAATATATCCCTCTATTTCCTTTTTTACACAGAGATCTCCTGAGCCAGGCACTGAAAATGCAGTAGTTATCCAAGTAACCAGGTTCCTTACGAGCTTATATAGCACTAGAAAGAGACAGACAATAGGGAAATAAGCAAATGATTATATAATAAAACAGGTGAGAGTCAATGATATGAATACAAATTAAAAGATCCACGTTTCTATGTACCATATCACCAAGTAGGGTCATATTTAAAAATATCAACTTTACCTGTGATGTAAACTTTGATTTCTGAAACAGAACAGCTGAGGCACACAGGAAAAAGACCACTTCAATGCCGCTGCGCTGTGTAAACCCTCCTCAAAATTATAATGTTCCCCCAAATATAAAGCAAAACAGAAATGCTTGTGCCTTAAGGAAACCAGACCTGACTCTATCTTCTCCCCCACCATTTGCACGATACATTCCAAAAAAAGAGTGACCCATTGCACCCTCAATTATGCAGAATAGGGTGCTCAGGAGACTGGCAAGGATATGAAAAGAAAGTAAATAGGGGTTTGGAGATTTTTATGTAATTCTTATACAGAAATAAGAATCACAGCTCAGTTCATATTTGACACTATATATACATATACATATATATATGTACATATATGTATATATATATATATCAGAGAAGCTCAGACCTCATTTCAGATGTATTTGATCACACATTTCAATTTTACAGAGGAATGTGGCTGAAGCTGTGTGCAATAGCATGATCTGACCCTCATGCTTGCTTATCTTATATGAAAGGCAAATTTATAATATGCAAGAATTAGTAAGGCAAAATAATGAGGCAGATAACAAACATGATAGACATGAAATGAAGACTTATACTGATGACACTATAGGGAAATGTGAGTAAATAGGACCTGAAACAGTAATAGAAATAATAACCTGAAGAGCAGAAACAGAGCAGCTAAAGAATACAGTGAACCCACAACTGAGAGTTTTTGGGTTTCAAGTAAAATTTGTGAAGGTACCTCAACATCGTAGTGCTACTCTGTTTTAAAAAGCTCAATTTGAAGGACAAAGAAAACGCTGAACACCATTCCCTCTTACACGAAAATACTAACATTAAACTCTACAATTCTTTATCTACATGAGGTCATGGACATGTATTCCCACGCATGTACAAAGAGAGATTTGATCTGAAAGTGACTTACGCAGGAGTGTGCATGCAGGAGAAGAGGGCAGAGCAGGAAACAGCTAATAAAACACATCAGTATGACAGAGGAAATAGGTTCATGGGGAACACTGCTTCCAGAGAACTTGCCATGTACTGAAAATGGGGAAAGTTAATAAATTCTCAGAAATAGGCTTTGTTATCCCCCTCTTATCTACATCCCCAGTAGTTTATCTGAAATGGGATAGATAGACAGATGGATAGACAGATGGATAGATAGATAGATACATACATACATACATACATACATACATACATACATACATAGATACATAGATAGATAGATGTGCTAGAAGATAAATAATCACATACCTTTGGAAGAGTACAAAAGAAAAAATAATCAGAGAATGTGTGTAAAACAATGAAGTCAGATTTTAGACAGCAAAAAGACCTACAGGACTGTAACCATGTTCCATTTCTCTATCATTGTTTTTTGCAATCAAATTCTAAGAAATCTCTCTAGTTAGTATACTGACAGGGAATATTACCTGCAATAATCATATAGATACTACATTTAAAATATTAAATGTAATAAAGACCACAAGTAAGTCTCAAGATGGTGAAAGAAAAGTTAGTGTATCAAGTGGACAGGTTCTTATTTTGTCATATTTCCTCATCAAAAGAAATCATTGTGTCAGTATACTTGTTCTGAAGCTTTTAAATCTTTTATGTTTGAATCTATTTGCTGTGGTGAGATTTTTTCCAGGATATGAACATCAATGTGGTAGTCTCTGACATTTCTCTTAGAAAGCTGAAGCATCCCAGTGTCTAATCTCCTTAGCTGCCTCCTGAATTTGATTCTGAACACTGTGAGAACCGTGTATAAAAACGAAAAGAAGTTCTTGTCAGACATTGTGTATTTCATGGTCTAAATAGGTAATTTCCATAATGAATCACAATGTATCTAGCTAATTGACAACAAGAACAAAAATAAAAGGTGAATTGAAACTTTTTTATAAAAATGTATTGGCCACCTTGGCAGTATGTGGGCAAGACCTGAACTTCGTTATAAAAATAATTCCTTTCTTTAATAACACTACACCATGAGATGTCTGAAGCAAAGATTTGTGGCCTGGGGATATTGGTGTAAGATAATTTTTAGAGATGTGCTCACTCATATAAAGTTGTCCTTTAAAGGATAAAAATATGGGGAGAAAACAGCCTGCAGACAAACCTTGTGAAAGCATTTTATTTCACAGGGATCAAAATGTTTCTGTGCAGCTGTTAGCACTTTCCCTATAAACACAGTAATGCTAAAGAAAAAAGTCCCATGAGGAAAGAAATACATTCCTCCAAAACAACAGCAACAAAAAGCATGGATTAACAAGAAAAGTAAGTTTTCCAGAGCAAATTCATAAGGTATATTTTCCCTAATTTCCCACTATATTTGTTTCTCAGAGTTCAAATATGTGTTCTAGAATGAAGAATTCAACTTTTTTATCTTAAGAAGAATAAAACAAAACAAAATATAATAAAGCTAATCAAAACAGAACAATGCAAGCAGCACAGGACTTCAAAACAAGACAACAGGCAGTGGCCGTTTAGACTATTTTGTTATGTCTGACATTATTGTGTGTAAGATATGAGCAACTATTTCGAAGAAAACATGAATTCGACTTTTTAACTTAGTTTTACTGCTGTGAACACTTTTTATTTAAATTTTGCAATACATATTACTACCGTCATTGTGGGTGTTTGGTACACGTACATGCCGTGCTTTAACTCTTGTTTAATAACCTCTTCCCTTTCCCCTTTTCCCCTCCCTTTATCTCCTGGGCCCCTTTGCATTTGCAGTAGAACTGTCTCACTGTTTCTTTTTTCTGTCTTTTATTTTGCTCTTCATTTACACTTCGCATTTCTCATGTGAGAGAAATCATACAGTATTTAAAGTTGTGTCTGATTTATCATTTTAAGATTCTGAAGCCAACAATCTCTGTCTATAACATAGATCAAGCAAGAAACCTGTTTCCCTCCCACCTGGCAATAATGAAGTGCCACTTCCTTTCTCCTGGAATGGAGTTGCTAAAGGACTACTTAGAAGAATATTTTTATGATTACCCTGTGATAATGTAGTCACCTCCACTCTATTGTCTGTAGAGACCAGGGCCATGTCAGAACTCCTCCCTACCCCTGAATTAAGGAGAAAGCCATCTACATGCCAACAAAAATTAAAATCTTGGATTTCTACAGCTACTTAACAGTAATGTTGTGGGACTCTTCTGCTGCCAGAGTACTGTCAAAAACTTCAGCTAAAAGATTAGACTAAAATAAAATCTAGCATCAAAACAATGCAGAAGTTCCAAATTTCAATAAAAATGATTTTATATATTGAGAAGAAGATTTCAAGCAAATGAAAGAGACAACAGATTATAATACTACTGCAAATGACAGGTAAGGGGCTGGGGGTTTAGTTCAACAGCTTAAGTGCCTGCTCGGCAAACACAAAGTCATGAGTTCGATCCCTGGCACCACAAAAAAAAAAAAAAAAAAGACAAGATATTGGAATTATCTGCTAATGATTTTTAAAAGCCAGCAAAAGAATGCTTCAATGAATAAATATAAACACTTAAGTGGGAAAACAGAAAACACCGACAGAGTAAAAGAATGCTTTAGGTAGATAAGAAAGCTAAAATGAAGAAAAACAAAAGTTTCAGAACTGAAGATTTTAGTAAACAAACGAAAGTTGAGTAGATGCATCTAATCGCAAAATGAAATGAATTCAAAAGAACCAGTAATCATAAATATGAAGAAACAACGTTACCTCTATATGATATAGAAAGAAAAGACTAGAAAAAATCAAACAGAGCCTTACAGATATATGAAATGCTAACAAATGATTTAATATTACTCTCACCAAACCGCCCTGAGAGAAAAAATAAAAGAGTGGGGTAGAAATGCACTAACAGAAAAAAAAATTGAAAGCACGAGAGCAAGAAATAATGTGCTAACGTTTCCAGGTACTGATAGAAAAGTCAGTCTAGAAACTGATAACCAGGAGAACACCCTTCAAGAATTAAGCAAAAACACAAGAAATTCTCAGACAAAACATAAGAGAATTTATCAATAATTTGAACAGAGTGGCTACTAGAAGTCCTCCAAAAAAAGGATGAAAGGGACCTCAGAACATTGATAAGACAAGACTATAATGAAACCATGAGTTTTCCTTCCCTTCTTATGCTTTGCAAAGGATATTTGATAGATTAAACAAAAACTGTAAGATTGGTCAACATGGTTCTAAATGTATGTGCAGACATTTATAAGACACATATAAGCAGAAGACAGGAGTATAAATGAAGGAGGGTCTCTATGCATTGCTAACACAGGTGATATGATGTCATTAGTAGACAGTGATGACATTTGTGTATACTGTATGGTGACATGCATAGAGCAATCACTTAAAAAAAACTATGAAAAGAGGCAAAAACACCATACACAGATCAAATCCAGTGAAATAGGGGAGTAGAGACATTAGAAAATTCTCACCTTTTTAGAAGCAATACAAATAGCAGCAGAATTATCAGAATTAGCTAGTTTGTAATTCTGAAAATTAACTAGGGGCTTAAACAATTCAAAAAGCATTTACTAAAAAATAATAAAACATTTTTAAATAGAAACTATGAATTAGCATTTTCAGATTTTCAGATCTTAAACCTAGGTCTTTGAACCATTTCAAATTAAATATTTGGATAGCTGAAGCAATTGGGATTTATGCTAAATCTACTACAAGTGAATATCTAGCTTAAGCAGTACCGTTTGGTGAAGAATCTTATCTTTTCTCTAACATATATGTTTGGCTCCTTTGTATAAAATCAGATGATTGTAGTAGGCACAATTTTTTTTGCTGCATTCTTTATTGGGTTCCATTAGTCTATTTGTCTATTTTTGTGCTAGTACCATACTGCTTTTCTTACTATGGTTTTACAATATAATTTGAAATTGATATTTTGACACCTTTGGCTATTGTTTTTTTTTTGTTTTGTTTTTGTTTTTTTTATGTTTCCACACAAATTTTGAAGTGTTTGTTTCTGTGAAGAAAGTCTTTGGTATTTTCATAGAATCTGTATTGAACTGTAAATCATTTTTGGTCCGACGATCATTTTGGCAATAATAATTCTGCCAAACCATAAACATGGGAGATCTTTTTATCTTACGGTGCTTTCTTCAATTTCTTTCCTCAGCATTCTGAAATTTTCATTACAGAAGCCTTCTACCTCCTTGGTTAGGTCAATGCATAGGTATTTCATTTTATTTGAAGCTTTGTGACTTGAATTGTTTTCCTGATTTTTTTCACTACTCTATTATAGATGCCAAATAAAGCTAATGATTGCTTAACTTTGAATGTCGTTTCTTCTATATTGCTGAATTTATTTACCAGCCCCAAACATCTTTTGGTAATCTTTAGGGTATGCAAAGTGTAGGATCATGTCATGTGCAAACAAGGATAATTCCACTGCTTTTATCCTCCGTGTATCTATTTTTCCCTCTTGTCTAATTGCTGTAGTTAAAATTTGGAAATCGTTGAGTAAGACTAGTAAGAATGGATATTTTTTCTTATTCCTGATTTAAAATGAAGTATTTTCCATTTTGTCCCATTCAAAATGATGCTGTCTTTGTGTTTCTCATATACGACCTTTACTATAAGGAGAAATGGTCCTTCTACACCTGGTTTCTTCAGGGTCTCAAAATGAAAGGATGTTGAATTTTGTCCAAGATTTTTTGTTATATATTCTTGGTGGATTGTATATTTAAAATGTATCTTCTTTGTGATCTTCTTTGTCTCCTCTAAATTGTTTTGAAATCTGCTTTACCAGATGTGACAGTAGCCACTCCTCCCTATTTTCAAATTCAGTTTTCACAAATACTGTTTTTCATCTTTCACTTTCAGCCTGCATATCTTTGCTAGTGAGGTGTGTTTCTTGCAAATACAAAGAGTTAGATCTGGGTTTTTAATTCAACCTGCCAGTCTGTATGTTTTATTGAAGAATTAAGGCCATTGACATAGAAAACTATGTACTAATTCCTGTCATTTTGATGTTTTTCTAGCACTTGATGTTTACCTAATTCTCAATCTTGTTCTCGTTTAATTTTCCTCTTTTGTGTGTGGGATTCCTTTAAGCATCTTCTGCAGTGCTGGATTAGTGGCAGTGAATGTCTTCAGTTCACGCTTACTGTAGGTTTTATTTTTCCTTCAATTTTGAAGGATAATGTTGGTTTGTAGTTATTTTCTTTCGGGGCTTGAAATGCATCATTCCACGTCTTCCCAGACTTTAGAGCTTCTGCAAAGAAATCTGAAGTTATTTTGATGGGTTTACCTGTATAAAGGACTTGACCTTCCTTCCTCGCAGCTTTCAAAAGTCTTTCAGTTTCTATACCTAGCCATCTTGCTGGGGATATAGCTCAGTGGCATAGCCACTGCCTGGCAAGTGTGAGGCTATGAATTCAATTCCTGGTAACAAAAAAAAATTGCACAAACAAATATATCTTGCCATTTTAACTGTAAAAGTATGTGTGGGATTTTCATTTCTAGTTAGACCTGTTTAAGTTTCTAAATGTACCTGAGTGCCTATTTCTTTCCCAAGATTTGGGAAGTTTTTTTGTATCAGTTCACCAAATTAAATCGCTGTGGCATTGGTATGCTGTCAGTTTCAGGACTGTACTCACACCAGACTCTTTTAGTATTCATTTGTGTCTTCCTGTGTTCCCTGAGCTCTGTTACCATGGACTAGCTCTGTGCCCCGTGGGCTTATGATGTGACCCATTTGCTGAAATTTCCTTCAAAAAAGAAAGAGAAATGTGTAGTGTTTCAAGCCAAAATTGAAGGAATTTGATGCCTATAGAGCTGCCTTGTAAGATATTTCAAAAGTTCTCTAGAAAGAAAGAAAATTCTAAAGATCTATACATAGCATCTGTATAAACAAAGACAACTGAAGGAAAAAAGTGAAGGTAAAATAATATTTCGTATTTCATATTTCTTAGTTGATCTAACAAGTCTCACTATCTTTTAAATAATACCAACAATGTACTAAGATATGCATGTGAGTGTGTTCTGTTGCACAGGCACATACTTATGTGTAATAATATAAGAAATAGAAGAGAGAAAATAACATTATTCTGTTTGCATAAGGTACTCACATTACTTGTGAAGTAGATTAGTGTTATTTGGAAGTGATGTTGGATTAACTGTAAATGTACATTATAAACTCCAGGGAAATCACTTAAAAATCAGTAAAAGATTTATAAAATAGATAAAATAGAATCATATATTACATTTAATTGAAGTGAAAAGTGGACAACAAAAATAAAAACAGAGAATAAGGAGAACAAAGAGAAAACAGTAATAAATATATTGGATATTAACATAAATATTTCAATAATCACTTTGAGTCTATGCCTAAGTATACAAATTAAAAAGCAGAAATTGCTCTTTAGATCAATAAACGACATCTACTAATATGTTGGTACAAGAAATTCTCTCTAAATATAAAAACATATATAGACTGAAGGTAAATTGAAATGGAAAGACTTACCATGCTGTCCTAAGTCAAATAAAGCAGGAAGGGTGTATGCTAAAAGCCAAACACAGAAGTTTTTATAGTCAGAGAGTTATCAAGGATAAAGAGCAGCATTATGAAAGGATAAAGAGGTCAATTCTTCAAGAAGATAAAACAGTCCTTGAAATGTACACATCTACTAATAGAGCATCAAATTATATGAGGCAAAAACCGATAGAAGTTCAATGAAAAAAAATGAGTAAATACAATGGTTGGAAGCTTTAACATTCTTCTGTCAAATATGAACATTTCCAGAGGCAGAAAATCAATAAGCATGTAGGTCAACATTACCATCAACCAACTGGATATAATTGATGTCTGTAAACTTCTTTATTCAACTACAACAGAATATGTATTATTCTTAAGCTTACATGGAACACTCACCAAAATTAGCTACATTTTGGACTATAAACACAGCATACTTAAAAGAATCAAAATCATATAATGTATCCTCTGAAACCTCCATGGAATTAAAGTGAAAGCCAATTTTTAAAAAGCCAATTTTAAAAAAGTATTCCAAAATATTTGAAGAATAAGCAAGTATTTTTCTAAAAAAGCTCAGAGATGGAGGGAATCTCAAGAGAAATTCTAAAATATTTTACACTGCATGAAAAATTCAACACAACTTATGAAATTTATGCATTCAGCAAAAGCTGTGCTTACAGGAAAATTTGTAGCATTAAATAGGAAAAAGAAAGCAGAGAAAAAATGTATAATCCAATATTTCACCTAGGAAACAGGGAAAAAATAATTAAATGAAGAATAGAAGAAATTATACAATAAAATATAGCGAAAGCCAAAGAAAATGAAAATAAATCAATAAGTAAAATAAATGAAACCAAAAGCTGATTATTTGAAAAGATCAATAAAATTGATAAGTAAGGCTAAGAAAAAAAAGGTCAAAAATATCTTCCTGGAGTTAATAAGCAATGTTAATAAAATCATAGGCTAGCAAGTTAATATACACAAGTCAATACCCTTAGAATCTTAATCTATTGATTCAGTGCAAGTCCAACCAAAATAACAGAAAGTTTTTTTACGAGTATTTTGGAATATTGATTTTAATGTTTTTATGAAGACTCAGAACAGCCAACACAGTATTGAAGGAGAAAAACAAAGTTGGAAGAGTGGTACTACCTTATTAATTATAAAGCTACAATAACCAAGAAAATAATATTATTAGGCAGAATCTCAGGGGCAGAGGGTAGGCCCCCATAAAACCAAGAATTTTTAACTAGAGAAGTTAATATACACAATAACTCAAACTATATATGTATCATTATGTGTTTTTCAAAACCCATAGAATATACACCACTGAGTACAAACCCTCATTTAAACTATGGATTTTACATGACGAAACTATGTCAGGCAATGATTGTAACAAGTGTAATGAATCAGTGAAAACAGCAATTTAAATAATGTCAGCATATTCCTTTGGATCTGAATGACCAGCACAGGTGTAGTGATATGCATTACCCATGGCTAAGCACATGCTCAAGGAAGACCTAAGAAATGCCTGGCAGCCAGTTCTTCCATCCAAATTTAAGGTTCTGTACACAAAAAAAGAAAAAAAGGCTAAATGGAGTTTAAAAGCTGCCTGGCTGTTGAAGACAAGTGCTAACACATGCAGAGAATCCCTTG
Source organism: Cavia porcellus (assembly GCF_034190915.1). Lineage (NCBI taxonomy): Eukaryota > Metazoa > Chordata > Mammalia > Rodentia > Caviidae > Cavia > Cavia porcellus. The sequence goes on from NW_026947501.1 coordinate 36,625,525, forward strand.
CTAGAGTTTAAGATATTTACCGGTTGTAAGCACTTAAGGAAATTTCTTTCTAATATTAGCTGTTCACCAAAGCAAGCAGAGTCTTCAGTAACCACATATGGCAAAAAACACAAAAGCATTTCAAAAATTCAATAGCAAGTAGCAAAGGCAAAGCTAATTTAGGAGTAAAGGAAATATCTAATCTCCAGCCACACCATGTTACTATAGGTTAGGTTTTCAACAACAAAGAAATTACTGGTGGTCCATCTTCAGATAAATTAAAAGTGTCCCTTAGGGAGGTCAGACATCGGAATTTCTAAAGACTTTAAATCAGATTTTTAAATATATTCAATGAACTAATACAAACCACATGTAAAGAAGAGAATGATATCTCACCAAATAGCAAGCATCGAAAAAGAGATAGAAATCATCTAAAAGGAACCAAATAGAAATTCTGAAATTAGTGAAGGTCTTGTTGTCAAACCAAAGCACAGAAAAGAAAAGAAAAGAAAAGAAAAGAAAAGAAAAGAAAAGAAAAGAAATAAAAGAAGGAAATAAATACTGATATCAAAAAATCCAACAATTAAAATGAAGACAGACAATCCCAATTATGGACAATAATTTGGAGAAACTTGGATCCTCATGTGTTGCTATCACAGGATGTTTCAAAATGATACAACTTTCATTAAAAAACCCTATAACCTTTATAACCTTTTGGGTATTTTCCCCATAAGTTAAGTATAGAGTTATCATATGATATAGCAATTTTAATCCTAAGTACGTACTTCAGAAAATTTAAAAAAACATGTTCATGAAAAAGTTATACACACGTGCTCATAGCATTTTTTGTGATAGATAAAACAACCCAAGACTGTAGCAACAGATCTGTTACATGAAAATCAATCAAAGTAAACCAGAAATGATTATATTAATATCAGATGAAATAGATTTCTGACGACAAAAATTGCCAGAGACAGAGAAACATTAATAATGATTAAAAAAAGATTAGTACACTAACAAAAGAACAACCCTAAATATATATGTGCCAAATAGCACAGATGCAAAATGTGTGAAGCAAATGTGATTAGAACTAAAAGAACAGACAAATTCAGTTATAGTTGAAAATTTCAATAACCTTCTCTCAGTGGTACATAGAGCAACTATACAACTATACAGAAAATCTTTTAAAATATGGAATAAATTCACAATACCATAGAGTAGATAACTGACACTTGTGTAGTACTCTACTCAACAAGAGAAGAATATACATTGTTTTCAAGTGTCCTCAGTATATAACAAGATAGACCACATCCTGGACCACAAAATAATCTTTAAAAGTTAAAGAATTTAAATTGAATGGAGTACATTTTCTGACTATAATGAGCCACACTAGAAATCGATAAGAAAAATAACAAAAAAGTCTTCATAATTGATGACTAAATAACTAAATGAAAGACTTTAAGAAGGTAAAAATGCATTGAAATTAAAGAAAAGGAAAATACAGCATATTACAATTTGTGGAAGACAGCTAAAGTAGTTCCAACCTGGAAATTTATAGCACTAAATGCATACACTGGGTCTCAATGCATACACTAAATGCATACAAGTGGGTCTCAAATGAGTAATCTAATCTCCACCTCAAGAACCTAGGACAAAAAGAAAAATAAATTAACCCAAGCAGATGGAAGAACATACTAAAAGTAAAAGAAGAAATCAATGAAATTAAATCCCTATGTGAGGTAAGGAATGGTGAGGAATGGATATTACTGTTTTTGTAATCTTTTGCTTCCAAAACAAAGATATGCAATTAAATGCACACAAAAGCAAATTATTGGAAAAGATAAATTCTGGAGGCCCTGTAGAAAGTTCTCAATACCTCCTGGGAAACTAAGTGCTGTATCATCTACCCTTTACCACTCCCTCAATAGCGATAGCGGCTACATCTATTGCTTGCACAACTGCTTCACCCCCTAGATACTCTTAGCAAGTGTAGTTTTTCTGGTACTTGGTAAATTATACCTATACAACTTATTGGCTCGCTGTGGTACCAACAATACATAGATTTTACATCAGATTATGTCTGCATTGTAAATCAGACATTTAATTAGTCCACTTAAATGTGATCAGGTGGAGGCAAAGTCGTATTTTAAATATCAACCACCTTGGCAGAAAATATACAATTTAAGTAAAATGATGGATTGCTAAATAAGTTAAGATTCCGAGGGATTGAGAAGACTTCAACATGGCGTCATGGCATGTACCAGTGGTTTCCAACTCTTTATCCAGTTAGCATCACCAGGAGACCTTTGAACATTTCAAACACCCAACAAACACCAACAGATTCACACAGTCGCCTTTCTAGAAGCAAGACATAAGAGTCTGGAGTCTTCCTTAACTACATAGATGATTCCTAAATACATCCAACTAGAAAGAAAACAAAAGGCATAGAGAGGAGTGATTCTCAGATATTGAGACACATACCATCACTTAGGGGGCCACAAAATTCCCTGGGTCTAATCAGTATCCCATATCAACTATCAATGCCTGGGTTAAGATCCAGACATTAGTAACTTCAAAGTTCCCTTAAGTGATTCACATGTACAGCAAAGCTTGAAAAGGGTGGACTAGAGTGTAAAAGAATACAGCACATAGTACATTGCAAACAAAAATAAGGGTAGCAGAATAGACAGGGTTAAGGCAGGAAATATTTTGTTGAAAATTAATGAAAAAATAAATAAAGACCCTGGAGAATTATATAGAAAGTAATGGTAGCTAACAGTTGCCTTTGATAAAGATTACCCTGTCAGTGACAAGGCAGAATTTCCCAGACGGGAACCTTCAGAACCTGCAGGAAAGTCACTTCCAGCGCTCAGTTAAAAACACTGACTTTAACTTTCAAAGCCTCAAATTGAGTCAGTTTGAGGTGGTAGCCAGAGATCTGCAATTTTCATATGTACTACAAGTGAATTTTATGCACAGACAGCTTGAAAACCACTGAACTGAAAAAAAAGGCCAGGCTGAGGTTGGAAGAAATCATTTCCATTTATTTTAATCACTGAAGTGAGAAAAAATAGAGAGCTGTAATAAGCCTGTCAAAATACAAACAAAGAGGTCACAATCTGAAGGATGCTAAGAGGTAGAAAATGTGAAAGAGGAAGATGTCAGAGCTGGATTCTGCTCCGTGGTTTGGACGTCAGATTGACGTTAGTGCTATTTTCTTGACCCAAGTTGGGGCCTAGAAGTGGAAGCTGCAGCAACATTTAGTACAATGCTCAAAATATACCAAAGTTTAGTAAATACTTAGTAAGCAAATCCTCCATCTTAGCTATTTTAAGTTTCTATAGTGATATATAGATGTAATAAGAGATTTAAATTAAAGTTTAAAAGGAAAGCTATTGTCCAGAAAGCTATGATAGTCATTACTATTGGAATTAATACTGAAAATAAAAATTGTGCATTTGAATCTTGATCCTTGATGTAATATGTAGAAGACTGTATCACTGAGCCGAGTAGCATGAAGCCAAATAAATCTGATTCTACCCTCGAAAGGGTAGAGTATTAGGCCAGCTGTGCATAGTCTCACCAGTTCTTAATGACTCTTCCTGGGAAGAGTGAGAGTTCAGCTCCCACAGTCCAACTTCAACAACCTAACAGTCTGAGAGTCGACTCAGTGGTCCAACTCTGTAGTCCCTTAGGGACTTTTGCAACATGGAACTTAACATGGATATGCCTCACTTGAATGCTAAAAATCGTAGCACTCAGAGTAATCCTACCTAAGATATCAATATTCCAAAAAGCTAAAGGGGTTTCCTATGTCAAGTTTTGGAAGCAGTGTAGAGTCATGCACCCAACTTCCTAAGAGCTAATACAGTCACATTTGTCTTTAGGAAGCCCCTTCTCTACGTATGTCTTAATCTTAAGGAATAAAATACTCACTGTACTCTAAGGATGATCTACCTTCCCAGGAGGGACCATGGAAATGTTGCCGCCAACTTTCTACCTAGAATAAAAATACTATAAGTAATGCATGTTAAATTATCTGTGTGGCGTCATGTTCAATAAGTTTGGAACAGACCATTTAAGGCTTTTCCTTTTCATATTTTTCCAATAATATAATAATAATTTTCTTCCCCAGCTTCTGCAGATGATGGCGAACATTATCAATAGACAACTGCTTGGACCTAAAAAGCCGTTCAGCAAACTAAGCACAGTTTAAAGTTCACAACATAGTCGGAAAATCATGGAAAAGCAATATTTTAGATTTTATTATGCTAATTCAAATAAAATTATAGAAATGCAAAGAACTGAATCTTTCACCTGAGAACAGTGAAGTAAGAGATGTTGCAGAAATATATGTGAAAGGCACCAGGTTCTTTGTGCCATCTGTAGGCATTGAACATAATTCCTTAAAGAGGTATAAAAATATAGTATATTAACTTGTATTTAATATATTCCACAAGCAAGATTTAGAACAGATCATTGTTATTGATAGTCTAATACCATCAGGACAGGAGATTTGCTTCAACCACAAGATCGTTCAGCCAGGAAACTAGTCTTTAAACCAATGCCACCACTAGGAAAATGAAGAATAATTTCAGGGTTGTGTAGCTTCCACGTCTAGCCCACACCAATTTGGTTTTTCTTAATTATAGGATTCTTCTTGGTAAACACCCAAGTCCCCTGGTGATTATTGGGCTCACTACTAGGTAAAGGGTTTTAATACTGTTATATGAGACATCTCAGATGCTCACAACTGTAAATACATACAAACATTTATTATCAAGTAAGTACAAAAGGAATTATATAGTATCCTCATTTTTGTCCTTGGATACATACAATCACATACACTATGCATGAGAGTTTCATTCCAAGACAAATGTGACAATATTGTGAGAGCAGGTTCAGCTAAAATCAGAGATGGATCAGATGCCAGAATATTCTTTCAAGTGGAGACACTAAAGCCAAATGAGTCCTAGGCTCCATTTGGAGGTGTCACCCCAAAAGCTGCAAATGCAACTGTATGTTATTCCTAACCAACCACATGTTTGGTCATTCCTTATTTTGCCAGATAAAAATTATTTCTAGTATCACTTTTGCTAATTAAATAACTGTCTAGTGCAGGTCTTCTTACAGAATCTTCTGAAAGTCTTGTTCAAATGTACTCTTTAGGTCTGCACTGTGGGCTTCAATATCCACATCTCTAACAAGCTTCTGCATGATGCCCTATTTGTTGGTCTCACATATTTTCTATTCTAGTTCCTTTAGCTATACCACTTAGCTTCGTATAGTATGTTTCCTAATCTTGTTTTTGTTTTCCAGTGAGGAAAGATAGGACCACTGCATGAAATTTTATAAGGAATTCTAATGATATGCTTGTGATCCTACACACTGCTGTTGGAGCTATATGTTATTTGAAGGTGTTAAGCACCTATCAACATTAAATACAATATGACTTTTGATATCAGTGTTCATTGTCTACAGTTTCTATTTAATCAAATTAGATGAATTCTTATCTCAGATAACTAAAAGTTAGCACACATGCTTGCACAAAATAATCTCTTAAAATATTGTTCCTTTTGTTTTGTTAGAAAAAAGCAGATTAAAATATAGGTTTTTTAATTTTTAATTTTTATTTTTATCAGCCTATGTTTTCAGTGCATAATGATTACATTCCTTGTGGGAAGTTGATGCATGTACATAATACATCTTAATTCTGTTTCCATTCTCTTCTTCTACCTTCTCTCTCTCTCTCTCTCTCTCTCTCTCTCTCTCTCTCTCTCTCTGTATCTCTATCTCTTGGTTCCCTTTTCTTTTGCAAAAGATCTCTGTATTTACTATTATCTTTTATCTGACTCTTTGTATGTTCATCAATAGATGAATGGATAACAAAAATTTATTTTAATACAAGGAAGTACTGCTGTCGTAAAGAAGGATAACTTAAGTCATTTGTAGGAAAATTGATGTATCTTGAGACCAAAATATTAAGTGAAATAAATCAGATTCACAGCTTAAATTCTGTGTGACATCTCTTATATAAGTGTTATGGATTAAAAACTGTGGCCAATTTAATACCAACTGGATTACATCAGCATGGCACTGAGCGAAGATGCTCCACCTGAAGAAAGCTGCCAGCATAAATAGGTGGAGAAGGAGAAGGAGGATGTTAATGCATTGATGTGTTATTGCACTGTGTTGAGGCATTGTGGGTTCTCCTACCTGTTGCAGTTTGAGCCACTGGTTCTCCTGGAGAAGCTCTGGTCCTCACATTGAGCATTGCTTCCTGGCTCCAGAAGGGAAGATGTGTGCCACTTGGTCTCCAGGATGAACTCGTCATGCTGGCTTTCTGGCATGTACCCGATCGTGCTTGTCATCGGAGGAGCTCGGGGCCTCCGTGTGGCTAAGGACGGCTGTGGTGCCTTTCAGGACAGCCCTGGTCTTTTTGTGATTGTGACTTCTCGACTCCAGCATAGAACCCTCAATCTACCAGCACAGTTCCTTCACCACACTGGCATGGACCTTCTGGCTTCCACTGCTGACCCTTGGGCCTTCCCAGCATGGATCCATTAGAGACTGGCATGAGTCCTTCCTTCTTGTGAGCTCTAGACTTCCAGTTGAACTCGTGGAAGGCATTGTCATGAGCTCTGGGTTTTCATTTGGACTCATGTGAGACATTGCTGTGGGATTTAGGCCCTTAACTAAATATTTATGTCTTTAGTGTTGTGGATAGATTCCCTGCATTTTCTTGCATTAACTCCCGGTGACCATTATAAAAATAATATCATAAACTCCACGTCCTGATTCTAGTTGTTCTCTGCACAACCCCTGACTACAACAATAAGAAACTCAAAATATAACATAAATTTCTACCATTAGTCAATATGAATCAATTCTTTGGCAATGGACACAGATTTAAGAGATGGGTTTGATAGTGTAAGTACCTAGCTATGAGTTGATGAACAATCATCCCCTGTACTATATTTTCATACCTGCTATGTATTTGGATTATCCTAGGATTCAACTTGAATATAGGCTTTTGTAACCTGAGGTAAAAGTTTGAAGAAAAAAATGTGTCTATTGTTAATCTCACTATCATCAATAAAACAAAGAAGGATTAATTAAAAACAACATATCTCCATGTTTCACAGTTCTAGAAGGCTGCATTTATTGTGCAGATTTTAAAACTGTGCTACAGTGGATGGAAGCTTTGTATATTTATCACTTCCCACTGCTGGGACAAAACACCCAACACTTGCAACTTAAAGCATAAATTTATTTGACTCCCAGATTTAGTGAGTTCAGTCCATGGTTTGTTGGATCCAGTGCAGAAATAGTATGGTGAAAAGACACAGCAGAAGAAAACAAGAATGCACTCTTCTAGGTTCAACCCCAGTGACCCTATCTAGGTCCCACTTCCAAACACAAGAATATAGGGGGACATTTGAGATCACAAGCATAGAATCTTGCATGCAGATGTGCTAAAAGAAGCAAAGAGTAAGGGCTGATGGGACTACTGACTTCCACTGTCCTCCTCTGCCATCTTTAAGTCATATGCTTCTCTCCTCTTTGCGTGGTGACTTGTGAAATTCCAGAAGTTACTTGCACATTCTGGACAGCTTAAAACAGAAGGAGAATAAAGAGACTTCTTCATAAGTCTTTGGCTTGTGGAAGGAAAGGAGATAAGCTATCTAGGAACATTTGCCTATGTCCCATGTTTATAACTCAACTGCGTTTGCCTGCTGTAGCTGTGAAAAAATCCAGGAAAAATGAATTTGGTGTTGCCAAGGGAAAACCAATGTTCTACTGGTAAAGAACAAAGGAATGGAAATATCAGAAATGCATCTGGCAAAGTTTATTATATCCAATAGCCTAAATTCAGAACTTCCTCAACAGGCAGAAGATGAGGTGGACCACGAGCCTCACATGTACTCAGGATGTCCTAATCTGTCATCTTCTTTATTTTATATATTTATTGTATATGTATATGCTATGTATTTATATATATTGTATATATTTATTTCTCATTTGAGAATGAATTTGGTGTAGGCATGGATTTGGAAATTTCCTAATGTTTACAACTGTGACCAGTACCCCACATATATATAATATTGGCTACACACATGAACAGTCATTCTAGCCAAGTGGATCTGTCTCTCCAGCAACATGGTAGAAAGGGAAAAATAGTTAAGTGTGTGCTGTTGAGATGATTTTTATGTTTACTTTCTATAAAAATCTAGACACTCAAAAGTGAAATAAATCGGACCCATATTTGTAAATATCATATTGTATTTCTAATGTAAAAAAGAGATAATGATAATAAACTGAAAGAGTAATAGGATCCAAAATGTACATAGATATTGTTATAATGAAAGGGAAAGAAAGTGCTCTTAAGGAAAGAACAACTTGTAAGTATGCATATGTAACTGTATGTATGTTTAAGTATACAAGATAGATAACCATACTACTACGTTTTGTTGGTTCATTAAAGATTGGTTTGTGCTTCCACTGTTTGAGAATCTGCTCATTTTTAATGCTTTGATTTTGTAACTTGAACAACTACTTCTGAGATAACAATATTTAGCTTATTAACTGGTGATGATTTCTTAACTTTTTTTAAATTCTGTATTATTTCTAACCTTGTTTCTGTTTTGCTTTTTAAAAAAAATTAATAAAATGCTCTAGACCTCTGATGATAAAGTTTCAAAAAAACTGATCCATAGCTTTACCTCACAGCTAGCACTAAAGATTTTTTGGGAACTCCATATTTTAAATAACACTCAAGAGAAGAACTAAAAATAATGCAATGACTCCTATTTACCCACAGTTTCCATTTTCTTAATTTCAACACTCATAGTCAACTACAGCCCAAAAGTATAAAAAATTCCAGAAATAAATAAGTCATGTATTTAAGTTGTACACTATTCTGAGTAGCAAGAAAATCTCTAGGATGACACATCTCCACTTAGGATATAAATCCTTCTTTGGCCAAGCATATCTAGTCCATAAAGCTATTCTCATTATTTACTTAGAGGGCATCTTAGTTATCAGATTGGCAGTCATACTGTCACAAGCTTAGGTTACAGGTAACCATTTTAAATAATAACTCCAAAGTGCAAGAGTAGTGATGCTGATAATCCAGATGTGCCAAAGAAAACTATAAATTATTTCCTTTAAGAAATGAAATTTCTCTAATAAGGAAAAAAGAAAGTTATATGAGGTTGTTAAAATCTATGATAAATTATAATTAGTAATCATTTACAGTGTATAATTTGTAAATTAAACTCTATCATAAGTGTTTATATACTGGAAAAATATATAGGATATAGTACTACTGGTGGTTTCTAAAATCTACTGAGGAATCATGAAATATATAGCAATCATTTCCTGTCAGTGGGACATAATAACCAATACCCACAATTTAAAGGAAGATAAGTTTAATTTGGCTCATAGTTTCAGGAGACTCAGTTCATGGTTGATTCTCTCAAAGGCAGAAACGTAATGTATGATGGATGAGGAACCAGATAAAGTACCTAAGGCCATATTTTAATGACCTACAAAAGCATATCCAGAAGTGTGCTCCACCAACTCCCTGAGTATCTCCTAAGCCAATCACATTGACCTAATGAAGTTTACCTGTCAAAGAAACTATTCCCTGTTGAAAACCTCCCTATAACTCATGGGGTTTAGAGCAATTCCTCCAAGCTCTAAGAAAAAAAAATATAGCTTTAAAATGTTTTACCAGGAGGAACTATCAAGAGATGCTACTTTTCCAAAGATGCTGTTAGGTGTGGCAGGTATATTTCAGCCAAGATTTGTAGATTTGTGCAGTTTTCTGTCATCCATAGTGAATGTTTTGACAAGTAGATTTCTAGCTGATTTTCTATTTTTCATAGATAGGCAGGCTTTAGAGATTAATAGCTACTTTGTACTTGGTTAAAGAGATAACGTCACTTTCTAACTGGTGAAACAGTTCTAGGGGTCAACAATGTCAGATAAGAAGGGGGCTGGTATAGAAATATACATTAGAACATTTTGGTTCTTAGTTTCTTAGTCAACATTAGTGATTGAAAGAGACTGAAGAATCAGAATGCCAAGCTGCCTTTAGGCAGACTGCAAAATCTGGCTGCCTAAAACTCTACCAGGTGATAATTGTTGAAATTAAAAATGTCCTTAACATAAATGGATGATCTATCAATCACAAATGCTTGAGGCAAATATTTCCTCAGTTTTTGTCTGGAAATTATCTTGAGTGAAAGGAAACAAAAGATATGAGTTACAATCATAAAGCAATAAAAATGTGTCAAATACATGACTTATAAGTTCCAGGGCTTCATGAAAAGAGAAAAAGAAAAATTAAAATGCTTCCTTTCTATTGAAGGTATTGTACAGAAACTCTGAGTTTCACTTGATTTTCTATTAAGAATTAATATAATTGATCATTATATATTAATATTTTAATTTCTGTAGATGTATTATAATAAATTTCATGCTTATTAAATTCTAGTTAAATTGTTATTATTGCAGTAAGAATAGTATCAGAAAATACTTTATCAAGATATAAACCTAAAATATACTTACTATTTTCTCAGATGAACAAGTTGAATGTTTTCTGTTTCTAGACACTCAAAAATTGATTTTTTAAAGTAGAATTTTATATATAAAAGGATATAGAGGTCAATAGTATAGATATAAATTAGAGATAGAGTTGTAAAATATAGATATCAAATTGGAGAGATGGTATTATGTAGTTTGAAGCTTCTTAGACTCAGCAAAAGTTATGTCCAAATCTCTGAGATCCCATTTACTTATTGTGTGACCTTGACAGTGCACTGTGTACTCTTAAAATCCAGTTTCCTGATGTGTAAAATGAAAATCTGAGAGGCTTTTTTCCTAGTGTTAAGTGATTCGGTGGAAAAGTGAAACAAATGTGCTTAGCATACTTCCACTTGTTAATAAAAGTTTGTTAATTATGAAACCAAATATATAAAAGTTGAGGCAGAGCATAAAACAAGGTGATTCTGAGCAGCTCCTTCTATTTTAAAATATAAAACTTCATACATATGAGATTTGATGGACAATGAAATCTCTTCTGCCTAGAATTATTCCTCCTTCTGACCCTTGTTAAAGTTTAGAAGTCCCTATATCATGATTTCATTTGAAGTGCAAAATAAAACTTTATTTTAAAATTCATATATTTGATTTCTGTGGTAGGCAGAATATTGGTCCCAAAAGCTTGCTGCGCCTTCAAGCTCCAGAACCTGTAAATATGCTACCATATGGAACACAAAGGTCTATGCAGAAGCAATTAAATTAAGAAAGTTGAGATGGGAGCTTATCCTGGATTATCTAGGTGGGTCAGTCTAATCACATGATCCTTAAAATTGAAGCCTTTGCTAGGCTGTATCATAAAGATGAGCAGAAAAAGCATTATATAGGCTCAACCTGCCATTGCTGATTTTGAAGATGGAAAAAGTGACTTAAATTCCAGTAGTCTCTGCAAAATAGAAATAGTCTTTAGATGACAGCCAGCAGGAAATCAGGGACTTAGGCCTAAACCATGGGGGACTCTATTCTGCTGATACTGAAATGGAAGCCTTGATTTTAACCCACTAACATCTAGACTCTAAAATAATAAAATCTGTACTATTTAAGAATTGTAAAGAATTTGGTCTCATTCAAAGGGAAATATGGTCTTTTTCTTTCTTCTTAGGTGATATTTTCTAGGTCTCCACAATCTGCTTTTGTTTGCCTGGGGAGCAAGGGTCTCCAAACAACCTAATAAGATTTATAATTAGGACTGGAGACTAAATGTCAGCCACATGTGCTATAGATGATGATCCCCAATAAAATTGTGGACCCCAAAGCCTTTGTGCAATTTTCATTGTTGACAATACATTTTGCATGTTGTCACACATTGTTTCTTCGAGGAAATGTTACCGTACATGACTCTGCTGAGAAGAGAGGACAGAAGCTCTGTGTTTTAACCTCTGTTTCCTGGGTTGTTCCCTTATTTTCTTTTATAGTTAATGTTAACCTGCATCTTTTCCCTGTAGCTCACAATGAGTATAATGGCTCTCAGAGGGTTCTGTGTTGTGCTGGTTACTCTTCTCTTGTTACTGAGACAAAATCCCTAATGCCCAAAATTAGGGAAGAAGATGTTTATTTAGCTCACAGTTTATGGAGGTTTCAGTCCATAATCTGCTAGGTCCAAAGCAGGGTGGCTCATGATAGAGGGCAATAATTCATGGTGACAGAAAACAAAACCAACAAAAACAAAATGGAAGAAGCACAAAAGAATACTTTTTCTGACTTTTATATTGTATGTAAAGTACCCACCGTAAAGTGGGTATAGCATTAACACCCATAATCCCAGCATGGGATCATGAACCAATCACAAACTCTAAAAGCCTGCCCCCATGACTGCATGAGGCTTTGGGGTGGGGAGACATCCAGACACAAATCATAACTTGTGTGTCAAACTTAAGTAGTCAGGAAGATTCTGCAACTACCTGGTCTAAAGAGAGGGTGACCCCAGAACTTTTGAGCTCACAGCCAGTGTCTGATGTGAGGGCAGTCTATGGGACAGTTCAATTTTATGGTAACTGCAAGACACTGCATTTTCATGCTTCTTTGTTTTAGCAGCTATACAAAAGCTAATGATAAAAAACCCTACTACTGGCACCAAGTGCTAACCTGAGTGAAATCCAGCCTGAATAGCACACAGAGCATTGGGAGGAATTAATGTAACAACATTTAGACGGGGATCAGAAGAGCTCACAGAGTGGTGCCCAGATAATTATATTGGCCACCTGGGAATCTCTGTAGGCTACATCCAGGGATTCCGTCCCAGGCCTTTCTTTTCAAGTAGAGGATAATAAATCTTTCCTGGCTCCAATTTATTGGTGAGTAAGCCTCAGTCACTCCACCATGAATCTAACCATTCTTCTTTCTAGGAATTCATTTTTTATTTTAAAAAGCAAAACAAGAAAAGGGATAGAAATGATACAGAATTTCAAAAAAAGTGGGAAATTGACTAGTTAATATAGTGAATATTGTTATTTTACAAGTAGTTGTTCAGGTTACAAGATTTAGGCGTAAAAATGATCAAGCAATCAAACAATGAAAGCACAAACTGCTCTTTTTGATGAACTAACAAACATTAGTAGCATAGTTATCACGAGTGTGTGTGTGTGTGTGTGTGTGTGTGTGTGTGTATGATACGGTGGTAGATAAGGACTTGGCTTGTTTATGTGTGGTCTCTTACATTATCCCCAATTGAATATATCATTGAACCATTATGACCCCCACAGGATGCTTACCTTTGGAACCTGTGGCAGCTCTGGATAAATCTTAGGATAAGTCATGTGAGATGGTTTTTAAAATTGCAACAGATTTAGACTTTCTAAAATTATATTTCCTTTTAAAAATTGCACTAGATTTAGACTTTCTAAACAATTACATTTTCATCTTTTTGATCCATATGAAAATATTTCAAGCAGTCACACGTGAAAATACTTTTTTCAAAATTCCCCATTAGCTAAGGTGAATTTTCACACAGTATTCAAAAACAAAAGGTAAGCTTCATCTAAGTGGAGAACAAATTTTTTTCCAGGAAACTCAGTTAAGAGGGAAGAATTGCTGTGTTGTGACCAGAGCTAACTATTTCTGTCAAAACTGCCTCCCCAAACTCTGCCACCATCCATGCCATGTCCTAGTGATACCACAGCTCAGTGAACCTTAATTCCAACCTTAGAGTGAAGGATTCTTCTCCACTACTGCCAAAATTTTATTTGTGCCCTTTACTCTAGAGTGATAGACACCTGATCACAACATTAGTCATCAGTTGCAAAAATCAAGATGAACGCATTGCTAAGCACCTGAATTGTGCCAGCCAAATGTAGAGATAACAGCTTAATCTAATCAACAATGGCTTAACTGTGACAACTTCCAAAGAAAAGGAGAATTCTTGGAATTTGTGAGAGCAAGTCCAATAAAATGGCTGTTCCCAGAGCCTGTCTCAAAACACCACTTTGTCTTTTATGGTTCCGCAACACATTGTCTTTGACCTGAATGTTTTTGGATTAAAATGTGACTATCAAAGCTACTTTGGGATTTGCCCTGGATTTTTAAAACCAGTGCATATTTTAAACAGAGACTCAGTTTACCATGAGTGAGAGGTGCTTGTTAGCACCAATTACGCATCATGTAGGATTTGACCCAGCACCATCTCAGAGTCAAGCCTGGCTTCATTCCCCCTGTGCTGTGGCTGTCAGAGAAAACATTCATAGAATTGCAGGCCTTGTACTGCATGTTTTCTGGGGGAGAATAAATTAAGAAAGCAGATGAAGAGCTACTTACCCAGGAGTGAGATCTGGGGCACTTTAGTTCCCACTTTTTCCAACAACTCGCTTGTCCTCATTTTTCACATCTGATCAATCACTAGGACTTTGATCCCTGCTTCTGCAATGACTCTCAAATTCATCACTCCCTTACCCAGTGTCCGATAATTCTTATAACTAAGAGCCTGTATCAATCTTTTATTTGATTTCTCCCAGCTATAATTTATATTGCACCCATTGCCATGTCAATCCTTCCACAGCAAATTCCAAATTTCTAACATACACAACCTTTTTACCTGTGCAAACTCCTTAACTTGACATATAAATTCTTTGAAATTAAGACCTTAATCTCACAGTTCTATTTTCTCCGCTTTTTCTAGGTCTTATACAAATTTACTTACTGCTCCCTGTGAGTAGACTGTGCCCTGGAGTCTTTGTGTTATTCCCTTTCCTAGAACTTCATTCTTCCTTCTTTCCTCTTACTCAAATACTGTGGCTCAACTGTGAAATATCTCCCTATCCTCTGTCATGAGATCACTTATTCTTTCTTTGGTGCACACTTAGCAAATCAGAATGTATTTTCTGTCTAGTGTCAATCACACTCTCCTTTACTTTATAACTTACTAAGTTGTGAGCTCAGAGAATATAAAATTATTATCTGATATAACTTAAGAACTGTCATTGTATGCAAAGGGGCCCGGAACATAACACAAATGCAATGAATATTGAATGAGTCAATCTGCTGGCGTTCTCATTTTATCACCTGATTGTTTATCTAAAGAGGCTTTATGGTGAGATAGATAATAATTCATCCTTTGGGAGCTAAAATACCTGGATTGGAATCTCATCTCTGCCCCCAAATACCCGTGTGATCTTGGGAAAGTTATTAAATGAGAATGAAAACATCAATCTCACATGTTCACAAGGGTCAAATGAGTTGACAAGAGTAAAGTATTTTAGGATCTTCTCAGCACACAATAAGCATTTGATAAAAGTTAATGAGTTCATTTGGCTAAATTTTCCATAGGCCATAATCCCTGAAGAACAAAGGGCCTGGAATCCATTGTCATAGGGCTTTGTTTAGAATAAGTAAGGAATGAGAGCTCCTGAGCAGAAAGGGGCTAGCAGATGATACAGTTCATGAAGACAGTAAGGCAGGATGAAGGAGTCCACCAAGACAGAAAAGAGCAGACAATTCCAGAAACCCAGATTAGCACAAATCAGCAAGGAATTTTAAAAGCTTGCAAAAGCAGCAAATGAGAGTCATAGACCCTAGAGAGATTTAGCCTATAGACATCTGACCTTAAGGCATACATTCTGAGTCACTGAAGAAATCTTACACTACCATCCCAATTTATTTCTGTGTGCAAGCATTTACATACAGAATTAAAATGAAGACAACTGGACAGAAGTGATATCAGAATCACAGACCTGATTGGACTCTACTGAAAGAGCCATCAGTGCAAATTAGGATGAATGGCACAATTTTTGTAACTGGAAAAGATAACCAAATGAGTTGTCTGCAGGCATTCCTAGGCAGTGGAGTTGTGAGAGCTGCCACATTAGACACTGAAACTGTGAGTCTAAGAAGCACTAGTATCAATAAAGTCATACATTTGTGGTTTCAAGTAACCATTAGCTCAAATAATATGTCATTGTTTTCTGGTTTAAATAGAAGTAGTTGTTGCTTTGTTGCATGATTAATCAAATGGTTTACTTTGTTTAGAAACTTTTTCTATCTTGTATGAAAACTGTTGGTGTTTTAGATTTTGGATGACTTTTTTGGTTTGGAGGGTTTTAACACAGCTGTTTTCAGCCCTGTTTAGTTGTAACTGATAAAAGTAGTTGGATTCAATTCTGTGGCAATTGGAAATGGAAAATGTTTATTGGATTTGTTTTAGAATATTTTAGCAGTAAGATAATTGAATTATGTGCATGAAACTGTAGTGCCATCAATTTTACTTTCAGCATAGTGTTAATTAAAGCACCACATCACAACAAAAATCAAGTCATCATCAAAAATTTGCACACATAAGACATTTTTCCATTGTATTTGTTTTTAATAGTTATTATAACAGAAAAACTTTAAAAAACATCATTTTATTAAATCTCCATCTCCACAGGAATTAATAACATATATATCTCTAGATTAAAAATAATAGGAATGGACTTACACAAGCCAGAATTTTCTAGTTCTGAAATGCAGTTATTATGTATTCTCCTCTGCAGTTACTATGTGTTCTACGATAGTGAATATATTATCTACTTCCAAGTATCTTAGGAAGTGTTGGATTTGATCTCATGATCAACACTCTTTTAGTCCCAAAAGCATTATAATTTTGGATTAAAAAAAGATTCTGAGCAACTGTTCACAATAGTCAATATATTTTTCATTGCTTTTTCTTTGTAATTCAGCTTAAGAAAAGTTAATTTTTTGTAATGAGGTACTTATAAAATTAGCTTGCATAGCTGTGTTGACCATTTAATATATATGCAGAACATACCAGTACACACTAGCCTCCATGTGTGTTTGTACTACTTGTTGGATATGATTTGTAGTATAGTTTAATGTCTATTTAAGCTAGGCCAAATGAACACAGGGTAAATAATTGGCCTATTTTTGAAAACTTAAATTTGTGTAATATCATTGAAGAATGCATATGGTATATAAAATGGTTGTCCTAACAGTATCCAAGCCTACTGAATTTATTTTCAATATGCATATGTTTAACTTTTAGCAGTAAATTGTTTGGAAAATAAGCTTGATTTTTGTAAGTCAAATTATATGACGATTCAAATTTTTGTTAGACCATTATGACATTTTTGCTTTTCTTTGGTTAATGGTGGCAAAAAAGATGTTGCAGAATGTAGAGATCAAGGTTTCTGAAACAAAATTAAAAACTAAATTTGTTTTCCAAATATTAACATATGAATCCCCTACCCCCCAACCCTGCCTAGTCTCTCTCACCTCCACCATTTTCTTTTTCTGCCCCCCTCCCCTAACTTCTATTTATCCACACTAGACATGGGCTGCTTTTAAGTTATGATCTCCATTGTCCACACTAACAGAGTTTTATCAACTGCATTTGCAGCAGAGAAGCATTAAAGTGACCCACAGTCTAAAGTGAGAACACTCCAGATAACACACTGCTGAGTACTGTAAGAAGTATGAGAGTGATCTCAGTCAAGATGCAGCCCACTCTTCACTCTGATTTGAGAGAGAATGCTAATGTATTCAGAATACATGGTAAAGTATATAAAGGCAAATTATTTGTTCTGAACCATACAGAATTCAAAGTAAAAGTGGTCTAGTGATGACCCTAATTAGCAAGGAAGGTGTCTTTAAATGAGTCCAAATTTCTCATAAGGATTGAAAACATAGAAAACTATCACACAGTAACAAAGATACACAAACACAATAAATGAATGAACATGGTGCTTATGTGAAGACAGGGTCAGGGCTACAGCACTAGAAAGGCCAGACAGCTTTATATTGAGAATTCCAAACAGTTGGGAAAATCTTAGCATGTCAGAGTAAAAGATAAATAACTGTAGCTTGGGATTAGTTGTTTATTTTAGTTTTTGTTTCTCCTTTTAATGTGAGAATAAAACTTTCGTATTATTCTGGACCAATGTAAAAATGGCTCACCCCCTTTGACCACGGGGTGAGTCTACTCACTCTGATATTAGGAAGCTGACAAAGACTGGAAGATTGACCAGATCATAAATTATATGCAATTGTCCCTAGAAATTGATGGAAAAACAAGGTACTTCCAGGATAAAGAGGAACTAGGGGAATTTTCAACCACCAATTCAACTCTACAGAGAGTACTGCAAGATATTCTAAAAATGAAAAATACCAAGATTCCAGAAACTTTGTCAGAGAGGCCACAATGAATGGAGCAGAAAGCAAAATGAAGAAGACAAACTGACAACTAATGACAGAAAAAGAGCTCAACAGAAATGAGGCAGAGAAGGTTGGATGGTAGGAACAGCCATTTTGGAGAAAACAAGACATCATAATAGGTAGTGCTGGTTTAATATCATCTTGTTTTGAAATCCCCCCCATCAAGCTTTTGTTCTTCTGTCTCCATCGGTTTTAACATGTTGTATCTTATTTGATTTTATTATATGTGATATAAATAAAAATTTTTATAAACAAGGAGATTATATAGAAACGGTTGTTCATTTTCTGTTAGTTGATTCTAAATACCCTGTAATACTGTCATTCTCTTGAATGGTTTTACATTGTCTTGATATGTTTGATGCTACAGTATACGAAGTTATACCCAAAGATTTTAAGGGAAGAGACACTATGGTAACTACTATTATGTCGAGATTATCTTGTGGTGAAACACTATTTTGCTTAAATGGCTATGTTTTGACCTGCGCTGTTTTGTTGTTATGCCCTCTTTTTTATCTCAATCTCCTTTTTATTATCTATTTTTTCATTTTTATCCTTTTAATTAAGGGAAAAATAAAAAATAGCAGGATATATTATAGAAAACCACATTGATTTCCTATTAACTTGATTTGAAACCCTTATTGTTCTCACCATCTTGTTTTGACTGATTTTTCTCTACTCTGTTATGCTTGATAGTACCAAGTTCAAAAGTATAGGCAACAACTATGAAGACAATAAGATTCATTATGACGCCCATTCTAATTGACTATTATCTTCTTTTGAAGTCCTGTAATGTCTCCAATGTTTTGATTTTATTGGTTTTGTATTTTACTGTTTTGTTCAATTTTATTATAACTGGTGATATAGGCAATTCTTTTTAAGATAGCAAAAGGCATTATGGTAACCATTGTTGATCACCTTGTATTTTGTTTTTACATTATGTATTATGTCCATCCTTTTGATTTCACTGACTCTGTCCTATTATGTCACATTTGGTTTTACTTTTTTCAAAAAAAGTAATGAGAACAGTGGGAGTAATAAAACCCAAAATGTGTAATTGTCATTGTACAAAAGAGAGGAAAACAAAGTGCTCTAAAGGACATAACCGCACGTATATTTAAGTGTATAAGATAGATAACCATATTACCGAGTTGTATTGGATCATTGAACAGAACTGTTTGCAGTCTCACTGTTTGAATGTCCACTCTAATGTGCTTTAATTTTGAAACTTGAACAACTATTTCTAAGATGGCAATATTTAATCTATTAACTAGTGATTTCCTACTGTTTATTTTTTCTGAAATTCTGTATAACTTGTACCCT
This sequence comes from Cavia porcellus, assembly GCF_034190915.1. NCBI lineage: Eukaryota > Metazoa > Chordata > Mammalia > Rodentia > Caviidae > Cavia > Cavia porcellus. Next base: position 36,645,067 of record NW_026947501.1, read on the forward strand.
TTTTCTGTTTTTTTCTCCTTAAATAAAATGTAAAAAATTATATGCAATTAACTCATCAGAAGAATATGGTTTAAATATTCAGAAATTTAAATATTGTTTTAAATTTTTTAACCAGTATTTTAAAACTGAAAGGATGTACCATGAAAACAACATAGTCCCTGCTGAGGAGTCTTCCTAGTGAGAACAGGCACTGACACTTGGAAATGGATCCACATGGGCATTACAGTAATTTAAATCTGTACTACTCAGGTAAAATCTGTTGTAGGGAAGACATTCTCCTGATAACTACGGCATCTGGAACATTTCACTTCTAGGGTTTGGTGGGAAGAAACGAGAAATTAAGAAACAGGTACTGGCCTTTAAATTATGTACTTTAGAATCTACACTTGCACTTAAATAGTCCAGTGACCAGACCAGTCACATGGCTCCACTGTCTCTGCAAGGGAGACAAGGGCAGGCAGGTGGAGAAAGTACATTAGTGGAAAGGAAGAAACCATCCATAGGGGAAAAAAACTTGCATTGAACATAAATTCACTTAATAGAGAGAATTGGAGCCAGTGAAAACACAGCCACCCCTACATTTGATAGTTACAAATGTGAAACTGGCCCTTGGAAGTGAAGCCAAGCCAGAGTAAGATCTGAGGGCAATAAGCTTACAGAGGTAAAGCAAGCATGCACATGAGTGTGAGAGATGGAAGAAAGCAAATTTTTCCATAAAAGTTGGATTTGAGAGCAGGAAGTTGTTTTGATGACCGTGTGAACAAATTTGTTATATATTTTGACTAAGACACAGAATTCATTTTATTTTCTACAAGAAGACTCTGGATAGTTCACATTTTCAATATGTAGACACCTAATAGGGGCATAGTAGAGAGATTTAGGTACCCACATGACAAAATAACTGTAGGGCTCGCCAGAGGTAACCCCTGAAGTTAAGTGCCATTGACTGACATACCCACGTTATTGCAACTGCAGACATCCTAAAGCTGACTGGAACCATGTTTTCAGTGCTTACTGTGTTTACAACAGGTAATTGTGCCACTAAAAAGAAATCTCATCTTTTAGTAGGATGCTTTCATAGAATCTTCTTCATCTCATTGATAAGGAATGGATTCCTGCCTTGGGGTTATGGGCACAGATAAACTCATAACACCTGACCCTTGACAGACCAGATCAACAGAAATTTATTGGTCTCATGTATCACAAAGAGGCAGAGAAGGAAATCTTATGCCATATAGGATCACACCAGGTTGCACTCAGGAAAAGTGTTAACACACAGAGGCAGTAGAGGCAGATTTTGTAGCCTTCAGAAGTCAGAGGGACTCCTGCTCCCACTGCAAGTGGTTGAGTTGTTCAAATTACTGTGTAGGCTAGAAGGAGCTGATCCTGCCTCACAAGGACAAGCAGCAACTATGTCCCATCCTCATGAGAAGGAAACCGAGTTGGCTCAAAGATTTCATTCCCAAGTACAGCGTGAGAATAAGAGCATGCAAGTAAGCCATTCAAGGCACTTCCTGATGCCAAGAAATACATATTACTGGGTCTTAACTTTAGACTTTATTCCACAGGAAAGAAACAGAATATTGACCGGGAAATAAAAATAAATTATAGGCAGATAATAATAGTGCCCAGAAAGGAAAAACAGTATGCAAACACAAAATAGTTGTTCAAAAAATTTGGTGATGAAAGATTAAAAATAAAATAAAATAAAGGAGATGATGGCAGAAAAAATAAACTTGAGAATAAGGTCTCCCTCTCCTTTACGAGAGAAATAAAAGCAGCATATCTTTCCCTGCTTTGCTTACTCTGTATCAGGAATCTTGCAACATGTTATGAGTTAGTATATTTAAACTAGCTATAAAACTGAGAGGTGACCAACACTTTGCAAGAAAACAGATTCTCAAAAGGTTTTATGAAATTACTAAGAGAAACAGACCCTGGCGCAGGTATTTGCAGTTAGCAATGGCACTGGGGAGAGCTCTGTGTGGCAAAGTGAGCAGAGGACTGGCTGGGCAGAGAAAGAAGCTGAACTCAGTACAAGTCCTCAACAAGGACTATATTCTTAGGTAATCTCGTAGGAAGTGCAAGAACTGCACTGCCCTTCAGATTTGCCCACATCAAGAAAAGAGGAGACCCCTGCATCAACAAATTATTGAATTGCAAACAAGCTGCTCCAGGGAGGAACTATAACCTTGGGCAAGGCAGCTCCCGAAGCTGAGGATGATTCTCAGGGGAGGACTCAAAGTTTCCAGCCACTGACATTCTCATTAACTGAGAGAAATTGTACTGCAGTCCTGAAGGAGAGGCCCTGCGCTGTTCCACAGAATCTACTGCAAGGATGTGACAACTCGCCCGTGGTCACACATTTAGTAAGTTTATACAAGGGCTCAAACCCCAGCCTATGCAACCCAAGAGCTCAAACCCAAGCCTATCCAACCCAAGAGCTCAAACCCAAGCTTACCAAATTCCAAAGCCTTAATATTCTCAAGTTAATCTACTGCAGTGGAGGAGTAGAGCAGCACTGGCCCTGGGGAATGCAAGGGTTAAGTGAATCCACTTGTAAAGTCAACCCATAAGCTTCATACAGATCCATTCTGAGCAGCATGAATTTAGCATCATGTCACATCTTGGGACATAGTCATTTGTATTTCCCTTTCCTTTCGCTGTTGTTTACTTCCTCTAACACATGATCTTTATTATTCCAAGAACTTCCCCCGACACTTATTTGAATGATCATTTTGACCATCTACTTTCTAAAATAGTCCTTCGACTGTGCTTACTTACTTCATATGGTGCTTGCTTGCACCATAAAATATATGTATGTACCAAATCCAGGTGTGCTGGTACACAGCACCTTAATCTCAGAACCCGGGAGGCTGAGGCAGCAGGATCACAAGTTTATGACACCTGTGGATCTGACAGGTTAATCCTGAGTTTAATAAATATAAATACTCATTGTTCTGGTATGTAATAAAATAGATATGAAGAGTGTGTGTGTATGTGTGTGTGTGTGTGTGTGCACTCTTAATGAAACAAGTAAAAATATCACTGCATTTAAACTATGTACCTGAATTGTGCAGGTGGGGTTGCCCAGTCCATTGTAGAGAAGCAATTTAACTCTTCTGCTGTTATCCTGACCTATACCACCCTGGAGAAGGCAGAAAGAAAATTCTATTCAACTGTAGGCCTTCCTCACTCAAAAAATAAGAAACTTTCTCCTCCTGAGCAGGGCAGATGCAAACTTGAAAAGCCTCAGAACAGTCTCGCCAACTATTTTCAGAAGCTCAGACTTGTGGGAGCTCAGCAGTCTCCTGTGGCTAATTATCTTAGCACTTGGCACTTACAGAAGCCTTCACCTTTGGTTCTGCACCCACAGCCCACTTTCGCAGGTTATGTGACAAAGAACCTGGAAAGTCAGTTGGTGCTTCAAGATCAGGAAAACAGATCGAGGGGTTAGATACACAACTTTCTCATTTCCAGGATCTCAGCTCCTGCTGCTAGGCTCAGTCTCCTAGAAATACTCTGTTTATGTTCAGAGGCAATGACTATGCCTCTTGTATACAACATCGTTTACAGCACTGTCATTTTTTTTGTCTACCAATTTCTCTGTGAATTTATTATAGTAGCAGTTTAATTTACACTAGTGCTTTGACTCTGGTTGCTGAAAGCATACTACTCACAAATTCCAAACCCACAACAGACCCAAAGGAAAATCCTAATCCTTATGAATTGGCTAGGAAATGCATCCTTGAGAGATGCCTTGTCAGCTAACCCTCTAAAAACACTCTTGACAGTGGCTGATGTAGCACATAAAACTGTCTAAACCACAAGTTAGCAAAATATTAGATTACAAGTCTTTGTTAACTGGGCTCTGAGTGATAACACATCAAATCTTCCTTAAAGCAGCCTAAGAAGAATCAAATTCCAGTGACAATCAGTTTCAATCTGTCAAAAAAAGTAAGATGATTATCAGCCTCATTCAAACGAACATAAATTATGATGTGATTAAGGTTTCTTTACTCAGTACAGCAGCCCCCTCATCCACCAAGAATTATTCTAAAGTCTTTACATGCACTGAATTTGCTACCATCTCGTTAGTTACCCAGGTGAGCCTCAGTCTGAAAATATCACATGGAAAAAAATTCTAGAAGAAACAATTTATTGTTGTTAAATTTCACATCATGCTGAGTAGCAGGATGAAACCAACTGGCACCCTGCTCCTACTCATCCAGGATATGAATCATCACAGATTATATACACTCCCTGCTGTTAGTCACTTAATAGCATCTTGACCATTGTATATCACAGTGTTTGTATTCAAGTAGCCTTTATTTCACTTAATAAGGTCTCTAAAGGGCAGTAGAATGATGCTGGAAATTCATATATGCCAAAGAAAAACTGTAAAGTGTTGCCTTTAAGTGAAAAGATAAAAGTGTTTTTCCAATCAGGTAAGAAAAATATGTATTGTGAGGTTGCTCAGATTACTATTGGAATAAATTTATCCACGAAATTGTGAAGAGGAGAAAGGAGAAACTTGGATGAATTTGCTGTCACATCCCCAACCACAAATGTTATGGTCACAGCATAAGATAAGCACTCAGACAAAACAGAAAAGGCTTTAAGTTTGCAAGTAGAGGATATGAGCAGAAAACATCCCATGAATGACAACCCTGTGCCTCAGGAAGCTCTGAGCCTAGGAATAATCTCCAGCAAAGGATTCCTCAGAAGAATTGACAAGTCCCTAGTTCAAATCAGGATTTATTACCCAGACTCAGGTATAATTTTGCAGTGAGAAAATACTAAAATGATTATATAGAGGTTAAATCTGCCAATGATTACCAACGGAGTTGAGTAAGTCAATTAAGGAGAAAAGATACCATGCAAAGCAGGATTTGAATTGCGATGAAACTAGGTTCTGCTAGAATAAGATGGACTTTTTCATAAACATGCAAATGATGCACAAGAGGAGAAAACATGAAAGGAAAGATGAACTCTTGTACTCAGTGACCAGGGTTATGGATATATTAACATTAGTCCTAACACTATATGGTTTATGATAAAACCAAGCAAAATGCACAGAGCAAAAAACCCACATGATATGAAAAACACAAACAAAAATTATACCTATGTTTCTGGCAGCATAATTAAACACCATAGGCACCATCTTTGTTACAGAATGATCACAACAATGCTTCCTCAAAAGTGAATAAAAATGTTTAGAAAGAGGGTTGGAATTTCAGCCTACTAACCACAGACATTATATCTAACTATCCTAAAGTTGTTTGCTATGAAAACGAAAACACTGAGTTTGTATATTTACTTCCAAATACAAACTCATTATTTCAGCCTCTTGATAGGGAACTATTTGGTTTCAAGGTGGCATATAGCTGCCTAGTATTTGAAAGCATTCTATTAAGAATTGTTAAAGATCCTAATCTGGACATAATGCAGTTCTAAAATCCAGTCACTATTGCTGAGGCAACAGCATTCATCAAAGCTGCCATGGATGAATTAACTTGTAGATCCCCACTGGAAGGATTACAGAGAGAAGTCATGAATGATTTCAAAGATTTCTTCAAGACTGATAGGCAAGTCATAAAAGTCATTCATGAAGCCAAGCAAGTTGGTGGGAAATGGATTTGCTGATATGCTTGATGAAATAAATGCAAGAACATAATGAAGGCCACCAAGAAATACTAATAAATGAAGACTAGGAAGAACTCATTGAGTCATTTGCAGAGGAAGAGAAAGATGCAGGAGAACTTGCCTCAGGACTCATACTGTGGGCATTGCTAAATTTTGCCAATGTAGCTCAAATAGCACAGGCCTGACAAAACAAAATCATGGAACCCAGCCCTCAGTTGGAGTGTAGCATTAAAGCCACTGCATCAACAAAGGATTACTGCTTTTGCAGTAACATTTTAGGAGTTAAAAAGAAAGACAACAATTTCTGATTGCAATGGTCTTCCAAAACATTTCAGAAAAATATTGTCAACTCTCAAAGAGCCCCAACTATGAATACCATCTCCTCCTGAGCATCCATCATGATAGCACCATGGCTCACCGATATAGCAAAAGGTCAACTGTAGCTAATTCTATATCACCATGCCTAGGTCACTTGCCTTCCTTCACCCCCCATGTAGCATATCATCTCATATCATCACAAGAAGGGTGTGTATAGTACAAGAAGATATTTTGAAAGACCACATTCATATATGTTTTTATAACACATTTCTATAAATTTCCCATTTCATTGTGCTTACTGTTAATTTATTAATATGAATAACTTTTAAATTACACTATATCATGTTTATACATACAAGAAAAACATGGTTTTTCATAGATTTTAGGCATCCCGTGGTTATCCTAGAACAATTCCCAGCAGATAATGGATAGCAATTACTATCATCCCTTATTTTTTTTTGCAGGGGGTGGCAATAAATGTCTACCCCAGTGGGAAGTAGTTTCCACTGTAGTTGACAGCCACCCTAATCAAGTGCGCAGAAACTTTTATGGAACTTCACTTCTGATCTTCAAGGTAATCATTTTGCCTTTTGCATATGTTCTCCACTTTCCCCAGTGCAAAGACCAAAAGATAAATGATTGTTGTTTCTGCAGTTACTTAATCTTATGTAACAATCTGCATTTTCTTTTCTGATTCTTTCATGTTCTCACTTTATTAGATATGTCCTCTGGAGCAGCAGCAAGTTGGTAGTGTTCAGAAAACTCAGCTTCTTTCAGAAAGGTTATTAAGATGTACCCTTGAATTCTGAAAGATTGCTTTGTTATTTTTTTGTTTGTTTGTTTTTTATGAAATCCTAATATGGTCAGTGGGGAGCCTGCTTAGGCAGTTTGCCTTTGCCTGCACTGCTGTTTGGTCTGGGTTAAGTGACAAGATTTGGGGGATTTGGGGTTTGCTTTGTTTTTGTTTTTGTTTTTGTACTCAGGATCAAACACATGACTTAGCACTTGCCAAACAGGCACTTAAGCTGCTGTACTAAATCCCCAGCCTGAGTGGCAAGTTTTGAAAGGCTCCATTGCCCTTGTTAAAGTCCCTCAAGTCCAACAGCCAGCTAGCAGCAGGATGTCTGCTCTTTATTGGTTTTGGATACACCTTCTTTCCTTTTTGGGGAATGCAGCCCTTAGCTTTAGAACAAATCCAACAATGCAGCCCAGTTTTCTTTGGCCAAGGCTGAAGTGTCTGTACGCCAGAGGAGAGTACACTTGAGATGGTCAAGCTCAAGATCAGTGTTCCACACTGGACAGGCTGAGAGTTGTAAGCTCATCTTTTATATACACTGTTGGGAAGAATGAGAAAACATAGACTGAAAGGATTAAAAAAAAAAACTCTTTGGGCACAAAGAGGAGAAAGTTACAGATTTGCAAGCAGAAACAAAGGGTTTGAAGACCTTGGAATCAGCACTTGTACAGCTGAATGAAGCCAGTGTATGTTTCCTTGCACAGAGGAACTTCAAGAAGACTGTGGTTTAGATAGAATATTAGTGCCCTTTATGTTAGTGAAAATTGTGGTCAGGAAGTTTACATTCATCCTTTCTGATAAATTCATTAGCATTGTCCTGATCACAGAAATAGTAAGCACTCAATAAGATGCAGGGTTCAGTAGTAGGCATGTATATGTCTCCAAGATGCCTGTTAACAGCCTTGACTTCAGGAACTTCTGTTAAGTACTGGATGAAAACTAGATAAAATCTGCTTCAATTTACCAGCAGTAGCATCTGATCCAGAGTAGGTCTCAGGCATGTCCTTTTTGATGAGGTCCTGAGGGACAAACACATCCAGAATGGCAGACCTCAGCATCCCCCAAGAGTGGGTATCTGCAGGAAGAAAGGCATAGTGCAGATCTGCTTGTACCACCAAGGTGAAGCCTGGGTGCTGCTGGAAATGAGGGAGTCCTGTATCCTATTCACAGTGAACAGGAAGAAGTAGTCTCCCTGAGTACGTTGATTGGGTTAATTCATTGACCGGTTTAGCATGGTTCTAGGTATGGGTGATGGACTTACTGAAGAGCAAAGACCTATCTTGGGTGTGGGTGGCACCAACCAATAGGCTTGCAGCCAGATGGAATAAAAAAGGAAAAAAGGAAGTCTTGCTGCTACCTGCCTTCCTTCCCATGAGCTGCTTCTCCTCTACTATGCCACCCTGTGGGGAACAAACTGATTATGGACTAAAACCTCTACAAACTGTGTGTTAAGATGAGTTTGTAATCCTTTAACTTGGATGTCAAGCAACAAGATGCTCATTGAGAAAGTCACTAAGATAATCCTCTGACTTTCCATCAGCTCCACCAAAGTGTTTTTTAATCAATTGTTGGTTCATTGTAATAACTGCACATATCCATGGGATAAAGTATGGTATTTCAATACATATGTACAATATGATTTGGTCAAATCAAGGTAGCTAACATTTCCATATCCTATCTGAGTTCAAAACTTTCAAGCTCCTCTCTTTCAGTCATTCATAAAATACGTGACAGGCCACTGTGAATAGCAGTCACCCCACTGTGCTGTAGATAACTAGAACTTACTTCTCCTGTGTTTAGGCACCCCTTATCCAATCTGTCACTGTCCCCACTGGTGGGCAAGATGTGCAGGCTCTGGCAGCCTTTCTTGTCTTCCATTAGCCATTGCCACCTGCAGTCCGAACAGCTCCACTCTCTGAACCCATCCAGAGCATCAAGAAGGAGACCAAGGGTTGAAGGCGGAGGCTTTGCTAGTTCACCAGGGCTCCTAACTGGCTCACATGGCTTCAGAGCTCCTAGGCTGCATTACAGAAGTCCAGGTGGGAGAGACTGCACAGCCTCCAGTAGGGCTCCCATACAAGATAAGATAAAAAGAACCAGGTGGTAGGAGGAGGAGACTGTATCCCAGATCCTGGGCAGCACCATATACTAGGCATCCTGCGGGCAGGTAGTATCTCCCTGTTCAACTTGCTCACCTTAGTCCATGTGACCTGGTACAAAAATTGTTTTTCTTGCTGAACAGAGAAGATAGGTGTAGCTAACAAAAGTTCTATGCTTCATCATTGTCAGAAGCTTGTTCTATTCTGTTTTCATTGCTCCATATCTTGCCCTAGGTCACATACTAATTGTTTTCTTTCCCTTTCTGCCCCAAACAACAGAATAGCCTGTTTGAGAGGAAAACGATACTCATATTTCAATAATTATATTAGTAGTTCCTTAACACTTACATGTTAAAAATTATGCAGAATCATCTGCAAATTTTGCTTTTCCTTTCCAATTGTGTTGTTTACCAAGTGCAGATTTTAGGAATTAAATCAAGTTGCTTTAAATTTATTTCATTTTTCATTAAATCTGGTTCATATTTTAAAAGATAATTTCTATCTTCTTCAGAAAATGCACATATATAGAAAGATGTGACATGTAATAATGTCCCCCTTTAATAAATTGTCTGGATTAAAATTCCAAAATATTTTTCATATCTTATCTGCCTTAAATAATATTCTAAACCATTTTTTAGACTTTAAAATGAGGAAAATTCCAATTTACTTTCTTTCAATTGTTGTGTATACTGTTCACCTAAACTGTTGCAAAAACAAAAGAAATAGATGAATATCTCCATCTAGAGTTTGTTTAGGAAACATGTAATTGCTCTAAAGAAATCATTTTAAATCTGAAGATGGGCTGCAAAGCCAACAGCTTATCATTTATCAGGAGAAAGCAAGAACAATGTGACTGAACTTTATTTAGGGTGGACACTGTGTGATCAGTTTTGTAACCCCCCGGGCACTAGTTTGGTTCCTATTAAGTGTCATAAGATTTCTGGGCACAATTAATTCAGGTCTTTTTTGCTTAAATGAACCAAATAGAACTCTAACTTCTCTCAGTGCCCAAGATCATCCCTACATAAACTGCAAATAAATAATTTGGGAGTGTAGATAGGAAGTTCTATCATAAAAATTGGTGAAGAGTGTATTAGGAAATTAAGCAATGTTTACACCACTGCTGCAGTCCAGGAAGAGTATCCTGGGAAAGTTGATATATGAATGAAATCATAAATGGCATTTTTGTTTTTAATTATAATTTTGTTTAATTTGTCTTTGTGGGAAGTTTTTTTTTTTAATTATACATACAATTATTTCATCTCCTCTGGTATCTTACTCTATCGTTTATTTCTATTTATCCCATTTCCTTTATCACTTCCTCCTCACGTGTAATTAATTGTAAAGACTCCTGCAGTGCTCAGTTATTTTCTTATTTGATATGCCAATCTGCATTAACATTCCTCTTCCCAGAAATTCTATCTTCCTTTGATTCTCTAACCTGTGACAAATCTGTGAGTCATCTATCTCTGTCTCTCTTTTTTTTAAAGATCATAAAATCCAGTGAAACAAGACAGAACAAAATCAATCAAGACAATGCAGCAAAACTGGTACAGAACTTCAGAGCAGGAAACTAGGAAAACAATAATAACTACCATAGTATATCTCGTTATCATTACAGTGGTTGTCCATTCCATCAGGTATAGCAAAGTCAAACCAAAAATAAATAAATAAATGAAACACTATAAAGTCAATCAAAACATAATATTGAATAAAGCAAAACAGTGAAAATAATATTGGACTTCAAAGACAAGATAGAGGAAAATCCCTCATATTTGCTATATTGCATACTGTCATCCTCCCAAGAGATGCCCAGGCCACTTAACTGAGACCTGCGTAATCAACCAAACAACACAAGCATTTGGTTGCTTTATGTGCCTTAATTGCTATCAACTCAGGTCGACCTTGGAAGCATCTGGTTGCTAAGTGAGGGCAGCTGTTTGATTCACAGCCCACATGCCAGTAGGCTCACAGGAAGTGCTGTCTTTTCTTTCCCTGGAACATGTGCAGCTTGTACAACTTACCAGAAAGGCTGACTAGATGATCTTTTGGTTGGTCCCCCAAGTCCCAGCATGGCAGATTCTCAGACAATGCTGGCTTTTCTCTCCCTGGAACACGTATCTCTGTCTCTTAAGCACGACATTTCCACGCATGATGACCCAGACTTACAAATACTGATGCCTTACTCTCTTGTCTGAAGACTCTTTTCAACCAGCTGAACCTCACTTATACTAAACATATAATAATCCAGAACTGCCAAAGTATTTTACATCCCTGAAAATAGTTTTTAACCAATGATCAACACCCCTCAGACAAGACAACCATGTTTCCCAGAATTCTGTATTGAAGTTAAGTTTCAGTTGTTCACAGCTACACCGTGTTTAATAACATATACTTTTTTTGCATTTCTTTTTTCTATATCTTACTTCCTCATTTCCTTCCTGGTACTTCTAGAATTAGTCACCTCTACACTGTTTGAACCCAAATTGCTTCTTAGGAAATACAAAAAAAATAAATATTTCATTCTATAATTATCTCTCTGCATTTTTTGGTTCAGTATTTGTTTTCCACTCACTGTGATTTTCTTCTGCAAACTTGTTAAATACTAGCAATTCTTAAGTCTCTGTGTTAGTAGAGCACATTCATCTGTGTAAATTGATGACCCGTAAGTCAGTTTCTCTACCTGTAGTGTGAATTTCAAGAGGAAGCTTCACCAAGATGTTCTCCTCTCATACAAAACTGTGAAATCTTAAGGACTGATCTGCATTGATTGATTGATTCTAAAATAAATACCTTTCATGCTATACATATTGCATAAATTACAGATTAGATGAAAGTACAGAAAAGAGTGTCCGTGTATGGTTTAGAATAATTCTGTACGTAAGTAATAACCAAAGAAAATTTGTGGTCAATTCATTCAAACTGTATTTAAAACAGTGAAGAAGAAAAGCAGTTCTGCTTCTTTGGAACAGGACAGCATAGCCAGTAAACTGCTTGAACTTTTAGTGTTCCAATTGATCCGGTTGGCAAATTCAACAATTTTAACATTAAGAGCTAAAAATAAGTATTTGATATTTTTAGTTTGTGCTACTCTTTCAGATAATCAGTGTGTTGTTTATTTTCTCATTGTTGAGGCAAAATACTAGACACTCAAAATTTAAAAAGAAAAGGTTTACTTAGCTCATAGTTTGTAGAAGTTTCTGTCCACAATAAGCTGGCTCCAAGATAGGGTGGTGTGGCAGAGGGGCAACTGTTCACAGCCATGGAAGATACCAAAAGCAACAAGAGTGGAGCAGGGAAGAAATCTCTTTCCTTCCTCTATATTATATGCAGGTGTAACACTCACAACCTTAATTTCAGAACTTCACTATGAATCAATCACAAACTCTAAATTCAGCTGCCTCTTAAAAGCCTGTCCCCACCATGATTTCCTTCATGTCTGCCTGAGGCTTCCGGGGACACTTAGACAAAAAAGGTAACATTTTGCCCCTGGCCCTCTAAGGACTCATGTACATTCTCCTTTACATAAAATATATTTAGTCCCTCTAAGAGTTCCAAAAATCCTAACAGTTTCAGCATTGCTAAAAAAATCCAAGTCCCAGGTCTCCTACAAGATGTAAGACAAACTCTTTCCTATGACCTGCTATACAAATTAAGAGAAAGTTAAACATTACCAACATTCATTGACACAAGGTAAATATTTCCATTTCAAAAGTTATAAACAGAAAGAGACAAAGAAATGAGACTAAAGCAAGTCCACAATCCAGCAGGATCAACAGTAAGTCTTGTAATTCCATGTGCAGCATCTGAGGCAATCTGTAGCAAGATGTGACGCGGGTGGTTGTAACTCCTATGGCTTCTCTCTTGGACTGACTCTGCTCCCTTCTTGCAGTTTTCCTTGGACAACCCACGTGCTTAGCTTATCCAAACTTCTGGAACCTCCACTGAACCTTTGTCTTCAAACTCAGATTCACACTCGCCCTCTCAGAGACACACTACCTGGCCTCCAAGGCCTTCTGAAATTTGTGTGAAAGTCTTCCTGAACTAACTACTCTTCTATTCTGCATGCATCCCAAACCAGCGCCATGTGGATGGTGGCAGGTTGTGCTGCCAAATGGAGCAATAGCCAGGCTTCCCTCTCTCAGCTGTAGGTCCAGTGCCTGGGTCACTGAGCACTCTGAATCCAATTTCAAGAGACAAATTCTCCTGGCTGCCACCATTCTGGAATGTGGTACTCTGTGACTTTCTTCTCAAAGCAAAGTCTTTCACGTTTGCAATTATGATACTGCAAAGTATGGAATCCTGCTGCTTCTTGTGATGCCCTCAGTTCGTCTTTTCTATTCTCCAGTTACTCCTCAGCTCTCAAGATCTTCTCTGCTTTATCTTGTACTCTACAACTTTTCTGGAGCTTCCTTTCTTTCCAAACTCACAGTGTTTTAAATCATTCTGCTGGGCTCGTTCCTCTTCATTCTCAACATAGATCTGACTAAGCGCTCCCAAAAGTAACCATGTCATTACTTCAACATTCGGCTGCCTTGAAATTTCTTCCACATGATTAATTAGTAAGTTTGTCTTCATCTTAGTCTCTGCCCAGGAGCAAAATGCAGACAAATTTTCTACCAAAGTATAACACACATCATCAGGAGTCCAATAGCCAATGCAATTGCTCCCAGCAGAAACCTCCCAAGACTGGTCTTTACCAGAAGGATTTCTATCAGGTGTCTGGTCTTCTGAGCACTAATCCGAATCTCCCATAAACTACTGTAGGGAGCGGTTTTAAATAGCTGCTGCTGCCCTGCCCCTCCTGCCTGAGGGCATTTTGTGTGTCAGCCTACATTTCCCATGATCCTCCCCTTGCCTGCAATGCACATGACAAGCAAACTTCCTGTTTCAGCCTGCCTACATTACCCATAATCCTCTCCTGCTTACATCATATAACCAAATGTGATGATGACCTATCAGATTAAGCCTTCTTCCTGCCTATGGCCCGCCCCCACCCTATATAAGTTGTAGCCATTTTAAAAATAAACGAGACTCGATTGGAATCTCATCCTGTCTCCATCTCTCTTTTCTCTTGTCCTGCCCCCATCCCCGATCCCCTCTCCAGGTTGAGACCCATAGATTCGTCCGCAGGCCGGATCAAACTACAACCTAAGATGTTCTAGTTTTTCTTTTTCAGCCAGCATCTCCAAACTTCTCTTAATTCTTTCCCTTCCTACAAGCCAGTTCCAAAGGCCCTTGAGCCACACATTCAGGTAATGTCACAGCAGCAACCCCACTTCTCAGTGTACCAGATTCTGTCTTAATTACTTTCTCTCACTGCTGAAGCAAAATACTGGACACCCAAAGTTAAAAGGGGAAATTTTTGTTTAGTTCACAGTTTATAGAGGTTCCAGTACACAGTCAGTTGGTTCCAAGATGAGGTGGTTTGGCAGAGGAGAAACAGTTCATGTGGCAGAATACAGCAAAATCAGCAAAGGAGGAGGAAGAACAAGCCTCTTCCTGCTCCTTATATTGTATAGAAGCTACCCACCCTAGGATGGGTAGCTTTTATCGTATACCTTTAATTGTAGCATTAGACCATGAGTCAATCATAAATTCTAGGTTCAGCCACTCCCCATTAAGACATCCAGATACAAATTATAGCAATCCATTATTCAAAGACTTATCTTAATTAATTTAGGCCAATTTGTCCCATTTTCAGATCTTCCAGCCACCTGGAATGATATTTCTTATATTTCAATCAAATGGACATATCAGCAAGAACTCTCCTTTCCATTTAGAAAATGGCAGGCTGCCAGAGAGAATACCTAGATTAACAACTGTCATTTAAGTAGCTATTTGCTCAATGCCAATTAAATATTTCATGTATAAGAACCTGGGCTGTGACCAATAAATTAGGCATTTTTTGCCATCAATCCTTTAAAGAACCATCCTCTAAAATAGCAGACTATTAGCATTTACTGCCATTTGAGTCACCTGCCTTATTTCATAGATGAAGAAGCCAATTTGTAGAAAAATGTGGCAGTTTTTTGTGGTCCACAGCACATGTGGTCAGCTGAAACTGAAGATGGACTTGGGGTTTATATGTAGGCTTTCTCCAAACTATTTCTATCTTACCTCAGAAAAGTAATGTCAAAGATATGAATGATAGTTCTGCATGCCTTGAATTTAGAAGGTAAGTATCTGTAGAATTAGAAAAGAATTCAGAGCTAGCAGAAATGTTGGAGGTTGCTAAGTGCTGTTGTTTTTCATGCTAATTATTCCTATCCCTCAAATACCTGGTTTATACCATCTGGTTCCTGGTCCCACATGTGAGGAGGTGGGAGTCATTATTCCCACTTTATGAAAGGCTAAATAAACTGAAAATCAATAATTCTTCCTACAACTGTCAGAAAATTGAGATCACAGGGTACTTTTACCACTCTGAAAACTAGGAGATGGCTGAGTACAGGAGCACTATCAGAGCCTGATACGAACAATTAAATGGTCATTGATTTAACTGTTACAAACTAAATATTCCAGAGGAAAAAAATTCTTTCATGAATTTTACCTTCAAAATTCCCAGTGAATTCTCATTATGAAGATCAGAGAAAAATCCCCTTGCTATGTATAGCTCAAGAAAGGGAAATGTGACAATTTTAAAGTTGGTTCAGAGTAATCTGTTCTCCTTAGCAACTGCCTGCCCTAAAGGAAAATTATTTTATCTTAGTACAACCAAATCTGGTTTGACCATGGCCTATCTGACATGGAAAAAAAGTTATTCCCCAACACCAGTCTCCTCTATGGTGGTTTTATCTGAATGGGGAAAGGTGAAGTGGAAAAGCACTTCTGGATGTCATAGAACACTAAACACTGAGACGTGTTCATAATATTATAGAATACGTCATTTTCTCCTCATTTTCCCATCATGCTAATAAAGTTCCTATGAAATAACAGAAGACCACAGTTGAAAGAAAAGCAAGTCTATCTAAAGGCTAATTTCTAGACAGACTCCAGATAATGGAAGAGAAAAAAAACCAAAGACGCTAAAAAGTATTTTAAAATCTAAAACCACAGCAAACCAAAGACGCTAAAAAGTATTTTAAAATCTAAAACCACAGCAAACACTTGCTCCTAGCCAAGTAAATGTAAGCCTAACAATTAAGGTTCATTTACCTCAGTTACTTTTATGCAACACATCATGTCTGACTTTCAACAAAGACTTATGCTAAAACATACAAATGCATTGTTTGAAGAAACAAAGCAAAGTTCAGAACCAGATTCTCATGGCACAAATTTTGGAGTTAGATCAGCAACTTTAACCCAAATGAAAAAAAGTGGACACTTTTCTTGTGTACTGCAAGAAAAACAATAGGAATGTAAGCAAAGATAGAAACTCTAAGAAAGAGTCAAAAGAAAATGCCAGAAATCAGAAACACTGCAACAGAAATAAAGAATACCTCTGATGGACTCACCAATACACTTAAAATGGTTAAAAAAAAAAAAAAAAAAAAGAATCAGTGAGTTTGAATGCATGTCAACAGAAATTTTCCAAATAGAAAACAATGAAAAAAGTGAAACAAATAATCCAATATACAACATATGCATAATGCGTATATCATAAAGAGAAGAAAGAAGCAACAGAATGTATATTTGAAACAATGGTGGTTGAGATTTTTCCAAAATTACTGATAAACACCAAACCTGAAGTCCAGGAAGCTCTAAGTTCAAGCAGGACGAAAACCAGAAAATCTACCCATAGATATACTGCATTTCAAATTTAATAGTACATTCCAAATGTAATACATATAAAATATATGAAAAAGTAATACATTTTTGTTTTGAAAGAAACAAAAGAGTACAGAAAAACACCATATCTACAAAGGAACTAAAATTAGAATTAGAATTAGAATTAGAATTAGAATTAGAATTAGAATTAGAATTAGAATTAGAATTAGAATGAATTTCTCATCAGAATTACAGAAGCAAGAAGACACAGTAGAGTGAAATAGTCAAGGCATTGAAAGTTAGCAAAAAAAGAAAAAACTAGACTCATGTATCCAGTGATAGCATTTTACAAAAATATTTTTAAAAAGAAAAAATACTTTCTTGACATAAACAAAATACCAGGTCAACATAGCCTGTTGTCATTAAGCCTATCTTGCAAAAAAAAAAAAAACTGAAATATTGTCTTCAGAGAGAAGTAATATATGTCAGACACACAAACATTAAGAAACAACAGCACAGAGATGGTAAAAATGAAGCTAAAATGAAATCCTTTTCTGCTTTAAATGAGCTAACAGACAATAATTTCTTGAAACTAATAAGAGAAGCAATGTGTTGGATGGTTATAACTTGTGGCTAAGCAAAATGAAAGGGCACCAATGTAATAAGGAATGTTAAGAGCGAATTAGGGGTTCCCATTTTAAAACACCTATGAAACCCATAAAGCAGTAGAGCACTATTCAGAAGTGGGCTTTAATTAGTTGCAAAGTATATTACAAACTCTAGAGCCATTACTAAAACCATTTACAAAGAAATACAATTGATATGTCGAGAGAAGAAAGAAAATAGTATCATTTAAAATGCTCACTAAACCAGAGAAGGCAGAAAAAGAATGAGTGTCAAAAAGAAGAAACAAAGAACAGAAACAATGAACAGAAAACTGCTAGAAACATAATAGGTGGCAATCCAACTATAACATTTGCCAACTTAAACATGAATTGTGAAAACACAGATAATGTCAGATTAATTAAACACACACGCAAAACCCAATTATATGCTGTCTGTAGGAAACCTACATTAAGCTCACAGAATGATGAAAAATAAAGGAAGGAAGAGAGGTATAATGTGCCAGCACTCATCAAGCTAGAGTAGCTGTATTATTTTCAAACAAAGCCAACTACTGAGCAAGGAAAATGGTCATGGATAAAGGGGTACATTAAGATATAGTAAAGGGTTTTATTCACTAAAATGAAATAACAGTCCTTAAGGTGTATGTGCCCAACACTAGAGTATCAAACTAGATGAAATAAAAACTGGTATAATCAGAAAGAGAAATAGAAAAATCCATTGCTACAATAGGAAACTGATCCAGCAGACAAAAATTAATGAATTGAACTTATCAGCACAGACAGTAAGTTGAATCTAATTGGCATTAACAGAATATTTCATCCAACAGCAGAGTATATATTCTAACATTCACATAGAACAGTCACCAAGAAAAAATGCATTCTGGGTGATAAGACACACCTTAACAAATTAAAGAGAATAGAAATCATATGAAGCATGCTCTCAGATCATAATGAAACTAAGAAATCAATAAATGAAAGGTAACTGAATAAAATTCCCAAATATTTGAGGATTAAACATACCACTTCTAAATAACACATGAAAGAAATCTGGAAATTTAAAGAAAAATATTTAAAGCATAATTAATGTACAACACATTGAAATTTAAGGAGTGCACTAAAAGCAGGACTTCAAATAAAAATTATTGTACCTAATGCATATATTAGAAAAGAAAAAATCTAAAAGCAATAATTTGGTTCCTTTTAGGAAATTAAAAAGTTGAAAGGAAGAGCATATTAAATCCAAATGAGCAAAGGAAATTATAAAAATTAGGACAGAAATTAATGAAAATTGAGAATACTACAACAAGTGCCCTGATAAGAGAGAAGGGAATAGAATTTTGAGGAATGGAAAAGCAGACAGACACACAAAAAGAAGGCTTGGTACAGAGATATATTCAAAGCTGGCAGCCACCAGGAGCTGGAGCAGGCAGGAAGCAGATGTTCCTCTGGGGCCCACAGAGAATCCATCCCTGCAGACATCTTGGTTTTTGGATTTTAGACCTCCTTAACTGTGAATAAATCAATCTCTGTTCCTTTAAACCACCAAATGTGTAATAAGTTGTTGTGCCCCTATAAGAAAGCAACACAATACTCAACAGATAGTTTCTTGAACAAAATTAACAAATAAAATAGTGTGCAGTTAGCCAAATACTAGCTAATGACATCAAGCTACCCCAGATCATTTAGACCGAATTGTCAGCGTAAGTAAAAAATACTATCGCTGTCAGCATATTCTAGAAATTGTAAATGGTTTTAGTCTTTTGCTTTTGTTTTTGTTTGGCTTTTTATTGAGAGGGTTTAATAAATGTGTTTCTTTTTCAAAATTATATTGAGGAACTACATTGGCTCATGGAAGTCCCATCTCTTTGCTCAAATCTAAGTCAAACTGCACGTGCTGTTTACTGTAGAATTGAGTGTGAAGAAAAGGAGAGCAGATTTACGGCAGAGCTACATCAATTGTGAAAGGCATTGTCAGCCAACTCAAATAAATTAACTTGCATAGTTCATTGTCTACAGCTCGGCATTCATATATTTGCACCTGCCCGCTGTACTACATATTTCCCAGTTTTAAAACCTTTGTGACAAGAGACAAATCACAAAACTCTGTTTTCTTTCCCTTTCCCAGCATCAGAATTTTTGTACTCAGGATTTTCAAGGCTTCTTATTCCATTCTTATTGAATTGTGCTCACGCCTCAAGGTCCAGCTGAAAGCCCCAGGTACTCTGCTATTCATACAGGTTCCTCTGCTTGCCAGTGCATGTTAATGAGATCTCTTCTTAGAATGCTGTTCATCCTGCCTTGAAGCATATTTAGTATTTATCTGTATAACTTACCTCCCAGACCAGGAACTTTCAACCAGGGGATAAAGATGTGGTGAGGGGAGGTCAACCTGAAAAGCCACTTTGCAGTTTATCCATCAGTGCCTACCCCCCTCCCTCAAATTCTGATTCAGAAAGTTCTGGGTGGGAGCAGCTGCCCACCTGTGTTCTGTATCTCACCTTCTATCCTGTTCCTTACTTTGTGTTCCAGAACACACTAAGGGAATAGAGAAATAAAGCCAGTGACCTTAAAGAATTTTGATTTAAATGTAATTCCTATGTTGTTTAGGTCACATTACCCCCTGCAAGATCCCATGAATGTATGGCTACCTATGTTAAATAAATGTAGACACAAAAATTCCCTTACATTTGCAGGGGATGCATAGCCTCCTGAAAGTCATCCTCAAACCCTTTAATTATCCACGGGCTTCAAATTAAAAGATAAATTAAAGTATAATGCAAAAGGTAGCAATTCATGGAGGACTCTCAACAAATATTTAATTAATTAATTAATAAGCAACAATCTTCTAATGCAGAGTATCTCCAGACTCTGAATTGACATTAAAAAGGTACTTGAAAAAAATAAAAGGCTACTGTGTTTTCCTGTAAATAATGTCTTGCTACCTCTACTTATAGAAAATGACAGAGTGAATTGATTTATAAAATTGAAACAAAAAAAAAGAAAAAGATACAGGAAACTATCAGAGATAAGTTCATCTTATTTCTTTCAGAAAATAATGAAACCCAAAATGACTAGTCTCACCAACCTGAAAACACAGATGTTCAGCTATACTGAAGTCATTCCTTCCATGTTCCCAAGGGAAATAAAAGCACAATAGTCCAAGCAAAATTACTTCATTTACTGGTTAGTTGAACTAGGCTTCACAGAGCTATAAAGATGCCTTTGCCCTCTAAATAAATGAATGTAGAACAGAGATTTAAAACCACTTCATTGGCTTTGTTCACTACTTTTCCAATAGATCAACCAAATTCTCAGCCATCTGATCCAACTCTCAGCATGCTAAAACTGAAAAACCTTTCCAGGTTCAAAGATGGAGGTTCAAAGATAATATCCAGGCATTCCTCCTTTGGGAAGATATATAAGTCTCTTTGGCTTTCTAAATCTTCCCTTTTAAATCAAATAAACAGAAAGACCTTAAAGCCATTTCCTAGCCCTTACAGTGAAAGAAGACAAGACTGCATAGACATGAATTTTGAAACAGTTTACAGTTTACAGAAAGGAGCATTTCAACTGATGGCTCACAGTAATAACCTTTCCTTCACCCACTAACAAATTCTACCACAGCTCAGTAATTCCATAGTTATCCTTTGATGTGTACTTCCCAGCACTCCCTCCTGAGTATGTAGCGAGGCAGACCATGGAGTTTGAGAGGAAACCAAAGTCTGATCATTGCCAAAAACCTACCTAATTACCTTAGTTACTTTCTCATGGGTGGGACAAAATACCCCACACCCACAATTTAAAGGAGGCATTTACTTTTGTTCATGTTTTTCCATCCATAGTTTGCTATTTGCCAGTCAGGAAGGCATCGTGAAAAGGTTTAGGAGAAAGAAACCTGCTAATGGTATTGTAGCATGGGACCAGAGTCAAGGCAGGAGCAGGAAAGGAGATATACTCTTCTGGGTCACACTCACAGTTAGCTAGCTCTTCCTACAAGACCCTCCCCTGACACCAAGTTCACTATAATACCCCCACAATCTAATCGTCCTTCAAATATATGAGGCTTTGGGACCATTTTCTATTCTAGCTGGGATTGAAGTCCACCTACTAGGATAACCAGCTCAGTGCTATCTATATCTCACAGAAAATTTTAGTATTAATCATTTTATCATTATAAGAGATGAGCTACATCACTATCTTGGAAATAAAAATCATTTCAACCGAAACTCTTTTATGTTCAGTTGGATATTCCTTAGGCTATGATTCATTCCTTTGCACTCCCAGATCTTGGTTTTTCAATTTGTATGCAACATTATGTTTTCCACCTATCAAAAGTAAACTTCTAAAGGGCAGTATTTAAATATGATTCATCTTAGAATATTTATTCATTTTAAAGATATTTCTTACATACTCAGAACTGAACAAAAATGTTAGTTGGGGTGGGCACACAAAGAATAGGAAAGCTTAACAAAACAAAAATTTTCTCTGTATTTCACAAGCCTAGTTAATTGGCTTAGCTGATTTATTTTCAGATGAGTAGCTCAGCAGTGTATTTATATATCTTAAGTCATATACACATTGAAAACCTGCTTTTGAAAGCAGTTAAATACAGTAAATTGTACATAACTAAGATGTTAAGTGTTTGGCATCCAGATTTTAGACTAAAATCTTCTATTTCCCTTAAGAATATATATCCTCAAAGTAGAAAGGAAAAGGAGACAAAAAACAAAGAACAACAAATACCAGCCTCTGGTTTTACAATGAACATCTGTGCTAGAATACAGAAATCTTCCATAGCCTTTGGATAGAAGTTCACTTTTTAACAGATGCATGCTCTTGGCACAAAAAACATCAAACAAGATACAAGCATACAAAGTAAAAGTGAGATGCCTCCCTCCTTTCTCCCCAAAGGATACCATTTGAGGAAAGCACACATAATCATCTTTGCTTATAACTTCTCCAGGTTCTCCTATAAGAGTTATCCATATCTAGCAAACAAACACAGCCAGTTAGGCAATACTTACCTTCCTTCCTCAGCTTTAGAGATCAGACAAGATCTAGTGGAAGTTTCTGACCTTCTTTTGGCCATCATCTTCTGAGTAAGTCAAGGGTCAGCCAGAGCCAGGCATTCAGCATTAAACAAAGTGCTCTCACCGTTAAGTTACATGTCATGCTGAGGAAAATCTATCTCTTATTGTACAAACTAATTCCCAGACACAGGCTACATTTTTCTCCCTTGCCCCCTACCCTTGCTAACCTCCACAAACATGATACCATGCCAGCTTTGACAGTTATCAGCCAAATGCCTCTGCCTCCCTAGAAAACTCTCATAAAGAGGTTTGAATGTCCAAAATAGTGATTTATGCTCTTTCTTGTAAGTGGCTTATGGAAAGAACCCATGGCTAGAAGATGGTCCAATTAAGCATCATCTGGGTCTACACTCATGGACCACAGGTTCTGCAAGCCATCTTCTCCATCTCATCAGTAATCTACCTCATACAGTTGCCTGCCAGCCCTAAGTTTCCTACTTGGGAAATGAAGGAGTTGAAATAAGCATAGTGTGACTTCCCTCCAACTGGGCACAAGGGACAAACTACTACAATCACTGCAAATGGTCCGTGAGATATTTTCTCCAAAATGTATCTGAGCGAGCTCAGTTCCCCCACTCAAGCCTCTTAGCCAACCTCAGCTTTGGCAGAGCTACAACACACCTTTCGAAATGACTGTAAATCATTGCTATGCTTTTTGTCATGGATATCTAAGCAAAGCAATGTGACATATTTTCTGAGCTACTTAAACGTTTCCGTATGCAGTGACTAAATGTTAGTACCCATTTGAAAACCACTTCAGTACCCATAACGGCTGCCCTAAAACTCAATGTTGCTAATCTCACATAATTGCTGGCCATGCTGTCATATCACCAAGGTAAACATCTGTTGAAGGGAGGGAAACTCAGCAGCACTCTCATGAATCAGGCCGACTTGTTCCTCTTCTTACTTCTCCTCTGACCAATTTAAAATTTAAATGACTTGCAGTCAAAGAAAGCAGACTCTTGTCACCAGATGCCACTTGCCACAATCCAAGAGCCATCTGGCACATTCTATACCTCGATCAAGCTACTTCATAAAATGCTCTAAGAAGAGCTTTTAAATGGACCTGGGTGCTCTCCAGTTTGGTAAGTCAGTTTTCACAGGCAGCTGTCCTTGTGAACATGTGAGTATCTAATATGTCACAATCATTTCCCTCACCTTCCAGGACCAAGGTATGAACATTCGTATCCATTCTTTAGACTGTGAAGTCATCTTGGTTCCAGAGCAAAATGAAGGAAGGGAACACTCTGACATCTGTACATTGGACACCAGGCAGGCATAAGCTTTTCTTCAACAAGCTTTATAGTACAAGGAAAGACAGACACTATCAATATTACGAGAGATGCCAAAAAGAAAACTTCATCAGTTACTTGGTTTTACTGAGCGAGTTTGATCCAAGCTCTGTGAAATCTGTTTCACAACTCGGTTGGCCCACATCCCACTCAAGCCATAGACATCGTTTTCCAGCTCTGTCAACAAGTTAATGTCATGATGTTTTGTGCTCAGTGGGCTGGTAGGCGAGAGAGGACAGAAGTGCTTCTCGGGCTATGTAGATTCTGATTGATATTGGAACCACTTTTGTGGAGATTCCTCTAGATAGACTTACCTCTGACTTTTCTGATGTTCCTCCAATTGAAGGTGTGTCTGAGATTTTTCTCTTTCCTCTTAGGTACATGCAAAAACTTAGAGAAAGCTATTCAGTCTAATAATAAATTTAATGCTTCTATTGCTATTGTATGACTTTTTTATGTGTTGGGTCAATCGGTAAAGCTGGGGATATGTCTCTTTTGTAAGCATCAGATTTTCTTACTCAATTTTTTGAAACCTGTGGTTCTGTTGAATTGGATCTTCAGAACTACAGTACCTCAGAGTCTTGACTTTGGTAAATCACCTTCTAGTTTTTATTCATTGACAGAATAGCCTTTGCTGAAGAATGAAACATCAACATTAACAAGATCAATAATTGAGCTGATGATAAAGCCTTCTCATTAGTCTTTTAGATCACTTCCACTTGTTTACTCCAACTGAGTCTGATGTTTTCATTTTCATATTCAACTTAACCTTCAACTTTGACAAGACATTTCCATGTTATAAACAGCCAGTGAAAGCTTTTCTCCATACATGTATGTGAGCTGGTATAAAGATGACTTGGCACAAGCCAGATGTCTTAGATACATGCAAAGGGGGATATTTAATCTTCTTCCCATTAACTCATTTTATTGTGTGTATTTGCATTTTCCCAGATGCAACCAAAAATGTAAGCTAGATCTCCAGGATTTTCTTTTTCTTTCTTTTCTATGAAAGCACAGAACTAGATCACAATTATTGATTTATGGTCCACTATTGCTTCACACATGTGCCTTTTTATCAATTATATTGGATCTCTTCAGTTGCATTAATAACCAAACCCAGAACTAGAGGATCGCCTGTAACTTCCTTCTCCTAACCCTTCCATCTGCCTTGCCTTCTAGATTCCCCCACAGGGTTCCATGATACTGAATTACATAGCTCCTATTATCTCGCTTTTGTTGTATGGCTTATCATTCAATGTACTCATGAACAATGTATTGTTTAGTTTTACATTTTAAATCCTAGGAGGAAAGAGAATAAACTATATATATTCCTCAGGGACTTGTTTATTCCAGTCATTATTATAAACCTACAACTCAACTTTTGATAAAAGTGCCTACATTCTATTCACTTTCAGATTGCCATTCAGTGAAGCACCACAATTTATTTTTTGTATAGTTTTTCTATCAAAAAGCATTTGTGTTTTGAAAAAATATTTTTCTGCTATTATATTGACAGTGCTGCTATGAATATTTTTATGCTTATCACCTAATTCACACATAGTTAGGAATAAGCAGACAAATGCACAACTTAAAAATTGTCATTACCAAGCACTAAAGAATCTAGTCCAGCAAAAGTGAAAGCATTCCAAAACAAGCAAAAGGGAAATCACTTCTGAGCAAACTTCCAATCCCCTGTGGGTCCAGCCTCCAGAGCAGGTGTGCTTGGCTTCTCTGTCGATAAGAATACAGCAACTTGTTCCCAAAAAACTTACATTCTTTCTCTCCTCCTTTATGCCTACCTAACCTAATCTTTTTAAGCTTCTCTCAACAGAATCAAACTTCAGTCCTTGTGTGTTCTAACTATCAAGGGTGCATATCAAACTCTCTAAGCTAGTATGTTGATGCTCCTCTACTTTAATGTAAGTAATATAGTATGTTTTGTTGTCCCCCTTAGATAATGAGGAGCATGACCTTAATGCCACATACAAAGTCTCTCTCCCAAATCTAATTTCAATCTCTCAAGTTTACTGGAAGTAAGTGGTTGGTTTATTTAGTCACAACTGATTGTGCAATCTCATGGCATGTTCTCTGTAGATATTCTAGGGTTTTTTTTTTTTTCTGTCAAGTATAGGAAAACCTAGCACCTGTTCCAAAGTGACATTGACCACTCCACTGAAATTCCAAGAGCTAACCTGTGACCTAAAAGGCTTTCTAGTAAATTAAGGAGTTTGAGTTCTGGTTTGACTTTTTCCATGTAGAGTTGAGGAAAGAAAAAGTCTTAAGTAAGAATCTAACTTCTAATTTCATGGAACTTTAGTTTCCACCCACTAGCAGAGAATTACCTAGGACATCTCTAGCCTGAATCTGCAGAGGACTCAGGAGTCAACTAGAGATGGAAAATCCCTTTGATGTGTTATCCAACAGTCACGATATCTTAAAGAGGCAGGAAGTGAAAGGTTTACAGAAATGGGTAAAGAATTCTGGGTTCTGGTACAAATGAGAAGAAAATGAGTTTTATAAATATAAGAAAACAATTGTGAAAAAAGACATACCTGCAATAAACATCAACACCTATGCCTGTTTTGCCTATGTCTGAGATTAAAGAGACAAAGACGGAATAGACAGTGGCTATGACATATTGCAGCTCACTTACTCCTTTGTTCTCTGAGTCTTCACTTTATTCCAGATCTAATAAATTGGTTTTTCCCTATAAACTTGAATTTTAGTCTTTATCAAGTATGTAAATCACTTTACTTGTAACTAGGACAAAATACCCAAAATTTGCAATTTAAAGGAAGAGAAATTTACCATGGCCCATACAATTAGTCCTTGATCCGATGTTTCTTAATCACAAACAGCCTGGCAGAGGATTATGGCTGAAGAAACATACACAACCTATGTCAGTCAGAAAGTAGACAGAGAAGGGAGAAGCTAAGGATAAGACTACGCCACTCTAAGTCATGGTACCACCTAGTGATCCACGTGTGATTAGGCCCTACCTCCCACGTGTAGCTACTGGACTCATTAATGAATCAGTTCATTCATGAGTGGCGTGGCACCATGTTCTAATTATCTTCCAAGTAGATGACACTTTTTGAGGACATTTCAAATCTAAATCATAACATTCCATCCTTAACCCCCAAAGACTCATGCTCATTCTCATTATGCAATATGAATTTAGCTCGTCTCTAAGAATTGCCAAAATCTTAACAGCTCCAGCATTGTTAAAAAGTCCAAAGCTCAAAGTCTCTTCTGAAACTCTTAGCCATGAGCCATGGATAAAATTAAAAAGTTAAATACTTCCAACATGCGATGGCATACGGTAAACAATCTCATTCCAAAAAGGAGGAATGGGAGAATAGGATGGAATCAGAGCAAACTAAACCTTTTAGCTCCAAAACCTGGAGCAGAAGGTAGTAAAATGTGAACTCCAAAGGGATTGTGGCTCCTACCTGAAGACCTTACCAGTTGCAATGTACATGACTTCTTCCTTAGACTGGCTCCACTCACTGCCTGCAGTTTTCCTCAGTAAATGTTTCACATTCTTGACCTCTCCAACCTAACTGGAGTCCCACTGTACTTTTGACTACTCTCACAGATTTATGCACTCTAGAATCACACCACATAGCCTCTCAGACCTTCTGAAATCGATGTGAAAGTCTCTATGACTCCATAACTCTTGCATTTGATCCACCTATTGAACAATCACCAGCTGTGGATATAGCTCAGGGACACACCACCTGCCTGGCAAGCACAAGGCAGATGGTGCTTGAGTTCAATCCCTAGTACCAAAAAAAAAAAATCACCAACCACATGAATAATACAAAAATCAGCTACTAGCTCAAGCAGTAAGAAAGCCCCGGGATCATGCCTGCAGAAGCCTCTGAGTGCCTGCATGGCAGAGCATGGTACAATGAATTCCAGGGAACTAGTTTTCCTGTGTGGCTGTTATTAAACCAACATACCTGGAATGTCTTCTCAAATGAAAGACTTACATGGTTGTGCCCTTGAGCCTACTAAAGGGGGGTCTTGCTTATTCCTGATATAATTTCAAGCCATGTTTCCTATTGTCCTATTACAAAGTACTTGGCTTGCTTGACAGCACACTTTCCCTACTTTCTCCTTATCCTTTCCTATACTGCTACCCTCTGATTCTGGGTCTAGTTGGTGGTCAAATCTCAGTCATTCCACATAAGTCATTCTACAGCTAATCAAACCTTAAATATATGGCATCATAAAATATGAACTCAACTTGAATGACTTTATTAGTTTGCTTTTTAACTCCACAAACATTTATAAAACATACACTATGTGCCAGGCACTGTTTTAGGTATCAGAGAAAAATCAGTGTAGCTGTAGCAGCAGAAAGCTCAATGCCCTTCTTCTTATGAATACTGTAGTCTACTGGGAAATACACTCAAGATAACACAAAACAAACATGCAATAAATCTGATAATGCTAAACTCCATGAATAAATATAAAGAAATAATAGTAAAGAGAATCCTGGAGAGATCATGGTAGTTCTTCAAATCAGAAGAAACCTTGACCACATGCAACTGGTTGGCTCAAATCCTTCAGCTCCTCAAACCACAGCGATAAAACTTCTCTCTCATAGAGAGGCACACAGTTTGATGCATACATATGAGAAAGGACCTTGTTGATCTTTGGATGGTGTGGGCTAACATTTCAAGGAGCTTATAAAGGCAGATGAGTGAACAGAGACCTGCAGTATGGAACAGAAACAAATTGGAAATAAGAGATCCTGTAGGGAGAAAGAGGATGTGAAGGGTTGGATATTGTCTGTTTTGCAGAAGGACTAGCTACATTTCCCTGCGACTTAGGATTCTCTTATCTTGAAAATACAATGATGCATCCCCAACCATTTATTTTGTCAAATGATTTCTGCTCTGTGTAACTGCTTGAGACATAATATTGTTTCTTGTGTGTTGGTTTTTCAGAGCAACATACACAATAGACTCATTAATTAAATTGAATGTTTCCATCTTCCCACGTCCTGCATCTTACTATGACATAATGTCACTATAACACCTTATCTTTAACTCACTAGTATCATTTATTTTTTCTAGGAAACCTGATTTTTTTAAAGAACAAAGGTCAGCGAACCTTCTATGAAGGACTAGAATGTACATTTTTAATTAAGATTTTGCAGGTCAATATGAATTCTTCTTTTCCAACCACTCATTTTTCTACAGTAGTATATGAGCTCAATAGTCAATAAATAAGCAAATGGAATCAGTTGTGTTAGAATGGAACAGGCTGAGACTTAAGAAGTCTGAATTCAGAGGCTGACTTTGCCATTAACTAGCCATGTGACCTAGGACAGGTCACTTAACTTCTCTATATAAGCCTCACCTTCCTCAACAATAAAATCAGTATAATAATAGTACCCATCTTAGGATCCTTAGGATGCTTGTGCAAATTTACTGTGTGTTAGTAGAAGATATTGTAAACTTGACAAACAAAAAGAATTGTAAGTTGCTATTAATGCTCTTAAAGATTCTACTTTTTTTGTTGTTGTTGTTGCTGATCTCTTCTTCTTCAGCTCTTTCCTTCTCTCTCTTCTTCTTGAATCCCATAAAGTCATGATGATTTTGCCTTGGAGACAACCAATCACGGATTTAAAACTTTGAAACTGTCAGCAGGAATAAACTTTCCCTTGAATTCATGACCTCATGCAGATTCTACATCTTTTCACCCATCAATGTTTTTTCTTTTTTCTTTTATTTTTGGCTTTTTCATCGGTACCGGGAATTGAACTCATGACTGCCTGCTTTCAAGGCAGGCACTTATGCCACTGAGCTAAACCCCCAGCCCCCAATGTTTTTTCTTAATATTCTTAAATTCTCATGCATTCTTCCCATGAGCACATATGCTGTAATCTATAAATAGGTGATAGGTCAATCTCAAGATCAAGGTCAAGACAGATGAGTAACTTTTAATTAATAAAATAATTAGTTTTAGTAAATAATGCTAAATCATATCCCTCTCTGCTTCTGCTTTTGGAGAGAAACGTCACAGGACTTCTCAGCTGTCCATGTGAAGTTTACTTTAAATCAGCAAGAGGGAGATTATGGTATCTAAAATTCCCAATTCCATGTCTTATTCAGACATGCACCTGTGAACTTGTTCACCTCAGGACATGCGTTGGAGAATGATATTCAGGGGCTCATGGGCAACATTCATCACTTTATGTTGGTTTACCATCATACAGCACACTGGTCAATGCCATTTGTCATAGTTGCTTGTTCTCTGCTTATTGAACTCTTGTGCTTTTCCTCTGGGCTCTGTAAGAGCATTCCCTCCTGGTTCGTCTAATGCCCAACACTGCTTCTTAACTTCTTTTGCTTAGTTTTCTACTTCTGCCCACCCTTAGTGTCTTACCATGGCTCATCAATTATTCAATGATTTAATTCATTCTTAGTCCTAAATTGTACTTAAAACTTCCACGTCTATGTTGCTAGTCCTGACCATTCTCCTGGTCCCAGGCCATCTGTCTAGCTGTGTACTGAGAGACACTGAGTATTCAAAGATGAATTTGATTATCTTTGGCCATGACCTTGATAGTCTTTCTCTGCTGATAACACTACTCTCCATGAAGTGGAACTCTAATAATAATCCCAAGATTGTAACCTCTAGTTCAACCCTCATGTATCATTGGATACCATTCTTGACTATTCAGTTTCCTCTACCGCTTCCCTTGTCTGTCAGTTCTTTCTTGCCCATGTTTGCACTTACTCCCTTGTGTTAGTTAGTTTTCTCATGACTAAGACAAATTACCCAATACTCAAAGTTAAAGGAGTAAAGGTTTATCTGAGTCACAGTTTGTACAGGTTTCAGTTCATAGTTGACTGCCTCCAAGGCAGATGGCATGGCAGAAGGGCATCACAGATGAAGAACAGTCCATGACAAGCAAACAAGCAAGAAAATACCAGCCCTTTTTCTGCCCCTTATATTTTATGCAATCTACCCACCCAAGGTCAGATGTAGCATTCACATCCCTTAATCCTACCCAGAGCTATGCCTAACCAATCAGTGGACTGATTTAGTAATCACTCACCCTGATCCTAGCACCACACACTGTAGACCTGGCCACCTTTGAAAAACTTATGACTGAGTGAGACTTTGGGGGAAATATTGGGGCAAATATTGAGCCACAAGCCATAAAATCTCTGTTCCATCTTTGTTTCTGACCTCCAATTTCATAGCCCTGAAATCCATCCTTCATCTTACTAGTCAAGTAACTTGTATAAATAAAAATTTGATCCTGTTACCTCTTCAGTAGTTCCAGATTCTTTCTATATAATATAGGTCAAGTTACTCAGCATAGTACACAAGGTTTTTATTTAGCTCCCAATCTGCTAATGTAACTCAACACAATCTTGCATCATTTCCATAGTATACCTCTTTCTGCCCATTGTTTAAAATTACCATTCTACCTGCCTCCCAAAAAACTTTCTGTATTGTCTTGAAAGCAGACTTCTAACAATACTTCCTACATTATCAGGAAAAATTGTAAAAGATTTTCTTTTGAGGAAAAAGCAAAAAGACTGCTAAGTGACTTATTTAGCTCACCCTCTCCATCTCTACTTGTGATTGTTTTTGAGCTATCTATGAAAACTGTTAGTAATGCAAATGATTCTTATCCATATACATGTAAATTGTCCCCGATGGAATGCAGTCAAATATCATCTTGGGTATAGGAACCAGTTTTGCCAGTTTTTCATCTATTTGCAAATTTGTTTCACAGCATTCTTTATTTGGCATTTTGTACAGTAGTTGGAAAACTCCTTTGAATAGTGTTGCCATACTTAACAAATAAAAACACAAGATAATTATATTTGAATTTTAAGTAAATAATCATGTTTAGTATAAGTATAATCCCACTCAATATCTGGGACATAATCACACTTTACAAAGCATAAAGCAGCTATCTTAAATTCAAATTTACTTAGGAATACTATATTTTATCTGAGAATCGTATCGTTCATTCAGTTTTGGCATTTTACCAGTTCCCTCATTATTAATTAAAATTAAAACTTCAATATGCATTCATTTTATAGCATATTACAGCCTTGATTTTACTTTTAAAAGTTATCCTTAACAATATACAAGTAGTTTTATTCAAGACGTGAAGGAATAAGAGAAGTGAGATAAGTGAAGAAAAATCAGCTAATAAATGTGCAATTTAAAACTAGTCACATGTCCAGATAGCTAGAACATACTGTCCCTGGAAACACCCAGTCAGAGCAGTAAACATTCCTCAGAGTTATCTCACCCATGGGCAAGGGAGGTGTGATATTTACCCACCAATTCCTATACGTAATCCAGCCTGGACCATTTTCCTGATTATAGACGACACGTTTATGATTGGATCTGCTTGAGAGTGGAGGAGTAATTTCAAACATGTTCAGCCTAACGTGAGACTGACTAAATGGCCAGCTGTAATGATCAGTTTGCAAATTCCATAAAACAACAAACTACCTAGCAAAACACAAACAGCTTCAGCTAAGCTGATAAATGTGCATGTTTCTCAAAATAACTTGAAATCTCATCTTAATGGACAGTGGTAATTTTATGTGGTCTCCACCTCCATTTTTAGTGTAAGGTTCCCTGCATTACCCCATTCGCTTACTGTAGCAGTGTCAAAACGCCTTGAGATAAACGTCAAGAAATAACTTCAAGGGAAAGTTTATTCCTGCTGACAGTTTCAAAGTTTTAAATCCGTGATTGTTGTCTCCAAGGCAAAATCATCATGACTTTATGGGATTCAAGAAGAAGAGAGAGAAGGAAAGAGCTGAAGAAGAAGAGATCAGAGACAAACACAAGCTTCACAGGACAAACTATGCACCCTTTAACTGTATCCCACTTTCTAAGTTTCCATTACTTCCCAGCAAAATTATGATGTCATTAAGGATTAATCACCTGATAAAATCTGAACCCTCATGATTCAATTACCTTTCAAAAAAGATAATGCACTTCACTTATTTTTCTCAACGAATGCAGCTCCTAGAAAACAGGAAAAACTTCTGAAAGATAGAGTTTAAGTCCCATTAGTATTTATAGTCCCAGTTCCTGGTGGATATCCTAGAAAGGTTTATTGAATAAATGAACAACTGAAGGAATGTATTTGCACGATGGCTAAGTCCGATCACGAATGACAACAAAGCATCTACCAGGATAAAGAAGTCACTTTAGGGAACAGAAGTTTCAATAAGCAAATACATGAAGACAGTGGATTTATACTCAGGTACATGATTGTTCTTTTAAACAAAACATATTATCTTTCCCTATGTATGCTGGGTGCACTCGCTTGAGAAGTATTTTAGGAGTTTGACTTCTAGGCAGGTGTTTAAAAGGAATGACAGAGCTGTGCCATCACAGCCTTTATCACAGCTTCTTTCAGAGTAGATATCATCCTGAAGTGGCAATGAATGTTTCATCTGAAACACTTCAGCACTGAAAGGTATTAACACCGCTGTCATTTCCCTCCAAAGAAGCCATAATTACATTGTATCTCTTGTGCAATTAAAATCACACATCATTTTAAAGATTGGTGGATATACAAACTGCATAATTAAAGTCATTCTTTTTTCACTTCCTTACCAGGAAACCTTGAAAAATGTAATGTAGAAAATAAATTTTTTCTGGCATGATATCAGAATTCTCAATATATAAAATGGTTTGTTTGGCAACTTAATAATGAAAGCTTGAGATTTAATCACTGATGATGGGGTCAGCCAGAAGAGAGTGAGTTTGCACTCTTCACCTCTCCATTACAGCCCTGATGGTGGGGACTGGCTAGAAAAAGTGATTTCATGATCTGGGCCTCCCTCATTACCTCCCCAAATGGCGGGGCTGGCTGGAAGAGTATAAGATGGATGGGAACCCCAAGACCAGAACAACCCACTGCATAAATGCACACACACCTTTGGAAGATGAAGTAATCAGTAAAACCAACAACATGGAAGTGTCTGAAGCAGCAAGAAAGAGACAGCATTTGGACTCTGGAGAACTCCACCAGAAAGAAGAGCAAACCCAGCACCCTGGTAACTATTATGGCTTGTACCTAACTATACCACCCCACAAAGCTTCATGCACTCATAGATGGGGGCTTTTCAGAGGTGGCTGGTTCTAGGGCACATGATACTGAGACTCAGGGTGTGCGATGATGATTAACACACTAATTGGTTTAGCATAGTTCTGGATTTGGATAATGGGAAGGTCCATTCTGAGTGTGAGTGGTACCACCCAGGTTTATAGCCTGGATGGGGTAAAAAGGAAAGGAAGGTTTGTTCTTTGCTGCCTCCTGCCTGCTCTGCCATGGATCATTTCTCCTTGTTGATGCCCCTCTACCATGCTACCCTGGCTTGGAGCTAGTCAACTATAGACTGAAACCTGCAAACCATGAGCTGAATAAACCCTTTCCTCCCTTCACTTTATATTGTTAGATATTTTGTCCAAGCAAGGTAAAGCAACTAAGAGAGTTGTTGGGGGCCACAGATTATAAATGGAGTTCAGATGATGGCAAAGGCTTCCTTAACCTGCCCTTTGAGCCAGATGGGACACAGAAATCCCCTGCTTTCTCCTGATCACAGCTAAAGCACTACAGGTGGTGATATCGTGGCACTCACTGGGCAAGATAAAATCTGCTGAGGATGCTAAGACCTTTAATGCAACACAGTAGCAGTGGTAAATAGTTCCCCTGAGGAAACTACACTCTCCTTAATGTCACTTGTCTCATCCTTGTAAGGAGCTTTGTTCTTCTCACTAATCATTGTCCTCAACACAGATGTAATCAGTAAGTACAGAGATTCTGCTGCCTCATCCCTTTTGTTCCCTGTGAACAACTGGCCACTCCCCTTTCCCACTGCATTGCCTTTGTGTCTCTCACTCTTTCTTTTCACTGTGTGCTGTAACACTCTCCGGGACATTGGGGATTCAATGCAGGGCTCCCTAATAGTGACTATGATTCGCAAAATTAAATGAAGTACATTGAGAAATGTTACATGAGGAATTTTTAAATTGGGCATTTAAAATTTATGGAAATGAATAGAATGGAATGGAATGGAATGGGATGGGCTGGAATGGAATAGATTGGAATAGAATAGAATGCATTTCTATCCTCTGATAAGTAATGGAGAATGTGGAGAACATTCTGACCTTAACTAAGAAGTACACCAACTGTTTTGAAAATCATTTTTGACCAGTGTGATAAGAAAGCCTAGATTCTTGGATCTAAGGATCAAAGGGGAATAGACAAATCAATAAAGTGTGTCTGAAGGTTTAATCATCAATCTAATGAACTTAATGTAGGAATGTGACAAACTTTGTCTTGACTTGGAGAAGCATTCACACCCAGTAAAGAGGGATTGGATGTTTGTGCAGTAGCATTTATACTTGCTACTTGAGGCCAAGTTATAACAAGGCAGCAAATTATGGATCTGACAAATTCATTTCTTTTGGAGCTATTCTCCAGTAAGTAAACTGTCCAGTCCATTTATTCAAGGGATGGGAATTACAAGTGTTTGCAGTAGAGGTATTTGGCAAAAGACCTTGGTTATAGGAGTCAAATTAGCCTGGAATATCCAACCTTAGTTTTCTCCCTATAGTTCTTTATTATTTTGAATGAACTTTCTTATTCTTTCTAAACTTTAATTTGTTTACCTATAAAGATATCAATAGTTTGTACCTTACAGAATTACTTCAATATTAAATTCATCACTGTGCAAAAATCCCTTAGCAAAAGATCTGGAAAACTCTAAGTGCATAGTTTTTTTTTTTCTTTCTACTTTGCACAATCCAAAAAACTTGAGGCAAATGAAAATTAATATTGATTTCACCATAAAAATGGAATCTATATCTGTCCACAGTTCTCTGTACGTGTATAACATAATAGGCCTCTAGGCTTCAGCAGCAACTTTGACTTTACACTTGATCAACACATAAAAACTGAAAAGACACACACACACCATACATATAACTCTGATTATATATGTGTAGATATATATATATAAACAGAGAGTGAGACTGAGACTGCTAATAAAGCAAAGGTGTTTTAGATGGTAATGATGCTTAGATCACTAGTCCATTTGCATAAAACTTTGAACAAATGTGAATAAAATACTATTTAAAGAATACCCAAATGAGGTTTTTTCTTGTTTTTTGCTTTTTGAAAAAAACTTTTACTTAAGCATAAGTAAATTATAATTACACTCTTTGACAATAAAAGACACTGGTAAAGTGACATTTTAAGCAGATACATACAGAAGTTCTCTTTAAAATAACATAGTGAGTTTTAGAAGAAAATAGCTCCAAACAATGAGGAAAAGTCTTCTCAAGCAACTGACAGGTAGTCCTATCTAATTGCCAATGAAATGAACATCATTGGCCAGGGAACAATGGACTTAGTGTTTCAGAAGACAATGATCTATTCAGATTCTGAATCTGGACTTATTCATTCTATAAAATTCCACTAATATGAGCCTCTTTACTCCCATTCATCCTCAAAATAAATAAATCTGATTTCCTGGGAGAGATGCGGTGACTTTACAATACTGCTGCTGTCCTTGGAAGGCTGAGAGCCCACAGAATGTTAAAAGTAGCATGTACCACCAAGGGGGCCTAAATCCTCCTGTTACAGGCAGCTGAGTTATGTAGAATATTATAGGCACTCAGATAGGGCTGGGTGCTAGAAGGAGCCACTGCAGAGGACTAGATGTGATTGTGGGAAAGACAGACACCTCCTGCTGTGGGCCAGATCTCCACACAAAAGATCAAACAAATGAAGCCACATACTTCCTAAGGAAAGACATCAGGGGTTTATATGCTAAATCTATCACCTTGAAGAAACCAAAAGGAGCCGCTAACTCCACTCTCTATAGGAAAAGGCCTGTTCTATATTCATGCCCACTTGTCACCCGACTTGCTTCCCCATTTGATCTCAATTTAATCAATTTTACCTGAGCAATTATACTTGTAATCTTATTGGCTGACCATAGTTCTGGCCCACCTCATGATCACCTTGCAATTTCCCATTTTTCCCCACATTGGACCTGCCTCACCTTGGGATTTGCCCTATGAAATCCCCAGAAAAGACGGGGTCTTTGGCAACCCACTCTGGACACCTTTTCTCTATCAGACAAAAGCTTTTCTTGCTCTTAATAAATATATTCTGCTCTTAATGTCTGTTGTTCCTAAAATTTGTTGTTCAATTTTAGAGAACACAAACTCTTACTGGACATCTAGCAGATTGGGAGTTTCTTTCCCCTGTATCATTCCCTTCAGCACCAGATCACCTGACAGCATCACCCTTCCCTTCTGTAGTCAAAAACAAATTTTTGGTGCAGAATAGATCACCTAATGTTAAGGAATACAAGCAATAAACAAATAGGAAAAGAAACACAGGAAACTTTTTGTAATTCATCAAGGCAGGCACAGCATCACAGTATCAAAAGTACTACTTATTTAAAAGATATTTATATGTTTAAATTGCTTATTATTTAGTAAGGCAGTGCATAAATTATATAGGAAAAAAATAGGAACTGGATACCTAGGCACACCTACAGAATCTAGAATCTCAAACTAATAGATATACCTTATGTACAGGAGAATACAGAACTTCTAATAACCTGAAATTTTTACTGTATATATGATATTGTTGACTTATAATAAACTACTCTCATTTAAAGTGAACATTTCTCATTACATAGCAGTAAGAACCATTGATAAGCCCCTTATCTCAGGGGAAAAAATAACTAACCACTCACATACATGTCATCTTACTGACATAGGGGAATGACACTCCCAATCTACAGTGTCTGTGAGTTCGTGTCCTCTAAAACTGAAGAATGAATTTTAGGAACATCGGAGATGAAGAGTAGAATATATTTATTGAGGGAAAGAAAGCTTCTGTCTGAAGAGAAACAGAAGGGGGTCCCTGGTGGGTTGCCCAAGACTCTGCCTTTTTCAGGGACTTTTATAGAGTAAAACCATGGTTTCACTGTGGGACATAACTATAGTTAGCTAATAAGATCAATAGTTTAGGTAAAATTTTTAAATTGGGGGCAAATGGGAAAGCAAGTCACATAGGAAGTGGGCATTCTTAGAGAGCAGTGACTCCTCATATAGGGGATTGATATGGTGACTTCTGACTTCTCAAAGTATCCAGATTTAATCCTTAAGGATTATATTTAAGGATGCGGTTGCATTTGTTTTGCCTTCTGACTTGAGGTCTGGCCCACAGCAAGAGGTATGTGGCCCCTCCAAGGTCACCAGCTATATGATTCTCTGCGCCAGGTTCCTCGAGGGCCTAGCCTTGTCTGACTGCCTATAATATTTCTAACTAACTCAGCTGCCTGCAACACTACCTCACTTAACAAAAATATGTTCCAGCAAGTTTTCAATATAGCACACAGCTTTCACAACTCACATACAAAATTACCAGGTCTGCAATGAAATGTCAGCTGCAGAGTATTTAATCTTGTGTAAATGTTACTATCCTAATATTAGAGATAATTGGTTTAGTCTGGAAATAACTAAATTTCAAGAGCAGAGTTATATTAATCACAGAAATTAGAAAATATTTTAAGTAATATACCTGAGACATGGAGCAGATGATCTTTCTTTTAAACATTACAACAAATAAAATTAAAGCAAACAAGGTATTCCACTTGCTGGTAGAACACAAATCTAATTTTTAAACAGAAAATGAGACAAATGAGGAGATATTGACAATACTGTCCCACAGGCCACCCTGGTTAATTAAAATTAAACTTGCTTATTCTGAGAGACGTGAAGGGCCTCGGGTAATGTGAGTCAGGATATAGAGAAGCTGTTATCATCAAAACATGGACGTGGGTTGGCTAAAATGCGATTAATCTGTCAAAGAAGTTTTTTGGTTTTGTCTTGTTGTTTTGTTTGTTTGCTCGCTTTTGTCCCATAATACTAAAGATTGAAAAAGACAAGTAGTAAAAGACAAATGAGAGAAACAGGATGGAAAGAATCGTATTAGCACTAAGAAATTGAGACTTTTTAATGACTTTTTTCAGAATTTTATTTTTATACTAAATCATTATTTCTGTAATCTGAAGAGAAACCTTAAGGAGAACTTTGCACTTTACTTCAGCAATAGGCAATAATCAAGTATCCCCTGCTGCTTGAGTATCAAGTCAGATAGAGAACTACAAAGGCCTTGGTCATTTTAGTCCTTTTTTGGTCAAATTCTGCCAGGCCTTGCACCAAAGATAAAAGGCTGCTCCCGCTCTCATGGTAGCCTCTGCCCTGGATTCCTGGTGGGGATTTTCCATGTGCAACTCTGCACACGGCAACCAAGGCTCTGCACTGTTGCATGCACCTGTGTGACCCTGTCTGCCTCCCTGCACAAGGCAGATGGGTATAAGTCTCTCATTTGTTCCAATGGCCCACACCACAAGATTTGCTTGCTAGACTCAGTCCACCTACATTATTTTCAGTAGCCAGGTGGCCCACAGGCACTAGACCTTTTCACGCTAGTTTAACATAATCAGTCTAAACTCCTCAATCTGGCGTTCTTACCTTCTACCTGCAATGTGCCCTCTAGTGTATGGCCTGAAGCAGCTATTGCTCCCACCACTTCCCAGTGGAGGCCCCAACAGGCAGGAGTGTGTCCCTCTTTCGACGCACGCTTCCTGCTCCTCTCCTCCTCTTCTTGGATTTGGGATACAATCTGCTTATCTCAAACATTTCACATTTATGCTTATTTAATTACTCACATTGAAGATATTTCTCCTATAAAGACTCATAGATTAATCTCATAACTTTATATGATTTTTATCTGAATCATTTTACCAAAAAAAAGGAAGAAATTGAAGGAATTCATGGAATTCTACCAATTTATACACAGTTCACAAGAAATGACACTGGATTTTAACCCTGATGCCCAGTTACACAAGGCACATCCTGGCACGCAGTGACAAACTAGAATCACAAAAAGGCAGATCCTTGCTTTTAAATACAGTCTGAATTCTTCCTTGTGTTATTTGTTTCTGTGTTTGCTTTTCCATTTATATTAATTCTTCTTAGATTGTCTTTAACTACCTCAAATATCAAGAACTAAATCTACTCTTTTGTGCATCCTTTATTAGATGTATGTTCAGTCATTTAACATTGTTTGACTATCTACTTTGACCTGCTAATCTAGTGAAGCTTTTCCAAGCTCACTACTCTTATCAAATCTGTATGATGCAAATATAATTTGAACTTTTCAGATTTGGTCACTCAATTGCTATACAATAACAAATGGAATATGAATGCAACGTTCTGATATCTAACTCCAAATTCTTTCCACTACAAAACCCACTGCTTAGCATCATATGAGACACAGAGAAGACGTTTGGTTAATGCTTGTTAAATGAATAAAGGAAGAACTCAATGACAATGTAATAAAAGTCACCCAAGTAGAGATCATTATTATGATAATACAAACTTCTTACAAATCAATTACATGGTTATCATCCTGAAGGGAATGAAATGCCACAGAAGATTTTGAGGAGGAAATTAAGCAATGGCCTTGGAGAGATCAAATAATGAAAATGTTTAGGATGAAATAAAATGGAAGGAACCAAGGACAAAATGGACTGTGAGAAGGAATGTCCTTGCTACTGCATCAGGATTCCAGAGTGATCACTTCACCCACACGGCACCAGCGTTCTGAATTGGAGTTTTGAAACTGGCTGTTCAGCAACTCCCCCATCACCTCCATCTATCCCTGTGCCTCCACGTGGAACGTTCATACGTTGCTTTCATTTCTCATTAAAACACAGTAGTAAGGGGTCGACTAGATTATGCTTTACTACTCTTTGACTAGTCATGTCTCCCACACCATGTTCAAATAAAGTTCAGAAACACTGAGGGGAAAAAGTAGAACAAGTACAGGTACCAATTTCCCCCAAGGAATGTAAACATTATGAACTACACATGTGTGCTAATAAATTAAAAAATAAAAAGTGGCAATTCAGTATATATATAGTATATCATATATATTACATTATATACCTGATGGACACGTAAAACAGATATCTCCTATAGAACATCACAAACACTTTCCTAATATATCATTTGATTTGCCCAAAGGCAGTTACAGTTTGCAGCTTTTCTCAAATATTTAGTACCGCAGCTCCCTCCCTGTGGAAGTTTATATCCTGGGGAATAATACTTTGACCACAAAGAAGATAACACTATTCAAAAGACTTTTTACAGTGTCATGAATGGAGGAGTGACCTAAGTGTCCATCAAATAAAGAATGGTTTCCATAAAATCATCACATTTTGTTATTTACATTATTTTACAATTTCTCTAGCATTTTAGAATAGTTACTTACCCTGTGATGTTTTTCTGTTTATCCACTTGTATTTGTAGAGCTTGATCTCGAACTCATACTTTAATAGTATATATCATAAATCCCCATTGCTTATATAATAGCTTCTAAATTTGACAACATTCATACCTATATGGAATATGAAGTACCTTTGCTCATATTAGCTGATATGTCTCTAAGTTTAGGCTCAGCTACTCTGTAGGAGCCCAAACCTAAGCTCAGGGACTTATATAACAAAGGCCTATTTCTTGCTCATACGCAAATCCATGAAGGTTTTCCATGGTTCTATTCCAATTATCTTCATTCCAGCACCAAGATTGGAGTAGTTCTAGAACATTCCAGTGCTCAGGTGAAAGGGAAGAAGAACATGGTAGATCCTCACTGTGAGCCCCAAATGCTTTGCTTCAAAGTGGTAGACATCATTTTCACTCATACTTCTTGGACTGACCAAGTCACAAGGCTAAAGCCTATCTCACCGAGACAGGGAAGTATACTCTTGTCATTGGGAGGAGGCAGTAAACATTTTTATCACAAAAAGTCCATCCATTATGCAAGGTTTCTTCTTTCTAGTCCAACCCAGATCTTATAAGCAAGTATAAAATTAACCAAATAATCCTGATTTAGATATTTAGCAGAGAGAGTAATAAATGTAATTATTACAGTTTTATGTTTAGATTTCATGTGTTAATAGACATATTAAATCTTCAGATTCACACCTCTATGAACTTTGTATTAAACAAAATTCTGAGCAATTTACTCCTGCCTCTGGAACATGAAAATCCTATTCTTTCTTCTGCCATCTAATGATCTAGAGAATT
The DNA here is from genome assembly GCF_034190915.1 of Cavia porcellus. NCBI lineage: Eukaryota > Metazoa > Chordata > Mammalia > Rodentia > Caviidae > Cavia > Cavia porcellus. The sequence goes on from NW_026947501.1 coordinate 36,686,836, forward strand.
AGAGAATAATACATTCTGCATTTAAATAGTTGTAAATACCCAATTCTCAATGCATTTCCTGATTCCCAACTGCTGTAGTTATAGATTCAAGATATGAAGAAAATGAAAATATAGTCTCTGTAAAAGTAATTTTAAACAGGAACCTTAAATTAAACTGTTTACAATTTATGCCTGTTTGCTGTGTACCACAATATAGATTATGTGTTCCATAAAAAGTTAGATAAACTGTGTTAAAATTTTTATTTTATTACAAAATTAAACTCTGTTTAAACATTTACTTATTGCTCAGGAATCATGAATCATCTATTCACAACCCAGGGTAATAATTATGATGCATACCACATGGTTAATAACGTTTTTATCTCAAATAAACCACGACCCCAGTGTTGCTCATAAACCCCCACCATTTTGTTCAGCTAAATAAAAGTTACAGCACTTTCTCTGCAAACAAAAACTATTTCTTTCAGAGTACATTAATTTACCAAATTGAAAGAAAAACACATGGAGGAAAAATGAAGAATACATTCCAAACTCATGTTGCTAATCTTCACACAGATCTTCATTTTGTGTAGAAGGGGAATGTCCTCTTTTGAGTCTACTAAAAATGATTTATATTATCTGTAGTGCATAAACCAGGAGATTCATCATCAAAACCAAAATGAAGAAGGCTGTAAATAATTCATAATTAAGCATACATAAAGCACTTTTATAGATTTGATATTTTTGTGTAAATTAAAGCAAGCATAAAAGTAACTCAGGAGCAATTCTAGTCTCATCTATTTCATTGATGTTGTACTTTCTTGAAATGAAGTAGTCAGAACTTGTGTACAGAAGACCAAGCATGACACAGACCATATTGGGGTATCCTCTGTATCATCCTGTTGCCCAAAAACATGCTTTCAGGGGCATCCAGAAAAGTTCAAAGGCAATTATATAGTTTCTGAGAGTCAGAATGCTTAGGACTGAAAAAGATTAGATATTATCTAGGATCCTTATCTTGCCCGTTGTTAGCAATACCATCCATTTCCTTTCATTTTATGTAACTGGCACATGCAGATAATACATAGAATACCATACAAAGCATGTCCCTTGCAGCACGAAATTGGCAGTACTGAGTCCAGCTTCTTTATTTAATTCATTCAGCAACTCAGACTCAGGGAAAAGAAGTTCTCTGACAGCTTCATAAGTTTGGCTTTAATATAGAAAGAATAAGTTTCAGAACTATTTGCACTGACAATTCCTTCTCTGCCCTACTCTTGTAGAATTCTACATATTTGACTTTGCACTGATGCTCAAAGCTTGATTCATCAAAAATCCAGTTGCTTTATCCTGTCCTCATCATTCATCTACTTAGTGTTCATAAACTAAAGAAGAGAAGGTTTTGGTAGAAAGTGTGAGTGAGAGCACTCAGGACTCGGTGGAAGGAACATCTATTAAAGGATAACTATGGCCTTTAGGGTGTAATGTCAACTTGATTTTTTTTTATCCCCTTGGGGGTTGGTGAAGCTCATTTCTGGGTGTTTCTAAATAGGTCTGGAGGCATGGCCTTGGGATCTATGTCTGGTCCCTCACCCCTTCCTCTTTGTAGTGCTCCCCTGCTTAGTATCCAGGCCACCATAAACTAAGAAACTTTGCCTCACCATGCACTTTTGCCTGTATATTTTAGCCTTGGACCCCGTTGATCATGAACAGAATCTCCTTAAAATGTGAGCCAAATGAAACTTCACCTCTTTTAAAATGTGAGTGTCAATAATTGTGTCTAACAATGGGAAAGTAAATACAGAATCTCTGTGAAGTCAGGGTGAGAGGAGTCTAGATAAAAGATATCAAACAGGTACAATATAGCTATGGTCAGTACTACTGCTAATCTTCAGCACTGTGCTTTGGAATTCTTACAACTGTCTCTACAACTTTGGTTTCTTCTCACAGTTTAGGAAGCCTGAAATACTTTCTGAACCAAATTTCAGTCTTTTCTAACAATTACTTAACTATTTATTTGCATTCGTTGCTTAGATATGAACTATTATAGCAACTATCTGACAAAGAATGTGAATATCCAGAATCTTTAAAGATTTAATACAAAATAACACTGGAATCCATTTGATAAAAGTATATCAAAGGGAGCAAATAAGAGTGGATTACAAAGAAAATAATTTAATGGACATTATAAAATACACATTTTATTAACATTTTTGAGTTTTTTTGTTGCTACTATTGCTTTTAATAATGAAGTTTTAGTTTTAGTAGGCTCATAGGATTTCCCAATTTTCTTTGAAACTAAGGTGATTATGTGACTAATTTCTGGCTAACTAAAAGTTGGTAGAAATGTTATGTTACAGTTTTCTAAAACTGCATCCAAACAAAGCTAGTGTGCTCTTTGATAGTTTTGCTCAGTACTCTTCCTTTCATACTGCGGGCTAGAATGTAGATGTACTGTCAGCATGTCAGAGCATAAGCTGAAACTGTACTGAATCTCTGACACCTTTGTGAAGCCATACAATAACTTTGAACTTCCTATCTGAGAATATTTTTCCACGTGATAAACTTTCCTGTAGTTTATGCTGCATAATTTAAGGATCCTATTCTCAAAAACTGGACATAATCCCTGCTAAGTTCTTTCAGATTTTTAGATGCACAACCTGAGGATGAGATTCAAAATTTTTCCCATTCAATTTAAAAATCATTGCTTGAGAGGGTATTTATACAAAAGTTATGACTGCAAAACATGTATTATTTTCATTAACAACACACAACTTTCTCCTTATCACAGTGATTAGAAATAGAAAGTAGCCCAAAGAGAACAACAATAAGAGGACAGGTTGCATTTTTGAGGTCTGAAACAATCTTTCAAGCCTTGTTCATTGGCCACCAACCATAGCAAACTTTCTGCTAATAATCAGTTATGGATAAGTCCACTACGTAATTCTAGCCAAAAGAAGGAAAGACCCAAGGATAAGATAGTATAAGATGCTTAAGACTGAAAGCAAAAGAAAGAAAAGCTTTGAAAGAAAATACCAATAGTCCTACTTAAATTGGAATTATTTCATTATATATTACAATGTAATAATAATGATAATAAAAGTAGTATACAATAAATGAAATATGTTTGAAGCATCCCCAAACTGCTACCCTCTTGGTCCATGGAAACACTGCCTTCCATGAAACTGGTTCCTGATGCCAAGAAGGTTGGAAACTATTGCTCTAAAGGCATTGCATTTAACTCAAAATGAGCAGTGGCATTACCGTAGACTCTTAGGAGACAGTCTCTCCTGCAAGGTAGAAAAATGTGATAGTTGCAATTATTATTGCCACCTTGCAATGTAGAAGAACCATTTTAATAGTTCAGATGACATTAAACACAACATCACCGAAACACAGAGACACTTAGTTCAGAAGACATAAATGAAATCTTTCTTTAACCATTTCTGAAACCAACTCTAGAGGTCATATTGCAATAGCCAACAAATTCCTATTCTATAAATCATTTCATACTGGGTTTTCTACAATTTACAAATGAAACATGAATGTAATATGGATGTGTCAACAAGGCTTTTCAGTAGGAGTGATATTTTAGTTGAAATCCAAAATATTGGTTGGAATTACTTGGACCAAAAGAAGATAGATAACTTTCCAAGTAGAAGAGCTAGCATGTGCCTAGAAATGATGCCCTGGAGGAAATATGATACATGTGGTGAACCTGATAAAAATGTCAGGATAATTAGACCACAAAAATAAGATGGAATGAGTGGCATAGTGAGAGTGGAGAGGACCACATAGAGCTATGCTATCAAAATCAACTTTTGGTTATTACTCTAAGCATGGTGAGATCCCATGGAAGTGATTGAAATGACAGCATGACATAATTTAAGCACATCAAGATCACTCTCTCTGGACTATGCAAATCTAATTGAAAGTATTGGGCAGCCAATTAAGAAGCTAATGGAAAAACCATTTTTTTAAACTAAGTGAAACAGGCGAGAGTATCACAGTTGCAGAAAGGGATGTGATAGCAGCAACAGAAGTCAGAGAGATAGTGAATCAAAAGTCAAGGAATAGGACAGTCTCTATGCTGTGGGAAAGACATGGAAATACATTTTTCTGTACATTTTTTAGAAGAAATTCAGTTCTTTCAACACCTTGACTTCAACCTCATAAGATCTATTTTAGACTTGTAACATTTGGGGCTGTAAGTTAATAAATTTGTATTGTTTTAAGGCAAAAAAAAAAGTAATTTCAGTGGCTCATGAGAAAGACAGTGATAGTTTGGATGAGGATGTTAGTTTCAGTAGAGACAGAGAAATATTTAGGATACTAAACTGATACAACATGATGCCCAACCTTACCTCTGAAAATGTTGAACTGCACCAAGCTTTTGTTCTTGGCTAAACTCTCTAGTCCCACTCTTTCCTAGTGGATCTCATTCTTTTCCAAACATAGTATACTTCCTAGGGCTCTTCTTAAGATCCCTCCATTACGGTTAGTTTCTTCAGTGTCTTACAAGAATGTCCAACCATCCAAAATTACCATCAGCTCACTTGTTATCACTAAAACCTGTGTCTGCCCCACATCCACAAGGAGTTCCACCTTTCTATCTAGCATTACAAGCCAAAAACATGAGTCCATCTTTGATTGCTCTTCTTTATTATTTCTTACATTCAACATATTTCCTACTTATTTTTCTCTAGCTCCAAAATATTTCATTATTTTTCCTCACCTTAACTACAGATATCCAAGTCTAAGCTGCCATTATTGCTCCCTTGAGTTACTTCAACAAATAATTAAATGGTACTTGTTTCTATACCTTTCAAGTCCCTTTCTCTGTACAGTGATAATGATCATTTTTAAAAAACAATGACAAATTTCCAAAGTTTCTCTCCAGGCTCCAAACCAATCCAGATGCCTTTGTTGATTGGTGACATGATCTATCTTATGTTTATCGTCACTTCTGCTTTTCCTCTTTGTCCAGCCAGGGTGGTCTGTTTTGCATTCCTTGGACACATCAAGCCTTATCTTGCTCCTAGCCCCCTGTACTTCCTCTTTCCTCTACCTGCAGTGCTCTTCACTTCTTGCCAGCATCTTCTCAGCTCACAAATCAAATCCCTGAAAAGACATGTCAACTGATGACATGTAAATTAGCCTCCCTCTTTCCAAATCTTATGGTATGGCTGGGTTTTTCCAATACTTTTCACATTGTGTATCTGTTTACTTTGTAACCTATCTTTCCTTCCTCAAAACAGGGCCCCAGTTTCCAAGGAAGATTTGTTTGTTTGGTTGTTGATTGGTTGGTGGGTTGTTTATACCATGTTTTACTAAGCATTTAGAGGATAATAGTGCATGTAAATGCTGATAAACTGCTGGATGAAAAACAAAGAAATGAGTTAGCTTTGACATTTATAGAGAAATGAAATTTCAAAAATCATCCATGTTTGTGATTTGCTGCCTTTTGTTAATTTTTATTTTGAAAAGAATAAAACCAAACAAAACAAAACAGAATAAAGCCAACCAGAACAGAACAGGGAAAGTGATACAGGGTTTCAAAACAAAATAATAAGAAATTGACAATGGCTACCATCATGTCTCGTTTTCTTTAAAATAGCTGTCCATATCATCAGACATAAAATCAAACAAAACTAAGCAGAATAAAATCAATCAAAAGAAAAAAAACATAGAATAAAACCAATCAAAATAAAACAATGAAAGTGATATAAGATTTCAAAACAGGAAATCAGCATTGGCTACCATAACGCCTTCTGTTATCTTCAAAATTATAGCTAGACCATCAGATATAACAAAATCAAACTAAATAACACAGAATGAAATCAATCAAAACAGGACATTAAGTAAAACAAAACAATAAAATAGAACAAAACAAAACAGTGAGAACAATAATTGGATTTCAAAAACAAGACAAGGAAACCTCCCATAGTTGCTACACGGCACCCTGTTATCCTCTCAGTAGAGGGCTGTACCACCAGGCTCAGGCCTGCAAAGTCAGCCAAACAACAGAAGCATTAAGTTGTTTCTGTACTTCAGATGCTATCAAGTCAACGTGTCCTCCAAGTCAGCCATCTGCTTATGGGAGGGGGAGGGTGTTTTTGTCTCTTACTTTACACACCAGTCAGTCTATGGGAAGGGCACGTTGGCTTCTCGTGGTTCTTGTTACTCTTCCCAGGCTCAACATGCTCTAACCAACTCAAGGTAAGGGTGAATTTGACTCGTTCTCCCTCTGGGATCTGCATGGCTTGAGCACGGTGCCGAGAATGGCAAACTGGCTTCTTGTTAATTTCTCCTTGTTACCCTTCTCAAGCCCAGCATGGCTTCTGCTGACTCATGGGAAGGGTGAAGCTGGCTGTTCTCCTCCTAGGACCCACATGGCTTGCGTTGGTCCCAGGAAGGTCAAATTGGCTTCTTGTTCCTATTTGTTTCTCTTTGAATAGTATTGTCAATCACTCTGGAAGAAGATTCCAAAATATTAGTTTTAGGAGGAGAAGAACTTAAGTTTTGAGCTTTTTGACTTAGATATGCCATTGATATTTTCCTGCAGATATAAAACTAGGTATTTGGATTTATAGGTTTGGAATGGAGAGAATAGAATTGGGCTCCACACACAGAAGTAACAAATACAATTGGAAGACAATCAAAGAGTTAAACATATGAACATAAAGATAAATTGTCACATGTCCTAGTGGTAGTTTGCTGTGGTTCTCCAGCTCTTTCATCTAGATTTCGCCTTTTAAATATTATTGTCTGCCCAACTTCTGTTACCCAGAAGTATCTTGTACCATGTGTTGCCTTATGTGTGGTACAATTTCAATCAAATCATGTCAAAAAAAGCACAGCATTGCTCACCAAACCACACCCATAAAAAAGCAGGAGCCCTTTTCTTTTTATCATTTAGTAGTTTTTGTTTATCTCAACTTACGTTTATTTTCTCGTGATGAGTAGGCAGAAACTATAATGAAAGTTCTTTCACTGACAAAGAAAGAAATTCTTCTTCCTATAAATGGCTTGATTTAATCCTCTGTAGGGATCATATACTCAGAATAAGAATCTTTCGATCCCATGAGAGAAAGCATACCAGAACAAAAGAGGTGCTCAATATATGAAAACAGTTCCTATAGCCACTTTCTAATTATCTTTGTTTTGTTTTAAACTATACTGCCTGAGGGTTTGTATGTTACTTGGTCAAGCAAGTAATATGAAATTAGCCCTCTGGACTCAAACACCTAGTATATTCAGTCAGGGAAAGTCATTTCAGGGAAGCAATTAGTTCAACTAACTGCTTGACTACTCTGGTAAAACTGGCCAGTTGTCTGACCTTCTATAGAAGCTGGGAAAGAATTCACTTCCCCTCAGGACTCTGGCAAAGACATTGTTCTCCTTTCTCAAAATCAAAGGGGAGCATCAGAGTCCTGGTGCTTCGATGACCCAATAGTCTGTTGCAATAAATTTTTAAAAAAACAAATAAATGTATAATTGTGGACTATGATGGAAGGAACTTATTTGAGAATTTAGTGAACATCCATTCCCTGAACTTTGAGGGTTCTTTTTGAATCAAATAAAAGGCACTTTGAATAAAAGGCATTGGCTCTCCTAGATTTATATGGAAAAATTCAGTAAGTATATTTCACTTGTCAATAAAAGTTTCCAAAAGTTCATTATTTTAGCTGATGATTTCTGCTACTTGTTTCTAAATTATTTATCCCTAGAATCACTGAGCAGAGTAAGGGCGCCTCAGGAAAGAAAATGATATTAATGAGGCAAGACTTACATTTGCATAGCACTTTACTTTTTATAAAACACTTTTCATAATTTCAGTCGGTTCTTAAAATAATTGTATGATGACAGCAGGGGTTAGTATCCCCATTTTTAAACTTGACAAAATAGTGTTTCAGAGATACTAGGCAAATTTCTTGTCCTTGTAACCAATTAGGAATGGACACAAGCCTACAATGCATGTCTGATTTCCATGTCTGATGTCCTAAATTCAATGATCTTTATCTTATATCACACTGTCCTTGCTCAAAGATAACTTCTTGAAATCTGAAGTCATATTTATGAATATCTTATCTTTCTATACTCCTGCAGTGTATGTGTATATCTACATAAATATTTTTTAAAGACACCATAAAATTTTCAAAGAATTTGAAGCATACATACACGAATATACAAAGGAGTTAAACCTGTCTAATACATTTGTTTTCATGTATTTTTAAAAATGCCTCCAACATTAGATAATAGATAAAAATATATTATCAAATCTATTTGGAAAATGCTTACCAGACAAAATTCAGAAAATGTGTTGAAGGTCATTCAGTTAGTACCTGATGAAACTTGTAGTTATCCAGGCTTGACACTGTTCTCAGTGATGCTCATTTTCAGGTGTTTTATGCAAATAAGGAAGAAAAGTACAGGTTTCCAGAGTGGGATTAATTAATAGAAGACATTTGTAGATACTCAGTGTCTATGCACTCCCGAAAACTTGCTGTATGGTGCTCATTCTGAGCAAGACCGTCAGGAGGTCAGTTTATTTTAGCAAGTAAACTTCCTTGTGTGACACATAAGGGTTCACTCACTTTACACCAAATCTCCTTGTAGAGCAAAAAGGATTTCAGAAGGCTAAATCCATTCCTTCAGGAGGACAACAGGAATAGGAGAATATTTTATGAAAGGAGATGGGTCAAAGCCAGAAGAAAAGGGATGACAAATAACTTTGAGTGCAAATATATATAAGCAATAGCAAAAAGTAGATCACAGCTTGTGGAACCAAAATCTGTCTGTAAATAGTCCTTACTTTCTTTATCTTTTCTACAAATCCTAATGGCCCCAGGCTGCACTTAAGGATCAGCCAGTACCTTCAAGAAAAGCACACCCCCATTTTCTGGGTGAAGCAGGACACACTGATCTGATACCCAGAGAGCTTGGAAAAGTCTAAAGACTGTTTCTTACAATTTTTATAATTTCCCTTGCTCGGTTCTCTATAATTTGTAACTCTGCAGATACAGCTCTAGATTAAGTAAGCAAAAACTGTCACCTGTCCTTAATTTTGTACTACCAGGGAGTTAAGAATTACTTTTATATTTCTATTTTTTTTAGAAAATGGATAATATAAAATTCAAATTATTATGATCATAAATAAATAAAATTTTATTGGCACATAACCAGGCCCATTCATATGTTTGCTCTTTGGCAGATGTCTAAGGTGAGTAAAGTTGAGTAGTTGTCAAAGACACAGTTCCAGCAAACTAAAATATTTCTCATCCACTTCACTGAAGATAGTTTACCAACGCCTGCTCAAAACCTGTTATCTCCCCTCAACTTCTACCTCACTTATCTGCTCTGGCCAATGTGAATTTTCTAGTTAAAGGCTCATCTCTCAAGATTTTTGAGATGGTTGTATCTTAATATTCTTTCTTGTATCCACAACCACCAACACTGCTTCACAGCATAACATTGCTTACAAAGCATAAGTAAATCCTATTCAGTTAACATGTGGTCTGCTGAGGGAAGAAAGTGATTGTTCTCTGCTTCATGGCTCCTCTTGGTCTAATGGACACGTGGACAGCCAATGAAGATGCATAAGGTACTGTCACATGAGCAGGTGGCATACTTGCTCCAGTTTGTCCCATTTAGAGCTCTCTGCAAATGAGGCATTCCTGCAGAAGACAGTTCAAAAACAAAACAGATACTTACTGGAGCTGAAACAGAAGGAAGTTAAAACCAACCACCTTCCATATCTGTCTTCTTCATACTAGGAAATGACTTCCTTTTAATTTTCCATGGAGAATAAAGAATTTTTTTAAAAATCAATTGTTTTTGAAGACAGTAGGCAGGATGGTTATTTTTCAGCTGAGAAAATAAGGCATAATGCAGCCACATATACACTAAATGACAAACCTAGCACTGGAATACCTGTGTCCTTGACTTCCCAGCCTGTTGAAATGCTCACGACACTGCACTGTTTCCTTCAGCTCCCCTTTACAAGGTGTGGGGGAAATGCACTGTACACCCTCAAAAACAGCAGGGTTGGGACTATGCATGATGAAAGGCAGCAGGTTGAGTGGAAACTTGTGTTCTAGTTCTTGTAGAAAGAAAATCTTACTATTATTCACTACAAAGTGAAATTTAGTACAAAAATTAGCCTGTCTGGGGTCTAAAGGAAGATTATCTTTCAAGTGTCCATAAGATCATATACTTATCAATCATCTGTGAAGATATTAAGATTCCCATGTACCCAGTCACATGGCACAGGATAAATACAGTGGATAGGCACGTGGAGGTCCTACTCATCATCTAGTGTCCTTTTACAGATGTGGAAATGGAAGCCCAGAGAGCAAATGTGCCTAGCCTGGAGCCATACAGCTGTCCATGGCAGATGCCTGGCTGTATGACAGTGTCATGGTTTATGTCTGTGGCTCCCAGGCCTCATGAGTTTGCATTGTGTATTTGTGATTGGTTCATTGTCTAGTGCTTGGATTGATGGTGTCATTGCTCCACCCACATAGGGGTGGAGCCAGGATGTGATGGAATGGCAGGAAGATGGTGTGTCTTGCTCTTTGCTGGTTCCTGGTTGCTGTTGGCAGCCGCCATGAATTGCGGCCCAGGCATGCCCGCCTGTCTTGGAGCCAACTAAGTGTGGACTGAAACCTCCAAAAACTGTAAGAAATAAACTTTTCCTTTCCCAACTTTGGGCTTCAGATATTTTGTCTAAGCAACGAGTAAAAAGTAACTAAGACAGAAAGTTTCTATCATATTATAGTCCATGACATAGTGACAAGAACATGACTTGGATGCAGACTGACCAGGCGGTATGACTCCTGAGGTGGTGAACTGATGGCTGGTATCAACAGATCTCCTTTGACATCTGCATCTCCAGAAGCACAGAGAGCTTAACCCTTCTCAGGAAGACTAGTTCATCGCAGATAATTACTACTGGTATAAGTATTACTGTTCTATAAAGAGCCTGCCCAAGAATGGATCACTCATGTCTACTAAGGAGGGAACCTGGATGAGGAGAAATAAAAGAACTGGACCTAGGACACCAGAATGCCAATGACTACCTCCCACCTGGACTTGATTTCCAATAAAGAAGATGTGTTCTCATGGATCCACTTGACAGGCAGCTGCTTTCTCCATAGGGTTTCCATCTACCCTGTGGGCTTCTATCTTGGGCTTCATGGATGAAATATCATCTCTAAGCCCTTAGGAACAAAGCCTTCTGCTGGTTTTCCAAGTCAACCTGTATTGAAGTTTATACCTTAGTGGTGTTTATGTGAATTCATAAGAAAAGAAAGATCTAAGGATCTCCTGCCTCTGTCATTGTTAATGTCCCCTTCCGTCAAGGCATTATCTGGGGTCTGCACCTTTGCTTGAAACCAGTATTCACAAAAGGTGTTCAGTGTTTTTTAAAATGTAGTTCACTCTTGAGGGAGATCTGTTGATGGACAGACCTGCGGACAGGCACCCTGCTTTGATGAACACCGATGTCTCAGCACTGGTCACGTGCCCAACCTCTGCAGAGAAAATGGAAAAGTACTTGTTGGTTGTCACAGAGCTGCTACTTGACTGACTCAGCATGTACCATATCTGCACCAACACCTACGTCAGGAGAGACAAGACCACCGACCTAACCAGTATCCCTGTGCCACTGGCCCACCTGCCCTGGGAAGAGGAGGCACTGTGAGTGGCTAGCTGCTGTGGACAGAGGAGCCCAAAACTCCACCTTTAATCTCTTTAGCAGCATGCTGCACTACCCCCGTCCCTTACCCCCTGAGGATCACTGGCTGGACCTAGACTCCAGGAAGCTAGGCAGGAGCTCTCTAGCCAATGTGGAAGTGGGTCTCACATATGGCATGTTTGCCTTAGGTTTGTCTATGTGGAGCTGCTCTTTGGTCCTCAGGCACGGCCAGGGATAAGCACAAAAGGGGTGTCTAGCACCTGCTGAGGCTTGTGAGGGAATTGGACTGAGAGACCTAAGTCTGTGCAAAACTGGGCATTGTTGCTGGCAGAGTGATCCCTGCCCCAGATGTCCACATAGCCTAGTTCAGTGCCTGTGAACTGTGACCTCACACAGCAGAGAACGTTCTGATGGTCACCCACAAAGGCTTGTTGCATATTCCCTCCACCACAAGCAACTTCAAGGTCCAAGTTCTACTTAAGGCCAAGATCCAGGTCTATGTGGAGTTCCCGAGGTGACTCAGAGTTCTCACTTCACACATTTACTGGACACCTTCCCAGTGTATGTCAACAAGACCTCTTTGAAAGATGACACGCTGCCAGAGAACCCTGACCTCTGGCCAATGACAAAAAGGTGAGGCTCTAAAATAGTGGCATGAAGTCAGACCTTCCCTTACCCCCTCCTTAGTAGAATAGAGATAACTTTACATTGTCTGGGTTTGGGGCAAATATTAATAGCTATAATAATTGAGATCTTTAGAGCTTTTTTATAAAGGACCCACTATAGGTCTGTTGTAGTGAGGGGTTGCAAGGAGACAAATCACATCCAGGACACATATAGTTTCAAATATTATTTTATGATGGTCACCCAGAGTTAAGTACAAGAAAGTGCAGGAAATCTGTCCACAACACTAAAGACCTAGAAAATCCAGCCTAGGGCCTGGATCCCACAGCAATGTCCTGCTTAAATCCAGCTGAAGAGCTAGCACTCATGACAGTGTCTCCCACAAGTTCGATTAGAGGCTTAGAGCCCACAACAAGGACTCATATGAGTCTGTTTTATGAGTCTACACTGGGAAGGCCCCAAGGTCAGCAGTGGAAGCTAGAAAGTCTATGCCAGCAGGATAAAGGATCTGTACCAGTAGGTTGAGGATTCTGCACTGGAGCCAAGAAGCAACATTCAATGTAAGGACCAGGGCTCCCTTGAAAAGCACCACAGCTGTCCTCAGCAACAATGAGGTCCCAAGCTCCTCCAACAATGAGAACAGCCAAATACATATAAGAAAGCCAGCATGACGAATTTCTATAAGTTAAACAGCACACATCCTACCCTCCGGAGCCAGGAAGTGATGCTCAACATAAGGACAAGAGCTCCCCCAGAGTGAACCCCAGCTACTGTCAGCAATAAGGTCCTGAGCTGCTCTGATGAGAATAGCTGAATTCATATCAGGAAAGCCAGCATAGCAAGCTCCTCCAAGAGAACCAACGGCTCCAAACAACAACACTTAGGATAACCCACAATGCTACACATGTCCTCTCCACATCCCTTTTATACTGGCAACTTTCCTCAGGTGGGCCATTTCCACTCAGCACCATGCTGACTCAGTTCAGCTGGTGTTAAGTTGACTACTAGTTTTTAATCCACAAAAAGGACTGTTTGGTTTACTTATTTTTAAATTATCCTTCTCAAGCTTTGAGTACCTAAGACCTTGGAAGAAGACCCTGTTTCTGGATTTTTATAAAGCTTGGATCATAGGAGATTTAGATAAAAAGTTTGCTAACAAGGAAAAAATAAAAAATAAATAGAAAGGGTCTTAACTGTATTTACTCACCCAACAAAAGTTATTATATTCCTAAGTAGTTCAAGAAATTCTAACTGAATTATGGAAAATTCTCACAAGAATGATTTGAAATGTTCATTTCTGTTCACAGAAATAAACTGAAACTAAAGATGGAAGTTATTTGCTCAATGACACAGTATTAAAGTCAGAAGTCAAATAGCTTTCTTTAAATCATATGTTTTCTCTTGCCATGTATTGTAAAATCACCACAATAATCAAACAAAATTATTGGTCAGTTAAAACAATCCCATTTGTATAAATGAAGAAAGTAAAGTACAGGCAGGCGAAATCACTTGCTCGAGCCACACAGCTAGTAAACCAAGAGTCAGAGTACAGATTTGAAGTTTCTGATTAAATTCTGAAGCTCCCCCTGGTGTTTTATTAAAGACTCCACAGACACCTCTATATCTATTCACGTTAGCAAATAATCTTTCCTTAAGAAATGATTGCTAGGGATGCAAAGGTGTGTTTCTGAAATCCCAATATCTTTTGCATCTAAATTATGTGCATATTTTTCAAGACTGAGGTGGAGATAGATGGGAAGATTTCTGCTAGGAGCAACAGAACAATAATCTATATTGGAGTTCTTCAAATTTGAGGTTTCTCTGGAGATTTAATCTGCATTCTAGGCCCATAAAAAACATTTTGGGGCTTCTCATCGAGTAATTCCAATACATTTGTAATAATATTTCTTTTTCATTTCCCAGTAAATTGGGAGGCACTGCTAAAACAGATCGTTTTTATTTACCTTGTGAATCATATGTGAGAAAATTACAGCCAATTTGAAACATCACATATATCCTTGGGACCTCTCACTGAGGGAATTACATGATACATCAGACTTCATGGCAAATGAGACTCAAAGGGGCCACTCATGCACCAATTCCCGTTTTGGGAAGTCTGCTTCAGTGGAAGATTGCAAACAAGCCATTATTTTGTCAGTTGGAACAAAAGCCCTGATTAAAAATTAAAATACATTCTGTACTGATAAATATACAGCTGCCTAATTACTTGCAAAATTTATATTTTGCCGTGTTAATTCCCTCATAATGGTTATTTTTTACTCCCTATAAACCAGAACACAATGATCTTGACTGTGACAAGCTTCAATAAACATTTGGCTGACCCATCTATTAGAAAGATAAGTTCCTGATTATTAATGTTTTCAAAATCCCATCCTGAAATACTTCCCCACGAAGGAACTATGCCACTCTCATCACATGACATTCAATGGAAGAAAAAATGTATATTTAGAGACACTAATTATGGCTCATTTAGAATTTTGTATCTGCCAACTGGACCTTCTAATTTGCTATCACCAACTGTCTTCAACATTCACTTACATAGACACACAAACATAAGTAGCAAACATGCTAAAATAAACAGACTAGAATAACAACTTTCAGAAGCTTAAGAATTTCTGGAGGCTGGAATGGAGGGGGAAGCAAGATATGATCAAAGGGAGAAGGGAGCCATGTTAGCAGATCTGCGGTCGCATCAGCAGAGGAGGTGCCTCACTAGTTCATGTGGGCCCAGGAAGAAGCAGACAGACACAGTGGAACCGCAGTCAGGAGATCAGGAGAAAACTTCCGTCAGTAGCTTGCAGGAAACCAAACCGTGGGCCAAGGGAACCTCAGTCAGGCAAACAGCGCCAACAGAGGCAGTTTCCAGATAAGGGTCAGCAGTGGATTCAGCCATATAGTTGCATATCTGGGAGTTTGAGTCTGGGATCCCTGCTGCAGAGACCAGAGAAAGCTGGTCACCTTGGCTCCTTGTACCAAGACAGGTTCTGCATGCCAGTGCCCCCTCCAATTTGCTGAGAAGCATCCAGCGGTGCACAGACCCTGGCCAACCACATCTCCAAAAGCACAGTCAGGAAATTCACAGAGCCATGGCCCATGCTCCAGACTCAGCAGATAACTGGGGTTTTCGGAAGCCCTCGTTGCCAAGTGTAGAAGGAATTTCATGCCTTGTGAAATGATTTTCATGCCTTATCTCCTTTTTATCAGAAAGAATTTAAGAATTAACTGCGGTATAAGACCACTGCAACCTTGTTCCTTTTTTTAACATGCAGAGGGACGTGTGTGTGTGTGTGTGTGTGTGTGTGTGTGTGTGTGTAACAGTACTAGTTACTGCCTTTGTTCCTGTAATGCCTTATTACATATAGACTCTCATGCAAGTGTGGTCACATAGGGCTTGTTCAATTTATGCTTTTGCTGGTTCATTAATTAAACTCAGTCTCCCTAGATCATCTCTCACTTTCTATTTATATTCCTTCTTTGTTTTCTTGCTTTTTTCTTCTCCCATACCCTCTCAAATCCCTCCTCTGCCTTCTTTTCTGGTATATAAATATTATTACTAAAACTTGTTTGTCTTTTCTTTCTCTTTCAGTGCGTGTGGAAGGCATACGTGCATGGGTAACTCATGAGTGTTAGGGATTTCTGTTGTTCTAGACGATCTTACTTTGTATGCCAGGTTCTCCTCGCATCAAGGTCAACACTTGGGTCTTCCAATTTTGTGTTTAACTGAATTCACTCTCCCTATAACTTGTCTTACTTTTCTGTTATATTTTTATTTTTCCCTTCCCTTCAAACCTTTCCCCCCTTTTCTTTTCGGTATGTAGATATCATTTCCCTTTCTCTTTTCCCCATTTTTAAAATTTTTTCTTAATTTCTTCTTTTCCTTCTTCCTAGCCTATCCAATATTGTCACAATCCCTTTATCTGCATGAGTTAGTGAAAGAGTAGAGAAATGCTTAAAGAAGTTTTAAATGAAACGTTGACCTATGGTGGATCTTTTGGATGCTGATGTAACTGATCATTGTCCTCTCCTCACACTGTAGTGACACGGATGGAACCTAGTGCTCTGATTAGGTCGAAGAAGTAGTTTCTCTCGATTACACCTAAAGCCAAGGGGCACTTACCAGAGAGAGCACCACAGTAATTAAAGAACTTCTCATACCAACACTCTGTAACTTCAACACAAAAACACAATATCTGTGAGTTCATAGAAAAGAACAGTTTGTGTTTTCACTGCTTGATCATTTTTTCATGCCTAAATCTTGTAATCTGAGGGACTATCTTGAAGATAACAACATACAATATGTTAACCATTATTAATCCTCTATTATGTCGTTTTGAAATTCTGTTCCATCATTTTTGTTGTTTTAAAAAATTTGTAAGAGTCATGAAACAAGACAAGATGCACCCAAAAATTTGCAATTTCCCAAAAGCTAATCTCACCAAAAATGAAGTAGATGAAATCCAAAACAAAGAATTTTTAAATGTTATAAAATTATCAAAGAGTTTGAAGAACATAAAAATAAATAACAAACTGAGGACAGAGAATATGAAATAGTACTTTAATAAAGAGATTGAAGTTGTCATAGTTTATGTTGGTGGCCCCCAAACCTCATGCCTTTGTGTTATGTATTTGTGATTGGTTCATCGCCTAGGGCTTAGATTGGGGGTGTGAGTGTTCTACTGGCCTAGGGATGGAGCCAAAATGTGATATAATGGCAGGAAGAAGGCGTGTCTCACCCTCTTGCTGGTTTTTGTCTTTTTCCTTTTTTTTTTTTTTTTTTTTTTTTTTTTTTTTATCAGTACCAGGGATCGAACTCACGACTGCCTGCTTGCAAGACAGGCGCTTATGCCGCTGAGCTAAATCCCCAGCCCCCTCTTGCTGGTTTTTACCTTGCTGTTTGCAGCCACTATAAACTGTTGCTCTGCCATGCCACACTGCCTTGGAGCCAACTAAATATGGACTAAAACCTCCAAAAATTATAAAAAATAAACATTTCCGAACTTTGGGCATCAGGTATTTTGCCCCAGCGACAAATAAAAAGTAACTAAGATAAAAGTTCTGAAACAGAACCAAGCAAAAATCCTAGAAGCAAAAACTTCAATAACTCAAATGAAAATTTCAGTTGGAAGTCCTGAAAGTGGGCAAGATAAATCAGAAGCAAGGATATCAAGACTTAAAGACAAAATGAATGTACCAGAATATTCATTTGGTACTATAAAAAAAGAACAAAAAATAAAGATTATCCAAAGTGTCATAAAGAACAAACTTAAGAATCATCAGCAGTAAAGAGAGAGTGAAAGTGCAAGCTAATGGCATAAAAAATCTTATTACTGAAATTGTTACCAAAAATTTCACAAATCTGAAGAATAAGATAGATGTTCAGGAAAAAGAGGCATTTAGAACCCAAACCTAGACATAGACATCACCAAAACAAACCTCCCATCATGATTAAAATTCCATAAACTCAATATGAATAGAGGTTACTAAAAGCTGTTAGAAAGGAGTGCCCAAACACCAGGGTAAGAGCAGTTTCTTAACAGAAACCATATAGACCAGGGAAGAGTGAATTTGGAATGACGTTTTCAAGGCCTGAAAAAAAAATAATTGCCCATTTAGATTATTATGATCTGAAAGACTATCCTTCAAAACCAAAGAAGAAATAAAGACTTGCCATGGTAAGGATAAGCTAAGGAAATAAGACAGCATTGTAGAAAATACTGCAGGGAATCCTCAGTAAAGATAGTGAGGACAATGATAATTTTGAGACCAAAGGAAAGAATAAACCTCACTGGAGAATTATTTAATAAATAAGAAATAGAAATGAATCAAACCCCGGAAAAACAACTAAAAGACAGATATGAGAGTGAACTTTTCAATAATGGCACAATAAATGGCTTTTCCTTTCCAATTAAAAGACACAGACTAGCAGATCAGATTAGAAAACAACATTCACCTCTGTGTTGCCTGAAGAGACACAGTTCATTTGCAAAAACACATATAGACAGCAAGTGAGAGATTGAGCTGGAGACCAAACACAGTCAGGAGTAGATGTACTTGCATCTGAAAAAAGCCGTACTTATGTCTAATAAAGGTGACTCCAAATCAAAACTGGTCAGAGGAGACAAGGAATGTCACTACATGTTGGTAAAAATAACAAGAATAAATCTACAGGCACAGGACAATTTCATAAGACAAACACCACTTGACACAAAAGGAAAATCATAGCAGATATACGTATCTATCTCATTTTCACAAAAAGACAAATAAACTAGACAAAAAAGTCAATATATAAACATTACAGTTAAAATGTACTATAGATGATTTCAATTTAACTGGTATCTAAAGACCATTTTGATTAACATCGGCAGAATACATATTCTTTTCAGCAGTCCACAGAACTTTCCCCAAAACAGATCATATTTTAGACAACAAAGCAAACTGCAATACATACAGAAGAACTAAACTCATGCATCTTGTCAGATCACAATGCAATGAAGCTAAAAATCAACAGCAAAAGAAAGCATAGAAAAGACAAAAACATACAGAGTTTGAATAATTCACTCTTAATGATAAATGGTTCTCTGTAAAAAATTAGAAAATAAATTTTAAAATTCTTAGCATCAAATGATAGTGAAAATACAACAAATCAGAACCAATGGGACACAATAAAAGCAGTTTTAAAAGAAAAGTGTATAGCTTTTGAGGGCCTACATTAGAAGGAGAAAGTGATCCCAAAGAATAACCTAATGATGCATCTTGAGGACCTAGAAAAACAAGAGCAAACCAATTCCAAAACCAGTAGAAGGAAAGAAATAATAAAGATCAGAGCAGAAATTATTGAAAATAAATAATCAGTGAACACATTGATTCATTAAAGATAAACAAAATTAATAAACCTTATCCATACTTACCAAAAGAAAGAGAAAAGACCCAAATTTATAAAATTAGACCTTCAAATAACAAAATCATTAGCATCTCCACTGAAATCAGAGAATTTGTAGAAGCTATTTTTGAAAACTGGCACTCCAATAAATTGGAGATTCTTGAAGAAACAGGTAAAATCCTAGACACATATGACCTACTGAAACTGAAATGAAATAAAAATCTAAACAGTTCAATAACAAGCAATAAATTTGATGAATCAATAAAAACTGTATCATCTACAAAAAGCCCAGGGCCTATTTGATCTTTCAACAAATTTTATCAGCTGTTTAGAGAAAAACTAATGCCAGTGCTCCTTAAAATTTTTCATGCAATAGAAAGGGAAGAAATGCTTCCAAGCTCATCCTACGACCCTGGTGTTACCATGATACAAAACTGAATAAGAACTCAACAGAAAGGAAAGGCCAACAACTTTTACAAAGATGCAAACATCCTTAATAAGTTTCTTGCAAACCAAACTCTGCAATTTATTTAAAAGATATACTCCATGTCCAAGTCAGTTTCATCCTAAGGATACAATAATGGTTTATCATAAATAAATCAATAATTCTAAAATTTACATAAAGAGAATCAAGGATAAAAATCACATGGTCATCTTAAGAGACGCAAACAAGTCTTTGATGAAATTCAACATCTCTTCACAATAAAACCCTAATGAAAGTAAGCACAGGAGGATCTTATTTCAAACTGATAAAAACAATGTATGAAAAACCTACCACCAGCATCATACTAAATGGGGTAAGCTGATAGTATTTCCTGTAAAATCAGGAAGAGATAAAGACATCCTTTCTTACCTTTCTTGTTCAATAAAGTTATTGAAACTTTATCCAGCCTAACCAGACAAGAAGAACAAAAGGAATATGAATAGGAATGGAAGTCAAATTATCCCTGTCTGTAAGTTAGATATATAACTATGTTACTAAATCTGTCTTAGTTCATCAAAAAGAACAATTTGTGCTGTCATTATTTGATTAATCATTTTTGTATCTAGATTTTGTAACCTGAACTAGTTCTGAGATAACAATATGCAATATATTAGTGTTAATTCCCCACTTTTTTCCTTTCTTTTTTTTGAAATTCTGTATCATTTCAATCCTTTTTTGTTTTGTTTTTTAAAATAAAAAAATAGCCAATGACTATGAAAAAAGTGTTCAACATCCTCACCCATCACAGAAATGCAAACCAAAACAACTTTAAGATTACATTTTATTTTCTCCCAGACGATGTGATTTCATCCTTCTTTATGACTGAATGATATTCTATGCTGTGTAGACACCACATTTTCTTTATATATTTATCTATTGACGGGGATCTAGCCTATTTGTACAGCTTAGGTATTATGAGTTATGCTGCTATGTATATAGGTACACATGTATCACTATGATAAGATGTCTTTAACTCTTTTTAGAATAGGTGGGTCAAAAGTTAGATCTACTTTTAGTATTTTTAACAATGTCCATACTGATTTCCATAGTGGTTACCCTAGCTAACCTTCCCACCCAAGGACAGAGGAGTCCTTTTTAATCCTCATCCTCCCAACATACATTGTTCTTCATGTCTTCTTTTAGTACATGTTTGTAGTAATGATTGCACTTAAAAATATGACTTAGATGGTAAGTGAAATAAACCAGATACCAAAAGAAAACTATCACATAACTTTACTGATATATAAAATCAGAAAAAAGTCAAACTCAGGACTAGTGAGTAGAATGGTGGCACCTAGGGGTGGGTGGCAGTGGGTTCAAGATGTCCATCAAAGAATACAGAATTTCATTTGGAATCAATTTAAGAAGCTCTCCTGCTTAAGGCAGTAATGCCATTATAACAGCAGATGAGTATGTGAGGTAACGCATGTTCTAGCTCCACGTTGTCACACCCTGGGGGACCCATACTGCAAACGTCATGGTGGGCGCCATAAACACACATTTTTATTTGTCCATTAGATGATAGATAGATAGATAGATATTAGACAGTGATAGAAGATTTACACCACTGGTAATATTAGTACAGCAGGGAAGAAATGGAAGTGAAGTCAGAGGTAGAATGTGGTATACATTTCAAAGGGAGAAACGAAAAAGAAATATGAACAGAGAGAGACACCTGACTTTCTTCTACTCTGACTCCTAACAATAGCTTTTGTGTTTGCCTTTCCTTTAAAAACAAACAAACAATCAAACAAAGAACTAAATATCACCTCTTTTCCGTCAGGCTTTAATTCAAAAGCTTTTACTGTCCCCTCATCTCTTCTTCCATTGCCCACCTGGCAGCTCCTCCCATCCACTCGGCTCACTTTTTCCCCTCCAGCTCCTGAAGCTTTCCCTCTTCATCCCAGCCCTAAGCTCTGGGTGTACCAGCATCATTTTTGGTCCCAAATATCAGAGGGGTTCTTGCACCTCTATCACTAGTCGTGCTATTATACTTTTGAATGAATCTTACTTAGTTCAAATATCATTTTTACACTATTGTTGCCAAAACAACAAACCATAAAGCAACTCATCATGCAAAGAACACTGACTGAAAACAGTTGGATATCCTAACCGACATGTATCACTCAGGTATCTTTGGATCCTTTACTTCTGTGAGACTCCACTTCTTCATCTATAAGGTGGAATTAACAATATCTCATTGATTTTTTCCCCCAGTATGAAATTTAAGACCTATGGAGAGTTCCCTTCTTCTTCCCAGTGGTCCATATGAAATATCTTAATACAATGGAAAAAAAACCCAATATTTGAAATGCACATAGTGTAATATTTCAAGTGTATATAATGTCAATATTTTAAGTTGCAGTTTCTCATTTGCTCTACAGAATTCTTGGTATCCACTAGGATAATATGAACTGAAAAGGACAAAGTTGAGACTCCAAATGACTTCAACCATAAATTTATTCTATAATTTTTACAGAAGTTGCAGAGTAGAATCAACTCCACACATGGCATGATCAGCCCATAGTGAAAGCAGTTCTTTGTCATCTTCTGTCCTCAGTAGGGACTTTACCATATGACTGTTCTCCTCAGAGCCATGAGAAGACTACCAAGGCTGAACAGAAACTCATATCGGTTTGTCCATACATAGCTAGAGAGAGTCTCCTGGTCAAGCATTCACACTCCCCCTCTTCAGTCTGATTAGATCAATTTAAAAAGTACCCAAGTCATCTTCCCCTGTGAGAGCAAAGGCCATGTGCTGATTAGTACATGGAGATCTAAGCAAAATGAGTTTGGGGAAGCTGGTGTTAGTTCCCACCATGGTAAGCATGCCCTGTTTGTTCTAGAAAAGCAAAGCTCTGCCTTAAATTATGCAAGTAATTAATACCCGACCTGGAACTGCACCTGAACCCCTAGATGATAGCATATTAGTGGATCTCATCACTATATAGAATGTACAATACCAAGAGTGAACCTTAATGGAATAACCCCAGTGTAAGCCATGGAGCTTTGGGTGGCAATGATGCTTGACTGGAGGTTCATTGATTGTAGCAAACACAGCAGTCTGGTGCAGCATGTTGAGAAGAGAGGCTATGTGCACAGGCTGGAGGTAGCAAGTACAAGGCAATTCCTTATCCTCTGTGCTCAGTTTTGCTGTATTCAAAACTACTCTGAAAGATAAAGCCCATTTTTTAACAAAGAAGATAAACTGACATAGGGTGGTTTTATTCTGTAACTCAAGGGTATCATCAAAATTACTTTTCATCCTAGTTACTTTCTGTCTCTTCTCTCTACCATCTGCACGATGGCTGAAAAAAATATGACATCCACTCAAGACAAAACTAAAGCCGGAAAGGGAACACTGTTTTTTGGAGTCTCTTGCTTAAGATGAGAAGGATTTAAGCAAAATTTTATTCCAGAATCAGTTTTCAAGCCTATTCTAAACAAATCACTGGATAACACGTTGAGATCAATATGTTTTATCTGGAGTTATAACCAGATATTTAAATGTAAGTCATGGTTCTTTTAATAAAAATTAGAATAATTGGGGAATAAATATTAGAGAAAAAAACAACAGTTCCTAGAAAAAGAAACTCATTACTTCCTGAGAGGATTTTCTGCTCTTGCCTCTACTTGTCCTTAATTTAGAAAGAGTCCACATGATATGGGCTCTCTGACCTTGTCAAAGCTTCCCGAAGCCCTGAATAAGGAGCCAAAGAAGATTATTTTTGTTTTTGTTGTTGCTGATGCTGATGCAGTTGTTTATATCTGAATAAGCAATAAAACAACCCACTATCATAAATGTTTTGAAGAAGGCAGTTTTGAAAAATGGCCTATTTTCTTTAAGATGGTGACTGGGTGGATGACATTGGTGCTTACAGAGTCAGTGACTTGGCCAAGGCCTTTGCTGTTCTCACCAGCAAGGTCAGACTCAGCGCTTCACTTGGTGAGAGTCTCACCAGCATCTTCTGCACTGTCATTGTGTCCTGGTACCCGATACCTTCAATGAGTCCCTGGGTTTAGAGAGCAAGGCCCAATCTTTAGAGTTTAGCCCATCACCTCCAAAGCAGAGCTGCTTATTGCTATGTTAAGGAGAACATGAAACTACAGGACCATGAAGACATGTCTTGCTGCCAGGCACTAAAAACACACAGTTCTACAAAACTATGCACTGCTCATGTCTCTAGAATGCAGAGAATCTCACTGGGAATTGGAGTAAGTCACAAACTATAAGGTTAGCCCACACATAACTCTTTTAGTTTTTAAAGTAAGATACAGTAGTTCAAAAAACTGGTACTTTTAAAAATTTTATGAGCATATTCCTTCATAATATACATGTACCAATTCCCCTAAATGAAGGTAATTATGTATCGCAAAAATATACCAATAAAAAGAAAAGAATTTTCTATTGCTACATCAGGTTAGGACCAAAACGCTCTGAAGTTATTCACATATTACTGTTGATCACTGTCAGTAATGGAGAGAAACACTGAAACACTTCCCAGGGCAGGAATATACTAAATAGCCCTCTTCAGGAACCAGAGCCAGCAAAAAAGTTTTACGATGACTATATACAAAATTCATTATGCAGCCAGTGTCTAATAAGCCTCAGCTTTCACAGTCTTAAGATGGTACAGATGTTCTTTATGGTTTAATAAAAATTCCTGCTTGGAGTTTACATTATCAAGTTGCAGTATCACCATCTTCCATCTTCTTGACCTTCCTGCAGATGGTTCACTGTCCTTAAAAATCCTCAGTCCAGTTACTCTGGATAAGCAGGGACGCTGTGTCATAATCCACAATCAATCAACATAAATAAAACAATTCAGCACAGATGTGACCTGAATACACATTTAGATTCTGCTAATTGTGCAAAGCAGTGGCACAAAGGTTTCAAGGTCAAAGAAACCAACAGAGGATTTGTTCTGCGGAAAAACACAGAGGAGGCCATGTTGCTGCTTATTGTGGCAGCTGCTCATTTGAGGAGTTTCAGGGAGTTTATCCCCCTGAAGACAACCCTTCACCCACACCACCTGCGTTTTCATCAGCTCAGGATAGGAATGTAAAGGAAAAGTGTGGTTGCCAACCAACCAGTGAAATGTGGATTCACGGCACGTAAACTCTCCCAGGGACAGATCAAACCATTGGAGAAAATAGAGATATTCAGACCCAGAGAGGTGGATGTGAATTCTGGTGATGGGTTCTTGAATACTTTATTTAACTTAACTCAACCTCTGACCTTCATCTTGATGATACTAATCAACAATCACCAGTTGATTCTGATTCCCAACAAGAAAGAAAACCAGTATGATCTTCCGGGTCTTTCTTCTATGATTAATGGTGAGTGAGAGAACTATTGAAAGAAACTTTTGCAGACTTAGCGACAACTGTGGGAAATACTTAGAAAGAGAGAAGGCTACTTGTAGCCTTAGGCGGCAAGCGGATGAGGGTCATAAAGTGGACCATAGCCAGTCAGTGATGCCAGGAGGGAGAAAGGGAAAACACTTAGAGCCTGTCCCTTTCCTTGAAATTGCAGGTGCTTCTCCAGGTCTTAAACATTGGAACAGGTGTGCAGTTCTGCAGAAGCTCTTAGAAAATGACCTGAGAGAAGTAGGTACAGATTGTGGACCCCAGATGTTGAACCCCATCTCTTCGCCCTCAACCACATGATGAGTTATAATCTAGGGAAGGTAACAGGAAGCAGATGATGATGAAATAATTGTTCGAGGAGTGGTTTTGTGTATAGTAATCCAGTTTTCTGTAGTTTTTTACATTAGAGCTTTTCCCTGTTCTCTCGTGAACACACTGTTACTGATATGAATAGAAAAATGTTTTCTTCATCTTAGCAAAGACCTTGAGGATAAATGAGGACTATCATTTCAAAGCAAATTCCAGACTAGGTGACAAATGTCATGAGAGATAGAGTTATTAAAGAAAATGGAAACAATAATATAGTAAGCACAACAAACACAATATTAATGTTTTTAAATGACACAAAATAAGTATTGGAAGTATTAGAGAACAAAGGAAGAAAAGAAAGACAAAACTCTGACTGGAAAACGTTACATGTTGTCAAACACAAGAGAAGATAAGAATATTTCATAAGAAAACTTCAGAAAATCTAAGATAAACTGAAAACTCTGAAAAGAAAGGGTATTACATACAGAGGGAACAATACAGTGTCCACAAACCTTTTAAAGCAACAATAGTGGAGGTGAGATCTCAGTAAGGAAATCTAAAGTATTAAGGAAAATAAACATAAACCTAGATTAAGGGAAACAAACATAAGCCTATATTATTTCATATGCACAGATGGCTTCTATGAATAATTCCGCTATAAACATGCGGGTATGTTTTTATGTATATCTATGTTTTGTTTTCTCTTCAGGATATTCCTACTAATAGAATTACTGGATTATATAATAAGTTCGTATTTCACTCTGTAGCTCACTGCTAATTTTCTTCCTCTGTGATTTCATTACTTTATAACCCCATCATTGGTTTATAAGGCTCAGTTTTCCTACATTATTACCAATAATTGGTATTATCTGACTTTTATATAGTTTTATATAGCTTTTCCATTGTACGTAAATTCTATTTGATTCAATCATCAACTGCATTTCTCTAATGACTAGTGATTTTTAGCATCTTTTCATGTGCTTATTAGTTCAGTTTTTGCTGAACTATCTTTTAAGTCTCTCAGGCAGTTTTTAATGGTGCTATTTTTCCTATTACTGAATTTTAAAGTCACATATATATGCAGGTTCTTTGATACTTTTATAATACGCAAACATTTTCTCTATGACTTCTAAGAGTTTTTTGAAGTGCACAAATTTTCTTTATGCTGCTGAATTCCAATTTATCAATTTTTTATTAACAGCTGTGCTTTTTGGTGTTGGTTAAGGACATTTTGCCTAACCAAGATCAAAAAGTTTTACCTTATATCTTCCTGTTAAATCTTATATTTAGGTTTATGATCTATGTTGAGTCAATTTGTGAGTATGCCTGAGGCAAACACCTAAGTGTATGTGCAGGTGTGTATATGTGTAGGGATGTGTTTAGATACCTAATTATCACAAAGGCATTTATCAAACAGATGGAGATGCAGACTTGTTTTTTATTTTAGAATCAAAATAGAGGTTTTCTGTAATAAAAAAAAATGAGAGAAGATGAAGGTGGAATAAACATATAAATTACCATCAAAATCTGCTGTCATTGTGAATGGTATGTTTTTAATAATACATATTAAAAACAAACAAATAAGAAAAAGAAAGTTTCATTTATCAGTGCAGAAAGTATGTTATGAACTAAAGCTCTCATTAAATCCAATTACTTACACTCAAAATCTGAAAACCTAATAATGTGGGGATAATGGTACATAATTGGGAGAGCTGTTTTAAGGATCAAAAAATACATTTCAGACAAAGTGGGTGGCATATGATACCTTGATTATTTATAAGAGTATCAGTACGTATGTGGGAGGAGAAAATCAACTCCTTTTAGAATATATATATATATATATATATATATAATTTTCTGGATTTAGATTAGTGACCAAAAAGGCGGGCACATTCAAAGTCCGTCATCATTCAAACCATCTATGTAGCTCTGAGAATCCCTGACAAAAGTGTACATATTAGCGAACTGCCTCAAGGCAGAGGCTAACACATTGAAAGAAGAAATTCTATTTTTCATCACTGCTCTGATGGGTTTGTCAACCCGAGTCTTAACAATAACAAAGTCCTGATATAAGTAACTTAGGAAATGGCTTCTCTGTATCAGACAGCCACACACTCGAAGCTGTCTCCGTCAGCCAGAAGCCTGTTTCCTGATGCAGCTCTCACATGATGGCACCTATCAGTCCAAACACCAAGCAAGACAAAGAAATCTCGCTTGTCTTTCACTATCTGCCTAGGGAAATGAAACAGTATTTATGCATGCATATATAGTAAACATCACCATCGATCATGGAGCTCAATATCAAGAAAAACACACATTTGAATTTTACATCTTTTATCTCAAACCTCACAAATGAAAATTGTGATAGCCCAGATGTTGTGATGTGACCATGCAGAAAGGCATAGATTTAGCAAGAAAAGCTAAAATCACCTACCCACTAATAATAATGATGATGAGACACATTGAGAAATTCTTAAACACTTGGATTCTTTTTCACTAATAAAATTCAGACCATAAGCTAAATTATTAGAATAAATCTGGGAACAAACACATGCTTAGTCCCAGAAAGATAATAACTTAGAAAACACAGCAAAACAAACAAGTAAAATTACAGATACCAAGAACAGCCCCACTGATCCTATGACTCATTTTGAAAATATCCCAAAGAAGCAATATTGTAGGTTCAGGTACAGAAGATACAATATCTCTAAACTCCATTCCGAGTTTGTGTTTTGTTTTGTGCCTCTCCACAAGGCATTTTACCTCAACTTTTGTCCTTTTTCCTGCTTGTATATTTCCCATATTCAATAAACCTAGGGTCACAAGTATCTGAGCTAGAAATCCACAAGACCCACTAGATGCTCCTTCATGCCTAAGTATCTAATCCATCAAAAAAATCTGTTGGTTCTATCTCTATTATCTCCTGAATCTGTTTATTCATCAGTGTCACTGCTACTTTTTCAAGCCTTGTCCTTTCTTGCCTGAAGTACGCCAAGTGTCTGCTGGGCTCTGAGCCAATGTTTCACCCTCTTTAATCCATTCTGGAAAAGCAGTTAGTGAACTTGCTGAAATGCGCATCAGGGCTCCAATGACTCCCCAGAGCTAAGCTGATGATACTGGAGCTCTGTAGCCTGCTAAGAACCCACCGGCCTTGGCCCATCCTTCCGCCCAAGCTCATCTCTTTCCACACTCTTCCCGTATCAGTCTGTCTCAGCCAGCACTAGCCAGAAGGGGTAAAGCATGAAATTGAAAAGCAAATAAGCAAAACGCATTTTAATAAAATGTTTTATTTAACCAATAGAAACATGAACAAATCAACCTGTGTCTTTAACCTACTTTTTAAGTGTTTCATGGTCCTATGTGGCTATGCACACCATGTCACACAGTGCAGGTCTAAGACAATTTCTTTTTCGCTATCTTGAACTGTGCTTGCCCATCGCTAGAATTTTCCAGATGCTGTCACTTCTGCCTGGGATTTTTATCTCCCCTGTTCATACCCTACCCCAGTGTGGTCACTATCCTGTCTCTGCTGAGCCCTTCCTGACTCACTTTCTCTAGATTAGTATCTGTCTTTCACATTCCCCAGAGCATTCTGAGCCTTACTCAGAAGAGAACACATGGAAAAGATTGTTTTCTTGTATCATATGTATCTTAAAATATCCACCAGCTGGCACAATATGTAACACACAGCAAATGAAAGACACTTGGCAGGCAGACTCAACTCCTGCCTTTTTCAGGTACCCACCCTCCCTCACATGGCCCGCGTACCTTGCAGAATGTGAAACCCCTTTGGCAGTTCCCAGGGTAGAACCTAAGTTTAAGCCAATGAATACATGACACTTTCCAAGAGGTTATTACTGGTTCTGATGGTCATATGACCTAACTTGGTCCAATCAGGTTAAAAAGAAAGAGTTCATCCTAAAGTGAAGGCAAAGCTTCCTGTTTTTCTCCACAATATGTGACTAAGAAAATGTGTTATCCCTAACACACTAGCAACTTCCCTAGGAAATGCCCTCCAACCAATTAATGAAAAAATATGGGCCCATTAAGTAACTCTGCATTAAAGTCTACACTGCATCTAGATGTGAGAATTTATGAGATAATACATCTCCTCATTTGTAAAGCTGTACTGAGTTACTTTTTTAATTATCTACAGCCAAGAGTACACAACTGATCTTGTTAGCTTCTGTTAAATGAATGCTTATTATGTGACAGACATTGTTTCAGATACTTTATAAAAATATCTTTTGTTTGAGCTTATTTTTCATGTCTTTTAAATTTTACTTCTACTGCTTATTGAAAATCATTCTCAGAAATAACGTCTTTCTGTAATAATTAGGGTGATTTTTCCTTCTGTATTCCCTGCACAGGAAGCCTTCTTTGCATACATTCAGTGGGATTTTAGATGAATGCAGACCAGGGACAGTAGTATGTTCCCATTCCTTGCCTTTTTTTCCTGTGATTCTTGCTACAAAGTGTCCACTGTGTCATAGTGGTACAGGGAGACAGATAACTAGCTGTCTCTTTACTCTTTACAACATTAACCCAAACAAAGGCAGTCCAGTGTGATGGAAAGGGCTGCACATAACACTGTGTAGCTGTATCTTGACTGGACTGGAGAGGATGTTATGATTTTTTGTGGGAAAATACTAAAGTTTAACTTCAGTGAGTGTGGAACAAAAGAGACATTTCTATAAAATCCTTGTTCCATTCTCTCTATCGCTCTGTTTTCTGCAGTCTGATTGGGGGTTATTGACTAGGTTTGGCCTCAAAAATGTGAGCATATATGATACAAGCCATACCAGGTCTAGTCCTTATAGTAATTCCACATAACTGTTCACTCAGCCTTAAAGATCTGCCTGAAAATGGGACACCCAGAACCCCCAAGGCAGAAAATACTTCAAGAGGAGCCCGACTTCCATCAGATTCAAAGAGGTCTTATTACATCAATACACTAGGCTTTTTAGGATGCTCTCTTAAAATAATCAGTGCTACTTAAACAGATGGAATACTACTCAATAAATATCTGTTCAAAGAGAAAATTGGGTTATAGAAGATCATCCACAGTGACTTTTGCCAAAACAATTCAAAAGATGAAATTAAACTGAATTAAATTCAAGGTTGTACACTTTGCCACTCCATAAAGAATTCTATGGCACCTGCATCAGTTGGCGTTTTACAGAAAAACAGACGTAACACAAGATACACAAGTGTGTAAGACATTATAAGACTGGCTTACAATGATCAACCACAGGGCCAGATAAGGAAGCATGCAGAGGGTGTCTGCATGGTGTAAACCAAAGGATTCAGTCCAGCATCTAGAATTCACTGCAGTGTTGCATGCAAGTTTGTATCAAGAGGCCAACAGGTCTGCAGCAGAAGACTGAACAGTATATGCTGGAAAGCTGAAGGATCCATGGTGGAAGCCAAAAAGTGTCTGTGCTAGAAGCCAGGAGATAACATCCAAACTGAAAGCAAAGACCAGACATCCTCCAAAGAACAGGAGCAAGACCCTGCTTCTTCATTTCCCCTTTGTTTCTAGGTCCTCTACCCTTAGGAACGAGAATGGGTGAACCAACTTAATTAAGTTTCTAAACTTCTCAAATTGACATAGTCGATCAACCATTACAGCACCTGTATGTGGGATTAGTCACACCTAAAGGATTAGCTCTCAAAATATATGTGTGGCACAAGGCCTGTGTTTAGTAAAGTTATTGGTCCATTTCCTAAAAGGTATCTAACTGTCAGCTAAGTCAATCTGAGAGTTTCCTAAAGTCCTCTTTAAGCCCAATGTTACACAAAGATACACATTCTGTAGAATCATAATTTATTTTCTTCTTTATACTTTTGTTTTCGACCTCTATCTGTTCATTATAATTGCATTACAACCAGAAAAAAAATTAACTTTCAGAAGTTACAAATGAATGTTGGCAATTTAGAAGAAAGCAAAACATAGTATCAAAGCAAAAGCAAGGTAATGAAACAAATACTAGAGAAACCAAGTAATATATTCTGAAGCATTAGCCATAATAACAGTCATTATGAAAGGAGTCTATCAAGAAATAATTCAAGCAAATGCACACAATTACAAGAAAAACCAGCCTGGAGTACCTCTTCACATACTTTATACAAGAATAAAATGTTCAGGACTATTTTAAGTTCCTGGAAAATTAGCTTTTGTCACCTAAAATCAGAACACATGATTTAATTGTGTGCTCTTTAGTGGACTAGAATAAAAATACACAGTGCCTTTTAATCCAAAATGGGAATTAAGGAAAGTTATAGTATCTGTTTTGAGATTTAGAAAGCCAGCAGGAGATGACAGGCAAGGGGAGAATCCTAGAAGGGATGAAGGATGCTGGAGAATAAGACCCCTTGTACTTTGATTTAGTAACCTATTCAGCCACTCAGCATCTTATTCCCTGAAGAGTATTTATCTTTAGGTTTTTGTAGGAAGAGTGTAAATTGCACATAGGAATTAATTAATTTAATGCTTCAGTGTCCTACCTAATCAGATTATAAATCACTTTCTCAGACTGTATCTCTTACGATCATGACATCTCTAAGAGCAAATTTGTAGATTAGGTTATTGATTAAATGCGGGGAGGGTGAGAGACATAAAGTGGATACTGACTGCCAGGGTTGGCCATGAACAATTGGGTGGTTAATGGTGCCATTTATTGTGGCAGACCACACATTCTAATGTGTACAGAAATCACCTAAAGAGCATTTAACTCTTTCCAAACCCGGTCCACTCCCTAAAATTCTAATTCTGTAGATTTACAGGGATGGGTTGAGGAAATGGTATTTTCTAAAGAAATTGTTGGGTGATTGTGGTGCAACTGAGTACAGGACTACTTTCTGGGGTATTTATCATAGGAAGCATCCTAGAAAAGAAACCGATTAAGAAAAAAAAAAGATCCTAAGTTTTAGCTGCAGAAAAGACTCTTCTGCTGATATGCATCTGACTCTCTATGACCTATCTCTAAGCCAGCTCTGGAGAAGAATGAACATAGGGATGTACCCAGCCAGGATATTGAAATACACCCAAACTCTCACAATAGGGGTATCTCTGGGAACCCAGAAACTGTGGGAGCTTGGACAAAGAAGTCTCCCTGCAAAAGCTGTCTCCTCCAAGCCTAGAAAGGGAAGAAATGGATTAAACCTAAGAAAATAAGGCTAGTGATCTGCAGTCATGTGAGCAGCACTGTAAATATCCATTTGCCCTACAGACACTAACACTTGTCCTCTGTGCTTTATAGTGTTTTCCATTAAATTCGTAGCATGATTCCTTGTTTACGGATTTCCTGAGACTATCTTCTGCTCTCAGAACAAAATATCACAGACTGGATTATTTATAAATACCAGAAGTTTTGGGGTTTTGGGGGGGTATTTGTATTTTTTGTTTTGTTTTTTCATTGCATCACACATACCAGAAGTTTCTTTGGTTGTGCAGGGTGAGAACGCATTAAGTGTGGCTCTGGCATTGGTGGGCGCCCCTGGCTGCAGATGGTGAAAATGAACATGTGCAAAACAGAAAACTTGAGAATGCATTGCTTCATCAGGAAGTTACTGCTGAGTTAAGGTTGTTAATCTAATTGTGAGGACCAAGACC
Source organism: Cavia porcellus (assembly GCF_034190915.1). Classification (NCBI taxonomy): domain Eukaryota; kingdom Metazoa; phylum Chordata; class Mammalia; order Rodentia; family Caviidae; genus Cavia; species Cavia porcellus. The sequence continues at coordinate 36,719,816 of NW_026947501.1, forward strand.
AAACTCCCACTTCTTAATACTGTTGCAAATGGGAAGGATTTCGAAGAAAAGAATGGCAGGTAGGGGTCAGGGGTAGGGTAAGAGGAGCAGAGGTAAAAGGACTAACATTACAAGGATTGCTAGCAAATATGGCAAGTAGCTCATAAGAAGGGAAATCTGTAACCTGAAGACAGGAGAATTGAGCTCAATTGAATTAATGTAGCCACTCAGACAGTAGGACAGCAGTGGACAGAAGAGCCCGGTTCACTTTATTCATTAGTTTTAAGAGTTCTGACAGATACAAGTTTATCATCTCATTTAAATGCATAAAGAAGGAACCCTTGAAAGAACTACAAAATGCTGCTTTTGAGTATCTTTATAGAGGTAGTCCACTACTTAATGTCTAGCTAGTATTCTTGAACAATTTTCCTAATTTAAGGGAGTGTAAGAAATATGTAGAAACCACAGAGGAAGGGGTGGTCTGGTTCTCCCTTGGAACATGAGGAAAAAATTAGCTAATTATTATTAATAGCCTGGAAGGAGAATAATTTTGAATGAAATACAAGGAATATACCTATAGTGTCTTTGTATCTGCTAATTTCTTATAAATTTCTCCTTTAATCACTCCAGTGAAATACCATTCCGTTTGGCACTAGAAAACATCACATATTCTTACTATTGTTGAATTCTAAAACTGAAAAGATGTGGTTGAGTGGTATCCAAGAAAAAAATTCAAAATACTTGAGCTCACTATTAGTGCATCCTTCAGTCCATGTTTAACACAGCCTCATGCCAAAATTCTATTTTCAAAATCATATATTTCAGTAATCCTCCCCCATATTAAATAAGCCAAATGATGGATGGGTCTCCTTTTAAAAGTGACCCAAAACGTGTTCTTTTATTTTTTTAAACACATGTCAAGTGGCAGATTTAAATAACAATAAAAATAAATGGTTGCAATTTTTACTTACCTTTGAAAGACCAGGAAATTGGTGTTTTAATGCATTTAAATGGAATAAAAATACTCTTGACTCATTAGGGAGCAGGTTGCTATGTAATTACTTACAGCGCTTGGCACTCACACACTCATTACTTAGTACATGATACTTTTTATGAAGATGTGTAAACTCTCTGGGCACGAGTCCATTTTTTAAAATCTAGTTTCTCTGAAACAAAGAAATGCTTGAGGGCAGAAAGCTGTAAAAATAAAGTAGCTGACTGCAGAGAGAGCCACCTGTGGAGCGCCGTACATTCTGGAGAATTTTCAAGATAGAAGACAACAGGACATCAAACTGCATTGGCACAGAGAAGCTGCAATGTTTAAACTCTGAGCTGACGTAGCTTCACATAAAATTGGAAGCAAATGGATTTAATGTAAAACACCAATTAGGAAAACAAGGGTTGGTCGAGAAGATTATGGGTTGTATTTTGGATCTGCATGGGTGATGCACACACTGCATTCTCAGCCCGTGCTGAGGAGGACCAAACTAGTGTCCTACTATTTATGGAGCATATTAATAACCTTGCTTTATTACCCGCCCTTAGACCATTTTCTATCCATCAGAAGAAACTAGGCATTGCGTGAGGTCCTGCTGTAACCGCATTTAGTTCACACATCCACTTAAGAAGTTATAATTGAAATGAGACTCCGAGGGCACATTTCTCTGGCCTAAGCTTTCTACCTAGGAAACGGAGGAGATAGAATTTGAACTCAGACTTGATGAATAGCAGGGCCCAGATCTCTCTAATACCAGCTTCTTGGCACTGATTACTCCTAGTCATCAAAAGAACAAAACCAGGACAAAATTTATATTACCCTACAAAGCTTCAAACATGGCATTTGTTTGCAATGATTAGCAAAATTATCTAACAGCACTTTTTTTGCATTTTAGTTCGGCTACGAGAGAGCAAGAAAAATTGCTGATTTTGTTTCATTATTTATTTTAATTTTAATACTGGTTTTGTGGGATTCTAGTGAGATAACTTGCAAATTATTTCTGAGAACAGGAGAAACATGAAAATCTGAGTTTCCCTTTCTTTGGGATCATTGGAAATGCCATAAAAGGCAATATGATTGTAAAACCCTGATCACATCTCCTACTTTTCTGCCTAACCACTTTGACTTTATACGCTCTAGCTTTGCTATTGTGTCTCTAGCTCAGTATCATGTTCTTTTTCACAAATGACTGGAACAGTATCATTAATAATTGTATAATCATATAAACTAATATTGAGCATATGACATGGGTTAGAATATGGATTCTCTATAGTAACAAAGGCAGTATGTGACAAACCTCCTGGGAATTCAGTAAGTTGCATTTTTCCTTGCTAGTGGACAATTCAAATTCAATTTAAGTGTGTTCAGTTCAGAATTTGATTCTTGACAGTGTGTTGGACTCGAGTTTTCGCCCTGGGTCCTCATAGCAAAAAAACCAGCAGTCTTTGGAGGGAAGTTCTGCCTCTGGTGATGGCAGGTCACTAGAAGGTAAAACCAACCCCAGGAGTGCATTGCCAGCCTTTTCTTATGTCTCATTTTCTATTAGAGCAGGGTGAATGCCCATGCTCGGGTTGTGAGCTCACCCATGGAAGGCTGAAATACAAATTCATACAGAAAAGAAAGGAAGAGGTAAGGATTAGGACCCACAGATAACCTACCAGGGAGTAGTGATGAATGCTATTTAATGCTGTGCTACTTTAATGGTCCTAGGAAGTTAGAATTAATTTTCTAATACTCCCCAAAGAGAAAATGGGGTAGAGAAAGGCTAAACACGCATATAGACATTCAATGTGACTGTTATTAATGCCAAGAGTGAATTACACAAGGTTAAATCACAGAAACTTAAAGTTCTTTCACATTCACTAATTATGACATTTCCCAAAAAAGATATTTAATGCAACTATTTATGTTTTTTTTTTAATTTCACATCTTATGAAACATTTTTACATCTATTTTTTCACTTAACTGGGATGATTTTGAACATTCTTAAGATCTATTCTTCTTCTTCTTTATGGATGCATTATCTAGATACCACCACCTTATTTTGCTCACCCTGAAATTAACTATGCACGCTAACCAATTTTTACCACTTTTCACTGGGCTCTCTTAAGTTTTAAGCAAATATAAAAATTGAAGAAATAAGGTCCATTTTTGGAAACCCAAGCTACTGCCTCGTACATGCAAATTTTTCAATTTAAGCTTAACTCAAATTGTTTTGCATTTTTAATATATATTAAGGATCTATGACGTATAATTCACATCATATTTTATTAGTTTGACCTGAAAACACAACAATGAACATATTTTATTACCTTCACATTACCAGCAAGGAAATAGAGGACCCAAGAGGTTAAATAACCCAGTCAGCCTTCCTGGGCTTCCCACTTGAATCTGTGATCTGAAAACAGCTAGTTAGCGTGGTTAACATCATAGTCACCTATGTTCTCTTTTTCTGTAATTGTCACACATTGTCTCACCCCACCCAAGGTTATGTGGTACTCAGATATTGCCACAGAACTTCTATAGACACAGACAGATGTCTGCTTTCCAGAAGGACATTTCTGGATAGATCGATGTAGTTCCACACAGTGACTATGGAGAAGAAGAATAGAGGTGATAAAAATGAGAAGTATTAGGGAGAACAAAAGCAATCCCAGTAAAATATGGGTCTAGAGACAAAGACTTCATCAAATACAACCAAGATTATTGAGAAAAACAATAGGAAATTTTTTCCTCTGATAAAAAGAACTGAATCTCTAGGTTGAAAAAATATGTTTAAAAAACTACTGTAGAACCATTGATATCAGAACACTTTTTGATTCAGTTGTTTACTTAATCAAGTAAAAAATATAAAGTTTAGAAATGTTGCAATGTTTAACAAAATTAAAATTAACAAAACAGTGAAGAACAAGACCAATAAAACTTAGGCATTGTGAACATTACAGGACTTCCAAAGGAGACAATAGTCAAACCAGAATGGGCATCTTAGTGAATCTTATTGCCTTCAAAGTAGTTGCCTATACCCTCAAACTTGATACTATCATACAGAATGGAACAGAGTCTAATCAGTCAAAACAAGATCGTGGGAGTATTACAGGACTTCAAAACAAGTTAATAGGAAATCAAAAAAAGTTACTATTATATATCTTAATTTTTTTAATTTTTCCCTTAATTAAAATAAACATAAGAAATAGCTAAATAATTTTTTTAAAGAATAGTAGTTACCATAGTGTCTGTCTTTTTCCTTAAAATATTTGGATAAAACTTCATATACTATAGCTTCAAATATTTCCATATCAAAAAGCCCAGAATAAAGCCTTTCTAATTAATAAGTGAAAATTGTTTTGTCCAACTTTATAATATCTAATGAGATAGACAATTCCTTTTAAGGAAACAAGAGACAATGTTGATAACCATTGTTAATAACCTTGTACTCTGTTCTACATCATGTGCTATGTCTATCCTTGGTTTTGACTGACAGCTTTGTTTTGCCATATTTGACTTTATTCTCTCCCCCCCCAAAAAAGTAATAAGAACTAAGGAGTAATAAAATCCAAAATGTGTAAATTTTGTTGTAAAAAAGAGAGGGAGAAAAAAAAAGAGCTCTAACGGATATAACAGCAAGTGTGTTTAGGGGTGTTAAATAGCTGACTATATTAATGTTTTTGGATCATTGAACACAGCTGTTTGCAGTCTCTCTGTTTGAATGTCTACTTTGTATTCTTTGATACTGTGATTTGAGCAACTATTTCCAAGATGATAATATGTAATCTATTAACAGGTGATTTCTTACTGTTATGGTTTTTTTTTGTAGTTCTGTATTATGTGTAACCTTACACTGCTTTGTTTTGTTTTGTGTTTTTCTCTTTTTCCTCTTAAATAAAAAAAACAAAACAAAATTAAAATTAAAATATGACTAACAATACCTGAGATGGTGAAAGAAAAGATAGGCACTGTGTCCAAAAACGGTTCTCCTTTTCTGTCATAGCAGGGAGCTTTTACTATATAAGATAGAAATCTGTGAGAAAAAGCACAATGCTTCGGAGCTTAAAATATTTCTCTTCAATTTACAAGGGGCTTTTAGGGATCAATATTTTTGTGGTAAAGAAATGCTTATCCAAAACTCAGCATTTTGTTTCATTTTACTATTTCATTTTGAAAAACTCAAGTAAAATTATATTTTAAATTACATTAACTTGTATTACTTAATACAACATATCATGATCAACTTTTTATAGAATTGTTTTCACCTATGCAGGTAGAAGCATAGGAAGATATCAGAGTAAACTTCCTTTAATATTAACCTTAGTTATTTTTTTTAATATTAACCTTAATTGTTTGTTTCTTGGATCATGCAAATATGCTGATTTTTTTCATTTTGCTACTTTCTTCCTGTTTAATTTTTAATGAATATGATCATTTCATTAAAATCAGAAAGAATTATTATTTTTAAAGAACTGTGTTTGCAGACATCGAAACGTTCTCATTCTTATTTTTCAACAAAATATGTCCTTTATAATTAGGTAGCTCATTTAATTCAACAAATATTGACTGAAAACTTTGTCTGCCCAGTGCCCTACCTTAGACCTGTGGGTATCAAAATGAACAACTCCTACAAAAGAAGAAACAAGAATGTAATAGGAACATTTCTAACAATGTTCTCCATAGCCAGCGACAGCTGTTCACAGGGCATTCAAGGACAAAAAGGAGCAGTTCCCCAAATCTGAGGAGTCTGTGACCAGCCTTCTCACAAATGCTTACACTTGATGTGAGCTCTGAAAAGTGGCTAAGAGTTCTGAAAAGAAGAGCAGTAGGAGGGAGAGAATTCCAGAAAGATGGAATAGCATGACTCAAATTACAAGGATCTAAAAGAAGTTTGCAGATTACATGCTAAAGAATTTGTAGAACAACCTAATAGGATATAGACATGGGCAAATTGTGCTTCCAGATCCAAAATGGAAGTGTGTAAAAGTAATATGATCATCTTGCCAAGGAAAATCTGCAGGTACACAGAATTCTGGTGTAGCACAAAAAGAAAAGCAAACAAATAAACAGATGACGGAGAGGATACCCAGCAAGTCTCCTCAGCTAACCACAGGTTGTCATCATCTTTTGCCTCCCCCAGCTGCGTGCCCCAGGAGCCCCATGAACTTTGCCTGTTAGCCTGGTGCCCTTGCGGCTCAGTCAGTTCAGCTAGCTCCGTTCTTGGGATACATGCTTTGAATCTCCCGGCTCCATCAGTGTGAACTGCACAAGTGATGTACCAGGACGCACATGTGTGCACAGGGGCAAAGTGTGGGGCACCTGTAACTGCAGAATCACAGATTTCACTTTGCACACACATTGCTGGACTTCTGCCTCCTTTTTTACTTTACTTCTTAATGTATGGTAGAAAGACCTATGCAGAAAATAAGATGTGGCTAAGATGTCCATAGCTTATCTCCTCCCAGGCTCCTCAGAATGGCAAAATCAGGCGGGATTCCATTTATTGACTCAAAGTAATAGTTGTTTGGCATTTTGTTTTGTTTTTTCTTACCTGAATAGATCTATACTGCCAGCTATCTGAAGCTTAGTTTCTGTAATTTATTCAGTATAACTATGGCCAAGCCCAGCCACCTTCTGGGACAGTCACACCTGTGAATATCATGATGGATGTGGCCCTTTCTGATTAACTCAATAGCTATTTCAGATCCTTTAAAGTCCAAATTTCTCTCTCCTTTCCACTGTAAGAAAGCCAAGGTAACCAAGCCCAACATTTAAGACATAAGCTAAAAGGGAAACCTCATCATGACAAAAACTTCATCAAGTTCATTGTTCAAAAATCAGGGTTCTACAAAAAGTCGATGTCAGATAGGAAACTGTATGTTAAGGTTTAGAGTGGTTTCTTAAAATTGCTACTATGATATCATGTGTTGAGGGACTGAAGTTAATATCCATGTGATGTAATATTTTGAATTATTTCTTTTCTATTTAATCAATCAGTTCTTACTTCTGTCTTGTTAGTACATATTCCCCATTCAGAGCAGCAGGCTTCTCTTTCTGAGATTCATGTTGACCCATATAGCTTCAAGTTTTCTTTGTGCAGTATTATGGTTTATAATTCTACAGAGGAACATACAAATGTAATAGGTTAACTGTTTTATGGACAACAACACATGGGAGAGTGCCAAAAACGAGGAGGGGGAGGAAAGGAAGAGCTGGAAACTCATCTGGACTGCAACTAGAATGATGAGACAGACCTGAACTTTCAGGGATTATTATTTATCTTTCTTTTATTGCAATCTTTCCACTCCCTTTAAATCTTTAGCAAATTTTTCCATACACAACTATTGTGTACTTTTTTAATTATTTTTATTGTTAAGTTTTGTGAAAATTAAGGAAAAGAAGTAAATTCTATACCCAGAACAATGTGAAACAGACTAGAAAACATTTGAGTATGATAGTGAGACAATACAACCAGGTAATCTGGCTTGGCAACTAAAGATGGTCATGCGAAACTCATTCTGAAAATATGTATTAATAAAAGTGTTTAAAAATGAAGCTCATCCTCCATATTCTACACTTCTATGGTCTTTCTAAACTAAGAAATATACACAACGTGGTTGCAAGATTATAACAGTAATCCCTACTACTTTTCCTTAGATTGAGAATTCCTAAAGAAAGAGAAGATAAGCAGAAGAATTCACACTGTATTTGTCATTGATCATCATTTAATTCTAGATGAGTCATGGTATGTTCTCTATATATTAGTGGGTAAATAACTAAGGCTTGGAATCTTAAGCAAAGAAAAAAAGAATTTCAAGTTATGATGGTAGACTCAAGATATGCTGGAGTAAAACCCTGGTATGGACGCTGATTCCAAGAATCTTCAGATAGGAATCAAAGAATCAAGTACTGTAATGGCAAAGATATTTGAACAATGAGAAAAGGAGAGGGAGAGAGGAGATCTGTGTTTGTGTATGTTACCTGGGGGTAGAATTTGGAAGCTGTACAGAAGTGCATGGGTTCTGCTAGGAAAAATACTTTCCGGATGGTGTTACAAACTCCACTTCTACTTTGTCTCAGTGAAAAAAGAAAACAAATTGTAAATGCATGAAATAGATTCCTCCTCCTTTCAAAACAGTAAGTTCCTGGTTTGATTCAATCTGCTGCTTAATATGCATAGACTGTGTTTGCATGTTTTGACAGTGTGAAAATAAAAATCTCTGTGAGGAATCTGAGCAATCTTTACTCAGTGGGCCTCTCTATTATGCAGCAGATAAGTGGAACTAACAATATTTTCTATTCTTTATTTCTCACCCAGATTTCTCAGGCTCGCCTGCCTGACCCCCAAGAAAGTCCTAAGGTGAAAACCTTAAGACAAAGCCCTATCTACAACTCATCCAAGGGTCTCACTGAGTGCGTGTGTGCGTGCGTGCGTGCGTGCGTGTGTGTGTGTGTGTGTGTGTGTCAAAGAAGAGGAAACCAAGGGAAATTTTAACAACAGCCACATTGGATGTGCTCAGCAGTATCCAAGGAGGATTTGCAGAACTTTGCAGAGGCTTTAGTTTTCATTCTTTCAAATACAGCTTCCCACTTTCTCCCCAAATATTATGACAGGATCTCTAGAAGCAGAGTCCAGGCATGTGGATCTATAAAAGTTGCCCCATTGATTCTGAGGCTATCTAGTTTGGGAATTGTGCCCTGAAACATTCTTGGGCATTTAACAAATATCTCCCTAAGGAGAGTCCTTAGGATAAACCCAACCCTCTGTGGTGGTTTCTTTAATTACCAAAAAATTCAAACAGAAAAAGAATTTTCTCACCTCTGTCTCAATCCAATCAAAGAGACATTTTCATTACAACCACTGAATTTCCCAGGGACACTTGCAATAAATAGTTTAGCTGTCCAATAAATATATAAAATTCATTTCATGATGTGGGCCTAGTCATTTTCAAATTATCTATTTATGGTCTTAATAAAAGCCCAGGAGGCAAATCATAAGTGAACTCACTTACTAATTTATTTTAATGCCCATGAAACAAATGAGAGAGTAGACCACTCACAGAGCTTGTCTGGGAGTGCGACAAATTAGAGTTTGTGCTGTCCAGGTTGGCGACCTCACCTGCAATCTCAGTGGATTAAAAGTCAAGACATTTGTTTCTTGCTTATACTGTGTGACCTTCACAGGCCACTGGGGACTCTTTTCTTTACAGACACTCAGAACCCCAGGCTAACTGAGCAGCTACCATCTTAAGTGATGCCAGCTCTCACCCACATGGGAGAAATTTGGAGACTTAAATCAGCAACCTTCTCCCATTCCCCATGTTCATGGGCTAAGCTAGTTGGGGGGCCTTACCACACCACAGAAGAGCCAAGAAATACAATCTTCATAGCTTATTCAAAGGAGAGTGAACTAGAAATATTCTGTAGGTTGGTCATCCTCAACTTACAAAAATTACTTTGTAATATGGCTCTTCGGTTAGACTAACCTGGATTAAAATGCCTTGTACTGCTTTGGTTAATAGTCTCTGACAATTTTATTAGCTCTCTAGTAGGAATTGTCTTACCTTTTACATGAGAATAATTAAACTGTAGCCAATCAGGTTTGTTGTAAAACTTTAGTGTAAAATTAAAAGAAAGAAAGAAAGAAAGAAAAAAAGAAAGAAAGAAAGAAAGAAAGAAAGAAAGAAAGAAAGAAAGAAAGAAAGAAAGAAAACATGAAAAATGCTGGGTACAATAAAACACACCAAATGTCAGCCAATGGTTCAGATGTTGCTATTCGCAAAGAGGAAGAACTGGCCTTGCATAGCAAGAATTAGATCCTGCCCAGGACACACCATGGTGGTCTTGCATGGCACAAGTTGGATTGGACATGGAAAAGCAGGATTGGCCCAATGATGATGATTATTGGGCATGTCTCAATTAACTTCCAAATGAGATTATTAGGAAATACAAACAACAAATAAATAAATAAACCACCTTTTGGGTGATCTAAAGGCAGGAAGATAGCCAGTTCATTTGCTTTTCTGTAGTAAATGCTGTCCCAATCTATTAGAGTTTTCTACTCTAGGATCCCACAGTTTTTGTCTGAGTTCATTTATTCCTTCCCACTTACTCTCCCTCCTACTATACTAACTTTCTTAGCACTTTTCTTCCATGAGGTTTTTGCAGCTAGTGGATTAGTGAGATTGCGACTGAACTCCCTCGCTGTGCATGTTTGCCCTGCCAGAGAAACGAATTTTGTCAGGCTCTATTTACTACTCCAAAAGAGAAAAGCCTTTTCCTGTTCCCTGGGCATCCAGTCCAATGCTGTGCTAGCCTCAAAGGAAGTGCAGGAGGATTTCAACAAACAAAAGAAGGAATGAGATTGTTTTATCAAAAACTTTTGTTGTGAAAAAGACAGACCTCAGACATAGACAAAAGCCTTCAACCAAATAAATCATTAGGCTGAGAGGCACAAGAGGGGGGTGAGTGATTCGCCAGAAAATAGCCCATTCCTAGCTGTGTACCAAGAGGCCTGCGTACAAACTAACCCATGTCTCTATCCCTTACACTGAAGTATATCCCCTCTAGCATCTCCAAGTTACTTAAATAGGTCGTCAGAGCAGAAGGATCACAAAAGCTTGATTAACTTCTGGAACTGAACTTTCAGTGCCCCACATGGGTTGCTGATGTATCGCTTGGATTTCTTTTTCTGAAACAAAAGCCCTTCAGGTAAAATAGAATTGAAATCATGCTGTTATGACTAGCAATCCCTTGGTCTCAGAGAAGTCACTTAAAAAATGAGCACTGGACAGCAGCCTACAAAAAAGGCACAAGGGAAATGACAAACAATATGAATCAAAGGCAGAACAGATGGCAAGAGCAGCTGTGGTGTGACAGACACACTCAGAATACAGCGTCCCTCTGCCCTGTGTAGGCTGTCAGCTCGGGTGACTCGGAAAAAGGAGCAGATCAAAGTGCATTCCGTGCCATTGGGGGTGATGTGCCTTAGCTGCCTATGCCATGCTTTCTCCTTGAAGTAGCTCAATTCCTTAGCTCCTTTACCTGCACCTGGGCTTACGGACACAATCTCCTCCTCTTCTCACTCTTATGCAAACGATTGGAGGAGACACTACTAACTGGCTAAAATTGGACACCACCAAGCAATTTCCAGATGTCTAAACATACAGCTTTAGATTTGGATATCTGGTTTCTCCAGTAAGATTGTCTTAAAATTATATTCATTGTTATCTTTTCTTACTGCTGTCTACAAAAATTGGGGATATTTTAATCAATATAAAACTTTTTAAAGCAGAAACAAGTATTGCTAACAATTTGATTTCTTTCTTTCTTGTCTTTTGTCTAAGCACATGGAAAATATTACAAATGATTTAACATTAAACAGGCTCATAAATACCCTTTGAATTATGTCTTTGATTTCCTCCGGTTAGAGTCAGAGAAGTGGCACTATTGGGTCCAATGAGATAAATCAAACTGAAGTATCCAATGAATACTGACAAACTGTCTCCTACAATATTTGTGAAGACATATAATCCAAAGTATATTTGGAAATATTCATCTCACTGACCCCTTGACAATTTTGAATATAGTTATATTTGATAGCAAAGAACAGAATAGCATTGCTTTATATTCTCTAAAATATTAGTTTAGAACTAATATTTTATTATGCTACTTATTTTATTCTGTTAATTATTTCCTTAAAAATGTATTTGTATTTATTTTCTCTAATGAAGTCATAAGTTTCTTGAAATCAGGATTATGCTAACTTTTCTATATTTTTACCTTAGTTTCCAACACAAGACCTAGTCATACTACATGCATTAACACTGAATGAATTTTATAGACACAGTAGGTCTTAAACCATCAACACTGGAAGCAGAGCAGAGACATCTCAGAATTTTCTGCCTTTAAGGAACACTTGGTGAACATTATCTTGTACAATTACAATTCCACTATTTGTGTTAGTTCAGCACCTTTTCTAGCACCAATATCTTTCTCTAACACCAATATTCTTATGTTCTGTTGGAACATAGGAACAGATAAGGTACATAAATAAGACACAAGATTAGATAGCCTTTGGGAAATGATAGACTATAGCCTGGAAAATCTTGTGACTATTCCACACAATGCTGTGGATGATGAAGGGAAGTCAGGGGACCCAGGGACTCAAATAGAAGTGAGCTTCATGAAAAATTCTGAGGCTGTGTCCCTGGTTACTCGGGAGAGAAAGACTGCCACAAATGCTCACTTTTAAGCAGGAGTATCATCCTTGGGTTAGTAGAAGGCTTGTCCAGAAAAAAAAAAAAAAAGGCTGTCTAAAATGGTGACCTTGTTGGTTCTTAGAATCTCCCCTGGAAGATAGGATAGTGATGACTTAGGTCCATTCAGTACCTAGCAGAGTTCTGGATTTTTTTTAATCTACCTCCTGCTTCAGACCCTGTCCAGACAGACCACTGTGAGGGTCATTTCATTGAAATCCCAGAAGCATTGGCTGGGCCCTTGGCAGGATGTAGAAAGTTCACTTTTATCTTAAGACCTCTCAGGCCAAGGACCCCTCCACCTTTACATGATCCTCTGTCAGTCACCACAAGTCTAATGAGGTAAGTGAAATCCTAGTGTTAGAGGAACAACAAGATGAGAAATCAATGGAGATATTTTGTGGCCTTGGAAAAGGCTTCTTATTTCTTTGTAGATTCTTTCAGTGATCTCTAAATCTTTAACTGGTAGCCTGTATTTCTTCAGTGTGTGTGTGTGTGTGTGTGTGTGTGTGTGTGTGTTCATGCCCAAGTGTATGGCTGTGTAGTTAAACTATTTACTTGGTTCTGCATTAAAGTTTCTATGAGTTCAGACAGTCATAAAATTATTGGTTGAACACATATTTCCTTATAACAATTTAGTAAGCCAACACTAGAATAAAGTTTATAGTTTATAATTTCCAATCTTATTTGATTTTCTAAACCATTAGCAAATATCATCTCATCAATTCAAAAAGTAATTCCTCTCTCGATCTTTCTCAGAAGTGAAGGCCTATAACCTATTTTTTCATCTCTTTAATTACACATGCAGATGTGGAGAATAACACTAGCAATAAAACATGGTAAACTCTAGCCACTGGCAAGTAACAATATTTCTTTTAAAGTTATGATAAAGAGAAAGTTAAATGTGTACAGATAATGTATCAAAATAATGGAGTGCTTTCTAATATTCATTTCTCATTTATATGTGATAATTTAACAAATATAAAATTCTGGCTGCAGGCTTCAAGATGCTCTTAAAAAATACTTGTTTACAAATACCACAGTAGAAGTTTATCAACTGGTTGGAATAGGTGTCTGATTGAACCAACATTCCTACATTTCATAGGAAACAGTGTTGTTCTGTTTCCTCGCTTATTTTCTTCAAGGAAATACTTCTGGGGAGACCGAGACCCAGACAATACTATAAATGGGGTATTTGGGATTTTAACTTCTCCTTTCTATCTTTTTTCTATTTTCTAACATCTGGTTTGAGATATTCCTCATTCTATTCTAAACTCCATTTTAAAAATAATGCAAGTAACTAAAAAAGAGAAATATATCCATTAATTTCTTCAAATTATGTGCATTTTTCACGGAGCCAATATATATCAGAATCCTTTTGGAACTTTTTTACATTTAAATTTGGACAAATATTCCTACTTGGCTGTGGTCTGGAGAAGAGCACTGAGTGATGTGTTTGGTGTCTGCATATCAGGAAAAAGAAGAATTTTGAAAATCAGAGAAGTGTTCCCAAAACTAGAATTGTCACAGCAGCACATATATTTCTACGGAATCATGAGGAAATGTAGGTGATAAGAAGCATTTTATGTGACAATCATATGAATAAATGTTTTCCAAAAACTTTCAGACAACTACGAGGCATTGCATTTATATCATTATTGGACATTGTGAAATGTGTTTTCTCCCTCTGTAAGTGCCTCTTAATAAGCCATTACAGGTCTATTTTGGTCTCAGTTGTCCTTTCCAAAAGACCATCTGTTAGAAAGTCAGAGTAGGGAGCTCCGCAGGCTGTGTTTGGGTGCTCGCTCTGTCTCAGACGAGCAAGTGACCTTGAACCACTTTCTGGTAGATTTCCCCACTTTGCAGAACGGTTAGAAAAGTGGCTATGAGGACTGTGTTGGAAAGGGAAAAACTGCTCACTGACATGTGTTTGTGAAAATAGTCAATTAAATGGTGGCACAAATAGAAAGGCCTCTTGGGGAAAGAAGTTGGCTTAAAAGGCAACACAGCATAAGTGCATCTCTGGTGAGAAGAGAAACAATGGCAAGACTGACATGGAAAATGTAACTTTTTTGTAGGAACATGATCGAATTATCTGACTGATTAAGGTTATCATGCTTCAAATGCTCCAGGCATTGCGCTGAGAATTGCACTCAAAAGAAGATGCAAACTACATGATTGTCCCTGATTTTCCATGGAGGGTTGATTCCAGAGACTCCCCACTGGCCCCGGCTATAGGTACAAAACCAATGCATATTTGAATCTCATGTAAAATGGCACAGTGTTGGCATTTAACCTACAGACAGACAACCTCCTGTGCATTTTATTTTATGAAAAAATTTTATAATAAAATAATAAAAGAATGTCATAATGTATTGTGTATCATTTTAAATCATCTCTAAATTACTGATAATACCTCATACAATATAGATGCTATGCAAATAGATGTTCTACTGTAAGCGATAATGACAAGAAACCAAGTCTACACATATTTAATACTGATGCAAATTTCTTCAAATATTTTCCATCTGAGGATGACTGAACCTGTATCAGATAGGAAGAGCGAACTGTATATGAAAGTAATTAATTGTGACAAATGCAATTTTGTCAGTGCTGTAGTTCAGTATAGACAGAAGTTTATAGGAGGAGAAGGGAGTGATTTATTTTTCTGGGAGATAGTTTTAGGTAGATTGGGAAATCTTAGAAAAGATCCATGAAGGAGCTGAAATGTGTGATGGATGTTGAGCAGAATTCCGACAGGAGAAAAAGCTGTGAAATGTAATGATAAAACATTCCATGAGGAAGGAACCAGAGATGTACTGACATCCAGTGGACCAGGCCAGGGATGCTGCTAAACTTTATAATGTACAGTCAGCCTGCAATGAAGAATTATCCAGCCCAAAATGTCAATAATGCTAAGGTTGAAAAAACTCTGCCAAAGATCATGGCTTCTAGCTGAAGGAAACCACTAATATGCTTTGAATGGAGGATTTTAAAAGATATATTACAGTGTGGTCACACTGACTGGGCAGGAAGACAGATTAGGGAAGTCAGAAGCAATAGCAATAGTTTTTACATGGTAGATAATGGTGATTTGAACTATGAATGTGACAGTGGAAATAAATGTGTGATGCATATCTATGAGTTTCTCTATTTGGAGATTTGCAAATGTACTGATATCTGTAAACAATGTTTGGCAGTGGAATGGCTACAGGAAAATGGTGAGGGGCATTTACAGATTGCACAGCTAACTAGTGGATAAGCAGGACAAGTTCAAAGACCTGCAGGGAAATAAAAATTCATTTGTAGTATTTCAAATTTGACATTCCTTTTACATAGAGAGACTTCAAATACCAGATACATGTCTGTAGTTCAGGAAACAGGTGTGCAATTGAGACACAAATTGGAGGTTCCCAAAGATACAACATTTACAGGTTACAGAAATGAATGACATCACTTCCAGAAAGTGTGAAGAATGAGAAGAGACTTCCAATCGGAGGCTCACAAAATGCCATGGTAATCAACGGGGCAAGAAACAATAAAGGAGATGGAAAGTCACTTCTATAGGACAGGAGAAAGCACGAGAGAGTGTGGCTTCAGGAAGGCCAAGAGCAGAGAGTATTCCAAGGAGGAGGAAGTGACCAGCTGAAATGAATGTTTGCTGCAAGGTCTGGGGGATATTAGGACTGAGAAGGGTCCCCTGACTTTGCCAAACCTAGAAACATGGATGATGTTTACACAGGAGCTACCTGCAGGGCAGAAGCCAGGTCAGAGTGGAAGAAAGATATCAATGACAAGATGTCTGAGTTTGGGAGCCTGGAAAACAGTAAAGATAAGAACTCCTACACTCTTGTGTTCTAGAATGCTCCAAAGAAATATCTTTTTTCAAGGGCTAAGAAAAGACTCGTGCATGCACCCTTTGTTCCTCCATGACAAAAACAAACACATCTTCCCTAGATTCTCTGCCTCTTAGACGGTTAACTAAACTCATTCCCTCAGTAATTTGAAACAAAATGCTTGCACTGTAGTTCAGATTATCTCCTCTTATCTCTCAGGTTTTTGGATCATTCTTAGCCTGAGCCATAAAGTCAACATTGAACATAATTATTGAATTTGATTTGGTTCTCGTCCAGTTCAGTTTGTGACCAGAACTGTGGAAATAATTAAGTTCATAAACCAAGGTGCACTATATGCATCTTCTCTATAAGGTGTTTTGGAGGAGCAGGAAAGATAAAATATCTATAGGTAAAACCTCCTGAGTTACTGTCTGATTATACTCCCTGTCCTTCCTACTTTATCCCCTGTCTTTCCAGGCTTTCTTATTCCTTTCTGAAAATAAAAATTCTTGATGCATCACCCTCGCATATCTTACAAATATAAGATCAAATGTTTCTACTGCAATAAACTTCCCTTATTTCAATAATCCTTCTGCATATAGTCTCCCCTCCTTAAGTTTGGGTTTGTCTTTTATTTGACAAGATGAGAAAATAGTGAATACGTGTGGATAACTTTCTCAGAGCCCCTTGTTATTCTTGGTAAAGGTACACCTGAATGGAGCTGCAGTGTCAGGAAAGCCTGCACTGAATTGGTGCTAATTTGAACAGAAAGCCAGAGGCTGGCAGAGGCACAGCCTTGACTGGCAGTGGCACAGCCTTGACTGGCAGTGGTACAGCCTTGACTGGCAGTAGAAGGAGAAACCTGCTCTTAGCACTGCCTGCCCAGTCCCATTGGCGTGGCTGAGTCGAGGTGAGGGTTGATTGTGGAACGGACGAGGGCCAAGTGTTTTGGTTTCTGTCTTGTTGCTGTAGTTCACAGCTTTGGGAAAGAGAGACAGTATCTTTCAGAAAGAGGACTTTCTACAGTCACTGAAAACAGAAATAGCAGGAAGGAGGACTTTGTGCCAGGCTCAGTTTGCCCTTGGCTCAGCAAATCTGGACATCTATCCAGACCGAAGACCAAATATAGAATGTGATGCCACAGAGAGACTGTTTCACTGGGAACAGGCAAGACAGCATGGAAACTGGGTCCTTCCCCCAGTGGCCACACTCACCAGGCTTCTAATTACAACGTGGGAAAAGTCCAAGCCATTTCATGGTGAATAGGAAAACCCATGACATTGCTTCTGAGCAAGACCTAGGCCTTCATAGCATCAAAACCAATCAAAGGTGAACAAAAATAAATACACACATTCACAGATTGGGACATCCTGGGCTGTACTAAGCTTTCCTGCTCCTGGGTTCTCTAAGACTCCCCTGAAATCTTTTACACCTCTTTTCTCATGATCTGCTGTGATTACAAGCTCAGATTGGATTGTATTAGTTAACACAAAAAACAATCCTAAATCATCATATGAAACTACAATAGTCAAATAACACTTATGCTCAGAACAACATAATGTAGGCATTCATAAAGCAAAATATAATAGAAATACGAGAAGACATTGACAGAAACATAATTGCAGTGAGAACTTTAATACTTGTTGCTCCACACTTGGCTGATGAAGAAGAATAAATATGTTCTGAAAACTAAAAATAATAAAGTTAAGTATTGGAAACGTTCCATATTCTGCACAAGCCACTGTTCCATTCAACATATTTCTGACAGAACACATCAAAAATGTGCAAATGTGTGATAGGTTTTCTATAGATCATAAATAAAGATTTTATTCTCATACAGCTTTTGGCAGGATGGAAAATATAGTTTTTAATTTGTAAAATTAAGTGGGAGCAACATGAAGTACAAGAAAAGTGAATATGGAGGGGGACTGTAAGGATGTCCTATTGACTGGATGGATGGAAAGAGATCTCGGAAGAGAGAAGCCTATGGCGGCTAAGGGAGCCAGCCAGGAAATACAGCAGAGAGCATTCTAGCAGAAGGATATGTCATGAATCTGCGATGGTAAATGCTCCCTCTGTGCTACATCATTCTTATTAGATGGAAAGAGGGTCTGTGGTCAAGTGAGGGGGCAACACAGGGACTCAACTTCACAGCGTGTTTAGTTCTTGGTTCTATCTTGAGAACAGAAACCAATGGAGAACTTTCAACAGATTGAGGAAGATAAACAGTTGATTTCTTTAAACCTCCTGGCTGACAGGTGGAGAAGGCACTGGAAAGATTAGGAATGAAGGGCCGGTTCCAATGGACCAGAAGAGAGATGATGGTTGCTTAAAGGAAGGTGGGGCAAAGCACATGGAGACAGATGGTGTTGTGAACTTTTTTTTTGCTAGATTAGATATGGCTTAGTAATAAACTGGACTTAAGTGGCGTTGGAAAGGGAACAATTGCAAATGCCTTTGAGAGAAATAAATGTTTTATTGAAAACTTTGTGGAGCAGTTACAAAAATGTCTCATATAATCAGTCACTAAGGAAAGCTTAGTAAACTGTCCCAATCAGAAATGCATGAGCCAGGGTTGCTGTCTACAACTCAATAAAAAAAATAAATAAATGACTACACTGATATTAAAAGAAAATAAGTCATAATAAAACAATAACCTTATTATCTTAAGTAAAAACTCCTGTTTGGTGAAAAGAAATTATCAATGAAATTACAGATTTTTTTAAAATATGTTATAGATAGATAGATAAGTAGATAGATCAATTTCAATAAGAATGTAGTAAAAGCCATGTTCAGAGGCAATATCAGAAAAAATGATTTCATTAATAACTCAGAAATCAGAAAATAAATTATGCCTGGAACTCAAGTTTAAAAAATCTTTTTTTTTTCTTTTGGTACTGGGGATTGAACTCACAACCTAGTGCTTACGAGGCAGGCACTTATGCTGCTGAGCTAAATCTCCAGCCCTTCAAGTTAGAAAAATCTTAAAGAAAGCAAGAGAGATATAGAATGATCAAAACAGAGAGACTAAAAAGAGAAAATAAACAGAAATAAAAATATAGAGCCTAGAAAAATACAGTGCATAAATAAATGAAGCAACTGGTTATTTGAAAATAAAATCCCCCAAAATAGACAAAGCTACATCATGTCAATCAAACACAATGAAAAAACACACGAATATTCAAAATGACAGTAAAAAATGCTAGATCTCCTATTCCGGTGAAACCCATTATCTGCAGGCAGACAGCCTATGCAGAATGGCCGTTGGATCCTAACAAATTCTGTTTCATTTCCTGCTAGGTGGCCACAATAGTCAATCTAGCACTGATTTTATGCAAAAAAAAAAATTAAAAAGCCTCAGTTTGACTTCCAAAATAATCTATTCAATATTTCCAGGAATTTAAGAGAAATAAAGGATATTATTCACCCCTGGCCCTTTATCTCCCAAGATGAAGCTGAAGGAGGATGCATTTGATGCTTTATTTTAGGGTACTCCTACAATTCCTGTGTTGAAACCCTCACCCCAGTAGTATGATCACTGGAAGTAGAGCTTTTGAGACGTAATTAGCTTATAAGCAAAGCTTCTAGTATGCCATTATTATCCTTATAAGAGAATAGCTAGCTTTTCTTTTTCTACCATGTGAAAGTCAGCAGTCCTCAGCCTTAACAAGAGTGCTCTCTGGACTCCGATCAGGCTAATCACTTGAACTTAGACTTCCAGCCTCCAGAGACATGAAGATAAATTTCAACAGATGACAAGCCATCTAGTCTGTTTGATTTTGTTAAAGCAGCCTAAGACAAGCATCATCTCCATTTCCATCATCATCAGTATCAGAGCTCACAGTATTAATCGCACTGATTGCTTACTACATGTGGGGAACATTAAGAACTCTACAGGAAACATCTTACTGAATCTTCAGCATAACTGAAGGATCCTATTACCTCTATTTCATGAAAGAAGAAGTCAAGAGCTTTTGGACCAGAAAGTCCACAGGAAATCTTGAATAAACAATGAATTATATTGTTTTTGAATGAGATTATTGTAATGGTAACAGTTCTGCGTCAAATTAACTCCACTTTAATAAAATTCCAATTAAAATCCCAATAAAATCTTATAATTTGTTCAAGTAAATTTACGTTTTTCCTGGAAAAAATGTTGGATGAATACAGCC
Source organism: Cavia porcellus (assembly GCF_034190915.1). Taxonomy (NCBI): domain Eukaryota; kingdom Metazoa; phylum Chordata; class Mammalia; order Rodentia; family Caviidae; genus Cavia; species Cavia porcellus. The sequence continues at coordinate 36,740,043 of NW_026947501.1, forward strand.
AAGAATATTTTTTAATTAAAAATTAGAAATTTTTCTCCATTAAGACAGGTTGGAAAGCTGTCAGAGAGCTAACCCAGAAAGATAACACTCTAGACCAAGGGAGATGCCAGGGTGTGATAAAGGGGCTATTTCAAATCAGAGCCGAAATGATGAATTATTTAAGAAATGGTGCAAGGGCATTTGGTCTCGTGATCTGGACGGCAAAGCATGCAGAACTGACCAGATGCATAAACAGATTAGTACATTCTGTGGTCTACCTCTATACTGATTGGCTCTCCTTGAAGTGAAGCATTTTTTGAAACAGTGACTGGCAAAATAAAAATTATCCCACGTATAATTACTGCATTCTTCATGTGATATTTTTCACCCTAAATTAAAAGAAAGAAAACTGAAAATAGCAGTTTTACCATACACTTCAGCTCACCCTTCCCTCTTTCTCCTAATCTGTATTTGAAGTTTATTGAATATTTTCTGACTGGCACACTGGAAATGTGCCAAGAACCCACATGGGAACATTGGAATCGACAGAAGACAGAATTATAGCTCATGGAAGGAAGGGTTAACAAGCAATCCCTTGTGCCTCAGAGGAATTCGAAACTATGAGATTTTTTTCTGCGGAGGAAAACGGAAGCATTCTGGAGGAAAGAGGGAAGAGAAAGGAAGGGGAACAGAGACATAGAGTGAATCTGAGAGACGAGATGCAACAGCACCTGGGAGGGGGTGAAGGAGGAGGAAGAGACACCTCGGGAATGCAGAGAAGAGACTTGGGCCCCAGTCACGCAAGCTGCGTATGAAAGGAGCCAATGGTGGTTTGAAGCACATGAGTAACCCTGGGAGATAGTGGGATTAAAGGAAGATGCTCCAGCCCAAGGATAAAGAGAGACAAGCAAATGGCATCAAGAGTCCTGACGTGAACCCTGATGCTCAGTCCAGGTGCAAAATAAAAGTCCAATGACAGTGAAAAGATGTTAGAGACACTGAGGTAGTCTCTAACATGGGCTGGAGTTACAGAATAGTTACTTTAAAAATCAAATGTAGTAGCAAACGCATGGTCTAGTTAACACCCAGTCGATGAGGTCTCTTTCCACCAGAGTGTCTCAGTCCAGCTTGGTCACAAAAGCGCTTCCCTCATTCTTACTTCAAGAGGGTACTTAGTTCATTCATTGTCTTAGCTTTAACCCATTCACTATTTTCATGTGTTTTAAAAGAATAAGTTTATCTGTGTATTTATTCCCAAGAAAAATTAGAGTTTTAGGCATGTGTGCATATGTATGTGCACATATATGTGTGCATGTGTGTAAGTGTCTTTCTCTCCCTGAGAGAAGGGAGGTGCCTAAAAGCAATTTTACCCAAATTCTTAAGACAGTTCTAACACTGAACAGCTGTGAAACTTGGAGCAACTAACACCTTTAAGACTCAGATTATTTATCTGTATGAGGTGTACAGTTTCTTGTTTTCCAGAATTAGTGTGACATTTAATGCCAAACTAATGTCAAATACATATAAAATTATGTTTAAAGAGATGCTTTTGAGCATTGGGTCCACGTTCTCCAAATAGTAATGTTTTTCTTCTCCTGAAAACTGATTTATGAAAGCCTTTATCACACACACACACACACACACACACACACACACAATTGCTTTCAGTCACCTGAGTGTAGTAGAATTAAGGTTAAATCCTTTCACTAAGCAAATGGCCTCTCTCCAAGAGTGGCACCACCAAGCACAACTGCTCTCCAGGGCAGCTTGATGAAATCATTTGCTGTAATTAGTTTTCCCAAAGGAAAGAATGAATAAAGGGCTCTCATCAGGTGTTCAGGCTCCACGACTCCTCCAGCTGATTGAACTTCATTATTTATTCTGTGCATCTGGATGGTAAATGCAAGCAACTCCAGCATCAGTTTCTCAGGGCTGTCTTCTAACAGGTTTAATAAGAGGATTAAGAGTTTAAATAGGTTTCCAACTGTTAAAAGTAGTTTTCTCATTTTTCATGTTGACATTCTCAAAACCAATTTCTCTTCTTGACCTTCTGGTCTGCTGCTACCTCTAGAGTCTGGATCTAGGAGTCTAGGAGAAAGAAAAGACTACACTCTGTTTAAAGGACCCTGTAATCCCAGAACTCTGTTCCCCTGAGTATTTAGTAAGTATCCACTATACACACAGAAGCAGAATTGACTCTTAGTTTCTGTTTTTGTTTTTGTTTTTGTTTTCGTTTTTGTTTTTGTTTTGAGACAGAGTCTCACTGTGTAGTGCAATTCAGGCTGGCCTTGAGCTCACTTATGTAGCCCAGGTTGACCTCAAACTCACAATGACCCTCCTGCCTCAGCCTCTTGAGGGTGGGATCCCAGGCATGTGCCGCCATACCCAGTAGGATTGATTCTTAAGAGAATTCAAAGACCTATATGCCATTTGGTTGGAGAAAGTAGAGCCCATTGTGAAAATACAGAGCTTCATTTCTTCATTTTAAGAAATAAGAGAAATCTTTTATACTATATTGTGGGAGAGTTAAGACTATAGCAACAATTCAAAGAATGTAAAAGTTCAAAATCTAAAGAAGTGATTATCTCACTATCATTTGAATCATACAGGCATCTTTGAAAACTTCCAATACCAGCCTGTTAACCAAACCAATTAAATCAGAATCTTGAGCAGTGAGACACCTACAAACATATTTTTTAAATTTCCCATAGTAATTCCAGTGCACAGTCAAGGTGGAGACCAAATAGAACAAAGACAAAAGTTTCCCTAGAAGTCCTGAGATAACCATTAAGTGAAGGAGGTGGTGAAAGGAAGTGGGGACCAACCCTGACTCTGAGTACTGACTGCATTTTAATATTCTGAGAACAAAATTGTATACTCCATAGCATATACATCTAGAGAGCTTTGTTGATTTAATGGTCCTGCAAAAATCCATGGACTCCATCTCTACCTACAGTCAATGCCAAGTTAACCACAGATTTCCAGTGTAGCACTACAACTGGCCACACAGCTATGGAATTCAACCTGATGAGAAGCACATTACGTATGAGACAAAATAAAACAGAAGCAGACTAGAAACTTCACATTAGTCAAACATGTGTGGGAGAGGGAAGCCATTAGGAAAAATAGAGGCAGAAAGAAGAAAATGTCTGAGCTTGGGAGCCGTAAGATTGCTGGACATTGAAACACAGGATGACACTCGAGGAGCTCCCTGGGGATCGAGGAGGACGAGAGGAGGGCTGTGCCGTGAGCTCATCGCCTGTCAGCAGCTCTCACCTGCACTCCCTGCTACGTAGTGTTCCACGATGGCTAATGTCATTCTACTCGTAGAAAAAAGTATAGATCATTTTATTGCAGAATAAGTCACCGATACCTGATAAAGTTGGGGCACATGTCTTATGTCATAGCAAGTCAGTTTATCAGTAAGTACTGCTGCACTGGTAAACTCTAATTTTATCCTTTAGAGCGGGCAATGATATTCTAGATACACAATCCATGTCTGTGATAGTGAAGAGTTGGCAGGAAGAGTTCTACTGCTTGTGAATAGATAAACAATACAGTATATTTTCACATAGAATAATAAGTATTCACATATATGTACATGTGAGAAAGAGATATGAGTAAATTACAAAAGCAAAAGTTTGAATGACATTTTTCTGTGAAATTAAAACTTCTGTACAATAGTTTATTAAAATAAAATTTACATAAAAGTAAATTAAGACTGCTGTAAAACACTTTGTAAAAGTTTTTTTACAAATACTACTTGAAATGATATACAGAGTTTATACTAATTGTATAGTAAACCTGATGAAACCACGCTGGTCTGCACATGCTGTAAGAGGTGTTCAGGCAAAGTGCTACAGAGAGGAAGAGGAAGGGGTGCATCTGTGATAAGAAGGAGCAGGGGGTCACAGATGAGGTGACATCTGAGCCAAGCCACCAGAGCAGCTTTTCAGGAAGAGACTGGAAACAAGAGGTCAGAGAGTAAGGATGGTGGGCCCAAGGGGTTCGAAGGTTCAGAATTCTGAAATTTTAATCACTTTAATATGCTTGCAGAATAAAGGTTAACTCAGTGAGCAAGGACATGGAAAATAATTGGGACAATGAAGAAAAATCAGATGCAAGGATTCAGTGCAGATCCAGACCAGACGGGAAGTCTCAGGGATCCTGGTTCTAAAGGTAACAACACTTCCACTCCTAAAGCTAGTCTTGAACTCCTGGACTCAAGTAATCCTTCCACTCTACCTCCAGAGCGACTGGAGCTATAGACACGCAGCGTCAGTGCTCTGTGCCTGTAGGAATTGGCTATACACTATTATTTTATATATTCTATGAATGAACTTAAAATGAAACATGAACTGAGGTTTCATTTTTCCTTAGAATTTGTATCTCACACTTATTGAGTTCTGTTGCATATGCTTCTGATTTATGATTTTAATTTTATCATTTTTGTGTAAGTGTGAAAATATGTCTATAGAGACAAACTTCCTGGAAATACTGAAAATAAAGGTAACTGAGAACCTCGCAAGTTTCTGAAAGAGTCACAGCATTGGGCTGTGTTCTAGAAAGGAATAAAATTGGGTCGGAAACATGAAAGCTGGAAATTCCAATTGGACAGCCCATGGTTTTTTCTGCAACATTTTAGCTTCTCAATAGAGGTCTAGAGAGCTCTCGGGACCATCTAAATGGGCAACCACTTTCATTCTTCTCCACGCATTTCTAGGTGCCAAATCTGTGCTAAGTCAAATCCTCTTGCTGCTGTGGCACCGACCACTGCCAGCATTTTTACTCACGCACCAGCTCTCCGCTCTCTGTGTCCTGCTCTGCACCTGGTGGAGTTATTGTTCACATTGCTTTTTCCCTTGCTCTCAGTTGGTCCTTGTCTACAAGAGGCCCAGCCAAGAGGTTAGAAAGCAGGAGAAGGTTGGGTATTCATTATCCACATTCCCCTTTGACTGGCTGTGGTTTGCCAGCAGGTGAGTCACACACACACACACACACACACACACACACACACACACACACACACATGTGGTTTATACCCCAGGACCCCTTTTCTATATCTCAAGCTCTTGTTACAGTCCAAGAGCGCCCCCTTACCTATTGTTCTAGAATTGGACCCAGAATGCATTTTAACCATGTGTAAGATACACAGACACTGAAATTTTTGGAAGAAACTTAGATCCCCAAATCCCCAGAAACAGGAAGTGCCCCAGGCCATGAGCACCACATGGAAAAGCACAGGATTGGGAGGAAGCAGAAAAGAAAGAGGAGCAGACATGACCCAGTGTGTTTATTGGCTCTTTCCTGGAAAAGAATGCACAAGACAGAGCAAGTTGGGAGTAGACTGAACAATTTCAGCAGGCTCTGGACTATGAGGGTGGTACTTAGATCCAGTGAATAAGGCAGATGAGGACACAGCATAACGTTTTTACCAGCCTGTCTTTCTGCCAGATGGCACCCAGCAGTACCACTTACTACTCAGGAAACAGGACTTCCAGAACTGCTTCGGAAATGATGGGACAGGGGTGTTATAACTAAAGGGAGTACGGTATTTTGAAGAGGTTAATGGCAATGTGACTTTTATTGTAATAAATATTTTATGTAAGCACTCACCACACATTTTAGCCACTTCTTATTTTAGTCACCTATTTTTGTTGTCTTTTTTGAAGACAACTGATTCCTGACATGATGCAGCAACTTTTTCATTTAGAATATTAGTTCCATTCTGTTTATTAAAATTAGTTATGAAAAAGGCACTCAACTACAACTAATTTTCTTATATTTTCAATGTAGAACCTTCATTTTATTTCTAAATACCCAAAGGGTCAACTGCCTAATAAAAACTAATGTTCCATAATTAAGGATTTGAAGCTCCTCCTCACTCTCCAAAATTCCATTAAACAATCTGTTGCACCGAAGCCAGGCAGAAAGGAAAATAATCCGTGTGCATTTCACGCTGGAGCTGTGAGCCTACAGGAAAGAGTGGAGGCTGCACAACTCCCAGGGCCTTGACGTTGCCCTGCACTCACAAACTGCATCCTCACCAGGCTGTTTCGTCTTCTCAAATGTGCTAATCTCTGTTTTGATTTTTAGAATGAGCTCTTCCCTCTGCCCAGAAAGCTCTTCTCCCCAATTCCCAACCCTCTCACTCACATCCCCTACTTATTTATTTTTCATCTCTCAGCTAAGGGAATAGAAAATGAATAAAAGGCGAACGGAAGAAGGAGTATTAATAGTAGCTCCCTTCAAAGGACCTGGTATCTGTTCTGGGGAGCTAAAGCAATCTCTGAGTTTTCCTTCTCTCTCACAAGGAGGGGATGAAGGTCAAATTTTACAACATATGCATCATATTCTGTAAGTGTAACAGGCTGTAATATTTAGTGTGTGTTGTTTAGACAATCCACTTCACCATGCGACTCCAAATCCCACCCTGCCATTGCCAGGAGCCCAAGGAGATGAATTTCTAAGCCAAGTATATTCGAAATGTGCAAGGACCTTCATCCTCATATATTCATTTGCTGATTCATTTACTGAGCAACTAGTATTACAATGTGAAAAATGCTGAGATTATTCACTTATTGTCTTTGTTTATGAACCCAGAGTTTAGAAGAAACAGACATAAGCATAGAAAAATGCTCTAGAATCCTCCAAGCACTGGACAGAGAGCAGAGGGCATCCTGTTATTCACACACTCCACCAGGTGGTGGACATCTACAGGAGATGCTGAGTTCTAAGACTAGCAACAGTTACTGCCTAGGAATAAAGAATCAATGGAAGGAAACTAGGGTGCCATTGAGAGCTGGAGCCACGGAGGAAAGGTGAATGGGGGGAAAGCTGTAGCTGTAGAAGGAGCGAGCCATTGTCAAGACTTCATTGCAGCAAGAAGGGAGCTAGAGGAGTGAATCCCCGAGCGTCTGTCTCTTCTCCTCCTCAGACATCCTCCCAGGCCTTCACTGACCAACCCGATGGCAGCTCGAAAGCCAGGAAATGGGGAAATGGCACTCATACATGTCACATCTCAGGGAAAGGAGAAGGACACAGAAATCCAGAGAACCACTGGAAGCAGATGGAAAATAATCAGGACAGAACACTGGGAAGAAAGCTCTCAATTCTATCCTGAGCAGTGGGAACCCTCAGAGGACAAGAGACTATGTGAGTTTTCTAGGGATTTTGTAGCAACTTTCTTTCAACTGTATGGCTTAAAGCAAGACAAACTTATTCTCCTCCCACAGTTCAGGAAGTCAAAGTCTGCCATCAAGGTGTCAGCCAGGCCACACGCCTGTGAAAGCTTTTAGAGAAGACTTTTTCCTTGCCTTTTTCTAGCTGCTGGAGGGGGCTGGCCATCCTCAGCACTCCTTTGCTTGCCAATGTTTCCCTCCAGTCTCTGTCTCCAAAATCACGTTCTTGTGTGTGTGTGTGTGTGTGTGTGTGTGTGTGTGTGTGTGTGGTGTCCTCACATGGCTTCTCACAAGACTTTCAGTTCAAAACTCACTCAAATATTACTTCTATGCCATTGTAAGGTTTTAGGTTAATGTGAATTTTAAAGAAAAACTTTTGAACCCCAGTGAATAAACCTGTTAAGAGAAGCCCTGAAAACTCATAGATTCCCCAGGAGGCATACTGGGTTGGAGGACATGGCCTTCTTGGACCTGAATGTGGGCACTGAGCCATTGTAAATCCTACCCTACACACTGACTTTCCTATTTATTCCAGTGATACCAATAATATCATGGTCACTAAGATGCTAGCAGGAAGCAGTGGATGGGAATGCTCATTGTGGAAAAGTCAAGAAACCTTCTTATCTCGTGGAGAGTGAGTCAGAAATGATCCAAGTGCTCAGCTGAGAGAATTAAATGGAAAGTGGAGGCAATGTCATGAAGTTGCTTTTACAAAAGACAGGAAGGGACAGTGTTCCTAAAAGTCAAAATGGCTAAGCAAGAACACAGGGCTGAAGAAGTCTCATGAAGGCTGCCTTTCCCTAATGCATGGCGAAATGCTCTGACTTTACAATGCTGAACAGTGGTAGGTGAGATTCAGTGACTAAAAAAAAAGAAGTGACAGTGAACTCAGTGGGAAAGCTGTCACACTCCAGGCCCAGGGCAGGGATGACCTCACCAGAGCAGGTGAAGTCACCTCACCAAGCACAGAGAGAGGAATCAATAGGTCTCCTCAGATTCTTTTTGCCTGTGACTAAAGAAACAGCCTTTTTTGATGTTATAATGATCAAAAAATATTAAATTTATGAGATTACATTTGTCTAGCACGGCTTAGAGGGACAGTTTGAGGACAGATACTGGCCAAATTATTTGCCGCACTTATTAGCGTCGTTTGACAAATCCACTTCCAGGATCTAGTGTTCCTATGGTAAGCATCAGATACAGCAAGAACCTCCAAGGTGTGTTCTCCAGAGCACAGGCTTTGCCCTGGGTCAAAAGGAATTAGAGGGAAGTGATTGTGTGTGGTCAGGAGGAGGAAAGAGTTTCCACCTATGATTTCTGTTAACGGTCTGTCGCTGCATTTAGAATGATCATAAAAGATAGTTCTAATACTAATACTACAATTTTACCACTGGCAATTCTTTGAACCGAAAATACTCATTTTACCTCTTTGTCCTATTTACATTTCATTTAGAAAGGGTGTAAGAATCAAGCAATAAGGAAACACTTTGGAAAGGTAACAGTATTACGTGAACAAAGAGCATTACTGTTAACATTAGCATCAACAATATTTTCATTGTTATCATCCATTTTATCATCAACAAATACACATGGGCATAATTTTACTTCTTCCCTTCCTATCCATATGACTAATTTCTTTTCCCCAATTCTTTTGTTGAACCTCTAGTACAACATTACATTGAAAAGACATGGGTTTCATCTTTGTCTTGCTTTTTATTGTAGGGGAAATTTATCCATTGTTTCATAAGTAAGGAGGGTATAAGTGGTAGTGGGTTTTGGTAGGTAATTTTTTTTGTCTTTTTCATTTTTATCGGTAAGGGGGATCAAACTTAAGACCGCCTGCTTGCAAGGCAGGTGCTTATGCCGCTGAGCTAAATCCCCAGCCCCATGGTAGGTAATTTTTAATCATAATGAGGATATTTTCTATCCCCAATGTTTCTGAGTAGTTTTTTGTGAAAAAGTACTGGATTTTGTCAAAGTTTTTCTGTGTCTATTCAGGTGACTTTGCTTAAAGGACATGATTACTCACCCATTGATGGACTGCTGAGTACCTTTTCATTAGCCAAGCACATGTGCTGAGAATTTAGCATTAACACAAAATGACAAAAAAACCCTTTATGAGCTTACTAAATAATCTAATACATTAGACTGAAGGTATGATGATTACTGCAAAGGAAAATAGGGGCCAGTATGTGAGGGAAGAGGCTTAGACTACTAAACAGGATTTAGAGGAAAGGTCTTCCCAAGATTATGTCGTGTCAGATAAACATCGAAACATGTGCGAGAGTGAACCACATAGATATCTGATGAGCAAACATTCCAGGCAGCAGAAACAGCAGTGCTAATCGGAATGTACATGCTGCCTATGAAAAACACCCAGGAAAACAGTGTTCCCAGGCCAAGTGTGCACAGGAGGAGTATGGCAGTGATGAAGAAGCTCCACAAGAGGAGTCACACCACACACATTGCTGCAAACTATTGAGATAATTTTGGTTTTGTTCTGTAAAAGGTAGAAAGCTATGGAAAGATTTTAATCAGGAAGGTGACATAATTTTAACTCACCCTTCTAGCAGGACTACTCTAGAGGCTACACTGAGAACACACTAAAGAGAATAAGGATTGAAGTACAAGGCTCATCGTTAGACAAGTTCAGTGATCCGTGTAAGGAATCTTGATGTCTTAGGTTAGAGGAAGATTAAGGAGGTTACTGAATTCTGAATGTATTTGGAAGATAGCACTTTACTCCTCTGCATGAAGTTGGAAACCATTTTATAAGAGCCCCTACATCAGCTCTAATATGTGGTTGAGACTTTTTACTAGCATTCTGTTAGTGCACTGAATTGGAAGTCATCCACTAAATTTATAGATTAATTTGGGAAACATCAATTACAAAATGGTTTCTCTCACATGAGCATTTGTCCTCCTTTCCTTTTATGCACCATGGTAAAAGTTTACAGTTTTTCTTGCCTAAGTCATATATTTCTTTTTAAGAGCATTGTAGGAGAGTGATGTACAGGAATATATATTTTTTCCTATCTGGTTGTGGCTGCTCTAGAGAAAAACCATTGGCTATTTCTGCATTGATTTTGTAGCTGGACATTTTATTCAGTTACATTATGATTTGTAAAATTTTTCTAATATTCTTCAACTTACTCTGTCAAATGAGAAATTCATTTACTCATTTCCAATAGTCAGTCACCTTAGTTCTCTCCCTGGGTAGGTGAATCGTCATGGTAAAATGAATCTTAAAACAGGGAATAGAAAGGGATACCAATGTTCCACGCCAAGAGAACCTTAGCTTTGAGAAACAGCATGAGGAGCCCAGGAACTCAGAACAAGGGTGTGGATGCTTGGGGAATGGGAATAGAAGAGATACAACAAAAGTGGTAATCAAGGGTCGTGAAATGAAGGCTTAGAAAGATATTCAAAAGAAGTTTGGTTTCATTAGGCTTTGTCCTGTCAGAAAGCTGGACGTTAATTAGGCTGATAGAATCACCATGAAGACAATGAGGTCCAAAGAGTGTTGGAGTTCTGCAAGAAGAGAGAAAATAAAGGGTCGCACACACTAAGGGTCAGCAAAATGGCTGCCACCCGGCCAGCCTAAGCAAGCAGCTTTCATTGAGATAAAGAACAAAGAAACTCAAATTGCGCAAGCTCAGATTATATAACTTGTTTGCTTCTTATCCTTACAGGACCTCATGTTTTACTTTGGGGTGGGGGTGATGTTTCAAGGCCTGCACTTTTTCCCATACCACTGTCAACCAGATGTGTCCAGGACAAAATGGAGTCACTGTGGCCTCTCTACAAAAGAGAAGGGATTTCTCTGAGGTTATATATTTGTAGCTAAGCCTGAACTAAAATGCAATCCAGGTCTCTCACGCCAGTGAACTGGGGTCAGACTCACAGAGAAAGCAAGCAAACAAGAAATAAAGAGGAAGTGAAGGATCTGTGCCCTATTTCATCCCAAACCCTTTAGATGGATAAAATATGAAACACCAGATGTTTCTCACATCCCTATAAGGTGCTGATGCTGGATTGAAGTTGGAGGTTACACAGCTATTAAGTACTTACCCTTCCATGAATTAACTAGTGGACCTTGAACTAATTATTTCACTTGGTTCTTCAATAGGCTTAGTTATTATCATCTTTAAAATACAGGACTTCTTTAGATTAGAGGCTATGTCCAGCCACAGATGCATTTGCATTTGGCTGGGTTTGGGAACAATTTTAATTGTCTCAGAGTAGTTAAAAATCATGAAAGTAATGTGCATGAATTTTGCATTGCTTGCTTTTCTTGGAAAAAATACGAAGCCCCTGCAATACAGGGCCAACCTGCTTCATGGTGTCAGTTATCAGTGTGGAAAAGCATGACCCACTATCTACCGTCCTTCCCACTTACCCATTGTCCTGTGTGTGCTTCTCTAAAGCAGGCTTTCTGAGAATCTGTGATGCTCTGATTTTCAGCATGACCTCAGCAAATATATCTCCAGAAAGCCAATCCACGTGTCTGTCCCTCTGAATACCTTCTCCTCTATGTTATCACAGGCTCCATTGGTTTCTCCATTTCCTATCCTCCTCATGCATCTTTTCTTTTGTGAATCCTGGGCTGCTGGTCTTGGCACTGCATTTCCAGAACCTGTGCCTGTCATTTAGGTGCTTTCTACTTCTCCCCTAAACTAAGTGGCCTGGCTTCCACCCAGCCTGGTTCCGGAAGGAGCAAGTGACAGACCTAGCTTCCCTGGCTCTCTTCCAGCACAAATTCCTCTGCCCTGTCTTTATACTTTCATTCCACAAACTCCAGGATAATAAATGAATCAGTAAGTAATAGTGGTCATTGTCTATCTAACGCAAAAAGACCAGTTGACCTTGGCTGCTCTGCCTGACTGCTGTAGCAAAGAGAACACAAGCAGAGATCATTCTCCTGTAAATACAGACATGTGTACTCTGGCAAGGCCCTGGGACCGCCCTGTCCAAGGTGTGATTAAGGGACGGTAAGACATTTTAGGAACAGGAAGACAGTAAGAGGTCACACTGAGCCAAGATTAGAGTTCACAGAGCATTGTTAATTTTTACAAACAGTCAGAAAAAGCGACAGTCTTAGTACCATCCAGGCAAAAGCAGAAAAATAGCAAGCAGACTGAAGCAGTTATCACAGTGAGGGAAATGAGGTCATTGAATAGAGCCCAGAATAATGTAATAGAGTATGAAAAGCAAAGCTTAGTCATGAGTTTAAAGTAAAAGATACACAGTTTGAAGCCACTCAGAAAATAGATTGGGCTCAAAACTAAAGCCTCAAATTTGCAGGTCCTTTATGGGAAGCTGGCAGGCAGAACTGTGTCTAATAGTCTAATCCTCCATAAAATCTAAACCCAATTACAAGAATGATTGGCTGGGCAAACTCACTGCCTGGGTCTGACTGGGTGTTGGACAAGGTCAGGTCCTGCTGTTATCAGCCCAATACTCCTCACCCACAAGTCTGTAGCCATTCGACCCGGAGTATCCAAGCCTACACTTGGTGCAGGTGCAGCTTGCTTCAACCAAGCAAGTTGTTGCTAACATTTCAGTCCTATGGTTTCGCTGTGATTCTGGGTCTTAATAGGCTCCTCTGTAGGAGAAGCTCATGGATATCCAGGTGAAGCTGGGAAAGACTGAGACATCCAACTGACAGTTCACTAAAGCTTCCCCCAAAATTCTACAAGGGGAAGTTAATCACCTGAGCTATAAATTCAGGTACTGACTCTGTGTGTCTCAGGGTCAGGTTCAGAGAGATGCCTTGCACAGTGGTCATGAACTGTCTGGCTTCCTCTGCTTCGAAAAGGTCTGTCACTACATGTGTCTACAAAGCACAGAGCACCAGAGAAAGGGAAACAGGAATGCTCTGTCCTGCACTTTCTCTTAGGGCCCCCTCCCCCACAGGATTGAGCTCTGTGTCACCATGATCCACCATTTCCCAGAGGTAGAGCCACCAGATACATAAGTAAAGTCAACATATAATTCCCCATGGCCTCACTTGGGAAACTATGGTCCCTTTTATGTGAAAATAGAATGCCAGTTAAGAAAAAGGGACTCAGGAAAGAGGAGAGTTGACTGAGAAACAATATAATCCGGTAAGTATTTACTGGGGCTCCTTTATGTGCCAATTGCTGTTATGTGCTGAAAGTTGCAAAGGCAAATGAAACAATTGCCTCTTGCCAGGGAGCTGCCACAACGTTAGCAGGGCAGACATTTGCACATAGGATGACAGTGGATTGTGATGAGGACTGAGGCAGAGGCAGTACTAACCTCTTCCAGGGCAATGGGGGTGAGCATGACGTTTTCCATAGAAGGAAAAGACGAGAGGATAGAGGTCATCACAGAGACATACACACTGAAGATGACCCTTGAAAGAGAAGCAAAAGGTTGACTTAGGCAAAAAGAAGACAGAAGAGGAGGATAAAATATTACAAGGAAGTCAAGGGTATGTCCAAAGGAGTAGAGGTCAGAAGCCAGAATGAAGAATATGTTTTATTGGTATGTACTGATTTTTTGGTAGTTTGATTATGTGGCTAAACTTTGGCTCAACACAAATTCTGTGACTCCACAAACATATCCATAAACTAATTTAACACATATTCGTCCTCAAATTTTTCTTGTCATTGCCCTTGAATAGCACTCCAGTCTTCCAATTAACTGGGTGAGCCTGCTTTCCCTTCTTTTCCTCCTATTTATCATCATATCCACAATTGGTACATTTGCTCCTGTTTCATAGCGGTCAAGATTTATCCTCCTATCACAGCCTCTGTTGCTGTGAACTCAGCTCTGAGTTGAATCATTCCTTTTGTGATTTCTTCCAACAGCCTTCTCAATGACATGCCTGTAGCCTATGCCAAATCCAACCTGCCCTCCATAGAGCCCGAGGACTCCGGCGAGATGACAATCTAGTGTGTGACAATCAGGTTTACCTTATGTTCCCATGCTTACCCTAGTTTTTAGGAAAAATAAACTACAACTTCTTCCCTTGTAACAGAAGACTGCTCCTGGCATTCCCACTGGGAATGCCTTCCATGATTTAATATTCAGATAACTCTTAACCCTGCTTCAAAAACCATCTCACATTTCTCCACCACTAGGAAATGGTTCCAGAAGCTCAAATCTGTGTTGGTTACCTTCCCTACTTGGCCACATTGTCCTATCATCAGTGCCTTTATGACCACACTATTACACCAAGGATAAAAGTTCCAGATTCAATTGCTTATTAAATCAGGTGTCAGCTTTACCTGACACAGAGCCTGGAGGTAAGAGGGCGTGTTATTGAGTGAATAAACAAAATACTGGAATGAGTGAACAAATGAATGAATGAATCAATCAATCAATGACTCAATCACTCCAACATCAGGAAATCCAATGCTCACCAAGTCTGCAGCTGAATTCTATGAGTGGAAATTTACACCGGGACCTTTATAAGGCACTTAGAGAACCAGCTGTATCAAATACAATCAAATCACTAATCAATTTATTCACTTCATTGTTCTCTAAAATTAGGAGCATGTGAATGAATATGTATGAACATATGTAATTACAGAAACACACATAAATTAATTACATATGTATGAACATATGTAATTACAGAAACACACATAAATTTGCCAGGGCTCCTAGTTCTATGCTCATAAGAGGAAGATGTTTATTTTCACCTGTCTTCTCTATAGACTTGCCTCTGGAGTATCACACTCCAAGGGAATTGACTAAAGACTTTCCCCAGTATTATAACTTATTCATCACCTGTTCTTTCTCAAAAGCATTAGAATTCTCCAGTGGGTTCCTGGGTGGGATCGGCTTGTGGGATTAGGGGAGATAAAATGTGATGTTGCTGGCTTTGAAATTTCATCACCTCCCCAAGAAGTTAAATGCTCCTCTCATTGGTTTTCTTTTCAAAGGATTAGTTGATGGCACTTACTAAGGTCTCTATTCCTTTGATATAAAAGATGAAGAATGAAAGAAATAAAAAAAAGATTTTCCTCACATAGTCATGTGGAGAACCTGAAATTAGAAATTCTATTTCTAAATATCTATGTGCTAAACCTGAATTAAGGCCATTCACCGTTGATCAGCTGCTATGTCTGCTGTAGCCCCAGATCAAAGGCAAGATTAGGGGCAAGTCCCCCAGACTGATGGAAGAAGTGTTTGGAAAGTGTGTGTTCTAAATGTTGCTGAAGGATGTCTGCAACTTTATTGGGCAACAGCTATGTGCATACAGCAAGTTTTTGAAACTAAAGGATGCTGCTTCAAATTTCACATCCAGCTTTAATTGGCTGCATAAACAACATCATCAAATTTTCTGAGCCTCTGCTTCATGATCTATAAATTAGGCTAAGCAGCACATACCTCACAAACTAGTTAAGAGTCTGGACACAATAACATATGTAAAATATCTTTCAAAATCCCTGATATTTGGTGAGCAACTAGTAATATAGTCTCTTCCTCTCTCTGTCTCGGGTGATAGCTATATTAGTAGTCAGTTGTTCAATGAATATAAAATTTAAGTTATACTAGATGAATTAATTTTATAGAATTTTTTATTTTATTTTAAAGGGGGAGCACAGCAAGAAAAACAAAAAGCAAAAGAGACAAACAAACAACAAAAAAATCCAAAACAATAACAATATAGACTAGATATAGACATGCAAAGTTTATCTAATTATGTAAGTATTAACTGTTCTCTTCCAAGAACCAATAATTAATAGTATAATCATCCTAGCTACCATGTATACATATAAAAATTTATATCTTTTTTCTTTTCCTTTCCTTCTCTTCTCCTTTTCCCTATCCAAGATATTTCCCCACTTTGAGTAGCTTTTTACCCTTTCACAAAATTTATTGCAGATTTTAGATCTTATTTACTCTTTCAGTTTCTTACACCTAAGATACAATACAATATTTACACATGGGAGTCTGATTTATTTCACTTATGAATATGGTCTCAATTAACATCCATTTACCTGTAAAAGCCTCAATGCAATCCTTCTTTATAGCAGAGTATTGTATAAAAATACATCTTTTTATCCATTCCTCAGTTGATGGGTGGAAGTTATTTATATAGTACTACACTTAACAATACAACATTTTGTATGTTCAAATTTTTCAGAGGATAGATCTCATGTTAATGGTTCTTATACAAAGAGAGAGAGAGAGAGAGAGAGAGAAGGTAATCTTGGAAGATGATGGATATGTTCATTACCTTGATTGTGGTGGTGGTACTTTATGGATTTTCATAAGACCAAACTCATCAGATTATATGCTTTCAATATATACAGTAGTTTATCAATGATACCTTAATAAAGTTGTTTTTAAAATCATAATTTGTAAGTTATTTCTTAGTCTCCAGATTCTCAAAACCTAAAATGAAGTGACGTATTGAGAGATCAAGATGTATTTTACATGAAATTGATTCCCATCCAGAATGTTTAATCTTCAGTGAGCCCTTGCTCAGTAAAATTTCCACAAAGACTTGAAGTGCCAGCAAGTATCAGGCACTTCTTATAAACAAAGCCCATGGCATCTTCCTCCTAGATGCAAACATTCTTCATTGTGGAAATGAATGATTGTAATCAGAGTAGGTGCATGTTTGCACTGTAAAGATGACCAATACTATTGGCCACCTAGGTAATCATCAGAGATTAACAGAAATCCAAATGAGAGCATGAGTATCACAAGACTTTACTAGGTGCTGCGATTCAGTATTCCTCTGGGTCTCTCTGCACTGCAATTCTTGGCGTTTCTTGGCAGTCCTATGGAAAACCAAACTAATGTCCATATACACATGTAGATCTTCAGTAATACAATAAGGCAAGATTGTCAATGCTTCGTTAATATTGTATTCAGGAAACTCTCCCTGCAAACCAGCACCATGAGTGGGCCACTGTCGCTGAGAGGACAGCAAAACCCTAGCCTTCTCCTGTGAGTCAGCACCACTCATGGACTGCAGGGGAAGAAAACAACAAGCCAACAAGAAGCAAGCCCTCCCTTAAGACCAGCACCATGCATGGGCAGCCACTGACAGAGGAACAGCCAGACCCCCGCCCCTTCCAGGGAACAAGAAATACCAACCTCCCCACCCCTATAAGCTACCAGCTGATCTGGAGAAACACAGGCTGCAATGATAGGTATTGAGGTGTAACACAATTTGATGCTTGTGGTGTTTGGTATTTCACAACATTGCAAGTCTAGGGCTGGTAGTCTGATCATCTATTCAAAGGATCATGGTACGCAGTGTGGCATCTATGGGGATCTCCTTCTGAAGGGGTTAGCCATTTTTAATTCCCTGTTATCTTATTCTGAAGTCTTGTGTCATTTTTGTTGAGTTGGGTTTTATTCTGTTTTGTCTTGTTTGATTTTGTTACACCCAATGGCATGAGCAGCTATTTCAAAGATAGCAAGATATATTATGGAAGCCATTTTGGATTTACTGTTGTCTTGTTTCGAAGTCTCTTATTACATTTGTT
The DNA here is from genome assembly GCF_034190915.1 of Cavia porcellus. Taxonomy (NCBI): domain Eukaryota; kingdom Metazoa; phylum Chordata; class Mammalia; order Rodentia; family Caviidae; genus Cavia; species Cavia porcellus. The sequence goes on from NW_026947501.1 coordinate 36,757,684, forward strand.
TTGTTTTTATTGGTTCTATTCTGTTCTGTTTTGATTTTTACTATGTCTGAAGGTACCTGCAGCTATTTTGAAGACAAGAGGCATTACAGTAACCATTACTGACTTCATATTGTTTAGAAGTTCTGTGTCACTTACACTGGTTTGTTAGGATTGACATTGCTCTGTTTTATTTTTCTTGGTTTTATTCTCTTTAAAATAAAAAAATATTATATTCAGTAGGTCATGATTTTCCTTAGCTGACATTCTTCTTTTCCAACTCTGAGTTTTATTGTATTGTCATTATTTTTGTTATGGGGAATTCTTTACATCTATTATGCATATGGGTAATGATGTTATAGGTATTTTTCTTATTAGTTTCAATTAACTAGATTTTAAGTTAGATATAGATGGATATAGGTTCGATATATAGATGCAGGTGTAGACATAGATGAGTAATGGGAGGAGAACTAAAAGATGATACATCACTCCTGCCTGTAACCATTGCTAAAAGACTAATGCAAAATATCCCCAAAATTTGCTTCTGTGGTGATATTTTAGGGATCTTTTATCTTTTTTTTTTTTTTTTTTTTTTTTTTGAGGTATTGAGGGATAAGCCCACACCCTTCACACTGGGCAATATTGCCATCTCTTTTTTTATTTTTAAGGTAAGGTCACATTAAATCTCTAAATTGTCCAGGTTGGGCTCAAATTTGCAATCCTCTGGCCTCAGCCTTCCAGAGTGCTGGGACTACAGTCATGTGTCAACTTCCATTTCTTTGCTATTTAAACACAGGATAATTTACTCCTCCTGAAACTGGGCAAATAAGAAAGTTATTTATTATACTTTTCCTCATATAAATGAAACTCTAACAAAAAGATCTAAGAGTTGGCTGGGGATTTCGTTCAGTGGCATAAGCACCTGTCTGGCAAGCACAAGGTCATGAGTTCGATCCCCAGTACCCCTCCACACACACACACAAAAAAAAGACCTAAGAGTTGCTCACCACTAGGGTGCCTATTATCTTTAGAAGTGCAGTGGCACCTCAATTCATGAGCTTAATTTTTTTTCATGATTTTGGAAAAGTTGGCCATATTTGCTTTTGTGTAGGAAAGATGGGTGTTGTCATGTTTGTTACTCAATGTAGTTTGCCAACAGAAACAAAATCTTAATAAAATGCTTTTGTTTTTTACTCAAATTATTCACAAACAAAAGTGTTCATGAAAAAAAGTCCAATTATATCTAGGAAGTCAGCCAATTCATCTTTTCAGAATGAGAGCTAATTTCTCATGAGCTCCTAATGAGTTTACTTCACTACTCAGGGAACAGTTATTTGATTCAGTGATTTACAGAATTTTGCCTTGAAAACGTGAATCACAATAGGTTGTCTATGACCATGAATTCTTAAAGAATTCTACTCCTGCTGTATAAACCCAGTTAGACATTATAGCATGTCAGATGATCATTCAAAGCCCTATAAACAGACATCCTAGAACTATATGAGTAGCTATAGTTTCAAGATAAACCTGTTAAATTATGGATTTATGTTAACAATTCAAGAATAGGACTCAGAAGTCTAGTTTGTGATTGATTCATGGTCCAATGCTGAGATTATGGATGTGAGTGCTATACTTGCCTTAAGGTGGGTGGCTTGTATACAATATAAGGGACAGAAAGTCTCTCTCCCTTTTCTCTTGGTTGCTTTTGCTATCTTCTGCCACCATAAATGATTGCCTCTTTGCCATGTGCCACCCTATCTTGAAGCCAGCAGACTGTGGATTGAAACCTCTATAAATGGCAAGCTAAATACACCTTTCTTCCTTTAACTTTGGATGTCAGGTATTTTGTCTCAGCAACAGGACAAAAGTAACTAAGTTGTGAGCCCATAGCAAAACGAATATCAAGAGAGTATTTTCATAAAGCTGCTAGTTTGTTATAAAACCATGAGCTGTTGCAGCTCATAAAAACAGTTTAATCTAAATCCTTCCTCCATGTTTCCTTAATTAACTTTGCATGTTCCTATCAGGGCCAAAATACTGAGCTACTGAATCATACACAGTGTTTCTTACCTCGGGATTTTTCCTCCTGGCATTATTTCTTCTAGCTCATCCTTATACCATTTTCCTCTCAGTAAATTTCTATTTCTTCTTTAAAATCCAATATATATATATATATTTTCCACAAATTCATCCTGAACATCAAATACTGTTTCTGGTGTGTGTCTCTCCACTTGCATTTAATTAAGCTGTAACTATAGAACTATTTTGACAGTTGGTCTTCCCAGTTAATGATAGTCTTAAAATAATAATAAAATAATTTAACAGATACAGGCAGTTCAATAACATCTCTATGGGTAAAACTCCAGGTTATCTTGTCAATAAACATATATACTAATAATTGATGCAGAAGGGAGCCTGTGGAGAAGTCTTTCCCACTCTTCACTGTGTCTACTTGTAAAGACACACATAGCTCCTGCTTACAGACATTGGCAAGGACATGTCACATAGCTCCTACCCCGATCTTGATGGAAGAGTTGCAGATGTAAGGTGAGTGCCCAGAATGAAGAGGGAAGAAGAGAATATGAGAGGCTGGTCCATCCATGTTCCTGTTTGTACAAATGGAAAGGATGAAGTTGTAAAAGTGAACCATGTTGATTTACTTAGGAGATGGGTTTGCTTGCTATGTAAAAGCTTTATTTATTCTAGAAATTAGCAATGTTTTCTACTATGTATGTCAAGTTGTATGTGAGACATGTAAATTTGTAAAAATCAACTTAAAATACCAGAATTAAATTCAATAATTTATGAGGCCAATTCTCTAAATATTCAATATTTAATGATTGAGGCACACAGATTTGGTAATCCAGCTTCATGTCTGTCCATAACTTCTCATGTCTACTAATAACTGACACCTCAAGAAATATGGTCTAAATTTTGCAAATCATTTAATGGGGGAGCTGAAGCATGAGTGCTCATTAATAAGATGGAAATTTTAATTAAGCTTCGTATGCAATTATAACTTTGCTGGTTATTAACAGTGATGACAAAAATTATACAGCTATGATCACTGGCAGAAGTATTAATGGGATTCTTGATGACATAACATTTGTTTAATAGAAATATTTCCTTTTATGTACAAGTGTCATCTGAGGGCAATTGTCATTGTTATTAATTTAAGATAATTTTATCTGTCACTCAACACCGAGTCCAATTAAAAGGGAGAGACGGCATAGGCTTCCACCTAAGATCCTGCCAGAGAGAAAGATTTAATAATAAAAACCTAATTTGAGACAACAGTCAAGGCCTTTTTAAAGAACCATACTCCTTAAAAGACACAAAGGACCAGAAGTGTAATGTAAAGAGAAAACTAACATGTTTTTCTATCAAAAGATACAGTTTGGGTAATTAAAGATGAAAATCTTTTTGCGTACATTAAGGTGATCTTTTTATTTTTCTTATAATGAAATGAGAATTACTTTACATAGTGATATCCAGCTTTGACTGTTTCTTAGGTAGGTGCTGCTGCACAGCTGTGATGAAATGATCACACTGGAAACAATCGCCTTTAAAGATCTGGGGCACAAAGCTGACTGTATCAATTTTCTAGGTCTGTCACGACTGTAGTGTTTTCACAACTACAACCCACTTTCCTATAATCAAAGTGACGAGATCAGAGTATCATCAGGGCAACAACTCTGCTTGGTTTGAAGATGGCCCTGGTCATACTAATCCACTCCTGACCTTTGTGGCCATGCACCCCTGCTCTCTATTCCTCTTCTAGTAAGGCATTAGTCAGGTCCCCAGCATTATGGTCTTATAGTTTAATTGCCTCTTTAAAGGCCCTAAGGCAGGTTTGGTGACGCATGCCTGTAATCCCAGCACTTGGGAGGGATTGCAAGTTGCAAATTCAAGACCAGCCTGGGCTATAAAGTAAGCTCAAGGCCAGCTTGAACTGCATAGTGAGACCCTGTCTCAAAAATAAATAAAAAGAAAGACCCTATTTCCAGATACAGTCAGTCACACTGGGGGTACAGCTTCAGCATATTACTTGGGGTGGGGATCATAATTCAGTACTTCACAATGATCATTTAACTTTTTAATTCCAAACACAGATGACATGATGCAAATCTCCAAACTCTAGGCTTGAAGAATAAATATGTCCTGCCTCACCAGCAAGAAAGTGTAGCACTAATGAATAACCTTGTATCATATTTTCCACCCTACTCTCCTTCTCAGTGTTAACATCTCCCCATTTTACAGACAAAAGGATCAAGGCAAAAGGTTTACTGACCTCTCCAACGACACACAGCCCTTAAATTTAGATGCAAATTTTTAATACTATAAACCTTTTCTGTGTGTCTTATTTAAGTTATGGCAAGAAGAAAAGCACTGCAGAGATGGAGCTGGATTGAAGAGCACATCACGCTAGCCCCGTGTACCATGCAGCCATGGCACTGCCTGAAGATGCAGTAAACAATTCCAAAATGAGAAGCAGGAGCCCAGTGTGAGAGACTGCTAGATGTTACAGAGGAAGTGTGAGTGCTGAAGCGGGGTCCAGTTCCGGACCTTCTGGGACATCAAAGTGCCCAGATCACAGGGTCTCATGAGGGCCCAGTGAGCTATGTGCATTACTCATAGACACCTGACTTTAAAGACAAAGGCGAAAGGATCAAAGAGAGAATAAATGTGGGTGTTACATTGAAAAATACTTGGATTCCTCTTCTTACACCCTTAGATAAAGGCAGTATTTCAGGCACTTGAGAACATCAGAGTCACACACAGAGTATCACAGGGCCAGGTTCTGGCTTAACTACTTCATTGAGCAAGTCTGAAGAATGATCTCAAAAAGCTATAGTGAGAAATCCTTGGTCTTGTGGGGAAGCAGACTTCAAAGCTCAGGGACATTTAAGGATACCCGAGAATGTGACCCCATTTGTCTAGTGCAGTCGCAGAGTGGATACAGTTACGTAACCGTGATGTAACACAGGTAGACACCTGCATCCTGGTGACGGCACTATGTGAGAATGTAAACATGAGATGACAAGCTGTGCAAGCATTACACAATAAAGGTGGCTCTTGCACTCTATGCTCGTGCTCTGCTCTGCCCCATGTTGCCTGCGGCTGTTGCTGATGTCTTGATATCTGTGCCCTTTAACCTTGGGATCTCACCCTCAAAAATCTCAAGTATATAAGTAAATTCTAAATATATACACCATACATATGTAAATATTACCTTACCACGTGTAATATACATAAGGCACACATGATTTTATTTTTATACTTTCATATATACATTTATCATTTCAGCAATATACTTGAGAGCAACAGCAATAACATAACAAGCAGAAGCTACCAAAGGAGCAGGATGAGGGTGGTCTTTCCCAGTTATCAGCAGAGAGATTGCATTGTTTATGGAGAATTTTAAGAATAATAAAACCAACTAAGACTCAGTCTGCATTTTATTACCACCGTGCCCAGGCATTCAAACATTTTTAGTGACAGACTTCTTGTCTCCTCTGTAGCAGAGCACTTGTGATATCCCGTCATCTGCCCCCAACATTTCCATCTAGCCCTTCCATATATTTGCTACTGTGATCAATGGTATGGAAACAGAGGAAATTCTGAATCCACATTAGCTTAACAGATATCCAGTGGTAAAACGGCTTTCAGAGAATCCCTTATGCATGAATAACTTAGTTTTGAAATGCACTCAGGTGCATTTACTCATTTGCTCTTGTCAAGGTTGGGCCGCTCTGATTGAGATTCAACACAAGCTTGCTGGATGCCAGACGCCTGCTCTCTCTATTAGTGCTCAGTCGGCTGCCATGAGAATCTCCTGGGGAGCGGTGAAAGGGATCGATGCCTATGCCTCACTTTGAGCCAATTAAATTGGAATGAGGGACTGAGGTGCCTGGTCGCAGGTACCTTGAAAATCTCCTCAGAGATTTCTGCCGTGCAGCCAGGATTAAGAAGCACTGACCCATGTGGTATGGCAAGACGATCTTGGTTTTGGACTCAAATGTCCAAATGGGGTATCTCTCAGTCCCTTATTTTTCCTCATATATAAATAGAGGAAGAGAACTCACCTTTACTGGTTGAAAGTAAGGCGATCCATGTAATGCATTTTAAAACAGTGCCTGATACACAACAAGGATTCAATAAATGCAAGCTATCTTTATAATATAATTTGACTAGCACTCTTGTACATTACCCTAGCAAAAAGCCATTGCTGTCTTTTATATGTAACAGTGGCCAGTTGTTTGTCCAATCTTAGATCATGTTAAGTCAAAAAGCAAGCAATTGATTATAAACTCAGTAATCTGCATGTTTATTAAGTACCTACTGAATATAGTTTGATCTATAAAGGCCTCTGTTACACTTATAATCTCTATTATATGTTGCATATTTCCAGGCAGTGCATATTTTAGATCAATGCAAGCAGGACCTTTCCCTTACCTCCCTTGCCTCTACCACTTCTATGCTTTGAAGCAGTTTACTTTGCACTTTCTCAGATCCTTGTATGAGGACAAGGTCAGGGCACCCTGAGCCTGAATTTTATGTGGGCTTCAGTTCCTGCCCAGAGCAATTCACTTCCACTGCCTGTGATGGTTTCCCTTTCATGGGAGTGCAGGAGACAGGGCTTCCAGATGGAGCTGGCATGCTGATTTGGGGTGACTCAAACTATTTACATAAATAAGTATCCAGCTAAAAATACTTGCTCATTTTCATACACCCTAGAGGCATCCCTGCAATTTACAGGGACCTAAGCTATACATTTTAAATCTGAGCAAGCAAATCACTCAAGCCTTCTTCATTGGAGTCATTTATCATTACATATTCCTAAGTCTGCATGTTTACCATTTACATAAGTCAAAGAAAACAATCCAATAAACAGTATGCATATTCAGGAACAAGGCTAGAGTGTCGCTCAAAAGAGCAATACTATACATTCTATGGGATGCAATAGGTTCTAATGTATCTTATAAAAACATATTCTTGTGTTCTGTAACCTCCCAGGCCAGTGGGGCAGATAAGGCCATCTTGGTTGATATGTTATATCTGCAATGACTTAAATTTCTAAAACTCCCTCTCCTTATTGGTAATATAGGGCTAATATCCACTTGATAGAATTGTTGACTGGCGTAAATGAGAATTTTTGAAGAGTAGGCAGTAGCTTCACACAGTGTAACTAACATTTGCTACATTGTAGTGCTAATTATACTGTAACAGTTACATTCACAACATTATAAATACTCATTAAATGTTGGTCTTAGAGCAGCTTTAACCAGCACTATGATAAAACATCAATCTGTGCTGCAAAGAAAGAGAGAAAGGCAATTCCCACTAGGTTAACATGGAATGGCTTCAAGAGGTGTTTACACACTGGTCTTTAAAGTAAACATACACTTCCTCCAACGTATGAGCAAGGATTATAGAGTGGGGGTGGGAAGAGAAAGGAAAGAAAAAAGGAAATCCCTGAGCACCACAGGAGCCATGTGAGATGGGCAGTGTGGCTCAGGGAAGGCTTTAAGAGGCAGGTCAGTGACCAACCTAAAAACTCGCTCTAGAAATCCACTCACAGTACTTCAGTCTTTCTTGGCAGGTCTTCATTGGCAGCCAAAGGAAGATGACCAATGGATGAAGTCTGACACTGGCCTGTGTGTGATGAGCAGGGGAATTACATTTCCAGCACTTAAGAGACATCACTGGCCAAACCACTTCAGTCCCTCGGTGACAAGCAAGCACTTAAAAACAAGCTAAAGTAAAAGAAGGAAGAGAGAAGCCTGCAGAGCCCAGTCCCGAGAGCTGATGAAAGGCCAGGCTTCATCTGCCCTCCCACCTCCATCTTGCACGTCTGACACGTTTTGCTGCCTTCTCCCACTACAGTTGGTCCTATCAGCGCCTCAGCAGCAGGCCTGGTTCTAGCCTTGCTTGCAGGCTGGTCTTGCCAGACATGCTGTGCTTAGCAGCAGGAACAAGATTGCATGAGCTTCAGGATCTAGCAGAAGCCCTAATTTAGACACGGAATGTCAGCACCAGTTCACGAGGCCTCAGGTTGACACCTGAATTAAAAGTGCTAAGTTAGCCCTGGATATCCCCTTGTGAGGACCTTCACTTGCCCCTTGGTCTCACCTGAATCCACAGCTCCTGCACAGTCTTATTCCCTGGCTCCCTGCTCCACCTTGCCATGGTGGCCCTGTGCTGATCTCTGTTTGGACTGGATCTGAAGCTCTGCTCTCTCCAGCAACCTTCTTGCTTGCTTGTAGGAGGAGCTGATTACATAAGGACAGATATCACACTCTCAGAACTACATGGCCGTTCCCTGGACTGGTCACTGATTATGCTCAGTTATATTTTACACATCTAGCAGGTGAAGAAATCCTAGCTTTTGTGCTTCCCATGTCCAACTTCACCATGACTTTACGCATCTGAGTCACTTTCCTTCAGCCTGCTTGTCTCTCTCATCCTGTCTCCTCCCTTCCCTTGCCCCTCATCCCAGGGAAGCTAAGTTTTCTTCCCAACTCACCCTTGAGACTAACCAAAAAACAACTCAAAGTAACATGAACAAAAATCAGCAAGAAACAGAATGAGGGCCATTGATGCATCTAAAAACACATTTAAATCTGCTGTAAGTGATTCAACTCAGTTTGGTCTCTGGATAAGGACTCAACAGTATATGAGGAATCACCCATCGCTACCTGGTACGGCTGCAGCCTCTAACGGCCACAGCAGGAGTCATCCCAAGTAGGACTAAAATGCAGATGTTACTTTTCCACACCTTTCTCCTCACGCCTAGTTGAAATCTTCATTGTTCAGCACATCCTGCCAAGTGTTGAAACCAAAATCAATGTGTCACGTTTGGCTGCATACAGGGGAGAGTCATAGGGAAGCAATGGAACTCTGGGTATGTCACACAGAGTCCCGCATCCCTAGAGAAGACGTGAAGTGTACCACAGCCTCAAGAGGAGCAGCTCCGTATGGAGCAAGCTCCTCACGGAGAGTACCCACACTCAAGCCTGTTAGTTAATGACTGTGACATCTTGTACACTTCTTACAAAGTGTAAGAATCAAAATAAAAGACATCCACTGTAGAGTACACAAACCAGAAGTATACAACTCAATTAATTATCATATAGTGAATAAGCACCTATAACAACCACACAGATCAACAAAGAGAACACGACCAAAACACTTTTCACTTGTGTTAATCACTTTGTGGCTCAGACAAATTACTCAACACCCACGACTTCCGAGAGGAGAAATTTCCTTTGGCTCACACTTCAGTCCATAGCTGTCTGGTTCCAAAGCAGGACAGCATGACACAGGGGCATGGCAAAGGAATAGCTCCTCATGTACGGGAGCCAGAAAAAACAAAGTGAAGAGAGGAGGCAGAAGAGAGATATAACTTTCAGGTGATCCTCCTTTTCTGACTGCCCGCTAACAGCAAGTCAGCTCTAATGTTTAACCTGGAAATGTCTTGGGGGACATCGCCACTGTGTTCAAATATTTGAAAGGCTCTCATGTAAGAAAAGAGGTTTACCTGTTTGGTTCTGGGTGAGTGTCAGGGTGGCGGAGTCAGTTCAGCAAACACAGACCTTCCAAGGACTGGACCCATAGCAGCTGTGGGAGGGACTGCCCTTGTCCCTCCAGGGCCCATTCTTCTGCTGCTTTTTGGCTGTAGGAATGTAGGCTTGATCTCAGGTTCAGACCAACTGGAGGTGTACAGAAATGAAAAGTGCTCCCCCTTGCTCCCACCTTTAAAAGGAAAGGAACAGCCTTGTTCCTCTGTCTCTCCTCCTTTTTTACCCACTCACTTTCCAAAAATCCCTCCTGTGCTTGCATGAGTGCTGAAGGGGACATCTAGATATACAGCATAGCAATATTCTAAGTATCTCCCCTGCACTAGGAGTGATGAACGGCTTCATATGCACAGATCTCACAGAAGATTTCACATGTAAGAAAGCTCACAGTCTAAGAGGAACAATTCATCAACAACTTGTAGCTCCATAGCCACACAATTTTGAAAGAAATTCCATCCAGCTAATAAATAATGTGTACTGTATAAAAATCATTTTACTCCAAGAACTCCCATAGGGAATTGTCTTGTGTTTAGGTTTCCTCTAAAGGGTGCCAGGACTATATTTAGTACAGTTCCTCTGAGGCCATGGCTTAGAAAATGACAGTGAAGCAAACTGACGGCCAAATAGTTTTACAAAGCAAACAAACAGGAATTGGGGAATTTGGAAAGAAATAGAGAGGAGAGGTGAGAATGGAGTGGGAAAACGGCACAGGTATAGGACAGGAAGTTGGCTGCACAGGAAGGTGACCAGTAAGAAATTAAGGTAAGTGAATGACATTTAAGAACAGGGATAGCTACTATCCCAATGAAGCCTATTAATATAGCTCTCTCTTTATCATTACTTCCATAAAATGTGCCACGTTTTTAATGTTGGGGGGAAAGCAAGAGCTAGGTAAGTACAGAGCAGAACGCGTGGACAGCCGTAGCCACAGGAAATGAAATCAAAGGTAGGTGGTGCCCAGGTGTGGGTGCCAAATCACAAGACCTAGGAACTCACAGAAATCCTGTGGAAGTTATAGAATTTCATCCATAATGCCATGCAGAGTGTTAAAGACAGTTTTACTCATATCTCAAAGCCCAGGTTTGCTATCAATCAACAATTGCCATGGTCAACCCCAAACTCTCAGTGTCCTGAATGTATCTGAAATGTGGGCTATTCACTCTAAATGCAAGAAGTTTAGAGTGTACAACATGTTACTGGCACCATTTCAAGGCCTGTTTGTGATGCAAATAGGTTCTAAAAGCCCCTCAAATCACCTTAACCTCTGCTTCAACTAATCATTTGTTTCATGCTACCAAAAGTGTAAGTTTATGTTTCTTTCCTATGAGGATTCCAGGTTTTCTGCCATCCTAAAATTCTGCTGCACAGGTAGAGATGTTGGACCCTCATGTGACCCTCCCTGTTCCTATCATCTCAGTGTGTTCCTCGTAGCCTTTCTCTCAATCCACAGCACACTCCAGTTCTGAAAGGTGAACATAAAGTCCAAGCAGCTCAGCAGAGCACACTTTCCAGTGTGATGAGCAGGCTTTTAGATGTGTTTCTAGATGTGATCAGCATCAACTACTACATCCGTTGCATCAGACTATTAGATCTGAAATATGCATTAACGGAATGTCAAATGCACCTGTGGAGAAGGAAAACAAATCTAAGACAGCAGCATTTATTTTTGTTTGACAGAGAAGGTGTGGTTTGAAACTCAGCTTTCAAAAACAGGCTGTTTTCTAGCAAATAAAAATGGCAAAATATAAGCTATATGTAGAAGGAGGAGAATGAAAAGGAGAAGAGAGAAGGAGGAGGAGGACAAAAGAAGGAAGATAGGAAGAGAAAAGAGGAGAGGAGAGGAGAGGAGAGGAGAGAAGAACAGGAGATGAGAGGGGAGGGGAGAGGGGAGGAGAGGAGAGATGGGGAGGGGAGGGATGGGGAAAGGAGAGGAGGGGAGAAGAGGGAAGGGGAACGGAGGAGAGGGATGGGGAAGGGAGAGGAGGGGAGAGGAGGGGAGAGGGGAGGAGAGGGGAGGGGAGGGGAGGAGAGGGATGGGGAGGGGAGAGGAGGGAAGAGGAGAGGAGAGGGGAGGAGAGGGGAGGGGAGGAGAGGGGAGGGGAGGAGAGGGATGGGGAGGGCAGAGGAGGGGAGAGGAGAGGAGAGGGGAGGAGAGGAGAGGGGAGGGGAGGGGAGGGGAGGAGAGGGACGGGGAGAAGAGGGGAGAGGAAAGGAGAGGAGGGGAGGGAGGGGTAGGGACAGGAGAGGAGAGGAGAGGAGAGGAGGAGGAAGAAAAGGAGAAGGAGGAAGGAGGAGGATGAATAAGAAGGAAAGAAAACACCTGCCCAAATGATCTTTTCTATTTAATGCCATGAAAGACCAATGGGAAGCAAATTTGGCTCTAGTAAGATTACTATAACAAATGCACTGATTACAGTGGAGAGACTTCCTTTATGAAGTTGTGAGAAATTGGATACCCAAGAAGAAATTCTGAATTGCCATTTGTCAGACATTATTCAGGGACAGATAGGAATTACCAAATATAAATCAGAGACATCCACAGGAGCCTTTCAAACACGTCATGAGGGAACTCCAAGTCCATCCATGTGACACTAACTGGCTCAGGGTTCTTTCACCTAGTTCAGATAAAAATCACAGATAAGCAAAGCATAACTCTTTTGGTGTTACCAACCCTGAGTTATGGAAGGCAGTAGTTATCAGTTCTTAGTATTAGTCAAATTCTATCCCTAGTAATAGTGGAATTCCATCCCTGCCCTGACAGTCAGAGCCAGCAGCTCCGCTGGCCATGGGGACTCTTCTGGTGACAACAGACAGCAGCTTCTCCTGACAATTTTCTTTTGCTCTCTATCATGTTCCAGCTGCCAGCCTACTTCAGTGTTACCTGCCCCGGCTACTGGCAGTTACTGGCACCAGAGCCCTTCAGTGTTCCAAGATTTTCATGTACCAGTTCAGGTTGCCCAATATAGAAATCATGAATATGCAAAAATATGCCACGAAGAAGAGATTTTATTAGGGCTTACACTGCAGCTTAGACTGCATAGAGTGACTCACTACTGACACAGAAGATTACCAACGTGAGAAATAAAGTGAGCTCATGCACGTGCTGTGTCAGACTTTCTGTTTAGCCATGCATATGGGAGGGGCTTCTCCCATACCTGATTGAGAACTGCACAGGGAAGGCATCCAGAGAGGCTGCAGCATGGAGCCATCTGGGACAGACCTGTGACTGAAGCTTCCTATAGCCACAACGAATGTCTCTCAAGTGGCGGCGAGGTGTGTGATTCAGCCATGGATATCTATGAGACCTTTGGAAACGCTGCAGGGGAAATAAGTGTCTCTGAGGAAGCACTAGTCCCTCGTGTTCTGTCTCACATGCACAAATGCAAACCTTTACAAAGGACAGTCCTGAAGAACTCAGTCACATAGGATAAATCAAGTTGTTCTGTGGTTGTCTTAAAGGAGAAAACTAAGTGGACTACAAACTGATTGTTTACAAAATAAATCACAATTGACTAAATTCCAAAGCTTTGTGAGCAGGGAAGTGGGAACCTTAGACCTGCAATGGAAAGTAGCTGATACTGACCACAAGCTGTCAGAGCCTGGAAGCACATTCTTCCCGGAGCTTCCAGATAAGAGCCTCTTGGAGCCAGCACCTTGATATTGGCCTCTGACACCTCTGTAAGGAACCTAGCCAAGCCCATGCAACTTCTGACCTACAGAACTGTGGAACAATAAATGAGTGGATGTTTTAAGCATCAAGTCTATAGCAATTTTGGGCTGGGAATATAGTCCAAAAATGCTTGCCTAACAAGTGAAAGGTCCTAAGTTCGAGTCCCAGGACCAAAAAAAAAAATCTATAGTAATTTATTACACATCAGTGGGAAAGTAATTCAAGAAGTCCCCCTCGTCCATCACATCAGAACATAATAGCTCCCCTATAATGGACCTTATCTAAGCATCCTTAAAATTCCTAATGAAAAGTTCACGTAGGCCAATCCTCCAAGGTGGGAAAGGTTGTCTTATGAACCCCCAAATTTCCAATTCTAGACTCCCATATTCATTCTGGTGACTTTCATGCCACTATATTTATTTTCCCTTAACATAACTTTCAATCAATTAAGGTAAAAATCACTTCTTATAACCCTTCCAGGGAATTTGGTCGTTGAGACCAAAGCTGAGTCAAAGAGCTGGAGTTGAAGAGTACAAAAGGTTTCCAAGATAACTTTAGAAAACTCAGAACACTGGCAGGCCTTGTATATCTGAATGATCTAAGCTATAACTGTATTTCCATGCAAATGAAATATTTTGAAGAAATATAGTCTAACATGGCACTTGATAAGAGAGCAACAATAGAATCCTAGGCGCACCATATCCCATGCCATCTTCAACATGTTAGATGTCTAGTTTGGCAATGTGAACTTTAAATGCTTTTAAATAAGCTACACACAGAGAGTCAAAATAGGGGAGGTAATATGCAAGAAAAACTACCTTTTTAATAAGATTATTACTCCATTGACTCACCCTATTTCACCCTATTAACTTCATTGATTTTACTTTAGGATTTTACTTAGGAACAAAGACCCCCCAAATGTCTAAAGTACTTTTGACTTGATTGAAAGGAAAAGATCAAACTGCTGAGAAAAATACGTCCAAAGGGAAAATTGATTTTTCTCTCCAATGTGTATCAAATTCATTAGGATAACTTGACAAAAGTTTCCAAGAAAGATGCACCTTCTGAAACTTTCATGATGCTCACTGGATTTCATTTGTCAGTACTCCAGCTGAACGCATGTTACCAACTGTCCTACCTTGAAAACTATTTTACCTCCAAAAATTTGCATATTGTCAGGCAGAAAATGGATATTGTGTAACATCTGTTTCATTCATGAATTTAATCATTCAATCAATACATGCATGTTAAGGATACGGGTTTGATCATCATTGTTTTAAGGCATCTGTGTAATTTGGGGAAACAGAAATGTGAAGCCAGTCTCTATCCTCAACTTTTGCAGTTTTGCAAAATGGTTTTGCTAATGGTCTTTACCACCCAAAGGTGGGGGAATGAAAAGAGAACAGGTTTTATCATCAAAAAGATCTATCTTCAAGCCATCATCATTTAAATTAGCTTGACAGATGACTTAAATTCTCTAAAATTTCCCACTAATAAAACGAAGCAGTGATAGTAATGAATGCACAAATATTCTATGAAAATAAATTAAATCATGTATATAATATGTTTTGTGCATTCAGGTACATGCTAAAGGTTCAGGCAATATTAATAACTCTAAAAGTCATCATTTTAGTACCAAGAATACTAAAAAAGCCTAAAGGAGTAGTCAAGGAATGTTTGATGTTAATGTGAGCTTCTGTCATGTAGCCATTCATGAAAGAAGGAAACAGCGTAAGAAACAGACATTCCAGCCTCAACATGAGCAAAGGGTCAGAGGAGAGAGGAGAGGTGGTCCGGGCAGAGAGGTGAGGGCTCAAATGCAGGGGTTGGAAAGGTAAATCAGGAGCTAGGGTCGAGCTCAATGCTTCTTGGATTGCTATAAGCCTGAACTAGGTTTGGGATTCAATGCCACTGACATTAGCACAGCTCTCCTGATCTGAAAGGTATCTTCAGTTATATCTTTGTTCAATATTTTTATAGGCTCCAAACCTGTTCCTCAAATGAATTGAGAAATTAAATGCTAAAAGGAAATTATTTTTATTACTATGGTGATGATCTGAGCCTTATAACATCAACTCAACAAATAAAGACAAATGTAAATTCCTGTACTTGGATCTAAACAGTCACCTGCACAGACAGGTTGAGATAAGAAGCCTGCGCAGAAAAGTTTCAGAAGTTTTAGGAAACAGAAAGCTCATTGTGGATGGTGCCTGCCATCTTCAATGACATCAACAGAAATTGAGAGAAGATTATTCTGTTTTCTTTTTAGTTAGCATTTATTTGACCACATATGATGTGTTTAAACGTAAGCCTTACAGGTCAAAAAGAAAGGTTCTACAAAGTGGGACATACTGAAGAAAAGATTTTTAGAGCTGAAGACACTCAATTATACACTTATAAGATGAATCAATAGAGGAGAAATGCAAACTAGATTTGTAAGATTAAGTAGAAAAGGGAAAGTCAGAAAACAAGCTTGCAATGGGGGTGAGTAAAATGTGCTCTGCAGACAAGTTGGTCTAGCTTGCTGTGATATTTAAACAGTGGTCTTATGTAATATATATGTATACAATGTCCAATGGATTATACTTCTAACATTTAAAGGCAAGCATTCTCTCCCAATCCTGTTCCCATTGAATCTACAAAACAATTAACAGTTTGTGAAAAACGCGCAAACAACTCATTGAGTAAAGAAAAGGAAAAAAAAATTGTAACTATCCTGTGAAAGGAAGCATTATCTTATGGTGCAATACCTCCCGAGTTCCTTTGTAAGGAGGACCTTGCCATGCCCCCTTGGTCAGAAATGGCCTGTGCTAGCTACTAAGATGCTTCCAAGAGAGCGAATGTTATCGGCTAATTGATAAGATGAATATAGCCAAAGATGGACTTGACATACTCTGCCACTGCACTTCATCTAAATTGGAGGGCTCCTTATCCAGAACCCAAAGTTGAAAAGTTCTTCTCCATCTTCTAACTAAGTGAAAACCTTGAATCTGAACTCCAATTCTTTTGGCCTTTCTATCTCTGTGCATGCAAAAAAATTGAAGCTTTCTAGCCTATGTCTTAATCATCTTGCAAAACAGGGATCTCACACAGCTTTGGCTATTAAATATAAAATAATGAAAAACAACAGAATGCATGAAGTCCACACTTGCACTTGTCAGGAAATATTCACTTGTTCTCCTCAGGCCACACCAAGCAAGGATACAGAAGTCACATGAGTCACAGATAAACAGAAATGACAAGCTGAGGAGCCAAATGGTACTAAAACAGAAGTTGAGTTTTTTTGCAAAGCTCATAAGCTCACCTTATGGAGTGAAGCCCATCAAAACAGATGACACCCACAGAAACTCCCCACAAAGGAGCAGAAAGTCAAGATTAAACCAATATTATGAATGGACATTTAGGGACCCTGGGCCTCGTGAAAAGCACAAGTCAGGCTGGAATCCACAGCTGCCTACCAAAAAGAATCTCATTCTGGCTAAGTTCAAAGTCAACCTGGACTTTTCTCTGCCTCAATAAGACAAACACTGCAGCAAACATTAGATGACTGCACTGCTCCTCAAATTGCTTCTCTCCTGAGAGTTACTTTGTATGAACCACAGCTCTAGTTTCCAAGACTTAGGAGATTTTGGAGGACGCTAACTCAATGAGATATCTATGAAGGGCACTTAAGCAGTTTTTGAACAACTCCTGGAGCATCCTATAATTTTTGGAAGGAATAAAACAACAATCCTAGATACAGTGTACTCCTTTTTTTTTTTTCTTGAAAAGATAGTAGCAACCACATTCAGGCACCATCTCCAAAAGTAACAATACAATAAAACCACAACAGCAAAAGATCGCTTCCAATCACAATAACACTACACTCCCATCTACCAAACTGGATAATATTGTGTGCTTGTGTAGGCTAAGGAGGAGAACAAATAAACATTTGTTATCTGAGGAGAACAAGTGAACCTTTCCTGACAACTATAAACCCCAGCTTTAGGCCTTCTGTGGTTTCTGATTATTCCGTGATTCTGATTTTCTGCTCCTATTAAACATGACATCTCACTTAAAACTCCATAACCATCCTATTTTGCACATGAGGAAACAAAGACAAATGTTACAGTGACTTGTCCAAAAGCAATGAATAATAAAATGGAGGAACAAGGCCTTTCCTAAGCCTCTGCGATTTACTGGCTTCCTCACACTTACACAACTTCATCCTGGTTACAAACTCCTCCTGGTAGCCTCTTGCTCCAAGCCATGCTTCCTCTGCTCCACTGTTCCCATTTCATCCTTTGTCCTTCTTCTCCAACGTGCCAGGACCTTTTGTGATGTGCTCCTGCCATTTGCTGGTGCTGTGATGCCTGAATTCATCCTCAGTTGTCCACAGCTGCACCTGATCTTGCCCTCCCCAGCCTCTGTGTCCCTTGCCTACAGTGACTCTGACCAGCAGCCTCAAGCCCTTTCCTGCTCAGAGTTGCTGGCTCATAGCCTAGAGCAAATGTGTTTGGACTCAGTGTGACACTACACACCCACTGAGCACGCCCTGCACTCAGGATTCCTGAAAATTGCACTTCGCCACTGTGTACCGCCTGTTAACTCCCAGCTGTCTACCCCGCAGACAGCCATCTGACCTGGCCTGCATTTTCCCCTCTTTCCCCTGCGCTGTCCCTCTTTAATCCTCCTAGTCCTTCTCTTTGCTCCGGTGTATTCAGACTCTGTTTTTAAAATTCACGCTGTCCTTACATTTGCTTATGACATTCATGTAATGTATTTTTTAATTATAATATAATGCAACCTGTCATAATTCTGATGAACAAATTTTTAAAAGATAGCATGCTACATCAGTGCGGTTATGGTAAAAAAGCATGCTTTTATATAACATGCTGCTGATTGTGTTTTAAGAAAACAGTGACATGTGCCCAGCACGGTGGTACTTTCCTATAAATCCCACCATTTGGGAAGCTGAAACAGGATTGCTGCCATGAATCTGAGGAAAGCCTGGGTGTATTCCAGTGAGTCCCAGGCCAGCTTGAGCTACACAGTGAGACTTTCTCTTTAAAAACTGAAAAAAAAAAATGGTATAATCTTCTGGATTGTCTATGTAAATTGAGTCATTAAAATCAATTTTATGTAAATTTGTGTCTGCAAATGATTTTCTATTAAGATTCATCCTATTTCACTTGATAATATAAATTTTATGAGTCTATACCAAGCAAGTAATTAGATAATCCCCTGAGATGTGGTCCTTGCCCCTTGGTGTCTACCCAAATCCACACAATTATCAAAGCCTAGAACAACTTCCAGCACCTCCTCAAACTCTAAGGCTGCAATGAGCCTCTGTTCTCTGAACTTCTAATTCACTTGATGCTTTCATATGTCATGTCTGGTGTTGCTCATAATTAATGTATTCAAACTTAACAAAATTTTATGACACAATGGGCTAGAGCTATATTAACTCTGGAAAAACCAACAATAACAATACATGAACTGTGATCTTGATGGGTCACCTCCTACCTGTTCTTCCTTCCTGGACTTGGGTCCCCTTGAAGACAATGACCAAGGACTGTTTAATTTTAGTTTGGAAGCATCTAACATAGGACCTTGCAAAATTGGAATACACATTCAGCTACTTCACATCTTGCTGAGAAATTCATTTAATGATATAATGTAGTGTGATCAATCTAGAATCCTTAATCTGATTGTCCCCACCTTGGACAGTCACACTTTGACAGATGGGTAATTTGAGATGAATTTAATTTGTGTGAATACTAATCAATTTGTACTACTTATGCATGAAAAAGAAAACAAAATTTCCCTAAGGAAAAAAACTGAAGCTAGAAATATATATTTTATGTACTTCTACAGAAAATATATTTCTAAAATGCAAGTGTATCGTGAATAATTATAGAAATACATTTATCAAAGACCAATAGAAATATTATCAGTACGTTATAGGTGGGGCGACTGAACCTCAGTGATGGAACTAGAAGGAGAGACTAATAATGTATCCCCAGGTCTCTTCCCACTACACTATTCAGGCTTGTTGTGGGCTATTATCAAAAAATAAAGTGAATGTTTAATTTTTTAAGAAAATTACCACAGTAAAAGACATATTGCTAGTAATCCCTCTCAAAATTTCTCCCTTGCTTAAAATACACTTAACCCATCATTCTTGATACTTCTGAAGGCATTCTAGAAGTTCTCTTTCATGAATGTCTTTAGTTGTGACCTGCCAGCTGCCTTGACTTGCTGATTCCATTGGAAGTATTTCCCTTTCATGGTCATTTTGATGTTGGGGAGGAGCCATAAGTCAGATGGTACCAGATTCACTGAATACAGAGGATCAGGACACATTGTGATGCTGTCACAGCTGATTGTCCACCTAATGACCTTCAGTAGTGGCATTCCTTGTAGTTTTGACCACTCCTCATAAACACACTCATGAAAGAAAATCCAGAGCAGCTTCACAAAGGGGCAACACCATGGAGGTAAGTGGTTCAAAGTGAAGGGAAGGATTTTGAGGGGGACTAGCGGCAACGTTTCTTTTACTGTACTAATATTTTTTAATTTAAATATTCACTGTGTAATACTTTTATGCAAATAATTACTTTAGAAACAGACCTTACCAAGGAAAATTCTTTCTATGTACCTCAAAATGCCTCAAAGTTACCACAGGTGATTCAAAGGCAAAAACCAGAAGACTTTTCAACCAGAAAGTTACCTTTGCCTCCATGCTCTACTCTGCCCCCTTTAACTCACACTCCATCATTTACATCACACTTTTGGTCCAGCCCTCACTGCCTGGATTTTCTTACCAGGTCACTATGCTTGTTTGTACTTTGAACAGGGTTTGTTGGTGAACAAAACGAACCAGGGAGAGGTAGTGTATGGACAAGTACCCCGGAAGATGTGTGGACACAAAGGATACCCACAGAAAACAGTGTCTCCGCAGAAAGCAAAGGAACTCGCAAATCAGGATCTTGAAAGGAGGATTTAATTAGGAGATTGTTTTCAAACAATGGGTTTCCCTTGTTAATTGGCACATTTTCATGTAAATAGTTATTAATGCCTTTAGACTGGAAGGGACAAAGACAAGAGCCAGAAGGGAGCGGAGCCCATATTAAGGAACAGTGCAAGAACCCATGATGGTCTCAAAAAAATACAGCCTGGGAATTAACACTCTCCTTCACCCTCTTTCCTCTCTAAATCACTGCCAGCAATCCCCTTCTGCCAAATTCGGTAAGATGCCTCCTTCTGTGGACACAAGAGCCCACAGAGGATAGGATTCATACAGGACACCCTCCCAGGCAGAGAAGTGCGAAAAAAAGGTGAAAAATAAGGCAGGCAGAGTGACTGCCACAAGGGGTGAGTCACCCTCAAATACGGGCCAACTGTCACAGGTTTCACACAGAGAATAGAACTAGTAAATAGCCAAAGGTTAATCTAAGGAGGAATTTTAAACTGAAAATGAGAAAGGTCTAATGATAAAGTATACTAATAAAATTTGTATGCCTTTGGTTATTGGAATATTAATATATTAGCATAAAGACTGAACCAATATTAATCATTCTTTAGAAATATAAAAAATGCCCACCAGCAAGACCAAGGCCTTGTCAACAGGGGTTGTCTATAAAAGCAACATGTTGGATGTTATCGAGACCCTGCAAGACTTCATGACAAGTGTGTACAGATGCATAAAAAGTGTGGTGAGAAAGCACATCAAACGTGGGAAGTGGAAAATCAGTTCTCACCTCATGGACCTTAGTATTCTCACCAGTACTGCAGAGAAGTAATAACCTCTCTACACACCCAGAGAGCCGTCTTCCAAGAGCCAGTGAAAGTTTGCAATAAGCCATGAAGTACTGCAAACACTTCTGCCTTCTGTTGCTTCCTCTTTATTTAGATATATCAAATCTTCCTATTTGACTGAAAGTTTCTTGGGAGCAAGACTTAGTTACTCTTCCAGAGTATCTGCTGTACAGCCTGGCACATAGTAAATAAATGCTTAGCAAAGTTTTCAGATACATAAATACAGCCCAGTATTTAATGGATCGACTTCTGCTGTAATCTCTGATGCAGCAGTTTTCAATGGAGAAACTAAAACCGACAGTCAGGGAATGTTCCTGGCACGTGGTTATTAGTGCGTAGCACAGCTTACTGTAAGCATCGTGCTCTGTGGAAATCCTTCATAAAGGAAGGCTCACAGGTGTGCAGGTGTGTGCCCTCACTCCCAGGAAGGAGAGTGTATCTGTCAGGGTCCCTCCCGAGAGGAAGCAACACTCTGGCTAATGCAGATACTCTGAGAAGAGGCTCAGTGAATATGCCTGTCTGCCCCAAGCCCAGCCTCCTCCCAGAGATCTTTTTTCCCCAGAGAGCTGCCCATCTTCCCCAACCAGCCGTGCCCTTGCAAACCTACTTGATATTATCTCTCTCAAGCGGGGAGGGCTCTTTTGTTTCCAGCTATTAAAATTGAAACATTTTATGGTGTATATAAGCCAGAGGTGACACAATTAAATGAAACTATTTGTCATATAAAATTTACATCAGCAGGAATTAAATGTCAAATAACTGAGGATTGACAGCCTCCACTGAGTCATAAAGACTCTAAATTAGTCTTGTGAAGGGTATTCTCACGCAGTCCCTCATAAACTCCATTCTGCCTAAGACTTACTTTCCAAACGTGCCAAAAGCAGAATGTCACTGAGGGGTTACCGGGTCCCGCACAAAGAGCTCAATGGAGATCAAAAAGTCACTTTTTACTAACAATGTAGCTTTATTAATGCAGGAAAGAAACAGCAGAGAATATGGTTTAAAGGAAAGCATGATGGTAAGAAAACTTGAATCTTGTCTCTTATTAATTATGTAAAATCACACCACTTCTTCTATTTATAGGTAACAAAACTCTCTAGTCCTAACTTCCAAAGACATTTATTGTTTGTTGATTGAGTCTATTTTCTAGCACAATTTTAGATGTATAGAAGAAATGAATGGAAAATACAGAAAATTTCCATATATTCCCCACCTCCTTCAACTGCCCTTCTGTTGTGGAAAACAATATCAAACTGGATGGAAAAATGTTCTCACTAAGGAGCTGAAAGGCAACTTTTTATGACTCTATTGGGTGGTGGGAACCAGATCCATATCACTAGACCCTTGTCAGTTTGGGGTTTAGCTTTTATAGGTTTTGCAAGCAGGAAGTACAGAGACTTAAAAGGATGGCAAGTTTTCATTGGGTGAAGTTAGTGATTGAGTCTTGCTGAGTAGAAAGTCCTTGAAATATGACAGAAAAACAGAATATAGTTTTAGGAGGGAAAGCACACATAGTGTGAGCAGACAGACCTGAGCCAGATATCAGTGGAAAGTAACTGTGTGAGTCAGGCGGGGCTGACTGAGTTTATCAGTCCGGCTACATGGCAGGCAGAATGAGCATAGCTTATCTCAATAAGATATCAGGCTGTTAGTTAGTTTTAAAATTTCAAAGTTTCTGTCACACTTTTAGTTAATTCCATTATTTACATCCTACATTAATTTACTACATATGTTACAGCTAGTGAATTAGAATTCATAGAAGAATTACTAAAACTATAGCTTACATAAAGCTGAACAGTTTGAGTCTTGACAAATGTTATAGATATGCCATAGCAGAATCAAACACCACTGTATTACCACCCCAAAGACATGAACTGTTGCATGAAGCAAGTTCAGGATTAAGTAAAATAATGGTGATTTTTGACCTGTAAAACTAGGTAAATGTCAGCTTGTAACAGTTACACATTTCATCCATTCATCTATTCAATATAACACTAACAACTGGAGACACAGAGATTAATAGAAAGTAGGTTAGTTCTTTGTTCTGTAAGTGCTAGAGTTCACGAAAGGCTTTTGTATACATAATTTATTAAGCTTTTCAAAATATTGTTCTAGAGAAGGATTTAGAGCAGACTGACAAGTGATGGAAAATTAACCACGGGACTCACTTTAGTGGGTGCTGCTTGATTAATACATCCTACACTAGCACCGTGCAAACTGTAAAAAGTGCCTGACTCATTCATCTCTCCACTTTGTGTCAAGTGATGGGAATCTACAACAAAGCACAGGGACAAGGACATACACAGGTAAGTTGGATGGGGAATGTCCCCCAGTGGTCAAAAGCTTGTTCTCCAGAGTGCCACAATCGGTAGGATATGGAAACCGCGGTAAGGGGTGTGGCCAAGTGGGAGTTCTTTAGGTCATGGTGAGGGTACCCTTGAAGGGATCCAAGTCCCTTCTCTTCCTCTTTTCCTCTCCCTGGCCAGGAAGTCAGTAGGTTTGCTCTGCCATGTGCTTATTCCATGATGTGCTGCCTCACCGCAGGCTCAAAGCAGTGAGGTCAATCAAGCACAGCTGGAAACCTCTAAAATCCTTTAAAATCATAAACCAAACAGAACTCATGTATTTTAAATGTTGATTGTTTCAGGCATTCGTTACAGTAATGGAAAGATAGCACAGAGACTGAAAAGACCAGGCTTGAGTACTACTTACAGATACCATTTCATTAAAAAAAATACCAAAAAATTATTTGGTCTGAGATTTTGAACTTGACTGGTGATGCATTAAGAATAGTAATAAAGAGGACTTACCAGAAACACAGCAAAATCAGTAAGTTCATATTTAGTTGTGCTGCACCTGATTTGCCTGTGTATTACCCTGGTGGTAGTTGGATACTCAAGTTAATTCCTTAGCTGAGACAGTGAAAGTGAGCACACACACACACACAGAGACACACACAGACACACACACACTTAGAAATGATCAATATATAGGATGTCAAACAAGATGACCTGGGAAAAGCTGAAGCCTATCCAAAGAGAACAGAATGACACATGAACCAGAAGGCAAGTCTTCCTAAGAACAGAAACCTAAAGAGAAAGCATCGGAGACTTCTAGAATGAGAAGAAACCACAAAAAGTAATGGGATAGAATAATCAAGCAACTGCAAAAGAAACACAAAGAAAAGAGAAAGAAATTTAAAAGAAGGAGGCTTCACAAATCATGAGGTCCATTGATAGTGTCAGGTGTCACAGGAAGGTCAAATGTGATACGGGTGAAAAGAGTCCATTAGATTTTGCTTCAAGGAGATTGCTGACGATCCCGTTCAAACAGCTTCGATCAAGAGGAAGGACAGAAGTCAGACTGCTGAGCGATGAAGAGTGAGGGAATGATGTGGAAGTGGGGACAGCACGTGCAGCTTGTGCCCTCAGGGAATTCACTATAAAGGAGCAAGAAAAATTGAAAGTGACGCAGAGTGCAGGGAGCTTTGCTTTTAAATGGAGCATTTGAGTCAGTTTATCAACCACAGGAAAGTGGCCAACAGAAAAGCAAAAGAATGGAGAATGTAATGGCAGGGGAAATTTGGTGGAGCAAATTCTTACTACAGAATAGAGGATCGAGGGATGGAAAGATAGAAAGCTAAAAAAGGAAGCTGCTTAAACATGTGAAACATGTGAAAGGTGCAGGTGGCAGAGCCTGCAGCTGGTGGCAGTCTCTTGCATGCAGGGCCAACCACTCTCTAGAGAAAAATCTCATGAATGAAAAGACAACAGTGGAAAAGAAAGTTGCTGGGCAGAAAGGGGTTGTGGTGTGCAATACACTGTACACGGTCCCTGATCTTAGGGCAAACAGGCTGCAAACAAAATGTAGAAAGAAAATTTAAGACATGATTGTCCAAGATCTTACAAGACACGGAGAGCTTAGAACAGGAATAGCTTTGAATTAGTTCTGAGCATCAGCTGGGACACTTAGCAGACATCAGCTTCAGAGTCCGCACAGGTCAGTATCAGTGGTGTGTTCAGCACTGGCAGTCAGGCAGGAGAGAGTTAAGTGAAATAAATCAGACACAGCAGCTTACATGTCACGTGGCTTCTCTTCCATGAAAAAATCAGCATATCGATACAGTGCCAAATAAAAGATAGATAATAGGGAAAAAAGAGAGAAGAAAATTTTGTTACCCAGCAGGGACAAGGTATCCAAAAGTATATCTAGGTTTCATATCATTGTCTTAAATGTTTTATGTGCTCTTTGACCTATTAGTCTGGTTGTTAACCTGTATATATGAAAGTTAACTTTAACTTATAAATAAACATGGGAGGTGGGAGAAGTGAAAAAAATAATTGAAATGTTCTCTATACACATACCAATTCCTTACAATAAATGCAATCATTATGTACTGCACACATGTACTAATAAAATTTTTTGAAAGAAATTGAAAAAACATAGTGAAATAATATTTCCCAGTATTTTCTAACTTACTGTCATCTCAAGGATTATTTTATCATCATCGTTACCATTGTTCTCACTGTAATCATCATTATTACTTATCTCCCTCCTTTTATTAAATATTAGCAAAATAATATGCACAATTAACTACCTCCAAAAAGTTAAATTACAGGAGCAGGCTAAAGGCAGTCTTTTGTAAATCCATTATACATACAAGTAGTTACACACATACACATAAACACAAAAACACTGATAGTCTTGAAAACCATGACGTCTGTAAATCTAAACACACACACACACACACAAAATCCTGAAAGTCATTACTTTCAAAAGCAAGAGCCAGGTACTTAATAGAGAACTGTATTCCTTTTGATCTAAAATTTTGACTTGTATCTTCATAATTATCACCTAATAGAAAAGACCTAATATTTCTAGATTAATAATATATTGGAAACAGAATGCAGAATATGTCAGAAGTATGTAGATGTCACCTGAAAGTTCCAAAAATTTAAACAGTGAGTCCCAACAGTGAGTATCAAGGAGAAGGAACTACAGCAGGCCAGGGGTTATGGAGAGCTAAGGATCCCTGGAGAAGTCCCACCTGCAGACTGACAAGAGTTGATGCATGAAAAATCCTTCAACACTCAGCGGAAAACTGAAGCTCAAGTTCTGTGCTGGCCCCAGAATTTCTGATAGAATTAAGCTCTAGTAAAAAGGAAATTTCCTTGAGAACAGGCTTCATTAGTTTTCTTCTCTGTCTACATCCTATTGCCTCCTGGTATCATCTCCCAAATACTCTGCGGCATTGTAATCCTTGCCTCAGGGACTGACTTGGAGGAGATTTTAATAAATAAAGACACCCAGTGGCATGAGTTAACCTGCAGCGGCCAGTGAAGGGCAAGGAGAAGGCTGTAGACTCCGTGGCTGAGAGCCACAATGCACTCTACAATAATGAGAGGCAAGGCTATTAGTGCAAAAGGAATCTGGAGTGGCTAGGGTTGTAGAAGAACTGTTGGAGCAACAGATAAGCACACCGATGGGGCCACATCAGAGGATCACAGGGCAGCACCAAGAATGGAGCTAAAGTTGGAAATCACTCCTGCACAGTCGTATGCTGGTACCCGCCTATCACACATAGCCGTCTAGAAGCAGACAAAATAAAGAGTGCACTGGAAAGTTTTAGCGTAGTGCCCTAGGAGTAGGAAAATCGGCATGCTGGTGGCAAGAGAGGGACAAAAGCCATACACAGTGGCCCTAGATGACTGGAAGAACCAGGGAGGGTCTAGGAGATAAATTTGAACAGAATCTGTAATGAAGATTTCATGGAACAAGAGAACCAGAAGGACAAGAGTTTTCGTATGGAGATGTTGAAGTTGTGCATAACATTTAAAATATGAATGTCTTAATGAGTGACAAGGACCTAGACATAGCTATGCAAGGAGAGTGTTCTCAATGCGCCAATATAACCCAACACATGTGGTCTGCTGGCGTGAACTGAGGTGCATCACAGCCTATAGACGCAGCACAGAGATGCTTCATATCTGCAGATTATCATCACACATTGGCTCTCACTGAGTCTTCAGAGAAGAGGCAGATGTCATTTTTTCCTCTTACATTTTTGTTACCCTCCTTGGAAGAATTTTCTGGGAGTCCTTGCACCAACCCATTTCTTCCTTGTCACTTGTAGTTCTCAAAAATAACTGTAGAGTGTACTAGGAATTTAACACTCTGCAATAGAAGACTGGCCAGGAAAGCCTGAGCTCTGTTTCAGTCACCCTTAGAAACAAAATTGTTCTTAAACAGCTTAGTCCACCAAGCATCATTATTCCCAAGGTGGAAAACCTGGGTGGGTTGCTTTCTGGGTCCTTCAGCTGAGGAGCAGTTGGGGCATATGCAGTCCAGATTCTATCGCCCTAAAGCTGCTTCCCTGAGCATTGGAAGATGAGCTCATGATGAATCTTAGGTTTCTGCTGCTCCTTGCTGTCTATCTGTAGGTAATAAATCGACTTCATCTAATTTGTGTGTGGTTCTGTCTCACTGAATTTAGACCAAGTTGACCACCAATGCACAGTGAACCCACTTCGTACCCTTCTTTGTCTCCTCCTGAAGACACAGAGTTGGAATTATACACTAGGACCCTCTGTTGTATGAGTCCAATCATAGCCCAGAAAACAAAGATAAGCACTTTAATGTACTCCATGGAACAGATTCCTGCAAAAAACTCTAAGATTCCTTCTAGCTCTAATTGTACAATCAGCAGAGAATCACATTCCCCATCAACTAAACATAAAACCTGTGAATTCAAGAGCCTCAGCCTGGTCTATTGCCAATAAACCTATCTCACTGTTAAATATCCAAATACTGCTCAGTAAAATCCTATTCCTGGACTGAGCAAAAAAGTTTAAATCCCTGGGCTTGTGGAGGCTAAGAGCAGCTCAGAATCAGAAAGAATTCGATCACCGTACACATTTTAAACAGAAGGTATGTTCCCTCAGGATCCTGCATCCACTTCCGCCTGCAGAGCCTTGAATTAATCAGTGGATGGAGCTGAGGCAGGCCCTGTGGCTTGCTGTAAACAAGCACATCGCCAATGCCACAAAGGTGCTTCCCTTCCCCATTAGACTGTGCAGCATTTTGTAATAATAAATATTGCTAAAAGGACAAAAATCCCATCAACACCTTCATGGCTGACAAGTCCTTGATTGGTGTGTGTTAATTCTGGGACCTGGCTCCCAGCCATTAATTACACATCAATGACACACTTGCCTGTGTGACAGACAGTGAGAGGAGGCACATTTTAACAACCTCAGCACGCTTGGCCCTGGAGGCCCTGGGAGCCTTTGCAGGGACAATTGTAAATACAAAAGCTGCAATGGGCTTGTCTAGACTGACAGAAAATGAGATCTCTGCTTCAACAGGGAAAATTGTGGATCTTGGATATTCAGCAAGCTTACAAGGAGGGGTGGGTTGATAAACAGCTGCCCAAAGAAATAAGTTGAATTGTTAAAACAAAATCACCATTATTATTTATGGTCATTTTCATGTCTATTGCACTTTAGAAATCATTTAGTTATTTTCAACAAATATCTTATTTGACCTGTTCTATTATGTCAAGAACTCTGGTTTTAGGATTTTTTTCTTATACAGTGCCTAAGTCAGTGCCGTACACATTGCAGACATTCCAAAAATATTTAGTTAACAAATGAATGAACTAATACAAGAATGGCAAAATTAGACCAGGATTATCACTGCATCATATCTCAGATGATATTTTAGGGACTTTCTCAGAGTCACATAGCTAATAGGAGACATGTGAGAACCAAGTCCCAGGTTTTATGCCACCAGAACCCCATTTTTTCTTCTATGCTCCCTTGTGGGGAAGTTTTGCATGAATGTGACGGTTAAGCTGACTCTGAGGACCTCAACTGCCAGATGTTAGCTGGCGGGAGGCCTCCTCAATTCCTTAGCACACGGACCTCTCCAAGCTGGCAGCTTGCTCCATCAAAGTAAAGACACCGAAAAGGCAATAGAGTTTACTAGCAAGAAAGAAGCCACAGATTTTTGTAATCTAATAACAGAAGTAACATCCCATAATCTTTGCTGTGTTCTATCAGTTAGAAGCAAGTCACCAGATACAATCTGCGAGTAAGCAAGGATGTGAATATCAAGACAAAGGGAACCTCGTGACCACCTGAGAAGTCCTCTCATCACATTAACACTTTTTCTCGAGCATCAAGAAAATTGGCGTAGTTCCTCATTGCTGTGTCTAGCAATAAATTGATATGACAATTTTAATGTGGAAAAGAAATACTTTAGCCAGTAGAGCCTTTACTTCATAAACCAGTGTTTTGCAGCAGCTCAAACACAGATGAATGAGATAATTAAATCTTCACATAGAACAGTAGATACTCTAAACAGTAGACGTAAGTGTTGGAATCACCTTATAAGTGATAGTTTTGATAAACATTATCATCCATGTGAAATTATAAATATGTTTCTGGAGCCTTATCCACCTTATAAACAGTAGATTAGTTTGAGGAAAACATTATCAACCATGCTAAATTAATAGTATTCTTCTCAATGTTATTAGAATGGCAATTGAATTCATATAACTAATGCATTCTTTCCATTTAAGAGTGCTGTTAAAATCAAGAGCTACAAGCACAAGAAGCTTGTAATTAAGAGTACAGTATCCACGTGTAGCTATTTAGGAAACACAGTAACAGAAACATGTGGCACATTATTCAAGCTTAAGAAATATTGCATTAGCATGTTTGACGAGCCAGATACCTCAACGTTCAGAAGAATCCTTGAAATCTTTAAGGAATTTGAAAAATAATCAATTTTCATGCAAGTATGTCATAAATTCAATTTCACTAATAACATGTTGAGAGATGAAATTAAAATGTCCTCCATTCCCTAAACTTTTATTGCCCTATGATTGCTCACCACCCTCTGAATCAGAAGGAGGAATAGTCTAAAATAGAGAAATCCCCATTTGACAATGAGTTTCAAATTGGCTTTTTTGAGTCTAAAGTAAAGCAGTGATTCTAAACCTTGTGTTGAGGGTTAAAAAAAATGTTCCAGATTCCAGAAGCTTCCATCTATGTGTCAAGAGCAAAACTTTCAATTTAAAAATAGAACCATGAATAGAAAGGATTGGAGACTGGAAACACAGTTGCCCAGGGAAGAGGAGATTGTGTCACTACTGAGAAGTAGGAGACAGATCCAGAAGGTCAAGGGTAAAGCTGAAATTCAACGGTGTCCTCACTTTCTTAAGATTAAAATCTCAAAGGAAGAAGAGGATGGCAGGGTAAGAAAAACCTCCTGGTCAGGAGGGAATCTAGAGCACTTAAGAACAGCTCCCCAACTCCCAGAATACCCAGGGGCATGCCTACCTCTCAGAAAAGTGCTGTCTTTGGGCTCAGAGAGGAAGAGCACTCTTGGCAGAAAGAAACATTTAAAGGGTAGGCACAAGAGAAAGTTCTAGGCCATCAAAGGATAATGCACCAAAAGAGACCCAAGGTTGTGACCAGGATTGAGTGGATCCTAGATATGCCAGGCACTTACAGAAACCAAGTCTTGGTCCGCTATCAGCAAACTCAAAGATGTTATCGAAAAGCGCATGTCCATAACAAATACAGTGAATGAAACCATTATATGTCATAAAAATATGAATTAAGAATAAAAATGACAATGAAAATGGCAAAATGGGAGTTAAACACGGATGGATTTGAGTGGGAAAGCCAAGGACATTAAAAAAGAAGCTGTGTTTGCTACCTGCACCTCCTCCCAAAAATGAACGTAAACATCATCACCGCAAACATGTACCAATAAATTTTTTTAAAGAGTTACTTGAAAGTATTATTGGAAATGACATAAATGGTGAGTTTGGGGACCTTCCTAAGGAGTCCTGGGTGATATTTGGAAGAAGCTCAGCATCTTGCAATATCTATGCTCTATGGACAAATAGAAAAGTCATCTCAATGCCTGCCGTGGGGAGCACAGACACATCAGCAACACCCTGAGTGACTGCTGGCAGCTCCCTGAGGACCCCACTACTTTTACAAGCTTCTTGTCAGCCAGCTGTCTTTAGTGGAAAACTCTCCCAGCCCCTAAAGCTCATGCAGTGCCACAAGACTGCTGCTGGCATGCCAAGCAGGCTTTCCTTGAAAATCTAAAGAAATCTAGAGATTTCCTTGAAAATCTAGAAATCTAGAGATTGCAGTTATTGGAGATGCTAAGGATTATCAGCAGGATAGAATTCACTAAGTATACTCATAATGCTCTCTCTCTCTCTCTCTCTCTCTCTCTCTCTCTCTCTCTCTCTCTCTATCTCTCTCTCTCTCTCTTTCCCTGCCCCTCTTTCCTTTCCCCTTTAAGACTAGCTAAACTCCACAATTAGCTTCATCAACTTCTCCAGACTCTAGAAAATGGTACAGTGTTCCACACATTTCAGATCATTCTAGAAGTCCTTCTTTAGTCAGCTTTCTAATCACTGAGATACAATACCAAACACCCGCATCTTAAAAACTGGGTTTCATTTGCTTACTGTTTCAGTCCATTATTAACTGGTTCCAAGGCAGACACATCATGAGAGAAAGGCATAGTGGACCAAAGCTGCTTAGTTCATGGAGGCTGAGAAGCAGAGCAGGACAAGAGTGGCAGAGCTGAAAAAATGAAAGACCAAACATAGACCCCAAGGCCATGCTTCTGTGGTCCACCCAAACAAGTACCAAGACCAAGGTGCCAACAGGTTCAGTGCCTAGGAAGGGCTTCCTTTTGGTAGATGGATAGCCATCTTCCCACTCTGTCTTCAGCGATGGAAGAGTAAGAAAATCTCCAAGGTTCCCTTTGTTAGAGAACCTTTCTTAGGTCAGGAGGGCTCCACCCTCTCAAAGTCCGCTGGAACTAAATTCACTGCGGGTGGAGGGTATGATTTCAACATATACATTTTGGGAAGTTACAATTACTCAGGTTCTAGCAGGAAGACATAGTAACATCATGAATCTTTTCACTTACAATCCCTAAAATATGTAACCTGTTTTGCTATTATTTAGCCATTTTTTTAAACTCATCTGCAGCTGTTCAAGTTTCTAAAGTAACTGTGTAAATAGTGCTTGGATATATGTGAAGACCTTGAGATATCTTTTCTTTCTGCTGTTCCTGACATAAAATAGCCACTCATAAATGTTCTCTAAATGAATAGATGACTCATAAACAATGAAAGCTCTTTAAGCTAGGAAAATGATGACTCTAGGAGTTTACCAGAGGTCGTTTCCCGTAATAATGTCTGTTGTTAACTTCCCCAGAAGTCTCCCCTAACAAGGACCCATGGCCACTCTGAGGACAGCCTAGTCTGGAAATCTTAGGATGATCCACTGACCTGATGGTGCTTTTGACCAACGTAGAAACAGAAAAATAAGGATTCTAACAGTGCTTTAAAATACGGTGGATTACACATCCTGTAATATGATTCCTGCATTTCATTCTGATCAGATTCAGCTACCTCTCATATAGTAGAACATTTGAGCCAAAAGAAAGTATCAGAAGAGGCACAAAGGAGAGGTTTTGACGTTTTTCTTTAAGGAGACTCTGTTTACAACTTGCAGTTTCTTAATCAGTTTGCAATAAATAGTACTTGCCAGTGAGCACTACATGTATTTGTCACCCCTTTCTTAATGTCTAATATTCCACTTATATCAATGTGTATATTCCCCGTGGACTGGTAGCTATATATCTAATTTAGAAAAACCATAGGAAAATAATTTTCCTAGCGAATAAGAAGAAATGGCAAATGACTTCCCAGATGACTAACACAAAATGAAACTGTAAAAATTAAGATGAAAAAGAAGTTAGCCCTTCATGAAGGCTCTGATGAAGTAGGCAACATGAATGGTGCTTTGTGGATCTAATAATCAGACATTCAAGTCAAGGGAAAAACTCACACAAAAAGCTTCCTCTACCCTTTACCCATGATCAGGATCCTGATTAGAAAGAAAAAACTAAACTGGGCATTTTAGTTCTGCTATCCTATAATAATTTCTTCTTCAGTTACTCTCATAAGTCTTTATACCCCCCAATAAAACCCCTTCAGAAAATGCAAGTTTATACAAATAATTCATGGGAATATTCTTGACCAGACATGAGCAAATCAGTGCATACTGTATGTGTGTGACTCCACCTCCCTACTTCCAGACATGGGTCCCCCTAACACATGTAGGCGTGCTGTCTCTCCACACATATGCATGTATAAATTTTAGCCAAATGATAATTTTTCTTCTTGACCATTTTTGCAAATTCTATCAGGACAACAATAACAAAATGTCCTACCTTCAGATTATGCCAGTCAGTCTTCATTGTCACATTGAGTGAATTAAGAGATTATTGGACAGGTGACTGGATTATAGGGTTCCTGACCTCATCAGTAGACTAGTCTACTGATGTGAAAAGCTGACTGTCCTCTTAGTGGCAGGGGTGGGAGTCACTGGGAGGTACATCTCTTGCTGGTGCTTTTCTATGAGAAGCGAGTAGCTTCTGTCCACCATAGTTTTCCAGCACAATGGTCCTGCCCAGGAGCCAGCCAACCATAGACTGAGACTGCCAACCAAATACGCCCTTCCTTCTCTAAGTTGCATATGTCATATATTTACTCCCAGCAATAATAAGCTGACCAATACATAGATAAAGCATGATTTTTTTCTAAACCCCTGAAGTTGAAACTTCAGTGAATAGGCGCCCAGCCTGATGCTCCAGGTAATGACTGTAGAGACATAAAACAGAATCCAGCTCCTCTTGTTAAAGCTGAACACCTGCTTCTCTGTGCTCCCTGAATACTCTGTCTCCAGCAAGAGAGAGTCACGGAAAGTTCCCAGTGCTCTAGGTAGATGGATATGAGCTAAAGGCAGACTCACAGGGAAAACGTGAGTCAGGTACTACTCTCAGAAAAGAAAAAAAAAAACAGCATGTGTACTAATGGTAATCAGAGATGTTACCCCTGGAGGATGAAACCAGAGGCAATAATACTACAGTGAGAAAAACAGTGACTTGAGGTTGAAAAGCCAAGTGACTTTTCAATAGAGAATCTCCAGTTCAAGGGTGTGCTCCAAAAACTCATGTGCTGGAAACTTAATCCCTAAGGCAGCTCTGTCTTCTTGAATGGATTACATTGGCAATAGTTTTGTTTTAAAAGTGAGTTTGCGCTCTTTCCCCCTTGTCTGTTTCTTTTACTGCATGATGTCTTTCGCTGTGTTCTGAGGCAACAGGAAGGCTCACCAGCTAAAATCCCAGAATCATGAGCCAAATAAACCTGTGTTGTTTATTACCCAGTCTGCATTAGTCTGTGATAGAAGTGGGAAACATCCTAAGACCTCCTCACCCAAATGTACTTCAGCTGTGAGGTGAGTGGGTCTTGATCTACGTCAGCTCAGCTTAATGACAGCCAACAGAGTGCAATGCACTGTGCTGATCTTGTCCTGAAGCTTCTTCCAACTTGAGTAGTCAAAATAAACTTTTGAAAAACAAATCACAGTGACTGTCAAATCATATGACCTAGAAACATAGGAGTTAAGCAATGAACTCAAGTTTTCTCAACTATAAAGTGGGGTGGTAACTGCCACTTTCATGAATTGAAAAGATAAAATGGTAAATATTCACAGTTCAGTGTCTTGTCTATCATGAGTAATCAACAGAGGTTAGCACTCTGTCTCCCCCTTATTTGCCAAGACTGTGCTCTACCCAGAGTCGGTAGGATGCCAAATAGCTCAGTTCTCTCACATTAAGGAATTTATTTCTCAAAAAAGCAACAGATTAAAAACATTTGGAGCCATGGAAATGGGCTAAATATGTGGCTTGCAAGCCTTTTAATGGAACCTGTCTATTAAAAGAAATAGCATGCAAAATGTACACAGATGTAAGGTGAAACCTGCTATGTGCCTTAACATTCATTGAGGCTTACAGAGTCCATCTACTCTTAGACTTTTCTATTATTTTATAGGCAGACTCAATTTCATTTGCTATGCAAAACGAAGTTAATACCTAAACTTAACCTGTCATAACATTTAAGGTAGAAGGTGAATTTTAGGTGTGATTTCAAAACTAAAGAAGATCTTTCTCATGTATGGTCTTTCTCATGTATGGTCTTTATGATGTTAGAGTCAGATTCTAAGCACTATTTCTTATTCTACAGTTTGTTGTAGATGAAATATGTGTGAAGAAATAACTCAATTCTATATCTCAAAGACATAAATTAAAAAATAATAATCAGAACTCATGGTGAGAAGACTTCACAGAGAAATTTGGGGCCATATGGAGAGTTGAGTGTCATCTCCTCCTTGCCATGAGAAAGAAGGACAAAAATATCTATAAAGGCAACCGTGGATATCACAATGTAATTTATTGATCACTTTCTATACATTTACTGAACAAATGCACAGATTTGATTTTTCCCCAAAAAAATCTTTTACTCTTCTTAATAAAGATCTTTCCTAGTTAGTATGCAATTTGGTTTTGCTGATGTGAGCAGAATTAACGTTGTGCCCCACATTCATCTCTTTTTAAGCGATCTTAAGGCAGCCCCAAACTCAAATTGCAAAAATGCAATCAACTCTGTTACATTGTGGTATACGCTTTTCTCAAAACCAACAGGCTCTGCAAATTTGTGATTCTAGGGGTGCGAAACTTTGAAGGTTGCTAGTGACATATAAAAAAAAATAAAATAATGGAAGCTCTTCTGCATGTGTTAAATGACCAAGCAATACATAAACACTGCAGTAATTTTGACTGTTTATCTTGATGACAACCTGATTCTGCCTGTGTCCATGGCGTGATGGGAGGGGTGTAGCTTGCAAATCATCACAAAATGGTAGATGGAGGTTACCTGAAGTCAAAGCAAATGTTGAAAGGCCAGATGAGAGTGGATGTGGCTCATACTATGCATGTGAACTGAGGGGGCTGATAGGCATGAATATGTTCATTTTGTGTATTCTCTACAGCTCACTGAAGCAGAGGATAGGTTCTACATTCACTCAGTGTTTCTTATGGACCCAGTTATTCATAAGCAAATGTGAAATTCACACTGTGCTCAAAATGTTTCTTTTTTTTTTTCACCTTTTTTTAAAATTTTATTTAAGGAGAAAAGAAAAAAAAAGCAGGGAAAGGGTACAAGTTATACAGATTTACAGAAAAAAAATGAACAGTAGGAAATCACTAGTTAATGGATTACATATTGTCATCTTAGAAATAATTGTTCAAGTCACAAAATTAAAGCTTGTAAAGTGGACATTCATCAATGATACTGCAAACAGTTCTGTTCATTGATCCAATAAAACTCTGTGATATCATTTTCTATCTTATACACTTAAATATACATGCAGTTATATAGTTTGGAGCACTTTCTTTTCCTCTCTTTTGTACCATGACTATTACACATTTTGGGTTTCATTGCTCCCACGGTACTTATTACTTTTTTGGAAGAGAGTAAAACCAAATGTGACATAACAGAACAGAATCGGTCAAGTCAAAAGGGTGGACATAATAGATAATGTAAAAACATAATATAAGGTGAGCAACAATGGTTACCATAATGCCTCCCGCTATCTCTAATAGAATTGCCTATATCGTTAGTTATAATACAATTGAACAAAACAGTAAAGAATAAAACCGACAAAACCAAAACATTGGAGACATTGTAGGTCTTCAAAAGTAGATAAAAGTCAACAAGAATGGGCATCATAATGAGTCTCGTTATCTTCACAGCTGATGCCTAAACTTTCGAACCTGATACTATCCAGCAAAACAGAATAGGGGAACATCAGTTAAAAACCAGATGGTGAGAGTAATACAGGGCTTTAAATCAAGGTAATGAAAAGTCAAAGTGGGTTACTATAATATATCCTGCTATTTTTTCCCTTTAATTAAAAGGATAAAGATAAAAAAGTAAATAATGGAGTGGAGATTGAGATAAAAGAGGGCATAACAACGAAACAGCGCAGATCAAAACATAACCATTTAAGCAGAATAGTGTTTCACCACCAGATAATCCTAACCTAAAAGTAGTTACCATATTGTCTCTTTCTTTGAAATCCTTGAGTACAACTTCGTATACTGTAGCATTAAGTATATCAAAACAATGTAAAACCATTCAAGAGAATGACAGCATTACAGAGTATTTAGAATCGACTAACAGAAAATGAAGAATGGTTTCTGTATAATCTCCTTGTCTTTAAAAGGTTTTTGCTTATACTATCGTACATAATAAAATCCAATAAGATACAGCCTATTTAGACCATTGGAGACAGAAGGACAAAAGCTAGATGAGACTTCAAAACAAGATGATACTAAATCAGTATTACCTATTAAGATGTCATTTTCTCCAAAATAGCTGTTCCTATCATCCAATCTTCTCTGCCTCATTTCTGTTGAGCTCTTTTTCTGTCAGTAGCTGTCAGTTTGTCTTCTTCATTTTGTTCTCTGCTCCATTCGTTGTGGCCTCTCTGCCATTATTTCTGGATTCTTTGTATTTTTCTTTTTTTAGAATATCCTGCAATACTCTCTGTAGAGTTGAATTGGTGGTTGCAAATTCCCCCAGTTCCTCTTTATCCTGGAAGCACCTTGTTTTTCCATCAATTTCCAGGGACAGTTGTGCAGGATATCTCAATCTTGGCTGGAGATTATTATCTTTCAAAGCTTGAATTATTTCCCCCCACGCTCTTCGTGATTTGATGGTTTGTGCAGAGAAATCTGCTGTAATTCTGATGGGTGTTCCCTTGTAAGTGGTCTGTTTCTTGTCTCTTACAGCTTTTAATATTCTGTTCTTGTACTGAATTTCTGGAATTTTTATTATTATATGCCTGGGTGTTGCTCTGTTTGGGTTGTAGGTAGCTGGGGTCCTGTATGCCTCATACATCTGAGTATCTTTACCTTTTGCTAAATTAGGAAAATTCTCCTGGATTATTTCTGTGAGTAGCTTTTGTAGTTCACTTGTTTGTGTCCCTACTTCTTCTTTTATGTTCTTAATCCTTAAGTTATGGATCCTCTTATCATCTTCTTGTCTTTGTATTATTGCTGTTTGTTTCTTTGTTATTTTTAAGAAGTTTTTCATTTCATTCTCCCATATTACAAGTCTGCCCTCCAGTTCAGATAGTCTGTCCTTAGTTTCTTTCAAGCTGTTATGCCAGTCTTCTATAGACTTCTTAGTATCTTGGTAGTCCCTTTGAACCTGCTTCACGTATTCTATGCTTTCTCTGTTTTCTCCATCAAACAATTCTCCCCTTTTTTTCTGTTCTTCCATTCCACCACCTGTTTTTTCTTGGGTAATACTTAGCATTTCTCTAACTATTCTGCATACTTCTAGCTTCAGGTCGTTGATAACTTCATTCCTGAATTGGTCTATGAGGCTCTCTATATGGTGCCTTATGTGTATTGGTGCGGTGTCTGCTATTGCCTGTTTCTCAGAATTAGGAGCCAAGGAGCCTTTCTTGTTGCTGCCTCTTCCCATGCTGCCTCTTATTCTCTGTTCCTTATATATGCAAGCTTATATAAGAGGCCCAGCTTCTCTCCCAGTCAGCCACAGCCTGATCGAATTGCGCCAGTTAGGTGTTCCCGCTCACCGCTGCGCACCAGGGAGTTACGGACCAGGCAGCCTACGCGTCTCCCCTCCCGGCCACCGTCAGGCTCTGGGATCTGGGTTGGGACAGCCTACCAGGTCCGCCGGCAGTGTCACACAGGCCAGGCACTTTTCACCAATCCCACCTGAGCCGGGGATGTGTGGCTGGAGTCGCCACCGCGCCCTGCTCCCGCAGGACTGCTCGGGCCCAGAAAGTCCTCTGCTGGAGTCAAACTGTGGTAGAGTGTCAGTTTCTCTCACTCACCTCACCACAAGTCAGTGCACGCCTCCCTGCCGTTCGCAGATTGCCGTTCTCAGAGCTTCTGCACGTCTCTCTCCTTGCCGAGCCACTGTAGAGGCAGCCAGCCGCCACGCGGCGGGAAACCCAAATCACGGCTTACAATGGTGCGGGGTCCAGCCTCCACACCGAGTCTTTTCTGTTCCTGTTTTAGCACCAGGACTGCATTCCAAGTTGGCTTCTCTCAGCCCAGTTCGTTCCTGAGTCAGCAGAGCATATCTCCACCTGCTTATGTCTCCTTAGTCCGCACCATTCCTGGCTTCTGAGCCGAGTCTTTCAGAGAGCCTCCGGTAGTTGCTGTTATCTGTCCGCCATGTTCTCCCGGAAGTCGCTCAAAATGTTTCTTAATTCTTCAGTCTTTTTGGAACAAATTGGCATTTTCAAAACAAGCGTTATAGCTGAACTAACTATATCTAGAAATGTAAGGCTCTTATCTCTAACCATTAGCCTCCATTCCACTTGCAGAATAAATTTTCCTAAACCCAAATCTCATCTTTTCTTTAAGATCTCTAAGAAGAAGCAGGCAGTCCAGATGAATGTTTCAGATAATAAATGATGCAGGTATTTAAAAGACAGAGAGATTGTGATTTGCTTGGAGCTTTATCAAAGTTTTCCCTACTGAATCATAATTAAGCTCAACATTGAAAATCAGTACTTTGAAGAGAGGACTAGAGGTAATAAATCAGTGAAAGTCTATAACCCAAAAAAGGCACCCAGACCTAGAACCAGGCTCTGTCCGTCTAGGATAGATCTCTTTCTGATAAAAGTCAAAGCACCAAAGAGCAGGCAGCAAACATAACATGTTGCAAATGTTCATCTCTCCTCTTTTCAAAGTTTGATTTTATTTGTTTATTTTAAAAATATAGAAGTCAGAAAAGAAAAACAAAAAGCAAAAGACATAAACAACAACAAACTCAAGACAGTAACAAAACAGATTTTCAAAACAGAATGAAAGAAACTTGACAATGATTGCTGTATTTCATATTGTTCTCTTTCCTTTCAAAGAATGAAAATAAAATTGAAGAAAATAGAAGAAAAGAAAAGGGTAGAACAATACAGAATTCAAAAAAAATTAACATCATAGAATCACTAGTGGATACATTACTCATTGTCATCTTAAAAAACAGTTGCCAAAGTCACAAAATCAAATCATAAATAGTGGCCAGACATTCAAACATTGACAGTGCAAATCCTTCTGTTCAGTATTCCAACAGAAATTCAGTAATATGGTCATCTATCTTACACACTATATATACCATTGTTCTCTTTAGAGCACTTTCTGATTTTATTTTAATTGATAAACAATAATTATATATACATACAGGTAATATATTGGTCAGCTTTTCCATCCTAGAGCCAAATACCTGATACCTACAACCTAAAGTAAATGAAGTTATTTTGGCTCACAGTTTTCAAAGATTCAGCTGATAGTCTCATGCTGCAAGGCCAAATCATCACAGCAGAAAGGTGCTGTCTTTGGTTAAACTGTCAATTTGAGATTAGAATTTGGTAGTTCTTGCTTTTATATCCTGTTTATTTTGCTACTGCTCACTTCTATTTCCTGGCACCAGGAAAAGAGATTGAACTCTTTTTCACTAGTATCTAACTTCTTTCTCTTAAGTTTTGTGACTTCAATTGTCACTGATGCCAAACATCTCCAGCTCTCTATCTTTAGACATATAGAGTGGTGCTATAGTGGTGCTATAGTGGTGCTATTGAACTCTCAGACTAGCTTGACTCACTAAGCTCACAACCAGTCCTGTCAGTAAATCTTAAGCATTTAATGGCCAGTGCAAGAAACTCATTGACACAAAAACTAGTAGCATTCAAGATGGTGACTGCTGTAACAGAAAGGGTCCAGAAGTCCGGAAACGCTGGAACAGAGAGGTCACAGATAATGTGAAGCAAAAGACAAATCACATGAACAAGAAAAATAACCATGAGAGTTAGGGTTAGGGTCAGGCCTGAGTTAGTGTTAGTGTTTGTTACTGAAATGTAATGTGTGTTATCCTAACAGTTCCTCTCAACCTTTGCCCGAGACTCAATTTTCACCATGATTCAGTTTTCAGACATACTAATTAATTTAAAGAATTCCTCAGGTTTTCCCCTTATATATTACACACACACACACACACACACACACACACACACACACACACACGCGCACACACACACCAGCAGTAGCAGCAGAAGTAGCTATAGTGGAAGCACAGGAACCCAATTTATGGCCAGCTCATGCCTTCTCTGCATATCTTCCTTATGAATTTTAAATTTGGGCCACTTAACCTCCCACACTCTTTGCTCCCCCTTCTGAAGACCCAATCACTCTCCAGAGTACAGTTTGCTCCAGAATATTTAGGGTTTTTTTCTTTCTGCTGCTCTGCAAATGTTGCGATGATAGAAACAGTGTTGCATGCAACACTGCCTACCACAGAAACCGGTGGAAAGTAGATATTTGTTGAATAAGTGACCTTTGTATTCTAATGCCATGCACAAAAAATGAAGAACCATTTTTTTTCCAAAAATGCTGGAAAGAATGAGAAAAAGGCTAGAGAAAAATATTTGAGGAAACAGAATACATGTGAAAAGTGTGGAAAACTAAGACAAAAAGGTTCTAAGCATCTGACCAATTACCATAACAAGAACTTTTTAAGTATAAAAAATGAGAAATATTTTTAAATTCAAAAATGAGAAATATAATAACCAAAAATTTCTCATTAGTTACAGCAAGTCCATAAACTATACATTATCAGCTGTCAAACAAGAAACTTTTCAACTTATTCTTGGTCCACGGTCAACAAAAATTCAGTTTCTAGTTAAAATCTGATGAAGCCCCAGATGACTCCAGAGGGGACTCGCTCAATAAACCAATAGCTCATTTCACTCTCATCCTATTCAGCCATCCAGACATCCATTGCTGACAAAGTGAAATATGATATTGATCCTTCGCCACATTGTGCAGTCTCTGTGAGATTTGAGGGTTGTGTGCAGGCTTACAGATAAACACAAGTGTGATAATCACTTTGAAAGTAAAATGCCAAGCACATGCGCTACCCTAAATACTGTACTAAGAATCCAAGGAAATTGGTTTTTCCCTAAGGGGTGTGCCACACAATCACATTTAGTAATAGTGAAACAGAGGTTACTGCCAACCTGTGCCACTGGAATGACAATCACCCTACTTGCTATGATTTGAATGTTGTGACAATCAAGCTTCATTGCCATCTTGGCTGGATTATGAGATTTACAGAAAGGTGACTGCATCATAGAGGTGCTGTATTCATCAGTGAATTAATCCACTGACGTTCATAACTGAATATGCTGCTAGGAGGAACTAAGGTGGAGCTGGGGTACTGTGGATGTACCTCTAGAGCGCTCTTAAACCCCACCTTTGCTTCACATGTGCCATGAAGCAAGCAGCTTTTCTTCCCCATCCCCCTCCACCGTGACACTCCCACCTTCAATCCAGCCAGTTACAGATTGTAACCCCTGAAACCATGAGTCAAGTTAAACCTCTCCGTCTTTGGGTTGCAGGTGTTTGGTGTTTTATCCCAGCAATGGGAAGTCTGACACAACGGTGTGATTTGTCCTCCAAGTGTTCACAGGTTGAAAGTGTGGTCCTCAGTTTGACTACACTCAAGTGGTGTGCTCTTGAAGAGATGGAGCCAGCTGGGAAGTGTAGACCCTGGAGACACTGAGGAGATTAAGGCCGCTCTAGTGGGAGCCCTGAACTCCACAAGAACAAGCTGTTGTAAGAACAAACCCAGTCCCTGAGCTGCTCTCTGGTGTCCTGTCTCTTCTTTTCTTGGGGGTACTGAAAATCAACCTCATGAGTTCACACTTGCCAGGCAGGTGCTGTGTCACTGAGCTATATTCCCAGCTCTCTATTCTTTTTCATTTTTTAATTTTTTATTTTTGGTTTCCTGTCTTAAAATCTTCCCACTTCCCACTTGCCTGCCACTGGGTGATGCAATGTACCCAATAGGCCTTCAATACAGGTTAAAGCAATGAAGCTACCATATCTTGTACTTTGAACCT
Organism: Cavia porcellus; assembly: GCF_034190915.1. Lineage (NCBI taxonomy): Eukaryota > Metazoa > Chordata > Mammalia > Rodentia > Caviidae > Cavia > Cavia porcellus. Next base: position 36,800,598 of record NW_026947501.1, read on the forward strand.
TCAAAACTGTAAGGTAAATAAATTTATTTCCTGTGTAAAGTTAGCCTGTGTCAGTTACTACATTATAGCAACAAAAATGAGTAATACACTAACCCAGACTCTCAACTTAGATAGTCTTGTTTGCTTCAATTTTCTAAGGAAATCTTGAATCTTAACAAGGTTTAACCTGAGGCTAAAATAACAGTAACAATTGAAAAAAGGAAAAGTTGTGCTGGACACAATGTTATATGCTTTTATTCATTATATTAGCAAAGTGAAGTACTGGTTGAGAGCATGGACTTACACTAAATCTGCCTGCCTTCAAAGTCCAGCTTGTCAATTATTAGCTTGTAAGAAACTGAACTTTTCTGTGCCTGTTTTTCGGATATATAGTTACCTACATGGAGATTATTGTCAAGTTTAAGTGAATTAATTTATAGGAAATATTTAGAATCATGAGTGTCATATAAGTATCCCTAAAGTGTGGTTTTTCCTCTAGAGTGACAGAGAAGATAGCCATAGAACTGTAATGAGTATGCAAATATATATATATATATATATATATATATATATATATGTCCTGAAATAAATATTATGATCAATAAATCCACTTCACAGAAAACAACCTCAGAGTCAGTATGGTAACAATAACAATGAGTAAGAGGTAAAGCCAAAAATCAAATCTACAAATTTTTCACATTTCTCTGAGGTAACCGTAACTTAAGAGTAGGAGGATTGCCAAAAGATATTACATAGTCAAGAACTGCAGACTGAGTACCCACTATGGCTACTCTGTTAAGCACTGAATTGTGGGACTCTCACAGCCAGGGTTACGAAAAGGATGAAAGTAAAATCCTGCAAAACTAAGATAGAAAACTAAGCATTCTACATCATTACATCCACTCTAGTGGGAAGATGTCCTGTACTGCAGTCACGCTGTTAGAGGAACACATAGGGTACAGAACTGGTTAGGGTTCTCTGGAGGAGCAGAAACAACAGAATTAGGTGTGTATTATTAGGTAAGGGGATTTATTATGCAGGCTTACAGGATCAGAGGCTGAAGAATCCACAGAGCCCACCCATGCACTGGAGAGCTAGAGGATCCAGTAGCTGCTCAGCCCACCAAGGTGGAAGTCACAGAATAAGAGAGATTAAGGGTGCAGCACTAGTGCAAGGTTGAAGACCTGCAAGCTCGCTGAAGAGTTACTGGGGTGAGTCTGCCCTGGAAAGCTGAAGAAACTGAAAACTGAGATCCCAAGGCAAAGGTAGCAAAGCACATACCTACTCAAGCAAAGGACAGTTCTTCAAAAATGGATACATTTCCCCCTTTTCCTCTATTATTCCATACATACTATAAATGGATTGGTTGGTACCGCCCACAAGCAGGATGAGTCTTTGCCCCTCAATTTGCTGGCCTACCTGCCAATCATCTCTGAGAAAAAAATCACAAACATACCCAGAGCTGTGCTTTATTAATCTCTTAGGCATTCCTTCCTCTGTCAAGTTGGCATATCACAATTAAGCACCACAAGTGGCACTGAACTTTAAAGATTGCCTGTCTCTAACATCCCTGCATCAATCATGACAATTAGCCAGTTTACTCAGAGCCTCACATGATGATCCATCTGAACTTGACAGCATCATGGTATTTAGTGGTGTTGTATGTTATTGTAGGAACAGGAAAATAGAAAGTATCTGGAATATATGTAACCCCTTCCCCAGCTCACAAAGCCAGTATGATGAATACAAAACAAGAATACAGTTCATACAGTCAAACAAACTAACTTTAATTAACTTCATCCTTTTTCAACAAATGATCCAATTTTCCAACCTTTTTCTAAGCCAATCCCTTATATTTTTCAAAAGATCTGCCAATCCCTCCAAGCATGTTTCTATCACTTTCCTTACTTTCATAGGCAAGACGCTAGGAAAATAGCCAGGATTACTGTTTTTCTTCCCCTTTTCTCCTGTACTCTTCACTCTGCAATACTTTGAATGTGATTGGTCTCCAACAAGCCTCCCACTAAAATTTGACTGTCATTGTAGTGATATCGGGAGGTGAGGCCCTAAAGGGGATTAGATTGTTGAGATGCGGTATGTGCCCCCAAGCCTTCCACTTTTCTTCCATTCTGGAAGCAGCTCAAGGGCCTCATCTTGCCCAGCACCATGCTATTGGACTTCCCAGTTGCCAGTAGTGAACCACAATAAACCTATTTTCTTTGTAAATTACCCAGGCTAGAGTATTCTAACAACAGAAAATGGACTAAAACACTCATCTAACAACAGAACTCTTCTCCTTTCTCATCTCACAGTCACTGTGTATACCCAATTTGTATTTTTGAACAGTTACTCTGCTCTCCCATGCAAATCACACATCCTCTCTTTAAGCCCTTTCCAAAACTCAGCTTTTTCTATTTCCGGCTTTAACACTGAACTCCTTCCTGCAATTTCTGCCTCCCAGGGCAAATGGACGCTGAGATTCTGTTCGTGTTGCTGTCACTGAGTCTGGCTATAAAGGAAAGTAGAAAAACAAGGAATTATCTGGAGGTAAAGTGAAGGCTATAACTTAAAAAATGTAAAATGTTATTTTAGAATCTTTACTGTTGAAATGAACAACAGAAAATTTAAAAATTAATAACAACCATGCAAGGAGAGGAGTCTTTGCAGAAACAAATCCCTTAGCAATCAGTTAAGGAAAGAAATTTAATCTATGCCCAGAAAAATAAAAGATCCTGACCTATTAGTTTCTGATGGTCTCCATAGTTTTTAAGAATTTTGAGTTTCTTTTAAAAAAATCTCTTTTCAGTTTTTTAAAAATGTGTTTGAATACAAAAACCATTCAAGCAACTTATACTGCAAGTCATCATAAAATAATTGCTTTCAAATTGAGAAGGGTAAATGTCTCAAAACACTGACACAGAACCAAACAGCATGAGGCAAATCCTCTAGAGAGCCTCAGAATTTACTGCAGCTGTGTATGAACTCAGAGGCAAAATGCATTGTTATCCATTCTGCTCCTAGGAGAAATTAGATTAATGACTCTGTATTAGTCAGCTTTCCTATTGCTGGATACAATACCTGACACTCACAAATTAGAAGGAGGAAAGGTTTAATCTACCTTGGGTTGGGAGGATTCAATTCATGGTTAGCTGGTTTCAAGGAAAGAACATCACACCAGAAGGGCATCGTGGAACAAAGACACTTAATTCATGGCCGCCCAGGAGCAAAGCTAAAAAGAAGGTTAGGGGACACACAGCCCACCAACATCTACCCATTATGAATCACACAGACGCAGCCAGGGCAGTGTTTATCAATCTTCTAGAAATTCTTTAGTCCAGTGAAGTTGGCATGTCAGGATTAACAATCACAGACTCTTACCCTTGACCTCTGACATAATTCATAATTCCATTTACACCCTTCAATCAGAATCTCCTAGGAAGAATGGACACAGCAGAGAAAAACAGAGGAATCTGAATTTATTTTGCAGGTTCCTCCAATTATTCTTATATGTATGGAAACTCAAATTCTGAAATAGAGAAGCACATGTTCACTTTATTACTGCTTCTAAACATGTACCTACTGTGTGCCAGGATCTATGTAAGCACTGAAGGTATAGGGTTAAAGCATGAAGATTCCTGTTCCTAAAAGCTTCATAATACAAAGGGAGAGAAATGGGAGCTAATCAGGCAATACAGCAGTACAAAGTCTTTTAACGAAGTACAAAGACTTGTAATGAAGAAGATTCAAATATGCTAAGGAAGAAGTAAGCATGTGATATTTATAAAGGCCAGGCTTGGTCTTAAAATGTTTTCTGAATGATGAGCAATGGAATAAATGTCATACAGAAATATTTCCAATCTTAGAAAAAATAGTACTTGCAATTCTTCATTTCTGTTCAATATATATGTGAGTTCTTATTTACAAGATGTTTTTAACCAAGAAATTGCTTTGGGATCCTTTCACCAGTCCAGAAGTAACAGCTGATGCTCTATTCCATCCTAAGTAAAAGGAGACTTCAAAAGGACCGTAAGACATATTTCTTGCCCTCAGATACAAGAAGAAAGTTTTCAACTTCTCCTTAATGAGAGTAGAAGAGCTTTCATTTGGAGTTTAAAAGGCAAGATTGAGAGAGAAAAAAGAAACACAAAGCTTAAATCTCAAGTGAAAACACCCCACTCTGTCTATACAGGTAGGAAGATATAAGTTAAACAATGCAGGTGAAAAAACATTTTTTCTATAAATGTGAAAAATTAAAGGTGACAATGAAGGCAAACTCTTCTATAAACTCCACATTACCATATCCCGAGGGTCTCTGGCTATCTTGCCCCATCAACCTGAGTCTCTTGGTAAAATAACTGTATTTTGCATGCGCAGCACATATTCGTGTTCGGTTTGAATTTTTCAAGGCAGACTTGACTTTGTAGTAAATTGGTGAAAACATCGTAATAAACTATATTGCAAAAATTTTTGCCAATGAAGCTGTTTTTATAAGCCAGTGTTTGCTAACTATAGACATAACACTTTATTCATTATGCATTATGCAAAAAAAAAAAATCTCCTCTAAGAAAACTTAGTTATGCATTAATAGAAGTCCAGCTTAAAGGCTAACAAGAGTGAAATCCCATTCCCTGGATTGCTTAGATCACTTTGGGAGTCCTATATGCAATTCTAATCTTTCATTTTAATAACAACTTAAAAACTATTGTTAAAAACAAGAGCCCCAAGCTACAGCTAGAACACACAGAAGGGGTGAATAAGCAGGGGTTAAAGGACGAGTTTACAGGAATAATTAGGGAATTGTAGCACTCTCAAGGCTACACCCTAGACCTGAAGGGGCAGAGGGAAAAGAGTCCACCATAATTCCAGAAGTCCTGCAGCTCAGGAACCAGACACTGCCAGTCTCCGCCATTCCCTAAGATATAGGGAGCCAGGGAAGTAAATGTTAGCTCACAATACAGAGCACCGGATAGCGCCATCACTGATCAAAGCAGAAACAAAAAAACAAGAATATCAAGAGCTGTTTTATGTAATTGGGGGAGGGGGCTCATTTCATAATTAAATTGTGGGTAGGGCTCATCTGAGGCCTAATATCTTGCTGTAAGCCAGATACAGTATACAGAAACAACTCTATGTGCGGTCACAGCTGAGACCTCAGTGGTTCCATGATGCCGCAAGACTCCAGCGCAAGCTGCATCAGCTGAAGACATCCTGATTCCTTGAAAACTAAATAGTAATTAAAGAAAGGTTTCCTTGGGGCTCAGTGGCATAAGCACCTGCCTTGCAAGCAGGCGGTCGTGAGTTCGATCCCGGGTACCGATTAAAAAAAGAAAAAAAAAAAAAAGAAAAGAAGGGTTTCCTCTGGGGAAATGGACAGATTCTTCATTAACCTGCTGTCTCTTTCCACGATCCTCACCTTATCAGCATAAGATCACCTCTGAGTCATCCAATACTCCCTCCAATTCAGCCCTCCATGAACTTTGCAAGTGTGTCTGTTCGTCTTTCCTTCTTTATCCCACGCTCCCACACCCCTCTCTAGGTGTACTGGAGGACTGACCCTCTGACCAGAGGACTCTTCAGTTTCTGGGGTCCAAAGGAAGATGGACATGGTGGAAGCTGAGTCTGGATACCAACAGAAAATCTACAGCATAGAATCTGAAGTTATTTGTTGCCTACAAATGAAACCTGTATTTCAGTTTATGAAATCTATTTTATCATATCACAATTTACTCAGACGTAGGTCTCTGGTTGCAACTTTATGAGCAGCATCTAGGATCTCACCCAGAATCTTAACAACAGAAGTACCTTAGTTAAAAATCTTCCAGGACAAAATTCTACAGCTTATGTAAGGTGTCTCAGCATCTTCACTGATCATGACCTCATGTACATTTCCAGTTTTATTATTTCTCATTACTCCTCTGCCCATACCCAAAGATTCAGGAGAACTGTTCTCCACTGTTCCCTAATTACTAGCCTCTCTAATGATGTACTCTTTGCACTCAAAATCCAGAATCCTGTATTTTCTAGAAGCCTGTTATGGTAGTCTAAGCTGGCTATTATCTCTCCCTCCACTTCAGTAGCCCTGTGACTTAGTAACTTTGGAAGAATTTACCTTAGCATATAATTTTTAACTCCATATTTAATTATAAGCTTCTTGAAAATATATCACTAGCCTAATACCTTCTACATCATAAGTGATCATGAAAACTTACCTAATTCAACTAAAGTTAATAAAACATAGCATCAAGTAAACTTCTTTAACTTTCTTCAAAGGACAAATGCAGACTTAGTAGAATAATGCTAACCAGAGGCCATGGTGAATAGGGATGGGAGAGAGAGAAATGCAGAAAGGCAGATCAATGAATATTAAGTTGCAGTTAGATAAGAGAAATAAGTTCTCATGTCCTACTGCACAGCCAGGTGACCATAAATAATGGTGATGTACTATACATTTCAAAAAGCTAGGAAAAAGATTTTAAATGTTTTCTCCACAAAAATGATAAATGTTTGAGGAGACAGATATGTATTCCCTGATATGAACATTACACAATGTATTTATGTACCCAGATAATCACATTGTATCTCGTAATGTATATAATTTTTGTGTATCAATAAAAAAATCCTAAATCTAAAAAAAGGCAGTTATAGGAAAGGATATCTTGGGTGAGCATAAGATTTTATAAAACTTAAACATTGGTTGGCTTTGCCTTCAGCTCCCACTGAATGAGAATGTGATTCTAACTGTATGTTTGGAGAACAAAACAATGCAGTATCACAACCAAACCCAACTAACCAGTGACATCAGGTATTGTAGTCAGGATTTACAAGGGAATGTCTTTAATACAGGACACATAATTTATAGGATTATTATATAATGTTCACCCAAAGAGTCAAATGCAAAAGAATGTAGGAGATCTGTCTACATATTATCAAGCCAAAACCCAACTGAGGGACTGAATCCCACAGTAATGTCCTCCATGAGTCCAACTGGAGGCCTAGAGCCATGACAATGTCTCATGCAAGTCTGTATCAAGTATCTGCACTGGAAAGGCCTAAAGGTCAGAGGTGGAATCTAGAAATTCTGCGCCATCAGAATGAGGGATCTGAGCCAGCAGGCTGAGGGATCTGCACTGGAGCCAGGAAGCAGTGAAGCTCAAACCAAAAAGAACCACAGCCATCCTCAGTGACAGTGAGGACTGAAACTCCTCCAATGATAAGAACAGCTGAGTTCGTATCAGGAAAGCCAGCACGACAAGCTTCTCCAGGAGAATCAACAGCACACCTTCCTTCCCTCTAGTTCTTCTTTATGTTGTTGGCAACAATCCTCAGGTGGACCTTTCACACCCAGATCTACACTAATTCAATTCATCTGGGTGTTACCAGTTGACCATTAGTTGACCATTAGGTATCTTGGGAATCGTCATGTAATCCAAAAGGTTTCACTGGCTTCATTTCAATACAGAGGATGGAGATCAGTTCAAGCAGACCCACTTGACTGACACCACCACTGTTCTTTTGCATAAAAATTCCTATTCAGAGAAGAGGAAAAGAGACCCTCACAGAACCAGGAACTATCTCTGAATGCCAGGATTTATTGCCAGATTCAGCACCACCACTAGATCATCTGTGATTCTTGGCAGGCAAGTGTTATACTGAAGTCTTTTCAATTACAATGACTAAAAGAAAAAAGTTTTGTAAGATTTAATAAGCACACTAGCTTCTTTAATGGTTTTTTATATGCGCTCGGGCAGCTCAGATACTGCTATCACAGCAGAAAATTCCAGACTCCATTGAATATATTTCATGTTTCTTTTTAATGACCTCATTAGACAAATCAGTTTTTTGGCAAAGCAGGAGTAAAAAAATTTTTTTATCTCACATTAAATTTTGATTTGTGAGGTTCAGTGGTCAGACAATACAGAATACACACTTTTAGAGCTGTTAACCTGTTACAGTAATGAGAGAAGAGGTGCACATAAAGAAAAGCAACATATCTACCCCAATCTTGGGGAGTTTATAATCCAGTTAACAAATACTCAATCCAGAACATTATTATGAGTGAAGCATTAATAGCTTCTCATCATGAAGCACTGAGGTAAGGTAGAAAAAACAAAGGTACGAAGGAAGGAGAAAAGTAAAACCCTAATTTAAAAATAATACTTTTAAGAAGACTACAAATTCAGGATGCAAAGTTACCCAAGGTTAACCATACTTGTACTCCTTAAGCTTATTTATGCTTCTTTTCTTACAGGATTATCATACCCAACATCCCCTAAAGAGGTTGCAATTAGAAAATCTACTAATTAGCTTAGTTAATAAGGTAAAGGGCAAAAATCTGACCTTAAGAGAAACAGATTCAAGGTTTCAAAGAATGTTTAGGGGTAAAACAGAACATCCTTCTTTAAGGAAAAAATACAATAGACTGGAACCGTGCCTTTCTCCTATAAAATGTGCCACTTTTTCACCTATAAAATCTTTATACTTGTGGGCAGCCTATTGTTTTTCTCCCATAGTAAATCAAGCCCAAACTTTCTATAGATTAACCAATTTTATCACCAAAACCATATAAATATTCCTAGCTCCAAACCATAATGTACCTCTCTTGAGGGCTGACACTGTTTTCTTTGAGTGTATATCTTTAGTTCTGCCTAATAAACCTCTTTATTCCTCTCACTGACTTGTCCTAAAACTTCTTTTTCTGTGTTGAGTCACAAACTATAACCTGCCCCACAGATGAGGTGAGTCCAAATTCCTCATCTCCAGGTTGGAGTACCACCTCTGCCCCTGTCCTGTGAAAGCATTAAGGTAAAAGGAGAAAGAAATGATAGTTTAGGGTTAGAGGAATAACGTTTGTATCCCAGTGAGGTAGAAGATCAGGACTAGAACAAATGATGTAGGATATTAGGGCTCGGGCAACTCAGACAACTGAACAGAGTGTGTCAGTGACCATAAAAACCCAGAGGACAGGCACGAAACACAGGACCTAGAATGGCTCCATGGCTCAATAGCATTGTGCACAGAACCAATCAGAAAGCAGCATTTTCAGTCCCTCATTTGAATCTAGTCCTGTTTGCAGGACTAATCAGGAAAAAATGCTATTTTTCAATCCCTTTATTTATATCTGGTGGGAGCCCAAGCCAGTGTTTGGCTAGCACAGTTTAAATCTGGTACCAGGACAAGTGAGTTTTTTATAAAAACTGTCTTGATGCCTTACTTGCATGAGTAATTCCAAGAATTTTGGATAAAAGATCCTTTTCCCTTATTCACAGGACACTATAAGTCTATTCGCCAAACCAGTCTTGCTCTGTAGAGAGTACTTCCTTTCTGCCTTTAATAAACGTACACCTTCCCTACCTTTTCTGTTGTTCCTGGTCTATTTCTTTGTTCAGGACACCTAGAACCTGGAAAGGATCCCCACCTTCCCCTCCATCAAGGGACAGCAGCTCTATCTCTAATTTGATGTGCATCCTAAAATAGTTACCTAATCCTTCATAGATTCAGAGTCCTCTTGTAGGAAAAATGCTGACCTTTAGAAGAATATTCAGAGGATTTGTGGGGACATAATGTATGTGAAAGACAGTCTCACACGCTGAAAATTTCTGCACATGTGCCTGCATTCCACAGGCAATAATTGGAAGCCCACTAAATGCTGACTACAACCCCCAGCACAACTGGGAATAAGAAGATTTTAAAAACCTAGGAACTTTCTCTCTTAGTTACTTGTCCTCATTGCTGAGACAAACTACCCAACACCCAAAGTTAAAGGAAGAAAGTTTTCTTTCAACTCACAGTTTATAGAGGTTTCAGTGCATAGTTGGCTGTCTCCAAGGCAGGGTGGCAAGGTAAAGAGTTTTGCAGAGAAAAAACAATCCCTAGTGTGGCTGCAGGAAGCAGCAAGTCTTCTTTCTGTCCCTTACATTTCACCCAGGCTACCCACCAGGTAGAGGCCCCCAGGATGGGGCACTCTTAATCCCAGCATTGTACCCTACCTATCAGCACTGCAACCTTAAACTCAGCATCACACATTCTAGATCCAAGTACCTCTAAAAATCCCCACCTATTACCACAAGAGGCAGTGGGGAACATCCAGATACAAGCCATAGCACTCCAAGGGGTCAAATGAGCCGTGGCCAGCAGGCTTCCTTCAGAACTGGAAGAGCTGGGGCAGTGAGCAAAATCAAAGTACAAGAGCAGATCCTGGACCTGCTTGGGATGTAAGCATGGAGTTTATAGATAGTTGGGGGAAAAATAAGATTTCCCAACAGAAAGCCAGTGTCTCCCAGAGATGGGCAAGTCCAGCAGGATGTGCTTGGAAGAAAGAAAATGAATTTTGTATACTTCCAGAGACAAGATTATTGAACTCACCTAATACAAAGTTAAATCACTGAATAATCATTGAGTCAATATTAACATTTTAATGCATGTGAAGGAAGAGATTCTGCTGACTGTGCTCACATTTGCTGAAGTCCTCCTCTTTTAAGGATAAAGGAGTTTATCACAAAAATTTAAGTGACTATTAAGAGGTTAATCAAAAGGAGAGATTTAGAGGACATGTGTGGCTCAGTGTACCCAGGAGGGCAACAGGACTTCATCTCACCTGCCACTTCCCAACTTCAGGTAGCGGCTGCCTGGAGCATGCCCTCAAGAAGAATGCAGAGGCTTTGTCCATGCTCAGCGGGAGAGTGTGTCGCGATGAAATATTGATGGTAGCCCTGGCACAGGATGGCAGTACTTGCTCCAGCCTTCTCTTTGCCAAACCTGCTTATAGCTGCCCAACTCCCTCCTAAGTCCCAAACATGGAGAAGTAAGGTTCAGAATAATGGCTCTGAGGCATTTTCAGACAGCATAGATCTCACGAGAACAGATTCAATACAGCAAGAAAATCCTAGTACCGGCATCATATTGATGCAAAATGGTTCCTGGCAGAAAGGTGTTGTATTTATGTGATGCACTTTCTGAGGATGCAGAGTATAGTTCTTGACCTTGAATAGCTCACAATCTACTGGAAGAAAAATCATATGAAAATGAATAGTAACAGAATAAGCTATGAATTCTATAGTGACATTTATTTAGTTTAAGTTAACCGGCGGGGTAGTAGCACAGAAAAGAAACATCAAATTCATTTCCTTGACTTCAGAAAGGATCTCCATGGAGGCAGAATTTCTATTGGGTCCTGCTTTTACTGGGGGCGTGGTTAAAGTGCAGAACCTGATTCATTAGTCTTCAAACACCAGAGTATGAGTAAAACTTATTAACGATGGATAAATGAATTTACTTACGATGTGCCCAAACTGGGAAGGCAACTAGTCAGCCCTGCCTTTAGGACACCGAAGTACTCTAATTTATAGATGGGGTAGAACAAAAGCCAGAAGATACCCATACGTATATTTAGTCAAATGCTGGTCCAGATTGCTGGAAATGTTGAATCTTACTTGATCTCTGGCCTGGAGGGTAGCATTTTATGCTACCAGTTTGATAAAGCTGGAAAAGCACTTTATCGCTTTAAAAAATTCTAATTTTAATGACCCATTCTGAATACACATAAGCAACTGAGGGTTAGTGAAGCAGGATCTCCTCTGTAATCACTTGTCAGAAAGAGGTCCTTTCTTACTGTCTTCTAGACCACCCTCAAATTCCTGAATAAGGTCAGCTACAGAGTGAGTGAGATTTAATAATTCACTACCCATATGTGAACTCTTCAGGAAGAAATCTTCATGAGAACCAGCAACTTTATATAAACAGAGACCAGTTTAAAAGAGTAATTTTCACAATAATTTCCCACTTCATAATAGGGAGAAAAAGGTCCTGGGTCTCAGAACTCATACAACTGCGGACAGGTGTGTTTCCTGATTTGGGGTGACCAGTGTTGCTCAGTAGGGGTGCAATTGTACAGGAGGACATGACCCAGACGGGACACATGGAAGCCAACCTACCTACACAAGGAGCAGCCACTCAGCAGCTGTCCCCAGTGGTGCAAGGACAGCTGAGACTGAGCAGTGACCACAAGAACCTTGGTCACAGCTGACAGCTGGTGTTCTCAAATCAAACAGATGCAGCAGGTTCTATGTCTCTGGTTGAAACCAACAAGAGGGGCCTGCTGCAGAGAATTCTGCTTATCCAGAGGACAGAGAAGGATCCTAGTGGCACTGCCTCAGTCCACAGAGAATTTCCCTATTCTTGGTAGGAAATAAATTAAACATCATATACCCAAGAGCTAGAAAAGTTTCCTATCCTTCAAGGTCAAAACAGCAAGCTCTGAGAAAAGTCTCCTCTCTTACTGATACCATAATGAATGGAAAAAACTACTACACTATCATTTGATAATGGATATTACTAGCTACCAAGCATTTTGCTAGGAGTTTTACATGTTTTATGTTTCAGGTATATGATTAATCTTATTTTATTCATGAGCATAAAAAAGAGATTAAGTCACTTGTGCAATGCACACAATTAACAATGATTTACAGGGGGTCTGAATCCAATGGTGAATGACACCAGCATCCCCTTGCCACAGTGAAACAAAACCAGATCATGGAGGAAGGTGCTTGGTAATAGAAAATAAGAACTTGTAGCAGTTTCTCTACAGAATGTCTCAAGATATATGTCTCATATCACATATTCTGGTGTTGCATGATGGAAGTATATTTGTCTTATGAGGTTTTTCATGTCTTTGTCTTAGTCTGTTTTATGGTTCTATAATGAAATATCTGAAAATGATTACTGTCTTAGTCATTTTCTTGTTGTTGGGACAAAATATTCGACCTCAGCACATTAAGGTAAGAAAAGTTCATAGAACTTTTAGTCCTTGCAATGTTTAGCCACTGGCAGGCAAAAGCAGCATAATGGAAGGACCAGGGCGGAGGAAAGGTGAATGCTTCACTTCATGGCAGCCAGGCAGCTGAGAGTAAAGGGAGATACACCCTGCCGGGTCACATCTCCAGGATCCTGTGTCTTCCAACAGGGCCCTACTTCATAACAGCAAGTCAGCTCTAACGTCCTGTCATCCAGTCATCTCCAAACATCTGAGGCTTTGGGGGCCATTTTAGATCTAAATCATAACATGAACCTTACTCTTAAAAGTAGACTTGTTTAGAGCACCATTCTGGAAGTCCAAGAACATGGTGCCAGCATTGGATTGTGGTGAGGTCCTCACAGGTAATAGCACCATACAGTGGCATTGTGACAGAGAGAGAGAGAGAAAGAGAGACAGAGACAGAGAGAGAGAGAGAGAGAGAGTTACATGGTAAGAGAGGAAACAAGAGAGTAAACTGAGAAAGCCAAACTCATTTTCTAACAACCTGCTTAATAGTAGCCCATCCAGTCTCATATGACCTAATCCACTCTTGTGTGAAGGGCATCAGTCCTTTCCAATGGTGCTACCCACAGTCCCCTCCCAACCAGCCAATCACACCAGGTCCCACCTCCTAAAGGTTCCACCACCTCTCAGTGCCACTACACTGAGGACCAGGCCTCTAACACACAAACCTTTTGGGAGGCAACCAAAATGCATACCACAACATGTTGCTATAATAAAATATCTGAGACTAGATGATTTATAAAGAACAAATATATTTCTCACAGTTTTGAAGACTGGGAAGTCTAAGATCAAGGCAGTTTAGAGCCATGATCTAGTAAGGATCAATCTCTGCTTTCAAGTTGCCGAGATGAAATGCTCTAATAGGAAGGAATGTTGTAATAGAAAGAGGAAAGGGCAAGAGAGCAGACCAGTGCATGAAGCTGCTTTGTTAGGGGCCTTATTCCTCTCATAGGATGAGTCGTCAAAGCCTCGTCACTTCTTCAAAATGCTCCCATTAGCCACTAAATTTCAACACATAAATTATGGAGGGAACATATTCAAATACTAGCATTTATTTCCTCGTTGATCTTCTCCTTAATTGCTCTATCAGTTTGTAAAAGTGGAGCACTGAAGTCTCCATCCAGTTATTATTGTTAAATATTTCTCCTCTTGATTATGTCAGGTTCATTTCATGTAGTTTGAAGCTCTGTTTTAGATACATAAAAATTTTTAATTATTTCATCTTTCTGATAGATCTTTTTATAATAAAATATCTCTTTTTGTGTGTATTAACATTTTTTGCCTTGAAATTTGTCTTAGTTACTTTTGACTCATTGCTGAGACAAAATATTCAATCCTCAAAGGAGAAAAAGTTCATTTCAGCTTACAGTGTGTAGAGGTTTCAGTCCATAATTGGCTGACTCCAAGGCAGTGTGGTGTGGCAGACAGGCATTGAAGAGGAGAAACATTTATAGTGGACAGAAGGTAGCAAAGCAACAAAGGTGAAAGAGAGTCTCTTTTTGTCTATCATATTGTATCCATTCTCCAAGGACCAGGGAAATGCCAGTCCAATCAGTGGGCTCATTCAACAATCACCCTCCCTTAATCCAGTAACCTATATCCCAGCTTTGCACTATGAATCAGTAACACACTCCAACCACGTCTTTAAAAAGCTCCATGACTACATGAGACTTTGGGGGACATCTAGACACAAGGCATAACAAAGTCCATTGTGTCTAATACTAATACCTCCATTCATACTTCACAGATCTTTTTCAGCTTGCAGGTTATGTTTTCTCCCACCCACCTCTGAATATGAAGTGTTTCTCTCACACACATAATATAGTTAGATCATGCTTGCTTACCCATTCTGACAATTCTGTGTTTTCTTCATATTCTTTAATTTATTCAAATTTCATATTGCGATTGATGAATTACATTTGCAGTTTTGCTTTTTGTTTTCCACTTGTCTCACATCTTTTTTGTTCTCAGTGTCTCAGTGATTTCTTTTTCATTAAATGAATATTTTCTAGTGGAACATTTTAATTCTCTGAAGAGTTTTTTTTTAATTATTTCTTTATTCATGTTGTTAGTGGTTGCTCGAGGGCCTATCATATACATTCTACATTTCAAGAATCTACTTCAGACTTACACTAATTTAACTCAAATGAAATATAGAAATGTTAATCTTATGTAGCTATAGTCCCTTCATCCTTTTTTGTTCTATGATTATTATACATGTTACACCTAAAGATGTTAATGACCCAATAATGCATTGTTAGAGTTATTTCTTTGTATCTATTAAAGAAGCTGAGAAAATAAAAGAGTAAAAGTATATAATTATTGAGTTTACTATACTTACTTTTTTACATTCTGTACCATTTCTCAAAAATACCATTATTTAACAATTCTCATTCTATAAGTTTGTTTCTGCAGGTTTGCACTACCATCTGGAGTTACTGCTTTACTCAAATGTACTTACTCTATTCTGCTGGTATTGCCCAATAAATTATATTATTTGGACAATGGGTTATATTCGACAATATAGTTATGTTATGGTTTGTGTCTAGACTTCCCCACTCAACTACATGTAGTCATGGGCTTTGAGGGGGGTGGCTAATCTAGAGTGTGTGATTAGTTGGTGGTGGAATGCTAGGTTTTAGAGTGCTGGGATTAAGAGCAGGTGATTGCTGTATCAGTCCACTGACTGGATTGACACCACCCTAATCCTGGTAGACTGGATGCTGTATAAGGGACAGAAAGGTTTTGTCTTGTTCTCTCTTTTGTTGATTTTGCTGTAAGACAGAATTTGGTACCAGGGAAGTGGGGGTCATTGCTGTGACTCCACCTGACCATGTGGTTTAGGAGCCTTTGGGAACAGCTTGTGGGAAGAGTTTGGAAAGGTTTGGAGATGTCATCCAAAAAAATAAAGCCGAAATGCCTGAGGCTGTACTGTATGAGAGATTCTGGTTAGATGTCAGAAGACCAGAAGGCCAATAGAAACCCTGCTGGCAAAGAAAAGGTTCAGGAGATTTCTTCTGGGAAAAAGGACTGCATTGGCTGTTGGACTCCAGATGTTGTGTGTTATATGTTGACAGAAAGTTTGTCTGCATTTTGATCATGTCCATAAATTTTGCCTAAGACTACAATTAAGGGCATCAGACTAATTTATCTAGCAGAATGTATTTTAAAACAGTTTAATATTGAAGCAATAGTATGGCTACTATTGGGAGGGTAGCCAGATTTATGTTGAGAATTAAAAACAAAGAGTCAAGCAGAATGATTTGAAATGTTGTGAGTTTGTCTAGGAAGGGTGATTCGGTAAAAGTGTAGACTGTAAAAAGTAGAGGAGATCTACATTGCTGATAAGGAACAAGAGAATAGAAAAAACTTGTTTGTGGGCATTACAGGAAGCAGCAACAACTAAATTGCAAATGTGTAAGACTGCTTGGAAAAGAAAGCCACAGAGCCTCATGTTCTAGAATGGCAGCATCCTGGAGAATTTAATCCCGAGAATTTGATTCAGAGTGCTTAACAATCCAGGCAAGACCCCTAAAGCCAAGAGAGAGGGAACCCTGGCTATTGCTCTGGCTAGCAGAACTTGGCATTATCCACATAGCACTTGTTATATGTTTCTGCAGAATGCAAGAGTTAAGGAGTGAGGAAGACTTCTTCTCAGATTTCAGAAGAAGGCCTGGGAGGCCAGGCAGTGTACCCCTGAGAGGGCAGTGGATGAAGCTGGGAGTGTGAAGCTGAAGGTGCAGTAGAAATCCCAGAAATTTGGAGAAGCCAGGAGTGTGGGTCATCTGAGGAAAGCTGCAAAGAGGGAGCAGAACCAGCCAAGAGAGAAGCTATGGGAGCCATAACCACCAGAAGTGCCAAAGAATTCAAGCCACTCAAACTATATGGAGTTCACATCCTGCCCACAGATGCCTTAGATGCTACACTTGGAACTACAGGACTTAATGTTTGCCCTGGTGGATTCTGGTCTTGCTCTGGTCCCATTCCTTTGCATCTTCCTGTTTGTAACTTTTGGAATGGAAATATCTATCTTGTGCCATTGAATGTTTGAAGCATTTAATTTTCTTTTCATTTGTACAGAAGCTCATAGCTAAGAGTTTGCCTTAAATCTTAAAGGAGGCTTTTGACTTGGACTTTCCAGAAATGCTGAAACTTTTAGGACTTTAGCAACTCTTGGAGATGAACTAAACACATTTTTCATAAAGAGATGTGCATGAGTCTTTGGGGACCAGAGGCAGAATGTTATGGTTTATTTCTAGATACCCACCCCCCAAAGCTTCATGCAGTCATAGAGTTTTTTGGGAGGTGGCAGAATCTAGACTACGTGATTGATTCCTAGTGCAACCCAAGGATTAAGGATGTTGGGATTAAAAGTGGGTGATTTCTGATCAGTTCCCTGGTTGGGTTGGTGCCACCTTAATTCTGGTAGACTGAATTCAATGTAAGGGACAGAAAGAGGCTGTCTTTCCTTTTTTATCTTGTTGCTTTTCCTGTCTTCCACTGCTATGAATCGTTGCCCCTCTGCCATGTGCTGTTTTGCCTTGGACCCAACCATTTATGGGCTGGAATCTCTACAAAATGAGCTAAATAAACCTTTCAGCATTTTTTTAACTTTGGATGTTGGATATTTTGTCTCAGCAACAAGAGAAAAGCAACTAAGGCAAATTATATGCACTTTGTTTATTTCAAATGCTTTATTTTATTCCACTACATTAATTTTATTCTTTTTATCATCTTTATATCTTTTTGGTATTCTCCCTTGCTGAGAATTGATTCCACAACCTCTTTCATTGCTCTAAGCATGATCTCTTCTAGTTCGATGAATATATTTATAAAGGTTACTTTGAAATTTTTTAATATTTTTATTTTAAAAAGCAAAACAGAATAAAAGGATAGAAATGATACCGAATTTCAAAAAATAGTAGGAAATTAACACTAGTTAATATATTGCATATTTTTATCTTAGAAGTAGTTGTTCAGGTTACAAGATCTAGGCATAAAAAATGATCACACAATTAAACAATGACAGCACAAACTGTTCTTTTTGATGAACTAACAGAGATTAGTAGCATGGTTATCTATCTTGCATACATAAACATACATACATACATTCATATATGTTTACCGATATACATATAATCTTTTCCTCTGCTCCTTTTCTTCCTTCCCCTACCCAGTTGTTCTTTCCTTTTGAGTATTTTATTTCCCTTTCTTTATTACAATGTCTATTGTACATTTTGGCTCTTATTACTCTTTCCGTTTTTTATTTTTATTATTTTTTACACTAGGGAGACAATACAATATTTATAAGTGTGAGTTTGATTCATACTCCTACTTTGAAATTTTTATAAAATTTAATACCTGGTTCCTCCCACAGGTAATTTTCATTACCTGTTTTATTTTTCCTGTGTATGGATCACACTGTATATGTTATAATTTTGTTGTAGTAGACTTTTAAGGGATATATTTTAATAATTCTAGTTGCTGATCCCTGTCCTCACTTCAAGGCATTTTTTTGTTTTGTATTTTTAATGCATTGCTTCTTGTTTGTTTATCTGTTTGTTTACCGTGACAGACTGTTAGGGAAATCTATTCCCTCCACAGGGTGAAGGCTCTAGTGCTTCTCTATAGAGGGCAGGTGGTCAGCCTGAGATAAGAAGGGCCTCCCCTAGAGTCTCTTAAACCATGTTTTTCCATGATCAGCTTTTCAAGTCGTGTCTTCATTTGGTAGTACATCCACCTTGTTAGATTCTGCTAAATAGCAGCTCATTATTCTATCAGTTTTTTTTAATTGTTCATTTTATTTTTATGTTTGCAGTTCATGTAGTTTACAATCACCTTGGGGAATGGTTACATATACACGTTACACAGCGTGTTTCTGTCTTTTTTAAATCCCCTTCCCTCTTCCTCCCTCTTCCCGCCTCCAGTTCCTCTGGCCCATTTTTCATTCTTTTGGTGTGATTTATCTGAGCTCATGTATGACAAATAATTCTACATTAACTGGGTTATTAGACCCCTGTACATGGCATATCTTTTTTCTTCTTATTTTCCCTTCCCTCCTCCTCACCCCTTTCTCTGGTTCCCTGGGATCATTTCCTTACTGCAGAGGGTCACTTTCTATCCATCCTATATCATTGTCTTTGTTTGTGCCTTGCCTCCCTCAGATGAGAAATGCCACACAGTATTTAAGCTGTGCGTCTGATTTATTTCACTCACTATTGTATTTTCCAGCTGCATCCTTTTTCCTAATTTTTTCTCTTTTTTTCTTTTCCCTTCTTTCCTTTCCCTCTCCCTTCTCTCTTGTTTCCCTCCCAGTTTGAACATTTTCGTCCTATCCATTTTCCAATACTGTCTCAAATACGGCCTCTTTATAAACAAGCAGTATTCCATTATATATAGATACCACGCTTTCTATATCCAGGCATCTCTTGATGGTCCTTCTAGGATTTAGCTATTATGAGTTGCACTGCTATAAACAGCAGTATGCATGTGTTGCTGCAGTATCATGATTTAAGCTTCTTGGGGAAGACTGCTCTATTATTTTTGACAGTTCCCTGAGTATTACAATCTAGCTCAATTAAATGAGAAGAGAGTCTTTGAAGACAGTCTTTTAGGTTTGCTCTATCAGTGGGTTCATATGGCCTCTCTCTTTTCCTGTTTCTTTCCAGTGAAGAACCTGAGCTGTATTTCAGTATGTTATTCTTTAATAACAGGAGCTATTATTATTGAGAGCACTCATAGAGTTAAACATCTCCACATCCATGCAAATGAAGTCAGTTCAAGCTCTTTGGGGAAGAGCTTTGGAGCTCTCTAGTGGTGTGGGATGCATCTGCTCCCAGGAAAACATGAGCCAATACTCCCGCTGCTGGGCCTTCCATTCTGCTAAGCTTGTCTCACTCGCTGTGGAACCCTATGAGTGTGCTGTGGGAAGGGCATTCATGGCCTCCACCTCCTCTGGCTACCGTTCCTGGCCTAGAGCGTATATCCAGTAGGTAAGGTGCCGAGAAAAAGGGACCTCTGACCCCTTATTCACACTCACCAATAATTTTAATCTCTTCAATTTGAACAGGGAGGCAATGAGAAATGTTGGTGGCCTGTCTTTCTTGGTGGGACAGGCAAGCTTATGTTAGGAGCTGAGAGAAAAGGAAGCCCTGTATTTTGGGCATAGTCATTTGGCAACGATGACCCGAGGCAGCGGTCAGTAACAAAAGGGCCACAGA
This sequence comes from Cavia porcellus, assembly GCF_034190915.1. Classification (NCBI taxonomy): domain Eukaryota; kingdom Metazoa; phylum Chordata; class Mammalia; order Rodentia; family Caviidae; genus Cavia; species Cavia porcellus. The sequence continues at coordinate 36,820,611 of NW_026947501.1, forward strand.
TTCTCATTAGGCTTACTTAGTAAGCCTCACTAGATTGTCTTGAATGAAATCTTTCTTCATTTGCTCCTATGCACAGGATTAGTTACAATGACTTTAAATTTTTATATAATTGTCCCCAGCTTTGCTTATTTCATTAGGGAAAGGATCTGTGGAAAGACTCATGTTGCATTCCAAAGGCCAAACTTCTCATATGTCTATAGTGTCTTACTTAGATAAATCCACATTTTTGTTCTTAATTTTAACATTAATTTTTTTACTCTTTGCCTTGATCACATTATAAGGTTTTCATCCTTTTATTGATTATTTCTAAGAAAATACTTGTATTTTGACTAAGCATCTCTACTTTTCATTTTCTGTCTTACTGATTTCTGCATGTAGTCCTATTAATTTGCTTTAGTTTATGTCTATATCAATACTTTCCCTCTACATTCTTTTGGTGCATTTTGCTATCCCATTTTAGCTATTCAATTTAAAATCTTAGCTCATTGATTTTTAATTTTTCTTCTTTTCTAGTAGATGAATTCAAAGTGATAAATATTTTTCTGAACAAAACTTTGGCATGATTCCATAGGGTTTATATATAGGGACACATATTCTTTTCATATTAGGCAATTTATATTTCATATTAGGCAATTTAATTTCTATGATGATGTACAAAATGTTTTCAGTTGTTTGTTTTGCTTTAGGTTAATTGAAAGAATTTGTTTTTGAAATAATGATTCTCCCATCATAATTTCTTCCTTGCAGAATTTGCTTTGATCTTATTTGTATACTCCCATGTGGTCAGGCTTTGTTAAGTTATGTTTTAGGCTTTGGAGGAGTTAATTTCAGTAAAACTGACTTTTCCCAAGAGTCAGTTTGTGAGTAGAGTGGCTTCCCTGAAATACCATGTCTCATACAAAAATGGTTTTTATTCTCAGAGTATAGCTCAAAACTGACTCTGTCTATATATAATTTCTGTGGTGCTCCTCTCCACTTCTTATGTTTTTTTTCAATAGAATGGATTTGATTTTTTTTTTAATCTATGCTGTATTTTACCCCCTAAGATAGGTCTGTGGCTCCTGCAGGAAGTAAGGATTACAAAAGAAAGATTAAAATCCTTGATTGTCTTTCATAGAGTGTTAGGACAAAATTACAAGACATTACATAAAAGGGTTCATATGAACTCCAGGGCTTTGAATAGAAGACCTGAGGAGAAAACTGAGTAAAAAACTTGGCTTTGTGTTACTCCACTTGTGTAAGAGCAAGGTCTACACTGTTTACACAAACAACAAGGTAGCTAATGGAGGGGTATTTTAGGTACTAATGTAATGTTTCTAAGACCTTGTTTAGGTTGTTGCACAAGTTTCTTTCAGAAACCAGCATGATTTGGAAACAATCTCTTAGGCTAAGCCACTTCTTTCCCTTGATAATGGCTGTGATTTAGGAAGCAATGCTAAAGTTATTTACACACAGTGCAAAGAGTAGCATAACCACTTTTAATTTTAAATCAAATTCATAAAGGCAATCATATGGCAATTTCCTGTGACAATCAATATATTTTTAAAATCCTCAAGTAAGATTTCATTAGAGGAAAAATTAACCCCAGTACCAAGGAACTCACTTCCTGGGGTATAGTAGAGTACAGCACAGTTCTCAGTGAGAACTACTGATAAATGAGGATTGTCCAGCTCAGATCCTAGACCTTCTGAAGCTCTATCCAAAATTAATGGATACAAGGCAGCCACCTTCACACTGCCTCCTGTAACTAACCATTAATGTAGCAAAGGACTGACTGAGATTCTTCAAGAAGAAATAATATTGGCCATCTCGCGCTCAGTCCCAAGCTTCTCAATATTTTGCCATAGATTTCTGTCTGCTGTTAGTATCTGATGACTGATCATCATTCATTTTTAAAGCTAATAAGTCAGTTGTCTTACGAGAGTAAATGCTACATTTTTAACACAGGATAATACATGAATTTCTAAGGGTAGGATTTGGTGGCATCAAAATATTTATTTCCCTGTTGGTCCCAAGCCAGATTTGCAATAACTCAAGGAAAACTCAAAAGTTCTTCTGATCTGCTTGCTCTCTGCAGCTAAATTTCAATCTCACTGTCCCATAGCAACTACCAATTCAATAGGCCCATTTTCAGCTGATATGTCATTTATAAGAAGCAGCATCATTGGTTCTCAGACTGAGCAGCAGCTCCATTTGCCAGGCGTAAGCCATCCACAAAGTAAAGCACTGAGTTACATCAATCATGCAACACGAAGGAGAGAGCCGCTTAGCGTGCAGATTAAATCTATCTGCTTCTTCATCTGCAGCAAGGCAAACCACACAGAACTCTTCTCTCTCATTCTTTCCATTTGCCTGGAGGACATTTATCTAATCATCAGTCTATAAACTAAATATTTACGAGATTAACATACCGTGTATGACATATTATGGTTAGTTTTAGCTTACAATCACTAAGAAAAGATAAACTGTATATCCCCTGCAATTTTGAGATCTTATAATACATTCAATAATCAGCTCTCACAGGAGTTGTCCATGCTTCCCCACCAGTGCTATAATTCTGGATTGGCAGAGCCACGGGGTAACCTTTAGAGGGTGCCCCTCTGAAGTGCCATATATCCCAAGGAAAGGAATAAAGTGGGGAGCAGTGAAAGGCAGACTGATCAGGAAAACAGAAAGGAGTGATTAGGGTAACTTTGGTTGAATCTAGTTCTTGGTATATATATATATATTATATATATATATTCAAAAGTGAACAATAATTTGTTAAGCAGGTGAAAGACAAGTTATAGAAGGGCAAAGCTTCTAAAAGGCAGGAGAATTTGTTCCAAGAGTTTTGGATGAATTCATATACCATAAGGCACTATTGCATTTTTAGCACCTTTCTCAAGAGGAAAACGAAAAGCAACATTTTGTAGCTCTATATCAAGGGAGTTCAGGAAGGATTGAATTACAATATATGAATTTACATGAGGCATCGTTTTTATCAAACATGAATGCTTAAGATGAAAGAATAAGATATTATGCACCCAACGAGAGCTAAGCTTCTTTAAAATAATCCTGTTAGAATGTGAATTTTAGGATCTGATAATTTATGAATGTCACCAGCCTCTGGCCTGTCACCTGCATCTTCTACTCCATACCAATCTATTCAAAGGAAGCGACTACTGATTCCCAAATGTGGCTGAATTTACATTTCATCTACTCACTCATTCTGAGTCCTGCAGCATGGGCAGAATACTGTCACCCTGAAATACACTCCAAAGGCCATGTGAGTTTCACAGTGCTTCAAGGGTCCTACCACTCACTTTTGTCTCACACAGTAATACATAATCTGAAATGATATCTCTTTTATAGCTGTAAAAGAAGATATTTATTAACATATACAAATGCCCTCTTTCTGAGCAGTCACATATTAACTCAAATGTCCTTCAAAAGTGAGTCATGGATCAGTTCCAACCTAAATAGCAACCTGAAAAAGGATATGACCAAGAAAGGTAACTTTTCCTTGGAGAACTATGGAAGAAGATATCAGGAAATGCTCAAAAGATGGTCTCATACTTGGTTTATCACACGGGCTCCTACAGGATTGTTCAAGATATAGAATCCTGCATCCCACTCCACCAAGTGCTGGTGCACTAGCTCTGAAGTCAGTAGTAGGAATCCACATTTTTTTCCCCACTGTGCCAGGTGATTTTGTTATCTGCATAGCCAAAGAGCCACTTAGAGTATCTTACAAAGGTCCTTGCAAGGATGAATCCTAGTCAGGCACTGGGCAGGACCTCGGCAGTAGGGACCCTGGAAGAACTAATTACTTCCTTCATCTCCCAAGTAGTACGACAAAGATATAAACACAGAGAGATAATTATGAGATGAGGAGCAAAGTGTCAGGCTCATAATGAAGCACTGAAACTCTTAATTCTGCTCAGCAAAACTGAGACTTCAAGTGCACGAGAGATGGATAAACACCTTGTAATGCATTAGCAACATTGCATAGGTAACAGGGCTCAGCAGAAGTTGACTTTTCACCAACCTATTAAATCATTCTCTTCTGATGAAAGGACTAAAAAGTTACAGGAGAAAGTATAAATATAGCTGTTATACTGTCCCTATTCTGTAGACAAGAAAGTAGATACTTCCTAGAGAGACTTGAAGACTCAAAAGAACCGATTTCTCTTTAACAAAGCACAGAAGCATTTACCTCCATGATTATTCTCATGGTTTTATCTGCCCCATATTTTTTATTCCCATGGATACAATCAAGGAAAAAACTGTGGGGAAACATAGCTTTGTCCTTGATCAGATTCACTATGTGAAAGGAACTTATACACCTAACACCAGACAAAAACAAAACAAGAGGAACAGAATGAAGCTGGAAGATGCATTCATCATGTTTCACCCAGGAGTTTCAGGAAATGCCCAAGGCCTTCACACCCACTGCACTTCAGGGTCCTTCCCTGCTCCTATGGGTAAACCCCTATCTTGTCCCTGTAGGCATATCCTGCTCCACTGCAGAGCAACCCTGAATCTATTCATACCATGTCAGGCCTATCCCTTCCTTTCTTCAGTTTGTCTGTATAACAGCAATGTTTTATGAATCTTTTCCATGCATTTGAGGTACGATAAAACAAAAGTAATGTAGCACCAAAGAACAATGCCTTATGTGCATGCACCGAAGTGAGCCTTGAAGACCCTGTAAATAAATGTGAAGACATCACTCCAGATGGAACAAAGGCTGAGAACCACTCACTCAAAGGAAAACAATCCTGAGTTCGATCCTTGGTACCAAAAAAAAGGAAAACAAGGGCAGGCTCTAAGGTTTCATCTTAGAGAAAGTACTTTTGAAGCCACGCAAATATGCCTCCTGTTTTTGTTCTCCCAGCAAATTTTATAACTTCTTGTTTTGTTGAGGGTTTTGTTGCTGCTGTTGTTGTTGTTAGTAAACTGATAATTTTGTAATGCAAATTACCTGATGTTTGATGAGAAACATTTACATTTAAAAAATAAAACCAATTTTCCTGACTGGATTAGTGCAAATATATATATATATATATATATATATATATATATATATATATATAATGAGACACATTATGAACTTCCGTATTTCTCTCTTTTCTTCTGTATTTTTCCTCCAGCCTCACTCTGTGAGAGCACCTGTCTAAATCTGCAGCTCAGCAATCAATAAACATGGCATCCCAGGGCACGAGTGCACAATGCCCTGCATGAATTGATGAATGCAGACACTTGCATCCAACGTATTTACCCAAAGAAGCTTTCAATTAAAAACCAACAAGAAAGCCTGAGATGAAATCAAATACTTGAGAAAGCTGCTAGGAATGAAGCTTATATTTACCATTCAGAGTGTGCCATGTGATAATAAATAAAAATCCAAGTGCCAGAAGATGCATCAAAGGCAACTTATTTTAAAGGAAAAACACTTACAGTTTAAAAAAACAGAAGTTTGAAAGGCCAGGCCAAAAGGTATACTACTTGCTCTGTCCTGCTATCCAGTAAACAAAAGTATGTTTACAGCTTGACCTTCTCAAGAGATGACCAGACAAAATTTTTATTGGACCCAGGATATAATTTTGAAACTTTGTATGTTTGTTTTTAATACATTTAAATTTAGAGCTAGTGCAAACTTGTTTCTTGATTAAAACAGAAAAGAAAAAAAAAGCATTTTATTTTTGTTCAAGAAAACAAATGAATAGAGAGCTCATCTATAAATTCTACAAATTATAGTTAGTTTCATAGTTCTGGACTTAACCCACATTTTCATTTAAGGGCAAATTCTACAAAAAGTTTAAACAGAACACTGCACCCATATGCTACTCATGCTTTATTTCTTGGCCTCACATTTGCCTTGCATGATAGCTGCACCTCAATTTATAGCAGACAATAGGTCATTTTTATTTCTCCACATAAAAGTCACATGACTTTTGGTTACCATCACATTTTACTTACATGCCACAATTATGATACATAACACCAGATCGATACCTACTGTCCTGGAACTTTTTGTAACACATCGAGGTAGAAGCTGACAGTTTATTTCTTTTCAAACATTCTCACTTCATTGCTTTCTCAGTTGTAGCTCCAAAAGCATAGCATCATGTATCAGCAGTTTAAAAATATGCCATATTTCTTCTAATGATGGCTCTCTTACATTATCCTTAAATCCCTAGTTAGAGACAGCAAAGCTGACACCAAGAGTGTCACCGTTACATTATAACAAAGATAAGATATACAGTCACATTTGTTTTATTTTTATTTTTGTTTTCCTCTTAAATCTTTAGACATTTCAAGACAGAAGGCTCTTATACAAGAAGCATAGTATGACACAAAATTCTAAGGTCTAGAAATATAGTCTTCTGAACAGAATTTCCCTGCATACCTATTAGGACGCATGTCAGGGAGCTTTTCTTTCAGAACCCTGGATAGCTCCCCTCTATGTAGCTCTTGTCCACATGCAGCTAGTTTATCAAGCAGGGGATTTGCACAGCTCTGAAAGGCACAGTTAGTGCATCGTTGCTTCACTGCACTCACATGCAGCAGTGAGATGGCAGCTGTAAAAGAGGAAAAAGACAGCAATAATTTAGCAACAGTTCTTTATGGGGAAAAGTAAACTACTCCAGGCCAGCTCCATGCCAAATCTCAACACATGCCTTTGAACAAATTCAAAAACACAAGGACACTACTAAGAGGTGCACGTGCGCGCACACACACACACACACACAGAGAGAGAGAGAGAGAGAGAGAGAGAGAGAGAGAGAGAGAGAGAGAGAGGAAAGCAGCTTGCTGACTGCTCAAAACCCTTGGCCAGGGATCTTTAGGTCCAATGTCTGTTCCAGTGTCACTGATGATACCCTAAAGATCTAAAAGACTGCATTCCTCTGGAATGGCTTAGAACTTTTCCAAAGCAGAATCTATACTATGCTTATCCAGTACTAAGCTTGGATTTTAAGCAGGGAATTTTAACATGAGCCATTTGATAGCCATTTAACATGATGCTTAAAGATGCCTAAGATAAATTTTGAGATGGTCATGCGTTAGTACAAAAAAAAAAAGGTACAACTGCAGTTTCTGACACTTACCCCATCTTTGAGCCAAAGCCTCAGTCTCAAACCTCACCCATTGTCCAAATCTGCCCTGAGATTAACTGAAAATAAATGCTGGTTTTGCCCACTGGCTGACAATTTTCAAAAGGTGAAAGTTTTATGCTGTTTCAGAGTATATCAAAATGCCCCATGCTAAATGACATAATTAAAACCATCATAGCAACAAATCAAAATGAATGCGTTCCTGGATGCAGTTGAGAAATCTAATCCTGCCTGATGCTGACCAGCACTGCCACATATGATCCTTTCTGAAAACCTCCTATTCCTCAGAATTATTTTTACCACCCTCTATCAAAAGTAACACATCTTTAGGCACATCTTTTTGGGTCCAGTGCTCTAAGAATCTAATTGCTAAAAAGAGAATCCAGTTGAAGATGTTATGAGCATAACTAACAGGAAAAGGTTTTTTAAAAATAGGTCATTTTAACTACAAACTCTGCATTTGGAAACACTATATAATTTAATACATATCTACAAAATATACAAGGCTTTATTGTGATTCATTTTACAGATGAGAAGACTGAAGTCAGGATATTCACCCATGATATTTATATTCACCACCATATTCACTCATGCAATGTGTGAATCAGAATTAAAAGTAATTTCTGTCTAATTCTAACACCTGTGTTCTTGTACTACATCATGCTAGTTTATCCATTAATATTCCCAGTGAATATCTGCATATGCTAAAACTTTAGAATCTTAAAGAATCTTAAAGCTTTAGAATCTTATAAGAAATACAGCCTGAAAATGAAAAATGCTTTTCCCCAGGAGGCCAGAATGAACTGTCCATAGGCCAGCATTTGGGGCACAATCATAATGACTTTCCATAGGACTCACTTAGATTATTTCTCCCTCTAATTCATGCAAGTATTTGAAAATAGTAAAACTGAAATTGATGGATGACTATCAAGCAGTGTTTTCTCCTTTTTCATATTAATGAAACCCTGGATTTTTCAGCTCAGTGCATGACTGTCCCAGTGGGGGAAATGGGTGAACTAAGTTACTCAATTTCCATTGTAATTATATAATGACACATGTCCCAGTTCTGGTGACACAGTCTACACCTGCCTGACAAATTGCACTTCCAGGGACTTTTTCTTTTAAAAAAACACATAGCCATGAGTTAGTTGTACATAGTAATGGGGTTCAGTGTAAAATATTCCCATACACACATGGTGCATGTACTGATTGAACTCAGCCTTCTCTACCTCCCCACCACATATATACTCTTCAAATCTACTAGTAATCCCTGTCTTACTTCCAATTTGACATTATTTTAGCCTCTACTACCATCCTTAAAATCACCCAGTGGGGTTGACAATGTAGCTCAGTGACAGTGTGTGAGCATGTCCAAGCCCCTGAAGTGAGTTCTCAGCACTGCAAGAAAAGTATCAGTTTGCAGGCATCTCTCGTTGTAACCCTTCATCCTTTCTACAGACAACAATGTAAATTTGATGCTTGAAACTGATGCAGCTGCCCCAGGCATTTGGTTGACATTAGAAACAGAAGGCATAAAAAGCAAATCAACAAGTTAGAGGATGCTTGTATCACTCACAACACAGAGAACAGAAGAAATCTACCAGACTCAGATGACCAGCCTGCTTCCAACATTTCCATGTCAAAGAGAGATAAATTTGTATCTTACTTAGTCTGTGTTTCTTTCACCAAAAGATAAAAACTAATCCTAACTTATGAAGGGTTAATATTAGTCACTTCCCAGGCTTGAGTGCCTTGTGAATGATGATCTAGCTCAAGAAAGCAATTTTGTTAAATAAACACTAACTTTGAATATGGAAATCTCAAGAAGCATTAATGAAGAGGAAATAATTACAAAAATAATGAAATGAAATTACTTCAATATGGCCTTTTTCTCCATTGCTAATGCAGGCAGCATAATCTGAACACTGTTGTGTCATTCTCTATAGCCAATGCATTAGCATAAATAGAACATTTGTGTGTATATGATAATTATTCAATTATAATGATCAAAGGGAAGAGGCTGCTGAAAGCCATCCCCGGTGCTGAATTCTTGCCTAAGAAAATACCATCACGTTTTAAGAAAAGAGACTATTCTTGATGCCAATGGCAGAAATGTGCTATTTTCAGAACAGTGCGCTTACCTTCTTTAATAAGAGATAATAAAACACTATTTTATCTCTTTCACTATCCAATATCTCTAAAAGTTTTGTAACTCTGACTGCAAATCATTAAGTTTAGGTGGTTTTAGAAAGAGATCCGGAGGCATGACCCTGAAGTCGGAAGGTGTCAGTGCCATGTTGGACCTGATTTAGACTGTCCAAAGTGATGAACCTATAATTTGCCATTCTTCTCTGAAGTTGCCTTTGGAACCAACCCATAAATCATGGACCTTCATCCTCTGTGGATGTCCCTCTGCTTTAGAAAGATTTTGATTACATGAAGAACAGGATACATTTAGGAAGCATTGTGCATAAAAGCCTGTCTTTCTCATATCGTGGTCCAAACCACACACCGTCACCTAGAAAGTAGCACGTGTTCCGTGCACCTTCTGTTGTGGGCATGTGGGCAAGCAAAATTGTGAGTTGCCCCAGGATTTCCCTTCAGCCAGAATCTGCCTTGTTCTCCCCTGTACAGATCTGTCAGCTGTTTCGGTCTGATTTAGAGAAGGCAGCTGGCTGCTTCATTTGGCCACACACCAAAAGGGGAGCCCCCAACACTCAAAGCTATAAATTACATTGTTGAAATTGTAGGAGAGAGTCTGCACCTGTGGGGGCTTTGGTAAGGGCTTGGAAGAGGAAGTAATTGTCCTGCATGTTTTGAAAACTGTTAGATGAGCCTAAAATCTGAGGCAACCTTACAAACAAGAAGCACCTCAGTGCTTACATTTTGAAAGGCCACACTTCAGAAGCATGACAGGAAGGGGTTCCTTAAAATGACCCTGAAAACATTTAGAACAATTTTCCTGGAAAACTTGCAGTAAAGCCAAGCCAGTGGCTCACCAACAGCCCCTGTAGTGTCAGCCCAAGCAGCAATCAGTGCCATCACTTTGTCAATGTGTCACAGTTAGAATTGCCCATATCAAGGAGCCAGATGATTGCTTTTTCAGTCACGGTAGCTCAGTCTAAGCAGAGATAAAATATAAATTCCATAATTTAGTAACTTAACCGAAGTTCATTTCTCACTCATGGCAGGCTGATGTGCACAGGATTATTCTCCTCTAACTGTAATTAGAGCCAAGGCAGCTCCCATCCTGTGGCTCTGCCATGGTGGCTACTTGGTCATGGGGGACCTGCCAACCATGGAGGGTGGAGAAGAGAGGAGAGGGAAGGCACAGTTGACACTGAACTACTCTCAGCTTGCAAATGACACACACTTGTGACAAGACTTACTCACAAGGGCACCTGAATTGCAAGGAAATTTGGGGACTATCAAAAGTGAAAGCATCTCAGCCAAGCACTGACCATCTTCAACATAGCTGCTGGGCACACTGAATGTGTGGGCTTGGCCATGAGCTACTCCACAGCACAATTTTGTGAAGGACCTTAGGAGAAAAAGATTAAACAGACATCACTTCCAAGTTGGGGGAGTGGAAGGAAGGAAAGAAAGCTTTCTATGAAGAGTCCTATTTATAATTTCTATGATAAGACGTAGGAGGTCTAAAGCAAGGATGAAAGACTGATAAAAGGTAAAAATTGTTGAAACAGAGACACTGAAGAAAAAGACAGGTCCACTTTCAGTAGGAGGTCTCAATGGGCCACATACTTAAAAGAACTAAGAGATGCACATAAAAGAAATAAGCAGTAAGTGGGTCACCATTTGCAGTGGGAAACATCAAAAAACAGGTTTTCTGAATAGAAGCACAAAACAGAAAAGAAGTACATCATTGGCTGAGGCAAAATGAGCCCCGCACTTGACCTAGGAGACACAATCACCCAGTCGTAAGCATCCTGGAAGACGACAAAGTAAGGGACACACAGGAAATAATAAAAAAAAATCACCACTACAGCCATCTGCTATATGCAATGAAAAGGGGAAAAAATATTTCAAGAACTTTTAGAACACATAAAAACTGTAGACAGCAAACAAGTAGTGTTTAATTTGTTGAACTTAAAAACATGAATAACGTATTGATATTTAGAAGTATGAAAAGAAGGACATGTGACATGAAGAACAATTTTTAAAATACGAAAATTATTCTAAATCTGCCAACAGTCTCTCTTGGGTAGGTGACAAGAAAGGAAAATGTAAACCAATCTTCACATAAGACCCATTTTTAGAAACCACTGCAAACACCAAAGAGAAATCTTCACCTAAAACTGTTATAAATTAAACAGAAAATAAAATTATTTTCAAGTTCAAAATTACAAAGAAAATGTATATAGTAAGCAGACCAAGGATCTCAGGTATAATAAATTAAGAATATGAAATTTAGTGTCTATAAATGCAAGATCTTGTCCTTGGATCCAAAATTCATCTGCAAAAGAGCAAGGAAGATGTGACGACATCATAAAAAGATAGAGGGGAGAGTGAAAGAAAACTTGTAAGTTTTAGTGAATAAGAGTTATGATTCTGCCCTACCGTGAGCTACATCAGACCAGTCCAGAGGTGGCACTTAAAGGAATCTAGATAAATGGAACAACCAAGGTTCTAGAGGTCTTGGATTTCTACCAAATAAAGAAAATATGAAATAGAATTAAGAAAAGAGCTAAAGGGGGAGAAAATGATCACATTCAAGATCAGAAGTGTGGAGAGAACAGATGATATGCTCAGGATCCTTACAAGGATGCGTTTTCAATATCTTGGAACATTCTGCCTCCATCTCTGAGGCTCCTCAGAAGATGCTGGCTGATATTTTCAATATACTGAAGGGAGAATTAAATGAGAGGTCTAGAGCAGGGCACTAGATTGCACAGGTTCTAAGGGTTTTTTCCAGCTCCGAGAGACTCTAATTCTATGATTAGGATGTGGGTTTGTTGCTGTACCTTTATTTCATTTCCTGGGATTCTGTTGTTATCACATATTCTTCAGTAAAATCCTCCTAATGGCCTTGGATCGAATCATGAGAAAATAGCAAAGAAGTACAAATCTCCAGAGCCAAAGGGAAACAATAGATGGATTCTTCAATGTCCTTTCTCCTTTTGAAACAAATCCTGTTGACTTTGGCATTCTTTATGGGGTTAAAGTTTGCACTCAAGAAGATGATCCTGATGTCATATTAAAAAAAACTTTCCAATGATATAATCAAGGAAACCTTATAGATGGGGTTTCCAAATCGGAATAAGAAAATTTATAATATAACAAACTTGACTAGGGACTTACAGTTATTCAATTAACAGAAACATCAGTCACATGTTCTGTACCATCCAAGTTAAGATTCCTTTATGTCAAGTACAAGGAATCTCCAGCATGCAGACCAGATTCTGTCAGATTTTTTTTCTTTTTTTGTATTTTTGAAAATTTTAAGGAAAAAAAGAAAAAAACAGAAAAAGGGTACAAGTTATACAGAATTTCAGAAAAAATAAACAGTAGGAAATCACTACTTAATAGACTACATATTGTCATCTTAAAAATAGTTGTTCAAGTTACAAAATTAAAGTGTATAAAGTGGACATTCAAACAGTGAGATTGCAAACAGTTCTGTTCAATGATCCAACAAAGCTCAGTAATATGGTTATCTATCTTATACACTTAAATATACATGCAGTTACATCCTTTAGAGCACTTTCTTTTCCTCTCTTTTTTTAAATTTTATTTAAGAGGAAAAAGAGAAAAAACAAAACAAAACAAAGTGGTGTAAGGGTACAAGTAATACAGAACTACAAAAAAAAACAGTAAGAAATCACCAGTTAATAGATTATACATTATCATCTTAGAGATAGTTGCTCAAGTCACAGTATCAAAGCATGCAAAGTGGACATTAAAACAGCAAGACCGCAAACAGTTGTGTTCAATGATCCAACCAAAAACATTAATATGGTCATCTATTTGACACCCCTAAACACACTTGCAGTTATATCCCTTAGAGCACTTTTTTTCCCTCTCTTTTTTACAACACAATTTACACATTTTGGGTTTTATTACTCCTTAGTTCTTGATACTTTTTTTTTGGAAGAGAATAAAGTCAAATATGGCAAAACAAAGCTGTCAGTCAAAACCAAGGATAGACATAGCACATGATGTAAAAACAGAGTACAAGGTTATCAACAATGGTTACCATAATGCCTCTTGCTTCCTTAAAAAGAATTGTCTATCTCATTAGGTATTATAAAGTTGAACAAAACAGTAGAGAACAAGACCAATAAAACCTAAACCTTGTAAACATTACAGGACTTCCAAAGAAGATAATAGTCAAACAAGAATGGGCATCATAGTGAATCTTATTGCCTTCAAAGTAGTTGTCAGATATTTTATGATGTGTCTTATGTACAATTCGTCATACCAATCAAAGCATACCTTTGATTGCTACACGAAAATGCAAAAATTTATAATAGGATCTACTGCATTTTGAATGTTATCTTTCCATAAAATGAAAGAGAACATTTTAAGGAACAGCACTTCCAAATTTTCAGTGGTAGGCTTTATATAAGAATGATTAGGTAGATGATATATTGATAGATAATTGACAGATAAGAGGATAGAGATCCCTCTAGAGTTTAATAAATACATACTATATGTATATATATATCCATATACATTTTAAAGTCCAAAGAGATACATTCATCTCCTTGTTTTTCCTAGTTTTGAACTAAGGAAAAGATAAGGTTAACACTTATAATTTTAGAATATATCCCTTATTGAAAGCAAGAATCTCTTCAAAGGGCTGGCTGATTTCAACCATGAGATGTATAATACCATGAGCAGAAACCCCTACTGGGAAATCTGTCAAGTGGTCAACCAGAAGACGTGACCTGCCCTAGAAAGGAGCAGAGTGAGTGCCTGAAGGGTAATTTGAGAATGGATCTCTCATCAGCAACCAATCACACTGGCACACGGGCAAATAACTGGATTAAAATATGGACCACCCAAGAAGATAGAAATGACATCCCAATATCCCATGAAAGTGGGAACCTGGACCATCTGCTTTGGGGAGATGAGGAGGGGGTGGGGCTGGAGAATGGCTTTGACTCGTGTATGAGAACAAATTTTCAGATAACCGGTACTGAGTCTTCAGGAACTCACTGAAGATGGTTGTGTTACCAAAACGTGTCTGAGAGATTAGAAAATTACACTGAGGCCTTAAGGAATCCTGCTAACAAGCAGAAAGGTAGAATAGGACGCAGCTGGTAGCAGCTGCTCAGAAACACAATAATGCTCCCCATTTCCACTGCCAATGAGTGGAGTCTCCACTAAACTTTTCATACATAAAATACATACTTAAAAACACTCTTACGTGAGCATGAGCTTTGCCTTTCCTGCTGGTTCTCAATCTAACTCTGTGTGTATCTGACGGCATTCCAAAACATAACTGAAAATGACTCATACTGTACGGTGGCTTTGACTTTACCTGGTTCTTTCATTTTTTTTAAAGCTCATGGTATTTATTCAGGCATTTAAAACACACTGCTTTCAGAAAATGGTAGCTGCAGGATGCAAAACCAGCTCTCAGAGTTGGGGCTTCTGTTTTTGTCTCTAGCTGATTTCTATGCTCAGACTGTCTTGTTTTTTTAAGCACATATTAATTATACAGAATGGTGAGTTTCATTGTAACATTTTCACAAGGTATATAACGTGCTTTGATGGTCTCCACCACGTGACATTAACCTCCCTACTCTCCTCTCCCCTCCCCCCATCCCTTTCTTCTTCTCTAAGTCTCCCTTCTGATTTCATATCATTTTCTTTTTAGATTCCACGCACAAGAAAGCACATGCAACACCTGGCTATCTTGCTTTGTGTCTTTGTGAGCCAGCACTGCGAAGCAGGCGTCGCCAACCTCTCTACGTCCTGCTTGTTCACTCAGCTTCTGTGTTGTCATCTAGTCCCCCTCCTTCCCCACCGCTCCTTCCCCTCCCGCATCCATCCTCATCCACTTCTCGACTTGCTCACTATCATCAGCAAGAAAACAGCCACTGATTCCAAATGCCACAATCAGTGGTGGCCTCTGCAGGAAACAAATCAAGCAGCATCCTCAGCATGCAGTGGCATGGTGAGAAACACTTCCTTCAGAAGTCACAACTGCCAAGAGAGTCGAGAGAATCACGGTTTTCAGTGAGTTGTCTCTCTCCCTTTAGTGAGGAGGATAGGCTTGTCAAATCAAAGCTGATATTTGTTTTTCAGTGTCTGATTTAGGAGATCATACATCAGAGGGGAGCACTTGTAAAAGGATTATAGCATTATAGAAAAATAATTGGAATGTTTCATCTTTCTGTTTGCTAAAGTTGCTCTGAGGAGTAGTCAGATTAGTTAGAAAAAAGAAAATATGCTTATTTCTCTAAGCAGATCACTCTGATGGTCAGAGATACTTATATTTATACTAGTAAATATTAATTCTACATCCAAAGGAGATAATAGAAGGAATTAGCTTGAAAATTTTGGCAGCTTCTCACCATTTATTCTATGGGGGGAAATATGATCTACTTGAAATATTCAAAGAAGTCAAGTTATAATGTTGTTCCTACCTACCATGTTGGTAGTTAAAAGCACACAGCTAAAAAATGATGAATACAAGATCCAAAACTGAACCATACGCATGTTGCCCCTGGTATAGTCAGACATGGAAAGTGAAGGGAAATGATGTTTGTTGGGATCTGCTCTGAGTTAGGCACTGAAGTAGTAGCTTTATATATGCTACATCATTTAATCCTCTTGGACACCTCATGAGGTCATCTGCATTTTCACAGAGTGAGCTGGAACATGGTGACCAAATGTGTATCAGTTTGATTCTGAAGGTGTGCGTTTTCCCTGCAGTTTTCCTGTGTGCTATCTCTGCTCTACGGTTCTTTACCAGTGGCAATGCTAAAGATAGTACCACTTACTCACCACATCATTTTTGGGACGAAAGATGGAGCTGACCTATGTTGGATATTGATGAAGAAGACTTCTTTGATGATGAAGACTTCTTTTCTATTGATGAATATGTGACTTATATGGCATAGCCATTGAAATTTCAGGGTATGTTTGTTACTGCAGCATAGCTTATTTAGGCTCTTGAAGACAGTAGAATTACATTAAGTTGACCAAAGATAGTACTGCAAGAGGAAGAATACTTACAGAAGGATAAATATTGCCAGAGCAAAAGAACCAACATGGCTTATTCATCCTGATTGGAGAAATGAGGCAGGAGAACATCATCCTGATAAAAATAAGAATTAATTAAAGCTATTGAAAATTAGTAGAGTATCACACCAGTGTTTTTGAATGAGGTCTAAAACCTCTCATTATCCACATGAAGTTGAATGGGTCATGGATATCACCTTAATTCTGCAACTGACAAGTGTATTAGTTCCCCAGAGAAACAGAGTGAATGTGGAAGGTACATTAACAGATAATTGGATAGATAGATAGATAGATAGATAGATAGATAATGAGATATTGGCTGGTGTGCTTATGAAAGTACACAAGTCCCACAAAATGAAGGGGAAAGAAAACATAATGGTTTAAATCCAAGTCTGAAGATCCAGGAACCAGGGCCATCTATTTGTTCCATGCAGGCCACCAAAGGATTGAACAACACCTATACATGTGGGTGAGGACCTCTTCTTTACTCTGTTAACTGTTCCAAACATGCTAGTGTTTCCCTGAAGCAGTCTCTGAGACAAACCCCAAAATAACATTTTATCAGTCATCTGGACATCCCTGAACCCAGTCAAGTTAACACACATATAATTAACTCTCACACCAATATAATTCACCCCATTTCTCCCCCTTTCCCAGAAAGTAAGCTTGTGACAGAGTAAAACATAGGGAGGCCACAGACATAAAAGGCCATGGTCTTTTTCAGTTGGCATGATGAAGTGATTTTAAGGATGTACGCCAATTATCTTGTCTATTTGGCTCATATAAGCAAACCATCTATAGACTGCATTTCCCTAAATGGGTCTCTCTTACAAGCCTACACTAGCAAATTTGGTAATATGAATCTGATATTCAGTTAATTAAAATTTCCTTTTAGGATGAGCTATTGATCCATTTCTCAAATGTATAAACACAAATAAAAGCATCCATAGAAAAAAATAAATGTTGGGAAAGTTCTGGAGTTAGGAAAGACTGTCTTTCATTCCCTAACTTTATTTAGACATCTTCCCTCATGCTTTCCTCCTTTACTCCTTCCTCAAATACCCAAAAATTTCACATCCTCTCTTCATTTTCAACATCTCCGTATGCCATGTCTGGCAACACATTAGACTCTCAAAACCAACTAGACTTCTGTTCTACTTCCTAGGATCAACCAGGGCTAATTTTGCTTTATCAGATGGTCTATGCCCACGCTTCCTGAGTGCTCATGAGTTTACATTTTCCTATCCCTAGTTAGAACTCTCTATTGACCTGATGATTTTGACACGTATTTGCCAAAAACTACCCCAGTGCACAGAGGTGAGAAGCATGGGCCTTTCCAGCACCTTGGTGGGCTTGAGTGTTAGAGAAAGGACTCTAACACTTGTTACTGCCAGACGGTACCACGTGGGTAGCTGATTCCACGTCCACCTGTCTCATTCCTCCCCCCAGGAAAAGTTCATGTTCTCCTAAACACAAGTAATTCTGCATATTAAGCATATAGCCACTTTAATAGCACTATATCTGACCTTGTAGGGTTTAAATCTAATATATCCCCTTTGGCTTTATGTGTCAGAGATACGGCTTTCGAAAGGGGATTGGATCATGGCAGTGGATTAGTCCGTTGATGAGTTTATAGCTGAATGTGATGTTAGGAGTGAGACTAGGCTGGAGGTACATCACTGGGGCCATGATGTAAAGTGATGTTTTCTTGTCCCCACCTTGACCCTTCTCCCTCTTTGCCTCCTGGCTGCCATGAGCCAAGCAATTTTCCTCCATCATGCCTGTCTGCCATGCCGTTTCTACCTTAAAGTCAGCAGACTATGGGCTGACCTTAGGAAACTGTAAACCAAAACTAAGCCTCTCTTCCTTAATCATAGGTGTCAGGTATTTTGTTCCAGCAATAGGAAAGTGACTAATATATTTGGAAATGCTACCTCTTGAATAAATGCAAAATAAGCATATCCCAAAGTCCTTCTGAACCTGGAACCATTCTTTCTCCCTTCCAACTCCCCCACAGACCTACAACCCAAGAAGGACCCTCCACTCCAGCTCCCCGCCTCTCAGTGCTCTGAAATGCACCTCCTGTGGTTCTTAAGTGCGAGCCTCCTAGTACACTAGCTGATGAAGCTGATTAAGCATTGAGCTTGTTTCACCCTCATGATGGACTAGGGAGGTGTCCAGAGGGTTAATCCTTTACAGAAAACTCATAGAATAAGAACAACATGAAAAATCTGAACAGCCTGAAGGCAAGATTAATAAAGTAGATGACTGAGCAGGAAAAAGGGACACTGACAACCAGGCTAACTACTTGACAAATTTGCCTCAGGCTAGCCCTTCCCAGACACAGGGAACGCGTCTCCTCTCATTATCGTCAAACATTCAAATCACTTTTTAAGAAGAAACTCACTTCGTTTGCTTCTTCCATACTTGATTCTTTTCTCATCCATTTGGTTCTGCACAATGTGAAAAAGCAATGGGAAAATGCTTCAAGCTGAGAAAATTTCTTGGAGGAGCCTTAGATGGGATTATGATGCTGTTAAACTTGAAGTCCATTCAGGGCCATTTGACAACGGCTGACCCAGAGGACATAACTTAGCCTTCCCTATTAAGTCTCTAGCTACACACACACACACACACACACACACACACACACACACACACACACTTACCTAACCAACTCCACCTCCTACAAAACCAAACAGGGATGCTCAGGCATCTCGAGAGGTCCACCAGCTTGAGCAGAAGGAAAGCCCCTACCAGAGTGTTGCACCACACAGAGCAACACATGCCAAAGAAAGCCAAGTCCTGCAGGCAATGTGGACTTTGAGCACAGTTACTGTGCTTGCAAATAATAGACACCCATCCTGTGAGCACTCAGGGTAGTAGCTGCTGCTCTCTTACAAGTAGGAGTAAGACAGAGGAAACAAAAGGGAGACATGCAGAGGGGAAGAAGTAAGGGAAAAGAGAACCAAAAGCTAATCTCCAAAATAGAAAGGTTAAGATGCAACAGGTTCCCAAAGTGCTCAAAATCAAATTCCAGAGAGCAGAAACAGAAAAGATGAAAAATTTCCAATGAAAATGAATAAGATAGACAATGAAGAAAGAAAAAAATCAGAGAAATCAGGTAAAACAATGGAAGAAGGGTGCACGAAGAAAGGAGACCTGCAGAAGGAGCTCAGAAATGCCACTTATAAAACTGTAGGCTGGAGGAGAAAGAGAAGGGGGATCTTGCCAGCCCGTGCAAGTGGAGCCTTTCATTAATTCCCCCAATCTGGCTCCACCTGTGGTACCAAGAACAAGACCAGCGTGGGTCTGTTCCCCATCTCAGAGGTCATCTGTCCTTCCAGGCACTCTACATGAGCCCTACTGGGGACCACTAATTCACAATGGCTGACTTTGCATACTTCTCTAAAGAATGATAAAATGGAGGCTTGGGATTATCAATACCTCCTGCCTGAGATTTCCCATTGACTCTTCTTAGCATGGGGACACCTACACCCTCTTGAGTCTGGGTCTTCTGCCGAACTGTAAACTTGCTAGCCCCACCCATCACCATATACACCCAAGACATAGTGGCGGCTTTGGGAGTGCAAGAGAACCCATCTGGAGACATTGGCTTCCCAGCCATTGATGCAATACTATACTCGTCTCTGCTTCTTATTTTCTAGCCGTACTCCTAAGACAGACAATCGGGACTCTTGGCCGGGCTCCTGAGAAGCCTCACCATGAATTTAAGATCAAACGCTTTTATCACTGCTTCTGTCACCTTTGCTTAAATAACTTTCAACTCTCCCATGCAGAGTATCAGATCTTCAGCTTTTTCCCATCCCAGTAAAATGTCAGCCTTTTGTTTTTCTTCAATAAAACACAGAAATGTAAAAAGTTAATAAAATACACATTTTGTAATTTTTTTCATAGAAGGTCCAAAAGCAAGCCCCCACTGTTCCCTCATAGGTAAGCCTCAGATGTGTCCATCCAGCTGAAAAACCTCCTTAGGGAAAGCCATAAGTGCAAGCTGCTCCCAAGAACTTCTGGGGTCCATAAATGCAGTCTGTCAGCTATGAAATCCAACTGAAAGAAGCAGAGAATGATAAGATGACAAGGACTCAAAGCCTCCACATTTCCCAAATTGGAAGGACCTCAGATCCAGCAAAGGCCATTGTTTAAAAAAGTTCAGGCAGTCTGGGTCCTGCTGTCTGTCTCCTGAATTGAAATATCTAGATATATGCCTAGGAATCTGCATATTAAGGCGTTTCTCCCACCAAGACTCGTTAACCCCACTTCACTGACCTAGGAAACGCCATCCTGTCAGTCTTCCCAGTATTCGTCACCTTTAAGAGACACGAGACAATGCTGCAGGCTACTTACTATCACAGGAAGAAGGTACAAAAAAATCACTGCTCACTTTACCCCTAAGGGAAGAACAGGAGCACAGGAGACCAGACAACCCTGGGAAAGGGGACAAGCCAGTGACAGAGTCCTTAAATAGCTCTTTTTGGGTCTGAGCTGTTTGAAGTCTGGAATGATAGTACTCTGATCCCTTTTGATGACAGTCTCTTAATCTAGAGAGGTGGGATCCTCCCTCCATGAACCGCCACTCCCTCTGACTCTCCAATCTGTCAGTTTCTTAAAGAATAAAGCACTTTTCTTCTATTTTATATAAAAAGCTCCTCTCTGAGGTGCGGTAGGTAGCAGGGTAGCTCCCAGGGCATGTGGAACCCTCCTGTCCCCTGGTGCTTGGCCCCCGCCTCACCAGTCCTTGAGTGTCTGCACTGACCCCCGCTCTGGGTGTGTGGCCAGAGAGGGCAAAGAGCAGAGCCACAAGATGCTCATAGGCTACTCACGCTCTCTATCCTGGGGGCCTCGGCTCTTCCAGTTGCTGAGAATTTGAGGGAACTGATGCCGTCCTACTGCCACTGGCAGTCCTGTACCCAAAATTTTCGCCCCAACTGCTTGATGTTCTTACTGTATTTTCTAAAAGAAGGCTCCAGGCCAATGAGAGGAGATATTTTCAATTTTAGAATTTTTGTAGTTGAGTTGAAAAACACAAAGAAGAAAATCAGAGTCATCTTTAATACTCCCCCCATATGAGTAGTCATTGTTAATAGGGGTTTACACGTATCCATCATTACATTTGTAAATATTTACAACATTGCAACGTTATTTCAAAACTCAGATGGTGCTGGATAGTCATTTTTATTCTTCAACAGTGGGCAAATGAGGAATATTTTCCCACGCTTATTGAAGTCCTTACACAAAATGATTTTAACAGGCTATATAATATTCCATGGTGTGAATTTATTTGATCAGTCTATTTGGAGATTTGGGTAATTTCATTTTAATTTTTGAAATCTTCTAGGACAAGCATCTGACTTATAAGAATTTTACACAATTTTGCTCATTTTCTTAGAAAAAAATCCTAGAAGATGACTTCTGGGTGGGATTAAGCATTTTTAGGGCTTTAAATGACTACTACTAAATCACTTTCCATAGATAGAAAAATTTAAATTACCACTAAGATGAAGAGAGCCATCAACGTTTTCTTACCCTGACAAATAACAAATACTGTATCAGGAAACTCTGAAAATTTGATAAACAACCCAAAGAAATCTTCACTTTCGCCAGTTGTCTAACATCTTTTATTCACTTCCCTGCTGTTGTCTCCCTTTTCTGCATTGGTCTGTGAACACTTTTTAAAATATTAATGATGCAGCCGACTGAATGCATGTGGCACACACTTCCCAGGTTTTTTATTCAACTTATTCACAGATTTATCAACCTACTAAGTAATCATTTATGCCTTTATTTTTAGTGTTAGAAATAAATGAAATTTCCTTTATATAGTACTATATTTTCTTAAAATGTGCATGTGATTTATTCCTTTACATTTTAATCTACTATGAATATATTTTAGTACACTGTGGCTGTAAAATTAGACAAATTTCCATATACTTAATTAATCCAGCCTACCATAAACTAACGAATTAATTAGAAATCACTCCTTAATCACATACTACATTTTATGTATGCAAATGTCTTTTTCAAGGTTTTTCCCTTTAAGTGATTTGTCATATTTTTGCTTTAATAGCATAAAATTTTAGTTTAGCTTTAAAACCCATTTTGCTATCTAGTAAGACAGCACTTATTACAAGCTGAAAAAGCATCCTGTTAGAATTTAATCGAAATCACATTAAACCTATAAAAATGTGGGAACTCACAATATCTTTACAAATTGAAGAACCTCATTGACGAACATTACACTTTTATTCACCTAATGAAATCATCTTAACCTTTATTTTTAATAGCTCCATAGCATTTTACAGTTATCTTTATCTAGGCTTTGCATCAAATTTGTTTAGGGTAAATCACAGCTATTCCACATTTGCACTGCTCATATGGGTTAACGTTATCCCTTATATCTTTAAAACAATAATAGATATATAGACAAGGATTATTGAATTTCCCATACTTGTTTCGGTTCCATTTGCCTGTTTACATTCTGACTACCCTATTTTGCTTTCCATAGCTTCTTTTGTTTTCCATGTCCTGTTGATGATTTTCCTTCTGTTCTCCCAGACCGCAGACGTTGCTGTATGCTTTCCTAGTTTGGGGTGTCCGTGGTCTGTTGCATCCAGGGAAGATGGGTTAAGAG
Source organism: Cavia porcellus (assembly GCF_034190915.1). Classification (NCBI taxonomy): domain Eukaryota; kingdom Metazoa; phylum Chordata; class Mammalia; order Rodentia; family Caviidae; genus Cavia; species Cavia porcellus. The sequence continues at coordinate 36,843,576 of NW_026947501.1, forward strand.
AAGTACATTTTTTGAAAATGAGCATATCCATCAGAAAGACACAGAATGATTATTCTTTTATTTCCCTTCTACCCCCAATCACTCTGACAACCTTCAGATTTTTCCCTGACAACTCCTTCTGCCTTGAACTCTCCCTCTAATCTATTTTTGTGCTATTTACCCTTTTAGGTCTGTTCATTTTCTCTTTTTCTCATTCCATGATCAGACTCTCTCTTTGTCCAGAGCTCTGAAGGAATTTCTTTGTTGCTAGGACGCTCTGCACATACCTGGCTTCACATCAAAATCGAAAGCAGAAAATAAAGATCCTCCAAAGCTAGTGAGTTGTCTGACACACAGTAGGTGCACAGTGTTTGTTAGGTTGAATTCCAGTGGCATGCCCTCTCATATACGTCTCAGCAAGCTAATGAGAAAATAACCCGGAGAAATAGAAAGCAAAATTCACATCTCCTTAGCCATATTGAAACATTCAGCACAGGAATAATAATAAATCCAAAAAGGTCCATCCACTCCTCCTTCCATCTTCTTAGAGCTAGTGTTTGTTTAAGCCACAACCACCTGCTGCTGTACAGCTGTATCAGGGAATAAGTCTGTGCTCTAAATTATCAACTCAGAACCTCCCAGTGGCTTTTCTACTAACGAGCTGCCACATTCAGAGTGATGGGATTTTTGTTTTAGCTGACAACCAAAACAAAATCTGGCTGCTCTGAGCAGGCTCTTTCACTCCACCTGCTGCTTGCTTCTACAGCTAAAGTAGAGCATGACATATGAATCACCAAAGCCCAAGGCCAGGATTCTAACAGAAGCCCATGGATTTCCACGCAGGCATTGAAAATTGTGTGCATGTCATAAGTCTATGCCTGTAGAAACTATTCATGTGAAATATGGGAAAACTGTAAAACCTTAAAAGCTGCCCGTAGCCCTTCCAGTCCAAGTGTCTGTCTTTGATGAAGGCATCAAAAGCTGGGACTCAGGAGGGCTTAGGAATGCACATATCCTCCCTTCTAAAAATGAGATGAGCTCCTCTGTGCCTCTCCAAAACTTCCTGTGTTGTTATCTGGAAGAGTAGCAAGTACTCTGTGGGAAGAATTACAGACACTGAGGTAAAGTTCGAGGAACTATCTGCAGACTGAGAGGCTTCTCAGTTCCACTCATATGCATCTTGGTATCCACTGAGTCACAGTCGGAAGATATTGAAAAACGTATAGATGAAGCTATCATCACATTGGATCAATTTAGTAAGTCTCTTATCTGCTTTGGTTGAAACCATTTGGGGGCAGGAGGCAGGCAGGACTAAGGGTTGAGAGAGGCTTGAGAAGGCTGTGCCATCCCCACCAAATGATCCAAGCTCCACATTCCAAAACCTTTAGTTCACTGAGTACTATATGTCTAGCGCTGTGCCAACTCTTCAAATGCTTTACATCAGGAAACTCTCACCCCCTTCTTCACACAACTGATAAAGCTTTAAGCAGGATCCCAAGGAACATTACACTAATTGTTCTTTGTAAAATCCCAATCCAGCAAACTTGGGAGCTGTGCTCCAACACAACTTCAAATTAGAATTGAAAAATTTTCCTAATGCAAAGGGAGGAGTGGGGGGAAAAAGAAGATTGCCCAGATAAACCAAACACATTTCCAGGACAGCTTTTAACAGGAACATGCGAAATGCTACTCAAACCAAAGAGCCTGGACTGGATTGTCACCCGTGAGTTTCTGAGAACATCTTTCCAGGTACAGCTCTCTCCCTTACCCCATAAAATGCCAACCCTGCCTTTCTCACTCATATTGTTCTCCATAGCATGCACTGCAATGAGCTTTAGGTTTAAACAAAGGAGATTTTATGGTACATATTAAAATGTATCCCAAACAATGCTTATTGTAAAACACTAGGAGTGAATCCTGGGTACATGATTTGTGGACTAAATTATTCTGGTTAAGCAACTGATTTAGTTACACTGACAAAGACCTATGCACATAGGCTGTACAAGTGTTTTCCAAAATATAGTATTTAATATGTTCTACTTAATCCTTTCTTTTCTGTTGAATTGTTCCTGGTTACTGACAAATCTAATGATGGAATTGATTCCCTTCTTTGAAATGTTCGTTTCCAGCTGATGTTGTTTTGAACTTAAGTTTGTGCCTTAATGTATTCTGCTACAAATTTTAATAAAGGTCAGCCATTGAACACCTCTACTTCAAACAAAAGTAATGCTTGTTTGTTTATAATGGGAGGCATGAACAGTAGTAATTTTAAAATTTTTAAAGAGATATAATAAAGCACAAGAACTAACATGATTCATGACTTCTCAGAGAAATGTGCCTTAGGTCCCTAATTTGAGCCTATTTATTCCTATGCTGCAGACTCTTCTAATAAATTTAGCCACTTGACATCTTTGACTATACTTGATTTTCAACCGGAAATTAGGAGGGCTTTTTGGTAAACAAATGCTGTCAGCAGTAAGCTGCTCTCCCTAAAAGCAAACAAAGCAAGCGTAAAAAGCAAGCACAGGAAACCTAGCAGCAAGACAGGCTGTGCCTACTGGGGGCCAAGCTGTATAGACATGGAGGTCAGCAGGAATAGTCCTGCATCTTTCCAAAAACAACGTGAAACAAAACAGATGGTGCTCACTGGCTCCTGTTCAAGAACTAACCAAACTTTTTAAAATATTGTTTAAAGGAGTAGGTTTAATTTACAACCTTAGTACCCATAGGAACGCACACATCAACCTCACTCTGAGATTGCAACATTTAGCCCCCCCACTCCTACTGGTCTATTTCAGTAGTGACAAACCATCGGCCTGTGTGGTGTACAGGGCTGTTCCTATCACTGAAAGCTCCAAAAGGTTTGTCATCACTGGCCTGTTGACACCAAAGCAGCACAACCTTTCCCACCATCCCAGGATGGATGCAGAGCTGCAAATCAAAGGTCCTGCCCTGCAGTTGAACTCCAGTGACTGCCCAGTGAACAGACGTCCAAGCGGCTCTTGAAAACAGCAATGAGAACTGCTAACAGGCAGTCTGCTCTTTCTTCACATGTGCTCAAGTCATGAAGAGGGAAAATAAAGCAATCATGCATCTCTTGGGAAAGATGTTTGCTCAACCCCTTTATCATGTCTTCTATTTCTGTAATAAAAAATTCTTCTCCTCTCTCCAAAGCCAGAAAGTTACACGGGTGCAAATCTGAATTACTTTCTTCCACTCTGGGTTACTTTCTTCCATTCCCAGAAGGCCAGAAGGGGTTCTGGGATTAATGAGAGCTGCAATGACTGGGCCACAGGTTTGGAGGTTGTTGCTAGGGCATGGTACGCCATACCTATGTCTGGAGCTAAGTTCCTTCTGTCAACTTTATGCTTATATCTTCAGTTGAGCCCCAGTAATGCAATATGAGGAGCTTCCTCTTGGTGCAGGAGACCCATTGCTTCATATGCACCCTGGAAAGACACATGCTGGAAGACACATGCTGGAAAGTAAGAATACTTTTATAATTCTCCAGACATTCACCTAAGACTTTAATCACCAAACAGCTAGTGACCTGCATGTGTGTGTTGCCAGTGAGTATCAAGAAGGGTGAGGAGTAGGCTTCTCTAAATCCAACTTCATCCAAGCACCTCACTGGATAAGAGGCAGGGAAGATATTTGATCTTTGATCTTCTTGTTCCAGAGCCAACCTCCTCACAAGCAGCAGTAACATCTGACGACCAGGAATGACTTGGTAAGAACAGGGAGCAGGAAGGGCTGGAGATTTAGCTCAGTGGCATAAGCACGTGCCTTGTAAGCACAGGGTCATGAGTTTGATCCCTGGTACCAAAAAAAAAGTAAAAAAATAAAAATAAATAAATAAGTAGAACTCAAGATTTAAAAAAAAAAAAAAGAACAGGGAGCAGGAATAGGGAAGTACACTATGCATTTTTTTCTGATTCAGATTCAAGTGAGTCCTTGATTAAAACTGTGTTATCAGGGGCTGGGGATTTAGCTCAGTGGCATAAGCACCTGCCTTGCAAGCAGGCAGCCGTGAGTTCAGTCCCTGGTACCGATAAAAAGGAAAAAGACAAAAAAAAAAAAAAACTGTGTTATCAATCTTCTATAAAATAAGACTGTCTTGAGCAGTGGGCCTCAATCAAGGTGATTTTGTGTACCCCTCAACCCAATCAGAGTCCATGTGGCAGGGTCCTGAACCATTTCTGATCACCATCCCTGGTGGCTAAAGAGTAGAAATCCTGCTACACATCCTACAATGCACAGGACAATCCCTAAAACAAAGATGTCAGTGGGTCCGAGGTTGAGACGCTGCTTTAACAGGCCTGGTGAAATACGGATACTGAATATAAATGTAGCATAACATATGAATGCATCAGAATCTCAGACCAGTGAGCGGAGACTGTCTCTGCAGTGTGATAATGGTACCTTCACCATCCTCAGCCTCTTGGAAACCCATCAGCCTGAGCAGATCAGCACCCGACTCCCAGGTGACTCTTGCATTTGGCCCATTCTGTCTCTCTCTCCTTTCCTTCAAGGTCCTCACTGGCCACTTAAGACACTGTCACTCCTCTATGCCTACCTTGAGTCCTGTCCAGCTTCTGAACCAATCTCGAAGAAGGCTAGAACAACACCACTGTAAAAACAATATATTAATAGCTTTTGTCACCACCAAAACTTCCTGCAACTGGGAAGGAATGCCTCTATGTTAACTAGTTGTTTTGCATATTGTTACTCGTAGACTTGGCAACAGTATTATACGTATAACTTACATTTTAAAGTTAAAGAAACTAAGACTCATAGAGATTAAATAGTATGCTCACTTTCTGAGAGATAGTGAGAAGCCAACATCCATGTCCACTGTGGATAAGCCCCAATGCCACACTTCCTCTGTTTCTCACCAAAGTGATGCCAAGTTGGGTATAAGCTAGCTTTTGATTTATATATTATGTTATTGGAAATAAATCCACAAGCCAAATAAGTTATCAGTGTCTTCTTTAGTCTTGCGTTTTAGTTAGGATTCTTTGATTGTAAGTTATAGAAACCAATTCTATCTAGATAAAATAAATTGAGGCAATTTATTACAGGGATGTAGAGATTCTCACAAAAATGAAGCAAATAAAATCCACAGAGGCTTCTGGCTTTTTTTCTTTTTTCTCACTTTCACTCCAGATTGACTTTCTTAGCTTCCTCATTTCCTTTTTCTTTGATTATAGAAAAATATGGCTAACTCACACTGCGTGAGAGTCTGTGTTCTCTCTCTCCCTCTCCCTCTCTCTCTCTTTCCCCAAGTTCTGAAAAAATAAAGTGACAAATCCAAACCTGAGATACATTTCAATCTTAACTAGTCCTCACCAAGGGGACAAGAGTCTTGTGGACCAAATATAGATCTGGAAGCCCATTCCCATGGATAAAGAGAGAAAACAGCACTTCCCAAAAAAGAGAGAAGAGTTATCAGGTCATGAGCTGAGCAGGTCTATTCATGAGATTTCCATTATCCCAGGGCCCTTTTGAAACATTAACACTGAACAAGAATTGAGTAGGTTGGTTTGTCACTTATACAGAATCATGTAAAAACAATCAAAAGCAAAACTTACACAGGGAAAGAACATGATAGTAATTTATTCCTGTTAACTCTGAATTTTGACAAGTAGACTACACAAAACAGTGATTAGAAGGCTCCTGCTTCATGAACTAGCGGAGCTGTGAACATCACTACTTTCCACTTCTTCAGAGGTTTATTTACTGTCTGAACTCATGTCAGAGTTAATGGTTCCATTACTGTAGATTGGCTCTGCATGGCTCTCTCAAAGGAGGCAGGGGTTGTCAGGTAGTTTTCTCTCCATAAGACAGAACAGATAGATGCTCCTTCCCCAGAAAATAACTACCTAATTCACCTCAGAGCAATTCTACTAGGGAAACACAGCTCCTTTTTCTATGTTATGACACTACCTTTTTTATCATTAATACAGATGTTTGACCATAAAGGGATGAAAAATGAGGACAAAATGGATGAACTGTATGCCTCTAGGGTTTGAAATTCACATGGACAGCCATTTTGATCAAGAGTGCAGCACCAAGTTCTGCCTTCTCCTGCACCTCGCTCTCAAATTGGCCCCTGAAGCCAGCCTGATTCTTGGCTATTGTAAAAGTACATAGAATTACCTTGGATGTCAACAAATGGCATTGAGAGATACAAAGAGTACATTGAATAGAAGATAAGCCAGGGCAAGTGAAGACATTTTCTCTTCCACCCTATAAAATGCAGATAGGTGAAGAACTACTGCAGATATCATAAAGTGGCTATATTTATAGTCCCTTCTTATTATGGCTTTTAGTGAATAGTCTCTCTGTTGCCTGAAGCCATTCATTTTCAGAGAAATATGGCCCCATTTCTCTATTTATTTATCTCTTTAGAAATGGGGAAACATAAACTGTTGCACTATAATATTTTTCTTGCTTTTAATAGTTCAAATGGTTGAACAGTAAAATGAAAGTCAAGCATTATTTTTATTCTTTGAATTTTCGTCATACTGAGTATCCTTAATGCCATATAATATCACAATCCTAAATGGTCTCAATTTGATTCTCTTTCTTTGATTCAAACTTCTGAGGTTTTAAAGGGGACAAGAAAAGATTAGGCAGAAAAGAAATTAATCATCTATTGTATCTAAAATACAAAGTAAACAGGTATTTTCAGGTACCAAATTTGTAACTCATATATGCAAATCTTAGAATATAGAAAAGCAAAGACAGAAATAGCTAAAATTCTTCCAAAACAAACAGCACATTCCAAGAAAACTCTTAAAATGAAACTTAATTGGAAAACACAAACTATACAGAATTTTGAATGTGCCAAAAATGATTTTGTAATACCTTTGCTACTCAGGAAAATGATTAATTTTGATACGAAGAGATCATTGTTTGGTTTATATAATCCAACTGTTTTACCCTAGTTCATGACAAGTACAGTATCCAAGTCATTTTAGAGAAATGCACACTCTTTTCCCACACAGAGCTTCTCCTTGAGCCACACCTCCTTCACTGCCATGGCTTATGTCAGTGGCCCCCCAGCCTCATGCAATTATGGACTCAACCAGATCTAGCATTTGTGATTGGTTAATTGTCTAGTGCTTGGATTGGTGATATGAGTGTTGCACCCACTCAGGGTGGAGCAAGTATATAGTGTAATGGCAGGAAGAAGGTGTGTCTGTCTCTTGCCGATTTTGTACTTACTATTTGCGGCTGCGTGAACTGCAGCCCTACCCTGCCGTGCTGCCTTGGAACCAACTGAGTATGGACTAAAACCTCCAAAATTGTAAGAAATAAACCTTTCCTTCTTTCATATTGGATGTCGGGTATTTTGTCTCAGCAAGGAGAGTGAAAAATAACTAAGACATTCACTGTCCCGCATGAACAAACCAGAAAGAAACCCAGGTTCTCTTCTCATCCGTGGATTTAGCTCCACACCACACAGTCTGCTGCTTGTCTTCCCTGAGCTGAGATTCAAAAGGGAACTCCCAAGTGGAGAGTACTTGAAGAAGAAAATCAGAAAACGTGAGAGACAACTCCACAAAAACACTCATGCCAAAATACTACCCAAAACACAGACCACTATCACAGTCTTCTCCTCAAAGCCAAATTTCCCCCACCAATTCAGATATCTGATACTCAGTGTCCTAAAGATCCTTCTTGAAACTTCATAATGTCGAGGATGAAGCAGTAAGGAAAAGAAGGATCCACTTCCTCCCTAGATGTGGGAATTTCCTGTTTGTTGATTTTCCCCATCTATTTCCCGAATTGACTCGCATTCTAGACTAATCTTTTCTCATGAGTTACATCCAATGCATCACCAAAATGACATTTCACCTGGATTCAGCCTATCTTCCATGGATTACAGGCTTCCATTTCCTGCCAGATTCTAAACTACCTAACGATAGAACCTTTGTTTCCTGCAACTCAGTGATTAACAGTACAGACTTTGAAATCAGACTCTTTGGTTGCTGATCATAAGTGTATCCTAACTGCATGACTTTGCTACTTTACTTCCTAATGCTTTGGTTTCCTGATCTGTAAAACAAATAGGGATATCACTAGTAACTACCTCGTGGCAAGGCACAGAAGACTAAATGAGGTAATTTCTGTAAAGTACTCACAGCACAAAGTATATTAGTGGTCACTTAATGCTAGCTATATTATTTCCTTAGAATGTGGAACCTAGTGGAATCCTTTGTCAGATGAATGAAAGAGTCCCAAGAGGCATATAAGCTCTCAAAAGAAATCTGCTATTGTTGAGGAAGATACTGGTTAGTCTGCTGAGCTCTTTTATGGCTCGAGGAAGGCAAGAAAATTGCAACATACACAAAGTTTTCCAAGCAAAAAAAAAAGTTTTCATCATAACAGATACCACACTTTCCCTGTGACTTTGCATATCACTGTTTAGGACTCAAGAAAAATTTCATTTGAAGGACAAGAGAAGAAAGTCAGAGTGAGTTTAAAGATAATGTAAAAAAGGGAAAGTCTGGTTTTTACAACTGCTCTTCCTGTCCTGGCCAGCCTGAAAAACTGTCTCCATCCACAAAAGAAATGAGGTGCAGAGAAAAATTAAGAATGCAAGTAGGAAGTTGATTTTGGTTTTACAGGCACTTGAATGGTATCTCAAAAAATTTAGGGGCCATTTAAAAGTACCTCCTCTTATTTATGGTTGCACTTCCTGAATGAAATATTGTCTGCATTAATCCCCTTTGGAATTACAGAGCTTTTCTATGTTTGATGCCTCCAGAAATGCAGAACACAAACACCAACCAAAAAAATATATGGAAAAACATAAATTAGACTTTTCTCCCACAGGAATGCATCCATGCATCAGAGCTTATAAATTTAAATTATATCTCTACTGCCATCGTGTGATAGAATGGTTTTGAGTGAAGATATGCTTAAAAAGAGAGCCAAATATTCAGAATATGAGGAGCTTTCAAGGAAAAAGCTGTATTCTTCTTTTCCATAACTCTCAGGCAAGGTCACACTTCCGATGACACGAGGTTAAAGAGAGAGTTGGGGAAGTGCTGTCTCCATGCAGCCACAGAGCAAGCAGGCAGGCTGCAGAATACAGAAGATACCATGATGATGATACCCAGCTGTTCTCAGTCACATTAAATGATCCTGTTCTCCCTCTTTCTGGGTCTAAAAGCTGCTCTTGTAGAATGATATTCTCCAATCCATCTCCCAGGCTGCTCTTCCTCCAACATAGGACTCAATCTTGTAGCAGGCTCCAGTCACTGTGGCCTCCCTCATCCCCAGACAGTTCTCTCCCTGCTGGAATCAGACATCCACATTCACATGCATTGTTCTTTGCCACTTTGAGCTCTGTCGCATTGGAGATCATTTCCGTCACTTTCACACACTTGAAAATCTGAAAGAGGTGTCTTCTGCATACTTCTGCAAGCAAAGGAGTCCATTTTTGACCTGACTCAGAACTTGGGTCTCCTCTCATCCTCTGTGTGACCCTGCAGATCTCATATTTCACAGCATCAGCATTACAGTAAATGTGTGGAGCTTGTCTTTGGTGCCCCCCAGTGTTGCTCCCTATTTCCCTCTTCCTAAATCGCCAGTCTCTTCCAAGATTCCACTACCACACAAAGCCCCTTGGATGTCCTTCCTCCCACCACACCTGAGCTTCTCACTGCCTCATCTCAAATCTGCAACTCCAACTTCCCATCAAGCTCATCTCAGAACCCAGCCTCTGTAAAGAAGAGAAAATCCCATCATTTGCTAAGACAGGGTGATGGGTCTTCTTTTTTGTTTCCTCCATAGAATACTTGGTCCCAGCACAGGAAAACAGATTTAAATATCCAATTATATTTTGGACCATTTTAGCCATTTCTACAGCCTCCCACTTCTACATTTTCTTATCAGACTTTTCTTCCACGTGCTGTATGCAGTGCAGATGTTAACTCCTGGGCAAAAATGCCTAGAATACAAAGAAATGGAGATTCACTATGATTTTTGAGCTTCTAAATAAATTTATAAAAATTGTAGCAAAAACTTGAAAGTCATAACCTTTTATCTTTAGTACTAGATGATATTTTAATTGTAATCCTAAGCTTTAACTACCGAGCATGAAATATTGGTTTCAGTACAATAAAACCTCACCTAACCAAAGCGCATGTTTCTTATAAACTTAGCTAACTACTTAATTGAATCACAATATGGCTTGTGAAAATTAACCTGAATACTCAAATCTACTTCCTTCAAATTTGTTGTGATTCTAAGTACTTTCTTTCCTTTTTATATCTGTTCCCTGTGATGAGTTTTTTGAGGCTTCTTAGTTTTTCTGTGTATAATAAGAGCTATTGTTTATATACATACCTCCCAAATCCCAGGTATTAAAACTGATAGTGTTATTGAAAGGCAATAGAATCCTGCAGAGCTGGAGCTTAATAGTTTTCCTATTCATTTGGAGTGTGCATTTGAAAGGGATATTGGGACCTCAGCCCCTTCTTCTTTCCCTCCCTTGTTCCTTCCCAGTAGATCAATAGTTATTCTCTACCACACATTCCCACTGTGTGCTTTGTCTGAACACAGGCCCAAAAGTGGTGGCTCAATGAGAGACTGACATTTTCAAAACTGTAAGCCAGAGCAAGTTTTTTCTCTCCTCAAGTTATGATCTCAGGTATTTTGTTACAGTAATGGAAAGCTGACTAACATAGCAATATTCCAAGACCTCTGTCCTCTGAAAGTATCTGATTTTGTCTGCACCTTTTAAAAGAGTCACTTGAAAGTAACACAATATCTTAGTGTCACATAAAGTAAACAGATTAGATTGGGATTATTATTAAAACTGTCTACTTTTATTGATTTCATCTATAAATAAATAAATCCATGATACAAAAAAGTAAAAATTGTGGTTTTAATTATCTTTTCATATGCTGCTACCAAGTCTAGAACATAACTCTTTAATGATTTATATCTAGGTATCCAGCTGGAGCCTCATGTGCTCATAGGTGGAACTTCTGGAGGTGATGGGGTCAAAATACCAGTGAATTAGTCCACTGATGAGTCTACAAGTAAATGTGATTTAGGAGGTGAAGTCGGATTGGAGTAGGTCACCAGTAGAGCATGACCTGGAAGAGTGTGTCCCCTCCTCCTCCTCCTTTTCTTCCTCTTCCTCCTCCTTCTCCTCCTCCTCTTTTTCCTCCTCCTCCTCCTCCCTTACTTCCTGACTGCCAAAGCGTGAGCTGTTTCACCTCTGCCATGTTGCCCTGCCTTAAGACAGCTAACTATGGACTGAAACCTCTGCAAATTTGAACCAAAATAATAAATCTTACCTCCTTTAAATTGTGAGTGTCAGGTATTGTGTCCCAGTGACAAGAAAGTCAGCAAGACATTTATATTACTCTTTAGTCGAGCTATGAAAAAAGTTGAGCACTGAGCATTAGGAGAAACTAGGATGAAAATATCAACAGAAAGGAGAAAATTAATGTTGACATATATAACCCTCATTCTGTCTTGTCATCTCTCCCAGTCTTCAATCACCCACACAATTTATATATATATATATATATATATATATATATATATGCTTTGTATATAAATATATATATATGCTTTGTATTTCTATTCATGTTGTAAAAAACTTTAGGATGGAATAGAATATACTAGCATTTTATGAAGCTCCTACTTCCTGGTTACTAAATGACTAACTGTTAGTAGCCACAATCCACATTTTTATGTGTATTTCAGAGTACAGAAAAATCTCTTTATATACCTTGCTAAAAGTCCAGAACTTTTAAAGCTATCAAAGGGAATTTAGAAATCATCTACATCAATCCCTGCATTTTACAGGAATAATGAGGGAACAAATACAGATAGGTAAAGTTACATGAGTAATTTAGAGCCTTCATCTCTGGACAACTCATGGATTTTGCTATTTTCAAAGTAGCTCACTGGTCACAATTCATTGCCTCCTCCTGGTGGGTCTGCTCTTACATTGTCCTTATGTCCCTTCCAGTATATAGCTCCGGTTCTCAAATCAGTATTTGGAGCAGTGGAAGTGAAGATCTCATTTTTCTTTCCAATAGACTGTTATTTCCAGTCTATCCAATAGCCTGGAAAGATGGAGAATGTGGAAATATATGTTTCCAACCAGAAGAGCAGGGTCTACCTTGCTAGGGAGGATAACCTGGATCTTACAATTTTCTTTTCTTCTCTTTCTTTTCTGTACTGGAAATTGAACTCAGGACCTTGTGCTTGCCAGACAGGCACTCATGCCACTGAGCTATATCTCCAGCCCATAATTTTTGAACAAAAAGAACAAAATCCTATCAGGCTTCCTTCCTGACATGTTGTAGCCCAAAGTGTGTTTCCCATAACTGACAGTGACTCTTGTCAAACTGGGCCAGTACTGCCGCAGCCAGCAGTGCACCACGAAGACCATGTGTTGAGAACCCTTCACCAGCTCTTGCTGACATAGCATTATCACGTATAAATGGTACACAAAGGCAGAAGCGAAGGGGTGATTATTACTGAGATCTCTTAGTCAGCCAACAAACCAGTGCTGGAGCAGAAAGGAGGGAAGCGTCAAAAATAGACACTGCATTAACACAGAGGAAAGAAGTACACACCTGGGACCTTCTTCCCTTGGCAACAGTAGCAACAGCAAAGCCTCAGCTCTGAGAGCAGGCACTTTGAGATTAAAAACTTGACACTCCATTGGGATGGTGACTTTTGGGCAAAGAGCAAAGTGTAGCTGCCTAATTCACATGGTGAATCCTACTAAAGAAAGCGTCCCTAGAAATGCAGTGAACACACTGGGAACAGGAGACAGTCGAAGGCTGTGTGGCCTGGTGCAGCTCTGGGTGGTGTCAGTCTTGCATGCATGAGCTCCCTTGAAAACTCCTTTGAAGTTTCTCTAGAGAAGGGCTGGTGAAAGTGAAAGCATATGAATTGAGTTTCATCACCACTCAGATCACATCACATTGGTAATAGACCTGCATACATTTATGAGCTTCTCTCTAATTTGAGGAGCAGTGGGGTCCTGAGCGCATGAACGAAGTCCTCTGCTGAATAAAGATGTCCACAGCAATACAAGAGATTGGGAAAGACTTGCAGCCTTCAACCACTCCTTCTTACCCCTGACCACCAATTCTTCCACAAGCTTTCCCATCTGGCACATAAAACCCTGCCCTGTACTGACATTATGCCGAGGACATTTCCTTTGGTTCTTCTAAATTTTCCCCACCTCTGCCTGCACCACAAGTCAGGCTGGAACATCAGGCCTCCTGTTAATCCAGGAGGACCATCTAGACAAAGTCAAAGGACCACGGACTGGACACTACAGGAGCCACCAGGGAGTATAAAGGGCAACTGAGGTATAAGTGAACCACTGGAAACCCATGTCAGTTATAAAGAATCCTGACATCAGATTGTGTAGATTATCAGAGTCAAAAACCACCGCCACCATCAGCCAAGGGCAGGACTAGGATCTGGACAAACAAGCAAAGCGTACAGTGTCATAAAGTGCTTGTTATGTGGGGCCGTCCTGTCTGCCTAGTTAGGTTTTCAGTTCTTTGAACGCTCAGTCCCAACACTTCAGATATAATTCTGATATTCATGTATCTGTTTGATTAAGCCAATTAGGTAAATAAAATAAATTAATTATTGAACTTGTGTATTCCAAGTCATTAGAAGCTTGACTGATTTTATTTCTAATTCTTCACGAGATGTCAGATGTGCATGGACAAGGACAATATTAAAAAATCATAGAGCATCCATCAATTGCAACAGTTACAGCAGAGAGTCCAGGTGGGTGCTGGTTGGTAACCTGCTCTGGTGCATCTAAACAGTTAGATACAAACTTAGGTGTGGGACTTACATTTTTTTCTCAAATGATGCTTGAACATTATGAGTTATAGATATTTATAACAGACATACACCAGGAATTAATATTGTAGTCATTTCCTTGTTGTTAATAATATCATAATTATTATAATAGTTATGAATAAGTCAGTTGCAACTGAAATGGCCATGTGTTAGTGGGTTAAAGTATTCTATTTTATTGGGCGAATATGAAAAAAATGTTTGGAAATAAGAGTTAGAGAATAGATGACTGGAGATTTATACATCATATGATGGAAAAACTTGCTAATGTTTAATATAGGAACTAACTAATCACTCACAAGTCCAGAGAGCAGTGGTAAAATTCAAAGAAGCAAGGAAGTCTGTTTTTTTGTTTGACATGTTGGTGGGCATTTTAGCTGCGCAGGTGAAGACGATTTTGTATGACAAAATGATTGACACAAAAGGTAAACTACTTGTCTTAGTTACTTTTTACTCCTTGCTGAGACAAAATACCTGAAGCCCAACTTGGGAAAGGAAAGGTTTATTTCTTACAGTTTTTGGAGGTTTCAGTCCACACTCAGTTGGCTCCAAGGCAGGTGGCATGGCTGGGCCACAGTTCATGGCTGCAAACAACAAACAGGAACCAGCAAAGAGCAAGACACACCTTCTTCCTGCCATTACATCACATCCTGGCTCCACCTCTATGTGGGTGTAACACTGACACCATCAATCCAAGCACTAGATAATAACCATCACAAATGCACAACACAAAATCATGGGGCCTGGGGGCCACCGACATAAACCATGACGCTACTCTTACGAGTAAAGGAGTAGGGCTTGGGTTTTCCTTTGAAAACTCAATAGGTAGCCATGGGGCTCTGAACTCCACTCTAACGAAGGAAGATAAAACTTCTCTGAGAAGAAAATTCTCATTCACCAGCCCAATAGTAAGCAGTGGCTTCTAGTGAGACATGATCAGGGCGAGACGCCTTTCAGTGGCGACAAGTTACAATCTGGGAAAGAGTTTCAAGGTTTTTCAAACACAGCCTGGGCAATTTAACAATTTAGCAAGAACTTATCTCAAAATTTAAAAAGTACTGGGGATATAACTCAGGGCAAAGACCTTGGGTTCAGTCACCAAAAAAATAAAAAGAGGGGAGATATTTATCTTAAAATTGCCAAGCTGTAATTCTTGGTAGCCCCAAAATGTCAACACCACACTGGCAGTGCCAAGACAAGGTTAAGGATGGGCAGTGTGCAAAGAGCTTTCTCACACACTGACACCACCCCAAACATGCTCTATCTCTGGGGATGGTTAGGAAATAGCAGCATCATACGAATGGAGGACAGCAGCATTATCAGTAGCCAGGTCATCAGTGACCAGCAATGAAACCAGAGGTGGATCTGGGCCTGACAGTGGAAAAGCAGGTTGGCATGGATTGAATGACCACTCCAAATCTCTTGTTGAAACTTAATTGTCATTGCAACAGTTTTAAAAGTGAGACCTATGAGAAGTAATTCAGAGGTTTCATGAATGGCTTGATGTCATTAGTATAGTAGTGGGCCAGTCATCACAAGAAAGAAAGAAGAACAAGTTTGTTCTAAGCCTATTGCAACCCCTCTCTTGGTCTCACATGTCTTTCTGTCATGTTACATCACCGTGCCCCTTTCAGTCACAGACATTGTGCTCTTGGCCTGCCCAGCCTCCAGAACACTGAGCCAGATAAATTTCTATTGCTTATAATTTACTCAATCTCAAGTATTCTATTATAGAAATCAAAGTGGACTAAGTCATAGGCTAATTATGGATAAATTCTTGAACTATATTAGGCAAGGTTCTTCAGAGAAAGAGTCCACAGAATGAATGGATAGATGAATGGACATATGGATGCAGAGAGAGAAAATTTACAGTTCCTCTGCCTTCGGATCTATACAGGCTCTCAGCAGAGTGAGTGTGGTTCGTCCCCATGATTGAGGGTGATCTCCTCTGCTCTGTCCACCATTCAGATGCTGATGTCTTCTGGTGATACCCTCATAAACACATTCAAAAATACTGTTGTACCAACTGAGTATCCCCTACCTCAGTCTAGCTGACATGTAAAATTAGCCATCACAGGGACACAGGGGCACATATGAGAGAAGCTCAGTTTTTCCCTAAGTATCCTCAAAGAGGGAATGGGAGCTGAGGGCAGGCATGAAATGGGCATGTGGGTGTTCATGCATGTAAAAGAAAGAGAGACCAACAACCCTGAGTTGCTTATGGACTATAAAGCAATCCAAAGATCAACTAAAAGTCAATTCTGACAATTGGGGGATTTCAAGCAGTTATCAAAAGACATTCATTCACAGAATGGCTCTTACAGAATTCAATCACACCTTAAAATGAAGCAAAATAAGCATTGGAAAGAAAAAGAAAAAAAAAAAACCATCCTGCACCCACATGATAAGATAGCAGGGCTTTCCAGGAAGACTAGAAATCCTTGGCCCATAGAATACGAATGCTGACAGCAGGCCATCAAAGCAGCTGACAAAACCCTTGTAGGCAGCGCTTACCAGCTGTGCACATAAAGGAAAGGTGTGTGACAGCCTTGGACTAAGAAAAACAGACTTAAAAATGAAACTTCACCAGGGTATAATGTCAACACTGAAGCCCACGCTGCCTCAACTCCTCTCTCATCTGCAAAATTTCTCTCTGAAGCTGATTGTGTAACTAACAGAAAAACTGAAAAACTGAACCTGTATGTACAAGAACAGAGAGTCTGTGTATCTGTGTGTATGTTTGTGTGCACATGCATGCATATACACGATGAAAATGCAGAAGCACGCGAATATATTTAGAAATCAGACTATGGTTCCTGTTGGTATACTTTCTTTTGCAAAATGCCTGATTTCTACCCTGAAAAATATTAAGATACTCAATTGTGTATTCAGCTAACATGTCCTGAGTATGCCTAGAATTCTTCTAAGGTAGTATCTTACTGTCATAATTAGTTTTTAGAACACTGCAAGGTTTGTAGACTTTTTTTTTTTTCATTCAGATAAAAATCAAAGCTCGGTGACTTTGGCCACCCAGTGCTGAACTCTACATGGTTAAGGATTTAGAGCCAGATCTCCTGATTCAGAGCTAAAGGCAGAGCCAGGAAAGAAGGCAGAATGGGAAGGAGGCTGATGGGCAGTTCTGAGAGGGGGTCCCCAAGAGCCAAAAGGACAGAGGCTGCCAAGGAGGAAGATGTGAAGAGTGCAAAGTGTCACAAACAGGTCAGAGACGTAAGGAATGAAATGTGCTCTTCTGCGTTCATGTAAAAAACAAATGGCTGCACAGCTATGCACCAGGCACTGCTGGCACTGGGACAAGCCACACGAAGAGTATTGTCAGCTTAGTGACACTGGTGCTCTACCCGGCCCCTGGGATCATTTTCTGACACTTTGTACACCACTCTGCACCAAGGCTAACACCCAGGCCCCCAAGGGACTACACACACAAACATGCAGGAAGAAGAGCTGAGGCCCTGGGGGTTTAGTTTTCCTGAAACAGCCCTTGCCTGCTGAGCATCAGTACTGGTATGATACAGCAGCCCAGACCCTGGGTCTCCCATGGGCAATTGGAGGCATGACATACACACAGAGATCCCTCGCAAGGTCAGGCTGTCGTTCTATCCTAGGGTGGTGACTGAGGACACTTACACGTTTGGTCTCCTCCCTGTCACTGTTCTGCTTCCCTGCTCCTCACCAGGCTTCTCATGGAGCTGTTCTTAGCAGTGTATGTACACTTGAAGCAAGATGGCCCCATGAACAAGACACGTAGTGCAAGTTGGGGAAATGCAGTTGCTGGAGAAGCACATGGAAAGGGCCTGTGATTTAGGCTCAGAGGACAGGCAGGGCTTCTGGGAGACACTGGAGCAATGTACAGAAGTCAGCCTAGCAAAGGGGGCATGTGGGTAGGGGAAGCAATTGGCGCCAAAAGTTCTGAGCAGAAAAACAGCAGAGCTTATTAGAGATGCTACAAATAAATCAACATGGCTCTAGGGCCGGACAGGAGAGGACCTGGCAACCTGGAGGCAGCAGCAGGCACTGACCACTTCCAGCAGCTCAGTAAGCCAGCCTGGGGGGTTGGAACATCCTGAGGACCCTGAAGTGCCCTTGAGGATCTCTTTGGTGGCAGTAAAGCGAATGGATTAGAAATAAGCAAGATAGGAGCCATGAGGACCCATCAGGAAGTTATTCAAGTAATCCAGCCAAGAGTTGACACAGCCCAAAATAAAGCTGAAGTGGGACTGGAAAGAGGAATGGATTACTACTGAGAGGCCACTTGTGCTCTTACAAGGGCAAGGCCAGTGAAGCGGTCAGGGCAGAAGGCAGCCTGAGTGGATGGGCAACTGACAGGGCGTGAAAAGGGAGACAGCAAGTGTACACTGTATCTTTAAGAAGCTTGCTTATGAGGGGACAGGAAGGGAATCAAGGGTAAAAAGGGATCAGCAGAGGGGGTGGGGTTTAAGATAACAGAAAACTGGAGAAGCTTTATACAGCCACAGAGAAAGTGAGACGTATCCTACGACATGCCTGCTCCATTCTCTCCCTGCCTGCCTTGTTCCTATTTTTCTTTTCTGTCTGCACAAAGACCTGTTGTTACATACAATGTCCTTAACCTGTGAGCAAGAAATGCTAGCAGCAAGAAGATACCAGGGCATAAAAAACAAATACTTCAAAAGTTCAGAGGTATGCTTGTCCAAACATTTCTTTGAAGATAATTTTGCTTTTTCCAATCCAGGACTTGTAAAAAGGGCACCATGGCACAAACAGTCTTGTTAAGGCCATCGAAGGCAGAAGGTTGGAGGAAAAGATCAATTAAAACTCTGCTTTCCTCCGCCTGATAATGGGTTTGACATTTGAAGAACTCACAGCCAACAATGCCTGCGATAGCAAACCCCACATGTTGGGAAAAGCTCTTTGTTGCAGGCCAGGAGAGCACCAAGCGAAAGGTCTACACTGCATAGCTTTTTCATATTTGAAGGGTTGTGAACTCAACCTGGCTGCTTCTTCAGGTGCATCACCCTCTCCTCTGCACCTCCCAGCAGATGACATTTTAGACAGCTCCCTCCAGGCGAGGCCCAAGGAGATAGAAATGCTGCCTCCAAGCCTCGTGAAATAATTCTTCACTTGGGTTTTGCAAAGTTCAAAGAGGCTGCTGGTTACTTCAAGATGTTGTGAAATGTTTGACTAATTCTCAAAAGGTAAGAGTTTTGGTGATGCAAAGAAAAGTGTTTCCCCAAGATAATTCAACTGGATATCTGTGCCACTGCTAACAAAATACTTAAGACACAAGCTCTGCCATTGAATCCTAGCAATGGAATTGTGTTTCTCTCATTCCACAGAAGAAAAAATAAAGGCTCAAGTTGTATCTTTTGACTCCAGGTCCCTTGCTTTTTCTACCCACATTCACTGCTTCTCGAAAGGAATAGAATGTTTACAGTTAAGGGGTCACACTTGCCAAAGAAAGACTGCCACAAAATTTGGGCAAAGTAGATCAAGGTGAGACCGGATCTGCAGCAAAACAATGAACAATGACCCTGCTCCCTTTTGTTCCCTGTTGTGCACGATCCCCTTCCTCTACTTGCCAATGCCCAGGGTCCTCACTCTACACATGTGGCCCTCCCTGCTCTCTTCATAACACACTTGTCCTTCCCTGTGTCTCTAAATCAGCCATTCTAAGTAACAGATCTATTCTAATCTGATCATCTGACTTTCTAGGCTGTTGTTTCCATTCTGTCATGACTCTCTGCATATGGACAGAGAATTACATGTACAGGTGTTAAAGACCAAAGGTCACTCCGGGGCCACCCCCTCAACTCTCCAATGGCACTGCTACTTTATGAGGGTTCTGCTGACTCAGCACATGCCCAGCTGTTACTAGATGGAGAGTCCCATGGGGCTTCTTTCCAGGTTCTTGATATCCTGAACAAAGAATTAGACAAGACACACAGAAAAGGCAAGGAAATCATACATTTATTGAAGGTAGAGAAGAAATATGCTCTTCAGAGTGACAGCAGCCAGTAAAGGCACCCAACATCTCTGAGAACAAGGAAACAGGGTCTTTGGAACCAAAGTTAATGGATTATCTCTTCTTCCTGTACACAAGGCATTGGAAAAGTCATCCAATCGAACGCTGACTTGGTCTCATGCCACACACAAACTGACCTATCAAAAAAACTTTTTTGGCTGTCTGTTACATGTTAATGAAGGATAAAAATAGTATCTTTTGATGAGTTGTGCCCACATGCAAATGAAGGACTAAAGAGATCATCTTCTACGTGGTCACGTGAACAGCTCAACATTCATATCGAAAGGATTGAAAATAGCAAGTTTCTGATTGATCCAAACCAGTACTTTTCTGACTGGTTCTGTGTACAGTGATGAGGATCACTGTATTGAGAGTGTCCCATCCACTGGCTGGGAGTGCCCTCCGTCCTCTGGCCCTGTCTTACCACTGTGATGTGAGAGTTGCAGGCACTGCTGTAATGATTACTGAGAGTATTTCTGGCCTTTCAATCAAAGCACCATTGTCTATCTGTCAGTCTGATGATGATCATGGCAGATGGCCAAAAATACCTCCCAAAATAGAAACACTCAGTGAAATAGCAGAAAGGCAGCCCAATTAGTAACTAGGCATTAGAGTTTGCAAAAGGCTCAACATAGCCATTGCTGTTTCTTTCTGGAGATATCAAGGCCACAAACTGAGCTACGATACCTTTCCAAGTCCTCATTGAAGCGGGTCATGACTGGCCCAGTTAGGTGCTGGCCACAGAATCAATACCTGGGCAGCCTTGGCAGTGAGAGCTGGCTCTTGTATAGCAGTTACCTGAAATAGCCAGGAACAGATGGAGACGGGGGTGACTGCAAGCCTGTCCTAAGCAGTGCCAAATCAAGATAGGATTGGCTACATTTTGTTACCTTCCAAACACTAAGGAAGAGTACAAGATCGAAAATGAACAAATGACCCAATAGGAGAAGCTGCTGGAGTGGATATGTGTTCCAAGAATAAGTGAGGGGAAAACAGCAGTAAATCTGATTATTATACAATTACAGAAGTCCCCACTTGTTGTCCAGGTGGGGTGTTAGCCTAGATCAGAGGTTTAAGGTAATGGTGGGTATGAACCTTTGTAGGATGGAGTAATCCTCCTGCAAGGATATTGACTCATTATGAAAAATGTCCTTTGAGGATCAGCCCCACTCATTCCTGCAGAGTTTAATGACTGTCTTTCTGTCTTCCCAGGATGACATCTGGCATAGGTCCTACTCAGGGCCAAGAATGGATCAACATTGATAGGAAGATGAAGCCACATGGAAATCGGGAACTAAGGGAGACAGCTCATCCTGAGGAAAGACACTGGCTCTGCAGGGCAGGGCGAAGTCAGCCCTGATTGTGCTTCTGGGTTCAACATAGGCACTGGAGTCAGTACCCCAAAGCAGACTGGGAAAACTACCAGAATCCATCTGCTCATAGGGTAAGATGTAAGATATAACTACATCTCTAAAGTATTGGTATCTCTGGGAGCTCAGATACACAAGAGATCTCTGAGTCTTCCAGCATACCAAAGACACCCAGGAGTGCCTCCTCTAGTCAAGGCTGACGACAGAGCCCAGGTGCTGAAATCCACCTCAACCACTGAACTACTCTTTCTCCTGAGAAATCGAACAACCACTATTGAAAAGAAACAGTAGAGACAAAAAACACTGGTAAGGACACTAGCTAATGGGTCTCAGAGTTCAAAGGCATGTGTTTCTATCTTAGTTCAGCTCCTTATCAGCAGAGAGGCCTTGAGCAATATACAAAACCCCTCAAAGCCTCTGGGTTTTGATCTGCAAAATGCGGATAACAGAACCTGCCTTGCCCCTCACAGATCTGTCCTCTGCTAAAAAGATGGTGTTTGTGAAATGCTAACACAAATGTGTCCCTGAGCTGTTTCTATCACTAGCAGATAAGCCCATGGAAATTAAATGATTCATTGCATATTTTCTTCTTTTTAACATTCTCAGAAGTAGCCCTTGGAAGAAACATGCAAATGCAAATAGTTTATTTAAGATATGCAAGAAAAACTTGAAAAGGACCGGAAAAGGGAATCCAGGAAAAGAAAGAAGCCAGTTAAGAATGCTCTAGCAGCCCTGCTAATCCTATGTGCAACTGGAGATAATCCTCTGATGAAATCCCAACACTGGAGTGGAACACAAGCCCCTGGAAAGGAAACGGATATTCACATTCCAGTTCCTCGGAGTCATTGGGGCTGCTTGAGTGAGGGTGAGCAGAGTCCCCTTTCATGGCTCTTCAGAAAAAAATCTGCAAAGGGAAGCAGTGCTGGCAGTCGGAGGCTGGCCAGAGTACACTGAAATGGAAAGCACACTTGGGTGTGTGTGTGGCATCTCCCAGGCTTTGACAGCTAAGGTTCAAACTGAGTGTCTGACATCACATAAGATTCTTTCCCACTAGGCCATGTAACTTCCTCTTCTGCAATGGTTCAACACTTCTGATTCTTCTTCTTGTGAGTTTTCTACCAATGCCCAGACTATTTAACAGGATTGTTCTTCCCACACGTGCTGGCACTATTGGGTCAGAGCCAGGGGATGGCATATTTTAGTTGCACTATGCTCTCCGAGCTTAAGATTTGCAGCCTGGAATACCTAGCCCAGCGGAGGGTGCATCCCTTGTGATTCACAGAAGCACGCATACACACACACAGCTCAAAAGCCCAGGACTACACAGATATGAGCAGTGCACACACATTCCAAAGCATCCAATCCTCCCAAGGGCAGGTCCATTCTTAGCTAGTGAGATGTGGGTCCTGTGCTCTCACTGACTCAATTCCACAAGAGGGACCAATGGATCCCCCCAGCCTGGCTGGCCATAACAGTTTACAATCTGAATAAGGAGAAGGAAGACCATTAGTATACACACACATGTTCTCTCTTCATGCTTTGATGGTGGGGAGAGGCTAATGTAGTGGGAGGGAAACACTCTCACAAAGCACTTTGTAAAGAACATTTCAGCCTGTTGGACACCAGCATGCATCTGAAACGCAGGCTGACTTCATTACTGCTGCCTTCCATTAATTCTGTGATGAACTCTGAAATTGCAATTCGCTTTACAGTGATGGGTGACCTCCAGTCCCTCACTGCCAGGCAGTGGTGATAGCAGAGTTGTCACTGACAACAACTCCCAACTTGTCAGAGATAGCCCCACAATCTTCATTCGAGTACTGAGTTTAATTACCATTTAAAATGTCTTCACCGCAGAGTAGTGAAATGTTGGTAATTGTTGGAGTTGAATAAAGAATTCATAGAAGCTAATTATTCTATTCTTTCCATTTTTTTCCATTTGTTTGAACATTGCCATACTAAAAAAGAAAAAAGTGCTCAAAAATGTACAACAATGCAAGATTAAAAGAAAATGACAGTTGTATTTTTTAGAAAAAGAGAAATAGAACAGTAGGATGTTAATATTATATTACCAAAACACATATTGAATATTTAAGGAATGACTGCAACTTTACACTTTCTTAGAAAATAACAATTCTTTTCCAAGATCCATGAAAGATCTCTAAGTAGATAGAGCTGTGTAAGATTATGCTGCTGAGACTAAAGGCAGGACATATTGCCTAGACCTTTGGCAACTCTGAAAGAAATTATAAAGCAGTATGACAAGCCTTAAGTCCTGCCAGGCTATCATTAAAACCTCGTGCCATAGTTCAAATGATGCAGAAAATAATGATGTTTGTTCTCATCTACAGTGTCTTAGAGTCAATATACACAGGAGCTCCCATATTGAGAATTGTTGACACGCCTACCCTGCTTGAAATGTAGAAATATGCATATTTAAAGTGATGAAAAAGTATTCATTCACTAAATTCTCTCTCTTGGAGAATCTTGAATCTTCCTAGAGAAAATGCTTTAATAGGGGACAGTACAGAGTCAGAGCAGATATCTCAGGCTCTGGATCTAAACCTAAAAGCTTGAACTCCAACTCTTCTGCTTGCTAGATACATGAACTTAGATAAGTTACCTAACTATCCTTTGCCTCAGCTTTCTCACCCAAAAAATAAGCATAAAGACAGAGGCTCTTTTGTTGGCTTTTAAATAAATTAACTGAAATAATATATGCAAAGAATTACGACTGGCACCTATCACAGAGAAAGTTTTCAAAAAACTGTCACACTCTGAAAGACAGAATTTATTTTTCTCCCGAAAAGGAAGAAAATGAGGATACATGGGGAATTCAGAGAGAGAGCACAATCAAAGACAGCAAAAGATTCTTCTGAAATGTGAGTGTATTTGCTAGGAAAACAAGGTAGGACTAAATGAAGTAAGAGAAGTACATGAAAATAAAAACAGAGACAGAAGCACTACTAATTCCCAAAATTAGGAGGCTATGGACCATCACAGGCCATGCGGTCTGGAGCTGGACTCCACAGTATAAGATTTTTCACCTCAGTTAAACCTATATATTGCCCTCCACTCAAAGACAGCAAGTTGGTCCCATCCTGGGACTCAACTCTGATCATTTAGAGCAGTGCACTGAGAAGGATTAATCGCTTGCGCTTGAGCTTTCCATAAAGCAGTACGTGAGGGATTAGCAGTGTCTGCTGTAGGCACTGAAAGATTAAGTCACCACATACAAACAGCTTTTTGACCACGATGGCCGTATGCCAGACCTGTGTCCCTATGATATTAAAAATGCAGTAAAAATGGAGAAGGCCACAGCACATAAAATCTCTCCATTTTCCACTCAGTTTTTATCCAAGACAGTAGCATCTGGGACGCTCTGTTCAGACTGCACCTTAAGGACATAAAAATAGATTGGCTTTGGGTGACTAACTCACAGCCAGGTCATTCATTCAGCAAGGACTTTGCAAGTAGGACGTCTCCAGCCCGAATCAGGCACCGAACAGGTGCCGAAGGAATTGTCAGGCGATAAAGGAAGTGGGTATACTCACTCATGGGCAGGGCCTGGGTGGCAACCAAATGAATTGAAAGTTGTAAAATCCATATTGCTGGCTTGGAAAATGGTCCTTGGACTATGTAGAAGGAGCAGTGTCAGAGCCCAGATGGACTCTGGCAATCATTCTGTTCAAATCCCTTATTGTACATAGGAAGAAATTGAGGCCTTGAGCTAACACAGCATCAGATCAGGTCCACAACCCTGAGCTCCTGGGACCGGCATAGCCCAGGGATTCTGTCCTAATGTTGAAAATGCAGGGTGTGCTGAAGGATACAATTCAGTCCCTTTACATCTTCCTTTCTGTCCTCTCCTGTAAACCCAGAAGAAAACTGGATCAGCTCGGATATCATATGCTCAGAGAACAATGATTCTATTAAAAATAAATAAATAAATAAAACTCAACCACCCTCTGCTATGTTAGACCATCTATGTGTGTATTTTATGAATCCCAAGCTCAATGAAGTTCTCAAATTGCACCAGTTAGAATCTTAGTAGTTATTCAACAGGTGACAGAAGAGATTCTAGACCATGCCACCTCGTAATAAGCAAGTCCTAGCCATTATTTCTGCTTCAGATGACAGCTTATCGCCAAAGCTATCTGCAGTGTAGTAGGGAGGTGTTTATGTACTTTATCTGTAAGACACCTATTAAATATAAATATGCCACTTTTAGAGCACCTTCATAACTATTCACTTCCAAGCATGTTTTGGTCCTGGCAATGGAAGAAGTCATGCTTTTCTTCTGATGTCCATCACTGTGTTTGTAAACCTCACACGTGTTGCTGGGAGTAGTTGTGGTTCTTTCCTTCTTCCTGCTGGATAGTATTCTGCTGGAAACAAGTGGTGAAATCCACAGATCTATTCCTCTGCTAACGGACAGTTCGGCAGCCTCTTTGGAAGAATTAAACACCAAAGCTGTTACGAATACGGCTTACTATTTTTCCATGGAAGTATATACCTAGTAAAGCATGCTCTGAGTGTTCTTCATGAGATGTGGAGGCCTTCAGTTATCGTCTTTTACAGTATTATACTATTTTATGGTTTTACCAAGGATTTCCACTATTCTTCATTCTCACCGATGCATAGTATCTGAGAGTGCGTGATTTTAGCCATTCTGATGAGTTTGTAATGATATTTGTTAGTAATTTTATACTGAATTCTCTTGATGATTAATGAGGCCATAAGCATATTTCTCATGTGTTAAGTGGCCACTAACATTTTCTTTCTGTGAAGGGTGGGTTGAAAACACCCTTGCTGTTTTTCCTTCTGAATTGTCATTTTTATATTAGTTTATACTAAGAAGAGTCATCTATACATTTTGAGCATAAGTCTTTTATAGCAATAGTTATTGAAAACACTTTCCTTACCCTGTGGTTTGTCTTTTCACTTTCTTGTTGATGTGTTTTGTTGAACTGAAGTTTTTAGTTTCAATTTAGCTAAATAAATCAGTCCTTTCTTTGGAGCCCATGATTTGGGGATCTTATTTAAGAAATCCTTCCTTGCCACAAATAATATGGATATGTTGTTTTATATTTGATTTGAAAAGATTTCTAATTTTTGTTTCAGAACTAGAGCTAGAAGGTGGAGAGGTCTTTTGTCCCTCTGACATTACGTCTGAAAATGCCTCAAACCTCCTTGTCCCATTCTAATGGAGCCTACATCCTCACAGCTTTGCACGCTAACTGAGCAACTTTAGGCTGCCTGAGTTCAGGTCATGAGTCAACTACTCACTAGTTATGTGCTGCTGAGTACCTGCTTCTCTCCTCTACGCCTCTGTTCCCCCACAGTAACAGTGCCTACCTTATAGAGTTTTATGAGAGTTAATGGTACACCTTAAATGTTGCACACGCCTTAGCTATATCTTTGCTTGCTCTTAAACTTCCTCCCTCAGTCCCTCAGACTCCTATATCACCCTAGCTATCCCCTAAAACAGCAGAGAAACCAGGTCTCATGAAGCTCTGCGCGGGCATGATCAACATTCTGCCTGAACAGCTCCTTTTCACTGCGTGATTTTCTTGCACGTGTCAATATTTATATGCTTCACTCGCCATCTGTGGGTATTTCAGCCTCCTACCAAGAGGATGGCTTCTGTCGACTTTGAGATCAGAGAGATGTGGAATTCAGTTCTCCCTGGACATTTCCAACGCTCCCTGGGAAGCTAAATAGCTCTGAAAGTATGGAAAAGAGATAATCTCTTAACTTTTATCCACTGGAGATGCACATGTTGGGGGACACAGCGTGACTAGTGTCTTTTTCCCATCACTGGAAGGTGCTTTAAGACATCAAAAGTAGCTTCAAGCCAAAAAAACAAAAGGAGCCTGCATATGTTGAAAGCCTCCTAAATTATAAGGGCTGTACACATTTTATTCCAGTAACAGATGTGCAGAAATGCTAAAAGTGCTGGTATTCAGAGCAAGGTCTTTCCTGCTGCCTCCCACAGAGGCACAACCCAGTAGACTCATGAAGAAGAATCAGTCAGTCTCACCCTCCTGAGTACTCACATATCCCCTCCTTGCTGGATTCTGTCCCTTTCCTTGCATCCCTTGTAACATCTTTGCATTCAGCCTTGCAAGCTGCTCTTCTGATGAACACCAGTACTAAGGCTGACCACCCACCTGAAGTCTCAGTTTGGATTTAATGTCTGAGAATCCCTCTGTGAACTCTCAGCCTGGTGCCCATTCCTCTGGTCTCTTCACTAGAAATAGCAATGTACAAAGTTCCACAAGGACCTGTCTCTTGTACAGACATGTTTATATGCACAGATCAATTTGTATGTTTGCACACACACATGCATAAGTGAGAAAGGCGTGTCCCAATAATGACCTCATTCATAGGAATGACTGCTATACCGTTACACAATTAAATGTGTATGATGAAAGTTGACACCTAACATAAAATTTCATTTAACTAACTAACTGGTGTTCACTACCTAGAATCTTTTTGGTAAAGTCCACTTTTAAAATGATGCAAGTTACAAGGATATTTGTTGCTATTTTCAGGAGTTTATTTAAATGAATAATTTCCAAGTTGAATTCACTGGATTCTTAAGCTGTCAGCGACAGTGATTCTGGCTTAGGAGTTTCTGTAGGTCTCAGGGTGCACAGCACAAGTCTGGCACCCATACTAAGATTGTCAACAAATAGTTGTTATACAGACAGAGAAGAGAATGAACCAGATGCATTGACAAGTCGCCCAGAATTTCACACCACTAGCTCCAGCCATACAACACTGATTACTAGAAATAAGAATTAGCACTCTGAGGCTGCAGAGCAGCCAACTCATCAGGTTCTTGTAAGCTAACTTAATTAGGCAGAAGTGTTGACTCAGACACTTCACAAAGCATTTAAACAGCAAGACTTACAAACAGAATCTTTCTTCGCAACAGTAATACAGGGCCTCCCAAGTAGCAAATGTTTGATATAATTGGTGACTAATTACCCCCTTAGAAATCTGGATAATTGTAGTAACCAAATTCCTCCACTGATGTGTGCCTGTATTGATTAAGCAAGACAAACACTCAATCCACACAGTGCCCATCCATCCTGCCACCACCTGCCCTTTGCTTTCTGTGTTTGTGGGCTAAAGAACTGGATCTAATTCCTAGAATTTGAGCAAAGTCTTTCTTTCTAAACCACGTGAGCCTGCTCATTGTTGGAGAGTTTGGCAAAAACTAAATTCCTACCTTTATCTCTTACCAAGAGGAAATGCATTATTTTAATTATTCTTAGCCAACTCTCATTCCATTATCTCTCACACCAGCAGCAATGTGGTATTTTCAGAACTGGCCTTGGCTTATGGTGGCCTCCACAGATGGCCAGATTCCTACCTCAGGAGGCTCCTCCTGGGCATTTGCAGTCTCCCTCCAAACAAGCTCAGGCAACCCAGAATGTAGCCAGAAAGGACATGGTAGTTGGATAGGAAGGTGACACATGATCAGTATTTCCAAGCTAGTTCATGCTTTTTATAACCTAGAAGCTTATTACCTAGAAGGGTTCATGGCAGTCAGTCAAATTGAGATACTGCTACTTCACCAGCTACCAGTAGGCAAAAAGTATAGACAGAAAACAAGCCAATCTGTAGATTTTAAGCACTGTTACGGACTGAATTACATCTTTTCAAAATCTGTCTGTTGAAATCCTAACACACAGTACCTCCAAGTATGCCTGTGGTTGGAAATAGGGCCTTTCAAAGAGGCAAGAATGGGAAAATAAAATAAATGCATGGGACCTATCTTAGTTTTCATGGAGTTTTTAATGAGAAGAGGAATTAGGACACAGACAATCACAGAGAAAGGACCTTGTAGAGATGTTAAAGGACAACCACTGATAAACCAGAGAGAGAGCCCTTAGCAGAAACCAACCCTGCCAACACCTGGATTTGACTTTCTATGCTCCAGAATTGTGAGAAAAATTAATGTCTGCTGTTTGAAACACTGACTGTGGCTTTTTGACAGCCCCAGCAATCTAATTCAGGCAGCCAAGAGTCTGGGATTAACCACCATCACTTGCATCAATGATCAGCACCAAAAATGGAGACCAGAGGCAGAGTCACAATTACTAAAGGATTGAAAACATGGGAGGACAATGGACCCTTGATTTTTATCTCCCAGTGTCCTCTCTGTTTAGCAAACTTCCTAATGTTTAACAAGTTAAAACCCCAACCACTGATTTGATTGCAACTTCATGGGTCAGCATTTTGGGCTGAGAACACTGAGGCAGGCGATGATTCTGCAGGTCTCTCAGGGGGGTCACTCACATGGCTGCAGTCACCTGGCAGCTTGTCCAGGCAGAGATGCCTCCTCGTTTGATTGCCTGGCAATTGGTGCCGGCCATTGGCGGCAGTCCCTTGGTTCTCAAGCTGGAGCAGGCTGAGCAGAGCTGCTCTCCACAGTAGCCTCTGGCCAGCTATCCAAAAGGCCAATCACAATAGCGGCAAGGCTTTTGCAGAACTAGATTCAGAAGTCTCACAAAATCATTCGTAATGCATTCATTTGGTCAAATTAAGCCACAGAGCCAAATTCAATGGGAGGAAAATTAAACTTGCTTCTTGATAGGAGAAACACTGAAGCGCCAGCACAATGGCATATGTACAGGAGGGGAGGGAAGGCTGCAGCCATCCTTAAAAACATATACCACACTCCCTTTGGGCTATCAGGATCAGTTCCCTAATCACAAGGCAGATGTGCTTAGAAGAACAGAGGCAGACCCATGGGTTGGCAGATCTCAAGGGTCACAACACTAGTCTGTCCATCCATTCCACAAACACAAATACAAAATGAAAACCCTACACTGAGAACGCAAAGATGAATATGAAACAGTGCCCATCTTTAAGGAAATTTCAATCACTATCTTCACAGAGTCACAAATAAGTGGATCAAATGACTGTGTACGGAGTACTCTATTCTAGGAAGGAAAGGTCAAGAAAGGTGCGGTTTCTGTCTAAATGTCCTCCTGAAGCCTCATGTATTCGTAGACTTTAGGGAATGATTGGATTATGGGGGTTTACAGCCGGTTTGCTGTTAGGATGTAGAGTTGGAAGAGGCAGGTCACTAGTAAATGACCCTGAAGGATACATCTTTCTTCTGGGCTCCTCCCTTGGCCGTCTCTGTTTCCTGGATGCTTTGATGCCTGGGATACTCCTCTGCCATGCTTCATTGCCACTGAACTATGATCTGAAACCTCTATAATCTGTGAGACAAAATAAACCTCTCCTTTAAGTTATGGGTGCTGGTTCTTATGTCTCAGATATGAGGCAAGTCCCTAAGACAACAGGCTTCGTAAAGAAGGTGACTGTTGCCCTAAATGCAAATAATGAGGTGCTTGCCAGGAAAAACTGGATAAGGGCCTGGGAGAGCTGAGCCCTGAGTGGGAGGTGGCCCCTCTGCTGTGCCTGCAAGGTCAGGAGGATGCTAATGCTAAGCAGCTTTAGGTTTCCCCAAAGGTATCAGAGGGACGGTGAAGACCCATAGGTGGACCTGTGTGGTCATCTTTCTGATTTTGTAAAATGTGCAGGAACATATTTGATGCAAGGAAAGGAGTAAGAGACTTTTCCAAGTTGGGTATTGTGGTAGCGAGCAATGGAATTCAGCTACCAACTGAAGCAAAAGGGAAATGTATCAGAAGCTAGCAAGGTGCTTGCCGTACTGGGGGCAGCTAGGATCCAGGCTTGTGACCCTCACAAGTGGGTCAGGTCCAGAAAATGGGAAGACAAGATCCAGTGACCTCTGTGTTCCCCCACTAAACACTACCAACAGCGGCACGGATCCTAACCATTCTTCAGCTGCATCCTTGAGGTTCAGGACTTTCAGGAGAAAATTCTGCGCCCTGCGTGTACTGTCACTTTTGCTGCACTGTCACCCTGTGTCTTCAGAAGCTTGCCTAAGATCTGAGGGAGCCCCCAAACCAGCTTGCCTTTGGGGGGTACCCAAATTTTGCTCCATCATGGGGCAAAAGGATTCTTTGTTTTTTTTGTTTGTTTGTTTGTTTTAGGATTCTTTGTTAATGAGAACTCCACCTCTAAGTTATCTTTGATACCCCAAGTCCGCCTGGTTTATAAAAAGTTTTCTAGTATGCAGAAGCTTCCTTTGTGTCGCGTTGATCTTGTTGCTTTGCTTCTGCAGTCTCAAAAGCCTTTCAGGGGCTTGGATTCCAGTATTCAGCCTGGAGAAAGGATTGCTGCATCTCTCATTTCCATATTTGTCTGCATAAACATCCACAAACATTTAGGGCTTCATTGCTATACTGATGTATCCCCAGCATCTGATCTCAAGGCTGGAGATAGGTGCTAATGTAATGTTGCCCTCTATTACCTGACTCATGACTGAATAACCAAAGTGGATGATAAGCAAGCATATCAATGCCAGCCTATAAACGAGGATGTCAAAGGTAGTTCTGACTCCATGGAAATAATCTGTGCTCCTTAACGTTGTCTCACTCTTAATATCCTTTTGTTGCCTCTGCAAAAGGGGTTCCTATCACCTATGGATAGATTGTCATGAATTTCAAATGAATAAAATGAAAGTTAATGAGTTATCTTTTTCTTTAAATGGCTATCCACGGCTTCAAACAGCTCTTCCTCAGTCAAATCACCTGTGTAAGGACTTCGGGCTCCTAACTTTCATTCTGCTGGTTCCTCTCCCAGAATAAAAGACTTGTTTATAAAACAGCATTTATTATTTTCTTCTCTTGCTGAAAAATTTGTACACACTTCAAAGCTTAACAAAAAATTACTGACGGCACAAAGCAACAAATTTAAATCACTTAGAAACTCCCAGCTAGAAATACAAAGGTGGAGAACGTGGGGCTTTTTCTTCCAGTCTTACATCTTACACAATATGTTTTTAGATGAATAATGAGTTTTACTAAAACCTTAACTACTGTACATCAGAGCAGAGCCCCATAATTAGTGGCAGAGGCAAAGATGGAAGACACTTTTCAAGTACCAAATTGGCAAGATCAGAAATGAATGGGGCCATAAAGATTCTATGTCTTTCATTAATGCGTATAGCTGAGGGTTTATTTATAAGGAGATTCTAAATTCAAGCTGGTCTCCCAACTGCCCTTGATAGAGGTAGCCTGTTTGTCACGTTAATGAAGAGAAGATTTCCAGGTCCCACAAAGGCTTTTCCCCCACAGCTGAAGGGGAGACAGAGATTAAGTTGCCCTGGGAGGAATTGAGTTGAACTCTGAAATACCTTCTTTCTCTATTACTATGTGTTTTGCATGACTTCTCTAATATGAAAGTCCAAAAATGGATAATTTTAAAGGCAAAATAAAGGACAAATGGTATGAAATAACATTCTTTACCTCCGAAGGTAACTGCTCTAAAGTGAGGGGTGGGCGGGGTGGTGGCTGTGCCCTTAGAGATGACACCCGCAGCCCGCCATCGTGGCCCAGCTGAGGCTCTCAAAACTGGAGCATCATCAGGATCCCATCCAGATCCACTGAAGGCTTTAAATACGTATCAGCAAGGCTTGGTGACACCACTTGTAATCCTATCACTCTGGGAGCCTGAGGCAAGAGAACAGAGTTTTTTGAGTCCAGATCAAGACACTTTGTGAGACCCTGAGCCATAATAAAAAATAAAATAAAATAAAAGGCTGGGGTTGCAGCTCAGTGGCAAGAGCCCTGGGTTCAATCCCGGTTCAAAGAAAAATCACTGCAAATCACCGAGCCTCATCAGAGAGTCAGAGCCCGGGACTGTGTCACCAAGTCCCCAGGTGAGCCCTGTACGGGAGAGAGGCCCAGGACCACACTTGAGAGCCCTGGTCTCTTCTGCCCTCACACAGTTTAATAAAGAGGCTCAGAAGTCAGCATCTAAAATCAGGCAGACTTGATCTTTAATCTTAATTCCACCCATTAATTGCTGCATGAATTTGGGCAAGTAAATTAATCTGCGATTCTATTTCCTCACAAGCCAAATACAAATAATTACAAGGTTGCTCCAAGAAGTAGATCACATAATGTATGAGTTTAACACACTGCCCAGCTCATAAGAAACACGGATTATTATTCTTTCAAGTCCCATCTCCGTTTTTCCCTGGAGTCTTTCTGCACCTGTTCACATTGATCTCGCAGTCTTTGAAACCACTGACTTGCTCTCTTCCTTTTCCAACCAATCTGGTCCTCCTAAGGAATCGCCACCTCCCTAACCCAGGGACTTGGACTCCCCACTCCATCCTCCGACCCCCACCCCTATGTGCTTCCCCACTCCACTAGCAAGTGGCCTCCAGCCAGACTGGTCCTCTGCTGCCATCTGGTGGCCAGTACTCATCTGACACCTGGCAGGCGAGCCCTGTGAAGGTGGTGCCTCGGGTCTACATAGCAAAGCAGCCAGATACAGTGCCTGCTGGGGCTGCCGGAGGTAGGCGGACTGACGGTGAGGAAGGGCTCTCAACCAGGGCGAGCTGAAGGAAAATCCAAATCCTGAGGGCCATGAAGTAACAGGAGAGAGCTTGGATCATGAGGGCTCTCAGGAAACAAGGAGACCTGATCTCAGGAGCAGGTCTGGAGGATCTCACTGACTCACACATGCTCTGGCCAGTGCCCTTCTGCACCGGACCCCAGGTCACCTACCTGTCCTGTTTTCTGTCTCCTCAACCCCGTGTCCCAGTGGCTTGCAGGGCAGTTACAACTCAATGGAGGATCCAAATGCAGAGTTTTTATTCTAAGCTGCACTTTACCCCTCCTCACCAGAGAGGAGCATTGCTCATAATGACAGCTTGGCCAGAATTCATAACTTTGGAGACACTTTCGATTATTAAAACTTGTTCTGTACAGTTTGAAACTTTTCTCCAGCACATTCATGCATTGTGTGCACAACTGAGTGGGGACCCTGACTGTGGGGAGCAGTTCCGGCCCTGCCCCGGGTTCCTCCCTCCCCTTGACTCTGCAGGCTGCAGGAGGAGGGTAAGACCAGGATCTGTCTTCCGGAGCCTTGTGCTGTTGGTCTTAGCTGCCTTCCTGGCCCTCACAGATGGTCCTGCATACAGGCAGCCAAATGCTGCTTCTCTTGTGAAGCCTCATAAGGAGGTTCCTGGGGAGAGGGGAAGGGGGTTCCATATGGCTCACGTCTTAGGGACCCTCTGGGGATAGATCCTACATATCTAGGGCTGAGGTTCTCTGGCTCAGCAGTGAGCCTATTCGGGGTCTGAGGATCCTGGTGTCTTCTAAGAGATCGTGTCTAACCACAGGAAACCCTCACACCGTTGCCCAGTGAACAATATAAATGAAGACTACTTCCAGGAAACTTAGTCTTGTGGGCTGGATAGATCGGCAGTGCACATTCCCCTGGGACAGGAAATGCCTCCTGCCCCTCCTTGCAGCACCCACAATCTTCACAAGGAATGTTCCTGAAGACACACACACACACACACACACACACACACACACACACGACCTGAGGGAGGAGGAAGGGTGCCTTCTCCTCTCCACAGAATGGCCAGTGGGGAAGCATCTCTCCAGACAGAACATCACACTGAGGCCACGACAAGTAGCTCACAATCTCTTGTTCCGCTCCTCTCAGAGCAATAAACTTTGCTTTATTGGGAGGTGGAGGAGCAAAGAGAGAAAGATGCCGGGGCAGCAGTCTCCTCTCAAGGAGCCCAGGCTGGGGAAGAGGTGCTGACTACAATGTGGGTCATTTGGCACCTCTTCTCTTTCATTTTTGGATCTCCAGGCACCAATTCTGGACAACAGGAGAAGTGTCTCTTCCTAAACAGTACAGGCCAATGCCACGTGGTCCCCTGAATGGAGTAAATGGCAAAGCACCCTGCTCCGTCTCTAATGGCCAACACCAGATCTTCTACTGCTGAGGTTCACTCAAAACAGAGGCACCATGTCTACCTTATCCCACATGCAGAGGGCCAGAGAGCTTGACTCTTTCCCTTCTGTGGCAGAAGGAGAAGACAAGGGAGGGGTGAAACAGAAGAGTGGGGAAAACAAGGCTTAGCAAACAATATAGGATGTCCACTGGCAGATCTGAATGTACAGAGATTATCCGCCAACAATTACCCAATCCTTACCTAGACATGAGACCTGAAACTTACTTCCTTAAACTAAGTCATTTGATAAGGCTAACTTGTGCTCACAGGGTTTTTAATCTTGCAGCAATCCTCTTATCTTAGTATAGCAAACCCCACTCTTTCACTGATAGGGAAATATAGGCTCCAAGACAGTAAGGGGTACATCCTACACCAGAGAGCATCAGTCTGCCTCTAAGGGCAAAGTATTTCTATCCCAAATTCAAGCTTACACAGCAGCCAGCTACTTACCTAGCTCTAGGCACTTAAGAGAAAAGCCTTGAAGGATGGGGGTTAGAAAGTAGGTGCACACTGCACACATAAACTTGGGTGAGGGGAGGCAGTCCCAGAAAGACAGCTGATGCTCCAGAGAGAGGCCTCAGTTTGGTGGCAGTGGGCAGTCGATGAGGAGCATGAGTCCTGGGTATCTGGCAAAGGGTAAAATAGCTTTGTAGATGGACTAACAGCCAACAAAAGACATATTTCTTTCCTCCTTGCATAGATCCAAATATAGCCAGATGCCCTATGGGAAATCCTTTCTCATCACCAAAACTTTCTGAGGAAAGAAAACTTCTGAACTAGTTTTAACCATTTTCATGTTGTTCTAACTTGTCTTAGCTGCGTAGAGACTTTCCTTTGTGAACTCAGGGGCTTCAAAGGCAGCTTTGTTTTCATGCATGATATTGATTGGGATTCTCAGGAGTGGCTCTTGACATCTCTCCACATCTTTCTTGATTAATACAAGTACAGCAGGCCCCTCACTCACTGGCACGGAGAGGGAGGTACAGAGGAATTCAAAGCTTTATCTGAGGTAACAAAACCTCTCCTGAGCAGAGTGAGGAGCTGAATGCCAAATCTCTACCCGGGCTGCACAGGCTCTGGAGAAAGGATTGATGAAAGGGACCATGGGGGTTCATGTCCTACCTGAGGCAGCCTCCCAGGAGACAGCTGCTTGCTGCTCTTTCCCTGGCAGTGCAGCCATCAGGAATCCCAGCTGCCATCTTGGCTCTGCCCACTACATCAGGCTCCTCTGCCACTTCCTGCCACACAGTTCCCATGTGTGTCACAGTAGAGACAATGTCTAACGTCCTCCTAAGCTGTCTGCTTGCTCTCTTTGGTGTTGTGGCTGGATCAACTCCTCCTTTCTCTCGTGCCTGCCTTTGACAGTGTTTGGGTCTTCAGACTTTGATCTCTGGCTCGTCTAAAGGGGTGGAGGGGAGAAAGAGGCTCAGTGGGCTCCAACACAAACACTCCACACACTTGATAAATATTAATCAGCCAAAATGGTATGAATGCGCTCAGCTTTAAATCCAAGGTCTTCATACCTGTGTGCTCAGCTCTGGCTTTCAGGGTTGGTTTTAGACATCTGGCGACTGGATCATATGAGAAATGTGTCCCTTCAGATGCTCTGATTGGCACTGTGAGATGGGAATTCAAGTGCCTTAGTTGACAAGAGAGAGGAAGCTTTCAATTCTTTTTATCAGAAACATATGCGTAGCCCACTCTCAGAGACAAGAAGTCACATAAGACAGAAAAATAACATTAAAGAGAATTCTACTGTCAGCTGTTCCTTTGCTTCTCCTAACAGAGCAGACTTCTGTGTGTGCCCTGGTAAGGCAGATACTTCGCAGGATTTCCTGAGTGTGGTGAACTGCTGAGATTGAGTCAAAGCTTGGGGCACGTAATGATGCTTCCAGACAGCCTTGGAAACATGACCCCACTGTCAGAGCACACGCACACAGGGCATAATTATACAACCAGGATTTAGTAGTAGACAGCTACACATGCGCCAGCGAGGCCAGCATGTAAGAATGTAAATAGGTGATAACGACCCTGTATAAGGGTTATGCCATAAAGACGCAGGTGGCTTTTCACTCTGCTCTGCACCATCCTGCCTGCTGTGATTGCTGCTGTCTTACACAGGTGCATTCCTTAACCTGGGGACCTCACCTGTGACAGTCTCCCTTGGGCTCTGAGAGGGCTGATGCATAGCTTACTCAAGACCTGATCCCAGCCCCTGACCCTTCAAAACTCACACTGGGAGCTTACAACCTGCACTCAGAAGCCTCTCCTCATCCCTTCCCCTCTAAATACACTGTGAAGGAAGGCAGAGCTTAAATTCTATCTAGGAGAAAACAAGTAAAAGGTTCAGAGAGGCATTAAGGCTTTGCAGAAGAAAAAATTATCAATCCTGGTTAGGGATCTGCACTTTAAGGCCAACAGGAACAAAGAATTTTATTTTACTTTTAATTAACAAATTATATATATATATGGGGTACAGTTTGATTTTATGATATATACACACATTGATAAAGGATTCAATCAAGTAAATTAACATGCACGTCACCCCACACTCTTAGCATTTCTTTGTGTGCACTCAAGCATTTAACCTTAGTTTTATCATCCATAAAATAGGAATGAAAAATACCTATCCCAGAGGGCTATGGTGTTACATTTCATTTCCTCTCAGTCCAAGTACTTCCTGGCATAGAGAAATAAATGGACAGTTGTCTACAGAATAAACTTCACACTTTGTCCAGAGTCAGCACCAAATCTACAGGTAAAAATGTCACTAACTTCCCTAGGTAATCTTTCTCTACATCCAAAAGATGAATACAGAGGACATCAGTTGAGATGTTACCTCGATGTCTAGCTCCTAGCACATCCTTCCTTCCTGGGTAGGCCTTTGGCCTCATGGCAGCTCCCTGTATTTTTCCAAAATAAGATATGAACAGATTCACAGGCAAAAATGCAGACCAGATGCAGCCTAGCTTTGAGAACACTGCCCCGTCCCATCAAGGAGCAACAGCCCTCACTGATCTGGACTTTGGGTAGAAGTTTTCCAGGAGATAAAAATGTACTAGAAATGTCAGAACTATCAATCACAGGATCAACCTGGGCTCACAAATGCCAGCTTTTATCAAAGGGACAAAAATGAAAGAGAATCCCAGCCTCCCGGTTCCCCAAAGTCTCAGGAATCAGCAGCTTTTACCTCTTCCTATTTGATTATAATTGATTTTAAGTCACCATTTAGAGAGAAAACAGAACATCACAAACAAACCTTGAACTGTCCTTAACCCTGCATCTCAAATTGGAAATGAATTTTATTTCATCCTCTCACATCGCAGCCTGAAGGTAGAAGCAAGGTCTCCTCTTCAAGGAGATTGCAAGAAAGTCAGAAGGCCCTGAGTACAGCAGCTAGCTGTGACCGCAGCGAGGGATGGCTCTGGTCCCCTGGCTAGGCACACTGGGAGGCTTCCTCCGTGGTGGTGTAGGTGCTGGCAGTGAAAAGGCAACCATTCCATCAATTTCATTTTAATCGACTTGCCTTTCTCAGTCACTAAAGCTGTAGAGAGTCTTTTCCTTTCCTGAGAACCCCTTATTGTCCCTTCGTCCCTTAGAAGGCTTCATCGATGCTGTGGTTCGGCTATGATCCCAGGCCCATAAAGGGGCAAAGAACTATAGAAATAGAACACTAATCACAAGTGTGATTTTCTTCACTTTAAAAACAAAGATAAAAATGAAACAATTTCAAAAAAAAAGAAAAACACAGGTATGACCTTAAATTTTCTAGTAGCTACACTTTTCAAAAGTACAAAAAATTAGGTAAGCCTAGTTTTGGTAATACATCTTCTATAACCCAGTATGTTCAAAATAGTATCAATTAAATATATAATTAATAATTTTGATATGTTAACACTCTCCATTCTAAGTCTTTGGAGTATGGCGTATGTGTATAATTAGAGCACATTACAGTTCAGATGAATCACATTTCAAGAGCTCGGTAACCAATGGGTCTGTAGCCCTAATATAACACAGCATACTTTGGTGTAATTGTGTGTTAAAATGTTCACTTGCACTGTCAGCACAGACCTGCTTAAGAACAAGACCATTAATAGGGACTAATTCATAGCAGCCGCATAGTAATTCCATACAGAAAAGAAGACTGGATTAATTCATGAAGCAGTGTTACTATTAACCACTAACAAAATTGGAAGACAAAGAGGAAAAGAAGGTGGGTTTGGTATTGGGTATTGTGAGTTAGAGATGTTTCGAGATTCCTGGACTTTTATGCTCAGAAATAAGTCAGAGATAGAAGCTGAGGAGTCAGAGTAGGACAGAATGAAAAATAAAAGTCAGGGATGGATGAAAAGGCCGTTATCACAGGACAGAGATACACACACCCACTTCACATGGAAATACTGAGAACCATTTTTTAGGAAAATCACAACATATACTGTAGGAATATAATCCCAGCCTGCAGATGTGCTGGGTACATCTGTCCTGTGCTTAGTTAGTTGGGACAGATCCGAGAGATCAGGATGTAGGCAAGATTCACGAGCAATGTCCTTCTGTCCTGCAGCATTCTTCCCCCAAATAGACATCATTCTCTGTCTTCCTCTCACTGCACTAAGTGATCAGAACTCTTGAGTAGAAGAAATTACTGGAAAACTTCCTCGTGTTAGTGTCATGCTTTCCAAGCTTTGATGCATAGGCGCGTCACCTGAGGATCTCTTTCAGATCAGATTGTGACTCAGTAGGTCTACAGCGGAGCTTGAAA
Organism: Cavia porcellus; assembly: GCF_034190915.1. Classification (NCBI taxonomy): domain Eukaryota; kingdom Metazoa; phylum Chordata; class Mammalia; order Rodentia; family Caviidae; genus Cavia; species Cavia porcellus. Next base: position 36,883,454 of record NW_026947501.1, read on the forward strand.
ATCTGCTTTTCTAACATGTATGGAGTGATTCCCTGCCATCTCATGGACCACACTTTGAATAGCAAAGCATCAGAAGTTAAAGACTTGGGCAAAGCTTCACCCAATTTGGGATTTTAATTTCTAGGAGAGAATATCAGAAACAGAGCACTTTAGCCCCAGGAATATACAAAAAAATAGAATTTCAGTGATCAGATGATACAGCTGAGATAGCAGAAAGCCTCTGAGTCCTACAAACAATACCAAGAATCGTTTTGAGTCACAAACAAGACAATCTAATTAGTAGGTGACAATCATGGTATACTATAAATCATGCCACAACAGAGGTTCAGTTTTAACATCATCTATTCTACCTACTTACTAGTTACAAGATTTATAATTTCACTTCAGTCTTATAAACCTTGTAAGTTTCCTTATCTATTAAGAATGTGTAATACTGCAGAGTTTCTTTGAGAATCAAATGAAATGGTATAGGTGACATTAATGGTGTAGTGCCTGACATTTGCTTGAGGCTCAACAAACACTTATTAAATCTCACCCAAAATCTTTTCCAGTTGGCTGCGAGAATAACACTGGAATCAATCTGGTGGACTGAGAAGATAATTTTTAAGATGAGCTATGTCTGCTTTTAGGTTGATTAAGCCTTAGAGGTTAAGATATTTTTCAGGAACTAAATTCATCTCCCTGTATAAAAGTAATGCAAATACATTCCAAGCAAATGCCTTCAGGGAGCGGGCATAATTTCATCTTTACCTATTTTTATATTTCTTTACAGTTGCCATGAGAGCATTTTAATAACCTCCATGGAGTTGAAAGTGATGCAGGTAATTGCCATAAGTAATTTAAGGGCTATTAAAGCTAACAAACCTCTCCTGTGGAATACCTTGTTAAGCAGTGATCAGCAGAAAACATGTAAAGATCGTGCACACTGTAAATTGAAGCTCCTTTTCCAGTTAAGCAGAAGTAAAAAATGTAATTATATTACATATCAGAAGGGCGCAGACATTAAAGCCCTTCTTGTTCCAATCTTGGGTTGGCTCAAGCTACAGATGTATTCTAATGAGATCTACCTCCGTCAGGAAAGCCAAGCTCATCTCTGATGTCATTTCCCAAAACCGTTACTGGCTGCTGATTCTTTTATGCATACTTCTTAAGATACCAATCAAAACATTTTATAAGCAAAAAGACTCCAGGGAGTTAAGTTCAAACCCTAGATAGGCCAAACACTAGCTGTGTGACCTTAAGCAACTGTCACCTCCCTAGCCATGAACTGCTACAACTGTGTAATGAAAAGGTTTTATTGTGTGCCCTGGATGTTCTTATCCAACTCTAAAATCTTTTGATCCTAAAAAACTTTCATATGAAAAAAACTCACCTTTTTTCATATAAAACCTGAGTCAAAAGTCGGGTGCAAAAAAGAGAAGAAAATACCCATGAGAAGCGTAAGTTAATGTTACAGAGCCCCTGCATTTTCAGAATTAAGTTACTCCTCCTTCATGCACTGACCTAATAAACTTGATTTCCTTAATGGCTAGGTTCATAAAGCACTTGAAGAGGTAAATTGGGGTAAGGGGAGAAAAGAAAGACAAAAAAACTAAAAATAAAAAAGGGGCTGGGGATTTAGGTCAGAGGCATAAGCACCTCCCTTGCAAGCGCATGGTCAGGAGTTTGATCCCTGGTACTGGTTAAAAAAAAAAAAAAAGAGAGAGAGAGAAAAGAAAAACAGGCAAGAATACCAACAATAGTAAGTAAAAGTCAAAAGAAAAAACAGAAAACTTGAGCCAGAGAATTATCGGGCTCATTAATGTGTAAGGTCAGGCATGTGGAATATGTACAACAAATATTGAATGGATAAAAATTATTTAATTAATGCAAGACTTTTGAAAATACTACATTACTTAAACTATACTATTTAGTGCAGATCCAAAAGATCATACACACATGAAGATCCTCCTACAGTTTCACATACTGCAGTTGATATTTATATGGGTGTCTCAAATGCAGCAATAAAAATTTAAACTGCCTATCAGCTCTCATTAAGATGGCAACTGATTTCTTCTGTTAAACATGGTAAACTGAACACATGTTTATCTCTAATGTGAGCAAAGTGGAATGTGCATGTTTGTGTGTGGTTTCCATGAGGAAAAAGAAAGATGGAAAGATCCAATGGGCAAGAAGTGTTGGGCAACACTGGTGGACTCAAAAACATCAAATAAAATTATTAGAGCCCGTAGAGCTCCACAGCAAGAGCTTGAAGAACGGGACCAGCGGGCAGCCAGTCATCTCTGGACTCAGAGCCCTGGAAAGATCGAATCAGAAGCTACAAGAGGAAAACTGGAATCCAAATGAGAAAGTTCATTTAAAGCCTGGTAGAAGTCTTAAGTTCTTTCTCCTACTAGAAGATTTTTCTACAAAAGAAAGAATCTAGAGAAGGTCTAACTCAAGAATCGCCAGCAGACAGTACAAACAGGCACACCTTTGGAAACAAGGATGTCAGTGGATGTCTACAACCAGTACAGAAGCTGCCAGCTGCTCTTGTCTCTCTGAGCTCCAGGAGACTGTGCTTTATAGATATACTCCTCTCACCACAACACTCTCAGGCTGGGAACTGGAGGGATTTTATCTTATTGCTGGGAATTAGACCCAGAAAGCAGACCCCTGAATACTGACACTTGTGGTTTCCCCACAAGCAGCTGAATCCCAGTCTAACCAGAAAACAACTCAGAAACTCGTCCTCCTCCCACGGCAGTGCCATCAGTCACCTCCAATGTGGCACTTCCCAGTCAGAACAGACAAACCACAAGCGACCCTTCAACAAGAAAACCAAAACTAAGACACACTACTAAATGAAACTTAAAGGAAATGAAAACAGTGAAGGAAGGAAAAAATGTTAAATATGTGTAACTGAGAGCTTTATAAACGTATACATACTTCTATAAATATATATTACATATAATATATATTATATGTAATATATTATATCTATATATCTGTGTATACCTTTATAAATATATATTATACATATAATAATCTATAATACATTATATATAATGTATTATGTATTCTATATCTACATAGATATCTATAGATATATGCCTGTATAAATATATATGTGATATATATATATATATATATCAGGTTGGTTATACATATCAGTTAAATATATATATATATATATACTTACCTCTATAAAGATATATACATATATGTATATTCATGGCAAAATAACAAAATGGAATATTGTTCAAAGAACAGAAAAATAAATGAGAACATTTAAGATTTTTAAATATGATACTTGAAAGAAAAAAATCCAATAGAAAAAGATTCATTAGAAAATTTGAAATGTAAAGTCAGCAGACTCAGAAAATAGAACAAAAAAACAAATATTAAGACTATAGGGAAGAAGAGGAAATTAGAATATCACCTCAGTCTAAGTAGCCACTGTGAACAGAGGTCCAAAAAAAAGAACAGAATAACTGAAGGGAAGAAATTATCAAAATATTGATGCACAAAAATTTTCTTATAACTGGGAGACACAAGTTTCCAGATTAGAAGAACCGATTTCCTGTAGAGCACGAAGAATAAGGAGAGTGCCCACTGGAGATCTGATTTAATTCTATTTGGGCACAAGGAAAAGCAAGGATGAAGTACTATAGGATGCTAAGTCCTCTTCTTTGGAATAAGAAGTCAACAAAAAGTAGAAAAACAATTAAGAACTAACTAGTTAATGAGTTTGGGAAAGGGTAGAGTAAGGGATAGCTATCTGGAGTTTTTGTTTTTTCCTTTTTCTTTTAACACCTTTCTAATTCTCTTTAATTTTGATGTAAAAACATTACTTTGGCAAAATTTTAATTGACTTTAAACATGAAGTCAGTTGTCATAAATAGCCTGACCCAAGCCAGCAGTTTTTACTTAGAAGTCCTCACCTAGAAAGGGACCATGCTATAGTCAAATTAAAGGCACCACAATGTGAAAGCTATGGAAAGCTGACCAGATCAGCAAGCCCAAGAATGATCTGAGCCATCATCAAAATCCACAAGGTCATGTCCAACTGGGGGGGGGGGGGCAATGAAAACACTCTGAGGTTCATTCTTCGTGATATCGGGAAAGTGCACAAATCTTTCATTCAGGGGCTCAGAAATATAAAAAGGTTGAAGCAGTGCTCTATCTTAGGAAAAGCAGCCATGGAAAGCCATGTTAGGCCTCCAGTCCTGCTAGACAACAGAGAGCCCTGCATATCAATCTCTGCAGTCTCTGCTGGGCTAAGAGAGCGGCAGGCACTCACAAATAAAGCCAATAATGTCTGCTGTCCAGCGCGCAATAATGTGAGAATGAAACCACAGCTCGCTAATCACAAAGGTGCCCATTCCAACAAGCAACAGAGACCCAAGCTCAGATTCCAATTCCGCAGCTAGGAGGAGGGCTCATGAGCAGCCGGGTCCTTGTTCCGCTGGCCCCAAGCCTGTGTAAGGCTGAGTCTGCAGATGGCTTACAATATTAGAAAACAGAGAAAATGGGGCTGGCACAGGAAGTGACCTAGGAAAGAAAAATATCTAACACAAACTAGAAAGATTCCCTTCAAAATGGTTAAGTTTTATGTTAGGCTTTAGTGCTTAAAGCTTCCGTTACATGAAATATTCACTTATGTAGAACAGCTCATTCCCCAGTAATATGAGATTAATGAGGCATCACTGTACATAAAAACCACCGAACTGGCTCAGATCAATGGTCTGTCCTGTTCAGTATTCTGCCTCTTAAAGGGCATAAAAGAACACAAAATTCAGAGACAGGAGTATCTTGGGGCCTGGTTCTACCCCTTTGAATCGTGTGACATTGAGCAAGTTATTTATCTGTTACCAGCCTCATTCTATTCATCTGCAGAATAGTTTAATAATAACATCTTTTGAAGATGTAAAAATTCAATGAGATAATATTCTTAAAAGTGACGCTTAGACTGTGATATGGTCTAAATGTGTGAATTCATCGAGCTGAGTGATGTGGGAAACTCTACCTTTCTTTTGTATCCTGAAGATCATTAATTTCCTTAAAGAAATCCAATTATTAGTGTTTTCACATCTATATGTTTGTTAAAGAATTCCTGAACCTGTCAAGGATTTTAGATCTCTGATTTTCTGACATAATATAAGTATATTCAACTTCAAGAGAATCAGTGGAGAAGTTCAGAGAATCGTTTAGTAAACTAAGTAGTCCCATAACACAATGCCTTCCTACCCCTTCTGGACTCCTCACCTTTTACCTGAGTTCTAAGCCCCCTACACACATGTGCTCTCAGAAAAAACCTCTGAGACTGGGTGTTATGGACAGATCAGAGGCTGAATGGGGCTGCAAGGAATGCCTTGCTGAGGCAAGAGGTTATTGCCCAGTGCACGTTTTGTGAGACACTTCCTGGAAGATGAAATCAAGCTCATCAGTTGTCTAAGGAAAGTGATGTCGCACAGATGACCAAGCTAGTGAATTTGGCAGCAGGCTGACCAGGCTCTGCTCTTTAGGGACTCAGCTCAGGAGAGGGATTCTGGAAGTATGGGATAAAAAGAAGGAAACATTCAGCAAAAATTTGATGAACAGTCCAAATAAATTTTCATGTTTTAAAAACCTCTGTGAAGATCCCATGGTAGAGTAGGGGAAAACAGTATAATAGAAAGAAAAATGTGTCCTAAATCTGACTCTCGCGCCACCCACAAGACTTTAGATGAGCTACTTTTCCTGCATAGGCCTCCATTTGTACAAATGAGAAATTTGGAGGGGATCACAGGTCTTCAAATATGCTTTGAAAGTTACTCTTAAGATAAAGCCAGGTCTTGGAGGTATAAACTTTACAGATGCATCAAAATTAGCACACCTAGGACAGTCATACTAGGATATGTCTGAAAGCATCCCCCACATCTCCAAATAAGAAAATCTGTATTTGGTGAGGACTAACTGTTACATAAACTGTCACAATATGGTAATAAAAGAAGGAAACAACCAGATTGCCCTTGTAGGACTCACACTATTGAGAAAGTGAGGCTGGAACACACAGAACAATTACAGCTCAAATTGATCACCTCCTTCAAAAATATCTCTAATGAAGAGACGCTGTAACAGACACACTCTGAATATGTTTGCATGTAACAATGGAGAAAATCACCGGAGCATGCAGTCGAACCAGTGAGAAAAGGTTTCAAAAGAGAAGGAAGAGTTCACCCAGGCTTGAAGACAGGACCTAAACACTAAAAGACCTTTAAAGGATTCAAACTGCATAAGCTTAAAATTAGAAATAAGACCCAGGTTAATCAAATTTATTATTTTGTGGGAGAAGAATTTCCGTCCCACTTAACTCCCTACTTTCTTTAAACTTTGTTTCTAGAAAGAGTACTTTTTTTTTTTTCTGTTTGTTTTGAACCCAGGACCCGGGACATCCTTGAAAAGGGACAATTGTAACAGGATATAAACTTTGTTTATTCAATGATTCATGGAAGTGATGCTACAAAGTTAGGCTACATGCTAAATATTAGCAAAAAGAAAGTATATTTTGCATCTTGCACATTTTTATTTTTAGAAATCTAAAGTGTCTGGTTTTTGGACAAAATAGAAGCAACCACAATTTTGTATAGAGCTGCACTCACAGCAAAGACAGTGTACAATTCTTACCTCACAAGCAATATACAGGGCTTGTACTATTGAACTGGGAACATTGAAACACACAGAACAATTACAGCACAACTCAAAGATGATTTAAAAAAAAAAAAGCATAGGTCTTTTGGGCTTGGGTGAGATAAGTGTTCCCAGAAGATGCTGGTAAACCAAGTTGGGTACCTGGAGTACACTGGGTCTGGGCTTGGCATCTCCTCCTTTTACCAGTGGGACGGCAGGGCTGTCACCAGGGCTGGGGTTGTGGCTTTAGTTCCCTGCTGCCTGGGTAGGTGAGACAAGGAGAAGCCACCACCGCAAACTCAGGAATCAGATCAGGACCGGAAATATCCCTAGAGAAGAGCTCTAAACTGTTAGTAGAACCCTAGCTCTGATCCGTGGAGTCCTTCACGAACAGTTTAAGAAAGCGGAGGAATGAGCACAGGAAGAAAGTAATTCACATAACCATCTGCACCCTCTCGCTCCTCAACTCACACGCTAAAGTTCCAAAGCAGGTGAGTAAAACCAATGTCAGAAAAGACAGCAAACGAAGTGAACAAAGAGGATTCTCTTTTACAGGATTGTGAATGACACCGCATTCCATAAAAGATGACTATAAAATGACATAAAACCTCAATGAGATTACAAATAACTAACGTCTATATACTAAGAAAAGTAAACTATGCAACCCAAACAAGCAAGTCAAGAACAGATGATTTTTAAAGAAATTATTAGAAATACCAAGAACTAAACCACAAGCATTGAATTAAAGTAATCTGAATAGGAAAGGTTAATTAGGTAATGAGAAAAAATACAGACTTTGAGACCAGAAGTGTCTCATATTTGAGAGGTTTTTTCCTTATATACAGTCTACTAACTGAGTTTCCTTAATTGAAATGTCTGAAACCCACCATGCTCTGAAGTCTAAAATGCTTTTAATATCTATGTGATGCTAAAAACATTTTAGATTTTGGAGAGTTTCATTTTCTGGGTTGTTTCTTTGTTGAGATGTTCAATACCTGTATTAAGAAACTTATAGTATATTAATGCAAAAAAACATAACTTCTAAAATGCATATTAGAAGCTGATGTACCTGGTAAATAGACCACCAGCCACTCACACATGCCCACAAGGTGCTATAGAAGCGGAGAACAGCAGGCAGACTTGGAAAGGAAGGATCTAAAGAGCCACTGGTGACTTCTGCTCACATAGCCCCTTGGCCCCTTTTATAGCTCTATTAAAGTGATCGTGAATTAATTTTTAAATATGTAACCCCACAAAAAATAGGAGGGCCAACCGTGTACACTATAACGCATGCATGTGTAAGTATAAAAGCTGAGAAGCAAATGCTTGGATGGAAACCATCTTAGTAGACCCAAGAACACGAAATCCTGGCACAGGAGAAATTACAAGGCAAACTGCTAGTGCTGAAGAAGCTCCAAAATGCCCAGGAATTGCTGGCATCGTGTAGCTCTGAAATAAGAGGTGAAGATGGTGCTGACGGCAGGCAGACTGCTCGGAGGCAGCTGAATAGGTAAGTGATGGTGTCAAAAGAGGGAGTGTGGTGTTGAGGCACTGGGGAGGTTTGCTCCACTTCCTCAGCCCCACCAGAATGTGAGCAAAGGTCAGGGAAGGGAAGGCTCAACCCCAACAGTGCCGCTATTGTGCCTTTGAGATATTGGTTACTGGGTAACTGGGCAAACCCATGAGAGTTTTGACCTTAATTAAAAACATCAGGAAGGAGTTAAGTAAGAAGACACATTGGAAATGCCTGCAAAAGGCCTGAAGATGAATGTTTCCTATTTTATTTTATATTCAAAAGCAGGTGTTAAATTTAGAAGAGAATCTACCTGAAGTTATTGTTCCCACACTCCCCGATCTGGCTCATTCTATTGCCTAATGATCCTGTTCTAGCTGCTTTTGACACAACAGAGGAAGTTTGAAAAATGCCTAGAAGGAAGGAGGGGATCTCAGGTTTAATCATGAACTTAATCTGGGTTTGTTCCATTTCACTCCCAGTGGTTAACTGCTCGGAATCAAAGAGCCAGAGGTAGAGCCTCAGCGTGGTTATTCACTAGTAAGGTAGAATTGGACAATTTATTGGACCTCCTCGGGCTTCAGTTTTCTTGACTATAAAATATAAGGATAACAATACCTACATCACAGTGTTTGCATCAGTATTTAATAAGAAAGTAAATAATAAAATGGTTTAACATGATGTCTGGGATGCAGCAAATAAACACTAGTTATCTTTATTATTGTTCAAAGAGCTACAAACTTTAAAAGGAAAACAAGCCATTAGAGTTAAAGAGCATCCATACTTACGGCTCCTAAAGGAATACAAAGAAAAGAGCTGGATATTCGAGATAAACTGCAGCTGATTTTTTTCTGCACTTTAAATAAAAATTGCTCCAATATCTTCTATTTTATCTTAAGAAAACCTACAAGCCTGTCTTATGGCTAAATCAACATGGTTCATCTGCACCAAATATTTGATTTTTGTCTGGACTCAATTTTTCTACAGAGGTGGCGCCTCTCTTGTGAGCAGATAGCTGGAGGCAGGAGGCTAATGCTCTGAAGAGGGTTGCGTTCCTTATTTTTTTTCTGGCCAAAATCGTCTCATATCAAAGCAATTTGGCTTCAATAAAAGCAGTGCTGAACTGTACCATGGTTAGAGTGCTCGCTTTAAAATTTTCTTTGCCTTACTTTGTATGATCACAAAGTACCCACAGAATCTGAATGTCAGAACTCCTAGTCCTGCGGGTGTCCTCCCCAAATATGTGCCAATATTTCTCCCCTCCCTGATACCAACAAGATTAAAGCCAGACCTACCATGAGCTAGAGAGTACAAGTAGACAGTACAAGGAGAATAGTAAAAAAAGATAAGGATGTTCCGTGTCATTAAGAAAGGATGGTAAAATAGAGGCTCTTAAACTGTAGTCCCTGGATTAATGACCCTGGTATCAGCAGGAAGCTTGACAGAAATGGAGATTCCTGGGCTCCACATAGCAGGCAGACTCTGTGAGGGTGGAGACCTGACAATCTGTGTTTTGTTTTGTTTTGTTTTGTTTTGTTTTGTTTTGTTTTGTTTGTTTGTTTTTATTGTTCATTGTTTGGTTTTTTAATTAACAAAAAACTACTTACCTGTGGCATACAACATAACATTTTCAAATTTATATACATTGTAGAAGACAAAATCAAGCAAATTAACATTTGCATTCCTTCATATGCTTAGCATTTTTGTGGTGAAAACACTTAAAACATCTCTCAGTATACAGTACAGTGATATAAACTCTACTCAGCCTGTTATGCTTTAGCTCTTGTGCATTCCCCTGTCAAACTGACGTTGTCCTTTGGCCAACATCTCCCACTCTGTCCACTCTGCCCTGATAACTCCTGTTCTACTCTCTACTTCTGAGTATAACATTTTTTTAGATTTTGTATACAAATGAAATCCCGTATTATTTGTCTTTCCATGTTTGGCTTATTTCATTTAACATTTCCTCTAATAATTTCCTCTAGTTTCATACATGCACTTGCAAATCACAGGATTTCCCTTTTACTGTCGAGCACTATGCCACTGTGTATAAATATATTTTATTTATCTGTCCATCTGCAATGGACACTTAGGCTGGTTCCATGTTTTAGCTATTGTGAATAATGCTATAATAAACAGGCGAATGTAGTTATCTCTATAATACTCTGATTTTGTTTCCTTGGATATATGTGATAGGATTAAAAATATGGTGAATGTTTAAATCCTAACAGTAGAATTGCTGGTTCAAATGACAGGTATCTTTGTTTTACACTAGGGATTGAACCAAGGGCCCATAGCCTTTGCAGTGAGCTACATCCCCAGTCCTGTTTCTGTTTGTTTGTTTGTTTGTTTTGAGACAAGGTTTAACTGAGTCACTAAATTGCCTCGCCAGGTTCATGCTTGCAATCCTCCTGCTCCATCCTCCCAGAGTGGTGGGATTACAGGCCTGCACCAACACCACGCCTGGCTCTATGTTTAATTTTTTGAGGAAATTCCACACAGCAACTCAGAATGGGAAATAAAAATAGAGAACAGACAAGAGAACTAGAGATATGAACAGATTGGGAGTTTTCCGACAGAGAATAAAGATTGTGTGAAATATGTATGCAACTTCATCTAAAGACGAAAGAAGATGGGGGAAAAGCAGCCCCCAGGGTTATGTGCAGTTTAGGGAGGAAAAAACAAGAGCTAATGAAAAGTGGTTATTAAAGAAGAAGCTCCAAGAGGAAAGTACTTCAGGAAGAGCAATTCTTACAACAGAAACTTGAAATATAATAATTTTCAAAATTCAGTTATTTAGATAAAATTCAGGGATGTGGTCTAAGAATCTAATTTAATAAAATAGTAAAAATAGGAACTCCAAATTTCTATGACCAGAAAGCAAAAGGAGACTGTGGGTGTGAGCCAAAAGACTAAAGTATTTAGTAATTAAAAAAAAAGTAGGAAAAAATTACATATATAAGTACACTGAATGGTCTGGTGTTTAAGAGATTACAAAGGAAATTTACAAACATCTACATGCAAACAGATAGGAAAGGTAGAGTATCAGGGTGAGCAGAAAAAACTACAAGGACTCCAGGACGATGGAATGGACCCATAGTGCAGGCTGCAGCGGTGATTTCAGTGCATAGCGGGTCTTTTCTTCCCCCAAGACATACAAATAGCAAGATGATCAAGGGAAAGAAATTGCTGATAGATAAAGTCGAGGGCCCTAAGAGTACATGATTTATGACTATGTCTGCCACAGACCCACCCCAAATCACAGATGATATAATCTTCTCACTTCTAGATGAACTGCTTTAATCTGTCTGGCCCTTATCGAGGTAGGTAGTATCTCCAGGGAGAGTTCCCTCTGTGAATCACTCCTCTTCAACTGGAAGGTTATAACTGGTTTGGAAAATTGATCACTACTGTGGCAGATATTGCTCCTCCCTAGTCACCCAACATGTATTTTTCTTGTCTTCTTTGTTAAATAGTACAAGATTTTTTTTTCCAGAGTGGTAATAACCAGCACAAATTCTAGTTCCCCAATCTCCCTTACCTTTCTGACTGAAGAGATGTAAGTGACAAATAGATCCTATAATTAAAAGAGGAGCACATCCTTGGGAACCATACTGGATGCTGAGAACTTTGGATTTTCCATATAAAGAGAGTCATGACAAGGGGAGAGAAGGTTTTCATTGACTGAACTGACCCAGACATGTCTTTGGAGCACTCTGAAAAGAACCCTTCCTGCTTCTTCTACCTGACCCTACAGGTATCATTAGTAACCACAACGAAGCAGCCATGAGGAATAAACATCAACTCCTCTAAGCTGTTATCCATTGTCACCCTGGAGACTGTTGGCTCTTAAGCTGTGATAACCAGTTGCTAACACACCTGATCACCAGAATTAGGTGAAGGAAAAGAATATCTCTGAGTGATTTTTGCTCTTACCAATGATATCTCCAATCTACCTTCATTCCTTTCATCTTTTGAATGAAGATTATTAGATACTCAATTGTTAAATATTATCCTGTCGAGAGATAGTGCCTGATTCTCCATTCTATCCACAAAATCATTCATCACAAGCAAAGATCTTATAATAAACCACTCCCAATTCTCTTTTATATAGAAACTACAATATTCCCCTAAAGAATTCATTCTTTCATTAGCAAACTAAAAAACTATACAAATAGGTTCCTCATAGTCTTTGACTAGGGGGCTTTGACACTGAAATCATCCTTGCTTTCAAACAACAAACAGATGTTCTGAACCCAACCTAAATTTCCTGGCTAAGACATGATAATCTGCTACAATTTTAGAAGCCTATTTCTCTTAGTGGATAAATACATGTACAGAAAGAAAAAAGAAAAGAAAGTCTAGGCAGTACAGTCAGTAATGTTCAAAATTTCAGCTGCTTTTGGGCATGGTGCTGCACTGTGCACTTGGGAGGCTGAGGCAGGAGGATGACTGTGAGCTCAAAATAAGTCTGGGCTACATGTAAGTTCAAGGCCAGCTGGAACTACACAGTGAGACTGTGTCTCAAAAAAAAAAATGTAGCTGCTGACATTATTTTACTGTTATTGAGCCACTTTATAGATAGGATACCTATTCATTATAGATAGGATAGCATGCATGTCAGTATGTTGAATATGGCTTACTTTGTTGTTACACTCAACATTTTTTAGTACATAGTCTTATTAAATAATAGGACTTTTGGAGGTCAAAAGTTGACTGATCATCTACTCTCTTCCATCTCAAGTTCTCACCAATTAAGACAAAAAAAAATACAATCTTTGTATCTTTGAACTGACTCCAATTACTCAGGCTAAGTTAATAGGAGACATCATTTATGCAGGTTATAACCTGTTGGTACTACCATATAGGAAGAAAAAGTAAAGGACGGGGTGGGGAGAAGAGGTGAGAAAGGAAAGAAGAAAACAGGAATGAGAAACAATAGAAAGGAGAGCACAAACATAAGAGAGCTGCTTCCTTACATGTAAAGAGGGGTCAGTTAATGGTATTAATTAATTATATTGTCACTGGAATTCAATCAGATGCCGTCTGTAAAGTTCAAGACCTTTGCATTGTTCATAAATAGTTGCTGATATGATCACTAATCACAAAACAATTTTGATCAATCATCTAAAGATAGTTATACCTTTTATTCTTGGTTACTTTTCTCTCATTTATGAGATAAAGTATACCCAAAATGAGGAAATGAAAAGTTTATTTAGCTTACAGTTTTTGGAAGTTTTAGTCTATACTTAGCTGTCTCCAAGGCAGAGTGATGTGGCTAAGGGGCAATTGTTCATGGCAGCTGTGGCAGATACCAAAAGCATAATTGGAAAAAGGGCAAAAGAGAAGAGCAAGCTGCTTTCCCTCCCTTATACTGTATGCAAGCTTCCCGCCCCAGGGCAGGTGCAGCACTCACACTGCCAATCCAAGGACTAGACAACAAACCAATCACAAACCCTAGATTCGGCCATCTTGGAAAGGCCCACCCCCATCCCCACATGAGGCTTTAGGGGGACATCCAAATATAGACCATAACAGAGCTGATATTTAAAACTGGAGATTTGGAGTACAAGAATCCATAGCTAACAACATTAATATGTATTAACTGATACCCTTCAGAAAAATTGCCAATATACATAGACTTTTCCAATCTGTCATATGAAAATAAGTCACTTATTTTATTTTCATTTTTTTGTAAATTTAATCTTTAACTTTGTCAGAGTTAATGATAAGTATAGTTAGAAAAGTGAAAGAGTTCTGAAATTTTTTTGTTTAGTTTTACAAAAAAAAAAGTACCTGTTACCCACTACACCATCGCTTCCCCCCAACTCCATCAATACAAAAACAATGAGTTTTTGATATTGCCTCCAACTTGCTAAGTGACATGAATATGTTAGGAATTTAGGCGTTTCCTTTCCATAGTTGTTATTGATTTCCCATACTTGGAGATTTAGCTCTTTCACATCATTGCCTCTTTTCCACACTTTCCACTTGCACAATATAATTTTCGTTATATCAATATTCAGTGCTGATGATGACTTAATAAACAGTCCTGACAGTTGGGTAATCTAAAACAACATGATGCCTTTTCCTTTCATGGGTAGCATTTTGTACTCCATGAAAAATAAAAATTAATAACTCTCTTGCTTCTTTTTCCAGCTTCTCAGGTTAGTTGTCACTGACTTGTCCCTGAACTCTGACCCAAAATGATGGCTCTTTCTAAATATTTTAATTTTGGTCTGCAAGATTATATATTGAATTGTTCATGAAAATGCCATGATCACAGGCTTGCAGGAACCTAATTCTAGATTTCATTCCTAGATTGAAAAGTAGGAAAAAGACAAAATATTTTGGCCTGCAAGATTGTATATTGAATTGTTTATGAAAATGCCGTGATCATAGACTTGCAGGAACCTAATCCTAGATTTCATCTCTAGATTGAAAAGTAGGGCAAAGGCAAAAGGACACTTACTGCCTCACCTGGAGTTACATCTCTCCCTGAGCCTCTTGCAACAGAAAATAGATTAGGAAAGGTCTGTTCCAAGAGACTCAGGGAATGGTATCTCCAGACCTTCTCTCCTAATCTATTTTCTGTTGCTAAAAGCAAAATTCCAGGAGTTGGGAAGTTGATTAAGAATAAAGATTTAAATTGCTTACAGTTCTTAAGGCTGGAGTCCAAAGACATGGTACCAGCACTGACTGAGGGGCTTGTACTGCTTCATAACATGGCAAAAAGCAGAAGCTGAAGTGAACACAAAGTACTGGGCTTGCTTCACAAGAACTAACTGGATCCCCCACACCTAACCCCACCATGAAAACTGACTTCCTTCGGAGCCTTAGTCACCTGTTAAAGGCCCCACCACTTCTCAACACTCTTAGCCTGGGGACCAAGCCTCAATGTGAGCTGGAGGGGAACAAGCTATATTCAAACCATAGCACCCACCTACATAAAAAATAAGGCCACATTTCTCAAGTGGGATGTCTTAAAGCACTCATGAGATTTAATCATGTGGGTAATAACAGAGAATCTTTGAGGCTAGGTTTAGTATGGAACAATGATTGAAAGCATTGTGACCAGAGAGAAACCACACATTACAAAACAGATTGCATTTTGGTTGAAGGGAAAGGTGTTTGTTTGGAATGTCAGTTCCAGCTGGCTGCAGGGGAGGCTTTGTCACTGAAGCATATGATTGCATCCACTACTCACCATACCTGGCCGTGTGCCATTTCCTGAGTCACAGACTGGGGGAAAGCTTGACTTAACTGTAATTATTCAGCAGAAGCTTTTACAGCCCTTGCATGCTAGTGAAGACAGCAAGAGAAAAGCATCTTATTTGTAGGCTTCTAGGCAAAGAAAGGTCACTAATGTTTCAGAAGAGAACAGTGTTTCCAGGAAATCTAATGTAATTTAAATCACTTTTCAGATTTTGGGGCTATAGTTTTGGGAAGTTCTGGTCTAGGTGAAATGGAGCCTTGATGGGAAGAAAGCAAACAGAAACTGCCTGTCGAGCTCTACTATCATGAAAAAGCAAATAAGATTCAGATACATCACTGAAATATTTAAGCTATAGGTGAGGTTTAGAATGACAGAAAAGAAAGGCAACCCATTTAAAGATCCTATGGAAACGTGTTTCTCCAATGAGTTGCAGGTTTTCCACTGGCAGATTAGGGATAAAAAAGTGAGAATAATTCCAGCTGTGAGCAGTCTGAGGCAATTTGGGAAGGGGCTTCATGGGATTGCTTTTCACTGGTGGGCAAGAGGAATGAGCCTGATCTCATTTATCTTTTGAGACTAAAAGGTGAGCAGGAAGATAGAAATGCAAATATTTTCTTACTAAGCAGAAGTTATTAGAAAGGAGATCCTGGGTAGGGAAATTAAGTTATGTCAGCACCTATAAAGAATTCCTGCTCAGAAAGGAGGAGCCTCTGATTTTGCAGAACTAACCGATCTGTGAGGGAGAAGGGAGGGCTAAAAGGGAAAATAAATTGATCAGAAATAGGCCCAAGAGAGATGTTTACAGTAAAGGATTATGTGTAGAAATTTTCTATTGCACCAAATACTTCAAGTCTAGTGGAAAAGGGGAGACAGCTTGAACTCTTAGATCTAAGCAAAGATAAGAGTGACCCTGAAGTCAACAGGAACTTTACTTCTGTGTCATTGAGGGAAAGAGGAGAATCAGAGATAATGTCACTATTTCCTGGGCTGTTCTGTTGTGAAAGAGGTAAGCCAAAGAGCCAATGTCTGGGGGACAAAAGTTACAGTGAGTAGGTAATTTTCTTATGTAATCAATGGAAGAATTATTTTTTTCTCCCAGTAACTTTCCTCAGATATGCTTGGCATTTTTTGAGGTCTTTCTGCCTCCACCACACCACCATTCCAATCTTTTTCCTAAATATTTCCCACCCCTTTAACACGGCTTCACAGTTTTGACATCATCAGTTTAATCACGGGAGTCTATGCTTTCAGAAATTGGCAAATGAAGAAGCGGCTCCAGCACCGAGTTCATTGGCTGATTTTTGTCTGTAGGAATATACACATGAATCTATGTTGCTCTTAGACCTTGATAGCTATGCTCTTCATGAAAGCAGTTTGCTTATGATGGATGTCAAGCATTGTGACATCCAATGGATTGCCAAAGCAAACACTAGGGGTGGCCACTCAGCCTCCAGTCTGAGTAATTTCTAATGCAACACTACACACAAGTTCATAGTAGAGGAGCAAGTTTGCCTCTAATTCTTCTTGAAATTTACAAGATTTATCTCCAAGTGTAGATGAATACACAACTTCTGAGTAAATGTGGAATCCGAGTGTCCTGCATGGGTCCTGTTGTGACTGACATAGGAGTCTATAAACACAGCCAATCCTCCCAAGGTGGAGGGAAAAAACTAGTCATAAGTTGCACTTACTACCTAAGAAGTGGGTCTTTTTTAAGAAGCAGTTATTTGGGCCAAAAAGAGAGTGATAAAATTCTACATAAATGAAAGGCATCTTTACTGGTTTTGTTTGGGGATTTGTTTTGTTTCATTCTGATCTGTTTGGTTTTGCTTTGGGAGGGTCTGGGTAGAGTTACAAGTGGTTAAAGAAAAACATAATAAATGATATAGCACCCCAGAGTTAGTAACTTTTAGCCAAATTGGAAGCTACAAGAGGGAAGTTTCGACCATATTCAGATTATTCCTTGAGAATCTACTTTTACTTGGGTTCAGAGCCTGGAAGATGCATACTACCTTGTTTGCCTGTTTTTCATAGCAGTCCAAGTAAGAGTTATGCTGAATCTCAGGGACTAATATGACTGCCCATTCCCTCATCAAAGTCTCCCAGGGTCCCCTCTACTTCCTCATCCCTGAAAAACCATTTCCCTTCTTAAGGCACTTGCAGAACTCATGTTGGTATCCTTTAGGAAAAGCAGGCAGTGATTGTTACCCCCACATATCTCAATCCACATGAAAATTCAAATTCCACAGAGATGGATAGCAAAGTCCTGGAGCACAAGATTTTTCCACAACCCTTAATCTTTGTTTGGGTCAGAGGTTATCAGGCATTGGTCCTCGGGAGTCTAGTGTTGCAGCATTCTTAGTTGATTTAAGAGTATGAGATGAAGTTAGTTTCAAGTACAAAAAAAAGTCACCCTGAATATGGATAGGAAGTGAGCAAGCTTACTGCCTGAATCCATGATGAGTCTACAAACTGAGCTCCTTCTTGAAGTGGAAGCACCTAAAATGCCTCATGTGGAAGTCCAGTCTGCTTGCAGGATATGTCAGAGTTCCATGTCTGCCTGATGTCAGAAACTAGGCACAATCAAAATGCAGAACCTTTTCCTGCATTTAGACTTGGCTAATAGTCTGGTGCAACAGACAATTGATGAGGTTTGGAAAAAGGGGAAGAATATGCTCAAACTAGGAGGTTGCAAAGGCTCCTGACAACAATATACATAACCTCCTGTGAGTTTATAAACCCTAGCACAGCTACTCTCAGCACTGGCTACACCACACAGTCAGCTGAGAACTTTTCAAAAACTGCTGATGACACACGTTCCTCCCAAAATTTTAGAAAAATGTAGCACAGGTACTAAAAGAGGAAAAAAACAGACACCATGCCCATTGATGAAATGAGAATCCCAGGAGATGAGAACATGTTCCCCAGATTATTGGAACACATGATAATCATCCCTTGGGCAAATTTTCAACCCCAACATGACACTAGAACTTACTGATAAAGCTGTCATCAATTAGCATGGGGTTCTTTGTCACACAAAGATGGAAATCATATATAGAACAGTTTTAAGGCTAAAATGAAAGTTAATTATAGGAAGAAAACAGACACAGACTGCGGAGGGGGTGCTCCATGGAAAAACCAGCAGGCTACTTCTGTTATTTCTACAGTCCCCACACGGTTCCCCACACAGCCTGCTGCCTCGTTCCAGGATGTGCACCAGCTCATTTGATTAACCATTTAATTTCTAGCTCCCTCTTATCACCCCAAAGTGCAGCTAGCTGCTTATTTCCTATAGGGAAACTACTTTAGAGACCTGTAGCTCCCTGTTACCCATCTTTGTTTAAATCTGGCCCTGTAGCATGTCTGCTGTTCAGCCTTGAGGAAGTGCTATAACCTACTCTAAAATACTCTTTGCTCCCTGCCTCAAAATTATGGATATGGACCCCCCACCCAGACTGACTGAATTTGAATCATAGAGGTCATACCTTTCTCAACCCCTCAAAAGATTATGACACACAAACAGAAGCAGAGTCACTGACTAGGAAAAATCATGGTGGAGGTAAGTGGCCAAGTGGTGATAGGTATGCCTCAGGAGACCTTTGTGACATTTTTCAAGTCTATAAAATATAAATAGTTTTGGACTCTAAAACCTCAACTCAAAAGAACACAGAAAAACCAAGTTCACATCAGGTCAAATTCTCACAGTGCAATCTGCCCTGAGTTTTGTTTTCCAGACTCAGGTCAGTCCAGATGGACAGTCCAAGAACTGTGTGAAACTGATGCAAATAGCCATTCTGCCTTAACCTGGACATAATTGGAAATTCAGTCTGAGCCTGGAGACTCAATAAGGATTAAAATAATATAAATTCGCAGATACTGACATCACATTCAACTGCTCCTCTTTCCTAGAAGGTGAGTCCAGGTTTCAGATGCTAGCAGAGTCTGGCTGCAAAGCACATAGTAGGATCACAGACAAAATACCACCTAACACAGGCACATGCTCAGCAAAAGCCCCAAAGAGAGATAGCAGAATGCTACCTACCTTGTGATTTGGTGCTAGACACTCAGTGATAAAGAATATATCCTTTTCTCCAAGGTGGTGGAGCCATGCAGGAGCCAACCACCATCATAAAAGAAAATAGAATTTGCTATTGCATTCAGTTTAGCTTTTCCAGGGACATGCTAGAATGTTAAGTATAAGCCAATGAGAGATTTCTGCTGATCTGAAAACCCCATTGAATTCATAGAATGCCACATGACAAAGCAAACCGACTATAGAGTACAGAAAATTCCATCCCAGTAAATTCAACCTAGAGGGGCAAAGAAAGATCATCAGTTGATGGTTAGTGCTAAGTATATATGAAATACCTGTAGGGGAAGATTTAAACTAAGCTTCTGAGGTCCTGTAGGCAGGTGAGGAGACAATGAAATTTGACCATCGATATGATCTTACTTTATACTCAAAAGTTAGTAGTCTGGGGAAGCTTGACTTTCAAATATTAAAATAGTAACAGAATTAGAACTCAGTATAATGTTCTTATTCCTGTCCCATGATCTCACTCATTCTCACCCTTGGGCAAAGATTAATGATTCATTTCTCCATTAGAAAAACCTGACTTTACATTCTAATTCTATGGTTATAGCAGTTTGAGAGCCACAGAAATAATTTGTCTTCATCAGAAATTCCTCCTTAAAACCATTCTTATTCATCAACGGTGGTTCATCTCAAAAAGAAAAAAATAGACATAAAGATGAAGAAACACATATATATTCCTATACATCCAGGTAGGAATGGTGTGTGTATTTATATCCACAGCTATATATATATATATGTATAGATATACAAAGATACACACCAGGGTTCATTGGCTATTAATATCACAGGAGAGTTCTTTTAAATGAATGTTTGCTTTGATAATCTCACTTGACATTCCAGTTAGTTTTGCAAGCAAGTGAGTTTGAAAAGGATAGGGTTTTTACTAGTTTGAACTTCTACTCCAGGTTTTTTTGCAGAGAGCTCCCTATTCTGTGGACAGTATGATAACTCATGATAATGAATCTGATAACAATAAGTCTGTCTAATGGCATCTGACAGTATTACCTGTGGTGTGCAACACGTGTGTGTATGCACAATACACTAGTGTCTTAGTCTGTTCAAGCTGTTTTAATCATAAGATCAAGGTGCCAGCAGAGCTGATGCCTACTGAGGGCTCCTTTTTATTGTGTAACAGGTGCCTTTTTGCTGTGTGCTTATTGAGTGAAAGGTGAGGGGAGTTTTCTGGGGTCATTTTTATGAGGGCACTAATCTCATTCAAGAGGGTTCCGCCTTCATGACCTAATCACCTCCAAAGGTCCCATTTCCATATACCAGTCACAATAGGAATTAGGGTTCATCATAAAAATCTGAGTGGCACAAATATTGTATCTATTCCACCTAGTGACTCACTAGATAACAGTATGTTCCATTAGCTTGGGAATCTTATTCTGTATAGTTTTCTAATCTGTCATGTGTGCTGGTCTATTGTTTCATTGCAATTGTTTTTCAGTGCTAGGATCTGAATCCAGGGCCTTCCCATTAAGCTACATCCCAGTACTTTATTTTTTATTTTGAGACAGTCTGGGTAAGTTATCCAAACTAGGTTTGAACTTGTAACTCTCCTGTCTCCTATCCCAGAGCACTGAAATTACAGACATGCACCTTCATACTTAGGTGACTTTCAGATCTCAATGTAGATACCTAGTTGGTTTGAGTGCTGTAATTTGGTTTTTAGTTTGAGTTGTGAACATTTTATTTAATATTTATTTCTTGAATGATTTTTATTATCATCTTAAAATTCTGGTAACAAACTTCACTCAACAAAATTTAATTACAGAAACTGTCTAGTTAACTTTAACATTTAGTAGTTAAAAGAGAAGATATACATAATTAAAATCATTGTCATTTGGAGACGAGTGTTTTATACAGCAAACACAAAACCATCAATCCATTGAATATTATTTTGTGGAAAAAAAGCCATTTTAAAATCAAATCTTAGGCCTATCTGCCAAAAAAAGTAAGTGAATATAAAATTTATTTACCAGTATTTAAAAACCCATGAAACAAATCCAGATTTGTAAGCAGTTCAAATTACATAATGGAGATTTGACTCAGATCTTTATATATAAAGATACATAGCAATGTATACATCTTGTAATCAGCACAGGCTTACAAAAAATCATGAAATCTCTACAAAGTCTTAATCATGTTAATTACCATAACCTATGAATAGTCAGTATTAGTACATATGACAAAAATAAATGTTCATCATTTACATGAATTTATTTCTGAATGGTAAATTTTATTTTTGAAACCATCAATTGTTCTATTTTTCTAAGTTTTCAGGAGTAAAGACCAAAATAAATTTTATATGTATTCATGAACAAAAGCTGAGGTGCAACACAGCTAAGATCATGCACTTAAAATTTTGAAATAAGCCCCGATGTTACATATCAATTGCAAAGTGACATCAGTAAATGCACTTGCGATAGTATGGGTGGATAGTGATTGTAGTATCCAACCTTCCAAAATTATAACCTTAAGCTTTGTGTAAGCTGGTTTTTTGTTTTCCTTGGGATTTTTTTTGGCGGGGGGTTGTCTTTTTGAGGCAGAGTCTCGCTATGCAGTTCAGGCTGGCCTTGGCCTCATTCTGCAGCCCACGCTGGTCTAGAACTTTCAACAATCTTGCTGCCTCCGCCTCTCGAGTGCTAGGATTACAGGCATGTACCACCACACCCAGCAAACTTTGTGTAAGTTTTAATGAATATAATTTTTACTTTATCATTTTCTCCAGTAGCTAGTCTTTTTAATGTCATTAAATACTAAAAATTGTACCAAGTCAGACATAATGTTGCTTTGTTACCGAAAGAAGACAATTTTATACAGCAAACAAATTAAAAAATAATATCAATATTGATCAATTCTTTGTATTACTTTTGTCAGAATCAGTGATGAAAATATAATTCTATTAAATATTTTATAGTAAGTTATTGATGTATTAATTTGCCATTCACAGCACACAAAACAGATTATGAGGACCTTTCTTAAAATTTGACTGACAACATGAAATCATTTGCGTCTCTAATTAGGAAATTAATGCCAGAGAAAGTGTATGCGTGTGATGAATACAGAACTCTTGCCGACCAACTCAGGCCAGGTTTACTTCCCTGGCTAAGAGAATTTTATATACATCAGAAAACTCACACCAAGAGAAAGCTGTTAAATCTAAAGAACACAGAAACCCAGCTAGCCAGCAAAGACAGTTTATTCTTCATCTCTTTTTCTGTGCAAAAGCATCTCAACCATCAGGTCTACAAATAAACATTTATTTGTCCCCTGCAGGCAATGATACCATGATCTGCCAGGTGGCTCCCGTCCCCAGAGGGAAGGTATCCTTGACTCCTCTCCTGACTCCTTCTGCACTGATCCCATAGACTGCTTCTCTCCGTGCAATTTAAAACTTCCTCCTCCACCAGCGTTGGCCTGGCTCAGTCTTGTAAGAAAGGAAGCTTCGCTGTTGGTGCTGGCCCTAATTGATACCTTACTTATCTCTTTTCCCTTCACTATTTCTGTGCTCTTTGTGATACACGTAGCACCACAAGTAGTGGCAAAGAGAACATGTGAAGGAACCTATAAATGAGCTTAAAGAACAAAAATATTTGGTCCGAAAGATGTTAATCTTGAGCTAGATACACAGAAGCAGCTCGTTTAGTTTTCATTTTATGTCACCTCATAGAAATAGCAGCCATCAAGACAGACAAGCTGAAGAAGAGAGGCAGCTTTGATAGTAATCAGAAAAGAAAAGAAATGCATAAAGATTTCAAATAGTAACAATTGCTCAAAACAGAACAAGGTGATAAAGAGTAATTCAGTGGAAAGAACGGCAATTGGAGCCAACAAAAAGAAATACAAGTTAGAAATGGATTCCAGGACTGTGATTTTCATCCGAGTTTACGGGCACTGTCAGGAGTGTGAGATAGGTGAAGAAGGGTAGGAGATGAAGAGAGAAAGTACTGCGGATCTTGCCGAGAAAGAAATTCAGGAAGATTGCCAGGGAGATTTTCTGCCATAGTGTGTTTGGGCAGGAGAGATTAGGAGCCAACTTCAGGGGTTAAAAAGAAATGTTAATTGAATCCCGTTACAGACTCTGCTTTTAGTGTGATCTGACAGGAAAAGCAATGAGTCCAGGAAGGAGGTAGGGGAAAGAGATAAAGTCAAGTAGTTTTTCTATTTTTAATGGACTCCTATAAATTTCTGAATGGGTAAAAAAATTATATATAAAAATGGGAAGCCAGGGGTATTAGGACAGTGAGGATCTTCATGTGATAGAAAGATAGGAGTTCTAGATTTCTGGTAAAGAATCAATAACAAAGAGATAAATTTCCTTCTCAAAGAGAAGTATCAGAAAAGAGATCTCGGGGGAGGATTCTGGGGAAAAAGGAGAGACAAATAATTTGACTCCTCTGCAGGGCAAGGAGGTTTTTTCTAAGAGCAAAATCCCATGCCTTGGTTCCCTCCCCCATCCCATGGGGCCAGCACAGGCACCACTCCACAGGATTTGGGATAATTAATGAGTTCATGTGTGAGGAGCGAAGCACTCTAACTGATGCAGAGTAATATCTCTGTACATATTAGCTGTTATCATTTAATTTCATAGTTTTTTCAAGTGCAAAATAATTTCCACTGTCAGAACGATTAATGACTAAAGCCTTACGGTACACAAGTTGTTTTAATGAAAATTATACCACTTCTTTTTCTGCACAGCAATTTTTCCACCATTCACCAAGCAACATTATTTTCATATGGCACAGATAAGAAAGCTAAGGGGCAGAGGTCAAAGACTTGCTCAGTTTCATGTGGCTAGTAAATGACAGAGTCATGGCCCAAGCCCAGGCGTTCTGAAGCCAAATTCAATTATCTTGATAATGAATTGCATTCCGAATAAATGTACTTCTGTACAGCCATTTTTGTTTATTCCAAGAACAACTTACCCATTGTTATTGTATTTGAAATGTTTCATCCAGGTTTCCATTATTACAGACAAGAATTTAGAGAAAAATACGCGCCGACCTTTTGGAAAAGCCATTAGGACAAAGAGAAAACATCAACACTTCAGAAGAGCTGGCCCACGGACAAAAAAAAAAAAAAAAAAAAAAAAACGGGGACCAAAGGGAGCTATGGACTGAGCAAGTAGGGCCCATGGGAAGAGCAGAGAAGGCAGCAGCTGAGGCAGATGGCTCCCCAAAACAGCAGGTCATCACCCCATGCAAAGCCTGCTACGTCCTCCCTAGAGAATCCCAGATTGACCAGAGGGGAAAACATTGAGGGGGCTGGGGCGACTTCTTAGTATATGAAGGCGTTTATCCATTGAGTTTCAACTATGAAAAGTGAAAGTGGAGATTCTCAGTTTCCAAATGGCAGAGTGAAACCATTTCTTCTTTCTTTCTGTCTCAAAAATGACTCTAAACACCATGTGGCAAAGACAGACAGATAGACAGACAGACAAGAAAATGCTTTAGTGAATGTAGTAATAATTTTAATCCTGGACTCCATGTGATTAGTCAGGTACGACATATGAAGACAGAAAGTAGACAGGTGTGGAATGTAAAGTGACACAACAGACCAGCAGGAAACTCCTGAGACACAGCCAGTTGGACCCCAAGCATTCTCAAAAAGGCTGGGAACTGAAGGAACCGATCCAAAGCAGGAAGGTATGAAGAAGTCAGAAACTAAAAACAGGTAGAGGTGATTTCCAGTAAGTTGCTGTATTTATTAATTTCATTCATTCATTCTAATTCATTAAGAAAATAAAAACAGATAGATTGAAATTTTTCGTGAGGTTGAACTATAGGCAATTGCCTATTAGAGAGGGTGAAATGTGTCCCACACAAATCTGCATGTTGAAACCCTAATCTCTAAGACCTCAGTACGTGACCTCATTTGATAACAGGCTCTACTCACCAGGAATTCAGTGACCTCAACTGCACAGCTGGATGCTGTTCGAAAAGGTCACAGAGACTCAAGGACCTAATTCTAAACATCACCTGTCATAGTCTCAGGCGTGAACTGTGCTGCTGTGGTTTTCATGATAAACTAAAGAATCCAAAAGACAAGCCTGGGGCTAAGAAAATACCTGCAAGTCACACATCTGATAAACGACTTGATCCATATAAAGAACTATCAAAACACAACAAGAAAACAAACAACTCAATTTTTAAAAAGACTGTCAAAAGATTTGAAGGACCATTTCCCCAAAGATATGTGAATTGCAAATAAATGCATGGAAACTTATTCAGTGTCATTAGTTATTAGAGGAATGCAAACCAAAACTATTGTAAAATAGTTATACACATTATACCTACTTGGATGGCTAAAATTTTATATGCAGATTATAAAAATGGTTGTGAAGCAACTAGAATTCTCACACACTGTATAATTCTAAACCACTTCGCCAGTGTCTCAAAAAAGCTTACAATGCAAGCCAGCCACTCTTCTCCTGGGTATTTACTTATCATGGATGAGAGTATTATGTCCACACAGACTTGTCTGTGAAAGTTCACTGTAGTTTGTCATTGCTAAAGCCTGGAGGCAGTCCAAATGTCCATCCACAGCTGAATAAACAATGAAATGATGCTTAGCCATAAGCATGGACTATTAATACATGCAACAAGATATATGAATCTTGAAATAATTATGTTAAGTGAAAAGAGTCAGATCAAAAAGCCTGTATACAGTATAATTCCTTTCATAAAAGATTTTGTAAAACTCAGAGTAATCTGAAGCAATAGAAAGCAACTCAGCAGCTGTCTACATATTGGTAAAATTGGGACAAGGTGAGAAAAAGAGATTCCTAAGGGGTGGAAGGAAATTCGGAGAGGTGTTTGATATGCTTGTTATCTAAGCCACAATGATGGGTTCAGAGGCACATACACAGGTCAAAACTAATGTCTACACCCTATGAAGATGTTTCACTCTAAAAGTGTAGTTTGTTGCACATATTATGTCTTAATGATTTTGTCATCACTAGGACAAAATATCTGATCCCACAGTTTACAGGAGAAATTTATTTTGGCTCGAAGTTTCAGTCTATAGTTAGCATGCTCCAAGATAAAAATGATGGCATGGAAGGCCAGGACGGAGGAGAAGCTGTTCAGCCCAGGGCAGCCAGGAAGCAGACAACAGAGGGACGAACCCAGGGAGAACCGCATCTGCTGGGTCAGGACCCAGTGTCCTGCCTCCTCTGACCACCTCCTAACCGCACTTTTAGCTGTGAACTCATAAACATCCCTCTGACGAACATAGCACTCCCCGACCCAGTCACCTTCCACACATGTGAGGCTTTTGGGAGACATTTTAAATCCGAGACACAACATATGGTATCACAACAAAGCTATTAAAAATTGTTTAAAACTATTTTATGTTTTCCCTTTGTCTCTTTAAAAAAAATTTTTAGAATGATTTATAACAAAAAATTCACCAAAAAATTATCATGCCTTTACAAATCCGTAGCAGAAAGGAAAATTCAATGTTGTCAACCCTAGAGGTTATACTTTTTGCAAGTAAGCATTCCATTTAATATTGAGTCCTGACTGCTGAGGAGGAAGACATGAAAAGTAAAGGGTTGCACAGTTATTAAGTCATAAATGGAAGCATACCAATTACTCAAGATACAGTCTCTCCTGAATTCTGAAAGAAATGTATTACACAAGGCTTCCTGAGGGCTACTGGATGACATAACGAACAATTCCTTTAACAGCAACTGCAAAGTAACTGTCAAAACTTACTTTGTGTAGCTGTTTCTTCAAGTTCGATAAAGGGCATACGTCTAAAGTCTAACATTCTCTGGAATCTCGTCAAGGTGGTCAGAAGTGAATTCTGATTTTCTAATTTCAAACAGTGTGATATCCTTGCACTTTAAGTTATGCATATGAACTATACCTCAGCCTCCAGGCCTCAGCTATTGCTAAATAGAAGCACACTGACATCCAAACAGGTTCTAGCATCTCATTACTCACCAATATGGATGGTGGCACACTAACACATGCACCATGTTCCCCACATACCTCCAGGTACAATCCCTGCCCTGCAGATTCCATGGGGCACAGAGCTCTCAAGCACTACATGGCCTTTCCTGGGCACAATTACACAGGGCTCTGCAGTCTGCTCTGGAGATCACTGACTCACTGGGTGCCTTGCGCTGCTGCCTTGCAATTGTTGGGAGGTCTAATCTGCTCCATGGTTTGCAGCAGAGTAGAGGAGCCTGCCTCACTCTCATTAGATCATACACCATTGCTAGTTCTCACGGGATCCATTGTTTCAGAGGGCTCTTATTGGGAAAGAACTTTCTGTTGCTTCTCATGGCTCTCTCTGCCCTAGGTCTGCGATTTGCAACTATGACAGTAAGCAGAGAATAGAGAAGTGACTATACCCAGAAACAGAACTGTCGGCCTCCAAAAGGGTGCACTTTGGAGATTCCTTCCTCCCTGAAGATGGGTTCTCTTCTAAGAATCCACTCAGCCTTTTCTCCAGGAAGACTTCACTGGGGTCATCTGATTCATTCTCCACAAATGTTTCTTCATCTCCAAATCCATGTAGTTAATACAACGCACCCCAGTGGTTCTCACCCTTTGCCATGTGTTAGGATCACCTGGGCATCTTTGAAAAATCACAGTGTCAGGAGATACTCAGAAGATTTTAGATAGATTCCAGGCACCAGAGTTTTTAAACAATCTCAGCTGATTACCATGTGCAGTGAAGTCTGAGAACCAAGGAAATAGATGGAGACAGTTCTTTTGTTTGTTTGTTTGTTTGTTTGTTTTCTAAGACAAATGAAACTGAGAGTCCGCTTATTCTGGATGGCCATTTTCTCATCTGTGGTTGTGTGGTTTTTAGAGTTAACTTCATAATCTAGAAGTAAGGAAGCTGAGGAATATTTAATATAAAAACGGCACAAGTTAAAAAGTTAAACCCAGAGACTGAAAAATCTGAGTACAATGAGAAAAACAAATTTTATGCTCAAGCAAAACACATACCAGGAATCACCTACTCCCACCTTTGCTGTCTGCTGTTTGTTTGTTCTGTGCTGAAATGATAAGTTTTGTAAAGAAAGCATATTTCAGACTCAGCCTTCACAGGAAACCTTTTACATTTTCTATTTAAATGACAGCATTTAGGATGATGTATGAATTTCAAAGAGGCAATGTCCAAGCTCATCGCAGGTTTACTTAGGCATTATTATTCATGAAGCCCTTTCTGAGCTCTGTTTGAGGATATCTATAAGCTGTTTCTAAAGACTGGGGACCCCTACTGTAATAAACAAGTCATTTACATGGGGGAAATGAAAAACCTGCCATGTCTGCCAAATGAAGGCAGACATGCCTCAGCAGAGGCGAGATGAAGTGAGATTACAGAAAGCTAAAGGCTGGGTTAAAATACATCAAATTTGCCAAGCGATCGGAAATATACCAACAAGCAAGAGGGATGGATGCTAATGCCTAGATCAGATGGCTTTTTTTTTTTTTTCAGAAAGCAGTACATATGAGAGTTCTAAACCCTAAGATTTAGCTAAATCACAGCCCAAGGATCTTGGACACATGCCGCATGCTGGCAAATCACAACCACATTCCTTACTGCTTCCTCTCCAGCAGTTAGACAGCACAGGTGTCCATCCTGCTTAGATAGATAGGAATTACCTGCACTCTCTGTCTGGTCCTGCAGCATCTGGAAAACAACTCAAGCCTGAGGCACAGGTTGGTCACCAGCAGGCCACAGCAAAGGCCACTTGGTAAGTGGTATGACTTATTCTATTCACCTGCTCTGTATCCTTTTCATGGGGGTCTATCAACATCCCCTAAAAACCTGGGCTTCAAGTTCATTCATTTTATTTAACAATCACATAGGTAGCACACACTCTCTGCCAGACATTCTTCTAAGCACACATGATTAGAAAGCCATTCGTTCCTTTTAACGGTCCTCCCTGTAAGGTAGATACTACCATGACCTCAATGTTACAGATAAAGAATTGAGGATTCAGAGCCTTCGAGAAGCTGAGGAAGCTGCAGTAGGTCACAGAGCGAGTGAATGTTGGAGAGAACATGCCAACTTCTGGTTTCATAGTTCATTTCCTAATAAGTATCTATGTTGCCTTTCTGGATATTTTGTGTGATCTGCTCATGTCACATCGCCAAATGACTGTTAAAAAACAAGTCTGTTTTGACTGTTTCCCCTCATTCCCACCATACACACATGCTCCCCAGTTTCTAATATATTACATTTTTTAATCAATATAAAACTTTGGGTTTTCATGCTCATTTTGACTTTGGGTAAGAGCCAGAAGTCATACCGTACCAGATCTGGTGAACAAGGTGGGTGAGGATGCACTGTAATGTTTTTATTTAATATAAATTGCCATAAACATTTTGAATCAATTCAGGACATGGAGAGCAACTACAAGAGAGCAACTAACGACACACAGGAAAGAGAATATGTAGAACTTTTTCAGAAACTGGCAAGAACAATGGGGTAAGTGTCTGAAGCAAGAAAGAGTATTCTGAGCCTTCTTAACGACAGTAATAGATGACAATGTCTTTTACTGTAATAAAATTAAATGCTCACCATAATTTTTAACACACCTCATATTTACTATTAAAAAGTTCAGTCAACAAATAAAGGCACTTTAACATGCATTTAGTGAGTGAATGTAGTCAGTATTATAACAAAGATATGTAACCAGATGTTACGCAAACAGTAAGACTCAGTTAATCACCCTGGGGTCAAAGAGTCCTGGAAACTTCCTAGAAGAGGTAACTTTGAGAACTGAGGTACAAAACGTGAGTGGGAAATTATCCAGTATATGAGTTACCCCCTGGAGAGGATTTAGCATCACATACACCCTTGGCATGGGTTAAGTGCAAGAAGACCTCACAAGGAAGGCTTTGCAGAAGCGCCCGTGAGGTCAAGTGGGCAAGCAGGTGGCCACAGTAGAGGTATGCAGGAGAGGCAGTCACCGCTGAGCGTGATGGGCTTCCATTGAAAAAAAGGTGATTAGACTGTTACCCAAAACAAAATAGGAGCCCACCTCAGAGCAATGGCAAGCAAATGTCACACTGTAGGGAGCACTCTAGGAGCCAGGCCAGGTATAGAGCAAGAGACTACTGTAATAATTTTGGTGTAAGATGGTGAGGGTCTGAACTCGAAGCTGAAGAGCAGCAAGAAGAAATGGGATAACAGAGCTTATTAAGAATACAGAGCTGATACTTAAGTCTACATAGATGTGGCTTACGAGGAAGAAGAAAAAGTACAGGAAAATGACATCTAGAGAAAAGCCTATCTGAATAGAAAAAAGATCAGAAAGCAGGGAAGGAAACAAGCTGACAAGCCAAAACTAAGATTAGCAAAATGAGCACAAATATATCAATAATTATGATAAACATAACCAGAAAAATAAATCCCGAAATTAAAAGACAAGAATTTTCAGAGTTGTTAAAAGAAAAACATCAGTCAATACTGTTTACCGAGAAATGGCAAAAGTATCAGTACTCCAAAAAGTTAGAGCCAGCAGCAGAAAAACTATAGGAGGGAAATAAAAATCAAGGGAAGCAAATGAAGCAATGCTAACAACAGATGAAACAAACATGAAGGCAAATAGTATTAATTATTCACCATCAGAAATATTTAACAGTTTAGAATTTGGTGATCTCTGGCAGGGGAGGGACAGGGCGCAGAGATTAGTCAACCCCAGGTTGCCGAGTTAAGGAACCAGCAGGTCTGTGTGTCCAGTCTGTGCAGAGCCCTCTCCCGCAGTGTTTCCAGGCTGTCTGTGGCTGCAGCGGGCAGGGAGCGGGGCTGAGTAAAGCCCTTGATTTGGTTGTAAGGGCCATTGTGTGACCGGAAGTGGTCTTAAAGTGACCGGAAGTGATGCCTAGAATGGATATAGCCATCCTAGAAGAGAAAGATTCCACTAGAAGGGGACGAGGAAGTGCCAAGTTCTGACAACACCCCTACCCCCAAAAGGCACTCAGTAGGGTCTGTCACTGCGAAGCTGTCAGGGAAGCAGCAAGTGAGCGCTGAGAACACAAGGCATTGCTGCAGGAATGGGAGAGCAAGAGTCAAGGCCACCTCTGGAGGGGTACATGTAGGGAGATCTGAGCAGGAGGGATTAGAAGGTTGAGTGGGGGGCTGGTTTGGTTTGGGTTTTGTTATTGTTGATTTTAACAGAGGGTCTCATTATGTGATCCAGGAAGGCCCTGAACATGCCATATAAGCCCAGCTGGCCTCCAACTCCTGACCCTCCTGCTTCAGCCTCCTGAGTTCACACGCTATGAACAGAGTTAAAAGGGATTCTGAAAATCCAAGCTACCAAAAGCAAGAGGTCAAGGTGAGGGAGATTCCATGTGCAGAGAGTTTAGTTTGGGTTTAGCATGGAGGTTGGGCACTGCAGGAGACCTTGATTTAGATTTCCTGTCACCTTGTCCCTTTTGGGTAGATTCACACTGCATATACTGCACATTGTATACCAGAAATGGTGTCTTCTGCAGCAAGGAAGGATGCAGGAAGCCCCTGTCTCGAGCTGCTTCTGGCTGATGAAGTCACTAAATCTGGATGGATGCAAAACTTTGATGCCGACCTATCTGAGATAGGCCAGAGAGCTTGCATTGCTTATTTTTGTGATGTTTTGTCTCCTGATAATGAGTAAGGGGAAAAAATCCTACCTTTTTAATGTGTTTTTCCCTGACACCTCTGCAGCAGTGAAATTCCATGGTGAATCCCTGGTGTCTCTAACCCAAAGACATTCTTATGAAATCCAAATGCTAGACAATAGGGAACTTGGAGTGTATCCAGAAATTGATAGCAAATTGGCGAAGAGCATATTACATGTAGTGTTCCAAGACAAAAGGCTGTAATACATTTGATATCAAAAGTTGCCATGCTGGAGATACAGCCAACCTGAAGAAATAATTTTTGACACTGATATTTCAATATCTATAGGCATAATCGATCTTCTGACTGATGCAACCCAACTACATGCAGTGTTTCCTGTGGGACCTAGCAGAGAGGACTTCTGTGTTTACAGTGGAGAAAAATGGTAGAGGAAAAGTAGTAACTTTCTGAGTACAAATTGAAAGCTGAGAGAGAGTGAGAAATTGCATTGAACCACCTGCCAGATCAAGGTCTTCAAGCCCAAAGATGCAGAAAGGAAGTGGGGGGAAAAAAGAAAGAGAGAAATGGAAGAATGAACACCTTGTAAAAAAGGGAGAAAGAGAAAAATGCTGATTTTCCTACGAGACAACCGTGCTCACAGAGTGCTCATGGAGTGAAATCACATATGCCAGTTACACCCCATCACCTACTCTCTTCGCAGATTCTCCTTAGGGCAAGGAAATGGCTCACAAAGCACCAGCCACAGCTGTCCCCTGCTGTCACAAATGACCTCAAACCAACAACCACACCTCAGGAACCTCAGTAGTGGTTGGTAAAAACCATTCTATACTCGCAAGGCTTTTCCCAGACTTTTCAGGACAGATTATTGAATCTAAGTCAAAACGATGTAATCCAAATCTGCAGACAGCAGCAGACTTCTTAATGTATGGAAAGGCCAGCTAGCACGTCTGAGGTCGGCCACTGATGTTTGTGAGGAATCTCTGAAGCTGAGGAATTAGCAGTAACAGCAACAGCAGCATGAGGAAGAGACTCAAATGTTACCCTCTTCACGTGCTGTCCATCTACCTAAGAAAGACTGCCAGTTGAATACTTCTGCAAGCAGGGAGGCATCGCAGCTTCCTGAGGCACCTCAGCCTGTGGTGAGTGCCCAGCACAGTCTGCCCAAATCTCAGACTGTTCCGGACCCCCCAGGCTTCTGGGTGCAGTGAAGTGGAGCAGTGGGTTAGAGGCCACTACAGCTGCCTCCCCATCCCCCCCCCCCCCCCCCCCCCCCCCCCCCCCCCCGGCTACACTTGGAAGTCTGCTGAGCTCCTGAAGGATGGGCGGGCCTACACTAACCCCGGAGCCCAGCCGCACCTAGCCATCTCCTGCAGAGGAGGAGCTGGGCGGATCCGGAGTCCCTGCAGAAGCCCGTTCCTTTGTCTGAAGGACTGAATACTTCTGCAAGCAGGGAGGCATCGCAGCTTCCTGAGGCACCTCAGCCTGTGGTGAGTGCCCAGCACAGTCTGCCCAAATCTCAGACTGTTCCGGACCCCCCAGGCTTCTGGGTGCAGTGAAGTGGAGCAGTGGGTTAGAGGCCACTACAGCTGCCTCCCCCCCCACCCCCCCACCCCCCCCACCCCCCGGCTACACTTGGAAGTCTGCTGAGCTCCTGACGGATGGGCGGGCCTACACTAACCCCCGAGCCCAGCCGCGCCTAGCCATCTGCCTGCAGAGGAGGAGCTGGGCGGATCTGGAGTGCCTGCAGAAGTCCCTTCCTTTGCCTAGAGGACTGTGGATATCTCTGCAAGCAGGGAGGGATCACAGGCTCCTGAGGCACTGTGGCCTGTGGAGAGCACCCTAACCCGGCTGCAATTGAAGAGCTGTGGATCTTCCAAGGGGCAGGTGGGCGCACAGTGTCCCTGAGGCCCAGCTTGTCTGGAACTGCGGAGTTCTGAGCAGGCAGAGGAGGGACACTGGTTCTGCAGGCCCAATGGCTTGGGGTAGTGCGGTGTCAGAGGCTCAGTAGCTCCAAGCATAGAAGGGGATTTTCAACAGATCCTGAGGAAGCTTTCAAATAACACTTGAAACACAGAAATATACAAAATGACAAAACGAAAGACCAAATTACAACCTCAAACCTCCAGCCCATCTCAGGAAACCCTAGGAGCAATGTATATAGAAGAAAATATATCCCATCCACCTCATATATCGGACATAATAGCTACTGAAGTTGACAAACAACTCCAAGAAGCTTTAAAGAAATTCAAACTCGAAATAATCTCCCAGATAAAAGAAGAAATGATAAAAGAAATGAAAGAGATTCTAAATATATCTAAAGAAAACACAGATAAAAAATTGGAGGAACTAAACAAAAAGATAGAATCCCTAGACGAGCAATATAAGAAACAAACAGAATACATAATGCAGATGCACAGAGATATACAGGAAATAAAAAACTCCACTGAAAGTTGTAAAAACCGCCTTAATGAAAGTGAAGATAGAATTTCAGACCTTGAAGACATGATTGCAGCTAGTGAACAGGAAAGGAAAGATCTTTTGAAAATAACAAGGAATCAGGAAACAACAATTCAACAACTGCAAGACGATGCAAAGAAGAATAACATAAGAATGATAGGGATTAATGAAAGAGAGGGAGACAACATAAAGGATGTCAAGCAGATATTTAGAGAAGTAATAGCTGAAAATTTCCCAAGCATGAGATCAGAAACTGACATCAAGATCAGTGAAGCATATAGAACTCCAAACACTCATAACCAAAATAAAACTACACCCAGACATATAATAATCACCATCCCAGAAATCCAACACAAGAATAGATTACTAAAAGCTGTCAGAGAGAAAAGACAGATCACTTATAAAGGAAAACCTATCAGAATCACAGCAGACTTCTCAGCACAAACGATAAAGTCAAGAAGAGCATGGAGTGAAATATTCCAGATCCTAAAGCAAAATGATTTCCAACCAAGACTGATATATCCTGCAAAACTATCATTCAAAATAGATGGTGCAATACGATACTTCCATGACAAAGAACAGCTGAAGAACTTCATGAACACCAAACCGACCCTGCAAAAAATATTGAAAGACAGTTTAGATACACAAAGGAAAAAACCACTAAGCAAAGCAAATAATTAAACAGAACAGAAAGATAAAGATGCAACAGCAGAGAGATAACATTCCTACAATTAACCAGCATTTAACAGTAATAACCATTAATGTAAATGGTCTCAATGCACCAATCAAAAGAAACAGACTAGCAGAATGGATCAAGAAACAAAATCCAACCATATGCTGTTTACAGGAAACCCATCTAACCCAGAAGGATACTCACAGACTGAAAGTCAAAGGATGGAAAACAATTCTTCATGCAGCAGGAATCCAGAAAAAGGCAGGAGTAGCCATTCTGTTTGCAGACAACGTGAACTTTAAACCAACAATGACCATAAAGGACAAAGAAGGTCACTACATACTTGTAAGGGGAAAACTCCAAGAGGAAGAGATAACTATCTTAAATATATATGCACCAAACTCCAGAGCACCAAGTTATATAAAACAATTATTAACAGAAATGAAAACTCAAATTATCAGTAACACAATTGTAACAGGAGACCTTAATACGCCATTGACACCAAGGGACAGATCAACCAGACAGAAAATGAGCAAAGAAATAACAGAACTGAATCATACCTGTGAACAAATGGGTTTGATAGACATATACAGGATGTTCCACCCAACATCAGAATACACATTCTTCTCAGCAGTACATGGATCATTTTCTAAAATAGACCAAATATTAGCTCACAGAACATATTTAAACAAGTGCAAAAGAGCTGAAATCATCCCTTGCATGTTATCGGATCATAGCGCTCTGAAATTAGAAATTAATGATAAAAAATACTGCAAAAATCCCACAAACACATGGAAACTGAATAACACACTCTTGAGTAATCAGTGGGTCACAGAGGAAATTAAAGAAGAAATCAAACAATACCTAAAAGAAAATGAAAATACAGATACAACTTACCGGAACCTGTGGGATGCAATGAAAGCCGTCCTGAGAGGAAAATTTATTGCACTGAGTTCCCACATCAGGAAAACAGAACGAATACAAATAAATAACTTGATGCTACACCTCAAACAGCTAGAAAAAGAAGAGCAAGTCAAGCCCAAAGCCAAAAGAAGAGAGGAAATTATAAAAATCAGAGCAGAAATCAATGCAATAGAGACTAAGAAAACAATCCAAAGAATCAACAAATCAAAGAGTTGGTTCTTTGAAAGAATAAATAAAATCGATAAGCCCCTAGCCAACCTTATTAAAAAAAGGGAAGAAAAAGCTCAAATTCATGCAATAAGAAATGAAAAAGGAGAAATCACTACAGACCCAATAGAAATACAGAAGATCATCAACACCTACTTCGAAAACCTCTACTCTCAAAAGTTTGATAACACAGAAGAAATAGACAGATTCTTAGAAGCATATGAAGTGCCAAAGCTAGATCAAGAGGATGTAAAACTGTTGAATAACCCAATCTCTGTTACTGAAATTGAAAATGTAATTAAGTCCTTACCCACCAAGAAGAGCCCAGGCCCAGATGGATTCACTGCAGAATTCTACAAGAAATACAAAGAAGACCTAACGCCGACACTCCTCAAACTGTTCAATGAAATTGAAAGGGAAGCAATCCTTCCTAAGTCGTTCCTGGAAGCAAATATTACTCTAGTACCAAAACCTGAGAAAGACCCAACTAAAAAAGAGAACTATAGACCGATCTCCCTAATGAACACAGATGCAAAAATCCTCAATAAAATATTGGCAAATAGGATCCAGCAAATCATCAAGAAGATTATACACCATGACCAAGTGGGATTCATCCCAGGAATGCAAGGATGGTTCAACATACGCAAATCAATAAATGTAATCCACCATATCAATAAAGCCAAAAATAAGAATCACATGATCATTTCTATAGATGCAGAAAAAGCCTTCGATAAGGTCCAACATTTATTCATGATAAAAACTCTACAGAAAATTGGAATAGATGGTCTTTACCTCAATATAATAAAGGCCATTTATGACAAACCAACAGCCAGCATCATTCTAAATGGCCAAAAATTGAAAGCCTTTACTTTAAAATCAGGCACAAGACAAGGATGTCCTTTATCACCACTCCTATTTAATATAGTACTGGAAGTACTAGCCAGAGCAATTAGGCAAGAAAGAGAAATAAAAGGGGTAAAGATAGGAAAAGAAGAAGTTAAGTTATCATTGTTTGCAGATGACATGATACTCTACATAGAAGACCCCCTAAACTCCATTGAAATACTCTTAGATACAATAAATAAATTCAGTAATGTGGCTGGATACAAAATCAATACTCAGAAATCAATAGCATTCCTATACACGAACAACAAAATTACAGAGAGGGAAATAAGAGAAACTGGACTATTCACATTAGCAAGCAAAAAAATGAAATATTTAGGAATTACTCTTACGAAAGAAGTGAAAGACTTATACAGTGAAAACTATAATACACTGAAAAAGGAAATTGAAGATGATCTCAGAAAATGGAAAGACATCCCTTGCTCATGGATAGGAAGAACAAACATTGTGAAGATGGCCATTCTCCCAAAACTCTTATACAGATTCAATGCAATCCCAATAGAAATACCATCAACATACCTTATAGATCTAGAGAAATCACTCCTAAATTTCATCTGGAACCAGAAGAGACCTAGAATCGCAAAGGCAATTCTAAGCAGCAAAGGCAAAGCAGGAGGCATCACAATCCCTGACTTGAAATTATACTACAAAGCAACAGTAGTAAAATCAACATGGTATTGGAATCAAAACAGAGGCGAAGATCAATGGAATAGATTAGAAGATACAACCACAACTACAAACACACTCAACCACCTTATCTTTGATAAAGGAGCCAAGCAGGTTCACTGGAAGAACGACAGTCTCTTTAATAAATGGTGCTGGAAAAACTGGCTCTCCATTTGCCGAAAACTAAAGCTAGACCCATGTCTATCACCATGTACTAAATTAAAATCTAAATGGGTCAAAGATCTGAATATTAAAACAGAAACACTAAATCTATTGGAAGACAAAGTGGGTAGAAACCTTGGAGACATAGGAGTAGGTAGAGAATTCATGAACAGGACTCAAACCGCACGGGAAACACTTCCCAGAATCAATAACTGGGACCACATCTTATTAAAAAGTTTCTGCATGTCAAAAGAAATCTCCAGCATAGTGAAAAGAAAACCCACAAACTGGGAAAAGATTTTAGTGAACTCTCTCTCAGACAAGGGACTCTTGTCTAAAACATATAAAGAATTAAAAAAACTCAGACCTCCAAAATTCAAAGATCCAATCCAAAAATGGGCATCTGAGATGAATACGCAATTCTCAGATGAAGAAATGCAAATGGCAAATAAATATATGAAAACATGCTCATCATCATTGGTCATCAGAGAAATGCAAATTAAAACCACACTGAGATTCCATCTCACTCCTGAAAGAATGGCCAGGATCAAGAAAACCAACAACAACAAATGCTGGAGAGGATGTGGGGAAAAAGGAACTCTCCTGCACTGTTGGTGGGAGTGTAGACTGGTACAGCCTTTGTGGAGGTCTGTCTGGAGGTTTCTCAAAAAGTTGGGATTGGAAATCCCATTTATTCCAGCTATTCCACTTCTAGGCATATTCCCAGAAGAACTGAAAGCATCATACCACAGTGATTTATGTGCACCTATGTTTATAGCAGCACAATTTGTAATCGCCAGATCTTGGAAACAACCCAAGTGTCCATCAACTGAGGAATGGATAAAAAAGTTGTGGTATTTCTATACAATGGAATATTATTCAGCTATAAAGAAGGATCACATTGGGATATTTATCAATAAATGGGCGCAGCTTGAGACCATACTCATAAGTGAAATAAATCAATCTCTCATGTATGAATACCGAATAGTTTCCCTAATGTAAGTAATGATTCAAATATATGAAAATATGTGGCAATCATGATTCCCCATTATGTGGCCTTGAAGCCTTATAAAATTTTCACTTATTAATTAGAAAGGCTTTATTCCGGGCTTCTTGATATGGAAATATTTGAAGCTATAGTATATGAAGTTTTATCCAAATATCTCAAGGAAAAAGACAGACACTATGGTAACTATTATTCTTTAAAAAAATTATTTAGTTATTTCTTATGTTTATTTTAATTAAGGGAAAAATTTAAAAAATTAGGATATATAATAGTAACTCTTTTCGATTTCCTATTAACTTGTTTTGAAGTCCTGTAATGCTCCCACGATCTTGTTTTGACTGATTAGACTCTGTTCCATTCTGTGGGATAGTATCAGGTCCGAGGGTATAGGCAACTACTTTGAAGGCAGTAAGATTCACTAAGATGCCCATTCTGGTTTGACTATTGTCTCCTTTGGAAGTCCTGTAATGTTTACAATGTCTAAGTTTTATTGGTCTTGTTCTCTACTGTTTTGTCCAACTTTATAATATCTAATGAGATAGACAAATCTTTTTAAGGAAACAAGAGACAACGTTGATAACTATTGTTAATAACCGTATACTC
Organism: Cavia porcellus; assembly: GCF_034190915.1. Taxonomy (NCBI): domain Eukaryota; kingdom Metazoa; phylum Chordata; class Mammalia; order Rodentia; family Caviidae; genus Cavia; species Cavia porcellus. Next base: position 36,923,131 of record NW_026947501.1, read on the forward strand.
TGTTCTACATCATGTGCTAAGTCTATCCTTGGTTTTCACTGACAGCTTTGTTCTGCCATATTTGACTTTATTCTCCCCCCCCCAAAAGTAATAAGAACTAAGGAGTAATAAAATCTAAAATGTGTAAATTTTGTTGTAAAAAGAGAGGAAGGGGAAAAAAGAGCTCTAACGGATATAACAGCAAGTGTGTATAGGGATGTTGAATAGCTGACTATATTAATGTTTTTGGATCATTGAACACAGCTGTTTGTAGTCTCTCTGTTTGAATGTCTACTTTGTATTCTTTGATACTGTGATTTGAGCAACTATTTCCAAGATGATAATATGTAATCTATTAACAGGTGATTTCTTACTGTTATGCTTTTTTTTGTAGTTCTGTATTATATGTAACCTTACACTGCTTTGTTTTGTTTTGTGTTTTTCTCTTTTTCCTCTTAAATTAAAAAAAAAAAAAAAGAAAGACTGCCAGTTGCCCCCCCCCCAGATCAACCAGTGTTACAAGCACAGGGCAAAAAATACACGTGCTCATCAGTCATGCAATGATACAGAACTTCCAGAAAGAGCCTGTTTTATTCTAGACATGAGGAAATGAGAGAGCAATGACAGCTATCATAAGATACCAAAGTGGGAATCAACATCAGGTCTTGCTTGCCTTTGCTTCCCTCGCCTCTTGAGAACTGCCCACTCGAAGAGAGACATGACTAGAGGGCTGAAGGTCAGCAGGAGGCGAGAGGCTGACCCCTCTGACTAAGTTTGGGCACAATCCCAACACTCTGTGCTGGCCCAGCATGCACCACATACAGATTACTGCCCAACATGCATTCGTGTAGCTACTTCTGAAAATTTCTGGGCCCTGCTGTTGAAATAGTGGAAGCTCCGTGTCGTTTAATGTGCATGCAGAGTATAATAATGATGGATGTTGTGTGATGCTCCCTGAAAAGATGCTAAAGTTTGTGATATGTAGCCATGTTTCAGGGCCTTTGCACTGAGCTATTCCCCAACCCTTTTTCACTTTTTAATTTTGAGACAGGATCTCACTAATCTGCTAAATTGCCCAGACAGGGCTCAAACACACGATCCTCCTACCTCCACCTCCCAGCACATACTATTTTTGTAATATAAATATGAACATCTGTATTCACAAGACGAGGTTTTCAGTCTCACTAGCATCAAACATACAGGCAACATCTACTTTTTGCCATAATAGATTCTTGGAGTCAAAGAGGAGAAATAAGAGTTTTTCTTCTGGTTTTCCTGTAATACTACAACAAATAGTAGTTTTAGCAAACATTTATTGAGCTAGGCAGTGTGATAAACTCTTTAAATGGATTATCTTGCTTAATCCTCTTAATAACACCATGTGATGTGGGTACTATAGATCCTTAACTAAAGATGAGTAAATGGAGACATATAGTAGCTAAGTAGCTTACCAAGTAACATGTAGCTAACAGGAAGTGATGCTGAATGAAATCCAAACCCAGGCAACCTGGTTCCTATTTTTCACCATCCAGTACCACCAGTGCCACTTTGTACAGCAGTCTCTGCTGAGCACTGCATCTTACAGGGACTCCCCCGGTATAGAGGGCATAGGACTAACTGTGAACCAAGGAATTAACCATGGAAAGAGACAAACCACGGAAAGATCTTAAACAATAATTAAATTTCTACAAAGAAATTACAAGACAGACACTTTATAAGTATCATTGGTTCTGAGAATCACAGAATTTGAGCAGCAAAAGTGGGATTATATGTAACTCAAAGCTCACTGTTCTTAAATGACTTTCTCAAGCTACTTGTGAAAGACTCAGCCCAATCTCTATCCTTGGTTTCTCTTCTTTGTGTGCTGTCTTGGCATGAGAAGTTATCTTAGTCTTGTTGTGTTGTTTTGCTACATATGAGCTTGAAAAAAATTCTTCCCTGCCCTCTTACTAAATGTTTTTGTTCTTTAATGATTGCATATTCATACATGTATATAAATGTTTAGCATCATGAATATTCTTTGTCACATGTAAAGCTTTTTCTGGTAATCTCATTAAAGGTTATAATAGTGGAGAGATAATATTCAAAGATTCTGTACTGGATTTGTACTTGTGTGTGTGTACATGTTTGTGTTCTAAAAGCATCAGATAACATTTATGCAGAGACTTTTGTTAATTAAAATCAATCTGAAACATAGAAAAAAAGGAGAATTCATGTATCTTTAACAATAGCTTTTAAATCAGTAAAGCAATTTTTAAATAAAAGGAAAATTCAACAAACCACTATTGAAATGTGGGCTTTTAAGGTATCATTATCACTCACTGAAAAATAAAAGAAATCAATATGAATGTAAAAACATTTGAAGCAACAAAATTAAAATCTGAATTAGCAATATGAATAGAAGACCACTCCCGACAACTGTGGAAAAGAATCAGGAGAAGGGGGCTGGTGCTTAGCTCAGTGGTGTAAGCAACCACCTTGCAAGCATGAGGTCATGAGTTTGATCCCTGGTACCCCCAAGAAAAAAGTAGAAAAATAGACAAAAATGTAGGTATAAGCTACTTACAAAAAAATAGAAACTATAAATGGCTAATAAACATTTTAAAAAGATATTTGGCCTCACTACAAATCAAGTGCAATTTGAAGTCACACTGGAGTACCATGTCAAGCCTTCCTCTCGTGTTGGTGAGGAGGCTGAGTGCTGGAGTTTACTTCAACCATTTTGGAGAGTGATACAAAGCCAAAACTACGAATATCCCTCACCCAGATATTTCATTCCCAGGGAACATACATTTGCTAGAGCTGGCATAACAAGACACCAGAGACTACATGGCTCAAAAAACAGAAATTCATTTTCTAAATTCATTCAGAAATTCATTTTCCATTTCTGGAAACTGGAAGTCAAAAATCAAGGTACCTTTGGCAGCTCTGGCTTTTCCAAGCCTCTCCTTATCTTATAGATGCAAGCATCTCATCTCTTCTTCATGCAGAGATCCCCCTGTGCACTGGAGTCTTTGGTGTCTCTTGGTGGATCCTAATGTCTTGTTGTAAAGACACCATTTATTGGAATAGGAGCCATGCTCAGGACCTTGTGTTCACTGAATCTCCTCTTTAAACACCTTGCTTTCACATAGTTACATTCTGAAGTACTGGGGGTTACAGTTCCAATACATGAGTTTGGGATGTACACATTTCATCCTCAAACAAAATTTCCTTTAAAAATTCTCCCACATGCTCATAAAGACACATGTGAAGCATCTTTATGGCATGCAGTGAAATAATACGAAAAAAATCAAAAATGTTGAAAATAATGTTGATACCCATTATCAGGAGAGTGGTAATGAATTGAGGTATTTTAGAATAATATATTGTTATAATTATTAAAATGAACTGAAATTGCACATATCAACACAAATAAGAATCATAAACATATTTAATTAAATAAGCAAATTATAAGATAATCCATTGTAAAAAGATACTATTAATACATAATTTTTAAATCTGCAGAACAATACGTATTATTCAAAGCAACCTTTTGTAATTAAAGCAAAATGAGAACGACAAGAATAATAAACAATTATTTGGTGTCTAAATGGAGGTAGGATATGAGAATGCATTTGAGAAAGGTACAGAAAGACTTCAATTATGCTGATGCTTTAAGCTCCGGATATTATATATATATATATATATATATAATAGTCTGAAATATATAGTCTGAAATACTTATCATAAATTAAAACTAAATTTGAAATATTTGTAAGATTTATAGTTCTCTGTGGAGTTTTTGTTTTGTTTTGATTTGATTTTTTTTTACAAACATGCTTATCCCTTTCTGAACTTTTCTATACTTAGCAAAGGATTTACATTTTTTAAGTAAAGTTTTAAAAGAGGCTCCACTATGTATATGAATCTTAAGAACCCAGAGATGAAACAATGCAGAATTAATAAGTTTTCCTTTTAAAATAAAATGCTCCACAGAAAGTATGGGTACCTGACCTGCTCCTTCTGACTCTATAACCCCAACCTGATAGTAAAATAACTCTTCTGACAAATACACTGGGCTTTCTCCTATCAAAAAGTCAGTTTGGCAGTTCCTCGTATATAGACATTAACCTTTTTCTCATTGTTTTTGGACAGATTTTTATTTCTCCAGCTCAGCCAGTGAGCCACAGCATCCCAAGGTTGTTGAAGAATGCATAATACCCAGACCATAGAGCCTGCGGCCCCTTTCAGCAGGAAGTTGCTGCATGAAGGCAGAGACCTCACTCCCTCAGCATCCCCCAAAAGAATTATGGGGATATGTGTGCTTCAGGAGGAAATGAGGCAGGAAATTAGGGTATGGCAGATTAGCTGGGAAAATAGGTGTGACCCATCAACTGCACATTCCCTAAGAACAACTGTTTCTTGACCTACTGTTTCTTGACCCAAACTCACTCAGCAGAGAATGTTTCTTTTCCTACCTTTGTCAAATGTAAAACTTGCTACCATTAAAAATAAAATGCTCCAATTTCAAGTCACGGAATGATGAAGGAAGAGAAAGGCAATTAGAAATGAGAAGAGTAAATGTTTTAAGACAAATGAAATTGTGAGATGCCAAAAGTCAATATACATAAGTTGATCTGAAAGAGTATAAGTTCAAAACTATAATAGTGACCACAGTTGTGAATTGGAAACACGAATTTGGATTTACATCCTGTTTAAAATGAGCCTTTCCTGCTCAAAATAGTTTCCCATTTAGCCTTTTTTCATGACTCTAGAAATAATTGGCACAAAATTACGAAAAGATGTACTTAGGCTTCCTTAAAATTGAATTTAAGTATAGATGTCTATTAATAGCTCTCTTAAGATTTTGAATAGTAGACTCATGAAGAGAAGTATGAAATTATGAACAATCAAATATTAACAAATAATATATATTGGCCCTTTATTAATGTTAGTAAAGTTTAAGTAAAATGTTAGTATTTTGTTAGTATCAATGAAGAATCATTATAATAGCATATGTTATCAGGAGTAGATCTGGCAAGAATATAACTGTTTCACCACAGATTTCTTCACTCTTGAAATGTAAAAACCGGGGTTGCTTTGCGTTGGCAAAGCATGTGTAACTGGGGGGATACTAAAATTTCTTGAACGTCTGGGATTCATCTCAAATTGTCACAACTTTGGAGTCTGAATTTCATGGACCACTGGTATGTCCAGTGTTCCAAATTATCAAAAGCAGAACCAACAAGTCTGTCCCTCAAAGTTCTCTCTGAAGCAACTATCCCACCTGCACTGGCAGTCCCTACTGAATGCTTTCTCTGGGTAAATTACAAAGACTGCTCTGATACCATGTGCTACCATTTTTCACCTCCTATACACCTATACTTCACCTTAATCTGGCTCTTTGAAGTCCAAGGCAAAGCAATATACTATGGTGAGTCCACCACCAAGTGACACCCACAATTTGGCACTCAGTGGCCCCAAACCAGCCACTGTGTGAAGGTCCCACAGGAGGGGAGGATCAGGGACTGTCTATTCCATGTCACAGCAACTCTGTGGTTGGCTGGACCACAGCCTGAGCCAAAAGTGTTCAATCAGAGAGCTGCTCCTATGTCTTTCAAAGTGGAGTTAGAAGAGCCTCAGCTACGAGGAATGAAACCTGTAAAGTTATTTCTCATTCATTTAGACCCTGGCACATGGTAGGTACTTTCCCTGAATAAAAGCAGAATAAATAAACTATCATTGTCACACTTTCCTGGCTTCACTTCCTGCCCCTTAGGATAAGCCTACTTGGTGGACCCTCATTTTCTCATTCCACAGGTGACCCCCACCTGGGACCCAGTCAAATCTAGATAAATGTGACTTAGGCTTAAGTTTGGACCCCACTATCTGATAAATTACACTCCAAAATGCAGTGGCTAATGAGTTCTTCTGTGACCACAATACTTGGCCAGAGGTCACAAAGCCATCTGTCAAAGAAGGATGTGGTTTTGCCTTCCCCAGCAATGACAATGAGTTAAATTACTTTTACAGTCATTCCTAACACTAATGCTTCCCATTTTTGTCTGTAGTGATAGTGTTGTATACCTAGGTCCTCTGGAACCCAACTCTGTTGCAAATCAGGGCTTCCTGATGGTAATACCAGTTCCAGGTACGTCTGTTCTGCAGGTCTGCTCAAATAAATTCATCAGTTCCAAGAGAGACACTTCATGTGCATATTAATATCTTTAAAAATAATGATTTGTCTTCAAATCAGTGACTTATCATTGTTTAATTTCTAACACGTTGCTTTGTCTTCTTTCAATCTCCCCCCCCCAAAAAATAGTGTATCTTACAATTTAGATTCAATTGAATATGTTGCCTTTTGCAGGTCTTCTGGTGCAAGCACTGTCGATCTTTTACATGTAATTTTTGAATATAATCTACCCTTCTAGTCATGTACCCACCGGCTTTGTATACAAGACTTTACTGTTTGATTAAGTCAAGAACTAATATGTTGGTTACTCTACTACCTGGAAAAAAAGACAGGAAGTAAGCAGGTGTTTAACAATATTTAGAGATGTTATTCTGAGGTATTTAGTCTTTGAGAAACCAAAAACAGAATGATCCTAGCATGATAAGACAACGGTTCTCCAATGTGATTCCCAGACCAGTAGCCTCAATGTCATCTGAGAATGTGGGCTTCATCCAGGACTACTGTTGTCTACTGCTATGTTACAAAGTATTCCCAAATTTTGGTTGCTTAAACTCTGTTATATTTCTTATGGGTCAGGAATCAGCAAGGCTTATCAGAATGCCTGAGGCTCAGGTCCTATCTCAAGGCTACACTCGAGGTACAGGTGAGGGCTATGATCACCTCAAAGATCTGCTTCCAAACTCATTTATATAGTTGGTGACAGGCTTCCTGTCCTTACTGGCTTTCAGCAAGAAACATCAACCCTGCCCTGTGGCCCTCTCCATTGAGCTGCTCACAGCAGGCTGTTGGCTTCTCCCAGAGCAAGCAGCTTAGGAATCAGTCTTTGTAACATAATCTTGGAAGCAGCATTGAACGACTTTTGTCATAGTCTATTCATTAGAACTGAGTCACGAGCCGCAATTCACAGTCAAGGGAGGGGTCCACACAAGGGAATGAACAACAGGAGATGGGATCACAAGGGTTCATCCCAGAGACTGCAACCAGATCTCCTGAGCCAGGAACTCTGCAGTGGGGCCCATACATCTGTTATAATGAAACCCCCCACTCCCACTGCACACTAAGGTTTAAAATTCACTGTCTAAAATTGGCACAAGGTTCTCTCTTCTATAGATGCCTTCAGGGGGGAAAAAAACTTTATTCCATACTTCCTCCCCAATCTTCATTGTATGCAAAGAACTAACCATAATCCACTCCAACCCATTCTACATTAGGACCTGTAGTAGAGACTGGGTACAGAAACACCAATAAAATGATCCCAGAGCTGGTGGTATAGCTCAGCGGTATAAGCACCTGCCTGTCAGGTGCTTATTATTTAAAAATAATTAAAGCCATCTTGATTGTCACAAATGCTATAGTCAATTCACGTAGTTCATAATATTTGCTCAGATAGCTTACGTTTGTTGTTGTTATCACCAATGAGTTCTATTTATTGAGTACTTGGTATGTACCTAGTATTGTGCTAGAGCAATTTACAGTTACCTATTTAACCCTCATAAGTAACCAGTGAGACATATACTGCTATTCTCACTTGGCAAATAAGAATGTTAAGGCTTGAAGAGTTGGATGACTTGATCAAAATCATACAATGTTGTAAGTAGCCAAGATGAGAATCAAATCCAGACCTTCTGATGCCAAACTGAATGAGAACCTGGAGTCTTAATCCTAAACACCTAAGACCAGATAAATGGCACTTCTGTCTCTTTCTCCTCATGCAATTTCTCCTTGAATACTCTGATCCCCAAATAATCAGTTTCAAATCACCTTGGCCCCACTGGCTGCAGATCTCATAAATCCTACCCAGCCTGCTGACAAGCACAAGAGAATAGGGAACCAAATAAGAACCTACAGGCTCCTAAGCCCCATTTCTTTTCAGAAGTTTTCCTGGCCATAGGACTTTTTAAAAAGGATTCCTTCCACACCTGTGAGATACACAAAACAGGTTATGATGTGGAAACAAAATTTTTCTGCTTTAGTTTGTCACAAAAATTCAGAAAGATTCCATTAGAGTCTGTCCACTCTTTCTCAAAAACTTCCCCGGCCGTATTTACTCTTGCAGGCCAGGACTTCTCAGCCCTGGCTGCACACTAGAATCACTTAGGAGCCCTTCAAACAGCTCAGCAGCAGACTCATTGCAGAGAAGACCACACATAGGTGCTCCGCCAAAGTTTCCTCAAAAAGCCTCCTGTGCCCCATTCAAGGATCAGAGGTCCAGTATTTCGGGTGCTCTTTAGGACTACCAACAAAGGAATATGAATTTCTTGCCACTTCTTCTGAAGGCGATCATCAGCAGAGACTGAGAAGCAGAAACCAGGAGCTGAGTGGGCTGAAAGTCTTCTCCAGCTCAGCTCCTCCCATGGAAATGAACCAAAGCATGCCACATGCTGAGGTTTGGGGCAGTTTATCCCCCAAGGGTTTATGTGTTCCAGGCTTGGCCATTAGCGTGGCATTGTGGAGGTGATGAGACTTTTAAGGGGTCTGATGGAAAGTCACTGGATCTTGTTGGGGACACCACCCTTGGAAGTGTTTGAGGTAGTTCTCATGAGATCCTGAGACAGTTCTCTGCAGAGGGAGTTGAAAAGAATAAACCTGACTCCTGAATCACACTCCGGATTTTTAGTCAGCAATATAATCTCTTTCCTCCTGCACCTGCTGCTGCCATGGTGATGCCATCAACATAAAGTCTTCACCAGAGTTGAGTTCAGACCAGCACCACACTTTCAAACCTACGGAAGTATAAGTTAAAAAATATCTTCTTTAGCTAAAGCTTCCCAGTCTCAGGTACTTAAATACAGTCATGGAAAACTGACCAGTATACTAATGTTTTAGGCCCTCTGCATACGTAGTTGACTATGTACTGCACTAATACTGGGTAAGACACAAAGAGATGCTTTCTCCATTTCTGTATTCTTCAGCATTTATTTATGTGCCTACCACAAATAATAAAAACAAAAGATTCCTGCCATCTAAGAGGAGGCATATGCACTAAACAAGATAATAATGTAAAAACCAGTAAGAAAAGTAAATAAAAAACTAAGCCATAACATGGTATTTTTCATGCAGTGCCTTTGAAGCACTTATTCACTGATTCATTATATGTTCAGTGTGCACAGACTGTGTGGTAGATACTGAGTCCACAATGGCAAACATGAGAAAGAACACATTAGCTCTATTTTCAAGATCTACAAATAAGCAAGCAACCTACTACAAAGCAGAAGTAACAAAGGTAGAGAAATTGTTCAAATAATAATCGAAGGGTCTGAGGAGATAAACATAAAGAATATTTAAAAACTCATCAGACTAATAGTGTGTGTGTGTGTGTGTGTGTGTGTGTGTGAACCAGTGTGAGCAGAGAGACTAAGACGTGAGGTGTTCAGAGGTGGAGTTTGGTGGATCATGAAACCCAGAGGCAGATGAATAGGGTGAGATGAAGCGGTAGAGTGGGGATAGTTACAGTAATCTAGAAAACACGCAAGTGAAGTGTTTTGAAATGAGGTTTGAAATACATGATGATCACAGAAATCAACCAGATGTTAAGGAGAATCTCCCACAACAGGTGCAAGATAGTGTAAAGCTTATAAAGCTGCAAAGAAAAGAATATAAAATGGGAAACAAGAAATTGTCAAAGCACCTGGGGGATGCCTGGAAAGCAAAGGCAATAAGCGATCGTGAGCCCTAAGCTTGGTTGGCTTCATGATAAGTTGGCCTGGGTAGCTCCATTCCAGTCTCACTCTTCCTAATGCTTTGCATCTCATGAAAGTCTCTCTCATGGGGCTGCTTAAATACACTAATATGCCCTTCTACATCCCTGCTCAAGCATCCTGAAGAAAATAATAATGTGGGCAGTAAGAATCCATTTGGCCACTCTATTATATGTATTTGCTAAGCCTAATCTAAAAGGTGTCATTACTGTCACTGATAATTACTGAACACATACCAGGCTGTGGGTATGACCCAAGGAGTATTTCACACCTTCTAGTCTACTAGACTGCAGATACCACTGTGAGGTAGATACACATATTGGTTTCCTAGATGGAGTACCTTGTATCTATCTTACAATTTTTTGAGTAAGAAAAGATCTTAGGGCTCCTTTGTTGGTCTAGGCTAATGATTTAGTCAGTACAGCTAATGACATTACAGAGTCTGACATCCTATAAAAGCAGGACAATCTCAAAACATCTCATGGACAGCCTTGTGAGGCAAATGAGTGATTGGAATTTTTAGTGTTCTGACTCAGTGCATCTTTGCAGAATATATACATCAATGTGCAAGTCATGGAGAACGCACACTGATGACTCCTGAAGAATTGGTATCTCCCGGTATGGTCTTGGTCTTTTCCAGCAGAGAAGCTCAGAACAGGAAGACTGGATTCCCAGGAGCCAATTCTGAGTAACCATTCACTCTGAAACAGCTCAGGTAACTAATGACTCTAAGAGAGATGAGGGGAAATGTCAGGTCAGCCCTCATTTTATAAAAACACTTTTACAGAGAGACACTTCCTCAACAATTATCATTATCTACTGTGCAAAAGTGGAGCATAGGCTAATTTGAGTTCAGGTTAAAGGCTTAGTAGATTGACTTTGAATGTTCCTGCAATGAAGGTGAGCTGAAGAATAACCGATTTAAGTACCTTGGGCACAGAATTTGGACCAGTCAAAATAGTCTGCTGTTTTCTCCCTTTCCTTCTTCCCCAGAGTACAGCAGTATCTCAAATGCCATCTCTTCGGTGATCTCCACACAGTGCCAGAGTCAGGATGATATATATTGTGGTTTCACCTACAATAGTCCTCATCAGCTCTGTCCCAACTGGCTGAATTACATTTAACACACTGGTTATTCCTGGTTATTCCTTGGAGTGTGACTTAAGTTTATGGAACATAATTATCTGGTACAAGGTAAAAACCTTTAATAAAATGTTCTGATGTGATTTTTTTTGGTATATGACTGTAGGAGACTGGGAGCTCTGTACCCATACATGCCACCTCCTATCTATTAGATAAAACAGAAATATAAGGTAATTTGGAATCTATGAGAGGCATAAAGAATACAGAAAGCCATACCTTAGAGACATCATCAAAATGAAGAATGTAAAAGGAAATGATTTTGCTGGGGTTTGGATTTTTATTTCGGAACTTTGTGCATAAAACAATTCCTTCGAGTCTTGCAGAGTTGGGTCTAAAAAGTACCATTTTCCTTTAATATTTATTGAACACCAAGTAGGTATAAGGCATGACTCTGGGAGACACACATAAATGTCCGGGATCCATAAAACGCAAGCTGTATCCTTCAGAAATGAACAACAGTCTGCTTAGGAAGCATGAGCCAGATACAGGAAGGTAAATGACAGGACCCAGCTGAACACCGGGAGAAACACAGGCTATTTGGGCCATACGGGGTCAAACACCCACACTGTTTTGCATAGCTTTGGGGCAACTGTCACATGAATAATACTGATTTTAAAAAAGGAAGAGGTGAGCTTTGAGGTCAAAGTATAGGACAGAATTAGATGTTTAAGAAGATGGATCTTAAGCAAGTGGGATTTTCAAATGGAGGAAAGCTAAATGGTTTATCTCAGGTCTTAGGTGTTGTTTGAGATGACTCTCTCCCATGGGGTACTTTTTGGATTAGTAACCTGTCACTTGCAGGTATTTTGTTGAAGGGGACATACTAATCCCTGAATCACTGCTAAACCCCTCTGAGCTGTTGGAATTTCCATAGCACCAACCAGATTTCACTGAGGGTTCCTTGTATCCAAGTGTCAAACTTGAAAGGTTCTCAAACATTGAAACTTCACTAAGGTAGCTGCTAAGAAGACACTTTCCTTTCCCTATCAGAATACTAAGGGACTGAAAAGTTAGTAAAGCTAGAGCTCCTTTGTTTGAATAAAAGTCATGAGTACTGACCTTCACATTGCCAGTCCAACTTTCCCTTGGGGTATAGCATACCTAACCAGGCTTTGATCATGAGCAATTTCAAATCTCAGCTCAGATGGGTCAGAGCTGACATCAGAAAGGCCCAGCCCTGTAGAACATTGATGGGATGCATGATAAAGTGAAGTCAGTATGAAACTGCTCTTCCTTTTCAGTGACCTTTCCTAAGGCTGCCATGACCCCTTGAATTGTCTGTCGCAGCTGTCTGTGGTCAGCTCATTAGTGTGAGAGAAGTCGGGCTCTGAGCCACAGGAGTAAAAGGCAGGGTCCTGACACTAGCCCAGCCCTACGACTTTACTCCATCTCACGACCACAGACCACACTCACTGTGCCTCCTGACAGGCCAAACTGAGCCAGGAAACAAGGGACAAAAAAAGCGCAACCGTCCAGAAATCACATGAAGGGAACTATGCTCTTAGCCAGTGCTAGTAAGCTGGGAGCCTCAGCCATAAGTCCCAATCTGCCACTGTGCACTGAGCAAAATGCCAAAATGACCTCAGAAGGATTGCTTTGTTATGCCAGCCAGAGTGCAGTGTGGGCCTCAGGAACTTGCAAATAAATGCACAAAGTTCTACCAGGACTAGGAAATTACAGAGCCTGAATCCCACACTTTCCAAAGCCACTGAACTGGCCCAGCCTCCTGGCCAGGGTCCCCTTGATCCCAGACGTCTCTGCAGGGCCCTCACATCCTTGAACAGGGTTATGGTCACTTGATTCATGTGGTGCTCAAGAAGCCTAATACCCAGAGAAACTCCCCCTTGTAAATGCCCTTTCATCTTTCAATGCCTCCAGGAATATACTGCAATTTAAGTCCCCACTCTGCCACCTGGGAATACCTTCTAGTATCAGGTAAAATGCAAAATGCAAAAACCAAACACTTCCCCAGAGGTTACAGATATCCCTTAAACACGCACTGTGGCTACCTCCCAGGATACTTGATGTCTAGTTTCTCCACAACTTTTTCCCAAAATGGAATTTCTGCGGCCTTGCCAAAGGATGAAAGTCAAAAGGAATGAAACTGCAACTTCCTAATTGGCCCCAGATCCATTCTCTGTCTTTCTCCATCTCCTCCACTCTGCTGTGTGCCCCCAGGAGATTACTTTATGCACGGCATCATCTGTGCATGCCCACTGTCCTCTTCCCAGCTGGGTTCAGCCAGGCCTTCTTCAGGCAGGAGGTGAGGGGGTGTTGAAGGTCTGCTCCTTGTCAGCTCTTGACTTGGGCAATGGTTGTTTTCTCCTACACAGGACCATGGCTCTTCCCAGGGGCATCAGCACCGCACTGGCCTCACCAGCTTCAGGAATACCTCTTGACCCTTATCAGTGCAGGTGTAAGGATGGTAATGGCTTCTTAGAATTGCTGGTACCAGGGTGCCTCACCTTTAGTGTGGCATCTGTTAGACACCCACCACTGACAATCAGGATGCTAAATCCAAAGGAGCACCCAAACCAAAGTCCACTGAGCCAACATTCAAAGAGAGAACAAGTCCTAACAGCTAGTCCTGAAGTTAGGCCAGAAGGCCAGAATGTCAGAACCTAGAGAAGACAGGACCCAGCCCAGCCAGAAACAAACAAAAAAGAATTGCCAAAGGGGAATCACACTCATCTTTCTAACTAGCAGATATGAATTGTCTGTGTTAACCATTCTACCCCTAGAGCCTGTGATGTGAAAGATATGTACCTGGGCAGAGTCCAAAGAAGTCATCAGACTTTAAAGAGAACCTGGAATCCCAAAAGTAATCATTTCCAATGAATCTTAGAGTCCACTGGACTCTCAGCCTTCTCCTCTCAGCTCCCTTCTGGTATCTCAGCACTGACACAGATGTACCAAGAGGGTCATACACCCCAGCTCCATGGGGAGAGAAGTTCTCGTGTCCTGAGTTGTAGTTTTTATAAGAAAACGTATCAGTGACTTTCCCTTGCTGGAACAAAATAGCTGACACTCACAGCTTAAAGGGGAGAAGTTTCAGTGAGTTCAGTCACGGTCATCTGCTTCCAAAGCAAAAACTGGATGGTGTCAGGATATGGAAGAGAAAAGCTATGGCAGACAGCAGCAAAAGGAAGGGAGAAGCATGGAAAAGACACATCCTTCCAGGTCACATGCTCAGTGACCCACCTCCTCCAGCCGCCCCCACCTCTGAACAGCATATTCAGCTATGAACTCATCAGTGAATTAATCCACTGATGAATACAGTCTCCCCATGATCCAATCCTCTCATGTCCTACCTCTCTTGCAGGACAGTTTAGATCTAGATCCTAACAAAACCGTAATCACAAGTTTAGTCTTTTCCAAGAGTTATGTAAGTCATCTAGGAAAATTACTGAACTTGAGGTTATAGAAAGCTTGAACTTATAGCCAAGCAAAACAGAAATGTGGATGGCACAGGACTTTTACCTGGCATTTTGTGGACTGGGCCCCCTCACCTGTGAGGCCTCTGTTGATTCCAGGTTAAGTACTGTATGTCAGAATTGAATAGAACCCCCAATCCATGTTGGGAAATTGGTGATGGGGTATCATGCTAGACAGAGGTTGGGAATCTGGGGAAGAGAACAAGAAGAGTCCTACTTCGTGCTGAATCCTCCCAGCAGACAGCTGTGATTGTTTGGAACACTGCTTAGAGATTGTTAATATGTGTGTGTTGTTTTGAAGAGTAGGGCCTCTTAGAGAGCTGGGAAGTGTTGGAACTAAGACATATTAAATATTAAAGGCTCTGCAGAATAGCGACTTTCAGAGCTGGCAGCTGCTGAAACTGGAGCAGAGGAGAAACAGAGAGCTACTCTTAGCAAGGAAGCCTGGCAAGAGAAGGGAGCTGGCATCTGATGGCATCTCGGGGTAAGGTGGGAGAAGCAGAGGCACGGGGACTGATGGAAACGAGCTCTCTAGCGAGGACTTCTCTGTGGCTTGGAAGGACCAAGGAAAGTGTGACGAGTACTCCTGGCCTGAGCAGTTTGTGGCTTTTCTTGGCAAGCCTACTGCACACCAGTCTCCAGAGTGGGCGTGAAGAAGTCAAGAAGAAAAGGCCATGTGTGTGTTTAGAGTGTGCGGATGCTGGAGACGGGAAATGTGTGAGAGCACCTAACAGTCAATCTCTGTCTCTCTCTCGCATCTTTCACAAAAATTAACTTAAGGGTGATATAAGCTAAATATGTGGGTTCCTACATAATATAGAAAGCAGAAAAATATCATGGACTTACGGTAGAAAAGTATTTGTTAGGATGAGAAAATATCCTAAGCAAAAAAAGAAAAAAAGTGTATGTTGCTCTTTAGTGAAATTAAAAACTTCAGAATGAAATGAAGCACACTGCGTCCTGGCCAGCAGGTGGACCTGGATTCTCCTAAGCACAGCAGCGGACAAGGTCAAGAGTTTATTACCAGATACAGACATGCCAAACTGATCTAACCAGATGAGTATTAACTGTTCTTTTCTAAGAACAACCTTTTTGAAGGTTAACAATATGCAATATTACAACCATTGTTAACTTCCTATCTATACTGTTATTGTTTTGGGTTTGTTATTGTTTGCCTTTTGCTTTTTTTCTCTTAAATAAAATTTTAAAAATAAAAAGTTTGTGAGGGAGAACCAAGCCCAATAACTGATACTCAGCTACCCCATGGGATGAGAGGCATCATTCTTATTTTCAAGGTGGAGGCAGCTCCAAGTGGGAACTGTGTACCCCACTCCAAAGCCAATCACTGTGACACCGGGCAGAAATCCCTTAGACTGTGCGATGCATCCTGCTCTGTGTGCCCTCAGCGTTGCCCAAGTGTGGTCATGGAGCTCTCAGAACATTTGCCGGCCCTCTCCCATTTCCCCCAAGTCCTCCCCCTGCAAGTCCTCCCAGAGCCCCCGCTGTTCCGCTGTCCTTCACTGCTTCACAAGGAGCTGTGTCCTTCCATGGGTGCTCATTTTCCCTTTTATGCCTGGTGCCTTCCCTTCTCCAAGAAGACGCCCCTGTCAGCCTTTCTTCAGGGGCTTCTCCCTAGAACATCCTGTGTGCCCCTCCCCTCCAGACATGAGTTCCTATGGCCAGGCATCCTGGAGCTGCTGGCTGGAATTCCTTCTCATTAAAGAGCTCCCGTTTAAACACACATCAGGGTGGCTAACAGCTTTCCTGCTCTTTTGCAGTGACTGTCCTAAACCTCAAGCAGAGTGTAGGCTCTGGAAAGGAAAAGAGACAGCTCTCTGCAGGCCCACAGAAAAGCGCGGCATTAGTGAGGACCATCCATTTCTCTGCTGGGCAAGAGCACAAGTGCCCACCTGCATGCAATCCTGAAGATGGGGATCGTGGGGTGACCGCACAGCTACTGATGATTACAGAGCTGACTCACTACATGCCGGCTGTATACATTCATCCCTCCTCTTGGGATGCAGGCTGGAAGAGGAGGCTATTGTATATGCACAGGACAAACTAAGAGACCAAAAGCCCTCTGTGTTTAAGGAGGGCTTAATGCCGTGTTGAAATTATAGCCTCTTTCTAAAGCTTGTTACAGAGTCCTCTACAAAGCGTATTAAAACACACACACCCACACACAGAGACACACAGACACACACACACACACACAGCCCTCTCAATTTCTCTCATTCTCCCCACCACTCACGCTGGAAGAAAAGCAAGTCTTCAAAACCACATTCAAATCAAGTGGTAGGTTTATTGTGTCTCTGTTGTACAGTAGGTGAAAATACCTCAATTTAATACATTCTAAGCCTTGTTTTGGTTTCCTGTCACACTGAAAGACCCATGTCAGGCACAAGAGTCAGCAACCAGTAGAGAAGGGAGCGAGCTGCCGCCGCCCCTGTCTACCAGATTCATCCACAGGCGAAAGGACCGCTTTGCTCCTTCATAGCATCTTCCTCTTTTCAAATTCCTTCAGAAACAAAGGAAAGGGATAAGAAGGGAGAGGAAAAGAAAAGATCCAAATTATATTTACAATCAAAATGATTCTGACACCTATCGTCTCTAAGATAATCACAGAAGGAAGATGTGCCAGGACGAGGGTACACATAATAACAGCCTTCAAATCAGTCTAGGTCAGCTCACCAAGTTAGACACACGGCTTCAACCCTCGGTCTCCTAAAGCCCAAGGCTGAGCGACACTGAGTAACTCTTACTTCTTTCACGGCAGCATTATTACCAGCAGGTGCCACACTGCTCTGTGTTTACCCAAATGTGCGATGCTTGGAGGTAGGTGAACCACAAACACGCTCTGCGGCAAGGCAGTGGAAATGGTTTGCTCACCTTCTCAGAGAATAAAACTAAACATAGATTCCATTAGAATTTGACGCAAGAATGTTAGAAATCCTCGGAACAAACGAATACATTAAACAATACTGAAGATCATTCTTGTCTTGACTGTAGCAATCAGCACAGGACTGAACGCACAGGCACCTGCTGCCACTCGCTGGAGCGGAATGGTAAGGCAGGTCTCCGGCAGGGACGTAAGCGTTTGCTTTTCCTCTTCCTCCACACTCGAATTAAATTCTTCACACATTTTATTAAATACTTAAACTTCTTTCAAATACCACGACACATAGTATTATATACCAAAAGATAGAATGTGCACAGATTCAATTAAACAAGAAGCCCACTTTATTATCCCTAAGACAAGAACAAAGATTATATCAAGTTGGGATTTTTTTTTTCATTTTCTCTGAACAGTTAGTTCCCTCTGGAAAAGCAATTTTGCCTACTTGCACCTGGCTAAGAGGCAGGGTTTTCAGTAGTGTTGTTTTGTTTGCTTTGTCTTTTTGTTATTGTTGTTGTTTTGTCACAAGTACTTTAAACCACAGTAGCCTATTTTAAGGAAAAAGTTGCACCTCCAGCCTGTAAGCACCAATGCATCACAGCACGGCTAAGGCCAAATCTTCCTACCCCCTCTCTAGAATTTCCTCCATCCCAAACGCCTCATCATACAGATTTTGTTGCTTTTCACTCAGACTCCAGTCTGTCTACCTGGAACTAGAAACCTACGGGGTCAGCGTGGCTATATTCCAAAGACCTCCCACAGGAAAAAACAACACGAGAAGCAACACAGGCAGTTCTCTGTGCATATGTGTGCACACGTGCGCATGTACACACACACAGACTTACACCTCAAACTGGAAAGTGTGGCATTTATGGTCACCAGAATGCTAGTGTCTCATACATTGGCCACTTAGAGAAAAATAAACACCAATGCTTAAAGAAGCAAGTTTTAAAATCAGAAAGTTGTTAAATTAGGCCCTTATAACATTAATGGAATACTGTAAGAGTATTAAGCTAAGCCATCAGAATGAAATGAAACAACCAAGACCCAAGAGAACAGATCACGCTGTCCAGGCAGCCAGCGCCCCCCACACTCAGAAGCCCCCAAACCCACGGCGCTGGGCAGTGGCTAACACTCACCTTGTAGATGGTGGTTCCCAGCTGCGCAGGGGACATGCTGATCACGACTCCTGCGCTCTGAAGGGCAGCAATCTTCTCCTTAGCTCCCCCTTTTCCTCCAGCAATAATGGCCCCTGCGTGACCCATTCTTCTCCCAGGAGGAGCAGTTAGACCAGCAATGAAGGACACCACAGGCTTGGCATTTGGACCCTGGAGACAAAGTGCTATTTTAAACACTGTAATGAAGAAGCCAATCAAAAGTGGACCTCAAATCCATGACTCCAATGTAAATGGCCCATAAATGGTTTGCACAGATAAAACCCATCAGTCATCCTTAAAAAAAACCAAGACAAATATTAAACTGTGACTAACACCACTGCACTCTCCTTTGAGATGTATCACTTTGCATACAAACTCAGGAAAACAATCCCGAGCATATTTTTATAGCCACTGAGTATCAGACACTTCGCTGGCACAAGCTGTTTTGCAAATACCCATGTGAATCTTTCATTTGAAACACAACAAAGCACACTTGAAATTTTACATGACTTGTGATAATGACTTAAAATTCAAGGCCAGATTATTTTACTTCAACCTGCGTTTATGTTTCAGTCATTATTAATTCTTCCTGGAGTGGTGCGATGACTTGGTTTGCAATAACTGACACTGCAAGTGCTGGCCAGGGCCTGTCACTTCTCTAGACCTCTGCTTCCTTACCGATGAATGGGAACGGCTGCCCTCAACTGACAGCAAAAGCCTCCCCATGCTGAAATCCTATGGTGTCCAAGGAGGAAGAGAAGAATTGGTTTTATTCTGCAAATTCCAATTCAATGTGTGACTTCTAATATCCATAAATACCAAAGAAACTTTTTTAAAAACTGTGTACAAGGGGCTGGGGGTTTAGCTCAGCGGCATAAGCGCCTGCCTTGCAAGTAGGCCGTCATGAGTTCGATCCCTGGTACTGATAAAAAGAAAAAAGACAAATAAGAAAAAAAAAACTGTGTACAAAATTTAAGAATTTCTGTGCTGTGGACTTTAAATGTAGCTGAATAAGTAGCAAGAAGGACATTCACCAATCAACAGTCAAGAGTTCCCATACAGCAATACATGAACATACGGTTAAGCTTCACAATGCATGATACTGCCATGCCCCTAAGGGCCCCGAAGTACTCAGGGACCTAGGTAAAAGGAAGGCCTGCAGAGGGCGGAGCAGCACAGCGGAACATGCTCCAGAGCTGCATCCGGACACCCGCTACCTTTCCCTCAATGAGCACTTCTCAGATCCCTCACACTTACAAAAATGGCTGAGAACTTCAAAGTTTCTGTTTATACACACAATAAAAATCTATTCCAATGCATAAACCTTTTGTAGCTAATGATAACGATTAGAAATCAAAGCTGGCTTTTATAAATTCTTGCTTATTCATTCTTTAAGACTGGAGAAGGGTTGAGGATATGGGCAAGGGGGAAGGAGGAACACAAAAGTTGAGAAGAGGGGGCTGGGGATTTAGCTCAGTTGCGTAAGTGCCTGCCATGCAAACACATGGTCCTGAGTGTGATCCCTGGTACCAAAAAAAAAAAAAAGGTGAAGAGGAAGGGGGTAAAAATGAGGACAATGTGATATGTGTATGTACCAATACCACAAGTTGAATATAACCATTATGCATCATAAACACATAGTAAAAAATAACTTATTAAATAGCATTTTAAAATATCTTAGTGAAAAGAGTAGCATTATACATTTAATTTTTGTAACTCTTGACTCTTTAACTTAATGTCAAATGATAACTACTTTTAAATTCAAAATTCAATCTGTTGCAATATTTTATTTTAGCTAAAATATACAAAGAAAACCTGGCCTCAGACAGATACAAAATTTTAATATGGAAAAGTATTTCAGTTGCCTTATAGATAACTGTGGATATTCTTTGATACCACACAAATCTCCTAAAGTAGTAATTT
The DNA here is from genome assembly GCF_034190915.1 of Cavia porcellus. Classification (NCBI taxonomy): domain Eukaryota; kingdom Metazoa; phylum Chordata; class Mammalia; order Rodentia; family Caviidae; genus Cavia; species Cavia porcellus. The sequence goes on from NW_026947501.1 coordinate 36,943,539, forward strand.
CTTACTACTTGAAGAAATTTCTTAAATATTAGGTGCCGTGCTAGGATCCGAAATCACAGCAATGAACTTTTGGTCCTTTCTTACTCTGAAATCTACTAGTCTGTCTTATATTTTAAATGGCTCTTCTAATCATGATGATTTTGTAACATGCACAGAGAAACTGGAAAATACCAGTTCCCTGAGTTATACAGATCTTCCAAATGCTGACACATCAGTACCAACAGATGTATCCACACTCAGTATCAACAGATCAGTCATCAGAATCGCCAATCTCATTTAAAGACTTTTTTCTAGGAGGAAGTTTTTCAGAGCCCCCAGTGAGAGAAGTTTCTGAAAACTTTAATATCCATTTGAAAGCTCAATTTTTATCATTAGCAAAAAATATTATCAGATGCCTTCCTTCATACAGCAAGTTTGCCTTGGTCTTTTGCAAAGAAGGTCTGTAAAGTACCCAAAGCTGAAGGACCAGTTTTTCTACCAATCATTCCTAATAAAACTGTTGCTCCACAAAAAAGCTCACAACTCAGTTGTGAGGTGTTTTATTTTCCCTCTCACCACAAAACACTGACCCAAGAATGAAGATTTAATAAAACTGTAATTCTCACTTCTTCAGCAAAAACAAAAACATTCACAAGAGAAACTGACTGTTTGCTGTGAGCGCCTGGCAGTGCCCGAGTACCAGCCCCACAGCTGGCTCTGCAGCCCTGGCTCAGGAGGTGCTGCGCGGCTCACGCGGCTTTCCAGGGCTCCGGGCTCCCCGGCTTCTGTGCCTTTGCTGATACCTCACCAGCTTTTACTTTGTTTTTAAAACCTGACTTGAGCCCCTTCTTCCAAAGCCTTTCCTGATTCTTCCTCCCACATGCTCAGGAATGAAGCTAATTATCTCTCTGCGAACCTGCTGTGCTTTTTACTTTCCTAACGTTATAATCAGCACACTGGCTGTGACCTGTTTCCATGTGCCCCTCTAAACAACAGGTTCCCTGAACACAGGGACCACGCTCTGAATGCCTACCTGCAGTACCACGGCACAGAATTAAGGAAAGACTCCAGTCATTTGTTCACTTGCCTGCGATCTCTACACAGAGAGACTCTTGTATTTGAGTGGTCTTAATTCCATGCGATCTTCCTTCACAACCCTCCAAAAGTGAAAACACTGTTATACTAGGAACAAGAGTACGATGAGCCTAATATGTCAAACAAATTTACAACACATGCCACTGACAAAAAGAGTCAGCAGAGGGTTAGTGGACTAGAGAGAAGTGCAGTATGAAAACAAGACATTAAGTGAGGGGCAAAATAAAAGCCTAAAAACAGAGAGAGCCACGGGAATAGTCTCAGTCTAACCGGGCTTGCTCTGCCCAGGACCGAGACTCGCTCCTCCGCCCTGCAGTGCTGCACACGGCTTCTCCTCTGGCTAACGGAGAAGACATGCATGAACCCCACTTCTGTTCCTGTGCCGCACACCACCACTGGCTAGTTATTAACCTTCCTGCCTGTTTCTTCACCTTATTCAAAAAATCAAGGTAAATATTAAACCACACAACTTTCACAAATAACCACTGTCACAACAGCAGCAGTGATGGCAGTAGGTAACATCAACTGAGGGTTTATTCCACGGCAAGCATTGTGCGGAGTGTTGTAGGTATCCGGTCCTCTGAGCGGCTGTGTCTCCAATCTGTGTACAGCAGATTCTCAATAAAAATGAGTTCCGCAAGAACTAACCAAGAATAAGAATACATGCCAAATGAAAGAGAATGTATACACTTAGTTTCTCCCCTAAACTCAGGGGGTTCAGTGTTGGGCCTATATACATTCCAATATTCACTTTAACTGTATGATGTCACGTTAAATTAAATCTCTTTTTCTAAAAAGAAGTCAGTTTTTACTTAAATCTCAAACTATAGCTCTCTGAATGCAAGACAATCTAATAACATTTTACTCCAATCTCCTGACCATCTGCTTTATCCTTTCATTTATTTGATATTCATCAGTGCTTCCCTTCCAGGGGCCAGGCGGAGGACCACAACTGCCAGCCTCCCGCCATCCACACACGGCCGAGGCCGAGAGTCAGACATTAAGCAGACCTTGTAGAAAGAAGCAAGGCTGAGGCAAATGAGAACGAAAACTGGCATTTCAGGCGGGGCGGAGGTCTGCAAAGGGCAGGGTGGCAGGAGGACTGGGGCACCATGGCCAAGCCGGCCTTCACTCAGCACGCAGTGGGAAACACTGCCTGGTTGTAAACGGAGCCCAAAGGCACTGGTTGGTGCCTGTTTCAGAAGGGCAAATACGCAGGGCGGCCTGAAAGAGAAGGGCACGACAGGGGAAAGAGCAGCCGGCAGAGAGGACACTATGGAGTGGTCCGTGGGAGGGAAGACCAGGCCTGTACACGGCGGGGAAGTCACTGCAGGTGAGGCTGGGTCTAGACACACCACTGAGGCCCCAGGGACAGCGCTTAGTGAGTGGAAACATGTGATGAGGCAGAAATAAAGGAAACTACCCAAGTATGCTGCTGGTTACATCAGGCAATCGTTCACATTTCAGGAACAGGCATATACGATAGATCCAGGGGAGGATGAAGGGGAAGGAAGGCAGAAGCAAAACCAAGAGGACTTCAAGGGGAGCGTGAGGGCTGAGGAACAGCAGGACCCCTGTAAAAACAGTAGCAGTGCAGTCAGACTCAACAGCAGCAAACAGCTCAGTTACCACGTGCCGGGATTACTTCCTTACATGTTATTCAGTGATTTAAATTCACAGCCCTTGCCACGTGCCAGGGTGGCACTACTGCATCCTCACTGTGCCAGTGAAGAAACTGGAATGGCAAGATCAAAACAATGCGCAAGGTCACATAGCTTCTAAATGGCAGACGGAAGCGGACAACAGAAAATTGCAGAGTGAATGACAAACAAGGAAAGTGACCCAGAAGAGAAAGGAAAACTGAGTCACAGCTTACAGCAGAGGTAGGGCTTAAGATCATCCCAGGAGAAAACATACTCAACATAGTCCTGAAAAGTCATTACAACACAAATGGGGAATAGTTTTATGCATACCAGTCTGTAAGCGACAATGCTGCTCCCTTTAACAATCTCATGTCCATTATTTTTTGGTGGCATTTAATTCATTCATTCCTCAGTTCCTCAAAAAGCTGGGACTGGAAGCCCCATTTGACTCAGCTATTCTACTTCTGGGCATATTCCCAGAAGAACTGAAAGCATCATATCCCAGTGATATATGTGTACTTGTGTTTATAGCAGTACAATTTGTAATAGCCAGATCTTGGAAACAAACTAAGTGTCCATTAATTGAGGAATGGATAAAAAAGTTGTGGTATTTTTATATAATGGAGTACTACTCAGCTATAAAGAAGGATCACATTGAGATATTTATAAATAAATGGATGCAACTTGAGACCATACTCATAAGTGAAATAAATCAAACCCACAAGAATAAATACCATATTGCCTCCCTACTATAAGAAATAATAAGAGTACATAAGATACAAAATTCTCAATAAATACAGTGAAAGGGTAAGAATCTTCTCAAAGGGGAAAAAATATCTTAGGGAAAAGCACGAAAAAGAAAAAGGGAAAAGAAAAACATCTGAATTTGTATAAACACACTTAGGATAGCCAAGATGATCATGCTACAAGTTCTGTAAGTTCACAGAACAAAACAGTTAATATTCATAGGATTGGAACAATTTTGCATGTTTATGTCAGGTGACCTGATGAGCTCTTGAAGATCACTATGTAAAATATCAACCTTAGTTCTGTTCCTGCCACTGTGTTTTGAAGGTCTCTATCATTATTGTTTTGGGCTCTTTGCTATTGTTATATGTCTTTTTTTTGTTTCTTATTTTTCTAGTAATCTTTTGCTTTCTTTTGTTTTGTTTTTCACTCTAATGCAGAAAGGATAAGTATACATGTAGAGGCTTATGCATGCCTAGAACTTCTAAACATTATGAGAACTGATTACATTATGTGTGATGAAATGAAGCTACTTTTGAAGAAAAACAGACATTATGGTATCCATTGCTGATTTCATATCATCATGCTGTGAAATCCAATAATGCTTCTATTCTTTGTTCAGAGTGGCTTAAGTGTGTTTTGTAACAATTTCACATGAAGGTATGGACACCTATTTTAAAGAGAACAAGAAACATTATGGCAGCCATTTTTAATTTTCCTACTGTCTGGTTTTGAAGGCCTGTAATGCCTTCATTACCCTGCTATGATCAGTTTTATACTATTTTGTTTTGTATGAATTTGTTGTATGTGAAGACACAGACAACCATTAAAAAAAAACAAAAGACATTATGGTAGCCACTGTCAATCTCCTGTTGTCTTTTTTTGAAATCTGTGTCACTTACATTGTTTTCTTCTGACCTGCTTTGTTTTGTTTTGTTACATTTAGTTTTATTCTTTTAAAAAAATTAAATTAAAATAAAGAATTCACTCACTTCTCATTTTTTTCATATGCATTAAGAGACAGTTATTCCCATTTGTGGGCCTGGCCTTCTCAAGACGGTCTGTCACTCACCGTGTGTGTCAGAGAAACTCCGGAAATCCCCTGCATGCTTCCCCCTCGGCTCCCAGACACAGCCAAGGCCCCGGCGCCCAGAGCAGGGGCCGTGGGGCTGCCAGCTGCCTGCGTCACCACTGCGCCTCTTCGCTCTCCCACCACCTGCTTCTCCCTGAAAACCGAGTTCAGTTCCCTTTGGCTAAATGCAATGAGGACACAACTCCACACCACGCCTTTACATATTTAACTCCAGGCAGAGGTGACTGGGAAGCCTTCACAGCACAGGGACAGTAAAGCCTTTCTACTTGGTCTTTGACAGGGAAAGCCGTTCTATGAGGACAGACAGAAGCTGGAGGGACGCAAGCGCCTGGCAAAGGATCTAAAGGACAGACCTTTACAAGGTCAGTCTCAGGGAAAGAGCACTCGCCTCTCCTGCAGCGTGAGGGAAGAACATCGGAAGTTTTAAAAAAGGAAAAAGCGTGAGTCTGGAGGTCTTGAATCAGGCCGGGCTGTTGGGCTGACAGCCTGAGTGTTCCCCACGCAGGAGGCCAGCGCATTACCACAAAGCACCTGTGAGGAGGCTCAGAGTAGAGAAACAGCAGCGCACTGTGCCAAAGAGGAAGGAAAATCAACCCACCAGAGTCCACAGTTTTCGGAGTGTCCAGTGTGGAAGGCCCAGCTAAGAAAAAGGTTTGGTTATCTTTCAAGTTTTCTTTGAAAACAATTAAGGCAAGTTCTAAAACAAGAGCAAAGAGCTGTATTTTTCCAAACCCAACTTACGGAGTTATGTTGCTTCAAAAATTCTGCAGCATTTTCTTCTGCATTGCCACCAATTTCACCAATCAATATGATGCCTTCTGTGCCTGAGTCTCTCAGAAAGATGTCAAGGCAGTCGATAAAATCTGTTCCATTGAAAGGGTCACCTCCAATGCCTGAAAAGGTCCAAGAACACCAACGTCAGCTGAAACTGCAAGGATGAGCCGTGGTAAATAAGTCTAGAAATGCTCCAAGTGGTTTCTTATTTTGCCTACCCTTATCCTTCATCTTTTTAAAGGTATCATCACTTTTCACTTAACATTCAAACATTACAAAATGCTACATTTACTTTTGTCTGCATGTATGAACACAAATGGTTTCTTATCTGCAGATAAAAAAAACAAACCCTTTGTGTTATGACCCTTCACATCACAACAAACCTCTTCCCCTCACAAACCACAGGGATTAAGGTTCGTGAGTACATGCTGGCATTACATGCGTATGCTCCTTGTGTGGAGCTGATCCTGGCACTAACTTTCTCATCCCTTTTCCCGCCCCTCCCGCCTCCCTTCACCCTGTTCCCCTTTGAGAACCATCTATCTCTTCACTTCTAATTATCTACTTTTATTTTACTCTGGATTCCTAATACAAGAGGGCTATGCAACATTTACACTATGTGTCTGATTCATTTCACTTAACATTACAGTCTCAAGGTGCATCCATTTTCCTAAAAATAACTCAAGTTCATCTTTCTTTATGGCAGAATAGTACTCCATTGTGCATAAATACCCCGTTTTCTTTATCTATTCATCTGCTGATGGATATAGAGGCTGTTTCCAAAATTTAGCTTTTCTGAGTTGTGCTGCTACAGACTTTTTAGAAATGAGGATTTGTGTTGCAAACTAATATTGTACCACAGGGAAAAAAATCAAACACTACAAAATTTTTTGCACAAAGAAAATCTTCTTTGATACAGAGAAACCACTCACAAGTTTTAAGACACAATTGTCAGTAAGTGACAGGGTAGACAGTATACAGCCCCTCTTCCTGTGGATCCAGAGTGGGCGACAAACCTGCCTATGGAGGCTCTCACAAGCACAAGAGCCTTCAGAACAGGCAGCTGGATGGGTTCAAGTAAATGAACACGGTGGAGCACACCTGTAATCCCAGCATTCAGGATGCAGAGGCAGGAGGATCACTCAGCTTAAGGCCAGCCTGGGCTACAAAGTGAGTTCAAGACCAGCCTGAACTGCATAGCGAAACCCTGCCTCTAAAAGACAAAACAAACAAACCAAAATATTCCCTACAGTCTAGCACTCATTGTTTATTTTTAAAGTATAACTTATTGATGCCAGGAATGATTTCTTACTCTCCAATGCATCAGTCAAAAATGAAGTTGCAGAAAAGAACTAGCATTCATTAAGTGTCAAGCACGCACCAAACTCCTGGCTTTCTTTAGTGTTAGCCATGTCCTCTGCTGACTCCCTCACCCGCTCTGTGAGACGTGCACTACTTCCCGCTGATTATAAACTTACAATTGAATTTGGAGGGGATGGAACTGGAAAATCTGTTTCACAACTTGTTACTCTCTCCTCATCACACTAAATTAAATTTTGCCTAAGATCCTCTATGCTTTGCAAACAGAAAAGTTATATCAGTATTTTAAATTTCAATTTATGGATAGTCTAGGATTATAATTTATAATTTATTACAAAAATTTATGAAAGACTTTTAAAAGGTATTCTAAGGAATTTAAGAAATACAAAAACTAGAAATGCACCTGGCATTTGGCAAGAAAGACTGGATTTTAAAATATAAAAACATACTGGACTTGGTACCTTTAGGGTGGGAGGCAATTGGTCCAGTAAGAAGAAAGGTCCTAGGGAAGACGACCCTCCTCAACCTCAGCTTTCTGCCACCACAGTACCACTAGTCAGCTCAAAAGTGCCTGGAAGCATTGCTTTAAGAATGAAACAGCAGGACGAGGTGGCGCACATCTGTAATCCCAGCACTCTGGGAGGCTCAGGCACAAAGACGGCAAGTTCAAGCAGACCCCGGCAAGTTAGTAACTTAGCAAGACCAGGCTCAAATAAAATAGCGCAGGGGGTACACTTCAGTGTGGAGGCCCTGGGTTCAATGCCCAGTGCCACAAAAAACAAAGATGAGATAGTAAGTGGCAAAGAATTCAGTAACTATGAAGCAGTGAATATAATTACTTTAGCAAAGGTCCTAAAATAAGGAACCATTTCTTCACAGCAAAAAAATGAAGTGATGTCTCCAGTCACTGAGGATGTTCAGAAGCCACAATTCCCAGGACATTTGTTCTTCAAACTAAAAATTAAAGCTCAGACCATGAATCTTAAAAGACAACATGTAGAACTTCACATTTAAGCAAATTAAGTTTGAGACTATGTCTTTTTAATAAAATGGTATCAAAATCTCTTATAAATAATCCAATCAATAGTTATCACTCTAATCACTCAGTGAAAATACTATACTCCACAGAAAATGATTTTAGCAAGAACTGCTCACCAACACACAAAGACTGTCCCAGTCCAACTTGTGTTGTCTGATGAACTGCTTCATACGTCAGGGTGCCTGACCTGGAGACAATACCTTAAAGAAACAGCACCAAAAACATCAGATTGGATTTCTATGACAGACTGTAATATGGCAAACTAAGGCACAAAAATTCTGAGTAACTAAAGTGAGTGTATATAAAATTCATTCCATGATTTGCCATCCAGATCACTGTACTTTCAAAAAACAGAAGAAAAGGCTTAAAGTAGGGAAGTTTTCAAGATGAGATGGAGACAAAAGTGCATTATTAGCTAAAGTTATTTTATGAATAGAAAAGCAATGCAAGGAAAACCTATATTGCTTCTTCTGGAAATCAGTATGCTTTCCTACCTTTCTATATTTGTTCTGCTTAAAATAGAGTGCCTGACCTCCACCATCACCATCCTTACAGGTTCACATCAAAAGCTTCAATGCTACCTTCTCTTACAGGTCTTTCCTGATCATACCCAAACAATAAGGAGATAGAATCTTTTAGCCATTTTTATTTTACAAAATAGCACATCAAGTTTTTTACCCATTAATTTTTAGGAGACGCCATTTCACTGTCGATAGTATAGCTAAATTTAAAAAGATTGAAAATAATAAATATAAAGATAGGAAGGAACTGTAACACCCATACTTAACGGTATGAACGTAAAATGACACAGCCACTTCACAGTTTCTTCAAAAGCTGAACACGCTCCACCTTATGACTTACTAATTTTCTCCCTCAGTACTCTGCTCAACAGAAATGAAAACACGTCCATAAAAAGGTCTGCACTCAAGCATTCATCCTAGCTCTGTTCCTAAGGCTCACACCTGGAAACAACTCAAATGTTCAGAGAGAAAAATGGATAAACTGCAGGTAAACCAGGTGACAGAACACTACTTAGCAATAACATGAAATTAGCCGTGACACACACAAACATAGGGAAGATTCCAGAGTGCTAAGTAGATAAAAACAAATCTATGCTTTAAAAACCTCTAAAATCTTCACTATGTGAAATTATTATACAATTGTTATACAATTACACAGAACTGTTTCACTATAAAACTTTGGTAAGTTTTACTGAAGTGATTTGTAGTAACAAAACCTCTATGGGTTGTGCAAGTTTGGAGCAAAGAATTTCTTTTAGGGCCAGAGATTTAGCTCAGTGGCAAAAGCACCAGCCTGGCAAGTACAAGGTTGTGAGTTTGGTACCAAAAATAATAATAATTTCTTTTAAACCTGTAAGAAAGTAACAAATACACTCACCAACTCTTCCTTTCTTGTGAATATGGCCAGGCATGATGCCAATTTTGCATTCTCCAGGCTGAAAGGAAGTAAACGATAGTTGTGGAAAGGTTTTAAGTAAGTTGGAACTCATGGTTCATACACACAACACGGCCAGACTAAGTCAAAGCTGCTGAGCCCTGCCAGGGCTAAGTGTGGGCTTCCTGTTACTTTCACACTCACGTTGATGACTCCGGGGCAGTTGGGGCCGATGAGCCTCGTCTTTCCCTGGCGGAGCAGCTTGTGCTTGACCCGTACCATGTCCTGCTGCGGGATACCTTCCGTGATGCACACGACCAAGGACATTTCTGCCTCAACAGCTTCGTCGATGGCAGCAGCAGCAAAAGGAGGAGGGACATAAATGACAGAGGCTGTCGCTCCTGTCTGCTCTTTGGCCTGCAACATTAACCATAAAGCATAAAGCATTTTATGATTGGATAAGTCATCAACAATGCAAAACAAGTTTAACACCATGATTTTATTAATGTCTAGGGGTCAGAAAAGACACCACCGAGTGACGTAGGATGGCTTCATTCTTTACATTCTCCAGATCACCACAGTCAGAAAAGAATAGAATCAAGCACAGCCTCTCTGCCCGCTGTGAATGCCCCTGTGAACTGAAAGGCTCTGTGACACTGCAAACGATGACAAGTCAGTAAACCAGAAAGCACTGCTTGACCTGCACTTGCGTCCCTCCGTTCCTATGGCCGTGCTCAGTTTCCTTGGTCTGCTCTAGACGCATGCAGACAGATGCTGCAGCACCTGCCTAGTATCAACGCCCACACCTCCTGAGAGCAGGACTGGTGAGCCCCTCAGGGCTTAGAACTCAGCTGTCAAACATCTGTGCTCACATATATTTGTTAATCAGTATCATGAAATAGTAAAAATAAAGTTCTTACCTATTTCTTACTCTGAATGCATGTTTGTTAGAAATAAACAAATTGAAAAGTGCACATGCATAAATGGTATATGATAAGAGTGTGTGTCAAATAAGCATTAAGTCTGAGTGCTATCACCCTTCATGGTGCAAAGCACTGGACACCATCTATCTGACCACTGCTCTTCTCTTTGTGGACATGAGCATGGGCCATACATCCTGCCTTTACAAACTCTCTACATATAGCAAAACAACTGCATCCTTCTACCTGCCTCTCTGTGTGGCCACGTCTCCTCTACTGCCATGGACTCTCCTGGAAGACAGAGACTGTGGATGACCTGTATCCCCACAGCAGCAGCCCCATGCTGTGACAGCCTTGTAAGAGGGTTCCATGTTCCATGCAAGTCTCAGTTAAGTCTTCCCCACACCCCTGAATGTTAGCATCCCCATTTCACAAACCAATGTGCTGAGGCCAAGATAATATTAAATAATGGCACAAGGTCACACAGCGAGGAAGTGGCAGAGTTCAGGTTTACTCCTGAGTACCTGAGTACATCTGATTCCAAAGTGTCTGCTCATTTCAGTTATAGCAAGCTGCCCCCCTATAAATGTTCAATGTCACTTAATCAAAATAGAAATCAAAAACTTTTACAAGATTATGCTATGGGCTTTTATAGCAGATATGAATAGTAAGATACAGAACATATAGACATAATTAAAAGGAGCAGAGTAGAAGACAGTGTCTTTGGGAACCATCACTGAAAGATTCCCCACATTCCCAGAGACTGAGCATCCTCTGCTACAAACCTAATGAAAAAACTATCTTGACAGTAACAGAAGGATAAAGTCAGAGGAGGCTGACAGATCATCCATAAGTGATGTCAAAGGTTAGAAGTAGTTTCTAAAACCTCTGTTCAAGAGGGATGATATATGTATGTGAACAAAAGAAATAAAAACTAGGTTGAAACAGAAAGAACTCATCTCATGGGCATGTAGGTATTTTATTGAAAAATATTTCCCAAAGTCCTCACTTCTTCAGGCTACAAATATTGCCAGAAGCTAGCTTGTGACAAGTACGCGCCAGGAAGTCACAGGGGATGAAAACTATCTTTGCTACTCCTCAGAAAGTCCTTTGTAAGAGCTAAATTAGTAAGAAATGATATCTGTAAAAGAACTTACAGAATATTTCAAACAGCACATATATTTCTGTCACTATGAATAATAAATTGCTTAGTAACAAAAATAATTCTTTTCCTTTTGTCTGGTCTTTCTTGAGAGATCTAGTTATGTTCTAGCTGGCCTCAAACTCACTACACATCCCAGTGTGGCAGCAAATGCACAATCTTCCTGCCTCAGCCTCCCAGAGTGCTAGAATTATGGGCACACTTTTATAGTTGGCCAAACTTTCTTCAAGGAAAAAAAAAAAAAGAAAGAAAAAGAAAAGCACTAAAGAGCAGCCATTTTTTAATGTTTTATTCTTAAAACAGTGCATCTAAAACACAAACACACATATGAAGTAATACTATCTCCAAGTTTAAAGTAAAATGAATACCTAAATTTGAAAAATATGTTTTCTTTCCTGCATGTGAGGACTAAGAGTACAAATTAACTTTAATTTGGTTAGTATTCAGTCCAAAATTAGATCTATAAATGTGTATTTTTAAAAATGAAAAAACTACAATATTTCACGATATAGCTATAAAAAGTATTAAATTTACTCCTTAATTTTTATAAAATAACCCAAGAATTTATACAAGTTTCTTATAAATTTATAAGCTTTTTATAAATTTCATATAAAAGTGGGAGGCACGTAGAGGGATATACTAATCCTAAATTAGCTCTCAAAAGAGGCAAAATCTGAAAAGCGCTATGAAATTCAGTGTTACTTACCTTTATGGGATCGGAACTTTACAATCAGTACATACTGCTTTTGTAACAAAGTCGTTTAAAACACTATTTTAAAAGTATTAGTTAGAAATTAGCAATTTGAAGAAGAAAGGAAGACCCAACAGTTGGTCGCGTGTTCACACAGGACACACTGCTTACTCTGAGCCACTGAGCATCGGCGGTTCATGGCCGACTTCCTCGGCCTCTTTGCATGGAGGGTGCCTCGGCTTCACATTGGAGCTCACAGGGACGCCTGCTTCCGTGGGCTGTGGTGAGACCTGAGGGGCCAAGGTGCACCAAGCACCTAGCACTGTTTACCAAGCAGCCCATACTCAGGAAGGCAGGGATGGCTCCTGACACCTGCACTACACCCATCCCGGAAGAAAGGGAAGGAAAGGGTAATAAGCCAGGCCTCAGCACTTCTTCCCTTAAAAGATGAGACATGGTAGCCAGCGGTAGTGACGTACACCTGTAATCTCACCACTCTAAGAGGCTGAGGTAGGAGGATCACAAGGTCAAGCCCAGCCTGGGCAACTTAGTGACTTTAGTGAGACTCTGTCTCAAAATTTAAAAAAAAAAAAAAAAAATGGGCTGAGATGTGTGTGGCTCAGTATGAAGGACCTGGGTTCAATCCCCTGTCCTACCAAACAAACAAAAAAGATGATGCATGTCTATAAACAAAAATGACATCCTGAGTTTCAGGACAATTTAAATCTCCCTAGACTACTGAACATTCAAAGAGCAAGTGTCTCTCCCAAAGGGACACAGTTAAGGTATCTGCCCAAAGAACCGTTGCTCTCCCCCTGCTTGGCTTTGCTAGCCAAACTCAGGTGCGATGAATTACCTCCTTCACAGTATTAAAGACGGGTAAGCCCAGGTGCGGCTTGCCTCCTTTCCCTGGCGTGGTTCCGCCAACGAGTCTGGTGCCGTATTCCAAAGCCTGCTGGCTATGAAAGGTGCCCTGAGGGGAAAGCACAACACCTGTGAAAGGAAGCCGACTGGCCTGCACAGAGAACCAAAGGCAACCTTAGGATCACATGTGGCTTAACTATCTCAGGCAATACACTCGTCCAGCGTTCTCATTAACTTATTAAACAGCTGTGGACCGTGATGCAAAACAGAAACAGCCATTTAAAGTCTTCCTTCTCAAAAAAAAGTCTTCCTTCTCCAAGATGGTACATGTGGAGCCAAACAGTGCCTAAAGAAAAAACAAAACCTGCTAACCAGTCTCTTTGCATGGGGGTCAGCAACCTTCAACAAGTCTTGAACCTGCCCAGGCTGCTGGTTCACTTTCCCTCATCAACCGTAGCATGCAGGCAGGTTAGACACAATGCTTCTGGTAGGGGAGGTTACCCTGCCCTGAGTGGGACCAGCCTCTTCCATCAGGTGCCAGGTCTAAATCCTCCCCGAAACCCTTCCGGGTGTAAGAACCAAAACCGGCTCTAGGGACTGGAAGATTCTTTCTCACTAGCAGGCTGGGGCTCCGCTTCTCCTTGTCACCCCTCTTCTCTTTCTCTCACCTTAGACTTGCCTTTGCCATCTAAACGTGTGTGTGCCCTCGGTGCTAGCATTCTTATCCATGACCTTGTCATACACAACCCCTCGTACCTAGCCAAGACCTCAGCCTGGAACTCCATAGGCACAATGCCAATGGCCTACTTAACACCTCCCCTTTGAGAACTAGCAAGCACCCCAAACTCCACCTGATCACTCATCAGTCCACCCCATCTCAGTTAACGACACTTCATTCCTCCCAGATGTTCAGATCAAAGACACTGAAGTCATCCTGGATCCTTCTCTTGCTCTTCTATCCCATATCAGATCCATTAGTAAATCTTATGGCTCCGCCTTCAAAGCAATCAACAGCTTCTCCCCCATCTACTGCTAGCGACCCCCTAGGTCTAAGTCACCTCAACTCGTGATAAACTGTTGCCTTTGCCCCCTTTGAATCTCTTCTCTACAGCAGCCAGAGTGATTCTGTTAAAACACATGAGTGACAAAGATCGAGTCACTTCTCTGCTTGACTCTTCCAATCTTTTTCCACCTCAATCACATAAAATTCAAACTGGTTTACAAGTTGCCATGCAGCCTGTCTCGCCCGTGAGAACCCCGTCCCTGCCTGCTTATCTGAGTCCAGCCACACTCGCCTTGCTGCCTCCACACTCAGCTGGCACACGCCTGCCTGACGGCCTTGCTGAGCCTCCGGGCGGAACACAATTCCCCTAGCTAGACAGCGGGTGCACTGCCACACCTTCAGATCTTCACTCAGAAGTCCAGCTTCCCTAACAATGTGACACAGTGTCTCCCTCTCTTCTGTCCAGGACTCCACACATACTCTGACTGCTTTCCCTCATCTGTTTTTTCCATAGCAATTATACTTTCTAACACAGTACTTTTACTCGTGGATTTTTTTAAAGAAGTATTTCTTCTCCACTAAAAGGTGAATTCCATGAAAATAGTTATTTCTGTTTATTATCTGTTCAATGCAATATAGTACCTCAGTCAGTATGGTACCTACTTACAGGAAATAGGCCCTCAATACACAGTCTCTGAAAAATATAGGGTCTATGTGGTCATTCTCTATGGGGACCTAAAAAGGCTGGGTCAGCTTCTCAAGTTCTTAATTATCCAAAACTGGAGCCTTAAAAACATCAGAAAACTTCTAATTCAACTCCTTTTTCAATATGAGAAAGTTGGCCCCAACTATATTAAGTAACTGGTTTAAAGGCAGTGACAAGATTTTAGGGGGAAAAAAATGCCAGTGCTCTCTTAAAATAGTGCTGCTCAAAGTGTGGTCTGCAGATTGTTGCTACTCTGCAACAAGATGAAAGCAAAACAAAAGAAAATGAAAATGAAAAACAGAAAGAAAAAAACAAGACGAAGGAAGGGAGAAAAGAGGGGGTGAGTAAAGGAACAAAAACGCTAGTAAAAGACAATGCTTACAAATACGGCACTATGACGTTGCTGCAATTTTTACTGTATATTTACAAATTATGGACCTCCACTGGGTCAGAAATTAAAAACAAACATCCAGGCTGGCTTTCACTCCAGGTAGTTTGAGAAGACTTCCCTAGAGCACAATGCCAGGTAAATTCAAATGAACCAGTGTTTTTAGTCCTAATGTGGTGTTAAAACAAAGCAACACTTCCTCAAAATAAGCCTACTGTCCTCTGTTTTCCCATTTTCTCCAGTCACTACACAGCCGGAATAGGAACAATTTTAGCAACTCATGTGAGCTAGTAAAAGAAATCAGATGGCACCCACTGGAGATGTGTACTGCTGGAATCTACTTTGAAATATAAACCTTCCTCATTCGTATGTGTAACAATGTGTGCCCTGAAAAAAGAACTCATGTGACAAACTGCAGACTTCCTGCGGAAGGAAGGCTTTGATCTCAGGTCTTATCTGAATCAACAAATGTAACTGAGGCAATTAAGGCTCTCAAGTACTTTCAAACCCCAAAACAAGGAAGGCGAATAAGAAACAATTAGTTCACAGGAAAGTGAAACACACTGAAGGCAGGCTTGAATTTAAACAGTTCCAAACAGTGCTTATGCCACACACGGATGGTTGTAACAAAAAGCTCAGAAGTTAAAATATCATAGAATCACACAAAATTTAGCAAAGAGAAAAAATCATAACACACTTATATGAGAAATTTGGGTAACCAAGCATTTGATTATGTGCTCATATTAATATAGACAAAGCAGACAATGTAACTGGGGAGGGAGTGATAGAATATACTTCAAATCATGGATGTATATAGATACAAAACTTGTAAAGAACACATTACAGAAATATAAATATGTCTGTAGTGCAAGAAAAATGTGCCTGAGAGGACATATGCCAACTTATCAACAGGAAGAATGTTTGGTGAAGAGAATGGAAGGAAAGAAGAAAACAGGTTCTTATGCTGCATTATGTGTACAAGTGCATGCACCAGAGATACATTTAAGCTTATACAAAGTCTATGAAGTAAACAGGAGAGAGGGAGAACGTGAATGGGAATTAACATTCGTGAGGCAGATTGCCTGTGGGTCTCTTAAAAGGCCTTTGGCCACACAGCATATGCGATGGGAAAAGTCAAGGGCAGGTTCCTCCATCTGCCTCTGTGCATTTCTGGGCTTCTCCCGCTTAATGTGAATCCCATGTTCAGCAACAAATATTTGTACAAGACTGAGACACAAGCATCCACTTTATCTAGTGCTTAATCAGAGTACCAGTGACCCATACCAATTTGGAGGAAAACTGGTATATTTGCTGAAGAAAATAAGTGGGTGTCCAACAGAGTATTCTCCTGTGCATTTCCAGGTAAGATTAAACACACGTTTCCCTTGACAGGTTGAATATAGCATCTAACCTCTTCTTAGACACAACCTCATTGCTGTACAAAGTTTTTTCAACCATCGTTTATCACTACTTTGATGATACAAAAAGCAGAAAAGAATATTTTAAAGCTCTTTGGTTATACCTTAAAAATCTAGATACACATACCTGCTTACCAGTGAAACCCTGGCAAATAACCTTCGTACTTTTATCAACATAGAGGTGCTTCCGGGAAGCTGCATAGGAACAGTGTCGAATTCCATTCTGTTGCACTGAAAAGTAAAGAAAATGTGACATATTATAACTTTCCCAAACTTCTGAATAATGAATTCGACTTGGCAACCAAAAAAAAAAAAAAAAAAATCCTGTAACACAAAACCTATATGGGGACCATGGAAAATTTAAATATCAGTTTTTGTTTTTGTTTTCAGCCCCTAAGCATCACTTTTAAAATGAGATATAGACCACAGCAATAATCAGAAAAATAAGAAAGACCCTGCTCTACTCTCCAGGATCTTATCTTTTCTGAGAACCACAATCTTATAGTTTTTTCTGAACTGAGAAAAAAAGCTGAGGTTTATCATTTCTTTTCCTTAGAAAGAAAAACAGTTCAAAGACCAAACAGTTCAAATTAAACCCAGGGACTGGAAACTAGCTGCCATCCCCACCAATAATTATCAAACAGCCACATGAATTCCCCACCTGACTCAATTTTTTTAAAGTCCAATTCCTATAGTCAATAGTGAGCTAAGAGGCAAACTTTAGAAAATAAAGAATATGACTAATTCAACCAACTTGTATTTCAAAAACCAGAAGACAAACGTATGGCCACTGGGCTACTTTCTAACAGCACGGTAATACCACCAGTCTGTCTCATCTACACACCATCCCTGACCTCCTCAAAGTTGCCAAGCCTTCTACCAAGTACCATACCTAGCAGCTCCTGAAATAAACATCTCAGCACACATTCTCTCCGCCCCACCCCATGCCTTCTGACTCGAACCACTTGGAATCACTGTCTCCTCTGAGTCACTGCTTCCCAACTTTTTAGACCTCAGGTGCCACAACTGAAGGAGCGTCAGTAGCCTCACTGGCAGAGGTATTTCAAGTTCCCACACCTCTAGGGAAGAGAAAGGCCCAGATTTCACCCTTCCCATGAGGTGAGGCAATCTGTGTGCACACAGAACTGCTGTGCAGTGGACAGCTACATTCTGTGACTCTGCTCAGTAAGCACCGTGACAGGTACTGAGGTCACATCCTGGCACTATGGGTACAAGTAAACACCTGACCTTAGGCCCCAGCAGGGATTTCCAGCCTCAGAGATTCCCCCCAGGGAGTTGTGCTGGCACTCAAACACCATTCTGGCCCTTAGCTAACAGACAAACCGATGAAGGCCATAAACCAGTAACACAACTAGTAACAAATGGTAAATCAACATGCGATGAGATGTGCAACTTTAATTATGGGAAAATAAGCACTTAAATACTAGGGCAGAAGGCAGGCCTAAAGTTGGCCAACAGGAATATCCTGGTGGTGAGGGCTGTGGCCCCCATATACTTGACTTTTAGGTCCCAAGGAGCAGCTGAGAACAGTGTCTCAGGAGTCAGACAGGCCTGAGCTTGCTGTTACACCCTGCTGCTCCCCAGCGATGAGACACAGGCATCTCTCAATCCTCCTTAGCCTCAGCCTTTCCATCTGTAAATGGAATAGCAGTGCCCATAAGATGTGATGTTAATAGAGATGACAGCTGTAGATCAGGTATCAAAATAACCCTACATTCCCCAAATCCTACACAACTACAAAGGTAACTTTTTTCCTAGAAAAAAAATACATTTGATATTTCAAAACTCAAGTAAGTCCAGCCAGAACTGTTTCATATGTGTCCTCAGGCACACTCTAAATAGAGATGTTTATAAAGCCTACACATAATATGTAGCATGCACCAATATTTGTAAGCTGTTAACATGAAAAATTTATAAAGGTACAGCTTCACTGTAAAAATGGAAAGATAATATGTACCTCACTGGCTGATACAAGAATTAAATGACTTTTAAAACATATAACATATTGACGAGTACAATAACTGTTTTAGCACTAATAGCTATTTTATTATCAGTATCGTTACTGCGCAGAATAAACAGACTACACTGCTGAGAGATGGTCACTGTGGTAGGCTTACGAGAAAAAAAGATAGGCTCAGGCCCTACCGAAGCCCAAAAGTACAAACTGAAATAAAAAGGCTAAAAGACAGGGCCTGAGCAACCTGAAAGAGAAGGGCTTTTAACATCGGTGACAGGTTTGTATCAGTCAGCTACACACTGAGTCCTCTTTTCCATAGAAAGCAACTATACCATCTGTAAGATGGCCAGAGGGATTCAAGGTGCGATCTACATCCAGAGACCTGCCAAGTGGAACCCAGTCACCGCCCGGCATGATTACTTAGCACATTTCCAACCTGTAACCTGAGATGCTGTTCGTGACAATACTCTCTCTGAATTACCTCTTAACCTACATTGCTGCTACTCATTTATTCATGCATATATTCATGAATTTAAGAGATGAATACTTACAAACTATTATTAGTCCATTTTCTGGACTAGTACCTGAGGCTAACTACTCATAAAGAAAAGACCTTTTTTTAGCGCACAGACTAGAAGTATTCATCCTCTTTTAAGGGCTCCTGTCATAATATGGCAGACAGACAGAAGGAATACAGTCCCATGTAGAAAAGAATCAAGTGCACGGGTCAGTCTTGTTTCATAACAACCATCTCTCATGAGAATTCACTCCAAGAACTCACCCCAGAAGTCTAATACTAATCTCTTCTGAAAGTGAAACCCAGAATCCCCTCCTTTGGGTTCTACTACCTCTCAAAACTGTTACCCTTAGGACCAACCTACCTGCACATGAATCCACTTAAACATATCCAAACCAGAGCATTAACCCTAATGTAGTCCTCACCTATAGGATTTTAGAACACAGCAGAGTAGCTTAGCAACCATTTAATCCCCAAATCTCAAATAACCTGCTATTCAAATGTAAAACTACATATTCATTTAATATTGATAAATGTGTTCATTATTATTGACTTCACTGGTTATGTACTTTACTTCATCAAATCTAAAATACCACTAGTTTCTAAGAAGTACAACTAAGTGCTAATAAGAAAAAATTGCTGCCAATTCTTCTAAGGTATTAATTATCAAAACATTCTGGATCCTTAAAGGGCTCTGTGTTGGGGACTCAGGAGCCTAGGGTTCCCCCCATTCCCTGTCTTCCTCCTACTTTTTCCCAGCCTTGAGCAGCAAGGCTGATATCACACCAAAAACCAGAGGGCAAGGAGGCCAGAAGCACATGGCTGCACTTGGAGGGGCTACCTCCATCCTCCCAAAAAAATGTGTGACCCCAGCCCACTGTCCCAAGAGCCTGCACAGGGCACAAGGCTGCAGGGCCTCTTTCGGGTTCCCTTGTACAGCTCCACGCTCCTGATGCTCTTGGATATCCTGGATGTGGTCACTCAGTCTCCCACACACACACACTGATCCCTCCCTTGACCGAAGCCTCTGCTCATCCCCAAGCATGTAACACAGGTGGAAATGAACAGAGCTGGGTGACCTAAGACCTTCAAGAAGCAGCAGAAGGAGCCCTCTGGCCTTGTTCCCTGGCCATACCTTTACAGGCAGCACAGAAGGCCAGTGGAGCCCAGGTCCCCCGCTAGAGAAGCAAAGGGCTTCAGAGGTGGGGGTAAGGTTAAGGTCCCCAAGGAAGGGTCAGCCAGGAAGGCCCACCCCGCAGGGAAGATGCGGAGGGCGCCAGGGTGGGAGTCAGAAAAATGTTCATACAGAAGCCAGCATCCCCAGTTAGCCAGGAGTGAGGCACAGGTTGACTTTGATTGTAATCGCCTGAGGCCCAACTGCTTCTTCCATTTCCCTTCCTACCCTACTCACACTGTTCGTTCATTCATTCATCCATCCATGTAATTAAACATATTTACTGAGCACCTATTACAAGCTTTAACTGCCCCCCTCCACTTTCCCCTGACCTGGACTGTGTCCATCCTCTGGCTCTCTGGCTCACCTTTCCCTTTACAAGCTGCTTAAAACCTTGAGCCTCAGGATTGAAGTGGGCCACCTGTGTCTATTTTAGGGACTCAGGAGATTGCGGAGCCTCTATCTGCCCTCAGGTGCACTGGGCCCCCAATCGTTTCACTATGATGGCCCACAGGGGTTAAGTGTTTTGCCCAAGGTCAGGGGTTAATCTGAAGATGAAAGACCCTGTCCATGCCTCCTCTCTGCTCTGGGTGTCTTAGTCAATGTTGCAAGCAGGAAAGGAGGCAGAGGGCTACTTCCTGGGCCAGTACTCTGGAAGGCTTCCCTCACCCTGAAGACCATGGGCTTCCATGTCAGCATCAGGGCTGCATGAGGACCAGACTGGCTCTGTGTTCTGAACTTCCTACTGCTTCTAGGCTCTGCCTCAGGGTCCTGCCTGTCAGACCCCAGGCAGGGAAGTGTCACACAGTCCAGGTCCTTAATTGTGCCCTGAGGACACAGACACAGAAACACTCATTCCTTAAATATATTTTTAAGCTCCTGTTATAGGCCAAGAGCTCAGAACTTAGCAGTGAAATAGACAGCTCATGGAACTTACCATCCAGTGGGGAACAAAGACTCAATGACAGAAAGATGAATGTTAGCAAGGGGGGACCTTAGGGCAATTGTCTTAGGGCCTACCTTTGCAAAAACTTGTAGACAAGGCAATCCATTTAGGACCCCTTCTCCAGGAGCTATTCCTACTCCCCATTCCTATTCCCCAATACATTTTTCAATTCTAAAAAAAATGCCTTACGAACTGGGGGCCACTGGAGCCATAACAGGCTTCCTGTGGCCCTATAGTCAAGGGCCCACGGTATTGACCCAGTAGCTGCTTACAGGAGTAAAGCAGTTAGGGCATAAGGACATGGCCACATCACATTAACCCTCCGGTCTCAACCAGTTCTGTAGCAAGATCATTTGGGTATAACTCACTGATCTCAGTCTGCGAAGCTACACGCATTCCTCTCTATAAACCCAAAATCCTATCTACTCTCATCCATTTCCACTTTTGTGGTTTTCATTTTTGTTTTTTCTGAGACAGATTAGCAATTGCCTGCCTCTACCCCGTGCCCCGCCTCCTCTCTCTTTCTGGAGAAAGACAAACTTTTTTGTTTTTCATTCCCCATCCCAACTCAGCCAGACTCAGAAAGGAAGGCAGAACCAACCAGGCTTACTTCAGTGGGTTCCACAGTTTGAGACTACAGGAAGGAGAGCGAACAGAAAAAGTGTTCTCTAACCAAGTGGGTGAGAGGAAACCCTATCAGACCCTTCCCCAGTTCTTGGAACTCAGCCCTAGGGAGACAGGGGTCTCAAGTGTGGACACCGGACATGGATGGGGATCCCTGCACATTTCAGGTTGCGCTGCTGGTGCCAGGTCTCACGCTCCAGCTAAGGGCTCAGCTTCTTGGAGCTTAACTATTTTCTTTCAGGAAAAGACTAAATCTAACTAAGATACAGAACAACATGGGGACTGCTAGTGTAGTTTTGTTCCTGTGATTCACAAGGAAAGTTTGTCTGGCAAATTCAGGCAACCGAAGTTATCCGCGTGTAAGTGCAAAGAAGCATGTGGGGTGGGGTATCATCTCCACAGATTGAAATAAACCAGACACACTTTTTAAAAAAAACTTGAATTGCTTATATTTCTTAAAATAACTTCACTGTTTCAACCTCAAACCTGTATATAAATACTTAAACCTTCTCATGTGCTTGCTTTTATTTAAAAAAATCAATATTGCAACATTTGTGACCTCAGCACATAATGTACCATCAACTGAAACTTAGCAGAACAGAGGGGACAAAATTCTCTAGCATCTCTAGTGATTTTAGCCTCAAAGCTTAAATAATTTGTGAGCACTTTAAAAAATTTTTTGCAAGATGATGTTGTGTGTGTTTTCTCAGTGAGTGAAAATGGGCTTAGAAATGCAGCATAAAAAATGATTTAGAGGTTTGCCAACTTGAGAGATTTTTTTTAATACATTAAACACTGCCATCTGTACGCCCAGTTCTAATATAATAAATATCTTGGTTCGAATCTTAGACTTCTTAGTCTTTGTAACAGATTAATCACCTGACTTGGGATAATTCAAGACCACTCCAGCAATAGAAAGCTAAACTAATGCTCTCCTCTATCTTGGAGCCTAAGAAGAAAGCATGTCACTCTTGTGAGAAGAGGACTGTTAAGTACTTTTAAGAGTGGATAAAACAACCAGATCTCTTAGATGCTCTCCCTTTCTTCTCTCAGACCAGAAGCTAGGATCTTTCAGAAACTCAGACAAGTAAAACTTCAGAAGAGAAAGACACCAAGTGTGAAACTCCTTCCTGCACTTTCTCAGCACAGTGGCCCTGCTGCCAATCTGATCTTCCACATCTTAACCATCACTCTTTTTAAATTAAGCTGAATTAAGCTCATACTCAAAATTTCCTCCATCCTTGCGCTCAAACTCTACTGACTAGAGTGACCGTGGGTACAACTAACACTTTTTTCCTCCTTCTGTCTACAACATCTTGAACTGCCCTTTAAATTACACAGGAAGAGTCTTCAGAAAAATATCACAAACAAATCCAACTTTTTCCTACTTGCCAAAATTATCTAGCAAGACCTTTGTCCCACAATGACAACTATGGTAACTATGTGACGATATTGAGTACACACTTACTTTTAGAACTTAATCTTCTCAAGAAAGGAATTAAATCCAACAAATATTTGAATCAAGCAGAGTTAGAAGCAAAGTGGAAACAAGGAAGAGAGAAAAATGTATAGTTGAATATATATTATGTAATTACTTATTGATTCACTTAATCTGCACAATGAACTCAAGCCCTTCTGTATACCATCATTTCTAACATGTGTTTTTCACTTTTTAACATGTCTTAAATCATGATTTGACAACCAATCACACATCGCAATTTTAATTAACAGTGGATTCCTTTGTTAATGCTAGACAAGATAAGGGTGCACTTTATAGGTGATGGTACCTCAGATTCATTAAAACATGGTATTATTTTCGTGAAATTTGAAACATTAAGAAATGGAGCCAGATAAAAGACTGGGATTATTACAAAGTAAAGGAACCAGCCAGATTTCAAATCCTGATGGGACTGATTCCAAACTTTCTTCCTACTATAACTTACCTAGTAAACTCATGAGACTTTGACCATAATAAGAATTTTCAAGAGTCAGCGTTATTCAAAGACTAGCAACTTGAATGGTAAGATTTCAGCAACTGGAGTGTTCACACCGCCTGGATTTGACATTGTAAATAAGTGGGTTAGGTCCCAGCCAAGGTTAAGCTTTGCTTCTAGGAGTTTACAAGGCCACATTGACTTTGAATGCAGAAACTGCCTTTCATTTGCGTCTGAACTTACATTCACAGATGAGACGAATCGAAAAGGAGGGCCCTGCTGTATAAGATACACCCTCTTCCCCAACCTCTCAACACACTCATCCCCCAGGTGAGTTCATCCTGCACCTTTCCGCCCCTTGCTCCATATAGATTCTCGACGTCACTCCCTCCTACCCCGCCACTTGACACCGCGAGTACAACGGAATGTTCTCAGCTCTGCAAAGTTCCCAGACCGGAATCTTGGCTTGGCCACCTCACGTCCCCATCCGCCAACGACCCACGCATCCAGCAAAGCTCCCTCTCCCCCTGAAAGCTGCACTTGAGGTCCGGGCCCCGCTGTTCAGTAGCCCCGCCAGCTGCTTCCTTGAAGAGCCTAACCGCGCCCTGGGCCAAGGTGTTGGGCCCAGTGGGTCCAGGTACTCGCGGAGGCCGAGAAGACAAGAGTCCCAGCCCGACTCACGGAAAAAGGTGCGCGACAAAAGGCGGGCGGCGGCCAGGCCGTTGCTGCCGGACACCATGGTCGCGGTGGCAGCTGCGGCGGCAAGGGCTGCGGTCATCCCCCAATGACACTCCGAAGCCCCGGGGTCCTGGCAGGAGCCGACGCATGAAGAGCAGGGTGGCCAGAGCCGGCGCCTGAACAAATTCCTCTCCGCGGGAGGCCACTTCACCGGACTTTCGGAGTCACAGGCAAGAAAACAAGAGCTACCCTGTCGGAGTAATAGATAATAACTCGATTCTTCCTATAAATGTGACTTTGGATAACCGTATTTGTAATGGCAGTTTAGAGACTCCCCAGCGAGCCTGGTCGGCGCACTGCATTATGGGAAATGTAGTTTTGTGGCTTCCGATTTAGCGTTTTAAGTAGAAGCTTATGGTTAAGCAGCTAAGGGTAGGTAGGAACCCAATGCAGGAGGTGGAGGTGTGAAGCTTCGAGTGAAGGAACCGCGAGAAGAGATGCAAAGAGAAACTCCATATCTAGACCGACCTTGTGCATCTTCTTTTTCTTCGGCTGCACATGAAGAGGATAATGCCTCAAGGCTTACCTGTGCGAGGACCGGGAAGAATTGCCCATGATAACAAGGAATCTGAACTCACGTTAGTGGAGGACGAGATCAGAAAGACCAAAACTTACATTACGGACACTTGTTTCCTAAAGTGTGAATCTGTTGGTTAAACCAACTAGCAAACTTAAGTATATGAGTGCTTGTCCTTTAAGGCTTCTAAGGACTAAAATTCAAGACCAGATATAATTTTGTCCTGTTAGCCAAACTGTCGCTCCTCTTTGAGCTTTAGAAGAAACCTCAGAATCCCTGGTAAACAATAAATTAATGTACTTCCCTCAATGAAACGGTGCTCCTGAGATACTGTATCAATGAAATTCTAATCCTAATCTACCAAAAGTCATTATAATTTGCACAAATTATATGATAGATATGTGATTGATAAATGGAATTGTCAAAGGAGTTTTCCCAATATTTCCAAGATATTGTCCCCCCCAACTGAATTTGACTGTAAACAAACCCCTCCCTTATCTGTCTAGTAGATCCTGTCCTGATAATTACTTAAACAGTAACAGTGGGGTCCACATAGGTCCAGGATGAAGGCTTATTTTAAATAATAAAATTCTTTTTGGGCTTTCACTTTATAATAATTACAATTAGTTTCATTTAATTGGTGAAATACATGGTGCAAAATACAATTTCAGTAGGACCTCAATGACCTTTTTTTTCACAAGACAGGGATTTTAGTTTCTGATACATCCCTAGCACCTAGAATTATACCTACCCCCAAAGGAGAGCTCATTATGTACTGAACTAATACATAGGAAAAACAGAAGTGTATACACTATTTATTAAATACACAGTGTGTGATGGGCTGAAAATACTTCAATCCCTTGTAACAGCTACAGCTCACCCTAATTCTATCACTCATAGGTAAGAGGTAATTGTAGTAGCAAACACATCACTCATTATTTGCAGACTGAGTTTTGGAATCAGTTATGGATTTAGTTTCCAATTTGGCCACAAGCGATATAAACTCTAGGTTTTAGGTTTTGTCACTGAAGTGGGAATGGAAGACTTTATTTCAGAGGATTGTATAAACAGTTAACACATTTAGTATGTAATGCTCTTGATAACTTGTAAGTCATATTGGTTATATTGGAGATGAGGACTTTTCTTTACATGCTGGATGATGTCTTGAAGATTTTAAGTAATGTGAATAAGCAGATGCAGAATAGGGCATTTCCATTTGTTTCAAAACCTTTGGCTAACCCTCTAAAGGTAACAGGCCTTAAATACCTCCACATCCATTCCAGCAGCTCCCTCACTCCAGAGTTTGATAAAAAGTGACTAATGGATCCTCCACTTACAACCAGCCTCACATATGAGCAACCTGGGTTATGAGCAGAATTTTAGGTTTAATTT
Organism: Cavia porcellus; assembly: GCF_034190915.1. NCBI lineage: Eukaryota > Metazoa > Chordata > Mammalia > Rodentia > Caviidae > Cavia > Cavia porcellus. The sequence continues at coordinate 36,969,596 of NW_026947501.1, forward strand.
ACAACCAAAGTCTTGAGTAACGACTCACATGCCAGCCACTTGTGCAGTTGTAAACCGTCCTGTGATGCCAGAAAAGTTGTGCATGAGTGTGTGTAAGCATCAGCTTGAGCCTAGATTCCTGATGTTCTTATGTAAGGGATTCTCCTTCCAAATAATAACCACCTTCCATTTTCCATTTCACCCTCCCTTCCTGCAAACCAAAGATAGCAACTTGAATGGGGAGTACATTATGAAATGGTTGTTTTGGTGAAATGGGCATATTTTGTAACTTTTTGGTGAATATATTAGGAAAATTATTGGTGTTTCTGGTAAATTACACACTTTATACAGCCCTTTTTTATTCTGAAAAGGTTAGTTAAGGGTTGCTTTTGATACAGAAGAATGAAACTCCTGACCTACCATATCAATGAGTTCATGTTCTCTAAAATCGAAGAACGAATTTTAGGAGTGAAGCACAAGTGGATAAGAGGAGGGAGAGTTAACAAGGAGGGAAAAGAAAACAGACCTTGACCCTTTCACAGATGCAGGTTGTAGAGACAAAGATCACACCAGATCTGAGAAAGAAGGAAGGGCTTAAACTAGATACAAGGGTCAAGTTTTTAATTGGGTCAAATGGAACAGAAAAAGAGAAAGCCAGAAAGTTTGAGAGTCTGGTGGACTTTCTGCTTGATAAGGAATTTGGGCTCCTTATATATAAAAGAAGTCACTGCTCTTCATCTTTTTGGGGGCTCTTTTATATGAGCCCAAATTCTCCCAGAATTTCAGATCCTTTGCCTTTCACCAGAGTTTTGTCTAAATCCCTGGAGTATTGCTAAAGTAAGATGAATGCAGTGTAGCAGCATTTGGTCCTCAGCCTTGTTAGTGTCTCCTGATACGTACATCTTTCCATCTGGCTCTGACCGCTGTGTCATCCCTTCCCCTTGCAAGGCTCCTTTTGGTCTGGCTCTCTCAGTTACCTGGGTTCTTCAGCATATGAGACCCTTTCACCCTCAAAACCACAAGAAACATCCCTGCTAATCCAGACTTGCCACTTCCCCGAATCTTTCCTACTGCTTCATGGACCCTTACAATTCTAATAGTTCTTCTGACTACTTGTGTTATAGGCAGCTGAGAGAGATAGAAATATTAGAGGCAGTCACACAGGGCTGGCCCCTCAAAGGAGCCATTACAGAAGATGAGATACCTTGCAACTGTGGGGGAGACAGACACTTCTGCTGTGAACCAAACCTCAAGAAAAAAGATAAATCAAAAATGTACCCACATACTCCCTAAGGATAAACATTAGGAACTGATATTCTAACTATATCTGTATCACCTGAGGAAGCCAGGAATCACCATCACAATCCCCTCCCGGAAGAGACACTGCTCTTTAAGCATGCCTAATTACTACATAACTGGCTTCCCCATTTGTCCCTGATTTAATCAATGTTACCTGAGTAATTAACCTTATTGGTTGACCATAGTTCTGTCCCACTTCATGAACCACCTTAGGAGTTCCCATTTTTTCTCCACCTTGGACCTGCCCTCACCTTGGGATTTTACTCTATAAAACCCTAAAAAAGACAGGGTCCTTGGCAACCCACTCGGGACCCTTCCTGTCTCTCAGACAGAAGCTTTCTTTCTCTCAGTAAATATGTTCTACACTTAACCTCCATTGTTACTAAAATTCATTCTTTGATTTTAGCGAACATGAACTCTTACCAGACATCTAGTAAGTTGGGAGTTTCATCCACCTATATCACTTGGAAATCCCTCCAAGATCATTGGATAGAGTTAAGGGTTTGCTTTTCTTTCATAGACTCTGGACTAGGGCTCATTTATGTAACAAATTTTTATGCTTTGATTTTTTATGTCTTTTCCCATTGCTTATAATTGCTTATGCTTTGTCACAGTTTTGTTAAAATGATATATCTAAGTTAAACATGGGAAGTTTATAAGGTTTTATTCTTGTGTTTGCTGCATTTAAACTAGTTACTAAATTCACTGGCACTCCTTGATTGACTCTAGATAATAGCACTAGAGAAAGTAACATTAGAAAGCCCGGAGTAGACGTTTACATAAACTTCTGTAAAAGGGGACTTCTTAAATAAAAGTCTAGCTCAGACTTAGAAAATACACATGCCATGAAACACAGAACTCTGACCACCATTTAAACAGCACTAGACGGTGGCCAGTTTTAAGACTTGGAGCACAGATTTCACTGAGACAGACTGGCTCTGATCCTCCTGTATACTCTGGAGGAAATGTCAAGCCTGTTCTACTTTGGTTTCCTTTCGTTGGCCTTATTTCTAATCTTTTCCCCTACTTTGTACTTTCATTTTTAGAGACACATAAAATTGGAAAAACTCTAGACTGTTCCAACCTTTTCTTTCTACTTAGTCCAAAGAAAGTGACTATTTGTTAACACCAAAGACAAGGAAGTCATCTTAGATGAGAGACACATACCCTGTCTCTGGGTCAGATGACATATTGGAATTTTGCCCGTCCAGGAGAACACACATAAAAACATTTCCCAGCTTAGTGTTCTGTACAAGTCTCCCTCAGGAGACTGAACCTGAGACACTGGAAAAAACTGACTTCTGGGTGAAACCAGAAGGAGCTATTTCCAAAAGCAGCACACTTACAGGACCAAAACACCTTTAGACTAAGGGAGGCTTTCCAACCCTTTATTTATGTGTAAGAAAATACTCTGATGATAAGTTGTGGACTTTAAAACCTTTATTGTATATTCGTAGAGCTATAGGTAATGCTCTTGCTCAGGTTTATAACTATCCCTTTTAGAATTCTGACAATCAGTGGTTACTCTGCCAGCTAATTAATCACTCCTACAGCAGCTGCCACTCTTAAAGCAGAGGACAGGTTTCCACAGCACCGCTTTGGTGAATCCCCATGGAAGCCAGTGGCCAATGGAATGTTGACCATGGACAGCTGGATTTCTTTCTGGAGACTGACCTCTGGTTGTCTGAGCCAACAGGAACTGAGCATTGATGCCCTCCAGGGCAACCCTCTGGTGTATACCCAAAGGCTCCTCAGTGGAAACTGCTACATGATCACAGAAAATCTCCACTTACTTATCTATGTATCGTATATCTCTCTGCTAGTAAATTAAAAATGTCCCCTAAACTTTTCAGGCAATTAGACTACCTCTCCTTTCAGAAAATTAGGCAGAGGCAACTTACAACAACTTTTCACCTTTCAAAGAAACTAGTAGAAAATGATTTGCATTTGTGCCTTACATATGATAACTAAAAGAGACAAAGAGATTCCAGTCCACCTTTTCTGTGTGCATAAAATACTGATATGCCTTTACAAACATGTAAAATGTGATTGGTAGATAATAAATATGTTTAACCTGTGAGCTTCATAAAGCATAGCCATGTCCTGCTGCTAGGAAAGATTGCCGAGGTAATTAGATAAAAGACACAAGTGCCTTGGAGACTTTGCTCTGGGGCCAAGGTGGAGTTCCTCAAGTTTATTTGTTGTCTCTATCTCCAGAGGACTCTCCTTCATGGCACAGCCAGAGAAGTGCTCTAACTCACCTTCTTACAATAAACAAAAACAATAGTTTATTATAAAGTTATGCTTCCTTCTTTAAACATTCCTGTCACAATTAGGCTTATAAAAACAAAGTTCACAAGCTACCTACCTGGGAAGATAGGCTGGCCAAATTTTGTCTTCTACTGACTCAGATAGCTTGCACTTGCCCTCGAATAGAATCAGCCTGAGTGACACTTTGAGGGCATTATCCAACAGAAATAAAAATTTCTTTTTGCATAGATAGATGGCTCAATGTCAAAGTCTCATACCCTTACGCATATTGTTTTTTATGTTACAGACATGGGCAACTCTGTGCCAAAGCTCCTGACTCCTTTGGAATGCATTCTTAAGCACTGGAAGACCTTTGACCCTTACACGTTGAAAAAGAGCCATTTGATGTTTCTTTGCATGTGAGTGTGGCCTAACTACCCCCTAGAGCCAAAATGGAATGCAGAGGGAAGTATTAATTATGATGTTCTTTTACAACTAAAATCATACTGTAATAAAGAGGGAAAATGATCCAAATTGTTTTATGTTAATGCTTTTTTGCATTGAGATAATTCTTATTTATGCTCCAGATATAATCTTTATGAAATATCCCCATTCATAGGCCTCTTTTCTCTCAGTGACTTAAAACAAATTAAGCTAGAACTAGGAAATTTTTCAAATGATCCTGACAATTACATCAATGTCTTTAGAGGATTTACTCAGACCTATAAGCTAGGCTGGAAAGATGTGATGTTACTAGTATATCAAACATGGAATTCTAGTGAATAACAAGCAGCATTACAAGCTGCTATTGCATTTGGAGATGAATGTCATATTGTTAACTTTAGACAGCCAGAAAATCGAGAACCGGGGGAACCACCTATTCCCACTGGAGCAGAATCAGTTCCCACCCAAGACCCCTTGGGGCCTGACAGCAAGACAGGAGATTAGAATAGGAGACATTTTCAAGTGTGTATTCTTAAAGGTCTAAGGACTAAAAACAAGCTTATTGCTGGACATTGGCACATACCTTTTTGTCCTCAACTCTGGTCTTCCTTTCAGGCATCATACCTCAATAAACGGTCATCTTAGTTGATCTTAGTTAAGCTGTAACTGAAATAAGTTTCTCTTCACCATTCCTCTTAGTTATGCTTAAAATCCCAACTCTCATCCTGGAGATGTTTTAGCCTGTCTAAATACTGTAACATTTATATCCAGATTGCCAACCAATCAAAATGATGCTGAGACTGGTTTTTACAAATACAGTACATATTGTTCAGGTATAAAAACTTAAGAGAGTTTTTCCTTGGTCAAAATAATGTATTAATCTAGTTCCCATATATGTTACCAGAAACTTAGAGATAATTATAACTAAAGCTAGAAGAATTTATGACAAAATATCAATTCTATCAGTAAAGGAACCTGAGAGCCAATGGGTTACTGTTGCTAGCCCTTAGAAATAGTTTCTAAACTTATCTGTCAGCTCTAATGTGCATACTTGGATTATAAATGCCTTTGTATACATACTTTGATCAAACATGCTTTGATTAAAATTTGTTCTTGCCTGAAGGATACCAAACCCCAAGTAATCATACAGATAAAACCAATAACAAATATGCTAAATTCCTTTTAGATTCCTTTTTCTGGTATCCACCAGATCTTGTCCAGAGAAAAAGTTATATTGAGGCCTTATCTGACTATATTCAGTGGGCCTTAAATGACACCACAGCTGGCCTCTCTCTCTTAAATAAAGAAGTAAAATTAATGAGACAGGCCATCCTCCAAAAGTGTTTGGCATTAGATATTCTAACAGGAGCACAAGAAGTACTTTTAAATTGTAAAAACTAAATGTGGTGTGTATATTCCTAATCTCTTTGCCAATATCTCAATGTTCTTCAAGATATTATATGGCAAATCAATGGCATGTCAAACTTGAAAATTCCCTGGACCTTATCCTTATCCTCCTTATAGGAAGTCATTACTAGCTCAACTTGGTGAAAATCGTTGTTAATTGTGCTTATAATTATCTTGTTGATACTATTATTTGGCCTGTGCATGCTTGTTTGCCTTTGTCTCCTCCAGACTTAAAGCTGTATGCCTACCCAAGTAAAAACACTTGGTGTCTCTTGAAGGCCTTTAGACAGACCTTCTGCAAAGTGTCCCCGACTGCCAGTCAACAACTAAGACCCCCTTCAACCTGAAGAAGCCAGATCAGTCTTCACCTATTACTTCCCCATGGCAATTTAGGTTACTTCTTCATAGCGGGGATTGTTACAGGCAGTTGAGTTAGATAGAAATATTAGAGGCAGTCAGACAGGGCTAGGCCCTCAAAGGGGCCAGTGCAAAAGATGAAATAACCTTGCAACTGTGGGGGAGACGGACACCTCTGCTATGGGCCAGAGTTTAAGAAAATAGATAAATCAAATGCACCCACATACTTCCTAAGGATAAGAATCAAGGTTGATATTCTACCTAGGTCTCTATCCCCTGAGGGAGTCAGGATTCACCATCCCAACTCCCTACAGAAAGAGTCACTGCTTTGAAATATGCCTGCTTGCCAGTGACTCACGTCCCCATTTGTCCCAGATTTAATCAATTTTACCTGAGCAGTTAATCTTATTGGTCGACCATAGTTCTGCCCACTCCATGCCCACCTTGGGAGTTCCCATTTTTTCCCCATTTTAGACCCACTTCACCTAGAGATTCAGTTCTATAAAATCGCTAGAAAAAACAAGGATCTTAGCAACCCATTCAGGAGCTCTCCCATCTCTCAGACAGAAGCTTTCTTTCTCTCAATAAATATATTCTGCTCTTAAACCTCCATTGTTCCTAAAATTCATTCTTCAACTTTAGAGAACACAAACTCATACCAGACATATAGTAGGTTGGGAGTTTCGTCCCCCTCTATCCCTTGCTTCCCTTCCTCTCCAAGCTGGGGAAGCCACAGTGGGGAGATGAGCACCTAAGCTTTCCTGTCTTCTTCACTAGCCTGACGACCTACTCTGGTCTTAAGACACACATTTAGCACACATTTCTGTCCTAAATCTATATTATTTCTGTCTTCAGGTCTCTAAGGTCACATCCCTTTCCTAGAGCAGTAGACCAAAAATGTTACATAGAAATTGGGAGTCAAGAGCAGAGGTATAAATACTGATGATAAGGAGGAGGTAAAACATTACAAGAAAACAGGGGAAAGAAAAACACTTCATATTATGAAATATGTTGTTACTGTCACCAGGATGAGCTTGGATTTGAATGTTCATCTAGGCAGTCTGACTCTGCCATATGGAAGTGGAACAGAAAGAATTTTCTCTAGCCCCATTCTGGAAAAACAAATCTGCCTCCTAAAGGGAAAAACAACTGTTTCCTTCCCAGAGATATAAGCACACATGAAGAAAAACCTGTTTGGCCTTTATCAAGCAAATGGAGAGTCTAGGAGAGCTGTATATCTTGGCCTTAGTTATGGAGGATAGAGTAACACAAATCAGAAACACCTAACCCCTGACAAAGCTTCAGCTTTGGAAGAACTTGGAGGAGAGTTAAGTCAGAAAAGCTGAGGATTATTTTCATCTGAAGTTTAACCTCAGCCACAGAATGAATCGCACAGTGCAGTTCTGACATCATGCCTCTGCTGATTTGAGCAGAGGCATGTCTTTGCCCTTCTTCTGTCAGGGACTGGCACTGCTAATTTGATTGTCTTTCTTTAAGAGTGAAGACAAGGAATGCTTTTTAAGTGCATCCTTAAAAGAGATATTAGAACCCCAGCTTCTTCCTCTCTTTCTACTTCCCACTTATGAGGGTTTTTCCTCTACAAACTTCAAATAGGCCCAAAGCAACGGGTCAACAGATCATAGACTGAACCCCGAAAACTGTGAGCCTAAATCTTTCTATATGTAATTGATTATCTCAGGTATTTGTTACAGTAACAAAAAAATGACTAATACAATACTAAAGTAATATATTTGTTCATTATAAGTTTTGCAGATAATTATGACTCACATTTCTCAGTATTTTCCAAGCTTTTCCAATATTTAACACATTACTTTTATAACCCGAACAATTGATAAGTTTTTCCTGAGAGAAGTCACATGGTTAGACTTTTAGAAACTCTGTGATAACCCGTAGATTTTTGCCTGATAGAGATACAAACTGTTTCTACCTATTAAAAAAATTAGCCACAAAAATTATGGTTTTGATGTCCTGTAGAACATTTCTCAGTTTTATGTCTCAGCTGAGAATCTGGGTACCTGTTTCCTCACTTGTAAAAAAGAGACAGTGTTAATACCTACCTCATACAGTTTTGTGTAGATTGAATGGGGTAATCCATGTAAAACACTTTGAAGAAAGGTTAGTGAGTAGTAAACAATAAATACTGACCATTATTTTCATGGGTCCATTTAATTGAAAAATCTCAGTGTACCTGAATCTAGTTGCTTAAATAAGTCAAGAGGGTTTATCTTATTCCAAGCTTACATTCTCACTTTCTTATTCAGATCCTTCAGTATGACAAGGATCCTTTATCAAAGACATAGAGGCAATTGGAAAGACTTGCATGTCATGGTGAATGAGCCAATAATGTGGGTAGCACTGGGCAGCAGGCATTTCAGGCAGAGGCATGGTACAGAAATGCTATCAGACCTTATAATCCATGTCCTGCTCCTATCACCTAAGTCCCCAAAACCATACACTACACCTTTGACTTTCTCTGATTAATCATTTCCCCAACTATTCCCACCTATTCCATGACTTTAAACTAAGTCTCTCAAATGTTTAATAATGACGAATTGGTATGTCTCCTTTAAAAATTATTCTTGTGAACTTAAAGAGAGACAACATGTCCAGGTATATAGGGAAGAATCAAGTCTGTAAGAGATAGGACATAGTAAATGACTTACAGCTTGAAAAACAAGTTATGCTAGCTTGCATGTGTTCACCAGAGCTTTTGAAAGTGACACAGCTCACTAACACATGGAAAATAATACATACAGACTTCAGCATCAGACATCTGTCTGGAGTTCAGATCTCTGCCCCAGCACTGCAACAGTGTCATCTTGGGAGGGTCATATTTCCGAGTCTCAGATTCCTCCCTTGCATTTAACAAGACTCAAAGAGAAATTTATAGACTCTACTTTGTTCTCCTTATGTTGTAAACAGCAAAAAAGGGCAGAAACTCAGGTCTGCTTCCTCTTTCCCTTTTAGTCTGCCTCATTTTTTGTACTCAGGTATGGAACTCAGGGATGCTCTATCACTGAGCTATATCCCCAGACCTGTTTTGTTTTGTTTTGTTTATGTCTCAATAAGTTACTTGTGCAGCATTCAAACTTGTGATCCTCCTTTGTTAGCCTCTCTCAGTCCTAGGATTACAGACGTGTGCTACTGTGCCAAGCTAATTATATTTCCTGGTGCTTATGACAGTTGTAAGAGACAGGAAGTGACCTACCTGTCACTCTGCTAGCAAAAGTGGCAGAGTTGGCAGGGTTTAGGTTGCAGAAGCCCATGTTCTTAGCATTCCTGAGTACCTCCTGCCTCAAGAGTGAGCCAGACATGCATCACCTGTCAAATCTACCATCCTTTGTCACTTCTGTTGACCTATTTTTCTCACCAGGCACTTTAGATCCCTTCTTCGAGAGAACCCTGTAAGAGAGGTTGCATCTTATGATCCTAAGTTGGTCCACTGTATATGCCTGGGAAGCTGTTTTCAAAGGCTCTGAGGTTATTTCCTGTCTCTGCCTCAACATGTGCACATACACATAAACATACATTCAGAGATTTAGTTTAGAAGGAAATCTCTCTTACATGGCTCCCACTATGTATAAATTATGGATCACAATATCTACTCAAAGGGTCATTATAAGGAGTAGAAAGAACAGCACATGAAAAATACATTGTACAATTCTCAGCCCGTGGAAGATTCTAATAAGTGACAGTTTACCTTCCTTCTAATCCAGTTTTTAGCTTATTTTTATAATAATATTGTAGCTGACTCCTAAGTGATGCCTTCAGTAAAATAGGTGGTCAAAAGTTTTAGATCTTCCTCAAAATGAAGTAAAACCAAACAGACAGTTAATATATCAGGCTACTGAATGTAGCATCACCTCATTTTAAAAGGACAGTGCAATCTGCATCTGCCTACAGTGTCCTTTGTCCAACTGGGCCTTTCAGCCACCCAGGGGAATCTGTCCAGTCTAATCATTGTTTCATGACAGGAGGCAAGCCCAGATTCTCAGCTTTGTTTTTGCTAGCATCTACTCCAAGGGCAGATCCTGGGAACAGACATGGAGGTGATTTATCAGGACCTGGCAGATGTGGCTCTGAATGGTTCTGTAAGTTTTGCAGCCGATTTGTTTTCATTGGAAGTAATCACAGTGTCAGAGAGCACAGATTCAGCTAAGGGGCTTCCATGCCATCCCTGGCTTGCTTTCTTGCCAGCAGGATTCAGACACCCAGGAGGAGGCTGTTAAAAACACAGGTGGCTGACAAGTGGGAGGTTAAACACAAAGCAGTCTGGGCAGCATGTTGCATTTATCTTCATTCCATTTCATTCTGCAGATCAGCCCAGACTGAGAAATCAAAACCTCTCTGCTGTAATAAACAAACAAGATGCCAGCCACAGCAAAAAGAAATGCCATGCCCTGGCTCATACAGACAGTGGCTCGAAACTTCTTACCAACTGGGAAACAACTGATGTAGAGACATAGAGTGAAGACTTAAAGATAAATCTTAGCAGTGTGCATGCTGTCAGTGTCAGAGTGGTCTCTGATCCTCTTTCTTTTTCCTTTGCTCCGTGCTCTCTCACGCATAAGTATGAAGGGGTGAGAAAATAGAGAGCAAAATTTTGGGGTATCCTGTTTGGGAAAAGAAAGATGTTTATAGGATTAGGTAAAAGTAATCAAAAAATTGAAGAGAAATCAAAGATAAAAGAAACAGGAGAGAGAGATTATATGAGGAGTAAAAATAAGAGAGAAAAATTAAAGGAAGAAAAGTTGAAAAGTAAAAGGAAAAAATGAAGAAAAAAAGGAGAAAAGGAGGTACAGAGCAAGGAAAAGGGGCAAAAGAAAATTCCCCAAACTGCAATAAAATGATGAAGAAAAAAAACAAGAAAACCAGAAACAACAATATGCATACTCATTAAAAAGCAAATGAAAGAAAGAAAGGTTTCTGTGATTTTCTTTCAGAATTTACAATTTTTGAACAGTGTCTAAATCAAGATGTGTCTCTGATTGCACTGGTAGATAAAGCAATCGGACCCCAAGTATGTGCTGGATGCAAGCCCCAGCAGGCCAGGAGTAGGGCAACGGTGCCAATGCCTTGGCTTTCAAATCCAGATCAACTCAGACTGGCCACTGGCCTCTAGCCTTAGGGGTGGGACCCGAGCCCCTCATCTCCAATCTATCAGGAGATTTTTCCAGCCTGTTCCCTGACTTCAACTGTCTCCCATGGATGTCTCTCACCCAGTGACTATGAAAACACAAGGCACACACTTCAGGGAGCCTTGAAATGAAGCTGTCCCATGACTGTTCTGAGTCCTGAGTTCCAACACTGAACTGTGCCCCAGAATGGCGTCTAACAAGGCCCTCTCTCCAGAGATATGGCAGACACTTAGACTGCAGACCTTCAGCTATTACTTGTCAAAGGACTCATGTGGGAGCAGAATCCCACACTCTCCCTGCAGGTCACAGCACTGCTGTCCACTGTGCCACCACATTTCTCCCTAAGGCCCTATATAGTCCCCAACTTTCACTTTGTCTCTGTATGTTTGGTCTCCCTTTCCTGAGAGCTATGAGCTGGGAGCCCAGGAGAAAATGTAGACTCTCTCTTCCTTTCTCTGCCTTTTGTTCTGTCTCTTTGATTTCTCTGTAGGTTTTAATCTGCCTCTCAGATCCTTCTTGGTTCCAGATCTACTTCCCTGTCTTTTTTATTCTTCCCCAAATTGTTAGTTTCCAGTGTCTGGATTCCAGACCTCAGAGAAGCTGAGTTGTTTTTGATCACCACTCTGCCATTTCCCTGAAAGTCTCATAGTGGTATTGAAAGGCAAAAGGAAAGTTCTCGAAGGAATGTGGGTGGAGCTGGATAGGCAGAAGGCAAGGAAAATGGCAAGTGGGGCTTAAAGAGTAATTCCTACATGAAGTAAAGGGTTTGTGCAGGACAGGTAAAGATAGAAAAGCTGGAGCCAACATGCACGAGCCCTGAAAACCAAGCGGATCTAACAGTTTTGATTTATAGTGTTCTATTTGCCTTTACTATTACCATTCACTGTTAGTTACTCTTCTTTTTAAACAGACTGATCACTAAATAAGAATTAAAGGGCCTTGAAAGCATTCAGTCTTCTACCTAATATAGAAGGATAGCATGGCACACTCATGATACACTAGACACCCTTATGCTTTAGCAATCAATAAGCAAGAAGAAAATCCCTCTCCAGTCCCTTTCAGAACTATCTCCCTATTTAATCTCTGCATTCAGTCCAGATAGAGCTGTCCCAGGCAGCCTTTGATCGCCTCCATTTAAACTATTAGCATTTGATATTCAGTGACTTGGGCTCAAATGTGAAATTGATGCTTGTATCCCCTTGTAGTGTATCTCTAGCAAGTAGTTTAAAATGCTGGCTTGCTCCTTCTTCCTGACTGTAGAAAAAAATGAAAATTCAACTCAGAAGAATTATACAGATTCCAAGAATGTGCAAAATTTCTGGTCTTCTAAAGATGAAGGAATGCAACAGTGTATGATTCAACTTCATGCAATCCAGATGGTGTTGGAAAAAGTACTGTGAGCCCACTTACCCTGCCTCATGGCCATGAATAGTCCCACCCCACCCCCAGGGCAAAACTGAAGTAGAGATTAACCACTGAGCTGTATTAGATCAAAAACCTTTGGGAGCATACAATTCCCTTGTTTGAGGGAATTCTTCAAACTATCTAAACTTATCCTGCAGCCTCTTACTGACTCAAGCAGTTTAGAAATCCAATTATGGGTGCATCTTGAGAGAAAAACTTCATAAGGCAACAGAGATCTATTGTTGCTAAATTTCAGAAAATCAAGATTAAAGACAATGTACAGTTGGATAAAGCAACCATTTAGTGCCATGAGCAATACTTTATAATTTATATCTTAAATGCGTCTTAAACGTTCCCTGAAAATCCCATGTATTGAAGCCTGAATTCCCAGTCTTTGTTATTGTTGGAAAGCAGGGAGCCTGGTTGAATGAATGGTCACAGGGGATGTGCATTTGAAGGGAATTGGGACACTGACCCCTGTTCTTCTTTTTTCCCTTGCTTTCCAGCTATCATGAAGTGAGCAGCTTCATCTGCACATGCTCCCATCATCATGTTCTGCCTCGCCACAGGCCCCAACACAGCAAGACCAACTAACCATGGATTGAAGCCTCTGAAACTGTGAGCCAAATTAGTGCCTTTATAAATTGATATTTCAGGTATTTTGTTGCAGTGATGGAAAGCAGATTAACACAAATTTGAATTTGTGTAGGAAACCAAATTACCACAAATTTAGTGAGCTACAAAAATGAAGACTTAACCGTTTTAAAACTTTGGTCATCAGAAGTCAGGCAGGTATCTCACTAGATTAAAATCAAAATGTTGGCAGGAGTAACTCTGCTGCTGGAGACTATAAGGGAAACATTGTTTTCTTGCATCGCCCAGCTTCTTAAGCTGCTGATATTCCTTGTCCTGTGGTCATTCTCCACGTTTAAAGTCAGTACAGTTGCATCAGTCTGAACATTCTCCCGTCATATCTCCCTCTGACCACAGCCAGGAAAAGTTCTCCACTCTTTAAGCACTCACATGATCAGATTGGACCCATCTGGGTAATCTGAATCTCCTCATATCCAGGTCCTTAACGTTAATCACATCAGCAAAGACCAGCAGCACAGACCCAGGACCTGAGAATGGGGAAATGGCCATTATTCTGCCTATCACAGCACTCTAGTTACTCAAATGTGTCATTAGAGTTGAAAATAGTGGGTTAAATAATATCACCAAGGTGTGTTGTATTACAGAGATTCTCTAACTCTATGATCTGATCCTAGCTCTGGTTTGGGTGCTTTTAGGAAATCTAGAAAAGATAAAATCTAAGTAGGAAAACAAGGCTAATACACAAGAAGCAGTTATATAACTATATAGATATAACAGAATAGGGTTCACTGCCTTTCTAATCTTCATTATTTTTTCTAATCTAATCTGGAATAGAAAGAGAATATTAAATAATATAGTACTACATTGAATTTATGTATCACAGTGATCAATATTGCCCGATATGGGTTAGGTAGTGTCATGGTTTATGCCAATTGCCTCCAGGCCTCATGAATTATGGACTTGACCAAATCTAGCATTTGTGATTGGTTCATTGTCTGGTGCTCAGATTCGTGGTATGAATGCTACACCCACCCAGGGGTGGAGCCAACATAGGATGTAATGGCAAGAAGGTGGTGTGTGTGTCTCGCCAGTTAGCACCTTGCTGTTTGCAGTTGCCATAAAGGGCTGTCCCACCATGCTATGCTGCCTTGGAGCCAACTAATTCTGGACTGAAACCTCCAAGAACTGTAGGAAATAAACCTTTCCTTCTCTAACTTTGGGCATCAGATATTTTGTCTCAGCCATGAGTAAAAAGTAATGAAGGCAGGTAGGTATTATACTCTTAAGACTTAACTTGTCCATTGTCTTTCCAGGATGGAACCTTGGATGAGGTTCACTGGTACCAAACACAGAGTGGAGATGAGGCTGGCTGCATGTAGAACTCTGGGGAGAGTGCAAGGACAGAAAACAAAGAAGAAAACAAGGATGGGAAGGTAAGCAAGGTCACTGACTGTGTTAGAATGAATGCATGCCTCCTGAAGAAGAAGAAAATTATTTGTGTCATCCTCTGGGCTCTAAGTGTTTTTATGTTCTCCCTGAAATAATAACTAAGATAAGTCTGGTAGTGGGCACCACCTACAGTGAGGGAGAACAAGATTGTGTGTGTGTGTGTGTGTGTGTGTGTGTGTGTGTGTGTCTGTGTGTGTCTGTGTGTGTCTGTGTGTTTGTGTGTTGTATAAACACAGAGAAGGAAAACTCATTTCCTCCTTGCCAAGGAGAAACTTTCTTTTTTCTCCAATACTCGAGATTTTTATCCTGACAATCCTATTCCAAGGCCAGTTATGTGCCCAGCTTAGTGATCAATCCAGCTCTATCTAGAACAGCTAGGGCAGATCTTAATGTCTGCCCCTCTAATTTGATATCTTCTAAGGTTCTTCCAATTCCTCCACTTTGAATACAGCCCTCACCATCCCTGTTCATCTGTGAAGCTTGGGAATATTTCATGTCACACAAGATACACTGATGGCGCCTGCCTTGCAAGCAGGCAGTCGTGAGTTCGATCCCCAGTACCGATAAAAAGGAAAAAGACAAAAAAAAAAAAAAAAAAAAAGATACACTGATGATTTTTCTCCCTAGATCTTGGTTTACTTGATCTTATTTCCTGCCACCAGGAACAAAATTGAAACAAAAGCTTTAAATTACTTACTATGCTTTTTCACAGAAGGTTTGCTGTGAGAGCACAGGTGCAGGGAAAACCGCCACTAAATCGAAGCCAACAAAGGAAAGGAAAAGACATTAATATTGTCATCACTGAACACGTAGATTCCGGCACATGGAGTCCACAACTACTGGCCACCTAAGCTACAAATGTAGTGGCATTGACAAAAGAATCATTGAAAAATTTGAGAAGGAGGCTGCTGAGATGGAAAAGAGTTCTTTAAATTATACCTGGGTCTTGGATAAACTGAAAGCCGAGCATGAGTGTGGTATCACCATTGACATCTCCCCTTTGGAAACTTGAGACCAGCAAGTATTGTGTGACTATCATTGATACCCCTGGACACAGAGACTTTATCAAAAACATGATTACAGGCCCACCTCAGACTGACTGTGCTATCTTGATTGTTGCTGCTGGTGTTGGTGAATTCAAATCTGGTATCTCAAGAACAGCATGCCCATGACTGTGCCCTACTGGCTTGCACGTTGAATGTGAAAAAACTAATTGTTGGTGTTAACAAAATGGATTCCACTGAGCCACCCTGCAGCCAGAAAAGATTTGAGGAAGTCGGTATTTACATTAAGAAAATCAGCTACAACCCTGACACAGTAGATTTTGTGTCAATTTCTAGTTGGACTGATGACAACATGCTGGAGCCAAGTGCTAATATGCCTTGGTTCCAGGGATGCAAGGTCACTTGTAAAGATGGCAACACCAGTGGAACTACACTGCTTGATGCTTTGGATTGTATCCTTCCGCCCACTCACCCAACAGACAAGCCACCGTGGCTGCCCTTCCAAAGTGTCTACAGAATTAGCTGTATTGGTACCATCCCCACAGGCCGAGTGGAGACTGATGTTCTCAAACCTGGCATGGTAGCCACCTTTGCTCCAGTTAGTGTCACAACTGAAGTAAAGTCTGTTGAAATGTCCCATAAAGCTTTGAGTAAATCTCTTCCTGGGGACAATGGGGCTCCAGCATCAAGAATGTGTTTGTCAAACATGCTCATTGCAGCAGTTGCTGGTGACAGAAAAGTGATTCACCAACAGAAGCAGCTGGTTTCACCACTCAGGTGATTATCTTGAACCATCCTGGCCAGATCAGCGTTGGCTATGCCCCTGTACTGGACTGTCACACAGCTTACATTGCTTGCAAGTTCGTTGAGCTGAAAGAAAAGATTGATTGCTGGTCTGGTAAGAAGCTGAAAGATGGTCTGAAACTGTAGAACCCTGATGATGCTAGCGTTATTGACCTGGAGCCAGGCAAGCACATGTGGGTTGAGAGCTTCTCTGACTATCCACTTGTGGGTCATACCACTGTTCAAGATACGAGACAGACAGATACGAGGGTGTCATCAAAGCAGTGGACAAGAAGGTTGCTGGAGCTGGTAAGGTCACCAAGTTTGCCCAGAAAGCTCAGAAGGCTAAATGAATATTACCCCTAACACCTGCCACCCCAGTCTTAGAGGCAGAAGACTGGTCTCAGAACTTTCTCCCAACGGGCCATTTAAGTTTAACAGTGAGAGACTACTTAATGATAACAATGCTTTGTAAAACTTTCAGAAGGAAAGAAGAATGTTTTATAGACCATTTGTGTGTGTGTGTGTGTCAGTTTTTAAGTTCCTAGTTTTTAAAATCAACACTTTTTAATGTAAACCACTTGACCAAAAATCTGTCACAGAATTTTGAGACCCATCAAAACAAAGTTTAAGAACAGGTACATGCCTTTTTATTTGTTTGTTTGTTTTTGTTTTTGGTTCTGGGGATTAAATTCATGACCTTGTGCTTGCCAGGCAGGCACTTATGCCTCTGAGCTAGGTCCCTGGCCCCTAAAACAGTTTAATGAAAAAAAAAAACTTACTGTGGTCTCACGTTTAAAAATATGCAATCACTGAGAGTAAATGCTTGAGATACAAAGTTCTGAAAAAGAAATTAAAACCATGACTTCACACAATAACATTAGTCTTACATGATAACACAGAAAATATTTTAGTTTAACTGCCAGCCTTTATCTCTTCCCTGAGTCCAGTTGAAACTGCCTTTTTTGGCTCCTTCTCATTAATTTATTCCACAGACTTCCTCATGCTAATCAACCTTTCTCAAAGGTATTTTAACATTTTCACAATTCTATACCTTTTGTATAAATTATAAGAACCCCAGGGTCTCCAGAGGCTGCCAGTGGGGAATAAGGTTTGGGCTTAGCCTTAAATGGTTATAAAATAACTTTCAGCTCAGGGGTTTTCTGAGGCTCCCCCTCCCACCAGAGGCTCCCCCTCTTCCACCATGGCCCACAGGCTGCCTTCCTTTCTGTGACCTCTTCCACATCAAGCTGCTTGGTGTTTATTCTAACCTGCTACTGCCCGAATCCAGCTAGAGCAGGGGAGGGAGGACAAATATGCTCTGTGATTTCCCAAGCCCTTAATCTGCTTTACCACTCTGGGAGGAAATGGCCTGCCAAGGGAGGTGCCCAGAGATTGATAACTAACTAAATACTTGTCTGCTGGTTAATAGCTAACTGACTTGCTTCCTTTATTACCCATACAGATCTGACCATCTTCCCAGCCTCTGTGGCTGTTTACCTTTCCCACAGCAAAAAAAAAAAAAAAAAAAAGAAGTGGTTTTGTTTCACTGAAAATGTAAAAGAAAAGAAAAGCATGGAGTGAACAAGAAACAAAGCAACCTCTTCTACAAAGCTGCAGCCAATGGCTTTAAATGATTAGAACATACTGATAACTTGTTCACTATACACATGTTTTCAGCATTCCCGATGTGTCTGAAACAGTGCTTAGTGGTGGTTATAATGGTGAGCAAATGAGACTCTCTGATACCTAAAGAAGCAAAGATTGCTACTTTTGCAAAGATACCAAGACCAAAAAAACACCCAGTCAACAGTTCTAACAGAAGTCTCTTTGATTCACATAGGTTTTTATTTGTCTTCTTACTCATTCACTATAGACAGAAGCAGTAAATATGGTCTAGGGGTCAGGAGACCTGGGAGTTTGGTACTTGAGTTTATCAATTAATATTCTTAAAGGGACAATTGCTCTACACAGTAAATCTCCCATCTGTCAAATGGCAGCATGTTCTTCTTTTCCCCTACATCTAATTCTTTTAATAGTGTAGGACTATTCTGAGAATCAAATGTGCATTAAAATTTCACTGAACAATAGAAGGTGCTAAGTGAATGTAGATTATCATAATATCAAAATTCCTCAACCCAGGCACAGTAGTTGTAAGTGGCATGGTCTGGGCTAAAATATGGTCCTATGAGGAATACAGAAAATCCACTTGACAGCCTTAGCAACTATAATGTTTTTCATGCAGCACAGCCCCTTGGCAGCCTGCTCATATTGTATTCCTGGATGATAAAAACTAATTTCTGTACAACCAATGAGCTGTCACTTCTGATCCATAGATGAAAGAAGCAGAACTCAAATTAATTTCCTGCATTAAAGCCGTAGACAATGTGGAAAAGATTAGTTGTTAAATCTGGAACACTCATAGTGCTCAACAAATGCCACTGGCTATGAATTAAGTGCCCCAAATTTGCCCTTGCTAAAACACTGATGGAATTTCCCAAATCTTTAGGCCAGCAAGGGCAGGCCTCTCTCTCAGGTCAGCTGGGAAGCTGAGGTCAGCACTTAAAGCCTGTTACTGAGTAGCTGACTACACTCTTTGGGCCTAATACCAACTTCCTATATGAGTAAAACTTCAAAAGGGATGAAAGCATGCCCCTGGGAAAAAACACTCTACTCTCGAATAGCGGGAGAGTAGGACATTTGTGTAGCCCAAAGCTATCTTCTCTAAGAGTTTCTTCCCCTGTCAACTGGCACAATGTAATGACTACAGCCTACTTTAGGGACTATAAATTAGGCACTTTATTCTTAGACATAAAGAGATAATTGTTCTGAGAAAATAATTCAGATAAGCTCACAAAGAAAGAAGAAAATAAGGAATAGTAGGTCTAGATGCTGGACCTGCCAGTACTAATACACTAGGAAGGTTTCCTATGATGGCTGTAACAAATCAGCACAAATTTGGTGACCTAAAACAATACAGAGTATTTTTAATCTCATCATTTAAAGTTTGGCTAAAATTTTAATCACAGTATAAAATGTCTCTAGAAATAGCAATGTGATGAAGACAAAAATGCTTATGCACAAAATTGTTATACCAAATTAAAAATGAAATTGTTTTATTAAAAAACCTTTAAACCACAAAAATTTATTGTGCTACTTTTCTGGACATCAGACACCTAAAATCAAGATGTTGACAGTGTTACATAGCTTCTGGAGGCATGAGGAGCAAATATATATCTTGTCCAACTTGTAGGGTATGCGTGTCTTGTCTCAGGGTCCCTGCCTGTGTCTTCAGGGGTATTATTCCAACCTCTCCTCCCACCACCATTTCCTTTTGTAACTCTGATTTTTCTACCTCCATGGTACAAAGACCCACCTGAGTAGTCCCAGATAACCTCATCTCAAAACCATCATCTTAACCAAGTCTTTCTGACAATGTAGGAAACATACTTAAAGCTTCTACAATTAGGACATGAACATCTTTGGGAGATATTATTCAGTTTACCACAGCAAACATTAAAAGTAGGGTAATTACTACCCACAAATCCAAAGTTGGTTCAATTGTTGCTACATGTGCATTTGCTGTGGGAATGCAGACAGCAAATGGCAGAAAGCATAGAAAAATTCACTTCTGCCTCACAATAGATTCTTTTTCCCTGTGAACAACTTTATCAACAATAAAGATAATGGCATTTACTTGCCTCATGTCTCTATTTTGCAAATATATTGGTACCTTGGTTCATGAACTTAATTTTTCCCATGATTTTTGAAATCATGGCTATGTTTGTTTGTGTGGGAAAGATGGCCTTGGTCATGTTTGTCACCTGATGTAGAGTTTGCAAATAGTAACAAACTTTTGTCAAATACTTTTGTTTGAGAACCAAATTATTGGCAAATAAAAGCATTTGTGAACCAAGATACCACTGTAGTTCATAATTTGGTTAGGGAAATGTGGGGCATAGTATTGGGCCTGCTAAAATACTAACAGTGTGTATATGTTTTGTTTTTTTTTTAAGGATAAGCATCTTCATTATACAGTTGCTATACAGAGCATTGTTATGGCTTGTGTTCGATGTTTCCCCCAAATCCTCATGCATTCATAGGTGGGGCTTTTCAAAGGTGGCTAGATTTAGGATATGTGAATGTGGGTTAAGGGTATGATACTGAAATTACAGATAATAGAAGTGCCACCCTAGGTGTGGGTGGCACCAATCAATAGTTTCATACCCTAGATGAAATGTAAAGGGAAAAAAGGAAAGCAAGCTAGCAGCAGCTGCTGCCGCTGCTGCCTTCTGTCTGCGATGCCATGAACTATTTCTCCACTGCAATGCCCCTCTGCCATGCCACCCTGCCTTGGAGCCAGCTGACAGTGGGCTGAAACCTCTACAAACTATGAGCTGAAATAAACCTTACCTCCTTTAACTTGCACGTGTCAGGTATTTTGTCTCAACAAAGTGTACTCAGTGATAAAATCACCTTCACTATCAAGATGCAAAACACTGCCTTGACTCTTAAATTCCACCATTATTCTTTGAAGCCATTCCCTCCTCCCACCTACAGCCCCAAGCAGTCACTGACCTGTCTTTTGTCCCTATAGTTTTAACTTTTCTAAAATGTCATATAAGTGGAATCATAAGCATATAATTTTGAGGGCTTTTTTCACTTGTGCATTTAAGATTTATCCAAGTTGTGGCATGTATCACTAGTTTGTTCTTTTGTAATGCTTAGTACTGTAGTCCATTTAATATATGTGCCACAGTTTGTTTACCTATTAACTTATTGGTAGATCATTAGATTGTTTCCAGTTTTGGAGATTAAAAATAGAAAAGCTAGAAAGATCTGTAGTACAGGCTTTTGAGTCAACATAGGTTTTTATTTCATTCAGGTAATTTTCTAAGAGTGGAATGTTGAGGTCATACAAAAAGTATATTTTTAACTTTTTCTGAAACTGCCAAGCTGCTTTTTTTTTTTTACAATGTCTGTACCATTTTACATTTCCACCATGACAGTTTCAGTTCTAGATGTGTTTTTAACATTTTAACTTGATACCTGTGGCAGATGTATTTTTCCCCTTTTTTATCTATTCTTTCTTGTTATGAAGTCTTAATTTGGAGTATATGCCATAATGTCCAGGCTTAGACAATGTTTAATGATCACTCCAATCCACTTATCCTGGTTTGTCCCTACCCTCCCAACCTCCGTTTAAACTAAGTATGATCATTTCTAGTGCTGGCTAATGAAACATAAGTTGAAATCTGATGTTAGAGCATTTTATTTTTTGCTATAAAACAACAGATGTAACCTTTACCCTCTTCCCTCCTTTTAGGTGAGTATGTAGAAATGATGGCTGGTGATTCAGGGTGAAAGAATTCTCTTTTTAAAATTCAAGATAGAGATATACTCTAATCATGGAAACTTTAATCATATATTTACCCCAGTGTTGTTTTACCTGTGTGAATGTTTTGATTTCTGTCTTTGGTGTTCTAGGCCTTCTTTAAATTGTCTACAATATCCTTAGCTGTCTGCTTATTCTTGTGAGTCCACATGGAACCTAAACACACAGGAGTAAAGTTTGTTCACTATAAACCTCACTGCAAGGTTCCTCTAACTGGGCCACTTAGTTATTGATTAAATATAGAATTGGCACTGTCCAGAAGTTCATTTATTTCCCCTTGGGCTCAGATTCCTGAGAGGAAATTCACTCTGCCTCTGAGCTGGACATTGGAGATCTAACTGGTAATATTTTGAGACTTGGGTGACCAATTCATCCTGGTTTTCTCAGAGATGTCATTGTTTTAAAGTTAAAAGTTTCCATCCAGGGACTGTCTTTGATATGAAGAAAATTCAAATGGTTGAATGTCATCAGTCACCATTCTGGGATCCTTGTGTACACACATATTAAGGTGACGTCACTGTTCCAGTTAGGCAGTCCCTCTCCAGTGTCCCCAGTTCCCTTAGTTAGAGGCCCTTAGTCTTACTCTACCCAGAAAATATATTCCCAGTCTCCTGGGGATGGGAGAAGATGGTACATTATGAAGACCTGATTACTTCTTGAATAGATCACAAATTAATCTTCTTAATAAGCCCTTATCTCCAGAGATGTCTGGTACCAGCACCTTTAGAGTCTTCAGAATTCTGTGGTGTATGGTTTGGCTATTCTCATTGCCTACTATTGCCGAATTAACTTCTGAGTATGTCAGTTGCCACTCATATTTCTGCTTTCCAGACTCTTTATTGTCCCTTCTATTCTCCCAGCTTCTGTTGAATTTATAATCTTAAAAAATCTTCAGTGGGTGTTGCAGCTTGTATCTAAGTGTCCCCCCAAAGTCTCACACACTGATAGGTATGGCTCTTGTAGGTGGCTGGATGTTGGTTAAGGATTTGATACTGGGATGTATGGTGCTGGCTTAGTCTGGATTAGTCTGCTAATTGCTTTATTATAATTCTGGTAGTGAGTAATGGAAAGCCCCATTCTTGGTGTGTGGGGCACTAACCAAGAGGCTGGATGGGATAAAAGAAAAAAAGGAAGTTGGTTGCTACTATTTGCTGCATTTTGCCTCCTACCTGCTCAGCATGGATTGTTTCCCCCCTGTGATGGTCCTCTGCCAGGCCACCCTGCTTAGAGCCAGCCAACTATGGACTGCAACCTTTACAAACTGAGCTAAAACAAACTTTTCCTCATTTAGTTGTGTGTCTCAGCAACAAGAAAAGTAACTAGTGCAGTAGAGTTTTAAGGTGGATGAGGCAAATATGGCGTATTTGAAATGCTATATTTGTCCTGATATCTACAAGAATAATCTTTTCAAACAACTTTTATCAAATAAAGCTGATTTGGGGCATGTAACTCTCAGAACTTCCTACTCTTGTCCACTGTGTGTCACTGTCTTAACATTCAAAAGCAGTTTCTAGAGTCTTTCTGACGTATCAAGTTTCTATGTTTTAAAATTAAAACTAATAGCACATTACAAAATTATGCCAGGCGAAAATTAACATCAATGGGAAATTTCCTAAAGATTTAATCTAGTAAAATTGTCTTGAACTAGTGATTAGTTTCTATATTTACTATGATAGATATTATATACATATGATATACATATATATATTTTTTTTTAAATTATAGTAGGGGTTTGATAAACCTTTTTCCTAAAGGACCAGATAGTATTTGTCTTGTTTTGTTTTTTAAGATATAGTCTCACTATGTAGTCTAGGCTGGCTTCAAACTCAGTATGTAGCCCAGGCTGGCCTAGAACTGCAATGATCCTCCTGCCTCAGCCACTCAACCGTGGATTAGAGGCATGTGCCACCACACTTATCAAAGGCACTAGATATTTTTTACCTAAGGATCTTCTGGTCTGTGCCATACTTCCCATCTCAGTTGTCGACATGCAAACGTAGCCATAGAATATACGCAAACAAATTCATATGGTTGTGACCCAATAAAACTTTAGTTACAAAAACAGGTAGTGGTCTGGATTCAGTCCACAGCATAGGATTTGCTAACCTGCTCTACTCTATATATTAACAGCGTATTTTATGAACACAGATTCTATACTTTATGTTTAGACCACCTATAATATGTACAATTCTTGCAACAAAAAGGATGATGCATAATATTCTGAGACCCATTTTCATTTCCTATATTGAGTGTATTTCCCCATTCAGTACATGTAGTTCTACTTCCTCATTTTATGGGTTTTGTCAGTTCATTGGGTATCGTGTTTTATTTAAACGTGGTGTTATGGTTGACACATTGTGTCAACTTGAGAAGTTTAGAAGTTTAACTAAAAGCCTCAGCAAGGAGCCTGGGTTCTTCTGTGGAAGAGGAGGGCACAGAGATTTTGTGAGTGCTACACCTGCCTTGGAGGCAGGTATGTGGCCTGTGTACGATATAAAAGAAGAAAAGAGGTTGCTCTTGCCCTTTTGTGCTCTTCCTGCTTTCCCTTGCTGCTGTCTTAAAGTGTTACCCCAGTGCCATGCCACGCTACCCTGCAGCCAGCTGATAATGGATTGAAACCTCCAAAAGCTGTAAGCTAAATAAACCTTTCCTTCCTTCATTTTGGGCATCAGATATTTTGTCTCAGCAATGAGAAAAAGGTAACCAAGATACATAACTTCTATGAAAATTCTTAAAGAAAATCCTTATTTAAATGTATATCTTTGATCAATTATTTTCAAGACAGAGTTTTAAAACCAACTTCCTCTAAAGAGTATGATAGCTTTCAAAAATTAACAAATGCTGCAAATTTTCTCACTAACATGTTATATTAACATGCTCTCTATAGGCAAAAAAACATTGGCTCAACCCTGGTGATTTAAATTCCTGGAGTAAAGCTGTGTTTATAGATCATCACTGAATGTCTTGGAAATGCTCTACATGGAGTAGACATTGGAGACTAGAAGGCTATGCAAGTGGTCCAAAAAGAAGCTCTGATGGCACTGCCATCACTGACACGACAGCTTCAGGCCCAGTAATGGAAGAGGAGTGAGATGCTGAGACAGAATATTCAGCGAAGAAAGCTTTGCTGCTTGCTCGGTTTCAACAGCCATAAGGACAGGAAAGCACTCCCCGAGGCACACAGTTATGATACAGTCAAACACAGCAGACTAAAGCCATGGCGAGAAGGATTGTGTAGAGTCATTAGTTTGTGTTTGAAGCCAACAACTGGAAGACAGAAGACAGGCTGAGATCAGAGGCAGCAGATGAGGTTTGAAGATTTTTCCCAACAACCACACCAAGGAAATGTGCACTCTGCTAAAGATTGTGGTCCTAGGAGAAACAACTGGGTGACAAGGGTCACCACCAGGTACAAAAGACCCTTCCTCTCAGCTCAGTTCTCCAGTGTTGGTGCCCCTGCATGAGCTGAGGACACAATCAGTGGTTAGGGTAAAAGATACAAGACCCTAAGGACCATCAATTGATTTGTTTTCAAGATCCAGTTTCCCTACTATAGCATGTAATAAAGACCATATTTAATAATCTGATCTTCAGAAAGAAAAAAAACTATAGTAACTAGTAGAATTTCTAGATAAAAGAAAGTCATTTGCCTGATATCCTCATTATGTCACATCACATCTAGGATCTTACCTTGAAAGGTGACAGCCATTCTTGGTGTAGAATTAGTGGGGAGAGTTCTACAAAAATATCACACATACAATTAAGAAACGAGAAGCTTAGAAGATAGCAACGCAGGAAGATTAAGGGAAGAACAATATCTACTTCCAAATACTCTAGAAGAGTTCATGGGGACACTTTGTAAAACTGACAAAAAGAAAACTTTCATTCTACCATAAATGGAACTTTCTGACAATTAGAGCTGTCTATAGAAGTAATGCATTCCCTGGAACTGGAGCTAATCAGAGATGAGAAATTTACCTCCAGGCGTGATTGTGCTTCTCAATTTAACTTGCTGTGATACCTGGGAAATAAAACACATCCTGATCCAGGAGGTCTGGGGCAGGAGCTGAGATCCTCAGCATCTGATGAGACTCCAAGATGACCTACTGCCCACTTTGGATAGCAAAGCCTTCTGCTGGAGGTGCTTAGACTTGGCTGCAGAAGAAACCCCAGGAAAAGAAACCTTAAAAAATATTGGTGCCTATGTCCTTTATGCAGAGGATTTCGTTAGTACAGTGTGTGGCCTAAGATTCAGGACTTTTCAAAGCTCTGTCTATGATTGTAATATACAGTTAAGCATCCTTTCAAATGACTTTTATTTTCCAGAATATAATTACCTGAGTTTGACCAGGGCTTCTCACTTATACATACGTTGGATCCACATTTTGGAGGAAAACTTTATAGTAGTTATTAATTCTCATGTTTTGTGGTATGTTGGTTGATGCTTTCAGTCCCTTCCAAATCTGAGAAACCGCAGCCCCCATTCACAAGCTCCGCACTGGTCAGCAGTACATTCACTTGGCCAGAAGGTGGTAGTGGAACAACAGAATATCACAGACGTCTCAGAAACTGAGCCCCCACTAGCCTATGCTATTGCTCACCACTCACTTGCTATGTTGGTATAGTTCCAGCTGGGAGGAGACTTCTTTAAGAATCCGATCAAAGCTATGGGAAAAATATACACACAAAAACATGAACACAATTGTAAGCAGTCCACGGACTTTGAAATTAAACTGGATGGTCAAGGTTAAGGATAGGTTACTAATTCCTCGTATCAAACGTATGAAGCCTTTACAATTCCCAGCTCCCTGCTTACCAACAGCTGTACCTATCAACTGGGACCCTATCATTCTGTTTTGGGAAAACAGAGTAAATCTTATTCCAAAGCTTCCAGTTTATCTGTATGTCATTTTCCTATCATCTACTTGGAGTGGATGGCCTTCCTTTTCACTGACGGTCAAATCCTTCACCATTGTTCATGATTCATTCTGCCTGGCCTCTGCCAAGTTTATGCTTTCTTTATGCTTTCATATGCTAATTTTATAATAACTCCATTTTTTCTCACTGTTAAAGTACTGTATGGCTTTTATTTTTAAGCATACAGAAGAGCAAAGTATATAACACAAAATTCTCATAAACACATAGTTTCTTCCACAGAGTATCCAAGGAGATATACATATATACATCTATGTGTGTTTTCCGTGTTTACAAAAATATGAGCATGTTATGCAAACTGTTTTATGACCTGACTACTCAGTTCACTACAACTTTATAATCTTGTCACCTTTCATTTGCAGATGTGATTCTTCACAAGTAATGTCTATGTGAATCATCTAGAAAGATTTTCCAGCATATACTTAGCTGACCATCATTCTGGACATTCTGATTTATTGGATCTCTCATTAAACTTGAAATGTGTATGAAATCCCTATCTATGACTCTGAAATCTAATGCTAGAAATATAATTTTTAATCAATTTCATTCTTATAGTTTACATATGATAAAACCCACATGCCCTAAGGTATGTAATATGTAGAGTTTCTACAGATTGGGTGTATTCTGTAACCACCAAAATAGTCAAAATATAAACCATTTCTATTACTTCCCAAAATACCCTCATTCCCCTTGCTAATGAATCTTCTACCCCATCCCCAGGCCCAGGTAACAACTAGTCTATTTCACTATAGATTAGAATCGCTGTTTCAGAGGTCCATTTGCAGGTAATTGCAGGTAGACAGTACATTCTTGTGTGTCCACTACCTTATCATAGTTTTTCAGATTTAACTGTGTTGTTGTATGTACTGACAGTATGTTCCCTTTTATTACTGAGTTTATACTGCAGTATCCTGTGGTGCTGTAGTACTATATTCCATTCAGTGATTTATGGCCATTCTGTGTTTCCAGGCTTTGATCGTTACACAAAAAGCTGCTATGAACACTCAAACATGAGTCCTTCTATAGATATTCTTGTGTGTATGCTTTCATTTCTCTAAGTAAATTAAAATGCCAGTATCATGTGATTGTGCTCTCTTTACTATTTACTAGTTGTGCAGTCTTGAGAGAGCTGACTTTCCCTCTCTGAACTTCAGTTGTAAAGTGAGATTAGCAACCCAGAATTTTAAGCCGTTGAACTTCCTCCAAGGTTCTCTGTGATAGGCAATTGTTAGAGAGTGTTTAATAGTTTAAAAGAAAAGAACTTGGCTTTTTATGAACTCAGAAAATTAGTATGATAACATTTTTTATAAGAAGGCATACTTTAATTTAGCAACAAAAACATTACTGAATAATTAAATCCCTAATATGAGAATAAAAAGGGTCAGGAAGGGACCAGTTAGGGGTGTTAAGGCATATGGTCAACCTGGTGGTGTATGACACTAGGCTCAGCCACTCGCCTGATGATCCTTTTGTGACTCTGTAGGCTCAAGTACCTACCTGTCTCTTGCTCACCTCACACAAGTTAGACAGCAGTAGGGCTCTCAGCCTACTTCCTTGGCAGAATCACTGGGTGTTTTCTACTGTTTACACTCTCCCTTCAACCTATAATAGAATACCAGAACATTTTTCTCTCTCATCAAAGTAAACTTAGTACTCACTGGCCAATCTTTTCACCACCTCTCCCTCCTGCGAGGATTGGCTTTCTACTACATGGTTTAGTAGAGTTATGGAAAATATCCAGAATTCAAGCCAAGAGCATCTTGTTGCTAAAGAGAATTGATGAGCAGAATTCAAAAACTGCACAAATATACAAAAGTAATTGCATTTTGTACTGCACAAACCAGGGTTCCATCTCAGCTTCTGCTGTGTTACTTCTGTGCTACTTTTAAGGGTACAGGAGACCACCATAGACTCAGAGATGCAGTGCACTTTCCCTTTGTCTGGTAGCTATCAACCCTCTGTTCCTTGCTGACTACCTTAACTGTCACATGGGACAACCTTCTATCTTTCATTGTCCTTGTTGTTACCAAAGAGAGGCACACGGTTTTACTCAAGAAGTTTTATTGCATATCACAACAGAGATGTAGGGACAGTTAACATGGATTTATAAAAGCGACTGAAATGCCAAAAGTCATGGTGCCTCGCTATATTTCTTGATTCTCATGAAAATGACTTAGCTGCTCAGTAACTATGAGCTCCATTATATTATGAGTCTACATTTCAGTCATTTGGATACTTTGAACTCAGTAATAGCTTAATCTTGCATCAATATTATCATTTCAAACAGTTTTTGTCCACCATAAGGCCAAGTCTGACTTCGGTTCTGGAAAGTTCTTATGGAATGCTTTCACTGCAAGTATCTCTGCAAATATTATCCCTACTTCATTCTCTTTTTCCTTTTCTTCTTAGGGCAAAATTTAACTCAAATAAAACTTGTCCCAGAATCTTCTATGAATCTTAGCTTCCATCCTTAGGAGTTTTGTTAAATTTCATTTTGAGAATTTCTTTTTGCCTATTTTTCTCTTTACATATTTTCTCCTGAGCTGTGCTTAATACGCTATTCAACATATCCACCAAATTTGTCTTTGTGTGAGTTAAGCATAACATTACATTTACCAGAAGCAACATTTAGTGTATTCATACTCTTAGGCAATCACTACCACTTCCTAGTTCTAGAACATTTTCATTGCCAAAATGGAAACTCTGTATTTATTAAAGTTATTTTTCTTAATCTCCCTTCCCCCAGGCCTTGGCAACCACGAGTCAACTTCCTATTTCTGTGACTCTTCCTACTCTTGGGAATCAGACATTATATGGCTTTTTGAGTCTAGTTCATTTCACTTAGCAGAAGGTTGTCAAAGTCTATCTACCTTATATCCTTATTTCCATCCACTGAGTTAACTTTGGTTGTTGTATTTTTCAGTCCTACAGTATATTTGCTTATTTTTCAATCTGCTAAATCATTTTATAGTCTCCAATACTCTTCCAATTGTTCTGTCTTTTGTCTCCCAATCATTTCAACACTTATTACCCTTATGTTGTTTTCTCTTCTTTCCTTTTTACTTTTTTCTTTCCTTCCCTTCCATAGCCTACTTAAAATTTGACTGGTTCTCATTCGTGTTTACAATGAAATGTGCAATGAAACTTTTTAATCTGGTCCATTTAATGTTTATGTAGCAATGTCAAAGGCTATTGCTCTTTATTAATCAAATAAGAGAGCTGAACTGAGTCATCTGTAATCACCACTCCAGCTCTATCTTTATGATTCTTTCAGAGGTCTTGTCATGCTAGGATGTAAAATCATACCTGAATATACGAAGACAGAAAATGCACACTGCCGTAAGTATGCAGCATCCTGTTCCTGTGCTTCACACATAGATTTGCATTCAAGACAAGAAACAAATATTAAGGTTAAAAAGCAAAAATAGACAACAAAAGAAAGAAAGACAGAGAAGGAGGAGAGAGCGAGAGAAGGAAGAAAGGAAGAAAAGGAAAGAGACAAAGAAAGGGAGAGAGGAAGGAAGGAAAGAAGGAAGGATGGATGAAAGAGAAAGAAAGAAAGAAAGAAAGAAAGAAAGAAAGACGGAAAGGAAGGGAAGGAAAGAAGGAAAGAAGGATGGGAGAGAGAGAAAGGCAAGAAAGCACAGCACTGATCATCTCATTTTGGAGGGGAGGCTGAAAGCCAGGCTCTGCCATCTTGTATTCCAGATCCTCAAGACCTGAGAAAGGTCTGCTTCCCCGCATCAATAATTGGGATTAGTCCTCTGCAGTGCACAATCGGCACTGGACTTCGATACTTACAACTTAACAATAGTGGTTTGGGGCCTAACTAAAAGACACTAAATTCCAGAACAAGATCCAGGATTTGGTAAACAGTGGGCGGGACCATGTAATGAGGGGCTCCTGCTATGACTGACAGGGGAGTTTTCTCCGGGGAGAAAGAACACTCACAGAGGCTCATAGAGTTGTTTGAGGGGAAGGAGAACCCACGTTTTTTGCACCTCTGGATACTCGAGAGAATGTCGGGTTGGGGCAGATGCGTCGCCCTTCCGAAGCAGGACTCCAGTTGTCTGCGCAATAGACATCACCCTCCTGAGAGTCTTGATTTCTGAACCAGGGAAGAGATCAAAGTGAACCTCAAGTCAGTTTTGAGGCTCATGAAGAAAAAACAGAAGAGATTGCTGTAGCAAGCTGGGGCAGTAAGCACGGAGAGCCAAAAAGAGAGCAAACAAACTTAACTACCTCCTTTGCTGGATTTGCCGGCGCTGCCCAAGGGCTCAGTTCCCTATTCAGGGTAGACATGGGCGGGCCGTGAGAGCTCTTCACCAACCAGGGACACAAAAAACGATCCAGAGGCACTGATTGGTTCAGCCACTCGTCGCGTTCCTCCTGGGCCAAGACCCGTGATTCGCTGAGGCGTTACCGTGGTGACAGGTCACGCCGTAGTGCCAGGGGAAAGCTTGGTGGCTGCTAGGCAACGAGAAACAGCCCCAAGCTAGCTGACTTTCTACTACACTCACAGAAGCATTGCTTAGTTTCCGGAGACCCCTCTGCCACGGTTGCTCCTGTCCGAAGTGGTGAGTCCAGTGATGCCGAGCCTTGGGGGCAGGGCTCCAACTTCTGGGCCAGAAGCATAACATGGTTTATCAAGCACACAAGGAAGGGCTCAGAGAGGCAGAGAAATTCAGTGGAAAAGTATTTCAGTGATTGCCTGTTATGCACTTATCATTGCAGAAGTGTGGGAAGGGAGGAATAGCGATATCAAGAGACTGGTATAAGATATTTGCACGGTCAGATCTAGTCCTGCGCTATTCAACATGGCAGCCGCTAGACTGCGTTGTGCTCTAAATGAGAGGTTCACATTGGATTTCAGAGGGCATAGTGCCAAAAAAAAAGCAGTAATAATTTTTATACTGACTATGTACTGAAATAAAATTTTGATTATATTAGAGACATACAATTAAAACTAATAGTGTCATCTGTCTTCTCCTTTTCCTTCTTAGTAACTGGTTACTTGGAAAATTAAAACTACATAGGAGACTCTCAATTTTCTTGACCAGCACTGAGCTAAACTGGGAGTGAGAATGTGTGTGGTAGTGAATACAAGATCTTTACAACAGGGTCATAGTTTTAGTGTTTTAGGACTTTGCATCTCAAAGTGCACAAGTCAGAATCTGAATTTTAACAGACTCTTCAAGTTTCTCACTTTCCTTTTGCTTATCTTGTCCTTTCCAGGAATAAAGATGGCTTACCACACTATAGAGAGTGAAATGGACCTGAGGAGTCTTGCAGATACTTCACGAAATCCTAGTGTTTCAAAACTGAGTACTGCAACGTCCAAGGGAAGAATAAGTTATATTACACCCACAGAGCATGACTCTGATAAACAAATCCTGACATTTAGACACACCACAAAAGCTCAGGAGAGGACAAGAAAAAGACAACAGCCTGTAAAACTAGAGCCTCTGGTAAGTTAAAAAATAGTACTGGTCTGTTTTGCTTATACAGAGGAAATTACAGCGTTGCTTTATTATTTCCAGACCGTTAACTAACAAAGAAAAGATGGAAAGTTTTAAAGTTAAAAATGTGTTTATGAAATGTAAACACCGTAAATATTTACTCAACAGAAGTTTCTGGATCTGTTTAAATTGGGGAATAAAGTGGTGAGCCATTTTGTGCAGGTAAATTTTGTCTAGGATTATGCACAATACAGAAACTTAATCTATCTAAATTAGGAGGCTCTCTTGCCTATTGAGACACCAATTTTTATTGTGAATATTAGTTATACAGATAGTGGATTTCCTTTTCGGAGGACTCATCCATGCATGTGACATATTTTGATGATTTGACCTCCCATGCATTACTGGCCTGACCTTCCCTCTCTCATCACCCACATTCCCTTTCTCTGCTCTAACAGTCCCTAGAAAATATTTAATACCTAAAACTCCAGGGAAAGTAATCTTTATGTGTGCCCGATAATGCTTAATTTTCAGAAAGTTTTTGTGCACTTGGACAAATGTAAATGCATGTAAAGGACCAGTTAATTAGTATAAAGTAAAAATTGAAGTTCTCATCTCCCGCTGTCAGATATTTACTCTTTTTTAAAAATCTTTTTCTTTGGGGGGGGGGGTCTTTTTGAGACAGGGTCTCTTTACGCAGTTCAGTCTGGCCTTGAGCTCACTTTCTAGCCTAGGCTGGTCTTGAACTCACAACAATCCTCCTGCCTCAGCCTCCCGAGTGTTGGAATTACAGGTGTGAGCCACCATGCCCGGCTGAGATATTTACTCTTACTAAATCTTACTTAAGTGGTTGTGTGCACTTCAAACCATTTTGTATTTTTTCAAACAGATTTGCATATATGAATGTGTGAAAATATGTATGATTTTAAAGTAAGATTGCACAAGTCACAATGATTGTATTAGTCAGCTTTCCTATTGATACTCACAATTTAAAGGAAGAGAAGCTTATCTGGCTCAAGGTTTTGGAGGTTTAGTCCATGGCTTGTTGGCAAAAGGCCAGAGTGAATGGAGCACAGCTCTTACTTCATGATGGCCTGGAAACAGAACAGGGGAATAGCAGTAGAAAGGAAAAGGCCAGGGTCAGATACAGACCCCAAGGTCATGCCTCCATGAGGCACCCAGATATGAGCAAGAGCGTGTTTTACTAATCTCCTAGGTCCCAAGCCATTTAGGTCCACAATTAAACTTGTAACTTCAGACTGATTTTTACAGTGCTTCCTTTACCTAAATGTATAGAAATTATTCCAGTCCATGCCTATGGAGGAATTTTTTTCTAACAGTTATACTGTATTTTGTTACTTGGATGTGTACCCATTACTTGGTCTTCTATTCATGAGAATTCAGTTTAATTATATTTTTGTGCTGTTATTTTGCTACTACAGGTAATGCTGCACTGAATAACCTTGTCTTTGTACATATAAAGATGGTTTTGTAGTGATGATATTTTTATAGGTCATAGAATATGCACATTTTTAATTCTGAAAAGTATTGCCCAATTGTCCTCCAGAAAAGTGTGACCAGTTTTTCCACCTATTGCATAAAACAGAGTCTTTTAATCCATACCATTGCTAAAGCAGCTGCTCTCGATTCCTTTGTTTCTGCCAGGCTAGCAGAATAAAATGACATAACATTATTGTTGAAATTTGCACCTCATTCTCATGATTAATTCTCATGATTAAAATAAATGTTGAATTGTATCAAATGCCCTTTGTATATCTATGAAGAATATCACGTGACTGTTTCCACAAGTCACGTTTAACACTTTTCTTTTTTCTTCTTTTTTTTTTGTAGATTATTTCATCCTTAGTGATACTTAGGTAATATGCTATAGTAAGGTACCAAGTTTTTTGTAAAATTAATTCTCATTTTATTGTTTCATTCGTTATTTTGAAAGGATTCTCCTCCTCAATTTCTTTGTATTTCTAGGACAGGAAAAAGTGAATGAATCATTTGTTTATTTTTTAACCAAAAATCTCACTAATATTTTGGACTCATATTTAGTGCTGAGCATTTATTTTCAAGCTATATAGTAAGCAAATTCATTACCAGATAGTTTTTCCTTTAGTTCAAGTCTTTATACCAGTTTGTTTTCTAAATTAGAGTTCAGTAAACTATGGTTCATGGATCAAATCCAATTCTGTAGTAAACCCCTTTTGCAAACACTGTTTTATTAGAACACCACCACACTCATTTGTTTACATATTGTCTAAAACTTTGAGTAATAGGAACTATATGATGCACAGCCCCTAAATTATTTATGGCCTAGCCCTTTATAGGAAAAATTTTGACTATGTTTTAGAAGTTCAAAAAAAAAAAAAAAAGAACTGAAAAGTAAGATGATAATGAAAATAATAATCTTGGTCTTGATTTTAATAATGGTCAGGGTTTTACAATATAGGTCAATTAATATTTTCCAAATCATTTATATTATATTAATAAATTCACTCCTATTCCTATCTTAGGAAAAGTTCAAATACAAAAAGTTGCAAAGAAAAATATAACAAAATTAATAATGTTAGATGTTTCTCACTTTGCTTTAATATGTATTTTTAAAAGAATACAGTGTTGTGCACATACTTCAGATACTTTTTATAGCTATCCAGGTATGAGTCACACTACATGATATATGTGAATTAATCCCATTTTTTTGTATTCTTGCCACTTTCTTTTAAAAGTTCGATTTCTTTCAACATTTTATTATGAAAAGTTTCAAGTATTCAGAAGTATTAAAATAATATTAATACAGCAAATACTTATATTCTCTCTACTTACAACATTCAAACATTGTTAATGGCTTATCATCTTTGTTTTATGTTTTTCTGTATACATCTATACAGCTACTTGTTATTTAAATTGTAAACATTATAATACATAGCTTTCAAAGTCTTTGGCATGAATAAGAACAGTTCCTTGAATAGTATAATGATATGATCACATCTAAAAAATTTGATAATGGTGTTATCATCTAAAATCTAATCCACACTGATATTTCTCTAATTTCTTAGAATGTTTTTTAATTAGCAACTTTTCTATCCATAGCAAGAATCTAATAGTAATTAAGCTGCTGCATGTTTTAGTTGTATTTTTATTCTCTTTTAATCTAAAAGTCTTTAATAACTTATTTTTTGATAGCTTTGACTGAAGAGTCCAGAACTGTTTTGTAATATATTGCACATGCTGAATACGTCTGATTGTTCACTGTGTTATCTGATGTGTTTCTCTATCTCCTATAAGTCTACAGCCTTCATTAGAGTAAAAGAGGTTTTTCTGTCTTTTCTGCCATAAAGTCATGGGTTTCATTTATTTAATAAATTTTAAATCAAATATAGATTTTTGATATTTAAATTGCCCCATGCACTTTTTAGTTAACATTCTTCTGTAGAAAACAGCTGCATTTCCTCACTTAAATTCTTTAAAATGCCAGTCTGAATTTATAGCTTTTAAAAAATTCACTGTTGAGTCAAGTGGTGTAAGTAAGTGATATAGTTCAGTGGTGTAAGTGCCTGCCTGGCAAGCACAAGGTCGTGAGTACCAAAAAATAATTCACTGTTTTTCTCCATTAGTGTAATTTTTCATGTTGATGTCTGAATTCATCCTTAAATTCCTATCTCTTTTTGCCTTATCATCAACAGCGTTTGAGTACTTTCTTGCTTCTGGCCCTGAAAAACATTCAAGGTTTACTTTGTAATTTCCATGTTTTGACTGTAGGGTTAGGCATCTTTTTTAATGGGAAAGGACCTGTGGAACCCAAGATATGGCTACCATGTGTGTATTACTACTTGCCATAGATTTAGATCTTTAAAAAGACACAGAGTTACCATGTGTACATGTGTTTTTGATTTTTTAAATCTAGAATTCATACTAACTGACTCATTCCATTCTAAAGCCTATGACTTTTTCTTGACCTCTTTGTCTTCTATATTTGTCTGTCTCTTCTCAGTGAACAGTGCGGCTCTTGCTGTCCCTTTCATTGCCATGTTTTATAAACGCATAGAACATATTTTGATCATATGTATCCTCTTCCCCTTCTCCTGATCCCCTTCTTCTTGTCTAATAGGCTTCCACCTTATTTTCTAGATTCTACGTATGAGGGAAAACATGTGACACTTGTCTTTGTGAATCTGGATTAGTTTGCTTAGCAGAATGATATCTACTTCCATCCATTTTCCTGCAAATGACATGATTCAGTTCTTTATGACTGAATAATACTTCATTATGGATATGTACCACATTCTCTTTGCTGAACCCAAATAGGCACCTGGGCTGGTTCTACATAACGTAGCTATAGTGAATTTGAAAGCACAATTCTTCGCAACACCAATATAGTTACTCATTTTTATAGAAATGCATGAAAATACTTTGAAATTACCACATCAGTACCATTAGAATAACAGACCTACCTGGTAAAACTCAACCTTTTTTTGGAGTCATAATTTAAAAAGCTTTTCTCTTTTTCCAAATTATAAAACAGTTCACCTTTGTTTTCTTTTAATACTTTTGTGGTATTGATTTCTACATCTGTGTTTCTCTTTCATTTGGTAAATCCTCACAAATGAGTCGAAATTTACCTTTCCACAAAAGTTTTTTCTAGCTATTCCATCACCATTTATTTCAAACAGTACCTCAGCTGTTTCTACACTGTTTATGAAAAGCAATACCTGTTTTTCAATTATACTTAGGCAAAGAACAATTATAAAGCCTGAATGAGAAACATTAAGACCTATTGACTGGTCTTTCATACTCCTGGAAGGCAAGAATCCAAATGGGTAGGAATACAATTTTTCCCTAGTTGATCCCATTTTAATCAGGCTCCCAAAGACTGTTTCTTGGATTTTGACAGCATTATCCTCAAACATATGTTGAAGAACAAAGCTATAAAAGTGACTTACACAATCTTGAAAAGTTATAGAAATGTAGTTATTTGCCCAACTTAGTACAAAGGTTTTCAATTCAGTTTTTGTAATCAAGACAGTGTATGATAATCAGTTTCAGAGGAGACCAAAAAAATAGCGTAAAGAGCTGAGAAAAAAACACACAGCAAAATACAAAGTTTATATTTTTAAGAGTTAATATCAAACTTCAGTGGAGGACAGAGTGAATTATTTAATGAATGGTGTTGTAACAACTGATTTATGTGTAACGAAAAAAAGAGTTTCACCTCCACAATACTAAAAACTAAATTCCAGACAGAGTAAAGAAAATGTAGAAAAGAATATTTTTCTGAATTCAGGTTAGGAAAGATTTGTTGAATGAAGTAGATTTCTGAGCAAAACATATTCCTGGAATAAGGAAGGTTGTTTTATTATAAATGAGTCAATAGTAAGGAGACATAGCGATCTAAAAAATGTATAGGCTTTGGTGCCACTAATATTTTGAGCCAGATAATTGTGTACTGTGGGGACTACGCTGAACAGTGTAACTTGTTTAACAGCAACCCTGACCTTTGCCTATCAGATGTCAGTAACATAACCTCTAACTGGAAGAACCAATAATGTCTTTTTTTTTTCAAAAAGCAAAACAGAAAAAAAGGATAGAAATGACGCAGAATTCAAAAAAAAGATAGGAAATTAATGTTAGTTAATATATTGCATATTGTTATCTTAGAAGTAGTTGTTCAGGTTACAAGTTCTAGGCATAAATATGATCAAACAAACAATGACAGCACAAACTGTTCTTTTTGATGAACTAACAGATTAGTAGTATAGTTATCTATATATATATACCTACAAATAATGTCTTTGGACATAACAAAGTACTCTTGAGTAGAAGGTAAAATTGTCCTGCTTTAAAAACCACTGCTTTAGATAAATCAGTGATTTTTTTCTGTCACCCACAGACTGTCCCTAATCTTTTATTGTTGTACTCTATGTACCTTATCAGAGCATATAGACATCGCATGCCATGTATATAACTATCTGCACATTTACCACCATTTTTATTATAAAATACACGTAACCATTTTATTTTTAATGTATTTTTTAACATAACCTTGTTTTTTGTTTTTGTTTTTGTTTTTGTTTTTGTTTTTTAGTACCAGAGATTGAACTCACAACCTCGCACTTGCCAAGCAGGTGCTTATACTGCTGAGCTACATCCTGGGCCCCATGTAAACATTTTAAGTGTATATTCAGCAGCATTAAGTACATTCACAGTGTTGTGCAATCATAGCGTCTATTTCTGGAACTTTTCTGCTACCTCCCATCCATTTTACTGCTTGAATCTCTGTAGTCATTTTAGTTATCTGGTATTCTGTAGTAGCTTCTCCTAAGGGCACAATCTTCCCTGCATTCTTGAATATTCATCGCACTGTGTTTACAGCTTTTATACTTGAATTCCTGTTTGGGTGGATACAGAATCCTTGAATCAAAATGTTCTTCCTTTGAGTATCATAAACATGTATTCCATTTTCTTCAGATTTAAACCGCTGCTCACTGGGTTTAATGACAACCAGACTTCTCTGTAAGTGCCTTGATCCTTCTCACCAGGATCCTCATTTCCCCCGTTTCTTCAAGCATCTTTACCAGAATGAGTGTCGGTGCAGGTCATTCTGGGTTCCTGTCCCACATACTTGGTGTTTCTTTTTAATAGTAAAAACAAAGTCTTTTTTCTTATCTGCAAAGCCTTTTTTCTCTTCTTTTCTGAGTTTTTCTAAGTCCAATTTCATTTTCTTTTTTATAGTGTCTCATATTTTTAGCTCACTTTGATTTTTAGTTTTTTTCTGTAGTGTGTGTAAGTTCAGTACTTTCCTAGTGTATGTAGGGCTACTGTTCTGTTCCTTATTCTCTTCTTTTCCTTAAGATAACTTCAGTGTGAGAGCTAACTATAGGCCTTTTCTGTCCCTATTACATCGATAAAGTGATGCTAATTTTTCATTATTATTATTATTATTATTATTATTATTATTATTTTGGTACTAGGACTCAAATTTACAACCTTAAGCTTGCTAGGCAGGTACTGTGCCACTGAGCTATATCCCTGACCCCTCAGTACCTTTATTGAGCGAGGAGAGTGACTGAGTAGTTTTCAAATCTAAAACTTCATCTGGGTTTTTTTTGTTTTTACTGATTAGAAATATGGCTGTACTTTCTGAGGTCTCCTTTTTGTGCTTTCTTACCCCGCTTTCATCTGGACTTTCTCTTCTCTTTACCCATATCTTATCTGTCTCCCACAGTTAGCATTAGATTCGCTGAATCTATTTTCTCATATGGCACTTTGTCCTAGGATGGACCTTTCTTCAGCTGATTTTTAAGACCCATGCTGCTTGCATACCTTCAGTCTACCTCAGTAACCTATGGATTAGAATTTTAAAAGTTCAGCCCTCTTCCCACTGCTTTTCTGTTTCTTCCCATACCTACCGCTGAGTATCTGTTGGAGACATTGGGGTTCCCAGTACTCATGCTCATTACATGCCTGATGATCTTCATTTCTTCAGCACATAGTTTATTCCTTCTTGTCATAGAGTGACAATGAACAGTGAGAATTTGTCATGGACAATTGGCAGATAAGTGATTTCAGGCCTCTGAGCATCTCTGTGATAATCTTACTCCTAGAAGTATTGATATAAATTAAAGTATCAAATCAGTGGAAAGTAAGTGGAAAAGTTTTAATCGAATAATAATCAAGGATGGACAACAGTAATAGTGCTGATACTACTGTGGTTTTGGTAGGAAATTATTCCAGGGAGGAGATCAGTTTCTAACAGGAAACAGCCCAAAGACTGTGAAGAACCAGGAAAGTTCACACTATTAAAAAGCTTAACCTGTCTCTCTGTTCCCCAAAGCCAGTGCTAAAAGCCTACCAAGATCATAAGCAGCCGGAATACATACAGGAACAGAACCGCATTCAGTTAATCACTTGTGGAATCCTTAAGCCATCAGCAAGTGTAGCAGAAAGGGGTTCTGTCAAATCTCTTACCCCACTGGAACCTCAAGATGTTATGGAAAAAAAGAAGGTACAGTGTAACGTTGAAGTACCTAAGTGAGCCTTTTAATTTAATTTTCGTTTCATTTGGCATTGCTAATATGCTTTTAGCTCCTGAGAATAATAGCAAAATCATTTTCTAAAAGATTGCATATGGGTTTGGGAAATATATCTCTCAGTTCTTCCCATTTGAAGAAAGCTTCAAATGGGACACAGTAAAGGAAAATCATCAAGGAAGCTTTCAGCATCTGTGTTGTCTGACTTTCTCCATGTTATAAGACGTCACTGTATACTGAATGTTATATAATTATTTTCCTTTTTTTCATCATTTTTTACCAAAAACAAACATCTTTGAAGACCTCAATGAGAAGCAATAAAATAGACTGAGTCAGCTCAAAAGGATGTTTGTAGCTGGTAAGAATTGTACAATGGTAAAGCTGTCTTCCAGAACATAAATGAATAGTATCTTAGGAGAGAAACCATTAGAGCTTGGCTTTGAAAGATTATCTTTAAGTAATTAAAGAAAGAAACAGAAAATGTGGAAGAAAATGTGAAGGGCACACCTGCAGTAAAGATGCCAAGACAGCCAAGATTTCTCTGGCCTTTTGATGAAAGGATCCTTTAATGCTCATCAAATATTTGAATGCTAGTTTGGTTCCATGTATTGGGCTGCAGTGCTATAAATGCACAGTTGAGGACTAGCTCTGTCCTTTTAGGATTTCAGAGTCCGGAGGTGGACAAAACTCAACCCCAGTCGGGTGTAGTAATAACTGTCACTGATCAGTTAAGGTATAAAATGGTGAAGAACTGAATGAAATGGACCCTTACATCTGGTGGCCAGAGGGACAGTTAACAGAGGAAGAACCACCCGTGGAATTTCAGTACACTCAGTAGATAAGGCAGGAGAGATGGGGCTTAAAGAGAAGCCAGGTGGACAGAAGCTTACTATAGATTTGGGTAAAATCGTCCTGAGAGACTGAAATCAGGCCCACTTTGGTGACCCTTTTCCTACCAGAGACAAGGTGATGATCTTTGAAGGTTGGGTCAGATGTCCTCAAATGAGGTTGGTCACCTCCCCTGCAGGAGGAAAGAATGTGAGCCATACTTCCCTAATGTTTTGGAGGATGAACAAAAGAGTGTGATTGGCACGGAAAGTATAGACAGTAGAGCCCTAATGTGTGAGCAGGGTGAGGGTAGGACGTAGCCTTGCTGATTCCGGTGAGGACCACGAGCCAGGAGGGTCTGCATCTCCTGTGAGCAGCATAGAAATACAGAGTCACAGATTGCACCCCAGCAGGACTGAGGCAGAATCTGCATTTTGACAAGTCCCCAAGGAATTCACATGCACTTTTAAGTTTCAGGACACTGATCTACAGAACAGATAATCATTAGTTAATAAAATGAATGCTTCTGTAAGGCCATCGTCTGTAATTCCCCATGCTCATTGTATGCACCCATATTCACAGAGAAGTAGAGTTTATCATGAGTTCTGCTAATAACTGTCCAGGATTTCGCTCACTGAAAAGCAGCAAGGTGATGAGAAGAGCTGAGGAGCTGAGAGGAGAGACCACAGAGGACAGATGCTGAGCAACTGAGCGCAGAGAGAGCTCCCGTGAACACCAGAGAGCTCATAGTAGAGGGCTGTAAGGAGCTAACAGAGAGCGGGCCGTGGGCCCTGACAAGGGTTTGGGCCTCGGGTGGGGAGCACTAAGAAGGGATGTCACTCCCAAGCAACAGTTTGAAATTTTTCAGTTTCAAAATGCTTGTCCTTTTAAAATACTATTTTATCCCTCCCTTTGCACAAAAACTCATGTTTTAAACATTGGTTTTGTTCAGGTCCAGCAGGCCTCTCTTGAGGTGTTCTCACCTTCTCCTCCTAAACTGCCCCGCACGGGTATTGGAAGAAGAGGCCTCTTTGGGACGGGGTCTTCCACCTACCCTAAGTACACTTTCCAGGACCGGGAAGAAGTCGTGAAAGCCAACATTCGTGATCCTTTGCAAATCATTAAAATAGTCCGTGAAAATGAAACGCTTGGATTTCTTTATATGATCTCTGCAGTGCCAAAGTCTTCTATTGAGTACGATACCTATAATCTAAAGTGAGTTCTCATTTACAAAGCAATTTATTTAAAACTGAAAATTCCAAATATGATTGCAAATATTATCCATAGTCTTTAATTTATTTTTAAAAATTTTTATTAGTATATGCTTGTAGTACATGTTTGTGATCATCTTAGAGGATTTGTACCTGTAATGAACATATCTTCATTCTTTTTATACCTGTCCCTTCCTCCACCTTGTCTTTCTGTCTCTGAATCTTTGTCAGTATCATCCATAATTAATTTCATAGTAAAATTAACTAGGACCAAAATAATTTCATCATCCAATGATAAATGAATCCTAATTACAATTATTTTAATTATTTCCAAATTTATCTATTGATAAAAATGACATATTCTTCGGGGCAGTATGCTGTCCTTTTCATGTATTTATATGTTATATCATCTATTTTTAATCAGTATTACAAACATTTTGTGATTGCTGAGGAAAAATGGCAATCTGTAAGAAGTAGGTGGTGTGCAATTTGTTTTACATATCATTTCAGCTTTCTTCTACAGAGCAGACAAGATTTTTAATAAAATGAGCCTGACAACATAGATGATTCAGACTTACACACATGCATTGCTTGGCACACAGTGATCATTAACGTAATTCGAAAAAACCACACTCTTGTGAGTCTGTGAGTTGCTTCAAATTTTAGCACCACAGACAACAGTGATTAGAGGACCTGGAGATCATATTGACTTTTTCGCTGTTGCTTAGTTGGCTGACAACATGTGCTAGACAAGTCTTTGCACGATAATGATGATAGATTTACTTTGCCACCAAATTCTTTGAGCTACATTTTCCAAGCTCCACACTTACTCTTCCTTATTCAGCGCTGTATTTTGATTATGCCAAATGATGCTGAAGATAGCTGTCTGTTAGAGAGAGGGAGAAGAACTCAAGTGTAAACTGATAGATTCATTGTAAACCCAAAAGACCTTAATAGGACTGTGAATCATAGGAAGAACATTGATGCTGATGGAAATCAGTCACTTAGCAACATTATGGAGGAACTGTTTTTTAAGGTGCTAGAGATACGTAAGTGAACCAACCAGACCAGATTCTCTGCCTTTGTGGAGTTTACAGCCCAACAGGGGAAACCAGTAGTAAGCACAAGATATGAATAAATTATCTAACTGTTAAAAGGTGTAAGTATTACAGAAAAATAGAGTAGGGTAAAGGAGATGGGGAGTCCAGGGTGAGAAATTGTGAATTAACTGGGACGGTTAGTGGGGCCTCAGTGAGATGCTGGTATTTGGACAAGGACTAGGAGGAGGAGTGAGTTCTCTGTTGGTACAGGGGTGAGCATTCTGGGACGCAGATACCCGGAGGCAGGAGTGTGTCGAGCAGGTTCAAGGAGCTAAGAACAGTAGAGTGAATGAGAGATGGGCGCAAGTCATGCAGGGGCTTTTTGACCCCTGCAAGAATTCTACTCCGAGAAAAAAAAAATGGAGAATCATTGAAGGATTTCCAGTAGAGGAGTGTCTTGGTCTGAGTCCCATATTGAAAAGGAATACTCCGGCTACTGTGCATAGAATAATAGACTTCAGAGGTGCAGGCATTGAAGCAGGAGGAACAATTAAATCCTTTTAATATTCTGGTGAGAAATGGACCAGGTGATAGCAGTGAGGTGGTGGGGAAATAGGTCTGGTTCTGGAATTGTGAAAAGAAAGCCCA
The DNA here is from genome assembly GCF_034190915.1 of Cavia porcellus. Lineage (NCBI taxonomy): Eukaryota > Metazoa > Chordata > Mammalia > Rodentia > Caviidae > Cavia > Cavia porcellus. Next base: position 37,013,277 of record NW_026947501.1, read on the forward strand.
TCAGATGCTTTTATTATGGGCTGCATGTAGGGTGGACAACCAGAGAAGAGACCAGGATAGCATTGGAGACCTGTTTATCTGCACAAGAGGAACAGCAGAGTCACTGTTAACTGAGACACAAAACACTGGGTAGTCCAAGATTACAAGGGAAGATAAGCGCTTGTGTTTGGACATACTAATTTTGAGGTGCCACAGGGAGAAAGAAATGGAGTATGGATGAAAAAGAACTGGGATTGAGAGATATTTTTTTTAAGATGAGAAAAATGAATAGATTTTTTCAAGGAGGAAGAATTGATATAGAAGTTAAAGCTCTTTTCTATAAAATGCTTTAAAAATAATGTTAGTATTGCCATTTCCACATACTTGTGTGTGTGTGTGTGTGTGTGTGTCTGTGTGTGTGTGTGTGTGTGTGAGAGAGAGAGAGAGAGAGAGAGAGAGAGAGAGAGAGAGAGAGAGAGAGAGAGAGAGAAGAGACAGAGACAGAGACAGAGACAGAGACAGAGAGACAGGGTCTCATTGTATAGTTCAGGCTGGCCTCGAACTCTTGGGCTATCCTCCCACCTCAGCCTCCCGATGGCTTGGTTACAGGCATGCACCCCTACACCTGGCATTACCTTGTTATTTTTTTTATGAAAAAAAGTTCTTTATCAGTTTTTGAAGAGGAAGTTAAAACTCTTAGGTGGAGAAGAGTGCAAAAGTAGTTTATTTCCTGATCTTAAAATTATACTTCTTGCTTCCTATGTGAAAAATGTTTTACAGTTTTGTCTCTCAGAATTATGGAATAACCCAAATATCAAGGAACGCTGTGTATGATGTTTAATCCTCATAGTGAAAAGAGTCAAACTTGCCAAACATAACGTTGACTCCTTTTTACCAGTAGATAATTAAGTGCTGAATCAGAAACTTAAAGTGTGTTTGATCAAATTCTGGTGGTTTATTGAATTTCTAATTTAATGAGCACATTTGTTAGGGGAATTGCTTTGATTTTCTACTTATTTGTTCATTTATTTTTGGATCAATAGGAATGATGTCTGATTAATATATGCAAAGTCTCCTTTAAGAAGGTACTGTTGAAATTATACTTTGTTATCACTATATTTTTTGCTTTTGATGTAAAATTTTCCTTCCTAACTTGAATTCCAATTATTATAAATTTATGTGTGAAGATTTGAGTGCTATGTAGATGGAAGCAGCTAAATTGGAAGTTAAAATGAATAAGTACTAGGTCAATAAGATGAGGACATGTTATACCAAATGCTTTTTAAGGTTAATGTTATAAAATAACTATAATGTCTTTGAATAATTTCTAAGTATAGTAAAATATATTCAAATGTGTAGCATTAAAATAGTTATCTCTGAGTGAGAAAATCGCTCCATTTATTGGATTTCTTCTACAGAATCAGTTTAGTGATGTGTATTAGGTATCAACAGTTCAGTCACAAGTAAGCTGCAAAGAGGTGTCTAATGTGTTGGTTTATCAGCCTGGTAAGTACACAGCTATGTGGTGTCAGTCGTCTTGCCTGGTGCTGGGCCATAATGGGTCACACATTCTGGGTCAGGTCTAGGGCAAGCGAGATGAACACAGTAAAGATCAGGAACTAGGGAGATCGCAGGTGGTTTAGACAACAAAGAATTGCACTGACCAAGATGCAGTATGTCGATTTTGTTAGGACTTAGACCTTGAATATAAATGATAGTAACTGGTGGTAGGTCGGGTAGTGTGGAGAAAGGCTGTTGGCCAGAGAGCTGGGTCACATACCCGCTCTGTAAGAAGACACCAAAGCAAGTCATCGCATTTCACATGTCACAACAATGATGATTTATTGGTGTTTACTCCATTCTAGATGTTCCAAGGCATTTGCATACATTTAATGCTCAGAATAATACCGTAAGATAGAGACAATTATCTCTATTTTATAAATGAAGCCCAAACTGGTTAAGTAATTTCCCCCATTCACACAGTAAAGTGTGATGTAAATGGCAGTCCAGCTGCAGAAGCTGGCCTCTTCATCTGTATGTACTACGTACATTTCAAGATGACAAAGAGTGCTCATGAGATGCCCCTCAGACCGAGAGTCCGCTACCGAAGCATGTCTTCACTATCAACCAAGTGCAATGAAGTTACATCAATTCAAAATCTAGAACAATAATCTGTCACTGCTAAGGCTACTGAATGTTTCCAGAACAAATGTGAAAAATGCAAAATAATGCTTTCCATTAAAGAATTAAACAGAGGTGAAACTACAGAAATCATTAAAAATTACTCTTCCCCAGTGCAAAAACAAAAAATAGCATGTGATTTCTGAAGCACCTCTGAGAAGGTATACCCAGAACAAAATGAGATGTAAGTTTTTGGCAAAATTATCATATTAACTGATGCTATGGGCATCAAAATAAAGTGTCTTGGCAGATGCTTTTTCTAACCAACCTCAGATGTACAATGCAAAACTCAGTGTGTGCCATCCACGATGTATATGTGAAAGGTTCTTGACGTCTAATGTCCCAATTATCATTAAAAACTTGTGCTTTAGGAGTTTTTTCCATTTACGTGTTAGCTGTGTTTTACACTGGAAAAGGTGCAAGGGCATCAGTAGTGTCTGAGCACTTAATTGTGTGTACAGCAAGAGAGGCTTTGGTCTCTCCAAGAGAACACACACCCATCAGTCTACCTCCAGGTAGGGCGGATGAGAGTGAAAATGGTGAATCACATCAAATTAAGGCCATTGCCATGTCATTTTCCACTGTCATACAGAGAAGAGAGGAAGTAGATTTTGTTTCTATCATAGAATATGGAGGCTGAGGATACTCATGCTCATAAGTTTTGAAGTGAATAGTAAGATTTAAAAGATTTCATGAAGCTACTTATACCAGTAAAGACCATTTCTGTGATTTTAGGAGTCCTGCTTAATGGGTAGGCTTTAGAGATGTGTTTTGACCACCCCTTCAGTTTCAAAATACTTTTAAAGTAAGAATACAACTGGAATTGAAGTTCACTAAATCCTAATGCAAATAACAAATGTTCCTTATTCTTTCCAGGGTTTGATGATTTTAGGGATTGAGGGAAATAACTGATATGTATTAGTGAGAATGTCTCTCCCTACCTTCTATTTAAATGCAGGAATGTAAGGAAATACTTTTTAATCCAAATGCAACCAGAGATGCTAAGAACTTTTTTTGTTGCCATCTCCTAAGTAGAAGCTCTCAGCTTTAAAGCATAATGCACTTGTCAACTGAAGCATCTGGCTCACTTCTAAAAGCAGACATGAAGGAAATGATCAAGAAATTCTTGATTTACAAATTGTACAGAGATCCAGAACTATGTAACTGAATTTCCAGTGACTACTGACGTTACCAAATATCTAAAGTTGTTTTAGGTCTTTAAATTTAAGAATAATATTAAAACTTGGAACAATCTGACTGTTAACTCTTATTTATTTAAAGTTCACATTAAACATCATTTAGCTGACTAAAGAGAACCTACTTAATTTTAAGATATTCTGGTTTATAGTTATTATTTTTAAATTGCAAAGTTTACATAAAATTGGTTCCCTGAAGGAGGGCTGAATATCCACAAGACAATTCCAAATACTGAGATTTTGAGTTACACAAATGTGTTTATGCCAGCCTGAACTCTGTATCTCAATAATATACCACATCCTTGAATTTTTTTAAACAATTTACAACATTTTCAATGCAAATTACCTAAAATTTTTGACCCTGTCAAGATCCACAACTCAGTTAACACTTAAATAGTTACCTTTCCACTTATTCATATTAGAAAAATTATTAAAGCTGAACATTAGGAGTTTTATAAGGCAAACAGTAATAAGAAAAAAGATTTCAAGTTAGGAAATACAGTAATCATTATCTCAAACTTGGCTTTGTGAAACGATCGTAACCTGTTTTTTTGCCAAAATGTTATTTGCATAAAAAGGCTATCAAATTAAATCAGTGACATGAGCACATTTTCTCAAAATACCCATCCCATCCAGAAGGGCTTAAACTTTTAAAATCATTTGCAAGAACAAAATATAAAACAAGGTCTTATTTTTAGATTAGTGTCAGATAAAAATACACAGTACTTTATATCCAAATGAATTGCTGTTACAGAATGGCATTTTCACCAACTTTCATGAAAATTTTTTCTACTTGAAACCTGAAAAACAAAAAAACCCATTAATATTAATAGTTCATGCACATTTAGAAAATGTAGATTAACATAACTCAGAATATTTTAAAACTTTATTACAAAAAATTTTTGTTACATGATAATGAATCTACTAAATCTACAAACAATAACTGTTAAGTTACAGAGCTATTTAGAATCCTCAAACTGAGATATTTGGAAGAACTTTGTTTTGAAGAGAAAAATATCTTTTGAGGATAAAATAAAGCAAATAAAATACTATCGGTATATTCTCAAAAATGAGTATCATCTAGCCTTTATTCTGACAACACTGAGATTCAAGTAAGACATTATTTATTTATAGAGGGATCTCCACATACAAATATTTCCCTTAAGATATGAATTACAAATTAAGTAGTATTGTGGAAATGGTGACTAATCCAAGCCACCACATAACCATCTGGTTTTTTTGTTTGTTTGTTTGTTTGTTTGTTTGTTTTAGCTTTTTACAAAAAAAACAAGAATAGAACATCACTTTTTGTTGTTTCATGCTTAAGTGCATTGGTGATCCAAAGAAAGAGTTTTTTTCAGGAGTCAACAAACATTTTGCAAATAATTAAACTTTGCAGATTAAGTGAAGGATAGTTTTAAGTTTAAGCACTTAACCTGATATTTGAGCACATATGAACTGAAAACAATCTCAAGTTTTGCCAGAAAGTACATTAATACCTACTGACAATAATTAGGAATTCAAAGCAAAATTTTAGTATTGGGACAATAGTCATTATAATCAACAAGTTCCTCTGGTCATTTTAGTCACTGTTATGGATCTGAACCTAAAGAAAGAATAATAGGATAAATAGAATAACATCTGTTTGTGTTTGAAATAAAGCGCCACCACTATGATATACAGATGTTTGATTCAAAGAAAGGAAAGAAACAACTTTCATAAGGTTTACAGTTTAAAAAGTGATGCTATTTTACCATTTTGAGAGAGGTTATCCACATTCTGGTTAATGGAAAAGGAAATTTCCTGCCATCAGAGACAGAATAATTGATCATCTTAAGCCATTTGCTGCCTCCTAATTTTATCAGATTTTTTTTCAGTAGTTAGTGATTATGCAGAATTTGAGTGAATAATTCATTCTGTGTTCATTAGAAATCCAGGTAACTACATCAAAAAGATTATGGTCATTGGTTTTGTTGCTTTAAGAGCTAGACTGCATTTACAACTTTTACTAATTGAACATTGACTATACCCCTTTCTGCCTTGTGTTTTAGTTTCCTTATTATACAATATAAAAAAATTATAATTAATGTCTTTAATTACAATTTAATTATGTGCAGTTACACAGATAATATTGTTCTACAGGTGTTTTATAACATACACAGTTCGGCAGGCATTGCTGGAAAGGAATATAGATATTTACCTTCCACCCTTTGTAAATACATGCTAGAGTCATAGCTTTCGATCCCATGGTGCAGAAACTCTTTCTGAGCATGTCCTTTATAAAGGTTCCTGAAACTGTGCTTATGAAGTTATTGCAAGAGTTACTGGTTCCTATGAGTAATAAAACTTTTACACCACGGTGGGTTCCACACCCAGCCATGTGGGTCCCCTTCCCTGGCAGGTGAGTTGTCACCTGAAGAAAGGATAGTAAGACTCCTCCGTGAAGGAATGTCTCTACTGTGAAAAGTGGTTCCTGTCTTGTGTCCTCCTCAGTAGACAGATGCCACATGTAGTCTATGAACATCTTGTGAGTTTAAACACTTTGTTGAATCAGTAAGACCTTCTTGGGCAATATTTAAGTGTTCCTTTGGGGGATTAGCATAAAAAGAGCCTCTTGTTGGTGTTGGATAATTCCCTCCCTGGTAGATGATGGGTTTTTCTCCATATCTATGTAATCTCACTTCACTATTGTTACAATTAAGTGGGTCCAAGTCTTGTTTTGTTTAGTTTTGCTCATTGAAATATAATCTTAGGTTACACTGATAAGGAACCATGGGTGCCTCTATTCAGCCTCTGTAGAGATTAATTCTTTGTAATATCAGTGAGTAAATACCGCAACGTAATGCTACCAGCACCAACTCTTAGTGAATCTCTAACATGGTCCTAAATGTTTCATATGTATTAACTCATTTAATCTTCATATCAGCTACCCTGGATAGTGCAGGCAGCATTTATAAATCAGGTTTATAAATGATGAAATAGTTGACGCATAGAGTTGAGTAATTCAATTTTACACAGCTAATGAGCCAGGCAGTTGGACTATAGACCCCAACTCTCATGCGCTGTGTCTAATGTACTGAAAATGACAGTTACTTCTGCCATTTGTGCTGGGCTTTGTGATAGGTGTTAGTATACATTATTTTATCCCACACAAACTCTATTAGAAAGGCATTATCCACAATTGAAAGAAGAGAAAAATGACATACAGATACATTAGGTATTTTTCTATTTGATACTATTTTATGATTTTTCAGATAAGAAATTCAGAATAACATCTGATACTCAAATCTCTCAATTTTGTGACTCAATTCTCTGTGAAGTGTCACTTTTAAAGCTATTAGAACTTAATGGATAGGTCGGGCTGTGTGACAGTTATTCTTGATTGTCAATTTGTCTGTTCTGAGAGAAGCCTAGGAGATAAGAAGAGCATATTTCTGGGTGTGTGTGGGTGGATCATGGGTGCCTCATCTTTGGGGTTCTATCCGGTCCCTGGCTCCTTTGTGTCTGGTTCTTCCCCTTCTCTCTGATGGCTGGCTGCCATGAGGTGAGCAGCTTTCTTCTGCCGTTACCTTTTTCCATGCCATTTCTGCCTTGGAGGCAGCTGACCATGGCCTGAATCCTCTGAAAACGTGAGCCCAAATAAGCCTTTCATCCTTTAAACTGCATAGTCGGATACTGTGTTTTGCTCCAGCAATCACATAATAAAGATTACATGGTAGAGCCCTCCCAATATATCAAGCATCTGTGAGGTTCATAGAAAGCTAAGAGAGAAGACATCATTTCTAGACACTTTAGGCCTAAATTGTGTTAACAAGTGGGGAGTGAAAAAAAAGTCTTGTGGTTATGTAAATTGGAATTTTCTTAAAAGACAGCATTCTGATTTCCATGTAAAGTTATGTAAAAGACTCCCCAATGAGGTAAATGTATTATGTCATAAGGAACAGATCATTTTGAAGTCATATTAACAGAAACCTTGCCAAATTACCTAATGCAATGATGGTTTTCTTAAACTAGTCAATAACAGTATTTAAATATAGTAAGCCAAATTTTAGTCAATATTTGGAAATTCTGAAAGCCCTTTGGACTGGAATTATCAAAAGTTCTTAGCTCCAGATTATCTTCCTACTCTTCTTTCAAACACTCCCCCAGGTGTACACACACACACACACACACACACACAATGCACCTAAATACACACTTTCAGACTGCTCTGGACCTATGACATTTTAATGAATGTCAGTTTCATTTTATTAAAAAAATGTTGAGCAACATAGTACAGTAGTTCTCAGCTTTGACCCCAATCTCCATAATTTATTTAATTGGTTCATGATGGAATTTGGGCAACAGAATTTCTTTAAAACTCACCTGATGATTCCAGCATACAACTAGAGTTGCACACTGTGGATCCACAGCAGCAATTTCTCAAGCAAGCCTCAAAGGAATTGTTAAATTGCATATTGTGAGCCCCAAGTGTCTGTAGGTTGAGGGGGCTCCTGGGAACCTATAATCCTCACCTGATGTTGATGCTTCTCATCCAAGGACCATCTACTGAGAACTATTGTCTCAAGAGTACCCTATTAACTGACCAAATGAGACATTTCCTCCTGTGTTTTTATTTAATTTGTATGTTAAAAGGTGTTCTCATCAGATAATTTATCACCTTTGGTGAATTAAAGCAGAAGTAGCTCAAGCATTTCTCTTCCCCAGTTTAGGTTAGCTCTAAACTCATACAGACTCATGATCTTCACTATCATCAAACAGATTAGGGTTGATCAGTGCAAACCTCAGGAAATTGCTGAGTCTTTCCAGACACTCGTTTGCTTAGTTTCATCCAATTAATGTGTTCAAATCACAGCAATTAAAAATAATGATGAGAACTTGCAGAGGGCCACAGAGTATATCTAATTCAGCCCGCTACCTCAAAGTAAGTAAGAATTTCTCTTACTTGTGGATATGAGGAGCCAGAAAGAGACAGGAGAAATACAAAAGGGTGCACAAAGACATGTGTATGCATTGAAGCATGACCTTCAATGAATGTGATGAAGAGAGAAACCATACTAAAATGGGTGATTTGTGCCAGATAGAAGGAACTAACATGAAACAGCAGAGTCTGGTGGAATAATCAGGACTTTACAACATGAAAAAAAGAAAGCTCTCGACAGTTCCCAGTTAGAAGGGTCACATGAAGTAGTCCGTGTTGGTCTGGTGGACTGGTTTTAAAATGAACAGAAGCATTTTCCATCACTGCAGGTATAATGTAGTTGCTGCTTGGAAAAACAGATCACACTGAGATTTTTTTGTGTTCAAAAATGGAAAGAATTAATTCTAGGAGAATTTTGTTTTAAAACTCAGTAGGTTGCTTGAGTTATGTTTGAAACGAAAAATAACAAGACACTTCGACTTACCACAAAAGCCCACGGCAGTTTTCACACTCCACGTGACTTTCTCACATAAGACACATACTTAGAGAAGTTAATAGAAGGCTTGAAGGTTAAGTATCATTTTGGATGGACAGAGAAGTTCTGCAGTAAAAGCATCTGACAAGGTGTCCATTCATCCTGCAGTGAACAACGCATCACTACAGATATTTTTCCCCAGCCACATGACAATGGAGTATAATTAAACTGACCTTCACATAAGTCTGATTTACAAACTTTCAAAACTAGGATTTTTGCTTATTTATTTGGATTATAAAGTCAATCTCTGACCAGCAAAGAAAGAATTTTATACTTAAATTTTTAACGTTCTCTTTTTAGGTGTTTAAAGAAGTTTCATTTTTCTAGTCATCTGAAAGAAAGGCCTTAAGGGAAAAAACATTTAAGTTCACTAGAGAGGGAGCAACTAAAATTAAGTTTGAACCTTGCATGCCAGGAGATGCCAGGTGGGCAGTCACCTCTGGATGCTGACGAACACCTGGAGGCAGCACATGCAGGGCAAAGCAGATTTCCAAGGAGTAGACTTGGGGACTTTCCCCTCAGCAATCAACGGGAAAGCCTGAGAAAATAAGATTCTGGAACAATGTGCACACACCCTCCTGATTTTCACAGAAACCTTTCTTGATCCCTCTGCCCCTCCTGTCTACCAGCTGGACTAGGCTTGAAGGAAGTCACTGTTGATCTTTGCAAGACTAATTTGTTTCAAGTAATAGGAAAAATCTTCAGAAATATTTTAAGAGGAATAGATGATTGGTTATGACTATTGAGTACACACCATTATACAGGAAATTTAAGAAAAGGAAGGTGTGTTAAGTTGAAGGGAGTAAGATCAAGAAAAATCTTTCTAAAACTAGGGGGAAGTTCTGCACATTTTTATAGGCAGAAGAAAATAGCCAGATGAAATGAGAGTTAGAAAAAAATGAAATGTAACATCTTTATCTTTATCTTTAGAGGAGAGCATGAGAGAGAAGCTTAGGAAGGAAAATACAGTATGTTGATTTTCTTTATAGTAATATCTGTTTGCAATACATCATGCATACATTTTTGGTGGAGCTTTGGCGTGGTTAAGTCCATTTGTTCTATGGTGAAGTTTAATTCTAACATTTCTTTCTTAATACTTTGGTTTATTTGTCTTTTTATGAGAGTGAGATACTAAAGTCCCCTACCATATTGTATTACTCTCTGTCCCTTTATGTTAAATAGTTTTTGCCTTATGAAATTGGAAGTCCTGAAATTTGATGCATAAATATTTGCAACTGTTATGTCTTCTTTGTGAATATTTCTTGTACCAAAATGTAGTGATCTTTTTTATCTGCTCTGGCCTGTTTAGGTTTGAAGTCACCTTTGTCAGAAATTAGAATAACTACTTCCACTTGCTTGGTAGTCTGGCTTCATGAAATAAAATACTTGCTTGGTTCCTTTGTGTTTTTAACTACTCTTCCAATGAGATTGATCTTTGGGCTCTTAGGTGTTTTTGACTTCCTTTATCTGTTCATAATTCCCTTGAGTATTTCCTGAAATGCTAATTTAGTAGTCATGAATCCCTTTGGATTATCTTTGTCTTGAAAGGTCTACATTTCTGCATCAATTTTGAAGGATAATTTTGCAGGATATAATAATCTAGGTTAGTAATTTTTTTTTATTTTATTTTATGACTTGAGAAACTACAAGTTCTCCTGGCCTCAAGGTTTGTGATGAGAAATTTCCCGTTAGTTTCATGGGCTTCCCTTTTTAGGTTTCTCTCACAGTCATAGTGTTCTCTCTTTGTTGTGACTGTCTTGGGATTTTTGACTCTGATGTGTCGATGTCCACTCCCGGCCGGCAGGAAGGACACACGACAAAGTCTGGTAGTGGACAACCTTTTCTTTTTATTTTCCTTCTCCGTACAGCCTGCCCTGGGTTCTCCCAGCTGAAGCCTCCTCTGGTCCGCTCCCCGCGGCTCCTTTTGTGCTTCAGTCTGCCCCAAAGCCTCTACCGGTCCGCTCTCCGCGGCTCCTTTTGGGCTTTTACTTCTGGGCTTCTACCTGGCTTCTTCTTCCGCCCAGGGGTGGCACCGGTATATATACGGGTACAGTGTCCAATCATGTTAAAGTAAGCAAGGCAAGCTGATTGGCTAACATCATCAGTTGCCAGGCAGACTATATTGTTGAGCGGGTTGTTTACGCGGTAAGCAGGAAACTAACATATTCGATGGGAGGGGTAATCTACCTCAGGCTTTGCTCTTTACCACAGGCCGCACGTCCGCCGCGCAAGGCGAGCTATCACAGACGCGGCTCCCAACATCTCCCCCTATTTTATTTTTTATGAATGTGCGCATCGTAGCCCTTCCTGGACTGGGTGCAGAGGCTTATGCCCTATGTGTAGGTCCACCGTAGGTCCTTGGCTTAGACCCTGGTTGGCCATGCCATGGTCTGCCAAGGCCCTGAGGCCCTCGTCCTTTTTCTAGGGCCAGGCACAAACTGGACGGAACCTGGATGCACACAAGCTTGCACTCATTTCCTCTCCGTAAAGAAATCCCCTCGGAGAGAAATTTAGACCTGGGCAGCATCTAACAGTCCAGCGGCTTACGTGCAGGATGGGGTAGGGCCTGGCTTAGGTCGAGTCGTGCTGGGGAGGCACGCTCTTACCCGTCATTGACTCACCTACCCTGCTGTGTATTGTCACCTTATGGAGGAGAATGAGGGATGCCCGCCATATCTAGACTCGGTCGTGGGCCAATTGAGCAAGCCATGCATATGCCTGAGGATCTTCTTGTCCATTTCGGGCTACCGCTATTTCTATTCATCTTATTGGTTGGTCTGTGATGGATCTCCAGTAGGGCAGGTCTGATCTTCAGTCGAGGGCTTTGTTGCCCGTGTCAGTCTCTCCGGTATCCACAGTGGTTCTCGTCCCGGTTCCTGTGGGAAAACACAAACCGCGCCTCGGTTCCAGCTGACCACTGGATCCGGGCCCATCCATTGTCCTGTCAGGACATCTTTCCACTTCACCCACCCTTTATGGTTGGGGGAAGGGTTGCAGTGCTCCACAGCTGGGGAGCGATTATTTAAATTTAAAAAATTGTGTGTGAATAGTGCCATGGATAATCGTGCCTTTGGGGCCAGGCCTTGGCCTACTCCCCCTTTTTGTTTTTTATTTTTTATTTTTTATTTTTATCTTTTTCGTTTTTTTTTTTTTTTTTTTTTATTGGTACCAGGGATCGAACTGGCGATTGCCTGCTTACAAGGCAGGCGCTTATGCCGCTAAGCTAAATCCCCAGCCCCCATTTCCTCGACCGGCGTTTTTCTCAGCCTGCTCGGCAGAGAACTCTGTGTACCAGGCTCGCCAATCCAGGTAACTACCCGAGGGCAGACACGCCTTTGCCAGCTGAATCCAGTCCGCGGGGGTGAGGGGCCCAGAAGACAGATTCTCCAGCATGGCAATGGTGTAAGGCGCAGTCGGCCCAAAGGTTGTAACTGCATTTTTAAGTTCTCTAATCTGCTTTATCTCAAAAGGCTCCCATACATTGCGTCCCTGGCCCATAGCTACTTGTACAGGAAATATCCCGTAGGGGCCACTATCTATCCCAGGTGGATGTACCTCATGAGACAAGCGTCCCCCCTGCCAAAGCCGCCTGTAAAAATACCGACCCGCCGGCGGCGGAGCATAAGACAGCGGCCGTGATTGGGCGGAAAATGGGGGCCCGTGCATCACTTCCTGTTCTGGCGAAAGGGGAGAGAGCTCCCAGGCGGCCGCCTCGTGGCGAGGAATCGCCTCCGGAAACGGCCCCCAAGGTGGGGCGGAAGGCTTCACCTCCCTCTCGCGCCGGGGAGCGCTCAGGAGCTCTCTACTCCTCCGCAGACCAGGTTGAGCAGAGCGCAATTCGCGGGGCAACGCTGGAAAAGAACCCTGCGACTCCTTATTGAGCGATTTAGGCTCCTGACAGCTGGTCTCTTTGGCCTCCTTGCCATTCAACTTTCCCTCGTCCTCGGAGTCAGACGACTCCGAGGCTAGAGCCCCGTCCTCCTCCTTAGCATCCTTGTTCCCCTTGACGGACCCCTCTCGGGAGCTCCCTGACTGGGCCTGCTCAGATACCCTGCGTACTTTTGTAAGCTCTTGAGAGCTTTCTCCACAACCACCCTCGCTCTTAGTGTTGCTACCTAACATGTTTCCCATCTTTTAATATGTTACTCACCGCGTGAGGCCCAAGGAATCCGCCACTTACGCGTGAGCCTGAGGGGAGTCTAAAAGCCCTGTAGGTGCGCGCCACCCAGAGCCCAGGCTTATCCCCAACTCACCTGTCTCGCAGCTCTGTACTGGAGCGTTGTCCACTTCCACGTCTCGGGGGTGATCAGTCCCCGGGCGGGCCTCCAAATGTCGATGTCCGCTCCCGGCCGGCAGGAAGGACACACGACAAAGTCTGGTAGTGGACAACCTTTTCTTTTTATTTTCCTTCTCCGTACAGCCTGCCCTGGGTTCTCCCAGCTGAAGCGGGAGAACCCCTTCTCTGGGTTCGCTCCCCGTGGCTCCTTTTGTGCTTCAGTCTGCCCCAAAGCCTCTACCGGTCCGCTCTCCGCGGCTCCTTTTGGGCTTTTACTTCTGGGCTTCTACCTGGCTTCTTCTTCCGCCCAGGGGTGGCACCGGTATATATACGGGTACAGTGTCCAATCATGTTAAAGTAAGCAAGGCAAGCTGATTGGCTAACATCATCAGTTGCCAGGCAGACTATATTGTTGAGCGGGTTGTTTACGCGGTAAGCAGGAAACTAACATATTCGATGGGAGGGGTAATCTACCTCAGGCTTTGCTCTTTACCACAGGCCGCACGTCCGCCGCGCAAGGCGAGCTATCACAGACGCGGCTCCCAACACTGATGCATTGTGGAGAGTTTCTTTTCTTGTCTTGTCTATTTGGGGTTCTAAATGTCTCACTGACCTAGGTATCCCTCTCATTTGCAAGCTAGGGGAAATTTTCTGCAATACTTCTGGTGAATAAATTTTTATACCATTGGTCCCTGCCTCTACCCCTTCATCAAGATCTATGATTCTTAAATTTATTCTTTTGGAGTCATCTAGGAGTTCTTAGATCACTTACTTATTTTGCTTGCCTTAACTGTTTTGTCAGTATTACTGAGTAAATATTCTATTCCATTAATGTTGTCCTCATATCTAGATATTTTGTGTACTTTCTGATTTTGCTAGCTGCAAAACTTTCAATTAAGCCTTTCATTTCCGAGATTTCTTCTTTTTACAGTCTCTGATTGTTTACCGAAGTGTTCTTTCATATTCTACACTATCTTCCTTAATTCACTCACCTACCTATTTGTATGTTTTTATTTATTTATTTATTTATTTATTTATTTATTTATTTTTGGGATCAAAAACAACCTCGCACTTGCTAAGTAGGCACTTGCGCTGATGAGTTATATCCCAGGCTCTGTTATCTGTTTTAAATTCATTGATCATTTTAGTGATTTGTTCATTCATCTGCTTAGTTATGTCTTCTTTATGTTTGTTAATTATCTTAGTAGTTGGTTCATTGAGCTGCTTATTTGTCTTTTGTTGGATCTCTTGGATCATTTTCATTATTTCTTGGTTGTCTGGAAACACATCCACTTTAGCGTCTGTAACATCCATTTGGGGGAGTTAGAAATTTTCCAAGGCATTTTGTTGTATTATGGCTTATTTCCACGTGTCCTTTCTGCTCTCTTAGATAGGCTTTAGAAGGGTGGTTGAATCTTGGGGCTATATACTTAAATGTGATATTAGGAGGTTTGGTCTAGTTGAAAGAGGCAGGCCCTGATAGACTTTATCTCCTTCCCTGCTTTCTCTCTCTCTCTCTCTCTCTCTCTCTCTCTCTCTCTCTCTCTGTCTCTCTCTCTCTCTCTCTCATCTCTCATCTCTGATCTCTGTCCAGGGTCCCAGACTGTGTCCCTGCCTCAGCCTCCATGACAAGCTCCTCCCTTTCCTTTTTTCTCTCCCTGGCATGTTCAGCTCCCATCTATGGTGACCCCTTCCAGTTCTAGAGCACTGTCTCCACTCTTCCCTGGAGCAGCAATCTCAGCAACTCCTGGAGCCGTAAATGCTTCCACCTTGCTTGATGCTGTGGGGAGGAGGAGCAGAGGTAGACTTGTTGCCTGAGCCATGACTACCCAAGCTGTCACTCGCTGTGCCCAACATTTTGCCATTTTTGTCTCTGCCTCAGTCTCCTGTTTCTCTGTCTGCATCACAGGTGCCTCAGTGCGCTGTGGTATGGAAATACAAGCTTGAGTCTGGGCTGTCTGGCTCAGCAGTCACAGCTTCTGGCTCTGCCTAAGTCCTTCATGGTGTTCTCATGCTTGAGATCCTCGCAGAGCCCAGAACTAAGGCTACTCTCCATTGCACAAACACCTGTCTCCAGGTCATTCCTGCATCCCAGCAGGAATGCTGCTGGGACCTGCCTGCACTGGGGCTGGTGGTGGCAAGGGTGAGCCCAAGCTGGCCTCCACTTCCCTGACGTGATCTCCGGACCCACACTGCCAGCAGTGCTCAATTAGGATCGGCACTTTTGCTTCTTATTCTAGCTTCTCCTACTTCTGATTTCACCTGTTTGCTGTCTTGTCCAGGTAAATTCCTGTGGGAGGGGGTCATTACTTCCCTGTTCAGCCATGCAGCCACTAACCTCAGTCAGTACCTCTGAGCAAACAAGAGTGAAGTTTCTTCTAGACTTCCATGATGGAATCTAATCAGAATGTTCATTCTCAAGGGGAAGTCCGAAAGAGCTCGCCTTTGCCTTCCCTTTGCTATTATCCTGTTTGTTCATTTTCAAGTAAAGTTCAGTGATTCACAAATATCATTATGTATCAGGACCAGCCCAGCAGCTTGTTAACCTAGAGTCTCAAAATATATGAAGATAATGAGTCTATGATGGATCCAGAAATCTATATGCTTAACAAACATCACAGGTGATTTTGATGCTGATGATACAGTTTTTGAAAATGATGTGTGTGAGTTCATTTGCCCTTTGAAGAATAGAGGTGTGGAGAGAAGAAGCATAATGGCTTGAAAATGAATGTCTTGCATAGGAAATTAAAAACCAGAAAGAATTTACAAGTGACACTGAGTGCCAACGAGCTGAAGTTCAACATCGTGGGCCACTTCTGCTACCTTCTAGAAGGATTTGTCAGTAGCAGGTTTGATCTTATTTTGCAGTTGGTCTAAAATCTGACATTAAGGAAGCTTCTGAAATTGATCGCTATTTCAGGGGCAAGTAGAATCCCTCCAAGAATATTCTAATTGTATCTCTAGCTACTGCAACAGACATAGAAAAACATTTACAGTATTTTTCACATACCTCACAGCACTGTGCAGTGCCTGACATCTCCCGCAGACATTTCTGAGATGAATTAACTAGAACACAAACAGATGGTGGGGTCAGGTCAAAGAGCAGGCTGCAGCAGCACCAGAGAGGAAAGTTCATGGCCAGCCCCTCTTCCACTCAAATGTATAATTGTTCTTGCTCAGTTTTTGTAAAGCAAACACAGAAGGTAAAAACTAAAAATGATTTGTTCCAGTGGTCCTTATTTTGATTAGCAGATCCAAAATTTATGAGAATTTTAATTCCCTCAAAATCAATCGCACAAGCACATAACTTTATTTGCAACAATTTTGGGTATTTCATTGATGGCCTGAGGCTATTCTATAGAGCCACGGACACAACTAAGAACTTAAAGAGAATATAGACATAGGAAACTGTTGATTTTCACTGGAGTAGTGGTATTTAATCTTTGTCCCTTACATATATCATTTACATAGTATTAACACAGAAACAATCTGAGAGGGCTGGGGATTTAGCTCAGCACCATAAGCACCTGCCTGGCAAGTGCAAGGTCATGAGTTCAGTGCCTGGTACAAAAAAAAAAAAAAAAAAAAAAGAAGGAAGACAAGAAACAACTGAGGTTTGATTTTTGTACTTAATCTTCATCTCATTCTACAGCTTAGAATGTAACCTGTCATAGAATCATCAATATTATTGTCCTAAATCCCTAAGTATAAACAGGTGCTCATACCTAACACTGGTTCTATTATTTTTAAGTTGCATATACTACTTCAATGTTATAGCTAAAATTAGAGAAAAAAAATATATATATATATATACTAGAGATAAACCCTTGTTTAAATAATTTTTACAAAGGTAGCCCTTTCTATTTTCATTACTTTTTTCTTGTGCCCCTGTTCCTGTTTTTACGCCTGTCTTGCTTTTCTTTACTTGATCTATTTTTGGTATGCACACCTGTGAAGAATTTGCCCCTGATGAAGAGGTAATTTTCAACTAAACAGTTTCTCAATAATGTTATTTTATGTGTGATGAATTGCATTTTAGCTTAATTTGTATCTTGTTTCTAATTTTATGTAATTCATGTTTTCTTTCATCTTTCTCATAATTCTGTCAATACTGGGTACCTTAAAACTCTTGTGGTATTAAATTTGAATAGTTTTGAAAGAGCTAATAATAAAAAATTTAGATCAGGAAAGAGTTCCTGCACAACTATTGTTTTAAATATCTATTTTAGATTTAATTTATTATAAAAGTCGTATCACTGCAATTACTGACCAGGCATATTGGAAAGATTGTGAAATCCTTAAAGTAGGCTCAACTCTTGTTTAAAACCAGGTCTCCCTCCTTCTCTTGAGTAGTCTGAAGACACTGCAGTTGGTTTAGACATTTTTCAGTTTAAATGGTATTTTTCCTGGAAAAATTTGTCTCTGCCACCAAGAAGTACTTCAATTGCTTGAGTTGCATCAAATAATTTATTCATGTGTCTCCATTTTTACTTGTTCACAGAGTCGTAAGTTATGAAAACATCAACAAAAATGACTACTACACTATTAGCCAAAAGGCAGTGACACACATTCACAATAATGACATTGAATATATCGAGATTGATCGATGGGAACAAGAATATCTGTATCACAGGGAACTTACTAAGATCCCCATATTTTCACTTTTCCGGAAATGGAAGGCTTTTACAGTGTGGAAGAAGAATGTCCGCTCCAAGAAAATCACTGCGTGTCGAAATTCTCTACAAAAAAATTTGTTCATTGTTAATGCCGTATGTATTTACTCTTCATATTTTAAAAGAAGTCCTGTCAAAGCAAGTGTGGTTTTATTACAGTATTTGTACAAACTGTCCCTGAAATAGGATTTTTTGAAAGAATTCAAAAATTTTGTCCTGTCTTGTCACTTAGGAATCTGCCAGTGTAGTGGAGTCTCCTCTTTTTCACCTAGGGTCGCAAATCTTGCACAGATTTCCTTTAACTAGAAGCAAACTAAGGGCCTGGTTTTTGTGATCTCCTTTGTTGTTGGTCACTTTTAAACACACCCAATGGCCACCCTATTACCTCTTCTCTCATCTTCGAGACACGCAGGCCATTATGGTCCAAAATAATGTGGGATGTGTTTTCATCAACCAGCAAAGGTATCATATGTGTTCCTTTGCCATGGATTCAGACAGTAGAGAAGATATTTATATATATGTTAGATGCTGGGGCAATTATAGGAAATGAAAAGTTAAAAGGATGCCTGGCTGTATTCACTGAGTTTCAACTAGCATTAAAAGATTTCTCCTTGGTTTCTTGCAAGGAACTGAAATTATCATTACTGCCATGCTCAAAGAACTGTGTCTTCAGCTGTCTATTTCTATGACACTGAGTCACAACCTTCCAGATCTAAAGCCTCAAATTTACTATTTACTAGTCATTTCCTTCACGTTGCTATGGTAATCTGAAAGTTTTTTATCAACATGTCAGTTATAAAACAAAAGAACGTTCATGAACGATGGTAAACATCGGTATTAGTGCCAGACAAATATGTAAGATGTACCATCTCAGATCATCCACACCACTGAGCCTTCTGAGCTGTGAAAAAATAACACATGTCCTTCTGAACATCAGACTCAACCCCGAGGCCTCTCCTTTTATAACTGATCCATCAGTTATCTGAAACCATTTTGCCATATTTCATATTTTACCATGTCTTATTATCATTAGTTGTTACTAAATATGCAAAAATAGTGACCAGTTCTTATAGATGAGGTTGAAGGAATAAACAATGGAATTGTTTGAAATTTTGTTCTTAAAACAGCCGACTTATCCCTACATTTTCTTAAAACAACTTTGTGGACATATAATTTGTGTGCTACATAATTTACCATGTAAAATGTAAAATTCAATGATTTCATTGTATTCATGGATTTGATCAATAATCACTACAGTCATTTTTAGAACATATTCCAAAAAGAAACTCCAATACTGATTAATGTTTATTCTGTGTTGCTCCTCAACTCTCTTTTATCTTCCCCCAGTTATAAGCAACCAGTAATCTACATTCTGTCTCTGAATAGGTTTGCCTATTCTGTACATTTCATACAATGAAACTACATAATATTTGGACCCTTGATGACTTTTTTTAAAGCTAACATGATGCTTTCATTTTTTATGTTGTAAAAATAGTCCATCTTTTTACTGGCAAATTGCCTTCTTTTATATAGTTTTATATTTTTATTTCTCCATTTGTAGATATTTGGGTTGCTTACACTTTTTGACAATTATGAGTAATATTGTCAGGTAATTCATGTACAAGTGTCAGTAATTGCCACAATTGTCAGTAATTCATGTACAAGTTTTTGTCTGAACATGTTTTCACTTGTCTTGGGCATATCCCTTGGAACTGAATTGCCAGATCATAAGTAACTATGTTTAGCTTTTTGAAGAAATACGCAACAGCTTTTCAAAAGAACTTGTTACCTGCTGAAAATTTAAAGTCAAATTTAGCTTTGTTCTGTGTTATAGCCTCTTAGATTGACAGATGATCCCACCTATTATCATTATGACTGGATAATTAAAGTCTTTAGGGTAATACAAAGAATCTTGTAATCACCATTAGTCAAAACTAATGAAACTTAAGATATTGACCAGTTTTCTATTTCATACCCTCATTTTCATCCATTAAATAACTAACAGGTATGCATGTGTTTTCAAAATGAAATAAGAGGAATTTAGATGAATTAAATCTGGCAATTTGAAGAATGCTTTAGAAAAAAGCTTCAGAAGAATTCTACTTAATGTATACATTGTTCGTTTGACTCTTTAACATATTTGTTCCCCGTAACCATTTTTGCTTCCCACATGTTTTATACTTTTAAAATAAAAGATTTTTAACTAAATAATGATAAATTCTTATTTTCATTCAGTATTTACGACCAGCTCTTCTTAAAATAAATGAACTGTGTTATCAAATCAGCTTCATGGGACTTTGTTGTATTGAAAAATGTCACACCTACACCCTGCAGGAATTTAAGGCTGCACAAGTCATACGTCTAGAGGAGGTAAGGAATTTTGTCTGTAATGATGAAGATTATTTTCCTCTTCCTGACACGCTGGTATCACTAATTATACATATTTTTCAATGTCTAGGTGACAGCGCTCCTAGAAGAATTTCGAAGTATGGCCAAAGATGTGGTCAGAAAGGCTTGTCGACTTGCTTTGCGTGCTGTGGGATTTGTTCCTGATGACTGTGCTTTGGAACCTGTGGAGAATATGAAAGGCAGAGTACCTAGATATATCAGAAGTAGCAATTTTCTAAAATATCAGCTATTTTTTATTCTATTTTTCTTGGGTTTAAATAACTATTCTCCTTTTCAATTGTTCCACACTTCTGCTTGATAAATTATAAATTCAGTGTATCTTGTGGTAGGAAAACCCTGTAAATGTTGCATTTTCCTTGCATTCCTCCTACTTGTGGAGAATATTCCTAAACTGCCCACAGGATCTTAATTTATAGACATTCTGTAGTGGGCTCTGGGTGTGCCTGCTTAAAAATACATCAAACTACTAGTGCAGATGATAGGCTGTTAAAATTAAGGGACTGAATGATGCTCAGGTCTGCCTGGGTGGTACGGACTCTGAAAGATGACACAAATGCCAGAGGAAGGAGGATGGCGGTGTTCCTAGGAAAGAGATGGCACGATCTACAGTTCACTTCCCTTTAACAAGAATATCAGTGGACTGAATGACTGTGGTCTTCTCTTGAGCTGAAATCCATTAATGTGAAATGCATGAAATTTTGAAATGCTTCACAAACCAAAGAATTCTGTTATTTTTTGTATTTGTTTTGTTGTTTTGTTTGAGTTTATATTGAAAGAAGTGGAATTTTACCCCAGGATTCTTATTGTGCTTCTGTCGTTTTTAGATTTTGATAGACCAATGAACCTTGAAATGCCATTTGAGGCACCCTCTCATGGAGACTCCGAAAAAATGACCTACACAGAACAAGCCAGCAAGAGGCACCACTGCATAAGGCTGACATGGTAAATGATTACTCTTTCTTTCAAGAAAAATTAGAGCATCTGCCTTTTTTACTCTCATTCAAAGTTAAAAGCTGCAAGGTGAGGGATATGTACATTTGCATGACCAGAGTAATTATTACTGTTCATGTCCAAACATCATGAGGATAGCTTAAATTCATAAAATAAAACCAATAATTCTTTCTAGAAATGTCTCATTAAAAAAAAAAAATCAAGCCCTTCACTACAGGGTCCACTAATAGTGATGAGAATTTGGTGGTATGGTGACCTGAATCCCACCCACCAACCACTACCCACAAAGCAGCTGCGAGTACAGGCAGGCTAGAAGAGACTGAAGGATAATTTCAAGACCAAAAGCTCCTCGTTAAGCACTAAGGCTTTGTTTCCTTCTGGCTCAGGCTGGAGCATGCAGACCCGCAACAAGGTAGGCTGTGCTAAGAGGAAGCCAGGGACACAGAAACCTGTGGACCTCCTTGAGCTGACAGGGAGAGTGTCACCCTTTTGATCACAAGAGAACTACAGTCAGGTGCGAAGTCGCCCCCACCCAGGACTGGAAGCCAGGAGACTCTCAGCAGAAATAACTGTGTCTCCTGTTTATCCAACTGGGTACTGATGTTGACTATCAGAGTTTGGATTTTCCATCATTCTAAAGCCTCATGATGACAGATAACTCTTGCAAAGATCACCAAATGTGATCTGGAAAACTGTCCATGAAACTATAAAGTATCAGGTATTGTTATTCAGTGCTCACTTACTTAATCCACCAATCAAAAACATCTATTCAGTAAATCTTAATCATGTACTAGTTTATATGAAATGTCTGTGTAGTTTGTAAAAATTGTGCAAGACCATCATCAGGACCAAAGATGGGGTGGAGACCCCAAGCACCATGTGAACAAAAGAAAAAATTATCCCAAATGTTTTTTCTTGTCTGTGTCTGCATTCTAATCACTCAAGGAAGTATAAAATTCAAACCTTTGGATTAAAAATTTCTATTGAACAACACTTATTCCATAGCAAAAATTTCATACTCATACCATTAGAATGCAAGTTACCGTTCGAATGCTAGATGTTGTATGCATAGAATGCTCTGTAAAGCACCTTTTAAAAAATCTAATGGCCCTTGACAAGATGAGCTATATGCATGTCCTTAACATTTGTATTGCTCAGCATGTAGCCTATCGAAGAGTTAGAACATCTAAGAAGATTAATGTAGCATAGTTGAGTGTATTTTGTGCTTAAAAGAGAAGAACATCTCTAAGAACAAGTCTTCTGCACAACAAATCTGTGATGTTATAATGTAATCTGATCAAAAAGCAAGGAGAAATGATACAAGGCTAATTTACTTTAGAGTCACTGCCAGAAAATAGTATAGAAAGCTGAAGCAGTATTTACCTTCTCTTTTCAAGCTTTATTCGTCTAAATGACTATCTAATTGAGAACACCCTGCATGTCGTAACGGTGAATTCTGCTAACTCTCTTTTGAATTACCTCACTGACAAAATCAAGCGGACACCTTCAGCAGATGTCATTCAGAAATGGATTACTGAAGAGAAGCCTGAAGCCACTGACAAAAAGGTATATTCTGATGAAATTAAAATTCACCAGTCAACATATATTGAGCAGAGCTTATTATGAATTATCTGTGTATGGAAGAAATAGAGACATTTTATTTAAATATATTTTTGTTGAACTATTATTATGTTATTAGTATTATTTCTACTAAGTATATCAACTCCATTTCTATTTAAATATTATCAACTTCATCTGCCTCAAGCATGCTTAGTGTATTTTCCCAGCTTACTGTTTGCCTTCCCATTTTCCTGACAGTACTTTTACGAGGAAAGACAATTTACATTGCTGTGTGATCTCTCAGTATTTGCATTTTTTCTTGCTAGAGAATTATTCTCTGATAGACTTTCTGCATGCTGAGATTATCAGCCAATTGTATAAACTTAAGTGGATATGTCTTTGTTTATCTGTTTTGTTTTCTATCTTGGCACTAGTGTCTTTATAACACTGCAAATGTGCTATTTCAGGGGTCTCCCGTGGTGGAAAAGCAGGAAGAAGATGAATCTCTCATCCCCATGTTTCTCACAGAACTGATTCTGACAGTCCAGTCCCTACTCTTCGAGCCTTCTCTGGAAGACTTCCTGGTGTGTGTTTCTTCATGTAATATTCATGTGACCACTTTACTATCAGATGATTGGCAGGATTGCAGTTGTCCAAAAGGATCATGGGAAAGAGAGAAAACACTGTTCTCTCATGTCATTATCTCGTATACAAACTATATGAAAGATAAAACATTATATTTAAATTGAGGCACATCAGGGCCTGGATAAAGATATACCGTGCACAAACTTTAGAATTGACTCCAGGTGTCTTGCCAAGGGGAGTCCAAGAAATCACTGTTGTAGACGTTAATTTTTTGTCTTTTTTGAGATAGGGTTTCACTATGCAGTTCAAGCTGGCCTTAAGCTTATTTTGTAGCCCACACCAGCCCCAAACTAGCAGTGAGCCTTTTGCCTCAGCCTCTTGAGTGCTGGGATTTACAGGCATGCGCCACCATGCCCAGTGAAAGGTAGACATCATTTTTGACATCTTTTTAATAGCACACTGAATCTGAGAGAATTTTGTTGTTTCGGTTACTTATGGCTCTTACAATACTTAGCAGCTTAGAACAGTAAGCATTCCCTGGCTGAGTTACTCTAGGTCAGGGTCAGGCTTGCTGCTTAGCTTATTCGCTACTTCACAGCCTCCCCAGGCGTCAGCTGGACATGTCTTATGCCAGACTTGACCAGAAAGGATCCACTGCTGAGTTCCCTCAGACTGTCAATGGAAGACGGGTCTGTGGACCTAAGAACTGGTATCTCTCTTTTCTTGAGGGTGTCGACCAGAGATGATCCTTAGGTCCTAGACTCCCCCATGGTCCCTTATCATGTGGCCTGCTCTCTAAGCAGTTTAAAACATGGCTATTGCATCTTCAAAGGCCACTGGAGGGTTTCCTTTAGGAAGCATCCAATCCTTTTATGGACAGTTTTCCCTTGATCGAGTCAGGGCTACTCAGAGTAATCACCTTTTGAATTAACGCAGAGTCAACTGATTTGGCACCTTCTTTCTACATGCAGAATCCTTCCTCCTTTGCCACACAATGTAACCTCATCACAGCAATGACATCCCATCGCTTTCATAGGTCCCATCCACACTCAGCAGCAGGGGATTGTAATGGTGTGCATAAAGGGGACAGGAATCTTGGGATTCCTTATTATTTTGCCTACCACAAGGGTTTACATGCATAGATTAGTAAGTCAGAGTCTTTATTTTGTTTCTAGCTAGTACAATTTGGCACAAGACCAAAATGAGGATCTCTAGATTTCAGTCTTGTCTTTATAGTTAATAAGCTATTTGGTCAGGGAGGAGACCACTTATGTCTCTGGGGTTTGATGTCTGCATTTGTAAGATAAGAATACACATGAGCTCCACAGTCATCTCCTGTCCCATCAGTCTATGATTCTGCAGTGCAAGAGATTGGTCATTTTAAGACCTTTACAATGACAGGCTGGGCTTCTGGTGATGGCTACGTTATTCAGAGAACCACTGGCTCCCCCAGCTTCTCCTGAGCACAAGACCCATGTGCTTCACAAGTTATATAAAGTACGTTCAAAATGTGTGGTGAATATTTACAAACGTTTATGAAGCACACTGTCATCAGTCCTGCGGAGAATCCTCCCCTCACTTCTAACACATTGATCCCATCATTCTCACACTTCCTGAGGCCGTTGTGGACATCTCCTTTTGGGTGTGCCTTTAAAGCACGTGATCTAAGAATACAGTGAATGCTGTTGTTGAGTGCTTTCCAACAGAAAAGAAAAGTAGGCTCTTAGAAACACTGTGATGTGACCTCTTCTACACTCATCTGCCACTGTGTGACTTCTGGCTCTTCCCCAAAGCCAAAATGACCATGAAAGGTAAACATTTTGAATGGATGCAGGATATCAAAGCAGCCACCACAGCAGGATGAAAGACACAAAAAAAGACTTCCAGAACTGCTTCAGAAAGTGGCAGAAACAATGGATAAGCACATTTAAATCAAAGGGGAGTACTTTAAGGGGATTAATAGCAATGTGTCTTTATTTAATATAATTTTTTTTTACCGGTACCAGGGATCGAACTCACGACCACGGGCTTGCAAGGGAGGTGCTTATGCCACTGGGCTAAGCCCCTATTTAATGTAATTTTTAAAAAATTAAAGTTCACGCTAGTTTTTAATCATTCCTTGTTGGTGCCACAGATGACACAAGGAAGGCTGTCCCACAGGCAGCTGGATGTCCTTTGCATCCAAATGACAGGCCTCAGAAAACTCTATACCCTTCTTGTTTCCTGTTGTAGGACTGTCTTCCACATGCAGGTATTTTTAATTCCTTCTTAGTAAAAATAGCATATCTGTGATTTTAGCAGTGCTTTGTTCACATTTCAAATATGGATCATATCACAGTGCACTGAGATTTTTTTACTCTGCCTCTTTCTTGATTAGAAAATAGATGTCTCAAAAGCAGGACTATGCCTCCTTATTTGTCATGTACTCTGAAGCAATACAGAACCTGGCTGATTGAATAAGTTATTATTTTTTAGCATTTTAGGAAATTCAGAGAGCATTCATAAATATAGTCATCCAGATATTTACATTTATGTGTATGCTTTTCTCTCTAACAGGATGGTATTTCAGGTGCAATTAACCATTTTCAAAGCACTGTGCTGTCAGTGCCTAATCTCGTGCCTGACGGGTATTTTGATGCTTTCACCAGCCCTTACATCAACAACAAACGTGAGGAAAAAACCTGCGGCTCTGGGCCAAGTTTATCGTCTGTGTTTGATGATGATAGGAATTTTCACACAATTATCTTTCAAATAAAGGTATTTTTCTATAACTAAAACTATGTCGTAGAACCCGGTGTGGTGGTGCAAGCCTGTAATCCTAGCACTTGGGAGGCTGACGCAGGAGGATCATTGCAAGTTCGAGACTGACCTGAGCTACAGAGTGAGCTCAAGGCCAGCCTGAACTGCATAGTGAGACCCTGTCTCAAAAAGTCAAAAAAAAAAAACAAAACCCTATTTTGTAACAATCTCAATTGCTAAGAAATTGAACAATATTTTTCTTACTGTCTTTAAATGTTCTATTTATGAAAATTGGAATACACTTAGTATCTAAATGGTAAAATTTGGAAATAATATTGAAACCTCATTAAGCAAGAGATAGCCTTTTAAAAGCATTACAAATTTATGGCAAAACAGTTACATATCTTTGGCAACCCATTTGTGTGTGATTCCAGAGAAATAGGGGTGGCTACTGGGGATGCTGAGACAAAAGCAAGACTAGGATGCGTTGGCAGCTAGCAGTATTTTAATTTAAGCCACACTGTATTAAATATTTTGTGATTTATTAAAATAAATTATTTGAAGCTCATTAGAAAAAAACGTCCCGACATCTATCCATAATCTGTCAAATGTAGGCACAATCCAAAGCGTACTTGAAGACTTTGGAAATAGTTTTGCATTTACTCAAATGCTCCAATCTAAGCAGAAATTTTTATGCAGGAGTCTTCAAGAGGAGATCAGTGTGAGAAGGGAAAGAACAGCGCTACTCTTGCTTTGATTTCCTTGAGGTCTTTGGTAGCCCGGTTGACTGCACGGAAAATAGGAATGTGGCCCCATTGCCTGCGGTCACCTATTCTCCTGGGCAGCCAAGCGCTGCCACCGGTTTCAGACTTAACGTTTGCCTGTGTGTCAGTCACGGAGCTCCTCTATGCATACGCTTCTCTGTAACTCAAAATTAGCGTAGTGTCTAAAGCTGTTCATTTCATAAAGCTATCATTGTAACTATCCTGGTATGATTTTATTTTTAAAATTATTTGAATTGTACATTTATGGGGCATGGTATGATATTTTGATACTTGTATAAGAATAAGTCATGGTAAAGCCTTTCCCTTCCTTGTGTTCCCTTCCCTCTATCTTTTGATCTCCTTTGCACCTGCGAACGATCTGTCTCTCTACTTCTATCATCTATCTTTTATTTTGCTCTTTATTTATAGTTCTGGTTCTTCTCCACTAGTATTTGTACTAAAGAAGATATTTCACAACCTGCTTTCATTCACTGCCTACAATATTATCTGACCATCAGGTTTCTCTCCCTCAGTCAATTACTTTCCTTTAAAATGATGACTATAATATTTTTGATCAAAAGTTATGTTTTCCATTTGGAGAAGCCAAAGATAAAGCCAGTCTGAATATAAATTACTACACGTATCTTCAAAACATAATAAGGGTTCTACAAGGAAAAAGAAAAAGCAAAATGTATGCCTTTATCAAGTAACTAGAAAATGAAGAATACTGAGTCACATTACCTTTCCAGTGAAGAAATATACACACATGTCAGTGAGGTTTCTTTCTCACTCTTCTACCAAGAGCCTGTGCAGTGAGGTCAGGCCTTTGAAATGTACAAAAAAAGGAGGCAAGAAGTTCACACAGACCTGGGGTTAATCTAAAATCACAGCCAAAAAGAAGTCCATCCTGTGTGCAAGAATGATTTTTAGAAAGTTTTAGTAGAGCAGAGAATTAACTTTGTAGATTGTAGGAAAGAGATTTAAACAGGCAAGTATTCAAGAAGCATCACTTTTGGGAAACTTAAGACAAAAAAAAAAAGAAAGAAAGAAAGAAAGAAAGAAAGAAAGAAAGAAAGAAAGAAAGAAAGAAAGAAAGAAGAGCCATTATTTGAATGTTAGGATGAAGTCTAGGAAATGAAGCAACTGGTGAAAACATAAGATTTGCAAGACAAACAAGAACCAACGAATCAGAAAGCACCCAACTCTTTCTCCATCACAACAAAACCAGATAGGTGCATCTTACTCTGCTGGCAGAAGAGAACGCCCTTGAACTACAAACTTCGTAAGTCACTTCCAATCCAGGAGCTGAAGAAATGCAAACAGAATGCTTACATGCAACGCTGCTATAAGGAGAAAGAAGTGAAAATGGAGACATTTGATAAATATTCTTCCCCTCACTGCAAGCAACTACTAGCAAAAGCAACATCAAAACTGAAGCAGTTATCCTTAAAGAAGCACTTGTTTATATGGAAAGCCATATTTGAATAAAAAATTCAAAATTAATAGTAGAAAAACCTCAGAAATGAAGCAAAATTACATGATCCCCACGGGAGAGTAAACCAAAAGACAATTTAAAGTGAGTATAGAGAAATCATAGGAAAAATAATCATGTAGAAAAAGACAGGGAAACAACCAAGAAAATAAAAATAAGACAGAAAAAGCAAGTGAAAAGGGCCAGAGGGAAGAAAACTGGATGGAACACAAGCAAATAAATAAATGACATATATATACAACTGGAATTTTTGAAAAAGAAAACCAAAACAAGGCTATGAAATGGGCGCTTTCAACTGTAGTTAAAGAAAAAAATTTCAAATCTCTGTATAACCTAATGAATACGTCAGAAAATTGTTCCAGAACAACTTACTCTGAAATGCTTACTCTTAAAACTATTATATTTCTTTTTTAAAAAAACTATTATATTTCAATGGTACCAAAAAAACTCCTCCAAAGAAAAATGACCAAATAACTTTCAGATGTAAGATAGGCATCAGATGTCTCAAGAACAATGTATAGGAAGGACAGAAGGCATGAATGAAGCTAAACTTTTTTAAAGAAAGGCATATAAAAATATGAATCAAAAACTTTTATCTAAACGGGGCATGGTGGCACACGCCTGTAATCCCAGCACTCTGGGGTGCTGGGGGAGAATGATAGAAAATTCGAGCTCACCCTGGACCGCTTAGTGACTTTGTAAGAACTCTGTCTCTGGGTAAAAAATAAAAAAGGACTCAAGATGAAACTGAATGGAAGATCCTGAATTCACTCGCAGATCTGAAAAAAAGAAAAAAAGATATCATCACACTAAACTACTTCTTTAAAGATTAAGGACATAGAAAACTATGCAGATTTAAAGATGCAAGTATCCAGGCAATTTGGTGCTGATCCAGAATCTGTTACAAGATCAATTTCATCCAGCTAAGAAATTATTTTAAAAGAAAAACTAATAAAATGTAAATTTAATTCTATGTATATCTAAGCATAAAACAGTTGCATTGATAAGGATATACAGATGTATGTTTTAATAAAGTAGAAATCATACAACTTTAAAAACAGAAAGAGCGAGGAGAAAGTATGATGCAACCAGTGTCTGTTTATAGGTTGATGTAAAAATAACAGATGGGAATTAATACCATTAATAAAAGCCAACAAATCAAGTCATGACAGGAATGAGGAAACAGGAGACTAATAGTGTGTTTAAGTACATTGATAATTTTTGAAATAAAGATATGCAGAGTTAAGAAACATGGAAAACAACCATAAAACATATTTTAAAAATGTGGCCAAGCTGAGAACAAATATATCAGCAATAAAATGAAATGTGAATGAGTTCAATTTATCTATTAAAAGAAAAAGATTTTTGAGATTGTTGCAGAAGGTAAGACAAACCATACAGAGAAAAGAAAGAGAAAAACCTAAAAAGAAGTGACTAAAAAAGGCTAACAATGAAGGGCTGCTTGGTGATGTAGAGACAAATACCTAAAATAAGAAAGTGGACTTGTGATCCTTTGAGTTAAAGAACCCAAGACGGCCATCACATTCAGTGATTCATCAGGAGAACGAATAGGACTCAGCATGTAATTGTACTCATGGCTGAGTATTATAATGAAAGGATATAAAACAACATCAGCAAAGGGAAATAGCACGTAGGATAAAATCCAGAGGAAACCAGGCACAAATTTCCAATGCCCTCCAAGTATGGAGTCACACAGAACCATTTAATTCTTCCCGTAAGGAATTTGTGGCCACACATGAAGTATTCTTGCAAGGAAGCTCATTTGAGTGTTAGACTTAAAAGCTGTTAAGAGATTATTGCAGACATTTATCAAAATGAATTTGAAAAGCTAGATGAAACCAAGATATATTGTACCAGTATCCCCAGAAGAACAAGAGAAAGTTACACCCTGCAAAAAAAATAACGACCGAATGGTTTCACAGAGGAACTTTATCAAAGAGCAGATACTCACAAAGTTATATACTGAAAATGCAGTAGAAAGAGAGGGGGAAAACCCCTGCATAACAGTAGAAAAAAAGCAATATATTAGAAATAATCTAACAAAAATGTTTAAAAACCCACATGTAGAAAACTGTTATTTTTTTTTTAATTTTAAATCTTCTGGAAGACACAAAAATAGAATTAGACTATTGTTCTTGGGTGAGATGATTCAGCATACTGAAGATTTTCTTTTTCTCCAAGTTGATTTATAAATTTAATACATGCTAGTAAAGGTGCTGCCAAGTTTTTCATGGAGTTAGACAAATTTATAAAATACATGTATAGTGAACACACTTATAATAAATCATTATCGAGTGAAAAATATCAAATCCCTGAGACAAGTACAGAATTCTTCATAGACCTGGGACAGTCAATTAGACATATGAACAAAGATCCATAACCCATACTTTACATAATAGCACATGAATCAGGTACCTAAAAAATAAGATATATTCATTCAAGTAGTAGGATAAAACATGAGTGAATTCTTCTGTAATTCTGTCCAAAAGAAAAGGTTATCTATAATTCAAACTATAGATGCAATGATAGGAAATTTTGACTACATAAAGATAAATAACTTGCAAAGCCAAAAAACTTGCAAAGTAAAAATGTTATTACAAACCAGACAGATATTTATGCATCATGTAACAGCTAAGGGGTAATATTTTTAATACATGGAAAAGTTTTGCAGTGGGGAAAAGGGAGGAGACCAAAACTAGGTAGAAAAATAGTTAATATAAGTGACCAAAAATTCACCCAAAAAGCAGCGGTGAAACATATGAAAAGATATTCTACCTTGCTCATAAGATAAATGCAAATTAAAACAAAAGGCATTTCTCAAGTACCAGGCAAGTAAAATAAAAAACTACACCTATACATTCTGCTGGCTAATCTACAGCGAAGCAGACAGCCTGATACTGCTTGTGGGAATGCAAATGATAGAGAATTTTAGTGATATATACCAATTATATATGCATTTTCCTTTTGATTCAATAATGCCATATTTAAAGTCGTACCTTGAAAATATATCTTTAATACAAAATTACACATGTACTGGGTTATTTACTGCAATGCTATTTATGATTGCAAAATATTGGAACCCACCAGAATACCCATAGATGAGAAAAGTGATTGAATAAACCATGGTACACTCAAACAAAGGGATGCTATGCAGCTTATCAAAAAACAGACAAAAAGCTACTAAGTAATATGAAGTGATTTCTGGGACATATTATTAGATGAAAAGGCAAAATATGAAAGAATGTCTACTGCAGACTCCTTTTCATGTCCAAAATAAGGAATAGGAAGGGGAAATGAACCAGAACTAGGGAAACTGGTTATGTAAAGGAAAGATTAAGAATGGTTTTTAAAGGATGAATACAGTGGATATGGTATAGAAAAGATGACCAAGTAACTATTTCTGAGTATGTTTCAATGTAGTCCTAAAAACACCAACAGGAGTGGCAACCAAAATGAGCCTGAATGTATTTCAGATACACAACATAACCACCCTGAAGGGAAGGCAGAGAAAAACTAAACCAAGTAAATTTTGAACAGAGCATTCTGACCATTAATCCTATGCTAAAGACAAACGTTGAACTCTGATTATACTTGTTTTTTAATGTTGTGTATTAGTATATTAGTATGCTAACAATTTTGAAGCTATTTTCTGGTATATTCTAGAGATAGGCAAATAACTAAATATATTCTGGATGGTGTAATGGAGTTATTGATCCTCAGAAAGACAGTTACATGTCTCTTTAAGACAACTGAACATCAAATAATTCAAGGCTATAGCAATACCACTGTCTCTTGAATGAAGTCAGAGTATATTGTCATAGTTACTTTTAATTCATCGCTGAGACAAAATACCTGATGACCAAAGTTAGGAAAGGAAAGGTTTATTTCTTACTGTTTTTGGAGGTTTCAGTCCATACTCAGTTGGCTCCAAGGCAGAGTGGCATGGTGGGCCGCAGTTCATGGCCATTGCAAACAACAAGCAGAAACCAGCAAGAGAGAGAGACATACTTTCTTCCTGCCATTATGTCACATCCTGGCTCCACCTGTATGTGGGTGTACCACTGACACCATCAATCCAAGCGCTAGACAGTGAACCAATCACAAATGCATAATGCAAACACATGAGGCCTCGGAACCACCAACATAAACCATGACATATATGAATCCATGTTGTGACTTAATTTAGTAAGAAGAAAGACTTTTTCCTCCAGTGGAATGCCACTAATAAATGTGGAAAGAAAACATAAATGGGAAAATCACCCAAGTGCCATCATAGAAATAGGCAAGACTCTCCAAAGAATACTGAAAAAACAATTCAGTAATCCTGAATAGACATTTTCAAAAGAAGACATACAAATAGCCAATAATCGTATGACAAATGCTCAACATCCCTCTTCAAAGGAGAAATGCAAATCAAATCACAAAGAGGTGCCACATCACCCCAATAACTTGTCAAAAAGACAAGTGCTGGCACGGATGTGGAGCTAAGAAAATCCTTGCACAATGCTGACAGAAATGTAAATTAGAGTAGCCATTATGGACAACAGTAACCTCTAAGAATCAGAAATAGAACTACCAAATGATCAATCTTCCCTGGGAAAGATTTGGGTTTCATAGAAAGGACAGGAAATCAGTGCATCAAAGGGACATCTGTGCTCCCATTTCATTGCAGTACTATTCATGATTGCCAAGACATGAAATCAACCTAAGCATCCATAAAATGCTGAATAAATGAAGAAAATGTGGTGTATATTCACAATGGCAGTCCCATAAACAATAGTAAACTTAACAATACTTAAACAATAGTAAAAAAATTAAAATAATGAAGTCTTGTCATTTGCAACAATACAGATGGACATGGAGATTAGGATATTGAGTAAAATAAGCCAGGCACAAGAAGACAGAACTACATGATCTCACTCAAATGTAGAATCTAAATAAGCTCTCAATAGAAGGTAGGGTGGAATGGCAGTGCCCAGAAGCTGGGTAGAGTTGGGGACTGGGGGAAGAGGTTGTTCAAAGGGAACTAAGTTACAGTTAAAGAGGGACAAGAAGCTCCGGTGTTCCAGTGCATGGTATCATGACTGTACACAACATTTATGTATTACATAATCTGAAGAAGCCAGACTAAAGAACATTGAATGTTTTGATCATGAAGAAATGATAGATGTTTAAGTACATAGATGACCTAACCTAAATGTTATACAATACATACACATATCAAAACATTTCATGATACTTATTATACATAATTTTATGTCTTTATGAATCAATTAGAAACAAAAATGAAATGAACATGCAAAAGCATGATGGGAAACAACATATTTACATGACTGTGAAGCATTTCTTCATATTTATAGATTTTAGAGGGAAATAGTACATTTACAGGAATGACCCTGGTAGACATCTCCATAACCAATCTGTTAACATTACCAATAAAGAGATGAATTAACATGGTGAGCCCAGTGACATGCGGCACTGAAAACACACCTCCCTTCCATGATCTTCTAGCCAGTAATCTTCAAAATATAAATGTCATGAAAAAGAGAAAAATTCAAGAAGTGCAACAGATTAAAGAAATACAAAGAGTTATCAAAGATGCTGTACATGAACTGAGCGTGGTGTACACACCTGTGATCCTAGCACTTTGGGAGGGCTCAGGAAAGAGATTTAGCAGGATCAATTTATCAACAACCTGTCTCAAAAAGGGTCTAGGCTGTCACCCAGTCACCAGGGTCCAAACCCCAGTACCACACACACACACACACACAAAGATGCTCTACATGATGGTTCAGAGAAAAAGAAATGTAACAGAGAAAGATGAAGGAAAAATGGTAAACCATTAAAATTTAGGGAATTTTGGAAACAGATACATGGAATTCTCTGTACTATTTCAGCAACATTCCCGTAAATCATAAATGATCTCAAAACAAAAAAGTTTTAAATCATATTTTGGATATAGTTGGACCTCTATGTATACCTTTCATAGGCACTGAACATGTGATAACATATACTGACACAGGTAATAAAGGACTAAAATAAGCAGGGATATAATTGTCTTGGGGAAAGACTTTGTAGGAAAAGAGAATTCAAGTCAAATTTTAAAAGATGGTTCTTATTAGAGCAAATATAAAGGAGAATTTGACAGCAAGATCAGCATGTGATTTTTTTGGCACACTGAACAATCTTGCCTTTGCCCAAAAACATTTCAACTAAGACATAAAATTTGCAGTAATCTTACTGCAAATTAGACTTACTGTTTTAGAAAACAAACAATTGTCACTTGGTCAAATGTTTACTAGTGACATATGGGTTCACTATGAAGCAGAAAAAATTGCAAGTATGTTTGTAATCATTAAGAATGATTCCTTAAAATTCAGATTTGTAGGTGGATTTTTAAATGTTTGTGTTTTTTAATCTATTAATTGCTCCTTGATATCAAAGGTGGTATCTTTCCTTATCAGAATACCCCAAGTCAAAACATTCTGTTAGAGAAACTATGTAGAGTGTGTGGGTGTAGCTATACCAAGTTGAATTTTGCTTTAGTAAAACTTGTTTGTTTGTGGCACTTAGGAAACCATTCATGCAGCATTTGATTCTGCCCGCTTGTATGCAACTACATTTGAAAAGTTCCAGATATTCTTTAAGGAAAATGAAAGTCTAGATTTGCAAGCTCTGAAACTTCAGGAACCTGGTAAGTTCTCTATTTGTTCTTGCTA
The DNA here is from genome assembly GCF_034190915.1 of Cavia porcellus. Lineage (NCBI taxonomy): Eukaryota > Metazoa > Chordata > Mammalia > Rodentia > Caviidae > Cavia > Cavia porcellus. The sequence goes on from NW_026947501.1 coordinate 37,048,278, forward strand.
GTTATTTTTTATAGGGATACCAAAATTTTAACCCTGCATTTCAATTTGGTGGTATTTGGTAACAGAAATGGAAGTGGAAAAAAAAAACCCTCAACAAAAGCCACATTCATTTCTAGGATACTTTCCATAGAAATACTTACTTTATCTTTTATTCACTACTATTGTTTTGTTTAGGGGAAATTATAGAAAGCAATTGTCCCTAATGATTTATTTTTTTATTATGAAGTTGTGTTAGGGCTAGCACTATTCTGTATATGGTAAGAAGTTGAAAGGAATATGTATTTACCTCTACCAATTCCATTAAATAACATTTATGTAACTTTTTCTGTCTTAGGAGTTCAAGTTAGTCTTTTTTCTTGGGACCACACTGAGACCTGGTGTGTGTGAATCAATAACTCTTAGTCATGAAATTAGATCTAAGGGAAAATCATTTTATTAGAAAAATTATCTTTGACAGAAGAAAAAATAATTACACTATCCAAATGAAACTTCAGACAAGGAAGTTCTCAAATAATTATGAAAATTAAGTATATAAAACTTGTCATTAATATTCAAAAATAGCATGCAAATCTTTCATAGTTTTCATATTATGAACTTGTATTTTAGTTTTATTTTTTGTATGTGAAAATTACCATTTAGAACTTTTGCCTTATGAACCAGCACTAATTTTTCTATAAATATCCTATAAATTTCTGTCAACCTTTTTTTTTATTTTAAAGAGAACAAAACAGAATAAAACCAATCAAAACAAACCAGTGTAAAATATACAGGACTTCAAAACATTACAAAATCAACAATAGTTACCAAAATGCCTTTTGATGCCTTCACTGCTGCAGATAACTTTGGACATAGTGAAAATCAAACAGAACAGAATAGAATAGAAACAATAAAAACAAGACAATGAATGTAATAAAGGACTTCAAAACAAGACAATAGTAAATCCAAAATTGCTACCATAATATATCATGCTATCTATGAAATAGCTGCTCCTGCGGATTTGACATAATCAAACAAAACAAAAGAGAATAAAACCCAACCCAACGAAACAATAGAAATATTATAGGACTTCCAAAACAAGACCATAGGGAATCAACAATGGCTGCAACTCTCAAAAGAAGATCCCTCCTTGATGTCACACTGAGTACCACTATTCTCTGAACCCATGATCAGACCACTGGCCCTAGACCTGCAGTGTTAGTGGACCACCAAAGCACCACAGGCATCCAATTGCGTTTCACCTCCAGAGGTATCATTCACAGCCTGTTTTTCCCCAGATAAGCCAGTGGCTTACAAGAGGAGGTGAAGAGGAGTTTGGTACTTATTTGCCAGCCCTCGCCAGAAGGGGTTAGGGTCTCTCTGTTCCAGTCTGGTGGTGGCCCGCACATGGTGCTGGTTTCCAGACTGGACTTGCTTGCTGGTGAGGCTTTGTTCTCTCTGACCTGGCTCTGCAAATGGCAGTGACTCACGATAAGAGGCTGGCGTCTGTCTGTTCCAGTCCAGTGGTGGCCCATGCATGACGCTAACCCTTTTTTTTTTTTTATAATGCTGAAGTATTTTAAATCAGTCATCCTTCTTTAAGTTAAATATTTCAATATTCATCTCAAATGTTCCTACAGAAACAGAATAACAGTACCACATCCCCTCCAAAGAATTTATTAATTGTTTAAGGAATTGCTATGTAATTGTTAAACTTGTTCCATGACTAAAATTCTCCAAGTAAAGCCTACCTCCAGGAAGTTCAACCCACAATTTTGTTTTGGAGCAGGCATTATATTTGGTTTTTTATGCCTCTTAAGTTTTAAAATTCTGAAACAGACTATTTTTTAAGACTCACAGGATGAAAGAGTTTGAAAGACAAGCATCAGAGTTTGGGGTTGCATCTGTGTTAGAAAGAGTTGTTTGGCTGTGGTATGATAAAAATATATTCAAAGGCAATTAGACTCTCACTGGCTCTGAGTTCATGGTAGAGGGGTCGGGTAAGAAACAGAGGCAGAAGATCATTATAATACAGCTGCAGCAAATGCCAGATGCAAATTGACAAATTCCTTTACTGAGGTAAGGTGCAGGACTGCCAGAGAAAGGTGTTGGTAGGTGTTGGAAAGAGGAATGGAAATAACTTACCTATATTTGAGCTTTTATGTTTCAAAATTTTATTACAAATATCCTCAAAATGCTTTATGTTCACATACCATGTAGGAGAACTCTTAGATTAAGGCCAACTTCAGACCAACCTAAGTCTAGAATCTAATCCATTCCAGACCAGATCCTCTAGTGTAATACTGCAGTCATATCTCAGAGATGTTGTATTCTATTCCAAACTACTGCAGTAAAGTGAATATCGAAGTCCCACACAGATTGTCACTTCCTAGTGCATATAAAAGTTATGCTTATGGTCTATGGTAGAGATCATGTGTACCACAGTCCATGTCTAAGAAGCAATGTATTTAATTCAATTTTAAAATATTTTATTGCTAAAAAATGTTAGTAATTATCCAAGCTACTGGAAAAATGGAACAAATAGATTTAATCAACTCAATGTTATCACAAACCTTCAATTTGTTAAAACATATATCTATGAAAAACAATAAAGTCCAAGGAAAAAGTTATGCCAGAAGATGTTAGTTTCATCTGTCGTCTCCTCCTGAAAGCCAGAAAACGTATTTCTATTGTGAAATATGGTGTTTTATTATAAGAATAAAACATTATAAAGCATTCTGAATTAATATGTTAGAGGTCCAGTGTATGGAAAGTAACATTATACATACTGATAGAGTCCCTTTGAACGGGACTCTGTGCCAGGTTCTACATGCGCCAGTCCATCATGGCACTGACCCCTACAACAACAGCCTGTCTCTCCTACACTAACTCCCGGGCTCGTTCTCTGGTGCCAAAACAAGAAACTTTGTCTCCCTTTCATGCACGCATCAAAGGTCCTCCCGTTCCCCTCCCAACACTCAGGTAGTCTCCACCACTATCCCAATCCCATAAAAGCAGGCCCCCAGCTTTGTCTCCTTTGAGGGTCCTTGCAATCTCCTGCAGCCCTCCCGCACCAGCAATAAAGCATTTCCTCACCCCTGTCTTTGTCTCTCAACTAACCCAAAAACCTAACAAATACATGTGTAAATTTATTCATGCCATGATTTTTAATATATTTTAAAATGATCCTTTAAAATGCAATATGTTTGATAATTTATTTAATATTTCATGTAGATGTGAAATACTTTAGTGAACAACTAGAAAAATATCACAAACAGCACAAAGATGCCGTGGCTCTGAGACCCACCAGAAACGTCGGCTTGCTGTTGATTGACACTAAACAACTAAAAGAAAAACTAATTCCATCACCTTTGCGATGCTTGGAGGTAACTGTGAACAAAGAGAAGTTTTAGTTATAGTCTTTACAATGATTTCATTATTTTCTACTGAAGAAATAAAATTATGCTGATTTTTTTACATTGCAAATATTGAAATTAGCATGATACTGCTGTTCAGTTTTCATTTATAAAAAAGTCCATATTTTTTCTGTCGCAAACATAATCGGCTTTTAAATGAGGTGTGAAAGTGACTGCAAACCCAAAACCAGATTCTTACCCCACCTTGTGTTTCCTTTGCTGAGTACTTCAGTATTTCCCAAGGAGAAATATCACTGCATCAGTCTCGGGTCTTAGTGGAATGACTGTTGATTTTAGGATGTGGAGATCAGGTTTAATGGACCATTTCCTAATTGGGAACTGTCCCTCACGTTCTAGAATCATTTACATAACCTGCACAGTCATTTCCTTTGGAGCCAGCATGTATCTATATGTTTTCAGAGGCCAGTAGAGAGATAGCGGTATAGAGCAGAGATTAGAGAACTCAAGGACTGATACAGTCAGCTTCTTGTTTTGCATTTACAATTTGATTACCTATCATCTATGGCTGCTTTCCCACTCCATGATTAGAAATGAGTAGTTATAAAAGACTGTGTGGCTTAAGAATCTGAAATATTTACTGTCTGATTCTTGTAGAAAACCTTTGTTTGACTCCTGGTATAGATGACAGAAGACAGAACATTATATAAAAGATTTGAGGATCTGAGCGCTTGTCAGTAATTGGGTGTCTGTCAGTAATTAGCTGTATGACATTGAGCTTTCGTCTAAAGCTTTGAATCTTCATATGTTAAAAAAAGAGAAAAATACATATAATTGGAGCAAATTCATTATCAACATTTTTTAGCACTGCTATATATCAAGACGGAGAAAACTAAACTCAAAATAGTTTAAACCATCAGAAATTTACAAGCTTATGCATCTAAAAAGCCCAGAGATTGATGAACATCAAGGAGGTATCATCTGATGGCCCCGTGATGTTAGAAAGACTTGAATTCTTTCCTTCTGTTTTCTGAGATCCCATGGATTATCTTTACCCTAAGGCAAACATTCCTCAGATATTGAAAGTTTCACCTCCTTGTTTGTGTACAAATAGACAGAAGGAGAGAGGTGCTATTCTGAGTAAACAAAAGTCCCAGACTTCTTTCTCACTGGATCACTTTGGCCAAAGGAGGCCATGCTCAAATTTGAAGGAGAAATCAATGATCCCCAAACCACATGCCTCCACCCAACCTGAAGGGAATAGCATTGATGCTCAGGAGGACAGCACAGTGTGTCTGCTATGTAGAACAAAGAAACTTTCAGGAACCATATTTGCAAGATATCAGAGCATTAAAGCAAACTGTGTAGTAAACTGTGCAAGCTAATTTGTTGTACGATGAGCTTCAAAATCAGACCTGTTTGTTCATTTGATGAGTAGTGGTTTAATGAGAAAAAAAATCCCTTTCATATGCACTATTGCTTCCAAAACCAGCTCATTTAACAAATATCTAACTAGGACTTGTTTGCAATAGGTAATAAAATAATAAAATAGTCACGTATCTGATTCCTCGAGGCTTAGTCACTTTCCTTATGGATGGGACAGACAGCCTATACCCACAACGTAGATAGGAGAAGAAGCTGATTTTGGCTCATGTTTCAAAGTTTCAGTCCTTGTATGTTATTGGCATGGAGTAAGGCCCGGGCAGAGAAAAGCTGCTCACATCACGGTGGTCAGGAAACAGAGAAGGGAGCCTGGCCAGCGATTCACCCTTGCAGGTCACATCCCCAGCAACCCGTCTCCCCCAAGCAGGCTTCACCTCCCAAACAAGTCAGTGGTCCAATAGTCTCCAGAAGCCCCACAGTTATGCACATGAGGCTTTGGGTGACATCTAAGGCATGAATCTTAACAATTTCCATTTTCTTTTTCTTTCTTAGGTGTTAAATATTATGCTTCCTCAGTTAAGCAAGAAAAAAGTGGATGCAATTATCTCTGAGGCACAAGATGCAGAGTATAAGCTTGAGTTTATTCCCACTACTACTATAGAATATGTTAATAGCTTAGTATTTCTTGATGAAATTCAGGAACGGGTGAGTTGACTGTCTCATATAATTTGGTACTCCAGACTTCATGGTAGGAAAGGAAGACATTTAATAAGAAAAAGCGAGCCTCTAAAGGTCAAGAAATGACTGTCAAAATATCACTTTTGAAGTAAGTGGATGCCCTATATTATAGCATTAATGTCAGCTAATATTTACTAAACTATGACATTATAACAGGCAGTGTGGCAAATTTTATATACATTGCATGTTTAATCCTTATAAAATCTTGAGAAGTCTGAATAATCTTTATCCTTTTATAACAATGAAGAGAACTGGAACTAAAATAGGTTATAAGTTGCCTGAGAATACAGCATTTGTATATGGTGAAGCTAGAATTTAAATTTGGGCCTCTTTGACTGCAAAGCTAGTATTTGTACCCATAGCTTATCGCAATTCTAATTTTTAGTAATAGTAATAGAATGTTAATCCAGGTAGTAGTCACAAGGAAAGTCTTAATCCTTGACCTGCATCTCCATAATAGGAAACTTTCTGTAAGAATTAAAGAAACTCAACCCAAACTAGCTTAATGGGTTTAAAAAGTAGATATGGGGAGCTGAGTGATGTAAACTAAGATATCGGTCTCTCTCTCTCTGTGTCTGTCTGTCTCTTTGTGTCTCTCTCCCTTTCTCATGCACACACACACACACACACACACACACACCACTCATTCCTGTGTCTTCTTTGTTTCTAGAAATTTGGTTTCCTTTCTGCAGGCTCTGCTCTGTAGTCCTGTTTTGTTTTTTGTTTATTTTTTTCATAAACTTTTGTTTATATCGGTTTGGCACTGAAATAAAGATAAATTTTTTTCCTAAATATTTGAAAATTTAAATGTTATAAATTAAAATATAAACCAAATGAACTAAGTCATTAACAATTGGACCCTTGTTATACATCATTGATAAAATTAATATTAAGAGCTATTTTACATGCCTACAAAACTAACCATCTTGTCATTTCAAGAACAGCACCTTCCTAAAAGGGCAATAATTGTGAATTTCCTTATATTTATCTATACGTCACCCCAAGAATCTGAATATACTAAGCATTTATCACTATTTGTATTCATCAAGCTTTTTTTGATAAATGTCCAAAATCCACAACAGCTATCTTGGGCCAATATCAGTCCCCATTTAAGGATTCAAAGTGTCTCAAGGGAACCCCTGTCCCCAGTGAAGAAGAAACTGAGCAGAGCAGGGCAGGACAGGACTGGGAATCGCAGGTGGCCTGTCTCTTGGTCTCTCCTTTCCACGTCTCTCTGAGAGTGGGCATCACTTCCCTCCCTCTGCAGAGAGGCACTGCTGAGTTCCCATCCTGCAGTGGCAAACAGGGCCACCAGGGCAGCTTCCCAGTGACAGGTTACCACCTGGCCAACCACCGAGAGAAAGACTCTCTCTTTTCCACGATGGATTCTAAATGTTTAATAAATGGGTTCAGACCCCCATTTTAGTTCTGTAAACTATCAAGAAGGTCAGATCACATATAATCAATGGCTATAGAAGGTTTGTAAACTGCTTCACTGTAGGATTCCAGAGAAATCACTGTCATGCAGAAAAACTAGACTGTGTCCCATCTCAGGGAGTTGCCCTTGCTTTCTGGGTGGCAGGCTGAGGAAGCAGCTCCCTGTAGGGCTATGTTCTGCACACTGAGATTTTTCTAGAATCTTATCTGTTCAGTCAGCATGTTTAGTGATTATCCGTATAGCAGGGTGCAAGAATTACAACTTCCAGCGAGCCTGCTTTCAAGAGGCTCAGTCTAGAACGAAAGCAATTATTGCACAATGAGTAGAGGTATAAGACACTGTAGTAGGGAATGAGTTTGTGGTCATACTTGCCTATGGGTCACTGCAGGCTTTGTAAAAGATGCCATGAGTGACTGTGTCCTAAAATACATCAAACATGTAGTAATACCCAGGAGATGAGAAGCCATACAAATACACAAGGCAAGATAACAAAAGCAGGATTTGACTGTTGATATATGTCATGGAGAAAGGGTATTTGCTTTAAAAAGCCAAAGCACTATTTTCAAGGACAAAAGAGAAGGTATAGATTGTAGCGATGTTACTGGGCAGCTGGATGGGAAGAAAAGAGTCTGAGATGACTTCAGATTGTTTCTATGGCGAATGATTGATAGTGGTATCATACCAGTATGAGGTGGGTAGATTGCATAATTCATTGTCTGATCAGAGCATTTGTTTTGAGAGAAAAAGAGACATTACTAATTATTAACCCAAATCAAGAAATGTAAAACAGGACACTCCCAGGGAAACCTGGGTTTATGCTCAGCCAACATACAAAGAAATATAGGAAAAGGAACCCATCCTGTGCAGAGAGATGTCAGGAACATTGGTGAAAGTAAGTAAAAGTCAGGGCTGGCTTAGGAAAATGGGAAACTCGATTCTAAGTTTGGTTGGGTCCAAAAAATAAGAATAAAGCCAGTCCTTTGAAAAGGACAGGAGCTATGGATTTGGAGTCCCCTAGAGAAACCAGAAGGGTCGCTTCTTTTCTCTCATCTCTAGAACAGTGGTTTTCAAAAGGTGGCCTCCAAACCAGCAGCATCAGCAGAACATGGAACTTGTTAGAATGCACTTTCTTAGGTGGACCCTAGACCTTCTGAGAAACACTGGGGGCAAGCTCTGCAAACTCTTTCAACAAGTTTTCCAGGACAGTGCCGGGCAAGTTACGGGTTGAAAAGTATTTTTCTCAAAGCCTCTCCACCATGATCTTCTCATGTTAGGGGCCTGATTTCTGCTTCCTCACAAAAGCAAATGGGTTCTGGCTTCAGCTGCAGTCTAAACCCTTACGGTGTTCAAGAGGGAGGTCAAACTGACTGAGGTTCTGTAGGACTCAGTGTGATGCTGCTTGGTTCAGCTTGTGCCGAGGACACCAGGCCAAGCAGTATGAAGCTGGCAGCTCCCTCTATAACTCTACGTAGAATTGGAGGTATGAGATTTCCTCATCCCCAAAGCAGGGAAATCCAGTGCCAGAAAAGTAGGAAAGACAAGAAATACACTGTCCCCTGAGGTGAAGTTAAGAGGTTTAGTAGTCATTTGGACATCGTGATTTATAAACAACCATAGATCTGGTTTATAATCCTAGGCACCCTGGAACATAGCCATGCATAAATAAGAAGCTGTTCTGAGACACTTGGTGCTCAGCCCGCATGCCTGGAAGCTCAGGTATCTCAGCCCAGCATCCTCACAGCACATTACTGTCTGGAAACTGTTGGCATTTATTAATGCTGATAGAGAGCAATGGAGAGGGAGTGAGACAGAGAAATAGCGCTGCTTGCTGACTGTGCTCAGCTCCAATTCCTGAAGACCCTGTGCTTATGATCCAGCCCACGTTAGCCGCTTGGATTGCATCCTTAAATGCGCTCCTCATGTTCTGACTCTTAATGTTTACATTGCACAGCAGCTGTCTCTTATGAGTCAAAATCGAAAAGGGTAGGCTAGGACTCTTCTATATTTAATGAGCAACCGATGTTTCTGTTTAGATTGAAAGCCTCGAGGAAGAAGGGAACATAGTGGTTCAAATGTACAAGCTTATCGACCAGTACCAGGTGCCCACGCCTCCCGAAGACTTTGCCGTTTTTGCCACTATGAAACCATCTATTACTGCTGTTCGAAATGCCATTGATAAGTCAGTGGGCGACAGAGAAACAAGCATTAAGCAGTTTTGTCAGCATTTGGGCAGAGATCTTGAAGAGCTAAACAATGAAGTGAATGAAATAAAGCTGCAAGTGCAGGTAACCTACCGGAGCTAGAAGCTAATAACCCATGCAAATTTTAAATATGAATTTTAAAAGTTAAGATATAATGGACCAATAAGAATTGTGTATGTTTATAGTTTATGATATGATGCTTTGATATATGTAGGTGAACTGCCCTGGGATAATTACCTATAATTTATCTCACATACTTCTTTTTTTTTGTGGCAAGAACATTTAACATCTACCCTTCAAACCTTTTGGGAAATATACCTTATTTTAACTGAATTAACTTTTTAAATTATTGTTCTAACTAGTCAAATTTTTTGAGCTGCTCTTTATAATTAAAGGAGTTCTGGATCTCTTTTTACTTGCTAATTAAATTCCAGACCAACGCAAGCAAAGCCTCCATGTAGTATTGAGTTCTATTCCTCATAGCTTTTATTGTTTTGAAATGCATGTTTTTTACTACTTGCTAGAACATTTTGTAACTGTTGTCACAATTTTAAAGTTTGCTTCTCATATGAAGAAACATCACTTTAGAAAGAGGCATTATGTAAATTGATAAATGGTACTGGAGACTATTTGATTAATTTGCACCAATTTTATGATGGAAAAGATCCAGAGGAAGTATCTAGGTGACTCTTTTCCTCCATTGTTTTAGGCATTGAACCAAGGTTCTCACACATGGTAGGCAGTTGTACCACTGAGTGACATCCTCAGCCCTAGGAAATTCTCAAGTGTACCTGAATGTATGATTGTGAAAGGATTCCTTATTTTATTTGACATTGGCTAAATCATGAATTTATACTAAAATGTTTCAAACTGGCAAAAAAATTCAATGTCAACAGAAGACTAATAAAATACATTAAAGTACATCCTTTCAAGGGAATGCAACATAGACATTAAAAATTGCAACATACATTTAAATGCTTCCACCTGGAAACTCTTAAAGCTGGTAGGGGGTATTTACTGTTTGTCTAGCACCATTCTAAGGATCTGACCTTGTTTCTGCTATTGTACTGAAATACCTGCGTCTTTGTATTTTCTCATAAACAGAAGTGTACACAACTGTAACAACTGTGTACCTCAATGAATTAGCAGAAGGTGAACACACCCAGGTACTCTGCGCATGACAATAGCCGTAGTATTACTGACATCTTCGGTGTCCTCTACTAATTGTTAATTCTTTCCTACTACCCTGAATTTTAATATCATAAATTAGTTTTGCCTGCTTTTGAGCTTCAGTCAACAAAAATCACACAGCTGTATTTTATTTTGATATATTCCTGATGTTTGCCCATGGAGATGTGTGTGGGTGCCGTTTTACCCATATTTGTTGCTAATAGTATTTCATCATATGTCACGTTTTCATTATTTGTTCCATGGTGGATGGACATAGGGATTGTGTAAAGTTTTTGGTGAATATAATGCTTCTGGAAGCATCTTATATGTGTTTAATGATTTAATGGATTTACTCAAAATGCTTATAAGGTTTTATTATTGACATTTTACAAAGAAAGAAATCAAGACACGGGGAGGTTAAGAGAATTGCCCAGGGTCAAACAGATAATAAATAGTGTAATCAGGATTTAAGCTTAAGCAGTGTGCTTCTAACAGTCTGCTGTTAACCATTAGGCCAAATTCTACACACGGCAGACAATTTAAAAACATGAGCAATTATCCTTGGTGCATTAGGGAAATAATTGGAGAAAGCAAAATGCCAGAGCGTGCTTTGTGTGTAATCATGTACTTTAAATAGCATAATGCACATACATAAAAACAGTGACATGGGTGTTTCTAGCAAATGCTTCTTCTGTGGAAGGCTTGCGAGCATTTCTTATCACTTGTGGGAAAAGAACTATAACTTCATTGTTTCTATGAATGATCTCTTACTGTCAAGACTCCCACTCATATTGCTGGAGAAAAGTTGGAAAGAAACCCAACAAGTGATCAATTATTTCATTTTGAAATGTTGTTTCATTCTAACTTGGCTGCTTTTGACAGATTCTAATTCCATTTAGAATCTAATCTCTTCTTCATCCTGGCCACTAACTCCTGCTACCTCTGCCCCTTCTGTTTTCTTACAGTAGGTGGAAGAGAAGGCTGTCCTGACCCTGTACTGCCTGCTGGACCCTAGGCACTTCCATTTCTCATTACTGGGCTGGGCCTTGTCTCAATGCCAGGCTGGGCCTGGTTCTCCCAGTCAGCTGATAGCTAAGGGTCCTTCCTGCTTCTTTAGGTTCCACGAGTGTTGGCAACAGTCCATTATTCTGCCATATCTTGGTCTCATATAATCTGTGACTTTCTTAACTTGGCCTTGGATTCTTCTGGATCACCATTTCTCTCAAGAGTCCCCACTATCGGACCCATGTCACATGAGAGCACAATGACCTCCAACAAAGCACAACCACAAGGCACTCAAATGTCAACCAACACTTTCTGCCTGGACACTTACGTTAGCCTGATCTAATCTCAAGCACTTTGACATTTAGGATGCAGGGCTGTACAGAACAGGAGATTGAATAACCGGCATCCCCAAGCACTGATAGTTACAATAGCTGTCCAAGTTCTTTAGCATTCTCACCTTTTCCGTAACACAATTATGTGCTTTTACGTTGCACCTGAACTATTATTCTATTCCCAGCCCAATGGAGTTTTGACCCCAAATTCATCCAGAAGACATTTGCTTTGACATTTATATTCTTCATTCTCTCTCTTTCTCCTTATGGTGATACCATGAGATAGATAGATAGATAGATAGATAGATAGATAGATAGATAGATAGATAGATAAAGATAGATACGTCTACAGTTTCTAGCTTCGTAGTTCTCTCAGCATAGTTATTTCCTAATGACCCAAATAATTAAAGTACCTGTCGTTTTTACCTTGGCTCCCAAAGCAGCTTTGAAACAACTGTAGTACAATAAAGGAAAAAAGCAGTCGTGTGTGCAATGTTGAGATGCTTTAGACTCTGAAGCAGTCAAAAATCAAAGTCTGTATCCAACCTTCTCTTGCCCTTCTTTATTTACAAGACTGGCCATAGAAACTGCATTTCTCTTCCCCAAGGTGGAAAATAGAAACTAAAAATGCACTCTAATCTTGTCCTTCATGTCTACCTTGGACTTGGCCAAGACCCCCATTGCAGGAGGGTTCCTTCTCCATGCGTGGGAGGAAGGAATGCTACACCGAGATCAAGAAGAACCCAGGCAGGCCTTGCTGGGCTCCCATTCCGTCTGCCAGCATTAGATCGGACCAGATCATATCTGAACACAGTTATCCTTGCTTTCATTGTTTGTGCAATGTTATGTCCACAAAAGCACAAGGTTTGCAGAGCACATGGAAGTTCCCCAAGGGCAATAGCCTAGGGAGGGCATGGAAGCTCTGTGACCTCTCCCTTCAACAACACCCTATACATCTCTTCGTTCATTGTTATGTGCTTTATAATAAGCTGATAAATGCGAGCATTTACCTAAATTCTGGGAGTCACTATAGAAAGGTAATTGAACTTAGGAAGGGACCATAGAAACCTAGTATGTAGCCAGTCAGTCAGAGGCACAAGTAAACAGTCTGGATCTTACATTTGGCATCCAAAATGGGAGGAAGTCTTGGGACTGAGCCCTCAACATCACTATCCCCATGCAGATGTTGTCAGAATTGCACTGAAGTGAAGGACAGTCTGCTAATGACTGCTACAGAGCTGATTATTTGCTTTAATGTGTAAATAAAAAATTGCACACACCTAGCAGTAGAAGCATGTTCTAAGAGGACACAGTATAGAAGGAAGAACTGAATTTATTTTTCCTTACGATCCTTAGACTTCCTCTCAGAATTCAAAAGGCTTCCATCCCTCTATCTTCCTTACATCATACCATCTTCTCTTTCCTGTTATATTGACCTCTCCTTACCTGAACTCATATTGGTGAAAGATGTGTACAGAATAAAAGTGCAGGGAATGAAAGAGAGAATAGATTAGACATTATTTAAAAGCAGTGCTATCCCCATGTCATCTTTTTATTCAGCTCTGCTTTTTACAGTGCATATGCATTCACTTAAAATTCAAGAAAAGGAACTATCTTAACATATTTTCAAAATCAGAGACAAAAGAAAATTAGAAAAATATCCATTCTCAAAATGTTTATGAATTAATTCAGTTTAACTGATCTTCATGAAAAGGTAGGAATGCCTAACCAAAAGCTCTCTTAATGTTACAGGATCCACAGATTCTGGATATTAATGCTGACCAAGACAAAATCAAGGTCACATTGAATGAACTGCAGTATGTTATAGATGATCTTCAGAAGCGTGCCTTTCAGTATAAATCCTACCAGAAGAATTTCAAGGTAATTACAGAGCAACACATCTGTTTTTAAAACATGGACACAAGCTGGGCGTTGTGGCACACACCTGTAATCCCAGCACTCAGGAAGCTGAGGCAGGAGAATCAAGCTAGCTAGCTTGAGCTACACAGTGAGTTAAAGGCCATCCTGAACTGTGTAGTGAGACCCTGGCTCAAAAAAAAACTTATAATAATAATAATAAATAAATAAATAAAATGTGGACATACAAGTCATGATATTTATATTTAAACAAGGAGACTATAAATAATGTTTGACAACTTTGTGGAAGTCACTGTGCTAGAAACAGTCTCAAATACAAATTTGTTCCTGCTTTTTCTGTGTTTAAAGATTAGTATACATGACAGTCAAAATGTCCTTCTTATTAATAGATAATGGTGAATTATGGAAAACTGTCAGACAAGGAAATATAATTGCTATATTAAAATACATGTACATTTTTAAATGTGATCAATTAAAGTCCCTCTCTTTTCTTAACTAAGATTCAGGCTCCTTTTGCTTTCCCACATGTGCTATGATTCCATGAATATTGCCCAATTTGTCCTGGTTTGATAGACTAATTTAAGGGAAGAAGAGATTCTCAATTAAGTCAGAAAATAGATGGGCACAGAAAGATAGGGTTGAAAACTAAAAGATGTATTTTGAAAAAAAGATATAGGCAAGGGCAAAGGGGAAGAGATGCAGGTACATCAAACAGCTTTTTAAAGACTGATAAGAAAAAAAAAGAACAGAAAAGAAATGATCCCCATGGCGAAGGCCAGGAGGCCACCAGCATAGGATGGTGCCGGCTCTCAGAAGTCTTAGAGCAGCAGGCCTGAACCTCCTGTGGGAAAGCACCTGTCTCTTCCAGAGTTCCCAGTGGATGGCCAGGATGGGACCCCAAGTGCTGTCCACTCCAGAGGCCAGGGCTTAGCAGGGCAACCTGGAAAGTAATGAGCCTGATACCAGGCAATGAGGCTGACATAAGCCTGAGGCCAGAGACTTGTGAGTGAGAAAATTAGAGTGTAAGGCATCCCGGACTGTGTTAATTAACCCATATAAGGAGGCCTGTAGTAGGAGTGAGGGAGAACGGAGAAAACACTGCCGGTGAAAACATTACAACAGATGGCCACGCCTTGGGTCAGAAAGAACAGACATGATGTCAGCAAGACGATGACCTGTGAAGCCCTGACCTCTTCTTTGCCCTGTGTTCAACACGGACTTAACAACAGTACACCAACCAGATTTCTTTGGAAGTGATGCAGAGCCCGGAAGAGCATCTCCTGCACACTGAGCATGTTGGAAACCAGCTGTGTGGAAAGCAGTAGATAATTCATGCACCCTCTCTCTAATCGCTGCCTCCACTAAGCCCCAGGATTAGGAGAAAGGGCCTCGCTTCTTCCTGAGGAGGGAAAGAGAGATTGTGTGGTGTGTGTAGCATTCTGGCTTTCCAGGAGGATGTCTGAGAAACTGCTTTCTGTCTTGCCCACGTTTGAACGTGGACAGGAAAAGATTGGAAGCCATTGAGAACAAGACCAACTGTCGGGGTTGGGGGTTTAGCTCAGCGGCATAAGCGCCTGCTTTGAAAGCAGGCAGTCGTGAGTTCGATCCCTGGTACCGATAAAAAGGAAAAAGACCAAAAAAAAAAAAAAAAAAAAAAAAAACAACTGCAGTAGTGCATAGTCATGGCCGTGGCCTCTGCCCCTGAGTCAGCACAGAATGAATGGGCAAAAACACCCAAATCTTAGCTGCTCTCTGAAGCAGAGAAAATTCATGGAGTTTGTACACCATTCCAGGCTTTTAGGGGGCTGCCCAAGGAATTAGCTTCTGTATCACCTGGATGCTGGCAGGACCTAGCATGCTCTAGGTGTTTAGTGGCTGTGAGAGCAAAGGCAATGATTTCAACAAATGCATGCTCACCTGTAGCCTGGCACTGTCGCATCCAGAGACTCAGAGCTGCTAACTTCTCACAATGGAGAGGGAAAAAGAAACACATACACGTACAGAGATCAGACTTTTGGGGCGCTTTGCAAGACATTGCTTTCTGTCTTGCCCATCGCACAGCATTGCCAGGACCCAGCCTGCTCCCAAAAAGTGGGCACCACTGCATTACAAAACAAAGAGCTGGGCAGTGTTCCTCCAGAGAACCCACAGGATAAGGTGGACATCAAAAAGAAGTAAGGGATTATGAACTCCTGAAAAAGCAGACCTGCAAAGCCCTCTGTTTAGGAATTCATACACTCAAGTCCAGATAAGAGACACTCACAGAAAAGATTTGAGCAGGCCCCGGCATCTTTAGCCAGGTGATTGGTAACAGCCAGAGCTAGCCTTAAAGACGTGGCGAGGAACCTATTTACATGCCCAAACATCACCCAGTCTCCACAAACTGACGCTGAAGAAGTGGAGGCTTATTAACTGAGAAAGAGTTCAAAATAATCGTGAATGTGTTTAACAAATATGTTGCATGAACAAAATGAACAGTTCCACAGAGAGAAAAATATATGTATTAAAAACAACCAAAATTTCAGAGCTGAGAAGTACAATAACTCACTGGAAGAGTTTGACAGCAAATTAAATCAAGCGAAAGGCAGAATTAGTGTGCTCAGTGGTAGATTGCTTGAAATTATCCAATCAGAAGAGCAAAAAGAAAAACAAAAGAATGAAAAAGGCTTACATGAGTTATAAGACATTGTTAAATAGATGAATATACACATTATACAAATCCTGAGAGGAGAAAGAGTGAAACAGAAAGCTTATTTTTAAAAGTAATGATGATGTAATTTCTCAAATGGAGGAATAGACATCCAGACTTTAAAAGCCCAACATTCTCCAAACAATATGAATCTAGAGGAGTTCACAAGCACCATGTCATAATCAAAGCGTTAAAATCAAAGACAAAGAATTTTGAAAGCAGGCAGAGAAATGTAATTTGTAATATGCAAGGATCTGCCATAAGACCATCACTTGATTTGTCAGCAGAAAACTTGCAAGCCCAGAAGGATTGGGATGAAAAGGAGATTTCTTTCCCCATTTAGGATCCAATTTCTGCCACATAGTAATAGTATCAAGAATTACTAGTAGAAAGACAACACAGGCTCTTTATATCTGAAAACTAAGTAGTGCGTTTTGTTCATTGTGTTTTTAAAGGTTGAAGTGTCCAAGTTTGAAGCTTTGGAAGAAGTTAGTGCTGAACTGAAGCTCAAACAGTTGCTCTGGGATTCCTTATCAGACTGGGGTAAACTTCAGCAAGAATGGTCACAGGTACAGCACAAGCTCTCACTTCGTAAAATTTCCATAAATCTTGAAATCCTCATGATATGTATTATAATTATAATTATTATATTTTAGCAAGCTGGTGTGTTCCTGATGCCAGCAAAACACGTGGTTGTGACTTTATGGGAATCTGTATGTGCTTTCCAGCAAGGTGCAAAAGGTCCTTCTGTCGCTAACTGCCACAGAGCAGAGAGTGTCCTTGTAAGCCAGGGTTCTTGACTCCACTGTTTCAAAGGCTGTGATGGAAGCGTCATAGGGTAATGACACAGGACATCTAGCCGCTTAGTGGCTTTGCAACACAATGTCATAATACACACCAGTGTTCTTGAGGATTCCAGGATTTTATGATTGACACATCTGAGGTTTCCATTTTTGTTGTCCTTTAGAAAGGAAGCCATTGTGTGCACTCGAGTAACAATAGCATAATAAATTAAGATCTTCTTGAGAGTTCAGCAGCAAACCCCACTTTTCCTTGTTTTATTATTTCCCTTTATTAGTGACGTGTGCAGCACATCATGCTCACACTCCTGAGGGAGGTTGGCGCATGGACTCGACACACCTGAGTCCCTTGTTTCACCCCTTTCCCTCCCTCCATTTGCCCCTCCCATCCCTCGATCCCCATCTTTTTTTGGTACATGTTTGCAGTATGCAATGTTTACACTCGTAGTGTAGGGGTTTCACGTGTATATAACTCATCCCAATTCCTTTTTTCCATTCTCTGCCTCCATCTCTTGATCCTGTTCCCCACCATGAAGGATCTGTCTCTCTACTTCATACTATCTATCTTCCTTTTACTCTGGGTTTTTCATATAAGAGAAACAAAGCAATATTTGAACTTGTGTGTATGATTTATTTCCTTAACATATAGTATCAAAGTATGTCCATTTTCCTACAGATGACTCAAGTCTACCCTTCTTTATGGCAGAGTAGTACTCCATAGTGTACAGATACCACATTTTTTTATCCATCCATCTGTTTACAGATATGTAAGCCACTTTCAAGATTTGGCTGTTATGAGTTGTGCTTCTATAAATATGGGTGTGCATGTAACTCTGTAATATGATGTCCTTGATTCTTTCAGATACTAGAAGAAGAGTAGCTGAGTCAAATGGAATTTCTCTCTTAACTAGGGAGCCAAGTACCAACAGCCACCATAGAGTTTGGTTTGAGGGTCTGCTCTTTTATTTAAATCTTAACCAATACCAACTATAGGGGGAAGGTAGATGGCCACTTACACTTTCAAATGTAAAATGAATGTGTTAAATATGCCATCAAATTCACAAATATTATTCTGTACATCTGTCATCCTTCCTGTGCTTACTCCTCTAATTGGAAACCACATGACTGGGTAAAAAGCCAGAGCTGTAGGGAATATTTCACAGACAGCACTCTAGGTGCTAGTAAATGCAGTTGCGAACAAGGGCAAAGCCCAAACCCTTACAGAACCCACCTTTTGATGTAAGAAATAGAAAACAAACAAATATATGATGTAATACCAGAAAATTTGAAATGTCCTGTAATTCTGTATTTCTCATATATTGAAGTGAAAAATATTCTTGAGAAGTAAAGAAGCAGCTTAGAACATTTTCTAATTATCACCATAGATTAGAACAGTGGCTTCCAAAGCTAGGTGCAGTCATCCTAGGAAATGCATAGGAAAACCCACTAAGAAGCAGAGGAAAATGTTGAATCCAGATGAAAAATTTTAAATATAAGTTTGTAAGAGTTTTGCTGCCCTCAGTTCATATGATCAACATATTAATAAATGTATGCATTTATATGTCTATGTAACTGAGAAATACAATTAAAGATATAGTGTGTATTAGGAAAGTGTCTTGAAAACATTTGCATTACATGTATTAGTTGAAATTTCTAGTTAGCAAGAGTAAAAAATAGCTATTTCTTTGGGAGGCTACAAGTACTGACCCTCAGGAATAAATTCCAAGGATTACAAACAATACTGCATTTGCTGATTAAGGACATAAACACCTGGAAAAAATAAACAGATGATATGTATATACTATTAGCAATTTTAATAAGTGAAACTATTTGTAAATAAGTAAGCTATATAGAGTTCATTTGGATTATCAATTCAAGTCCTAGAAAAATTCAAGTATTGTAAAACTTTTTGTATTACTTCAAGCTTGGTTCTTATCATGGTTTTAACTGTTTTTTTTTTTTTTTCTTAACAGTCCAAATTTGACTGCCTGGATACAGAAGTCCTGAACAGCCAGGTTTCCAAATATGCGAAATTTGTGACTCAATTAGAAAAAGGCTTGCCACCCAACAATGTCGTGCCCCAGCTCAAAAGCAACGTGGAAAAAATGAAAGAAAAGGTAAGATTGGCAGAAATTCTTTTAAAACCTCCAAGCTAATGAGTTATCAATCAATACTAACAAGACCAGAGTCAGCATACCCTGTTTATGTTGCTCTGCTTTACAGAGGAGAGAGAAAGGTCAGACTCTTTCCTCAGTATCACAGACTCCATCCCTGTCTTTAGCTGGCTGAGTCATGAAATCAAATTCCTTGTTTAGAGAAGAATTCAGAGTAACAGCTTGTCAAGGAGCCGGGGAAATCGTGCAGACATAGTCTGCAGTTGTGCTGAGACACTGACCCGCTCAGCCCGTGGGCAGCCCTGGCCCGGCAGCCTTGTCCTTGGTTTCCCTGTACCCGAGGACTTAGGCTTTTCCCGCCACAGGTGAGCTGACTCTTTGAAAGGTGAGGGTGGCTCTTTGAAACCATCACTGCTAAATCAGTGCTTAAATTAATAAGAAAAGAAAAATTATTTTATCCTTTCAGAAGTTTTAGGTATTTTTTTAAAAGATAAAGAATAAAAGGGAGACACAGGCAAGAAAAGTAAGCAAAACTTCAGGTACAATGAGCAGAAAGTTTGCACACTTGATCATGTTTTGCTTGCATTATTTAATTGAAACTCTTTCCCAAAGTTACACAAGCCAGCTTCTTTCTTTCCTAGTTATGTCATTCAGTTGTAAACAAATGCATTCATCATGTCTGCATTCTATCTCGTGTTTCCTTGAAATACAATACAACTTGCACACAATAAAAATCACTTTTGTAGTACACACCCAGTGGGTTTTACAAATGGGTAGAATCACATATCCAACACAATACCATACAGCTTCATATTATTACAAGAGTCAGTAGTTTCTTTTTGTTGTTGAGTAAATAGTACTCAGTTACATAGACTGTTTATATATCCATTCACCTGCTGAAAGATGTCTGGTTCCTTCTAGTTTTTAGTGATTATCAAGGAGGCTGCTATAAACATTCACAAGCAACTTTTTGTGTGAGCATGAGTTATCATTTTGCATGAATAAATAGCTAGAAGTTTGTTGCTAGGTTGTACTGTAGGTGTGTGTTAAATTTTATATGAAGTTACTAGTTTGGCTTCCCACCAATAATGTATGAGAATTCCCATTTCGTATCATTCTTACCAGCTGTGGTTGTTGTGCGAGAGCTTGTTTTACTTTGTTTTAATTTTAGCCATTCTAATAGATATATAATAATCTCTCATAATGATCATGATTTGCATTTTTCCAGTGACCAATGATGTTGAGCATCTTTTCATCTTCTGTTTGCCGTGTATCTACGTTCTTTAATGAAATGTCAGTTTGGATCTTTTGCCTATTTTTAATTGGGTTGTTTGCTTTGCTATAATTGTTTTAAAATTAGCCATGTTTTCTGAACATAAAAGGTTTTTTCAAATACATAACTTAAAAAGGTTTTCTACTAGTTAGCGACTTGCTTTTTAATCCCTGTGCAGTGACTTTCACAGAACAAAAGTTTTAATTTGGGTAAAACACAAGAGGCAGCGAAGTTGATGGAGCTGTCCCCAACCCTGAGAGAGGAACTACCTTCTCTGAAGGCTTCAAATACCTCACTCCAAGATCCTTTTGACTTGAGGGGTTGTGCTGAAAAGTATGCTGTAGTTCTGATGGGCTTTGATAGGGAGACAATTCAAGGCTTATACATGGGGGAGGAACAAAGATGGCGGATAGATAACAACTGGCTACAGAAGCTCCCTGCGATAGTCAACTTAGAATTCAACATAATACAGCACGGGGAGCCCCAAACAGAGGAAGATGAATTCTCTCATCCCAAGAAGAAATTAAGGTGACTTGCTGACCATCTGAGGTCCCGCTGTGACTGGCTGAGGTCCCGCTGCAACTTGCCAGGGTCCCACCATGACGTGCCTACCCTTCCGAGGTCCCACCACTTCAACTCACTGGAGGTGCAGTTACATTGAGTTCAGGGGTCAGCAACTCACTGGAGGCGCAGTTGCATTGAGCTCGGGGGTCAGCAAGCTGAATGGAGGGCTGAGTTGGCAGGGTGCCTACATCAACCTGTGGTGAGTGGCAGGAGTGGAGCCATTCCATAAATAAGGGGGCTCCAGCAAACAACATTCTGGGATGGGGCAGACTGGCAAGTACAAGGGGCAGCAGTGACTTCAGTCAGTATCCCTTTCCCAAACAGGATTGGTGGAGTGTGCTAGGCCTGGGTCATGTGACCCGGCTGAGATCCAATAGGTTGTCCGAGGTCAAGTCCCTGCAGCAGTGGTGCACACTAACCACACTGGCCCAGTGGGGCCTCGGAGGTTTGGCTGGTCTGGAGGGGAGGCAGCGCAAAGTAATACAGTACTACAGGCCACAGCAGCTTGACTGATCTGGAGGGGAGGGGCCAGCATATGCTGTTCCTGTCTGTAACTCACTGGCACACTGCAGTGTGAAGGGTCATCTATCCAGCGAGTTTCAGAAGAATTGTAACCAACAAAGAAAGAAACAAGAAACTGGCACCTCCTGGAAGAAGCAAAAAAGATGGGAAGAGGAAGCAGCAACAAAATGTCTCCAGGCCCCAGCCCTGAGAACATTGACCCAGGACAGTAAATAGAAAGGAGAATGAGAGCAGCAAACATGCAATATCAGACACATGCCAGTGGACATAAAGAGATATATTCCAGACCTCATAGACGAGTTCAAAAGTGAAACATTTAGCCAAATAAAGTAAGATATAAGAAGACTAATTAAAGAGATACTAAGCACCCCTCAAGCACACACAGATGGAAGAAGGGAGGAACTCAAACAAAGGAGAGAACCATTTGGTGAAGAATATAAAAAAAAAAATAGAATACGTGAAGCAGATTCAAAGAGATCACCAGGAAATTAAAAACTCTATAGAAAGATGGCAGATCGGCTTGAAAGAAACTAAGGATAGATTATCCAAACTGGGGGACAATTTTTCAATGTGGGAGTATGAAAGGGAAAACTTTTTAAAAATAACAAGGAATCAAGCAGTAACAATACAAAGGCTAGAAGATGACAAAAGGATCTATAATTTGAGAATAAAGAATATAAATGAAGAAGATAAAATACAAACAAAGGAACTACAAAGGCTATTCACAGAAATAATCAAGGAAAACTTCCTAAACATAGGACAAGGAAATGATATTCTGATATATGAGGCATACAGAACTCCAGCCACCTACAACCAAAACAGAGCTACACCCAAGCATATAATAATCAAGATCCCAGAAATTCAATATAAGAACAGAATATTAAAAGCTGTCAGAGACAAGAAACAGATAACCTATAGAGGAAGGCCCATCAGAATAATGGCAGACTTCTCTACACAAACCATCAAGTCAAGAAGAGCCTGGAGTGAAATATTCCAAGCCCTAAAAGAAAATAACCTCCATCCCAGATTGATATACCCTGCTAAACTGTCTCTAGAAATTAATGGAGAAACAAGATGCTTCCAAGACAAAGAGGAACTTGGGAAACTGGCAACCACCAGTCCAACTCTACAGAGATTATGCAGGGCATTCTAGAGAGAGAGAAAAGTACTAGGATTCCAGGAACAGTGGCAGAGAGGCCTCAATGAATGGAGCAGAAAACAGAAGGAAGAAGATAAGCAGACAACTGATGAAAAAAAAAAGAGCATAACAGAAATGAGACAGAGAAGATTTTATTCAAAACTGATATGAATGATAGTATTAAGTCTGAGAGTATAAGCAACTACACTGAAGATGACAAGACTCTACGATACACCTTCTGGTTTGATAACTGCTGGTTTTTGAAATTCTATACTATATACAAAGTTGTTTTTTTAATAATACTGTTATGTACTGATATATTCAATTATACTATGTCTGATGATATATCCAATTCTACTGGAGATGACAGGAGACAACATAGGAACCATGGTAAAACTCTTTGTACAATGGTCTTATATGTTGATTTTGTTTCATGTGTTTATAGGAATATGTTTTGTTTTGCCTTGCTTAGTTTTATAGAAACAAACCCTAGAGAACCCTCTAATATAAAAAGGATAGAAATACATATTAAGACTCATGCATGTGTAGAATCTATAAACAGTTTATGAGAACTGATCGTGTGACACATAATGAAATGAACAGATAGTTTGAAGAAAAAGAGACACTAAAATACCCAGTGCTGATCCGGGAGTGTCATAATGTGAAACCCAGCAATAGTATTATTCTTTGTTCAGAGTGATATTAGCCTGCTTGGGTTTATTCAATCTCAACATAATTGAAGAGATGGATAACTGCATGTTTAAGTGTATAGGATTGAAAACCACATTTCTAAGTTTTTGTTGGATAGTTGAACAGAACTGGTTGCAATCTCACTGTGTGAATCCCCACTTTATAACCTCCACTTTAGTATCTTTAATAACTATTTGTAAGAAGACAATCTATAATCATCAACTAGTGATTTTTTACTGTTCATTTGTTTCTTTGAAATTATGAATTATTTCTACCTGTTTTCTGTTTTGTTTAGTCTTTCTTTAAATTAAATTTTTAAAAAAGACACTACAGTACCCACTGCTGATCACGGAGTGTCATGATGTAAAATCCAGCAATACTATTATTCTTTGCTCAGAATGATTTTAGCCTGCTTTAGTTTGTTTAATCTAAACATAAATGAAGATATGGATAACTGCATGTTTGTTTAAGTGTATAGGGTTGACAACAGTGTTACTAAGTTTTTGTTGGACAGTTGAACAGAACTGTTTGCAGTCTCGCTGTTTGAATTCCCACTTTACATGTTCCATCTTTGTATCTTGAACAACTATTTGTAAAACGACAATATGTAAACATCAACTAGTGATTTCTTACTGTTTATTTTTTTCTCTGAACGTATGTATTATTTCTACCTATTTTCTGTTTTGTTTAGTCTTTCTTTAAATAAATTTTTTTTAAAAGCTTAAAAAATTTTGGGTAAAACACAATTTAGAACTCTTCTTTTGTAAGTCAAACCTTTAGTTTAGTACCCAAGCATTTTTTGCCAAACCAGAGAAAACACATACATTTTCTTGCTAGGTTTTAGTACATGATATATTTGGAATTAATTTTTCATAAAACATATAGTGTGTGACAAGTTTTTACATGTGTATATCCAACTTGCTCAGCAATATTTGAAAGGACTATTCTTTCTCCATTGCAGCCCCTTTGCAAAAGTCATCTGTTTAGTCTGTTTCTGGACTCTGTCCTGTTTACAGTTCTATAGGTCTCTTTTTTGTCAGTAGCACATTTTATAGATTAGTATAACTAATAAATATTGAAATCAAGTAGTGTAAGTCTTCTATTTTTTTGTTCTTCCTTTTTACAGTTGCTTTGTCTAATTCATTGTCTTTCCATATACATTTTAGAGTTAGTTTATTGCTGTCTACAAAAAAATTCCTAGGGTTGTTGTTGGAATTGTTTTAAACCAACAAAATAATTTGAGCAAAACTGACATCTCAAAAAGGTTGAGTTTTCCAATCTATTACAAGCGTCTATCACCATTTGGTTAGGTCTTCACTGATTTCTTTTGTTTGGAGTTTTAGAGTTTTCAGTGTAACAATTCTGCAGTATAGACATATACTGTTAAAAATCTACATGGTAGATTTTTTGAATTCCTATTGTTCATTGCTGGTGTAGAGAAATACTACTCACTTTTGCTTATAGGTGTTACATCTTGTGACTTTGGTTAAACTCATTTTTAATTTTAAAATTCTTTTTGCACATTCTTTGGAAACATTTGTGTTAAAAACCATGCTCTCTGTGAAGATAGAGAGTGGTTCACTAGTTATCTAGATTTAGGGGGAGATGACAATTAGTAGGGAGAATATTCTGATTTGAGGTACAAAAATGACCTAAGTTTGATTGTGGTTGTTCTTGTACAACTCTGTGGTTGTTCAAATGTACAACTCTGTCTGTGCTAGTGTCTATTGAATCTTACATTTTAAGTTTATAAATTGCATGGTGTGCAGATTTTTGGTTCAATAAAGTTGTCTTATTTTTTTTAAATGTTATCTGTGAATAAAGACATTTTGTTTCTTCCTTCATAATCAGTATAGTTTTTATCTCTTATTTCTTCTATTTTTCTAGCCAAGATTTCTTGTACGGTATTAGTAGTGGTAATAAAAGAAGACATCCTTTCATTTTTCTGAAATTAGAAAAACTCCATTGTCTTAGTTCCTTTTTACTGGTCACTGAGACAAATACTTGATGCCCAAAGTTGGGAAAGGAAAGGTTTATTTCTTACAGTTTTTGGAGATTTCAGTCCAGACTCATTTGGCTCCAAAACAGGGTGGCATGGCAGGGCCGCAGTTTATGACAGCTGCAAACAGCAAGGCAGAAACTGGCAAGAGAGAGAGACACACCTTCTTCCTGCCATAACATCACATCCTGGCTCCACCCCTAGGCCAGTATAGCACTCACACCCCAGTGCAAGCGCTAGACAATGAACCAGTCACAAATGTGTGATGCAAAGGCATGAGGCTTTGGGGCCACAGACATAAACCATGACATCCATCTCTTTTTAGGTATGATGTTAGTTGAAATTTCATTAAAGATGCTTTATATTAATATAAGAAATTTTTATTCTTAGTTTGCTGAAAGTTTTTTTTATATAAGTGTTGAATGTTACCAAATGATTTTGTGTCTATAGTGATATGCTTTTTCTTCTTTAGTTTATTAATTGGTGGATTATATTTATCAATTTTCAGATGTTGAACCAAGCTTAAATTCTTGGAATGAATCCAGTTGAGTTATGATATAAAGCCTGGACTCGATTTACTAGAATATTTTGTGCCTATATTCATGAGGGACCTATTTATAGTTTTCCTATATAATAGTTGTATGATTTTAGTAATAAAGTAGCTCTACCTCATAAAATAATAAATGTTTCCTTTGCTTCTATTTTATGGAAGATATTTTATAGAATTAGTGCTATTTACTCCTAAAACATTTGGTACGATTAACCAAAGACTTACCTGTGCTTGAATTTTCCTATTTTTGGAAGGATAAAACTACAAAATCAAATTTCTTTAACACATATTGAATTATAGGGGTCACCTATTTCTTTTTCAGGGGAGTTTACAAGTTATGTCTTTCATGAAAATAGTCCATTTCATCTTAGTTATTGAATTTATGGAAAAATAGTTGATCCCAGTATTCCTTTATGTCTTTCAAAAGTATGTGGAATCAATACTGATGTACCCTCTTTAATTTCTGATAGATTGGTAATTTGTGTCTTTTCTCTATGTTCCTTGGCTTATATTGCTACAGATTGATTAATCTATTTGATCTTTTCAAATAGTCAGCTTTTGATTAATTGACTTTTTAGCCTGTTTTTCTGTATTTCATTTCACTTATTTCTTCTCTAATCTTTATTGTGTCCTTCGTACTTTAGATTTAATTTTTGTTTCTTTAAAATTTCTTAAGATAGAATCCTAGATACCTGGTTTGAATTTTTTCTTCTTTTCTACTCTATATATTTAATACTACAACCAGCTTAACCATTGCTGAACCACACATTTTAATTTATTTTAATTTTATTTCAAAATACATTTTAATATCCTTTGAGACATTGGAAATTAGAAATGCATTGTTTATTATTAAAATTCTGGGATTTGATAGATGTCTTTCTATTATTGATTTATTGAAATAAAGTAAATTGTATTACAGTTCAAAAATATACTTTATAATTTTTATCCTTTTTAATTTTTTAAGACTTGTTCTGTGATTGAGAATATGGTCAACTTTGGTGAATCTTGCATACATACTTGTGAGAAATGGTCATTCTATTATTCACTAGCAGTCATTCTGTAAATGTTAAGTAGGCCAAGGTGGCATTGATCAGGTCATCTCTACCCTTGCCGATGTTCTGCCCACTTGTTTAGTAGTGACTCAGGGAGAAGTGCTGACATTTCTAACGATGCTTGTGAATTTTCAGAAAATCTCTTTTTCTTTCTCACTATGGTCCATTTTCCAGTTATGCATAAATATCTGCAATAGTTATCGTCAGTTCCTTCAGATGACAGTATCCCTACACATCACAGATTTTGTTCCCTCGGGGAACACAGAGAAATGGGTTGCTTAGAGTTCCAATAACAGCCATGGCTGCCCTCCACCAGTCGCACCATAAGGCTAGCTCGCCTGGGATTCTTTATAACCTTCCTTGTCAGCACCCCTGTATTGTAGCCCTGAGGACTTTACTTCCTTATACTCTCCTACAATCTTTAGTAATTTTTTGACTTTAACTGAAACTTCTTACAAGCTTATCTGTAATCCTAGAGAATCTTTTCCAGGTAAGCAAATTCTCAGTTCCTGTTTCATTCTATGAAGAAACTTGTGAGTACCAGTTTTCCCCCAAATTTTGAATCAGTTGCTCTAAAAAATTCAGTTTTCTAACAGGTTACAAAAAAGTCATTGATTTGTAATTTCTCCAAATTATTCTTTGTTTTAAAGGTAAACATGGTCCTTTTTTCTGCTCTCTACATATACATCTACAAAGTCTTGGGTTATGTTCTCTTTAAGATAAAAGCATGATGTCTCAGAGTATTTGTTTTCCAGCTTCCAGTCATCATAGACTTGAGGAACCCAACTTTGAAGCCTAGACATTGGGCAGCGATTGAACAGACCATTGACGCCTCCTTGGTGGACTCGGAAATTCCATTAACCTTGGAGAGGCTCTCTGAATTGCATGTGTTTGAATATGGCCAAGAAATCCAGGACATATCTGGACAGGCTTCTGGAGAAGCTGCTTTAGAAATAATTCTTAAAAAGGTAAATCTGAAAAATACGTACTTATTCTAGACATTAGGGACTCAAAGGATTTCAGATCAACATGAAAATTACCAGATTTTTTATTATTCATACGCAAGTTTTTTAGCATTGCAGCCTGCATCTTCTCATTAGCAGTCATCTCGTGGTTGTTTCTTTACATTTATTATTACTATTATCATTATCATTGCCTGTATATATCTCTTCTTTCTGCCTGTCTTATAGCCCAATAAGAACTTGATCTGAAATATGCAACAAGGTCTGAAATATGCATGCTTTTTTAAAGGACCACATACCAAGAAAGATCTTTTAAACCAAAATACACTTTTGCAAGGTACAATTGTATGAAATGTTTCCAAATGCATAAATAAGATTTTCCTACTTTTAACACTAACTCTTTACCCTAAAAATGCATTCACAGCCACCAATAACCTACAGGAAAGGAACTTTTTTCTTTTACTCAAAGCATGAAATGACAGGAAATGCACATTAAGTTATCACACTTTACTCACATGCATTAAGATTAATGAAATAAAATTAACCAAATCAATGTCATCTGACCAAGAAAAGGATTTTAAAACTTTTAAAGGCAGTAAGGGGGAAAGTGGGGTTGAGTTTTCACTTATTTCCATTTGCACTTACTGAGTACCTAAGTACGCATGAATTTAGATTTCCTAATTCTTGAATTATTTCTAAGGTGGAGGATTCTTGGAAAACAACTGAATTTGTCGTTCTGCCTCTTCGTGACTCCAAAGACATATTTATCTTGGGCGGCACAGACGACATACAGGTAGGTGACTTCGCCGCTGAATATTTATGGCAAAACTTCCAGACATACCTTCTAAGTCTTCTGTGAGTAACTGAGATGCTGAAGTGAAAAGCAATAGACACTGAACAAGAAAAAAATCTTATTTGGAAGGCAAAATATTAATATAAATAACTGACATGAGTGCTTGTCCATGAGATACTTAGCAAAGCAATAAAAATGACATATTTTTAAGACTTGCAATCCCATGGTTGAAGGATTTATGAAAACACAGAGACAAGTTATGGGCAAAGTGATTAGCAAATTCTTCCTAGATTGACCAAGACAGGCTGGACTCCCAAATTGGCAGCTGAAGGACCTAAAAAAGCATAAAAGGCATTTAAATGAAGCATTTCATATTTTAGCACACTAAGAAGTTAAATTCACCTTAATTGGTTGAGATTATATGGTCATGCTCTATTGACCACAAGATAAATAAAAGCAACGTGTTAAAATATTCTTAGTCACTTAAAACTGGAAAGCACGTTTGTTTAACAAAGGAAGTTGAATGACATACCCTCACTTCCCAGGCAACACTGCAGCCTAAGGGTGTGTCCAGGCCAGAATTGGAAATCAAATGGCTTTTCCAGGTGTAGGTGGGAAGAGCGAGACCAGATATCACTCTGGGTAGTGAATGGAGAACAAATCCCAAGTCAAAAGCAGTCGATAAGCTGGGAGTGGTGGTACACGTCTGTAATCCCAGCACTTGGGAGGCTGAGGCAGGATAATCGTTTTAAGGATCGAGACCAGCGTGGGCTACAAAGTGAGGCCCAGGCCAGCTGGTCCAGCATAGTGAGACCCTGTCTCAAAAAGACAAAAAAATAAAATAAAATAAGATAAAATAAGAAAAAGAATAGTCAACATGAAGTCAAATGATGAGATTTCTGCTAAGAGGAAGTAAAAGAAGTAAGATGTGTTATGTGCATGTACCAGTGCCCCACAAGAAATATAATCACCATGTACTGCAAACATGTACTAATAATTATTTGTAATCTTAAATTTATTTTTGTGTGTTTGCAGTATATAACATCCACATTCCTTGTGCGGAGTTGGTACATATACATAACACATCTTAATTCCTGTTTTCATCTCTTTTCTTCCTTTCCTTTCCCCTCCCTCCATCTCTTGATCCCTTTCCCATTTGAGAAAGATCTATTTCCCTATACCTTAGTAACTCCCTTTTATTTTACTCTTTATTTTATATTCTCATATAATAGAAATCATGCAATATTTAAATTTGAGTCTGAATTATTTCATTTAACATGATGGTTTCAAGGTGCATCCATTTTCTTATACATAACTCAAGTTTATGTTTCTTTATGGCAGAGTAGAAGAGGATCAAGAGATGGATGGAGGGGGGAGAAGGGAAGGAAAGGGGATGAAAAAAGGGATTAAAATGGGCTATGCACAGTACCAACTCCCCATATATAATGCAGATTTACATTATATACTCAAAACATGTCCTATTAGTAAAAAAAAAAATTTAAAGAATTTTATAGTTGAAGCCAGGTATAGTGGCACATGCAATCCCGGAACTTTGGGAAGCTGAGACAGGAGATCACAGTTTGAGTCCTAGCTCAGCCATTTAGAAAGACCATGTCTCAAAATTAGAAAAAGAAAAGAAAAGAAGTGGGGATGTAGCTCAATATGAAGGTTTTGTATTCAATCTCCACTGCCAAAAAAGAAATTTTACAATTGAAATAGACAACTGAATCTTCCAGACAAATAGACACAGCCTTTAAACTCGCATGTTCTGCAAGAAACGCTGTTTTGTAGAGGGGACAGGACGGAGGAAGATGGTGGGAAGCTGCCTGTATCCATTCAGAGCTTGATACAAATGTGTTGAGTTTCCTCTGCCTTGAGATACTGAGGGAAAGTGATAATTCAATCAACGGCCAGAAAACAGCCACGTGAGGGCGTGGTTGACTAAACTGTATGAAGAAGGTGCCAGTTACCTAATTAGCGAGTGGAAAGAGGAGAACAGTGTTAAACCAAATGGAAATTTATAACATTAATAGTTACAATAGAAGCGGAGATTTGGCAGCGTGCAACACCCAGACAACCGCTGAGAGAGCACCAGGGGATGCCAGACAGCAGAGGGAACAAGCAGGAGATGGACAGGCAGAAGCAATAGCTGGGGCTCCGCTCTATTCACCAAAAGCCAGGTTTCCAAAAGACTCTTGGGACTGACCCTGTGGACATCACTGAGCGCACAAACCCACCTGCTTTCTTCTCCTTTCCTTGAAGGTCCAGCTTGACGACAGCACCATCAACATTGCCACCATTGCCTCGTCCCGGTACGTGGGTCCTCTGAAGACTCGAGTGGATGAGTGGCAAAAACAGCTGGCTCTGTTTAATCAGACTTTGGTGGGTAATTTCATCTCATGGACTCAGAACTGGTGATCCACAAGCCCTTAGAAGTATTTGCTTCAGCTGAGCGTGGTGCCACACGCCAGTAATCCCAGCCCTTGGGAGGCCGAGGCAGGAAGATCATTGTAAATTTGAGACCAGCCTGGGCTACAAAGTAAGCCCAAGGCCAGCCTAAACTGCATAGCAAGACCCTGTCTCAAAAAGACAAACCCCCCCCCCCAAAAAAAAAGATAAAGAAAGGTAGAAATACTTGTCTCATTGTTTAAGCATGGGATAGTTTAGAACTATAAGATTTAACCATTGACATAATTATACAGTTTGATTATATATATATATATATATATATATATATTTTTTTTTTTTGTCTTTTTTCCTTTTTATCAGTACCAGGGATCAAACTCACGACTGCCTGCTTGCAAGGCAGGCACTTATGCCGCTGAGCTAAATCCCCAGCCCCCAGTTTGATTATATTATAATTGCCCTTGTGTTACTATTTTACTGTGAAACAAAATACCACAAACTTAAACAATGCACATTTAAAACACTATAGATTCCACATCTCCCTCTTCCTTGTGTCAGGAGTTGAGACGCAGCAGTACTGGGGTCCTCAGCTAAGATCTAACAAGGTCAGATGTCAGCCAGTTTGGGTTCTCATCAGAGACTCAGCTCAGGAAGGATCCACTTCCAGGCCCACGCGGGTTGTTGCAAGCAATGAGCTCCTCGCAGATCTGGAATGAAAGGCTTCCGTTGCTGCCGTCTCTCAGCTGGAGGCCGTCCTCAGCTCCTGAGCACTGCCCACAGTTTTTCTGCGTATAGATTTCACAACGTGGCCATCTGCTTCCTCAGGCTGGCAAAGGAAGGGAAGCCTCCTGGCAAGGCAGATGTTACAGTCTTACGTAACACAAATGCCATCCTGCGCAGCCTGGTACCTGTGCCACCTTCTGTGTGGCCAGCAGCAAGTCACAGGGGCGCTCACACTCAAGAAGAGCGGATGCCACAGGATATAAGCCTCGCATCGTGGGGCCACCTTAGGCTTCTGCATTTACACACAACCTTGCATTTACTGGAAGAACATTCGCTGGTGCTTCAAGTGTTCGTGGAACCCTTCCTTGTGGCACACACCGCCTCTGTATTCATTCTGCTTCGCACTATCTCACAGCAAGACGAAGAACCCACGCAGGATCTCTTTATTCCCACCCAAACTTTCTCTTAGCAGTCGGGTATTTATCTCGATCTAATTATCCTTAGGCTTCTGCGTGCTCTGCAAAACAATAGCGTCAGTAAGTGGGGAATGATCAATTGTTCCAACCTCGATTCAAAGACAGCTTTCCCTGAAGTGCCCCCTCTTCCATGAACACTGCACAGCTGACCCCTGTCCTACCTCTCAGCTGGTGGCCACGCCCTGTAATTAAGGGAGGGCCTGAAGACCAATGTACACAACACTTATTCCAAGAAGCCTCTGCTGAACAATGAGGACCCTCCAGGGGATTAGTTGTTTAAAAAGTGCGAGACCTGATAACTCCCAAACCCAGCATGAGAAGTGAGAACCCTTCTCTCTGGAATCTTCTTCCCACACCTGGACTCTCAGGAGACACCTTCAGTGGTAGGAAAGAGACCTGTGGACTTCAGTCTCCCCTCTCTTAGTCACAGTCATTGTCTCTAATAGAAGAGGCAATGCATGATTTCTTCACCCTCTCGTCTTCTATATTTACCACTTGTTCCGCAGTGGACAGGTTTTACTCCCCTCCCAATCCTGCACTATTTTTTTTTTATTAAAAAGTGAGAGGAGACTGTAGCTTAATTGACACAAAAGAAAAACAACTTTATCACGATAAGCATATATTATATATATATATATATATTTGGAAATACCAATACTGGCCACTTCCCCAACCCTTCAGATTCTTTTATGAAAGCTTCCTACCGACTCTGAGATTGTCTCCTCTGGGCATTTTAATCATATTTCTTGGGTTCCCAAATAGCAGATTTATTAATAACTGCACTCAGTGGAGAGCCACATGAAATCAGGCTGAAGTGAGGCTTCCCCTGGGACCCAGGACCCAGGAGGAGCCCTAAAACAATTCCCTGTGGGAAAAAAAGAGAGGTTCCCTGTGTGATGATTTTAAAGAAAACCATATGTCTTCAATTTGGCTGTTAAAAATAGATAGTTTCCATGGTTTTTTTTTCCTAGGAAGAATGGCTGACCTGCCAGAGAAACTGGCTTTACCTAGAAAGTATTTTTAATGCTCCGGATATTCAGAGGCAGTTGCCTGCGGAGGCCAAGATGTTTCTTCAGGTGGATAAATCATGGAAAGAAATTATGAGGAAGGTGAACAGACTGCCTAATGCCCTCCGAGCTGCTACTCAACCAGGTAGGAAACAAACTTGCAATGGACAAAATCACCTAAAGTGTCTGTCACTCTTAAGAATGTAATAACAAGTGGTGCGTTTAGTCCTTGATTCTTCTGGTCCTTAGAAGACCACTTGGGCGGCTCCCCTTGAATAAAGAGCAGTTATCTTCATTCTGGCTAAACCCGGTCTTATCTCCATTTCCTTTCCCCTTCACTTGAAGCAACATAAATAGGACTGGCTGAAATGCCGATGCATAATCTGTGAAGCTGGGTGACAGTCACTGTTTCCTCGCCCCGTGACTCCCAGAAACATGGTTGAGCAGGGTGGGATGAAGAGCTATCGCTCCAGGGCTGTCACCTGGGATCAGCCTCAAGAATAAGAGGCTATGACTTCCCACAGTTTATACATCAGAGCTGACACGTTGTTCCTAAAACGTTAGATGCTACCTTAGTTGTGTTATGGAGATTGATCTTTCTTCATACCCTCTCTGTGTATTGCCAAGATGCTTTCAGATCTCCTAGCTGGTCCAGCTTACAATACTCATGTATTTCCCACCATTCTCACAGCCACATCCTTAAACCACTCCCTTATTCACAAATCAATAAAATCCAGGTTGGGCCCTGTTTCGTGGCCTTTGTTCCATGAACCACTGTCTAAGCTGGACTTAGGACCCCTCAGCTCCCCATAACTATAAATATGTGTTAGTGTCCTTATTCTCACTGTAGGTTGCACAGAAGTGGTATATTGACATTAACTTGCTAGAATTCCATAACTTTCCCACGAAATTACAAATATAAACTTCTCAGACTGTGACAAGGACCAGGACAGGCTCTCTATCCTAGTCAGCACTGAGGACTGGAAATATTTACACTTGATACCCTCCCTCGCTAAGCAATGAGGATTGAATATAATGTTATCACTCAAGCTGGTTTGTTCTCTTTGAAACACAAGATTCTGCCTCTTTTTGATGTTCTTACACCTGAGAATGTTGCCACAGGGTTTCAGCGATATTTCCAATGTCACAACTTAGACTAAAAGACATATTTATATTCAGTTGAGCCATCCTGGGAAAGAAACCTGCAGGAAAGAAGAAGTGGAAAATGTGTGTGGATGTAAGGAAGAACTGTGAAGGTCAGAGAGAGGAAAAGTCAGAGCTCCCGGGGTCGGAACACACTTTGCATGCGCGGAAGTCAGGGCAGGCTGGAGTGCAGTGCGCAAGGGGACAGTGTAGGAAGCGTGGCCACACGTTGGGAGTGCTTGGGTGGGCGATGGGCACTGGATGGGGCTGCTGATTACAAAGAGCCCTGGAGGTCCCAGTGAAGACTGCATCTGAGGCTTGGGCGAGTGAGGAAGCAGCCACTGTGATAAGCACAGAAACTACAGAGGTGAACAAATCACGAGTTTTGTTCCTTAAAGAGCTATAATTCCAGGAATAGAGAAGTGGTCTCCCATTGCCATAATTTTGACAATTAAAGATGGCAAAGACACAAAAATGATGCGTATAAGAAAATGACGATGAGGCAGGAGGACACAGAGACTGGCTTTGTTTCAAGGGCCAAGGAAACAGCAAATGCTCAGTTTTTGTTTGTGTACTCCTGGCCCCCTAGAAGGGGAGGATGCCGGATAAGAATATTCTGAGTTAAATATAATTCTTCAGACATGGTAAATATTAAAATTAATGTTATCATTAAAAATAATAGTTAAAATTCTTAGCCAAATACCTCCAATTTTATTAACCCAGTCTTTCTTCCAGTAAAACTAAATATTTTTGGTTGTTTTTGGTTTTTGAGACAAGTTTTGCTCCATAATTCAGAATGGTGTTGAACTCACTGTGTAGCCCAGGCTGGCCTTGAACTCACAGTGATCCTTCTGCCTCAATGTCCCCAGTTCTGGCATTATAGACGTGCACCACCATACCCAGCTAAAAGCTTCTAAAATATTAATTTACTATTATATCTTATTTTTACTTGAAATTATATTCTCTATTTTAATAGTTTTATGAATCCTATTTTCATATAAACAGGGCTTCTGGAGACTTTTCAAAACAATAATGCATTACTTGACCAAATTCAGAAATGTCTTGAAGCGTATTTAGAATCAAAAAGAGTTATCTTTCCAAGGTAAGTTTATAAAGCAACCGAAGATATATCATAGTAATTTACACTTAATTAATTGAGGTTGTGATTATAATCTCAAAACATCAGACAATTAGGGAGGGAAACAAGGAAGTTCTATGATGGTAAAAAGGCAGCCAATACCTTGATTAGGGAGTGTACATCTCAAAACAAAAATACAACAGAGTAGGCTGCATCCGAGCATCCTTCCTATATTGTGGCTATTTACCACTTACAACTTTATTTTTATTAGTACACATTTGCAGGACATAATGATTACATCCATTTTGGGAAGGTGGTACACATGTGTAACACGTGCTCATTTTCATTCTGAAACATATGGCTCCTGTAAGATGAGTGTGCCTGGATCCACAAGCATGTACGCAAGAAGTTGGAGAGACTTGTGTTACCTCAGTGGTTTTCTTTAGGTTGCCTGGTAGGGATACGTAATAAGCTCTTTGAGATACTTAGGTCTGAAGAGAATAATGTTCACTGTTCCTCGTGGGAGCAGAGAGAACCGTTAACTCGTCTACCCACCTCATAAAAATCTTCTATCTCCAGCTCTCCAGCCTCTCCAGCTCCAACATCTTTGTTTCCTCAAGTCACTGAGGTCCCTAGAATCTTCACCCCTCTCTTGAATGGGTCTCAGGAGATCCAGTAGCTAATTTTGGGATTTATGCATAACCAACAATCTGATTCTAGAACTTGAGAAGGAAACAGGAGCATTTTTACATCTAGTTGCATTATCTTAGCAGAGTTTGGTCAGAAATAAAGAGCCAGTCTGGGTATTTAGAATTAAAGTTTTATACAGAGAATTAGCTTCTGTTAAGCTTCTGGAGATGGCCATAGATTGATTCTAGCACTTGTTTATATTAGGGTTAGGGTTAGGGTTAGAGTTAGGGTTCCATCTCTAGAAACAGCAGTAGAAGGAGAGAACTGAGGGCCACTCTGAGGAAACCCAGAAGTATAGATAGGTCTCCTGGAAATTACAACCTAGTCTCAGCTCTGTGCAACAAAGCAGGGGTGCATAATCCAAAGGACACATGATCTCCCATTGCAAAGCCACACCTTCTTTGGTCCACCCATGCTGAGTGGGAGGAGTATGGCATCTGCTCCCCTTGCACCTCTGCAGTCTCATGTAAAAACATTTCAGGGAAGAATCCAATCTGAAGCCTTGCTGCAAGGAGAGTCTGAGAAATGTCATCCTTGGTCCTTCTGCTGCAGCTGTTTTGCTAAACAGACAACCAGCAAGCCAGTCATTTACCAAATACTGGGGTGTACACTTGATCCTTGGGAATCTGAGAGAGATTGGAAGGCAGTAGTGAAAAAGGACCGTTAGTCACTGGGAAAAAAGTGAAAACCTTTGAATTGAACCATAATCATTAGTTGCTCTGGCCTATAGAGTAAGCTATGAGAATAGGTTAGGATGATAAATCAAACTCCATTAGAGAGACTAAATATAACACAGAATACATATTACATGAAAATGACAATTTGAAGAACATTTTCAGTTATGTAGTGCAGAAATCAACCATTTTTTATGAAAATGACAATTTGAAGAACATTTTCAGTTATGTAGTGCAGAAATCAACCATTTTTTTTAATAAAAGGCCCTAGAGTAACTATGTAAGGCTTTGCAAGCTATAAAGTCTGTCATAGCTAATCAGTTCTTCTACAGTAGCCCAAAAAGAGCCACTGATGGTATATTTGCATGCCCATGTGACCATAAATCTTTATTTACAAAATAAGTGATGGAGCAGATGTAGTTTATGGGCTGTGACTTGCCAATGCCCAATCTATAGCAAAACATTATTATGTAAGTTCACGAATTTCCTTACCCATCTTTCTGGTACTGATATTAAAATACATACAGTGTTTTATTTCTGCTTCTGAATAGTCCTCATGTAGCTAGAAATGATATGTTGACAGAATTGTATTCCACCACTTTTCACAGTAGACCATGCTGCTAGAAATAGCATGTGCCTTTGGGTTGGGACAGCCGCCCAGTGTACACTACAGAACCAAATCAGGTTCCTACAACAGTTCATCCATAAATTATCTGTTCAATAAATAATATATTGAGCACTCTGCATGTGTGGGTTACTAGGCATGATTCTAGGGAGCCCATGTAATATATCTTCACTCTAGGACCTCAGAGCCAAGTAAAGATAGATGTGAACAAAGCAATATCACAGCAGGAGCTAGCACTGTCTATAATTTTTTGTGCAAACTTTTATGTACTAGCTACTAATTCTAGGTGTTTGAGACAGATCATCACTAATCTTCACAGCAAACTTAGTTAGAGAACTATGGTCTCCCCAGAAACACAGAACTAGTACAAATGGAAAACCAAGAAATCAGTGGGTGAGAGCAGGTGTGGCTAAGGAATTTATCTTTTATATCTACCCGAGGCTCCATTCTGAGCTGTATTTTAAGGATTCTCTTTAATCCAGATTTTACTTCCTGTCAAACGATGAACTTCTGGAGATTCTGGCGCAGACACGAAACCCGCAGGCTGTGCAGCCGCACCTGAGGAAATGTTTCGACTCCATCTCAAAGCTGGAGTTTGCTCTCATGCCTCCTACTGAAGGGAAAATTCCTGGCATTGACACAGAGCCAGAAAAGGTTTATACCAATGATATTCTGGCCATGCTGTCACCAGAGGGAGAAAGGGTAAGGTGGTGTTGTTTATAATTCCTCACAGATAAACTGCGTCACTCTCCCAGTATTGGGTAAAGACTAGTTATCCTCCCTGTGAGCATGCCAGGCATTCTGCTAGTTCAGCAGTTTCAAGGAACACCAAGATAAAACGCTTGCCCTGAAAAAGCTCAAAAGCTGGTGGAGAAATCATCAGACAATTAAAATCATTACAGTAAATACAGTGGCAGATGCATGCTCTGCTCTTGGAAACAGAGCAGAGGAAACTGGAACCATGTCTTACCCAAGCATGCACAAGAGGCACCCTAGCAGGCTGGCTAAGAGTGCCTCTGCCACCTGGATTCAATCTCCTCTGTAGTGAGGCTAGTCATGTGCGAGCCTCATGGGCTGATGAGGGTTTTTGGCGGTTACTTTATGTCAATTAGAGCAGAACCTTGGAAATCCATGTAAGTGACAGTTACTGGTAGTGTCTTCTCCAGGGCCCTGCACAGGGAAGACACAGAGAGCGAGTGAATTGATAGACTGGGGGGAGCCAAGTGACTACACAGAGGACACACACACACACACACACACACACACACACACACACAGAATCAAAGGAGGTGAAAAGGAGAATCTGCCGTGTGATCCTGAGCTGATAGAGTGGTCCAGGCAGAGGAACTGAACCCTAAGGAACAGGTCCAGTTACAGCCCAGCAGTGTAACTATGGGGTTAGTGGGAACCTTGAGCATATTTCTGTCCTGAATTGATTCTTTTGCAGAAGGCAAAGAGGAAAGATCAAGCCTCAAGAAAACATGAAATTTAAACTTTAAAGCTAAAGAATAGATGAAAAAGACCAAAACAAGCAGGGCAGTCAAGTCTTTGGAGTATAAGAAATAAAGAAAAATACTGAAAAGTGTCCGTCAGCCTTTTCAGTTGGGACAAGGGAGGACACGCTCATGTTTAATGAGAAGAGGTTTACGGGAATGAGTTTGGGGTAAAAATCAGATGGCAGCAAATGCAAACATAAAAGTAACTTATGAAATTCATTTAGCATTTATAGACTCCTCTTCCAAACAGTTGGTCCCAAGAAGAAGTAAAGTAAATTAAAGTTAGTGGGGTAGGCTCAGCTTTAATGGAATAGCTATAGAATATCTTTAGAAGGTTCCAGTATCTGTGGTCAGGCATCTGCCTTTACAGATCACAGGCTTCTGTCACAAAAACATAGATGTACAGCTTATGAGTCTCACAGCCGCCATTTTGATCACGACTCTGACTGCCTCCTCTAGGTCAGCTTGGGCAAAGGCCTGAAGGCCCGAGGCAATGTGGAAGACTGGCTTGGTAAAGTGGAGGAAGCTATGTTCACGTCCCTGCGTCGCCTGTGCAAAGCTGCCATCGCTGACTATCAAGGGAAACCGAGGACAGATTGGGTGATTGCTGGTCACCCTTCTCAAGTAAAGAA
Source organism: Cavia porcellus (assembly GCF_034190915.1). Lineage (NCBI taxonomy): Eukaryota > Metazoa > Chordata > Mammalia > Rodentia > Caviidae > Cavia > Cavia porcellus. The sequence goes on from NW_026947501.1 coordinate 37,087,869, forward strand.
TGCGTGAAATTTCACTTCTTCACTTTCCTTGGTGAGATGCATCATGTACTTAAAGACCATGGTTTTTGTTTTTGTTTTTGTTTTCAGGTTATCCTGACCATTTCTCAAATTATGTGGTGCCGAGATTTGACTGAGTGTCTAGAAACAGAAGACAATAACCATGTAGAGGCCCTAGAAGCTTTTGAAAAAGTAAATTTTGAGGTGAGATTTTTTTAACAGAAGTTTGCAGTGTAGAATCATTTTGTTTCTGAAATTCTAATGCTCTGTCATTGAGTTATCTCAAAGCTTTGGAGGTCTCACTAAAACCATTTGTGTTCAAATGGTTTCCTAAGGATATGACCTTTGTGTTTGTTTAGAGTTGAAATGAACAGTTACAAAAAACAGAAGGCAAAACAACTCAAGAAGGAAACATCAGGATTGTAACGGTTTGCATCTCATAAGGCTTAATTTATTAGGCCCGAGATACCTCTCCTAGAAGTGTATCTGGAAAACCTCAGGATTTGTGCCATTTCTAGGCTCAAATGTGCTTTTCCATTACAGAATAATCAACCAACTATCAGTAAAGCAATAAGTAATTGAAAGAATCTACCATTCTATAAAAACTTTTTAGCTTCAGCTGGGAAATGCTGTTTTACAGCTAAGCCTAGTCTACTGGTTTAAAATTTTAAAGCGTACAATATAGCACTGTTAATGATAAGCACAGTGTTCTGCAGAGCATTCTCAAACCCGTTCAGCACATGCAACTGAAACTTTCTGTCCTCTGTGAACAACTTCCCATTTCCCTCTCTCCCCCACCCCTGACAGCCACCATTCTACTCTGCTTGTATGGTCAGCTTTAGATAAGTCATGTGAGAAGAATCAGACAATATTTATACTTCTGTGACTGGCTCATTTCCTTCATTAAAGTCCTCCACATTTACCCATGTCTTAGCATAGGAAAGGATTTTTTAAAGCTGAATAATATTCCATTGTATGTGTGCACCAAATTTTTTTTACACATTGATGGACTTTTAGATTATTTCTACCTCTTGGCTATTTTGAATCATGTTGCTATTAATATAAGAGTGCAGATATCACCACAAGATCCTGATTTCAGCTCTTTAATATGTGTTCCCAGGGGTGGGCTTGCTGAGTCATGTTCTGAAAACTCTCTGTACCATTTGCCGTGGTAACTGCACTATTTTGCACTCCCAAAAGCTGTGTACAAACATTCCCTTTTCTCTACCTTCTTGCCAACTCTTGGTATTTTTGATTAATGAGCATCCTGACAGATATGAGATGACATCCCATTGTGGTTTTTTATTTTTATTTCAGTGATTATTAGTGATGCACATGTCTTTCCCTATACCTTTTGGTCATTTGTAGGTCTTCCTTGGAGAAATGTCTATTCAAGTCGTTCATGTTTTTTTAAATTGGGTTACTTGGTCTTTTGCTGTTTTGTTGCAGAATACATTAGACCCTTATCTTAAACCATATTGCAAAAATCAACTGAGGGTGGATTAAGGATTTAACTATGAAACTCCAGGTAGAAACAGAGGGGAAAAGTTTTATGACCTTTGCATTGATTTCTTGGGCATGATACAAAAGTATAAGCAACAGAAGCAAAAATAAGCAAGTAGAACTGCACCAAATTGAAAAACTTTTGTATGGCAAAGAAAGAATTAATGGAGTGAAAAGGCAACCTAAGTAACAAGGAAAAGTAATTGCAAACCACCTATGTGATAAGACAGACCTAATCTCAAATTCAGTTATACTCCCAAATAACACTGCATTTTAAAGATTTACCTTTAAAACAGAAAAAGGAGATAATTTTCTACCAATAAGAAAAAACATTCTCATGATGCTCTTAGTGGGATTTCATCTCCACAGCTTCAGAAAAGAAAATGAGTCCCTCAATCCAGTTCCACTGACCTCTATGCAATGGGCCAGCCCTGGCTTAGGTGAATATTCAGCACAAAGGTGCATGACCCTCAGGGCACCACTCTCCTCTGAGAAAGATTTAACGACTTATGTGAAAGCTAAAAAATGTTTTCATTTAATCAGCCATTGTCCTGGTTAAAATGTTCAGGTTTTCTGATTCTTAGTGGGAAAATCTAGCCTTGAAAATTAAAAGTATCACCTTTAGCGACATTTAACTTTTCAGCAGAACGCTCTTCCCTAGAAACAGCAACACATACTAGATAAAAGCATGGGCTTTCCTTGAATCAAATATCTATTGAAGTTCCCATTTTACCTCTTCATAACTGTGTGACTTCTGTCAAATTACTCAGCCTCTCTGATCTTCAGTTTCTTCAAATGTTAAATAGGAATAAAGAAAATATACTTCATGGACCTCTTATGGGAATTAAGTAAGTAAAAGTATTTTCCTGAAGATTCAACACAGTTGAACAGAGGCAGAGCCATGTTGGAACTACTCAGAGAAAATCAACTAAGAACACAGGTGATAAGAGGACAGGGCAGGCATACATCCTGGCACCAAAATCAATCTGAAATAAGAGACTTGTAGATCAAAGAAAACATAGACATAGGACTTTCCAAAACAGCAGCTCAGCCCACAGGGCGGCAGGTGGCACTGTCGCCTGCACACGGAGCAACACTCACCGTACTCTCACATCTCCAAGACACTAATGGACTGCACAAGTGTGGCCCCCTCAAGCCCAACAGGACAGATCTGGAATACAAGGCCCCTTGCCTCTTTTGCCTTGCTCCACACAGAAGACACAGCAGCCTGGAAGCAAATTTCAGGCACTGCTTCCTCTCCAGCAGGCCCCAGTGCCCTAACTGGAATCCTATCGACAAGGTTAGGGACCATGAGACTTTCTACCCTGTGACCAGTGAGAGGGACACCCATGGGAGAAGAGATGGAAGCAGCCATGGGCTGAATGAAAAAGTGGGAAAACATAAGCCCTCCTGCCCTGCTGCCAATGGTTTGAGAGAATTTAAGCAACCTTGTGCCGAGGGACAGCAACAAATGGGAGGCTGGTACTCTACCTGTGGCAGAGGAGATCAAAGTGGGACCAGCTCTCTCTGCATCGATGGCAGAGGTAACGACAGCCCACAGCACCCCACCCCATCCTGCCCTATAACAGGTGGTGCAAGAAAACAAAGACATGCCAGTGAAAGGAACAGAGAAGACTGAACTGACAGAGAAGAGGCAGCTGTACACACCAGGAGCAGCCTCGGGCTGTCTGTCTCTGGGCCCCACAGCAGCTGGGAGAGAGACAGAGAAACAGGGTTGTTTTTTCAGGTTGTGTAGGTCTCTACCTTTATTCTTGTGCTGATCCATTCATCTTCTTTCTCTATTTCCTCAACTATTTCTTGATTTTATGGTATTTTCATGTAAGTGAACATTTTCTCTACTCCTTCTGATCTGCTTCAATAATCTTTTTCTTTCTCCTTTACTATCTTTCTTCTGCTCCCTTCTACATTTCTCACAGAGTGGGTGACAATGCTTTGTCCTCATCTTGCTTCTACTATATTCTTTTCATTTATCTCTGTTTTGTCCCTTATCTGCCTTAAATTTACCCACCACAGGGAAAAATCATTCTACTAGAAAAACCTCTTTGCATACAAGTTCCTGAATAATGTTGGATTTTGCTATATAACTGTAGATCTTGCCCCTATGGTCAAAAGTACCAAATTAATGGTTACCATTGCTCATCGGTTTTTAGGCTCTGCTTAATGCTTTTGTTATTGCTAACTGAACTACTTTAGCCACGATGTCAGACCTGTTGTAATCAATTGTTCTCCCTTGTATGACAACATTGTGATCGTCTAGGATCTTAACCATCACCATAGTCTAGTACCAAGGACTGGGTGCTAAGCCAAATATCATCCACATATCATCAAGCAACATCTCATCCTTAATAAATTAGTAAGGTAGGATCTTGGGACAGACACAAAGACCAAGAACCACCTACACCTAGAAGATATTGCTGAGAAACAGACATCCCCTAGGGAAACCTTGATACTAGTGACAACTATCTGCATAAAGCTATCTGCTATTAAAAAAAAAAAAAAACACTTGCAAGCATCAACACAGAAAACAAAATAAAATCTAAAAATAGAAAATTACAAGGTGCAAAAAAATACAACCCCAGGCCTTCAGAACACCCAGGACAAATCCGGGGACAAAGAGATAGAAGAAATCAGATGCCATGCATCTTAATTCTTTGGGATGATACCAGCATAAATTTTAAAAATAGGGGTCTGGGAAGATGGCAGAACAGTAAGCAGAAGAGTAAATAGTCTCTCTGAGAGAAACAGTCCAAATGCTGGACTATAGCATTCTGGAGAAGACGAGGAGGAAAGAAATGGATCCCCTCAACCCAGGAAGAAACTGACGTGAGAACTGAAGCCCACTGAGAGAATAAAAAAAAGAAAAAGAAAAACTTAAACAGAAGAAGGCAGTAGCTGGCAGCACTTTCACTGGAGCCAGAACCACCATGCCAGAAGTGCTGTTGGAACCCAGAGATGCATGGGCACAGTGAAACTTGTGGCTAGCAAACCTGAAGGCCTTGGCATGGAGACATGGTGGCAGAGGGGAACAGCAGACCAGAGAACTGCACTGGCTGGCAGTGAGTGTGGGGAACTCAGTCCTCCCATGGGAGTGGAAGATTGGCTAGGCACCATTTTGGAGTTGGGCAGGATAAGCCTGGAGACAGAATTGCAGCTGGCTTCATTCAGCCACTCCTAGCTCAGAACAGACTGGTGGAAATTGCTCAGACTGAGTTCTACCCCTCTACGCAATCCAATAGCCACTGCCAAGGTTTCCCTAAAGCTATCCCTAACCAACCCCACCCACCTGGCACACACTAACATAGTGAAGACTCCCTGTGGATATCCAGTCAGAAGGGAGGGGCCAACCTGCCCCACCCCTGGTTACACTCCAGTAGCCACCAACAGACTGGGGAAAGCACCTAACAGCAGAAATCCCTAGCTAACAGACTTCAGAGTAATTATAACCAATACAGGAAGTGCCAGGGAACCCGCTACTCACTTGTTCAGAAGAAATCAGCAACATGACAAAAGGAAGAAGCAAAAGGCAGTCTGTAGCCTCCAACCTAATCAGTACTGGCCCAGGCGATGTAAAGACAGAAGAAATCAGGAGTTGTACACCTGCAGTTTCTGAAGCAACAGAAACTGAAATAAGCAACTCTAAAAGAACTTAGAACAGGAATACTATTAAAGGTAAAAGAAGATATGAGAAATGTAATAAAAGAATTGCTAAGCACCTCTAAAGAAGACACAAATGAAAAAATAGAGAAGCATAGAAAAATGAGAGAAATATTCAATGAAGAATATTTAGAATACATGAAACAGATTCAAAGAGATTACCAGGAAACTAAAAACTCCATTGAAATCTGGCAAAACTGCTTGAAAGAAACTAAAGATAGACTATCAAACCTTGAATGCAGGTTTGCAGCTTGGGATCACAAATGGAAAGCTCTCTTAAAAATAACAAGGAACTTGGAGGAGCAAAAATGGTGGATAGGTGAACTGGCTACAGAAGCTCCCTGCAATAGTAAACTTAGAATTCAACATAATACAGAATGGGGAGCCCCAAACAGAGGGAGATGAATTCTCTCATCCCAAGAAGAAGATTATTATCCCAAGAAGAAATTAAGTTGAGAAGACCCAACCAAACATATAGTCCTGGTGCTATTATTGGAACAGCTAAAGGTTCAGTGTTCCCGCCACAACGGGTGACTTGTTGACCATCCAAGGTCCCGCTGTGACTTGCCGAGGTCCCGCCATGGTGTGCTGAGCCATCCAAGGTCCCGCTGCTTCAACTCACTGGAGGCACAGTTACACTGAATTCAGGGGTCAGTGAGCCAAACAGAGAGCTGAGTTGGCAGGGTGCCTACATCGAACTGTGGTGAGTGACGGGAGTAGAGCTATTCCACAGAAAAGGGGGCTCTAGCAGATGGCCTTCTGGGACTGGGCAGGACTGGCAAGTACAAGGGACAGCAGTGACTTCAGTCAGTTGTTCCCTGACAATGGGATTGGTGGAGTGAGCTAGGCCTGGGTCACGTGACCTGGCTGAGACCCAATAGGTTATCCAAAATCAATTCTCTATGGTGGTGGCACACACTAATACAGTGAAGGGCTCAGAAGTTTGACTGACCCAGAGAGGAGGCAGCGCACAGTAATACAGTGCAAGCCTCAGCAGTTTGATTGATCTGGAGAGGAGGAGCCAGCATACGCTGCCCCTGTTTGCAACTCACTAGCACACTGCAGAAAGAAGGGTCACCTAGCCAACGTGCTTCAGAAGAATTGTAACCAACAAAGAAAGAAACTGTGGTTTCCTGGAAGAAACAAAAAAAATGGGAAGAGAAAGCAACAACAAAAAGTCCCCAGCTCCCAACCCTGAGAACATTGACCCAGGACAGGTAAATATAACAGAGAATGAGAACAGCAAACATGCAATTATCAGACATGGCACCAGTGGACATAAAGAGATATCTTTAACAAAAGAGATGCTAAGCACCCCTCAAGCAGACACAGATGGAAGAAGAGAGGAACTCAAACAAAGGAGAGAACCATTTGATGAAGAATATAAAGAAAATATAGAATACATGAAGCAGTTTCAAAGAGATTACCAGGAAATTAAAAACTCTATGGAAAGATGGAAAATCTGCTTGAAAGAAACTGTGGATAGATTATCCAAACTGGAGGACAATTTTGAAATGTGGGATTATGAAAATAAAAACTTTTTTTAAAAAATGAGGAAACAAGCAGTAACAATACAAAGGCATGAAGACCAGAAGAGGATCTATAACTTGAAAATAAAGAATGTGAATGAAAAAGTAGGCATACAAACCAAGGAACTACAAACGCTATTCACAGAAATAATTAAAGAAAACTTCCCAAACATAGGACAAGGAAATGATATTCAGATGTATGAGGCATACAGAACTCCAGCCACCTACAACTAAAACAGAGCTACACACAGGCATATAATAATCAAGATCCCAGAAATTCAATATAAGAACAGAATGTTAAAAGCTGTTAGGAACAAGAAACAGATAACCTATAAAGGAAGGCCCATCAGAATAATGGCAGACTTCTCGACACAAACCATCAAGTCAAGAAGAGCCTAGAGTGAAATATTCCAAACCCTGAAAGAAAATAATCTCCATCCCAGATTGATATACCCTGCTAAACTGTCTCTAGAAATTAATGGAGAAACAAGATGCTTCCAAGACAAAGAGGAACTTGGGAAATTTGCAATCACCAATCTGACTCTGCAGAGAATACTGCAGGGCATTCTAAAGAGAGAGAAAAGTATTAGGATTCCAGGAACAGTGGCAGAGAGGCCTCAATGAATGGAGCAGAAAACAGAATGAAGAAGATAAGCAGACAACTGATGACAAAAGAAAAGAGCATAACAGAAATGAGGCAGAGAAGATTTTATTCAAAACTGATATGATTGATAGTATCAAGTCTGAGAGTATAGGCAACTATATTGAAGATGACAAGACTCTACGCTACACATTCTGGTTTGATAACTGCCAGTTTTTGAAGTTCTATACTATATACAAAGTTGTGTTTTTATTAATACTGCTATGTACTGATATATTCAATTATATTGTCTGATGATATAGCCAATTCTATTGGAGATAACAAGAGACAACACAGGAACCATGGTAGAACTCTTTGTACAATGGTCTTATGTGTTTTTTTCATTTAATGTGTTTATAGGAATATGTTTTGTTTTGTCTTGCTTTGTTTTGTTTCTCCCTCTAATATAAAAAGATAGAAATACATTTTAAGACTCATGCATGTGTAGAATCTATAAACAATTTATGAAAACTGATCGTGTGACACATGATGAAATGAACAGATAGCTTGAAGAAAAAGAGACACTAAAATACCCAGTGCTGATCCTGGAGTGTCATAACGTGAAACCCAGCAAGAGTATTATTCTTTGTTGAGAGTGATATTAGCCTGCTTGGGTTTATTCAATCTCAACATAATTGAAGAGATGGATAACTGCATGTATGTTTAAGTGTATAGGATTGATAACCATATTTCTAAGTTTTTGTCGGATAGTTGAACAGAACTGGTTGCAATCTCAGTTTGAATCCCCACTTTTTATGCTCCACTTTAGTATCTTGAATAACTGTTTGTAAGAAGGCAATCTGTAATCATCAACTAGTGATTTCTTACTAGTTTTTTCTTTGAAATTTTGTATTATTTCTACTCATATTCTGTTTTGTTTAGTCTTTCTTAAATTAAATTAAATTTTAAAAAAAGACACTACAGTACCCAGTGCTGATCACGAAGTGTCATGATGTAAAATCCAGCAATACTATTATTCTTTCTTCAGAATGATTTTAATCTGCTTTAGTTTGTTTAATCTATAAATGAAGATATGGATAACTGCATGTATGTTTAAGTGTATAGCATTGACAACCATGTTACTAACTTTTTGTTGGACAGCTGAACAAAACTGTTTGCAGTCTCACTGTTAGAATTCCCACTTTACATGTTCCATTTTTGTATCTTGAACAACTATTTGTAAAATGACAATATGTAAACATCAACAAGTGATTTCTTACTGCTTTTTTTCTCTGAACATATGTATTATTTCTACCTATTTTATGTTTTGTTTAGTGTTTCTTCAAATAAAATTTAAAAAAAAAACAAACAAGGAACCACGAAGTAACAATACAAAGGCCAGAAGATGACAGGATGATCTATAACTTAAGGAAAAAAAAATGTGAGTGGAGAAGCAGGGGTAAACACAAATGAAATACAAAGGCTATTTACAGAAATAATTAAAGAAAACTTCCCAAGCATAGAAAAAGGAAATGATATTCAGATATAAGAGGCATATAGAACTCCAGCCAGCTATAACCAAAATAGATCTATACCCAGACATATAATAATCAAGAATCCAGAAATTCAACACAAGAACAGAATATTAAAAGCTGTCAGAAAAAAGAAACAGATCACCTACAAAGGAAAAGCCATCAGAATCATGGCAGACTTCTCAACACAAACCATCAAATCAAGAAGAGCTTGGAGTGAATGAAGTTTTCCAAGACCTGAAAGAAAATAACCTCCAATCCAGATTGATGTATCCTGAAAAACTTTGTCTCAAAATTAATGGAGAAACAAAATACTTCCATCACAAAGAGGGGGGAGTTCATGACCACCAAACCAACCCTACAAAAAATACTGAAGGACATTCTAGAGAGACAGAGGAAACCATGGTTTCAGGAGCAGTGGCAGAGGGGGCTCACTAAATGGGGCAGACAGTGGAATGGAGGGGAAAAGTACACAACCAATGGCAGAAAAATAACATGGTGGTGAAGATTGGCTATAATCACTAATATGGATGGCCTCGATTCACCAATAAAAAGAAACACAGGCCAAGTGGATCAGGAGATAGGGTCTATCAATATGCTGTATATAAGAAATACAATTAACCCAAAAGAGGGTTTATTGACTGAAAGTCAAAGATGAGAAAATAATGCTCTGTGTGACAGGGAACCAGATAAAAGTGGGGGCAGCTTGCCCATTAGTTGCAGATTGGCTAGAAAGCCATAATACTTTTATACAATGGAAACCTACTCAGCTGTAAAGAAAGAAAATCCTGAGGCTCTTGTAGGTAAATGGGTACAATATGAGATTATGCTCAGGGGGGAAAAGGTTCAGAATCACTTAGGTGAATAGTGGGCTGCCTCCCTAATCTAAAAACTAAAGGAGTTAGTAGGATGCAAAATGTACAATGCACCCTGTGAAAGTGAAAGGGGAGGAATTGTCTAAAAAGGGAAAGCAGTGGCCATTGTTAATATTCTGTCATGATTTGAAATCTATATTGTTTTCATTGTTCTGTTTAGTCTGGTTTTGTTCTGTTCCAGTTTGTCTACTTGTATTAGATTTGATGGCCTGGACAGCTAGTCCAAAGATAGCAGGATATATTATGGTAACCATTTTGATTTCCTATTAACTTGATTTGAAGCCCTGTATTGCTTTCACTGTCTTGTTTTGACTGATTTTATTCTATTCTGTTTTGTTTGATTGTATCAAGTCTGAGGGTATAGGCAACTATTTTGAAGACAATAAGATTCACTATGATATCCATTCTGGTTTGACTATTATCTTCTTTTGAAGTCCTGTAATGTCTCAAATGTTTCATTTTTATTGATTTTGTTCTGTACTGTTTTGTTCAATTTTGTTATACCTGATGATATGGGCAATTCTTTTGAAGATAGCAAGAGGCATTATGGTATCCATTGTTGATCACCTTGTATTTTGTTTTTACACCATGAACTATGTCCATCTTTTTGTTTGACTGACTGTATTTTATTTTGTCACATTTGGTTTTATTCTGTTCAAAACTAAAAATTAAAAAAATAATAACGTGTGAGGCTACAGAGGAAATCAGAAAAGAAATAATGTCCCAGCTGAAAAAAAAGAGATGACAACTATAATGATGGACTTTCTCAGCAAATCTAAAGTATACATAATTTTTTAAAAAGAGCTGAAAACGTAGCTTAGCAGCACAACACCTGCCTTGAAAGCACAAGGTCTTGAGTTCAATTCCCTATACCAAAAAAAAAAAAAAAAAAAAGAAAGAAGGAAAAAGAATAAGACAAGAAAAATAGATGAGCATAGAAAAATGGTGGAAATCACAAATATCTACATAAGAAAGAAATGGAATGTATGAAACAGATTCAGCAATATTTGGGAAATTTAAATTTTCATTGAAAGTTTACAAAACCAACTGAATGAAAATTAAAACACAATATTAGTCTTAGAATGCAGGTTCACAGTCAGGGATCACAAAAAGAAAAGATGTCATAAAAATAACAAGAGACAGTGAAAAATCAATCCAACAGCTGCAAGACAATACAAAGAAAAACAATGTAAGATTGACCAGAGTCCATGAAAAAGCAGGAGTTGGCACAAATGACATTAAAAACCTACTCACAGAAGTAATGACAGAAAACTTCCCAAGCAGGGAAAAAGAATTAGAGATGCAGATAAGTGAAGCATATGGAACTCCAACTAGCCATGACCAAAATAAATCTCTGCCAATGCATATAATAATAAAGTTTCCAAAACAAGATTCAGTACAAGAACAGAATATTAAAAGTGGCTAGAGAAAAAAGAAACAAATCACCTACAGAGGAAAACCCATCAGAATCACAGACTTCTCAACACATTCCATCAAGTCAGAGAGCTTGAAGCAAAGTATTTCAAGTCCTGAAAGAAAATAACCCAGACTGACATAGCCTTCAAAACTATCTGTGAAAATCAATGGAGAAATAAGATACTTCCAAGACAAAAACAACTGAAGAAATTCATGACCATCAAGCCAGCCCTCCAAAATGTGCTGAAGGATATTTTAGAAACAGATAAGGAAGACTAAAACCCCAAAAACACCAATAGAAAGAAGCCACCAAGCAAGACAAACAGAGGGCAAAGATAGGGAACCAACAATTGGAAAATAAAATGACAAGGATAAGTAAATACATATCAGTTACAACCATCAGTGTAAATGGTCTCAATCCACCAATCAAAAGAAACAGACTGGCAGAATGAATCAAGAAGCAAGATCCAAAAATATGCTGCACAAGAAACACATTTACCTCAAAAAGAAATTCACAGCCTAAAAGTCAAAGGATATAAAACAATACTTCATGTGACAGGAACTGGAAAAAGAGCAGGGTAGCTATTTTATTTGCTGAACAAACAAATGTGAACTTTAAGTCAGGTCTGATCAAAAGAGACAGAGAAGATCTCTACATACTTGTTAAGGGAAACTCCAAATGAAGAGATAATAATCTTAAATATATCTGCACCAAATACAAGTGTACAACTATAAAACAAACATTAATGGACATGAAAAATCAAATAGCACTAATACAATTATAATGGAGGGCCTTAATACCCCCACTGCCCCAAGTAAATATGTCTCACCTGTAATCTCAGAACTTGGGACACTGAGGCAGGAGGATCACTGTAAGTTTAAGATCAATCTATGAACCTGCTAGGCTATGTAGTCCAAGACCAGTTTGAACTACTTAACGAGACTCTGTCTCAAGAAAACAAAAGCAAAAACAAACAAATAAATCAACTAGATCCAAAAATCAACAAAGAAGTATCAGAACTGAACCAAACGTATGAACGAATGGACTTAGTAGATATCTAACTACTAAGTGTCCCACCCAATAACATCAGAATAAACATGCTTCTCAGCAGCACATGAGACACCCTCCAGAACAGACTCTTATGTACCAGCTCGTAGAACATGCAAAGGAATTGAAACTATCCCATGCATAGTATCTGACCATAATGCAATGAAACCAGAAATCAATAGCAAAAGAAACCACAAAAACTCCATAAACACATGGAAATTAACACCCTACTGAACAACAAATGGGTCACAGGTGAAATTAAATGAGAAATTAAACAGTATCTACAATCAAATGATAATGCCAATACCCAATATCAGCCATTGAAATAAAAGGTGTAACTAAAAACTTACCAACAAATAAAAGCCCAGCTGCTAATGGATTCACTGCTGAGTTCTACAAAAAATTTTAAATAAGATCTAATGTCATTACTCTCCAAACTCTTTAATGAAATTGAAAGGGAAGCAATACTCCTAATGTCTTTTCTGAAAGCAAGTATTACCAAATACTTTTGATACCAAAACCAAACTCAACCAAAAAAGATAACTACAGGCAAATCTCTCTAATGAACATACATGCAAAAATCCTCAATGAGATGCTGACAAACAAATGCGCTGCAAGTCACCAGGATTATACACCAGGATCAATTAGGATTCATCCCAGGGATTCAGAGATGGTTCAACATATGCAAATCAATAAATGTAATACACCATGTTAGCAGAACCAAGGACAAAAACCACATGATCCTCTCAATAGATGCAGAAAAAGCATTTGATCAAGTCCAACACCCATTCATGATAAAATTCCTACAGAAAATTGGAATAAATGGTCTTTATCTCAACCTGATAAAAGTTGTCTATGACAAACCAGCAGCCAACATTATTTAAAATGGTCCAAAACTGAAAGTTTTCACTCCAAAATCATGAACAAGACAAGGATGTCCACTATCCTATGTCCATTCCTACTCAATATAATTCTGGGAACATTAGACAAAGCAATTAAATAAGAAAATGAAATAAAAAGAATAAAAATAGGGAAGGAAGAAGCTAAATTATCATCATTTACAGATGACATGCTACTGTACACAGAAGATCCCAAAAACTACACCAAAAGACTTGTGGATTTAATAACAAAATTTAATTGTATAGCTAGATACAAAGTCAGTACTCACAAATCAACAGCATCCCTGTGCACAAGCAACAAATCCACTGAGAGAGAAATTAAGGGAACCACACCCTTCATGATAGCACCCAGAAAAATGAAATACTTAGGAATAGATTAACAAAGGAAGTACACAATCTCCACACTGAAAACTATAGTACTCCAATAAAGGAGATTGAAGCAGATACCAGAAAATGAAAGGTTATCTCACTCTTGGGTAGGAAGCATGAAGTGAAAATGGCCATATTTCCAAAATTGTTATACAGATTTAATGCAGTCTCAATCAAAATACCATTATCAGACCTTACAGAACTGGAGAAAAAATTTCTAAAATACATTTGGAACCAAAAGAGTCCTAGAAGACCAAAAACAATTGTAGGCAACAAAGGTAAGACAGGGACCATCACATCCCTGACTTGAAATTTTACTACAAAACTACTGTGAAAAAAACAGCATGGTACTGGTGGGGAAAAGAAGCCAGACTCAGGGGCTAGGGATTTAGCACAACTGCACAAGCTCCTGCCTGGCAAGCACAAGGTCACGAGTTCAATCCTCGATCCCTCCCCACCCCCACAAAAAGAAAAACAGACCCAAGGATCAATGAACAGATTAAAAGATGCAGAAACAACCCCAAACACATCAGCAACCTTATCTTTGACAAAGGACTCAAGCATACTCACTGAGGGAAAGGTAGCCTGTTTAATGAATGGTGCTGGAAAAACTGGCTTTCTACATGCTTAAGAATAAAACTAGACTTCTGTATATCACGATGCACTCAACCAAAATCAAAATGGATCAAAGATCTGATTATTAAAACAGAAATACTAAATACGGTGGAAGATAAAATAGGTAGGATTCTTGAGGACAGGTGTAGGCAAAGATTTCAAGAACAAAACCCCAACTGCACAGGAAGTACTACAGAGAAAAAACGAGGGAAAAAAAGCAAAATGGAAGCGATGCTTTGTAAATAAGGAGAAGAGGTGTGAAGGGTGGGGCGGGGAGTGAGAAAAAAAGAATAAAGATACGTCATGTACAAGTATGAATCCCCTATGATGGATGTGGTCTTGTATACCTAAATTGAACCAGTAGACAATACTAGTATGAAAAGTATTTTCCTTCTTGGTCACAGAATTCTATATGCTTCAAATCAGAGATTTTATCAAACGTCTATTCCTTATTTAACAGTAAAAGTGAATGTTGAAAATCTTTTTTAAACTTATTATAGTAAAAGACACATTATCCCCCAAATACTCCCCTTTTCTTCTAAATCCACATATGCCATCGTTCTGGCTACTTTCTGTGCAATCCTAGACGTCCTCTTTCATGAGATTCTTTGCCAGATGTAATTAAAAAATACAGTGGATGCTCCTGCTGAGTGCCACCCAACACAAAGGTAGCCTCGTAAAACCATCATAGTATTTGCTTGTCTTACTTAGCTACCAGGTGTGGTACTGTGTGGCTTCAGGCTCGTCCCCAAAGTCAAAAGGACAGTGAAAAGGTAAATACTTTCTAGATTTAGGACTCCGAGACAGCCACAATAGCACTAAAGACACTCAAGCGTAAGGACTCCCCCAGACTGCCTCACAACGTGACAAGAATGTTTGGATAAGTGCGTTCAAACTGGCAGGTAGTATTTTGAGGAGAATGAATGGAAATGTGCCTTTTACAGTAATGACTTTTAAAATGTAACCATTTATTGTATTTGTCAATCCTACCTCCCCCATCTGCAAGCTGATGCTGAAAAATTCACTATGATGGTTTTTTCTTTGTAGAGATTAAATGCCCTGGCTGCATTAGTTAGAGGAAACCTTCCTAAATTACACAGAAACATCATCACGGCATTGATTACTATTGATGTGCATGCGAGAGACATAGTCACTGAACTTGTTCAAGCCAAGGTAAAAGGTTTCATTTAAGTAAATCATGTATTTCTTTCCGGCATCAGTGTTTCTAATCTGGGTATCATTTATATCACTTATGTAGGTAGACACAGTGGACTCCTTTGAGTGGCAAAGACAGCTGCGCTATTACTGGCTTGTAGACGTAGATAACTGTGTGGCCAGAATGGCTCTCTCTCAGTACACATATGGTTATGAATATCTGGGAGCATGCCCAAGATTGGTTATTACTCCTCTCACGGTAAGTTACTGATTACTTAGGTTATTATCATGAAAATTTTCATCTAACATGAACTTTTAAAAGGATTTGCTAAAACACAGTTTACCTTATTTAGTCATGTGCATGGATCTTTGAGGATATATTAACTGCTGTAAAACTTTCCTTAGAAAAATAGCGACTCTTCTCCTATAGAAAGGAAAGGCCTTATGAATTTGTCACATAAGTCACTGTTATGGCTTGTGTTTAGGTATCTCCCAAAGCCTCGTGTGGTCACGGGTGGGGCTTTTTCAGAGGTGGCTGGGTTTAGAGTGTTTGATGCTGGAATTGACTTATGGTGAATGCAAGGTTAAATGATACTAGGATCAAGGGTATTAGTGCTACCTGGCCTGTGTAGCCCGGATAAGATAAAAGGGAGAGAAAGACCCTGTTAAAGTTCCTTTGTTTGTGCTTGCTGTCTTCTGCTTGCCATGAACGGGTTCTCCTCTGCAGCCCTCTCTGCATGCCAACACACCTTGCAACCAAACTATTATGAACTGAACCTCTACAAACTGTGAGCCAACTAAACCTTTTCCCTTTTAATTTTGGGCATCAGGTATTTTGTCTCAGCAAAGAGAGAAAAGTAATTAAGACAGTTACTTTTCTTTAACCAATGTATTGAATTTCTTCAGGACCGCTGCTATCTTTGCCTCATGGGAGCTTTGCAGCTCGACCTCGGGGGTGCCCCAGCTGGTCCTGCTGGCACCGGGAAAACTGAGACCACCAAAGACCTGGCCAAAGCTCTTGCCATTCAGTGCGTGGTGTTTAACTGTTCCGATGGTTTGGACTACAAGGTAAAGTTCCTTCATCTGAATAGTTATACTAAGTGTTTCACGTGGCTTTCTCTATCTGCAACATGACATACAAAGCAAGACAAGAAGAGCTGATGATGACCAAGGAATAAAGTGAAATAATTAGAACAAGGGAAAAGAGTCAACACATGGTGGAGGGCACTTAGGAATCAAGGCCAGGTAGTATTCGCCAAATGGTAGAAAAACTTAAAAATCTGTGCCTGTCAGTAAATACAAAAAGGCTAGCATGAGACACTATTATAGCAGATAAATTCAGGAACAAAAAATACATTTACAAAAGGAGAAAATGAACATTGCAGAGACTTGTGCGCCAAGAATGAAATATGTAGGATTAGACAAGAATGTTTTCAGTATATTGGTTCTCAAACTTTTTGGTCATGGAACCCCTTTAGACTCTTAACAATTCCTGAAGTAAGTTATATCTGTTGATATCAACCAGTTGGAGGTTTTTCTGCTTGTGTCTGTTATATTTATTTGTTTTAAAACAATGATAATTCCGAACCAGGAAATTTAGTAACATTATTTTTATACTTTTAAAAAATTTCTGGTATTTGGTATAATAAAATATAGTCAGATTCTTATATTTGTTTCTGTATTCAGTCTGTTGCAGAATGTAATTTTAATTGAGATGTTTGAAGAAAATCTAGCCTGAAAGAGATAAATATGAACTCTTTAAAAAGAGGAATATTTTAATAACTTTTCAGGTAATTGAATCAAAAGGCAGGTAATACATTAGTGCTAGGAGAGATCAGCTATGAGAGCTTCTCTAAAGAGGGTGAGCAAGTTTTTAAACCCCTGGGAAGTTGAGTCCAGGTCTGTGAACTGTTGAAAATGACCTGGAAGATATTCCCTACTTGGTTTTCTTAACAGGCAGAATAGGAGGATTTCAGCAGTTCCGCAGTCTATGGAGGTCACGGAGGTCAATCACTATGGGAACATGGTTGATGGCCAGGCCCAGGGGTGAGTTTTGGCTCATACCCCCTAGGACGGGAGAGTTTTCAGAATTTTAAGATTGTGTTTTTCTGTCTCAGACTGAGGCACCATCATCCTTTCTCTCCACAGTTAGAGGTTGAACTAACTTTCAAAGTACAAGGTTAAACAAGCAAGAGGGTGACTGGCTTGGTGATGGCCACTTTTAACTTGGAGAGGAAGTCTCTTAGAGGTTGGTACGGGGACTGGCTTAATTCATGCTTGGTGAGATGTCTTCCCAGGCTTGCAAGTTTGTGCCTGACAGAAGGGACAAGAGGCAAGAGTCCCAGTTGCCTCAGAGGCAGCAACCCCGACACAGGGAACTTTTGTGTAACTACAGACAATTCTGTTTTGCTGTCTGCCAGGAAAATCATAGATCGGTCTCCAATATGAATGTGATTGTGGGCTCCTAGTGACCCAGCTGAAGAAGAGAGCCCCTTCTGCCTAGTCTGAGCCCATGAGACTGATGAAAGGGTTGTCATCTGATCCAGATTGAAACTTATGAGAGTCCTTATCTTTTAGAATAAAAGGGCATTTATTTTCTTATATCCATAGACATTATAATTTTTATATCAGTCTTTGGCCAGAGAGTGTGGCCATCTATCAGACTGGACTTTCTTGAGAATATAAGGTGCTTTTTGTGCAATAAAGGCTGCATCTACCATCTGTAGATTTTCTAAGTCTTCAAGATCAAAGGGCTGTAGACCCTGTAGACCTTACAGAGACTCTCATAGAAGTCTGAAGGGCTTTCTTAGGCTTCTGGGTAACAGTAGAAACTTTTGACATACTGATGGGCTTCCCCCTAACCTTTGATTCCTTTGAGAAGTGGTCAACTGAGTTGCTTTGTTTCTTTTCGCTAGATTTTGTACTCCTAGGCAGGGTGACCTTTGGGAAAGGCCATGGAAACCCATTTGTCAGGGCTGACAGTTTGTGCAGGGACCTCTCTCATTAACCGATTTTTTTTCTCAGTCCAAATGCAGCAGCATTTCTGTGTGGAACTGAGTCACCATAGTTGACAGGCATCATGGATGGGTGTAGGGTCACACCACCTGACCAGAATAGACGTGTAAGCAAAGCCATGAAACAGAAGGCTCGGGGTGGGGGAGGGTGGGGTCTGTGGTTGACAGCAGGCAATGGCTGCTTGAGCTGGAACCGGTTCAGTGGCTGGAAGTAGATGAGTCAAGAGCAGGGAGAAACTTTAGATGTTGGCAGCAACCATGGCGGCCAACAAGGGGTGATTCGTCTACCAGGGTGGAATTGTCATGAAGAATGGATCCTTCTTTCCTGCAGACATAGGGAGTAACAGTTTCATCTGAACTCTGTAACCAACAGAAAAGCCCTTTTTAAAATTCTTGGACCTGCAGTCAGGTTCTGTGGGTTTACACTGCCCAGAACCCATTAGTGACTCCCTACATGTGTGTGGTGCACCCTTGGACAACGGCACAACAGCCAAGAAGACCAGAATGTGGATGGAGACACACAGGAAGAAGGCTATGACAATGTGGCCAAGAGCCAGAGAACAGAGTAACACGGTACAAGCCCAAGTGCCAACAACGGACTGCAAGTTCTGGAATCTGGAGGCAGGAAGAGTCCCTCCCTAGAGCTTTGGAGTGAGCATGGCTTTGCTAACTCTGATTGCAGACTTTTAGTCTCCAGAACTGGAGGAAAATACCTTTCTGTGGCTTTAAACTACCAATTTGTTTCAGAAGTCCTGAAAAACTAACACTCAGTGCAAAACTCTTTTTCATTGAACCTTCTCTAAAATGTCCTAATACAATCCCAAATTTTACAATGTAGCCTTATAATGTCCTTTTTATTGAGGCAACCTATAGCTCCCTCAGAGTTCCTACCTCTAGACAGTGGGTGTAAGAATAACTAATAAACCCAATTGTGTTTAACTACATATATATTTATGGTATCTTTAGCTTGTACACACTGACTTCTTCATATTTTTGGATAGTGCAGTATGAGAAACACCTGGCTTATAAAAGTATTTGTTACCCAACCAGTCACTGAAAGCATTCCTTTGTTCAAGATCACTATTTGGAATCGTTGGGAAGACTGGAGGTTATTGTATCTTAGGTAATGTGCCATATTACAGTTTAGTTTGGATGACAGCAGGGCTGTTATTAGCTTGCGCTAGCATCCTTTTATGCGTGTGATACAGCTTTGTGAACACAGCCATGTGGAAGCTGAATTCCACACCTATTTTTCTCTTCAGCTAGGCACAAACTGCACAACCAGGGGTGGCAGGAAGAGAGATTTATTTGTGATGGGCAGATGGAAATAAAAAGCCAACATGATCACAGGCACAGTCTCAAGGAGATAAATTTTAGTAAAGAGCCCATGTCAAAACTTAAGATCAGGAGTTTTCCTTTTTTACTTATTTTAAAGTTGCCCACCCACAAGTATTCCTTGGGAAGTATTCATTTACCCCAGGGGTTGCATGCCCAAGGATGAAGACCACTGCTGTAAATATGGAAGGCTTCCTCAGCACTGGGGTCCAGAATGCCCGGGCAGTCATACCTATTGTACAATTCATCATGTCCACTGGACTTGTCTTTTCTTGGCTATAGTATTATTAGTTTCCAAGGACTGCTTCCTATCTCTAGCAAATTCCTCTTTTTTCCCTCAGTATCTTATTTTATGATGAGAATGCAATTTCCTCACAAATCTCTGAGTTCATTTGAATTTTTACAAGTTCTCCTGTTTCCTAAATGACCTCTATTTTCACCGAGGTTACCTATTTGGTTTGTTCTTCTCATTCTTCCGTTTTCTGGATATTGACTTCTCCCTAGTATCTGTGGCTCTTCACTTCTTGGCTCACACATATGTGTAGAGGTCTCAGCTGATGAGTACCGAGGTTGTGTTTCATCCAGATGTCCCTCCCTGAGTGAAAGAGCAATTGTGAGCTCTGCAGTGTAGTGCAGAGTGTGGAGAGCAGCCTTCCACACAGTGTGTGTGGACATGGGACAACCAGGAAGCCCTACTACATGTCAAGGAAGGATTTCCCTCTCAACTTGCATGTTTCCATGGCTTTCCCTCCTGCATAGAGCTCTCGTACGATTTTGGAATCTCGGTGACTGACATGGCGGTCTAGAGTCCTCTTTCTTTCCTGGCATCCACCTTCCTTCTCCTCCAATCTTACTGCCTTCTCCCACTGTCTTCTGTATCTCCCCAAAGTACTCTTCCCCTTTCTCCACAATAGGGTCCTTGCTTTTCAACCTAGTAGGACAAAGTCAGTGCTGAAATCTCAAGCATCTTGTTTACTCTGCTTGGTAGTGAGAAGACAGGGAGGAAAGGTACTCACAGACAGCCTTTCCAAGTGTCGAGCTCTGCTTTATTCCCAAGGGTTACCCAAGAACCCAGGACTGCTTTCCTTGCATGTATTGATGTTGGGTTCGGTGTTCCTTCAGGCAATTCTGCCTTCTCTCTACCTTGGGGCTGCAATTTTCCCTCCCCACCTTGTTTCCGTGTGCTTCCCATCTTCCAGCATCATTTTCAAAACTCCACCTGTTGCTGGTTTCCTTCTCCCTTTTTGTTTTATCAAATGGATAAAGTGTAAGTGCAGACATAGGGATGGAGACACACAACTGTACACATAGCTCTCTGGTTTTCCGTAATTTGTGAGAACTGGAGAAAGGAATAGTAGTAGTATATGCTCAATTGATCTCCTTGAGAAAAAAACAGTTTTTTAAAAGAGCCATACATAGTATAATGCCATAGTTACATAAATGCCCATCCAAAAGCTCAACTCTCCAAAGCACCATATGTATCACGTGGCCATACGTTCATGCTCCTTTCTCTACCTTAGGATTCTGCAGTAGAACAATTAAGAATGACTATCTTAACATGTACATAAATGCCTTCGGTTCAGAAGTTCTGTATGCCATCTACCATGCAGAGCACCTTCTAAAGACAATGAAACTTTCGGTGAAATTCTTTAGGCTTTTTAAAAACTCCTTAAGTTTGTCTTTTGCGTGTTAGAATCTTGTCAAGTGTTTGCAGAGGTCAGTAAAAGTTATGAAAAGAAAGAAAATTGGTTAGTGTATCACTTTAAGGATAAAGTTAGATTCACATCATCTAAACAAAAAATATTTCCTTTGTAAAAGGTGCTTATTTCCAATATGTATTCACAGTAATCACATTAATAATAATAGTCATGTAACATTATTGCTTGTTTGCATATAGTACTGCTTTTCTCTTTAGTAGTTCAGCTCCAGATTTAACTTTTGAAGAAATCAGAATGTGCAATGGCTTCATTTTGATTTCAGATGATGGGGCGCTTCTTCAGTGGCTTGGCGCAGTCGGGGGCCTGGTGCTGCTTCGATGAATTCAATCGAATTGACATTGAAGTCTTGTCAGTCATCGCACAGCAGCTCATCACCATTAGGAACGCCAAAGCTGCAAAGGTAGGGCGTCGGCAGCCCTCCAGGCAGCTTTCCTCAAGTGTGTACGTAAACCATGGCAGACTTCAGGAAGATGACGCTAACCTCGACGTGTCTAGTGCATGTTTCCAGGATCATTTCTCAGTGCTACAGCAATAGGACTTAAGTGGGTAAATCAATTCCTCATCAAAGCAACACAGAGAAACAATGTGCTGGGATCTGGGGTTGCAGATACTGTGAGACTCACTCTCTGCCCTCCTGGAAGTCTGCTTTTCTTCTTGCCTCCAACACACACACACACACACACACACACACACACACACACACCCCTCTTCAATGTTCCGCTTCCATTTCCTTCTCACTTCATTACTTCTCTGCTGTTTCTCTAATGCTGCCTCTTCTGACCTCCATCACCTTCCTTATGGCCCCCAGGCTCAGCCCAGGGCTGGCGGGAAAATAGAGGAGTCTCTGGAAACTCAAAAGCACCTTACCTCTCCAGAACCCCTTGAAGGGAAAATCCAAGGTGTGTAGGGTCACCTGAAGATAATGAAGTGGTCCTGTTATTCAACATTTGTTTTATGAGTTTGTTGCTGGAGAACGGTTTGTATTGAGATGCTGATGGCAGTGAAGGATGCCATCTGTGCCATCTACTCTGTGCTGAACTTCTGAGACTTGGTCATCAAAGGACAGCACTGAAGTTCAGCCTACATAAGTAAGAGCAGCCTCAGCCCCAAGCGCCTCAAAGGTCCTTCACTCACCCTTTGGCCAGTTCACTCTGGCTCATTAGATGCCCTCAGGTCTCAGCCAGAGGACAAGGACTAATCTCACTGAAAGGCACCCTGATGAAGAGTTTTAAAGCATTTCAACTGCCTCTTCTGCAAAGAAACAAATCATAGAACAAATAAAAAGCAGGAATTGGACTTTAGCAAGCTTCTAAATGGTGCTTTCTTTACAATTATTTTATGTTTACATCAAACCTCTGTGAAGTCTGTGGCACTTTCATGAGATTATAGGTAAAAGGGATCCAAAGCAGTTCAATATTTCAGTAGATGCCGTAGAACCAAGATACTCACCTAAAGCCACGGGACCCTAAAATCTACCTCCTCCAGCCACATCGCACCTGCTTCCCCTGTATTCTGGGAAGGTCTGCATTAAACACGAGGACCTGCAGATGTAACCGGTAAATCACTGTCATCTTGTTGAGCGATTATCTGGAGCAAAGTAGAGAGCCAAGGGGCAGGAAGGAAAGAGAACAGAGGCAGGACTGAAGCTTTGCCAGCTGGAGGCAGCCTGTGGGGTCAAAGGAAAGTGGGAGGACTGTGGGTTAATTGACCTTGTCCTCAAGTTGCCGGGGGCCAGAGGGACTAGGTGGAGTGGGATGTTGTCCTCCGGGATAGAGGAAGCACCAGCCTCCTCCAGGCTGTCACACAGGCCCAGCTCCACTGGTTTTCCATTATATTCTCAGGGCTATCATGCCTCCTTTATTTCATGGCCCAAGTGGAAACCTTAAATTTAGCCCTGATGTGTCCTAATGCTATCAACCGGAATCTAAGCCATCCCCAAATTACATCTGCTGGGGTCCCCTCACCCCAGTTTAACATCTTTCACATTCTGGATTGCACTGTCTCCCCAGTGACCATTCCTAACTGGTCTCCCTGTCCAGACTTTGTCCAACTTCTCCACCGCCATCTCTGATCCTATCACTTCTCTTTAAAGTCTCCGTTTCCCCACCAAGCATGGAACAAAAGCTAAATTCCTTAGCTTAGTGTGCCAGGCTCTTGGGGCTCAGCCCCATGACCCCAACGTAAACTTCACCTCTAGAACTGAATTACCCTTTACACAGAAAGTTGCTGCCACTCCCTGAGCATGCAGTGCTCTTTCTTACACCTGCTTCTTTTGCCTGGGAAGGCTGCCCCTGCTCATCTAGCTGAAAAGTCCCTCTCCATTCTTCAGGTCTCAAACACACAGACTGCACACACATCCGCTGTAGAGTCTGTTGGACGGAAAGGTCACCATTTACAGACTTACAGACCCAATTCACTTACCAAGCCTGAGAGCCTCTCCAGGAGTGAGACTCCTTCAGTTCTGCACCTCTAGGGCTAACCTAGGGTCTCACTTGCAACAGGTGCTCAACAAGCATTTGCTGTGGAATAAAGGGAAGGGATGGCACCAAGTGTGATGAGAATGTGGCCTCACCCACCTAAAGACTAAAAATGCATTGGAATTTCTTGAGGAGTATCAGGAAGTGGAAAGGGAGGAGGCTTCATGGCTATTAGTCAAAGTTGAATTGAGTCCCAGCAAAAGATATTGAGACCCAGGATATTCAGGACTTTCCAGGAAAGGAGACAAAGGGAGCGAGGCGGGGACAGGAAGGCCGAGAGCAGTAAATACAGAGCACAGAAGGGATCAGAAGTATCCAGAACAGAACCAGAGAGAAATGTTACTGATTATTCCGCAGCAGGACTTGGCAGTCTTTGTCTGAATGCTCCTTCTCCTTTACAAAAGTCTTGTATTCAAGCAGTAATTATGTTAAAGAATTTACAAACATCCAGCGGTGTATTAATTTGTACTTTCTCTTTAAACAGCTCTCTAGATTCATGTTTGAGGGGCGGGAGATAAAATTAGTCATGACTTGTGCAGCGTTTATCACAATGAATCCTGGATACGCAGGCAGAACCGAGCTGCCGGATAATTTGAAGGCTCTGTTCAGACCATTTGCGATGATGGTTCCTAATTATGCTTTGATTGCAGAGGTAAGCTGCACATCACGGAAAAGCGCATTCTGAAGCACAGTTGCTTTTATTTACCATTCTACTCAAAGTAGAAATTTTCCTGTAAGATTGCAGCCTAGTAAAAAACATATTATTGGGCTTTTTATTTAAGTTTTTAATTTTTATTGGTATGTATCTGCTGTACACAATGATTTCATTCATCATAGGGAATAGGTACATGCACATAAGACCTCTTAATTCTTTTTTTGTTCCTTTCCTCCTTTCTCTTGTCTCTCCCTCTATATCTTGACCTTTTCCCCTTTCAAAAAAAAAAAAAAAACTGTCTCCTTGTTTCTATTACTTCTTTTATTTTGCCCTTTATTTATAATTTGGGAGTCTCACATAAGAGAAACCATGCAATAGTTCACATCTGATTTATTTCACTTATCATTATGATCCCAAAGTGCATCCATTTTCCTAGAAGTGCCTCAAGTTTATCCCTCTTTTTGTTACAGGAGTGCTCCACTGTGTTAGATACCACATTTTCTTTATCCATTCATCTGTTGATGGACATATAGGCTGCTTCCAAGGTTTAGCTATTATGAATTATGCTGCTGAAAACAGGAGTATGTGTGTATCACTGTAGAGTGGTGTCTTCAACTCTTTCTGGAAGAGGAATAACTGAGTCAAAGGCATTTCTGTTTTTGTTTCATGAGCAGTCTCCACACTGATTTCCGTAGTGCTCATGCTGGGTTACATTCCCAACAACAGTGGAGTAGGCTCCTTTGTCCCACAGCCTTGCCAGCATTTGTTATTAGTTGACTTCTTGAGAATAGTCATTCTTTCTAAACTAGATAAAATCTCAGTTTTAGTCATTGGTATTTCCAGAACTGTTGAACATTTTTTCGTGTATTTATTGGCCATCTGTGCTTCTTCTTCTGACAACCGTCTATATATTTCTATTACTCAGATTTTATTGGGGCTTTTATTTGAGGGAATGTAATACTGTATTTTTTTCAGTTCTTTACAATATTATAGATACCTCTGTCTGAGGTTTAATTGGCAATTTTTTCATACTCTGTAGATTGTCTCTTCATTCTGTTCAGTGGTTCCTTTGTAGGGCATTAGATTTTAATTTGATTTAATCCCATTCGTGGATCCATGATTTTCTTTCTTGTGCCACTAGGGTTCTGCTCAGAAAGTCCTTGCCTAAGCCTAAGAACTTCAAGACTTCTTTTTTTATTAATACGTGTTTACATTACATGAAGTTTACTTTCGTCTTGAGGAGTAAGTGCATGTACAGAACACATCTTGTTCCTTTTTATTAAAATCCCTTTCCCGTTCCCACCCACCTCCCTCTGTCTATTTCTAAATCTGTTTCTCCTTTTGTTGTTGTTGTTGTTGTTAGCTCATGTTTACACATACAATGATTGGATTTATTGTGGGTATTGTGTGGTCCGTTGTTTCTCCCCTGCCCTCCCTTTCTTTCCTCTCCCTGTCTCCTGAACTCCTTCCTATATTCTCTTGTTTCTTTCTATCCGCCCTGTATTTTGCTCTTTGTTTGGACATTGCTTTACCCAAACAAGTGATAATGTATATCTGCGTGTGTGACTGACATTTCACTCAGCCTTGTGCTTTGCAGGTTCATCCATGAAGTATAGATACAGTTGCTACCATACAGCCTGTTTCATTCTGCATGCTTGATTTCATTTTTTACTGTTATTATCGTAATGCCCAGAACAGTATCTAGAAAATAGTACACCCCTAGAATTGGAATGAATCAGTGAGTTTAACTGATCAGTCTATTGGGGTTTATGAGCTCACCTCTAGGAATTAAAATGTCAAGATTAGTTCTAAAACTACTGTGCTTTCTTACCTTTCTCATAACTTTGTATTAGAATCAAAGAGTGTTGTTTAAAACTGTATTGATTGGGGCTGGGGATTTAGCTCAGCGGCATAAGCGCCTGCCTTGCAAGCAGGCAGTTGTGAGTTTGATCCCAGGTACCGATAAAAAGGAAAAAGACAAAACAAAAAAAAACTGTATTGATAACTATGATGGAGGGAGAGGATTGGTTTATGCATCTGTAAAGCTTAGTAAGAAACCAGTGATCATTAATGTATTATTTATGATTGTGCTTATTCTTTCTGTCAAAAACATCTATCAAGACATCTGTCTATTTGAACTAGTTTTTGATCCTTTATACTAAGAATCAGTGTCCATAAATTTTACATGTATTTTCCAAGCAAGTATCTACTGATGTTTAATTTATATACAATGCAGTACAACAACTTTTAAGGGCACAGCTCAGTGAGCTATTTTGACACATGTCTTCATCTGCCTGACCACCAAGGACTCCCAGGGACTTGAAGGGAGGGAGCAGGTGATGTGCACTGATACTGTCCACTGTGGTGGTATTCTTGTCAGACTGGAGAAGCTCAGTGCTTACTTTTGTGCCCAGGAATTGCAACACCATCCAACCTCCACGTGAACATTTTAAAATTGGATTCTGCCCCTTGAACCAAATGTCACCAAGTTGACGCCTTCATCTATAGAGAGAAAGTAGAATCAGTGCACAGGTGTTTGTGTACAGTATCCTACCTGCTGCCTTCCTGTAGCAAAGAAAAGTCTTCTGTCTTCAACCTTTGTATTCATTTGTTAAATGAGATAACAACATGGAAAATACATACATCCTAGAGTAGGCTTGTATACAGTAGTATCATGTTAATATGTTGTCATCCATGCAATATAAAAACATCTTATTGTATTTTCTATTCTAGGTAATCCTCTATTCTGAAGGATTTGAATCCAGTAAAGTATTAGCGAGAAAAATGACTCAGATGTATAAGCTCTGCAGTGAGCAGCTCTCTCAGCAGGATCACTATGACTTTGGCATGAGAGCTGTGAAGTCTGTGCTGGTGATGGCTGGGTAAGAAACGAGGGTCGTCAGGAGTGAGATTCCAAGCCACATACTCAGATGCATTAAGTGGGTAACTCACAGAAGGCTATTGGAGCAACACTTGATCCATCGTAGGTGACTAACAAGTGCCATCTGTTGCTGAAGTTAGCATTCCTTCCTCTGATGCTCCTTGACTCAGCGACAGATCTTCACTGTGAGTCCCAACATGGTTCCCCTCGGACTGAACCTGAATCCAACTAGTGTTCCGCTAACTTTCATTTCCCCTGAGCTCCTCACACGCTGGGTTTTGGTATACAGACGCCTGTGTACTACCGTCAGACAAGAGGACTAGATTTTAAAAGCACACAGTCTGATGTGCATCTACAATAAGACAAGTCATACATTTTGCTTTTAAAAGCATTGAGAATTACAAGAGACTTCATCATTCCATTTTCAATTTAGGCTTAAATCGCAGGCTCCATCTCTGTCTACAAAGCCCTTGAAGACTGAGCTGTTCTCTGGCTTCTGGCAAAGTAAGAATCTTTCTTCTTGAGGGCCCCAGCTTATCTCTTTAGAGCCACCTGAAACGACTGTGTCTGGAATCTGATTTGTCCAGAGTCTCCAAGGACATCAGTTCTCCTTCTAATCCTTCCTCTCAGGCTGACCCACCGACTCAGGCCTGGCACAGCCAGGGCCCTGGTGCCTGGCTCTTCTTCTTTGCACACATCCCTCTGTACTATGTACCTGTGCTTTCCTTTAAGCTCTCAGATTCAGCACATCTCCCCTCTACAGCATGGCCATCACAGACTAGGAATTAAGAGTTTCACATACCTTTGCACTCAGAGAACACGGCTCCAGCCCAGTGGGTAAACCTGGCAAGTGGTCACTTTTCTACTCAGTGTGATGAGGGCAGCAAAAGGACTGCACCCAAGGCCCACTGGAGAAGTAGATGGATAGCACAGGGGCTTTTAGAGAAGGGAGTACTGGGATGGGTTTTGAAGGGTACGTAAGAGTGAGCAAAAGAACAAGATAGAATGTTGTAGACAGAGGAAACAGCAAGTGACAGGGATGTGTCACCATAAAGCATTCAGAAGACTGTAAACTCAGGATGAATAAAGTCTGGGATGAGGGAGCAATGTGTCTGAGGAGGTGGCCTTGTCATTCTCCTCAAGATTGTTGCCAGGGTGGGTGTCTAAGTTGCTTTTTACTCGTTGCTGAGACAAAATACCCAGTGCCCAAAGTTGGGAAAGGAAAAGTTTATTTCTTACAGTTTTGGGAGGTTTCAGTCCACACTGAGTTGGCTCCAAGGCAGGTGGGCATGGCAGGGCCGCAGTTCATGACGGCTGCAAACAGCAAGCAGGAACCAGCAAGAGGGAGAGACACACCTTCTTCCTGCCATTACATTGTATGCTGGCTCCACCCCTATGTGGGTGTAGCACTCACACCATCAATTCAAGGGCGAGATAATGAAACAATCACAAATGCACAATGCAAATACATGCGGCCTGGGGGTCACCGACATAAACCACAAGAGCAGGTCTCATCCCTGTGTTGTGATAGAGATGGATGCTGAGTACTCAAAGGAAAATGATCCTCTCCCTCCAACTGGAATCTTGGGATGAGGGGAAGGGGAATCCACAGTTTCCTACAAGTAGACTCCCCAACCTGCAGTTTTGGAAATCACATTCAACCTTACATTCTTGTGACATCTTCAATATTCCCTTGAATTTAGATCTTTAAAAAGAGAAAACCCAGACCTCAATGAAGACGTGGTGTTGATAAGAGCTTTACGAGACTCCAACTTGCCAAAA
This sequence comes from Cavia porcellus, assembly GCF_034190915.1. Classification (NCBI taxonomy): domain Eukaryota; kingdom Metazoa; phylum Chordata; class Mammalia; order Rodentia; family Caviidae; genus Cavia; species Cavia porcellus. The sequence goes on from NW_026947501.1 coordinate 37,116,924, forward strand.
TTTCTAAACGATGATGCTATTCTCTTCAGGTAGGGTTCTGCATGTCAGAGAATAAAGCGTGGATGTCACCTAGACAGAAGGGGTAGTCTCCAACTATTTCCTTCTCTACAAACTAATGCCATTTAATTTAAGAAATATTAGTTGGAACTAAAGACACCAGATGTTCAGTGTTATTCTATTACTTTTTATTTCAAAATATGGATCATAATCAGGTGGTGTGCTATATACATTAACATTTGGTTACAACTTCCTATTCTAAGAGAAATTTCTAGCTTGAAAAACAGTAGATCTGGGCCTTAGAAATGTGATAGCCTTTATCCATTTCTTACTCAATGTTTAAATTTTTTTCCAAATTACATGTATGCATAGTTTTAAAAAGAACATAATTTCATTAATGAGTCCTGTGAAAACCAATTCCTTGCCCTTAAGCAGCTCCCACTCCCCCAAGATGATCAACGTTCAACTCTTATTTATTTTGCAGTCTTCCTTCATACATCTTAGTATTTATGCTTATGCCATTTCTTGATTTTCAGTATTAGGCATTAAATTAGTAAAGGAAAATAAGGATATGCTTGGAGCTTTTTCCCTTCTTCCCATCTTCTCGGTATAGTTATATGGTAATACAGTTTAAGTTAAGTAGCCAGGGTGTCCAGAACTTATTGCAGCTTAATTTATAAATATAGTGGGTAATTTGTAAATATTACCCAATGAACTATTTTTTTTATTAATTTATCTTTTTAATATTTTTCCTTGGAGTTGTTTGTTGGCTTGCTTTTTATTTTTAATTATATATATGTACATATATTTGGACCTGTGATGTTTCTAGAAAAAAGATTCTTGAAAGCAAGTTTCCTGGGTCAGAGCATTCACCCATTTTTCATTTAAACAGATTCTATCAAATTGCTCTCCAAAGAGGTTTTTCCCACTTCCATTTATAAAACGACTTCATAAAAATTCCAATTTCCCCTTAAATATCTTTAAATAGTGTCCAAATACAGTAGCCTATTTTATTATACATGTTTATTATTAGTGCATTATGCATCATTTCCTATGTTCTTCACCATTTCTATTTATTATTCTTAGAGCATTTTTCTGTCGTGCTTTTCATTTATTTCTTACACGACTTAATAAACTATAAGTATTATAAATATTGGAAATATTTCTCTGAGCCTCTCTTTTTTTTAAGTTTATACATAAAGCCTTTTATCTCAAGGAGATTTGTTTTTGTCTGGTGTTTTCACTGGGCCAACATGTTTTTACAATTGTAGATTTCACATCTTTTTTATAAAGATCTCTTTATCACAGTGTTGCAAAATTCATCTCTTCTACTTTTATCTAGTACTGTATTTTCTATAAGGTATTTACTGAATCTCCAATGTTTTTGTGTTTATATTATAAAGTAGTGAATTATTTTCTTTTCCCCATAAAACATCTATAAACTGTTTTGCATAGAACCAGTGAATTTTATCCTTCCTCCCTTTTTTATTGGCTACAGATTTTCCATTTCATCTTCATCTTATTTTTCTAATTATCCATGTAGAGTTATAAGCATATATAAATGCTTTTTGGAAAAGTTGAGATACAGATATAATTTTAAATAAATTAATAAATTCAATACTTTCTATATATTTGCTACTACACTATATACCATGGACAATGTAGAAGTGTAAGAGATATTGCTTATCTTCAAGAAGCTCCTACTATACTTAAAAACACTTGTCTTTCATACAGGAAAAAAAATCATACAAAATAATAGAATCATACAAAATATAGGTACAGCAAATGGCACATGCAAATAGTACAAAATTCTGGTACATGCAAAATCATGTTGTGCATATCCAGGATGATCAATTAGCTGTAATAAATATGGGGAAATGTCAATGAAAAATAGTTCCTAATTGATTTTAATTTTGTTTTATCAGTGGAATCATATCTGACCTTTTTCCTGGAGTCCAAATTCCAGAACATGACTACGGTATTTTACAGTCAACAATTGTGGACGTCATGAATGGACAAAACCTTCAGCCTGAGATATGCATGGTTAAAAAAGTGATCCAGTTCTATGAAACTATGCTCGTGAGGCACGGTGTTATGTTAGTAGGGCCGACAGGAGGGGGCAAGACCACAGTTTATCGAATACTAGCAGAGACGTTAGGGAATTTACAAAAACTGAATCTAGGCAATCCCTTTTATCAAGCAGTTAAAACCTATGTTCTTAATCCTAAATCAATAACAATGGGTGAACTATATGGGGAAGTTAATAATATCACGTTGGAATGGAAAGATGGTTTGATGGCACTAAGTGTTCGAGCAGCTGTGAATGATACCTCAGAAGACCATAAATGGATCATCAGCGATGGGCCAGTGGATGCTCTTTGGATTGAGAACATGAATACAGTATTGGATGACAACAAGATGCTTTGCCTTGCTAACAGTGAGAGGATTAAACTTACGCCTCAAATCCACATGCTGTTTGAGGTAAATATTTAACTTACTGGGGAGTGAAATTAGTCATTAATTGGCTCACTATCATTAAATTTTTCCTCTCACACTATCATTTACCATCTGTGATATGCTCTGTTTACTTAATAAGTTTTTATTAAGTTGTCCCTGTGAAATAGACTGTCACTCCTGACAAAGTGTCTGAAGTCTTTCTCTCTATAATGAGGAAATAAAATCCAGTTTCTCAGCACTTGCTATAGATAGATAGATAGATAGATAGATAGATAGAATTTCAAATTCTAAGTTTAAGAATTATGTTTTTATATTAATAAACTGGGGGCTGGGAATTTAGTTCAGCTGCATAAGCACCTGCCTTGCAAGCAGGCGGTCGTGAGTTCGATCCCTGGTACCGATAAAAAAATAAAAATATATAAATAAATAAATTGTTCCACCATGGTGTGAATGTTTGATTAAGTATTGGATCAAGGATATGAACCAAATAAACCTGCAAACCGTTATGGAAGACACCACCCAAGTGCTATTTGTTTATGGAATACAGATTGAATGCCTACTGTGCTAGGTATCAGACTGGGTTTTACATATAAGAATGAGTAAAGAAGAGAAAACTCAGAAGAAGAAAAGTAAATGCCTATTTCCACCCACAGAATTTGACTATATCCTCTCTCCCCCTGCTTTTATTTCCTCGCCCTTTGCCTCCTTTAACATTTCTTCTCCATTTCTGATTATTCTCACTCTTCTGTCTCCCACATAGTCTTTCCATGTCAAGCTTTACAAGTGTGAATTGGCCGGGTGTGGTGGCGCACTCCTAATCCCAGCACTCAGGAGGCTGAGGCAGGAGGATGGATCGTGGGAAGTGCAAGACCAGCCTGGGCTACAAAGTGAGCCCAAGGCCAGCCTGAACTGCATAGTGAGACCCTGTCTCAAAAAGATCCAAAAAAAAGTGTAAATTATTAACAGTGAATCTGGAGGAATAAGGAAGCATCATATTACATTTTCCGGTTCCACTTTTTCAACTTCAGGTGCAAGATCTACGAGTTGCCTCCCCTGCAACAGTCAGCCGGTGTGGAATGGTGTTTGTGGATCCTGAAGAACTGAAATGGATGCCCTGCGTTAAGACGTGGATGAAGGATATTTCTAAAAGAGTAAGCACAGCCAGACAGTCCGGTCACTCCATCTGCCAGGGCGCCCACTACCCTAGAATAAGGGAATAGCAGTAGGTTAAGGTAGCACCCGGCCGCTCCCTTGAGGGAATTCCTTTATTTCAGCTTGTCTCTCTTCCCAGAAATTCCTAGTTCTCCAGGAATGTTTGTAAACTCCCTGAGGCCGGCCTGATAGCCCCTACTCATTCTGTTCCTAGCTGTTTCTCAGATTCACTCCCAACAAGTGTAAATACTAGCCACTTTCTCAAATTGCTAAAAACACAGCTAACATAAGCCAGGGCAGTGAAAAAAGACTTTCCTCCTTTTCACTGCTCTTCCTCAGGGAAGTTTATCAATGAAGAAATGTACATAACACGCGTTGACAGTTTGAGGATACAGTTATAAAATGAGCTTCTCCGTACCCATGACTAAAGCAAGAAGTAAAACACTCTCAACTACCCAGAATCTCCTGGGTTTGGCTTTTTCTAATCATAAAAATTTTCCTTAAAATTTATTCTATTTAAAATTTTTCATATTTTGTTTATATCCTTTAATTTAAAGGTTACTGGATATATTGAAATATATAGATTTTAACCAACTGCTTTCTAAATTTAATGTTTCATCGAATCTTGCTAAATAAAACGTTATTTGCTTATTTCAGTTTCAGCTGAATGAGGAAACCCAAGGATATATACTGAACCTTTTCCAACGCTATGTTGATGAAGGCTTAAATTTTATTAATAAAAAGTGCAACCAAGCAATCTCCCAAGTGGACATCAGCAAAGTGACCACACTGTGCTACTTACTGGAATCTTTGCTTTTTGGCAAAGATGGAGTGAACTTATCAATGGTATTGGAAGGCTTTTCTTACTGCTATGAACCTGAGAAAATGGGATTATTGTGTAGATTCTTTGTACCTATCTAATCATGAAATCTAATCATTTGGCTTTGAAGTTAATTTTTCAGAGAGCTAATGTCTATGATTGGATTTACAGAATCTCAAGGTCAGAAGGAATATTAGAGAGCCTCTAGTTTATGTCTGTACTCAATTTTTAATTCCCTGGTAATCTACAACATCCAGGATATTCTCAGTGTTTATAAATGGCTTTGTGCAAACATTAGAAAGGTTTAGTAGAGCCTTGCTAAGGCAACCTTGATCTATCTTCTCTTTGGGTTTCACCATTTTCTCACCAGTGTTCAGTTATGTAGATGATGAAACCACTCTGTGAACCACTGAATGAAATGTACACTGTTCCTGTTTTTAAAATCATGAATTTAAATGAAGAAAATCATTGGACTTTCCAATTTGAGATTCTTTGTATATTTATATATAGAATAATAAAAGTATTTCTCTTTACTTTTCCAGGAGAAAACCAAACTGAACACTGTGATATGTCAGACTTTTGTATTCTGTTATTTATGGTCCGTGGGTGGAAACTTAACTGAAAGCTATTGGGATTCTTTTGATACATTTATTAGAACACAATTTGATGATAATCCTGATGCCAGGGTAAGGATAAAATTAACTTAGCATTGTAATTTTGAGTCATCAAAATTAAATTTTAAAATCAAACTTTAAAAACCTTAATTCCATTATAAAAATAAATTTTTCACTGAGAGTTTTTTTATGTGAGTCACTTTCTTATCCATAGATACCATTTATTTTATTGTTTAAAAATTTAGGGATCTTTTCCCAGCATACAAAGAAAATAAGCTGTGGAGTTAATTAAAAAGAAACTCTTTGCTATTAGTGAATACTGAATTCTAATTAGTAAACTGATCTTGTGTTATGTGATTCCTTAATACTTCTAAAAGTTTTTCAATACATACTAAGGTCAAAATGAGTGAATATATTGAGATTTCTCACTGTTACAGAAAAGATTTACAAACATGAAAGGAAAATATTAGAATGCACTTGTGTTATTGGATTGAAAATGGAAACATCAGTATTCATGGGTTTCAAAATATTACCTATGTATACATAGAATTGTACGAACTTGCTGTGTCTACTGTTGTCCTTCAGTATCCATGAGGGGTGGAGGTTCCAGGACTCTTCAATGGATGCCAGAATCAACAGATAATTATGTCCCTTCAATAAAATCCTTTAGTGTTTGCATATAACCTACACAGCCTTCCACTGTACTGCAAATCATCTCTAGATTACTTAATAACACCTAGAACAATGAAATACTGTGTAAAAAATTATTAGACTGTATCTGTTAGGGAATAATAACAAGAAAAAATCTGTATGTTCAGTAGAGATGCGGGTTCTCTTGATCTGTGATGGACTGTGTCTGTAGAAACAGAACTCCTGGATACAGAAAACCAACTTCTTTTGTATATCACACACACACACACACACACACACACACACACACACACACCATGATCCCTGACTTGCGATGAGAACATTTTGATTGTGTGGTGGTGCAAAAGTGTATACACCTAACCACTCTATTTTTCACTTATAGTACAATAGTCAATAAATTATATGAAACATTTAGCACTTAATATAAAATAAGCCTTATGTTAAATTATTTTGCCCAACAATTTGTGAGGATAGTTAAGATAGGATAAACTAAGCTATGATATTCATTAATATTAAAAGCATTTCAACTTATAACATCTTTAGAAGATTAGCATAGGATTAGCAGGATGGAAATAACCCTGTCAAGGAGCATATATATTCATACATACATTAATTTCTTAGTTCCATGTGTTGAGAGGAACTAGAAACAACAGCTCAGCAGCTGTACATACCTAGCATGGTAATGTCTAAATACTATTCTGCACTAAAGGAAACAGTTAAATAATTGTTTCCAAGATAGGGGCAGGGAAATTACCAACTGTGCCTGTAACACTTCATGCCAGCTAGTAATGATGTGCCTGAGGAATGATGGGAAATGTCCAAAGAACATGGAACCCAGTATTAAAGAACCCTAACTAATCAAAACTGGGTAGATTTAAACATCAAAATGTATACTGGCAATGTGAGATTATGACCCTTTGAAGGAAGTCAAAATCTATGAGCTTATACTGATGATAAAAATATACATAACAAAAAATAAGTAGGGGAGAAGGGAAAGCTCTTCCTTCCAAGTAACGCCAACCAGTCTATGATGAATGAGTTACTTAGTCAGCACTGAGTTAGAGACCCATATCAGAGCATAAGGCAAGAAAAAGAAATAAAACACGTATGCTTTGGAAAGAAAGAAGTAAAACCATCACTGTTCGCAGGAAACAATGCTAAATATGTAGAAAATCCTAAACAATATGTAAGTAAAGTATTAGAATTAATGCTGTCAAAACCATTGAATATAAGTTCCACAAAAATTAATTTTCAAGTGATACACTTGACAATGGCAACAATATCAAATACTGAGGAAGAAATTTAATAAAAGATATAAAAGACGTGTACAAATCACCAAATTTCACCAAAAGAAACTTTAAAAGGTTAAACAAAAGGAGAGATATTGTATGTTTGTGAACTAGACTGTTCACTGTTATTATTGAGGTCTGTTCTTCCCAGCGTATTCTGAATATTTAAAGCAATTCCGATTTCAAAACTCCAGCAGATTTTTATGACAATCTCATCCTAGAATTTACACGAAAATATAAAATTCTTACAATAATCAATCTTCAAAAAAGAAAACAAACCTGGAGAATTTAAACTACATAAATTTAAAGCAACAATAGTGAGATGCAGCACTGACAGAAGGATAGATAAAAAGAACAAATAAATTACATCTTAAAATTCTGACAAAAATGAATTTTTACAATAAAGTTCATGAAATAACATATTTCTTGATCATACCTCATGTGTGTACGGCCCTGTGACAGTACTGCTTATCGACTACTGAAAGTGACATTTCTTGGCCTGCTGCAGCTCCCCACTTCCGGTGACCTGTGGAGCATTCACATGGACTTTGACACCAAGCGGCTGGACCCTTGGGAGCGAATCATCCCTGCCTTCAAGTACAGCCGGGACGTCCCATTTTTTGAAATGCTCGTTCCCACCACGGACACAGTGCGCTTTGGGTATCTGATGGAGAAACTGCTGGCGGTCAAGCACTCGGTGTTGTTTACCGGGATAACTGGAGTAGGCAAGGTAGGAATCTGTGTGCAACAGGAGGCTCTGTCCAAAATTTAGAGCAGAGTGGCCTTAGAATTCTTGGCACCAGATATAACATTATTTCTCAGGCATGTAGCCCTGCTGAATATATACCGGCCCTAGAAATTACTCCAGAGTTTGCCAATTTCTGAATAAATCCTGGAGTTGCTTTTATATAAACCATAGGAACTTAGAGACCGGTGTTCATGTTTCGGACTTTCATACTGCAGTCCCTGGGTCTTCTAGAACCGCCACTGCGCTGGCTGGGTGGAAACTGGCCAGAATGCTTGTGTCCTCAAAAGGCCTTTGAAGGCCAGCCTGTTCCCTCTTACGTATTTACTATTTAACATAGTAATGATGCAGTATTAATGTTTTTGGAAAAAGTAGAGTAGAGGGAGAATGTTTGGGAGGATTTCAGACAAACAGGAATTCACGGTTTCCCCTCTAAATTATTTCTAAAAGAAGTTCGGATCTTTCTGTGGCTCTCATTATCAAATTGGTTTGGATAGTAACCAGAATGAATTTTGGCATGAAGCTAAAATAAAATTTTATGATGAGGTGGAGCTGATTAGAATATTTCTTTGGTCCTGATAAGTGTAAATACCTAAGTGGGTTGTCTAGTAAACTGGAGAATACAGACATTTCAGTCTGGATTTAATCTCTCTCCTTTTATCCTATTTGTCACTTATTGTACTGGATCTTTAGTGATTTAGGATATTGAAAAACATTGGGATAAATCTGAAATCAATTAACATTTTTAATTTTAAAGTCCGTTATTGCAAAAGGATTGCTAAATAAAATTCAAGAATCAGCTGGCTATGTCCCTGTTTATCTAAACTTTTCTGCACAAACTTCATCTGCAAGAACACAAGAGATCATTGAATCAAAACTGGAAAGAAAAAGAAAAAATATTTTAGGTAAGAATTAGTTTATTCTGCACAAATTATTTACTAAGCTAATAAACTGTGTAAATAATGCATGTAATAAAATTATATATCTTCTTTGCTTAACTGATTTGGAAAGGTGTGTCTTGGCCTGATTTGTGTCACTATAATAAAGTAGCAGAGATTGCCTACTTTATGAAGAAAAGAGGTTTATTTATTTCTTAGTCACAGAGATCCATGATGCCAGCATCAGCTTCTTATGTGGACCTCATGGTAGATGGCATCGAATGGCAGGAGGAGATGCAGGGGGGAGGGAGAAAAAGAGAAGGAGAGAAAGAGAGAGAGAGAAAGTGATGGAAGAGAAAGAGAGAAAGCTAGAAACTGGCTTTAGATTTCTTGTGGCAACAAATCCAGTCCCATGAGAGCAAGAATTGATTTTCAAGAAAAAAAATACTAACCCCTGTTTCAGGCCCCAAGAGTTCTCAACACTTGGGGACAAAGTCTCAACATGAGTTTTGGTGGAGGGGAAAAAAAAAACATTTTAACCATAACAAGGGGATTATGTCAATGTATTTTTCAAGTGCTGGATATCTAGGTATCTTTCTGTTAAAAACCAAATTATTTCCTTCTATCATCGTCAACCCAGAACATCTTCAGTTTCTGCCGCTTTATGGTTTTTCCTCTCTCCATGGCTCTTCAAACCTGAGTTGATTTCCTTTAATTCAAAACCAATAAATTTCTTTATATCTGATACAATGAGTTTTCGAACTCAGTGGCAAATAGACATGGAGTTCTTTGGATCAGAACTTTCAGCCAGGCTTTGGTATCTTCCCTTACCCTCCTTTATTAATTGGATAAATAGTACAGCTTTTGGGTCATTTTCAGGTATTTTGAGGTGTTTTCTTTGTTTTGTTTTTTAGTCTATGTTCAGTTTGGATCTGGCCAATATAAAGCTTCATCCCAAACCCTAATCTAAAGCCCCCCATCCTCATCATAGCCAGGTTTGTGGCTCCCTCTAAAGGGGACATAGGATGTTATTTACTCCCCCTCACTCTCCCTGATGTGTTGGAACAGAAGAAGGAAAGGACAGGTGGCTTCACCCTAGCGGCACTTAGGTGGGCCTCAGGGGATGATCCCTACTTCTCTGGTCAGCACTGGATGCCTGCCTGTGCCCTCTGCCAGCAGGCTTTCAGGAGCAAGTTCTCATGAAGGGCTCCTAAAACAGCCGTGTGCAGGTCAGGCATCAGCCTCCCCAAAGGAAGGCTCCCTGAGGCTAGGGATTGGGGTCCCCAGTCCATCCTGCAGCGCAACATCTTCCCACTTCTCCCTGGAGTTTGTCTCAGTTACTGTACTTAGAGTCTCGCTCCCATGATTAAGTCCAACCACATGGATTTGGCTGTATGCCCATCAGTCTCGAGCGCTGGGTGCCAGAGCAAGTGGCTCCTTCTCTTTCTCTCTCTCTCTCTCTCTCTCTCTCTCTCTCTCTCTCTCTCTCTCTCTGTGTGTGTGTGTGTGTGTGTGTGTGTGTGTGTGTGTGTGTGTGTGTGCGTGTTTCTGATGAATGTGTGTGTTGGTCATCTTTAAATGTAGCCCTGTGCAGGGAATCCACTGTGTGACTGGGGCCCCTTTGAAAACCAAACCCTATTTTCCCTGTAAGGGTGGTAGATGAAGGGAAACTTGAAGCATTTTCTGATTCCCAATGTGGAAAAAAAATAGCCTTCCTCACCCATGCCCAGGGCCATATTGGGTGAGGAGAATGAGCAGGGCTAGGACTGAGAAAGCCCCAGACCTTGTTGGAGAGCTGCCATCATCCTGTATTCTGAGGGTGAAGATGATGGACCAGGTGACACGACAATATGGGCATCTTGGCCAGGCCTACATCTCCCTGCAGGATGGGCCAGGGGGACCCTTCTGAGGTCCTCCTCACTATGAGAGCAGAAGTGTGTTCACTGATTCTCTGGGTGTCACTGAATCCAATCCCATACTGACCTTTTGCTAATGTTTTATGTTGCTATAATAGAAAACTTGAGGCTGGGTAATTTATAAAGAAAAGAAGTTTCTTTAAGTCAAAGTCCTGGAAGTCCAGGAGCTTCTGTGTAGACCTCATAACAGCTTCAATTCATGGCAAAAAGTAGAAGAGCAAACAGACATATACATAAGACAAAAAGGGAGGACCAAAATCACGCAGTAGCTAACCCATTCACATGATGACAAACATTAATCCATCCTTCAAGGCAGCGCCCTCTTGGCCCCCGATGGCTCTTAAAGGCTCCACTACCTGTCAGTAGCATTACCTTGGGCAGCAAAACTCAACATGAGTTTTGGTGAGGACAAACCACATTTGAACCCTATTCAAACCATAGCCACTTTGTCTTTACATTTCTAGGTGTGCTTCGTAATTCTTAAACTGCATTCCTCTTATTTCCTCAGGAGCCCCAGGAAACAAACAAGTCGTGATTTTTGTGGATGACTTGAACATGCCCAGACTGGATCGCTATGGATCTCAGCCTCCAATTGAATTACTTCGGCAGTATCAGGATTTTGGTGGATTCTATGACAGAAACAAACTCTTTTGGAAAGACATACAGGTTACTTTAGGTTTTAAATTGCTCAGTGTGCTCAAATTTAAATGACAAGAAAACATGGTTATTAGTTTTCTAGGACTGCAATTTAAAAAGTTCCACAGACTGAGTGGCTTAATTTACTTTCTCATAATTCTGAAGGGTAGACTGACATCCACGGTCAAAATGTCAGTAGAATTAATTTCTTGGACGGCTTTTTCCTTAGCTTGTAGGTGATGATCTTCTCCCTACATGTTCCCATGGTTGCATTAGTCTGTTTTCTGTTACTAATAACACAATGCCACAGACTAGGTAAGTTATATAAAAAAAAAAAGGTTTATTTTAGTTCATAGTTCTGATCCAAGGGCAAGAGGGCAGAGTATCAGTGTAATGCAGGGCATGCATGGCAAGAGACAAGGAGTACTTGTGTGTATATCTTCGGGTCTCTCCCTTTTCTTATAAGCCCATGAGAATTTTATAGTATGATTCTATTTAATCGTAATCATTTCCCAAAAGCTCCACATGTTAACATCAGTCAGGCAAAGTGTCCACCTTGTTATTATGTCACAGTGGACATTAATTAAACATGACTTTTGGAGGAAAAACTGTATTCCAACCAGTTCCTCCCTGTCCCCCAAAACTCTTGCCTTTTTCACAAGCAACATGCTACCCGTCATGTCATCAAAATAGTCCCAAGTCTTACCTCAAGCCAGCATCAATCAAAAAGTCCAGAGTTTCATCAGGGACTCGGGGCAAACTCCTGGCTGTGAACCGCTAAAAAGAAAACAGATTTGCACTTCCAGTATACAATGGTGAGACAAGTGCGGGGTGAACATTCCTATTCCAAAAAGAAAGAATGGCCAAGCAGGAAGACATGATTCGCCCACAGCAAGTCTAAAATTTAGTGGTTAGGAGGCAGATCAAAAGTGCTTCTAGAGAATGGAATCAGAGGAAAAAGAGAATACACCTTGTTTCTGTTCTGGAAAGGGCACTAGTTAGGTGAGTAGTTTTGCTCACAAGAAAAGCAGACTGTACCCAGCACTGTTCTAAGTACCTCCCACTTACTAACTGCTTTAACCTCCTGGCATCCCTGTAAAATGAATAGCACAGTTAGCCCCAGAGGAGACAGAGACAGCCCAGATTCTATAGCTGCTCTCTAACACACAGGACATGCAGCATGAATAGTTCTTCAGTCACATTTCTTTTCATTTCCATAGCCAGTCCTCTTTCTGCTGGAAGGCTGAAACTAATGCATGCCTCTGACACAGTTGCTGGGCAGGTTGCACTGACAGGGTTAACTCAGTAATGGAAAACATTTTAGAGACCAAGTGCCCAAACTGTGACCCCAAACCCACTTATTTGTCGAAGTGCCTACACTGCAACTAAACCTGAATAACTAAAGTTTTAGTTTAGAAAAAAACAACTCATACACTAACCTCTTTTGTCTTCAAAGAAAAGCACAGTAACAGAGCTTTCAGCAGTACCTTTTTATTGAAAGGTAAAAGTTTGAATTTGACATGCTTTTGCACAGTCATCAGGATCTTCGCTGTTGTGTGCTTGCTCATAATTTGTCAAACCTTGGCTCGCACTTTGTTAGTTTGAGAGGAATACATGCAGCATTCAGATCACCTTTTAGTCTATCTGTTTTATCAAAATTGGTATAATTCAAAGCTGAAAACAGCACCTCAAAGGAGAACATGATCCAAGCAAAATAAGAAAAGCAACCCTAAGTGCTTTCATTGACTTATTTGGCAAAGAACTCCTCACTTTAAGGAATTCAGAACTACGAGCCATGCATACCCTTCACACTCTGGCTTCTCAAGTGTTGCATGCAGGTCACAGAATTTATTTTTCCAGATGGAACATTCTTAAAATTCTACTAAGTTCATTTCTATATTTCTAAAGTCTAATTAGTATAAGCAGAAAAGGTCAAGAGCTTCAGATTTGGCTTCATCTGAAGAAATAAAAAAACACAGGGCCGTCTCCATCTTATGTAACTGTAAAAAATCTGTTACTAAAATTCTACTTTGTAGCTGCTACAATGCTAGAAAATTCCTTGTGGATTCCCTGATGGTTGATAGGCCTTTCTGAAAATGTAGAATTTTCTAAATGCACTTTTAGATTTGAAATAGTTCAGCTACCCACTTGCAGTGTCTGAGCTGACTTGGCTTGTATGCCATAAGAAAAGGTTCCGAGTGCCTGCTGTAGCATGCATGCCCTAGATTTGCCACCATTGGGGTTGACTGATCTCTGTGCACCTGCGGTCTGTTCCCACCCTGAAAATAGTCCAAGTGGCCTGCTGTTACCAACCTTTCCTTTCACCCTGAGAAACTTACTTAAACATCCAAGACCTTGGTTTTGTTTTTGTTTTTGTTTTTGTTTTCAATTTATGAGTGTAACAGTAGTGACCTCCTTGGCAATCATGCGGCTATGTCACTGCATGTATACAAAAATGTAATGCAAAGCTGGCCCATGATGGGTCCTCAAGAAGTGTTGGTAGTGAATCATTGGGGAAGAACAGATCTCATCTCTGTCTCTGCTGGGTGACCCGAGTGGATTCCTCTCCATGCAGGACGTAACGATCGTATCAGCTTGTGCCCCTCCAGGAGGAGGCCGCAACCCCGTGACCCCCCGCTTCATCCGCCACTTCAGCATGTTCTGCCTCCCGACGCCCTCGGAGCACAGCCTGAAGCAAATTTTTCAGGTGAGTGTACATGTAAATGTAGAAGAGGGAAACATAAACCCATGTGCTCCAAGGTTCCCGCCAAAGGGCTCGGTGACTTTCTAGAGAGCGCATCCATCCTTTCCTGAGCAGAAAGCCGGTAACCATGGCACCTGGAGAGCAGAGCTGATTCCATCACCGCCTTCTGCGTTTGTGGTCTCAGACCCGACCTCCCAGCCTGTGTGTCCCCTGGCCCCACACACAATGCCTGACACTGACCTCAATCTAGGCATCATCTCTCCTGCTGCCACTGAGAAAAGAGCAGAGCCACCAAGGACACACCCTCTCATACACGGAGGGGGCTTCTTTGTTCACGCTGGCATGGCTTACCTCCCTGGAAAGTGATTTTTAATAAACTGAATAGTTTCAGTAAGTTCTTTAGGAGCTAACACCAAAATGATATGTAAAAAACTTTAAGAGAGTGCTTCAGAACATGAAAAGACCACTGGCACGGTGGCTCATGCCTGTGAACCTAGCACTCAAAAGGCTGAGTCAAGAGGATTGCCTTGAGGTTGAGGCCAGTCTGAGCTACACAGTGAGTTGAAGCCAGCCTGAACTACATAGTGAGACCCTGTCCAAAAATAAAAAATAGAATATGAAAAGATGGCACTCTATCACTTGTATCACTTGTAATTAAGTTCCAGAGTATAGAAGACATGAAGCAGCAAGGGTTGTGACCATAACTGTTAGGATTTTAAAGTCCTGCCAGCAATTCCTTTTACAATATTTGCACTGCATTTATATTCTGGGTTTGGAATGAGTGAGTCCTACCCGTGTTATGCAGATACTCATGTGTTGTGAGTGCCGAGGGTTGTCCTAAGAAACTTAGGCTTCATTTAAAAAGTGATAAATCAGAAAATTACTTCATTTCTTTAAGAGTTAAGGCAAATTCAAGGTTATACTTACAAAAACATCATACTCGCTCATTCCAAAACACTTTTCTGAGTGAGAAGGAAAAGGTAGCGCCTAGTTCCTTGGGAAGAAATTGTTCCTAATCCTCAGCCTCTTGTGGGATTGTCAGAACTGTGGGACTGTGTCACTCACAGGAACATCATCTATCAATCACAGGCTGGGATGGAGCTGCTTCTTCCCTTGTAACTTACAGACAGAATTAAATATGTGCAAGCTATGAGTGTACTGGGGACCTGGCCAAGATCCCCAATCTCCTAAAGGAGTGTGTGGCTTAAATAAATAAGTAGTGTGATTTTAGGGCTCCAGGAGGATCAAAATCCTCTAGCACAGTTCAAGATTCTGGGGCTGGAGACAAAGAGCTTCTCTGGAAAGCTCATATTTATTAGGTTTTCAAACAAAGAGGGGATACTGAGCAAAGCGTGGGAACTGAGCAGGATCTTAGGAGTCACTTCAAAGACTTCTCCAAGAAGTAAATTATGCCAATTTAGGAGAATCGTCTTGTCTCTGTGATGACATCTATGGTGAGAATCAGACAGCAGGAGTGAGAGGCCCACAGCTGCAGTCTCTATCTACTTAATTGGGGTTTGAGCCAAGTGTCCTCAGCTGTGGCCTTATCTTGCCCTTTGAGGTGTATCTGGCCTCACAGGCCACTACAGGCCTCGACCAGGACCTGTGATTCTTAGAGGTTCACTTACTATGAATCAGCTCCCATCGCCAGGCAAGGGGCAGAGGCCTAGAACAGACTCACAGATAAACATAGAAAGCCAATTAGTAAGATTTAAATCCTGCTCAGAGCCATGTTGTAGTGGTCTCCAACGTGAGTGGAAGTGGAATGAGAGGATTCAGCACAGATTCCAGGGCCTGTTAGATGGATCTGGCTTCAGATGGGGTTAGTATTTCCCTCACTACCAGAACAATCAGGATACTTCACTTAATAGGAAAAAAAGGGACTTGATCCAGGCCCATGGACCTCATGTTAAACACATCCATCTAAGCAAGACCCATGAGTTCATAACTCATTTTCCCTGCCCTCTATCATTGTATGGGTGAGGCAGAACTGAAGAAGAGGAGAATGAGCTAATTTGTTAGCAATATATATTATAAATGATTCATTTATATTGTATAAAGGAAACCTGTAACATATATAGACATCATTGTTATATGTATAATGTAATATACATAATATTTTAATCACTTACTACTTTTAAGGCAGTCTATGGGGTGACTGTGGTATCTTTAATTATCTGTTGCAAGTTAGTCCAACTATACATATGTGCAACATATTACTAATGACCAGGCATAGTTTGCACAGATTTGGAAGATGTATGTTACAGGTGATTCCTCCCTTGAATCACAGTTTATAGACACCTGCCTGTTTACTTATTGGAAATTGATTTGCCAAAGTATGCATCAGTACACATCCTAAAGAACATGCAACAAATAAAATTGATGATGCTGTCACTAAATGTAATTTCTAATTAGAAAGCTATAACAGCAGTAATTGAAAGCCTTGATCAGTTCTATAAAATACTAGTAATACCCATGTGCTAAAGAATCCTTCCCCAACTATGAGAATTCTGGCTAAGTTTTGTGTGCATATTCTTTGGGAGCTTTGCAAAGTTGTGAAACATGATATAACCAGACCCGTAGGCTGTGACCTTCAGGAACCTCTAAAATGAAATGCTAATTTTCATTTATCAATACCAATTAAGTGTCCATTAATTCATTCATTAAACAGATATTTACTGAGCACTTACTATATGCCAGATGTTAGTATAACATTTTTAATAAAGCAGATACCATCTCTGGCCTCATGGAACTTCCATAACAGAGACAGATAAACAACAGATGAAATATAGATACATGCACAGTTATATCTAAATAACTATGAAATATAGATAAAACACAGTTGTAAGATCCACGTTATAAATTGTGTTTTATTTGCATGACAGAGAGTAACAGGTTGGAATTTTTCATATTTTTAATACATGTTTATATACATACATGTATATTCTTCCTTCTCATATATATTCATTTATTTCAACTTGTCTATTTTCTATCACACACAACTGACTGTATTTTTGTCATACTTGACAGCCAGCTTTGAGATGCTCCTACTCAAACTACTGGCCATGTGGAGAATGTTAAACTCATGTCGGGAACCCAGGAATACATCTCAAAATACAGATAGTTGCATAAGCTGTTGAAACTAACATTCAGCCGAGGGTCCACTGAGAATAAATAATCTGGTTATTTTGAAATATTTTATATGTGAGATCAAAATCTAAAACCATAAAGAATACCTTGAAAGCATTCAGACAACTTCTCCTCCTTTAATTTGGTGTCTCCTCCCATGAATAACTCCAAAGTTCCTAGAGAAGAGGATTTATATTTATATTGTAAAGATATTCCCTGGCAACTGGAAATTAGTTAATACATGTATACCTTAAAATTGTGGTTAAGTTATGTAAGAGATCAGAGAGACTGATGGGAGGACATATTTAGACTGGATGGCCAAGGAAGGTCCTCTCAGGAGAGATGACACGTAACCTAGCCCATGAAGGATGAGAAAGTCCCTGTCAAGCAGACAGTCACGTGGAGGGGATGCTGGGTAAGAAGAGCAAGTGTGGAGACTGAGGGAGGAAGGAGCCTGAGGTGGTGAGGCCTGTGTGACTGCGACCATGAGCAGTGGCGATGAGGAGGGAGGTGGGCAAGATGGCGGAGTGAGGAGTGAGGAGAGTAGAAGTGGGAGAGGCCAGTGAATAAAGGAAGGAGCAAAGAAGTCCAAATGGAAAAGAGTGGGAGACAGAATGGGGTGGTGTCAGGGGCATCAGAAGGAAGCAGGTAGATTCAAGTAGTGTCTTCAAGACTGACTATGGGGGACGGATGGGAGGTGTCAGAGAGACTTCCAAGTTCCGGGTCTGAGCAGAAGCAGAAGAAGAACTTTCAAGTTCCCGGGTACCGTGCTGGGAATGAGAGGTAGGAGAGCTCATACTTATTAGTACGTCATACTTTCAAATATCCATGAAGCGGCTAGGGACATAGCTCAGCACCACAACACCAGCCTAGCAAGCGCAAGGTCCTGAGTTCAGTTCCTGACACTTAAATAAATAAATATCCATGGAGGTGAAGTCTATGTGATTGTTGGTCATTCACCCATAGAAGACTTCAGTTCATTTCTAGATGAGTTTGTACCCTGCCCAAAGACCTTCTGGACCCACAGTCAGCAAAGGTCTTAAATTACTTAAGAGAGATTCCTGTTATATTCACGGGTCAGCCATGAATGCCAGTCAGACATCCCAAGACAAAGGTCAGGAACAAATCCATTTGTTAAAACATATTCTGAACAGAAGAGTTTTGATGTGATATCTTTCTATTGG
The DNA here is from genome assembly GCF_034190915.1 of Cavia porcellus. Lineage (NCBI taxonomy): Eukaryota > Metazoa > Chordata > Mammalia > Rodentia > Caviidae > Cavia > Cavia porcellus. The sequence continues at coordinate 37,135,096 of NW_026947501.1, forward strand.
CATTTAGTTGGGTGTTATTTGGGGGGGGGGATCAGAGCGAGAGTATTTGAAAGATAAATACTTGTTTAAAAAGAACCTAACCCTCTCATGTTATATTTCTACTCCAAGGCCATCTTAAATGGTTTCCTGAGTGACTTTACACCAGCTGTAAAGCAGACTGCATCGAACATTGTAGAAGCTGCAGTTGAGATTTATAACCGAATGAGTGTTGATCTCCTGCCAACACCGGCCAAGTCCCACTATGTCTTTAACTTGAGGGATTTATCGAAATGCGTGCAAGGTATGGAACTGAACCCTCATTCCCTGATCTGTGCCCTCCTTCCATTTCTATTGGCTTCCAGACCTCTAGGCAGAATCATGTACCCGGGTGTCCAGGGCTCACCTAGAAATCCCATGGCATGTCCTTGGTTAAGTCTTCCTTCCCTCACATCCCACTCTGAACATTGCACAGCGGCAACTGTTTATATTAATTAAAAAGTACACAGAATCACTTGAATAACAGCCAGAAGACGCAGGAGCATTGGATGAGACTTGAACACTGAGTCAAGAAGAGAGGAAATGAGTGTTTTGAAAAACTTATAAGCATCAGGAGGAAAGTTGTGAGATAAATAAACATGTATCTCCTTAGAGAAATGTAACACTCTTCACCTAACATATTGACTGTTGGTGTTTAATTAAGCAGATGTCAAGAAAGCAAGGGAGAAAATGTTTTTGTCATATAACATGTCCCAGTTTTGCTTTCAAAACATGAAATCGCCACTGTTACCATGAACTGCTGGGGAAGCACTCATTTCTGCTAATGTGGGGTAAAGTTGGACTTAAGTGTTTCCTAGTTAATTAGCTATGACTAGAAATTTCACAAATGTAGAATTTTTATTCTTTTTTTCTGTTTCCCTAAAACACAGGTATTCTCCAGTGTGATTCAGGAACAATAAGAGAAGAAATGCAGATATTTAGACTCTTTTGCCATGAATGTCAAAGAGTCTTCCATGATCGTTTGATTAATAATGAAGATAAGCAATACTTCCATGTTATTTTGACAGAAATGGCCAGTAAATATGAACCTGTATTTACTCATTCTCTTTTTTTTTCCTTGTAGAAAAGCAATTTGGTTCTTTGGGGGGGTAGTTTTGTTTTGTTTTTATTGATTGGTTTGTTTGTTTTTGCTTTTGTATCTTTCTTTTTTAGTTTTTCTTTGTTTTATTAGTATATGTTTGTAGTGCATGAAGCTTACAGTCATCTTTAGGAGTGGATAACAATGTGGTTTCGATAAAGGAAAATCGCCTGGGTAATGAACCATGTTTATTCATGAGTAAAATTTATGTTCTTTGATAGTTCATATATATAAAATATTACAAAAAAACCTTTCTAAAGTTCAGAAAGTTTTAATTCAAAATAAAATTTTAAGGAGAGGAAGGGAAGTAGGGGAAATGACACTTTGTCTAAGAAGCCACAATAATAGTGTACTACTTATTATTTATTATCTGATATTTATTATTTAACAAAAGTTTTAAATATTTATCAAGTATTCTTAATCTTAAACTTTGGATATTACCAACCAAATTGAAGGAGCGTGTGTTAACAAGACTTTCAGTTTTCATTTAAGGTAGTCTGAGCTTCTCAGTAACTGCTCACGCTGTTCTGCATACCCTACCAATAAAATGCAGTGTTCAAGCCTGTCATTCTATTGAAAACTGCTTTTGCTTTTTAACAGACAAACATTTTGGAATTGCAATTGACCTGGAATACTTTTTAAATAAACCCATCATATTTGGAGACTTCATTAAGGCAAGTATGTTTTATTGATCTGACTACATTTGAAGGTCAGCAAGCATTCACTGTGTTCAGTGCAGGTATTGAGTAAGGACTTTACATCTTCACAAATTAAATATCTAGACTGGGTGTGAATAAAACCGAAGCTCTGGGTGTCACGTCCACCTGCAGCCTATTCTTATAAACCAAGTTTCACCAGAACACAGCCACACGTGTGCGTGTGTGTAGCATTTGTATGACTGCTTCTGCAGGACAGCGGTAATGACAGTGAGCCTGCAAAACTGAAAATATTGCCATTTACTGAAGAAAAGAAGGTTTACCCAATCTAGTTATCTCATTTTAATAATGGTATGAATCAAATAGCCACTAGAGAATTCGATTTGGAAGAAAGCACAGAGGTTGGTCTCTTAACTCAGACCTAGAATCCCTCCTTGTATTCTTGAAGCTTACACCCTGCTATTGGAGTTACCTTGTCACTTCAGGCTAACTCCATTAGAAGCCAAATTTCCATTATATTTAACTTCTTCTGTATTTCCTACAAGCGTCTCGTGTCTGCCCTCACTAATGTCTATGTACTGGCCTGCCGAAAATAGGTCTTCCATCCAGGCCCCACACCTACACGGGCAGGCAGCCTCCATGTTTCAGCAGCTTTACTGTTGCACAGGGACCCGTACCCCATCTCAGAGGACAGAACCTCTGGATTCTCCCGCAGAACTAGGAGCTCAGCAGGCTTCCAGCCAATACAAGCTCAGCACGACTGAGTACATACATTAAATGTGTTCAGGACCTCACCACTCGAAAGCTCCTCCAGATGAGTACAAGATAAAAATAAAATAAATAATTTATATGCGTGAAATCTATCTGTTTAAATGTACCATTAAAAATACAGTCCAAAGGAATTTTTAATATTGTATTCTGTGTCTTTTTCTAGTAATGATTTTATTAAACAGGGAAATAAAGCAAAGCAGAAAGAAGAGCTGAACTCTTTTGGTATTGCCTCGATATGTCAGTGAAAGTTGCAGTGTATTCGGGACAGTTACTAGAGCAAAAATACCTCACTGGGTCCAAACAGGATTTAACTCCCTTTAGTTTACACAACTCTCATTCTCAGCAATTTAACCCTAGATGCCTGCTGTGTAAAAGCTACTTCTATAAAGCAAGATTGTTTGTAACAATGGCAGTTTCCCAGGAATAGTTTTCAACCAGATAGCTTTTCAAGTTCACAGCCTCAAACAAAAAAAGACGGAATCAGAGTGTGGGATTGTGAGAAAAACGAAAACCCTATTTTAAGGTCCTTCGTGGATGTTAGTACAAAGATCACTGAAATTACAGTGTGCTGTTTAAAGAAGTTAAATGAAACGAGTTTCCCAGACTGTGGATGCTGGGTGTATTTACATGTCAGTACTGACCCAACTTGGTTCTTCTCCCATTACTCATCTTACAGTTTGGTATAGAGAAGTCTGAACGGATTTATGATGATATGCCTGATATGGACAAAATCGCAAACGTCCTACAGGACTATCTTGACGATTATAACCTCATAAACCCCAAAGAAGTACGGTTGGTGTTCTTCCAGGATGCCATAGAACATGTTTCAAGGTAAAATTCTCTTAGGTGTCCGATAGATTGCTAGATGGACTAAAGTTTAAGTAATTCCCAATGCAACTTAAAAGACATTTTAAATATATATGGTGGGAACTTTCTATGAAATCACAAGAGTTATTATTTTTGCTGAATATTAAAAGTTTGGCTTTGTTTTTATAATGTCCTGTCTTGTTACTAAAAGAATCTAAGGTGATTTGCAATAATACAGATACCTTATAATAAAGCTAATGACATGTGTACCTAAAGAAAGAAGTTCAAAATTATAGCAAACAAGGTGTATCCTGATCATAAAGTCTATGTTCTTATGAATCTGACTCCCCCATCTGCAAGTACTCTTGGAAGAATGTCCCTGAGACATGGGCATCCAACCTGCACAGCCATAGTCCCTGGGGCACACACCACTTTATGAAGTGGTTCCTGTTCTGTTTGGCAATTCTGTGTTGAAAAGACCCTTCCAGCACAAGCCATCTGCTTCCTGTGATTTCTAACATCAGTTCCATCGTATGCAGCAGGAATAATTCTGACATCCAATGTGCATATAAAATCATGATTTAGAGCATCTCATTTAACTGTCACAACATCTCTCTTGGCTCAGTGTCAGGCTCAGAGAATGTTCTAGTGGTTTTTTAGTCACTCCAGCGCATACTGGCTTCACTTTTATCATCACCTCTCCTTGTCCTGGGTAAGTCTTTCTTGGAATTTCTCTTTAGTTGCACACAGCAGCAGCTGGAGCATCTGGATCATCTCTGCCTCCATGTTACCTGTCTTCATACCTCCATGGCAATATCGGAGTGTCTGGGCTTCCTATATGGTGACCCAGGACTCCAAAGGCAAGTGATCTAAGACAGAAAAGCAGGCAGAAGCCTTGGAAATCACGTATCATCCATTCCACCATACTCTTTTTACTCAAAGGAGGTATAAATGGCTATGCATGTTCAAAGAGAGAAACAGAGACTCTGTGTCTTATGACACCCAAGAGAAGGTGAGAGCACAAATATCATTGCAGCCATTTTTTTGGAGAACACGGTGTGCCACAGAGCCATGCAGACATTTTCCAAAGTCTTCTGGTTAGAGGCAGACTGGGGAATCACATTCAGTCCTTTGGCTCTAACTGCACTTCGGTTTCTCCCACACACAAAAAAACATGCCTGTTCATTTTCATCACAACACACAAATACTTGAAAATCATTCCCATACTTCTCTCAGCTTGTCTTCTTCAGGCAAAATCATCCCTGATCTTTGAAGCTACTCATTAAAATGTATTTCTAGCCTTCAATATCCTTAATATTTCATAACTTTTCAATGTTCCACTTAAAAGTGGTAATTCGATTTGATACCATATTTTATGGAGTAAGCAGTATAAAATATGAGTTGAGAATGGAATTTTCCATGTTCTACTATTGCAGAAAGATTTTACTGACTTTTCTTTTCCCTATGTCAGCTACATTTTAATGTAGATCCTTGTTAAGACTGATCAAATTCCAGCACTCCTTCACTAAACCATAGATACATTAACTCTACATTTCTGCTCTTTAATTAACTCTAATTTGGATGTTATGTTTGTCACAGCTTACGTTATAAGATATGATCATTTATCATCAGGTTGTCAAAATATCATTTGCTTCCCATCAGTCCCTCTACCAGCATGCCCACACATTATATGCTAACAGTTTTTATTTCCATAACTTAGGAAGCTTTAAGTCTATTGAGAGAGAAAGAGACAGAGACAGAGACAGAGACAGAAACCAGAGGGGGAAAGAAAGAGACAAAGAAAAATAGTAATGATGGCAGCCCTCTGTTCAGAAAAACTTCCATAAGAACAAGCCAGACAATTGGCAAATCCAGCTTAATTATATTTATTTATAATTATTCTTACCTTTGTGAAAGAGAATTGCTAGAAGCTTATGTTTGTTTAAAATATTAAAGGAGAAAATTTAAAACAAGTTATAGAAGATGGAGATTTGGTTTTCAGACACCCAGAGGACCTCCATGAAAAAAACATGTAGATGTGTTGTCTTTTTTTCTAGAGAGGATTACTAGTATGGAATCAGGGAAACATTTCTATTTCTTTTTTTTTCTTTTCTTTTAAATTTTATTTAAGGAGAAAAAGAAAAAAATAGAAAAAGGGTACAAGTTATACAGAGTTTCAAAAAACAATAGGAAATCATTAGTTAATAGATTACATATTGTCATCTTAGAAATAGTTGTTCAAATTACAAAATTAAAGTATGTATAGTGGACATTCGAACAGTGAGAGTGCAAACAGTTCTGTTCAATGATCCAACAAAAACTCAGTAATATGGTTATCTATCTTATACACTTAAATATACATGCAGTTATATCCTTTAGAGAATTTTCTTTTCCTCTCTTTTTTACAATGACAATTACACATTTTGGTTTTTATTACTCCCACAGTTCTTATTACTTTTTTTTGAAGAGAATAAAACCAAATGTGACATAACAAAACAAGTCCGTCAAATCAAAAGGATGGACATAGTACATAATGTAAAAACAGAATACAAGGTGATCAACAATGCCTCTTGCTATCTTAAAAAGAAATGCCTGTATCATCAGTTATAATAAAATTGAACAAAACAGTAAAGAACAAAACCAATAAAACCAAAACATTGGAGACATTACAGGACTTCAAAAGAAGATAATAGTCAAACCAAAATGGGCGTCATAATGAATCTCATTGTCTTCACAGTTTTGCCTATATTCTCAAACTTGGTACTATCAAGCAAAACAGACTAAAGTCAGTCAAAACAAGATGGTGAGAGCAATACAGGGTTTCAAATCAAGTTAATAGGAAATCAGAGTGGGTTCCTGTAATATATCCTGCTATTTTTTCCTTAATTAAAAAGATAAAAATTAAAAAATGAATAATAAAGGAGACTGAGATAAAAGAGGACATAACAACAAAACAGCACAAGTCAGAACATAACCATTTAAGTAAAATAGTGTTTGACCACAAGATATCCCGACATAAAAGTGGTCACCATAGCGTCTCTTTCCCTGAAATCTTTGAGTATAACTTCATATACTGTAGCACCAAACATATCAAGACAATGTAAAACCATTCAAGAGAATGACAGTGTTACAGGGTATTTAGAGCCAACTAACAGAAAATGAACAATGGTTTCTGTGTTATCTCCTTGTTTATAAAAGTTTTTATATATTATCACATATAATAAAATCCAATAAGATACAACATGCTAAGACCAATAGAGACAGAAGAACAAAAGCTTGATGGGACTTCAAAACAAGATATTAAATCAGCACTAGCTATTATGATGTCTTGTTTTCTCCAAAATAGCTGTTCCTACCATCCAACCTTCTCTGCCTCATTTCTGTTGAGCTCTTTTTCTGTTATTAGTTGTCAGTTTGTCTTCATTTCGCTTTTTGCTCCATTCATTGTGGCCTCTCTATCACTGTTTCTGGAATCTTGGTATTTTTCTCTTTTAGAATGTCCTGCAGTATTCTCTGTAGAGTTGAATCATGATTGCAAATTCCCCTAGTTCCTCTTTATCCTGGAAGCACCTTGTTTCTCCATTAATTTCTAGGGACAGTTGTGCGGAATATATCAATTTTGGCTGGAGGTTTTTGTCTTTCAAAGCTTGAATTATTTTGCCCCACGCTCTTCATGATTTGATGGTTTGTGCCAAGAAGTCTGCTGTAATTCTGATGGGTGTTCCTTTGTAAGTGACCTGTTTCTTGTCTCTGACAGCTTTTAATATTCTGTTCTTATATTGGATTTCTGGAATTTTGATTATTATATGCCTGGGTGTAGTTCTGTTTGAGTTGTTGGTGGCTGGGGTCCTGTATGCTTCATAGATCTGAGGTTTTTTACCTTTTCTCATATTAGGGAAATTCTCTTTGATTATTTCTGTGAATAGCCTTTGCGGTTCATTTGTTTGTATCCCTGCTTCTTCCTTTATATTCTTAATTCTTAAGTTATGGCTCCTCTTATCATCTTCTAGCCTTTGTATTGTTACTGCTTGTTTCCTTGTTATTTTTAAGACGTTTTTTCCTTTCATGCTCCCACATTACAAATCTGTCCTCCAGTTCAGATAATCTATCCTTAGTTTCTTTCAAGCTGTTATGCCAGCTTTCAATAGAGTTTTTAGTTTCCTGGTAATCTCTTTGAACCTGTTTCATGTATTCTATGTTTTTCTCTATTTTCTCCATCAAACATTTCTCCCCTTTTTTTCTGTTCTTCCATTCCACCATCTGTTTTTTCTTGGGAGGTGCTTAGCATTTCTTTAACTATTCTCCTTATATCTTGCTTTACTTGGTTAAATACTTCACTTTTGAACTTGTCTATAAGGTCCCTAAGATATTGTTTTCTGTCTATTGGTGCCATGTCTGATATTACATGTTTTCTGTCCTCATTCTCCTTTGCATTTACCTTTCCTGGATCAGTGTTCTCAGGATTGGGGACTGAGGACCCTTTCTTGTTGCTCCCTCTTCCCATACTTTTTGTTCCTTCCATACAAGTGTATATAGGGGGCCTAGTTTCTTTCTTGTCAGTTACAGTTTGTTTGAATTGCACCAGCTAGGTGTTCCCACCCACTGCAGTGTACTAGGGGGACACAGACCTGAGCAGCCTATGCTGGGCCCGCCCCTCCAGGTCAGTCAACCTGTGAAGGCTTCACTGTATTAGGGTGCACTGTCAGGTGGAGGGACTTGGTTTGGGCTAGCCTACTGGGTCTTAGTCCACGGCGTCACCCAGGTCAAGCACTCCCCATCAATCCCACTTGAGAGGGGAATATGTGACTGAAGTCACTGCAGTGTCCTGTTCTGGCTAGTCTACCTGGTCCCAGAATGTCCTCTGTTGGAGCCTCCTAATTTATGGAAGGGTCCCCATTCCTCTCACTCACTGCAAGCCGATGCAGATCTCCCTGCCAGCTCTGCTCTCAATTCAGTTCGCTGATTCCCACTCTTAGACCTTTCACGTCTCTATCCCTGCTAATTGAGATGCAGCGGCGGCAGCATGAAATTCAAGCCACGGTTTCCAGAGGCGTGAGTTCCAGCTTCGGCGCTGAGACTTTAGCTGTTCTAGTCATAGCACCAGGATTGCATTTCCAGTTGGTTTCTCTCAGCTTAGTTCGTTCCTGGGTCAGCAGGGTATATCTCTCCCTGCTTAGGACTCCCCATACCGCACCATTCCTGGAATTTAAGCTGGCTATCTCAGAGAACCTCTGTAGCTGCTATTATCTATCTGCCATGTTCTCCCAGAAGTCCAACATTTCTATTTCTAAGAGCTTTCCAATACCTATTGCTGATTAACAGTGAAAAGGCTTTCATTTTGAACATGAGTTATGATCAGTAATTTATTTCATAAAACATGTCCATTTCTTGGTGATACTTTAGTTGGTGTGGTTTTTTTGTTTGCTTTCTTGCTTGTTTGTTTGTTTGGTTGGTTGGTTGGTTGGTTGGTTGGTTGGTTTGGTTTGGCTTTTTTTTTTTTAACCATAGGATAGGTGGATTAGTCTTCCCAACTCAGAGGGGGAAAATTTAATTCAGAGCCTGTGTTTTCAAAGTACAGATACATCAGGCTTTTCCTAGCTGTCACATGCCCCAAAGTTATCACCAAGCTCTAATAATGAGTGGATGTTCTCTTCTTTAAAATACAAGCCACTACATTACATAGTATCCAGCCTACTACATTACATAGAATGTATTTTGTCTGCTACAATGAAGGATTCTTACTGGGAAGCATTATCTATTCACTTAAATGTACTGTTCAGGATAAAACTGTCATTATAGACAAGACTTTTGTTTTCAGTAATTCCAGATAAAAGTAACAAAACTACAATGAGTAAAGAGACACACAAAATAAAATAAGCATGGCATAGGTAGCGAAAAAAATTTATATTTAATATCTTATCCTCCTGGTCATTATGGTTTGGTTTGGTTTGGTTTGGTTTGGTTTTTGGTACCAGGAATGGAATTCACGACCTCATGCCAGCCACACAGGTGCTTACACTGCTGAGCTAAATCCCTGGCTGCATGCCTATGCATTATGAAAAAATAAAACTTTCAGTCTTCAGTTTTTATTCACACCAGTAACTGAAGAGAAGTGAGCAGATTGCTTGTCTCCCAGTAGATGTGTACCATGACAGAGATGTAGCAATGAAGACCACGGCTATGGGTCTTCCTTGTTTTAAGAAACTGACAAGGGTTCTGGGGAAGGAGATGAAAAACTTCTTTGTAAAAGGAAGACAGGGAATATTCTAAGCTCCACAAGCCGTACAGTTCCTGTTGCCCCTGTTTAATTCTGCTGCACAGTGTATGAGAAGTCACAGTCAACAACAAACGAGCGTGGCTGTGTTTCTGTAATACTTTATAGATGCTAATGTTGGAATTTCTTGTGATTTTCACAAATCATAAAATGTTACTCCTCTTTTGATAGTTTTCAACCATTTTTTTAAAAGCCTAAAAACATTGTGGTCCATCGGCTATAAAACACACACAGGCACACACGCACAGTTGGGAAGTGGGATTTGACGTACAAATCATATCTTGGTGAGCCCTGTTATAGATAAAAACATGTTATCAAGACAGTTAAAAGAGCAGAGCTTCCAGGGGAGCAAAAGGGGTTCAGAGAGGGAAGAGACAAACCTGAAAGCTTGTAGTCACTTTAGAGAACCCTAGGTAAAGGCAGGGAGTCTGGGGTCTGTCCTGGAAAAGCATTCTTCAATACATTCCTGTAGATGCCCTGTTCTAGTCTCACACTACGTATAGCGCCTTCCTCTTGCTTCCAAGGATGCCAGGACATTGTGCTCTTCATTTTACAGATTTTCAAGCCCCTACTTGTTGGTCACTTGAGTATAGATGGTCTATGTGTTTCACTCGCCTGCCATAGAGAGCTGGCCAAAATTGATTCTGTCATTATGGGGTTGACATTGGCAAGGTTTGGCAGTGGTTATCTCTCATGAGTTACAGTGAGTTATACTTCCATAATTTATAAAAAGCCATTATAATTTTAAAATATTTGAGCCTACCTCTCCCCAGTTATCAGAATCATAAATAAAACACGGTCAGTAGGAAGGTAACTAGGTAGGTAGGTCCTTCTGGTGCAAAACAAAAAAGAAACCTGCTTTTCAATTTCTCCCATGATTTGTAGTTTCTGGTGATCTAATCTGAGATTTTAAGCAATGACTATCTTTAAAAAAGAAACTATCAGGCCAGGGATTTACCTCAGTAGTGTAAATACCTGCCTGGCAAGCACAAGATCATGAGTTTGATCCCTGGAACCAAAAAAAGAAAAGGAAGGAAGGAAGGAAGGAAGGAAGGAAGGAAGGAAGGAAGGAAGGAAAGAAAGAAAGAAAGAAAGAAAGAAAGAAAGAAAGAAAGAAAGAAAGAAAGAAAGAGAAAAAGAAAGGAAGGGAGAAAAGAAAGAAAGGAAGAATGTAAGAGAAAGAAATAAAACTATCTTTACATTTTCCATCTTTGACTTTTTAAGAAGAATTTATTAGCCTTTTTGCCACTCAGTGACAATATGCTGTGTAGACCTAATTCATCTGTTTCCCCCTTCTTGGATTTTTAAATTTTATTCATACATCTATATATATTCAAGAATTCTTTTAGGAAAGGTTTGAAAATTATGTTTTAGATCTGAACTATCCCTCCCCCAAAAGTGTCGTGCTCAGAGGTGAGACCTGATCAAAGGACACAGGTCACTGGGGGCGTGAGCTGGAAGGGTATATTCTTGGCCCTGGCTCTTCCTTTCTTCTCTGCTTCTGGGCTGCCATGGCATGAGTGGCTGTTCCCTGCCATGACCTTTCACTGTGCCCTTCCTGCCTTGGAGCTGCCAACCATGAACTGGACCTACCGAAACTCCAAATAAACCTCTTCTCCCTCCCTTGTGTCAGGCACTGTGTCCCAGTGATGGGAAGGTAACTAACACAGAAAATTTAATCTCTCTGATTTAAAATTAAATATCTCCTGTTTGGTTTCCTTTCATCATGACAGTGGCTATTACCTCAGTCACTGTTCCATCAACTCCGTTCCCTCTTCTCTCTGCTTCTATAAATGCTGTCATGTGGCCTCTGTGATCTCATTTATTCCTCTGCATTTGCCCCCCCCCTCCACTTTCTCTCTCCTCATTTTGATACCTCTCACTGTTCCCTGTGTTCCAGGTGAATTTCCTGAGCTCATTCTCCCTACCCGGGGATTTGTGAAGTTCATCTTCCATAAGAAGCGTCGCTCTAGTTACAGTCAGGGTCTTTGAGCTCTCTTCAGTTTTTCCTAAACTCACATTTTTTTCTCCCTCTTTCCTGGGTCTTTAATCTAGCTCATGATTAGATTGGTTTTGTAAAATTCTCATTAGCACTAATCAGAGCTTTTCTGAAGTTTTGCTGATATTTTGCGGTACTTGTTCCCATGTATCCCTCCTTCTGACCTGCATGGCTCAGACCCAATCCTCTCCCTCAGAAATGGAGACCTGAGCTTGCCAGTACCAAACTAGTATCAGTAGGGGCCTAGCTTAAGGCAGGATCCCTGGAAAAATCCCACTTGACCCAGAAAAAATTATACTTTATTTTAAATTCATCTTACTGTATTTGAAATATTACTTTATGCTTCTAGGACAGAGAGTCACAGGTTTCTAGGAGACAAGGGAAAGATGGAAAAGGGAAAGGCCCCACAGTACTGTTCTCCAGGCTCCTCAGTTTACCGGCCTTCCTACCCCGTCAGCCCTCTGAGCAAAGCCAGGTCTGTGAACCAGAAACAAACCTTCTGCTTTGCTTCCTGCAGGATCGCCAGGATGATCCGTCAGGAGCGAGGCAATGCCCTGCTGGTCGGAGTGGGAGGCACAGGAAAGCAGTGTCTGACCAGGCTTGCAGCTCATATATGTGGCTACAAATGTCTGCAGATCGAGCTTACCCGGGGATACAATTATGATTCTTTCCATGAGGACCTGAGGAAGTTGTACAAAATGGCTGGCGTAGAGGACAAAAATATGGTTTTCCTTTTCACAGACACCCAGGTATGTAAACAGCCCACGTGTAAAGACAAGAAACCCAGGAGTGGCCCAGTCCAGCATGTGCTTTGAGCGATGAAGTTCAGAGTATCCTTACTTCTGATAACAGATCTCCTGTACCTTGTAAAAGACTTTTGTGATATATTTTTGTTTATTTCACCAAGTTTTTTCCTTTAAATGCTAAGTAATTATGATTAAAAGTAAAAGAGAAAAAAGTTAACTGCTTGCTGGGTAAAAGGACAAAGGTAGCAGAAGGTGGTAAACTCTTTCTTCAGAAGTACATGTAAGAAAATGATTACCTATGGGGCTGGGGATTTAGCTCAGCGGCATAAGCGCCTGCCTTGCAAGCAGGCAGTTGTGAGTTTGATCCCCGGTACCAAAAAAAAACAATAGTTACCAAAATGCCTTCTGATGTCTTTACTGCTGCAGATAACTTTGGGCATAGTGAAAATCAAACAGAATAGAATAGAATAGAAACAATAAAAATAAGACAATGAATGTAATAAAGGACTTCAAAACAAGACAATAGTAAATTCAAAATTGCTACCATAATATATCTTGCTGTCTTTGACATAGCTGCTCCTGCCATTGGATTTGACATAAACAAAACAGAAGAGAATAAAACCCAACCCAACAGAACAATAGAAATGATATAGGACTTCCAAAACAAGACCACAGGGAATCAACAATGGCTGCAGCCCTCATAAAGAGATCCTCCCTAGATGTCATACTGAGTACCACTATTCTCTGAACCCATATTCAGACCACTGGCCCTAGACCTGCAGTGTTACACCACCAAAGCATCACAGGCATCCAACTGCATTTCACCTCCACAGCGATCATCACAGCCTGTTTTTCTACAGATAAGCTGGTCACGTACGGGAGTGGAGGGAGGGAATGATTGGCCCTTCTTGTTTGCCAGTTCAAGTGCTGAAAGGGGTTGGAGTCTGGCTGTTCCAGACCAGCGGCATCCCGTACAGGGTACTGGCTCCCAGTCTGAGCTTGCTTGCTGATGTAGCCTACACTCAAGTATTTTCACTTCCAGGGAAAATAACTTTCTAAAAATGAACGAAGGAATTAAAAAGTGACCCATTTGATTCATAAATGTTTTAAATTTCTTTTTAATTTTTAAAACTGTAAACAATATTAATTTGGAAAACAGTGATCATATATTAGACCTAAATAAGTTTTTCATTAAATTTTAGAAAGTATAATCTTTATAATAACATTTTTGCCCATTCCTTTAAGGAAGAAATTAATGATGTGCATGATAACTTTAAAATATTCATATAAAAATCAATAAAATCAAAATCTCTATCTAGAGAATAGGAACAGTAGAGTTAATATAAATAAAATCTACATTTGAATCAAAAAATTATAGAAACAACCAAAAATAGTTTACTTAAAAGTTTAGGGAAAAAACACAAGGAAGTACCAAGACAAGTAAAAACAGGTAAAAGAACAAATAACAAAAATTCAGACAAAAAGAGAAAGTATTTATTCTTAGAAAAAACTTACAGGCATTATTAAGGCAAATTCATATGAGGAAAAACAGAAAATTTCATATGAAAAAAATAAGATAACAGATACCTTGTAATAAAATTCTAATTTCTATATAATCAAACAGTTTACTGAAACAAAAACACAAATAAAAGATTACTTTTAAATATTTGCATCAATTATGAGGAAAAAGCTTTATTTCATAATGTATAAATTAGTCATTTCTATTTAAAAGAACACTCTAATATAGAAGTAATTATGGAGTTTGAACAGATTTTTTAAGGGAAAAACACAGGATGACATTTGCTCTTGCTAAAAAGCAAAGACATGTAAATTAAATTCTCCCAAAACAAACATTTGTATTTTCCAAGTTAGCAAAAATAAATATTAAAGATTATTAAAGTCATACTTGAATTGAATGAGAAATAGTAAAATCTTCAAAATCCAAAAACTATCCATGCAATTTAGTTGCTAATCTCACTCCTGAGAACTTTTTCCAAGAAAATAATCCATCTAGGGAGAAAAGCTATGGGCCTAAAAATGTTATGATGTAAACCATTACTCTGCAAACCCTCTGTATCCATGTAAATGTATGGCTTGGCAACTCCATGCTGCATCTGCTCCCATATTTATGGTTAAAATATGCTGAATACTCTACAAAAATGTAGATTAATATTCATAATACCACAGTAATTCAAAGAGACAGAACATAAGACATTTGTACAGATGATTTGAACCAGGTAAGGTATAGATGCCTTTTAAGAAACAAAACAGGAAGGAAAAGTGAAAAATCAATACACAAGCTATGCCATCTTAGGATTTAATCTAATTCTTTTTTGAGATAGAAATCCATTATGCAGTTCAGGCTGGCCTTGAACTTGAAGTGACCCTCCTGCCTCCACCTCGCAAGTACTAGAATCTAATTTTTAAGATTATCATCTCTTAAAGATAAAATTAACGACCTTCTTTCAACTCGGGAGCTGAGGCCATGTGAGGTGAGTTCCAGGCACGGCACTGGACCAGGGACAGTTTAAGACCATCATTCCCAGCAGTTAAGTGCCCACACAGCTTCCTGAAACCCTGGACTAGGCTCAGGAGGTTTTGCTGGCCTGACTAGACCACGCCCAGGGACCGTTGTTCAGTCCAGGGGACTGAGGGCACGCGAGTCCCAGGAGCTGAAGACATAGAACATGTTTTCAAATTTGCCCAGGGGAAGCTTTGGAACATCACTCAAAACTCGGAAATATAGGAAAATGACAAGAACAAAAGACCAAAATGCAATCTCAAAACTCCAGTCCATTCCAAGAAAGCCTAGGAGCCATGTACATAGAAGAAAATATAAGCCATACACCTGAAATGTCTGAAATAATAGCAACTAAAATAAAGAAGCAACTCTGGGAAGCTATAAAGGAAATCAAATTAGAAATAATCTGTTCACTTTATATGCTTTAATTTTGTAATTTGGACAACTGTTTCTGGGAAGATAATATGTAACCTATTAACTGGTGATTTCTTACTGTATATTTTTTTCTTGAAATTCTGTATTACTTGTACCCTTTTACTGCTTTCTTTTTTATGTTCTTTCTTTTTTTTCTCTTTAAATAAAAAAAAGAAATAATCTCCCAGGTAAAAGAAGAAATGATAAAAGTAATGAAACACATCTAAAAGAAATGAACACATCTAAAGAAAACACAGTTAAAAAATTAGAAGAACAATGCAAAAAGATAGAATCCCTGGATGAATAATGTAAGAAACAAACAGAATATATGAAGCAGATTCAAAGAAATATATAGGAAATCAAAAATTCCATTGAAAGTTATCAAAACCACCTCAATGAAACTGAAGATAGAATTTTAGTCCTTGAAGACAAAATTGTAGCTAGTGAACAGGAAAGGAAAGATCTCAGGAAATAACCATTCAACAGCTGAAAAATGATGCAAAGAAAAGGAACATAAGATTGTCAGAAATACATGAAAAAGAAATGGACAATACAAATGATATCAAGAGGCTATTTACAGAAGTAATAGCTGAAAAATTTCCCAGATATGAGAATGGAAACTGATATTTGGATTAGTGAAGCATATAGAACTCCAATAGCCATAATCAAAATAAAACTACACTCAGACATATAATAATCACAATCCCAGAAATCCAACATAAGAATAGAATATAAAAAGCTGTTAGAAAAGACAGATCACCTATAAAGGAAAACCTATCAATTACGCAGACTTCTCAACACAAACAATGAAGTCAAGAAGAGCATGGAGTGAAGTATTTCAGATCCTAAAGAAAACGACTTCCAACCCAGACTGATGTACCCTGAAAAACTGTCCTTCAAAATGGATGGAGAAATACAATACTTCCATGACAAAGGACAGCTAAAGAACTTCATGATCACCAAACCAACCCTGCAAAGAATACTGAAAGACATTTTAGATACACATAGGAAAAACCACTAAGCAAGGCAGACAATTAAACAGAATGGAAAGGTAAAGATACAACAGCAGAAAGATAACATGTCAATAATAAACCAATATGTAGCAGTTATAACCATTAATGTAAATGGTCTCAATTCACCAATTAAAAGAAACAGATTGGCAGAATGGATCAAAAAACAACATCCAACCATATGCTGTCTACAAGAAACCCATCTAACCCAAAAGGAAACTCATAGACTGAAAGTCAAAGGATGGAAAATAATACTTCATGCAATAGGAACCCAAAAAATAATGGGGATAGCTATTCTGTTTGCAGACAATGTGAACTTCAAACCAAGAATGATCAAAGAGATAAAGAAGATCACTACAAACTAGTTAGGGGAAAACCTCAAGAGGAAGAGATAACATTCTTAAATATATATGCACCAAATTCCAGAGCACCCAGCTATGCAAAGCAAGAATTACTAGAAATGAAAAATCAAATAAGCAATAACACAATTATAACAGGAGACCTTAACACACCATTGACACAAAGGGACAGATCAACCAGACAGAAAATCAGCAAAGAAATAACAGAAGTGAATCACACCTGTGAACAAATGGACTTGATAGACGTATACAGTGTTCCATCCAACAACATCAGAATATACATTCTTCTCAGCAGCACATGGGACATTCTCTAAAACAGGCCATATACTATTCCACAGAACATATTTAGGTAAATGCAAAAGAATTGAAATTATCCCATGTATGTTATTGGATCATAGTGCCATGAAGCTAGAAATTAATGATAAAAGAAACTGCAAAAATCCCACAAACACATGGAAATTAAATAATACATTCCTGAGCAATCAGTGGGTCACAGAGGAAATTAAAGAAGAAATTAAACAATATCTACAAGCAAATGAAAATACAAATACAACTTACTGGAATTTGTGGGATGCAATGAAAGTGGTCCTCAGAGGAGAATTTATTGCACTGTGTTCCCACTTCAGGAAAACAGAATGAACACAAAAAAACAATCTGATGTTACACCTCAAACATTTAGAAAAAGAAGAGCAAGTCAAGCCCAAGGTCAAAAGAAGGGAAGAAATTATAAAAATCAGAGCAGAAATTAATGCAATAGAGACTAAGAAAACAATCCAAAGAATCAATGAATCAAAGAGTTGGTTCTTTGAAAGAATAAATAAAATTGATAAGCCCCTAGCCAACTTTATTTTAAAAAGGAAAGAAAAGGCTCAAATTCATGCAATAAGGAATGAAAAAGGTGAAATCACTACAGACTCTGTAGAAATACAGAAGATCATCAACACCTATTTCAAAAACTTCTACTCACATGTTCAATAACACAGAAGAAATGGACAGATTCCTAGAAACATATGAACTAGCAAAGCTGAGTCAAGAAGATATAAAACTGCTGAATAACCCAATTTCTATTAATGAAATTAAAAATGTAATTAAGTCTTTACCAACAAAGAAGAGCCCAGGCCCAGACAGATTCACTGCGGAATTCTACAAGAAATACAAAGAAGACTTAATGCTAACACTGCTCAAACTCTTTAGTGAAATCGAAAGAAAAGCAATTCTTCCTAAGTCATTCCAAAGCAAATATTACTCCAGTACAAAATTCTGAGAAAGATCCATCTAAAAAAGAGAACTACAGGCCAATCTCCCTAATGAACATAGATGCAAAAATTCTCAATAAAAATATTGGCAAATAGGATGCAGCAAATCATCAAGAAGATTATACACCACAACCAAGTGGGATTCATCCCAGGCATGCAGGGATGGTTCAACATACATAAATCAATAAATGTAATCCACCATATCAGTAGAGCCAAAAATAGGAACCACATGATCATTTCTATAGATGCAGAAAAAGCTTTTGATAAGGTCTAACACTTACTCATGATAAGAACCTTATAGAAAATTGGAATAGATGGTCTTTACCTCAATACAATAAAGATCAGGTATGACAAACCAACAGCCAGAATCATATTAAATGGCCAAAAACTGAAAGCCTTTACCTTAAAATCAAGCACAAGACAAGGATGTCCCTTATCACCAGTCCTATTCAACATAGCATCGGAAATGCTAGCCAGAGCAATTAGACAAGAGAAAGAAATAAAAGGAGTAAAGACAGGAAAAGAGGAAGTTAAATTATCATTATTTGCAGATACTTTACATAGAAAACCCCCAAAACTCCATTGAAAGACTCCTAGACATAATAAATAAGTTCAGCAATGTAGCTGGATACAAAGTCAACACTCAAAAATCAATAGCATTTCTATACACTAACAACAAAATCACTGTGAGAGAAATAAGAGAAGCCACATCCTTCACTAGCATCCAAAAACATGAAATACCTTAGGAATTAATCTCATGAAAAAAGTAAAAAAAAAAAAAAAAAAAAAAAAAATCTATACAGGGAAAATTATAATGCCCTGAAAAAGAAATTGAAAAAGATCTCAGAAAATGGAAAGACATCCCTTGTTCATGGATAGCAAGACTAAATATTGTGAAAATGACCATTCTCCCAAAACTGATATACAGATTCAGTGCAAGCCCAATGAAAATACCACTAACATACCTGATAGATCTAGAGAAATCACTCCTAAAATTCATCTGGAACCAGAAGAGACCTCGCAAGCAACTCTAAGCAGCAAAGGCAAGGCAGGAGGCATCACAATCCCTGACTTGAAGTTATACTACAAAGCAACTGGAATAAAATCAACATGGTACTGGAATAAAAACAGATCTGAAGATCAATGGAATGAGAAGAAATAACCACAACTACAAATACACTCAGCCACCTTATCTTTGATAAAGGAGCCAAACACGTTCACTGGAAGAACAACAGTCTCTTTAATGGTGCTGGAAAAACTGGCTCTGATATGCCAAAAACTAAGACTAGACCCATGCCTATCACCATGTACTAAACTAAAATCTAAATGGATCAAAGATCTAAATATTGAAACAGAAACATCAAATCTGTTGGAAGACAAGTTAGGTAAAAATCTTGAAGACATAGGGGTAGGTAGAGAATTCAGGAACAGGAATCAAACTGCACAGGAAATACTTTCCAGAACCAGTAACTGAGATTACGTCTTATTAAACAGTTTCTGCATGTCGAAAGAACTCTCCAGCTAGTGAAACGAAAACCACAAACTGGGAAAAAATCTTAGTGAACTCTCCCTCAGACAAAAGACTTTTGTCTTGAACATATAAAGAATTTTAAAAAATCACACTCCCAAAATTCAAAGACCCAATCCAAATATGGGCATCCGAGATGAATACACAGTTTTCAGATGAAGAAATACAAATGGCAAATAAATACATGAAAAAACATTCATCATCATTACTCATTAGAGAAATGCAAATTAAAACCACACTGAGATTCCATCTCAATCCTGAAAGAAGGGCCAGTATCAAGAAAACTACCAACAACAAATGCTGGAGAGGCTGTGGGGTAAATCAGCTCTTCTGCACTGTTGGTGGGAGCGTAAACTGTTGCAACCATTGTGGAGGTCAGTCTGGAAATTCCTCAGAAACCTAGGATTGGAAGTCCCATTTGACCCAGCTATTCCACTGCTAGGCATATTCCCAGAAGAACTGAAAACATCATACCACAGTGATACATGTGCACCCGTATTTATAGCAGCACAAATTGTAATAGCCAGATCTTGAAAACAACCTAAGTGCCCATCAACTGAGGAATGGATAAAAAAGTTGTGGTATTTTTATACAATGGAGTACTACTCAGCTATAAAGAATGATCACATTGAGACATTTATAAATAAATGGATGCAACTTGCGACCATACTCATAGACGAAATAAATCAAACTCACATCTATAAATACCATATAGTCTCCCTAGTGTAAGTAATGGTAAGAGTACATAAGATTTTACAGTAATCATGGTTTCCCATTACATTGCTTTGAAGCCCTATAATGTTTTCATTCATTAGTTGAAATGGTTTTATTCTGTTTTGTTTGATTTTAGTATGTGGTATGAACAGCTATTTTGAAGAAAACAAGACATTATGGCAGCCATTGCTGATTTAATATCATCTTGCTTTGAAGTCCTACCATGCTTTTGTTCTTCTATTTCCATTGGTTCTATCATGTTGTATCTTACTGGATTTTAATATGTGTGAGAGTATAAATACATTTTTTATGGAAAATGAGATAATACAGTAGCCATTGTCCATTTTTTTATTTGGTTCTGAATGCCCTATAATGCTTTCATTCTCTTGAAAGGCTTTATACTATTGTGTTATGTTTGATATTATTGTATGTGAAGGTATGCCCAACTATTTCAAAGAAAGAGACATTAGGGTAGCTACTGTTTATATCCAGTTGTGAAATACTATGTTGCTTATGTTGTTCTGTTCTAGTCCGCTTTGTTCTGTCCTCTTTTGTCTTAATTTCTTTAAAATAAAATACTATAGAAAATTAGCACTTAGTAATTTTTAAATAAATATTTGCTTTGTAATTTACTTATCGTAAATGTAAAATGATTGAGTTACAATGATCACTCTGCTTTCTTCTGCAGATAGTAGTGGAAGAGTTCCTAGAGGATATAAATAACATCCTGAATTCAGGAGAAGTGCCTAACTTATTTGAAAAGGATGAACTGGAGCAGGTTTTAGCAGCCACCAGGCCAAAAGCAAAAGAAGCCGGGATTTCTGAAGGAAATAGAGATGAGGTAACACACACCAGGATAACTGCATGATTTCTAAAGAAACAGTTGGTCTTTCGTTCAGCCATCCACCAATCCCTTAAGGGATGTAGGCAGAGGGCCTCTAGGCAGATAAGTAGAACTAGGCCGAGGGCCTCTAGTAAAAGCACCCATTGAACCTTAGTAACAAGTGTGAGACTCTTTCAACTTGTTCAATGCAGTCAGACGGTTGTAAACTACAGTACAGAGAAGGTGTGTTTCAAAGTGTGCTGTAAATCATAGACCACAATCAACACGTTAAGATGACATTTTTGTCAGTTTCACTGGAGTTGTGTGATCATGCTGCTTCAGATTCCAGCTCAAGGGCACACAGAAGAGTAAACTTGCGTCTCTCCTCATAGTCCTGAGGCCAGGGTCCTGAGTGGAAATCACCCAGTTCTCCTCACCCAGAAACGATGTCAGGCAGGGGTGACGTCAATCAAGACGCAACATCAAGGTGATGTTGACTGCGTTTTTGACCTTGATGGGATTGTGCAAGCTGAGTTTGTATCCAGAACACCACAATGAACTGTAAATACTGTACAGATTTATGGGAGTGTTTCCAAAATATAATATTGGAGCAGAAAATGGCCTGAGAAATGGGCAGTTTCATTTTCCATCATGACAATGCTCTGTGCCACACATTGCTTCAGCAATGGCAATTTTCTGTCAAATAAAAACAGATTTGGCACCATGCAACTTCTGATTTTTCCCCAAAGTCAAAATGATGTTTTGAGTCAATTCCAGATATCAGGGGCAGCCATGAGAGTACAACTTCAAAAAAAAAAAAGCTACTTGCGAAAAAAGACTTGCAGAATTTCTTCAGGCTAAGCACGTCCCAAGCAAGGGAGAGCATTTTGAGGGTGACTCATGGCAATGTGTCTTTTACTGTAATAATTTTTAATTTAAATATTGACTATACCTTTTGATTATACTATGCACAGACAGCAAGTCCACATAAGCTAATGTGAGCCCACAGGGATTTAGGGGAGGGAAGAATCACTGGGATGGCCACAGAATGAGATAGCAGACTGAACTTTCTGGAATGAAGGCAGAGCACATGCTGTGGAGGTCAGTGGTTAGGCGTGCTGCGGCCTCTGCCACCACCTGCAGAAACCAGAAGCCACTCACCATTCAGCATGCCTGTACTTCAGCTGCCCGCCCCAAAGCTGTGTGCCATTCTCATGTGAGGAAGCAGCTCCAGGGACATATCCAAGCAACAACTGCAAGACAATGCCATTTCCACCAAGCTCTGCACCTGTGATGGAAGCTGGCACCCTGTCCCGCTCATTTACCCCAGAGCCAAACCTAGTTTCAATGTCTGTCTCCACTTTACTCAAACACACTGAAGAGGAGGACCCAAGTCACAGCAAGACCCTAACTGCAATGGAGTCTGCAAAATGTGTTTAATCTTCGCAGACTGCTTGAGAGAAAGGAACAGGAATGGATGTTCCACAAGGCGATTCACATGTCTACTGTGCTAATATTCCTCATGATAATAGTAGTTTCAGATGCATTGCCAGCACCAATTTTCATTGTTGCTTCATCCTGTTTTTTAACTGAAAAATATCTTTCTTTTGGCCAGGTGTTTCAGTACTTTATCAGCAGAGTTCGTCAGAAGCTGCACGTCGTCCTCTGCATGAGCCCGGTCGGCGAGGCCTTCCGGTCCCGATGCCGGATGTTCCCCTCCCTTGTGAACTGTTGCACCATTGACTGGTTTGTCCAGGTTGGTGATTTCCTAAGTGCCTCTGTGAGACGCCGTCCTCGCTTAATTTAACGGTGTACAACATTGTCTGGGAATAACTTACAGGGCTTGTGTTAACGTTAAAAGACTGCTAGGAAATTACTCATGCTGCCATAGAACAAAGACAAAACAATGTACAAAGGAAGAGGAGTCCTTTGAATTTCACAGTGTAGTTGTTACCGGTGACCACAAGAGCTGTTTCACTGGCTGGTGAAGGAGAGGCTTTAAGAGGGAAAGGAGAAGAATGAGAGATGAGGGCTGGGGATTTAGCTCAGCAGCATAAGCACCTGCCTTGCAAGCAGACAGTCGTGAGTTCGATCCTTGGTACCGATAAAAATGAAAAAGACAAAAAAAAAGAATGAGAGATGAGTATAAGTAACTCTTTCAACAGCTTTGCCCAGAGGAAGGCAGAGAATTGGAGATAAAGAGCTAGAAGGGTGTGAGATTGTGACAGAGGTATTTTTAAGTGGGAAAATTAAGCACATGCTGATGAAAATCATCCTGAAAAGGCACATCCATTGATGATGGAGCATGTCGCATTAAGTGTTGAAGGACCAACATCCCTAAGTACATAGTCAAGGATGAGTCTGAGTCATCAGTGAAGGGACTCGACTGACCTGAGCAGGGAGGATGGACAGCTCACCCCTGAAAGGGAGGACAGCAGAGGTGCCGAGTGGCCAGGGAGCAGGGACAGAGCTCATGGAAGTTCTGAGTGCAATGCTTCTACTTTGTCGATGTGAAAAGCAGAAGCTGAGAATGAAGAGGAAGTGTTAGGCATCTGAGGAAGTAAAGCAGGAAGTGAAATACTCAGGAGGGTACAGAACTGACATAGTAGAAAATGTAGAGACCTTTCTGGATGGCTTGAAGAGTTACCTGTTGTGCATTTAAAGCGAGGCCCATCTGCATGACCATGTGATTTTGTCAGCTGCACAGTTGCATCTGACCAAGGTTCTGGTAAGACCAGGAGGGGAGTAAAGAAGTGGAGGTGTGTTCAGGACAGAGATTAGAGTGGTGTGCCCGATGTTCCGACAGTATAATAAATACAGTGAGGACATGAGGTTCCCATAGTGTATATGATTCCATTCATGGGATTCTGCCAATGCCCCATCATTCATTCAGTCCATCAGCACATATTTTTGAGCAACTTCTGTGTTCTTGACATTGTGCTAAAGACCTAGGTCCCCTCCCTCTAATGGATGGGGAGGAAATTCATGTCCTTCATAACTCATATTTAACTTTATTTTAACTCCTAGGATTAGGAGTTATCTAGCTAAAAAGAGGGATCAGACAAGAATAAGGTCCAGAGAAGTACAATGTTCTTAATTATTATCCTGCATGTTATTGAAGTGACCGACAACTTTCTCAGGTAACTTCTTTATTTACAGTGGCCCAGGGAAGCACTGCTTTCTGTGTCCAAGACATTTTTCTCAACTGTCGACCCTGGCAACGAGGAACTGAAAGACAAGCTTTCGCTCATGTGCGTCAATGTCCACCTGAGTGTCTCCCAGATGGCAGAGCGCTATTACGCAGAGCTCCGCCGGAGGTACTACACGACACCCACCTCCTACCTGGAGCTCATCAACCTCTACCTGTCTATGCTAACTGAGAAGAGGAAGCAGTTGGTGTCGGTAAGTTCAGTGTGGTCAACAAGAGCAAGTTATTTGCTTGAACCCAAAACTTCGGGGAAGGAGTAGAAGATCTGAATACCTGTCTTACTCTCCAGAGCCATCTTCCTCCTGACCTGTTGCCTTAGCAACTGACCTAATATTTGCCCACAAAAGGGTCCCGGGCTGTTGCTCCAAGGGCGCCCCCTTCCTATTCCCTTATATCTTCCTTCTAGCATTTGTTTAATGATATGTGGAGTGATACATACGAGTTGAATGATGTAGATATTGCAACAGCATCAAAGTTAAGCAAAGTCGTGGTCATCTCTACCATATTTAATATGGAAGAAAACATCTTGTTAAGTCGTAAAGATGGGTTTTCAGTGCTGTGAGATATGCCATGCTCCACAACCACACACTTTGGTGTCAGCCACACACCTGCAACCTAAGCTCTTTTTGCAGCACACCCTTGAGCATGTTACATAACTTCTGTAAAAGTAGAAAACAAAGTTTAAAAGTATTTATACTTTTAAGGGGTTGCTAAGAAATTGTATTATGGTGTGGCCTCACAATGTGCTAGTTTTAAGTACCTACCTGACTAGATCCAACAAGCACGTCTATAATACAACATAAGCAATGATTTTATTGTAAAATTCACATTGATGGAAAATTAAATTGAATATTCTGTCCATTTCATTTTACCTAAATCTTACCACTTAATTTTGTATCATGTATTTTAATTGCCTATTTAGTGAAAAATAAAGAAATCTATAATTTTAAACTTATTTTTAGCTTAAATTTTCTCATTAAAGACCCCCACACTAAAATGTGCTGCTAACAGCCACATCTCAGGCACCTATATCAAAAATGTTTTGGTTGCTGCTTCATTTTAATGAAATAATCTTTGACCTTGTCACTTTAAAACATCAGTGTCACCGACAGAATTTTCTGTTTCTCACAACAAAATAAAAACAATCATCTCAAAAAATATCTACATGTTTCAGGTTGTTGCAGAATTTAAGTAATGCAATCCTTGAACTACATAAGATATTGAGAACATAATAGCTGCTGTTCTTATTAGCTCCATGGTATTATAATGTATGACCTAAAATTTTCAACTTGTTAAATACAAGTAAAACTGGATGCATTTAACATTTAGATATTCACAATGTTTTTCAGAGAATTTTTACCTCATACAATGCATGTCTTATAACATAACTTGGGAGATAACTTTTAGCCTACCCATTCAAGCCAAGCTTTCAGACTCACCTTCAAAACCCAACTCTTCTCAGTTGTCTCTTTTACCATGCTTGTTCAGAGTTTTTGCCTTCAGAACAGAATTCAGATCCACCACCCAAAGCTAGAAGCCCAGCACTCGGTCTCCTGAGCCATCAGCCCAGCCTGGCCAGTGTACCTGTTGTGAACAACTCCCAGAGCTGTGGCCTCCAGGGATTCTGGTCCGCATTTGTCCCTCACTCGCTCAAATGCCACATGGGAAATAAAAATAATATAGCATGAGCCTCAGTGAGTCACAGTCCAGCAATGCTCCCCAGCTGTAGCCAGGCGGCCTGAATCCAGATGTCTCATGGTACCCAGCATGACCATTTCCTAAAGTGCTGAGACCTGCATCACTTTCACTGCTCAAAGCATCACTCACTGACTTACTGATACTATAGATGTAAAGCTTACCATATGAGTAAAAGATAACTGTGAACTGTGTTTTATAATGCTCATTATATATTGTATTTTTGTTGACATTCAGGCACGAGATCGAGTGAAGAATGGTCTCACCAAGCTATTAGAAACAAATGTACTAGTAGATAAAATGAAGTTAGACCTTTCAGCTTTAGAACCTGTGCTCTTAAAAAAATCACAAGATGTCGAGGCCCTGATGGAAAAATTGGCTGTGGATCAAGAAAGTGCTGATCAGGTACACTACATTACCTGATGGTGGGTGAGAGGGCTATGTCCAGCAGTTGGCCACTCACAAAGAATGCCGCATGTTTGGATTATTTTGTTATGTATGTCATTAAAATAATTAAATGGAGAAAGGGATAGGAGTGTAAAGGGATCAAAAATAATCAAAATATGTTTTATGCATATACCAATTCCCTGAAGTGAACTTTGCTATTTTATATTACGAGCATGCACAAACACAATGATAATGATGATGTGATGGGTTTAGCCAGACTTAGCAATTTAGCAGTGTTTGTAAGCTGTGAGCAATCTCCCTGTATCAACTCAGCCTGGTTCTGTCTTAGAGGAGGGTGCAGCTCAATGAGTGGGACAGAAGCACTGTGGAAGGAGCACTGCCTTGCACAGTAGCTATTCTCCTGAGAAAGAACTGCTTGCTGTGATAATTTTATCTCTGTAATGCTACCAAGATAGTGTGAGATCAAGTAGCATCAAATGAAATCCAGCTACTTCCCTTTCATCGTTGGTCTAATACAAAGGGCAAATATAACTCATTGCCAGCTTTATTTTGAAACATTGAAATGCAAATACAGTTGACTATGCCTGAAATACTTGGAACTGAAAGGGTTTGGGATCTTGGATTTTTCCAGATTTTGAAATGCTTACATGACTATAGTGAAATATCTATGGGGAGAGAGCCAAGTCTATACGCAAAATTCAATTTTGTATAAAATGAAGGTCATTCCAGGCAGTATTTTTAATGTATCTGTGTTTTGATTGTGACTTGCGAGGTCGGGTGGGGAAATTTCCATTTGTGGCATCATGGTGGCACTTAGAAACTTGCAGATTTTGAAGCATTGCAAATTTCAGGCTTTTGGTTTGGGAGCTCAGTCTATAATGAGCCTATTAAAGCAGCTGTGTTTCTATTGGGTAGGTCCGTAATGTTGTGCAAGAAGAAGAAGCAATAGCTAAAGTGAAAGCCGAAGAAACCCAAGCAATAGCTGACGATGCTCAAAGAGATCTTGAGGAAGCTCTGCCCGCACTTGAAGCTGCCAATAGGGCCCTGGATTCTTTAGACAAAGCAGACATATCTGAAATCAGAGTTTTTACAAAGCCACCAGATTTGGTCATGACTGTAATGGAAGCAATCTCCATTCTCCTAAATGCCAAGTGAGTAATTCAGAATCCTATATCACTGGAACATCAAGTGGAATTTCTTTACTCTTCTTTCTCATTTTCATATGGTTTGTGCATTCTTTCCCATAACCTCTCATTAATTTGATAAGACACTAAACATTTTTTTCAGCATCTATTTTATGCTTAATCATCCAGGGGCCTGAGATGTCTGTGGAATGGAGCAGAACTGGGTCTGGGTAGAGGGGCAGAGACAAAATCATGAAAGATCTTGTATGAATACACAAGCAGTTAAGCTTTCCTCTTGAAAACATGTAATTTTCAAACTTTCCTAAGCATCCCCCAGGACCCAGCACCATGGCTGACACCATGGCACAGGCCAGGGGCCTTTGCAGAGCCCGGCCCGGATAGTGACTCCATGAGCAGAGGGAACTGAGAGCCATTAATCGTGTTTTACCCAATCATATTTCTACAATAGAAAGATCAGCATGGGAAAAGTTGCAAAGAGCAAGATTGGCAAAAACAAAGGCCAGTTAGAAATTTATCTTTTGTGGTGCTCTGGCAGGAAGTTTTTTTATGGATCAAAACTAAGCCAAAGGAGATAAAATGTAAGAACCTTGAGTATTTTTGAAATGAAATAATTGTTCCATAATATCTTAAATTCTATAACCCTACTATTTTATAATCTTTCTCTGCCAAATCTGATTTGTATGCTGCCTTCATCATCCAATTCCTCTTCTCATAAATTAATTTTTTATGCATGTAGCTACCAGTTACTGGGATTATGGTACTGAGATTAAAATTTCCCTCCTATTGGGAGAACACAGTATTCTCAGAAACATCTTTCTTTTACTTTGTTTGATTACGATGTTGTTAACTTATCACATCTGTCTTTCAGACCTGATTGGCCAACAGCAAAGCAACTGCTTGGTGACTCTAATTTCCTGAGAAGGCTTTTAGAATATGATAAGGAAAACATAAAGCCTCAGATACTGGCAAAACTTCAAAAATATATTAATAATCCTGACTTCTTGCCTGAAAAAGTAGAAAAAGTATCCAAAGCATGTAAATCTATGTGCATGTGGGTGAGAGCAATGGATCTGTACTCTCGAGTACTCAAGGAAGTCGAACCAAAGAGACAAAAACTTCGTGCAGCACAGGTACGTTATCAATCCTGAGATATTTAATAACATTAAAGGCCATGATTGTTGATCATTAGAGCTGTCTATACAGTGCCACTGATCCTATCCAATATGAATAGTGACAAGGTTTTTGAAAAATATCTTTTGTTTTAAACAATAACTGACAGTTTGGAATTTTTTTCATAAATTTTCTATAAAATCAGCCTTGTTACACTATATAGAAGGAAAATGAGTCCTTATCTTATTCATCTGGGGAAAAGGAAATATGACTTTGTATTTTTGAGGTGGCTGCTACCTCTGCATTTGATTGTCTGTACTGTTCTTCCATTTGCTAAATAAGCCTGCCTCTCAGATCATGTGAGGTTTTTAGAGCCACAGTTAGGTATAAGATTCTCAGTCTTGCCAAGAATGATCATTTAGTAAAGCGAAGAACAAAAAATCCACAGGTATAAAACACAGATACATAAAATTTTTCTAGAAATATCCAGATAATAAATAATTTCATTATTGTGACTCAATTGTCATTATTCTACACACACAAAAATAGTCATTGACAATAACATGAATAAACATGACTATATTCCAAAGTAATTTTATTTCACATTTCCGTGCAAGTATCACAGAACATCACAGAATATTCTTTTGATTTTTTTCCAATCATTGCAATGTCAAAAACAGTCTTAGCCCACAAACTGTAACAAAACCAAGCAAGCTAAACATGGCCTTCAGACATAGTTAACACACCCCTGAGACAATCAACTAGTTAGGAAAATTAGTTTTCACTATCACATGAATATTTTATTTGTTTCATAATCTAAAATAATTATCCTGGTAATTAATTCATCTCAAACACTTAGTACATCTATTTTTCAGTTCCTTTTACAATTCATTTCATTGGGTTTTTTGTTTTTATTTTTGTTCTTGTTTGCTTCTGCTCTTAGATTTTTCCCAAGTTTATAAATGTTTTAACTTTGTGTATTGATTAGTCTTTTTCTGGACACACAAAAGAGAACATAAGTCATATTTTGTTTTAAAAAAATCAATTATAATAAAGGGAAAATTCAGTGTTCTTATTTTTTAAATATTTGCTTGATATTATTAGGCTGAACTTGATATTACAGTTGCCACCCTGAAACAAAAGCAAGCCTTACTAAAACAAGTGGAAGATCAAATACAAGCCTTACAAGATGAATACGACAAAGGTGTAAATGAAAAAGAAAGTCTGGGTAAGTGACTCATACACTTACACTGGGCAGGAAGTGCCTGACTTTCAAAAGTAGGAAGACTTTCCAGCTAATCAAGTCTCAGCCTTTACCTGATATACAGCAAATACTTCTCCTGCTCTTCTTTCGCTATTCTGGTATCGAATGAGAACTGCAGGTATTATATAAATGCCATATCCTGTGTCTGAATAAGCTTTACCAAAGCACATTGCCTTGTAACTCAAAGCAACAGATGGATTTGATCTAGAAAATAAACACAGAGGGACATAGAGACCACTATCTTCAGCCAGAGTAATGTAACATCAAAAAGAGTTCTTGGGGCTGGATGTGGCACTGCGTGCCTGTCATTCCAGTACTCTGAGGCTGAGGCAAGAGGATTTGCAAGTATAAACTCGATCTGGGCAATTTAACAAGATGGGGACTTAGCTCAGCGGCGTAAGTACCTGCCTGGCAAATGCAAGGCTGTGAGTTCAATCCCCAGTTCAAAAAACAAAAAAAAGACTGTCTCAAATTTAAAAAAAAAAAATCAAGGATGAGGGATATAGCTCAATGTAAAGACCCTGGGTTCAATACTCAGTACCAGAGAGAGGTTTTGGAAGCCAGGCATGTGCCTGTAATCCTACTATTTGGGCAGAGGATTAGAAAGTTCAAGTCCCACCTATGCAATTTAGCAAGATTTTTGTCTCCAAATAAAGAACAAACCAACTCATTACATTTTTAAAACTTACAAAAAAGAGAGAGAGAAAGAGAGATCCTCAGAGAAGAGATAAATTTAGCTTGGTTGTAGAGTGGAAAATAATCTGAATAGCAGGCCGTAGACTTTGGGGACGATTCTTAACATGACTTAACATTGTGAAAATGTCTAGCAAAGAAGATGGCCCAGACAAAAGCGCGCCTGTTGCGTGCTGGAAAGCTGACAGCTGCACTGGGAGACGAGCAGGTCCGGTGGGAAGAGAGCATCCAGAAATTCCAGGAGGAAATAGCGAACATCACCGGGAACGTGTTCATAGCCGCGGCCTGCGTGGCTTATTACGGAGCTTTCACAGCCCAGTACAGGCAACTGGTGAGTCACCCGCTTCCAGGAAGAGGGGCAGCAGTGGGGACCGAGGCTGGGGCAGTTTCACCTTCCTGGGTGCAGATGGAGGCTCCCCATACAGCGGTTCACCAGGGAGAAACTTAGTATGCATACTTACATAATTACATAATTATGCATGAATTATACATTTGCATTCATTGTGTATAGGTCCATGTAAGTGTCTATTACCTTATTTTATATTGTGTGCAAATATGTTATATATATTTAATAATCATGCATAATTATATAGAGTACTTTGTTTTCCAGAGCCCTTGGCCTCTCCCGTTGGCCAGGGGTGGTTTATTCCTCAGGTTCCTTAACATCTGCTCCCTTTCCTTGTCCCTTTTTGCAAAGCTTTTCCTCCAGACCCAGGGAGAGGGAAAGGAGACCCTGAGTCCCTGCCCTTGGTGTCAGCAGTGACATGAAAAGTCCATGGGGTGAATGTTACCGAAGGGGTGAGACTTACAGAGGACCAGAATGTGAGGAGGACCAGGACACAGGATGAATCCGTGGTTTCGTGGGCTTTTGTCTTTCTAAAAACTAAAACCTCTCATGTATCAGAAAATAAAGGTTCCATCTTCATACTGTTTCCAGGAAACTAAATGATTGGGAAGGATTTTAGAGTCATTTTTATGAAATGTTTTCCTACAGAATATGTTGCTCTCATCTTGAGTTCTAAATCCCATCATAAGATTCATCAGAGTCCACAAGAGCTCGGGGGTCACCTGGTGCCATGTTGCCAGGGTGGTGTTGGGACAGACAATGTTTTCTTGTGCACTATTCACTGATGTCCCTCCTCTCCCACTGCCACACCTCCATCTACCAATTACTGGTGGCATCTCTGTCATTGTGACACCCCCAGACTTCACATGCTTCCAGACTCCCCTAAGAGGAACAACACACACCTGATTGAAAATTGCTATGACAACCTAGTCACTCACAGGACAGGGCAAGTGGCCTGCTCAAAGTCATAGCTCTGGGTGCAGCCCTAGCACCGTGGCTCCTGACCGAAGGTGCCCTTCTGGTGCCCCATGCTCTATTGCCAGCGTGGCCCAGGAAACTGGTAGGGCCTGGCTCTTCCAGCCACTGGCTTCCTCCTGTCCAACATATTTTGCGAGTGCCCTCCTCTATGAAGTGTTCCTGAGTCTCTATATGCAAACTCTGCTCCTTCTACAGCTAATAGATTGCTGGATCGAGTACTGCCAGCAGCTGGAGGTCCCAATCGACCCTTCCTTCAGTCTCATTAACATTCTTGGAGATCCCTATGAAATACGGCAGTGGAACGCAGATGGGCTGCCGCGGGACCTGATCTCGACAGAAAACGGCATTCTGGTTACGCAGGGGAGACGGTGGCCTTTGATGATCGATCCCCAAGACCAGGTATGCACCTCTGACAAAGAGCAGTGATTAGCTCTGCTCAATATTGACTATTAAAAACTGTAAAAGTGGACTTAGCATACCTGGAAGATCATGGAGATGTAGACTCAGGAGATAAGAAGCTTTCTAGTCTGAGTCCCTTATTGTGTGGCTATCGCAAGTAAGAAGAGATGTGTTTCCATGCTCTCCATATTTGATTTTGACTGGTATTGTTTGGGGAGTTGACTGTTGGTTTTTCTCTTTGTGTGGTGGCAGAAATTAATTCCAGCAGAGTGCTCATTCCCAAAAGGTCTAGGAGGCAGAATAGAGTCAAAGCATGATAGAAATTAGGGGAAACCTGCTGGAATTCACAGAACCCCATTGCCTGGCTCCCCAAATTCACAGATCAGATTATGTAAAACAGGGACAGACAAGGGGAGCCCTTATGAAAGCCAGGGAGACAAACCTGAGTACCTTAAGCACGGACTTTGCCCCGATGACTTTTTCTGCATTTATTGTAAATTTAAACCACATGGAGAATGCCAAATGTTGAGCTTAAAAGATGTTGTCACTGAATAGAGATTTGATTTTGTCTGTCTCCATTCTGTTTCTACACTGAAAAAAATGGTTAAACTTTCTCTAAAACTTTCACTTCCTACCCCTTTATCATATTCCCAGGCAAATGCCCTGCTCTGTGATTTCTCATACAGGCAAACCGATGGATAAGGAACAAGGAAAGCAAAAATGGTTTAAAGGTCATTAAGCTTACAGATCGTAATTTCTTACGAACTCTTGAAAATTCCGTCCGACTTGGTTTACCTGTCCTACTGGAAGAGGTTTGCTTTTGGTTTTCTTTTTTCATGTTAGTTCTTATCTTTCAGATCATAGCCAGTGACAGACATGGCCTGTGTCATGCTATAAACATAGTCAACTCCATTGTCAAATTAAACCAGTTGTTTTGCTTCTTAAACAGTGCATTCTTATATGGGGAGGAACCTGTTAATTAAACAAATTTTCCCCTTTCTGAATTGTTTTAGAGGGATGGCCTCTGCTATCCGACACCACTGACTTGCAGGACCAATGTTGGGGCTTAAAGGTTAGAAAATTCAAAGTAGTAGTGTACTCGTGATGTAAAGCCATAAAACAATCCTGATGATGGAAACATTATTTTCTTCTGGGCCATACAGTCAGCGTTAGATCAAGTGATGGCTGGTAAGAATGAACTTGTGTTTACAAGTCAGACCAGAATGTTAAACCAGAATGTTTCTCTTATGTGAGAAACCTAAAATATAAACAAACGAGTGGAACAAAAGAGAATGGCAGGAAACAGGAAGGCAGACTTTTCAGAAATGGAGAAAGGGAATTAGGGGATGGGGCAACCAGAGAGAAAGAATAAAAGGATCCGAGATCAAGATATGCTATAAACATGTACCAGCTCTCCAAAATGAACATAACTATTATGCATTGAAGACATACACTGATTTTTAAAAAGAAAAATGTGAACTTGTGCTATAATGTGAGCTAAGATTAATAATATCAACAAGAGTGAAAATTGGGGTAAGGGAACTAGAGGGGAGAAAGGATTTTTTAAAAAATAGAAACAGACTGTAATATGTGCATGTAATCATCTCCCAAGATGATTGCAACTCCATGTACTGCAATCATGCAGCATTATAATAAAATTTTTAAAAACTCCCCAGATGAAAAAATAAAAAAGAGTGAACTTGTACTTAAAAAGAGTCAGAGGGGCATTGTGGAGTCTCCATGCTCCTTTCTTCAAAAACCACTCCACGAATGATCTTTTTCCACATTGTATCCGTCAATCAAGAAACACTTGAAAATAAATGACAAACAATACTAAATGTGCTTTTGGTCCTTGATAGTTTAAGTCTAGTTGGGGGGAGAGATGGTAAACAGAGAGAGAGGAAATAAAAGGAGGAAGAGCTCTTTGTGATGAGGACTTTGAAGGAATAACCAGGGTTTAGAGATGGCCAGAAGGGACAGATGGGAGCCTAACTTAGCCAAGTGGCTGCAGGAGGTGCAGCGAGGCTGTGACCTCTGTGGTCATTTTCCCCACGCGAAGACCCAGCAAGAAGGGCTCCCAGGCAAAGGGATCCGCATGCCCAAAAGCCATGGGCAATGCGTGTGGTGCCAACGTGTACTAACATTTTTTAAGCCATGAGCACAGAAGACCTTGGTTAATAACTGTCTTTATTTCACTAATTTACCCTTCTATTTTTATAAGAGGAGAAAGTGAACAAAAGCATGAGCTGTGAGCCATCGAACCATGCCTAAAAATATCTCTGCTTCAGCAGAAATGACCAGTGACCTGAGGCAGCTCAGCCACAGCCCTCGTGTGGTAACCTGGAATCATAAATAATCTGTTAGCATTCAGTAGCATTTGCTGACTGTTAACTACAGCCCAGACCTGGTCCTCGGTATTTTAACCCATTCACCTTCACTTCGGCCTTAGAAGGTGGTCACTGTTATCCCTTTTTATCCTTTAAGGAAAATGAGGCACAAAAGTATATGCCTCATCTGAGAGGCCTTGCCTGCCAGAAAACCCACAGCATGCAGCACACTGCCACGCAAACCACCCAGAGCACAAGGGGTCCCAGTACAGCCGAGCTTTGGCTTTGACCAATGGAAGATGCTATAATGGATCCCAGGTGCTCCCTTCGAGCCCTGAAGCAGTATGAAGGAGGTCTCCAGGCATAGCCCCAAGCTGGAGTCTGAGACCCAAGTTTACTGCATGACACAGAGGTCCTGAGGGGCTCTCTTCTCCCGTGGTATTTGGAAGAAATCTTCTATAATGCCCACTCCAGCCAATGAGCAGAGAGCCTTTGAAGTGTAGCAGAGTCTTCTAGGCAATCAGGACCCCATCCAGGAACAGGATGCCCCAGCTGGGCCTTCCCTACAGCCTGGGATTTGGGGTCATTAGCATCACCAACCCAGCTGCCTTCTACCTTGGCCAGAGTGGTATTTTCAGACTTTGACTCCATGCATTCATGGTACAAAACTAACTCAAGCAGCATTTACTAATGAAATAGAACTTCAAAAACACAAAATTATATCACAGATAAGGATAAATTCCCTGTCCAGAACCTGATATAAGAATGTTCCTGCAGGGTCTTAGGCAGTAACGCAAACCCAAGTTTTAACCAACAGGCATGTTGGCTTTGAGGGAGTGAAATAAGTGTCATATAGAATAGGGGCCCACAAACTTTTCCTGTCATGAGTCATACAATAAGCATTTCAGCTTTTGCAGTTCTCTACGGTTTTGATTTGGTTTTAGTTTGTTTTTATAGTCATTTAAAATGGTAAAACTGTTCTTAGTTCAAAAGTCATACAAAAACAATCCACAGGGGCCCATATTGGATGTAGGCATCCTGTACATAGGATGTAGTTTGCCAGCCTCTGACTGAATAACTCTCAAATGGGTGTATTTCACTTGTCTGGGGACTGCTGAGATTTTAGTCAGCCTAGAGTGACTAACAGACCCAACGTCTTTTTTCAGTTGTCAGGGCCATGTAGAGTGTATCAGACTTGCCTAAATGAATTCTCAGCCTGAATGAGCTTTTATCTCCTTAGACTACCAATGAAAGAATCACTAGAATATATGCACTGTTAGTGTGAAAATATTAAAAATACAGTATCACTGGAAAAATTGTTCAAAGTAAATTTTGAGGCCCTTTAAGAAACTGTGACAAGCTAATACCATTCATGCAATTGCTTAGACTTTTGATGACTTTGTTTGATTGTTTGTTTGTTGCATTATTTTGTTTTGTTCCCGTTTTTAAGCTCAGGGAAACCCTGGACCCAGCTCTGGAACCCATTCTTTTGAAACAAATCTTCATCAGCGGCGGACGAGTACTCATTCACCTTGGAGAC
This sequence comes from Cavia porcellus, assembly GCF_034190915.1. Classification (NCBI taxonomy): domain Eukaryota; kingdom Metazoa; phylum Chordata; class Mammalia; order Rodentia; family Caviidae; genus Cavia; species Cavia porcellus. Next base: position 37,171,201 of record NW_026947501.1, read on the forward strand.
TCAGACATTGACTACGACAAAAACTTCAGGTTCTACATGACAACCAAAATGTCAAACCCCCACTACCTGCCTGAGGTATGGGCTGCCCACTGGAATTTGCAGCCTCACAGTATGACTACATGTGACATGTCTCTAAGCTGTGGTGGGGTCCCGCTGGGGGAAACAGCTAACAACTTCTCCCCTTCTCCCTCTTCCCTCTGTAACACTTCTTTCCAAGATTCTCCTCTGGCTTTGCATCTGAGTCCTGATTCTGATTCCAGTTGCCTTTCACTTCCCACCAGCTGGGACTCAAGCCACTCTTCACCGCTCTATCCCCAGGCTAATCTCCAAGCTGCTAGCACTGGGCACCCTGAATCTCCCTCCTGGTCCATCCTCTAACCAAGCTGCCGCTCCCTTCTAATCACTCTCCTCCCTCCTCCAGCAAAGACTATGGGAAAGTACAATGAGCTGGGCTAGGCCTGAAAGCACCTCAGCAATATGCAGAAAGACCATGCTGCATGGTGCAATTGAGGCAGCGTTTAATATTTAGGGGGCTGGTGCTTCAGCTCTGATGTGCAAACTCTTCTGCCCTGGGAAGTCATAGCCTCTTATTTCAAGGCTTGAACCCAGCTGACAGCCCTGGAGCTACGGCTCTTCATCCAACTGACTCAGCCATGTTTTTGAGAGTCCTGGGCAGGCAGGAGCTTCAAAGATTACGTATCAGCACCTCAGCTAACCCCACTCGTTGCTTAGAGCCAATCGTAGGGAAAGGGATATAGCCTCGCCAGCTCTGTATGAATCAGTACAAGGACATAGGGTCAAGTTTGTCAAAATGGAGGTAATTGTCCTTTGTTCAAGAAAAATCGTCCAGGTGGTCCTCCACAAAAGACTACTTTTTACCTCTATGTTGTGACTGATGAATAAATCAGGGCTTAATTGAGAGTCTGTAGCATTGGGGGCCCATAGCACACACCTCCAAATAAAATAGTCATTTACTTGAAACGTCTGGTGACTGACAACAATCAAGAATCATGAGCAGTGACATCAAGTGGGGAGGGCTGGCAGCATCCTGCCCTTTTCCTCCTGCTCTTGGACTCCAAGGGAAGTCACATAACCCCTACTTCCATGTGCACCCCTAAGCCACTACAGGGCCCGGAAGATCCGCTGTCCTCAGGCTGCAGAGCTGATGGTAGCAGAGTTGAGGCAAAGACAGCTGTGACCACTTTCTCTGCAGCACAGGCTCCACCCCTCTGTGGGTGGGGACCCCAGCGGTAGACACATCTGCAGGGCTTCCTAGGGCAAGGACTTCACATCAGGTGCCCTCTGCGAAAAATCCTTGAATACATCATTCCAAAGAGCATCACTTTTTTTAACTTTAGACCCGGAACCTCTCATAGCAGTCTGTCCTCCCTGGATTGTGTTCAGGTTGAGTGAACTTGACACCCTTCTTAATTAATGTGTGAAAAACATCGTTAAAATCTTATGTTGGGGTTTTCCTTGTCAAGCCTTGAGGAGCTTAATTACGCAGCCAGGGCTCACATCAGAGCTTAGAAGAGTGACCAGTGTGCCAGCTCACAGTCTTTGATCTGTCTGTCCTTCGTTTAACTTTGGGGAGAAAGTACTGAACCAAAACATGTGACTCTGTGACCAGTGCTCCATCACCATGCTCCTCAAGTCAGTCAGCTCTAAAGTGGGGGTAAAGCCAACGCCAGGGGTCTGTAACACAAAATGCTCTTAAATTTATTGGGCTTTGCTATATGACTTATTCAAGTGATATCAGAATATGATGTTGGTGTAGTAGCAATTTTCCATGTGAAACTTACAATAAGGTTGAATATGTAAAACCCTATTACCAATAATAGCTTCTTTTTAACAAAGACATACTGTCTCCAAGTCACTATGACTTAATTACCTTAAGTAATTTTTTATTATCTCAGTTAGTCTTCATAATTATCTTCTGAATTGTTACTATTATTATTCCAGTGTTTAAATATCAGGAGCTAAACCTCAGCACACTGACTGGCTTGTCAAACGTCAGACACACACGAAAGGCCCAGGCTGTGGATTCTAAGATAGTCTCAAACCCTTTTCTGGGTCATCTTTCTTTAAAACATCTGAAGGATTTCTGTAACTGCAGGGGTTGAGGAGCAAGACTGCCGCTCATCTTGGCAGGGAAAATCATATTGTGAAGTCACACTGTGCTCACGGTGTCGGGGTGGGGTAGGGTGGGTGTACGCACAGTAGGACTCGAGATGGATCTGTCTGGGTAACAGCAAATCGTGTTCTCATAGAGAAAGCACTCACTGTTGTAAGCAGGCTGCCCTGTGCTTCTCTTCCAGGTGTGCATTAAAGTCACCATCATCAACTTCACCGTAACCAAGTCAGGACTGGAGGATCAGTTGTTAAGGTAAAAAAGGAATGTGGGAGCAGGGGAGGCCACGGTTTATTACTATTCTGTTTAGAAATTTAGATGAAGAAAAACTTCAGTGTATAAAAGCATCACAAATGACTCAATGCAAAAAGGTAAAAATAAATAGCCAAGCTAGGCACCAATGTCACTGTTGCTTGCAGCCACTTGTTGGACCCATGGTCCTCTCAAGAAGGAACTCGGGGACTTCCCTGAATGCCCACCAGCCGCAGGGCCAGGCTGGCAGCGGGCCCTCTTCCCTCACTAGGATTTCCCAGCTCGGCAAGCAAACTCCCAGGAAGTCACTGCTCCTCCACATCAGTGAGGAAAGCAGTCCCTCTGACGTCCTATCTCCCGCTTCACTGGCCTTGAGGGCTCTTTTTTTAAATTTACTTAGTTGTGCTTAAGTTTATCTACCTCTCAAAAATAAATATCCTCCCTTGGTATATTCTGTAGGTGACTAAGTTCACGTTTCTCAAAAACAAGATCATGTATTGTTAATATTAATCATCAGAATTAGCCAAAAAGTTCAGGTGGTAAAATTCTTAGTATTTATTAAAATAATGATGTTGATTAAACTAATTATATATACTTAATAGACAGTCATATATCACCTAATGATGAGGTGATACATTCTGAGAACTGTCATTAGGCAGTTTCTTTGTGTGAAAATCACAGTGTCATTACACAAAGACAGCTACATCACTATAATAATCTGAGAGGACCACTGTGGCATAGGCAGCAATCTGTGACTATATTTAGTCAATATACATGAACACATGCATATGTGAACATATGTGTGTAAGTATCATTAACTCTAAAAGAAAATATCCTTTGGACCCATTTTCAGAAAAATATACTTTGGGCTGTAGACATAGCTAAGAAGAAGAAGAAGAAAGTACCTAGCTAGAGAAAGGAGAGACATACATATGCATACACAGAGATGTGTATGCATGCATCTCTATGTACATGTACATATGTTTAAGCAAGATCATCCAGACTCACCCTCGCTATCACTAATGGCTTATGACTTCATTTCCTCATTTGTTTTAGGTATTACTGGCTGCTAACCTAACTCCCACTAGGTTAATTCCTTTCCGATTAGGGGGTGTTTTGACACATTCTAAAGGCCTGACTGAGCGTTTGGCACACCAGTTGATTCCCGTGAAGAGCTATGCTTGGCTGTGTCACCCTGCCTGGGCCAGGAAAGAGAAGTACCAAGGAGAACAGTGCTGAGATCAGTTGGGAAGTGCAGCAGCTCCCTGCTCTCGCCCTGACTGATGCATCTGAGGTGTGGCTCGGTCACACGGGCTGGCATCAGCTCTCTCAGTGCCCCCCTCTCTGCTGAGCCCCTGGGCGGGCAGGCAGCAGCCATGTACTCAATGGTTCCTTGCAATTCCTCCAGGATCCTCCTCGTTCTTGAACACCTCCCAGCCCCTGGAGACTGCCAACCACGACTCCTCAGTCCTCCTGTGGTTGGACCAGTCAGTGCCCTTCTCAGCTCTGAGGAATCCTATTAAGCCACCGTTCTACTTCCAGAAACTCTAACCCTTCCTCGGCTTTCTGGGCAATCTTTCTTGATTGCTAACTTTCCTCATTTGGTTTATGCTTCTCCCGAGCTGTTTCCTGAGCTCACCTTTATTATAAAGATTCTTGAAACCTCTCCTCTGAAGGAGTTAAGTGCACAGTTTAATTGAAGATGATTTCTTCAATTAAATTGTGTACTTGTATAAATAAAACAATTTCTTATAGTCTCATAACAATTTTAAGGTGTCTGCATTCGGCATGTGCATAACAAATAAATCATGAATTGTTGTGTCAGACAGCACATCGTGGTATACTGTATGGCTCTGGAGCCAGCTGACGGGGTGCTAGCCTAGCTGTTTTTCATGTCTGTGCCTCCCCAGGAGTGACCCACTACTGAGGCTAGCACCACAGAGTCCACCTCACAGAAGCCTTTAAAGAATTAAAGGAAATAATCCTAGCAAAGCTCTTAGCGGGGGGTGCAGCAGAGGTGAGGGTAACAAAGATGACCACACGGAAGGCCAGGAGCAGATCAGCAAAGCACAGCAGAAATCAGCTTAGGCTCACATCCCTAGATGTGGTCGGCCTGATTTAGATGCACTCAGAAATTGTTCCATGAACAAAGAGCCTCTGCAGAAAAACTTTAGGGCACTGACAGAGAAGGAATGCAGGTATGTCACTTTGGTTCCAGTGATGTGGTGCGCCTGGAAAGACCAGAGTTGGAAGAACAAAGAGTTCAGCTCATCGTCAGGATCAACAGCGATAAAAACCAGTTGAAAGCCATCGAAGAGAAAATCCTAAAAATGCTCTTCACATCTGAAGGAAATATTTTAGACAACGAAGAACTCATTGACACACTCCAGGAGTCCAAGGCAAGTGAAATATTTTTAGTGTTATAGAAAGTGCATTATTACAGTCTTTGAGGGTCCTGTAAGGGTTTTAAAGCAAGAATGAGGATCACCATAAGCCACAGGAGGCTCACACAGGCAGAGTGCCTGGCTGCCGGGCTACTCACCCACAGAGAAACTGTAGACAAACAGCTCCTCTGTCTTCTCTGCACGTTTAAAAAAGCATATAATAAATATAAGGCCTAGAACAGGACGTAAGTTGAAAGAAACAAACACACTTATAAGATTATAAGTGCGTCCCTGGTACTCCCAGCTGAAATGACTTTTCTCCTCTTGGAGTTGCACTCAAGCCTTATCCAACCCTCGATTACAGCACTTGTCACCGTTTACCTTGTGTCACAGGTACCCAGTTACCTGTCTCATCACTTCTGTCAGTGGCTAGGTTCAATGCAGTGGTAATCCAGAAGCACCTCATCTGGGCTTTCCTTCTCCAAGGGTTAAGCATGGTGGTTACACCGCTGGTGTTAAATAAAAATGTGCTAATAGCATGGTGAGATTTTACAGTAAGTGCATAATACTTTAGTGAGTCCTTCCTCAGATTTAAACCATTATTTAAGAAGCGACGGGGAATATAAGGGCTGGGGTTGTAGCTCAGTAGCAGAGCACTCACCTAGCAAGCTTAAGGTCCAAAATTCAACCCCCCACACCACAAGAAGTAGAAAGAATATACAAGGAACCTATAAAACTAGTTCTTACCATTCATGAGAAACAAAATGTTTATCAAAAAAATCCCTTTGACTTTACTAGACAAGGGGCACATTAGGTTATATTTTCTGTTTTTCGTTGATGTCAAAAACGTACTCTTTACATCCTAAGGTCTGTTAAGAACCTAGTATTGAAACAACAGTTAGCAGTAGCTCGGGTTTTCACATTTCCTCCCTCTCTCTCTCCCTCTGCGTGTCCATTGATCTCTTTATCCTCCTGTCAGCCATTCTTCCCTGGATTCTTAATTTCTGCCAATTGGTTGATAACCATTTGTTTTCATTTTTTAGCCAAATTTTTACATGCAGACTGTTTGAAGAATGTAAGCTTTTTCTGAGGTTTGTTATGACAACATTACTGTCCTATCAGCACGTACAGCCATGACTCACTTGCATGTTACACATTGACTCTTGCCTTTACCACAAACACCCCGTACGTACACACACACCCTTCCCATCCCCAAGCCGGAGTTACACACTGAACACAGCTAACAGCCTTCCCATCGCTGCGGGCCTGTGGGAGCTGGGCATGTAGGGGTCCACAAGTTCACCTAATTGCTCTTTCAGTCTGGTACCTCCGCCTGGCTTCCTTCCATTGCAGAAACACTTTCTTTTACTTTCTCCAGAGGAGGAATCCTGAATTGCTTGTAGGAAAAGACAATCTCTTGGCTGAGTGTTGTGGAACAGAAAACCTGGAGGTCTTGTAACCGATTCTTAGGCTCTTCCCACGTTCAGTGGCAGCTGTCACCGCTAACTACTATCCCTTTGATGGTGATTCTGCTTCAGAAATTGGATGAGTTCCTGACTTTCCCCTGGTTCCAGTTTAAGAACCCGTTTTCTTGGTCTGTTCACTGTGATCGCTCTTCTGTCTGCTCTCCAGCTCCTGACGTTTCATTGTTTATGTTCTCCCATTCCTCCCGTCTTTGGAATCTACAGTTTTTCAAACTCTGTATTTCTGTTGGGAAGGACTGGTCTAGACAGAAGCTTAGTGATTCCCAAGGCTGTTCCTTCCATGGTGCAAATTGTGAGCAGACAGTTCATATAGTGATTTTTCATGATTCCCCACCACCACCAAATTCTTTGACTTTTAGAGACAAATATCTCCCAGCCTGAGGATATGCACAGCTGAAGATCGGTAGGCAAGAGAGGCAGACAGCAATACAAAGGCACAGAGAGGGAAACCTTGGAAAGCCCCAGAGCCACAAACCCAAAACACAAAAAATAACAGAAAAATATCAGATCTTAAAAATGTCTCCAGTTCACGTTGGTTTATAGTTTACCAAACATCAGCTTGGGATGCTAGGTAAGAAGCAAAAGTATCAGTCATGTTTGTTATTCAAGGCAGGATGGAGACCACTTCCGGCCTCTCTCTGTCCACGCTGATGGGCATCTCCCAGGGTACTTCTGCTCCCTTCATGTCTTTTCCGTCATTTTTCCATCATGCATGCCCTGAAATGCTCTCGAGGAAGTTAGAAAGCGACTAGGAGAGCTTGGGCAGTGCTTTCCTCTCTGAAATAACACAGATTTGAGTGTCAGAGAAGTCCTGCTGCCATCTTTTCAGGCTACTTAAACTGCCCATTTCCCTTTGCCCTTTCCTAACTCTGATGAGTCAGAAGGAAAGTCACCAGTGCTGAGACTCGGTCACTGTCCATGGCGGGAGCTTTACTATAACACTAACTCAGTCCATCCTCACTGGTTTCTGGACATGACTGGACATAGCCCAGATTTGTCACTACTTTCCTGAAACACATCCTTAAGAACTTGTTGTGTGTTTATTCAGATTACTTCTGGTGCCATTAAAGTCAGGCTGAAAGAAGCAGAGTCCACAGAGCAGATGATCAATGTCGCCCGCGAGAAATATCGCCCGGTGGCCACTCAAGGCTCTGTTATGTACTTCGTCATCGCAAGCCTCTCGGAAATGGACCCTATGTATCAGTATTCATTAAAATATTTTAAACAGGTAAGCATGTTGTTGCTGCTGCTGCTGCTAATGAAATTCATCTCTACAGCTTCCATTTAAACCCTGCCTCAGACAAGCGCCGAGTGTGGTTATTAAGGAAAACCCTCCCCAGGAGCCTGGGCCCAGGCGCATGGTTCAGAGTCACCCACCAGGTCTCCTGAAGGCTCCGTGCAGAGCTCTGCGGAGGAAGAGCAGAAAGCTGCTTCTCATTTCCTCGGCTTCCTCAGCTAACTTGCCCGCCTGCTGCCTTCTCGCCTGCCTAGCTTCTGTTCCGAATCTCAGCTCAGCCCTGTTTCTTCCTCAGTCCTCTTCCCTGTTAGTATTTCCTTGTGTGGTCCCCTCAGGCCTTGGGCAGCAGCACCCTGTTAATCAAGTCAGTGTGTATCTCTGTTTATTTTTCCCAGCATGTTGTATGCGGCAGCCTGTGCCTCCTTCCCTCCACCTTTAACTCAGAGGAACCGCCTTCCTTTGTTCCTTCCCCATTCCCTGGATGCCTGGGAGACTTCCTTGTTTTATTTTGGTCTGTCTTCCGCATCTTGTAGTCACTGTTGAATTCCATCTGATCTCTAGTGCACAGGAGGTCTCATGGGTCTTCCTCTTTGCAGCAGGGCTCCAGTGTCTACCAAGAGCAAATTCGCTGTCACAAAGCAAAGTTTGCAAGCTCAGTTGCACAGCAGCACTTACCAGGCATCCCCAGATCCCCCAGCTGTACCCCCTCATTCACCCCCAGTTACTCTCAGATGCCAGTGGCCTCCTCCCTCCAGCTCACCCCACACACACATTCCTGGCTCAGGCTTGCCACTGCCTGGATATGTTGCCCCATTTGTTAAGAAAATAAATTTTACCATGTATATTCAAGATAGGCAACATGTTAAGGAATACACATAGGTAGTTTAAAAAAAGAGATTACCGTAATGAAGCAAATTAACATATCCATCATCTCACATTATTTTTTACGGCAAAAGCAGTTGAAATCTACTCATTCACATGAGTTGCATACGCCATTGGCATTAGATCTCTAGACTTGTCACCCGCATATCTGCTACTGTGTCCCCCCAGCTTGCTCTCCCCTGCCCTCTCTCACCATGCTTTTTGTACCCTTTTCGGTGGAGCAACTTAACTTGCTCTCATCTTTCTAATCTTCTGTGTGCATAATTGTGACACAAAGCAACAAAAGCCTCTCTGCATGTCACTCTTCAGGGGAAGCAGTGGAGAGCTGTGGAATCTGTTCTTTCCCCGCAGTGCATCTCTGTACACAGCTGCCTCCCACACCCGGAAGCCAGGCCAGCCAAGACCTCATGTTTTCCGACCATTCTGCTGACCCAGGGCTTTCGTGGAATTTCAGTGGCTGCTCATTGACACTGTTTAGACGCCATAGCCCAGACTTCAAAGCCACCTGCAGCCTGTCCCTGTTTTATCTCTCCAGCCCTGTCTCTTCTCCCCTTCTCTCTGCATCAGCCAGTTGATCCATTTGCATTCCCTGCAATACTAGATGCTCTTGTATTTATGGCCCTCCCTCTGTTCAGATGCCTGCCCTCCCGGCCTGAATGCCTCCTTTCCCAGCACAGCCTATCTAGAGCTGCACACACTAGGAAGTGATGAGGCCAGACATCAGAGATGGATCACTCACATAGCTGGGCTGTTGACCACACTGACCTCTCCATGTGACTTTGCCTTCTCACTTCCAGAAAGCTGGGTTCCAAGATGGTATCTCCCTATAGTTAGTGTGCAAAGAAGGTGAGGTGACGCCTGCACCTAGCCCTGAAGGCCGTGCTGTAGCATTTCTGCTGTGGTCTGCTCACTCCTCTGCTGGGCCAAGCACCGTCAGTGGTAGAGGGAGGATCTCGACTTCACCTCTCAGTAAAGGAAGTCAGACACTTGAGCACCTCTGACACACCTCTGATCACACTTGCCCATCTTGTCTTGGGCAGTCAGGGTCTCCCTCCGCTGCAGTCTGACCTCCCAGAAAGCAAGACTAAAGCCTCCCCCATCCCAGAGTCCCCCAGGGGGCTTAGCACCCTGCAGCACTTCCTGCTTGCTTAGGGTTAGGGTTAGGGTTAGGGTTAGGAGAGTTGGTGGCTTAGATGGGCGGGGCTCTCTTTCAGTGTGTGCACTTCTTTAACAGCCTCCCCAAGCCATCCCTACCGGGGTCAAACCTCAATTCCTGTCGGCAAAGATTTGTGTTCTCAGATCTCTTTCCTCCTTCAAGTGGCAGTAATAAAGGGAAGTAAAGCAAGAATTAGCGAATCCCTTAATGCCACCAAAATGACTGATATCTTTCTTACCCTGGGTGTTGTAGAATGCATGCTTTTCAAGCTTTTAAAATCTTCTTCAAGAAATAAAAGTGGAGCCACTCTAAAAATATCACAGCCTGAGAGATAAAGGAGATGCAAGATGAATCATCAAAATCCAAGAAGTTTTATGGTTTGGAAGGAAAACCAGAAACCCAAAACAGATTTGTATCTGTCATCACTGGGTTTTAACCTCTATGCATCTGGTCAGGTTACTAAAGAAAGCTCAGTCCTGTTTAGAGTGTGTTCAGATAACAACCGTGTTGCCCCGTTGGCCAAATCTTCTGCAGGATGAACAAGAACATTTCCGATTCTCTACAATAATTGTGCACTTTCTCCAAGCCCTTTTTATTTTGGGGAATGGAGACCGGCTAGGTGGGTGGAAGCTACCATGCTACTCTTCCCATAGTGCTCCACCCATCACCTTAGCAGAGGGGTGGGGAAAAGAGAGGCTGGCCAATTGCAGATCAGTGTGCTCAGGGAGAAGTAATGTTCTTGGCCCTGCTCTGCCTTGGTGCTCAGCCGGCTTCCAGTTTCCAGTCTATGTGGATCTGTGTGAGCCCCCTATAAGTAACAGGAATTCAGCAGCCACTGTCTCACCTCAGGCTGTGGATCCTGACACTGCGGCCAAATCTCCCCCAGACCCTGAAGGAACTTCCCTGGAGTTTTCCCCTGCAAGACCCCTTTAACCCATGACTTCCAGCCAGACTCACGAGTTCATGCTCTGCTTAACTTCCTCACACAGCTAGAGGCCTTGAGAATATGGAGTCTTCCTTTATTGCACCCCAACAGTAAAGCAAATGGACAGAACCACTTCTGACCCTCCCGTGCCAAACCCCGCAAGGCCATCACCTCTGCTGTCTTCCTAGGGCCTTTGTAATGTGGGAGGACTTTAGGAGTCTGCTTTCCGTTTTCCAGATAGTAAATAGTGCACAAGTCTTCTTTAAGATCTATTTCTGTTATATTTCAAAACAAATTCTAGCAGATTCTTTCCATATCCTATCTTGAAATGTGCTAAGAAGGATGCATGACCTCACCTTACCCTTACAGTCCTTACTCAAAAATGAATTTAATCAAATCTCAGTTAAGAGGATTTAAAAAAAAAGAAAAAGAAAAAAACTGGTCCTGCCGGCTTACCTCAACTTTCCAGTTTGCTGCCTCACATCAAGGTAATGCAGCATTTTGAACATTTGCCTAAACATGGGAAAGGAAAAGGAATGCAGAAAATAAATGTCACATATCAACTTGGGATGAATTCTAGATTTTTTTTCATACAGCAGTATTCGCCTCCTGTGCTGTTATTTGCTCACTGAATATGGGGTGGGGAGGGAGAGGAGGAACGGGGACTTACTTTCTTCATAGCAAATTAAACCGGAGATATTCTCTCTTGCATGCAGTTGTTCAATACAACAATCGAAACTTCTGTGAAGACAGATGATCTACAGCACCGCCTGCAAATACTGCTGGAGCAAACCCTGCTAAACGCCTACGTCAACATCTCAAGGGGACTTTTTGAACAACATAAACTCATCTACAGCTTTATGCTCTGTGTCGAGATCATGCGGCAGCAAGGCTCCCTAACCGAAGCCGAGTGGAATTTCTTCCTTCGAGGTTCTGCGGGAATGGAAAAGGTACCTGTCCTGCATCTGGGGTTGAATGATATTCCAAGCAGAGCCCGCGCACACCTCCCAGGGCTCCAAGGTGACAGTGGTGGCTGGAGGTTACACAGCTGGCCATGTGGTCTGCTGTGACTCAGGACACCCAGGCTGTGGCGTAGCTCTGTCCCCAGGTGGCTGTGTGGCTTGGGGAACACTTTCCCTTTCACACATCAGTATGCTCACCTGCAGCAAAGGGTGTCGGGGTGACCAGTGAGCTAGTGCATGTGAATGTGTTTTTAAAAATTCACTGGCTCAGACTGGGGATGCAGCTCAGCAGCACAGCACCTGCCTGGCAAGCTCGAGGCCCTGAGTTCAATTCCTGGTACTAAAAAAAAAAGGTAACTCGCTTACAAGTGAAAAGAGTTAAGATCCAGTAAAATATGGACTGCACAGATGTACCAGTACTATTTGTGAAATCCCAACCTGCCCTCCCTGGAGACTCTCTCACTAGAAATACATATCAACTTGATTAGTATTTCCTGTGATGCTGAAATACAAACTGTTCCCCAGTGCTCTCCTTGGTGCTATCCCTTTGTCTAATAGTTCCAGCCCCTGAAATGGCCTGATCTGCCCACAAACTTAGTATCCCCCACAGGTGAGTCCCTAGCTCTTCCCAGTGGAGTTGGAGCCTCAGGGTAACGCTGGGAGTTTGGACTAGATGTTTTTATTTGACTTCTCAGCTTGTTCTGCTCCCCAAGCAAGCCCAGGCAATGCCTCTCCCCCAGCAGCTCTGTCCTCCTCTACTCCCGCCCATCTTGCATATGGGCATTCCTGTTAACCCTTTCTTTCTTTCAATTTTCATTTTTATCTGTATACGTGAGCAGTATGTAATGACGACATTCCTTATGGGAAGCTGGCACCTGTCATAACACATCTTAATTCTTTCTTCATTCCCTTCCACTCCTCTTCTACCCCCTCCCCGCATCTCTTAGTTCCCTTCCCATTTACAAAAGATCTACCTGTTTCCTATCATCTATCTTTTATTTTGCTCTTCAATTCTTTATGCTTTGGGTTTCTCATGTAATAGAAACCATGCAGTATTTAAGTTTGGGTGCCTGGTTTATTTTACTCAACGTTATATCTTAAAGGTCTACCTATTTGCCTACAGAAGATAAGTTTATCCTTCTTTATGGCAGAATAGTGCTCCGTTGTGTGTAAATACCACATTTTCTGTATTCTTTCATTTGTTGATCAACATGTAGGGCACTTCCAACATTTAGCTACTGTATAATATACAATATAAAAACCATCATTAATTTCCTATCATCTTATTTTGAAATTTTGTATTATTTTATTGGGGTTTTTTAATCCTCTTTAAATCAATAAAAAGATTTAGCTGTTATGAATCATGCTGCATAAAGATGGGCAGCCTCTCTTGATGTCTCTCATCATCACACGGTTCACTGAACAGAGGGTTCACTACTCACTCCTCTCACTATGCTTTTTGAGTAAATTCCTAATCGTATCTCTGTGTTCCAGATAAGATAATAAATCCCAGAAAGGTTAAATCACTCCCCACACAGCCTCTTCAACAGCCCTTTCCACAGCATTCTCGTGTAAACATGGATTCACACTAACACACAGTGGTGTGAATCTCTTCTAAACGTCCAGGGCTCTTGTCCATGCCAGGACCAGCTGCTACTTTTCATAAGCAACGTAGTTTGAATAGAAGTTTAAAACATATGTTATACACCATCAAGCCCCAAACTTAATTTATCTGAAATTATCTTCAGAAACTTCTCAGTTTTTATTAATTATACTTCTTTTCCTAAGCCATGAGGAAATTCAAATAATTGTTGTCTAAGTTTGCTTTCTTTAGAACTGCATGTGGGGATATTTTATTTTGCTACATTATTTTTTTTTTTTTTTTGTCTTTTTCCTTTTTATCGGTACCAGGGATTGAACTCACGACTACCCGCTTGCAAGGCATGCGCTTATGCCGCTGAGCTAAATCCCCAGCCCTATTTTGCTACATTATTTAGCGGTGTATTTTAAGAGTAATAATGTCCATTTTATCATAAATGCTACATGGTTGTTCACTACATTAAAGGCTAAATTTGATTTTCTGGAATAATTTATGAAACCTATTTCCATGTATGAAACTTTTTCCATAGAAAACTGTGTACTGATTGTTGGTTAGTAGTCGCTTAGGACTAGAAGGATAGGGATGTTTGCAGTACAGTTTATGGAACATTCTAAGCCTACCACGAGGCTACTGCTCCGGAAAAAATAAAAGATTCTTTCCAAGATATTATTACTTGCTGGCAATGTCCCTCATCACTCAAGAGCTTTGACAGAGAAATCCTGAGAAATAATATTGTTTTCATGCTTGCTAACAAAACCCACTCTGCAGCCTCTGGATCAAGGAGTAATTATGACTTCCAAGTCTTATTATTGAGGAAATTTATCTTAAAAGGATCTAGCTGGCATAGATAGAGATTCCTCTGGTAGATGTGGCCAAAGGAAATTGAAAACCTCTGGAAAGAAGCCAACATCATAGATACCATTAAGAACACACATGATTCAAAAGAGGTCAAAACACCAACATCAGCAAGAGGCTGACAGGAGTTTATTTCAGTCCCCAAGGATGACTTCAAGAGGTTCCAGATTTCAGTAGGGGAAGCAACCCCTGAGCATGGTGGAAATTTCCAGAGAACTAGAAATCAAGATTGATCCTGAAGATAACTGAATTAATTTCACAACAGAGCTTTAATAGCTGAGGCATTGCTTCTTACAGTTGAGAAAAGACAGTAGCTTCCTCAGAGGAGTCCACTCCCAGTGAAGATGCTATAAAAATTAGGGAAATGACAACAAAGGCTATAAAATACTAGCTGACAAAGCAGAGCAAGGGTTAGAGAGCCGACTCCAAAGCTGAAAAGAAGTTTGGTGGCCACACCTCTAATCCCAACCCTTGGGAGGCTGAGAAGTTGGAGGCAACCCTGGGCCAGGGAGCAAGTGCTAGATGAGTCTGAACTCCATAGTGAGACCCTGTTTCGAAAAAAAGATTCACTGTGGGTAAAATGTTATCAAACAGCATCACATGCTACAGGGGAATCTTTCATGAAAGGAAGAGTCAATAGATACATCAAACTTCAAGAAACTGCCGCAGCCACCCTGTCAGCCCACTCGGGGGGCCCCAAGGGAGATTTCCAAGAGTGAGGTCCCAAAGTTAAAGAACACAAGTTTGCAAAACATCAGCAACAACAGCAAGTATCACGGAGCAGAGCGGAGCACAAGAGCAGTCTGCATCCTTACTGTATAATTCTTAGATAGGTTGTTATATTTACCTTCTTACATAGTGTGGTAACCAGCACATGCGTGTTTATCTATACTAAGTCACTGTTACATGACTGCATCCCGGGCCGGGGTGTTAGCTCAGCCGCATAAGCGCCTGCCTTGCAAGCGCATGGTCATGAGTTCAATCCCCGGTACCAAACAAAAAAAGAAAAAAAAAAACTAAAAGCGTAACTGTATCCCTCTGTGCACCTGTACCAGACAAGCACAGTCACATCCTCAGGCGTCCTTAGATGCCCTTGAGCTTTCAAGCAATCTGAGTGGTGCCCCACACACCCCTGCCTTCAGCAGCTCCAATTTGATCCGTCATCAGCTGTCAGCACTGAGGCAAGACCCTCCCCTGGCCTGGCCAAGAGATTACAACACAGCAAGGCTTAGATGATTGCTAACATTTTTAAGCAGCAAAGTATTTTGAATTAAAGTATATATTAGTTTTAGACATAATACTATTATATATGATAGAATTTTAGACATAGTACTATTACACATAACAGACTATAATGTACCTATCTTTATGTACTGGGAAACAAAATAATTAATATGACTTCATTTATTGCAATATTCACTTTATTGCAGTCATCTAGAATTGAACCTGAAGTATTTCCAAAGTATGCCTGTATATAATTTCTCTGAAATTAATTTTATAGGAAAATGGATGCACCTTAAAGTCATAGTGTTAAGTGAAATAAATCAAACACACAAGGTTAAATATCACGTAGTTTCTTTTGTATGAAAAATCCAAGGTATAATTTAAAGGGCAAAATAAAAGACAGCTAATAGGAAATAGGGAGATAGATCTTTTGCAAATGAGAAGAGGATCAAGAGATGGAGAGAAAGAAAGGAAGAGGGGATGGAATGAAAAAATAATTGAAATGTATTATGCACACGTATCAACCCCGAATGCAGAATCATGATCATGATGTACTATAAACACATGTTGATAAAAATTAAAATTGAAAAACTCTAAAATAGCAGTAACTGTTGCTCATATTTGTCAATATCCTGCAATCACTGGATTTTATACTTTATAGGGATAAGTTGAGTGGCGTGTGATTTGTGTCAAATAAGTCTATTTTAAAGTGCTGCACAGAGTTTCAGGCATATATTCAGGAAATTTTCAAAGGACTAGTTTTAGTCTAATCACAGCTGCTTCTCTGCCTCTTTTAAAACTGTTAATTTACATGCAGGTGTTTCATGGAATACTGCCAGTTGGCATAATATCTTCTTAGACTTCCAGGAAGAGCTCAGTAATGAGATCTCACAGCGGCTGAAGTGATGTGTAGCTTGTCTTGGACTGATGCTGAGACTGTATATGTACTTCTAAGAATGTTGATGGAGTGGGGGAAGACTGGTGTGGGATGTTGGAGAAGACCCCGGAAGTAAACCTGACAGATCTGAACCTAACTTTGCAACTGTCAGCCTGGAAAGTTTCCACCAGCTACACTTTTGTACAGAATACTACACTCAGCGTCCTATGTCACTATATTTTGTTATTTATTCTAGTAAAATTGCTGTTTTTAACATGCTGTTAGAGCTTGATTCTTTTCCCTTAGACAAGATGAAATTGTGTTTTGTGATCATCTTTGTGAGTACTTACTCTTTTTTATTTTTTTTTTTCCTTGCTCTTTTTTAGGAACGCCCTCCTAAGCCAGAAGCTCCCTGGTTGTCTACCGCCATGTGGTTTGCATGCTGTGATTTAGAAGAATCCTTTCCAGTTTTTCAAAAACTTACAGAATACATATTGTTACACCCCATTTCCATACGCTTAGGTAATATGACAAAAAGTGCCTGCTGTGGGGGAATTGAAAACAGGATCTTGACCCCCTTTTTTGTTTTTCCAGTACTGGGGATTGAGCCCCAAGGAGCTCTGAGAAAGCAAAAGTCGTATCCCAACGCTTTTTAGTTTGAGACAAGGTCTAGCTAAGTTATTCAGGCTGGGTTTGAACCTGTATTCTTGCCTTGGCCTAATCTCATTTTAAATTCTTTGCTTCTTAATTAGGTGGAAGGGTGGTTTTTAACATGTTTGCATTTGTGGCTAAAACCAATAGTAAATGTGCAATTCTTTTTTAAATGATCAAAATATATTTCTTTAATCTCAAAATCAAAACATTGAAATTAAGGAGTCTTTTAAAATTGTTTTTCCAGGCTCTTTTGAGACCTCTATTAACCCACCAGTGTGGGAGGGCTACCCTCATTCGAAACGTGAAGAGCATGGCACCCACGGAAAGGCTACACACCAGGATTCTCGGATCTCCGAATTGAGTTCTTTCCAAAAGTTAATTCTTATTAAATGTTGTAAAGAAGAAAAGGTAGGTATTTTTTTAATTAGAGAACTGTTTCTAATTATTTCTACTAAGCTTACGAACCGGTTATGGTTCATAATTTATTTGAGATTTAACAATCGCCTTTAGGAAATGACTCTAAAATAAAAGAGAGACATTTACTCTATTACTAGACCATAATGTTTTATGCAGAGGATAATGAAAGAAACAGCCTGGACAGCCATCTAGGGACCTGATTGTCCTGTCTCTGCTGTGTGCTGTTACTGAATTTACACCATCTGCGTAGGTGGTACAGGAGTCTGTTGGAGGGCTCTGGCAGGGAATTAATCATAGCAGCAATGAGGAGGTGGTGATGCAGGGTAAAAGATCATAAACACCAGACCGGTTTGAAAACTAGTGAAGCAGTCTATGTAGGAAATTGTGGCAGCCTGGATTAAGGCAAAAGTAGTAGATTAGCGAGATGAAGGGGAATGCAATGAGGCACTCACCAGTGCCTCCCGGGCTCTGCTTGGGTGGTGGTGGGTGTGATCATACCAACAACTAAGCAAATATGAAAGGAGAAAAGTGTCAGGAAGGATGCACTGAGTCTACAGAGCCTGCCCGCTCTCGGGGTGGGTAGCAGTCTAGAAACCAGCTAACGTGTAGTAAAAACTCTAGAGATAAACATGAGTTAGAAATAGAGACTTGGGAAACCACCATCATTGGGCTGGAGAGTAAAGCCGTTGGAGCCATTGGAACCGTAGAGAAATAAGGCACAGCAGGAAAGGAGGTCAGGATGAAACTGAAGAGCACCGGCTTTTAAAGGCTACAGAGGAAAGATGAGTTTACAAGACGGAACAGTGGAACATTTCACTTCTGAACACTCCTTGCTCATCCAGAGTAGCTGTCTGTCCTCTCTCTTCCCCTTTTCCATCAACTTCAAATCATCTGCTTTTGCACAGGGCAGGAAGAACAGTAGGAGAAAGCAGCACCGTGGAGACAGTGAGCTTCGATGCAGCAAAAGTCCTCAAGAGAAGGGAGGAAGCACTGCAGTTTTGATAAATGCTGATATGATCCCCTATTTTAATGATAATAAAGGAATGATATTACCTAGGAATCCACATGATGAGTTGTCGGAGGTACTAGAGAAAGCAGAAGCTGCTCCTTTGGGGAAAAAGAAGCAGAAAAGGAGAGAGGACAGACAGACAGACAATCCGAAAACTAGAACTGGAAACGGTCAAAGCATAGGTGGGGTATCAGTGCAACACGGTAGGGATATCTCTGGGGGATACAGGTGATTGCAATAAAAGTTTAAAAGGTACAAGGTCACTGAAAGTGTTGACAAGAGCAGTTCTGGGAAGAGGAAGAGATATAAGAAATGCTTGCATACCAAAAAGGAAGTTTTCTTTGGGTGCAGATGAAGTTGAATTAGAGGCGTAGGACAGGTGGAGGAATGAGAGAAATTGTTTGTGATCAATTTGAGCTTGAAATTTCTAATGTTGACCAGTTCTAAAGATTGGCCATCAATAATGCTGACTATAGAAGAGATAAAATGATACTCCATGCAGATAGAGGTCAAGAAACTCTTAGGTTAGGATGTCAGATGTCCACGTGGACCCTAACCTGGGTTGTATCACGTCAGATGGTGACAGGAGAAGGCATGGAACAGGTTGATAAGTCATTAACATTTTGTTCAATAGACAAAGCAGGTGACGGGAAGGAGTTTAAGGGCCAGTTAGAAAGTCTTCAGTGAAAAGAGAACACTGGCTACTGGGTGAGATGGTGACAAAAATGAGAAGAAACCTCTAAGCAAAAGACTTGTAGCTGAGGGCAAAGGAGACTGCACATTCTCTGATCCCACAACATAAATGGGATTTGCAAAAGATGGTCTTTTAAGAAATGCCTGACTAGAGCTCAGAGATTATGAGAAATCGAAAGCAAATTCTGGCCATTATTACCATAAAGATCTTCATGTGAGTAAAGGCCGCAGAGTTCCAAGAGTCACAGGAGATGATCCGTTCTGGCAGTCACGTGATATGGTGGAGCCCTCGAGGGCCAAGCAGGAGAGCACACAGCGTGGGGGACTACAGAAGCATGGTGCAGGGGCGCACACAGGAGTAAGGGCAGACTTGCGCCCTCTACAGGAAGGCAGTGCTTTCTTGATAGAGTGGATCTGATCAATACTCTTGAAAACTGGGATTTTATGTACAAATTGCACAGCAGCTGAAACTGAGGAACCAACAAGAAACGTGAAGCCAGGAAACCTTCAATACTCCTGCAAGCTCAACACATAGTTGATCACAAAGGGTCACTCTTTACTTGAGCCACTGTGGGAATGATGTCTCAAAACCAAGAAACCAGCCTCTTCACTAACATGGACTAGAATAACTAGAATCCAAGAACCCTTGGACTGAGTAAGATAGGAGCTGTTGTGGTAAAGATTTTAATGCAGTACTGTAAACTCCAGAGAACTCTGACCCGGTTGGTGTGAACGTAGGGAGGACCACTTGGAAATGTTGGTAAGCCACACTTTGCTGGGCTGGTATGGATAACGCTCAGTTTCATGGTACAGCCTCTTCCTCTACCTGAGAATTGTCAACCCTACACATTGTTGAATAGACAAGAGCCCTGAGTCAAAAGAAAAGAAAATGCACACTAATTCTGTGGAAGTATTTGGCTCCATAGCATTGACTAATGGATACATCTCTTTTCTGAATTCCTTTATTCCATTCTGAATGCTTTACTGTGTTCCTTGATACATGTAGAACTAAATGTGCATTGGCTGATTGATTCTTAACTTGCATAAAGCAAGTTTATTTTCTTCATATTTGAAATATTTCATAAAATTGTTTCATACACATGAGAAATCACACTTGTAACCAAAGTTGCAATAAAACCATTCCAAACCTAGATCGCTATATAATGTTAATGACAATTTGTCTGTTGCAAGAGAAATACTTGTTCACTGTCTGAATTCAAATGCATTTCTGGGGTGTGCTACCATTTTAGTATTTCCATAGCAACCCTAAGAAAGAAATTATCAGTGCTTTATAAATTGTCATTCATTGTATACTCTAGGAGCACCTTTTAGCAAAATCAAAAGCAATTAAATAGTTCACATAATCAAAAGACTTTCAAATAAAAATAATAACAAAATTGATGCTAAAAAGATCACACAGTGACACAGCTAGAATGAAGCCCCGAGCCTCCTTGGGGCTGTTGCATGGCTGTTCTTTTGAATCTTGCCACGTTTAAGTGAGGTTGTCCTTCACATCTTAAGAGATATTGTATCTTTCATCTCAGGTAAGGACGGACCACAACACAGCCTCACTCCAGGGGGTAAGCACGTGAACACTTCTTCTCAGCTGGCCACAGAAGGGTCTGGCCCTAGACATGGCCTGAGTCAAGTTGAGAAGTCTCCTCACCTCATCTTATCTCATGGGCTTTGTGTTACCTGATTTCATCACAAGGAGACAGGGGGAGTACAGCACAATAAGATATTTTGAGAAAACCATACCCACACAACTTTCATTATAATACATTGCTGTGATATTCTGTCTTATTAGTGTTAATCTCTTACTATGTCTAATTTATAAATTAAACTTTCTGGTCCAGGGATTTAGCTCAGCACCGTAAGCACCTATCAGGCAAGCAGGAGATCGTGAGTTCAATCTCCGGTACCAAAAAAATACTCACTATAAATTAAACTTTCTCATAGGGACATATATATAAAGCATAGTATCTGGAGGGTCTAGTATAGTAGTACCCGTGGTTTTAGGCATTCATTGGGGT
Source organism: Cavia porcellus (assembly GCF_034190915.1). Taxonomy (NCBI): domain Eukaryota; kingdom Metazoa; phylum Chordata; class Mammalia; order Rodentia; family Caviidae; genus Cavia; species Cavia porcellus. Next base: position 37,191,976 of record NW_026947501.1, read on the forward strand.
CATGGAACATGTCCCAGTTCATAAGCAAGGACTACAATAGACAGAGTGACGAGGGACTTTCTTCTTAGCAGTTCGTTTGTCTTGCTCCATGAAGTCATGAAGGTCATGGTTGTTGTGCGATATTAATGTACAAATCCATTAAATTACTGGGTGGAAACATATGCATAAAGGGAGAATAAGAACAGTGAAAAGGCTTGGACTCTGAGGAGTCACAGGAGGCAATCAGCAAGGACCCTCAGCCAACAGACCTTTTCTTTTGCTTAGTTTTTGTTTTCTTTTCTTTTCTTCTGTTTTTGCTAGTACATGTCTGCAGTAGGTAATGCTTGTGTCGAGTGGCTCCATGTACACAATACATCTTCATTCTTTTTCATCCCCTTTCCCCTTCTCTTCCTCTCCCTCCCTCTCTTGATCCCCTGCCCGTTTGGAAAAGATCTGCCTCTCTCTGCTTCCTGTTGTCTTCTACGTTGCTCTTTGTGTCAATTTGGGTTTCTCGTATAAGAGACTCTATCTTCCATCATGCTCTTTTTTATCATTTGGATTTCTCATGGATAAGACACCATGAGACAGACAGCACACTATTTTTTAAAAAAATTTTTTTGTTTCAACTTGCAGGTGGTGTTTGCTGTTACAGACTTTGTGATAGAAAATCTTGGCAAACAGTTTATCGAGACGCCCCCTGTGGACCTGGCCACACTCTACCAAGACATGTCATGCAGCACCCCGCTGGTGTTCATCCTGAGCACAGGCTCGGACCCCATGGGCACGTTCCAGAGGTTCGCCAGGGAGAGCGGGTATTCGGAACGGTAAGGTCTGACTGTGTGCCTCGCATCTCCATTAGGACTCGCCTCATTCTTCCCCTGTGAAACATGAATTCTTGCATTCAGACATCTGCAGTAAATAAATATTCAGCTATAGGTTGTTAAGATGGGGTAAAAAAATCATCAAAGCAGGTGCGATTTCATTTAAACTAAAAAAGATTGCTTAATGTATCACAGCATAATAATCAAGTGGAACAGTACTTGTGGACTGTTTACCATATTATTTCACTGTAACCGTAAAGGAGCTAAAGCTGACTCCCTCTACCCAAATGTACAAATCAACCAGGACTCCTTATGCCATTATTCTTCTCATCTTCCCACTTAGCCCCAGTGTGGACGCTGGCCTGGTCCCCAGGCTGGGAATTACACAGAACAGTGAACACCACCTCTTCACTGAGAGCTCACGGTTTTATAATACTTAAGCTTCTCCAAAGAAGCAGACACAATAGAAGGTGTGTGTGAGTGAGTGCATGTGTGTGTAAGTCAGCTTCCCATCACTATTATGAAATACCTGAGGAAGTTAACTTATCTAGAGAGAATGGACTTATTTTGGCTCATGGTCCTGGAGATTCCTACCCATGATTGTGCAGTCCCGTTGCTTTGGACCTCTCACAAATGTGGCACATCATGGCAGGAGGAAGCACAAAACAAACCACTCACCTCATAAGCCAGGAAGCAGAATAGAAGAAGAAATTAAGGTGCCATGAAGGCACCCCTTCAGTGACCTAAGGGTCCCCCTCGAGTCACTGCTTCCTAACACTTTCACACCTCACATGTTATCCAGAATGTGGAGCAAAAGGGATTCCCATGTGCTGGTGGATGCGTGGGATGGCAACATTAGTCTGGAAAACAGTTTGATCTTATACAAAAGTTAAATAAATACATATTCTATCAAGCAGCAGTTCCACTTCTGTGAATATACACATTAAAAAATGGAGCACACACGTAGACTAAAAGACATGTACAAAAATGATTTTATTTTCAGAAACACTATGTATAATAATCAACAACCAGAAATAATATCCATCAAGAACAGAATGGATGAATAAATTGTGGTACAGTCATATACTGGAATATTATACAGCAATGAAAGTCAATTAACTATATAATGACATGAATCTAAAAACATGTTGATTGATAGATAATAGAAAATAATATGCACTATGTGATTCATTCCTATAAAATTCAAAAATTAATCTGTAGTGTTAGAATTCTACATTGTTCTTGCCTTTGAGGATCAGATGGATGCTGATGGTAAGGATGCAGCCATGGCCTGTATTTTGGTCTGAATAATGGAACCACTGCACATTTACTCTGGGAGACTTCAGTAAGCCATACACAAGTGCTGGTGCACTTCCTCTGTACATACGCTGCACTTAATTTTTTCAAGCTTTTTTTTCAAAACTGACCTGCAATGCTTATTGGAAATTAGGACAGTGGTCACCTTTGGGAAGAAGGAAAGAGAAAAATGATTGGGACAGAGAGAGACATGGGCGACATGTCTCTGGATGTCAGCAAAGTTTTCTTCTCAACCATAGATATTTATTTGTGATCATTCATAGAGCTGTATGTTTGGTTCTTGCACTTTTCTATGTGTGGATTACAGTAAAAATGTCTTTAAAAATATGAAAACTGTTTGCACATCTATCCAAATTAGTATTAAAGGCTTGTGTAATCTGGGCAAGAGTTTCTCATACTTTGTTTGCATTTTTCAGACTATCTGCATTGCTTGAGAATGGCATAAAACAGTCTTTTATTGTTGTTCAATGCAGAGTGCAGTCCATTTCCCTGGGGCAGGGACAAGGACCCATCGCTGAGAAAATGATCAAGGACGCGATGAAAACAGGAAACTGGGTATTTTTGCAAAACTGCCATCTTGCCGTTTCTTGGATGCTAGCAATGGAAGAACTGATTAAAACTTTCACAGACCCAAGTATGTTGAGTGCATCACATTTCTATAACAACTCTATTTTATTTAGCTTTTCTTGTTGACTCCACATCTTATAGTAGTTCTTTACTGTAGGCATTACGTTTCCTCTTACTGCTTTCCTCATCCCTGAAGCACACCTTCCTCTCCAGCAGAGGAAGCAGGGAGAATGAGGGAGGAACCCAAAGGGAGAAAACCCTAGGAGGCCACGCCCCCGGGGGCCCCCTCTTCCCACCAGACCCCACCTCCTAGTAGCAAATCGCTGTAAGCACCGGAATCTGATCACCTTCCAAAATCCCCGCCCGCCCGTGAGCACAAGAGGCTCTTTGGGGACCGTCTTTGGGGACCATAAACCGAAATAGTCAGTTCTTTGAGGAGACTATCGGTTAACGCGTTTGTGGGATCTTAGTGGTCAAAGCTCACGAAACCTCAGAGTGGGTGCTAAAACCCTTCCTCTGGCTCTGGCTGTATTCATTTATAACCCAGCCATCTGAGTTCTGATACCTTTGAATTATAAATTAAAATAGATTTGGGTAGTAAACCAAAAAGATAAAGAAAAACTGAAATGGAAAAAAAACTCTCTGGATTTGAAATTCTAAAACCTCAGTAAAGTTTACTCACTTCTTCATGACTGTGTTTGGCACACCTTTTCACTGGGCCTCAGTTTCCCCACCAGAACATCACTGCTGAAAGCCCTCTACTGTGACTTCTAAGATTGTCTTTTAGCACTAAATTCCTGTAATGTCTATGAAAGTTAAGCAGCCCATGCTGGGGCCAGGGTGAGCTCAGGCAGAGAGCCTGCTTAGCGTGCTCAAGAATGGAAGTTAAGTCCCTGGCACCAAAAGCAAAAACAAAACTGATATTTTGCAATTAGAAGTGGAAAAGTTTGGGGAAAAAATGCTTCTCCAAACCTGGTCCTTTTCTGTGTTTGTTGTTTTGATTAACGAAATCATTTGCCCGTATGACTGGTTGCCGTTTACTTCTATGCCTGATTGTTTTTACCACTGTCTAGAATTGCACTAATTTAAAATTTAAAATTTTAAATTTTGTCTATTTAATCTGACTTGATTTAAATTACCAAACCAAGAAACATAAAATCAGCTTTGATCTGCAGCCATTCATTTAATGATCAGTTCAGAACCTACTACCTTCCTTGCACTGCAATGGGTTCTTAAAGTGAGTCAGTGAATTAAAACAACCATAGATATCTGCCTTAGTGGGAGGAGACCAGGCATGAATACATTAGTAAATTTATGAATAAATTAGTAAAATTATCTAGTACGATAGAATGTGGTTATGTTTTGGCAAAAATAAAGAGAAAAATAATGTCATGAGGGGCAGAAAGATCAGAGTGGGAGAATGGAGAGGAGTAATTTTAAATGATGTGGACTTTCTGACCTCTTTGAGAAAGGAACATTTGACCAAGACAGGAGATGAAAGCCTCTTATTCCCTGGAATAGTCGAGGAGCATTGTAAGCACAGGGAACAGCCGGTGCAAAGCCTAGGGAAGGGGCCAGCCTGCAGGTTTGAGAAACGATATAATATGTACCCAAAAAACAGGGCCGTGGAAATCAGGCCTGTGTCTTCCTGTGGTGGAAACAATCATTTTTTTCCAACTTCACTTGGCCTTTTGAACCAAAAAGAAGAACTTCGTTCTTTTTAAAATTCTCTGTCCACTGCTCAGAAAGTTAGCGTATTGACTTAAATTGTGGACACTCTCTGTGGGGTGTCCCAGTGTCCCTGCTCTCCTGTGTTCCCTTTGTAGCTTCTCTGCCAAAGGGGGCTTTCGGAACCTTTTATGCAACTTACCTTGAAGTGAACAGTTTAGAAAAGATGCGTGAGCTACATGTACTAGTTGTAACTGTCCTCTTTTTCAATTGAAAATGTCCCCCATTTCAAAGAGAAGTGCCTTAATATCTCATCAAATATTAAAAATTGGCATGTCCTTTACTTCTTTATCCAGCTTCCAGGCTGTCAAACCTTCCTGATGTGAATTTTTAGAACTTCCTCTACCTCACTTAAAATAACTTACAACATACTTGAAATAAATCCTCAATGTCTTTAGACAGTTCACAGCATTTTTCTTTCCATATGATAATCATTTCTTATTTTAAAAAATGCTACCACAAGCTAAACATTTACTTTTGCTGTTTTGTCTTTGTTTGAAATAGCTCAAGCTATCAAGGACACGTTTCGACTTTTTCTAAGCTCCATGCCCAGTAGTACATTTCCTGTTACCGTGCTCCAAAATTCTGTCAAGGTAATATACACAATGGGAACGTGAAATGACTGATCTTGGAGGGGTCACATAGGGGCTCTAGGGAGCTCAGACCCTGCACACTCGGTCTGTGTGGCCAGGGTGGAAGGCGGAAGTCAATGTCCTTGCAACCGACAGAAGCAGGGAAACGATTTCCCAAGACAGTGCCCACCCCACTGTGGCCTAGTCCTATTGGTCGCTCAGCTCTCCAGCTTTGACCCTCTCTACAAAAAATGCTAAGGCATACAGCGCGATGATAACAGATCCAAAGTAGAGGAATGTGTCAGCCTTTGAGAGGAAGGCCTACAGCCGATGTGGCTGCTGGATTTCATCCCAGGAAGTTTCCAATATTTGAGAAACCTCTGCCTATGAAGAACAAGGCATGGTTCTTCCCTCACATATCATGGAACAATGTGTATTTTGATATGACTACAAAATCCAGGGAAGATAGCCCTACCATGATTTCTGGCCCATGGTTAGAAAACTGGATACCAATTGAAAGTATCTGAGGTCTATATGCAGGTCTGTAGGTCTTAGGACTCTACTTGGCCCTGCTCTCCTTGGACAGTAGGTGACAAGCATGCCGGGAAAGTTCAAGGGATCCAGCTATCTGCATCCTCTCAGTGGCTTTGGTCTACATGTGTTATTCAGAAAAACTGCAATCTACACAATCACCTTATCTGTTGCATATGTTCTGTCTCAATCCAGGTAACCAATGAGCCTCCAAAAGGCTTACGTGCAAATATCAGGCGAGCGTTTACTGAAATGACACCTTCATTTTTTGAAGAAAATATACTTGGGAAAAAATGGAGACAAATAATATTTGGCATTTGTTTCTTCCACGCGATTGTTCAGGTACACTCAATTCTGCTTTTAATAGCAACAAGGAAGTTCATTGTGCTATAAATAAATGAATAATAAATAAATGAAAGCCTTCCAATAACACTGTGAAATTCTGAAGACCCAATTCTATATTTGAACCCAAGTTACAAGGGGTGATCAAAATATCTAACAAACATTTAATGTTTTTTAAATGTATTACAGTAAAAGACCCATTACCTTTAACTTCTCAAAGCATTCCTTCTCACTGCACTGTCATCCCATCGTTCTTGCCGTTTCCTGAAGCAATTCTGAAAGTCTTCTTTCCTGAGTGTCTTTACAAGGTGTGATCAAAAAATATGGGGAATGTTGCTACCAAGCATCTTCTACTAGAAAAGCAGGCTCACAAGGACTTGACAGTGTGTCTTCGTCTGTGTAGTTCACCAGATCTGGCACCATTCAACTTCTGGATCTTCCCCAAGTCAAAAAGACCAGGAAAAGTAAATATTTTTAATCAGTTGTGACATTGAGTTAGCCACACCCCACACCTAAAAACACTTACAAAAAAGAATGGTAGAAGACCATTTGGATGGCTGTCCTTGAAGGCAGAACAATTAGCTCCACATTAGTGAAACCAGGCCTTGTCTCCATGTGCTGATAAGTGCAGAGCTGGCTAAGTTACCTCCTTCTCCCTTCAGTTGGCTCTAAGCAAGTTAAATAGGGGCAGCTAAGCTACTGTTGTGTAATCTTTGAAGCCAGCCAACAGCCTATTTCCTTACCTTGTGTCTCCCTGTAAATGGTTGAGCCCAGCGAGATGGCAGAGCCACATAGCTCTAGGAATGTCAACTGGGTTTGAGCTTCAAGATGAGAGGCTGTAACTCTGCAGGGCACAAAAGTTTACAAATCAGAAACTGAAGCAACAGCCTCCTAAATATTCAAATGCTACTCCATTTGAGTTATGTAGATTGGTCTTTCTGCACACCCTTCTCTGTGCATATTGCAGAGGTGTTTTCTGGCCTCCTAGCTAAGCCACGCTCACAGACTGACACAATTCCCACCATTCTCACCATCACTCACCTTCTAACCACTGGCTTCCTCACAAGTTCATTCTCACCATCACTCATCCTCTAACCACTGGCTTCCTCACAAGTTAATAAATTCTAGATGAACCCCTGGGTCAAGGGCTTTGTCCCACAAATCCTGACCTCACTCAGACCCCTTGGCTGCTGTAACTATGACTATGTCTTAGTGTCTTTATTCTCGTTGTGGGTCGTATTAGAGGTGATAGATTGAAATTAACTCACCAGGATTCTAATAACATTTCAATGATAAACTTTCCGAACTGTGAGGAGAACAGGAAAAGGGATTACAATATTTGAATTACAATCAGGACCTAAAGAAATGCTTTAGAAAATAGCGAGAATAATGAGATAAGTGTGTTTGAAGAGAGGGGGAGTATTTTGAGGAGGTTTACCAGCAGGGTGCCTTTTACTGTAGTAAACTGTTTCCATTTAAACATTTACCATATTTTTGAGTCACACCTCTTATTTTACCTCCATCTCCACACTGGCTTCACCTCTGCATCTCACAGCTTCAGCCTCATTCTGCCCGCAGAGCACCATGACCTGGATGAGTGTAAAGGCTCAATACAAGCACAAAATCAGTCTCAGCTCAGCCTCCCCAAATCTGCTTCCTTCAGCCTCTTGTTCTGAAATCATTGACCCCATTCTCTCAGTCACCTCCAATCAGAACTTCAGGACTATTATATATATGTCACTCATCAGTGCCTGCTTATTTTTCTTGCAGTATTTTCATGCTAACCTGTTCCTTTAAGTGGCCTCGCCACGCTTAACCAGTCCCTCCCACCTGTTTGGAGCCCCAATTTCCCCTGAAAGATGAGCTTCAACTCAGCACCAGCACCAGCCCCTCCTCTGTGTCCAAGCCTCACTGCCTGCTCTGGCATCCATCCTGTGATCTTATCCTTGAATTCAGACATGGTGGTGTCATCTCAGATTGGCTTACTGGTTCTCAACTGTGCGTGATCTACAGAGAAAGGACCAAAAAAAGAAAACACAAAGACTAAAGATGCAAGATAGGGCGTAGATAAACCAAAAGGTCAAGTCCTAGAGGAAATGTGAGAGATCTGGAATTAAGAGCTTCAGGTACAGGGCTCTGTTTCAAGGGAAACAAGCAGCTAAGATGAGGAGGCGGTTTAAGAGTTAGTGAAATTTTGAGATTGAGGAGGGAACTTGGGACCATTGCTATGGCTTGGCCATCTGTTTGGAACTAAGGGATAGAGTGGGATAGGGAAATAAATTTATAAAAAGAATTTTACTATGGAATGTCATGAAACAAGGATTATAATTATGTGTGTCCATTTTTGTCTGTTTTGTTTTGTTTTGTTTTTATCTCACCATGGAAAAGTCCGTGTGTATTCAGCATGGTACGACATGACCAGATGCCATGAACAAACTCCTTAAAATAATAGATAGGTAATTTGCTCTCTACCAGATGGATGATTATCAAACGATTCTATGTGTATTTTTCCATTTCAATGGCAAAGTATTTTATGCTACCCTAAAGAACAAATCTGCTGAATTTTCAGTAATAGCAAATTTTCTTTTGGAAATACAGGCAAGGGCCAGGATTAGATGAAGATGCACTTCCTCTGTGATAAAAGCCTTGCTGGGTTACATTTCATGATGCTAACTGGTTTGGGAGTATGTCAGGGCCTAACTTTAATAGCAGACTTTTACTTTTCATGATTTTACATGAGATTTTATCAAATTTCATGTCAGACTATTTCAGTGTTCTATTCTAGGAGAGAAAGAAGTTTGGACCCCTTGGTTGGAACATTTGCTATGAATTTAATGACAGTGACAGAGAGTGTGCTTTACTCAATCTCAACCTATACTGCCAAGAAGGAAAGATTCCCTGGGATGCTCTGATTTACATTACTGGTCAGTATTCCCATGAGCAGGGGCATTCAGCCAAGGACCACAGAGTAGCTGGGTCACACCCACCTGGCCCATACCAAGATGGTGCCCCTCCCAGTGTTTCATGGTGCTGCTGATGACCTTCAGTGTTCTCCTCGTGATTAAGAACATGTGAAAAGCACATCATGAGACTGTTTACACAGAGGAACTGGGGCAGATGTTTTCCTCAACAATAATAACAGGGAAATTGGCACACACCTTGCTACACTCACGTACTACTTTAAGCACGTTACCCATCTGCCTATTTTATATTCACAGTGGCCCTGACAGCTGTCAGAATCATAGTTAAATCCTTCTGGGAACACTGTAGTGGTGAATTATAGCAGGAAATCTGGCCTTTTGCTCAGGAATTATGTCTGCAATAGATTTCATTCCAGTAGGGTTCCCTCCTACTCAAAATCCAGGATGACAATGAAACACACTGAAAGTAGCTTCTCTGTGGAAAAAGAGATAGTGTACCAATAAGTTTTATTTCTCCCCAATTCCTGTGAGGCAAATTCTGTTTCACCTTGGGCCTGTCTTTCCTCCTCACTTGATGGCAATCATTTATAAGGTACATATAGGGCTTAACTGTCTTGCTATAAATGTTTGGTTCCATTGTGTTCACTGACACTAACACACGTGCTATTTCACACAAAGTGTGCATATTTTAGAACCCTTCTGTTTTGATAAAATAAGACTCAAAATCTTTTTTTTTTTTGGTACCGGAGGTCGAACTCATGACCTTATACTTGCCAGGCAGGTGCTTATACCGCTGAACTAAATTCCCAGCCCAAAATTAATATTTTGAAGCAAGAGAACAAGAAGAAAGAAGAAATATGTAAATAGAACTCAGTGGCTTTAGTTTCTGTCATCTGAAAAAGCAAAACTATTAGGGTAGAGTACAATATTAGATCTTTTTAACAATTGAATTTTATTCTCCTTTGGGGCATTGGTACAAGTGCTGGTGTGCTCTTTCCATTTTTAGTAGCATATAAGCTTATTAGAGTTGGGGTATGCTTATCTTTTTTGGTTTTTTTGTTGTTGTTGTTCTTGGTACTGAGGATCAAATTCACAACCTTGCACTTACCAGGCAAGCGCTTGAGCCACTGAGCTAAATCCCCAGCCTGCGTGTCATTTTTTTAAGAACAAAAACATAATGTACTTTAAAATGCATGTACCTCCTCCTTCTCAGGTGAGATTACATATGGCGGAAGAGTGACAGACACCTGGGATCAACGATGCCTTCGTACGGTCTTGAAAAGATTTTTTTCTCCCGAAACATTAGAAGATAATTATAAATATTCTGAATCAGGTGAATGACTTTTGCATTTTACTAAAAGACCTTTCCCAAGCAGCCATCGAGAGTGTCCTCTGGTTTCCCGTCCAGCTCTACCGTTTGTGTCCAATCTGCACAGCCCAATGTCCACCCCCATCCTCACATCTGTAGAGCTGGTTTAATAGTAAAAGTACAAAAATATGTATTATACAATAGCGAGTTTGAATTATTTCTGCATTAAAGTTGGCTGTACTCTGTTTAAATGTATTTCAAGGTTATATTCCCGTATATTTTGAATGTAATTAAAGAAACCTTTCAATAAGGCAAATTGAGTAAAAATATAGATCTATGAATTGGCAGCAGTTTATTATGAGTCAGATAGAAGTTAGATGGAGGGTCCTGAGGGATCTGTTAGCACAGAATGGGCTGATAAAATTCCTGCCACCGAGATGTATACTCAGGTATACAAGGGGCGATTGAAAACTATGGTGAATGTTTAATTTTTTTAATTTATTCAAGTAAAAGACACATTACCATTAATCTCCCTCACTTTGAACACACTTTTCCCACTTGCCACTTTCTGAATCTGTTCTGAAAGTTCTCTTTTGTGTCTTTATGAGATGTGATAAAAAATATGGTGAATGCTGCTACTAAGTGCCATCCATTGGAAACACAGGACCATAAGGACATTACAGTGTGTCTTCGTTTACATCATTCACCAAATCTGGCACTGTGAGACTTTGGGCTCTTCCCCAAATAAAAATGGCCATGAATGGTAAATATTTTGCACCAATTCAGGACATCAAAGCAGTCACAACTAAAGACACTCACAAAAGAGGACGTCCAGAACTGCTTCAGAAAGCGGCAGGAACAATGTGATACATGTGTCTGAAGCAGAGAGGAGTACTTTGAGGGGAATTCATGGCATTGTGTTTGTTACTACAGTATTTTTCTTTCATACCTCATACATCCTGTCGTCACTGGGGAAAGTCGAGTAACTCTGAATTTTAATGTTTGGCAAAGGTAGCCTTTTGAGGAGTTAGAGAGGGTTGTTGTTTATCGAGTAAACAAGAATAAATTTATGGAGGCATAACTTTCAGCAAAGTATTCATAGGTTCTCAGAGCTTTCAACTTTCAGGAGGAGGCATCTCAAAAGGTTCAGACACTAACCTAATGTTCAAGACCTCAAGAACTAGACCCAGCCGTGAAAGCTGGGAGGCTTAGCAAATACAGTCTCTTTTCGGCCACCATCTGAATGAGTCAGAGAGAAGCACACCATGGCAGTACAAAGCCAGGCCATTTGAGATACGTTTGTGCTCTGTGTTTTAATAACAGGCATCTACTTTGCACCCTTGGCTGACAGCCTGCAAGAGTTTAAGGACTACATTGAAAATCTGCCTTTAATAGATGACCCAGAAATTTTCGGAATGCATGAAAATGCCAACCTAGTTTTCCAGGTAGGTGACCTCTTGACCAATACATTACTTATTTTGTCTACATAACTCAAAACTTCAATCATCAGCTCCTAGTTCTGTATTTATAATAATATCCGTGAGTAAACAAATAATTGCCTCCCCCTGCCTTCAGCAGTGGTCCCACCTTAGCCTGGGTCTTCCCCAGAGACCTGTCACCAGCCACCCTCTCCATCTCCAGGCCTCTGCATGAGCCATAATAGACTTGCTCTGGGTCAACCAGAACACTGAGATTCAGACAGTAATACAGCCTTTTCTCTCCCTTCTTCCTTCTCCCTCCCTGATGGCACACTTGATTACACCAAGGCCTCTGGATTCTGTGATTGGATCATGTTAGTGCAATTACAGATGTCCAGAGCACATAAGTTAAAGCACTGCTCACTGACAGCGTGGCTGCAATACCAGGCCACAGCAGTAGATTCAAAGACAGATGAGGGTTGTTTTACAGCTCTACGCCCAATCTGTGTAGCATCACCTAGAAGCAATCCAAGCTCTTCAGCAGGGCACTTGAGAGTCTAGGGCCTTGCCTGCCCTTCCTGTTCACCATCTCCCATGCACAGGCATCTGGGCTGAACCAAAGCCATGGAATGAGGTATGTCCCTGGGACTCTGGAAATTTCTAAAATTTGAACACTAGATTTGGGCTTTGGAGGCTAAGGAAACCATCTTTCTTTTCTACTTAGATTTTGCCCCAATAAGAGGTAGAGGGTGAAATCTCCCCAGATATGAAGAATTTCCTGAAAATCAATGGTGGAACCTCTAGAAAGACCAAGAGGTCAATGTTTAGCTACTCCTTTCCTATTTTCATGTTTTTATGCAACCATGTTAGGGAGCAGGAGTTCTTTCCTGAAACAGTAGATACAGGTTCTGGGGTCAGGAAAGGCTCTCTCTTTCCTCTGAAGACACTGACTAGGACATCATGTATCTTCAGCCATCTGTGACCTTGTTCCAGGCACCTCCCACCCACCCACCCATCCCCTCCCACCCACCCCATGGAGGCAGCTCCTCATAAGAAGAAATGAAGCCCAGGTAGAGAGAAATAACCAAGCCTGTACAAGAGCGTGTTGTGTCCATCATGCCTGTGTAGGGGAGGCAGAATCCCATCTCTGTTGTCTTAGATTCCAAGAGGGTCTGAGGATTAAGTCGACATAAAACAGATTACCAGGATACAACTTTACAGATTTAATGTAAGCTTTGTGTGACACCAATAAGGTAATGGAGGGTCATTCAAAGGAGTGGTCAAAACCAAATGCTTTTGTATGAGGTTGAGAATGGAACCTCAAGAGAATGGAAAAATAATTGACTGATATCAATTGATGGAGGCTAAAGAAAGGTAAGAAGCATCTTGACACAATCTGTTTGTATGGCATCCTCTGAACTATGGCTCCCCATCAAAGAATGCTCATTTTCTTCTGGCACAGGGAGGGCATCTTTCACACAGGAGTTTTTAATCTCCTGTCTTCAAAAGCAGAGAGGATTAGAACATCCTTCCACTTGCTGCTTTCCAAGAAGCCTCTATTTAGCTCAAGAGAATCCTTATGTCAGATGACTTATTCTGGAGTCACATATTCTGCTGCCTTTCACCTGACACACACATTATCTAACCTAATGCCTCTTGCAATCAGTAGAGTCTCAACATGCAAGATGTAAGTTACTCCTTCCTCCACTCAGCAAGCTGTACACATGTAGATGCTTACCAGAAATGAACAAAGACAGAAAGGGGCAGGGATGGAAGGGGTCTGAGGTCCAGAGTGCACCATCTCTGCTGTTGTCTGAGCCCCTGGCTCCTGCACCCCCGCTGTGTTGCCAAAATGTCCCTTCATCACATGACTCTGCATAAGCGGGATGCGAAGGGAGCAAGTTGCTCTGAGAGTGGCCTTGAAGAACAACCAGGTAACAAACCAGAAGGACAAGGCTGCTGTCCCAAACACTAAGCTCTTATTCACCTAGCACTTCCTGATGGTGTCCCCATGCTGACAGGTACTCCTTAGGGCCACTTGCTGTAGAGCTCAAGTCACTGCAGGCTGGAGACATTTTGTTCCTGGAGGACTGTGTGGACCCAGCCACGGAGGGAGTCTGTGCCCACCCCTCCTGCTGCAGAGCCTCCACTTTCCTGCAGATGAAGGACATACAGGAAAAGGTGCTCCTGAGAACAAGGTTAGAGTCAGCTTTCTGAGCATCACTTTGCAGATTCACAGCTGTCTGTGTCATTGGTGCCTCAGGCACTGCCCATCCAGCTCATCTGCTACAAAGGCCGGTGTTTTGTTTTGTTTTGTTTTGTTTTGTTTTGTTTTGTTTTGTTTTAATAAAGAAGGAGCTAAAATACTCTGCTGAGCTCAGAAAGCCCAAGCTGGAATTGCAAACAGGATTCAACTAGAGAAAATCAGTAAGATGACTTATTAGTAGTAGAATAACTTTTACCTTCCTTTTACTCAGTGGGCATACAATGAGAATTACACACAGGCATGATTCCTGGCATCCATCAAACCAGATGAATAAGCTTTAGAGATCTGTTGTACAACATTGTATCTGTGGTCAGTGGTAATGGATAGCATACATAAAAATTTGTTAAGAGAACAGACTTCATGTTCAATGTTCTTGCACAATGAAATTAAATGTCCTTGATTCTAGAACTGTTTGCAGTATCATTGTTGGAATGTCCACTCTACAAGCTTTAATTTTGTGACTTGAACAATTAATTCTAAGATGGCGATATGTAATCCATTAACTAGTGATTTCCTACTGTTCATTTTTTTCCTCTGTAAATCTGTATAACTTGTACCCTTTCACTGTTTTTTTTTCTTCTTTCCTCCTTAAATAAAATAAAATTTTTAAAAAAAGTCCTTGATTCTGACAACTTCCATTACTTCTGTAAGTAAACCGTATTGCTGCACGTTACTTTTTGAGAATTTGAGCTTTCACCATTCTCTCTGCCACCATTACAGTACAAAGAGACCAACACTTTAATTAACACCATACTTGAGGTTCAGCCACGATCATCTTCTGGTGGAGAGGGGAAAAGCAATGATGAAATTGTCCAAGAACTTGTGGCTTCTATCCAGACCAGAGTTCCAGGTAATAAATAATTCGTGGCATCTATAAAGAATAAGATTTTCAGAGATACAGTATGTTCAGAGAATTGAGGGGCAAGCATATGTTCAAGCCTGATTATTATATAAGCTGATTTATTTATAGCTGTCTTCTGACATGAGGTTCTCCAGTTAGGGACTAGAAGCCTGCAGCATCTCAATTGCCAGAAGCATTAGGAGCAAGCTGGTTTATAACCCAGCATAACTTTAACCAGGCTTCGTCCTTTGGCTTCCTAATTCTAAATCCTGTAGAACTGTGCTGTCCAAGACAGTAGCCACTTGCCACAGGTGGATAAACTGAGCTTTAAGTATACTTAAATGTTGTATTTCTTTTCAGTTGCACTAGCAATATGGTAGTTTCAAGTGCTACCATATTGTACAGCACAAATAGGAAGCATTTCCATCATCATTTAAAGCTCTACTGGACAATCCTTTCATTATTTTTTCCCTATTCAGGCGAGATGTCTAAATTATTTTTGTCTTGTTTCCCAGTGAGTTAAGGAACTTTCTTAAATGATCACAAGACATTCATCCTCACACTTTTCTTAGATTGATCATAGGTTTAGAATTCTAGATCTGTTGTTCACAGTTCATAGATATGTCTTAATAGGAAAAGGAAAATTAAGGCAGAGGAAAACCAGTGTCTGAGTGCTGCCTATATGCTAAAGCCCCCAGAGAAAAGGAACCAGGTGGCCTAAGAAGTCAGTTTTCTGCCTACAAGGAGCAGCCCTCAAAAAATACTGCTTGGGTTCAGAATTCTGTTGCTGTTGAGGCAAATTAAGGTAATTCTTTTAGTAATCAGATTATAATCAGTAAATATAATATGGAGGGCTAAGTGCAAGAGGGATGGATGGATGGATAGATAGGTGGATAGATGGATAGATATAGAGATCATGAACTTGTCCTTTTAACCCTGAAGTGGTGTAGCCTTAATGAGACCACAGTCACAGCTGCTTAATTTAGAATTACAGATTCACCAAAAAAAAAAAAACAAGAGCTTTTTGACACCAAGGTAAAGACAATAAAACAGTTTAATAAACTGTTATGTAACACACACACACACATGATGACACAGAAGAAAGCCAAAGTACATAAAGAAGTTTACCTCGCCAAATTGAAGAGCACCAACTCCTGAAAATCCAGCCCTGAGAAGTCCCAGGGACAGCTTTCAGAGTCCCAGCTGAGAAGGGATCAGGCAAAGTGACCTCTCCACAAATGGTACTCCAAAGTCCCCCTGCCAGTGATACCACTGGGGACAAAAGCAGCAGTATCTTAACTGTGTACACGACCAGGGATAGAGAGTTTGCAGCCCCAGAGCTGGCCAAGCCCCCAAAGCTTGCAAACATCTGCATCTAAACATCTCAATAGGAGTTTCAGAGAGAAAGAGTCCTCCAAGCTCACAGGGAGTCCCTTCACATCAGGATGCTCTGCCAAACATCTGACAACTAATCATTAGAACAAGGACAGATTGCTGCCATGAACAGAGAAGGTCTTTCTACATTTAATTTTAACCCTTCGGAGGTTTTTCTCACCAGGTGTCATAAATCTTGTCCCTTTACTATGAAATGAGAATTAGCAGGCCATCTGCTGAGCTTCAGGGACAGGGATGCAACTGGTCCAACAGAAGACCTGAAGGTTTGGAATGGCCCCTGAAGGGATGACAGTGGGAAGCCCAGGCAGGTATTAGCCCAGCTCTGTGGACCCAAGAGATTAGACTAACCCACACTGCTGCTGATTTTCCTCCAACAGCCACTGCATGGTTAAGGAATTTGACTCCCATATTCTGGAGTCACTTATTGACTCACACTTTCTTCAGACATCCCAGGAAAATGCAGCTCTTTTCTTTTTTTTATAGTTCATGCAGTTCTTCATTTGAGTCTCCTTTTGGTGGATTTTAAGGAGAAAGAAAAACTAAATTTTCCAACTGATTTGAACCATGGGCCTACTTAATAGTTCAGCTTCTGAATAATGCTTAATTACTTGGGTAAATGCTACGCCTCATCTCCTACTCTTCCACCAACAAACCCTCCTCTCCTAGAAGAAATTCAGGTGTGCAGGGAAAGGCAAAGCTGGCACACCAGTGTGCTAGAGGAAATACTCAGGGCCCTGGACGCTTTGGTCTCTGGAACATGCCCTGTCTGCCAGGTAGCTGTTTCACTCTGCTCCTCTTCCCTCCCGGCCCCTCTTCTATCCGAGAAGGAAGGGAAGCAGCTTCTCCCACTCCTGTTCACATCCTCCTACCTGAGCTCAACTTACTTACTTACTTACTTAAGCAATTAAAGACTTTCCCACCTCTGCCCCAAAGCTCAAACCAGCAGAAGATGAAAATGGCCATGGTGAGAAATGAAATGCAGTGTTTTCACACACACACACACACACACACACAGACATACACTCACACTTTTCCCTGCTGCTCAGGAATCCCTCTGTATAAACACAGGTGAATCACCAAAGAGTTCTAGATGACAAAATATCATAACATGTACAGCCACAACTCTCTGCCTTGAGTCGAGAGAGAAGATGGCTTTAGGTAGCATAAGATAAGCACACGCCAGTAGCACTTCAATGAGAACAGAAATCGGTGGTGACTGATCTGAGCATCATCTGTGTGTGTTTCAGAAAAACTGATGATGGAGGGAGCTTCTGAGAGCCTTTTCGTCAAAGACCCTCAAGGACGACTGAATTCCTTGACCACCGTCCTCAGCCAGGAAGTAGACCGGTTTAACAACCTACTAAAGTTAATACATGTACGTGAGCTCATCTCCACCCTTGCTTCTGAGTAGCCAAGCTTCACAGAGAACGGTGTGATTGTCTGGGTGTCCCTAGAGTTTTTAGTTCCCATGCACCACCACTTTCATTCAGATATGCTAACACCCCTTGAAAGCCAGCCTGTCTCAGATTGAAGTCACCCTCTGCTAATGAGACCCAGTTTCCTTTCTCTAATACTGACCGAGTATGTGACCTCGCGAATCTCCAGTCTCCTCATTATCCTAACTTACACCATTAGAATTACCAGACTTACCAGAAATTGATCAGGGGCTTCAGTAATCAACCAAGAGTGAGTGTATAGTGCTTGCCTGGCGAGCATGAGGTAGTGAGTTCGATCCCTAGTACCAAAAAAAAAGAGTGAGTCTATGCTGGCTCCTGATGTCTGGCTTGCATTTGGTAATATAGTTATTATAGAAGACAGTGAAAGACAAAGTGGGCCACAAAATGCCCACATTAGAATCCTCTGTGGCATGTGCTTATTTCCTGGCCAACAGTCTTGGCCCTGACTGAGGTCACCCTTCCTGAATTCTGCTACAGATGACCCCCATGCCAGAGCTGGCTGTTTGTTATTATTGAAAGTTCTTAAAGGTTTGCAATCATGCCTCAGTCCCTAAGAACAAATTACTTAAAGCCCTTTGTGTGTGTGTGTGTGTGTGTGTGTGTGATATACCGGGAGTTGAACTCAGGACTTCGTGCCTTCTAGGCAAACACTCTACCACTAAGCTACATCCCCAGCCCTAAAACCCAACTTTCTTCCATTGCCTCTAGTAAAAAGAGGAATGGGAGGGGGGGGGCCAATGAGTTAACCTGAAAAGGAACGGATGGATCATGAGCCTGATTTCTTCCAGTGCTGCCTGTCTCTAAGACTGTGTACACGTGGTCCTAGGTTTTATTTTGGTATTTAACCAACAAAACGTTGCCTCTAACATCTTCCTGATATGTTTTCCTAATATATGAAAGCTCTCATATAACTGGAACCCAGAAGGGCCATCACTAAGCTGTCTGCACTGCCTTAGTCATTAGCTGGATGGCGAACATCATCTGTATTGCCAGCCCTGCACCTCCCAGGACTAAAGCCTGCCCCTGTGGAGAGGAGGAGAGGCTAAAGGTCATGTTTTAAGGAAATGTTTCCCATACTAAGAGACCCTCTGTTGTCAGCTGGAAGATTGATCTTATCTAAGAATCTTTCCTTTCTCCCATAAAAACCCCAGAAGCTGTAGGAAGCCGTTGAAAAGCAATGGCCAGTGGTGTGAGGGGGTCCTCATTACCCCTGCCTGCATATCTCCAGGCCCTCTGTTCCCACGTTACTATCACATCCATTTTCCCCTTGGCCTGAAGAGAGCTGGATGGTGGCTTCCTGCAAGCCCCCCTCTCCAGGTCTCTGTGAACATCTCCCTTGTTTGTCTTCTTTTCACCACATTGGCCTGTCATAATAACTGCCTAAACCTTATCCTGCACCCAACTGATCACACACTGTAAAACAAAAAAAAAAAAAAATGTGTGTAATATTGCAGAGTCTGGCCCAGCTGACAATATGCACAGAGAATGGAACCCAATTGGCGGATCCTTCATGAGTGTCATGAATGAATGTCACCTACCCTTGATGATTAACGCTGCAAAGGACACCAATCCTTTTGTTCTTACAGACTTCTCTAGAAACACTCAATAAAGCCATTGCTGGATTCGTTGTGATGTCTGAAGAAATGGAAAAAGTGTATAACAGCTTCCTCAACAACCAGGTTCCTTCTCTCTGGTCCAACACAGCCTACCCTTCCCTGAAGCCGCTAGGATCGTGGGTCAAGGACCTTGTTTTGAGGACTGCATTTGTGGATGTAAGAAATTTCACTTCTCAGAAGGTTTGATGAATCTAATTGCACATTTGGCCCTAAAGTCCCTAGGAAGATCTGGTTAACAAGCATCGAGGGATCATCTGAGCCCAGAGACACAGAAACTTCCAGAGGATCATCAGTTTGAAAGTCTTGTGCTGATTATGTCACTTTCTGTAACCAGTCCATTCTTGGGGTGTTAGCCATAGTGCAGGGGACCCTACTGGGAAATAGATTTTCTATTTGACATGCTTCCAAACAACCAGATGTGCCTTTGTGGTCCCCACCCTCTCATCTATGCTAGTACCGATCAGGTTCTGCTGTTACACTGGGAGGTGAGGAAGAGGAACAGGCCAGGCAGTACAATGGGATGGTGGTCACTAACTCAGGACCAGCGTAGAGTTTGCCTCCTGAGAGGCCTCCAAAATGTCACTCTAACTTAGATGATGAACCCCAGCTCAGAAATAAAGCACCTTGTTGCAGCAGCAAACAGAAACACTGAAACATCACCCAGGATTTGGAGGCAGATTTATTTAACATCAATGAGTCTGATGGAATCAATCCTCAAAATGTCAGGCCCTGATCTTGGGCTTATATGGGGTTTGCAAGTGGGAAGTACAAAAGCAGAGTATTTAGTGGTTATTAATTGGTTACGTCTTACATCATTATTACTGATTGGCCTAAGATAAAACTGTAGCTTATACATTGCATACTAAGGCAAGTTCAGAGTTACGGGCAGCATACAGGTTCAGGCGAGGCAGGCTCGGAGTTGCAGGAGGTAAGTGCCTGAGATAACATACGAGTTCAGGGTACTGTCAGTTACGTAACAGAAATATGTGCCTCGCATTGGTAGAAGACAGGAAGCCAGCCCTGTTAAGGGGAGTGGCTAGGTGTAGGAAATTTAACTCCAGAAAGTTAACGCTCTTTTCCTCTTCCCTGCGATGTATTATCTCTCCTTCAGTTGTGGCTCAAAAGAGGACAGCCCAAGTCCTTCTGGATCTCCGGTTTCTTCTTTCCTCAAGGATTTCTAACAGGTACTTATGCTTTCCCTAGAAAAATCCCACAGGAAAGGTTGTGCTTTGTTACACATAGGAGCTAGAAGGATATCACAGGTACTACAGGCCTGGCAGTAGAGCTACTGAACACACAGCAGTCCAGCAAAGCCCAGCTCTTCCTTGATGACTGGGAGAAGGATGACAAAAATAGCATGTACCCCAGCAAGCTAACTTCTGCCCCTGCAGATTACTGACGCAGTTTCCCGTGTGACACATGCTCAAGGCCACCACCCACACGTCACCCAAACAGGCCCCAGCGTCCTTCCCCCTAAAACATACCCAGTGTCCTCCCATCAGCCCTTGATAAATCTAGCTAGAGAATCGCAGAGGAGCCAGGTTTTGAAGCTACTATAGACTAATATCCTTTCCTTAATTTATCACATTCTTAGGCTCTAATAAACACCCCAAGCAGAACAAAATCCTACAGTTTGGAAGATCTGGCCCTGAAACTTCCCTTGTGGGAATACTACACACTTCAAAGCCAGCTTTCTTTCCTCTTCTCCCCAGGCATGGCCAGCACTTGTACATGTTTTAGATCCTCACCTTATTAACATAACCCACAGGCTTCCAGTCTCTGTGAATTAATTCCAAGTTGAGTGTCAGAAGTTGGGTTTTCCTTGGAAGGGAAGTTCTCCAGTGATGGGGCAGCCTGGCTGGGAGAGGGACACAGAGTGTGAAGTAGTGCTGTTGTTTGGAGGGCCTACCTTTCTGGTTTTTGTCTGTACAGGAACTCTTCAAAACCATGCCCGGAAATACAATTTGCCTATAGACGAGCTGAGTTTTAAGTACAACATGGTTCCTACCTACCGGGATCAAGCTGCAGTGATAGAAGCTGCCAAGACAGTGAAGTTTGGACAAGAACTGCCCATGGACCTAGAGGTATTGTTCTCCTGCTAGTACAGTCAAGTCACTCGGGAGTTTAGCCAATCTCTCCTGCCCCGCTCCACCTCCGCCCTCCATTTCCAGGAGGAGGGGAACACAGTAATCGCACCTGAAGACAAGCTTCCAGTTAGCAATGGCTGCTTGGGTGCAGTATAAATTTAGTCTGATATATAGAATATGTTTCCAAGCAATACTGTCTCATTTCTGTAGAAACCTACAGTTACTTTACTTATCTTGCAAGGCAATTAAAAACAAGGCTTTCAAATCAAAGGAGCCTATGTTTGATTCTCTCCTGACTCTTTTAGGCTCCAACTCTGTGGGCTAAGACAATTGCCAACCTATCTGCACCTCAGTATTCTCATCTGTAAAAGGGGTTGATAACAAGTCTCAAAACTGAGTGCGGTATGAACGACCGTCAATTGTATCACGTGACCAGTGTAAGATACAAGGCTAAATATTAGGCTAAATTTGGCTATGTCATCCATTCAGCTGTCTCCCAGGGGAACCAGTAACTTTACACATTCTCTAAGTAGAATCATGCTAGATAACTATCAGGAATGTTCTTGGAAGCAGTGCAGACAGCTGAATGACACAGTTCACTCCTCTGACATTGGTAGTCAGTGTGCAGCGTCAGCATAACCTGCAAACTTGATAGACGTGCAAACTCCCAGGCCCAATACCAGGACTGCTGGACCAGAAATTCTGGGCTGGGGACTTAGAAATCTATGTTTTAACAAACCCTACAGGGAGCTGAGAGCCCACTAAAGCCTGAGAACCATGGCTTCTGTACATGAGTGAGTCTCAACCTGGCTGCAGTTTAGAATCACTTGATGAGCTATTTTAAAATCCAATCACCAGGTCACACACTGATTACAGGGGACCCTCTATTCCTTTTGTTTTGTTTTGTTTTTTGGTACCAGGGAATCGAACTCATGACCTTGGGCTTGCCAAGCAGACACTTATGCCACTGAGCTAAATCCCCAGCCCCTACATGGGACCCTCTAGAATGGACCCAGGCATTGCTGTTCTTTTTAAAGCTCCTCCTCCTTCCATGTTCCTAGTGGACAGCAAGGAATGAGCTATACCACCTGCATGTGCCAAGATACCATGGGGCACCGGAGCCTCTGTCTTGAAGCATCTCTCACCCAGTGTGCCTTATGCAAATAATCGTCTACATACACTGTGAGATTAAAGACCTGCTCCACAATGCTTTTGTCAAGAAAGTGTTTACTAGCCAGTTAGAGTAGTTGGCATGAGAGGCTTTTATTAAACTTTCTTCAAAATACTATGGTATTTATTGGCAGAAATTGCTGCCGGATAATTCTATCAGTATCCACCCAACCCATTGCTTTGATTAGCAAAAACATGCAAAGATCAGATTGACCCCATGTTTATGGCTTGATCTATGAAATACTATTGTGGTCCTGCCCCTCAATTACCTGTACTTTAAAATAACAAGAAAAAGGCATATGTCTTTAAAGAAATTTGTTTTAGCATCAAAATATTTTTAAAGTAAGGAAGACATAAACTTGAAGATGTATTCTTCATTATTTTGACATCCTTATGGGTCAAAAATGTCGCAGGTCCATGTTAGAAATAACAGAGACTGCTGGAGGGCAAAACAATATCTACCTAAAGCCATCGCCCACATCTTCCAGGATGCCAGCCCTGCTCTGTGCCTGGCATGCTCTCTCTGCCACAGGGGCTGTCTGATGGGGAGGGGTTTCAAGACACCCTCCAGGGCCTGTGTCACTCAGCACCCATGCTGTACACTGAGCAGTGACAATAACTTACAATGACTGAAATCTCTGGCCGATCTCTTGGTTCACCCAGCTGACATCTGTAAGGGACAGCCAGGGCATGTGTTCAGAGAGCTCTACTTCTGTGACAAACAGCAGGCACTACTACTACCAGCCCACTTGCCACCTTTGTGCCCTTTGTGAAAATGCACTCCCTCCAGGTGGATGCCCATCCAGATGGCTCCTGTGTATGACTTGGCAAATAGGCGGCAAGATCATTTTCAGACAAAACTGCAGCCCTCATAGCAGCCCTCAAATAAGAAGCTCCATCCCACCCTGCTGTACTAAGAAGCAAAATCCAGGACACCAGAAAGCAAAGACCAGGCAAAAGGAATGTATGTCCTGTGCTGCGTGTCGCTCAAGACTGCCTAATCCTTTGTTGTACATGTGGGGCTCCAATGATCCAAAGGTCAGACCCAGAATTAGCCACGATGACAGTGTTGAGGAAGGATGGTACAGGTACACCCATGGAAACATCCAGACATGAGACACTGAAGAGCAGGTTCTCTCTCCTCTCCTCTCCTCTCCTCTCCTCTCCTCTCCTCTCCTCCCCTCCACTCCTCTCCTCTCTTCTCCTCCCCGTCTCAACTTGCAAGTCAGCATCATTTTTAATGTAAAGAAAAGAGAACAGAAAGGAACTTTCTGAGGCTCTCTATAAATATTAATTATTGCAGATATGTAATCCACCTTCTGGGAGGGCAGAGGGCATTCAGATCCTTCACCAAGAAGTGAAGTCCCATCCACTTCTCAAAGGAAGGGGAAACGTCCTTACACCATAGAGTCAGACAGGCTGGAGTCTGAAGCCTACAATGAGTTCTTACACATCCTGGCACGGTGGGGAAAGTATGAGACTCAGCATCAAACGGAGAAACAAATATTTCACCTCTCAAAGCCTCACAGTGTCCCTCTTTAAAATGCAGTAACTGTGATTTTAGACTGTTTGGTAGAACTACCCAGGAAGGACGTTGGTACATAGGACACGGCCACACTGCTGCTTCCTTTCTCGCCCTCTGACCTTTTAACTCGCGGGTCTCTTTCAGTTGCCCTCTCCGGAGGATGGCGTCCTTGTTCATGGGATGTTCATGGATGCTTCCCGGTGGGACGATAAGGAGATGGTGATAGAAGACGCGCTGCCTGGACAGATGAACCCCATGCTGCCCGTGGTGCACTTTGAGCCACAACAGAACTACGAACCAGCCCCCACACTTTACCACTCCCCGCTGTATAAAACAGGGGCTCGGGCAGGGACGCTGTCCACCACAGGTGAGGAGCTGTTAGGATTAGCACTGGTACTCGCAAACAAAAGCTTCAATCCAGCCCAAATGTACTAACACAGTCCTTGGGCCACTTAATCAGTCAAATTTATAAATATTGTGAATGCATTTGTGCTGAGTACAGATTGATATTATAGTTAATGCTTGTTTCTGTTGAAACTCATGAGGAGAAAGCAGAGTTTAATAAGTGGAAACTTCCAGTTTCAAAATGATGGACCAAGGCCGGGGATTTAGCTCAGCGGCATAAGCACCTGCCTGGCAAGTACAAAGTCATGAATTCAATCCCCAGAACCAAAAAAAAAAAGGTGGATGCATAGACACTAAAATGTCTCTCTGACAAATTCATTTTGGCTCATGAAAAAATTTTTAAAATAAATTAATAATTGAGAAATTAAGCTGCATACTGAGTGGACCTGAAACAGAGATAGAGCCCTAAAAAAGGAACCAGATAGCAAAACACCACATAGATAAGCTGAGAGTAAGTTAAAGAATGAACTGAGATCTCCTAAAGTGAGAGGGGAAAGGTCACATGGGGAAAGAATAGAACCTCCAACATTTGCCCAGTGGGCTCCCAGGAGGCAGTGAGAAAGAGGACAGGGAATATTTGGGCGGGGGACAGCTAGTTTCCAAGGCTAAAGAACCATCTGAGTTCTGAATTAAGTGTTCTCACGAAGCGGTAGGGATACCTTTTGGAACAGTATCTGTCTCACACAGTCATCAGGAAGGAAAGTGTTGATGCTTGGAAAGTACTTAGGACACGGCCTGGCGCACAGCAAACACTACATAATTAAATCACAAGCAGTCACGGTGAAAACTTAGTAAGGCAAGCAGATGAACTCTTTAACCTAGTGACACTCAGAAATAACAATCTGCTGGAGGCACCTGAACCCCGATTCTGCTTTTTCCCTGGATGTGGGTGTGAATTTAGGGTGACAGGATTACAAGACTGTGAAATAGCTCACTATGAGGGTGAAGACCATTGGTTTTCATTTGTTTTAGTAGTCAGGATCAAAGAGTTCTGGCATGGCACATTAGCCTTCAACAATATGGGGAAGACAGGCATGGGCGGTCAGTATCTCAGGGGACCCCAGCAAGGAACTCTGGGAGGCTGTGGGGAGCTGCTATGGGTGTGGGAAGCAATATCACAGCAGAGGATGCGATGGGCTCTGCCCACCAATCCACATTGGTTTAAACCCATTGATAATACCAGGCAATCATTTTAAAATGCTGCCAACCTCATACTTGTGATGTGCTAGCAGCTCCGGTTAAAATCAGAACAATACCAGATTGCTTATTCTACCACTTGCAGTGCATTACTATCCAGAGAGCCTAGCCAGATCAGCAGGACAGGAAAAGGAAATGAGATGTAAGACTCTGAAGGGACAGCGGTCAGCGGTTTGCCAGCACAGTTGATTCCATGGAAAAATCAGAAGAATGTAGAGAAAATCGTTTAGAAATAATAAAAGTCCAGCAGGGTTGGCTGATGTGCCCATCAAAAACAAAGAGAAGCTAAAGTGAAATAAAAGACACATTCCAAAACAACAAAATTGATCATACCAGGATCAAGTCTGGTAAAGAAGAGTAAGATTCTTTTGGAGGACTTTAGAAAATAAAGTAAGATTAGAATACATGGAGGAGCTATGTCACGTTCATAAGAGGGAAGGTTCAGTGTGGTAAAGATTCCAGCTCCCTCCCAGATTAATATCCAAATCCAAAATATCCTCAATAAAACAAATATAATTTTGATGAATTTATTATTCTGACATTCATATGAAAATAAAGAATAGAAAACTATTTTTAAAGAAGATCAAGTAGGAGAGTCCAATTCTCTCAAAGTATTGAAATTAAAATGATGTTACACTGGCATAAGACTCAACAAACAGACCTGATGCACCACAGAGAGCACAGAAACACCCTGTGCGCATATGGGAATGTGACATAAACCCGTGTTGCAGAAATGCACTGCTGAACGGAGAGGAAGGCACTTCACACTGAGTTTGGAAGGCAATGATTTATTATGCTAGTGGGCTGCTGGGAATCAGCTCCAAATCACCAACCCCAACTGAGAGTGAAACACAAGCTAATATCCATTTTGTAAGCATGAAGTACAAATGCTATAGCAGGTTATCGTATAATTGGTTACATGAATTAAGCCATACATTGTCAGGCAGAGTTAACTAGAGGAAACTGTGTTTTATGAAGTGGGAAAATCCAGGGAAAGAAGTTGCTTAGCTGTAACTCTACCGCCGGAGTGAAGTGTGTCATTGACTGGGCTATTTTGTCCTAGGTTAAATCCTTGAAACATAATGGAAAAATAGATTATCTTTTTGGCTGGTAAAATACAGTCCTTGCAGCTGGACTGGGACAGGCTGCCCAGAACCAGGCTATCTATGAAAAGCAGCTGGACACAGTCAAGGCTGACTAGGTTTAGCAGTCTAATTATGGGACAGGTGGGGTGAGCACACCTTGTCTAGTACAGTAACAGGCTATTAATTGTTTCTTAGAATTTCTTGCAATAAAATTTCCATTACACCAGCAGCATTTGAAGTTGACCAGAAATAAAAACATTATTCCATAAATGGTGGTTCTAAACTAAATCCTTATCTATACTATATAAAGAAATTAAATGACAGGTAGATTCTATAGACTTAATAATCAGTAAATTTACAAATAATTAGCTTTAAAATGTACTATTAAGTAATAATCACTGATGGCTGCTAATATCCCCCCAAAAAATTAGACATAATGTTTCTTGATGGAGGTATACACAATCTATGAAATGCTTTTGCCAAAAAACTCAAACTTTTGTGGGGTTACATCTTTGGATTTAAACACATCTTGAAACAGAATTAGAGAAATGTGTTCAAAATCACCACCAATGGAGAGCCAACCATGGTAGCGCATGGCTGTGATCCCAGCACTCCGGCTGAGGCAGGAGGATGACTGTGACCTCGAGGCCAGCTTGGGCTACACAGTGGGTCCAAGACCAGCCTGAACTATGTGATAAGACTTTGTCTCAAAAATAAATAAGTAAATAAAATCGCATAAGTGCTGTCAGCGAAATCCAATCTGGGAAACTTCATAGGAACAGCAACCTGACTTCAACTATTATACAGGGAAGTAAAAAAGCAGAGGAATAATCTCCCAACTGAAACATATTTAAGAGACACCTCATTGTTGCAAGCTACAGACCTTATTTGAAGCCTGACTCAAACAGTTTTTGTTGTACATATACATATACTATTTTTATATGTGTATGTATGCATATATAGATGTATATGTATAAAGTACATATATACATGCTAATTAAGGAAATTCAAACAGTGCCTAAATTTTTGTTATTAAGAAATTATTAATAATTACAATATTCTATGACAGTGGCACTGTCTTATGTTTTAAGAGTCATGACTTAGAAATACATACTATAATATTACATGTAGTCCGGTATATGTTCAAAATAATACAGAAAGAGTCTAGAAAAGCATGGGTGATAAGGTTGGGAGCAAAAGCTTAAGCTATATCTATCATCTTTGGGCTTTTTCATTAAAAGACTAACATGTTCAAATGTTAACAGCAAATCTGGATCACAGATCACTGCATTCTTAAGATTTCTCAATGAATTTTAAGTTGAAAATTACAGCAAATTAGTTAAATTAACGTATGTCCAAGTCATTACAAGTTTGCAGAGGCCTGAATTATTCTCAGATGGAAAACACAGTCCCTCACTGATTAAAAAGAAAAAAATATTTTACATAAAAACAACACTCACACATATCAAAAAAAGTGTTCTTTCACTGAACTACACCAGTGGGGTCGAGTCCAGCAAGGATGAGTGGCAGACCTTGGTCCTTTCTAGAGGCAGTAAGCTTGTCTTTGGCCTGTCTTAGACGTTCTAAAGCCCCCAAGGGGGTCTGACACATCGTATACCAAGCACCAGTGGCCCTTCTATGCCAGGCTTTGTCACACATGTACGCAGCTGCCCACAATTCCCTTTCCATGTCATTTCCAGTAGCAGCCCACCTTTAATTCCTGTAACCATGTTCCGCAGGCACAGTGTCCATGTGCTTGCCTTAACCACCAGTTTTGCAGCCACTGTGTCATAGGACCTCTGACACTGGCCTTCAGCACTTCCGTTCAAGTGGTCACATGATGAACAAACCACACAAACACCAACCCCACCATCCACCCCTTGAGGACAGTCACTGTCTGACTGTTCAGTCATCTCAGCGCAGTACAGTGAACCCCTCAGAAAGCAGAGGCCAGATACAAGACCGAGAATTACAGTATCTGGCCAAGAGTGAGTTGACTGTTTAAATCAGAAGCAGTGGCCGCAGATTCTGTTTATGGCCCACATACTTTCCCAGACCTAGAGGAGGCCTCTTGCATTCCCTGGCATGGACTGTTTGAAGAGGGTGTGTGCTCTGGGCACGCCTCAACAGAAGCCTGGAAAAGGGGAAGGAGGTTGCAAGAAAGTGTTTACCTTGGATTCTTCCCAAGCGTGGGCTAAATTCCAAGGCCCCGAAAACCCAGTAAGTCCGTGTAAACTGTCTAGGCTCAGGATCCCCAGTCTAGGCAGTCCAGGGTTCCTTGCTCTTGAACTTGGCCTGTCACTCAAGCACATGCCAAGGAAACAGGCAAGGAGTGGAGCAATGGCAAGGAGATGGAAGGATCGTACTCTCCGCTCAGGACTCCACTGCCTTCCCTGATGGCACCACAGATGGGGGCTCTTGTAAAGGCAGGGCAACAAGTAGCAAATCCAGGAGCCAGGTGATCATGGCAGTAGGATAGAACAATGATGGAGGGAAGGACGGGTGGACGAATGAATGAATGGATGCCCGATTCCCCCTGAAAGCTCAGCTCTGATCCCAGTCTATTACCCCTACAGCAAACTGAAAGGACAGTTCATAGTAATACCAAGTCCAAACTGAACAGATACAAAAGGGCACTGGTTCAAAATTCTTCATTTTTTAAAGCTATGAAACCTATGGAGGACAATTTGCCATGTCTTTAGAGGCCGACAGATCTGAAACCTAAGGGGTTTTAATTCTTAGTATGCTATCTCTGTATCAGATGCTACTCTTTAACTAACAACTTTATCCTTACTTAATTAGGGCATTCAACCAACTTCGTGGTGACCGTCCTCTTACCGTCTAAGCGGTCCAAAGACTACTGGATTGCCAAGGGATCTGCTCTGCTCTGCCAGCTAAATGAGTGAAAAGGGGTCACCTCAGTCCAAAGACCCTCCGTGATTTGGCAGTGGGGGGCGGAGCTGAGTAATGTATATGTGAGCAACAGTGCTATCTCTGATTTGATTTAGCATAGTAAGGGTGGTTATGTCTCTCATGATCTAAAATAAAGTGTCTGCATTCTGTTTTCTGTGGGTAATCCAAGCTCAGACGTAGAGGCGGTGGCTTCTGCATCCATGTAGTAGACCCACCCCCCCCACCTCGCACAAGTCAGTCAGCTCCCATCAGTAACCTGCTGGGCCTCTCGAGGACAGTCAGGACTTACTCCGTCACCCACGTAGGCTCCTTTCCTTGTTACACTTGCACTAAAGTCCCCATGTGACTGTTAATCATGTTATATCAAACTGGAGTATAGTTCCGGGTGTTTCTGTGGGTTTTAACATATAGGCCAACAACCCGAGGGGGAAGACCCACCCAGGATGTGGGTGGTTCCAACAAATAGGCTCATAGCCTGGACAGAATAAGGAGGTGTGCCCGTTTTAAAAGAGCCTGTCTTTGCTGTCACCTTTGGACAATGGTGTCCGGTTTCTTTAGCTTTTTGACGCACTCGTACCAGCAACTCTGCAATGAACTTCCAGGCTTTGGATCTTGGACTGGCGCTGCATCCTTGATCCTTCTTATTCTCTGGCTTCTGCCTTAAGCTGAACAGCTATTGAATCCTCCCCCTCTCCAGCGCAGATGGGCACAGTGGACTCCCACCTCTGATCCTGTAAGCCTGCCTAATAAATCCCCTCACATAAGTATACATATATTTTCTACCAATTCCGTTCCTCTAGAGAACCCTAACACACCCAGCAAGCACTTAAATCACATGGCCCCAGGTGCTTGTTTCTAGCCCTGGAACCCACAGGATGAGAGGCTCATACAGCGATCACAACTGGCAGACACGCAGCAGGATAAGGTCGTCTTGACCACAGTGCCAGATCCCCACCATCAAGAGCTACAGTACAAGCCACACAAGAGTCTGTGTTCTCATGAAAATACTGCCCTGCCCTAGCACAGAAGCATTTGTCCCTTTTATTTTATGGGTCTCTGTGAAAAGCAGTTGTTGGGCCAATGCTAGTATCAAGCAACCACTGCAACAAATCATTTTGTGTCGGTCCTGCCAACAGAGTCTGTTTGCCTCCTTGACCATAAAATAACCCAAGAAAACGGATCCACCCAACTAGGATGTGAGCCACTAGAGGAAGCCACACTGTTCTAATACTGAGTGGCAGGAACGGGGTCGACTGCAGTGATCCTTCTTTCCCGTTTTATCTCTGCCTTCCCTCTTTTACTTCCATATCTATCAAAGTTAAGAAACTCCCGGAGAAGCAGGGAGCACTACTTCTACCAAAGAGAGTTCAGTGCACAAATCAGAAACTACTCTTGATGTCTGAAGCAGAAATCGGCGCTAGCAAAGGCACAGGAATGGCTGGCTGCAGCTGCAGAAGCCAGAGGATCAGCGTCAGGCACCACGGCAGCTGTAATCTGAGATCAGAAAGCTGCAGGAAACTGCCAGCCTCACATCCACTCCAGAACTGAAGCAGGTGACTGGAAAGTGGGACGCAGATCCTGTCTGCTGGGGCCTGCGTGTAAGTGGCCACAGTGCAGAAGTAAAAGGCGTGCTGCCCGCTTCTGCAGTCCAGTGCTGAGTGTGCCTCACCCAGGAGAATCTGAATCACAGCAGCAGGGAGGTCTGGGGGTTCCAGCTCTCCTACCCTTGAAGTACCAGGGGTACAGAAAAGAACAAATAGGTAGGTATGGGTCCTAGGTGCCATCACACATACCCAGTTAGACGACAGGAGACCTCCTGGGCCCCAGAAATCACTGGGAATGAGTTCACAAGAAAGCGCAGGAAAGGAAAGAAAGCCAGAAAAACGAACCCCATAGGATAGCAGTCAAGAATACCCTAAGCTACACTGGCCTCGCCTGGGTACTGGGCAGCCCTTTGGGGGTTTTGTTGGCTACTCAGAAGCAGCCTTGACATAGATGAGAGGCTGATTTGGAACCTGAGGAAGGGGGGTAGGTGAGAATCAAAGTTCCCGGACATAACCAGGCAGTTCTTCAATGATCTACTTCATATAGAGCCGTAACAGCTTATACGACACACCCAATAAATGTGTAAATAATAAGACAGGAGTGGACAGCTTTGACCAAGCCCACTCATTCCCTCAACCACCAGCACACAGATGAGACCCAGATCACCATACTCACCAGACCTTGAACAGAGATGCACAGAACACAAGATCCATGGCCTACTGACTACCCTGCATCCAGCAGAGAAGCAAACAGAGAGGAGAGCAGAAAGGAGAAGCAGGTCGGGATCCAGGAGGGAGGAAGTAGCAGTGTTCAGGTGGTGTGGGCAGGAAGTGTCTGCCCCATAAATACACATTGTGAAAAAAAAGTCTATACAAAACAGATGTTTTATTATTTTTATACAACTCATTTACTATTTTTATGCAATTCATTATATTACAAAACAATGCACCTCTGCCCAACACCATTGCATAACTCAAATCATTGCTCAGGAAAAGAAGAATCGCCGATAGGTTTCTTCTTCAGAAGTCGCTTCTCCTGGGCTTGGCATATCAAGGGCAAGCGAGAGTGTGGAGTACAGGAGTTGCCACCACCCATGTTCAAAGGGTCAGGGTCTTGACCTGGTTCCTTCAATCATTACAGTGGGGGCGTTTGTGTTTGGAAAGCCAGCTCCATCACCAGAGCACAGGAGTCTAGAGAGGCCATCACTCCTGGTCACCATCTCACTATGCTGAGAATGCCCATGGTGAAGGAGCCACAGCACAGCAGAGGTAGCCCTGTCCAGGACAGGGATCTGGAGCTGTGGGACCTCAGCACAGGAGAAAAGAGAAAAACAGTGTCTTAAGGCTCAGGAGAAGCCACTACACATTCCAAGGCCCACAAATGCCCACAGCATCATCTCCCCAGCTTTAAGGACACAAGTGAGCATTAACACACTAATAGGCTTCCTATGTCCTTGGCCTTCTTTGGTCTCATGTTATTGCTTCCAAATTTTATAGAAAGAGAGAGGAGACTAGCAGATTTGGTTCTTGGCTCTTAGTGTAAAAAGATCCAGCTAACAGTTCATTGATCATTAGCAGTCCGAGGCAGGGATTCCCCTCCTCCTCACTCTCCTCTCTGGCCATCATGGAGCACAGCCAGCTCACGAAGCCCCTCCCAGGGCCTCTGTCTTTCCCACACCATCAGCTCGGGTCTGTGGACACTAGGCAAGCATGCCAGGTGATAGAATGAAGAGAGGCCTACATCCTCTAGCTCACCTGGTCCTTTCAGCTCAGCTGAAGAATAAAGTTCCCAACCTCATGGCCACTTTACAAGGAAATGGCCCAGGTCACCAAAGTACTGAACAGATCACACAAGCACGTGCATACCCACAGCAGCTACACTTCTCGTAGATTAACTACTCAGAATCTGGCTTCCTCACCACACCATGAGCTTCATGAAGGGAGAGCTAATACCTTCTGGCTGACCCCACAGATACAGTATGCAACACCACACCAGACACACAGGAGAAATTCAGTAAGCTTGCATCATGGATCACAGCCTCGCTGGTGTAGTTACTCAAGTGATCTTGAGCCCTGCAGACCCAGGATCGTCCATCCACTCCTTGACCACGCCACAGCCCTCTGAAAGCACACATTCTGCGGTTGCAGTAAACCATCCATTCCTACAGAGTTCTGCAAAGCTCTGAAGAACCATGAAATTCTCTCAGATCTGCAGTGGAGGACGGTTGGAAGATGAAGTTCTTTTCCAGCTTCATGCCTGCCTCATTTTACTTTTAAGAGACTCATCCACACTCCCAGCTTGAAGCAACTACAGTATCTTAAATCTAGATTTATCACTGTCATATTGACAGAGGACAGGTGCCCGGGGAGAGGTGCTCCATGAGGCAGAGGCTTCCTGAGTCTGCTCCCCACCTGCGTTCCCAAGGAAAGACGATGCAGACCTGGCTCAACCCAACGCTTCACCTTTCCTCTAAGAGGACTCACAGGTTGCCAGAATCCTACCTCAGATGCAGTTTTCTCCACTTCTTCTAAAATATCTGCTCCTCCTCACTGGGAGGGTCAGCAATTCTGGGCAAGGACACCTGGGGAGGCTGCTGTGAGGACACCATAGACACAGCCCCCGGTGCCAAGGCTTCCATGACAGCACTTCTGGACCAAAGATGATGGATGGGATGTGCTGTAAAGAGGGCCTTTCAGTCTTCTGTTAACAGGAGCCCACAGGAGAAGTATTTGGGGGAGCATGACTCCCTCACAGCTCTTACACCCCAGGACTTCAAAAGGGCCAGATAACCTGAAAGTGCAAGCCTACCAAGGAGAAGAGTAGTTACCTGGTTCTCAAAGCCACTCGGGGAATTGATTACTTTGACATCTCTGTTTCTCCCTCACATATTCTCGCTTGTATTCTCTCCAAATCCGATAGCTTTGGGGGGAAATATCCAGGATTCTTTTTAAACACCATACAATTGTTACACTCCCCCAGTGAAAGGTCAGCATGTCTACAGTCAGCACTGTAACTAAAGATTTTATGGCATTTAAAGAGTGATAAATGTTTAGATGCCATTTGTTTTGAAAAAAATTTTAAATGACCTTTAACTGTGATAATCCTTCTGTATTCTTTGAAAGGTTCTCTGGTGGTTGGTAGCCACCCCATTCCCAAGTGAAGTGCTCACAGGACTGGCTTTTAATCCCCTCACCCCAGGCCTGCATTTAAACCATCCTTCCCAAAGGGAACACATATTTTCACAACTGATGAGAAACTCGAATTTGTTCCAGGCCTCCCTAACATAACTATAGCCCCCAAATGTCTCTTTCTGGGAAAAAGTAAGCCATAAGAAAGGTAAGATTCTTCCTACAACAGAGGTTTTGTCAAAGATTTGGCTGGGAAAGAGGAAAGAGTATTAAAAGAAGAATTCATCCACTTGAGGACAGTCTCACTGTCTCCTTTGTAGCCGGTGAGGGGTTTGAAACTCATGTCTGCCTGAGGAAGTGGTGGGGGTGCCATGTGGGGACTCTCCTGCTCCAATTAGGTGCAGGCAACCAGCATATGTAAGAACTCCTACTCCAATTCATCCTTGTTCAGTCTCCGTCTGCCAAAAGCCAACCACGGTTGTGAATTACAACCTGACAGAATCTGATAAATCAGTTATTATTAATGATCCTATGCAAGGAAGACAGGAAATAAAACAAAAAGCAAGACAGAGAAAGACCTAAGCTAGGTAACTGTATAAAAGAAAGAAATTCCTTGAGTGGTAAAGGAAAAATAAAAGGTCCCTGAACCTGAAGTTCAGGCCCAAAGTCACAGCTGGAAAATTTCCAGAAGACAGGAATCATCTATAGTCACTACTGCCTCTAGGGCCCAGCATAAATGCTTAGCACAAAACCGTTACACCACTTACATGAACCATTCATTGCTCCAAAAAAGACACTGGGGCCTTCAGAAGGACAGTACCCATCCAAGGCTCTCCCAGCTTCAGGTGGCCTCGTGGGAGATTCAGGAGGAAATGATCAGACCCATGCCCAGGCCCTCAGCTCAAGCATAGACTATGTCTGTGTCTCCTTGGCCTCCATATGCCCCAAACAGGCTCTAGAACACAATAAGCACTCACAAAGTCCGTGGCATGGACTTAGCAAAGAGCATAGCCTTGAACTCACTAGAGCTGTGCTCTATGAAGCGGTCACTGGGTCTCTGCAGGGGAACAAAGTACAGCTTTCTTTACAACTCATAACAGACTGAAGACTCAAAACCATTAAAATAACAATAATAAAATAAAACCAAAGCCAAGTCTTGAAGACCAAATTAATAACTCCCTTTCCTCCACAGTAGAGGAGGGGAAGGTGAAAAAGAAGTCAGCTTTACCCTTCCTGTCTTTTTTATTCTTTTATTTCTGAGCTCATCAGTGTCTCCAAAGCCCCACATAATGCCTGGCAGAGGCAGCCTTCCAGGAAGACTGACTCAGAGAAAGCAAATTTCCAGCACTGAGTGAGGGAAGGGAGAGGAGCTGGCTGGAGCTGATGTGAGCTGCAGGTGAACCTTTGAGGAGCAAGTCACCTAGAAATGGGGCACAAAGAATGACAGCCCCTTTATCAGCAGGGGAGGCTTAGCACCCCAGACTACTCTCACTGCAGTGGAGGCCTCTGCCAGGAGAGGGTGCCAGTGATTGCGAATCAAGAAAAGCAGGGTGAGAGGAATGGAGGGGGGCTGAAGTGTGCCAACCCTTCCCGTTCATATAGTGAAGACCTGCTGCCTGGTACTTCGCAATGTGACTACCCGGAGGCAGGACCCTTAAAGAGATGCACCAATTAAAAGGAGGCTACTAGGATGGATAGTCCCTCACCCAGTGTCACTGATGTCTTGAGAGAAAGAAGAGACATTAAACACATTAAAATGGAGAAAAAGCCACTCAAAGACAAAAGATGCTATCTGCAAACCAAGGAGAGAAGCCACAGAAGAAACTTTCACCTTGCCACGGGCTCGGGCATGGTCTAAACCACCAATCTGTGGTGTTTTGTTAGCAGCCCACACTGATCAACACAAGCAGAGGAAGGAACACTCTGTCCACTGGACCTGTGCACAGGGAGACCAGCCTGGGACACACTGCTGAGGAGGGGCTCTGAGCCTCGAGTTCTCTCCAGAGGGGCCCATGAGCACAGAAGTTCGTTCTGCATAAAAATGAGGCCCAAGCTACACATGATGGTGCAGCCTGCAGTCCCAGATCTCTGGGAGGCTGAGACAAGAAGATCATAAGTTTGGGCCCAGCCTGAGCGATTTATTTAGTGAAACCCTGTGTCAAAATAAATAGTAAATCAATAAGAGAGCTGGTAATGTAGCTCAGTGTGAAGACCCGGGGCTCACTTTCCAGTACCGAGAGGGTGGAAGAAGGCAGAGACAGAAATGGACACAGACACAGACTTTGAGAGGAGGAAACAGCTCAGGGAAAGAACAGATTTGACTCCTTACCCCGAAAGATGCCAGCCAAGTGCTCCTTTCACGCCCAGCCCGTCTAACGTTTTCACCACTGTTCCAGCCTGATTCCACCGACCTACCTCCCAAGACTTCTGAAATGCCTAAGCCAAAGGACACTGAGCATTAAGCTCACGGGGCTCTCCCCAAGGCTCCTAGGTCCCCAGGATCCGGAGCAATCTTCCCTGTACCCATGCTTCCCTTCCTAAACACGGCTGAGAAAGAGCAGCTGGAAGGGATTCGGAGAACTTGGCCCCTGGTTTCACTGCAGAAGCCCCATGCACCTCTTGGAAGGATTTGTGGTTCTCCATCTGGTGCTTCTTAGCAACTACTGTGTCCCAGCTCCATCCCTCCCTCAAGGCCTCCCCTGGAGAGGAATTAGAGTCCCCACCCGGAGTGGAAAACCAGTCTATCCATCCAGCCTTCTCCTCTCTGCAGCGCAGATGTGATTTTAACCAGAAACAGATGCCAGTCCCAGGGGCACAGCTGTGGCCTAGACGTGAGGCCAACAGCAAAGTAACCCCTGGCAAGCCAGGAGCCCCAAAGTCAGCATGAGCTGATTTAAGATTGATGGCTAAGTAAGAAAAACAGTCCTGTCTTTCACTACTCGTTGCAGGGTATTTATTTATTCAGGAATGGGGGATGGGGCGGTGAAGACACGCGGGTCCAGTTCCCACAGAGCACCTCGGGCTTCAGTTCTCTCCTGCTCCAAATGTCAGCCCATTCCCCATCTTCTCTCTTAGTCTCCAGACCCCCATGAAAAAAGTCACTGTTTGATTTGGAAGCTCTGAGCTCTCAGCTGTTGGTCATTTTGCGATTCACATCCACTAACCATGCAATCTTATTTTTTAAAATTTCAAACTGCCAAGAGTAAGGGTTTGAGCAGTGGTTCCCTTTGCTCACCTCAACCTTACAAAGTCCAAGAAGAAAGCAGCCTCGGTAAAGTAATGTGGCCCTACAAGGAGCCATCCTGTGTCCTGCTGACCCCAAGATGCCTGGGGCTGGGAGACCTCTGCCCAGGCTACAGCAGCCCAATGAATTGTCTTAGAATTGGGAAAGCTGGTACCCAGCCGCGCCTGGCCGTCGGTGTGCGGAGGAGGAGCTGCGCGGATCCGGAGCCGCCTGCAGAGGCCCCGTCCTTTGTCTGGAGGAGGAGGGGTCCCGGGTTCCTGGGGCACCTCGGCCCGTACCCAGCCGCGCCTGGCCGTCGGTGTGCGGAGGAGGAGCTGCGCGGATCCGGAGCCGCCTGCAGAGGCCCCTTCCTTTGTCTGGAGGAGGAGGGGTCCCGGGTTCCTGAGGAACCTCGGCCTGTGCCCAGCCGCGCCTGGCCATCGGTGTGCGGAGGAGGAGCTGCGCGGATCCGGAGCCGCCTGCAGAGGCCCCTTCCTTTGTCTGGAGGAGGAGGGGTCCCGGGTTCCTGAGGCACCTCGGCCTGAGCCCAGCCACGCATAGCCATCTGCGTGCAGAGGAGGAGCGGGGTAGATCCGGAGTGCCCGCAGGAGGCCCTTCCTTTGTCTGGAGGTTTGTGGATATCTCTGCAAGCAGGGAGGGATCACAGGCTCCTGAGGCACTGCGGTCTGTGGTGAGTACCCTAACCCGGCTGCGATCCAAGAGCTGTGGATCTACCAAGGGGCAGGTGGGCGCACAGTGTCCCTGAGGCCCAGCTTGTCTGGAACCGCGGAGTTCTGAACAAGCAGAGAAGGGCCATTGGTTCTGCAGGCCCAATGGCCTGGGGTAGAGTGGTGCCAGAGTCTCAGTAGCTGCAAACATAGAAGGGGATTTTCAACAGATCCTGAGGAGGCTTTCAAATAACACTTGAAACACAGAAATATAGGAAAATGACAAAACGAAAGACCAAATTACAACCTCAAACCTCCAGCCCATCTCAGGAAACCCTAGGAGAAGTGTATTTAGAAGAAAATATATCCCATCCTCCTCATATATTAGACACAATAGCTACTGAAGTTGACAAGCAACTCCAGGAAGCTTTAAAGAAATTCAAACTCGAAATAATTTCCCAGATAAAAGAAGAAATGATAAAAGAAATGAAAGAGATTCTAAATATATCTAAAGAAAACACAGATAAAAAATTGGAGGAATTAAACAAAAAGATAGAATCCCTAGACGAGCAATATAAGAAACAAACAGAATACATAATGCAGATGCACAGAGATATACAGGAAATAAAAAACTCCACTGAAAGTTGTAAAAACCGCCTTAATGAAAGTGAAGATAGAATTTCAGACCTTGAAGACAGGATTGCAGCAAGTGAACAGGAAAGGAAAGATCTCTTAAAAATAACAAGGAATCAGGAAACAACAATTCAACAACTGCAAGATGATGCAAAGAAGAATAACATAAGAATGATAGGGATTAATGAAAAAGAAGGAGACAACATAAAGGATATCAAGATGATATTTAGAGAAGCAATAGCTGAAAACTTCCCAAGCATGAGATCAGAAACTGACATCAGGATCAGTGAAGCATATAGAACTCCAAATAGTCATAACCAAAATAAAACTACACCCAGACATATAATAATCACCATCCCAGAAATCCAACACAAGAATAGATTATTAAAAGCTGTCAGAGAGAAAAGACAGATCACTTATAAAGGAAAACCTATCAGAATCACAGCAGACTTCTCATCACAAACAATAAAGTCAAGAAGAGCATGGAGTGAAGTATTCCAGATCCTAAAGCAAAATGATTTCCAACCTAGACTGATATATCCTGCAAAACTATCATTTAAAATAGATGGTGAAGGGGCTGGGGATTTAGCTCAGCGGCATAAGCACCTGCCTTGCAAGCAGGCGGTCATGAGTTCGATCCCCGGTACCGATAAAAACGAAAAAGACAAAAAAAATAAATAAATAAAATAGATGGTGAAATACGATACTTCCATGACAAAGAACAGCTGAAGAACTTCATGAACACCAAACCAACCCTGCAAAAAATATTGAAAGACAGTTTAGATACACAAAGGAAAAAACCACTAAGCAAAGCAAATAATTAAACAGAACAGAAAGATAAAGATGCAACAGCAGAGAGATAAGAATCCTACAATTAAACAACATTTAACAGTAATAACCATTAATGTAAATGGTCTCAATGCACCAATCAAAAGAAACAGACTAGCAGAATGGATCAAGAAACAAAATCCAACCATATGCTGTTTACAGGAAACCCATCTAACCCAGAAGGATACTCACAGACTGAAAGTCAAAGGATGGAAAACAATTCTTCATGCAGCAGGAATCCAAAAAAAGGCAGGAGTAGCCATTCTGTTTGCAGACAACGTGAACTTTAAACCAACAATGACCATAAAGGACAAAGAAGGTCACTACATACTCGTAAGGGGAAAACTCCAAGAGGAAGAGATAACTATCTTAAATATATACGCACCAAACTCCAGAGCGCCCAGTTATATAAAACAATTATTAACAGAAATGAAAACTCAAATTATCAGTAACACAATTGTAACGGGAGACCTTAATACGCCATTGACACCAAGGGACAGATCGACCAGACAGAAAATGAGTAAAGAAATAACAGAACTGAATCATACCTGTGAACAAATGGGTTTGATAGACATATACAGAATGTTCCACCCAACAACATCAGAATACACATTCTTCTCAGCAGTACATGGATCATTTTCTAAAATAGACCATATATTAGCTCATAGAACATATTTAAACAAGTGCAAAAGAGCTGAAATCATCCCTTGCATGTTATCGGATCACAGCGCTCTGAAATTAGAAATTAATGATAAAAGATACTGCAAAAATCCCACAAACACATGGAAACTGAATAACACACTCTTGAGTAATCAGTGGGTCACAGAAGAAATTAAAGAAGAAATCAAACAATACCTAAAAGAAAATGAAAATGCAGATACAACTTACCGGAATCTGTGGGATACAATGAAAGCCGTTCTGAGAGGAAAATTTATTGCACTGAGTTCCCACATCAGGAAAACAGAACGAATACAAATAAATAACTTGATGCTACACCTCAAACAGCTAGAAAAGGAAGAGCAAGTCAAGCCCAAAGCCAAAAGAAGAGAGGAAATTATAAAAATCAGAGCAGAAATCAATGCAATAGAGACTAAGAAAACAATCCAAAGGATCAACAAATCAAAGAGTTGGTTCTTTGAAAGAATAAATAAAATCGATAAGCCCCTAGCCAACCTTATTTAAAAAAAGGGAAGAAAAAGCTCAAATTCATGCAATAAGAAATGAAAAAGGAGAAGTCACTACAGACCCAATAGAAATACAGAAGATCATCAACACCTATTTTGAAAACCTCTACTCTCAAAAGTTTGATAACACAGAAGAAATAGACAGTTTCTTAGAAGCATATGAAGTGCCAAAGCTAGATCAAGAGGATGTAAAACTGTTGAATAACCCAATCTCGGTTACTGAAATTGAAAATGTAATTAAGTCCTTACCCACCAAGAAGAGCCCAGGCCCAGATGGATTCACTGCAGAATTCTACAAGAAATACAAAGAAGACCTAATGCCGACACTCCTCAAACTATTCAATGAAATTGAAAGGGAAGCAATCCTGCCTAAGTCATTCCTGGAAGCAAATATCACTCTAGTACCAAAACCTGAGAAAGACCCAACTAAAAAAGAGAACTATAGACCGATCTCCCTAATGAACACAGATGCAAAAATCCTCAATAAAATATTGGCAAATAGGATCCAGCAAATCATCAAGAAGATTATACACCATGACCAAGTGGGATTCATCCCAGGAATGCAAGGATGGTTCAATATACGCAAATCAATAAATGTAATTCACCATATCAATAAAGCCAAAAATAAGAATCACATGATCATTTCTATAGATGCAGAAAAAGCCTTCGATAAGGTCCAACATTTATTCATGATAAAAACTCTACAGAAAATTGGAATAGATGGTCTTTACCTCAATATAATAAAGGCCATTTATGACAAACCAACAGCCAGCATCATACTAAATGGCCAAAAATTGAAAGCCTTTACTTTAAAATCAGGCACAAGACAAGGATGTCCTTTATCACCACTCCTATTTAATATAGTACTGGAAGTACTAGCCAGAGCAATTAGGCAAGAAAGAGAAATAAAAGGGGTAAAGATAGGAAAAGAAGAAGTTAAGTTGTCATTGTTTGCAGATGACATGATACTCTACATAGAAGACCCCCTAAGCTCCATTGAAAGACTCTTAGATACAATAAATAAATTCAGGAATGTGGCTGGATACAAAATCAATACTCAGAAATCAATAGCATTCCTATACACAAACAACAAAACCACAGAGAGGGAAATAAGGGAAACTGGACTATTCACATTAGCAAGCAAAAAAATGAAATATTTAGGAATTACTCTTACGAAAGAAGTGAAAGACTTATACAGTGAAAACTATATTACACTGAAAAAGGAAATTGAAGATGATCTCAGAAAATGGAAAGACATCCCTTGCTCATGGATAGGAAGAACAAACATTGTGAAGATGGCCATTCTCCCAAAACTCTTATACAGATTCAATGCAATCCCAATAGAAATACCATCAACATACCTTATAGATCTAGAGAAATCACTCCTAAATTTCATCTGGAACCAGAAGAGACCTAGAATCGCAAAAGCAATTCTAAGCAGCAAAGACAAAGCAGGAGGCATCACAATCCCTGACTTGAAATTATACTACAAAGCAACAGTAGTAAAATCAACATGGTATTGGAATCAAAACAGAGCTGAAGATCAATGGAATAGATTAGAAGATACAACCACAACTACAAACACACTCAACCACCTTATCTTCAATAAAGGAGCCAAGCAGGTTCACTGGAAGAACGACAGTCTCTTTAATAAATGGTGCTGGAAAAACTGGCTCTCCATTTGCCAAAAACTAAAGCTAGACCCATGTCTATCACCATGTACTAAATTAAAATCTAAATGGGTCAAAGATCTGAATATTAAAACAGAAACGCTAAATCTATTAGAAGACAAATTGGGTAGAAACCTTGGAGACATAGGAGTAGGTAGAGAATTCATGAATAGGACTCAAACTGCACGGGAAATACTTCCCAGAATCAATAACTGGGACCACTTCTTATTAAAAAGTTTTTGCATGTCAAAAGAAATCTCCAGCATAGTGAAAAGAAAACCCACAAACTGGGAAAAGATTTTAGTGAACTCTCTCTCAGGCAAGGGACTCTTGTCTAAAACATATAAAGAATTAAAAAAACTCAGACCTTCAAAATTCAAAGATCCAATCCAAAAATGGGCATCTGAGATGAATACGCAATTCTCAGATGAAGAAATGCAAATGGCAAATAAATACATGAAAAAATGCTCATCATCATTGGTCATTAGAGAAATGCAAATTAAAACCACACTGAGATACCATCTCACTCCTGAAAGAATGGCCAGGATCAAGAAAACCAACAACAACAAATGCTGGAGAGGCTGTGGGGAAAAAGGAACTCTCCTGCACTGTTGGTGGGAGTGTAGACTGGTACAGCCTTTGTGGAGATCTGTCTGGAGGTTTCTCAAAAAGTTGGGATTGGAAATCCCATTTATTCCAGCTATTCCACTTCTAGGCATATTCCCAGAAGAACTGAAAGCATCATACCACAGGGATATATGTGCACCTATGTTTATAGCAGCACAATTTGTAATCGCCAGATCTTGGAAACAACCCAAGTGTCCATCAACTGAGGAATGGATAAAAAAGTTGTGGTATTTCTATACAATGGAGTATTATTCAGCTATAAAGAAGGATCGCATTGAGATATTTATCAATAAATGGGCGCAGCTTGAGACCATACTCATAAGTGAAATAAATCAATCTCGCATGTATGAATACCGAATAGTTTCCCTAATGTAAGTAATGATTCAAATATATAAAAATATGTGATAATCATGATTCCCCATTATGTGGCCTTGAAGCCTTATAAAATTTTCACTTATTAATTAGAAAGGCTTTACTCTGGGCTTTTTGATATGGAAATATTTGAAGCTATAGTATATGAAGTTTTATCCAAATATTTTAAGGAAAAAGACAGACACTATGGTAACTACTATTCTTTAAAAAAAATTATTTAGCTATTTCTTATGTTTATTTTAATTAAGGGAAAAACTTAAAAAATTAGGATATATAGTAGTAACTCTTTTTGATCTCCTATTAACTTGTTTTGAAGTCCTGTAATACTCCCAAGATCTTGTTTTGACTGATTAGACTCTGTTCCATTCTGTGCGATAGTAGCAAGTTTGAAGGTATAGGTAACTAATTTGAAGGCAATAAGATTCACAAAGATGCCCATTCTGGTTTGACTATTGTCTCCTTTGGAAGTCCTGTAATGTTCACAATGCCTAAGTTTTATTGGTCTTGTTCTCCACTGTTTTGTCCGGCTTTATAATATCTAATGAGATGGACAATTCCTTTTAAGGAAACAAGAGACAATGTTGATAACCATTGTTGATGACCTTGTACTCTGTTCTACATCATGTGCTATGTCTATCCTTGGTTTGGACTTACAGCTTTGTTTTGCCATAT
Organism: Cavia porcellus; assembly: GCF_034190915.1. Classification (NCBI taxonomy): domain Eukaryota; kingdom Metazoa; phylum Chordata; class Mammalia; order Rodentia; family Caviidae; genus Cavia; species Cavia porcellus. The sequence continues at coordinate 37,235,988 of NW_026947501.1, forward strand.
TTGACTTTATTCTCTCCCCCCCAAGAGAGTAATGAGAACTGAGGAGTAATAAAATCCAAAATGTATAAATTTTGTTATAAAAAAGAGAGGGAGGGGAAAAAAAAAAAGAGCTCTAACGGATATAACAACAAGTGTGTTTAGGGATGTTAAATAGCTGACTATATTAATGTTTTTGGATCATTGAACACAGCTGTTTGCAGTCTCTCCGTTTGAATGTCTACTTTGTATTCTTTGATACTGTGATTTGAGCAACTATTTCCAAGATGATATTATGTAATCTATTAACAGGTGATTTCTTACTGTTATGTTTTTTTTTGTAGTTATGTATTATGTGTAACCTTACACTGCTTTGTTTTGTTTTGTGTTTTTCTCTTTTTCCTCTTAAATAAAAAAAAAAAAAAAAAAAAAAAAAAGAATTGGGAAAGCTAGTTGTCACATGTCACCTTGCCACCTGCCAAGCACAATCGTATCCCAAAGGCCTGCTCTCTGAGCAGCTCAGATCAAACTCTGTATCCCCGCCACCCACCTGCCCAGAACCTTTCTGCCCACCCAGTGCCTCATTACGTACGCAGCAGACATAGGGGAGCTATCAGGAGAACAACTGAGGCGATCAAGAAAGGCAAAAGCTTGACACTGGCCCCTTGGGTCCAGCAGCTCCCACGTGTCAGGCACCTACATCCCTTCCATCGACGCAGACCAGGAGGGGGCACTGGGACAAAGCACCAGCTCTGTCACCTCAGGTATCCGGTGGCCACAGTCAGGGTCCTGCAAGGGCAAGGTGCTGGCTGACCACTGTGACAGAGAAAGCCGTTGGGTGAGACAGGTTGGACACGAGCACAGCACAATGACACATCCAATGCACAGTGTAGACGCGCACATGAGAGGGACCCAGGAGGAAGGCCAACCTCGCTGGGCACTACAGGAGGCAGAAGCTGCTGTGTGAAGCTTGCTTGTCAATGAGCAAGATGTGGGAGCCAGAACTTCAATCACTGTACACAGCTTTTATTTAAATCACCTAACATAAATTGATCTTTTTAAAGTGTACAATTCAGTGATTTTTTTTAGTATATTAAAAGTTGTGCAAACACCACCGCTGCTTCAAAACATTTTCATCACGCCCAAAAAGAAAGTGAATCCATTAGCAGTCACCCACCGCCTTTCCTCCCCCAGCCTACAACTACTTTTGTACTTTCTGTCTCTAAAGATTTGCCTGTTTGGAATATTTTATACAATATAATCATTATGCGAATTTCCAGCCAGCTTTTTCCATTTAAAACAATGTTTTTTAAGTGTATCTGTGTTGTAAAATGCATCAGTACTGCTTGTCTTTGTGTGGACTAATATTACCCATGTGTGGACAGACTACCTCTTATTTATCCAGCTGTCAATTGACAGATGCTTGGGCTGGTTCTACTGTGAGGCTATCATGCGTAACACTGCTGGGACATTTGCGTTGAGCTTGTATGCAGGCATGTTTTCCATCTTTCTGGGTATCTACCTGGGAATCAAAATCTTGAGTTGAACAGTAGCTCTTTATTTAATTTTAAAAACTGCCCAACAGCTTTCCAACACCATTTTCCGCTCCACACGGCAATGTAACAAGGTGCTGATTTCGCCACATCTCTGCCAAAACTTGTTAACATCCATCTTTAACCTGGAGTTGCAGCAGACAAGTCTGTGATGGTTGTATGCTATGACAAATTACCACTGACTGGGTAATTTATAAACGATAGGGGTTTATTCCTCCTAGCCATGTGGACAGGAAGGTCCAAGATCAAGGCCAGGCACTCCACATCTCGTGAAGTCTTCCTGCTGCCCTCGCAGAGGACAGAAGGGGTGGACGCCATCTCCTCATACAGCAGAAGTCAGAAGGGCAAACACAGGACCTAAACTAGTACACTCCAGGCGGCATGTAAGGCACCAAACCATTTGTGATGGCTGAGTCCCCATGGTTTAATCACTAATAAAAAGACCCCACCTTTTAACATTCCCACAATGGAGATTTCCACACAGAAATTCTGGGAGTCAGACCATAGCAAAACAAGGCCCAACTGAGTCAATTTAACATAAAATGGCACAATATAAACGCAGTCTTGTATCAATGTATGACCAGAACACATTATGAGAAGTGAGTCCTTAGACAATTTCATTATAACACCTATGAGTTCATACATTGCATGGTGTTCTTAAACCAAAATGGCAGTCACTGGATGACACCAGCTTATGGGACCACCATTGTGTACAAAGTTCGTTGCTGAGTAAAATGTCTTTATGCAGTGCCTGGCTCTTTCTACCTCAGTTCCCAATGACAGAGACATCATTTTCAGCTTTCACTGAAAACCTCCATGCCTGCTTAAAGTCTGGAAAAATTACAGTCTGAAGAAACAAAGCAAGCATTAAATCAAAGCTCAGATATAATAGAGATTCTAGAACAACCAGATGCAGAATAAATATGAGCCATAAGCATCATCAGTCTAAATGATCTCGTATTTATAAAATTCTTCATCCAACAACAGCAAAATACACATTCTGATCTCACATGGAACATTCACCAAGGTAGACTAGGTTCCTGGGTCATAAAACATATCTCAACAGATTGCAAGAACATAAATCATATGAAATACACTCTAGGACAACTGAATTGAGCTAGAAATCAATAAAAAGACAGCCAAAAATTCCCAAAGTATGTGAAGATTAAAAAGCACATTTCCAAATAACACATGGGTCAGAGAAGTTTCTAGAGAACTTTTAGAGAATAATTGAACTAAATGCAGATGGAAGGGCTGAGGAATGTAGCTTGGTATATTGTGTGCCTAGCGTGTGCAAGGCCCTGGGTTTGATCCTCAACACACCCAAACAAGCAAATAAATAAATAGAAAATAAAACGTCAACATTTGTGGAATTAGGCAAGAACAATGCTTATAGGGAAGCTCACATATGAAATGTACATGTTAGAAAAGAAAAATCAGGGGCTGGGGATTTAGCTCAGTGGCATAAGCGCCTGCCTTGCAAGCGTGCAGTTGTGAGTTCAATCCCTGGTACTAATAAAAAAAAAAATGTTCCAGAAAAAAAAGATCTAAAATCAATATAGAAGCTAATCCCTAAGAAAACTAGAGACAGAAGCAATGTAAGGCTATGTAAGGCTAAATCAAGCAGAAGAAACACAATAATAAAAATCAGAGTAGAAATCGTGAAACAACCCATCAAGTCATTAAAACTAAGAGCTACTGCTTTAACAAGATCGATATAACTGATAACCTTATAGCCAGGCTAACCACGGGAAGAGGCAAGACACAAATGGCCAATACCAGAAATGGAAGAGGAGCCGTAACTTCCGGCTCTGGGTGGGAATGTGAGGAACAGCTCCATACACAAAGGTAACTGCAGTGAAGAAAACCCCCTCTCCCAGCATGCACTGTTGTTGTCTATCATCATGTTGCTGCTGCTGCTGTTTGGTAACTTTCCAGGACGAATTCCCTTTGTGTGTATGACCCGTGTCTCTGCTCAGTTAGCTAATGACAGCGCTGAGGTCTTCTTTCCCAAACATCTCAACCAGTCAGTGTCCCAGTCCCTGCAGAGGGGCTCCGTGGCTCCGTGAGTTTGAGAAACACTACCAGTGCTCCAGCAGGCAGTTTACAGCCTGCCGTAGCTTTCCTTTCCTCTGTGCCTTAGCACAGAGCCTCATGATCAGACAGAAGTGAAAGCTTGGGATCTTCTTGGGTGTTTCCTGGGCCTTCTCATGACCATGGTATTTGAGATTCCCAGGAAAATGTCAGAGCTCTTCAGAATCCCCACGGGGCATGTCATGTCCACCTTCCTTTTAAATTTTTTGGTCGGCCCCTTATAATTTCCAAATGACACTGTTGCCATGGCTGCTATGATGTTAGACAATAGCTATTGATCATTTCCAATCAACACCACAGGAAAGGGCTCTTCATACACAGCGAGCTCTGACTCCAGAAAATGAAGACAAGCTTGGAATGGAACTTTCAGGGGCCATGACAGGTCATGTGGTGACTGTTTCTTAAGGATGGGGCTTCAGGGAGCTCCACACCCATTATTCCCTCCAGTAACTGTTAGGCAGCTGATCATCGCAGCCACTATCTTTCCAAGGCTGTTGGTTTTTCAAGACTAGTGAAGCTGGATCAAGGAGGATGATAATACAGCAAGTTAAATGTTGCAAAGTTCTAATTTTCTTAAATAAGCACCCTAATAAAAAAAAACATAAAAGCAGAATGTTTTGCACAAGATGATGGAGTGGTTACCAAGGGCAAAACCTAACTAGCTTCACTTGCTCTTAATTGACTTGAAGATCACTAATTTTGGAGGTCTCAATACATCATTAGTTTCCCACTAGTAGCACCTATAGATAACACCTCCAGCATGTGGGTTACCATAACACAGTTGCCTAGGTTATCTTCCAGGGACCTGAAGGCTGCTTGTGCTGAAAACATTGACTCTTCACTTGGGCCTATAGATAACACCTCTGCCAGGTGGGCTATGATAGCAGTTGTGGGTTTCTTTCCAGGTACCTTCGGCCTCGTGTAATGATTCTTTGTCTGAGCTTGCATATGTCTCAGTGGGTGATTAGAATAAGATAAAAGCCTTGGTTTCTGTCCCCTTTGCTGCCTTAACTTTGGGTCAGGCTCAGCTCTGCACACAGACATGTTGGTTGCCCAACAGAGTTGGCAGCCCAAGCACCTACAGTCCTTCAGCCCTGTCTGAAGGCCTAGACTGAACCACAAGGCCAGGTGTCTACCCAGGGGGCATCAGCTATAAAAGAGCTCATCAATCCTAGTTGATTGTGACCACCCAATGATCCAAAACTTGCACAACAAGGCAAACATCCTTTTGAAATCAGGCCCTGGCTAGTGGGAAATTACCAGATGACTTTAGCCTAACCTTAGCAAGTCAATAAAAATTTGCCTTTCCTTTTGTTTGAGGAGCAGTCTGGTCTATCTCTTGATCAGTACTGGCTCCCTTCAGCTCCAGATGAAGATGGGGAGCTCAAGCTGAAGTCCCAATGAAGCATAGCCTGTGTGTATTCCTGGATCCATTTGGTTTCTGTCATTTCCATGCCAAAAGATCTCATCCCCTGCAACAAACCCCTAGTGCCATGGAGAGGTGGTAGAACCTTTAAGGGGTAGGGCCCAGTGGAAGAAATTCAGGTCACTGAAGGCTGCTAGGGAATCGATTGGGGATAGAGGACTCATTCTCCTTTTTACTTTTTCACTCCGCTGCCATGAGGTAAGCACTTTAGTCTGGCATGTGCTCCTGCCAGGATGCTCTGCCCTCACCACAGGCCCAAAAGCAACAGGGTCAAGTGCCCTTGGACTAAAAACTCTGAGCCAAATAAACTTTTCTTCCGTTTATGCTGATTTATCTCAGTTCTCTGTTATAGCAACAGGAGGCTGACTTACATAAGAAGCTAATGAAAGAATCTAACAGGACAAAACCCTGCCTCTGGTTTCTTGGTCCTTAATTCCAGATCAGAATCACTCAAGAAAAGAAGAGAATTTATGTTGTAAAACCCACAAAAGGAAATAACTTTCCCCCATCTCCAAGTATGCTGCTGCTATCAGTCTCAGGCCCTATACTACAGAACTCATGGGAAAGAGAGAAGAAACAAACTTTAATAGACGACTTAAGAACTGAAAGCTGCCAGCAAAAAGTTGGGATTAAGCACAGAGAGAAAAAAACGCCTTCCCAGCTTCAGCCCATGTGGAGCGGGCTGGGTGAGGTCACATGCATCAGGCCATCCAGCAACATCTCCCCTGGGGATGCAGCAGTGTGAGCCCTGCTGCAATAACAGTAAGCCAAAGAGGGTCCCACTCTCCTCATTGATGGACACCAACAGGAGAAGCAGTGGATCCTAGAGTCTAATCTCAGGTGTAGTCACCAGCTCCTAAGGCGAAAAGAAGCCCTTTTTGGGGGTGGGTGGGGGGTTCCTCAGCAGCACTTTGATGTGATGCCCAGTCTACTCATTGTGCTTATAGTGAGCTTGCACCGGAAGTAGTTGTCAATCTCTGGGTGGCGATGCGCTCCTGGGGTGGTAGCAGGGGTAAGCTGTTATTAACAAAGCTGCTACATCTGAGCATTAAATTCCACAGCCAGGATGACAAGACACTGTCAAGAGAAGGGTGAGAAGGGAATCAGGGTTCTCAGTCTCCTGTCTGCTCCATGACCAACTATAACCTCATGGTCTATACCCAAAATTTAAAAAAAAAAAAAAAAAAAAAAAAAAATATATATATATATATATATATATATTACTTGACATGCACTGAAAGACCTCTTAGGCTATTTAAAATAGCACTTCCGTTCTGTTTGACACTGTGTGTTTACCTGGCTCCGCCTTTGTGGTCTCCCATCATGTCTCTCCTCCAGCTTCCTTGTACAGAAGGACTCTGGTCCTGGAGGAGGAGACAACACTGTCCTCTCTCAGAAGCTGAGCTGGCACTTGCCACTTCCGCAGAATCCTAGTCAGGGGACAAGGATGCCAGGGTTTGTTGCTGATAGAAGCATAGTAAGTGTCTGTCCCACCTCCCTCCTGCTGGGAGGCTGCAGTCCTCTGCGTCCTGACCAACCACATCCTTCCCTTTGATGGCCCACAGGGAAGGCCCTCCTGGGTACATGCTGATGCCAGGGCTCAGCCACGCTCATCCCACAATACCGTGGGATGGAATTATGCAAGTCTGAAAATGCTGGCAGGCTTCCCACATGTGTGGGCCACCCCTATAAATACTCCACAAACATGAACAGTTGCACTGTCATCACAGATTCCTAGAAGCCACTGAAAGCTGCAAAGTTTTGTTCCATCATCTCTCCAAAGTGTCAACTAAGTCAGCCCGGCAGCCATCAGACTCGAATCTCTTCCCCTCCCTGAGTGCTGATCGCTGATCAAAACTGCCTGCTGCTGATTCTTCTGACGCTTCATCCTGGAACTGGGATCTGGATTAACCCAGAGCCGTGCCCCTCTCCACTCTTCAAAGCTTCCTGAAGAAGCCATTAGAGGCAGCCTCTCTTGCAAAGACATCTAAATCTGCCCAGTTTTATTTTTAGAGCCTGCCTGCCCCCAGTCCTTTGTACATAGGACATCCAGGTGTCAGTGGGTCACATCTTTGTTCTTGAGCTCTGCGGAGCACAAGGCCACTTCTGTTGTGGCAGAAGATGACAGAGCTAAGGTCCCCACAGTGATGAGATCCTCCATGGTAGAAGGGATTTACCTGCTCACAAGCTGTCCTGCTGCAAGAGGGTCTGGTTGAAAGCAAAGACAACCTGGAAAAGGGGCGAAAGCACAGATCCCTGAGTTCACGGACAAGGCAAACGTCCGCTTACAGCCTGTCCTCTGTGCTCATTGTGTAAGGACACTGCTGCTAAAACACAACAATAAAAGGACCATGGATCCCGGGTGGTGACCAGAGAAAAAAGCAGTCCTGCCCACATCAGCCCAATCAAATCCCACCTGGGAAACCGCCCTAAGAGGGACACAGACAAACCAAAACTCTTCCTAAGAGTGACAAAGGTTTGAGGAGACCAAGACTTGGCTTTTGAGGAATGAAGGGCTGAAGCAGCAGGGAGGGGCTGGGGACACACAAACACTGCTGGGTTCCAATTTAAGGAAGGCCTGGAGCCTCCAGATACAACAGGGCTTTCCTAGCCCCAGCCACAGCACTGCCAGCTAATGGAGTCGTTAGATCTGCGATATTAAGGAAAGGACATGGGGACACAAGGGGTGAGAGGAAGGAACTTTTGAGTCTTGGACAAGAATATGCTAAGTTCCCAGATTTACCTGAAGTACGTACCACAATACAGTGTTCACTGACGAGGAAAACCTAGAGGTGAGACTTTTTCTGAGCAGGGTATTTTCCCTGGCACTGGACATCAGGTGGGGATTGGGGCTGCCCCCCACTTGGGGCTCCCAGAAACACTTAAGGGCCTGTGGCTCTTTCTAGCTCTCCCCAGGACTGATGCAGACAGGTAATCTCTGGCAGCTGCTTTCACACCTGCTGCTCAGGTACCAAAGTGCAGGATCTGCTTTGCTGGAATATTCTTTTTTTTTTTTTTGTCTTTCTCCTGTTTATCGGTACCAGGGATCGAACTCATGACTGCCTGCTTGCAAGGCAGGCGCTTATGCCACTGAGCTAAATCCCCAGCCCCTGCTGGAATATTCTTTCTTGTGCTGAAACATAGACACACTCAGTCCACCTAAGCACTCTGACAAGGCACAAGACTCCAGTCAGCAAAGGACCCAACACAGCCTCAGGCCCCTGCCCACATGTTCTCCTCTCCATTTTAATTGGCAAAGGGCCCAAGAGGTTTGGTAGTTTGCTTCTCACGGGCCACTTCAGCAGGGACCCACCTGTGTGCATGAGTCTGGTCTCAGTCCATCTATGTGGACACAACAAAATAGTCGGGCCAGGTAATTAAGAAGGAACAGAAGCATATAAAGTCCAAAATCAAGGCATCGGCGTGCGATCTAGTAAGGAAGGGCCTTCTTGCTGTGTGCTCACAGAGCAGAAAATGGAAGCACCAGCCAGGCCAGGGCAGAGTGCAGCCTCTTTTGAAAGAGCCTCAACCCTTTCCCGAGGGAGAAGCTGTAATGCCTTCCTAAAGGCCGCATCTCTTTATGCTGTCACATTTTCAAAGGGGACATATTGAAACCATAGCACCTCCCTTTTTACCCTCTACCCTCCCTCAGTTACTCTAGTGTTTCCTGTTCCTGTCACACACTCTTAACCCAAGATCAGAGGCAGCTCCTTTGTACAAGCCCCTCCCTCCTCTGTGCAGAGACCCCTCTCCCCAGCCTTTCCTGGGAGGCAGCTCCCAGGCTCTGTAGATCAGTCTATCTATCTAAGGACCTTCCGAGCCATTCCATGTCCCTATTCTCCCGTCTCTGTGTGGGTGAAGCCAGAGCCAAGCCAGCAGCCCACTGTGTCATGCAGGGTCACAAACCCCTGCAGCAGGGAATGGCTAATGACTTCAGATTAGCCAGAGAAATGAAGCTTTAGCAGCCTGAGAAGGGGCATTACAGGTACCCATTAGGAATGTAGGCCCCCAGGTCAAGGTCTCAAACAACTCTGTTGCAAGCTACCTCATCCAGACCCGATTCTCAAAGTCTGGCTGGGTCACACAAATGCCTGCTGGCGGGCTTCACTGCTCTCCTAAAAGCACCCAGGATGCAATTGAGATGCCTGTGGCTCATAGATCCTCCTCCAAGAGCAGTCTTGAATATTTCATTGCTTTGAAGGTTTCCTGGGTACTTGGAGAAGAATGAGCCACTTACTCTAGCAGACATGCCCGTCTGCAAACTAGGGAAGACCTGCATCAGGCATATCACAGACTCAGCAAGAATTCTGCTTCTACAGTCCTGCCTCAACACACTCAAAAGTCACATTCACCTCAGAGACCCTGCACCTTCCCTTGAGAAGTGTATAAAGCCTTATTAGGATACTTGTCCTGTTTATTTTTGATGGTTAAGCTCTAAGGAAGTTTATATCGAAAAACTAAGGTAATCACAATAATTTCTTAGTGTTTACTGGTGTCAGAACCATGCTGCATGCTTAGCTGAGGTTCTCAGAATCCTCTTAATATCCTAAGGTAACTGTCAGTAAGCATATTTTAAAGATGAATAAAATGAGGCCGAAAAGAGAGAAATCAAACAACTTGTTTACAGTCACATATCTTGGCAAACCAAGGCAGAGTTTGACCTTCACCAGTATGTTGTGAGGATGCAGTTCTAGCAAGTGGCAGTAATTTGGTTTTGGTACATAGGCTATTTTAAATTATTTGCCTTAGCCTAACAACCTAGAAATCTGAAATTGGGAGCACTCAGCAATTTTCCTTGGCCTCTACCAAAGGCCACCAATTCCCTACTCTGCCTCCCATCCATCCAATTAAGACCCCACTTGCTGACCTTTTTTTTGTACATTTTCTACTTTTATACTCTATCCCATGACACTAAAATGGTCAATGAGAGTTTAGTGCATTAGAATGATTCAAGATATCAAACATTTCCCTATTTAAAATTATGGACAGTCCCTGCAGAGGATGGACAGGCAGAATGTACCCATTAATGAGAGCTCTCTGACCTCGTGGTCTTCAACAATCAGAAGACCAGAAAGCAGCAGACTCAAGGGGAAGAGACAGAGGAAGAGCAGCAAAATGCCGGTAGTGATCCTGGATTACTCTAGCAGCCTGGAAAATGAGTGACTGACAGCACAAACATCACCAAGAACATCTGCGACCAGATAAAGGAGGGTAAAAGCTGTCGTGAGTGTTCATCTTGGTCTTGAGGCAAATTACAGCACTAAATGACCCTGAAATTAATCCACTCATTTCTTATTCCATTTAAAAAGTCAGTCAATAAATACTGCAAGGCTGGAGATACCACACTGAACAAGAAGGATGAGATTCTTGTTCTCATGGACCTTTCATTTCACCTAGAACAGTGGGTGCTGTCAGGATGAATCAAGTAACAGAAGTCAGGTGTGTCATAGAAGCTTCTTGGAGGAGGATAAAAGGCAGAGGCCCAGCGTCAAATGTTTGCTCTGTGATTTCCAACTTGTCAGGGTGGCCACACATGCACAAGGACTGGTTACCTTGGGGCACCAGCTGTCTGAAGGTCATACTAGAAACAGGTATCTTTCCAGGAAGTTTCAACACTGGCCTGTGCAGCAGAATGGGTGGGAAAATCTCTCTTTGGTTTCTAAAAACCACAGAAATGCACATTTTCCATCTCTAACACAACTTCCAGTAAGTGCCATAAGACTCCCTTGTATAACTGATGGAAATGCTCCAAGCAACTACCCAAGGGAACATGGCTTTAGCATCATCTATCTAATCCCTAACCTCTTCCGGAAGGACGGAAGCATCTTTCACACTAAAAGTCAGCACCAGATGAGCTGGGATCTAAGACATCAAGACACCTGCTGAGTGATGAGGTGCAGGGCCTGGGCGCCCTGGGCTAACAGAACCCCAAGTGCTAGCACATGCCAAACACAGTAGGTGCTCTCTCACCACTGAAAACCAGAGAAAGGCTCAAGGAAGCACCTCAAAGACAGCTTAGCCCAGTGTCACAGAGGAGGCAGCCAGCACCCAGCTCCCACTCTGGATTAGTAGGGATATGGTGATAACTGGAGCACTGTGCAAATTCAAGCTCCTTGAACAAAGACTAAAGACTGGTTTTTGAAGGAACAGTCTGAGGTCAAAGAGCTCTCACAGGACTTCACTGCACCCAGATTATCCTCTATGGCTCAGGGTGCTTGCTAGCTTGCTGTGCTATACAACTGGGGATCAGGTCACTGTTGTCCAACTCCCCTTGCAGCTGGTGGCCCTGCAGCTGGGCGCAACAGGGACCCTGGAGACTTTCCTGAAAGAGTCTCCTTCAGGAGACACCGTGACCAAGCCTTGAGGTTATTTATGGTGAGAGGAGGAAACTCGTCCACCCATGAGATGCCAAGACCCGGACAGCCTAAGGCACCAAGGGAAGTCTCCACAGCACTGCAACCCCAAACAGACCCAGCTAACATCACTGCGCCCTGGACACAGCTTCCTCGGGCTCCATGTGACACCTCAGAAGGTCCCCTCTCTGGCAGAACTATGACCACTGCTTGTTCTTAAGTGATTTTACTCTGCTATGCTTGGCAAAGCCTGAATCAGTCTGAAAATTCTGCGGTTTCAGGCTGTGCCTTGTAGATGTAAGTATATTCCTCCAAAACAGCTCCATTAAGCAGATCCCGGAGGCTGTTCTATCCCGGATGGGGCATGGTCACCGACCAAGTCTCCTGGAGCACAGCAGGATCAGTCACAGGGAACACACCTGGGACAACAGGACTGTCCCTGGAGAGTCCAAATGCCAGCAGCAGGGGCAGGAGGCCAGAGGCGAGACAGGACAAGGAAGGCCTGGCTGTGGCCACACTCCCTGCCCCCTCACCTTCTCCATAACCAACTCCCAGCCGCCCACCACCTCTCCATGCAGTCCCTTCCTTCACAGCTTCTGCCTGTTGAGTTCCTAAGGCTCCTGTCACAGATTCCTCAGACTAAGTCACTTTGGCCTCAGCAGTGGATTCCCCCAGTGCTACCCCTGCAAGTTTGTGATCAAGGTGAGGAGGGTTGGACCCTCTGGGGGCACCAAGAAAGGATCTGCCCCAGGACTCTCCCTGCTGTAGGTCCTTCATGTGTTTGCAGCTATCTGACTACAGTCTACACACAAACTTCTTTGTCTCTGTGTCCAAATTTCTCTTTATAGAGACACATACATGTTGGGTTAGGGACTACCCTAATGACCCTGGTCTTAGTTTCATTGTCTATGAAGACCCTGTGTCCAGTTGCATCCTGGGGTCCAGGGGCCTAGGACTTCAACATGTGACTCTGACAGGGGTGAGAGGGACATAATACAACCTGCACCACAGGTCAGTCTCAACCCTACTTTTTTATAGTTAATATGTATATGGTGGAAGTTTAAAATAATAGGAAGAACTCGATTGCCTTCCAATTACCATTCATTTGTCACCCTCCCTAAAAGTAGCCACTGCTGCCAGAAACTTGAATCTCTTTCTCAGCTAGTGACCACAGATAAATGGATGGATGATCAACACACCAATGGACTGATGGAGAAACAGAGAAATAGATACATAGCATTATCTCCTCTATTCCCTTGTCTTCACTTCTTTTGTAGTCAATAAACCCTTTCTGGGGACAAAGAAAACAGAGAATATGTACGTTATAATGTAAGACAGAGCATATAAAAATAAAAAGCCAAGGTCTCATGAATGGCTGTCTTCTCTAGCTTTTGAAAGAAATGCAGCCTAAGATAATCTTTTCCACAAGACCTCAGTGACCACAGCAAATCATGGAAAGGAAGTAGCAAATTTCTGACTATAAAAAAGGACAAAATTAAGGGTTTATGCAGCCCTCTAAGCAAGCAGGTAGGTTGAATACAGCAGCTTCCCATTGCCCCCAGCCCTAACCTGTTGAGGGACCACTGCTATGGGTTCAGACTGTCTCTGGCAAACTCCAAGAAGAAATCCAGACAGACTTCTACAACTCAAGATTTCAGAGAACCATGCAAAACTTCAGGCTCTATTCTTCCAGATATCACACTGTCCTCCTCTGCCAAACACAGTACTCAGATGTCTGAGTTGTCCCTGAGGCCTTCTAAGCCAGTGCCTCCCAAAGCACAGATGGCAACTCATTGTCCATCACCTACCCACCCCTTTGCAGCTCACTGATTTCCCTTCATCTTGGGCAACAGCCTACACAGTGCATCCGTGGTCACTCAGTGGCCACAAATTCACCGAGACAAACACATGCATCGCCCACTTTGTAGGGTGACTTCTGTAATCAAGCCATGCTCCTCAGAATCTCTGCCTACATCACCTCCAGGCAACTTCAACGTGCAGGCAGGACTGGGAAGCACAGCAGGAACTAAGAGAGAGCTTTTTAGAGTTAGAGTTCGTGACTTCAAAAACCTGAAGAACTAAACACCTGGCAAGTTCAACTTTTCAAGAATGAAACTTCTCTAGATGGCCATGGGCAGGTATCACACTACCATCAACTCCTGACTCAAGTCTCCATAGGGACGTGAATGCAGTTTCTGGCCCCACCATTCTCACATCCTCACCAGGAGGGATGCAAGCTGTCAAGGTGCAGACAGACGGGCCAGTACGCCCCAGCCAATAGCACTGTGTTCCACCATTTTTTCATAAAAAAGTGCCGCTTTCCATAGATGAGCTGGAAACCACCATCTAAAATGCAGGGGCAATAAAAATGGTCAAGATATGGTATACATATGTTTATCAGTTCCCCATAATGAAGATAAGTATGATGTATCACAAACACAGGCCAATAAAGAAGGGGAGAAAAAATAAAAGTGTTATTTCAAAGAACTCTACATTCTAAGCTCTGGAGTCCAACTTTTAGAATGCCCAGGGCAACCCTGAGGACAATCCCCTTTAATGCCATCTTGCCAAGCTTCTTGCACTGACACAGTTCCCTGTTATTCTTTCAAGGAAAGACTTCCAGGCAGCTGATGTTATCCCACAGATCCTTGCCCCTCTACTGTCAATCTTAGTAATACCAGCAGGCAGAGCAAAACACACCAGGGAAGGAAAGTGAGAGAAAATGTGGTGAAACATTAGAACTCTACGCTCTGGAGATAGATAGCCCAAGATCAATGTCATTGGTATGATGTATATAAATAACAACAACAACAACAACAATAATAATAATGGCATGAGCACCCCTCTCTCATACAGTTCCCCTGGCCTCTGGAAGCTGGCCTCTGGGAGGTGGGACTCCATCTGGAGAAGGATGAAGTCCCTGCCCTGTTGGTGATGGTCACAGGTCACAGAGGGCAGTGAAGTACCATCTCAGACACTTTCCCACTGCTAGACACAGTACCCAACACTCACAGTTTAAAGGAGAAGCAGTAGATTTTGGCTCACAGCTTTAGTCCACAGTCATCTCTGTGCCAAACACAGGAGCAGCACGGCAGAGGGCCATGGTGGAGAAAAGCTGCTCGTGTCATGGCAGCCACAAAACAGAAAGCAGAGGGAGGAGCAAGGGAGGGAGACACACCCTTCTGCTCACTCCTCTAGTGACCTCACCACCACTGACCAGCCCCCACCTCATCCTAACAGCACAATTAGCTACAAACTCCTCACTGATGAGCTTAGCACTGCCATGACCCAATCACCTTCCCAAAGAGCCTCCTCTGTCTGCACACATGAGCCTTCTGGGAGACATTCCACATCTAAACCACAACACAATACAAGCAAACCATAAGACGTTAGGCCTGAGCAGGGCCTCAGAGAACGACGAGGATTCACAGCCATTTGCTCACCTCAGAGCAACAAACATCCAAAACCAGGGTTGTGGCACTAGCTAGCCATACTCAGGACACCTTCAGTGGGATGCTGTGTCTCCAATTAATTTTAAATATTGACAAGATTAAGAGTCTTAAGGAAAAGGGACAGAATCATGGTCATTTTTCTCATCCACAAGAAAACTGACCAATACAAATGCCATTCAACCATGAAAATAGTCATCATGCATAACAGCTTGAAAGAAACTAAGTATAGATTATCAGAACTGGAGCATAGATTTGTAAGGTGGGAGCATGAAATGAAAAATAACATGAAAGATTATTCTTAAAAACAACAAGAAAACAAACAGCAATAATACAAAGACTAGAAGATGATAAGAGGATATATAACTTAAGAATTAAGAACATAAAAGGAGAAGTAGGGACTCAAACAAATGAACTACAAAAGCGATTCACAGAAATAATCCAGGAGAATTTCCCTAATTTAGCAAAAGGTAAAGATACTCAGATGTATGAGGCATACAGGACCCCAGCCACCTACAACCCAAACAGAGCTACACCCAGGCATATAATAATCAAAATTCCAGAAATCCAATATAAGAACAGAATATTAAAAGCCATTAGAGACAAGAAACAGATCACTTACAAGGGAACACCCATCAGAATTACAGCAGACTTCTCGGCACAAACCATCAAATCATAAAGAGCATGGGGGGAAATAATTCAAGCTTTGAAAGATAATAACCTCCAGCCAAGATTGATGTATCCTGCACAATTGTCCCTAGAAATTGATGGAAAAACAAGGTGCTTCCAGGATAAAGAGGAACTAGGGGAATTTGCAATCACACATTCAACTCTTCAGAGATTACTGCAGGATATTCTAAAAATGAAAAATACCAAGATTCCAGAAACAGTGGTAGAGTGGCCACAATGAATGGAGCAGAAAGTGAAATGAAGAAGACAAACTGACAACTAATGACAGAAAAAGAGCTCAACAGAAATGAGGCAGAGAAGGTTGGATGGTAGGAACAGGCATTTTGGAGAAAACAAGACAGCATAATAGGTAGTGCTGATTTAACATCCTCTTGTTTTGAAGTTCCATCAAGCTTCTGTCCTTCTGTCTCCATCAGTTTTAATGTGTTGTATCTTATTGGATTTTATTATATGTGATAATATAAACAAGAACTTTTATAGACAAGGAGATTATACAGAAACCATTGTTCATTTTCTGTTAGTTGATTCTAAATACCCTGTAATACTGTCATTCTCTTGAATGGTTTTACATTGTCTTGATATGTTTGATGCTACAGTATACGAAGTTATACCCAAAGATTTTAAGGAAAGAGACACTATGGTAACTACTATTATGTCGAGATTTTCTTGTGGTGAAATAATATTTTGCTTAAATAGCTCTGTTTTGACCTGCACTGTTTTGTTGTTATGCCCTCTTTTTTATCTCAATCTCCTTTTTATTATCTACTTTTTCATTTTTATCCTTTTAATTAAGGGAAAAATTAAAAATAGCAGGATATATTGTAGTAACCCACTTTGATTTCCCACTTGATTTGAAACTCTGTATTGTTCTCACCATCTTGTTTTGACTGATTTTCCTCTATTCTGTTATGCTAGATAGTACCAAATTTGAAAGTCTAGGCAACAACTATGAAGACAATAAGATCCATTGTGATGCCCATTCTGGTTGACTATTATCTTCTTTTGAAGTCCTCTAATGTCTCCAATGTTTTGGTTTTATTGGTCTTATTCTTTACTGTTTTGTTCAATTTTATTATAACTGATGATTTAGGCAATTCTTTTTAAGATAACAAGAGGCAGTATGGTAACCATTGTTGATCACCTGGTATTTTGTTTTTACATTATGTATTATGTCCATCCTTTTGATTTGACTGACTCTGTCCTGTTCTGTCACATTTGGTTTTACTTTCTTCAAAAAAAAAGTAGAAACGTCCGGGAGAACATGGCGGACAGATAGCAGATACTATGGAGGCTCTCTGAAAGGCTTGGTTCAGAAGTCAGGAATGGTGCGGACTAAGGAGACATAAGCCGGTAGAGATATGCTCTGCTGACTCAGGAACGAACTGGGCTGAGAGAAACCAACTTGGAATGCAGTCCTGGTGCTAAAACAGGAACAGAAAAGCCTCGGTGTGGAGGCTGGACCCCGCGCCATTGGAAGCCACGATTTGGGTTTCCCGCCGCGCGGCGACTGCCTCTACAGCAGCTCAGCAAGGAGAGAGACGCACAGAAGCTCTGAGAACGGGAGTCTGCGAATGGAGTCGAAAACAGGACGGGCAGGGAGGCGTACACTGACTTGTGGTGAGGTGAGGGAGAGAAACTGACACTCTACCACAGTTTGACTCCAGCAGAGGACTTTCTGGGCTCTGGCAGTCCTGCGGGAGCAGGGCACGGTGGCGACTCCAGCCACACATTCCCCTCTCGGACGGGATTGGTGAAAAGTGCCTGGCCTGCGTGACGCTGCTGGTGGACTCGGTAGGCTGGCCCAACCCAGATCCCAGAGCCTGACGGTGGCCCGGAGGGGCGACTCCCGCGTAGGCTGCCTAGTCCGTAACTCCCTGGTGCACTGCGGTGGGCGGGAACACCTAGCCAGCACAATTCGATCAGGCTGTGGCTGACAAGGAGGGAAGCTGGGCCTCCTATGTAAGCTTGCATATATAAGGAGCAGAGAATATGGGAAAAGGCAGCAACAAGAAAGGCTCCTCGGCCCCCAATTCTGAGAAACAGGCAATAGCGGACACCGCACCAATAGACATAAAGCGCCATATAGAGAGCCTCATAGACCAATTCAGGAATGAAGTTATCAACGACCTAAAGCTAGAAGTATGCAGAATAGTTAGAGAAATGCTAAGCACCACCCAGGAAAAAACAGATGGTGGAATGGAAGAACAGAAAAAGAGGGGAGAATTGTTTGATGGAGAAAACAGAGAAAGCATAGAGTACGTGAAGCAGGTTCAAAGGGACTACCAAGAAACTAAGAAGTCTATCGAAGACTGGCATAACAGCTTGAAAGAAACTAAGGACAGACTATCTGAACTGGGGGGCAGACTTGTAATATGGGAGAATGAAATGAAAAACTTCTTAAAAATAACAAAGAAACAAACAGCAATAATACAAAGACAAGAAGATGATAAGAGGAGCCATAACTTAAGGATTAAGAACATAAAAGAAGAAGTAGGGACACAAACAAGTGAACTACAAAAGCTACTCACAGAAATAATCCAGGAGAATTTTCCTAATTTAGCAAAAGGTAAAGATACTCAGATGTATGAGGCATACAGGACCCCAGCCACCTACAACCCAAACAGAGCAACACCCAGGCATATAATAATTAAAATTCCAGAAATTCAATACAAGAACAGAATATTAAAAGCTGTCAGAGAAAAGAAACAGACCACTTACAAGGCAACACCCATCAGAATTACAGCAGATTTCTCTGCACAAACCATCAAATCACGAAGAGCATGGGGGGAAATAATTCAAGCTTTGAAAGATAATAATCTCCAGCCAAGATTGAGATATCCTGCACAACTGTCCCTGGAAATTGATGGAAAAACAAGGTGCTTCCAGGATAAAGAGGAACTGGGGGAATTTGCAACCACCAATTCAACTCTACAGAGAGTATTGCAGGATATTCTAAAAAAAGAAAAATACAAAGAACCCAGAAATAGTGGCGGGGAGGCCACAATGAATGGAGCAGAGAACAAAATGAAGAAGACAAACTGACAGCTACTGACAGAAAAAGAGCTCAACAGAAATGAGACAGAGAAGATTGGATGATAGGAACAGCTATTTTGGAGAAAATGACATCTTAATAGGTAATACTGATGTAGTATCATCTTGTTTTGAAGTCTCATCTAGCTTTTGTTCTTCTGTCTCCAATGGTCTAAATAGGTTGTATCTTATTGGATTTTATTATGTACGATACTATAAGCAAAAACCTTTTAAAGACAAGGAGATTATACAGAAACCATTGTTCATTTTCTGTTAGTCGATTCTAAATACTCTGTAATGCTGTCATTCTCTTAAATGGTTTTACATTGTTTTGATATACTTAATGCTACAGTATACGAAGTTGTACTCAAGGACTTCAAGGAAAGAGTCAATATGGTAACTACTTTTGGGTCGGAATTATCTGGTGGTGAAACACTATTCTGCTTAAATGGTTATGTTTTGATCTGCGCTGTTTCACTGTTATGCCCTCTTTTATTTCAATCTCCACTCCATTATTTACTTTTTTATTTTTATCCATTTAATTAAAGGGAAAAAATAGCAGGATATATTATAGTAACCCACTTTGACTTTCTATTATCTCGATTTGAAGCCCTGTATTACTCTCACCATCTTGTTTTTTATTGATGTCCCCCTATTCTGTTTTGCTGGATAGTATCAGGTTCGAAAGTTTAGGCATCAGCTGTGAAGATAATGAGATTCATTATAACGCCCATTCTCGTTGACTTTTATCTACTTTTGAAGACCTACAATGTCTCCAATGTTTTGGTTTTGTCAGTTTTGTTCTTTACTGTTTTGTTCAATTGTATTATAACTAATGATATAGGCAATTCTATTAGAGATAGCGGGAGGCATTATGGTAACCATTGTTGATCACCTTGTATTATGTTTTTACATTATCTATTATGTCCACCCTTTTGACTTGATCGATTCTGTTGTTATGTCACATTTGGTTTTGCTCTCTTCCAAAAAAGCAATAAGAACCATGGGAGCAATGAAACCCAAAATGTGTAATAGTCATTGTACAAAAGAGAGGAAAAGAAAGTGCTCTAAACTATATAACTGCATGTATATTTAAGTGTATAAGATAGAAAATGATATCACAGAGTTTTACTGGATCATTGAACAGAACTGTTTGCAGTATCATTGTTGGAATGTCCACTCTACAAGCTTTAATTTTGTGACTTGAACAATTATTTCTAAGATGGCAATATGTAATCCATTAACTAGTGATTTCCTACTGTTCATTTTTTTTCTGTAAATCTGTATAACTTGTACAAAAAAAAGTAATAAGAACTGTGGGAGTAATAAAACTCAAAATATGTAATTGTCATTGTACAAAAGAAAGGAAAAGAAAGTTCTCTAAAAGATATAACTGCATATATATTTAAGTGTATAAGATAGATAACCATATTACTGAGTTTTGTTGGATTATTGAAAACTGTTTGCAGTCTCACTGTTTGAAAGTTCCCTCTATATGCTTTAATTTTGTAACTTCAACAACTATTTCTAAGTTGACAATATGTAATTAACTAGTGATTTCCTACTGTTTATTTTTTCTGAAATTCTGTATAACTTGTACCCTTTTTCTGTTTTTTTTCTTTTTTCTCCTTAAATAAAATTTTTTTTAAAAATAGTCATCACACCCCTAGCCTTGGGTGATCATTGCACAATGTTGAAGAACGCAGCAAGATATACAAGAACATATATGATACAGTTGCACTGATAAGATAATCCAAGAATAAGACCAAATGTCATTCTGTTTGGGATACATATGTGGTAAAATAACATAGAGAAAAAGTGGCTTCAGCAAGGAATGAGCCATACATACGGAGCACTTAACAAGCATTGGGTCCTGATCTAGATCCCCAACCTCCCAAACGAGTGTTCGGCAAAGGCTTAAATAAAATGAGACAAGTGGTATGATTTAGGGCTCCAGGATGGTCAAAACCCTTCAGCTGAGCTCGAGACTGCGAGGGCTAAGACAAAGGCTTCTCTGGACTGCCCATATTTATTAGGTCCAAAACAAAGGGTGGGGAAACTGAGGAAAGTGCAGGAAATGAGCAGGAACTTGGGAATCATTTCAAAACCTTCTCCAAGTAGTAAATTTTGCCAATTTAGGAGTGCCATCTTATCTACAGGATGACATTTATGGTAGGAGTGAGACTGCAGGGGTGAAATTCCTTCAGCTGCAGTCTCTATTTACTTAATTAGTGTTGGAGCCCAGGTGTCCGCAGCTGTGGCCTTATCTTGCCCTTTGAGGGATCTCTGGCCTCACAGGACACTACAGGCCTCAGCCAGGACCAGTGATTCATAGAGGTTCACTTACTATGAATCAGCTCCCATCACCAGGCAAGGGGCCTAGGCCTAGGAACAAACTCACAGAGACACATAGGAAGCCAATTAGTTAATTTTAAATCCTGCTCAGAGCAGCTTCATAGTAGTCCCCAACAAACAAGAATTAAAAGCCAGAGAATGAAGATTTAAACCCTAAGAAAACATACTATTTTTTTTTTTTTTGGTCTTTTTCATTTTTATCGATACCAGGGATGGAACTCAAGACTGCCTGCTTGCAAGGCAGGCACTTATGCCACTGAGCTAAGTCCCCAGCCCCAAGAAAACATACTCTCATAAAGCAGAAAGCCCAAATGTAGAGCCTGGTCCACATCTCTACTCGTACAACTAGAAAATACAAGCCCACCCAGGGAAAAAGAAAGTCTCTCTTCTAATCACTACCTTTTCTTCCACACACACCCAGGTCCAGACTAGGAAGAGAAGGGAGGGAAAATGCTGTGTGCTGATTGGCTTAAACCCAGATTCCCTAACCAATCATTAGCAAGACTGGTTCCAAGCTATGGACACTTGGAGTGAAGTCGAAAGTGCCAGCTCACAGACTCAGAAGTAGAACTGAACTGCATCCCTTTCCCAGTCTCTCCTAATTTGAAAAAGAAAGTCTAAAATTAAAGTGAGAGGAACCCAGGGTGGTAGGACTAAATTTTCCTTGAGTATCTACTACACACTACGTATTTTACAAAGGTTCTGCTTATTCCTCACAACAGCACTGTGATGCTTGCTTCATTGCATGCATTTTACTGATGAGGAAACAGACTCAGGAAAGTTTAGTATCTTGCCAAGATCACAATGCTAGGAAATAGGGGGAACCAGAATTCAAACACAGTTTTGTGAGATCCGTGGTCTCCAAGTTTATGCATGATGAACTGAGAGGCTGGATAGGAAAACAGAGATGGGCAGAGCCCTGGCCTGGCCTCCCTCCAGGGCTTTAAGGCCATTTCTCCTGATGACATGACCTGCATATCCCTAAGGCGAGGACAGGCACATGGTGATTGCTCCTGACCACATTGCTGTGGTTATAACAGCACCAGGGGAGAAGGTCAGATCAGAAGATTCATGGACAGCCTCAAAATGACCCTTCCTTTCCTGTCAGCCAATGTCCCTCACCCAGAGATCTCAGGGTCAGCCACTTTCCACCTCCAAGGCAAAAAAAAAAAAAAAATACCAAAAACCCTCCTCTAATTATAGACCTCACCCTGCTGGTGTATTACAAGTGTCAAGTCACTGTGCCCTGTCCGTTCTCAGACCACAGCCCCTGAAGGGACAGCGCAGCACAGCACAGCACTCTGGTGTCGCTGCCCTCCCCAAGTCATGCCTATTACACTGGGGTGGACACAAGACTCGTGACACAGCGACAGCTGCACCATCACTGAACACTCAAGAGTCCCCCAGGCTGCACAGAACAGGCTCGAAAACTGTCCACAAGCAGAGAAGACTCATGTCCAAGCCAAACACCCATCGCCTTCTGGCAGCCTTTTTCAATTTGCACCCCTTTAGATTTCAAGAAATGTTAGACAAGACAACAAGAAAGAAAGAACTACAGACTGGAAATTCTCAGTAGGATAAAGCTCCCAACAAGCTGAGTGAATGAAAATGCACAGACCACAGGGGCTTCTTTTTCACCTCGGGACACGGTTAAGACAGATGTTCTCCTACATTCCCATTAGAGCTTGCCTTATTTTGCAGTTGTTCCTTTAAAGGAGAGTTATCAGTCTGCCCCAAATCACATCTTCTTATAAGTGGAAGGCTATTCTGGCTCCTTCCAATGATGCACATGCCCATCTGTATCATCTTCCTGAAGGGTGTGCTCACTAACACCACAGATCACAGCCATGTTCAGATTCAACTTTCCTGCTCCACCGGCTCAACTCCACCCCCCTGGCCTACCCATGGGCCTTCTTCCCATCCCTTTCCCTCCGGGGTGTGCAGAGAGTCAATTAAGCTCCCCATCTAGCATTTGCAGCAGGCCTTTCTCTTCCCTGAGACTTCCTTGGTTTCTGGAAGATCCAGGTCCCAGTGCAGGCATCATTGCTAGAGCCCATGGGCTGAGGGTGCAGGTGATGGGGCTCCAGCCTAGCAGAAGCCTTTTTGTCGAAGACAAAGGGCAGATCAAAGGGCTGCTCTGCCTATGAAAGGCACTGCCCATTATGTGGCTCCCAGAGCTGCACCACCCGACCAGTGGACCGTCGCTGGCCCTGGGAACAGAGGGCCTCCCATCGGCCCAGGCCTCACCTTCTAGGTATGGGGTAACTGTGTCTTCTTTTTCTTTCATTCAATTCTGAGAACCATTCAGTCCCTTGAAGTACAGTTTAGGAGCAGTAGGGAAAGGGGCTCCCTTGTCCTCAGGTCATTCACCCAGATAATTTTCTAAGACACCTTGAGATGGCTAGTGCTGGCCTCTGAGCCTCGTGTCCAGGCAGAAGACACATTTTTCTCAGGCCTATTTTCCTCTCCCTCCAGCCTCTCTTCAAAATCCCACCTCTATTACCTGAAAGGTGATCGTCCCTTGGAATAGGCTAGACCTTACCCTCAGATAAGATGGTGCTGCAGCCACTCCAAGTTCTATCATGCAGCCAGATTAGAGAACTAAAGCCTCCACATACTGCTTTACACAGGACGGTCTTCTCTTAGGGAAAAGAGGAGGAACTTCCTAAAACTCAAACTTGAGCTCTTGTCAGCAAAAGGATTCAATCATGAGGACCAGACATTTCAACTTGACCAGCACCATTTTGTAAATGATGTCCATTCCTTGATTCCAGGAAAGTGTGAAGGAACTGGAGGAAGAGGTGTGATAGGCTGGCCATGTCTCTCTCTTTCTGCCACCTCCTCCTCCTGCCTTTGATCAGCTCCCCTGACCACTCTTCCTTCCAACCAGCCGAGTCCTGCCATGCTCCCCAATAGCCCACTGAGCACATCCTCTCATCCTACTATGAACTGGGTTGTGCTCTGCCCACCAAATTCTACTGTTGAGGTCCTAACATCCCTCTCTACATACCCCGGAGGGAAAGGGATGGGAAAAAGGGCCATGGGTAGGCCAGGGGGGTACAGTTGAGCCGGTAGAGCGGGTAGAGGGGCAGGAAAGTGGAATCTGAACGTGGCTGTGATCTGTGGTGTTAGCGAGCTTTTTAGGGTTAAATAAGGCCAGAAGAGCAGAGTCCTGACTTGACAGAACTAACATCTCTACAAGTAAAGAACTGACACTAAAATGCTTTCCCCAGCTCATACAGACAAAAGGCTGCCCAAAAACACAGGAACAAGGCAGCTGTCTCCAAGCAGAGGAGAGAGGCCTTGGTGGAAGTCACTCTTGTAGGCATTGTGACTTTGGAGTTTGAGCCCTTAGAACTGTGAGAAAGTAAGTTTCTTCTCAAGTCCATATTATCTGTTTCACCAGCCCGAGTAAACTGGTACTTTCCCTTCCCTCATCTTCCACCAATAACAGGATACCAAGAATCAACAACATCTCCATCTCCAAGACCCAGGGGAGTCACAACATCTAGGAACTTCCAGACTGTCTCAGCCCCTCCCTAGAAATCCTTTAACTTCTGCCTTAGAAGATCATTTTCAGTATTTCAAGTTGTGACAAGACAATCCAGCTTCAGGGGAAACAACCTGTGAGGAACCCATGAATAACCAAACAGTAAGCACAAAAAAGAAGCTAACAACACACCCTTAGCCACATTTGGCCAAGTGACAGGGCTAATTTAAGGCCTAAGTGGGAAGCAGTCTATCAAAAACGCCTCTACACTCTATTGCTTCCACACAGTCCAACCTGTTTCTGC
The DNA here is from genome assembly GCF_034190915.1 of Cavia porcellus. Taxonomy (NCBI): domain Eukaryota; kingdom Metazoa; phylum Chordata; class Mammalia; order Rodentia; family Caviidae; genus Cavia; species Cavia porcellus. Next base: position 37,260,708 of record NW_026947501.1, read on the forward strand.
ATTTCCCTTATTTTATATTTTCTCCAGTACCCACGATCACTGTCACTTGTACAACAACTGGCATAGTGATCACAATCAAGTGACCACACACAGAGGGCTCCACAAACGCCAAGCAACTCACCGCCAGCTGACTCAGCACCTAGGGCCCAGGGTCCTGAAGCTGCCACAGCCACTGCCCTTAAGCAAGAGGCTTTTGCAAAGCTGACTGGTGCCATAGTCACTTTCCTTTCCCTGGACACAAAATTTAAAGGGGGGTTATTTTGGCGCAAAATTACAATGCATGGTGGGCCGGCCTCAAGACAAAAACACCATGGTAGAAGGACATGGCACAGGGGAGCTGCTCACATCAATGTGAGAAGGAAGAAGCAGAGAGAAGGGAGGAGCCACCCTCCAGGTCATATCCCCAATGATCCATGTCCACCTCCTGACAGTTCATTCAGCTACTGAAATCAACAATGAATGAATCCTCCTCATGAGTCAATCACCCTCCAAAAGCCCTAGTCCTCCACACTTGCACCTTGTGGGGGACGTTCTGTCATAGGCAGCTGAGTTAGTTAGAAATATTATAGGCAGAGATAGAGCTAAGTACTTTAAGGGGCCAGCAGAAGCCCAGGTACCTTGCAGCTGTAGGGGAGACAGATACCTCCTACTGTGGGCCAGGCCTCAAGACAAAAGATCAAACAAATGCACACATATTCTAAGGACTGATATATTAAATAGGTCCCTGTCACCCTGAGGAAGTCGGGAGTCACCATCCCAACCCTATGGGAAGAGTCACTGCTCCATAAGAATACCTGATTACGTGATTCGCTTCCCCTTTTGTCCCTGATTTAATCAATTTGACCTGAACAATTAATCTTATTGGTTAACTATGTTCTGTCCTAACTCATGCCCATCTGTCTCAAGAGTCCCCAGTTTTCCCCACCTTTCACATGGCTCACCGCAAGATTTTACTCTATAAAAGTCCCTGGAAAATACAGAGTCTTTAGCAACCCTCTGGGGATCCCTTCTGCCTCTCAGACAGACGCTTTCTTCCTCTTAATAAATATATTCTGCTCTTAACCTCCATGGTTCCTAAAATTCATTCTTCGATTTTAGAGAACATGAACTCCTACTGGACATCTAGTAGGTTGGGAGTTTCATTCCCCTATACCAGTTTCGTATCTAAACCATAACAACAGATAGCTCAACCTCAAGGTCCACCAGATGCGGGGCTCTGCGGCCACTCCCTCCACAGATACCTCTGTGTCACCTGCCATACGTGGTGCCCCTGGACTTTGCTGCCTCAAATCCAAGTCTTCTCAGTACCATTTCCCATGCCCCGATGCATGCACTCAGGTAACCAGCCAGCCTCCCACAGCTTGGCCCACACAGTGTGCATCTTTCAGGACTGCCACACTCCTGGTCCACTCGAAATCTCCTGTCTGTTTATCTACTTGTCCAAATATTAGGCTTCCCGTGAAAAGTTGGCTTAAATTCTAATGCATTTATTAAAGTCCTCTGGGTAACATTTAGACACAAAAACAGCTTTTTTAAGAGACAGGGTCTCATCATGTTGTCCAAGCAGGACCCAAACTCCTGGTCTCAAGAGCTTTTTCAGCTTCAGCCTCCTGAGTAGCTATGACTATAGACACATGTTACCACGCTGGCTCGGAAAGTGTATTTGTATTCCTTCTCCTCCATCAGTCATATTTCTTGGCACCCAGCCTATCACAGTGGCCCTGCAGATGGAGTGTATCAGTCAGGATACTAGAGAAACAGATATAACACAAGACAGACTAATGTATATGACATTACAAGATTGGCTTACAATGGCTAGCCACAAAATCGGATGAGGAGGCATGCAGAGTATCTGGAGGTTGAAGGGTCCAGTCCAAGGGCTGGAGCTTACTGCAGTGTCCCACACAAGTCTGTATCAGGAGGCCGGTGGGTCTGCTATGGAACAGTGAAGAATCTATGACAGAAGCTAAAGAGTTTAAGATGAAGGCTGAAGAGTCTACAATGAAGGTAGAAAAATCCCAGGAAAAAGCCAAACAGTCTTTCAGAAGCCAGGACATGACATTGAAGCCGAAGGTGAAGACTGGAGCTCCTCTGAAGAACCAGCAATCAGTCCTTCCGCGTTTGCCTTTTATCCTATGCAGGCTACTCCCCTGGGGTGGGTGTAGCACTCACACCATCTCTGTGGCCTCCCCTTGCACAGGCAGAGGTTGTTACAAGCTAGGGACCCTGGCCGCCTGCTGATTCACTTAAACTTCTGACCTTCTCAAATTGACACAATGAACAATATCCTAGAACAGTAAAGGCCTGTCCTCTACACCCCAGGATGCAGAGCTGCTGAGTCACTTGGTTAAGCTTCTAGACTTCTCCGATTTGACACAATGTGTAAACCACAACAAGGGGGAAAGCAGAAAACATGACCTCATGGGGCAAAGGATGTGCCCAGAATTCACCCTGTCTGCTGTGTGTCACTTCTGCTGCCCACAGCCAGGGCTTCAGGGTCCATCTTTAGGCTCGTCAGTCTGGGCGGTGCTCTCTACAGCTCAGGACTGGTCTGGAGAAAAGCTATCACATTGCCACACAAAATCAGAAAGTACTGCCTAGCAAAGAAGGGAAAGGTTATTAGAATAACTAATAATAAGAGTGTCACCAAAATGCAACCTATACCCCAAATCAGTAGAAGGAAAGCAATCATAAAGATTGAAAAAGAACAAATGAATTACAGAATTAAAAGCATTTCAAAAGATCGATGAAGCAAAGAGATGGTTCTGTAAAAAATAAAAAATAAACATAATTGATAATTTAGATTAAGAAAGAGAATATTCAAATCAGAAATGAAAAAGGAAACATTGCACCTGATGCCACAGAAAAATCAAGTATATGCCAAAAAATTGATAACCTAGAAGAAACGGACAAATTCTTAGACACATACATCTCACCAAGACTGAATCATGAAGAAAGAGAAAACCTGAGCAGATCAATGTTGAATAACACAATTGACTCAGTAATAAAAGATCTCCCACAAAAGAAAATCCTAGTTTCAGTGCAGTGTGTGTTCTACCAAACACTTAACTAATTCTTCTTAATTATTCCAAAATATTAAAGAAAAGAGACTTTGTCCAAACATTCTGAAGTCAATATAGGCCAGGCAAAGACATAACAAATAAAGGAAACTGCAGACCAATATTCTTAATGAACATACGTGGAAAACCTTCAACAGATACCAACGAAGTGAATCCAATGGCACATTAACACATTGCTGCTGGCTTGAACCACGAGTGGTACATGCATGACTTTCTTATAGGGTGGCTTGTCCCACTGGTGATACAAACAGATCTAATTACTTTTATCATTCTTTTACTAAAAAATTAATAAAAAAGCCACTTGACGGAACAGTTATGCATACACCACCAGTGTTTCAAGCCACCTGGCAGCAAGATAAACAAATTACAGTCCATCATAAATGTGCTAAAAAAAAAAAAACTATTTAGAATCAAGTGGGAGGGCCAGGGATACAGCTCAGTGCCTGCCTGGCAAGCACAAGGTCGTGAGTTTGATTCTTGGTACCAAAAAAAAAAAAAAAAAAAAAATCAAGTGGGATTCATCCTAAGGATGCAAGAATGATGTGGCATTTAGGGTGGTGTCAACTTGACTGGTTCTGGTATCCACCTAGGGGATTTGTGGAGCAACTTCCCGGTGTATCTGGATGAGTCATGGAGGTGTGGCCATGAAATCAATCCCTGGACCCTCATCCCTTGCTCTCTGGCACCGGTCCTCTGCACTACTTCCTGGCCACCATACACTAAGCAGCTTTATTTCACCTTGCTCTTCCGCCATGAACCTTCTGCCTTGGAGTCAGCTAACCATGGACTGAATCCTCTTAAAACATGAGTCAAATTAATCTTGTCCTCTTTTAAGTTGTAGGTGTCAGGCATTGTAATCAGGAATGAAAAGCCAACCAATACAGGTGGCTCAACATATAGGAAACAATAAACATGATACAAAACATCAACAGAATGATTAAAACTATATGATTATCTAAACAGATGAAGCATTTGATAAAGTTTAATATCACTTCAATGATTAAAAAACTCAAGAAATTAGATATAGCAGGAATATACCACAACATGGTAAAGGCCACTCATAATAAGCCAACATCTAACATAATACTGAATGAGGAAAAGGTGAAAGCTTTCCTTCTAAGATCTGAAGCAAGGAAAGTATGCCCATTTGCATCCCTTTCACTGAATATAGTGCTGGACGTGTAAGCCAGAGCAACCAGACAAGAGAAACATTAAAGGGCACTCAAGCTGGAAGAGAGGAAATAAAATTGTCACTCGCTGTTTGCAGATGACATGATCACATATCTATCACTAAAGACTACACCATAAAACTACTAGGACTAACAAAGTTGCCAGTATAAACGCAGCACACAAAAATTCATAACATTTTATATATCAAAAATAAATTCTCTAAAATAGAAACCAAAGAAAGAATTCCATCTACAACAGCTACCAAAAAAATAAATAAAAGAATGAATGAAAAAATAAAAGAAAATCCTTAGGAATAAATGTAATCAAAGAATTGACACATCTCTATATGAAAACTATAAAAATTGATGAAAGAAATTGAACAGGACACACACAGAAAAAGAAGACACATTCCATGGTCATGCTAATGGACTGGAAGAATTAATATAGTTAATGTCCATACTGGCTTGGCTACATCCTCATCACTAAGACACAATACCTGACATCCACAACTCGAAAGAGGTTTCCTTTCCTTTCCTTTTTGTTCCTTTTCTTTTCCTTTCCTTTCTTTTCAAGGACTTCACTATGTAGCCCAGGCTGGCATTAAACTTGTGATCCTCTTGCCTCAGCTTCCTGAGCACTGGGATTACAGGCATGTGCCACCATGGTTTACTCAGGGCAGAGATACAACCACTTCTAGGACATTTACAATAACTATCGCACTTCCTCCCAGCTGTGCCCAAAAAATACAATAAACTCAATGCCAGTCTGTATCCTCACAGCTATTAGATGGGCTGTAATCAACTCCTTTACATCATTGGCACTCAGCTTGCGTCCTTTGTTTCCAAGAGCCTGTAAGTTCACTAGTACTCCTGAGTCTCCCCAGCTCCACACGCTGAAATCTAACCATGTGGTGTTCAACGTGGCTGGTGCACTCAGCAGAGACTCAGTGGACACATCCAAGGTGTACATTTTTATGGAAAAACGGTAGAAAACACTATTGGCTGTCAGCCTACCGTCGAGGCCCTCTGATCACCAGCAGTCAAAAAAACAAACGCAGCCAACAGAAGTCAAAGACAAGCGTCCAGAGTAAAGTCGCGGAAGGACACTTCTGCCTGGAGGAGGAAGTCAGAGTGGGCTTCTGGTGGCTGAGGGGCGGGGCTGGAGCCAGTGGGTGGGGCTGGAGCCAGTGGGCGGGGCTGGAGCTGGCCTGGAGAATGGGCACCCATGTTGCCAGCCATTCAGCTTCCTTGCCCAGGGTCCTTTGCCCATCCTCCATCAAATCAAAGGAAGCCATCCATTTTGGCAAAAAAGAAAGCGTTTATTCAAAACCAGCTCCAAGGAGATGCAGGGGCCCATGGGCCTGGAATCACCATCTCCCTGCTCACAGGTCAGAAGGTCAGTGGGGAGAGAGGGAGACAACAGATCTATTGGGGTTTCTTCGAACCCTTCCTGCGTGGGGACTGAACGTAATGTCCTAGTGCCAACATCCCATACTCCTTCCCTTCAACTGGGAGGGGCAGGGGAGGAAGTAGCCATTTAGGCCCCGGGCCTGAGGACATTTAGAGAAGCTGCTTGTCTCCAAAGGGGGAAAAAATGTAACTTGTCTACAAGGTCTCTGCTACCTAGACAAGGTCAGTTTGGGTGGCATGTTAGAGGCAAAAACGTACCCACCTCCTCTCAGGAGACAGCAGGAAGCAAGAAATTGTGAAGTGGGAGAGAGGAATGCAACCTCAATACGAAACTGGATTTCTCTAGTCGGGAAGTGGAGACCAGCAGAGGTTTCTGATTCTCCCCAAGGCCTCACAGCTACCAAGCAGTGGACTGGAAGTTGAAGCCAGGCAGGCTGGATCTCGAGCCCTGGTATTCTTCAGTGGCACACCGTGAGGCCTGGCCACGCAGCAGCCCTCCCTTAGGATTCTGCTTCCTATCTTTTATCCATAATACCCTTTTGACCGCTCAGGAGCCACCAGATTCCAAATCCACAAAAATCTCATTGGGCTCTGCTTCTACCCCAGATGTTCTGCCCAGGTGAGCACCACCCAGGCACCAGCAAATCCGCCGGTACCACTCTTCCCCATCCTCTTTGCAGATTAACACAGCTCAGAGGCTCTTCCACTTGCTTATAGCTCAAGATACAAGCTGTATCTTTGTTCACCGTCACGTTCCCAAATAGTCAAGTAGTTGCCACACACAAAAAAAACTCAAAACATATTTTTAAAGAAATAAACCTAAAGCCGGGCGTAGTGGCACATGCCTGTAATCCCAGCACTCAGAAGGCTAAGGCAGGAGGAATATTGCAAGTTCAAGACCAGCCTGGACTACAAAGTGAGTTTAAGGCTAGCCTGACCCTGTCTCAAAAAGACAAAAAATAAACCTAATCCCAGAGACTCAGGAGCTGAAACAGGAGGATCTCAAGTTCAAGATCAGTTTAGGCAACTTAGCAAGACCCTGTCTGAAAACAAAATAAAAGGGAAAAGGGATTGGGAATGTAGCTCTTGCCTACCATTCACAAGACCCTGAATTCAATTGCAAACATGACTGAAAAAAAGAAAAAGAAGAGACTTTTATCTTGTAGATCTTCAAGATGCCCAGTTCTGTTCTGAGCAGAACATTTGCAGAGCATTTGCAGTACCCCTCTCTGCAGGGTGACCCTGCTCCTCCGGGGAACACCCTTTTTCGGGGCCACAGACTGAAGCATCTCCAGGGCTTCTGTCAGGGACTGCACGGGTTCAACTGCTTCTGTGCCACTTAGGCCATATTTTCAAAGCCAGGACAATTTGTCTCTTAAAAAAAAACAGGGCTGAGCGTTTAACTCAGCGGTGTAAGTGCCTACCTGTCTTGCAAGCATGAGGTCATTAGTTCAATCCTTGGTACCAAAAGAAAAGAACCAGAAAACTGTACTATTCCATTTCACTAAACATATGGCCACCACCCGCTATTAAAGAAAGCTATGTATTTTAATGTTATGGTTTCATGGGAGAACAGAAATACATATATTTTTATTAGACAGTAATTAAGTGTTCCAGAGAAAAGTGAACGCAGATAGCACAATGGGTTCTGACATCGCTCCTAATAAGGTGATGGGGAAGTGTCACACTGGGGAACACTGGAGACAAACAGAGATGGAAATAAGGGAGCAAGTGTGTAGCTAAATGGTGGAAAGAACTTTCCAGGGAGGAAGAAAGAACAAGAAGAGACCCCTGCTGCCAGGTGCAGGGAGGAAACCCGCTCTCTGCTGAGCTGGGGACTGGAGGCTGGGGACAGGCAGGCTCAGAGGCTCGCTGATGATTAAACCCGTGCAAACCTGACCCTCCCCCAGCGTCCTCTGAATCCTATCCGGAGCAGCGAAGGCTTGGAGGCTGGATTCCGGAATCTGCGCTCTCCCAGTCTCAACTCCAACCCTGAGACTCACCAACCATTCCCTGGGGTACTCAGAGCTAGCAGGCAGCCTTCCTACCTCCCCAGAGGCTAAGACACAGTATCCACAGAGCAGAACTCCAATTGAGATGTGTAGTCCAGGGATGGGAGTGGCACAAGACTTGTTCAGGTGTCTGCAAAGTCAAAACTCTTCATTGTGCTAAGATACCGTCCTCTTTGACTCATTGTCTTACAGCTGCCAGGAGCATTTTCTGGACCCCACACATGTGTGATACCATCCCTGCCTCTCTGATGGGTGATGGAACACGTGCTTGTGTTAGAACACAAGGCTGGGATCTCCCTTAAGCAACATAAGTAAAACCTTTCTGAGACCTCAAAAAAATAAGTACAGAGGGGTCCTGGAACTAAAAAGAAAAAATACAATCTGATAGAATAAAGAACTTATAGTGATTCAGAAGAAACTAACCTTATTAAGATCAATGCACCAAAATAGAATTGCAAGATGGCACTAGATTTGTCGCAAGTGTAAGACGCTCTGACTTCTGAGGTGGGCTCCTCCTGCCCTGGGTAACAAGCACGCAGCCCCACCCCGCAGAGCAGTGCTCCGGCGACTGCGCCTGCAGCGGGTTTCTCGCCCCGCGTGACTTCCCTCCTGACGGCGCATGGACTAGTTCTGCGGATAGGTTGATGAAAAACAAGTTGAGAATGGGCAGAGACGGAGGCGGGCCCGAGGTCTGTGCAGGTGTCTGAAAACTACACCGACCCCTAAACTCCAGCACCCAGAGTGGAAGGGGCACCCGCCGCCAAAAGGGCAAACCAGTGAGTTCACTGTCCTGTGAGCTAGGGACACATAGATATCCAACCCACAGAAAATTCTAAGGGCGAGAAAACCGATCGCGAGAAGGGAACATTTATCCTGGGAGGAGACTCAGCCTCCAAGCCCTACCCGGCACCCACGCTCCAGTGCTGCGCGCCCACAGGTCGCTGGCGTGGGCTTGGCAGGAAGCTCGCAGCGCGGGCGAGACTGGCCGTGGTCACTCTGCCGATGTGCTCTGTGACTTGGTGCACAGACTCTCCCGTCTGGGCCTCAGTTTCCCATGAGCAGTAAAACAAGGGAAATGCCTGTAGCTCTCTGGAGTCCCAATAACTCGGGTGGTGAACACACAAAGGTTTAATCTAACAGCCGCACGGTGCTTTTAATTTTTTTCTTAGATCAGACGAAGTCAAGTGCTTGGAGAAAAGAGGGCACAACAAACTTCCAAAGCAAATGCACCCAAGTGCTGCGCCTCCCCGTGTGTCTGCTATCTGAATGCCCGCGAAGCCTTCTGGAGAGACCCGGGAATCCCTCTGTGATGCCTCCTGGCCTAGCAGAGGGCAGCCAGGGCGCCGGGTCGCCTGCAGCGAGCAGGCTGCGCTCTGGTGGGAACCCGGAACCCGCGGGTGCCGAACAGTGCGCGAGCAGGGAGTCCAGCGAGGCGAGGACTGACCTCAGGACCGGGAGTCGGCTCGGGGTCCGAGCGCGCTGGGCTCGGAAGGAACCCGCCCCTGGGCGGTGAAGGGGGCCGCCGCGTCCGCGCTCCACACGCGCCTCACTGGGGATTTGAGCGCGCAGTTGGCAGAGCTGGGCGTCCTGCGCCCCGGGACAGCGCCTGTGGACAGGGGGCAGGCAGACAGCGGCTAGAACCAGCTCCAAGCACTCATCCATCTCCTCACTGCAGCTTCGTGGCCAGGGACGAGGAAGGGAGGCGGGCGGCCGCGGTGGCGCCCTGCCCTGCCAGCCCGCGGTCGTGGCTCTGCGCCCTTGCCCGGCGCCAGGCATTGAGCCCTGGGCTGCGGTAGGGGGCGCTGGCTGCGGCCGGGACCCTCTCGCCCGCCTCTTTGCAGTTCGCGGGCCGCCGCGCGGGGCCTTGGGCGACCCCCAGCGGTGGCCACGTGCGTCCGAGCCCATCCCCCGCCTCGCTGCCCATCCGGCAGCCCCACGCAGCAGCTGCAGCAAAAGCTCCGACCCGCGTTACTACGCCCGAATCCCTCCCGGACCGCCGCCACTTGTGCACCAGGAGGAAGCCAAAGTAGAGCTCCAGACCTGGAACCGTGCCGCTTCCTGACCTCACGTCTGGGCGGACGCAGCCAATTTGGAGAGGAAGTGCCTCTTAATTGAAAGAAATAGACCAAAGACATCAATGAAAGGCTGTTTACCAAGGGAAGTTCATTTAAGGAAATCGCGTGGAGGTCGCGTCTGTAAGAGAGGATGGACAGTATGTCCACCACCCTCAAAAACTGGCACTCCTTTTAATCCCCTCCTGTGGGATCTGAGGAGATATTATGAAAGGTGTTAATACCAAAATCAGAGAAGTGCTTTAAAGACTTAAGTGAGGGCATTTATGAAAATCCCCTTGCTTGACACCCACGGTAGACCTGCAAAGTGTAATTACTCCCACTGCACTCCAGATCCCCTCCCTGCAGGGATTTTTCACAGCCGTAACCCTCTGGGAATGAAAACCTTAAGAGCAAATGTCTGCACTCTGCCAGCACCACCTTCCATCCTTGCCCGAGTGCACTTTTACCGCCTGCTTTTTACTGAAGGGTGGAGGAGGAGGCAGCGTCTCTCTCTTTATGTAGTTCAGCTTGGCCCGGAACTCAGGCTGGCCTCCAACTCACTGCGACCCTCCTGCCCCAGCCTCAGGGGTTCTGGGATTACAGGCGAGCGCCACCACGTCGTCTGGCTGAAAGCATGTTAATAGAGCATTTAATGCAATGCTTCTGAATTGTTTTCGAATTGCTGTCCATTATGAGAATCTAACAGAAACTGGACAACTTCCCAGAAGGAAGAAGGAAGAGGGGCAGAGGGGAGGAGGAGAGAAGAGGAAAAGAAACTCCCCAGGTTTGTGTACCGCGGGCATGGGGAGCCCTTTGGCAGAATTTTAGGAAAAAACCTGTAGCGTTATAGGGCCAACTCGTTTCAGCTGTGAGTCCATAAATGTTTGGGATTCTGATAAATCACTTTTTACTGTTCTAAGGCAAAGTCGGGATTCGCTTTCTAGAGTCTTCAAATAATTTCCTCTTTTCAGCTGGCCAGGTATGCTTGGTATGCTTGGACCCCAAGCTGTCCACGAATGCAGCCTTTGGGGGGTTTTGGGTGCCAGTGCTGCCCCCTACTGGCAAAAGCGTTCTCCGGTTACGAGGGTTAAAGCTTCAAGAATTTCGGTACTGCATTAGTTCATGCTCTTCCCAGCTCCAAAAGAATTACCGACCAATCAGAGCAACTCGGGGAAGCCAGAACAATGTGCCACGGAACACGGGTAACTTTAATTATCCCTTATTGTTTGTCTTTTATCTGGCTATTTCTGCTCTTTAGTCCCTTCTCTTCACTTATTTTTAGGTTCCCTTTGATCTTCCTTTTGTAGATTCTTAAGGTGAATCATGTTATTGACCTTACCCCCACTTTCTTTTCTCCTACAATCACTTAAAGCTATAAATTTCCCCATAAACACTGCTTTGGCCGCATCATACAGACTTAAAAGTTAGATTTTTTCACTAGCATTCTTTAGCTAACTTCCCTAGTGACTTTTTTTCCTTTAACCGTGGATTGTTTAAAATACATGGTTATGTTTAATTTGTTTAATTTTGTTGTTTAACTTTTGCAAATTACGGAGTTTTCCCAGATATCATTGTTGATTTCTACTCCAATTTCAAAGTGATCAGAGAACATACTCTGTATGATTTCAGTCATTTTAAATTTAATGGGACTAAAGACAAAAAAAAAGAGTTAAGTTAGGGGACTGGGGATTTAACTCAGTGGCATAAGTGCCTGTACCAATAAAAAAGAAAAAGACAAAAAAAATTTAATGGGACTTACATGGAACCCAACATATGAGGTGTGATAAAAAAGTTACAGTATGTTTCAATAAAAATATCGTTACCATAAAAAAACACATGGCCATTAATCCCCCTCATTTTAAACACACTTTTCCCATTGTTCTTGCCACTTTCTGGAGCAATTCTGCAAGTTCTCTTTCATCAGTGTCTTCAGTTGTGCTTTTACGGCTGCCTCCGTGTCCTGAATCAATTCAAAACATTGACCTTTCGTGGTCATTTTTACTTTGGGAAAGAGATAGAAGTGAAACAGTCCTACACCTGACAAATAAGATGAGTGAAGACACATAGTAATGCTTTTAGCAGGCTGCCTTGCAGTTGTATGGCACCTGCCAGCACCACATTTCGGATCACACCTGAAGGCATTCATGGAAGACCCTTTCCGGCACTGCTTCAGAAAGTGGCAGGAATGATGTGGAAATGCACCTGCAGTGGAGAGACGTAGCCTGAGGGGGACTCGTGGTAACGTGTCTTTTACTGTAATAATTTCTTAATTGAAATATTCACTGTATTTTTTGGTCACCTTGTTTGGTCAGATACTGAGTTTGACCTGTCCAGTACATGAATCAATGTTTTGATTCTGACATTTTATTAAGGGCAATAACGAATATTAGCTGGAGGCATCATGAAGTAGGGTTTACTCTGTAAGATACTCAGGACCCAAATATTCAGGGAGTCACACTTCCTCTGCCTCCATCACCTCCACAGTCACCCCTGTGTTGTGCACTGAGTGCGGTGCCAACCCTGATTGGTGACAAGTAGGCTGACATGGCCTGGCCCTCTGAAGACCTCTAGGTTGAAAAAAGGCCAGGGAATGTAGCTCCACGGTGGAGCACTTGCCTAACATGTGCGAGGCCTGGCTTCAATCTCCACTACTGGAAGAAAAACGAAAACAGACTTCAGAGACATCCCGCTGCCAGAGGCCTGCCTGCTCCTGAAGCTTCCCCACTTCCTTCATGCGTGCAGAGCAGATGCCGCTGAAGCCCTCCTGCGCACACCCACTCCTGAGCTCTTCCTCATGCCCCTCCTGGTGGCTTCCTGCAATACCCAAAGCCACGAGGCTCCTCCACTTCATAGCTGGCAGCTGGGAAAATTATACCCTGGATACCTTTTTTTCCTTCCCTCCAAAGTCAGGTGTATCCTCAAAAGCAAAGGTCTCAGCATGCAGAGGGTGTGCAGTGACATTGGCCACACCTCTGCCATCATCCTGCCTTTCCTTGGCTGGCCTTGCTGGCTCAAATCACTTCCCATACTCTACAGATTTCCCAAAGCAGTGGGGACCATCCTGGTGTGCCCCACAGGCCCTCTTAAACCTGGATCCTGAGACTTTTGTATGTATGTTTCACAGCTTCGTCCTGTGTGGGCAGACCTGTGATTATGGTTTTGTTTCAATTTCTTCCTGGTACTGACTGGGTACTGAACCCAGGAGCTTGCGTGTTTGACAAACAAATCCTTCTCCACTGAACTATGTCTCCAGCCATTTTGTTTTGGGTTGGGTTGGGTTTTTTTTTTTTCCTTTGTTTTTTAAATGAAACAAAACCAAAAAAAAAAAAAAATGATACGGGGTTTCAAAAATAGCAAATTAGGACCAGAGATTTAACTCAATGGTATAAGCACCTGCCTGGCAAGTGCTAGGTCATGAGTTTGATCCCTGGTACCAAAAAAAAAAAAAAAATCATTACCTTAGAAATAGTTGATCAGGAAAGGGCTGGGGATTTAGCTCAGTGGCATAAGTGCCTGGCAAATGTGAGGTCACTAGTTTGATCCTCGGTACCAAAAAAAAAAAAGACTTAGGCATGAAAAAAATGATCAAACAATGAAAGCACAAACTGTTCTTTTTAGTTTTTTTTAAATTGGTCTTCTTGATGAACTTACAGAGATCAGTAGTATATGTTTTGTCTTGACAAGAGAGAGAGAGACAAAAAGAGAGAAAATAGAGGGAAAAAGAGGGCTTTACTGTGGGCACAGGAGGGCTGCTGAGAAGACTCAAGCACCCTCTGAGGGAGACAAAGAAAACCTGCACACTTTTATTTGGTTTTGACAGGAGGTGGAGTTAAAGGGGCGGGCAGAATGACGTATTGACAGCTGATTGGGGGAGCGTTGGCCCGCGAGAAACGCGAGAGGTTCAACTTTTGGGTTTTTGAAAGAACACGAAGTCAGTGCTGAATTAAGGCACTGACCAGTGCTATGATGACTCTGAGGGCCACACATGGGAAAAATATTTTGTATATATATAATATGTGTACCTATATACATATATTCTTTTTTTTTCCTCTTTTTTATTTCTTTTTTTTTTTTTTTTTTTGGTACCGGGGATTGAACTCATGACCTTATGCAGGCCAGCCAGGCACTTACACCCCTGAGCTAAATCCTCAGCCCATGTACATATACTCTTTTCCCTTCTTCCTTTTCTCTTTCCCCCATCCCAGTTGTTCTTTCCTTTTGAGCACTTTCTTTCCCTTTCATTTTCACACTATCTATTGTACACTTTGGATATTATTACTCTTTCAGTTTTGGGGGTTTTCTGAATTAGAGAGACAATATGATATTTACACATGTGAGTTTGATTTATTTCACTTATGAGTTTGGTCTCAAGTTGCATCCATTTACCTACAAAAGCCTCAAATTTATCCTTCTTTATAGCTAAGTAATACTTCACGGTATAAAAATACCACGTCTTTTTTATCAGTTCTGTGGTTGATGGGCATTTGGGTTGTCCTCAAGATTTAGCTATTACAAATTGTGCTGCTATAAACACAAGATGCTTTCAATTCTTCTGGGAAAATATTCAGAAGAGGAATAGCTAGATGGAATGGGACCTCCAATCTTAGTTTTTTGAGGAATCTCTACAGGGATGTCCACAGTGGCTGTATCAGCCTACACTCCAACCAACAGTGGAAAAGCATTCCATTTTTCCCACAGACCCACCAGCATTTGTTATTGATTGATTCCTTGATGACAGTCATTCTACAAAGCTACTGTAATAAAAATCAGCTTGATACTAGCAAAAAAAAAAAAAAAAAAAACAGACCAGAGGATCAACGGAACAGATTAGAAGATACAGACATAACTACAAAATGCTCACCACCTTATCTTTGACAAAAGAGCCAAACATGTTCAGTGGAAGAAAGATAGCCTCTTTAATAAATAGTACTGGAAAAATTTGCTATCCACATGCTGAAGACTAAAACTAGACCCATGTCTATCACTATGCACTAAACTAGAGTCAAAATGGATCAAAGATCTAACTATTAGAAACACTAAATCTCCTGGAAGACAAGTTATGTTGAAGACATAGGGATAGGCAAAGAATTCATGAGCAAAATGCAAACCACATGGGACGGACTTCAAAGAATCAACAACTGGGATGTCATCTTACAAAAAAGTTTTTGCACTTCAAAAGAAACCACCAACACAGTGAAAAGAAAACCCACAGAATGGGAAAAAATTTTAGCCAACAGTCCCTCAGACAAAGGACTCATATCTGAAACAGATAAAATTTGAAAAACAGCAGGCCTCCAAATTCAAAGGCAGAATCCAAAAATGGACATCTGAGATGAACAAGCACTTCTCAAATGAAGAAATGCAAATGGCAAATAAATACATGAAGAAATGTTCACCATCGCTGGTCATGCAAGAAACGCAAATTCAAACAACACTGAGATTCCATCTCACCCCTGAAAGAATGGTTTGGTTTTTTGTGACAGGATCTCCCCATAGAGTTAAATATAGCCTTGAACTCATGACAATCCACCTGCTTCAGCTTCCCAGGTGGTAGGAATTACAAGTATGCACCACCACACCTGCCCAGTAACAGCTTGCTCTTCCAAAGACAGCATGTGAGAGACCCGAAGAAAACCAGGATTACATTCTTAAGTAATCAAGTACCAGTAATGACAAAGCATTTCATCACCTTAATCCCTGATTAGAAACAAGTCACAAATTTGGCATGGTGGGTGCACGCCTGTAATCCCAGGTACTCGGGAAGCTGAGGCAGGAGGATCACCAGTTTGAAGACAGGGGAGGTCCAGCCTGGCGCTCACCAGCAGGGTGTGTCCTAGAGGTGAGGCTCCGAAGCACCAAACTAAGGGAGCTGTGGAAACACCTGCTTCCCGGCAGCCCAACGTGCAGGCTCCATGCACCCGGAAAGAGACGGGTGTGTCCCCGCGCCCCCAGGTGAGTGGCAACACCAGAATCCATGCAGAAAAGGACAGCGAGAATCCCGAAGCAGCATGGGCTCAGCAAGGACGCCAGAAAACCGACAGCGCTGCCCACAGCCCGGGCTGGCCTGGCTCTGTCACGGGGCAGCCTCGGTAGCTGGTGGCCAGGCGGCCTGGTACCCGCAGAGAGACCCAGCTTCGCAGCACAGCAGGCAAGACCACGCTGTGGCCGGAGGAGACAAAGAAAGCCCGCCTGCACTGACGCAGCGAGAACACAGTCCAAGTCACCAGGGGGGCTCTCCAGCGCCAGCGCGCCCTCTCTCCGGGGTCCCCCACTGCTTGGATGAGAAGCATCAGGATACCACCCGGAGATGCACTGTGTCCCCCAAATTCAGATATTGAAGCCCTGACCCCTAAGGCCTCAGAATGCGGCTCTATTTAAAGGCAGGGTCTATTTTTTTCTTTGACCTTTTGTTTGTCCTGCCTCCCTCCTACTCACCGCTGGGGATCGAACTCACGACTGCCTGCTTGCAAGGCAGGCGCGTATGCCGCTGAGCTAAATCCCCAGCCCCCTCCCTCCACTCTTGTTCCCTTCCCCTTTGCAAAAGCTCTACTTTCCTCTTTTTCCTAGAATGTTCTCTTTTTTTATCTCTCTTCCCTTTCTTCCATCCCCTCTCCTTCCAGCTCTCATTTCCCTTCCCACTTGAAAGCTATCTCTAAATTTTTTATTTTCTACCTTTTATTTTGCTCTTTATATATATTTCAAGTTTCCTCATATAAGAAAAACCATGTGGGTAGGTAGTTGGTGGATCTGAAAAAAAATAAATAAAAACCATGTGACACTTAAATGTCTATGTCCAACTTATGTCACTTAACATTATGCTCTCAACAATGGTCTGAATCCATTTCCCTACAGATGCCTCATTTATCCTTCTTTATGGCAGAGTAGTACTCCACTGTGTGTAAATATCACATTTTCTTTACCCATTCATGTGTTGACTGGCATGTAGGTTATTTTCAAGAGTTAGCTATTATACATTGTGCTGTTATAAACATGAGTGTGCATGTATAGCTGTCATATGATGAGTTTAACTCTCTGGAAAATACCTAAAGGGGAATAGCTGGGTCAAATGGAATTTCTATTTTTAGTTTTTTGTGGAATCTCCATACCAGTTTCCATAATGGTTGCAATAGTTTACATTCCCACCAACACTGCAGCAGGGTTCCTTTTCCCCTGTGGCCTTGCCAGCATCTGTCATTTGATTCTTGATGATAACCATTTTTCTGGAGTGAGATGGAATCTCAGTGTTGTTTTAATTTGCATTTCTCAAATGACCAGTGACGTGGAACATTTTTTTCATGTACTTACTGTCCATCTATATTGCTTCTGAGAAGTGTCTATTCATTTCAAGTGCCCATTTGTTGACTGGGTCTTTTAGAGGGCTCCAGTTTTTTTTTGAGTTCTCTGTGTATTCTAGGTTTTAGTCTTCTGTCTGAGGAATACCTGGTAAGGCTTTTCCCATTCTTCACTCTGGTGATTGTTTTCCATGATGGGAAGAGGCTTTTGAATTTGGTGTGATCCCATTTATTGATTCACGATATTATTTCCTGTGCCACTGGAGTTCTGTTCAGAAAGCCCTTGCCTAGGTCTATGTCTTCAAGAGTTTGTTTTCTGATTTCTGTTTTTGTTTTGTTTTGTTTTGTTTTGTTTTGTTTTGGTGAGATAGGATCTTGCTGTGTACTTCGGGCTGGTTTTGAACTCACTATGTAGCCTCTGCTGGCCTCAAACTCACGGTGATCCTCCTACCTCCGTCTCCCAGGTGCTGGTATTATAGACACACATCGTCCCACCCAGCTCAAGATTTACCTATTCTGTGTCTTCCAGCAGATTAACACATTCATGAAGTGACCATGAGTATTATGTCTTGCTACTGGGCGGGTCTGATTTGAATTCCATCACTCACTGTTATATAGCTAACCTGTGTGTGCTCTTTTGTTAATACAAGATGCTGAAACAAAAACAGTCATCTTTATTTCATGGCTAGATTATTATTATGTTCAGTGGTAAATTTTGCTTTTATTATTTCTTTGTTTAATGATTCTTTTCATTTCTGCATGAGATTTTTGTTTATATTATATAATTTTTGTACTCATATATGTATACTGAAACCTATTTGTTTTTCAATTGTAATAGCATTTCAGGTTTGTAAAATTTTTCCCTTTAGAGCATAAAACCCTGAAAATGGATGAATCATCAGACGAATCTATGGTTAGATCTCGTTGGAGGAAAAAGCCACGACCTGTGTATTACTGTTCAGATGAAGATGCGTTAGGGTTACACGAGTGTACGCTCATGGGGTGCACAGTGAAGATCTAGATGTGAGTGAAGATCAAGAGAAATAATAGCAGGCCGTAACAGGAAGCCCTGTGACAGAAACGAGCACAAGAAACTTGAGGAACGCAGAACTTCTAGTACGGAATATTAATTGCAATGATCCTTAAACCTCTCACATGTTAAACTTGAAATTATAGCTAAAGAAACAAATAGATGTGCCATAGAACACATCCTTAATGCAAAAAGAAGGAAGTCTGAGTGCTCCTGGGACTCCGTTACAACTGTTGCACATTGTTATAGATATATTGTTAACCATGGAGATGGTGCCATTGGCCGGTTAGATTGTAAGCTGGTGTGAAAATGACTGCAGTGCTGACAGATGTATAAAGATCGCTATGCGCTGTGGCCAGTTTGGGCTATTTTGAACTGTTTGCACGTCTCTGACAATACCACAAGCAGAACCCAGACTTGAATAATGGAAGAAATTATTAGTACATTCAAGAACGCAGTAAAACCTGGGGAAATGTAGTGCTAGACAAAACTATGATTTTGTGGTGAGAACAGCTGTATTTTTGCCAATACATCAAAGGAAAATGGCACAGATACTGGATAAAAGTATATTTGCCTCATACATACACCCATGATTTAGTGTCTATGCCTGAAAAAAGTGCAAACTCTTGGCAGTATGCGCATTCTTATGATGTTGCTTTGAAATCAATGAGTGGCTGGTTTATTATCTGAACACATATTATACGCAGATAGTTATTATTAAGGTATACTCCTACCACAAGAACTGTTACAAAAAGAAATGTATTTTTTCAAGCCAGTACAGCCAAACTGAAGCAGTGGAATTATAAACTTTAAAAATCATGCTGGCATAAAATTTCTTAAAGTCCTGAGTTTGATTCCTGGTCCAAAAAAAAAAAAAAAAAAAGAAAGAAAGAAAAAGTTTGAGTAAAAACTTGTAAAGAGTGCTGGTTCCCGGCTTATGCTGCCTGACTCCAAAATGTTGCCTGGCCACCAGAGATCCAGCCATGGTGGGACTTCAGCAGAGTATTCTTCCGCCCTCTTGTTAAGTGCCCTTGTCGTGGGTCAGGAGAAGAACCATTGGTCCCATGAGCTTACCGGTGCTCGAGCTGAGAATCAAACACACCCACCCCACCCCCACCCCGCGGTGGCAACTGGGGACAAAAGTCTGAGCATCTCTTGGGAGGATGACCATATGCAATATAGCAAATATGGGGGGGTGTTCCTTCTATCTTCGGTTTGAAGGCAAAGTTTGTTTTCACTATTTTATTTTGTTATGTTTGTTTTGCTCCATTAATACCCTGTTTCAACTGGTTTTATAATGTTCTGTTTTGGTTTGATTTTGCTATACCTAATTGACTGAACATTGTGAAGATAATGAGATATACTATGGCACCTATTACTGTTATCCCGGTATCCTGCTGTGAAGTTCTGTACCAATTTCACTGCATTGTCTCGATTGGCTTTGTTCTGTCTTATTCTGTTGCATTTTTACTACCTTCAAAATAAAATTTTAAAAAAACTTGTAAAACTCACATATGTACACATTCACAGGAAAGCCTGGAAATATAAAAATCTGACCTTGTCTTTGACTACAGTAATGCAAAGGAAGGCATTAATTTAGTGGACCACATGTCATCACCTTATAGTTCCTTAAGGAAAACATGAAAATGGCATAGAAAATTGTACTACAGCTAATTTGCTGTATGACCGTTGTAAATGCATGTTATTTATGAAGTGGAGTACTTGTAAGATTTCTAGGTTACAAAATTTACAGAACTAATTATTGGTAAACAAACCATAAAGAAATGCCATGGGCATAAATCACTCACAAAAAGCATTCACTTTATGGAAACTTATTTAGGACCAGCAAGAAATGCATGCAAATGATATAGAGAATGCTATCAAAAATTATCTGAAAAATGGATGCCACTGTGGCCAGCAAAAAAGCCAAACACATTATGACATTTTGCATACTCTGCACAAATCAACCATTTTTATGTGTATAATATTTTAAAGAAATACATGAATATAAATAAATTTATTTTAATTTAATGCATTATATATATATATATATAATTTTTTTTTTTTTTTTTGGTACTGGGATTCTAACTCATGACCTCACACTTGCCAGGCAGGCAATTATGCCACTGAACTAAATCTCCAGCCCCTAATGCAATGAATTTGTTAAATTGTAAAATTATGCTAATTTTAATTGCTATGAGTACTATTAATTAATATTTATATTTGGGCAGCAGTTATTCAAATTCAAGCAATTAACTACAGCCAGTTATAGGCTTTTTTTTTTTTTTTTTTTTTTTTGAGACAAGGTCTCACTATGCAGTTCAGGCTAGCCTTGAAGGTCACTTGGTAGCCCAGGCTGGATTCAAACTTGCAACAATCCTCCTGCCTCAGCCTCCAGATTTCTGGGATTACAGGCACACGCCACCATACCCAGCTTTTATAAGCTTTTTATTAGTAAAAAAAAGAAAGACCAATAAAAAAGATTTGATCCTTCTATCACCAGTGGTACCAGCTCCGGAATGGGACAGTCATGCGTGTGTCTCTGGTGGTTCAATGCAACAGGAACATGTTAAATGTTTCCATTTTAACATTTAGTGCTTTAAGCCATATTGATGTTAATTTAGTACATGGGAAATATATGAGTTTAGTCTCTTTTGTATGTAGATATTCCATTTTTCTAGCAGTATTTATTAAAGAGACTATCTTTCCTCCAGTGAAAGTGTTTGGCCCTTATGCTGATGGTCAAATAGCTGCACATATCTGAGGTTGTTTCTGCGTCCTCTATTCTGTTCCACTGATCCACATGACTGTTTTTATGCCAGTGCCATATTTTTTTTTCCCAGTAGGTTTGTGGTATAACTTTAAATAGGGATTATGATGTCTCCTGCTTTGCTATTGCTTCCCAGAACTGCTTTTGCTATCCCAGGTCCTTTGTGGTTCCATAGAATTTTTGGATTGTTTTCTCTAGACTTGTGAGGAATGTTGTTGGTATTTTGACTAAGACTGGGTTAAATCAAGATATCAGGTTTGGAAGTACAGCTATTTTAACTATTTGGGTTCTGCTTATCCAAGAACATGTACTGTCTTTCCATTTTCTGACATCTTCAATCTCCTTTTTCAGAGTGTTACAATTTTTGTTGTAGGGGTTCTCATTTCCTTGGTTAAGGAAACCCCTAAATATTTAATTTTTCTGCTACTATGAATGGTTGTTTTCCTGATGTCTTTCTCAGAGAGTTCATTATTAGTATAGAAAAGCACTAATGACTTTTGTGTGTTGATTTTGTATGCTGCTGTATTGCTGGATTTAATTACTGATTATAGGAGTCTCTTGGTGGAATTCCAGAGGTCTTGTAAGTAGAGGATCATGTCATCTGCAAATAACGATACTTTAACTTCTTTTCCTCTACATATATCCCTTTTATTTCTTTCTCTTGCCTGATTGTGCTGGCTGATGTCTCAAGGACTGTGTTAAACAGGAGTATTGATAGTGAGCATCTATGTCTTATTTCTGGTTTTAGAGAAAAAGCCTTCTTTTTTTCCCCACTTAATATGATGTTGACAGTACATTTCTCATAAATGGCTTTTATCAGATTGAGAATGCCTATTTTCTTCAGGGTTTTCATGATAATTGAACATTGTATTTTGTCAAAAGATTTTTCCATCCATTGAGATAATCAAGCAATTTCTGTCCTTGTTTCTGTTTATGTGATGAATTACATTTTTTTACCCCAAATCTGCTTTTGAAAGAATTACATTTATTGATTACCTATACTGAACCACATTTGCATTCCTAGGGTAAAGCCTGCTTGATCTTGATGTCTGATCTTTTTGAAGATTTGTTGCATTCTGTTTGCCAGTTCTGTATTGAGGATTTTTGCATTTCTGTTCATTAGAGAGATTGGCAATTGTTCTCTATTTTTGGTTGTATTCTTTCTGATTTTGGGATCAGGGTAAAACTAACTTCCAGGAGTGATTTTGAGGCTACTACTTCCCTTCGGATTTCATTTAAAAATTTGAGGAATATTGGTGTTAGGTCTTCCCCAAAGATCACAGAGAAGTCTGCAGTGAATACCTCAGGTCCTGGGCCTTGTTATGTATTTTAGACCAGCTTTGAACTCATTGTGTAGCCCAAGCTGGCCTCAAACTCATGGTGACCCTCCTGCCCCAGACTCCTGAGTGCTGGGATTACAAAGGCATGTACCACCACGCCCTTGAGGTTTTATTATTAGTAGTATTAGTATTATTACTTTTTCAGTTTCATTGCCTGTTATTGAATTATTGAGGCTTTTAAGACTTCTTGATTGAATTTTTGTAATTCACGTGTGTTTAAGAATCTATCCATTTTTTTCTGAATTCTTCAGTTTATTGGCATGCAAGTTTGTGGAGTAGTTGGTAATGTAATCTGGATTTTGGCAGTGTCCAACATGATTTCATCTTTTTCATTTCTAGTTGCAATGATTTGTGAATTTTTTATCTTTTTTTCTGGTAATATTGTCAAACAGCCTATACTGTTTTTTCTTTCAAAGAACCAGCTCTTCGATTCATGATTCTTTGTGTTTTGTTTTGTTTTAGTCCCCATTCCATTGATTTCACCTCTACTCTTTATAATTTCTTCTCTGTACTAACTCTGGATTTGGATTGTTCTTATTAATAATCTAGGAACTTGAGGAGCATCCTTGGGTTATTTATTTGGACTTGCTGTCTTTCTGATGTGAGCATTCACAGATATAAGCTTTCCTCTTAAGACTGCTTTTTTTTGTTTTGTTTTGGTGCCAGGGATCAAACTCACAACTTCATGCTGGCCACTGAGATGCTTATGCCACTGAGCTATATCCCTGGCTCTTGACCAGGAAATTCTATCATGTTTTGATAGATTCATGAGTGAGAACAGCAAATAATCACCAAGAAATTTTCAGTAACTTTTAAATCACACCCTAGTCTTTGGGAGATAGGTTTCTGGTCTCTGACAGTGTGGCATTTGCTGTTAGGGTGGGTACAGAAGCGAGAGAGGTCTTCCAAAGGTATGTGGGCTATTTCTGCATCTTGTATCCTATTTCACTGGTCTATGTGCCTGTTTTTGTGACAGTACCATGTTGTTTAAATTTTTCTTCTAGAATGTGAAGAATGTTGGTGGTATTTTAATAGAAATTGCCTTAAATCTATACATTGCTTTTGGTGATGTGACCATTTTAATGATGTTGATTCTGCCTGCCCAGGAAGGCAGGATGTCTTCCCATTTTCTAGCGTCCTCTTCAATCTTTCTTCAGCATACCCTAGTTTTTATTATGGAGGTCTGTCCCCTCCTTGGATAGACTAGCTCCTAAATTACAGGCAAGGATGGTGGGCAGGATGGTTATTCAGGAGTTTCCCAGATTAACTTCTGCTGCAGAGGAGGAAGCAAGTGGGGTGGATCGGAGAGGAGCAGTGGACAGGCTTGACGCAGCCTCCTGAGGCTTCTGACCCTCCGGGGAGCCTCTGAAGGGGATGAGGCCGAGGGGTGGTGAGTTAATCCTGCAGGGTCTGACATCTGAAGGCTCCCCCTGATGACAGTGCTGCCCGTTTGGATGAGTCCTCCCTCAAGACAGGGTCTGGGCAGTGCCGCACACAGCCCATCCCAGGGTTTCAGTGACTGTGCCTCAAGGCTGGACTACACGGCTGGCCACGCTTGTCTCTCTCCTCACCTGCTCTGTGGGCTCTTTGCCCTCGCCTTCTAGGCCTCCCCTTCTTCTATAGGTCTGGCTGGTTCTTGCCTAGGCCCCACTTGCACAGCCCTTTCCAGGTTCCAAGGAACCATTCACAGTGTGATCCTGTTATGGATTAAAAACCAATGGTCAACTTAACACCAGGTCAATTAAATCAGCATGGTGCTGAGTGTAGACGTTCCACCTGAGGAAAGTTGTCAGCGTAAATAGAGACTCAGAGAAGATGTCATGTTGCTGTTTGAACCATTGATTCTCCTGGAGGAGCTCATCATGGCTCCCTTCCTCAGTGTGAGTTCGACCATTGTCATCAGAGGAGCTCTCACCTTGTTGGTGAGAGTGGCTGTGGTTCACTTTAGGGGAGCTCTGATCCTTACATCAAGCATTGCTTCCTGGCTCTGGAGGGGAAGATGTATGCTGTTTAATCTCCAGAAAGAACTCCTCACACTGGCTTCCTGGCATATACCCGACTATGCTTATGGTTGGAGAAGCTCAGGGCCTTCGTGTCGCTGAGGATGGCTGTAGTGTTTTTCAGGACAGCCCTAGTTCTTATTTTGAATGTGACTTCTTGGCTCCAGCGTAGAACCCTCATCCCACCAGCACACCTCCTTCACCCTGCTGACATGGACTTTCTGGCTTCCACCACTGACCTTTGGGCCTTCGCAGCAGGGATCTGTAAAACAGACTGGTGTGAGTCCTTCTCGTGGGCTCTAGACCTCCAGTTAGACTTGTGGGAGGCGCTGTCAGGATCTCTAGATTTTTATCTGGACTTATGCGGGACATTGCTGTGAGATCTAGGCCCTTGGCTGAATATTCTATGTCTTTAGTGTTGTAGACAGATTTCCTGCACTTTCTTGTGTTAACTCTGGGTGACCATCATAAAATAATATAAATTCTGTGTCCTGATTCTAACTGTTCTCCTCACAACTCCTGACTACAAAAGATCCCCAAACTGTATTCCATGGAACCTAATTCTGGAGCTATAAATATGTGCTTTCAAAAGCTGGGTGGTACGTACACACCAGTTCATCATACTCCTCCTGCTTCTGTGTGTTTAACAAACCCTAAATGGGCTAGAGATAGACAGATAGGTCACATCCTTAATGAACATGCTAGTTGGTGGTAAGAGGAACAGTATAGGAAATGAATGAAAGGCAGGGCTCTAAAGATAGAATGTAAACCCAAATTGAACACCCACTACATGGATGGCCTTGGGCAGGTAACTTAACCTTCTTGTGCTAGATGACTGATAGACAGATAGATAGATAGATGATTGATAGATAGTAAGTAGACATATAGATAATGGAGATAGATAGATAGATAGATAGATAGATAGATAGATAGATAGATAGATGAGAGAATTGAACACAGGCTCTTTTCACTGAGCTACATCCCCAACTTCTTTTACTTTTTATTTTGGAAAAGGGTCTCACTAAAGTGCCCAGGCTGGGACTGAACTGGCCTCGGGTTCCAAGGGTGATAATTTTTATTTTATTTTATTTTATTTTATTGGTCTTTTTTGAGGCAGAGTTTTACTATATGGTTCAGGCTGGCCTTGAACACACTTTGTAGTCCAGGCTGGCCTAGAAATTTGCAGTGATTCTCCTACCTCAGCCTCCCAAGTGCTGGGATTACAGGCACATGCCACCAATCCTGGCTGCCAAATTTTTTTTTAATATTTTGGGGAGTTTTTTTTTTAAATATATCTCATTATATAACCGAGGCCGGCCTTGAATTTGGGGGTGCTCCTGTTGCCTGAGCCTCTCAACTGCTGGGATTAAATGTGTGTGCTGCCACATCTAGCCCAAAATGTTTTCCTTTAAACAAGGATCAACTAGACACCGTTTTGGCTTGTCTAATTCAATTCTTTGTTCAAGACAAGAAGGAACTGTAGTACATTTCATTGCTAAGCCATTTCTAAAGCAACTACCCCATCAGACTGGCCTCCCCCACCTCCATGGCCGGGCTGATTTCTGATCTGCATGTGGGAGTGCACTGGGCAGAGCTTCACCCTCAGCTGAGGCTCCTCGCAGCAGACTGTGGAACCAGGCCTCATGCTAACTGGCATTCACAATGGGCCCCATGAAGGGAATGGATGGATCAAAGAAGCAGGATAAAGACAGGCCAGTTATAAAAGTATCAGTTGCCAGACGCCAGGCTGGTATACTGAAGGCTATGGAGCTCTCAGGGACCAGAAGGGGGTCAGTGAGCCTGCCAGGGAGATGGTGGCAGGAGGAGCTGGCAGCATCCCTTAGAAAGGACTGCCAGGCCAGTAGCCACAGCACTTGGGCCTAGCACGCCTAACAAGTCAAACAGCAAGAATGATGCTGCTGATGCTTCCGGCAGCACAGACTTCCTTCTCTGCAGGATTCCCCAGAGCACTGTGTATGATAGTGAAACATGGCCGACAAGCCACATCGTGGGAAGCCCTGTAGCTTGAGAAACAGACTACACGTAGATATTTAAAGAGTTGGGTAGACTCCCAACTGGACGGGACTGACCATATAGCATGCTCAAGAGACAGCCAGCTTTAAAAAATCATGAGAGACTGTTAGTTGGTTCTGAATGCCCTGTAATACTTTCATTCTCTTGAATGGTTTTATACTATTTTGTTATGTTTGATACTGTAGTGTATGAAGGTGTACTCAAATATTTCAAGGAAAGAGACACTATGGTAGCTACTATTATGTCCGGTTGTCTTGTGGTGAAACACTATGTTGCTTAAGTTGTTCTGTTCGGATCTGTTTTGTTATGTCCTCTTTTATCTTAATCTTTTTAAAATAAAAAATCGTGAGAGAAATCATAGAATCAAATCATGTGCTTTTCTAGGATTATGTGTGAGGAAATAGTTACAGAATAGGATGAGTTCCAAAACTTCCAGGAAACAGCTCAGCCTCTCAGAGACTCAGAATCCAGACACTGGAAAATAAAAGCTTGGAGGAGAGAAAAATGAGAAGTAGAATCCTGAGAATCAGGAAGAGTCTGACAGGAATATTAAAAGCTACAGCACAATTGAAGAGCAGAACACAACCGAGAGTAGGGGAGGGAACCAGCCGGCACTTTCTCCTCGACTCCCAGCCTGTGGCTCTGGAGAAGGGCCGACCAGTTCTACACAGACAAAGTGAAAGCTGGGGAGTCCACAGGGCTTCAGGGGAGGCACAGTGGCAGAATGGGGCAGCGGTGCTGTGATCTGGGGAGCACAGGGTTCTGCTCCCACATGGGTCCTGCAGCATCCAACAGCTGGTAAGAGGCTCCAGCCCAAGCGCTTGCTGTGTCCCTGGAAAGAGAGCGTGGCTGGATGCCGTGTGTCAGACCCAGGACTGAGAAAACTCAGGGAACAACTTCACCACGGAGCTCCCAGTGTGACATTCCCACAGAGTCTGGGTGACAGACAGCCACAGCAGACAGCCCTGGGGCTCCGCTCCCTGGACGCCAGGACACTCAAAGTTTGAATTTGGAGAAGCAAATGGAAGAAAAAGACTTTATGCAGTGTGAAAATGTGACAGGAGTTTCTGGAGGCCCACTGGGGCCCACACCCCAAGGACTGCCTGTCACAGGACGTATTTCTTTCTTCTCCACTCCAAGGGAGAGTGTTACCCCTGGCCTGCCCAGGCCTTTGCAGAGCAGAGCAGAGCACACAGACCTATAAGAGACGCTGTCCAGTTCACGCTCATGAAAGAACAAAAGCAAACAATCCAAAAATTGAACAAAGTTAAAAAACAGAAAAAAGATAGATTTATCTGTGGGGGTGGAGAAGGAGACAGCCATGGTCAGGGAGCTGGCTGGGAAGACACACCCTGAGGGTTTGAACTGGAGGACATGGGCCCCGCCCCACAGCCTGAGGCCAGGCTCAGCCTGGGTCACCTGGACTTCCAAGAGCCTGGTGTTGGCGCCCTCGCCCTAAACCCACCCCAGATGTGGGCTCTGACTGCCCTTCCAGTCCACGGCAGGACAGAGACACGTCCTGCCCGGACACTGTCCCAAAATCATACATCCTGCAAAAAATCACACACTCAAATTCAGAGACACTTAATGTTTCTTTCTTTCTTTCTGCGAGTATGTATATTGTTTTTGTTTTTTTAATTTAAAAGGAAAAAAACAGAACAAAACAAAATAGTGTAAGGGTACAAGTAATACAGAACTACAAAAAGAAAAAAAAAACAGTAAGATATCACCAGTTAATAGATTACACACTATCATCTTTGAAACGGTGATTCAGGTCACAGGATCAAAGCATAAAAAGTGAACATTCAGATAGTGAGACTGCAACTAGTTGTGTTCAATGATCCCATCAAAAATATTAATATGGTCATCTATTTAACACACCTAAACACACTTGCTGTTGTATCCTTTTGGGCACTTTTTTTTCCCCTCCTTTATTACAACAAAACTTACACATTTTGGGTTTTATTGCTCCCAAAGATCTTATTACTTTTTTTGTAAGAGAATAAAATCAAACATGATAAAACAAAGCTGTCAGTCAAAACCAAGGATAGACATAGCACTTGATGTAAAAACAGAGTACAAGGTTATCAACAATGGTTACCATAATGCCTCTTGCTTCCTTAAGAAGAATTGTCCAGGGGCTGGGGATTTAGCTCAGCGGCATAAGCGCCTGCCTTGCAAGCAGGCGGTTGTGAGTTCGATCCCCGGTACCGATAAGAAGGAAAAAGACAAAAAAAAAAAAAAAAAAAAAGAAGAATTGTCCATCTCATTAGGTATTATAAAGTTGAACAAAACATTAGAGAACAAGTCCAATAAAACCTAAACATTGTAAACCTTACAGAACTTCAAAAGAGGATAATAGTCAAACCAGAATGGGCATCAGTGAATCTTACTGCCTTCAAAGTATTTGCCTATACTCTGATACTTAATACTATCATACAGAGCGGAACAGAGTCTACTCAGTCAAAACAAGATAGTGGGAGTATTACAGGACTTCAAGTTATTAGGAAATCAAGAAGGTTACTATAATATATCCTGCTAGTTTTTTTATTTTTTCCCCTTAGTTTAAAAAAGAAAAAAAATTAAATATTTTTTTAATGAATAAGGGAGACGTTGAGATAAAAGAGGGCTTAACAACATAACAACACAGGTCTTGTTTTTGTTTTTTATTGTTCCCTCCTTCCTTTCTTCTTCATCAGTTTATCAGCCTTTAGGGAATTTTCCTTTGTGCTTTTTCCTGCTTTTGTCTCTTTCTCTCTTTTCTTGTTTTTGTTCTTTATTTTTTTCCTCTTCCCCCTTTTTCTCCCCTTAACCTTTTTCCTCTTACTTTTATTCCTCATGTAATTTTTTCTCCCCCATTTTCTTTTACCTTCTGTTTCTTGCCAATTTTCTCACTTACTTTTACCTAATTCTATAAATATCCTAGAAGTTACTCCCTAACAGTATCCCTCATACCACTTCTTTCTCTCAGATATTTTTTAAGGTTTCAATTTTTTTTAACATTTTTTTTTAAATCGGTACCAGGGATCGAACTCACAACTGCCTGCTTGCAAAGCAGGTGCTTATGCCGCTTAGCTAAATCCCCAGCCCCAAGGTTTCAAATTTTTTAAGGTTTCAAATTTATTTTTAAGGTTTCAAATTTTTACTCTGCATTCCCACTTCTAACTCCCTCTGTCTTTAACACTATAACCATAAAGCTTTAGTAATATTTAGACCATTAACTCTATAAGATTACTGTTGAATTCTTTTCCACCATTTGCACAGATATAGCTGTTGCATTTAGTACACATTAGCCATCAGTCAATCCCCAGAGTGTCTTAATGTTTACACTGTAATTATGGATTTCTTCCCTAGGGTTGAGAGTACATAATCAGTTCTTATGGTACGTTAAGATTGAATTTGTCTTGCATGGTACTAAGTAACAATTGCTTGCTTAGTATTACTAGGGTCAAATAATTGTTGCTATTTTTCCGTAAACCAGAGGGTAACCAACACTCATACCACCAGTGTGACACTAACAAATCTAGAGTACATTCCCAGAGAATGTTGGGTCCATTACATTGCATCCTCCACTCCTAAGTTCACTACAGCAGCAGAATCTTGGGGTTGAAGCAAAGGCCTACAGTTAGTTAGCCATGTCCAAAGCACTTCCCTGAAAAGCAACTAAGTAAAGAGATCCTTATACTCGCAACAAAGTCTTTATTCAATATGTGTCCACAGACTTCAGCAAAGATCCAAACAAAGGCCTTCCAAAACTCCCAACTGCTTTGTAGCCAACCCAGGGGTCATGGAGAGGAAAAAGGTAACGTGGTTAGTCCAAAGGATAAGAAAGCAAAATCACAAAACCCTGTCTCAAAAAATGAAACAAAAAAAAAGAAAAAAAGAGGGAAAAAAAACAGCAATAACAAACTCAACACAAGAAAAACTGGGAAAAAATATTCTTTACAATCTCATCAAGCAAAATGAAATACTTTGGAACTAAGGAAGTGAAAGACCTCTAAGGAAAACTACTCTGAAAAAGGAGATTAAAGAGGACATTAGAAAATGGAAAGGTATCCTCTGTTTTTGGTTGTGCAGAACCAGTATAGTCAAAATGGCCATATACACTGGGCATAGTGGTGCAGACCTATAGCCCCAGAACTCAGGACGCTGAGGCACAAGGATTGCCATAAATTCTAGGCCAGCCTGGGCTACACAGTGAGCTCAAGATCAGGCTGAACTCCATACCTTGTATCAAAACAAACAAAAAAGGTCATACTTCCAAAACTATTATAAACATTTAACACTATCCCAACCAAAATACCAACAATGTTCCCCACACAACAAAAGAAACAATCCCAAAATTCATATGGAACCAGAAGAGGCCTAGCACAGCAAAAGCAATTTGAGGCAACAGGGGCAAGTTAGGGGGCATCATAATCCTGAAATTAAAGCTGTACTACAAGAGTACAGTGATAAAAACCGCATGGCATTTGGGGAGGAAAGCCTATGGATCATGGAACAGAATAGAGATACAGAAACAACTCTAGGCACACTCAGCTAACAACGCTGACAAAGAGCCCAAATACTTTCACTGGAGGAGAGATGGCCTCTTTGACAAATGCTGCTGGAAAAGCTGGCTATCCACATGCTCAAGATTAAACCTAGGCCCAAACCATGCATTAAACTAAAACCAAAACAGATCAAAGATATAAATATTAAAATAGAAACAGTCTTCTGAAAGTCAAAATAGGTAAAACTCTTGAAGATATAAGTGCAGGCAAAAACTCTCTGCACAGCCCCCTGGTTGCACAAAAAATAATATCAAGAACCTATAAATGAAATTACATCAAATTAAAAAGCTTCTTCACAGCAAAGGAAACCACCAACAGGGTAAAAGGGAAATCTATGGAACGGGAAAAAAATTTCCAGCTACTCCTCAAAGGACTAATATCTAGAATATATGAGTAACTCAAAAACAGTAGACACCTTCATCAAAAAATGGGTATCTGAAATAAAGACATTTCTCAGATGAAGAAGTATAAACGGCCAATAAATACATTAAAAAGGTTCAACATCACTGGCCATTTGAGAAACACAAATTAAAACAACCCTGAGATCCCATCTGGCTCCAGAAAAAAATGGCTGTCTTCAAGAAGTCAAACAATAGCACATACCAGAGAAGTTGTAGGGGAAAAAGGAAACCCTTCTTCATTGTTGGTGGGAGTGTAAACTTGTACAACCACCATGAAAATAAGCCAGAGATTCCTCAAAAACTAAAAATAGAAATTCCATTTGACCCAGCTATTTCTCTTCTGGGGGGAAGAGAAAGATGTCCTGAAAGAGACATCGTATTACGGTGATACGTGATACTCATGCTTATAGCAGCATAATTCATGATAGTTAAATCTTGGAAGCACACTATGTGTCCATCAACAGATGAATGGATAAAGGAAATGATGTATTTATACACAATGGAGTACGACTCTGCCATAAAAAAGATAAACTTGGGTCAGTTGTAGGAAAATGGATGCGCTTTGAGATCACAATATTAAGCAACATAAATCAGACAGATGACCTAAAATGCTGCATGTTTTCTCTTATATGATAAACCCAGTATATAAATAAAGTGCAAAATAAAAGATAATAAGTGAGAAAGAAAGTAGGAGAGGAAGAGAGAGAATACTATTGTAATCCAGCATGGTCAATGTATCTAAAAGTGATTTAGTGTAACTGTTTTATGTGGTTTATGTGTTTTCTGGCCATTATCTTGGTTGTTAATCTGTGTTTATGATAATTAATTTGATAAAGTTTTATAAAACAAATTAATTAATCTGATACTTACCAAAAAAGAAAAGAGATTTTTTAAAAACAGGAGGAGAGGGGAAGGAAGAAAAAAAAAACTGAGATGTGTTGTGTCCGTGTACCAGTTCCCACAGTGAACGTAATCATTATATACTGCTAACAATGTTTTTAAAATCATAGAGTTAGAGAAATTATAGAAAGTACGCTTGCTATTTAAAAAACTCAGCCTGCAGGTGCCTGGGGCAGAGCTCAGGGGTAGAATGCTGGGCTAAAATGCTCACGCTCCTCCCCAACACTGCAAGAAAGAGAAAAACAGTAAGCACACGGGCAGGCTGAAGCAGGGGGGTGGCAAATCTGGCCCATGCTGGGCAGCTGAGCAAGTTAGCAAGATGCAGTATCAAAGTGAACCGCAAATCCTGAAGGAAGGAAGGGCTGGGCATGCAGCTGCGAGCGAAGGCCGCACAGAAGCAAGCTCAAGCCTGAAAGTTCGCTTTTCCCTCCCTCCCCGTCCCACCCCACCCAGAGAAGTCCCCTCTCCCTGTGTGTGCTTCATTCCAGACCCAAGGCCCCTCACTCTAACACCTCCCTCTAAGTCGTACTCGGGAGCCTCACCGTCTTCATGCTGTGGTGACCCAGGGGGTCCCCAAACTCTGTGTGTGTGCAGACCTACACTCCCAGAACTCAGAATCACTATTTCCTCAGAACAGATTCCGACAGTGGTATCTCTAGGTCAAGAAGCATGCACGTTCTAAACAGTGCTGAGGCGCGACGTGGTGGCACACACCTGTAATCTCAGCACTCAGGAGGCTGAGGCAGGAGGATTGCCTCAAATTCGAGGCCAGCCTGTGCTACATAGTGAGACCCTGTCTCAAATAAACAAGCAAAAAAGAACGGTGCCCATTGCCTCACCAAAAAGCTTCAACTTTGCTGCTGGATGTTGCCAAAAAGTTGTTTTTGCCCATTTGAGAGATGAAAATGCACCTTATTGTTTTAAAAAATGATTTTACTTTATTTTTTTAATTGCGTGAAAGTATAAAATGTAGCATTTAAATCATTGTCAAGTGTCCTGTGCAGTTCTGATTCACACTGCTGGGCAAGTGCCATCTTCCATCTCCAGAATTAATTTGCTTGAATTAATTTTTGCTTCTGCAGTACTAGGTATCAAGTAAGTCCAGAAGTGAGCTACCACTGAGCTACCCTGTGGTCTTTTAAAGTTTTATTTTTAAAACAAGGTCTTTAGGGGCTGGAGATTTAGCTCAACGGCATAAGCGCCTGTCTTGCAAGCAGGCAGTCATGAGTTCGATCCCCGGTACCGATAAAAAGGAAAAAGACCAAAAAAAAAAAAAAAAAAAAAAAAAAACAAGGTCTTGCTAAATTGCCCAGGCTGGACTTGCAATGCTCAAACTTGCAGTCCTCCTGCCTCAGCCTCTCAAGTAGCTAGGATTACAGGCTGTGTTACTTTGGCCACCATAATTTGCTTTAATTTGATTAGTTGTTAATTTATTCACTTCATTCCTCCATTAAAGTTCCCCTTCTCTTCTTCCTCTTTCTTCCCTTCTTCCCTGTCTCCCACTCCCACATGGGAGATTGAACCCTAGAACCTTCACATTAAACTACATCCCCAGCCCATTTTCATTCTTTCATTCTGAGACAGGGTTCCGCTAAGTCTTGACATTCCGAAGGCTGGGCTGGAATTTTAGATCCCCCTGCCTCAGCCTCCCTGCCTCGGCCTCCTCATGCTGGGATTACAGGCATGTGCCCCTTTGCCAGCATGTATTACACGATTTCTAATCTTTGTAACAGCCCTGCAGGATAAGTACCCTTATTTCCATTCTGCACAGAGTTGTGTGTCCTGCCTGCAGCCTCATGGCAGTTAATTCCAGTTTTTTCTCCTCCCGGGCAAGAGTGCTTTCCACAGAGCTGGGGCGAAGGGGAGCCTTTCTGAGTGTGAATGCAAGACTAGCAGGGCATCGAGTCCGTGGGGCAGAACTCCAGTTTTGTCATAAAGGCACATTATTGGGTGTTATAATACATTTATCCCTTAGAATATTTCTTTTGATGAATTGTTAATTTTAATTTTTTGTTTTATTATGTTAAATGACTACTCAGGAATAAGTACTTCATTTTTAATATTTATTAAGTGCTTATAAAAAAGTCATCAAGATTTTTTTCTTTTCTTTTCTTTTTGGATCTGAGAGTCAAACTCAGAACCTCAAACTTGCCAGGCAGGCACCCTGTCACTAAACTATACTCCTGGCCCAAGCATCAAAATTTTAAACAACTGTTTTTATTGTACAAAGTCTAAAAAAAAAGAAATAATTTCCTAGATGAACTATCATAAAAATACTAACAGAACTTCAATTACCACACCTAGGGCCGTCTGCACACAACAACAGTGTGCTACACACACACACACACACACACACACACATCACTTACACTGACAGCACGTGTCTTTTGCTCTCCTGGCCTTTTTGTAGGACACACTTGACAGCCTGCTGGTCTTGCTCTTTTGTCAGGAGGTTCTTGTTATATTATACAATGTATAATTAATAGGAACATAAAATAAAGTATTAAATTCTTAATTATGTATTGCACGTTTAAAATAAACATCAACATTGTCACATCAGCTGTGTACTTGCTTACAAAACCTAAAAGACAGCATCAGAAATAAGTCCCTATGAACTTCAATGAAAATACCAACACAACTCTACGACAGAAAAAATCAGTTCTCACACTCAAGGCAGTCTTTACACACAACAGCATGTTCCATGAACACATCGGGTTTACTCTGAGAGCACCCGGGCTTAGCTTTCCTGTCCCCTATCTGTCACCTCTCCTCTTCCTGTTTTGTCAAGAGCTTCCTCCTGTTTATGCCACACGTGTATAGGATCAAAGCTTTGTGTTTCCAGTGACATCATAGTTGCTACATCACTCATCAATAGCATCCACTCCACTTTGGATTGGTTGTAGAAAGTTACCATCTCAGCCTTCCATTGTGTCCAGATCTCCAGTTTGTTTTTCTCTGCCCTACATGAGGTCAATGTTTTATCCTTCTGAAATCCAAAGATTTTACTGTACAATTCTGTTGTGAAATTGAAACACTTCATTTGGAATTTTTGCTTTGTTCCTGCATATAGTTTCTATGTTGATCAACTCGTGCTCTGTCAGCAAACATAACATCAGCGGGAAGCTGGTAAACCAGTTGTCAAATGTCACAGCCCAATTAGTTTGGAGGATAAGAGCAACAAATCTGTTCACAACATCGTTAACTTAGGTTTATTATTATATGAATGAGAACCTGGTGGCTGAGTTCCAGGTTGTAAGCATAATAAGTCTTGGCATCTATAAGGGCATAAAGTTTTATGCCGTAGTTTGAAGATTTTTGAGAATATACTGCCTGAAGCTACAGCAACCATGAAACACTCATCAACAGCCCTGTATTCAGATGCTATATAAACTGCTTGACAATTACCCATAAATCTCTCAAACCATAAGTGGATGGCAGCCAGATTATCGGTTCTTTTTCTTTTTTGGCAGGTAGTTTTGTCATTAAATCTCAAGCAAATCTGAAGAAAACCACGTCTCAGTGTTTGTAGACTAGAGTCTACAAACCTCAAACCCATGAGAGTATCATGAGAAAGTCCTGCTAAGTACAGCAGACCCAGGAATGTTTTCAATTCAGCCAGTGAGGTGTCATGATACATTTTTGAGTGTGGCCACTGCTGCACACAGAACATTTTATTTGTATTTCAGCATTTGTGTATTTCACATCTTGTAACATTTTGGGTTACAATTTCCAACATTGAAAGGCAGCGCTGCCATTCTGTCCAATACATTCCACCCTGCCAAGATCCTCACTACACTTTCAGACCTAGCTCTAACATTGAATCATGTTATTTGGTTGCATGACCATCTTGTACCATTTGCACTAACCAAACATGCACTCACATTGCTGTTTTCTTTGTCATCTGAATCAAGGAGATCTGCATTCCCTGTGTCTGTATCGGTCAATTCTTGCTCCATTTCACTGTCAAAGGAACTTTACGTTCACATGGCCAACATCAAAGTCACTATCATCTTCATCATCTATGCACAAATGATCTGATGATTCATTTTTGACCTCCAAAACTTGCAAATCTAGTTTTTCGTGTGCCTTTGTACTGAATCAGGCTAATTCTACTAGAAAAATCAAAAGAAAACTTTTCTAAAAAACAAATCCGAAATGCACAGAAATTTAGCAATGAGCATTTCATGGATAAAATTCATCTGTTGTTGTGTTGGATCTCCTCCTGTACACACCTCGCCATTCATCTGCCAAGTGGGTGACTACACAGGTGAGTATTCTGCCTTCCCCAGGTGCAGCTACTGTGAGTCTCATCCACTTTCCATCTATGGTAATATACATGTGCATAGAACAAAGAGTGTGTGGGTGTATTTTACCCCCTGCGATGCTCAGGTAAACACGAAAACCCTGTTGGAGCTTTACATGAGCTTCACAAGACCATCACATGAATAAAAACCTCAGTTGGATGCTTTTGCACACATGCACACACCTTGCTATTCATCCTACCAAGTGGATAAACATGAAGGTTGCTTCCTGTATCTACCAGCTGCAGCTACTGAAATGCACAGCTGCCTACTGTTATGCTAAAGTACAAATTTATAGTAGAAAATTATGGGATGAGTTGTAACTCAATGTTATTCTCTACAGCATAGAGAAGTGCGGGAGACTCCAGGAGAGGAAGGGAGACTTTGGGGGCCCCAGAAGTCAGTGCTTCTGAGCATGGAGGAACTGAGAGACAGGGTCCCCACTTCCTCCCAGCTCTTGCTGCATGACAGACTTTTGAAACACTTATGAAGTCAGGATCTCTGCATGTCCTCTCCCCCTGACTGGTTGTAGCCAGATGGTGTGGTCTGCAGCCCTCTCTGGTGCTAATTCCAGGAAGTTTCTGGGTTTTTCTGTCCCCACAGCCACTCAGCCACCAAGCCAGGTGGGTGTTGCTTCTGTGATGTGACCTCTTCACCTCATCCCCACCAGCAACCCAGCCCACATCGCCAGCATCTCTTCACTTCATCTCTCCCACTTCACGTTCACTCCCCTGACACTCCCTCTCGCACTGCAACTGAGGGAGCTTTCCAAAGCTTGCTGTGTGCAACTCCTCTGTAGGCAGCACTAGGATAACTATGCAGGGCCTGTGGGCTGCAGGCCAGACTCCCCATGCAACTCTCAGATCCCCCTTCTGGCTGGCTGTCTCTGCCTTCCCCGCCTTTAAACCTGCCTCCCCTGAACTAGGTGAAAGAAGCCCACCAGCACCTACAAGGCCTTTGCCCTCTCTGCACCTCTCTCTGGAATGCTCTTCTCTGATTAACTCCTGCCCAAATCCCAGGGCTGCGTTTAGACCACTTTCCAATGGAAAAGTCTCTGAAACGATAGGCTTGGTTAGGGACTGTCATGGTCATTTGTCACATTCATGTTAACAAATGTCATTTTCTTCTTGTCTGTTTCTTCATCCTGGCTGCACATTAGAATGACCAGGGTGCTGCTGCTGCTCACAATTGCTAAATTTGGAAGCAGCCTATGGACCCATCCATGGTGAATGGGTAAAGAAACTGTGATATTTATACAAATGGGAGCACTCTTCTGCTGTGAAGGATAAACCTGAGTCATTCGTAGGAAAATGGACACACCTCAAGACCATAATGTTAAGTAAATCAGATACACAAGCTATGAGAATCACATGGATTTTCTTTTATGAGAAGCCCAAGGTATAAATAATTCAAGAGTAAAATAAAAGATAGGCAATAAGAAATGTGGAGAGAGATCTGTTGCAAATGGGAAAGGACCTAGAGATAGAGGAAGGGGGAAGAAAAGCAGGGGACATTAAACGAATTAATATGCAGTTTGTACATGCACAGTTCCCCACAGTGAATGTAATTATGATGTACTAATTTTAAAAAGCTAATCAGAAAAGTGGGAATTGTCTGAAAATATGCTTTTGCCACATTTCTTTCTGGAGGTACAAGAACAGTGATAAAACCTTTATCCTACCTGCTGGCTATAAATCAGTGCTTCCTCCCTGGGGACCGGAAATTGTCTTTTAGAAGGTTTGGCTGGGGAGGACAGGAAGGCTAGAGATGCGACTCCAAGCCAAGGGGCAGCAGCACGTCGTCCTACGAGTCAGCACAGGAGCGTGAATTCAGAAATGCACAGATTAAAACACAACAGACATTTTCATCTTTGTTAAAAATAGCAATAAATAGAAGATGCAGGTGGATAATATCCTGGAAATATGGAAATAAATAGAAGTCAGAAATGAATGAAAATGTGTGGAAACTACAACTAAGATGTATTCTACAGCTACTTGCTCGGGTTGTGTTGGTTTCATTGTTTTGTTCCGATGCATGGCAGCATTGTTCAGAGGGATGCTGCCTCCCTGAGGCCCAGACAAGAGGGGCTGGCACTTTGGAGGATCCCCACACCACTACCACCATGCACAAGCACCGTGCAGGCCCTGGGGAAAAGTCAAGAAGCAAAGTGTGGTGGTGTCTCCATTTAGACCACAGCTCATACAGAATCTGCATCACATGTCTGGAGTAACAGAAGTACTTACTTAAGAATTTCTGTGTCTCACACCTTTTCTCTCAGAGATTTTTGCTCCTTGTTTGTTCTCTCCAGATACAGAGAGCAGCCCAGGAATTCTGGTGGCTACAAGAATTACGCCTGCATTATGACTTGACACACTGTTCCCAACTGCTGCATGTGACAGATGAGGAATAGTTTTCTATGGTAAGAAGCTTACACAGCTTTTAAATGAAGCTGAAGGGAAACAGACACTTTACATCGGTGACACGATGGGTATTGAGACCTAGATTTGCAATAGTTTTGCAAAATAATAAATTGAACCTATAGTTACAAAAAAATTCAATAAAATTTTTATTTTTAAATAACTGTGGTAGACATGAATAATAATTTGTACTTGGTTTTAGAATACTAGATAATGTTAATATTTTAGAAAAATAATAGTTTTTTAACTTGCATGAAAATTATTTTAGCTTTTTACCTTCACGTCATTAATTTTACATCTTTTTTTAATCTCACATCTCAATGATAATAGTTGTCTTCATCACTCATGAGTGCTGCATCTGCAAATTAACCTGCTTGCTAAGATGTATCTGTAACCCTCAGGTCAACGCAGTTGGTGTATTCACGATCATTTGCAGGCATGCATGGAATGCCAAAGAATCAGAGTGCATCGTCCAAAGGGCATGTTCCCAGGTGAAGTTAGACACAGTGATCTCCACAGCCTTGTTTCAGCTCCCAGATTGCAAGCAAGCATGCTTTCAAGATCCATCTAGTGCCCGCAACACTTTTGGTACTTTGTTGTTGGTGATTCTGCTGTTTAAAATAGTCTCTGCCAGGCATAGTGGCTCATAACTATAATCCTAGTGCTCTAGAGGCTGAGGCAAAATGATCACCATGAGTCTGAGATCCACATAGGCTACATAGTGAATTCAAGGCCAGAATGAACTACACAGTGAGACCCAATCTCAAAACAACAAAACAATAAACGAATAAAATGGTCCCCAAGGGGTTGGGGATATAACATAGCGGCAGAGTGCTTGCCTAGAATGCACAAGGACCTGCGTTTAACCCCACTCCTGCCACTCTGCCATATATATTCATATCAGTATGGTATTGATTAAGTAACACGTGTATAGCCATACAATAGAATCCTATACAACCTTTAATAAGAAAAATAGTAGATGTGGCCAAACTTCTAGGGTTTAAAACAGTGCCCAGACTGCTAGGGTTTAAACCCTGGCACTGCCACTTACTAGATCTGTGACTTCATTTAAGCTCTTTTTTGTTCCTTTTGTTTGTTTGTTTGTTTTTTGAGACAGGGTCTAGTTATGGAGTTCAGGCTGTCCTTGTACTCACTCTATAGCCAAAACTGGCCTCAAACTCACAGTGATCCTCCTCCCTCAGCCTCTTGAGTCCTGGGATTACAAATGTGTGCCACCATACCCAGATTATTTAAATTTGTTATGCCTAAGGGAGTCTAGGGTTTCCTTTATAAGACTGTTGTGAGATGAACGGCCAGTACGTGTGACAGATGCATGATAATTGTATATAAAATTGCAATCAGTACCAGTGTTGTAGTCAGGAGCTGCAAGGAGAGCAAGACAGTAC
Source organism: Cavia porcellus (assembly GCF_034190915.1). Taxonomy (NCBI): domain Eukaryota; kingdom Metazoa; phylum Chordata; class Mammalia; order Rodentia; family Caviidae; genus Cavia; species Cavia porcellus. The sequence goes on from NW_026947501.1 coordinate 37,300,877, forward strand.
AGGACACATGATTGATAGTATTATTTATAATGGTCACTCAGGGAGTCAAATACAAAGTGCAGGAAATCTGTTCACACACTAAAGACCTAGAAAATCCAATCAAGGGCCTGGATTCCATGGCAATAACCTGCACGAGTTCAACTGAAAACCTAGAACCCATGACAATGCCCCGATGAGTCCAACTGTAGGCCTACAGCCAACAACAATGACTCATGCAAGTCTGCTTTATGGATTTGCACTGGAAAAGCCCAAAGATCAGCGGGTGAAGTCAGAATGTCTGTGCCAGCACGATGAAGGATCTGTGTCAGTAGGATGGGGATTCCGCACTAGAGCCAGGCTCAAAGTAAGGACCAAGGCTCCCCTGAAGAGCACTACAGCCATCCTCAGGGACAACGAGGTCCCAGGCTCCTCCAACAGTGTTCAGGCTCAACAGTTCCAGGCTCCTCAAACAGCCAAGTTCATTTTAAGAAGCCAGCATGATAAGCTTCTCCAGGAAAACCAACAGCTCCAAAAGAACTAACGGCTCCAAACAACAGTACCACGGAGAATCAACAACACTACTCTCCTTCTCCGGGTCTCCTTTTTATGCTGGCAACAGTCCTTAGGTGGGCCATCTACACTCAGCACCACGCTGATTCAGTTCTGCTGGTGTTTAAGTTGTTTTTAACCCACCACAACCAGTATGTGCATTATTTGCAAAGTTATGATACAATGACTAAGATACTGAGGAGTAAAAGTGGAGTGCAGAGTAGAGTAATAGGTTATCTTTTGTGAAAACAAATAAAAGAACATGCATGTATGTAGACATATATGCTAGTATCTCTGAAAGTGTGCATAAGCAGCTATCGAAGTGATTGTTCCAGGGAAGGAAATGGGAGAGCTTGGAGCTGGGGTAGTAGAAAGACTCTTCACTGAATTATAGTGACTTTGACCCCCAAAACTTGGTTGTTTAAAACAACAGCAACCATGTAAAACATTGCATGATTTCTGTGGGTTAGGAAATCAGATAGAGCTCGACAGGGATACATCATCTCTGCTCTAGCATGTCTGTGATCTTTGCTGATTTTCTTCTACTAATATTTTAGGCTGATTTTTCAGATCTGTGTCCTCTGCAAGTGTATTAGTCCGTTTTCCCATTGCTGAACACAATAACCAACACCTTTAAATTAAAGGAGAGTTTTGCTTTGGTTCACAGTTTTCACAGGATTCAGTCCCTGGTCAGTTGGCTCCAGGGCAGAAACAGCAGGTGGAAGGGTTGAGCAGGAGAAAGTTGAAAGTCTCCCCCTGCAGAGGGGAGGATCTGGGGAGGAAGACGGTCCCTCCCACAGTTCACACCCAGGTACTCACCTGCTCCAACCTGGCCCCACACCCTAACGGCACATTTAGCTATGAATTCATCAATACATGAACCCACTGATGAGCATAGCATCCTGTGATCCAATCACCTTTTTAACACCCAACTTCTGAACACAGAAAACTTTTGGGGCACATTCTAGATCTAAATCATAACCAAACATTATGAACCCTAAGGACAGGAACCATGTGCTCCACAAATTTTGCCAGCTGGAGGGCTAGAGCCCACGACAATGTCTCATGCAAGTTTTTATCAAGGATCTGCACTGGGAAGACCCAAAGGTCAGTAGTGGAAGCTAGAAAGTCTGCACCAGCAGAATGAAAGATCTGAGCCAGCAGGCTGAGGGATCTGTGCTGGAACCAGGAAGTGATGCTCAAGGTAAGGATCAGAGCTCCCTGGAAGAGAACACACACACACACACATGCACGCATGCATGCATGCACGTATGCGCATTTGTACAGAGAGGTTCATCACAGCTCATTTTTAATAGCCAAATCTGGAAACAACCAAAATGCTCTTCAACATGTGATACACTCATATCAAGGGATATTACTCAGAAAAATGAGGAGCAAACTGATACATTCAACAGCTTGGACAGATCTCTTGGGCATTATGCTGATGAGAAAAGCCAGTTTCAAAAGAAAACACTGCTTGTTCCCATTTGTGTGACACCCTTGAAAGGCCAACCTTTTAGCTATGGAGAACAGATTGGTGGTTGCCAGGGGTTACTGGTGGGAGGTGTGGGGGAAAGGAAAGGACAGCAGGAGGGACTCCCTTAGAGGTGATAGCATGGGTCTGTAGCTAGATTTGTGTAACAGTCATACAACTCTTCATTTGTGGTAAAGTTGAACAGAATCACACACACACACATGAATATATGTAAATATTGGTGAAATCTGGGGGGGGAGTGTGTATATTGTACCATGCTAATTTCCTGGTTTTGATCCTGCCTTATACTTGTGTAAGGTGTTATCACTGGAGATATTTGGGCCAGCATACAGGAGACCTCCATGTACTATCTTTGCAAATTCCTGTGAATCTATAATTATTTCAAAACAAAATACTTAAAAATGGAAAGCAACAGAGGAAAAGAATAAGACAGAATAGAACAGAGGTCAGGCTCCTCTTTCACAGTAAGGATGGGTTTGTTCTGGCAAACATTTTGTTTGGGTGCTCAGTGTGAGTACTGAGTCACAATGTAAAATGTACTTGTAGGGGTGTGTGTGTGTGAGAGAGAAAGAGAGAGGCTGGCCTTGAACTTACTATGATTCTCTTGCCTCAGCCTCCAGAGTGCTGGGATTACAATCCTGCACTACCAAACCAGTGTGAAAACCTCTGCTTTGCAGCAAGCTTGGCCAACTCAAAGACCAAAGGGGCCAGGCATCCATGAGAAGAGGTGAGGTATTGTCCCTCAATGTCCCCATATGCCAGTCCAGTTCTTACTGTGACAGGTTTTGTAACAATATAGACTTTACTTCCCCAAATCAAAGCACTTCCTTATTTTTCTTGAAGCACATGATACTTTTGACCTATCTCTTCTCTCCACTCTTTCCAGCTTTTTTTTTTTTAATTGTGATAAGCGATAGCCAGGCATAATGGTACAGGCCTGCAATCCTACCACTCTCTGACAGGCAGAGGCAGGAGGATTGAAAGTTTGAGCCCAGCTTGGATAACTTAGAAATTTAGCGAGACCTTGCCCCAAAATAAAAATAAAAAAGGTTGCATAAGTAGCTTAGTGAAAAGACCCTGCATTCATTCTCTCTCTCTCTCTTTTTTTTTTTTTTTTTTTTTTTTTTTTTGTCTTTTTCATTTTTATCGGTACCGGGGATCGAACTCACGACCGCCTGCTTGCAAGGCAGGTGCTTATGCCGCTGAGCTAAACCCCCAGCTCCTATTTATTCTCTAGTACTGCAAAAAGAAAAAAAAATATGATTTTAACAATTTTTTTAAATGGCATTAAATACATTCACCTTATTGGGCAACCATCACAATTCTGCATCTTTAGAATATTTTCCTGGGGCCAGGGATACAGCTCAGCGTCACAGTGCCTGCCTGGCAAGTGCAAAGTCATGAGTTTGATTTCCAGTACAAAAAAAAGAAAAAAATAGAACATTGTCCTCATCATGTACTACCTAAGAACTGGGGCTGCAGCTCTATGATAAGTGCATATAAAGGCTCAGCAACAAAATATGAAACAAATCTCCTCGTTCTCCCCCACGGCTTCTGGGAACCACTGTTCTTCTTGCTGTCCCTATGCACTTTCTCCCTACTTTGGAAAGAGAATTGTTTCATTTGCTGAGTAATCAGCAACATAAAGTAACAAAGCTTTATCATCTCACAACAGTGTGGGGGGCAGATGGGCTGAATGTTTCCAGCTGAATCTCCCATTGGCGGCAATGGACCGGTAGCCAAGGCTGAAATCATGGGAAGACTCAGTGGGGTCAGGGGATGTGGCCCCCAGCTTCTTTACACAGTGGGTTGCAAGCAGCAGCTCCTCACTAATTGAAGACCACAGACTTCAGTTCCTCATCTGGGTCTCTCTGCAGAGCGACTCATAGAAATAGGAAATAGAGACAGACAGACAGACATGCAGGCAGAGAAAATACCCCCCAGGCATCAAAATAGAACTGAGTCTTTTATAACTTGGTCTTAGAAGTGATATACTATTACCTCCACCATATGTCACCCAGTGCAGTACAGTACAGGACTCCCCAAGGACACAGGACTCTAGAGGACACTGTGAAGGCCAGCCCTCGAAGACCAACACCTAGGAAAAAGAAATATTTCTGTACTGTGAGCAGAGCACTAACCCAAATATGATTAATGACAAGTGCCTCATTATCCACGCTGAGACAACAGAAGGGAGCGGTGGAGAATCCAATAAAGTGAAGAAGGGCAGCTGCTAGTCACAGTGCCGCCAGGGAAAAACACAGATCGTGTTATTGGAAACCTTTCAGTGGGGAGTATTGACTAAAGATTGCTGTTGCATTTAATGTGGCCAAACAGCAGACCCACGCCTGCTAACCCCATGCTGCTAGTCTGCAAATCTGCAACAAAGTCTAGGCATGAGGTGCAGTAGAAAACTCAGTTTCCAAATCAGCCAGATCTGGATTATTACCGCCTGTTTGACCTTGACCAAACCTCAGATTCCTTCACTTTAAAGCAAACACTGAAAACAGTGTCATTTCACGTCATTTTGGTGAGGATTAAGTGAGCCAGTACGTAAAGTCCTCAGCATGGCACAGTCACTGCAGCAGAATGTTAGTGTGGTCATTACTGCTATTCCAGCAGAGAGGTGGAAACTGGACTGGTGATATTCTCACCACCTGCTAGGGCTACTAAACTATGCCAGTATCCACACCACAGAGACAACAGCTGCCACTGTGGCTGGGCCTTCAAGGACCACTTGTCTGCCTTTGACATTTTATCCTGGACAAGTCCTGTTAATCTCCATAACCTGCAAAAAGAAACAAGTTTCTTTCTTTCTTTCTTTCTTTCTTTCTTTCTTTCTTTCTTTCTTTCTTTCTTTCTTTTTCTCTTTCTTTTTCTCTTTCTTTCTTTCGAGACAGGGTCTTGTTATGTAGCCCAGAGTGACCTTGAACTCACAACAGTCCTCCTCCCTCTGCCTCCCGTGCTGGGATCACAAGCCTGCGCCACCACACTCTGCTTGAAACATCTCTGTGGTACGGAAAATTCGGAAGTCACATCCTGCTTTCCCCATTTTCCATGCCTCCTGTGTGTGAAAGCCACACAGTTATTTTCAGGCTACAGACCCAACACCCAAAAGGAGGCCGTTTTTTGAATCAAACAGCAACAATGGAAGGAACAGCAGGGTGATCCAGGTGGACGGGTCACTTGGTGAGGACCCCTCCTAGCCCAGAGTGTGAAGCACCTCTGTGAACAGTCCAAACACTTGGCAATCCACTTCTCATCAAAAGCCTGCAATGGCAGACAACTCATTACCTTCCCCAGAGTGGCACACATTTTGATTAGGAAGCTTTTGCTTTCGTTCAAAGAAACCCAGGGAACATTTACAGTGTTGGGCACTGTGTTAGGCGTTACCTTGGGTGGTGGGGATATAGTGGTCAACAAGACAGTTGCTATCTTTCATTTCCTGTTGCAGGATATAGAAACAAAGAAATGAAAATACAGTGTGTTGGTTATGTATTGGCTAGAGGTGGAATCTATAAAGAAAAATGAAACAATAAAGGGACAGAGAATGACAAGGTGTTACTCTACAAGGACGGCCAAGGAGAGTTCTCTGAGGAAAGAAACATCAACGCGGCTTCTTAAATGAAGGAAGAAAGTGCACAAGGCAAATCTCCAGACTAAGAAGAACATCAGGGTGTGCACGGTGGCACATATCTGTAATGCCAGCACTCTGGGAGGCTGAGACAAGAGGATTGCAAAAAGAGGTGGTGAGATAACTCAGTGGAAGGCCTTGGGTCTACGATAATCCAAAAAAGAAGAAAGTGGGGAGGGGAGGATGGAGAGGGAGGGGACCAAAAAAAAAAAAAAAGAGCAAGACAATGACCCTGACCCAGGAGAATGTATCCTTACAGCCTTAGGTCCAAGGCAGTCTGGACTGGACCCTTCCTGTCCACACGGCCATGAACCTTGCTGTCACTACAGATTTAACGACATCCATTCTGTCTTCCTACACTGGGAGGGTTGACATTTAGGCCAAGAAGGCTCCATCAATGTTCCTAGCAGATTCAACCTGCCACCTTTTACCCATTTCTCCACTGAATCCAGCTATGTTTGTAATTTACAGAGTTCGACTGTGCATAATGTAACCCGGCTTCAATCTACATCCCTCCACCATCCTCTTATGAAAAAATGGACAATGCAGAGGGATGAAGCTGCCACCACGCTGATGGTCCTCAGGGCTCCCTTCCACCTCCCTTATGAGCTCTACATGTTCCAAAGCAGCCTTCTCAACAAAGAAGAGGGAAATGTAACTGGAAGTGAGTGACTCAGCTTTCTCTGTGCCATCTGTTAGCTGCATCTAGTCTGCTCCAAGCAGCTGGCTGAAATCCTGGCACATAGGAATGACACCCAAGTCCCAAGAAAGCCATCTCAAGAGTCCCATTATACTTGTCACACCCAAGTCACTGCCACTGACCCAGCAGTCTATACACATTCAGTGAACTTTTACTGAAGTATTTGATTTAGGGAAATACCTAATGGGCCCAGAGAGCCTAGCACCACCAAGTTAATGATTTCCTCCTGGTCTAGTGTTTGCCCCTCTGTAACAGAACTTCATGAAACTTAGTAACTTGAGACAACTGCAACACTTGATCTTGCACAGGAGCTACAATCTGGTTAGGGACAGTTTGTCTCTGCTGCACGCTGAGGAATGCAGAGTAGATGTTTCTGAAGACCCTGGAGGCATTATGAGAATCTTACAGAACTATATGGTCTTTTATGGCCTGACCTCATTGGTTTTTGCCACATTTTATTCAGAAGAAAATTACTGAGGCCAATCTACTTAAATGGTAGGAGAACTAAGAAGACCCACCTTTTTAAAGTCACTGATTGAGGCTGGGGATTTAGCTCAGTGGCATAAGCGCCTGCCTTGCAAGCAGTAATGAGTTCAATCCCCGGTACCAATAAAAAGGAAAAAGACAAAAAGAAAAAAATAAAGTCACTGATTCCAGCATTGGAGGCAACATTTTTCTTAAGTTACCAATGCTTCATAGTAAGGAATGGGGAACATCTGCGGGTCCACCTGAACAACTTCGACTGGGAATCCTGGAGATGCTCCATCTCCAAATGTGTATCTCCACACCTGACCTATAAGAAGTGGCTTCAGGGGTTGGGGCTTTAGCTCAGTGGTATAAGTGCCTGCCTTGCAAGCAGGCAGTCATGAGTTCAATCCCTGGTACCAATAAAAAAGAAAAAGACCCCCAAAAAAAAAAAAAAAAAAAAAAAGAAGTGGCTTCCTTGTTTCCTAAATAAAGGAAAGTTAAAAATTAAAGCTCGCTAGGTTGCCACAAGTAATTATTTCCATTCTCAAGCCAAAAGCAAAGCCCAAGAAGGTAACAGCTAAACAACGCTGAGCATTACATTGGAAAAGAAATGCCAGGTGAGACACTCTTTAAGATCTGCCCTCTCTGGATGTATACATATTTTCATATGGGGTTGGCAGACCCTTCAGCAGCAAAGGGAAGAGACTGGTTTGGGTCCACTCAACCCTATTTGCTTTTTCTCCGGGTCAGAGCTGGACTGTATTGACCAGCTTGTCTTTCATTTAGGCTAAGAGTGAGCCCTGGCCAAAGAAATGAGGGTGAAGTAAGCCTGGTCCATAAAATTCCAGTGGTCCTTTATCCTGTGCTCTTTCCTCCCCTCTGGCAGAGGGGAGTGCACTTGTAGCAGGACCCAGGAGGACAGAGAGCCACGGAGGAGGAGGAGGAGAGCTGCATGACAGCGAAACCAAACCAGCGTAGAATGTGGCTGCCAGAGTGGAAAGTCAACTTTTCTTTCCTCAAGCCTCTTTAGGTCTACTTTGTATGTGTATTTGTGGATCTGCCTATCAGACCAAGAAGCTTGGTTTTCACTCAGGAAATACCACTCTTCTTTCCCTCCAACCATGAACAGAATATTACTCCACTCCTTAACACTGGAAAAAGCAAAGTACTAGAACAACTGGGGGTGGGGTGAGGGAGTCGGAGGTGGGGGTGCACAGGTTCCCTCCTGGGCTGCTAAATAATGGAATGTATCATCTGAAGGGGCTGCACAGGCTGAAAATACAACTTTTCTGGGAAAGCTCTGAGCAGCTGCATTATACCCTCCTATGACGGGGTAAGACCAAGGAGGTCGTTGGTAGACACACGGCCAGGCCCGAGTACCTCCAAGGTGAGCTCAAGGAGGAGGCCTCACTGGACACAGAGTTCCCAGAGCGCCCTAGGAGGCGGCAGGAAGGGGGCGCCCCAGCCCCCCCATAGCTCCCCGCCCACCTCCCCGCAGACAATGCTAGCGACCGCTGCTGGAGTGCTTGTGAAAAGAACAGGGGACTCTGGAGGGGTGACACGGTGTATGGCGGGGCCTCCTGTGAGCAAGGGAGGCTGCAGAGCGCGTGCACGCCCGCACATCCACAACTACACACTACACACACAGAAACCACACAGCTCAGCCCTCCCCCTCCACCCCGCGCCTCCCACGCCCTTCCTGCGGCTGAGCGGCTGATTCTGGGAGGACTGAGACGGTAAATCCAAAAGCACACCCCGGGGTGTGCCCCAGGCGGCTCACCGCGAGGGGGCAAGCGGGGAGGCGGAAGGGCCTCGCCCAGCCCAGGGGGTGCGCTGCGTGGGGCGCGGCGGGGAGCTGGCCGCCCGCTCAGCCCCGCCCCCCGGAACCGGCCCCGCCCCCGATGCGGCGGGCGAGGGGCGGGGCGGGGCGCGGCGTATATAAGGAGAGGGCCGGGCGCCGCTCTTTTGTCTCTTGCTGCAGCAACGCGAGTGGGAGCACCAGGACCTCGGGCTCGGAGAGGGACACTTCGGTGAGCGCAGCGCAGGGGCCGGGACCGGGCCGGGGACGGGGACCGAGACTAGTGCTGGGGACGGGGACGGGCACGGCCGGGTGGAGTCGTCAGGGTGGTGCAGCAGCCTGGCGCTCTTCTTTGCTCGGACTCCCAGTTCCGGCCGGCCGACCACGCCCTGGAGGGGGGTTCGGGACGCACTCGGATCCTCGGCCCGGGCTGCGTGGAACACCCCGGCCGAGTGCCACGTCGGCGTTGAGCGCGGGGTGGGGGCGCTGGTCCCCGGCCCCAGCCAACCGCTTGGCTTTGCCCACCAGGATTGTTTTAAGAAAATGGCAGACAAACCAGACATGGGGGAAATCGCCAGCTTCGATAAGGCCAAGCTGAAGAAGACTGAGACGCAGGAGAAGAACACCCTGCCGACCAAAGAGAGTGAGTACACCCAGCCCGGGTCCGCAGTCCCGCCCGCCCCTCCGTGCCAGCCCTGCCCCCTCCCCAGAACCCCGGGCTGGCGGCCCCAGCCACCCTTTCCAGATACACAAAGCGCCCTGCTCGGCCCCAGTCTCCAGCGCCTTTCTTAACCCTAGACTTCGTGGGTGCCTCGCCCACACCAAGTTGGCGAGCGCCTGGGTGCGGGAAGGGGCGCGAAGTGGTGGCCTCGCCCTCCAATGCCCGCTTCTCGCACCCCGCAGCCATTGAGCAGGAAAAGCGGAGTGAGATTTCCTAAGAGCCTAGAGGATTCCCCACCCCCGTCATCTCCGAGACCCCCCAGGCGTGATGTGGAGGAAGAGCCACTTTCAAGATGGACCCGAGCCACAAGCTGCACTGTGAACCCGGGCATTCCGCGCCGATGCCACCGGCCCGTGGGTCTCAGAGGGGACCCCCCCAATCGGACTGCCAAATTCTCCGGTTTGCCCTGGGATATTATAGAAATTATTTGTATTATGAGTGAAAATAAAACACACCTCGTGGCATGGCTGGCGTGGTCTGGGTGTCTTAGTGTTGAGTGTGTGTGAGTTTGAGTTCTGCTGCAGACGGGAGGAAAAGGAATCGCAGAATGTGCGGGGGGGGGGGCTTGTAAATTTAGGTTTACCTAAATCTCCTTAAGGTTGCATGGGTTTTTGGCTCATGATGCAGTCCACGTAAAATTTTAATCCCATTTTTGTCTGCTGCAAAGTGTTCTATCAAAAGGGAGTATTAGCGCTTGGTAAAGCTTCCAGAGTTCACCCGCTTTCTGGCCTCTTAACCCCGATTAGCACCCTAAGAGACCAGTGATTTAAAGTATGAACCGGAAAGGGGAAGGTTGGAAATGGGCGAGTTCGCAGGCTCCAAAAGGCTTCTAGATACGAGGAAAAGCAGCGTGAGAACAAAAACAAAAGGCGGGATCTGGAGAGTCACCCGCGGGAACCACAAAACTCGGGGAGCCCACCTCAGAACTAGGTGGGGACAGCCTAGCTTTGTCTCCACCCCAGCACGGAGCCTTCCTTCCGCTGGAGCCGTTAGAGGGAGTGCTGCTTAGATCAGCAAGGGTGGGAACGAGGGGGGAGAGGGGGTGGTGCTGGCCCTCGGATCACGCCCTGTGGACCCGGAGGGAGGGGGTGGGACCAGCCCAGAGGGGCAAATGGAAGAGGATGCCGGGCCGCAGGGCGAGAGAACAGAGATTACTGGGTGTAGAGTTCTTTAAGGAGATAGTTTGACCACTTTTTTTGCCTAACCCCAAGAGGCTGGATGATGGGTGACAGCAGCTAATTCAAATGCGGTGAGGTCATTGTGTGCCTAACATTTGAAATGTAGTGAGTGACAGAGGCAGCCCCTGCAGTCCAGAGTGGGGACTCCTGGGCAGAGGGAGCCTCTGCCTGTTTTGTGTAAAACAGTGACTTGATGGTGAGATCTGTACCAAACAATTCCTACCTGCTTCTGCCTGCTGGTACCTGGACCCAGACAGCACCTTCCCATCCACACTGAATGGAGAAAGGGTCTTGTTCACTGATAACCATGAGACACTCAGGAAATGCTCACTGCATTGTAACTGAAGCATTGCCTTGCCTCTCCCACTGCATTATGGCCCTGTTAAAAGTTCTTCCCTCTCAAACTAGACTCATGTCTGTGACAAAAAAAAAAAAAAAGAAAAAAGAAAAAAAAAAGTTCTTCCCTCTACTGTCTTATTATTTGTGCATAGACAGGGCCCAATGATGGGGGAACTTGTGGATATTACTGTGGTTCAGGGGGGCCAAATGTACTCATTTCCCTCCCAGCACCCAGTCCAGGATGCAGTCTTTCTACAAAGAGGGGAAGGAAGCACTGTTAATTCACAGTGGAGGCTATAAAGCTGCATTATCCAGGCAAGAAACATATTGGCTTTCTTTCACTGCAACAAAATAATCTGACACAATTGATTTACTAAGACAAGAGGTGGTTTTGGTTCAGTTTTGGAAGTTCCATTGTATATGGTCAATTGACCTTAAGGTGGAGCCATATATCATGGCAGGAGTGCAGGGTACAAAACTGCTCACCTTACCTCACGACCAGGACACAAAATTCAGGAAGAGATGGGGTATCCCCCTAATCCACTTTAGGGGTACACCCTCAGTGACAAAGACTTTCTACTAGCCCTATCTCTCTCTCTTTTTTTTTTTTTTTTTTGTGCCAGGAATTGAACTCAGGACCTTGCGCTTGCCAGGCAGGCACTTGTGCTGCTGGGCTAACCCCCAGGCCCTAGGCCCCATCTCAAAGTTTTCACTACCTCCCAGTGGTGCTGCCTCGGGTAACAAGCCTTTAACTCTTAGGACATTAGGAGACATTTCTGATCCAAACTATAAGAACAATCACAGCTCAGTTAATTTGTTAAATTCTGTGAAATTAGGCTGTGTTCATCATTCGGTTTAGCCCAACCTGTACTTCTTAAATCCCGGTGAGTGAGTATCACTGAACAAAGTCCCTGGAGGGCATAGAAGGCTGTGCCAATTAGCTATACAACAGGAAGAATGGAAAGAATGTTAAAGACATAGAAGTAAAGCACCATGGGGAGGGAGACAAAGAAGAAGTTAATTCTGACAAGAAGAAGCATGTGAACAGAGAACAAGGCTTTCACAATAGAGGAGTATCGCATGGTGACAGAGTGAACAGGGTCAGTGAAAGCAGGCAGCCTCAAAATTAGCTTAGGAAAGCAAGTTGGTTGTTGTTTATTTTACAGACAACTTGGAGCCATTGCAGATTTGGAAGATCCAGACAAAATGATCTGAGATGTATGTGAAAGATATGAAAGATGATGAGCAGACACAGATGGCTAACCAAAGACTATCACCACCAGGATCACCACCACAACCATTGACATCACTGCTGCCATCACCAAATCCACTATGATCTCCATCACCAAGACCACCATGACCAACATTCCCATTATCTTTGTCATCACGATCACCACCATCATAGCCATCTTCACCAAGACCACCATCATCCCCATCATCATCTCCATCATCACTGTGACTCCTGGCACCACTAACCCCACCATCATCACCTTTACCACCATCACCACCATAACCTTCACCCTTCCATCACTACCACCAGCAGTGGAGCCACACTCCCATTCCCTCTGACTGCACCTATGAAGGATGCCATGGATAGACCAATTGTATTCAGATAAAAAGCCCAGCTCAGGGAGTGAGGCTGGGTTAGCATAAACTTACAGCACTCAGAGGTTCAATATTACAGAGATTTGTGGGGTAGTTTGTTCTGGGACACTAGCCCATAGGAGACAGAGATCAGGAATGCCCAACATCCTGGAATGCATGGGACAGTCTCATACATCATAGATTTGTCCCATGCTCTGCATGACTTTATAAGCTCTCTACTGTGGTCTAACATACCTTGAGGCTAATACACAGAGCCGTACAGGTTGATGAGTCTTCACACTCTGAACACATCCTAGTGCTTTCTTCCAGTCACAGAGCTGTGTGTAATCTAATAGCATCACAGACACACACACACATACACATTAGTTTTGCCAAATTTTATTATAGGCTTCATGTCTGTGAATATAAATTATCATGTAAACTGAGGAATTTTTTGTTTTTAAGTCACAGCTTCACTGAGTTGATCACCTTTGCAGAAAATCGTACTAATAGCAACATCCCTCTTGGTTTCTAAATTGTCTCATACAAAACAATTGTATGGGTATTTATCTGAAGCTGCTGAATGATGGTAATGCTATGTATAGGTGAAAAATACATAATGTGCAGACTACTTTTTTATATGCTAGAATATCTTGTATTATACGGTGTTAATCAGACTGGTTTTGTTGCAGTAACAAACAACTCAAATCTCAATGACTTACAACAATACTGTTTATCTTGTTCACTTTACACATCATTTTGAGATCCAGGGTAAAGGAGCAGCTGCTCTCAGACATGCTGTTGCTATAGCAAAGAGAAAGAGTAATAAACTGGCCATGGTAGCGCACCGTGTAATCCCAGCATCCTAGGAGGCTGAGGCTAGCAAGTTGGATCTCAGGGTCCACTCAGTGACTTAGCAAGACCCTGACTCAGAATGAAAGATAAAAAGAGGTGACATGTAGCTCAGAGTAGAGGCCCTGACTTCAGTCCTCAGTATCACACACATACACACACACACACACACACACACACACACACACACACACACAAAGAGGAATAATATGATAGTCATTTGGTGGCTTTTCAAACTCTTCTCTGACGTGACTCTTCCATTCATCTTACACTGACCAAAGCAAATCCTAAACCAAGCCTAACACCAATTATGTGAGGCTCTGTACATCACCAGCAAGCTGGGATGTATAATTCTGTTACAGAGAAAGCAGGAAATAATGGGAACCCATGACACAAGCTACTACACATATTAAAATTCAGACATATATGATTTTTATAAATTGCCTTTATTTTCTACTTAGGGCTTATGTTGATGTGTCTTTTAGAATATGTGTGGTGTTGTGTATACTATCTTTTATTTCAAAAAAGAGTTATGAAATATTTGAAACATAAGGATTCACTGGTTCTGTCATGTAGGGAATCCGTGGTTTGACCTAGTGATGGTAATTCCATGACTGTTGTCAGCAGTCATCTTAAGAACAGGTGTATGTCAATAAAACTACCAACAACAAATGCTGGAGAGGCTGTGGGGGAAAAGGAACTCTTCTGCACTGTTGGTGGGAGTGTAGACTGGTGCAACCACTGTGGAAATCAGTCTGGAGATTTCTCAAAAAGCTGGGATTGGAAGTCCCATTTGACCCAGCTATTCCAATTCTGGGCATATTGGAAGAAGAACTGAAAATGCAGTGATATATGTGCACCCATGTTTATAGCAGCACAATCTGTAATAGCCAGATCTTGGAAACAACCTAAGTGCCCATCAACTGAGGAATGGATAAAAAAAAGTTGTGGTATTTTTATACAGTGGAGTACTACTCAGCTATAAAGAGTGATCACATTGAGATATTTATAAACAAATGGATGCAACTTGAGACCAGACTCACAAGTGAAATAAATCAAACTCACATGTATAAATACCATATAGTCTCTCTAGTGTAAGTAATGGTAAGAGTATATAAGATTTTATAGTAATCATGATTCCTCATTACATTGCTTTGAAGCCTTATAATGTTTTCATTCATTAGTTGGAATGGTTTTATCCTGGTTTGTTTGATTTTATTATGTGTGATTGTATGAACAGCTACTTTGAAGAAAACAAGACATTATGATGGCCATGGCTGATTTAATATCATCTTGCTTTGAAATCCTACCATGCTTTTATTCTTCTATTTCCATTGGTTCTATCATGTTGGGTCTTACCAGATATTAACATGTGTGATAGTATAAACAAATTTTTTATGGAAAATGAGATAATATAGCAGGCATTGTTCATTTTCTGTTATTTGGTTCTGAATGCCCTGTAATACTTTCATTCTCTTGAAAGGTTTTATACTATTTTGTTATGTTTGATATTATTGTATGTGAAGATATATTCAACTATTTCAAAGAATGAGACATTATGGTAGCTACTGTTAATATCCGGTTCTCGTCTTGTGAAATGCTGTGTTGCTTACATTGTTCTGTTCCGATCTGCTTTGTTCTGTCCTCTTTTGGTTTTTTCTCTTTAAAATAAAATAAAAAGCCAGGTATATGTTACAAATTTGGCAAAGGAGACCCAAGAGGAAGCCACTTACAGGCTTCTTGGAAGACTGATCGTAATGAAAACATACAGACGTCATGGTGGAAGGGTGTGGCATTTGCACCATGATGGGCATCTTGCAGCTATCAGCGGAAATACTAACAGGCTGAGGGTGGGCAACTTTGGCAACTGGAAAGAACCAGGAACTTGATGAGTCCTGAGCTGCTCAAGTTTCCCGAAAGTGCCTTATCTTTGAACTTTTCGGTCATGTGAGATAACAATTTTCCCTTATACTTAAGAGCTCTGCAGTTGGGTTTTCTGTTCTTCTAGCCCAAAGTATTCTAATAAAGATTGGCTGGAATGAGAAGAATCTAAGTAGAGAAAAACAATTAGTTGGGGACTGCAATAGTCCAGGCAAGAGGTAATGAAGACTTCCATGCACATGAAGGGACCCTGGAAGGTGTCTAACCATCAGCGTATTTTACGGGAGAGGGAAGAGCTGACATTTGCTGAGTGCTCACAGTATGGTAACCAACTTAACCCACTTTCTGAAAATCATATTTTGGCTCTCTGCAAGCTTGCTCCACTGGCTCTGGTTCAAAAGTGACTTAGGGATAAGAAAGCTATAAAAGATACTACAGAGAGAGAAATGACCAGACTCTGGATCATGGGCAGTTGCAGAAATTATAATCTAACAGACATACAGAAACTTTTATTTGCTATGTGACTTCATTTATTGGCTTCAAACTTCAGAGGAAAAGCATCTCATCACCAAGGCATTTCCCAAAGAGCATGTAGGGAGACACGGTACTGCTTGGGAGAGAAAAAGCTTAGACGGCCCCAAGTAAATATCATAAATTCACTTTATGGCTAAAAAATTTCCAGAGAGACAATAAAACAAAGCCATGATAAAGTTGGTATCTATAGCCCAGATCTGTGAGAAGCGGGGGATAAGCTTGCAAAATAGCGCGGTGTCTGTGATTCTGCGACAGCAGGGGAAATCCGTGAAGATGCAAATAACTCAAGTCCCAGTTGGGTTGGTCAGAAGAAATGGCAGGTTAGAGCCACACTGCAGGGGCTATGGTTATCTGTTGACCCACTGCTTTCTCCATTTATATAACCATAGTTTATCAAGTGTCTGCAAAGTGCTGGGTCTTAGACCAGGCTGTTGTTTTTTTCTTAATGTTATCTTTTAAAATTTTATTGGTGAATGTTTGCATTACACAAAGGTTGCAGTCATCGCAGGTGCTGGTACATGTACATGACACATTTCATTCTTCTTTATTCTCTTCCCCTCCCCTCGCTTCCCTCCATCTCTTGATCCCTCTGTTTTGCAAAAGATCTATCTCCCTGTTTCCTATTATCTGTCTCCTATTTTGCTTTTTATTTCTACTTTTTTCCTACTCATATGAGAAACCATGGGATATTTAAGCTTGTGTGTCTGATTCATTTAACATTATAACCTCGAATTGCATCCATTTTCCTAAAAGTGATTCAATTTATCCTTCTGTACAGAAGAAGCAGCACTCCACTGTGCATCATTACATTTTCCAGGGGTGGGGATTTAGCTTAGTGGCATAAGCATCTGCTTGGCAAGCGTGAAGTCGTGAGTTCGATCCTCAGTACCATAAAAACAAAAACAATACATTTTCCTCATCCATCCCATTGCTGAAGAACATACAGGCTGTTCCCAAGACTTAGGTGTTACAAGTTGTGCTGCCACCAGCTCACATATGCCTGTGTCCCTATAATACCATGCCTTTAACTCTTTCAGGAAGATACTTAAAAGGGGAAGAGCTGAGTCAAATGGAACTTCTATTTTTAGTTTTTTGAGGAATCTCCATACTGATTTCAAAAGTGGTTGGACTAGTTTATATTCCCACAGGCAACGTAAAAGGGTTCCCCACCCCTGCAGGTTTGCCAGCGTTCATTACTGATTTCAGGATGACAGTCATTCCTCCTGGAGTAAGATGCAATCTCAGTTTTGTTTTGATTTGCATTTCTCTAATGGCCAGAGAAGTGGAACATTTTTTTCATGTATTTATTGGTGACCTATATTTTATCGGATACTTATAAATAAATCCATTCATTTCAGTTGCCATTTTTAAAAATTCTTTTATTTTATTGAGTCTAATTTCTTCTAGCTCTTCATATATTCTAAGTCTTAGTCCTCTATCAGAGATGTAACTGCAAAAAAAATTTTCCCATTCCTCAGATTGTCTTTTCACTTTGTAGGTTATTTCCTTTGTAATGTAGAAGCTTATTTTGCTAAAATCCTATGTGTTGACTCACGATGTTATTTGTTATGCAATTGAGACTGTTCAGAAAGTCTTTATGTGGCCAGAGATACTGGCATACACCTATAATCTCAGCACTCGGCAGGCTGAGGCAGGAGGATCGCCCCTGAGTTTGAGGGGAGCTTGGGCTTCATAGTGAGTTCAGCCTGCACTACATAGTGAGACTGTCTAAATAAATAAATTAAAAATAAGTAGAAAGTCCTTATCTATTCCTATGTCTTCAAGAGTTTTGCCTGTTTTACCCTCCAGGAGATACAGGGCTTCTATTTTAACATTTAGATCTGTGATCCATTTCGATTTTGGTTTAGTAGATGGAAGAGATATGGTCTAGATTTAATCTCCTGCATTTCTTACCAGGTTTCCCAACACCATTTGTTAAAGAGCTTATGTTTCTTGCAGCATATGTTTTTGGTCCTTTTGTCAAAGATCAGATAACCAAATGTAAGGCTAGGTCATCTTTCACAGGTGAAATGAACAGAAAACCCGGATTAACAAAATATGAGATCATGGAATTCTGAATCCTGCTTTAAAACTGAAAGCACTTCCCACTGAAATCCAACAGACACCCAGACGGCTAGCTCTGTCTGAGAGCCGAGCTGATCCCCTGAATCCCTGAGACCTCCAGGCCTTTCTTCTCTGTGAGGTTAAACTGGTCAGTTTCAGAGAAAGTCAGCAAGATCAGAAGGACTTCGCTAGTGGCTGTAAGATAAAAACCATTGGCCCCAGGACGCTGTTAAGGTAATCCAACATCCAAACCTTAGCAAGAATTTTGCCTACATTGCGAAGAAATCCTGTTCTCTTGGAAGGAAATTCTGCCCAGAGAAATACTCACTCTTGCATAAGTGCAGCCCCAAGACTTTCACCCAAGGCATCTATAACTAGAAAGAAACTGTTCTTTTCTATTTTTTTGGTATTGGGGATTGAATTCACGATCTTTCACTTGCCAAGCAGGCGCTTAAGCCACTGAGCTAAACCCCCGGCCCAGAACCTTTTCTTTGAATCATTTTTTTTTTTTATCGGTACCAGGGATCGAACTCAGGACTGTCTGTTTGCAAGGCAGGTGCTTATGCTGCTGAGCTAAATCCTCAGCCCTTCTTTGAATCATTTTTTGGGGGTCTAAATGTTATCGCCCACCAAGCTGGCCCTCATTTTGTTTCCTGATATTCAGATGTCTATGTTATTTGATCAGAATTGTTCTTAGGAGAAAGTCATAATCAGTCATAAGTCATAAAGTCATAATCGTAATGCATAATCATCATGCATAATCATATCACAAAGATTCTCTGGTTTCTGACAAAAGGAGGGGAGAAAAAAGAATACCTATCCAACCTGGCTCAAGCAACAGAATGGATGGAATGGTCGGCTGATGGATGGATGGATGGATGGATGGATGGATGGATGGACAGTAATGAGCAGTCCAAGGAGTAGATGCTGCTTAAGCTGTGGTGGATGGGGAGTTAAATGCTGTCACAGGAACCTGGTTTCGTTTTCTCTAGCTCTGGGCTCTGTGTCTTCACTCCTCCTAGGTGGAGGGACAACAGAAAAAAGATCATTTCTCTTCATCCAGTTCAAACAGAAATCCTGACCCTGCCTGGCACTGGCCTGAATTAGGGCAGCCGCTCTTCCTTGATCTAAGGACACTGGCTCCATAAGGGAAGACAGATGGCCTAGATACACTGAAGCTGGTGTCACCAAGAAAGGGACAAACCCACACCATACACTTCCTGATGTGAGGCTGGGGTGACCCGAGTGTCACATCCAGGGTATTCCTGCCATTACAGCAAGCCACAAATCCAGTTGCCAGCAAACCCCAGACAAGTCTTAAGGGCTTCGTACTTTCTCCCCTGATTTTGAAGAAATTTTAAAAACTAGCACAGTCAACTGGGCTATCACACATAGTCCCACTGACTGCTCCCACTCCCGGCTGAGAGTCAGGATTTGGGACTCAGGGCTTCAGGCCAAGTGAGGAAGCCGAGTCAGCAGGGTCTGGAGTGAGGCCACAGCAGTGTAACAGCTGGGCTGGAACAAGCTCAGGGCCAGAGCCACTGCCTAGCCCATGTGAGGCCCCTCATTCCATCCCAGCCCCAAAAGCAAAAATAGTAATGGCCAAAGCTGGCCCTGGTCTGAAATCTGCAGAGCAGGTTGGCAGGCTGGCTCCTCCAGTGTATGGTGTCTAGGTAGAATTCCTTCTCCAGGAACTATCTTCAACTGATTGGATGTAGCCCACCCAAGAATACTCTCCCTACTTCAAGTCAGCTAGTTACAAATGCTAATCCCATCTATAGAATACCTTGAGAGCAAGGCAGAGACTATGTCTGGCCAAGTAGCTGGGGCCAGAGCTTGGACAAATTGATACACAACACAAACCACCAGGGTATCTGAGGTTTCTTTCCACTTCCTCCCATGGCATCTAGACTTTGCAGCAGGGATCCCCAGGGGTATGGGCCGCAGTCTGTGCTGTGCCAGGCCTGGCTTGCTGCAGATGCACTGGGCAAGGTTCACTTTGCCTCACGCAGGCAGTAAGAGGGAGAAGAAGCAGGGTGCTTTGCCTTGCAAGGAGCTTGGTTTTCTGCCTAGGGACTCAGAGTCACAACACAGGACCAAAGGTGCGGTTCGAAACTTAATTATCAGGGATACCAGGACAGCAATGTGCTCCTGTGAAATTCCAGAGCTGGGTGTGCTGGTGCATGCCCTCTAGCATCTGGGAGGCTGAGGCAGGAGGGTCACCTCAAATTCAAGGTCAGCCTAAACTGCATAGTGAGACCCTGTCTGGGAAAAGAGAAAGAAAGAAAGAAAGAAAGAAAGAAAGAAAGAGAGAGAGAGAGAGAGAGAGAGAGAGAGAGAGAGAGAGAGAGAGAGAAATAGAAAGAGAAAGAGATAGAGAAAGAGAAAGAGAAAGAGAAAGAGAAAGAGAAAGAGAAAGAGAAAAAGAAGAAAAGAAAGGGAAAATCTAGGTACTGGATTTGTGCTAAACCCAGTAGGAAGTGAACCCTCTGCAACTGAATTATTTCCCTAGCCCTTTTTTATGTGTTATTTCTACATAGGATCTCACTAAATTGCCCAGTTGGGACTCAAATTTCTGCAAAAAAAAAAAAAAAAAAAAAAAAAAGATGGCAAAGGACTGAACAAGAAAGCATTTTTTTTTTTTTGTACCAGGGATCAAACTCACAACATTGTGCTTGCCATGCAGACACCCGTGTCACTGAGCTAAATCCTCACCCCTACAAGAAAGCATTTTAAACAAGTACAATTCAACATGATGGAAAGAAGGCTAGAGTTTGTTGTTTCTGTGAACACAGTCATGTGTGTATGTGTGTACAATTCTGGGGACTGAACCCAGGGCCTCACGTACATGAGGCAAGTGCTCTACCACTGAGCTAGACCTTTCACTCTTGTGTCTCACTAAATTGCTCAGGCTGGCCTTGAACCTGAGATCCTGCTGCCTTAGCCTTGCAAGTGCTGGGATTACAAAGTGTGTCCAACCATCTTGGCTTAATTTCTTTCAAATCTTTGTGAAAGATTCTCCCACTGGATCAACAACATTATCAACCATATTTTTTCAGGAGAGGTATATCTACAACAAAGCTTTGCAGAAAGGTGAGATTAAAAGGTTAATTCCAAGCTCAAGTACAATTGGAGCTTGGGTCATTAAATACTGGCATGCCACTATTTAAAAATCAGCCCTAAATCTCTGCACTGAATAACACCTCCCACGTATCACAAGTATATCTCTCTCTCTCTCACACACACACACACACACACACACACACACACACACACACACACACACAAACACACATTGTTACTGCTCAGAAGAGTTCCAGGCCCAGATGGTTTCACAGATGACGTCTTTCAAAGCTGCAAGAAAACAATAACTTCAATACCTCAAGATTTGTTTCCATAGCTAGAAAAAAACATATGCCTCATGTGCTGATTAATCGAGCGTGTCAACCTGACCAAGTGGAGGAATGCCTAGAGAACTGGTCAACCACTATTTCTAGGGTGTTTCCAGAAGAGCTCAGCGTGTGTTGCCAGACTGGGCTGGGAAGGTCTACCCATGGCGGGTAGGCATTATCCAACCTGCTGGGGGCTTCCGGTAAGAGATAGGTTGTCATTATCCACCTGGAAACAGTCCCCCATGCTCCATTCTTAACCCTTCTTAACACTTCCTGAAGCAGGTCTGGAGTCCTTTTTGGCGAATGTCTTTACCAGGTGTGATCAAAAATTCGGTGAATGCTCCTGCTGAGTGTCATCCAACACAAAGGCAGGCAAATACACTCCTCATCCACCTCTTTTACCATGTAACTCCAAGCTCAGAGTCAAAATGACCATGAAAGGTAAACATTCTGAATTGTTTAGGCCTTGAAGGCAGCCATGGCTGCAGAACGAAAGACACTCATGAAAGAGGACTTGCAGAACTGTCTCAGAAAGTAGCAAGCACCATGGGATAGGTGTGTATGAAGTGAGGGGATTCACAGCAATGTGTCTTTTACTCTAATAAATTTTTCAATCTAAATATTCACCATGTAATTTGATCACACCTCATAAAAAGAGGTGAGAGGGGACTGACTAGGGGAACTATTTCATTAGTCATGAAGGATGAGAAACCCAGTCATATGCCAGCCGCAGCACAGCACACCCTGAGATGCCAGTGGTACGGCTTAGTCCAAGGACTAAGGCTTCCCGGGATAGCAATAGCTGGGTTCAGACCAAATGCAAAAACCCAGGGAGCTGCTGGTCTCACGGGCCAGAGAACTGGAGTTCAGATTCCAGGGGCAGGAGGAGGAGGACACACAGGCTCCTGCTCTAGCGGAGTGGGGAGAGTGAAACCGTTCTCATTTCCTCTGCTTTTTGTTCTAAACCGGTATCACTAAATAATAATAATAATAACAAAGTTAAGTCTTTTCCAATGGACAGTTTTACCAGAAATGCTAGCGAGTTGATAGCTGGTTACGTAAAGAGAGCCCAGAATACAGGAGAAAGAGGATTAAAGTTTGATCTTGGGGGATAAATCAATCGGGGCTGGCTGTCCCACAG
The DNA here is from genome assembly GCF_034190915.1 of Cavia porcellus. Lineage (NCBI taxonomy): Eukaryota > Metazoa > Chordata > Mammalia > Rodentia > Caviidae > Cavia > Cavia porcellus. The sequence goes on from NW_026947501.1 coordinate 37,323,186, forward strand.
CCACTATTACCTGCCTGTGTCCCTTACCACGTTTAGCCTCCTCCTAATCTGCTCTGCCTGGACTCTTCCTGCTCTTTCACTTAGCTGGGCGCCTGTCTGTCTTTCCCTTTTGCTGCTTCTTGTTTGTAATTCTTTTTCTTTCTTTTTTGGTACTGGGGATTGAACTCACGACCTCACACTTGCCAAGCAGGCGCTTATGCCGCTGAGCTAAATCCCCAACCCCCTTTTTTTTTTTTGTCTTAAAAATTTTTTTTAATAGTACAGATTCACAGGCGGTTGCAAAACGTTATGGCTCCCATCTAAAACGGCCTCCAAGGTAGGAAGCGATTGGATTATGGGCACCATAACCGGCTTGCTCCCCAGGGCAGGACTGACCGGAAGAGGCGGGGCAGGGGGCGTGGCTAGGGAGGTTTCTCTCTGGTCCCACCCCACCCCACCCCACTCCACCAGGCTCTCTGCTTCCTGCAAGCACAGGGCCTGGTGACCCGCCCGGCTACCTAGCGAGTTTAAATCCATCCTGTACTACACAGTGAGAGTCTGACTCAAAAAGCAAAACAATGCCAAACCCCTACAGGTAACTGAGTTCCGCGCACCTACCACACCAGGAGCTTCCGCCCAGACACCAAAACAGCTGGCGGTGGGTCCCCGGAAGGCGGGAACCGCGCCTCCCAGCCCTTCCCAGTCTGCGGCTCCTCCCACTCCTGCTTCCCGCTCCGGGCCTCTTCCTCGCACCCTCCCCTTTGGGGTCAGGCCACACCTTCCTTCTCCACCAGGTTTCACAATTCCTTGCTGCAGTGGCCCGGTGGAGGCTGAAACCCAGCCCATGTCCTCACCTGCAACCCACAGCGTGACTGGTCCAGGAAGTGCTCTGCTCCACCTTAGCCTGCACCAGCCTTGTAAGTAAAATAAACAGGCTGGGCGCAGTGGCACGGAGCTGTGGTTCCAACTTCTCTAGAGGCTGTGGCAGGAGGATCGGAAATGCAAGACGGGCCTGGGCTGAATGAGAGTCTGTCTCAAATAAAAAAAATAAAAAAATAAAAAAAAAATTAAAAGGGCTAAAGATGTAGTTCAGTACTTACCCAGCATATGTGTGTCCTGGGTTCGACCCAGAACACCCTTCACCACACAAAATAAACACTTCCAATACTGTTTCATGTGAGTAAAGGCATCTCAGAAAATGTTGCTGTTTCTATTAAATGCATGAGCAGCATCCTTACGAGGCATGCAAAGAAAGCATCAAGGCACAAACCAGGCGTAGTGGCACACGCCTGTAATCCCAGCACTCAGGATGCTGAGGCAGGAAGATCCTTGAAAGTTCAGATCATCCCAGACTACATAGTGAGTTCAAAAGCAACCTGAACTGCGCAGCGAGACCCTGTCTCAAAAAGAAAAAGAACAGAAAAAGAAAAAGAAAGAAAGGAAAAGAAAGCTTCACCGCGCATCCACAGGTGTCCCCCTCGTCCACACCCCACAGACCACCCCTTTCCAACCAAATTTTGCCCTGGGCCCTTTCTTTTTAGGAACCACGGCCGGTGAACGGTACTCGCTGGGGGGTGGGAGGGTTGCCCCGAATCGGTGATGCCTGATCGCTCCTGCACTCTGGAGCTCTGTCCTTAAAGAAACGCTAGATGTTCAAACGCTGGAGAACTGAAATATTCTCTTGTGCGAGGTAAGAAAGAGATCCAAGAATGCAAAACCTCAGGCTGCAGGCGGGGGATAGCAGGCTTGGGGTGCCAGGGCGTGGTCCAGGCTGCTGGGCGGCGGACCGCAGCCCTGGACAGGGAGGAGGCATGCCATCTAGTGGTCCTGTCTGGGGTGGCAGCAGACACATACCTAACAGGTTCTTCCCATGACCTTGAATACAACAGCAAAAATCCAGAGTTCTATAGAGCCCAAGGGCCACACCGAGCCAGAAATAACCAGCAAGAAATACGAGAAAAAGTTCTTTAGAGAAAAGGAAAATTATATAAATCAGGAACTCGGGTGCACATAGACAAATAAACAGCATTACAGAAGGAATAATAAAGGCAAAACAAAATTTTTTGGTTTTTTCTTTTGTTTTAATCCTGGGGATTGAAACCAGGAAGCACTGTGTGAAATCTCCAATCCTTTTTAGTATTTTTATACATTTTAAGACAATATCTCACTAAGTTGTCCAAGCGGGCCTATTAATAGCAACCCTCTTGCCTCAGCCTCCAAATCTTTTCAGTTGGGCAGGATGGTGCACACCTATAATCCCAGCACTCTTGGAGGTTGAGGCAGAAAGAACACAAATCTGAGCCCAGTCTGAGCAACGTAACAATTTAGTGAGACTGTGTCTCAAGATTAAAAACAAATGCTGAGGATTTAGCTCAGCGGCATAAGCACCTGCCTTGCAAGCAGGTAGTCATGAGTTCGATCCCTGGTACTGATTAAAAACAAATAATTTTTTTATTTTGCCTATTTTTAATTGACCTCTCAAAATTATAATATTGTAATAGTAACAGTGCATTTGGCTATCAGAGCACAGAGGACAGTGAAATGAAGGACACCAGGGGCACCCAGCACCAGGCACCCGGCTGACGTGTGCACCAGGGGCAGAGGAATGCAAAGGACCAAAGACAAGCAACACCTGAGCCCTGGCTGCTAAGACCCAAAGCAGATGAAGATGTCAGTCAATCTGGGCAAAGTTTTCCCTTTGGGAAGGTTGTTAGAGGAGGGAGAGATCTGAGAAACAGGACGTGAAAAAGACCAGAGAGAGCAGTGGTACAGGCCCTGGAATCCCAGCTACTCCAAAGGCTGAGTCAGGAGGATCTTCCATTCAAAATCAGCCTGGACAGTTTAGCCAGACCCTGTCTCCAAAAAATGGTTGGGGTGGGGCTGGAATGTGGGTTAGTCGAAAAGCACTTGCTCAGCAGACTTGAGTTCAGTCTGAGGTTCAGCCTGAGGTGTAATCATCATCATCATTATCATCAGCGTCATTGTCAGAGGTGGGCAGAAAGCTACAGGAGAGGCCAAGACACAGCAGAAAAAGCACCCCCGGAAACATCAGCCTGGAGGCTGAGCCACAGACAGAAGGGGAGGGGGAGGTCCTGGGGAGGATGCAGCGCCGGGAGCGTGCTGGTGCCCAGACTTCACCCAGGCAGGAGCTGGTGCGAGAAGGCCACAGCCTTCCTGGGCCAGAGGACAGGAGCCCCTTGGGGGAGGGATGCCAGCCCCACAGACAACAGGAAGGAGGGATCCCCGCCGGAAACCGGGATCTACTGCGCCTACCTCCCAAATCAGACAGAAACATGAACTATAACCAGATGTGGCGGCGCATGCTTGTAATCCCAGCACTGGGGAGGCTGCGGCAGGAAAATGCCAGCCTGGGCCACAGTGACTTCAAAGCCTGAACTACATAATGACACCCTGTCTCAAAAAAACCCCACTAAGTTTAGATTGAAGCAACTTTATCTGAAAAATAGCAGTTAGGTTGAGAGGCTTTTAGTTTCTAATAGAGAATATTCCGTTTCTTGCACACCTGAGCCTGTGCACTGAGAATCACTCACACACAGCATCAGCTTGACCCTGCACACCCACCTCCCAGGCCAAGGCACCCCTTGCACGCACCCACCGTTCCTCTCACTCGCCTCACCAAGCATGTACCTTGGAGCTGGGCTTGATGCTAGGGTTGGGAGCTGGGGTGCAGCTCAGGGAGGGCCCTGAAATAAAACACCTTAGAGAAGAGAGGAAAATGCCTTTTTTGAGACAGCATCTCTCTATGTAGTTCAGGCTGGCCTTGAACTCAGGGATCCTCCTGCCTCAGCCTTCTAGAGGCTGGGATCAGAGGCGTGTGTCCTGTGTCGTACTATTTGCACGCTGGGCGGCGCCCCACAGGCCCCCAGCTGCCAGGCCACCCTTGCTAAGGGAAGCTGCGGTGGCGGCAGCAGTTGCAGGCCATGACGTTGCTGGTGAGCACGTGCAGTGCCGCCTCTGGCACTGGTAGGAGGAGTCCCTTCCTGCTGGTGGTGCAGACAGGTCTGCCAGCCGCAGTCCTGAGCCTGTCTCTGGGGCAGGCTCCCTGAGGTGAGGCTCACTTGTCACACTTTCCTCACCCTGCAGACAGTGCTGAGACACACGAGTTGTATGAACACGTTACAGATTTAGAAGGACAGACAGGTCTGAGACACAGGACCAAGCATTTGATATCACTGAGAACAGTTAGCTTTTACTGGGGCCTCCTCCGTACTGGCTTTCCTATTTATTCCTATTTATTCCTATTCCTTTAGCACTCGCGTTCCTAGAAGAGAGATGCCATTATTAAACCCCGGGCCTGCCCCGTTTTTCCCCTGAGACAGGGTCTCGCTATGGAGTTAGGACTGGCTCGAGCTCACTTCGTAGTCCAGGTTGACATCAGACTCATGGTCACCTTCCTGACTCTGCCTCCTGAGTGCGGGATTGTAGGCGTGAGCTACCATATCCAGCTGCTCAGCTGATTTGTCTGCCTTCCACCTCATCCCGAAAAGGGGTTGAAGATGGTTTATAGGTTTCTTTTTTCATTTCTATTTTTTTCTTTTCTTTGTGTGTGTGTGTGTCAGTGTGCGTGTGTGTGTACACGCATGCGTGCACACTCATGTGTTAATTTCTGGTGCTGAGGATCAGAGCCAGGTCCTTGCATATGTTACATGACCACTGTGGTGTACCTCCAGCCCTAGACTAGAGGCTTATGAGAACACAGACATTAAAGCAGAAGCAAAACCAAGCATAGGGATACAACCACTCGAGAGAGTGTGGCAGGAAGATGACACGTTCGAGGCCTGCCTGGGCCACCTAGCAAGACCCTATCTCAAATACTGAAAAGGGCAGGGAAACCAGGTGTAGTGGCACACACCTGTGATCCTGACACTGGAGACTAGGCAAAAGGAGTCCAGCTGGGCATCCTATTAGCTTAGCGAGACACCATCTCAAAGTAAAAAAAAAAAAAAAAAGAAACAGAAAAGGGTCAGGGATGTAGCTTTATGTGAAGACCCTGTGCTTAGCACACATAACCAGGAAAAAAAAAAAATGAAAGAAAGACAAAAGAAAAGAAAAACCAGACTGGTACCACATGCCTGTAATTCAAGACTTTGGGAGGCTGAGGCAGGAAGACTGCCAGTTCAAGCCCATTCTAGGTAACTTGCCAAGATCATATCTCAAAAAATTTTTTAGGGGCTGGGGATTTAGCTCAGTGGCATAAGCGCCTGCCTTTAAAGCAGGCAGTCGTGAGTTTGATCCCCGGTACCGATAAAAACGAAAAAGACAAAAAAAAAAAATTTAAAAAAAAAAAAAAATTTTTTTAAAGGGCTGGAGAGGAAGCTCAGTGCAAAGCCCCTGAGTTTAATCCCCAATGCCACTAGCACTAATGACAGTAATGATAACATAAAAAAATCAAACTAGGAATGGGGCTCAAAAATCAAGAGCCTAAAGAAGCTGATGTTTACCAGACCTGGGAGAAACTTTTGGTTCAGAGCCTACCAGTAGCTGGTGCAAAAAGGAGTATATGATTGATTACACAAGTCACAGTGACTGTGAAATAAAGCCCAGCCTGTGCATCTAAAGAAGGTCTGAATGTTCCCCCGATGCTGCTGTGGAAATTTCATTGCCATCTGGTATTAAGAGGAGACCCTCCTATAAGAGTGGATGGAGGAGAGCAGGGGATTTAGCTCAGCGGCATAAGGGTCTGCCTTGCAAGCAGGCAGTCGTGAATTCGACCCTTGGTACCGATAAAAATGAAAAAGACAAAAAAAAAAAAAAGAGTGGATGGAGGCTGAGTGCTCCTGGGTGGGTTCCTGCCAATCCTGTGGGCAGGTACAGTTCAGCCACTGCGAGTGGCATGGTTAGGAGTGCAGCCCACCTGCCCTCTGCATGTGTGAGCGCTTGCTGCCTACCCCTTCGGAATAAAGACACAGCGCAGAGGAACCCCCACAGCCTTAGGTCCTCGGTCTCCAACTCTGAGTCTATAAACCTCTGTGCTGATTGTCACTGCTATGCTTGTGTCTGGATGTCCCCCAAAGCCTCATGTGGTCACAGGTGGGGAGTTTTGGAGGTGGTTGGATTAGGGTGTGTGAGTATAGATTAAGGCTGTGATGCTGGGATTATGGGGGTGGAGAGTGCAAGCCTCGCTCTGGGTGTGGTAGTATCCATCAATGGGTTTACAACCTGGATGGAATATACACAAGGAAAGGCGGCTTGTGGTTCCTGCTGCAACTCACTGCCTTCTGCCTGCCACACCATGAGCTGTTTCTCCTCTGTGCTGCCGCTCTACAAACTGTGAGCCGAAATAAACCTTTCCTCTTTTAATTTGTGGGTGTTGGGTATTTTATCTCAGCAACAAGGAAAGTAACTAAGACAATCACCCAGCCTGGTATCCTGTCACAGCCGCAGAAAAGGGACTGAGACAACTCTTCTTTCTGTCCCGGTAGTAAGAGTAGAAAGAACAACTCTATCCTAGAGTTTCTGGGAAAGATGACTCAGAGTCAGGTATGCTGGGACACAGTCATCCTACTCCGGAGGCTGAGATAAGAGGGTCACACATCTGAACCCAAGCTTAGCAACATAGCAACTTAGTGAGACCTATCTCAAAATAAAAATTAAAAAAGGGAGAGGGTAAAGCTCAGTATGGTCTTGGGTTGAGTCCCTAATATCACAAAAAAGGATAAAAAATAAAAGGATAGTGTGGCCTAGTAGGAAAGGTGCTTGCCTGGCATGTGTTGTATCCCCAGGAGCACTAAGAATTTAGAAAGAGCAAACCATGAGGAGGGCTGTGGGCATCCCAGACCTTAGGGTTCAGGGCATCAGGCCACAAAGATTCACCGCACTGCGGAGACGCCCAGGGATCTGGCTCATCAGCTAGGGACAGTGGCAGAGGGGGTCACCCTGGTGGAGCCCGTGGCCTCCCCCGGACCCAGGGGGTGTATCATGGCTGTTCCTGAGGTTAGACCATGCCCGCCCCGTGTCCTTTCTCACCAACACTCAGTAGCCCAGGCCTCCCGCAGAAGCGCCTGTGGGTACGTGGAGCTTCGGAGTGAGCTTTGTGGTGCTGGTGATTGTGAAAGGGGGTGGTAATGGAGGTGGTGAGGGTGACTGTGGAGGCTGCCATGGGTCACATCGATGTCCCCAAGGCCTCCTGTGATCATGGATGGACTTTTTGGAAGGTGATTGAATTTTTTCATTTTAAATAGGAACACACAGGGCTGGGGATTTAGCTCAGCGGCATAAGCACCTGCCTTGCAAGCAGACAGTCATGAGTTTGATCCCCGGTACTGATAAAAAGACAAAAAAAAAAAAAAAAAAAAGGAACACACAGAAAAGAAAAACAAAAAGCAAAAGGGACAAATAATACACACGCAAAAAAAACCCCCAAAATAATAACAATGTAGGCTTTCAAAATGAGATGGTAGGAATTTAACAATGGTTGCTATAGTGCATATTGTTATCTTCAAAGGAGTTGCTTAGATTACCAGATAGAGACGTGCAAAATTGATCCAACTGTATGAGTATTAACTGTTCTTTTCCAAGAACTAATAGAATTATTAGTGTATCATTTTACCTATCTTACATCTATATACACACAAATCTGTGTCTTTTTCCTTTTCCCCTCCTTTTCTCCTTTCACCTATCGCAGTTATTTTTTCCCCTTTGAGTAGTTTGTTGCTCTTTCACATTATTTACTGTAGATTTTGGATCTTATTTAGTCTTTCAATTTCTTGCACTAGAAAGACAACATAGTATTTACACATGTGAGTTTGATTTATTTCACTTATGAGTATGGTCTCAAGTTGTGTCCATTTATTTACAAATATCTCAATGTGATCATTCTTTATAAGCTGAGCAGTACTCCACTGTATAGAAATACCACAACTTTTTATCCATTCCTCAGTTGATTGGGTGAGTTGGTTGTTCCCAAAATCTGGTTATTACAAATTGTGCTGCTATACACATGGGTGCACATATATCACTGTGGTATGATGCTTTCAGTTCTTCTGGGAATATGCCTAGACGTGGAATAGCTGGGACAAATGGGACTTCCAATCCCAGCTTTTTGAGGAATCTCCAGACTGACCTCCATAGTGGTTGCACTAGTCTACACTCCCACCAACAGTGCAGAAGAGTTGTTTTTCCCCACAGCCTCTCCAGCATTTGTTGTTGGTGGTTTTCTTGATCCTGGCCATTCTTTCTGGAGTGAGATGGAATCTCAGCATTGTTTTAGCCTGCATTTCTCTAATGACCAGTGATGCTGAACATTTTTTCATGTATTTATTTGCCATTTGTATTTCTTCATCTGAGAACTGTGTATTCATTACAAATGCCCATTTTTGGATTGAGTATTTGAATTTGGAGATCTGGTTTTTTTTGGTGTTTGGATTTTGAAGGCTTCTGGCTATTTTGCTGCTAGGAGGTGGTGGGAAGAATGCTGGTCACTGTCCTCCCTGGCACCTGCATCCCTGCTCTGCTTTCTGTCCACTGTGCAGTGAGAAGCTTTCCTTGCCCCTCTGCCCTACTGACCTTCCCAGGAGCCAGTGACGGTGGACTGAAACCTCTAGACTTGAGCCAAAATAACCTTCTCTCTGATAGGTGCAGGCACTGAGTCTATGAGACAAAGAAACTGACTAAGACACTGCTCTGGTAGAGGTGGGGACAGAGATGGCTGAGGTTGGAATGGGGCTGGCATTGGGGAGAGGAGGGCTGGTGCTGGTGCTGGTGGTGCTTGGATGATATCACAGAGAATGGACAGTAAAGCCACAGACACTGTGCCAGTTGCCACATTTCTCCTAAGCCAGGCTGCAGCAAGGAAGCACATAATTAAGGACACTAAGCCTAGGATTTCCAGGCTGAGACCAGGACCCAAGAGAGACACAGATCTTAAAGGCAAACTCTCTCCTCAGCAAGGCAAATAGCTGCAGGCAGGGCTGTGCCCCAGATGGTTTTATTCCAAAATCGCAGGTTGTGGATGTGGCTCAGTGGGAGAGCATATGCTTACTGCATTCTAGCACCTGGATTTGAACCCAGCACCTGGGGGGGTGCAGTGGGGATTGGGAAATTTTGTAAAGGCAGCTGAAACTGAGACCTAGGCAAAATAAACATCCCTTAAATCACTTGGTGCACCAGGACCAAGTCCAGCTTTGAGCAATGCTACTTCCTAGAACCCCTCCCCAGCCAGGTGTTCATGGAGCTACCAAAGGAGGGCACAGAAAGGTGGTAGCTCCCCACAGAAAACAGCAGGTGCATGAAGTCCTGCAAATACAGATTAGTCAGTGTAGCCATTCTACAATGTATGCATATGAAAAGCACCGTGTTGCCCATGATAAATACATACATAGAAGACTGAATGAAGCTGAGCGTAGTGGCACACACTTATAATCTCAGCACTTGGGAGACTGATGCAGGAGGACTTCCTGAGTGCAAATTCAAGGCCAGCCTGAACAATACAGTAAACCCCTGTCTCAAAAAGTCCAAAATAATAAAAATAATGATGTATCTAGCTGATAAAGCATTAGCATATGTAAGACCCCAGATTCAATCTCCAGCACTGCAAAATAATTTTTATTTATTTACTTGAGACTGAACTACATAATCATACTATGCCGTTCAGGCTGGTTTTAAACTCACTATGTAGCCCAGGATGTCTTCAGATCCAAGGTGATTTTCCTGTGTCGGCCTCCCAAATGCTGGGATTATAAGTGTGCACCACCGCACCTGTAGTTTTTTTTTGTTTTGTTTTGTTTTTTTGTCTTTTTCCTTTTTATCAGTACCGGGGATTGAACTCACGACTGCCTGCTTGCAAGGCAGGCGCTTATGCCGCTGAGCTAAATCCCCAGCCCCACACCTGTAGTTTTTAAAATAACTTTTAAAAAGTAATTTGAGTTAGGCATGGTGGCACATGCCTGTAATCCCAACACTTGGGAGGCTGAGGCAGGCAGACCACCATGAGTTTGAGACCAGCCTGAACTACAAAGCAAGACCTATCTCAACAAAACAACAAAACAAAACAAAAACAAAGAAGAAAAGAAATTTGGGCTGCATATAATTTTCATCATCCTGAAATATAATTCTTCCTTTGACTTTTTTGCTCCCACTTAGAAGGTAACCCTCCTAACCTTATGAGTCCTCTGAAAGAAGCACAGGTCACATTTACCCTGCAGGCCACTGCGTGCAGGCTCTGGGGTCAGAATGCCAGTTTTAAACCAGTCCAGAGTTGGGAATGTGGTCCCCACCATGCTTGACTCTTTGTGCTTTGAAGCGTAGCTCCTCTTCTGGGCAGCCTGGGGGTGGAGGTGCCGGCAGGGAGCCCTGTGCCCTTGGTGACAGAGTTTCTCCTGATCTGAGGCCCTCTGATCCCAGCAGCAGGGACTGTGCTTCCAGTGGCTTGGCTTCAAAGCTGGCTGGATGCCTGGGAGACAGAACACAGCTCCCTCCAGCCCTGGGCAGGTTCCTGCTCTGCACCCTGGGCTGCTGCCCTTCCTGGGGGCTCCCATAGGCTCCAAGGAGAGGCATTGTGGGGCAGGCCAGGGAAGGAATGGGAAGGTTAGGAAGCCAGTTCCCCAAAATGCCAGTTCTCTTGTATCAGGATATCGGGGGGGGGGGGGGGGGAAATGCCAGTTCTCAGCCTTGATTTCACCTGATTTCTCTAATGATTTTATCTTATCTTGACAATGGTCACATCAAAAGGGAATTTTTTTTTTTTTTTTTTGGTCTTTTTTTGAGATGGGGTCTCACTATGCAGTTCAAGCTGGCCTTGAGCTCACTTTGTAGCCCAGGCTAGTCTCGAACTCGAAACGATCCTCCCACAAGTGCCTGGATTACAGGCATGAGCCACCACACCTGGCTTCAAAAGGGAATATTAACATAACACAACATTCAAAATACAGTGGAAAGTCACCTCCATCAAAGACGGCGCCATAGGGCACCATATCCTGCCACAGAGGCAAAGGTTAGGGAATCCTGAATAAAAACCTTAAATTGCCTGGCGTGATGGTGCACATCTGTAATCCCAGGACATGGGAGGCTGAGACAGGAGGACTGCTGCAAATTCGAGGCCAGCCTGGACTACACAATGAGTTCCTGGCCAACCTGAATGATATAGTAAGCTCCTGTTTTTTAATTTTTTTAATTTTTTTTTATTTTGAAGATAGTAAAATACAACAGAACATAGTCAATCGAGACAATGTAGTGAAGTTGGTACAGAACTTCAGAGCAGGATACCGGGAAAACAGTAATAGGTACCATAGTATATCCTGTTATCTTCACAATAGTTGTCCATTCAATCAGGTATAACAAAATCAAACCAAAAACAGAACATTATAAAACCTATCAAAATAGAGTATTGAATAGAGCAATACAATTAGTCAGAACAAAGAAAAGCACTAATAACAATATTTGCCTTCAAAAAGATGATAGAAGGAAATCCTCCATATTTGCTATATTGTATACAGTCATCCTCCCAAGAGATGCTCAGACCTCTGGCTCCCAGTTGCTAAGTGGTGGTAGGCTCACGGGGGATGCTGACTGGTTCTCTTCCTGGCTCACCCTACTCGAGCCACCGCTACTTACCAGGAAGGTGGGCAGGTTGCTTTCTTGCTCAGCACTCTAAGTTCCAATATCTCAGGAGATGCTGACTCTGTTTTTTGTTTTGTTTTGTTTTTACTCTTCCCTCCTCCCACTCTACCGCTGACCTACATCTTCAGCTTTAAAAAAAATGTGTTTTTTAATCTCAAGACAGATCTTGCTAAATTGCCCAGGCTGGACTCAAGCTTGTAATCATCTTGTCTCTGCCACTCAGAATGCTGGAATTTCAGAAAGATGCTACCATAGCTGGCTAACTAAATTTATGTATGTATGTATGTATGTATGTATTTTGTACCAGGCATCAAACTCATAACCTCATGCTTGCCAGGCAGGCGTTTATGCCACTGAGCTAAATACCTGCCTCCCCCAAATATTTTTAAAAGTTTGCAATTCTTGGCTAAATTTAAAATGTGAATCATAAAAGGCAAAGTATGGCAGAGGGGAAGCAGGGTACAAAAATCTTTCTCTGAAGGAAAAATCAATCTCAATTTAGGAATTTTGAGAGCTGGAGCCCTGACCTGCCAAGGAGGGAGGGAGGAGGAGGAGGAACTTGAGGGCCCGCCTCTGGCCGACCTGCCTTTGTGGCAGCCTGGCCGTTATACTTTGGTTTCAGTTTTAAGCACGTGGCTTTCCAGGGGACTTTCCCCACGGTGCAGGAAGCACTGACAGCCAGCAGTGCCCTGGCAAGAAGAGGCAGCGCAGCCGGGCGGGCAGGGCAGCCACACAGCAGCCAACCTGCAGAACCAACCGGGTGACCCGAAGGGTCCCGCCCGGAGCCAATCCTGAAGCCTCCAGCATTGAGCGGGGGTGGGGTGGGGTGGGGTGGGGTGGGGTGGGGTGGGGTGGGGGGCGGGACGTGAGTGTGCGTGTGCGTGCATATGTGTGCGCCTGTGTGTGTCTCCCCTGCTGCAGTTGAGCCCTGGGCTTCCGGCGTGCTAAGCAAGTGCTCTAACCTGCAGTTGAACTCCCCGATCGATTGTCTCCCTCCCCACCCTTTAAAAAAAAAAATGGCGGCATAAGCGCCTGCCTTGCAAGCAGGCAGTCCTGAGTTCGATCCCTGGTACCGATAAAAACGAAAAAGAAAAGAAAAAAAAATAGGACTTTTAAAATAAAGCGAGGAGGAGAGCCCGGCCTGGGGGTGCCACCTGGCATTCTAGCACCCAGGAGGCAGAGGCTTGTGATGAGTTCGAGGCCAGCCTGCGCTACGGAGTGAGACCCACTATCAAAAAGAAAGGAAAGGTGGGAAGGAGGAGAGAAGCAGAGACAGAAATGTAAAGAGAATGAACAGTATTGTTTCCTTGTACTTCCCCTTCCTCAAACCACTATCGCTTTCATCACCTTCCAGAGTCATTTCACACAAGGGCAAGACATATGTATGTTTGTATCAGATTTTTCCCACTTTTTCTGCAACTCGGAGCGCATCAGAACGCAGCCCACACTACATGTCCGGAAAGGACTTGCGTGTAGAGCCTTCTCCTTGCAGGGCGGCTCCTTCTTCCTTCCCTGGGCTAAACACGAGTGTTATTTCTGTTTTAGAGATTACTAACAGCGCTGCAGGGGAAAACCTTGTAAAAGCCACCACCTGTTCGAGGAAAGAGGCAGTCCAAGGAGAGAAGATGGTGACGCAACTTCTTTTAGAGATGGGCCTCGCCCTCCATAAGGCCAGGCCAGCCCCGCCCTCCTGTTTTGAAGCAGGGGACAGAGCTGCTTTGCAGAGGCCTCCACAAAGCAGGCGGCCCTCGCCTCAGGACATGCGCAGTTCTTCCTGCCAAGCTCTCACCACCCAAACCCTCAGTAGGGGGGTTGAATCCAGGACGTTTGTGCTGAGCTACAACCCTGGCCCTTTTTCCTTTTGAGACAGGCTCACTCAGTATCGAAACTGATCAGGATAAGTGTACACTTGTGACCCTCCAGCCTCAGCCTCCTTGAGTGCTGGGATTACAGGCATGAGTCATCAGACCCAGTTTGAATGCTTCCTTTTTAAAAAATTTTTGAGACAGATCTTTGGCTATGTAGTTCAGGCTGGCTTTGAACTCACTGTGTAGCCCAGGCTGGCCTCCTGTCTCAACCTCCCAAGTGCTGGGATTAATGTGTGTATTCCCATGCCTGGCTCTGTGCCAGGGTTTGTGCTAGGCATTAGAGACAAAACACTAATGAGACCTGGTCCCGGCCCTATGAAAATCGCAGGCTAGTGGTAAAATAGAAACCAAAAAATGCAATCATAAAGCTGTGGGATTCACAGACAGGAGAACACAGAGCGCCCAAGACCCCATAGTGGCTACCTGGCCTGGCTTGGGAGTGCCAGAGGCTGGGATATCAGTGGGTTTTTCTTCTTGGGGTGGGGTCTCACTCAAGCCTTAAAAGCCAAAGACTGAAAAAGAGCTGGCCACAGGCAGAGGAAAGGAGAGGACACAGAAGGCACCAGATCTGGTCCTGACGTGGTCTGAACACGGCTCACACACACAAGCTGGCCCTAGCTATGCCTCTAACCCATTGTCCTCCCCTCCCATCAGCAAAATCTCTCTGAAGCTCAAATCTAACCTCTGCTCTCCCCTGCTCGTCAGTCTCTGCTTCTTCCACTTCCTGATCTGTGACTTCCCAGCCTGGCCTCTGTTGGTCAACTGCTTTTAATGCCTGCACGGCATTTTAATGCCTGCCTGGCATCCCTCACCTCTGTCTGCCTGGGGTTTCCTGTCCTGCCTTCTCGGAGGTAGCAGACTCTATTCATGCTCCTCAGTGACTCAGGTGTGAGTCAAATGTGACTTATTCCCCAGCCCTGCCCACTCAGGCTCACCTCTGGCGGGTGAGTATTCTGCCTAGCTCAGCATTCATGGCCTTCCTCCTGGCCGGGCTGTGAGGATGTGGCCTCCGCCCCTGCTCCAGGACCAAGCCCACAAGAATCTGCTAGATGCACATGTAGCTGGTGCCCAAGAAGCCAGCAGCTTCCACAAGGTCCACACCCTGTAGACCTAGGAGGAGCTCAGTGTCAGGGGGCTGCCGGGGCTGGTTCCTCTGCCCAGTCCTCCTGTGATGTTGCCACTGGATCCAGCCTCATGGCTCCCAGCCAAACCTCTGAGCTGGCTTCTCAACCAGCCTCCCTCCCTAGCCAGATGTGGGGGTGCACACCTGTGGTCCCCAGCACTTGAGAGATAGAGGGAGAATTACTGAAGTTCCCGGCCATCTTGGGCTACACTGTGAATTCCAAGCCAGTCTGAACAGATCTTGACTCAAAACAAAAACAAAAATTCTCCCTCCCTGTGTCCAGCAATCTGTCTACACTGCCACTTACAGCCACACCAGCTGGGGGTCATGGGCACTGTTAACGGTGACTGGCGGTGACCACGGTAGTAAAGGTGTTTGATTTTATGTGGCAGAAAAGTTTACACACAATATGATGAAAATGAGAACCCTTTACTATCTGTGTTGTTTGGGTTTCATTTGTTTGAGACACAGTCTCACTCTGTAATCCAGGTGGGTTTAAATTTACTCTGTAGATGTTCTGTCTCAGCCTCCCAACTGCTGGAATTACAGGCATGTGCTACCACACCCAGCCTTTAGGCTTGTTTTGTTTTGTTTTTTATCGGTACCGGGGATGAAACTCACGACCACCTGCTTGCAAGGCAGGTGCTTATGCTGCTGAGCTAAATCCCCAGGCCCTAGGCTCTTTTTGTGACCTATACAAATACAAGCCTGTGCCTGTATGAGTGTATAATACTAAATATATAGTTTTCTAAAAGTACAATTTGCCCAGGGGTGTGGTAGCACATGTGTATCATATCAGCACCCTAGGAGGCTGAGACAGGACAATCATAAGTTTGAGCTCACTCTCAGCAGCTTAGCAACTTAATGGGACCCTGTCTCAAAATGAAAACTAAAAACAGGTGAGAATATAGTGCAGTGCAAAAGCCTGGGCTCAATCCCTTGGACCACAAAAATAAACAACTTGATGAACTTTTGTCAGTACATATAATCTTACTTGACTTTTTAATGACCATATAGGTACATTATGTGGAGGCCAAGAAAATATGGCCTGTGGACCAAATCCAATACACTTTTACGGGAGCCAGGCCATGCCTGGCCATGTGTATATTGTCTCTAACTGCCTCTGCATTACAACAGCAGAGTTGAGGGGTTGCATCAGAGACACTGTGGCCCACAAAATCTAAAATATGTGCTCTCTGGCCCTGCCCAGAGAAAGTGTGCTGTGCCCTGCAGTGGGGGGCTGCATGTGCTTTACTTAGAGAGTCCCCCATGAAGTTGCTCCCATTAACTCAGCATCATAAACAAGAACCCAATGGGTCTATATGGAAAGAATTCCTTTAACATTCTTTTTTTTTTTTTTGTCTTTTTCCTTTTTATCAGTACCAGGGATCCAACTCACGACTGCCTGTTTGCAAGGCAGGCGCTTATGCCGAGCTAAGTCCCCAGCCCCTAAGAATTCCTTTAGAGAGAGGCCTTCATGTTAACAGATGCTGTGACTCAAATACAATTCATGATAAAGGACATACATCCTGAAAGATCTTCTTTTCTCCTTTTGTCTTTTCCTCCATGGCTGTTTTATTTTGTTTTGTTTTGAGACAGGGGTCACTGTAGTTCAGGCTGAACTCAAACTTGTGGTGATCCTCCTGCCTCAGCCTTCCAAGGTGTGCCATCATGCCAAGAAGATGTAGCTCAGTGGTAGTATGCTTACCTAACATGCATGAGACCCTGGGTTCAGCCAACAGCATCACAAAACAAAACATTCACCAAAAAGCATCAAAGCACACCCCATGGATGCTTCAGGGATTCAGGACAACAGAAAACGATACTAACCAGGACTAGCTGTCACTCAGCAAGCTGAGGCAGAAAGATTGCAAGTTCAAGGCCAGCCTGAACAACTTAGCAAGACTCTTTCTCAAAATGAAAAGTATAAAGAGCTGGAGATGTAGCTCAGTATTAGAGGACCCTAAGTTTGATCCCCATGTCACCAAAAAGCAACCTCTTTTTAAAAATGAATGCTAGCTAGTTGTGGCCCACTGTCAATAAATAGGGTCATAGTTTGGCAAAGTAGTGCATACCTGTAATCCCAATACTCAGGAAGCTGAAGCCGGGCAAGCACCACCCATTCAAGACCAGCCTGGGCTACACAGTGAGTCCAAGTTCAGTCTGAACCACATAGCATGACCCTTTATAAGTAAAAATAAACTAGGCACTTAAAGGAGTCCACGAGAGAAAGAAAAGAAAGGAAATTTTGTGGGGGTTTTGGGCAACATAATTTTTTCTTTTTCTTTTGGTACCAGGAGTCAAACTCACAACCTCACACTTTGCCAGCCAGGCACGTGTGCCACTGAGCTATATCCCCAGCTTGAGACACAGTCTTGCTATGCTGGCCTTGAACTCACTACATAGTCCAAGCTGATCTTGAACTTACTGTGATCCTCCTCAGCTTCCTGAATGCTAAGATTACAGGTATGAACCACCACATCCAGTTTTACAAAAGTAAATTGAAAATTACCAAGCATACCCCACACAGGGGTGCTTGATACTCTATGCCCAGGGGAGGTATCCTGTGGTAGCACAGGCATTGGCCAATCAGAATACGCTCAGACTTTTAATAATCGGCATCACTGCACAGTGTGAGAAGCTGAATACAATCCTGCCTGTACTCAACCCTTGACTCATCCCACAGTAACAATGCTGCTTGGCAGCCAGGAGGCAAAACACTACTGTACAGCACTCTGTCCCCTCTCTGCCTCAGTGTCTACCTCAGTGCCCTAGCCACTGACAGTAGACTATGGGTCTCTGAATTCATGCAGTTTCAGGCTGTCCTGGTGACTACAATGTGTGTTGCTGTCCGTCAAAGGCCCACGCGCCAAAGGCTTGGCATGGCGCCATGGGAAGATGGTGAACCTTCAAGGGTGAGGGGTGAGGGCTGGGGTGGTGCTTAGCTGGACAGTTCATGCTTAGCATGTGCAAGGGCCAGCACTGGATCCCCAGCACCACTAAATCAATCAAATAAAAAGATGTACGGTCTCGTGGGTCAGGTCACGTGACCTGAAGGGCAGCAGTAGGAATCCAGTTACACTGTCTTTCTCTCTGTATCCAGGCTCCATGCGATGAACAGCTTCCCCAGCCACTGACTCTGTCATGACGTAGCACCCGGCCACAAGCCCAAAAGCAACTGGCAATCTCATAATGGACTGAAACCTCTGAAACCAGGAGTCAAACTAAACTGGTCCCCCCTGCCCTCTTTTTCACCCATTCAACCAGTATTTATTTGGTGTGCATCCATTATGTGGTCCCCTTTTTAAGGTGATTGTCTTAGATGTTTTGTTATAGTAGCAGAAAGTTAGCACATATGTAGAGTTAAATTTATACACTGCTATTGAAAGTTCTCCAAAGAAGATATACGAAATAAGTGGCCAGTAAGTGCATTACAACATACTCCACGTCGCTGGTGCTTAGAGAAGTGAAAATCAGAGGCAGGATGAGTTACCACCTCATACAAGAAGACTGACCATAGCTAGTGTTGACATAGCTAGTGTAGAAACTGGTACCTCGCTTACCGGTAATAGGGATACAAAATCATTCAGCTGCTGAACAGTACAATTTGGTGACTCCTTAAAAAGTTAAAACAGAGACACTACGTGATCCAGCAATTCTGCTCCTAGGCATGTGCCCAAAACAAATGAAAGCACATGTCCACACGGAATGTGTACATAGGTGTTTATTACATTCACAATAGCTAAAGGTAGAAACAACTCAAACCTCTGTCACCTGATACATGGATGAACAAAGCATGATATATCTTTACAACTGAATATGCCGTAACCATGTAAAAGATGGTTGCTACCCACCTTGAACACCTTATGCTAAGTGCAAGAATGGACATGAAATATCACTACTGTGATTTCATTTGGATGGCATGTCCACAATAGGCAAATCCACAGACACTGCAAGTAGATCAGTTTGTGGCCAAAGGCTAGAGGAGGGGCAAATGGGAAGTGGCTGTCAGTGGAGACAGGATGACAAAATTGTTCTCTAATTAGATCGTGGGGATGGTTGCAACACTTTGTGAAACTACAAAACACCTTTGGGAGTTTATTGTATGTAAATAGGATCTTCTAAAAGTTGTATACCATCTAACTATGGAACTCTATCCGTTGATGATTTGCCTTTGGGTTTCATTGTAAACATTTTCCTGTGCAGAGAACATGTGTTTCATTTGCTGGATTTTGGCACATCCCTCTCACACAGGATTCCCCCAGGTCAGACCCTGCATTAAGTGCTCCATGTGAGTGAACAGCCCTGTGGGTAGAAGCCCCTCTTTATGTTTTGGGACCTCCAGTTCTTGCCATTGGGCTCTGAAGAGTAGGACTCTGTGGGGCAGAGAGAGAAGAGGGCACCGGGTTCTCAAGATTCCAGAGCAAACTCAGCCTGGAACTCCACCAGGGACAGTGTCCAGCTATGGATGTAACAGGTGAAGGTCAAAATCAGGAACCAGCTTGCAGCCTGGGATCAGTAAGGATCAGGGTATGAAGTGTGCTCCCCAAGGCCAGTGGCTTTCGTTCACCTCAGCTCTCCTCTGCACCTAATCTCAGCAAGACCTTGTTATGGATTAAAAACTGGTGGTCAACTTAACGCCAGCTGAATTAAATCAGCATGGTGCTGAGTGTAGATGTTCCACCTGAGGAAAGATGCCAGCACAAATAGAGACATGGAGGAGACGCTAAGTGTTGTGTGTTTCTCTAAGTGTTGCAGTTTGAGCCATTGATTCTCCTGGAGGAGCTCGTCATGACTAGCTTCCCCAGAGTGAGTTTGACTATTGTCATTGGAGGAGCTCAGGACCTTGTTGGTGACAGTGGTTGTGGTTTACTTTGGGAGAGCTCTGGTCTACATCAAGCATCGGTTCCTGGGTCTGGAGGGGAACACATGTGGTGTTTAATCTCCAGGAGAAACTCGTCACACTGGCTTTCTGGCATGTGCTCGACTGTTATTGTCGGAAGAGCTTGGGGCCTTCGTGTCAATGAGGACAGTTGTGGTGATTTTGAGGACAACCCTGGTCTTTGTTTTGAGCTTCACAGCTCCAGTGTAAAACCCTCAACATACCAACACAGCTCCTTTGCCCTGCCGGAATAGACTTTCTAACTTCCACTGCTGACCTTTGGGTCTTCCCAGTGCAGATTCGTAAAACAGACAGGCGTGAGTCCTTCTTGTGGACTCAACTTCCAGTTGGACTTGTGGGAGGCATTGTCAGGAGCTCTAGGTTTTCATCTGGAATCACGAAGGACATCCTGTAGGATCCAGGCCCTTGGCTGAATATTCTACGTCTTAGTGTTGTGGACAGATTTCCTGCACTTTCTTGTGTTAACTCTGGGTGACCATCATAAAATAATATAAATTCTGTGTCCTGATTCTAACTGTTCTCCTCATCACTCCTGACTACAACAGAACTGGCAAACCAAACTAGGGCTCCCACCGGCACACGTGGGGATGCATGGCTGCAGGGAGGGGTATGGCATCCCCGTCAGGGCCTGGGGCACAGGATGGTAGTGGCACTCTTCCTGGGGAGACAAGGACGGGAGAGAGGCCCCAGCAGGGCCAGGCGTGGGTGTGGGAGGAGCAACCCATGATGTTTTGTTTCATTTTTTGTTATTTTGTGGTTCTAGGCCTTTATACTATGCTATGTATCTTGTTTTTGTTTTTTTGAGAAGGGTCTCTCTAAAGGTTGGTAAGTTGTCCAGGTTTGTGATTTCCTGCCTCAGGCTCCCAGCATGCTAGGATTACAGGCAGAGTTTCTCTTCTTCTTTTCTCTTTGCCTTCTTTTTTAGGGTGTTGTTTGGTAGTCCAGGTTGAGAGTGAGCTTGCCTAGGCTGGCCTGTACTTGTGATCTCTTGCCTCAGCCTCCCAAGTGCTGGGATTATACATTCGACACCATGCCCAGTGTTTTTGTTTTTAATTAATTTCCATTACTTCATCGGTATATACTAATTGCGGACCAGGTGACAATTTGACTATATAGATATATATTCAGAGTAGTTAGCATTTACATTTCTTAAACATTTTCTTAAAGCAAGCAAACTATGTATTCCTTTTATTTAGAAAAACAAAGAATTACCCAGTGTAATATGTGAAATGGTAAGTTTCAAAAGAAGCCTCCCAGATGCAATAAATTTACTCTTTCCCAGCAAGGGTGCTGATGGAGCATGGGGATTCAAAAGAAAGTGCAAAACCAGGCCATCCACTGCACCAGATAGTTTCAAGGCCCTCATACCTCTCTGCACAAAGTCTGCAAGGACAGGCTGCCCTGGAACCTGTGCCATCGGTCCCTAGCACTCCCATCAGCAAACACCATGGGGCCAAAGCAAAGCCTTAAATACTTTCTTTAAATTTTGTTAACACCTAATCATTGTACAGGGTTATGAGTTGCAATGTGATGTTTTACTTGCAATGCTACACATAGTAACTAACCTCTTCATTTCTTCCTCATAACTTTAGCAAATGATGATTTTATTTTTTGTGGTGCTGGGGGTCAAACCCCAGACCTCCTGCACACTGAGCCACACATTGACCCACAGTCCTGGAGCCCCTGGTTTGTGAGGCCAGAGCACAAAGTAAAAGTATGTGGGACAGCAATCCAGCAGCTTGGGCTGCACCCAGGGTTCCCGGAGCAGAGTCTACTTCCCAGGTACTCCCTGAAATGCAGGTGGCCTGGGGCAGCAAGACAGGGTGCTGAGGGGAGGCGCGACAGCATGGGGGAGCACTTAGCGCAGCCCTGGTCCGTGTCATGTGGAAGGGGCTGCACAGAAGCCTGAGTAATAAGACTGTCAGGAGAGAGCCAGAAGGAAAGTGGGCACCTGGAGAAACCCCCCAAGCTAGTGATGCAGAGTCCCGGGAGGCCATGGAACAGGGGACAGCTCAGCAGCAGAGCACTGGCCACAGGCTGAGCCAGGCACACATGCCCTACCCCAGTCCACCCCTGCCCCAGTATGGCTGGGGGCTTAGAGTCCCAGGAAGCCCCAGGGGCCCAGCGCTCCTTGATCCTCACTATAGCCAAGAGCAGTCCTAAGCATGACTAATTACAGTTTCTCTCCCCAGAATTTCCATTCTTTTTTTCCCCCACTAAATGAAGCTCACTGTTTTACAATCACTTATCAGTTACAAGAGCAGTTGTTTTAGGCTAAGTGACAAGTATCTGTTAATAAGGTAATTAGTCATTTGCATATTACAAAGAAAAGGATAGGATTTTTTTTTCTATTACTGAGAGGAAGAAAAACACTGCAAAGCACTTCACAAGCACTTGTACACAAGTGGCTTTTTGTTCGATTGTGTGCGCGTCTGTGAGCGTGTGTCTGTGTATGCTGAGATTGAACTCAGACCCTCCCACGTGCTGGGCACTTTATCACTGAGCTTTATGTCCAGCACTCTCATTTATTTCCACTTCCAAGCCGCAGAGATTTTGAAGTTATTATTGCAGTGTAACTTACCCTATCTTGACATGACAGAGCTTGGATGCAGGAGATCAGAGCTGGCTTTACTGAGAAGCTGGAAGATGAAGGTGATTAGATGATACAGACTAGAGAAAAGAACATTCCAGAGACAGGCTCTCAGCTGGGCATGGTGGTGCATGCCTATCATCCCAGCATTCAGGAGGCTGAGGCAGAAAGATCACAGCAAGTTCAAGGATAGCCTAGGCTACAAAGTGAGTTTAAGGCCAGCCTAAACCACATCGGGAGACCCTATCTGGTAAAAAAAAAGCCAAAGCCCCCAAACCAACAACAAAAGAGACAGGTTCTTTATAGAGCAGCACAAGCCACTAGCTAGACCTGTGGCTCATGGACAGGACACAGAGCAGAGGGCGTGGAGACAGACAAAACTGCAGGGAGGAACCAAGCCAGAAATCATGGAAATGATTCCAGGAAGTTGTGGAAAATGAGAAGCCAACAGAGGCCTTCTGAGTAGAGGGACGGTTCAGTGGGATTTGCATTTTAGAATAACATTTTCAGAAAGACCAGAGGCTTGGAGAAGAGTTAAAAGGTAAGTACAGCCAGGTGTAGTGGCACATGCCTGTAATCCCAGCACTCAGGAGGCTGAGGCAGGAGGATCACTGTGACAGAGGTGGCCTTGGCTGCAAAGTGAGTTTAAGGCCAGCCTGTACTAACTACACAATGAAGCCTTGTCTCAAAAAGACAAAAAAAAAAAAAAAAAAAAAAAGGCAAGTACAGTTGAAATCAGAGGGTGATGAACATACCCATGTACCACACAGTCAATGACTGGAGCTTTGCCTACCATACAGTTTCTGTCACAACTATTTACTGTGCTGTTGCAGCACTGAAGCAGCCATAGAATGTGTAACCAACAGGCATGGCTGTGTTCCAATAAAACTTTATTTATAGAAAAGCCCAGTGAGGGCCAGAGTTAGCCCCTGGGACAGTCTGTGGCCACTCTGCCTGCCCAGAACTAAGACAGCTGCCATTTACTGAGAACTACCAGGTATAGGGCCTCGCAGACTACTCCTGATGTTCATATAACTTTGCCAGACAGGTATTATTGGGGTCTGTCTTAGTTACTTTTTACTCGTCGCTGAGACAAAATGCCTGATGCCCAAAGTTGGGAAAGGAAAGGTTTATTTCTTACAGTTTTTAGAAGTTTTCGGTCCATTCTCAGTTGACCCAAGACAGGGTGGCATGGCGGGGCCACAGTTCAGGGTGGCTGCAAACACAAGGGGAAACCGGCAAGAGAGCCAGAGGCACCGTCTTCCCGCCATTACATTGTATGCTGGCTCCACTCCATGTGGGTATAGCACTGACACCATCAATCCAAGCACTAGACAATGACCCAATCACAAATGCCTAATGCAAACGTCTGAGGCCTCGGAACCACCAACATAAACCATGACAGGGTCCCTTTCACAGAGAAGAAAACTGAGGCTGGAGGATGTTGGGCAGCTTTGCCTAGGGCTTGTGGATGGTGTGTGGCAACACTGGGATCCAAACTCAGGTGATGCCTGAGCTCCTTTCTTTCTGTTACTCCCTGTCTCCTTCCGGAAGTGGTCAAGAGGGAGAGGACCAACAAGTCTAGGGCCTGAGAGAATTTATTCATTCACTCATTGGTTCATGCATTCGCTCACCCATTCTTTCCTTTAGCAACTATTTTACTTATGCATATATACAAAGTACCACCCCTGGAATTCCACCTGAAGCTGAGGCAGGAAGATTGCTGAGGGACAGAGGTCAGCCTTGGCTACATAATGAGTTCAAGGCCAACCTGAACTACATTGTGATACCCTGTCTCAAAAAACCAAAACTTAAAAGCAAAAAACACCAAAACCTACAAACACAAAACCCCAAATCAACAACAAAGAATTGGAGACACAAAAACAAATGAGTCCTGTGCTTGAGTAGCTCAGAGATTAGCCTTTTAATCTTTAACTGGATATACAGATGACAAATGGAGAATGTGACTGATTTAATAAGATCAAGAAAGCAAAACATAGGCCTGGCCCTTATCTCTACTTCCCTCCACATAAGCATTCCCAGAGGGCTCTTTGATCCTCTGGGGTCCGGGGTTTTCCACTCCACAGCACAGACACATTCGTAGATTTACAGAACAGCGCTGAAGCATAAGCCTCAGGGTCCCTTGCTTCCTGAGACATAGCTCCTGAGACCTCGCGTCTAACTTTGCATTTCTCTTTGAGAGTCATACATTTGGGACAGGAGACTCTCAAAGAGAAATGCAAAGTTAGACGTGGGGTCTCGGGAGCTATGTCTCAGGCTCCCAAACCTGTGTTCGAACGGTAAGCGAATGTTTTGCAGAACCAGGTCCAATAGAGACATTTTTAAAGGAATCATCAGGACCTGAGGATCCCGTTTACGGCCTTCAGGGCTCTGTCTCAGGAGAGCTGGCCTCGCAGTCACAGCACAGCCCATGCCGTCTGTCACAGGGCATCTCCTCTCCTCCACTTACCATCACCTACCCCGTCCACTCCTCCCCTGATACACAGTTCTGGGCCCTGGGGCTTCTACTGACTCAGCCTTTGGAATTCAAGACACTCAGCAAGCCAGTGTTGGTGACGCAGCAGCCTATGACCCCAGTGTCCCCAGTCCAGAGTCTATGAGGAATTCGCAGCTCTTTGTGCCATTAATGAAAAGATTTTAGTCAAAACACAAACACAGAAGTGCAGGTAGGGTTTATGGTAAAGCAATTATAGATCTGTGCCTTCAAGTGCAAGTTTGGATACCTTTATTTTGTATTTTTGTATTTTTGTATTTTTTTTTTTTTTTTGAGACCTGGTCTTGGTAGCAAAGCCATGCACAATACAGCTGGAACTGAAGTGTGACAGGTCAAGGTGGTGGTCCCTTCCCCGCCCTTCCCAGGAGATGACCCCCAGGGGATGTCTTCCCGAGTGGCCCACTCTACATCCTTTTGTGCACGCAAATTCCACCTCTGGGGGAACTGACTGTTACACACTCGCCCAAGTCATAAGAGACTAAAAACCAGAATGCTGCTGATGTGAGCACAGGGACCCAATGGCCAACAAATTGGCTTTGGGCTTTGCTCAGTCCTGAAGCACACAAGCACACAGGTTGGCTGAGTGAGCAACCGTAACAGCGGGACTCCTCGTGGGCAGGTCTGGGGTCTGATTTGCCCTCTGTCACACAGGTGCAGCCTGACATCTGGGCCTGCTCCGTAAAGACTTCTGAGCGACTAAAGAAAAGGGATTTGCTGTTCCTTGGCCAAGTGCCCATTTCTTCTAAGGCAATTCTACATTTTTCTGGATTAAGTCTCTAAATTAACAACATAGTCAACAGGATCAGAGCATCTTTATCTCTCAGTAGGAAAGAGAAATGAACCTTTTTAAACAGGTTCTTACTCTGTAGTGCACTGTCCTTGAACTCACTATGTAGCTCAGGCTGGCCTCAAACTCAAGGCATCCTCTTGCCTCAGCCTCCTGAGTGCTGGGATTACGGGTGCATATTGATATCCCAAATATCGAGTTCAGTCATCCAAGTATTGTAACCCTCCTTCTAGTTTTCCTCACAACCCAAAAAGTTATATTTATAATCCCATTGAGACGTTATTGGAATCCCAGCAAGTTAATTCCAATCTACCACCACCAATGCAACCCACCGCAAGAGTAAAGACACCAAGACATGTTCCAAGTTAAGGGCAGCCAAGGGGTCCTAAATCCTCGTGAGGACATGTGGACAAAGACCTTGATCCTAGGCCTCTCCCAAAATGTATTGTCTTGTGAAGAAGGGAGGTGGCTCAGGAATGAGTGACAGTGAAGATGACGGGAATTCTGTAACTTGTGCTGGCAAGTCAGGTCAGGAGAAAAGCATCTCTGCAAAACGCAGAGATAAGGATATGCAGAAGGATTAATTTACATAATCCAAAGGTAGCAATGGAATTGTTTTCGGAGGCTGTGGCTTTGATTTTTGATATGTAAATTGTGCCTTGGGGAGTCATAGCCTCTTTCCGGAGCTGTTGGCTCTAACATTTCTCTGTGCTCATATTCTATACAGAGAACACTATGCGAAGAAACAGGACTGTCTGTTGGCTTTAGAAATTACATACCAGCACCTCGGGCTAGCCTTATTTGCAATGCTTTGAGAGCCAATGAAAGAGAGAAAAAAATACCCTAGCCAGCGGTTTACATATTAGTATAAGGAAATGAGTCTCCAAATAATCAAAGTCATAGTAATTGTTTTGCATTCATACTTTTTCACGACCATGTGCTTGCAAGGCAGGCACTTAGGCCGCTGAGCTAAATCCCCAGCCCCTTGTTTTGCATTCAAAGAGTGTCACTAGAGTTGTCTCCCAAGGTGCCACCTCCAGGCCCAGGGTCTATCAGTTCTATCTGCTGGTTTCCCCTCCTCTCTAGATTCCAGGCTGTCTACATAGGCCCCTTCCAGGGCAAATCACTGGCTGCCAAGCAGTCACCCTACTAACTCCTCCAACCCTGGCCCTTTTCTGGGCTGTGTGTTAAGTTCAGGGGAGCCCAAGACTACTGCAGAGGGCTGCGAATCCAGTCTGTGTGGATACCTTGCTTTTAGGGACATGAGAGGTTTCTAAACTGGCATGTGATTTTTTTGGTCACAGTTAAAGCAGAAAATGCCATCAGGAAGCACTGGGTAGGTTCCAGGGACAGGATGTGACATGGAGAACTACATCCTAAGGCAGGACCTTGTGAAGTTATTCAATTGCTCAGGCTGGGCTTCAACTTGTAGTCTTCCTGCTTCAGCCTCTCAGAGTACTGACATTACAGGCATGAGCCACTGGGCCCACTTCTTAAACAGTTAATTTTTAGAGAAAGAAACAGAAAGTTAAGGGTGAGCCTGGGATGTAGTTCAGGGCAAAAGTCCTGTTTCAACTCTCAAAGACCACAAAAGCAAACCAAACCAAAATAGTTTATTCCTTTCACTCCTGGTACTCTCTGCTTAACACTTTCTAATTCCTATCTCTGGCTTTCTTTTTAACTTTTATTTTAGTATTATTTTTTGAGATGGGGGTCTCACTTTGTAATTCAGACTGGCCTTGAACTTACGATGTGGCCCGTGCTAGCCTTGAACCTATGGTGATCCTCCTGCCTTAGCCACTGAGCACTGGGATTACAGGTGTGAGCTGCCACTCCTCACTGTCCATTTATTTCTATGACAGACTCCCTTACACAGAAAATAAATAAAAGAATGAAGAAAGGCTGGGTATGGTGGCACACTCCCAAAACCCCAGCACTCGGGGTGGGGGCTGAGGCCAGAAGATTGCAAGTTTTAGGCTAAAACAAACAGTGAAACAAAATGTTATCATTTAAAAAGGGATAAACACATACTCATTCATTCATTCAGCAGCAGTAGGTATGGAACCACTGCCGGGTAAGCCCTGCTTTCTTTATTTTGAGGCAGTCTCACTAAATTGCTCAGGCTGGGCTCCTGGCCTGGAATGTGAGATCCTCTTGCCTGAGCCTCCCCCAGAGCAAGCTATCAACAGACCTAGCTAAAGAGTCTGCTGGTTTTTTGTTTTTGTTTTTGTTTTTTTTTTGGTGGTATTGAAGGTGGAACCTGGGAGTGCTGAGCTGTGTCCCCAACACTTTTTGAGACCAGATCTCACTCTACTTACTTTTTTCAGTGAAAATGTTATCACGAGGGCATTTCTAGTTCATTACTTATTCACCTGCATTCAACTTTACCCAATCCGGTGTCTAAAATCTTCTGGTTTTTTTTAATCGGTACTAGGGATTGAACTCACAATTGCCTGCTTGCAAGGAAGGCGCTTATGCCGCTGAGCTAAATCCCCAGCCCGGTGTCTAAAATCTTTACATGTATCAGTCACTGCTTCAAACCAATAAATGAGTTGAGGTAGGACTATTACTGTGCCCAAGAATGGGCAAAATTCTATGGTAGAAAGAAAGAAAAAAGAAAAGGAAAGACAAAAAGAAATTCTCCAGCTCAGCTGGGTGTGGTAGCAGATACTTACAATCCTAGCATACTCTGGGAAGCTGAGAGACAAGGATTGCAAATTCAAGCCCATCCTGGGCAACTTAAGACACTGTCCCTAACTAAATAAATAAAGTCAGGCATGGTAGCACCTGCAGTCCAAGTACTCAAGAGGCTGAGGCAGAGGAATTACTATGAGTTTGAGGCCAGCCTGGGCTACACAGTGGGACCTGTTTCCAAAAAAATCAAAATAATATAACATACAATAAAAATAAAGGTTGGGTCAGTCCAAAGACCATGGATTCTTGGGCTGGGGATTTAGCTCAGCGGCATAAGCGCCTGCCTTGCAAGCAGGCAGTCGTGAGTTCAATCCCTGGTACGGAAAAAAATGGAAAAAAAGAAAAAAAAACAAAGACCATGGATTCAATGTCTAGTAAAACCAGTACCACCACCAATAATAATAATTTTAAAACTCCATGGCTCTTCAAACTTACCATGAAATCCTTTTTGGAAATAGTAAAAACTCACATTCCTTTTGTGACACCCTTATAATTATCAAATATTACTAAAAACATTGTCTGCCAACTTGGGAGATGAAACCATGGCTCCGTGGATCCACACTGAATTGATTCCTGGTGATGAAGCATTTTTCCCCTGTGAATTTCAGCTCCTCTCTGGACACTCAGTTTCTTATAAGACTCCAGAACCCCCTCCTGCCCATCCTAATTCAGCTTCTGCCTGGTGCAGTCTGTGGAACCCAGGGGTTCTCTCCCAGCCCCACCTGTGTCTCCTCCTGCATCTGACTTGCTGGGTTTTGAGGCAGGGCCTCACTATGTCGTGTAAACTGGCCTCGAACTCACAGCACCCTCCTGCCCCCACGCCCGGCTTTCCTCCCTCACCCTTCAGTGTGTTGTCAGCAGAACATCAAGCGCTCCAGTTGCACCCTGGGAACTACCCCAATTCCCTCATTTCCATTAGCCCCCGGCCAGCCAGACGCCGAATCCTCCTCTCCAAGGTATTCTGAGGCCAGCCCCCTTCCCGACTGTCCTCACCTCTCTGCCCTCCTCCATCCAGGCCCACAATGCTCACTAACAGTCACTTGCTGAGCACCTGTGCTGGCCACATACGAGAGACAAAGCCCTTGCCTTGGGTCTACATGGCAGGGGAGGGACCCAGAGTGTACTCAGTGAGACAAAGCTGTAACAGGATGTGAATAATCACTAAAAAAACGAAGAATAGAAAATTAGCGAGGACAAGGTCCTTCCATGGGACAGGAGTCAGGGAGCAGAGACTGGCATATGATAAATCAGTTACCGGGCTCTAAAGAAGTAAATGCACAGGCCCTGCAGCAGGAAAGGGAATCCACGCCATGTGCCGGGTGACAGAGGCAGGCAGGGAAAGCTGAGGTTTAGATGCCTCAGTGGCATCTACGGTTTGTAAGAACAGAGCCAGGACCACTAGAGGGCTTAAGGC
Organism: Cavia porcellus; assembly: GCF_034190915.1. Classification (NCBI taxonomy): domain Eukaryota; kingdom Metazoa; phylum Chordata; class Mammalia; order Rodentia; family Caviidae; genus Cavia; species Cavia porcellus. The sequence continues at coordinate 37,352,636 of NW_026947501.1, forward strand.
TGTAATAGCCACTCCCTTTATCACAGAGACACAATAACCAGCACCTTGCTGGGACCTTCTCGCCTGAAGCTGAGGCAAGAGGATCCCCTTGAGTTTGAGGCCAGCCTGGCTTAAATTAGCAATAATTGCACCTTGGGTAAACATTATTGGTTACAAAAAGCTCAGCCTGATTTGCATTATGAATTCAAAGCCAGCATAAATTGTAGCAAGAACCTGTCTCAAAAAAATAACAAAACAAACTGGTGCTGGTGGCTCAGGCTTGTAATCCTAGCACAAGGGAGGCTGAGGCAGGAGGATCACTGAGAGTTCAAGATCAGCCTGGGCTACAAAGTGAGCTCAAGGACAGCCTGAACTGCATAGTGAAATCCTGTCTCAAAAAGACAAAATAAATAACAAAAAATCAATATCCAACACCTGCAAACTAAAAAGGTTTATTTTGGCTCAGTTGGTAGAGGTTTCAGTCCCACAGCTGGCTTCAAGGCAGGGTGGCAGGGCAAAGGGGCCTGAGGGGCGCTGCTCAAGGTATGGAGAAAAGGAAGTGAAGCAGGGGGGTGGGGGTGGAGTGCGGAACCTTCCAGGCCACACCCCCAGCGACTAGCCTTTCCTCCAGTGTTGGTCCCCTAACTGCATGCCATCAGAGCACTAGCTGAGCTCAGGCAGAGCATAGCACCTGCCTGCCCTGTTTTCTACCTTCAAAGGTCTGAAACTGTTTTTGGACAGGGTATCACTAGGCAGTTTAGGCCGGGCTCAAACTCAGTGATCCTGCCTCAGCCGCCTAAATGCTGAGATCACAGGTGTGCACCACCTTACCCAGTTTACTTTCTTATCTATGAAAAAACATTTTAGAACTATCCTTAAAATTGGTAACAGACTCCTTGGTTACTAATCTGTATCTGGAGATAAATCATGTATTTTTGTTTCCTAGACTGGCCTCATATGATCTTCCTGTCATTCAAATAGCTGGGATTAGATTGTATACCATCCTACTGCACTCAGCATATACTTTAAATGTTTTTGTGGTACTGGGAATGAACCCTTGGTTTTCCAGAGCTACACCTCCAGCCCTTTTAATTTTGTTTTTATACAGGGTCTCATTAAGTTGCAAAGTTGACCAAGATGGGCTCCTACTTACAAACCTCCTGCACGAACCACCCAGAGTGTTGGGATTACAGGTGTGCCATATATATTGTATATATTTTTGAGACAGGGTCTCATTGTATTTCAGGCTGGCCTCAAACTCACAGGGATACCCCTGCCTCAGCCTCCCCAGTTCTGGGATTACAGGTAAATTCTGGGATTATAGGCACGCACCACCACACCTGGTGCACTAAATTTTAAGAAATGTAACTATGGTTTTCAAAAGAAAATGGAAAAATAATTTTGCAACTTCCTTAAAATAAAAGGGCTAAGGATACAACTTAGAGAGGGACATCTGTTTTAATCAGACAGCTGAATCGCCTAACCTGTTTCTGCATCCAGTAGAGACCTGCCTTCTGCTCAAGTATGAAAAGTCAGCACCTTGGCAGGCAAGCCCTTAAATAGTCTCAGAGACCTTGACCCACACTGAAAACTGTGACTTTAAGTCAGCAGTGATGAACCTATGGCATGCATGCTGCTGTGGGTTATCACTGAAGGCTCAAAAACACCTGTCATCACTGCTTAAGCTTTCTCTAGGCCTCAGCCATTCATTCATTCATTCCCACTGGGTCCCAGAGATGGAGGTGAATCCCATGGTCAGTGGCCAAGGGAGCCTCACTGAAGAGGGGCAAGCAAATTAAACAGAGTACATAGGATCTGAACCTGAAATAGGCCTTGATTTTACTGCCCCTCTGGGCCCTCCCCAACAGGAGAGAGCAGAAGAGAGACGGTGCTACGGAACGATGGCAGGAGGCTCTGACAGAGGAAGTCAGTGCTGGGCCTTGCAACGGAAGTTACACTCACATTATGGATCGCAGGCGGCTGGGGTGACAAGAGCTTGCTTTAAGTCACCTTTATTGAGGTGTAATTTACACAGACATAAAAGTCATCCTTTCAGGTACAGTTATGTAAATTTCGACAAACACATCCAGTAATGTAAATTCCACAGAACACATATTCTCATCATCTCAGAAACTTCTCTCTGCAATCCAGCACCCTCAGCTGCATGGAATCCATCTGATTTCTGTTCTTTTAGCTTTGCACTTTTTTTGAGACACTATTTTTTTTCTGACACTCACTATGCAGTTCAGGCTGGCTTCAAAGTCAGTGATTTCTTGCCTCAGCCTTCAGAATGCTGGGATTAGTGGTGCATGCCTGGCTAATTTTTTATTTTGGAATAATTAGACCCAGGTGAATTGCAGAAAGGACTCAGGTACACTCTCCCCAGTGTTAACATCCTGCAAAACTACAGAAAAATACCAAAGCCAAGAAACTGACAGAGGTGCAACACTACCAGACAGATTACAGAACATTTATTGGCTTGTTGTAGAGAACGTGATTGGGCTGACTTGGTAGCACATGCCCTGTAACACTGGCTGCTCCTGAGGCAGGAGGCCTGTAAATTTGACGAAGTCTGAGTAACTCAGGGAGATCCTGTCTCAAAACAATCAGTTGGTGGATGGTATGGAAGCCAGGCTGGACAACAAGGTTGTGCATTGGTTATCACCGCCCAGAGAAGTCAAGGAAATGCAGGGAGAGAAAGGACGGGAGGGACTATTTGTGGAATAGAAGAGCAATCATTTTCAAGGACAACCTGGTAAAGGCTTTATATCAACTTTTTTATTTTTTTAACGAAACTTCTCAAATAGCAGGTTAGTTTAAATTGAAGGGTCTGATTAACGAAGGTCTCTAATTAAATGAAGGTCATAAAAACCTAATACAACGATCCTCCTGCTCCTACCTCAGCCTCTCAAGTGCTGGCATTATAGGTGCATGCCACCACGCGCTGCTCATCCTGCTTATTCTTACTGAAACAGGTTTTTTTAAAAAATTTTCTTACTTTTGCCTGATTGAAAACAATGAAGTATTGGCAACAACAGCTGATGTTCCCTGGGAGTTTAGGCAAAACTGTAGCTGTTCCCTTAACAGCATTAGCTCACTCTTCAACAAAACCAAACTAAATGTCTAGCTTTCCTCCTGGAGTTCAGGTCTTTTGTAGGTTTCATTACCTGTGTCTGTATTGATAACGCCTTCATCTTTATGTAATTTATATGAACTCATATAAAGACATCATTCACTCAAGAGGCTGTGGTAACAGAGATTGTCCTCACTTGTACATCCCATAAAACTGAAGCTCCTACAGGACTGGAAGGCCAGACTCACCCACGGCCATATTACAAACTGCTTAAACTGGGTAGCAGCGCACACCTGTAGTCCATCACCAAGAGCTCATCACCAGCCTGAACTACACAGTAAGACCCTGTTTCAAACAAACAGAACAAACACAATGCTTAGAAAGATAGCAGCCCTAGGGAAGCAAGCATTCAGTATAAGTTAGCTAGGTCTACTCCCTGCTCTGGCTCATCAAACCCCTTTCTGGCCAGGTTCAACCCCTTCCTCCAAAGGCTGTGCAGGAATGAATCTGGTCCAAAAGTCCCCACAGACAAGATTACATCTGGGGGAAAAAAGTCTTCATTTAAACCCTAGTTTATCACTAGTTGCTATTAGTTATTTTTTTAATTTTCTTACTTTTGTGGTAATATAGTAACCTGTATTACCTATTTCCTTGAAATGAACTTTTAATAACTGTGAAACCAGGAAGCGTCTGGAAATTAGATTCAATTAAACGCAGTGTTTTTCACTGTGCCCTGGCTTGTTATTCTACATAAATTTGAAGCACTAAATCTACCATACATTTATCTCTCTTCGACCCTCCTCTCCCCACCCTTTGAGACAGTGTCTCACGGAGAACCCGGCCTCGAACTCTCGAACCTCCTACCTCAGTCTCGCGAGGGCTGGGATTACGGGCTCGTGCCACCATACCCGGGTGAGGTTAAATCACTTGAGCAGGTCACATAGCCAGTGAGTGATGGATAGGGTAATGCAACCCCAAAGCCAGCAGTACCCTAGAAACGAATTTCAGTACACTCAGCCTGGAAACGCAATCCTAGTGTGTACGCCAAAGGAGTGGGTTCGGAGCAGCACAATATTAAATGGGAAAATAAAGCAATCAGCAAAACAGAAAACACAAGACAAATGGAGGCTAAGCAAGGTTAAGTAACAGGGCCAAGGTTACAAGGAGCAGCGCAGACCCAGAGACCCGCGGCCACTGGGTCCCGACTCCGAGGCGGGATCTTTTTTCACCCAGCCACGCTACCACGTGGTCGGGGCAGCCTGAGTATTCGCTCAATTCATTTCGCCTGAAAACAAAGTTGACAGTGAGGAAGCGGGGACAAGTGGAAGAGACATGGAAACAACAAATAGTCCAGGGGCAGGAAGCAAAGGCGAACGCCCGCGATTTCGGGACGGGGCGTCCACGGCGAGCAGAGGCGCCGCAACCGATCGCCCGCCGATGGCTCCCGCTGCCCTTCCGGCCCCGGACACGCGGCGAGCCCCGGGGCCCGGCGCCTGGTTTAAAAAGAAACCCCAACACGTGTCCCCACGCGGCCCGTGCGCCTGGGGACGCTAGCCCGCGCGGAGCGCCCACAGCCCAGCCCCGGCGAGCCGGGCGGCCGCTTCCTCTTCCTCCCTCCGCGCGGCGGCACTCGGGCCAGGCCGCGGCCCCTTCCGCCCGTCCGCGGCCTCTCGGCGAGCGCCACCCTGCGCCGCGCCCCGCGCCGCACCCCGAGCCGCGGCCGCCTCCACCGCTACCGCCGCGCCCGCCGACCGCCGGGCCTCCTCCGGGCGCCTGGGCCCGGCGCGGGCCGCGAGAGGCGGGGCCGACGTGCGGGCGGCGGAAGGAGGCGGAGGCGGAGGAAGAGGAGGAGGAGGCGGCGGCCCGAGCCGGGAGAGGGGCGGGGGGCGGCCCGGGGGAGGGGAGGAGCGGGATTCGCGGAGCGCGGCGCCGCTGCCGGGAGCCGGCGGGCCCGAGAGTGACCGAGTCACGGCGGGCGCCGGCGGAGCCGCGGCGTCGGACCCGCCTCCTGGAGGAGCTCAGCCCCGGCCAAGCCCGGCCCCATTCCCGCCCCGCGCCGCCTCCCCACCGCCGCAGCCGCCGCCGCCTCCCCGCCGCCGCTGCGGGAGCTCGCCCCTGCCCACCCCGCCCCCGCGGCCGAGCCCGGGAGTCGAGTGGGAGTCGGCCGGCCGGCGCGGGCAGCCCGGGACCCCGCGGGGGACGCTGCAGCCGAGCCGGGAGGGGCCGCGCCGCCGCCGTCTGAACTAGGATGTCCCGACATGAAGGTGAGCGCAGCCCCCGCCCCCACCCGCCGGGCCTCGGCCTACCCCGCCTGGGCCGGGCGCCGCGGAGGGCGGCCGGGGAGCGGCGGCGACGCCGGCCGGGCCGGGGCGCCGGGCTTGCCGGCGGGCGGGCGAGCGAACGAGCGAGGGCCGAAAGCCGCGCTACCGCCACGGCGCGGCCGCGGCCCTGAGCTGGGCCTGGTGCCGGAGGCGGGGCGGCCGGGGCGGCCGGAGGGTTTGCACTGTCATGGGGCGGAGGGAGGGGGAGGGGAGCGGCGGGGCCCGTTACCGGCGGGAGCCCAGCCCTCGGGACCGATACCGGACGCCGAGGCCCGCCCGGCCGGCCCGGGAGCCGCGGGCCCGAGCGCGGCCTAGCGCCAGCAGCCCCGGAAGGGCCCGCTGCTGTGCCGGAGCCGGGTTGCGGGCGGCGGCAGCAGAGCCGGCCCGGGACCCGGCGGGCGCGTCCGGTCGCCGGGAGACGATGGCGAGAGCCCCCACCTGCGGGCGGCCGCGGGGCGGGCGGGAAGGCTCGGGCCGGGCTCGGGGTGCCCTCGCCGCCTGGAGCCCGCCTGGCCTCGCGGCTAGGCCTCGGCGCGTCCCTGGGCTCGGGTAACCAAGTTCCCGGGGCGGATCCTGCCCGGCCGGGGCGAGCGAACTCCCTGCTCGGTCGTCCCGCCGGCATGGGACTAGCATCCGGCTGGGCCCAGGGTCCCGCGGCGTGCTCTGGCCCACCGAGCTGCGTTTGGGTCTATGACTACAGTGAGGTCTGCTTATGATTGGGGGTCGTTTGGACTTTGTTGTAAGATTTGAAAACACTCATGGGGTACAGTTGCAAATAAGCAGACAACTCCAGCCCAGTCTCAGGGCACAAAGAGACAAATGTTTAGGGCTGGGGCATAGGCGTTGAGCTTGTGAAAAATAAGTTAACTTCATTTTACTGCCATATGGCTTAGAAAGGAGGGAGGGGGCTGTGTTTTCTTTGTTTCACTACAGCAGGTTTCAAAATTTTACAAAGTATTAACAGACTTGGTGAAAAGTTTATTCCAGGGAGGTTAACACCAGATTGTAGAAGTGGCTTGAAAGTCTTGTGTACTTTAGATTTTAAAACCTTGTATAGGCGATGTAGGAGTGTAGGAAAGTTTAGTGAGTCAGATTAGCATGTACTTCACCCCTTGGGAAGGGCATTCTTAGGGAAATAAAAAAACCTTAGAATTTCAAGGTTGAAATGCTCCGATTGGTTAACATATTTGGAGTCTGCTTCAGAATTTGCATTACTAAAGACAACGTTGAAATTTGACTTAAAGAACATCATGTGTTCTAGGATTCTGTATTTTTAAAACCTACAAAACTGATAGGAAATACACTGTATTTTCTTCACAGATCATCTACTGAGAGCTAACCGTGTTAAAGTGTTGGACATTTTGAAATAGTAGGGTGCTTAGTTTAGTTAAATTGAAAAGAGTACTGTTTAGAAACATTTGGATGCCATGCCCGCTTTCCCTGTTATCTGCTTAATAAAAAGGCATCCCCTTATCTCTGTAATTTGAAAAAGTTGTACAGTTGTAATCACATTTCAGTTTGGGATATTAAAGTTCATCTTAGACTTCAGTCGTGTGTACACTGACCACCTTGCAGAGAAAATGAAACTGAGCGATGGCTGCAGGCTCTCTTACTCATAAGGGGCTGGGAGACTGAGCACTGCAGAAAACAGTGGTGCAAGGAAGGGTGTTGGAGCCCTGTGCTCCCCACCTTAAAAAAGCATCCACATAGTTCCAGACTGAATATTCTAATTGAGCTGTGGCCGGGGAAGGAGATTCTTTTACCCTCAATACTCTGTTGGCCTATTTAAAATCCTGTAGTTGGGACATTCTTCCGTTTAACAAACATTCTGTAATGTAAGCCCATTTCCCCCTTTTTGGTTTTGTGAAAAGGTGTGGCTATAAAATTTAACATTACCTTTTAGCTCCTGAACTACTACTGATGTTTGAATAACACACCTTCCCTTGGTAATTTACAGTAATGCCAGATGTTTTTGAAAACTGGACATTCCTAGATACAGAGACTTAGAGTGCAATATTTGTTAAATGATTATCTTTTAGGGGTCTAGTTGTAGCTTAAGGCAGGAGTGGCAGCCTCATGATCACAGTTCGTTAGGAACGCGCACATTTTGTAGTATATGATTTCAGGTTGCCATTATTCTCAGTACTAGGGCTTTGACCTAACAGGAGATACAGAGTTTTACACAAGTGCTTTTCTCACCTTGCTGTTCTGTGGGCCAGCTATTTTCATTTCTTTCAGCGTTCCTTTGGTGATCTGATTTTTGAGCTCTTTTAATTGTGTACACACCTCCCAAATTCTCTGTAGTTCTTGGTTTTTTTCAGTAGTGTGACCCAGAACTGGATGTAGTAGTCTGGTAGAAGGTCAGTACCATGCTGCCTAGAGTGTACTTGCACCCTGTTTATCAGGGCCTTCAGGGCACAAGGGACATGTTACACTGTCTTTGTCTTTCTGCCAACCCCACTGTATGCATGGTTGTATTAATGATGTGACTCTGGATGACACAGCCTCCAAGATGGACACCTGTCAAGCTTGTGGCCACTTGTCAAGCAATGGACTCCCCCTGAGAAAGGCAGTACAACTGCAGCATAGAGGACTTCTCTGGCCAAGGAGTCCAGCGTACTTCTTCCGCCAAGGCCATGGAGTAAACATTGTTGGCTGAGTGAGCTGGGAGAGCCGGCAGCTCTGCAGTTGGTGTGAAGGCAGCTAAAGACAGCCTGTAATCATATGAGCATAGCCACACTCCAATTAAAACCTTACTCATAGACATTTGAATTTCATGTAAGTTTTATTTAATGAAATACGATTCTTCATTTGAACCCCAACACCACCACCCTATTTAAAAGTATAAAAACTATTCTTGGCAAGTAGGCAGTGTAGAAATTGGTGGTGGCCAGATCTGGGCCAAGTGCTATAGTTTGTCTACCTCTGCTGGAGCTGGAACTGCTGGGTGTCCCCAAAGGACCACTCCACCTGGTAGCCCATCATTTCCTTTGGGACATGAGGAACACGTCCACCGACTGAACTGGCTTTCTGTACTGTTCCCAGCAGCACTGTGTACGTTGGGATAGAAGTAATGTTTCTGTCCACCTCCTCAGACCTGGTCTGAGTTAACTTTCCTGCTCTCCCATACCGACTTTTCCAGTGAGAATTCCAGAGCTCCTATGAAACTCATTTTCTGATGTTCTTGTCATGTTAGCAAACATAAACTGTAGCACCCGATCACTTTCTATTCACACACCAACACTACCTAGTTCTCTTATCTGTAGTGAAACTCATCATTTTCTTGCTTGTCTACTTTTCTTTTTTTTGTCTTTTTGAGACAGAGACTCTCAATGTAGTTCAGGCTGGCCTTGAGCTCACTTTGTAGCCCAGGCTGGTCTTGAACTCACAGTGATCCTCCTGCCTCAGCCTCCTGAGTGCTGGGATTACAGGTATGATGAGTCACCACACCCGGCTTGCTTGCGTACTTTTTTAAAAAAATGTCTCTAGCCAGGGATGTAGTTCAGTAGTAGAGTATGTGCTAGTTCGTACACTGCCCTGGATTCAGTCCCCAGCACACACGCACAAGAAAAAAACCTGTGTATAGTATCACATAACTGCAGTCATAGTGACTGGAGAGACTGAGGTAGAAGGTTGCTTGAGCTCAGGAGTTTGAGGCCAGCCTGGGCAAGGTTGCAGTCACAAAAAACAAATCTCACTGCGTTTTTTTTGTTTGGGGGGGGGGACAATACTGGACATTGAGCTATCCTTAACCCAAAAAGTCTTGATTTAATTTGGTTGGATTTATTTTGAATAGGATCTCCCCAAATTGCTGAAGCTGGCCGTGAACTTGGGATTCTTACCTGCCTTAACCACCTTAGAAGCTGAGATAACATAGTTACTGGGATTATAGGCATGCACTGCAACCTATCATATTTATTTTATTTTTTTGAGACTGTCTGGCTAGGTAGTCCCGGCTGGCTTTGAACTCATGATCTCCTGCCTCTTTTTTTCTTGAATGCCTGGCATTTCAGGCATGTACCACCACTCTAAACTATCATACTTGTAAGAAAATGCAATTAAAATATGTGTATTGAGCCGGGCATGGTGGCTCATGCCTGTAATCCGAACACTTGGGAGGTTGAGGCAGGAGGATCATTGTGAGTTTGAGACCAGCTTGGGCTACAAAGTGAGCTCAAGGCCAGCCTGAACTGCATAGTGAGATCCTGTCTTAAAAAAAGACAAAATATATGTGTGTGTGTGTGTGTGTGTGTGTGTGTGTGTGTGTATATCATTTAAATCTTAAGTTCATTTAACATCTTTGCCAATTGAGAAAAGTACTTTTTAGCTATAGTGCAGTTACAAATGTTCCTACCTAGTTAGTTACCTGCAATTATTATTATTATTTTTTTTTAAGCCCAGGCAAATGAGATAATGATGGAATGTTACATGGGCTTTTTTTTTTTTGCCAGTACCGGGGATCGAACTCACGACTGCCTGCTTGTAAGGCAGGTGCTTATGCTGCTGAGCTAAATCCCCAGCCTGGAATTAATACATACAGGGCTTTAAACTGTTTGCCCTTTTTCAGTTGGTATAGTGTATAAGGCATTCCGCTAGGTATCAAGGACTTGAGAAGGAAGCTCCTCACTTTAGTCTGGTGAGGAAAATTTATTTGTACACAAATTCTACAGTACACTGTGAGACACACCATAGAGAAAGGCTAAACCAAAGCAAGTACCAACTTATTTTCTTGCTGATTTTGCACAGTTTTCTAGAAAAAATCTACTTTGATTCTACCCCTCCCCACTTTGTTGTTCTTTTTTTGAGACAGGTTCTCACTGTGCAGTTCAGGCTGACCTTAAACTCAACTCAGACATGTAGCCCAAGCTGGCCTCAAACTCTAGACAGGTCCTGGGATTACAGGGCATGTGCCGCCAGGCCCAGCTTTGAATGCTTTAACTTTTTTTCTGTGTTATTCTTGCTTGTTTTGAGGTAAAATTGTTAATGAGGTTTCAGAGTCCTTTTCTTTACATGATTTCTAATTCTTCTCTTGGAATTTTTGTTGGTGGTTTTTTCAGACAGAGTCTCCCTATGCAGTTCAGGCTGGCCTCAAACTCATGGGGTTCCTTCTGCCTCAGCCTCCCGTAAATCTCCTTGTATTTTGAAGATATTCAAATATAGGATAGTGGTAATTAAATGTAGAAGAAATATATTATCATATTTTTCTCAGAATGAGCTAGTACTTTTTATTTTCAAAGTATAAAATATAAGACTACATAGGCCACATTAATCTATGCACCTTACTTGATTTCTTTGTGGTGCTGGGGTTCAAAGCCAGGACCTCACACATGCTAGGTAAGTGCTCTGCCACTGAGAATCCTCAGCCTTCATCTCTTCTTTTTTCTCTTTTCCTTTCCTTTCCTTCCCTTTCCTATTCTATTCTACTCTATTCTTGGATCTTGAGCATGCTAATAAACAAGTGCTCTACCGCTGAGCTACATCCCTAGGCCATTTTATTTTTTTGAGGCAGGGTCTACTAAATTGCCCTGGCTGGAGCCTATTGAGTAGCTGGGATTACAGGTATGCACTATCTCACTCAACTTTTTTTTTTTTTTTTTTGTCTTCTTCCGTTTTTATCGGTACCAGGGATCGAACTCACGACTTCCTGCTTGCAAGGCAGGCGCTTATGCCGCTGAGCCCCCTCAACTCTTTTTTTAATTGATAAAAACTGTATATTGCGTACAGTTTATCATGTGTAGCATGGTATTTTGAGATATGTATACATCATGGAGTAGCAGTCCTGACTTCTGAAAGTTGTACTACTCTTAGATTTTTTTTTTTTCTCTTGTGAAAAAGTGCTGTGTGCAGAGTGGTGGAGGCTGAAGCAGGAGGACAGAAAAGTTTGAACCCATTCCAGACAATTTAGCAAGACCCTGTCTCAAAATAAAAATAAAGGGGTGAGAATGTAGCTAAGTGCTAAGGTCTTTGGTTCAGTCCTCAGCACCCCCCCTTCCCCCCGCAATGCTTTCTGGCACTAAATGCACATGGACAAACACAGGGTAAATTACAATAATCCCCGACCCCCAAATTTGGGAACTGCAAAGCCAGGCTTGATAATCATCCTGTGATTTTAATGTACCTTTTGCCTTCCTGTAGCCAAGCAGATTGAGTCCCAGTGAGATCTTTTCCAACCTGTCTGCTTACAATTTGTTTTCCTTTAGCTATAGTGTGTTAAAAGATTATGACATTCTTTAACCCCACCTGCTCAAGAGATTGAGGCAAGAGGATCACAAGTTAGAGGCCAGCTTGGGCAAGTTAGACTTAAAAACAAAATTTTAAAAAGATACAAGGATGTGTAAGGATCTGGGTTCAATCCTCAGTACTAGGAAAATAATTACTACATTCTTAAGACTTTCTTTTCCTCTGTCTGTTACTCACCACTGTCTTGATTTTTCGAGACAGGGTCTAGCTGTGCAGTCCAGACTGGCCTGGAACTCATGTTCCCCAGGCTGGGGGTACTAGGGTTGCATGAATGAGCCACCACACCCAGCTCTTAAGACTTTTCCTGTTTTACTAAGTCATGAATCGCATTTATCATGACTTTTAATAAGGGATAAATATGAATATAAACTTACAGGAAAATGTACTAAGTGAAGTTTTACTTTCTGTGATCTTTGATTTCATGTGAAATTTAGTTTGAAACTCATTTTCATATTTTGACCTTTGTGTTTAAATTAAAAATGCAGCAAAACAGCTTTTGTGTTTTAACTTGGGAATTTTATTTGGAAAAAATTTCTTTCAGTCTTAAAATTTTAAGATGTATTAGCAGCAGTCTTTTTCAGGGTGGTATACTTTTTCACAGTAGTAAACATCTGAGAGAGAATAACCAAATAAATGCCTTCATGTTTGGCTTGCGATGTTTTAAAAAATCTCCATGCATTTATTTATTTATTTATCTATCTATCTATCTATTTATTTATTTATTTGAGACAGGGTCTTGCTATGTAATGCAGATTGCAATGAACTCACAACAATCCTCCTGCCTCAGCCTCCCAAGGGCTGGGATTACAGGTGTGTCCCACCATGCTCAGATAAAATCCATGTGTTTATATTGAGTTATGACCTAATTTTTAAAGCATTAGCTTTACAATATCTGCCATACTGATTTTTCCTAGGGCTTTTGGTTGGCTTTGTTGGATTTGGTTTGGTTTTTTTTAGCTCGATGCTAGGGATTAAATCCAAGACCTCACAATGCCAGGAGAGCCCTCTACCAATGATCTGTACCCGAGCCCTGGTGGTTTTGTTTTAAAACTGGAGTTTTATTCTGTTTGTTGTTGTTGTTGTTTGCTTGCTTTCCATTACTGAGGATTGAATGTAGAGCTTTGACAGTGATCTAGATCCCCAGTCTTTTTTTCAACACTGAGACAGAATCACAGTAAAATGCCTGGACTGGGCTTGAACTGACACTTCTCTTGCCTTAGCCTTCAAGAGAGCTGAGATCGTGAGTGTGCCACTGCACCCAACTCCAACAGTTTTATTTCATCAAAGTTAAGGTACATTAAATTATACAAGGAATATTTCATTACATTATAAATATTGCTGTGTGGCTACTTTCATTAATGTGGATTCAAAGGAAACAGTCTGTATACATAGTAAAAGTTTAATACTGTTGTAATAAAAATCTGTTACAGAGGATTATATATGACTTCATGTTGTACTGAGAACTGATTTCTTTCAATGCCTTTTGAGATAGCTTTTTGTTTTTTGGCAATCATTGAAGTTATTCATTGAAGTTCAGGAAAGAGTTCTTAAGAGAGATGATATATTACAACCTTTTACTTTATTTGGTTTTTTGAAACTGGGTCTCATTATGTAATTCAAGCTGCTTGAGCTCACTATATAGCCTAGGCTGACCTCAAATTTGTGACGATCCTCCTGCCCCAGCCTCCAGCATGCTGGAATTACACTGCTATACCTGGCTAGATCACAACATTTTTGTTGGCATAATAATTTTTATACATTAGTCGTATCCTGATTTGTGTTTGAGTAGGATAAGGCAGTTTCCTAGGAGAACATATTACCGCAGTGACGGGAAGGAAGTGAGTGGTTAGGAAAAGACAGTGCTCTTGGGGTTGTAAAGACAGGAAGCCAGGCAGGTGTTGGTAATGGAAAGACAGGGACAGGTGGGCTTGACACTTGGAAAGGATCTCCAGCTAGTGTTAGAACTGAGCCCTCGAGCCGGATGGAACACTGAGAGCCGGGTACCAGGAAGGGCAAATTCGATGTCCAGTGAAACAGCAGAAGATGAATTGCCTCGTTAGGTGCCTTCTGCCGCGCTCCTCTGCTCCTGCACTCACGGCCTCCAGCGCTTATTAATTGCTGTTTCTGCCTTAGAATTGTTTTTGGTTGTTGACTTTCTGAATTGTAGCAAAGCAGGGATGTGGGTCCATGGTTCATATACACAGCTGGTTTCAGGTCTTCGGTGGCTACGGTATCAACCAGCAACTCAGCAAAACTAACAGTGCTACTAGGAAAAAAAGGAAAGAAGAAAAAATGGTATCACCTGAGTAGGTGACAGTTGTGTCACCTTTCAGTTGGGAAGGGCAGAACAGTGAGTGAGTGAAGCCTCTTGACATCATGACTAATTAGGTCAGGCATCGTCTTGTGTTGAATTGCGTAGGTTTTTTCCTGTTTGGCACTAGGTGCTGGGCTCGCATATCACTCTATGGGAAGATGATTTTCATTCATCACTTTTTGCATGTTGGTTTGATGAGCTGAATATTAAAACATTTAAGGTATATTCAGCTCCAATTAATTTTTTCGTTATGACTTTTTGTTTCTTTTATTGTTCCTTTGAGACTGTCACTGTGCCTTTCCTCCTAACAAAGTGAGGGTCCCCCCAGTGACACTCTGGCCTTATTCTCCAGGCCGGTCTCCCTCACCAACTGTATACCTGAGGGGCAAGAATCCAGTTACACTTGGTTTCCTTTGTACCTGTCCACTAGCACGGCTCTGGTCTATAGGACGTCCTGGGAACATTCGTGAGTGATTGTTAGGTGTGTTGATACTTGTCCCAAAAATGATGAGACTACTGGAAAATTCTCTTCCGTTTTCTTTTTATTTTATTTTATTTATTTATTTATTTATTTATTTTTGTCTTTTTCGTTTTTATCGGTACCAGGAATCGAACTCACGACTGCCTGCTTGCAAGGCAGGCGCTTATGCGGCTGAGCTAAATCCCCAGCCCCTTCTCTTCTGTTTTCATCTGGGGAAAGTGGTTAAGGGGAGGGGAGAGGTCACGAGCAAGAGGACTTAGAGCTTTCACAGAAGTGCAAGCAGTGTAGACTCTGTAGAGCAGAAATAACTGAGGGGAGCTGCCTCCCGGGCCATGGCCCGGATGAGTGCGCGTGGGCTTTGTGCCCCTCTGGCTCTGCTTTCAGGTTAACTGGTCAAGGGCTCTGCATGTGCATCACAGCAAGGGTTCACTCAGTGATCTTTTGAGTGAATATTTATGGACTGCCTTTTCTAGTACCACTCACAGTCATCTCCAGGGCTTGCCACAGGTTGTTGACCCCTCGCTAGTGGATGCTAGTATGCAGAGGGTTTGAACACATGTTTGGAAACTGAATGCTTTCACGTTGTACAGGCTGTGGCTTGCTTCCAGTATGCTGGAATTAGTCCTTGAGGTTTATATTTTATGACAGAGTAGTTAAATCATGTGAGTATTTAAATGTCTTGACACTATTTGCAGCCCCCTCCTTAAGCTTATTTTTACTTGTGTTTCACAATTTAAATTCTGCCCAGTAGTACATTTCTTTATTTTATAATATTGTTCTTAAACCAAAATGTCAGTACACATTTGCATGTTATTGTCAAATAGATTATTCCTCATGACTTTGTAATTATTTTTTGATGTTTAGCAAAAAAAAAAAAAAAAAAAAAAAGACGCTCAAGGGATTAAAAAACTTAATATTTGTGTTAAAAAAAAATGCTTAGTTTTTCCAGGCATGGTGGTGCAGGTCTGCAGCCCCAGCACTCTTGGGTGGCTGAGAAGGAGGATCACAAGTTTGAGCCCAGCCTGGACAATTTAGTGAGACCCAGTCACAAATAAAAAAGCTCAATGGAAAGACCCTGGGGTTAATCTCTAGTGCGGCCAAAAAAAGAAAAAAGGGTTTTGTAAAGTCCTAGTGCTTCCCTAACTAACAGCTATTGGGGTAGGTAGTAAACAAACCAGAAGCTTTTTAAATTGGCAGTTAAGGGCATACAGGCAGGGATTAGAAATTGTTACAGATGTGTTCTCCTTCTCTGTGAGGATGAAATGCAAGCCGGGAGTTAGGGGTGGTTGGGAGATGGATGGGAAGCAGGTAGTTTTCATATTTACTGATTATGATGCTCAGCCCTAGCTAGTGAGGAGTTGAAGCCATCCATTGCGACTTGAAATGAGTGTAAACTGCAGTGTGTGTGCATGTGGCCATGGGCGTGGATGTGCATATGTGGCCTAGGAGAATCTGATTTTCCTTTTCCTAGGAAAGATGGTGGGCCAGGGCCTGGCACAAGGTGTTCCCGTCACGGTCGGTGTCTTCATTCCTGGATCAGACATATTGTGTGTCATCATGTTCTTTGTTGCTCTGAATCCTTTTCTGCAAGCTTTTCAAAAGCCACCTAACTGAAGAGGAGATAGCCAGTCTACTTGCAGAATTGGGGCAGACCGTTGGCTAATAAAAATTTGTACAAGACACACATGTAATGTTTGGAGATTGGGTGCTGGGGATTGAACTCTCCCCTAAATGTAAATTATTTATTTATTCATTCATTTATTCATTTATAGACACAGTCTCCCTATGTAGTTTAAGCTGGCCTTGAACTCACTGTGTAATTCAGGCTGGCCTTGAATTCAATAGTGATCCTCTTGGCTTAGCCTCCTGAGAACTAGGATTACCCTAAGGCACATGCCACCACCGTGCCTGGTACCAAAATGTAATTTTAAATTCTGTGCTAGTTACGTTTTAAAAATTAAAAAGAGATAAATTAATCTTAAAACCTAATCCAATATATCCACAACAGTGTTTTGATGTGTAACATAATTATTGAGGTATTTTTACCTTTTTAAAAATAAAGTCTTTTTATTTTTTTAAATCCTTTTGAGATAGGCTTTCATTATGTGTTTCAGGCTGGCCTTGAACTCGTAGCCCAGGGTGACCTCAAACTTTCAGTGACCCTCCTGCCTCAGCCTCTCAAAAGCCACCATCTCCAGCTAATATATGTTAATTTGGATGCTAAATTTTCATCAAAAATGCATCATCTTACCTGAGAAATATCCTTATCTTGTGTATTGAGGATATTCTAGTCCATCTTTTCATTGTACACTGCCCCTTTGTAGGTGCATTTTTATGTAAGATTGGCTTCTACTCACCGAGCCACTTATTTGTATCGTGGGTTTCTGCTTTAATTTCTGTCCTAAGAACCTAAATTTTGCATTTCTTTTTCGCTTCAAGATGTTTTTTTAACATACTTTAGCAAAGTATGTTATAATGTTGTCATAATGGAAACCCACTTTGTAAACAGTGGCTAATGCGCGTTTACTAAATTCTTTTGTTAGGGTTCTGCAAGCAAAGGGAAAATAAAGGGTCACACACACTAAGGGTCAGCAAAATGGCTGCCGCCCGGCCAGCCCAACCAAGTAACTTTTATTGAAGTGAAGAACAAAGAAACTCAAATTATACATGCTTAGATTATATAACTTGTTTGCTTCTTGACCCTACAGAACCTCATGTTTTATCTTGAGGTGGGGGCGATGTTTTAAGGCCCGCACTTTTCCCATAACGTTGTCCACCGAATGTGTCCGGGACAAAATGGAGTCAGTGAGGTTTCTCTGCATCCTTTGTGGCCCATTCAGGTTGGAATGTAAGGGCTTTGGAATGACTTTAATGGGAGTTTGTGTGGTGATTTTTTTTTTGTTTGTTTTTAAGAGGAAAACAATTACAAAACACAATTAGAGGGTAACAATTGCAATTGTTATTCTTTTTTTTTTTGTGGTACCAGGGATCAAACTCACGACCATGCGCTCATCTTGGGATGAGCTAAATCCCTAGCCCCTGTATTGTTACCTTTTAATTAGTCACTCAGAGTATGAGATATCTGCATTTAATTTTCCAAACAGTATTAGCACAAACCTTTCCTTTTAATGAACTAAAAGAAATTAATAGTATAATTCTCTTAACTTTTACACACACACACACACATATATATATATATATATATATATATATATATATGTATATATAATATATACAATAAGTATTTCTTTAGCTTGTTACATTGGGGAGACAATATGATGTTTGTATATGCAAGTCTGATTTGTTTCATTTAGTGTGGTCTCTAGTTGCATCCATTTACCTATAAAAGTCTCAAATGTATCCTTTATTGCTGAGAGTAGTACTCCATTGTATAAAAATACCTATCTTTTTTAATCCATTCTTTAGTGGATGGTCATTTAGGTCATTTCCAAGATCTGGCTATTACAAATTGTGCTGCTGTAAACATGGATGCGCATATATTGCTGTGATATGATATTTTTAATTCTTTTGGAATGATACCCAGAAAGGAATAGCTGGGTCAAATGGGACCTTCAATCCTAGTTTTCTGAGGAATCTCCACACTGATTTCCAGAGTAGCTGCACCAGTCTACACTCCCACCAACAGTGAAGAAGGGTTCCTTTTTGCCCATAGCCCCTCCAGCATTTGTTATTGGTTGGTTGATTTTTATTTATTTTGTCTTCTTGAAACAAGGTCTCACTATGCAGTTCAGACTGGCTTTGAACACAAAATTTTGGTTGATTTCTTGATAGTAGCCATTCTTTCAGGGGTAAGGTGGAAACTCAGTGTGTTTTAATTTGCATCTCTCCAATGACCAACGATGTTAAACATTTCTTCATATAATTATTTGCTGTTTGTCTTTTATCTGAGAATTATGTTTTCATTTCAGATGCCGATTTTTGGGTTGAGTTTTTAATTTGGGAGGTCTGATTTTTTTTTTTTTTTTTTTTTAGTTCTTTATATGTTTTCAGTAATAATCCTTTAAGGAATAGCTCACAAACATTTTTCCCCATTGTGAGTTGGCTCTTCACTGTTGATGGTTTCTCTTGCTGTGCAAAAAGCTTTTTAATAAGTGATTCCAGTTGTTGATTCTTTGTGATAGTTCCTGTGTGGTCAAGGTTTCATTCTTGAAGTCTGCCTATACCAGTGTCTTCAGGAGTTTTACCTATTCTGTCTTCCAGCAGATTTAATTTTTCTATTTTAATATTTAGATCCTTGATCCATTCCCAATTTGGTTTAGTGCATCATGCAAGATACGAGCTCAGTTTTAATCTTGGGCATATGCAGAGTCAGATTTTCCAGCCCCATTTATTAAAGAGGCTATCTTTCTTCCAGTGCAATGTGTTTGGCACCTTTGTCAAAGATAAGGTGGTTTAGTGTGTCTAGAGTTGTTTTTGCATCTTCTAATCTGTGCCATTGATCTTCAGGTCTTTTTTTGCCAGTACCATGCTGTTTTTATCATAGTGGCTTTATAGTATAATTTCAAGCCATGTCTTGCCTCTGTTGCCCAGAAATGCCTTTGCTAATTAGGTCTCTTCTGCTTTCAGATGAATTTTAGGATTGTTTTCTCTAATTCTATAAGATATTCTACTGGAATTTTGATTAGAATTGCATTAAATATGTATAACATTTTTGGAAGTATGTTTTGGCTATATTGTTTCTTTCTACCCAAGAACAAGGAATATCTTCATTTTCTAACATCCTCTTCAATCTCCTTTTTCAGAAGACTGTAGTTTTCAATGTAGAAGTCTTTTACCTCCTTCGTTACATTGATTCCTCTGTATTTCATTTTTTTAAGATGCTATTGTGAAAGATGTTTCTCTGATTTCTGTCTCAGTGAGTTTGTTATTTGTGTACAGGAAGTTTGTTGATTTTTTTTTTTTTTTGTCTTTTTCATTTTTTATCGGTACCAGGGATCGAACTTACGACTTGCAAGGCAGGTGCTTAGGCCACTGAGCTAAATTCCCAGCCCAGTTTGTTGATTTTTGAGTGTTGACTTTATATCCAGCTATGCTACTGAATTTGCTTATTAATCTGTGCAGTGTTTTTAAAATTCCTGACTCTGAGAAGTGTACTATTTGTAAAAAAAAAAAAAAAATTTGTACTGGCCCCTCATAAGTTCTATTATGGTGAATTCAGAGGAGAGTTGTAAGTTGTTTCTGATGGAGATTGAATTTTACTACTATATTTGAATAAAGTGACTTCTAGGCTTGCTAATTTATTATAATGAAACTTGATCTCTAGTATCCATCATGAAGAGACTCTTCATGTATAACAATAGTTTTCTTTCTTTGTTTTTTGATATTGGGGGTTGAACTCAGTGCCCTCACGCTTGCCAGGCAGGCGCTTATGCTGCTGAGCTAAATCCCCGGTCCAGTCATGTATAGCAGTAGAAAAGCAGATGATGATGCTTTTTTATTTCACTTCACATTTGGAGCCGTGACCCTGAGGCCGTCCCCCTGCCTCACTCTTGGGTGTGATTCTCAGGGAGCTGATTTGGAATTAATACTGCGGCCAGTGTCAGGCTTAGTCACCCACTGATGGTTTCTGTTTCCTACCTGTTTGTTTAGCCAGTTAAAACTAGATGTAGACTATCGTCTGTTAAAAGTGAAAGGTTCAGTGTTTTTCTCCATTTTACTGAAGCAACAGTTCTACTTAGAAGTCAGTTTTCTGCTTCTGTTCTCTTTTATATCCCCACCCCTATGCCCAGCCAGTTCACTCAAGCGTCAGGAACTTGATGCCTTGTTTTATTTTTTTAAACAGAATGAAAATACTAGAGTGGAAGTTGAGTGCTCTTAACCCACCCCACAGTTCTCTCAGTGTGGTCCCAGGACCAGCAGTATTAGTATTGGGGGAACTTTGCTAGAAGTTCAAATTCTTTAAGCCTTCCTAGGTCCACTGAATCAGTTTCTAGAGTAGGGCCCAGAAGTTGGTGTTTTAAGGAGCTTCTACTTGGACCCAGAAAGGGCCAACAGCGTATGTATATGAGGTGGTTATTGCTGGAGACAGGCACGCAATGATGGGAGGACCATTTACCAGTTGGGTGGAACTGCTGGTCTTGGCCTCATCCTTCATGCCCCGTCCTGATGCTGTCACCTGAGGAGCTAGGACAGGGTGTAGCTCCCCAGTCCAGTCTCATGCTGTTTTTTCACCCATGCTCACGTTTTAATGCCGATTTGGGGTCAGCATTGTTCTGCAACTGTGAAATAAATAGAAAGCACCTCTTTTTTTCACTAGATTTTATTAAAGGAACATCATAGGGGTTGGCAGACTACGGTCCGTGGGCCAAATATATCCTGCTTCTGTTTTTATGGATAAAGTTTTACTGGAACCTAGCCGTATCTGCTTATTTGTGTATTACTAAGCTGCTTTTTGAACTACAATGGCACAGTTGAGTGGGAAATATTTATTGTTTGGTTCTTTACAGAAGAAGTTTGTAGAACTCTGGAATAGGCCATAGAAGGTGGCAAGTTTAGGAAAATTTATAAAGGAGGTTCAGGAAATAGTGGGTGATTCCTTATCTTAGGGTGGTCAGGGAGGGCAGTCTGAAGGTGGGACTTTTAGAGAAAAACCTGAACAAAGTGAGGGTAGTTTATGGAGAAAGGAGCAAATGTGGAGACCCTGGAAGTTGGACGGTCTTGCCAGGGTTGGGAGGCTGTGTGGCTGGAGGGCAGTGATTGAGGTAGAAAGCGGGGGAGGGGCTGGGGATTTAGCTCGGGGGCATAAGGACCTGCCTTGCAAGCAGGCGATCGGGAGTTCGATCCCTGGTACCAATAATAGAAAGAAAAAAGGAAAGAAAGTGGAGGGGAAAGGCACTTGGCATAGTCAGGGTCAGAGCCTGTCACCTTGGGCGAGTGTCCTGCAGTGAGGTTTTAGAAGCACATTTCAGAAGCCCCACATCTGTTGAGGAGTCTTTTGGGTAAACAGATGGCAGGAGCTGAAAAGTATCCAGCATTGCCTTCCAAGCTTCTCTAAGAACTCTTTACAGATTCCCATACATTCACTTAAACTGTCCTCCTGGCCCCATGGTATTTCTGGCAGGTGAGGGATTTGCTGTGAAGCAAATCTCTTTGTTTGGATGTAAAACCCTTAAAACTAGAAATCAGGTTCTGTCTATTAGCAGCTCTCAAACTTAAAAACAGTAGAACACATGGCAAGAAATATTGTATGTTATTATTAATTATCACATGTGTATCTACTGAAATGAAAGTTTTGTGAAATAGTACTTACCTTTTCTTTGAAAACTGTACTCTGTTTTCTGTTATGTTTCATTAAAAAAACACTGATTGTGACCTTCTAAATTGATTTCACATTCAGCTTCCTGATTGTGGCCTGTTAAAGTTCTAGTCCAGAACTTTTGAATTCTTAAGTGCAAACTGTTGTGACTGGTATTGAGCGTAACCTTGAAAATGTTTCCTCTTGGGGAGGTGTGTGGTATGGCTGCAGCAGGAAGTCCAAGTAGGTGAAATTACCGGAACTGGTCATAGTGTGGCTGGGACAGTAAACAGCATCAGATGAAAAGTACTCCAGATTCCATGTGTTGGGAAGTACAGCGAGGTGGTCTTTGTAAAGGAGGTGTTTTAAAGATGTCATTTAAATCTAAGACTTGAAGAAACACTTTTTTAAATTATTTTTGCTGTGCTAGGGTTAAACCTAGGGCCGCACCCATGCTAGAGGAGCAGTCCCCCGGCCCAGAAGTACCCTTGTTGGGGGCAGGCTCTGGTGTCTGCTGCGAGAGGATGGCAGGAGGTGGCGCAGAGCTAAAACACCTGAGGTGTGCTGGACACAGTGAGTGGGTGAGTGGGGAGACGAGTTCTGACACAGAAGACTCCTCTGTGTGAATGGAAGGAGTGAGTGTGTTGTGTTAGGCAGATTGATTGACTCGCTTGAGGTTCTGATGGCTAAGTGGGACAAGGACGCGTTTGTTCTGACTTCAGTCTAGAGCTAGAAGTCCGTTTTCTCATCTCTAAGAGAGGGCTGCTAATGCTTCTCTCTTCCAGGGTTGTGGTGGCAGTGAAAAATGCTGGTGCATGGAAGGTTTTCTAAGCTAAATAAAGCCCTGCATAAATGAAAGGTGATGTTTTTATCAGGGAGATAAGATTGGAAATGGAGGTTGGAGCCAGGTAGGTAAGTGAAGGATTTTGATTGCCATGCTGAGATCAGTCTCCTCCTTCTGCCATACCGGTGGTGGGATGGAAGAGGTGCTGGGCTTCAAAAGTTTTAAGCCCCAGGCTCAGGGGCTCAGGATATAGCTCCGTGGGAAGTGCTTGCCTGCCTGGCAAGCCCAAGGCCCTCACGAACAGGTTCCCCTGCTTGAGCCACTTTCACAACTGTCCCAGCAGTTGGGCAGCTGGTAGCCCTGTGCTACAAATGAGTCCCATCACTTTTTTAATCTGTATTTTCAATAATAAAATGAATAAGTTTGTGAATGGACCGAATGTGGTTAGTTGCTTAAATTTGGATAATTACTGCCCAAGAATAAATACCAATACTATTTGTACTAATTAAAAATTATTGTATTTACTTCATTAAGTCAGAGCCACCCAGCAGTGAAATGTACAAATCATGGCCCTGTGGTGAATGTGGGTTTTTTTCTTTTATTCTTTCTTTTTTTAAGTTATAAGCAGAGACAAAAAAAAGTGGTGTGTTTTAGAAGTTAGTGTGGTGGTGTAAGATGGATAGGTTAGAGCCTGTGGTGGGGAGACTGGGAGGCTTTTTGCTGAAATGAGCTCGAAATAAAAGGACCGGATTTAGTCAGTGGCAGTAGGAACAGAAACAAAAAAAGATGCCTTAGGATGCAGTCTCATTGCAAGAGAGCTAGGATGAAATGTAATTATAGGCCAACAAGCCAGGTTATAGGAAAATAGCAAGATTTTTCTAATAAATTGGGGAGATTGGAAGAGACAGAAAAAAAGAATGATTTTCAACTTCTGACATTTTGAATTGAAGGGGACTATCACACTGGGACTTTGGGGGAAAATTCAGGGGTAAAGATAAGCATTTACTCTGGGAGGCTGAGGCAGGAGCCCCTATTCCGCCCCACCCACCCTTGTGGCTGAAGCCTGAGGATTGGCCATTTCCAAAGCACGGAGCAAAAAGAAGGGAGAAGCCAGTCCATATTTAGGGGAGTGAGAGACAGAAAAGGAATCGGTGAGGAAGTTAGTGAGAACCGGCCATTGACTTGGAAGCCTTCTTGTACAGCCCTTGCGCAAGTCTTGACTTACTTGCTCATCTTTGAAGGTAGGCTTCCTGGGAATGGGGAGAAGGTGAAGTAGCTGCAGAGGCAGGATCGGGAGAGGCAAGTATTATTCACACACCTGCCATGTTGGTAGGAATATTTGTTGTGTGCTGGATGCCAGGCACTGTTCTCCGCATTTCACGTGTGCCAACTCTACAGCACCCTCCAAAGTATCTGTTATGGTCTCAGTTTTAATTGATACACTGAGATGCTAAGTACATTGCTCAAGGTGACACAGTGTGTGATAGAGCTGGAATTCAAACCCAGTCCTGGATTCTCAACGCTGAACCTGTGCTGAGTACAAGGTTCCTACAGCAGGGACCTCAGTTAAAGGACACAGCAGGATTTCAGAACAACCCATATACTATGTTACAGATTAGGAAGTTGAGAGGTTATTTGTCCAAGGTCACACGTGGAGTATGTGCTAAAACCAGGATTTTGAACCAAGTTCTATCAGAAACCAAAGCCCATGTTCATTTATATTTTAATTTACAGGTCGCCAAACTTTTTCTGTACAGGGCTAGATAGCAATTGTGGATTTGTAGGCCATATGGTGTCGATTACAACCTCTTTACTCTGTGGTTGTAGGAGAAAAGCAGCAGTAACACTGTATATAGACAGGACGAATATAGCTGAGAGCCAGTAAATCAAATGGGCATCGAAATTTGAATTTCAGACACTACTAATTTTTTTAACCTGTGCAGTGTCCTGGGAATGTTAGTAAGTGATCTACTACTGAATTCCACTCCCAGGTACAAATGTTACTCTTAAAAGTTTCCAAGTCACTTTAAATACAAAAGCCATTTCTAGCTAACAGGCTGTGCAAAGACAGATGGCAGGCCAGATTTGGCCCATGGGCTGTGATTTGCCATCCTCTATATTAATCCATTCATTTACTAAACATGTATCGAATACTCTGTGTGGAACTATACAGGGCACCGAAGAGTTCCAGCCTTCTAACATGAGAAAGAACGGTGATTAGGATGCAGTGTGCAAGCAGCCATGATAAACTCGGAAGGCAGAGTAAGAAAACAGATACTGGAGGTGCCTCAGTGTTGTGGAGGAACGTATGAAGATCACTTCCCGAAAGAATGATAGCTATTACATTGCTGTACTCATGGTGTAGATAAGAGAAGGCATAGCGTTAGTATCCACAGAGTAGGACAGTGGAAAATGTTTTCAGGAAATTTTGAGCCAGAAGGTTACATGTTTTCTGGAGGATGGATTTGGAGGGCCAAAGACAGGAAGGGAGATAGGTGAGCTACTACAAGATAATTGCTGCAGTTGAACTCATTAGAGATTGTACAAGAAGGAAAAATTTAAGAAAACTTGGGTTTCTGGTTTGATTAGTTGGGCAGTGCATTAATACAAATGCATGCAGAGGACTGAAGCATGCTTTGAAGGTATGAGTGGAAGCAGGAAAGAATGGCTCTGGTTTTTAGCTTGTTGGGATTGAGCATTGGGTAGAGACAGGAAGGGGGAAACTGAGTATGTGAACTTGAGGTCTGGGTAGGACAGATCCATAGTGAGGTTTGATTGCTCAGGGCTGGGAGAAGTGTGGACCGAGATGTTATATTCAGTAAGCCCTGGAAAACATGTAACGTTGAGGATCCGCAGACTGCACGGAAATAGCCTAGAGAGCAGGCGAACCCAGAGGGAGTCTTGGTACTGAAACTGGGGACAGTGGTTTTCCAGAAGGAGGATATGTTCAATATTGCTACAGCGAAGTCAAGTAGATAGGAATAAAATATCCTTTAACTTGGGCCGGTGAGGTGGGTGGAGTTGTTGGGCTTTGAATACAAGGCTTCCCATATAGTAAGCACTTGCTCTCTTCCCCTGCGCCACACCGCAGCCTGGTCTGGGTTTAGGTCGAAGGCAGAGCCAACAGGACTTGCTGAATGGTGTCAGTAGGAGCAAGGGTGGTGCGGAGGATACAGCTTGGTCATCCTTGGGAAAGCCAGTGGGAGACGGGCCATTGCTTGAGATGAGGAGGGGGCATTTTGGAGGCAGAGGTCAGGAGTTATTTTTACAGTATGGAAAGTTGGAGATGTCCATTAGATGGAGATGAGAGGGTCATTGTGATAAACTAGAGTTTGTCGGCTGAGTGAGTATGAATAATATATGCTGAACAAAGATGTGAGGGATCTTGAAGTCAATACTTGATGTGATTTTGTTATCATTCTCTGTTCTATTGTGGTGTGTTTCCCAAACCTTTTATCAGGTCGCCTCGGTTTGGTGCCCTTGAACTTGTCTTTTCCCCATAGTCCAGCAGAGGAGGAGCCAGGGGGAGCCAGGAGGTCGTAAGCCCTGTGTGTCTTTTGTGCTAGTGCCACAGCTAACTGGGTCCAGGCCTGGAGATCTCACTGTGGGCCCGTTTGGCAGCTGGATAATGTATTCATTTATTTTAGTCATTTCTGTCCAATAAAATCAAGAGGAAGATGTAATAGACCTTTTGGTCCAGAAAGACAACTCACAGCAGAACCCACCTAACTCACCCACTTACACCTCTTACATCTGCCTGTTGTCTGGAACGGCTGAGTGAGATATGCTACTTGAGATCATACCCCAGGTCAGTGACAAAGTCAGGACCAGAATCCAGATCCTGTGACTTCTTCAGCCCATTTTCTATGATATCGATCTCTGGGATAAGAGATTCAAAACTACAGGCTCAAAGAGAATTGACGGGTTGCAGTGTTGGAGCCCAGGACCTTCACAC
Source organism: Cavia porcellus (assembly GCF_034190915.1). Lineage (NCBI taxonomy): Eukaryota > Metazoa > Chordata > Mammalia > Rodentia > Caviidae > Cavia > Cavia porcellus. Next base: position 37,379,038 of record NW_026947501.1, read on the forward strand.
TGAGCCACCCCCTCCTCTCCCCTTTTTGAGACAGGTCTTGCTAAGACATGAACTTGCAATTCTCCTGTCTCAGCCTCAGAGTTCTGGTATTACAGGCACATGCCACTGCCTGGCTTAAGGAGAATTTATTAGTTTTTACAGACTTTGAGGCATCTATAATAGTCCTTCTGTTTATTGTGGAAGTTTTCCTCAGTTGCTGAATGATAAAGTTAGGAATGAAATTTGGGAGCTAGATTGCCTGGTTCTATCCCAGGCTTAGTTACGTATTGTGACTTTGGAATGTTATTTATCTTTCTGTACATCATTTTATGAAATAGGCACAATGCTTATCAATCTTAGAGGCTGGTTGTATTTGATTCTTATTATAAATCAAATGTTTAGAGTAGTGCCTGGCACATAGTAAGTAAGTCCTTGTTTTGGTTATTATTATTAGCATCTTCAACATTTTCTTTGTTTTGTTTGTTTGAAACAGTCTCACTATGTTCAAGGCTGGCCTCGAACTTGGCAGTCCTCCTGCCTCAGCTGCCAAGTATTGGGATTACAGACATGTGCAACCATGGCCATGTACCATTTTCATCTTTAATACAGAAAATAGTTGTATTTCCTTAATACTTCACATATAATTTTAAACTTTATATGTATTTTTAAATTAATACATTTTAAATTTATATGTATTTTTGAATTAATATATTTTATGTATTTATCACATGTAGCATATTAATCAGCTTTTTATCACTTGGACAAAATACTTAACATACACAAGTTAAAGGAGAGGGCTTGGGATGTAGCTCAGTGGTACAAAGCCTGCTTAACATGCCTGAGGCCCTGGGTTCAGTCCCCAGCACCACAATAAATAAGAACTGGTACAAGGTAAAAGAAAAGGTTTATTTTGGCTTGTGTTCCAGAGGTTTCTGTCTGTGGTTGGCTAGCTCCAAGGCGGAAGCATAGTGGAAGGGCGTGTCGGAGGAGGGTTTTTCACCTCATGGCAGCTGGGAAGCAGAGAGAACGAGGCAGGGACCGGGAGATGATAGTGTAGCCTTCCAGGCTGTGCCTCCAGTGACCCTTCTCCACACCTCCCAACACCTGGGCACTCCTCTGCACTTTTATCTGTTGATGGGGCAGGTGTCCGCATGGTCCGGTCACCTTCCAAAAGCCTCACCTCACCTCTGAACATAAGAGCCTTTCAAGACATCTTTGGTTCAAACTAAGGTATGCATTGTGGAATGTATCAGTCAACCTAGTTAATATATGTAGTGCTACCTCGCATACTTACTCTTTGTGGAGACTTTACATATAATTTGAGTGTTAATAATGTATAAGGTATATTTCCTTTTATAAGATACAGTTCCTGCCCAGCAGGGATTTGCATTTTAGTGGGGAAAGACATGTGAAAGCAGCACTACTTACAAACTTATGTATTGAAAATAATAGTACAGGGCTGGGGATATAGCTCAGCAGCACGGCGCCTATCTGTCAGGCGTGAGCTGTGAGTTCCATCCCCTGTACCAAAAAAATAAAATAAGCAGTGAGAGATATGAATAGTCTCTTCCTTTTCTGACTTGTATGAGTTCAGAATGTGTTCAAATGAAGGCCAGGGAGCTGAGAAGGCAGTTTGAGTACGCTTTGTGGAGAAAGAATTTGTATAAATGGAGTAGAAGCACACACTTTCCTGACAAGTGGCATGATCAGAAAATACAGTGGATGTTTATAAGTTACAGGGAAGACATGTTGCTATGGATGTCGCTCAAAATACTCCTTGCTTTGAATACATTTATCCCGTCTGCCTGTCTGTCTGTTTCAAAGTGAAAAAGTGAAGGAAAGTATTTTGAGGGGGTTTATATAGCAATGTGTCTTTTACTATAATTTTCTTTTTAAATTTGAACATCATGCACCATACTGTTTAATCACACCTCATTTAAGAACATAGGTAAGAACTGTGTGTGGTGCTACGTAACACAACTGTAAACCCAGCACTCTGGGAGGCTGAGGCAGAAAGATTGCAAGTTCAAGCCCTGCTTGGGCCACCTAGAGAAATGAGGCCTTTTCTGAAAATGAAAGGGGCTGGAGATGTAGCATAGTGCAAAGACTCTGTGTTCAATCACAGTGCTGCAAAACAGCTAGCTAACCAACCAAACATAGCTAAGTCAGGAAAATATAAGAGTGGCTTTGCGAATGATCAGGAGAAAAGTTTCTCTAAGGAAAAAGCCCATGGAAGAGTGGTGATTAGGACCCAAGACTAAGCACATCAAGTTTTGACTTTTTTTGGCTAGCATGTTGGTTACTTTCATGTCACTGGGACCAAATACCTGATGCCACAATTTAAGGAAGAAAATGGTTTATTTTTTGCTTTGGCTCACACTTTCAGAGGGTTCAATCCATGATTGCCTGGCTCCTATGAGAAACATCAGGGCAGCAGGTCATGGTGGAACAAGGCTGCTTAGCTGTGGCAGCAGGGAGCAGTGCCAGGGAGGAAGGGCAGAACCAGGGTGCTCCCCCATGATTCAGCCATACACATTCAGGAATGTCCTCTGTTAATCCCCCAGACCAGTAACAGTGAAGCTTTCAAAGATTTCAGTGGCGCAGCCCACCACAGCACGCACGCCGGAGGTTTGCCACCACTGCCCTAGGCTATTGGTGTCCAGCCCTTTTGGTACCATGAACCAACTTTGTGGGAAAAAACATGTGGGGGTGGGGGAGTATGGTTGGTTTCTGGACGATTCAAAGGAGTGTACAGTGGCTGATAACACAGATGAAGCCTTGTTTGGTTGCCCCCTGCTCACCTCCTGCTGTGCAACTCAGTTCCTAATAGGCCATGGTGGACTAGTATGTGACCTAGGCCTTGGGGACCCCCTGCCTCAGGTGGTGTCCAAGCCAATGAAGTTGACAGTTAAACTTAACTGTCATATTTTACCCCCAGTTATCTTGACACCCAAACACATCTCCTTGTATGCTTAATCTCCAAATAAAGACAAGAATAAATTCATAACCCACCTACCATGATACAGTCATTGTACAGGCAACCAAAAAAATTCACAGTAATCTTTACTTAAAGTCTCAAAAGTCCAGGTCTCCTCTGAGACTCAAGGCAAACAGCTGTGAACCTCTGAGAAATTTAAAAAGCAAGTTACTCAGTATGTTCATAGTTGGGGCTGTGATTCAAATGCCTTCCAAGCAGCTGTGAACCACAGGTGGGGTACATGCGTGACTGTCCCAATGTGCAGTACTGGACAGTCCTATCTAATGGTACAAGCATGTTCCACCAATGGCTCAAGCAGATGGGAATATGTTATTTCCAGTGTGAAAGGTTCAAGGTAAATATTTTCATGTCAAAAGGGAGGATAAGAGGATAGAAAGAATCAGACCAAAGCAAGACCAAAACCTAGCAGGAGAAACATGATGTGCTGTAGCTGGCATCCTGAGTGCGAGCTGGTCAGATGTGAGTTCCAGGGAGCTTAGCCCCACCCTCACCTTGCTGGTTGCAGCCCACATGGCCTCTCTTGAGCTGGCTCTTCTCACTGCCTGTGGCTTTCCGTGGCAGACCTTCCATGCTCCTGGCACCTCTGGGTTTCTGCAGTGTCTGCTGCGCACACATGCATACCCCAGCTCCATATAATTTTAAGGGACACATTGTCAGGCCTCCCAGGCCTTTTTTTGAAATCTCTGTACTTCTCCATGGCCCCACAACTCTTGCAGTGTGCATGCAGTGTCTTCAGATGGCAGTATGGTCTGCTGCCAGCTGGAGCAATCACCAGGCCCACTTGGTTATTGGCTAAGTGGCCTCTGAGTCCCTGGATGGCTTAGCACAGTGAAATGAATCCCAGGGAACCAATTCCCTAGGCAGCCTTTCTGGAGCAGAGTGCCAGCAGGTATACTGCTCAAGTGAAAGGTTTATACTTTTTGCAAACCCTTCAGTCTGCAGTGAGTCTTTCTGATTCCTGAGATACTGTCAAGGCATCTTTTTCTTTGTCCTCATTTAGAATACTGTTGTGTTGTGTTGTGTTTTGTTTTGTTTTGATGGCTTTACCCTTTTCAGCAAACACACCTTCTGTGGCCTCAATTTCACATATAGTTACCTTCTAGTCAAAATTTAAGCTTTTCAAAAATCTTTTGCTCTCCTTTATTGCTCCCAGTTATTACTCTAATTCTGACTGAAACAAGCCAGCAGTACCCATGCCACAGTTCAAACATTCAGCTACTTTAAAATTTCCTCTGCCAGGTCAGTTAGTTCACTGCTCTTAAATTGTGCCTTCCATAAAGTCTCAAGACACAATGCAAATGTATACAAGTTCTTTGCCCAAATGTAACTCTTGTGGTCTCTAGACCAGTTCCCAGTAAGGTTCCAATCTGGAAACTCAGGAACTTGGTCTTTTTCTGTCCACATTCTTAATCAGTATTTTGGTCTCCAGAGCACCAACCAGAATCACCCAGAAGACTGCTTTCTATATTCTAAGACTTTTCTAGTCTTGTCTCCAAAGCTTTGCAAACTCCAGCAAACCAGTTTCAAAGGTTTTTGAAACACATGGTCAGGAGTAGTAACAGCTGTGACCTCAGTCTCAGAACTTTCAGTTTTGTTTTGTGGGAGTGGTACTAGTGATTGACTCGGGACTTTTGCATTGAACTACATACCCAGCGCGTTTTACTTTACTTTTTAAAATTTAATTTAATTTTTTGAGACAAGATCGGGCTGAGTCACTAAATTGCCCAGCCTGCACTCAGACTTGGCAATCAGGGAACGCAGGTCGTCATGCCCTGTGCAGTACCAGTTTTCTGTATTAGCTTCCTCCTGGCTGCACCAGACTACCTGACACCAAGTCAAAGGAGGAAATGGCCTTTGGGTGAGTTTGGATCACAGCTAGAGAGGACGTGGTCCATGGTTAGCAGGCTTCAAGCCAGAAATTGCCGGTGGAGCAAAGCTGCTTAATGCATGGCAGCCTGGAAGCAGAGCAAAGGAACAGTGCCAGAGAAGGGAAGAAGGGCGGTGGACAGACCTCACAGTCACACCTCTGTGGCCAGCCCAGACAGACCCACAGGTGTGTGGCGCTAGTTCCTCAGTGGAGTTCTAAGGCAGTCAAGTTGATAGTGAAGCTTAACTAACCGGAACCAAGACCCTGGAAATGAATACCATTTTTAAAAATTAGGAACATGCAAAGTTATATTAAACTGATCTCATAAATGTTATCCAAAATGTGGAAAATGCTATTAAAGAAATTATCCAAAGATTTATGGGTTAGGGATGTAGCTCAGTATTTAGAGTCCTACGTCAAGGCCCTAGGTTGGATCCCCAGCATTACGGAAAAAAAATAGATTTTAAGTGTGCTAATGTAACAATCTTTCCTCTTTACCAATGCTGCGTGTGTGTTTTGAAATACTAGATAATTTCTTTGATAGTGATTTCCATATTCTGGAACTTTTATGGTGTTTATTTCCAGGGGTTGACTTAGGTTCATTTTTTTGTTTTTGTTTTTGTTTTTGTGTCTGGTAAGAATATTTCACAGGTGCTGAATACTTTATGTTTTATACCACACTGAGATACCCATCATGTTTGATTGAGTGGCTTCAGGTGTCACTGTGTCCCTCCCCTGGGGTTCACTGATGTGCCCTGCCTGCATCGATTATTGCATAGTGATTGAAGATATTCTTATTGTCTGCTTATTCATTAAATTTCTTCTTTTTTAAAATTTTATTTTAAAGGGGGCTGGGGATTTAGCTCAGAGGCATAAGCGCCTGCCTTTCAAGCAGGCAGTCGTGAGTTCGATCCCCGGTACTGATAAAAAGGAAAAAGACAAAAAAAAATTTTTTTTTTTATTTTAAAGAAAAAAATAACAATTTCAAAACATGATAACTAGAGGGTAACAATGGTTAATACATTGCATGTAATCTTGTTTTTTTTTTTTTTTTTTTTTTTTTTGGTCTTTTTCGTTTTTATCGGTACCAGGGATCGAACTCATGACTGCCTGCTTTCAAGGCAGGCGCTTATGCTGCTGAGCTAAATCCCCAGCCCCGCATTGCATATAATCTTTAGTTACTCAGAGCACAAGGTATAAGTATCTAATTGTCCAAATAGTGTTAGCGCAAACTTTTCTTTTCAATGAACTAGGAGAAATTAGAAGTATAACTATCTTAACTATCATACACACATACATACACACACATATATATTCTCTCAGCTTCTCACACTAGGAAGAAATACAATGTTTATACATATATGAGCCTGATTTATTTCACTTACGAGTATGGTCTCTAGTTGCATCCATTTATCTAAAAACATCTAAAGTGTATTCTTTATGGCTGAGTGAATTTCTTCTTGAACTCACTGTTATACTTTAAAGAAATCAATAAAATGTTCTATGAGAAGAAAACAATGGTATGATGTATAATAAGACAATATCTTTCAACATATAAATGCTCAGGGAGCTGGAGATGCAGCTCAGTAGTAGACACTTGTCTTGCATGTGCATGGAGCTGAATTCCATCCCCAGCACCAAATAAATGGGAAAAAAGGAAGGAAGAAAACAAGATACAAATTCTTAGCAACAAGTATTTGAAGAAGTATGTTTTATTGGCAATTTAGGTACCACAGACTGTTTCTGTCAATGTCGTTTCTTTTTGAACATGGATGGTGTCATGTTCCAATTATATTCCTGTTAATTTCAATATGTATCGTGCAGGAGTACAGTATCTACATGTAAAGTTGAATTAGCTTCTGAGTTCAATAAATTATATGCAGGTTTTTCTGTTGAGCCATTTGAAAGTCTGGAAGAAAGGTGGGAGAGTCCTTCTTTACATAGTGCTGTCCATTACACTGCAGGGCAGTGACCGCTCGAGAGCCAAGATGACGATCATTGTGACACCAGATATTCATAATACCTTTGGAAGGGAATAGCATCCACATCGAGAACCACTGGTCAGGATATATAAAAGAAGGAAAATCAAATAACCAATAAAGCAAACATTTCAAAACAGGAAAGGAAAATCATCTTCTTTTTGCTGAATTTATATTTCAAAGAAAACTGTAGGCAATATTTTCCATTATTAGAATTAATAAGATAGTTTAGTAATTGACAGGGTTGTAGAACAAGGGTACAAATTAGTGTGCATTTAAAATTTTTTTGTACCTCCCTCCCCCTGTTGGAATTATTTCTTCCTGACTGGTATAGGTTATAAGGCTATAAACAGTTTATATATTATAGGCATATACTTCTTAGTTGTCTTATATGTATGTCTTATATGCTTTTAGTTTTATTATAAACATACCACGTATCCCTTTGCTGGCTTCTGGACTTCCTCATGCTCATAATTTTCTGGTTTGCTTGGTGAAGGGTGACTTCCAGAAGGAAGGGGGAGTGTAAAAGCATTCAATTTAGGGAGAAGAGGTGGACATACTGTAGATGGGTGTGGGGGGTGGGAAGTTGGTCATGGAGTAAATAGACCCGGGTGGGAGAGCATTTTGTGCAGGAAGCAGGTAGTGTGAGGGACCTTGTAGTAGAGTTGTTAAGCTATGGTCAGTTTAGTTACTGTACCTCATCTACAAGCGTTGAAAGGTCTTGGGGTTGAGGAGCTTTAGAGGCAGGAAGTGATTTGAGGCAGGGTCTCACTGTGTGGCCTTGAACTCACTATATGGCATAGTCTGGCCTTGAACTTGTGGCCACCCTCCTGCCTCAGCCTCTGGAATTATGGGATTACTTACTTGACCTTGAACTACAGCAAAAAATACATTTTATGTTACCCAGAAAACACACTAAAAGGAAACTAAATAAAAGTTTCATGAAATAATGCTCTAGCCATTTGCAGTATGAGCTGATAATTTTCAGTTGTGCTCCATATTTTGAAGAAATACTAGTGAAATTTACTGAGTTAAGTGAGTCTCCGTTTGGAGGCAATGCTTCATTTATTTGTAGAGTTGAGGATTGAACCCAGGGCCTGATGCATTGTAGGCTCTATTTACATCTGCAGCTGTTTTTTTGTTTGTTTGTTTAACAGAATCTTGATAAATTGCGCAGGTTGCAATTTGAAGTTGCAAACTTGAAATTCTCCTGCTTCCGCCTCCCAAGTACTCAGCCTCATTATTTTTATAACAAATACTTTAACACTTGCTGATTGTACTAAAATAAAATTAATATTCTTGACTTTAGCTATTACAGTGAGTACCTGCATCTACTTTGGGTTTTTAAAAACAGGGTCTCATTATGTAATTCAGGTTGGCCTTGCTCACTGTGTAGCCCAAGCTAGCCTGGAACTCCTGATCCTCCTACCTCAGCTTCCAGAGTGCTGGAATTGCAGACATGCACCACCACACCTGGCTTCTGCATCTACTTTTATTTCTTTGGTACCATAGATCAAACTCAAGATCTGGTGCTTGTCAGGCAGGCGTTTATGCCGCTGAGCTACATCTCCGACCCTCTGCATCTACTTTTAATAAATGCTTGAACTTAAAAGAAATGAGATTAAAAAGACCATATTAAAAAGTGCCCCAAAATGTAAGAGTTAGAAATGTGAGTAGACACTAGAATGGCAATTGTTAGGATGAATAAAAAGAATTACTTGTATGTGACGAGAAAGGCAAATCTTAATTGATGTGGGAGTTACAGCCAGCCAGCCTGGAGAAGTCAGAGCAGTGTCACGTAGTCTCACAGGAAACCTGGCAGATCTACCACTGCCTGCCTACATACAACTATAAACTCAGACACTCTTGGATAGGTGGAGCACAGTAAATGGTGGTTTGAAAGAATAAATAGTAACAGCTGTGTGGTAGTCTGGGCACATTATTACAATAAAAAAGTAGCAACCTGCAACAAATAAGTTTAACAACCTTCATAACATAGATTTCTGCTTGTCATGTCACAAAAATGCATACAAATAGAATGATATTGATGTGACTATTTTGGTGTTTTGTTGCTGACTGATTGGTTTGGTTTTGTTCGGTTTAGAGGCAGGGTCTTTTTGTGTAGGTTTTAGCTGGTTTTATACTTAGAATCCTCCTGCCTGAGCCTCTCTAGTGATGGAGTTACTTTGCAGATTTTTAAAATAAAACTTAGCAAGAACTCTGCTATGTGTCACTTTTGATTTAATAGACTTTGGAAATCTGTATTACCTATTTGGAAGGTGTAGCTATAACTGATACAGGTATGTTGTAGTACTACAAACAACTGTTGTCAGATTTTTGGGGAGAGGAATGGTAAACAGGTTTTGGTAGGCTCTAAATTGAGCAAAATAATTTTCTCGGTTTCTAGCTAGTGGCTGTATGAGTCAGGGTTCTTCAGTGACAGAACCAAGAGGCTGTGTTTATAGACATATGAGAGGGGTTTACTAGTATTGGCTCACACGATGATGTAGACTGAGAAGACCTGTGACTGGCCTGGAGCCCCAGGGATGCTGGTAACTTGACCCAGTCTAGGTCCAAGAACCAGGGAATCCCAGAACCCTGCAGGTCCTCTCTGAGGGCCAAGGCCTAAGAATAGGGTGGGGAAGTTGCAGGGTGTGGTTCAGATTCCACAGTCTCTGAGCTGGAGAGTGTGAGGTGGTGGACGAAGAGAGAGCAAGTTGATTTCTTTCTCTTTTGATTCCATTTAGACCCCAGGCTGATGGGCAGCACCCCTCCTTCAATCCACTTCCTTACCATCAGGCTCCCCTAGAAACCCCTGCAGAGACTGAGAGGGAGCTCCCCAGAGTGCTGTGTCCAAGGAGGCCCAGCACTTAAACCGTAGCATCACAGAAAGACACCCTCCTGGATGCAGCCAGATGGAATTCAGTTTTTTAGATGTTCCTCAGTATAGTCAGATTAACACTTAAAATTAACCACCACAATGGCATACCTGGAAAGTGTTCACCAGCACTGTAAATAATGTTTTGTGTTGGAATGGAAAGTGGAATTAAATGTTATGCTTAAATAATTTAAAAAGTTTTGTTTTTGTTTATTTTTTTTAGTACCCTTCTTGCATCTCCAGTGATAGACTTGGAAAGGGCTGTGGATACTGGACAGTTCCCTCCCTCTACCTTTCTAGACATACTGAGCCAAATGCCCAGCCCTTTGCTTTTATTTTGAGACAAGACTGCTAAGTTGGGGCTGGGGATTTAGCTCAGCGGCATAAGTACCTGACTTGCAAGCAGGCGGTCGTGAGTTCAATCCCTGGTACCGATAAAAAGAAAAAAAGAAGACTGCTAAATTGCCCGTACTGGTCTTGAACTTGTGGTTCACCTGCCTCAGCCTCTTGTGTAGCTGGGATTACAAGCTAGCACCACATGGACAGCTCTTTATTTCACACTTAACACATCGCAAGATGCCTGGCATCTTTGGCCCTTTTCCCCAACAAATACTGGTAGCAGCCCTGCCCATCACCTTTGTACCAAAAAGTCAGCCAAAGGGTTCCGTAGCACCCTTGGAGTGATACCTCTCCTCTGAGAGCTACAATGACTGATTTGAGTACTTACAGATGGCTTTGAGATCCCCTAAACTAGTAGAATTTACTTCAATTTACTCCTTGTACAAGACTGTATGTTTCCTAGTGTTGATAGATGTATTTCAGCTAGCTTTGTTCTTTACCATTATGGTTTTCAGACCTCAAGATACATATTAATGGCCCTAGTAAATTCATTTGACCGAAAATTTAGCATCGCGTGAAATATCCAGATGAAATTCATTCATAATGTAAGCGAATCATGCTTTGACTGAAGTACTTGTCTGTTTGCTTTTGCTTTTGCTTGCTATTTCCCCCCACCCCTTGAAACAAGGTCTTGATGTATAGTTCAGACTGGCCTTGGCTTCACTCTCAGTGGTCTTTCTGCCCCGGCCTCCTGCATGCTGGGATTACACTCACGTGCCACCATGCCCAGCTCTGTTTGCTTGTTTTCTTAAAATTTTTTCTTTTTAAATAACTTTGAATTTATAGAAAAGTTGTAGAGATAGTATTTTCCATATACAATACTCCTTACTTGGTCTCCCTGAATGCTAACATTTTATACCAACCTTGCACCTTTGTCAAAACTAAGAGGGAAAACCATCTCCCACCCCCCACCCCAGCACCCTAAGGAACAAAGAAGCCAGCACTGATACATTGTTACTAACTTACTCTGGATGGTTTTCCCACTGATACTCTTTCCCTAGCAGCATCTTAGGATATGGTGTTGCATTTGGCGCCTCCCTTTTTGAACTCAGTCCTCCTGAGTTAACTGGGATGCATTGTCTATGTGCTTGTTCTCTCAGCTGTCACTCACCCTTCCCATTGCCCCTCCCAGCCCTTCTGGTGAACCTCCCTTGTGCCCTTATAATTTTTTAGACATAGTTTCTAGGCACTTTGTTATTAAGTCAGTATGTTGTAGTTGTTTCCCACTTCAGATGAGATAGCAATAATGTTCTTTACATATGCTCTCAGGAGAGTAAGGTGTGAGAGAATGACAGTTGCACAGCTTGTCAGTGCAGCCTCAGCTTGCTTATTTGTTGGCTTTAGCGCCTTTGCTTCAGTACTGACCCCAGACAGGACTGACCCCATACGGGCTCTGGACAGTGAGAGACAATGAACTTTTTGGGTGGGGCAGGCAGCTCCATCACTAGGAAAGGAAGCCAAGTGTGCTTCATAGGAATCTTTTTTTTTTTTTTTTTTTTTTTTGTCTTTTTCGTTTTTATCCGTACCAGGGATGAACTCACGACCGCCTGCTTGCAAGGCAGGCACTTATGCCGCTGAGCTAAATCCCCAGCCCCTCTCTCTCTTTTTTTTTGTCTTTTTCGTTCATAGGATTCTTAGTTACTTTTTTTACTGTTCATGTTGAACCTTTTGGGGTTCTCACGAACTTGGTTGAATTGGACCTTTTTTATGAATGATTTTGAAAATTTTGGAGGGTAATTGGCATGCTTTCGTTACCAAGGAGGCTCTGTGGGCGTGGGGTATGTGTGTTTGTGTGTGTCTGTTACAGTAGTGGAGATCAAACCCCAGGGTCTTGCTCATGCTAGTTAAGTACTTTGGCACTGAGCTACATCTCCAGCCTCAAGGAGGTATTTGAGTGAATAATGTACTTTTCGTTGTTGTAATGCCTGGCTTTTTATCATTTCCCATTTTTCTGTTCGTTGCAATACAGGATTGAGCACACGGCCTTGCACATGTTCAGCAAGCACTGTACCGCTGAATCACATTCTCATCCTTTTCTAAGACAGGGCCTCAGGAGGTTACCAAGGCGGCTCCAGACTTGGTTCTCCTGCAGCAGCCTGGGTAGCTGGAGTAGCGCATGGCCACCACTTGCCTGACCAGTTTGTTAGTTCTTGCTCCTTTCTATTGCCTTTTTCTTTTTCTGTTTTTAACAACTCTTTTTTTTGTTATATTTGTTGCAAACAATTCTCCCTGTCTCTTGTCATTTAACTTTGTTGACGGGACTTTTTAACAGTATTGAGGTTTTTTTATATTTAATATCAAATTTACAAAATACTTTCCCTGTCATTCTAATATATTCTTAGAAAGACTTCATGGCGGTCAGGTGGTGCACAGCTGTATTCCATCCCACAGGAGGGTCTCAAGGTGAGCCCCACTGGGCTGCACAGCGAGACCCTGTCTCAACCAAAAAGGAAGGAAGAAAGGAAGCCCAGCTAGCCTCACCCACCAAGAATTAAAAATAGCCTCTCACACTTTCTTTTAAGACATTTATGTCTTTTTTTAAAACCAATTAAACAATACTTGCCATTTTAGAGATATATATTCAGCCGTTCATTTTCTTGGAGGATGGGATTTCCATGTATGAGATGTGTGCCCTGAATTGAAAGGACTACTTAAAAGGTAGATATTCAGTAAAAAGAGAATAAACCTCCGTGCACCCACTACTCCAGTTAAGAAATAAATATCTCCCAGACATCTTTACCACTATGGACTGGACCTTTGTCTTCTTCATCCGCTTATATTCTCTGTATCCTCACCCTCACATGCCTCTTCCTAAGCCTCAGGGTGTTCAGGTCAGGAGCACGGAGCTCGGAGCTCAAGCCCTGCAGTGCACAGGAGGTCACTTGCACAGAGACTTGAAGCTCCTGGGAGGAGGAGCTTTCTTCTGCCTCCCTGCAGTTCTGGAGGAGCCCCAGAAACATCCCTGGACCAGACTGGATCAGGAGGAAGTCTTGGGAGGTCAGGCCTGTCGTAATGGGGTGCAGGGCTTGCCCACGGTTGGAGTGAGGTCGGTGCAGACAGCACAGGAGGCTTCCTGGGGCAAGCCGTCCTCAGCCAGCCACGTCTCCAGACGTCAGAGGAGGGTTTCGTCAGCACAGGGGTGAGGCCGGACAAGACCAGGAAGAAGCTGGACCCCACCATGCCTGGGCTCCCTTCTGCCCTCGGATTGGAAAGAAAGTGTGCAGTACTCTATGCAGTAGTGCAGGCATAGTCAGTTCTTCAGGTATGGTGGTTGTGTTCCATAAAGTTGACACAAACACTGGGTTAGTAAATGCAGTGTCTCTGCTGTAGGGGGAGTAGGTGGGTAGAGCCCCGCTGGCCTCTGCTTGTACAGCCTTTTCATCAGCAGTGCTGTAGGTAGCCTTGTTTCCTGTGTATTTCTGTTGAAAGACACTAACCAAGCTCGTCCAGGCCCTCTTAGGGATACCAGGCAGCACTTGAGCTTTATACTAGGGGATGTTTTAAGTCATAAAACCCACAAACAGCACAAGCTGTGGCCCTGAGTAGGCCAGGAGCTGTACACTTTTCCCAGTAAGAAAACTCAAACAAGAAGGCGGAGTGTCGTGCTGGCCTGTCCGCCCTGTGCTGTGTGTACTCAGCTGGCTGCAGGCGCCGAGGGAGTCAGTGGGTATTGGTGCCTGGACGTGCTCCATCAGGGAAGCAGGCAGGTGTGGTTAATTCGGGAGAGCTTTAGGGTTCGGTAATGTTCTGTAATTGGTTAGCTGGACAAGACGCGTTCGCTTTGTGACAGGCAGTGTGAAGCAGGACTGTGGTCTCAGGGCCTGGTGCCGTCCGCCCCCTCCAGGGGGATTCTGGAGTGGTGTCACTGCCCGGTGCAGCCTTGCTGCCTCGTGGCCACGTGGCCGTCATCCTGGGCGTCTCCCCTCCCTGTGCTCCTCCCTGTGACCGCACTGCTTCCCCTAGACTGAATCGCCTGCTTTCTGGTTCTTACTCTCTCGCTGTTCTTGTAGGTAAGACTTGTGTGTTTCCAGGGAAAGGTTAATGTCTGAAAAGTCGTTCTACTTTCTTCACACGGTGGTAACTTCTCAGGGTGTTGATGATGTTGGTGTGTTACCTTTTAGTGTTGAAAACAAGGGGTTTTGTTTGGTTGTTTTTAATCTTTTTGAGATAGCGTCTTGCTGTGTAGCCCGGGATGGCTTGAATTCACAGTGGTCCTCCTGCCTCGGCCTCCAGAGTGCTTGAATTACAGGTGTGAATTACCATACTCTGCCTAAAACAAAGTCCTTGATCTTTCTCCTTTCCTGTGTCTGTCTCTGAAAGCAAACAGAATCTTTTTCATGCTGCTCTTCTGACTCATGGCTGGTGTATAATGGCAGCCCTCCCCCTTAAAATTTTAATATATTTTATTTTGTTTCTTGAGACGGGGCCTCACTGTGTAGTTTAGGCTGACCTTGAACTCCCTGTGTAGCCCGAATGGCTTTGAACTTATGTGACTTTCCTGCCCCAACCTCTCAAGTGCTGGGGTTACATGTGTGCACCACTAGCCTGGTCTACTCCTTCCTTTTTTTAAACTTTCACAAGGTCTCACTAAATTGTCTAGGCCATCGTCAAGCTGCAGTCCTCCTGACAGCCTCCCAAGGAGCTGGGGTCACACCCGGCCCTGGTCTTTTCAATTCTTTGTGTGGAATGCTCTGAGGGCATTTCAGATTCATGCTCTCCCAGGAAGTTTTCTTGAGTTATGTTGTTATTTTCTTACTGTCAGAGTATAGAAGCTCTTAAACTGGTGCTCCAGTTTTTTCTCTTGTGTTCTGTTTTCTGTCTCCTTTTTGTTCTCGTCATCCTCCCTTTTCCTCCTCTTCCTCTCCCCTTCCCTTCTTCCCCTTCCCTGCCCTGCTCTTCCTTTCCTTCCCCTTCTCATCCCTCCCCTAGTTACCTAATCCCTCTGTTTTCACTGAACAATGTACCTTATTTCTGTGTCGGTGACCACTGATTCTTGGTCATAAACCCTGTGTTTAATCCTCTTTTCCAAGTAAACTGTTTTCCCCTTCAAATAGAGTGCAGTTTGGGAGAAGCAACTTAGCACCTGGTGGTGCCGAGAGAGCATCCTGTGGTCATCTCCGTGGTGAAGCCAGTGCTGTGGCACCCAGTGCTGCGCGGCCGAGGCGCCCGTTGGCTTTGCAGTGGACATGGCTGCTTCTCTCGCGCTTGTGCCCGTACTGGATCCGTTCTTTCCGTTCTCCTCATTCAGTTACTTGTGTTTTCCAGCTTCTAAACTTGTATCAGTATTTTGTATTCTCCTTACCCTTGTCAAATTCTTTTTTTATTCCATTATAAATTTTTTAAGACTTTGCAGATTCACCCGAGACTCTGAGGCCTTCCGTTCACAGATGTGTGGCTCATGTCTCGGTGCTGTCGTACGGGGCACAACATCCAGGGCAGCACCCACAAGTTCCAGGGTACCCATAATGTGACCGATGCCACTGAGGAACTGAGTTTTACATTTTATTTGATTTTAATAACTTATATTTAACACATAGCTGGTGGCTACTGTACTGGATTCTAGTGAAACAGGAGTTGGAATCCAAGTTCTGTTTAACTGTGTCTACTGTAAAGAAATTTTTTTCATGTTTGTTTCTCCCTGGTTTATTTACTTATATCATTGTGGACTCCTAGATCGCTGTGTTACACCGTAGATTATAACCTGTTATTTGTATTTATTTTGATGCTCAAATTGTTTCCAGTTTGGACAGTGGAAAAGGTTCCTTCCATGTCCTTCTAGTGTGTCCCTTCCTTGTTTCTGGATCATTCATTTAAGAAGTAGGTGTTTCAGGCTCAGGTACTTGTCCTGCACCAGCCCCTGGGGTCCCCATTTGGAGGACACTGTGTGGACACTGAGAGCTGGCTGCTTGCTTGGTGTGCCTTTTGCTAGTGGGTTAACACTACCGCTAGGCCTGGGGGCTGCCACGCATTTTAGTGACCGTTACTGCATGGGACAGTCCTGATGAGGTTTCCTTTGCTAGACAAAGAGACACGCTATGGCTACCAGGGAGGCAGGCGGGCAGAGGCCTTCTGGCCCATCTCTGCACAGCTGTACTTGGTCTCAGTGGGTTGCAGCTGGCTGATGATCAGGGGACCCAGAGACACCAGGCCCAGAACCCCTCTGCTGCTTGAGGGGCGCCGACCTATTCTCGGACCTTCTCTCTCCCTCTGGGCCACCCATTGCGTGAACATAGTCCAGAAAATGGCTGTCCACAGAGTCTGAATAACTGTGTTGGCAGATTTTAAGACCATGGTTTCTTAACTTTTGGGCTGGGAGAGGCTTGTGCAGTTAAGTAGCATTTGTGTGTGGTGCTGGTCACAGTCTCCCTCGTCCTCCCCAGTGGTTATAATGGAGAATGTGCCTTCCATTGTTGCATAGCCTTGGGCAACCAGGAGAGGGACAGAATGTGGACCTAGCATCGGGGAACAGGGTAGAGAACAGCAGCTTGGCACTTAGAAACATAAAGAGCAACAGAGGTCCCGGAGAAGGGAGGCTTGTGGGTGGCCTGAGGCAGCTCTGCAGTGCAGAGGGCCTGGTTTTCCTTTTTGCTTTCTTTTTTTCCACTTGCTGATGAAAATGCAGGTCAGTTGAGCAACTTCTTTCTATCCTGTACTTTATGTAAGTTTCTCTCAGTCTTGTCCAGTTTGTCTGTGTAGGTCCCTCAGTTTGAAGTCTGTAACGGAACTGGAGCAGACAAGAAAAGTAACGCAACAGTTGAGGGGAGGCTTCGGGAGGGCTTGTTAGATTTTAAATTGCTTAGTCTAGAAGAGAGGAGGTGACTTCTTGTCCTGGGCGAGTTTTGAAGGCGAATTTAGAATAACTGCTCTCAGTGGGAACATGGACATTGTATTTCAGAGTTTTGAAGATGAGCTTCTTGCGAGGCTGCTCAAGACAGGGCGCTGTTGATGAGGCTGGGACGGGGTGCGGCGCAGCGTCTGCTGTGGGGTCTGGGACTGTTCTGCTGGGTGCCTTACCCACCTGGGGCATTAAACAGATGCCACTGAGCAAACCCTAAAGACATGCACTTCTAAAACAAAGGCAGAGTGTTCTCAAAAGAGATGTTTTAGCAGATAACTCTTTCTTCGATTGCTTTTTAAATGGTCTAGGTCTGGGTACTTACATTTGTTTTGCAGAATTACTACTTATGGACTGGCATATCCTATCTTGATCATTTTCTGTTCCCCTCCCCTCTCCCTCGCCCATAACTTTTTGTCTTAACCACTGGTTTTCCACTTACTTCCTGTGTGCCTTTGGAGTGAGTTAGGAGTGGAGTGGAGTGAGTGGAGTTCTGTAAAAGAACAAGAATCCAGTGGCTGAGTTTTTAAGTGTTTTTTTCCCCAAAATATCCCTACAGATTTGAAATTCAACGTATTTCTTATTAGTATTCTCCTTTACAAATTTCTGCAAAATGCTCATGCAATCACTAGATATTTACATAAAAATTAGCACCTTCCCTAAAGGCTCTAGTCTTTTGGTTGAGCTAGAGCGTAGAACCAAGCTTGCTCTGGCCTCAGACGTGGGCCGTCAGATCTTCTAAACCAAGGGCTAATTTCTCTCCAGCACTCAAGGAAGTAATGAAAGTGAGTTGCACATATGTATGGTGTGATTTTAATTTCCTTTTTGTTTTGTGGCCTTGAGGATAGAACTCACAGCCTCCATTGAGCTGCTTTTCAGCCCTGAAAATAATAGTTGTATTTTTTTCATTAAAAAAGTGTTAACTATAAAAAACGGCAGTTAACCAACATTAAGAAACCCCCTTCCGCAGCAGCTGCCCTCCCTCATCACCTCTCGGCAACTTGCAGTGCCACTGCCTAGGCTGGTGCTGCCTCCTGGTGGCCGACTCCTAGAAGTGCTTAGCGCGCAGCTTTTGCATACCTGCTGTTCAGCCCCTTCTTTTTCCCTCTCGTCCGTCATTCTTGTATCAAAATGTATTACGGATGTGCACGCATCCCCATCTTTCCCTCCTCACTCTATTCTTTTGGCGGTGCTGAGGATGGAGCTGAGTCCTTGTACATGCCCAGCAGGTGCTGTACCTCTGGGCGGCCTGCACAGCCCTTCCCGTTTTGCTCTTCCTGTCCTCCTCTCTTTTCACTCACATCCTTCATTCAATAGGTATTCGCTAAATCCTTGCACCAGTCTAATCACTGTGTATCCCTCTTACTTCATTTTATGGTCAGACTCCGAAAGCTCCCTTAGGAGTGCAAGGCCACTGTCACTGAGATAGTGACAGATGCAGATCAGGCAGTTGTTCAAAATGAACCAGCTTCCTCCACTCTGAAAACTTTTAGAGATTGATTAAACTTTCTTCTTTGACAAAGTGCCTAAGAAAGTTCTTAAATATAATATGAAGCCTTTCTTTTCATTTGCTTTGTTGGATGGATTTGAGCTGGTTGGAATCAGTTGTTCTTAAAAAGTTTTCACCAGGTGCAGTGATGCACCCTTGTAATCCCAGCATTTGGGAGGCTGAGGCAGGAGGAGTTGAAGCTGTGAGATCAAGCCAGCCTGGGCTACATAGTGAATTCAAGGCCACCCTGGACTGCATAGCAAGACCCTGTCTAAAAATAATACTAGTGATGATAATAATAATAATTTGTATCATACTTTTTCACCTATCTCATGACTTTGTGAAGGTTGTTAAAGTAATATATGTAAATCATCTGGCATTGAATGAGTAATGAAGGAAGTTACTGCTAATACCACTTACTAAGTTGTGAGCTCTATGTAGCAAAGACTTTTATTCACTACTGTATGCCCAGAAAAATTTCAAAACATTTTTTCTATCTTTCCCCTGCTTTTTCGATGGTGTGAGGTGCCGAACCCTCTGGCCTTCTGCTTGTTAACCAAGTGCTTTTCCTGAGCTGCATTTCTGATCCCCTCCAGCAAATGTTTGTATTTACCCCTGTGCCTTAGTGTGAATAGTGCTTATTCAATTAATTCAGAAAAGATGGATGGATGCTGAGACAGGAGGGTTGGAGGTTGGAGACCAGCCCAGGCTGCAGGGAGTTCAAGGTCATCCTGGATCTCATAGCAAGATAGGGGTGAGGAAGGTAGCAAGCTGATTCTAGTCCAGAAAGAGTTGGAATTGCTGGGTGAACGTATCTGTTTCAGACAAGAAAACTAAGTGGGAAGGACACACACTGTGAAGCCTGCGTAGTGAGTTTGCCCTGTTTTACAGCTTTGATGTTCTGAGTCACGGGCTCTCTTCTAGATCTTGCTCTTGTCTCCTGACTTTAACATTTCCCTTTTCCTGCTCCTGGAATCTCTTCAGCTATGTATGGGCCTCCTCTCTGCCCCCATGATATGTAATCAAACCCAGGGAATACTGAATACATCCCTGGCCTTTTTAAAATTTTATTTTGAAACAAGGTCTTGCTGAATTGCACAAGCTAGACTCACAGACTCGGAATCCTCCTGTCTCAGCTTCCCATGTGGCTGGGGTTGCTGGTGTGCACTCTGATGCTGAATTGCAGGTCTTCTCCTGTGACACAGAGATATCATTTTCCTCAAAGCTCTTCCTTCGAAACATAGCATAGATTTGAAAAATTAAATAATTAGGTATATTTAATAGATTTTTTTTCTCTGTTCCTAATTCTAAAAATAAGTGCTTTTTTTTTTTTTTGAGACAGGGTCTCATTGTGTGGTTCAGATTGCCTTGAACTCATTATGTGCTCCAGGCTGGCCTTGAACTCTTGGAGATCCTCTTGCTTTAGCTTTCTGAGAGCTAGGATTATAGACATGCACCATTCTATGTCCAGTTTAAAAAGAAATACTTTTTTTTTTTTCAAAGTAGCCCCTAAAGTTACATGCTTGTTTGTATGACTTGTCTCTCTGTGTCTCTCTCTGTCTGTTTTTGACAGGATTTCAGTACATATTCCACGTGCAGGCTGGCCTTGAACACGTGATCCTCCTTCATTGGCCTCCTGAGTGCTAGGATTACAGGCGTGTACCACCGTATCTCACCCCTGTGATGCTTAACTAGAAGGGGTGATTTTCCACTCTTGATTTGTACTCCCACCTTATGAAACATTGTAAAATGTGGTTTAGATTTCTTTAGCAATTTCACTTCTGAAAATAATCCTTCAGCCATCTTCTGTAAGCAAAATAATTGTGGCAGCTTTTCACTGAGTTACTGTAGTTCATTTTAAAAATTGGTTTCATGTTCATCTTTGCATAACTTAGTGCTTAAATGTAAAGAGCCACTTCTTGGGAACTACATTTGTCATCATAAATTTATTTTAGTAATACCAGTGGTACCTCAGTTCATGAACTGAATTCATTCCACAGTTCTGGAAAAGGTAGCTCCCAACCTGTTCATCATGTGGTGCAGGGTTTGAAAACAAAAATGAAATTTTGCCTAGCTCTTCTATTTGCAAGCCAAATTGTTCTCAAACAGAAGGGTTTGTGAACTGAGATACCACTGTACAGTTCTCTGTGCAGTTCTCAGTGTTATTGTATAACACGCATGATAAATAACCTTTTTGGGAAGTTGCACTTGGAGGGTGCCTGAGCCTTGGCAAAGCCTGACATTATCACACGGGTTTCTCCCTTTAAAATGCTATAAAAAATACATATAAAAACTTGCTATATTTGCACACAACGGAACACTACTCAACCATAAAGAAAAGTAAATTTGAGTGATTTGTAGGAAAATGGATGCATGTTGAAACCTTAATATTAAGTGAAAGAAATCAGACACACAAGCTTAAATAGCACATGGTTTCTCCTCTAAATAAAGAGCAGAGTAAGAGATAGAAGTAGGGCAAAAGATCTTGCTCAAATAGGAAGGTAATCTAGAGCAGGGGGAAGAAGGGAGGGAAAGGGGATAAAAAGTAATTAAGATGTGTTACGTACCTGCATCAACTCTACACAAGGAGTGTAACATTATGTACTGCAGACCTGTACAATCAAAACAAATTAAATAAAAGAAGCCAGGCATAGTGGCTTATGCCTGTAATCCCAGTACTTGGAGGCTGAGGCGGGAGGAGCACCGAGTTTGAGGGTAGCCTGAGTGCGTAGTGAGTTCAAGGCCAGCCTGGACATATAGCAAGACTCTGTCTCAAAAATAAGTAAAAAGAAAAAAGGAAAGGCATGCATAGTATTTCAGTGACTTTTCCGGTTCCCACCAAAGCTACTGTTTCACTGACTTGTGTTCCTGGCTTTTTTATGTATTTGTTTCCCAGAAGGAACTTCATACAAGGTAAATGCTGGGCATGTGAGTGTGTTCAGGTGTGGCTTTTTTGCATAGAGGCCTCAGATACACTGTAATCTTTCCATTTAGGGTCTGTGTCATTGTCAGACTGAAATTACACTGTGTTCATTTGCATCCTCATCTGTCTCACTCCCTCAGTGAGTGTGATTGGGGAAAGGATCACAAATATGCCAGCATCACCTGTGGTGAGACTTCTGCTAGCTACCATCTCCTACGCTAGTAAATGTCTGGCTCACTCAGTTTTGCAGGATATATATTGTATTGGTCCATAAAACCTAAACTTTTTTTTTTTTTTTTTTTTGTCTTTTTCCTTTTTATCGGTACCGGGGATTGAACTCACGACTGCCTGCTTGCAAGGCAGGTGCTCATGCCGCTGAGCTAAATCCCCAGCCCCAAAACCTAAACTTTTACGGGGAGGAACAGTGCTGGGGATTAAACCAGTAGCTCACCTGTACTAGGCGTGAGCTTGACACTGAGCTACCCTCCAGCTCAAAAGCTTCTTAGCAGGGTGGGATGTGGGCCAGTGGTATAGCTCTTGTCTATCACATGTGAGTCCCTGGGTTCCACTCAGCACTGGAAGAATAAAGGAAGGGAGAAAGAAAGAACCAGGCACTCTGTAAACCCAGCGTTCGCGAGACTGAGGCAGAAGGATCACTGTGAGTTCAAGGCCAGCATGAACTACATACTGAGATTCTGTCTCAAAAAAAAGAGAAAGGTCTGTTTGTTAAAGGGTAACAGTTACTGGTTGCAAGTGAAGCCTGCGACTGTGCCTTAAGTGAATAGTTTAGATGATTCCCAAAAGCGTGTGGGCCAGGAATGGTCAGCGTCTTCTTGCCGGTGCTGCAGTGTTCCGCGGCATCCCACGCTGTCCCCTCAGCTTGCTCATTCCACCGGCCTGGAAGCGCCCCCACTGCAAGGGGAGTCTCAGAGGGCCGCACCCGGGGAAATCAGTGCTCACAGTTGAGGCTACTCCTGGCCCCGAAGCTGACAGGTTCTTGTTCCCAGTGCTCCAGCAGGTTTCAGTGTTGCGCTTAAAGCATCGTCATGTTTGGGTGCTGTTTTGAATAAGTTCACTTTGAAATAGTTCATATTTCTGCTTACATGTCAACTTTTTAAGTCAAGGTTTATTCACCTACATGCTCCCCTGTCCTTGTTTATTGTGGGGTTTGTGTGTGTGTGTGTGTGAGGAATCGAACTCAGGACCTCACAGTTGTCAGGCAGACACTTACACCGCCCAGCTAAATCCCCAGTGCCCGTGCTTAATTTGTCTGCATGGCGCTTCCTCCTCTCTGCCTCTTTGCTTTTGTACTGCTGTCCCCTGCGGAGTCCCAGGAGCTGGGCGTCGCGTGGCCTGCAGAGGGAGCTGTGGAGAGGGCAGCGGACTCTGCCAGGGCTGCTCTGCCCAACACAGCCTTGCCCTCCCTCCTCACAGCTGAGGTTTTCCTATGGCTGCTCATTGCCACTGACACTGGACATTATTTGACTTTAGGGGTTCTGCTGGATGTAAAACAAAAGCTTGTGGTGGCTTTCTTTGCACCTCTTTGATGACTAATTAAAGTAGGCATCTTTTCATGTGTTTATTGGCCGTTTGTGTATTGTATGTTGTTGGTTTACTCACTTTTTTATTGTATGTTGGTCATTTTCCTTTATTAGACTTCCTAAAGTGTTGTGAATACTGCTTTGTTAGTTTGTTGGGTTGGGTTCCTTGGTTTGGTTGGATTGGATTTGGTTAGAGAGGAGAGACAGACAGACTGGGTATTGCTCTGTAATTCAGGCTGACCTTGAACTCACTTTGTAGCTGCAGTGACCCTCCTGCCTTAGCCTGTGGAGCGCTAGGGTTGTAGGTGTGCATCACCACATCCAGCTTCTGAATACCAGATTTTGCCTGTTATATATGTCATACTTATCACTCAGGTTTTCTGCATAAAAAAGCATATATGTGTGATTAAAAAGCTTTTTTCATGCTTGCTTTGGCAGCATATTTTTAAAAAAAGATTTTCCTAGTATTAGACTATTAGAGTTTTATTGAAGTGTTTTTTTAACATCTTGAAGTTCTTCAACTGCCTTTTGTTGTATTTTATTTTTTGTTTGGAGCCAGGGTCTTGCTGTGTAAGCCAGGCCAGTCTTGAATGTGAGCCTCCTCCTTGGCCCCCGGAGTGCTGGCATTATTCTTAGTATCGAGTTCCGATCATGAACGCCGACAGTCACATTTCGCTGCTTCTGCTAGTTCCTTCTCATGCTGCTTTGGGTTTTTATTTAATGGCATAAAGTGTACTCATTCTTTGCATGTTTGTTCCTGTGAAATGCTTGATGGTGAGACTCATTTATGACCACTCTGAATCCTTTGCTTGGGTTTTTGAGAGCCATGTTGTAGATTTTGGGCTCATGGCCTATACAAAGACCGCGTGTAGTTCTGACCTTTGGGGAGTTTTTACTTTGTTCTCATTCTGCCTTCACCTGCAGGTGGGGTGGGAAAGCTTCGGAGGACGGTGTGTGCGCTCCCTACACGGCATGTGTAGCTCACTGTGCACCGAGGGGGCTCTGGGCGCGGCTCTCCGAGGAAACCACTGCTTCGGTCTTTGCTTCCTGTCCAGTGCCCTGCAGCATGGTGGAAATCTAAACTCAGATTTTTACCTGGTTTGCCAAGTGTGCTTTGTCTGAAAGCCCTGCTCTGTGCTTTCAGGTGCTAGTTCCTGTTTCCCTCAGTTTTTACCCTTTCTAAACTATCAAGGCCTTTCACAAGGCACTTTTTCCACTTGATCAAACATTTCAAGTTATTTCCGTTAGGAGCGTGACTCTGCCCCACTGAGCATCCATGCCGCTACACTTGGGGGAATCCTCCCCGCGTCACTTGTCATTGTTAGTCACTTTGGGAAGGATGTGTAGTATTAAATGAAACCCTTAAACATTTATGCAAATGAAACGGAGAGTGGCCTTTCACAGCTACTAATTAAAGAGATGTCTTTTTTTTATAGGTGTCAGCTGTGATGCATGTTTAAAAGGAAATTTTCGAGGTCGCAGATATAAGTGTTTAATTTGCTACGACTACGATCTTTGTGCATCGTGTTATGAAAGTGGTGCAACAACGACAAGGCATACAACTGACCACCCCATGCAGTGCATATTAACGAGGGTAGATTTTGGTGAGTATTCAGCGCAGACGGCAACAACGACCCTTCGCAGTTTTGTGTGTATCTGTGAAGGGGAAGAGTTCTGAAACATCCGGGTGGTGTGGGTGAGGCTTCCTATTCATTAAAAAGAAAATGAAGCTGACTTTTACATTCTAACTATTGTTTCTGTCAGTCATCCTTTACTTTTTATGAAACACATTACAAAATATACACAGCTGACAAGTTCTGACACAGTACACATGGGACAGAGTCCAGCTGTTCTTGCTGGCTGCTCCCGGGCACCCGCTCTCGGGCTGTCCACCAGAAAGCAGGGCCCTTGTGCACCTCGTAGAGGACACGGACCATCTGTTTAAAAAGCCACAGTGTTTCTTATTCCGCCAACAGAGTTATTACTGTCTTTTATTATAGCCCTCCTTGTGAGTATTGAGTGTGTGTCCAGTGGTTTGGTTTGCATTTCTCTGATGATTAATGGTATAATCATTGTGTTCATTGGCCAATCATGTGTCCTCTTTGAGGAAATGTCTGTTCACATCTTTTGCCCATTCTAACAAATTATGTAATGTGCCTTTATTACTAGGTTGTAATAATTCTCTAGATATTCTGTACACAGGTTCCTTAACAAGTGAATGGTTTGCAGACATTTCCTCCCTTCCTGTTGTCTTTTCACTTCCAGAATCGTGTATTTTTTAACACAAAAGTTCTTTGTTTGTTGAGTGCTTTTGTTGTCATATCTAGAAAACTGCCACCAAACCTAAGGCCACAAAGATTTAAACCTATGTCTTGTAAGAACTTTATAGTTTTAGTGTTTGCATTTAGACCTTTCATCCAGTTAGAATTAACTGCATGTGGAGTCAATAGAGAGCTTGGAGAGTATTGCCATCTTAATAAAAATAAATCTGCAGGGCATAGTGGCCCATACCTTAGTCGTACCACTCAGGTTTGAGGCCAGCCTGCACTATATATTGCAAGCCCCATCTCAATAACCACCACCCCGACTCTCCCCCACTCCTTTTGAGACAGGCTTTCACAATGCCATTCAGACTGGCTTTGAATTTACTTTGTAGCTCTAGCTTTGAACCTCATGGATCCTCCTGCCTCAGCCTCCTGAGCACTGGGGTTACATGTGTGGGTCACAACACCCAGCTCCAGAATGAATAATAATAATACTAAATCTGATGATTCATGAGCATAGGCTATTTTCCCACTGATTTTTAGGTCTTTAATTCTTTTGACAACAATTATATAACTATCAGTGAAAGTTATGTACTATTTCTGTTAAATGTAGTCTTAATATTCATTTTTTTCTATTATACACAAAGTTTTTTTGTTTGTTTGTTTGTTTGTAGATTTATTGTAAGTGTATAGAAAAGTAATTGATTTTTGTTTTTTTCCGTTTTTTGAGACAGGGCCTCCCCATGTAGTCAAGGTCAGCCTTATACTTATGTTGTAGCCCAGGTTGTTCCTCTTCCAGCCTTTTGAGCACTAGCAGTGCAGAGATGTGCTACTGTGCCCAGCTGAGTTTTGTATGCATATCTTGTATCTTGCACTGTTACTGAAATTATTAGCTTGGATAGGTTTTTAGTAGGTTTCTTAGGATTTTGATAGAATAAGGTCAAGTCCGCCAAAAATGTATTGGGCTCATTTTAATTCTCCCTTTCCATCTGGATGTCTTTCATCTATGCTGGTTAGATTTCTGAAGAAAATGTACTTTCTTCCTTTATTTGATTTTGGGAGAAAGCATTCAGCCTTTACCAGAGGACAAATGGATTATGGGTTTTTGGTTTATACTCTTTGTTGTATAAGGAAATACTGTTCTTTTTTTTTTCTTAATGTATTTATCCTCAACTATCACATGCACCTGACAGTCTTGTGCGTATAATAATTGATTAATACCTAATGTGCAACTAATTTTAAGTAGCTTAAGTCTCAAAGAATGTAAACAAGTCTATCATTTAATGGGTACTATCATTTTCTTACAAAAGAAATATTATGCTGGTAAACTTGCCACTTGTTTCATGTTAAAGAATTAGATGTTCTTACAGTGAAATAGTGTAACATACTAAATATATTTTGGCTTTTTTGTTACCAGTAGAGAAAAATAGGCATTCCCTGAGGTGTACCAATGAGGTGCATAGATTGTTCCCACAGCATGGGTCGTGGGTAAAGCGTCCTGTGGGGGTGCTCCAGCTCTGCTCAGGTTCGCATCCTCGAGAACGGGATGCTGCGTGCCCTTCCTGCTCTGAGAGTAGGGCGGCCAGTGGGCGTGTATGGTGCGATCGAAAAATAGGTTTTGTTTTTGTTTTTTAATTTATTATAATAAAAGATATTGCCAAGTGTAAGTGTAGTCAGCATGAGGGGTAACTTGAGGGAATTAATAGCGGTGTGCCTTTTACTCTGATCATTTCTTTTTCACTTAAGCATTCACTAAATTTTTTACCTCCTTTGTGCAGTTGCCTCATGGGAGCTGGTGTATTGACCAGGGACATCTTTTCTTTTCCTTTGAGTACCTGTGTCCCTGTATATAGTACTCTCTGCTGATTCTCTTTGTTGATAGCAGTGTTGCCACAATATAAAAAGAGATAAGGAAAAATTAAAATTAAATACAGATCTAGAAATAATAGTTTCAAAATTAAACAGAGGGGAATGTGTGTTAGTCAGCTTTCTGTCCCTGTGACAAAACACCTGAAATAATCAGTTTAAAAGGCAGGAAGGAGCCAAGTGTGGTAGCCCATGCCTGTGATGATGTCAGCTGCTTGCAAAGTCAAAGAAGCAGGTTAGAAAGTTTGAGGCCAGCTTGGGCAACAGAGACTCAAAGCCTTAATAAAAGGGCTGGGGCTGTGAGTGGGTAGAGTGCCTGCCTGGTGTGGTTCAAGCCCCAGTGTCACACATCAGAAGGAGGAGGCAGGGTTTATTTTGGCTCACGGTTACACAGGTTTCAGCCTGTGGTCACTGGGCCCTCTTACTTTGAGCACAGTCTGCATGGTGACAACATGTAGTAGAGGTCTGGTCCACCTTGGCAGCAGGGAAAGGAAGGAGCCAAGGTCCCAGTGTCCATTTCCAGGGCTTGCCCCTGGGACCTGGCTCCTTCCACCGAGGCCCCTCCTCTGCAGCGTTCCACCACTTACAGCAGAGCCGCAGGGAGGGGATCAGTCCTGTACCACATGGAGCTTTGTGGACACTTGAAGCTAGGGAGCGAGAAGGCAGTTTCAAAGGGTACCACAGGGCCCTGTGCAAGTCAGGGTATGAAGAGCGTAAACAGAGGTATGGGCACTCCTGGACAGTGAGGTTATTGGCAAGTGCATCAGGCATGCTGCTTCTTAGCATTGTTGTACTATATGAAACGTTTTCATGCATTAAAAAGCTGATGATAGTTATTCCTCAATGCAATTCCATTTTATTTTTCAGACTTGTACTATGGTGGGGAGGCTTTCTCTGTAGAGCAGCCACAGTCTTTTACTTGTCCCTATTGTGGAAAAATGGGCTATACGGAGACATCTCTTCAGGAACATGTTACTTCTGAACACGCGGAGACATCAACAGAAGTGGTATGTGAAGCAGCCTCATGTCTAAAATAGTTGTTGTAAAATACATTATTCCTAAAATTAATAAAGCTAGATCACCATCAGATACCTCTTTCTTGTTAATACACTGGTAACAGTTACTAAATCAACTTCTAACTGTAAATGCTCCAGACCTCAGATGCTATATTTGTGCAAGGGGTTTATTCACACTGGCTTTCCGTGCCCTATTGCTAATTGCACAGCATGAAGTGACCGGGTTCAGGAGTGCTTCATTAAATGCACTGTGGAAAAGTTGAAAAGACTTTAGTGAGACTTCACCGCGTCTCTTTGTAAAGTATTTTTACTGTTATGTCCTTGATTTGTTTCTTGTACAAGGAATTTTACACGAGGAAATACAAAACTCTTCACTTGTATAGTAGCAATGGTTCATTTCCAGGATTCAGTGTAGCATGTGACTGACTTATGTGGCTTTCATCAGGTTAGAAGCTTCCTGGGTCAGAGCTTAATCAAGCCAGGGACCCAGAATAGTACACGAAGCCTCCCCTGGAAAGCTCTTTGGATTTTTTTACTTAACTTCTCAGACAGCCTGCATCAAAATGAAAAATGACAAAACACTCCAAAAACTTCTCCCTTGCTTTATCATTGGTAATAACAGGTTAAGTGAAGGCTTGCTGTAGAACTGTAAGCATTGAATTGAAGAATTTTGGCACAAATAGTTACACATACATTAACTGAGAAGCCCCCAAATGTACTCAAAGCAAATTAATTAAAATCTGGAGAAATAAAGTAGCATGCTGAGACGTAACAGGTAAGGTATCTGAACTCGGCCAGAGGTCCCCTGGTTCCTTGCTTAGCTCTGCTGCACATCTGCCGTCGGGAGGAACCACGGGTTCACCTTTGTGCCTGCGGACACTGCCAGTCCCATGCTCCCAGGTGTGGTAAGGTTTCTGTGGTACAAAGAGCTGGTAAATGCACTTCATGCAGTCATTAAGCCAAATGTTAACATCTAACAGTAGGTTGGGAATGTTCTTGTCTTGCATCTAGGGGAGCCTTCGAGCGTCATTGTCACATTTACTACAATTCTTGATTTGTGTGTGGCCCCCCATAGACCCCCACCTCACCCACACTCAGCAGGCGCCCTAGCTGAGCTCTGGGCCAGCGTCTCCCTCTGCCTTTGTCTGTGAAGCAGTTTTGCCTCCCAGATAGCACCAGGGAAAGCGGTGACTCACTTGCTGCTCCATCTTGCTGGTTGTGGAAAACCTGTAATTGTTTTTCTTTTATTTAATCTCTCTTAAGTCTGGGTATTTTATTCACCCCATACAGTACTGTGGGGTGGGGGTGTGGAGAGTTTTCCTCATTGCAAACTAGGTATTCTTAAAATAGTGTTCTACTGTTATTACTCTGCTGGGCAGGACCACACACAAGTTTTCCCACATCTAAGATTAGAGAGTACAGTGAAAATTAAGTCCTTTTCCTGGATGAACAGCAGATTTTTTGAGCCAGGCATGAGGGTACCTACCTGTAATCCCAGCACTCATGAGGCTGAGGCAAGAGAATCACAAGTTTGAATCCAGGCTGGGCCACATAATGAGTTCCTGCCCAGCTTGGACTATATAGTGAGATCGTGTCTAAAATAAAATAAAAACCCAATTGTTTATTTTTATAAATTAAGAATTCACACTCATGGCCTTGTGTGTTCTATTTCCTGAAAGTGAATGCTTTTTTTTTTTTTTTTTTTGTCTTTTTCATTTTTATCGGTACCAGGGATCAAACTCACGACTGCCTGCTTGCAAGGCAGGCGCTTATGCCGCTGAGCTAAATCCCCAGCCCCTATTTCCTGAAAGTGAATACTCAAAATTTATATACTTCCTGTATCCAGTGCACAGTTTGAAAATTGAATACCCACCACTGACAAATGGTTGTGTGGTCTTCTCCCACAAGATGTGTGTCCCAGGATTTGCCTTTAAGTCCCAGGCTTTTAGTACATAGCCAGCCACCAAGACGGTCACCATTCTATTTTCTCATAAATCAGTTTCTGTTGAATATCTTAAGGCTTTCTCCCTCCTCCGTAGCGCTTAGTCTTCCCACGAGTGCACATCTGCCTCCATACCCACCTGTAACGCACCCAGACATTTCAGAGTGAAAACTGACAAGCAAACAGAAACTGTTACGAAAAGCTAGGGTGGAGACTGCCTGTGTACAGGAAGCCTGCATCCTTTATGTTCAAAGGTACAAGGATTTTCTCCTTTGGATCTGTAAGCGATGGACTAGAGCAAGCCAGTCTGGCTCACAGAGCAGTGTCTGTTCCTGTCGATGCATGTCCATCCACACCTGCCTGCACATATATGGAAAGCGTGTGGTCAGCTCTGATGTCCTCTTGTCCCAGTGTTTTGCCAGTTACGTTGAATTGAGACACTCTTGAATTGGATTGTAAGATTCAAGAGTGATTCCCATCATTTTGTAGGCATTTATATTCACATAGCGGCTTGCTGTGCCTCCTTTTCTATTCCTCTTTAACATTTTTCCAGATGCCCAGTTTATAATTTTCTGCTTCCATGCTACCCACCTATGTCTTTTAAATAACCTGTTTGTCCGTCCCTGAACGACTAACCCTAACCCTAACCCTAAGAACCAGACCCCTCTAACCAGCATCCTTCGGAAGATTCAGGGGCCCAAGGATATGCCATGGTAGAACCCCACCGTCACCATGCAAAGTGTCCACTCAGAGCCAGCGTAGCTCACCCGTACCTTTATTAGTCACTTTCCTGTTGCAGTACAGAATACTTTAAGGCAGAATAAGATGACTCAAAGGAGGAAGACAAGTTTATTTTGACCCACAGCCTCAAAAGTTTCAGTTCATGGTTAGGAGGTTCGAAAGCAGAGATGGCATGGGAGGAGGTCTGATGCAGAGGAATGGTGCTCACACCACAGCAGCCAGGAAGCAGAGAAGGCAGGAAGAGAAACCAGGAGGCACCCATCAGGCCACATGGCCAGCCTGCCCCTCCACCCAGCCCCACCTCCAAACGGGAGGCTTTGGGATGTAAACCACAACAGTGTCACCACTCAGCTGCACAGGGCCAGTGTCATGGTTAATGAGAATATAGTACTTTCACCATTTGTATCTTGGATATGCTAGGCGAGTGCTGTACGCAATACTTGTTTGTTTGTTTGTTTTGTGGTGTTGGGAATTAAACCCAGGGGGTCTATCCATTGAGCTACATCTCCAATCCTTTTTTAATTTTTACTTTGAAACAGTGTCTCAGTAAGTTGTCCATACTGGACTCAAATTTCTGATCCTTCTGCCTCAGCTTCTCAGAGTGCTATGATGACACCAAGCTCAGCAAAAAATTCTTTCTGTGTTTGGAAATGCATTGTCTTCACTTTTTTTTTCCCCCTTCCCTTTTTGTCTTTTTGAGATGGTCTCATAGTTCAGGCTGACCTTGAGCTCATTTTGTCACCCAGGCTGGTCTCAAATTTGCAATGATCCTCCTGCCTCGGCCTCCTGTGTGCTGGGATTACAAGCATATGCCACTACACCCATCATCTTTGAATATTTTTAAATAACAAGTATTTAAAACACATTTACTTGTTCAAAATCAAAAGGTAGTGCTTTTGATTTTCTGTTCCAGCCACTAGCATTCCAGGGAGTTTTGTTTTGTTTACCATGACTTCAATAAGTCATGATCTTGTGCTTGCCAAGCAGGCAACTTGTGCCACTGAGCTAAGTCCTGGGCCAGGGAAGATTTTTGAGTCGCTCTCAGAAGGAAATGGTTAGAGGCCCTGTAGGGGTTCTGGATCTGTTGTAGGGCAGCCCTGTATTTAGTTATCATAATAGTTTTACAGCCAGTTCTGTTAAGAAATCAGTTCCTTAAGATGATAGGAAAACTGAAGGCAGAATGGTCTGGGTTACTGTGAGAATGAAATGTCAGTGGTTGGAGTAGAGGCATTGCCATCTCCGGGGGGAGGCCCGGCTTCTGGGCCAGGTGTTCCTTGCCCTGTGCTTTCCCTTTGTGAGGTGGACTCCCTGGGGAAGGTGAACAGGACTGCTGGGAGGGGAAGGACCCTGTTGTGAGAGGCTGCTGAGCAAGACGGCAGGCATGGGCAACTTTTGTTTGCAGTTCTGTTTTGCTTTGGGCCTGTTCTGGTTTCTTTTGTGCCCTATGAAACACTGGTTTGTCTAGTTCAGTGTCCAGACTGAGTTTCAGGTTGGTGCGTGGCAGTGTGTTGAAGGCCGTAGAAAGCAGTATAACCCAAAGGTGGGAGTCCTCTGCAGCTGACAGCTAAGTCCAAGCCTTCTTCAGGCAGTCCCCAGCCCTTTCTAGCTCTTCCCCTCCTACCGCCTCTTCTTTTTTTATTTATTTGTTTTTTTGATATGGTCTCACTGCGTAATTCAGGCTAGTCTCCTCCTCCTCCTCTTCCTCCTCCTCCTCCTTCTCCCCCCCCCCTCCTTCTTCTTCTTCTTCTTCTCCTTATGCTCCTTTTTCTTCTTCTTATATTATTATTATTACCAGGAAATTGAACGCAGGACCTCGGCCATGCCAGGCAAGAGCCGTGCTGCTGAGCCCTACGCCTGGCCCTGTTCAGGCTGGTCCTGAACTTACTATGTACCCCACATTGGCCTCCTACTTTCAGTGATCTGCCTGCCTCAGCCTCCCCAGTGCTGGGGTTACAGGCATCTGCCACTGTGTCTGGCAACCAACTCTTCTTTCCTGCCCTTTCCTTTTGGTTAAAATACACATACACACACGTTTAGGAGACCTATTTGAAGACACCAATCTTGATTTTCATAGCTGAGGTCATTTTTTCTAGAATTCTCTTCCCAACTCAGCCTTACTTGACAAACTGATTATGACCTTGAGGAAAGAAACACACAAAGCTTTATCGTCACCAAACCAGTTTAACCTCACTAGAAATAACCTGGACTGGCTGACTGAGGTGGAGTCCAGCTCTGATTCTGCAGTCTCCCTGCCCACAGCCCTCCAGCTTCCAGCTTCCTGCTGACGACCTGCAAGCCTGCAGATGAACTGGTGACTGCCCCAGGGCAGACGGAAAAAAGAAGAGTTTAGAAGAGAATTTTTTTCTCCCCTCCAAGCATGAGTGCTTACTCTGGAGTGAAACATGGGCAAGATGCAGAAATCAAGCAATTCTGATTCCTTGGAGTTAATGTCAGTGTGACTAAGTTATGCTTTTTCAAGTTTTGTTAATTCCCAAGACATTCACATAGTCATATATTAAATTTCTGTACAAGAAACATGTTGGAACCCAAAACTTAATTATGTCTTAGGACTTTCTAAAGCATATACAAAGACAAAGAAAACTTAAACTTTTTGTATATAGCAACAACCCCTTAACATTTTAAATGCTACTCTTTGGAAGCAGGTAACACTTCCAACCTCATAACTTAAATGGGGAGGATGGAAATAAGGAGAAAAGCTAACTTAATATGCAGTAACTTGCGTTGAGCCGTAAGTTAATTTCAGTATTTTCACTGCAGCAACAGGAAATTAGGTTAGCCCTAGGTAAACAAGGTGCTTCCTCAAATCCCGAAAGGCCACGGGTGCACATTGACCAAACAGAAGCCAGGGTTCACCCAGCTGCGAGTTCTGTGGTTCTTGAAGATCCAGAGGAGTTGACGACTGTTTAGCACAGGTGCTGTACTAGTGCTGTATGTATGTGCTTGAAACACAGCTTCGTATGCAGTCCAGTACGCGTGAAGTCCATAGGATGCAGCAGATACATGGACCTTTTAATTGAGCAGGAGATGTAAAGACATCCAGTTACTGTTGCTTGCAGTGGTTAACTCCGTGTTTCCTCCCCGTCTTTTGTATGAGCGGTAAGAAGGTGTCTCTGCCTTGGCTTTAGACCCCTGCGGCTCTTTTGGGCTTACCGCTCTTTCTGTGAGAAAGACTTGCTCCTCGGCATGTTGAGAGTGAATGGGAAATCTCCCTGCAGGATGAGCCAGGGGCATTTCTAGAGCTAGGTTCCAAGTGATGTTCCCCTCCAAGGAGAGACGTGCATTGCACCTCGGTCTAAAGACAATAAAAAAGTAGTACCAATTTTTATTTTTTATTTTTTTGTCTTTTTTTTCTTTATCGGTACCGGGGATCGAACTCATGACCATACACTCACTTGGAAGGTAGGCGCTTATGCCACTGAGCTAAATCCCCAGCTCCGCAATTTTTATTTTTAGAAGAGAGAAAATGTATGTGAATAATAATGGTGGCAGGAGCTGTTCTCATTTTCTGGTAATTCTTAAATTCAGAATATAAAGTTAGCGCTGACTTCGCCTCAGCAAATACTTAAATTGCATGCTGTAACAAATGTAACCAGTCAGAATTTTAATTAACTCTCCTGCTCACTTGGATTTCAGAGCACAGATCCTTTACCTGGAATAGGGGTATAGTTACAGAGCAGCAGAAGGGAGATGGTGCTTAGTATGGTTGGAGAAAGTGCCCCTGTCTTAAGCCACATCCACAACACTCGACTCTAAGTGTTTTCATTTAAACTTAGTAGACAACCTATTATGTGGGACGTGGGGGGCCAAACTTAGCTGGGGCTTGATGAGCTTGATGCCGGCGGCCTATAGGCTGTTGCGGGATGGAGGGTCTGGCTTATTCGTAAAGCACTTGCTTAGCATTCAAAAGGCTTTGGCTTTGAGCCTTATCTCTCAGGATACCACACACACAGGCTGCTTTTGGACATCTGGTTTGGGACTCTGTACGTATGGTTTTCATTCAGAGCAGCTTGGGGTAAGGCTATTTGACCTTAAAGTCAAAACTTAATACAATACCAGAAAGCAGTAAAATGGTTTGAAGTTATGTTTTTATTTTCTTCTGTTACTTGGGGGGGCAAATTCACAGAAGTATGAAAAAATAGAGCTTTTCCAAAGACAGTGGGACTCTGGCAGTGAGCGACTTCTTCACTCTTCTACCTCCAAAACCTGTGACACCTGGGATTTACAGGGGACCAGGACTGAGGAGTGGGAACCTTTAAGTAACAAGCGGACAAGAAGTAAGGGAACAAGAGGCAGCGTCTGTAGAAGGGCTACTGTCAGGGGCGTGGGCACTGAGCCGCAGGCAGCCACGGGGCTGGCTGCACAGACAGAGTGGAGGGGAGCACAGCATTCTTCCTCCAGCAGAATGACACAAGGAAGGCTGTGCGAGATCATTCCTGGGCCACTCATTACGGTCAGCTTGGAGGGGGACACACTACCTGTCCTTTTAGAAGACAAACATAGCCTCCGAATAGATCTTTTTAAGAGTTATATTTAATATATGTGAAGTGTGAAGCTGCTTTCTGAAGTCACGGAACTCTTACAGTAAAATACGGTGGCTGTCGGCATGATACCAGGCTAACAGCGTGGCTCTCTGCACACAGACCTCTTGGCGTGGCTGAAGCCCAAACTGGTACATTTGACACAATGATAGGGTGGTGTAGGAAGTGGCCAGAGGAACCTTAAGCTAGGCCTTAAAAAGTGGGTGAGATTTCTAAAAAAAGGAGAGAGTGAGAAGGGAACAGCGTTACTCACAAAGAGCCAGCAAGAACCTGGTGAGTGGAGAGGTGGCAAGGCCTTGATTGTGTTGTGAAATAATAGGGCAATAAACTTAAGTCAGTGAAGTGAGACAAGGTAGGAGAGAGGCTCTTACAACCAAAACACTCACCCTCTTGATTTGTGGACAATAAAGAGATGTCTCAGCAGCTAGAGTCACACTCCACCCAGGCTGTCATTTGGGAAGCACAGGCTGCTGGAGGCTGTGCCTGCAGCCCCTTGGACAGGAATCCCTGAGTCCTAGCCATAACAGTTACGCGGCTGAGCAGGGCAGCAGAGGGGGTAGACTTCACAGGCTGTCCTGCTGCTCATGGATCTATGGTGGACAGAGAACAGGTGAGTCAAAAATTTGGTGTCACCAGAAAGTCACAAAAGAAAATGATAGAAGCTGGGGATTTAGCTCAGTGGCATAAGCACCTGCCTTGCAAGCAGGCGGTCGTGAGTTTGATTCCTGGTACTGATAAAAAGTTAAAAAAAAAAAAAATGAGCAAAAAAAATGATATGGAAAAATCAAGGCATTTGAACAGATGCTCTGAAAGGAAACGTTTCCTATGGATCTGAAGTTAATCAGATTAAAGGAAGAAGTGGCTTTATCCAGTTCGTGATCTAGAAACCTCATGAAGAGATGCCAGCCGTGTCAGGTGCTTGCGGGCAGTTTTGAGCTCCCTCATCACGCCACCTCTGGCTTCAGGGAAAGCTGTGTTTCATGCTGCAACCAAGGGGCAGCTTTGTAAATGAATTTTTTTCTGTGGCACTGAACAAAATGAGCAAGTAACTGCCTGAGAAGCCAGCCAACAAATGGGAGAGGACACCCCACATTGGAGCTTAGCTTCTCCTGTTGTGTTTACAGCGGTACAGGGTGCCCAGGGAGAGAACACTGCTGGCTGCATTCACTCAGGAAAGAGACTGAAGTGGGTCCCAAACTTGCTTTGGACTGGTTAAAAAGTGTATTTAAAAAGCAAACAAAAATGCTGACTTGGGATGTTTTCTAATGGACAGGTGGCCTGTGCCATGCGTGGACATGGGCTCTGTGTACACTTAGTGGGAACGTGGTATGGATATGTGGTGTGATGACTGGAGATACGTTCTAGATGTTGATGACAGCCTGTGGTAAGTGTGTACTGCCGGGTTGCTTGCTGGCAGCTAGCACTAGAACCATGTGGAAACAGGGAAACTCCAGTAGACTCTTAGAGAGGCCTCGTCTCAATGGGTATAGGTTCCCAGAGGGACTGCAGGTAAAAAGCAAGACTGACAGTGACCCTCAGTGTCGAGACAAAGCAGCAGAGGAGGATTCAAGCCGTAACCAAAAGGCGATCAAGAACAGCAGGTCATTTATAAATAAGATTTTGTGGTTCTGTAGTAAAATAACATTTGGTATTTTATATGACAAGGAAGTAGTTTATAAATTTTCAGTGCCATTTTATGTTCAAGCTGTATTTGACAGACTTCATGCAATTATGCCTAACACCTGGGATCTCTAACACCCCCCACACATACACACATCTGTTTCCAAGGCCT
This sequence comes from Cavia porcellus, assembly GCF_034190915.1. Taxonomy (NCBI): domain Eukaryota; kingdom Metazoa; phylum Chordata; class Mammalia; order Rodentia; family Caviidae; genus Cavia; species Cavia porcellus. The sequence goes on from NW_026947501.1 coordinate 37,416,106, forward strand.
CAGACACTGTTTTAGACTAATGCTCCAGGTAATTCATATTCTTAGCCAAGTTTAGAAAGCACTGCCTTAGACCAGTCCCTGAAGGTTAGTGGTGGCAGGTTGTCACAGTTTAAAGCCAGTGTATTATATGAGACCTAGCTGTGTGAGTCATAGGCATTGTATGTCATGGGGTGGGGGGTCGATAAGTGTGAACATGGTCTCATTTTAGGGCTAACCGCTCACTCTTGTGTAGACCTTTCCTGTACGGAGAGGTACTGGCTACCATGATGCTCAAATGAAGGCCAACTCAAAACTAAGCCATAGGGGCTGGGGATACCGCTCATGGCACAGTGCCTGCCCAGCAAGTGTGAGGCCCTGTGTTCCATTCCCAGGACCAAAACAAAACAGCTAAGCAGTAGTTAAACTCCTGAGGGACAGAGCGGGTTTGTCTCCACCCTCCCCTCTTTTGGATTCTGCCCCACATGCCTCTCATTTTTCTTCCTCTTGTTCCTCCCTTTATCCCTGAGAAGACAGAGCCTTGAGTAAACTCTGGGGCTCATACGCACTCAGAGATTTCATTCTTAAGCACGAATTCACCTGCCAGGCATAAAGTAGGAAGCTTAGAAGGTGATGGCCAGGTCGCTGGTCCCATAGCTCTGCAGCTTCGTCTCCCTCTCCACGGCCTCCTGTGCATTAGCTTCCTATGGCCCAAATGTAGCAACATCTTCCCCTTGTTAGAGACCTCATTCCCTGACTTTCTGTGCCAGGCGCCAAGCTGACTCCTCCATAACTCCTAATCCTCAGTGATTCTTCATCTCCACTCATTGTGGAGGGTGGTTGGTGGGTTGTTTAGAATTTCTAAATACACTCATTCTAGCACAGTAACTGCGGTGCCCTATAAAAGACTTTGTAGAACTGAAGTTAATAAACGATCATGAGGATTTTGATTTTCTGTTTTACATCTCTATTAAAAAATGCTCTCTGATTTGTAGGCTATCTAGGTAGGACATCCTGGTATTTTTACTATTTGTGTTTCTCTTCTAGGAATGTATATCCTTGAACCAACTTCTCATCTGAGAATGTTACATGTAGGGTGGCACATGCCTGTAATCCCAGCTACTTGGGAGCATAAAACAGGAGGAAGAAAAGTTTGAAGACAACCAGGTCCCATAACGAGACCCCATTCCAAAAAGAACAATGTATATATGAGGCCTCAAAGTACTGAAGGCTTCTGCCGCTCTCTGTGCAACTCAAGTTGTATACAGATTTCATCCAAAGACCAGTCTTCTTTGTTTTGTGTTTTGTTTTGTTTGTACTGGGGATCGAGCTCATGACCTTGTGCTTGCAAGGCAGGTCCTTATGCCACTGAGCTAAATCCCTGGCCCTTCAAAGACCAGTCTTAATAAAGGAAAATAATATAGGAAAAAGATAACTTTATTTTCCTTTTGATGGTTGTATTCTCCTTAGATAAAATTATATATGATCCTGTGTAGTAAAGCTATATATAACTCAATTCCTGTTCATTGTTGCAAAATAAAGGATCTCAAAAATATCTAAAATAATCAGACCAGGTACTGCACACCTGTAATCCCAGCCACTCAGGAGGTTGACTCAGGAGGTTGAAACAGGAAAATCAAAAGATTGAGGTCAGCCTGGGCAACTTAGTGAGACTCTGTCTCAAAAATAGAAGGTCTGTAGGTGTAACTCAGTAGTGGAGAATTACCTGACTTGTGTCAAGCCCAGAGTTCAATCCCTAGGTCCCTCCCCCCAAAAAAATTTAAGCTGGCTTGTTTAATTTTAAACAGCTAGAAGTTGTTTTATTCTTTAAACCTTGTTGGTGTAATTTTTTTTTCCCCAAGAATGGCCATAGTTAAAAGTTAAAGACAAATCATACTGTCCTACAGCTCTCAAAAAATGTGGTCTAGCTAGGTAAGCAATAGAAACAAATGGAAGTAAGACAAATATGCCAGACACTCCCAGGCGATGTCAGAGCCTCAGCGGGACACAGAGAGTCAACTTCAACTCCTAGTCACAAAAAAATGGATAGTTTTTAAACTTGGGAATAGATAGCGCTACTTTTCCCACCAAAGGACAGTGTCTGCTGTCTGCTTTCTCATTTGCTCTCAGACATGTTCCGCTGTGACCTCTGTAGCTCACACACTGTTGTGCTTGATCATTATTTCCCATGAACATCCCTAGATTCTCTCGAGGATATTGCTCAGTCCTGAGTCACAGTAAATAGGACAGCAGACCAGGGCATGAGAGAGACTGGCATCAAATTGTAGTCAAGCTCTCGGGGGCTTCTGCTCTCTAAGCATTAGAAGGTGGGCAGTTGTGTTTGTGTCCATTCTAGGAGTCAGAGAGTAGCTTGCTCTCTGCTGCATGGCCCGGCACTGTGTGCATTCACATTCCATTTACTTGTCACTCTGTGCCATAAGCAGACAGTGAAGCCAACTGAAGGCTCCGTGTCACGTACCCTGGCTCGCGGTGGCTCGTGCATACCTGTCCTGGCTCGAGCTCTCAGTGGGGAGGCACCAGCCTCCACTGTCACAGCACTCCCTGAGCTCCCTTTGGCCACATCCTTTGCACGGGGCCTTCTTTGGCCGTCTGTTGAGACTAAAATTGTTCTTACTTAAGGACTGCTGGACCATCATGTATCTGTTTGGGTTTCCGGAAGAGTAAGGCCTTAACTCTTACTTGTCTCACCAATTGTGCTAAACTCCGTCCGTCTCAGAGGTTACCACTACAGACCGTCAAACTCCCTCTGAACTCTGCCATGTGCACTATTTTATTCTTTCTCCTTATTTCTCTTTGGAAAGTTGACCTACTCCTTGGATGTAACCTGGTCACAGACTTTGCTGCACTCCCCATTCCTCTTGGGCCGCATCCTGTTTTTTCTGAGAGTCCCATTCATGAATTTAGAGCACATGTGTGTGTTGGCACTGACCGTGGCATCACCTAGCTCCTGCCTGCCACACAGTGGTTGGCTGTGTCTGCACAGTTGTGTTTCTGTCTGCCCCTGCTGTCTTGATGAGGATCAGCCCCCAAGGCTCGCTGACGCTGGACAGTTACACCGTGGGCCTGAATCTGTCTGCATTATTCACGACTGGACTTAAACATATACGTGCAGCAAAGGGAACATTTTTAAATTATTATTGTTGTTGTTGTTATTATATCATGCAAATAAGAATCGGGCAGGCAGCTAGGAGGCCTTGCCACAGGTGGAGGATGGACGCTCCGCCTAGCTCTGTGGTGTGGGGTTGCGGAGACGCCTCAGTCAGCCCCGAGGTGCAGCACATGGTCCTCAGGTCTCACCAGTCTAGGATCTGTGGCTTTGCCTGTTTGGAACTTGATAATAGTAAAACTTATAGTAAAATAGTGGTCCAGAAAGACGTCTGATTTGTGTCCATGTATTAAACTTGCTTTTTTTCCTTTCAGATTTGTCCAATATGTGCAGCGTTACCTGGAGGCGATCCTAATCATGTCACGGATGACTTTGCAGCTCATCTTACACTTGAACACAGAGCCCCTAGAGATTTAATATCCTTTTAAGAGCCAGTAAGGGAAAGAACTGTTTGTGCCGTGTGCCATTTTGATTATTCTTTTTTTTTTTTTTTTTTTTTTTTTTTTTTTTTTTTTTTGTCTTTTTATCGGTACCGGGGATCGAACTCACGACTGCCTGCTTCCAAGGCAGGCGCTTATGCCGCTGAGCTAAATCCCCAGCCCCGATTTTGATTATTCTTAAGTATGATATGCCTGGAGAATAATTAATCTCTGAAGTATTTGTATTGATTTGAAAATCCTTTTCCTAAAAGGGACTCAGGGTAGAGAAGGATGTTTTACTTCTCGTTTGATGTGCTTACTATGAACCATGTTTGTTACATGAAGTTTAACTAACCCGTCATCTGTAGTTCATTACTTTAGCTCGTCAGAATTTTAAGGGCAGTTGGACCACATTAGAAATCCTTCAGGAAGTTGCTTTCACCCCAAAGAGGGAAGTCTTAGTCCAAACTGACTGAATTAGTGTAATGTAAAGAGGCTGTGTGTGCTTCTGCTGCCGTTCCTCTGCTGCCTTACCTTTGTAGGTGTGGTGTAGTGGGATGGTGGGCAGGAGAATCCTTTCCTTCCGGCCCAGGCTCTGAGGAGCACGGCATAAGCGCAGGTCCAGCTCTGAAGTCTTTTCCCTTTCAGTGGTCCTGCCGTGACCAGCTTACCAGAGCAGTTACTTTCGTGCACTCATGGCTTCTGCTTTCTGGTTATGAATCTAAAACTGTCCTTACTAGGTTTCTGTTCTCATACCAAAGTTTCAGTGTTCATTGCAGTTTTGAAATAATTGGAGAGCTGATCAGAACTCTCTCTGCCAGACTTTGTTCTCATACCTTTGATTGCCTGCTGGAAATCGTAGCCAAGCTTCGACCCGTTGGAGAACAAACTAGTGACTTTCATGCTTTAGAGCTCCCACTGCTCATTCGAAATTCCTCGTTTTCTAATTGGAAACAATTTTTTTTTCTTTTAATATGTAGTGGAAAGTGAATGGGAAGATGGAGAGCTGGAACCCGCCCGAGACTCGCAGAGCCGCCCCAGCTCGGGAGTGGTAGTCAGGGAGGGGAAGCCAGCAAGGCACTTGCTGGGCCTTCGTGCAGGGGCGCTGATTGCCGCATGAGGAAGCACAGTTAAAACCTCCAGAAGAGGCAAGGGTATTGAAGCCATTGCTATGCATTTTGTATTTTTAAAAATCCTTTACAAATACCCAGAAGAATTATGCTTCATCCGTATACCATTCCATCTTCACAGGGAAAAACTAAGCAAATAATTTAAAGTCAAGCTGACATCCAGAAATTTTCTGCATATTCTGAGGCCTTTAATAGTGTCGTTGTCCATTTTCATATTTTAGAGGTATCTCTAGGAAAAAAGATTAAATTGTGCAACGTTTAACAATGAGAGAGGACGGTACATGTCTGATTTGTTACGGCTACGTTGTGGGGGGGAGGGGAGGACGTACCAGGGCTGTTATCCTGGAAACAGAGGCTTTGCAGGGACTGCAGTACAAACTATGGATGTGGGAAGTTTGTCCATGTGGGCTCAGGGAGGGCCTTCGGTGATCCTAGTGTATGCCAGTCTTGTTTTTTCTGTCTCAGTGGAAGCTCCTTGATGGAAGTGCTTCTTTAAAACAAGACACAGAAGTCCAACATCACTTTTTCTATAGAGCCTATACCATGATCCCAGAAGGAACCGTGAGACCATGTACCTTGGAGTGGGGCTGGTGGCCTGTAGGGGTCCCTAAAAGGCCAGAACCGTCAGCTGGAAAGCTGACTCTAGGAAAACAGTTCATCTGCATAAGGTGCTCTGTTTGCCACTCGGGAAGAAAACTTCCTTCTACAATTCCTGAGCTAGCCTATGCACACAGACACACGTACACACACTCCCCTGAGTAGGGCTATGTGAGTCATGTGGTTCTTTTGTTTGTTTTGCGTTTTGCAGTGTTTAGAATTGAACCCAGGGCCTGCCTCATGCTTGGCGGGTGCTCTGTCACTGAACTGTATCTCCAGCTCTTTTTTATTTGCAGGCAGCCAGACCTCCCTTGTCCAAGCTGGCCTTGAACTTGGAATCTTCTTGCCTCAGCCTTCTGAAGAGCTGGGCTAAAAGGAGTGTGCCACCACACTTGGCTTGACTTTGTGAAGCCTTTTGTTTGCTGTTTGCTTTTTATCTTTGAGACAAGGTCTTAGTGTGTCACCCAAGTTGGCCTTGAAATCATAATGTAGTCCAGGTTGGCCTTCCAGCTCGTAAGCGTCACCCGTGGGGAGGAGCTGGGATCACAGGTTGCACCACCCTGCCTGGCTTGTCTCTGTGAATCTTGACAGCTATTTCTGCTTCAGTTCTTCTGTTTGGGTTAGCTGTGTGGGATGGACGGGACTGCTGGATGTCTGACTTCTTGGTAAATGTCATATTAATACAGCTCTCCTCAGATAGATTGATACTTATCACTGTGGTTACTGGGATTACATAAACATACATGGAATTCTCTACCGTGATTAGAATAACGGCTGTTTCCCCTGGTGTCTGACCAGGCAGCGCCTCTGACCCTATCTGCTCATGTTACTCTGAAGCCAGGAAACAAATTTCTTTTCCCAGAGAAACTTCCTTGTTTTACTTTCGGTTTTTTGCAGTACTGGCATTTGAACCAGCGGCCTCAGACGTCCTAGCGCTTTTCCGTGACCCCAGCCCCCAAAGAAACTTTTTTAAACTTACAAGCACTATTCACACACATAATTTTGCTTTGTATTATATTGTTTAGAGTTAATAGGTTTCATAGTTTAATTTATATTCTAAATTAAATGTGCTATTTTAAAATGCTGACAATTTCGGAACTTGGTATGTTTATCTAGTGGAGGGCTCATCGCTTGGTTTTTTTTCCTTTCTGTGAAGTATTTGACACTGTCCTTAACTTTGGGTTACGATGAATCGAGTGGTGTCCGACATGTACGTAGAATGTTTCACCCTGGCCGGGGACTAGGAGGTCCTCGCGCTCGTAGATCAAACATGCACTTTACTAGCAGTTCTACTGGTGGACTTTCTTCTTCTCAGAGTTCATATTCTCCAAGCAATAGGGAAGCCATGGATCCTATAGCTGGTAAGTTAATTTCAGCTTCATAAAGACAATAGCAGGGGGAAGGGGTGTGCCTTTCAAAACGCTTTTGGGGTTTGTGGCTTTAATCTTACTTCTGATCATCTGCCTGCCTAGTTTCTTCACAAAAGTCCCTTTCTTGGTGTTTGAGATGCAGTCTTGTTACTCAGTCCAGGCTGGTCTTGAAGTTGCTATAGAAGTTGTGAGCCTCCTGCCTCAGTCTCCCCAGTGGTGAGAGTGTAAGAACAGACCACCCCACCCAGCTAAAGTTTCCAAATATTTTAGAAGTGTTAGTTTGCTTTTTACTTTTTATCTTTTTGTGGTGGTGGTGGTGGTGGCGGCGGTGGTGGTGGTATCTGGGACTGAACACAGCCAGGGCCTCAGCACATACTAGGCAAGTGCCCTACCATTCAGCTACACCCCCAGCCCCAAGTGTCAGACATTATAAACGTAGATAGTGTAAACCTGTTCATACTAGTCTATATCCACCAATGACTTAGGGGACTGAGATCATATGGAGAGGTTTTGCTTGTAGCCTCCAGTCGTGGCTCAAACTCAAGGATATGGATAAAAAAGGCAGTTGACAAAACTAACGAATTAAGAGCTCATGGAGACCCACAGACATTTTTGTCCTCAGCTTGCTGTGACAGCTGCATTGCTGTAGGGTGTACAGAAGCGTGTACTTTCGGGGCTCGACCCCGTGTGTCACAGCCGAGGCAGTGTCTGGTGTGGACCTGCGAAGGTGGCTGGCTGCAGAGCTCGGGTGACGGCGCGGTGGGACTCTGTGAGAAGCCCCTGGTGCGCGTGGGCGCGGCCCGAAGCGCGCTTGTGGGTGCAGCAGCAAGCTGAGGCGTCCCCCCTCAGGGGAACCTGGACACACGACGTACCCCGCTGCACCCTGGAAGTACTGGCTGCTCTCCTTGGGTGGTAGCACGTGTGACGGTTTTGCTCAAAAAGTGCTCTTTAAATGTAAATACACAGTGTAAGATTCTAATTCCAACAGAGACAACCCCAGGAAACTGAGTTTTAGAAAAGAATTTAATTTATTCAAAGGACTATTTTTATCTGTTCTTTTTAGTGGTAAAAGTAAAATTAATTTCTAGAAAAAATCAAAATTCAGAATTTCTCTCCATTACCCCTATTTTTTTTTCCCTGTGAGTGGAAATTAGTGTATTTTGGTGATAGAGCTGTGAGTCACTGGCACGCAGCAGCCTCTGCTGACCCCTGGCACAGGGAGGGCGTGGCCCGCCCCACGTCACCAGGCCAGCCCTCCTTGGGCAGTGCGGGAGGAGGAGCCCAGGGCCTCCCCTCCGCCCTCCTCACGCCCCCGGTGACGCGGCCAGGCCGACAGGGAGACGCAGGCTCCCACAGCACGTCACACTGAGCACTGCAGTGGAGCCCAGGACCTGCTCCCGATCCAGTCCTGTTGGCCTCTTCGGTCATTTCCAGTAAGCTTTGGCCCTCTGCCATGTTCTGAGACTGGAAAACAGTAGCCTCGTGTGCCCCTTTTGTAGAACTCACACTGACAAAGCTTATGATCACGCTTGTTGATGGCCCACTTTAAGTTAGTTGGTTTTAGGACCGGGGATTTAGCACAGCACCCTACGCGCCTGCCTGGCAAGCACGAGGTCCTGAGTTCAAGCCCTGGTGCCCGCCCCCCCAAAAAAAGTCATGTGAAATTTGAAAGCATACATGTAGAAATTAGTTGGTTTTGACTTTGGGCCGGGGTATTGCTGTGTAGTTCAGTTTGACCTAGAACTGAAGCCAGGTCTCCTGCCTTGGCCTCCCAAGTGCTAGGATTACAGGTATGTGTCACCGTGCCCAGCCATTCCAAGTTTTAAGAGGAAGTATAATTAGTACTTTATGCAGGTAATTTTATAAACAATCTCTTAAATTTTGTTGGAAACATAAAAATCATACAAGTTTTTGTGTGACTCCTGCCCCAAAGAGAGATTCTGGAAGGCACTGGGTCCCTGCAGAGCTGCGCGTCACCAGGTGTCCCTATCACCCACAGTGCTTTGGGCATTTACCCAGCGTCTGTAGTGTTTTGTTTTCCTCCATGTCAAGCAGACGTTGATCATCTCGTTTCCTTTGGCAGAGCTTCTATCTCAGTTATCAGGAGTGAGACGTTCCGCAGGAGGACAGCTCAATTCTTCTGGCCCTTCCGCCTCTCAGTTACAGCAACTGCAGATGCAGCTGCAGCTGGAACGGCAGCACGCCCAGGCCGCACGGCAGCAGCTAGAGACGGCACGCAATGCCACCCGGCGCACCAACACAAGCAGCGTCACCACCACGATCACGCAGTCCACGGCAACGACCAACGTAGCGAACACGGAAAGCAGTCAGCAGACGCTCCAGAATTCCCAATTTCTTCTAACAAGGTAGCTCATTTATTAGAATTTCCTTGAAGAAGGGTTGTTTTATTGATACCATGCAGCCTAAGAGACTGTGCGCGTGCGCCTACCACTGGTGTGTGGTCTTTTTTTTTTTTGGTGCCAGGGATTGAACTCATGACCTTGCACTTGCCAAGCAGGTGCTTAAGCCACTGAGCTAAATGCCCAGTCCTGGTGTGTGTTCTTAAAAATGCTCTTGTGTGGGACGTGGTGGGGCACGCCCATAATCCCAGCACTCAGGAGGCTGGGGCAGAAGAATCACCGCAAGTTTGAGGCCAGCCTGGGCTACATAGTGAGTTGAAGATCAGCCTGAACTACACAGCAGGACTCTTGTCTCAAAAAACAAACAAGCAATGCCTTTTATTAAATTGTTACCACTTCCAGCTCTTGATTAAAATGCCATGCTCAGCTGGGCATGGTGGCACACACCTGTAATCCTAGTATGCCAGAGACTGAGGCAGGAATGTCACTGTGAGTTTCAGGCCAGCATGGGCTACATGCTTTGTCGCAAAAAACAAACCCACGTGCTCAGGATTTCCACATAAAAATAATGAAAAATAATAGTTTTAAATAAAGTGAGAATTCTAATCTTCTTGTTCTCAGGTATATATTATCATCTAATATGAGTGCCCTTTCCCATGCTACTCATAAGGCTTAGACACTGTGCCATAACACATACAAGTCTTTTTAGATACATAAATTAACATAATTAATATTGTATGCCCTTATTGCTGCTTTCAATCTGTGAGATGCTAAAAAGTACACAAGATTTAAAACAGTGATTTTCTAAAATAATTAGATCTAAATTTATGTGATTAGCACCCAAAAGTGTGACTGTTTAAAAATGGGTTAGCACAGTGTGAATAGTGAGTACCACAGTGAACTGCTCCACTGGAGGGAGCAGAGCTCTTCTAAAACAAGTTAGCAACTGAATATAATGCTCTGCTGAAAACCAGGAATATAGAGAAGTTTTAAAATAGCAGTGATGAGTAATCTCAGGCTCAGCAAATAAGGAACCTGGTCTAACTTGAGCTTTTAATGGAACAGAGAATAACATAAAGTTAAAAACCATAAAGTACTATTTATCTCTGAAATGCCATGTATTGCAGCTTACTGAGATATTAAAAGAAACTGGTATAATTTCTATTTGTATTTTATCTCACACTTTTAAAATCTCTGTTTAGTAGGGAGTGTGTGGAGTTGCAGGAACATAACGTCACCCCACAGTACGTTTGAAGGCTTCTACTCCAGAACCTTGGCTTTGCCAGTTATTAAGTTTGGGCAGTAGACAAAGTGGTACCTTGATGCTGAGTGGCTTTGTTTGCTGCAAAGCATTTAGCACAGTTTTGTTTTTGTTTGCAAAGTCTGCATCAGCAAACTGGATAGGGCCCTGGCCATTTTGCCACACCAACACGAATGTGACCGCCTCTTCTGGAGTCGAGGGCCCAGCCAGTACCTCTGTACTTCATTGCTCCGTACTGATGGCAGTTTTATCACCAGTGTCCCAGGAGAATTGTTGGGGCTGGAATGAAATACTCATACACGTTGCTTATTTTGGCTGTGAAGAGGTACTTTCACAGGAGGAATACTCAAAGTTTTTTTAAAAAGAGCTGGGGATACAGCTCAGTGCAGGGCCTTGGCTTCAATCCTGAGTACCACAAAACACCAGAACCCACAGGCCACACAGCCTTCCCAGTGAGCGCACTCACATGGAATGCGCTGAACTGGGGGCAGAGTGTCTTGCCAGTGCAGACATCTTCTCACCCTTTCCTTGCTTTCCTTAAGTCCCAAGGTGCACAGTGACTTGACCTGGGGAGTTGTTTGTGCATTGATCCCACGTTGGACACCCTGATCCCCGGGCGTGGTGTGGAGGCTTCAGGGCTCTTTGAATTCTGATTGTAGCTTCTAACAGGCAGGTTCCATCACCTGCAGCTCCACACTGCACAGGACCTTGCAGCTGCAGATCATACTCTTCCTTGCTTTCCTTTTGAGGGGAGATGTGGTAGGCTGTATGGGGGATTGAGTCCAGGGCTTCAGCTAAATGCCCTGCCTACCCGCCCTCCCCCCTCCTTTTCTTTTTAAATTTTGAGACAAGAGC